>NC_069794.1:39503627-44503627 GCF_027406575.1 Nycticebus coucang | reverse complement strand
AGTTTTTTTTTTTTTAAGTGTACTTAAAGAAACATCAGAATATATAGGATTAAATATTAGGTTCTCCTTGATTTTCCTTGGAGATATATCATCTAACTGACATTCTCTTTACCACATTTATAAAGAGATATTATTTCTGTCAGTTTCAAAAAGCAGAATAAAAGAAAATATAAGGATATTTAACACTGCAGAAATCTAGTAAAGGAATTCTACTATAGTTACATCTTGTTGTTCAGATAAAGGTGAGTTGGTTTTAATTTGCTTGTTCAGTTTTAATAGGAAACATTCTAAGCTTCAAAGATTTTGAGAGTGGCATTTTAAAAATATAATTTCCCCTATCAGTTGCAAAGCACACTTCTTCCTGTTTTCTTTAACATAATCAAAATAAGTACTAGAAAGTGACACATTAGAATGGGGATAGAAGTAAAGAAGCAAAAGCATGGAAAATAATGAAGCTGTTAGATATAAATTTTCAGAAATTTGTATTGATAAGATAATGTGAAAAGTAGAAAGGCTTTCATTTTCACTTGGTTGATTTGGCTATATAATAAGTTTTGTTTTCTCCACTCTAAGGGCCCACTGCTTCCTTCTCTACATTTTTGTGGCGTGTAAGAACATACCTAGAATTTTCAGACAAACTCACCTCAATCAATTTTTGCCTGGACAGATAAGACGGATGTTAATATCACGTTCTTACCCATTAGAGATGACCACACTATATTCCATGATTCACAAGATTTAAACCCTAATGTGCATACAAATCACAAAAATGCATGTTCTGATCCAGTAAGTCTGGTAGGATGGGGCCTGTGAGTCTGCATTCTAACAATCTCGCAACTGATATTAATGCTATCTCTCACACCGGAGCAACAAGGGGAGAGTACAAGCTGAAGGTAAAAGGTCGCAATTCAGGCAAACTGTTTTTCAAGATGTGTCATTGCCTAACTTGCACACACATAGTTTCTAACTTTAGTAATAATAATCGTAAGTCAAGTGGATACCAAGTCTACTAATCCTCAGGCTTGATTAGGAAGCAAGCACACCTGATTATCCTTATTCAAAGATTCAGTATATTCAGATTTACTACCTGTTACAATTTGTCACCACAAAAATCAATGGCCATTCCTGCATGAATATGTGCATGAAAGATGCAGCAAAAAATCTGGGAGTCACCTGATATTCAAGTTCCCAGCTGAAGTTTAACAAAGCAAATTTCTGCCCTTTTGTTATAGTTTTTATATTGTTAAAAAAAGTATTTTTTCACTGTTCATTTAGTGCCACATTTTTTGACTTCTTGGGCTTCTGAATAGTGATTTTGTTGTTTAAAATGGTCCTCAAGCTTGGGGCTGAACTATTGTGTATGGTTCTTATGAACGAGAAGGCTGTGATGTCCCTTACGGAAAAAACGCATGTGTAAGATCAGCTTAGTTCAGACATGAGTTATGGTGCTATTGGCCATTGAGTTCAATGTTAATGAACCAACAATATATATTAAACAAGGTGTCTTCAAACAGAAACACACATAAAACAAGGTTATGTATTGATTATTTGATGAAAATATTGTGACCACAGGCTCACAAGAACTTAACCTTGTATTTCCTCAAGGAGTAATGAATCAGTATTGGCTAATTCAGTGTTCATAGTGGCTTTATAAAACATACCGTAATTACTGTAAAGAACAAGAATTCAACACACTTTCTGACTTATTGTCAGGACACATCTTGAGTGGAAATACAGACTCCAAAATGATGTCCTCTCTGAAAAATGATATTTCCTTTTGATTATCTACCTCAACTTACACTCTAACCAAATACACTCAAATTATTTTTAAGTAGTAAAACAGTTCATTAAATGAAATTATGTGAAAACCAATATATATTATAAACAAAGTGAAGTTTTATTAGAATAATTATATTCTATGCATTAAAAATTAAAACATTTCCTAATAAAAGGTCATCAGAACACCAGATAAAGGAATAGAGGAATTTAATGTATTAAATGATTTGAAAATATGTTTCAATGGGTACGGTGGAAGGTGAACAGGTGGCAGAGAAGCGACTAAGGGCAGAGAGCGGTGATCGAATTGTAGTTATGAAGCAAAATTGCTGCTGGGGACTGTTCCCAGGTCGGAATACACAGTGAAGAGCCCCTAGTGACCTTGAACGCTCGTATATTAAAGGGGGGAATGACCCCACAACGGGTTAGTCCTCAGCCTTTGGTATTTGACTGTTTAATTGGAACAGTCAAATGGGATTCATTTCCATACAAGTTAGACATACACCCTGTTCTCCCCACCTCCCCCCCATGGCCCTTCTTTAGGAAGATAGAGGAGGATGCACGTATAATAAGGAGTTTGCTATGTAATTCCAGCCTGTCAATTACTTCAAAGGATGGGAAACAACAACCAATCTGTGCACAGGGGGACAAGCTAGTGAACATATGAAAGACCACGTATAACTAGACTCTTCTCCATTTTCACAAGAGGATCCCACTCACTCTTGGAGATGCATTCTTTCTGTACATTAGTTTCATTCTGTAATAAACGCATATATATTTTATTGTTTTGTGTCTGAGATTACTCCATTATCCGCTTGACTAAGCACTGGTACTCATGTCTGACACTGGGAATATCCAGTCTGACTAACAGGTACTTTTCAAATTACAGTCTTAGAACCATATAGGTTCTCACTTCTCACTTTACAATTATAATGGCTTTAACTTGTTTTTCCCACTAAGATTTTCTTACTTCTTTGTTTGTGTTTTTCACTCTCCCCCAAATGAAGACTTTTAACATCTATAATACCAACAAGGGTAATTAGGCGTCTTTACAAAAGGCAAATGAGACAAAGTGCAAAAGTAAAGATGATACATGGGGACCACCATAGTTATATCAGGCCCAGTGTGTATAAGTCAATGCCTAGTTCTTAAAAGCAAGAGGAAAACTTGTAGTGATAGGGGTCAAAGTCTTTACATATTGAACAAATATATGCTAAGGGGCTACTAGGTGAGATAAAGTTATTTGCATGAATTAATTGGTTTATTTAATCATCACAAAATTCCTATGAAGATATTACTACAATTATGTACAATTTATACCCCTCGAGATGGATACAGAGCTGTTGGGTAATTTGCTCAAGGTCACAGGGTTAGTACATTGTAGACATGGAAAGTAAGCCTGGGAATGAACTCTTATGACTAACTTTCTACTCCTCCATTTAAGTGTGCAGGAAAAAAAAAGAAAGAAAGAAGGGAAGGAAGGAAGGAAGGAAGGACGGAAGGAAGGAAGGCAGGAAGGAAGGCAGCAAGGCAGGAAGGAAGGAAGGAAAGAAAGAAGGAAAGAAAGAAGGAAGGAAGGAAGGAAGGAAGGAAGGAAGGAAGGAAGGAAGGAAGGAAGGAAGGAAGGAAGGAAGGAAGGAAGGAAGAAAGAAAGAAAGAAAGAAAGAAAGAAAGAAAGAAAGAAAGAAAGAAAGAAAGAAAGAAAGAAAGAAAGAAAGAAAGAAAGAAAGAAAAAGAAAGAAAGAAAGAAAGAAAGAAAGAGAGAGAAACAAAGAAAGGTAAGTTATAGTCCCTGGTCCTACAAAACTTTCAGCTTCTCAGAAGATAGAAGAGAAACACAAGGTGTGACTAGGCAATATATTGTCAAGAATTTAGAGGAATTAAGAGATAGAAATAATGAAAGTCCTCTCCTATAATAAAGAAATTTGCATCAAGAGGGGCCTTGGGGATTAGACAAGATTCTGACTGGCAAAAGAGAACTGTGGATCGTATTTTTATCAGTGGACAAAACTGCGACACACAAACAGAAACGTAAAAGGTTTGAATTAGGAGATAAGTGAAATCAAATTTTCTGAACCAGAGAATCTCTTCTGGACATTAAGAGGGAGAAAAACCTTGAAAGGTTGGTTGTTAGCAAAACTGCCTATTTTCACTGTGAAGGCAGGGAGAATCTTATCTACTCTTCACAGAGATTAGCCACAGGTGCCAAAATGAATGAAAGAAGCTATCAATTGCTTTAGTTATTCAAACTAGTGGGATTTTCAATCCTTTACAGTCAGCCCCAAACTCTTCCTAAAGAAAGTAGATCATAAATATGATACATATTAATATTTAACCACATATATTGAAATTCCTAGTTGCTAAATTGAATACAAAGATTCAACTTCAAATGATTAATTCCCCAAGGAGGTCTATTTCTTATACCATACGACCATGAATAGCAGTTATCTCATGATAACTGTTTATTAGAGATAACTGTTTATCAGAGATAAATGTTTATTAGAGAACCAAGGATGTGCTTTAAAACCTACTTGCATGCTCTCACAACAATTTCTGTACAAGAAAAATATAGAGAGAGATAGATATAAGCAACTTCTGTGTGGAGCATAATGCTTTATTTGAGCAAAGGCACCAATATCCTTCAAATATAATCTATGTCATGTAGTATTTAGGGAATTTTCTCAATATCCTTTAGTAACTTCATTAATGTAGAAAGTGCACAGGTTTTTAATTTTATTGTCATAGTAAATAGAATAAATATATTGTTTCTGTAACTAGCATAAAATGTTAATCGGCAATACACTCTGAGCACTGCAACATGAATTGTAATTCTAATTAGAATTAAAATTTGATACAATGCAAGTAATATAATTAAATTGCTTACCAAAATTTAGTGTAGGTTTATAATTATAGAATAATACTTGTACATAATTTTATCTGTTCTTTGATCTAATATGTAGTCAATTATTAATAATTTTAATTTAAACAAAACTACTAATTAAAGGAAAATATCAGTTTTATCAAATGTTAAAAACATGATCATTTTTATTTCAGTATGGTACCTTTGGTACTACTTTAATTATTTACTGCATTTTTATTACCCTTTCTCTAAAAATAAACTACTTAAATGTGAGAGCTAATTTAATAGGTTTTGTACAACTGTAGATACACAAAAATAAGGAAAAATTCTTGTTATATTAAGGCATATACACGAACACTTTACAGCATGAACAATGGAAAAGACCCTTCATAAATTTAAAAAATGATCTTGAAATGGCTAAATTTACTTTTCTATACTGGATATAAATTATAATTTGAAATAGTAATAAATACATTAAAAAACTTTCTTCAGGATATGTATTTTTTACAAATATTTTTAAGACTGAATCTATTTTTTATAAGCTATTGCAAAACTGTAGTCATCAACTGCAGTGCAAAACTGATTATGCAAGAGAATAAAAGCAAATCTCTTTTAAAAATTAGTGCATTTTGTAGTTCCATCTTCAATCTTACCATTAGAGCACTAGTTCCAGTGTGTGTGTTTGTTTGTCTGTACTGTTTTCTGTACTGTGGATAAATGACCTCTTCCAAGGTGATGTATACATAGAAGTCTCTAAAAATATCAGCAAGATGTTACCTTCATGTTCGTTTTAAATGCCAGTGATTTTTTTAAAAGAAGTTTCCCTCATCACTGTTGTTTAGTAAGAAGTATTTTTTCCTCTGAAGTAATATAAAAATAGTTCCAAATTTCAAACAGAGGGAAAATATTAATGGTGATTTTGTACTATAATGGCTTCTTTTTGGCTACTTTCAATTATAGTGAAGCCTAAGGAAAATCACAGAAGTAAAATAGAAAATTTAAAAATACAGTTGACATTGAGTGATATCATTGCATAGTTTCATCCTAAAATTGTCTACATATTAGCTGCCCAGCACTTTTAATGCAATACCTGAAAGCAAAGGGAGAGCATTGCATTCCTCAGAATAACTATTTTTTTTTTTTTTTTTTTTCATTTGAAAGGCAGGTGAGCCATTTGGAAGGTTTCCTGGTTTGAAGTGATGTCAGCATTCCACAAGGGCTGTTGTATTCTGCATTAGCTATAACACAGTTAAAATGTCGCACCTGCAATAAATCAATGCATTGGAAGATTGCATTAAAACTTAGGACAGTTACTGAGTTTGGTGGGTGTTGATTGTTTTTTTTCCTCCCCAGTATTCTAGGGTCATCACTCATAATAGTGAAAAGTATAGCATAAAGGGAAAAAAAATTCAGAATGTTCCTAAAAATAAAGTAGAAAGCCCTCAGGAGCCCTTTCAGAACAACAATAAAAAGTATTGCTAGCTGTAAAATTTGTAAGCAGGTTCGTTCCTGTCGGCACAGAAACAATGAAGATAAATTACACTCCAGGAGAAACACTGAGACTGTCCAGGAACATAGTGGCAAATCTACTCCAGTAAGGACAAAGCAAAAGTATTTCCTCCCTGCCTTCAGTTGAAGGTGTCAGAACAGGAAGATATGAATTAAAAGGAAACAAAAGACCATCTTTAGAAATTATGTCTAAGCTTAATCATTCAATATATTGATTTGGGCTTTGTTTGGCTACTCCGTTTTCAGAATCTCTTCATTACCGCTGAGCTCATAAAACCAATATGCAAAAACAAGTGTTAACAGTATAAATATGGATACTTTCAAGACATAACAGATGAATATGAGTTAGGACGATGGTAGCTGTTTATACATCTTTGAAGTATCTTTAGCTGTGATGGAAAAACAAAGTTGAGATTTGTTTGGTTAGCTCTAGGCAAAGGTGCTTGCATCTCAAGGAAAAGATACATAGTCTGCGGGGGCGGGGTGTTGGCAGTTGTTATGAAATGTTGGGAAGTATCACACAAAATCCTCGTAGCCTCATCTGTGTGAGAACTAAGAGTGTCTTTTCTTCCTGCATAACTTCTCCTTTGATGCCCTGGATGTTAGTATGTTAGCTAAAAACCCATGCTGCGGAAATGAGAAATGGGTAGATGGGAGTTGTTTTGTAAAAATTGATGTCTGCCTTGATAGCAGGTCGTAAGTTTAACAACAAACTTTCTATTTCCTAAGCCAAGGTCAGCATATGCAAAGTGAAACTCACACCAGAAGCAAAATAGGGGAGGGTGTTTATTAATCCTTAGCTGTGATTCTCAAAGGACGTTTTTGTGCACAATATTCCTATTTTCTACTAAAACAACTTGACTTTTAAATTAAATTTAAAACTCAGAGGTTTTCTTTCTTATGTGCTTATGAATGTTAATTAAAGGAGCCATTAAATAGTTTGAACAGCTATTTATAATCTTTATTTGAAAATTTTTGAAAGTTGCTTTCCTTTTATGCTGATATCCAATTTTTTTTTTTACCTATAAGTAATGCATGTGGCTTGAGTCAATTGTACACTAAAAATGGAAAGTAATATTAGATTCCCTGAAAATCATTGAAAATTGACATAACCCATGCTTTAGAGTCTCAGTGATTGATTACATTACAGCCGTGGTGAATTTCAAGGTGAATGAAAATAAACAGTAAATGAAGGTTCTTCTTATCCTCATCAATACCTTTTTAATACAGCTATATATATATATATATTTTTTTTTTTTTTTAAGTTGGAGGACCAAGTCACAGTAAGGGAATCCAAAGCAATTACCTGGCAGTAGATAAGGTATTTGTTTGAGTAGCTCTTAATCTCTTAAACCTTTGCTTCTCCCAGCTGAGCTAATTTTTATGGAAAACCATTGAGAACAATGGGTCACTGAGAGCAAATGAAGTGGGGCAACCACTGTTTTTTCTCAAGTGCTTTCCTATAAGCCCAATGTTGGATAGCTGATGAGGTAATCTGCATAATAGCGTGGCCCTAGTGAGTTTCTATTAAGTCAATGGGGCATTGACTATAGACAAAAGCACCACTGGCATCTAATAAAGAGACTGGATCTATAGACCTTCAATGATGTTACTCATCCACCAGGAAGAGCCGCACACTGATCTCATAATTATACCCCTTTACTCCTCCACTCAGTTCAAATTTTGTCTGTTGGCAGTAAAATAAGTATAATTCCTAGTATAATTCTAATTAAATGAGTTAAAATGCACTGCCCTAATTATTTGTGTATGTATGCTCTGTGGATTAAATGCAAGTAAATAATTGTTAATTCAAATTGATGAATCTTAATACCAATGTATCCAGAACAACACAGAGATTGTATTCACATGAAGCTCGTAAGAGGTGAACATGTGATTTAATTGGCAACAATAAATACATTAGTATTTGATGTCATTAGTTTTTCTTGATTGAATAGCATTTTCTTTTTATTTTAAAGTGTCATTCAATTGATATCTCCAGTATCAGAAATTAAAGAGAAGGGTTTTAAATTCACTTTCTGAAATAATTGTGAAGTATATATTTCAGAATGTTTGTTATGTTCAATAAAGGAGGAAAAAAGTCTAATACATAAATTGAAGCTATATACCTATTGAGCACATTTAAAATTAAGTTTGAACTTTTAAATGGCTGAAAGTATTGCATTCAAAAAAGATATATGTTTAGAATAAGCTCATTAAAAATGTAGGTTTACGTGCAGTGACAACCAATGCATTGATTAATGTTTCAGCAGGAATCCAAAATTCTTTACTTAGCTGGTTAATGTCATATTATCTCTTGCCTTATGCTATGATTAATACTTTTAAATTTAGAGAAAACAATCACTTAACTTTGCATTATTACATTTTAAAATTGATATAATTTTGATTAAATCAAGGAAAATTTTACCTTAAATCCTTGGTCAAGATTTTGGAATTACCTTCTTACTCTGACATCATTTTGTGTGAAAACAATAGAGATTCCTCCTAGGATTTCCAGAACCCTGAATGTCATTAGAATACACTTTAAACACAATATCCGTTTCCTCTTAGATTTCAATAAAATTGATCAATAAAATTTTCAAATGGATAAAGTATTTGTATGTTTTACCATTAACATAAGCTCCTTTTTTTTTTTTTTAATAGAGACAGAGTCTCACTTTATGGACCTCGGTAGAGTGCCATGGCATCACACAGCTCACAGCAACCTCCAACTCCTGGGCTTAAGCGATTCTCTTGCCTCAGCCTCCCGAGTAGCTGGGACTACAGGCGCCCGCCACAACGCCCGGCTATTTTTTGGTTACAGTTCAGCTGGGCGGGGTTTGAACCCGCCACCCTTGGTATATGGGGCCGGCGCCTTACTGACTGAGCCACAGGTGCCGCCAACGTAAGCTCCTTTTTAAAGATTAAACTCAGAGTACCAAATCAGAGCAAGTCATTTTCCAATGATTTGCATGTGGAATGGAAATATATCTTTTTGTCTAATCTTGTTTATTTTTTATGTAGTAGTCTCTGTGTGGTAATTACACTTCAAGATTATTCAGCTCAAGCATTAGCCAGTTTGGGGGCTCTCCCATCAACATCTATTCTCAAAGTCATCACTGTGGGAAGATTTCAACCTTGCATGGATGCGACTGGGTCTCAGGTAGGGAAAATCACAAACAAACGTGTGATGTTGAGAGCTTCTATACATTGTGAAAAGCGTCTATTTCTGGGCATGTCCTCTGGACATATTTTTCCTGTGATAAAGAGATTACTGTTTTAGATGCTCCCAGAGCTGAATGATAAATGTATGCATATTTCTCTTCCTCTCTCCTTTCTTTTTTGTGTCTGTTTCTCTCTGTCTCTCTCCTTCTCTCTGTCTCTCCCCCAACTCTTCCCTTAATACTACAGTGCTACATATCAACAAACAGGTGCCACTTCAGTGATGGATTTTAGCATGACTTCCTTTTGGAACATTGCCCCTTACATCAGCATACATGAAAGTAACACAAACAAACTGATTTCCTTCTTTTTATATGCATATAACTATGGTTAAAGTGTATTTCTCTCCAATATATGTGTGTGTGAATATAATCTTGGAAACTGATCAACACCAAACAGCTGTGACACAAGGTTTAGTAAAGGTATCCCCATATTAAGTCCCAATTACAGCCTGTGTGAGTAACTATGAGCAATGTCTTTCATAAGACACACAATTCATCTCGTTTACATATCCCTTTTTTTTATAAAGAAAGACTCCTGGGTAAAGATCTTTCTTTTTAGTGATTCTCAGAGTGACTAAAAAAATCCAGACACTTTTTATTTTATTTTTCAAAATTTTAAATAGCTTTCATATTTTCTCATTAGCAAAATTAAAAGTACAATATAATTTCTCATATCTTTTAAGTCCTTTGGCAAAAAAGAAAAGGCTCAAGATTGAGACTGTTTACTGGAATACCTAACTTAAGCATTAGGTAGACACCACTGGAGAATTATATATATCAGGGTTGATGGAAATAAAAAGATAAACAATGTAATACTAATAATGAAATTTATAAACTACAAGTTTGATATTAAAAGAATACTTTCAGGGTGTTTACCACAAAAGGCATACACTCAAAATTTAAGGGAAAATAAGGTAGAAGATTCTTCCAAGGTAGTCTTTTTTGCTTATTAAATAGATGCCAGACCAACTCCATAAAAATTCTGTAGCAAAATATATAAAATCCAGATGCCAGAGATCAACTTTTACTGAACTTCCTATGAGAAAATGTACTTATTTATGACCAACTCTATTTGTACATATGGACATATTCCAATCATGCATAATACGTTCAGTGTATACATATCTGTGTGAACACTACTTGGGACTTAGTGTAATATTGGACCAACTACTTTTGAAGTTTCTAAAGAGACACTGATTATTTTTTTCTCTCTTTTATACTTTTTTCTTTTTTTACTTTTTGTGATTATTTTATTTAAATGTATATTTAAACAGTGGATCAATTTTGATAAACTATCCTTGATTTGACTGTTTACAAATAACCAGATTTATTTATCCATCAGCTAGAGGGAGGAAGAATCCCTAAAATTTCATTTCTGATTGATTAAATGATCAATCAAAAACCTCAAAGAAGGGTGGCACCTGTGGCTCAAAGGAGTAGGGCATCAGCCCCACATGCCAGAGGTGGTGGGTTCAAACCCAGCCCCAGCCAAAACTGCAAAAAAAAACCTCAAGAAATCCTTCACGATTGGAACTTAAATTCTGACTGTCATTGATTTAAGATAAACAGTCTATAAAACCAGTGTATGGTGCGCCATGATTGCATTAATGTACACAGCTATGATTTAATAATAAAAAAGAAAGAAAATGAGATGATTTCATGTAAGCACGTCTGAAACATGATCTTACAAAAAAGTTATTTTAAATTCTTTACAGAACTAATAAACTTAGGACATATGTGGAAATGATTAGGAATATCTTCTTCCTACTCACTGCATAAAATTGACAAATTCTCCATCTAGGTAAACATAAAAGTTGTGAAGTCGCCATCTTTTTTATGGCTGCATAGTATTCCATGCTGTACATATGACACAATTTGTTAATCCATTCATGGGTCAAAGAGTATAATTGTGATGGATGTGTTACTTAGCTCAACATAAGCATTTCACATTGTATATCAAAGCAGTACAATGAAGCCCATAAATGCATCAATGTACACAGTTGGGTGGGGCCTTGGTGTGTGTCACACTTTATGGGGGCAAGACATGATTGCAAGAGGGACTTTACCTAACAATTGCAATCAGTGTAACCTGGCTTATTGTACCCTCAATGAATCCCCAACAATAAAAAAAAAAAAAAAAGAAATGTACCCAGGGTCTATCATACGAGATCCAAGTATCTCATGAGGATACAAGTTCCTTGCCTTCATGGAGCTTTGTTATAATGGTATTGAAAAATGAATGGAAACTGAAAAACTCCAGACTATCTGATGTTTGTTGTTGCCTTAGTGGACTTAAATATAATGAGTACATAACATGAAGATTCAAGAGCTGGAAATTCAATCAATACTCAGATCAGTGATTTTCAACTGGTATTGCAGCACATGGGTATGCTGTGAAAATTTTTAAAGACCATTAATTGAATTATTTTCAAAAGAAGTTCAAAGCACGCTAAGTGTACATGTCAAAATTAAAACCTCTTTAAATTGATAAAAAAAAAATTGCCTAATTCTCTAAAAGCCAGAAATACATTACCAGTATACACAGAAAATGAAATAAAATAGAGTGAAACTCCACCGTAGATTAAGGAAGAGAAAAAAAAAGAACTGTACAAAAGGAAACTTCAGAGAGAAAAAATAGATAGTTCTACATCTTTCAAATATGTGAGCTGTAGACTGATTTTATTATTATTTTTTACATTTTCTGCAGAGTAGACTCACAGATTATGTTGAAAACAAGAGAGAAATTAATTCTGTAACTGCCAATGGAAATGTAGGACTCAGGTTGAAAAGAGGCTTTGATATCAACAAATTTAAAACCAGGGACAGACTTTGGTGATATTTGTCCTAAAACCTCTATTCCCTTAATTCTGCAGCATTGTATTTCAAAAAGGGTGGGTGCCTTCTCAGCGGTAGTTGGTTTTCATCAGGACTGCCATTTGAAACATGCCCCTACCCGTGTCATGAAAGAAGTAGCACAAATGAAATTTATATTTCTTTTCTTTCTTTCTTTCTTTTTTTTTTTAGAGACAGTCTCACTTTATCACCCTCGGTAGAGTGCTGTGACGTCACAGCTCACAGCAACCTCCAACTCCTGGGCTTAGGCGATTCTCTTGTCTCAGCCTCCTGAGTAGCTGGGATTACAGGCACCAGGCACAACGCCCAGTTATGTTTTTGTTGTTGTTGTTGCAGTTTGGCCAGAGCTGGGTTTGAACCCGCCACCCTCAGTATATGGGACCAGCGCCCTATGCACTGAGCCACAGGCGCCGCCTGATATTTCTTTAATACCTATGCAGTTGTGTTTAAAATATAGTTCCTAACACTTGCTCAGTAGCATTCTACACACTAATTTCTGGCTCACCACATGACAAAGGGAAACCCCTAGAGCAGGCATGGACCAAAATGACAAGGTTCCCTCTTGGAGAAATGTCACGAATGGCCCTTCTAGTCCAAGTGACATAGTTCAAGTCAATCTGAATCGAAATGTTAGGGCCTCTTCCTCCCTCTAGCTCTTGGATAAATAAATCTGGTTATTTATCCAACTCTGGAGAACATGGTCTTCTCACAGTTATTTCTGAACCATCCTCCTGTGTTTGAAACAGTTGGTTCTCTCCCTTTAGACGCTTGTCCTCATGTGTAGCAATCTTTTAGCCAGCATAGTGTCGCTAGCTACCTCCGATCAGGAATAGCTGAGCAGCCGTGAAAAATGAAACTTCCAGTTCACCTAAGAGTTGGAATACTCCAAACAGCAACAGTACTAGAAACAGAATACCTTCAGATAAGGTATTACTTTTATTTCTTTAGATGTGTGACTGCTATATTAAATGACAGTCATTTCTGTATATTTATCCTGTCTTTCTTGCACTTTCTGTAGATAGCTGAAAAGAAATGGACTTGTTAAGTGAACAAATAAAGAAAAGTTATCGAGAAATAATTTTTAGGTGTATAGATACAAGTACAAATAAATTGTTGTCCATTTCAATTAGATATCTAGAAAAGACTGAAATTTTTCTCTTTGCAGTAACAAATTTTGTTCATCTTTGAATTCCCAGTGCCTGACACATTGTCTGATAAATACTAAGATCCTAGAAAATTCCTATTGAATAAAATAATGATTTAACAATAATTATTAATATAAAACAAATTAATAAATTTAGGATATAGGAATCATATAATCATATAGGAATAATGGGAGATGAGTTTAAAATTTTAAACCTGAAACGTATCACTTTGTGATTCATTTTAAATATTTTAAAATGTAAATATAGAAAAACTTTCTATCAAGTTATATTAATAACATGATTGACAAAAATCAAAATAAGGGACAACACATGGCAAAGAAATTCTATTATTATTTTTATCGAGTCTCAGATTAATCTAGATGATTTATAGTATCACAATTTCAGTAGTCCATCTTAAAAAAAATAAAATGTTTTCCTACTGAAAATGCTATTTTATCATAGCATTGACCTTTGCATAATTAGAAAGTTTATCTCCCAATTATCATCATTCTTTGATTACCCTTATCGATTATCTAATACCAACAGATTATGTGAATAAATGTTTTTTGCATATTTATTTAAATTTATTTACTAAAGTAGTCTTTTCTCAAGAATCAGTTATTTTTCTGTTCAGTGAGAATCTTTCAACTTACCCTAAGCCAGATTCCTTTGAAAAACATCAACCCAAACTGATTTCTTTCTTTTCAAACCTTCTAATGCATACTTATTTGTTTGTAAAATTAGTCATGAGCTGTAAGAGTTGTAATATTAGCAATTTTTTAAATGTTCATATATTATCACCTTATTTATTCCATTAAATTGCATATTCCTAGAGGGATGTAAAAGTGTCAAACTTTTAATAATTTCTCACAGAAACTTTCATACTTCTTGGGTTAAATATGTACAGAACTCTGAAACATATAGTAAGCATACTTCAAATATTAGCTGATAAAAATAGCAAGAGATCAATACATGATTGATTTCATCATGATTCAATGTACTTGCATGGTGTGTGTAATTATATTAAACTAGTCTCCTTTACCTGAGTTGTTTTGCAGTATTTGGCAGAAACAGAACAACCCACAACCATTTATTAATATAATTTACCTCAACTATTACATGCCCAGTAAATCCCAGAAATGCTCTTCACTGTTATGTTTAGAAATTCGACACTAGCCATAATTTTGTTTTCTATTTTTGATATTGCCAAAATCTGAAAAAAATTTTTTTCACACTTTTGGTGCTAGTGTTACTTTTAAAATTTATTTCACTTATTTATTTTGGCCACTTGTTTTTAAATGTCATTCGTATGTCTATAAAAACTAAACCAACATTAAAAACAAATATTATGTAGGTATTATTATTCCTAATATTATGTAGGAATATTATCATTCATTCATTTTTTATTACATTTCAACTTCACTTTTTTCCTAATGTGTCTTTAATTCACTTCAAATTTATTGAAAAAAAAATGACTGATAGAGTGAGTCATTAAGAAAAGTTACATGTGTTCAACATAGCCTGTATGAACAGTTTGATGAGAATATTTCAGATTGTATATGAAACCAGCACATTGTACCCCTTGATTGCACTGATGTACACAGCTATGATTTAACAATAAAAAAAAACAATAAAATAAAATAAAAGGAAAAGTTACATGTGGATAAATAACATGCTTATAGGGGTAAGTGAAACAAAATTGTTATGTATGTAAGTTTAAAATAGAAGCTACAACATATAAAAGTCAACAACTATTTTAAATCAACATGCGTTTCCTTGTCAACCACAATGTTCAATTGCATATATTGTGCTGCAATTGCATCTGTAAGCTGAATCTTAAAAACTCAAGAGCTACTCTTGAGGGAAGCATTTCTTTAAGTAAACATTTTTGATTGATTAATTGCCTCATCATGTCAAAACTCGGGGTTCAAATGTGGCCAGTGGGAAAAAAATAAAATCTTCACATGCCTCTGTTGAAAGAAATAAAATGGCAAGCATGGAGCAGCACTGCATGGTATGATACTGTCTTGCATTTTTGAAGGGAAGTAGATGGCAGATAACCCCGAAAGTAAAAGAAGTGGCCATTTACAAGAACACTACATTGCTCAGGTGTGTGGGCTATATTTGGGTCACTAGAAAGCACTACTAAAATATTTTTGAAAAGGATACAATAAAATTCATCCTAGAAAGATAATTCCTGGAACTCTGGAAGGCTAGAAAGACTGAAAAAGACACCTTCAGTATATAACATAAAAAAAAAAAAAAAGAAATCTATTTGTGCACAATTTCCATAAAAACTTTAGAAGTTATCTTGAAATTCGATACCTCTTATTGTTTAATCAATCAAGAAGTGAAGATGTAAATATATTTTTGAAACATAAATTGGACATTTAAATTAGAACTTGGATTAAGAAATTGAAATAGTACATTTAATATTTGAAGCCAATTAAGTAAAGTATATAAGATTTAGTTTAAAAAGAAAAAAAAACAATGGACTGTTACTTAAAGCATAGCTATCAAATTTAGCTTTTCTAGACCAGATAAGAAGTATTTTCTACACGTCTTTAACACTACTCAGTGAGTCCAAATTTCAATGTAAAAATTAATTTCAAAGTATACAGCCTTATGTACCTTTCACTAAGGGGTGCAGCCAGAGTTACTTAGTAGTATTTTCAAGATAATTTTAAATCAGTAGGTATCCAAAGTACTAACTACATTATTAATGCAAAATTTTACGATAATCTCCCTCTTTCTTTGAATAGATGTTTAATTCCTTTAGTGTTCAAATATTGATTTACATTGGGTTTGCTAAAACCAGTGACACCTGTAAGTTTACTCTTACGTATGAGTGACATAAATCTTCCTGATATATTTAAAAATAGTGTCTGGAAAATATGAAATATTCTGAATTTAAGTGCAATCATCCTGCAAAAAGTACATGACTAGAAGACAAATATTAATAGTAATTAAACTTCCAAACAATGACATGACAAGGATGTTTGTTTTGTTTTTCTTGTTAAAACTAAGAAAGTTCAAAAAGACTTTGGATTGGTGTGTTTACAAGTGTACTTAGTAGTCTTTAGAAACGGCTGCATCTGCAGAGCATAAATGTGTCTTAATTACAGGTTTTTTTAAGGGTGAACATCTGTGCCCTTTTCTGCAAGTATCTAGATACTTTGATGGTTATCTGAGAAGAATATGGGGTTACACTTGTACAGTGCGCTTAGTTGCTAATTCACTTGATTTTGTATAAATTCAGGATATTTAAAGGTCTGTCTATATCACTTTGAAATACCACTTTGTACTTACAGAATTTTGTTTTCTATTGTTAGTTTATAACTTACATCAGAATCAGATCAGTTTTTCTTCTGTAACAAGATTTTGAGTTGGTATGAAGGAAATACACGTTTTTCTCCATTTCTCATTTCTTTAGTAATATACAAGCTTCACGATATAGAGGAGTATTTCCAGCATTCCTGCACTGGTGATAAATCTGTTTGACTTTAACATATTATCTAGGAAAGTATAATACCACCTTTTTTTTTAAGTTTTTCTATTTTATACTTTGGGAGGCTGAGGCAGGAGGATCATTTGAACTCAGGAGTTTGAGACCAGTCTGAGTAAGAGCAAGACCTCATCTCTGCTAAAAACAGAAAACTTAGCTGGGTGTGATGGTGGGTGTCTGTAATCGCAGCTACTTGAAAGGATAAGACAGGAAACTTGCTTGAACCCAGGAATTTGAGGTGGTTGTGAGCTAGGCTGAGGCCGTAGCACTGTAGCTTGGGCAACAGAGTTGAAACTCTGTGAAAAAAAAAAAAAAGTTACTTTATTTTATGATTCTTTGTTATAAAAATAATGCCGAAATGGGTCAAAGAATAGAAGGGGACTATGCAGTTATTGGTATGAACCTAAACACTGAAGTGACTGAACTTGAAATGGTGACAGTGGTCCTTCCTGATTTAGCAATGATCATGCCGTATGCTGGGGGCAGGCTGGGAATGGTCCAATGAGAAATGCTTTGATAGACCGGTATTGGAAATTGTTGACAGAATGGTACAAAAATTGTCTATTTCTAGCATTTGTAGGATGACATTGTATTTATCAAAATATTGGATATGAACTTTCCCCAGAAAGCAATGGCAGTACCTCTCTGGGAAGAATTTTGGCTTCATAGTGAGTCAGAATTAGTTTAATGAAAAATGTCATAATCAACAGATTGGAAAGTTTTGCTAAAGAGAGAGTGGTCCTGAAAAGTAAACATCCACTGCCCCACCAGGAAGGCCTGAACATTCCACTCAGCTTGACTAACCCACACCAGCTGTCTTCCTGACTCCAGGTTCCCTTCCTCTCTTTTCTCTCAGCACTTAGAAAACTTGCAACTGTGAATTCTTTCTGGCCCTCTTTGAGATGTAAGTGTTCTATAGCTCAGAAGTGTTTTTCTCAAGGACCTGGGACCCATCTTTTGGAAACAGAATCTCTGTCTCCCAGTTTGTCATAGAATGGGAGCCTAAAATGAATAAGCAGCAGTTAAAAACACAGATGGCTGAATTCCACAGATTAACCTTTCAGTCAGCTCACTCCCTTTTTGTTTCTGTGAAAGGGAGATAGGAAAAACGCCCATCAGGGAGGAACTGAAAGGGGTGGAAGGAGACTGTTTTTATAAATTTGGGAGGACATTCTGGCTCATTTAGATTATAGTCAAAAGAAGCTGTGGAAACAGGAAACAGCACACTGTTAAGTAATTTCCCAAAACTACACAAGTGGTACATGGTTGATGGGATTCCAGTCAATTCTGTCTCCTGTGCCCAGATATTTCCTAAAATGATCTCCAAAATTACTCAATCAAACTTGCACTTCTCAAAATGCACTCACATTGATTATCAGAAAGATCACGGCCTCAATGGCATTTTCTTTTCTTTCTTTCTTTCTTTCTTTATTTCTTTATTTATTTTTTGGCATTTTATTTTCTAAATCTAAACTATTTCTAACTGAAGAGTACATGTCTATAAAACAAAGTATGTTCCTTGGTTGAGCAAATTACTATTCACAAATTTCTTTGCAGTAAACTCACATATCATCTGTAATCAGTAAAAATCAGATCTGCCCAGCAATTTTGGCACTTTTTATTCCTATCCTTGAAGTGAATCAGTTGTTTTCCTGTTATCATTGTTTACTACTAATTTCAGACACTTTTTGCTCATCTCTAAAACAAAGCTGTTGCTTTTTCTGAATAACATAATATTAAAAGAAATACGGTGTATTTGTCCTGCAATTCTCCTTCATTACAGGTAACGCCTGTGTACTTTAATATGATTTAATAAGAAACATCAGGACAACTTATAGAAATGTGTTGCATCAATGTTTAGTGACTGTGACTTACAGGATTTTAAAGCTTATCTTGCAATATTTCTTTCTTTTTTAAAAATATAGTTTTAATTTTTATTGTTTCCTTAATTACAAAATTTCTATGCCAAATTTAGAAACTTATAATACAGACCATGACAGACACCCACAGCCCTTCATCTACCACCAGAAACAGCTAAAGAAAATAACTCTCAACAATAGAAGTATGATTTTTAATGTCTATGTAATATTTAGTCTCATAATGTAATGAATATCTGTCTGCTTTCGCATGAAATTTAGCAATATTTCTTACTGACTTGTAAGGTGAATTTAACCAGGCTAGGAAACACTCATAAAATTGCAGGCAGAATTAAGAACATGGATGTAACAAATTGAGGATGGTTTATAACAATGAAGTTCATTATTATTTAAGATAAAATGTGACCTGAATTAATGTAGCATTTAGAGTTTAAAATCATATCTGAGCCAGAAATAGACCCCTCCTCAAACACTCCATTATCTCAATAGTGTAAACTGAGCCCCAGGTAGGGTTAAAGTGTTATGTGAGATTAAACAAAAAAATCAGGCTTCACCTCTGTGAGTACGATGCACCTAATGAGAAACAGATGTTCAATCTACACACAACCAAAACACAAACACAAATAAAGGCAGTTCATCCTCATAACCAGCTTCCCATGACGTTAGAAAATTCTTTCTAAAGTTTAAAATCATCTGTGCATAAAATGCTGAAAAACATTTCTTGCTCCCCAAAGTTACCATTGTCTCAATAGAAGGAGTGAAATGAAGTTGAGTCACAGAACCTGAACCCATACAATAAGACAGAACAGGGTGACTTATTACTCTTGCCGTTAACCCACTCCCCAGATTAAAGGTGGCTGTTTTCTTTGGTCTAATGTCTGGCAACTAAAACTTTTCGCACGCCAAACGCTGGTGCTAAGGAAGCTGCTGTCCTGTACCAGCTCCGTTCCTCAGCTCTCACGAACCAGGCTGCCTCCTCACTAAGGGTTACTACTGATTGTTCTCAATCTGATCTTAAAATAGCAAATATTGCTTTTTATAATTATCTAATTGAACTGATATCTTTTATTGCTGTTGTTCTTAAATTATGTAGTTTAATTATGCGTTATATGTATCATTAACATTGGCATGTAAAATAGAGGGGTTTTATTTTTGTTTGTTTTTTCTTTTAACTGAAAACAAAGATTATCTCTCTTAATAGGCAAAATAAAACCAAGTTACCCAAACAAAAACAACCCAAAGTATTTTTTGAATTATTTGTGAGTAAAATGTGTGACAATTGAAGAGAAATTTTATGCAGATTCAGAAAAATTCTGTATTGAAACTTCTTTCTTTTCATGTATCATTAAATTCACTTTAAAGATCACAGAAATAGATAAATTATAGAACTGGTAGGCAAGAAAAAACACAACCCTATTCAGGAGACTATCACTAAAAAGATGGTCCTTACGTAAAAGATGACATTACATAAAAAGATTTGTCGAATGGCTGTGCATTTACATGTGTTAAATTAAAATATTTGTGCTATTCTTACTTTATGCAACAATTAAAGAATCGACCACTTATCTGGACAAGTGCCATCGGTTGTGAAGGCCTTTTGCTATACTTTATGATAAATAATACCAAAATAATCAAAAGTATCTATGCTGACAACCCTAGAAATCAGCTTAAGCAAGATGCCTACACAAACCATACCAGGTACAGAGAGAATTTTGTGCTTTTCTCCGTTCATGTTGTTATTTGTAAGCGATCACCATGTATGTGAAGAAAATATAACTGTGCAGGAACTGTGAGTTTTCCATGCTCGTGGATTGAAGTGAGACAGTCCATTATGTTATAGTTAGTGAACAACCACTGTATACAGCTCCTTGTGCAAAGAGCGTGTGTTAGGCCAGTAGTTCTCAGATCTCAGATGGATCAGAATCACCCGGAGGGCTTGTTAACACCTGGACTGCTAGGTCTCCCCCTGAGTTTCTGATTCCAGAGGCCCAGGTTAGGGCTCTGAAATTGTATTCCTAACAAGTTCCCAGTGATGCTATTTTTGCTGTTCTGGCAACCACAAAAGGAACCACCATTTCAAAGAGTTAAAACACAAAACAAAAAAGTTCAGTCAAGATAGCTTTATTCCAGAAGTATTTTCAATCATAAAAAAAAAAATACATTGAAATCATATGCAAAAGGCAAGGCAGACACATAATTCAAGGCAGAAGTTGGCTCGGCGCCTATAGCTCAGTGGTTAGGGTGTCGGCCACATACATCGAGGCTGGTCGGTTCAAACTCAGCCTGGGCCTGCTAAACGACAACGATCACTGCAACAAAAACAATAGCTCGGCCCTATAGTCCTAGCTACCTAAGAGGCTGAGGAAAGAGAATCACTTAAGCCCAAGAGTTTGAGGTTGCTGTGAGCTGTGATGTCACAGCACTCTACCGAGGATGACATAAGGAGACTCTGTCTCACAAAAAAAAAGATGGCTGTGTCATACATCTATGTATCAGACGTATTGTGCATTTAGCAAGTGTACATGTCAAATATATGAATAATGGAGTATAAATGTCTAAACACAACAATTAAATGAGTGAAGAGAATGATATGTTAACCAGTTTGATGTAAACATTCCAAATTGTACATAAAATCAGCACATTGTACACCATAAATGCAGTAATGTACACAGTTATGATCTAATAAAATAAAAAAAATGTGTAAGTTAACCAGTCGGCTGTCCACTGATAGATCCCAGAGTCTAATGGGGTCAATAACACAAGATTTGGATGGCATTGTTAGAAAAACTTTTTATTCTTCACAACAAAACAGGGTGGTCAAGCACATATAGGAAGAAACAAATTTAACTTAACACGTGCTAAGAAACATTTTGAAAGCAGACTGATAAATTTATATCTGTTTCTTTTTCTAAACTTTATGCAATTCAACTGGAGCTCTTAAGATTCTCGCTAGCTACCTTCTCATATATATGTATACATCTGTAGTTGTAAAAACTCTTGGCCTGCTATTTTCTTATCCCTTCCTAGTATTTCTTTCTCTCTGTGTGTTAGGTGTAGTCACTGCCACAATTGAGGGAGGTTCTTAAAATCATTTCAGTACAAGTTCCAGTTCTGCTACAAGCTCCCCCTGAACACACAATTTTGTTCATTAGTCTATTAAAATCTATTTGGAAAACATTGTTTGAAGACATTTAAATTGTGGAGATAGGGAACTTTTATTCAAAGTCAGACTCTAGGTTACATTTTCTATTCCTCTTTAAAGGATTGATTATAGAAATAACTCTGCTGAAAAGCCCTGAGGATGAAGAGAAGTGCAAACTGTGTGCTCAAATGAAAATAGATTTAATCACATGAACTGTGCTGGAATTATTTTCATTCAACATTTCAAAGATGTAATAATATTTTATACCAGCTTGCCAGAGTTCTGGTTTTTGTGAGAAGTAATCCATCTGAGTTCATTTCACAGTTAGCTTCTTAACTGGAGGTGGGTGAGAGCTTGCTCACATCCAGACCTATGCTGTCTGTAAATCAGTTATTTGTGAGACTGAGACAATGTGTAATCTTTGTGTATTTATGTGAGTGCATGTGTGTGCATGTATGACTACTAATTTTCATACTAACTCCATTCAAAAACTGTCATGAAAGCATTGGGAAGAGTGCGTTTTTTCATCACTAAATAAGAAACCTAAAAGCAATATACGAGTATTTCTTTCACTATCTCTAGAAACATTTGAGAATATTTTCAACTAGACCTGCCACCTTAAATGGTTAGGAAAAGCTATTTTATATCTTTATTTATTGTTGGTGAATAAGTATTTATTAAGTGCAATTAAAGAGGAAAGGTTTAGGAAGACTGTTATTCTAGAGACGCTTTTAGAACTTGTTATAACTATCTATGTATTAAGCAGTTCAATGTTTACATGTTAACGGACTTGGACTAGGTCTTATTGTTTTGTTTATAGCTGAGAGTGCTATGTGAGGTTAGGATTTTTAGATATCTAGCAAACAAGGAAAAGAGTGAGGTCATTCAATTCTTTGAACCTGCAGTTTGCTGCTGAATTACAAAGATGACAAAAGTTCACCAGACAAGCCACCTTCAAGCTGTCAATATATGGCCTTTGTCTCTCAAGGGAAACCATGCAGTGATAGACACTTAGAATTTTCCACTGGCTAGGCAATCCCTACCTAATTGTTTAGCAGGATGTATCCCTGCAATCTGTACAGCAGATGTGACTACTTTGCTTACCACTAGCAGATGAAGAAGAAAATAAGGGCATAAGAGTCATATGCTAATGGCGAAGACGCACAGGAAACTGCTTCAAGGGCAGAGATAATACACCTCTCTCTGGCCATCTGTCCCACCATGTGTGCGTCACCTCATGAGAGGATGTGAGAAGGAGTGGACAGCTGAGTGCAACGTACAAAGAAGATTTTCAAAATGGAAAGATGATGGCTATCAACAGCCTTACGACACTAAAGTATAAGAATTTTCATTAATGTGGCAAGGAATATGTTCCTAACGTTACTTAAAAGACAAAGGCTTTCATTTTATACACTTCTCATAAACATAAGTCAGTGTCATATTATCTATTACTCTCTATCATTGTATTCTGATTTTTTTTTTCCTTGAATGATAGGAAAATATTCATCATTAAGTTGAGATGCAGAAATTGTACACAGCAGTTTCTGCATATGACCCTCACTAGGCATATATGAATGGAACAAAGGTGGAGATGGGCATCCACAGAACACCACAAACCAAGGAAATGCTTACAAAGTTCTGAGCCAAAGAGGTGTGGTGTGGAAATCAGGTCAGAACTCAGCTGAACACCTAGCATAGTTTGGATGTAATGTTATCTTTACTTAGATGTCTAAATGTTATAAGGTGTGAGAAATTTTACTCCTGGATCACATAACTTCAGGAACAAATCTTTGCTCCTTTATTTAAAAGATAGAATTATTCCATTGATAAACAAAGAGTCAGCTTGATGAGGCAGGATTTGGGTGATAAATATAGCCAGGAAGTGCTGCCAAGGGCCGCGAGCTGAGATCCATCCCTGGGAATGAGAGGATCGTGAATAGGTCTAGTATAATCTACTCTGCTGTGTGTCATAGTAAATCTGCCTGAGATGCTGAAGCATATGAAAAAGGAGTGGAGGAGGAGAAGGAGAAGGAGAAAGAGAGAGAAGAAGGAAAGCATATAATTTACTTGGAAAATGGAAAATAAACAATAAAGCTTTAAAATATATCCCTGAATTACTTTTTTGCATGTATATATAAATAGATCTGATGCAAGCAATCAGCTTTCTAGAGTTATTTTCTAAAAAAGTAGAACTACCTTTGATTCTTGGATTAAAAAAAAAAAAAAAGGCATTCTGAATAACTGGAAACTGGTTGGGGGAGTGGCCTGCACCTTAAACAAACAAATAGGGCAGCACCTGTGGCTCAAAGGAGTAGGGCGCCAGCCCCATATACCGGAGGTGGCGGGTTTAAACCTGGCCCTGTCCAAAGACTGCAAACAAACAAATAAATAAAACAGAAAAATCAGGTTGTCCCTTTACAGGTAAAAAAGAAGAAAAAAGTCATTCCAAAAGAATTGCCCTTTTAACATATATTGACCTAATTAAATCAAAAGTTATTCAAACATACAGTGATGTCAATCTGTCACATGTAGAAAAGTATACATAATTTTTTTCAGAACAAAACTGCCCTTTGGTCTTAAACAATTTGGTGACAGAAATACATGTTTTATACTGAGGAACATATATACTTATATTTAAATTAATGTACATGATAATTATCTTTCCAATTATGAGGTAATGAACAGTGAAAATAGATAAAAGGATAACTATATTTGCAATTTCAAGACAACAATTTCAAAACTCTTGTCTATAACCAATGGCATCTACAGATATTACCCATTCTTTTCCTAATTCAGGGAATTTATTAAACTGTGTCCTGAAACAACTGTAAGTAATCTGAGAAACTTGGTAAGAGATAGCCAAAAGCAATACAAACCTCTATAATGAAGTAACATGGTAATAAGTACAATAGGTGATATGTATTTCAGGGAGAAAAAAATGGAGAATGGATTTTGGTTGCTTAAAAAAAAATCACATTGTCCCCATGGTTTATAAGATATGATGTAATCTATTGCCCTGGGAACCCAGAGATTTAACCCTGATTCAAGTTGAGAAAGAAATATGCAATTCTACCTTCTATAAGAGAGAGTCAGGGAAGCATATATACCAATGTACACAGCATGTGCAGAACTATCTATTTACCCAGTCTTTGCCCCTGCAAAAAAAGAATTATTTCTTTGAAGAGGTGAGTTTAAGATTATATTTTCAAAGTTGGCATTAAAAGCATTTTTCTTTCTAAAGCCCATTATCTTCACAACAGCCTCTCTTTCTTAGGTATATATTTTTAATTCATCTTAGGTCAATTAGGTGTTTAACTTTCTGTTCTACAGATGTCAGACTTGTATCTTATAATTTATAAAAAATTATAAATTATGATGAATTAAGACTTCATCATAAGAATGAATAGAGCTTTAGCATTTGAAAGTAAAGGCACATATTTGGAACATTTATCTGGCACATATTTGGAACATTTATCTCTTCCCTTTTTAGTGACATTTTATTTGATTAAAATGTATGACTGTGCTCAAATAAGATAACTTAGGTATACAAAACCTATAATATGGGGCAGCACCTGTGGCTCAGTGAGGGGGGCGCAGGCCACATATACCAAGAGGGGAAGGTTCAAACTGGCTCCGGCCAAACTACAACACCAACAACGAAATAGCCGGGCATTGTGGCAGGCACCTGTAGTCCCAGCCACCTAGGAGGCTGAGGCAAGAGAATCTAAGCCCAAGAGCTGGAGGTTACTGAGAGCTGTGACACCACAATACTCTAACGAGGGCAACAAAGTGAGACTCTGTCTCTAAAAACAAACAAACAAACAAACAAAAACCTATGATATGTCTTTGAAATAGCTTACATATAATTATAAATAATTAAAAATTATATTCTTTTTGTCAGATTTTGCAAAGTTTACCTTTAGGATGAAATATTAAATAATGGTGTGTTTTGGGACATAAAACAGTTTCCTCGAAGGGGAGGAGACAAGATGGCTGACTGAAGCCAGCTTTCCACAGAGGCTCCCGTCCAGTAGGAGAGTTAAAGGACAAAAATTCAGCAAGTAACCTGGTGGATTTGAGCTGCAGTAAGAGAGAAGGTTGAAGAAAGCACATCAACCCCGGTGAGGTGAGCTGCAACCACAAGGATACAAACAAAAGGTACAAAATCCATCACCAAGTGGATGGGAGAAACCTCCCCCATGAGAACGGCTCAGAGTGCCTGACAAATAATCGGGCAGAGTTCAAAGGTCCTCCCACTACACTCCACGGGAAAGACCCTCTAAAAACTGGACCTACCTCCCCTACTAGGGTGCCACGGGGTCCTCCTGCCAGGCATAAAACTGTATAAACTGTATATAGTCTCTACCTGGAATTCTGAACTCCCAGCGCTCCCCTTTACTCACACTGAGGTCTGGAGGCCAGTCCTGGTTGGCGGAGAGGGGACCGCACCGGAGTGGCAGTTCCCTGAGGCACAGTGCGACAGCCGTATTTTGGTGACAATACGGCCAGGCATAAAACTGTGTAAAGCTGTGTGTGTTCTCTGCCCACAACCCCAGGTTCCCA
Organism: Nycticebus coucang; assembly: GCF_027406575.1. Taxonomy (NCBI): domain Eukaryota; kingdom Metazoa; phylum Chordata; class Mammalia; order Primates; family Lorisidae; genus Nycticebus; species Nycticebus coucang. The sequence goes on along the minus strand of NC_069794.1, from coordinate 44,477,176 downwards.
GAGCTCCCCACACTGCCTGCTGCTCTTGCTCCAAGGTCTGGATGCCTGTCTCACAGGGGTCCAGACTCTTGGGCAATTACTCAAGGGGTGTAGAGAGTGCTGGGCTGCAGCCAATCAGTGCAGACTCTGGGGTATGGGAGCGGAGAGAGGACAGTTGGCCGGAAGGGAGCTACACCAGACCAGCGGTTGCCTGAGCCATAAAACAGCAGCCCTCTTTTCCTAGCAATACGGCTTACTACGGAATATTCTGAAGCCACACCCCCTGTCTCCCTGGGCAACCAGAGACTCTGAGTATAGGATTTGCCTGAGGCTACTCCAACTTGCAAACCAGGGAAACTCCCAGGGCGGGGCTGACCCAGAGGTCCGCTTTACTAAACCTAAGATGCACCTGGCCCTCAGGGGATCATCAGCCTATAGACAATACAAGAGCAAAGATAAGCTGATTTGGAACTCAATTTAGCTTCTGTTCTGCAGGGGAACTGCAGAGTTGTTCTGTCAGTAACATTAATCAGGGCAAGACTGGACCTGAGTGAAAACCCCCCAACCTTCATCAAGCGCTCGAGGTTATCAGGCCTCACCTCCTCCTGCTAGAGGAGGCAGAGCACAGCGGCCTAGCAGACTTCCTTGTGATTCAGGCAGGTGCAAACTCCCAGAGTACTGATTCACTACAGGCAACTGGGTTAGCCAACTGCAGGGATATCAATGACTGGGTGTGACAGCTGGGCAAGGTGGGAAAGGAGGCATCAAACTTCACAGACTGATCTATAGGCTGGGTGGCTTCTCCTGACTCCACGCAGCACTGGAGTAAGCCACACCAGAGTAGTCACCAGACCCCCTGTGATCCAGTTCCCAGAGACTTCTTAAACTCTCTCACCTGAGACAGGTGCAGACTGAGATGATTGATTTGGACTTTTTGAACTGAACCAATCACCTGAGGACAAATCAGGTGGTGCCCTGGGTGCACGGTGGTAGGAAGGTTTGATTTTTCTTTTCCAATTGTTTGCTGGTGGGGGGCAGGGTGACTTAATTGCTGATATTTCTCCACAGCTGAGACTTCAAACCAGAGTATCTGTTTCACTAGGGTGGAACAGAAACCAGCTGAAAACAAGACAGAACCACTTAGCCCCACCAAACAAGACAGGATCCCAGTTTCTAAAGGCACAACACTGTACAAGCCCTTGACAAAGCCCCAGGGGAAAAAACCAGAGGGAGTAAAACAACCATGGGGTGGAATCAGCGGAAAAACTCTGGTAACATGAATAACCAGAATAGATCAACCCCCCCAAGGAAAGATATGGCAGATGCAATTGAAGATCCCATTCATAAACAACTGGCTGAGATTTCAGAAATCGAATTCAGAATTTGGATTGCAGACAAGATTAACAAAGTGGAATTAGGAATTTGAGGAGAAATTCAAAAGTTGTCTCAAGAATTTAACGAATTTAAAGACAGAAACACCAAAGACTTAGACGCACCGAAGCAAGAATTTGCAGCCCTCAAAGATACGAAAAATACAGTAGAATCCCTCAGCAACAGAATGGAGCAAGCAGAAGAAAGGATTTCTGACATCGAAGATAAAGCCTTTGAACGCTCCCAAACTCTCAAAGAGGAAGAGAAATGGAGAGCAAAAATGGATCATTCTCTCAGAGAGCTCTGGGATAATTCAAAGAAGGCAAATATCCAAATCATAGGAGTTCCAGAAACAGATGAAGTGGCCTCGCTGGACACAGAGGCCCTTCTGAATGAAATTATGAAAGAGAATTTTCCAGACATGCCTAGAGATTCTGAAATACAGATAGTGGACAGCTTCAGAACCCCAGCACGACTCAACCCCAATAAGACATCCCCCAGGCATATCATAATTAACTTCATTAAAGTTAATAGAAGGAGAAAATCCTCAAAGCTGCCAGGAGAAAGAAAACCATTACCTTCAAAGGGAAGAATATTGGAATGACTGCAGATCTCTCTGCTGAAACTTTTCAAGCAAGAAGAGGGTGGTCACCGACTTTTAATCTCCTAAAGCAAAATAACTTTGAACGCCGGATCTTGTATCCAGCTAAACTGAGTTTCATTTATGATGGAGAAATTAAATACTTTAATGACATTCATATGTTGAAGAAATTTGCCATAAACAAACCAGCTCTTCAGGATATTCTCAGACCTATCCTTCATAATGACCAACCCAATCCTATACCACAAAAGTAAACTCACTCAGAAACTTTGGAACAAACTCCAATTTTCACACTAGTGATAGGATTAAAAATGCCCACTGGACTTTTGAAAAACTCGATAACCAAAACTTCAACAGACTTATCAATATACTCCATTAATATGAATGGCTTGAACTGTCCTCAAAAGAGGCATAGGTTAGCTGACTGGATACAAAAACTCAGGCCAGATATCTGTTGCATACAAGAGTCACATCTTAACTTAAAAGACAAATACAGACTCAGGATGAAAGGATGGTCATCCATATTTCAGGAAAATGGTAATCAGAAAAAAGCAGCTGTTGCAATTTTATTTGCAGATACAATAGGCTTTAAACCAACAAAAGTAAGGAAGGACAAGAATGGTCACTTCATATTTGTTAAGGGTAATACTCAATATGATGAGATCTCAATTATTAATATCTATGCACCCAATCAGAATGCACCTCAATTTAAAAGAGACATGAGCAACTTGATTTCCTCCAGCTCCATAATAGTCAGAGATTTCAACACTCCTTTGGCAGTGTTGGATCGATCCTCCAACAAGAAGCTGAGCAAAGAAATCTGAGATTTAAACCTAACCATCCAACATTTGGATTTAGCAGACATCTACAGAACATTTCATCCCAACAAAACTGAATACACATACTTCTCATCAGCCCATGGAACTTACTCCAAAATCGATCACATCTTAGGTCACAAGTCTAACCTCAGTAAATTTAAAGGAATAGAAATTATTCCATGCATCTTCTTTGACCACCATGGAATAAAACTTGATCTGAATAACAACAGGAATCTGCATACTCATACAAAAACATGGAAGTTAAATAACCTTATGCTGAATGATAGCTGGGTCAGAGATGAGATTAAGAAAGAAATCGCCAACTTTTTGGAACAAAACAACAATGAAGACACGAACTATCAGAACCTCTGGGACACCGCAAAGGCAGTTCTAAGAGGGAAATTTATAGCACTGCAAGCCTTCCTCAAGAGAACGGAAAGAGAGGAAGATAACAACTTAATGGGACATCTCAAGCAACTGGAAAAGGAAGAATATTCCAACCCCGAACACAGTAGAAGAAAAGAAATAACCAAAGTTAGAGCAGAATTAAATGAAATTGAAAACAAAAGAATAATACAACAGATCAATATATCAAAAAGCTGGTTTTTCTAAAAGGTCATTAAAATAGATAAACCTTTGGCCAACCTAATCAGGAAAAAAAGAGTAAAATCTCTAATCTCATCAATCAGAAACAACAAAGATGAAATAACAACAGACTCCTCAGAAATCCAAAAAATCCTTAATGAACATTACAAGAAACTTTATTCTCAGAAATATGAAAATCTGAAGGAAATTGACCAATTCTTGGAAGCATGTCACCTTCCAAGACTTAGCCAGAATCAAGTGGAAATGTTGAACAGGTCCATATCAAATTCGGAAATAGCATCAATTATACAAAACCTCCCTAAAAAGAAAAGCCCGGGACCAGACGGTTTCATGTCAGAATTCTAACAAACTTTTAAAGAGGTATTAGTACCTATATTACTCAACCTGTTCCAAAAGGTAGAAAAAGAAGGAAGACTACCTAACACGTTCTATGAATCAAACATCACCATGATCCCCAAAACAGGAAAAGACCCAACAAGAAGAGAACATTATAGACCAATATCACTAATGAATATAGATGCAAAAATATTCAACAAAATCCTAACAAACAGAATCCAGCAACACATCAAACAAATTATACATCATGACCAAGTCGATTTTATCCCAGGGTCTCAAGGCTGGTTCAATATACATAAATCTATAAATGTAATACAGCACATAAACAAATTAAAAAACAAAGACCATATGATTCTCTCAATCCATGCAGAAAAAGCTTTTGATAATATCCAGCATCCCTTCATGATCAGAACACTTAAGAAAATCCGTATAGAAGGGACATTTTTTAAACAGATAGAGACCATCTACAGCAAATCCACAGCCAATATCATATTGAATCGAGTTAAATTGGAATCATTTCCACTCAGATCAGGAACCAGACAAGGCTGCCCATTGTCTCCATTGCTTTTTAACATTGTAATGGAAGTTTTAGCCACCACAATTAGGGAAGAAAAGGCAATCAAGGGTATCCATATAGTGTTAGAAGAGATCAAACTTTCGCTCTTCGCAGATGATATGATTGTATATCTGGAAAACACTAGGGACTCTACTACAAAACTCTTAGAAGTGATCAAGGAATACAGCAGCGTCTCAGGTTACAAAATCAACATTCATAAATCAGTAGCCTTTGTATATACCAACAATAGTCAAGTTGAAAAAACAGTTAAGGACTCTATCCCATTCACAGTAGTGCCAAAGAAGATGAAATATTTGGGAATTTATCTAACAAAGGACGTGAAAGATCTCTATAAAGAGAACTGTGAAACTCTAAGAAAAGAAATAGCTGAAAATGTTAACAAGTGGAAAAACATACCATGCTCATGGCTGGGAAGAATCAGCATTGTTAAAATGTCCATACTACCCAAAGCAATATATAATTTCAATGCAATCCCTATTAAAGCTCCACTGTCATACTTTAAAGATCTTGAAAAAAACAATACTTCATTTTATATGGAATCAGAAATAACCTTGAATAGCCAAGACATTACTCAGAAGTAAAAACAAAGCAGGAGGAATTACGCTACCAGACCTCAGACTATACTACAAATCGATAGTGATCAAAACAGCATGGTACTGGCACAAAAACAGAGAAGTAGATGTCTGGAACAGAATAGAGAACCAAGAGATGAATCCAGCTACTTACCTTTATTTAATCTTTGATAAGCTAATTAAAAACATTCAGTGGGGAAAAGATTCCCTATTTAACAAATGGTGCTGGGTGAACTGGCTGGCAACCTGCAGAAGACTGAAAGTGGACCCACACCTTTCACCATTAACTAAGACATGAAACTATAAAGATACGAGAGGAGAGTGCAGGGAAAACCCTTGAAGAAATTGGGCTGGGCGAGTATTTTATGAGGAGAACCCCCCGGGCAATTTAAACAGCTTCAAAAATACACTACTGGGACTTGATCAAACTAAGAAGCTTCTGCACAGCCAAGAACACAGTAAATAAAGCAAGCAAACAGCCCTCAGAATGGGAGAAGATATTTGCAGGTTTTGTCCCCAACAAAGGTTTTATAACCAGAATCCACAGAGAACTCAAACGCATTAGCAAGAATAGAACAAGGGATCCCATCGCAGGCTGGGCAAGGGATTTGAAGAGAAACTTCTCTGAAGAAGACAGGCGTGCGGCCTTCAGACATATGAAAAAAAGCTCATCATCCTTAATCATCAGAGAAATGCAAATCAAAACTACTTTGAGATACCATCTAACTCCAGTGAGACTAGCCTATATCACAAAATCCCAAGACCAGAGATGTTGGCGTGGATGTGGAGAAAAGGGCATACACACTTTTGCACTGCTAGTGGGAATGAAAATTAATACATTCCTTTTGGAAAGAGATATGGAGAACAATTAGAGATCTAAAAATAGATCTGCCATTCAATCCTGTAATCCCTCTACTGGGCATATACCCAGAAGACCAAAAATCACATCATAACAGAGATATTTGTACCAGAATGTTTATTGCAGCCCAATTCATAATTGCTAAGTCATGGAAGAAGCCCAAGTGCCCATCGGTCCATGAATGAATTAATAAATAGATCATAATATTCCATGGTGAATGGAATATTATGCAGCCTTAAAGAAAGATGGAGACTTTACCTCTTTCATGTTTACATGGATGGTGCTGGAACATATTCTTCTTAGTAAAGTGTCTCAAGAATGGAAGAAAAAGTACCCAATGTACTCAGGCCTACTATAAAATTAATTTAGGGCTTTCACATGAAAGCTATAACCCAGTTATAACCTAAGAATAGAGGGAAGGGGAAAGGGAGGTGAGGGAGGGGGAAGGTGGGTAGAGGTAAGGGGATTGGTGGGATTAAACCAGTGGTGCATCTTATAAGGGTATATGTGAAACTTGGTAAACGGTCTGTGAAGCTAGTGAATGATGCCCCATGAATACATCAATGTACACAGCTATGATTTATTTAAAAAAAAAATACCCTGTATCAAAAAAATTTTTAAAGAAGAAAAATTGGATCTCAAAGAGTTTTCAAAGGTACAGGATAAAAGAGGCCTTAGTGTAGGATAACGGCCTTCAATAATTGAAAATCATGCATATAAATCAAACATTAACTTTTATAAATTACTATTAATTATAATTATGTGTATTATCATAATGCTCAACTCAGAACTGTACCCATACAGTCACCAGCGACATAAGAAAGTACCCATTTCCATATCTCTCTGATAGGCTGTTACCATATTTTATGATTTCAACCAATAGGTGAAAATGATACTCAGGGACTTTTCACATTTCTCTTATTATGATATGTTATAGTTAATATTTTCTATTTTTTTTTTGTCTTTTTGGTTAATGGTGCCATTATTATAGCCCAATAAGAAAAGATACTTTAATTTCTTTTTTGTTTTGTTTTTTTGAGACATAATCTCACTTTGTCACCCTTGGTAGAGTGATGTGGCGTCACAGCTCACAGCCACCTCAAACTCTTGGGCTCAAGAGCTCCTCTTGGCTCAGTTTTTCATTTTTAGTAGAGACAGGGTCTCACACTTGTTCAGGCTGCTCTCCATCTCCCAAGCTCGTGAGCTCAAGCAATCTACCTGCCTCGACCTCCCAGAGTGAGACACTTTCATTCCTGATAAATCTTATTCCCTCTCAGCTGTCCTGAATATTCTTACTTGTTTTTGATATTCTTACCAAAAAAAATTCTCTTTGTACTTTTATTGGACTCATTAAGTTTATACACCAACTTAGGGCAAATAGACTTTTTAAAAATGTAATACACGTTTCCATTTGTTGATATCTTTTGTATCCCCTAGTACAATTCTAAAGTTTAAATCATAAATAGATTGTTTATGTCTCATTATGTGTATTTCTAATTGTTTCATTGTGTTGTTGCTATTATTTGTTGCTTTTGTTGTTGTTACTGCAAATGGACTTTGTTCCATTAGTTTTTCTAACTAGTTGTTTATCAATGCTAAGTATATAAATTCTGAAAATCAATTTCAAACAGAAAAAAGTAAAATAAAAATAAAACAGTTTCCTCTAAAAAACATAAATGACAATGACAACAACAAAAAACATGTCCTACATCATAATCATATCAAAAGACTTTTAGCTGGCCATTTTAGAAAAAAGAAATAGGAAGAGAGTCAGTGGAGCACTCAAAAACTAAGGCAACAAAAAGAGGTCAAAATTCTTTTAGGTCTGTACAAGTAATTTTAGTTATGAAAAAGTCTCTTGCTTCTTTCGTTTCTCCTTGAAAATAATTTCAAATTGTACAAACTTCCCTGTAAGCATCTTCTATATGAGTAGTTTTAAGACGTGCGAACTCTCACCAAGACTGTACTTTAGAACTGCAGTAAATTAGACAGGAGTTTTTACGTTGTCTCTAAATGGCTATAATTAAATCCTCACTTAGAGATTTGCTATCTATATCAAGGGCAAACTCAATGTGATGGGCAATGCGTAAGAATAGAATTATTAAAAGGAAAGAAATAAAAAAAAGAAAACCTGTGATTTGGCATAGATTTTTGTGTAAAGGGTACAGGTTAATAATTTCTTCTAAAAATAAGTTGTTGTATGAAGATGAAAAAGGGTAAGTGAATAGAGGAAAAATAGTACAACGTTTTCTTTTACAACTATGCTTAAAAGTGAACTCTTACCCAGGAAATCTATTAATTGTTAAACACTTCATCTTCTAAATTCACCATGAAAACAAATGTACTTCTTGAATATGACCCCAATTGAAATCCAATGTGTACAGATAGGTCAGGCTCTTTGAAGTGAATCTAATTAGCAAGAATAGGCCACCTGGCCCATGGGTGAGGAAAGGTATCTGACGAGATCTAGAAATGAGGATGATATTAATGTCAAGAATGCCAGGATTAGAGCTACTGAGCATGTAGTTGCTAAAGTGAGAGCAGAGGGAAAAAAAGACAAACCCATCAAACAGTGTGCTGTTTGACATGAGGGGATTAGCGACTACTATTTTCTTTTCTTTTTTTTTTTTTTTTTTTTTTTGTGTGTGTGTGTGTGTGTTTTGGCCGGGGCTGGGTTTGAACACACCACCTCCAGCATATGGGACCGGCGCCCTACCAGCTGAGCCACAGGTGCCGCCCGACTACTATTTTCTTAGCTAGTAAATATGTTAAAATAAAAAGGAGACACAGGACTAACCTGTTGTGGCAATTACAATGATAAATAAACATTTTAAAAATAAATGTACTTACTTGATCAGTTAGCAAACTACTATAAACTACTAGTTTTTAGGAACAAACTGTTTTCATGGATGAAATCAATGTTTATCAGACACCATAGTGTCAGTTTTTGATTTTTTTTTTTTTTTTGAGACAAAGTCTTACTTTGTTGCCCTTGGTAAGGTGCCTTGGCATCATAGTTCATAGCAACCTCAAACTCTTGGGCTCAAGGATTCCTCTTCCTCAGTCTCCAGAGTAGCTGGGACTACATGCACCCGCCACAACACTTAGCTAGCTTTTCTATTTTTAGTAGAGACAGGGTTTTGCTCTTGCTCAGGTTGATCTCAAATTCCTGAACTCAGACAATCCAACTGCCTTGGCCTCCCAGAGTGCTGGGATTACATGTGTGAGCCACCCACTCAGTCTGAGACAGCATCAGTTTGCAAGCAAAGATTTCTGTGATTTCATTGATTTTCTCTTCATGGAAAGATAATCTCTAGCTATGATCTAAGGACGATAATATACTGATAATTATTTTGTGTATGGAGGAAATGTACTTTACAGTTACAAATCACAATATAGTCCACATTAAGTGTGGTCAGTCTTTAATTTCTAAAAATCAATAAGACTGTCTGAATTGAAGATAAATTATATTGTCAACATTTATGTAATGAAGAAAATGAGATGCAAGGAATACCCAAAAAGAGGGGTACCTCCGTATGAGTGCTCCACCAACGTGTAAGTGGAAGAGTCTCTGGACCCCAGTTCATCCATCTTGGAGGCTGATTAAAAGTACTGTATCACATTGCCTTTCTTCTAAGAAAATTGAGTCCTTGCTGTTCATGTTTCACTGGAAATGCTCAGAAGCACATCTCCTACAAGAAGGTGCAAAGTCATTTTCAAGAAAGGCACACACCAAAGTCAACTTGCTGATTGGTTTGAATTGTTTTCCAGGAACTTTGAATGCTCTGTACTTACTTCAGCTTCAACGATGGGTGAAGCAAGTCTGGTTATTCCATGACATCTAGATATCAGAAAAAGCACCAAGATGCAGTGTCACTGTGGCTTTCAATGTGCGGAAAATAACTTGTACAACTTGATTGTGCTGGTGGGTTTCTTAACGAGTTAAAATAGTCTTCTCACTTTCTGGGAATTTCTTACAATCATTCAAATTTTCCAAACTATCTTGTTTTCCTTATGTAACACATGATATTGATACCAACACAAACAGGGTAAAAGGTTTATAAATAAAAATAATTCATACAGGCACCAAATATCCTTAGCAAGCAATTCTAGCAGGGAGGAGAAATATCGTTTCAAGAATGTAATGCTTATAGTGAAATATTATAATGTTGTTTATTTTTGTTAATAGGTAATTAGTGACCATTATTTAACATAATTGCATGGTTTTTTTTTTTCGCCTTAAGTATCTTTGCTTCTGAAGGCATATATTTCACCTGAAAAATCTAAACTAGATCATTTTATTCAAGTGGAAATTCTCTGATCAAAGTATAAATGATAATTTTGACAGCATGCAATTTAATAGACATGAAATATATACATCATCCTACAAATTAAAACAAATTCTAGTTGTGCATCCCAGCAGTAGACATTATATATATTTTATCTTTAGTTTATCATTCTTATATATATTGTTTGTTTTTGGCTCAATTCTATTATGTGTTATTAAAGGTTGAATGCATCCAATTTTATAGAATGATTCTACTGGAATTAAATTACAGTTCTTAGAGTGTAACCTTTGCTTTAGAAAACTACAATTAAAATATAGAACCTTAAATGTGTTAGGGTTTACGAAAGCCATTCATTGAAAATTAAAAGGTATTATATGAACATTGTACTCTTTCCATTGATTTGTTTTATAAGAAAACATTTTTCTGGTTGTATTTTCTATGTGAAATGTGAAATTTTGACATATTTGTATATAATGAAATAGTTATTAGATTCAGGTAAAGTTATATATCCATCCTTTCACATAATTATTCTTTTGTATGTACGTGATGAAAACTTGAAAAATCTACTTTCTTAGAGATTTTGAGTTTACAGTGCAATGTTCTCACTCTACTGCTCGTGTTGTGTCTTAGATCTCCTGACTCACGCGTCCTCCATATGTGCAATGGGATACCGTTTGCCCAGTGTCTCTCCATCTCCTCGCCTCTCCCCACCCCCTTGGGGAACCACTATTTTATTCTCCCTGTATTTTAGGGTTTTTCTTTTGAAGATGACACATACAAATGCGATCATGCAGTAGTCACATTTCTGTACCCGCTTGTGTCTCTTAGGACATTGTCCTCCAAGTGCATCCATGTTTTCACTGAAAGCAGAATCTCTTTTTCAGGGCTGAATAAATTCTGTTGTTATATATTTACTATGATTATTAGTTAAGTACTCTGTTTTAATATTTGATAAATTCTAATGTTGATGGTGTACATGTTTTGAGAGGGTGAAGAAAGTGTTGAGAGATATTTTGTGAATAAGAAAAAAATAAAGAACATATATATATATATGCTAGCTTATCAGAAGAGGATAAAAAATATAATTAATATAAATTGAACCCAGTTTGTAAATTTTTCTCATGCCTATTTCCAACTTGCCTCACCTCCCTAAAAATAGCTGTGGCTCAAATCATTAATTCAACTACTGACTCAGCATAAAGTGCTCCCTTCTCTCATTTCAGCCCAACAAAAAAACCAGAGAGTGTTTAAATTATCTAAATGAGGTGTTGACGAATGTAATGGAAATAACTAATTACACTTAAGATGATATTTCCAACAGCATCTTAGAGCTTTTGTATTTTTTTAATTAGTCTTCTTTATAGTTTAAATGTATGCCTTGTGATTAAATGGTTATAGATTTTAGAGAATTCTAACAGTAAGATTACGAGAAAGCAATCAGATAGTGTAATAAGAATTAAATGGATCCACTTCCATTTTAATTCTAATAGTCCTTTCAAATATTGGCTGTCTGGTAAGGTTTATTAGAAATCAAAATCGGGTTTAGAACTCTGGGGAATAGTATGTCAATCTTGAGAGAAATCATATAAATGTGAAAATCTTTGGTGGACAGGCACTTATATGTATTTATAAAGTAAAGTACTTTATATTTCTGATCAAGAAAGGGAAGAAAAAGGATATATTTTTTTCTTTTTATTAAATCATAGCTGTGTATATTAATATGATCTTAAGCAAAGTCAAAAACGTTGGTTTAATGGTCCATAGATTCTTCTCTTAATAGATACACAAATTCAATATTTTTGCTGCAGTGTTGCATGTTACCCATTAGCCCAAAACAGCACTGTGTCTCTTCAATTAATACTATACCATTATTCATTTTTCTCTTCACTTTATGATTCACTACTATGTATGAAACTGATATTAACATTAATTTTAGGATGAAAATTAATCCTTCTGTCTCAATAGAAAATCTTGTGACATGAATTCCCCTCTCTATTACTAAAGGTAGTTTTTCTTTTATTTTTTTGAAAGTCAGAAAATGTTTCTTTGACTCCCTTTATTGTACTGCTATCCCCTTCCACCCCTTAAAGTCCCAGACTAACAAATATGCTCATTTGGGGGGGACTGAACTGGTAAATTAAGTTTAGTTTGATGAATGTTTTATATTGTCCAAGAATAATAGGGGTACTTATCAAATATAATTTAAACATAATAATTTATTTCTTTTTTAACACTGTCTAGCCTTACTAATAGTATCAATTTTTGGTAATTGTAAATCAAATTAACCAGTTACAGAAAAATTATGCTATAATCTCTGCTTTGCAAAAACATTCCAAAAGTTATGGTGTCATAGAAATATTCTAGTAGTAATTGGCAGAAGTGGAGGGTTAGTTAATTCTGAATTAACTACAAGATTGAGTGTTCTTCACCACCATTGTACATGGCCAACATCACGTATTATTACTAACATTAGTGCTTGGGGGGTAAAATATCAGACAGATGATGGAAAAAATGGGCCATTATTAAATTATTGCTAAACATCAGCTTTGCTATATGATGTCACATTCCTCAGTTTTTTAATTCATGCAGTAATGGCAAGATAGTTATATTTGTATTTTTAATAATTCTTAAGTGTTTTATTATCCACAAATCACAATTGAAAATTTACTAGCTTCACACACACACACAAATCAAGTCTATAATTAATAATCACTATGAAAATAACCATTTGCTATTCTGCACTCCAAGGATAATATTTTAGTTTTAAGAAATGGTCTCAGCAAATATATCCCTTATAAGTAGCCCTTTAAAAATGCAAGCAAACTTTCAAACGAGAAATTTACACACAAAAATTTATTTTACTTTTTCTCCCCTCTTTCTGGCTGTGCACTATTTCCAAAACAACACCTTTCCCTTGCCAAGGAATTAAACAACAAAGTCCCCCACCTTTCGGTTGATTTCCACTCATATTTCAAATGTATCTTTTCTAAAATTACAAAGAGCTTGTTGCTTTCTCCACTGAGCTTTCTGAGTAGATTTACTAGCAAAACCTACTTTACTGCAATTACTATTTTTGTATTGTTGACCAGGAACTTTTCAGACACAGCTTTCTGTTCCAATTAAGCCTCTGTCTCCAGAGCCTACTATGTGCCTGGTGCGTGGTTGTACTACTTATTCGATGAATAAATAATCGAATGAATGAAATAGACTTAAATAGTGCTCTTTCTCCCAAGTTAATATTGGGCAGTTTGTAAAGTCAGCTTTCTATTATCTGGAAATCAGTCAAATTCCATAGAATGCATATTTTAGGAGAAAGTGATTAGTGCAAACATAATTTCAGTGAGCATTCTATCTATCAGACAATTTTGTTAACTTATAATGGTCTCCATATTTATTCATGACCACTGGAAGTGAAAATGTATTTCTCTTAAAAAATTATTTTTCAGTAGAATGACAAAGGAATGGGGTGATATATCATTTATATTTATGAAACTATGAGATGTACAACTATGTTTATGCTGATAATAATTGTATTTCCTACTCAGTGCAAATAGCATTAGTGTATACTGGATAATGATTTTACCTTCAGTGAACCAATGTTAGTCTTCTTTAAATTTATTGAATTAATGTTATAGATTTCACAGTGACTATTACCAAAATTCAATGATAATCAATGAAGTATTTATTATTTTACCAAGTTTTTTTTTTCCTTCTAGTCCCCTCTCAAAATATTTCATAGGATTTTTTAGTAATATTTAGTGATTATATAGGTGGTGGCTTTGAAGACTCATAGAGTTTTTGTTTGTTTGTTTGTTTGTTTTTCTTGCAGTTTTTGGCCGGGGCTGGTTTTGAACACACCACCTCCATCATATAGGACCGGCGCTCTACTCTTTTGAGCCACAGGCGCCGCCCCATAGGGTTTATTTTTAATGGTGGCAAGTTTATATAGTTTACTGTTAACATTTTTTTTCAAAAACTTGAAAGAAAAATATTCATGCCTTTGATTCAAGTAATATGATTCAATATTCACAAAAGTCAAAAAGCAAATTATATAATTATTCTTAAGAAGAACTTTTCCATTACATATGACTATTATTTACATTATTGGATATCATGAATACTTGTTTCAGAATTCTTTAACTATCACATATTTTTATAAATGTGATCTAGTTGGTCAATATCTGAGGAAAAGACTGTTATGTATGATATAAAGAAACATTTCCTCACCTAGGAAAAACTACATACATATTCAGATTACATTTTCAAGAAGTGAAACAATAACAACTAATATAAATATTCAACTTGATCTAAATTGTATTTTTTAAGGTATTTCAAAATAATTTATTATTCAACATTTTTAAAATCATGTATGCAAACACTCTGATTTCTCTGCACATGTATTTTTCTAAATGGTACAGCTTCACACTAGGAAAACATGCATATGTCAAACATTATAATGGCAGAAAATCATACACAAAGAAAATTTTCCTCATTTTATGAACAAAGTTATTGAGTTAAGAAATTTTGCGTTTTGAATGTTACAGTCTTGTCATTATCTTTACAATGTGTTTTAAAATACCATAACTGGACCCACTTATTATGTTCCATTCCCCAATATTCAGCTTCCTTCATTTTGGAAATCATATTTCAAATTGGCTGAGTCTGATCTGAAACCACTTTAAGAAAACGTGACCTGTTTCCTTATACTGGATGCAAAATGGAAATTAGTTCATGAAAAGTGGTTTCTAGAAACATATGGGCACATGTTTTCTGCTGTTTGTATGCAAGCCTTGGATCAGGAATAAAGGTGATCATTTGAAACTGCAATAATTCTCAAGAACTGTTTGCTTGTCCAGAAGCTTCAAAGAGAATTTTAACTGAGCAACTTTGAGACTTAATACATAAACTCTAATAGTGTATAAATTCATTTCAACAGCAATTTTTTTTTTTTTTTTTTTTTTGCATTTGAACAGGAAGTACAAAAAGCAAAAAGAAGCTTAAAAGCTTGATGTTTACGTGTGCTTTCAGGTGGCTCAAACTTAGCTAGTAAAGGAACTTCAATTCCCTTGACTGGTTAGAGGGAGCTAAATGTGATATCAGATAAGCAGAGCCATATTGATCTGCTTTTGCTTCCTAGAAGCTAATCTTCCAGTTTCATGCAGACTCAGAAAAGAAGTCAATGATTTTAGTCATGAAAGTTCCTCTATTCAGACAGTGATCTTTTCCTCAACTAAAAAAGTATTTTTTTAAGGCTGTGGTTAGAATTTTATACATCTTCTTCCAGAAAGTTATCTCCTTCATGCTGCCTTTCCTGGAAATGATGTCACCCAGGTATTTTTTTTCTTCTCATAGTTACAAATTGCTCATAGTCAAAGAGTATGAGAAAGACAAAGATAGAAACTGAACAAAGAGTTACCTTCCAACCATGTATATCTAAATGTTTCTTCAGATTTTTTTCTATTAATACAAAAAATTTGCTAATACTCACTGTCTAAAGGGTCCATATCTATTTTTCAAAATGTTGATTCAAAATAGAATACATTTCCTAGTGAGATAATTCATTCATCTTTCAAACTCTGTTGATGGCAAGCATGGTAGACTAAGCCTGAGTTAGCATTAATCTGAGAGATCACTTTGGGCTATTGGTCAATTTCATGGACATCCATAAATTTTTTATTCTCACCAAAAAAAAGAAGTCACCCTGTGACTTTAGAATCAGATGGCATTCTCTATTAGATCTCCTGATTAAATAAAAATTCCCAGGGAAAGAATAGACATAAACAGATGGAACACTAGTGGTTGGCCAAAAAATCTGGACAAGATCAGCCCATCTGCAGCATTAATTCAGGTACCATGAATATCATATGATCTCTTAAACCTTGGTGTATATTTTTTTTTCTTTCAAGGTTTCCCATTCTGTTACATAAATTAGCGTCATCTCTATTTAATGGAGAGTGGAGTATCTCAAGATGGATTTTCTGGCTCTGTGACCTATCCCAGCACAGCATCCTATCATTAGAAAAAGATAAAATGATAAAATATCTATTGTATAGTTTTTTGGTTTGCAGTCCTTTGAGAAAATTAACTCAAATGACAGCGCTGAGTTTTACTAACACAGTCAGTGTGAAGCAGCATGTAATACTGGTATCCTCTCTTACTTTAATAGTGATGTGGAATTTGTTAATTCTGTTACATCTCACTTTATCTTAGTGCCATAATATAAAATAAAATATCACCAGTAAAATGGCAAGAAATAAAATAATATCAAATAACGAGTGAAAGAGACGCATGCTAAAGTAGGCAATCAGAACATATTTAAGCTTTTAGGTCTTGCATATGCATGGTCTGCTGACACACTATGCAATTATAAATGTACTACTCATGTCAATGTCTTGAAAGTTGCCAAAGAAAGTTGCATAATGTAACTAGGAGATTCCAAATACTGTTAAACTCTACAAATGCTCTGTTTCATCACTGTCTTCAGTGAACAGGTAGATTTTTAAGGCACCCAAGTGTCAACAAGTGTATCTAATAGAGCCTTGAGCTTCAGTGATTTCATAAAAGAGGAACTTGCCAATGAATTTAGGAAACTCACATTATATATTCAGGTTAGATTCACAAATTCAACGTTGCATGGCGAGAAGTCTATGCTCATTTCTTGGTATCATGAATTGCAATTTTCCCCCCAATTCAGAGAACCAAACCTAAAATTTCATAAATGAATGAACAACTTGAAAGTAGCTTATACTGTAGAAGTCTTAAAGAAGGAATTTATCATGTGTTCAGTTAAAGGGCTCAGTTTATGACTGCCATGAAAGTAATCCATGTCATCCAATATACCTTGGTACAGAATCAAGTTGCTTAAAATAAATCCAATGTACAATTTATAGTGAAAAAAATATGCTTCAATTGTGCTCTCTCTCTGTTTCTCTCTCTCTCTCCCCTGTATATACATATATATATAATATATATTTCCATATGTGTGTATATGTAAGCACATAAACACAAATATCTTATATATATATTTTTGATTCAAATTTACATGGTCACTTTTGTTAAGGGAAAACAATGTATTAAATGACACATTTGGAATCTTTTAAAAATCTACTACTATATAAAGCTAAGAATTAGAGAAAATTTTTGAATGACTGAGGACAAGGAATTTTTCCTTTCTATTTTGTATAACCTGTTCATTACATATTATACATAGGTATCAAATATAGTTTTGTCAAAGGAAACTAAATTGAAATGATGTGATTATAAAGTGACTGAAGAGAAAAACATTATTTTCTCTAAGGCTAACAGAACAAAATTATTTCATCTAATCATTTGAGAATATTATTGTTAATTAAATACAAACATACATTTTAGGATTAATATTAAATATTACAGGGTGTCGATTAAGCTCATGTGCAATTTAAAATAGACAGCTATGAGGGGAGGAGACAAGATGGCTGACTGAAGCCAGCTTTCCACAGAGGCTCACGTCCTGGAAGGAGAGTTAAAGGACAAAAATTCAGCAAGTAACTTGGTGGATTTGAGCTGCACTAACAGAGAAGGTTGTAGAACGCACGTCAAATCCGCTGAGGCGAGCTGCAACCACAAGGGTACAAACAAAAGGGGAACCGCAGAGCTGTTCTGTTCTGTCAGTAACATTAATCAGGGGCGAGACTGGACCTGAGTGAAAACCCCTCAACCTTCATCAAGTGCCTGAGGTTGTCAGGCCTCACCTCCTCCTGCTGGACAGAGGCAGAGTGCAGCAGCCTGGCAGACTTCCTTGTGATTCAGGCAGGTACAAACTCCTGGAGTACCGATTCACTATAGGCAACTGGGTCAGCCAACTGCAGGGCTATCAGTGACTGTGTGTGAAGTAGTGCAAGGTGGGGAAGGAGGCAGCAACCTTCCCAGACTGATCTATTGGCTGGGTGGCTTCTCCTGACTCCACACAGCACTGGAGCAAGCCACACCAGAGTAGTCACCAGACCCCTGTGATCCAGTTTCCAGAGACCTCTTAAACTCTCTCACCCGAGACAGGTGCAGACTGAGACAATTGATTTGGACCTTTTTGAACTGAACCAATTGCCTGAGGACAAATCAGGTGGTGCCCTGGGTACACGGCGGTAGGAAGGTTTGACTTTGCTTTGCCAATTGTTTGCCTGTGGGGGGTGGGGTGACTTAATTGCTGATATTTCTCCACAGCTGAGACTTCAATCCAAAGTATCTGTTTCAATAGGGTGGAACAGAAACCAGCTGAAAACAAGACAGAACCACTTAGCCCCACCACACCAGACAGGGCCCCAGTTTCTCAGGCCACAACACTGTACAGGCACTCGACAAAGCCCCAGGGGGAAAAAATCAGAGGGAGTAAAACAACCATGGGGCAGAATCAGCGGAAAAGCTCTGGTAACGTGAATAACCAGAATAGATCAACCTCCCCCCAAGGAAAGATATGGCAGATGCAATTGAAGATCCCATTCATAAACAACTGGCTGAGATGTCAGAAATCGAATTCAGAATTTGGGTCGCAGACAAGATTAACAAAGTGGAATTAGGAATTCGAGGAGAAATTCAAAAGTCGTCTCAAGAATTTAATGAATTTAAAGACAAAACCACCAAAGACTTAGACACACTGAAGCAAGAATTTGCAGCCCTCAAAGATATGAAAAATACAGTAGAATCCCTCAGCAACAGAATGGAGCAAGCAGAAGAAAGGATTTCTAACATCAAAGATAAAGCCTTTGAGCACTCCTAAATTGTCAAAGAGGAAGAGAAATGGAGAGCAAAAATGGATCATTCTCTCAGAGAGGTCTGGGATAATTTGAAGAAGGCAAATATCCAAATCATAGGAGTTCCAGAAACAGATGAAGTGGCCTCGCTGGGCACAGAGGCACTTCTGCATGAAATTATGAAAGAGAATTTTCCAGACATGCCTAGAGATTCTGAAATACAGATAGTGGACAGTTTCAGAACCCCAGCATGACTCAACCCCAATAAGACATCCCCCAGGCATATCATAATTAACTTCATTAAAGTTAATATGAAGGAGAAAATCCTCAAAGCTGCCAGGAGAAAGAAAACCATTACCTTCAAAGGCAAGAATATTAGAATGATTGCAGATCTATCTGCTGAAACTTTTCAAGCCAGAAGAGGGTAGTCAATGACTTTTAATCTCCTAAAGCAAAATAACTTTCAACCCCGGATCTTGTATCCAGCTAAACTGAGTTTCATTTATGATGGAGAAATTAAATACTTTAATGACATTCATATGTTGAAGAAATTTGCCATAAACAAACCAGCTCTTCAGGATATTCTCAGACCTATCCTCCATAATGACGAACCCAATCCTATACCACAAAAGTAAACTCACTCAGAAACTTCAGATCAAACTCTAATTTCCACACTGGTGAAAGGATTAAAAATTCCCACTGGACTTTTGAAAAACTCGATACCCAAAACTTCACCAGACTTATCAATATACTCCATTAATGTGAACGGCTTAAACTGTCCTCTAAAGAGGCATAGGTTAGCTGATTGGATACAAAAACTCAGGCAAGATATTTGTTGCATACAAGAGTCACATTTTAACTTAAAAGACAAATACAGACTCAGGGTGAAAGGATGGTCGTCCATATTTTAGGCAAATGGTAATCAGAAAAAAGCAGGTGTTGCAATTTTATTTGCAGATACAATAGACTTTAAACCAACAAAAGTAAGGAAGGACAAGAATGGTCACTTCATATTTGTTAAGGGTAATACTCAATATGATGAGATCTCAATTATTAATATCTATGCACTGAACCAGAATGCACCTCAATTTATAACTGAAACTCTAACAGACGTGAGCAACTTGATTTCCTCCAGCTCCATAATAGTCAGAGATTTCAACACTCCTTTGGCAGTGTTGGATCGATCCTCCAACAAGAAGCTGAGCAAAGAAATCTGAGATTTAAACCTAACCATCCAACATTTGGATTTAGCAGACATCTACAGAACATTTCATCCCAACAAAACTGAACACACATACTTCTCATCAGCCCATGGAACTTACTCCAAAATCGATCACATCTTAGGTCACAAGTCTAACCTCAGTAAATTTAAAGGAATAGAAATTATTCCATGCATCTTCTTTGACCACCATGGAACAAAACTTGATCTGAATAACAACAGGAATCTGCATACTCAAACAAAAACATGGAAGTTAAATAACCTTATGTTGAATGATAGCTGGGTCAGAGACGAGATTAAGAAAGAAATCGCCAACTTTTTGGAACAAAACAACAATGAAGACACGAACTATCAGAACTTCTGGTACACCGCAAAGGCAGTTCTAAGAGGGAAATTTATAGCACTGCAAGCCTTCCTCCAGAGAACGGAAAGAGAGGAAGTTAATAACTTAATGGTACATCTCAAGCAACTGGAAAAAAGAAGAACATTCCAACCCAAACCCAGTAGAAGAAAAGAAATAACCAAAATTAGAGCAGAATTAAATGAAATTGAAAACAAAAGAATAATACAACAGATCAATAAATCAAAAAGCTGGTTTTTTGAAAAGGTCAATAAAATAGATAAACCTTTGGCCAACCTAATCAGGAAAAAAAGAGTAAAATCTCTAATATCATCAATCAGAAACAACAAAGATGAAATAACAACAGACTCCTCAGAAATCCAAAAAATCCTTAATGAACATTACAAGAAATTTTATTCTCAGAAATATGAAAATCTGAAGGAAATTGACCAATACTTGGAAGCACATCACCTTCCAAGACTTAGCCAGAATCTAGAGGAAATGTTGAACAGGCCCATATCAAGTTCGGAAATAGCATCAACCATACAAAACCTCCCTAAAAAGCAAAGCCCGGGACCAGATGGTTTCACGTCTGAATTCTAACAAACCTTTAAAGAGAAATTAGTACCTATATTACTCATCCTGTTCCAAAAGGTAGAAAAAGACGGAAGACTACCCAACACGTTCTATGAAGCAAACATCACCCTGATCCCCAAACCAGGAAAAGACCCAACAAGAAAAGAAAATTATAGACCGATATCACTAATGAATATAAATGCAAAAATATTCAACAAGATCCCAACAAACAGAATCCGGCAACACATCAAACAAATTATACATCACGACCAAGTCGGTTTTATCCCAGGGTCTCAAGGCTGGTTCAATATACGTAATCTATAAATGTAATTCAGCACATAAACAAATTAAATAACAAAGACCATATGATTCTCTCAATCCATGCAGAAAAAGCTTTTGATAATATCCAGCAATCCCTTCATGATCAGAACACTTAAGAAAATCCGTATAGAAGGGACATTTCTTAAACTGATAGAGACCATCTACAGCATACCCACAGCCAATATCATATTGAATGGAGTTAAATTGGAATCATTTCCACTCAGATCAGGAATCAGACAAGCCTGCCCATTGTCTCCATTGCTTTTTAACATTGTAATGGAAGTTTTAGCCATCACAGTTAGGGAAGAAAAGGCCACCAAGGGTATCCATATAGGGTCAGAAGAGATCAAACTTTCATTCTTCATGGATGACATGATACTATATCTGGAAAACACTAGGGACTCTACTACAAAACTCTTAGAAGTGATCAAGGAATACAGCAGCGTCTCAGGTTACAAAATCAACATTTATAAATCGGTAGCCTTTATATATACCAACAACAGTCAAGTTG
The DNA here is from genome assembly GCF_027406575.1 of Nycticebus coucang. Lineage (NCBI taxonomy): Eukaryota > Metazoa > Chordata > Mammalia > Primates > Lorisidae > Nycticebus > Nycticebus coucang. The sequence continues at coordinate 44,455,475 of NC_069794.1, read as the reverse complement.
AAAAAACAGTTAAGAACGCTGTCCCATTCACAGTAGTGCCAAAGAAGATGAAATATTTGGGAATTTATCTAACATAGGACGTGAAAGATCTCTATAAAGAGAACAATGAAACTCTAAGAAAAGAAATAGCTGAAAATATTAACAAATAGAAAAACATACCATGTTCATGGATGGGAAGAATCAACATTGTTAAAATGTCTATACTACCCAATGCAATATACAATTTCAATGCAATCCCTATTAAAGCTCCACTGTCATACTTTAAAGATCTGGAAAAAACAATACTTCGTTTTATATGGAATCAGAAAAAATCTCGAATAGCCAAGACATTACTCAGAAATAAAAACAAAGCAGGAGTAATTATGCTACCAGACCTCAGACTATACTACAAATCGATAGTGATCAAAACAGCATGGTATTGGCACAAAAACAGAGAAGTAGATGTCTGGAACAGAATAGAGAACCAAGAGATGAATCCAGCTACTTACCGTTATTTAATCTTTGACAAGCCAATTAAAAACTTTCAGTAGGGAAATGATTCCCTATTTAACAAATGGTGCTGGGTGAACTGGCTGGCAACCTGTAAAAGGCTGAAAGTGAACCCACACCTTTCACCATTAACTAAGATAGACTCTCACTGGATCAAAGATTTAAACGTAAGACATGAAACTATAAAAATACTAGAGGAGAGTGCAGGGAAAACCCTTGAAGAGATCGGTCTGGGTGAGTATTTTATGAGGAGGACCCCCCGGGCAATTGAAGCAGCTTCAAAAATACAGTACTGGGACTTGATCAAACTAAATAGCTTCTGCACAGCCAAGAACACAGTATGTAAAGCAAGCAGACAGCCCTCAGAATAGGAGAAGATATTTGCAGGTTATGTCTCTGACAAAGGTTTAATAACCAAAATCCACGGAGAACTCAAACGCATTAGCAAGAATAGAACAAGGGATCCCATCGCAGGCTGGGCAAAGGATTTGAAGAGAAACGTCTCTGAAGAAGACAGGCATGTGGCCTTCAGACGTATGAAAAAATGCTCATCATCTTTAATCATCAGAGAAATGCAAATCAAAACTACTTTGAGATACCATCTAACTCCAGTGAGACTAGTCTATATCAAAAATCCCATGACCAGAGATGTTGGCACGGATGTGGAGAAAAGGGAACACTTTTGCACTGCTGGTGGGAATGCAAATTAATACATTCCTTTTGGAAAGAGATACGGAAAACACTTAGAGATCTAAAAATAGATCTGCCATTCAATCCTGTAAACCCTCTACTGGGCATATACCCAGAAGACCAAAAGCACATCACAACAAAGATATGTGTACCAGAATGTTTATTGCAGCTCAATTCATAATTGCTAAGTCATGGAAGAAGCCCAAGTGCCCATCAATCCGCGAATGGATTAATAAATTGTGGTACATGTACACCATGGAATGTTATGCAGCCTTAAAGAAAGATGGAGACTTTACCTCTTTCATGTTTACATGGATGGAGCTGGAACATATTCTTCTTAGTAAAGTATCTCAAGAATGGAAGAAAAAGTACCCAAAGTACTCAGCCCTACTATGAAACTAATTCAGGTTTTCACATGAAAGCTATAACCCAGTTACAACCTAAGAATAGGGGGAAGGGGGAAAGGGAGGGGAGGGAGGGGGGAGGTGAGTAGAGGGAAGGTGATTGTTGGGATTACACCAGCCAGCGGTGCATCTTACAAGGGTATATGTGAAACTTGGTAAACGGTCTGTGAAGCTAGTGAATGATGCCCCATGATCATATCAATATACACAGCTATGATTTAATAAAAAATAAATAAATAAAAAATAAAATGTAAAAAAACAAAAAAAAAAATAGACAGCTATGATAATAAGAGAATAAACACTTTAAATAACAATATAAAAATTGTTATTTCTTACATTTCCACAATTATTTTGCTATCTCATAATTTTTAAAAATTATTACATTAATTATAGAAAATTTTATATGGTTGGTTATATAATTCAGGTCTTTTTTTTTTTTTTTTTTTTTTGTAGAGACAGAGTCTCATTGTACTGCCCTTGGGTAGTGTGCCCTGGCGTCACACGGCTCACAGGAACCTCTAACTCTTGGGCTTACGCGATTCTCTTGCCTCAGCCTTCAGAGCAGCTGGGACTACAGGTGCCTGCCACAACATCCAGCTATTTTTTTGTTGCAGTTTGGCCGGAGCTGGTGCCCTACTCACTGAGCCACAGGTGCCGCCCCTCAGGTCTTTTTTTTTTAAATAATAAACCTCAAACACATGTGATCACTTACTGAATTAAAAGTAATAACAGTACTATGTACTGTCATCTCCCCAGAGAATATTCTTTATGCTTTAAGCTTCTTTAGTTGATTTTTTTACAGTGCAATTATCTGTTATTATTTAAATTTAAAAGTGTCAGTTGCCACTGAAACTAGAAACTATAAAGTCTTCCAAGCACAAGGTGAAGCAGAGATCAGTCAGTGGATTCAACATATTTTCCGTGGATGTCTGCATTTCTGGGCTGGAATTGCTCACTTTCATTTCTTACATAGATAAAATTAACCAACACACAGGTTAAACTGTGAAAAAAGTGGTATTAAGATTTTTTTATTCAACTTCATGTTTCTGAATTGCCCCCCATGACTGAGCTATAGGAAGCTCCCTATTACTGCCAGCAGCACGCTGCTCTTATTTTCAAAGGAGCAGAATACGGTAAAATATGGGCATTGTTTTTTTCTTAAGTTAAGGATTTACAATCCTACTATAAAAAAGAATAATTGATTTATTCATTATGTAAACAAAATTTATTATAGTGATAGCTCTTTAAATCTTAAATGTTGTTTTATATAGAAATTAAAACCTTGTTTCACCTTCATTTTTACTGTGTTTTGAATATTTCCCCTGACATGTGACCTTTAAGAGAGATTTCAGAGGGTGTAGAATTGGTTGTTCAAGTGTAAGTTTCCTACTAGTGTTAAAATTATTTAATTCTTGTTTGTTGATGTCAAAATCCTGGATTAAAAATGTTTGCATTCTTCTAAATACAAGTCTGTACTCTGATAATAGGCAAGCCAGAATACAGAGGGCATCTCATGCTTGTAAGCAGCCACCGTTCCACTCAGACACCACATTGAAAATCACGCAAAATATGGGCATGTTGACAATATTGGGATATTCATGCCATTAGGGGGTGCCTGCAGGAAATTAAAGTAGCTTTTGACAATGACCATCCACTAACAATTAATGCTGGACAAATATGTTTTAAACAAGTGAATAATTTTAAAGGCGTATTATTCATGAGAATCTCAGTAAGTAAGTACGCATAACAAGTTCTAGAATTACAGGATTGTGGGGAAGTACAGTGGGGAAGTAAGAACCAAGGGTAACTGAAGATGAGCCCACGTAGGTGACATTTGAATTGTCTTTTAAATACAGAATACACTATAAGTTATTGATCGCAGAACTGGAGTTCATTGTGACTGGCCTGTTTCTCATCCCAACACCTACTGGGCAATTAGAAAATGCTTATTAAATAAGTGAGGAAAGAGAAGAGGCATCAACTAATGAGCTGATTTTGTACGGTTACAGGCCAACATGCATAGCTTTAAGGCATTTGACATCCTTTGACTGATAGGAGAAAGAAAGGGGTGTGAAGCTAAAGAAGAAATACCATTTCACTTTTTGTCTGGTAGGGATGTGGACGGTAGTTTAGTGGGCTGGGATTTGGTGATAGAGAGTCCGGTTATAAACTATCGTGATTATTTACAGAATGACGATGATCAATGTCCCTTTTTGCTTGTTTGTTCTGCTTCTTGGGAAAGAGAAACATGATGTTAGGTTCCGGTCTGCGAGAACTGTGTTAAATGACAATGAGATAGCTCTAAGTTTTAGGGACGGGCCTTAAAGGGTGAATGAAGGTGAAGGACACCCCTTCAGTTTTTCTGTTCAATACAATCGAACAGGGTCAATTGTTGGGTCATCTTGAGAAATGTAATCAAGAACCTCCTGCCCCTCTAAAATAATTACTGTATAAAAAATAAATATCTCAGAAGATTTGAAATAAATAAAACCAAGTTCACACACTACCCAAGGAATATGTTATACAATGAAAAAAAAATAGTTTGTATCAGCAAAACTTTCTGCTTCTTTCTGGTTAACTTAAAGCAAAATGTCTCTATATATTTGAAAATTATGGAGTAAAATAGGGAATAAAATGTGTGTACTCAAAAATACAAAGAAATTCTCTAATATTGTGTTTATCATGATCTATTTTTACTAAAATTGAAGTGTCATTGCACTATCCACCATTTGTATGTAAAATATTTTAAAAGTTTCTTTTCAGTAGAAAGGAACTTTCTAGTATAGTTTGACTCTAATGTGGATCATGGAAAGGTATTTAAAAAATAAAATTCCTTCTAGCAAAGAAGGCAGATCTTTAGGGGAGGTCAATGTAGGGGAGGTCAATATAAACAAAAACAATTGAAAGAAATATGAACTGTAAGGATGAGTTTATGTACAAGTATAGAATGTATCTAGTTTAGATGTTTAAAACCAACACAATGGAGATGGGAGTTTTGGGACAGAGTTGTTAAGAATTAGAATTATCCAGGCAACTTGAGCAAAGCACAAATGCTCAATCTCTCTCTTTTCTCATGGAATGTTACAATTATCTGGAGGGCATCTAGGGTCGATAGGTTATCATGCTTACTGGCATAGAACTCCTTTTAAATTTCCCTTCATTAGTAACCATTGTATGTATTTATTTATTTATTTTTGCAGGTTTTTTTTGGGGGGGGACAGGTCCTGGTTTGAACCCACCACCTCCAGTACATGGGGCCAGCACTGCCCTATTCCTTTGAGCCACAGGCACTGCCCAGTAACCATTTTGTAAATTCCACAAAGACAAGAACTTCATTTATTCACACTTCATTTTTTTTTTTTTTTTTTTTTTTTACTCACGTGCCTAGCACCTGCCATAGGCATATTAGCTTTTCTCAACTATGTGATAAACTGATCTGGTGAAAGCTTATCCCATGCTGGAGACCTGAAATAAGGCTTATTTTTCACATACTGTCAACTACATTCAGTCTAACTGAGGTATCACAAATACAAGTACTCACTGGCACCAGTCATTACAAGCCCAGTGTTTATTTTATTCCTATCCATAATCATCAACAAATAAATGAAATAGATGGACAAATAAAGGTCTGTGGGTATGGGGGCAGCCATGTTGTAGTGGGCCGTGGGACTTAGAGTGTGAGTCACAGTCCAATTCCCCATCTTACCATCTATAAAATCATAGGTGTTACTAGTGATACTTTTATTCATATGATCATTTAAAGTAATAAATACAAGAACACATATAAAAAGGCCCATCGGGCGGCGCCTGTGGCTCAAAGGGGTAGAGCGCCGGTCCCATATGCCGAAGGTGGCGGGTTCAAACCCAGCCCCGGCCAAAAAAAAAAAAAAAAAAAAAAAAAAGGCCCATCATAAGTCCTGGCACATACAAGCTTCCAGATGAGTAGAGGATTTTAAATTTTGAATTTGAAAATCAAAAATGGGAAGTAAGTGATGGTAGGACCAGTATGAGAAAACACCAATAAAGATAAATATTTATATAATGACTTAGAAAAAAGAAATCGTGAGTCATGGAGAATATGTTTTCTTATCATTCTCTGAAAAATATTGTCATTTCTCCTTTAAAAAGTAAATGTGACTGAAAGTGAGGACTCATGTAAATGTGGATCTTTCATTTGTCTTACACTGAAACCAATCATTTGGGTCAATAATTTCAATATGCTGACAAAATGCACGCACACACCTTTGGAATCATAAATAAGATACACTCTGAATTCAAGCGGGGCATCCGCTCCAAGGTGTTAGTGGTTGATATCATGCAATCACTAAAGGAAATATGTTCAAGTACTATCCAGTCCTACTTCTAAACGTGGTAATAACAAATCACAGAAGGATTAATATTTTAAAATATTTTTGTGAAATTATATTCCATGTGGTTTCTTGTTACCATTGACTGGTCAAACAGTTCTAAACTAATTAGTAAATTGATTTTTCTTTCCTTTAAGCTTCTTTTTTTCCTCCGTAAAAGCAGCAGATGACTAGCTAACAATTTCTCATGTGAATGCATCAGAACAAAATTATTGGTGTTAAGTAAATGATATTGCTCATACCAACCTTTATAATTATCGTTGACTTAAAATAAGAAGGTTTTTTTTTTTTGAAACACAGCAATTTCAACTTCAAACCTTTGGGCTTAAGCGTAAGAGTCACCGCTTGCGTTTGCCTCAGCCTCCTGAGTAGCTGGGACGACAGGTGTCTCCCACAACAACCGGCTATTTTTAAAGATGAGGTCTCACTCAGGCTCAGCCTGGTCTCGAACCTGTGAGCTGAGAAAATCCACCTGCCTCAGCCTCCCAAGTGCTGGGATTACAGTCTGAATCACTGTGCCTGGCAGAAGTGTTTATTTATTTTAAAAGAAAAATAGGATATATCCAATTTATAAAATTAATAATGGCTTTATACTTAAGTTCATATAAGGCTAGTTATACAGAAATAAGCAGTGCTCTGGATTAAAACCCTCATTTTGTAGGATAGAACAGGAAGATTCCAAGAGGTTAAGCAATGTTACAGGCAGAGTAAGGACTGTAAGAATTGAGGCCACCAGATGTATCCTGTATTGTAAGAAAATACGAATAAAGAGAGAAATATAACTGTAAGAAAATAACTTTGTAAGATTAAATGATATGTAAAAATTAAAAATAAGATATTTAGTAAAAAGTGTGGAATTTGGGGGGTGATATGTCTTGAGTTATTGAAAACACAATACATAAACATATTTAGAAATTCTTCTGTTGGAACAATTATAAATTTATTTTGTATCTGCTGTTGGGTTTAGGTTTGCAGCAGTGAAAAGAATTAAGCACATGAAATACAGAGGCATTTTAATTAATTTAATACATGATTTGTCTATTTAAAAAATCTATATCCCTATTAAATTTTCTTGTTTTTTTCCTTTGCTAATTCTTTCAAATATGTTGAATAGGGATTTCTCATTAAATATGAAACCCCAAAAGTTAATAAATAACATGCAATGAATTTCAAATTGAGTTCTACAATTAACACAGATAATTTTACATTTGTAAAAAAACTAAGATGAATGCCTTATCTAAGTAAATCATCAGACTATGGCTAATATATACTGAATTAAATATATGCATGTAATTTTTATTACTAATGAAAGTATTATTTTTATCCACTGCACTAAACAAAACTTACTGGAAGAAGAAAACAAGACAAATAACAAAGGTGTTATACCGTGTTCAGATAGCATATACCCGGACAAATCAATGTTTACTTGTCTGCTGGGAGATATGTTGATTATGTCACCAAGAGGGAGGGTAGAACTGAATCCCCCTTTGATTAGTCCAGGAGCTTTGACCTGAACTGTGCAGTGAGAAACGCTTTGTAGTTGGAATTTAGACACACCTGTAATTGAATCCTGGTACTGCCTTATGCAAACAGTGAACTTAGAATAAGTTATTGTAGTATTTGGAAATTTGTCTTTTTCTTTTCTTTAATTTATAAATTTTGGAATAATAATAGTTATCCTGTAGAGGTACAGTGGGGTATACACAAAAATGTATTTGAAGGCTCCTGGAATAGAGCCTGGTCCATGAGTGTTCAATTATTTTTTACTCCTGAATACTCAGTCTGGGTCTCTTTTTAGGATCTTCCGGAGATCTAAATGGGGCATCTATAAGCTCATCAAAAGTGGGGGCCATGCTATTTCCTGTGTTAAAAAGGAACTTCTGAAATGTGTATATTAAGCCTGGGGTCAGGCTACATCTTTCTATCTCTTGCCAGCAGCTTATTTTTGATGTTCAAGTAGTTTGGACAGGAGAGAACATTCCCCTCCAATCCCCCTTTTTTGACATTGCTTACAATAGGAAACTGGGAAAATACATTTGGGGATGTTACTGGTATTTGGAATTAAAATGGGGGAGTCAGAGAAAGTAAATATGAAAACACATCTGATTATTTTCCTAAGGTAAGATGTGTACCTAAGCCTGCAGGTCATCTGTCCATTTTATCCTAAGCTATATTAATAACACTATTTAAATTTAAAACAGTCAAAATAGAATTGCAATTCTTCATATATATATATATATATATATTCTAGAAAATGGCTTTTCTTAAACAAAAATCAAACAAAGTCTTTGTGGTTGCTTTTTCATATGTGTCTACCTGACTAACTCTTACTCTGCCTTCTAGGTCTGGATTACGTATCATTTCTTTCGGCGAACCTCCTCCCAGCCACCCACATTGTGCTTCCTGAGTCTCTCAGTTCCTAAGCATGCTGTGCATGCTACTATTTTTATAACATCACTCATGGATAAAGCTGTTAGTTTCCTATTTAACAGGAATGGCTCCTCCCTTCCTGATGGAGCTAGCATTTTTTCAGCATGTCCAAGTGCCCAGCCCACACAGGTGACTAAGAGAGTGAACCAATATTCAAATCATGAATTTTCCACTTGGTATTCACTTTCCAAGCTGTGCTTGCCTTAGGGAATGACCATGACATCCACTTCTGGGCAGAGAGACATGAGGAGAACTCTGTTAGAGTTTCTTAGGAAATCTTTTCTTCATGTTTAAAAAATAAGTTGTACTTTTTTTTTTTTCTTTCACAGGTAGCTTTCTGCCTTTGAACAGACCTGATATATGATATTTGACTCTACTGTCCCATATTAAAAGCATATGGCAACAAGATGAAAATAAAAAAAAAACAGAGTAAAAGAATGGAAACCATTTCAGTCCTTGATGATATCATTAATCCACCATTAGACCGATGTTGAAACTTAGTAGTAGCAGAGTTCTTATAAACAATGAATCTTTTTATGGTTCAGAAAAATATGATTAATTTTTATTTGCATATATTTTGTTAATAAAGAAACTGAATTAAAAAGTCTATATAAGAAATATGTTTAACACTTTCACATCTATGTTATTATTATAATATTATCACTGGCTGTAAGAGTAATGTCAACATAACTTAGATCAAAGATTTATATCCATTCTTCTAATTTAAGATTTTGAAACAGTAATGATCACAATCCGATTGTTGATTGACTTGGATCTTTGATTTATTACATTGTCTTAATGGATGCAGCAGAGATTTCAGTATTAATTTTTTTATAAATTCAAGTTAATGTTTATATGCCAAATACATGTGTAGTATGTTAAATTTACCTCTACTGAAAACTAGTTTCTCAGCATTTTGAACTGAAATAATGTTGACCTTTAAGTCATGCAAAATGTACTTTACATAATAGCACATAAAATGATGAAAAACAAAAGTAGTTGATCAGATGAATACAATAATAATAGGGATAATAAGCAAAAATCAATCTACATTAGGTTTTTACATATTCTTAATAAAATTACCAAACACAAGTAATTTAATTTTACTAAAAGTTGATGGTAATTAACTAAAATCATACTACTACTAATGTTCTGCAGTGAAATAAACATAATTGTCTCTTTCTGTAAAGACTACTTAAACACAAACACATCATCCTCTAACAAAAAAAAAAACTTCTTTAGATATAATGTAAAATGCATAATGTATAATATAATGTATTAGAAATAAAGAAAAAAATACTAGAGAATTTCTGGTGACTCTTAATAGAAACCAACACAGAAAAGGTTATTAAAAACATTTATAGCTAAAGAAGCACAATTTGAAATAAGGAGAATATGTTTGCCCCTTTTAATAAATTATGTATTTTATAGTCATTGAGTCTTGGTAACGTTCTACTTCTGACTGGATTATAGGAGTGGTTCTCAAATATTTCAGTCTCGTGAGCTACTGACACTCTTGAAAAACAAGGAAAATCTTGAAGAGCTTCTGTTTGTGGAGGTGATATATATCAATATTTAACATATTAGAAATTAAAGCAGAAAATTCTGGTAAGAATAATGGGATAGCTCTGATCTTATTAGTGATGAGAGCAATAAAGCCGACAAGTATGGTATAGCTTTTTGAAAACTCCACATAGAACAGAACAAGAGTAGAAAAGGTTAAGAACGTCATATTATTATTTTGAAAATAATTTTGAACTCCCAGACTCCCAGGAGACCTCAGCTCTTACTACGAGATACTGGACTATAGAAATAGGAGAAAAAACTTGGAGCACAATGAATTGATCAACGTTTCTGGGGGTGTATTGTTTTTCAAGCAAGTAGAGAACGAGAAAAATTGACAAGGGAAAAAAGGTAGAGACAGATATTCTACTGAAATGCCTGCAACATGGTAAGCATTTTCTAATTCCATTTAAATCTGGCATTGCTTATGAATGAGTACATTAACTATCATGAAAACTGCAAGATGGCTCAGTTATCTAAAAGTAGAATATCTGATATAATTTGAGACTTGCCTTGAAGTCAATTTTATCTCTTAGAAAGTAGACATAAATACAGGCTTACTCCTGGCTTCATTCTGATAAATAAGGAAAAAAAAAAACAAAACTGATGCTTGTTTATGTGTAAGTGATAGAAACCCTCAGAAGACATGAGCTTCTTATATTTGGAATAATAAAGAAAAGAAACTACAGTCAGGCAGAAATGTTAGATGAGCCGAGTACAGTATTTCCAACAATGCAAACCTGGTTTTACTGCTAGAATTTATGAAAGGTGGGAATAATAAAGTAAGGGGGAGTTTTCAAAAACGGAAATGTAATTGCATAGTTAAATAGCTACTAACAAAGAAATGGGGTCAATCTCTTCTAAGGATATTTGGCTCACAAGAATTTGATTATCTCAGAACTGTGAGTAAATGAAATGAAATGAAAAAATAATGAAACAAGCAAGCACAGAGGAAAGGAGGGAGGTAAGAGAAAGACAGTACGTGCAGCGACAGGTCCAGGTAGGACTCATTCAGTTTAAAGATGCCAATGAAATTCACAGTGTAACTGTGAACTTTAAAATCTGCCTCTGCTTCTTTAGGGGGAGAGGGGAACTAAATTATCTTTTAGAAGTTTTCCTTATATAACTATTTTCGATATTTTTTTGTCTTTCTAATTTGAGTCAATTCATTTGATCATATTATGATATACTTCCTGTCAATTATGAGTTTCATATAATTTTTAAGATGAATTGTAACATTTCTGCTTGTACCATTACTATTAAACCAGATTTATAATTCATCGTCATTCTATTTACTTATACTCTCTCTGCTATTTCAATGTCCTTTCTATACAATAAAATAATTGTTAAGTAATTAAGGATACTTGTTTCCACCACAGACAACTGGTAAAGATGGGCTGATATTTTCATTTAGTAGATTTACTGATCCAAACAAATCCTTAAAAGGAAAATCTGAGGCGAATCATAGTATAGTTTTATCCTTACTATCAATTTCCATCGGCTATGTTTTTTTTCCTTTCTTCCCCCTCTGCTTCAGTTCAATAACTTTACTGAATACTCTGCTTATCATTTCCTTGTTTCTCTTTATTATTCTGATATAAAAGATTTAACCTTTTATAAGTCAATTTTTAAGATGTTGGTTGCAATAAGAAGCTGCAAATAACCGGTGGCTGCTCTGATAGGAAAATTTGCAATTGCAAATTTACAAATGCATCTCCCTTTGCAGAAATACTTAACTACGATCCAACAAATCATTTTGCACAGAACATTTCCTCCCCAATACATAAATTGTATATGTGGGCACTGACCAAAGCATTTGAAAGAGAATATAAAGTGTTTTTATCCATAGATCCCCTAAACATAAAATAGATCATTTAAATAGTATACGGAGAAGGTGAGAGTCACTTATCTCCCCTAGGTCTGAAGAAGCAAGAAGAGTTAGAAGTTATGACACTACAGAAGGTGACTTAGAATGGTCTGAAGGTTTGAAGACTGGATTAATGATGTATTGATTTTACTCTGGCTTTAAGAAGGAAATGTACTTGTGCCCACATATGGGGCTAAAGAATATTTCTTCTTTTATGATTAGCATTTTCCTAATTTAACACATAATCTAAACTTTGAAGTCTTGTAAATATGGTGACCCTACAACTTAGTCTTTCCAAGATAGAGCTGGTTGACTATAGTTAACCCTGAGTAATTGTTATTAGTGTCCCATCTTACTCTCCAAAATGTCCCAGATTGGAAGAAAATTATATGATGATTTTTTTTTTTTTTTTTTGTAGAGACAGAGTCTCACTTTACTGCCCTCGGTAGAGTGCCATGATGTCACAGGACTCACAGCAACCTCCAGCTCTTGGGCTTTCGCGATTCTCCTGCCTCAGCCTCCCGAGCAGCTGGGACTACAGGCGCCCGCCACAACGCCCGGCTATTTTTTGGTTGCAGTTCAGCGGGGGCTGGGTTTGAACCTGCCACCCTCGGTATTTGGGGCCGGCGCCCTACTCACTGAGACACAGGCGCCACCCAATTATATGATGATCTTATGAATAAGGAGACTAATGTGGAATGGAACAAATTAAGGGAAAGGTGATGCTTGAGAGAGATTATAGCCAAAATCTGCTCCACAGTTAGATTGCCAGGGGACTGTTTTTATGAGGAGGTTAGGGACTGTCTTGCTCCCTTTAAAATGTGGGCTTGTGGATAGGAAAAGTATAATTTGTTTCTCTTCTAAATAGGAAAACAAAAAAAGGAGAGAGAGAGTACAAAGCAGTGCAAACCTTATAATAAGTACCAGATTAATGCCATAGAAACACATGGGCTTTGGCATCAGCTGAATGTGGTCTGCCTTTGGACAAGTAACAGCTGTGAGACTTGGGTGGGTTTTAATAACTCTTGCCCTAAGCCCCAGATTCTTCAGCTAAGAAACAGGATGACTACATACACCTACTAGCATTACAGAGAAGTTTACTTACAATAATTGTGATACACCCAGTTAATGTATGATACAAATTGCGTCTGTGACTACTTGACATATATCAAACACTTCTAATAACTGGCATTTACTATATGCTTCCTGGAGATTTAATTCCTGTCTTAGGATCCTTACATTCACCATGAAAAATCACCTTCAAAAAGTTCATTATCTGTTATTTACTCATGAGGATATTGTGACTTAGCACGTTACCACACATATCTATCTTCACCGGGGCTAGTAATTGGCCAAATTATAATCATAGATTAGGTTTCTTTAAATCCAAGGTGTTATATATTCTTAATCTCTGACGTTCTTAGAACTTAAACCCTGTAAGGAACAGATGTGTTGGTTTTATTCACCACTGTATTATAAGCATCTAGGGTGTTGTACACACAAAAACAAAAACAAATAATCAAAATAACCATATTTGTTATGCATTAATGACAGTAAAATATATAAATAGTATATCCATAAATGGCAAGAAATTGTAAATTATGTCATCCAATTTTTACCTATTGACTTTTTTTTTGTTTCAAATACATATAAGAGATTTTTAGCTATAGAAAATTTCTATTTTCTATGATTCAGCCAAAACCATATATAGTGGTTTAGGAAGAAGCACCCAAGAGACAACTAAAGAAAGTAATGCCTTACAAAAACAGACTTTATGGGCTCATCTCAAAAACAAGGCACAGATCTCACTTATAGCCTAAAAGATACATTTACAAGCATTAGAGGGTAAAACCTTTCCACTGAAGAGATGTCTTACATCTAAACGACTTTCATCATTTTTCCTTGGGTATAGGCAACTTTTCAAAGTTTAAAATGCTGGTAATACTAACAAAGCAAGGAAAAAGGCAGCGATAAATATGCTCAAGTGTAAATATATCTGAAAAAGAAGAAAATGTTCCAGAAAGAGGCTTAGGAATGCTCCCTGACAGAATCTCTTTCTTCCAATCTGTGCTCACCCTTGCATGCTAAACACCGTGTTCAATAAAGGACACAAGTTTGGACTCACTAATAGAGAGACCTTCTTTATTATTCTCAATGTATTCTATAACACTGTAGCAGAGAAGACTCAATTGTGTGGCCTGCCCTTGAGCCCATTCATCCTATCTTAGCCGTGCGGCTGGGGGAGGGTGTTGTTTAATGTTGCTGTAACTGTGATTTTCCTGTTGTTAAAACTTAATTTAGAGCATTTCAAAGCGTCACATCTTAAATATTTCATTGAAGCCCAACATTCGTGGGAATATCATCTGTTTTCTTTTTATTCCAGTACAAAGTACTAGAAACATAATTTTTAGTCATCACTAATTTTTAACCTGAAAACTTAATGTATCAAGCATTTAACATGAAGAACTGCAATCCATTAGTTTCGGTGTTCCTGAGATCTCTGAGTATTTAAAATAAAGCAGAACAGTGTTTTAACCACTGAAACAAAGAATCCCTCAGATGGCTCACTTAACATTTTTAAATTACTTAATGAAACTTTAAGCGTTTGTATTTTAGTGTTTTAAACAGTTAAAAATATAGAAAGTCAGGTTCACTAGAACACAGTGAATTATATAGTTGAGACAGCCAATTCAGGTATTAAACAGAGTTCAAAGGAAAATATTCTGAATTGAAACCAATTTTTTATTGGCAGGTGTCACTTTTAAAGGGGAGAAAGCAGCAAAAATTGGCATATGATTAGTTGGGGATTGTCCACGGTCATTATTTTATTGACAGAAACTACAGAAATTAATGTTAGCAAATGTAATATAAAAAAAGTTTGTTTTTTGTTTAAATTTTCCTGGATATGTATATATACATACACACACAGGGGTAAATAAATAAGATTGAATAATGGATATTCATGGAAATGTAAAACTTAACTATGACTTTTGGTTTTAATTTGCTTGACTTTAATTAAATAGTGGAATCCAGCATAAGCATTTGGATAGCCCCTTCTGACTATTTAAATGCTTTAAGTCGTAAAACACCAAACACAGAGGCACCTACTTCTCTTCTTCCTGTCCCTCCCTGCTTCCCCTACGCCCCCTCTTTCTCTTCCTTTCTTCTCTTTCTTCCTTTTCCTTTTCAAATAGTAATTATGAAGGTCATGCACTAAATCATTAAATAGGCTTAAGTTAAAAGCATTAAGCAGTAAACATTTTTCTGCTTTAAAATTCTATTTCCGTTTTCAGTTGAAAAATTTTAGCCCTTAAGGTTTTTCTGGGGAGAAAAATGTACTTACATATAAGAACGAAAATCTTCCTACTTCAAAGGTTATAGGAATGTATTTAAAAGATCGTGTGAAGTAAAGCCGACATACATAAATTCTTCCCACATCGGGATTAGGCAATATAATTCCAAAAGACAGAAAAGAATGGATTGGGAGGAGAGAGAGAGAGAGAGAACGAACGAGATTAGAATGAGGATGAGGGTGTGTGGACTGGATTGGGTAGAAGCAGCAAGATTTAATGCGTGAAGGCCACACAGACTGATAAAGGAAGAAAAGGAGTCAGGAGCCCAAGGAAACATTCATAAATGCGAGGAAATAAATTCAGGGCATAAGATAAAATAATTTATCTTTCAATGGAAAACATCTTTCACGTGTTTTCATCCTGTGCATCCCACGGTCATTCAAAACATGACTTAAGTATCTGCTACGTTTCAAAATCTAGTTTTAGATTTTACTTTGTTATTGCTCTAATTGTTCTCACTTTTTTTTTTAATTAAAGCATATTTTGCCACAGAAACCTACAAACTCTATATTTCCAGGAATTCTCTTCTACAGGTGGGCAGGAACATTATAAAGTTTTTAATATTTCTACATCTGAACATCATCACATATGCTCTGGATTCACAATATTTATTTCAGCTTAGATGTTCCCATAGTTAGCTTCCAGCACCCAAACTAGATTTCTCTAACATATATATCCCTAAAGTTGAAATCCCCTGGATTAAGAAATCTAGTTATGGTAATAACATGTAAGTCTAGATGTAGGCTCCCTGGCGATCCCTATTTTCAAGATCATCCCATTTTTAATTGTTGAATCATGAATTCGAGATGAGAAGCAGAGCATGATTGTGGCAGTGGTGATCCCAAGTGCAGCATTTAGCAGAGTCGGTGCCTAATAAGTCCGGCTGATTGGTCTGAGTACATCCCGTCCCGCCCCAAATCCCTAGTAGACACATATGCCCACTCCCTATTCTGAAAAGTTAAACCTAGCAATCCTATTTTAAGGTTCCCAATAGTCACCTAACAGCAGTGAAAGCAGCAGCAGGAAAAAATGAGCTTTGTCTGCCTTTCCCCTCTCCTGAGCAGATGGTTGGCTCAAACTCACTTCACATGGGAAATCAATTTTAGATTTTTAACTTGGATACCGAGTGATAAACTATAACTTCCAAGGAAGAGAAAAGTCGCTTTTGTGTTTCTATATTATCTATAATGATAATTATAGAAATATGAGAAATAGAAGCATATTTCTGAAGTTCTTATTCTGAAGGAAAAAAAAGAAGTTCAACAGCAATTTTTGAATAACATAGTTAGGAGGATTTCAGTGTAGAAATGTGATTCAGCCCATA
Organism: Nycticebus coucang; assembly: GCF_027406575.1. Lineage (NCBI taxonomy): Eukaryota > Metazoa > Chordata > Mammalia > Primates > Lorisidae > Nycticebus > Nycticebus coucang. The sequence continues at coordinate 44,438,988 of NC_069794.1, read as the reverse complement.
AGGATTAGCATCCTACTATTGTTTTACAGTGGTCAAGCCTGTAGCATGTTCTGTTTTTAAATGGTCTAGAATAGCAAATTATATTCATAAACAACTAATGAACAATTAGGTGTAATCGCACAAGTAAGGCCAAACATTTCTGAGTGGCCACTGGAAAGTAGAGATGGTTCCAATGTCACTTTCTGGTTACTTTCATTAGTTACTTATGTTCATTTTTTTTTTTTTTTTTGTTATTGTTAACTCACAGCTGTGTACATTAGTGCAATCAAGGGGTATAATATGCTGGCCACATTGAACAGTTTGATGAGAATATTTCAGATTGTATATGAAACCAGCACATTGTACCCCTTGAGTTATGTTCATTTTTAAGGCCCAGATGTTACTTTTCAAATGGATGATTTCTTATGTTCCAGAAAATGGAAGACGAGCATGTTTGGAAACTCTCCAGCTCCTGCAGTCTTCCCTAAATCTCTCCCTGAGAAGGTGAGCTCCTGCAGGACAGAAAGGTCACTGCTCAGTGTGAGGATGGAAGGAATGAAGTGAGTAGCTGCACATCATTCCCTGGATTAGGGGCCTCGGGAAGAGATTTTGAGTTGGAATCATATTATTCTTTTTGGCTTACAAGTTTGGTGTGAGCCACTCTAACAGAAGATAAAAACGCTGATTAGTTTCCTTAGGAAAGATGAAAGATTATATGTCATTTTTTCCCTGTTTCTATTACAGAAGATCTGGAAAAATGCTGATTAAGAAATGGACTGTGACAATGATAAGATGACTTGAACTTAGAATTTCTAAAGAACAATGAAATATCTAACTGGTGACAGAATTCTCCAAATAAATTCAACTCTTGCTTTTGTTATATCTTATAATGGTAATAAATATTTGAAGAAGCAATTATCATAAGTATTATATTTTACTTTATTTCCTAGTTTGGTTTTACCCTTTTAAATGTCTGAATCGTAGCTTTTTCTTATATGACTGATATTCTCATGACTGTGAAAATGTTTATACTTCTCAGTGACTGCACAGTTCTACATAAAGACTGATGGGCTACTATCGGTGGACTCTTTCTTTAAATGGGATAAATTGAATAAACACTTTTTGGTGTAGTACCTTAAAAACATCTTTGAGGTTTTATCTTTGCATTGAATGTTATAGAATATTTTCTGAGGCTATAATAATTTTGAAGACGTTGAAGAATTATAATTTTGAAGACATTTGCAATTGATTAGTAAAGAGGGATAGATAGATAGGTAGATAGATATCCTAAAATAAACCATGTTGGAGGCAGTAGGAAAAATTCAATATGTCACGTATCAAAAATGGATTTCTCTTCTGAAATGTTTACAACTTTTACCATGTAAATTCAATCTTCCCTGACGGGTTTTATTTCAATATTGGTCTAGACAGCTACTTATCAATGTGCAATGGATACCAAAGTGCAACATTAGTCACTAGAATGCGGGGCTACTCCTACAGAAGCAGAAATAACAAAAATGCCATTCTGCAAACTATTTTCAAGCAGTTACTTCTCCCTTAAAAACCACAAACAAATTCCATCACCCTCATAGGAACTATCAGAACATACATCAAAAAATTCTCAGCGATTGAACTTTTCCTGGGAGAACATACATATAGACGTGTCAAGTCCAGTCTGACAACAGATATTAATGTTCGGGACTCTGTGAAAGTTACACTCAAAACTCAGAGTTGTAATATATTAAGAGAGACATCACTAATAGACCATTTCCTTCCTATAAATGTAAGCCAGACAAGGATGGAAGGATTTTTCTGTAATGGACCATTTCTTCAAAAGAATATTTTATTATTTCTACTGTCATTCCATTTGTCATAGTATCCTTACAGCCACTTTTTATTTATATATAAATTAAATAATATCTTCTTTAATTTTGAATATTTTTTTTCCTTCAGCAGAGATAGATGGGATTTAAGATACAGTCACATAATTGAACCATGATATTAAGTTACATTCTTTTTTCCTCAGGCTAACAATCTGTCCAGACCAATCCTAGTGTCTAAAAACTTGTATTTGCTCTCAAAATTTTAGTTGATTTCCTTTGGCCCCTGCCCAATTTTTGTTCTTCTGTTAATTGATTAAAAATAATATGGCATGACAGTGAATGGTCTGGGGGCTGGATGTGGGAAATTGCCCTAGATATCAAAAATATTTTATTGGGAAAATTGGAAGCACTGCTTGAGCTAAACAAACACACACAGGGAATATATTCATTATTTGCTGCACCTATGCACGAAAGGATATTTTTCAGCAGGGTCTGCAGAGATTTGGATTAACAAGCCTTGTTGCTGTTAACAAGCATTGTGTGCCTAATTCCAAGAACACTGTTCTGCAAGTTGAAACCCAGGCACATGACTTAAACTGTCACAAGGCAAGAAATCTTACAAGGAAAAAATCCAAGTGCTCCTAATGCATTCCTCTTCTTTCCACAACTTAACATCTTTCCACATGTCCATTATACTTACGTACTTATGAACTTTGAGATATAGTTTTTTGATATCTAAATACTTAAATTGTGCTTACACTGTAAAATGAAATCACTTGCAGTTTTAACAGCTTTATAACTATTAAGTTGTACATTTCTCTATGAATCTCCATACACTTGTATATCAAACTTTAATGGATAAACAACTGAAAACATATACATATCCCTTTAATCTGATTTGCATTTATTTATTTATTTATTTATTTTTTAGAGACAGAATCCCACTTTATCACCCTGGGTAGAGTGCTGTGGTGTCACAGCTCACAGCAACCTCCAACTCCTGGGCTTAAGCGATTCTCTTGCCTCAGCCTCCTGAATAGCTGGGACTACAGGCACCTGCCACAACACCCAGCTATTTTTTGCTGCAGTTTGGCCAGGGCCGGGTTTGAACCCGCCACCCTCGGTATATGGGGCTGGCACCCTACCTACTGAGCCACAGGTGCCACCCCTTATGTATCCCTTTTAGATTAAATTGTCTGTTCTAAGAATTCTGAGATTTTAGAGTGATTTTTTTTTTTATTTTAAAAATCTTTGTTAAGATTGAGCTACACTAAATTAAGGGGAAAAAAAGTAATTTGTATATCTATACTGACAACTGATGATGGACCTGTGAGGTGAGGCAGACTACCAAAATTCAAATGCGCCTCTGAACAAAGGAGGTTAGAAAAACTCTTATAGATATTGGCCTAGGCAAAGAACATATGAAGAGCCCAAAGGCAATCACGGAAACAACAAAAATAAATAAATGGGCCCCGATTAAACTGAAAAGCTTCTGCACAGCCAACAAAACGATCAATAAAGCAGCAAATAGGCAACCTACATTTCTAAAATGAGAAAAAATATCCGTATGCTATACAGCCAATATATGGTTAATAAATAGAAGCTACAAAGAACTCAAACAAATCAGCAAGAAAATATCAAACAAAACTGTTCACAAGTGGGCAAAAGTCATGAACATAAGCTTTTCAAAAGAAGATACACTAAAGGCCAAAAAAAAAAAAATCAAAAAAGTGCCCATCTGCTCACAAATGGATAAATATACTACAGTATATGGACACTATGAAATACTATTCAGCCATAAAGAAAGATGGTGACTTTACATCTTTTGTATTTACCTGAATGGATTTAGACAACATCTTCCTAAGTACCATAAGAATTGAAAAACAAGCATCTAATGTGTTCAACACTACTATGAAATTTAGGAGATGAACTACTCTACATCCACACAAGAAAGAAAAAAGACACAATTAAATTCACAATAAAGGGAAAGAAAGGAGCAGGGTGGGGTCTGGTAAGCTCTCACCTTTCAGGCACAATGTAAGGGTATATAGCAGACCTCTTAGGTGAAGTGCTCAGATGAAACTTGGACTTTTAATAACAAACACAGTGTAAGCTAATCATATGTACCCATAGATTAATCTGAAATAAAAAATGCTGAGCATGTCTAATCATCAGAGAAATGCCTATCCAAACCACAACATGATGTCACACAACTCCAGCCAGAATGGCTTCTGTTAAAATGTCCCAAAACAGCAGATGCTGGTGTGGATGCAGAGAAAAGGAGCACTTTCACCGTTGGTGGGACTACACACTAGTACAACCACTACAGAAAGTCAAGGGGATACTTCAAGAGTAGACCTACCATTTGATCCAGAAAACTCACCACTTGGTATTAACCCAAAGGAAAAGGAAAAAAAGACATTTAAAAGGCACTTGCACTCAAATATTTATGGAAATACAATTCACAATGGCAAAGATGTGAAAACAGCCCAGGTGCCCATGAATACATGAGTGGATTAACAAACTGGGCGCTAAGGAGTACTACACAGCCATAAAAAAAGGATTAATAACTCTCATTAACATCCTGAATGGAACATTCTTCTAAATGAATTATCACAAAAATAGAAAAATAAACACCACATGTACTCACTGGAACAAATTGATCACCACCTCAATGCACATATGATAGTATAACTTGGCAGAAACCAAGCAGGTGGGAGTGGGGAGGTGGGGATGGGCCAAGTCACACCCAACAGGTACAATGCATGCTATGGGTGATGGGTACACTTACATATTTGACTAAAACTGCACAAAAGTAAGTTATGTAACCAAAATGTTAGTAGCCCTGTCATATTCTGAAATAAAAGATAAATAAATAAACAGTCTGATCAAAGTATCTCCTGATGGAACATCACATCCTGTGTGTCAGATTATAAGATGGTTCTTTTACTATATAATCTCAAATAGGCTTTTTTCTTTTTCTTTATATAAAATACTTGTGTAGATTAGGTAGGAAATGGGCCTTTTCTCTTTCAAATACTCCCAAATTCAATAAAAAAAGTTACATTTCTACCTTGAAAGATTAAAAGAAGAGTACACTAAAAAAAAATCAAAGAGTAGACAAGTATTTTATGTAGTTCATTCGTTTTCATCTCTCTCCTAACACTTTAAATTTCACTCTGCAATTTGGAACCGATTTGATCAACTTGCTTTCATGTGTCAGTGTTTTTCAACTGCAATGAAAATAAACAAATGGGTTTCATTTTCTACAAAACTGTGGGGATGCTGACTTAACTACAAAAGTTATTTACTTTGGCATATGTCACACTATACAGCGCTTACAGAAGAAAACAGTGTCTGATTATCCAAAGTGTACATGCAACTCTTGAGCTGGCCTCAGGTTCCTCACACTAATAAACTGCCTTTCAGAGAGAAAGGATATTAGTGCCCCACAATGGCATCCTTTCTTTTTAGAGAACATTTGGCATGATAAAAGCTTCCAGGAGTATGGATTACTTTACGATTGATCCTCATTCTAAGATAGTTCTTCAGTTAATTTTTTGGAAACATATAAACATGTTTCCTTTGTGTAAGTGAGCTCTGTACGTCCAATAAAATTGGCTAATGAAGTCCATGAGTTAAACAAATTTAAAAGCTTATACCTGGGTGTTTTATTTTTTATTTTTATTTTTATTTTTGGATGCTACTAAATACTGCTGAAAATGCAGAACATACGTTATTTCTGAGAGACCAGACTTTCCCATGTGATCAAATTGCTAGTAATGTTCTTCTCTCTATAACTTGTTGTCAGCTTTGGAGGTCTAATATTTCAACATGAAAACTATTATTTTGGCCCCAGAAAACAAAACAAATTTGAATTTAAGGGTTAAAAACCTCATGGATGCATGAACAAAGCCAAATGGAGATCTGTCTTCCTTTATGAATAAATAGATTTATAAAAATAGACAAAAGATGGCATCTGAGACCATAAAAACAATGTACTATTGAAAGAATTAGCACCATACAGAGGAAGAAGCTCATAGATAAAAACCTTGATTCTAACAAGAGAAATTGATTAGGTGGGGTGGAGCCTAATAGAATACCAGAATTAAATTTTTTATATAGGCAAGATAAATAAATTTTAAATATTAATTTTTAAGTAGAACTGGCATTCAGGTGAAAGCAATCTTTAAATAGTAAAACACATCCAGTCACCTTCCATTTTCGTCACCTTCTACCTTTTACCCCTTTAAAACCATCACTGTGTTTTCTCATTTAAATAAAAATAGCCGGGCTATTAACTAAAAGCCCAACAGAGTATCATGAAAACAGTGTCTGCCAAAATGCCACCACCTCAAATCCTTCTGTTCCAGAAAACATTTCAGATTCATTGACCACCTATGCCACCATACTTCCAATCTTGATCACATTTTGATAAATGCCATTTCCTCAGGTGTAAAATCCATCGCATGTCGATTCCTACCACCCACAAATCAATTCTGCTATAATTGGCTAGGTAGTGTCCAAACAATGTGTAACATCTGTCAAAATTGTCTTGGAAAAGAACACTCTATGTTTTGCATGAAGAGTGCTGACTTATAATTCTTCATCTATCTCTGTCTTTCTTGGAGGCCACTTCTCATGTTTCCATACTTTATTCAACTTGGATGAATGAAAGACATGTTATCTCAAAAGCAGATAGATACAAATGTTAAGACAATAGAATAGAGACTTGCAAAGTAAGTGTAATAAAATACTGAACTAGGTAAAATGAAGAGAAGTGAAAGAAATATCACTCCATTACCTCACCTCATGCATGTAAAAGGCAAATAATGTAAAAGTAGGATAAATATAAGTCTGTTATCTTAATATGCAGGACAGTTTGTAAATTAATTTATATAGGATCACAAAGTACTTCTGAGTTAAAAAAAAAAAAAAAGAAAAGAAAAAAAAAGTAAAGAAAAGATTTAGTGTCTCAGCCCACCAGAACATTTTCTGATTACTGTCAGGAATTTTTATTGGATTTCCTTTAAATCTCAGGCTACAGTAAAAATGTTAACAGATGTGAAGACAGAGGAATGCCTCATTACTAAGTTCTAAGTGTTGTTGCTTCAGTGAATTCCAAGCTGTTGTAAAAGATATTTCTATTTGGGAGGATGGGAAAGAGGGGATTTTTATTGTTTTGTTTTTCTGGGCACTCTTAAAAACGTACAACCTGAGTATCCTAAAAGTATCTTTGCCTTTGATAGTAGGAGTCAGAGTTATAAGAAAATAACATCTGGAGCTTGTTGGTAGTTCATGTACCCCAGGAAGAGAGTGTATATTACTAGGCCAAGGAGGGAAACTTGTGAGAAAAGAAAAAACAAACAAAAAATACTTAAAAAAATAAAGCCTATTGTATCTTTGTATCTGCAAATAAAATTGCAACACCTGCTTTTTTGTGTTTTCCATTTGCCTGGGATATAGATGACCATCCCTTCACCTGAGTCTATATTTATCTTTTAAGGTAAGATGAGATTCTTGTATACAGCAGATATCTGGTCTGAGTTTTTGTATCCAGTCAACTAGCCTGTGTCTCTTTAGAGGACAATTTAATCCATTCACATAATTGAGAATACTGATAGGCCTGGTATTATTTTGGGTATCGAGTTTTTCAAAAGACCAGTGGACATTTTTAATCCTTTCACCACTGTGGAATTTGGAATTTGATCAAAAGTTTCAGAGTGAGTTTACTTTTGTGGTGGAGAGTTGTGCTGGCCATTATGGAGACTAGGTCTGAGGATGGAAAGATGTTTGGAGAATACTTAGAGATCTAAAAATAGATCTGCCATTTGATCCTATAATTCCTCTACTAGTTATACATTCAGAAGACCAAAAATCACATTATAACAAAGATATTTGTACCAGAATGTTTATTGCAGCCCAATTCATAATTGCTAAGTCATGGAAAAAACCCAAGTGCCCATTGACTCATGAATGGATTAATAAAATTGTGGGATTTGTACATCGTGGAATATTATGCAGCTGTAAAGAAAGATGGAGACTATACCTCCTTCATGTTAACATGGATGGAGCTGGAAAATATTCTTAGCAAGGTATCCACAGAATGGAAGAAAAAGTATCCAATGTACTCAGCCCTAATATGAAATTAATTTATAGCTTTCATACAAACGCTATAACCCAATCTCAGTACAAAAATATGGGGAAGGGGGCAAGGAGGGGAAGGGAGGTTGAGGGAAGGTGAAGGGAGAGAGATGCACCTAGGGTGCATCTTGGAAGAGTGCAGGTGAAGTTTACTAAGTGTAGAATATAAGGATTTAAACACAATAATTAAGAAAATGCCACGAAGGCTACTTTAACCAGTTCGGTGAAAGTATTTCAGACTGTATATGGAACCAGCACATTGTACCTCATGATTGCATTATTGTACACAGCTATGATTTAATAAAAAATATGAATAAATTAAAAAAATAAATAAAACACAAAAATTCTTAGATATTCTACTTTAAATCATGTCTAAGACCACAGAATCTATAAAATGAGCAGTAGACTTAAAAATGTAGATGTAAGGTTATCCCCATTTTCTTCTAAATAACTAATTTAATATTTTATAAATGTTTAAAATTAGAATAATTCATACCCTAAGACAGGATATTATTTTCAGAAATCAAACTTACAGTGCATATTGTCCTGAATCTGTATTACTTGTATCTGTAATAAAACTGTAATTACAGACTGGTTAATCTGACAAGCAGGGCATTGCAGTGGTTATCATGAGGCATCATTTACTCTAGGCTTAGGCATATAGGATATTTAACAGCAATTTGGCCTGGAAGGCAGACGCATTCGCAAAGTTGTAGAGTTCCCACTAAGAATGTTATCTGTAGCAATGAGTTGATAGGCTGGCTTCCACTGTGTATTGGTCAGAGACCATTGAGATGAGTACGCTCTGCGCTAAGTGGCAAAGGGAGATGAAAACTCAGAGTAGGTACCAGGGGACACATTCTGAGAAAACATCCTGAATGATTTCAGAACTTAGACCAGCATCAGAAGAACATGTGCATCACAAGGAAAATAAATGCCATCAACTGTGTTTAACTGTGTTAAATGTTATGACATCAGGAAATATTAGACTTTTTCTGCATGACTCTGTATAGGATAAATGGGTGATGGTGATAGATATCATTTTTTTCAATATTTGAAGAAAGAAAACCTTTAATCTGAGCAAGTCTAAGGAAAAATAAATCTTCAAGAAGCATCAACTCCTTTGCTTTCAGTTACTCAAATATATGTAGAGGATCATTTGGGAGAAGTATGGAAAGGATGTAAGTATCAGGTGGTCTGAGTGAGTGGTCTTCTTTAATGCTGAGACTTCAACAACTGTATAGGGGGGCAGAAAATGCAAACTTAATATAAATTAAGTGAGAGTCTATATAGATAGTGAAAATCTTGCGTATTTCCCAACCTGCTTAGAAGTGTTCATAATCATCCTTGACATGGTGTGATAACCACATTCCTCATGCGGTGATCAAAGGTTTACAGTACTAAACAAACAACAACAAAAGCAAGAGGAGAAAGAAAAATGTCATCTGAGAGTATTAGGTTTATCAATTTATATACTTTCCATTTGAGTGAAAATCTATGTGATTGTAGTTAAAAGACACAGGGATATATCTATATCCAATCTTCTGGACGAGTTAGGTACCAGAAATTGCAACAGCCATTCTTTAATTGCTTATGTTATTTTGAAAACTAAAGGAATCGCTACTTGGAAACTTCACTGGTGATACTTGGAATTGTAACTAAAACAACACATGCAATCAGAGTACACTTGCTAAAGAAAAGAATTTATTACCAGGATGGTCAAACCATAGAAACAGAATGATAATATTTTACCTTACATCAACCATTTTGCATAACTTGAGTAAAAATTAAAATCTAAAGTTTTATTATGGTTATCATTTTATGACACTTTCTATTAGACACAAAAGAATGATGACTATTGCAATATGTATGTTGTTTGAATATATTCCACTATGAAAGGGATAACATTTGATCTCTCTTCCTGTCTAAAGAGCTATGTGAAAGACATCAGAGATAAAGACTGTTAAGCTTTGATGACTTTGATCACAGTTAACTTTTTAATTCTAATGGCTTCTGAAGTTATAACATTTAAGATAGGAACAGACATAAAATTTAGAATGAACTAGTTATCGTCTATCATACTGAGTGTATAACTCAGTTTCCCATTAGCATGCCAGTAATGTAAGTGAATACAACCGAAACATAGCCAATACATTGTACGTTTACTTTTTCACTTTTCAGTCTCATCAGTGACCAAATGTCTTTCCTTTTTTGGGGGGGTGGGGTGGGGAATCCAGCTCAATGTCAATAGAAGTTACTCTACTTCCAGAAAATAGAGAAACAAAATCCTGTGGCTATGTCTTGGTTCTAGTGGAGTTGTCTCACGAAATTCTCCAAAAGTGTAAACTACATCTTAGGAATGAAGGAGGGGAGCAGGTGGATATGTGTTCAGATCACCCAAACAGAGCAGGATCATCCATAACAGCATTTTATGTTGTATATGTACTGATCAAGTTATTGGGGGTGGGGTGTAGTTTTTACATGACAGCATTTTGGTTAGAATGACTTGTTCTTATCATAAATTAGATGAATTTGAACATCTGTAGATGGCTTCCCAAAGGGGTGGGGGGACTGTCCTAAGAAAAGTAGGGTAAATGTTCTATCACACTTATGTACTTAGCTCATGAAGAATTCTAATCTCTCACCAACAAGGGATGAAGACATCCAACTGAAATGTAATTAATGAAAGATAAGTTGTAGTCTAATAAATCATAACCTCTATCCTGATGCAATGCTGTAATGGTAGAAGCTGATAGGCACTGATAACCTTGATGGGAAGAGGAGAAGTAGGAATATACTTTTTCAGTTTGTACAAAATGCAGATGAAGAGGGATGATTAAATTGGTCAAATGGACACTTTAGCCTATTCAGTGGATAATTATTTTTTATTTCTATTGAATTCATAACATAAATGAAAAGGGAAAAGGAGTCACTATAACAACCAGATGATTAGGACTAATGAATGCCAATGAAACCTAATGAGAGCACTGGACCCCACAATTGTAATTACCTTTTTCTTCCCACAAAGAATATATAAAGGATATGCTCCAATTTTAAACCATACCTAAAGAGAGAACCTCCACTGAAGTGGTTAGTGGTCTTAAATATCATTCAGTTTTTTGGTTTCTCCATTTTATTACAATATTTTTGTTTCTAGACATTATTTACACTTTGCACAATGCAAATTTAAGTTTTCTTTGATTCTGCTTCTAAGCCCAAGGAAAACCGTGCTATCTAATGTTAGAAATTCATGCACAAAAGTCTTATTATTCATGCAACATATGTGTAAACTCATACATTTTTAAAAAGTTAATTGGAAATTCATGGTCCCAACTTAAGAAATGATCATTAATTAATTGCATCTAAAGTATCTGGCATTTTTTAAAGGCCAACACCCTGCTAAGTAGTTTTCTGCATTTTTTTCTATCATCTTAGAAAACACTTACCACATGTCTTAGAAATAGAAATAAAGTATGTATTTTATTATTAATTACTATTTTAATATTTATTACAATAAATACAGATACTCTTTTTTGTGTAATAAATGTACAAGTAGACTTCCACATTAAAAACAATTCATGAGCATGTTTTATAATTAGAATATGTTGTCATTGTATCTTGTATTAAGAATACTTGCTGTCTAGTTAATGTGACAAATTCTATTGTGTATATTGAATTTGAAATCAGAAAAATGTTCTGTCATTTTATGACATATTAACACATGACAAAACAATAGAGGGAGGAGATTTAAGCAACAATTTCAAGATCAGAAAATTTGACAGTTGCTTTAAAAAGACTAATAAAATATTTTCTATACAAATAAAATATTAAAAATCTTTCAACATACTATTTTTTAAAATATATTTTATATAAAAATAGAAGTGATAATGTAGGTCCTAAGGAATAAACCTACTACCTATTTCTGATTATGAAGCTGAATTACTATCATAATGGTTAAATCCTAATTATATGATTCTTCATTACCTACAAGTCTTCTTGACTACAAATTCATTAACAAAATGAAGCAGAAAAATATTTAGTCTCTTGGCTTATTGATATGATATTTCTACATTTTCTTTTACTGTTTGCATTTATTCTTCCATAAATGCATATCCCTTCAAATCCATTTATAACCACAGCTCACCGATAGGAAACTAAGAGTTCACTGCTTTACATGGACACATGTTTTTCATTAGTTAAAGAAATAAAAGTTTGCTCTTACCACAGTTGAATATTGGAAATCAGGCACCCAGGAGAAAAATCTGGGCAATTGTCCCTTTCTATTTGAGTTGTTTCCTTACCAGATCGCATCCTTTATTTAATACATGATTTTTGCAATAAAAACCATAATTTTTTAATCTCTGCTCATATTTTTTTCTAAAGTGTGCTTAATCAAGAACTAAAATAGGGTAAAGAATTCTTGTGAAGAATCCCCAGGTAGTTGCATCAATCATGTTTTGGGGTCTTTGCATCAGGCCTTTGATCTTGTTCATCCCAAGTCCCAGTCAATCATTTAGTCAGTCTTAACATACTCTTAGTAAATATTTCATTCTGATAATGATAAAGAAAATCAACTGAGCTCAAGCAAAATATCAACAGTTATAAGTAATAACAACCAGAAAATTTGCATTATGTATTTTTAAGGTAATCAAATACTATGCAATTTGCAAACTGAATCTCTGATTTTTTTCTCTTCTTAATTTAAAAAAATATGTTATTTAAATAAACCAGATGTGGCTATGAATAGTAGCATTTTGGACAACAGTAGGGTATAGTTTGTGGTACTTTGAAAAAAAGATCTCTTCATCTGTAAATCAGGGAAATTAGTATCTACAATAGAGTTTCTAAAAGGCTTGATTGAGAGAGACAAGAGTGTGTGGATACATATGTGTGTGTGTGTGTGTGTGTGTGTGTGTAAATGTTGATTGATTTAATGCATGGGATATTTAGAATTAGTAAGTTTAAATCACTTCCAAATATTCTTCTTTACTTTTTATAAATGTGATTATTAAATTCAGCTACTGTTATGTATTTATTTAAATTAATAAAAAGGAGCGTTAGCTCAATCCTATAATCAAAATATATTAAACCATTTAAAAATAATGTGCTCTGACATTAAAAATGTTGAAAAATTGCTTAGAACAATATGAATCTATAAATAACCAAATAACAACATTTAGTTGGTTAACATTCATATTGCCATACAATAGGATCTTGGCCTAAAAATAAGCATTTACTGGATGGAAGAGAATTTTAATTTTGTTGTAACATACACATGATCAAATAAATCAGTTCTAGTACATGCAGTATTATAACAGTAACCTGAAATGAGGAAGAACACACACTGTCTCCTATTTGTGGCAAAATATGTTCATACAGTAAGTTTCACTCTAATATTGACGACTGCAATTTAGCAAAATATGAGACTATATCTCAGACTGTAGGTAAATGAAACACTTTGAAGAATAGCCTATCTATGAAAAGGAAGAGAAATTAAGCCTACCTATGAAAAGAAAGGATGCACATAAAAGAATTCAGGGCATAAGAAAAACAAACCAATGTCATTTCCTAAAGAAGCAGCACTATAGTCAGGAAAGGGAAAAACAGGTAAATGAAGACTATGAGAACAAGAATAATCTCTGGAATTACCTGACAATTTTCTCTTTTTCATCTCTCATTTCCTTTTTATGTGTTAATATTGTGTGCCCACAGTAGATAAAAAGTATATTTAAAAGTTGTTTTCTAATACAGAGCATGTTTGCCGGAATGAATGTTAGGAAAGGAGGTTTGGAGGACATAAAACAGAGTTTGAAGAGTCCAAACTGAAGAACGCCCTCAGAGGGATCAGAACCCAGTCTCTAAATATCTTCAAGGTAACCATGAGACTAAGGGAAGGACATCATTCGTAATGTCAAAAAATAGAAAGACACAGGACAATGGCGAGGAGGAGGAGGAGGAGAAGGAGGAGGAGGAGGAGGAGGAGGAGGAGGAGAAGAAGAAGAAGAAGAAGAAGAAGAAGAAGAAGAAGAAGAAGAAGAAAACTTTTGCTTTTTTTTTTTTAAGTTCTTAAGACTGAGGTCAACTGGTTTGAACCACTGGCAGACAAGGGCACAACGGTGATTGCTGTTGATAGACAAGGACACTTTGTTAACTCTGTTAGCATGAATAGTGAAGTTGGCAAATTAGCGTCTGCGTCTTAATTAGCATTGCAGAGCCTATTAAAGGGAATATGAATTCTAGTAGAATATATGTTCATCGATGCACTCCCTCTGCCCATAAGGTTAGTGTATTAGGGGAAAGTTTCTATAAACCATGGCTAAAGTAGCCAAAAGGGCCTTCTCTGCATAGATGGACTCAAATCCAGATTCTGTCTATTTATATTTTGTTTCTAAAGTTCCCTTCTCTGTTTTTAGAATGTCTTTTAATTCTTATTTATGAAAGTAATATATTCTTATTAAACAGTCAGAGAAATAAAGATTACCTTTTATTAAGCCTCACAACAAAAGTTACCATAAACACTCTGGTTTGTATATGCCTATGCATTTCCTAATTACAGACAGATGCATACGTTATACAAAAACGGGTTCACACAACACACGGCATTTTAACCTAATTCTTTCACTTAATATATCAAGGGTATATTTCTACATTTATAAATGTAATAAATTTGGGTTGGAATAAGAATAGGCTAAGCTAAAAGTAGAGAAAAAATGAGGGAAACAAGATCTTCCATTTTCTTCACAGCTGCAAATCTTGGCTCTGAGTAGGCTGTGAGGGAGAGTGGAGGATGCATTTTTAAAGATGTTGCTAAATTCTTCCAGTGAAGCAATAGCATAATATATTCATTTATTTACCCAGCAAGCACATACTACGTGGTAACCAGGTGTTGGCCCTGTGTCGAGAGCTGTGAGATAAAGGGGCTGTCATCAAGGGGTTTTCCCTGATTTCTGAGTCTGCTATTGATTCTGGGGTTACAGTTAACATCTTTTATTCATTTTTATCACTAACACATGGCAGTGTCTTGGCATATTGCACTGAGCTGAAGGGAGACATACATAACAGTCATTTAAAATGCAATGTGACAAGTGCAGCAGTGGGGTCCTATACAGAGTGAGCAAAGGCACAAAGGGTCTGCAGTGTGATTATAAAAGAACCTTCTCTCCCAGAGATGGAGAAGGTTGGAACAATTTGAACTGCTGATTCTCAAGTCACTAGATTATATGTGGTACCTTATATATTCACAAATAAGTATGCAAATTTACAGCTTAGCTATTAAGCATACCTTGGATACTCCATCAATACCTTCAATATCTTTGAACACTTGTTCAATACAACTGAGATATTTATACATTTTTCCATTGGCCTCTTAAGAAATCTGATAGCAACCTCCATTCAGTTGCTAGTTGCAAGTCTTATGTTTATAACAGTTCACAAATATCTATTACTACACATTCTATTCAAACATGCAAAATTTGATTTTATTTTTGATTCACTATTAGGATACATAAAACGTATTTTCATGCCTGCATGTGTAGGAAAAATAAAAAGTACTCTCTGCATGTTACTTCAATTCATTAGTACACCAATGTTGTGATTTTAATATTAATATCTTGTTTTTATAAAAAAAAAAAAAAGAAAGCCTTAGCTGGGCGTTGTGGCGGGCGCCTGTAGTCCCAGCTACTCGGGAGGCTGAGGCAAGAGAATTGCATAAGCCCAAGAGTTAGAGGTTGCTGTGAGCCGTGTGATGCCACGGCACTCTACCAAGGGTGGTACAGTGAGACTCTGTCTCTACAAAAAAAAAAAAAAAAAAAGCCTGACATATAAGCAGATTACAATGCCAGTAAATGGCACAACTGAAGTAGGTTTAACAATATGAATTGACTCAAACTTTAAAAAATCAAAGTAGACCTAAAAGGCTTTCCATTTGCAAGTATTATTTTTCAAAACCAAGACACCCACAAACACATTAGGTGGTTATTTCAAAAGCACTGCAATATGTGAAGAGCCTTTACAAGGAAAAGCTATGTGTGAACAAGTGTGATTATCTTTCAGTGACTTCCAAGATTCATTAGGGTTTTATATCATGATTCCCTTGGATGTGATTTCATAGATTAAAAAAAGAAAGAAAAACACGTGGAATGATAAGCCAATATTGTCAGTGAACAGATTTCTAACATTGTTGGTTTTCATTAATAATGCTACTTTTTCAATTAAGTATTTCCAAGTAGTTTCTAGGAAGAAGCTTGAAATGCCAAGAGCTTTTATGGGTTGTGATTTTTATGATTTGATACCAATAGAGTTTTCTTCTTTGCAGTTTCTTTTATATTCAGGCAAAAGTAGGCATGTTTAAACATGTACTTTTGCATATGTTATAAATAAATGTTAGCAAATAAAATAGATCAAATTTGTCCTCCAAATGCTTAGATGAACTTTAGCTACACAGAACCTTTGAATCAACTGGAAAATGATAGCATTGGCGGGTCAGAAATATTCAATAAATGCAGGAGAGATAGAAGGATCTGCAAAGAGAAGGCTGCTTAGTCGCCTCCGGAAATCTGTGAAAACATGACGATGTTTCAGCCTTGAGGTGATCTACTTGAGAAAAGGACAGGATGAGAACTTTCAAAATAATAATTATCTGTAATTTTTATCACAAATATGATAACACGCCTAATGTCCTTAAATGAAGTTCCCTTTCAGGAAAGCTATTACATTATGTTTTTATTTTTCACTACACAATCTTTAGTAAAATTAGAAAAATTAATGTCTCATTATGAAAGGCAAGTTGGACAGAGACCTATTTATATCCCAGAATGTACCAAAAAGAAAAAATGCAGACTTCAGGAGAAATGACTCCTGAGTTTAAAAGGAAAACTATAATTTTTTAGCAGACCTTACAGAAAAACAAGGAAGAGGGAAAGGAAACAATTTAGATAGAGAAAAGAAAAGCTGGAGAAGCTAAAAGAATAGAAGAAAAATGTCTAGACTGGGGTTTTCCCTCCTCATCTCCTGGGATCCTCTCACTGGTAACAGTCTTAATATTAACATGGATTGACACATAGTCTGATGCATGTTCCCAACACAAGTGAACATGGAACTGAAGACATGGGATAAAGCCAAAGAAGAGCATGGTGGGTGATGGTTAGAAAAGGAACACGGCAACACATTTAAAATGAGGAAGAAATGGTGAACACCATTTTGTCTAAGTAGTTATTTACTAAACAGCACCCTACTGGCCTGTTCAAGTTCACATGACTCTCCAATGTGCTTCAATTACTCCCAGGGCATAGATTGTGCACACCAGTAAAATATGGCTCAATGCACTAAGGAAGATGTTTAATTTAGTATGAGGAAGTAAATTCTAAATTGGGAAAGACCTATGTAGCATAAATCATACAAATGACAGTCCTGGGGCATCGGAATACTAAAATTCTATTGTTCTTATTAATCTGTGAAATGAAAAGGATGCTTAAGCAGGTAATTGTCATTTGAAATGGAAGACAAAACAACATATATTTTAATCAACATACTTATTAAATGTCAATTAGAATTTTCATCAATTAAATTGTATCAGACTAACTTGCAATTGCAAGCTTGCCAAATGTTAATTAAAAGAATAAACGTTAACTATTAGTTTAATCTTGGTGCCTTTGGAGTTTTCAAAATTCTATATTTATAATTACTAACCAATTAATCTTCCTTACATTTTTATCTTTTTTTTTTTAATTCTAACTAAACATAACATATAAAAAAAATTCTCATAGAAGTCATCTTAATGACTTGTAATTGAGAACGAATGGAAATCTCCTTTATTTTTTGAGCTATTTATCTGTTTCATAAATAAATATAGAAATCAAAGAATCATGCCTGCATGCTAATATGAACGATTCACATGCTTCAGAAATTGATTCTATTTTTAACTTCTATTTAAACTCATGTGTGATTTCATATTGAAATATATCTTGCTGGGCCTGGTGGCTTACGCTCCTTGTACTCCAGGAGGCTAAGGTGGGGGTATCCCTTGAGATCAGGAGTTCAAGATCAACCTGAAAAATACTGAGATTCTGTCTTTACCAAATATAGAAAAATTATCTCAGTGTGGGGGCATATACCTAGTCTCAACTACTCAGGAGGCTGAAGCAGGAGGATTGCTTGAGCCCAGGATTTTGAGTTTGTCTGAGCTAGGCTAAGGCCATAGCACTCTACCCAAGGTGACAGAGACTCTGTTTTAAAAAATAAAAGAATAATAATAATAATAAAATAAAATTCATAGTATTTGAGAAGCTGAGTTGCAAAAGTATTATAACATTTTATATACTTTTATTAACACGCTTAAATATCCCACTCAATAGATTTTTATGCCAGACCAGGTACTTAAATAATTCATAAACATTGGTCTCATTTGAGATAGATCTGTTTTACTTTAAATAAAACATATTTTTGTTTGTTAATACCCTCATATTAGAAGTCTTTTTTATAAATATAATATTAAACTATGGTGCTGACCAAATAAAGTATTTTCCCTGATAAAATGTGAAGGTTTGTTAATTAGACTTTCACAATTGGGTCTTTATTTCAATTAACTGATGTTTTATTTGTATAATGTTGCCTGAAACCAATAGAGGAATAGGCTAGATATTGTCCATGGTCAAGAGGCAATAATTAACTTTGCTGACCTAAGAGTTAAATGCAATAATTGTGATAGGTTTATATTTAAAGCCCCTTTAATTTACCTTGGATATAAACATAGAAACATGCATTATATAAAATTATCAAGACATTCTATGAGAAGTGGCTGGAAATGAAAGAATTCTATCAAAATCTGTAAGGAGGCTTGGTGTCTGTTACACAGTGGTTATGGCGCCAGCTACATACACCAAAACTGGTGGGTTCGAACCCAGCCCTGGCCTGCTAGACAACAATGACAACTACAACAAAAATTAGCTGGGCTTTGTGGGGGGCACCTGTAGTCCCAGCTACTTGGGAGGCTGAGGCAAGAGAATTGTTTAAGCCCAGGAGTTTGAGGTTGCTGTGAGCTGTGATACCACAGTGCTCTACCGAGGGCAACATAATGACATTCTGAAAGAAAGAAAGAAAGAAAAAGAAAGGAAAGAAAGAAAAGAAAGAAAAGAAAGAAATCTGTACAAAAGGCAATTTGATCACAGGTGATGCCAGTTCAGTACCACGTTCCATAGAGATTGTACTAGTTTGTGGTCCCACCAAAGGTGAATAAAAGATCCTTTACCTTGTTCATGTTTACAAGGATGGAGCTGGAACATATTCTTCTTAGTAAAGTATCTCAAGAATGGAAGAAAAAGTGTCCAATGTACTCAGCCCTACTATGAAACTAATTTTTGCTTTCATATGAAAACTATAACCCAGTTATAACCTAAGAATATGGGGAATGGGGAGAGGGAGGGGGGAGGATGGGTGGAGGGAGGGTAATAGGTGGGATTACACCTGTGGTACATCTTACAAGGGTACATGTAAAACTTAGTAAATGTAGAATATAATTGTCTTAACACAATAACTAAGAAAATGCCAGGAAGGCTATGTGTCAAACTGTTTATAAAACCAATGTATGGTGCCCCATGATTGCATTAATGTACACAGCTATGATTTAATATTAATAAAAATTAAAAATAAAAATAAAAATAAATAAAAAAGTTCCTTTCTTTCTCTATCTGCACCAATACCTCTTGTTTACTTTTGCAACTCAGCTTCTCAAATACTATGAATTTTATTTTCTTCTCTTCTTTTATTTTCTGAAGCACAGTCTCTTTCACCATGGGTAGAGTGCCATGGCCTCAGCCTTGCTCAGAGCAAACTCAAATACACAGAGGTCAGTAGTCACTTCTAGCCTTCTCAGAGCTACATTGCTCAATAATCCCAAATCGGCTTTATGCAAAACTCTATCGCTCTTGATGTTCAATTACATAAACTATATTGTAATTTTATATTTTTTAAAGATTTATAAGATAATAAGGTATTGACCCATGTTTCCTTAAGCATTCTTAACATTGAATAGTTTATCTTATTTTTTTGTTGATATGCTTTTAATCAATGTATGTTTTCAGACTTTTTAATACAAGCCATTAAAAGAACTGTCTAGAAGATTAATGAAAGAAAGTCAGTTCTTTGAAATGATAAATAAAATCAACAAGCTTCTTGCTAGATTAATTAGAAACAGAATAGAATTCATATAAGCTCAATTAAAATTTTAAAAAAGGAGGATTCTCTGGGAAGAATCAACATTGTTAAAATGTCTATACTTCCCAAAGCAATCTACCTATTCAATGCCATTCCTATCAAAATATCAACATCATACTTTCAAGATTTGGAAAAAATTATTCTGCGTTTTGTATGGAACCGGAAAAAACCCCGTATAGCTAAGGCAGTTCTCTGTAACAAAAATAAAGCTGGGGGCATCAGCATACCAGATTTTAGTCTGTACTACAAAGCCATAGTGGTCAAGACAGCATGGTACTGGCACAAAAACAGAGACATAGACACTTAGAATCGAATTGAAAACCAAGAAATGAAACTAACATCTTACAACCACCTAATCTTTGATAAACCAAACAAGAACATACCTTGGGGGAAAGACTCCCTATTCAATAAATGGTATTGGGAGAACTGGATGTCTACATGTAAAAGACTGAAACTGGACCCACACCTTTCCCCACTCACAAAAATTGCTTCAAGATGGATAAAGGACTTAAATTTAAGGCATGAAATAATAAAAATCCTCCAAGAAAGCATAGGAAAAACACTGGAAGATATTGGCCTGGGGAAAGACTTCATGAAGAAGACTGCCATGGCAATTGCAACAACAACAAAAATAAACAAATGGGACTTCATTAAACTGAAAAGCTTCTGTACAGCTGAGACAATAACCAAAGCAAAGAGACAACCTACACAATGGGAAAGGATATTTGCATATTTTCAATCAGACAAAAGCTTGATAACTAGGATCTATAGAGAACTCAAATTAATCCACATGAAAAAAGCCAACAATCCCTTATATCAATGGGCAAGAGACATGAATAGAACTTTCTCTAAAGACGACAGACGAATGGCTAACAAACACATGAAAAAATGTTCATCATCTCTATATATTAGAGAAATGCAAATCAAAACAATCCTGAGATATCATCTAACCCCAGTGAGAATGGCCCACATCACAAAATCTCAAAACTGCAGATGCTGGCATGGATGTGGAGAGAAGGGAACACTTTTACACTGCTGGTGGGACTGCAAACTAGTACGACCTTTCTGGAAGGAAGTATGGAGAAACCTCAAAGCACTCAAGCTAGACCTCCCATTTGATCCTGCAAACCCATTACTGGGCATCTACCCAGAAGGAAAAAAATCCTTTTATCGTAAGGACACTTGTACTAGACTGTTTATTGCAGCTCAATTTACAATCGCCAAAATGTGGAAACAGCCTAAATGCCCACCAACCCGGGAATGGATTAACAAGCTGTGGTATATGTATACCATGGAATACTATTCAGCCATTAAAAAAAATGGAGACTTTACATCCTTCGTATTAACCTGGATGGACGTGGAAGACATTATTCTTAGAAAAGCATCACAAGAATAGAGAAGCATGAATCCTATGTACTCAATTTTGATATGAGGACAATTAATGACAATTATGGCTATGGGGGGGGAACAGAAAGAGGGAAGGAGGGAGGTGGGTGGGGCCTTGGTGTGTGTCACACTTTATGGGGGCAAGACATGATTGCAAGAGGGACTTTACCTAACAATTGCAATCAGTGTAACCTGGCTTATTGTACCCTCAATGAATCCCCAACAATAAAAAAAAAATAATAATAATAAAAAGAAACAAACAGAAAAAAAAAAAAGGGGGATTCTCAATTGACGCCATAGAAATACAAAACATCATCTCAGAATACTATAAAATACTAAAAAACTATAAAATACCATAAAAATCTCATGCTTTTAAAAATGTGGAGGAAATGGACAAATTCTTGGAAACACACCAACTTCCTATATTCAATCATCAAGAAATAGCAAAACTGAACAGAACAATATCAAACACTTAAATTGAATCAGCAAAAAGAAAAAAAAAATCTTGCAACTAAAAAAGGTGCTAGAGCAGATGGTTTAACACTTGAATTTTACCAAACCCTCAAAAAAAGAACTTGTACCTGTACTGCAGAAGTTGTTCTATAACTTTGAGAAAGACAGAATCCTCCGCAACTCATTCTAGGAAGCCAATTTTACCCTGATACCAAAACAAGGAAAGGACAGAACTACAGATAAAAACTATATACCAATATTCTTTATGAATATAGATGTATACTATTTTTGATGTCATATTATAGTGAATGAATTCATTCATTCATTGATTCATAAAAAAATTGTGAAAGTTTCTACGATGTGCTAGCCGTAAAGCTAGGGGTCTATAAGTATGCTCCAAGTCTATGAAACAAAGAAAGATACATAAAAATCATGCAATCATATTGAAATTAGTATAACAGAATGTTAAAAAATCTGGTAGGAGAATCCAAAGAAGATAAAGTGGAATTGTCTAGAAATCAGTAGAGGATACAGTACTGGAAAGGCTTGAGTAAGACTGAAAGGAAAAATCAGATTGCGGAAATAAAAAGTCAAGAAGGTTAATTCCCAGGAGATCATAGAAGTGCAAAGGAACTCATGAAAGGGCTTAGAAACTGTTCATTTTTCAACAAGTCGTAATGCAGGATGTGATGGTGGGAATGACAGCAACTGGAGGAGTGTCTGCTTATAACTATTTATTATAGAAAATCAAAGAATTAAGTGAGATTGAAAATCGTTGTGCCTGTGACAAGCAACTGTGTCTAGTTCCTTTTATGTGAAAATTCGTTTTGGAAAAAGAATAGGATATATAATTCCCTTAATGTCATGTCCATTTTTAGTATTATTATATTTTCTAGAGCATATAAGCCCTTTATTGAAGGGAAACCAATGTTTTGTCAAAGTTCATAATTTGGTATAAAAGTCTTACCTTCATATTTGCATGAGTGATATGCTTTTTTAAGGCTCCATAGTATTCCATGGTATACATAGACCACAATTTATTAATTCATTCATGGGTTGATAGGAACTTGGGCTTCTTCCATGACTTGGCTATTATGAATTGAGCTGCAATGAATAATCTGGTGCAAATATCTTTTTTGCAAAGTGATTTTTGGTCTTTTGGATATACTCCAAATGGAGGAATTGCAGGATCCAACAGCATGTCAGATTGTATAAAAAAAAAAAACACACTGTACCCACATATGCATGAATCTATTCATGATCTATGTGTATTTGACTTAATTAAAAAAATTAAAAAATTAAAGTTAAAAAAAGAACAAAAAAGTGATATGCTTATTGCTTTCTTATCACATGAACTAACTTGGTATTTCAAAGTCACTAATAGGTTGAAGCAGTGATAATATTTTCAGATGAATTAATACATTTCATAAGATTCACCCATTTCATTTTCGTTCTCCTGCTAAACTTTTGATATTATACATAGCAAAACAACTTTTATATCCTAGTCAATAAAGTTGAATTTATTAAGAGAAAGGGGGAGACTAGAGGTATTACATATTGCCTAAGAATAATAAAATTTTGGTTTTCATGGTAAGCTAGAAAATTTTTCTCTTTTAATCACTTGTAAATATTCACAGATAAATTGAAAACCTAAGAAGAGAATTCTTGTAATAGGATCTCACAGGGCACACACATCCGTGCTTGGAGATTACAATGAGAAGCATGTTCCTGCAGAAAACAGTTTTCTCTAAGGCTTTAAAATTCAGTTCTATCTTGGGATTCTGGATATCAGTGATTCTTTCTCACTCTTCATTCTGAAGGCTCACTTATTTTGCAATGTTAGGGTGTCAGCAAAGCAAGGGTGTTATTTTTCAAAATACTTCAACATAAAAAAAAATCATTGTCAAGTAATAGTTTACACACTAACATCAAAATCACATCTTAATAGTTGCACTTCCTTACCTTTGCCTTTATGTTTTAGTATTTTTTCATTTAAATCAAGAATAGAGAAATAACTGACATGGCTTAGTGTTCACCCCCCCCCAAAAAAAAAAATCATGTTGAAATTTGGTAGCCCCTATGGTGTTGTTAACGAGACAGAACTCTTGAGAGGTGATAGGGCCATGAGGGCCCCGTTCTCATAGGTTTGGTTAATCCTTGACAAAGAGTCAGTTCAGCCTTCTTTTGCCTCTTTGCCATTCCACTTTCTGCTACATGATGACAGAGCAATAAATCCTTCACTAGATGCTGGTGCCTAGATCTTGGAGTACGCAGACTTCTAAGAGCTGTGAAAAATTAAATTTCTGTTCATTGAAAATTACCCAGTTTCAAGTATTCTGCCGTATCAGCACAAAATAAACTATTACCAACATCTCTGTAGTGTTAGAGGTTCCTAAAGACTTTAATCTATCTTTGGTTTCAAAAATAACTCATTTTCCCATCTTTGCTTCTGGATTGTTCAATAATAATTCTTCCTACTTTATAAACTTTCTTTCTGAATGCAGCAAAATATACTAACTTTACTTCTGAGGTTACTTTTTTCCACATTCAGTTGTCTTTGTGCCTTAATTTTGATTAAATTGTCGTTATTATTAACATAAAAGAAAATACAGGCCTAATTTCCAACTCTTTAGATGGCCTAAAGTCATACATAACTTTGACTACAATCTTTTTGAAGTCAAAGAAAAACTTAGTGAGCAATTTCTATTCAGTAGTGTGTTGGGTTCTTCTTATTGATTTCCTTATAATCAATATTTATCCAGAAACCCCAAATTTAGTGAACTGAAAAACATTATAATAAAAATAGCTTGCTTGCTTATTTGTTTGTTGCCAACCTCAGCTGAGAGTAGTCATAGTTGATTCTCCCTGGTGTATAGTTAAGATATGTTTTGAAAAACAGAATAGAGGAGCAAACAGGGTGGGATTCTTACCTAAAAAAAAAAGAAATTCCTTTACTAAAAAGATGCTCAACAACCTAAGACACTAAAGACATATTTTTTAAAATTTCAGCAAAATAGTTTACACACTCACAGAATAAAGAAAATCAAAAGGAGAGAAAATACCAGCAGTGAGGATGTGACACCCCCAGAAAGTCCCATGCAGTGTGAGTGGGAGGGTTGAATTGGCATAAAATGTTTGGAATACTGCTTGGCTTGGCAGTATCTGCTAAAGCTGAAAAAACGTCTCTTATGCCCTGCAATTCCTGTGCTATGTATATACCTAAAATAATTTCATACATATGTTCCCTATAAGACATGTCTTAAGAGAAAACTAGAAGAGATTGAGTCTTATGGGAAAATGTGGGATGTTGGCAATGTTGGGTTTCTTGATCTGGGTGCTACTTACACAGTTGTTTTCAATTTGTGAAAGTATTTATGTTTTTTTTATTTAACTCTATTAAAATATTATGCTTCAATAAAATGTTTACCTTTTATTTAATAAAAAAGTGTAGTGGTTCCTCATTAACATCAAAGGTAAGCCTAAACAAACTGGGTATTCCCAT
Source organism: Nycticebus coucang (assembly GCF_027406575.1). Classification (NCBI taxonomy): domain Eukaryota; kingdom Metazoa; phylum Chordata; class Mammalia; order Primates; family Lorisidae; genus Nycticebus; species Nycticebus coucang. The sequence continues at coordinate 44,413,491 of NC_069794.1, read as the reverse complement.
TGTGAGTCACACATTTTGTCACTAGCAAGAGAAGGAAGTCAAAATAGCTTTTGACAGCTAACTAAGATTTGACATGTACTATAATCACTAAATATTTTTAGCATAAAATGGCAGAGATTGGTTAATTATTCACAGACCAATTTCCCTTTTTTCTTTTGGGCATATATCAAAAATATTTTCCATTTTCCATTTTTGGTGGATAGTAGATAAGTGACTATTATAGCCAGTGGAAAGTATGCATGAGTGATTTTCATCTTCTGCAGGTCCAATCCAGTAAAATCTATGCGAAACTTCAAATTTGTCAAAAATATTATCTGACAAATTTAAAGATCTGAGGTCATATCTAAAATGTAGCAAAAGAAAAGGCAACCAAGAATCTCTTCTGTGACCCACTCTGGACAATGATATGAAAAGAAGTAAGTGGTATTGTGTGCAGTCGCTAAGGTGAAGGGTGGTTATAGCAGCAAACCCATCCTAATACCAGCACTAAACCCAACTGAAAAACCAAAGTTAGATATAAGCAGTCATAGAGGCTGAGAAAAGACAACATTCTTCCCAGTGCTGAAATAAATACCCTGAAATGCATATACTATGGACCGTCTAAGCTTAATCAAATTTAAGCAGGTCTGTTGAATATACAAGATCACGAAGTAACATATTTATGCAGGAAATTCTCTACAAAGATTGTAACTCAAAACAGGATGAAATAACCACTTTTTCTCACATTTTAAATGTGTGGCTTCCCTTTGTCTGTGGTAACATTCCTAGTGTCTTAATTCACTTTCGTTTATTCAGCTGAGTTTTATCTGAAATGATCAATTCTGATCTGCATGATCTTGGAAAGAAAATGTAATGTCTTTAAGCAATACTTACATTATATATATATGTTTAACAATATAACAGCATATTTATTTAACTGATTAAAAAACAAAGTATGACATGATAATTTTAATAGTCAATAATAATGTATATTAGAAATTTTCTAGGAAAGTAGGTTTTAGGTATTTTTAATTCCCAAAATAAACATGAAACTATGCAAAGTGATGGATATGTTTATTGGCTTAACTGTAGTATTCATTTCACTGTATCTTTGTAAGTGTGTGGTTATATATATTTATATTACTAGGTTTAATTCATAGATGAGAAAGTAAGTTCAGAAAGGTATGGCATCAAGTCTAAAGGCACATAGATAATGTACTTTAAATATAGTCAAATAAACAAATACTTACAAAATATGATGCTCGTTATGTGGTGAGAATTCCATAAATGATGGCTTCCACCTTGGTTACTGTTGGGAATTTTGTTATTAACACATCTAAGATAGGTTTTATCTTTTAAACCAGGAGTTTGTTGTTCAAACTGTTATTTCATATAATGGGGTTAGGCCTCAGGGCATCTTATGGATTACATAAAATTCTGTACATACGTTGTTTTCAATTTCTCATTGCTATCTCTGAAGATGTCTATGGTTTTCACGATGTTCAAATTGGTTTTGTGTTACCAAATAGCTGCCGCTCCTCCATCGTGTTAGAAGAATTAATAAAGGTTTAGTATAAATAATTTTTAACATTCAATTATACAATCCATTTTAGTTTGTAAATAAGTTAAAAGAAACGCATGCTTTATTCTTAATTTCTCAAGTGTACATTTGCTGAACAACTTAAAGTTTAGCTTGAACCACGCATGTGTCACACACGGTAAAACGTCTAGCCATATGAAGAAAAAAAAATTAGAATCCTTAAATATATGACATAATTGATGAGTAGCTCTTTTCAGTTAATGAAAGATGGACACTAATTTCTCCAAGTATGAAAAGAAATCTTCTATCAGACTGTTGATGTAAGCATGCACTTTTATATGCCAATGTAACAACAATTGAATGGGGACATTTTGCAGTTTAATCATAAAAGACTGTCTGACAGAATTTCCCTTACACATGTTTCTGATCCATGTAGGCACATGCTAAAGTCTCTGCCACTTTTATTTATAGGGGAAAAATGCCTAAAGCATCAGCAGAAGAAATTAGGTCATAGCTTAATTTCTTGTTAATTTCTTGTTTGATGTCTGGAAACGCTTTTTGGAGTTTTGGGTAAAGATTTCAAGTGCAAAATAAATATCTGTTAGTGAATATTTTCTTTATAAATACTGTATCTACTAATAGTGAAATTTTGAAACTATGTTAATTTTGTAATGTACGTAATGTTGCTGTAATCTCTGCAGTATGACTTAGGTAAAATAGATATCACGAGGTCTAATTCATAGATGAGAAAGTAAGTTCATAAAAGTATGAAGGTGTCAAATGCCTAAAGCATTTAGATGTCAAGTCTGAAGGCACCTAGATAATGAATGAAGTAGCTGGGAATCAGGCAGACAGGATTTTCCACAACCTGAGTTAGAAACCCTGTTGTATTTCTCCTTTCTTTAATGCAACCATTTGAAAAATTTATCCTACATGGCAGTATATATATATATATATATATACATATATATATATACACACACATACATATATATATGTGTATATATATATATATATATATATATTTTATGTAAGGAACTCTGATATTCTTATACTTATTTTCTATGCCTTTTTTCTTTGGTTTTTCTACTTGCCAGTATGCTCCTACAGTACATTCAACATAGAGACTGTATCTATCTTGTTTTCAAAATACAGCTTTATGAAAACATAGACTCTGCACTGCATATATCAGCTGCACAGCCACAAAGAGCAACCACAAGCATAATTAACTTTAAAATGACTCAACGTCATCCAACCATGATCATTCTGTCTTTATTGAATTTTAATGTCTTTTATTTTAATCAAACAATATCCCTTCACAGAATATACACTAAGAAATGAGTTTTCCTAAATGAAATTGCTTTTTTATTGCCATTCTACCATACACTCCATTTACATCTCTAGAACATTAAAACCATTCTTTGAATGTTGCTTCACCAGCAAGTGAAGTGTGTTATCTGTAAAAGCCCTGGTGTATAAAACACTTTCTCTATGGGCATGGGCCGACAAGCTGCATTAACAAGTCTGAATATCACTAGTGTTTTCCAAAATTATCCATCAAGGCCATAGACAAATTTTGTATTCTCAAAGCAATGAAAATTTAAAAGACCAGTTTTAGGATTTTGTTTGTAATGTTTTTATGTCTTGAAGGAAAGGAGAAAAATTATTAGGAAAACCACCTGAATATATACTGAAGCAAAAAAAAAAAACATGCTTTTTTAGAATATAAATTTACAAAGAAAGATAAATATTACATAAATTCACCTACTTTAACAGACTTGATTTTTCCAGAAATAATTATTTCAAAGGTACTTCAAATATATGCATAATGTTTTGACTTTAGTAGTTTATTTTTAAATGCCTAAAAGCAAAAGACAGAGTTTTCAAAACTAATAAATTATCTTATAAAAACATTTGGGATAAAATCTACCATTAAATTGGTCACTATATATATCTATATACATATATAATATGTGTATCATATATATATATAATTTTATATATAGACTTTATGATTTTACATATCTACATAAATATATGTAGACATGTAAATATACATGTATATAAAATCTTATTACTTTATACTTTTATTATTAAATTCATTAGGGCTTTTATTTTAATGCACCAAGAAAGGAAAAGTATAGTAGTAAATAATTAAAAATAAGACAATATCTTAAAAACAGAGTAAAACCTTTGTATGTTTTATGACTTCTCAGTACTCCCTTTCTTCTGTACTACACAACTTCAGCATTTCTACATTGTAAATCTTAAACCCATTTCTTTATGTACCCTAAGATTACATCCAGCTGCCAAGTTATGTATGCAAATAGCAAATTGGAATCCCATTCCACCAGAGGTATAATCTCTTCAAGTTTTTAATCTAAACTAGATTACTTTACACAAATTTATCTGGTTGTATCCACATCAGAACTTTACATGCAATGTCTCCAGCCACATAAAGGAATGAGCGAAGATTCCACCTCTTGCTTTGATAAGAGTTCTCTCTAGTACACAGCGTATGGCTGGGTGAAAACAAGTTGCTACATATATTAGTTGGCTTTGAATCTCCTGTGAGTATCTTGCAAAAGTTGCATGAAAATAAATTAATTACAGTTTAGAGATTACTACAATTGTCCCTCGAAAGTAGCTGGAGTATGTAAATGTACTCTTAAGAAAGAATGGGAAAAGAGCTGGGATAAAATGCTCTAGTCTTTCAAAGAGTACATACATCTTTTCCCCTTGATATGTAAAACTACAGAGATTTCTAGTCAAAGGTTAATTAATTAGTTGGAGAAATGTGCAAAAATAATTTGTTCCCCAATGATTAGGTTATAGACTAGCATTCTTTTCATTGAAAAAGGATATAATGGAATAAATTTATGATTATGAACAAATGAATGATTTTTTTCCCAAAGAATGAGATTAAATTAATATATGCAAATATCTTAACCATCTAAATAAATAAGTTTTAGATTTCAGGCATAGAACAACTAATTGTCTAAAGAATTATTTCAACCTCAGTTTGTTGTTTTTATTTTATTTTGGCCTCAGCTTTACAGATTATATTCTTAGGATAAAATATGAACTTACTGATATATGATTATTTCATTTTGAAACCATTTGGATTCTTTTTTTTTTTTTTTTCCAGTTTTGGCCGGGGCTGGGTTGGAACCTGCCACCCTCAGTATATGGGACCAGTGCCCTACTCCCTGAGCCACAGGCACCGCCCAACCATTTGGACTCTTATATCATATGGTGGCATTTATTTGCTCATCATAATATTTCTTTTTAGGTCTTTGATATTTAACCACTGCCTAAAAAAAGAAAAAAATACACATTAAACACATAATTTACCTTCATGATTAACTTTTAAGTTAACAAAAAGTGTAAATGGTAGTTCCTAATTCCCGGCATATCTCTACATAATATTTCCCTTTTCAGTTTACACAGCTGCAGAAATTAACACATTTCATTAGGGCAAGCCAAAAATACATGGCACAACTGCCAATTCAAGCCTAGACTCTTTACGAATGCCAAAAAGGGAGCAAAGCAAAGGCTAACCACACGTAGCAGAAAACTCAAACAGACAGAAAATATATTAAGTAACATGAACGGTCAGAGGGGTCAACAAATAATTCATAAAGTATTGGCTTGGTTGTATCTTATCTTTCATAACATAAACAGATGTAAGTCACAGTCTTGTACTCGATGAACACTTCAGAACAAATTTTCATTCATCCAACAAGCTGAACAAAATTTTAGTTGGCATTAAAGACGGATTTTATACATACACGTGCTGCTGAAATGAGCAAAATGATAGATTTTAGTCATCAAAAAGGGTATAGCAGTTTGACTCTCAATCTTTAAATGAGTGTGGCAATGTTCAAAATTCTATAATGTTTTTCTGAATAAATTAGTTTCTATGTTACTGTTAATCTCACTTTAATTCCCCATACTTATTATATTATAGTACCAACAGACTAACATGACCCATGAATTCTAAAACGTTCATGACTAATAGTGACAAAATTCTAATGTAACTAATTGTGCTGATGTACATATATTTTTTAACCTTGAAATATAAAGTGAAACATTGAAAAATACGTGTAGTTTTGTCATAATTTTAAATGAAATGTCCTTTAATGGTGATTGTTTTAATCAAGAGCTTTTCTCCATGTTATGGTAATATTGAGGCTGATTTTGTGATTTTTGATTGTAAGCAATAGTTGGGTAAATACACAGATAAAGTTTAAAATATCCTTGAAGAACACCCTGCTTTTCATCACAGATCACTGGTCATTGCTCTCTTCATCTCATACTTGTCTCCTTGTATACAAAGGAGAAAAATAATTATTAGTTGTCATCATCTGATTTCTTGGAAATGATCACAAATATTGTTTAAAATTTTGAATTCCTTGTACGTTCTTTCTTTCTTGTTTAAGTTCAATTTGAGAAGGCAGTGACTTGGTTAAGTCACTCTCAGAAATTATTTTCCTCCTCTACAAATTCACCTGTTTATCTATAATCCCTGGATAGTGCAAGGCTGATCCTATAATCTGTTAATATCTGATTTACTGAGAGCCAGTTGTGCCCCACAGAGACTAAGTCATTCTTCCTCTCCAGAACATTAAGAATAAATATTTACCCTTACTGGACCTTTAAACTTCCACCAGAAACTTTAACAAAAGCTGTGCAAATCCCTACCCAACATACACTGGGAGGATTAATAATAATTCCTTTTGATCAGAATTACTCTGTTGGCCAGCAGTGGTTTCCATGGTAATCAGATAGTAGACAAGGCTGAGACTGATTTCATCAGTTGTAAGACATAATTAGAATTATCTTACATGTCTAATTCTAATTTGCCAGGACTGACTTTTACATAGTATAGCTCAGAGGCACAGGAAACAAAGTTATGAGTTTTAACTATTTGAAAACTTCTATAAGGAAAAAAATCTATATTTTGCTTTCTCCTAATAAGACTATTATTATTATTTTTTTAACCAAGAATGTTATGCATTAGAGAGAAGGTATTTGGGACAGGATTTTTATGGAACTGATATATCTATAATGAGAATTTTGTGGAAAGTTTGTGGTGCTAATAGAAAAAAAAATGGTAATCCTAGGACATTTAGACTTCTGAAAAATTAGCATATTATAAAGAATTCAGAGATGGTTGTAATCAATTATATACTATGGAAATGTCCTGCAAATTTGTCCTAAATATTTCAAAATGAAGCATTACCCAAAATAATTATAACACTTAAAACTAATAAGTACTGAGAGAGACATGATCGGAGTTTATACGCAGTGTGGGTGTATATGCATGAATGCATGCATTTGTGTGTCTGTGTTTCTGGAGAAAACATCTCAATCTTTCATTTTTGAAACAGGAAATTCATAAACAAAATTTTATTCCAGTGTCCAACTGATAACCCCAGAAAAAGGAGTAGCCAACATGTGATGAACTTGCCAGTTCAGCATTTAATCCTTATTTTAAAGGCAAAAATCCATACACACTTGGAAATTAAAAAGAAAAAAGAATAGAAGATAGCTGGATATGATGATATAAAATAACTACTATGGAGTTGTATGTTTATGCCAAAATATAGCAATGTAGTTAAAAATAAGTATTACTAAAATTTCTGAAGGATGCGTAGTGAAAAGAGGCCCTCAAATGAGGTACACGTGGAAGAAACTAGCGTCATAAAAGGCTGAAAGCCTTGGCTCAGTGTCTACTGCCCCAGCCACATACAACAAGGCTGGCAGGTAAACAACCATGACAACTGCAACAAAAAATAGCCAGGTGTTGTGGTGGGCGCATGTGATCCAGGCTACTTGGGAGGCTGAGGCAAGAGAATCAGTTAAGGCCAAGAGTTTGAGGTTACTGTGAGCTGCGACATCCCAGCACTCTACCCAGGGTGACATAGTAAGACTGTCTCAAAAAAAAGGAAGAAAAGGAAAAAAAAGGCTAAAAGCTAGAATTATAAGGGATATTAAAAGAACCATTCTATGGGGCGCCACCTGTGGCTCACAGGAGTAGGGCACTGTCCCCATATGCCGGAGGTGATGGGTTCAAACCCAACCCTGGCCAAAACTGCAAAAAGAAAAAAAAAATGTTACATATGAAAGGAATGATGCTGTCTCTCTGTACTGAGGGTTAAAACACATTCTATATTTGAGGTGAGACAGGTGAATGCAATTTCCTTGTGATTTCCTTTGGCAATGACTGAAAATCAAGAAATCATATGTTCATATTAAATGAAAGGATGTTTATCTTTTCTGTTACACTCAGAAACCTTAAAATTGTAGACTCAGTAAAATGTTAGAACTCATTTTTTATTTAGTGAAGCTGTGGACTGTAAGACTATACATGATAGAATCTTTACTTTTTTTGCAATTATTTTTTAATCTCAAATTAATATGAGTATACAGATGTTCAGGTTACATTGTTCTCACCTCCAAGGTGAAGTTCAAATTGTAGTCGAGCCCTTCACCCAAGGGGCCTGCTGAACTCCGACACACCATGTACATTATGTGAGATCCCACCAATTGTCCTCCCTTCTCCCACCAATAGCCCTTCCACCCTTCCCACTCCTACCTCTCCCCCCTCTTTGCTAGAATATATTTGTGTTTTATTGTTCATGTGAGTGTATAGTTGTCTATATATTGGCTTCATATTAGTATTGAGTACATTGGATATTTTTTACATTCTATAGATACTTTACTAAGAAGAATGTGTTTCATCTTAGAACACAAAAGTTCTAAAGTCTCCATCTTATGTCTGAACAGTGCTCAGTAGTATACATATGTCATAGTTTGTTAATACATTTATGGGTTGGTGGGCATTTGAGTTGCTTCCACAATTTGGCAATTATGAATTGAGCAGCAATAAACATTCTGGTGTAAATGTCTTTGTGGTAAAATGATTTTTACTCTTCCGGGTTGATGCCTAGTAATGAAATTGTAGGATCAAATGGAAGGTCTTTTTTAGTTCTTTAAGAATTCTCCACATTTTTTTTCCCCATAAAGATTGTATTAGTTTGCAGTCCCACCAGCAGTGAAGAAGTGTTGCCTTCTCTCCACATCCACACCAGCATCTGCAGATTTGGGGAAATTTCTATTCTAACATTCTGATAAATTTTTCTAAATAAACAGATTAAAATGCACTTATATGTGAATAACACATTCAATAAATAAACCTGTGGTGGGGGGGGATCAACAACAATGATTTCTTAACATGAAACTAAGATTTGAATTTTAAGATAATAAGTTTAACATTTTCTTTCTAAATATTTTAGCTTGTTCATAAATTTAGGAGCATGATAATCATGTGTTTATAAAAGCATTTTTTATTCTTCACTCCCTCGGAGCAAGTATTATTTTAAGCAAATACTAAGAATATACAAGTTAAACTTACTGATTTACTAAATACTAAATACTCATAAATATTTAGAGAATTTTATAAAGTGTCATTTTTCTCACTTGCATAAAAACTGTTGAAGAGGTTCTGATACATATTTTTAAGTTGCAAATAGATTTCCTTTATCAATTACAGCATTCATTTAATGATTTTTTTAACACAACTCTTCTTCAATCTGTGTATTTATTGTTAATATTACTAATAGTGTTTGAGCCTAATATTAGGCTTTTAAATTACACTGTGTTCCCAATAAACTGCTAACATATTAAAAAATATAATGGGGAATAATTATTACATATTATGATTTCATGTCTGAGGAATTTGCCCATACAAATGTTTCGCCCATGAACTTTGCTTGTGTCTTTTTTTTTGCAAATAAAAAATTAATTTTGAATTCCTTACTACTTAATGCTTTAATATTTGTGCCCAGTTAAATCTCTCTGTGGCAGTTAGCATCAAGTTCCCTTTTATTAGTTGGCCACATATTTTACTTCTTTAAAATGCCAGATATATGAAGTTTAAAAAATTTAATGAAACAAAAACTGAAAGCATAGTTATCTAGGATAAAGCATGTCTGTTTACTAGAATTACTTTAACAAATTGAATTAAAGTGAGTGAAAGTTATCTAGCAATTTGTAAAAGCTGGGCATTCAACCAATTAAGTTTTATGTTGTAAAGACAAAGTAAAACATAATTAGATCCTGGTCTTGAAAATGTATCTTTATCAAATCCCTGATTTAGCTCAACATATTTTCAAGTACTGAAAAAATGTCAGGTAGTGACATTTTATCTTAGCTGTTTCTATCAGTTTGGAGAACTACCAAAAAAAAAAAAGAAAATCTTACCTCTTTTTCTTTTTTTTTCTTTTAATTTTTTATTTTTTTTCCTTTTTTGTGTTAAATCATAGCTGTGTACAGGTACATTAATGCAATTATAGGGTACAATGTGCTGGTTTTATATACAATTTGAAATACTTCCGTCAAACTGGTTAACATTACCTCTTTTTCATTATGTGAATCTCACCATAGTCATTTACATCTTACTCATTTAGTTATCATGGTATAATTAGTTCCTAATTGGGTAATATTTAGCTGAATGGTTCCTTTCTTTTCTATGCTTAGCCCGTAAAAAAAAAAATAAAACAAATTGTTAGTGGGAAATTTAGTTGTTGGCTCTTTCAAAAGGAATTAGTCCAAAATAGACACAATTTCAAGATCAAGAAAATGGTGTGTTTGAGATAATGAAAGTCTCTGTCATCCAGTAATTTTAGATGAGACCTACTGCTAGAAATTCACATACTTTTGTGAGAAGAGTCTACAGAAGTATTAGATCATTAAATACAAAATGGCCAAATGTTTCTTTTTTCTTTCTTTCTTTCTTTCTTTCTTTCTTTCTTTCTTTCTTTCTTTCTTTCTTTCTTTCTTTCTTTCTTTCTTTCTTTCTTTCTTTCTTTCTCTCTCTCTCTCTCTCTCTCTCTCTCTCTCTCTTTTTTTCTCTCTCTCTCTCTCTCTCTTTCTTTTTTTTTTGAGACAGCATCTCAAGCTGCTATTGCCCTGGGTAGAGTGCTGTGGTGTCATAGCTCACAGCAACCTGCAACTCTTGGGCTCAAGTGATCCTCTTGCCTCAGTTTTCTATTTTGTAAGAGAGACGGGGTCTTGCTTTTGCTCAGGCTGGTCTTGAACTCATGAGCTCAAGCAATCCATGTGCCTCGGCCTCCCAGAGTGCTAGGATTACAGGCATAAGCCACAGCACATGGCAAAAATGTCCAATTTTGAATCAAAAGTTTATTACATCTCAAACAAGAAGCAGTACAATTAATCAAAATATGAACCTAAGCTATCGACACATCTTGCTATTGTTTTTAAAATTTCAGGATATTGGGGGCACACATGTTTTGTATATATACTCAGTTTTTGTACATATTGAGTGAAAGTTATAAGCGTGCCCTTCACCTAGGTAGTGTGCACTGTACCAGCAAAGAAGCCTAGAGAGCAAGTAGCAATGAAATTGCTTAAGGGCTTTTGCACAGCTTGGTGACAATTGAAAGTTTTTCCTTGCAAGAAGTGGTCCAAAGTCTGGAAGAAGTGGTAGTCAGTTGTTGTGAGGTCTGGTGAATATGTAAGATAAAAGAGAATTTCTAAGTTCAGTTTTTGTAGTTTGAGTAGCGTTATTTGTCAAGGGCTGTCCTGCAAGAGGATTAACCTGACCCTATTGACCAATCGCAACCGGTTAATCACAATCATCCTCATAATTTCATCAAATTGGTTGCAGTAGACATCCATGATAATCAGGTTTCATGAAGCTGTATTGGATAATACCAGTGCTGGACCACCAGGCAGACACCATTAGGTTTCTTTTGTATGAGTATTTGGTTTTGGATTGTGTTTCAGCCCTTCATCTTTCTCCAGCCATTGTATTGAATGCTTGAGGTTGTCACAAGAATCCATTTATCATCGCATGTAACAACGTGGGGCAGAAATGGTTCACCTTTATGTCGTGACAGCAAATAAAGACAAGCTTTGAGAGAATTTCTGCTCTGACATTTGTTTAATTCTTGTGAAGCCCATTTATCCAGGTTCTTGACCATGACAATTTGTTTTAAGTGGTCCTCACTGTTAGAACAGTAAGCTCAAAGCTTCTGCTAATTCACACACAGGTTAGATGGATTGGCTTCCAATTTAGATTTCTGCTCATCATAATCCACCTTGGGCTCAGGTCACCTGTGTGGCTCATTTTTAAGATTAATATCACCAGAAAAGACTTCTAAAACCATTGACATACTGTCCATTCACTAGCCACATCCTTCCCAAATAACTTTGTGAATACGGATTTCATGACAGAACTCACATTTGAAATTAACACAGAGTTTTAACATACCCGTGTTTTCATAAACATTGCTCTAAAAAACTCTGTGAGAGAGAATCACAAGCTGAGGCACACATTTGAAAGAATAAGGATGTACTTTCACAATAAAAATCAAACAAGATGGGTGGCGCCTGTGGCTCAAGGAGTAGAGCGCCGGTCCCATATGCCGGAGGTGGCGGGTTCAAACCCAGCCCCAGCCAAAAAAAATCACAAAAAAAAAAAGAAAAAAAAAAATCAAACAAGATGAGTCAAATGAAATGTCAGAGAGGGCAATTGCTAAACTTAGTACTTAGAGAACTCTAACATTTCATAATTAATAACCTAATATATTTTTGGCGGCTTGCAAATGTAGTATTCTAAACATAATCCTCAGAGAAACAGTCATTCACTGTTTCTGCATGTGTATGCACAATCCGGGAGGCTGTCTATTGTAAACTGAGTGAAAGTCATCCAGCTAGATTAATCCTAGGATTAAAGAATGGTTATGAGGACTGATCAAAACCTTAGAATAAAGAGAAAATTCCACATACAGACCTATGTTGGTAATATGTATAAAATTATAGGCAGTTTTCATAATCCCACATCAAAGAAATTAGGACAGATTTTCATTTGTGGGCTAACAAAGGCAAATTAGACCATGTATTAAAAGTATTATATTAATGATAAGAAAATACTTGAAAATGGAGGTGAGAGGAAAAACTATTTGTTACAAGAGAATTAAAACATTGCCTACCATTTTTGAACTTCAAATAATTAAATCTACTAACAAATCAAGCTAGTAGATTTGTTTCAGGATATTAGGGTGTGCTGAAAGAGTTTCTTTTAAAGCATGAAATAATTCTAGTTGAACAAATGATAATCATACAAATATAGCCACATTTCATTATTTTGGGTCCTCTTAGTTGTCCAGTTCTTTCTTAGTTTCAATCAACACTGCAGCCCCCTAGCAGTAGTGAGAAATCTTTGATACAAAGAAATTTGATAGTTCAGTCTTTAATGCAGCTCAGCAAGCGACAAGGGGATAAAATCATCTCCTCCTCCTAGTGAGCTTATTTAATCATCTGGAAAACACCGCAACCAAAAAAGGACAAAAAAACCTATATCTTAAGGTACTTTTATATTAAATACCCAAATAGTCCCTAGTATTTGAACTTGTAACCAGGAGAAGGCTTTCAGAACGTTTCAGACAAACGTTTCAGGAAAATTACAGAGAGTAAAACTGAATACCATTCATAATTAAATTTTCCATGCAATGACAAGATATAACTTCAAAGCGATTATTTAATCTTCCTTTTATGTTTCATTATAGTGCCTTCCTGTCTGCCTTCTTCCTTTTTTTCCTTTTGACTGTATTTAGTTAAGAATGTGGATTCATTTTGAGAAAAAATAATGATCTGGTCTTGCTTTTCTGTTCTGCTCTTAGCTTTAAGACTGTGGGCTTGTCACCTGACCTCAACAATCTTCTACTGTGTTAAGGGCAGAAGGGAGATATGAATACTGCCACGTCTGCCTTCTAGGAGTCTTCAGAAAATAATATCTTTCAATAGAAAGTTTTCAAAATATATAAGTAGGTACATAAGATCAAGACCTATCTGGCAGAGTTTCCCAAATAAATGAAATAATCAAATTATGTATTTAAATTTATACACAAAGGCTTTTTAATTGTTTTATGTAACTCCTATACATCATTACAGATTAATATAGGTATACTAATGACAATATTGCTTTAAAAGTATAATATATACATCTGTACATAATTCTATTTAATGGTTAGAAAATGTTTTCTGTAGCTACTAATGATATTAATTGTACATGAGTGACCCTTGCGATTCCTAAATTACAACAGATGAATATTCTGAACAATATTTTATGAGTGTTATCTAATTTACACAAGAGACATAATTTACACAAGAGACAGTTGGAAGCTGTCATCATAATGTGTGAAGGAAGCAGTGGAATGTTTCCAGTGCTACCAGTAGCTCCATTAATTAATTTCAAGCTTAATTTTTAAGAATAAGGAAACGATGAAAAATATAGACAACCAAATTTGATTCTAAAAACTTTCAGTAACCATTAGTTGATTTCATGCATGATGTTCCAAATTGCACAAAATCTCAATTGTGTACAACTAGCTAATGTCAGAATAAATTAATTGACATTTTGCAATCATGCAACCAAACATATTTAATAGCACCTACCATGTTTATGCTATTATACAATATACTAAAAGATTTAAAGATTATTAGGGATCTCTGTCTTTAAGAACCTTTCATTCTGGGTGGCGCCTGTGGTTCAAAGGACTAGGGCGCCAGCCCCATAAGCTGGAGGAGGTGGCGGGTTCAAGTGCATCTTACAGGGGTATTTGCGAAACTTGGTAAATGTAGAATGTAAATGTTTTGGCACAGTAACTGAGATAACGCCAGAAAGGCTATGTTAACCACTGTGATAAAAATGTGTCAAATGGTTTATGAAGCGAGTGTATGATGCCCCATGATCATATCAATGTATACAGTTATGATTGAATAATACAAAAAATAATTAAAGTACATATGTTAAATCAAAAAAAAAGAATTATAATATGATTAAAATTTAATAGAAAATATGTAATTAAAAAAAACTGAAAAGAAAAACAAAAAGAACCTTTCATTTTTATAAACTTCAGAAAGCAAATGCTTTCATGATGGTAATGAACAAAGGATATTACCAAGAGAACTGTGAGTAAACAACAATGGAGACAGACAGGAGGGAGAGAACTCTCTTATTGGCTGGAGGGCTCTGCAGAGCCTTTAAAACAGCAGTTCTCAGGGGTCGCCTACGACCATCCTGCATATAAGACACTTACATTATGATTCATAACAGTAGCAAAATTACAGTTATGAAGTAGCAACAAAAATAATTTTATGGTTGGGGGTCACCACAACATGAGGAACTATATTAAAGGTCGCAGCATTAGGAAGGTTGAAAACCATTACTTTAAAAGAAGATTAAACATTTAGAATGGTGTAGAATGGTCTATACTATTTCAATCAGAAGAGTATGGAGAGCAGTGAAGAGGAAAGAATGAGCAAGAGTTAGGACACACAAACCATGTTTGAATAATACAGGTAGCAACCAATGGTATTTCCAAGTGGCCTGTGACATTGCCAATGTCATCAAATAATAATCTATATCTCATGCAATTTTTATGCCAAAATTTTTGATAGCTTAGGAAAGTAAAATATATTAAAATTCACTCAATCAACAATATTTTTAATGCCAGGTCTATGCTGCACAAAATGAATGAAATAAATCACTTCTATAGAATAAAATTTAGGAAACGCATAAAGCTAATTTAGGCAACTATTTTTAGTATGTTGCAGAATTACCTCTATGGAATGTGTTTTAATATAATTTAATTTGTTTATTGCAGAATGATAAGTTGACTGTATTTTTGCAAGTTAAAATTTCCAAAACAACTGTTACAGTGTCATTTCAAATGAAGTTAAACATAAAAACAACTTTGATTAATTTTCAATACAACTTTCTCTTCTAAATCACTACTTAATGTTTTCAAGGCTATTAAGGATTAATTCAACAAGAAAATACATTTTCATTAATTATTTATATAAAATAATTCTCGCAATTTCTTGTATTCACATAGTACATTTTATTTTCCGTGCAATAGCAAACTGGGTGTGGAGGCTCATGCCTGTAATCCTAGCACTTAGGGGGGCTGAAACAGGTGTTTTGCCTGAGCTCAGGAGTTCAAAACCAGCTTGAGCAAGACTGAGACTCTGTCTCTATTAAAAATAGAGAAACTAGCCAGTCGTTGTGGCGGGTGCCTATAGTTTCAGCTACCCGGGAGGCCAGGGGATTTGTGGAGCCCAGGGGTTTGAGGTTCCTGTGAGTTATGACCCACAGCACTCTACCCAGCCATGCAGGATGAGTAAGTGAGACTGCCAATAAGACAAAAGAAAAACAAACAAACAAACAAACAAAATAAACAATAGCATATCAAAAATAATTGTGTCCCTATGAGGAATGTAAGGTTCAGAAAGACCAAATCAATTAGCAGAATTCACAAAGATCACAAGTAAGATACGCAAGACTAAAAACCAGAAAACCCAGTGTTTTGCTGTCTGGCTAACTTGTGAGTTCTTTACTTAAAAAATAAAACATAAAGATCTAAAATTTACTATTAGCATATGAAAAATTAATCCAGAATTATAAATTAGGGCATTTTACGTATTCCCTTTTCCTAGATTGGTTAGCAACTTAGATTGAATTTTCCTACTGCAGGAGTTCAAAGAAAATAATGACAATAATCAGTTTTATAATAATTCTGATATGCTGAAAATATTTCCCCAAGTTTTTTGTTTGTTGGTTGGTTGGTTGGTTTGTTTAGCTTGAAAAAGGGCAGACCTGTCATGGAGACCCTACATTCTGAAGTATTCTGAAGTATTCGTTTGAGTCTTGATGACTCTCTTATCTTCTGGAATCCTATGAAGGACGTGCACGTCACTGTAATTGCTAAAAACTTTATTAGCTAATGTCTGAGCAAAAATTGCTTACTGATATAGCAAGATTGCAAAAGAGGCGCATCGAGGTAAACAATGAGAGGGGAAAAAAGATTTCTGTAAAAGGAATAGGGCATTTTAGTTATTATATTCTGATAATATGGCCCTTGACTAGCCTTTGTAAAGAACCTCAGTTACTCAATTATAGCGTTTAAATGCACTGTATTGATACACAATAGGTTCAAAGTGTAGCTTATTACATATTTCCTCCCAAAAAAACTCCACTGTCTTCAATTCTACCAGTATATTGCCATTTTCCCCATAGTCCAAACTCAAAATTTTACATGGATTTCTGATTGCTTGCCATTCTTTATCTCAATTTATATTATAGGTAATGCTGGAGATACTTTCTTTTGACTGCTTTAGGACTGACTTGTATTGTTACATTTTCACTGCTACTTCTTTTGTCCTGATCTCATTGCTTTATGCCCAGATAATTGAAATAAACTCCTCTGTTTAGATTACCATTTTTTTTTTGAGACAGAGTCTCACTTTGTTGCCCTCAGTAAAGTGCTGTGGCATCATAGCTCACTACAACCTCAAACTCTTGGGTTCAAGTGATTCTCTTGCCTCAGCCTCCAAGTAGCTGGGAGTACTAGCACCCGCCACAACTCCTGGCTATTTTTAGAGATCAAGTCTAGCTCTGGCTCAGGTTGGTCTCCAACCAGTAAGCTCAGGCAATCCACCAGCCTCAGCCTCCCAACATGCTAGAATCATAGGCATGAGCCACCATGCCTGGCCCTAGATTACCAGTTTCAATGATGTCATTCCCATGACTAAGAGTCCTCAAGAACTTTCTTAAAACTTCTTAGGTCAAGTGCAGACTCGTATGAATGGCTGAGAAGCTCTGTAGACTCATCTTGCCCAGATAGTCAAAAATATTACTTTAACAGAATATATGCTGTTTTAGACAAGACATTTTCTTCATAATTATTACTTCAATTTATAAGTATCCTTTCTTAAATGATTTTAACCAAGCAATTTTTTTTATTATTATTAAGAATATGTTGATCCAGTCAGCCAACCAGCTGACCAGCCTTCATGTAAGGAATAGGTACCTGGCACAGTGCAAAACATCTGAAATGCAGACTAAAACATTGTTGTGTCTTCAGGATGTTTCCAAAGTTGCAAGACAGAAATTATCTAATTACATGGCAATGTACCTTACAGTAGGGTAATTATGAGAAAATTATGAGAGAATTGCATTGTGAGAGAATTTGAAATGGAACAATGTAGAATGGAAGAAGAGTCAGACAAAGAAAGAAGTGACACCAGGTAAATCTCAGAATTTTCTTTACTTTTATCATTGCATATCTAAAATTCTGCCTTAAAAAAAAATCTGACTCCATTCCTTCTTTGAAAAACAATTTCCAATTTAACTTCCCACATAAAGCTGTCCACAGTAAAGCGAGCTGACCTAGAGACTGATTCTTCTTCCTAGGGGTCAAATGCATTTTCCACATAGTGATAGTCTAACAGTGCCGCTTCCTAACGCCGCTTATGTATTTTCATTGTTACAAAAGGGTCGTGACCCACAGGTTGAGACCTGCTGGGAGATATTGCACTCTACTCTTCTCTTTTTGTAGGTCTCCAGCACTAAAATCTATCCCCAGGAAATCACAAGCTCCTCTAAAGGCAGATTCTGGTTGTTCTTTGTTCCTCCAAATGCCTATTATAATAATGAATGAATTTTAGCTGTGCTAGCATAAACACTCTTGAAGTTAATTAAATCAGCTTGTCTTCCCAGTAATCCTCCAACCATTGTGGATACCCATGGGGACAACTGTAAAAATGCCATTTTGGAGGCTCCCAGAAGCCATGTTTCTGCAATGGTCTGAGGCCCACGCTGGGCTAATCTGGTTCCTTCTGAGAATTTGAAATTAGGATATCAATGGATTCTACATTAGCCAAAGCTGTTTTTTTTTTTTTTTAATTCCTTAATTATTGCTAATGACATATGCTCATCTCATTACCAGCATATTTTCATTACAATTTACCTCTATTTCAATAATCACACCAAAAACAACTCATAAAGCTTAAAAATTAAAGAAAACATGATATTTATTCTTGGAATACTTATTATTTTAATAGCTAATCAATATTTACACATTATTTTTTTCATTGTTGGGGATTCATTGAGGGTATAATAAGCCAGGTTACACTGACTGCAATTGTTAGGTAAAGTCCCTCTTGCAATCATGTCTTGCCCCGATAAAGTGTGACACACACCAAGGCCCCACCCACCTCCCTCCGTCCCTCTTTCTGCTTCCCCCCCATAACCTTAATTGTCATCAATTTTCCTCATATCAAAATTGAGTACATAGGATTCATGATTCTCCATTCTTGTGATGCTTTAATAAGAATAATGTCTCCCACTTCCATCCAGGTTAATATTGAAGGATGTAAAGTCTCCATTTTTTTTAATGGCTGAATACTATTCCATGGTATACATATACCACAGCTTGTTAATCCATTCATGGGTTGGTGGGCATTTAGGCTGTTTCCACATTTTGGCGATTGTAAATTGAGCTGCAATAAACAGTCTAGTACAAGTGTCCTTATGATAAAAGGATTTTTTTCCTTCTGGGTAGATGCCCAGTAATGGGATTGCAGGATCAAATGGGAGGTCTAGCTTGAGTGCTTTGAGGTTTCTCCATATTTCCTTTCAGAAAGATTGTACTAGTTTGCAGTCCCACCAGCAGTGTAAAAGTGTTCCCTTCTCTCCACATCCACGCCAGCATCTGCAGTTTTGAGATTTTGTGATGTGGGCCATTCTCACTGGGGTTAGATGATATCTCAGGGTTGTTTTGATTTGCATTTCTCTAATATATAGAGATGATGAACATTTTTTCATGTGTTTGTTAGCCATTCGTCTGTCATCTTTAGAGAAAGTTCTATTCATTTCTCTTGCCCATTGATATATGGGATTGTTGGCTTTTTCATGTGGATTAACTTGAATTCTCTATAGATCCTAGTTATCCAGCATTTGTCTGATTGAAAATATGCAAATATCCTTTCCCATTGTGTAGGTTGTCTCTTCGCTTTGGTTATTGTCTCCTTAGCTGTACAGAAGCTTTTCAGTTTAATGAAGTCCCATTTGTTTATTTTTTTTTGTTGTTGCAATTGCCATGGCAGTCTTCTTCATGAAGTCTTTCCCCAGGCCAATATCTTCCAGTGTTTTTCCTATGCTTTCTTGGAGGATTTTTATTGTTTCATGCCTTAAATTTAAGTCCTTTATCCATCTTGAAGCAATTTTTGTGAGTGGGGAAAGGTGTGGGTCCAGTTTCAGTCTTTTACATGTAGACATCCAGTTCTCCCAACACCACTTATTGAATAGGGAGTCTTTCCCCCAAGGTATGTTCTTGTTTGGTTTATCAAAGATTAGGTGGTTGTAAGATGTTAGTTTCATTTCTTGGTTTTCAATTTGATTCCAAGTGTCTATGTCTCTGTTTTTGTGCCAGTACCATGCTGTCTTGAGCACTATGGCTTTGTAGTACAGACTAAAATCTGGTATGCTGATGCCCCCAGCTTTATTTTTGTTACAGAGAACTGCCTTAGCTATATGGGTTTTTTTCCGGTTCCATATAAAACGCAGAATCATTTTTTTCCAAATCTTGAAAGTACGATGTTGGTATTTTGATAGGAATGGCATTGAATAGGTAGATTGCTTTGGGAAGTATAGACATTTTAACAATGTTGATTCTTCCCATCCATGAGCATGGTATGTTCTTCCATTTGTTAATATCCTCTGCTATTTCCTTTCTGAGGATTTCATAGTTTTCTTTATAGAGGTCCTTCACCTCCTTTGTTAGGTATATTCCTAGGTATTTCATTTTCTTTGAAACTATGGTGAAGGGAGTTGTGTCCTTAATTAGCTTCTCATCTTGACTGTTATTGGTGTATACAAAGGCTACTGACTTGTGGACATTGATTTTACATCCTGAAACATTACTGTATTTTTTGATGACTTCTAGCAGTCTTGTGGTTGAGTCTTTGGGGTTCTCTAAGTATAAGATCATGTCATCAGCAAAGAGGGAGAGTTTGACCTCCTCTGCTCCCATTTGGATTCCCT
This sequence comes from Nycticebus coucang, assembly GCF_027406575.1. Lineage (NCBI taxonomy): Eukaryota > Metazoa > Chordata > Mammalia > Primates > Lorisidae > Nycticebus > Nycticebus coucang. Next base: position 44,393,056 of record NC_069794.1, on the reverse strand, counting down.
TTATTTCCTTGTCTTGCCTAATTGTATTGGCTAGAACTTCCAGCACTATGTTGAATAGTAAAGTGACAGAGGACAACCTTGTCTGGTTCCAGTTCTAAGAGGAAAAGCTTTCAGTTTTACTCCATTCAGTAAAATATTGGCTGTGGGTTTGTCATAGATAGCTTCAATCAGTTTTAGAAATGTGCCACCTATGCCTATACTCTTCAGTGTTCTAATTAGAAAAGGATGCTGGATTTTATCAAATGCTTTTTCTGCATCTATTGAGAGGATCATGTGATCTTTATTTTTGCCTCTGTTAATATGGTGGATAATGTTTATGGACTTGCGTATGTTAAACCAGCCTTTCATCCCTGGGATGAAGCCTACTTGATCATGATGAATGACTTTTTTGATGATAAGCTGTAATCTATTGGCTAGGATTTTGTTGAGAATTTTTGCATCTATATTCATGAGTGAGATTGGGCTGAAATTCTCCTTTTAGTTTGGGTCTTTTCCTGGTTTTGGTATCAGGGTGATGTTTGCTTCATAGAATGTGTTGAGGAAGATTCCTTCTTCCTCAATTTTTTGGAATAATTTATGCAGTACAGGAATAAGCTCTTCCTTGAAGGTTTGATAGAATTCTGGAGTGAAGCCATCTGGACCAGGGCATTTTTTGGTTGGAAGCTTTTTAATTGTTTCTTTGATCTCAGTGCTTGAAATTGGTCTGTTCAGGAGCTCTATTTCTTCCTGGCTGAGTCTAGGGAGAGGGTGTGATTCCAAATATTGATCCATTTCCTTCACATTGTCAAATTTTTGGGCGTAGAGTTTCTGGTAGTATTCAGAGATGATCTCTTGTATCTCTGTGGGATCAGTTGTTATTTCCCCTTTATCATTTCTGATTGAGGTTACTAGAGATTTTACTTTTCTATTCCTCGTTAGTCTGGCCAATGGTTTATCTATTTTATTTATTTTTTTCAAAAAACCAAATCCTTCTTTCATTAATTTTCTGAATGATTCTTTTGTTTTCAATTTCACTGATCTCTGATTTGATTTTGGATATTTCTTTTCTTCTACTGAGGTTAGGCTTAGATTGTTCTTCTTTTTCCAATTCCATAAGGTCTCTTGTGAGATTGTTGATGTGCTCTCTTTCTGTTTTTCGAATGTAGGCATGTAAAGCGATGAATTTTCCTCTCAAAACTGCTTTTGCAGTATCCCACAGGTTTTGGTAGCTTGTGTCTTCATTGTTGTTATGCTCAAGGAAGTTAATGATTTCCTGTTTTATTTCTTCCTGCACCCATCTGTTATTCAACAGAAGATTGTTTAATTTCCATGCCTTTGTGTGGGGTCGAGCGTTATTGTTAGAGTTGAGTTCCACCTTTAGTGCCTTATGGTCTGAGAAGATACAAGGTAAAATTTCAATTCTTTTGATTCTGTTGATATTTGTTTTGTGTCCCAGAATATGATCAATTTTGGAGAATGTTCCATGGGGTGATGAGAAGAATGTATATTCTTTATCTTTGGGGTGGAGTGTTCTATATGAGTCTATCAAGCACAGTTATTCTGGGGTCTCATTTAACCCTCTTATATCTTTGTTTAATTTGTATTTAGAGGATCTGTCCAGCTCTGTAAGAGGAGTGTTAAATTCCCCTGTTAGTATGGTATTATCAGATATCTTATTGCTCAGACTGAGTAAGGTCTGTTTCAAGAATCTGGGAGCATTTAAATTGGGTGCATAAATATTTAGAATTGAAATGTCTTCTTGTTGTATTTTTCCCTTAACCAATATAAAGTGACCATCTTTGTCTTTTTTGACTTTAGTTGCTTTAAATCCACATGTATCTGAAAATAAGATTGCAACTCTTCTTTTCTTCTGAATTCCATTTGCCTGAAAAATTGTCTTCCAACCCTTGACTCGGAGCTTTAATTTGTCTTTTGAAGCCAGGTGTGTTTCTTGCAGACAGCAAATGGATGGCTTGTGTTTTTTAATCCAGTCAGCCAATCTATGTCTCTTCAGTGGGGAATTCAAGCCATTAACATTTATGGAGATAATTGATAAGTGTGTTAGTATTCTATTCGTCTTATTTTGTGAGAGTTCGTTGCTTAGTTTTATCTTTTGCATCAGTGTGGAGGTTAGGTTCTGTCCTTTAATTTCTGAGTTCTTACTTTGCTGCTGATCCATTGTGGTGGTCAGTGTGCAGAACAGGTTGAAGTATTTCCTGTAGAGCTGGTCTTGCTGTGGTGAATTTCCTCAATGTTTGTATATCTGTAAATAATTTGATTTCTCCATCAATTTTGAAGCTTAGCTTAGCAGGGTACAGAATTCTGGGCTGGAAATTGTTCAGGTTAAGTAGATTAAAGGTAGATGACCATTGTCTTCTTGCTTGGAAAGTTTCATTAGAGAAGTCTGCGGTCACTCTGATGGATTTGCCCCTGTAGGTCAACTGGCACTTACTCCTGGCAGCTTGCAGAATCTTTTCTTTTGTCTTGACTTTGGACAGGTTCATCTCAATGTGTCTTGGAGAAGCTTGTTTAAAGTTGAGCTGACCTGGGGTCTGATATCCCTCTGAAAGCAGTGTGTCAGAATCTTTGGCGAAATTTTGGAAATTTTCTTTTATAATATTCTGTAGTATGGCTTCCATTCCTCTGGGGCATTCTTCTTCCCCTTCTAGAATTCCTATAACTCGTATTCTGAAACACTTCATAAAGTCCCATAATTCTGACAGTGAACGTTCTGCTTTCTCTCTCTTCTTTTCTGCCTCTTTTACTATCTGAGTTATCTCAAGAACTTTGTCTTCTACCTCTGAAATTCTTTCTTCTGCATGGTCTAAGCTGTTGCTGATACTTTCCATTGCATCTTTAAGTTCCCTAATTGACTGTTTCTGTTCCTTCAGGTCTGCTATATCCTTTTTATATTCTTCATATCATTCATCTCTTATTTGATTCTGTTTTTGGATTTCCTTTTGGTTATTTTCCACTTTATTAGCAGTTTCCTTCATTGTTTCCATCATTTCTTTCATTGTTTTCAACATGTGTATTCTAAATTCCCTTTCTGTCATTCCTAACATTTCTTTATAGGTGGAATCATCTGCAATAGCTACCTCATGGTCTCTTGAGTTGTTCTGGACTGGTTCTTCATGTTGCCTGGAGTTTTCTGCTGATTCTTCCTCATGAGTGATTTCTTTTATCTGTTTCCTTGCCCTAATTTTCCTTTCACTTCCTCTTGCTCTTTAAGTTCTCGTGCCTGTGGACTAAGGGTTACAGGACCAGAAGGGGGAGAAGGTCGAAGAGCAAAAAAGGGATGAAAGAAAGGAGCACCAAGTAATAAGAAAAAAAAGAAAAATAGAGAAAGGAGAGGGGGTGGGTAAAAGGAATATTCACAAAAAGAAGAGAGGCACAGAAAGAGGTAGACAGAGCAATATAGGTGAACAGTAGGGTACTTTGATACAACCTTAGAAAAACCCCACCTTCTGGTGCCCAGTTGTGTGGTTCCCTTGAGGTCAGCAGCTCTTTGCTAACCTGATCAGACACAGTACCCCACCTCCACCAAGTAGAGAGGAAAGACAAAAATGCTATAAATCAAACCAAAACAAGCAAACAGAAAACTTTACGGGATAAAATTGGGTGAAAAACCAAATAATAGCGGTAGAAACACTAGCAAAAATGAAGTTCTAGTTATTGAAAAAGGCAGCAATGGGAAATTATAATTAAACTAGAAAAATTGAGAAAGAAAAAGGATCTGTATGGAAAAGGTTGAAATTAAAAAACAAAAGAACATCAACAACATCAAAATAAACAAACAAAAAAAAATCAACCCCCCCCCCCAAAAAAAAAGAAAACACAACCAAAAACAAAGCAGTATGTATATGTTATTGAACATTGTCTGGGCAACACGTGGTCTTCTGGGGTATGAGATGTTAATCACAGTTCTGATACGACTGGAGGCTGCTGATTTCTCAATCCCTAGCAGGTAGACACCCTAAATCTCTCTTAAGCCCACTTAGAAGGCACTTTGAACTTGTAAACTTGCTGAGCAGAAGCTTTCCCAGGAACGTGCTTGTCGCTGGAATCCCTGCTGAAGTGGCTATCCACTTACCCAGTGTGCCAAAACCGGTCTCACTCTGCCCCTGAGGGTTAGGGCTGCAAGGCGGCTCAGACCCCACCCTTAGGCTACTCGGTCGCTGGGTTACCAGCTCCCACCCGATTCTAGCTCTGCGACCCTGAGGGCGGAGCTTGCCGGGGCAGATTGCTCACAATGGCTCCCTGTGATCCACAGCCAAACACTATTAGCTCCGTCTGGCTCAGCGGCTGAGACTGGAGCCCTAGACAACGGCCAAAGTTTTCCGCACTCCCCCTCAGGCTCTCCCCAAGGCAGTTCAACTGAGTGCCAACTCCAAAGACACCAAAACAGTTCACAGGTAAGGCCTTTCTGGTTTGCAGTCTCACTGCTACTGAACTTACAGTTGCGGGCGGGTTTAGACGGATTGAACACACACGACTACTTGCTGTTTTTGCACTGTTTTAGTCCTCCTCTTGGGGTCCAGAAGTCTCTTGGATATTTACACATTTATAATATACCATGGGAACTCAAAACCTTCCAAGATCTTTTTTTTTTTTTTTTTTTTTGTATCATTGTTCTTTCCACTAAGGATAGGCTCATAATTTCTGCTAAACCGAAAGATATTCATTAGTATAAGGGGGAAAATACCTCCAATGAAAGATTTGTTGCTTTAAAAAAATGCTTCTCCTCCTAAAAATAACACAGAATTAATGGTGTAGTTAAAAAAATTATTTTACAACACCTAGAAGTTTATATCTGCTCAAATAAAATATAATTAACTATAATGAAGAAGAAAAAATAGTAGACAAATTTCTCCACTATCAGATTCTTGCTTAGCATGTATAATATTTAAGAACATTCACAAATGCATTCAACATACATTAACGGGACATTGAAGCAAATGTCCCAAGGATCTTCCTTCTCTACACAAAATACAAATAAAATATGACCTCTCCAATGATAACTGGTATTTAAAAGGTAACAATGAAGAAGATAGACTATTCTCTTTCCTACTCAATGGCATTGAGTATATACAAAAGACTTGGGAGTATATACAAAAGACATTGAGTATATACAAAAGACTTGGGAGACTGTTGTTTTTATTCTTTAAAAATTCTTTGTGGCGCCTGTGGCTCAAAGGAGTAGGGCACCAGTCTCATATGCTTGGAGGTGGCAGGTTCAAACCCAGCCCCGGCCAAAAACTGCAAAAGAAAATAAAAATAAAAAAATTCTTTACCTAGTCATGGAATATTACAGAGGGAGGAGACCCAGAATATCCCCTTTTTTGGGAGATAGTGAGTGATGTAAACATCAGAAGATTGCTGCAGTTATACAAAAACAAGTCAAGGTACGATCATTGCCTAATTGAATTGTAAGTTCAATATCTTAATTACAAAATACTTTCATTTTATATTTATAAATTTCATTTCTTTCAACCTCAGTCTAAGTTATCATTCTTGTTTTGACACATATCAATTTTGGCCAAGTTTGTTGTTTCCTTTTTCATTTACGTATATATATATAAACATATATTCTAAATGTTAAAAATTGAAAACTCATGTAAAATATATTTTGTTTTACACAAATTCTTCTCCTCCCCCAAAGAATGATTTTATAAATTTGCAACAATACTCTTACAATGGTTTTAATCATTTTTGAGACTAAAAATACAAAATTATATTTAAAATACTGTGATATTTCTGTAACATACAGAATTCAAAGAAAACTATTATATTTCAGTCCTGGCTCAATATTTGGCACATATTAAACTCTCAATAAATGTTTTGAAAATGAGATAATAAGTGAATAAATTCCTGTTAATTCCAGTTAGCTAATCTTTCCAAATTGAATTTCTTCTTCCATTCTAAATTGTTCTGTAAGCTCATTGGTTTTTATCAGATGTATATTTTTAGAGTAAAACTGAACATTAGACCTAAAGATAGGTATTTTATTCTTTTTTTTATTATTTTTTTTGTAGAGACAGAGTCTCACTTTATGGCCCTCAGTAGAGTGCCATGGCATCACACAGCTCGCAGCAACCTCCAACTCCTGGGCTTAAAGCGATTCTCTTGCCTCAGCCTCCCGAGTAGCTGGGACTACAGGCGCCCGCCACAACGCCCGGCTGTGGATAGGTATTTTATTCTTAATATTCATTTTCTCATGATATCATTTTACCATTAAGTTCATAATAACTAGAAATAATTTTTTAGGAATACATATATTAATTTTTCTCAGTTGAATACATTTATCTTTCAAGTGTCTCATAAACGAATTCTCTTAACAAAGGCTCCTATTTAAAAATATTAAGAAATATGTGGGTGGTGCCTGTGGCTCAATGAGTAGGGCGCTGGCCCTATATGCCAGAGGTGCTGGGTTCAAACCCAGCCCTGGCAAAAACTGCAACCAAAAAAAAAAATATATATATATATATGTATAAACAAACATATACCTATACATCCAAACAATCTGAAAATATTAAAAAATGCATTTTATCTGATGGTTAAACATTAATAAATAAATGATAATGAAATTACTCAGATGATTCAAGACAAAAAAATTAAAAATCCACTTTAGGATCATAAAGAACTACATAAAGTTGAAGCTCAAACTGTCTTTATGATTTCCTCTTGATTTGGTTTTACTCATTTCCTCCTTGATAAGACTGCAAAATCCCAATTCTAGCACTTTTTCAACTTGATGAATTGCAAAACATGTGATGTAACCTATTCAGTTTGAATTTTTCCCCCTTTTTTCTTGCAAGTTTCATAACCTAATTCTTTCTTGTACAGTTTGAATACAAGAAGAATTGGCAAGAATCTTAAATTTTGCTATGAAATTTAGTAAGCGCATGAAGAGCTATAAAGAATATATGACAAACATATCTACTACCATCAACTTTGTCATATCTTACCATTTTGCTATCTTTGGCATATTAAGGAAATAAAACATAATTATGTACCCCTTCTCAATCCCTTTTCTTACCCCATTTCCCAGCTATCACTACCCTGAAGTTAGCAGAAATACTATGCTTTTTAAATTTCATACTCATAACCTAAAACACTTATTTTATATCTTTTTTAAACTTTATGTGCATGATGTCATACTTTATGAATATATCCTCAGCCTTCTTAAAATAAAAAAGTTTACTATTTTGTTATTTGTCCTTGATAGTATGTGAGGCTTCAATATTTACACTTTTAATACTACATACAATTTCATTGAATGTTGCTACTACCTGTTGAAAACCCAAATAATCCTCATTGCTTTTGAATACAAGTAGACTGTGCATTTCCAATTTTCAAATAAATAGCATATTTATATTTATGCTAAAGAAAAGCTACAAATATAAAATACTACTTTTTACCAAAAAATGATATAAGCACTCCTAATATACATAATTTTTAAAGGGTATCATATTTATACTAGTAATCTCCAAGCATTGCTATACATTAAAATAGCCTAGGGAGTTTTTAATATCCCAATGCCTAGATTATACCCCATAATAATTAAATCAGAATGTCTGGAAGTGAAAGCCAAGCATTAGTATTTTTAAAAGATCCCCAGGTGATTGCAAATTACACAAATTTGGCAACCACTGAGTTAATGTTAAGCCACTCTTTTATTTACTCTATTGAGATTTCAATACCTCCCCATAGCCACCAGCACAGTGAATTAACTTACACCATCTTACTCTAGGAAGTTTTCCCTAGGAAAGAATAGTGATTTGATTTGGGGGGGTACCTCAATTTTGATATACTTGTTAATCCTAAAACTACCTTCTCTAGTCTTTGAATAATAAATGTTGAATCAGTTCATTCATTTTGCTCTCAAGGTTGCTCTGTGTTGTTTTAATGTATGTATATATATATATGTATATGTATAACTTTATATATATGTGTGTATGTATATATCTTTATAAATATATATAACTATGTATAGAATACATATGTATAGAATACTGTTATCATTCTACATTTCAATGTCCTAAGCCTTTGGAACCAAGTAGTTAATTAACTCTGGACAGTAACTAACTAACTGCTGTATGCAGAGAGACACCTTAATGATAATTTGTGCAGAATAAAAATTTTAACTGTCTAATATTTGGTACAAAATCTCCTAAATCACACATAATAGCCAAAATATTTTATCTTAGACTTTATTGTTATTCAACCTTCCCCACTATATTCAGGTATTTAGTTTTCTCCTTAGCTTATTTCAGATCATAAATGCATTCTTCTTTAAATATAATGATAGGAGGGCAGAGACAAGATGGCTGTCTGAAGCCAGCTTTCCACAGAGGCTCCTGTCCAGAAGGAGAGTTAAAGGACAGAAATTTAGCAAGTAACCTGGTGGATTAGAGCAGTACCAAGACAGAAGGTTGAAGAACGCACATCAACCCTGCTGAGGCGAGCTGCCACCCCAAAGATACAAACAAAAGGTACAAAATCCATCACCAAGTAGCGGGAGTCCCCTCCCCCATGAGAATGGCTCAGAGTGCCCCACAAACAAACGAGCAGAGTTCAAAGATCCTCCCACTACATTCCACAGGAGAGACCCTCTAAAAACTGGACCTACCTCCCCTACTAGGGTGCCATGGCATTCTCCTGCCTGGCATAAAACTGTATAAAACTATGTATGCTCTCTACCTGCAACTCTGAGCTCACAGCACTCCCCTCCACTCTCACTCTGAACTCTGGAGGCCTGTCCTCCAGGAGTCCAGATTTCTGGGTGATTTCTTGAGGGGTGTGGATAAGGCCTAAATTTCCACTGGTCAGTGCTGACTCTATGGCATGGGAGTGAGGAGAGGACGGTGGGCTGAGAGGGAATCACACCTGAGCGGTGGTGCCCCGAGGCGCAGAACAGCAGCTGTCTTTTGGCAACAATAGGGCTTACTCCCGGATATTCTGAAGCCACACCCCCTGTCTCCCTGGGCAACCAGAGCAGGCTGGGCATCTACTCAGGAGGCAACCACCAAAGAACAAATCTGGGACAGAAATGCAGGCCCTGCGAGTAAAGGGTTTCCCTGAGGTGATACCGGCCTGGGTGGAGCATGGGGACTAGAAACGCACATGCAGAGCTGGGAAGTTCCCAGTGCAGGGCTGACCTGGAGGATCACTTTACTGAGCCTAAGATGCACCCAGCCCTCAGGGGATTGTCAGCCTATAGACAAAGGAAGACAGGTGGCTAGAACTGACAGCTAACTGAATACAAACCTGCAGGACCAAAGACAGGGCCTGAGTTGCAGGCTCTGGGAACTCAAAACAGCTTCTCTTCTGCAGGGGAATTTAGCAGGAACAGAAACAAATTCCCGTAAAGTTGTTCTGTTCTGTTCTGTCAGTAACATCAATCAGGAGCAGGACTGGAACTGAGTGAACATGCCCCAGCTTCCATCAAGGGCCCGAGGTTGTCAGGCCTCACCTCCTCCTGCTAGATAGAGGCAGAGTGCAGCGGAGTGGCTGAGCACAAATAGATTTCCTTGTGATTCAGGCAGGTGCGAACCCCTGGAGTAGATATCTGTTCACTACAGGCAACTGGGTCACAGCCCTGCAGGGCTATCAGTGACTGGGTGTGACAGAGGTGCAAGGTGGGGAAGGAAGCATCAACCTTCCCAGACTGATTTATTTGCTAGGTGGGTTCTCCTGACTCCACGGAGCACTGGAGCAAGCCATATCTGAGTAGTCACGAGACCCCTGTGATCCAGTTGCCAGAGACCTTTTAAACTCTCCCACCTGAGACAGGTGCTGACTGATACAATTGATTTGGACCTTTTGAACTGAGCCAAACCTGAGAACTATTCAGGTGGTGGCCTGGGTGTGTGATTGTAGGAAGGTTTGATTTCCCCTTTTCAATTGTTGCCTGTGAGGGGAGGGGTGACTTAATTGCTGGTATTTCTCCACAGCTGAGAATTCAACCCAGCGTAACTGTTTCACTAGGGTCAAACAGAGACCGGCTAAAAACAAGACAGAACCACTTAGCCCCATCACACCAAACAGGTCTCCAGTTTCTCAGGCCATTGCACTGTATGGGTCCAGGACAAAGCTCCAGGGTAAAAATCAAATGGTGTAAAACAATCATGGCGTGAAATCAGTGGAAAAACTCTGGTAACATGAATAACCAGAATAGATCAACCTCTCCAAGGAAATATATGGCATATGTATCTGAAGATCCAATTTATAAACAGCTGGCCAAGATGTCAGAAATCGAATTCAGAATTTGGATTGCAAACAAGATTAATAGAATGGAGAAAAATTTGGAATTAGAAATTCAAGGAGCAATTCATAAGTTGGAATTAGAAATTCGAAGAGAAATTCAAAAGTTGTCTCAAGAATTTAATGAATTTAAAGACAAAACCACCAAAGATTTTGACGCACTGAAGCAAGAATTTGCAGTCCTCAAAGATCTGAAAAATACAGTAGAAGCCCTCAGTAACAGAGTGGAGCAAGCAGAAGAAACAATTTCTGACACTGAAGACAAAGCCTTTGAATACTCCCAAACTCTCAAAGAGGAAGAGAAATGGAGAGTAAAAATGGTTCATTCTCTCAGAGAGCACTGGTAATTCGAGGAAGGCTAAAGTCCGCTTCTTTTGAATCCTTGAAAGTGATGAAGTTGCCTCGCAAGGCACAGAGACCCTTATCCATGAAATTATAAAAGAAAATTTTCCAGACATGCCAAGAGATTCTGAAATTCAGATAGCAGACAGTTTCAGAACCCCAGCACGACTCAACCCAAATAAGACATACCCCAGGCATATCATAACTTCACTAAAATTAATATAAAGGAGAAAATTCTGAAAGAAGCTAGACATAAAAAATCCATTACCTACAAAGGGAAGACTATTAGAATGACTGCAGATCTCTCTGCTGAAACTTTTCAAGCCAGAAGAGGGTGGTCATTGACTTTTAATTTCCTAAAGCAAAATAACTTTCAACCCCAGATCCTGTATTCAGCTAAACTGAGTTTCATTTATGATGAAGAAATTAAATACTTTAATGACATTCATATGTTGAAGAAATTTGCCATAACCAAACCAGCTCTTCAGGATATTCTCAGACCTATCCTACGTAATGACCAGCCCAATCCTCTACCACAAAAGTAAACTCACTCAGTAACTTTTGATCAAACTCCAACTTCCACACTGGTGAAAGGATTAAAAATGTCCACTGGACTTTCGAAAAAGTAGATACCCCAAATTTTACCAGACTTATCAATATTCTCCATTAATGTGAATGGCTTAAACTGTCCTCTGAAGAGGGACAGGTTAGATGAGTGGATACAAAAACTCAGGCCAGATATTTGCTGCATACAATTGTCACATCTTAGCATAAAAGATAAATATAGACTCAGGGTGAAAGGATGTTCGTCCATATTTTAGGCAAATGGTAATCAGAAAAAAGCAGCTGTTGCAAATTTATTTGTAGATACATTAGGCTTTAAACCAACAAAAGGAAGGAAGGATAAGAATGGTCACTTCATATTTGTTAAGGGTAATACTCAATGTGATGAGATTTCAATTATTAATATCTATGCACACAACCAGAATGCACCTTAATTTATAAGAGAAACTCTAACAGACATGAGCAACTTGATTTCCTCCAGATCCATAATAGTTGGAGATTTCAACACTCCTTTGGCAGTGTTGGATCGATCCTCCAATAAGAAGCTGAGCAAAGAAATTTTAAATTTAAACCTAAACATTCAACATTTGGATATAGCAGACATCTATAGAACATTTCATCCCAACAAAACTGAATACACATACTTCTCATCAGCCCACGCAACATACTCCAAAATAGATCACATCTTATGTCACAAGTCTAACCTCAGTAAATTTAAAGGAATAGAAATTATTTCTTGCATCTTCTTGGATCACCATAGAATAAAAGTTGAACTCAGTAACAACAGGAATCTGCATACTCATACAAAAACACGGAAATTAAATAACCTTATGGTGAAAGATAGCTGGGTCATAGATGAGATTAAGAAGGAAATTGCCAAATTTTTTGAACAAAACAACAATGAAGACATGAACTATCAGAACCTCTGTGATACCGCAAAGGCAGTCCTAAGATGGAAATTTATAGCACTGCAAGCCTTCCTCAAAAGAACTGAAAGAGGGGAAGTAAACAACTTAAAGGGACATCTCAAGCAACTGGAAAAGAAATAATATTCCAACCCCCAAACCAGTAGAAGAAAAGAAATAACCAAAATTAGAGCAGACTTAAATGAAATTCAAAACAAAAGAATTATACAACAGATCAAGAAATCAAAAAGTTGGCTAACCATACTAGAAAAAAAGGAGTAAAATCTCTAAACACATCAATCAGAAACAACAAAGATTAAATAACAACAGACTCCTCAGAAATCCAAAAAATCCTTAATGAATATTACAAGAAACTTTATTCTCAGAAATATGAAAATCGGAAAAAAAATTAACCAATATTTGGAAGCACGTCACCTTCCAAGACTTAGCCAGAATCAAGTAGAAATGTTGAACAGGTCCATATCAAGTTCTGAAATAGCATCAACCATACAAAAATCTCCTTAAAAAGAAAAGCCCGGGACCAGATGGCTTCATGTCAGAATTCTACCAAACCTTTAAAGAGGAATTAGTACCTATATTACTAAACCTGTTCCAAAATGTAGAAAAAGAAGGAAGACTACCCAATACATTCTATAAAGCAAACATCACCCTGATCCCCAAACCAGGAAAAGATCCAACAAGAAAAGAAAATTATAGAACAATATCACTAGTGAATGTAGATGCAAAAATATTCAACAAGACCCTAACAAACAGTATCCAGCAACACATCAAACAAATTATACATCATGACCAAGTCAGTTTTATCCCAGGGTCTCAAGGCTGGTTCAATATACGTAAATCTATAAGTATAATTCAGCACATAAACAAATTAAAAAACAAAGACCATATGATTCTCTCAACTGATGCAGAAAAAGCTTTCAATAATATCCAGCATCCCTTCATGATCAGAACACTGAAGAAAATTGGTATAGAAGGGACATTTCTTGAACTGATAGAGGCCATCTACAGCAAACCCACAGCCAATATCATATTGAATGGAGTTAAATTGAAATCATTTCCACTCAGATCAGGAGCCAGAAAAGGCTGCAAATTGTCTCCACTGGTCTTTAACATTGTAATGGAAGTTTTAGCCACCACAATTAGGGAAGAAAAGGCGATCAAGGGTATCCATATAGGGTCAGAAGAGATCAAACTTTCACTCTGCAGATGATATGATTGTATATCTGGAAAACACTAGGGATTCTACTACAGAACTCTTAGAAGTGATCAAGGAATACAGCAGCGTCTCAGGTTATAAAATCAACATTCATAAATCGGTAGCCTTTATATATACCAACAGTAATCAAGCTGAAAAAAGAGTTAAGGACTCTATTCCATTCACAGTAGTGCCAAAGAAGAGGAAATACTTGGAAATTTATCTAACAAAGGGCGTGAAAGATCTCTATAAAAGGAACTATGAAAATCTAAGAAAAGAAATAGCTGGAAATGTTAACAAATGGAAAAACATACCATGCTCATGGCTGGGAAGAATCAACATGCTTAAAATGTCCATACTACCCAAAGCAATATAAAATTTTAATTCAATCCCTATTAAAGCTACACTGTCATAATTTAAAGATCTTGAAAAAATAATACTTCGTTTTATATGGAACCATAAAAAACCTCGAATAGCCAAGACATTACTCAGAAATAAAAACAAAGCAGGAGGAATCACGCTACCAGACTTCAGACTATACTATAAAACGATAGTGATCAAAACAGCATGGTACTGGCACAAAAACAGAGAAGTAGATATCTGGAACAGAATAGAGAACCAAGAGATGAATCCAGCTACTTACTGTTATTTGATATTCGACAAGCCAATTAAAAACATTGAGTGGGGAAATATTCCCTATTTAATGAATGGTGCTGGGTGAACTGTCTGGCAAGCTGTAGAAGACTGAAACTGGATCCACACCTTTCACCATTAACTAAGATAGACTCTCACTGGATTAAGACATGAAACTGTAAAAATACTAGAAGAGAGGGCAGGGAAAACCCTAGAAGAATTCGGTCTGAGTGAGTATTTTATGAGGAGGACCCCCGGGCAATCGAAGCAGCTTCAAAAATACACTACTGGGACCTGATCAAACTAAAAAGCTTCTGCACAGCCAAGAACACAGTAAGTAAAGCAAGCAAACAGCCCTCAGAATGGGAGAAGATATTTGCAGGTTATGTCTCAGACAAAGGTTTAATAACCAGAATCCACAGAGAACTCAAACGTATAAGCAAGAAAAGAACAAGTGATCCCATTGCAGGCTGGGCAAGGGACTTGAAGAGAAACTTCTCTGAAGAAGACAGGAGCACAGCCCACAGACATATGGAAAAATGCTCATCATCTTTAATCATCAGAGAAATGCAAATAAAAACTACTTTGAGATATCATCTAACTCCAGTAAGATTAGCCCAAATCACAAAATCCCAAGACCAGAGATGTTGGCATGGATGTGGAGAAAAGGGAACACTTCTACACTATTGGTGGGAATGCAAATTAATACATTCCTTTTGGAAAGAGATATAGAGAACACTTAGAGATCTAAAAATAGATCTGCCATTCAATTCTATAATTCCTCTACTAGGTATATACCCATAAGACCAAAAATCACATCCTAACAAAGATATTTGTACCAGCATGTTTATTGCAGCCCAATTCATAATTGCTAAGTCATGGAAAAAGCCCAAGTACCCATCGATCCACGAATGGATTAATAAATTGCGGTATATGTACACCATGGAATATTATGCAGCCTTAAAGAAAGATGGAGACTTTACCTCTTTCGTGTTTACATGGATGGAACTGGAGCATATTCTTCTTAGTAAAGTACCTCAAGAATGGAAGAAAAAGTATCCAATGTACTCAGCCCTACTATGAAACTAATTTATGGCTTTCACATGAAAGCTATAACCCAGTTATAACCTAAGAATAGGCGGAAGGGGAAAGGGACGGGAGGGAGGGGGGAGGTGAGTGGAGGGAGGGTGTTTGGTGGGATTATACCTGCGGTGCATCTTACAAGGGTATATGCGAAACGTAGTAAATGTAGAATGTAAATGTCTTAGCACAATAACTAAGAAAATGCCAGGAAGGCTATGTTAACCAATACGATGACGATGTGTCAAACGGTCTATAAAGCCAGTGAATGGTGCCCCATGATCGCATTAATGTATACAGCTATGATTTAATAATTCAAAAATAAAAAATAAATAAATATAATTATATCTATACTAAATGGGAAATTCATAATATTTAGATTTAGAAACAACAGCCTAGGCTCAAAGTTAATTTTATTTTTTTAATAGAGACTTATCTCAAGTAAAAAACAATCTATGTATTGAATTTGACTTAACCTTAGGAAATCACAGCATCTCCAACTAATGTGTTATCTCTTTCTGTTTTTCTTTATTTTGCTGATTTGTACTTATTTCTTCAGTTCTTTCTCTGATTTTCTCCATCCTTTTCCAAACCTAACACAAAAAGTGCTTAACATATCCATACGTAATTAATTGAAAATGTGGTGAAAGGTAGTTTATATACATCAACGTTAGAATAAAATTGTACTTGATACCGTCCAAAATCTTATCCAAGTGAGTGTTTTACTATCCTGAGGACAAATGGTGGCATATAAAAAGAACCAACTTTCTGTGGCCTTACTAAATTTTTCCCCTGAGCAAAGATGCTATAAGATTATTGTCATCTAATAGTCTTAACAATTTAGTTTAAAAATTAAAAATTAAATAACTGATTAAAATTATGTCAATTATATATTACTCTATGAATTTTCTCCCTTATAATGACATTCCACATGAGGTAGTAATGTTCATGTGGTAGAATATCCAAAGCTAGAGACTAGGTGACAAATATATCATTGTCACTAAATGAAATCAGAGCAAGACTTTTTTTTTTTTTTTTAAAGGGGGGTGCTTTTACTCAAGAAGGACCAAAATGTGCTGTTTCTGATTCTTGAACGTAAGAATTTGTAATTCATTGTTGTCTGTTTACAGTGTAAACTACAGGAGAAAACTACTGATACTTTCATGGGCCTGATGTTTCCTATGGAAGACATTAAGTGAGTTGTAAATTGTTGCCTGTGGAGAGGCTGATCCAGAGGAAAAGTGTCCAACCAGTGGTGTCTCAGGAGCATGTATATTCATTGTTCTGCTTCAGGGTTGTTTACAGTGTTGGAAGGTCCATTTCCTAACCACACCTGTCACTCAGTGCAAGAGCGCAGAGGAATGTGGAATTGTCAGCGTTTGTGACATCAGGTCTGATCTCTGGGTGAGAGACAGATGTTCATTGCTTTCCAGAAGCCAAAAATTATAATGACAGGCAGTTTTACTTCTAAATTTCAAAAAAAATAATTGCGTGTGTGTCTTTTTCTTTTTTTTATTTCTTTGGTATTTTTAGTTTGTGTTTTAGTTTGAGTTAAAGTATTGAAAGTATATTCACTGAAGTGAATTTTCAGAGCATGTATATAAAAATACAAAACCATCAAACAGATGACAACTGTAAAAATAAAAAAGTATATCTATGTGCATATACATATATAATGTACATATACATATATACATGAAAAAGTTTGCTCTTAGAGAAGTACTAAAAGTCATTTTGAAGATTGCCTCTTCAGCATCCAGGTGCTTTGATGACAGTTCTCCTGATTTTTCTAATAAACATGAAGACAAAATACATTAGAAAGCTTAAAGCTATGCATTAAGGTTTGACGTGTAGCATCTAATAAATACCTGCAAATCCTATCAGTTTCTAGATTCAATACAGTTAGCTCGGGGCTTGCTTTTGAATCCTTTAATGTTTATACGGATTATGTAAATCATATGCAGCCCACAAAAATACAGTGAGGAGGTGTGCAGCTGTCTTTCTCATGCAGAATATGGTTATCCCAACCCCACCTCCAGTTTAGACATATAATTTGTTTATTTAAAGAGCATTTGTGTTCCAGACAAAAGGAGTGAAAAGAAATAAGAAAAAAAAAAAAACTAACATGAAATTTGTGCCGTATCATTTGTAAATTTAACGGTGCCATTTTAATATATGTATCTTGTACCATTTAATTTTTACCGGCTTGGTGATAGGCACTGACTTCTAGCTAGAGATATGTAGTATAACCATTATGTATATTGTTTAAAATATACAACGGAGGGCAGCGCCTGTGGCTCAAAGGAGTAGGGCGCCGGCCCCATATGCTGGAGGTGGCGGGTTCAAACCCAGCCCCTGCCCCGCCCCCCCCCAAAAAAACCCCTGCAAAAATAAATAAATAAATAAAATATACAATGGAAATTAGATAGAATACCAATGGCACCAAGTAAAGTTATACCAAATTATATTTATATAATAGGAGAGGTAAGGAAGAAAGAGAATAGCAGTTTTATCAATCATAAAGATAACACAAATATCTAAAGGCAGGGCTGCTCCCTTTTCTAATTTGAGGAGCTTTATCAGCCTGAAGCTACTTCAGCAAGTAATTGCAACCCATGGGGCAATGAGCTCTATACCTGCCCAATACGATTTACTTAACAATGATTTTCTACATGGTGACATTAGAAGAGAAATCATGGAAAGAAATGGTGGATGTTCCAAAAACTGCCAAGTGAGATAAAATTCAAAATTAAAAACTAGTA
This sequence comes from Nycticebus coucang, assembly GCF_027406575.1. Classification (NCBI taxonomy): domain Eukaryota; kingdom Metazoa; phylum Chordata; class Mammalia; order Primates; family Lorisidae; genus Nycticebus; species Nycticebus coucang. The sequence goes on along the minus strand of NC_069794.1, from coordinate 44,375,309 downwards.
CCATAACTAACATTTAAGAACATTTTATAAAAACCCTGGGCCTTTCACTCATGAGGACTGCAAAGCATTGAATAGATGTTGCACAAAAGCTACCAAAGACAGTTATATTTAAGCCATCTTGTTATTTTAAAGGTATTGGAATAAAGATACCTAGAGTTTTAAGTGACTTTTTCCAAGGTCATATAGACGAGTCAGTGGGAGAGACAGGGATAGCTGGTGAGTGACAGAGACAAAGGATCTGTAGACTTTTCTTTTACTTAACACCCGCCGGATTGCCTAAACTACTCCAGCATGTAAACCCTTCACGGGTGACACCCCAGCCCAGTCATTATAGAATTTCAGCAGAGATGACAATACTAGAAGCTCTACCTACATTCCAGTTGTTCCTTCAATTTTAGAAAATAATGCTGATAAGATTTACAATGGAAATTGGCCAAGGGTTTTATAATATCTGTTCAAACAAATTATTAGACGCTAAAACAAGGAAGGTTAAAGCTGGTGAACAATTTAGACTGTTAATATGCTCCTCCCTCCCATTACTAAGTACAGCCCCAGGAGATAATCTTCAAAAAGCTAAATATTTTAATCAGAGTCAGTTTCTAAGATATCTTTAGCATATTAAAACTTCTTAAAAGATTATTCCTGACTCATATACTGCTTTAGCTATTCATTCATGTGGAATTTAAGACTACAAATCACTTATTAGATTTTAGAGAATTCCCTTTGCAGGCCTGGCACAGTGGCTCATGCCTGTAATCCTAGCACTCAGGGAGGCCAAGATAGGTGGATTGCCTGAGCTCATGAGCTCTAGAGCCTGAGCCACAGGCAGAGCGAGACCTCAGCTCTAAAAAATAGCTGGGCGTTGTGTTGGTTACCTGTAGTCTCAGCTACTTGGGAGGCTGAGGCTTAAGCCCAACAGTATGAGGTTGCTCCAAGCTGTGATGCCACAGCACTCTACCCAGGGTGACAAAGTGAGACTCTGTCTCAAAAAGAACAACAACAACAAAAAAAAGGAAGAATATTGATTTTGCATAATTTCAGTTATATCAAAGCTAAATAAATCATCATTAGCCAAAAGTCCCACTGGGATACTATACATTTCTATTTTTGTTAGACTTCACTGAATTAAAATTAGTATTTTGTGTTGAATGCAGAAAAGTGTTGAGAAGTAATGTTGGCCTTGAAAAAATAGCACAATAAAATAATGGGTTTAGATTAATTAACGTATTTTAATGCATGTATCTTTCTATGTCCAATAAAAAAGTCTATATAATCTAAGCTCTGTAAAAAATAATATACATTACACAGACTGTGATTTTGTTTTGCTTGCAGGAGATATTATGACAGTAAAGCAATAAACACAAAATGTGCTGCCTACAATTGTAGAAATTTATATTTTTATGTGTATGTACAATTCTTTTCTTTTTTGCAGCAATGTTGTCATGCAGTGCCTTAAGAATTAGCAAATAGCTACTTTAGAAACAACATCATTTGCACTGTACAATATGTAATCTCCAGGTAAACAGTGAACAAAATATGATAGTGCCAAATGTAATGTTTCTGTAGTTACTAAAAATAACTATTGTAGATTAGAAAGTTGAAACACATAAAAGTGAATAGATGGTAATGTCAAATACATTTCTAATCCGAGGCCATAGCATCCCAATTCCTCGCTCAGTGATCGTCAACAACTGTATTTACAGAGTATCTATTGGAGTATTATACATGAGTCAGCTCCTACCAGTTTGCAAGAGCTGAATGCTAAATACATACATATTTTACATATTTCCAGACTAAGCAATTGGTAATATGAAGTCAGCAATGAAAGATGTATTTACACCATGCAAATTGGCAATGGGACAAATCATGCCTTCCCACACCACCTTTACCAATACACTATTGTTGTATCAAAAAATCTGCTGCACACAGCGCTATAGGCAGCAAACACTATGACCCAGTACCAGTTAACATACTCATTTGAAAGCGTTCAGTTAGAGAGATAAACAAAACTTTAAAAACTAAAAAAAGGAGGAGTTAAAGTTAATGCTGATGTTTTCTAAACCTTTCGGGTTTGAAGAATGAAAGTGCCATTATCAGAAAAGGAAGTCCAGAAGTGATATTCATTTGTAAAGTCTGGTTGGAACAGCAGTTATTTGTCTAAGGATGAAATTCAGTGGAAAGACCAGGGGAGCTAAATATCAGAGTTCACATCATCCATGCTCATTTCTTTGTCTCTAACAATGTTTCCCCAAATTGTCTGCACATTAGAATCAGCTAGGGTATCTCAAAATGTACTAATGTCTGTGTCCCACCCCCCGAGATTTGACTTAATTAGTCTGGAATATGGCCTGAGTTTTGAAAGATTTAAAGGATCCCCAGATAATTCTAATGTGCACACTGGTTTGAGAAACACTAGTGGTGTTTAAATATTTCATTGTTTTATATTACTGAAACAGAGAGAGAAAGAGATACTTCACAAATTTCAGGGCCTTGAAGGTCATTCCTCCCAAGTACGCTTATTATCTTCTGTTACTCAGAGCTGAGGGAGAAAATCACTCTTATTTTTTTACTATGTAAGTGGAGTTTAATTTACTTTAACAACTGATGGTCATGGAGTAGTGACCAAAAAAAAAACTTATTTTGCTTTAGTACAAATTGAAATGTGACCCCTTCCACAAGCTATCCAAATAAAGTTCTTTATACACTGCATGATGAATGGTCTAGCCCAGCAAATGTAATTCTCTCTCTCGATCTGTCTCTCTTTCTTTGCCTTCCTGTGTTTGCGCCCCTGTGTGTACATGTGCATGAATGTGTGTAGACATGCATACATATATCTACACATATGTGTTATACACAGGTAATTGTGGTGGAAGAAGAAGCTTTTTCCTAAGTGACCTTTTGTAAGGAAGAGAGATACCTCCCTAGGCATATGTTCTCCTATTCAGAGAATCCAGTGAGATTATAAATAATCAGGTTGATTCTCCCCCTTTGAATTTAAGAGAACACAGAATACTTTCTCTTGAGTGTCAGAGGTCTATCTTTACTTTTCTAAATAGGGAAAGAATGACTTATGTTTTGAATGAATATGTTGTGCAAATTTTACTGATGCTCCTCTTTCTCCACTTGTACTCTGTCACCTGTGTTTGTGGTGTACATCAAACAATAAAATGAGAGAGAGGAGAAAGAGAGAGAGAGAGAGAAAGAGAAGGAGAGAACACACGAAGAAATAGAAACATGGTCTCCCAAACCTGACTTCACAGTATTTCACAGTGTTTATTTGCACTTAAAACAGATTCTAATTCAATAGGTCTGGAGTGTGACCTGGGATTCTGCATTTCCATTAAGTTCCCAGGTACATCTGAAGCTCTGTAGTCTACTGGTTCAGGAAGTTCATTTTTAGTAGCAAAATGGTAAAAATCTAAAATGATAAGTTTGTTGGATATATTAAATTATTTACATATGTCCTTATAGACTTCATGGAAATACTTTGCTCACAGAAACATCCTATACACATCTTTCCCCCAAATCATTATGCTTTCCTCAAAGGTACAATGACTTGTTATTAGCAAAGGACCTTTTATTGGGCATTGGCTTAAGAAAGTGATGAATCTACACTCAATTCTGAATCATTTACTAATGTGAGAGTAGACGTCTAGGTGAAAAAAGGCAAAAGCAAAACAATCCATCAGCATTAAGAATTTAAATTTAACTGATGTCAAAATTATAAAGTACACCTGTTTTACACTATATACAACAAGTTGATCAATGGCATTCTTTCTACTTAAATATTTATTTTGTAAATATAAAAGCAAAATATTGAAATATCCTCTAATGATATCTATTTGCGAGCCTGGTGAGCAAAGTCAAGTGGTTAATCTAGGATACAATGCAAATCAGCCCATAAAGACTAATGCAGCCACTGTTTTATGAAGGAAAGTGGATGATTTAAAAAAAAAAAAAAAATGCTCCCGCAGCAGGTTTCTGGTGTGATCAATGGCACTCACCTTCTTTTCTTAGTGTAACCGGAATGTCTATCAAAACCAGAAAACGGAAGGCTTCAGAAGCATTATGTAGCTAAAAAAGGAGACTATTTTACCCATTAGTAATAAATGTACCTGCTGAGCAGAACACAGCTATACCTGAAAGGGTTCCACAATTCCCTTTTGCTTAGCTCTCCCTGCTATGAGAGAACCAGTGTGCTAAAGAGCATTTTGTAAAAGCAAAAGAGTTTATATAATTGACTTTACTGGAATTAGAAGACAGAGTACAGTGTGCTCAACCTGAAGCAGCCCAAGTCTATGATGTACGAAAATTGCACAATTTAATAGCCAGATATAGGGACTGTGAAGTAATAGAAGTAATCAAAGGCTTGGACATGCTTAAAGGAACAAATCTGTTACTTTTCCATTTACTCCAGAGAGAAGACTCCAAGTGTACTATTTGCGGGAACGTGCTTGGGCACAGCTTCCTGAATTTGGGCAGTACTTTTAAGGAAAGGAGAATTCAGAAATGGATCAGTATAAGCATCTTAATGTTAAGGTGTCTTTTAGAGTTTAGTTCTGATGCTCAAAGATTTAACTTTTATTTCATGTGAAACAGTTAAAAAGGATATCTTTAATATACTGCAGTTAATTCTTCATCCTCATCTCCTTGGCCGTAATAAACTTTATCTTCCTTTAAGGCTGCCATCTTGCTACATGGAACACATATTTTCTGTAGAAAGAAAACGACTAAGCCATATTGAGGGTGCGAGCATATTACCCTTTTTTGAACATCTGGTGAAAAGTGAAGTTTCAGCAGTAGCAATTTATACATCTGTACCATATTGGGGAAATGTGACTTGAGTGATTTAATGGCAAGAAGTAACACTGATTTATACTACAGCATCAATAGAACAACAGTCTGTGAAAATCAAAATTATTACAATCATAACCTTGGGGGTCTTAATAAAACCTGATATTACCAGAATTCAGATAACAAAGAATACTTTATGGGGGAGCAAAATGTTTTTTAATAAATCCAGAAGTCTAAATGTAAAATTTCAAGGGTAGAAAAAAAAATGCATTGGAAATCATTTAAATTTTGTCATAACATGAATCTAACAGTATATATAATGATTCAAACTAAGAAGCTGAGCTTTAGATTACTACTAAATTGCCAGTTAAACACATAAAATTAATTTCAGGAAAAATGTAAGTATATATGACAGCTCAATTAGTGTGATTTTAATGCATCAAAATAATTATACTATTAAGATAGACAGTATATAGTCCAGTTTTATTCACATCAAAAGAAAATGCCTCATGCTTTGGTGAATTTAAACCAATTTTAAGGAAATGAACAATGAACTAGAATCTTCTGCTAACTTTACTATTGAAAATGTATTTTATCTCATTATGCCTCCCTTCCCCTATTTGTGAAATTATTATTATTAAAAGTGGTGAATTTACTTCTATCATCTACATAATTCACACAAGTTATGTCGATGAAATATCTTCTGTAGTAGCCAATGACATGTTTTATTTAAATATGTTAATATGCCAAATAAGTTCATATTTAAGCTAAAGGAAATAATAGCATTAGATTTTTAAATAATGTCTTTAAATGTTGGTAAGTAAAGTTGCCTTAAGTTGAATATTAATGCTCTAAATGTGTTCTTCGAGAAGGACCAACTTCACCCAAAGAAATAAAAGATTCTCACTATGAGAAATGTGAAACATTGGTCCTGGAACTCCTTTTTTATAAATATTTGTAAATTCCCTTCTTTTCTCACAGAAATGTGGCTGTATCTCATGACACAATTTTTGAATCAATTCAATTCCTCCTTCGCTCTCTCTTCTTTCCCAGCTTTCTCCTCTCTCCCTCTTTCTCCACCATGAACTAAGCAAGTAAGAAAAAATACTCAGGTTGTAAATATTTATCTTGTTCTAACCACTGATGTACTTCTAATTCAATAAATCCATTTCTGAATTCTAATCTCCTTCACACTTTCCACTTCTCCCTTCTCACCAATACCCCCACTTTTTGTCAGGAATCTCCAATACCCCCACTTTTTGTCAGGAATCAGCATTCCCGCAAGCCAAAAATAAGGAGTATCTTTTAAGCCTCATCTTCTCAATATCTATTGAAATTATATGCCTTGCAAGTGTCTAAGCCTTCAGATTGCACTTGTGCTTTCTGTTGTTGTCCCCCTAACCTTCAGGACCCCACAGTAAGACAGGTAATGCCACTTCTGAAAAGTCTCACTCCTATCTAGTGAGTTTATTCTTCATGCTACTTGGGGGATAATTTTTCTACAAAGATACACGGTCACATTATTTTTTATTTTAGTGGCAAATATTACCTGAAATTAGGTTTTTGAACATTAGTGTTTGAAGAGATCATGTTTTACTATATATATGTGGAATGGTAGGAAGCTATATTTTTAACGTGTGTCTCAGGTGATACACATACGGGTGACCAGAAAACACACTTCAGAAAAAAATTGTTGTAGACCCAGAAGTACAACATGTGAATAAGATTGCTTACAATTTTCACAATTTTGTTTAAATTTGATGTCATTAGGATAACTTAAAGAAGTACCACATTATGCAAAGGTTTCTCTCTCTCATCATTTGTTATTGCATCTGTTTTAGGCATTGCAGAAGCCTAGTAACAAAAATATAGAAGAAAAAAATGCTCCCTAACCTGGAAGAATTCCTGATATGATGAGGAAGAAGATACCGGTTTGTTTGTTCATTTTTAAGTAATTAGTATAAAATGTGATGCTCCAAAGTAATACTAGAAAAAGTTAATTACACCTCAGGAAACCTGCAGAATAATTTACAAAAGAGGTAATACTTTTATATGTTTGTATATATTTTAATATGTGCATACAGAAAAAGCAATTCAAATGTCGTAAAAAGAGTAAATTTAACAGAATGAAAAGTTGGTTTCTTCTCAACTCAACCTTGCACCTTCCTGATTTTCTTTCATAAATACAAACACTGTTTTGGCTTTTGTGTGGATTCTTGCAGAAACTGTTCATGCATACTTAAGTCCCCAGTCTACTGAGTAGCAATCTTCTATCTAATTATCTGTCTATCTACCGATCCATACAGCCACTAGTCCATCCATCCAAACCTCCATCCATCCATTTTTTATCTTCTTCCCTCATCTCAAAATTTCAAAACCTACTTCCCCAACTTTATACTTGGATGATGACTTTGTCTACTTCGTTGAGAAATCAGTAGCACACACAGCTACCAGCCAACTCACATCTGTGTGCTTATAACTCAGTCATTCTTCCTATTCTGACTGAATTTCCCATTCTTTGTCTAAGGCATGCTATAGATACTAACGTAAGACCATTGTTGCTGCAATTAGCCCTCTCTTCAGTATCAGCTATGGTTTCTTTTGAATGGATCATATGAGTCAGTAAAAGAAAACAAACCAAAAATCTTTCTTGACTTCTAATCTTGCACTAGTTCTTCCATTTTTCTGCTCTGCAAAAGATCTCAAAAGTTTATACTTTTTTTTTTAATTGTTCTTTCTCTTTTCTTGTTAACCTGTTCAAATAAGGTTCCCTGCTTACTTCTCTTCACATCATTATCACTCGCTGATCTATATCAATAATGATCTTTCTGCTACTAAACCAAGTAGTGAATTTAGAAACCTAACTGCACTTTCCCATCTGCCTCTGAAATCTAAGTTTGTCTTGCTGCCTATCCAACTCCTCCTCCATAATCCAGTTGGATGTCTAATAGGTTTCATATATTTAACATGTTCAAAAGTGTCTTATTACCTTTTACCTTAAGCACCAACCTGTCTATACCTATAGACCCTATAATCTTTCTCCTCTTTGGAAATGGTGGCACCAAATTCTTTCAGAAGCAATGATCAAAAACCTTCTATATATGGCTTGTTTTTCATCATGTATTCCTGTAATCTGTCAAGAAATCATCTACCTTTAAAATCAATAGAGAAACTATCCACTTCTCACTGCCTCTACCTGACACCAACCAGCTTCCATCATCTCAGACCTTTCTATTAGAACTAATCTATTAGGCCGAGATCTTCTAATAGACTTAGTCTTCTCTCAGATAAGGAAGACAAGTGTCATTTTTCAGACTCATCTGTTTATGAAACTGTTAGCATTTCCTGATTTTTATTAACCCACTCTAAAAGTCTAACTTCTGGAAAAGAAAATTAATCATGCCTTAACCTTCAAAACAAAGCACACTCTACTTACAGTACGGTGATGATGGTAAGACCATGAATTAAATGTCTGGCAAATGTAGAGCACATTGCCAATCATATATTTTTGAATACATCTCTAGTGTATTCATGGATAAAACATGGATGATTAGATAATCCTCTCCTCAATGCCATATACATTTGAAGTTTTAACAAGTAATATATAAGCATGGTGTCCATATATATAAGAATCATGTTGGCAAAGAGTTGAACAAAGCAGAGAGGACATCTCTTCTAATACAGAAACTTTATAATCATTTGTCCATGAATTATATTGTCTTAAAGATCTGAGGTTACATTCATGTCCACCAAGATCTGCTTAGTCTTTACCCAAGGAAATAGGGGTAAGATAAAAATTGTCCAAAATACCCTATATACAAAAATGCTTACATGAAAACATAATGTAAGTAGAATGTTTCCTAAAGGAGTCATTGCATTTGCACATGTATGTGTGTGTGTGTGTGTGTGTGTGTTTTTAATTTGGAGCATGTGTGCTTTTGTGTGCAGGGCGTAAAAGGAATTTGAGTCAAAAATATTTCTGTTGCCAGGCTAATGACTTTCTCGTAAACATTATCATTCTGCAACTTTCTCCATTTTATCTAAACCAGTTATAATTTCTTTTGTATTGCTCCATAGCTGCTTATAAATTAAATAATTAGATATATAGTAACAGTTGACAGTTTAAATTGTTATGATGAGGATAGAGACATACCTGTTTGCACACAAAAAAATTGTTCTATGACAACCACATGACATCATCTTAGCTGATATCTTAAATACGTATAGTATATCAATATTAATTTGCAGAAGGCAATAATTGCACAAAGGAAGGAAGAAGGGAGAGGGAGGAAATCATTGCTCAAACTTTGACCAAATACATCCTCCTGGGTTCATTTTCTCTTATCTCACAAGCTATCTGTGACCATGGACACATTGATGTTGTGTCTTCAGCACTGAACATTTTATTATATCTTATTTTAAATTTATAAAATATTCCTTCCGGATGTGACTGTAGTGCACTGAAAATATGGAAATAGTGGTATCACAGACCGCCTCTTATCTGTGCACAGAACTCTGCATCCCTGCTCTCCGAAGGTTGCTCATTCCTTCACAATTTGCTTTCTGTCCCTCTCTCCTTTCCCCTCTCTTTAGTTTCACGCTTTCTTCCTTTTATCCTCCTATCATGAACATTTTATCTGCTGTGTCTGTAACTGATAAAGAAAGCCGTGGCATTTCATGGACAGGGCCATTTTAATCGTCCTTCAAAGCTAACGGCAGAGTGATGATACTGCGAATTACACTGCCTGCCTGTCTTTCTAGACTTTATCCATTTTCTACAGTGATCTCTGGCGAATTCCTGAACTACAGTGGCAGATCTACCTTTCTCTCTTTTTACTTTTTTTTTGTTGTTGTTGTTTGTTTCAGAGGAATAATGTTGTTCTTAGTAAGTGATGAAGAAAGCACCGACGAATGCCACTTCTGTATCAGCAGATTAGCTTCCCTAATTAAAATCTGTGACATGACATTCCCTTGCTGGTTGGAATTGTGACATCTGTGAGGGTGTATATATAAACACACATATAAGAAAGAAATATAACAAGAACACAAACTTCAAAAAGGCATAGCAAGAATTAACTGCACTTTTGTACTCAGAATTATATACATCTTTCTGTTGAATTTTAGCATTTATGCATACATAAAATACGGTTTGTTATAGTTACCCTGTACTTACTCCCTAAAATGTGGGCAATTTTACAGAATGCATTAACTCAATTCCCTAAGTACATTAGCACCAGTCACTAAAATGCTCTGAAAATCTGAAAGTGTTATGCATCTTTGAAAAGTGAAATATTCCTGAAGAGTGCTGGTGACTTACAAGGATCTGGGTGAGTTTACCTATGAAGAAAAGCTCACGTAAACAGGGCCTCGCTCAATGGCATATACATCACATCTTTATTTTCTGTGATAAAGCAAAAAAGTCTAAAAAAGGTGAATTGTTATAACTAAACAAGAGAGGCTGTAAGTTGTATTGTATAGACACGAGCCTCAAAATTCATAGAATTGTAGACTCATTAGAGATTAGCATTAAGGATTGTGTAGCACATAACTGGGCTCCTAAAATTTACTTATAATGAAATGATATCCTACCTATTTTACTTCTTATTGAGCACATGTGGATAACTGTCATCTTTCTGAGTTTAAATTTTCATTATAAAATAGACATACCAATATCTGACCAATAGGAAATTTTATAGGATTTTTAAATAAACCCATCGATGTGCGTAATGCACAGGAGATGGTAAATAATAAGTATTCAATATAAGGCAGCCTTCATTATTGCTGTGTAACTGTTAATGTCTGATATGAAGAAAGTACAGTACTTCTACTGAGCAACTGGGGGGAATAATTCCTAATCTTGTAAACCAGATCACCAGAGAACTCTTGCCTAGTGCTTAAAATAAAGAAAAAAAGAGAGAGAGAGAGAAAAAGAAAAGAAAAATTGCTATTTGCACGTAAAATCAATCTGTGTTTCATATTTTCATATTTTTAGCTACAGTTTTAAAAGGACTCATGAGTTTCACATGCCTTTTTTCAGGGAGGAAGGAGGCAATAAGAAATGGTGATAGTGAAATCATTACCTTGACAGAAAAAAGAACCAATGGTGAAATAAGCAAAAAAGACAATTCTTAACAGTTACTCAACTCCTGCAAGGTTAGCTAAAAACAGTCGATTCTATTTAATTGATCTTATGGTGCCAGGGTTTTATTTATTTATTTAGTTAGTTAGTTACAAAAAGATTACTGCTATAGCGATTTACTAGAGGAATCTGTTAAAGCAAAACCTGTACACAATTTTATTCCATTTTAATGAATTTAAATTTCATCAGCATGTCCATGTGTAATTATTTAATAAGACTGAAATATTCACTTTTTATTTTTACTTTAATGTTATAATGCTAACTCATATATCATAATCTATTCGCCAGTTGCTATGTAAAACAATTTACCTACTAGTAATGCATGTATTCGTTATGACAATCTTATGAAGAAAGTCTTATTGTTATCTATCCTAGTATTTGAGAAAATGGAGGTCACAGGGTTAAGTAGCTTGACCAAATTTACACAGCAGCTAAGTGACAGAGTTAAAATTTGAACTCTGGTAGGTTAGCTTGCAAGTGTACCCTCATAATCATGCTATTCTCACCAGGGCAATACATAAAATAACAGAAGGGAAAATGTGTTGGGTTAGGATCTGGGTTATATGGTAGCTCCCCTAAATTATATTCACTTACATAACATTTTTTACTGACTTAAAACAGAAATGTAGTTCACCTTCATCAGAAAGAAAAATCTATCCATGTTGTAACAATTTTGTTTCATGGACTGTCCTACGCGAAGTTACTGACTGTGGACATTGATGGCTATGTCTTAGTACGAAAAATTATTCCAGATATCCCATCTTCTTTTTTTTTTTTATGTTGGGGATTCATTGAGGGTACAATAAGCCAGGTTACACTGATTGCATTTGTTAGGTAAAGTCCCTCTTGCAATCATATCTTGCCCCCAGAAGGTGTGGCATGCACCAAGTCCTCTTTTTCCCCAGGAATAACTTCATAAATGAGTTTAATAGTTAAAGAATTGCATCCAACAATATGTTTTGTTTTTAAGAATCTTCTCAAACCACTGCATAAAATGAAAGAATATGAGGCCAAGCATTTATATACTGTATATTTTAAAATAATTACCTTGTGTTGTTAATCCAATAGAGTACTAAATTACTTCCTAAATAATGAAGACCATTATATTTGATACTTTATAATTTCTGTAGCCTGGTCGTTGTGGCGGGTGCCTGGAGTCCCATCTACTTGGGAGGCTGAGGCAAGAGATTCGCTTAAGCCCAGGGGTTTGAGGTTGCTGCGAGCTATGGCATCACAGCACTCTACAAATGAGACTGCCTCCAAAAAAAAAAAAAAAAAAAAAAAAATTCTTGCTCTACTTATTACATGTAATCACTAGTATGTGATTACTAGCATACAAAACCTCCTTTTTAGCATATTACGTACAGTTCAGATTTTTTTGTTTGATTGATTTGCAGTAGGTACCCCAGGAACTTCAATTGACAATTTTTAGTTTCACACATAAGATATTACATGTGATACTTTATTTAGACAATTTTTGGATTTCACAGAGATGTGAAGTTTTATAAAAGAAATAAAATATTTCATCATTACTATCTATATGAGATTTTTGAAGGTAATCTTGGCTGAGATTTTAATAAAAAGCCAAACCAGGCACATAGAAAAAAAAATAAAGAAAAAAAGTTAGCAGGCAAATGGAGGTACCTTCAAATGGAGGTATTAACACTTGCCAGCCTTACTTTTAATAATCTGCCTAATATGATTATAAAATAATAACAATAAAAGTATATTTGGTTTTTAATTTCCATTGGCATATGTATACTAATCAATTCAGCAGTAACATGAGCTAGATTTTTTGCAGCGAGTACTAATAGAGGCATCTGAGACTAAACTTGCACATCTCTATTAAAATTCTACCAATAACTTCTGAATAATGCATTTATTAGGAGTCATGTTACAATGTAAGTAGTAATTTACTGCATACAATGTGATAAATGACAAAAAAGCGAGTCTTTCAAAATCATTTTGTACATGTCATTAGAAACTCACTTCACATTCCTACCTATACAAAGTATCTTAAACCACTTAACAGCTTGCTAAAGAGAGCCTATCTCAAGTTATTAATATCTTTATTTTAATGCAGATCTTGCCTTTCCGTTCCTAGTAGAGTGCCTTCACAATGCTACAAAGAGAAAAGCAAAATTAGAAGCTCCTAATATCCACAAAAGAAACACATCTTCCTCTGTGTCTCCTATGGATATGCTGATCTACATATGCTTGTTAAGTTTGCCGTTATCAAACACTGCCATTAACCTCAGTTTTAATAAAAGATATAAAAATCCTTAATGTTTTAATCTTGATATCACACACTGATCAGAAACATTTAATGTTTATCAGAATTTTCAAATATCAAAATATTTTTCATTCATTTAGCTTAGTTTAACGGCATATAAGAAAAATTGGATGTAACCACAACTACATTCAATGTGTGAACATACACTCAAGCATCGATAACCTATGAATATTTTCATTATGATTGCTAACTTGAATCAACCTATAAGTTTATTCACTCTTTTTTTGTCATCTATCTGCATGTACAAACTACAATGCGAATCAGGAAACGTAACTCCGTGGTATACACAACGTAATGACTGTCCCCAAAGAACAAAATAGCACTTATTTCTCTGGGTTCATTAAGATTCTGTCCGTTTAGAAGGCATAATTTTAATGTTTAAAAGGAAACACACACACACACAAACTAATTGATTCGCTTCTACTGATCTGAAGCAATGTGCAACAAACAGAACTGAAACTAATCGTGTAAGACACAGTATGTAGGTACCCAATAAATACTTTTGAATTAACATGGTTAAGGTTATGTATAGTCAATCTTGCAAAAAGCTGTTACTATTCATTCAAAGTAATGTTAACTAACTAAAAAGATCATAATAATATGACATAAAGTATAAATATATCATAATACTAACACATTAGTAATGGTCAGTAAGCAAAATTGTCTTTCAGTAATTTTTTATAATTTTAAAATATAAAATTTACTTTTTAATAAGCAAAAATTTTAATAACATTTAAGTAGCTGCTGTTGAAAGGTAAATGAAATTGGTATGTCAGGCTCTATCACTGTCTATCACTGGATCATCATGTACCACAGTCTCCAAAAATTTGCCCTCTTTTTTATGTAAATATTAAATTTTATGTAGATATTAAAGTCCAGAGTTATTAAATTTGGGTTGCTAAAATTACCTTTCTTAGTACTAATGAATTATGAGATGTAGCAGAAGACATACCTTAAGATTCTCCTTAAATGAATTTCATTCATCCTAAGAATAATTGAGATTGGGTTTATAGTCACAATTATTTTTCCATGGGGAAATGTCATCTTTGGACACTGTGTCACAAGGGATAGCCAAAAAAATATAACCAAATCAAATTAGGCTATGTGTGAAAACTTTCAGACTGGTGGAAGAGATGAATTCTATAAAAAGTCTAAGGAAAAGAAATCACTAAATTTAATGAGGTTTTTTTTTTTTTTTTTGACTATGCATGTGCTGTATGGTTACAACACAGAGCAAAGCATTTGTTTTTGGTGGTAGAGGCCATGTAGATATGAGATTAGCAAATGTCTGCCAGTTATGATGGAAGAGACCATCTGCACCAAGCTCACATGCTGGCCCGTGGTCCATGCTCAAAGCATGTTAATTACCTTCTACACCCCTGCTGTCACTGGGACTTGAAAATAGCTCTGCAGAAAATATATTTTTTCTTATAAGGATTTTTATTGTGATATTTTACTACACACTACTCAATTCACAAATAATAACCTACAAGTTCTATATTCTCATATGTAAGGTGCTATTTATATTATTATAAGAATTCATTCACTCTGAGAGCAACTATTTGGAATTAGCATACTATTTTTTGCAGCATTCCAATTTTCCATTCATGAATATATTCCTTTTCTCATTTGATTTCCCTCCTCCTTCCATTTATTAAAAATAAATAAATCATCTTTATTTGTCCTGTGGCCACATGAAGCAGATGAAAGAGAATGCAACAACATCTATCTAATAAGACCTCAAAATGGATTCCTGTAAAAGGAGAGTAACATTCAGATTACCAATGAAGCTGTATAGGCTTAGGCCCAGAAAGGGGAAGGTGAAGACCGACTTTTCACTGTAAAAATACTGAAGTCAAGCAAATTGTAAACATTTGCCTGACTTCAGTATTATGGCAGAGCCATCGGCCTTGAACTATATCTCTTTTCTGTCTCTCTCTGAATTCTGGCTCCTGATTTCATTTCCACTTCTCTATTCTAAATGAGCCTCTGTCTCTTGACATTTACTTTCTCGTTTACCTTTTATTGTTCTCAAGTTAACTTTGTTTTCAACTGTTTTAGGTGTAATTTTTTTTTTTCCATTCCTGCCTTCAATCTTCTCCACTGGGCCCCTTTTTAGCTGCAGAATGGGTTCGCTTTCCTTAAAGGTTCTTCTAAAAACTTTTATAAGACAATTTCCCTAAAATGCCTGTATAAAGGCATGAGCTCACTCACACCTTTATTAATCAAAAATGGTTGATTATTCAAGTTCTCCTCAGGTGTCCTACCAGTTTGCTTTTTTCTCTCCACTATTAGGTATAAATGAAAAACATTACCTCCACTTAGCTGAAGCCACTCCCCCAAACAGAATTACATTTTTTGATTACTAAAACACTATTAAAATTATACATTAACACTCCACAGATTGCTAGGAATTTTTACAGAGATAAGTAAAAGTCTATATATTCTTGCAAAGATAATAATTACTGCTGCATGTGAGATGATTCAATTTTGTATTATATTTGATTTTGTGCAATCCTAATCAGTGTACCTATGTTAAAATGTTATCAAATTAACTAAAAAAATTAAGATTCATTTAGGCAAATGAGAAAAAAATGACTATACATTCTCAGTAGTGGAGAGAGGTTATATTTCCAATATTTCATTGAATTTCAATGATGGATCTGCCGTGACCACATAACGCAGACATCCAACGTGACAGTGCTTTAAACCTCAGCAGACTGAATGCTGGGCTCTCTCCCACATCACCTAAGAAGGCAAATATCTTCTCATGAGTTGGTGACATTTCTTGAACATTATAAATAAGGAGCGTCCTCACGTGACTCATATCCAAAAAATATGGGCAGGAAAGAAGTTATAATATTATAACTGGGATGATTCTTATGTCAATACTCAGCTTGTCCGATGAATAGATCTATGTACACATGACTTCTTAAGCTGTAAAGTTCCTTACAGCCACACCCAGTTAAATAAGCAGGTGAAATGTTATTATGGACAATTCATTTGTGCTAACATTCCTAAGAATTATTATCTAATAATATAAATGAGGGATGAATAATCTAATAATCATTTTACTTAAATAAATCCACTGTATTTGTTTTCGTCATCAGAAGGAAAATTTTTGATGTAAGGATTTTGACATAAGAAGAGAGGGCAGTTCAGTGAGTATGGAGGAGTGAGAGAGAGAGAGAAAGAGAGAAATAAGACCATATTTTATGAAGCAAGTGTCCTTAAGAGCATACATTCTGTACTCAAAGCCTAAAAGGTCTGGTTGTCACTTATATATAAACTACATGGGTTAGGCAACTTATTTCCTGAACCTCACCTATAAAATTGAATAGCAAAAATATCTAATTAAGAGGATAACTGCAAGGATTAAATGGAATGATGCACATTCCAGCTCTTACTAGCATGTACTTCATAACTGTAAATCTCATTATTGGCTGCGATTATGATTCAACTTTCCTAGGAATTTGTGCTTACCTAAATTATATGAGATTTATGAAGAACTGTGGGAAAGTTAGAACTGTGGTAAAGGATAGCTATCCAACAGACTTCCGGGTTTGAATTGTTTGAAATTTACTGGCTATATGGTATTAATCCTATTATTTTCTTTGCCTTTCAGGGTCTTTGTTCCCTCATTTGAAAATCAGATATAATGAAGTATTTGTAATTAAGTTGTGCACATTTTTAGAACATAATACTATTGCACATTTAATAGGGTAAAATATACTGTAAACATAAAGATTTGATCTCACTCAGTCCCCAGGATCTGGAGTGCAGTGGAGCAACCATAGCTCACTTGAATCTTGAATTCCTGGGGTTAAGTGATCCTCCCGTCTCAGCCTCCCAAATACCTGAGAGTGCAGGCATACACTACCACATCTGGCTAAATTTTCCTATTTGTGTTTAGAGAAAGGGTCTCACTATGTTGCTCAGGTTTGTCTAGAACTCTTGGCCTCAAGTGACTTTCCTACCTCAGATTCCTGAGTCCCTGAGATTACAAGTATTATCCTCTGCCTCCAACTAAACATAATGTGCTAGGAAACCAAAATAATTGTGTGATTTATTTTAGTGTCATATTTCCATAGCCTGGAACTAAATTCATGATATACCCAAGGTATACCCATAATTATACATATATTGCCATTTAAAACATCCATGTTTTTAGAATCATTTAAGCAATATAGCACAAGGTCAAATTATTCAATGTTAACCATAGATCTAATTACAGATATTTTCTTCTTGAAAAAGTAATTGATAATCACAATGTAGTTCTTTCTAACTAAACTCTTAATTAAGCAAAATCTAAACTTTTCACTTCTTTTTTTTTTGTAGAGACAGTCTCACTTTATGGCCCTCGGTAGAGTGCCGTGGCCTCACACAGCTCACAGCAACCTCCAACTCCTGGGCTTAAGCAATTCTCCTGCCTCAGCCTCCCGAGTAGCTGGGACTACAGGTGCCCGCCACAATGCCTGGCTATTTTTTGGTTGTAGTTTGGCTGGGGCTGGGTTTGAACCCGTCACCCTTGGTATATGGGGCCAGCGCCTTACCGACTGAGCCACAGGCGCTGCCCTAAACTTTTCACTTCTTTCGGAGGTTTCGAACATATCCATAGCAAAAGTCATTAACAAAGGTACTTCAGAAAATATTAAATAAAAACTGGTAGTCACTAAGAGAAATACACACATACACTCAATATCAATAATGAAAAATAAAACACCAAGTTCTGACATTATTTAATCCTTTGTGTTAACCAAAAACTATACGCTTTATTGGTGCATACTTTTCATCTACTCGCAGATAGAAGGACAAGTTGATTAGTTTGGAATGTTCTCAGGTACATGAGACAGTAATGACAGAATTGTGACTATCATCTAAGCAATCAAGACACTAAAACTCTACGATACCCAGGTGACTGGAGATAGAAAAAGCAATGATGGAGCTGGGTCTCAATAATATTCTCCAGGGCCAGTCCCTTTCTGTTCTTTATTTTGCCATTTTTGGCAGTCGGCCTTTTAATCTAATAGTTATCATTTTGTCTTCCCAATACGGCTGTGGCGACTCCAGGAATAAGACCCAGGCTTAGCCACAGCTGTCTGTGCCAGGACAGGAGCCAGTCCTAGATACACAGCCCCTCTCTAGAACAGCTGTCATCTTGCACTGATCAGAAGTGGGTCCCTCTACCACTACCTTTAGCTGCTGGAAAGTTGAGAAATTAAGTGGCCATCAAAATACAATAAAATTTTCATGATGGGTTTGGAAAATTTACAACTTATCACTTGATTCTGGAAATACTCCCTGTTCCAATGTAGTCAGGTACAGAGAACACAGCAGTGAGTCATATCATGAGGATAGATGTTGGTAGGACTTGTCTGAGGCTCTACCAAAAGCAAACAAACCAAAAAAGAGTAGTTCTTTCATCAGCATCAGTGACATTTTTATTACTGTGATATAAGTTACTTCTGCCTTTTTTTTTTTACTTTTAATCTCCCAAGCATTAGATTAATTCTGAGTGTTTTCCACTACCTCTCAGATAAATTATTGTTTCTGTTAACGAAGTCGATCTAAAGTTCCAACCTTCATCACGAAGGTAAAAGATGTGAAATGAGATTGAAGTTTCATTTCACAATGTTAACAAAATTCAGTGTATCTGTGATAATATTGTTCTCAGGCCCTCTGGCTCTCTCCCCCTCTAGAGGCCCCCGATAGGCACTTCCTCCACACATACTAAAGCCCCCTGGGCTTTGTTTTGGAGATTGTGGAGACTGTGGAGAACGTTTGGGGAGAATATAAACCGTATAATTGATTATAGGAAAAATGTTTTTGGTGACTAGTGTTTAAAGAGTCTACAATCTATTTTGGAAATTGTTAATTCATCTGAACTGCACAGAAGAGATGTCTCATTCTAACTGTATGTTTGCCTTGGAAATGTTTGTTAGTTTCTCAGTTTAGGAAAACTACATAGAATTGTAGCTTTATTTGCACACTTGTGTTAGAGGAAATAAGTATGCATCAGCACAGGAATTGTAGATGTGCACATATTTAGCCAGAAGAGGGGATATTGGTGTGAGTACCATTGGTGTAAGTACCCCATTTGAAGGGACATCTGGGGAAGGAGAATCAGAAAGTGAAATAGATCACAATCACATGTTCACCATGACAGCAATCTCCTCAAATGTGGGGTGTCAGGAGGTCCTCTATGTCACCAGCAGCTCAGAAGAGACAGGAAGTGAGTGTAAAACATGGATAAATTATATATGCTCATGTTTGTGTACACATACAAAAGAAAAGAACAACTCATCTTAGTAAAGAAAATACTGTGTCTGTAGGTACCTTTGGTATCTATGCTTGTAAAAGAAGATGGTAGCACAAGGTGTTATATTTCACCCAGTGTTCTCCTGGGAAGAAGAGTATATTGGAGGCAGCAGAGTATATTGTGGAAGAGCATATTTCTGGGTAGGCTTTTTCATCACGTATGTAACTTTAATAGGTTACATGATTAAATTACAATGGCAGTGGAAGGGCCATAGTTGACCACCTCCTGCATTGACGACCTCCAGTAGTTGACACAGTTTTCATACACTAGACATGCACCACATGTATGGTAGGTCATGTTCCTTATGTTGAGCCCCTCTGCAAATTGACCAGTTTTCTAGAGTTCCTTGGGAGGTCAACTTACAGAGGTTCTACTCTAGTATTTCCTAGCTTTCTTTTTACTGCTATTGAGAGACTCTCATGCTATGCCCTCTATGGAACACTCAGTGCCAAGAAAACTTTACGACCACACTAAAAGCTATGACAGTGAAAGATCACCAGCTTCATGTCATGGGAAGGGTAGACTCTCTGAATTCTGAAATGACTTTAGAGTTAAATTTTGCCCTTAGGAATATCACTTAAATCCTCCGAGATTTTGTTTCCTTATATATAGAACAAAGGGACTATCTCACTCCCTTGTTGCTGTAAAAATCAAATAGAATAAAACATGTAGTAGTGCTTTGTAAAATGAAGTGAGCTCTACAAATATTTGTTATGTATTTGACGAAGGAGGCATCAAATACATATATATCTATGCATGTACCCTTTAAAGTTTTGCTCGAGTATTAAAAACAAAATGTACCTGCAATTTTAGTTATTTATATGTTCACAAAATCAATGTTAAAACACTGATATCTGTCACTTTTTTATTCCATTTTGTAGGAAAGTGAAATAGAAAAGCAGATGATAAATTCTAAGGAGTTCAGTCTTGACAGTGAAATAGTATTCTCGAAAACTTGAAGCATAGCTTAGGGGAAATTTAAAACTACTTTTGCTTTCTATTTGTTTCTTTAAAGAGTGTTGTGTCGTGGAAACATGTCTAAAGCAATTGGAGTAACCTTATTAAGGCAAACTTTCTATGTAGATTTTTCATGTACTAGCTGTTATAAAATCCACCTTTAAAGAGGTAGACATTATATCTCCATATTTAATATTATTCCCGTGCAATAATCACGTATTGTTATGTTTTGTATAATTTAATTTATAAAATAATATCTGAAGTACTTAAAGTAAATTAATAAATTTATAAAATAAATATTTATTTTGTAAATATTTCCTGTATGTACATACATCCCCCAGTGAGGTCTAAATTCAGATTTACAAATGTTAAATAAGACTTGGAGTATGCATTCAGGAGTTCGCATTCAGGAGTTCATATGTGCAAGAAAAAAATAGGGAAGGAACCAGAAATGCATGCAGGTATATACAACACACATATATATATATGAAAAAATATATGTGGTATATATTTAGCATAGACAGAGTTCTACGGAAACACGAAAAATAAGTATTTAAATTTTATATTAAATAACAAGGACTGCTAGATGCAGTGGCTCACAACTATACTCCTAGCACTTTGGGAATGACTGCTTTCAAATGATACTAAGGCAGAAGTGTCATTTGAAGTCAGGAGTTTGAGACAAGCCTGAGCAAAATGGCAAGGCCCCATCTCTAATAAGCTGGGCATGATACTGCATCCATGTAGTCACAGTAACTCAGGAATCTGAGGCAGGATGATTGTTTGAGTTGAGCCCAGGTCTTCAAGTTGCAGTGAACTATCACAATGCCACTGCCCTCCAGAGTAGGCAACAGAGGGAGGCTATGTCTCAAAATAAACACACACACAAAAATAACTAACAAAAACTGCATTTTTCAAAATGTTTTCTATAAAACAACATATTAAATATATGTTATCACGAATAATAAGCATGATAGAAATTCCAGTTTTAAAATAGTACCAATATTCACTACTAATGCATTATTCAGATAGTACTAAAGAGTTTTAATTGAGTATCAATGTTTTTTTTGAATTAGAGACATGATTATATCATGCTCTCATGAATTTAATAATTGCCTATCATTAATGTTTCTAATTTAGGGATAACAACCCTAAATGTTCCATTGTGTCATTACAAAGATTAACTAGAAAACCTACCTAGAACTTTGTATTAATTAGATAAAATTGAGGCTGGCAACATGTGGGTGCTAAGACAAAGCTTATAAAATGGCCCTGGAATTTTACCTAGTAGACAAAGCTTATAAAACGGCCCTGGAATTTTACCTAGTAGTGCAATTTCCGAAGTTACAGAGAGAGCACATACGTGTCATTAGCTGTACTTCATTTTAAAACACAGACATTTGATTATTTATGTATGATGCATGCATATACATAAACGCTTTTCACGAGAATGGTGGAGTTAATATTTAAATATAATTGACATGTCCGTATTACATATTTTTAAAGGATCATTTGATATATCACTAATGTTTCTATTTCTAGCGATCTGTCAAGTGAACGCTAAGCACGCCCATTTGCAAAGATTTTGACAATTAATTCTTTTGGTTTGCCACAATGCAATGCTAGAGATTTCCTTTGTAGATCAAGCTACACCCTGAATATTTAATGAATAGCTATAGGCTTTCAATACATATGAGCCAGGCATCGTATAACGATTGATATTATTCCACAAACTACAGTGTACAAAATATATATGTGATATAAATTCACTTCTAAAGCAATGTTTAAGTCCATACTCATTTAGTTTTTATTAAGAAAACAAAATTTCAATTAATATGAAGAAATAGTTCATAGTTGTTAAATTACTAAAAATATTATGTCTATCACTAAATTTCTTCCTTATAGATATTTTCTTTCTTATTAAAATTAAGAAATTATAAGTGCTTAAAAATTGAACATAGCACTATGTATTTATAGTAGTGGCATAGAAACATGCATTTCCTTGATTTGCTAGACTTTCTTCATCAAAGTCTATATCATAATATGTTTGGAAAATACATAAATATAGTGAAATGACTTACAAATAATCAAAAATATTCTATTATTATGAAAAATGTGCTACTACATTAAATTTCTATGAAGTATAGATCTACTAGGTGAAGTCTGGAAACATAACTGAAAAACTTTCTCTTTACCTTTATTACCAACTCAACATTTTGTTTCTTCTGAATTAAATTGATGGATAAATCAGCTTAGTACAAGGAGAACCAAGGATATGTTGAAGGAAGTTGACTTGGTAAGCTAGTAGGCCAGGATCAAGGAACTTCCTGGTCCGATCAGAAGATATCCCACTTTGGAAGTTCTCAGCTTACAGAAATCTGAGTTGCAGAGAGTTCAACATCGGAGCCAAGTCCTCAGACACATGAGATGTGAAGAACAGTCATAGCTCCCTGCTGTAGAACCACAGCCTTCAATATATTTTCATTACTGAGAACTAATATTTGTTTTAAAATGACTGATATTTTTAGGAATGGTTTATGCAGCAATCCAACTGCTGACACTAGTGGACTCCAACAAGCACTCCTGAGATAGAAGGAGCCAACATCGAGAAAAAACAAATTAAGCTCATGTAGCCCAATATCTGAAGAGAAATAAGTTTAAAGCAGTACAAAATAAATCCAGGGATACAGGTTTGCTCAAAGAGAGATAAGATATGTAGAGATTAATACAGTAAGGAGAATTCTTTCTATATTATTCTTTTTTGTACAACAAACCTGATGTCCCAGTGAACAGTTCAGTGTGTGCATAGATACAGCTATGGTCACCACTGAGGCACAAGTTAGTGCCCTAGAAAAATAAAATGCAAGATATGTCAACAGCATAGAATAACAACAGCAAAAAAAATAAAAATAAAAATAATCCATGGTATTTTTGTAACTGTGATAAATCACAAGGAAAAGATAGGAGACTTTAAGGACTAATTATGCAGCATAAATATAACAAAATTAATATGGTAATCGTATAGAAACAGCATCCATGAATAAAACAGAGTGTGTATCCATACCCATATAGATGAGAATTTATATATACATCTGTGAGAATTTAATGCGTGACGTTAGTGACAGCTCAATTCCATGTAAGAAGGATCAATTATTTAATAAAAGTTGCTGGCATAAAAAGTGCTGGTAATCCATCTTTAGGAAATTACAATTGAATCC
This sequence comes from Nycticebus coucang, assembly GCF_027406575.1. Classification (NCBI taxonomy): domain Eukaryota; kingdom Metazoa; phylum Chordata; class Mammalia; order Primates; family Lorisidae; genus Nycticebus; species Nycticebus coucang. The sequence continues at coordinate 44,351,589 of NC_069794.1, read as the reverse complement.
CTATATTGCATTGCATAAAAAAAATGTATTTCAGATGGATTAAACACTTAAAAAAACAAACAAACCAATAAAAATGGCTTTATTAATTAGTTCCCACAGGAAGTACCCCAAAATACACAAAATATAAAACCTATAAATAGAATAATGTGTGTATATACACAAACGGTTGCGTTTTTGTTGCATTGTAAATTCTTTGCTGTTTAAGTGTCATTATAATTTTAAAAATTTGCAAAACTTTTAATCTTTGGAAGCATTGCCTTGGCAGATACTTTTCAAACTAAATTTAAATGGTTTTTAATTTTGTTATTCTTTTGTTATTGCTGTTGTGCTTTGAATTAGCCATAGTGTTTCATCCCTATTTTGTCATGATGTACAAGGGATACTCTACAGCGTAAATTACTGTGTTATTGCATTGAAACACTATCTATCTGCTCATCAAACTTACCTTACCTGGACTGAGGTTTTCATCCCTTGTGCTTTCAATGTCCCCCAGAATATTTTTTTATTAGTATATAATTCTTTGTTCACTGTTTACATACCTAGTTCCTCCACTTCAAATTCCATGAAGAAATTTCCAACTTTTTCTGCTCAGTGTGTGGCATCATTTTGTTGATTCCAATAAACAGGTACAGAGATATAACATCAGTGAGGGCTCCTCATCAACTAAGCACTAAGTTTTATTAGCTTCAATCATGACCAGATTCTGTTACAAGGAGAACTCTGAGAGCTACAGTCTTAAAATGTTCAATCTTCATTGTACTCAAACAGGAACATATGCTACTTGGTAAAATATCTCAAGAATGGAAGAAAAAATACCCGTGTACTCAGTACTATTATGAAACCAATTTACAATCACTCACACTTTCACATGAACAGTAGATCACAACTATGGCCCAGGATGAAGGAGGGAGGAGGGGGAGAGAAGGGAAGGGAGGAGGTCAGATCGAGGGAGGGTGAATGGTGGGATCACACTATGGTGCATAATGCAAGGATATGTGTCGGATATATCAAGTATAGAGTCTAAATGTCTTAACATAATAATTAAGTAAAAGAGATGAGTATATATTAATCAGTGTGATGTAAGCATTCCTAATTCCATATGAAATCAGCACATTGTACCCTATAAATGCATTAATGTATACATGATCTATGTGTTTATGATTTAATAAAAATATAAATAAAAGAAAATAAAAAGAAAATGACTCCACTTGCATAACTCTCAGCAACTGAGGAAACTAGTGATTTTCTGAATTCCCCTGATCTCCCTGAACACAAAAACTTATGACCTGACTCAAGGAGACAATGTGTTTATATTGGAAAAGCAGAGTCTCGTAAGGGATAGCAGCACCTGTTCTTTGCAGATTGCCATCAAAGCCACCAAGGCCTCCCGAGTTCTTCAGAATTTTTGCCTTTTACTAAAAGCCCTGACAAGAGTATTTTTCCTTTGAGCCTGTGTAAATGCTGTCCCAGTAGAGGACTTGAACGCTGTAATGCAGGTAGGCTTTATTTGTTATTGCTCCCAATGTGTCAGACAGGAGCTATCCATACCTTCTTCTTTGCTTCCTTAAACATCTGTGGACTTTAAAACCAAAAAACTAAGCTGTCAAGAATATGAGAGTATCTTTGATGCTTGTAGTTCATGAGGGTTAGTGCAAGGTTTATTTATTTTCTACATTTCCCACATCTATTTCTGTGGCTTATGTTTGTTTTCCATTTTTGTCCTTATGGGTCAGCTTCTAATGTTCAACTGTAGAAGTAGAATGAGGTTGAGTTGTAATCCAGTGCGTTAAGGAAGAACATTGTCAATTACGTAAATCTATGGCTTGCTTAACTACTTCAACCAAAGCACCTAAAATTCAGGGGAAAAAAAATTCGGATGCAAAGAACGATGAAGAAAGCTAGAGCAATTATCTCCCTGGGACCTGATCTAAAGAAGCTTTTTTCTAGTAGTTAAAGTTAAACCTGAATAAAACATATTTCTTTATTCAGAACCTTTTGTGACTTTCCTTTACCCAGCATGACTGTGCCCGCATCAGGGTACCCTGTAGAGAACCACAGCTTCTCTTAAAGATAGCTTACCATCCTTGTAGCTAATTAAGTCCTCAATTTATAGATGCAAGATACTCTCTCATTTAGGATATTCATTTTACAGAATGCTTCTTAACATCTCAACATTTAAGCTAAAATTAACCTTCACTAAACAATGTTACTGATTCTTACAAAACAGAAATTTCTCTTGCCTTTTCTTTTATTTCATTATGAACACAAACTTGGATAGTACCCAGTTACATGGCTTGTGTTTGGATAGTCCACAGTTCTTTTTAAGACAGGGGTTAAAGATCATTTGGCTTAAAACACAATAGGAAATTTAATGAGAGCCTGCGTTATACGTCGGTGAATTTGGCTGCCTAAAACTAAACAGGTTTTGGTCAAAGAAATGGGGGGGGGAAACGAGTGTGTGTGTGTGTGTGCGCGCGCATACGCGTGCATTTGTGATTGTATTCAGTTTACAAATATAGTGGAAACTTACAGTTCCTTGATCCTGCAGAGTATACCAATATGTCATAATAGCAAGTTAAGTCACTTTTACTGTTCGAAATTTAACACTTGAAAAGTTGATTACCTTCTCGTTAGTTGCTACCCTTTCCATGAATCTGGTTTCCTCTTGAGAAACTGTCCTTGTTTTGAATTGTTTGGGTTAATACTTCAATATTTGAGGGCTTAACTCAAACACCACATCACATAAATGCATTCCCTTTGATCACATTATTAGTTTATCGGTTAATTTTAACATTTGTTTGCTTCATAGGGGTATTTTTTTCTGATGAAAGGTGCATTTTAATGTAATTAAAAAAAATCATTGATTACTTACCAGAATTCATTTTTCTCCCTTTTCTTTTGTACACAGGTTCTATTTTTTACACTTTCTCTTTGCAGCTCATGTGCTCTGGGTTAAGCTGATCCCAAAACATGGGGTTATGAGACTGATCGGTCCCATCCCCTATCCTACACTCCTGTGTCAAAGTGATTGATTTCTTCACCCGGACCTAAGCCACATATGCACGGCGTTCTCCTGGCCACGGAGCTTGGTTCTCACATGTGCATATATGACTTGATTTGACCAATAAAATGAGGAAAAAGATTCATTCTCAAGGGGGCTGAGTAATAACTGCCCTTAAAAGAGATTCTAGAGAGAAACAATGTAGAAGAAACACTTACTCTCTGTCATCTATTGTGAGATCACTGACTTTTTCATGGTATTTACTCTTAGCTGACTTGCTTTGTCATTATTTGCTCCCATGGTTAACCTCCCTTTGAAGATAATAAGGTCTTTGGCTCTATAGGCCTTATATTATATAGCCACGTATCTTAAAACACTTTCAATTTTTTCCCCATCAAAAAAGAGAACTTAGTAAAACTTTTTGAAGACAGGGAGATATCACATTGGTCATTCCATTTTTAGCATTAAATAGATCTTCAATGTATATGTTTTAAAATGGGTTGCATAAAAGAATGATGAATAACGACTAGATGGGCAGATGTTCCGCAAGTAGCATTAGAGAAAAACATGATGCTGGGTTAGTAACAGTGGAAGCTGTCAGAAAAGATAGATGGCTTTCCTGGTCATGCTATAAATAACCACCAGGTGCCACTCAGGGCTGGGAGAAGCCTCATTCCGCATGACAGTCATTGATCTGCCGCACAACTAAGACGCAACCTTTCGTGACACCACTTGAGGAGAAAAGGTTATGCTGCACATTTAAGCTTTGAATAATAAAATCATGATCAAATTAAATGAGTTCCTCTGGCGAATACATGAAATATACACAAATTAATACAACAAATTAGAGACAACGTTACAAAGAAAAGGTGAACAGGCTGGAGCTAAGTGTGAGCCTGGACCTCAGTCCTTTTGAATGTTTTATTAATGAATAAAAACCCTGCCTCATTAAAACATATCCTCAGTGAATTCTTAACATCCATGGGAAGACCTTAAACTGCTATCTAGACTGGAATACAATGAAGTTAATAAATAAAATAATAGATTTATTTATTAAATGATTATAAACTTAGAGCATAGTCCACAGGAAAGCAAAATATTCCTTGGAAAGTTAGATGTGGGAGTTCTTCTGTTTGCATCCTTGTGCAGACTTGCATTGGAGGGAAATTTTAGTTTGCTTTATGTTAGTCTGGCAGGTATATTTTGCCTACGAGTCTTCCTTTCTCAGACAAAGCAGCACATTATCTCCCAAACTTAAACTAACAAAGTAACTACAGATGCTTCTCATGGTTTCTTCCTCATACTCAAATTTTCCATCACAATGACAGTTACATTAGTAAATTTGGCACACATCTATACATTACTTGACATACTTGAGCAAATAATAATAACCCAAATGGTTTTATATTTAAAAAGTAAAATTTTCCACGCATCTCTCATGCAAGCACGGTAGTTTAATTAACTAGCCTAAAAAGCCTTTTTTTTTTTTTGCAGTTTTTGGCCAGGGCTGGGTTTGAACCCCCGACTTCTGGCATGTGAGTCTAGCACCCTACTCCTTTGAGCCACAGGTGCCACCCTAGCCTAAAAAGTCTTTTAAACCCTTAGCTGTGATGGTCCAAGAAAAAGTGGTCTCAAAGTAAATACTCGGATGGCAGAAGTAGTTACTAAGGAATTGCCATAAGCATGGAAAATAGCATAGCATGCCTTTAACCATTGTTTTATCATTGAAACTATGCAATTATTCATTTGACAAATATTTGTTAATTTCCTATTCTGTTCTGGTGTCTGTGCGGGCAAAGTTTGAAAGATTAACTGATTTATAGAAACAACTCATTCTGTCAATGCATTTGTTTTTCACACTGATATACAATATTCACACCATAGTTTGTTATACATACACACTGTAATGTGAATATTCCATATCTTGAATGCTCAATGTTCATGATGCCCTATGCACAACATGCTTGATGATGATTGCAATATTTAAATGGCTTAATAGTTTTCAACATAATAGGAAAATAATTATGATAATAGGATGATGATCAGTACAGCAATGATGATCAAGATCACTCTGAATGGTTGAATTACATTTAACACTTATAAACGAATTTTAGTTTATCAATAAAGGAAGACACTGTAATAACTGAAAGGAGAGTAAATGTTCTGTCTGTGACAATGCAGAGAGGTAGCACCTGCTATAAAATAAATCTTCTTGGTTAAAGAATAAGGTCAACAAAGTTATTCAGGAAAAGAATTTTCCAATTAGAGACTTGCAGCCTTTTAAGATGGCAGACCTTCAAAAACAGTAAATTCTCAACATTCAGGACATGAAATTGTATTAACTGCCAATAATTGGCAAGATACCAAGGCCTTTCAGCACAGCACGAAATACTAGGAATAGACAACAAACCACCAAACCTGAAAAACAATAACCTTCAAACTATTGAAGGTACCTTTTGACTTTATAAATAAACAGTTAAAGGACTGAAATAGCTGTCTGGAACTTGCCACATTTGAAGAGATAAATATATCCTCATTGCACATCAGAAAGAGCTAAGTTGATTTAAGTATGTGCTTGTGTGTGTGTGTGTGTGTGTGTGTGTGTGTGTGTGTGTGTCTATCCATCTAGCTATCTACTCCATCAGCCTTTATTCTCCCTCTGCTGAAAATAGGACCAGAATCCAGAAACTCTGGAACTTGCAGCTTTTAAGGGATATATGTATAAAACACTTTTTTAAAAAATTTAAAGCATATCCAGATTGTAGGATGTTCCACAGGAGGATGGACTTGGTTTCATTCACATATTTATTATATGATTTAAAAAAAAACATTAAAATAAGTGGGGCAAGGAGGATTGCCTTAGATTAAAGACATTTATTATGTATTACAACCAAAGTGTAGTGGTTGATTTGAAAAAAAATACAACTGTACAAATACTCTTCTTTAGAAAATTGTGCAAATTTGAATACGAATGACAGTAAAGAGTTATTAGTTTTAATAAGTGTGATCATGTGCCAATGTGTGTGTAAAACAGAGGAGGGATGGAAGCAAGGAAGAGTATAAAAAATTTAGAATTTAACGGATGAGTTGTTGAATTTAACATTAAGTATATAGATGTTCATTACACAATTCTCTCTTGCTTGTGACTGAAAATTTTAGTAGTTAAAAGGAAAAAAAAACAAGAAATAAAGAAGTCCTGGCCAACAATCAGAGATTTGTTGTACCTTTTCTATTTGGATTCTGATTTCTAATTCTACTTTGGACCCATGAACTTCTATTTTAAAAACACTCCAGGTATTTTACATGCGAATACTAAGTAAATGACACTTCTAGAAACCCTACACATAATTATATTTACTCACCCTGCAATAATTTGTCTGAGATGAAGCATTAGAGCTGCTAGGTGCCTTCAGCTGCTATTCTACTCAACAATGCCTCCTTCAAGGCTGGAGGGGATTGGGAGCGAGTTAGCCTTACTCAAGTTAGCATTGGGGTGATGCTTTTGATTTAACATAGTTCTTTGTGAACAGTCGGCATTTGATCAATGCCAATGTTTATCTTGGATTTTCTTCCTCTTAACACCTAAAAACCACACATTCGTCTTCTGATTTGACAATTTTATGTTTGCAATGGAGTTTTTGAAATATTTTGCTTATTTTTTTATACCAGTAATAGAGCCATGTCAAGAATCAGGTGGTGCTTATACATCAGCTAGACTTCATAGCTTCTACTTTGTTTTGTATGGTGACAAATTCTCCTTTTCTTAGTTGGGTATAGTTTCGATTGAATTCCTTTTTCATTTGCCCAAAAGTCACATAATCAGTATCCATGTGAGTTTATATCCATGTGAGGAATCAACCATTTCTCCTGCCTTTTCCAAGCTGTCATGTTTATAGTTGAGAGGGACGTTAGGGATCATGTTTCAAATACCACATATCACCAATGAGAAATGTGAGACATTTTTAGCATTACTAGATGGTTAAGAGGGATGGATCAATCTGGTTCACAGTCTTTTAAACAAGTTCCTTACACAATAGCAATTTGCTCCCATGAGGTTATAACAGCTAAAAAAAAAAAAAAGTGTACAAACGGAAAGGAGAAAAACTACGATAAGCACTCCTGCAGTTTTTGACCCTCTTCTGCTCAATTGTCACCTAGTGCCCCCAGGCTACTGTCTTCATTCTGAAGTTGAAGGAACAGAGGCAAGAAGTGATAAAAGAACAGAGATAATATCACAGATGAAAACGCATTGCATTGATTGTTACTATATAGGCAAGTCCCAGGTTAAAAAAGAGGTAGGTTCTGCAGGCTTGTTCTTAAGTTGAATTTATATGTAAGCTGGAACTGGTACATTCACCTATAACTACTAATAGCCTCCATTCCTAAGTGTGAGCTGCACGTCGGTCAGATGTTTGTAACTTGAGGACTGCCTATACCCACTTTTTCCCCTGTCTTCTGAAAAGGATTGGAAATTCTCACCTCTATACAGAATGGCCACAAACTTGGTGTGCAATTTACTATGTTGAACTATTTTATGATTTTATTTATTTATTTATTTATTTTTGGGTTTTGGCCGGGGCTGGGTTTGAACCCGCCACGTCTGGCATATGGGACCGGCACCCTACTCCTTGAGCCACAGGCGCAGCCCTGTTGAACTATTTTAAACACACACAAGCTTCATGTCCACTCTGTATAATATTATAGTATCATATATAACTCACAACATCACCAATATTCAAGTTTTCCAAAAGAGCATGCCATAATTTAAACAAAAACATCTCTACGATATTAAGTGGATGTTCTAACAACAATACTGCCTTAAAAACATGCACACACACACACATGCACCAATAAATAAATGCAGTACTGATATCTTATATAATATGAAAAAGATGAGGGCTAAAAGAACAGAAATGTAAAATCATTTCTTACAGTTGAGCCTTGAGTTTTTTTCTTGAGTTCACTGGCAGCAACCCTAAAAGTTGCTTTTCATCAACAAAATCAAAATACAAGACCAGAGCAATTTTTAGATTTAAACATCTAGGATGTCATTCTCAAATGTCATATGGCAATAGTTCACTTAAAGAACAACAAACAGAATGAAGCGTTGATGGAGCATTTTACTTTTCATCACTGTTTACTTATATTCTGATGGATATGTCAGCTCTGCATACCGGAGATCAAATATGAACGGGATAGACAAAATCAGAGCTCAGGGGTTTGGAAACTAGAAAAATCTTTATATCATATGTATTTTGACTTAGTATTACATTTAAAACATAATACTACTACAAACTGAAATTAAAAGAAAGGCAATCTTTGAGTGTGGAAGAAAGGAAAGGCTATGGACTTATTTTTTTTTTTTTTTGTAGAGACAGAGTCTCACTGTACCGCCCTCGGTAGAGTGCCGTGGCATCACATGGCTCACAGCAACCTCTAACTCCTGGGCTTACGCGATTCTCTTGCCTCAGCCTCCCGAGCAGCTGGGACTACAGGCGCCCACCACAATGCCCGGCTATTTTTTTGTTGCAGTCCAGCTGGGGCTGGGTTTGAACCCGCCACTCTCGGCATATGGGGCCGGCACCCTACTCACTGAGCCACAGGCACTGCCTGGCTATGGACTTATTTATTCTTACCTTTATAAAATAAATCTTGAAACTAGATTTTATTTTTCATTTTGAGAAGGTCTATGTTTGAAAAAAAAAAAAACCTTTCAAGATACACATAGTAGATCATTGAATAATGAATTCATAAATTTATTTCAAATTTGTCCAAAATAGTATGGCTAGATGTAAAGGACATTGTTGTTGCAATTAACTGGTTATGTGAACTGGTTCTGCCTTGAAGTAGTTATATTCACAATTCCCAAGTTCCTCATGATGGGGGCCGTGTCTTTGGAGATGCACATGAAAATGTCTAGCAGGCCATTCCAAACCGTCTAGCCCATGGGAGTGGGTAGTGACTTAGGGCAGTTGGTAATAATTTCCTATGAAAGTTTTTCAGTGCAACAGTATTAATGAGACTATATCATGTATCTGAATGCCGTGTTGTTATTTCTGATTGGAATTCCTGTTCATGTCTTACAGATTCCTATACTATGATTCAGCAAATTTACTTCTGGGCAAATATTTAAAGAAAATGAAATCAGTATGTCACAGAGATATTTGTGCATAGAGCTATCATGTTGATTGCAGTATTTTTCACAACGGCCAAAGAAAAGAATGAACTGCTATTTGTGACAATATGAGTGAATCTAGAGGATACTACGTTAAGAGATTTCCTTCCTTTTATTTATATATATGAGAATGGAAAAATAAAATTTTCTAATAGTTAAGTTTTTAATGGAATAATGCCTATAAAACATTTAGCAACGTAACTGGCTTGTACTAAGTGCTCCAGAAATGCTGGTTATTGTTATTTGTATTGGAATCATCCAAAATCTGAAATGACATAATTTTTACATCATGGAAATTAAAACTTTAACATATTTTATTGTTTAGAAGTTTCCAAAAACAGGTTACTTCACTTACAGCAAAGACTGCAATATAGTCTTGATGTCTAGTCTTTCCTATTTCACACTCCTTCTATTTTAATTCTGTAGTCTCTATTTCATTGATGTGCTAATAGAACTATTAATGTTATAATATTCTAAAATAGCCATGTCCATTGCAGATTGATTCAATGTATATCAGGGAAGTTGCTTGCTCTTTTTGCTTATTTCACATAGCATTTTGTTTTATTTGGATGAGATAAGAGGGTAAGAAATGAGAGAATAAAAAAAAGAGAATTAACTAGGCTCACATCTGAAACACAATCATTCACATGTCAAGACCTTTATTAGGTTTACCTCAATTTCTAACAACTGAATTAATTGATTAGTGGAAATATTTATATAGGAAATGAATCACCAGGAACTTTTAAACTTCAGGTCAACTATAAGAAATCCCAACAAGTTGAGGGTCAGACTTAAGAACTGCTAAAAAGAAAATCTCTTTTAATTTAAATTGAATATGCCCATTCATCCTAATATTCCATTTAAAATTAATGGAATTGTTGAAATTAATACGTGTCAAGTTACTTGTCAAGTTTTTGCTCTGTGTTCCTGTGAGACTCATTTCTCCCTGGTGGTGAGACTCGTGAACATCAATGTTTACATACCATTTTCCACCAAGGATGAGGCAGTCTTAGACGCTAATGTATTTCATCATGTTGTAAATCATCATTAAACATTTTGATGACTCTTAAATATCAAATATTCTCTCGTGGTATAAAAGAAGTTCATTAAACAGCACAGAGGGAAAGAACAGAGCAGTTTTAGAAAATTTTCCTTTCTATTCATTATAAGTGTTGTTATTTATCTCTCAACACATCTTTTCCCAGCCGCTGTGATTACTTCCTCATACAAATGCTCCTATCAAAATTGCAGGTTTCTATATTCAAGCAAAGTTTACTGAGTATAAATAGGGCACTTTATCAATAGGAGTAAAATTCTTACCAGTACATTCTGCAGGCATATCGAAAAGTCAAGATAAATGAGACTAAGAAATTGTCTCCAGGGGAGTAACATGCACTCTAAATAACTGAAAACTCAACCTGATCAGAACATAATCCCCCTTCCCTTGGCAAATTCACTTTTTAGAATTTTTTAAATGAAATATGTGCATTGTACTTAAATTGGGTCATGAAGCCTTTGGGGATGAATTAGAAAAGTAGAGCCAAAGTTAGTTTTTGTTTTTGTTTTTTTTCTGATAAAGCACTGTTATCTGACAAAAGTGTTTAAATATGTAAGGTCTAACAATTAAGTTTGTGAACTTGCCACCTAATGCTTACATTGGCATCACTGCTTGAGCAACTCGGTAAGATTTCATAACCTGGGTATAGCAATGTCACACAGTTGTGTTTGTGTCCACATGTGGTGGTGTCCTGCGGAGTGGCGTTCATTCTTATTGTTGCATGTTTTTGCGTGTCATGTGAAAAAAGCTCTGATGGTCATTCCAGGAAAAGAGTTCCAAAATTGGTCAGAAGGGTAGATGAGGTGCTGGCATGAGGGCATAGCTTCCTAAGGGGAATACTTTGGAGGTGACTGTAGTGATATTCAGCAATTAGTTATGGAGCACTTTTCCTAGGATGAGTTCACAAACTTAATTGTCAGACATGGTATAAAACAACTCATAAAATAAGAGGAACTTAAAGTGCTCTTTGGTCTGCAGTTAATGTGTTAGGCATTCAGAAAGTGACATAAAGGCTGAATTTATATATAGGTGAGAAACAGCAGTTTTTTTCCAGTTTTGCCAATGGCTACCTTGGATCTTCTTGCTGCATAATCCATTAAGGTCATTGCTATATATATGTGGCTATGAAGAATTTTACATGCATTTAATGACTGAATTTAGTTAATCAAAAATTAAATTTATAAATTAAAATAAGAAAAAATATTTTTTGGCAAACAGACTTCATCGTTTCAGTACAACATCATTTCCCACTGAAGAATCACAGTGAATAAGGTTACTGTTGTAGTACATATGGACTTTGTACTTTTTTTTTCTTAAACATGGCTAGTAGAAAAATTTAAACTACATGTTTGACTCACTTCTATTAGATAGGGCTGCTCTACATAGTAGGCTACTTATAAAAATATCAAAATATTTTTTGTTAAAGTTTATTTTATTAGATTAAAAAATACACATACAAATAACTTTACTTTTTGTAACAGGTAAAACTCTAAAAATGCACATTCAGAAAAAAGTCATCATCTCTCCAGGTAATTTAATCTGCCAAAACTTTTAAACAATTTTCTCTTGTGCTGTGAACGGATGTGAAGAATTGGAAAGTACATGCTGCTGACCAAAGTCTGCTGAGTGAAATAGGAGTGAACTTAGTGAAGAATAAAACTATTCATAGAAAGAAGGAAATGCTCGGGTAATTCGCTGAAATATTGGTAAGAGAAAGGTCCCACTTTAAAATGTTCTCCTTTTAGTTTGTTTATATTTTGTTTTGTCAATTAGGAGTATGCTGAACTGTACTGAAACAGCCAATTTCAACATTTCATTTCAATTTTGTAATTATGTCTTGTTGAATGTAATTTGTTTTTACACTTGCAAGATGAAGGGGAAATTAAAGTGAAAAACAAAAATAAGTCAAGGAAGAATGCCAGGCACCGTGCTAGTTGCCACTTCGACAGAAGGAAACAAGGCAGGTGTGGCCCCGCCCATACTCTTTATAAAGTGTTCTTTTAAAGACCGGTCAATCCCTCCCACAAACACACTTATTATCTACAGTTTGGAATTGTACTGAATATTACTGTTAATTTATCTTCATAAAGGTGCTTAATCTCCAATATCACATAATTCTTAAGCAACAGATAACTCATTTGCCAAAAGTTCTCAGAATAAATGTTCTTTCCTTGGCAAGAAGCATCAAGTCATATTTTTCCAAAATGAATCAGTGTTTTTATGGGAGGAGATACTAAAAATGCTAATTTCCAGATTCCCCATGGGGACCGCCTAATTAAGAAAATCTTTACTCTGGCACTGGAATTTGCATTTTACCAGACACACTGATTTTCATCTATGTTAAGCCCAAATGATACACTAAAGAACTATGATTTTAAGAGAACACTTGTCTATATTTTTTCTTCTCTTAATGATATATTCCCCTTATTTAATTTTCCTTTGTGCAAAAAGAGAGCATGAGAGGAGATAATTGAGTTTTGGATACAGATAATTAGATATACCAATAATTCCTGGGTGAATATAAGCAGGTGACTTTATTCATTCTAAGCTACACTTGCCTCACTTTTGCATACAGGGTAATAATAATGTATAGGCCTTTGTAGTGTGAGATTTAAAATATAATAAAGTAAAAGTCCTTTTTCAAGTATATTCTTTGTTCATTGGGTCAATTAAATTTTGATATTTTCAATTTGGGGGGGTACTTTTTCCTACTACTTTATCACTCGGTTTGCAACCTTTGATGGACCATCTATTCTGTGCAAAAATTGTGTAAGCCCCTGTCACCTGAAGAGATATATATCATCACCTAAGTGAAAAACTATTAAGCTGATGATAGAACAGACAGTGTGTGAGAAGGACCAAAAACCAGACTTTCACTTCTTACCATGGTGTAAAAGACAGAGAAGTCAGGGCTAGATCCTAACTGCACACCCAACTTCATCTCTTGCCACCTGCTTCATAGCTTTACTAAGTTAAGGACTCATCTGTGCTCCACAGATACAGACGTTCTTTATTTTCTGCTTCTCCCAGCTGAGTTACTGTATTTACCAGCTCACTTTGTTCTTGACATTGCCAGTAAGTATAACCTTCTTAGAAAGGCTTTGGCTGATCCTTTTTTCTAAAAAGTTCTGCTGAACTCATTAGCATCTCATGACAAGCCTATTTCATTAAAAAAAATGTTTTTGCTATTTCTATCTATTTCTTTATTTAATTTTAACCCCTGGTATTGCCTGATGACCATACTTCTTCTCAGCTCTTCGCAGGATGAAGCCTGTTTCTCTAACTTTTGAATCTGAGCTCATTGTATGACTGATACCACTATAGATCATGAAGTTCAGCTGCAGTCCTGCTGGCTTCCTGCTGAAGGTAGCCCTAAGAGGGACCCCAGGTAAGACTTGTAGAATATTGCCCAGTTAATGTTCAGAATTAGGAGAAACAAAGCAGTTATTATCTTAAGCCCATAAGGTTCTGGTAGGTTTGTTACATATCAGTAGATAATTCACACACCTTCAATAAACTGAACTTCTGTGAACACAGAAATGGTTGACCCGAGTTACCTTTGAATCCACGGAGCCTAGAACTATGCCCAGCATAATGGATGTTCAATGAGTACATATGGAAAGAGGTGACTGGATAAAAGAGTGGGTTGATGAACTCTGGCTACTGGGAAAAGGTAATAAGTGCAATTCACTTCATATCTAGGAAATAAATAAATAATGCTTATGAGGTGAAACATCCTGTGTTTAAACATTCATTCTCATGGTTATCTTCCTTCAGAAAGTCTTAACAAATCATTCCCCTTCAATAGCTGCTGATTGCTGCAGCATTAATTCTAGGAGCAATGAGCCTTCAAAATCTGGCTCCTGGTTTATCTTCAGAAATCCCATCAGTACACCTTTTACAATCTTTATTTCCATGGTATAGTACGGATAATCTCTAGACATACATGCTTACAAACTGATGCACATTTGCTGGTGTAATTCCATTTCTCTACAACACCTTTCCTACTTTTCTCAACCTGGAATAATGTTACGCATCATCTGAAGTCTATTATATTTTTATCTTCCATGAGATGCATTTACTAAAGCAGGAGAGTAATCTGTACTCTTATATTTATTTCTTGTACACATGTAGAGTGCATATACTAACCATGATTTTCTTTTTTTTCTTTTGCGACAGAGACTCACTATGTCACCCTTGGTAGAGTGCCGTGACGTCACAGCTCACAGCAACCTCAAACTCTTGGGCTTAAGCGATTCTCCTGCCTCAGCCTCCAAAGTAGCTGGGATCACAGGCACTCACCACAATGCCCAGCTATTGTCTTTTTGCACTTGTTTAGCTGGCCCGGGCCAGGTTTGAACCCACCACCCTCGGTGTATGTGGCTGGCACTATAACCACTGCGCTACAGGTGCCGAGCCAGCCCAATCATGATCTTATTGTACATTTTTTAATAGATGATGTGTTGCTTGAGGGTAGGCACAATGCTTCATTGTCTTCCCTATCCTCGATAAATAGATATTTACTATAAACCCTTATGAAGTGAACAAATAATGCCTAGAAGTATTTGTTGGAGGAGGGCTGTAAGTTTATGCATATTAGATGGAGTTAAATTACCCCACAAAACAATACCAGACATTCTCTATGTTATTATTTTCTTAACTCAAAATTTAAAAAGCTGTACGACTATTATTTTTCATTCTTTTCTTTCACCCTGGAAGATGGTCATAATAACAGTTTGTTTCTAAGGTTACCTGGAAACAGAAAAACATATCAGAAATGAGAAAATGCTCATGTATCATAAAAAAAAATCAACTTACAAGCATCATTAGTAGAAAAGATCAGAGATCAGATAGTTATATCCATTATTCTTTAACTCAGTAAGTAAAGATAATAAGTGGGCTGCAGTCTATTCCGTGGTCACTGAGCAGGTTATAGGTTATGCTGTTCTAATGGACAGAGACCATGTCTGATTCAAATCCTGATTATGGCGCTATGGCGCCACACAATGAGGATGCTTAATAAATGCTTAATGATGATAAGATGTTATCTATTGCTTTTGAAGCTATTCAAATGTAAAATAAAAATGCAAATTAGTTTTAGAAGCTAATATAAAAAAACGTTCTGTAAAACTACCTTTGCTTTAATAAATAATAGCCCAGAGGAAGAAAAACTTTTTCAATATCTTTAAATGTCTATCCCTTGCTTTATAACACCAGATTAAATGCATGGGAAAATACTTTGTTGTGTAAGAAAACCTGGAAGGTTGTAACAAATGATGGACAAGTTCTCATTCTTAGGCATTGCCTATAGCTAGAGACCTGCATATTTTTATTGTTATGATGGTATTGATTGTTAAGTCAACAGAAAGCTATCACAAGGGATTGCAAATTTCTGTACCAATACTCTGTTCTGTAACATTAAAATGTCATTACTGAATCACCAACTTTTTCCCCTGCTGTAATATTATTCTTTGTTGATTGCCTGCCTGAGCTGAAATTTGAAACTGTCACCCTCAGACTTGCAAAAGTGATTCAACTTCACTTATAAGAAAAGTGAAATTAAATATTCATTCACAGGCTGCATTTCAAGTTCAAACTGTCTGAAGCTCCTTAAGGCAAAATGTATTTAAGTTGCAATACATTTTTTCTGCATTTTTATGTAGCAAAGAGTCAGAATGGGTATCATGGGTGGACAAATCACAAAATAATAATTTATTGTGAACCTAACGCGGAGTGGGGGGAGAGTTGAGCTTCCCTTCTTTCTACATCCTCTCCCCTGTTCATGGCCTAGCCCGTGGATCACCCTTGTCAGGCAACCTGTATGTGTTTGTTGGTAGCTGTCATTTATTGTTTGATTTTTTTCTATATATGTCATGTTCTAGCATTAATCACATTGTAAAGCATCTGTGTATTCATTGAAAACACGGACATGTCTATGTCTGCTGCAGAGACCCAGCATTGATCCAGTGGTGCTTATGTGAACTATAGTTGAAAACTAGCTCTGCCTTGCTTGTCTGTGTGTCTTTCCACCATTAATTTACCCTCTCTGCCTCACTTTTTCCATAGAGTATTCAGAAGGTTCAAATTGCTTAATATAGAACATCTGTAAGAGTGCCTGGGACATCAGACCTTTTCTAAGCAGATGTTGCTCTAAGTGTTAACTGTTATTTTAATCTTTAAGATTCATAACAATTTGCATTTAAAAAAAAACCCTGATGTTTTAGGAATGGAGAGAAGATTGGTAATGATCAGAGACTAAGGGAGAAGGGAACGGTGTATAACCGCTTAACAGACAAGCGATATCTTTTTGGATGATGAAAACATCTTGGAACTAGATGGAGGTTGTTGTTTGACAACATCGTTAATGTACTAAATGCCACAAAATTGTTCGCTTTAAAAAATGATGGATTTTATGTTATGTGAATTTCACTTCCATAACAAAAATGTTTTCTGAAAAACATGTGCTAGTCAGAAAACAGATTCCTGATTCTTCACTTTTGTGTGGCTCGCTAGTAACCAAATAAAGGTTGAAAATTTTTACTATAAACTTTCAGGACCTCACTGATGTTTGTTGTTAATTCTTTATGCCCTGAACATAATTCAGCAGAAAATATAGAAGTGGTAGAGCAAGAGCTTAATGGGTATAGTACATTATAGGTACAGATTATTATTTCTATATTTTCAATAAAAAACGTTTTTGCTTAAGCAGTCTACTAAAGGTTAGCATTTTAATGTGCTTTGTCTTTACAAAAATTAATTGCCTAGTACTCAAAAATTTAGCAAATTTTGCTTTAAATTTAAACATCAGCTGTCTTGCATTGTATGTTTTGATTTAAAAAATACATTCTTCCATGACTTAGCAATTGTGAATTGGGCTGCAATAAACATTCTGGTACAAATATCTTTGTTATAATGTGATTTTTGGTCTTCTGGGTAAATACCTAGTAGAGGAACTATAGGATTGAATGGCAGGTCTATTTTTGTGGTGCACCTTACAAGGGTACATGTGAAACTTAGTAAATGTAGAATATAAATGTCTTAACACAATAACTAAGAAAATGCCAGGAAGGCTATGATAACCAGTATGATGAAAATGTGTCAAACGGTCTATAAAGCCAGTATATGGTGCCCCATGATTGCATTAATGTACACAGCTATGATTTAATAAAAAAAAAAAAAATTTTTAACATATTTCCATTACATCTTCACAGTAGCTATGTTTGGATTTTTTAAGGGGGTAAAACATATGCAAAGCTAGAAATTTTAGTTGACCCTTGAAAATTTTTGCTGAAGAGCTGTTAAAGTTTAGTTAGCTATAAACATGTAGGTAATGTTTGGAAGCCAAGAAATTTGTTGTGATGAAGCTTCCTTTGCTCATTAAAGAAAACTACTCTTTCCGTAAACACACAGAATAAATGGTGTCAATGAGGCCTGAAATTGTGATGAGCTTTGAATGTTCCAGGGTTCCTCAGCATTCAGATGTGGGAAGATTCAGTGATTCTGACATTAAATATGCCACATTAAAAATCCCGCCGTATTTGTGAAGTACACATCACTGTAAATTTGAGTATTACCCTGTACGAATATAGAGACCTTTGTACTCATTTTGCATTATCATTGTTTTTCATTGTAGGATGCATCGTATTTAGTTGCATTGACTCCAACCCCCTATATACCTGGGTTAGAAATCTTGCTTGTCTTTGTACTGGTCTGCATGCTCTGGGACATATTATTTAATGTCATTTACTGTTAATTGATTCATATCTAACACACAGACTAAAATGATCACACATATCTCATAAGATAGTTGCGAAAATTAAATGAGAAAACTAACACACAGCTCTGACAAGGCTCCTGCCATGTTGCAAGTACTCAATAAATAACGATGATAATGATGGTGGAGGTGGTAGTGGTGATGATGGTGGGAGTGATGGCCCCGGTCACTATCACTGACGTTTTTGCCTATGTTTTATTTTTTTAAATCTACCAATTTTGAAAAGAAATGTAAAGATAGGTTTATCCCCAAGTTAACGAAGCTTGATTTTTAGGCATTCTCATATGTATGCCTCTCATCTTAATTATTATTTACTTCTTAGGTAATGTTGGTATTCATAGTTTTATATTCTTTTCCATAAGCAGTCCCTGCAACATTCATGCTGAACAGATTCATCCCTGCCTGTTTTCCTAATGAACCTGTGTGAATATATAAAGTACTTAGTGGATCTAACAAAATAGTTTTAATATGTAAAGTATTATGGGCACACATACCAGGAATTGATGATGGAAGAGAGCTAGAAATCAGGGATAAGTGGGTTGTGTGAATTATACCTAAATGATTGCTTTGGATAAAAAAAAAAATGTGACTTTTAAACAACTTTAATGTTATAAATGAATTAGACTTATAAATTGGAATGAACAAAATAACAAAGGATGATAGATGGTACTATTTAGCAGGAAGTATTTCAAAGGAAGGAAATGAAGGTGTTTCCCGCTGCTTTAGTCCTGAGTGAACCTTCACACTGTCTATAGACTCTGTGTGCCAGGCTTTCTCACGGAAGTCTATTCCCTTCTCTTGGAAAGTTTGCATATATTACGTTGAGAGGTTTTTCAGAAAACACACACACAGTTTCTAGACTTATAAAAATTATATAAAGTTGGATATGGTTAATATTATAGAAAATTCTGTGAAATTCAAATTGTAGACTTATTAATGCTAACAAAGGACATTATTATATACACTGTATGAACAGACGAATCTCTTTTCTGTTTGTCTATAAAGTAACAGATGCTTTTCTCTGTCAGAACATTTCATGTGTGAATAAAATGCCCTTTTTCTTACACTGGAATATTATTTTCTTCAGTAGTAAATGAAAATTTTTATAAAATATCTTGCCAAAGTGTGTGTAATTTTCTTTAAACATAATAAATATCTATTTTAAAACCCTAAATAAAGGCTCATGCTGGATTACGTCTTTGAGCTAGTTTAATGTTTTCCTTTACATTTCTTTCAACCTCCCTGTCCCTAACTCTTGCCACAGTTTACATAATTCCATTCGCTGGCTGCGTGGTATGTTCTTGTTCTCTTCTGACAAAGGAAGAGGAAAACTCCAGGCCCATCAATCAAAATCTACATAGTCAGCACGGAGCCCAATCATGAAAACCATGATTTCATAAATCATCTTCCACAGGCTGGGGTCATCTTTAAAGAAAAAAATCTTATCAGGTGCAGCTGCATATTCTCATGGCCTTTCCTTCTTCAGTCTTTAATAAAAACAATAGGATGGCTGTCAGAATAAAAATGCATAACCTTTAAAAGGGGAAGGGAGGGGGGAGGTTATGGTGGAGGGAGGGTAAGGGTGGGGCCACACCTACCGTGCGTCTTAGAATGGGTACAGGCGAAACTTACTAAAGGCAGAATACAAATGTCTACATACAATAACTAAGAAAATGCCATGAAGGCTACATTGAACAGTTTGATGAGAATATTTCAGATTGTATATGAAACCAGCACATTGTACCCCTCGATGGCACTAATGTACACAGCTATGATTTAACAATTAAAAAAAAAAAAAAAAAGCCAAAACTATGTCCTGGCTATGCCCTTGAAATAAGTTGAAATTGGAATAATTTTTTCCTTTAAACAGTCCAGTCATTCATTTTTTAAAATAATTTGGCAACAATGTAACTTTTTTTTTCTTTTATTCTCCTTTCCGATGTGTGTGGTTAATTCAATCAAGTGGAGATTAAATTTAAGAACTTGGTTTCAGAAAGCTATTTCCTGGCAGTGACTCACACGAACTGCAGAAGGAGATTTGACGTGGCATTTTTGTTTTAGCTGAATCAACAATTCTTGGGTGAATTCTGTTCTGTGACCCTGAGTCCAAATACACATGTTAAGAAGTAAAATAGTTGGCTTCTAGTCATGGGGAGAATTCTGGTCAAATGTAAGTATATCACTTTTAAAATATGAATTTTATATTTAGAAGCCTGGTTAAATCAGTCTTAGTAAAATAACATTGATGAGACATACACAGTATTGTATACTTAATCAAAGTTCCCAAATTAATTTTACTAAGACATTGCTGCCTGGCAGATCCCAAGTCCCAAAAGTAGGACCATGTAATCTATTTTTTTTTGGACTTGAACTAGCCACCCATACTGCAGCATTCACCTTGTTTCAAAGACCTGGACCTGGTTTGTATAATATAAAATTCATTTAGCAGTGAGATTGAGAGTTGTTGCAGGGACACGTCCTCATATATGGATAGAGGCTGACAGTGTGTATAAAGAATACATTGTTTGAGTTTAAAAATTAATGAATGGGAAAATGGAGTAGATTCAGAAAGAAGAAAGACATGCAGAATGGATGGCCGAATTCAGGCAGGAGATGCCTTAGGTAATGCTTTACATTCAAATATTTTTAAATTATATTATATAGAATTTGGAAATTCAGTGCCAAAAGAGTTTATTTATGGGCTGTGCTTTTGTAGCTAACATCAGAAAATCTTTTACTTTAGCAAAGCTCCCATTGTCTTATTTCGTAAGCATTCTGGATGTTTCTATTCAGAAGAGGTTGCAATTTACATGCACTTTAAATTCTCACCAATTTTCTGCCTGCTACATAATGTAAAAAGAATGAATGGCTACACTGCATCGTTCACACTTCCAACTATATGTGATTATCTGGTCCACTGGTCTACTGTAGTGTATTTCTGAAATGATTCTGAAGATAAACCCATAATAGTCCATTTCATACAAAGAAATTTGTCTCAGTTTAAATTCAGGGCCCAGATATCTACTTATTTCCTTTCTGTTTTGTAAGTATGGTGTTTTCATACTCATAAAACCACATTAGCTTCCCGGTTATACCTGGTGTTCTGGAAATGCTGGGAAAGCACGACCACTCTCGTTTCTGGCTCTTTAGTATCCCCCACTTTAAAATACATAACACAGTGATTAAATAAAAGACAGAACATTCAGAAAGAGCTCTGAGGAATTTAACCCAAGATACCTATTACATTATGTCAAGTTTTGAATAAAGTTGTTTCTTTTTCTTGCCAAACCACTCATATTAACTTTGCTATTCTTAAACAAAAACAATATATTACATTTGAGTAAGAAATCAAAATACAATTGGTGTTCAAACAGATTAAATATTATTATTCAATCAGAAAGAGATACTTACGTTTAATAGCCAAATTTGAATAAATACAATCAAACGCATTATTAAATATTCATAACATGATCTGATTTTTAAATAAAAGTTTTCAAAGAATAAAAATCTGATATCATTTAGCTAAAATTAAAAATATATATCTTGTTAGGAGAATCCTTATGTAAAAATATCATAAAATTATATATATTTTGAAATGATAATCTTGGCCAAGAGGAAGAAAATAATATTGTATCTGTAGTGCTTTATTTCTTTTTCTTTTCTTTCTTTCTTTCTTTTTTTTTGAGATAGAGTCTCACTTTGTCACCCTCAGTAGAGTGCTGTTGGCATCCCAGCTCACAGCAACCGCCAGCTCTTGGGGCTTAGGCGATTTTCTTGCCTAAGCCTCCTGAGTAGCTGGGACTACAGGCACCTGCTGCAACACCCAGCTATTTTTTTGTTGCAGTTTGGCTGGGGCTGGGTTCGAACCCACCACCCTCAGTATATGGGGCCGGCGCCCTACTCACTGAGCCACAGGTGCCGCCCTGTAGTGCTTCATTTCTTTCATAAAAATTAAGCAACCAGAAATAAAGTAAAATATTAATACCTGATAAGTCTATATAGACAGTACATAAATATATCACTTTTTCTCTATGTAGTGAAACTTGCATAATTCAAAAAAGGAAAAATTGAACATATAATTTAATAAAAACATAATTAGTGAAATTTATGAAAACTTATAAATCAAATAGAAACATTCTAGATAACTTTTGCACAAATACAAATTTGTTGCTTATTATCTTCTCTAATTCTTATTAAAACTAATTTAGAAATCTTCTTCAGATGAATTTCAATGAAAGTTTCTTCATGGATAAAAAATTACAGTAAAAAAGAGATTACCTTTCTGTATGTATAGTAATGCATTCACATAAAATAGAGCTATAGATTGTATCTTGTTATCACTGATTTTGCCCTAAAATTAGTTAGACTTTTAGCAACTTGAATTGGTTTTTATGGTTTTATACAAAGGACGATGACTTTACATTTACAAGTCTGCAAGGGAACACCTTTGTCTCATACTCATTGGTCTGATTCTTTTTGAAAATGAAATAATTTCTTTGCATAGTTTCTTCTGAAGACTATTTAAAATACTTTACTTTCAAAAGAAAATAATGTCCCATCTAACGGTATTTTCCTATTTATTCTCATATACGTGAAAATAGTGAAATACTTCAATGCAACTTTATTTTCCACAGTAGCACAATTCAATAGATAAAACATAAAGTCGATCTACCAGACGTGTACAGGAGGCATATGATACTCAATAGATACAACTGGCAAATATATTCAGACAAACATGTATGCAGTGATTCAGGATGATTTAATGATTACTAGTCCTTGTACTAAACCTAAAATAATTATAGAATATTGCTAGTTCTATCGACCAGTAATGATTTTCGCAGATGTGCCTGTATTTTTATGTTATCCTATCTTACTGTATACACACAGAAAACCAAAAGGTACCCTAAGCCTCTGGTGTTTGCCCTCTTATAGGTACTAATAAAATTACAAAAATATTTCATATATATATCATATTTGAAACATTGCCAAATAAAGTACAGTTATGAAAGTAGAGTAATAAGTCATTATAGCATGGCATATCATTTTCACATATATTCTTTGGGAGCAATTCAATATTTTGATTAATGGATGAAATTACTTTTCAAGGAGTATCAAACGTCTTTAGGCATTTGGCTACCTGTCTAAAAGTGACAAGCTGCTCCCTCTCAAAATCTACCCATTCTGATTCTCTCTCTTTCTCTCTTTCTGTCAGTCTCTCTTTCTCTCTCTCTCTCTCTCTGTGTTTATTGGTCATTTTATCTATTCTGGATGTAATCAAACTAATGCTCCTCATCAAACTTTTAGTATCTATCTCTTCATTTAAAAATCTCTCTCTGTTGAAATTTCAATAAATTTATAGTCAGGGTAACATGGAGTAGAACCAAGTTAAGTGCTATGTGCTATAATAAGAGTTTGCCAGTGAGACCAGACCCAGCAAACTGTTTAGCTGGATTTGTTTAGCATTGCGTATAGCTGTTTTCCTGCTACAGTGGCAAACCTGAGTAGCTTCCAGAGACCTCATTGCTCAGCAAGACTTTAAACATGTGCCATCATGCCCTGTATAGAAAAAGTTTGGCAACCTTTGGCAAAGAAAATATAACACAGGACATAAAAGCACAATTTAATGATACATTTCCAGTATCATTTAATTTATTTAAGTTTATTTTTTAACTAAAACCTGATATAGCTAAGAGTAATAATAATTTTTAAAGTTTATATTTTGAATGTTTTCTAAAAGTATTTCTCACTGCTACAGGAACATATTGGGCCCTTGATAACAAACTGATGTATTAAATAATCATACAGCAAGACATTCAATTATGATATAAACTACACTTCTTCTAAGCGTGATCCCTTTAGCTTGTGAGATCACCAGAATGCCACACATCTGGGCTTCATCACTATGGGATTAAAGACAGTTTTGAAGACCTTTGACAGTAATTAGGCGTTGAGCTTTCCCAATGAAAAAGGCATTCCTTCATTTCTCTGTAATTAGAAAAACAAAACAAAACAAAACAAAACAGCCTAACAACAAAAAGATTGCTATCAAGGACGCCATCCACTCTTTATAGGCTCATGTGAAATTCCTCCCAGAATTCACCATTAAGAGAAAATGTGTGTCAACTAATGAACTGCTGTGTTTTCTTTTGCTATATAACGATAGCTACTCAATTCATTGCCTTTCCCGTTCACATATGGCTTTTAGGAAACCCAGAGCTATAATTCAAATTCAATTTTAGTAGCTAATCTTAAGTATCTCTTCTTGCCATAACTCTACACTTTTAATAAGCCATTCTTGTTTTCCTTTCTTTTAACAATTTTACAATTTTTAAAAATGTGTGCTACTGTAAAGTCATTTTTGAAGTAAGCATGATGAAAAAATGATGTATATATGCATGAATGAATACATGAAACAAAAAATTTCACCATTCTCAGATCCTGGATTCTCAACAAGATGAATTGGTTTCTTCTAACCACATCCATTTTGCTAAATCATCAAAGTAAGTCACAATAAGATAATACTTTGAAAAGTTTCAGTAATCAAATTTAGAAACAATGACAAACACCCTCTCCTGAATGAATATTAGATTTAATTAATATTGCAGAAGCAGGCTTTCATATGTGCAAAGTTGATCTAGTAAGCAGGCTTAAATTACAGAGGTCCTCAAACTTTTTAAACAGGGGGCCAGTTCACTGTCCCTCAGACAGTTGGAGGGCCAGACTATAGTTAAAAAAAAAAAAAAAAAAAAACTACAAACGAATTCCTATGCACACTGCACATATCTTATTTTGAAGTAAAAAAAAAAACAAAACAGGAACAAATACAATCACACCGCCTCATGTGGCCTGCGGGCCATAGTTTGAGGACCCCTGGCTTAAAAGGATAAAGTTTGGCAGATTTGAATGTTTAGTCGACTTACCATGTGGGGGAACAAATAGTCGGCTCAGAGCAGATATTCACTCTGTGATGATCCCCTTGAGATTTTCAAGATCCAGTGGTGTCCAACTTTTTCCTTTCATATATTGGAAGAATAAGAGTTGTGTTGGGCCACACATTAAGTACAAAACCCCTAATGAAAACTGATGAGGAAAAAAATGATCTGTGCATACTATTTGAAATCTTATACCACAGATAAACAAAGCAGGCCTCAAATAATCTGGATATGACCCATGGGCCTTAGGTTGGACACTGCTGGATATATGTAAGGAGGATATGAATTTACTTCACACATATGTGGGGTGGTGATAAAATTTTTTTTTCTTACTATAAAATTCCTGAAATGCAGTGCTATTTGTGAGAAGGGACAAGAGGAAATGAGGGAATTCATTGGAGAGGTCAATGGACTTTTACAAGGAATTTCAAAAGGTCCGATAACCAGAATCTACAAAGAACTCAAGCAAATCAGCAAGAAAGGACCAAACTCCATTAAAAAGTATGCAAAAGACATGAATAGAAACTTATCAAAAGAAGATGTGCTAATGGCAAAAAACCTCATGAAGAAAAACTTAAAATCTCTAATCATTAGGGAAATTCAGATAGATCAAAACCATAATCAGATACCACCTAACTCCAAAGAGAGTGGCTCAGGCATATTGAAAAGTCTCCAAATAACAGATGCTGGCATGGAAGTGGGAAAAAAGGGACGCTGATACGCTATTGATGGGACTGTAAGCTAGTACAGCTTCTATGGAAAATTATATAGAGATACCTCAAAGACCTGGAAGTAGACTTCCAATTTGACCCTGCAATCCCACTCCTGGGCATATTCCCAAAGGAAAAAATGGTCATGTTATTAAAAGAACACCTGAACAAGAATGTCTATAGTAGCACAATTTGCAATTGCAAATACATGGAAACAACCTAAGCGCCGCCCAATAAATGAATGGATTAATAAAATATGGTATGGGAATACTATGGAGTACTACTCAGCCACAAAGAAAAATGTCACTCTAGTTTCTTTTGCGACAATTTGGATGGAACTGGAGACCATTCTTCTATACGAAGCCTCACGGGAATGGAGAAACCAGCACGTGTACTCATTACCAGCCTGGAACTGATCCATCAATACGTAAGTGCACCTATGGGAGGAAATCTCAATAATAAAAAAAAAAAGCTGGAAAAGGTGAAGGAGGGACAAATTCACCCCTGTTTTGTCTGGTGCACTGTCTGGGGTGGGGGTTGGGGGTCACATGTATAACTTTGACTCAATTTGTGCAAAAACCAAAATATGTAAACAAAACACTTGTACCACTAATACCTGAAATTAGGGTGGGAAGAATCAAAATTCTAACACCCATGAATTAAAAGCCATGAAAATTGCATTATTGGAACATAATGGTCTCAGGAAAAATTCAATGGCAAAACTGCAGGAAGATTTCTGAAGTAAAACTTCTTTAAATAGAAAGCATCTAGTCTAGTGACCAGACATATCTATACCACAAATTTTTCTCTGGATAGATGGGGAAGGACCAGTCTTAACATAGTCTGGTTTTGCGTCTGGGAAGCGCTGTAGACCTGGCCACACAGGAGTAATAGTGTAATTTGGAAATTGTAAGTATGTAGGCTTGGGCAGGTTATTTTTGCTTTTGGTGTCTTGGTCTCCTATCGTGAGAAATGATGCTGACCCTAACGCATTCCTCCTGGGTAGGTTTCAAATCACTTTGCATATGTACGTATTTTAAACTAGCTGGGACCAATTAGACCTATATTAGAGATTGTTCATTATTATTATAACCCATCTATACAGAAGGCCATTTATAACAAGTCAGATTCATCATTAATTGGGTTATGCACATAATTCTTGATAGAAGCAAAATTCTGTGATGACCATCAACAGAAGAGGGAGAACACGTTTTACAATTGG
Source organism: Nycticebus coucang (assembly GCF_027406575.1). Classification (NCBI taxonomy): domain Eukaryota; kingdom Metazoa; phylum Chordata; class Mammalia; order Primates; family Lorisidae; genus Nycticebus; species Nycticebus coucang. Next base: position 44,324,718 of record NC_069794.1, on the reverse strand, counting down.
AGGTTTGCTTCTAATTAGCAGTATGTCCTTGGGTGAACCACTTAGAGATTCTGAGTCTCAATTTCCATATCTGAAAAATAAATGAGTTAGTCTGGTGAATCCCTAAGGTCCTTTTGGCTCTAATATTTCATGAGTCTGTGAATCCTCTTAATGTGTGAGGATCATATATTCAGACCTTTTCTAAGCATTTTGAGAGAAACAGAAAAAAATAAAAAAAGTCAGTTTCCTACCCATGGTCCTAATATGACTACAGAGCCTTCTAATCTGCATTTGCACAACACAATAACATTCTCACTTATATGACCTTTGTTAGTATTTTTCTAATTTTATAGATGGAAACCATTTAGGGCACTGGACAATGTTGTGCAAAGCTAGGAAGACTAGCTTAAAAGAGTCTGAGCTTTTCTTTTTATGTGACTGATCGATGGCAATCCTATTAAAACAGAATCTACACTTTCATATTTTACTGACAAGGGATTACACTCAATAAAACGTTTTTGACTGACATGTATTTCCTATTACTCAGATTGTCCTTTGCTGCCAAAGCGACAATCCAAATAGGTTCAGGACCCAAAAAAGCGATGGAGACTCGTCCTCTCCTGACTATCAGGAACCATGAGGGGAACATTGTACCTCAGGACATCCAGTGTGCCTCAGCAATGTCTGTGCCTTAAACCCTCTTTCTATCTTGTTCCTGATTTAAACTCTATTATTTATCTATAGCATCTTTTTCTAGTACTTTTTTATACTCATAAGTACTATGTACTAAAATATCAATATGAACAGACTTTTTGGATTTGTATTAAATGTACATATAATAATTGATTCCATTTCATTTGAAATGTATAATTATACTGAAATCCCTAACTCATTTGCATTTGCAGAAGAAAACGGTGATTTGAACTTGAACTAAATGCATGTAGTTTTTTCCCTAACGCTGTGGAGGAGACACTGCTGTGGGAGTTGCCAGCTACCATGCATTGCTGCCTTTCCCTGCAGCAGAACTGCGGCAGATCAGCTTGTAGGCTCAAAGCCACATGGACGCTGTGATTCAACACAGGAAACACACAGGATTATTTTAATGCTTGTTGCTGATAGAATTGATCTGTCAGGGACCCAATTATTTAGCTGATCTGTTCTAATGATGGAATCTTCAAATCTTGTGTGTTTGCTGTATGAATTCCTAACTCTAGATTTTATTTAAGCCTTGGGGCCAATAAAGGCTACAACAGATGCACTGTGAACCATAAATGGGGTATTTGCCTCCCAGTAATTGAACCGTAGATGCCCTGCCCTTAGCTATCGTACATCTTAATTCATACCCAATTTTAAAAGGTCCCATTTCCATGACATCAGGAAACTCTTGTCTTCCAAGACGGAGAATGAAATGTTTCATGATTAATGACACTATCTGAACACTGGCACAAGCTGGTGCGCTCTTGCAAAGGAGGCGTGTTTGACTGCATTCTGCCCAACACAACAGCTCATTAAGCAATATTTTCCCCATTAATGTTTAGTATTAAACTCTGAATGAAAGACTAAATATCATACAGAAAAACAAATTGAAAACAACACAGTGGGGTTTAGGGGAAGCAGCCAACAGCCTCCCCTTCATTGGAAGACAGCTCGCATACCTATTCCAAAGATTAATGAGCAATCAATTCTAAATTAAACCAAGACCTGCATTTAAATCCTTTTCCCCCTCTGTTGAAAGCATGGCTATGAGTTACACTAACTGAGATAAAATACAGTCTTAGCCTTTCCATGTGTTGTGTAATATGGTTAGAAACATGAAAGATTGTTTCTGAAACATTTCCTTCACATTTTTTCATCATTTATTTTCCTGAACAATTTGAAAGGAAATGGGCCATGATGAGGTCGGTCGTTTCTGCCACATGATGCAGAATCTTGCTCTCTGTCAGTCACTCAAAAAACAGTCACCTCTTTGAAGATAGAATAAAAAAAAAAGAAAACGCTTTTATGAACATCACAGATCCTATCTTAGGTGGCTGACACAGAATTTCAATTTTACAAAAACTGTCAAAAGCAACTACCTTTCAGTAGGAGCACTGCTACTGTTCTAATAAGTGAAAATACAGAAGATCTGACTGTACTGCTGAAGCGCTGGGACACTGATAACACCAGTGGTCTGTGTTATGGTGAGAAACATTTTATAGAAAGAGAGGCTGGGTTTAACACACCACACGATTGAATCCTCAAAATGCAAAATTGTTCCAAGAGGAATTCACTTGGTTAGCAGGGTGGCTTTAGAAAAATGTGATATCAGAAACAACAATTCAGCAATAAACACATCATCTAGGAACACTTCATCTTGGCCTCTCTAACTTTGGGATATTTGTGAAAGAATTTACATCTTTTGTAAAATACATTATTGTGTTTATGTGTGCACATATGTATTTGGGGGGAACAGATTCTATAATTTTCATTACATTCTGTAAGATAAATTTGTTATTAAACTTTTAAGCATTGGCCTTGCCTGTTTCCATAACTTGGCTGTACTTTAAAAATTACCTAAGGAATTATTTCAAATAACAGTATCAGAAACCCTTCTAGATCTGAATTAAATCACAATTCCACAGGACAAGATTAAGGCATGAAATTAAAAACAAAAACAAACAAAACACACACACACACACAAAAAAAAAAACACCAACAAAAACCCTCACCTTTTAAGATAATACACGGCTAAGAATCAAAATAAGTGACACTGTTCAGAAAATTATACAGATGATGTAGACATATGGAAAATGGAAATCTGAGGTAAACTTAGGATCTTCTGGATAGCTTTGGCTAAGACTTCAAATTGGAGATTGCACAGCTTTCAATACTAGGGAAATAAATTAAGCCACTTTAAAATTGAATAAGAAGGACAATTATACTGAAATTTTAGAACAGTCATCATATAATGTGTGTATATCAGTAGAAAGTTGAATAGTAGCCCCCCCAAAAATAGATGTGTGCCGAAATCCCTAGACTTGTGAGTACAACCTTGTGTGGAAAAAAACGGGGTTTTGCAGGTGTAATTATATTAAAAATCCCCAGAAGAGGTCATCCTGGTTTATTAGAGTAATCAATAAACCATAAGTCAAATGACAAGTGTCTTCACAAAGGACAAAGAGAGAAGACACACAGAAAGAAGAAGAGGAGGGTGTGTGTCCATGGAGGCAGAGAGGCTGACGGAGGCAGAGAGAGAGCCTGATGGAGGCAGAGAGGCTGACGGAGGCAGAGAGGCTGATGGAGGCAGAGAGGCTGACGGAGGCAGAGAGAGAGCCTGATGGAGGCAGAGAGCCTGATGGAGGCAGAGAGAGAGCCTGATGGAGGCAGAGAGCCTGATGGAGGCAGAGAGGCTGACGGAGGCAGAGAGGCTGACGGAGGCAGAGAGAGAGCCTGATGGAGGCAGAGAGGCTGACGGAGGCAGAGAGGCTGATGGAGGCAGAGAGGCTGACGGAGGCAGAGAGGCTGACGGAGGCAGAGAGAGAGCCTGATGGAGGCAGAGAGCCTGATGGAGGCAGAGAGAGAGCCTGATGGAGGCAGAGAGCCTGATGGAGGCAGAGAGAGAGCCTGATGGAGGCAGAGAGCCTGATGGAGGCAGAGAGGCTGACGGAGGCAGAGAGGCTGACAGAGGCAGAGAGAGAGCCTGATGGAGGCAGAGAGCCTGATGGAGGCAGAGAGAGAGCTGACGGAGGCAGAGAGCCTGATGGAGGCAGAGAGCCTGATGGAGGCAGAGAGAGAGCCTGACAGAGGCAGAGAGGCTGACAGAGGCAGAGAGCCTGATGGAGGCAGAGAGGCTGATGGAGGCAGAGAGAGAGCCTGATGGAGGCAGAGAGAGAGGCTGACGGAGGCAGAGAGAGAGGCTGACGGAGGCAGAGAGGCTGATGGAGGCAGAGAGGCTGATGGAGGCAGAGAGAGAGCCTGACAGAGGCAGAGAGGCTGATGGAGGCAGAGAGCCTGACATAGGCCTAGAGCCTGATGGAGGCAGAGAGCCTGAAGGAGGCAGAGAGCCTGATGGAGGCAGAGAGCCTGATGGAGGCAGAGAGGCGATGCAGCCACAAGCCAAGGAACCTGTGGACCCAACAGCTACTGCCAGACACAAAGAATGGAATCCCCTCTACACCTAGGTGGGGAGAGCCATGCAGCACCTGGATGTCAGACAGTCACAGGAAACTAACACAGTATCTTTTTCTTATTTTGCTACTAATAGTTCTCATGATATCATAATATCCGCAGAGTTCCCTGGATTGAAACTAAGTCTCACAATAATGTACTGTGTTCCTCTTATTTGTAAGGTGTTTCTTCACAATGATTAAAGCAAGGCTTGCTTAAGGTGAAGCCATAAAAATTAGATCAGGGGAGATTCACTGGCATTCTTTAAAGTTAAAACATTTTCTCATTTGCCTTTCCTGCAGTGTCACATTTCTATGAAATACCCCATCTTCCTCCTTCCCTCTATCGTCATTATTATCATCCTCATAACTTACAATGACATAAAATTTCAACCATGCTAGCATATGATGTGAGAAAATTTATCTAATCCATGGAGCAGCTTTATAAAATAAGCACCATGACGACCATTTTACAGATGACGAACTAAAAAAGAGATTGAGTCCTTTTCCTAAAGTTGAAGTAACAAAAGAAAGATATGAGGAAAATAAGCTGCCAAAGGGCGATCTTATTACAATGAGAGTGATGCACTGTTCAAGTAGCAAATAATGTGTCTCCTAAAAACATAGTTCCTTCCTCAAATGGGGATTCCCGTGTATATGAGAATGTATCCAAGCACACAGTGATGCACATGTGTGTGGGAATATAAACACACCCACAGTGATTCATAGGTATGTAAGAATGTACCCATGCAGGCAATGTTTGAAATGTATGTGAGAATGTATCCATGCACGGTGTTTCATATGTAAGATTGTATCCATGCACACAGTGGTTCACATATATGTAAGAATGTATCCATGCACATAGTGGTTCACATGTATGTAAGAATGTATCCATGCACACAGTGGTTCACATGTATGTAAGAATGTATCCATGCACAGTGTTTCATATGTAAGATTGTATCCATGCACACAGTGGTTCACATGTATGTAAGAATGTATCCATGCACACAGTGGTTCACATGTATGTAAGAATGTATCCATGCACAGTGTTTCATATGTAAGATTGTATCCATGCACACAGTGGTTCACATGTATGTAAGAATGTACCCATGCACAGTGTTTCATATGTAAGATTGTATCCATGCACACAGTGGTTCACATATATGTAAGAATGTATCCATGCACACAGTGGTTCACATGTATGTAAGAATGTATCCATGTACACAGTGGTTCACATGTATGTAAGAATGTATCCATGCACAGAGTTTCATATGTAAGATTGTATCCATGCACACAGTGGTTCACATGTATGTAAGAATGTACCCATGCACACAGTGGTTCACATGTATGTAAGAATGTATCCATGCACAGTGTTTCATATGTAAGATTGTATCCATGCACACAGTGGTTCACACGTATGTAAGAATGTATCCATGCACAGTGTTTCATATGTAAGACTGTATCCATGCACACAGTGGTTCACATGTATGTAAGAATGTACCCATGCACACAGTGGTTCACACGTATGTAAGAATGTATCCATGCATAGTGTTTCATATGTAAGATTGTATCCATGCACACAGTGGTTCACATGTATGTAAGAATGTACTCATGCACACAGTGGTTCACATGTATGTAAGAATGTATCCATGCACAGTGTTTCATATGTAAGATTGTATCCATGCACACAGTGGTTCACATGTATGTAAGAATGTATCCAGGCACACAGTGGTTCACATGTATGTAAGAATGTATCCATGCACAGTGTTTCATATGTAAGATTGTATCCATGCACACAGTGGTTCACATTTCACATGTATGTAAGAATGTATCCATGCACGCACTGATGCACATGCATATAGAGTATATACATACTCACAATGTGTGGATATATACAGTGTTTCACATGCATGTAAGAATGTATCTGCGCACACAGTGGTTCACTATGTGTACAGTGATTAAATAGAAAATACGCAGACAAACTGCTCTATAGGAGTGTGTGTTGAGGGGTAGCTTAGAATCAGGGAAAAGGCACAATGAGTGATTAAAAAAGGATGCTTTTAAAATATTATTATTATTAACATTACCACTTAGAATTTAATTAGATCAAATGACAGCATCTACAGAATCACCCTCAGAACCTAGGTTTGTGTGCACACATCGAGAAAAAAAAGAAAAAACAAGAAAAGAAATCCCCCCAAACCTATGAATTATAGGGGAAAAATTTTGTTCCTTATAAATTTAAAATTTGGAAGTTACTTAAATGAAATAATTTACCTAATAGAACATTAGGAAAGTTTTGGATTGGGTTTTAGAAGTTCAGTCTCTACCAATGAAGCCTCCCCTGATATTTAGGTAATGAAGATCAGCTTAGCTTATTGTGAAGAGATGCTAATTAAAGATTAACCTGCTTGCCATTTAGACCTAAAATAGAGAAGTGAAAAAATAAATAAATAAATAATGGGAATTTAATGAATTCCTTTTTTTTTTTTTTTGTGGCTAAGATGAGTTTTCAAATCTTCTGTCACAATTTATTTATAGGAATTGTTCAGTTAAATTGAAATACAGCGCAACCTCTGTAAGTTGACCACTCAAGAGACTCTAACAAACTGGTCAATATACAAAGGTGGTCCACAGATGCAGGTCTAATCCATAAAAATTAGGTAAATTTAAGGAGGTGGTCAATGTATGAAAGTCATCAATTCTGGAGGTTCTATTATAAATCAAAAGTAATATAAAGTGAAAATATTTTACATATGATAAATCTTCATAGTTTATTATACAAAATGACTGATATAGATTCTATCTTCAGCAGAAACAATAGAGGTTTTTTTCCATTCCTCTTCTTTTTGTGTACATCTTTAATCTGTCATGGACGACTGGAATTTTATGTTTCTGAATCGTGTGTTTGGAACTTTCATAAGTAATTCTAGAACAAATAATCAGCATCCTTTTTCTTTTAAGAATTTCTGAAATGGGTACTGGTGAAACGAGCAAATTTTAAGCCCTATTTCAAAGCCTCTCTCTCTTCCAGCTAAAGGGGAGTGGTAATGACAACACTATAATCTGGAATTGCAAAATAGCGTGGAGAAATCCGGAAATGCAAAGCTCCTGGAAGAGAGCCCAAAGAGAGAGGAACACTAAGAATAATTAGCGCCATCCATACTCAGCCTCTGTTGAAAAATGCCAAAGGACTACAGCAGTTACATCAACTTTCTAGTAAAGCAAATATAAGCAATAGGCTGCAGTTTACAATGACATGTTTTAGGAAATCAAAAAGGAGACACCAGTAAAAAACACATAGTATGTTTTTTAAAACCAAAATATGTAATACCTCTTCTATAGTGAAGAAATAGCCATCTCCGGCTCCTGTTTTAATATACATTACAACCTTCAGATGAAATGTCTTTCTGTCACAAATCCTGAGGGATTGTGCATGTGTGTGTCCGTGCCTCAGGAGAAAAAACTCAGATTCTCATAGGTTAGTGTCATGATTAATTTGTGGTTCTAATCTTAGTAGTGCACCCCTAAGAATTGCTAGTCACTGCTTCTGATTTCCCTTGTCACTCTCATCTCCCTTCCGACAACGGCAATTTTAAAGCTTCTCCACTCTCTTTAACCCTTGATCTCCACCAGTGTCTCTCCAACTCTTAAAAGGTCATGCCAGTTCTTGGAAATGGGTGTTATCAGTCGGGATTTTCCCCCAGTTGCCACCACGTTACAACCCCACGGGATTCCTGACTTACGCTTTTGTCTTTCGTGTGATTAGAGTGAACAGTGGCCAGGCTCCGTCAATCCCAGCCCTTCCACACGTGTTCTACCTAACAACTACAGCCCCTTTGACATTTTCTACTTTTCTGGAACTCACCCACCCGCATTTTTACTTCCCCAAATCATTTTTCTATCCTAAAGCAAGAAACAAAACGAAAACCTTATTTTCTTTTTAGCACCTTCATTTATTCTTGCTTTATGAAGTCAAATTTATTTACAACATTTGTCTACAGCGAATGTTTCTGACTGTGTACTTCTCATTAAACTTTCAAGGTGTTAAAATGTGGCTTCTGCCCACAACACACATTCCATTGTATCTCAGACGTTTTATTTATGGCTTCCAAAAATACTTAGAAATCAGCACAGCCAGAATGGAGCTTCGTCATTTTCCTTCTCAAATCCCCCGGCTTTCACCTTGTTGTCTAAGCTAATACTGTGTGTGTTGCTCTTGACTGAGTGCTCGTCCTCAACCACATAATTTAATCCTCAGATGCTAGCTCTTAAATAATGTTCAAATCCTTCCATTTATTCGCGTCTCTGCTGTACAGCTGTTCCCTTTCAGAGCACTTGGCACTTTTTAATTGGATATTGGTCTGCTGCCTCCACCAGAAAGGGCTGTGACTATATTATCTCTCACTAAGGGCTCAGCCCCAAGTTTAGACTTAACTGGTTCTCAATAAAAATAAAAATAGTTGTGTGTGAGAAGCCATGTTTCCATTTCTGTCAACAAGGGGTGATTGACATCCCCTACCTGGAGTCTTTCTATTGCGAGTCTTTTAGAGAAGGAATGATGCCATTTATTTTAATTATGGACTAAATGAGCACAAAGGAAAAACACCTGAGGTTTGAGTTGCACAGGCTGGGTAAGAGAGTGTGATGTCTTGGTGCTAAAAAGATGAAAGTAAGCATCATGCCTTGTGAAAATTAACCACTTTGTCAGAAAGAAGATTCCTCATAAGCAGAAAGTCTATACAACTCTAAGTCAGAAATTTTGTTGAGCCAAAATGCTGAAAATCATTACAGTCTTAAATTCCAAGTATTAATGCCTATTTACACTGTTCTGAAGTCGCTCTGTCTGTCTCTGTATCTGTCTCTCTCTCTTTGGCATACAACTTCACAACTCCTTCTACTAAAATAACTAATTAAATATTAGTTAATGTACCATAATTTATCCTTTTATGACTACTTAAAATGAGATCAGTTCTCACTAAAATGGAAGTGAGCATACAGCACTTTTGATACCTGGTTTTGCTCTGGTAGAGTAACAAATACATGAAACATAATGACGTCAAACTTAACACGAATAGAACTTTGAAACAGACTTACTGTGTTCTCAGCAAGAGTATGTAGCTCAAAGCCTAAATTTAATCTTTTCTTTTCTTTTTTTCTTTTTTTTTTTGAGACAGTTTTACTTTGTTGTCCTTGGTAGAATGCCCTGGCATCATAGCTCACAGCAACCTCAGCCTTTTGGCCTCAAAGCGATCTCTTGCCTCAGCCTGCCCAGCAGCTGGGACTACAGCCGCCCTCCACAAGCTGCTTTCTAGAGACGGGGTCTCGCTCTTGCTCAGACTGGTATCAAACTCTTGAGCTCAAGCAATCCACCCACCTCAGCCTCCCAGAGTGCTAGTAAATTTAACTTTTTAAAGCAGTTTTAAACAAGAACTCTTGAAGACGCAAACCTTGTCTTTACATTACTTATACATGATAAACCTACATGATTATCTTTGGTGCTGGCAAAATTGCATAAAAGTCCAGGGAGCATGTCACTGAGTTCTGACAACTGCTGTGGTCATAGAAAATGCCATTCCATGGCCCTTAGTAGGCCAGGAAGGGACTATGGGATTTGAAAATGAATGCTTTGGGATTTTCTCAGTCTTAGACCTGCTTTTTGTTGGATGTTAAAACCAACTAGCACTAATCCTTTACAAGAGCTTTTCAGAAAACTGTCTTACAGGGGGAAAATACTGATTATGTAAAATATATGTTTTTCTTTATCCATCTACCTATATTGTAATCATTCCCAAATTATGGTAAGAGTCAGAGGAAAATATAGCTGGTCATCTAGTTTTACTCTAGTTGACAAAAACAAAAAAGAAGAAGAAAAATGTCAAACTATCAAGTATTTTCACATTGTTTTTCTTTAAACTGAACGATAATGGGATAGTCGTATCTCCTCTCTCTCTGATTGCATCACTTGGTGTAAATCTTCCTACTACGCTGACCTAAGGGTGATTGATTTGTCTTTCCCTGTATTCATCTTTACCCCTCCTTTTTAATTTATATAAAACAGGTGATACCGTTAAGGGTGCTATGCGAACTTATTTCTGATACTTCAAAGTAGAAAGTGCTGTTTTCTATACTTTCCAATTTTTAGACTAAAGAATATGCTTTGTGCAAATGAGGTTCTACATGGTTGAAACTACAAAAAGACAGTGCTTACATTTTGACATTTCTTCTTTTTTTTTTTTTTGTAGAGACAGAGTCTCACTTTATGGCCCTCGGTAGAGTGCCATGGCATCACACAGCTCACAGCAACCTCCAACTCCTGGGCTTAAGCGATTCTCTTGCTTCAGCCTCCCGAGTAGCTGTGGCGCCCACCACAACGCCCGGCTATTTTTTGGTTGCAGTTCAGCCGTGGCCGGGCTTGAACCCGCCACCCTAGGTATATGGGGCCGGCGCCTTACCAACTGAGCCACAGGCGCCGCCCCATTTTGACATTTCTAAATACAAATTGACACAGTGGCCTAAAATGTGTCAAAAAGACTAGAATAAAAAGAAATATCAAACAATAGATCATTTTTCAAAGATACTAATTATGAATCGATTGATCAACTAACTGTATGTACCTGGACACCCATATGTGTCCCTAAATGACACCCATTTTTTCCCTCAAAATGTACCAAATTAAAGGTGTTTTTTTGGCGATTTAACATGGGATAGTATCTACAGAGAAAGAGGTGAAGATGTTATTACAGGGAAAATAATTCAATTATGCAAACAATAAATAATATATTGTTAAGTCAAGGATGATAATCCTGAAGGAGTATCTTTTCTCCCTCCTGCAGTTTCGCTATCTCTCAGATGACTAGAATTAGATCTATAAACACAGAAATGGCAGAGAAAGTGAACGTGGATTCCCTTTGTGGCTAGCTTTATAATATCTGAAAGATCCACCCCTGCTTTGTTATATCAGGCAATGAAAACTCACAGCAGTTCACTTCACAAGGGAGTCTTCCATTACCGACTTGGCATTCCTCCTCAGCCACATAAAGTCACTCAATTATCCTCTCTTCAGATGCCAGCCCCACAGAAGGAAACTAGTCTACTGAGGAAGCGCCTTGTGATAGTGCAATTGTACAAACAGAAACAAAGTACCCGCATCTTGCTAAAATGTGTTTTCCCAAGGAACTGAAGTGTAATTTTCAGCTATACGGTATCAACTACTAAACCACACATAAAATGTGAGTACCTAGTCAAAAGGAAACAATCTTCCCCCATTCTAAGCCAGACATGCCTTTTGTATTATTGTGTACAATATCATTTATTTAAGTCTGAGTAACCTACCCACAAACAAGGAAAATCCATTTAGAAAAGTATTACCTTCACACTAAAATTGCTAGCAAAATCCCCTAAAAGGAGAGGCAGGAAGAGTCTGACAATGGTCTCTTTTTAAATTTGAAACAGTAGAATTGCACTGGTTTTCCACAATTTATAAGAGTGATAAAGCTCTTCCTGGAAATTAAAAAACTTATTTTTCCCCTGAATTTGTCTTTACCGATGTTTCATTCTACTACTCACTTGGATACGTTTATAAGGAAGAATTTTTAAAGAAAGTAACCTCCTGTTATACTCAATTAATTTTCAAACTAGTGGCAAATTCATCTAGGAAACCACTTTTCAGCTTTGAGTGGCACCCTTCCTACCCTTCCTAGCAGAGCAGAGCCTTTTGGGGATTGATGGCTTCCACGGTTAAATAGAATATCTCCTTTAATCTCCTTTAACTGCTGTTGACCTATCTCTGCCATTCCTTCCCAAGTATATAATAAATCAAGTGCATTTTACATGAAAAATGAAGTAATTACTCAGCGAGTCCAATGGCTAATTGCACATAAAGGCCTCTGGGAAATATAGGACAAATCAGTGTCAGATTTCAAAAGACAGAAAGGAAGTTGAAGTTAATAACTCTCAAATTCTGACAGGTTGAAAAAAACTTGAAATGCACCATTTCTTCAGACACAAACTGATTCCCCACTTAAGGGAATTGGAAAATTCTAGCTATATACACCATCTTTACACCAATAATAGTACTGACAGCTGAGAAAATAGAACCTATTGTACTAAAGTGAAGTATTTTGGGGAACAAAGTGAGACTGCCTTTTATTATTATCTGTATGAAGTTTTTTGAGCAACAAAAATGTCTGTGTCTCTTTGCTTTTGTTTGTGTATCAGTAGAGTCCTATTTGATAAAAAAAAACTAATAACTGCATTGTTTATTTAGATGTAATGAAATCTGATTATGTCTAGAACGTTGAGAAAAAAACTATATAGGAACTAGGTAGTATGCAATCTCTTTTCATTAGAAGATATCTGTTTTCAAGTATTTTTTTCTGTTTACAAAACTATCTGATAGAGCAAACATTTGTTTTCTCTCTTTCTTGTTATATCTCTTTTGTAGGTGGGTAGTATGAATCTGTGATATAAAACATGATAAATACTACAGTTACAGAACAAAGGTATAAAGCGAAAGGTTCCTTGCACAGATCAATACCACATGAACACAAGACAGTATTGCATACTAGGAAAAAGTTATATCACAACATTGTAAAAAGGGATGTAGCTTGTCGCAGGAAGAGCAACTTCATCCTTTTCTAGGAATTTAATGATCCAGGAGTTTAAATCATAAATACACAACACATTTACATAGCCCATCATGAACTCATGTACAGAAACACACATACAGCCATGTCACTCTCTCTCTGCACATGCAGTTAACATTGATATTTTGTATTTTATTAGACAATAACTTTTCTGCTTACAATTTTCCAATAAAATGGAGATGTCCATTTCTTTTTAAACTCCTCCTATGGATTTCTAATGTGACCTAGGCTTCTGAAGGTCTTTTCTTTTTCTGTGAAAATAAATCTTTAATTCTGGCAGAGTGGAAGATATATGTTTGTGGTAAGGAATCCCAGCGGCCAATCTTTCAGACTTCATTATTTTTAGAAAGTGTACAGCTAATCTCCTGAAACCATCTTAAATGAGGTGAAAACGTAACGCTGACTTTGTTAGCATTTGCTTCCCTTTTAATGCAGTGCTTTAAATATTAGGTAACTATTCATTGAGGTAAATTATTTTCGGAGTTTTATCTCTGCTTTTCAGATTCTTGTCTTTGTATCATCTATTAAGGGTCTTTTTGGTATCTTTTCTTTTTTCCTTAAATGAACTATGACATTAAATGGAAAAAGACTCTTCCTCAATCTAGTATCACAATAAGTCTAAATATATGCTATCTAAAATTTGGAATATCTTCACTGGACATTAGTAATGCCCAGATCCATGTGCCTATTGATCCAACAAAAACACGAACTTAAATAATATCACTGATGTACGTTTTTCCTCTTTTCATCTCTGAGGAAGATGATAGAAAGGAAATAAGATGTTTTATCCGGTTAGAGAGCATGGCTACATTCTTTGTTAATGATGGTTGCCTCATAATCATTAGCCCTCCCCACCAGCATTACCCTCTGAAATCCATTCCTAGTGTCTTTCTCTTTGGAAGTGTTCTCAGACCTCTGACTTTTACCACTTACTTTCTTCTATTTCCTCGGGCGAGGCCGTGATGCTTGATGTTAAAAGGAGTCTGTGTTTTTTGTTCTGTTTTGTTTTTTTAAATCCTCCAGTGTTTTCTTCCAGCCTATTATCATGATAGTGCAAGACTTAACAAAGAGGATTTTAAAAATAACTTCAAATGATTAAAAAGTGTTAGAGGGGGGAAAAATCCCTGCACTATTTCAAACTTTTTTTTTTTTTTTTGTCTTTGATACCCTTTGTCTCCCGCTTTCTTAGTAATATGGGTTCTATCAGACTCCAATTGTGATAAGACCTGCTGGTTTAAAGAACAAAAGATAAATGAGAACTTTCTGATAATAGATAGCTCCACTTTTGCATTTATTTTGAGACTGGGAGGATGCATTGCTTTATTCCTATCAAGTGCAAGAAAACAACAGTTTTTATCCTCACTTAATCTCAATGGATTGCCATGATGTGCTCATTAAAAGTTATATATGGAAAGCTGATTAAAAATCATTGTTTTCAATCTGGAGGTCAAAAGCATGGTAACCAACATTCAAGCGGAATGTTAAAATAAAAGGATAGTACATCATGAAAGTCTCAAGCCACAGTCTTCCTGTTTTGGTATGCATTGCTTTCATTCATTGGAGTTTCTTCACTATTAAGAATCTAAACTAAAAAGAAAAAAGCCTCATCTAAATTTTAATGGTTCCTTTAGAAACATTGATTATGCTTTGAATTAAGCTTTAAATCATTTAGGTTGTCTCATTCTCTATGTATGTAAAATGCAAGAGAGCTCCTGGAGAAACAGCACATTTTATATTTGAGACTTTAAAGTATATTCATTGTAAAATATTGCTCATAAAGCCTAATAAATGAAGCATTAAAATAATATGTTGGATTTTTAGGTAGAATTCCATCATGTGTTTATTCTCAATGATATCAATAAAAATGGAAGTTAAAGGCTTGTGCCACCAGCTCCCAATAACTTTAATTCTTTGGACTACAATTTTCCTCCCTGGAAAACCAGGAACATTTCTACACATCTTTAATTGCCCTCTTCCTTACCTTCTAATATGTGTTATTTATATTTACTTCACAAACCTGAAATCTTCAAGCCAAATCTCTTTGCTTAAACATTCCCCATAAATCAGCATACAATTTGTCTAAATAAGACTCAAAAAACTTTTACAAATGGCTCAGTGCATTTTAGCAAGCAAGACATGATAAATGAACTGTAAATGGAGAAGCAAAAGTTTCATATTTTAAAAAAAAAGTCTTGGCAATGAATTGAAATGTTATTTATTTTCACAATATATATTTGTTTCATTTTATTTTGTAATAGCTCACTCCTGTGTCATCACGGCCATTCTCTTTGGTTTTCACTTTCTTCGTGTTTCAAACTCAGTGACAATGTTAGATCCCATATTTAAAAAATAAAATGTTTTAAACAGGGTAAGATGTAGTGGTTTGTATATATGCATGATCAGAGCCTCTGTGAAGAAGTTAGAAGGTAATCTTATGGTCTTAGGAACATGTCTTTGTTTGGGCCCCAGGAGCTGGGCCTGTGTCAGTGTTCAATGGAACACTGGCAGTTAGTGCTGCTGGGACTCTGGGCTTCTGGGCTGATGTTATTTCTGGCAAAGGAGCATAAAGCTAGGGCCTTCACTTGAAATGATGGTGAAAGAGCACCAGCTGTTTCCAGAAAATCATGGGTTTGTTCCAGATTATTAATCTATTTCTTTACGGGATTTAAACTCCCTTTTAATTTTTTCATAGTAAGCCACTGTAGACACGTTCCATAGCTAATAATTTGTACTGTGTGTTCAAACATTAAGCATAGGTAACAGTAACCAGAAAGCGCAAAACTATTAGTACGCTCATAATAAATTAACAATCACATTATCTTTGCCTTTAAGTATACTTGTTATTTTCACAAATGAATATTTTTTCTTTTAAAAAAATTATTATTCCCTGGACCTAAGTTTCTGTTTTTAGCTTGATTTTAAGTCATTTGTCAAGTAATCCTAATGGTAGGTAGTCAACTGTTGACATCAGCAGAATAAATAGTATGTGAAAGTTGTCTGAACAAAACCAAAAGAATTATTCAATGATATTTTAAAATATTTGCAAACAACTCAATTGGCTATATTTCTTTTAAATCTGTATCTGCATCTATCTATTTGAAAATCTTAAGAATGTACACAAGACTAAAACCAAATTAAGTTATGAAACATGTTGTTTTCTATTTTATACATTTATATTGTTTGATATTTTTCATTTTTTGATTTTCTCAAAACTTATGATTTTATTGAGATTTTAAAAAGATAAAGCGATTTTAAGGAGAATGTGAGAACTGAGAATTGCAGAGATCCCAGGTACCATCAGTGGTCTGATGAATCACTTGAACATGAACTATAAGGTAGCCACTGAGTTGAGTTCAGCTATTAACTATGTTCTGAGTTGTGATGACATGCATTTGCTTCTAAAATGGTTCTACAGAGAACCCACAAAACCATTTTCAATATAGACCTGTAAGTTTTTAAATTCTACAGAGAGGTCCATATAAATAAATAACTGAACAAAAAGATGAAAAGTACAGAAATGAAAAAGAAATGTAACAAAAAGTACACGAGCTTATAAGCTAGAAGAAATGTTTACATTCCAATAACAGTAAAAACAGTGGATCCATATAAGTTTATAAACACATAATCATTTAGGAATTTTGTTTGTTTTTCATGTGATATTATTTGGCACAATTTTATCTCTTGAAAGACAGTATATTTCATTCACTTTTGATTTTTTATTCAATATTATATAAAATAGATAAAACAACTGACCTAAAGTGCAAAAGATATTGGAAGGATCCATACACTCAAAAAATAGATTTATAGACTCTATAATTATTTAAAAAATACAAGAACCATTACAATTATTCAGACATATTTAACTATTGAATGACATAGATCCCACAGACTTCTCTAAAAAGTAAAACTAGAAGTCTTATTTCAAAACATGAAGTTAATTTTAAGAAAACAAATGCACTTTTATGAAGCCAGGTAAAATATGCCACATTGAAGTTATAATACAGCAAAAAAGAAGTATTTTCCTGAACACTCTTTTATACCACATTTTATATCTTTCCCATATAAAGTAATACAAATTATAACAATTACAATTAACAAAGCAGAAAAATTTTAAATTGAAACATTTATCTGTTAGTTTTCCAAAAGTTTAACAGCCAAAATACTTCTAAAATCTATTTCTTTTCAAACCATTATATTTTAATCTTAAACTCACTGATAGCAAAGCCTGCTTTTAAGAAACCATTTCTCATACTATTGAATTCAAAGAGACTAAATGCCGTTACTTATTCATTGTAAAATGCACTTATTTAACCACAGTGTTATTTTCACTTGTTTGTGCTGTAGTTTTAAGAGACTTATGCTTAGAGAGAAGCCAACAAGCATTCTGCAAGCTACCCAACTACCTTATTAATTGACTGATTAATCTAATACCATGTTTAATTACACCTGAATCAAAATCTAAAGTCAAAGAAAGAACAAAAACAATAAGATAAATTAAATTTATTTCATCCGATTCAATTTTAATGTGATTGGCTGACCTCAAAAGCTCTGTGTGAGCTGCATGTTTGTGGAGGGTAGAAATCTAATCAGATGATTTGAAAGTATAACCGAAAATAACATTGAAATGGTCGTTGGTGCATAAATACACTTTGTTTTTATTCATATTGTTTTTCCTTATTGCTGTTTTTAGAAGTGACTTTTTGATTAAAAAGTCAAAGAAGAGTAAATGCTGGCATGGATGCAGAGAGAAAGGGAAGCTTATACACTGTGG
This sequence comes from Nycticebus coucang, assembly GCF_027406575.1. Classification (NCBI taxonomy): domain Eukaryota; kingdom Metazoa; phylum Chordata; class Mammalia; order Primates; family Lorisidae; genus Nycticebus; species Nycticebus coucang. The sequence continues at coordinate 44,307,175 of NC_069794.1, read as the reverse complement.
GTGGGACAGCAAATTCGGGCAACCCCTCTGAACAACAGTATGGAGATTCCCCTAATAAATAAAAATAGACTTCCATTTCACCCAGCAATCCCACTACTGGATATCTACCCAAAGGAAAATAAGTTATTTTATCAAAAAGACACGTGGAATCTACTCAAGTACCCATCAATTCATGAATGAACAAAGAAAATATTATGTGCGTGTGCACGCGCGCACATATACGTACCCCATATAGTACTACTCAGCCATAAAAAGAAATGAAATAATGTCCTTTGCAGCAATTTGAATGGAACTGGAAACCATCATCCTAAGCCAAGTATCTCAAGAATAGGAAAAAACTAATCACATGCACTATCTAATAATTAGGAGGTAAATGTTGGACACGTACGGGCCCAAAGAGATGTAAAGACATTGGAATCCAAGAATGGGGTAAAGGTAAAAATGTACTTATTGGGTACAATGAACACTATTTTGGCCATGGGCACACTGAAATCCCTGATATAAGGATTGCACAAGATATCTATGTAACAAAAACATTTGTAACATTTTACATTTTGAAATTTAAAAAAAGGGAAGAGCTACTTTCATGAATGCATGTTGAGATTTCGACTTTCAAGAGTGAACCAGATGAATTCACAATTAAAATTTCAGCCAGTCTTAGTCTAATGTCACTCTGCTATAACTTTGTAACATAGAAGATAGAAGTTATTCTCTAGGACTAAAAGTCTTGCTGACTTTGTGTGTGTGTGTGTCTGTGAAAAAGTTAGGAAAATGTGAAATCTCTGGTTTTATAAAGATGAGCAGCTGTTTTTCTTTTTTGTTTGTTTGTTGTTTATTTAGGATTTTGTCTTTGTTCAGGCTGCTACTAAAAAAGTACCACAGCCTTGCTGGTTTACAAACAGCAAAATTTTATTTCTCACAGTTCTGAAGACTGGAAGTCCTACAACCAGTTGCTGGCGTAGTTAGGTTCTAGTGAGGGTATTTTTCCAGGTTACAAGACAGACTTATCTTTGAATCCTCACAGGGCAGACAGAGGGCCAGAGCACTCCCTGGAGTCCCTTTGACAAGATCTCTATCATACTTGTGATGGCTTCAACCTCATGATATAATTAAATCTTAAAAGCCCTCCCGTCTAATACCCTCATACTGGGGATTAGGGTTCAACATATTAATTTGAGGTGCAAGAGGAGAAAAAAACCATTTAGTTCTTGGAAGAGGCCTTAGTTAATTTTTTCTTGCATATTTATTTTCCTTTCTCTTTCCTATGCTCTTTTCCTTTATCCTGGCCTTAGTGGCACATTTTCTCATGTAAGCTATCCTGACTGCTGACTCTTGGCTCGTATGACTGTCTAACAAATGCAGCAGACGTCAAGGCTGACAGCCGTTTTAGTACCCTTATGAATACTGGCAGCATAATCTGTTGTTAGAGATTCTGAAATTCATAACAAATGCAAAAATAGCTCTTGTCAAGTATGACAAAAGCTATAGTTATTAATACCTGCCAGGCATACTTTATAATAAAACAGTGGCTCACCTTTTTTTCTACTTTAATATATAAAAATACACCTGACCCTCAAAGTACTAAATGGCTCTATAATAAAGAAGTATTACTAAGTCCTTGGATTGTGATCTTTTTTTTTTTTCTTTTTTTGGCTTTGGCTGGGTTTGAACCCACCACCTCCGGCATATGGGACCAGCGCCCTACCCCTTTGAGCCACAGGTGCCACCCTGGATTACAATCTTGAATGTTCAAGTGTCATGAAAGGAAAACAAATTGGTGAACCACTACATTTTTGACATTTTAATTAGGAAAACAAAAAATAAAACAAAGGTAACAGAACAATATGTAAGTGATATTCTTCAAAACATGAAATATTAGAAAATGGAAAGTAATTTAAACATCGAATTATTAATTCATGTGAAAGAAATGTTTCTAAATGTTTTCTTAGTTTGTCTGGTTTCCCTTCCGGAAGTTTACTACAAGCTTCTGAGTTATACCAGGAATCAAATGCTCTCCCTTAACCAATACAAATTTAAAAAATGAAAAAGAAGCCAAATATTGTTGCCATCTCTTTAAGTCCAACAGACTTTACTACAATCACAAATATGCTTGTTGAAAACTCTCTTAGAATAACATTGCTGGTAGTTTTGCTTTATTTTCTAGCACTTCTGCTCATTCACTTAATATCCATATTAAGATGATTATATGAGAAGAGTAAGAGTAATCCTGATACAATAAATATGAATAATCCTGATACAATAAATATGATAATTTATGCCACTTTATCTGTAAAGTACCAACTGAGTTTGAATTATGATGTGTCAGAATTTTGTACCAAACTTGGTTGAGAATATAACAATTAAAAAGTCCGTTTGGCTATCTAGAAAGCAGACATTATGATTGTCAAAAGATTCTAGATTCAAATCTTAGGAAACACCCTTCTTTTGTAGTTGGCTAATTAAAATAATGCTGGGGTAGTTCTCTGATTGACACTGCTCAAGTAACATGCTCTCTATTTTTTTCACAGCCGTATGATTCCTTCATTGGCAGCCCCCACTATAACTAGAGTTGAAATAGCACTGGGACTGAGTGGCTTCTCCCAGGAATATAATGCTAGTTATCAGAAAAAAAGGATAAAGTTATCAGAAAAAAGTTTCAAAGAATAAAGCTCTGAAGTCTTTTTGAAAAGCCCTAGCTATATTAATAATATCATTGAAATGAGGAATTCATTTATCAAATTGCATCTTAAAGAACTTGTGTGTGTGTGTGTATGCCCTCAACACACACATTTGATTGTTCTCATCATCTTGTACAGTTATAGAAAAAGAATTATTTGTATGTTATAAGCAATATGATCTTTGAGCTTATTAGTTGACTTAACCAAGGTCTCATATACTTCAGGGAGTACGGCAGCTGAAACTCAACATTGGTCTTCCGATTCCTAAACTGGTGCTATTTCTTTTATACAATGCAGGTAAGGATTAATAAAAAAATAATAATAATAACCCAGATATTAGTATAAACAATTTCTTTCAACATAAAAATAAATCTATTTTTTTGGTTTTTCTAAGAAAAATTTCATTGTTTTCTTATTTTACTATCTTAAAAATGCTTCTCACGTATTATAATATGAAATCCTTATAAAAGGAAGCCTCCTCTTTCTATTTTCCATGTGAATTTTGCCACTGGGGACAAGCAGAGAAAGTCTCAATATTTTTACGTAAGTTTTAGAAAATCTAAGAACAAATCATAAAGAATAATTTGGAGGAACTGAAAAAGTGTTATTGAATTGTGCAAAAACTTTGAAATGAATAGACATAACTGCTGAAAACTGGATATGTATAAATATAACGTTTTGAAAAGCCTATATGCAGTACGGATTTTGATTTATGGAACCAAGCTTTTCTATAGTCACAGAAAATGTACCAAAAATAGTTGCACATTGAAGTTGAAATCAGTGCACATTTAAAAGCAGATAGAGATATCACTGATTTTACAATCTCTAAACAGGTTAAGTTGAAGTACAAAAATAAAATTTTCAGAATTACACCCAACCCATGTTTCATATGACTAAGTCAATACTTTTTAGGAGATGAAATCCTCACAAATTTCTTTGAAATTTTTTTGGGTACCTCAAAAGATTATTAAAATTATAAATGTACATGTCTTACTTATTTAGCCCTCAACATTATTATTCTAAAGAATAGGTCTATTTTAGGAATTATGGGGATAACCACATGGGTAGCTGTCAAGTGTGTGTTTGGTGGGGATGCCAGAAGCCTGCTCAGGTATCGCACACACTGAAAATGCACAGCCCAGTGATGAGCGCCCCTGAGTATTCAGGGCTCATTAGCCAGTCAATGATGCATTATGCCCAGCGAGGGCTGAGCACAGCATTCCACTAGATAGAGCTGGGGTTTACATTGAAGTGAACACAAAATCTATCTATATCATGAACATTAACTATGCATTTAGTATATATTTTTATGTAATTGGTGTTCATATGCTGGTGTAGATGATACACAGGTAAGGAAAATGGGGTACGTTGATAGATCACATAAAAAGCCTGCTGAGACTATGACATTTAAACAGACTTCAAATAAATGAACCAGTTTGCTATGCAGATATTTGGGTGGAGGGGAGAATTTGCTTTGCATATTTCAGGAACAATAGGAGACCCATAATACTGGAGCAGAGGGAATGCAGAAATATGAGTGGAGACGAAGTCAAGCAGAGAGCCAGGGGTCAAATTACACCAAGCCTTCTGAATCCTGCTACATCTTTGGTGTTTACTCTGTAAAGATTAACACAGAAATCACTTAAACAGTTAATGCAATTAAAATAAATATTTTACCCAGGATACATTTGATCTCAGTAATGGAATAGGAACTCTTCTAGCTCTGGGTGGTTTAGTGATCAAAGTGAAAGAAGTATTTTTTATTTCACATTCAACATCAAAGCTTTTTTAGTAAAACTTTCATTTAACACCCAAAGGGCCCTCTAAGTTATTTACTGTGAATTGTTCCTCTTGTTTTTCTTTTTGTATCTTAATATGCTGTTTGATAAACCCACTGGAAAACCAAAAATACAGGAAAGAATACAATAAGGTGAAAATGTATTTCTCTTTACACTTTTCATTAGAGTTACCTTGGCCGTCTAGTTCGACGACAAAAGTACTCTTTAAATCCAAGCTGATGATGTTCAGACAGTGCAAATGTTTCCCTTATATTTCAAATAATCAGTGTTTGTTGCTATTGCTTCCTGCATATTATTCACAGAAACCAAATAAAAGTGATGAGCAAACAATTAAAATATGTATATAGACAGCAATTAGGAGTGAAAAATCAGCAATGAAAAGATTACACCAATGGAAGGTTATGCTTTAATACTTTGGAATACCTTTTTGTACACAGATGTTCATTAAACATTGTCTACAACTAAAAAGTTCAAAGAAATTATTTTTACCAGAATGAAGCCTTTTACTGAATTACATTTCCAAATCCTTCACTACACATTTCGTGGTGTTTTTAGTAAAAGTTCTCCAGACAAAAGGAAGCAATGAGTCTGGCAAACTTAAAATCTGCAGAGTAGGCTAGTGGGCTTGGGACTAGGGAAGACTTGCAATTGAAGTCCAAGGGCAATCTGCTGGCAGACTTCCTTCTTGGGGGGTAGGTCAATCTTTTTCCTATTAGGACTTTCAACTGGTGGAATGGGGTCCATCCATATCATGAAAGGTGATCTGTTATATTCAAAGTCCATTGATTTAAATGTGAATCTCATCTAAAAGATATCTTCACAGAAAAACAAAACAAAACAAAATAATAGCTAATAAAATACCTAGGTAATGTGGCCCAGGCAAGTAAACATATAAATTAGCTAGAGCACAGGGAATGACTTCTGCTTCTAGTCTGAAGTGGGGTGTGTTTATCTCTAGGGAACATAAGAGGCTCTTTTTAGCAAAATAGCTGACAAAAAATTATTATTCAGTGAGAAATGTAGTTTTCCACTCAGTATCTTCTGATTTTAAAACCATTAAATAAAATAGAAACAAAACTTTTAAGTATAAATGCATGTACATCAAAATCTATATTTTCTTGTTTTTGTTTGTTTGTTTGTTTGTTTTTTTGTTTTGTTGCAGTTTTTGGCCGGGGCCGGGTTTGAACCCACCACCTCTGGTATATGGAGCCAGTACCCTACTTCTTTAAGCCACAGGCGCTGCCCAAAATCTATATTTTCAACGCAGTATTTTATTCTTCCAAACTATCACATAAAACCAAAACAAAACTGTGCTTTCATATATCTACATCTGCCTATGACCTACTGTAATATTTAAATATCTAATAAGCTGCTAGTAACATTTTAAAAATAAAATTCTTCTCTCTTTTTCTCTGAACTTTTGAAAAGAATAGTTTTCACCCACCACTTCCATTTCTTTAACAACTTTCCCTAAACACCTTACTTCAAACTGTTGGAACAACCTTTATTGTAGTCACCATGGATGTCTTGACTACTCATTGGCACTTTTTAGTCTGTAAAGTTTATAACTTCTTTCTTGTCACTCAAGTTTGTCTTCTCAAGGCTGAATCTACTTCCTGGGCTCTTTATTTTTTGATTATTTCAGGATCTTACAGATTCTTTCTTCCCTCCATACAAACCCCAATATCAGCATCATTTATACCTAGATTTGGGGTTTTCAGTAATTTGGAAAATTTTACTTTTCATCTCCTTAAAATCCCTGGATATCTCAAAGGCTAACATCAAATTTCTTCACATGGTTTCTAAGGCCCTTGGGCACAGCGTCTTTTAGTTTCACATTTTTTCCTGGTTTTCCTGACACCCTGGCCACCACATCACATGTTTGTGCAAAGTGAGTATTTTCCTCTTTTCTTTCTCACTATTTGCTTCACCTTCTTAAACCTTAGCCTGACATCTCATCCTCATCAGTAAGACTTAGTTCAAATGGAACCTCCTTAAGGAACTTTCCTAAGAGCCACATTTTGTGGTTCATACTATGCAGGTCTCTTTTTTGTCCTTTGCAAAAAAGCAAAAAAAAAAAAAAAAAGAAAGAAAAAAAATTAGGACATACCTCAACCACGAACTTGTCCTGTTTTTGTATTATAAAAAATCATCACATTGTACCCCATATACGCAGTAATGTACATAGTTACGATTTAATAAAAAAAGACATTCCATATGAGGTATATCAATTGAAATATGCTTATATCAAAATGAAAAAGCTGAAATAAATACTCTAAATGTAAAAATTTTATAATCCAGGCAACATGAGAGTTTTATAACTAAGAAGACCAATTACTTTGAAATTTCATAGATGGGGACATCATTTTTCTGGAATTGTCCCATTAATTTATAAGCACAAAATAAAATAGTTGACTGGATTGAGTAAAGTATGTTTATAAGGGATATAAATAATTTTATGTAAATGGGGAGATTATTTTAAAAATCTGTGTATAATACAGTATTTAATAATACTTGATTAAATGTGAAATGTTTTCTTACATTACTGAAGTTAGATAGTAAGAACTGCCTAATTGGATACCTAGAATTTATTAACTCTAACTCATTGTTTTACTGGTGGGGTAATTAAAACTTATCGAGACTGTTACTTGCCTCTACCTCACCAGAGCATTGGTACTCAGAGTGTCTTGTACTCTTCCTGTCGAGAAATATTACTGAACTGGTTTCCAGACCAACTAACTCAGAATCATGGTATAGGTTATTAAACCATTCCTTTTCTGATACCCTGTGATAGATGGCAAAAAACGGACACAGTTGTCCACCCTGCACTATAATCACTTCTTTTTTCTGCACTGTGACTTGATAGCTTCTTCCATTAATATATGTGTATATAGTATATTTATTTACACCTTGTAATTGATGGGAGAGTGACTTGCTTTGATTAGCAGAGTGTGCGGTTAATAGAGTTGTGCCACTTTTGAGCTGAAAATTCAGGAAGCCTTTTCCACTGTCACTCTGATCACCAGAAGGTAGCAAGGCTGCCATGTGAACAAACCTCAGCTTGCCTATAGGATGATAAAATAGTATATGCATCACCTCAGCCAATAGAGAAATAACAAAAGATTTGGTTGAGTCTAACTTAGACAGTCATCTCCTAGCTAATCCATCACATGTTTGGGTGCTCAATATAGTCACAGAACTCAGCCATGGCTGGAAGAATCACTCGGCTGAGCTGAGCTCAAGTTGCTCACTCAGAGTATTTGAAGCTAAACAAATGGTTGTTGCTTTAATTCATAGTTTGGGGCTTTTTATTTGTTTTGTTTGTTTTGATGCAGTAATACATAACTAGTAAATATCATTGGTTACTTCTTATTAACAAAAACAGGTTAGAATTTATTACCTTTTCGCCTTGGTGCCTCTCTGAAATTCATTTCTAAGAAATGCCCAAAATAGTACAAAAAGTTTAGAATGTTAACAATAGATTATTAAACAGCTTTCTAAATAAAACTGAATAGGCCAGGTGCGGTAGCTCACACCTGTAATCCTAGAACTCTGGGAGGACAAGGCAGGCAGAATGCATGAGCTCAGGAGTTCCAGACCAGCCTGAGCAAGAATAAGACCCCTTCCCTACTAAAAATGGAAACATTAGCTGGGCATTGTGGTGAGCCCCTATAGTCCCAGCTACTTGGGAGGCTGAGGCAGGAATCTCTTGAGCCCAAGAGTTTGGGATTGCTATGAGTTCTGCTGATGCCAGGACATTCAACCCCAGGGTAGCAGAGTGAACTAGATAGATAGATAGATATAATAAAACTGAACATTAATATATTGTATGTTGGAGGGAAAAGGTATTTAAACACATGCCCATATTCATGAAACAACTATACTGGAAAACAAGTTGTAGGTTCGTATAAACACGTAACCTTGTACTACTGCTTTTGTAAACTTAGTAATTTTACTAGGAAATTAAATTGTCTCTAAATCACACATCAAACTGTCAGTTCTATTCACGTAAATTAAACGTAACATGTGCTGCCTGAACAACATAATTAGTTATTAAACTTTCTTTGTGTGGCAAATAAAGTTTAAGTTTCTCCTAAAGCTCTTCAGGATAATTTTATATTAGAAACCACCCAGGATACAATTAAAATTTTATGTACACTTATGCTGACAGTTGTCAGAAAACGCCTTGAGAACTTTATATACTTTTGTCTCTGCATAAGAGTAATTAATACTGATTCCCAGAAGGGTACTGAGTGTATAAAAGTAACGAGAGACTCCCTTTGGGCAGGTTATAACTGCTTCACACCTTCGGTATACAATAAACCATTAGTGGTAATTAAAATTCATTTCGTATCAGTTATAAGCTAAGGGATCATTAAAGGTCATGACTTTGTCCTTAATTATTTGGGTTATTGTTTTTATTTAATTAGATCAGCTTAATGAGTCTTTGGTTGCAGCATGGCTCTAAATAGAGCAACACACCTGAGAGGGTACGTCTTTGACAGCCTTGGCTGCTCATTCGTATTTTCGTGGAAGTAACTTACTGTACTTCACACACCGGATTAGGTCAATCTCTGGGGAAAACAAATCGAATTGGGATAGACGTTTTGACTAGATTCAGTAGAATTCAACTAAATTCAACTTATAGGGAATTTTAAACATACCCTTCTGAAAAAGCCCCTCCTCTGTAACAAGTAAAAATGAGAGCATCATCCTTGCCACTACTTTTTCTATTAAGCAAGACTAAAGAGAACCTTCCCTCTATACAGACACGACCATCCCAATAGTTCTCAGATTTAACCCAAACCCGTTGAGATTTCTCTGTGAACAGTTCTGTTCTAAAGTAATGTAAGGAATGTGGAGAAACTTCCAACTGTTATGAGTAATGAGAGGAGATTCGTTTCCTGCAGTCATCATACAAAATGACCACAAACAAGGCAGCTTAAAATAACACAAATTCATTATCTCCCAGATCTGGAAGCTACAAGTCCGAAATGACCATCCTTCCCGTGAAGTCTCCAGCAAACTTCTTCCTTGCCTCTTTTAATTTCTGGCGGCTTCTGGTGTTGGCTCCTGACAGTGTAACTCCCATCTGTGCCTCTGTCTTTATGTAACCATCTCCTTCCGTGGTGTTTTCTGTCTTCACAGAGAGCTCTCCTCTCTGTTTCCATTTCTCTCCTCTTGCACTTACGGCCCTCTCTAACCCAGAATGACCTCATCTCAATCTTATAAAAGGACCCTACTTCCAAACAGGGCCACATTCTTAGGTTCCAAATAGACGTGAATTGTGGAGGTACAGCATTCACCCCACTACAGAGTAAGTATTTAATTAGGACAAAACTCTGAGAGAATAGGAAAATGTACTCCCGCATCCATGTGAACCAGAGAATTAGAGACCATTGAAGTTTTCCTTGTCTATAAATAGATGGGGTTGGAATATATGTGTCTTTCCAGTTTCTGTTCTGATGAGATTTCTTTTTACTCAAAAGGCTTACATGTACATAGGTAAAGCAAATAGTGGACAATTCTGAGAAATAAGTAGGAAATGGTAGATGAAAAGCCTTTAAAGGAAGAGGTGCAAAACATTTTGATGGATTTAGACTAATTTTCTCCATAAATCCCATAATTTACACCACTCATGCAAGGTACTCTGTGAAATAGCAAACAGACCATTTCCATTAATGACATCAGGCTATGAAATGTAATCAGTCAGAATTTACCACTGGAAAGGTGGGATGGTTATTTTTGGGTGTCACCCAGGCTGTCCTTTGTACCCATTTATACAATCCCACTCCAAACCTAGGTACTATCATGATCGTGTCTTATCAATGTTGTTAACATCTAAAATTAGTTGACTTTAAACCAAGGAGGTTGCCCTTAATAGTAGGAATAGGCATTACCCAGTCAGCCAAAGGCCTTAAGACAAAAGGGGAACTTTCTTTGGGAAAGAAGAAATTCTGCTTCTAGACAACAGCATCAAATTATGTCTGAGTTTCCAGTCTTTTGGCTTGTCCTACACAGTTTGGACTTGCCAACCTCCACAAACACGTGAGCCAATTCCTTAAAATAAATCTCTTTATGTATGGGCATCTGTGTGTGTCTTTAAATGTTAAATTTAAATTTTCATCTCTCTCTCATTGGTTCTGTTTCTCCAGAGAACTCTTACTAGTAAAAACCGTGGCCATGCAGGCATTATGACAAAGGAAATTTACAATGTTTATAATTTGCAAATTAATATGCATATAAAAAGTGATGTTATTATAAAATGCAACCTTCAGCTTGGCAGAAACATGTACAGATATAATTATAAATGTATGTTGACTAGAATATCTTTACTTTCCCATAATTTTATATTTTATCTTTTTATTCCCTCTTATATACTAATTAGCATAATGGTGTTCTTGAGGGAGAGCATTAGATACTTAAAATCAGTTGCACATGAGAATATGAATATCACTGACACATTATTCTTTCAAATCGTTAAGAGATATAATGAAATAATCACCAGGATATACAACTTACACTCAATTTCTTTCAAAATGTAGTTAACTGAGTGAAATGATTAATACCAAATGTAATCTGTCAAAGTTTTTTCAATTTGAAAAATGAATATTTTCCCTCCAATTTAGTAAGCGCGCTGTTAGAAAGTCAAAGAAGTCTCCTTCTTTCTTTAAGTATACATAATATTCCATGGTGTATATATACCACAATTTATTAATCCATTCGTGGATCGATGGGCACTTGGGCTTTTTCCATGACTTAGCAATTATGAATTGGGCTGCAATAAACATTCTGGTACAAATATCTTTTTTATAATGTGATTTTTGGTCTTCTGGGTATATACGTAGTAGAGGAATTATAGGTTTGAATGGCAGGTGTATTTTTAGATCTCTAAGTGTTCTCCAAACATCTTTCCAAAAGGAATGTATTAATTTGCATTCCCCACCAGCAGTCATATTCTTCTTAGTAAAGTATCTCAAAAATGGAGGAAAAATTATCCAATGTACTCAGCCCTACTATGAAACTAATTTCATATGAAAGCCATAACCCAATTATAACCTAAGAATATGGGGAAGAGGGAGAGGGAGGAGAAGGAGGGGGGAGGATGGGCAGAGGGAGGGTGATTGGTGGGATTACACCTGCAGTGCATCTTACAAGGGTACATGTGAAACTTAGTAAATGTAGAATATAAATGTCTTAACACAATAACTAAGAAAATGCCAGGAAGGCCATGTTAACCAGTGTGATGAAAATATGTCAAATGGTCTATAAAACCAGTGTATGGTACCCCATGATCGTATTAATGTACACAGCTATGATTTAATAATAATAATACTAAAAGATATTTAAAAAAAAGAAAGTCAAAGAAGGAAAACACACAAGGCAACTGAATTTTATGTTTTTAAGAAGACACCACTTAAAACCCTTCTGCTTCCAACATCATGTAATATAAACAAAATAACAAGGAAATACAGAAATGAAACACAATGGTGCTGCGCTACCAGAGGTTTGTCTCTCAGTAAACCTCGCCACCACTGACGTTACCCTTGAGTCAGGCTCTGGGAGGTGTTCTGGGCCTGGGCAGCTCCGTCCCACTCCCACCTGGTGCTCCTGTTTGGTGGGGCGTCCTACATAGTCCAAACAATTCCTTACGTCCCGGTGGTTGAAAACATGTAAGTTCAGACTATAAATGCCTTGATTTCCCTCGTTCAGACACATAATGAGTAATGTATGACTACTGAAAAACTTTCTTCCTGTTCAGATACACATAAACTTTACATTTATGATACATACAGTTTCTCATGGCTTGTTTAAAATAGGAGGAAACCCACAGAGGGTCATATAGAGGACCTGGGTCTCTCTATATTCCTAATGTTTAATTAGCTCTTATCATAACTCTTGGATCCAGAATTCTACTCCCAGCCAAAACCTCAATAATAAACACACACCTTTTTCTTAAACTGAATAAAAATTTACACTTTCAGTATTGACTAAGGGACATGCCTACTTCTCTCCTTTTTCTTATTGTTTGGGATTCATTGAGGGTACAAAGAATTAGGTTACACTGATTGCAGTTGTTGGGTAAAGTCCCTCTTGTCATTGTGCCATACACTGTGACACCCTATCCCTGTCCCTCCTCCCCTCTCCCCATCCACATTCCCCTAACCCTCACCCCACAAAACTTGTATTAGCTCATCTACAGCCTTCATGTCAGAATTGAGTACATTGGATTCTTGCTTCTCCATTCTTGTGATGCTCTACTAAGAAGAATGTGTTTCACTTCCATCCACGTTAATACAGTAGATGTAAAGTCTTCATCTTTTTAGAGCACTGAATAGAATTCCATGGTATACATATGCCACAACTTGTTAATCCATCCCTGGGTTGATGGGCAATTAGGGTGTTTCCACATTTTGGCGATTGTAAATTGAGCTGCAATAAACAGTCTAATGCAAGTGTCCTTATGGTAAAATATTTTTTTTTTCTTCTGGGTAGATGTCCAGTAATGGGATTGTAGGATCAAATGGGATGTCTAATTTGAGTTCTTTAAGGACTCTCCATACTTCTTTCCAAAAAAGTTGTATTAGTTTGCAGTCCCACCAGCAATGTAAATGTGTTCCCTTCTCTCCACATCCATGCCAAACATCTGCAGCTTTGGGACTGTGATGTGGGCTATTCTCACTGTGGTTAGGTGATAGCTCAGGATGGTTTTCATTTGTACTTTTCTGATGATCAGAGATGATGAGCATTTTTTCAATTTTTGTTAGCCATTCATCTGTTTTCATCAGAGAAGGTTCTGTTCATATCTCTTGCTCAGAGGTAGATGGGATTGTTTACTCTTTCTCTGTTGATTAATTTGAGTTCTCTGTAGATTCTAGTTATTACACCTTTGTAAGATTCATACCTTGCAAATATCTTCTCATTCTGAAGGTTGTCTTTTTGCTTTACTTGTTGTGTTCTTAGCTGTGCAGAAGCTTTTCAGCTTAATTAAGTCCCATTCATTAATTTTTGTTGTTGCAATAGCCACTGAAGGAAAATCATAAAATCTTTCCCCAGTCCAACATCATCAAGTGTTTTCCCCATACTTTCTTCTAAGTTTTTTTTTTTTTATCATTTCTTGTATTATATTTAAGTCTCTTATCCATCTTGAGACAATTTTTGTAAGGTGAGGAAGGTGCGAGTCGAGTTCCAGTCTTTTCTGTGTGGTTATCCAGTTCTTCCAGCACCGTTTGTTCAATAGCGATTCTTTTCCCCACTGTGTGCTTTTGTTTGGTTTATAAAAGGTCAGATGGCAAGTAGAGACTGGTTTAATTTCTTGTTTTTCTATTTGTTGAATAAGAAGCTGTTTAGTTTTTAAAAATGATTTAAGCAAGCTTAGATTTCCTTTAAATTGTTTGGTATTCCTAGACCATGATTACATTGAACGACAAGACAAATATAAGGTGTATTTATTCCCATTTATTTTATTTTCATGTTAATTCTCATTAATTTTATTTCATTGTGTCTTAGAATCAAGGCAAATAGAACAATGGCCATTTTCATCAGTAAATCTTGTTGTTTGTATTGCCGTTAGTGAAGCAGAATAAACATTCTGATATGGATTAACCTATCTCTACATTTTTATTATCTGGAATAAAAACACATCAGAGGAGTTAATAAAATATTTCAAAAAATGTAATAAAAATCATGCTTGTTTTAATTAGATGATGTGTATCTATTTTGCTTCTGTGTGTATCTAATAAAATTTGGTTTTTATAATTTTAGAAATTGTAAAACTATTATCCAACATATATCCCATGCCATATAAGACATTTCATTTTACAACAGGCCATATATATGGAATGGGACCATAAAATTGTAATGGAAATGAACAATTTCTCTCACCTAGTGACATCAGAGCTGTCATAACATTGTTGTATGAGGCATTATTCATATTCTGTGGTGATGTTGGAATAAACAAAACTACACTGCCTGTCATATAAAAATATAGCATATAAAATTAAGTGTAGTACATAATACTTGGTAATAATGGCTACGCTACTGGTTTATGTATTTATTATATTATAGTTTTTAGTGTTACTTTAGAGTGTATTCCTTCTTTTTATAAAAAGTAAACTATAAAACATCTTTGGGCAGGTGCTCTAGGAAGTATTCAAGATGAAGTTTTTGTTTTCATTGGAGGCGACAGCTCCACGCATATCAAGGTCCCTGAATACTTTTCCAGTGGGACAAGATGTGGAGTGGAAGATGGTGACCTTGATGATCCTGAGTCTGTGTGACAGTTCCAGGCTGATGTGTGTGTTTGTGTCTTTATCTTTAAGAAAAAGTTAAGAAAAAGTTTATGAAGATTAAAAAAAAGTAAAAAAAAAAATTCAAAGATAGGAAGAAACTTACAGGGACATAAAGAAAAATGCATGTATTGTCACATAGTGTTATGATCCCCCTGTGTTTTTAGGTGTTATTGCAAAAAAGCCATAATTTACGAAAATTAAAAGCTTATAAATAAAAAATGCTAGCACAAGCTGTTTAATATATGTCTCATTGAAGAAAGACTTGTAAAATAAATTGAGTGTAGTCTACGTGTACGGTGTTACAACGTCTCCAGTAGTGGACGGTAATGTCGTGGGTCTTTGCATTCACCTGTCACTCTAGGTGTCACCTGTCACCTAGAGCAACTTCCAATCCTGTAAGCTTTATTCATGGTAAGTTTCATGTAGAGGTGTACCATTTTTTGGCTCTATATATGTTATTCATATTATATTTTTTCTATATTTAGATATTGAAATACCTACCATTGTGTTATAATCGGCTACAATATTCAGCACAATCATACGCTGTACATGTAGCCTAGGTGCAGTAGGCCAAGTCACCAACATTTGTATAATTATACTTTATCAGGCTCACGTATGGATGATAGAGTCTATACATACATTTCTCAGAATATATCTCACTAGTACCTGATGCACATTAGTCATTACTTCAGCATTCCACCTTGTTGCTTACATAACTAACTATAGAAATGAAATGAAATTTATACTTTTAATCACTTCTCATCTGTTATATAAAACACTTTACCTACTATTCAGATAACACTAAAAATCACGTATGCTTGTTGTGGGACTTTGCAGAGCCAAGAGTGCCTGAGCAGCATTCATTTTTAATTCTGGGGTAGTAGATGCCCAGTGGAAAACAAAGCAAAGTAAAACAGTACCCTTGCATTCTCCTTTTTACACTGACTTTGCTTTCTCTGTTCAAGTCAATAGACTATAGAAGGCAATCATTGGGAGATTAAGGTTAATTAAACTGACTTTCTAGTAACCATTGCTTACTCTCCCACTGAACCAGGCAGTGGATTTTGTTATGAGAACAAAGGTGATTGAGTTCTGCACTATTTCCACTATTGGAAAGAACATTCCTTTATTCCCCTGTATTTGTTTTAGATACAGTGATTCTTGTTGATTCTGATAAAAGATAAAGGCTCATGCACACAGTTTCGCTGATTTTACCCAAGATAAAGATAACATAAATAATTGTCATACTGTTGCTTATCTTTAATCTTCTCGGGAGTATTGACATTTTAAGAAGTAATTTTTTTCTATTTTCCTGTCCATATACAGACATACTTTTAGCATGTGCGAAGAGTACATTTTAAAATAATCCACTGACTCAAAAGGGCATGTCCCTGTATAAATTAACACATTGTACTATATAAATAATATTTAATTATAAAATAAGAACATTAAGTGCTGTACACTACAGCAACTTTGTGTTGTATAGTGTATATTTGGGTATATGTGCATATTTGCTGTTTAGTGGCCCTTTTTCCACAACCTTAATATTGAGAAGAGCACCTTCTCAACATTGTGTAATGGGATGTAGCATATCAAAACTTAACAATAATGTCTTTTAACATAGACATTTTAACTTTGTAACATTAGAACTTTATAATTCAAATAATCACTTCATTTCTAATGTCTATAAATACTAGTTTTTCATTCTTCTTTTTAAAAATTGTACTGTATTCATTTTCCATATTTGCAAAATACTACACTTCAATCTATATCTGTTGTGATCATAATAACTACAGCAATATATACATATATGTACAAATGTCCAACATTTGAACAAAAAGGACTTTAATTTTCATGGAAAAAAATTAATGGAGCTTTTTAATGGTGACTATAAATAGTCATAAACGCTTATCCAAAATAACCAAAATTTGAAATGAATCTTAAAATTTTAACCCGATAAAAAATGCCATTGATATGTTTTTCTATTAAAATATTTTATGATAAAAAAATCAGAAATAAACTTTAAAATGTTCTTTTATTTGGCCAGTTATGAAAGAAAAACATATCACTATAAGTAGGAGAAGCATTAAACTTTAAGTAGGAGAAGCATTAAACTTTTTTTAACTCATTACAACAATCTTACACTGTGTTTGAGAAACTTTTTTTCTCTGTCATATATTTCTTATGTAGGTTTGAAATGTTTGATATATATGCAAAATATGTACATAAATATGTGTACATACCAAATATATGTATATATAAACACCAAATATATATATACATATAACCAAATACATATGCGTATATATATCAAATATATAAAAGCCAGACATTTATCAGCTAAATATATACATATAAACCACAAAATATGCATATAATTTTATATATGCACATATATATGTAAATAAGGGAGCTAAATGGGAGAATGAGTTGTGTGAATTGAGATGGAATACTTTTCCACTTACAAAGCAGGATTTTTATGTCCTACATGAAAATAATACATATTTGAAATGTTTTGAATAGTAGTATTTTTTGATGTTTTGAAGCACATTGATATATGCTCTCTCATTATGTCAGACACATATAAAAGAATATATATATACAGACTAAAATACAGAAAAGATGCAATTTTAGATTTAGCAGACTTTTTTATAGTATTCAAATGACACTTGCCACCTTCTATATATTATTAATTCCTATACAATATTATTTAGTAGGTTACATTGTTATTACCATCTTACAGATAAAAAATAAATAAATAAATGAAGTCAGGTGTGCTGGCTCACGTCTGTGACCCCAGCACAACAGGGGGATCAAGAAGATCACTTGAGTCCTGGAGTTCAAGCCTGCGGTCAGCTATGATTGTCCAGCCTGAGTGACAGAGCTAGCCAATGTCTCACATGCTTGCACACATACCGACTTAAATAATTGAAAAGTGAGCTGCTTTGGAGGTCTCATGCTTGCCCAATTTCAAAGAATGGATAACGGACAAAGTTAAGTTTTGGAAGTCAGCATTATGATTTTAAAGGATCTGATCAAAAGATAATCCAACCTTTAATTTTTCATTTATTTATTTATTTATGTATTTTTAAAATATGGAATGCTTCATGAATTTGCGTGTCATCCTTGTGCAAGGGCCATGCTAATCTTCTCTGTATCATTCCAATTTTTGTAAATGTGCTGCTGAAGTGAGCACTATTTTTTTATCAAATCATAAACATATAGATCATGTATACATTAATGCATTTCTGGGGTGCAATGTGCTGATTTCACATAGAATTAGGAACACTTAAATCACACTGGTTAATATATACCTCATCTTGTTTACTTAATTGTTGTTAAGACATTTATACTCCATACTATCTGACACCTACCCTTGCATTATGCGCCATAGGTGTGATCCCACCATTAACCCTCCATCGATTTGATCTCCCCCCTCTTTTCCTATCCCCCCTCCTCTCTCCTTCATCTCGGGCCATGATTGTGATCTATTCTTCATATGAAAGTGTGAGTGATTGTAAATTGGTTTCATAATAATACTGAGTACATGGGATATTTTTTCTTCCATTCTTGAAATACTTTACTAAATAGGATATCTTCCAGCTCCATCCATGTAAATGTAAAAGTGTTAAAGTCTCCATCTTTTTTAAAGCTGCATAATATTCCATGGTATACATATACCACAGTTTATTAATCCATTCATGTCAATGGGCACTTGGGCTTCGTCCATGACTTGGCTATTATGAATTGAGCTGCAATGAACAATCTGGTGCAAATATCTTTGTTGTGAAGTGATCTTTGGTCTTTTGGATATACACCTAGTAGAGGAATTGCAGGATCAAACGGCAGGTCTACTTTTAGATCCCTGAGTATTCTCCATACTTATTTCCAAAAGGGACATATTAGTTTGCACTCCCACCAGCAGTGCAGAAGTGTTCCCTCTTCTCCACATCCAAGCCAACATCTGTAGTTTTGGGATTTTGTTATGTGAGCCACTCTTATGGGAGTTAGATGATATATCAAAGTGGTTTTGATTTGTGTTTCTCTGATGATTAAATATGATGAGCCTTTGTCTGTAGACACATGTATCATGTGTCTGTAGACCATGTGCCTGTCTTCTTCAGAGAAGCTTCTGTTCAGGTCCCTGGACCACAATGAAATGGGATTACTTGCTCTTTTCTTATTAATAAGTTTGAGTTCTCTGTGAATTCTGGTTATCAAACCTTTGTCAAAGCATAACCTGCAAATATCTTCTCCCATTCTGAGGGCTGTCTGCTCGCTTTACTTACTGTGTTCTTGGCTGTGCAGAAGATTTTTAGTTTGATCAGATCCCAGTAGTGTATTTTTGATGCTGCTTCAATTGCCCAGGGGGGGTCCTCCTCATAAAATATTCGCCCAGGCTGATTTCTTCAAGTGTTTCTCCTGCACACTCTCCACAAATATTTATAGTTTCATGTCATAAGTTTAAATATTTTAGCCAGTGAGAGTCAATTTTTGTTAATGGTGAAAGTTGTGGGTTCAGTTTCAGTCTTCTACAAGTCGCCAGCAAATTCTCCCAGCATCATTTGTTAAATAGGGGATCTTTCCCCCCAATTTATATTTTTGATAGGCTTATCAAAGATCAAATGATGGTAAGTGTTTGGGTTCATCTCTTGGTTCTCAATTCTGTTCCATACATCTGCCTCTCTATTTTTATGCCAATACCATGGTATTTGATCACTATAGATTTATAGTATAGTCTGAAGTCTGGTAGTGTGATTCCTCCTGATTTGTTTTTATTTCTGAGTAATGCCTTGGCTATCTGAGGTTTTATCTGGTTCCATATAAAATGAAGTACTATTTTTTCCAGGTCTTAAAGTGTGACAGTGGTGCTTTGATAGGGATTGCATTAAATCTGTAGATTGCTTTTGGTAATATGGACATTTTAATAATGTTGCTTCTTCCCAGACATGAGCATAGTATGTTTTTCCATTTGTTAACATCTTCAGTTATTTCTTTTCTCAGAGTTTCATAATTCTCTTTATAGAGATCTTTCACGTCCTTTGTTAGGTGAATTCCCAAATATTTCATCTTCTTTGGCACAACTGTAAAGGGAATAGAGTCCTTGACTGTTTTTTTCAGCTTAACTATTATTGGTATATATAAAAGCTACTAATTTGTGAGTATTGATTTTGTATCCTGAGACACTACTATATACCTTGATCACTTCTAAGAGTTTTGTGGTTGAGTCCCTGGGGTTTTCCAGGTATAAAATCATATCATCTGCAAAGTGTGAAAGTTCGATCTCCTCTGACCCTATTTATATACCCCTGATCACCTTCACTTGCCTACCTGTGATGGCTAAGACTTCCATTACAATGTTAAAAAGCAATGGAGATAATGGGCAACCTTGCCTGGTTCCTTATCTGAGTGGAAATGTTTCAGGATACTAAAAAGACAAATATTTATTAAAACATAAAGTTTTATTACTTATTTTATTTTATTTATATCCTATTTTTCTTCTGCTTTGTATTTTTTCCATTTCTTTATTTTTATTTTTATTTTTATTTTTTTATTAAATCATAGCTGTATACATTGATATGATCATGGGGCATCATTCACTAGCTTCACAGACCATTTACCAAGTTTTACATATACCCTTGTAAGATGCACCGCACTTTTCAAATATTGCATCTATATTTCCCTTCTGCAATTTCTCTGTTTTCTAAGTTATATCCCTTTACTGTATTAATAGATTAAAACTAATTTATTAAATATTAATTTCTTTCCTCCCAATTCTTTGGATTTAACTATTCCTAATTTCTCAAATTGAATGAACAGTTACTAACTTTCTTTTTTATGAGTGAATTTAATAACTGAATAAGAAATGCACATTGGCTTTTGAAAATTAGAACTTAGCATTGAATCTTAGTATTTCCTGTAGACTCGTTTATTTTTTCCTTTAATGCCAAATATCCTAGACAATTATTTGTACTCAAAATTTAGATCAGATTTTTGGTTGTCAAACTCTTATAAAGAGTAATTTGATTTCTCAACAGTCTTTAAAACATTTCATACCCAAGTATACTCGGTACTAATGTTTCAATATGTAGTATTCTGCTTCTGCAACTAATTTAGTATATATGCATACTCTCTCAAAGATACACTCTTGTATCTCAAAAATATATTTTTGGGTATGTGCAGATTTATTTACTATACATATACATATTTATTATACATACACATGTATATATATGTATATTTTTTTACACAGTTTACATTTTTATAGTGTTCAAAACAGGCTTCAGTCTTAATTAAGTGCATCTTTCAATCAGGATTTTCTCAGTCCTGTCACTAACATCTAATTTTGCTGTACTGTGATCAGAAAATAATGATTCATAATTTCTTTTGTTTGACATTTACATGTTTATTGTCATTCTCAGAATTATCAGTTCAAAATCATTTGCTATATATACAAATATCTCTCTGGTCTTCATAAAAACATGTTGGTATTCTTAAAATTGATTATGATTCTGCTAATATATTTTTATGTATCCTAGACAATTGTTCTAGTCAATTCTAAAATTTCACATTTTTTCAAGTAATGTTCTACAAAAGCATCAATTTTTTGTCTCTTATCCCCATTTAAATGTAAACTCATCATAGTCAATGATTATAATAATTTTGTATTCCTAGGATCAAAGATTGCATGGTAAATTTCAATAATACCCATTTTTTACTTTTATATTCATTTTTGTCTTTAATCTGTGAGTAAAATAAAGGTGGTTAAATAAACAAGATACAGGAATGGACCAGGGAACAAAGTCATTCAAAAGAATTGCTTGTTATCGAGCATATAAAGTAAAATAATGAACATATTATGCACTATATAATTATTATTCACAACAGATTTAGGTTTACATTTTTTTAACTCACTGAAATTAAAACCAATTTACATGAAGGAATTCTTCATTTTAGACATCCCTAGACATTTTAGACACCCCATTTACATCTGTAGGTCTCATGAAATGAATGACATGGCTACCGAAACTCTTCTTATGAAGCCTCTTTCCCAGCCTTATTAACATATCTATAACTCAGATTACATGCTGAATTAGAGATTTGTTCTTAATAAGTATGAAAATGATTGTTGGTATATTAACAATCATTTTTGTCATTTCCTAAAATGTTTCTCACAGAATACTGGTTCCATAAGATGTGTATTTATTTATTTCGGAAAAGAGGATGTGCAGTCAAATACTTATCACATTCCCCTCCAGAAGAGGTACAATGCAGAGTAGTATCAGAAGTTCTTGAAAAAAGTATTTGTTGAATTTTGTTCAACCTCGTATTTCAAACGTGAGTATGTGATCATGTAACTAAATGCACTTTTATATAAACAAGTAAAAAATATGCACATACTCAAATATATATTTTGGAGATACAAGAGTGTATCTTTGAGAGAATATGCATATATACTAAATTAGTTTCAGAAGCAGAATACTACATATTGAAACATTAGTACCGAGTATACTTGGGTATGAAATGTTTTAAAGACTGTTGAGAAATCAAATTACTTTTTATAAGAGTTTGACAACCAAAAATCTGATCTAAATTTTGAGTACAAATAATTGTCTAGGATATTTGGTATTAAAGGAAATAATAAATGAGTCTACAGGAAATGCTAAGATTCATGGTTAAAATAGTAATTTTTTTTGAGATTCTTGAGTAAAAAACAAATTTGAATTAATATTGAAATAAACACTAAAATTTCATTTGAAAACATGCCTTTTATATTTACCAAAAAGTGAGCATAATTTTTTTAAAAAAGAAAGTGTATGATTTAAAATCATTTTTGAATGAGGACACAGAAATGAAAACAATATAAACAATTAACTTTTCAATTTTAACTTGTTAATGTATAAGGTCTGTATTCTTTCTGTTGCTTGATATGTTTTTGTATTTGTATTTTATATCACAAAATAATGATTCAATGTCTTAAGCTTAAAGGTAAATTCAAGTAATAGAATACCATACAAATTCTATAACTCTCTTAGTATGTAATACAATCTAAAATCTCCTTGCTATTTGTATATGATAAAATATGACAATATTAATATTTGTCAGGGTATGGTAGCTCATATCTGTAATCCCAGCATTCTGGGAAGCTGAGACGGAAGGATTCCTTGAGCTCATGAGTTTGAGACAAGCTTGAGAAGAGTGAAACTCCCATTTCTACTAAAAAAAAAAAAAAAAAAAAAAAATTAGCCAGGTGTTGTGGTGGGGGCATAAAGTCTCAGCTACTTGGGAGACTGAAACAGGATAGCACTGTAGCCTGGGCAATAGAGTGATTTTCTCTCTCTCTCTCTTTCTCTCTATATATGAATGACTGTATGTATATGTAGAGAGAGAGATATATGAATGACATGGATAATTATATATATATATGAATGACATGGATATATATATGAATGACATGGATATTCAATAAAATAATATATTAATAATTAATATATATCATAGTAATAAATGAGGTGTGGAGACTTCTGGTTTCCCTTCAACATCTCTTCTTTCCTTATCCCAGAGAAATATGTATTTTGGCTGGGTGTGTAGCCATCAGTATGAATTTTGCAAATTGCCTTCAGGCTAAATGAATTTTAGATAGTTGGGATGTTTTTGGTCTCTTCGTCCCCTCCACCATCCTTCTACCTGGTTTATGGAGCTACTGTCTTGGACCTTAAGTCAGAGGCCTTTTAAGTAGTGAAGCATTTACATTTTTTATTAGAAAATTAAAAAATGGCTTTGCCTCTGGTGCACAAAGCCCCATTCAAACCCTGAATGTTTTGAAGAGAAAAATAAGTTTTTATCTTGTTTATGCCACATGCTATTTTGGGTCTTCTCTCACTTGCAGTTAAACCTCATCTTAACTATTATAGAGTTGTTGGAGGGAAGAGGGATGATGCTGACTAAATAGCTTGGCATTTTTATCAAACAACGGTCATTCTTTACCTTTTAAGTGATTCACAAACACACAGGAGAGACATTGCATGTTGAATGTTTATGACAATACAAATGATGCTCTAGACTAATGTCCCTGATTTCTCTCCTACAACTTGTTTGATTAGCCCCTTGACATTGCTCTCAATTGAGGGAAAGCAAAAGTAATTCATGACATTTTCAGAAATGTGGCTAATCTGCTTTCACAAGCTGGCAGCTGGAGGTTTCAAGCTCAGGGTGACAGCAGTTGATTTTTTTTTTTTTAATTTCTTATTTTCTAAGGGAACCAGAACTTTTCTACTAACAAATACTTCATTATATGTTGGCCAAAGTGTCTTTACTTTGACATGATATGTATCCTCCCTCAAATGACCTTGGAACTCAGATCCCCAAGGACTGTATCCAATTTAAGCCCTTTCCACCAAAGGGAAGTTCGACTGTTATTTTATTTATTTTTTTTATTTTTGTAATGGGACAGACTTGAAGCACAATATGTCTCACAGCCGAGGAGGCAGAGAATATGATTCATAGCACCGCTCGCCAGGTGAGGAAAGGGCACCTGCAATCACATGTCCTGCTATTCCTCAGCTTTCTCTCTCCTATTAAAAAGAATCACACAGACGGTAGCAATATGGGGAAAACTCAGAGGGAAGAGATGACAGGAAACGAGAGAGTACTGGAACCATGCCCCGTTAAGTGACAGCTAATCAATTCTTTAAAAATTCTGCATATACTCCATATCTAAGCAGTAGAGAAAACATAAACATTGATTTCTCAATGATATAGAAGAAGTTCTTAAGTACTTAAGTTCAGTCTCAAATAGAAATAAACTTTGGTTAATTTAAACCAGAGCTATGATCAACTATAAGCGTATGTTTATCGATTATAAATTTTATCATTTTCTGCATTAGAACGATATGGCATAATTTTCTGTCTCAAAAATGAAACAGAAATATATATTGAACATGATAGAATAGCAATTTCAGAGGCCAGATAACCTACATTTTCTTAATTCGGTCTTTTTGTGTGTGTGTGTGTGGTTTTTGGCCGGGGCTGGGTTTGAACCCACCACCTCCGGCATATGGGACCGGCGCCCTACTCCTTGAGCCACAGGCGCTGCCCAATTCAGTTTTTTGAATGAAGAAATGAATGTATGTTTTATGAAAATTTTATCCTTATGAGAAGTGTGTGATTTTTATATTATTTATTGATAAATATTAAACATACGAATAAAATACACCATTTATGAGAAGGCTGACCACCACAATGTTAATGTTAATTTTCTTATAGCTGTCAGACCCCAGGAAGTTGTCGCTCCAGTTAACCAAAGATGAGCCAGCCCTGGGTGCCTTGTGTGGTCCCACCCACAATGTCTCCGTCTGGTTTAAGGCAGATATGCACCCTACTCTCTGCTCCTACACAGTCTGTGGCAACACGGTGAAGTTCAAAATTATCCCTATTACTGCAAACATCCAATCTTGGTTGAAGTTTTCTGATATTGATTCCTAGAGTCTAAATTATTCCCTCATTTCAGTATCTCAGTCAATACCACTTTGGTGTCCAGTTTTCTGAAGAGTCTTATACTCAGTACACATCTTAGCTATTTTCCTGCACTCGCCTAAGCTCAGTATTTACCCTCTGTCTCCTTTCTATATTGCTAGGCTAACCTTTTTTTCTTTGAGCACCCTAAAGTTTCATTCTGGACTCTTGCTCACATATGCCTAATAAGAGAGCAAAATTTGGATGGTGTTATTGCCTCTCAGGTGACAGTTGGACATAATCCTAGGAAAGCTTTCAGGTGTGGGGAACCCGTGGCCTTCAAGCCACATTTTGGCCTTCTAGGTGCTTCAGTACACCCTTTTTTCATAATCAAAATTAAAAAAAAAATCCTTTTAATAAAAGGGTTGCAGCAGAACAGAGAAAGATGAAGCTTTCTTGCCTGCTTTGGTGCTTACAAAAGAACCATCGTGAACTTGGAAGGTGCAGAATCTGCACCTCTGCCTCACATGTTTGCTGAGCCGAAGGCAAAATCCCAGTGCCCATCCCAACCCTCCTCGTGTTGTCCAGTTAGCCAGCCTGGCCTTCAGGTCAGTTCTGTAAGCAGATGCTGAGCACCTGCTACATGTCAGGCACTAGACATGCTGAAATTCATAAGATATTGATTGTATCCTTTGAGAAGAATTATATACGTGAAAATTAACATAATATATTTAAAATGTTAATATTTGGTCCAGAAATATATTAATTTGTAGTATCTAAAGGAAGAAAAATAGGGAACTATACCAGTCCAAAAGATCATCAAATTCCAAAATAAAATCACTGAACTAATTTGGAAGAAGGTACCAACAGAATGTTCTCTGTGTATCTTTGCATCCACAACAACTAACTTGTAACCTAGTATATAGAAACAATTTACTAAGTGCTTGGGTATTATTGAATATATATTATTCTATATACTTGTAACCTAGTATATAGAAACAATTTACTAAGTGCTTGGGTATTATTGAATGCCTGAACAAATGATTATTCTTTTTCTTTTTTGCAGTTTTTGGCCGGGGCTGGGTTTGAACCCACCACCTCTGGCATATGGGTCCGGTGCCTTACACCTTTGAGCCACAGGCGCCGCCCAAAATGATTATCCTTAAAGTAAACTATTAGATACGTTAGATTAATGTGAAATTCTGATAGAGGTCTGTGTAATAACTTGTAACATGTAAAGTTGTTTTAGAACGTGGCTTTATTAATGACTTCAATACGGGCAAAAGTGCCCAGTAAGAAAGAGAATACTTTCATGGAAATTAAAAAGTTAGTTATTATTCATGTTGAAATTGTATATATGCGAAAAACTCTTAATAGAAATATGATTTGTGTGAAAGTGAGGGCTTATAAAAATAATTTTGTTTTAAATCACACATGCAATATAGAGATTGCATGAGATTTTATTTCATCTGCAACTTTCCAGGGTCACCACTTTTACACATTTTGGAACCATTTCTATTTCTATTATAAAAATACAATAGACAAACTATTTAATCTTAGTTTCATAAAGTCCTTTTGTATATGAGTAACAATCGATAGGGGCTACAATTTCATTCTATGTGGCCTTCGCAGGGGGTTCTGAGCATTTTTTTTTTAATGCCGAAATAGTCTTCAGTTTTAAGTTGTTCCTTATGTGAAAAACTCTGAGATATAGAAGCTATGTCATCAGAACATTCTAAACAAACAAACAAAAATGAGGAGTCCAACACTGGGGAGAATACAATATTGGTCATAAGACTCTTTTTTTATGTTTGGATCTTAATAATCTGTCTAAAAAAGGCTGAGCCAATTTCTAGTCAAGAGTAAGTATTGTTTCTAACCACCCAAATAGTATCCTTTAATTTTTCAAAGTATGTTGTTAAAAACCCACACATTTATTTTCTAGTCATTTCATACACACACCTCTACACACACACATACATATACATATATATCTTTATTTGTATGTTTTTGGTCACAGAAACTTTATACATAATTGCCCAAAGCTTAAAAACAGCTTTAGATAACCATTAGCAAGATAATATATGGACACAGGACATATCCATACAGTGAAATAATACTCATCAATGAAAAAAATAGAGTATTAATACCTGATACACAGGGATGAATCTCAGTACCATCAGGCAGAATGAAAAGCATCACACACAGAAGAATCCAGGAGAGTCTCATTCTTTTCGAATGGGGTTAAAGATCATAACTTTTAATGAAAGACTTTCATGGCAGTTTGATTTTGCATGCCTAAAATAAGGAAATTTCCTCTCCTTTCAGAAAAAGACTTGTGTGAAACACAAGATGGCAATGAGTGGTAGAAAAACTAAATTAGTGCCTGTAGCTCAGCTTTGCTTAAATGAGAAACATTTATTTAACATTCCTTCTTTCTGCAATGAGTAATGGAATTATGTGATATCTTATTATTTCATTTACTTTTGTTTCCTTCTTAGAAATTAAGTCCTTCCCCCCCCGCCAAATATCATAAGGATACAAATTTTTGGCCATCTGCATTGCATTTGTAATGCTGGAGTCAGGGTTATAAGTGAGCCCATCACCCAGATAGTGTTCATTGGACCATTTACATGCATCTCTTCCTCTCTCCTTCCCCTTGCTTGGTTTCCACTAAGTTTTACTTCCCTCTGAGCCCACATGCTTATTGGTTATTCCCAGTTTAACAGCGAATACAAGTGGTATTTGATTATCTATTCTTTGGATACATCCCTTAGGATAATGGTCTCCAGTTCCACCCAAATTATTGCAAGGAGTATTAAGTCATCCTTCTTCCATGGTATACATAAAATCCACTCCTGACTCGATGGGCACTTGGGTTTATTCTATATCTTTGCAACTGTGAATTGTGCAGCAATAAACATTTGAGTGTAGGTGTCTTTTTGAACAAATGCCCAGTTTTTCTTTGGGTAAATGCCCAGCAGTGGGATTACTGAATCAAATGGTAGGTATGCTTTTAAGTTCTGTAAAGAATTTCTGTTCTGTTTTCCACAGAAGTTGTACTCACGTGCAGCCCTCCTCCCAATAACTCACATGCATTCCTTTCTCTCTGCATCCACACCAGCATCTATTGTTTTTGTACTATTTAATAATAGCCATTCTAACTTGGGTAAGATGATATCTCATATGCTTTTAATTTGCATTTCATAATCATTTGTGACTATAATCATTTTTCCAAATGTTTACTGATCATTTCCATTTTTTTAAAAGCTTCCATTCATGTCTTTTGTGCACTTTTTGATGAAGTTGTTTGATTTCTTTTCTCTTGCCAATTTGTTTCTTTGTCATTCTAGTTATTGGCCCTTTATCAGATGTATAGCCTGAAAATATTTGTTCCCATTCTATAAACATAGGTTGTCTATTTGCATAGTTGATTATTTTCTTAGCTGTGCAGAACATTTTAATTCAATCAAGTACCATTTATTTATTTTTGTGAATGCCATTGGGGTATTCTTCACATATTTTTGCCTACCTAGTATCTAGAAGAGTATTATAAACATTTTCTCCTAGAAATTTTATGGTTTCATGCCTTAAATTTAAATCTTTTACTCATCTTGAATTAATTTTTGTGTGTAGTGAGAAATAAGGACCCTGTTTCATTCTTTGGCACATGGCTATCCAAATTTCCCAGCACTATTTGTTGGATAGGCCTTCCTTACCACATGTATGTGATGCTATTGTCTGCTTTGTCAAAGATCAGTTAGCTATCGGTAGCTGTTCCATTGGTCTACCTCTATTTTTGTTTCAAACCATGTTGTTTTTATTACTATGCCTTTGTCATATAGTTTGAAATCTGGTAGTGTGATGCCTCCAGATTTGTTCCTTTTGCTTCAAATTGCTTTGGTTTTTTAGAATATATTCACTGTTGCAACTTTGGTGTAGGACAATTTTCAGCAACTGAAGATGAAATAAGATTTTTTCTGAGAAGGAACATTCAAAAATCATACTTTTTCAAAGGATTAAGTCACATATTGTATTTCTAATCTGCCACAAAAATGTATTGGATAAGAGTATGTAGAAATTCAATGGATGTATTGTTTTATGAAGTATATGTTCTATGAAGTATTTATTCTGAATTATGTTCTATGTTCTATGAAGTATTTATTCTGAATTAAAATAAATTGGTAAATTTAATACATATAGTTTATATTGAATTGGTAAATTTAATACATATAGTTTATATCAAAAATTTACCCTGACATATCAATATAATGCAAATTAGACATTTTTCTTAGCTTATAGATAAACTGCTTAGGTATGGGATTTTATTGGATGGATATAGGATGCCATTTTTAGACAATAGACAGTATTATAAAAATTTAGAATATCTAAAAGAAAGAGTTACTAAAGATTTGTTAAAATAGTTGGAGAAACAAAATAATATATTAACAAGCTACAGGTAAAGGACAAATAAAAATTACATGATGGCCTTAGAAAAAGATGAATAATATAATACATAACATAGAATTATTTTCTGTGTCCATTTAAAAAATGCCCATTGTATTTCAATTCTCTGATAAGCCTCAAAATAAATAAAATCATTCACAAAAGCAAACTACTTTATCGCAAGTGTTTTTTTATATATGTAACTTATATATTTAATAGAAGTTCTGAGTTATTTATTCAAGAAAACTAGATAGAAATTATATATGTCCTTCTTCCTTTTTGTCATCTAAATGGTAGAAAAAAAATCTGAAAAATACATTTTTCATTCTTTCTTACCACAGGTACTTATGTAGTTTACATTATTTCTTTTAATCTCCTTTCTTGAAAGTATTAATAAAGGACAATTTTATTTGTAAATAGGTGGGTTTACTTTTGGATAAGTTTTCTTCAAAGAAATAATATAGGTATTTGTTATTTCAATATATAGAATATGCAATAATATTTCAAAAATGGCAGGCATTCAATCTTTTCTTTGGTGGCAGTTAAACATTTCACACTGTTCTAATCAACCTGTATTCAAATTTTTCATTTGCAAATTGATATTCTCCTTTAAAATTGGTAGATCATTCAGGTCAGGGCCTGGTTCATATGTCATAAACATTTCACACTGTTCTAATCAACATATATTCAAATTTTTCATTTGCAAATTGATATGCTCCTTTGAAATTGGTAGGTCATTCACGTCAGGGCCTGGGACATAGTCATATCCTTACCCAATTTATCTAAAACCCTGTATGAGTTGAGTGAAATTATTTTCAGATTCTTAATCTGCGGCATTACATTATCATTACTAAGCTTTGAATGCAACATAAAATCCATTCAAAATTTGGTCACTCTGTCCTCAAAAAGCAATTTAACTAGGGCAGCGCCTGTGGCTCAGTGAGTAGGGCGCCGGCCCCATATGCTGAGGGTGGCGGGTTCAAACCCAGCCCTGGCTGAACTGCAACCAAAAAATAGCCGGGCGTTGTGGCGGGCGCCTGTAGTCCCAGCTGCTCGGGAGGCTGAGGCAAGAGAATGGCTGAGGCAAGAGAACCGCGTAAGCCCAAGAGTTGGAGGTTGCTGTGAGCCGTGTGACGCCACGGCACTCTACCCGAGGGCGGTACAGTGAGACTCTGTCTCTACAGAAAAAAAAAAGCAATTTGACTAACAATACAGTTCCATGACATTTTAAAAATTATAAATGATAGCTACTTTATGTATATTTAGTTTGATGGTTTATTTTTATGTTTGTTTCCCTTAGATTATGAGTATAAAATATGGATACTAGAAAAAATAGTTACAATAAAATAGTTTTCAAGTATTAAAGTTTAAAATCTGTTTCTTTGTACGTAAGTGGTTTACTTTGAGGTGAGTTTTCTTCAAATAAATAATATAGGCAGTTGTTATTTCCACATATAGAATACCCAATAATATTTCAAAAATGGTAGGTATTCAATCTTTTCTTCAGAGGTAAACATTTCAGACTTTAAAATCAGAATAAAATTTTTGGATAATCAGTGTGATAAGATTAAAAGCTTTATACACATTGTATATGAATTATGAACATCTTTTTTATTAAAACAAAATAAAATATAAGCAATCCTTAGTAGGTTTCCAAGGGTTATTTTTTTTTCTCCCCTGATTTTTTTTTTTTTTTTTATTAAATCATAGCTGTGTACATCAATATGATCATGGGGCACCATACACTTGTTTCATAGAATATTTGACACATTTTCATCTCATTAGTTGACATAGCCCTCCTGGCATTTTCCTAGTTACTTTGCCAAGACATTTACATTCCACATTTGCCAAGGCTCACATGTACCCTTGTAAGATGCACCACAGGTGTGATCCTTTCAATCCCCCTCCCTCTACCCACCTCCCTCCTCCCTCCCCACGCTTTCCCCCTTCCCCCTGTTTTTAGGTTGTAACTTGGTTATAACTTTCATGTGAAGGTCCTAAGTTAGTTTCATAGTAGGGGTGAATACGTTGGATATTTTTTCTTCCATTCTTGAGACACTTTACTGAGAAGAATATGTTCCAGCTCCATCCATGTAAACATGAAAGAGGTAAAGTCTCCATCTTTCTTCAAAGGTTATTTTTTAATATAAAACTTGATATTCTGTGAAACATAATAGGACTGGAGAAACAAGCACATCATGTACTCAATACCATGTTGGAAGTGAATGATCAACACTTAAGTGCTCATAGGGAAGTAAATCTCAATGAAAGTCAAGCTGGGAGGGTGGCCGAGGGAATGGGTAATTTCACACATACTATGCAGAGTGCACATGGCATGGGGGGAAGGGGATGCTTATAAGCATGACTCAATTTGTGCCAAAAAAGCAAGGCAGGTAAACAAAAAGTACCCCCTAATATCCTGAAATTTTAAAGAAAGTATATCTAGAAAAAAATCTGTCTTGAAATTAATATTACTAGATGAAAATTAAATATAATTAAATGAAAAAAATATACATTTTTAAGTTCTTTTGAAGATATTTGATAACTGAACCCTAGAAAGTAACATAAAAATAATCTAGTGGGCTTTATAAATGAGTCAGAAACTGTGCTCTCGGAAAAATTGGCCCACGGTGTTTTTGCAAACTCTAGAAATGTTCTGACTTTGAATCTTCTTGGAAAAATAAATTATAATATCAAGCACAATTCTTTCCGTAAAGGAAGGTTTTCTCTCTATTCTAGATTTTCACTCACTCTTATCCTTGAAATATGAGACACTGCATTGAATATTAAGTATTTCTCTGATTCAACATAGAGGATATAATTTATGAAAACTTTGAAGTAGATTTTCATGGGACATATCACTGTAGGTGACAATATAATTTCTATTCCTGGGTTACTTGAAAACATTGTTATCCAGAAATGTTAGATTTTAATGTGATAATAAATTAATCCCAAAATTCTATTGGTGTAATATAATTAAAATTTTATTTCTCATTAATTTTACATGACCTGGGTGGGTGTTTATTCACAAAGGTACTCAGGAACTAACTGATATTCCATTCCGATGTAGCTGTTCCATTGGGAACATATAGTCTCCTAGATCATTACAGCTAAAGGAAGAGAAACTTAAGAAGTGGGAATTTTATTAGCCTGGCAATACAAGGTAGAACCTCCATAGTTGGGCATCTCCCTACATTGACTGCCTCCTTAAGTTGACCTAATTTTCATAGACGAGACATATACCCCAGGTACCTCTCAGTACAGTAGGTCTAGGTCCTTATGTTGACCACCTCCATATGTTGACCAGTTTCTTAGAGTCCTTGGGTAGTCAGTTTACAGACGTTTGACTATGTATTACATTCCAGTGGCCATAACTAATCTGATGATTCTTCTAAACTGCAAGATAATTGGTAAATACAGAAAAGCAAATAAATCAGGCGGTGCTAGGATAGGGTGCCAGCCCCATATACTGGAGGTAGCAAGTTCAAACCAGGCCCTGGTCAAAAAAAAAAAAAAAAAAGAAAGAAAGAAAAGAAATAGAGAAACTTTAGTAAAGATTATTTCCTCTATTATAACAAATAACCAATAGTTTACATGCTATATGATATTATAATTATAACATGCTGAACAAGTTTTACTAGTAAATTATTTCTGATATGCTTGACTGAACTACATAATACAATTACAAAATTGTAAAAGAAAAACTGAGAATAAAATCCTAAATTGCTATTCTTAGTTTAATTTATTTATTTTTAAATATTGTGGGTACATTCACATGCATATCTTTATAAGATACATGTGATGTTTCAATATAGGCATACAATGTGAATTAATCAAATCAGGGTAATTGGGGTGTCTATCACCTCAGGCATTTATCGTTTCTTAGTGTTAAGAATATTCGTTTCTTAAATAAGATGGGAGGGAGGGTAATTGGTGAGACAACACCTATGGTGCATCTTATAAGGGTACATGTGAAATTTACTAAATGTAGAATATAAATGTCTTAACACAATAACTAAGAAAATGCCGTGAAGGCTACGTTAACCCGTTTGATGAAAATATTTCAAATTGTATATAAAACCAGCACATTCTACCCCATGATTGCATAATGTACACAGATCTGATTTAATTTTAAAAAATAAAAATAAAAAAAGAATATTTCATTTCTGCTCTTTTTCTTGGGGTTTTACTTAGAATTATATTGTGGCAAATACTCAAGCTATGAGTGATTGGTAGAAAGAAAAACAGTTCTACAATACTTTCTTGAGACAAAAGAACGTATTTTTCTCATAGCCAAAAGAGCCTAAGTATGTACTGCATAAAACTAGATTTGTGGCTATGTTTTATTATTCAAAATCAATCCTTAAAAGCCTTTCCTTCTTCACAAAGATAGAGGAGTTATCAGAGCTAGTGGCTGATGTGAGTGGTTAGTACTGTTTTAACAGATTACAGGTCGATTTTAATTTTGCTTTACAAATTACAAAAGAGCCCATCAATAAGATTATGAAAGAGAGTCACCCCAAAACTGCTGAGGAAGTAGTCTACCCTTTCAAGTTCAAATGAATTAGGAAAGAATATAAGGGGAAAACATCCCCCAGCAAAGAGGGAAAATGAAGTATTGTTAGGTGTGCATAGACCACGCAGAAAACATACTGACATAATTATATTGAAATAACAGCTGATAATTATACATTAGAAAGACTAGATTAAGAGTTCAGAACATTTTCCTGGTTAATCCAAATAGGAAATATTGAAAATTTTTAAATACAAAAAATGATCAGTAAAATACAATATATCCATCGAGACTTTCAAAATGTACTAATAAGTGTAGTGTGTTTTACAAATTTACACCGTAGAAGTATTTTCAATAAGGATGTTTATTTTACAGATAATTAGAGAACTTCAGAGAACATATGCTTCTCATCTGCTCATAGTGTAGAAAACCTCATGTACACGATTATGCAATGATTCATATTGCTTCTCCTGTTACAGAAACCAGCCTTGCCCTCTGCACTGGTTATAATAGGATTTCTCTATGAATTTAGTAAGCATTTTTAAAATCACAAGGAAAATTTTAAGGAAAAAAGAAACCGGGCCCATTATAATATGATAAATATGTATAAATTTATAGAATTCTATTCAACTTAAAATGAAGGATACACCTGGTGCGTGAAGGAGAAGTGAGAAGTTGTATGAAGTTGTCCTTGATAAACATAAAGGAACGTGAGCAGTCCAACTGAAACGATGATGGAATTGTGTGTGTAGGTCAGTGTAAGAAGTATGATCAATTTGTGACCATAGAATAAAAGTAAAAGATAAAGCCAGCTACAACACTGTCTCTTTCACTTTTATTACTAAATTACTATTATTACACGGACAGAAAGCTCATTTAATCAAATGGACTATGTTCAGAAATTGTTTTGCAAAGTATGACACAAATTATACTTAAGAAGAAGCCTTTTCTGACATGAAAAATTTAGCATAGTCAAAAAAGAGGTCAAGACTTCTGCAGCCGGCCTGGAAGGGGGTGGTGGAGAGGGGATACTGCACTTCGCCTCTATTGGGACTTTTCTGAAGAAATTTAGAAGATCTCTGGTGAGATTCCATTCTCTGTAAAAAAGATATTTCACAAGGGGAACATTAATGAGTTGCTGAGGAAGAAAATACCCCCAAAGCCTTCTTTGGCACAGACAGGGGGGAAAAAAAAAAGAAAAGAAAGCAGAGAAAAAAACCTTTTTTCTCTCCCTGAAACTTTTAGAAAGTGCCCTAGTACAGTCAGCTCCTCTAGAGCAACTGCCAGAGTCAGCGCCTCAAGCAGCGAGGGCAGGGCCTGATAGTAAAAGAACTCAGTGATGCAAGATATAGGCTCAGCCTGGAAAACGCTGGATTCCCCTCAGACCACTCTGGAAGCAGTCAGCCAGCTGCCAAAATTGGGTTCTCAAAACTCCTTAGGGCAAAGGTTCAAATGGCTTATTCGTTAGGTTGCTCCTAAGATTGTTTTTAGTTGTAATTAAGAGGGGAAAAAAAAATCTGTAAACCAAATGGAATATTTTGTCAACAAAGTGAGCATAATTACCTGGTGGTCGTGGAGAGTCCTTAATTTGTGTTTCGGTGACAGAGCTGACAGAGTGCTGAGGACTTGATAAGTTAGGTCAATGGGAATCATCAAAGGGTAGGAGTGGAAACTTTCCATTTAGTGCCTCTTGAGCAGTGAGTTTCAAACCTGTTCCTTCTGTTAGCAAGATTTACCTTCGACTATAACGGGAAGAGAATTGTCAAGAGTGTAAAGAGTGAAATACCTCACCTTTCTAGGGACTGGCTTGTATTCTGCCCAAGCTATGGATATGTTCATGTTCCTGACAGCTGGCAATCTGGGTGATCTGGTAAAACATCGTTTTAAGGCAAATATTCTTCCTTCCTCTGCTCATAGATTAGGCAAATTTCCCTTTGATATTATATTGGAGCACACTGTGTGTTTGCTTTATGACAAGAACTTACTTCTATGTGGTCTTACATATGTTTCTCATTTCTTGAGGAAGACGTGTTCTCCACGTTAATGTTATACCACTGGATCTTAGATGGTGAGTGATTATGTGATAATAGGTAACTTTAAAAGGTGGATCAGGATTCAAACGGAGGTTAACAGGATGCACAGTGTACTCCCTCTTCACCCTGCCATACCACATTTTCAGTTACTTTGACATGTACAAGTTAAAGAGCACCCTATTTCTCACACAGGAGAGGAGCAGACATTTAAAATTGGAAGTATCAAGTTTATCTAGTTTCAAAATAATCATTTTCTCCATGTTCAGCAAGGCTGCCTCATGCATGCAGTCGTGAGCATGGACTCCACTGGATCACGTGTAAGTAAGTCCAACCTGGAACACTTCCTCACCCACAGATAATGAGCCCCCCCCAGCAGGGCCTGGGCCTGTCACCTTAGAAGGGAAAATCTGTTCCTGTTTTAGACTCTCTGAACTCTGTCATCCTGTTTAAGCTCATGTGTCAATGGACCTCAGATACGCCTTTGGCTTTCTGTATTTTGAACCCTGTGAATAGGATAGAAGGTCCTTTTATTGCAACATAAAGATGAGGTGTGTGAGCCTACATCCCCACACAACACTGCTGTGCGCTGGCTCCACCAGCCCTGGACAACCAGCACAATACAAGAAGCTGATCTTATGCACTTTCTCTGCTCTCTTGCTGTGAGGACACACTGAATGACTTGAACCTGGCAAGTGTGTTTCCTGTCTTTCAGCCTTGAATCATGCACTTATCTCTTCTGTGGGTGACACTTACTTGCCTTTAACCTTGGCAGCCCAGCCTGATCACCTAGTGACTGATACAACTCTCAGCTCTGGCTGTCATAGTAGGTAATTATGTGAATTCAAATAGATGATCAAGTAATTAAATTGGCTGCAAGATCCTCTTGGATTGAACAGTTGAAAGGATGATTTAACTCAAGACATCTTTGCCCCCAGAGCCATTTTTAAAAATACCCATTTGATTTAAGGCCACCGTATCTAACTTCTACATTGTCTAAATATGAGCGGTTCTACCACTGCTCAGTCACTTCTCCACTCCACCTGTAGAAAAGTGATTCCACATCAATCCAGCAATTGTGCAGGAATTGTGCATGTCATATGATGTACTAATGAAGCATACAGATGTATTTAGAAAGAAAAAGAAAAGTAATATTCAAACTCATGATACAATGTACATCTGTTATCGCTGTTGATATTGCCATCCCTAGTATCTTTTTTTCTGAGACCAACGTGTAGACTTCTGTGTTTCACACATCAGTTAATCTTTAAAGAGCTCCTAGTTTTAGACACAAATAGACCTCAGTGAAGCAGATGTCCTAAACACATGTGTGGTCAGGGAAAAGCTGTCTCCCTTGAGTGAGTAGATGGAGAGTTGTGAAACTGAGTCACAGGACTCACAGAGCCGCCCCATGGGAAAAAGACTACAATGCGACTAGCATTTGTGCTTGCTCTGCTCATTCATATTAAATCGGGGTATGGGTGATACGCCTCTGAATATTTGTGTATCTGTGCTGCACACACACGTGTGTGTATACACATCATGTGTTTAGTGATATCCTAAGCAAATGGATACCTTTTCATGTCAGTTTTACATGTTCACAAAATGCGTTCTTTTTTATTTGAATTCATTGACCTTTGTGAAGTTTATTTAACAGCCCTGGGTTTGGGGGGACATCAATGGGCCCGAGGATGAGAAGTAAGAGATTGACATCTCATCTTGACCTTGATATCTCCCATGTTCCTCCACATTCTCATACTCAAAATAGAACTTTTGTTGATTTTTCTCAATGCTCCCTATGTAAACTTGTCTCTGTCCTGATTCCACTTCCTAATTCTTTTAACAGCATCACGGTCTACCAAGTTATAAGGCTGAAAACCTAGGAGTTGATTTGATTCCTCTTCTTTTTTGTTCCCCACAGACAAATTCAATCTCTCAGCAAGTCCTGTTGGTTCTACCTCCAAAATAGATCCTGCAAATCCACTTAAGCTCGATTTCTTGAGTCCTGCTCCTTTAGTGGAAACCACTGCATCCTTCCTGGGCAGCTGCCATGTATTGTAAACGGTTCTCCCTGCTTCTGCTCTGGCCTTCAGAAAAATCCATTCTCTACACTATAGCCAGAATGATCCATCAAAATTATAAATGAGAGCTTATCTTTCCCCTGTTTTAAACCTCACAATGGCTTCTCCTTGTGCTGAAAATAAAATCTGAACTCCTTCTCTTCAGAACAAGGTGCTACACCATCTAACCACATCCTCCGTCCTCCTCTCTTAGTCTGCTGGGTTACACGTATTAAGCGTATTAAGCCCACCCTCAGTGGTTTTCCTTTTTTTTCCAAGACTCAATGAGTATATAAATGACTTCTCAAGACATTTATACAGCCCTCTCTGGAAATGCTCTTTGCCAGAACCATTCTCCCACCTGTGACATATTTCTGTTTTTAAGTTTTGGCTTAGATGTTACTTCTTAACAAGTGATGCTTTATCTAGCCATTCTCAACCATCAGCCTAACTAGCACCTCCCCACTTTTTATGAATCATATTAACCCGTTTTATTTTTAAAATCAGGGAACTTTTTGCAACTGAAATGTTGCCGCTATTTATATAGCTTTCAAAAAGGTGTTAGTTCTACCCTCCTTTAACCGCAGACCTTAAAGAAAAAAAAAATGTCTATCATCACCCATTGTATCCCCAGGGGCTAAAATGTCTTTGGCATACAGTCCAAGTGTAAGGACACATTTGTGTGAGGGAAGAACAAGCTGTGTTGCTGGCAATAAACCAGAGAGATAGAATCTGGAAAGCTAGCAATCTAAAAGCAACAGTGACATTAACCACTTGTCTTAATATTTTTTGAATGGAACATTTTGATATTCTTTTATCAATGGCTTAGCAAAGATTTTAATTATAGTTTATAAAATAAGCCAGGAAGACTGACAGAGGGAACATGCGAGGGTGACTAGGCGATGTCATCGGCTGACTAACATCAACAGCCTTCTGAAAATGCAAGGCCATTTAAAACGGGGAGTTCTATTTTCTCTCCTCCTCTTCTAGTTAGTTATTTGAATGTTCCTCTCTAAAGTTAGTATGTAAGTCATAAAATATTCCATCTAGTTGCTGAAATTCTAACACATTCAACTTTCTTCCTGATGCACAGTCAATAGGGAGTTATCTCCCCAAAGTGATTTTTCTACAGCTTTTATCTATCTCACAAATGCAAATACAAAATTACACTCACTCATACATATCATGCACATAATGTAGTTTTCTTTTATTTTTCTAATTTTGATACCCAAAGGATATTCTTTTGCCCATAAATCAATAGAAGGGTTATAATCGTGCACAGAGATGTAACCTCTTTTTTCTTTGATAGACATCCTGGGGAGAATATGCTTCCCTGAGGAGGCTATGCAAATAGAATACAATATTGTAAAATTTGTACATATTTTTTAACTATTTCAGAACAATAAATACATATTCCTGATTCCATATACTTCTGCATATTTGATTGGTGTTAAATTGCTATCCAAGTCATTTTGTCGGTAAATTTGTCTCGAATATTTAACCTAACACTGTTCCCAAATGCTTATGTATAACCTTTTGGCCTGTATGCTGATAGCATACCAACCTGCAAATAAGTAAATTGTGATTGAAAACCTAGATGCAGAAGAATAATGATGCAGTATTGTGACAAATGCTGTTCTTTCATTTTCATGAAGAATGTGCCCTGAAGATTCCCGGGGTGTGATAAGGGAAAGCTGTCTGCAAAGCCTAGAGAGTGCAGTGAAACAAATTCTTGGAATGAACTTTCTCAGTCGTGGGTTCTCAGAAAGTGGAAAGAATGGCAGATTTTGACAGAGCAGCTGCTAATGTGAGTACAGAGAAAGCCTGAAATTTATCGCAATCTTAGATTTCACACTCTGCTGTGTGCTTCTCATGTAGTCAGTGATCTCATCGTCAGGCAATTCCATCACTCAACATTTACATACTCTATCACAAGATTATTAGTATTTCTTTTTTGCTAAAAATATTATCCAAAAGAATACAGGTCTCATTAATAAAGCCTTATGATCAGACTCAGGTCCTTTAAGAAAATATACAGATATTTACAAAAAAAAAAATATATATATATATATATAGACTATAGACTAATAGACCAATCTCCAGTGTATTAGAAGGAATATATATATAATAAGATTTGTATATATACAAATATTTGAATATATATACATTGGAGATTTGTCTATTAGTCTAAGAGACTTTTTTTTTTTTTTTTTGAGTCAGGATCTCACTCTGTTACCCAGGCTGGGGTATAATGGCATAAAAATACCTTACTGAAGAACGTAGGCTCAAACGATCCTTCCACCTCAGCCTTCAGAGGAGCTGGAACTACAGGCACGTGCCACTATGCCCAGCTCATTTTATTTTAATTTTTTGCAGAGGTAGGGCCTTGCCATGTGGTCCAGGCTAATCTTCTCTTTGCTTGAACATCTGGCCCTATATATTCTCCAGCAGAAAAAAAAAAAAAAAAGAGCTGCTCAGGAGAGAGGCTAAGACTTTAGCAAGTGATGGAGAGAACCTGAGCAAAAAGAGGCAATCCTTGCACTACTCTGCCTGGGACAAGAAATTTTTGGTTTTGTGTTTGTTGTGTTGCTCAAGGAAGGCAGAGGCAGTGAGGATAGCAGACACCAGAGGATTTTGAAGGAAAGAAGAGAAGAGAACATTGCGTGAGGATCACAGTACAGTGTACAGCTGGCCTGAGAGAAATTCAAGGTGGCTGAGTCACTGAAGGGACTTTTAAAAGGATGAAAGTTTAATGCTCAGCTGGACACTGTTCGACTTCTGATGTACTGTTCAGGTTTCCCACTGCCCTAGAACCATTTTTAATCATCTGCTATGTTGAAAAATACTTTGTGGGAGTGTGTTTGCTTTTATAGAACAAAGAACTAATGGTGCTTCACTTTGGATCAGTGGACTGTGGGATAAAGATGCAAACTTCTGAAGGCACACCAGCTGTAAGCATGCAGGCTGATTGCAAATATCATAAAAAAAGAGGCAGAGCTTTCGATTTTCACAGGGTAGCCAAGGATGTTAATCCAATTTTACCTCCATCTGAAGTAGGAAGTTGCCATTAGATGTTTTTCTTTTCTGTATATATCTGCCTTGCCTAATAAAGAAATAGCAATAAAGTCTGAGTAGATAGTTACACCTCTTCTTCTCATAAAACTAGGCAGTAAAAAGGTAAGGGAGTTTATAACACAAAATTTAAAAAAAGGTAAAACAACTATATCAAAATCACTCTATATTTTGCATGCATTTCTTTTACTAACAGTGGCATTGCCTGTCAGAAGCTTAGTAGTTGATATGTCAAAGTGATTTAGGCTGTTATTAGTTATTCTGAAGTGATTCTGTCTTTTACATCTTTGAAACCAAATTAAGGGCCAGTCTAGATGGTCAATTAGATCATGATTTTAACATCTAGTTATAATTTTGTTAGACAGCATCTTATAAAAAATTGTGCTCAAATTTTTGATGCATTCATTTAATTATGTGCCAAGAGTAAAACATAGTGTTTTAAATGTTAATGGAGACTATTTTGACATGTCCTAGCCATACAAGCATACTGCAATTAGGACGCTGAAGAAGGGATGATAAAAATTATAAGAAATACAGAGGATTCTCCTATATGGGAAATATAGGTAAAATAAAAATAAGCATATGAATGAAAGCAAATGGGATGAAATTCTTCTTTCTTATTTGTTCAAAAAAATTCTTAAAATGCCATTGCTTCCTAGAACTTCAATCAGTCCTAAGATAAAAGTCTTGCTGAATTCAGTGCTGCTCAGTTTAAGTCAATACCATTCAAAAGGTGTATTGAGTGTTTTTCTGTGAAGATTTCCATGCTAGTGTCACATGGGATATGATGGACTCTACATGTCTGTTTTGTTTCATTTTGTTTCCTCAAGGAGTTTATTTTCCAATTTGACAGAAGGAGTTTGTATATATGGCAACACAATACTAGATTTGAATTAAAAACACATGGTCTGGGTATGGTCTCTTACATTGTTTTTGTAATCAGCTCTTTTTTCCCTGATACTTGTCCTATTTCTTCCCTTCTCATCCATTACACCAGAATGGCAATCTCTGACTGACCTTCAATTATTATTTTGATATGTTTCATTTATACAACATCGACTAAATCCATCTTTCTGCTAATATGTCAATCGTCTTGACCTCAGCAAATGATATTACCATGGAAATTCATAAACCTAACAGAAATGCAGAGACCTCTGAAGGGTATATACTTCTTTAATTTGCGTAATGGGCCAAGAAGACATGTTTAGAGCAATATTTAGTGGCGTACAATTTACTAACAATATCAAAAACACAACAGAAAATTTTCTTGAAAATTGTCAGAAGAGCCATTTTTAAAGAAAACTCAATTGGCATTATTTTTTATTATTATCAAGTTATGCAAGGAGTACATCATTATCCTAATGGACACAGAAAAACTGTAGTGCCCCTAAGGCTTCTGTGCAAAATTTAATTCTTATCATATAAGTCATATAAAATTACATCTATGTTAGCCTCATTTAGAACCGTCTTTTAGTTAACATGTATGTTTTTCTGTTTTATATTCTACCGCTTTGCCTCCTAAGCCAAAGGAATTGGTTAATACATGTATCTATCTTGTGAGTTTAGTATGGACTGAATTTTGTGTGTGTGCCCCACAAAATTCATCTTATGAAAATTTAACCTCCCCTGTGACTGTACTTAAAGATAGGGCCTATGAGGAGGCAGTAAATCTAACCTAATTAATGCCATTTTTATCAGAATGCCATTTTTTATCATAATGGTAACCTCCCCTGTGACTGTACTTAAAGATAGGGCCTATGAGGAGGTGGCAAACCTAACCTAATTAATGCCATTTTTATCATAATGGTAAGACCCCGATCTCATAGGGTTGGTTCCTATTATAAAAAGTAGAAGAGATATCAGCGCTCTTTCTCAGCACCAGGTGAAGACAC
This sequence comes from Nycticebus coucang, assembly GCF_027406575.1. NCBI lineage: Eukaryota > Metazoa > Chordata > Mammalia > Primates > Lorisidae > Nycticebus > Nycticebus coucang. The sequence continues at coordinate 44,263,938 of NC_069794.1, read as the reverse complement.
AGGAAGAAGACAGCCATCTGCAAGCCAGCGAGAGGACCCCTGCTAGGGCCCCGATTGCCCGGCACCAGGATCAGAGACCACCGAGACTCCTAAACTGTGACAAAACACATTTCTCTTCTTTAAATCGTCACCCAACCTATACAGTTTGTTTTGTTTTGTCTTGTTTTTTTCTTTAATGGCAGTCCAAGCAGACTAAGGTAATGCACCGTAAGACCTGGAGATGTTTAAACACACACACACACACACATTGACATACGATGGTTTGTAAAGAAGTAAACTACGTTGGAAAGAGGAGACAGGAGAACTTTCAAAGGTCTCTTTAAAAATCAATGGAAGAGAGGGAAAAAGCAAATTATAGTCATAAAAAATATAGCTACATCCAAGGAACATTCCAAAAGAAAGGAGCACTGTGCTTTTGGATTGAGAAGATAAAAATTAATGGTAGTTCTGGAAAGGAAAGAGTTTCTGAACAGTGGTCAGATGTACAAGAGACAGGTCTTGATATGGAAATACTAAAAAATATGTAGCATAAAATACAGGTATATTTAGAATTTCTATTACCCTTTTAATAAATTATCATTTCAGAAAATATCAGAAAGGCAGATTAAAAATTACAATCTCACCTCTAGTGCCACTACTTAAAACTAATTGTAATTGATGTAATATTGTTTTTTACCTATGTATTATGTATAATACATATAATTATATTTGATATAACCTTTTTCCACTCATATATCATGAATATTGTTAGTGTTATTAATGCCATTTTTACTCAGCATCATTTTTAAGGTTTTCATACAGTCCCTCGCCCAGGTACTTGAAAAGTTCTGTTGTCAAATAATCATTTGTGAGAGTGTTGAGTGGTCCTTGGTTGCAGTTATTTTTATTTATTAAGAATATTTAGAAAATGTACAAGTTTATCAGGTAAGTTATGGCTCTTTCACACATTAATTGATGAAGACACTAAGCACTAGATTACTAATACATTATAGTCAGAATGTAAAATGGTACAGCCTCTCTGGAAGCTAGTTTCATGGAGTCTTACAAAATTAAACTTGTAATGGTCATATATGATTCAGCAATCGTGTTCTCTGTTACTTATCCTATAGAAACAAAGCTTACACAAAATCTTATATGAATTCTAAATAGCAGCTTTATTCTTAATAGACAAAACCCGGAAAGAGTCCAGATGTCCTTCAACGAGTGAGTGATTCAATAAACTGACATTACCATGGGATCTTACTCAGCCATGAAAAAAAATGAACTATTAATACATTCAATCACTTAGATAAATATTCATGCAATTATACTGAATGAAAAAAGCCAATATGAAAAGTTAACTACTTTATGGTGCCAAGATATAACATATTTGAAATGATACAATTTGAGAAACTGAGGACAGATTACCAAATGTGTGGGATGTGGTAGACAGCATAGAGGGTGGTCAGAAGCAGATGTGTGTGGACATGAAAGAACACAGGAGATCTTTGTGGTGTTGGAACTGTTGGGTATCTTGACTCTTGGGGTGGATACATGAAACTACACAGGAGATAAAATTGTGCAAAACTAAATATACAACACACCCACACAAATGAGTACCCATAAAAATGATGAAATCTGAGTAGCAATGTCAATGCACATATCCTAGTTGTAATATAATACTATAGTTTTTTTATATTAAATCATAGCTGTGTACATTGATATAATCATGGGGCATCATTCACTAGCTTCACAGACCGTTTACCAAGTTTCACATATACCCTTGTAAGATGCACCGCTGGTGTAATCCCAACAATCACCTTCTCTCTACCCACCTCCCCCCTCCCTCCCCTCCCTTTCCCCCTTCCCCCTATTCTTAGGTTGTAACTGGGTTATAGCTTTCATGTGAAAACCCTAAATTAGTTTCATAGTAGGGCTGAGTACATTGGGCACTTTTTCTTCCATTCTTGAGATACTTTACTAAGAAGAATATGTTCCAGCTCCATCCATGTAAACATGAAAGAGGTAACGTCTCCACAAATGGATTAATAAATTGTGGTATATGTACACCATGGAATATTATGCAGCCTTAATACTATAGTTTTATAAAATGTTACCATTGTGTAAACTGGAAGAAGTGGACTTGGGGCCTCTGTATTATTTGTTACAACTGTGTATGAATCTTGAATTATCTCTATTAACATTTCAATTCAAATTTGATTAAAGAAGAAGATTTGTAGTGAACAAAAACTAAGGAAAATAAGATTATAGAAAAGGAGAGTGGTTAGCTTTACAAAGTGGTCAGATTCACACAATGGATTTTGAATACAGAATTGCAGAGGATGAAACCAATGGAATCCAATTATGACAGCTACCTTTGCAACACATACTAAACAATACACTTTTTCATTTGTGAATTAGGGGATACATAAAAAAGGCTCTCATATTTAAGGAAACTTAATGTGTACTATGTGTTTTATAAATTTCATTACTTATGTGATTTAACAATGTATATCTAAAAATGGAAGGTGAATTTGACTAGAACATATAAACATCTGTGTTAATGAACTATTCACTAAGGGAAATATATCATTTGTCATACTGAAATTAACCTTTTTAACTTTCATCCTGCTATTTTTAGGTATAAAAAATACAAAATCTTATCACACCAATTCAAAGGAACAAGAAGTTTGCTTTACCAAAATATATTAGGCCTAACAAAATTTTAATTTTTTTCTATGAGAGAATTTTCATTGTCATATGGTAAGTGACCCTACACAAACAGGAAAGTCACACATCATATCAGATACTCTGATCTAATTCTGGTCCTACTAGGCATATATTGTAAATTTTTTCAGCTTATCACAAATGATATTACATTGCATTTGGAGCTTCTTTATTAGTAACAAATCCATGTAATCTGAAAATATTGACCCTTCACTTGTTATTTTTATACCTATAATTTGCTCAACTAACTGTATATGAAAATTATATTAGCCATATATTTAATGATATGGAAAAAATAAAAGGGCATTATCAAAAACTCAATGAGAGCTATTTAGACTAAAATTAGCAACTAAATGAAATTTGTGTTCTTTCCTTTTTTTTTTTTAAACTTGAATTGTCCTCTTCTGCCCTTACCTATCAGTAATCCAGGTTACCATCCTCATTGTCACTTGATAGTTCAAATGCCAAAATAATACTATTTTATCTATTTTATTATCCATTTTGCAAAAATAACTTATGAGATGGACTAATCAATCTATTGCATATACAATTACAAATGAGAAACTCAATAGTGAATGACTAAATAAGCTTTTTGAGGTCATAAAATGTAAAACACTTGCCATAAAAAATAGCATTTATTTTTTCTAGTCTCTCAATCTAACATTTTGATTGGGTTACTTTGGCTGGGTCCTGGACTCAAACACATCATTGTGCATGCTGTGTTAATATCAATATTTGACTGCATACAAAAATCTACAATTTGATGTTGCTCTACAACATATGTGCTCTTGTTTCTGTCAAAATAGAAAAAAGTAAAGGAACAGAATTTAGACTGAGGAGACTGAAATGTTACTTTAATTTCTGACTTTTACCATGTAAACTTTCTTTTTAATGATAAAATTAGAGTAATTAGGATACTATCTTCTCATGATCATTTATTTGTGTTGGGAACATTCTAAATCTTCTAGCCATTTTGAAATATATAATTTATTGTTATATTTTTTTTTTTTTTTTTTTGTGATTTTTGGCCAGAGCTGGGTTTGAACCCACCACCTCTGGCATATGGGACTGGTGCCCTACTCCTTGAGCCACAGGCACCACCATAATTTATTGTTATCAACTATTGTCACTCTTCTATGCTATCAAAAGCTAGTACTCCTTTTTTCTATTTTTATACCCATTAGCCAATCTATCTTCATCCTCTTCCCCACCACCCAGCCTCTGATAACCCTCATTCTATTTTCTACCTTCACGAGATCTTTTTTTTTTTTTTTAAGCTCTCATACGTGCATGGGAATATGCAATAGTTAGTTGTCTTCCTGTAAGCAAAACTTTTTTTTTCAATTAACATAATTACCTCCCTGCTAATCCGTGTTGCTGCAAATGACAGTATTTCATTCTTTTTATAGCTGAATAATATTTTGTTGTGTGCATATACTATGTATTTTTTATCCATTCATCCACTGATGGACACTTGGGTTTATTCCATACCTTGACAATTATGAAAAATGCTGCAATAAATCTGCAGCTATCTCTTTCATATACTAATTTCTTTGTCTTTGTATCTTACAATATTTCTATTTTTAGTTTTTTGGGAGAAAATCCCATACTGTTTTCTGTGAAGGCTGTACTATTTTACATTCCCACCAAAGGTGTATGAGAATTCTTTTTTCCCCACATCCTGACCAACACCTATCGTTTAACAGTAATCATTTTAACTGGGGTGAGATGAAATCTCGTTTTGGTTTTGATTTGCGTTTCCTTGGTGATTACTGATACGGAGCACTTTTTCAGATATGTTTTGCCTATTCATGTGTCCTTTATTATTATTTTTTTTTGGAGAAATTTCTGCTCAGATAATTTGACCATGTTTCCTTCACATTATTTGGAGGCTTTTTGCTATTGAGTTGATGGAGTTCCTCATGTTCTTGTTATCAATCCCTTGTTGGATGGATAATTTGCAGGTATTTCCCCCCATTTTGTAGGTTGTCTCTTCACTCTGTTGATTGTTTCTTTTGTTTCTTGGGTAAATCCATTAAGTATTCTGAGTTCCCTGTTATCAATTAGAACTCAATTTGGTTATCCTCTCCATTTTTGTAATTTTGTCTAACCTCATAGATTGATTTCTTCATTGCATTCTGTAAGTTTCTTGAGAGAAAAGATCAGGTCTTGCTCATCTTAATATCATTAGACTGTAGCACAGAAGCTGGCTCAGGTTGAGATGCCAGGTTGAGTTAGTGGATGTATATTGTGTTATAAACTGGTAAGTAATTTTTAAGCTTACATCTCTAAAATTATTACTATCAAGTTGTAATCACACAAATAAAAGTATTTTGTTGAGAACTTCCAATTTTCATTTTCCTTGGTATAAAAACAATTGAAATGTAATGCAATTCATCAGTCAACACTACTTGCATATAGACCTAAGTATCTTAAATCATTCCACTTTTGTTTTATTGGGTCTTCAGTTGATTTTTCCCTTTGCTTACTTTCTGTCCATTAGTCTTTTCCATATTTTTCTTCCCTACTTTTAGCTTTAAAATTCTACGATATGTCCATAAAATCCCTCTAGTCAATGACTTAAATGCACTTGTCATTCTGGACAGAAAAGCATCTCTCAATAAATTCAGTTTTTTGCTTCCTATATGCCTACATGCAAACTACAAATCATTGCTGGAGAAAATGATACTGAACAACCTGGGTGACTCCATGACATATTTGTGTCATCATCCCTAAGAGGGATCTCAACAACTGTGTTGGTTTTCTGGTCAATCTGTTGCACCTTCTCCACAGATACTCTATGCAAGCATTTTCAGTCTCCTCAAACCTCTGTTCTGCACCCCTACGATCTCCCTACCTCCATAATCTCACGTCTCTTCCTCCATCCCGTTACTGAACTAATCTCCCCCCCCCATGCAAATGTTCTACTCTGCTAATACATAAAGGAAGTAGGAGTCTTCATTAGAATGACCTTAAATTGTTGATACACAAGCTAAACACACATCCTCTTTCTGCACGTTCCATTTAAAATAGAGCATGTGGCCGGGCGCGGTGGCTCACGCCTGTAATCCCAGCACTGTGGGAGGCTGAGGAGGGAGAATCGCTTGAGCTCAGGAGTTCGAGACTCGCCTGAGCGACAGTGAGACCCCGACTCGTGAAAAAAATGGAAAAACCCAGCCGGGCGCTGCGGCGAGCGCCTGTAATCCCAGCGGCTTCCGGAGGCTGAGGCAGCGGGGAGCCCGCAGCCGGAGTCTGAGGTTGTGGTGAGCTACCAGGCCCACTGCACTCTGCTCAGGGGCATAGGGTGGGACCCTGTCTCAACAACAACTAAAAAAAAAAAAGTGAAGAAATAAAAAATAAGCAACGAAATAAAATAAAAAATAAAAAAAAAAAAAGCTAAAATAGAGCATGTGCTACAATATTCTTGTGGCTTCTACACCCCAATCCCTCCAGCTTTCTCAATATCTTACTGGTAAATCAATCTCTCTTCTTTTCTATCTTTAAACCTCCTCTCTCTCTTATGTATCTTTCAAAAAGATTAAATCATGTTTAACTTTAGAAATAATTTATTCAAGTCAATGTGTCTATCTACTACTTTGCTATTCTCCCTTCACACCCAGGATTCCATATCTCTCATGGTTTCAACCCTGCCATCCTCGTGCTTCATCACCCTGCAGTATGACTTCTGCCCTTGACTGCTTCACAGAGGCTGGACCTGCAAGATCCACCAATGATTCCACTACGGCTTAACTCAAGAAGAGGAAATGAGGAGTGGTCTATCAACGAGACAGGCATTGTTTTTTTGGAGGGAGGTGAAAATACTTAACATTTACATTTCTAATCCTAGCTCTCCCCTGTTTTTGACACAGAACATAATCCATCTGTATTGCTCAAAAGTGTCTATCGCACCCACTCCAGTAAATAGTAGTTTGAATCAGAGATCTGAGTGTCTTCACTGATATCTACGCTGAACACTTCCCATACCCAGTCCCCTCAGTATTTACTTAAAATCTGTTGGTGGTTGTTAACTATTTCTGGAATGATGCTGGAAAGCTGTAGAAGGTCCATAAGCCCTTCAGGGGTGCCTGTGCAACACTTTCATCTTTAATGAGTGTGCTCCAGATACCTTGTCCTCAATTTAGTTTTTAAAATACGCCTTCTGTTATTTCACACTAGGCCTTAGACTTTCTTGTTCTCACTATACCAAGCCTCTTCATCCATCAACACTTTTTCATCTTTTAGGTCATAGCTAAAATGTCATTTCCTAAGAGCCATTCTCTGACCATCGCCTCCCAATTATATCAAGTCATATCAAATTTCTCCCTTGTTGACTCTCAAAATACCTTGCAATAGTTTTATTGAATTTAATAAAGTTTTTGTAAATTATTTACATGTGATTTCCTCACTAGATGAGCTCTATGAGAAAAGAAACCATGTATCTCAAATATTCAGCACAATCTTACAGATAGTAGCTGCTCAATATGTTTTTGCACTACAATGACTACATAGGTATAGTATAAAAAGTCATCATACTAAAATATGTAAGCTAAATGTATTGGCTTAACCTAAATAACAAAGAGCAATTATTATAAAACATCACAGCAAAGAAAAATTGTGAAAGCAAAATGCTCCAACAATCTGAAGCAGGCAACCTTTACTTTTATTATTACCATGAGGCTAGAAAAACCATTTTGCAAATCCAAATAAGTTATTCAAATATAAATCCTTCATTGCTTTGATAATTTTATCAGTTTAGAAATTCAAAATTAATAGGCACATATCCCAAATCTCAATTTTAAATAAATTTTGTCGCTCTGTGATTAGGTGCTATATATTGACACAGAGGTTTCATTGTACATATACACATAGACACACACAGAGGATTTATACGTATATTTGTTTTTATAGCGTCTATAATCATAGCAGTCAAGTTTGAGGTCGCACACTCAAATCTTTGCAGTTATTACACAGCCTCTGGAGGAATCTTGTTTAAGATTGTTAAAGACAGCATTCACAATCAGTGTCCTAACCTCGGTAGATCATTAAATAAGAAACTACTAATGAGAAATTCCCTTTTTTAGCTAAGGAGTTTTTTTCCTCTTCAGTATGACAGCATCCACACCATAACTGTAGAGTAATCTGTTTTGTTTTGGAATCATAATTACATATTGACAAACGAAACTGTGAGGACTAAATCAGGGGAATTTAAGCTATTATGGGAGCATTCTCACGGGGAAAACATAAAGGGACATCAATTATTTTGCCACAATCTCACTCCTTTTCAATTTTCCATTCTTGCATGGAATGAAATCCTGGGAGAAAAGATGCTATAAAAAAACTAGACGCAATACTTTGTCTTGAGATTGAGAAATAGCTTCTATAGATAATTAAAATAAAATCATGTAGAAGATGTGAGTGAGTTTATTTAGAGGAAGACATTTCTGTCAGTGCAGTGCATTTCTTTTTCTTTGTCACACACGTTTACATTAGAAAACTGTAATATCACCCTATACTTGGTGTAATACATATAATTATCAAGTTATAGCTAATTGAATAAAACAGCATATAACCTCGTGGAACATATTATTGACAAATTACCTGACTGAAAACTAACCTGTTTTTATATTATCTGAATTAATTTCAAAATTGTTGCTACTGTTCTAAGAGCTCAGAATTATTATTATTGATTTCAGCAGTGAACCTGTCTAGTAACATGTAATACAGAATCAATCAAAATAGAAATATTATCATCTATACTATTTGCCAATAATATACAAATTAATAAGGAACTTAATTTTTGTAGTAGTATTTTCACAATTGATTCATCTTAATTATAGAGTTATTATTTGCAGTAAAACAAAACAAAAAAAACCCCAAAAGACCAACCCTGGATTTCAGAGACAGAAATTATCAAGTAAATAATAAAATACAAAATGGATAAAGGAAACATTTATAAATTTAAATGTTTTATTGATTACATTTTTATAAAACTTATTTTATCTGTGTTATATTAATTCTACATTTGAAGCACAAAATATTAGTATTGAAAGAAAACAGGCTTTGCTCTGACACCGATTTCGTATATTTCTCAATGTCACTCATCTGTATCCGTAAAATACACTGCCCAGGGTTCATCATTCATATCTATATTTCTTTTACTTTTGTATCCTTCCTTCAAATTGCAATAGAAGTAACCTGGTTCACTGATAAGGGATTGCTTTCGTGTTTTCTTAAGTTTTGCAGTTCCACTTGAGTTGAAAAGCATTAGTCATTGGTTAAAAGAGGGTTTTCAGAGTTATGAATTTTAGCACTTTGTTGACAGAGGATTTTGATACTCAGCAAACTTGGCTAAAACCTAGAAAGTGACAGACACATGAAAAGTTGAAAAATAGGGCACGCAACCGTAAGCTCAGCCAATAAACCTCTGCCAGAGATTTACTATTTTTCAAAGTGCTGATGCTGAGGGAAAGATGGGGAAACTATAATCACAAACTAATTTCTGGTCCTTTCCTCTATTGCAACCAGTGATTAGATTGAGATCAAAATTAAGTTATCTCTGTGTGAAATGTATACTATGTATCTACCAAGAAATGATAAAATTTATCTAAGGAATTGATATATTAATTATTTGCCATAACACACTCTTTAATCTCCCATGAAGACATGACCCAAGTAATAAATAAGTAAAGTTGACCTAAGTGCATGTACCAGAAAAGTTTATTCTTCCAGATAATTTGCTAAATTATTCTTCAGCATTAAGAAACACATCATCCCACCTCACCTCACACTGTCTTTATTTCTGCGTGTGGGGCTCATCCATACCAGGGACACTGTGAAGAGTTTTCATCGGAGAGACCTGACTATGAATTGTGTTATAATTTGTCTGACTTTGAGCAAGCTATTTAAGTTTAATAAGCTGCAGTTGTTTTCATCTTCAGAGTAAGAAGAATATGTAACCCCTCACTCTGTAGGGTGAGAACATCCTCCTGTAAATGGATGAAACACTTTCAGTTTCCCTGGTGTAGGGTCAGGATGAATGCTCAGCATGTCTCTTGAGTGGCTATCTCTTTACGGGAAGAGAACAACTAGAAAGCTTGCTCATGATAGCAACTTTTAATACAGTATCCCCAATGCTTTGATTATAGTCTAATATATTTTACAAGAAAAAAGCAAATTTCTAAAACTAGACACTATATCTGTCTCCAATATGCCTTGAGTAAGTAGAAAAAGAAAAGACAAGAAAGAAAAGAGAGGAAAAAAAGGAAAGGAAAGGAAAGGAAAGAAAAAAAAAGTAAAGAAAAGAAAGGGAAGGGAAGGGAAGGGAAGGGAAGGGAAGGGAAAGGAAAGGAAAGGAAAGGAAAGGAAAGGAAAGGAAAGGAAAGGAGAGAAGGTGGGAGGAAGGGAGGGAGGAGGAAGACAGGCAGTCAGGAAGTTAAGATTTGAATGCTGCAATGAATATTCCTTTTCTTGCATTTATTCTTCTGGGTAAACAGTGCTTAAACATTGTAACATAATAACACACCATTGAGGCAATCAGTTGAGTTTGCACTGGTCTCTGCCAACTAGCTACACATTCCTCTTTCTATGAATTGCCAATCTAGACGCTTATTCTTTGCAAATCTCCATTCTACTTTACTACCTCTGTCGATTAAGGTACCTTGTCATTCTATCATTGATCTTCACTGGAGACACCAAATATGGGCCTTTGTTTTGATGCCACACAATAGATCAAAGAAACTTAGAGATCTACTGTTAAAGACAGGGACCTCGTAGAATAAACATCTCCCCATTTTTAATAATCCCAGAAACTGCACATATCATAGAAGCCACTCTGTTCTACAGGCACACGGTTTCTTAATTGCTTCTTCTGTCATTTGAGCATGCATAATAAATAGGGAATTCTTTCTCCTGAAATTGATGTTACTATTAGTTTCCTTCTGCAGTAGCCATTAGCCACAACTGAAATATAAATATATAAATCAAAATAAATGTGCCATAGTGGAAATCATAAAATCCACTACATAAAATTACTTCATATAAATATACTGATGTCTTATCAACAACCAAAATGCTAAATTTCAAACTGGAAAATAATACTGCAAGAGGCATAAGCAATGTTAAGCCATCAACAAACAAAATACTGTCATATTAAATTGTTGAAGGTCAAAACCATGAATGGGAAAAGGACAGTCTATGAAACATACTCCAGTATTCCAGTGGCGGTAATATGGATTATCTAAGCTGGCAGTTTTACTGTGAACCTGGTCACATGATCTCATGGCATTATGGAGAACAGAGGAAATGACAGGAATGTATCAACCAAAATCATTGTCAAAACAAAAAACATGGCAAAAAAAAAAAAAAAAAGTGGGCATGTAAGTCAATTAGATTACCGCTTAGCCTAAAAAAATTCCTTATTGAAGCTTGACTGTCTAACAGTGTACCAAAACAATGTCTGGTACACGCAGTAGGCTCTCAAATATTTAAGGAGAAAAAGGAAAGAAAAAGAATAGGAAGAAAGAAATTGACAAAGGTAGGTTTCATTTTAGAGCTAACTGACAAAACTAGTGTTCTTAACTATTAAGTTAGAAGAAGTACTCTTCAAAGAGGCTTCAATGGAAATCCCTACATGAGCTGATACCAGAGATAATTTCAAAAGCTCTGGTAATATTTTCAGAGTCAAAATTAGATCTGAACCATAAAAAGATTTTTGAAGGTGTTCAAATATCTTTCTCTTAAACACATCTTTGATCTCTCAAGTTTCCAAGATCAATAGGATCTACATTTCTCTAAAGACTATAGATCCAAGTCTAATACAAATAGGTCAGTCAGTGTTAGATTAAATGAGTATTTTAATTAAGTGGTAATAAATAATTGTCTATAATATCTGTATGTAAACTTAATATTTGCCTCACCCTAGGTAAATCTAACCAGTATTCTTTTGCAATTTATGTATCCATTAAGGATACTTTTGTTGAAATATTTTTCTCACTTTTCTAGGAATTATTGGCATATATGACTTTATTTCTTATGAAATTACTTTCTCATAGCTTGCTTGAGGGCCAGGATGCAATGTTACATTCATTTCTCTATCCTCAATACCGATTATTCTGTCTGGCACCTGGGAGATAGTCAATAAAAGCTTGTTAAACAAGTATATGTCTGTTATCGCATAATGCATGTGTGGAAGAAGTTATTAAACCTTGCATGAAGTGCAAAATAGTGCCAAATGGCGGTGGTGCTGGTAGGAAAGTGTTTGCTATTGGGTGTGAATGTCTTTTGGGGGTGACAAAATATTCTAAAATTTAATAGTGGTGATGATTGCACAACCTTGTGAATATACAAAAATGGATGGAAATGTACACTTGAAATGAGTACATCTCAGTCTGTCATGTTATTTCTCAAGATTATTGAAATACAATAGGCTCAATAATTGCCATGTTAATTTTAATTTTTTGTTATATATGCAAGCTAATGTTGAAAGTAATCAAAAAATATCAGAACAGGAGAAGAAGACAAAAATGGAAATGGAAGATTACAAAGATTTTTTTTTCCTTTTTGTTTTATTGAGTTAGGAAGTATATATGCAGATTTGTTACAGGGATATACTGCATAGTAATGAAGTCTGGGTTTTCTGTGTAACCTTCCTTAATTAGTGTATGCAGTTTTATTAATTAATGCAATTCATTAGATCTAACCTTAAATGTTGATCAGTGTCTCTGATCCACAGGCTGCAGCTTTCCCAAACTTCACTTCCACAGACAGTTCTACATTTACGAAAATACAATTCTTACATTAAACCCTTTATACCCATTTTAGAAAATGCTAGGAGAGCTACTAAACTTTGCCATAAAATGAGCAATGATTCCCATTTGTCACAAATAGAAATCATGAAATTTTAATTTTTGAATTCCAGACAGTGAAACTTTGTAAATAGATTATGTCTAGAAAATGGTTTGGCTTACTAGAACAAATTTTAAAATGCATATCAAAGTTTTAAACCTTATTGTTACTGGAAAACCAGTATCATTCCACAGATGGACTAAAATAAGCATCAGGATAACATGATTATTAAACCAGGCCATATTTTGCTATGTGATGATTTCCTAAAATATTGGGTAACAATTAATGAGTGTATTGCCATTAGACACACCATCTGTCGTTGGGGTTTTCATCTTAGAGAAGCAGAACAGCAAAAGTGAACACAAAACACAACTATAGCCCAGAATGAAGAGAGAAGAGGAGGGGGAAGGGAGGCCGAGGGGGAGGGAGGGTAATTGGTGGGACCACACCTACCGTGCATAATGCAAGGGTACATGTCAAATCAATTAAGAGTAGAGTATAAATGTCTTAAAAACAACAAATAACTGAGGTGAGAGCTATGGTAACCAGTTTGGTGAAAGCATTCCAAATTGTATATAAAATCAGCACGTTGTACCCCATAAATGCATTAATGTACACAGGTATGATGTAATAAAAAAAAATGAATACCCTGAAATATGACTGGTGAACATTATCAGAGATATTACTTCTTTTTATTTCAGATTGATGAGAGGGTACAGATGTTTAGATTACATTGTTTTCATTTCTAAGGTAAAGTCAAATTGTAGTTGAGCCCTTCACCTAGGGGGAGTGCTGAACGCCCTCACAATGTACATATTGGGTGAAATCTCACAAATCACCCCACTGGTTCTCCCCTCCTCTGTTTCTCTCTCCTCCCCCTTTCCAGACTATACTTGTGATTTTCTTTCCTGTGCCCTTGTAGTTGTTTATATGCTGGTTTCATATTAGTATTGAGTACATTGGATACTTCCCCCCATTCTTGTTAATACTTCACCAAGAAGAATCTACTTTAACTCCATCCAGATAAACACAAAGATGTAAAGTCTCCATCTTTTCTTCTGGCTGATTAGTACTCCATGGTATGCATATACCACAGTCTGTTAATCCATTCATGAGTTGATGGACACTTGGGTTGATTCTACATCTTGGCAATTGTGAATTGAACTGCAATAAGCATTCTAGTACAAATGTCCTTGTGATAAAATGATTTTTGTTTTTCTGAGTAGATGCCTAGTAATGAGATTATGGGATCAAATAGAATTCTATCATTTATTCCTATTTCTCACAAGAACAGACTTACATTGGAAAGAAGCATGAACATAAAAGGTGGGTAAAAGGAAATATGTTAGTCCGAATTTAAAACCAAAGTTTTCATCATGATGCAGAATATTTTAATACTCTAAACTTTCTGCAAAGGATTTCAATTTTGCCCACAGAAATTGAATTATAGTCCATGTGCTCAGGAAATGACGTGTGCCAGGAGCTGCTGTAAAAACCAGCTATACTCTGTGGCCGTTTCTGTTTCTTTCTTCAGTCTCTTCATGGTTTAAATGCCTCCCGCGGGAAGCCGTGCCTCAGAGATCTACATAATACCACAGAACATATACTGTCCACGAGACATCAAATTCAAATCTTGATACATGTACCTCATCTAGTCAGCATAATGACTATTTCTGTGGATATGGAAGGTAGGATCAGGTAACAGCATTTCCCTTAACATTCCCTTTCAGTCAGTGTCAAACTTAAATCTTCCTCTGGAAACCCAGGAGAATCCCATGTACCATGAAGTCATTCTGGGTAACGTCTTGAGAGCAAAGTGTTTGTCATTACTCACCTATCATGATGAGATAGAAAATTATTCTTAAAAAAAGAACAAGAATTGAATTCTGCTGTCTTAAGTCAATAATAATTTTGGCATGCCTTTGTAATTTCACACTGTTATGTTCTATATAGAGGGTAAGATTATGACTTTATCTAGATGGAACCTATGCTAAGAACATTCTGAGTAAGTTAAAAGTGTCATTAAGCCATTTTAATAATATCTTGATTTTTCATTCATCTCAAGAAGCTATTCATGTCACATTAAAGATAAAATATTAATAAGCTGACTGATATTTTCTATTTCTAGAAAGTCTTCTTCTTTTAAAATTTCTTAACACAAATTGGGAGACATCCTCCCACATGCAGTGCAATTACTTAGAATTATATTTTATAAAAATTTTGAATGCTAAAAGTACTATTGTTTCACAAAAATGTCTTGTTCTGACCATACTGTGAAGTCCAATGACTTGCCAAACTACTGTCTTGGTCAAAATTACCTAAATAATACGGAGTCATAAACACACAACTGGATTTGAAATCAAAAATTGGTTTTCTTCTCTAAGGACTAGTTCAAAACTAGTGGGATCCATTATGAAATCTATTTCTCAGTATCATAAAAAAGATTTTGGTTCCATTTGAACACTCTTCTTGGGTCAAAGACCTTCCACTAACCTGTGCTCATATTTCTTAACATTTGTCCCAGATCTTTTTGTGTTCTGAACATAAATCCTCTATTTACTCTCTACTGAAACACATGTGAATATCTCCCCCAGATTTTAAATTCCTACTTTATCTGGGCACTAATCTCAACCCTAGTGTTCTATTCATTTACCTTTTTTTATCTGCTGAGGAAAATCCATTCATAGGCTTAGGAATAAATATTTTTGAAATTGTATACACAAATTGTGAATATATCCATTTTTTCCTGTGGTTCATTTTGGTATTATAACAACTTTCTCAA
The DNA here is from genome assembly GCF_027406575.1 of Nycticebus coucang. Classification (NCBI taxonomy): domain Eukaryota; kingdom Metazoa; phylum Chordata; class Mammalia; order Primates; family Lorisidae; genus Nycticebus; species Nycticebus coucang. The sequence goes on along the minus strand of NC_069794.1, from coordinate 44,248,607 downwards.
TGTAATTAAAAATGGATATTCTCTTCTGAAAAATAATGTCCATATGCTTTTAAAAAATAAATAAATGTATAGAGGTCACCGGGGTATCGTAAATTGTTCATTTTAACTGACTTGATAATAATTTCTTATTATTTGATGACCTACTCAATATACAGGAATAAAACTCTTCAAAATATTTTATCATTTCATACTCTATTTTATGATTTTCTCTGTCTAACAAGAAACTATGCTCTTCAGGTATAAAATACTTGACAGACAAAGAATGCTACTTCCAGTGGGAAGCAAACATATTTTTTGTTAAAAGGTTTTTTTGTTGATTCATTTTGTGCAACAGATATACAAAACTTCTTGCTATCTATTCTACCTATTTTAAATGATGACCAATAGAAATATTCAAATATTTATTTTTTAACTGCAGCTCACTGCATATAGGTTATATGGATAATGTGAACTAATGTCACAACTTAGTTGATGTATAATTTGGCTTTACCTGTTTGTGACTTATGTTTTTTCTCATGTAAGAAACCCATAGCTTCTTACGGCTCAGAAATAAGATTCTTCCCAAAACCAATGAAGATACTTTAATGATTTAGGAGAATATACTCAAGGTATGGGTTGCATTTTATGTGAGTCAATTGCTTTTGAAGAACATCAAATCATCTGGCTAATTCTAGAGATTAGTTATGGTTATCTTGTGATTAATAATTACTGGATAGAGTTGAAACTCGTAGTCAAAGAAAAGGGAAAACCTTACCTGTGTACCATATTGTCTTATAATTGTCATCTCAAAACCATATTTGAACACACTGCACCAGACAGCATTATCTGAAGGCCATTCTAACAAAATACATACACAAAAGGGGTGTTTTGTGAACACAGATTTACTCTTGATAACTGGATTCTCACAAAAGCGCCAAGTTTTAACACTGTGACCAAATATTACTGCTCCAAGCAACCCAGGCATTACATTTTGCTTACTAGTTTCCTAAATTTATCAAAATACTGATCAAAGTAGAGAATCATTCAATACTGTCACTATGCAGTCCTGAACCTGACTCAATTGAGTTTCAGTTACTTCGAGCTCACATGGTTCATTACGGTGCCACAATATTTATTTAAGCCTGGATTCATCATATTTCTCTAGATCATCCCTAACTTGAGAAAAAAAATCTTAAATATTTTTCAGAATCATCTACATCACTTTTCCAAGTTGCAAAAAATAATAAAATAACCACTAATTGTATTCAAATAGCTTTATTTTAACTCCAAACGTACACAAAGAATGATAATTGATACAGGAAGAACCGAAATACGATCCTTGACCCGTAAGGGCTCCTAACTGAAGGAATGTTAAAATTGTCAGCAACTATCTTAAAAATATGTGGAAAAGGGTTTTATTGCAACTAGAAATAAGCTATGATCATAGCTTCTCTTCAAAGAGAAGATGGTCTTTGAGTTAAAGATAAATAAAACTGTTAGGTAATCGAAAGTGGCAAGGTAGTCTCATTTAGAGGAAATCCTCCATAGAAAAGCATATGATTAAGAAAACACATGAATTGGTGTGGGTGAGAGAGTGGATTAGAATTAGAAATTTATGAGACTGGAACATGGGGGAGCATGTAGGGCGAGTGAAGCAGACACTCTATATAATATTGAGTAGATAGTAAGACGGTAAAAAGGCGCTGTCAAGATATCACAGGTACCCTATGCATCTATTTATGTATTTTATTAAAAGCATATTTGTGTGGCCGGGCACGGTGGCTTAGGTCTGAAATCCTAGCACTCTGGGCAGCTGAGGCGAATGGATTGCTTAAGCTCACAAGTTTGAGACCAGCCTGAGCAAAAGCAAGACCCCGTCTCTACTGAAAATAGAGAAACCAAGGCAAAAGGATCCTTTGAGCCCAAGAGTTGGAGATTGTGGTGGGTATGACTTCACGGCACTCTACCCAGGTTGACAGCTTGAGACTCTGTCTCAAAACAAACAAACAAACAAAAACATATTTTGTTATTTTTCTAGAGAGGACATCATTTTTTAGATGAGGCCCAAATTAAATCGTTTTTGTACTTATACAAGGTTTTGATTATCAGTGATAAGTTGAAACTAATTATACAGTCTTCTAATACAGCATGCTTTTCCATACCTCATATGAATACTCAGTACAACTAATCAAAGTCAATATGAATGGGTATCTCCCCATCTAGATTATTTTATTTCTGCATTACTGACAAAACTTCTTGAATAAGTGAGATTCATTAAAGTTCTATCTTGCCTTATCAATTTATTTTTAAAGTACAATAATTTGCTTTAAAGACTATTTTATCTATTCATTTAAGAACTTAGAAAGATATTTCAGATATCAGTGCTCTTGAAATATTTTCTATTATTCATTATTTTGCCTTAAAAAATATCGCACTGTCATGAAAATAAGAGCTGAAGATATTGACACTAAGCAGAGGACTTGACCATGATCTCATTTATCTAGAAGTCAGAGAACTTCAGAAGTGGCCTCTGATGCCTCTGGACAATTTTTTTTTCCTTTAAAAAAACTAATAATTGGGCGGTGCCTGTGGCTCAGTGAGTAGGGCGCCAGCCCCATATGCTGAGGGTGGCGGGTTCAAGCCCAGCCCCGGCCAAACTGCAACCAAAAAATAGCCGGGCGTTGTGGCGGGCGCCTGTAGTCCCAGCTGCTCAGGAGGCTGAGGCAAGAGAATCGCGTAAGCCCAAGAGTTAGAGGTTGCTGTGAGCTGTGTGACGCCACGGCACTCTACCCGAGGGCGGTACAGTGAGACTCTGTCTCTACAAAAAAAAAAAAAAAACTAATAATTACGCTAGACTGCATTTGGTGTGTAGAGGTGAACAAATGATCTCAGAACATAAATGTATGGCCAAGAAATTGAGTTTCAGTTCTGACCTAAGACAAAGAGACTAACAGCGGTGTTCTGTTCCTTCTGCGGCCGACCCTCTGTGTTGCAAGCTGAGCCCTTCAGATGAGTGATTTAACTTGGGTCAATTCTGTTGGGTTAGCACACTCTACCTCTGTGATATAAGCTTGCTCCATTTCAAACCACATCAAACACAGACCTCTTATTTAAAAATCCCATCTATGGGTTAGGAGCAAGAGAAAGCACTTACGACAGAGTGTCAGCTCATACACGTGTTAACTATCCTGTAGATAATGCCTCAAGGCCTTTATTAAGATTCTCTAATAGATTCAGGGAGAAATAAACATGCAGGAACTACAAGTATCAAAAGTACCAGCAAAATGACAGATTAGACTACCTTATTTAGTTTAATGAAAACACATTTGAAAAAACTGAAAACTAGCAGAGAGCCAGAGTAACAATATGCAACATCCTCCCCATTTCGTGCGTGCACACACACACACACACACACACACACCTCTCTCTCAGAAATACATTAGATAAACTTATAGACTGTTTATGTTGAGTGATTCTAATTTTTAATCCACCCAACACTCTGAAAGAAAGTATTCACTACAATGTCATATGCATTTCTGAGGAAAGCAGACCTGAATGTGCACCTGTTTGTCTTTTTATTTTTTTATTTTTATTTTTTTATTTTTTTATTTTTATTTATTTATTTTTATTAACCATAGCTGTGTACATTAGTATGATCGTGGGGCACCATACACTTGGTTCATAGATCGTTTGACACATTTTCATCCCATTAGTTAACATAGCTTTTGTAGCATTTTCTTAGTTATTTTGCCAAGACCTTTACATTCCACATTTACTAGGATTCGCATATACCCTTGTAAGATGCACCGCAGGTGTAATCCCATTAATCCCCCTCCTTCCCCCTCACTCCCCCTCCCTCCCCTCCCTTTCCCCCTTCTCCCTATTCTTAGGTTGTAACTGGGATATAGCCTTCATGTGAAGGTACTACATTAGTTTCATAATAAGGGTGAGTACATTGGGTACTTTTTCTTCCATTCTTGAGACACTTTACTAAGAAGAATATGTTCCAGCTCCATCCATGTAAACATGAAAGAGGTAAAGTCTCCATCTTTCTTTAAGGTTGCATAATATTCCATGGTGTACATATACCACAATTTATTGATCCATTCGTGGATCGATGGGCACTTGGGCTTTTTCCATGACTTAGCAATTATGAATAGGGCTGCAATAAATATTCTGATACAAATATCTTTGTTAAGGTGTGATTTTTGGTCTTCTGGGTATATGCCCAGTAGGGGGATTACAGGATTGAATGGCAGATCTATTTTTAGATCTCTAAGTGTTCTCCATATCTCTTTCCAAAAGGAATGTATTAATTTGCATTCCCACCAGTAGTGTAAAAGTGTTCCCTTTTCTCCACATCCACGCCAATGCAGTGTCAGCTGTGCTCTTGGCTACGCTGCTGTTGCTGGGATGGTTGTGCCTCTCTTCCCCCAGAAGGCCAACCTATACTAAGATACTCACTCTGCTGATGCAAACACTTTTTAAGCCTTTTCTTGAACCATAGTTACTAACACTTCATTGGCCCAAACAAGTGACATGGCACCTCTAGACTCATTTTGTGGTAAAATAGTATACTGACCTCTCAGGGAGATAAATGCTGTGTCCCTAAAAAATAGTCTTCTTTAATATTATAACATAATGTACCCATGACTGGAATTTCATGTGGCAAATCTAGAAATGAATTCATAGTTCCTGGCTAATATGATGTTACTTCTAAAAATAGATTTTAAAAGACTCAGCATGGTATCAAACATTTTTGTTCAAAATTAACTGACTTATTGACAGAATTACAACACTATTTGTTCCCTAACTACATAAATGTAACTTACACAAGAAAAATTGATAATAAAATTAACGTATGATTCTTCAGAATATATATGCAAGATTCTTTAGAATATAATCTAAAAGCACAATCAAAAAAAGAAAACTGTATTAAATTGGAAAACAAATAAAACTCAGGTATTGTCTTCATGGGCTCCCATCTATTAAGCAATCCTTTAAGGAAAGTCCAAGGGCAATGCCATGTTAGTACTCTAAAGACAAACTCACCTTGGTACCCATGAAACTTACATACTGCTATAATCTCTACATGCTCCTAGCTGGGAGAACATCAATGTCTTCTTTCATAGCTCTGAATCACAGGGATTTCTCAGAATTGGCAGATGGATGGCCTAGTGCTGTATAAAAGTAGGTGCCTGGAAGTACAGTGGTGATGTGGGTATGTGGTGTTCAAGTTTCTATATGGTCAGAGTCAAATTTTCTGACTTAGTTCCTAAATGATCCCTTCTCATGGGAAAGAATCATTCCACAATACAACAGAAGTTTACTTGCACAATCATAAAAACCTTTAAAAAAAAGTTTAGAGATTATAAAATCACGAATAAAACTAAATTTCAAACTCAATAAAACAGTGCCAATACAAACAAGAACGCTAAACAGCTGGAGTATAGTAATTCTTGAATGTTTCCACATTTAGTGGCCATCATGTTTTTGGCTGACTGCCTTTGACCTCTAAGAGGTGTCCTCTGCTCCCTGTTCTTACTCTTTGGTATTCTGGGAAGACTGGGCAGAGGAAGGGAAAAACTGACCATAACCTCTTCAGTTCTTCTTTACAGTAACTTTGTAAAAAATCATTTCCTGCTTGACAGAATTTCCCTATGGCATTGGGCCACCTTCACACAGCCATCTATAATTTTTCTCCTGCTTGAAACAATCTCCCACATGCCACTCTTGTTAATGACTGAGATACCCCCTGATGGTGCTTAACATTTAATAGTGCCAGAGCTCCACATTTGCCCAAACAACCTTTTCCATTTACCTTACCTCAAAGGCCTTCTAATTTTTCTTCAGAGACAGAAATCCTTTAAGCCCATTGTATCCTTAGGCTACAAATTTACTGAGATTTAGGTTTCCAATAAGAGCGTTGAGATGAATGCCACCATCTCATTTATGAATCAATTTTTGCCCATCGGCTTTTTACTGTTATTACTTTTTATTTTATTTTGCACTCAAAGGACAGAACCCAATATTTGTGTGTGTATGTGTATGCGTGTATAAATACACACATACATTTTATATGTTTATTTAGATTGCTAAAAATTAAAATAAAATGAAAATCAGTTCATAGAAAACATTTCTAAAGAAATTCCTTGCACTAAAATCTTGTGTACTTTATCATTTATTCTTATGTTCACTGGAGGAAGATGTCAAAGATAAAATTCCTGAGGATGGTATCTAAGACTAACTAAACAAGTTATTTTCTTGCACATAAATATGAATGTAATATAGATGATTGTATTATACGCGTTATGTAATTGCATGGTTTGGGAACGTAACACAGACAGTACCATGAAGTGACAAAATTACACAGAAAAATTCTATTTTTCAAGGGTAATTTTTACTCTATGGTTATGGGAACATTTCATTTTTGATTTTGTATTGTTTTACAAAAAATGAACACAAAATGTTGACTTTTAAGTTCCTTAATAACCAATATTTCTGAAAGATTTCTCATATTTCCTTTTGGTTTTTGTACTTTTTAAATGTGTATGTTATTCTAAATTTCACTTTTACCTAAACCAAGAACTTTTACTTTAATAGTTGGCTAGTTGTTACCTAGTTCCCCCCACAAAAAAGAGTATATTCTTTTCTTATTCTTCATACTTTATTAAGAATTATAATTTCTTTATGCTTTATCAATTGAAGAGTTATAAATAAAATATTTCTATGCCTACATATCTTTGTAAACATGCTTATATTTTCTGATTTAGATTACTTAGAGCCACTGTCCTTGAAATAAAGCAGATGTTCTTACAAGTTCTTTAATTATAACAAAATTGTCAGCTAGCTAGGAGGAATAAGTTCTAGTGTTTCATTCCACTTTAGGGTGACTGTAGTTAACAATAACATATACTTTCAAATAGGTAAAAAGAGAATATTGAATGTGTTCAGCACCAAGAAATGATAAATGTATGAGATGATGGCTATTCTAATTCCCATGGAAACATCACCCTGCACTCTATAAATCTGTATAATTTTATGTGTAAATTAAAAAAATTAAACAATCATAGAATTGGAATTACAAGAGTATTAAAATGATAATTTTAAAATAGTCATGTGGTATAGTCATGTAGGATGGCATAATTTGAAGACCAGAGTTCAACTGATTCTCCTGAGCTAAAAGTGCCTGGTGTCCCTTGAGGAGGTGGTAGTCATGGTGATGCAAAGGCTGGGACAGTTCCATGCAGTGTAATGGGATGAGCTCTGGGTCTCTCACTGTCTTCAACCGCAACAGCTGCTTTGTATTCCAAGTAATATTGCACTTGATTGAAAAGTTTTATAATTTAAGAAATTAAAAAAGTTTGAGAATACCTACTGCAGTCAAACTAAATAATTTTATATCTGGAGAGATTATGTGATTGCAGAAATTTCACACAGCTAGCTATTTAAAAAATAAAAGTCAAATAATGCCAACGACAAAGGTTCCACTGTAGAATATCCATAGCTGACCACCTCCCTATATTGACCACCTCCTTGAGTTGACCTAATTTTCACAGCCCGGATATGCACAACATGTACATATCAGTACAATAGGCCTACTTCTTACGTTGATCACCTCTATGCTGACCAGTCTGTTATTGTCCTTGGGCTGATCAACTTACAGAGGTTGTACCCTATATTGTGTCACAAGAACTGATGGACAGGCCTCACAAGCCAGGTTAAAAGCAGAGTTAGTTTCATAGAAAGCTATAACCCAGCTACAACTTAACAATAGGGGGAAGTGGGAAAGGGGAGGTGGGTAGAGGGAGGGGGATCGGTGGGATCACACCTGTGGTGCATATTACAGGGGTATTTGCGAAACTTGGTAAATGTAGAATGTAAATGTTTTGGCACAGTAACTGAGATAACGCCGGAAAGGCTATGTTAACCACTGTGATAAAAATGTGTCAAATGGTTTATGAAGCAAGTGTATGATGCCCCATGATCATATCAATGTATACAGTTATGATTTAATAATAAAAAAAAGCAGAGTTACACTAATGTTGTCTATACGAAACTTCATAGTTTAATGGGAAAATAGGAGAACCCTAAAAGAAAAATAAATTTTCAGTTATTTCCTGTAGATGTCTTTTAAATTTGTTTTGTATTGTTTCCTGTTTCCTAAATATGTGTATTTATATAGATGTATATTATTTAAATCAACCGAACAACCAAAATTGATTAGTATGCAGTCCATAGGAATTATTCAACTAATGTATGGTAATGTTCATGTTAGAAGCTTAGGTATGAAATTCTTAAATCTATAAAAATGTCCTACTGTTATTAATAATTCCAACTAACATTCTAAATATATATAATAAACTTGAGACAAAGTCTTTTCCAAAGTTATCAAAATTAATGTTAAATCATGAGTTGTTAGGCTGTTCAAACAAGTGCAGACTAGGTTCAGAATATAAAATAATAAGCTCTTGAGAAAAAAAGAAAATGCACACATTATTTAGTAGAGCATGAGGAACCTTTTAAGGAAATATGAATCAAATCTATATTTACCATTTTCAGAAAATATGTGAAATGAAGTCAATTGAAATATACAACTATTTGGCAAAACTTGTACTTGGGTATTGTGTAGGTTGAATGCAATCCTTCTTACAATTTTCTTTTCCACTTGACACTCAGACATACTAAAACTGAGACCTTATCTAACTATTGAGGGCCTAAAATATATTTCTAATCTAAATGTAGATTTTTCCACAGCTATGATTTAATAAAAAAATAAAAAAAATGTAGATTTTTCTAACATTGCTTTTACCTTAAGATGAATCACCTTAAAAGTAACAGCACTATGGAAAATTAAACCAATATACACCAAAATTTACTCATAGATGGTACTTATCTAAAAAAAAACAAGTGTAAAATTTCACTTTAAGAATCTTGTCACGTGATTTGATCTACTGCAATACAGAAAGAAACCAAATTAAACAGAAATCAATTAGCATATAACAAGTAATGATCAGCTATGATTTAAGCTTCAAGGAAAGAAAAGTTACTCAGACAGAATAACAATTGGCCTAGAATGTATTTTAATTTGTAATTATCTAACAACAATGAATTTTGAATAAGCCAGAAAAAAAAAGACCTGTGATGGTTACAGGATGTAAAATACTGAAATAGTACTACATTTTGATAGTTTTGTATAAAGTACTGTGTGGGGACACTCATACTGGAAGGAAAATAAGATGGTATAATAATTCAAAATATTAAAGAAAAATGTCTATCATTTAAGCTTCAAGTTATAACATTTCAAATAAACAATGTATGTTAGCATGATTATCTTGATAGAAAAGTATGCACTGGAACTATGCCAAAGGAAAAAGTAAGTTAAAAACATCTGCTGGTTCTCTGAGGTATGCAATGGATTCTATATGACCCACAGAGACCGTCAGGGAATATAAATTTGCTGTGAGCCTGTCTCTAATAGCTGATTGTAGTATTACTTTTCAATAAGTAAAGTACTAATAAGTACAATAAAGACTTATCTTGAAGGTGACTGGACTAAACTTACTAAGAAAAGACTAGATTCAATCAAGTTAACAGTGCTTTATGTTCAACAAGACACAAAATAATTAGCATTAAGATCAATCTAATGCCCTTAATAATTCAGAGATCAGTATTAGGCTCCAATGAAGCAGAGGGAAGGAAGAGAAGATTTAAAATATCCTATTTGTTGCTTTTCTGTCTCAATGGTTTTAATGGCTAACCGATGGTTCAGGACTTTTCAGAATGCACTGTTATTGAAATTTGATACATCTTTGGCTCAAGATATTAAAACGATCGTGTATGGCACAGCTCTTGGGGGCAGGACACAATTACCAGACACTTTACCTAACAATCACAGTCAGTGTAACCTAACTCTCTGTACACGCAAAGAATCCCAGACAATAAAAATAAATAAATATATAAATATATAAATAAATACATAAATTGCAAAAAAGAAAAAAACATACTAAAAGCAAAAAGTATTAACCAAATCTACATACACAGCAAAGACATACAATCCTTTTCAACAACATTGTAATTTCCCTTTATTTTATGCAATTTCCTTCTTCTAAAAGTTCAGGTTAGAAAAGAAATTCAATTTATGGGAGATCTTATGTTGTTTTCATTAGAGATATGAATATTTTTACTCTGACTTGCTTGCTTGAAAAATTTCCTATTTTTCAGTAAGATTAGCCCACATCACAAAATCCCAAAACTATAGATGTTGGAATGGATGTGGAAAAAAGGGAACACTTCTGCACTGCTGGTGGGAATGCAAACTAATATGTTCCTTTTGGAAAGAAGTTTGGAGATCATTAGGTATCTAATTGCAGTTTGATCCTGCAATTCCTATACTATGTATATATCCAGAAGACCAAAAGTCACTTTATAACAAAGATATTTGCAACAGAATATTTATTGCAGCCCAATTCATAATTGCTAAGTCATGGAAGAAGCCCAAGTGCCCATCGATCCACGAATGGATTAATAAATTGTGGTATATGTACACCACGGAATATTATGCAGCCTTAAAAAAGATGGAGACTTTACCTCTTTCATGCTTAGGTGGATGGAGCTGGAACATATTCTCTTTAGCCTAGTATCTCAAGAATGAAAAAAAGTATCCAATGTACTCAGCTCTACTATGAAACCGATTTATAAGCATCCATACTTCCATATGAATGCTATAACCCAACTATACCCAAATTGAAAGGGGAAGAGGAAGCAGAGCGGAGGTTAAGGTGGAGGGTGGGTGGAGGGAGGGTAATTAGTCAGACCACACCTAGGGTGCATTTTACAAGGGTACATGTCAAATCTATTAAGTGTAGAGTATAAATGTCTTAAAAAAATAATTAAGAAAGTGCAGTGAAGGCTATGTTAATCAGCTTGATGAAAGTATTTCAAATTGCACATAAAACCAGCACATTGTACCCCATAAATGCATTAAAGTACACAGCTATGATTTAATAAAAAAAAAAAAGAAAAACGTGTTCTTTCAATTTTGTCTATTGCGACGCAAACACAGCTTAATTTTTTTGTACTATCACTTTAAGGAAGTGACTAACAAAAACTTCAAAATAAATGGAACAAGTGATAATGACAAAAATTTATGAAATTATAGAAAAAGTTGTTTTTTCAGGGGTTAAAACTACATTATATAAAATATTTGCTTAGAAAGTGAAATGTATGGATAGATATGATAATTTTGAATGTTAGAGAAAGAAAAAATTTTAAAAATGAAGGTAGAAAAAGGAACCATTTCAATATAGTTGTTTTTCTACTATTTTACATAAAAAACAAGCATTATCTAGACACTTGCTTTCCACTGTGCCTTAAGCTTAAGGATAACAGCAACAAGGAAATGTACTATTTCATAAAGACCGTGGACCATGAATCCTCAAATCTATATTAAGGATTCCAAGGTGTTATCTAAATTTGAAAGTATCTCTCAAGAGCTGATAAAATTTAAAAAGTACATTTTTGGTATCTTATTGTCGATAAATGCACGGCTTCCACCCCCTCTGATGTTTATGTGTAGAACCTTGATTGAAGGTCTTCTCCAGAGTATTTCCCCTTCTTATTGTAACAGGTAATTTTGATGGTGTTATATTAATCAGAGATAGATTTTTCACATGTTGCATCAAAAGTATAATGATATGCCTGGAGAACATGGAATGCAATAAATTGAAATACGAGTTTGTAATAATAAATTCAGGAAAAGCAGATATGGAATAGAATTTCTGTGATATATATTCCTCTCTGGAAGGAGGTTTTCATGTAGATCCAGTGATCTAAAACTGAATAAAGATGCCGCTCTATGTGTAAGGAATAGTACTTTATGATCGAGTGTGTATTATTCTATACATAAAACCTCATTTATAACACTGAGGAAACATTAAATATTTGGTGGTTTTTCTTACAGGAGGAAATTATTTGACAATAGTCAGAGGGCCAGAAAATATGTATTTTCTAATACTCAAAAGGATTAGTGACTAGTCCAGCTGCAAATATCCATGCATAATATTTTTTCTGAAGTAGTGTGGTGAAAATCTTTTCATTTTCATTTTGTTTTAAATCATAAGTTTGTATATGGAAACCAAAAAGAATAATTTTTCAAGGGATGAAACATATTTGTAATTTGTTGTAATCTGTAAATAATTTTCTTCTACGTCACACCACACTCTTTTATACGTCTATATCAGCGATTTTCAACTCGTGTGCCAGTCAGAGGATCTTAAGTGTGCCACAAAAATTTTTAAAGATCATTAATTACATTTTTTTTGAAGGAAGGTCAAAGCATAGTTTTTTTTTTATTATTCTTTTTTTTCCCTTTGATCAACCTAATGGAAGTGCATCAGGCAAGTATCAGTGAGATAAAGAACGTAGAAAATGCTGATCTATATAATACTCATCAGGATTTGCAGCATGAAGAGATTAGTATTATTTTATATAGACAGTATTTTAAAGTTTTTAATCATGGGTTTTTCTCAGGGATAATGATGTTTGGAGTAACAGATGGTATGACATAAGTGAAGCAATTTGTTTGTTGATGTTGTTTTACTGTAACATACCATGAAATTCCACAAAATACCTACTTGAAAAATAGAGCTCTAAATTTAAACTAAGTTAGAGGTGATACATCAAGGCAAAATATTTTCTGAAGTTAGAACAATATGACTAAGTGATTTAATATATGAGATATCAGAAAGACAACCCATCATAACTTTCTCAGGAGAATAGTATCTATCATACTTAGCCAACCAGAATATTTGAAGACAGTCTACTGAATCAAAGGCAAATAAAAGAAAACCTCCAACCGTGGCCCTTGGAAAAATTATCCAGATGGAAATTGAGTCTTACTTTATCGCCTGCAGTAGAGTGCTGTGATGTCCCAGCTCACAGCAACCTCCAGCTCTTGGGCTTAGGAGATTCTCTTGTCTCAGCCTCCCAAGTAGCTGGGACTACAGGCGCCCGCCCCAATGCCTGGCTATTTTGTTGTTGTTGTTGCAGTTTGGCAGGGGCTGGATTCAAACCCGCCATCCTCCATCTATGGGACCGGAGCCCTACTCATTAAGCCACAGGTGCCGCCCAATAGACTTAATTCTTTACGTTGAACATAAGGGAAGAAATATTTCCTTTTTATTAGAGCATTTACTTATAAAAGACAAAATAGTAAGTTTTTTTCTTCCCTCTCTGATATATGCTTTTCAAAACTAGATATGCCTTTTGTAAGCTTTATTATCTCTGAATGTCTTTCTGAAGGACCTGGGGTGACATCTCTTTGACATGTCATATCAAAAGAAATTGCATTTCTATTCGCAGTTTCTGTGGGAGGGTGGAAGTCTAACTTCAGTGGGCACCCTGCACAAGCCTACTTCGTGTTATAAAGACGTGAAAAGTTTGTTTCTTCTCTGAGTAAAGCTAATGAACTAACACAGGCCGTCACCCCAACTACCAGGTAAAGTTGGGTTGAACTATGTGTGACAATGGTCTGTCAAGCCATCTTACTTGTATGTAGACTGATTTCGTTCTGTCTTTGCAATCTCTTAGTGGATTGTGTATGGTGCACATCACATTCTGATTTAATCCCCATTTGATTATAAAAATGTTTTCATTTTCTAATAAGTCTGTGAAGAGGGTTTCTGGTTTGAGAGATTTTGGTTTTAATTATAATCAATTAACAATGACAAAACTCATATGAAACAAAGAATTAAGGGATTTGTGCCAAGGGGAAAATAAATTTCTATTTAATTTCTATTATTAGTAGCATTATATTAGAATGCATTTATGAATAATTTTCGATAATCATATTTCTACATGCAAGGTACTAACATCTAGGAACTATAGCTTTTTTAAGTAGGGGAAGGAATAAACATAAACTCTGCAAAGAATCTAAGATTCTTCTTCTAGCATATGAACACCACTGTAAAGTAAGTGAAAAAGAAACATTGTGATCAAGGTAAATGAATAAGATTGAAAAACTGCATTGCTTGTATATTAAATGCCCAAGTTCATAGACTACACTAATACACATTAAGAAATACTTATTTTTTTTTTTTAATTTTTTTTTTGTAGAGACAGAGTCTCACTGTACCACCCTCCGGTAGAGTGCCGTGGCGTCCCACGGCTCACAGCAACCTCCAGCTACTGGGCTTACGCGATTCTCTTGCCTCAGGCGCCCGCCACAACACCTGGCTAAGAAAAACTTATTTTTAATCAATAAGATCATGTGACAATAACATACAATAATTCGTTACAAATAAAGCAGGAATAGATCATATTTGCATGATTCCAAACAAAGTCACAGTTTTGATAAAATATCAAAGATATCTAAGATATGCAAAGCGGATATCATATTCTGTATCGATTACTTTTATTCCATGAACAAATGATTAATATTACATACTGCCTTGTCCAAACAGCGATAAATTGCTATATCAACCTTCACTATATATTCTGTCTCATTTTCCAAGAGATTAGTATTTATTGAATACATAAACAAAATTAACATTGCCCTTTTTTTTGAGGAAAAAAAATCTTAAATTTTCTATATGAAACCTCAAAGTGAATACAAGGTGGTTGTGTGTGCGTGTATGCGTATTCACAAAGGATACAGGAATAGCTGTGCATGTGTAAACCTACATATATGCAGTCTGAGACAGATACGTTGTATTTTCATGTATTCTTTATGTAACATAGATTGCTAGACATATGCTTTTCTTTTTGGAATTTTACATGTGACTAAGTTAAATGAATGAGTCCAATAATTTTAAGGATGTAGCTATAAAGTTCTCCAACTCTGGATTATTATTTTGTCTTAAATAGGTCAAATGATTAAAAATTAACAGACACATTTGAAATCCATATGGTAGAACTCTCATATACGATTTAATAATACATATATCCTTGCATTCTCAGAAAAATTTTGCTTTGATTCATTGTTGTCCAAGTAACCAATTTTAATAAGATAAAAAAGCATGAATACAGTTTGTACTATAGTTAACCATGGTTAATCAAAAGAGAGTCTAATTTTGTTTTCTTTCTTTTTTTCTTTTTTTGCTATCTTTATAGTCAATGGAAATGCATGTAGAGGATGTATACATGGGTTACTATGAAAGTTTTCAGACAGACTGTGTTATGGTCCATGATTTCACTTCCAAGAAACACAGTTGACAGCATCCTATCTGATTAACATATATAAATTTTAACTTGCTTGTCTTATTAGTGTTTCTGGGAGGGCTTCATTTGTTTCCATCCATATGGGCTTTACGTGTCTTGATTTTTATGTATCTCTAAATTTTGGTAATGACCCACGTATAAAAACAATAACAAACTGAGATAAAATTGTTCAAAGCCTGTAATGGCTTATATTCAAGAGTATGCTCAAGAAATTAATGCATATTTATCTTTTTAAAACTAAATGAAGTATTTGAGCCAGAAAGGTTAAAAATGGCTCAGGGAACAACCATGCTAAGTAATGTTTTAGGGCCTTGATTTATGCAACAATTTCAGTTTAATAATGAGCAAAACTGCTAATCAGTTCCCACAGATATTAGATAATAAATTCAACAGGGCCAAATGGATATTTGCAGCATAGCATCTACTGGCTTAATGATTTAATTAATCTAAACATGGAAAATTTTGTGCTTGCTTAAATTTGTTTAGCACATGACACATTAATGGAGATTAAACAACTAGGGGTGTATTATAAATTTAAAATGCACTTTAGGAGAAAAGGGAAAATTAACAGATCTTATATAAATGCCTAATAAGAACCTCATCAGGAACATGAGAATGAGCTCGTATATTTGGCCTTGTAATTATTTACCTTATAATGCTAAATTGAAATAGTGTTGATTAGTGCAGTGTGTATATAAAACTGCTCGAAAGGAAAGACAGTAATAATCAAAGTAAGGTATAATTAGAATCCTAAGTTTCCTCAGAGTCGCCTTTGTGTCAGTTACTTCAAGGGAACAATTTAAAATCACAAAATTTATTTATTTTATTACATCCAACTGGAAATTTAGAATTGTTTCTTTCTTTTGTTAAACCACCCTTTGAAAAGTTACATCATTTCCTTTTTAAGTTATTTTCATATACACAAAACATATTTTACTTGTATTTAGTATTGTTTTCACTAACTTTCCATAATGTAAATTGGGCTCTATATTTTACTACTTGATACATAGTATAATTGTAAAATGTAACTGTATGAGCATCCCTTAAAAGGAATACAAAATTTCTGTAAGAAAACTAGCAGAAATATTTAAAATCTTTATTCAGAAATAATAAAAGCTCCTAAAGACGTAGGAAACTCAGTAGGTTACATGCAGAGCATTTAGCAACATCAGAAGTTGTTGCCTGAAATATTAATGTTTTTCTAATATTTGCAACTATTTTTCCTAAAAATTATTTAGGCACATTATACACGGCATGGTTTTGAACTGTGCCGTATCATTTAAATTATGCAAATGCTCTCAACTTAAATCATATCTACCAAAGACAAAAAAAAAATCCAGAAACAACCTTGAGTATCTTAAAATTTTCTGTGTATAATTTTGTCTTTAATAGAAATTTCTTAAAATTTTATTATAGTAGAATTTCAGAATTGGGTCTCAATTTCAGTGTCTAATAATAATAAGTCTCTTGACTGATATGATGTTATGCATTCAAAAGCCCCATTTTCTCAATTGCAGCTTGTTCATTTTAGAGAATATTTCACTGATGTTTCTTTCTTAGTCACATATAACCTCTTGGTAAATTTTGAATCAATAGAAGCACAAATGAATGAATGGAATATGCATTCTAGAAATGGATTTAAATATCTCAGCATCTAACTGATTTCAGTGTGTTAATTTAGTCCACTGGACCAGTAGCAAACTATTAGATAGACTATGCAGGCTTCCAAAGTGATATGAATTCCAGGATGTTCAACATCAAGTTTCTAAATCCAGGATCAGAACCGTGGTTTCAGAATAAATTGTGAGACAATTCAAAAAAGAAGCTATTTTAGTACCAGGAAACACACTGAGGAGTTATCTAGCTGTAATAATTTTCTGTTTTTCAACTACTTTTTTTCTAGAAAAAAATAAAACAGTTCTATTTTATCCTGCTATTATTTCCAGTGACTGGTTTATGTTTCTAATAAACTGACAAAAGATAAATACAATCTAAAACTACATCGAGCAATTCTGTAATTATACACTTTTCTCCCAGCATTGTGCGTAAAGTGCATGATTTAATTGCCCTATACCAGCACATAGGAATTGGGCCTATTACATGTTCTGCACAAGCAGAGTATTATATTGTCATACCCTTTTTGTGCTTTGTAATTTATGAACAGTAATTATGGATATTGGTGTGAGTGTTGACATCAGAGTTTATGCCTGAACTCTTTCTTATGCACTCAAGAAAAAAAAATCATATATAATAACATTTGGGACAAACAAATTAATAGTGAGGGTGCATGTGTGTCTGTTCATGTGCTTATGTGCGTGTGTTTATGGAACTAATTTTCTACCATGTTATAATTGTTTTTTTTCCTCTAGATTTATGCATTAAGACTCAACTTATACAAAAGTCCAGGGAACACTCTAATTTACTTGAAAATACTTCACCTTATATTTTTTCATGTTTTTTTCCATAATTACTGTAAAATTACAAGAAGAGAGAGACAGCATATGATTTCATTTCCACCGGTTTTCATAAGTAAATATTTCCCAGGCACACATCTGAGATTAATTTGTACACTTCCATGAAGTGATAGTGTAAGAACGTATCACTTCATATTTGAAGTGTCTTTACAACTCAGGTTGTAATACTTAGGTTACAATATTTTATTCATACAGAATATATTTCACACAATTGTTCCTATTCTTCGCATGATAGCTCTGGGCAGGATCTAATGAATCCTGAATTTTTTTTCCCCGACGGATGAAAAACATTTTAAAAGATATTTCTTGCAAAAGATATCACTCCCTTTTTTTAAAAAAATAATATTTAATTTTTTAAGATTTCTTGTATAAATTTTTTATTTTTTCTTTTATTTTATCTTTTTGAGACAGAGTCTCAGTCAATGATCTGAGTAGAGTGCTATAATGCCCTATCACACAGCAACCTCAAACTTTTAGGCTCAAGCAATCCCCTTTCCTCAGCCTCCCAAGTAGCTAGGACTACAGGAACCTGCGAAAATGCCACCTAGTTTTTCTATTTTTAAAGAGTCAGGTCTCGCTTTGCTCAGCCTGGTCTTGAACTCTTGAGCTCAGGAGATCTACCTGCCCCAGCCTTCCAGAGTGCCAGGATTATAGGCATAAGCCACTGCACCTGGCCTACAAATTTTCTTAAAATGTATTTTGTTCTATTATTTAACACACACACACACCTTTAAGAAGAATTGTTGCTAGAGAAGTACACTGGTTACTTGCATATGGTTCAATGACAATTAGTTTATTAGTTAATTTGACGAATGCAGACAATAAAATAGTTAATAGTTTCACTGGTTATCTGTAAAATGGCCTTGATTGCATGCAGCAAAGGAAGAGTTAACTATTTAGGCCATAAACCTGTCGGAAGTATAGGTTCTTTAATTGTAATTACAATCTTTTTCCATGACTCTCTCATGATTAGTATCACCATTTAATCAAGTCAAATATCTTAATATATGGAGCATATTATATAGAGAGACATTTTTTCAGAAGGTTGTTATCACAGATAGAAATACAGCCAAGTCAGTCAATGATGGACTGCATATAAAACGGGGATCCTGTAAGATTAAAATAGAGCTAAAAAAAATTCCTATCATTACCAAATGAAACCGTACCCTTCATAAGGTCTTATAGTACATTGCATTAATCACGTTTGTGGCAATGCCACTATAAACAAGTCTAGTGAGCTCAGTCACATAAAAATATATGAAATGACATAGAACACAAATGCAGTATATACCTGATAATGAGAATAAATTATCACGTTACTGATGGATGTGTTTAATACACTATACATATTATCTTCATTTTTGTGGGTACTCTTTCTATTTTTTAGAAAAAAAAAATGTTAACTGTAAACCAGTCTCAGGCAGGTCCTTCTGGAGAAGGCATTGCTATCACGGGAGATGACAGCTCCACGTGTGTTATTGCCCCAGAAGACCTTTCAGTGGGACACGATGTGGAGATGGAAGACAGCAATGCACATGATCGTGATGTTGCTTAGGCCTAAGCTAATGGTGTGTCTGTGTCCTATGTGACAAAAATAAAA
Source organism: Nycticebus coucang (assembly GCF_027406575.1). Lineage (NCBI taxonomy): Eukaryota > Metazoa > Chordata > Mammalia > Primates > Lorisidae > Nycticebus > Nycticebus coucang. The sequence goes on along the minus strand of NC_069794.1, from coordinate 44,229,335 downwards.
ATGAATAAAAACTTTTTAAATCAAAAAAAGATGAAGGACAAGGATATGAAGAAAGAGAAACTTTTATTTACCTGTACATCGTGTTTACATTTTAAGCTAAATGCTATTACAAGAGACAAAAGTTTGAAAAAATCCGAAATTTTATTAAGTAAAAAAACAAAAACAGTAAGCTGACGTTAATTTATTATTAAAGAAAAAAAATCCTTAAATGCACAGTGTGTATAGGGTCTGCAGTACTGCAGCGTCACATTCTAGGCCTTAACAAAGTCGCTCACCACTCACTCTCTGGCTCACCCTTAGAAACTCCCAGTCCTCAAAGTTTGGGTCACGGTAGGCACCTTATACTTACCATGTAAGCATCTTCTATCTTTCCTGCTACATTTTCTCCTGCACTTTCATGTATTTATACATGTTTAGATACACAAATACCAGTGTGTTATGATCCCCTGACTATTTAGAACAATCATATGCTGGATGTGGCTTTGTAGCCTAGGAAATAGGCCGTGCCTTATAGTCTAAGCGAGCAGCAGGCCATACCATTTAGGGTAGTGTAAGTGCACTCCGATGTTCTCACAACAAAAATTCGCTTTAGGATACATTTCTCAGAAAGTATCCCTGTTGTGGGGCAGTGCCTGTGGCTCAGTGAGTAGGGCGCCAGCCCCATTTACCAATGGTGGTGAGTTCAAACCCAGCCCCGGACAAACTGCAACCAAAAAATAGCCGGGCGTTGTGGCGGGCGCCTGTAGTCCCAGCTGCTCGGGAGGCTGAGGCAAGAGAATCACATAAGCCCAAGAGCTGGAGGTTGCTGTGAGCCGTGTGATGCCCCGGCACTCTACCGAGGGTGGTACAGTGAGACTCTGCCTCTACAAAAAAAAAAAAGAAAGAAAGAAAGTATCCCTGTTGTTACGGGATGCAGGACTGTTCCCTAATAATTATCTTGGTGCCAGTTGTGACTCTACATAACCATTAAACACGTGGAAATCCACAAGAGCTCAGCTAATTTAGAGAGGAGATTAGCTTGCTATTTAAGTAAAAGAATATGTCCATAGTAACCACAGAAATGGTTTTAACGTTTTCATTTAAAATTAATCTGAATTTAAGAAAGTATGATCTCTTGAATATATTTAGCATTGTCCTTCCCAAATTCTAAATAATTTCATATAGCCTGAAAGAAATTGCTTCCATGTACACAGTGCAGTGATACTTCAGTCGTTCTACAATGTTCAATGTATTTAATGCACAATTACAAAACTTTCATAGAAATATATGATTGAATATGTACTTATAAGTTACACATTGACATTCCTATATAGAGCAATAAGAAATATTTGAACTTTAATTAATGTATTTACACCAATATAAACCAACCTCCAGTCACCACTAGATTAGATTAGATCTTATGTGTACTTATTTACAGTATACAATGTAAGAATTTTTTTTTTAAGTGTTTCATGTTTCTGGTGCCCCAACCAGCTTTTGAAGAGTTTTCCATTTTAGTTTTCTATAGAATTCCTACCATTAAGTCCTTGTTATTTAATTTTGCAGTCCAGAATGAAAAGAAAATTGCACAATATTACCAAGCATGTTATCAGTACTAGAGCATTGTAATACATACACCTGTTTGATTGAACTTTAGATGTGATCTTTTATTCCACTGATTTTATCTGGTCATGTTTTGTTTAAGCAGAAGTAGTTGTAATGACGATCTCCCCTTTCATTTCTGATGCACAATTTGACATCTCTTCATAAATATAAATATGCTTTTTATGTTATAATGTATATTGTGAATTTTCAAATTTATATTCTGAAATACAGTTCCTCCAAGTGAGCCCTCAGCTACGGTCACCTTCTTCCTCACATTCAGACATCTCTGTTCCCGGCACTTTGTCATCTTACACTTTCTCTGACTTTGTCAGCAACTCTCTGCAGCCCAGGATTCTTCTTTTGCCTGCTTCAAAGGAAGATTTTTTTTTTTCTGGTGGAAATCTATTTCATTTTCAATGTACCTGATTGAACATACAGCTTTTTACACAGTAAACATTCATTGTGGAATATAAATATTCTAAAACCAATTTAAATCTGTGAATAAATGGAGAGTATGTGTAATACTTTTTTCATTAATCCATTATGATAATGGCAAAAATTGTAACATTTATGGAAACTAAAACATTGTTTGCTACTTACATGTAACAATAAACCTCTATGTTATGATTTCAGGTAAATTATTATATATTATTAATTATACATTTAATTTCATTCAAAATTAACATATGTTTTCTACTTTATATGAATCTTAAGAAGCATTAATACCAGATGGGTAATGTATTTTTCCTACGATGATTACCAAAATGGTTAACACAGTCTATTAATAACCTTAAAATGCTAACTTTAATGTGAGCTATATTCTTTAATGAGAACTGAACATGGAGTTAGAATTTACAGACAAGGAGTCTGGGAATGGTGGCTGAGGCTCTAATTCTAGTGTTTGGAAGGCCAAGGGAGGAGGATTACTTGAAGAAATATAAGATCCTATCTCTACAAAAAGTTTTAAAAACAATTAGGCAGGCACAGTGGCCTTCATGTACCTGTGATCCCAGTTACTCAGGAAATAGTGAGAAAAGATTTGCTTGAGCCCAAGCCAGGCGCTGGAGTTTACAGTGAACCATGATGGTAACACTGAGCCCCAGCCTGGGCCAAAGAGTGGACCCTGTCTAAAAAAAGGAAAAAAATACATAGACAAATAGAACAGATCATTAAAAATTTTTTCAAAGCCATCTTCAATGTAAACCATCCATTAGCAACTTTTCTCAAATATTATTCTATGAGTAAATTTTCCTTAAAAGACCTATGCTGGAGAAGGCCATAATTGTGTTAACAGCATCCATAGTATCTTTTTATTCAGACGTAGTGCTTGCTTTTAAGTAAGACTGCAAAGTCCCAGCTAAATGAGGCGGCCACATATTCGTGGAATGGGCTTTGGTAGTAGGTTTCTGGGTGTTGGATAAGAATGATATATCAGAATTAGTAAGAAAGCATAAAGTATATTTCACAATATGTAGGATTGTTATTTTTAAGATTTCCTATTTTAATCCAGTAACATTCATTATTGGAATATTTGTGGTGCATGAAATATGTCTTCTGTCACAATGTACCACAATTGATACACACGCATATATACGAACTGGAGTTATTTATAGATTATTTTCTACTGTTTTCTAAAAACGTAGCTAAAGTTATGTAAGTAGCAAATGTGACCCAAGTTTTTCTCTCCTAAGACAAATTCATTGCACTTATGGAGGAGACTAATTCTAGTAATGCTAAAAATCAACAAGTAATATGTTTATAACTCTGTGTTATATACAGAGGCCTCCTTCTGTGTGTTTTCTATGATATTTTATGTCATCAAATAATAACGTTAATACAAATTCTAAAAGGAAAGATACAAAAGAAAAAGACAAAAAGAAAATAGCAAGGGAAAATATATGATTTTTACAAGTAGCTCTTACAAATATTGAACTTCAGGCTTTATAATAAAGGCTCATCTATATTTAAAAATTATTGTCTACTTGGCCACTGTTCTCTCTGCTGCTCAGCCTTCAACCAAACAGTAAATGAAGCGTCCACATGACAGACTGTTCAGCATAACTGGCCCTCTGATTATTGATTTAACAGTGTTATTTATTTATCAATTTTACCAGATGAATAAATATGTTTTTCATACATTATCTTAATAGACTTGATGATGCAAAGACAACGTTATACAATATCCTGTATGGCTTGGATAAAAACTTTTTCTGTATTTCTCAGTGTGGATAGCAAGGATTTGTACCATGTGTCATGCACAATTTTGTTTGGCTCCAAGTCCAACATTGGCTGAGTTGACTTTTTTGAGTACAATTCGTTATTCTGGATAACAGGGACATTTGCCTCCTCGGGGGTCTGCCAAGATTTGCAGGATCTAAAATGCAGTTTGGGGCAGTGAAATAGAAATCAAAGGGCTGCCTTCAGCATTCATGCACCTCTTCAAGCTGCAAGCAGCCCTTTCATCTCTCCATGGTCCTTGGGATTAGACTTAACAGAGGAGCAAGGCTCTCACCCACTTGCTTATTTTTTTTCCAAACAAAATCAGAATTAGAAGGACAGGCAGTGAGATAAAGTGGTTGGTTCAATGCCTTGGGCACAGAAAGTAACTGCGACATTTTTTTTGTGCTTTTATCAGTGGCAAAAAGGAAAAACGGTACACATTTCACCCTATAGTATATGTAGAACTCTTGATATCATTGTAATAAGTACTTTTTTGTATTCATTCATTCATTTCTCTAAAACATCTACACTGAGCACTTCCTGTGTGCAGGCATTGTTCTAGGCATCTAGTAATAAACTCAACTTCTTTCTGGTGATGGGCACAGGAAAAGCCTGGACTTAACGCATTATGCAAGGTATCCATGTAACAAAACATGTGTACTCCCTTTTAATATTTTGACATTTTAAGAAATACTTTTAAAAAAGAAATTAAAAAAAAAAACCTTCTCATGAGGCCCCATTCCTATAGGAGAAGCTCATAACTATGTTAGATGGCAACACATGCTTTGGCAAAATACAACCAAGGGAACGGTACTGGAATTGTGGGTTAAAACCTGCATGGTGGCTGGGCGTGGTGGCTCACACCTGCAATCCCAAAACTCTAGGAGGATGAGGCAAGTGGATTGCTTGAACTCAGGAGTTCCAGACCACCCTGAGCAAGAGCAAGAACCCACCTCTACTAAAAATAGATAAACCAGCCTGGTGTGGTGGTACAGTTCTGTAGTTACAGCTACTGGAGAGACTGAGGCAAAAGGATTGCTCATGCCCAAGAATCTGAAGCTGCTGTGAGATACGACTCCATGGCACTCTAAGGAGGGCAACAAAGTGACAACCAGTTTCAAAAACAAACAAACAAACAAAAAACCCCTACTAGCTTCTATATGGAATTAGGACAGATTAGGTCTTCCTTCTGATCTCATTATATTTAAGGTCCAGAACTAGTATTAATAAAATTACTAACAGGAAGTCATAATCAGTTATGTTCCACCAGCTGTAAAGTCATCAAATAAAATATAGGATACCCAGTTATGTGTGAATTTCAGATAAACAATAAACATTGCTTTAGTGTATATCCTAAACTATTTACGGTACACACAAAAATTATTTACAGTTTTTTTCAAATTCAATTTAACTAAGTGTCCTGTATGGTTATTTTCTAAAACTGGCAATGTCAACTTGGTGGCTATTTTTTTTTTTTTTTCATGTAGGCCACCCTAGTCTAAGTAGCAGCATTTCTCTATTATCTCAAGCTTAAATATTAATATCAAAATTAACAATTTAACACAGCTTAAGCAAACGTTAAAAGAAAACAGGAGTCATCTTATTATTGTTATTATACTTGCTACCTGTACGTTCAAGTCAAAGTTGACTTTCAATTCCAAAATCGCAGTGTTCTGTGCTTTGTGATTTGAAGGATAAAATTCTATAGTTATTGGCCAAGGTTGCAGATCCTACTGATATTCATAATAGTCCATAATTGACAGGCTTTGGTGGAGGGGTTATACTAAATATCCTCACTAAAATTCTTTGTGCTAAATATTAATATATTAAAATTAAAATTAAACATTAGTTAAAGTAGTGACTTGAAGAAGTAGTTCATTAAAATGTTGAAATTTAAATCTAAGACCTTGTCCTTCATGCATCAGCATTGTAACCTTGCAACAATTATTAGCAAACTTAAGCTTCAGGACTTTAGTGTGTGAAAATAGTATGCACTTAATTCATAAGGTTATGATGTGGATGAAATGATTTTAGCAAAGAAAAGAATATATCTCAGTGTCTAGTATAAATGCTCAGTAAATGGTAATATTTACCACAAAATTCTAAACTGTCTTGCAAAGTACATAGTGTCTTCTTCTTTTCTTTCTTTTTGGGGGTGGAGGAGTGGGTGAAGAGTCTGTGCTGTGTATAGAGTTCCCTGGATAGAGTGCTGTGTTGTCTTAGCTCATAGCAACCTTCAATTCTTAGACTCAAGGGTTCCCCTTGCCTCAGGCTCCCAGATAGCTAAGTAGCTGGGACTACACATGTCCACCACAATGCCCAGCCAGTTTTTCTATTATTTATTTATTTATTTTGGGGGGCGGAGGGGGTAGGACAGGTGTCTTGGTGACTCTCTTTTGCACAGGTTAGTCTCAAACTCCTGAACTCAGGCTATCCACCTGTCTCCGCCTCCAAGAGTGCTAGGATGACAGGTGTGAGCCAACCTGTCTGGCCTGGTACTTTTCTTTCATTAACCATGGGATAGTAATCACAGAAGTAAAATAGTATAGGGCCCCTACAATGTGAGCTACTCATACTAAAGGCAAAACGAAGCCTTGTCTTGCAAAAATTACTACAATCCCCCCAAATTAGTACTAATTTCTGTGCTGCTTTAATTATTTATCTCATTGTCCTGTGTTGATAGTTTATACATCTATATATAAAAAAAATTTTTTTGAGACAGAATCTCACTTTGTCACTGTTGGTAGAGTGCTGTGGCGTCACAACCTCAAACTCTTGGACTCAATGGATCCTCTTGCCTCAGCCTCCCAAGTAGCTGGGGCTACAGGTGCCAGCCACAACACCTGGCTGTTTTTAGAAATGGGATTTCACTCTTGCTTAGGCTGATCTCGAACTCCTGAACCGAGGCAATCCACCTGTCTTCACCTCCTAGAGTACTAGGATTACAGGCGTAAGGCACCACACCCAGCCACATGCATATTTCTCTATTTTCATAGTACCAATGTATTAGTCTTAAAATTTATTTGATTGGGTTGGTGGTAGAAAAATAAGTCCAAGATCTAAACCATCTGATAAATAAAATATTATACAGATCTTTGGCTACTGTTAAGCAGTAAAACTTTCAAGTGAGTATATACTTGAATAATAATAAAAATAACTAAGAAAAGAAAATATTTGGTCCTTGTGTGACTATTTAATAAGCCATCTAGTTGTTGTTTTGGGTACATATTTTATATACAATTATATCTTTCCTTGAAAGTAGGAAAAAGGTAGAGAAAAGCAAACAAAACATAATACATTAAAAAAAAAACCCTTTTCAAACTTACAGCAAAATGATAAGCATTCAGTAAAAATTTGCCGGATGTATGAATAAATAAATGGAAAAATGTATGGAATGCTTGAATTAATCAACCAATCAGTAGAATGTACAAGAAAGAGAGATGTTTCTTGAGGAACAATTTGGATCAGAGGGTATTAAATAGCTGTGTTTTGTGGCATACTTGTTCTTTAAACCCAAGCTAGATGGGCAGCACCTGTGGCTCAGTGGGTAGGGTGTTGGCTCTATATACCAAGGGTGGTGGGTTCAAACCCAGCGCCCCGGCCAAATTGCAACAAAAAAATAGCCGGACATTGTGGTGGGCGCCTGTAGTCCCAGCTACTCGGGAGGCTGAAGCAAGAGAATGGCCTAAGCCCAGGAGTTGGAGGTTGCTGTGAGCTGTGTGACACCATGGCATTCTACCTAGGGCCATAAAGTGAGACTCTGTCTCTACAAAAATAAATATATAAATTAACACAAGCTAGCTAGATGGATATAGAAATATACTAATATATATATACCGATCACATATTTTGGTAAGACTATAAATTAGATGTTTCTGATAATTGATTATAAAGCGTTTATACAGTATCATGTTTTACAGATTAAGCTTTGAATGTATTGTGTAACTGTTAAAGCTGTGCTTTTGCTAGGCAGAAACATTCCTCAGTCTAAAACTTTAAACAGATCATACTTATTTTTCAATAATTGCAAAGTGTCACATATTTATGATCACATACATTTCTTCTGGATATACAGCTAGAGAAGAACAAAACAGATTTAATAGTAAGAACTTCCTTATATCTGCTTAACTGGTATAAGGAGGCAGCATTACAGTTAATACTTTGTTCCAGACGCTTGAAGTAAGAGGACAAGTAACATCACTCACTCAAATCTCCAATTCCCCAAACTAATAGTGCTAGGAAAGAGGCAAAGGGAATAGAAGGAGTTTGAACTTCACCCTAAAGGCTAATAGAAGATCACTCGCTCTGTCAAACTCCTCCAAGCAGAGGATACGCCGAGCAACACTCCTCCCAAATTCAAACCTTGGTACTCTGAAGGTATGCTAAAAGACCTCCACAGCACCTCAGGAAGGAAAATAAATAAAAGAATAACAGTTCCTAAAATAGTTGGAAAATAGATTTTAAATGTTTTCAGTAAAAATGATCATCTGGAAATATGTCAGTACAGAAAACTGAGAGAATGGTCTTTATGTAATACATGCTTGAATTGTATCACAGAAATTAGCTAAGAGACATCTCGAGTCTTCTTTCCTTTTACTTTTTCATTCCATGGCGATCCCAACTGGCTGTGTCTCAGATGACGACTTGTAGGTATCAGTAGTGCTGTCCAGTGTAAACTTAGGGGTTATCGTCTTATGGCAAGTGATGCTACTACTACTCATGGAGAAAGGATGTGCTGTATTTATTTTAGCTGCTTATGTAATGCAATGAAAATAAGAAAGTAAATGCCACATACTGAGCTTTCTACAAGTGAACCAGAATGTCTGTCTGCCTTTAGTTAATTCAGGAACAAACAAGTAAGCAATTCATAGACATGTGGAAAACAGAAGAATATAGTCCAAATAGAAAATTGATTTCTGTATCAATAGCCTTTTGAGTACATAATAAATTAATATATATACATGTTTGTTTGCATACAATGTTTTGTATCCAAAAAGCGAATGCATTATCTTGTAGATATTTTTTTCACAGGAATCTTATTTCACGACAGTTTGCCCCTATTAGATCTCACATGGCTGTTAATGTAACGTAAACCAATAATTATGAATTTCTATTATGTGAAAATGAATGGAATAGAAGACAGGGGTAGACTTTCAGTTTAAAAAACTTTATACAAATTTTTACTTTCTAAATAATTAGGTAGATTTTTTAAATAGTCTACAGAGAATTTTTAATCTATTTAATACCATGTAAAGTGTCATGATCAGAGGTATTGCTTTTCTTGTGATACTATATATTTTAAAAATACTATCAAAGTATTTAATTTTGAGAATAAAATAAAATAAAAACATCTTAAGAGTTAAAATAAACTGTCTTATATTCATAAAATATTAATGTCAATGCAGTTACATCATTCATGGGAATACCTCACAAGGCTGTCTTTATCCAAATTTTATCTTTCATTTATCAACTCATATTTAATTAGAAGTATCGTATTATTATAGTTCTGATGACACTGCTAGCAGTAAAGAAAAATAGCATTTCTTACTAATAACATTAATACTGATCATTTTTGAGTTCTTATTAACGGCCAGACTTTATTCCCGACACTTGCTTATATTGTTACTAATGTATTCAACATCCTCTGAGTATCTTACAGAGACAGAGAAGGTAAGTGTGGGGGGGACGTAGAGAGAGACACACACAAACACACAGCTTGAGAGAGAGAGAGAGAGTCACACTGAGACTTCACAACACAACTGCAACCCACAGGGCCAGGGTCAACTTCAATGCGCCTGATTCTGAAGCTTGTGTTCCTAGGGCTCTGAAGGTCATAAAATACCTCCAAACTTTATACCCTTTTTGGATAATAAATGAACTAAATCACCAAAAAGCCTTTTGATTGTGCTGGGGAGATGTAAAATTGATACACTATAGGCCAATTGCTCTTCCCTCTTTATAATGCTGCTTGTCACTTACGTCAAGATTTTACTGTCTGTGCAGTATTAGTATTTCTGGCTCAAAATGCCTCAACTTCTTTTTTAAATCATAATATTCTACTATGCAATAGTTATGACTTAGGAGAGATTACTAAACAGTTACTGTTAGATAGTCTATAGCTATTCCTTAAGCAGCTTAAATCAGAATTCAACATCTTGTGCTGAAGGAAGAACCTGCTTGACTTTATTTCAAACTGTACTTCTCTAATAAAAAATAAAAAGGCCTTCAGAAGACATGCCACTGAGGTCCCACTCCTCCTTAGACACTATGCTACCTTTCCTAAGGCTGGGCTTATTGTTTATTTTGTGCGGGCCCTTACATCTGATTTTGGTGTCCAGATACAGTTTCAATGTTGTCAGAGATTGTGCTTAGTTTAAGACACCATCTTATAAAATGTAGAAGATAACTTTACCCTCTACCTTGACTAAATCAATTTCTTTTTTCATTAATGGAAAATTTTAAAACCTAAGTTTAAGCTTTCTTATATTATTCTTTAACTGAAAACAGTTTTCAATCAAATTTTCAGGCATGATAAAATAATCCTTCATGCCATAATACAAAAAACAAGGGAAATAATCAATGAAACCAATGCCTTTAATTTATGAAGTTCGTGGTTTAACTCATTCCTTGCAATGTGTACTTAAATAGAAATTGTTGTTGTTGTATTTTCAACCCTGCACTTGATTTGCTGAAATTAACTGACAAAATTACCCAATGTGCAGTATATCACATGTTTGAATATCTGACTTGGAGTTAGAGTATTATTAATTACCAAGAAGTAAAATGATTTCTGGATAAATGGCAGGAATGAATCTGTAAAGGTCCAAAATTCAAATGAAGATTAGGAATCTGGAATAGCATACAATTTTTATTCCTGTTCATCCTATGCTTCCAAGAACTCACCACTAATCCTACGTATAGATGATGGAGTGAGAAATACCAAATTCTCTCCATGTTGTTATTCAAAGCTCTTTTCATACTGAAGTTATGTAACTCTTCAAACAACTGGTGTTAAACCACTTAATGTTTAAAACCAATTTTGACTGCCCATACAAGTAAATGAAATGTGGGACTAAGATAAGATGTTGATCATCCAAGATACACCGATGGAACACTACCTTTCTTCAAACAGTTAGCAAGAGATTGGAATATAGAGGAGATTGCTCTTTTATTTCTTTCATTGCTTATTAGTTATGAGGACTTAATTGAAAGCAAAAAGTCTTCTTTGGAACTACTGTGAATGGGATAGAGTCCTTAATCGTTTTTTCAACTTGACTATTGTTGGTACATATAAAGGCTACCGATTTATGAATGTTGATTTTATAACCTGAGACACTGCTGTATTCCTTGATCACTTCTAAGAGTTTTGTAGTAGAGTCCCTAGTATTTTCCAGATATACAATCATATCATCTGACTCTATCCCATTCACAGTAGTGCCAAAGAAGATGAAATACTTGGGAGTTTATCTAACAAAGGACGTGAAAGATCTATATAAAGAGAACTATGAAACTCTAAGAAAAGAGATAGCTGAGAATGTTAACAAATGGAAAAATGTACATGCTCATGGTTGGGAAGAATCAACATTGTTAAAATGTCCATACTACCCAAAGCAATATATAATTTCAACACAATCCCCATTAAAGCTCCACTGTCATACTTTAAAGATCTTGAAAAAACAATACTTCATTTTATATGGAATCAGAAAAAACCTCGAATAGCCAAGACATTACTCAAAAATAAAAACAAAACAGGAGGAATCATGCTACCAGACCTCAGACTATACTACAAATCGATAGTGATCAAAACAGCATGGTACTGGCACAAAAACAGAGAAGTAGATGTCTGGAACAGAATAGAGAACCAAGAGATGAATCCAGCTAATTACCGTTATTTAATCTTTGACAAGCCAATTAAAAACATTCAATGGGGAAAAGATTCCCTATTTAACAACTGGTGCTGGGTGAACTGGTTGGCAACCTGTAGAAGACTGAAACTGGACCCACACCTCTCACCATTAACAAAGATAGACTCTCACTGGATTAAAGATTTAAACCTAAGACATGAAACTATAAAAATACTAGAAGACAGTGCAGGGAAAACCCTTGAAGAAATTGGGTTGGGCGAGTTTTTTATGAGAAGGACCCCCCGGGCAATTGAAGCTGCTTCAAAAATACACTACTGGGACTTGATCAAACTAAAAAGCTTCTGCACAGACAAGAACACCGTAAGTAAAGCAAGCAAACAGCCCTCAGAATGGGAAAAGATATTTGCAGGTTATGTCTCCGACAAAGGTTTAATAACCAGAATCCACAGAGAACTCAAACGCATTAGCAAGAAAAGAACAAGGGATCCCATCGCAGGCTGGGCAAGGGACTTGAAGAGAAACTTCTCTGAAAAAGACAGGGGCACGGCCTTCAGACATATGAAAAAATGCTCATCATCTTTAATCATCAGAGAAATGCAAATCAAAACTACTTTGAGATATCATCTACCTCCAGTGAGACTAGTCTACATCACAAAATCCCTAGACCAGAGATGTAGGCGTGGATGTGGAGAAAAGGGAACACTTTTGCACTGCTGGTGAGAATGCAAATTAATACATTCCTTTTGGAAAGAAATATGGAGAACGCTTAGAGATCTAAAAATAGATCTGCCATTCAATCCTATAATCCCTCTACTGGGCATATACCCAGAAGACCAAAAATCACATCATAACAAAGATATTTGTATCAGAATATTTATTGCAGCCCTATTCATAATTGCTAAGTCATGGAAAAAGCCCAAGTGCCCATGGATCCACGAATGGATTAATAAATTGTGGTATATGTACACCATGGAATATTATGCAGCCTTAAAAAAAGATGGAGACTTTACCTCTTTCATGTTTACATGGATGGAGCTGGAACATATTCTTCTTAGTAAAGTGTCTCAAGAATGGAAGAAAGAGTACCCAATGTACTCACCCTTATTATGAAACTAATGTAGGACCTTCACATGAAAGCTATAACCCGGTTACAACCTAAGAATAGGGAGAAGGGGGAAAGGGAGGGGAGGGAGGGGGGAGGTCGGTGGAGGGAGGGAGATTAATGGGATTACACCTGCGGTGCATCTTACAAGGGTATATGTGAATCCTAGTAAATGTGGAATGTAAAGGTCTTAGCAAAATAACTAAGAAAATGCCACGAAAGCTATGTTGACTAGTGTGATGAAAATGTGTCAAACGGTCAATGAACCAAGTGTATAGTGCCCCATGATCATACTAATGTACACAGCTATGATTTAATAAAAAAAAAAAAAGCAAAAACTATGCTTAGATAATATTCTAGATTGGATTTAATTTTTATACAAATAGTTGTATAAGTGAAGAATTATTATTCAGTGATGACTTATTATAACTCAACTATACAGGTGTTAACCCATTGCAATTGTATGAGTTATCTGCCCAAGGTTATGGAGCTGGCAAGTGGAAGAGGCATGACTTAACACTCAAATTTAACCTGTTTATCTCCACAGCAGTTAATTCCTACACTTTTCCTCAGTCTCTCACCTGAGATTTTTTATTATTTTTTATTGTGTTTAGACATTTATATTCTACACTTAGTATGTTTCATGTGTACCCTTGTAATTGGTGGGACCTGAGATGTTTTAAAAAATGCATTCTGTGTATTATAAGTGGATATATTTGCTAGCATATCCAACATAAGCTGTAAAGTTCCAGAAACAAACCTCAGGTCTATATATCACTTTGCTAACCTCATGGTTAAAGCCTAAAAACTATAGATTAGATCATGAAACCAAAGAAAACATATAAATGTCAATAAAAATATAAGGGATCCTAAATGTAATGCACCAAAATTACAATTAAACAACAAACAAACGAAATAATGGATCAAAAAGCTTTGAGCAGAAATTCTTGTGATAACTAGTAAAACCCCAACATCAAAATCGTCTTTCTATGAGAGGGCAATGCATTTCCAGTGTTAAATATAAGCACAAACTGAACTTTTTTTTTTTTAATTAAGCAATAATAATAATAGTAATGCAAAGAAAGTAACATTCACCTGGTCAAATAAGAGTATGTCTATATAGAATGCTTTGACTCTGAGGTTCAGTAGGGAGTCATCAATTAATAAATAGTAAGTCAAACTGAACTTTTAATGTTAAAGTTTGATTATTTTCTAGAAATGCAAATATCTGTAATATAAACCATAAATTTATATGCTTGATAAAATACAATATGGTTAGTCAAATTTTATTTCACATAAATTATGTTTTAGTCTTACTCTATCCCAAATATTGCAAGAGACATTGTACTATTATAATATTTATAACATACTTAGATAAAAAAAATCCTTTATTTGAAATTCAAATTTAACTTGCATTTTATCTGGCAAGCTTACATTAGTGTTATTAAAACCTGGGCATCTCTGAATTTGTCAGTCATACTAATCTGAGTATTTCTCATGGTGCTGGCAGAAATACATGTCAAACAGCATTAAAGTAAAATTGGGACATTTTAAACAAATGGCTATGATTTCTTCAATACATTTCAAACTTTTCTAAAACTCAGATAAATGTATTTATTCTTATATATGTGTGTTTGTATGTATATTAAACTGTATTAGTTTTATTGTTATGAATATTCATTCCTTACAATTAGTAATTTATTTCCATTTCTTTTGCTTTACAACTTTATTTAGATATATACACAAAGTTAACTGTACACTTGTAAGAGTTACTAAAATCATTAAGTTTCTTATTTTTGATATTGCTACTGATTTACACATCAATTTACCTATGATTTTTGCCACTCTCAAATTGTTATAGATTTCCAAAGAATGATTTTTGTTCTTTAGGGAAAATTACAACCCAAGGTTAAGTAAATGTCATTACAGTTTATGACTCTTCCCCCCCCCCCCCGGATATATATATACATATATATATATATTTTTTTTTTTTATGAAATCATACCTGTGTACATTAATGCAATCATGAGGTAAAATGTGCTGGTTTTATATACAGTTTGAAATATTTTCGCCTAACTGGTTAAATAGCCTTCATGGCATTTTCTTAATTATTGTGTTCAGACCCTTAGTTCCTTGGATATTAATGTGTAAACAAAGCTGTGTTTATTGTTGAAGGGTTCAGCGTCAAATAGTATAGTTGACAAATACTTTGTCTTCAAGATGATTAAAGTTAAGTGTTGTTTAATTGGAATTTAAAAATAACTGGGTAATTAATTGATGTTCACGAAATGCTGAACAAAGGATAAAGACTAGAAAATACCAATATGAGTTGGAACGATACTATCTTCTATAACATAGTGATGTTCTAAGAAGTTTTTTAAAATTTATTTTTAAGATTATGGATACATAATGTTTATCTTTATAGAGTACATGTCATGTTTTGATAAAGGCATCCAGTGTAAATTAATCAAACCCAGGTAACTGGGGTATCCATCACTTCAGGCATAGAACATTTCTTTGTATAGGAATATTCCATTTCCACTCTTCTAGTTTTATTAAGGTATACCAGAACGTATAATTGATTATAGTCACTTTGTTGTGCTGTCAAATACTGTTCATTCTGTCTTACTATATTTGTATATCCATTAAGCAGCCCCACTTTATCCCTGCCTTCATGCCACCCTTCTCAACCTTGTTCTGTTCTCTTTCTTTATGAGATGATTTGTTTTTAATTTTAAAATTGGAGTAATCCATTACCTATACTTCTTGGTAATCTAGATGTTAAATTGTTCGGAGATTTGGTAGGTTTGGAGTCTGTAATGTTGATGTTTAACATCCAGTTCTATGCTCAGGAACTCTTTTTGTAAGACTGAATCACATGACAGCTTTGGAAATGAGATTTCAGGCAGCACACAGTTAAAAGTTGACATTACTCCTACTTTACACTAGGAGGCACATTGTTCCTACAGATTTTTGTGCTATAATATCAAATGCACTATATTTGTGACAATTTAAAGAAATTCAAACACAATAGAAAATTACTCTAAGCGTTAAAAATCTTTCTAAGAAACCAATACTCAATTTAATATTTTTCAGAAATAAAAGTCCTACTTGAAACTGGTAAGATCTAAAACTTTCCAGCAGAGAAAACTTGTGTCCCTGCCTGCTTTATAGCAATTATTTAAGTAGATTAAGTGATACCATAGAAAATCATCTTATTGTATTCCCTTTAAAAATAAAGTGATAATAAAATATTAATATATGTTTTTATAAATAAGCATTATGTTATTATGATAAATCTTACTTAAATTATGATACATAATGTGTAAATTATGATAAATAATTTAAATAAGAAAGCAAACAATCATTTTTAAGAAAAACAATGAAGATAATCTATCATAAATATAGAATATGTATTTTAGTAGTCTTTGACAAACTGATGTTTTGGAGATCACATCAGGCACAGCAAATGTGATAAAAAGTCACATAAAAAGTATTTAAGGATAAAACTTTTACAACTTAAAATAAACCCTTGCCAAGAATTATATTTCATTTCCCCATGTGTAACAGTAATTTTACAATTCACAATTCACCGTGGTAATTTTTTCAACTCAGAACTTTAATAAATAATTAAGGTGCTTATTTTATTTCTTATATACCTTCTCATTATCTATTGATAATAATGACCATTAAATGTAATAATCTATGTAAACCAAGCCTGCCGTGTGTGCTAAAATCCTTGAGGTTCTGATGTCAGTGAGGTTAGTCTGACTCCACACACTCTGTCCTTAAACACAATTAATAAAAAAAAAAAAAAAATTGACCACGAACAGAGAGCAGATATCCCTGGATCTTTCTTCTACTTCTTCCTGGCCTAAAATAAGGTTTTCTATGATTTCTTTTTTGGATTCCTTCTCTTTGTTCTGATTATTTACTCTCAGAATTTCATTCACCTTTTATGTTGTCAGTTTCCAATTTTCAACTCCGAATACACATTTCAAGTTCCTAGACACCACTGCCTAGAACCTCAAATGTAAACTTTAAAAATTCTTAATTCCTAATCTGAGTTTTCGTTTTATATTATAGTTTACTTAATTATGTAATTTCCCAAAGAGTCTTGCAAACTTAAATTCCAGAATTACTTTCAACACTTCTTTTTCTTATATTCTATAGGAGAATATTAATAGAATCTATCCTATGTTTTCCATCATTTAAAATCTGGTCCCAACTTAACTCTTAATCCAATTTCATCTACTGTCACTTAAACACGTATCAGAATAAAACATTTTATGAGCATCTGCTATGTGTCATGAACTATGATTTTTTGTAACAGTATTCTTGCAAATTAGTAGTCTCATATTGGAGGTTAGTTATCTGAAACCTAAAGACCCTGGTGAGATTAACAATATAGACCTATTATCTAAAGACAGTGAATTTTTCATTGCTTCCCCTGCTGGCTGTAACCTTTTTTTTTTTTTTTTATAGTATCAAGAAGCCTACACTGCATAAAAACACACATACAAACACTTTACTTACTCAAATAATTTCTATTCATCTAATGCCATTTGTTTAAAGTTTCATTTTACCTACAGAATCTTTATTTATTCCTTATTTCTTATTCTATGCCAAAATCCACTTCCTTCAAGACTTAGCATTAACATTTATTCTAATTCAGTATCTTATCTCCTGCAAAAATTCGGTTTCATTTTCTTTGTCTTCTTCTTTTTTTTTTTTTTTTAGCTAGTTAATAACATAATTTAATAAAAAGTTATTTGTTTTGGCTTTAATGAAATCTGGCATTTGCTAGCTTCTAGAAATTTGTAATTTATTGTGATTTTTTATTATAATTATTAAATCATAGCTATGTACATTAATGCAATCACGGGGTACAGTATGCTGCTTTTATATACAATTTGAAATATTTTCATCACACTGGTTAACATAGCCTTCCTGGCATTTGCTTAGTTATTGTGTTAAGATATTTATATTCTACATTTACTAAGTTTCACCTGTACCCTCATAAGATGCACCATAGGTGTGGTCCCACCAACATCTTTGTCTTCTTTTCATGGTTTAATAGGCCTCACATAAAGTCACTCATAGTACAAAATTTGCAAAACGATTTCAGGAATTTCACAGATTCCCAAAACCTTCCCTTGGGCCCCTTGGACCAAGAAATTCAGAAGAACCTTTGCACTAAACTGGAAAGTGTTTAAATTTAATGGGTCTAGACTGCATTAATGTACACAGCTATGATTTAATAATAATAAAAAAAGAAACAAAAAAAAAATTTAATGGGTCTAGGTTTTAATGTTTATGCCCAGAATCTAACATAGTACCTGGCAAATAATCAATTTTATGTAAGCCTCAATTAATTTTAAAATGAGTGAATTGTATAGAAATAAAATTAACAAAGGATACTAAGGTACACATACTTCTGGTAAAATGACTAAGTTTTACACGGATTGTGGCAGACACACTCTATGGCAACCCCTCATAATACTCAACTCCTGATTTTTACAACTATCTGTGGTCACCTCCCCTTGACAGTGGGCAAGACCTGAGAACTGCTTCTGAGGACTTGACTATGGTAATGTGATGGTAAGTCATTCCCATGATGATTTAATTAAATTTATAAGACTTTCTCTTGCTACGGATGTATTCTAGAGTCTTCTCCCTCTCTGGCTATAAAGATCTAAACAGTCATGTTGCCATTTCTTACAAAACTAGCAGCTGACAATGTCCTCAGTCCCCCAGCCCCCAGTAGCCAGCAAGATTTATTAAATATCTTTACTAATGTAAAGAAAATCCTCAGAATAAAAAAGGTAATCAAATTATGTTTTTTGTATCGCTGAGTTCTGGAAACATTTTTTTTTTCTCTCTTAAACACAAAATCACAGTAGGATTGATTGCCACTTCTCTATATTGTCCTTTGAGGACCTCTGTATTCATTAACTCAGAGGCCACTATTGTAGGATTACCCTAATTTGATTATAAAAAATTCCAGAGGGAAGTCAACATAACAGGTGACAATATGAAACGTGAACAATTTTCTTTGGATCCACATAATTTCCTCAACCCAGGATATTTAGACAAAATGGAAACAGAGTTTAAAAAGTATTTACTAGGGGGGAACAGACAAGATGGTTGACTGAAGCCAGCTTTCCACAGAGGCTCCTGTCCAGAAGGAGAGTTAAAGGACAGAAATTTAGCAAGTAACCTGGTGGATTTGAGCTTCATGAAGAGAGAAGGTTGAAGAATGCACATCAACCCCGCTGAGGCAAGCTGCAACCCCACGGATACAAACTAAAGGTACAAAATCCATCACCAAGTGGATGGGAGTCCCCTCCCCCATGAGAACAGCTTGGAGTGCCTCACAAACAAATGAGCAGAGTTCAAAGGTCCTCCCACTACACTCCACGGGAGAGCCCCTCTAAAAACTGGACCTACCTCCCCTACTAGGGTGCCACAGTGTTCTGATGCCAGGCATAAAACTGTATAAAACTGTATATATTTTCTACCTGCAAATTTGAGCTCCCAACACTCCCCTCCACTCTCACTCTGAGGTCTGGAGGCCTGTCCCCCAGGAGTCCAGATACTTGGGTGATTTCTTGAGGGGTGTGGACAGGGCCTAAACTGCAGTTGTTCAGTGCTGATTCTGGGGCATGGGAGCAAGGAGAGGACGGTTGGCTGAGAGGGAACCACACTGGAGCAGCAGTGCCCTGAGGTGCAGAGCAGCAGCTGTCCTTTAGCAATAATATGTCTCACTCCTGGATATTCTGAAGCCACACCCCCATCTTCCTGGGCAACCCGAGGAGACCAGGCATCTACTCAGGTGGAAACCACCACGTAACAGATCCGGGACGGAAACACAGGCCCCGTGAGTAAACGGTTTGCCCGAGGTGGTACCGGCATGGGTGGAGCGCAGGGACTAGAAACAGACTTGCAGACCTGGGAAGTTCCCAGGGTGGGGCTGACACTGCTTTACTGAGCCTAAGATGCACCTGGCGCTAAGGGGATAGTCAGCCTATAGACAAAAGAAGGCAGCAGGCTAGAACTGACAGGTAACCAGATACAAACCTGCAGGAGCAAAGACAGGGCCTGAGGCACAGGCTCTGGGAACTCAAAACAACTTCTCTTCTGCAGGGGATTAAGCAGGGACAGAAACAAATTCCCACAAAGTTGTTCTGTTCTGTCAGTAACATCAATCAGGGCCAGGGCTGGAACTGAGTGAACACCCCCCAGCCTTCATCAAGTGCCTGAGGTTGTCTGGCCTCACCTCCTCCTGCTAGATAGAGACAGACCACAGTGGCCTGGCTGAGCAGAAATAGGTTTCCTTGTGATTCAGGCAGGTGCAAACCCCTGGAGTATCTGTTCACTACAGGCAACTGGGACAGCCAACTGCGGGGCTATCAGTGACGGGGTGTGACAGAGATGCAAAGTGGGGAAAGAGTCATCAACCATCCCAGACTGATCTATTTGCTGGGTGGCTCCTCCACGTAGCACTATCAGAGTAGTCACCAGACACCTGTGCTCCAGTTGCCAGAGACCTTTTAAACTCTCCCACCTGAGACAGGTGCTGACTGATACAATTGATTTGGACCTTTTGAACTGAGCCAATCACCCGAGGACTATTTAGGTGGTGCCCTGGGTGTGTGGTTGTAGGAAGGTTTGATTTTCCTTTTCCAATTGTTGTCTGTGGGGAGCGGGGTGAATTAATTGCTGGTATTTCTCCACAGTTGAGACTTCAAACCAGAGTAACTGTTTCACTAGGGTCGAACACAAATCAGCTGCAAAATAGACAGAACTACTTAGCCCCACCACACCAAACAAGTCCCCAGTTTCTCAGGCCATAGCAATGTATGTGTCCTCAACAAAGCTCCAGGGCAAAAAAATCAAACAGTGTAAAACAGTCATGGGGCAGAATCAGCGGAAATACTGTGGTAACATGAATAACCAGAATAGATTGACACCCCCAAGGAAACACATGGCAGATGTAACTGAAGATCCCATTCATAAACAGCTGGCTGAGATGTCAGAAATCAAATTCAGAATTTGGATTGCAAACAAGACTAATAAAATGGAGGAAAATTTGGAATTAAAAATTCTAGCAGCAATTCAAATGTTGGAATTAGAAATTCGAGGAGAAATTCAAAAGTTGTCTCGAGAATTTAACAAATTGAAAGACAAAACCACCAAAGATTTAGACGCACTGAAGCAAGAATTGGCAGCCCTCAAAGATCTGAAAAATACAGTAGAATCCCTCAGAAATAGAGTGGAGCAAGCAGAAGAAAGGATTTCCGACATTGAAGGCAAAGCCTTTGAATGCTCCCAAACTCTCAAAAAGTAAGAGAAATGGAGAGCAAAAATGGATCATTCTCTCAGAGAGCTCTGGAATAATTCGAAGAAAGCTAATATCTCCCTTATTGGAATCCCTGAAACTGATGAAGTGGCCTTGCAAGGCACTGAGGCCCTTCTCCATGAAATTATGAAAGAGAATTTTCCTGACCTGCCAAGAGATTCGGAAATTCAGATAGCAGACAGTTTCAGAACCCCAGCATGACTCAATCCCAATAAGACATGCCCCAGGCATATCATAATTAACTTCACTAAAGTTAATATGAAGGAGAAAATTCTCAAAGTAGCCAGATGTAAGAAAGCCATTACCTACAAAAGGAAGAATATTAGAATGACTTCAAATCTCTCTGCTGAAACTTTTGAAGCCAGAAGATGGTGGTCATCGACTTTACCTCCTAAAGCAAAATGATTTTCTACCCCGGATCCTGTATCCAGCTAAACTGAGTTTCATTTATGATGGAGAAATTAAATACTTTAATGACATTCATATGTTGAAGAAATTTGCCATAACCAAACCAGCTATTCAGGATATTCTCAGACCTATCCTCCATAATGACCAGCCCAATCCTCTACCACAAAAGTAAACTCACACAGAAACTTTTGATCAAACTCCAATTTCCACAGTGGTGAAAGGATTAAAAATGTCCACTGGACTTTCAAAAAACTGGATACCCAAAATTTTACCAGACTTACCAATATTCTCCATTAATGTGAACGGCATAAACTATCCTCTAAAGAGGCACATGTAAGCTGAGTGGATACAA
Source organism: Nycticebus coucang (assembly GCF_027406575.1). NCBI lineage: Eukaryota > Metazoa > Chordata > Mammalia > Primates > Lorisidae > Nycticebus > Nycticebus coucang. Next base: position 44,207,442 of record NC_069794.1, on the reverse strand, counting down.
TAACTCAGGCCAGATATTCGCTGCGTACAAGAGTCGCATCTTACCTTAAAAGACAAATATAGGCTCAGGGTGAAAGGACTGTTATCCATATTTCAGGCAAATGGTGCTTTTCAAAAAAAGCAGCTGTTGCATTTTTATTTGCAGATACAATAAGCTTTAAACCAAAAAAAGTAAGGAAGGATAAGAATGGCCACTTGAAATTTGTTAAGGGTAATAATCAATATGATGAGATTTTAATTATTAATATCTATGCACCCAACCAGAATGCACCTCAATTTATAAGAGAAACTCTAACAGACATGAGCAACTTGATATCCCCCAGCTCCATAATCGTCAGAGATTTCAACACTCCTTTGGCAGTGTTGGATAGATCCTCCAATAAGAAGTTGAGCAAAGAAATTTTAGATTTAAACCTAACCATCCAACATTTGGATTTAGCAGACATCTACAGAACATTTCATCCCAACAAAACTGAATACACATACTTCTCATCAGCCCACACAACATACTCCAAAATTGATTACATCTTAGGTCACAAGTCTAACCTCAGTAAATTTAAAGGAATAGAAATTATTCCATGCATCTTCTCGGAACACCATGGAATAAAACTTGAGCTGAGTAACAACAGGAATCTGCATACTCATACAAAAATATGAAAGTTAAATATCCTTATGTTGAATGATAGCTGGGTCAGAGATGAGATTAAGAAGGAAATTGCCAAATTTTTGGAATAAAACGACAATAAAGACACAAATTATCAGAACCTCTGGGATACCGCAAAGGCAGTTCTAAGAGGAAAATTTATAGCACTGCAAGCCTTCCTCAAGAGAACGGAAAGAGAGGAACCTAACAACTTAATGGGACATCTCTAGCAATTGGAAAATCAAGAACATTCCAACTCAAAACCCAGTAGAAGAAAGGAAATAACCAAAATTAGAGCAGAATTAAATGAAATTCAAAACAAAAGAATTATACAACAGATCAAGAAATCAAACAGTTGGTTTTTCGAAAAGGTCAATAAAATAGATAAACCTGTGGCTAACCTAACCAGGAAAAAAAGAGTGAAATCTCTAATCTCATCCATCAGAAATGACAAAGATGAAATAACAACAGACTCCTCAGAAATTCAAAAAATCCTTAAAGAATATTACAAGACACTTTATTCTCAGAAATATGAAAATCTGAAGAAAATTGACCAATACTTGGAATCACGTCTCCTTATAAGACTTAGCCAGAATCAAGTGGAAATGTTGAACAGGCCCATATCAAGTTCTGAAATAGTATCAACCATACGAAACCTCCCTGAAAAGAAAAGCCCAGGACCAGATGGCTTCACGTCAGAATTCTACCAAACCTTTAAAGAGGAATCAGTACCTATATTACTCAACCTGTTCCAAAATGTGGAAAAAGGAGGAAGACTAACCAACATGTTCTATGAAGCAAACATCACCCTGATCCCCAAACCAGGAAAAGACCCAACAAGAAAAGAAAATTATAGACCAATATCACTAATGAATATAGATGCAAAAATATTCAACAAGATCCTAACAGAATCCAGCAACACATCAAACAAATTATACATCATGACCAAGTCAGTTTTATCCCAGGGTCTCAAGGCTGGTTCAATATACATAAATCTATAAGTATAATTCAGCACATAAACAAATTAAAAAACAAAGACCATATGATAATCTCAATTGATGCAGAAAAAGCTTTTGATAATATCCAGCATCCCTTCATGATCAGAACACTTAAGAAAATTGGTATAGAAGGGACATTTCTTAAACTAATAGAGGCCATCTACAGGAAGCCCACAGCCAATATCGTATTGAATGGAGTTAAATTGAAATCATTTCCACTCAGATCAGGAACAAGACAAGGCTGTCCATTGTCTCCACTGCTCTTTAACATTGTATTGGAAGTGTTAGCCACCACAATTAGGGAAGAAAAGGCGATCAAGGGTATCCATATAGGGTCAGAAGAATTCAAACTTTCACTCTTCGCAGATGATATGATTGTATATATGGAAAACACCAGGGATTCTACTACAAAACTCTTAGAAGTGATCAAGGAATACAGCAGCATCTCAGGTTACAAAACAAACATTCATAAATCGGTAGCCTTTATATATAACAACAATAGTCAAGCTGAAAAAACACTTAAGGACTCTATTCCATTCACAGTAGTGCCAAATATTTGGGAGTTTATCTAACAAATTACGTGAAAGATCTCTATAAAAAGAACTATGAAAATCTAAGAAAAGAAATAGCTGAAAAAGTTAACAAATGGAAAAACATACCATGCTCATGGCTGGGAAGAATCAATATTGTTAAAATGTCCATACTATCCAAAGCAATATATAATTTTAATGCAATTCCTGTTAAAGCTCCACTGTCATACTTTAAAGATCTTGAAAAAATAATACTTTGTTTTATATGGAATCAGAAAAAAACTCAAATAGCCAAGACATTACTCAGAAATAAAAACAAAGCAGGAGGAATCACACTACCATACCTCAGACTATACTATAAATCGATAATGATTTATCATGGTACTGGCACAAAAACTGAGAAGTAGATGTCTGGAACAGAATAAACCAAGAGATGAAGCCAGCTACTTACCATTATTTGATCTTCTACAAGCCAATTAAAAACATTCAGTGAGGAAAAGATTCCCTATTTAACAAATGGTTCTGGGAGAACTGGCTGGCAACCTGCAGAAGACTGAAATTGGACCCACACCTTTCACCATTAACTAAGATAGATTCTCACTGGATTAAAGATTTAAACTTAAGACATGAAACTATACAAATACTAGAAGAGAGTGCAGGGAAAAGCCTTGAAGAAATCAGTCTGGGTGTGTATTTTATGAGAAGGACCCCACGGGCAATTGAGCAGCTTCAAAAATACACTACTTGGACCTGATCATACTAAACAGCTTCTGCACAGCCAAGAACACAGTAAGTAAAGCAAGCAGACAGCCCTCAGAATGGGAGAAGATATTTGCAGGTTATGTCTCTGACAAAGGTTTAATAACTAGAATCCACAGAGAACTCAAACATATAAGTAAGAAAAGAACAAGTGATCCCATCGCAGGCTGGGCAAGGGACTTGAAGAGAAACTTCTCTGAAGAAGACAAGCATGTGGCCTAAAGACACATGAAAAAAATGCTCATCATCTTTAATCATCAGAGAAATGCAAGTCAAAACTACTTTGATATATCATCTAACTCCAGTAAGACTAGCCTATATCACAAAATCCCAAGACCAGAGATGTTGGTGTGGATGAGGAGAAAAGGGAACACTTCTATGCTGGTGGGAATGCAAATTAATACATTCCTTTTGGAAAGATGTTTGGAGAACACTTAGAGATCTAAAAATAGACCTGCCATTCAATCCTATAATTCTTCTACTAGGCATATACCCAGAAGACCAAAAATCACAACATAACAAAGATATTTGTACCAGAATGTTTATTGCAGCCCTATTTATTATTGCTAAGTCATGGAAAAAGCCCAAGTGCCCATCGATCCATGAATGGATTAATAAATTGTGGTATATGTACACAATAGAATATTATGCAGCCTTAAAGAAAGAGACTTTACCTCTTTCGTGTTTACATGGATGGAGCTGGAACATATTCTTCTTAGTAAAGTATCTCAAGAATGGAAGAAAAAGTATCCAATGTACTCAGCCCTACTATGAAACTAATTTATGGCTTTCACATGAAAGCTATAACCCAGTTATAATCCAAGAATAGGGGGAAGGGGGAAAGGCAGGGGAGGGTGGGGGGAGGTGGATGGAGGGAGGGTGATTGGTGGGATTACACCTGTGGTGCATCTTACAAGGGTATATGTGAAACTTAGTAAATGTAGAATGTAAATGTCTTAACACAGTAATTAAGAAAATGCCAGGAAGGCTATGTTAACCAGTGTGATGAAAATGTGTCAAACTGTCTATAAAACCAGTGTATAGTGCCCCATGATCACATTAATGTACACAGCTATAAATTTAATAAAAAAAGTATTTAATATAATATTGTCATAAAAGATCAAATTCATGTCTAATTCTCAAGTTATATGATGATTAGTGATTTTTATGCTTCTGGTTGTAATTAATTCATCCTTTAAGATTGAAATTTTATAAGAAAATTTTGTTCTTTCTGGCTGTTTTACATTTTTAATATGTCTGATGTGTTTTTCTTTGTTTGTGAGATATTTACTCATTCATTCAGCAAATACAAATATACATTGCTGGCCTACCACATGTAAGATACAGTTATACGTGGAAATTGGATAAGAGAGAAAGTAGTTCTTAGAAATCAATAGGAAAACAATCATTAATTAAATAATTACACCAATTTTTTTGAGGAACAGCTATGAGGTTTAAAAAAAAAAAATGAAAAGATTGTTCCAGTGATAGGAGCTCTACTATGAGCCAAAATATATGGGTTTTAGTGTTAAGCCATAAACTATGCGAATTCAGGCTAAATACTTTCTCTTTTTGTCTCTGTATACAACCATATTCTGGATGAACAGTAGAATCCTATTAAGGTCTAAATTTCATTAACCTGATACTCAAAGCCAAAAAAAACCACCAATATCTGTGGAAATAGGTATCTCAAAATTTGTTCATCCTACTGGCAAATTATTCATCTTCTTAATATTCAATTTCTCAAATTTCATTTTAAATGTAAGTTTAAAGTGAAATTTTAATCTTCATGACGATTATATTGAGTCATACCCTGCATTACACTGTGTATTCACTATAGGCGGTTTCTCTGAATAGCAAAAGCGTAAGCTGTGGAGTCCGGCACTGTTGGGATTATATTGTGACTCAGCTCATCACTAAGTAGTTTTAGAAAAATAACTTAAGCCTGTCTCCTGTTTTCTCCTTCTTGAAAGAGGCCCACTTCTAAATCTCTTTGGAAGTGATCTAAACTTTATCTCTGTTCTTCCTAAATAAAATCTCCTTTAGTGACCCGAAAAAATAAATTAATAAATACTATAAAAATAAAAAAGAAAAGTAACTCAAAAGTTCTGAATTTCAGGTCAGTTATAATACCGTCTAATTCCTGACATTAGTGTAAAATCATATACATTGTATCAAAATATTTACTAGACATCCTGGCTCACAAATAGAATCTATTAAGTATTAAGCATCAGTGAAAGCAGGTTTCAGAACTATAATGAGTGAGAAGTTTACTGACTGATTCATCACATAGTCTTGGTAAAGGCAGAGGCACATGACAGGCAGGCAAAGTAAACATTACCTGCAATTTTGCACGTGATTGAACATCAGAAAATCCTTTAAAATAACATTTAAAGAAATTTCAGGTGTAGGGCGGCGCCTGTGGCTCAGTGAGTAGGGCGCCAGCCCAATATGCCGCGTGGCGGGTTCAAACCCAGCCCCGGCCAAACTGCAACAAAAAAAATATAGCCGGGCGTTGTGGCGGGTGCCTGTAGTCCCAGCTACTCGGGAGGCTGAGGCAAGAGAATAGTGTAAGCCCAAGAGTTAGAGGTTGCTGTGAGCCATGTGACGCCACGGCACTCTACAGAGGGCTGTACAGTGAGACTCTGTCTCTACAAAAATAAAAAAAAGAAATTTCAGATGTAAAAATAATTTTATTCATGATTCTCTAATATGGCACAATTAAGAATTAATTCTGAGTTCGTGATAATAGCCTGTTTCTGACCTCATCACATAATTGTTTTGCTGGCTTTTGAATTAATAAAATTAGTTCATCCGTCTAGTTATATCTGTTAAAAAATAACAATTTTTAATTGAAAATTCTTTTACAGTTTTCTTAGAATTAATGGTTTTATTGTATGTTGCAGGGAGTTTATAACCATGCTTACTTCTTAAGTAAATACTATTTGAAAAAAATTTTCAAATAGTAAATTTCCTTTTCAAATTTACTACTATTTGAAAATGGAATGAAGTTTTACCTTCAGTGAAAGGTGACAAAATTCAGTGCAAAAAATCCTGCATATAGATTCATCATTCATAGGACAGTGGATCAGTGCCTAGAGCCCAGAGACACTATCTCTTTGGCTGCCAGAGGGATACCAGTAATGCCCTGCCTCAAATTCCTGAGGGGATCCTCCAAACTAAACAGCACTCAGGTTTGTGGTTAATGATTTTATTGCTAAATTCCAAAGGGAAGTTTTGAAAGACTTGATTTTACTCAGAAGTTCTTTAATGGAGGCAATTATCAATTTATGTTCTATTCTTACAAATACATAGGTAATTACTGAAAATCTTCTCTTAGCTGCAACTTCACTATTAGAAACATACTTACATGTATAAAATATTCTTGCTACACAAAAACATCTGCCTATACTTTTGTAAAGTAAATCGTTTCTTTCCATCAAAACAATAGAAAAGCAAGAAGAAATAAAATGTGAGCTCTTAAAATATTCTGAGTTTATAATTTTAATTTTTTAGTTTCAGGTTAATAGGAAGCTACAAATGATTATGTTACATCATTTGTGTGCTTTTTTTAGGTAAAATTCAAGTTGCAGTTGAGCCCTGCACCCAGGGCTTGTGCTGTACACACTTACGTTGAGCACACTTACGTTGAGTTATTAGGTGAGAGTTGACCAGGACCCCGAATGTTTTTAATGTCCAGGGTTTAATGCCTCGGGACGCAAAGGAGACTCTGGAATGCAGGGCCTACACCTCTCCCTCTTCCTGTTTCTTCCTCCCCCTTGCCCACTTGAATTTAATTTGTTTCTCTCTCATTTGTTTGTTTATTGTTTTCATATTAGTGTTTCGTACATTAGATACTTTTCCGTTCTTCTGATACTTTATTAAGAATGTTCTCAACTTCACCCAGGTGAGTATTATTAAAATATCAATCTCTTACTATCTGCTTAAACTTTGTATTTTGAAATTTTAAAACATGCAAAAAAAAAATTAAGGAGCATTGTATAATAACCACCCATATAGCTAATACCCAACCATAATTTGTGAACATTTAATCTATTCCCATCATTACTATAATAATAGTAATAATTATTATGTCCCTAAAGTAAAATTAAAACAAATTCTAGGTTTCACATTGTCTCTTATATAACTTCTTCATAACCTATCACTACACATGAGGACTTTAACAACATTATAATTTTATTATCACCTCTAACAATGTAAGTAATCATTTTTAAATGTCATTTAAGACCCAGCTCATGGGTCTTAATATCTACAGAAATCTCAAAATTATAGTATCATTTCATAATACTGAAATAAGAAACAAAAAATATTCTAGGTCACCATTAGAGGTTTCTAGGGCACCAACTCTTTCTGTGAATTACTTCAAATCAAGTATGCATATTGCATTTCCTGTAAGAACTGTATTTCAAGCTAATCAATGATTAATAGAACAAAGTTCTTCACCATATGTTCTTTAAAACACTTTTTAAAAATTTCCTTTGTCTATTATTTTTATGGCCATCCACTGTACATTTAAATATAATGCTGTGTAATTATTGTATTAATAAAGACAAATATAATTTATAGAAATATTTTTGAAAATATATTTGAATTGTTAGTACATGTTGGATTTTGCGCATATATACATATGTGTGTTTACTTGTATCCCCTTACCTACCTTACTATTTAAAAACAGACATTGACTTTATATTCATTGCTCAGATGAGGATGAGATAAGATGAAAAACAGTAAAAAAACACTCAGTTATTTCACAAAGTCATAAACCAATTGAGGTTTTTTTTTATTGTTACTAAGGAAAAAGATAGAAATATTATGCCTTTAAAGGAGAAATATCAAGAAAAACACTAAAGGTCCTTAACCCTGGACATTAAAAACATTCAGTCTTCCTAGCTGCCAAGAAGAGAGAGAGATGAAAGGGCTGGGAGTAGAGAGGACAGATCCTGTATCATGTTCACTGGGCAGAACGCAAAGAAATCTCCAGAGCTACGATTAGAGAGTCTCTGAGGCCAGATTCCACGCAGAGTCCAGGGAGGCAGGAAGATCCCTTAGAGTAATGGCCCACACTGTCTGTGTAGGCACCTCATTCGAGTCCCCTTTGCCTTCCTGTGGCATTAAGGTATCAGTTATTTTCCCAAAGAGGTCAAGAGGAGCAGAGAAAAGACAGTTTCATTTGATGCCCTTGTGGATCAGATGAGACAATGAACATGAAATTGGGTAGATGGCCCAGGGATGAGAATGTCACAGTTCCTTTTACCATGATAAAGACCACATAGAATTAAAAGACAAAAGAAGAAATGTTTCTGTCACAACCAATTGTGATGGGGATTAGGAAGAAAAAAGACCAAAAAAGAAAAAAAAAACCCAAACTGAAAGCTGTATTTCCAGCACCCATGAATTAAAGGCATAACAGCCATATCTGATGCAGTTATGATTATTATAAATTTACATAACTGTCACTCACAAAACCTATGAATTTTTGCTTAATTTGCAAACTTTAATTTACTTTTGGCATTGTATGTAAAAACGTTTCATTATTTATTTATTTTTCAAATCGAGATTTAGGTACAATATAAAACTTATGATGTCCAGAACCCAAAGTATAGCATTGGAAATAAAGAAGAATATTGTGGATCCATGTCACTGTGTGTTCGTGTATGTGCTCAGCAGAAAGAGCCAAGATGTGCAAAAACCCTTCCATAGGATATCGTTTGTATTCATTTCTCTGAAGAAAAAAATTTACCTAAAACATTTACCTTGGAGGCAATGGTAGTTTTTAATGATTTTTTTAAAAATATGAATCCACACAGCTACAATGAATACTACTTGGTAAAGCTACAGATACTACTGCCATTCGTGGCTTCTATTTCACTTTCCATGAAATACTGACTCTTCCAGAATTATCAGACCACCTTCTACAGAGTTCCAAGGAAACAGTCAAGATCAAAATAACAAAAGTATTGCTATTGATGTGTACTGCCTCAATTCCACTCTACTTCACAAATTCCTCAATTACGAAAATGTGAGTGTGACATTTCAAGAAAATACATCATAATACTATTCTAATATGAATTAATATTCAGTTTGAATCTCTTACTATTTCCAGGTTATTCTAATTAATTCTACTCCAGACATTTATCAAGGAGGTTAAAATGTTATGTCCCATTAAATGTCAAGGGAACCATTAGCCACCAGGAACTCTGAGAGTTCCTCATGTCCCACTTTTCTCTTCTCCTTCCTTCCCAGTAATAAATAAGTACCTTGTTACCACCAAAGAGCACTGCCCCTTAAGTTTAAATACATTTTTTTTTTTGAGACAGTCTCACCCTGTCCCCTGGGTAGAGTGCCATTATGTCATTATAGATAAGAACAACCTCAAACTCAGGGGCTCAAGCAATCCTCTTGCCTCAGCCTCTAGAGTCGCTGGAACTACAGGTACCCACCATCATGACAAGCTATAAGTTTAAACATATTTTATTGATCATTATTCTTGTTAATGAAGTCATTGCATTGAGTTGAATGTTGGAGTGTGTGAGGGTGGGTTGTTTTTTGGGTCTCTTGTTACCTGTCACTATGTAACAACTCTGGAGACTTCTTGAAGTAGGTTTGGAATGTTTTTCTTTTCTTTTGGTGGGGAGGAGTTGCTTTTTCTCCTGGTTAAAACCTCCTCCATCTTTTCTCACTTGGCAGCTGGCTCAGTGCCACTGCCCAGGTCCCAGGAAGCACTGAGTAAGTTGCTAGACACATTGGTTAAAGTTCTGGCTTAGGGTAGCCTAGGTTCATACTCTAAAAGTGAGGCAAAATTCCAACTTTTTAGCTTACCTATCAATGGAAACCTCAAATGTGGACTTTGTAAATTGTAGACTTGGTGTAGAATTAGAAAAAAGCAGGGCAATGTTGGTGAAAATTGTTTCTAGCTACCCCCTCCCCAAAACAAAGTGAAGAACAACAAAAAATAAAACTACTTGTCTGGGTCTGTCTGGTCTTGATGAAATAACCAACCCTCATCATCACACACAGCGTGCTAAGTTTATCTCATTCACATTTATTTTTTCTGCTGTAAGCCTAAATTTCTTTTAGTACCTCAGAAGGAGTGACTGCTAGACCATGCTAGGGTCTGATGAACATATTTTCTGACAAATAAACAGACAAACAAAAATCAAGTAAATAATGGCATGTGATCATTTTTAACAATAAATTTCTCATAATACCTTCATATGTATTTGCTCTGAATTTAGAATTTACTATTTTTAAAAACAAAGCTATAAATAAAAGATAAACCATGTTTTATAGGAAAATGTATATTTAAATGAGTTTTGCACTTAATCCTAAAGTTTACTTTTCTCCAAATACATAACTATCTACATCGGAAACAAATTCAAAAAGCTCCTTTTCCTGTATAGTTGAATATTTTTAAGTCTCTAATTCCATTAGTTAAACAGAATATTACTCAGGTATTCATTAGTTTCTGAAACACATTGATTGATTAAACCCATTGCATCCTGGCATTTTTGGTATGCATCTAAAATATTTCATTATTATGGCTTAGAAAATATTCATGAGACATTGCCTTAGTCTTATTAATTGTAAATCTTCCACTCAGAATCATACATATTGCAATGGCTTTGAAAATATCTCTTTAAATTACTTCTGGTAAATTCTTTTTTTTAATTTATTTTTTTATTAAATCAGAGCTGTATACATTAGTATGATCATGGGGCACCATACACTTGGTTCATAGACCGTTTGACACATTTTCATCACACTAGCTAACATAGCTTTCCTGGCATTTTCTTAGTTATTTTGCTAAGACCTTTACATTCCACATTTACTAAGATTCACATATACCCTTGTAAGATGCACGGCAGGTGTATAGGTAATCCTATTAATCCCCCTCCCTCCACCTCCCTCCCCCCTCCCTCCCCTCCCTTTACTTCTGGTAAATTCTGTAGACAAGTCCCCAAACAATTTTTGCAATTATATTTGAAATGGGAGTTCTTCTGCATTGGTTTTGTATGAGATCCAAAGTCAAGGGGACCCAACTATGCCCATGTACTTGCAGAAGAGATAGTGAAGAACCAGTTCTGAGACTCTTCACTTTACTGCAATAAGAGATGTTTTAAAATCGAAGACAGGGAAGTCGGAGACTAGGAAAGCAGTTTAGGTAGAGGTATTGTACTGCGGTATCCTCACCCAATCAAGAAATGTTGACTCAATGCAACTATTTAGGCTCAGTAGTGCTTAGAATGAGAAAAGCCATGAAATCCAAAGAATTTTTGGCCAGTTCTCACAAATTTACTGTGATTAGAAATTGCCTCTTTGAATATGAAGTGCACTTCTGGATATGTGATGTCAAAAAATGCACCTATGTCGTCCATAAATGATGAAGGGATGGGACATGAGACAGCAAAAGCGAGAGCTGACACAGCATTTACTTAGATCCTTCTGAAAGACTGCCTGGCACAGAGAAAAATCTCTGCAGAAAGAAGATTAAAATGCAACTTCAGACGCTCTATATTGCCAATGAGAAGAGATTTGCCAAGTCAGAGAGATGAATGGGTAGTGGGAGGACGCCTATCTCCAAAAGATCTGTTTTCTTCTTAGACAAGATATGGTTTAAAATGCTGGCAGCCAGAGACCACAGATGCTTTTAATTACTGTGACAGAACTGGTGAAGAAAACACCCTTGTGCATTTTACCTTCCCTTTATTTTTCTTCTTCAACCATAGACATATCAGAGGCACCTTCATGTCAGAAACAGTAGGGTCAAAATTGCTAGAAAATTAGGAAAAAGCCACCATATCCCAAATCTCCACTGTAGACACCCAGTGTAGAGCATGTTATTTATTTCATTTCTGCTTTTGCTGTTTAGTTTGAAGGCATTTTTATTCTTACTATTATTATTATGTTATTTTAAGAACACGTTCAGGTTCATAGAACAACTGAGGGAAAGGCACAGAAAATTCTTATATACCTTCTAGACACACATATGTATAGCCTTATCCACTACCGGCATCTCTTATCAAAAAATAACTTTGAATTGAAATAAAATATAAATTAATGTTATTACTTTCAGCTAGGGATAATAATTATTGAATTAATCTTTTATTTACTTAATCAAAGTGAAGTAGTTGGTGATGCTTCAATAAAAACATGACCAAATAAGATGTAACTCTTGCCCAAGATTTCCTTCAAGAGCCAGGGAATATATATCCCACAGGGATTTTGGGAATAGGCAATAATTTTTGAGGTAGGGGACAGGTCTGTGGAGGTTCTGGACAAATACATCCATTCAGTAACTAGTAAAAACCCAAATTATCCAGAATTCAAGTATTAAAAGAAAAAGAAATACAAACAAAAATTTTATCTACCCTTGTCACACATTTTTAGTCAATATTAAATCTATTCTTTTGGTGGGTAAGATAGGGTTCCAGTAAACACTAGAAAATCTGCTAGACAAATTCTAAAGAAGCTGTAACACTAATAATTTTATTTTGTAAGGTATTCACTGAAAAATAAAATTTCACAAAATTATATACATATACATTAATATTTCTCCTTCCCCGGTTTCCTTCTACAATTAAACATTCTATTTAACTGTATTATATGAATTCTAAAATGTGTGCCTTCATATTGTAACATTTTCAACAACAGATATATTGATACAAATGGCTTCGTTCAGATATAGCATTTTTTTTCTTTTTTCATGGTTCATAAAATAAAGATGCATCTTCCAATTTAATAGCCAATATTGTATCAAGGACATTTGAGGTTATATATCAAAGGATAAAACATCAAAATAAAGCCAGCACCAAAAGGACCAAATGTCCATTTACATGCACTTGAGGATGACTCAAGTGCACAACAAAACTACAACTCCAAGCAGTCCAAGTACCGAAGGGGACTCACCAGAGTTGGGGTCAGAGTTGCCATCTGCTTCGGTCCTCTTGTCCGGAGAAGCCTGGTCATAGAATTCGTCCTGTGGCTGAACCAGAGGAAGAGGGTGTGAGATCAGGGTTCCACTACCCACCGGATCGTGGTCTCCTAGACCACTGTCACTGCAGCTTTCCTGGGAGCCATCAGGGAGGTGAAACGTAACCCGGCGCTGCGACTACAAAGAAGACCACAGGACATGCCAGTTAACACTCCTCCCACGTACAAGGACACGCCGGAACACAAAATCAAACACTTTCAACAGGCGACACAATGCAAAAGCAAAATAAATCCAACTAGGAGCAAAGCTAAGAACAGGCGTTCATTTTTTGCCATTTACTATGTAACATCCAATCAACAAAATGCTTATAATTTCAATCTTGCATAATTTAATCTTGTTCAACAAGAAAGGCAAAGAAAAAAAAAAGACATACACTATACATAGATCTATTCAACAGAACTACAGTGAAAATTTAAATAAGAAATATTAAAATATGTTTTCATACATTGGAAAAATACATGGATAATGTGACATTCCTTTATTTTTTTAATGATGAGATGTGTTTACTTGATGTTTTTAGGGTCATTCAGCAATCAGTATATTTCCTACACCATGGCTTACTATTATATATGTGAATGTCTCCCAAGCAATACTGGAACAGTAAACTAAAATTATTATTTGAAGAGTGTCATGATCTTCTGACTGAGCTAGCTACACTAAAATTCTTATTTTAAATAACCCAATTCTATGTAATTGCCATTAATACATATGAAAAAGAGTGTATTTTTTTAACTGATATTAAATTAGTATTTTACATTTTTTTAATTTTTGAGACATACTCTCACTCTGATGCCCAGGCTAGAGCACAGCAGTGTCATCCTTGCTCACAGCAACTTCAAACTCCTGGGTTCAAGTGATTCCCCCTGCTATAGCCTCCTTACCAGCTGGGACTACAGGTTCCCACCACAACACCAATCTAGTTTTTCTACTCTTAGAAAAGAGGGGGTTTCACTCTTGCACAGGCTGATCTTGAACTCCTGAGCATGACTGATCCTTCCCTCCTGGTCTCCAAGACCGCTGGGATTACAGGTGCAAACCACCATGTCCCAGCCAAAATGAGTAAATTATTTTTACACACTGGACCAGATATTACTACAGAATCCTTAATCAGACTGGTGGTAGAATAGAATAGTATTTCACTTGTAGTAGATAGAATATAGTGGTTGAAAGGTGTTTGGAACATTACTTTGGCATCTACCTGTACAATGTCATTCTCAAAAATGACCTCAAATATATACATAGTTACTTCAATAAAATTTACTGTTTTAATAAAAATAAAATTGTGTGTTTCTTTTACCACAGATTTACTTCTCTTGGTAAATATTCTATTAGCTGATGTGTAATCCATGAACTGTGAGAATATTTACAGTCATATGAGGTCGAGATTTAGGCCTTAGGGAATTATATGAGAGTAGTAAATCTGCGCTAGGTGACTGAACCTCATTTCCATCCTGTTTCACAGCCAAAAGGCCTTTGAATATCATGCCACGTATGATGACACTTTTTTCAGGTTTAACAGAATGATGAGAACATAAATAATAAAAATATAAGTGCATAATATAATCATGTTCTAATATCTAAAATATGTGTTTTACAAGAGAAAAGCCATAGATTGTATCCATTTGTTTTTAATTTGCAGTTAAGACAAAATACTATAGATAGATGAGTGCAATTCTACAAACGCAGTTTTACAGACTCACAACAGAAAGGAACCTATTTCCTGTTAGTCCCCTGGTTCCAATCCAGCCCAAAGTCATGATGGAGAAGATCTGATACAAGTTTATTGCTGTTCAATGACCTTTGTGAAAACAGTTGATAGGTCAGTACATTTTTAATGAACTGATGCCAACATCACATAAGCTGTAATCATACATGGTGGTAACGGCCTCTACTGCAGTGTATTTCACCTTCATGCGCGTCTGTCTCAGGAGTGTCACTCCCCTTCTCAAAGGTTTTGAAACGTGCCAAGCTGAGTGCTCGAGGGGAGGCCAGCCCAACTTGAATATTAATGTTCGGAATGTATTTCTCCTTGTATAAGTAAGGCTGTCCTAACATATTTACTTAGTGCAGTGTTTCCTTTCACTTACGTATTTAATCTTCCAGAGAAAACTAATAATGTAAGTATTTTCAGTTTCTATTTTAATATGCCCTTAAACTTTTAGAATCTTTTTGTAATAAAGATACTATGAAGGATCACACTGCCTATTACACCTGACCATCAAATAAACATAGCTAAAACAGTTTGTTTATTTCAATAAATTTAGTAGGTATAGGTATAAATTTTTGGTACATGAACATATTTTATAGTCATGAAATTTGAGCTTTGGGTATACTGTTCACCTGAATAGTGTACATTATACCTAATAGGAAGTCCTTTATCCCTCACACTCTCACTCCCCATTTCTGAGTCTCCAATTAATCTATTAAAACGATCGATAATAGATTTTAACATATATTGGGTATTATCTCTGGAGGAATCTCTCTGAGCTCTGGAGAGTTAAAAGAAATCAAGACATAATGGAAAGGCAGGGGAAGAGATGATTTTTCAATATTTATAAAATATTTCTGGGGCGGTGCCTGTGGCTCAAAGGGATAGGGCGCCAGCCCCATATGCCAGAGGTGGCAGGTTCAAACCCAGCCCCAGCCAAAAACTGCAAAAAAAAAAAAAAAAAAAAAAAAGTATTTCTGGAAGTCTTATAAGCCGTAAAGAAGTGTATGTTCACAAGCAGGAGAAAAAAATAAAAGAAAATATATCTGTGATATTTTTCTAAATTTAATTAATGTTGCTTTAATTAGAATCTTTTTTCTTCTAAGAAATAGCCAATCCTCCAACACTGGTTATGCTGTGATCCACCAGTCCTTAAGATGTGGCTGTTAGAACAATTATTTATAGGGCCTCTAGTATGTGTTTGGTACAATGATTATATTTAACATAAAAAGTAAGACATTTTTCCCAAAATTAGTTGAAATATGGCTCAGTAGTGTCCATCTCATGTAGACAATACTATGCTATTTCTCTATGCATTCAACTATGCTATTTTATAAGTGAGAATAAAAAAAGATGTGAATTTTGTGAAATATATTTGCAATGTCACACTGTAAGGTAGAGCAATATAAGGTTTAATCTATTGTGGGTTATGATAATCCTGATGGGAAATAGGTTTGATGATGCAATATAGGCTAAAAATTGATACATAGACATAAGGGTAGGAAGCAAATTTATCAAACAAATCTATCTTTCTATCATAATGATTGGTAGAGGTAGAATATCTGAACTGTCAAGGTATATAAAAGGAGAGTATCTGAATAAATTGAAAATCATATGGTTGAGGAACAGGGAACTCTTAGGAAACAGGAGTGCTGGGTGTCTTTAAGGGCTCAACAGTACTTCTCAGGTTGAGCTGTGAAGCACCAAGTTAAGAATTGAGAACCAGATTTCCTGCTTTGAGCCATGGCTCTGCAGAGTTTGGCCCAGGGCAAGGTACTTTATCTTTTTGAATGAGTCCCTGTCTTTTTATAAATGGAGAAAATCATGCCTTTCCCAGAAGAGTGGTGCGCAGCCGAAAATAGACACAAGTGTTCTTGGTATATAATACTGACACATAATAGGTACTTAATAAAAGATAGCTATAATTCTTAAAATATAAAGGTACTTTTTTTTAACCTCTAGGTCCTTTGAGATGTGGCGTTTTAAAGATATGATTTCTTCACCTCAGAAAGAAAACATATTGTTCTTTCCCAAGAGAGATGTAGGAACCACAGAATTTTGTGTCTCACATTACGCCCCTGGATCTTGTCAGCTTAGGACCTTTGAGGTGAGTTGCTTTTTAAGAGTGAAGGATGGAGAACATGACCAGCCTCAAAAACGTGATTTCTCTTGTCAAAAGCAACCTGTTAAATATTGTCCTTTTAAGAAATCCATATTATTTATCTGAATAAAGTACAGACGGAGAAGTGTTTACTTACTGCCTCTGAAAATGTTTGCATCTTTGCTCATCTTCATGGAAATAAGCTTGATGTGGGTTATAAATGCAGCCAAACTCTGCCTGACAGAAGTGGGACAGCACACGTAATCATGAGAGGGCTTCAGACTCCCCAGAGGGTGGGCACTTACAATTTCTTTTCCTGAGTCTAGTTCTTACTCAGTCAATTTTCTCCCACGGGATTTATCAAGACTGCCTCTGTCTGATTAATGCTTTGCATGTCATTGGTTTAACTGATATATCACTGACAGGTTAGTTCCAGATCCCTGGCTTCCCTGAGAAAGAATGAGATGGGAAATGTAATCGGAAGGCTGCTTCATGTTATTTTCTGTCAGGGATGCTTATACGAATTCTGACCAAAGTTTTCATCGCTATTTTACTCCACACAGACTCCAAGTGCCTGCACAGAAGGATATGTCCAGGATCCTGCGTGTGCAAATGTGCCAAGCTGGTTGGATTTGAGAAACATCACCAACGAATCGCCATAATATTTTTTGTTTGCAATTTAGTTGAAAGCAAATGAGGGAAAACTTCAGGTGTCTAGGGAACATACCTGTTTTTGCATTGATCAGTGTCTTTTAAGAGTTATTGCAGGATTGAGTCCCCTAAGAAATCCCAGTCATTGCTCTTGTACGTGGCATGAAAACCTGTAGTTTCAGTCTTATTAGCCTAGAGGAGTTTCATGCACAAAAACGTGGTGGTAAGTGCAATAACAACACAAGAGCAACATGTATTGCGTGCTAAGCCAATTATTCTGTACCTGTAAGAAATATACAAGAGACACATTCAAGCCATAATTGTGATGTTTTAGGTGACTCATTCTTTCAGTGCTTAATGCAAGAACATGTACATCTTCCCTCGACATCTTGAAAGCTCCCTCATTTGCCTTTCTAATGAACTGCAAGAAAAAAATATTGTGAAGGTTCTTGGGTGATGTTTGCATAAAATAGCAAAAAGGTAAGAAAAAAAAGAAAGGCTTAATAGATGATTAATACATTGTGTAATATCATACAATCATATATTATGCAATACAACATACCTGAATTATGCAAATTAGTATGTATTGAAATGGAGTATAGCTAGTCTATTTTAAAAACAAAGTTAGTAAAGATTTTGCTGTCTTAAATTGCATTTCTGCTTATGTGTCTTCATATGTGAATATATAAACTGTTCACCGTGCAAGTGTTTAAAGTGATGTTGTTTGGTCATTTATGATATTCAAAAATTTTACTGTTTTGACCTCACTGTATCTTCAAACATTACCTTTGTTATAGTAAATATATCTAATTTTTATTATTTATTTTCATTACTCGAAACAAATTAAAAGTTAATCAAAGAAAAAAGAAAAACCTGTTATACAGTATGCCAACTCTCTTGAGCTGAGAAATGCCACATAATCTTCCAACAAGAAACCATGTATTCTGGGGATCATCTGATCTTCATCTTCTACTCTAACTCTCATTGTTTATTTTCTTATTTTTTTCTTTCTTTTTATTTTTTTTTTTATTATTTTTTTTGCAGTTTCTGGCTGGGGCTGGTTTTGAACCCGCCACCTCCAGCATATGGGGCCGGCACTCTACCCCTTTGAGCTACAGGTGCGGCCATCTTCATTTTCTTTACATAGACTTTTTTAATCATTACCACAAAAGATAGTTGTCTTCTCCTGAAATAACACAATAATAACACGAATCTCACACTAATCCAATTATTCTGTACCAGTGAGAAATTCACAGGCAAAACTTATTCAAGCAATGACTGGGAATTCTTAGGTGACTCATTCTTTCCATGACTTTAAAGGACAATGTTGATTGCAAAAACGTCTATGTCTTCCTTAGGCACCTTGAATTTCCCCTCATCTGACTTTCTGATAAACTTCAAGAAAAAAATATTGTGGGGGTTCTTTAGCGATATTCCTCAAATTCAACTGTTAGACATTTGAAATAAATTTTTCCTATGAAAAATTATAAGTTATTGTAATGAAAATAGATAAAAATGCCTTGAAATGGTTTAAATGTAATTTTATTTTTAGATAATCCTTTTTTTAATTTTTTTAATTTTTAATTTCAGTGTGCTTGTTCATCTTTTTTTTTGAAGTACTCCTTTTTTGTTGATTTTCTTCTTTCTCCTGTGGTGTTGGCTGTTTTTGATGTTGTTAGTAGAGACGGGGTCTTACTCTGGCTGACTGCTGCTCATATGGGTTTTGAACCTCTGAGCTCAGGCAATCCACCCACCTCGGCCTCCCACAGTGCTGGGACTACAGGCGTGAGCCACCACGCCCAGCCTAGATAATCCTTTAAATACATTTTCAAAGAAATGTTATACCTCATTCTAATTTAGTCCCCTTAACCAAACTTAAAAAATAATGTACAATCAATTTATCTAAAATTTTATTATTTACATATGCATCTATCGTTAAATACACACACACACACACACACACACACACACACACACAAGCCAGACACTGCTTATGATGAGGTAAAAGAGAAAACTGTGGAAAATTTTCATATCTGAACTTGTTTTTGCTTTATCTCAGCATAAATTCAATGACAATTTGATGTTTTACTACAAATAATATTTTAATGTATATTTTCTCAAAGTAGCTAAGGAAACCAGCTCAAAGAGAGTAAAAAGGTATAGAGACTAGAAACTGAATTTTAATGCAACTATTTCTTATAATATGAATTAGAAATATTTTTATTTTTCTTATTTTTAAAGTACTGTATTTTACTTGAGATGTTCATGTGACTGTCAGGAAAATAGTCTATAGTAAGTTTCTCAAACCTTCTTGCCATCTAAAATCAATGTAGGCATTCTTCCTCTTAATAACATCCAAAATAAAGTACAAACTCATTGTGATTTAGAATGTAAAGGAAATGAAATCTGACAAGCAGTTTATTGTTGCATTTTAATTTGTCCTTATTCTGAGTACTTGCAGACGCAAGGGTAACAAATAGTAACATTCATGTTTGAAAGATGAGGATCATAGGAGTATATCTTAAGGAAATATTTGTGGATTTATGATTTAGAAAAAGTACTAGTAACATTGAGTAAAAATGTGTCTATTATCAAGGATAAGAACTACTTGTGAAGGATAAATTATAAATGACTTCTTTAGTGGTGATAAGTAAAAGATTTTATGAACACAAATTTATTTTATAATGAGTCATCTTATGATTTGTAACTGGTAAACCAAGTTAATTTCCCATCCTGTTTACTAGAGTACTTAGTGTTAAAATGGTTCCACAAATGTAAACCTTACCTCTTTTATTTTTTGAGTTGGAAATGACTTAGGAACTAAGAATTTTATTTTAATCTTTTGTATTTTTTCAGAAGTACACATATGTATAGGTATTACAAGGCAATCAAAATAAAACCCACCTTTTCCAATTTCCTATATAAAGCTAATGGTACTTCGTTTATCTTTTGATAAATGATTATTGAGCTCCTACTATACGGTAGACACCATTCTAGCTGTTAACACTATAATTGTGAGCAAGATGAAAACTATATTACACGACTTCCTTAATTAGATTATTTCTAAACAGCAGAATTTCATTAAGCTATTGCCATCAGTTCTGAGCATGCTTTTGGCCAGCAGCTGTGTCCCCTTTTTGTAATTCTTGCAAACTAGGCAGACTTAGGCAAGGTCAGGCCATGAATGGGAGACCTTCAGTATTAATCAGCAACAACCTAGGCAGAAAAAAAATAAATAAAGGGGGGAGGGCTGCATTCTGAGTTTATGCCAAATCACAAATCTGTTGACAGCCTAAATTGAAATTTATTGCCAACTGGCAAAAATAAAATATACAAGCGATAGAACACAGACTGTAAGAGTAGGCTATTCTTGACTCAAATATAGAGTAAGGGTTGACTTTTCATGTCCTTGAGCATTTTTTTTTTTAAACCTAGGAAGTAACAGAGATGTTAACCACCTCAAATAAGGATTCATGAAATAAAAGCTAGGAAAGTTCTGTGAGGAACATATATACTTGACATTTTATGAGCCTATAATAACTATTTACTGAATGAAGACGAGTTAACTGGAATAGATGTAGGATATCTAAAGGGGATAGAGTATAAATGAAATACACGTATCATTGTCTATCATTGAAGTGCTTTCCCTTGTGAAAAGTTTTATCTTGCCATGAAGAATTTTTAAAAGGGCTGCCCTGTTTTAGAAATAGCAAAATGAGACATCGTAACATGTTTCAGCCTTTCTGTTTTTCCTCTCTCAACATTTACTATTTTGGAATACATATTTGGAAACACATGGGAATGTTCAGTTCATGTTGTGAAAGCGATGTAACAACTTATACTGATTGTTGGTGATGAACTTAAAAGTGTCAGCAATGCTAAAATTAATGTATTGGTCTTAACTTTTACGGTGCAGATGATAACTGTCCGTTGAAATTCAAGCAATACTTTCAGGGGAAATCGGGGGTGTTTGCATCATGCTTACTGCTCTTTTAACCAGTTTGCTATTTGCTGCTAAGGAACTGCTTCATCTGAGGACAGAGCTGTCAATTTTCATTCAAACTTATTAGTCAACTTCATGTTCAGTTTGGAGCCTTGTTTTAATTTGTGTGGGAAACTCACATCGACTTAAACTTTACATATTTAGTTTTCAAATGCCTTACTATGAAATGAACAAATTAAGGATCTATATTATTCTGGGCTTTGTGAAGTATGTGGAGTACCTCTTAGAATGGTCTATGTAGGAGCATTCATGTTAATGACATACGGTGACATGTTTAATATACTATAATTTTATTTTATTTTGATTTCAATGATCTTCTTTTCATGTGGAAAAAAAAAAACTGGTAGCTGTAAGAAACTTGAGAGAAAACTACTCTTTGTATTCATTTTGGGAGTAGCCTTGGTATTTGAATGAAGATATTTACATCGAGCATAAAATAAAAACCTGCCTTCTACATTGATTTCCTCATGGGACCTTAGAGAAAGAAAAAAGGTTTTGAATCAACTTTCCTTTTTGATTTGGGAACATCACTATGCCCCTAAATCCCCTCTAGAGTCCAAGGTAGACAGAGAGGTTTAAAAATTGCCTGCCTTGTTGGTTAGTTTGCTTCTTATATTCTTATTTAGCTCCTGCTATCAGACATGTCCTTAACCTATTTCTCATTGCCCAGTAGGAATGAAGTGCTTTATCTGAGCATACAAAATATAAAGTGACCACATTAAACAGGAGCAGCTGTTCTTGAATCTGCAAGCAGAATTTTTGCATCTATAAATTATATATACAGAAATATGGAAGAAACAACTCAGCAAGAGTCCCTTCCAATTTACTTTCTAGTGCAAACAAACCCCTGTGACAAAGTAAGTTGCCATTATCAACTTTACAAAATCAGTATATGTGATGGTTATAGTAATTTAATTAGAAATTGCATGAAATCATCACTGCCATTAAGTAAATATATAGAAGGCATGGACACAACATGTGGTCTCACAGAGGTGGCTTTTCATTGGGTAATGATGGATCACCAAAAATGTGTGTCAGACTTGTCAATATTGGTAACAAAAATAGATTTTCATTTAGTGTCTAGACTTCAAGAATTCATTTTAGCTTGCCTTTGCAGAGTTAACAAAAGAAGAAATGGGACTCTCCCTAAAATTATTCCTGTTAAAAACTCTCAAACAAATAATAAAAAGCCTCACAAAACCAAAATGGGGTGCTTTTTTAGCAAGTGACAGTTTTCAGGACATAGTCCCACTTTTATGCTATAATTAACCTCAAACCATGGCCGCATGACTTAGAACGATTTAAACATGCATACACACATATGCATGCTGTATACTTCTCTCACATTACTGAAACGAGCACAAGATTGTAATTACCTAACATTTTAGTTATCTCAAAGAACATCAATAAAAATATTGTTTGCAGTTGGAAATTTTTGATTAGAAATGTTGAATATTCAAGCCATATTTCTTTACTTCGGGGTAAGTAAAGTTGAGAACAAAATAAGGATACTATTATAATAGAAATACAGAATGAAAACTAGTAATTCAAGCCTTTGGACAGATAATGTTATTCAAAGTTAGAGAATAAAACAAACTAGAAGAGTTGAAGAAATGATTGCTGTATAAAGTCTTTAAGAAATATCACTGCTGTCCAATATAGTTGTTTAAAAGTAGTCATGAAGGATTAATTTGCACTTAAAATGTGATATAATCTGTTCCAACTGGTCTTGTGTCACCTGTTGCATTTTAGTTTTATTTATTTAACTTTTAGATATTGTTTGTGTAGTCTAAAGAATGTTACAATTATTTTTAGAAGCTGTGAAGGAGTAAGAAATTTTTTGAATAGTCCTAGTACATGTAATGGATATCTCTCACTGACAGACCATGGATTACAATTAATTCTGAGCCATCAGTCATGTCTTTTTTAGCAAAAAAGGAAAATCGCAATGGAAATGGTGTCCCTGTAGCATAGCTTTCTAGTCTGTGATTCATGGAGACAGCAATATAATGATTAATTAGCACAGGATCCACCAAAACGGTCATGTTAAAGAACTTGGTCCTGGTTAGTGGGTTAATGGGAAGATTCCTATACAGGGAGAAAGTGCATAGCCGAAGTGTACAAAACACAGGGAAAGACAGGAGTTACCATTGCTGGACATGGGGAAATGAGCTGACAGGCAGAAAAAGCATGACAATGACACTTGTGAGCAAATACTGCCATGTCTCTACCAGGCTGTCCTATAATCATGACATATATTTGAGAAATGTTTTCCAGAATTGTGGAAGAAGGGGAAGCAGGAGGGTTATGGAAGGGGATGTCTTTGACCATATAGAGCACACAAAAAAGGGCATCCTTGGAATTTCATCTGAAATCTTGGAATCATTGATGAATGTTATGTGTATGAAGGGATAGATAGTTGATGGATAGATGGATAGAGTGGGAGAAATATCGATATGGGATGGCTATTTGCTGCCAAACCTTGTCTGTATAATTACTACATTAAAAAAAGAATGTAGAAATTTATTTTTTGTACATGTGAAAAATATTTGTACAAGCATTTTTAACTTGCCTTCTTTTAGTTATCTCAAAGAACATCAATAAAAATATTGTTTGCCGTTGGAAATTTTTGATTAGAAATGTTTAATATTCAAGCCATATTTCATTATTTCAGGTGTAGGTTGGGAACAAAATAAGAATACTATTATAATATAGATATAGCATATATATGTGTGTACATATGTATACACACATACATACATGTGTGTATAAATATAGATGTTACAAAACCTATGGACAGACACCAATAGAGAGACATACTTTACATGTGTTAGAAGGTGAAATATTCTTATTCTTAGAGAATGAAATTGTCAAATGTATATAAGGTCTATGCTTTACCTTTTAATGTTAAAAAATAAAATTCAAACTTTATTAAGTCTGGGAAAGTGTAAATGAATGTAGATAAATTTGACACCACGTGTTACAGTCCAAAATAACGTCTTTATGGTTATGATTAATACACAGCTGAACCACACGACCAAAAATTGCCTTATCTACAAGTATTTAATTAAATGTAGAATTCGTCATACACAATTGTGATTATGAACTGAGAATACATCTTCTCAAATAACACATTTTATAGAACACCTATTACTATTCTTCTAAGCATTAGACAGTTAATGATCTAGGTGCCATAGCAGTGATGCCAATATATTTTAGAAGATATGAAATGTGTGGTTTTTGAATTGTTTTGAGAATTTACTATGTTTTTTGCTCATTTTCAAGGTGCCAACATTTTGCCTTTTATGCCCTGATTTTATCTTTTTGAAACAGCCATAATACATTAGTTGTGGTGAACAATACCATTATAAAAAGAATTATCAAGTAAAATGGTACATTTTCCCCAGTAGCTTAAAAACTATACTTGAGGACTATAACAAAAGCAGAGTTCCAAAATATTTTGAGAAATGGAAATATTAAGTGTAGCTACGAATGAGGGCAAATTTGAAGGGGAGCACTCATCTAAATGCATAATTTCTGTTCCTAAAATAAAGATCAGTCTGGACTTTATTCTCAGCTTATATGTAGGAATGTTCTTTTTGGATCATAAATTTAATAATAATAGTGAAGGCAGTATGGTAGGAGAAAATGCGATGAATGGCAATGGACTTCATAAGGGGTTTTAAATTATAGAAATCAGAGAAACAGCTTATGGAGCAAGTTTTCAGCATACATATTGAACAGTAACATTCAGATATGGAAATTCTATCAAAATACTTTTGAAAGTATTAATATACGTTAATCAGTAGTTTGTAAAACACTGATGTCCCCATCAGCTGGAGGAAAATATGTATTAAGCCTTTCTTGCTGTGAAAAATGTAGTATGTAACTACCTACTCCACTCTGCTAGAATCAGAGCCCTTATAATGATCTTAAGAAAATAGAGAAACTAATGCAGTTGGAATAAACATGAGTAAGATTTTAGATCTCTTGTCTCCTGGGTAGAGGATTCTTTGTTCTGAACAGTCAAAGTAGCTGGACTTTATTTCAAAAAAGTCCATCTATTATTACAGATAGTCACTATGACTTTGAGCCTGATATTTGAAACAAAAATCACTCCTACTTCACAGTGATAATCGCTACTTGCCCTGTGGCTTTTTATTCTTTCCTTTGAAAATATTACCAAGTCACCAATCTCAGTTATTTGTGCAATGGGGATAATTTATTCTCCCCGAATACTAATATAAAATTCAAACATATGTGAAGAACTTCTATATGTCAAAAGTTTCTGTAAATTTAGGCAGTAAATTTAGTAAAATACTGAATTGTACTCAGAAAAATGAAGTACCCTTAGAAGGCATTACACTCTCAGGTATGTTCTAAATGTGGACACAGCTATCCAGAAAGTAAAGATTCAAAAATTTTAACAATGTGTTTTAGAAGATAGGAACACTTATAAGAGTTCTTGACCCTCAGATCTAACGGGTATGCACAGAAATGTCTTCTAATTTTTGTATAGGTCAGAGAGGGAAAGAAGGCATCTTATCTTAGGTTTCACAGATCGATGAAGTCCATAAGAAATGAAGTTCAGACATCTTGTTTTTTCATGCACTTTTTATACATATGAAAATCTAGGAGAATTTCATCAGAACTGCACTTTGGATAGTGATTGATCAAGTATGGCAGCTAACCAATATTAGTTACTTAGGAAATTCTGATAGGAACACTTTCCTTCCCCCTGCCCTCCTACTCCCATATATCTCTCCTAATGCTTGTAGGGCAATATTGTTAAAAGAAAAAAATACAATCATGGTGTTTGTGATGAGAGAAGAAATTGAAAATTAACAGTTTGAGATATAAATCTACTTTACCTACATAATTAACTTCTTATATTTACTAATTTCACCAAAATACTTAGGTATTAGTAAAACTAAGTAAAAGAAAAACTATCTAAATTAGGAGTCCTCATTAAATATCAAGATGACCTATAGAAGTAGATCATGCATGTTAACACAGGAGACTTGGGGATGTGCATCTTGTTTTGTAAATGTTGAGAACATATGTTAAGATAGAAGGGTTTTAAATAAGAGATTCATTGGAGCTCTTCCGTCAGCTATTCAACAAAAATCCCTACTTCCTGTTAGGGATTCTGGTAGATACTGAGGAGACTGTTGATTAAGAATGGCACAGTCTCGATCCTATTTTGTCCTTATAGGGTAGGCTCACTTCTATAATCCTAGCACTTTGGGAGGCTGAAAAAGAAGGATTTCTTGAGGGTAGGACTTTGAGATCAGCCTGAGCAGGAGTAAAACTCTGTCTCTACAAAAAATAGAAAAATGAGTTCATTGTGGTGATACATGATGTTAGCCCCAACTATGCAGGAGGCTGAAGAACAGGATCTCTTGAGCTGGGAGTTTCAGGTTGCAGTGAGGAATGATGATGCCACTACATTTTAGCCCAGGGGACAAAGTAAGACCTTGTCTCAAAAACAAAAACAAAAAAAAAAGAAAAAATGACACATTATATCCATTCATAAGGCTTATGATCTAATAAATGAAATAGACTGGAACAGGTAATTGCAAAATGAAGTAGGTATTACAAAGGAGAAATTCAGAACACAATAGAAGTAAATAACAGAAGGATCCAAACTACTTAGGGAAATCTTCCTATAATGGATATTGCCAGTCATTAGGACCAGTTGGCTTATACTGGCAGGCAGTTCATAATTCTACCAATTTATAATTACATGTAAAAAATCTGAAAAAATATCTCTACAGAAGCAGCCTCTAGTCTGCTTTGTTTGCATCTGCCCGTGGAACACAAACTCTGCATTACCCAAATAAAGTTAACATTAAAGATTCTTGATGTTACTTAAACATGTTTCCCAAAGCTCCTGAGGATTTCTTGATTTTTCACTGCATCCACCAAGACCGATGCCTTTACCTTTTCAGGCTTTAATCATTATGTTCCAATAATACTGGGTGCTTAGAATGGAACCTGGATATACTCTCAACTATGTCACTTAGGATTTCTCAAGATAGCTGGTATTTCACCTCATTTTCTATAATTATTGTTAATATATAATACAGAATGAAAATTATGAGTGATCAGATGTAGGATTGGAACATTCTCAAAGGCAAGGATCATGTCTTGTTTGATTTGATGTATCTAGCACCCACTGTCATGCTTAGCACGTGACAGGCACTCCAACCATGTGTGGAATGAAACTATGTAACAATTTACACAATCACAAATCTTTCTTTTCCTTATTGACAGTGTCAAAATAAAAGAACTAACCTGACTTGATTTTCTTTTAATATAAAAAGCAAACACTTATCTGCTCAACAAGAAATACTGAAAATGTATTCGAGTTGACAGAAAAAAAAAGTCATGCATACATGCTTGACTTTTTTTTAACAATTAAAGAAAGCATATATAAATGCAAGGGTGAATGTATTCTATAGAAGTGTTGATTGTATCAAAATATTTTTTTTTTTTACCAATTTAATTCTGAAAGTCATTCAACAAATTGTATTCCTGCCTACAATGTCTCCTTCTCTGGGAACTACAGGGACTCTACTGTAGATGACTATTGTATTATACAAGAAACATAGAATCATGACCTGAATTTCAAAAATGAAAGCCAGCAGTTAATCCCATATAAGTACTGCCTGACAAGTGATGAAATATAGTTTCTTGATCATCGGTAAAATAAAATAATGCACAAAATAACTATACACAATGAGAACTAGAAAGGAGGTATCTTCCAAAATTTATTTATTCTAACATGAGGAAAACACTTAAAATGTGAAAAAAAATGTTATTTAAAATTGTATGATTAAAATCTATTAACTTTAAACTCTCTTTCCTATGCAATGGATGATGAAATAAGGCAATTTTGACTAGACTATTTTTCATGCAATCTTCTTAACATCCTTTTTCTTAATATAAAGTCAATCCTTTAATATATTTAGTTTAAATATATTTAAAAGTTATCATGTTTAAAGAAACTTAAAGCATTTTGACTGTAAAATGATTTACCAAAGAATACCTGTTGATTATAATATTAAGGTGAATAATGCTCAGAAACAATATAAAAATTCTAAAATGTATTATTGTGAAAATTATTTCTTACATAAATATTTTCCTTAGGCGAATAAGTTGTTGCAATGGTGATTTATAAATACATTTTGACACAGCAATAGATGTAAGTAATAGAAGGATCTAGCCTACTCAGAGCAGGAATGATGACTTTTGCCAGAATCAAAAAAAACAAACAAACAAAAAATGCTGAAATGTATTTACATCTAATTGTATTTAATTTCATATTGCAATGATTAATCAGAGTGAACGTCTTTATTTTCTGCTGTTTTAACTGCAAGAAATGATCTCTCCTGTTTTTATCCTATTATAAGGATCGTTACAAAAATGGGAAACAATTAACACCAGGTTTAATGCCTGAGTGCTATAGAGCTGAAGTAATTGCACTCAAGGTCTGCTAACTTTTTAATCAGGCATTTGGTTGCAAGCTGCTCGCAATTGATTCTGCGAGAACTAACGCTATCTAAAGAAGAAAGCAGGTGTGCCACAAAAGCAGGCCTGTTGGCAAAACAAATAAAAGATTATAAAAGGAAAGGGGGGGAAAAAAAGCAAAACTAAAGCAAAATGCTTGTCAGCAGGCCATTTTTTTGGCTAGGCCTGTTACTGAACAGAGCTGGTGTGTGCACAAGCATCGTGGTGGACGCCCCCCACTGACCAACTGTGTTCTAAGTACGAGGCTAAGGCTTAGCAGTGAGGAGCCCTGTCCATCCTAATGTTAGTGAATTGAGTTAATTAACAGAGAAGGCTTGAAATTTCCATATTCAAGAGAGTTAAGACACCATCTGAGGTTTATAGAATTACATTCTAATTGGAAATGTTCCCTCTTTGCATTCAGGTTACTCTTTGAAAAATAAATTTAGTTAGGTACTTTGTTCTCTCTTAAAGGAAAAAAAAAAGTCTATAGTTTCCCTCTGAAAGCAAATGATTTTTTGGAGGGGGGATTTTTATAATAAGTGTTATTGTTCAACTGTGAAAGTGACTACTCCTAGGTAGACCTCACATGGTGAAAGGCGCATGTATTGCTTAAGAGCATGGGAGGAAGAGGTTTAAAACCTCCTCTTCTGGGCAGCGCCTGTGGCTCAGTTGGTAGGGTGCCGGCCCCATATACCGAGGGTGGCGGGTTCAAGCCCGGCCCCGGCTGAACTGCAACAAAAAAATAGCCGGGCGTTGTGGTGGGCGCCTGTAGTCCCAGCTACTCGGGAGGCTGAGGCAAGAGAATCGCTTAAGCCCAGGAGTCGGAGGTTGCTGTGAGCTGTGTGATGCCACGGCACTCTACCGAGGGCCATAAAGTGAGACTCTGTCTCTACAAAAAAAAAAAAAAAACCTCCTCTTCTGTCATGTCTTGAAAAGGGAGGTTTTAAGAGTTAATATTCCTATAAAGGTGCTTTATACTCATAGTAGAAAATTTTGATAACAGGTGGAGAATACTTACAAAATTCCAAGTTTGAAATTTGTTAATGATGTTGAAGTGTACTGTTGATCTCCCCTTATATAGAAAGAGGTAACTAAGTGACAGGTATGGCTGTTTACCTGGTAAAGTTTAACACAGCTTATATTGCTTTCTTAAATCCCCAGAAGAAAAGAATGGCACTTGGACATTTTAAAAAGACCTAGCTCTTAAGCAAAACAGCAAGTCAGTCCAAGAAGAACAAGAAAAAGAACACACCAGAAACGAGTTTCCTCTGACAAAATCCTGTGTACATTTTAATGATACTTGTTTGCTTGGGCCACAAGGCAACCTGTGTCAGAATTCATTAGGATGACTCCGGGTCCAGAATAAGATGCACCCAAATCAATGGATTGAGAACGTTATAGCCAACTTTCTGAGTTTCTACTCCACTTGCAAACAAATGATAAAGTTCTCAGCTCCTTGGTGTACGTCACTTTAGCTTCCAGTGATCTCTCCTTTAGCCTCTCCTACTGTAAACAGCTCTCTAGGAGCCACCACAGCATCTGTTGTTTCTAGGTGAGGGGCTAATATAAATAAAAGGGCAGCAGCTGGCAGCTGGCCACTCGCGCAGAAAGTTGCTGAATCATAGGGGACTCTCACATTGCTATGATCTCCAGCATGTCAGGAAGGATGCCATGGAAAACAAAGAGACCGGCAGGCAGGAAGCCCCTTGGTGGCCTGGATTATGTCACAGGGATGGCTTTTGCCAGATTAACATTTATACTATTTATGACCCCAAATGTGATTTTAAGCAGAATTTTCGTCCTCTGTACAGCATTTTGCAGCAGCTGGAAATCCAGTGGTGGATTAGTTCATTGGAATCCAGTAAATCTCAGTGCGTGCGTGCGTGCGTGTGTGTGTGTGTGTGTGTGTGTGTTTCATTTGCCAAGAACTCAAGAGAATAGATGCCATAAGAACTTTTCCTGCCAACGGATAAATAAAAGATATCCCAACCCCCAGAGCAGACGGATTCCTGATCTATTACCACATTTTTATAAGCCTCCTGCTTAATCTTTCAGAGCCTCCCATCAAAGACATCTGCAGCTGGCCCTCCATATTTGGGTTTCTACATGCTTAGATTCAGCCAACTTCAGAACAACAATAATACAAGTATAAAAATTAAAATATAAGAAACGTTACCACAAACAACTATGTATGTAGTATTTATATGGATAGGTAATCTAAAGGGGATTTAAAGTGTATGGGAGGATGCTGTGTAGGACAAATGCATATACTAAGCCATTTATATCAGGAGCTTGAGCATCTGCAGGTTTTGGTATGTTCCAGGGTCCTGGAACCAATCCCCTGTGAATACCGAGGGATGACTGGATTGGTAAAACCTTGCTTTTGATAGATTTCAATTGATTGATTTTTTGCACTGAGTGCTTTGGGCTTTCTCATGTTATTTACACTCATGTTTGTTTTGGAAAACAACCTTATTGAACAAGTTATTTAAATGATACCAATACCACTCAATACATTTAAAGACACAACTTTTTATTACTTAAAAATAATGAATATAATAAGAGGAAATGCTATTGCTCGTAGCTGTGTTTAATTTGCAAGTATTTCTTATGTTTATTCTAACTTCGCGAGTTGAAATAAAAACACATTTATTTTAGCTTAGGAGACACCTTTAGTTTTTAAGATTATTTATTCATTTTATTCATTTGTTCCAGACTTAAATACAGAATAAGCAATTCTTAAGTGCAACCATGACTATTTATTGGTTAATTTAATTTTCATTTTCATACCTTTCCTCGATATATACATGAATATATGAATACATAGTAATCCATTTTACCTTTTCTCTATATCCTTAATATGAGTTATCTTCAAATTTATTTACTTATTTATTGAGTCACCCTTGGTAGAGGGCCGTGGCGTCATAGCTCACAGAAACCTCAAACTCAAGTGGTTCTCTTGGTCTCAGCCTCCCAAGTACCTGGTAGTATAGGCATGTGCCACAACACCCGGCAATTTATAGAGACAAGGTCTCCCTCTGGATCAGGCTGGTCTCGAAACTGTGAGCTCAGGCAATCCACCTGCCTCAGCCTCCCTGAGTGCTAGGATTATAGGCATGAGCCACCGCACCCGGCCCAAGCTATCTTCAAATTTAAAACACCAAAATCATTATGATTAGGTCTCATATGCACAATTTAAACACTTATTTGTTATTTAAAATGTTTTCTATAACATGTAAACATGCATTCGAGATTCAAGAGATGCCAGGTAATCCATGCGATAGAAAAATATTGTGTTGTAATTCAGTCGTCAACATTATTTTTTAATGGTACTATATTCTTCATGATCTATGACTTCTCAATTCTAGTGAAATACTATGTTGATATCCATAAGGAGGAAAAGATTGGAACTAATTATTTTTGAGCATTTATTGTTTTCTTATTGTTGCACCTGAATTTTTTATACTGAAGATTGTATTCATTAAACCCTGACCTAAGAATTAGTGTGTTGTTTTGACAAAGGAGGAAATAGACTTACAGAAATGTAGTATGTAACCTATTCTGGGTCAGATTTTGCAGGTGAAATTATTAGAATCAAATCTTTTTTGGTTATTTGTATTTGCTAAAAAATGAAACAAAACACATCAACAAAAGACTAAATTATCTCCAGCAATGAAAAAAGTTTACTGAATTTTTAAAAAATTAACAAAAACATATTCAATAGCCACTGCAATGACAAGTTGAGCACTCTTTTGCTAGCTTATAAACACCAAACACCCCACAGACTGGGTTCTGTTTGTTTTACTGTCAAATATATCCGTAGCCTTGGAACAGTGCTCAATAAGTATTGACTAAGTCAAAGAATTTCAGTCTCCAAGGCTTATTTTGTGCATGCAGTAGTCCTCCAAAAAGAGGTGAAACACTATTAGACTTAACAGACTCAATAATAAGTCTCACTACATTTTACATCCTTGGGGAGGACCAGTGCTCCAAATCAGAATGACTTGTGGAAAAATAACTGTTCTAAAACAGGTCTTGGAACATTTGAAATCAGATGCAGTTTAATGTGGTTTATTCCTCCATTAGGAGATATTTTATATATATCTATATGTATGTGTGTGTGTGTGTACATATGTATACATTGTGTTTGGCAAAAGCAGCAGAGAAAAGGAGGTTTGATTATTCTTTAGTAGTTTTCAATTTTCTTCTCTGATTTTAAAGCACAAGTGCATCCTACTGAATTTTTTCCTAAAGACTTTCTAAGCTTATCTTTTCTATTGTTGCATCTGCCTGCCCCAACACCTCGCTGCCCTTGCCTTGATCTCTTCCTTCTTCGTATCATCTCTTGCTCTCAACTTAACTCCACCAATTAGATTATTTAAAATGTGGTATGACTTTTGTCATAAAGGTGAGCTGTTGTGCATGTGTGTGCCCACGCTGGGTTATTTTTATCTAGGGCTAGCGAATGTGCAATTAGCCAGAAAGAGTGAAGTGTAACAAGTAACTGCCGTGTTGATGAGGACACCATTTAAGGTGCTATTGCTTTGCCTGGCGTTGAAGCAAGGCGATTAACTGCTGGGGGATTTTAAGCTACGCCACCTGAAAAGTGGTCAGTATTTAAATCGGTCTAACATTGGGAGTCAGATGAATGCCTCAAATCTTTCTCCCTCCCACTCTAGCTTTTCACTGTGAATTGAAAATTATAATATACCACCACACAGTCTAGTGAATCATAACTTGAGGGCCTGGAGTGTGGAAGAATATTGGAGGAAAGGAAGCCTTCCAGCCTAATAAGATTTCCTTGGAAAAGTGAGACTATTTATTTTCTCAAAAGGCCTCAGCCTCAGCTCTCATCCACCTGCAGGGGCAGGAGCTGCTCTGACTATCAGGAGTGTATCTATCTGCAGTGTGTGGATTTGAGCTGTTTATTTCCTCACTCCTTTCTGCCTTGAGTTTTTTTTGTGGTCATCATTGATTTTATAATTAATAACTCCATCGTCTGATAAATAAGGTTGCAGCAAATGAGGTGTCTTGAGGTTTTGAAAGAAGAGTTGTACTCAGATATGAATATGACACCCAGGTGATAATAAGGACCATTCTATTCAGGTATCTGACTTCAAATACCCAATACATTTATATTTAAAACCTCTGAAACAAAATGCCCAAAAGTTTGGGTTGACATTAGTCTGTAATTTTCAATTTCTAAGTGAAGCAGTAATTCTAAGGTTGCCCCATACAAATGCCTTAGTGAAGCTTCTGGAAAGACACATAGCAATTTATTATTCACAATATACTTTTAGTGGTTTATTAGGAATATCCAAAATCTAAATGTAATTCATGAATGTAAAAGGAAAATTATACTATACTTGAAATTAGAAGTAATGATATCACTTTAAAAATCAAAATTTAACAATTTGGCATTTGTAAACAAAGTAGTAAAAAAATCAATCCCAAGTATGCATATATATATGTATATATATATTTTTTTTTTTCCTTTTTGAGGATTATGATTTGGTGATTTGGCTATAGTCATAGTTATGCCACAATTTCCTATTTCCTTTAATATCTAAAAATTACAGAATGAAGAATGTTATTTCTTACAAAGAGCTAAACATTTTCCTTTTCCTCCCTGGAACTGTAGGATTGAGATAACTCCTGAACCTGACACTTTGATATGAGTTCCAGCGCTGGGAGGACGAGTGTCCTTCACTTTGATCTTTACTAACTTTAAGTGACACTTCTCATTACCCCTGGCCAGCTCTTCCCCAAAGCTTCCTGCCTTTCTGCAAGCTGTGAATGAGAACTCTGACTGGCAGCCCAATATTGTATGCTGAGTAATAGTTTGTTTTGAATGTGCAGCTTCAGGATCATTTACTAATTAAAATTGCTTTACCACTGAGAGGTCCCCTGAGGTTTGCCCTTGTTTATCTGGGTTAGTCCATGAAATCATGGTTGGACCAATCCTCAGACCATAATTTGTTGCTAATTCAAATGAAAAAGTTGGAGATGAAATTGGCTTACAATTTTATATGCACACATACACAATCAAGTTCGTTATGAACAAATAAACGCACATACAGGATCTGACACAGGAAGACAGAGCCTATACTGGGAGCAGTGGAGATATATGACTAACTTCTAACTATGCTATTGACAAAGGGAGAAGGGTGAACGTTGAACAAACTGAATTTTCTGGTTCATTTATATTCATAACCATAAAGTTCTGGAGTTATAACACCATAGCCCTTTGGCTTTAATTAACACATGCACTTTCTAGGATATAATCACTCAAGTCAATCAATAAATAGCTTAGGCTCACTCTTCATATTCCATAGTTTATTTTGCGGAATGCTGAAGTTCTCATTCTCACTTTGTTTAATGCTGTAACAGGATGAAAATGATTGTTTATGGGTGTGTATCTGTGTTGGGGAGGGGTATCAGAAAGCCTCAGTTACTCTGATTTCCTCTATGCACTAGAAACTTTCAGAAGAAAATATCAAATATAGAAAAGATGACAGCCCAGAGAACTAGGAAAATAAACGGTTCAAGGGCAATATAGAAAATAAGACTTAAATATGAAACAACCAGTCAGTTTTCCTGATTTATATTCTGTGTTCATGATATGCAATATCCACACATAGGGACTGGCACTCAGCAGATTCTAGACATGTTTAAAGATTTACATAAGAAAGTACAGATGTGCAGATGAAGGACCTAGGTGTGGAGAAACGGGTTAGTACAAAGCCAGAGTCTGCTCTTATCCTGGTTAATTAATACCACTCAAGGACAAAAAAGAGATGATAAAAAGTAAGAATTAAATATTTAATTTTGAAACATGGAATGTTATATGAGAATTACTAAGAAAAACTATGATAAAGAGAATTAGTGGCTAAGGAGTGACTAATTTGGGGTTGAAACATTTCTAGTGTAGAATTTCAGTTGTCTGAATGACATTCTATAACCATATGTTATCAAGAGTTCAATTATAGTTTAAAAAATAAGTAACAATGTTGTATATACAATATTAAACATTCCAACTCTATACAGCATTTTTTTCTTTGTCCCAGAAAACAGTATGACAAACTGGTCTCTATAGGAAAATCTCAACACTACCATGTAAATGATGTAAATGGAAATAAACAAAAACACAAGTTAATTGTCTTGTTCCTAATTAGGTTATGGTACATAATGGTTGCCTTATGACATTTCATATATTTTTTGGGGAAGATTTCTGACTTATGTTACCAAGGAGATTAATGATCTTCTGGATTTTCAAAATAAAGGTGTGTGTTTATCCAAAGCAACAACAACAACAACAAAAAAAAAAAAACACAAGAGAGATATCCATTTATCCATTACTATTATTCTATAGCTCTGAAGGCAGCAGGATTCTCCCAAATGTCAAGGAAAGGAAAAAATTCTTGCAGAACCTGACAGCATAAGAGAAAAATGCCTCTGAATTAGCACTGTCTGAAAAGGCCTTGGGGAATAGAGCATATATCATGATCGTTGGTAGTCAGTGACAAAAAGAGATTTGAGGAATAAACATGAAAATGTTCATAACTATGCAAGTTATTTTTGCTAACATAGCAAAGTGCCCTGTGTTCTAAATATTGTCGTATTTTCAGAGAGTGCAGGAATAACGACATGCATTTATCTGCATTTCCCTGAGCACACTGACCTGTATGTTACTACTGTACCTCTGGACACAAGAACTAGTTACACAGAGAGAGAGAGCAGATATGAGAAATTAGTTAATCCTTATATATTCTTAATCCTAATATCCTGAGTCTTTTTCAAATATAAGGTTCACTCTGGTTTACTCCGTAATTCATAATTTCCTATTGTGAATTAAAGATGTGTACATGCCTTGAAGCTTCCATAGAGTCCTTTTTAGATAGAGCCTGATCTAAAATGAGGCATATGTTAAATCTTCTTACACAAGGCCAGACTCTCGTCTTACTCTGCACCCCACAGTGCTCATTCGACTGAAGAGTCATCTTTGAAGGCAATTGGGGCTTCTTGCTTGGCTGAACACCATGGAGCTTGGAGCAAGATAAAAAAAAAAAAAAAACACAGACTTTCAACTATAATTCTGCTAACAGGGCACAGTGAAACCATACGGCTAGACCACTGGGGGAGAAGTTCACTAGCCCTTTAGCCACATACAAAATATGATATATACTAATTGGCCAACAGTAATTTCCATCAAACAAATAGAAAAAAATGTTTCCAATCATGTTAAAGATTTAGTTTATTGAAATTCTCTTCTGTATAATTTGCCTGCGTGCATATGCATAATTATGCCATTTACAGCCTGTATAATTTCATCTATCTTGGGATACATACAAATAAGATAGTCATTGTATTGGTTTTCCTTAAAATAACTTGTAGCAAGGTAATCAGGTTATGAGAGCATTAGGAACGCTTTGTTATGGGTTCCAGGAAAGATGGAGGTTGAATACGAACACTCTTTTCCCACACTAACAAATTTTCAGATCCATTACCAAATAGCTATTTGCTTTTGTCAAAATAAAGTATTAGAACACCTCCCCTAATTAGTATTATGAATAAGAATAAAGGGTTTCACATGATTCTGATACATCATCAGGTTTTTGGACACTTGATTAAATGATACTGTAATTCTGAAAAATTTCAGTGAAATTCAAAAAAGAATTCATTATTAAAGTTTATTTTCTAAAAAACAAAAAATTTCCCCTTTAAAATCCAATGTATATCCCCCATAGACAGTGATATCCACAGAGAGGAGGCAGAGTGTACACACTGGAGTCTTACAGATGTCCACGCCATGTACTTTACCTCCTGCCCACCATTTTTTCTATGTTCACCCCTTTACTAATTTTGCTTAGGAATATTTCTAAAGCTTTCCCCATCCCTTCCAACCCCCTCTTAATCTCTCTTCACTATAATATAAAAAGTAGTATTTCCAAGGTAGTTAATATACCTGCCATATTACCATCCCTATGTAATAAAATATAGCCTACTCACAGGCACCTTGAAGCCCTCTGTGGAAAAACCCCGTCTAACAGTTAGTTCCATCTCCTGTTAATTGCCTATACCAATAGCATCTTTGGCCAAAATAGAAAGGTAATCACTTTCCTGAGAACAATTCATATTTGACCAATTCCACACAATTTCCCTTTTTGTTTCACATTTTGTTAGGCTCACGTTTTTACCAAGTTTTGATCAAATCCTGAGAGTTGGTTCAGGGCCATATCAAATTCTACCTTTGCAAGGAAGACTTTGATGTCTCTAATGCAACTAATTTCTGTCTCTTATGGACTCTGTTTGTCCTGCTTTCAGTACTGTTATTTTTCAAATACCTCTGGGGCACCTGACTTAAACTGACCATCATTCATGTGGTCATCCTATCTTCCGGGGCACCTGACCTATACTGACCATCATTCATGTGGTCATCCTATCTTCCGGGGCACCTGACCTAAACTGACCATCATTCATGTGGTCATCCTATCTTCCGGGGCACCTGACCTAAACTGACCATCATTCATGTGGTCATCCTGTCTTCCGGGGCACCTGACCTATACTGACCATCATTCATGTGGTCATCCTGTCTTCCGGGGCACCTGACCTAAACTGACCATCATTCATGTGGTCATCCTATCTTCCATACTGTCCCCTGTCCATGCTTTCCCATTACATGAGCTTGATATCATTTTAAATTGAATTACTGAGATGTATTCATTTCAGCCTAACACTTGGATCAGTCACGGAAGAGTAAACGCATGCTGGCAGGACTGACTGACTTACGGCTTCAGCAGATATTAGATTAGGGTATGGAAGTATTCCCCACTAAGGGTGAGTAATGAAATGCTTTTTCAAACCCATCCACTAAAGAGGGACATGGACAGGACTCAAATAACATCAAACCATCAGGCCAAAGGATTC
The DNA here is from genome assembly GCF_027406575.1 of Nycticebus coucang. NCBI lineage: Eukaryota > Metazoa > Chordata > Mammalia > Primates > Lorisidae > Nycticebus > Nycticebus coucang. Next base: position 44,168,596 of record NC_069794.1, on the reverse strand, counting down.
TCCTTAAGGTCCCTTCTTGAGACCTTGGGCTTAGACCTCAGATTGCAAAAGGTAAAACTCAGGAGTTTAGGCCTGAAGCAAGTGTACAAATACTATTGCAAGTGAATCTGAAGCCAGAGACTGAGCCCTGCACTATGTGTGAGTGCAGGAGCTCTGCCCAGAAGCCAGGCTGAGTCTCAACCAAAGACTGGTAGCCATGGCAACAGGGCCGTTCCAGAAGTCAGAGCTGGAAAACAGAGTAGGTCAAACATGGAACAGGCTGCTGATTAGAGTAGAGATGAGACAGCCAGAGACCCAGACTAGGTGGGAGCCAGGGAGCGCTCCACGGGGCACAGGCAGCACGGGAAACTCTGGTGCCCGGTCCAGATGGAATTCTGCTGGAATCTGGTCCCAGTTCCAGCTGGCTCAAGGGCCCACTGATTCCTCATGCCACAGATTCCTCTTACCGATTTCTGATAATCTGTGGGGCTTTTCTTTTTTTCTTTTTTATCTTTTGGGTCCCCTGGAAGCAGCCTCATAGATTTATTTTGCCAGAATCTACAGAAGTGCTGAAAGGTGACTCCATTTGTAGAAATGCCAGAAGTAAGTTAAAAGTTCATTTTTTCTTTTTAAACTACCTAGAAGGATACAGTATATCATTCTACATCCTAATGAAATAGCCTAAGAATTCTGACTACAGTGTACTGATAGATTCTAGAATAAACTTCCAGAAAGATTGTTCTATCATGTGCCAGATTCTCCATGGGAAAGCACCCACTTCTTTAATTCTCTTAATGATGATGATCAGTGTCTGATTGAAAATAGATGGCGTGGTGAGAGTCAGGGGTTGTTGCCTTCCATTAATTACGTCGTACTAGTGGCCTTGCTGACAGTTCCTTTGTCTTGCTATATTTTAGGCGTTAGGTAGATAGTTAGAAATTCATCTCTCCTAGGGACAAAGGACAAGGGCAGGGCCCGCAGGTCCCCATCTCACTTTAATCCTGTCCAATCGGTTACTCACTCCTTGGTAGGAGGGAACCACCTATCAATCCACCAATCAGAATGTAGTGTGCCAACCAAAAAGTGGTGCACAGGACACTGTAGTCCCTCAGCAAAGCAGTATGGGCACGGTCCAGTCTCACAGGTGACCCCCAGCAGCCCTAAGGCACATTATGTCATTAGCTTAAATCTACACTGAGGTCCACATCCCCCCAAGGGGCTTTAGGAGCAACTCACATGATGTGCAGTAACACTCAGTGGTTCCAACATGACCTAGATTTGGAATACAAGGATCCAAACTTCGTCACTGGTAGGGTCACCGTCAGGGTGTTTAACATGAGAACGTGACCAGGGTAAGTTGAGAAAAGAAGAGCAAGAAAAAAATCTGGTGAAATGAAATGGATAAAACAAGGACGTAAAACACTTGTACCTAAGATAGTAGCTGGCTAGAGGATGTGGCGGAAGAAGGGAAGAAGGTCGGGAGAGAGGGAAGGAGGGAAAGAAGGGGTAGAGGTCAGTTCAGGGTGTACCACCCACGGGAAAGCGCTTTGCTATGGGTGCAGCCCTGCAAATGTGATGGTCTAGTTTTTTTTAGACAGACTTTCATTATGTCACCCTCAGTAGAGTGCTGTGGCGTCACAGCTCACAGCAACCTCAAACTCTTGGGCTTAAGCTGTTCTCTTGCCTCAACCTCCCAAGTAGCTGGGACTGCAGGTGCCCACCACAACCCCTGGCTATTTTTTGGTGGTACTTGTCGCTGTTGTTTGCCAGGCCTGGGCTGAGTTCGAACCTACCAGCTCCACTAGTGGATGTAGCTGGCGCCCTAGCCGCTGAGCAGCAGGTGCCGAGCTGTGATGGTGTACTTTATGAGTCTTATTGTTCCTTAACATTCAGATATTTATGAAACACCCATAGTAATGGAAATACAAATGTACTGGAACAAAATTTTACAAAATGGATGTTTACACCAATCTTAAATTGTGTTTCTTTTTTTTCTAAGTGTCTTTTGAGAATTTATTGGACTTTCTCCAGCAAAATGAAAGTAAGGACATACACACTGGCTTACACAGTATAATAGAAAAACAGAAATCTCAGGATGCTCCAAAATTCATTCTGCCAAAGGGAGAACTGGATCTTGGAACTGAGTCTCGCAAGCACTGACATCCTCCTCTCCCCAGTGTGGCACAGGGATCCTCTTTGAGGAAATGAAAAGGCTAGGGTGGCGCCTGTGGCTCAAAGGAGTAGGGCACCAGCCCTATATACTGGAGGAGGTGGTGGGTTCAAACCCAGCCCTGGCCAACAACTGCAAAAAAAAAAAAGAAAGAAAGAAAGAAATGAAAAGACTAAAGGGCTCAGAAAATGATGCACTGAGTCTTTCTTTCTTCCTTCCTTTCCTTTCCTTTCTGAGTTTTTTTGTTTGTTTGTTTGTTCGTTTGTTTTTTAATGGACTGGACTGGATATGGGCAGGAGTAAGGCCTGGCTAACAAGGTGGTCTTTTATGCAGATAAGCTTCATAATAACAACACAAAAGGAAATATTTTTGTTTGGACCTTTAAGGACCTCAGAATCACAGTAAATCTGTCCCAAATAAAATAGGCAGAGCCTGCCTGCATTTAACAGATTCCTGATGAATACAAATCTCTCCCAACCCTTTCCACCTAGACATCTTTATAGCATTGCTCCTATTTGCCCTCAGCCACCTCAAAATATGACAAAGTAATGTGTTTTGGGTTAAAATATTTATTCCCTTCAGCCCAAAAACCACACTTGGAAATACACAGCCCCTACAAAATGAGTGCATATCTATTATGACCTTAGGACCATAGCCTAAATAAATGCTTAAATGTTGTTACAAGTTTATCTCCAAAGATGCAAATCAAGAAAGAGATAACAGTGACCACTTCCTCCCTTTTATTGACTATTCATTTTATCTTATGACATTTGTTGAGCACCAAATAGAACTTCACAAGAATACCATCGATTGCCTCACTGCTCACCTCCATCAACCCTCTGATTCTCCTGTATACCCCCTTTTCCCTTTAAATGTGAATTTCTCAACATCTTATACAGAGAGCCAATAAACAACAGATATTTTGCGGCCTGTGTTTTTCCCCTTTAAATCTCAGCTTAATAAACCTCAATTCAGTGTGACTCTCTTCTTTCAGGAAATCATTAAGAACAAAAACCCTAACCTACTGTCTGGAGGCCCATGGACCAGGTAGCGTTTATGGATCATAGATTAAGAACTCCAAATATATAGTATTTTCTTACTAATTAGTCTTTATGCCTCCCTTCTAGGGTCTGTCTATACCTACCAATGGCATGTTTGAACTTCTCTTTGGCACTACCATTATATTCCCTAATATTTAATTTATTCCTGACAAATAGCACGCACATCTAGTACTACCCACAGCGTCCGCAGTGTCATACTGAGAAGGGTCAAAGTGGCCTCAAGGGGAATGGAAGACCAGCCCGGCCTGCTGACAGGGAGGCTGGAGAGCCCCTGGGATCATTATGGGAACACTGTGATTAGCATTCATCCCTTCTCACCAAAGACAGGAAAGAAGGTGGGTTTGAGGCAACCTAGGAAGTCAGTGACCAATAGAAAAGGACAAAGGTGCCTGGAGGTACAAAACGAACAGTGAAGGAGTCACAAACAATATTAAACAGAAAGAAAGAGGATATTTATACCTCTGCACAGCCTTTGCACCTCTGTCTCTCTCTCCTCACTTGTGAGAAGAACCCACTTTCAACTCTCTTGGGAAGTGCTCTAAGCTTTCTCTCTGTTCTTAAACAAAATTTCTCTTTGTTACTTGGAAGCCTGAGTGAAGCTTCTTTTGCTTTCTATTTGCTGCCTGGGCCGCTCCAGTTTGACCTGCGCTTTCTGCACCTTTAACTTTCCATTGGTGCCTCAGTTGAACTCAGTAGTTCTGCCGAGTAATCAAGCAAGGCCAACTGAGTTCCAGAAACCAGGACCTCTGACCCACCATATGCAATTCATCATTATACTTCACCAATGGATTGGTGAAGGAAAGCTATATTTAGCTTCACAACTAAATGAATCATAACAAGTATCTGCCTACGTATGTTTAACTAAGTATAGGGGGGAAAAGTGCAAATGTGGTCATGGAGCAGAGTTTTAAACAAGTGCAGCCTAAGCTTGTTCTGAAGATTTATAACCAAACGCAAATACAAGAATTATGCATTTCTTCGTACATCTAATTTTACAGTGGGATAAGCACAGTGAATAAAATCCAGTGAATGATGTGAAAAGATATGAATTTCGGGAGCTTGGGAATTAAATTTCCTAGGTGTTTCCCTATCTCTGTACACTCTATAGCTTTAATTCCTAGAGTCCCATGTTAAATAACCAAGATGAGGGTGATTATTTTCCTCTGTCATTTCTTCTAGGGCAGTTTGAAAAGGTGAGTGTAAATACATAACCAAAATATTGGCAACAATTTCTTATAATTAAAGGCAAGTTATTTTTGGTGGCATACATTATTTGGATCAACAAAATTGATATGCAGTAACATTGATTTGAGAATGTGTGTCACCTCCCTTCCCCGCTCTTCTCTCTTACCCTCTGGGAATGCAAATCCCACACAGTTCCCTTTTGTTCATCAATGCAATATACATCATGTCAAGGATGGAATACTCTCCACTGAACAACACTGAATCCTAAAATTTATCCAAACTTCATTCATAAGTATATTAAACTCGCTCTTCCTTCATTCACTCAAAAACTAAGCAAGGTAAGGAGCCTGTTGGATTTAAGCAGTTCACAGTGAAACAGGAATTTCTTTGTGAAATATAGATAGTAATATGAAGATGAAGAAGATGGCCCTCTTAAACTTTCCATGGCATCTGACTTTACAGACCAAACTTTGGGATGCAACTTATTGAAAACCATTCTTTCTCTGAAGAATCTCTCTACCTCACTTCTTTGCAAAGATTTATGTCGAAGGTTTAGTATGCATAACTCAGCTGATTGTTAATGAAGAGACAATGTCTATTCTTAGTCCAGATTTTTGAATGTAGAGTATTTAATAGGTTTTACTCTTCATTATGGTCTTATCTTTATTATTAATAATTTCTTCCACACTATTTTTGGGTAAGTGATTTGATAATCAGAGCATTTTCATACTCTCTAGGAAAATAGTTCAGCTATATTAAAAAAGATGTATTTAATCTCATTTTGCATTAGGTTTAGATTTAATTTTACCTTACTCCATCTATTTTAGTTGTTTACCTCCCCCAGTAAGCAAATGGAAGATCGGCTTCTTCATCTCAGGCTTCCTGAGCTTTGTTCCCGTCATTTCATCTCTAGAGATAAAATTTATCTAGCAATTTGTCTGAAATATAAAAAATAAAGGATAGCAATGCTTATTTCTCCATTTTCTCAATTTCTATCTCTCCATATTCTTTTGTATATGATTTTAATATCCCATAGTAATTTTTTCAACCTCCACAAACAAGTATGGAAACTCAGGTTTGTTTTTACCTGAAAATGAACCAGTTTCCCAGCTATTGTGTTTTATGTCTGAATTGCCTTAAGTTAAATTGCATGTCCTTGGGCCAGAAAACCACTTTCTAATTTATTTACTTATTTAATTAATTTTTTTTTTTTACAGAGCTCAAGTATCCTGTGACCATTTTACAGAACAATAAATAATGAAGCAAATTGAAGATGTGTGCATTATTCCTGATTGACAGAAATGGAGTCAACTCCCAGGTATTATAGCAACCTTTCCTAGCAAATGCCCTGCGTTTCTCTGCACCATCTCTGAAAACCAAATAGCAATGGAGAAAGTGAAAGTAAAGACAAAAGAAGTTGTTTATTTTGAATGAAGTAATGATTTGAGTTCACAAGCCTATACTAAATTAACCACAGTAATGATGGTTCTTCTAACCATTAGGCATATTTTGCCAACATCATTCTCTCCACATTAAACAAACAAACGAAACCCCAACATACACTTTCCCAAAATTTTTACTTTATATATGTAGTGTGTTAATGAAAAAAGTAAACATAGATGATCATATTTGTTTAAAAGTTCTTACTTGGGGGTGGCGCCTGTGGCTTAGTGAGTAGGGCGCCGGCCCCATATGCCGAGGGTGGTGGGTTCAAACCCAGCCCTCGCCAAACTGCAACAAAAAAATAGCCGGGCGTTGTGGAGGGCTCCTGTAGTCCCCGCTGCTCAGGAGGCTGAGGCAAGAGAATCGCGTAAGCCCAAGAGTTAGAGGTTGCTGTGAGCCGTGTGATGAGCAACTCTACCTGAGGGCGGTACAGTGAGACTCGGTCTCTACCAAAAAAAAAAAAAAAAAAAAAAGTTCTTACTTGGTTTCTCTTGTAAACAGCAGAGAAAAGAGTTGTGTGAGCTGTATCCTCAGACAAAAGGTGCCCCCCTCGGAAAGGACTGACTCCTGGACCACAGTACTGTGTGGAAACTAGCCTGATCCTCAGGCTTCTCCACAGAGTCACCCTCTCACTATCCTGTGCTATTTTCCTTATCCAAATTACTTCATTTGAAATTATGTATTTAGTGATGTTTTAAAAATGATCTATTGCATTATTAGATTACTAATTCTGTGAGGGAAAAAACTCTGTGTTATTTTCCTAGTGCCTAAAAGAAGGCTGCTACATAGCAGATATCAATAAACCTTTGTTAAAAATAAAACAAATGGAACTTTGAAATACGTGATCTAAGTAATCTATTGCTTTGACATCTGCAATAGAAAATGAGTGATGCCACTAGTATTAGTGAGGTGTCGTTATAGAAAATATGGTACATAGTAGGTATTCAATAGATATATGTAAAAGAGAAAAAAATTGAGACTGAAAATAAAAGATACATGAACAGTATCATCTTAATTAGAGTTGAGATCCAGAAATCAAGAGCAGAACCATTTGCAATACTGAACCTTATCCAAGTTGATGGTGTGATTTTTTTCTAATATACCCTGCAGCGTATAATAGATACTCGCTCAGTTAAATAAAAAAGAAAAGGAAACCATATAGATTGTAAAGAAGGTTGAAAATGATAGGAGACTAACTGAAACCGAAAAGCATATTCTACACAATTTTGCCTGTTTTCATTCATTCTCGAATATGAACCACTATTCTTGGAAAAGCTTTATCACATAATGAATGTGAGTAGTAATGGCCATATATTATAAGTTGAATTGCATCCCCCCAAAATATGATGGGGTCTTGGCATTTAGTACCTGTAAAAAGTGACCTTCTTTGGAAATAGAGACTTTCCAGATGATTAGGCTAAAATGTAGTTATGTGGGTGGACCCGTATCTACCCTGTTTCCCCGAAAATAAGACAGTGTCTTATTTTAAGGTGTGCTCCCAAAATGCGCTTATTATCTTATGCAAAATAAGATGCTAGGTCTTATTTTCAGGGGACGTCTTATCATTCCTGTAAGTAGGTCTTATTTTCGGAGGATGTCTTATTTTCAGGAAAACAGGGTAGTATGAAAGTGTTCTAATAAAAAAAGAAAATCGGGACACAGACCCCCCAGGGAGACATGCAGAGCAGGAAGATGATGCGATTCCACGGGGAGGATGTTGTCTACAGGAGAGGCATGGAGTGGGCCTCCCTCAGCCCCTTCCTAGGAGCCAACTCCAGGGACATATTGATTTCCAACTTCTGGCCTCTAGAACTGGGACACGAAGACTTCTACATAACATTCTCTACACACTGGCCGTATCGTTGTAAAATTGTAAATGCAGTTAAAGATGCATTTCGCTATAATTTCCCTTTCTCCCTATGTATGCCGACTTTACAGGTGACTTTTGGAACACTGTGTATTATTTAGAATGTCCAGATTCAGTGCTTCGTCGTGGCGGCTCTAGGAAAATGATGCACTATTCTCAGCGTCAGTGAAGGAAGTCACAGTAGAGGCCCAATATCCAGATATTGGCTCAGTTAAGTGAATGATTATATCCTACAACATCCTTTTAAATAATTTATTATTTAATAGCATTTAGTTTATCTAGTTATATCATTATGTAGTTGTAAATCAGTGTGTCTTTTTTGTATCATTCTCCTGCTATAGCATTAGTTTATGATACCCATTCTGTTTATTGATACATTTAGGGAATTATAATGAAGTCTAAAATTTGGAGATGTTAATTTTATACATAGAGTACATAAAATTAAATATTAATACATTTATCACATTAAATGTGAAGTTAATTTATATTTTGTGTCTCCTTCAAATATAAGATAACAATCTTTTTCATCATTAAATCAGATATTTAGTGAAAAAATTTACAGATAATACAATATTTTCAAAATCAGTTGTTAATTTTATAAGAATTATTTACAAATGCTTACTTATATCCATAGTAAATGAGTATTCCAAAATAAATCCTGTCTTATAAAGGATCATTACTATCATTTTGATTTAACCTTAAAAGCATGTTCTGTTTGGACTCTCTAAATTAATACATATATATGTACTAATACATTTATAAGCATAAATTAATACATATATATATAAATACATGTACTATTTGCCAACAATTTATGTTGACAGCACTTATGCATATAAAAATAATTTCTACTTTACACCTTATTGAGTAAAGAAGTTATTGACCATAGATAGAAAATCAACAAGTTAATTTAGTGCTAATATTAGGGATCCCTGTAAGGAAATTTTTATGTTGACTTGTGCCGTACACTGGAATTGTACAACAGACACAAAAACTTTCATTTGTGTAGTTTTCTTTGTATACATGGTACAGGTGACTATAGGAACTTTTCACAAAATATGAAGACAGCCTCAACTTTTTTTCTTTTATGTATATTTACTGAATACCTATTATGTGCCATATTTCTATAAGGGATATCTCACCATAAAGATGAAAACAAAGAGAAAAAAATTCCCTCCTCTATTCCACCACATTGTTGATATTTGAGTTAAATCAATTACCTATGTGGGTCATTATGAAAGTTTTGTGATACACAAAAATCAAGAACCAGTGGAAATAAATGAATCCCTTCCAGCAAAACCAATCAGCCAAACAAGTTGAAACTTGCAGGGGTGACTCAGACAGGAGACAGTTGGCTGTGTTTCTTGGAAGTGAAATAATGGACCATAACACAGTTTATCTCAAACTTTCACGGTGACCCATGGATTAGAATTAATTTTGCCTTTAATATAATTCAGGTTAATTTAATTAGAATTCATTTGATTTTTCTAAGAGCCTCTAAACATCGCAGGAAAATAAATTGCAATAAACTGATTTTTCTATTTTATAGATCTGAAAATCTATATTGGGTTTAGATGTAAGATTATGGTTACTTTATGTTTCCAGTGTAATAAGAACTACCATTAAATTATTTGTATAAAAACATTTCCTAGTATATTTACTTTTATTTTATATTTTATTTTATTTTGTTATTTATTAATTTTATTTATTTATTATTTATTTATTTATTGTAGAGATAGGGTCTCACATTATTACTCTCGGTAGAGTGCCGTGGTGTCACACTGCTCACAGCAACCACCACCTCCTGAGCTTAGGAGATTCTCTTGCCTCAGCCTCCCAAGTGGCGGGGACTACAGGCGCCCACCACAATGCCCGGCTACTTTTTTGTTACAGTTTGGCCAGGGCCGGGTTTGAACCCATCACCCTTGGTATATGGCGCCAGTGCCCTACTCAGTGAGCCACAGGCACTGCTCCATACTTTTAAATCTATTCCAATAATCTTTTAATTTTATTCTTGTCATTATTTGTTCTTTGATCTGTTTTGATCTTCTTTGTTGAAGGAGTCTGTTTAAAATTACTTGAAAATTAGTTATTGTATGGAATGAGAATTTTAAATTTTTTTTGAGGCCTCATAATGCTCCTGTAAAATTAGACTGAAGAATTTAAGATAAAAACCTACACTTGTGTTTTGTAATTTTTTATGTTTCATTTTTGTAAGCTAAATAATACAAGCCAATACATGCAAGTGACGAAGAGCTGTCCTGTTCAGAAGACTGTTGCTTCTGCTCATGTTGTTGTTGCTCACGGTTTGATTTTTATTCAGAAGCTGTTTTTTGAAATCAAGAACATCACTGTTACATAGTTGGGATATTGTTAAATAAGCAAAATAAATGGAAATATGTCTGACTTTCAAAGTCCCAAATTTCATAAACTTTGCATAGGATTGTGCTGATAATTACTTTGGGAATTATTGTATGTTTCCAATTACAAAAGCTGCTATATCTCATGCAAAGGAGAATAGTCAAACATATTCACTTTAGCTTGGGATCTGCATTCAGGATCCAGATTTAGATCCAGGATCAAATCCTTTATCCATAAATTTTGAGGAATTCATGTGTCAAAGAAACCAGTAACTTAACCAAATGGAGCCTAAAGTACTTTTTCCCTGAAGTAGTCATAATGTTATCTACTTTACGGAACAAATATTTAGATTGAAAGAATCTAGTACTGAATCCCTGACATAGCAAATATTACTTTTTTTTTCCCCTCAACTTATCCTTCATCTTTCTTCAAAATGGAAAGAACAGGTGTCAGTGTGGATACTAATTGTAGCTCTGTCAACAAGAAAGTCTTGCTCTTGTGCTAAGCAGAGAAACACTTTTGTTTGCAAAACTAGAGGTATGACTTCCTAAATCTTTTGCCTGTAATTTCATCTTTACTTGTATTATTGTGGTGTATATTTACATATTACAGAAAATAATTTGAAATCAACAAATTGTTCAAACCACACCCTCAAATTAGTGCAACATCTTACAACTGCATCTAAACAACTTTAACATACTCAACTAAGTGCTGTTTTGTAAATTGAATTTTGTTAAGGGGCATCCATCATTTGTTAGTCTCTGTGCTATTTATTTTACATATTTTATCTCTATCTTGAAGATACATACTTCAATAATTTCCATTTCATGCTATTTAGTATACCATCCTCAAATAAACCCTTACCTTAGTTACTTTTTGAAAAATAGTGAAAAATTATTTGTTCATTTTAAAGTCATTCATTGAATAACCTACCTTCTACAATGAACATAATTATAATCATTGAATATTATATTCAATAGAAACATAACACGATTTTGGTAATGAAATTCTATTTCATAGAACTAAACTTATACATCAGTTATTTTAATCAGTATAAAAGAAATTCACGGAAATATTGCAAAAATACCGAATAAAAATTAAATGTGTTTATCTAATAATATCATCCATAATTCTTACATATCTAAAGATAGTATGCTTTAAACTTGCAAAGTTGTGAAGAGGGCAAAAAATTTCTTAAAAGCACATAAAATGATACAGGGGAAGGTGAGTTTTTCACCTAAATCTGTTATTCCAAACCACAGGTCTCTTTTCATACATTGACATTCCTCTTAAAAATAACGTCCTGAAATTCAAAAGTCATATGTAATTTCCATCTATCAACCAGTGTCATATTTAACTAAAAAATGTATTCTATATTTAAATACATTCAGCTTTTTCTCAATCTATAACTATTTCATGCATGTTTTAGAGTGCAGATCATGTGTCTCTGTTAAATCATAAAACTATAGACCCTCAGAGGTCTAGAGGTATCATTTTTCTATACAATATTTATTGTAATTAGCAAATCTAAAAGTTGTATTTGTTTTCCTTTATACTATACAATTTTTAATATCTATTTATATGTCAATATTGATTCGTTTTTGGCTACTCAAAGTAGGTATGTGGATTAAAAGTTCTTTTAAATACAACTCAAGAAGATACAGTGATACAAGAATGTCATGAAGGTTAATGGATTGACGATGGTTGGAAAATCATTAAAGGGTGTACGGTCATCAAAGCACCTGTCATCTTAACTTCTTTATAAACCAATTTAGTAAACCATAAATACAGTGCCTAGACAGCAATTTTAACATAATAGAATTTTATAAATGCTACCTAATCAATGTGAAATTTCATTTTAAAGAACTTGAAATGAGTACAAATGCATGTCTAGGTTAACTTATAAAATGCCACTTGTCAACTATGTTTTTATTAGTTTTTAAATTAAAATAAACAACAATCCTGCTGTTTCAAAATCTAATATAACAAGTAAGTTAGATTAAAATGTATGTAGATAGGTTTAATTTTTTTTAAGTATACAGGCAGCATATATAATATTGAGAAAATCTTAACCTATGTATACATTAGTGATGTGCTTCAGCAATTAGTTTCCTTTTAAAGTATTTATTTTGCTCTTGAATACATGTTATAAAAATAACTTAGGGTTTCCTTAAAAATTAGCAAAAGTAATTTCCCTTTTTAAACATAATTTACCATCATAAACATAATCGTCTAAAGAAACTTTTTAATATTGTAAGTTATTTTCAACATTTTGAAAATTTTTGATACAGTATTTTGTAAATTTGTTATGGTTGTCATTTTCTTTCCTTCCTATTCATGATGTTACTGTTAAAGAATTGGCCTTAGCTTAGTCTATTGGTTTTCTTTATCCTTACTTTTTTAAATTCGTTTCATTTTTGAAGTCCATTAAAAATTATAACAAATGTTACAGTAAACTGTTGTTATAGTAAATTGTGTACTTTTAAGTGTGAATGTACATTAGTGCAATAATGAAATGAGTTTCAGAAACACATGGAAAACACAGAATTTAAATCTTATCTACGTTATTCTAAGACTCAATGACTCTTCAAAATTTGGCATTAATTTAAAATACATGAACCAAAATTGACGCAAAACCTTGACTGTATTACAGAAGAGACTCTCTGAGCTTTATAATACATGTTATGTTGCGAAATACCCATTTTACAGGTTGAGAAGCCAAGTTTCAAAGTGATTGAGCAAATTATTTGTTATGGACAAAGCACTGTTCTAAGGATGTCATAAATATTTAATGTATGTGATGATTTATTTATATGCAAAACCAAATAGCAAATAGCTTGAAAAGCCTTAATAAACTTGCTAAAATATTCTGTTGTGGTTGGTGTGAACAATTGTAGAAGAATAAAGAAATATTTTTAAAAAGCTCTAAGGATTTTATGCTCAAATTCCTGGCAGGGGGAAATGAAAGCTAAAATTCACACTTACTACACTGCTTTGGTTATTTTTTGCAAGAAAGACAGGGCAGTGGTTCCAATGAATACTTAAAGATATGCTTGACATGGTATTAAAATTGGGTGACTACATGTTTATTGCATGATCTAAGAAAAAAATAAAAATTCTAAGGAATGATTTCCTTATGTTTAACCTATCTACCATGACCACTTTGGATGACTGATTACATTATAAAATACAAATATATACCTGTTCAAACTTGAATTAAACTAATTGTGTAGTCTCTCAATTATTTATATGCATTTATTGTCAAAATCTTGATCATGTAATATATAAAAACAAATGTATCCTGAGACATTTTAGATATTGTATATTAATACTTCATTATTAATTGTTGAAATTAATAGGATAATTCATAAAATAATTATAATGGTCATTATGTCATAATTCAAATACCTACATTATTAAAATAAAACATCACCTTAGTGACACTGAAATATTGGCAAGATTGAGTTCAGTTGTATTGTTCATATTGTATTAATACATGCTTTCACAGGCACATAAACACATGAGCAGAAACGCTGGATCCAATAATGGGCTTTTTGAAGCTTTTAGGCTATAGATTATACTACCCTTTCAGCTCAGTATAACCTTATCATGTGTGTTTTAAGATTTTTTTGTTCTGAATTATGATTGCATTGCTCTGAAAAATGAAGAGAAGGTTTAGATTAGAATTAGTGTATCTGAAACCCTCATTTTTATATGAATATAGAAATGTTAAAGTTAAAGTAATTTAATTTGAAAAGCAAATCCCCAATAGATATTTAAATATGTTATCTAGGAATATAGAGATATAATTGTTTTTGTAATATAATATGCATAGATTTTTTCCACTGTTGAAAAGAACAATTTCTATAAGTTTTCTATGCAAATGCTTTTGAAAATTAGCTCACCTGATACATGGCAATATCTTGAATGCATCTAATTAGCTGATCTTTTGAAAATTCTATTTAAATAAGGGCTGGTGATTCATGGGAAAAATCATCAACTTAAATTGCTTTTTTAACATATACTTTAATATTGCTGAAGAATTTTGATAACCTTGCTATGGTTTTCATATACAGTATTTTCTTTTTTGTTCCTTACTCTCATAAGATTGAGCAGTGTGTTTAAGCGTTAAGATTCCAACTTCAGCTACTGGATTTCTTTGGCATATATTTATAGAGGATCAACCGTGGTCAAGACATTTTGGAGGTTGTCATATGCATGTTGTCATCTCAAAGCATCTTAGAATCCTGTGATATTAATCTAAGTCAGAAAGCAACAGAAACAACACACGAATATTTCAATGCTGATTCAGTATTTCCTCACTTTGTGGTTAATGACCATTGTATCTTATAGCTAATTTAGAAAGTTTCTTTCGTTGGATAGAGACAGAGATTAATGAGATCTTGCCAGTTTAGAACGAAGTTAATCAATCAACTAATTTTGCAAACTATTATCTGTAGCTCACAGTTCATTCTCTAGATGGCCTGGATAGTTTTATTTGGGTTAGTATATTTAATTTTTTTTTAGTATTGTAAATTTAAAACCACCACATGCAATGTTCTGTTTGTTTTTTGTTTGGGGGAGTTAGTTATTTCAGAAAGTGTTTCTGTTTTGGACAAGCTAACATTTTTTTTCAGGCCTTACTTTCATCTTCGACTTACTGTTATCAAGTAAAGTTGCACTGTCAATTTAAATTTCTGTTTTGATTTAATGGCATTTCTAAAGTCTGTAGCTTTCTAAATAGACCCAGGGGCCAATACCAATGAGCAATAGTTCACAATAGACAGTAACAAAATAAACTTCCCCAAACATGAACTCAAAAGAAAATAACACAAATAATCTAATTTAAGGAAATAGTAATAATATAAGTATAATATTTTAAAAGTACTCTTGTATCCAATATCATTCAACACAAAGAGAGAATGGCAGCAAAATTAAATTGCTAAAATAAATATTATACATATGTTCATAATAAATATGTGTGGATACAAATTATAGATAATAATAATTATTCTTAGCCATTCATTTCAATGTGTTTTATAGTCATATGTAAATTCTTTATACCTTAGAAATACTCTGGCTATTAAATTTTCACATTTTGTCACCTGCTTTTGCAGAAAATATTTTGAAGTAAGGCTCTGTTCATCAATTCACTCTGTGAAAAATTAAAAAAAATATATATAGATAGGGCAATGGTGTCATTTCATGAACTGTGTATCACTGTTAGTGAAATAGTATAAAATCTTAAACTCTTTTTAAACTTTAACAAAAAAATAGTTATTTGAATCTTTGAATACAGCTCACAGAAGGGCTTCTGTTTCCCATTGCCACAAACAGACTGAGCCCCAACTGCTCCATAAAGCTGTGACAAATAAATTGATATCCTATAGGTCCCGTGAAACCAGCTTAGTCATGTTCAAATACAACCACCCTTACTCAGAATCTGCGTGTAGTTATTTCATCATGATGGAGTGCTGCCTTCACTGCAGAAATGTTAAGGTAGATGTCACAGGTATCTTAATTCAAGAAGTTCTATAAAAACCTGTTGCAATAATTTTTACCCCTCATAATACACTATTTCTATATTTGATTAAGCAAATCATCGCATTATTTCTTTCCTTTCTTCTCGTTTTTAGATGGCATATTGCCACGCCAAGATTCCAGCCTCAGTTTTCATTTCAAACAGGAGCATTTTAGGGTTGCAAAAAGTATTCATTAGTGCTTAGTAGGAAATCTGTTTTTAAACATTTAGAACAATATAAATGTTTCCATGTACACTGGAAAAATAACTTGATCTAATCCAGTATTTTAGTCAAATAACTCTGAGCAAGTGAATCCTTCTTTGTAAAATCATGAAACAGGTTCTCATTTATTTTGGGCCATACTTGCAAATGCTTGACTTTTGTGGCCTCCGTCACCACCTCAGCTTTACCTTTTCAGTCCTCCTGACGTCCCCTGGCCCCTGTGCTGTCTCTGAATCTCAGCTGCCCTCTATCCTCTTTGTTGATTTGAACACGGCTCACTGCCTCTGACTTCTGGGCATTTAGATGTGCTGACCTTTGCCAAGAACACTACCTCCCATCACTTTTGCATGGGTGCTTTCTTTTTATCGTCCAAGACTCATTAAAAGTCACCTTCCAAGGGTCGCCGTGCTGTGCTTTCCGGCAACATTGTCCCTACTTCTTCCCTCCCACATCACCTCCACAAGTCACATTTTGATACCTGTTTCCCTCTAGCTTCTGTTCTCCTTTAGAGCATATTTCCTGGCATATTCCAGACAAAATGCAATGCCTGGCACACAGTAGGCTCATATATATCAGTGGAGTTGTTCTAAAGGTTAAAACGTGTTTATCAGTATCCACCTGGGACCATATCAGTTTTATAAATACTTTTTACACACAAGTAAGCGTATTTGTATATGTACCCATAAGAGTTTTGGAGCTTGGTTTTGTTTCCGTTTTAGTTTCCACGATGTTGCTCTTCCCTGGCCCCTTTCTCTGTACAGTTTGAGGGCCTGAAACTAAGTGACTAAGGCTCTGATCGCACATATCTGTGTCAGTCTTTCTCAGCTTCTGTTTCCCTATTGTCTCATCACTGAGTCTTGTTAGGGTTATTTTTCCCAATCATTTCTGCTCCATGATATTTTGATACTACATATATATTTCACAGCTGTGTATGCATAGGGGCCCTTTGGAGGGCCCATTACCCATAGAACATCTGTGAGTTTTGTGCCTCTGTTACTAAAGGTTCAACCCTTGGGCCGTATTGCCTTTTTGAGATTGCACGTTCTATTTCTGTGTCCCTGTCTGTAGCTCCATTTATCTATCTATCTATCTGTCATCATCATCTATCTTTTTATTTAGAGAGAGAGAATGCCCAATTGAGCACTCTTTGATGTATTGCTTCAGCTGTTCCTGTTTCCAGCTCAGTTTCAGAGTTTGAGTCTGCCCAAAGGCTTTGCCCACAAAAAAGAACATCCTCTTTCCTGATTGTTGCGTTGGTCTCGTGGCTATTGAGTACTTTACTGAGAGTTAACAAAACATTAATTTGTATGGAAATATTAAAGTCAGAATGTATTGTAATTTTAGAATTTCACATCTTATATTTACCATAGCTATAATTTTATTCATGTCAGTTTTCAAATGAAATGTGTTCTGTGTTCCCAACTGGAATTAATTTTCTTTATCTAATTACTTTCAAAGCTGTATCAAAGTTGAAGCTTTGAAAGCTATTTGTGGCATTAGGATCTATTCAGTTTCCCACAGGCAGCTTGAAAAATAACTCTGTATGGGCAAACATCTCAGGTGCAGGGAAAAGCGTGGTCTTACACGAGCAGCTTTAGAGAAAGTGGGATTGCAGCCCCATTTCTTGCTTTCTCGGGCTTTTATTAGTCCACAGAGTGGTTAGAAACAAATGGCAGAGGTTTGCTGGGAACATTTTATAGTGCCTCTAGGGACCGTTGCCTTGTTAAATCCACTTGTGGTGGTAGTTGTCATTTAAAGACAATGTTACAAAAAGGTATGACACAGGTGAGTAGCTTATAAAACCCACATCAAGAATGCTTCAATAAGGACAGCAAGTCTAAAAGACTCTTTGCATTTGTCCTTATTTCTTCTCCTTTGCCCAGCAGACACACACACAAACTATCAGCCTCAGCCGGGTTTAGTCCAGACACACTGGCTATTTACATGGTTTAACTGACAAGTCATGCTTGTCACCATTCATTCGTCGTGGGCCTCAGTGGAGCCATCCAGTACGACTTTGGCTTCAAAAACAAACAGGTATTAGTTACAGCAAAATTGAGAAAAAGTTCCAGATGTTCCCAATTCCCCTTCCCCATGACAAACACTAAACCGCAGGAATTATACCGTTTCATTTTGCTCCTACAGAAACCCTGTGCTTCGGTCCCAGGGATGAATTCACAGCCCACATCTGGACAGTAACAGCTGGCTCACAGGGTGTTGGTGGGCACTGCGTTTGAGTGCTTTTACTTCATTTGTCCTCATACCAACTATATGATATGATTATTATTATTGTTCTGCTTTTATAAAAGAGAAGGTAAGTTACCAGGGGTGGGAGAGTTTGAGTAGGTATTAATATGGAGGAAATGGTAACTCAGAGAGTATATATACAGATCAAACACTTCATCTTTAATCTGTGTCTCCTTGCTCAATGTCGTAAGGATAAGCCAAGTGCATTTCACCATCACTGCCCCATAACTAAATTTTAGACATTTCTCAAACCCAAATTCAAGCCCTTTTTCTTACCCAAATTCCCTCTACAGGAAAGTAGTGCACAATGATATTTTCAGTGGAAGTCCTCATTAACGCATTTATAAAATAGTAAGACAACATTGTTTTGCATAGTACTATTTTTTTTTTCTTTGAGGCAGAGTCTCACTTTGACCCCCTCAGTAGATTGCCATGGCATCACAGCAACTTCAAACTCTTGGGCTCAAGTGATTATCTTGCCTCAGTCTTCCCAGTAGCTGGGACTACAGGTGCGCGACACACGCCCAGCTATTTTTTTTTGTTGTTGTTTGTTTGTTTGTTTTTGAGATGGAGTCTCGCTCTTGCTCAGGCTGATCTTGAGCTCCTAAGCTCAAGCATTCCACCCTCCTTGGCCTCCCAGAGTGATAAGATTACAGGCGTGAGCCACAACACCGGCTTGTATAGTGCTATTAAACTTTTAAAGAATCTATGACTTCTCATCCTTCAGTAGATCATAACCTTACAAAGAGAGGGACTATTACTAATACTTCTAGTACTTTCTTATAAAGACCAGTTAACACAGTTTAGATGTTTTTCCCTTCCAAAGCTCATGTTGACCAGTGTTGGCGGTGGGGCCTTGGGGTGACTGAGTCATGGGGGCAGATCCCTCCTGAAAGGCTTTCATCTCCTCCTGGATAGTGAGTAAATTCTCACTGTGTTAGTTCACAGGGGAGCTGCTGCTTTTTTTAAGGAGACTCCTCCCTGCTTTCTCACTCCTTCTCTTGCCATATGACACTCCTTTCACCTCTCACCCTGATGGGAAGCTCCTGAGCCCTAACCAGAAGCAATGAAGGCACCATGCTTCTTGTACAGCCTGCAGAATTGTGAGCCAAATGACCCAGCATTAGGTATTTCCTTTATAGCAACACGAAATGGACTAACACACTGACACAATGCCTTGCACATAATTTGAAATGATAAAATTGTGCATGGCCATACCTGAGAAATACCTGGCTTATCTTACACTCCAAGAAAATAAATGACAGCTTCGTCTTCTTTATTACTTTAGTCCTACAAGTTAGCTGAGTAAAAGTACTCTTTTTAAATTATAATTCTGATTCTTATTTGCTTTGAAAAATTGGTGATTTCTCTGATTGAACCCACCAATTGCTATAATTTTACTTATTAATACTTTAAGGGCTTGCCGCAAATTCAGTACCATTTCAAGTTACTCGGAGGCCTTCCAACATAATCGACCAGTAGCCTCAATAAAATGTCTGCAATTAAAGAAACAACCTAATCCCAACTGGTTCAGATACTTAAATAAAAAAGAAAATCATTGGGAAAAGTCAATATTTTATATACTTTATAAAGAATGCATCAATCTTATCTACTCTGCCTGTATGAATAAGGATGGAAGATATGGTAGTATGATTAATTATTACTTCTTACCACTTCCCCCACATTGACTAATAAGTGTGGAACTGGCCAAGTTAATAAGTGGCTAATAAGCAGCAGATCCAGGATTTGAACGGAGGCCTTTTTTTTTAGACAGAGTCTCACTATGTCGCCCTCAGTAGTGTGCTGTAGCATCACAGCTCACAGCAACCTCAAACTCTTAGACTTAAGCGATTCTCTTGCCTCAGCTTCCCAAGTAGCTGGGACTACAGGTGCCTACCAGAATGCCCGGCTATTTTTTGTTGCAGTTGTCATTGTTGTTTAGCAGGCCCAGGCTGGGTTTAAACCTGCCAGCCTCAGTGCATGTGGCTGGCACTGTAAACACTGTGTTACAGGTGCCAGGGCCAGAGGCCTTCCTTGCTTTCCTGGCATCCTTCTTCAAAGGCCACGTTCCTGGGTAGGGCACAGAAGTAGCTAAATAGCTATCACTTCCCTTAGAAAAATTCTCGATAAATACAGATTTTAAAAATTTGAATTGTATCTTCTTAATTTAAATCTGAGAAGGAGACTGAATACAGCATGGAATGTTGCTTTTGTTGGGTTAATGCGAGGGTAAGGTTAGGTAACCTAACATAACGTAAGATTAGGTTACATTGTCTGCATTTGTAAGGTTCAAGTCCAAAGTTGAAGGGCACATCTAGAATGGAACCTTTATAAAAGACTACTTTGAAGAAAAAGTGGTTCAAATTGCACCCAGAAAAAGACATGTAGATTTGTTGCATAAATTAGGATTAGATACAGTCTGGGCAACTGCAAAGTAAACTGTGGGTGACTAATGAAACACAGGGTTATTATGGGCAAAGTGCAAGTACTTCTTAGGAGACAATCACAAGCTCCAATAAGCTGAGCTTTTTTTATGCCCAAACTGAAAAATACACTTGATTCAACCGCTTTTGATAGAAAGCGGGAAGAGACGATAATATCCATGAGTCACTCTCAGTTTTTGAGATAAGTATTTTCTGTTCTCTACTTTTGAAAATGTTAATGATCACTTTTTAAAATTCTGCCTCCTTGAGATATATTGGTTTTTCTATTTTGTCTTACTCCCTGCTGTTGTACTTTGTGTCATAGAAGCTTTTCTTGTATTTTGTATGGCCGTCTTTAATTATGTCCTTCCACATTCTCAGACTTCGCATCACTTTTAAGTTCAAACATCACTCCATGTCAGTCTCTCCCAATTTTTTATACTAGTTTTGACTTCTTTCCATGTTTAACACTTGAACTCTCAGTTTCCCGTTGGACACTCAATATTCTATTGGCTGATAAAATTTAAGTGTCCACATAGATGAACATAACAGAATAGCGATCCCCCAAATAAAGCCACATACCTTTAATCAATTGATTTTTGACAAAGCAGACGGAAATACACACTGGGCAATGAGCATTCAATTCAGTAAATGATGCTGAAAAAATCAGATAGCCACATGCAGAAGAATGAATCTGGATCCTGGAATCTTACCTCTTTTTTTTGTTGTTGTTGTTGCAATTTTTGGCCAGGGCCAGGTTTGAACCCACCATCTCTGGTATATGGGGCCAGCACCCTACTCCTTGAGCCACAGGTGCCACCTGATCCTTATCTCTCTTTACATAAAAAAAACTAAGTCAAGATGGAATGAAGACTAGATGTCAGAACAGAAACCACACAAATTCTAGAAGAAAACCTAGGAAAAAGTCTTTTGGATATTGACCCAAGCTAAGAATTTCTGATTAACTCCCCAAAGACAAATACAACAAAAACACAAACAAGCAAATGGAATTTAATTAAATTAAAAGGTATTTTCACAGCGGAAGAAGCAATCAATAGAATAAAGAGACTAGAGAGACAACCTACACGATGGAAGAAAATATTTGCAAACTGTATATCCAGCAAAGTTCTAGTATCCAGAGTCTACAAGAAATTCATACCAACAGGTAAGAAAAAAGTCTATTAAAAACTAGGGAAAAGACAAACAGAATCACAGTGAGATACCACCTTACCTCTGCAAGAAAGGCCATCAGTAAAAATTTAAAAAAGCAATACATATTGGTAAAGATGTGGTAGGAAAGGATTTCTCATACTCTGTTGGTGGAAATGTAAATTAATATATCCTCCATGAAAAATAGTATAGAGGTTCCACAAAGAACCCAAAGTAGACCCAACTGTCAATCTAACAATACTACTACTGAGTATCTACCCCAAAGAAAAGAAGTCATTTTATCAAAAAGACATCTGCACTCAAATGTTGACCACAATTCACCATTGTAAATATCCAAAATCAACCTGGGTGCCCATCGACTGAGGAGTGGATAAAGAAAATACAGTCATGTATACCATGGAATACTACTCAGCCACGAAAAACAACGAACGAATGCCTTGTAGCCACTTTGATGGCTGGAAGCCATTATCCTAAATTAAATATCTCAAGAATGGAGCACCAAATACTGCATATTCTCATTTATAAGTGGAAGATTACTGTGGCTATGCAGGGTCATATCAAGTAGTATAATGAACATTGGAGACTCAGAAGGAGGAGGTTGGGAAAGATGAAAAAATTACCTATTGGGTGTAATGTACACTATTTGGGTTACAGGTAAGCCAGGCACTCACTACTAAATAATTCGTCCATGTAACTAAAACCACTTGTACCCCTAAATATATTGGAATGTTTTTTTTTTTTTTTTTTATTGTTGGGGATTCATTGAGGGTACAATAAGCCAGGTTACGCTGATTGCATTTGGTAGGTAAAGTCCCAGCTGGCCCTATACCCACTAAGCACAAATGAGCACCTTAAGCTGCTTTCCTGCAGTCGTCCTCTCTGCACTTGTCTCCATCTACCTCTCTCCCAGCTGGTGACACTTTCTCTCCTACTTGACCGACAGAGCTGAAGCCAGCAGAGGAGAACTTCACAGCTCTAACCACAGCAAATCTTAGCCCAGAGGCTCTGTCTCTTCTGCTAACAAAATATTTTCTTTTTAATAGCATTTTTTGTGTATAATTGATACGTAATAAATGACACAAACTTGAAGTAGACCATTTGATAAGTTTGATGCATGCATGGAACTATGAAGCCATAACCCCCAACAGTTTTCTTGTGTCTTTTATATTTTCTCCCCTCCCCACCTTCACCTCTGCTCCTCTGGCAACCACTGATCTGCTCTCTGTTACTAGAGAAAATTGCACTTCCTAAAACTTTATATACATGGCATCGTATTGTATGTGAAATAAATACAACTTTGGTGCCTATAACTTTCACAATAAATATGTTTTGAAGGAATATGAGAGATACATAAGCAACAATAATCCCGCATCTATTTATATCCCTTCCTGCTTATTTTAAGTCACTTAATTCTCACCCTTATCTATTGAAACCACTTCTTTCCAAACCTAATTGTTCAATGAAGTTTGAAAGTGACCTTGCTTCCCTCTTGTACCTTTCATTCTGTACTGTTAAATTATTCTCTTCAAGGGATCGTGATGTTTCTGCTGGTTATTGTCTGTACTATAGTTCTTAGAAGATAAAGTTGAAAAATCTTCATTTTGAATTCAAGTTGAAGTTGTGGAATTGAGTGAGGATTTTCCTTTCCTGCCTGGGAAACTGTCCCCATGCTTTTCTTTCTCCTTGATGGTCTTTTGTTCCTCTGTACTTTTCAATGTTACCAAAATCCCAAGCCTTTCTTTCAAAGTCCACTATATTTATGAAAGCTTTTCTAATACACGCTATTTTCTTCTTTAATGATTTCCTCTTTTAACACGTTCTGCTTTCTTTACTATTAGTGTAACTTAACTTCATACACTCTATGGTCTTTGCCTCATCCTTTTCTGTCCAAAATGCCTGAAACTTAGTGACTTCACCCTCTTTCCACCTCCTCGTTGATGTAATCTTAGCTTTGCAATAATTAAACAAATTATTTAGATCATGTGTTCCTTTTTTACACAGGCTGCTTTCTTTCTCATTTTTTACTGAGAAATAGAGACCACTTTAGGGATATGTGTTCATGGGTCTTATAAAAGTGTAAAGATGTACCAGTGTTTTTCTCCTTTTTTGAAGAGAATTTAAAGACAAATGTGCACCAAATGTTTATATCCATTCCAAGTTAAAGTACAAGCGGAAAGCTGATAATAGCTTGTAGATAATGGTTGCAATATGAAAGAATTACATCTAAAAAGAGAAAGTACCTTCGTGATGTGGGTTTTGTCAATTGCTTCACCAACGATGCAAATTTACCTAATCTAAATCAGTTTAATATTGCTACTGAAACCACCATCTGAGAGGCGTTATACCATAGAAACTTAGTGATTAATAAGAATAATACATATAGCCACTTTGCATTTAGTTAGCATTTGCATATTTTCATTTTGTTTTTTTTCAGCTACCCTCTCACTTCAGCTTCCTACTAGCCCTGCTGGTAAGAATACGGCATATACATAGTAACAAATTTATTGTAACTACATACAATTATTTTTGTATCATACCATTGATGTGTTTCTTCAGGAACCTATTAATTATGCAAGAAAATATATTACCTGTGGTGGCTATTAGGGAAAAATTATGGTCATTTAAAAATGAAGGTGAGGTTGCCTTGAAGACCAATCATTCAGTAAAGAGATGTACAGTAATTATGCTTTGAAATATACTATATTAGGGAAACACAAACCTAGGTACGTCATCACTAGTATATGCTATCCTTATGAATTTGGTTTGCAGTTTCAAATATTGAGATTTTATTTTCATTTATAAGACGAACCCCATTTCTCAGAGAATTTAACACCATTACGGGTTACTTAAAAAAAAGACTTATACAGCCCTCTAGTGTTCCAAGGCTAGAGACCCCCAATATGAAATGCATTCAAGCCTGGCTAAATTCTCCCCCTCCCTCATTGTGGAATCACTGTTGACAAAACGACTTCTAGGAGCACATATTATTTAAACTACTAAAGTTACAGCACTGGCAGTGGGAACTGAACTGTTCGCACATCCCTGGAGAAAGAGTGCTGAGTACATGGCAGCTTAGAAACTGCCTGAGTGGGGGGAAGGGTTCAGATAAATCAATTTTTTTTTAGGAAAAAAAGAGGGAAACATTAATTCGATGTGTACTTTTTTAAACAGCTGACGGAAGGGGTTATTATGCTTGATTGCTGGCCTGCAGCAAGTTACTGCTTCCTTTACTTCCCTCCCTTTCTCTCAATGAATTTCTATTGGCAGAGCCTACGGCTATCCTCTCAGAAATCACATAAAACCTGACATTGCTAAAAAATTAGCCTCAAAAAGGTGTCTTTGGGTGTTGCCTTTCAAATCAAATTTTAATAGACAACTGCAGGCTGAGGGCTCATTCTTTCTAATCTGATCACTAAGCAAAATTCACAAGCTGTCCCTGGTCTGCAGATGGAGCTGTTGACAAAACAGTCCTATCCTCTGGGGAAGAAGCAGGGTGCAGACTTGATTTTTATTGAATGTTTCTTTTCTTTCCTTTTTTTTTTTATTTTTAAAAGACTATGCCTCGAGATAGATCCGAAGTATTATCTTTTCAATTAAACAAAATCCATCCTTTGAAAATTAAATACAGCTACAAATGTGATGAGCATTATCGCTCTTGCTTACAGAATTGGACCACATAAAACCTACATCAAGAACAGTAGAGCTATATGCCAGTGAGAGCTATTCATGCACAGGGATAAATCATGTCTATTAGAAATAACAGCACAGAAATAAACTCTCCGGATTCTTTCTTCCTGGATGAACATAGCACTCTAAGTTATTTAATATTTAGTATTCAAATAATGAATCTTTGACAGAATACAAAAAAATAATTATCATGTTATTTTTGCATTCAAATAGTTCATCATCACATTATAGCAGGTAGGTGACATAAGTCACTTAAGAAAACCTAAGTATAAAAGGCAAATATAGAATTGTCTAATTTTAAAACAGGAAGAAATCTTCACAATAATCTAGGCAAGAATGATAGATTTTCAGAGTTGGAAGACACTTCAGTGACCCTTCAATTATTCCTTGAACAAATACAAATGTAAGCTCTGCAAATGGTACTGGGATTAAAGAATCATCTAACCTACCTCCTGCTCTCAAGAAACTTATACATCAGGTATTTAATAGGTGCAAGGCAGGCTTTTGTAGAGAGGGGGGAAAAGGCTATGAAAACAGCAGGAAAGTCTGTAACCAGAGTGCAGGTAGTATGTCAGAAAAGGCGTTTTTATAAGTTACTTAAACTGAAGTTTTAAGGTCACCTCCGAAAAATATTGTTTTACAGGTGGAGAAACTGAATTGGCAAACTATTGCAGCTGAGAGATGTTGAAGTCAGGGTCAGAAATAAGCTTTACTGCTTTTCTTTTCCAAATTCCTTCCACAACCAAACATGTTGTCATCAGAGTGAAATTAGGGTCCTAGTGAACACTCTCCCCTGATGCCTGGACCCAAAGAAGACCTCTGTTCTCATGGTTGTAAGCCTGCGACATACTGAAGGAAGGTTTTTAATTTAAAAAACATATATTTACCTAAATTTAAAATGTTGTCAGGGCCTACAAACTTCTATTGACGTAGGTAGAAGAACAAAATACTAAATTCTTGCATTTTGTAGTTTTTCAGGAATGCTAATGAATAATATCTGGTCGAGTGTATGAGCAGAATATCCATTCTCTTCTGTTTTGTTGATGTAGGATTAAAAACTATTAAGTCAGAAAACATACCTGATTCTTCACGTTTATTTAAACTTTGAACATGGTAAGCAATAGAAAAAAAATTAAACATAGATTCTTTTGCATCTGAAAATTATTATAATATCTGTCTTGATAGCTCAGAAGAAAAATAAACTTAATCACTATAATCACCAACGGGAAAATAAACCTGCATATGCTATACTCCTGGATATTAGAGTTCTTTAGAAGAAAACAGGAATGAGAGGGAAAATGCATGCATTATGTTTGTGAAAATGTGTTGAATGCCATAAAATAGGAAAAGTACAGTGATGTGTTCTCAAGTTTTATGCTATAGTAAAAATATTTAAAATCATGGTTAGTATTTTTATTTTTTTATCTCCAAGGAGATGTTCATTATATCTTAGGTTTGTTGAAAATATGACTTATTTTAAAATAAAAGTAAGATCTTCTACTGGGTAAAAAGAACAGATGTTTGTTCCACATGCATAAATCTAGACAATATTGAGTGTACTTGGAAAAATACATCTGAAAAAAATCCACTGTCCTTCATTCAATGCTCTGGCTAGATCATTTTGACCCCTCGAGAGAGCACTGCACTTCTGAATTGTATGCACAATTTTACACCTTGGAGTATAAATGAATAGCAACCAGGCTAGATGATGTCCAGGCTACAACAAGGTTTATTGCATCTTAGCAGCCGTATTGCAAGAAGTAATTTTGTCAATTTTCCATTCATCTTCTATGTTAAAAATTTGAATAGTATATTAATTAATCTTGAAGGAAATGTAAAACTATGTCTTTATCATCCATGTATAAAACCTTGGATTTTCAGAGGGAAGACATGTCCATGATCATAATATGTACTTTACTGAAACATAAACTAAAAATTTTGTTGTATTGAGAGCATCATATTTGGTGTTGAAAGGCTTTACATAATTTAGAATTCTTCACCTATAAATAAGATATTCAAGGGGAAGTACAGAGATGAAACAATATATTTATGTCCACTGTATAGCTATTGATTAAAGTTTATATACCAGGTATGTATAAAAGAAAATAACATTCTGCAATTTGAATTCAGTTCTGTAAGCTATCTGGCTTCCGGTGCAGCCACTGTGTCCACATAAACCTTAACTAAGCCATAACCATCCGTTTGGTTGAATCCACTTAAGCTGATTTGAGGAAAGTTGCTATTTTACACAAATACCCTTCACTATGATACAACAATATAACTTAAATATTACAGATGTTACAATTACATTTAGAATTATCCTTAATTTTGTTGTAAAATATACCAATCACCGCACTATTTTTTAGAGATGTACTTACAGAACAATTATATACAATCTCTAATCAAGAAGAGTAGCATTGTATATGAATATATTACCAGACAGATATCAACATGACATTGTAGTGTGCTAGGCACACTTGGTAACATAAACAAGAAATTGACTATTTGAGGATAAATGCAAAAATATGTCTACAGTATAAGAAACTAACTATGAAACAATGAGTGTGGTATGAGTAGTACCAATAACTCCTATTATGAAAATTCAAAAGAAATCAAGCTCTTTGTGTTGGACTTATGTAGGGTTTGGAGAAGATTCTGGATAGCGTACTGTAAGATATATTTATCCAGGTAGGAGGCATACGTTCTAATCCAGGTTTTAACATTAACCATGTCATCTTATCAAAATGCATTACTCTTTATGAATATAAATTCCTTCACCTGTAACTAAGATAGTAACGTTTTTGTGCTTATATCCCCAAACTGTGATATTATATTTATTTTTTAGCCTTTGAATAGTTTTAAGATTGTCAAGTCTCCTTCAAATATGCATTAATTATAAGCCATTTCTCAGATTTTACTGTCATTTCCAGTAAGCCTTTTATATGATTACAATAAGAAAAAAAAAACAAAACTTCCACCTAAGATTCTGAGCCCACAGATAAGAAAGTAAAAGGGGGTGAGAAGTGATCTATCATTGTGATTGAATATAATAATTACCAATAAACATTTAGCAATAAAATTATTAGTCATAACTCCTGATTTTATTAAACACATTATTTTTTAAAATTAAAAATGTCAGGATGTTTACTGAGATCGCTCTTCCTGGACAATTTGCCAATTTTTTACATATTCAATTTCCCTACAATTTGGTCAGCTGTTTCCTCAAGAGCAAATAAAAAATATTTTAGCAGGCTTTCCATTTTTCCCAATTATAGAGAAGGGATCAAATTTTGTCCTACTTAAAAATAAAGATGCAATGTATCCACATGATAAAAGACAAATATATTATTAGGTGAGTCCAGTTAATTCTTCTTGATAAGAGTTACACAAAGTGGAAATGGTGGTTAGGAAATTGAGCTCCATCTGAAGGACCCTTTGCGTGCTAATGGCAATGATCCAGCTCACAGTTTGGAGACTGTGAAATGACATGTTTCCAGCCACACATTACCTCATAACGATGAGGTTGAAATACACAAAAATATTAAAAAGAAATGAAGGTGAATTTGCAGGTAGCATTTAGCAGCCCTGCTGGTTAGCGTACGGGATGCACCCATAGGGATATCTCAGCTGAGAAATCTAGCTAATGTCCTGTTGTTTTCAAAATGCTTTTACACCAGCAGTGAAAAATATTCTATAAATGCAAAAAGTCGTCTATCTATGGGTGACATGGCAACTCAAAGCTGAAAGGAACTCATCTGAATTTCTATAATGGATGTCTGTAATAAAATCTTGTACATAATGTCATTTCAAGAAATGCATTACCCAAAGCATAAACACCTTGTTAATAGTGGCTGTGCACAGCATTGGCCTAAGGGGCTGTCAGATGATCAACATAAACTAAAACACCGGAGCCCAACTGTGAGGGTTGCAGGCAAGTTAATTTATAAGGTCAGTTAAGGGAAAAACATTATCACACAACTGAAGTTGCAGTTACTCCTCAGGAGAGTATCCTGGCATATATTGATTGCATCAGAGTTACCCTCAGGTGATGTTAGGCATTAATTTGTAGTTACTCTCCAAATGTACCAGTAAGTTAAAAAACATGGCCCCTACAGGAAAAAAACATCCTTGCAAAATTTGTGGGTGCCACATGTTAACTAATGATTTTAACCAAATATTTTATTTTGATTTATTTTTATTTTTGAGACAGAGTCTCACTTTGTCGCCGTTGGTAGAGTGCCCTTGGAGTCAAAGCTCACAGCAGCATCAAACTCTTGGGCTCAAATGATTCTCTTGCCTCAGCCTCTTGCTCAGGCTGGTCTTGAACTCCTGAGCTCAAGCAATCCACCAGCCTCAACTTCCCATAATGCTGGGATTACAGGTGTGAGCCACCATGCCCAACCCTAATCAAATATTTTAACAGAATTTGAGCGCATGTTAAATAGCCAAAAGGAATATATGGTGTAAATATATACGTGTGTGTGTGTGTGTATAAATGTGTATGATATCATACTATTATGACAGTTTTTTTCTCATTCACCTTAACATATCTTGAACTTCAGACAATGTCAAGCACATTTTATGTGAATTAAATATGTATTTCTTAAATCACTAAAATATAAATATTTTGAAACAAATTGTATTATATAGAAATAAATTTAAATCTGGAATCAGAATATGTTAGTTCTACTTTCTATAACTAAATCTGAGCATTAAAACCTATAAATAATTCATTTTCAATCCAAGTTCTTCTAAGAATAACGTCAGTGAAACCTGAGTCTGATATCTAACACATCCCTAAGACTTGGATATTTAGAGTAAGTCTCAATAATAGTTCATCTGATGTGACTGCATATTGAACACAGAAAACATATTCCTGTTTTCTCCTTCAATGATTATTTGAGTACATTAACTTGTAAGTTGATGGTAATCTAACATGGTATATATACATTTTATATATATATATATAATATATATTATACTATAATCACACTGTAAGAGAAGATTTGAAATCAAGGATAGATACCGTGCTAGTTATTAAAACATTGTATTTCAGTCAGAATCTACTCATTCTTGACTTTAGTGTACAGAGGCTGAACTGTTCAAATACATGTCCTTTTTGCTAGTTGCCCCCCCCCCCCCGCTTCTGCCAATATGGGGAGCTCGCAGGCTGGTAGGGGCTGTTTTTTGTTTGTTTACCTATTGCCTAGCTAGTGCATTTTAAGAGGGACCCTGTAAGAATAAAACCCAGACCTTTGCGGAAAGAGTTTCTGTTAGCTGCTGACAGCATCACCCAAGCAATGATGCTTTGTTCAGGTTGTGACAATTGGTTCCAGATGCAATTCTTTTCAGATTCCAGATTATTCTAGCTTCTTTCTATACTTTTAGAACCATCATGCCTCATAAAATGTGCTATTAATGCCACCTCTTTAGAATTCCAACACCGCTAAGGCCCCTCATCTGAGTAACTGAGTTTGGATTCTGTCTCTAGGCAACGTGACCCAGAAGCTCTTGGGAGATCAGTACTAGCCAGGTGGACCCCTGTCCTCAGAGATCTGGTGCCAGCTACACAGGGAACCAACCTCTTTCAGGCTTTTACATTCTTTCTGATGACCCAATTCCCTTTGTCTTCCCAAACCTAAGCATGGCAACTGTTTCCAGCAGTTTTTATTTCAATACTTCTTCAATGTTCCCATTTTGTCCTTTTAATCTTTCAATATCTCTTTAACTTTTTCCCAATATTAACAACTCCCTGTTAAAATCCCCAACATAGTTCTTGTTTTGCTAACTGAAATCTGACTAACCCAGGTAATTATTTAAAAACTTTTTGCTGCATAAAATATTTTTAAACAGCCAATTACAAATACAAAAATATTCCAGTTTTAGTGTCCTTAACTGAGTTGGAATGTGAAGAGTAAATTTATTTCACATAGTATTAGCTTAATTATGAGGTGATTAGCTTGGTTTTATACAGTTATGACCACTTCAACGTTTTCATAAATGGTTAAATAATCAACATCATGGTTTATATTTAGAGAATAAATACTAAGAAGCAATTAGAACACAATTTTTTTCTGCATTGCCATGCAATTGTTCCATTTATCATGACTCATAAAATATGAACATGAGGAATGATAATAGATTGAGCTAGTTATCTTTTTGGATTTAAAAAATTCTTTACTATAGTGAATGTTATATAAACTCATGGACGTATGTGAGTTTGGTGATTTAAAAGCAGAACATTATTCAGTGATTAAAATTCACCGACAATTAAAATTATGCAACAGCTGATATGTAAATATTGTGGGTTTTTAAAAGAGTAAATTTTCTTACACTGTATGGCTCTAAAAAAGAGGAAATAATTTTCAGTTGCACTAAATTAATGATTACGGGAAATTCATTTAGGTTACAATAACTCAATTTCTCAGTAAATTATTGATGTACTTGTCTGAAGATTATTTAATCTTTGTAATAAGAAATATAACTGAAATATTAATTTATTTGTATAACATCTACCTTAAAAAGAACATAAGAAAACCATCTTAAAATAATTTCCATAATCATAGCAATAACTTTTCTGTAAGAAGAAGCATTGTGCCCCTTCTTTATGGCTTGCTCATCCACTGAGTCTTCCCCACTATATATTTTTTTTTATTTAGTCATATATGCATAGATCATGAATACATTTATGCCTTTGTGGGATTCAATGTGTTGGTTATTTGTACAAATTGGAGTGCTTACATCCTACTAATTAACATAGCTTTCACCTTATTTACTTAATCACAGTGTTAAGAAGGGAGCGGGGTGATTTGATAGAGGGAGGGTTAATGGTGGGACCACACCTATGGAGCATATTGCAAGGGTACAAGTCAAATCTACCAAGTATTAAACACAAATATATATTTTATTTTATGTCTACACAAGCCATCACTCTTCTTGGGCAACATAATTAACTTTCTAGTAGCAAAACTCAGTTGCTCTGGTTGTGCGACTTTACTGTTGTGCAGTCAAATGTTTGCAGTCATGTTATTTTCACTCTAACGTGTAGACTAAATAGCCCAATGAAAGCTTCCATTTCTGACATTGAAGGAGAAACTTAATTAGCTGTCTGGACAGGCTAAGAAAACCTGCCTGCTAGTCTGGATCTATCAGTGGATGGCTGAGAGTCTAATGATTCATGGATTGAATGAAAATTAAAATAAAATTGCAGAAAATATACAACATTCAAAACTGGGCTTGGTCCTACCATGCCTGGCAGCTCTGGTTCCGTTAAAACTCTTAGAGTCTAAAAGTTTTTATTTGTAAAATGAAGACCAAACAAGGCACTTGAAGGGCTGTGGTAGGACAAGTTTTTCCAGCCAACAGAGACAGACAGTTGTACTCCTGACTTTACCATCCATCAGTGGGATGCTTTTGAGGAACCAGTGAACATCAATTTCTCCATCAGTGAAACAGTCCTATGCATTCAATGCAGTGATAGTTATAGAATTCCATGCACCTATAGATACTCTACAATTCTATTTATTTTACCTCTAAAATTCTCTGTAAAATATAGATTTTAAATTACTTCTTTTCCTAAAGGAAAGTAATTTCCTTCTAATGACTGGTTGTTAATTTTCTCCTTCAAGATTTTGAAAGGCCCTGGTGTGCTTATCTTTCAAGACTATGTCCATTAAATAAGATAAAATTAGATGATTTTAAGATACTCTCTTGAGAATGACAATTTGATAATAATTTTAAGACATTCGTATAAGCAGTCCTCATGGATGATGTCATAAATCATTTCCTAAAATTTGTATTCTCCCTTCTCGCTGCCCCACCCCCAAAAATAAAAACACGAGGGAAAGTAATTCAGTTAGGAAGTTACGATAGAATGATAACCCGAGATAAAGGTGATAGGATCTCAAAGAGAAATTATATTATGTAATGTCTAATAGATGGAGCATTATTTATAAACTTCATATATGTATCTTATAATATTTGGAACAATTAAAGTAATATCACCAAGATTATTAACATTATAATTATTATTTTGAGATGGGGTCTCATTTTGTTGGCAAGACATGAGGGCAATGGGATGATCACAGCTCACGGCCACCTCAAACTCCTGGGCTCAAGAGATTCTCCTGCCTCAGCCTCCTTAGTAGCTGGCACCACAGGCATGAGCTGCCATCCCCAGCTATTTTTCTATTATTTGTAGAGACAGGGCTTCGCTGTGTTGCTCATACTGGTCTTGACTCCTGGTCTCAAGCTATCCTTCTGCCTTGGCCTCCCACAGTGTAGAGATTACAAGCATGAGTCACCGTGACTGCAAAGCAAGATTATTCTTAATTTAAGACTTCTTTCAAGCAAGCTTTCTCAATAGGAACATTATTGACACTTTGGACCACGTAAAAGATTTTTAAAAATCTTTACTATAGTTTTGTTTATGGGGGAGGATGCTGTCCTATATTTTACAGAATGTTCAGCAGAATTCCTGGCTTTTATCCACTAGATGTCCACATCACCACCACCCCCCTCATGACAATGAAATTTGTGTCTACAGTATGATAGTTCACCAAAAAGTAAACATGGAATTGTCCTACAATCCAGAAATTCCACTTCTTGGTAGATACCCAAAAGAATTGAAAGCTGGGACTTTAATAGATTTATGTATACCAATGTTCATCGCAGAATCACTTACAATAGCCCATGAGTGGAAATAATCTGCATGTTAATCCTCAGATGAGTGGTTAACAAAATATGAGATAGAGCTACAATGTAATATTATTCCCTTTCTGTCTTTGTTCTTATGATGGGTTACTATGAGGATACATAAGATTATGTTACAGTATTTGCATTTGTCAGGTAAAGCCCGATTCTGTCTCAAAAATAATGAAATTCTGATGCGTACTAAATGTGAATGAACATAAAGACAGTATGCTAAGTGACAAAAAGGCAAATCCTGTATAATTCCACTAATATGAGGTAGCACAGTCAGATTCATAGAAACAGTGACAAGAATGACAGTCATTAGAGTCTTCATAGAGGGAGAAATGCAAAATTATTGATCAAGGGGCATTGAGTTCTAGTTTGGAAAATGAGAAAGTTCTAGAGATGAATGGAGGTGAGGATTGCACAACAATATGAATGAACTTCATGGCACTAAATTATACTAAAAATGGTTAAAGTAGGCCAGGTGCAGTGGCTCACACTTGTAATCCTTACATTCTGGGAGGGCAAGGTGGGAGGATTACTTAAGGTCAGGAGTTGGAGACCAACCTAAACAAGAGTAAGACCCTGTCTCAACAAAATGCCAAAAACTTTGCCAGGTGTTGTGGTACACTTGTTCCACCTGCTGTGAAGGCTGAGACCGGAGATTCGCTTGAGGCCGGGAGACTGAGGTTACAGTGAGCTACGATGATATCCATGTACTCTATCCCAGGCCACAGAGTGAGACGGTCTCAAAATAATTACTTAATTAATTAATAAGTAAAGGTTAAAGTAGTTGGTGTATATTATATATATGTGTATATATAAACCACAATAAGAAAAAGCTCCTGAACATTGTTAAACATCCCCTAAAGAGTGGGTGGGAGGGACAAAATTACCCATGACTGAGAACCATTGCTTGTGTTTGATTTTTTTTTTATTTTTAAGCAACTCATTCCCTTTCTATTTCACACAGAGATAGTGCTATTCCTTCCATGTTGTGAACTCTTCCCCTTTAAAGAAAAATATTTTCTGCTATTTTGACTGATGAGTGCTATTTTTCTCTCAAATACTTTTTCTTGATGAGAAATGATTTTCATTTTAGAGTGGGTTTTTAATTAATACGGTAGACAATAATTGCTTCAACACCAGCAAATAATGACAAAATACTAAACTCCTGGACAGTGGGCATGTCTGTGACTGACCAGATAGAATGGTGGTTCTTAAACAGGTCCATGTCCTAGTCCTCAGGACCTGTGAGTGGGACAATATTTAGAAAAAGTATCATTGGGCGGCACCTGTGGCTCAAAGGGGTAGGGCGCTGGTCCCATATGCCAGAGGTGGCGGGTTCAAGCTCAGCCCCGGCCAAAAACCACAAAAAAAAAAAAAAAGAAAGAAAGAAAAAGAAAAAGTATCATTGCAGATATAACTGAAATAAATAACTTCAGAAACAGTCACGCTATATTATCCCAAATTCAATGACAAATGTCTTTGTCTATATAAGAATCACGTAAGGGAGAGATGCAGGGAAAAAACAGGCAATTTGAACATAGAAAAGAAGCAGCACACGTTAGAATGATGCTGCTGCAATTGAAGGACCCGCTAGCATCACCAGAGACATCAGAAACTAAGACAGAAAAAGTACCCAATGTACTCAGCCCTACCATGAAACTAATTTAGGGTTTTCACATGAAAGCTATAACCCAGTTACAACCTAAGAATAGGGGGAAGGGGGAAAGGGAGGGGAGGGAGGGGGGAGGTGGGTAGAGGGAAGGGGATTGGTGGGATTACACCAGCGGTGCATCTTACAAGGGTATATGTGAAACTTGGTAAACGGTCTGTGAAGCTAGTGAATGATGCCCCATGATTATATCAATGTACACAGCTATGATTTAATAAAAAAAAATAAAAAATAGAAAAACAAACAGTATGCAGGCAGCAAAAAAGAAAGAAAGAAAAAGAAACTAAGACAGAGAAGTAAAAAATATTCCTTGCCTCCAATTTCCTGAGGGAGGTAAGCCCTGCGTACACCTTGATTTTGGACTTCTGGCCTCAGAATTTTGAAGAAGTAAGTTGCTGTTTTGTAGACACCTTGTTGGTGGTCATTTGTTATGACAGTCACAGAAACCTACTCCAAAAGGCAAATATAGTTTGCAATTACCAATGCTATACTGAGTCTTCTATTAAAGAAGATTTAAAATATTTAACCATGTATCAGAAATAATGTTGATAGTGAGAGGCTGTATTAGGCCAGTGTGTGTGTTTTGTTTTAAGAGATCATCCTGTAGACTGTGTCCATTGTTACCTCACAACAAAAATGTCATACAACATTCTCTGTAAGTATCCTAAACATGTCAGTGTAGAGACATCAGAACAAGGCATCTGTTCATTTTCCAGAGCTGTGAGGTTGACTGTGTTGCAGGGAGGTAGTTAACATGCACCTACCATAGCAGACCCTGGCACCTGTATTGCAGACACTAATCAAACTGCTCCTTTATGGGGTGAAAGAATCACTATTTGTAATGCAATAATTAGGCTGGGTAGAAAGGCCTGTAAAGTAAATCAATCTAGTCTGCTCTCGAGATCTGACTTCATTCTCTTGGCAGATTGCTAACATAATGAGACAGAAGCCGACGAGAGGTCCTGCGGAAAAAAGCGGTGTCATTCTGTTCCCTTCTTTCTTTAATTTTACAAGGCTTCTTAGGACACAATTGTGATTAAAACTAGTACGCACCATTGATCAAATATGGGATGCTAAGCTTTTCAAGGGCTGTGAAAAGGAAGAGCTGGAACATACTAGCAGTCTGAACCCATTACACACAACTTCCGCATTGTTTTACGGCAACCTCTCAAAAGACCAAGAATTGCCAGTAAGTAACTACAGTGGAGGGGAAAACAGAGAAAAACATTTGAAGGCCAGCTTGAAAATACTGGCTTGATTAATCTGAAGTTCCACACAAGGAAACAATTCAAGTGTTCTTTATAAATCAAGAGGAGACTTTCAAAAGCAAACTTGTTTGTTCTGTCAAACAAGTGCTGAGTTGGCAAAACGTGCTGCCCTCCCCTCACAATGAAGCTGTTTTGTTATATACAGCAAGACTCTCATGCAGACTTAAAAAATACATGTAAAATGGAAATGAATCGCGCACACTGATAAATTATTTTCTACCCTTTTCCATGCTTTGAAAATTCTTTTTATAAAGATTTATACATACATTTCCCATGGGCATAGGAAATTGCAGTCCTTTTTTTCCTACTGATATATATTAAAATTTCTATAGAGTTTTGTTTTTAAGTTCCATTTTGCCTGAAATAGAAACATGAACATTAATAAGAAGTAAAAAAAAATAGAGAGATTTACAGATTTGATACCTGCATCAAAATGACATGTTTATATGGGGAACAGCATTAGTTTCAGAGGGTGAGCCTCTTCTGGATTGAATTGTGCTATATAGAAGCTTTCCCTTTGCCCAGATTTTCGCATCATAGCTACTGTGAACAACAATAGAGTATTTACTTTTATATGTATGAGTATGTAAATACACAAGTGTGTGAT
Source organism: Nycticebus coucang (assembly GCF_027406575.1). Taxonomy (NCBI): domain Eukaryota; kingdom Metazoa; phylum Chordata; class Mammalia; order Primates; family Lorisidae; genus Nycticebus; species Nycticebus coucang. Next base: position 44,131,012 of record NC_069794.1, on the reverse strand, counting down.
ATATATATATATATGCACATACACATGTCCATATATATATACATATATATATATACATACATATATAAATGTTGCCAAACTTCAGGCCACCCAATACTTAATTTAGCAGGAATTAAGGAATTGAGAAATACTTAATACTGTGATTGTCTTTTAGTTTGACTTGAATATTTCTGTTCAGCAGCAGATTATATTCTTTTGAGGCAGCACCACAAAGATTCATCAATGACAGAATTTGCTATTGCTTGTTATTATTGATGTTGTTTGATTTTTTTTAGTAATAAAGTTATTTCCTAGGCTTTTCTAAGTTGAATTTTATATTCTTTAGTAACCTGTATTGAAGCGTAATGGTAAATAGTAACAGTAAAAATAGCCAACGTTTTCATTTAATGTTGATTAAGTATATGCTCAACACCATGCACATTTTCTCATTCAGCACTGATAATTTCCTTTCTCATGATACAGTACTGTTACTCCCTTTTATCAAGGGAAGAAACGCTCAATAAGGTGACTCATTTGCCCAGTGTCAGGAGTCTGGAAAAAGCACAAGTGTCGGGGAGGCGGAGCAAGATGGCAGCCGAGTAACAGCTTCCTTGCATCTGGGCACCGTGAGTCTGGGCAAATAGGACTCCAGGCATCTCTGGCTGGTGGGATCTGCCTATCATCACCCCTGAGAGGATACAGGGAGTCAGCGAGAGACTTCTGGTCCCCAAGAGGAGGACTAAAACAGTGGAAAACCGGCAAGTGGTCGCGTGTGTTCAATCCGTCTAAACCCGCCCGCAACTGTAAGTTCAGTAGCAGTGAGACTGCAAACCAGAAAGGCCTTACCTGTGAACTGTTTTGGTGTCTTTGGACTTGGCACTCAGCTGAACTGCCTTGGGGAGAGCCTGAGTGGGAGTGCGGAGAACTTTGGCCTTTGTCTAGGGCCCCAGTCTGAGCCGCTGAGCCAGACAGAGCTAATAGTGTTTGGCTCTGGGTCACAGGCAGCCATTGTGAGCGATCTGCCCCAGCAAGCTCCGCCCTCAGGGTTGCAGAGCTAGAATTGGGTGGGAGCTGTTAACCCAGCGACCAAGTAGCCTAAGGGCGGGGTCTGAGCCGCCTTGCAGCCCTAACCCTCGGGGGCAGAGGGAGACCAGTTTTGGCACACAGAGTAAGTGGATAGCCACTTCAGCAGTGATTCCAGGGACAAGCACTACCCTGGGAAAGCTTCTGCTCAGCAAGTGAACAAGTTCAAGTGCCTTTTAAGTGGGCTGAAGAGAGATTTAGGGTGTCTACCTGCTGGGGTTTGAGAAACTAGCAGCCTCCAGTTGAATCAGAACTGTGATTAACATCTCATACCCCAGAAGACCACGTGTTGCCCAGACAATACTCAATAACATATACATACTGCTTTGTTTTTGGTTGTGTTTTTTTTTTTTTTTTTTTTGGTTCGGTCGTTTTTTTTGTTTATTTTGATATTGTTGATGTTGTTTTGTTTTTTAAGTTCAACCTTTTCCATACAGATCCTTTTTATTTCTCAATTTTTCTAGTTTAATTATAATTTCCCATTGCTGCCTATTTTAATAATTAGAACTTTAATTTTTGTTAGTGTTCCTACTGCTATTATTTGGTTTTCCACCCAATTTTATCCCATAAAGTTTTCTGTTTGCTTGTTTTGGTTTGATTTATAGCATTTTTGTCTTTCCTCTCTACTTGGTGGAGGTGGGGTACTGTGTCTGATCAGGTTAGCAAAGAGCTGCTGACCTCAAGGGAACCACCCAACTGGGCACCCCCAGAAGGTGGTTTTTTTTTAAGGTTGTATCAAAGTACCCTACTGTACACCTATATTGCTCTGTCTCCCTCTTTCTGTGCCTCTCTTCTTTTTGTCAATATTCCTTTTAACCACCCCCTCTCCTTTCTCTATTTTTCTTTTTTTCTTTCTTAACACTCAGTCCTCCTTTCTTTCATCCCTTTTTTGCTCTTCAACCTTCTCACATTTCTGGTCCTGTAACCCTTAGTCCACAGGCACGAGAACTTAAAGAGCAAGAGGAAGTGAAAGGAAAATTAGGGCAAGGAAACAGATAAAAAGAAATCACTCATGAGGAAGAATCAGCAGAAAACTCCAGGCAACATGAAGAACCAGTCCAGAACAACCCCGCCAAGGGACCATGAGGTAGCTATAGCAGAGGATTCCACCTATAAAGAAATGTTAGGAATGACAGAAAGGGAATTTAGAATACACATGTTGCAAACAATGAAAGAAATGATGGAAACAATGAAGGAAACTGCTAATAAAGTGGAAAATAACCAAAAAGAAATTCAAAAACAGAATCAAATAAGAGACGAACGATATGAAGAATATAAAAAGGATATAGCAGAGCTGAAGGAACTGAAACAGACAATTAGAGAACTTAAAGATGCAATGGAAGGTATCAGCAACAGGTTAGACCATGCAGAAGAAAGAATTTCAGAGGTAGAAGACAAAGTTCTTGAGATAACTCAGATAGTAACAGAGGCAGAAAAGAAGAGAGAGAAAGCAGAACATTCATTGTCAGAATTATGGGACTTTATGAAGCGTTCCAAAATACGAGTTATAGGAATTCCAGAAGGGGAAGAAGAATGCCCCAGAGGAATGGAAGCCATACTTGAGAATATTATAAAAGAAAATTTCCCAAATATCACCAAAGATTCTGACACACTGCTTTCAGAGGGCTATCGGACCCCAGGTCGCCTCAACTCTAACCGAGCTTCTCCAAGACACATTGTGATGAACCTGTCCAAAGTCAAGACAAAAGAAAAGATTCTGCAAGCTGCCAGGAGTAAGCGCCAGTTGACCTACAGAGGCAAATCCATCAGAGTGACCGCAGACTTCTCTAATGAAACTTTCCAAGCAAGAAGACAATGGTCATCTACCTTTCATCTACTTAAACAGAACAATTTCCAGCCCAGAATTCTGTACCCTGCTAAGCTAAGCTTCAAAATTGACGGAGAAATCAAATCATTTACGGATATACAAACATTGAGGAAATTCGCCACAACAAGACCAGCCCTACAGGAAATACTTCAACCTGTTCTGCACACTGACCACCACAATGGATCAGCAGCAAAGTAAGAACTCAGAAATTAAAGGACAGAACCTAACCTCCACAATGATGCAAAAGATAAAACTAAGCAATGGACTCTCACAAAATAAGACGAATAGAATACTACCACATTTATCAATTATCTCAATAAATGTTAATGGCTTGAATTCCCCACTGAAGAGACATAGACTGGTTGACTGGATTAAAAAACACAAGTCATCCATTTGCTGCCTGCAAGAAACACACCTGGCTTCAAAAGACAAATTAAGGCTCCGAGTCAAGGGTTGGAAGACAATTTTTCAGGCAAATGGAATTCAGAAGAAAAGAGGAGTTGCAATCTTATTTTCAGATACATGTGGATTTCAAGCAACTAAAGTCAAAAAAGACAAAGATGGTCACTTTATATTGGTCAAGGGAAAAATACAACAAGAAGACATTTCAATTCTAAATATTTATGCACCCAATTTAAATGCTCCCAGATTCTTGAAACAGACCTTAGTCTGGGCAATATGATATCTGATAATACCATAATAACAGGGGACTTTAACACTCCTCTTACAGAGCTGGAAAGATCCTCTAAACAGAAATTACACAAAGATGTAAGAGATTTAAATGAGACCCTAGAACAACTGTGCTTGATAGACGCATATAGAACACTCCACCCCAAAGATAAAGAATATACATTCTTCTCATCACCCCATGGAACATTCTCCAAAATTGATCATATCCTGGGACACAAAACAAATATCAACAGAATCAAAAGAATTGAAATTTTGATTGATACCTTGTATCTTCTCAGACCATAAGGCACTAAAGGTCGAACTCAACTCTAACAAAAACTCTTGACCCCACACAAAGACATGGAATTATTAGGTTTTATAAAGTCACTTCTACTACTGTGGAGAAAATAAATGAAAAGTGATTAAAAAAAATAATTAGAATGAGAAAGATCAGTTGGAGGCTCCTGCAATAAGGCAGTTGGTGAAGATGGTCGGGTAGAGGAGATGGAGGTGGGAAGAAGTCAGACCCTGGATTTATTTTGAAGATAGAGTTGACATGATTTACAATAAATAGGATGTTAGGTGGGGGAAGAACAACACCTTAATAATGTCTGCTTTCCCCATAGTCTATTTATTCCCTAATACTTTTTCATTTAAGCTTTTACTGCCTGAACCCTGTGACTCATTTCAAGCAGAAGTATACCAGAGACAAAGGCCCATGCTGAGTACAAATCAAAAATAAAATACAGTTTTCTATGTATTCTACTTTTATTGCACTACAAATAATTGTGGAATTGTCCATATACACACAAAAACTTTTTGATAAGTAGCTATTTTTCAATTTTGAGATGAGTACTTTGCCATTATTCCACTTGTCTTTTCAAACACCATTTACCTTTGAATCCTTTTCTTTCACAAAGAAATTGAGCCCTTTTCTGTCCCTTGATATTTACCCTTTCTCCCTATGGTCCACACCCTGTTTAAACCCCTCTACTGATCTAGGCAGTTACGATACATTTATCAAACAATTAGTAGTATATCTCAGGCATGCTTCTGCTTACTTTATGATTTACCTTACAAAAAATTTTAAATTAAGTTGTTTTTTCCACGAATGAAATATGATATGAAATGAGATATGAAAACCAAGTAAAAAAGTGTTTAAGTAATTCTGTCAACATCACAAACCTAGTGAGAAATATTCCAAGATTCACATCCTACCAAACTGTCTCTAGAGCTTGTTCTCTCAGCCTCTAGGCTTTGGGGTCTCATCTGTAACCACCACCCCACCCCCCAACCTATAAAATTTACTGCCTGTAAATTCCTCTAAGTCCTGATTTTCTCCAAGTATATAAGCCCTGTGATGCTTTTTATTAGGTAAATTACCTGGAGCTAATTTATTCTACAACTGAAAGAAAATAAAAACACACATAAAAACAAAATAAAAACTTCTAGGCAGGACCAATGTACTTTGATCCAGCTGAAATGGATTAACTGTCAAACCACCATTCTACTTAATCCCCACATGGTTCTGGATAACATTTTTTTGATTAGATGTCTTAATTCTCTTGTTTGCTTACAAGGAATGAAAGATCGTTTCAACAAAGAGGAAGAGAGAGAGAGATTGAGACTTTATTACGAACTATTATGATGCATTGTTGAGGGACCTAAGAAAAGGGAATGTGCTGAGAATTCATTAGAGAACAACAGCAGAACTAGGAAGCTTGTCTCACAATTAATTTCGCTGTTTAACATGGACTTTTTCTGCCATAGACCATTATATTTTTATCACCATCTCTCAGAAGATTAAATTTCTCTTCTTCTACATAGGCACAAGACCATTAACAGTGATATATAAATTCCTGAATTGATGTGGTCTCAGTGCAAAAAATCATCATAAGTTAACTATGGCCCATAATTCTCACTTTCACATTCTTAGAAGACAAGATCTGTGATCTCAAGCTTGAGTTAGGAGACTACCTATAATACTGTGTTATACCAGTGGTTCTAGACCTTCCTAATGCCACGACCCTTTAATATAGTTCCTCATGTTGTGGTGGTGACTCCCAACCATAAAATTATTCTGGTTGCTACTTAGGGTTGGGGGTCACCACAGCATGGGAAACTGTATTAAAGGGTCGCGGCATTGGGAAGGTTGAGAACCACTGTGTTATACCAACATCACCATCAAGTTCCTGGGAAAAACTTTTAAGTGGATGACCCAAGAAACCGAATGTTTAATCAAATTATAAGTGAAAATGGAATACAATTTTTAGCTAACATGGAAAGCTGACAATCTAACCCCATTTGGACCATGCCAGAATTCCAAAGGCAGTGATACTTATTATATGTACCTGGGAGATTATCCAATCTACTTGCATGTGAGCTTATATTACCTATGTGTCAATGTTTATTTTCCATATTCAAGGAATTTGTATTTTAAAATATTTCCTAATGTAGCTTTTCAGAGAAGTGACTAAAGAACATGATATTGAGCTAACTCTTGTCTCTATGTTCCTGCCCTCTATGCCTACTTAAGTTCTGTCTTGCTTCAAAATACCCCATTTTCTTCTTTTTCTGTTTTAATCTCAGCATAGTATACACCTTACTACTTTATGATCCTTTCTGACTACCACAGTTTACATTAGAATATCTAGTTCTCCTTGTAGTACCAAGTATAATGTTATATGCACAGCACATCACAGATTCCTTTGCATCTAACAAGAACTCAATATGTATTTGGTATATTAATCAATTTAAATAATAAATCCCTGATTTTCTTTTCTTGAAAAAAAAAAAAAAGCACAAGTGTCCAGATCCGATTCTCAAGAAGAACACGTCCTTAACTGGAAAGCTGTGCTGCCAAGAAAGTATTTCATTTTTACTTCCTGTTGTATTTATTATATTTCATTTTCAAACAGCAACATAGGCAACATGGACTTATACAAAGTTTAATAATAAAAAGAAAGTTAAATTTGTATGATTTTCATGAATAAGTACATTTTTAAAGAAAGGAGTTCACATAAAAAAATAACCAACATTGCAACAGGGAAATGGGGAGATTATGGAGCACTAAAGATATTTAAAATTACATTTCAGCACTAAAATTTCAACCACTAAAGAAATTTATAAGGAAATTTACAAAATAAGCCTTTTAGAACACAGAGTTTTAGTTTTAGAAAACAGATATATGTTTATGTGAAGTTTAAAATGTTAGTGGATAGCAGGAAAAGCAGAAAGTAGAGTGGTGGTTGCCAAGGACGGGGTGGTGGAGGAAATGGGAGGACATTGGCCAAAGGGTACAAAAAAATCAATTGATCCTAAAGATCTGCTGTACAGTATGGTGACTGTAGTTAATAATGTTGTACCCTACACTTGACGTTGGCTAAGAGACTTGCTCTTAGTTGTTCTCACCACACTCCCACAAATACACTAACACAGACATAAAGGTAACTGCAGCATGAAGTAAGAAATACGTTAATTAGCTTAATTGTGGTCATCATTTCACAATGTATATGTATAGAAAAACATCATATTGTATACTTCCTAAATACATTTAATTTTTATTTGTCAAATACATGTTAATAAAGCTGAAATTACATATTTGAATTAAAACAGTAACATGCATATTGATAAGCCTTCCAGTATTCCAACAAAAGACACAATTTTAGAATAAATGACATATGAATTCTGTTTGAATGCTTCCATTTCCAGGATCACCACAATCTTATTGGAATGAGGCTTCTAGAGATCAAAAAGAAAGTTTTGAGAAATAAAATGCCAAAATATATTTTCACCTACATGTATGTAAAAATATGTGTGGGTTTGTGTATTTTTCCAGGAGAAATTTGTAATGGACAACAAAATTATACCTTGAATGCAGATTAAAACACCTAAGTTATTACAAGTATTAATGCTACCAAAAAGTCCTAAAATAATACCAGTATAGCCTCGGTGCCTGTAGCTCAAGTGGCTAGGGCGCCAGCCACATACACCAGAGCTGTCCGGTTCGAATCCAGCCCAAGCCCACCAAACAACAATGGCAACTACAACCAAAAAAAAAAAAAAAAAAAAAAGAATATCCGGGCATTGAGGCAGGTGCCTGTAGCCTGTACTCTGTGCTACTTGGGAGCCTGAGGCAAGAGAATCGCTTAAGCCCAAGAGTTTGAGGTTTGCTGTGAGCTGTGATGCTACAGCACTCTACCCAGGGTGACAACTTGAGACTCTGTCTCAAAAATAAATAAATAAATACCAGTATAGATTTCCAATAATGTTAATATTTCAGTTTATAACTATCATTCAATGCATCATGTGATCATAGAAATTTTTGTTAAATATACATCTATGATCATATTTAATAACTACGCTTGAGCTTGAGTCAATTACTTCTTTCTAGGAATTGTTTTTACCTCTTACCAGCTCATACAAGCACACCACAAATAACTCTCCCACTTTGACTCTGCATTAATGTAATGGATAGTATCCACTTTGTTTATGTCATTAATTGTGACCAGTTATAGAATTTTAATAATTGAGCTAATGAATATTATTTAATGCTACAGTAGATCAAGCTTTATTTTATAGCTTTCAAACAATCACATTCAAATCTGTCAATCTGTCTTAGAGTTGCTCACCTATGAATCCAAACGAATAGATGGGATTTGGAGAATCATTATTTTCTCAAATTAGTCTATATAGGTAGACTTAGTGGTAAAACATGTTAATTGAAACTAAGCAAAAAATTCCATTTGGTAAAAACTTCGTGGCTATCCATTCTCAATCATTAATTTTGATCTAGTCCATAAGAGTAAAAAATGGACTGCAGACAGTGGCTCACACCTGTGATCTCATCAGTTTTGGGAGGCCAAGGTGGGTGGATCACTTGAAGCTAGAAATTCAAAACCATCTTGGATAACAAAGCAAGACCCTATTCCTATGAAAAAATGAGAAAAAAATATTAGCCAGGTGTGGCAGCTTGCATGTAGACCTAGTAGCAATGAAGGCTAAAGTGGGAGGATCTCTTGAGCCCAGGAGTTAGAGGCTACAATGATCTATGACCATGTCACTGCACTCCATTCTGGGCAGCAGAGAGAGACCCCATCTCATAGAAAAGAAAGAAAAGAAAAGATAAAAGGAGAGGAGAGAGGAGAGAGGGAAGGAAGAAAGAAAAGGGATGGGAGGGAAGGGAAGGGAAGGGAAGGGAAAAGAGTCATAAAAAAACGATTGGAGGCAGCGCCTGTGGCTCAAAGGAGTAGGGCGCCAGCCCCATATGCTGGAGGTAGTGGGTTCAAACTCACCCCGGCCAGAAACTGCAAAAAAAAAAAAAAAAGATTGGACTAAACATGTTTGCCTGGATTATTCCTGCCTTTAACAATACTAAAAATGCTTCATTTCTGTTAGGGTATCATGCTGAGAGTTAAAAGAATTGATATTAGATTTGTTTTTGTATGCTTAGGAATAAAACACTCATACAGAAAAATAAACTTCAAATCTACTATGTTTTTATAATCTTCATTAGAAAAATAATCTTGTTCATGAAATAAAACTTGATATGTTCGATTATGAATGAACTAAAGCTATGATATATTTAAAAAAATGATAGTTTCAATTTTGTAACATGCCTTCACTTTAGTTAAAACTGAAACTGATATGACATGTGTGACAGACAGTTTAGTTGCCTGAGGCGAAGCTGATATGAGCCCTAAGACTAGGCATTTCTTAAGGCTATTTTCTTTCTTGAACATTTTTGCCTTACACAGGATAACTCATGTTTATTAAGAGTCTCAATAAAAGCAAATTTGGTTGTATTTATCCTTCCTAAATATAAAATGAAAAAGTGACAATAAGGAAAGGCTCTGACACTTAAGGAAACTACATTAAATGGAAAAGTTGGTAAAGAAGAGAGGAAAGGAAGCCTTCTAATTCATTTATAACTTATGGAAAATATTATAATACAAAATGACAGAATGATAACAATAAAATAATATCATGAAAGAAAAAAAAGATTGGTGAGTGTAACTTTTAGCAAAGGAAAATACGCTCACATTTCTACCATAGCCGATATGTTGTACAAAACATGTTCTAGCGAAACAATTCTCTAGACACTGATTTAGAAAACGCAAGTGGTTGGCGGCGCCTGTGGCTCAGTCGGTAGGGTGCCGGCCCCATATACCGAGGGTGGCCGGTTTGGACCCGGCCCCGGCCAAACTGCAACCAAAATGGCCGGGCGTTGTGGCGGGCGCCTGTAGTCCCAGCTGCTTGGGAGGCCGAGGCAGGAGAACCGCCTCCAAGAGTTGGAGGTTGCTGTGAGCTGTGTGAGGCCATGGCACTCTACTGAGGGCCATAAAGTGAGACTCTGTCTCTACAAAAGAAAAAAAAGAAAAAAAAAAAAGAAAACACAAGTGGCATAATGCACCTAATTTTCTCACTTTTGTTCTATTTAGAGTTTCTTAAAATATGCATTTCTTCATTTAGCTAACGTATCACATTGGTATTGAATTATTTGTACATTGGACCTATTTCTAATGCTAAACCTCTTGTTTTTGTATGATATATAGCAATTGTGTTCACGAATGCATAAATATAAATACTTTTTTAATTTTATTTTTTGAACTTTCATGTTTCATCAAGCCGAGGGCTTTAAAATGTGTACCTATCCTCAAATAAACAGTTATCATAGAAATGGTGCAAAGAGTTAAATTTATAGTGATGGTTTACAGCATAGAGCCTTTATAGAAGAGATAACTCAGTGCTTTCTCTTTGTGAAAATAAATAAGGTTTCTTGGGATAATTTTACATCACAGGAATATTATACATAGCACATGTACATGCCAGGACATCATTTTCTAAAATGAAAAACAAAGACAAAATATGAGCATATAACTCGCTGCTATTGTAATAATGTTTATAGGTGACAGGGGAAAGATTGTTCTCTATGCTGGCATTAATAAAATTTGGATGCTAACACATTTTTCCAAGCTTAACTGTATGTTGATTCAACTTGTTTGTTGCTTATGTTGACTTCCTCCTAAATTATACACTTAACTCGAGGAAAACAACAAATTGTCCAATCCCCCAACACACCTAAATAAAATTCACCTCATCTATTTTATTAAGAGAATCTTGAAAGTGCTTGCGTAATCTTGAAAGAATTTGTGTAATGTGTGGCATTTTCTGGAAATAAATTTATGTTCAATGTATATTTAAAAATTTTTCAAGCCAACAAGCATCTTTTTGTTTGTGCAAATATATTGAACGAGGAAATAAAATTTCAAAGGCAGTGTTCACTTCTCTCTCCTTACTTAGAGAAATACAGAATTACAAGAGAAGTACATATACTTACGACAGAGAAAATATATCACCAAATTTGAAAAGTTAAAACTTATTTGGGAATTTAATTCCAAAAATAATATAAATAATCATAAACACAGGAGAACAATAGGAAACTTAATTTTACATGTCATTAATATATTCCATTTTTCATTATCAATGGGAATAAGCCAAAGAGAACACATTACTGAAAGAAAAAAATCCTTCATCTCATGGCTCCTCTTCCTTTGCTCCACAGGCATCTGATTTTAGACACATTCCTTTGAAGTTATTCATCAGCTATTGATCACACCTTAAGTAGCTTTAATGAAATACTTTGGGGAAGAATACAAAACACACATGGAGCCAAAAGACAGCTAATGTAATGTACAGGAGGAGTCATTAATTGTAAGTGATCCAACATATGAAGTTTAGAATGTGTGTTTGAATGGGGAAAATACTCCCTCAAAGAAATAACGTAACTTAGAAATACTTAGAAACCTAAGATTTAAGGCAAGGCAATGCAAGGCTGTGCAAGGCCATGCAACTTAGTGGCATGATCATTGTCAGCTTGAAGAACATTCCCAGGTGTAACAGGTTATGTTAAGTGACTGGAATATAAAGATATAGGGACTAGATAGACTAGACACAGAGACTCTGTCTTCAAAATTCTAATGAGTCAGGCCCACATCAGTTCAAATAAATGCTATGTCAGTTCCTAGCTGTGCAAATTTGAACAAGTTCCTTAATTCTCTGAAACTATTTTTCTTTAACTTAGAGTAAAGAAAAACTCAGATTCTAGGCCTTTTGTCAGAAGCTTATCAACTGAAGTATATGAAGTAATTAGAAACATTAGGTAAAGATACACGCGTTAAACAAACATTTATTACTAATAGCTGTGGTAGTGATAGTAGCAGTAATATTTGGAATTTATAAAAAAATCTGGAACCCCCAGATATAAAGAAAATACCAAGTGCCAAATGATGTTCTTAATAGAGATGTTAGGTAGCTAGCTTGAAATCTCATCTCTCCTGGGAAAAGAAGACAGGGGTGGGGTGTCACAGGCCTCCATCTTGGTGATTCCCACCCTAATTATGTCCCAAGTGATTGCTCACATCTGGCCAGGAGGGAATATCCTGCTAATCTACCAATCAGAATGTAGCATGCCAACTGCAAAAAAGATAGACAAGACTCTCTATGCAGCCCAACAACAGCTACAATAGAGTCTTAAATGTGACCTAGAACAGCCTTAAGACTAATTATCATGTCATTAGCTTAAATCTATAGAGCAGTCGACACCCTCCAATGGGTTCTCAGAAAGCCTCATGGGAGGTCTGCATGCGCAGTAACATTCAGGTTTCAAGGTGACTTCTTAACCATGAATCAGGCCCAATCCAGACAGTACAAAAGAGAATCAGTGATCATGACCTTTGAATTTTTCCTGGTCCCAACAATGGGGGTCCATTTGCTGTCTATGGCAAATGCATTTGCTTTATAAACCTGTATCTTTCTCTTCCTCAACAAACTCTGCTCCATCCTTGTTTTACTTTGGAGTGTCTTTTCGTTTCTCTACCAAGGGCACTCCAGAAACCAAGGACCCAGGCAGTTGCCTGAAACCCCAACATTTTAGGAGACAGACAGATGCCTTGAAACCCAACAGAAACAGATTAGATGTGTGACTGAGAAGCTGGAGGCAGAAGGTTGTGAATGAGAAGAGGCCGGCCATCAGCCTTGGTCTTGCCCAGTGAAAATTTGGAAATCAGAATGGAGTTAGGAAGAGCTATGAAGCAAAATATTTATTTGTCCAGGCAAGGGCTAAAGGGTCAGTAATCAAAGGCTCATGGCTGCTGCCCATCAAGCCAAGAACAAGTGTCACTAGCTCAGTCCTAGTGACTCATATTGCAGTGCTGTGGGTTGTCTGTCCACAGATGTTGGGTTCAGAGTCCTAATCCTCTAGCAGATAGATAGTATCACAGGGCTGCAGTCAAGGCTTTAGACAAGGGGAAGGAAGGGCATATCAGAGAAGGCAATCGTTCAGATTAATAAGGGCTTACGTTTGTTAAAACTTATCCCCACAACCAATATTTTAATTTTGGCAAGTTCTACCCCTTCAACCTCCAACAATCATGGATACTATTGATGTGGAAGAGGTGAATTTAGTATGATGATGCTTGGTCTTCATCCAAACAATATAGCAGAACAGGGTCTAGAAAGCTAATCCGTTGTCATTTAAAACAGGCTCAGGTTGACAACTACACTTACTTTGTTGCTCTGAAGATGACAACACAACTGGACTAGGTTTCTCAGTCTAAACATCTGTGCTGCTGACTCATTCCAGAGTGTTGAAGGGGACATGATGATGAAGCACTTTGACAAAACAGTGACAAATACAAAAAGCAACCTACGACGTGCATTATTAAGGTACAGTAACCCTCAAGTGCTGACGGGTTAAAATGAACTTGTCTTGTCTTAGCCAGCACTTAATTCACTCTTCACTTACAGAGAAATGCTCATCCCTTTTATTCATTCATGCTGATCAACATGGGGATAAATGGGATTACCCAGGCTCTTTTACTAAACTCAGATAATAAACATTAATTAATTAACTCATCAATGGAAATAACCCATAGAGATTATCAAGATTGTAAGGATGACAAATTAGCAGCGATGGACAAGAAACATGTTCCCGTCTCTGTTCAGGTCACTCACTTGTCTTTTGTGTACAAGGAGAATGTTTGGCAGGATTTTATCTAATCATTGTTAATTAACATGTATTGAACGCTTCCTGAATATATCATGCTGTATCAAATTACCAATAAATGCAATACTTAAAATACTTATGCAATTTAATATGCTCTCCTCATTTGCCTTGATAAGCATTTTTTGTTTATCCTAGAAAATCATTCTACTTCTTCGTCTTTACACCAATTTATTTTCCTTTTTCACACTAATTCTTTGAGACCAATCTTTATACCAATTCACAGTACAATTCTCTTTACCATTATGGATCTGTGATTTCTTATTTATTTTGAAGTAAACATTCAAGTTAAACACAAATAACTTCACTTATTTTAAGACTTCTTTTAAACTTTGAAAAATTTACCACAAATTTGTGGCTTATAATACTGACCTGTATTAATTAGCTAACGTTTCTAAAGTACTTGATGAAATAGATCCAAAGCTATTTTTTTCTCTAGTTTGAAATAGCTAACCAGCACCTTCAATTATAGGAAATATTCCTTTAGACATTATTTTCACAGGCATTGCCTGGCATGCAGAAAATTAATATAAAGCTGTAGAAAACTAAAGACTGATAGGTAGATATCTCTGACTGACAATAAGTCAGATTGATGGTTCAGTTTTCGAATGAAAGAGCTATAAGTGTATTCTATCAAATAGTGATTTTACACTATCAGGAACACACGGTAATGTTGAAGCTTCCTGTGTGCCTCAGTTTGAGTATGTGAGTCAAATAACAGACACTATTTTCAGTGACAAGAGAATCAAATTTGCAATTAAACCACAGGCCCTATAGCTTAAAAGTAGAGTGTTGGCAAAACAGTTCCCAGCTTCAAAAATAAGCCCCACCAGCAAAATTTATGACATTCAGCTGCTATTTTGATAGAGATCATTCATTCTGCCCCCAACCAAATTTTCAGAGGTTTGGTTTAGGAAGATCATTACACCACCCATAAAGTGTCATAGCAGTTATGGTATTCTCTGATATATCTTTGGGAAACATAACATTTCTAAGTAAGCCTTCAGTTCAGGGACAAGATCAGAATTGAGATTGAAAGCTTTAGCCATAAGATAGTCTTCAGGCTGTTTCATTTGTAATATATCATGAGATGTGCTGGTAGAAAACACGACTTGACAATAGATTTACTGCACAACTTCCTAGAAGGAGGTTTTTCCAATTCGTAGCAAAAATAACATAATATTTTCCACACTGCTATTATTAACATTTAGGGACTTTGGAAACCATGGCACTATGAAGGACAGTAAAAGACAACACATTTAAAATGGTTATTATACTCTAAAAATAAACTGTGCTCATGAATATATTTGACACTGTTATTCTAAAACACATATCCTAGTCTCAACAAGAAATAAGTACAATTACATCAGAGAAAATCATTATTAAGACTTCAGAAACACTTTTTCTGCTTCTGTTCCCTGTATCAGTCAACCTAGGAAAAGTGATGTGGTGCACCATGTGGTCCTTTGCCATAGTGTTGTCTTATTTTTCAAAGCCAAATTTCATTTCTTCAAGCCCTGTTCTCTAGGCCAGCATAGGAGTTAGCAGATATTAAAGAACAAATATTAAAGAAGTTGATTAGTGAGCTACTAACAGGATGCTTTACCAATAAAACAAAGGTGCAAGCACCAATTCCCTCTGGTGCCTGAAAATTCACTAAGTACGTTGTTTTGAGTCAAGAAAACAGCCTCTGAACATTAACACTAAATTTGTTTGCAACATGGAAATAATATGTTAAAAATCATTGGAAATAATTAATTTAATTTGTGTACTAATGAAGACCTCTACGGGCAGGTTTCTTGGGATAGTAGAATATGGTGGAAGAAAGAGTTTATACTTGGCAAAAGGAAGGGATGCAAATTTAACATCTCTCTTCATTTAAAGAGACATATACATTTTAGGAAATGGATGAAATAGACAAGGTCACAGGAAGCCAAGGTAAAGTCTTAGTGCCTTAAACATATTTTCTTTGGCTTATTTTGATTAGGGCTGAGATTGTCAATTAATTTTTTAATATGTACCTGCATATTTGTACACATAAAGAAATAAGACATCTCACTTACTTGGTGTCAGTAAAGGGAGTATCTTCCCATGTAAAATGAACAAAATTTATCACACAGACATAAAAATATCAGTGGATTTTTCTATTTTTTGAACAGGTGGGAATTAAAAGTCACCTAATGGACTATACATCAGCTACTAAGAGAAATAATAGACACTATTAATAAAAGAAATAATTTCCCTGTATTTGACATTATAAACTTTCACCACACAGTCCAGTATGAGATGGTGCATGGACATCTTTCCCATTTAACAGATAACTGAAACAAGAATAAGTTTTATTTTTCTTACTGAAAATTAATATATAGCTTTCTTTGTACATTTTACTAGATTGGCTTATGTCTTCCATTATTTATAATATAACGCTGTAATTGACATTATTTGATTTCGTTTTGAACTCCAGAAGAAAACAGAATACTCTGTATTATTCTACAACTATAAGCAATAATATCTAACCTTTATATGTTTAAAATAAAGGGGTATAGAGGATGATAAGACAGCAATGTTATTTGTCATGCACGAGATTTTCTTTAACTATAAAAGACATGTTTTCCAACTAGGCAGCTTTAATAATCCTCGTGAAGCACAGTACAGGATAGTACAAATATTTGATTATTTTAAATTGCACATGAACTTTATGAATCCTCTGTATACTGATTTTTGTTTTTCAGTCAGTGTATTCCTAGAAATGGGTATCAACACAAATGTTACTGTAAGTATAATGGATTAAGTTTTCTATTGCTATCATAAAAAATTTACCACAAATTTCTGGCTTATAACACTTACATGTATTAGCTTCCACATTTCCATAGGTCAGAAGTTAGACACAGGACTTACTGGGCTGATGTCAAGATTTTGGAAGGCTACTTTCTTCTCAGGGATCTCAGGGAGAATTTATTTCCTTATCTTTTTCATTTTCTGAATGCTGCCTACATCCTGTGCCCAGTGGGTCTTCCCCTTCATATTCAAAGCCAGTATGGTTGCATCTCTCTAACCATCTTTCCACAGCTATATGTCTCTCAAACTTTCTTATTCTGCCTCCGTTGTCCACTTTTAAAGACCTAGTGATTATATTAGGCCTACTCTGATAATTCAAGATAATCTCTGTAACTCCAGTTACTTAATTTATTCACATTGCCATGTAAGATGACATATCTACCAGTTCTTGAGATTAGGACATGGAGTTTTGGGGAAGAGAAAATTATCATACCACACAAACAAAAATATATGGTATTATTTTTACTCCTAGTAAACTGGAAACCACCCATCAACAGAGAATTACCCAACAGAAAATTTTGATACATACATGCAATGCAGCATGCTACAACTGATACAAAGAACAAGAAAGCCCTACATACAATGACATAGAAATATGATTATACTACAGATAAAATGCAAAAAGCAAGATGCCCTCAGGTCTATTTAAGACAATAGGATCCATAGATTCAGACCCATGTTCCGTTCCAAGTCTGTAGACTGGCTTTTTTAGAAAAGGGATCTAATGTATTAAGGAAGAAGAAACATGCAGAACAAATTAACCTGAGACACAGCAACAAGGGACTGGAGTTGCTTTTGTTAAAGGTCACATGGAATCTGTAATGTTGAGAGTATATTTTTCAGCCTTATTACCGCGCATCATCAGATAACAAAGGAGAAGAAGAAATTCAGTGGTCTTTGCTTAAAATGAAAAAGTTATTTGATGTTCATGTTTCACACAAAAAAAGATTATGAAGACCCCAGATAGTAGACACTGGGTTATGTTCCTACTTGTGGAAATAATGATAATTAGAGGAAACATTGATTTTGAAATATGCTCATTCCTTAGGACAAATACTTCGCCTTCTCATAACCCACGGTCACGTTCTGTGAGTCATTTACCCTTTTAGTCTTGAGCTTTGTGGAGTCTGCTGTATGGTTAATAGTTTTGCTTTATTTTTTACCCCTCGTTTGTTTTTGTTCTGGGTGGTAAACATTCTGGTGAGATTTGATTCAAACTCATAACAACTTTTCTTTTACTTTATGTCTCTGTTTCCCAGTTCCCAGGTTTATGACATTGCACGATCCCTTTCCAGCTCATGAAGTTCCTCTTCTCTCTCATTACGGTCCTCCTTCATGGGTTATAGAGCAGGAGCACCGTGAAAGTCCTTAGCTGCAAGTCTGAATTTTAGCACTCATAGATAGCTACCAGGAAAATTAAAAGTGAAATAATACTTAATTGTGTTTGTTAAATTTCTGAACTAATTTTACTGTGAGTTAAGATTTTTTTTTTTTTTGGCTATTTATTATCTCTGCGAATTTTGTGTTTATTATAGGCACCGGGCATGTGCTTATTATATTTGTAGGATATAATGCATTTGCCAGCTTACAACTGAATGAAAAAAGGGTTATGATTTCGCAACACTGATGTTCAAGTGAAATGGAAACAAACAAAAAAACTACAGCATTTATTTGTTTGCTAGGCAGCTTAAATATGATAGGGTCAATTTTAATAGTACTTGTGAAAACTCAAGCCTGAATTTTTATTTTTCATAAAATAGCCTACACAAAAGTATGAGAATTCTCATTCATTTAAACACAAGAATAATGCCATGATGTGCTCAAGGAAATGAAAAACAAATACTCTTGAACATAAAATAATTTCTTTTTACAATATTAAGGTAATTCTTTTTGAAAGGAAATGAGTATTGTCAAGCTCTGAAGCAGAAATAATTTGGATAACTCTTGTAATTTTTCTATACTGGAAATCTTACCTTCTCCAAAATGTTTTTCCTATTGTTAATTTTGAAGGTAGGGTTGCGGAACTATCAATGTTGTATCCATATCACATATTGTCTAGTATATCACAGCAAGATTGTACCCTTTGGACTGGCTTTTCTTGTGTAAACTAGAAAGACATATATTATGTTAAATATGCAGAGATCCAATGGCCAATTTCAGCACTCATACAATCCTAAATAATTAAATCGTTTAATTGAGAAATTAAGGAGACAATGAAAACATCCTGTTAGATTATCCAGCAACTTGAACTCAGATTTTGTTTGCCAATAAATCTGCTGTATCCGTTGCTTGTTGTTGCTTTTAGTTAGTTATCCAATATTAGTATGTTTCCAAGTGGCACATTAATTTTTTAGACAGTATGACCTAGTTTTTTTTTTTTTTTTTTTTTTGTTGTTGTTGTTCCTTTGTTTTGGGTTTTTAAAATAAAACTGTATGGTCACTGTTGAACAATCTGATCATGGAATGAGTTTCTAAGCTTTCAGAAAGGTAAGTGAAGACATTAAATGCAGTAACCTTACACAGATAGTCCCACACACTGAGATAAAAAACTGTCTTACCTATTTTTAAAATCAAATAAATGTTTTGTGTTGAGCCCAATGCTCATGATTCATGTCACTGCAATATTTTTCTGAATAAACATGTTTAAATGTTTGCTCTCTTTGGGGAAAAAAGATTCAAACTAGTTGCCGGATATAGCATCATCTCAGCTATCTCTCTTGACAATTCCTTTTTTGTTCTCTTCGCTCTCCACTTCTTCAGACCTTCTTTCTTTCTCCCAACAGCTATATTATTATTTTATATTGTAAGCCCCATATAAATTCAAATATTGAAACATGTTGGATTGGTGGGGTTTTTTTAGATCATCTCTGCAGAGGCTCATTCAAATAGCTAAAGTATTTCTTATGCATACAGTTAGCCCTTGAACAACATGACTTTGAACTATGGGTCCAGTTATACACAAATTTTGTCATGGTTCTGCCACCCCTGAGATAGCAATCCTGTCCCCTCTTCTTGCTTTTCCTTCTTAGCCTAGTCAACATGAAGACAGTGAAGATGAACACCTTCCTATCTACTACCCCTGTGTGAGGTAAGCAATCTACGGAGGTTGTTGAAGCCACCATGTCCTACTATATCTCTGTATAATGCAATGACACATAGTGTCAACCCTGCTAAATATTCTTTTGTACCTAATGATCTGAACACTACTTATTTCTTATGTATGATTGATTAGTTTATTATTTCTTCATCATGCAATTTATTCTAAATGTTATAAAGTGAATATACTTTTTAAGGTTATTGCAGGATCCTAGGGAATGGCAGGTTAAGTGTGCTAATGCTCTATAATATAAATTAAATTATAACTTTAAGTGAGGATATGAATGTTGCACATAAAAAGATATTGCTTTCAAATATTGTTTTAAAGAAAACATTGCACTTATTTCATAGGAAAAGAGAGTAATTTCACAGTCCAGCAATGCTATAGTAAAGGCTATATAAATGTTCATTTTAGTAATAACTGACTGTTGTGGGGCTATTTATTTATCCATCTATCTGTTTATGTATGCCCAGTTTATCATCCATCTAACTTGGCTTATCTTTACGTACCTTATTGCTATTTTTAATTATACCAACAGTTAACTGAGATTGTATTAATGGATATGCACTGGCTGTGATAATAAAAGTATGATTTTCCCATATTATGTGGCTTGAGTTAGTTGATGAAGAGAATGAGCTACCTATCAAATAAAAGACTTACTTTATGCCTAAGTGAGATTTTCTTAAAACTTAAAGAGCATTAACGTTTCCTTGAGAACCAAGAAAGCAGCAGAAAATGCTGACTCATTTTAATCCTAATAACTTATTGTTACTCCCTCTCTCCATTAATTTGGTGGCCATGGCCAAGAAAAATAGTCCAAACATTCAGAGTGGCTTGGGATTTGTTAAAGCAGTGATCAGACTGTCTCCATTGAAGAGAGCATGAACAGGAAAATATTGGCAGTGTGATATTCTGAAATAAAAATATATACAAACACTGATAGTCTTATGGGATCACCAATATTTATTTATTTACTTATTTATTTATTTATCTTAATTTTTTTTGTTGCCACAGAGTCTCACCCTACGCCCTGAGCAGAGGCAATGGTTTCATAGCTCACTGCAACCTTAGACAGACTCATCGCGCTGCCTCAGTCTACCGAAGCCGCTGAAGACAAAAAAAAATATTAGTACTTTTGAGCAGAGAACCACAAACACATGTATAGATTGTTCCTGTCATATCAAACACACTTAACTTCAGCCCCAAATCATCAGTCCCTGGACGTATTTTTGTTTCTCTGTACTCACAGAGACCCCTTAAACTTCAATCTTTATAGTATCTATACGGCCAAAATACTAAATTACTATCCATTACACATCATCTGCTTGGGATCCTTTCTATCACAAATAATATGTTTTTCTTTCTAATCCTGTAAAACTACTTTACCAAAGTGATCAATATCTCCTTCTCAAAATTACATCTTTTTTTGGGGGGGGGTGTTTTAAGAGTGCTATTTATGGGTTTGCTTGGGTTTCACAGATACATGACTGAAAAATGAGGTAATTAATAAGAAGAACGTGCAATAATGAGGTATTTGTTTACTTGAAAATAAGAGTATGAATAATTCAGTAGTCAACATTTTGTATTTATAGTATGCTTGAGCCATATAAAGTTCATAATTGGGTTTCGTCTGTATAAATTAACTCTGTAATTTACATGGCGCAGTAAGATGTTGTAGAACAGATGATCTACATCTATACTTCATCAACGTGCACATCTTTGTGTGTGCTGTGCTATCTGCTTCCACAACAGTCTACTTCCCCACAATAAAAAAGTCTAGTCTCTATCTGATTCCAACTTAGTAGAAGAGTGTCAATAAATAATGCACAGACGAATAAATGCAACAATAAACAGATAATAAAACCCAATAGATCAATGCTGACGTGCATTAGCGTCTGCATTTCAGAGGCGGTTTAACTTAAAGAGAAGCCCCGTTCCACATTCATATTTTGCTTTCCTCCTTATTTCACCATTTTCTGCTCTTGTAGATATAATGGTATGAAGTAGAATTTGAAACCTTTAAAACATTTCATAAAGCAAAATAGAGATAGTGGATTATTCCTACCTGAAATAGTTATTGATCCTTGTCTAAGAATTAGAGCTGCTGTAAATCTGTGTAAAATAAGGTTAATAAATAGCATGCTTTATACTATTACAGGGAACAGAGAAGGTGGCCGCATAGCATTGAGAATAGTATATATCTATGATTTCTAATGTTTTTAAAATTTCATATGATAATCTCTTAGTTTATTTTGAGAAAGTATTTATTTGTGTCTGGAAGACTAGAACAATCTCTGCTAATATTAAGAGATGTACAGTAAAATAGCTCTGTCCTTGGTGAAAGCAGAAATTCTGAGTCACTTATTCATCAGACTGCCAATTACCTTTAGAGAGATAATCAAGCAATGCTCAGGTTTGGAAAATACTCTCATGTATGCAATTACCTTGTTTACTGATTTATGATAAGACGTTCAGTAGAGAACAGAGAGGTTGATTAATTTTGCTTATTGGGGGTACAGGAGTTGGGAGAGTAGTGGAGAGGGGAAGTTTGGACACAGATCAATCCAGTATTGGGTTGTTACATAATCAGATCCTGGTAAGATCCTACAATAGCCAGATGGAGTCATCTCTTAATAGAGATGTTTTGTTTTGTTTTTTTGTTTGTTTGTTTTTTATTTTTCCTGACAAAACTAAAATTTTCAAATCTATTAGTTATGATTCTTTTCCCTGGCATTGTTCAGATGGGCAATGTCAATATTTATCTCAAGGAGTCTCCTGATTATTAAATTTCTTGGCTGATCCACTTTTTTCTTATTGACATGTTCTTCTTTGACATATGCTCAAACATTCAGTTATCTGTACTCCATGGTACAATTACCCTTAAGCTAAGAAGCTCATGTTCTTGAACAGGTCTCTTTCAAGACCAGGCAGAAGCCAGAACAAAGTGTCCAGATGGTAGAATTTTTTATGAGAATTTTTTCAAAGCTAACATGTTTATTTCTGAATGAAGTTCTTCCAAATTATATAATCTTTAGACCCCAGAAAACCTGAATCTGTTCCTTTCATACTAGTTCCTGTTTATAATAGTCCTAATACTGGGACTAATATTCCTAGCCTGGGAACTATTTTGTGATATCATGTTGACTTTATGAGTGTATATTCTATTAGGGCTTAATTTGTATACAATTATCTAATTTTCTTTATTTTGCAACTTCATAGAGACTTCTCAAGGTGTTTCCTGGTTACTTACTGCTTATGGCAACTTTAAAATGAAACAAAGCTACAAACCTCAACTCAGGATATGTGTAGCATATAATTGCAACTTTAGTTAAGAGTTTTGTCAAACTCAGTTTATATATAATATCTGGTTTTAAAATGGACCTAATTTTTGCAGGTCACCTTTAAAATTGCCTTAAGAAAGAGAAAATATCCTTTTTTACAATCTGACTGTAATCAGTTTGTAGTCTTTCATCTCAAATCTCTTAAATGTTCTCCATGGTAATATTTTCTGAGCAAGCATATCTATCAATCTATATAATAACCATGTTGACTATTCCTACATCTGACTCTGATTATGACTTCCTAAATGTCGCGTGTGTGCATCCGGCATGTCCAACATAATTTATGATATCTGTCTATCTATCTATCCATCAATTTTAGGAACAAGGTCTTGCTCTGTTACCCAGGCTAGACAGAGTACAGTGGTGTGATCAGAGCTCACTGCTGCCTCGGACTCCTGGGCTCGAGGCACCTTCCTGCCTCAGCCTCTGGAGTAGCTGGGACTACAGGTGCGTGCCATCACACCTGGATATATTTTTACAATTTTTTTCAAAGAACAGGTCTCAGTATGCCCAGGCTGATCTCAAACTTCTGCGCTTATGTCATCCTCCCCATTTCAGCTCCCCAAAGTGTTGGAATTACAGACATGAGCCACCATGCTGGCCTAGGAGGTATCTATTTACTTACATAGATTTCATACATTTCTAACAGAACAAAGTAGAGACCACTTTGTTTTCAACAATGGTCAAATGAATCAGGATCATTTAAACACATACTGTCATTTTTTCATAGATTAAGAACTGTAATAACTGCCGAAAGGGGGGGCGGAGCAAGATGGCAGCTGAGTAACGGCTTCCTTGCATCTGGGCACCGTGAGTCTGGGGAGATAGGACTCCAGGCATCTTTGGCTGCTGGGATCTGCCTATCATCACCCCTGAGAGGATACAGGGAGTCAGCAAGAGACTTCTGGACCCCAAGAGGAGGACTAAAACAGTGGAAAACCGGCAAGTGGTCGCGTGTGTTCAATCCGTCTAAACCAGCCCGCAACTTCCACAGGCACGAGAACTTAAAGAGCAAGAGGAAGCGTAAGGAATATTAGGGCAAGGAAACAGATAAAAGAAATCACTCATGAGGAAGAATCAGCAGAAAACTCCAGGCAACATGAAGAACCAGCACAGAACAACCCCGCCAAGGGACCGTGAGGTAGCTACAGCAGAGGATTCCATCCAAAAAAGAAATGTTAGGAGTGACACAAAGGGAATTTAGAATACACATGTTGCAAACAATGAAAGAAATGATGGAAACAATGAAGGAAACTGCTAATAAAGTGGAAAATAACCAAAAGGAAATTCAAAAACAGAATCAAATAAGAGATGAACGATATGAAGAATATAAAAAAGATATAGCAGAGCTGAAGGAACTGAAACAGTCAATTAGAGAACTTAAAGATGCAATGCAAAGTATCAGCAACAGGTTAGACCATGCAGAAGAAAGAATTTCAGAGGTAGAAGACAAAGTTTTTGAGATAACTCAGATAGTAAAAGAGGCAGAAAAGAAGAGAGAGAAAGCAGAATGTTCACTGTCAGAATTATGGGACTTTATGAAGCGTTCCAACATACGAGTTATAGGAATTCCAGAAGGGGAAGAAGAATGCCCCAGAGGAATGGAAGCCATACTTGAGAATATTATAAAAGAAAATTTCCCAAATATGCACTGACACACTGCTTTCAGAGGGCTATCGGACCCCAGGTCGCCTCAACTCTAACCAAGTTTCTCCAAGACACATTGTGATGAACCTGTCCAAAGTCAAGACAAAAGAAAAGATTCTGCAAGCTGCCAGGAGTAAGCGCCAGTTGACCTACAGGGGCAAATCCATCAGAGTGACCGCAGACTTCTCTAATGAAACTTTCCAAGCAAGAAGACAATGGTCATCTACCTTTAATCTACTTAAACAGAACAATTTCCAGCCCAAAATTCTGTACCCTGCTAAGCTAAGCTTCAAAATTGATGGAGAAATCAAATCATTTACGGATATACAAACATTGAGGAAATTCGCCACAACAAGACCAGCCCTACAGGAAATACTTCAACCTGTTCTGCACACTGACCACCACAATGGATCAGCAGCAAAGTAAGAACTCAGAAATTAAAGGACAGAACCTAACCTCCACACTGATGCAAAAGATAAAACTAAGCAATGGACTCTCACAAAATAAGACAAATAGAATACTACCACACTTATCAATTATCTCAATAAATGTTAATGGCTTGAATTCCCCACTGAAGAGACATAGATTGGTTGACTGGATTAAAAAACACAAGCCATCCATTTGCTGTCTGCAAGAAACACACCTGGCTTCAAAAGACAAATTAAAGCTCCGAGTCAAGGGTTGGAAGACAATTTTTCAGGCAAATGGAATTCAGAAGAAAAGAGGAGTTGCAATCTTATTCTCAGATACATGTGGATTTCAAGCAACTAAAGTCAAAAAAGACAAAGATGGTCACTTTATATTGGTCAAGGGAAAAATACAACAAAAAGACATTTCAATTCTAAATATTTATGCACCCAATTTAAATGCTCCCAGATTCTTGAAACAGACCTTACTCAGTCTGAGCAATATGATATCTGATAATACCATAATAACAGGGGACCTTAACACTCCTCTTACAGAGCTGGAAAGATCCTCTAAACAGAAATTAAACAAGGATATAAGAGACTTAAATGAGACCCTAGAACAACTGTGCTTGATAGACGCATATAGAACATTCCATCCCAAAGATAAAGAGTATACATTCTTCTCATCACCCCATGGAACATTCTCCAAAATTGATCATATCCTGGGACACAAAACAAATATCAACAGAATCTAAAGAATTGAAATTTTACCTTGTATCTTCTCAGACCATAAGGCACTAAAGGTGGAACTCAACTCTAACAAAAATGGTCGACCCCACCCAAAGGCATGGAAATTAAACAATCTTCTGTTGAATAACAGATGGATGCAGGAAGAAATAAAACAGGAAATCATTAACTTCCTTGAGCATAACAACAATGAAGACACAAGCTACCAAAACCTGTGGGATACTGCAAAAGCAGTTTTGAGAGGAAAATTCATTGTTTTAGATGCCTACATTCGAAAAACAGAAAGAGAGCACATCAACAATCTCACAAGAGATCTTATGGAATTGGAAAAAGAAGAACAATCTAAGCCTAAACTCAGTAGAAGAAAAGAAATATCTAAAATCAAATCAGAGATCAATGAAATTGAAAACAAAAGAATCATTCAGAAAATTAATGAAACAAGGAGTTGTTTTTTTGAAAAAATAAATAAAATAGATGAACCATTGGCCAGACTAACGAGGAATAGAAAAGTAAAATCTCTAGTAACCTCAATCAGAAATGATAAAGGGGAAATAACAACTGATCCCACAGAGACACAAGAGATCATCTCTGAATACTACCAGAAACTCTATGCCCAGAAATTTGACAATGTGAAGGAAATGGATCAATATTTGGAATCACACCCTCTCCCTAGACTCAGCCAGGAAGAAATAGAGCTCCTGAACAGACCAATTTCAAGCACTGATATCAAAGAAACAATAAAAAAATCTTCCAACCAAAAAATGCCCTGGTCCAGATGGCTTCACTCCAGAATTCTATCAAACCTTCAAGGAAGAGCTTATTCCTGTACTGCAGAAATGATTCCAAAAAATTGAGGAAGAAGGAATCTTCCCCAACACATTCTATGAAGCAAACATCACCCTGATACCAAAGCCATGAAATGACCCAAAAAAAAGGAGAATTTCAGACCAATCTCACTCATGAACATAGATGCAAAAATTCTCAACAAAATCCTAGCCAATAGATTACAGCTTATCATCAAAAAAGTCATTCATCATGATCAAGTAGGCTTCATCCCAGGGATGCAAGGCTGGTTTAACATATGCAAGTCCATATACGTTATCCACCACATTAACAGAGGCAAAAATAAAGATCACGTGATCCTCTCAAT
Source organism: Nycticebus coucang (assembly GCF_027406575.1). NCBI lineage: Eukaryota > Metazoa > Chordata > Mammalia > Primates > Lorisidae > Nycticebus > Nycticebus coucang. The sequence goes on along the minus strand of NC_069794.1, from coordinate 44,104,163 downwards.
AGATGCTGAAAAAGCATTTGATAAAATCCAGCATCCTTTTCTAATTAGAACACTGAAGAGTATAGGCATAGGTGGCACATTTCTTAAATTGATTGAAGCTATCTATGACAAACCCACAGCCAATGTTTTACTGAATGGAGTAAACCTGAAAGCTTTTCCTCTTAGAACTGGAACCAGACAAGGTTGTCCTCTGTCACCTTTACTATTCAACGTAGTGCTGGAAGTTCTAGCCAATACAATTAGGCAAGACAAGGAAATAAAGGGAATCCAAATGGGAGCAGAGGAGGTCAAACTCTCCCTCTTTGCTGACGACATGATCTTATACTCAGAGAACCCCAAAGACTCAACCACAAGACTCCTAGAAGTCATCAAAAAATACAGTAATGTTTCAGGATATAAAATCAATGTCCACAAGTCAGTAGCCTTTGTGTACACCAATAACAGTCAAGATGAGAAGCTAATTAAGGACACAACTCCCTTCACCATAGTTTCAAAGAAAATGAAATACCTAGGAATATACCTAACGAAGGAGGTGAAGGACCTCTATAAAGAAAACTATGAAATCCTCAGAAAGGAAATAGCAGAGGATATTAACAAATGGAAGAACATACCATGCTCATGGATGGGAAGAATCAACATTGTTAAAATGTCTATACTTCCCAAAGCAATCTACCTATTTAATGCCATTCCTATCAAAATACCAACATCGTACTTTCAAGATTTGGAAAAAATGATTCTGCGTTTTGTATGGAACCGGAAAAAACCCCGTATAGCTAAGGCAGTTCTCTGTAACAAAAATAAAGCTGGGGGCATCAGCATACCAGATTTTAGTCTGTACTACAAAGCCATAGTGCTCAAGACAGCATGGTACTGGCACAAAAACAGAGACATAGACACTTGGAATCGAATTGAAAACCCAGAAATGAAACTAACGTCTTACAACCACCTAATGTTTGATAAACCAAACAAGAACATACCTTGGGGGAAAGACTCCCTATTCAATAAATGGTGTTGGGAGAACTGAATGTCTACATGTAAAAGACTGAAACTGGACCCACACCTTTCCCCACTCACAAAAATTGCTTCAAGATGGATAAAGGACTTAAATTTAAGGCATGAAACAATAAAAATCCTCCAAGAAAGCATAGGAAAAACACTGGAAGATATTGGCCTGGGGAAAGACTTCATGAAGAAGACTGCCATGGCAATTGCAACAACAACAAAAATAAACAAATGGGACTTCATTAAACTGAAAAGCTTCTGTACAGCTAAGGAGACAATAACCAAAGCAAAGAGACAACCTACACAATGGGAAAGGATATTTGCATATTTTCAATCAGACAAAAGCTTGATAACTAGGACATATAGAGAACTCAATCCACATGAGAAAAGCCAACAATCCCATATATCAATGGGCAAGAGACATGAATAGAACTTTCTCTAAAGACGATAGACAAATGGCTAACAAACACATGAAAAAATGTTCATCATCTCTGTATATTAGAGAAATGCAAATCAAAACAACCCTGAGATATCATCTAACCCCAGTGAGAATGGCCCACATCACAAAATCTCAAAACTGCAGATGCTGGCGTGGATGTGGAGAGAAGGGAACACTTTTACACTGCTGGTGGGACTGCAAACTAGTACAACCTTTCTGGAAGGAAGTATGGAGAAACCTCAAAGCACTCAAGCTAGACCTCCCATTTGATCCTGCAATCCCATTACTGGGCATCTACCCAGAAGGAAAGAAATCCTTTTATCATAAGGACACTTGTACTAGACTGTTTATTGCAGCTCAATTTACGATCACCAAAATGTGGAAACAGCCTAAATGCCCACCAACCCAGGAATGGATTAACAAGCTGTGGTATATGTATACCATGGAATACTATTCAGCCATTAAAAAAAATGGAGACTTTACATCCTTCGTATTAACCTGGATGGACGTGGAAGACATTATTCTTAGTAAAGCATCACAAGAATGGAGAAGCATGAATCCTATGTACTCAATTTTGATATGAGGACAATTAATGACAATTATGGTTATGGGGGGGAACAGAAAGAGGGAAGGAGGGAGGGGGGTGGGGCCTTGGTGTGTGTCACACTTTATGGGGGCAAGACATGATTGCAAGAGGGACTTTACCTAACAATTGCAATCAGTGTAACCTGGCTTATTGTACCCTCAATGAATCCCCAACAATAAAAAAAAAAAGTAAAAAAAAAAAGAACTGTAATAACTGCCGTTTGTCCTTTATATTGTGGGAAAAACAGTTGAAAAGCGCACGTTGATTAGAGTTGGATGATGGTAAGGTGTTGGAAAGGAAGAAAAATGGTTTTCTACCACTGTGCCTATTTAAAATATGCTCAGGATCAAAATACTCTAGAAATGAATATTTCAATTGCATTTGTTAGATAAGTAAATACTTAGTAAAATTAAAAGTAAGTGTGAGGACTAGAATTCGTATTTATTCTTAGACCTATTTGAAAGGAAAGATGCTGTGTACATAACACTTTGTAGTTTATAAAGTACTTTCATATATGTTGTATTTATTGCTCATAATATTCTGCTATGTCAAAATTTTATTGTTTTGCGGATTGGGATAAAAAGGGGTTATATCATTTTAAAATACTCATGTTGATACAGGGCGGGTGGCGCCCCAGCCAACTCAGCGGAGCTGAGAGGAAGACCTGGGGTCTCCGCCCTGGGGTGTTGGTGAGGCTGCAGCCACAGAGGAACCAACGGATTGGAGGAGAAGTGGGGAAGCCCCCGGAAGGCTACAGCCGCCACGGTGCTGAGCAACTGCTGCGGGGTGGGGTGGGGTGGGGGTGGATACCTCCAGGTTAATAACACAGGGGGTGCAGTGGGCTCTCACCCGTCCTGGTCTCCCTCCCCTTGCTCTTGAGTCTGAACCCGGATGCCTGCAGTTTCCAAGCTCCGTCAATTTCAGTAAGTTTCCGAGGCCTAGACAATTTCATGAATGGACTGTATGTAGTCATTAATCCACTCATTCATCTTGCCCCAGTGGAAGGGACTGTATACATTCATTTGTCACCAAGTCCTCCCAAATGTAACGACAAAGAACCCGTGCGACTCTACATACCCTTAGACAAAGAGCCCAGGCAGAGAGAGATTTTCTGATTTAAATCTTTCCCTCTGCCAGAAGCTTTGCTGCTTTCTGTGTATTCTTTTCTGTAAAATAAATCCTGTCTTACCACTGATCTGTGGTCTGTGGATTCATTCTTGGAATCCCGGAGACCAAAGACCTACTGAAGAAGAAATTCTGGTAGCAATGTTATAATACCTTGCTAAGGGGGATTTAAACCTAAGGCTCCGGATGTAGTTGTATTTGATTCAGTGATTCATTACACTATGCTGCTGGAAAATGACTTTATGTGTACGTTTACATCCCCAAACTATAAATAATAGAATTAAAAAATAGTAAAACTTTTTTTCTTCTGATAGCACCTGTCTCAAAAGTGCTAAAAGGCAAAAAAAAAAAAAAAAAAAAAAGCCATAAAAGTGATTGGTAGAGGATAATTTCTCAAAACCTTATGACCAAGTTGCTACACGAATTAAAAGCAGTTATAGAGGGAACACGACAAATAGTTTTGATAATTCTAACTTTATAGTGAAATAAAAGCACCAAAGGAAATATTGGTTGCCAAAATAAACACCATGCTTAAGCGTGCCCTGTGGTGGTAGAAGGTATGAATTTAAGTCTATCCTGTAAAGAAGTTTTAATATTTCCTTGAGTAAATTTATTTTTATGTTCCCAAAGCCGTGAAGCATGGAGCAGGTGCCCCAGAATTATCGCTGCAGGACTGTTTCATGTATCAGCATAGTTAGAGTGAAGAAAAACTCCAAGCCTACCAGTGGGTCGTAGAAAAGGTGTTGAACTGTTTCCCATCTGTGATACTTTGTCTTCATACAAACTTACAAAACATAGTTAATATTGTGTAATGTATTTTTTATCTTCAAATAAGAACTTGTTATATAATGTATATTTTCATAATAAATTCTAAAAGTGTGATAGAAGGAAGAATGGTTTAATAGATTACAGTTTTGTTTTAAAAATAGCTGGACTTGGGCTTTGATCTCAGCTCTGCTACTCTCTAGCTGGATGGCCTTTGACAGAACACTAATATCCCTATAAGAGAATCTCCTCATTTTCTTCAAATGCTAAATTATGGATTACATATTGCTTATGGTCCCAATTTGTCTCTCCAAAATTTATGATAAAACCTAGTCCCCATTGTAGTGGTATGGAGAGGTGGGGATTTGGAGGAAGTCATTAAGTCATGAAGGTTTTGCCCTGGTGAATTTGATTAGTGCCCCTGCAAAGTAGATTAAAGAAAGCTCCTCAGCCCCTCTACCCTGTGAGGTCTCAGCAACAAGCTGCCATCTATGAAGCAGACGGCTATTCCTTCCCAGACATCAAACTTGCTAATGCCTTGATCTTGGACTTCACAGCCTTCAAGACCATGAGAAATAAGTTTCTATTTTTTATAAATTACCCAGTCTAAAATATTTGGTTAAAGTAGCCTGAATGATCTAAGACAGATACAAATGCAACACATCGTAAGTGTTCTATGTAAGTTAATGATAGTAACAAAAAAGGCCAATTTTGCTTAAATAATTTGAAAGAAATTCTAGATGTTTCTCTCAACAACTTTCATGACATTGTTAGGCGTTAGAATGTAATTAACACCATAACTTGAAAATGATTCCAGATCATTTTGTTAGAACCTGTAGTAAAGTCGTTCAGCCAGGAATATAATTAACAAATAGAAAGGCTTGGACTGATTAAAATACCAATGGTTTAAATAAAATAAAGCGTGGCTGTTTCACAGAATAAGGAAATGCATGTGGACCTTAAGTTACAATTGAATGACCCTCCTCCTCCTACTACAACTTGCAAGTTAATTTCTCATGGCCTAGTTACCATGTCTCAGCTCTCAAGAGAACTAAACATGACTGAGAAGAATCAATGTTTAAATGTCAAATGATTTTAATTAAGGACCATTTCCTAGATTTTATCTGAAAATAATATGAAAATAAAGAGAAAAAGAGACATTAACTTAGAAATATAGCACCAGTACTTTTTAAAAATTGGAAACATGTATTTCTCTTTTAAGAACAACTAGAATCCTAATGAAATATCTTTATGTACCATATTTTTTTTTTATAAAATTTAAAGTTAAAATTTTGGAGACAGGGGACTAAAATATTAAATATGTTTTGTAGAATGACTTTTAATATTCAGATGTAAATCATAAACAATAACAGCAAACCAAAAGCATCAAGTAAAATTATGATAAATTCTGGTACATAATAAAGCACAAGAGGGAAAATTATGATAATGAGAGTAATTAGGGGATGTAAAAGGAATTTGATAATTGTGCATTCTGGATCCAAAAATCTAAGCAGAATTGTGGATATATTCAGGGAAAAAGTTTTAAGGGGGAATGGGAATACATTATTATTATTATAAATAACAAGAAGTTATTCCATAGGATCTATGCACCTACACTGAATTGATTATATCGCAATTTTAGAATCACTGTCTTATACATAAAAAATTATATATGTAAAAGTCCAAATGTCATGGGTTTGTAACTATTAGTGTTAAGTTAGTACAAAAAGTATTTGTATAGGGGAGTTTGAAGTACTTTTGATAAATTATAAAATTAGCCTGCTGTAGGACAGGTTATGGTAATTATATCTGACTAATTTGGGAATAATTATCAGGTGACATGAAAAAATAATGTAGTAAAGTTATACTTCCTGCAGTGGGGACTTACGAATACCAAGTCTCAGGAGGTAGAGGGTGGAAAATGGCCCTGACATCAGATATGTCTGGGAAATTCAGCATATTAAATATTCCCAGCTTGGACTTCATAAGGCACACTGGTATTTTAAAGTCTCTGTGAGATGCTCCAGTAAAGATATCTGTTTATCTTTGTTTAGTCTAGTGTGTTCTATATCATATATTAACATCAAATGCGTAATATGCCTTGGGAGATGCTAATCTAAATTATAAAAATTCTCTGGGCATATTTACACTAGATCTTGGATATTTGAGTGGTTTTTCTTGTTATAATATGACAGAACTCATGTTCCCCCCACAGCCATATCCTGATGCAGATAAAAATACTGGAAATTAGAGAGCAATTTGTATTTTTAATGCACCAACACTGCACTTCATCTGACAATGCTCTCTTGAAGCAACAGCAGCTACTGTGGCTGTGAAATCAGGAACCGTATTGCCAATATTATTTGCACCTAGTCAGTGAATCTCCAATAGATTTCTAGAAGTACTGAAGCCTGTGTCTCTTCTCATGCCCCCACAGTCTTCCTCGGCGGTGCTGCTCTCATTCATTCTGCCTCAAGTACTAGAAATACCTCATATTTCCCTGAACCTCCAATGACATAAGACTCCAATTTATAATCTCACTGTGGTTTCTAATCATTTTCTGCAGGAATAAATTTATGAACACAGACCTCAAAGGGACATCCTCGTCTGTTTAATCCTCTTGGGTGTCATTTATCTTTTGCCATTATCTAAATATACTTGCTTTAAGAAAGACTTAATACCCTCACTACTTTCTGCAGTACTTAGGGTGACCTAGATAATCGTGGATATTTGCCAGCACTGTCAACCATGTATGCACAGCCTCGATAATACTAAGGGGTAAATGCTGCTTGCCTTATTAATGTTTATTTTCTTAAGAATGAGACTATGTATCAAACATGTGAATGACCAAATTAGAATGTGCTCTTCTGTAATTAAATGGTTAGAATATGTTTGCATTTAATGTTTTATTTTGGCAATAACAGTAGCTAGCACTTACTGTTCATCTTATTTAATGAGGTAAGTACTATATCTTCATTTTACAAATGAAAACAAACAACAACAACAACAAAACTACATCCCAACAAGATTGACATGCTGCTCAAATTAAACAATTACCAAGCATTTGAAAGACAAACTTCATTGGAAGTCCTGATTAACTCTGCACAATGTCCCTCGTTACTACACAATAATTATTAAGGGGACCTGATTGGATAAAGTAAGCCAAGCAGATTTTTCTGCTTGGGGATATTTCCCCTTGAATATCTCCTGGGAGAGAGAATTCTGTCTCAGTGTCTGCTGATCATTTGAATGTGTAATTAGTGGGGTAGCCATTTTCTTCCTTGAGGAAAAAAGACAAGCAGAAGATAATAAAACCCGTGTGATGATAAATAATGAAAGATTCCTATTACTGATGTATAAAACTTGCTAATTTCCACTCTCATGTTGCAAGACATACAGATACATTCTCCTAATTAATCCCCCTGTCATTTTTTTGGATTAAGTTATGTGGCATTGCTTTCTATTACGTGCAATTCCCCCCATTTACTCTAACTAATATTTGAGATGTGCCTGATCCCTCTGCTGTATGTTATGTGGCATATTCCACGGCATTTCCTTCATTCATACCTCTTCTCTCCTCCTTCTACCTCTTACAAAAACAAGCCTCTACCAGATATCTGAAATCACAAGGCTCCTATATAGTATCTTATGGAAAAGGAATCACTCAAAGAAATGCACAATCATTTCTAACATAAAATTTCAGAATAGAGCATTCTGAAAGGCGTAGTATTAGATTCTACAAATTTAGTAAAGTGGGATAGGAAAATTATACTAACGGATTTGTATACATTTAACTATTGATGAGAGTTATTTTGGATCTGTATTTAAAAAAATAACTACAAATAACGTCCAGTAGGTAGGCAAAGTATTGACCATGGTTTAAGGTAAAGAGTTCGCTTGGAAGCAGACAGTCTGAAGAAGGAAAAAGCAGGGCAAAATCATAAATCATAACAGAAGAAGACAAAGAGGACAAGGAGGCGAGTCACAGAGGGTAAAAGAAGCTGGGTCACAACAGATCCAAAAAGAAGCAAAAGCGAAAGGGGTAAAAGGAAGGGCATGGTAATAAAGGGAAGGAGAGGGTTGCCAACATGATGCAACATGCCCAGAATTCTAATGAAAAGCTGCAGCCCAGGAAATCAGAGAGCCAAGTAGCAAGAGTAAAAAGCCACACAACAGTTGGGCAGTTGTTAAAAGTTGCATTGTGCCAGAGGACTTGTAGTGATCCTCAGCCCAAGGACAGCCCTTTAAAATGGAAAGTACGCAGTTTTCCTCAATTGGAAGTTATTCTTTAAAAGAAGGCCACGAAATTTAGAAAAGAAAAACACAACAACAAATTGCAATAAAGGAAGAAAAGACATAAAGAGACAAAAGGGAACAAAATTACAATAAGGACAAAATTAATTAATTATGAAGTTATGCTGCCCAGTTTTTTTTTTTTTTTTTCTTTTCTTTTCTGGAAATCCTTCTAATTCTTTCCAAATGACCTTGATTGCTAGCTTAGGTATCACCACATAGCAATAAAATATTCAGGGTCAATACATAATTCATTTGATTGTTGCTTCCTTTAGGTGTCAGTTCAACAAGCCAAAAATAATATTTAAGTGAGCTTTTGTCCTTGCAGAGACAAGTTCAATTTAGATCAGAAGCACCATGGAAAATATACAAAAACATACAGCTTAAAATTACCACTAGCAGCCATGAGAACCATTGCCTGGATTCATCAAGTATAGCAACAAAATAATCCTACACGCATTGGTATGGGTGTATGTGAGTGTATGTATTTACATTTCTACCCTATATTTTCTACCCACATCTGTTACCAAGATCTATTTTATCTATTATGAGAGACTGAAGATAAAAAGGGACTGCATATGATAATATATTATCTCTGACCCACCAATGACACCTGAGGAGCCAGGCTGAAATCTTTGCAGTAAGTGTTACATATTGGTCAGGCCTTTTGTCAACAAATGCTTCCTACTTTGCCATCCTCTTCTGCTCCTTTTCCTCCAACTTCCAACTCTAGATAAAACAAAGAGAGCCAACAACCTTCTAAAACCAATCACATACATAACAGGCCTCATTTCTATTTAGCCTAAATCCAGCCTCTCTACAGCAATAACTTCCAATCAGAGCACATCTCAAGTCTTCCTTTTTGTGTTCCCTATTATAAAGTTTTCTTCTTTCCCTACTAAGTCTGCACAAGTAATGATGGCCGACTTCTGTGATACAGTGAGTCCTGAATTAATAGCCTCTCTTTGTTCATATTTTGGGTAGTGCTTGTGTATTTCAAAAATGCTTTAGATTTAAATACCATAAGATAGACACAATAACTCTAAATATTAGATCTCAGTCCAGAATTCTCTCATGGATCTTGATTTCACCACATCCACACTCAGAAATTTAATGAGTTCTCTAAACTTAACATGCTCTCACATACCACCTCCCAACACACACTCCTTAAATGCTCCACCATTGCAATGTCTTAGGTCTGATATCTTGATAGAATTGATGGTTTCTCTCATTTTCACATAGCTTGCATCTATTTCAACAGCAAACTCTATTGGCTTAACTTTCAAAAGATAGTAAGAATCTTATTTAATTGCACTATTTTGCCATTACCTGCTTGGTTTATGGTCCATGATATTATCATCTCCCTTCTATAACACTATAACAGCCTTTTAATTGATTTTCCTGTTTCTACCCTAGGCCCCCTGTTGTCTATCAAAACTAGAGCCAGAATGTGTTGATCAGTTAGGCACTTCTTTGCTTCCCTTCTCATACAAAATTAGTGTCAGAGTATTAAAAATTTCTACAAGATCTACATGATCAATAGCCAGGCATTGTGGCGGGCGCCTGTAGTCCCAGCTACTTGGAAGGCTGAGGTAAGAGAATCGCCTAAGCCCATGAGCTGGAGGTTGCTGTGAGCTGTGGCGCCATAACACCTACTGAGGGTGACAAAGTGAGACTCTATCTCTAAAAAAAAATTTAAAAAAAGATCCAACATGATCTTGTTACAAGCACCCTCTTTTCCCCTGCTCACCTTCTAGCCACCACTCTTTGGACTGTGGTAGGTACCTTTCCCACAGCTAGACAGTGGCCTATGATAAACTATAAATGTTTTAAGTGTTAAAGGCTGCATTTTAAAAGTACATATGTGGCGGCGCCTGTGGCTCAGTCAGTAAGGCGCTGGCCCCATATACCGAGGGTGGTGGGTTCAAACCCGGCCCCGGCCAAACTGCAACCAAAAAATAGCCGGGCGTTGTGGCGGGCACCTGTAGTCCCAGCTACTCAGGAGGCTGAGGCAAGAGAATCGCTTAAGCCCAGGAGTTGGAGGTTGCTGTGAGCTGTGTGAGGCCACAGCACTCTACCGAGGGCCATAAAGTGAGACTCTGTCTCTACAAAAAAAAAAAAAAAAAGTAAACATATCTAAAATTCTCATGAAAGTAGTAAATGAACATGTATGAAATAATTTATGTGCATCATTAATTAATGAGGGGACCAGTAAGATGTTCCAACCAGTTCAAAGGATAATCAAAAGAGCAAAGTCATAGCTAAAGGAAGAAAAATTCTGAAATGAATTTATAAATGGATCCAAGACAGTATAATTCACAAAGGTAATAACCAATTTTACGTTGCTGGGACAATTAATTTGCATCTCTAAGGATAATAATTATTTCCATTTTTACCACTTTTCTATAGTTCCAGAGTTGTAATACGAACTAGCTCAACATAATCACAGGTGGAAATATTCCACATGAGTGAGCTAAATAGGATACCTTTATTTTGTGGGATTATCTATCTTAAAAATTGAAAAAGGAGACATGGAAAGATTATACAAGTGATCTGAACGTGAAAAATGTAAGAATTCAGGAAACGGAGTCAAAGTTGTACAGGGAGAAAATAGGGGTGAGGATGAAAAGTGGAAGTCAAGCTGAGTCTTGACAAAGTGAAAAGGCAAAATGCAATTAGATGGTAAAAGAATCAAGCAAACATAGAGGATAATAAAAAAATAGAGCAATACATGGGTCTATTTATTAGATGGAAGCTATTAAATACAGTAGAGTAAGAAGATTCAAGAATTCATCCTCCTCCCATCTCTAGGAGTACACTGAGGCGTTATGTCTCTCATCGTTCTGAAAATACACTCTCACATCTGTGAACCTCAGATGTCCTAGAGCTTTGTGGGAGTTCTGCTTCATTCATCCCAAAATTACCTCTGAATAATCTTGCAACACTTGAAGTAGCGTGAATGAATTTTTTCTTCTACCTACCAAAGACCCCAAATAAGTTCTATTCATGTTGAGGCTTGATTTCTAGCACAGTCTTTAGAGTGCAGTGTGTGCTAACTAAAAGTTTGGAGAACTAAGCTGACTTGAAATTTTAACCAGATTTCTCACTTTGCCAATCTATCTTTTAGAGACTGTCTAAAATAAACTGGAATTCAGCATCAGCAAAAACCTTCCACCTCACTATGGGCCTCACTTACTTGCCTGATTTCTTGCACATCCTTATGTATTTAGATTGCTTTCAAAATTAAGAATCCTTTGTGAGATCATTATTCATAAATTAAACTTCCATTCTCTTCCAATTGTAGTAAAAACAGGACAGTTTGTGTTTCCCATTGGTGATCTGTTGAATAATAAAGTTTAATCTTCTATTATGCACTGCCTATCTTTCTTTCTATGCCTTATTTTGCAAAAAATAAACTGTGCAGAAGAGCGTTACTAAAATTATTACACCAGTGAGGAAAAAAGCCACTATAGTGTGCTACAAAATATTGACCTTCAAGGGAAGTTAAATAAAAATATATTATATTTTTGTAGGCAATACTGTGTGTATTGTGGGTAGATATAGACAGACACAGAGGTATAGATTTGGCCTTAGACAAAGTCAGAGAGATAAACGTAGACTAGGCGTAGATATGCCAAGTGACACCAAATTATTTTCTTCTCTGTCATATTATTCTTCCTTTTTCTTCCAAAAGTGATGCTTGATGTGGAGATTAATGTAAATTGAGTACAAAATGAAAAGCACGTCTTATTTTTCCAATGGGCTTGCAATAATGGGAAAGTTTATAAATAATTTAAATAATTTTGAGGTCTGTAGAAACTTAGAGGCTCTAAAAATGTCTGGTCATAATGCTTCTAGGATGATCACAGCAGCAACTTACTCGTTATTTTGATAGGCAGACGTTTTATTTAGTCACAGCTTACAAGGTCATAGTTAGCCGTACAAGTGAGATAATGTTAATCACTATTTCACATTAATTCAACATACACTTCCCTATAATTCAATCATGGAGACCTACCATAATAAAAAATAGACATAATCTCCCTTTTAACAATGGGCCCGAGATATCTGGTGAGAATTGTCATATCCTTCCTAAAGTATGTTAGTGCTCTTTGCCATCCTTCATATTATATGCTGTACTTACAACTGACCACTTTAATTATGTTGTTTGGTAGCCCTGATTCTTCTGATTATTTTAAATTTAGGGTGTCTATGTTGTATTGCTCATCTTCCTTTGGACACTGGAATTTCTGAATCATTTTTTTTTCATAACCTATATTTTTACTTTCCTGGAACCTTTAAAATATATAGAAATATCAATTAATGAAACCTAGGAGGTTCATTAGAGTTTTGTTGTTTGATTTTCATTTTGATGTTTTCTTTTCCTTTTTTTTTTGAGACGGAGCCTCAAGCTATTGCCCTGGGTAGAGTGCTGTGACATCACAGCTCACAGCAACCTCCAACTCTTGCCTTACGTGATTCTCTTGCCTCTGCCTCCCAAGTAACTGGGACTACAGGCACCCACCACAACGCCTGGCTATTTTTGGGTTATAGTTGTCATTGTTGTTTGGCAGGCCCAGGCTGGATTCAAAACTGCCAACCCTGGTGTATGTGGCTGTGCCCTAGCCACTTGATCTAAATTTTCTTTATATTTCTCTCTATCATCATATTATGGTGTCATTCCTTGGGAGATTATACAAATTTACTATTCCTCATCTGGAAATCCAAAATCCAAAATGCTCCAACATCTGAAATTTTGAGTACTAAGGTGATGTTGAAAGTGGAAAATCTCACATCTGACATCTTTGACTTCTGATGGTTTCAAGTTCACAAATGTTGCTTTGTGCACAAAATTATTTAAGATACTGTATAAAATTAACTCCGGCTGTGTCAATATAGTATATGGGAATCATATGTTTAAACTTAAGTATCAGCTGCAAGGTATTACATTATTTGTGTGCAAATATTCTAAAATCTTAAAAATAATCTGAAATATGAAACTCTTCTTATGTCTAGTATTTTGGATAGGGGCCATTCAATCCGTAGTTAATTCAGTTCCCCCCAATTTTCATATTCTTTTAAGCTGGATTTTGACCTCTCCTAGTTTGTGTAACTTACTCTTTAAATTTCATTCTTTAAAGCCAACCCTGCTTAGATTTCTTCAAATTTTGATTCTCTTTCATATGGATTTTCAATCTTCTTTTTGGGTAATTAGGAGAGTATCACAGCAGTCATCTGGGGACTTGCTGAAATGAAAAAAGGGGCTTCCATTTCCTAATGTATGTGTCTACTAAGATCACAGTGGTGCTGACCATAATTTTTAGTTTTAGTGAACCCAGAGTGGCTTCAGGTGATCGTTTTTCCTGAGTGGTTATGAAATTTTGGATTCACAGACATTCTACCTTATAGCCATGAGTTATAGTTTCTGCAATCGACTCATAGGAAAATTGGGGCATTTACCTAATTTTAGTCTCTTAGTTCTGTTAGTCTCCTACCAATTTTCAAACTAAGAATATTTTATAATTAGCCAGTAGCCAGAGATTCTAATTGTCTGTTTTTGGAAACAAAAACCTTTCTGTAGTAGTCTATTACTCTAATATTATTTTCTTTTTTGATCTTTCACTCCATTGGCCTTTACTGTCCTTTGCAGTTGATTCTGGTTGACAAAGTTGCTTGACGTCACCTTGTTTTCTCCTCTGTCACTTTCTATTTCTCAGCTCACTTCATGGATTCTTCTTTTTATCTGCTCACACAATGTTAGATTTATCTTTTGCCAGAGGTTTAGCTTTTCATAGAATCTAGTAGCCATGCAAGGTATTTTTCAGTCTTACAAATACCATTTAATTTTCATAAATTACATTTATTCACTGGAGATATATGTTTGCACCATCCATCTACATACTTTTTCTGAGATGTCCAACTCTAATTTATTTGTTTCATAGACATAGATATTCATGATATATCAACTTGTATGTTCCAGAAATATCTAACATCTAACATGCCTACCAGTAGGCATATGCTCTCACCAAAGCTGTTTCTCGTCTAGTATTCCCTTGACTAGAGAAATAAAAGAGTGTTACGTCCTTTCCAGTCAAGTGATACCTCAATTAAAACCTTGCTAGAAATCTTTAACTATCCATTTTTGCTTCAGGCTCAACATTTATCACAAATTCTCCTTGGAGCAGGCTCTCACCTTGCTCCAGAGTTAGTTCAATAGGAAGAGAAGTATACTCCCTGCTTTTAGCCATATGTATGTATGGTACTGTGTATGCAGGTTTTAAAATTCAGAATCTCTTTTGCTTCCTGAAATGTTTACTTAAATTTCAAACCAATTTGTTTTACTCCCCTGTTTAACAGTCTTTAAATCATCTGTTTAGTCTCAGTAGGAAGTCTAAACGTCTAAAAATTGTATGCAAACTTCTCATGATGATTTCAGCCTTTATTATCTACCCTCATCACTACCTTCTCCGCCATTTCCTTCCTGCCACCTGGACCAGGTTGCTGTTTATTCTAGGGACCGACTTAAGTTGCTATTTTGCTCCTCCTGTCAGAGAAAGACTCTTTCAACCATCGTCTAGACGATTTTGCATGGCTAACTCCTACTCTGTTAGATAAGATTGATAGCAGTAACTCCTCCGTGAAGCTTTCCTGAAATTTCTTGACTTCTTATGTACTGATGACCCTCTGCTTTAATCAATATTTTATCATGTATCTCAATGTGATAAAGTAAATTAGACCAGTTTACTTGTCTGACTTGCCAAAGTGAACTACAGATGCTTGAGGGCATAAAACAGGAAATAATATTTCACATTAGTCTCTATAATCACAAAACTTAGAAAGTTTAATAAAGTTTCCTGTCTCTGCTCTCCCCTCCCCCCTCTTCTCCATGTAATTACTTGTCATTAATTGTCCTCATATCAAAATTGAGTACATAGGATTCATGCTTCTCCATTCTTGTGATGCTTTACTAAGCATGTGTTCCACTTCCATCCAGGCTAATTCAAAGCCTGTAAAATCTCCATTTTTTTTAATGGTTGAATAGTATTCTATGGTATACATATACCATAGTTTGTTAATCCATTCTTGGGTTGGGGGGCATTTAGGCTGTTTCCACATTTTGGCGATTGTAAATTGAGCTGCAAGTAACAGCCTAGTGTAAGTGTCCTTATGATAAAAGGATTTTTTTCCTTCTGGGTAAATGTCCAGTAATGGGATTGCAGGATCAAATGGGAGGTCTAGCCCGAGTTCTTTGAGGGTTCTCCATATTTCCTTCCAAAAAAGGTTGTATTAGTTTGCAGTCCCACCAGCAGTGTAGAAGTGTTCCTTTTTCTCCACATCCATGCCAGCATCTGCAGGTTTGAGATTTTGTGATGTGGGCCATTCTCACTGGGGTCAGATGATATCTCAAGGTGGTTTTGATTTGCATTTCTCTAATAATTAGAGATAATGAGCATTTTGGGGAGGTGATGGGGTCTCAGTGTGTGATACACCTTTTGGGGGCAAGGAACAATTGTAAGAGGGACTATACCTAACAAATGCAATCAATGTAACCTGGTTTCTTGTACCGTCAATGAATCCCCAATAATAATAAAAAAAAAAATCAAATTACTGTTCCTCCTGTAGCTCATACAGTTACCAAATGTCAAGGTGGAAGGCAAGAAAGGAAAGGCTGTCTAGCCCCACCTTCCCTCCTATCATAATTTAGCCTAGAGGGAGACCAATGGTGACAGAGTGATAGAGGTCATCTATCCCACAAGAAAAGTATCTTGCAAACTAATATAACCTCTGTCTGGAAAGAAGTATGGAGAATACTCAAAGAATGAAAAGTTGGCCTTTCATTTGATCCTGAAATCCCAGAAGAACAAAAATCATTTTATCCCAAGGAAATTTGCACCAGAATGTTTATTGCACCTCATTTCACTATTGCCAAGATGTAGATGCAACAAACTGTAGTATATGTATACCATGGAGTACTCTTCAGTCATAAGAAAAGATAGAGACTTTTCATCTTTTGTGTTTACCTGAATGGAGCTAATACACAATACATTCTTCTTAGTAAAGTATCTCAAGTTTGGAAAGCAAAAGCATCCAATGTACTCAATAGTAAATGAAACCAATATATAAACAACTACATGCCCACACAATAGAAAAAATACAATGTAACAAACATTTGTATCCTCATGTTAATCTGAAATTAAATGTATATATAAAGAAAAAATAAATGTTTCCTGACTAATTGTGGTGCCATTATTTTTTTCATTTCATTTATTGACATAGTTTTCCATCTGCAGTAGACCTATTGCTCCACTGTACTTCTTCCATAGAGAAATTGTTTTCTGTACATTAAACAAAATCCTTTTGATTATTTAATTCTACCAATAACATCTTATGTATGCATTCATTTTTTCACAATTTGGAATCCTTGTTTTCTTCTTCTACATGATTAAATGTAACTCCGTAGGGGAAGGGTTGAATGTGATTTAATAACAATCTGTAGGTTTAGGAAGGAATCATACAGAGAATGACAGATTATTTCTCAAGTATATGGAAGAGGACATGGTGGCAATTAGAAGAATAAACTCTGATTACAGGTTTAATTTATTTATAATGATAAGTTTAGCCATTGAAATAACCCCTTAAGGAAGATTTTGGAATTTCTTCAGTACAAACATCATGGTTATATAGAGGATTGGTATCAAAGTTCAACCTTTTGTTATGTGATTTGTGTCTGAATATGTTTCCAGTGAAAACAGAAGAGATAGCTTTTTGGAGTTATTTTTAGCTAAACTTTAGACTTTAAACTCATTTTATTTTCCTTAGGATTACAGAGTTCTTGAATCATATACTTAGACAATGCTCCATATTGTGTCATTAGCCTAATAAAATAAACTTTGTGTTTCCTATGGAATAGAAATGAAGATTATCTGTACATTATTAAGTTTATAAATATATTTCCCAAGCCACAGCATGATGCATTATCGTCCCACTGAACTGAACATTCAAGATGAGCTCTTGCATGGAAAGGAAAAGGAAATTCACTTTGAACTGAATTGAGATAAACAGAATTCATAAATGAATCAAGTTTTTAAAATTTGCAGCAGTGAAACCCAAAATAAGTCAAAGGAAATATATTATAAACACCATACCTCAAACCAAAACTAGTATTATCATAATATTAAACTATACACATTATTTATCAACATATTTCTCTTCCATGCTTTTCTTTAAATCACAATTTGAAATATTTTATATCAATAGTAAACAAAATTGATGCACTATCTCAGTACAAACAGAGCCTGCCATCTTTCTTAAAGCATTTGTTGCTGCTTTGTTATTTTTTTATGGAGCATAAGAATGTTACCGTATGGGGAGCACTATGAGAAATAAGTCATTTGCTTTGAAAAGTAAAAAATACATTGAAAAAGATAATGCTTCCCATGTATTTTCTTTCTTATATTCAATGTATACTTTTGATTTCACAACAAAGTGTGATCTTTCATTGTACATGCAGATTTAGATGTAATAATTGTGCATATATTTGGGAATATGGGATATTTTGATACTTTTATACAATCTGCAATGATTAAATCAGGATAATTGGGATATCCCTCACTAAAATATTTATCTTTTCTTTGTGTTAAGAACATTATAAGCATTTTGAAATACATAATAAATTATTGTTAACTATAATTTCTTTTCTGTACTATGGTATATCATCATTTTTTTTTTAGACTGAGTCACCTTCAGTGGAGTGCTGTGGGATCACAGCTCACAGCAACCTCAAACTCTTGGGCTGAAGTGATTCACTTGTCTTAGCCTCCCAGATAGCTGGGACTACAGGTGCCCGCTACAAGGCCCAGCTATTTTTTGTTGCAGTTGTCATTGTTGTTTAGCTTGCCTGGGGCCAGGTTCAAACTCCCCAGCCTCAGTGTATGTGGTTGGTGCAATAACCATGTGTTACAGGCGCCGACCCATATGGAATATTATTTTTAAAAATTAATATTCTACTGTCATTTCTGATGTAATATAAATTTTAATGCTTATATTGATCTAGCACAAATAATAACTACATGTCCATATAAGCTTAGAAAATTTTGGAAAATATTTAAAGATATTCAATATTAGCTTCTATTTGAGGTAAAAGAAAAGATAACCAACCCAGAGAGAAACTAATTTAACAGTCTAAAAATGAGTTTTGCAATGTTTTTTAAAGCCAAATTTCCAAGTCCTAAATATTTACCAAATATTTTCATTGCTTGTTTCCTTTTCTTACCTTAGTAAGAATTAATTTTTATTCTGCTAATTTGCCTAATTATGTAAGTTATGTGAGTACAGAGCTAATTGAGTCCTGGGACTTAGGACAGACTCACTTAAAAATTGGGAGTTTTTTACATATAGAAAAATATGTGAAAATTAAACTACTAAGATTTGTAACTGTCCCACGACTTCACAATATTTTCAAAAATGTGATCTTTGAAAGAAACTTTGTGACAGATAGTAATTGTTAACATTTTACCTACTTAGTTCTTGTAGCTAACTTTATCCCAACTTGGACCCACACACACGCTGATACATATCCATATGCACATGGATAACTTGCCTATCTCTGATACTGAAAGGGAAATTTACAGTTTAAGCAACATTCTTACATTTCACTAAATTATTTATTTTAAACAATAACAGGTGTTGATCACACCATTGAAAAAACAGAGATTTATAGGCTGTGATGCAGACCACAATGGCTATACAGATTTGAGATCTGGCTCTATGGCCTAGAATCTAACCTTGAAAATCCTCTGCACATAATTTTATAGACTTAGTCATCAGGGAGTGTTTTCATTTACATAATTGTCCTCTTCAGGATATTTCCATTTATCACAATGTCCTGTTACCTATGACATCAACAGGATAGAAACTTAAAACTTTTCCTTAAAGTTCTATTTGGTGTAGCCACAAATTATTCCTTTCACTTTTTAAATTTTAAAAAGTGCTACTCAATCACCTTTAATTATTTAGATCACTTCCTCTACACTAATCAATTTTTATGAATGTATTAATCTTGTTTCTAAAATCACACAATGTACAAACCGGGTGACAAGAATTTATTCCCTAATTTGAATATACACTCATATGCTACAAATCAGCAATAGTGTAGATAATTCTATTTTCTGTATACATCTTGATAAATTTCTTTGAACCCATGCAAATATGTGGTGCTGTAACTTTTATAGGTAAAGTAGTTTTATGACTGATAAAATCTGTAGACGATGTTCTGTTGCTCAGGATGGAATGCTATGGCATCAGCCTCACTCACAGCAAACTCAGACTCCTGGGTTCAAGTGATCATCCTGCCGCAGGCTCCAGACTAGCTGGGAATACTGGTGCCTGCCATGGCACCTGGCTAATTTTTCTGTTTTTGTTGTTGTTGTTGTTGTTCGTTTGTTTGTTTGTTTGTTTTTTGTGGATAGTGGGTCTCATTCTTGCCCAGGCTGGTCTTGAACTCCTGATCTCAAGGGATCTTCCCACCTTTACCTCCCAGGATGCTAGGGTTATAGGCTGAGCCACCTCACCTGGCCAGTGGGTTTCTATAATATCAATATTGACTATCAAAATTATGCTTAATTTTCACAAAAATAGCAATTTTTTTTTGTATTTACATTCTTAGATCACAGTACATTGTCAATCACCTTACTGAGTTCTTACAACAATGCAACAAAAACAGAACACATCAACCTGTGTTCAGGCAGCACAGTAAGTGATTCAGCCTTGTCTCTGGAGAAATCTATCCTTTTCCCTTGGCTTCAGGGAGGAAATTTATGCCATATCTGATAGGTTATCTTCGCTTTGTACAGGGGATAGGCATGCTAGATTATATGGTAAGGTTTCCCATACTCAACAGTCTTAGGATATGGGCTAGTTAGGCCAGAAAAAATAACCAGGTGATTTAGAATCGGGGCTTGGGTCACATAATGTAAGTTGACCAAATCATGGTGACTGAGTTCAATAAGGGAGCATTTAATCAATCAATCAGTTATAAAATATCTGGACAGCAGAGCTTGGATGTGACCTACCCTGGTTGGCAATACTCCTTATATGTTGTTACACACTGATACCAGGGAGGTAGGATGTCCTGACGACAATGGAAGCATTGTGTTAGAACCTTTCTAAATTCATTCCTATGCATTTCTTCCTTTGGCTAATTTTAATGTTTTCCTTTCTTGTAATAAACTGTAGTGGCGAGCTTTTTTGAGTTCTCTGTAACTTCTTCCAGTAAATTATTAGACCTCAGTGGTCCTATGAACCCCCTAAACTTGCAATTGGTGTCAGAAATAAAATCAGTCTTGAGGACTGTGCCCTCAGACTTAGCAGTTTGGCTAACGCTGAGTAACACCCAATTGTCAATCTCTTAGCATAATAGTTTTCTGTATTAGACATCAGTGTTAATCAATGTCTACCTCTGTTTAGTTGCAAACTTTTGAAAAGTAATCAAAATATGTATCTGGTAAAATAAATTTTAGCAGCTCTATGCATTGAGTACTAACTATATGCTAGGTCCTGCCCATGTATTCAATATTTAGTTTATCCTTTCAGGTCATGACACACATATTGTCGTGACTATTTTCAAAGAGGAAGAAAAATAATTAACTTGTTTAATATTAATATATGGTAAAGCCAAAATTCAAAACCAGCTTCATTTTAGATCTCATGTTCAAAACTACTTTCCTTGCTCCCAAACCTATTTTATGGCTAAGTTGATTAAGGCTGAAATATGTTAGGGTGGAACAGTATATACGTTTTGATCAACGTGATTAGCTAAAATATAAGAAATAGCTTATTTAGCCACAAAAATATGATACTGAGCACTTTTCGTGACCCCAAGATATTTGATAGCTCTTCACTGCAAAATTATATCTACAACAGATTGTGCTATTGCCTTCTTGGAGTTTCAAAAGTGTATTAGCTAATTAGGGCAGCTGAGACATCTCAGGCATATTCCACCACCTTCATTTGACACAACATACTGCCAAGATGCTCCAAAATATAATGTAAAGTTTAACTATCAAACACTTGGAAAATCTTGTATAACTAACGTTCATTCTATTAAAATAGGAAGAGGTTTCAAACTAAGAAAATTGTGGCTTTATAAGACATTAGAGGATATCACATATGCTAAAGACACAGTGTATTACATGCATTTACTCCCATTAGATGTCTGTATAACTGTATATGTATAGAAGCATGTCAGGCCCAAGTGGAGTCAATTTAATAGAATCAGAAATATTCTAATGTAGGCACATATAGGAAATATTCTAGGTATGCAGGGAGCTGTGGTAGAAAACACAATTAATTTGGACTCAGAATTTCATGAGATTGAATCTGACATCTGTCACTGTTATCTTCATATGCATTAATTAAAGGTAAAATGCAATGTAATAGATGTTAAGGCAGTCAGTCCATATGCTGGGCCATTTGTTTTATTCAATAGAAGTTGGTTAAATGTGTTAAAAATTTTTATTCTTGCATCTTGTTTTACCTACTATATCTAATAGATGTTAAAGCCGTGATAGTTTAATGCATTTGTATTATTTATTTTCTTATGCCTGAACTTTGGTCTTTGTTATAAGCTGAACTATGTTAAAGTCCTAATCCTCAGTACCCCAGAATATGACCGTGTTGGGTCAACAGTCATTAAAATGATACCCTATGTTCTAAAATGTTATCTATAAGAAGCTTCAATTTGGACACACAAGGAGACAACAGGCATGCTTATACACAGGAGAGAGACCACGTGAGGGCACAGGGAGAAGGTAAGCGTTTGCAAGACAAGAAAGAAAGGCCTCTGGAAAAACCAAATTTACCCATACTTTGATCCTGGACTATTAGTCTCAAGAATTGTGAGAAAATTAATTTTTATAGTTTAAGCCACCCAGTCTTATTTTTTTTATTTTACAATTATTGCAGGCCTAGCAAATTAACACAAACTTTGAATAAAAAAGTAAAAGTTTCAGGCTAATACCTAATTGACAACATAAATGCTTGTTTAGACATTCAGAAATGGTCATCATAAAATTGTGCAATGCCCTAAGCATGCATTACATACTAGGAATAGGTAAGTCTGTTTTATTTATTTATTTTTTTTACCTTGAAGATGCTTAGATAAGTTTCATTTCTAGGTTGGCTCATGGAGTTCACATTTCTGAAATGTAAACTTCCTTTACATTTATCCAAATATAATCTGTCATGCAGAAACTAGCTCTCTTCAGAAAGATATAACTGATGACTTCATCTCTCAGAGGTCTTTCTCCTGATTCAACTCTTAACTGCTACGTTCTTTATCTAGTAACGTTTTAGGATCATTTGTCTTACTTACAAAGCCATATAAAATATAAGTGCGTAAGAGAAAAAGCACAGTGGTGGCTGCATTTTTTTCATCTCACATAAGACTCAGTGAAGTGCCTTTCACAAAATAAGCACGAAAAGAATGGGGAATTAATAAATACTTTCAATAAAAATAAATGGAATTGTTAAATAATTATTATTTTGTATTCATTCACCAAATAATAATTGTTTTAGAAAGGTTGTACTAAGTTAACACACACCCTTGTTTTGATGTTATTTCTATTTTTCATATAAAAACATGACTACTTATGGCTCGGCGCCTGTTCCTCAGTGGTTAGGGTGTCGACCACATGCACCAGGGCTGGTGGGTTTGAAACCCGCCCAGGCCTGTAAACAACAATGACAACTACAATAACAGCAACAAAA
Source organism: Nycticebus coucang (assembly GCF_027406575.1). Taxonomy (NCBI): domain Eukaryota; kingdom Metazoa; phylum Chordata; class Mammalia; order Primates; family Lorisidae; genus Nycticebus; species Nycticebus coucang. Next base: position 44,081,187 of record NC_069794.1, on the reverse strand, counting down.
AAGTTAGCCGGGCATAATGTTGAATGCCTGTAGTTCTAGTTACTTGTAAGGCTGAGGCAAGAGAATCACTTAAACCCAAGAGTTTGAGGTTGCTGTGAGCTGTGATGCCATCACACTCTACCGAGGGAGACATAATGAGACTCTGCCTCAAAAAAAAAAAAAAAAAAATTACCACTTGCATTTGGCATTTGGTTTGTCTTTTTCTGGTTTCATTTACCATACTACTTCAAGAAAGATAGATAAGTCTGGCCTGCATACAGTTGCCCAATCCTCACCCATTACTCAGTGGTTCCTGACGCTTTTTCTCTCAGGTATCTCCTTTAGGAACTAGTGAAAAGCTGTAGGTGTTCTACCCTCAAACTGATCTACACACATCCTGTAGGCAAGTTCACTTCACGTACTGCCCAAAACTTGTGTCTATGAACATCATCTTACATGCTATTACCTTAGAATAATGACTGAACTATCACCAAGGAAATCAATAGTTGTGTGTAGAAAGGGAATTTCTGAAAATGGACATTTCATTGGAGAAAAATATACTAAGTGCTTGAGAAGAACCTATATTTCAGGAATATCAAATCTTTATGATGCTGCAGGAATACCTTGAAAGAACACTGAGAAATTTTCAAAAGTCCTAATAGTTAATTGTTAGGATCAAACAACCCAATACATGCTGGATTATTTTTTTCTTTTATTGTCATAAACAGATGGAATTAATTTAAACTAAATATGGGAAAGATGTTGTTAAAGGGATATAAAATTCCAGTTAGGCAGCAGGAATAAGTTCAAAAGATCTATTCTATAACATGGTGAATATAGTTAATAACATGTACTCTTGAAAATGACTAAGAGAAATTTTAAGTGTCTGACTAAAAAAAAAAAATAAGTAAATGAAGTAATGTTTATGATAGTTAGCTTGACCAAATCATTATGCAACTTGAACATTTTTCAAAACTCCATGTTTGATATTTATTTGCCAATTAAAAACACATAAAAATTAAAAATAATTTTAAAATTAACAACTTTCGTAAGAAATGAAAAAGAAGGTCATGAGATAGAATTTAAACATGTATAAGACACAGTGTGTACTTGAAGTAGATACGTGTACTACACAGACACACATACACTCATTCTAAAGTTTTTCTTAAAGATGCAAAAGGGAAAAGGCATGTAAGAAAATTCATAAATGCATAAACAGTTGTCCAGAAGATGTCAAAAATAACACATTACTCGTGTTATTTGCAATCCTCTCTCAACAACATGACTGGAAATAGAAAGAACAATGGCATTTTGACTCTTCTCTCTAAAGTTCCCAGATTGTAAATCATTCTTTAAACAGTTATCAATTCCTAGGGTACCTATTAATGATTTTCATGTTGTTGAATAGATATTTCCTAGGAGAAAGTTTTACGACTCTATAAAGACTAAACATGCCTGACAAAGCCAAAATTCATATTCTACTAATTAGAGAAAATAAACCATTTGTGTATCTGGATTGTGTGCTGACGACTATGGAGTCAGATGATAAGTATGACTTGAAGTAAAGGTTAATCAGTGATATCATTGAATTGTTGCTTTTTTGGAAACCCAAGACTGAATGAAAGGCATGTAAACCAATGGCTTGCCCTAAATGTCATGTTGCTCTTAGCTTTCTAACATCCATCACGCCAAAGCCATGTTCACACGATACTTGCTTAATTACACAGAAAGCCATGTGTCGTTATTTTACTTTGTATATTAAGCAAATTGTATGTAATAGGGCAAATATATATTATATCACTCCTCCCCCATTCTCCTTATTATACCCAACACAAACATTTGGAAAAAAAATCCAGATACAAAAATACCATGCTATGCTCCACGTGTTATTCTTCCAGGGTAAACACGGACAGAGGATTTTAGACTGAAAGGAAATATGAGTTCTAGCCCCAGTTGGATCTTTGACATATTGACTTTCATAAAAATGACACCTCACATTCATATTAGTTCTGGCATTTACTATTTTCTCACCTCTAAGAATAAAATGAGACCACTTGTGAATATCTCAGAAAGAAAAAGTTGTGTTTCTTTTTCTCTATTTCTTTTGTCTTATTGTGTATTTGCACATTCACTTACATAGAAAGAGAGCTTATTCTGGGACCAGACTGCCTGGATTCAAATTCAGTTTCCTTCACTTCTTAGCCATGAAACTTTAGGCACTTTATTTTTTTCTTTTTGTGCCTCCATTTGCTCCTTTGGAGAATGGAAATAATACTACCAAACTCACATGGATGTCGTGTGAATCAGTTGGGTCCATAGATCTTCAACAATTAGAATAAGGATGAAATAACTGTTAAGTTCCAATGTTGATGTTGTTAATGCCTCATTCATTTAAGCATTTTATTAATTTTTTCTAATATCATGCCTGAAAAAGTTTATACATGACAAAAAAGCTCCTCTGCTCAAACCTCTAATACTCAGTTTCATTCTTGAGTTAAAGCCATCATTGCTTATAAGCAAACAAGAGGAACACCATCTCACAACGTGACCAGAATAATATGCTTTATTCAGCAAATGGTAAATTGCTCCTGATCAGGAGTTTCCTAATTTGACTTGAGAGAGCAACCAAGCAGGAGTGAGCTGGTTCCAACACCTCAGTACAATGCTAATGATTTTTTCATGTTGAATTAATAGGATTGAAATGTTTGTGATTTCAGCAGCTGTTGGGAACAGTGGGAGAGCTTCCACCAACACCGACAGCCTTGTGCCTCTCATATGGCTGTGCTTAGATAAAACAAGAATGCTAACAGTCTGCCTAGAGTACACTCATCTTAAATTAATAATAATTATTTCCACCAAAGGCAGCTTTCAAATGTCTCCCCCATCCCATGAAGAATTTGTATATATTTTTAAATGTGTGTATGAAAGAGTAATTTGTTGTGTGCATAAAGTAAAATTTATATTTTGAAGCAGGTGAGTGGCTAGTGTTTAGCTGTCTGATTAATTATCACAGCAAGAAATGATTAGGATTTGCCAACATGGAGAACATTTCTACTTTGCTCAAGCACATTAATACCCCCTAAGATCCTTTCATTGAGTCCCAGCCACCTCCTGTTAAAAATGTAAATGTTTTCTCAACATCTGTATTGAGCTTTCCATTTCTCTGAAATACTACCACTAACTGATTCATTTCAGCTCATTTTCCCCAAATACACAGACATGCTCATTTAAATCATCTTCCTTCTCATTTCTTTTTATCTCCATTCATTTGGTATTACCTGTATATTGTCATATTTCTTTCACTTGTTTGTTCTTTTGGTAACTTTACATTCCAAAATATATATAATGGGAATGTTTATGTTTAGTGAAGTTTGTCTATACCACCTGAAAATAATCCTATGCTTATAGGAAGAGTAAAAAGAATGTTCAGGTATGAAAAGTGTGTTTTAACTAAGAATAACTTTAGGAATAGTAATCGATTTATAAGAGCAATTATGAAAAAGAATTCCATGTTCTTTATTGATTAAATCAAACATTTTTGACCTTTACAAATATATGAAACAACCGTGGATAAAGATGCCCGATAAATACAATTCTTGATTAAATTGTATGCACCTGCCCTGAAAATACCAAAGTGTTAAAGAGAGAAAACAAAATAGAGAACTAGAATGAAGAGAGAAAGAGATCAAGAGGGCAGAATCCAAAATGGGATTTGAAGTCATCAGTATTAATAGTACAGTATCTCTAAAAAGTAAGTACAAAAGATTCAGTTGAGGGTCTTAAAAAAATATGAGAAATATGAATATAAGTCTATATATAATTGTATTTGCATAAAGAGATTTAGGGTCCTTTTTCTAAAACGTTTACCAGTCATCTATTACTCTTTTGATAGGAACTTTGAAATCAAACTTCTTCAAAAAAAACAAACAATATTTTATACCAAAAGCAAATTGAAACAAAACATGCCCAACTAGAATCAGATTAATTTTTTTTTTATCACTTTAGTGAAAAACACCAATGTCTTAGAAAACAAATAGTAGAAGTAAGTATCACAATGTTTGGCACTTTTTCATCCCTCTCCCAATATTTCAGAATGTTAGATCCCTCATTAGTTTTTCAACCTGAATATTAGTACAAGGGAAACTTTTGAAAGATTTTACAAAGCAGCATGTATTTATAATGAAAAAGAGTACTAATAAATAGGTCATGATCTTCATTATTTTCATTAGAGTATTTTAATTCTGACCAATATAAATATTTTGTTAAAACTCCAGACTGGCGGTGTGGCCGAGATGATCCACGCGTGTTAAATATGCTTATAGAGAATATATTCAACTTGAAATACACATCTACCAAATAGATTAAGAATTGAATTATGAAGCGGCATCTTTTTCCTCCAGTGTATATATATGTACACATAAGGATGTACATATGTAATATTTGAGCTTTCCATAAGGACATATAAGTAAGTACATATGTGTGTTTATACATAACCTAATAATCTAATATCCTGAATGTACACTTTGGAAGGCATTCATCTAACTAAGGCTAATATATTCAGGTACACAAACATATGAACACTACATCACAAATATGTATATACACTTTTCACATCATTGTGGAAGCCTTGAGAATCTGCCTCATAAAAATATGACAAAAATTACTAATTGTGGTATCTAACCTCTAAAACTGTACTGTCAGACCTTGTTCATTATGTAGTAATTAGAAAGAGACCATTAGCATCAATGCTGTGAACTTTTCAATGTAGTTCAGGATATAGTGTGGTATAACCAATTAAAACAAAAACATTTAAGGAGCTAAGGAAACCATTAAAACCAATTCATTAGAGGTTCATATTTTTGGTTCAGTGGTACCGAACATGCACATTCAAGCAGAAAAACTTGAATTGCTGATATATCCTAAAGCATATTGTACATTTGAGAGGTAGGAAAGCTTGGCTTATATTACTGATTTTACATTGACAAGGCTGTAGAAATCATTTAAACAGCTGTTAGAACTATCAGAAAAGTAAACCCATAGCAAGCAATGAAGATGAAGTGAATTCTTTCAGCGGTATCTGTTATGTTATTGTTGAGATAACTTTAATAATGACAAATTTTATTTTGTATATACTTTAGTTGTTTTATACAGTTGTCAAAAGTCTGATTGGTTCTTGAGGTGGATGACTGCACAGTCATTAACCCATAACAGATCAAAAGGAAGTTTCAGGATTTTTTCCCATTCTGAAACCCTCCAGATGATTCAAGTACTATTACTCTAAGATAATCCTCTGAAACTGGACAAGTATTTTAAAAGGTAGGCGTACATTTGCTTTGATGTTGATTATTCTTCACAACAATCCACTAAAATTTGGCTGCTCTGTCTCTACTTAATCACACGGGAGTACGTGATGTCACCCAAGCAGACTCTGTGTGCATCTCTTTGAAAGTTGCTCATGGGGGTGCCTGTAGGTCAGTGGTTAGGGCGCCAGGCACATGCTCCAGGGCTGGTGGGTTCGAACCTGGCCCGGACTGGCTAAAAAAAAATAAATAAATAAAATAAAATAATATATATATATATTGTGGCGGGTGCCTATAGTCTCAGCTATTAAGCAGGCTGAGGCAAGAGAATCGCTTGAGCCCAAGAATTTGAGGTTGCTGCGAGCTGTGACACCACAGCACTCATCCGAGGGTGACAAAGTGAAACTCTGTTTAAATTAAAAAAAAAAAAATAAGAAAGTTGCTCATGGTGGCTTTTGAAAAGAAACTGATAGTAAAAATTGTACAATTATGTGTGACTTTGGACCTCTGTTTATCATCACCATTATCAAAGAATAATATTGCCTGAAAATACACATACACAAACACTCAGCTAGATTACTGACTTTTTATGAGCACAAAGAACTTCATATGCTGAAACCTCTGTATCCATCAATAATATGATCTAGGTATAGCTGGACACAATGGTTCACTCCTATAATCTTAGCACCTTAGGAGACTGAGGCCAGTGGATCGCTTGAGGTCTGGAGTTCAAGAGCAGCCTGAGCAAGACCAAGACCTTGTCTCTACAAAAAAATAGAAAAAAAAACTAGCCTGGCTCCTGTAGTCCATTTACTCAGGCAGCTGAACCAAGAGGATCTCTTGAGGGCAAGAGTTTGAGGATGCTGTGAGCTATGATACCACGGTACTCCACCCAGGGCTACACAGAGTGATACTCTGTCAAAAAAGAGATAGATAGATAGAAAGATAGATAGATAGATAGATAGATAGATAGATAGATAGATAGATAGATAGAGATATAGTAAAGATATAGACATATACATATATCTCTCTATCTATGTATATATATCATTCCAAAAACCTCTGAAATTTATAACAGCACTTTCCCTGCTTACCATTCTGTAGGTATTTTCAACAATCATCAGCATGATGGTAGAATAATCCAAACCCATTTCCACTCTCCTGCACCTACCCCAGAGCCACAGCAACAAATACAACATCATAATCAATAGCCATTTATAAAGTGAGTAACATGTGCCAGGTAATCATCTTTTTATTCTCAGAACAACTCTATGACCTCAACGTTAAAATTTGATTTTGCACATGAGAAAACAGTGACTTAGGCCCCAAGGGACATAATCATATCAACAAGAATTGGCATCATTGTAGTTGGTGTCATTTAGTTTAATTCCAAAATCAGTTACCTTAACCACCACCAAAAGATATTCTTCCCAGTTCACTACCAGAATTTAGAAAGAGACTCTAACATATTTTAAAGTAAAAATTCACAATGCCTAAAATCAAGAACAAATGCGTGTACTAGGAAATGAACATCTACCCCTTACAACTATATACAGATAGGATCAAAATCAATCCTTTAGTTTAAGTTCTGCTTCAGAACTAGGATGAATTAGGAGACAAAATCTACTCAGAAAACCAGCGGTGCATCTTACAAGGGTATATGTGAAACTTGGTAAACAGTCTGTAAAGCTAGTGAATGATGCCCCATGATCATATCAATGTACACAGCTATGATTTAATAAAAAAAAAATAAAGAAAGAAAACCAACGAGGCTTGGCACTGGCCCAAGCCTTGCAAGCTGGCTCTCAATTCTACTTTAAGTATCCCATAATGTCTGTATATACCAACACATACACACACTTCAAAACACCATGTTGTACATAATAAATGCATACAATTTTATCTGTCAATTTAAAAAAAATTACAATTAGAATTAAAAATATCATCAGAGAATATACAGAATAAGCAAAAAACATATGGGTAGGTACCATGAGAAGTTTGTTCAGTCTCTCTCTCTCTCATTTACGTACGTACTCAGAGGTAAGATTCATATGACTCTTTAAGAAAATGAGTATCTAATATTTGATAAAAAGGACATCACATCATTACTGTTAAACAAAAGAGAATGATGAAAAAAATAGAATCATTTAAAATGAGTTAATTACCAAACAATAAGAAAAAATGTATATTAAGTATGTGAAATGAATGCACTTAAGGAAACATATGTACACTAGAAAAATAAAAATTGTTTACTAACTGTAGTTTGCCACTTAAATAAGGGGCAATCTTGAGTATACCTCTGTTTTAAAGCAATGACTCTGAAAGTCTCATGTAGGCTGAATTACAGAAAGAGAAAACCAAAAAAGTGGGAGACTATTAAAATGGTCGGTGTAAAAGGTAACATTTTCCTGAAAGAAAGAAGTGGAATCAAGGATAGAGAAAAGATAATTTCTGAGGTATTTGGGAGCAAACAGAGAAATTAGACATACCACTACGACTTATTTTGGTAAATTTTGTTACAGATGAAATTAACCAGGAAGGGTTACATAATTTGTGGAACCCAGTGAAAAATGAAAGTATGCATCTTCTTGTTTAAAAGTAATAATTTCAAAGTGGCAGAATATAAGCACAGCACTCTTCTTCAGATGGTGCCCTACGCAAATGCATGGGCCACAAGCCAGCAAAGTGAGGTCACTCACTCGCTGGAACACAAAACAGGAAACAATTAAAAAAATTGTGGAGGTACTAGCCAACCAATATTTTAAATAAACACTATGTTAGAAAATAGCATCAATAAGCAGAGAATTTCTTCCAGAGTCTCTCCTCTTCTGTATCGGTTTGGGCTTCTTCGACCCATAGTTAGTTTGCTTTTCAAAACAAACTCTGCATCTTATCCAAAGGGAGGAATCCCAACTCTTTCCAGGTCTTGGCTCTGTGTGAGAACAGCAAAGCCTTCCGACCTCATTGATTTCCCTGGATCTGTGTTCGACCCATTAGCCACAGAAAAGCTGTGCTGCACCGGGGAGGGGGGCAATGGGTGAAAGAAGGGACCAGGGGCAGTAGAAGGGTGTTACTGTCCTGCCTTCTTCTTCAGCTCCGAATTTCCCGATACCTTCTCTATTTTGATGGACCTGAGATTTTACTCCTCCTGGTCACACAACAGATGATCATCACAAGACCATGGTGTATGCCTGGGATCAGAACATGGCAGGGGAGATGGAGATTACTCATAGCCTACCAGGGCCAGAGTGAAAGTAACATCTTCATTGTAATAGAGCCTTTGTCCTGTCAGTGGGGCTGACATCTGCTTGTTGAAGTCATACAAAGCTGGCTAGGATGCTTTCTTAACCTTGCAGAAAATTGTGACATTTACCAGCCAAGTGTGGAGATGCAATAACCCCTTATCTTTTTTGGAAGTGGACGGTACAGTAAGAAAGTTAAAGAATCTTCCCTTTCTAATCCAGGAGCCTCCACTGCCCTCCTGAAGAGAAAGACAACTTTTTAAAGTCAAGACTCAGCTCTTGATTTACATGGGTGCAGGGAGATGGACCAGAGACAAGGGAAATATAGGACGTAAGCTACAGGTGTCTAAGCAGGGTTTTCTTGACATAGGGATGTACCTCCTCAAATTGAGATGAGGGGAATGGGGGAGTACTAGTGCCCTATTGCTACAAATGGAGAGTGCTAAATGGTGGACCAGGCTTCTCCTCACCCTTTAAAGGAGGCCTGAAATTTAAAGTGACATTTCTGCTTGTTTCTATGCAATCCCCAAGTCTGCCTTAGTGTTTGTGACAAAGTCAATCTCCCACTCTCCCCCTAAAATATCCACCTGTGTAAAGCAAAAACAGAATAATAAAAGGTAAGTCATAAAAGCACAAATTAGAATGACAAATGAAAGACTAAATTTAACTATTACAAAAAATATGACAAATACATAGTATAATCAGCTTAACCTCCTAAACTGAAAAAAAAAGAAGTCTTGGGTTGATTTTTTTTTTAAATTCAAAATTATTTGCCTAAAATAAACATAAAGAAGCTTAGAAATAAAAGTTCATAATACAATAAACAAAAAAGCTTAGCTATCACCATAATACATTAGCAAAATAGAAGCAGAAGTGGTTATATTAATATCATGCTACTATTTAAACTTCTTGAGGCCAGATGACATGTTTTACTTATAAGCATAAAGAGTATAACATTTGTCGAAGACTCAGTGAGCACACACGTAGGGAGATGGATTTCTAAGATATGATACATCATAGCACAGAAGACACTGTAATTTTGAAGAGAACATGAACATAACAAGTATCTAACAATAGACTCACACATTCTCATGCTTTTTCTTAATCTCTTTGATGAGTTCTCCCCATCTTCCTTCCAACATGCCCACCCCCTCCTCGGGGACTTTGAGTTTCTTTGGCATCTATATTTCATAATAACAGAGGCACCTTGTAAGTTCTAAAGCAGAGCAAATAGACTGCAATTCATCAAATATATATATTATATATATATATATTTGTTTCATTTTATAGATACATGAAAAGGAATGACATTTTACCCCTGGCCCAATTCTTCTATCTCCTACTCCTTTTTGGATCTCCCAATGACTTCAAAGAAAAATTTTCTCTGGGAGGATTGAGCAGGATTTGTAATACAGAAATCTATGTTCTTTAACGTCAAGAGAGAAGATAATAATTTGCTTTGTAAAACATGAACAAAAGGCTCAAACCAAAAACAATTAAACATTTTTTCATTATTAAAATCTCTTTCCCGTAGTTGGAACAGAATTTCAGTAATTCCACATGCCAATCATGTGTGATTTATACAATTGTGTTTTATGATAACAATAATGTCTTAGCAGAATGAAGTGATTTCTCAAAAGTGAACACCCAAAATGTCACTCATCTCAAGGTAGAACTGTTCAACAAGGTTCTCTGTCCTCTGATTGTGGACACAGTCTTGTGCCATCCAGTACGGTGTCTCCAGTGCCTATTTTAACAATTCCATGCTGGCAAGTACAACTGAGGAAATAAACTTTTAATTTTGCTTAATTTTTAATTAATCTAAATTGAAATAGCTACATGTGTCTGGTGACTAACATATTGGACTGCACGATCATGCTTTTACAATCAATTGTGGTAATACAACCAGCAGTCTGTTAAGTAGGTGTGAAACTGGTCTTGGATTAATAGAATTTATAGTTTAGTGCTGGTGACGACTACCAAGTAAAAGAATAAATATCAATAAAAATGTAAACAAAGTAGAAATGCATGCTTAAAAACAAAATGAAATGCAAAAGATGACTTTCTATGGGTAAGAAGACAGAGAAGACCCCATGGAAGGTGAGAATTCAGGCCATGACCTAAGTCATGGAAAGGGTCCAGCCAAGGAAATAGCTCAAGGAAAGGCAGCTGTGGCTGGGGAATAGCAGGAACCACTTCCTAAGCTTCTTAACTTGTTCATGGAACTGATAGAGACCTGTGGCTGGAGGAGAGTGAATGGGAAGGAGAAAGGAGGAATGGAAGAATCAATCAGGGCTTGCCCATTGATCCATGAATGGATTAATAAACTGTGGTATATGTACACCATGGAATATTATGCAGCCTTAAAGAAAGACGGAGACTTTACCTCTTTCTTGTTTACATGGATGGAGCTGGAACATATTCTTCTTAGTAAAGCATCCCAAGAATGGAAGAAAAAGTATCCAATGTACTCAGCCCTACTATGAACCTAATTTATGGCTTTCACATGAAAGCTATAACCCAGTTATAACCTAAGAATAGGGGGAAGGGGGAAAAGGAGGGGAGGGAGGGGGGAGGTGGACAGAGGGAGGAGGGTTGGTGGGATTACACCTGTGGTGCATCTTACAAGGGTATATGTGAAACCTAGTAAATGTGGAATGTAAATGTCTTAGCACAATAAGTAAGAAAATGCCAGGAAGGCTATGTTAACCAGTGTGATGAAAATGTGTCAAACGGTCTATGAAACCAGTGTATGGTGCCCCATGATCGCATTAATGTACACAGCTATGATTTAATAAAAAAAAATTATTAAAAATCTTGGTTATTTTCAAAAATGCACAAAGAAATCACTGACTTTTTAATGGGAGAGAAGCATTATTATATTGGTGAGTTTAATTTTTTACTTTCGTTGCTTTCTACAGAATGAACTAGAGAGAGTCAAAATGCAATCTGGGTAGAAAAGTTAGGAATGTATTGAGGTTGTCTGGTTTGATGTGATACTAACAATTTGAGTGGTAAGGCAAAAGGACTCATGGTGCCTGTGTGCACATGCACACACACACACACAAATATATGGATTAGATTTGGGGATCACAAGAATAGAAAAATCAGGTTTGAGGTGTAAACATGCAGTAATCAAACCTCAGAGAGACACAAAAACTGGAGAAAAAACAAAAGTCAGGGCTCATTCATATGGTTGATTTTGTCACTTTTAACAGGTCTTTGAGATACTCCAAAGGAGCTCTCAAGGGGGCAATTGGAATCAGAGAGAAGATCAAAGCAAAGTTGGGGGTTGAGATAAAATTGTGAAGTTCTCAAAAGAGATAGTGATTACTCAGTACTATAAACATTTATTCTTACACATTTTCTTTTCTGTGTCCCCCAAAACTTTTAATATTAATAAATGATCAAAATAATATAAAATTACAACTGGATAGGAGGAATACGATCCAGTGCTCTAAACCAATGTAGAATGACACTGGTTAACAGTCTTACATCATTTCAGAGAACTGGAAGGAAGATATTGAATGTGCCCAACACAGACAAATGATAAATGTTTGAGATGATGGATATGCTAATTACCCTGATCTGATCACTGTACATTGTATGTATCGCAACGCCATGGACCACATGGATGAGCACTAGTATTATGTCAATTAAAATGTCTAACTTGTTTAAACAAGTTCAAGTCAGTACAATTTCACTATAACAATATTTACTAAAAGTGTTTCCACTTAATAATAATATAATAATGAATAATAAAATTGGTTATGATAAGGAATAAAAATGAATGCAGTAAAGTCATCCAGTCAAGAAGCCTGCCTTTGCTGACCGAAAGGATAGGGTGACCAGAGCAGCTTCCTATACCTTCCCTATCATCTGTCTTCCTACTCTTATCCCAGCCATACATGGAAATAGTTTCAATGTATTGACTCAAAGCTAAACATTGCTAAACCATTCTCAATAAATGATCATACTTATTCAAGCAATATGGCAAAAGGCAAAAATATGCCTTAATTTGCTCAAACATGAGGTTCTCAAAACAGTGTCAAAAACACATGAGGACAAATATTGTGAGCAGGAACTTTGTGGTACTCACATTACTGGTGAATCTTCACATTTTCTATTAGTTAGAAATGCATTGATTCTCAATGAATCAGCTTAATTATTCTTTTTTCTTAATATCTGGTAGCTTAGTATTGTCATGCCTTCCTTTCTGAACCTATCTTTCTACTTAAGTAAATGACTTCTTGGACTTCCCTTCATCCTGTTTGTTGTAAGAAGTGTAAGTGTGTGTGGGGGGCACTGTAGGAGCAGGGAAAGGACTACAAGGTTTGCTTTCGAGTTAAGTTATATAGTCCAGAGCTTTTAAGAAATATTTTATAAAGAGATTAGAAAAATACTTCATGATATACTTAATCCACACGTGCAACAACAATTCTGAATCCTTGACAATTCCATAGGGAAACACAGCTGCTGATGAACTAATTGTGTACTGATATAATAAACACATTAACCAGATAAAACTGGTGTGAATGGAAGTACATCTAGCATTTTTATTAGAAACTAACGTTAAAGATTTTGATTTTCCCAGATGGAAATTGTAAATCATCCTGGCATTTCACTGACTTATTTGTAAGTGTTCTTTAGCCAGGAAAGAAATTACACATAGATTAGTAAGTACAAATGTCATATATAATATTAATATCCTAAGATCGAAATGTATATAAAATGAATATATCTCTAGATCTTATTTATACATGCAGAAGTCTCTTATTAATGAGGAAAACATTACAAGAATTATGCCAATGTGAAATGAATTAGAGATAAATTACTTATCTCGAGTTACTCAGTTTATAATGCACTTTGGGGATATTTACTTTTTGCTTCCTCCATACAAAGTCAATATTCAAATAACCCTCAAAACAGCAATGTTAAAATTTTAAAATCAGTTTAATCCCTAGAACTACAAATTCTTTGATCCCAGAGCTTAAACATAAACTATCACATTCATTATAATTATGGAAATCAAATAAATTTAATTTAATCTTCACAATATATCTTATAAGGCAGATATTATTCCTTTTTTACAGAGAAAGAAACAGGTACTTATCGATATTAACTAAATTCCCTACATCACACTGTTAGTGAATTGTAAATACTTGTGAGAATTAGGACTGTCTTATTGTTTTTTGAACCTGCAGAACATAGGAGAGAGACTGAGATGTCACAGGTATCCAATGTATAAATAAAGTTGAAATAAAGCCTTGGTGCTGTAAATAAAAATGAATATTATTTAATATTAAACTCATCATCTTTCCACTGTGCTGTACAGCGACATTCTGCTGAATCAATGGATAATGCCCTCCCCAATTGTAGATCCCTCTCACTAGCCTTTTTAAAGTTAAACATACATTTTGGGTGTTCTGACATGCATATTGACTTCATTTCTAAAAAACATAACATTAACTAAAATTAGGGGAATAAGGTGTTGGTAAACTGGGTGAAGGAATCCTATAAAAGTAATCAAGTTAGGAAATAAGTATTACGTGCCTTGTAATTGAAAAGGTTCTCGACAAAACTGGAACAAACAGAACAATGAAGAGAGAAAAGGAAAAGTTACAATGAATAAAGAATCAACACAAAAAGAAAAATTCTCCAGGGCATACTTGAATTCTAGACTCATGTGTCCATATGGTGATGGATCAGGAGGCCTCTGCACTTGAGTGGCTTTCTGTGCATGTCAAAATAGATTGCATTACTTACTGCTCCAATATGATGCATTATTAATGATGAGTGCCCAGTAATTGTAGTCAAATTTTGGTTAATATGAAGGGCCCACTGAAGGCCCAGAGTGAACAGTCACATTATTCAACAGAGTGAAGATATGGCTACTGTTTGAAATCATGTGAAAATAGATTTAGATACACAAACTTATAATTAAGTTCATACTGTGAGTAAAGCAGTGTATTTAATGCTTAAGAAAAATAACTTTGAAGTACAGAATTATAGGTAAGACAAACATGAACATGTTTACCCAATGAAAGAACAGTGAAAAATCAAGGAATCTTAAATAAAAAGTGATTACGTTACTATTTGGTAAACTATGAATTAACTTATTAAATTGATTAGCATATAAGACTATAAGGTCTGCATATGTAAATAATTTCAAAAATTCTATTTGATATACCATTCTCATTATTAAATATTACAAAGAGATACTGGTAAATGGATTCACAGCTTAAGATGTTGATATAAATGAAGTCGATAAGGCCTTTTATAGCATAATCTTTGATACAATGATAGAATCTATACCTGTCTATCATGGGAACTGCAAAAATTCCAATTTCCCTATTTCTATAGACCTGTCTTGAAATTTTAATAGTACATAATTCTGTTGTGTATTTATTTTACAATAACAGAACTGTAGCTGGGAATTGCTGGTCATCTAAGATGTAAATTTTCCAGAGTTCTCTGTAGTTAGGTGTGGTCATATGGTTGATTTCCAGGTCAACTTGCATCTAGGATCTTCAGTGCTTTTTCCCTCAGGATTTTTTGACGTTTAAAAGAGCAGGTGAAGATGGCAGACCTCCCTTTTCTTAGGTCCATGAATGACTTCATGAACCATAGCCATTCATTGACCTGGAATAGCTAATTAGGACCACTGCGTAAAGTACACTTCTTTGTTTCACATTAAATCTTATTATCTTGTATTTGTTAAGTCATTATTTTCAGATGTCTTGTTAAAGACTTAGTTTACATTAACTTCAACAGTGGCATAGCTCTGAGAGTTTAGCCCAGGTTTACTTAAACTACCATCACTGGGTCGTTCCATTCATTTATTCCTTAAATCAAATTTTGTATCTCCTCTTTCAAAACTGAAAACTTCCTTGAGGGTGTGAACTATGGAAAATCAACTAGAAAGTTTATATTTCAGGATGTAGGGTTAGAATTCATGCATAGTATATGGAATACAGGGACAAACATAGAAAACATATAGGGGAAAATATTTCCTCACCCCTCAGAAAAGGGACTTCTGACTATTTTAGAAAGAAAGGGTATTCAAGGGTAATTACTCAACATCTTCATATGCACCAGATAACATTAATTATGTCTATATCAATTAAAAAAAGTGTTTTGTGTGTAGATGAAAAATAAAGAAGAGATAAAATGAGATTTTTAACAAATTCTGGTCAAATAGATAATAGACAAAAGATTTTCCGATTTTTTATTACTGAGTAACTAACATAATTCAGAATTTTAGTATAAATGCCTTGATGTATTCTCAAATGTATTAGAAATTTAAAATGTCAATCATTATCTCTTAAATATATCCAACATTAATACATGCTATTGGCATGGGCATAAAATTAATTAAAGGCAAAGTAAATATTTTTTATTTATATAATGTTTTAATTTACATTACATAGTATGCATTTACCATGTACAATATGATGTTTTAAAGTATATATATATATATATATAGTGGAATGATTAAATCTAGCTAATTAACAAATACGTTATGTCATATAGCTATGATTTTTGTGGTAAAGTTACTTAGTGTCTCCTCTCTTAGTGTTTTTCAAGATTGCCGTATATAATAATTAACTACTGCCATCATACTGTACCATAGATCTTTTGAAAAATTTTTCCTATCTAACAGAAAATATGTATTCTTTCACCAACATTTCTCCAACATCCCTACCCCCAGCAATCCCAGCCTCTACTCATTGACTATTGTCAAGAATTATACACCAAAAATGGATGACCTATGAGCAATGGATAAATTATTGAATACATACAACCTGCCAAGACTGGTTTAGGGAAATAAGATAAATTCAAGTAGACGAGTGAAAATTGAATGGTTAAATCAGATATACTATGAAACATACATTATGGGCAAGTCATTGGGTCAGTCCATATTACATAGGTTTCCAAATTTATTAGTATAGATCTTTCATGAAATAAAAAATATTCACTTCATTCATACTATAAACCAGTTCACATAGAAATTTGTAGATCAACATTTAAAGTAAGTATATGGTGAATCATTTTTCAAAATACTACTCTATGTGTATATTATATGTGTATACATATTAATACATATATATCACATATCTCAAAACGAAGACCTTATCTTATATATGTATGGACACAGGAATGAGATAAGATCTCACTCTGCTGCCCAGGTAGATCTGTGGCTATTCACAGGTGTCGCCGTAGCACTCTGAAGCTTCAAAATCCTGGGCTTTCATGATCCTCCTGCCTCTGCTTTCTATGTAGCTTGGACTACAGGCATGTGCCACCATGCCTAAACTATCAAAATTTTTGTGTGTATATATTTGTGTGTGTATTTATACACATATGTGAATTTTATAAAATAACACTTGCATTTTGTGTATAATCTACATATGAAGAGAGACATAATAAGCACATATCAATGTGAAAAATAAACATATAATTTAGAACAAGCACTCTTCAAACAAAAACAAGCTATATTTAACTATGTAGCAGTTGTATTGAAATATAAAATCAGAACCAAATAAAAGGCAATATTTTGTTGCAAAGATGTGAAATATGTATGCACAATGGAGATAAAATGAGGTTAGATTAAGATAAGGACAATTCCCCCAAAGCCATTTCATCAAAATCTTACACACAGCTAATACAAACAAATTCTGTATATTATACCTGTCATTACCACTCCATCTCATTTTCCTATAGATGCCCACAAAGAACTCCAAAATCGGGGAAAAAGAAACTATATTGTCATAATAAATAGAAGAGGATAAGAAGTCTCATTTTCATTAAAAGTGTGACATTTAGCAGGAGACAGGAGTTATCCCTATGGCAGATTACAGAGTGGAAGTCATATGAAAGATCCAGAGACTAGATCCATCCTTCCAAGGATACCTGGGCTAAGCTTGTCGAGATTTCCAGTTTTGTTTAATAGTATGTCGCCATAATTTTCATATCTTTGAAAATTAAAATTGGGCAATTAAATTACTTCTGCACTTTGAAGGTAAACAAGATTTATATGCTGATTAAGCACACACACACACATCAATGTATTCATCAAAAAACAAACAGAAGGGTGGTGCCTGTGGCTCAGTTGGTAAGGCGCCAGTCCCATATACCGAGGGTGGCGGGTTCAAACCCGACCCTGGCTGAACTGCAACCAAAAAATAGCTGGGCGTTGTGGTGGGTGCCTGTAGACCCAGCTACTTGGGAGGCTGAGGCAAGAGAATTGCTTAAGCCCAGGAGTTGGAGGTTGCTGTGAGCTGTGATGCCATGGCACTCTACTGAGGGCCATAAAGTGAGACTCTGTCTCTACCAAAAAAAAAAAAAAAAAAAAACAAACAGAAAACTTTGACTCTCATTCTGTCTTTATGTTAGAGAAAATTTTCTTTGAGTTGAACAAAGTTAAGCCCTATTTAAAAAAAAAAAAGAAACTTATGACTCAAACAGGAGTTAACTTACTTCAATTCCTTTGGGTCAGAGCCATTATTATTTGCATATAAAACTTTCTATATAGAGTATATGAGATGTTTCAATTCTAGACCTTAAAACAACCATAGATCATTAAGTTACACCTCTATTAAATGAAAGGTTAAATGGTTTGATGAAAGTGATGGGGGTAGTGCCCGTGGGTCAAAAGAGTAGGGCGTCGGCCCCATGTGCCAGAGGTGGCAGGTTCAAACCCAAGCCCTCACCCTCCTCCCCCCAAAAAAAAACCTGCAAAAAGAAAAAGAAGAAAAGAAAAGAAAGTGATGGGAATTCTCATAATGTAATTTTATAATTTAGCTTTAAAATGTCCAGTTTCCAAGTCAAAAAAGATAGAAAATTAAAGAAAAATTATTCTGTGTACTCCAAAGCAATGTGTGGAATTTAAAATTATGGGCAGAATTCTTCTTATTTACACAAATTCAGTGATTTTTGAGCAAACCAAGAAGTGATTGATGAATTCCCAAAATGCTGTTACAATTTTGCTTCGTCACTGCAGCATGTGGATATTGATTAAGAAAACCTCAGTGTGTGACACATCTTGTACCCTCAATGAATCCCCAAAAATAAATTTCTCAGAAAAAAATAAAACCTTGATTTATTGAAATTTTCCATATTTATAACTTATTATCAGAATTCTGAATAAGCATTAAAAATGCAATAAAAGGAGAAAAAACATTAATTTATTGAGAAATCAATGATACAAGGAGAAAAACTTGAATTTAAAATGGTTATCACTTTATAATTTAAAAAAATATAGAAGTTTTTTTTAACTTTTCTATACATAGCCCAAATAGTAAGTATTTACAAAAGTCTTACACTTAGGGGTATCTTAATGTATGAGATCTTATTGATGACTGTTAATATTTTTGGAATGGACTATAAAGTGCAACTACCTTATGCTAAAAGCTGCTTCCTTATGAAGAGAGATGCCTGGTGCTAGATAAAAGTTATGTTATTTATCTTGCAGGTGGTGCTCTTCACATTCTCAGCAATCAGCTCTCAGCCAATATTCCACAAAGTCTGGGTTTCAAAGTCATATAAGTAATGGCAAAGTGTGTCAAAAATGATTTGCTACCAATAGTCAAGGATCCTAATTTGAGAATAAATTTACTTTTAAATGTTTTACTTCAAAAGTATATTGGAGCAGATTCATAGGCACTGTAGCACTGAAGTCATTCATACTTTCACACAGATATCTTTACCGGATGGGGGGAAAAATAAGTGTAGTTACAGTTGTCTTACAAAGGACCATGCAGGGTTAAGGCATCCATTTTCATGTGTCATAGTGGGAAAAAATGGACCAAAACCAGGGATCTACACTATGAATATAGAACCAGAGAAAAAATAACATTCCTTTAGGCAATGCTATATGTTATCTTCTCAATTTTTAAAATCAAAAAACACAATCTATGTGTATTCTTATGTAAAAGTTCCTAAATAAAGTTTCGTACTTGGTGAACCTGGTTCTATTTATGAAAGGTAATTATATCATTGAAAATTATTTGGAATTTACCCTAAAGAGATGTTAAATAAAAAAGTTAATAAAAATGATGGAGAGGTTTACAAGTGACAGCAGCTCAGAGTATGGACATGGAGAGGGTGGCAGGACCAGGTAGCAGTAGTCACTGTGTCGATTCTTAAGGGAGTCTGTAATGAAGAGAGAGACTCACCAAACTACGGTCCTGCCAAGGGAGAAGAGGCTGTTGCTTAGGAAAGGTTGGTAGTAAGGAGCTTCCTAAAGAAAATAACAAACGGTACAGTCAATTGGTTCCCCAAATAATTCATCATTAGAAGGAAAGAAACAATCCCGAATCTCTCCCCAGCCATATCAAAATATAATCCTCACAAATATTTTTAGAATGGAGAGTGCCAACAGCCACCTACAAATCTGAGTTTGCAAAGTAATTTAAATTTCAGAGAGTAGAAGAATAAGAAGGAGACAGAGGATGAGAAGGAGAGAATCAAAGCCAGAGTGAGGAAGGGGAGGGGACAGGGGAAGGGAAGAAGGAGAGGGAAGAGCACTGACAGCTGTCTGAGTCCGTTTTGGCAAATTCAACGTGCCAGCATTCAAATGCCTGTGTATTTGAGAACTGCAGTTACTGGGCTGGCTCAGTCATCATGGGGCCCTAGGGCTTGAAGTGGACTATGAAACAGCAAGCACAAATGCAAATTGAGATATTGGTTTCTTCAATAATATGTATAACAACCGATACCAGCTACTATATCATGTACCACATAGCGGCTTCATTCGATCAGCTTTTTTGAACATCTAATGTAGTTGTCACTTGAAGCTACAATAGGGTTCTCAGTGCCAAAGAAGTGCGATCACAATACTTTGACGCAAATCAGTGATATGAACAGTATCTAATGGTTTGAGTGAAGATGTTTGAAGTTTCTTTACATAAACTAACTCCGGGTCTGATCCAGAGTCTAAAAACCTAGTGCAGAAGCTACTTAAAGAGAGACTGTGTCCCTCTGAACAGGATATGACCCACTGAGCAGCCAAGGAAAAGGCCTCACTGAAACAACCCCCAGCAGTGACCTCCAGGCGACATGCAGGGTACAAGGTCTCCCAAGATCCAGGGGAAAGTTTTCTTACTGGAGTTGTCCCCACCAGGTTCATGGTCTCAGGGGAGTGGAAGAATGAATTCACAGACCAGGAGCGTGAACAGCCAAAAGCAGAAGTTCATTGATAGAAAAAGAGAGGGAAGGAGGGAGAGGGGTGGGACCTTGGTGTGTGCCGCACCTTCTAGGGGCAAGACATGATTGCAAGAGGGACTTTACCTAACAAATGCAATCAGTATAACCTGGCTTATTGTACCCTCAATGAATCCCCAACAATAAAAAAAAAAAAAAAAAGAAAGAAAGAAAAAGCCTCCAACGCAGTGGAGGGCATCCTGACATAGGCGCCGAGGTCGCCTTGGGGTTCTAGGGTTTTCCTACCTCCTCCCACAGTCCCTCTCACTGGCTTGTGTCATTTTTGTCCTGTGCCTCAATTGATCCCCTCTTTCCTGGCAGCAGTTGTGTTTGTTCGCCCCTTTTCTCCAGCAGGTTTGGTCTCCTCTCCGCAGGAGCCACACAGCTCATCTCACCCACTTCCTCTGGGTAGCTCCTAGCCAACCCCCATGTTTTTAGTTGGGTCACAATATTCCTCCTGGTTTCAGATGGGCTTGGGGTGCCCCTCTCGACTTCCCCTTGCTCTCTTGCCTTCACTTTCTCCCCATAACTTCCCCATTTTTCCCCCTCAGGTCCCCTCAGTTTTATCTGGAAAGCATAGATTCATTTAATTTAAGACAGTATCTCAGCCTAATTCTTTTTAAACAGATCCCACCGTTAGAATTCCATGATCAGTAAGCAACATCCTGGCAATTCACGATTCATAATTGTGAATGATGTCAATCTGAATGGTGCCTGATTTAATGTTTATACAGGTATTTTTCATTTAAGCTTTGCAACTGGGGTCTCTGTTTACATACATTTATGTTAGTCAATGCTAGCTGGAAACTAAAATTGACATCCACCTTACCAGCAATATGCCCTAAAATACATGTTAGATACCTTCAGGAAAGAGTTATGTTCAACAGCTTGACAGTAAAGGGCCAGATTCTCTGTGAATTCTTTCTAACAATACACACTAGCGTGTGGAATTCAGAATAAAATAACTCTGGTGAAGTCTGTTCAATATACCTTTTTCTCCCTGGAAGTACTAAAAGAATAGCTGCTATTATTTTAGTTATTTAAAAATTTTTTAATAAAATTTTATACTAAGGAGACTTTATTCTATTGTATAGTCTATTTAGGAAAGCAAATTTTACATAGACTATTTTAAATTATCATGAAAAGATTTTTTAATAAAAGAGTTGATATATGTAAAAGCATGGAGAGGTTTTCAAGTGGTGGCAATTCTAAGTATGAATATCTTTTCTATGGAGCAATTCTGCCAAATAGATATTAGGAATAATCCTTTTTTCCCCTCCTCCATTCTTTTATAAACCTTTATGGAAACCATATAGAAGAGCTGGAGCTCAGAGATTCATAAAGGCAGATGTGATTACTCAGTCTAATACGGTGGAGAGATTTGAAGAGCAATATTAGTAACATGTTATGATGGCTTTAACAAGGAATATACGCATGAGGTTGACAAATCAGCTCTTCAGTGGAAAAGATGATGATTGAGCAAGTTCTGGAGTTATGGTCTCAGTTTATCAGGCTAAACCTCTCAGCCAAGAAAGACTTGTTATAGTACGAATCTGGTATCTGAACATTTTGTATAATAGGTATTTTTTTGTATATTTGTGACTTTTGTTGACAGCCTGTAAAAATATGGCTCTCCATTAAATGTGTAAATTTTGTCCTTTATGGCAATAATAGACACAATTAAAAGCACAAATAAAAAATCAGTTGGACTAGGTTTATGTATTATGTGGTTAGCCAAGTTCTCCAAACAGAAATTCAAATTTTTACTTATTTATGCAAGGCTAAGCATATATAACAAAGCTGTTCAAGTAGTTCAGCCTTCAAAAATCCTAATTCCTAAATCCCTGTAATGTCAATAAATTTGAGGATGAAATGGCTCATTTTATTTTTCGTTAGAGAAATGCACTTTATACCACTGAATAGGATATGTAGAATATGATAAGGGGAATTCTAGTCCTATAAATTTGTATAAATTATGAATCTAATGAGAAAGTTTTGCTTATTTATAAAATAATATTTTTAACAGCTTAGAAAGTTGGCTGGAAAGAGTGACACAACTCTCGATTTTAATCTATAAATTTCAAAGCTGTTTCCTGATGAACTCTAAAGAGAATACAAGAGTGTACCAGCTACCAGAAAGCAAATATAAAAGAAACCCCTTGCTGACAAAGCAACCTTTTATCCTTGGTACTTCATCTTTGGCCTAGAGGAGATTCAACAGGGGAAATGGTACTGAAGATCAAATGCCTGCCTTCTGGGGTCATTTTATTATATCTAAATTTATAACATAAATGAATGTCCTTAAAGGTAATAAAATGAACAAGCCAATCAGATAGTGCAAAATACACAACAGATAAACACCCCAGTTAATTCTATGCTGATTTTTACATCCAGGGAGATGATGTAAAAGATCAATGAGATTTAATGAGGAAAATGTTAAAACTTAAAATATACAAGGTATGCCTCATCTCACTTTGTACATATTTGCATTTAATTTTCATAGAGAAGGGCTGATTTATATCTACTCAGAAGCTGACTCTGGTTAAAAATATCCTCTTTATTAAGTCTCAACCAGCCATCAAACAAACAAGTACATTTTAAAATAGTATTCCCACCCTGCAGGGTTCCAGTAAAGGAAATAATAAAGTAAAATATGAAAAAAAGAGATTGTTCTTTGATAGGAAGAGATCTAATTAAAAGGAGGCCCTAACAACTCCCTGGATTAATTGGGAGCCAACTGAGATAATTGGACCTATGGGAGTATGATTACACCCATCATCAACTGCTTTTTTCACAAGTATAGGTTAAATGCTTGATGCTTTAATTGGGTGTAGCACTACAATGAAAGTAGAGATAATATAGAAAAAATAATATTTGGGAAAGTGATGTCCTGAAGTTCCCTGGCATCATTAACAATGATGTGTATATGTGTGTGTGTGCGTGTGTGTGTGCGTGTGTGTGTGTGTGTGTCTGTGTTTTCAAATATGCAATTTTGTAGTTTTCTTGGAGCCAGTTTGATTACAGTGTGGTTACAATTCTTTCAACCAAAATATATTTATGCTATTAAAAGTTGACCTATGGACCACATGTAGCTTCTTTGCACTTAGAAATTCAACAAGATCACATCACTTTGTGATTGAACTTAAAAGGGACTGCTGTTTTTGAAGATGATGTCCTTAAATGTACATTGCAACAAACTCTTGGCTTTCAATTAGATGGTCTTCCAAGAAATGGAACCACAAAACTGTAGAGCCTCGGAGAAACTTATTGATCATTTATCTGGTCAAACCTCCTACTTTTACATTTGAAAGGTCTGTAGAAAGACAAATTGAAAGTTGTGGAACAAAGCTGGGTTTTTATTAAGGGTTAGGAGGTATGGGGGCTCATACAGGGCAAGGGCTAATTTTCCTTTGAATTCATGTGACTGAGAAAGCAGTGGCTATTTGCATGCATCTTAACACTTTGTGATGCTATATTTTTAAAACAAATTTCTATGGAGGGAATTATAAAGGTGGTAAATTGAAATCACAGCATTTGCACTGGGAAATCACTGCATGTACCTTGTAATTTAAACAGATACTCAACTTTGTTAGAAAAAAACAAAAACAATATTAACATATTATCATAGACAGGAATGGTGAGCATATAACGTCCATAGGTTTTAGCAGTATGCCCCAAAGTCTTAGACAAGGCTACAGCATCTCTTAAGAAGACTAATCAACGGCAGTGTGCTAGATATTTTCTTTTCTCCATTTGTTCTATGTCCAGTAGGCTAGTTCCCTTACACAGCTTGCAAAGGGGTCTTCTGCGCATAGATTTCCTGTTGGGTTCAGCCAGTGGGAGGGACATGAGCTGGTGATTGGGTGGTGGGCAGAAGTACAAGTGTGAGTAATTAAAACCCGAGGATGAGTCATCAGCAGGTGGACCTTGCAGTGAATCTGTCCCTCTGACAAAGGCTGTTGTCCTTGCTACACAGCCTCTTCTGCTCCTAGAACAACAGCTCTCTCCCCCATGCTGGCAAATTCTTCCCTCTTTGGCCCTTAGACATAAAATCCACACTTTGCCCTTCAAGTCTGCTCTGAACACTGAAGCCAAATTAACCTTTTAAAATTAAAAATGTAATTATTGATAAATCCAAAATTCTTAGGAAGTGAGAAATTACAGTAGGTTCCAGCTGCTCCTCATCAATCCAGTTTTCACTTGAATTATCTTCCATTAATCCCTCAGGACTCAATACAAATGCTGTATTTTATCTAGCTGGTACTTCAATACAGCAGTTTATTTAATTAGCTTATAATACACACAAGGATAAAGTTCTTTATGTCTTTCCTCCCTCCCTTCCTTCCCCTTTGTCATTTTATTTATTTTTTTTTGTATTCTTGTAGTCTATTCATTTCCTAAATACTTAGAATCATCACCATGGTCCCTGTCCTCCAGGACATTACATTTTGACAGGGAGGATAGATAGTAAACCATTAATTATAATAGTAATAATTGAAATATAATCTTGAAAAATGCGAAGTGGACAAGATTCAAGGTCATATATTGCCTTGCTTGTGTTAATATCAGAATCCAGAACAGAAAGTGCCAGATAACAGTTCTTCTGTAAGGGAAGGAGGCAGTGTGGAGTTTTGGTGAAGAACATTGGTTATGCAGTTGGTTCTAATCAGATTAAAATTTTGGTCTATGACTTTTTTTTTTTTTTTTAGACAGAGCCATAAGCTGTCACCCTGGGTAGAGTGATGTGGCATCACAGCTCACGGCAAGCTCCAACTCCTTGGGTCAAGCAAGTCTCCTGCCTTCACCTTCCAAGTAGCTGGGACTATAGGTGCTCACCACAACGCCCGACTATTTTTTGGTTGCAGCCATCATTGTTGTTTGGCAGGCCTGGGCTGGATTTGAACCCACCAGCTCAGGTGAATGTGGCTGGTGCCTAAAAGTCCTTTTTTTTTTTTTTTTCCAGTTTTGACCAGGGCCGGGCTTGACCCGCCACCTCTGAGCCACAGGCACCACCCTGTCTATGACTTTTATGACCTATATAGTTCATAAATTGATTTACCTCCCTAATTCTCAGTTTTCCAATTATAAATGGGACTTATAAAATCTTCACCATTGAATTATTTTAAGTATTAAAGAAAAACTTACATAAATCACAAAAAAATCTGATAGACTTGTTGAAGTAACATTATGGTAGTATTTCCAGAAAGGCATCAAGATTTTGGATTGTGAGTGAATTTGTAATAAAAGGAAAAACAACAGCTCAAAGAGTAATCCATACCTTTTCTATTTATCACAATTTATATTAAGCATAGTTAAAAATTTACAAAAACATGAAACAACTAAATTCTAAGCACAAACATACAGTGGCCAAAATTTTGGCATAAGGAATTTGAAAAAAAAAATTATCACAGCTTCAGAAATACTGTTCTACGTACAAGAAGCCACCTGGCAAATGCAATAAAACAACTTTATTAATACAGTATGTTTCATGCATAAATCTGATCAAATTTGCTCCAGCAATCATCCTGTGTGCTTGAAGACACCTGCAAGAGGGGAAAAAAATTATGTTTCTGTACTTCTTAAAACTCCTATATTTTGTGGCATCATTTGATGTTAATTTGCAAGACAACATTAAGTAACACCTCCTTATCAGAGTCAGAATTTGTTTACAAGTAAGAGTTTAATTTCTAGTTTATTCTTTCTTCATTTACAAAATTATTTTTGGAGTTTTTGGTTGGCAAATTGCAAGCAAATGAAAGCTGTGCATTTGTTTATATTATAAAATCTATTATTAAAAGGTTTGCATTGGGTCTGAGAAAAAAATAACTCGATCAGAAGTATTGTTTGTCTTTTAATTTACTGTATTTTATACAATGCAAACTCCTATATAAATTACCATATATATTTACAATCCTGGCTTATATAATGATATTTCTGAATGTCATAGGGGGTCAACCTAGGCAAAATAGAACATTTTACTAAAATGAGAATAACAAAAAATAAAACTCTGAAAACATCTAAGTAAATCTTACAGGTTTGAAAATATAATATTCTGATATTTCTCACATATCAAATACATATGTACATTTTTAGCACAGCATTACAAACCATATCAATTTTAGAATGCTATCAACATTTCTGCCCAGTATATTTAAGAAATTTTTATTTCTCTGTTATCTATATATAGGTTCACATCGTTTAGGGGAAAGTAAACAAGAGGAATAAGTCTCACAAAAATAGTTTTAGTCATTTAAACGTAGTTGATTACAAAGGTTGCCAGCAACCCTCTTAAGTTTAGCTTGATTAGACATAAACCTGAATAGATTAAACTAAATGAATAATTTGTAGAATTCCACATCCTATGTAATATGAAGTGTCCGTTCAATCACATGACGGATTGTCAATGAGCCAGCTGCTGTGTCCTCCATGGGTAACTGTTCCCATCACATTAAATACAAAAGAAAAAGCAAATGACATGATTAACACCTTCCAGTAGAGTTTCATTCAACGAAGGAACTATTCTATGTCTGTGCTGTCTAATATGGTACCTTCCAGTCATATGTGGTTACTGAACCTTTGAAAAATGCCTAGCATAACCGAAGACTGAATTTTCAGATTTAATTTAATTATAATTAATTTAAGTTTAACCAGCCACATAGGCTGCTGGCTACGTAAAGGACACCTGAGGATGATGTGAATGAGAATTACTGCATCTATTCCTGTAAATTTGTACATTAATTGTTTGAATTAAGAAACAAGACAATTACGTCTAAACATACAATAATCTGCTTTGAGTTGCAGAGTACAACTAGTTCCTGAGTCTCTTTAGTTATATTCCTAAGAGCCTGCAGACCACAGGAGACAGACTTGCTATTATTAGAGCCCTTGTCTGACTCACCCAATCTTTACCCGGTGGAATAAAAAGCCACCTTGCACACCGAACGTGCTCATGCTGTCCCTGCGTGAAGCACCTTCTGCTTCTGTGATGAAAGGAAGAAAGCAGCTCCCAAACAGATGGTTGATCCATGTACAGGTGAAATGAGGTGGGCGCTTCTGTTTCCTGCTCATCTACTAGATTTTTTTACTCTGAGGAGAACTCATCAGCAAATGAAAAAATAATAATAATGCATTTTCAAAGTATGTAAAATGGGCAGACGAGGTCATTGAGCTAAACATAATGCTCTGTGTTTATATTTTAGTTCTCGTTCTATAAAAGTCCATGTATTTATTGTGCTTCATCAAGGTACCAACATTTGGGTATTGTTCAGCCCTAGAGCTTTCCTATGATCCCTTGAGTTGGTTTACAATACCCCAAATGACGTATTGTTATGATCACCTAAGCATGAAAGTGGCCTGCATTCATGTAAAATCAGTACTCAGTGGGCAGTAATTCTATTGTGTATAATTACAATTACCCATATCCTCCTAACTTTTAGCCAATGCTCATATTTACTCACCTTCATCAAACAGCTTTGTTTTATCTATTCAGTTTGCAGACTTGGCTCCCTGGGAAATTTTACAATTTTACCATCAAGTAGCTTTGTTCCTTTTCCTCACATGATTTAATTTGGTTATTTTTTTCTCAGTCTATGACATTGAAATCCTTTGTAATTACCAGATTCTATCTGCCTGATGATTAAGTTCCTATTTTTATGCTGATTACGGCTAATGCTTTACAAAAGGAGGAGCATTTT
The DNA here is from genome assembly GCF_027406575.1 of Nycticebus coucang. Classification (NCBI taxonomy): domain Eukaryota; kingdom Metazoa; phylum Chordata; class Mammalia; order Primates; family Lorisidae; genus Nycticebus; species Nycticebus coucang. The sequence continues at coordinate 44,052,768 of NC_069794.1, read as the reverse complement.
ACCTGATCAGCTTTCATTTAAGGATTATGAACTCACAGTGTTTTCTTTTAAAAACGACATAACATTTGTTTGCTTATTAAAAGGTATCACTTTTGAAGAATAAGAAGTAGGATAAAGAGATTTATCAGTGTCTCAAGAAGCATGTAAATTAAACCAATTCACATTTTCCATATGCCTAATGTTGCTTTCATATTTGTAGAGTATCTATATATTTGATTGTCCATAATGGGCCCTTTGAGAGTGAAAGAATGCTGTTAATAATTAAGGTGGGCCAGCAGGCAGAAAAGGAAACATCCCCAGCAAACCCATGATATAGTGACCCTGAATTTAAGGATGCTTGGACATACAACTGACCGTTGAACAACGTAAGTTTCAACTGTTCAGGTCCACTTAATGTACATTTTTTTCTTCCATTGCCACCCCTAAGAGTGAGATGAATCCCTCCTCTTCCTCTTCTCCCACAGCCTACTGAAAATAAAGATAATGAGGGGAAGACCTTTGTGGTGATCCACTTCTATTTAATGAATAGTAAATATATTTTCTCCTACGATTTTCAAAATAATGTTTTCTTTTCTCTAACTTACTTTAAGAATACAGTGTATGTGTGTAATTCATACAGCATTCAAAATATGTGTTACTTGACTTTTCATGTTATTGGTAAGGCTTCTAGGCAACTGTAGGCTGTTAATACTTAAGTCTTCAGGGACTCAAAATTTACATATAGATTTTCCATTGTGCAGGGATAAGGGTTGGCATCCCTAACTCCTGCTTTGTTCAAGGGTCAACTGTATCATAAGAGTTCTCCTTCCAGTGGAGACAAATTTATGGACTCTAATAATCCTAGCCTTTCCTCAACTACCCTTTGTCACAGGGGCCCATCAGTCCACATAAACTTGCCTCCATCTACTGTGTTGGAGGTCCCGAAACAACTTTTGCTTTGATTGCTGTCTTCTCTGCACTGCTCCCGTTCAGGAGCTTGCTGTTTAACCTGTTCACTGAAATGTCATTATCAAACTCCATTTCAAATCCTCTCCATCCTTTAACTCCCAAGTCTTATCTTCTCAATATCATCTCCAGTATCGTTTCTGAAAACATTTCATATGGTCCCAGGTTGTTTAGATAACATATTTTAAAAAACTCCTCATTTTATGTAATCTGTGTTTCTCCATCTTCCAGATAGTGATATAGCCTTCTTTTCCAATAGCAGCAGCAATGCCTTTTTCCATATTTGTATTTACCATGTTGCCTGTACTAGTGTACCCTCCACTATGCTTATTGAATTGAAAATTTACCGAGGCAGTGATTTAGAAAGTGAAAATTACACGGGAATCATACTGTGGTTCTATAACTATCTACTGATATTGTCTACTATGTGTCTGGCACTTTGCTGAATGCTCTAAAATATTATTTCACATAAATCCAAATTATACCTGACATGCCAGTGATGAAGCTGGGGCCAGAACACTGAATACTCCCTCTGTTTCACAGAGCTACTAACGAGCTAGGCTGGGATTCAAACTCATTCCTTCACTGCAGTAACATGACCAGCACCGCCGTAGTTCTTCGTCTTGTCTCTTCGGATAACATTAAGCTTCATTTCTGGGTAGTGAAACTCATCTTTCCAGTTCATTATCTCATTCACGACTTCTTAATGGATAAATCATTTTTAGTTTATTGAGGAATCTGAGCTTTAAGAACATCTTTCTTACAGATCATTTGTATTTATCTTTGATTCATTTCCAGTTTATCCTAATAATATCAATGCACATGTATTTCATATTTGAAAAATATTAGTTTATCAGAGAGTTCCCAATGTGGTCCCCTCATCTGTCACTGGGATTATGCATAATTCTACAATGGCATTAGTTTTTATGTTTCCATTTACTTTGATTAATATTTCAATTTAAAAATGATGTACATGCAAAGAAAATGAAGTCCCCTCAAAGATATGTGTACCCCAATATTCATGTTAGTTTATTCACAATAGCCAACATATGGAAGCAACCTAAATGCTCACTGATAAGTGGATGAAGAAACTGTGGTACAGACATAGTGCAGTAGGATATTATTCAGTGCTAATAAAGAGTGAGACCTTGTTGTTTGTCACAACATGGGTAAGCCTGGATGACATTATACTAAATGGAATAAGCCAGATACAGGAAAGAAAAAAAAACAAACATTTCCTGATGTCATTTATATGTGCAATCTAAAAACAAAAAATAAACATATGGAAATGGATAACAAAAGAGTCATTACCAAGGGCAGGGGACAAGAGATAAAATGGGGAGATTTAGGTAGGAGCATAGCAAGTAGCAGATATACAGGGTGAACAGTCTAGAGATACTAAAAAAGAAAAAAACAGGTAACAGTGAGATGTTGGTGTATACGATTACTATAACAACTTTCTTACTATCTGTATATATCCCAGAACATCATGTTATAGGCCTTAAACATGCACACTAAAATTTACAAAGGACAAAAGGAAAGCTTATTCATAAAAGCATATCTATCTTTTATCTAATTTCATTTTTTAAAATATTTCCTAAGATGTGGTTTTTTGTTTCCCCAGGAACAGCATCTGTGTCTTCCTATATTGAGCATGACCACGCAAGACTCTGCAGAGTATTGAAGAGTGCACAGCCCCATTGCCAATGCCCAGGTGCAAATCCTGGCTGCATGACCCTGCTCCTGCCGTGCCTGAAGCATACCAGATGCTGCCTGTCTGAGGAAGAGGCCGATCCACTTTGAAGACAAGACCATTCTTTCAGACACCCATGTGCACAGCTTGCTTCCCTTCTTGGGATCTTCACTCACAGCTATTTTTTCAGTGATATTCAAGACTACTCTATTTAAAACTGACCCCCCCACCCCACACATACCCTCTTCCCTGGTCAATATCCTTGCCTTAACATGCTCTGTAACACTTACGAGCCCGTAATATACTATGTACCTTACTTATGTAAGTCCTAGGAAAAGACATTATTTTTATTAACTTCAATTCTTTATCGCCAATGCCTAGAACAGTATCTAGAACTTAATAGGCACTCACTACATGATTGTTTGTCTGAATTATAGAAAGGCATTCTTGTTTTCCCCCATAATATTTGCAATTTGAAAGACCAATACAATGTGAACTGAAATAATGGCATGGGGCTTAATCGTGGAGTTTTAAGCCAGACTAAAGATGGTCAGATGGGAGTAGGGAGCATGTCAAGAGAACATGTCATTCTAATTTCCCCATAAATTATTTGCCATATGAAGTAGGCAATAATAAGTAGTGTAAAACTAATTGGAACTAACTATTGACATGTATTTTACTATAAGGGAATCATGCAAGGTCTTCTGTTTCTAACTAGACCAGGTTAGCATACTTAAGCATTATATGATTTTATTTAAATTAGGATTGAATTAAAATTAACTAACAAATACTCAAACAGAAAATGACGTTTGGTCTGTTTTTCCCATGCATGTAAATCATTCTACATTCTGGCCTGAATGGGAACAACTGTAATAGGATTCACCTTTTGCAGGGAAAAGTGAAAAATATGGATCTAATCCAATTTTTAATCAGCTGTGCAGATGGGTTTATTTCACAAATACACTGAGCTGCACAGATGGAAGATCCTGAATGCCTGACAAGGTGTTAAAACAGTTACTGATATTACAAAGGAATTAAAAATCAGCATAGGAAATTATAATTAGTAGAGGCTTGGTCTCTGAAGAGTTTATTAGCTCGTCACTTATATTTTGTCCTTGGCACCAAAAGCACACATTTTGAGGAAGAAAATTTAAAAGCACACATTAGATTTATATGATCTTCAGTTTAATATGATTTTTTCCCTCAGCTACGTAAGGACTTAGTGATTTTTGTAACATGCTAAACTTATAAAACATATGAATTCATGTATTTTAAATAGTGTTTAGGAGATTTAGGTTTTTTAAATTACATCCTATCTAGAATATAATGATAAACTTGGTGTGTGTCACACTTTATGGGGGCAAGACATGATTGCAAGAGGGACTTTACCTAACAATTGCAATCAGTGTAACCTGGCTTATTGTACCCTCAATGAATCCCCAACAATAAAAAAAAAAAAAAAAAGAAAAGAAAAGAAAAAAAAGTATACTTTAATCAGAGAACTGGCGTATAAGTGGTGAATTTTTTTAGTGGTCAAATAAGCTATTTCTGTAAAATAAATCACAGAATAAATTCAGTTTGGAATGAAATGGCTGCATCCAGAGCTTAAACTATCAACAGCCTGTAGACATTTTCTGAAAATGTGCCCTAAATACTCATTGTTCCTTATTATGAGCTAATTTTCTTTCTTTTTTTTTTTTTTTTTGGCTGGGTCTGGGTTTTAACCCGCCACCTCCTCCAGCAGCATATGGGGCCGGGTCTCTACCCCTTTGAGCCACAGGCGCTGCCCATGAGCTAATTTTCTTTATGAAAAAGAAAAACAATTAAAGACATAAGATATCTAGCCGGGCGTTGTGGCGGGCGCCTGTAGTCCCAGCTACTCGGGAGGCTGAGGCAAGAGAATTGCTTAAGCCCAGGAGTTGGAGGTTGCTGTGAGCTGTGTGAGGCTACGGCACTCTACCGAGGGCCATAAAGTGAGACTCTGTCTCTACAAAAAAAAAAAAAAAAAGACATAAGATATCTTAATTATTGTGTTCAAATAAATTATCAATATATTTAATTTCCTGGATTCAGGATTTTATATTTCAGTTTTTCCCAATTGTCTTAACACGAACCTATCACATCTTGCCGTGTAAGTCTTTCCCCATTTCCTCCCAGCCCTTCTCTGCCTCCTTTACTAACAGCAAATGTTGTTCAGTGTTTACATTCATTTTATTTACAAAATGAAAAATTCCTAATTCCTACAAATTAGAAATCAGGAAGAGTTTTAATGACCCAGGGAAGCTTAAAAATATTGTTTAATTTATGCTACACAATTTAATAAATAACTAAATAAATTAAATAATTATATAACTTATTTAATATATGTTATTTTCTAGTCTAATAAAAGAACTAAGAAAACAAGGGAATGTTTAGGAGAGCTGCCTGTCAGCTTGATTTATTTTAAATGGGATACCACTCACGGTAATCTTAAGTCAAGGCTGCCCAATGTCGTAATTGGTCACTGCATGTGACTATTAAGTACTTGAAATGTAAACTATTCCAAACTGAGATGTTCTCAAAGTGTAAAATAAACCACTAGATTTCAAAAATCTAAACAATGTCACTAATATTTTCATATCAATTTCCTGCAAAAATAATGAATGTTTTAGACATATATGATTAAACTGAACATATTATTAAAATCAATTAATTAAAATATTTTTCACATTTCTTTCTAATCTTCTGAATATAGTTCTTAGAAAATATGAAATTATATATGTGGCTTGCATTTGCTCCCAGTGTTCTCACATTATAATTTTATTTTACAGCACTGAAGTAGAATTTATTCAGAGAGAATATCGCAGACTGGGGAGTGTGTCCTGTAAGAGGTAATTAAACTTAACTTTAGTCAGATAAATAAGCTTGCTTTTCTATCAAATGGTAATGAATATTATTAATATTTTTAAAATTAATGACCCAGTATACAGCTATGGCTCATTTAACATAAATTAATCTAAACAATTTCACATTTATGTGTTTTCGTTTTTTTCTTCCCATTGCAAGAATACAAACTTTCTGTAAAACAGCAGGCGGGTCTAGGAGTAGAATCAAAGCAACTCCATAGGCCATTTGGCTCACTGGTAGAGCACAAGCATGGCCTTAGTTGCTCACGGGTTCTCCTCTCTGCTGCTACCTCTGCTTTTTCCTATAGCGTGTTTCTTCTTGGCTTCCTATTGTTTTATTTCTTATCTCAGAGGGTTGGCCTCTAGACTCTTTCTGCATGAATTTTTTTTTTGTTTGTTTTCTTTTGTTCCTAGTGTTCTCAGCCAATTTCTTCTTTATTTTATAATGCATATTCCATAGAGAGGAAATCTGATTGTTCTTTGCCATCATGCCTCACGGCGTAGCTCAGAGAGGAGTGGCTAAGCTGGGCGTGTTGCAGCCAGGAGAGACAGGGTCACTACAGCAGAGACGATCAAAGGCGCCTAGATGGTATGTTACCCCTGACTATGAGCAGGATAATTTCCCTTAAAGGTGGCGTATGAAGACAGATACACCATGAACAATGGAAGAAATGAAAGAAATCTAGTGGAAACTGATACAGAGTATCTCATGCCAAAATTAGAAAATGATGTATAGATTTGAAAGGTTATTATTTTAACTTAGTCAAGTACATTTACAAAACAGACAAAAAAAGCTCTAGATAATTACAGAATGAACAAAATGCAAGAGATAATTATGCTGTTATGTTTCTTCACAGTACGTGAGGGTTGTGTATAAACATTATCACTCTTTTATTCTGACATATTTTCTGACTGACTTTAGGTACGACACAGCAGTATTAAAATACCTTGAGTATTTTCAAACTGTATGCAACATCACATATTTGTTCCTTTTAAATTCATTTTAAAAAATTGTTGTATCATTGGATGTGATTCTATTTCATCTAAAGGCTGAAATAGAACAGAATAAATCTCAAATTTCAAAAAGGTAAAATAATTAAATAAAAATTTCATTAAGAAATGACAGCCATGTTGAAGTCATTGATAGCAGAAATTTAATTCAAATGAAGTTTAATTACTGTTGCTTGTTGCCTACCCTCAGAGCCATTCTTATCCTCCACCATAGTCATAGTACTCTAATGCTTAGCTAGGGCCACTGCCAACAGAGGTAAAAGTCTAGACCTGCCAAAATCCCTTGCATCTAGATATTACCCAAAGCCTAAATTTGGGCCAAAGGCTATTAGCAGAAGTGTTGTGTGAGATATCTGAAAAGTATTCTTTAAAAGAGATTGATATTACCTGGAATAAAAGAATACCATCTAGACTTCTTCTTTTTTGTTGTTTTTGTTTGTTTGTTTGTTTGTTTTTAACATCTAGAATTCTAAAAACCTCCAAGACCTGTGGTGAACTTGAGAATAAAAACCATGTACCAAGATATTATCTTAGGTCTCCAAGCAATCCGCAAACCCTAGACCACCCCTTTCCAGACTTATGTTCAGATAAATAAAACTTGATATATTTCAAATGAGTCTCCTGTGGTTTTTCTCTATGCAGCTAATCTATTCAGTACTGATAGAATGTTACTAGCATTAAAGTCATGATGTTTAACTCACACAGAAATTTTCCTTAAAGATTTGTAAATGCAAAACTCTGCATAGGTGTCTATAAATGTTTTATTAAAACAAAATACATCAAAATTCCTTATGTTTGGTTGAGCACATATTTTATCAATACGTAACAATTTAGACAGTAAATACCATTTTTATATAAATAGATCTGCTATGCATGAAAACATACCCTGAAGTTGATATATCAGCTTGCTGTTTTACAAGAGAAAAAAATGATATGTCATTTTTCTGCTTGTTCTTTATACAGTACAACTCACCTCTAAACAATTAACCTCTATCTTAATATTTTTTCAGATCTTTAAAGAGTTCTGTAGACTGTCATTTTTACTCATTTTATGTTTCAAAATTTTATTATTTTCACTATTATTAAAATTATAAATATTATACACAAAATTACTAATAATTGTTATATTCTTTTGTTTAAAAAATAAGATGATGCTTATCCCATTTTTCACACCTGCTTTATTCACTTAACATGAGAGCAACTTTATTAACCATGACATTAAATATTCTCCAAAAGCAAATGACATTTCATCTAAGGTTAAACCATGTATTATTTATCCACTAGATGTTGTAAGTTTGTCTAATGTTCGCTGTAATAAGCCATATTAACCATTAAATAAATCCATGTTTGAATTATTGATTGTGCCTTTAGAAAATTGCAGAGTAGAATTTGGGGTCAGAAAATGTGAGTATTTTTGATACTAGTGTTGAATTCTTTCAAATTGATCTCTTTGAAGCGTATCATTTTATTGTCTCCTTCACTGACACTTGGCCCAAATAGGTCACATATTTGTTTTTAATTTTACTGACAATGTGTTTGCTTTAATTCACATTTATTTGATTAGCAAATTTCTGTTTTCTTTTAAAATGAAAGTCATTCCTTGGAAGCTTTTACCCAACACAGTATATATCTATCAAAGCAAGAAATGTGTCATTGTTTTCAATCCACTTCAGAAAATTTCATTCTCCCAGTATATCAGCAAAATTAGCATGACATTTCGGCATGTCTATTATTTGAGTTTACTTCTTTGTTTTCTGTAATCTAATAAAAGGCTATTGACACATTGTGAGTATATTCACTGGCCGTTTCACCATTTTCCTCCATTGAGGAGCAACATCACGTAGGCCATGCAGGGGCCGTCCTACATCCTGACTTTCATTCAGTGTTTATTTTTGAGGTTTTGTGGTTTTTACTAGAAAAAGAGTTTATTACTTGAGACTGTCATTTATCCAATTAGAGAGAGACAGCAGCCATCATTTGGAGTTTTAAAAATAACAGTGGTATGTGGAGGTGGCAGGTTCAAACCCGGCCCCAGCCAAAAAACTGCAAATAATAATAATAATTATAATAAATAAATAAATAAAAATGTTTAAAAATAACAGTGGCATGAAGATGATATTATTATAATACAACATAGAGGTAACAGTTTTTAAGTTAAGAGTACTATCCAGGAAGTAAATGGTTATTTTATGTTATGTTATCTTTTTTAATTTATTAGTTCCTTATGAAACAAAATTATAATCTCTGCATGCCTATTGTTCTGAGAGCTTAACCAATTTGCTCCTGCTCACACTGTTAGTTGTCCCCAATGGTATTATAAATTGGTTGAATGGCCAATATCCATTTCTTCCATTTTCATAATAGAAACTGGTTTTATCTGAGGTTTGTACTTATGCAGCATAGAGATTATGTTATCAGCAACAACTGGGCACCATCCTCCAAGAAATAAAACCTATGACAATTAGGCCCATGTCACTGCCCTGATGACGATTCCTAATCAAGAATTAGGCCTTTTATACAAACTGGTCAAACAAGAAGACAGGAGTAGATTCATTTGGAGAATATCCAATTTGAGTAAAGTATGATATAAAGATAGCAAATAGCTTAAGCTCTAAAGTAGAAGCACTGACAAGATAGACATTATATAGTGAAGTCATTGTTACTTGAGAAAACTTAACTTTGATTACATTTCATAGAAGAACAGGAAGACCTTGGCATGTGTATCAAGGAGAGGAAGAAGTAAAAACACACCCATGATGGGCGGTGCCTGTGGCTCAGTCGATAGGGCGCCGGCCCCATATACCGAGGGTGGTGGGTTCAAACCCAGCCCCGGCCAAACTGCAACCAAAAAATAGCCGGGCGTTGTGGCGGGCACCTGTAGTCCCAGCTACTCGGGAGGCTAAGGCAAGAGAATCGCTTAAGCCCAGGAATTGGAGGTTGCTGTGAGCTGGGTGAGGCCACAGCACTCTACCGAGGGCCATAAAGTGAGACTCTGTCTCTACAAAACAAAACAAAACAAAACAAAACACACCCATGATGAACTAACTACCAAATATGTCAGAGATGTGCACTAAAAAATATAAAGATAATACTATGATAGTGACTGACTCACAAAACAAATCAAAATAATAAGATTTATCGAACATCCTAGCCAAACATCTCTAAATAACACAAATTTAATACAAAATACAATCCTCACTTTAGAAAATTTAGGTGGGAAGTTGAATATATTATGCACAACGTGGTGTGTGTGTGTGTATGTGTGAAGTCCTGCATATGACTCTCAATGCCATGCAGTGCTATTTGGTGCAACTCCTGTCTTTTTGCAGGAGTTTAGTTCCTGACACACAAAGAACACAGAAATGTTTATATATAATCCTGTCTTGTTAGTATCTTTCCAAAGTGAAGACTTTCTAAAAGTAAACACTAACGTAACACCAAATTTGTGTGTTTTGCTGCTTTATTTTAATAATCACTAAATGATACAGTTGAACTGTGACTCAATGCCTTTCAAATCTAGCTGGCCTTCAGAATCACCTGGGGAGAATTCTCCTCCCATCCTTCCTCCACCCCACTCCACTGCCTTTGCCACCAGTTAAGGACCCAGTGCAATAACTCCTTCTATATGACATAGGACACATAACCAAGTTTTTGCTAAGAAAATATATCAAGGTAAGTTATTCACTTTCTTAAGAGGGGATTCCCCAAAAGTCAAGCTATGGAGGTTGGTAATACATTATCTCATTCCTCTCATTTTTGGCTCATATTTGAAACCATCCGTGAACAGCATGTGCACAAAACACCCAGACTTGGGGTAGATCTCAGAAGTACCATATTATTATTTGGCAACTGTCTTAGTCTGTTTTGTGCTGTAACAGAATACCTGAGACTGAGTAATTTATGAAGAACAGAAATTCAGATTTCAGGAGTCTGGGAAGGCCCAGATCAAAGTCCCAGCCTCTGAGGAGGGTCTTTTTATTGCCTCTTTACATTGCAGTAAGTGGAAGGACAAGGGAATGCAAACCCCTTCCCAAGCCCTTTTCAGAGCAGCACTACTATCATGGTAGATCACTCATGGCCTAAATATCTCCCCAAAGGCCCTGCCTTTCAACACTGTTACTTTGCAGATTAAGTTTCTCATACATGAAGGTTGGAAGGGATACATTTAAAACATAGGAGCAACCTTGAGTAACTGTAGAATTTGACTATTTCCTTACTCATCTATAATATGGAATAACAATACACATATCATAGAGATTTAACTGTTAAATTGAACAGTATTTCTAAAGGCATTTGACATTATGCCTGTCACATTCAGCATCACCCTCTTTTTCCAAAATCAGGTTTTAGAATCGCTTACTGGCTCACTGTCTTTCACTTAAATTTCAGGTTAAATTTTTTGTCTGTCATTTCCCAGGATACAAAGCAAGCAGAATTCTTTTTATCTTGGTCTCCAAGTCAATATCTGAAAGGCTCAAGGGAAAAATCAAAACAAAATAAAACAAACAAAGAAACAAAACTCTCAACAAACTTAATTCATCCTACCACTTCTATCCTCACAGGGGTATTGTATAAAATCAATGGTTAATCCCTGTTCTTTTCCCTGTTTAATCTTTGCTCTTTCCTGGCAACATAGGACGCAGGCACAGCTTCCTAGAGATAAGAATTTCAGTCTGTCTAGAACAGGGGTCCTCAAACTGCAGCCCGCGGGCCACATGAGGGGGTGTGATTGTATTTGTTCCCGTTTTGTTTTTTTACTTCAAAATAAGATGTGTGCAGTGTGCATAGGAATTTGTTCATAGTTGTTTTTTTTTTTCTTTTAAACAATAGTCCAGCCCTCCAATAGTCTGAGGGACAGTGAATTGGCCCCCTGTTTAAAAAGTTCGAGTACACCTGGTCTAGAACATCTAGAATCCTCATGCTTCTCTTAAAAATTCACTGTATTTTAAGAATCTCTCTGGTCTTCCTCCTCTCTGGGCCTTCAACTGGAAGGCTGAGCAATCACAAACCCTAAAGCAACGATATGACAACAAACATCTCTATCTGTAAGTGCTTTCAATGTGTCATTGTCTGGACCAGAGTGATAGAGATATAACCCCCTTTACTCCTTACACAATCCCTATGGATTATCGATAATTCAGACCCTGAGAAACTGAGTCAAGTTCAGCTGGGTGAAATTCTACACAGTACACTGTGACATGTTTGTAAATGTTCATTTAACTCCATAGCCCAGGCATTTAACCAGCATCACTTTGCCTCAAGATAATCCCCTAGATAGTTTATTATTAAGGTCATTAACATGGTAAGAATTTCTGTTTAAACCAGTGTTCCATGTCCTGTGGCATCATGAATTCTTTCCTTGGCATTTGGGGCAACTAAAACTCTTAACTCCAGTTTATCAAAAGAGTCTCCACAGCATATAGTACTGGTTTATCCATAGTGTCTTTGATTTTGTTCTCCATTCAGAAACTATACTAACCTCTACTTACAAAGCAACCAAAACTACTTTCCATCTTCAAAATACATTCTATATGTCCTCCATTAGTAAAGCAAAATTCAAGACTACAACTTCATTTCAGAAATCTGTATTCAAATTTCATGCTATAGTCATCAACTTCTATAGTCATCAAGTTCTATATACCATACAATTCACTTGCCTACTTGGCTCATTATCTAGTTTCACAAAATGCAAGCTACGTGAGGATAGGATTATCATAGGATTATCTAACAAATATTTGTTAAACTAAGGAGTAAACAAAAGTGAACAGAGTTGGGGATCAGGAGTCACAGTTTCCTGGACTCAGTTGGCCTGGTTCGATTATTTGGTGGAACTAGAAAGTTCAACTGAGGTACAGACTAATCAAAAGTAAAAATGTGAACAAACTTCACATTGTAAAGTAAAATTGGAGCAGCCCAGGGATCATGAATAGAAAGCAAAAGTAACTTTGCACAGGCTTTAGTATAATGAAGAGAAATTTTATGTAAAAACAAAGACAAATCTTAGAGCACTTCCAAAGAGAATTGGAAGTGAGTCTCTCTAACGAGTGAGAAGAGAAAGAAAGAGACCCAAGGGCTGTGCAGAGGTATAAATCTCCTCTTTCTCTCCATTTGAAATGATTTATAACTCTTTTACTAGTCTCTCTGCACCTCTAGGCACCTTTGTCCTTTTCTATTGGTCATTAACTACCTAGGTTACCTCCTACATACATTCCTTTGCCTTTTTTGGTGAGGATTGCTGAGTGCTGACTACAGCGTTCCCCTAATGTCTGTATGGGCCCTCCAGACTGCCTTATTTGGCAGGCCAGGCTTTTCTCCCATTTCCCTTGAAGCCCCTTCCTCTGTCCCTTCTCAAACAGTGTACAAAAAAGCCTAATCTTCAGTAATGAATTATCTCCATTTGAGTAAGACTGAAGTGTAGTTACCAATACTGTTGTCAATCAAATTTTTGTCTAGGGTGCTTATCCTGTAGTACATTAGCTGGGTTGTAGGGTATTGATTGGGTAATGCTAATATGTTTTTAAAGTGGCTCTACCAATTTTGGTTTCCTCAACAAGGAAGAATTTTGCTGAAGCCAAATGCAGACTGTTTGGCATTGTCAGACCTTTTTTAAAATTTTATTATTAGTTCACCTGATAGGTGTGATGTGGCATTTCACTTTTGTTTAACTTGACATTTCCATAAAACAGGTGGAACATCATTTCATATAGGTATAAATCTTAGGCTTTCTCTTCTATAAAAATTTTTTGACATTTTTTTACCCGAAGGATTACTCATTGATTCTTTTTCTCATTGATTTCTAGGATTTCAGGATATACTTTGGGTAGTAATCCATAAATTAAATAAGTGACAAGTATCTTCTACTTTGTATTTTATAATTTTTTTTTGACTTCTCATGAAGAGTTTCTAAATTTTTACAGATGAACTTATGAAACGTTATCTGCAGTTAATAATTTTTGTCTGTTTTATAAGTAATTCCTATATGTGTAGAAATATTTCTATTAACTTCTTAACGTCTGTTAATTTTGAATTATATATTAGGTTGTTTGAGTCCTCTATAAATTGATTTTATATGTGGTGTGAGGCAAGGGCTACTTAAGTTTTTTTTTTCTTTTTTTCATGTGAATTACTGAAGCTCTAATCAACATTAAGAGAAAAATCTATGCATATCTCACTAAGGTAAAATGCAACCCCTCTCTTGTATATATAGCAGATGTCCCTACCTTTTCTCAAGTGCCAATCTCATATATAATTCCAAACAATATTTCTATCTGTGGGCAGAACTCCTTAGACATATTTTTAATATATGAAACTTCTACAAGGTTTAAAGCAAAAACACGTCACTCAGAAGACTAATCTCCCAAACTGTTTTTAAAATTGCATTTTTCTTAGCCAGTCAGAGTAGGCTTTCTGTGGGAGTTAAATTTCAATAAATAATCAATCAACATAATGTAGGAAGCTAATACTCAAAGGCAAGACACTTTCTAAACAAGCAATGTACCATTTCTATGCAAATTCTCTAGCTACAAGCCTTTAGCGAAGCAGCAGCTATTGTGTGAGGTTAGCTATCACCTTACACCACGCACTGAATTTATTGCAAGAGTAGGTGGAGTGACTTCACTTTCTCTTGTAGCTCTGCTAATCTGCAATAATGCAAGAGTGATAATGCACATAAACACATAGAGAAATTAATACATTTTAATAAGTACAGCAGAATCAAGGTTGGAGAGTCATAAAACACAGAGGATTTAATGTTTGACAATTATTTCATATTAGAATTTGTGGTGAAATATTTAATATATTATCAGTTGGGCAGTGTTTTATAACAAAATTAAGTGCATGTTAAAAATAGAAACTATTAATTGATGCAGAAAAAGCTTTTGATAATATCCAGCATCCCTTCATGATCAGAACACTCAAGAAAATTGGTCTAGAAGGGACTTTTCTTAAACTGATAGAGGCTATCTACAGCAAACCCACAGCCAATATCATATTGAATGGAGTTAAATTGGAATCATTTCCACTCAGATCAGGAACCAGACAAGGCTGCCCATTGTCTCCATTGCTTTTCAACATTGTAATGGAAGTTTTAGCCACCGCAATTAGGGAAGAAAAGGCGATCAAGGGTATCCATATAGGGTCAGAAGAGATCAAACTCTTGCTCTTCGCAGATGATATGATTGTGTATCTGGAAAACACTAGGGACTCTACTACAAAACTCCTAGAAGTGATCAAGGAATACAGCAGCGTCTCAGGTTACAAAATCAACATTCATAAATCGGTAGCCTTTATATACACCAACAACAGTCAAATTGAAAAAGCAGTTAAGGACTCTATCCCATTCACAGTAGTGCCAAAGAAGATGAAATATTTGGGAATTTACCTAACAAAAGACGTGAAAGATCTCTATAAAGAGAACTATGAAACTCTAAGAAAAGAAATAGCTGAAAATGTTAACAAATGGAAAAACATACCATGCTCATGGCTAGGAAGAATCAACATTATCAAAATGTCCATACTACCCAAAGCAATATATACTTTCAACGCACTCCCTATTAAAGCTCCACTGTCATATTTTAAAGATCTTGAAAAAACATTACTTCGTTTTATATGGAATCAGAAAAAACCTCGAATAGCCAAGACATTACTCAGAAATAAAAACAAAACAGGAGGAATCACACTACCAGACCTCAGACTTTACTACAAATCGATAGTGATCAAAACAGCATGGTATTGGCACAAAAACAGAGAAGTAGATATCTGGAATAGAATAGAGAACCAAGAGATGAATCCAGCTACTTACCGCTATTTGATTTTTGACAAGCCAATTAAAAACATTCAGTGGGGAAAAGATTCCCTATTTAACAAATGGTGCTGGGTGAACTGGCTGGCAACCTGCAGAAGACTGAAATTGGACCCACACCTTTCACCATTAACTAAGATAGACTCTCATTGGATTAAAGATTTAAACTTAAGACATGAAACTATAAAAATACTAGAGGAGAATGCAGGGAAAACCCTTGAAGAAATTGGTCTGGGTGAGTATTTCATGAGGAGAACCCCCCGGGCAATTGAAGCAGCTTCAAAAATACACTACTGGGACTTGATCAAACTAAAAAGCTTCTGCACAGCTAAGAACACAGTAAGCAGAGCAAGCAGACAGCCCTCAGAATGGGAGAAGATATTTGCAGGGTATAACTCTGACAAAGGTTTAATAACCAGAATCCACAGAGAACTCAAACGCATCAGCAAGAAAAAAACAAGGGATCCCATCGCAGGCTGGGCAAGGGATTTGAAGAGAAACTTCTCTGAAGAAGACAGGCGCACGGCCTTCAGACATATGAAAAAATGCTCATCATCTTTAATCATCAGAGAAATGCAAATCAAAACTACTTTGAGATATCATCTAACTCCAATGAGACTAGCCTATATCACAAAATCTCAAGACCAGAGATGTTGGCGTGGATGCGGAGAAAAGGGAACACTTCTGCACTGCTGGTGGGAATGCAAATTAATACATTCCTTTTGGAGGGATATATGGAGAACACTCAGAGATCTAAAAATAGATCTGCCATTCAATCCTGTAATTCCTCTGCTGGGCATATACCCAGAAGACCAAAAATCACAACATAACAAAGATATTTGTACCAGAATGTTTATTGCAGCCCAATTCATAATTGCTAAGTCATGGAAAAAGCCGAAGTGCCCATCGATCCACGAATGGATTAATAAATTGTGGTATATGTATACCATGGAATACTATGCAGCCTTAAAGAAAGATGGAGACTTTACCTCTTTCATGTTTACATGGATGGAGCTGGAACATATTCTTCTTAGTAAAGTATCCCAAGAATGGAAGAAAAAATACCCAATGTACACAGCCCTACTATGAAACTAATTTGGGACTCTCACATGAAAGCTATAACCCAGCTACAACTTAACAATAGGGGGAAGTGGGAAAGGGGGGGGTGGGTAGAGGGAGGGGAATCGGTGGGATCACACCTGTGGTGCATATTACAGGGGTATTTGCGAAACTTGGTAAATGTAGAATATAAATGTTTTGGCACAGTAACTGAGATAACGCCGGAAAGGCTATGTTAACCACTGGGATAAAAATGTGTCAAATGGTTTATGAAGTGAGTGTATGATGCCCCATAATCATATCATTGTATACACTTATGATTTAATAAAAAAATTAAAAAAAAAAAAAATAGAAACTATTACTAAGCTTGCTGGTAAAACTTTCAGTAAAATAATTTTAGGCTTTTGGCAATGTTAGAATGAGTAACCATAGGAATGTACAAGTTTTAAGAATCACATACACACATATAACATTTTGTTATAATAGTTTTCTAAGCATGTATTAACTCCATAAATTTCTATCCAATCATGTGGAATTTTCTACAATACAAATATTATAGTATATCAAACATACAGTATATGTACCACCCCAACATACTGCACCAAAAATCTTTGTTATAGGGACTTAAAGTCAATAGATACTTATTCTAGATTCTTAAAGACCTGGCTTATGAATTTTACAATAAAAATCAATAACATCCTATTTAGAATGATTATGTTTCTCCACCAGAGTGGTCTGCAAATTTCACTTCACAAAACTCCAATAGACTTTTGAGGTATGTTTATATGGTTTTATGTAACATGGTAATTGAAAATATTTTTCTTATTGGTCAATCTATCACCTTCAGGATTTATTCCAGGGTCACACAAAGAAATTCATAATAGTAGAAAAATGTCTGTATTAGTACACACAACTAGATAAATTATTCCAAGTACACACCATTGAAAATGATGGGAATATAAAATTTTATCACACTTTACGGGGGCAAGACATGATTGCAAGAGGGACTTTACCTAACAATTTCAATCAGTGTAACTTGGCTTCTTATTGTACCCTCAATGAATCCCCAACAATAAAAAAAAAAAAAACCTCAAAAAAAATAAAATAAAAAATAAAAATTCAAAAAAAATTTATTACATAGAGAACATATGTACACATTTAATTCTACACAGTTGGGAGAAAACAAGCCACATAAAGGCAGCTTATTATAAAGTTCAAATATGCGATAACTTTTCTATTACTGTGATTACCTTTGACAAATCCCGATCATGAACGTATATGTACATAATCATACATACGTGTTTGTTTGTAGAGATTTTGAGCTTAAGGATAGGGTGGCAAAACAAATTCAATATATTTAGTATATTTTGCTGACATTTAAATGTTAAATAGAATCTCATAAATCATTTAGAAATAAGTTTTAACAACGAATCAGGAATGAAGACTATTTCTACATTAGTTGATCAGATTACATCATAATGAGATTCTTTGTAGAACAAAACAAGCTAACAAAAATAGCACTGTTTTTTGCTATCAGTTAAAAAATTTCACAGTACTGCACATGTAATATATAAAGACGAAGCAACATGTTAACTTATAATGCATTGTCGTCTGACAGAAGACATGGAACCTGGGCCTCCACTTAATCTACAGTTATCAGGTACCCGGCATTCATATGCAGAAATATTGGATATTTTATGATAATTAAACTTGGTGTTACACATGCCTCAAGTCAACTGTGTTCATTTGTCAAGCCTTAGACTCATTGCACGTGTAGGTGGAGTGAATGCATTTTGCTATGTATAGATAGAAAGAAATTTTCTCGTAAGAAGATAGAGTGAATAACAGAGACAGAAAATAATTTAGTAATACTTTACAATGAGTCGCTGATTTTACAGGTGAAGTGAAGTAGGACCCAAGGTATAATTAATTCCAAATATCACTACTCCCTGGTTTTAGTGATACCACTCACTCACATTGCCGCTGCACCAAAATGTATTTAAACAACTCTCATGTTGTCTTTTTACATTTGTAATGTCTTTACTTACTCATTAGTAGTGCCAGAACATTCCATTGGAGTATTACCATGTGGTTTATTTTCCATTACATTTATCTATCTTTTGAGAAAAATATACTACTTTGTCATTCAAAATCCAAGAGAAGAAAAAGAGAATATGAGGAGTTGGCTATTAGAACCTAATTTCTTTTGGAAAGAATTGTGTTAAAAACTTTAACAGCTGTTTCATTTGATTATTGAAGTTTTATTTTCATTGGCTTCCCCCAAAATGCTGTTACATTCAAGCAAGTAGATTAAATGTTATTAGCTCTAATACCTTTTAAAACAAATAATCTGTTGAAGTGATAATGGAATTTAAAGTAAGTACATTTGTTAAATTTGTTTTTACACTATTGTTTTCCCTGCTGGCCACATGAATCTCTCAACCCGACATTGCTAATTATAATTATAATGAACAGTATATGTATACACAATTAACTTCACACTACACTTAAAGCAGACAAAAAGGTAACTGAAGAACTCCACCGTCAGGTATAATTCTATCAAAGAATAAACTGTTTGCCATTTCTTTTTGAAAAGGAAATACAATTTGTTCACAGAAATACATGAACCAATTAAAATCAGAAATTTAGATTGTAGTGATTATTTTAATTTGCTATTCTATGACAGGTATCTGAAATAATTAGAAAGAAGGGAGGAAGGAAGGCAGAATAGAAGGAAGAAAGAAAAACGAGGGAGGGGGTGGGAGGAGAAGCATCGATGGGAAATATCCCTGAGAAATCTTTCTATGTTAATTCACTTCCATTTAGATTTTCAGTTACTTAGGTTTGAAGAATTGGCTCCAACATTACACATGTTTAGAGGCAAGGTTTCAATACTTCTTTTTGTGTCAAGACACCTGTCTTTCTACTTCAGTGCCAGAAGGGTTTAGCATCTTGTCACTGAAGCAACACAGCCTGCACATTTATAGGTGTCACTCACTCTACCATCTGTTCCTTGGGATAACAGCCACCATTATCGTCCAACATCTACCTGAGGCTTTAACAATCTCTGTGGATTAAAGTTCAGATCTACAAGGAACGATGGCTGGCGGTCATGCTGCCGTTCAACTTTGCTTGACCTTAACTCTCCTGTTGTCAGCACTGTGCCGCAGCCCAGGTGTGTGTATAGCACAGGAAAGTTCTTGATGAAGTTTTTGTAACAGTACAAAAGCTTTTGCACCACTATTATCATTTTTGGCCTTTCTCTATTTCCAGTTCACCAAAACACTCAAAGTTACATCTGTAGTATTTTTAATGCATAAATTTAAAATGATTGAATCTTGATTAGATTTCAGACTAGGGTCACTAATCAGTTTTACAAATGAATCTCTCTCTCCCTCTCTCTCCCTCTCTCTCACACACACACACACACACACACACACACAATCGTGGAGATTGAAATACAAAAAAGAAAAAAAAAGAACGCTATGTTAAATGATAGCCAATATAGGGTAATCAAGTTTATTAAGGGTTTATATCATATACTATCGATTATTTTTCTCATACAATCAATATAAATAGTGATTGAGTATCCCTTGTTTTAAATGATTGGGCCATATGTGTTCCAGATTTGGAATTTCTAAGGATTTTGGAATATTTGCATTATGTACATACTGGTTTACCATCCCTAATCAAAAAATTTGAAATCTGAAATGCTCCAAAGAGTATTCTCTTTGAGTTCCATATGGGCACTCAGGAAGGTTCAGATTTGGGATTTCAAAATTTCAGAATTGAGATGCTCAATCTGTAATAGTCTGTATAAAGATACAGTAAATTATGTAACAAAGCATACTTATTGCCAACACCATAGTAAATTATGTAACAAAAATACTTATTGCCAGCACCTTTATGAAAGGTAGCACCTGACAAATAATTTATAAATTCTTTTAATCAAGAAATTCCAGTTAATCTATGACTGGAGGAAAATATCACAATGTGACATGTGTATATTCTATCGTTTTATTAATTTAATTTCTTTATTTATTGGAGATAGGAGGTTTCCCAATTACCAGTGTTATTTTTACACCTTTTTGATTTTTGTGGCTTTTATTATTTCTTTATAAGACATTCTGCCACATTCAAATGACAGAGGAAAGGAAGTGGGTTCTGCTTGCTCATTGCCAATCAAGCTAATAAAACTGTTTTGTAAAGATGGTAAAACATGATAATGCTGTCAGTTTAAGGCAGCTCATTACAGAAGGAATGTTTTCACTCATTTTGTTCTACAACTGAACTTTTACTGTGGCTGTAAAACAGCATCTCATTGTTACTACAAATACTGAATTCCGCTGTATCCTTATGCTTCCCCACTGATTTGTGTGTGTGCTCGCTCACTGCTTCTGGAAGGATCCATTGCCTCTCTCCTTTGGGAAGCAGTAATGGCTGCCCAGGATGTTCTAGGATGGTTGTGTGTGCTCCCTCCTTCCCAGGATAGACAACATTAACAAGTTAACCCATGATTTATTCAACAAAACAAATAGTTTAGGCTTTCACTTCAATATAGTTCCATAAAAACTAGCATGGGTTTGGGAAGCATTTTCTACCATTTATCACTGGACATTGGAGGTACTTCTGGCCTTCATCTGCATTTGGCTAGCACTTACATGCCGCCCTCAGTCCTGATTCATTTGAATATGTGTGAAGGAAGCTTATTTTTCAGCCAACTCCACTTGTGTATAGCTTGTTTATATTTTTGTAATGTGTACAGGCACTGAAAAAGAATAATGTTGCAGCCCGTTGTCTGTAAAACATGTAAGCCTACCATGGAAACACACATCAAGGGAAGGTTCTCAGGAATGCAGTGGTATTGCTTATAACCAATTAGTTCCCTGTCTTCAATTAGTGATGGTCATTTAAGGGCCTCTAATCTATTGCAGAGAGTGACGGCATCCTCAAACAAGTCAGATTCTCTGATTTGAAAAATTAAGTGTAAACATTTTAAATTTTGGATGATATTGAGAAAAGGCATACATAATTCAGTGCTCCCCATAGGAATTCTGCATAAGTAAACTGAACACAGATTTTTAGTATAATTTGGAATATAATTGTGCTCTTGGGAATTAATTTTGTGGGCAATTATATATTGAGCTTTTATGGTATACTGTAAAATGATGAATAAATAGTTCTTGCCTTCAAGAAGCACAGAGTCTAAGAAAGACAGACATGTAATCATACTGTACAGACAAAATCATACCATATTTTGTTATGAATGTAACAAAAATTGATGGAGGTACATTAATCATTCCCGAAGAAAACACATATCACAATAAGAGAAGTAGGGAGATGTTGGCAAAGTTATAAACAAGAGGTAAAGTTTGATTTCTGTGGCAAAAGATTTTAAAAGGTGGGTGCAAATAGTGAGGGAGAAAATTCTGTGCAATGAAACAAGAAGTACAAAGACCTAAAGAGTGAAATTCTATAGCTCATAAGGGGAATTTTAAGAATTTCAGGATAGTTAGTTCATGGGTTGAGATAGGGAGAGAGAGTTAGGGAAATGGACAAAGATAGGATTGAGAAGTTAGCGCTATACCATGAAAAATAAATAAGACTCTACCTCTTAGATTACAGGGATGGGGAGTTATCTTTTAAGTTAAGTATTGCTTTACTTTTTTTGGTATTCTCGGCCATTAGTCATTCATTATCTAAAGACTTATTTACATACATAGATTTCTTGGAGAAATTGGAGAAGAAGTATACCGCAAAGTGTGAGATAATAATGATGTATGTTTATTTAAAATGAATTTCACCCCACAATCCAAATACATGTAGGATTCCAACTAGAATCCAGCATTTTACCATAGCATATAACTTTGAATTATTAAACTTTGATTGCTTCAAGGTTATAATGTAATAATGTTACTATAGAACAGAAAGTACTAATCCTCTGGTAAATAACTTTCTAAGTGAACTATTGATGTAAATCGTACTTTCCAAGAAAACTTTGTATAATAGTAAATGGAGATAAATCATCAATCACTATATGTGTGATGAGGAATAGAACACATATAGCATATCCTTAAAAATAAGCTGGCATTGAAACTCTAGCATATAAAGACACATCCTTAATTTTTACATACTATCATCTCCCACATTAGTATGTTTGCATTTAAAGACATGTGCATTTAAATAAGGACACAAATGTCTTCTTTAGTTTCTGAATAAGGGACGTCATTGTATATAGACAAGCACAGCAGACAGTGACTATCAGCAGGGTCTTAATGTCCCCTTTTCGTTTTAGTTGGAACCTCTTTGTCTAACCTCTAGTCATCCTACCCAACCATAATGTAGTGTTCCCACTGCGTACACACAGGATGTGTACAGTGATGTATTGTTTTGTTTTGGTTTTCTGGTTTACATATTTGTGTCTCTGTGCATGTTAAAAAGAAAGAAAGGAAAATGAGAAAAGGGGGAAAGGCAAGAAGACAGCAAGAAGGAGAAAAAGAAGAAGTAAGGAAGAGAAGAAACTCATTCTAGGAAGTTAACAAAATCAATCGTGTTTTTTTTCCTATAAATATGAGTAATAAATTATATATTCATTACATTCCTTGTTAACCCTTATACAATCCTATAAAATGCATAACAATCTCGGCCAAATGATTAGTTCTAAATATATTTTAACTTAACCTTCTAATAATTTGTGGACATTAAGTGTCCTGAAGGATTTATTTCAGAAATTAAAAATACCATATTTTCATGGCCAATGATTCTAAAGAACTAAATCCGTCTTTAAAAGAGTCTCTAATCCCATTTCTTTCTGTCACCTTCATCTTCCTCTCTTCTTTGAAGTATTTCTGTTAGCAGGTTTAAGTGTGCGCAGACATTGAATCTAGACAAAAGACTAATGTCCCAGAGAAACAAGTCCAGATCTTCCATGAAGATCAGAGAGGAAAAAGTGGCCCCTTCTGCATTTGCATAAATGTGGGCATATTTGAAATGATTTCTTGGCAGTCCCAGGGTTATCCCTGGGGAGGGTTTTGCCTAATGGAAATCTACCCTGGACTGACAATGACACAAACTCACAGCTTTTTCACTTGATTCACTTCATCACCGTCCCAATGTCAAATATAGTCTCCATCTAAAACCCATGATATTTTCTTTCAGAAGAAAGCACTTTTAATCTGAAATGGCTGGTACAGCATGGACACAAAAATACGGCTCTGAATCATTTGAATTATTTGACCCTATGATCTTTATTCCTGTTCCAGTTTTTTAAGAGACTATTTTACTGTGCTTTTTCTGACATATTTCACTATTGTAAACTCCTTTCTTATCTATAAGCTCTGTGATTTCTGTACACTTTTTTTTTTATTAGAAAGTATTGGAGATGGTTTATGCAGTCAAATGGTCAAGAAGGAAAGCATATTGACTGAATAAGGACATGTGGTCAGCCTGTTGTGAAGAGCCTGTCACACACATTATGCCAATGGCAGACAGGTGGCAAAATACAAATTGGTGTCACTTAAACAGACCTTGCTACATTGGAGAAATATCATCAATAACTTATCACTGCAATTAGTCACCTGTAAGCATATCATCTATATTATTAACAAGGTGTCTAAAATGGCATAAGATTATTTTTCTCTGATAAATAACAATATTCTGCATTTATTTGCTAAGAAATGTATAGATTTAATTTCATTCATAATTTAATCTCAGAGAATAAGGAATGCTTATACATTGTTTCTAGTTGATCTTTAACACAAATTATGTTACCTTATATTTAAATTAAAATAGTCTACCATAATTTATATATAGTAAGAAACAATCAGTGATTTTTAAATTATCTTTTCTCTTAACTTTTGTCAAAATCCCATGTTGTCTTAAATGTCAATTCATAGGCCAGGCATGGTGGCTCACACCTATAATCCTAGCATGCTGGGAGGGCAAGGCCAGTGGAGCAGCTGAGCTCACAGGTTAGAGATCTGGCTGAGGCGACAGCAAAACTGATTTCTACTAAAAATAGGAAAACTATTCAGGCATGGTAGGACACCTTAATCCCAGCTATTCAGAGGACTGAGGCAAGAAGATCATTTGAGCTCAAGAGTTCAAGGTTGCTGTGAGCTATGATGCCATGGTACTTTACCCAGAGCAACAGAGTGAGACCCTCTCTCAAAAAAAAAAAAAAAAAAAGTAAATTCTTCCTAATCAGGAACCACATAAAGTTGTGAATCTGCTTGAAATTTGGTCTGATAGCCATCTGTGTAATAGTTTTTTGGTGTTTTTTTTTTTTTTTTTTTTTTTTTCAGTTTTTGTCCTGGGCTGGATTTGAACCTGCCACCTCCAGCATATGGGGCCAGTACCCTACTCCTTTGAGCTACAGGCACCACCTGTATAACAGCTTTAAAACTTCAGACATCGTAAAAAACTGAACCGGACCATGTCCCACTGCCTCTACTATTCTAGCCTGGCCTGGTCACGTAGACTGGGAGAGGAACTTCCTAATTTGTCTCCCTCTGGCAGCCTTACCATGTTTGCCACATAGAAGCCAGAGTGGATTTTTATGATCAAAATCTATACCATTGGTCTTTTTCCTCTAAAATTCTCCATTGGCTTATCCTGATATTGAGAATAAAATCCAACTATTTTTCATGGTCACCCAAATGCTGCGATCCCTCTACCCACGTGACTCACTCAACTCCACCCTTCTATCTTCTCCTCTTTTTTTATTTTTTAAAATTAATTTAAAAACATAGCTGTGTACATTAATGTAATCATGGGGCACCATACATTGGTTTTATAAACAGTTTGACACATTTTCATCACACTGGTTAATATAGCCTTCCTGGCATTTTCTTAGTTATTGTGTTGAGACAGTTATATTCTACATTTACTGAGTTTCACATGTACCCTTGTAAGGTGCACCGCAGGTATAATTTATCTCCCCCTCTTAATACAAATCTATTATTGTTTGTTTGCACCTGGGGTCTACTGAGGGAGAAGTATAATACTTTTTCCCATATTATAGTAAGAATTTTGATTTTATTCAAGTCTTCGTCCATCTACTTAGAGAAGAAATTTCTAAGCATGCAAACTAAAATTTAACTTTACCCTATGCCCACTGCCAATAACTTTGCACTGCTATTTGATTTCTTAGCATTACCTCCAAGCACATGGTGGATATATGTGTTTACTTGTTTCTCATTTGTCTCCAGCATCCTCACATAAATACCAAGACTATAAGGCTCTGTCTGTCTTACTGATCAATAAATCTTCAGTGCCTTCAACAGCCACATCATAGATGATCAAGCAAATGTGGCTATGCCAAATGAATAAATAAAAAAGTACTTTGCTAATCTAATAATTATTTAAAATGGGTTCAGTTAGTAAGACGCAGCCTCTTCACATTGATTTTAATTACGAGCCTTGGCATGTTTAAATTTACCCAGAAAATCTTGGTGGAAATAAAATTTTGATGTTACGTCACAATATAGGTCAAATTGTTCTTTTTATAAACACAGTTAACATCCTCACTATTCCCCATTTTCCTCACTAAAAATAGGGATAATGATGCTACCTACTCCCTGGAGTTGTTATGAAGATTAAACAAGTTAACACATGTTCAGCGCTTAGAATAGTGCCTCATACATCATAAGCATTTAATAAATGTAACCTCTTATTATTATTATTAATCTCGGCTCAAACCAAAATGCATTTGGAACATTTCCATTCTTATTTCATAACAAATGCCTTCTCCTTAGCTCAAAAATTGTGGTCTGAAAGCTTTAGGAGGGGGAAACAGTGGTATGTAGTTTCACCAGTCAGGGCTGAAGAGAGACCCTCCTCCCCTCATTTTTAGGCCTGAACAGGCTCAGGTCCAAATCTGCCTCTCCAGGCCCAAGCAGGCCCTTTGTAGGTCATATTCTCAGGACACAAGCTCATTAAAGAGCAGACTGATGGGCACACCTCTGGGCTGCCTCTCCAGGAGCAGGGAACACCACCTGCTGCCTCTCCTGGAGCAGAGAGGAACATCCTGTAGTAAGGACAAACTACGGCAGTTTTAAAATTAACTTCTCTGTGATAAAAATGTGTCAAATGGTCTAGGAAACTAGTGTATGGTGCCCCATGATCACATTAATGTACACAGCTATGATTTAATAAAAAATAAATAAATAACATTAAATTAAATTAAATTAACTTCTCTCCACAGATCCCTGGTGCTAAATAGGCATGACATATTCCAAACATACATTTCAATTCCCCAAAACCCCCTGTCGGGAGGATAGGAAAAGTGGCATATGAATTCCTGGACGGAAGTCTCAAAAAGGGTTCCTCAGTTGGGTCCATGTTGTGCTGCTGGCGGTTCTGTTCCCCTGTTTATCTTTCTTTCCAGCAATAAAATCTGCCTTTTAACTTTCTCAGTGGTCTGTGGATTCATTCTTTGAATCTCGGGGATCAAAGACTCTGCAAAGAGAAATTCTGGCTACTGTATTTATCCTTGGATACATTTTACTTTGGAAATATATATATTCAAGAAATGCTAGTTGCCTAAATCTTAAGAAATAAGGTTTAATTTTTTTTCTTTTAGCAGAGATTAACAATAATATTTGCTTTCTTTTCAATACCAAGGCTCCTTGCACTCCAGTGTGTTCAAATACATAAAACTGTGTATATAATGTAAGTACTGACCAATAGACTATAAGGCGACCTTAATTTCCTTTATTCCTGTGTGTCCTGGGACAAAAGTATAGACTTCATCAAGGTCAGAGATTCAAATGCTCATTGAGACTGATTAATAAAATTATACTTACTGATATTTGCACTGTAAAAAATTTCTATCTTAAAGCAAAATGAAGTTTACATATTGCTGCAGGCATTGTGCAAATTAGAACTTCATTGAATATTAATGAATTACTCTTTGTAGCCAATTGTTATGCAAATTAACCGAGTGCCAGAATTTATCATTTTATTTGGTTTAGGATTAAGGGAAAAAATGCCTTTAAAATCAAGCAGAACTCTCTACAAACAAGTATGTGAATTCAAGCAAGGAAAAGTTATACAATTCTTGAATGTTCAAAACTAATTGCCAGCTTTTGGTTATTTAAAAAATACACTATTTAATAATTCAATGTATATGCTCTTCAAATTGCAGAAAGGTTAACATATATTATTAAGCAAATGGAGAGTAATTCTGTGAGTTTTTGAAAATCTTTGGCAGAGTTTTATAAATAAACTCCATACAACCTGTTTCTCTACAAATTATGTAAACTCACTATAATTTTAGAAAGCAGTTTATTAAATTGCGTATTGACCAGATTCCAAATCAGGTTAATAAACGGATATATTTAGTTAGGTGCTGAGTCCCTAATTCTCATGACATGTAGACTAGGGGTCACTTTTTGTTTGTTTGTTTGTTTTTCTAAACTAAGATTCTTTTGAACACATCTGGGAGGAAATAACAAAATGGCAACACAATTCTAAACAGGAAAATGATGCATAGAATGTATTAACCAATTTTTTTCTTAGAGTTATTTATTTTAATCTGCTTTTGAAAAATAATTCCAGTTGATATAAATCAAAGTTTCATTAATACAGTTCTAATAACTGATTTAAATATTTTTTTTAAAAAGGGACAAAACCTCTTAAAGAAACGAGTTCCTTTTTTTTCATACTGCCCCAGTGATATGCTGTGAAGAGTCTGGCACATAAAATAAGTATAATGTATAATTTTTCAGAGAAGGTAAAAATTGAAATTATTCACTTATTCTACACAGGAACATTAGAAATCAGAGTTGTAATTATCATCATTATAATGACATATTTTGTATTGCCTACTTCTTAAAGATAGTTTTCCTGAACCGAAAACCATGGCATGGAGTATCAATTTCATTGGTTCCTTAATCGAGTGTAAAGGATGTCCACTTCTCCAGGGTGTTGTAGAGTTTAAATGTACTTAACAATTTCACCCAAAGGAGTGATTAAACTTTAAAAATCATACCAAATAATACAAATGTATTAATGTAATTTACAAGATAATTCCTTTCTCTCTGTAGCATTGAAAAACATCTGAGGCAAACAAAATATCTTAGTATGCATCAGTTTCTTACTCATCTCCCACCTTCTTATTGTCCCAATTATTTAAGTAGAGATATTCTGCTAATTAAATAAAGTGATAGTGGGGTCATTAACAGTCTAACAAAATTAACAGCTTTTTACAAGGAATCTTTTTTTCCAAATTCAAACAGGTGTTTAGGGACTCTGAGTCATCTTTAAACTTCTAGAATTCGAGTTATTAAAGTGAAGCTTATCAGTTTACAGATAGGTTCAACTCCGACTACACAGTAAAGAATTTCATTCCTATGAAAAATGGTTTGTAATTATGATGTCAGCCTCTCTAGAGGGATCATCTTGTCTCTAGACTGGTCATCTTGTCCCTAGAGGTGAATGACTAAGGTGCACTGTTTCCAGCTCTATGCCATAAATTAAACCTTGTTTTTCTCTTCTCTGCCTTCTGTAAACATGCAATTCTGGGTACAGCAAAAAGCTTGATTAAAAGCTGTCAAATGCAGAACTGCTGTGTGCATTACCACCGAGGCAGCCAAATGTCCCTAGATCAGAGAATAACTTTCAGAGCTCAAACACATTCCACAATCAGAGGTTCATTTCAAACACAGCAACTGCATACTGTTTGCAACAGCAAGGTCTCACTGTACACTTAACGTCCACTTTGGAGTGTGCAGTAGAGACCACCTGCCTGCCCTCTACCAAACTTCCCCACCAGAGCTACTGCCGCAATGCTCTGAAATCCCCCAACCACTTGTTCACTGAGGCATTCCCCTTCCTTGGCTGGCTTCCGTGCAGGGCAGCAGCTTTTTCTTATTTTTCCTTTCCTCTCCATTACTCTAGGGTGTTTCGAATTTCATTATAATAATGATTCATTTTATATGCATATTGAAAACAGGTTTAGAGGCTGCTCAGCACAGAAATGGGTGGATAATGTTACAGATAATTTGGCCCATGAGAAAAAACAAAACAAAACTGTCATTTATATTCTTTTGCTTAGTAAAGTATTTTAAATGGTATCCAAAAACATGGCATAACTACACTGGCTTGTGGAACCATCCACAGAATATGAAGGTGCTTTCCAGCTGACGAAGACAGACATGCTGGTAAGTAATCTGTGCGATTTGCTTGGTGTAATAACCAGTTGTCTCTGGCTCCCTGGGTGCCAGGGGCTACTTGAACAACTCATCCTTGAGCTTGACAGGGACGACTGAGTGACCACAACATGATTTTGCTTTAAGCAGTCATTGGCCTCGTTAAAATCAATGAAATCCTGCTGTCATAGCAGCATTTCAGAATGTGCCTCTCCTGTTACCAACGAGGAGGCTTACTATTTAATTTACTCATATGAATCGAATTCTCCCTTTCTCCCCCTACCCCCCAGTAGGATGCCACAGTTCACTACACTGTATTTTGGACACTCTCAAATAATTCAGCTATAGAACCAATTTCTGGGGTAGGAGCCTTTTGGATATTTTGCTCGCCTGACCACAAATAATAAATCCTAATAATGTGTTTCTGTAGTCAGATGCATGTAAAAAGCAGAGCAGACTAGTCACTTGGCAGAAACAAAGAAATAAATGTATTTTCATGACATTTCACGTGATCCCTAAATTGCTCATTAAGAATAAAATATGTATTTTTTTAACAAGTTTCTTGATTTGAGGTAAAGAGGAAGACTAAAGAAAACATGATTTCAGAAGCATGGCCAGTGGTTACGGAATTGCAGTGAATCAGTGCCAATAAGCAAACAAAGGTTATGGGGGGGGAAGCAGAAAAAGGGACGGAGGGAGGCGGGTGGGGCCTTGCTGTGTGTTACACTTTATGGGGGCAAGACATGATTGCAAGAGGGACTTTACCTAACAATTGCAATCAGTGTAACTGGCTTATTGTACCCTCAATGAATCCCCAACAATAAAAAAATAATAATAATAATGATAATAATTCAAAAAAAAAGAAAAAAAATGTAAAAATCAATAAATGGGAAGCCTCCTTTTGCCCAATTACTGCTCAAAACATCTGTTGTTAACTAATTGGAATTATCCTTGTAAGAATCAAGGTAGTTTTTATCATAGCTCTTAAAATTTTCCTATATGAAAATTGCTACTTCTTTTTCTGGCAAATTAGGGATTATATTCACACAACCCATAGTTTCTCAGAGTGTAAGAGGAAGAGTCTTGAAGACCAGTTCAACTCTAGAAAGTTTTACGGATTTCCTGTACTTCTTATAGGGAGGGTGACAAAGTAATTTCAAACAATTTTGAGAGGGAAAGGGGGTGTTATTAACAATTACATGAAGACAACCAACACAGTCCTGGACAAATTGAGATAGAAGACAAATCCTTCTCTGTAGGTAGGTTTTAAGGGACACCTGTGGGCTGTTTCTGAGCCCTTGTAACTGTTCCATTACAACTACAGTCATGTACCATTTATTAATTGAATTAATTAAGAAAACAAAGATGATAATATCAAAAAAAATTATTTACTATGGTTTTATCATCAGTAGCCAAGCTTACTACCCATAGGCGTTTCATGGAATGTGTAGTTTGGTTGGAATGTAGGAATATATCCTCTTCTACCATTCCCCTTATCTTCACAGATATGTAACACATATTTTTAATTCGTTGTTTACTTATGTTCCTTAAGATTTTTATTTTTTAATTTTTAATTAAAATCATAACTGTATACATTTATAGGATACAATGTGATTATTTGATGTACAATGTGGAATGCTTAAATCAAACTAATTAACCTCACCATCACCTCGCTTACTTATTTTTTTGTGGTAAGACATTGATAATTTACCCTTGGTTATTTTGAAATATACTCTTAAGATTTGTAAATGTTTCTTTTTTTTTGGCCGGGGCTGGATTTGAACCCGCCACCTCCAGCATATGGGACCGGCGCCCTACTCCTTGAGCCACAGGCGCCGCCCAAGATTTGTAAATGTTTCATTCAGTGATACTCTACACCATTTATTTCTTTCAT
Organism: Nycticebus coucang; assembly: GCF_027406575.1. NCBI lineage: Eukaryota > Metazoa > Chordata > Mammalia > Primates > Lorisidae > Nycticebus > Nycticebus coucang. Next base: position 44,021,330 of record NC_069794.1, on the reverse strand, counting down.
GTTACATAAAGTGAATAGTTCTAGTTGGAAAAATTCAATTTTGCAGTGTTTCCTAAAGTATTTATACCACAGAAATCCTCCGGGATATGTAGCAGATCTCTAGAGAATAGTTTCATGTCCTAATTGCCAAACAAGGGAATTAATTCTGCAGTCAAACTTATAAGGATACTCAGTAGCCCAAGTCCAAAGACAATAATTTAGGGCCGGTACACATTTTAGAGAATTCAGAGGTGACAATACTGTACTCAGAGTATTTTAAGAAAGATACAACTGTGAAACTTAAAATGAATAAAAATAAAATTTTGTGATAATTATAAAATTCCTAATACAGGTCTGATGGCTGGGAGGAGAGGAATGGTGATATGCCTTAATCCCCTTATGCTACACAGGATGGACATTAGTTTCGCTGAAGTTAAATAACAAGCACAGACACCCGACCAGGTGCATGCCTGCTGGAGCTATAACCTCATCTGGACTCTATTTCACATCTTATGAAAGAAAAATAAAATAAAATTGTTGATAGAAAGGGTAGAAATATTCCAATTCCTTTATATCTTCTTCAGATTAACATGATACCATTGCCTTGTTTCTGACTTATTTGGCTGCAGTATTTTTATCTACTCTGGATACACTGCAATCACATTTGAGGTTTGGCAGACTGCCCTTCTGGCTTTAGTAAAGTTGATAAAAGGTTGCCAAATACCACAGTAGTTCATATTTATTTTCTGTTTTATAACTTTTTTTTTCCTCAAAGCCCACTATTCTTTTCCTCAGCAAATGATAAATCAATTCTAGAAAAAAACATGACTGCAGCGGGTTGCCATTGTGGCCCTGCTGCTGGCAGCATGTCTTCTCTGCATGCAAAATACACATATTCTTTAATAGTTAAAATCCAGGGAGAAAACACCAAATTTTAGAAATCTTACATACGTATGTGTACATGTGAATAGATCTACATCTATCTACACTCACACATAAAAGTGCTTATGATCGTATATGCAATAGAGCAAAAATGTTTATGTTAGAACATATTTTAAATCCCAAATAAAATTTGATTTAATTTTACTCTTTTGAGGCATGGTATTGTGAATGTTACACAGTGTTAGCAGATACCTTGCAAGCTGGAGATCTGGTAATAAACACAGGATGGGCCCGGTAGTATAATTTAATGTTGACTGACTCATGACTTAGAAGATACTCTGAGTATATATAGCCACCTCTTGCTGAAAACTTAAGTTTCCAAGCCAGTATCCAATGTGAATTAGACTATTAGTTACTGTGGGGAACAGGTCCATCTGCTTAACACTTGTGCCTAGTGTAATCTTGGCTGTGTATAATTATCTTTGTCATTGTTGTTATGGAAGCAAAGAGCTAGTCATTAACTCTCCAAACAGTTCCTACAACCCACATATATTCATAAACATGATTAAAGCACTAGCACAAGATTTAGGAGCATTATTTATGGGTTTGTATCCTGCACTGGCCATGTATGGAAACCTGCAATGCAACCTTAAGTGAAGCAATTTATCTGTCTGTCTGGCTATCTATCTATCTATCTATCAAGTATATTGGGCTTATATTTACCCTTCTGTGCTATATTTAACAAAACAAGTACAATGCTTATCATAGTACCTACATGCAATCAATTCACTTAATTTTTAATTTTTGGCAACTAGCATGTGTTTCCATTTTACAAAAGGAAAATAAAGACATTTGTGAACATTCGTGATAAAAAATTATTCTTAATTCTCTCTTATCAACATACTTCCTCCTCTATCCCTAGTAACTAAATTGGAATATTATCACGACAGCTATTTGACATTTAATTTTCCCTTAATAATGTAAATATAAACTCCACTAACAACTCAAACTTTAATGTTTAGTTCATAATTAAATCCCAGATTTATAGAGGATTTTTAGCAGTACACAATTAGACCATTTTCAACCATTTTTCTCCTATAATTAGAAATACAAATGTGAATATACTGTAACTACAAGAATTATTTTATATCATCTATTTAATAGTTATAGTTTTATCATTCTATCATCACTCTCTTTCTTCACCAAAACTGTATTCTAGCCTACAGATTTCCAAGCATACTTTAGTACATTGCTTTAAAGATTAAATGATTGCCAAATAGCCACATATGGATGTGGGAAACATTTTTAAATACTATTTTTCAAATGCTTTAAGTTGAAAAATTGGAAAATCATCATACTCTGGCCTATCTTATTTAATTAAAAACAAATATTATAGGGTGATATATAAGAAATTTGTGCCAGATCACAAAGGTCTCTAGCCCATTTCTGTCCTACTACGGACAGGTGTATGAGTTCCTTAACTTCTCTGGTTCCAATTTCCTACTCTGAAATGGAAATAACTACTATTTTAATGAGCTTTCGATGAGATAATGTACGCACAATATCAGCATTAAAAACTAAATGTTTGTAATTATTAATAAACATACTTTTTGAATATTTTCATAAATAGGAAAAAGAAATGTATTCTTTTCTTTTTCTTTTTTTTTGAGACAGAGTCTCACTATGCTGTCCTCAGTAGAGTGTGATGGCGTCACTGCTCACAGCAACCTCAAACTCATGGGCCCAAGCGATTCTCCTGCCTCAGCCTCCCAAGTAGCTGGGACTACAGGTGCCCGCCACAATGCCTGGACATTTTTTGGTTGTAGTTATCATTGTTGCTTCGCAGGTCCAGGCTGGGTTTGAACCCACCAGCTCCACTGTATATGGCTGGCGCTCTAGCTGCTGAGATACAGGCGCTGAGCCAGAAATGTCTTATTTTCAACAATTGATATCTTTTAGGCCTTTAGAATTTTTTTTTTTGGATGAATTCAGGAAATGTTTTTTTATTATTATTTTTTTTATTATTAAATCATAGCTGTGTACATCAATATGATCACGGGGCACCATACACTTGGTTCATAGACCATTTGACACATTTTCATCACATTAGTTGACATAGCCCTCCTGGCACACCTTTAGAATTTTTAATCCTTTCTGTTATATGAAGCAATATACAAACAATTAAAAATTAATTATACTCAAAAGTTTTCTACTTTGCAAAGTTGTCTGTACTGGTAATAGGTTTGTGAACTTTTCTGAACTCTTGAATAGTAACATACATAAGGGGCAGATATTTGGCGTTACAGTGGGTTTTTGTTTTCCGGGAGGGCTGGACATGAGATAATAATGATCAGTGTGCTGTAGATAACGGGGTACAGTTTAAGAATGGTTGCTGTAACAGACCACACCAAGGGATAGGTTTTCTCTAATTAAGAATTTGTTTTAGAGGCAGTTTCCTCTCCACTTGAAGCCAGACTTATGAAAGTGATTATACCTGGAAAAAAAAAATTCTTAGATATTGCTATCAAATAAAAATTTTGTAGATATATCATAGTTCATGAGGCAACTCTACTGAGCAAAGCAAATCTTTGTAAGGAAAAGGTGTATTTTGGTATTTTGATCTATTTCTCTGTTACTGAAGGAAAGTGGAATTGCTGAAATTTTATTTTAATCAAATATTTTTAGGATGATGGTGTACAATATAAGCCAGGTAGGTAAAGGCCCATAAAAAATGATATGGACAGTATTAAGTTTACTATTTATAGAAAAGATAAGGCACATATTTTTATATTTACAATAACATCTTTTAGAACCAATTATGTATTAACAGGGCAACTGATTCTAGGTTACTTTTATGCTAACATCAAAAAAAAAAGAAATTAAGTAATTGTTACAATAGATATGAGGGCGTGTGACTCAGTTCTTAATACTTGCCTTGTTAAGTATTTCTATCCCACATGATTACATTAAAGATTTAAAAAAATATATATTTCTATTCCTGATTCTCTAAAAGCACCAGTAGGCTGGTGACCCCAGTGGTGAAATATGTTAGAGAATGAATATTTACAGAATGCAGATTATTATGAATGCTCTTGGTCCTGCGTACCTAATGTGCAGACCCTAAACTAGCTGTACCATCATAATTCATTAGGAATATAAAATCTCAAACCAGGTCCAGGATTACAGAACACAGATCTGCATTTCAATGAGATCATCAGGAGATTTGTATGCACATTATACTTCGATAAACCCCATTAAAGGTATTTCTACAAAGTAAAAACTTTCAAAATACATGCTTATTTTTTAAAGGGTCCCTTTAGGCTGTGCATAAAAATTTTTTCATATACCATATGTTGAAAATAACCTAAATTTTATATAAAATTGTGTTTAACTGTAACAAAAAACAGGCAAAATGACAAAGAACATTTAAAAAAGAGGTTTAAACGTGCAGTTTAGAAACTTTTTTTATAAAGTTAAAATTTGGGGGGGAAGGAGAAGATTAGCAGAAATTACAGATTTTTTTTTTCTTTAAGATGTCTTCTACCTATGTCATATATTTAACAACTGGCAAATCAAAAGTAATCAATATGGAAGCTTTAGGGGCTTAATGGCTCAAAAGATATCCTCAAATTAAAATTAAATCTTCTCATTTATTATTTATAAGACAATGAATAAGTTATTTAACTTCTAAGATCCCCAGTTTTCTGATCTGTTAAAAATCAGATAAAATTATAGAGCTTATAATGTTCTTGGAATATAATAAATGTAAAGTATTGGTGACAGGCAGCTACTCAATCAGTAGGAGCTATAGTTATTGTTTATGCTACTTTATATAGAAGAGAGTAAGCACTTGAGTGTGTGATGACATATTTTTACCTTAAACTTCTAACACTAATGTACTTTATTTCTACCTTCTTAAAAGACTTTATGTCATGCTGTACAATCTGTATTTTAAAGATTCCAAACGAGATACAAAAAAATCTTATAACTCATTGCTACAGAGAAAAATATTTTCAAGCAACAACTATTATTCTAACAAAAATACTTCAAGCTTAAGAAAAATAAGTATCATTTTGGAAGCCAAATAGGATCTTTTCTGTGGTGTTGTAAACAACACTACAAGACATGTATTGCTCTCATTTTTTTATAGTTGAGGTAACTGAACAGGCATATAATTATTTTTAGCTCATATAAATTACTATTTCATTACACCTATCATTGGTCATTGTCTTAACTAAGGTTGATAATTAGATGGAACATTTTCCAATGATATTTTGAGAAATGATTGCAATTTCAATGAACATTATTTGAGCACAAGCATATTTCAACTCATGGAAATAAAGAGTAGCATGATGGTTACCAGAGGCTGAAAAGATTGTGGAAGGGGTGATAAATTAGGAATGTGGTTAATGAGTGCAAAAACACAGTTAAATGAAATGAATAAAATCTAGTATTTGATAGCATAACAATGTGACAATCGTCAACAATTAAGTTACTGTACATTTTAAAATAGCTAAAAGAATGAAACTGGAATGTTCCTAACACTACAAAATAAAAATGTCTTCAGGTGATGGGTACTCCCCTTACCCTGTTTTATCATTACCCATTGTATGCCTATTTCAAAACATCAAAATAAGTACAAGTGTTATAAACTCATAAATTGAAAAAAAAATAAAAAGCAGTCATACCCACTACAAATTTTGCCTCAAATGTGTTTACAAAATTTTATCTTGATTAAAAAGCCAAAAATGGGGTGGTGCCTGTGGCTCAAAGGTGTAGGGTGTCAGCCCCATGTGCTGGACGTGGCGGGTTCAAACCCCGCCCTGGCCAAAAACTGCAAAAAAAGAAAAAAAAAGCTAAAAATGTATTAAATCAGTGAACATCTGGATATTAAGAATGCTGATTTCAATTATTAGTTCATAGCCTCTTGGGTGTTACGCCTTCAATGGGGAAAACAAGTGTAAAAGGTATTCTTGCTATTTTCCAAGGAAATTCTAATTGACACAGTGGCCAAAAATGTTGCATTTAAGAATCTACTAATGAGGCCCCTGTGGTCCTATATTAAGAAACTTCCTACATACCAGGTGTATGATCATCAAAGATTTTGTAATCATGAGTGGAATAATGAATAAAGATGTTTTATGGAATGCTCTCATGCAGCATCTCCATAAAAGGGCTATTGTCCTATGCTTAAAACTTTAATAACTACTACTGGACAAAAATTCTTGCTCACTGGCAGTCAGTTCCAAGTTCAGGTGCCTGCCTGTCTGACCACTGCCTTTTTTTCTTCTTCCTTTCTCTCTTTCCTTCTTTTTTTTTCCTCTTCCTCTTTTTCTCCCTCTTTCTCTCCCTCCCTCCCTTCCTTCCTTTCTTTTCTTTGCTTACGACATTAACAGCACAAAATATCATATGGCTACAATAAGCCATAAAACATATTTAAAGTTTTTGTAAAATTGCTTATGGATCGAGCCTCTTCTTTCAATATTTTCTTATGCATAGAACTTTCAGTATAAGCATAATACCTAAATTTTTTTGTTTTTTAATTATAGGGAAGGGAGTGTTAAAATTCACAAAATGACAAAATATAAAATGTTTGAACAGAACTCCCTAACATTACTGTATAATGAATTGTGTATAATACATTGAAGTTGAATAATATTATAGTAGGCATCTAAGGAAAACAGAATAAAGGAAAGGAAAATGCTGGAAGGGTGAGCTATGACCCCAGACCCCAACCACGTCCTGTGGGTCAAGAGGACTCTAATATTAAAATGACATATTACAGACACTGAAAAATCACTATGTCAAACACTCAAAGTAATGTACTCTGATGATATTGAGGAAGAAATTATTTGCATAAAATGTATCTGATTTGTCTAGAAGCAACTCATTTTCTATTCCAATTCCATAGCCTAAGGCACTGCTGGAGCCTGGGGGCATTTAAAATAGTGTGTGCAGGAAAGAGAGCAACCAAGTACCATAAAACAGAAAAAGGCAGGGCATATCTCAGAGTGAATGTTATTTCCACGAGCATGTATGAAAAAGACTAATCTTATGATGAGGTGACCACAGTGCCATTGTTACAGAATAGAAAATAAAAATGAGTAATTATTAAAAATTGAGAGCAGTTATATCAGTTTCATCATTGGTTTTTGGATTAAACCATATTTTCTTCTAGAAATACCAAGTGGTGACACCATTTCTTGGCATTTATAATCCCAGTGGCAATCATCACAGATGCCACCTTTTCAAATCTGTGGTTAATTGTTTTGATGCCAATCACTCTGTGGCAGACTGAATGGGGACAGGTCTTCAGAAAAGCAAACTATTCTCCTTCCAGCAGAAAAATCGCTGCAATCTCTCATTCCCATAAATGCAGATTGTTCATCTGCATCTGTTCACTTTTCCATTTTCTGACAAGGGCCTGGTGGATGGAGTCGGTGATAGTTGTGGAGACTGATTTTTCAAAAGCCCCACTTTCCACTTGTCAGTAAGTGACAAGATCACTACCACAGGTTGATGCGTGTGATGGAATAGGAAGGAGATGGCTGCCTCAGGCCTTCTTACTCGCGGAATTTCTAAAGCAATTCTTATAGCAATAAAAGCTAGATTTGACCATAAGCAAAGAAAGTGTGCCTTAAAGAAGAGTAGATTTCTCCTATTATTTAACCAACACATTAAGTGCAGAGATTGTTAACCACATAACTCCTGGTGTACAATGGATATTCAATTATTTCTTGAATGTGTAAATAAAGAAGGAAGGAAGGAAGGGAGAGAAGGAAGAAAAGAAGGAAAAATAAAACAGGTATCAAGGTAAATATAAACCTTATTTACATTCATCCATAAAGAAAAACTTGAAGGAAAAAAATTATCTTTGGATAAAGTCTTGATGCTTTGGTGATTATTTAGATAGTATAATATGTCTATTATTATATTTATATTATATTAGTTGTGTTCTTCATCAAATTTAACCACTGTTGTTAACCATGCTATGCTACCTAAAAAATTGTTCCTTAGATGTCCTTTAAAAAAGAACATGCTTTATTATACACAATATAGTAAAAGTCAGGTTCACAAATAGCCTAGATTTTTTTGGAGAAATCGTCCAAATAAACAAAAAGAGAGAGAGAGGGGCCAACTTTCGAAATAATATTCAGAATGTATTCATGAACTTCTCTCAAAGTAATTACAAATAATCACTATGGAAATGTAAGCTGCAACAGCTATTGTTTCTTTGTAGCTTAATTTTTTTTCCATTTATAATTTTTTCTAGCAAAATTTATTAATCCATTATTAATTAACATTGAGGTTTATGAGAACAAATTTGCAATATCAAACTAATGATACCTTGTAAAATCTCAGATGGTCACATAAATCGATTACATGTGTATGCTATTATTACAAAGTGTTATACTTTCATGAAAATAAATAGTTATCAAATTAGGCAATAATGTTGGTGTTTTAGTCACCTATGCCTGGAGCATTCCCATGGTAGTGGTCACATGAAACTATACACATTTATCTCTCTGCTTACAAATACCCAAATGTCTATTCCAGGGCTCCCAATAAGACAAACACTTTCAATTCACTAGACTTATAAACTGAACTTTTAAATTAAGAGGACGTATTACATTGGACTTGTCCAGCCTTATTATATAACATGATTCTCTAACACAAATGCAGCTTCTTTACTTCCTATGATAGCATTTTAAAGTGTAAGAAAGTGTTTAATAAGTGCCACTAGTCATCATGACAGACACTTTACAGATATTGTATAGGTTCCACAAAACAATCTATAAGTTAGTGATTGTAGTTCCTTCTACAATGTGGAAAATTAAGGTATGAAGCAATTAACTGCCCTGAATTCGCATAAATGATAGGTATGCAGAAGGCGACTTACACATTTAGGCGAGACTGCAGACTATTTCACAGACAGCAAGCTCTGGCCCTTGATAAGGGTAAAGGTTTACAAACAAAACAAACTAAAACTAAACCTTAAAAGAATAATGATTAGCAATATTACAGTCAGAGGTAGAAGCCAAGGGCATGAGTATGGGGTATGCACACAGGTTTCTGACCTCTCAGTCTCTCTTATCCCATAACCCTTCCCACCCTCCCACGAACACACATACACACTCACCACTCGCATGGCCATTTAAGCTGAATTCTTTTTTTCTTATCTTCATTAACCTGAGTGGTCTTTCCCAAGTGTGTGTGTAGCCTGGAAAGAGTAGGGGAAGAAATTCCCCTTTATGTTTTCATAAAGATTAAGTGAAATTTCGTAATTATTTTCAAGTGTCACAGGCTGAAATGTTAAAGAACATAATAATTTTGGGAAACAAGGCATGGTTTTCCGAATTGTGGTGTGTTGGTAGTATTACACGTATAAAATATGAACAGTTCGCTGTTATAGCTCCATAGGCCTTCTGTATCCATCCAAAGGTTTCCCAACCTCAAATTCAACCAACTGTAGATGGAAATGTTTTTTTAAAAAGATAAAAAGTACAATACAACGATAAAAATTTCCAGAAACCATTAAAGCAAAATGGCTATTTGCACGGCATTTGCATTGCCATAGGCAGTGTGAGTAATTAAGAATGATGTAAACTAATATACACGGAAAGATGTGAGTAGGTTTTATGCAAATAAAACACTGTTCTCTAGAGTGGACATGAGCATGTGCAGATTTGGTATCCCAGAAGTCCTGGACCCAATCTCCCTTTTATACTGAGGTAGAATGGACAGCAAATATCATTTGTATTGATAGCATATTGATTGATAAGATCACAACATTTTAGAATGTCATTAACTCCCTTAATGATGAATGTCACGTCTATCTCCTGCCTTTGGCTAGTAAAACGCAATCTGTAGAAGAGGAATACTTTAAAGAGTACTATTTTTTTTAGGCATTTTAATTTGTATAAAACGTGTTCCCTCTCTTTCTCTCTGTGATACATGTTGCTAAACTTAGTTCAACTAATGAACCCTTTTCTACATTGTCTTTTGCAATGCTAACAGGAACTAAATGAACATCTTAAACTTTTTATTTATTATTGCAATATTTAATATTTAATTTTTTGTAGTAAAATTACTTTGATAATTTCATCCTAATGACATCATGCATTTAAATTGATTTTATGGAGATAAAGAAGTGATTTTTGGAAATTGATTTTTGAACATTCTTTTCAATATTCTAGAGAACTCCCTATCTAGGGACTAAAATAAATGATTCCAAATAAGGCAGTGATGAAGATTATATAATAGATAGATTCCCCCACCCCAGAGAACAATCTCAATTTGGTTTCTTCATTGATAAAATTTTTATTTCAAAGCAAATTTTTATTATAAAACTTTGAAACTTGGGTGGCGCCTGTGGCTCACAGGAGTAGGGTGCCAGCTCCATATGCCAGAGGTGTCAGGTGCAAACCCAGCCCTGGCCAAAAAAAAAAAAAAAACTTTGAAATGTAGACTGGATTCAGCATGGTTCTCTAGTAAAGAGCAGAGTCTTCTCCTTGCTACTGGCAGGTTTGATTAAAATATGCCAAAAATAAGCAGGGCTCATATTTCCTCTTAAATTTGTATTGCTGCACTTATGTGGTGTTTAAATTATGCTGTTGTTTCTTTTTTTTAAATTTGAAACATTTTGATAATGTTTTCAGGAGAGGAGGATATAAGTCTAAAATTAATTAGTACTTAATTTTTTTTTTAAATTTTATTTATATAGGGTGGCGCCTGTGGCTCAAAGGGATAGGGCGCCAGTCCCATATGCTGGATGTGGTAGGTTCAAACCCAGCCTCGGCCAAAAACCACACACAAAAAAAATTATTTATATTAAATAAACATGACATGACTATATCTAAAGTCATATGTGTAGAACATCATCAGCCAATTAGACTGAGAATATATAAAATCCATAGACTAATGAACAGCTCATGTACGCTCCTGACATGCTGCAAATGCTGGTGAAGCCAGAAAATATGCAGAAGTGAAAAGAGTAAGTGTTCCCACTCACAAAGGTGTGACAGTTTATTTCAAATGAAAAGCCAAAGAATTTATATTAAACTTAAAATGGATGTCAATATGCAAGATTACAACAAAGTACCCTACAAAGAAGGGGTTCGTCAGGGCAGCCCAAACCAGCAGATGTGTTCCAGCTCATCAATCCCTCCAATTGAGCATAGGAAAGATGAAATGCTTGGCTGTGGAGTTCATATTTTCAACAAATAAAAGAGAAAGCTACCAAAATCACAGGTTTGCCAAAACTTAACAGAGCTGACCACTTAAGCACTCATTTTTTTTTTAATTTATATATCCCATAAAACATGTCATTTGCTTCCTCCCAAAATAATTGATGAAGAGGAAAAACAAATCTTTCATAATGCTATTGTGTTTGACTCTGTTATTACTAAAATGAACCACCTTCAAAGGACCTTAAGAAGACTTTCAATTGTTACATTATAGCCAGACCAGTTAAAGATAATGACTCTAACTACCACAGAGAAATATGGAGATTTTGTCATTATTGGAAACTATTTAGTTAAAGAATAACACTTCTTATTAGACTTTCAGGGAGTCCTTGGTAATTAGGACGAGTAACTGTTGGATCTTTTAAAATATACTTTTGTAATTTCTCCTTATTCTAATTCATTAGAAAGGATAACAATAATGTTAGATAGAAAAGAGAATCATGGGCACTTTAAACAAACTAAAGAAATGTTTACCTGCTACCCTTTATTTAAAGAGCAATTGAAAGCAAGTAATTTTTATAAGAAGTAAGAACATTATGAATAATCAACACATTTTTATATTTGGTTCCAATTAGATACTTTATGAATGTTTGGGACAAAATGTTTTATATGTTTATTTAATGACAATATATACCAAAACACAAAACAAAAACATAATCATCATTATTCATTGTGTACTGTAATAGATAATATTGCAAGAGAAAAAATTGAATGAATTTATTATTTCTTTTATTCCCAGTAGGACTTTTTGGTTAATACCCCTGATATTCTATCATCTATTTAATTTGTTGAATATTAAAACAATTCCTCCATTGATAAAATTATTCTACATAACACAACATGACTATATCTAAAGTCATATGTTAGCACAGCATCAGCCAATTAGACTGAGAATATATAAAATCCAGAGACTAATGAACAGCTCATTGTATGCTCATGAACTACAGATAACAAATTCTGATTATAGTGTACATTCAAGTTGAACTATGTATTTTTAGTTATATTTTGTAAACCTTTTATTTCTCTAGTGACCTTGAATTCTCTGTTATACAGTTGTAAGTTAAAGGTTGGAAATGATCAGCTCCATTTTCATGTTTGGCTGACAGCAGTATTTCACACTAGATAAATATGTACAATCACATCTTCCCATTCAGATCTTTCTTAGACCTCTGGATTAAGGAAAAAATGAAGATACATCCCAGGATCAGAAAGAAATAGGCAACAAGGGGAAATTGAATCATAGAAATATAGTAGCTATTCCTTTTTTGAACCTTACAGAGTAATAGGGTTTATATAAACATAAGCTAAACGGACCATTTTATATCCCTCTGAGACTTTCTGGGAAGCCAAACTCATAAGAGTCATACTTCACTAGCAAGGCACGACATCTCTTCCAACAAGTACTTAGTCAGTTCTCATAGAAAAAGCCAGTATTGTAAATGGCATCCTTAAGAGAGTAAGTCAGACCATTTATTTTCTATGAGAAATAAATTTGGAGTAGTAAATGATGCACAGAATTTTTTATGAAGTCATCCTAACTTTCATAGATCTACAAATTCTGTGTCAAGAATCCCCAACGTAAAAATATCTGTTAATTGTCCCCATATGAAATTGATATCCTTATGCAGGAATTCTTGTGGTTCATTCAATTCCCCGAGTGCCTTAATACTATAACAAGAAATAATTAGCAACATTTCTGAATGATTTAGCGGAGAAGCATGTTAATTTTGCCTGGAGACAGTTCTTTTATCGTGCACATTTATGTTCACAAATTTCTTGCTGAGTTTGTCTATGTGATTTTTATGTCAACTGACTACTCTTTGTAAAATAGCAGAGTATATGAATAATTCTTTTATAAAATGTTGAGAGTTGTTTCCACTCTCTTAATATTGAATTTTATGCCTCAACTTACATCAATATTTTTAACATGTCAGTATAAAGCAGCGAGGCTCAGCTCAATAGTCCCTGGGCTTTCTATTTTCCAAGTATTACTAATCATATAATGTTCAAAAAGTTGTTTCACTTACTATACACACACAGATTTTATGTTTATACTCATATGTATAAGATTTAATTATATCATGAATTTATTTATTTTTCTTGACATGTAGATCTCAAGTGTTTATCATTCTCTCACATTCACCTATAATTATTAGGAAAGGGGCCTCTCTGATTAACTTAATTAAAAGTTAAACATGTTTTTGTGGGTTACCAATATTCAAAGATGTACAACCTGAATCACATCAAAAAATTACTTTTAGTCTGTGACATTCTCGGAGTCATAATCATAAATATAACTTTTCATGAGGTACTACAGCTATACTAAAGAATTAGAATGTGTGCCCTTCTGGATTTTTAAAACCATTAACATATAAAAAGCTTTATTACTTTAAAGGGGTATACATTAAATGAAGACTACCAAATTTTCTAAAGTCTAAATTTAAATGAACTACCACCTATGTACCATACCATACCAGTAAATTCTAATATATTTGAGTCTAAAACGGTATTCTTAAATGTTAAAATGTTTTGCAACATGTACAAATAATGTATGCATATTTTTAGAAATTGTGATACATAACTATTTATACATTTAGTAAAGCAAGTACAAAACTCTCAAATACATGCATAATTATCAAGAAACAAATGTAGTCTATCTCATATTCTCCATTGGGTTATGAATTTAATCATATTAAAATCATACATATTAGGTAATTTGAAATTTTTTTGTATGATGAACAGGAAAAAAACACTTCTACATTCTCTCTCTCTGTATATATATATATTTTTTTGTTGGTTTGTTTTTTTTACTTTTCCAAAATAGTAATATGTAAAAGTTAAGTCTTGAGGATGATCACACTTTTTTCATGTAATGCGTGTAATAAAAGCAGCATACTGAGTCATGCTCTACTAAAAATAAAAGAAAGAAGCAGTAAAGCACAGTACGGGATCTTAATTTATGCAAACAGTGTAAAATATAATAAATAATATCATTGTAAATGTTAAATTAGATACAGGCAGACATTACTATACATTGAATATGTCATCAATAACATTAAAAAATAAAAAGCATAGATTCGATAGCATAAAGTGAAAATAATAATTTGTAAATTGCATCTGTATTTTAAAGCATTAACCAATGAATATCTTTAAATAAGGAGTTTCTATAGGACATTTTAATATCATTTTAATAGCAAATGATACTGTATTGGTCTTTTAGGAAAACAGACTGGTTACTGAGTATGTCTAAAACCTGGGCTTGCCCTCAAAGCATATATTTGGTTCATCTCAGCATCTGTGCTCTAATATTAAATATTCCAAATAATTTAATGGAGAACTCATAAAATTGACCAAATGGTTTACAGTGTATTTTATTTTCAGACTATGAAAGAGGCGTCTTTTCATTAACAAAACTTATTCCCTGACATTACATTAGTTATCAAAAATGCCAGCTGTATACCATGGAATATTATGCAGCCTTAAAGAAAGATGGAGACTTTACCTCTTTCATGTTTACATGGATGGAGCTGTAACATATTCTTCTTAGCAAAGTATGTAAGGAATGGAAGAAAAAGTATCCAATGTACTCAGCCCTACTATGAAGCTAAATTATAGCTTTCACATGAAGGCTATAACCCAACTATAACACAAGACTATGGGGAGAGGGCCAAGGGAGGGGAAGGGAGGGGGAGGTTAGGGTGGAGGGAGGGTAATGTGGGGCCACACCTACGGTGCATCTTAGAATGGGTACAGGCGAAACTTACTAAAGGCAGAATACAAATGTCTACATACAATAACTAAGAAAATGCCATGAAGGCTACGTTGAACAGTTTGCTGAGAATATTTCAGATTGTATATGAAACCAGCACATTGTACCCCTTGATTGCACTAATGTACATAGCTATGATTTAATAATAAAAAAAAATTCCAGCTTTCCAGATTTCTATTTTTATGTACTTATTACATTAAACCTGCTCATCTATTTAAACTTATACACACACAACATTTATAAAGCATTCTACTTAGGACGCCCTATATATACTCCAAAAAGCAATGAGATCTAAATAACTTTTTCTACAAGGTCCAAACTTATTTTGCATCAAAAATTTCTTTCATGACTTATAACATAGTCAAAATTAACCATTTCAATTAAGAGCCTTAAAATACATTTATATATATATGTACTTTAAAATAGATTAAATCTTTTAAAATAATTTAAATCTACATAAAAATACTTGCCTTAACTGATATATTTTTACCAAAATTTACAATTGTATCCTTGTAAACTTTTCAATCCTTCTCCATTTGTTTGAAAATATTTTCAATCCTTCCCCCATTTGCTTGAAGATATATGTGTGTGGTTAAATGTTCAAAAATATTATCTCTAATAGAGACATAAAATTGTTAAATCTGATTTTTAACTTAACAGAGATTAAGGTGAGAGAAGTAAAGTAAGGTGTCACAAGTAAATTCTTGAATCAGTCCAAGAGATTATACCTTCATGACAGGATTTTTTTTGTTGTTTTTGTTTCTTTTTGTTTTTGTTTTTTGAGTCTCATTTTGTCACCCTCAGTAGAGTGCCATGGTTATGAGCTATGAGCTATGACACCATGGCACCAACTCTTGGGCTCAAGTGATTCTCCAACTCTTGGGCCCCCGTGATTCTCTTGTCTCAGCCTCCCAGGTGGCTGGGACTACAGGGGCCCACCACAAGGCTCAGCTATTTTTTTAGAGATAAGGTCTTGCTCAGGCTTAGGCTGGTCTCGTACCTGTAAGTTTAGGAGCTCCATCTGCCTCGGCCCACCAAGTGCTGGGATTACAGGCGTTAGCTACAGCACCTGGCCATAACAAAATAGTTTCGTGGTAACTTTTTCTGTGTCCCAATCCCAGATATCTCTACCTGCAACATTACTTCTCTTATGAACATAGCCAATAAATTGAGAATAAGGCCCAAGCTATTATGGAATAGAATATTTGAATAAGTTTTACATGTCCATATTGTTAAGTAAAATAGCATAGCACTCTTTAATTTTCATTAAAGAATGTGTAAGAGAAAAGTGGTTTCAGCTTGTTCTCCTTTGGTCCCTTGCTGAACTACCACAAGGAACAAACCAAACATACCAAATGTACTTTCTTCCTTTGAACATGTTTCACATTTTTCTGACTCTACTGGGGTAAAACTCGTTATAAACTTTGTTGTCTGATTCCTGATAAATACTACAAGCCCAGTGTTAGGAAAGTTCTTAAAAAGCCAAAAATAAGTTTGGTAACTTATCTGTTTAGCTAAATCAAAATTTCCAAGGAAGTGGTAAAAGTAGACGTGTTTCAAAACAAAATCAGGATAATGAAATTCTAGCTTCCTCACATATCCAAGCAAATACTTCACATGAATGTGTGATTCAAGACTACGGCCTATACACAGAGAGCTTGCTAGAATAGCTATTGCTAAAAGACATCACAGGTTACATGGCACTCTAGAAGGTGAACATTCCAAGTTCATTTTTAAAGTTAAACTTTTGCATTGCTTATTGATCACAGTCCATCCTTTGGTGAGGCATTGGTGACTATCCTTAAAGAACTAATAAAGAAAAAAAGGAAAAGTTTCATGTATAAAATTACATTTTTAGTACTGAATTATAACCTAGAGACTCCTGAGGACTTCAATTAAATTACTCAAAGAACGATTCTATTTAACATTCCATAATCATTTTTAGGATGATACAAACTTAACTTGCCTAATTAAGGACCAAATTGTACAACATATTCAAAAACTGACATAAATCAACATCATTCCCTGAGCTTGGATTCACCACCTTTTGGATTCCAAAATGATGCAACATTATGGAAAAAAAAAAAACCAGAATGTTTAGTACAGCTTACAGGCATGTTGCACTCCAGGGTTCCCTGAAAGAATGCAAATGATGTCTTCTCTGGTTTTGGTGCTTTCTTCTGTGGCTTATAAGGATGCATAATAGGGCTCTGGCTAGAGTTAAATTCCATTTTTTTTTTAAAAGAAAGAGACAATCTAAAGAATGCAGATTTTGAGGTCAGACAAATCTGAAAGGAAATCTCAGTGCTACTACTAATACCTCTGTGACTTAAGTTAAGCAACTTATTTAACACCTGTAAGTAGGTTTATTTGCCTATATATTGGATTAATGTATTAGTTTACTCAATTTATAGTTAAGAGATCACTGTACTCTTGGCATTACTGTAAATCCAGGAAATGCTTCAATGAACAAGAAAAAGATTCTGACCTTATCAAGAAGGTAATGTGATACTAAAAATATAAAAAATATATATCAGAATTATATGGGCTGTGAAGAAAATAATAAAAACTCCAGAGAGAATGGGAAGAAGATCAGAGTTTTAAAATATAGATAGCTTTTGAGCTGAGACGTACAGGATGAGAAGAGGTCATATTTGGAGCAGAAGGAACAACAAAAAATGTTCGGAGGCTATAAAAAGCTTGACTTGTCTAAGTAACTGGTTTTGGCTTCAACAGAACAAATCAGGGAATGTCTTAAATTAAATAATGGTCCCCAACGATACCCAAGCCCTCCTCTCTAGAACCTGCAGATGACCTTATATGATAAGAGGGACTTTGCAGATTTGATTAAGAATCTTGAGATGAGGGAATTATTCTGTATAATAAGGGTGCAACATACTTGTAATCACATATATCTTATAACATGGAGGTAGAGGAAAACTTGACTACAAAAGAGTGGTAGGAGATATGAACCAATAGGTTGGAGTGATGCAAATAAGTTCTTACCAGCTAAGGATGCCAGAAATAACAAAAAGGCAAATAATTAGACTCTCCCATAGAACCTGTGGAAGGGACAAGACCTGATGATACCTTGATCTTAGCTCAGTGAAACTGTTTTGGACTTACAGCCTCCTGAACTGTAAGATAACTTTGTGATGTTTTAAGTCATGAAGTTTGTTATGGCAGTAATAGGAAACTAATTCAGAGGAAAATGACATAAAATGAGTTCAGAGAGGTAGCAGAGACTGGATCATTTGAATCACTGTAGACAGATGCTACTGAAAGCAAAGACTGTCAAAAGTTTCTACTAACACTCTAAACAGCAGATGGTGGTGAATGGGATGTGAGGAGTGGTGATATTTGAAGTGAGGGGAAGATTCAGACAGGGGCTATGTTTCAAAAGATGAATTGACAGGACTTGCTAATAAGCAGAATGTATTGAGTGAAGAAAGTTATCCAAAATCCTGGATCAACTGGGCAATTGTGCACCAACCATGAGAGATGGATGAGCCTACACAAAGAGTTTGATAGATGATGGACAGGGGAATCAAGAGTTTATATATATTTTGTCCAGGTTCAATTTTAAGCAATGGAGTTGCTTTAAATATGAACTAATGGGTAACAGAGACTTACCTAAAGAGAATGACCAAGCAACAATACGGATGATGGTCTTTCATACTCCCAATCCCAATGGGTTACTTAGAGATAAACTATCAAGGTCAAAAGAGAAGAAGCCTTACCCAGGGATTACATATGTTCTTAAAATATATTAATTAAACAAAAACTAGATTTTATTCATTCTTATTTTATTACTGCATAGAAAATAGATCGTTCTAGGCTTTATTACAGATAAAATGGAAATCATATACACTTAGAATCTAAATTTGAGCTGCCCTCTGAAGTAACATCTTAGGAAAATATTGGTAGACCAAATAAAAGAAGATACATAGAATACAAATTTGAAAATATAAAAGTGCTAACAACTAACATATAAGTCTGATGTGAGCATAAATCAAAGCAGAAGTGGAAATCAGTAACCTCACAGAATAAGAAGGTAAATCAAGGCACTATTGGGACTTGTCAAAAGTTCTATGTGACAGTTTATTTTGTCCTAAAGGTGTAATAATTTCAGAATTTCTTTAATTTAGCCATTTTATAAGAGCAATATAAAAATAGCACTATCAAAAGGAAACTCCTAAAAAATACTACTGACAAAAGAACCACATACTAACTTTAACTCCAGTTACCAAAAGTATATACTTTTTCTACCAATGTGTAAGTCTCTTAATTGTGTTACTCAATTGACTTTTTAAGGTTAAACCACGGGCATCTATAAACAACATTTCAGCTTATAGGTCATCCAGGAAAAGCATTGTTTTTAAAAGTCTGTCAGAGAGTACACAATGTTTTAGAACAGCAGAACACAGCTAAACTAATTTAAATGTCCATAAATCACTGACTTGTCTTAGTAAATATATAGTATATCAAGAAACAGTGACACAGAGTATAAGGAGTCAGGGAAAAGATAGAATAACAAAAGGATTTTTAAATAAACTAGAATAACTTATTAAGCACAACTTGGAGACCCACAAGGATTGTTCCTTAAATTTTGTTATAACCCCCATGTGGGTGGACATGCCAGTACTTAAGGGAAGAGTCATAATCTTGATGTACTTGCATTGCTAGAAATAATGATTTAATAAGCTTAGCACCAATTTTCAATTGTTTATTATAAGCGGGCCAGAAATTGAATTATGAAAATGATTGCAGATGATGGGCAAAAGGGAACAAGGCAAGAAAGAAGTGGATCAGAGAAAAGCATGTACCCATTCAGACTATAGGATCGATACTGAGAAATCCAAAGTGTGTTGCAAGGTGACAGCTTAAGTCTGGCCCTTTAAAAGGAGGAGACTGTTTTGCCAGAGCTTCACTCCTCCCACAGTGAGACTCCCTTCCTTCCAAGGTCTCTGAGCACTGAGAGGCCAGGGACTGGCAGATGGGACTGCCCTCTCCAAGGGAGTGAGCGCAGGGATTTGGGAAGATTTAGGAGAGAAAGAAAAACACACTGAAAACAGTACAAACACTCTGATCTCCATAGGAGAGAAACAGTCTTTCAGGGAGGTGAGGGGAAAGTACTCCTTCCTTCCCTTTCCTCAGTGTGGCATGGCACCCAACTGCCCACAAGGCTTCCCAGGGGCTTAATTGAGCATCTGGGGATTTGTGTCATGGTCTAATTGGGGTTGGGCTTGATGTCCTACACCTAGACTGTGTTCCTGTCCCAGGGTTGGTTTGTGTTAAGATAAAAAATAACGTAGAATGATAAAAATAATAAGTAAATTAGTGCAATTAAGATAATTAAAGAAATAGTTCGGTTAAAAAATGCAAGCCCAGCAAGACCATGAGGTAAAAGTTGAGCCTACTCCCATTTAATGTATGTAAAAAAAAAAAAAAAGCAGCACTAGCCTGGAGTGAGGGGCGGCCACCAGTCCCCACGCCTTGACAGTGGTCAGTCACCCCAACCCAACTCTTTCAAAAGACCTTCTCTTCATGTCTTTACTTTTCATTTCTCTCATCCTCTCATCTCTGTCAGTCATGAAGAGAGAACTCATGGTATAGTTTGGGGCTGGTGCCTAACACCCCCACATTAAAAAAAATAATAATGTTAGGAGAAAAAAAAATTTCTTTATTGTGGGTGCCTGTGGCTCAAAGGAGTAGAGTGCCGGCCCCAAAGGCCAGAGGTGGCAGGCTCAAACACAGCCCCGGCCAAAAACTGAAAAAAAAAATTATTTTATATATGACTATATTTAGTATGAAAATTATAACTCCTGCCACATCAACATTTAATAAGGATATCTGTCTCTATTTTGTGTTATATCTATAGCCAAATAAAGGAATTGATAATGCCATCACTAAGGTAAGAGAAAATTGAAAAGCCAGAATCAAAAGGTTACATATACACTGTAAGATTCTATCTGTATTTACAACTGGAAAAAGTAAAAATATAGGGACAAAAAACAGATTGGTAGTTGCTATGAGCAAGACTGAGATTCAGGCAGGAGCTGACTGCAAAGGGGTAGAAGGAAATTATTGGAGATGAAAGAAGTTTTTCGTATCTTCATTGTGGTGGAAGTTTAATGTATTCATTTGTTAAACTTGGTCACTGAAGATGGTGAATTTTACTGTATGTGAATTATTCCTCAATTTTTCTGACTTTCAAAAAGAAATGAAAGAAAGATAAATCACTTATAGAAAGTTGACTATATATTTTGTCTAGAATTCTGGGCTTCCACAATTTATTTCAAAATCACAACTTTTCAGCCTATGTTTGACTTATCAAATCATGATTCAAAATCTAAGCTATATTCAAATACAGCTCATTTACATACAACCCCAAGGCTAACACATATAAAAATCATATTAAGGAAAGGGAAATTACACCAACTTTTTATTACCTTTGGTTTTGAATTTATTGAGATGAAATCAAAACAACAACAAATTAGCCTAGCCAAGTTATAAATATTACAAAAACATCCATAAAACCTTAATGTAAATATATCCAGAGCAAATGCTTGCAGCTAGAAAGAAAAATACGCAACGTGAACTTTGCTTCTCAAGAGACAAGCAGCAGACACATAAGACATAGTTTTAACAATAGAGGTAGCAAATACAAGTGGAGGAAATGAACATCAGCTGATTGAACAGGGGGCTCACAGCTCTACGGATACTCAAAGTCTATCTTGACTTCAGGAAAGCATAGAGACTCATTGACCTATAGCAATTTAGCTGGTTAGTCAGTGGTCACTAACTCAGTTTCATTACTGACTGTTCCAAAAAAGAGCATATGGTACTAAATTTATTTTCATAAAGAAACATCATCTCAGAGTTCTTAAAGTTAAGTAATAAATATATTCTAATTAAATAGAATATGAACTAAAGACAATATTAACATATGTACATTCATGATCATATATAATTGAAAGTATTTTTCATATTTACATAATGAAAAAAGATCAAGAAATTAAGATTTACGTTATTAGCCAGTGGAAATTTAAATAAGGCCTTTAGCCATAACTTCCAACTCTTTTTCTACTGTTAGTAGAGACAGGGTCTTGATCTTGCTCAGCTGTTCTTAAGAACTCCTGAGATCAAGGAATCCGACCTCAGCCTCCCAGAGTACTAGGATTAAAGGCATGAGCCCCTGAACCTGGTGTGAGTATTAGATATTTCATTTTACCCATGGCCAATGAATATGTAAACTGACTCAGAATATCTTAAATAAATAGTGATACAGCTGATAGTTTTTTTCACGGTAGCATGAACAATTTTAAAAAATACATTCTTTTGGTCAAGGAAGAGAAAGAGGGTGAATTAGAGATGATTAGCATATATGTATATTAGAGCTGGATAATAATCTTTGTTTAAGTTCAACTTTTAAAAAGGTACTTTTCACAAATTTTGTACCTGGGTAACAAATAACAAACTGAGATCATTAGTACAAAACACAAAATAAAAACAGCTGCAGCTATAAAAAAAAAAAAAAAGATCCTTTAGGGTAGGTTTATGCAGAGAATAAGTTTATACCATGACTTGTTACATTCAGGCTCTAGTGTGCTAAAGAGGAAGGTGTTTAAGGTGTTCAAGGAAGGTGTCTAAGAGAATAAGGGTTTAATTCTTGGGCAGCAATGTCTCTTTCTGTAATACCAATCTTTGGTGCATACTAGGTTTTTGACCCAAAGTGTGTACTGTCACGCCCATTGGCTGATGTTTAGCACTTTTCATTTTAAAAAGGTATCTAGCACCTCTTTTTGTGTTAAACTAAAGAGCTCTTTAACTTTGACTGTATAATGCATGTGGTGTGGCTTCTGGACACCAATCTTTCCTAGAAATTAAGCTGCACTGCACACAGGCATTGTTTCCTGTGCCTTTTACATTCTGAAATTTTAAGAGGGAATTCCGAAATGATAGCAAGCTGTGACAAGCATGCTAATTCTTGTTCACCATTTGTGTTTGCTAGTATCCAGAAATGAGACAGGAAGATGAAACCGACACAAACACAGAAATAAAACCTGGATGTCACATCGGTGTCATATCAAAGCTGAGAGTATTTAAACACCAGGACAGCCTAATCTTCAATTAACCTCTATTTGATTTTCATAAATAGAATTTCATCTCAAGCATCAAATTAAAACTGAGACTGAGAGGTGAGCCCATGTATTAAGATGTGTCCAAATCAATTGCTGCCATGATAAGTTGCTGGCTTTCACCCTCAGATTTACAGTGTGAATACGAGGACCCAGCATACTAGGACATGGGGTTACAATAAGTAGGGAAAGTTTAAGTATGGATTTTACTCAAGGAGGAGAACATGACCCTGAACATCTGGAACAACATTGCTCTTAGAGTTTGATACTTGGCAAGAGACTAGTACAATAAAAACTTCCGTGGAAAAAACAAAGCACAAAAAGATCTGCATGATTCCCTGTATGCTATTGTTTTTTAGGGCATGTAACATTATGGGGCGAGATTTCAAATACATGGCTTGCCTTTTCACACAGCTCTGTGCATATATTGAGTATAAACCAAAACACAGGAGGCCACTATAATTTTCAGAGATAAAGACTGATAGTAACTATCCAACTATTAAAAAATCCTCTTAAACATAATCACACAACATAAAAGGACTATTTCTGGCTGAGAGAAATCAAACCCAACTCAAAATACAAAAACATTTTCTTTAAAGGTTATAAATAACAATTATATTGTCTATTTTCAACGGAACTAGCACTTTTACACAGTTAAGTTTAATAATTATTTACAGGTAATCAGAATATCCTTGGATTCATGGAAGTCTCTAAAACATATTGCAGAAATTTAAATACTTGAACTCTCTAAATACTATATGTTTTTCCCTAAATGTTTTCATTAATGATGATATAAATTATAATACTGATAAGCTTCAGAGACACGAATGCAAATTAAAACCTATATAAAATACCAAGGGTGCCAAAAAACGTAAACATGTTTTAATAAAGGAAAAAAAATGTATTAGAATTGTAATGTTCAAGTCACCTTCGACTTCCAAAATTTTAAGAGGTGCTCAAACATGGCATGAATTCATATTTTATTATTGCTATATATTGAGTATTACTGTTTTATCAATTTACTTTTCTTACACATATCTATATATGTGTACAGAGTATGCACTATGCCTGAGTGAGTATGTCAATACATGAGGAATGGCTTACCCATTCATCAACCTCTTTATATGTATCCACAGATATGGGGTGGTACAATTTGAATAAACTTAGGTTATAATGCCTAAATGCCTTTCCCAAATATTCCATAACACAAATTAAAATGTGTACATTTTTCTCATGATTTCAATCTTATGGAATGCTGTTAATATCAGTTTAGAGACATTTAATCATTAGCTTAAGTCACATAATTACCAAATGTTTTTCTGGTTTGGGATCCTCTGCAGTGATCTTAAGCCACTCGGATGCTATACCTGTGATACATGAGTCACGCACAGCCCTGAAAGATTTCTCCCACTACCTGCGTCTTTCCTCTGCTCCTCACACGGAATGAAACCAGCGGGCTCCAAATCACTCTGCCTCCGAAGCTTAACGTCGTGGCTCTTCGTCATTTTACAAAAGAATTAGTTAAATCTTTTTGTATCCCAGAGTCTGTCTTTCTTTTCATTCTCCCGTCCCTATTTTAAATAATATACTCTACTATGTAATCTCCCAGCCAATTAATCATTCTCCTTCCAATTATCTTGCACGTGAATGCCAGCTATGCCGCTTTGACCTTGCTACTCCGATGACTTTACTGATTTCTTAGAGTAACATTTCTAATAAAACTGAACTGAAACTCTTCCTCGGAGACCAGATCTTATCTTTTTCACACGAATCCTTTCGACAGCTCTCCATCCTTCACTTGTACTTCCATAGGTGTAAATTCAGCTTATTTTCAGTCCTAAATCCCTGTCTTCCATAACATTTTGCTTAATGCTCTCTCAACTCCAAGAAAAAAGGGTTCATAAACTTGTCTTCCTCACCTACTCTCTGCCTTTCTTGTGGCCAACATAATATTCTCCTCTATACACTTGTGTGTACCAGCTACTTAGGGAGAATAATCACACTCGGGGTAGGCACTGTTCCTTATCTTTGTGTGTGACTTTGTGAATGATTTAGTAACTGGTGGTTTATACATTTACTACTATTTCTACTTATAGTTTTAACAATTTCATATAGAAAAGAAGTCACAATTGTGTGAAAGTTTATGTCAAATATTTACAGAGTGGGGTTTTATGAGTATATAATCATTGGTTTTCAGATTAAGACCATGGATAGAAAGAGGAAACTACTTTGTATAAACTTGTAATTTAAGCAAATTATTTCTCGCCCTGTGTAGGAAAACACAGAGAGCAATCAGGGAGAGAAATGACGTGTCCGTGGCTTGTACTGTTTGAATAGCTGACAATGAGCTGACAATACACAAGTTCACGGAATCTGCTATCAAATTATCTGTCTCAATGGAGGAAAAACTACTCTTGGAAGAGTGAAAAAAATCAAAATCTTATAAATCCATTACTTTACAATAATATAGCCCTTCTTATATACACATTTTCTTTGTGCTTTGGTGTCCTCTCGACATTTTTTTGCAAGTTTGTGTTCTTGAATATACTTTTTATATGTCTAATGGGCTTTCTCTTTATGAATTTTTAGGTGCATTTGTATTTTACAATTTTACCCCTAATTATAATTTATAGATACTTTTACATTTTGTAGAAGGCCAGGAGCATGCTTGAATCTTCTCCAACCCTTACACATTTGCTTCATAGAAAGTACAAAAGGTAGTGGAGTCTGTTGTTTACGCATGAGGCTATTAAACCCAAACTGGTTTTCTGTCAGATGTCAATTCTTTGCACACAGGGGCATTTAAGAGTTAAACTTTCTGGTGGTTTTCCAGCTAGAACACTCTATGTGGAGAAACACAGCCAAGAGTTAAACACATAATGCTTACTGAAATGTCTCTAGTATTTAAATACATCTGTAAGTGAAGCTGCCTATTGTTCCTTGTAACACTGCAGCAAAAGGCTAATGAACAGTAGATGTTTTGTACTTCTCTTCTTAACTCAAGTGCTATGTTTAATAGAATGCCCTGTTTTATGTCATACACGTAGCAGCAACCTCGTTTAAGTTGAGGTCAGAAAACAATTTGCCTTGTTAGCTAACTTTTAAACTCAATAACTTAAAGAACTGGGTGCCAAACAACAGCTCCACAGCCATTACAGAAGTGTATTGACATGTGCGGTGTTAACATTTCTGTCAAGAACTGGAATCCAAGGGCTAGGCCTGGTGTGTCCCGAGGACTGACTACTAAAGTGGCATAGTCACTAAAGACAATCATGAGCTAGGCCTAGTTCCAATGGGAAACAATTTCCTCTGGCAGCTTGTGAAGTCTGTTTTTGTAGGAAATTGCCTCTTGGAGCATATAAAGCTAATTCATGGCGGTTCCCAGAACTCCCGCACACCCGGCTGGAGCTCCCCTGTGGACGAGGCTGTCTTGTTGACATAATCAGGCTCAGCTCTGGGCAAAGCTCCAGCTGTTTGTGTGGAGCCAGTCAGATTAGGCTGAAAGCCTCTAAATCTTCCAAAGTGTCCCCAGGAAGGGAATATAAAATGGTGATGGTGATATGGCAAGACCCAGGGAACGCAGCAAAGTCACGACATTTGTATCTGGGTCTGTCATTGTGATTCAATAACACAGAATTTGCTAGTAGATCCAGCAGAGGTCATGACACTAAAGTGACGGATGATCTGCGGTTCTATTTTTTCTCACTGAATCTGTGTTATGTGCTGGGTTAACTTTTCTTTGGGGTTTGTTACGGTGCTACAAACTGTGTTCTCATCCTAACCACTTAGCCACCCCAACAAAATTTTTTTACGCTGAATACCTATAAATAAATTGAGTAAATTTATAATCAATGGAATTTATGTTTTTGCACAGAAAAGATTAGAAGACAGTTATATATAATACAATTAAAAAGGAGAACCAATCTTAAATTGACTATCCTTCCCCCAGTCCATTTAATACATATTTATTGAAGAAGTTTTTCAGACTCACTCAAATTATAAAGGCAAGGAGGAAAACAAAAGCTTAAATATAACTCTAGACATTTAATGTGAGATAAAAGTTGAAAATCAAAAGCATATGGATTTAAAATATAAAGGAAACAGCATATCTTTTTCTAGGTATGAGAACTACTAAGATCTGAGCATGAAAGTAATGCTAAGTGAGCTGAAACATCAGAAGCAAGGAAAACAACAGTTAGGAATAAGTGAGAAAGCATTTAGTCACACAGGGAAACAAAGTTGAAAGAAATTGTGTTTGTTCGAGTTTGATGTTGTCCATAGTGAACGCTGAAGTTCAAATGGCAAAGCCATTTCTATTGCCCCTGGGAATCAAAATCTAGACTATTGTCACCAATAGCCCAGGAAAACTTTGAACTGGAGAACAAATAATCTTTCTGTCATACAAATGTTATAAATTTCCTTTCATCATATTCTTTTTTTACTTAATATCATTCTCAAGTATTTTTTTCTAAACATCTGTATACTATTTTCTTTTCTTGAGAATGTTTTGCTGGTATCTAGTTTTGTCTGCCTCAAACTTCTTGGTCTTCTTAATGATCCCACTCACAGTTTCCTTCCTATATTACATCTTTATCTGGACCCTACATTTGCAGGTGTAGAAGTTAAGTCTTTTTTCTGTACCTCTCTATTAGCACTTATTCCACTACGTGGTAATTTTGGCTTTTTATCTGTCTTATCCAAAACAAACTGAAGTGTCTGAGATTAGAAGTATCATCCTCCCCCCTTTTCCTTCGTTGAGTGTGGAAGCACTTCTGGGCCTTTGTGAAACATGAATACATCTTTTTGAATAAACTTACGACTGACTTGCTTGGTTTCCAACTACCATTTGTTACGATTGAAGGGTAAGAGCAAGATTCTGGGGGCAGATGGTGTGGCCTGAATTCCAGATCCCCGACAGACTAGTCATGTGATCTGTGTCAGTTTCCTGAGCCTCAAAATTCTTGTATAAAATAGTCTACTTCACGTAGTTAGCCAAGGAATGACAGTGCTAATGTGCAAAACCTGCTTACAAAAGTGTCCAGTATGAAATACGTATCCAAGTAAGAACTAAAATAAGCATTGCCCTCACCACCCATTGTCAGTGTTAATATATGTGGCCACCTACCTACAGACAAATTATGTGAGGATTTTCCTGGCACATGTTCCCCATGCATGGATGGAATTGGCAGGTCATGTGATGTGCCAAAATTATGAAGGTTGGCTGCTTGCTTCAGCTTGTGCTTTTGAGGAACAGTTAGATGAATTTTTTTTTTTTTCTGTTATGTTTTCCTTTTTGAGACTGAGTCTCATTGTGTTGTCCCAGGCTAGAGTTCTATGGCCTTATCCTTGCTTACAGTAACCTCTAACTCCTGGGCTCAAGCAATCCCTTGCCTCAGCCCCCCAAGTAGCTGGGACTACAGGTGTGAGTCACAACACCTAATTTTTTGTATTATTATTTTTTAGTAGAGATAGGGTCTCATTCTTACTCAGGCTAGTCTCAAATCCTGAGCTCCTCTCCCCTGAGCCTCCCAGAATGTTAGGATTACAGGGGTGAGGCACCATGCCTGGTCTTGAAGCCTTTTTTATTTTTAAAATTGTTTCCTTTAATTCTCAAACCAGCCTGAATTAGTATTCCCTTGAGTTTCCTTCTATTTTGTACTTAATAAATACCTAGCTATTAAAATGTGCCAAATATTTTTCTGAATGCTTTACAAGTATTACCCAACTTAATCCTCATGAATTGTTACTGTTGGTGGCTTCATTTTACAAAGGAGAAAAGTGAGAGACAGAACATTTACCAGTCCTGTGCAAAATGAGGCAAGAAGATGTGGGGGAGCCAGAACAGTCTGACCGTCAAGACCCTTCTCAGAATCACTGATTCCCTGGCCGCTCTCTGAGCTGGCCTTCCTGTAAACAACCTTGGCTGTTTCCTTGGCTCGCTTTTCCTGGTTGCTTCCTGCTTTCCTTCTCCAAATCAAGTAATGAGAAAGGGAAGAGGTGAACAACATTGCGTAGTGAACAGAAACCCTTTATTTTTCTGTAATTTCTTTACAATGATGCCCTGTCCAAAAGTCTACTGAAAACACATACAAAATATTGCATGTTTCAATTCTTTATGCTCAAATAACTTTCTCTGTAAATAGAACCCTCTTAGCCATCCTTAGGTAGCTATGAGATTTGGTCATTCTTTTCATCAAATAGGTTTCAAGAAGATAAAAAGTAATCCCCAGGCAAAAGAGTTACAGGACACAACTGCCAAGCACACACCCACAGGAATTAACACTCAACGCTTCTTAATCTTCCTTTTTAATCACAGTGCCAGAAAATGCAATTGTAATCAGATGATGTAAATGAAATTGCATATTACATTTTCCCCAAAACATGAAGAAAAAATTTAAACATCAAAAATGAAAATTAAGGCATAAAACATTTTAAATGAAATTAATCCACTCTGCCAAATTTTTCAGTTTTGTATTTTAACCATGACGTCCAAGTCTCCAAACATATATTCATGTTACAGAACATATATTTCATTCCATATTATTTTATCATCATTTTTCACTCCTGTGTAAGTGTCACAAACTCAGTATACACTATCTGGAAAGCATTCCAATTTCCTTCTTCTAGGGAGCTTCCCTGGGTACACTACCGCCATTTGAGAAATGTGGACCAGTTAAATCAACCTAGCAATAGCAAGCTCTGTCAGATTTACATGCACAGAAATATTTTTATTTTATTTAATCTCTGAAAACATGTTTTTAAAGGAAAGCTCATTGTTGATACAGATTTGGAAAAAAGTAGGGCTTGAATTTTTTATAAATAAAATAAATACTTTGTACATATTCATGTACACATTAATAAGAATGGTAAATTTAGTCAGGTTTTCAATAGAAAGAACTTCCTCTGATATTAATAGCTAACATGTATTTGATACATTTTACAACCTTTTGTTCTATTTCATTAAAATTAAACCAATATTAACACAATTTTTCAAGCTAGAATGAAAAACTATAGTACATAAAAACCCATGTGAATGTTTGCACTTTAATATTACAATTGAAATAAAATGTATGCGTTTATAACCATGTCTTATTACCAACATAGCTAAATATAAGTGCTATGTTTCTATTCTTTGTCAAACTTAAGGAAAACACATAATGCACTAGAATTTAGTTAAAGCAACTCATTTATCTCTTCTGCTTATTATGTATGATGCACTAATATCTGTAAGAGACTTTTATTCAAAGGGAAGAAATGATCATTATAAAAATAATGTCACTTATCTGAATAATTCAGAACTAAGAAGGAAAGCGCAAGAACCACATTTTGAACTAGTGAAAAGAAATTAACATGCTCAGATGATCATCCATTCTGTGCTTTTGTAAACTGCAAAACACAATAATGAAATTTTAATCAGTTTCATAATACATTTTGTATACACATTATTTATCCGAAAAGGTGGCAAATATTTTTAAACTCTTTAAAAATAATATTAGATTATAAATGTCTTAACATATTTATGTTCAAAAGTATCATCTTATGGAGTATTCTGAAATATATTTAAAATATTATGTAACTTGTTAATATGCAAGAATCACTTTGTATGTTTAATGTTCTGTTGGACAACTCTTTTTTTGAATTCCAAGATTGCTGTTTCTGAATAAATCACTTTATACTGTATACAGATATTTCAGCACACTTTCCAAAATGTTATGCCCTGAATTTTTTTTTACTTGATCCCCTAAATATCTGATTATTATTATTATTATTTTTTCTCAAGTGTCTTCCTTCTTTTCCTAATGTTAAAACAGTTTCTAGTCAGGCTACAGATACTTGGGGCATTTCTCACTTTCACTTTCCTTCGCCCTTTACAGAATGTGGCAGCAAGTCACACAATCACTCCTCTGAAATGTCTTCTTCTGCAGTCGGTATCCCCAAGGCCCTCTGCCATTGTCTTCTTCAATCCTGAATCTTACCTGGGTATTTTAACAAGTTTCACCTCATCTCCCTGCCTCCACCTCTCCATCTTTAAATCTACTTGCTGTCATACTATCAATCATTTTTCAAAAATACATCTCTGATGTTATCAGTCATTCAGTTCTCCCCCCCAGTGAGGTAATTAGCCTTTCATGTCTACTGAGACTCAGAGATCTGATTCGCTAAAACTCTTGGTTGGTGTGCAATCACACCTCCAAGTACTTGTCAATTATTTTCCCTCCCACACAAGTCTTCGAAGTTTCAGGGATTGGCTGGGGTTCTGAAAAAAAGCTGATAAGAATAATTGGAAATACATGTTCTGATTCATTTTTCTTTCATATTTTCTTTCTGTACTTTGACTTCTGGATCTGACTTCATAAAGTCCTCGTCTAAAATGTCTTAATGCCATGGGCACTGCAACTGGGCATCTCATTCCATGCGGAAAGGGCGTTGACTATCACAAGTGTGGCGAATTCCCTTAGTCACTGTCCTGCTCAGTCCACAGTGTCTCTTTCCACATGAGTCAAGCTACTGACCTTGACAATGGGTAGAGGACAATATATCCATACAAAATTCTATCCATCAATATTACAAAATATGCAGAACTATTTGAAAATACTTAATATATCCTAAAATATGGAATTAACTACTCAAAAGTCCTTTATATTATATTGAAAAGATCATATTTCTTGATACAAAGTCTCTGACTCTTGGATACAGATGTAATTATGATTCTAATTAATTAAGTTATATGTTCATTGTTTTTAGATGTCCATTTTCTTCTTTGCAAATATTTAAAAATAAAAAAGTTATCGTTAATTCAAATATCTTTTTATTTATTTATGGACATAGATGCATTTAAGTAAGGTTAATTAATTAATTAAAATCAGTGACCAACTTTGACAAAAGAAGTACACAGAGAACTCTATTTGTTACCTAATCCGTCTTATTCTGTGTAATCTTTACTATAGAGTCATACAACAAAGCTAAAGAAGAATCAATATATATATCAAAAGAAAATTATAATTTTATATTGACTTATACAGCAACAGAGCACTTGTAAGAAGGCAAAAAGCTAAAATGTTGAGAGAATAGAAGTTATGGTGTAAGGATGGCTCTGATTTCACTCTGATAGGGCCATTTTTCCATATGCCACTTTGAGTGTTTTTGTTGTACATCTGTTGCATGACAAACATAAAGTGGTTGGGTTCACTATCAATTACAGCCTGGAACAAGTAAGATTTCAATTACAAGAGGAAAGCAAAGCAGCTGGGAAATCCCCAAAGGGAGGTGCAAGAACCAAGGGGGTGAAGCAGGCACCATAATGGTACATTGCACACCACTAATTAGGGAGAAATGAAGTCAAGTTAAAAGAAAATATACCCCTGGATGCTCTGTTTCATAGAGGCCATTTGGGTACTGAAAACCGTACCTCGGTGGTTTGTCTCAGCCTGAATTCTCATGTAATTGTTACCTCATGGGCAGGTTAAATAAAACCTCCTGCTCATAAGGGCTTTATTTTCCAAGATAACTTATTTTAAAAAATAAATAGGGTCCTAAATCATATATAAATATTTTTTAAAAGACAGAGTATCTTTAAGAAGTAACAAAATTAAAAAAATAAAGGGAATTATGACAATGAGTTTTACAATACCCTGCAGCCTCCTAAATAAGGAATGCATAAATATAGGCACATATAAAAGTCTCTTTGACAAACATTATATACTTAAGGAAAAAAAAAATCAGGCAGCCTTCTGTTACGTATATTGCATGACAATTATGTGATTCTCCCCCAAATGCTTACTATTCAGGTTTACCTACATGAATTATAAATACTGGAAATTAAAACAGAATAACATGCTATTGAAAATATAGTATTTTTCCTAACATAGCTAGAATCTAGTAATAAAGTTAAGAATTAGCCACAGTTTATAAAATGTTAGAGAAATTTAAACAGCAAATTTTCCCTGCAGTTTTTACATTAAATATATTTCATAAAAAATAAAACAATGAGAGCGATTTTAGAAGCATGCTGTATTTGAAATGCCTGGTCTGTCACCCAGTCTGTCACTTTTGTTGAGAATGCACTATTTTGACATATGAGAATATTACATATAACAATGTCAAATATAATAACGAAAATTATTATTTTGACATGTATCAACAGAAACATCCCAATATGTGTTCAGTAGCTCAAAAATATCAATGATCACATCTGAATTTGCACGTTTCTAACTCTCAAATCACAATCAGAAAGATCTGAAAACAACCCAGGTGCCCATCCACTGTGAATGGATTAATAAACTGTGATATATGTTTACCATGGAATACTATTTAGCCATAAAAAGAGGAAGACTTTACATCTTTTGTATTTACCTGGAGGATCTGAAGAACATTCTCCTTAGTAAAGTATCTCATGAATGGAAAAGCAAGCATCCTTTGTACTCAGTACTAGCCGGACACTAGTATAACAACTACAGGCCCACAGGGGAGCAAAAGACAATATGGGGGGAAAGGAAGTAAGGGAAAGTGGGATGATAAGTTCCCACATACTGAGTACAGTACAGGGGTATATGGCATACTTCCTTGGTGAAGTACTCAACTATGACTTGGACTTTACATTACAAAGGCAAACAAGGTAATCTAATTGTATGTACCCTCGTATTAATCCAAAATTAAAAAAAAAAAATCACCTATCTAATTTAAAGGGTTAACCATAGATCTGAAGTGTTATCTGAACTCCCGGCACAGTAAGTCTCTTTGTTGCTTTATATTTCTCACTCGAAAAGTATTGGTGAAGATATAAAATTGTTACCTTGATTCAAATAAAAGATGATGAGGGGCCCAAGTAAGAAAGTGCGAGATAAGCAGTGGCATTCCAATGGGAGGAGTTACAGATATTTCAGAACAGTTGAGAAGCTAACACAACTCTGAGGCCCCTAACTTGCAAAATTAGGAACAGAGAAGGTCGGAGGGGAGGAAACTTAGACAGGACCATTGCCTTCTGGGTATAGCATGTGAAACTTCTGGGTTTCATATACTCTTCTGGGTATAGCATGCGAAACTTAACTAACATCAAAGTTGCTGCAATTAACTCTGTGTTATAAAATTATGTTTTTTTCTTAATTCTTATTCTATATGGCATGATGACTTTTGAAATCCAATAAATCTTATAGCCACCATTATATCCGAGGGCAGCGTCTGCTTACAAAATAATTTACTTGTGGCCCGGGTCTTATTTTAAACATTACACTGGAAAAGGAACATTTATTTCCTCCCAGTGCATACATAGTAAATTAGTTCTAACGTGATTGAAATCCCAGCTCCTTAAAGCCATCTGCACTCAATAGGGAAGGGCAATGTCTGTCTCCTCTCACCCTCCCCCCACCACCTTTTTCTGTAGTAACGTTTTTCTGGGGGCTTTGTATGACACTTCCCAAAGCAACAGCAGAGGTCCATTGAGGGTTTCGCTTGTTGCCGTCTCCTAGGTTGTGTGTCATTTTCCTCCTATTAGAGAAGTAGAACATTTCATCGCTTTTCTAAAATGAGGACAGCATAAAACTACAACTTGGAGCATATAAAACAACAAAATATCCTCAAGCATATATGTATCTGTCTTTTTGTAATGATAATACCCATTTATTAATCCTAAGAGTTGAAAAATAAGAATGAAACATCATCTCCTAATATTTGGGTAATAAAAATGAATTACTATAAAGCTATGGCAAGCCCCCGAAGGGAAAAGGTAAGGATCTGATGACGGTAAAGGAGGCAATTTTCTTTTCTTTTCCATCTAGTAGTGTAGGATGTCTCCCTAACTCACATATATAAGGAAGAATCGGTAGTCTCCAAATTAAATTCAGAAACGTTCCCTGCCTCTATGGAAACCATAAAAGAAGGACTGTGTGTGACAGGCAAGGGCAGAATTGCAGCTGCGGAGATTTTGTGTGTGTAGCCAAGTGCCACTTCACTGTTGATCTATGTTAAGCTGACTGAAGGAAGGAAATCAATTACTATGGGCCCTGAACTTCAGGTAGACCGAGGTTTAAGATGCCAGCTACACACAGGTGTGTGCCCTCAGCAATGATAATTCTGTCTAAACCTTCATTAAGTGGGAGTGCTACTGCAATCTCTGCTTTGAAATTGAAGCAGTTGTGTTTCCACGTAGATAGAGATAGATGGAGAAACCCAAAAGATACAAACCTCCTAACATCAACAGCAAAAATATCTTTCTTACAAAGCTGACCTTTCTCTAGGAGTCCAGGTCTATTAGAGTATTCTAACATACATACATAAACACGCACAGACACACACACAATTACAACACTCTCTGGTGAACGTAATAGTCTAAACATGAATATCTCCAAGATGACATGCATAGAATACTTGTTGCTACTTTTAGCCTAAAATCACTTTCTTTTAATAAGTCTCCCAAATTTGATATTTTCAATTCCTGAATCTGAGACCAGGGTTAAGGCCCATTGCAAACAGCATCTTATGTCCTCCCAGATACTGACGTATGTTCATGGATGGGTGCATGGGGCATTTTCACAGCGAGGTAGGGTGAATATCAGGTCTAATGTAGCAGACATTACTGTGTGCTGGGCACACGTGGGGTTGGGCTGGCTTCTGGGGCCACAGAACAGAATCTGGCAATGGAGCAACCCAAAGGAACAGGATTAAGAGATGGGGTCTGGTGTCACTGCTTAGATTCTAAATGAATGTACTTCTAAACTACAAGGCAATGAATGCCTTTATGCGTGTCCTTTTGGGGAGATAGCATGCATATAAGTGTATTTGTGACTTAAATCACCAAACGTACATCTGTGATGGCCAATGCATGGTGGCTTTAATAGAACTGACTCCAAATTTTACACTAGTCCACATTCTAACATATGTTTTCAAGAGTTTCTGAGATACTGGTGACAAAAACAATAATGGGGAATGAGAATGTTAAAATCTGTGATAAAGATAAATTTTAATCTACTTACTTTGAGGAAATAAGTCCACAAGGTAGTCAGTCATATTACTATTTAATTTTGTTTTCCAATTTTTCATATTAAACACTAAATACAAATGTGGTCTTTAGTTCGTATTGGATAATGTTTTAGAGAAATAAGTAAATATCCCAAACCCTACAAATTATATAAAAGTTCCTAAAATGACATAACCTATGTAGCTTGATAACCAGGAAAGTCCAGTCTGCCTGGATTCCTTGTAAAGAGGAGAATATCTAAAAATCTTATTTTATGTCAATGGTTGTTTTTGTCATACACAAGATATCTTGTTATTGCCAGATACCGTGTAACCGCTGCCTTGTCCTACCATTTATATACATGCTATGGAAAAGCAAATGATGGACCCCCCCCCGCAAAAGGAAAAGAAAGTCCACAGTGCCTTTTTCATATTTCATAGGATCTTAGGTAATGTGTGCATCACAGTTTGCAGGACACAAAAAATAAACTGTTAAGGAAAAGGTGTAAAGCTGTGGGCAGCCTTTTGCTATGGATTGTGGAACAATTTTCTCAAAAGGAAAATTTTAAGTTTGGAAACTTAATGTGTACTTTCAATGTGCCCTGTAGCTCTGCACTTTATTTTAACAACAATAATAACAAGCAGTTGTAACAGGGCTTCGAAGGTCAGTTTGCATTGCATCTGTATACTTTATCCCACAAATTCACACTCAGGGGCCTTTCAAGACACAGATTAAGCTGGTAGTTAAGTATATAGATACTTAAAGTGGAGATTAGCACAATGATAGCTGATAATGCCATCCATGTATTTAGAGAGTTTTAAATACGGATTATCAACAAGATGGGCCATATTAATTCATCCGGGGCCCTTACAGTGGAGCTTGTAAACACATACAGATAATGCTGGGTAGGAAAAAAAAAAGACAAAACAGCTTGTCACACGAGTGAATTAAAGCTTTCTGAGCTAAATATAGGGTACTGGGTGCATATTTACAAAATGATTTGTAAAGACCTCAGGAAAAAAGTGTCACTAAGCATGCATCTTTTCAAAAAAATACATAAACATGCATCTTTTCAATAATAAAATTTAATTTTGTTTTCTCAAATTCTACTAGGAAATCTCTAATATGGACAACTGTTTGTTAATGTATTTTGTTAAAAACATAAGCAGATTTCAATCTTGTTGACTGATAGAATATATGAATGTCTTTTTTCACGACTGACACATTTAGTAGTGAAATGTGTTTTATAGCCCACCTAAAATACAAGTGGAAACCATTTCATCACCTAAAATAATGCAGATACTTCCTGGTGCTTCATTTTTAGAAAGATGATTCATATCGCTAGTCTTGTGAGAACTGTTGCATGTCTTTTTCTTTCTTTTCTCTCTTCCTTTGTATTTTATTTGTTTTTTTACTTCCTTCTTTCCCATCTTCTCTCAAATGAAATTATTCGTCACTATACTCAGCTACAGATTTCAAAATTCAAATGAATCATCTCCCCCATTATTTTTGAAAAGGTAAACAAATAAATATTAGAAGCGATGTACACAGAAATAAAATATGTCTAACACACTTTCTAAATTCAATGCATTAAGGCTATTAAGTGGTTCTCCCCTTTAGAAGAGATTTGCATTAATGTTGCCTCAAAAGAAGTTGATATAAAATTATTTTTACAGATTTATGTATTTATTTAAAGCATTCAAGTATTTTTTCTGTAAGAAAATTGATTCTATAATAAGTTATCTTCCCTTTCTACTATGATTATAAGCCACTTTTAAGAAACAATTTTGCTATTTCTTCCTCCAAATTTTTATAAAGTATATTATTATTTGTAGGTATTTAAATTATTGTAGTCCTCCTTACTGAGGGTGGTATGTTCCACGACCAGTGAATCCCTGAAATTTTAGATGGTACTGAACTCTCCATATATATCATGGTCCCCCCCAACACACACACACTCCTATGATGAAGTTTAATTTATAAATGAGGCACTGTAAGAGATAAACAATAACTAATAATAAAACAGAAAATTGTAACATATACTGATTGCAACTTGACAGATAACAGATTTGTTCTTAGATCTTGGATTTTTTTTTTTTTCCTTATCATATTCGGAAGTTTTACCTTTTTACTTAAAAGAAGGGCTCTATGTTTTTTGTTGTTGTTGCTTGTTTGTCTGTTTGCACATCTGAATTGTCCCACATCCCTACTCTCATGCTCTGGGGCCATTATTAAGTGAAATAAGGATTACTTAAAACAACTATAACCCCCTAAGAATATGGGGAAGGGGGAGAGGGAGGGGAGAGAGGTAGGAGGATGGGCAGAGGGAGGGTGATTGGTGGGATTACACCTGTGGTGCATCTTACAAGGGTACATGTGAAACTTACTAAATGTAGAATATAAATGTCTTAATACAATAACTAAGAAAATGCCAGGAAGGCTATGTTAACCAGTGTGATGAAAATATTTCAAATGGTGTATAAAACCAGTGTATGGTGCCCCATGATTTCATTAATGTACACAGCTATGATTTAATAAAAAAAAAATAAAATAAAACGCAAGCACTTCAACAGTAAGTCTAATAACAGAGAGGGCTGCTCAGTGACTATGGGGCAGGGAGCATGTGCAGCATGAGATTCTGGGCAAAGGGACCATTCACTCCCCCGGTCAATAGTGGGATGACATGAGTTTTCATCATGCTACTCAGAACAGTACACAATTTAGAACATATGGATTGTTAGTTTTTGGAGTCTTCCATGAAGTATTTTGTTGTTGTTGTTGTTGTTGTTGTTGGTAGAGACAGAGTCTCAGTTAATCACCCTCAGTAGAGTGCCATGGCCTCACACAGCTCACAGCAACCTCCAACCCCTGGGCTTAGGTGATTCTCTTGCCTCAGCCTCCTGAGTAGCTGGGACTACAGGCGCCACCACAATGTCCGGCTATTTTTTGTTTACAGTTTGGCCGGGGCGGGGTTTGAACCTGCCACCCTCGGTATATGGGGCCGGAGCCCTACCGACTGAGCCACAGGCGCCACCCTCCATGAAGTATTTTTAAAATACAGTTGACCATGGGTAACTGAGACCGTGGAAAGGGAAACTTTAGATAAAGGGGACTACTGTAATTATTTGCATATTTGTACGCATGTGTATTTGTGTGTTTGTGATTGTGCTTGTGTTTTTGGTTTGGTTGAGATCTCATCACCCACACTTTGTGAAGTACCCAAATCCCCTGTTTCAGCATATCTCCAATCATAGCTGCCTAAAAAACAGGTAATATTTGAATGAAAAGATGTATCAGAAAGAATGATTTCCCTGTTCTACTTGGGTATAAGTTAATATTAAAAGTATTAAACTTAATAAAAATAAGCTATGTTTAGGATTATGGAACATTTATAATTGAAAAATAACCAATATGCAATATGCTCTTTAAATTCTATAATTGAGTGCTTACCTCTGCTTTTGCCAAAACCAGACAAGATATTTACAAGCGGCAAAGCACATCTTATTGTTTTATTACATTACTGAAATAAGAAAATCTTGCCATTTAATTTTTGGTTAGGGCATAATTAATCAAATATTTACCCTAAAAAAGCAAGTCCAGCAGATCCAGGAGGGCATCATTTAATTATTTTAGTATAAGAGTATTAATAAGTGTTCATGCTCTGTCACCAACTGCTAAATACAAATAGTGCTCTATTGCTCAAATCCTTTCATAAGTATGCAGTTTAGATAACACCACATACTTTAGGGACTTCATTTTTTTAGAACGTATAAGAGGAGAGAATATTAACACTTTTTTTGTTATAAAGAGTTTACGGTAACTTCACTACCAATTATTCTCTGGGTGATCCCCTGTAAGTTAAAAGGTCTAACACGTTAGGGTTTTTAGTATATTATACATTTGTAGGTATTTTCTTCATCCGTTCAAGTTCTAATATTCAGTTAATTCATTATGATTTGACCATTACTACCAAATAATACACAAAATATAATGGCATTCATCCCCTTTGTTCAATGTGAAAGCATATTTAATGTTGGCAATGTATGACAATCATAGTGGCCCTGTTAAAATACAGGTTGTGGGACATCCTTCTTCAGGATGCATTGGATTTGAGCACAGATTCTGGCTTGTATATATGTGTGTGTTCCCTGGGGCCTGAATGATAAAAAGTTTAGGGATGATGCCATCTTTGTGTGGATAGATGACTACGGCAGGTAGGTAGGTAGTTAAGCAGATAGACAGGGACTGCACGTCTTACCCGGCAACGCAGTACAGGGATCAGTGAAACCGGAAGGCTGTGCCTCTTCTAGGTAATGTATTCTAGAGGAGTTAGTAAATGGATCTCTAGCCTCAGGGAAGAATAGGTGATTGAATCCTTTGGAGGAGGCAAAAAAGCAGAAAGCAAAGTATGTAAGTATGACTAGAACTCATTGCCAATGAGAAATGAAGTTGGAAGAAGTCTCAGGTAAATATTAAAAAAAAAAAAAAACCTTGCTTTTAGCATTCCCAAGAGTAGTTCCCAGAGACAAAGCCAAGAGAAGCTCTGAGAAAGGCTTCAGAGCTCGGTGCTGCCGTGTTAGCATTTCAGGAATCTCAGCCTGGGCTGTGGAGATGCTTGGGAGCCTGCGATCTCCAGCATTGAGTAGCTCTCCAGGGAAAAGAGGGTCACTTCCTAATGGCCACTTAATATCCTGGGAGAGAAATAGAGAGTTGTTCTTTCAATTTCCCTCTTACCAAAGAAAGAAACAATAATATGCCCCTAAAAAGCAGGTGCAGCAATGTTGACGGATTACCTAAGTTATGAGAGTGATGCCACTTGAGGAACCTGAGTGGTGGAGATGGTGGTGGCTGTTACTAAGGTGGGACTCTTAGAAAGTAAGTTAAAGCAGCAACTTAACAGGAAAAGAAATTCAATAGCAAGATGGGACTATTATCTTTTTTCCATTCAGGAAGTTATGTGAAATTACTTTGAAATCTACTGAAGTTTAACTTAGGGAAGATAACAAATATGACTTATTCCTTTGATTGGAAATTGTATTCCAACAACCAGTCTCCTATATTTGTTGATATTTTCCATTTGCGATGATTGCACATTCCAATAGGATTGTACATTAAGCTGAAGCATTAAAGACTTTTACTTCAAACAAGGGAGTCAGCCTTTACAGGAAATTCTTCTGTTTGAAAATACGCCCAACTGATATTTCACACGTCTTATGTGGGGTCCTGTGTTCTCTCAAGTTACATCACAGTGTTAAGCACTTTGAATCACTGCACCTATAGACAAATTGGTCTTTTCTGAACTGAAATTTTGGACCTCCTTGAGGAAATTCTTCCTCTGCCACCTTGCATATTTTCAAAGAAATATCAAATTAAACCAACAGAAATCTAGTTTATGTGCTTCTAACATCTTTTGAATATAAGGCACTTTACCTACTTTCAAAGAACTTAAAAATATAAAGTATAACAAAGGACAGGAAAGCATTTGAGAAACTCTTCTAAAACACATGCTGCTCTTATATAACTTTCCTTTGAATTCTGCCACAAAAGTGTTAGTATCTAGAAATATTCCAACCCATTACAGGAATCTCCTCTGAATGGATGGAAAATTCTTCTCTGCATCATAAAGGAGCATGAGTTCTTTAAAACAGAAATATGAATAAATTCATGGACAAAAGTCCTAGCCAACATGTGATGGTAGGTTTAAACGATGTTGAATTGCAAAACTTCTCAACAATTAAACTACATATGATAAAAAGTGATTTTTAAAAGGAAAAGGAAACATTTCAATTATATATCCATAATAAAAATGTTAAAGTTAAATTACATGCATCTATGGGGGGAAATAGGTATGGTCTCATCATCAGGAGTTTAGGTTCTGAGGTTGCACCATGTGAGTGATGTCTAATGACTCCCCCACTCACAACCTCACACACACACACACAGCTTTTATTAACTGTAACTTTGAACAAGTCATTCAGCTTAGTGGAGACTAGGGCTCTTTCACTTCCAGTGGATCATC
This sequence comes from Nycticebus coucang, assembly GCF_027406575.1. Taxonomy (NCBI): domain Eukaryota; kingdom Metazoa; phylum Chordata; class Mammalia; order Primates; family Lorisidae; genus Nycticebus; species Nycticebus coucang. The sequence continues at coordinate 43,979,341 of NC_069794.1, read as the reverse complement.
CTAAATCATATTATAATTTTTTAGCAGACAAAATGAGAATATGTTAAAGTTGTTGTCTTATTCTGGTTGGCTACTCTAACAAAATGCCATAGATCGGATGGCTTGAACAACTGAAATTTGTATCTCACAGTCTGGCATCTTGGAAATCCAAGATCAAGGTGCCGGCCAATTCAGTTTCTGGTAAGGGCTCTTTTTTAGTTTGCGGACACAGCTGCCTTCGCACATGTCCTCATGTGGCCTTTCCTATGAACATGGGCCTGAAGAGAGAGATCTGGTTTCTCTTTCCCTTCTTATAAGTACAATAATCTTAGCAGATCATGGCCCTACCTTTATCAACTCATTTAACCCTAATTACTTTTATAAAGGTCCCAACTCCAAACATTCACATTGAAGGTTAGGGCTTCACCATATCAATTTCACAGTGGAGTCTACAGGAGTCCTTAATCCGTGATAAATGGTAGCAATATATGATGATAGCTACTGTAAGAGCAGCAATCATGATAATAGTGATGATGATGATAATGTTGATTACCTGCTAACACGGGGATGTCATTCTGGAAAGCACCACTCAGCTGTTACCTGATAGGCAAAAATATATTGATTTTTCTTTCACTCTTTTGATGTAGGCCTTGCCATTCATCCTCCTCTGACCTTAATTTCTGTAGTCTAATTTCCTTACGTAGTAAATGGGCTTAGAGGAGTTGGTCTAGGACACTACCCACTGTGTTAAATGGGAAACTTGCAAATGATTCAATGACAAATAAGCCTTGGTTGGGAACATAAATAATTTATTCAAACTCCTGGGCTCAAGCAAGTCTCTCATCTCACCATTAAAAGTAGATGGGACTATAGGCATAGCCCATTGTGCATGGCTATTTATCATTTTTAATGAGAGTGCATGTTAAGAATAATATGAAATATTTAAAGGTAAAAATTAAGACTATTGTGTCATAAAGGACACACAGAAAAAAAAATATTATTTTACATTTCAGTCGTATGTTCAAAGGTAAGTAAAGTCTTCAACATGAAATCCAAAACTCAAAGCAGCACTAAAACGGAAAATGTTGTTCTTTTAACCACTAACGTTTTTCGACCCTGAATAATTGAACATCGTACTGTTTGTAATAAGATGTGTAACCTAGTGTATAAGAGCTTTGCATCTTTGAACTCAGACATTGCTTTGAGTCCTTCCCAGTTCGTTTCTAGATGTGTGCATTTAGCTTTATTTCTGTAAGCCTTTGTTTCTTTGTAGAAGGACAGTATAGTTATGGTTGTTATATCAAGTGCCTGACCTGACATTTACTCAGTAAATGCCAATTATTGTTATTATTATTATTATTATAAATCATCTAGGATAGGCGTCCTCAAACTTTTTAAACAGGGGGCCAGTTCACTGTCCCTCAGACCATTGGAAGGTCTGGACTATAGTTAAAAAAAAAAAAAAAAAACTATGAACAAATTCCTATGCACACTGCACATATCTTATTTTGAAGTAAAGAAACAGAATGGGAACAAATACAATCACACCGCCTCATGTGGCCCATGGGCCGCAGTTTGAGGACCCCGATCTAGGATAATAATTGCTATCTTAGAGTAAGAATTAAAATTTTTAAGAATACAGATTGTTGTGTAGGTTTACTCAATGTTAATTATTCATAGATTCTATATTGGTGAATGAATTTGTCTACATATCAAAATTTATTTGTAACCCCAAAATCAATATTCATCTTTTAGCAGTTATTCACAGACATGTACATATTATAGCTCAAAAAAATCTGAATCACTGATGCACATTTTCCCAGTTGAGGTTGAATAGAAGTTCTGTTTCAGCACTCATATCGTAAGCAATTGTCTTTTTTTAGAGAATATTCGGCCACTTTTTTCGTTTTCTGCATGTTTGTGTTTTTTTATTGGTGATTTTACTATCTAAATAGACTCCATACAAGGTGCTAAAGTGCTGTTTAATGACACTAAGCACAAAAAGCCTGTGATACACCTACAGAAAAAATATGTGTTAGATAAGCTTTGCTCTGGCATGACTTACACTGTTGTTGGCTAGAAGTTCAATGTCCATGAATCAGCAGTATAAATGAGATAAGGTGTCTTTAAACAGAAACACACATAAAGCAAGGGTACGTATGGATCGATATATGAAAATGTAACCAGAGGTTTGCACAAACCTAACCCTGCATTTCCCCTAGGAGCAATGCTTTAGTCTTCACAAGTTCATTGTTCAAGGTGACTTTATAGAATATAACTACCCTGTATAATAAGAACTAAATGCATTCCTTTCTAAATGGAAATCAAAACAGAAAAATTTAGGAAACACTAAATTCCTCTTTTTTTTTTTTCATAAATGACAAGTATGAGGGAATTAGAAAAGGTGTAAGTGTAAGTTTGTCCTGGTGGTACCAATGCTAATTGGAAGATGACTAGTCTGTGCCCTTGGATCATGTCCTTCTGACTCTACTGTATTCAGCAATAACGTGGACTTGGTCCAAGAGACAAAAGGCATTCCTCTCATCCACCAGAAAATGATAACATGAGTTGAGAAATTAGCTCCAACATACAGACCTTTGCCTTACAACTAGTGTTTCAGAAATGAATAATGGATTAGGGATTGCTGTGTTGTAATAATGTCTTGATTGATTGTTTCTTTAATATGTGCTGAGTGCTGACAAAGTGCAAATCTTTAATCTGCTGTGATGGGACCACTGTTATTAAAGAGTACAATTATACTATTGTAGCTTTCACTCATTTTCTGATTTTGCTAGACTTTTTTTCTCAAAGAAATATAAACAGCTTTTCAACTGGCAAGGAACTAAAATAAATAGCTAACATTTATTGGGCTATTATTCCAGACTCTATGCTAAACAGTTTACGCATTCCAGTTCTAATCTTGTAGTCTCTGTGAATTAGGTACCATTATAATTATTCTTATTATCCAAATGTACTGACCCCCACCCCAGAAAGAAAGAAAAAGAAAAAAAGCTTGGAGATTTAGCAATCTGTACTGAGTAAGTAAGTGAGAGGTTGAGCAATAACTTAGAACTCTTGGTTCATATTCTTGTCTCATGATCTTTCTGTTCTTTAACAGGGAATGACAACGTATGGGTATTTATTAATATGTATGTATGCATAGACATAAATACACATATATACTTGAGTAAATCTGCTTGAGCAAAAGTGAGCCATTGTTATCATACATAACATCTATTGAAAAGGTAAAACATTCAGAATCCTGTAAATTACTTGAACAACAAAATGAAGAGATGAAATCATGAATCTAAAAAAAGCAATAATATTCATTCATCTATTTATTATCTCATCTGTCAAGCCTGCTTCAGTGTGCTGGAATTTACCAAAATACTGTCACTTTTTTATGTTTCTATTTATATACTTTCTGGGAGTTGGCAAATTCTTTATTTATTATTGGAGAATAGCAAAAGACTAAATAAGAAAATCTCTACTCTTGAATCAGAAAGCAAAACAGTGTTTAGTAAAGTGAAAACCCACACCTATCATGAATTCAAATGATCTACCTTTCTCCATTTGCTGCTTTATAGAAATGTAATACAAACATAAAAAGTGTGATAGTATTTTCATAATTTCTAGCGCACTAAAGCGGGTTTGACAGATGAGATATTAGTTTACAGTAAAGAATTCATCGTCATCTTAGAAGGGGTCAAACATGAGTAAAGTGCACTGCACATCAAAGGAGCTGTGAGAAAGTTGCCTGGAATCTCTTTTTAACTTATAGGGAGCTCAAATGTATGTGAGACACAGAGCCCTACAGAATGAATGTGAAACAGGGTAATAATTAGTTTCTCAGATCACCTGAAAATAGATTATCAACCACAATAAATAGCTCCCTTTGAAAATAATAGTTTTGTGCCTGCACAGTATTTTCTGAAAACTGTAGTGACAATGACAGAAAGTTAATTTCTCCCCGTGTTTCCGTAGAGACAAGATACCTGTGTTATCTCCTTGTCCTTTCTCTGGAACATCATGAATCTCGGTTTTCATAAGAAGTTTAACCCCCATGTACTTTTAAGTCAGCATTACTACCACAGGCCCACAAATTCATAACTGATGGTAAGCCGGAGATGGGATGTTGGGAATGAAATGTCCATTGTGAGTATGGCTTTTCAGTAAATATCTCAGCACAGGTAGTGGTGGTGTTTGTACCACAGATACGACATATATAACTTGATCTCTGTACTTCACTTTCAGTGAAATGGTATCGCTACAATCATCACCCCTAATGACCCCGTACATGTCCCTTGGTGAGGGACAGATTTACCTTGGGGAGAAACATAGTCTATTGAATATTGCTTTCTTTTTCATATAAAACTTTACAATTTTTTAAAACATATCATGGAATGTAAAGAATTGGCTGTCTTTATATAAATATCCAAACTCTTGTATTTCAGCCTGTTTACTTTAAAATTATTCTACAGTATTTTAGTCCTAATATTTTTCTTTAAGCTTTTATTTTTCTAAGAATTTAATCATGCCAATAAAGCTCCTCCAGCATAGATGCCAAAGTCTCTTCATCTGTCTTAAATTCTAGGGTCTCCGTGTGTTCAGCATGTTTTACAGAAATCTTTCAAGATGTCAGAGGCTATTGAGAGAGATGTGCTTTACCATAAATTCACAATACATGTTTAACTTTTGAAGTTCAAAGAACTCCTTTGCCTTGAAGCAAATAAGCATTATTTAGTGCATTTGGTTTACTGAAATCCCTTAGAAAATAAATGAGCAATCAAGTTTTTTTCCCCCCATCTTATTGCTGAGCAATATGTGTGCAAGGGAGTGAGAATAGAGAGGATAAGAAAAAAAAATCTTAAGAATGCAGAAATCATCAACAAAGTGGCAACTTCTCTACCTATACATTTCAGAAAATTATGCTAAGAATAACTTCTGGAAGTCACTAGGGAACAAATACGACCGTTGTTCATTGTTCTTTCATACTCTGATATAAACAATGGTGTATGTAGCAGAAGCTTTAAAAAAGTCCTCCCTAACTTGGGGGCTGTCTGTTCATCTCCGCTTTTTTCCATGGTTATACTCATCCAATACAAATTACACAGGTGACTTCAGATTAAATATTACTTGAAAGGTAAGAGAAATGTAACACATATGAAAACTTCACAGATCATTTTGACCTGTAATTATTTCTTCGGAAATATGATCCACAGACAACACCTTCTCTCCAGATTCTGATATGTACTGGTATGATTTGCCTGTCCACAGCCCTAAAGCCTCAAAGCAGAGGACAAACCAAAAAATAGGCCCACAGTCATTTTGCTGCTTACGGCTTATCTCACATCTAATAATGCAAGAAGCATCACACCGTCAGCACTGATAGAGTCCAGTGTTGACTAGAATGTCCGCATTCATTCATTCAATTGAATTAGTCAATGCTTCTTTAAAAGCACACAAATTTTACGGACTCCTTCTGTTGTCCCTACTAGAATGAATAACACAATTAAATAAATAAAGTCATCTCTGCCTCTTCCCAATTTTAAGCATGGTGAATTAATCCCATTTTCATTTGATTCATTTTCTCTTTCGCTTCACAGTAATTATATTTGAGAAAAAATCTTAAGCAACCAGCTTTATAAACCTGAAAATATAATAGGATAGTTACATTCAAAAACTTGCTGGAGTTTTCTGTTTTGTTTATGTTACCTAGAAACCAGTTTTGATCTTTATATACTGTGCTTAAAATACTTCCTTGTCTTCCTGTGGTACAGATGACGTGTTTAAATTCCTTACGAGGCATACGAGGTTGTACATGGCTCATAGTCTCGTCTTTCCAAATTCGTCTTTTGCCATTCACTGGCAGAGCCTCACTGGGTCCAGCTACTGTGAATGACTCATATCATCAAGCCTACAAGCATGGCTGTATACTTAGCCTCTGTGTGGAATCTCCTTCTTTCTTTTTTCCTTTTTTTTTTTTTTTGTTAATTTGAGACAGAGTCGCATTATGCCGCCCTCAAGCGTGCCATGGTGTCACAGCTCACAGCAACCTCCAACTCTGGGGCTTAAGTGGTTCTCTTGCCTCAGCTTCCCAAGTAGCTAGGACTACAGGTGCCTGCACAATGCCCAGCTATTTTTGTTGTTGTTGCAGTTGTCATTGTTGTTTGGCAGGCCCAGGCAGGGTTCGAACCCGCCAGCCCCTGTGTATGTGGCCAGCGTCCTAACCACTGAGTAACAGGTGCTGAGCCTCTTTTTCTTTTTTATTTGTATGACTTTTGTTTTTAAAGAATCAGCTCAAATTGTGAGCACCTTTGAAACCTTCTCTGTTCTGCCAACTTTAGGCTACCTACTGATGTCCAGGAGACAGAAATTGCCAAGTTTTTCTCAGTCTTCCTAAACGTCTCTGATGTTGTCTATTTCAATAATTCTCACTTGTTGTAATTATTTGTTTGTATGTCTGCCTCCCTGATTAGCTAACAGCTCTTCACACCTCTATTGATTTTTGTTTCACAGTACTTTCGGAGAATGTCTGGCTCAGAGTAGACACTTACTGCCTCCTCGTAAGGCCCTCCCCATTCTCTGTCCTATTTCCTCTGCTATTTAAATGTTATTTTGTCTATATAATCACTGCATAGTTTCATTTAATATTTTACAGTAATTACTAGTGAAAATGAGGTTGGGGGAGTCTACTGTTCAGTGCCCTGAATATTTGACATTGGAAAAATCTTTCCAAAATGAGGATATTCACTAAGGCTCTATCACTGCCACCTTCCTCAGTATGTGCGCTTGATACATCATGAGTTTTTTTTTTTTTAACTTTTTTTTTTGTGTGTGTGATTTTTGGCCGGGGCTGGGTTTGAACCCGCCACCTCCGGCATATGGGACGGGCGCCCTACTCCATGAGCCACAGGCGCCGCCCAATACATCATGAGTTTTAAAAGAACAAAAAGCTGTCATGCTACTTTACGCATTGAAACCTTGAAAATACAAATAAAACTCTTTCCTATTCAAATCAATAATTAGACATCCAAAGGTTCCATCCATAGCAGGAATCTTTCTATGTGCAGGACATGATGAATTCCTTTTCACTCTTGTTAACATTTCCTTTTTGGTGAAGGAAATGGTCGCTCTGAGTCCTTGCTTCTTTGGTTGACATCCCATTAATTGCTCTTAATGTTTGTATTTGAACAAGAAGGGCCTTTGAAATGCCAACGCTTAACTAACATGTATGCTTAAAACACACTTCAGGGGTAAAATTTAGGTTAGGTAGATTAATTGGGTTTATGCAATATCTCATAAAAACCATCTTGGAGTTTTATAGTCAGTATTTAAAAGCATTCACAAACAGAAAATCTCCATAGGTTTTCAGGCACAAAAATCATTTCAGTGCAAGTTTGTTGAATAAATTTGGTGATTAAAACACTATGTGATATTGTTTCTGGTGAAATAACATGAAGTAACCAAAAGGTAATGAAGAAATTACTTCCTGGGTTAATATTAACCTGGGATTATGAAGGCATTTTTAAAAGAAGAATTTTAAACCTATTTTGAGAAAATACCATATAATAAAGACTATATAATCCATTAAGAAGGCACATTGTGTGCGGCGGGTGGGAGGGCGGGGGATACAGTCTGGTGTCATTACACTACTGCTAATGGCTTTGTAACTCTGTCTGTAAGGAAATGTACTCCACTAACAAAATAGTTTTCTTTGTTGTAACCTTAAGCAGCTCAAAGCCATTTAAATGTAATGTATTTTCAAATTCAAAACATTTACAAACATCCACAGCTTAGATTTATTATTGCTTGTTGCTTTTAAGTCCTCAGCCTACTTCAGTACAAGGTAGATTGGATTAAAAAAAGTATGCATGGAAATGAAGCAGTTGGCCGATCATTCAAAGTTACACAAATGAAAGAAGAGTAACTCAGTGTTCCCAGAGCAAACCACGTCCATTTCCAAACAATTCCAATGTCTAAACCAATCTAACAATACCTACCCTACATGGCATCTGTTGTTGGCAAAGGATCAAAAGGAGAATATTTTCCCTCCTAGCCTATATGAATGAACTTGCTATCCATAAGACCTCACTCTATCCAGACCACAAGAGCATTTGCAGCAGCCTCTGGTGGGATGCCACTTCTGTCTGCTGGGCAAGGCCTGCTACCTTTGTCCCTAGGTCCAGCTTGCTGGTGACCATAGTTGACACCAGTCTCTAGCCTAACTTTCACAGAGAACTAACGTGTAGGAAGCTCCTGTCAATGTCACTGTCCTTGATCTGAGAAGACACAGAAAAATTCAAATTCCAAAGCTGTCAGCTTGCAAACTTTCAGCAGACAGAAAAGCCTCACTTTAAGAATGTAAACAAGGACAGCGAAGGTCTTGCTATCTAAAGATATCAGCATGCAAGAAGCTCTCTGGCAGCTTGAACGCAGGGAGGCGGTGGCAAACCCCAGCGCCCTGTTGTGAGACTGAGCCTCCCTTAGAGACTCATGGCACTATCTTCCTCCTGCTAAGTGCTGTACCTGGGATTGCAACGGCAGAGTCTTCAAAAGACTAAAACAGAGGTCTGTCTCTTTAGAAGCAACAGAGGTCTGTCTCTCTGAAAGAAGCCATTTGGCATTTCCAGGGGAAAGGTCATTTCTTTACACCTCTGAAGAGGATAGATAACAATAATGGAAAGAATATCAGGCACGAAAAGCTACATTTTCCTACACCCCTAAAGGAAATCACACCACAGCTGCAAAGCTGGTACTATGAGCCAGTGCACTAATTTATCCCACTTGAGTGCCTTGACTTTCCTCTTCTGTGAACTGGCATTCCAGCTGCGAAAAGAAATGTTTACTGAAACTTGCTGAGTTTTATTTACAGGTCTAGCAGGCTCTTTCTAAGTTGCAAAGAAGAGGTACCTCTTGTGTTGGTGAGATATGGGATGGTGTGAAAATCACCCAAATGTACTTGAAAGATAGCACTCTTGTGACCCAAGGAAGGATAATACCGAGTTAAGTGCGGTACTTGCAGTTCATCCAGCATAAATATCAGTGCCAGGGCAATCACATGGAGGGCCCTTGGGACACTGGGTGATAAATCAGAACGTGGAAGGCAGCCTCCAAAATTACCCTGATTGCAGCACCTAAGGAAGAACTGATTAAGCGTTCTATTAGAAACTTTCCCCCACCAGAAAGCAGAGAAACATTTTGTCACACATTATCTAAAAGAGCTGAATTGTTACAGACATTCCTCTTCAATTATTTATATATTCTCTTTCTGGTAAATCTCATCTGAATCTCGCTCCTTTCTAAATGTCACGAGTTTTACTCTCCCACTGGCACTGATGTTAACATTTGAAGGGGGGAAAGGTTGTACTTAAGTTTAATAGATTTCATATTTAATAACGTAGTCAATAAAGTCAGTCCACTTAATCAGTCAAAGGCTGTTCCACTCTGGACACTAAAATGCCTCCAATGGGCCATATTGTTTCCATTGCATACAATTCACCCATTATTTTCAACTCTTAGAAAAATATTTTAATATTTCCAGGGTTTTACATTATTTATAAATAAATATAATGGCACCCCTTTTAAATAAATGTAATAGTGCTGACATTATACTTTATGCACTACCATTACCAAAATTATAGAAGAAGAAAAGAAATTCAAGTCTGTATTGAAGGACTTAACTCTTGTGGAAAAAAAAAATTGCAAATTTTTGTCTTCTCACTTTTCTCTTGCAATCCTCATTTTATAAAAGAAGGACTGCTTAAAAATAATAACAAAATGAGAATTCTGTAACCCAATTATGGGCTAACATGCTCATCTATTGTTTGTTTGACATTCAACTTTACAGCAATCTGCCATGATTAGCCATAGCAATATTTTTCTGAACAGTATTAACAGCTCGACTCTATTACCTTTACATTAGCTTTGTAGCTATTTAAATTGTGTGTTCCGGGACCTCAATTACCAATACCTAACATTCTTGAGAGAATGGGATTTTGTAAGTCTAAGCATTTTTTTCCCCATATCTTGTGGATTATGTATTAGCTCCAAAGGGAGTGGATGCAGAAAGAATCATTACTGAAAAACGAAGATACAAGCCAGAAAAGTGTCTATTCATTTATACATGTCCACAGTGCATGGGTGGCAAGTTGCAAAATGTAATATGTCCAGGAATTTTGTGAACAAAAGCCTGTTTCCGTTAACTGAACACATATTTCCTGTTATAGAGAAAAGAAGATGATTCACCTTCTGGACCTCATTGCTTTTCGTGGAGCTCCTACATTCTACCGCAGTGCAGACGGCTTGCACTCACAGGCATATTAAATGGAAAGCTCTCACTTGAATTTAATAATCACAGACGTATTTTATGTTTGCTAGTTTTCAATAAAGTAGTATGAAGAAAATTTGTTGTTTATTTTTCTTTATTAACTATTTAAACTACCTGAAATGTAAACTCTTGAGGAAGTGAAGTCCATTTTTTGTTTTCCTAAGTCATTAAATTTCAGTTGCCCTTTCTCTTCTCAAAAAAAACCTATTAGGATGCCCCAGACTGGATTGGTACATTCATATGCAGAGCATCCTCCCTGACTATAGCTTTCATTTCCTTTGTCAATCTGCATTATAATGATTTTTCTATATGTTTTCATTGCAACTATTCTATTAGTCCCCTCAAGTCAGCAATTTTTATATAAAGGATGGAGGAATTTGCTAACAGAAATTGTTAAAGTATCATATAACAGGAGCAACCTAGCTACACGAACTGAGCTCATCTCCAGCAGGAAAGATGCTCCAATCACTCTCATAATTGCTGTGTCCAGGATTTTTATTAATAAAAAAATATTAATTAATATGCATTTTCTCCTTATTCTAAGATTCGTCATTTTCAACAACATTCTACACCTCCAAAGGTAGAATGGCTGCAACATTCAACATTCTAAAGACATAATTATGAGAGAAAAACTTAAACATTGAGAAAATTGATTATGTATTTTTGGAAATTTGGAAAAATACAACTTTGTTTGTTGTTAGCAGCCCATCACAAGTAAGAAACCCGTAGCCGTACACCATTTTATGTGTCTAAGAAAGGGATGTTAAATGCCGTATTTTTATATACACAAGGTCCTACTTCTTTACAGATAGCAGGTATCATTCAATATTTAAATATTCCTGCTCACAGGCTCATTTAAATATACCATAAGGCTAGAGTGATGACCCAAAACAAACCAGGGCAAGGTCTAAATAACCTACTTATATTTCCATTCTAGCTCTAACTTCTGTGGTTAAAAGGCTCTGAGGTAGTAACTTAATGTCTTCAGGATTCAGTTTGCTCATCATTGAGAGAGTAATAGTGATAACATCAGAATTTGATTCTGAGGATTAATTGAGACATTGGATGGAAAAAAAACGCGAAGTAAACTACCTGGAAAATAATAAATAATAATTTCAGTAAATCCCAGAAAAGCAAGTCAGTGCGTTTCAGCTGTCAGAATAAAATGTATGGTTAAATATATTCTGAAACTGACTTATTGGTATAACACAACATTTTAAGAATATTCACATATGCCATCGTATAAATTATGTGGGACACACTAAATTTCTTAAAAAAAAAAATTCCTACTACAGGAAGTTATAGGAAATTATAATACAATAAATACTTTATAGGATTATAGGAAATTTTAGTTCAAGCATGCTGCTGGGTATTTCTCATTTTCATGGCCACAATGGAAACATTTGGGAGATTCTTCAGGCCTTGAGCCATTTAATTTCAAGAGAACCTTCCTTCCCTGAAGGTGCTTTGAAACAAGTCCGATTTTATTCTAAAATCTATGTAGGTTCCTTTTTTATTGATGTGTCATATTTGAAGGCATTTAATAACAGATATGATTATGAGTGATTTACTCTTAATATCTCATATGTCACCACCGAAACATTTCAAAATGTGTCTGGATTTTTAGAATATTTCTTTCTTTTACAGTTTATCCTATCTAAAAATGCGCAAGCAAACTCATCTTCTCTAGTGTCAGCTCTGCCCACTTTTTCCTGCGCCCCCCCGACCCCCAATTTCTCAGACATCTCTCTCTCCCAACAATCACAAAGCTCATTTAGTGTTCTGCAGGTGGCTGTCCGGCAAGGCTTGTCTGTTTCTGTTTTAGAGGTGAAACTAGGAAGCCTTAAGCAGTTCTGACAACAAATGTTTTATTTTGTGAGTTGTTTTATAGATCCAAATACACTTGAAAGCTGATCAATTGATTGGAAAGTACCAAAAAGGAACAGTCCTTGAACAAAAGTGGTAAGGAAGAAAATCGAACACCTGTTCTCACTCTCTTTGTCATGGGGGAAGCTGGAGGGAAGACAAGAGCCGCAGAAGGAAGACAAATGCATGAGGAAGGAGTACGCCAAGATCTTTAAACAAATTCTCCTGACTGAGTTTTGAAATATGTTAACAATTACACGTGTGTGTCCCTAAAACAGAATCTTCACACTGCTGTGAAGTTGAATTCTTTATAAAATAAATCTGTATTCTTTATTCTTAACCTTTTCCTAAAAAAAAATATTGTCTAAATGGTTTGGAAAATTGGCAAAGAACTTGAAGATGAACATATCGGTATGCTTAAAATAATTTACTCTTAAGCACATTATGGGAACATTATAAATCCATTGTGCTCTGCATGGCCATTAATGGACATTTTAGATACATGCACACATTTGCCTGCAAAAAAATACTAATAACATACTATCAGGCTATGCAGTTCCTGTATGCTATATTCTATTTTTTTGTATGTAGTTAAATTATTCTTTATAATTTTAAACATTTCTTTACATACTTTATAAGTCTCAATACTTTTGTTTTTACTAAAATGAATCAATTTTAAATGGACCTATAGAAATAGTAAGAACAATATTACATCTTTTGATCCTTCTAAACTTTCCTTTTATAGGGGCAGTTTTATTGCTGACTTTTCTATAGGTCAGAAGTATTTGATATAGAGAGTAGATCACTTCCAGTGGGCTCCTACTATTAATGTATCACAAACTATCTTTCCTCTTGCTTAAGGATGCCTGCTGACCACTATAGGGATAGAGTAGGATGTGTCCAGAGTGTCCATTTCTTTCTCAATATGCTCTTGTAAGGCCATATTTTAATGGGGTTGATACTGTTTTTACTTTATACTTCTTTCAGGATATTTGCAAAGCAAACCCCTGAATTATAGCTGTTGTACCAGAATTGATATGTAGTGATATTAAGTTGTTGAGTTCTTTGAAAATATATATTTTTGAAATGTATGCTACTATCTCTTTTCAAAAATTAATGTAACCAGAAATGTACATGGCTTTTGTGAGAGCTATCCCTAACATTTGTTGTTTCAAGTTCGCTGTCACTTAAATGTGGTCTTTTTTCTTATACGGATAGAAAATGTGTGGCATAACGCTTTGATACGATGATAGGAAAGAGAAACAAGAAAAAACATGAAAAAAGAAACAGCAAAAAGAAATGAGTACAAATAGACTTGTTGAATGAGAATCTCTGCAATCATTTCAATTTCTGACATATTTGAAATCTGGCAACTCTGAAGCAAAGCATTGTTATTCTAAGAAAATGGATTTTATTACTGAAAAGTGAAACCCTAGATCTGCAAAGAATTTTCAAACTCTTTATGATAATGACTCAGTTTCTTGTGCTGTTTTTTTTTTTTTTTTTTTCAATTTAACATTTTATAGGACTGGATCACTATCTCAGTTTTACTTTTTGAGGCTATTATCCTTAAACTCACACAGAAAAGGAAAAGCAAACCAAAAGATAAATGATCATTTTCTTGTTAGTGGTTATTTCTCAGGCCCTGAGGATCCATAGCAAAGTAAGTGTTACTCACGGTTGGTCTTCATTTAAGTTAAAATCCCATTAAACTATTTCCCAATTCCTACTGAGCCACATACCTAATGATTATTAATGTTCTCTCTGGTGATGTTTATGGATGCAGAACCAGGGAACAATTTGTCTCAATAAGAGAGACTAAGACTGTAGAATGATATTTGGATATCTAAATATTTAAAATACCTAATTACTTATCTGTACGTAATATAGCCTCCCCTTAGGGAGGCTGCAAAATGCAATGCTGAATTACTGAAGGGTATACTATTTAGTGTTTTCATGTGAACAATAAAATGCAAAAGACAGAGTAGAGGATGTATGTTTGATGAGAAAGACTACAAAAAACAAACAAACAAACCAACACCTTATTACCAGAAAAGGTAATGAATATTTAAAAGTTAGTAAGTTATGATATTGAAAACTATATCCTAATTACCATAGGATGCATACGAAGCAGTCTTCTTTGTCTGACAACTTGAGTTTTGCTATTAACAAAAAGTAATTCTCTCAAAAATCATTTATAATGTAAAGAATTCTTTAGAGGTCAAGTATAGAAAATTGATATGTATATTATCTGACTCTACAATTATCATAAAATTTTTAAAAATCCAACGATCAGTTTTTTTTTTTTTCATTTTTCTTTTAGAATCAGGTATAAAATGTCTGTTCTTTTCAAAAACTGTTATACAAATTAAGTGCATGTTAATTAATCTGACTCTTATTAATTAATTAAAAGTTTACTTTATAGTATGTATCCATATAAATATAATTGATAGATTGCAAAAATGCATTTAAATAATAAATTGTCTAAAATTAAAATCTCTTTCTAAATAGGTTTCCTCGAATGAATTACTGTCATAATACAAATGCCAAAATGTAATGAGTGATTCACATTTTACTGATTCAAAATGACATCTGACAGTTAATAATGGGTTTTTGAAACTCCTGCTAAAATGCAATATGCAATACAAATTTAGCATGGCGAAATTCAGTACTAGCCTATGAAGATAACAGTACAACTGGGCAAATTAGGCAATTTTACCATGACAAAATACTATAATTAGTTTTATAATTACATTTATTTACATGGTGAATTTTGATAATACTGACTCATTCTTAAGTCATCATTGAATTTTTTGTAGAAGATAATATACAGTTATAATGGAATACTAGGAATCATAATCATGGGCTGTGGTTTTCATATTGTCTTATAGATGTATTTACACAAATTTGCAATGTATTTTTCTTTTACGTATTTTAATAAATATTTGAGAATGCCAACCCTGTGTAAGAATGGTATTTAAAATTATGAGAAAAGAAATGTGTGGCGTGCCCTGTAGAAGGTATTGGTATAATTTCTCTCTCATGATGTGAGGAAAGAACATCATAGACATGAGCCCAGAGGAAATAAGAACCAAAGGTTAAGGCTGAACAAGTATGATTTGCTTGTGAAATAAACTTGCAGTTAAGCATAATGATAAGAGACATGATATAAAAGTATGGGAAGAGTTGACTGAATTCTAATTGGTGAGTTCCGAAAATGAATTGTGTATCTGATTTAACAAATAGGTATTTATTACGTGCTTATCATTTGCCAAACACCTTGCTAGGAATTGTAGGGTTTACAAACATGAGAAAAATATGATTCTCTTTGAGTTACTTATAGATTAGCATTTAAAATATACACTTAAAAACTAATTATGATAAAGTAATAGAAGCAACTAAACTGAGAGAGAATAAAATGCGTGATTAAGTAGATTTGGCTCCCCTGACTACGCACTGAATTTTAGGTTCAAGCAAATCACACCTGACTTCATTCAAGGGTCTTGGATGAAACTAACTGTGATCCTGTGCCTTTTTTAGGCCTGACCTACAATTGTCAGCTGTGGTTCAATGCTAAGGTGAAATGTCCTTTGTCACAGTTCCTAGCCTCTTATTGAAGATGAAATATTTGCAGGAGTGACTTTAAAAGGAAAAAGTTAATGCCAAGTTTAACAACAGTAGTAACAACGAGGAGTTTATACAGTATCCTTGGATTAATAAACCCTTAGTTACCATAACTAACACGGACTGAAGGTTTACATTGGGCTATATACTGCACATATTCTTTGTTTTATTTTTGTAACTCTCTGGGATCTTTCTTCCTTGATTTTAAGAGAGGTCAAATAAATTTTTCAAACTGCCTTTTTCCCCATCTAACTTTCCATGCCCAGACGCTGTTTTCTAACAGAAGAAATATTTTGCACAATGATAATATTAATGCAGAACACCAATTTATTCCACATACCTATATGTTTAGTGTTTATACCGGCACTATTACAAATTAGACAGACATTTTAATGTTGGTCAAGTGAGTATTCATACTTGAACTTAAAAAACCTTGTAAACATCAACCCCCAACACAAACACACAAACATCTACACATTCCCTATCAACCTTTTATAGTCCAGGGGTCCTCAAACTTTTTAAACAGGGGGCCAGTTCACTGTCCCTCAGACCATTGGAGGGCCGGACTATAGTTTAAAAAAAAAACAAAAACAAACTAGGAACAAATTCCTAAGCACACTGCACATATCGTATTTTGAAGTAGAAAAAACAAAACAAGAACAAATACAATCACACCACCTCATGTGGCCCATGGGTCATAGTTTGAGGACCCCTACTGGGAACAGACTAAGGATTTAAAGAATTTAAATTGAAGAAAAGAGAAAATAAGATTGGGTCTACAAGAGTAGCTGAAATCTAGTCAACACATAAGTAGATATATTCTTAGATTCCTCCTTCGACATAGGAGAAATTGAATATAAAGGATAAGAATAATAAAATGTTTCATTACTTGCTTTCGTTAGAAACCCTTAAGTCAATATGAAATTAAAAAAGAATTATGTTATGTTTACCATGATTTTATGCTTGCTATTGTCAAAATATTTAAAAAAATGAATTAGAAAACAACTGTGACTTTCTTGGCTATTTGTCACTCTGTTATTCATTACTCCATAAGTGGATTTTTGTGACATTTTTCTAATTATCCTTCTGAAACAAAATGAGATATATTTAATTCCTCTGCCTATGCTACAGGCAGAATAGTCTTCTCTCATGCATGTATGCCCATGTCACTATCAGGTTAATTTCATGACTATTTGTATTTGTCCTATGACACCCATACTGATCTGCCCTTGTACAAATTTTCAGACCTTCATCCTGGAAAGCATACAAAATCAAACTTATTTTTTAGCCAGTGATATTTCATTTCTTTTTTCACACCTACATTTCTTATTTTCTTCGTCTGAAATATACTTCCTTACCTCACTGTGTGACAGACTTCTTATTCTTCCAGACACAAGTTTGAATGTATCTTCAGTGAATATCTTCTCTGAGCACCCCAGTCAGAATGCATACACACTCCTCTTGTACATTTGTAAAACTGCATTTTGATTATTTAAACATATGTATCTAGGACTAGACTTTGAACTCTGGTAGGACTATCTGAAACAGTACTGGATACCAAAATTCTCCATAAATGACATATGACAAAATTATGAAAGTATGAGCCAACTCTGAGAGTGGTATTAAAATTAATGATGTTAATACATTGCAGGTCTTGAACTTCACGATGGTGAAATATGGCTTTCATTATGCGCCACAACTATTTTACTGCCAGATTTGGACAAGTAGAAGTACAAGTAATTTATGCTTGTCAAGTTAGTGAATAAATTCATGAGGAAACATAAAATTCTACTTTTTATCACTAGAATTTTGGCATATCCTTTTCAATTCTAATTTTGACAAATAATGTTGAAATAATTTTATCATATCTGGCTGTACCCATATCTCCAGCATACATCTAGCAAATGTAAAATATTACAAGAAGCTATAAGTCTTCAATAATTCTTCACAAAAGTATGATCCTAGGAAAAAGGAGCGGGGCAAATTAAAAAAAAAAGTAGCATGAAAAGAGTTTAAATAAAATTTCATAAAACTTTTTTTATTCAAATATTTCATCTCTATTCTCTTAAAACATTATTTATTTTCTTTTTGTATTTCCTTCTTCATGAAGTCAATTGAAGTGTATATATAAAAAGCCAATATAATATTTGAACACAGATGTGGATTAAATTCTTTAAGTAGATATATTCTAATATACTGGCCAATTCAATCTCTTCTATCCCTTTCTCTTTTGCTATAACTTTTCAAAGAATGGGCTCTTAAGAAATCAGAAATGTTTTTGAGCAACAATATCTTTTATCCCTTTAAATACTGCGGGTAAAGAGATGAAGGAAACATATAGACTAATTAAATATCAAAGTTTATCATGCTGTTTATTTACAGATGATTGGAGGAAGGGGCCAGCTTCTTATTTTTAAATTTGTGAGTCTGGAATCTAGCCTCTTAATGTGTTTAGACACATTTTTTAACAGTTACCTATAAATATTATAAAGGATTCCTTTTCCCCCCACTTCTTCTGGAAACCATTTTCTTGACTAGTTGAGAAAAAAATAAAGTCATCCTAACCTGTGTCTGAATGGGAGTTTTTTATAAGCAACATTCATGCATCTGTCTACCTTATGTTATTTCAATTTATAATGGCCTGCTATGAAATGTCACTATTGTATCTATAAAAACATTAAAAAATAAACATTAAAGTATAGGGAGAATGACATTTTTATATGTTGAAAATACACATAAGCTATTTTCTCTCACAACTTCATTCTACAGTTTAAGTATGTAAATTAAGCACTGACAATGGAAGTTATAGTGAATGTCAAATAGTCCAGTTTACTTTTTTAATATTAGAAATGAATTTCCAAGGACAAGAAGCTCATTACTTACCAGTAAACCTGTTATACTGTGGAATAGTTCTCCTTGCTGTAAAGAATTTTCCTTCAATGTGTCAGGTTTTTCTTCTAATCTCCCTGTAATGGTCTCATTGAACATCACAGATTTGTTCACTCCACTTCGGGCAGGTAATCTTTTTAGTATTTAAAGATAGATAGAAAATGCATAGGGTCCCCCTCTCTTCCTTCCCCCAACTTCCCAAGTCGTCTTGCTTTCCAGATATATCTTACCCCTGATTCCCACAGAAAGGGTGTCCATGTTATTCCCTTCCTTTGTATGTGCTAGATAGGCATCCTTAAATTTGGGGTCCCAGAATTAAATATAAAAATCTAAATAGAATCTGGCCAGCCAACTCTGTCATGTCACTTAATATAGACCCTGAACATTTCTTAATCTCTAGCGTAGGACTGGGAATGTTTACTAATCAAGGGTAAGAGAATATTATCATTTTTCAGTAGCGATCTAAATTTTGCTGGATTACAATGGATTGTGACCAATTTAACCCTTCAAGTATTATAATTTTATTCACTGAGAAGTTAACGGATGTGCATGCTCTATTTATATTTCCCTTCAGCTCTGACTCATATGCAGCATGACACATAAGACAGGTTTCTTTTTTTTTTCTTTTATATTCTAGTCACTTAGAGGTTTTTACTGACCCTGACTTATCATCTACCGTGTACATTTTACATCATGCCACATTGTAGATACAATCAACCTACTTAGTGGATGTTCTTCAAAATAAGTAAATCACCGCCTGTGGCTCAGTCGGTAAGGTGCCGACCCCATATACCGAGGGTGGCAGGTTCAAACCCGGCCCCTGAACTGCAACCAAAAAATAGCCGGGCGTTGTGGCGGGCACCTGTAGTCCCAGCTACTCGGGAGGCTGAGGCAAGAGAATCGCTTAAGCCCAGGAGTTGGAGGTTGCTGTGAGCTGTGTGAGGCCACGGCACTCTACCGAGGGCCATAAAGTGAGACTCTGTCTCTACAAAAAAAAAAAAATCAGTAATAAAAAATAAGGCTAGGCTACATTAAACGCAGAGGGCAGGCGGTTCCATAGTAATATATAGAATTCATTTGCTTTGCATCACTATCCCATAGTCATAACTATAATGTTACAAACTTTGAGAAATAAACGAGATAAATGAGGATGAACAGGAAGATGTTTGGCTTACGGTAGATGCTCAGTAAAACATAGTTGATATGACTATTGCTAAGATTCATTGAACTAGGTAAGATTCATTCCACTGGGCTTCTGGAGGCTGAGCTTCTCTAAGTATCAAATTCTCTATAAATTGTTAAAATAGTTCAGACTTTAAAAGGCAATTAAATTTTTTCTCTTTAATGTTTTAGAGGTAAGGAGGTAGGTATAGATTTATTTATGTTACCTTGGCATTTCTGTATAATTCTGTATAATTGTGTGTATGTGTGTATGTGTGTGTGTGTGTATAATAGACAAGGAGGGAGGGAGTGAAGGCAAGAGAGAGAATGAAAGTTTATCAGAATTCTATTATCTTTTGGAGAACCGATGTTTCATAAATTCATGAAATACAAAAATATTAGCTCTAAGCCACTAACTAACCTCTATTGTACCACCTACAGGGTCAATATCAACAATTCCCCTAAAGGAGCTAGACTTGATTATACAATATTTTCAAGTCGGATGCCAGCGGCATTCAAACAGCAAGATGTCTTTGATAATTCAAGTAGCATAATTCAAACACATGGCTCATGAATGAAGGATTACAATATCACAACCTACTGTGTAAAAATCTGGTTACAGAACTCTGCGGTTGTGAAACATTAATTTCATATTAGATATAGATCCACATGCATTTTCTAACAAATTATTCAGAATATTCAAGCATACGTAATGCTTGTCTTCCTCTGCACCATGGAGGGAAATTGTGCTCCCTGCTGCCGGGTAAACATGGACACGTGCGGATCCTCACTGAGCGCTCACGGTGACAGATACACAAAGCGCACAAAGCACAGGGTGAGAGGCTGCTTTGAACATTTTCTCTCCTTTTCTACAAGAGAGAGTTTGGCAGTTTCCATTTCAGTGTCTATTTCAGTGAAAAAAAACTGCACAATGTATTTTTAAATGTCAACCAAGGAAAAGTTCTCAGTTATAATAAGAATCACGTTTCACCCTGGCTTTTCTGTATAATCCCATATGCTTGTTATCTAGATTCATAAAAAGCAATCTTTCCCTAGTTTATTTCCAGTTTATTGCTACCAGTGTATACTTACTTACAAAAGCGAAGGGGCTAACGGGCCCTTCATGTTTGTTTGTATTAGAATTTATAGATTATTGTGGAATAATTTGGGGAAACTTGCCTTCTTCCTAAACACTGCAAACACATGTTACGTGTCAGGCAGCATGCCAGGGCCTGAAAGGCAGCCAATTCTAGTATGTCAATTTGTTACAAAAGGTTGAGTTTGGATTTTAAATTTAGATATTGCTTACCACCAAAACAAATTTTTTAAGGCATTAAATGTCTTCATCATAAACTTTGCTTTTCTGTTCTCCCATTATTTGAAGGATAATGAATTGATAAATGCCTAGTGTGAATTATTGCAATATTCAGTAGTTGGTAAAGTTATTCACCTTACTTAAACTGATGACCAGAATTGATAAGTCTTTGTAATGTGAATTAAAGTGAATACTGTGAATCAGAATCAGAGAAGAAGTAAAGAAGTAAAAAAACAATAAATTACTCAATTACTGTGCATCTGTCTTTCTTGATATAAAAATGAAGTCATAACAACAGATCAGATATTCAGTGATTGCTGATGAAGAATGAAAGCATAGCATAACAAATAATTTTGCTTCAAAAAGATTGAGGCAAAAAAATCACAAGACATCAAGTTTCATATTGTTAATTCAAGTCTGATTTCCTGACTCTGAATTAAAATACATTTCTTTGCTCTTCAACATGTCAACAAAGAGAGTAATGAAATTTAATTTCTATAAGAGTGAATTGGGGAAAAAATGTTTGTTTCCCTAGTACTGGATATTACTCGATTTTTGTTTTTGTCTTACACACATGGTCGTCATGAACAATTTAATATTAATTGTAGTGTCTAAGACTAAACGGTAGTCAAACCAAAAGTGAATCATGAAAAATGGTATTACTATGTCAGAGAAATTGTTTTTGAAATTAGTATAAATAATCATATCATTGTATACAGTTATGATTTAATAAAAAAAAAAAATAAGAGACTTTAAGAGAACAAAATGTTCAGTATCCAACAAGTAAAACACAACTTTGAAGAAAATTTCATAGTTTCATGAATACTATTTTCGTTAATGTGATTAAATTTTTTAACTTCCTGAAGTTGTATACTTTCACACTATTCTGAAATTCAGACTCTCTCATAACATGATATGGTAACAGTTTTATAACCTAAATATAAAAATAATAACACCTATCTCTCACAGATTTAACAGAGTCGATTAAATAAGACAACGTGTATGAGACTTCCCAACCATGCTTGATGTTCAATGAATCTTAGCCAAATTGAAAATTGAAAAAAAAAAACCTCATATACATACATTATTTGACAGATAAGAAAACGAGATGCATGTCCTTCTGATCATCAGAAAACAGATTTGTATTTAAAACAACAAAAATAGCAGGGCACAGTTGCTCACACCTGTAATCCCAGCACAGTGGGAGGCTAAGGAAGGAGGATTGCTTGAGACCAGTAGTTTGAGACCAGACTCAGCAACATAGAAACATAGTCTCTCCAAAAAAAAAAAAAATTAGCTAGGTGTGGTGATTGGGGCCTGTGCAAAAATTGCTTGAGCCCGGAAGTTGGAAGTTACAGTGAGCTATGATTGGGCCACTGCACTCCAGCCTAGTTGATAAAAATTAAATTTTAAGAGACCACTGTATGTGGGGTGGCACCTGTGGCTCAAGGAGTAGGGCGCCGGTCCCATATGCTGGAGGTGGCGGGTTCAAACCCAGCCCCTGCCAAAAACCACAAAAAAAAAAAAAAAAAAAAAAAGAGACCACTGTATGCTTTAAGCAAATAATGGTTAAATTAATGGGAAACTAAATTATAAAACAATGTAAATCTGAGTACCATTGGATTACTTTCTCTCTTAGAAACTTGTTTTTTATGTAAATCACCTTAAATATTCCCAAAGTAGTATTAAATGCAAGGAGAATCCTGGGTCAGAAGTGGTCAAAGAAGTAGAGAATGTGAGTTACATAAGCCTGGGAGTCACTCGTGTTAGTTAAATAGGCTTGTAAGGGGTTCCTCTGGGGAAAATGCCTGCAATCTGCCCATTCTGAGCTTGAGATCTGCGCAGGGACTCTGATCATTTTTACTCCAGTTTCTCCCACAAGGCAACTCACAGTTAGTTTTATGTTTAAACCAACAACTTACTCGAGAAACATCTTCCTGGGACTGCACCTTTCAAGTACATGTTTCATGTTCATAAAGCAAAAAAATTAAATATATTCTTCAATTCTTAGAACCTACAGTTTTTCTTTTCTCTGGTGGGTGGCTCTGCAAATTAAAATACCTCATGTGGCGCGTGGCACTGTATTCTTCTGAACTCGGTAAAGAACAGAAAACGCTTCCAAACTTCAATGACTCCTACCAGACCTTTTGCTTTTCAGTGTGCTTAAATTAACTTGCTAAACACAGAACAAACATTAAAGACAAAACTTTTATTCTAATACCCTCTTTCTCTCCATCTCTCTCTCTCTCTTTTTTTTTTTTTTTTTTTTTTTTTGTGATCAGCATTTGAACCAGTCTTTAGTCTAAGAGATAAAAAAAAAAAAAAAACCTTCTGGGTACCACAATGGAGAGACAAAATAGACACCTAAGTTTTAGTATCTTTAGACCTGAAAGGGGAACGAAGAATAGGTGGCAAATTATACATTTGATGACTTAAAACAAAATGAATGTACATAAGAAAAATCTATTTACTTGCAAGGAACAGAGAACACTGGAGTTATGAGATTAAGGAGAAATCTTGGTAGACTCGAAGCAGAGCTCAGATGCTGAAAAATGTCATGTTGGACAAACAAGAATATTGGGAAGATACTTTCAGGGTTTTGTTTTGTTTTCTTTTTAATTTGCTTTCTAATGATGTCTACTTTCCAATTGGGCAGGCATACTATGAGCTGAAAACAGGGGAATGAGTATATGAGGCTGAATACCCTGACTATGAAGCGCTATCATGCAGTGTAACAAGGAGTTACAAAGAGTGGGCATTACTATAGAAACAGTAAAGCTGTTATTTGTGAAACCCACGTCTCTCCCATGGAGAAGATAGTCATTTTGGTAAGCAGGCACTTAGCAGATACGCTATGATTGAGCTCACTTAAAAAGAATAAGAGCAGTGACTTTTTCTCAAGTCAAATAATATGTGTGTATATATATATATACATATGTATATATATAGCACAATTTTTATGTTTCTTCTATTTTGAAATGTGTCATGTTGAATAGTAGGAATTCCCACTTTCTAACGTCCTGGTGGAGGCATTCTCTGGGGTGGCAGAAAAACAAACAAATACAAATCTTAAGCTAATTTTACAGCTGGCTACATAATTGCTTTGGCAACAGTCATAGACCAGCCTCTAATCTAAAATGTATTCTTATGTTGAAAATAGATGGCTATAAAACAATATGCCTAGAAACGACAGGACCCAGCAGAATGAATCTGCTTGGTTTCCTTGTAATCCTCCTAGGTTGGCTACCAATTATTTCTTTTTCTCCCCTCTCCATGAGCTATATACACATACACACCCTACAGATGGCATGGAAGCTTTGGAAAAGAAACTAATGCAGTTCCAAATACTGAATGCCAATTTTCTATAAATTATGTGTAAATAGTATAAGTATGAAAGACATCCATTTTGTCATCTTATTCATTTTAAAAATAATCTAAACTTAAAGGCAACTCTGACAAAAGATATCTCCACTCATTTTTTCCAGAACCAGAGCTAGGAAGGAGACTTGAAAGGAAATCTCAAAAGTGCCATTTGTGAGACAGCCCATTGCACGATTCCTAATAGAGTGAAATTAATAATGAGAACAGGAAATGAAGTTAGACAGCCTTTAGACTTACTGACATTCAAACAATTTAAGAGGCTAGATTTGAAGACAAAAACAAAGAGCAGTTTATTACAATCGAATACAAATAAATACTAGAACCAAAATACATACAGAAGGAATATAAACAAATCCAAAAAATGCTCCAGGACAAGCAGGGCAAGGAAGGAGATGTTATGATCGCAGGATGAGTAGCTGCAAAGCACTCGACTCAACATACAGCTGCAGTGACTAGCGCAAGAGGTTGGCTGCATTGTGCTACTGAAGTACTGAGGAATAAATCAAAGCAAGTAGAATAATGATAAAACAACTGGCTGGATTCATAGCACTTACTATATGACTAGTACTTTGTTAGGAAGCGATAGTAAGGGCATTACTTTTAACGTCCACAAGACACTGAACACAGCTACCTAAAAAGCCCCCAGGAACAATCATCCTGTGAGGTCCAAACATCGCACATCATCATTCATGACAGCAACAATTCCAAAATAGAGGAGAATTGATGAGGATGAGAGAAGTGCCCCTCCCATGGATGGTTTATTTTTAGTAATTGAAAAGCAACAATCACGAGCAAAAGATTTTGAAACTGCAGTGGGCTACAGAAAAATAGAAGTAAAACAATTATATTGCTGGACAGGAAAGTGATATAAGCTTAAATTTAAAGCAATAGATTGAAACTTCATCAGGTCTCTTCCCCAGGTTCTATTAGACAGTACTTAGTATTTCATAGTTCCAAAGTAAATAACAACTATTGTCTCAAACTACCTCAAGTTTTGACCACCTTTTTCAGGTCAACATAAGAAAAAAGATTTCGTATCTGCAACATGAGAACTAACAGCGTATCCAAATTGGCTTGGTAAATGTAAAGTAAATAAAGGACAGCAGAAATATGGAACATATTAATTTATTTCCTTTGTCATCATAAATCACTAAATTAGCTGATTAATTTAATTGCTTATTGCTTGAGACTTTCCAGTGATGACTAGCGTGACGTTGTGGTGACAATGGTATATTTTAGGGTCGGCTGTGTGATCCTGGGCAAATTGCTACACCTTTCTACATCTCAGTAATTTCTGCTATGAAAATAGAGACTAGCACTAGTTTTTGAGTTTTAAAGGAAATGATTTCTGTAAATTATTTCAGATAATGCCTGACATTGATAGATAGTGAATCAGTAGTAGTTAGAAGATAGCTCATATAATATTTACCTATTAAATGCATCGAATTAAATTATTAGTAGAATAGCATAATTTGAAGTTTTGATTTGAATTTAGAGAAGTGTTTACATTAGTAAGGGATGTAATAATATGTGATTCTGAGCTTTTTCCTTGAAGATATTTTAGAAAAGAAAATAATAATCACCTAAAATTGAAGTCTTGTACAAGGCGTGGGAAAGTAACATCGTTTTCGATAATTCTGGTCCTAAAACTCCAGGCCTATTTGCAATGCCTTCTATAAATATCTAAGTTTTGTTATCTACTTGAATTCGTAACCACAGAAATGGGGCCAATGAAAAGAAATAACGGTACGCATGGAATATGGGGAAGGAAATGTCTCCAACATTACTGGTGGGAAAAGCAAGAGAGCTTTATAGACTTAAACCTGAGATAACCTTAAGCAATGTTTTAAAATCCATGCCCTGTTCTTAATTTAGTAGTCATAGTATTTCATACATACACTATTAAATCTGTGTACCATGAAATTCATCCTTAACAACAAAATTGCACTTGTTTAAAACATAACTTATTGTTGTATTATTTATTTGGGCTAGACAGCCAAGTCCCCAAACTCAAAAATAAGTATTTTTCTATTTTTCTGAGACATTGGTTCCTCAGAAATTCTCTTGGTGGCAACCTAATCATTTGTGAAACAAACATTTATCTCATGTGCCGTGGAGACACACTGGTTAACATTTTCAAAAACCTCAACATATTCTATTCTACTCTAAATTGAAACTCTTGGTTGCCATTATGTGCCTTATATTTTCTTAATGCACGTCTGTTTCATAAACAATATTTGTCATGTCAGAATCCTGCCTTTTTTCCCTCAAATTCCAGGCAAATAATGAAACTAACCTTGATGCCACCCTTGGGCCCATGTTTTCTCCTTCCTCAGTGCTTCCTCTCTCTCTTTCCCCATCTTCCTCATCCATCAAACTTGGCTCTGTTTTCTTTTGACTTGTTGGCACTGTGCAACTGCATTCCTCGTTCTGCACTCTAAGCTATGGGATTGACATTGTAATTCCATGTGATGCAA
This sequence comes from Nycticebus coucang, assembly GCF_027406575.1. Lineage (NCBI taxonomy): Eukaryota > Metazoa > Chordata > Mammalia > Primates > Lorisidae > Nycticebus > Nycticebus coucang. The sequence goes on along the minus strand of NC_069794.1, from coordinate 43,952,319 downwards.
AGTATAATTGCATATGACTCCTCCCCCCCAAATAGCATTTGTTAATTAAGTGTTCAATTTTACGAACCATTAAAATGTATTCAAATTTCAGATTTAAAGAAATTTGTTTCTTTGGATTCGAGATTTCAGCAACTACTTTTTAACTGTGACACAAATTAATGAGAAAGAATGCCTTTATAGGTGGAAAATTTTTTAAAAAATATATAAATCCCCCCCCAAAAAAAGTTATCAACAAAATACTTCAATGCATAAGGTCTATCTGTTCACATCCTCTTAACTGAAGATAAACCTTATGGACCTCTTGAAGCCCTCAAAGTTCCTTTCTTTTTATGATGATGTCACAATTCAAAAACTTACACCTGCACATTGTCTAGAGAATAACTTTTGAACTCATTATCACAACATTCAGTGCCCTTCAGTATCTAGATAATATTTAAGGTTTTTTCTCATTTTTCACATTTTAATTTTCATCACATGCTGCACATTCAGCTGATCCAGGCCCCTCACTCTCCCCCGAAGCCCTCGACAGACTTTGGTCCATGCTCTCCCTTCTGCCTTAAAATCCCTTCATGCACATGTACATCACCTCCAAGGCTCTGATCAAATGCCACCTGCTCTCTGAATGTTTAGTTATTTCAGAGGTGAAAAAAATCCTGTAACTCCTCTGAAAACTTGAACATAAATGTAAGTTACATAGGGACTGAGACTGTGTTTTGACTCATCTATTTATTTTGCTTCTAAAAGCATAGGTGTATTGTCAGATGTATAATCACTGTGTGTGTGCATGAACGTATGTATGTGTGTATGTGTTTTTGTTTGTTTGTTTGTTTGTTTGTTTGTTTGATTGAGATAGAGCCTCAAGCTATTGCCCTGGGTAGAGTGCTGTGGCATCACAGCTCACAGCAACCTCCAACTCTTGGGCTTAAGTGATTCTCTTGCCTCAGCCTCCCAAGAAGCTGGGACTACAGGCGCCTGCCACAATGCCTGGCTATTTTTTGGTTGTAGTTGTCATTGTTGTTTAGGAGGCCTGAGCTGGATTTGAACCTGCCAGCTCTAGTGTATGTGGCTGGGCGCCTTAGCCGCTTGAGCTACAGGCGCTGAGCCATGTGTGTTTGTGTATTTGAAAGAATATGTCCCAGTTTCAGGTACCCAGTGAACCTAGAATCCCTGCATCCCCCTTCCTTTGACATTTTACTTGTTAAAGGAAGATACTCTAACTCACCCTTTTCCACGTTGTGTCCCATGGAATACCAGTCATACTAAACGCCTCTTGAGAGAATGGTCTAAGGCACAATTGATGTTCTGGTAGTAATTCATCTTATGGGAGAGTAATGAAATACATTAGCTTATTTAAGAGGTAAAAAAAGTTTTCCAGGAAAGAAACCTGATGTTATTATTTTAAAATACAGTATTTGCCTTTGTTATACCTGTTTTTATGTGTGTATCTGTTTTATGGCATTCGCTTTTCCCAGAACACCATCTTGCGGGCATTGTTTGAGAAATGCTCTCCCAGGCTCTGCAGACGACCCACTCCTCCCCTACACAAAGGCGTGCATACAGCCTCACTCAGTCCTTTCCAACATGCTATTCTCTTCACCTCAAGGGTCCTCACTCCTAATTGCTTACCTACTCTATTTCCGGTCATCACTCCCAAGGTCTTAAATCTCACCCCCCGCTGCTTCTTCAACTCGGCCTCTACCGTCTTCTTTGTGTCTGCACAGCATATACAATCTAATCAGTAACATATCACTTTGGTGTATTTTATCTTTGTCTCTGACTTCTTAATTCATGTGTGTACAACATCCTGCACTCATTAGGCAATCCAAAGTATAAGCAGCATTGAAAATGGAGATAATCTATTAATAGTCAGTTAGGCTGATTTTCTGTGGATGAATCTTGGGAGAGGACATTGCTGCCAGTATGTTCATTTTGAAAGAGAAGAACATAAAATAACATAAAAGTAATAGGATAAAAGTAAAAGGATCTTAAAGCTAGGCTGCCTTTCCCACATTAAAATATTTTTATTAGCCTCTGTAATATCGGTAGTTGACCAGACCTACTCTAAAATAAACACTTTTATATACTGATCAGTTTCAAAACATTTGTAGATATTCAAAAATAAGGAATGACCTTGAAGAAGGATCCCACATCAGTCTGATTTATAAATGCTTCATCTTCTCTCTTTCTCCTTCTTACACAGTTCCCAAATCATTACACAGGAAAGGAAAATTTCCTTTGATAAGTTTTGTGAATTACAACAAAAATATGACAAGTTACTTGCTACTTCTCTCAAAAATATTTTTAAACATGTTTACCTTTATATTCGATTGATGCCTAACTCAATAAATCTTTATCACCAGAACGTTATTTCTAGATTATAAATTACATCGGCAATGAAAATTGATTAAAATTTGTCTATCCTGATATTGTACATTCTGCATCATTATGTACTCTAAATATCTCCAGCCTCAGCCCCTTACATTTAGCCACCTATTGCCTAAACTCTTTTACTCCCTAAATATTTCCTGAGAAGCTCTCTATGGTTCTGATAGCTCTCTTTCTGATCTCTGATATTCTGCCCAAATCTCACCACTTCCATGAGACATTCTTTGATATATCAGCCAGATCTACCCCATATTCTATCATTCTTTCACCTTATGTACTCTATTACAACATATTTTCCAAAGTAGGTTGTAATAAAGATGTGCATGTGAGATCCGTATCACGCCTTAGGAAATTTGTGTGGAAGTTAACACTCGATAAATGTATATCCCCAAACTGCCTTAGGAAAATATCTATGCGCAGAGGGAGAAAATCAATAGACTAATATATGTATGCTACATAGAATGTTAAAAGAATATATTTAATTAGCTGGATAGTCTGTATCACAAACTTTTGAGCCATGATCATATAAAATAACAGTTTATTATGTACTATCTTCAAGATTTTGCTTTCATTAAATTCCAAGGGTTTTTTTTTTTTTTGTTTGTTTGTTTTTTACTGGGTATCTTTAAATATACAAACTAATAGAAATTCAAATACCACATGTACTCACTTCTAAGTGGTAGCTACATAAGGTGTCCATAGGACATAGAGAGTGGAATCAGACATCACAGACCAGGACAGAGGGGAGGTGGGAAGGTTGTGGATGATGAAAAATTATTTAATGTGTATCATGTACTTTTATTCAGGTTAAAGTTTCATGAGAGAGAGAGAGAGAGAGATGAACCTCCTGGGATCACCCTTGATTGGGTGAGAAACTGGTGAAAAAGGAGAAAAGGTTGAAGTAAAAATTGAGATTATTCATTAATATTGCCAAATTAGCTAATATTCCAATTCACCAGGTGATGTTACTAAACTCTAAGATGTTTTCAGTATAATAAAGGCCTTTTAATCCCCTCATTGGTCAGAATACTTAATTACTCTTCTATATTTATTTTGAGTATAAAGAAGAAAACATTGAAATAAACTGGAGGTGTTGTAATAAGATAGAGAGTAAATGAAGATTTCTGCTAGGCTATGAACACCTTGGACCCAGAAATAGCTTATACTTCTTTCTCATGAAACTGTTTTCTTTATCTAAAAACTCATTTCTATTTAAGGACATCTCTATTGGAGTTTTTCCATTTCTTCCGTATGTTCCTTGTCCTACCTCTACAGGATCCTCTTGGTATTATAAGAAATATCATTTTTTTCTCCTTTGTTTAGTCCCCTCAGTAGAAAAAGCTTGAAGCACTGATTGATTTTTACACCATGTTCATATGTTCAGCTCGCTCTCAGGTACAATGATCAAACCTGGCCTTCTTACTGCTTTTGTTCTGTTGAGTCATTTGCCTTTGTTGGACCATTAAACTGAGAAAGGGGACTGCTGTGTTTGTTAAAGGGCAAAGATTTCACTGAGCCCAATCTCTGACCTGAGGGTTTCCTAGTACACCTGACCAGTTTCTAAAAGGTTTATCTCGCTCTGAAGGCTTGTAAAAGAGGAGGGGAAAACTGGGCGAGACAAATATCCCCTTTTTTACCTACCCTCCAACCATCTGCACAATAGCAGATTTCAACTCGGAGAGGGGCCTGTAAGCGTGAGCCTAGGACCGCATAGGTGTTCCTCAGTGTCTGCAGCTGCAGCTTCTACTTTGAGCCTGCTGGAACTTAATTCTAAGTGGCTTTGAAAAGCCACTGAGGAGTTTGTGTTAGCCAGAGGCCACGAAAGCTGCCGTGCACAGCTGAGTGATTCTCTGTTCAAACTGGGCATAAACCCAATGTGAACAGAGAATCCGTTTGCTTCCTTCCAGTTTCAAAGGGCACATTTCTATAAACTCCCTCATTTGCAGGGGTGATCTGAGAACAATAATTTTCATTTGTGAAAGAAATAATAATGGAAGTTATTAAAAGGGTCTGTAAATACCTAATCGCGCTGTGATACACAGCATATATGGAGGCCTGTGGATATTTGAAAAGCTATGCATTTTGTTCCCTTCTTCAAAAATTTTACACTTAGCAGAAATTATTTAACATTCAGGAGCTAAGTGCTTCAAATCCGAAAGTGACACTGAGCTGTCTGCATATTCCGTAATTCATGCATCCTGAGATAGGTATATGCCAGTAATAGAATGGCTGTCCTTACTCGACACAGTCTTTTCTTCACAGAACACTCCCTGCTCTCATCATTTCTTTTCTCCTCTTTCTATCTTGTTTTCTTTTCTCCCTCTCTGTAATTTCTGACTCACCCACCACATAGTAACACGCACACACATACACACCATAATTCTAGACAATCCCTTAAATTCTTCCGGACAATCTTCTAGCAATGCCTTTCTCTCTAGCTTTTCAGTGTTGGCACTGCAACAGCAAGTTCACATCCTGGACCAGGCCTTCGATTAGTGAATGTCTGGGCAGCCTCCCAATAAAGCTGAGCAGCTTCAGTATCATTAGTGGGATGATGGCATTTCAGTCCTCTTCCTTTCATTCCTCTATGGTTTACTATCAGTGCCACTGAGCTTAATGAACCAAAACGCCTGCTCATGCATTAAAAGCAGAGATGTGCATTCTGCCCTGGAAAAAAGAAATGCTATCTTCTATTTTTTACAGCAGATATTTTTAACAAACATAAAATAAGAAAGGAAACATGAGAATATTTGTATAACAGGGATTTGTTAGTAAATGCATTTTGAAACTCTCAAATAAGGAATATGCCTATTGCAAATGTAGAGTGTCATCATGAATATGACAACATGCACTCATAGTAATAGGAAATCACCACAATATAATTAGTACTAGCTACTGCGAAAAGAAGTATCGGCTATATTAGTACTATTGCACTAATTTCTAAATATTCCCAGTAGTGACTATTACGTGAGTTGTGTTATACAATATTACCTAGATCATCCATTCATGTCACTTTTTCATCCCTGATGTTAGAAATAAACTAGACACTGACTTAGAAGTTAAAGAATATCCGTATTGCTAAAACTGCTGGGGAAAAAAAAACCTACTTGAAAAACTTTAATGTCCTTTTCCCATATGAAAAGAATATCTAAAAAATCTATTGTTGCAAACCCCCAAGTCATCATATTGCTTTTAAATAGAGGGCTGATCATATACAGAATGTGGTTAATAATGATATACTGCTGCATAGGTAGGGTTCCACAGGTTTTCAGTCATATTTTGTGGTTTTTGAAAAGTTACTCTATGGTATAACAAATTTCTCTGACGTGCTTTTACTGAACTCAGCTTGCAAATACCTCTGGCTATATTGTTAATTCATTTTCCTCACTTGCATCTCAGTGAGAGGGAAGGGGGAGACCAGCTACTCCAAACTGCCATTCTCATCAACTGTTTGTTCACCAATCTTAGCTCTGCTGCACACTTGGAAAATGGACTCAGAATTCACAGACAGGTGATGTTTGAAAGGCAGGCCTTAGAGGAGTAGTCATTTCTGATAACACCAGAGGGAAAGGGAACAAAAAACAGGCTCCAAAAAGAGAAGATGGAGAATAGGAAAGACAAAACCCGACTTGCAATTTTGCTTTTCTTCTTTGAATAATCGATTTTTTAAACTGCCTTTCTCCACCAAGAAATATACTGCACAATGTATGTGAATTTCCCCCATATTTAGATCCTCTTGAAAGCAGGGAGGGCTCCTCCTTACTGAAGCTGTGATTTTCCTACAATAATTTTCTATAATTGTGCCAAAGAGCTAAAAATAAAAATGACATAAGAAGTTTTGCCACAGTGAGAATCACAAGCTCAATTGTAGAACTGAGTCATCATCTTCAAGTTGCAAGAAGATATATCCAGGTTAGAAAATTCACTGTGCTGATTGCCTTCCTCCAGCCTGTGCTGGGTGAGATATAAAGTCTATGGTATGGTTATCAATAACTGCTGGGAACGCTGGCCATAATCGAGTACATAGCTGTAAAGTTCTATCGTATTGAGAAAGTAAATGTGGTAAGAACTGTAACAGGCTGAGGTTTATTGAGAAAGTCCTGATTACTGTGCAGGCTGAGTACGTCTGAGCTGGGCCAAGGCTGTACAAAGCAGTTATACAATTTATCGGGTCTTCTTTAAACTAAACGTATATCTAGCTTTCTCCATTTTATTTCTCTTCGTCATGTGGCAGAACATAATTTTTTTGGTTTTTCACAAAACTTCTGTCTGTTGCATCCTTGAAGTCATCGTCACACTTCCCAAGGTCATGAGGGCACCTCTGGAGAATATTTATATGGACTGATTGGTTCTGTGATTCTTTATGCCTATGCCGGTAAATGAGCCTTTGGTATTTTCAATGAAGTGACTGAAGCAGGAGAGGGATACTTGTGAATCCTGTTAAAAGCATACATAAAGTGTGCTATTCCCTGGAGAAACTCCAAAATTCCCTGTCCTCTACTCCATGGTGAAAATGAGAATGTTGCTCTCTGTCACTACCACAGGAGAATAGAATCTCTGATCTGGAATCAAAATAAAGCATTCAACAGTATAGGAAACAACAAATAGAAACTCTCTTTCTCTGCTATTATACTATTGCATACTGAGACACCAGAACATTCCATAAAGCAAGTTCACTCCCACTGAAATGTACATCAGACGTTAGTGAAAAAAAAAATAGGATGATTGCTTCAATTCTGTGAAGTAGTGGCAATAGTGAGTTTGGGAATAGCATTTAGATACGCCATGTTATTGATTTTAATAAAATACCTACCTCTGGGTAACAGCTTCTTGTTTTTTTTTAATCCCTCAGTAAGCAGAAAGATGTGCAAGCAAACATATTTCGTTATGTATAGTAACTACACTCTATTTTGTGTTTCTGAGCAGAGCCCCGATAACTGGGAATATGTCAAGTTTATAGATTATCATGTCACTAATGAAAAATGTTAGATGGTCTTTCTACACATAGAAAACAAAAGGACTCATTCCTGGTGGGGTTGTAATCTCACTTATCTCACTTTTGACTTTTTCCATTTGCAGACTGAACCAACCTTTCTTCTATCACCCAAATTCCCTTCTAAGAGGCTTGGTGAGTCACACCTACAAATGATAGTATCTCTCTGAATGGGGTTTACTAACTCAGTATGGGGAGGTTTACTTCTCCACCTTATTCCTGTAGAGTCACATGAGAAATAAGAGACCCCTTCATCTGAACTCAAACCTTCTTTTCAAATGAAGCCAGGTCTTCGGAGAGCACTTAACCAAATGCAACCAAAGAATTTCTAAAACCTACCCTTGACTTACAAGGTCCGGCTTTAAGCTGTCCCAACAAATGTTCACCTTCCATGAATTATTGATTGATTGATGATTTTACCTATAATTCCTGTTCCTATAAATATATAAAATCAAACTGAAATCTGGCTGTCTGGGGTACATTTTCTCCAGACCTCTGGAGAGTTTGTCCCCAAGGCTGTGGTCTCACACATTTGACTCACTCAGAATAAACCTTAATAATATTATTTTAGAGTGTGGATTTTTCCATTGACACATGGTGTCATGACTCTAGTGTTCTTGTTTTATGCCAATGATGACATCTTTCCCAGTTATGTATTTTTTTTAAGTCAGGTTTATTGAGTTACAATTTGCCTATAGGAAAATTCACCCCTTCTGGAGTAGAATTTCTATGGGTTCTGACAAACATGTAGTCATGTAACCTGACCAAAACTACCCTGTCATTCCACTCAGCTTAACTAAACTTTACACAGGTTCTTCCTGACTGTAGGGTTCCGACCTCCTTTTTTTTTTCTTTCTTTCTTTTTTTTCTTTTTTTGAGACGAAGCTTATTGCAGGTTTACAGCCCACCTCTGTCTTTCTCGAGGACCTGAAGACATCCCTTTTAAATGCACTCATCAAAAAAGATAGTGTCCCTATGTCCTAGTTTTAGTGCAAGAACAGGAGCTTAACATTGCTAAAAAGCCAATTAGCAAATTCAGATGATCTAACGCTTTTAACTGTCTCTTACCTCGTCTCTTCCAAAATTTTTCCACTACCTCAAGAACTTAAAAACTTTCCTGCCTTTTGCTTCAATGAAGTTGAATTCCACCACTCTCACCTATGGCAATGCTCTTGAATAAAGTCTTCCTTGCCTGTTGAACTCTTTTGGTGCCATTTGTTCTCCTCTATTCTTCTCTCCTCCTCTCTCCTTTCCTTTCTTACTTTCCTTTTTTTTTTTTTGATAGACTATACACCAAATCAGATTATAGAGCATTTTGTCACCCCCAAAACTTTCTCTGTACACCTTTGTAGTTAATGCTCTTCCTTAAGCCAGGCTCTTAGCAACAACTGATGTGCTTTCTCTTCCCATAGCATTGCTTCTTACAGCATATCATAGAAATGAAATCATACAGTTTATAAGTTTTAGGGTCTGTGTTTTTCCACTAAGCATACTCCTGTTGAGATCCACTCACATTATCACACTATTGTATCCACTGGTTTCTTTTCATTGCTCCATAATGTCATGTTATATTCTGCCATACTTTGTTTATCTAGTTTTCCTATTCATAGAGTATAAATTTTTCTCTCCTAATTGTATCAATATTTGTCTTATGATATTAATCATCATAAGATGTTTTCTAGATACATTTTGAATTAAGATTAGACTCACTGCAATGGTTCTTATTTTCTCTCATTAAGGGAGGAGCTGAAGTCTTTCATGGTCTTACCTGGAAGCTTTCTTATATAACTATGCCAACAAATGAATAAACAAACCAACCACTGCATTGAAAACAATAATAAAAGTCCTGTAGAATTTTGGGGAAAAAAAAATACATGTCTACAAATTGCTTAAAATTAAATAGTAAATTGAGATTTTCTGAAATTTTCTACTAGCCATTTGATTTAGATAGCTGTTATGCCCTAAATATCTATCATGTAAAAGTTGAGATAATTTAGCCTGAAATTTCACTTAAAAATAGCTTGGCTTCCAGGCATAACTAAGGAAATAACTATACATCAGGAGACTAAGAGTATTCGTTTTTAAGATCAATTTAAAAAAGCATAAACCTTATCCTCAATGTATGCTGTTCTAAAAAATTTCTGTTTCTGCATTGTTTTCAGAAAAAAAGTACTTTTACCTCTTTTATAATAGGCACACACACGAACATAGTTGACATCACACATTCATTTCTTTTCTTTATTTTCTGATATGAATCTCGTTTAAACTGAAGGAATGACTGAAGTTAAATTTCAAGAGCCTTAGTCATAACTTCAAAAATCCATTTTACATGTAGCATATGCTAGGTACCATTCATGACCTAGGCCAATATTCTCTAAAATCAGTTATACGGCATGGGTTTAAAAAAGATTTTTTAAATATGCTTTTATAGCCATATAGTTTTACACGTAAGTTGGCAAATATAAATTGATTAACTTACACTATGGCTGTTAAATGCATGTCTGTGTAAAACCAATTGTGAATCACCAAGAAGTGTTGAGAAGAGAATTTCTCAACTTCAGTTAGTCTGAACAATTAATCCATGAAAACACATCAATAAATTCTCACCCTAGGACTGGCATTATGGCTAAAAGGAGAAGTAACCGATGGACTAAAACAGTGTTGTATCACACTGTAGATCAGAAGACCGGGCTCTAATTGGAAGTCTGTTGCCATCTTTGTCAGACACCTTACTAGTGACTAAGAGCACAGCTTATTTGGACTTGAACTCTGCACAACTCCTTGTTTTCCAAGACTCTGTGTAAGTCACCTCTCTTCCCCTTCCCTTATCTACCTATCAACAAGGATTCATAAGAGATTTTATCCCAATGAGTTGTTAGGACAGTTAATACAAAGTGTTTTGAAGAATATGTGATAAATATGTGGTATGTAGACATGAATGATTTTTTACCAGCGACTTTCAAACTTTGGGCCTTGACAAACACTGATCAGCCCACTTTGAGAAAGGGTTAAAACACACATACACACACAAAAAATGTACTCCTGAAATAAAAGTTAAGAGAAATAATACTCATGCTATACAACAGATACTCTATTATATTTTATTTTGCTTTTTCTTCAGATATTGTTTTTCTTCGTCTCCTTATTCCACTCCACACTCACCTACTTATTTGATTTATTCTATTCTGCTATTTCCATTCCATTACACCCTTCGATTGCAAGACACTACTTTAGCTCTATGGATCTGATGGTGCCCATCCAGGAGGTTTCAGTGTTTGTTCTTTCGGATACACATAGGAGGAAGAGTAGTCTTGGGCCACACATAAAATACACAAACACTAACAAAACCTGATGAGCAGACAGAAAAGGCCTATGCATACTTTTCTCAATATCTGGCAGCACAGATAAGCAAAACAATCCTCAAATAATCTGTGAGAAGCCCACGGGCCACCGATTGGACATCCCTGACCACCCTCAGTTTTGTTCATCTCTAATGAGTACCTGACATGAGTTTAGGTACTCAAAAAATTTCACATATTTTTCCACAATTCATTTTCAGACTCCTTTTCTGACCTGCTAAATAGAATATCCTGGTGGTTTTGAACTTTGAACGTTATCACTTCCACGCATAACATTGTGTAGGCACTGAATGATATATTTCTTCTAATTCAAAAATTGAAGAATCAAATGGGAAAGTCTCTGCTTAAAGTATTTTTCAAAAGATTGAGTCTGCATTTAATGTTTTCAATACATATACATTTTGACATAAATGCAGTGAATCTGGAGAAAAAACATTAAGTCCAGGCAATTATTCCTCAATAATTCGTCCATTTGTAAATAAGTTTTTAACACTCGTTAACTAAGAAATTACATAAAATTGAAGTAACAGCTAAAATCAAATCAACATTAAGATAATGCACTTTATATTATCTACATTATGTTTCTATTTTACTGGCATAAATTGGTGTTTCATAGCATTTAAATAGGTATAATATTCTGCTTATATCCAGACTTTTATGAACTACAGAATAGATAAGACTAGTTATGATTCTGTCTTAATTCTTTTAGAATTTGGTGACATACAAATGTATGTATACCATTAAAATCATTTCTTTTTTCTTTTTTTTGTAGAGACAGAGTCTCACTTTACCACCTTCGGTAGAGTACCGTGACGTCACAGCTCATAGCAACCTCTAGCTCTTGGGCTGAGGTGATTCTCTCGCCTCAGCCTCCAGAGTAGCTAGGTATACAGGCGCCAGCCACAACACCCAGCTATTTTTTTGTTGCAGTTTGGCCGGGACTGAGTTTGAACCCACCACCCTTGGCGTATGGGGCCGGCACCCTACCCACAGATCCACAGGTGCCACCCTCCATTAAAATCATTTTATAAAATAATAGATATCTCCTATAAAAAAGATTGCTCTCAGCAGATATTTTCAAGTTGTAATAGGAGTTTTTTTGGTTTTGTTTTGTTTTTTTGAGTTTTTTTTGGCCGGGGCTGGGTTTGAACCCGCCACCTCCGGCATATGGGACCGGCGCCCTACTCCTTGAGCCACAGGCGCCGCCCAGGAATAGGAATTTTGTACTATTAAATGCTTATGTGAACAAATACTTAATTAGTCAGTGTGTACTTCTAATAATAGGTACTTTGAATAGGCATTTAAAAAGACTCTCTGAATTCACAAGCATCAATGACTGGAAGCAAACTTCATTCGTTATGATTTCACTATAAGAGCATTTTCTAAAATGGAAATGTTACTTTTTATTTTTCCATTTCTACACACGTCTCATGGATGGTTTTACTCTTCTTAGGGAATCTCTAATATCTTGAGATGTTTAGCATTCCAAATATGTTATGTTTATGACCATATACTATACAGTATAGGTTCTTTCAAATATAACACTTTCTGGAGGGTTTCCCCTTAAGTATCTCCAGACACGTGCAGAAGGTTCTAAAAATTCCACAAAGCTATGGTCATTCCTTAAGCAAACGCTTAAGCGGCATTCGTGGGTGTAAGAAGCACTTACGAGGCAGCTGCGTTTTTCTCTCATTCTCACAGTCTGTATAATTGATTGTCATCTCATGTGTGGTTTCCAGGCTCATCTAACCGATATTGATTCTTACCTTTTTGTATCTTACATTTGGGTTGTTTTATCTTCAGGACCCTTCAGTCAAACATGGTTGTTGCCTGTTTGAAAGACTCTCTGCCCGCCCCCATGTACCCCATTCCCTCCACGAACAGCTGCATCCCAGCTGTCAGGCTGAATAGCAGAGACGTCTTTGGCTGATAAGCCTATGCCTGTGGCACACAGAGTGGCTTCAAACAACTAATTAGCAGAAGCTGGGCCACAGCAAGGTTTGGCGCTGTCCATCAAGGCTGTGACCACCACTGACACCATCAGCAAATCTGTCAAATGCAGCTCTTCCTGTGAATAAAAGCGAGCCCACTTGTTCTGTGGTGAAGAAAGAACTGGCAGGACGTATTTCATAAAAAGTAGAAGCAGGTTACTTAACATCTTACGCAGCATTAAGTAACTGAAAAAAAAATAATGAACTGGTGAAAATTTGATAACTGCTTTGTATCTGTTGCTGGAATACACGGAAAATCCACTAGGAACTTCTTCGTTAATTTCAAATAAAGCAATTCAGAAGGCCACCCCTCGTGTTCAAGTGCATTCATTTATCCTCTGGAAAGCCACCCTAATGTAAACTCTCTTTACTAATAGAGAGTTATTAATTATATTAATATATAAAAGCAGATATGAACGTTTACATTATAGATGGAATCATATACCGTTGATGTTATATATAAAATTAACATATAATGATTTCTTTAAAAATTAAAAATGTATAAGAATGCACCCATAAAGATGCATATTTGCACCTATAATTAATTTAGAAGTTGTAAAGGTGACTATATTGAACCCACATTGAGAAACCTTACACAGTTATTGTCCTTGGTAACTAAAATTGTGTGTCGGTATCACATTAACTAACAATGTGAAGTTTGATAGCCACTATAGTTTAGTATTTTGAACCTGGGCTTCATGGGAGCCAGGAGAGAGAATTGAATTGAGAAGATAAAGAACAAGTGGAATTTGCCTCAAAGCTGATGCCTTCTCTGGACACCTGGCTTTTATATATGCTGTCTACTTAGAAAGATTCTCATCTTCCTGCCACCACACAGCACTACGCTCGTGGACAGTCACCTGGTATCCGCCTTCAGTTCTTATGGTAACATGATATCTTTCTACAGAAGATCACACTGCTCCCTCTTGTGTGTTGAGAATCTCGTTTTTAGTGTTAGGGTAAAATATTGACAAAGATATTGATGTAAGTTATAATATCTAAGATAAAATGAACCATGTCTATTTGCTCAGCATAATGAACTTAGCAATTATAACATGATTTCTGATACATTTTCTGGATAAATATTTATGGAAAGAAGGATGAAAGGAAGGGATGACAGAAGAAAGAAAAGGAAGATAGTATTGATTTATGACTTGTAGACTGAGTTCAGTATCATTATGGAAAAATACAAAAGATGACAATATGGATAATTTGTTTGACCTTCAGAGAAGAGTCTCAACATCATGTTTTTGTTCAAGAAACAGATAGGGATTCTTAACACCTTACCTTCATTTACTTGTTTTAAAACACGTATTTATTGCCCTTTAAAAAAAAATAAAGCAATTCACATAAGAAAGCACAGATGCATAGTACAGGGTTGATCAAATATGCCTATTTTTCTATTTGCATACATCCCTCTGAAAACTAACATTTCATAAAAATCTTTTAAGAAAAGTTCAATAGGGTGAAACAAACTGATTTTGTGTTTCTAGAAAATTGCATTGTAAACAGACATTAGACATGACTGTATGTATTGTTTACATACCACTGTACTATGAATTATTTGAATTCTTGGTTATTTGTTTTAAATTAATGTACGCTTACTTAGCAGCTAATAGAATCTTGACAAGTATTTTTAATGCTTTTGGTGAAAATTGATACCTATACGATATAAATTACCCATAAGAGATTCATATCAAGTGCTAAGATTTTTAAATACTGCTTAGAATGGTAACTAACAATTAGCCTGTGATTTGTTAGACATTATTTTAAGATCATATGAGAAATGGCACAACACCACTGACTTTCTCCCTTCGATGTATGAGAAGTTAACTCTAAAAACTCCCTAATTCACAGCCTAAATTGTTTGTTATTTTGCTGAGATACAGATTTGGATCTTTCATGATGAAGGATAGTGAGGGGAATTTGTCCTCATCTAGTGAATGAGCCAGACTGACCCACACGCGTTCTTTACTTGTATATGCTCTGTTTCCTAGTGATTAACATAAAACATAATACGTATCATTTTTCTTAATTTACTGCATTTTGGAGGGTAATGTCAGACGTTAAGTATTTAAATATTTTGATAATATTAGCAATTATCCCCAAGATATGTGTGTATGTGTATTAGGCATGTGTATGTATAAATTTGGCTGTATATTTACTAAATTTCAGATTTTATAAACTGCTATCTTATGTAGAAAGAGAATGAAACTAAACTGGGTTGAGAATCAATGTTATTATTAAAAGTCTATGAAATTTAAATAATTTTATTACTCTTAAATATTATAATGCATTAAAAACTCTAAACAATCATTGATAAATGCTTTATCCACTAATTATTTTAATTTAAAAGCTGATATCCACAGCAATACCTATTCTAAGGATTGCCCACACAGGTACTTTACATATTTGTGCATTATTATGTAAATGTACTAAGGTAACATGACTATAGGATGTACCAAGAACAAGAAAACACAGGGATGAACTATGATACTTAATGTTATTAATACCCATATGTTAAATCCATTGAGAATATGAACTTTTTTTAGAAAAGACAAAATAGGATAAGACCAATTAAAACAAGAGAAAAATGGTTTTGGGATTTACGTATTTCCTTTTTCTTTCTTTTTTTTGTTTTTTTTTATTGTTGGGGATTCATGGAGGGTACAAGAAACCAGTGATTGTACCTGATTACACCAATTGCATTTGTTAGGTAAAGTCCCTCTTTACAATCCTGTCTTGCCTTCAAAATGTGTGGCACACACCAAGAACCCACCACCTCTGGCATATGGGACTGGCGCCCTACTCCTGTGAGCCACAGGCACCTCCATTCCTTTTTCATTAAGAGGAACAGATAATGTCATTTTGTTCCTACCCTCTTTAAATATTATTTAAATGACAGAGTCCCAGGGTGTGCTACAAACCCAGCTTCATTGTACTATAGCTCTCAGTATGTCCGGGGGTGGTAACCTAAGCTCAAAGTGCACCCGTAACTTCATCTTAATGGCAATAAAAATTATACTGACCTTAAAGACTATTATCTCGAATCAGATTATGAACATGAAACACAGACATGTAGTAATAGTAACAGTTTGATTCTCTTCCAGGACACTCACCATTTGACACTTTTATTCTATTAAATATTTCTATCGTGTGACACAATGCAATGATAATTTATTGGTAATGTCCATGAATTTATGAATCCAGAAAAAAATCTGTTATATATTTATATAGAAAGGTCAAAAGTATTTTCCATATCAAAATGGTTTTCTCAATTTTGCTGTGGAGATTTTAGTAGTAGCCCATCCTAGGATATCTTAATCAACCATCTGCACCCATGAATTTCACACTAGCGATAACTGCCACATTTCCAAAGTCTGGCGGCTAGAATTCACACTTATTTTAAAACCTTTCCACCAATCTCTCTAACTCTTAGAGCTAAGATTTCCATCTGACATTGATTTTCAGATTTTATCCCAACGAGGGAGAAGCCTTATCTCAAAAATTCATACACTGAACACTAGACCATTTTGTAAAAATTCTTTAGTTCAAGCATCAAATACAGTGACAGGGAACAGCTACTCAGACTGAGAGGCAGTCTTGTGTGAATTCCAGTAACTATGAGAAGTTTTCCTAAGATTGTAGCATATAGACAACGAAGCCTCTGTGTGCATTCCATGAGGTTTCAGAGGGAAAGGAATGAAACGTAATAGAAGGGAAATGGCAATAAAATTTATCAGTCAAAGATGCTTATTCAAGGTGATATGCATTTATGATATGACAACCTTTTTAATATTTGTGCTTCTAGATTGATCATTCTGGTACTCTGTGCATCCAATGAGAAGGTATGCTGGGACAGAAAACTTAAACATGGCAGCTTAAATTCCATACCTAAAGTGAAACCTAATTTAAGAAAAAATGCAAGTATGAACTATTTTCTTTAACCCTTGTTTGGGAACTTATTATGCTTTTATGTTTTAAGGTAGATTTATTAAATTTCTCAAGATCAGAAATCCTAGGATCAAGGGCAGCACCTGTGGCTCAAAGGAGTAGGGTGCCGGCCCCATATGCCGGAGGTGGCAGGTTCAAACCCAGCCCCTGCCAAAAACTGCAAAGAAAAAAAATAAATAAAAGAAATCCTAGGATCAAATTATAATGATACCACTAGCTCGCTCTGTGACATACAGCAAGCTATGCCAACTCTAGTATCTATATATGTATATATATATATGAACATTTATATATAAATATATAATATATTTACATATTATATAGTATATCCTTCATTAATATGAATATATAACCTCTGTTGTCTCTGATAGTCAAATGGCCTGTGAGGATTTTTCCTTGCTTGCTTGTTTATACTTAGACAATATCCCAAATTTGTTACCTTTGCAGTTTCTGAAGCCATGTGTCTGTGGTTATATTCCAGCCCCACTACTTACTGTCTATGTGAATTTGAGTAAATTATATATCCTCTCAGTGTCTATCTCTCTATCCGTAGAATGAGAATAATAATCACACCTACCTAAAGGGGTTTTTGTCAGATGTAAATAAGCTATACTTCAATACAGGACAACCTCCCTGGTCGACTGCTTCCATACACTGACCACCTCAAGTTGACCTTACATTCATAGACGGGACAAGCACCACATATACTCAGATGAAGTTCCTTATGTCGACCTTCCCTTTATGTTGACCAGTTAGTGACCATCTCTTAAAAATTTCTCTTATTTTTGTAATACACCTTAAAGCTGTGTACCTATTCAATAAATTTTAAATAACAATTGATCAGAGTTAAAATGATAGCATGATTTTCCCTAGTGGTACATAAAATTATAGCATATTATATATACAGTGATATCTTAGATTAGAAGAATTAGGTAATACATATGAAGCACTTAAAATACTGCCTGGCACAAAAATATCTCAATAGCTGATATTAATATTTATGTACAATTAAACAATAATTGTTATGCCTCAGTTTAAGAATGATAGGTGAAGAATAACAATAATGATTAAAAGCTTGTAGTCACATCAATTTTGGTTGTATTTTGTATCTAATGTCATAATACAAATTTAATAACCTTATCCAGATTTATTAACATTAAGTGACTCAGGATAAGATGGATATTTGAACAAAGGTGTAGTTTTCTATAGTTAAATATTTTTCTATGTTAAAAACAATATCTTCCTTTTGCTTTAACAAGGTGATTAAAGAGGAGAAATATAAATTACAAAATTAATTAGGAAATTACATACATTTCCAGGTATGGAACATTATTCAATCTAAAGAAAAAAATTATATATAAGAGATTACAACTTTATATATTAAAATCATCTTTCATTGTTAATTCTCAAGAATTATTAACCCCAGATTAATAACTTTTAAGAAATAGATTACTAAAACTACCCACTGTGTTGTTGGTCTATAGATTTATACAGAAATTCTGCCTCTCAGAATACTTTAAAGAGCTCTAAAATTGATATCACTTATTTTTTATCTTTAAGTTTTATTTAATGAAAAAATCTCTCTGGACTAAAAAAATGCATATTTAATAAATTGGATGCAATATGATCAAAATCATTTTAAACTGGCCAAGGGGAAAATATTAATGATGGTAAAATATCCGCATAAAATACTTGAAATAGTCCTTAGCACAGGCTCCAAACTATAGAAGTTAATATCATCATCATTATTTGGTTTCACAAATCTCCAGACACTGAGGGCTTTGTGGATGCCCTCATTCAAAACCATTCAGACTGCAGTAGGCCTGGATCATGATGGATAAGCAAAAATTGGTGGGGTAAAAAGTTTCTGAAATTTTTTCTATTTTCCTTTGTTGTCAAATATAACATAGCAGATTTACCTTCACTCATCTTTGACAATTGGACTAATAATATAAATCAACATAACTCTGGATCTCATTTGTTTCTTGCTCAAATTCCTTAGAACTTTAGTGAAACAAAACCTACATAAACTCTGTTCTTGTGCTTTGAGCCTTATAAAACATCTAGGAATAAAAAAGAACTAAATGGTTTATACAAATTTCTATAAATTATATTTTATTGAAATTTTCTACAAAAAAATAAGGAAATCTTCAGTAAACAATTTCCCCATTCTACTGCCTTTGATAATCAGAGATTGTCCAAGGCACATGGATTCTTGAATCAATAATGCAAACACAAAATTTTATAAAAATAAATACGCTTCTTAGAAATTTGAAATCCAGTTGGATTTAAATGACTTCAACAACATTCTGGGTAGGCATTTTTATGATTTACATGAACCAAATAGCACTCATTCCTCTTTCCAACTCAACTAATGGTATATGGAATAAGAATTTGCTTTCTCAACTACATTTATTTTATCAAAGTAGTTTCTCCACTCTGTAATACTACTAGTATTTTGCGAATAATTGATTCCTTTCAATGGCAAAAGCAAGGACTATGTAAAATAACTTTTTACCATGAATAATAATTTAAATGTTTTAAGGGAATTGAGAGGAAAAAATGCCCTTCATTCTACAGAAAACAGAACAAAATACACATTATATATATCTACAATCTGTATGCTATTACTTTGGAAAATGGATGAAATGGTAAGTGTATTTTGACATTAGAGCTAACTATTGAAACGTAATTCCTTAAATGTGACTATACTTAAAACTACTGAAATATCCACTTAAAATGGTTAAAATAGCAATTTTTTTTTTTTTTTTTTTGGTAGAGAGTCTAACTTCGTCACCCTCAGTAGAATGCTGTGGCATCACAGCTCACAGCAACCTCCAGCTCTTAAGCTTAGGCGATTCTCTTGCCTCAGCCTCTCCAGTAGCTGGGACCACATGTATTTTTACCACAATTTAAAATAAAAAAATGAAATGAAAGAAAACAGATTTTTTTATCTAGCTACAATGGAACAATTGGTACTGGAATGGTCCTTCCGACCCAAAAGGAAAAACAGATATATGGATCTTCCACATTTTACTGTGAATGAACTAATTTTTTTTAAGGAAAGTAATGGTTTTTCTTTTAAGTTCAAACATGCAGGGAAATAAAAGATCAAACGGAAAAAAAAGCAGCAAAAAGAAGATATGATTAATAAAAATTGCAATTTTACCAATTCATATTAAGCATTTGTCTTGCCTATCTTCCTTGAGTACAAAGGATGAAGAAAATCAATCTTTTAAACAAATAGATATGCATATCTTTAAAAAGCTCAATTAATGAAAATGAATCGATCAAGAATATTGAACTCTAAAGAAAAGTTGGTCATTACTTTCTTTAAAAATTGCTAAAAATCAGTACTTTCCACTCAGTGTTACCAACATTTCATTTAATAGTTGGACCATTATCCCAGAGGGAACAATTATTGTTAGCTTTTTGTTCTAAAATTGTTTAAAGTTATTTTTAAAAAGGCTAGTATAAAAATTGTGACCATAGAAAAGGTCAGCAAAGAAAATATTTATTCTAGTGATCATAAAGTAAAGTCATTAGGAAAATGAAACTGGGTCAGGACTAACATGGTCTGTATAGAGATGCGGCGGCATACCTCGTAATGGCTTTCTTCATTCTCCTGCATGTGGAAACCCGCAGAGCTGGGACATTTCTGAGGAGTGACAGGAATATTGTCACTTTTGTTGTGTGAGTTACACTGAAAGAGATTACCAAATAATTGTGACAAACTACTCCATAGTTAGAGTGTCCATTGAGAGACATGACTGTTTGCTAGGAGCCTCATAAAGAAATACCATTTGCGTCAACAAGGCTCTACACTCAGAGATACATGCATTAATAGTGAGTCTTTACCAGAAAGGTACAACATGTCCCTAGGATGACCAAATTGTCCAAATGTTTTTACTGCAACTAAAGAAATGAAAGATGTAGTTATTTTACCTTTCACTTGCTTTTTTAAAGCAATATTAAATTACTATATTTATAACTTTAGTAGCTAAAACTTATATGGTGCTCCTATTTGTGTCAGGCTTTATTCAAGAGACTGACATATATTGATATTACACATATATTAACCCACAACACAGGTATTATTATTATCACCATTTATGGATAAGAAGACTGAGGAATAGTTTTTCCCCCAAGGTTGTATTGCTACCCAGATTTCTAGGACCATTCTACCTATCCTTATCTACAGTATGAATTGCCCTTATAAATGATACATTTGAAACAGACAGAATCAACTAAACTAAAAGTTTAGTGTTCTAAATATTAGTTTACTTTTTTATATTAAATATAAAGCATTTTCTGTGCTGATCAGTAGTGGGATGGCCCCTGTGAATAGCCACTGCACTCCAGCCTGGGCAACATAGGGAGACCTTACCTCTTAAAATATATATATATATATACATGTATTTTTATATATATACACACACATACACTTATATACATATAAAATATATATGTATATGTATGTATGTCAACTGATATAATCCATCTGGAAATGGATGTGTATTATAGAATACAAGATATTAAATGATGGCTTGGTATTTCTCTGTGAGAATATTAAAATGACTGTTTTCCATATTTCCAACAAGGGCATATTTGGTAAAATAAGACATTAATCACTTCCTATTTTCTTGATTCTTTCTTTCCTAAATCTCTTATTAGATTCAAAGCAAAGAATACTCATAAGTTTTGCTGTTTGACTATTTATTAAGCATAATTTTGCAGAGTTTTTAAGGTTTCTTCATTAACAAAAAGATACTGTCATGCCTCCGGGAACAGTTCATCATTGATATATGCCATTTACTCTTACACAAACCTACATATATCTTTATTACATTAGGAGGGAAGGTAGCATTTTTTAGAATAGTATGCCAAGTTTTCTATGTATTAGTAAAATGCTATATTCACCATTCCAGGAAAAAATCTATTAGGAAATAACTGTCCAAGACATTTTTAACATCAAATGAGTTTTAGAACTTTTAAATACTGAATTCACTATATATTCATTTTAAGACTATCATTTTATATATTTGAATATATTTTATACCATTGGCATCACATGTTGAAGATATAAATTATTTTATTTATGTTTGTTTAGTTAAGGTAACTAGCTATGTGGCAACTAGGAAAGCGTGACTCTTAAGCCAAATGCCCATGTTATAACTTTTTAGCTTGAAAAAGTTCTCTTATGCCTGTCCTCACCAGAAACAATTTAATGTCAACTCTATTCAAAACTTTCCACCTCTATGAACTCTTCATGGGTAATTCAACAAATGATGATTCCCGTTTTAACCTCTGCTTGCAACTTTCGTAACTTTTATATGTAGTTGGTAAAATTCTTCTTTGCCAATGTTAATTATTTGAATATCCCTAAGTTTCTCTGAACAAATTCAGTGTGAAAAATTTTCTCTACACAGCTTTCTTGACCTTGTAAAAAATGTTTAGTCCTTAAAACAATTATTTTCATCTGAGATGTCTGTAGACGCTTTCATTCCTCAATTCCTGTCTCTAGCCTCTCCTCACATCTATTCATGCTGATTAATCTTTTTAGAAGATCTCATGTATTATGCAGTTATTCTTCTGAGAAACATTTCCTGAATTTCTGTGGCCCAGCAGTTGTCCTCACCCTGGCTTTATATTAAAATCAACTGGGTAGCTTTTTAAAAATGTCAGTGACTATTCCATGTGCTGATGAAAAGAATGTATATTCAGTAGTCTTTTAGTAAAATGTTCTGTAAATGTCTATTAGGTCCATTTGTTCTAGATTCCCATTTCAGTTCAGTGATTATTTATTTATTTTCTGCTTGGATGATCTATCCAGTTCTGTCAGTGGGGTGTTAAAGTCCCTGCTAATTATAATGCTTCTGTTCATCTTTTGCTTAGATCAAGTAAGGTTTGCTTTATGAATTTGGGCACTTATAAACTAGCTACATAAATATTTAGGATTGTTATGTCTCTTGAATGGTGCCCTTTACCATTATAATGGCCATCTTTGCCTTTTTTTACTATTGTTGATTTAAAGTCAATTTTATCTGATATAAGAATGTCTACATCTACTTTCTTTTAGTTTGTATTTGCATGAAATATGTTTTTCCATCCCTTCAACTTGAGTCTACATAAGTCCTTATGAGTCAGATGTGTTTCCTGGAGACAACAGATACTTGGGTTATATTCAGCCAGTCTATGTCTCTTGAATGGGACATTCAAACTATACATGTTCAGTGATAGAATTGATATGTGGGAAACTGTTGTGTTCATCCTGTTGATTAGCAACTTATTGCTTTGTTTTATCTCTTTGGAAGCTATTTTATATGAGCTCTGAGCTTTAGCTTTGGGGTAGTTTTACACTGACTACTAGTGTCTATTGTGTTGATCCATGGATAATGCAGTTCTGAGTATTTCCTGTAGGGCAAGCCTCATCATGACAAATTCCCTCAGTGATTGCTTGTATGAAAACAAAACAAAACAAACAAAACAAACAAACAAAAAAAAATTTATTTCTCCTTAATGCCCAAAACTTAGTTTGTAGAATAATAAATTCTATGCTGACAGTAACAATGTTTATGAAGACTAAAGATGGGGCCCTGATCACTTCTGGCTTACAAATTCTCAGTTGAGAAGTCTGTAGTTAGTCTGATGGATTTTTCTTAGTAGGTTATTTGATGTTTTAACCTTCCAGCTCACAGCCGTTCTTCCTTCCCCTTAATATTGGCCAGTCTTATTACTACATATTTTACTGTTTGTCTCTTTGAGGGGACTCTCCCAGCTGTTCATTGATCTTCCTATACTTGCATGTGTAAAACTCTGTAACCAAGTTTTCCTCAATTATTCCCTCAGATAGGTTTTCCAGCACTTACGTGTTTTCTATGATTCTTATGTTTGACTACTGTCCATGATCCCATATTTCTTTTAGGCTTTGTTTGTTCCTCTAAATTCTCTGTTCTTTATTTTTGACGAATTGATTTAATTTGAAAAACTTGTCATCAAGCTCTGAGATTCCCTATTTTGCCTGAAACACTTCCACTGTGTTTTGTCCTTGAATAAATTTTAAATGTTTGGAAGTTCTATTTTTTAATATATTATGCTGATATCTTTAATAAATTTTTCATTCATTTTCTGAATTTTTTTTATTTCTTTTAGTTGGTTTTCCATTTTTTCTGGATTTCATTGAGGTTCCTTAAAATTCTTATTTGGAATTCTTTTTTTTTTCTTTTGTAGAGACAGAGTCTCACTTTATGGCCCTCGGTAGAGTGCCGTGGCCTCACACAGCTTACAGCAACCTCCAACTCCTGGGCTTAAGCGATTCTCTTGCCTCAGCCTCCTGAGTAGCTGGGACTACAGGCGCCCGCCACAATGCCTGGCTAATTATTTGGAATTCTTTATGAGCTGTCCTTCACTCTTAAGCTGGAATGAACTTAGAGAGAAAGAAATGGTTATACATTGTTAGTGGGACTGCAAATTAGTACAATCTCTATGGAAAACAGTATGGATATTCCCAAGAAAACTAAACTTAGACCTACTTTTTTATCCAATAATCCCCCGACTGGATATTTGCCCAAAGGAAATAAGTCATTTTTTATCAAAAAGTCACCTGCACTTGAATGTTTATTGCAGCAGGACTCACAATTGCAAGGATGTGGAATCAACCCAAGTGCTCATTAATTTATGAGTGGATTGACAAAATATAGACTATTACCCAGCCAAGACAAAGGATGACCTAATGCTTTTTGCAACAATGTGGATGGAATTGAAATTTGTTATCTTCAGTGATGTTTCTGAAGAATGGAAAAACAAACACTACATGTACTCTCTATTAGATTGGAACTAACTGATGAGCACATATATTCACAGAGGGAAGTTTTACTGATTTCAGTGGAAATCAAATAAAGGGAGAGAAAGAGATAGGAAAAATACCCATTTAGTGAGTACTATGAATATTCTTCTGGTGATAGGCTCACTCAAAACAATCATCTTGACTCAAGCACAACAAAAGTGATCTATATAATCAAAATTTCTTGAACCTCTATAGTATTTTGAAATTTTAAAAAAGTTAGTGACAGAGCCCCACTTCAAACCAGTTAAATAAGATATGAGTCATAAATATTTTAAAATTCCCAGGTAATTCTGATGCATAACCAGAGTTTGGAATTTTTGGATTAAGTTCTTTGTCTGATCCTCAGGACATTATAGTAAAATTTGGGGTCATTCTTATTTCAATCTGTTATCTTTCTCCATAGCATTTACTTTTCCTTTAAAAAATAGCCTATCATATACAGGGTTGTAATTTTTTCATAGATACAACATAATGCCTCTAAATCTGAAAAACATCCTTTACTGATATAATGTTTTATGTCTTCTTACATAAGAATTTATGTATAATCTTTGAGGAACCTCTGCAGATGAGTACAGAACGTAATCCTTTCATAGGTAGGG
This sequence comes from Nycticebus coucang, assembly GCF_027406575.1. Taxonomy (NCBI): domain Eukaryota; kingdom Metazoa; phylum Chordata; class Mammalia; order Primates; family Lorisidae; genus Nycticebus; species Nycticebus coucang. Next base: position 43,927,192 of record NC_069794.1, on the reverse strand, counting down.
GACACAGAAATTATTTCAAATATATTCAGTGTCATTGTCTAACAATTTCCCCTCTAAAACAATCATAGTAGTAACACAACTAGTCTGGGGCTATTTCTACTTTGTCACATTTACCTGAATGGATGCAGCTATTTGCTTATTTGTTTGTAATCACACATTTGTTGAGTACACGCTATGTGTCAGGATCTTACTGGTTTATCAAGATATGCCATTTAATATCTATAATACTCTCACTCTAGCAATGAAATCATAAAAGAAAATAAATAACCACTGTGATAAGTGAAAAAGCCACACGAAAATGCATGCAGATTGCTAAGGGACAGAGAAAAGAATGACTGAACCCAGGGTCTGAGAGGGAGAGTTTCAAGAGATAGATGGGAGAATGATAGTTAGCAGGCATTCAAGATGGAAGGAACTGCAAATGAAAAGCTAAAAGACATTAATTCTCTGGAGCCATGAGTAGTTTGATGGTAGTTCAAATATGGAGAATGTGAGGATTGATTTGAGAATAGATAGGAGTTATTAGTGCCTTAAATTCAACAGTAAAACCAGTGATGAGAAATGATAGAACTGGACTTACTGTGAGGGATGACTACTCAGGGGATAGGTGCTTCATAACACCACCAGCAGTACCAGGGGGGAGCTTAATCTCTTTGACCCAACTTCCCCGAGGAAAAATGCAACATAAGCAAAATGAGCACGTTTAAAATAACACCCTAGTAAGTTTTTCTATTCCAGTAAGACTTCACCCCTAAGCCTCTCTCGTATCTACTTCTGGAGAAGCTTTGTTTACAGAACTGTGAATGCCATCAAAGGAAAATTAGAGCCCACTGTTAGTTCACCACGTTTAAAAATTGAATGTTATGATGTAAATTGCCTCTAGGGATTTTACATTCATTAATCAGAGCAAAACCAAAAATACACAAAAAGGATAAAATTGACACTGTAAATAAAATTTTGATATCAAATATCATAAATATCTGAACTTTTATTAAAAATTCACAAGGAAAAAATAATTTCATCACTATGAAGTCTTTCTAACAAGTTTCCACTTCAGGGAGAGTTGTAGCCTACCACAAAAGGATTTATTTTAAAAGACTAACATGTTTCTTCCAAAGAATTTTACTGTGTGTCAGATTTAACATAAATGACTATATAATGAGTAATGGTTAAGATGGATTTGTAAATCAGGTTTAATATTACAGGGTGCATATGTAAATCGAACAAGAGGTCTAGAACTCAATAACAACATTCACAATAAATGGAAATCACAGTAAAAACATTTGTTTTATACTTTAAAAACCATTTAATAGTTTCCATCACCTATGATTGATAGTCTATATTTTAATATGGAGATAAATCTTGCCTCCTCCAAACACTCATTGTGGTTTTTTGGGAGAGTATTATTTCTACCTATAGAAATAAGCACTCACACTTGTCACATAATCAGGTATGCTAGCTCTTTCATTTTTGACACAAATTCTTAAAAAAGCACTTCATAGACATGATATAATAGAAAAAAATCAACAGCAGCAAATGCAACAAAAGTTTTATGTAAAATCACATACTCATAAATAAGACATGGCTGTTTTCTTTGCTAAAAAGAAAGTACTTTGTTTTTCCCACCCAGCTATAATACAACTCCTTGAGCACTATTATTTCATTACTCCTCCTACCTTCTTACAAAATCAATGTTGTTTGCTAAAAATCAAAGGCGCTCTTGCAAAATCATTTTAAAGGCCTTGTAGTCTTATGTCATAGGTTTCATTAAAAATCAATTCTATTTGTTTAAAAAAACACCCACTGAAATGTTATTCCTACCCACTTTAATAAATGAAGGATTCCTACCACAAAGAATTCTGAAGTTTCTTAAAATTTTGGTATAAAAATTCAAAAGGTTAACTAAAAATTTCTAATTTAGAGGGGAAAAAATGTCCAGTTTAAGAGTTGTCAATACTAGGTGTGTTCGTCTTTTTTTCATTTATTTCTTTGGTGATTCAAATGTATCAGGGTTTTTTGGTCCCCATTCCTCTGAAATTGCTTTACTATAATTACCAATGATTTCCGTGTCAGTAAATCAAAGCACAATTCTCAGTTCTTGTGGAACGTACCAGGACTGCTCACTCCCTCTAGTTGTTGCCTTTATGTCCCTAACCTTCCAGCATGCCACACACTCACAGCTTCCTTTCTTCCCATGTCCTCTTTCTGGAGTCATTTAACTGTGAAAGTTGGTTGGTGGTGTTACAATTCAAAGGACTGGAGAAGATGAAGCCTGAGCATTTCCTCTGAAAGTATTTTCTCCAGTGGAGTTGATCATTTTGACAATTACACCCATACTGAATAGCTCTTGATTCTAAAATATTTTCTCAGATAGATATATGAACAATTTTCTATTTGCAAGCAGACAAGGAAAGGACTCTTAGAACATTCCCAAACATGCTTATATCAAAGCACATATTTTTCTAAGTGCTTCTAGAAACTGATAACATTTATATTTTAAGCGATTCATAGCGTAGATTCTTATTAACTCTGAGAATTTGTTTTAATCATTTGAAACGTATTCTGTCTCATTTAAGGAAACCGTAAGTATATATCTTTAGCCTGCTTTCTAATATTTTCTAGGAATCCCTCATTTTTGGCTTATTTTTCTGTCATCTTTAATCATCACCAGCAAACTAAGTTAAAATGTTCATAGAACTTCATAGAACATGTAGGTATGGGGCTTGGGGTAGATATTTGTTATTTAAAATGAAAACTCAGTATGATAAAATTTAAAAACAAATGTTATATAAAAGCCTAATCAAATCTCAGAAATATGGATGTCCATGATGCATAATAATTTCAAGGTAGGGATTCCTCATGTGAAGTAAGAAAAAAAAGGCAGATCACAAAAGGATACAAAGGGAATATTAACTTTACTTATATAAGGAATTTGTTTATTTAAATTGTTTTGGGTCTCTTCTTTAAAAATAAAGTTTTCTTTGAATATTGGAGACAAATATCAGTATAGTATAATATTAATATACTGAAATATATACGAATCATAGTATAATACACTAATCTAGAATAGAATTAGTATAATTCCCTTATTTCACTTTACTTTCTCCGAGTTTTTTCAGAATTAGCATGACTTTATTAAAAATCTATTCCATCTATAGCAAACAAAGTTTGGTAACTGTTTTGAGACAGCTTTATAAATTATAAAATCTCAATTTTTGCTTAGAAATGTTTTTCTAAAGCCCAGTGAAGAACTTATGAGTTCCTCCTTCTCCTCACTTCTAGCTCTTTCTCTACGTTGTGTAAATAGGGTTGTGACCCCTTTCACATGCAAGAGGGTACATGCATCTGTTGTTGACAGTTCTTCTCCAGCACAGAGCACACAATTCTTGCAGCATTACTATGCACTTTATAAATATTTGTCAGTGAAATAAATGAAAGAATAAATTAATAAACACAAGGATTTCACAATGATTTATATTCACCTAGTCTGTTTTGGCTTTTAACTCTCTGGGTGATCATTTATTTATAGACATTTTTTTTTTGTTCCCAACATATTCACTGCAAAATTAACATTCCCAAGACCTATGATTTGTGTCACAAATGCCATGAAAAAATATCAGGTAATTTGAGAGTGCCCATAAAGAGGATAATAAACAAAGCAGTGGGTTTGGTTATCAGGCTTTGTTTCTCTAATTGGACCCATAGCTGTTCATGGCAAAGAACTTTGTCACAATAGTATTTTAACTAATTTAGATAAATTTGGATTTAAACACTGCATATAGGAAAATAGAAGCTCATGTGCAACTTCTGGGCACTGCCACATGACCCTACCCAGTGGGCTTTGCAAATTCGGCCCTCTTGGTTCTTTTCTGGAGCTGCAGACCTCCTAACAATCCCTATGCAAGTTGATGGGAAGTGATTCAATACTCCATGGAACCCACTGAAGACCCTCCTCCCTTCTTCCTTATAAATTTTCTTCTGCCCTCTTCAGTAATACACATTTGGGGTCTCCTTTCTATCAAGAGATAGCTTTCCCCTCTCTTCTTGATATCTCAAAAACGGATCTATTTTCTCATCTCTCTCAAAAGTACATCCTTTCCTCCCTGTTCCAACATGCCATTCCATTTTTAATACAGGTCTGCAGAAAGACTAGCCAGATGGAGGTAGTCCCTACTGCTCAGTGAACAGTGAGAAGTTGACTGTAGAGCATGGATTTATGAGAAAACAAAAGCTGATTTTATATAGTCTTTTGGCACAGGCCATTAAATAAACCAGTTGGTTTTGCTCAATTTTAGTTTCATATCATCAAGTGAAAATTAACAGATAAAAAGATATTTCCTATGTGCTTTGTTGTTGCAAGTGGGTCACTTGTAAAGTATTTGTGTAGTACTTACCTCAATTCACTACCTTATGGTAGAATAAATAGAACTAATAAATCCCAAAATATAAAGACTATGTTATATACAGAATAAAATCTTAACAAATCTAAGTGAAAAAGAGGATTGGAAAAAAAAATCTAAGGATGTGAAATTAAAGTCTGAAGTAATTCAGTCAGCTGTTTTTAGCTGAAGTACCGGATGAAACCTTTCATATTTTTTTCTTTGTTTAGAAGTTCTCTTTTTCTATGCTATTCCAAAATTTAACAGTCTCTATCATAGGCTGGCTGACATTTTTCAAAAAATTCTAAGATTTAATAAACTGTGTAAGTGCCAAGTACCCTAATGAAAAATTTATTTTGTCTCAACGTTTTATTGCCTAGGTGGTATTTCAAAACAATCTTTTGCCATAAATATCTTGGTTGGTATAAAGTTTTGGCAACTTTGTCAATTGCCTGTTATCCTGAGATGTGTGTATGTGTGTTCTGTTGATTTTACATTTAGGTATGATTTTGAAATCTTTTCTGAGTGGACTATTGACAGATGCAGACATACAGATAAAGAATAGAAGGAGATTGAGCTGGAGCCGGCATGAGATAGAAATATAATCCAGCAATGGTGTTGGGAGAATTGGATGTCTGTGTGTAAAAGACTGAAACTGGACCCACACCTTTCCCCACTCACAAAAATTGATTCAAGATGGATAAAGGACTTAAATTTAAGGCACGAAACAATAAAAATCCTCAAAGAAAGCATAGGAAAAACACTGGAAGATATTGGCCTGGGGAAAGACTTCATGAAGAAGACTGCCATGGCAATTGCAACAACAACAAAAATAAACAAATGGGACTTCATTAAACTGAAAAGCTTCTGTACAGCTAAGGTGACGATAACCAAAGGAAAGAGACAACCCACACAATGGGAAAGGATATTTGCATATTTTCAATCAGACAAAAGCTTGATAACCAGGATCTATAGAGAACTCAAATTAATCCACATGAAAAAAGCCAACAATCCCTTATATCAATGGGCAAGAGACATGAATAGAACTATCTCTAAAGACGACAGACGAATGGCTAACAAACACATGAAAAAATGTTCATCATCTCTATATATTAGAGAAATGCAAATCAAAACATCCCTGAGATATCATCTAACCCCAGAGAGAATGGCCCACATCACAAAATCTCAAAACTGCAGATGCTGGCGTGGATGTGGAGAGAAGGGAACACTTTTACACTGCTGGTGGGACTGCAAACTAGTACAACCTTTCTGGAAGGAAGTATGGAGAAACCTCAAAGCACTCAACCTAGACCTCCCATTCGATCCTGCAATCCCATTACTGGGCATCTACCCAGAAGGAAAAAAATCCTTTTATCATAAGGACACTTGTACTAGACTGTTTATTGCAGCTCAATTTACAATCGCCAAAATGTGGAAACAGCCTAAATGCCCACCAACCCAGGAATGGATTAACAAGCTGTGGTATATGTATACCATGGAATACTATTCAGCCATTAAAAAAAATGGAGACTTTACATCCTTCGTATTAACCTGGATGGAAGTGGAAGACATTATTCTTAGTAAAGCATCAGAAGAATGGAGAAGCATGAATCCTATGTACTCAATCTTGATATGAGGACAATTAATGACAATTAAGGTTATGGGGGGGGAAGCAGAAAGAGAGAGGGAGGGAGGAGGGTGGGGCCTTAGTGTGTGTCACACTTTATGGGGGCAGGACATGATTGCAAGAGGGACTTTACCTAGCAATTGCAATCAGCGTAACTGGCTTATTGTACCCTCAATGAATCCCCAACAATAAAAAAAAAAAGAAAAAAAAAAAATAGCCGGGCATTGTGGCAGGTGCCTGTAGTCCCAGCTGCTTGGGAGGCTGAGGCAAGAGAATCGCGTAAGCCCAAGAGTTAGAGGTTGCTGTGAGCCGTGTGACGCCACGGCACTCTACCCGAGGGCAGTACAGTGAGACTCTGTCTCTACAAAAAAAAAAAAAAAAAATTATTCTTTTTAGATTCAGATTAATATGAAGGTACAAATGATTAGGTTACTTAAATCTACTTGTGTTTTCCCCATACGGGCATGTAGGTGTTTTCTATTAAATTCGTATTAGTATTGAGCAAAAAAAAAAAAAAAGAAATATAATCCAGCATATGAAAAAATGCTCATCATCCTTAATCATCAGAGAAATGCAAATCAAAACTACTGTGAGATATCATCTAACTCCAGTAAGATTAGCCCATATCACAAAATCCCAAGACCAGAGATGTTGGCATGGATGTGGAGAAAAGGGAAGACTTCTACACTGCTAGTGGGAATGCAAACTAATACAATCCTTTGGAAAGATGTTTGGAGAACACTTAGAGATCTAAAAATAGACCTGCCATTCAATCCTATAATTTCTCTACTAGGTATATACCAGAAGACCAAAAATCACATTATAACAAAGATATTTGTATAAGAATATTTATTGCAGCCCAATTCATAATTGCTAAGTCATGGAAAAAGCCCAAGTGCCCATCGATCCATGAATGGATTAATAGATTGTGGTATATGGACACCATGGAATATTATGCAGCCTTAAAGAAAGATAGAGACTTTACCTCTTTCATGTTTACATGGATGGAGCTGGAACATATTCTTCTTAGTAAAGTATCTCAAGAATGGAAGAAAAAGTATCCAATGTACTCAGCTCTACTATGAAACTAATTTATGGCTTTCATATGAAAGCTATAACCCAGTTATAACCTAAGAAGGGGGAAAAGGAGGGAGGGGAGAGGGGAGGATTGGCGGAGGGAGGGTGATTGGTGGGATTACACCTATGGTGCATGTTACAAGGGTACATATGAAACTTACTAAGTGTAGAATATAAATGTCTTAACACAATAACTAAGAAAATGCCAGGAAGGCTGTGTTAACCAGTGTCATGAAAACATGTCAAATGGTCTAGAAAACCAGTGTATGGTGCCCCATGATCGCATTAATGTACACAGCTATGATTTAATTTAAAAAAAATAAATATAATCCAAAAGTAAATGATCATTTACTTTCAGAGGGATACACTAGGCTGGATTTTGTTACCTTTTTTCTATACACTCTTTCATGAAACCTGAGAGAAGGGGAAAATGATTTTGCATTCTTGTAGCATTTTTGGTAATTCAATCAAGAATCATAAAATAGCACTTCGTGTCAAAGTCACTCAGCAGGTTCCCTCTAAATGAGCAATAATGGACCAGATCTCTTTGAACTGAACTTTAAATGTGGCAGGAGAGTTCAAGGCAGAGGAGCTGGGGTGCTGGGTGTGAGGGTGTGACTATAATTTTGCCAAACAAATAAATACAGGAATGAGCCCATCTATTTCCCCACATGTATCTATAAATTACCTCATAAGCAATTACCATCCCACCAACCTCTCTAATTTAATATAGATAAATTGGATGCCTTGCTACGATTTGTGGTCCTCATAAAAAGTGGTTGTGCATTGTTCCCCCTTGATGAGTAATGACCTGAAATTTCACACAGCTTCTGTGTGTTTTAGAATATTTTTCTTCAAATGGTTCATGGATGTTATATTAGAGTTTTATGCAATTATTTTGACCCAGTTGCGAGGAGCATGCATTGAAATAAAATTTTCCCAAGAAGTATATTTCAAACACCTAATGTTCTGTACTTTACAACTTCTCTATTGGTCTCTTCCTTGGAGCTTACAGTTAAGCAATTTCACAAGAGTAATAATGCATTGAAAGGTTTTAAATTACAGAAGGATTACACGTTATATTTCTTGAACAAAGCTCTATTAATACCACTCAGCTTTGCACATTGCAACTTAATTCTGCATTTTAAATAAATGGATGCATGCAATGCAAGAGTTTGGAACATCCCAGACACTTAAAAAGACATGCTAACTTTTATCCAAACATATTTCAAAGAATACAATAGAGACATTTTCTGGATTGTAGTTGATCAGAATTATAGTCAAGGCAATTGTTTTGCAGTTCATTTAAATTTATTGGTATAAAATCCCTGAGATTTCCCCCCACATATTTAGCATTTAACTATTTGCACCTTGAAGAAAAAACTAAAAATGAAGTCTCTTTGGCAAAAGGAAAAATAGATTTGACAAACTTGAATTTACATTTCAGATACATAGGAAGAGGGCCCGTTTTAAAAGTGTTCCCTGGGAATTCAAGGGTGAAATCTTTCTGCTATGTTTTCAGACTGAATGGAAAGACTTCAGGGAAGGAAATTACCTTTCCTTATTTGCACTGTTGCAGTTCATTTTCACTATAGGTAATTAATGTTCTAGAATATACAAGTCAATGCATTTTTTGAATGGATTAAAATCCCTAAGGAGTTCTGAAAGAACGTCCAATACATACTGCTCAAATTAACGTATTAGAAAATAACAGCATTAGTTTACAGTATGTTTTGTTAACTGGGATTAGTAAATGTTAAGCTGGGGGAAAGTACAGAGATTGAGGGATGGGATGTACATACAGTAAATATTCTACTTCTGTGCATGCATGGCCATTTTTAAATTGCATTGTAAGCGAGCACACACAAACACGCACACCATCCTTGTGAATACACATTTTATGCTGTGATTGCACATATTTGTATTGAAGAAGTATGTGTTACACAAAACCAAGTGCTATATTTTTATGAAATATTTCACTTTAAAATATACAAATTATATATTCAATAATATAAACGTTTGTTTATAAATTTAGGAAAAATGCTATAAATAAATCATGTGCTATACTAAGCTAACATATGTAACGTCTAGCACCAGTGCATCCTGGGTTGGGGGGTGAAATACTTCTGAAAAGATTCCCTTACTGAGAATTATAATTATATTTGAAATCTCTATGGTAAGGAAAGAAATTTTTAAAAATTTGAATTGAATGTAATTTCCGATACTATGATTATGTCTCTGTATCATAAAAACGTCTCTCTAAAGTAAACCTTAACATAATATTAGACTTGGCTACCTGCACGCACGTGCCAGCCTTTAGAAGCAACAGTCTGCAAGTCAACCTTCAGCCAAAGAAATCCAGTGATAAATTCAGACATTCAAATCTGCAACGCTGTAAAGTGATTCTAAAATTCAAGGCTATGCCAGTTATTTGAATATTGTCTTTTTAAAGCAAAATCTTAAATGATTTCAGAAGTTTTATTATGTTTTTCTTACTGTAAAACTTTCTAAGACCAACCCTGAAGGTCAAATTTAGATTTATAATAGTATGCAGAGAAAGTGGAATGGAGAGCAAGTACACAAGCTTTGTTTTTTTAATATATATAGTACACTAAAAACAAACAAACCTTGTCTTTGAATACATAATTCCAAAATACGTTTTTATGAGTTCAATGTTTCATACTTTGATTTTAAACTTTTATGCAAATTTTATAATGTTTTGCATAAAAATTCATATTTTTTTAAATTAAGAATTTAGAGTAAAAAGGATGTTTCAGAATGCACTGGAAAGCGCCTAAAGCTCTATCACCATCTGACTCTGCTTCCTAGCTGGTGTCCTTACCTAAAAGGAGTTTGGACTAGAAGATCTCCATCTATCCAAGTCAAAAATGTAAGATGTTATTACATGTGTTAAATTTTACTGAGAATTATAATTATTACATGTTTTAAATTTTAAAATTTAAAATATAGTTATTTGTCTTTTTTTTATTATAAGGCTCTAATTTTGGACCAGTGTAAATGTTGCAAATAATATAGTTGGTGAAAGGACTGCAGAAAAGCTGAAACTTTGCCATTGTTTAAGTTTTAACCATTGGCTCTTATCTTTCTGATATATCTGAAAATGTTACTCTATTAAAACCAAATTGTAATTTTTAACTCTCATGTTCCATATGCATTTTTTATTCACAAAGAAATTAACATCACAATCAAAGGTGTGGTATTTTGAAAGAAAAAGTCTGGTGTTTTTATTGTGTCTCTAAATCCTTTCCAGAAAAAGAATTGTTTCAAATACCTTTTGTAGTGTTATAGAAGACAAGGGCCAAATTAAAAAAAACTAACCAGGGTGATGTTGGATAGGAACTTTTCAGCAAGCCTGAAAGTTGTCTAGCTGTGAATGTTTAAAAGGTCAGAGTATTTTTTAAAATCTATTTTAAAATTAAAATCTTAAGCCTTTTAAGGAAGAAAGCCAAAGCACATGAGAAAATTGCTTATTTTCAAGGTCTTAAAAACGTTTCTTTTTATAGGTTTGGGCAAAGAATCCCTGAAGGAATATACTTTAACAAACAAGGAAATATCTGCAGATGTAGTCCCTGCTAATAGAGTCTGCCTTTTGAATTACTTTCTTTGTCTCCAAGCTTCAAACTAATATAAGTTCAGTGAAACCACTTTACTGTTTATCTTTTAATCCTCGGGTCATGGAACTGTAACACTTAGATGACTCTGGAATACTAACATGCCTCTGATTTTTCCTTATGAAGATGTTCCCCTGATGAAGGGAGGCATGAGAATGAATCAGAAAGAGATTACCAAAACATAGACAAAATCTACTTTGAATATATATATATATATATATATATATATATGTAAATAGGAAACAAAACTAAGAAATACATTTTTTTCTGAAGAAGAAATTATTATAAAATACCGTTTGAATCTATTCTCTCTACAAGAAGCACCTTGAGTGCTATACCTTTTATGAAGAGTATCTCAAGAAAATGTGTTCATTCATTCACTTTCAAATACCTTTTATTAACTTAGTTTAAAACTACAAAATTTTTTGTCTTCGAAGTCTTGACAGTACATTAAATGTGGTCATTTGATAAACACTTTCATCTCCCAAATAAATACATTCATCCACATATGTAAATATCATTTGGAAAGTTCCAAATATAGGCAAAAGAGGAATAAGATCTAAAGGTAATAGGAGTTGACAGTGTTATTTGTTTTTCTTTTTTATTGTTTTTGGGGATGGAGTATCACTATATTGCCCTCAGTAGAGTGCTGTGGTGTGAGAGCTCACAGCAACATCAAACTCTTGGACTTAAGTGATTTTCTGGCCTCAGCTTCCCAAGTAGCTGGGACTACCAGTGCCTGCCACAATGCCTGATTATTTTTTGATGTTGTTGTCATTGTTGTTTACAAGTCCGGGCTGGGTTCGAACCCACCAGCCCCCGTGCATGTGGCTGGTGCCGTAGCCACTGAGCCATGGGCGCTGAGTCTAGTAGTGTTATTTCTACAGTGTCTTATTTTCCCTGCATAATGTTCTCTAGAAGAATACAGAATGATAGCTCTTTTTCAGAGAATGGTGGTTTTTGTATTTCAATGAGATTAAAACAATTATCTTTATTCCAGCCAAGGATTAATATGTAAGTTTTTTGAGACATGGAGGTGAGGAGAAATATTTAAACATGATTAAATAATATAGAGAGAATATTATATCAAACACTTCTCTTAGTATTAATGCTGATAATTGTAATCCATATTCAAATGGAGATAACACATAATTCATGGAAAATAATTTTAGGAAAAGCAATATATATATTTATCTGCTTTTATGTATATAAATGTATATAAAGTCTCATTAATCACTGAAAGCATGACTTTTTGTGATCTTGAATTAACATTCTATTACAACTCCAAGCTCTTTCATAAAACAGGTTTTTACTAACCTTAGATGATAAAGATCTGGCAAGACTGAGTAGACATTTCACTCCCCTTCAATAAAGAAAAAGAAAAGATCCTGCCAGACCATTCATGCAGCCTTTCTCTTATTATTTGATTACCAAAAGACCAAAGATAAATGAGACCATCCCAACTATTTATGTTGGTTTTCTCATATCACTACAGTAAGATGTTATTTAAATTATTCCTACACTCAAAATGGTCTGCAATCATCCAACAGATATGGGTCATGCTAAATATAAGACACAAGTTCATTCACGTTACAAAGGGTAGAAGCATGTGGGGTTTTTACGTATGTGCAGCAAACCAGAAGGCTGCAACTTCATAAGGTAGCTAAATTCTTTGGAGACCCAGCATGAAAAGAAACAGGAAATCAGAGTAAATATAATTCTTACTCTTGACACTGAGCTCAGTAGCTCTGATTCCCTCTTTGCCTTTCTGTTAGCCCTCGCTCTTTTTAAGTTCTGTTAGGGCTTTTTCTCTTTCCCCTCTGTGGCACAAACACTATTAAGAGCTTGGGATCAGGGCTTGAGAATTGTGTTTGCAAGTAAGGATCTGTAGCAATTCCTCTCCCTTTGGGCAACTTCCACATTAGGTAGACTCAAGGAATATTAGAATTGAATGGAACGTTGCATTTTCTTTCCCTCACCTCCATAATAGATGAGGAAATTAAACCCAGCGACTAACTGATCTGAGATGAAATATTTAGAGGCCCATGAGTGATGTATTTTATTCTGTTTAGAGGGTACAAAGTAAAAAATTATTTTAATTCCTTTTAAGATCATTGAAGCAAATAAAAACTCAGACATATTCTCAATCCCATATTTTAAATTATAGGTTCACACAGTTAGTTTCAAAGGACCTTCCAACTCAGCTCAACAATATTTTCACAGATGATTGTTATGCTAACGGTTAATCCTAAAAACCTGTTAATAGACTGGAATTAGAGCCTCCAGCTTCTTCACTCCAGAAGTCCATTAGGAGGGGGAAAGTTTTTCTTAACCAAATGTTAAGAAACCTTCTGTTTAACTCCATATTCAAATGTATTCCTAAAAGACATCTTTCATTCAGGGTGAAATATCTCAAGTTCAGTGAAGTGGCAAGGGCCAATCAGATAGTCTGAAGCAACAGGCTCAAAAAAGTTTCTAGTGAGCTTAAAACCAACTACTCTAATAAACATGCATTTGAGTATAGCCAAAAATATAGGTGTAAGTGTAGCAACTGCATGTGTGATTTATCTATATAACTTAGATCCTATTGTGTTAATGGTTGATTGTAAGCAAGGATTGACTGAACTTCATAGTAACTTGTATTTTGTGTTTTTAAGCTAATTGACATTGTACATATCTTCTCAAAATACAGAATATCCTTTCCCGTTCCTATTCCCTGGTGAGCTCCCTAAGGCACCGAGAAGTATAGAAATTTGTTAAGAGTCTTATTAAAGTAAATAGCTAAACACAATCAGGAAAGCTTACCTAAGGAAAGAAAGCCCATATCCATACCGACACCTAATAAAGTGTGAATTCAGCAAATATTTCCAAACTTTTAAACAAGCTGCTGAAAGTCCAAAAGAAAGATAACAAAACCTTATTTTTTTGTTGCTCATTAAACTGAAACTACTTGCAAATGAAGTTGTTGTTAAAAATAAAGTCTGTACCTACTTTTCCTTATTTCAATTCCCCACTTTATATGTTGAACACTAACTAATACAAGGCACTTCACTTGTTGAAACCTTTATTCGTTTACTTGATAGTTTATGTTGATGTCAAGCTAGACAAGGCAACAATTCTTGCTCAATTTATTCTTCATGTATAAAAAAGAGTATACTTCAAGATGAACTGCCATGAAACAAGGCCTTGGAGAATATGTTGCTTGTAAAAGTAGGACCCGCACCTTATATATATTTTACTGATGCATGATATTAAAGGCCACATTTTTCCTTTCACTTTTTTCCCATCTTTGAAAAGTCTGAGCCAAATGACTCACCATATTCTAGAAACATTTTGTATTTGAAATCCTTTTTGAAATGTAGCCACTAATGAGTTATTTGATTATCATAATCAGAAATACTAATCACTACAGTCTTGATGAAAATTCAGACATTATCTCAAGAGGACTCTGGTCAAATAAATGTGTTGCCATATTTGTTTTTATGATAGTTATTCATTATGAATCAGTGTAAAATAAGTTTATGGGAAAGAAGTGAGCAATTTTTGGCGTGAGCATTCAATTCAAAGATAATTCATATAAGACAGACTCTACCAGAAGATTTATTTAATGTGAATTCTGAATGTTTAAAATGTCTTGTTTTCATTTTAACGTCATGTGATAAACTTCGGAGGACAGCTCCCTCTGTTAAACCTAAATCCTTAGGTATTTAAAGAGACGTCCCTAGGTAGAAGACACAACTACCTCTCTTATTTCCTCAACCCTGCAGAACTCATACGCCAGGAAAGTGCTGTGGCTCAGATGCCCAGATGAGCAAAGCCTGGGATGGCCTGTACTTTATATTATCAACTGCGTATGGCTATGCTCAGACATGGCTGGTTCCTCCCAATGCTTTGTGAAAATTTAAGCTAAGCAGGAAAGAAGAGGGTCTAAGTTGAGGACTAAAGTTGAAATCAAATGGTTGGTGTATACAAGAACCCAGCAACCATGTACAAATTGTGAGGACATGGTATAGAGAAAGGAAACAAATGTTTTAGAAAATGTATAGGTACCAGAGACGGGGGTGGGAGGCACAGAGAGAAATTGCCTCACTCATCATTCTTTGTTCCACTTTAGACAACACAGTGTTCTTTATTTTCTCTCTTGAATACCAAGAGACCGTCTTCAGTTTAGCTGGTGTAAATGAGCTTTTGTTTCTTATAACCAAAAATGTCTTCATCATCAACTTGTATAATTATAATATTATACTTTAGTAAGATTATTTTTTTAAACTGGCATTAGACTGGACACATTATTACTTTTATTGATAGTAAGGTCAAAAAAGCAAAGGGAAGTAAACTTTCAAATTCAATATTACTTAGGCAGAAAAGAAAATGAATGTATCTTAATTTATCATTTAACAGTTTTCAGAATCGCTGAAGTAATAATTTTCACTAATTTTCCCTTTTTGAACAAAATAAGCAGAGAAGTAGCCCAAGGATCAACTCAATTGACTCACTATTTAGTATTTTTATGATAAGGTTACTAAATACTCCTTATATATCAAATGAATTTAAATCTAAATAATGACACAACTTTGTCACTTCTCTTGCAAAAGATTTATGAGGATTGTTTTTGATTATGGTAAAATAAATGTACCTCTAATTCATCTAAATCTGACTGGTATATTCAACCCTCTGATTTCCACGTTTTTCTTTCATTGTGCACTTCGGAAAGAGTACTCAGAGCCTTCTACTTTCACCTTACTTGATTTCCAATTATGCGTCAACGTTGCTAACACTTGAAAAAAATTACTCTTAGAAATATATCATTCATTTTTATTTCCTTAATGCTAATCTGTTCCTATATATCTCTGTTCGTGCTATCTCTGTTCATGTCAATATCTTTGATTATCCTTTTCTTATTAAAACAATTTTTATATTGGTGTTTCTCAAGTCTACATTCCTGGTTATCTTATCTTTTCCATATTTATTATTTCTTTGGGAATTCTCGTACAGTTCCATGTTTTCATTTATCTCCTATACATGTATAAGTGAGCATCCAAAGTTACTCTTTCAAGACCTACTGTTCTCCTATGCTTCCTTCTAAACAAACAAAATATTTTTGCAAAATATTTCATCAAGGATTCGTTTGCACATCTTAAAAACAACTTGTTCAAAGCCCAAGTCAGTGGTTTATACCTTTCTTATTCCATCCCCCTAGAGCAAATGTAATCAATCTAGAGCAAATATAATCTCTTTCACATTCATTTTGCTGGGTGCTAAGTATGTGTGTTTTTGTGTCTATTTCCCCTTGTACGTCTGCAGTGTTTTGTAAAATATTGAGCAAATGATAGAGTCTGAAAAATATTTTCAAAGAGATTCAGTGTTTTCAAGTTTGAATCATTCTGAGTAACTACACATTACATTCCCATTCATAGACAGTGTAGCTGGGAGAGGTCGCATAGAGGTACAGTCCTCAGAATGTTGCAATGTTAAAAAAAACATAACATGGCTGGGCGCCTGTGGCTCAAGCGGTTAAGGTGCCAGCCACGTACACCTGAGCTGGTGGGTTCGAATCCAGCCTGGGCCCGCCAAACAACAATGGCTGTAACAACAACAACAACAACAACAAAATAACTGGGAGTTGTGGCGGATGCCTGTAATCCCAGCTACTTGGGAGGCAGAGGCAGGAGAATCGCTTGAGGCCAGGAGTTGGAGGTTGCTGTGAGCTGGGATGCCAGAGCACTCTACCCAGGGTGACAACTCGAGGCTCTGTCTCAAAAAAACAAACAAAGCATTGTATTCACTGTAAAATCACAAGCAAGTGATAAAACACTTACGCCTCAATCTTCCTAAGGGAATAATAACCCCTCCCTGCCTGTCAGGGAAGGTGATCAAGGGGTTAAAATGAGAATTAAATGTGAAAGAATTTGAAAAGTATTAGGGATTACAGAAATTCAGGTTGTGCCAATTGGTGTTAAAATTTAAAATTACATGTAATATGTTTTTACTATTCCTTACTAAGTTTTAAAACTAGAATGGTATTCATTTATCTAAACAGAAAACTAGACAATGTTTTTAATATTCTTACACTTCTTAAAACATAGCCATACAATTCGTAACTTACTTGCCCCTAAAAATAACCTGAATCATGTCTGTGACCCTTATAACATTATTCCAGAAACAACATTGTCATACTTTTGTTCAGAAGAGCTTATGCTTAATATCGAACCATCATTTGCATTTATCTATAAGAGACATGACTTAACAAACCTATATATTTTAAGCTTTTAAACTTTTACTTGGGAATGATAAGATTAGATAGGTATTATTCCCCATCCCTTTTAAATATGATAACTTTGACTTAAAATATACAAAAGCAAACTATGTAGCCAAAATGTGTGTTTCCCCTTGATATTTTGAAACAAAACTAAGTAACTAAATGAATAAAATGAGCTACAGAGTAAAAATAAAAGGAGGTATCTCAAAATGGATTCAGTTTCCAGGCAAATAAAACATTAACTGTCCCTAAACAACAGGACTCTTGTCACAACTTTCTGCAAGTTCCTGAGCTGTGGCATTAATCGTCTTGAAAGGGAGACACTCAATTTACAGTGTATTTTGCATGTCCCTAAACAAGTCTTGAATGATGGATTTCACTGTCTGACTGAGGTGGTTTACCTCAGCACATAATTTCTTATATTAATAACCTTCCCCACAGGAGTGAATGACCTTCTATAAATATAATTCAATCAAAAAATTAAAGCCTGTAACCACCTCACAATTCATCATCTTTTTACAGACAATTGTTGAAGCAAAACCAAACACAAATCCCCAATCCTAAATCCATGTAAAGTAAAATTATGCAACCTTCTGCACTTATGTGACATGGATATATTGAAAATTACGTAGCATTTTGTGTTTCCAATCAATTCTATTGAGTGAATTCCTGTTTCCAGTGAGCCATAATTTTTCAGACAGAAACAAAAAAATATCCTTTTCTTTTTTTTTTTTTTTCTGTAGACACAGAGTCTCACTTTACTGCCCTCAGTAGAGTGCCGTGGCATCACACAGCTCACAGCAACCTCCAGCTCTTGGGCTTACGTGATTCTCTTGCCTCAGCCTCCCGAGTAGCTGGGACTACAGGCGCCTGCCACAACACCCGGCTATTTTTTTGTTGCAGTTTGGCGGGGGCTGGGTTTGAACCCGCCACCCTAGGCATATGGGGCCAGCACCCTACTCACTGAGCCACAGGCACCGCCAAAAAGACTGAAGGCATCCTAAAACAATAATCTACTGAATGTTTGTGTATTTTCAATCAGTATTTAAAAATACCTCTTCATTTTTTCATGTTTGTTAGCCATTCGTCTGTCTTTTTTAGACAAAGTTCTATTCATGTCTCTTGCCCATTGATATATGGGAATGTTGGCTTTTTTCATGTGGATTAATTTGAGTTCTCTATAGATTCTAGTTATCAACCTTTTGTCTGATTCAAAATATGCAAATATCCTTTCCCATTGTGTAGGTTGTCTCTTTGCTTTGGTTGTCTCCTTAGCTGTACGGAAGCTTTTCAGTTTAATGAAGTCCCATTTTTTATTTTTGTTGTTGCAATTGCCATGGCAGTCTTCTTCATGAAGTCTTTCCCCAGGCCAATATCTTCCAGTGTTTTTCCTATGCTTTCTTTGAGGATTTTTATTGTTTCATGCCTTAAATTTAAGTCCTTTATCCATCTTGAATCAGTTTTTGTTGAGTGGGGAAAGGTGTGGGTCCAGTTTCAATCTTTAACATGTGGATATCCAGTTCTCTCAACACCATTTATTGAATAGGGAGTCTTTCCCCCAAGGTATGTTCTTTTTTGGTTTATCAAAGATTAGGTGGTTGTAAGATGTTAGTTTCATTTCTTGGTTTTCTATTCAATTCCAAATGTCTATGTCTCTATTTTTGTACCAGTACCATGTTGTCTTGAGCACTATGGCTTTGCAGTACAGCCTAAAATCTGGCATGCTGATGCCCCCAGCTTTATTTTTATTACTAAGAACTGTCTTAGGTATATGGGGTTTTAGAGAAATGCAAATCAAAACCACCCTGAGATACCATCTAACCCCAGTGAGAATGGCCCACATCACAAAATCTCAAAACTGTAGATGCTGGTGTGGATGTGGAGAGAAGGGAACACTTTTACACTGCTGGTGGGACTGCAAACTAGTACAACCTTTCTGGAAGGAAGTATGGAGAAACCTCAAAGCACTCAAACTAGACCTCCCATTTGATCCTGCAATCCCATTACTGGGCATCTACCCAGAAGGAAAAAAATCCTTTTATCATAAGGACAATTGTACTAGACTGTTTATTGCAGCTCAACTTACAATCGCCAAAATGTGGAAACAGCCTAAATGCCCACAAACTCAGGAATGGATTAACAAGCTGTGGTATATGTATACTATGGAATACTATTCAGCTATTAAAAAAAAAATGGAGACTTTACATCCTTCGTATTAACCTGGATGGAAGTGGAAGACATTATTCTTAGTAAAGCATCACAAGAATGGAGAAGCATGACTCCTATGTACTCAATTTTGATATGAGAACAATTAACAACAATTAAGGTTATGGGGGGGGAAGGAAAAGCAGAGAGAGGGAAAAAGTGAGAGGGGTGGGGCCTTGGTGTGTGCCACACCTTCTGGGGGCAAGACATGATTGCAAGAGGGACTTTACCTAACAAATGCAATCAGTGTAACCTGGCTTATTGTACCCTCAATGAATCCCCAACAATAAAGAAATAAAGAAATAAAATAAAATAAATAAAAATGCCTCTTCATATGAATCCTTCTGAAATCATGCTGATGCCTTATTATAGGGCTATTCTCAAAAATCTGTGAGGCTACCATTTGTATGAAACTGTCTTAGAGTTTAACTTGGAATTGAATAATGGAGCTTTCCCCTTTCAATGAGGATGTTCCAGACTTGGACTGAATTTCTCCATGTATAAAGGTTCTGAAATATATACTCAATAAACTGAAAGGAGTTCTTGCTTCCCCTTGCAAAGATCTCTACCTGAAAAATGGTCCTAGAGCATATTATAAATTTATGTCAGAAAATTTCCTGGTAAAACAGAAAACTCCAGAGAAAAGGTTTCAGATAATCAGTAAATTCTCAGAGTGAACAAATTAGAAATATTAGATAGCATTTTAAAATTCAATACTGTTAAATACCTTTAATTATGGTAACTATAGAAGCAGAAATTGAATTTACATAATAAACAGCATTCTTTTTAAAACAGAAAAACCAAAGTTCGATTCAGGTAACTCTTTGCATATGGTAGACAACTTAGTCATCTTGAGCAGGTTCCGTTGCTTTATCCAATTGGCAAAACTAGGGTGAATGGTTATATTTATTGCATATGGTTCTGTTACACTAGAGAAGTAATCTTTATTTTATGAAGAATGTAGAACATCAAAGGCAATTCCAGCAGAAGTCCTAACAGATCTAAATTTGTCACATGAATACGCACACATAATAAGCAAATGCTTTGCATAAAGCAGGAGCAAAGTACATATTCAAAACTCACTGGGGGAATTGAAAAGACTAAAACCTAGTATTTATCTTTCAGAATATCTGACCCCAAGGGAAGACTACATGTATAAAATATAATATACTACAAGGTGGATTGTTATGTGTCTACCCCCATTGAGTACAGTGAGGCTGAGCTGAGGGGTGAGCAAAGTTTCTGGATCGATTTACAAAACTATAAAACCATCCAATGATTAATAGTTAGAGCAGTCATTTAAATGTGAAATTTACTGAAGTCAATAAGTAGCAGTTTTCACATAGCTGATGAATTTACATAATGGTTAAGGTCAAAATTTTGCCACTTGAATATTACTACTGAGGGAACAAAATAAAGTTTACGTACACTTTATCAATTATGTCCTGAGATGACTTGTTTCTTAGGTTAATTCGTCTTATGTACAGGTAATGTCAATATTTGTGTTCCTTCCACAGAAACTGTATCAACTCCTCAATTTACTGAAGTATCAGAAAATGCCCCAAAGTGAAACTAACAGTGTCGTGATTGTGCATTGATAAATGACAGTACAGAAACTAAATGTGGTGCAAGCATATATTTTATCGAAAATTATTGATTAGTACTTTCCACAAAGGCTTAATACACATGTATACACACATACATATAGTATGTATCTAGCTGCCAATATGATGTCACATTTGGAATTTAAAAAATGATCAGCTTTGGGCGGTGCCTGTGGCTCAAAGGAGTAGGGTGCCAGTCCCATATACCGGAGGTGGTGGGTTCAAACCCAGCCACTGCCAAAAAATGCAAAAAAAAAAAAAAAAGAAAAAAAAAGTCATCAGCTACTTCTTCAACTCTAGGCAAACCTCCTTTCTGCCTTCTTTTTAGGTGAATTTTTCCCACTAAATTAAGAGAGAGAAAGAGAGTACACTTTGCTTCTGAATGGGCAGGAGAGCTGATTCAAGGAGCGCTAAAAGGCATTTTCTATCTTTAATTTTCATGATTCTACAGAGTTGTGTAGGAGGAAAATAATAGGAGAAATTAATTCCAGCAACTCACCCAGAAGTAACTTCCTTATGTTCATATCCTCCCTGGGCTTTTGGCTTGAATAACGTTGTTGGTGAACAAACATTACCACTGCCTCATGCTTGAAAAGTTCTGAATGTAATTGTCTGTCAATGATATGATGATTTATAATGCAATCTGTTCCTATTGCTACTACTGCAGATAACTCTAATTTGCCACTATTGCATTAGAAATAAGGAACTTAGTCTTTTTCAGTTTTACAGTTTAGATTTTCTTTAGGTAAAAGAGTCAATCAAAATTCATCCCCATTCCATTCTCCTCAAGTAAATAAAAATGCTACCATGACTGGCTACTCGGTTTGATTTTTCTAACTCATATATATATATATTTTTAATTTTTGAAAAATACATCATTTATTATTAAATGTTTTAAAACCAGTAGACTTGAAAGTATACTTTATCACTTTTTATTTATATACTATCTAATTTGGAAGTTACGTCATAATGCCAGAGTATGACGTGAGAATATGTATGCTCACATCAGATGCTAAGACAAAGTGTGGTTAAAACAGCATGGTTCATATAACCAACACATGTACAATGATTTGAAAAATTAAATACCTAGTGAGTAGATAATCAAATAATTGTATGTCCACTCTCTGAGTGGGGGAAACTGGCAAGATTCATAATTTAATCAGATTCACAGAATTAATTGATAAGCCATGCTGCACCTGGCTAAAAGACACAAGTAGTCGTATAATTGGCACACGTTTGATAGCTAATTACATGTAGCGAATCTTGACTATAGAGAATAAATAGAATGAGAACAATACAGTACATCTTTAGTTGTGTACATAATTATACGTAAAGCCTGTTTCATAACAGCTATATCTAAACATTTTGTATTCAAACATTTTATTTTGTAAATTAAATCATAAAAACTTTACCTTACCCAAGACAATTAACATATCTAGCTCTATATTATTGGAGCTGTTTTAATATGTAGGTGAAAATAAAAAAGGCTATAATTATAGGTAGCATTGATTGCTATGTGCCAGACTTTCTTATAAGTAATTTAGATGCATTCTCTTTAATCTTCATCACTAACCAATACAATGTATGCAACTTACACCCTCGTTTTCATAGCTAAGAAAACCAAGGTGTAGACTGATTAAGCAATTTGCTCAGTATCGCAAAGCTAACTAATTAAAAGCCAAGATATGAATTCCCTGGCATGGTGATAGGACCCAAGTATTGGTGACTGCACTGTTCTGTTACAATTTTATTAATAAGCGTGAATCAATTCTCAATAATCAACAAAAGTTTATTAATTTTTTATGTTTAAAATAGGTTTATATATATAGGATCCTCCTTCTTTATCTGAGCCCTGAAACCTGAGGGCAGACTTCAAAAACACCCACCCACAATGGAATGGAATGAAGAATCATGGACCAATGAAAAAAAATGACACTAGAAATATAAAAAGACAGCTTGTTCTCGAATCCTGTAACTGAAATGGTTCCACTTAGCGTATCTGATGACTTATACTAATTTTCAACTTGTATTATTTTTAAAACTTCTAGAAATTTCTTTGCGTGAAAACTCGACTGCAGCCTCCAATCCTTGAACCAGCAGCCCTCCTTTCCTCACAGGAAGTACATCATTTAAAAACGATTTCTATAATTGGTAAACCAGTCTTCTTAGTTCTTATCAAGTCAAACTTCTATTATGTTCAGAGAGATATCTGTATCTCATGTCAGGTGGCCCTCAAAAATGGATAGTACGAGATTGATTAAAAAAAAAAAAACATTATTAACTCTTTCCAATAGTACGCTGTTGAGCATATTAATAACAAAAGAGTCCCATTTTAAAGTATTTTCCTCGCCATATTATTGTTTTTAAACATCCAGTAAAGCTCATCTGATGTGAAGACAACAATGTAAAACATATGTTTGAACTTTGTACGTACTTTCAATCGTCATCTTTTTTTTTTCATTAGGTCTAAATATAAGAAAGAATTTTGACTTTCAAGTAATGGTACTTAAGATGAGATTCTGGAGAAGCATGAATCCTATGTACTCAATTTTGATATGAGGACAATTAATGACAATTAAGGTTATGGGGGGAAGAAGAAAAAGGGATGGGGGGTGGGGCCTTGGTGTGTGTCACACTTTATGAGGGCAAGACATGATTGCAAGAGGGACTTTACCTAACAATTGCAATCAATGTAACCTGGCTTATTGTACCCTCAATGAATCCCAAACAATAAAAAAATAAAAATAAAAAATAAAAAATAAATAAATAGGGTGGCGCCTGTGGCTCAGTTGGTAAGGCGCTGGCCCCATATACCGAGGGTGGTGGGTTCAAACCTGGCCCTGGCCAAACTACAACCAAAAAATAGCTGGGCGTTGTGATGGGCGCCTGTAGTCCCAGCTACTCGGGAGGCTGAGGCAAGAGAATCACTTAAGCGCAGGAGTTGGAGGTTGCTGTGAGCTGTGTGAGGCCATGGCACTCTACCAAGGACCATAAAGTGAGACTCTGTCTCTACAAAAATAAATAAATAAATAAATAAATAAATAAATATACTAGAAAAGCTCTTTACTCAAAAAGAAATGCAAGGAATGTCACAATGTACCAAAACAAAAATCCAATCAAAATATAATCTGTAAATGTGTATAATCAGTCTCTTAAATACCTTGAAAAGTATAATATTAACACTTATATAAAAAAAACTATACATATAGACATTCACACACGAAGAAAAGACGAAAAGAAAGGCCTTCAGGTATGTTCATGCTGAATGAATTTCACCACTGAGTTAGATTATTTAGAATGTTGAGTTCATTGGTGGAGTCGTATTATTATTTCAGTGTGGAGGGATTTGCATTTGTAGAAGGTGCTGTCCCACAGTTAAACTGGCACACTGGGATACAGAATATAAACTCTTCATACTTTTCAAAACTCACAAAGTAGCATGAGTACATAAGTGAATGGCGCAAATATAAACATGATACTATTTGCAAAAAATAAATAAATAAATAAAGATCTCAGGAAATAATCTGAAGTTGGCAAGTTGAAAACAGAAAGAATATAATTTGCAAAACTAAAAAGGCTAACTCATGACTTTAAAATAAATTTTAAATGTTTCTCTATTAATTTAATTCAACCACCAATATTTCATTCTGGAATACTTCTAAACGGACTAGAAAGTATAGCGCTAGTGATGGATGATTGTTCATTCAGAGACTTCAACATAAGATTTATAAATATTCTTTGAGTCAGCAATTTTATTTTTAAAATCAAACAGCTTTCAATGGTGAAAATGACTCAGTTTCCCACATTCAGACTCCTAATAGCTTCCTTATATTTTATCTTTACTACATCTACAATATCCATGTAATAAAATGTTTTCTCTACTGTAAATTCATTTTTTTTCAAACCAGAGTCTCACTTTGTTGCTAGTATAGCTTCATTTAATAATTTAAGAATATTAAATTCTTGTTTTAATCCAATGTGGAGGAGTCACAATGCACAGACCTGATTTACCTAAGTGATACAGGAATACAAAAGTTTATTTTTCTCGCCACAGCATTTTAGTAGCATTCCCTGTTTGTTTTTTCAGTTTCAGTCATTATTTGTTGATCTATTTAACCTTGTTAAGTTGATTTTCTACATTTTGGCCTTGTTATGTCTTCAATGCCTCTTTTGTTAGTAGCATATTTGGTTCCTATTTAAATTATTTATATTCACTTTATCAAAACATTTATAATATACAAATGTGTTATAGTATAATAATGCATAATAAAATAAACAGTAGCATAAAAATACTTTCATAACCATTTTCTATGATACTTCTTAAAATGAATTTTTGCCTCTGGATATGGTAATTTAATCATAATTCATTCATTGCAGGCTTTACTTATTATCTACACACATCTGAATAAAATAGCAATGACAACAGTAATACCTACATTACAATGTTATGTTACCAAAGATTATTTCCCTTTCCAAAACATAGTTTTCCAGTGAAACACCATTAACCAAAATCATGAGTATAAAGAGGAAACCAGTCTCCTCACATGGTGAGCATTGCACTTGGCTCCCTGCATTTTCTGAGCAGTGAAGGAGCAACTGTTTCTTAATGGATGTCCCCTGAATATATTTTTCCCCTTTAACTTTTTAACTACTTTATAGTATCTGCAAGTAAATAAATAAATACATCAGTAAGTAACCACTTTATATGACTTTATCTTTTCTCCTTAAAAGAGTTAAGCAATGTTTGAAATCCTAACAATGGAACCCTCCCAGCATCTCAGGGTAGTTGCTCACAGCTCCAGGGCCCTGTGTGGATGGCACCCCATTCACAGCCCAGCCCATTCACATATACACCTTGTGAATACTCATATTGTATCACTGGACTCTCAATCCAAACTTCTTATTTTTCTTATAATTAATATCTGGGCTCCTTAATTGGGTTTTTAACTTGTAAGCGTTATGGATTAACATTTGTATCACTGTGTTAATTAGCTTTAGGTACCAAGGATGATCTCTACTACCAAGAACCAGAATTACCATTCTAGAATTTCACAGTAATAAGATTGGCTTGAGGTAGGCTCTCCTGGAGACCATCCAAGAGAATTTCATTATTGAAGTACTTAAAAGATCATGTTATAAAACAGTTTCACCACCAACAGTTACACTCAGATCAGCATTTTGAAGAGGTGCCTGTAATTCCACGACCGTTTATCATAAACTTACATGTGCTACATGCGACAACTATGTGCTAAGTGCTTGAGGGTAGAGTCCCTGTTTTACATGAGCGAGCTTGAATTCTTTTAGGAGGGATTAACACAGAAAGAATGAGTAAGACATGGTATAAAGAGTTTTCAATGACAACGGCTCACAGAGTCCAAGTAGTTTCAAGGAGTAGACTTGGAAAGTATGTTAGGATAGGTAAGCTCAGAATAACTGAAGAAACTTTCTGAAATTACATTGTTAATAGTTCTGACTGTTTCAGTGCCCCTAAAATTAATATATTGAAAACAAATCCCAGCACATAGGTATTAAAAGGTGAGGTTATTTAGGAAGTGATTATATCAAAGGGAGGGCCCTCTTGAGTGGGGTTAGTGGATTTGTGTCCTTCTGAAAGAGGTCGGGGGGGTGTTTGCCCCTTCCATCATGTGAGGGGCAGCGAGAAGGCGCCGTCTCTGAACCAGGAAGCAGGCCCTCACCCCGTCTTGCTTGTCCCTTGCTCTTGGATTTCTCAGCTTGCTCAACTGTGAGAGACAAATTTCTATTGTTCATAAATTACTCAATATAAGGTGGTTTGCAACAGCCCTCCAAACAGACTAAGACAGACATCATCTAGAAAGAAATGTATCTGTGTTTCCACAGTTCATAATTTTTCCACATCAAGATAAAGTATGACTACTGTCTCACAGTCATGACTAGAAAAGTTGATTAACATTAAAAAAAAACTTGAATCTGTGTGCAGTGCTTAATAATATTACTTAGAGAATAATTTTTATACAAAATGTGTAAGTTATAAGACAGAATTATGCTATTTCTAAATAATTTACTTGTAAGTAGGTCACTTTTTAACTAAATAGGAAATATTTTTCCCTTTTTCTTTTTCTTTTTTATTTTTTGAGACAGAGTCTCACTTTGTTGCCCTCGGTAGAGTGCCATGGCGTCACAGCTCATGGCAACCTCCAGCTCTTGGGCTTAGGCGATTCTCCTGCCTCAGCCTCCTAAGCAACTGGGACTACAGGCTCCTGCCACAATGCAGGCTATTTTTTTGTTGCAGTTTGGCCGGGGCCAGGCTGGAACTGGCCACCCTCGGTATATGGGGCCGGTGCCTTACTCACTAGTCACAGGGGCCTCCCAATTTTCCCTTTGAAAATATACACACAAATTTAGAATCTCATGTTATCAAAATGCTAGTCGCAAAATATTTTAGTCAACTTTCACAGAATAAATTTTTAGGCTCTTTTAAAGCTGTATTTGCTAGATTTCTTATTTTATTATGATATTGTTTCACGTCCAGTTGCCTTAAAACTTAAGAGTCAAGAAGTCTTCTCTTTACTCTTAAATTGAGTAACACACATCAATTTGACCTCTTATTTTTACTTATATGTGAGAAATTTTTAAATATAAAACTTCATAGATTTTATGTTTTTGAATGGTTCAAATTTTATCCTGCACCCTAACAATGTGTGTTCACACACTCATTCATTCATATGATAAAATAGAATGATGTACTTTGTGGATTGCATCAGTGAATTATATATTTAATTTTTTATCTTATCTAACCTTCACAATAAAGGAAATATTGAGAGATATTGAGGCATACAGTGAGGCAGTGAATTTTCATATTAAACATACCAAGCAATTTTCTTAAGTTCCTGACAGTAAAAGAAATATAAAACTAAAAGAGATATGCACTCTTCCAAGATCTAAGTGTTGTATAACCTAGTAATAGTGCCAAAGCAAAGTATCTATACTGACATTAGTAACTGGCATGAATGTGGTTACATTGAGACTTTTGTTTGTGTTTTCTGGTTATCAAAGTAAATAAGGAATCCTTATTCACCTTATAAACAGAGATACGGTCTTTTTTTGTCTGAACTGTGTGTGTATTCCCTCGTATGATCGCGCCCTACACAGACTTTGAGAGTACTCTCTCAAGCGGATGCTACATGTACCTGCACCTTGATTTTACCTAAATGTAGCACTATTTAACATCCTGTCCTCATTCCAAGGCTATAGTCATTCAAAATGGTAACATCACTTGTGACCTTAAAAACCGCATTGACTGGTCTTCATGAAATGACCAAAATTTATTCTTCCAGGGTGGCGCCTGTGGCTCAAAGAAGTAGGGACCAGCCCCATATGCTGGAGGTGGTAGGTTCGAACCCAGCGCCGGCCAAAAAAAAAAAAAAAATTTATTCTTCCATTATGCCTGTTATACAACATACTCTTAGAAGAATCATTTTGATCTAGTACTTTGCTATGCCCTCTCGGTGACAGCAGCAGCTAAAAGATTATTTCCAGGTGGAAAATGAAAGTTGGGAGGACCCTGCTCGGTTTTCTGTTTTTGAGCTTTCCTCACAGCCTCTGATCTCTAAGTATAGGAGATTTGGTGTAAAAGCCATTGACAAAATGGGATCATGAAAATTTTATGAAGCTATTTTAATGCAATTACTTCATCTGACTACACACACATCGTGGAGATTATGAACAATTGTCCTGTTGCCATTTATCTATTAATGATCAGGGTCATTAATTTCTTTGGACGGCAGGGAAGAGGGTAGCGCCAAGTCTAGAGACAGATAAATTGTGTATTGCACATATATGGGTAGCTCCTATTTTTAAAAAAGTCAAGCCATGTCATAATGGCATACATGCTATCTTCTTTAATGTTTGTTTTTTTCAGGCTTCCAAATACTCTTCCCCCTCAAAATAGAAAAAAATGAAAATGAGAAATCACACTGAGAAGCCAAACAAGTTTCCTTTTTATGACAATGACCTCCATATACGAAGCACACGTACAAGTGGTAAGAGGAAATGTGATTAAACTGTCTACCAGAAGCCTTTTAAGGTTCTCATAAAAATTGGATGTGCAGGAAATACTTGAACAATGCATTAAGTGGCAGCATGCACTGGATGTGCTCAGGGTTTTAAAATTTTCAAAAGGGAAACCTATCTTTTCTGTCCGCATCAAATAATGTTTTGCAACTCCATTCTGTTGACTGCGGCTCACTGAACTACCATTCCCAACCTACTTACTTCAAAAAAGGAATCAGCTTAGAGCCTTGTTAAATCTACATTATTTATGAACAGAATGCCATGTATTTTTATTTATGAGTCCAATCCCATTTATAAGTGTCACTTTAACTTTTTCTTTGTTCACTTAATATTCAAAGATGAGCTGACCATATTGTAGTAAAAAAATAAAAATGTAAAAATATTCTCAGAATATACAGGGTCTACCTTAAAAATATTAAGAATAAGAATAAAATGAATCCACCCCTAATCAACCCACCCTTCGCAGTGATTTATAAATATATTGCTGAATTGTCTTCAGAAGAAAAAAAGAATTCCTATACTGAATTAGAGGGCTTATGCCATATCCTTAGACAGTGTAAGCGAATGTGATTGACAGAGAAGATAAATGTAGCCTATTTAATTTTATTCTGAAGTTAGTGATGTTTGAAGTCTGGGGACAAACACAAACACACACGGAATCAAAGATAAAATAATATCAGTCCTTAGATTTTTAATGTATTGTATCTCCAGTGTTCTCAAAGAATGGGAAGCACAAAGCAGCTGGTGTGAGTTTTCTGCTCTGCAGGTGTATCCTACAATGGAGATGTTTCCTATGTCAAGTCCTTCCTGCATGGTTTCATCACCCACTGATTCCATCTAACGAAGTATATTCAAGTTAATATTATCAACAATTTAAATTCTTATGAAGATTTTTCAGAAGTGAAAGAACATGGTTACCAACACACTCCCTCCCAAAAATGATTATGTGGCAAAGGACTGTGGAGTAGCGGAGTGAATTTATATTTGCAGTGACCAAGAATAGATGCGGTAATAGAGTTTGTGTATGTGTGTTTCTGTGGGTGTGTGTGTGTCTACTTCCTTTTGTTTGAATAAAAGTGTTATGTGAGTACTAATGAGGGCATGGTGTATTAGTGAAAGGAAAGTCAGTAGTCAAATGAAAAATGTTAGTATCTACTTTCATACGAGGAAGTTATAGAATCTCTGGATAACTTACAGAATCATTCTTTCCTTTTTTTTTTTGTAACAAAGGCTCAGACATGTTTCTTTCTTTCTTATCGCTAAAGCAGTCCTGAGTGAGGCAGCTCTGGATAGCAGTTAAACCCTCATAAAGATCATGGGCAAAGGAAGACAAGTGCATCTCCTTCTTTTCAAGACTTAGTAGAAGTCCCACTCACAAGGCCTCACCGATGTCTGAGAAGATAATCCCGAGTCCTCACCTAACTATAAGATAATGAAAATGGAGATGTATATTTTAGCTAAAAGCATCATTAGAATCACTCTAGAGGCCTGGCATGGTGGCTCATGCCTGTAATCCTAGCACTTTGGAAAACTCAGATCAGGAGAAACACTTATGCCTAGGAGTTAGATTTAGGATGATACCACTGCATTTTAAGCCCAGAAGACAAACGAAAGACCCCATTTCGGCCAAAAAAAAAAAAAAAGGAAAAATGATTTTTAGGATAGTCAGCTGATCCTGTCATAGTAGATTGGGTAAGTTTTCCAAGGGGGAGGTAGTTTCCATCACTAAATACTGTGATTTTACAGAAGAATCCTCAAGTTCAATGTTGTGCACCAAAAGAGGGCTATCTAGAAAATAGAGAACAGCACTACACAATTTTATAAAAAGCTAACACAATATTTTTGCCTTACTAGGTCCTATTCCTTGTGTCCTGAAATATATGTGATTTCTTAGTGTATGTGACCCTGTGTCAGAAAGCAAATGCCTTCTTTTCATAAACAACTTTTTTCCTTAATAATCTGTGAACTAAAATGCCTTTCACTTATGACATCGGTGTATTTTCAACATTGCCAGAAAAGAAAGTATTAAATAAGCAGTAGAGAAAAAAATAAGTTTCTAAGTTTTTCAGCTGAATAAGGTAACTGATTGTTTTGTAAAACTCAACAGGAAAGATAAAGATGACTTGTCAATAATATATATCATCGTGTTGTCGCTGGTATTCTTTCATAATCCAAATAATGCAGCCAAATTTGGCACCCACTGAGAACACCCTCAAGACCTGGTATTGCTGTAATAGTTTTATTGAATATTTTATTGAAAATAGATTTATTAGACCTCGGTATCTAAATTGGGAATAAGAGTGCCCTAGTCAGTTTATAGATTAGATGTATAAAAGTAATTTATTTTACTCCACCCTGGGTAAGAGAGATTTTTTACTTGTTTTGCTGTCAAGATGTTCTGTTTTCCCGTTTAGATCTTCAGCAATTGACTGTTAGGCAAACAAGGCAAATAAAAGTGTCATCAATCAAATCATAGAATCCTGTGAAGTGTCTTAGATTCTTTAAATATTAGAAAATTTGTACTAATTTGTCTCTGCACTAATTAAACAGCTAAAACATGACATTTGTTTTTATGTGAAACACTTACAATTCAATAATTTTATAAAAATATAAGCTATGAAAAAAATTGAAGTGAAAGAAACAGTGGGTTCCAATGGAGCTAAGAGAATTCAAAGATGTACTTACATAGAATAACATTGACCTAAAGTAATAATCAGTTTTAAAATGTCAGTATTCATAAAAATACAAACCATGTTGACAGACAAATACACTCGGCATCCCCACATCCTGCAGGCCCACTGCCTGCCTTGCTACTGGACAAGCAAATGACTCCACCCAAGTGTTGTCCAATAACTCAACTTGGCATTGACTCACACCAGAATCACTTAAAAAAATGATACTTTTTATTTCACTAGGTTAACTATTATCCAATGATCTTCACCAATCTAAACTATCCAAGGAAAATGTAAAAACTCAGGGAATCATAAAAACGAAAAACTGATCATGTAAAAAGGAGAATAGTTGTAGACTGAGGAGATTTTAGTAAATACTTTATGATGATGACATTTCCTTTTGATCAGGGGGTTCAATTTTCATATCTTTCTAGTTTCACACTTCACTAATTCATTCCTTTTTTAAAAAATTGAACACTAGATGTCCAAAGTCGGTTGACACTGAGTTTAACTCAGTGGTCTCTATGCCTCCCTATTTTTACTCCAATAAACTAAGAGGATCTTGTAAAAATAGAAAGATGGTAACAACAGCACAAATAAAATGAACAAATAGCTCTGTCACATTGAATAGTTACTATTAATTCCAGTGGAATAATGGAATAATAATTGTGCATAATTATTAAATAACAGTTGTTCCACTGGAGGTGTCTTGTTTCAATTACAATGTGGACATTAATGGTGAAACAGCAGGAAAAAAAATAAGAATATTTAACTAAAAATTAAGATTTAACTCAAAAATACATTTTAAATTAGGATTTAACAGTTTTTTGTTTTTTTTTCTTTTGCAGTTTTGGCCGGGGCTGGGTTTGAACCCACCACCTCCAGCATATGGGGCCAGCGCCCTACTCCTTTGAGCCACAGGAGCTGCCCCCAGGATTTAACAGTTCTAATATTCTCAAAGTTAGTTACAGAACAATTCTTTGAAGTAATGATTCTAAAACCTTCTATTTTGTAATATGAATAATGGAGAGGCATTTATTTGAGTCTAAAACATCACCTGATTTTTTAAAAATATCTTATACATATTATGCTTTCAGATAATAGCAATCTCATTTGAAATAAGTTTTAATTATCATACATGTCACAACTTAACATCAAGTTTCCATAGTTTCCAATTAGAATCGTTTTCCAATTTGACTGAATAACTTGTATTAATTTTTATGAGTATTGGGGTTTTTTAATTTGTTTTGCTAATTAATATTGTGAGTTAAAAATAATAGATGTATTTGGATCTCTTTTTCACATTAATGTGAGGGTACATACAATTAGGTTATATTATTTGTGTTTGTAAGTTAAAGCTTGAGTTGCAGTTGAATCTCTCACTCAGGACGTGTGCCATATATATTCCTACATTGCACACATTAAGTGAGAATTTATTGAACCTTTTTCCATTCCTTATCCTTTCCCTTCTTTTCCCCTTCTTGAATTTAATATGTTTTTCTTTTGTGTAGACCTGTAGTTGTTGATCTACTAGTTTCAACATAGTATTGAGTGCATGGGATGCTTGTTTTTCCATTCTTGAGATACTTTACTAAGGAGAATATTCTTCAAATCCACCCAAGTAAGTATAAAAGATGCAGAGTCTTCATCTTTTTTATGACTGAATGGTATTCCATGGTGTATTTATACCAGAGTTTATCAATCCATTTATGAGTTAAAGGGCACTTGAGTTGTTTCCACATCTTTGCAATGGTGAACTGAGCTACCATAAACATTTGAGTGCAAATGTCCTTATGACAAATGATTTTTTCTTCTGGGCAGGTACTTAGTAATGGAATTGTAACAACAAATGGAAGGTCTACTTTTGGCTCTTTGAGGATTCTCCCTCTATACTTCTTTACAGAAGGTCTATATTAGTTTGCAATATCACCAATGGTGCATAAGTGTTCCCGTCTCTCTGTACCCTCACCAGTGTCTGCAGCTTTGGGATCTTGTGATGTAGGCTATTCTCATCAAAGTAGGTAATATCTCAAAGTGGTTTTCATTTGGATTTCTCTGATAACAAGGGATGATGTGAATTTTTTTAAGTGTTTGTTTGCCATTCATCTGTGTTCTTGGGAAAAGATTTGGTTCATGTCTCTTGCCAGTGATTAATGGTGTTGTTCATTCTTGTTGATTTACCTGAGGTCTTTGTAGATTCTGGTTGTTAACTTTCAGATACATAGCATGTAAATATCTACTCCCATTCAGAAGGTTGTCTATTTACTTTCTTAATTGTGTCCATAGCTATACAGAAGCTTTTTAACTTGACCAGGTCCCATTTATTTATTTTTGTTTTTGCTGTAATTGCCAGTGCTGTCTTTTTCATGAATTCTCTCCCAACGATGATATCATAAAGAGATTTTGCCTCACTTCATTTTAGAGTTTTTATTGTTTCATGTCTTAGACGTAAATCTTTTATCCAGTGTGAGTTAATTTTTGTAAGTGGTGAGGGGTATGGAGATATTATAAGAAATAATTAAGGGTTATTTTAAAAGACTGCATTTTTAAAAGGCATATTCTTCTGGAAGAATTAGTTTAACACAGTAGTACCATTATGTTGAGTGACAAAATTAAAACTCAAAAGAAATATAACAAATACAATATAAAATATATTGAAACTAAAATTAAATAAGATGGTGCTTGGAAAGAAAATCTCTGTACATGGACATAGAGACCTGATTTTACATCTAGCTCTTTTATTAACTAATTGGCTCCTAAAAAGTGAGAAAGACATTAGTTGACTAATAATGTAGTAATAAAATCAATAACAATGTCTTTAGATTTGAAGGAAGACATATGAATTTAAATTGTAATATTATATTGATAAATAGTAGTGAATTATCAGCAAGTCCCTTATCTGTTCTGAACTTTCATGGTGCTCTCTGAAAAACGAGGATAATATTTATTCTCCTACAGGCATATCTAAGAGTTTTTTTGTTTGTTTGTTTACAGTATTTTTTAAATACCTCACTAATTTATCAAAGTTTGGATAACCTACTGATCAAATAACATAAGCCACTTCATAAAACAGTGTGGTTCATAGTTTTGAAAGACAGAACAAACAATTTTCATTTAGGTCATGTAAATTTTTTCTCGAGCAATAAAATAATAGGATTTAAATATTTGTGACAATCAGTATGGTTCTCTATATAATTTTTCCAATTTTACTATTTACCTTTATTTGTCAGATACATGCAATAAACAACAAATATGGCTCCAAACATTTTAGAATATTTATAATGTACCAGATATTTGGCACATTTTATGTATATTATCCTATTTGGTAATCATAGGACTTTATGGAATGAGTTTTATTATTCTGTTAAAGAAATGAGAATTTTCAACTTCAATAAATTTATTTAACTTGCAGAAATTTTCACAGTGGTAGCATCAACTTACACATCCAAAAATTCCAACTTCAAGAACATGCCCTTAGTAATCTGAAGTTGTTACACATAGAATAGAAAATTGGGATCAAAATTTCCTGTCTGCGTAATCTGTACCACTATTTAAAGGTGTATATTTGCTTCTTTATTCTTATTACTGCCTGTCTTCCCAATATGTCCTTAAGCAACACGAGGACAGGAAATGTATTGCTTTTTAACTTTGTTATGCCTAATGAGTGGAATAAACTGAATATACAAGGTGTGACAATTAAATTCATGAACTCATCCTAGGACAAGTGCTACATATTTCATTGCTAAATATCACTATGATCACCTTCAAAGTACTCCCTTTGGGAGGCAAGGCACTGATACCAGCACCAAGTACACCCTTCAAAATGATTTTGTAATGCTTTTTTGGGAATAGTCATGAAAGCTATCATCCTATTACCCTTGATATCCTGAATGTCATCAAAATTTCTTCTTCCAATAATTTCTTAAGTTTTTTTTTTTTTTTTTTTTTTGCAGTTTTTGGCCAGGGCTGGTTTTGAACCTGCCACCTCCAGCATATGGGGCCCACACCCTACCCCTTTAAGCCACAGGCGCTGCCCTAATCCCTTAATCTTCATATAAAGAAAAAAGTCATTGGATGCTAGACCAGGGGAGTAGGGAGTGTGTTCCAATATAGTCATTTGTTTACTGGATAAAAACTTTTTCACAGTGACAAGTGAGCTGGTACATTGTGCTATTGTCATGATGCAGGAGCCACACCTTTCTCATGCCAAGATTTTTAGTTAGATTTTCCTGTTTCTCTATCAGTATTTATTTGACATGTTATGCTTCCCACAAGCAGCTAATGATACATACAACTTGAAGAAATTTCGCAATGTTTTCATCGTTTCTGCTTGTTACTATTTGCCCTGAACTCTCATCATGCGTGATGTTTTCTCTGGCTCTCAGAAAAAGGGTTAATCCACTCATACACTGCAGTTTTTTTCCATTATTCCCCATAACTATAAGTAACATGTTCTTGATTTTGCTTCCACTCTTGCCAAGTTTAACAAGAAATGTATGAATGTTTGTTTGTTGCTCTAATTCAAGCTCCAACATTCTTGCAACAGAAAATAAGAACACACAAGTCTTGCCACTCAGCAAGACTGCCACACATAGACATGAAGACAACTGTAAAACACTAATATACCAGGGTTATGAACCTTACCAAGTTGTTTGTACAGTGCTGCCAACCTTAGCACACAGTGGCATGTTTGCAAACTTAATTGTCAGAGCTTAAATGTAGAACCAGATATGTACTGAATAAACATGTAAGTAAATTATCATTAAGATAGAGGAAAATCAGATGTAGCATATTTCTTAGTTCT
This sequence comes from Nycticebus coucang, assembly GCF_027406575.1. Taxonomy (NCBI): domain Eukaryota; kingdom Metazoa; phylum Chordata; class Mammalia; order Primates; family Lorisidae; genus Nycticebus; species Nycticebus coucang. Next base: position 43,890,881 of record NC_069794.1, on the reverse strand, counting down.
CTTATAGTTCCTTCCCTATGGTTCAGAATGAATTTTAGAAAACTCCATAAATTACAGACTTTCAGTCTTCCAAACTAGGAGAAGTTCTGTCCTTGTCTCTGAGAAATAAATGATGTATCAACAAGAAGACCTCCAGTACCCCAGAGACATAATTAGTTATCATTAGAAAAAACAAAATAAAAAAGTATCAAACAAATGATCAAAGCTACAAAGTTGGGTTAAAATAATTCTATTAACATGGAAAACCAGAATAAATTGTGCAATAACGTTTTCAAAAGCCATAGAATTAGAATATAGTGAAGTTTGCAAGATGCAAAAATCCATTAATTTAGCTGTAGTATTTTACTTATGGACTTTGAGGAAGCTTGAGCCACGGCTGTTTTAGAATGAAAGGTCTTGACTTAATTGAGGCATCAGAAATAAATGGTGGCAAAACCTGTAAATAACTGTAGCAGCCACAGATCAAAGATCGATCTTTATATGTGATGGTTATTCAGAGTTTGCAGTATGCTCTTCAGTAATTTCTACCTTTAAGCATAAATCACTGCCATTTTGGTTTATAAGACAAAGGAAAATGAAAATTATTTTCTTTTTACTTCTCATATTTTCACCTCCCTTTCATTTTAAGGCCATCACCATAACATGATTGAAAGAATCGATAAGGAACAGACAATTATTTGTACTAAATTAAGAGAATCATACTTTCCTTTTGAGTGATATATATTTTGTGTGTGCCTCTCTGTCTATCTAACTGCAAATTTCACTCATAATTTTACTTCAATTAGAGTTGTACATGCACACAATCACAGCTAACATAATTGCAATAGAATTCTAAATTACATTTATTTTATATTATTTAATTCAAGAAACAGTTATCAGTGTCTTTATATTAATATATATCAGTCAGAATATTTGTATAAAAAGAGTACATTTACTCATTCAAGGAGCATGTGATGAGTTAACTACTATAAGATAATGGATTTTGCTTGTATTTGGACACAAAGTTCTTTTTTTCCTCAAGGCGCCCCATATTTTAACTTTGAGTTATTAAATATTTACTTAACACAATCTATACTGCATAAGAGTTCTTGTAAAACAAAAGAATCAATGACAATCACTGAAAACCACACTACTTAAACAGTATATTTTTTTCATAGTAAGTATTCTTCTTAATGAAGAATTATGATTTTATGATCAAATGAAGTCCATTTAAATAACTGTGAGACAACAAAATTTTCTGAATAATATATGTGTCCTAAATATATATTTACTTAATGTAAATAGAAATTATCCCACAGAGTCTTCTTTTTACTTTTAATAATAAATTCCTGAAGAAAGTAAAGTCAATTTAAATTATCTATATCTAAATAAATTGAAATTGGAACAGTAAACAAAACATTTGTACCCCCATAATATTGTGAAGTCAAAAAAAAAAAGAAAAAGAAAAAGAAATCCAGGGTGGCCATAAAGTTCCTGTGTAATTTTTAATTACATACTATTTTAAATTGTACAGGAACTTTATGGCCAGTCTGTATTTGTTGAAAACTTTTTTAAAAAGAAGTTAATATTATACATAGAAATGGCTGATATTAGACTACCAAAGCTCTTCGTCTTGCTGGAGCTTAGTATGTAGTTAGATAATATTTATTTCTAGAGCTAAGAATCAATATCTTCGGGAAAGAGAGAAGTCTGTAAGTATTGCCATATAAAACATTTTCGATGTACTACATAGCTTCTTTATAATTTTTTAGATATTCTTTAAAAATTTTTATTACATGCTTTGGGTTTCAAAATGATTATGTTTTTTGATGCAGCGTAATACACAGTGGAAACAGAGACTAAGAATGCATGTAACGAAGGGTACAGTGGACAACCAAATGATACAGTCTGACCTATGCTTCAGTCATTAAATAATTATGCTGTGTGTGGACGTTTTCATCTTTATTTTCTTTTAATTCTATTCCCATTTTCAATTCACTCATACAACAGTTTCCTAACACATTGTTCTGAATTACATAAACAGAAAACTCATTTCATCAGCTGAATTCCCAGTCACAATCACCTGTTAGAAATTTGAAGTCTTAAAGCAAGAACTAGAGCTTCCTCTTTAATACGCTAGACATCTTATTAAGTACCTTTCAACAAATTCCTATAAAAGAGATTTTCTGTTTTGAAGGAGAGAGTGAAAACAAGCATTGACATTGCAGTATACAAAACATTGCCAGGTGTGGTGGCGCACGGTTGTCATCCCAGCACTGAAGAGGCTGAGGCAAGTAAAGCCCTTAAGCTCACGAGTTTGATGCAGTCTGGACAACACAGGGAGACCCTGCTTCTAAAAAAATTAAAAATAAAAATTTTTTAGAAGTGCCTCAGTAGGTACTTGTGTTGATGTACAAAATAGCAGTTTAAGATATGTGTGACTATTTATAATATATGAATTACTGGCATTATATTACAACGTAGATTCTATGGAATTACACCATATTTTTAATGGATTATCCTCATTACAAATGCATAATCAATGAATCAGGCAAATTTCAATGAAACTGGACAGAAGCTGCTGTAGCATTCTTATCACTCTTTGTGCAGGCATGATGCTTTGTTGCTTCAAATGGATAGTGCCTTTGATATTTTCTCAATAAAACTTTCAATATTTTCCAAAAATAAGCAAGGTGAGATAGCTTACGCACACAGCTCTTTAGATTCGGTTATGTTATCCAGTTCGGTTTTGGAAATGCTTATTTTCATTCCTTTACTATTCTGTGATGATGAGGTGCTGCGATATTCTTCTTTGAACTACTCTGGGTGAATTTACTAATCGTGGGTGAGCGACTGGCTCTTTAACAGAATCCAACATGTGTTTATATGTTAAGTACACATTGTATGCTCTACCTATCTAATTCGTGCAAGCAAAAGAATATTCCAGAGGATGAAGAAATAAAATAAGAACATCAACTACCAAGCCTGAGATTAGAACATGTTCTCAGAGTCTTGGCTTCCTTCTCTTCTTTAGTGAACCTGGACGTGCCTTCATTACTCAAGGTTGCCTAAAACAGTTCTTATCCTTTCAGTGGGAAGGTTGAATCAGGGTGGCACAATTTCTGAGTTAAGAACGATGACAGTAAAGATCTCGTATGTTTCTTAATTCAAATGATGGAATTGTTTTTCTGATTTAATCCAAGTACCTTGAGCTAAGTATCCCCACACCCATTAAAAAAAAAGTCCCTGGGGTTCTGGATTGACAATGTTGGGAAAGCAAACCTGGGGAATAGAGAGGCGTGTATAACCTCACAGCCTTCCCCATGTGGCCTTCCGTATATCACTCTTGTCATTATATGAAATTTATAACAGAAGAAACAAAAACCCTGAGGTTTTAATTAACCCTATTTGGTAGTTTAATTTGGGAAGCATTATATCATGCTTTAAGCATTATACCAATTTAAACATCATTTTCTCATACTTATTTATATTAGATGTAGTTACCACAGCTACTTCATGGGACATTCGTGAAACATGAAAAACAAATCAGGATAAGTCAAGTCACTGTCTTTCTATTACAGATGGCCTATAATATTAAAATGAATGGGGTTTGTTGCTCCTTTTCTATTAATGGACTCTATCCTTTATCAATCTTCTTTTTCCAGCTGTGTCCTCATGGAATCAATTGCAGGATCTATTTCAGTCATAGCCACAGTTGTCTGTTTGAATTGGGACAATGGAAAAAGGTTACTAAACATAATTTAGATTTCCTACCCTAATTTTCTAATAGATTATCAAAAGTGGTGAAAATCATGGAGAACTGATTTTTTTCTCTACTTCACTATTCCCAAATATTTTCCCTAATGGTAACTCTTATTCCTCAACATTTTTGTTTACTCAACTTAAAAATTGTCTTCATTGGACTCAAACAAATTTCATGTTTGTAAACTTTTTGGAAATTGACTATAGATTTTGCAATTTATAGCTTTCCCTGGAGACTCTTAGAGGTTGATCTAGATCTCTATACTCAAAAGACGTGTACTTAACGGTTTGTATTAAGAAAATTGTATTTTTCTAGCTGTCAGTCCAGGAATACAAGAAGACTTCAAACAATTAATATGTGTAGGCAGGAGGAGGAGAGAAATGAAACAGTAGGTATTTGTTGCTTTGAAGGGCACCAACATGGGCCTGAACACCTACTTGAAACAAGGTCATAATGTGACTTGCAAAGACTCTTACTCTGCCTTTCTGAATACCAAATGTATTGTCATAGGTCTATCTCTTGGAAGTTCAGCAATTTATTTTTCTCAATGGCATCTGTGGATTATAATAACTCAATGTCTGTATTTTAGGATTATTGTGAGATTCTAATGAAATTCTGGTTATTAATTGACTTTGACAATTATTAATCAATTTCTTGAATATACAGTTTGTGCAAGGCAGTCAGCAGCAATAGTAGCTATTATGAATAACCCAACACTAGCCGAAATCCACAATGCTTTTCAACAACTGAACTACTGTATTTCTTGCACAAAACATATGCTCAAAAAATGCTTTACATTTTTGTAATTAACCTTTCTTCCCATAATCCTAGTACCTCCTTAAAATGTAAAAAATTTAGAGATCACATGTAGCATAGGGATTTGAAATGTTCTCTACTTTCTATGAAGTACAACTTCCACAAATACTTTCTGATTCTTGGTTCATCTTTTAGTTCTCCCTGCAGAGATTGATCAGTATTGAATGATTATTCATAACAGGCACTGCATACACCAATTATATTTTATATACCATTTTACTTAATTCTCACCCAGAACCTGTGGCACAGAGAATTACTTAAGCTCTTACCTGATCTAAGGATTATCTGGGTGTAGAGTTTGGGGCGGGGATCTTGACAAGAGAAATTCCACAGCTCCCATTCTGTGTACACTTAAGCCAGATGCCTGTGGAATACGCCCTCTCTGTGCTGTGCTCCCTCTTCCATGCTCTGCGTTTGGTAGAGACATAACCTCATTTGGAGAGGTTTGAGTCTGCGCAGCTCTTCTTGTGGCTGAACATAATGTAATTTTATCATTTGGTGTTATTAAACACATTTTTGGTGCAAATTGAAGGTCCATCTGCTAATCTAGTTTCTGTGTGCAAGAGAGAGAGAGAGAGAGACTGATTTTACTGTACCCCTTCTCCCTAACACTCCAAGATAATCGACCTAAATTCTGAGTTGATTATTCTGTTGTGGCTCAGGAGACACTATCCCAAAATATCACTGCAGGACAGCAGAATATACCACTACAAAATATACCTCTTTGGCATATTGATTTTTTTCAAGCTGGTTATTCTGAGAAACTGCAGACACTGCAGTAGCTCTGGAAACCTGCCAGTATATAAATATATATATTTATAGAGGAAATATTTATTAGTAAAGGTGTCTATATCAGGAAGAAAGTTGCTCTGAGACAATTAGCACGTGAGAGACTTTCAGCATGACAAGGCAACCCTTAACCATGGTTCCCTACTCTCCCTCACCCTCACCCTCAGAAGCCCCAAGCACCTATTTCTACAGCACCATCATGCTATTTGACTTTTTCTTATTTTGCCCTTGCTTTGTGTGTGATTTTTTTTATGACTCACACGCATGTGTACATTGTTAAAATTGTTTCTTTCCTGTTAATCTGTCTTATGTCAACTTCATTCACAGTCCAGCCAAAGAAACAAGAGGGTAAAACTAAGGAATTTTCTTTCTGCTATATTATCATTAACTGACTTTCTAAATATGGTTTTATTTTTATTAATATGTATTCAAATATTTTCATGATTTTTTCTTTTAACTTTATAAAATAGAATCACGTTCTTATGTGGTCTGTTAACCATATTCTTTTTTCCCTCTGAATATTATATTGTTGAAATGTAGCCAGCCATGCTTTTGAGCATTGCTATATTTGGGCTCTTATAAAATATTCCATTTAGTGAATATACGATGGTTATTTTCATCCACTCTCTCATTAATTGACCTTTGGTCCTCCCTTCTTATACGTGGATATTAAAATTGATACTGACATTTTTTTACATGTGTCACGGTGTACGTGAGCAAGAATTACACCTTGGGTATGTACCTTAGGACATAATTTGTGGGTTTGAGACACATGAATTGAAGCATCATAATATACAACCTTATTTCAAAGCGATGGCACCTATTTGTATTTCCACTGACAATATATAAAAAAAAACTTGAATTTCCAAATATTTTCTAATATTTGCTATTGTCAAATATTCTAATATTTAATTACTTAACCACTATCAAATGGTGACCATAATTTGCATTAACCTGACTACTAATGATGTTTTTCCTTTTATTTGTATCAACCAAATCTATTTTCTTCTTTTGGGTGATGCCTTACCATATCATTAGCCCATCTTATTGGTTGTTTAAAATATTTTAAAAATAAACAACAAAAAGACATAAAATACTAAAGAATGGATCATGATTAGATCATGAACAGCTGAGAACTAAATAGACACTCATTAAATACTGTTATAAATAAATGACATTGAAAACATAAAAATAAAATAAATTTTATGTTTTTACATTTGTGGACACATATTGTATCCAATTTGCTCTATTAAGAATATTTTGCAAAGGGTCATATATAACACCCATGAAAAGAGTATCTTCCATGGTAATAATGGTAAAACAAGAGAAGTAGCAAGATCCATCAATATATAATTCCTTATTTTAATAGCTTATGAAAATTAGAGCATCCAAGAGTTATTAGGCTTCTACGAACTCTAATCTTTATGAATTTTGTAGCAAAACATCCCTCTTGTCTTATTTCTGGCCTTATGACAAATTCTGTATCTGTTAGAATAAAATTCTAATGGAATTTTAGTAGTTCAAAGGGGATAGTATAGAGTTAGTATTAATCTTTCAAAAATAGCTCCCCAAATGCAACCCCCTTCTATAAAGTTAAGCCACTATATGTTTTTTACAAACTATATGTACTGTATTGAATAAATTTACTGTATTTTTATAAGGAATCTCTCTGTTAATACAAATAGCCTCTGCAATGTTAAAACAAAGAGAAATGTAATTTAAATGTCACATTTTATTTATGTAAGAATATGAAATGTAAGCTACGTAATATCAAGTAGATTAATTTCAATGCATATGATTTAAGTGTGTTTTATTGCAATCTTGTCCTGCCACAAAGCATCTTTTTGAAGTCAAGATTTTTGGTATGGCAGCCCGACAGGTTACAATAGTTGAAATATTAAAATTCAGACGATTCTTTTGAAATGTTCATTCTGTACATCTCTATCTCTGACATCCCATAATGGGAGGTAAAATAAGCACACTTGTGCTAAAGTAATTTCGCATAGTGTTATGTTATTTAACTGTCAAAGTAGCCTTCATAGTAACAAATTACTATCCCTGTTTTACAGGTGAGGAGAGAAAGGGTCAAAATTTTAGTGTAAATTTTGCTGTAAAAAGGTGAAATTTCTATAAAAATGATTATTCTCTCACTGCAAAAAAAAAAAAATCCTTTAGGGTGTTATGAGAAATATACGGCTTACTATAGCCCAAGAAAGAAAATAATTACCATTGGAAAGGTAAAGATGAACCTCTGAAGAGTTTAAAGGACAACATCGTGGCAAATTTTAATGAAGTTTAGAGGATCAGACTGGAATGACTGAGTCAACATGACCACCTGTTTATAGGTAGAAAAGCATGAGTTGTTTTTTTTTTTAAGAAATAATTTTTGCTAGTAATGTGCTTATGTTTAGGGGAAACAATTGGCACAAGATCGGAAAGGTGTATCAGTCAGAAGTGAAACTGCAGGAATGTGCGTTCCCAGGCAAATGAATCTGCTTTTTTAGTGATACAGTGAGGTCAAGGTCTGACATAATTAGAGATACTCTTTAAGAAGGCGAAAATGTCTTCAGGGAGTTAGATGGATTGTATTGGATGAATGGGCAATATCAGGTAGTTATTGGAATGATCTAATCCAGAAGAAAATATAGTAGAAATACATTTAAAAATGAGGAAAATTATGTAAGAGATTCTATACAAGAGAATGACAAAACACTGTAACAGAAGGGGGTGTGTGGGCGCTAATACAGTTTTCAGAGAGGCTTTCATAAATTTTAATTGTATGACTCAGGGAATGGTGGATACTGACATGATTTAGGAGTTCTAGAGAAATGCTTGGCTCATCATATTCATTTGGACATCATAGCAGGTTATCCAGAGATCTCAACTGTACACATGTTAATATTTATTTAGATGTCAGAAACAGATGTAATTTATGTCAGTACATGTCCTAACACACAATAGGAATTTTATGCATTGATGGTGATCAGTGATTGACCAGCAAACCGAAATCCTGCTTAGAGACTTTTAAAAAAACTCAGTTATATGAGATTGTAGTTATGTCTTCCCTTTTTACTTTTCAAAAGTAGTCATGTCTGATCTTGGCAAGTAAGTTTGTACGCAGAATTTGAAGGTAGGGTCCAGATTTTCATGCCTCTTTTTGCTTTATTCTTGAATATGTAAAGTGGATACAGAGGAAAAAGAAAAAAAAAAAAGTATGGCTCAGATTTTCATGCCATTTTTTCTTTTTGCTTCATTCTTCAGTTTGTACGATGATACAGGGGAAAAAATGTATGGCACTGCAAAGCTTATCTTTATTATTATTATTATTTTTTTTATTGTTGGGGATTCATTGAGGGTACAATAAGCCAGGTTACACTGATTGCAATTGTTAGGTAAAGTCCCTCTTGCAATCATGTCTTGTCCCCATAAAGTGTGACACACACCAAGGCCCCACCCCCCTCCCTCCGTCCCTCTTTCTGCTTCCCCCCCATAAACTTAATTGTCATTAATTGTCCTCATATCAAAATTGAGTACATAGGATTCATGCTTCTCCATTCTTGTGATGCTTTACTAAGAATAATGTCTTCCACTTCTATCCAGGTTAATACGAAGGATGTAAAGTCTCCATTTTAGCTTATCTTTAATGGTTTGCTCTGTGATACAAAAGCATCCTCGAACATTAGGAACAATGAGTAACGTACAGCAGGAAATAGGTAAATTCCTAGAAGTTTTTAAGCAAATGTTAAAATGGAGCAGCAAATGTTAACATTTAGTGAAGACGAAGACTGGATTGTGGAGTCAAATCCTAGGATGTTAATTCCCTGACTAAAGGAAGGCCACATTTGAAAGAATGTTTCCCCAACTTTCTTCACTACAAGGATATGTTGAAAGCATCTCTCCTTAAATTGTTTTCCATTTTTAAAGCATTATCATCACATTTAATTACTGGGCCTTTTGGAAAATTATTCAGCATTTTACTCAGTAGGGTGTCTATTTTTGCGCAGAAAATTACTATCCGAGAGCACACAATTTAATCTAGCATATACGCTAAATCAATGCTTAAAAGGGGAGAAAAAAACACTTTCTTTTAATCTTTTCAGTTCTTTCATTTGATAAAACAAGTAGGCGTACTAGCTTGGCTAAATATGCTTTAAAAGGAGAGCTCTGCAGGTGAAGTGACAAAAGCTTTGTGGGTGCTTTATTCTGCCTTCTTTTCTCTATATCTAAGAGGACTCTAGCATTGATCCAAAATGGTATTTCCCTTTTAGGTGTGTATCATAACACAGGGAAGGAAAGATGGCATTTCTAGACGAGTCTTTCATCCTATGACAGCTAAATTATTCTCTTCCAAATATGCTAAAACAACAGATTTTCATTTTGTTCAAGGCCTTACATCATCGTTAAAAAGCCTTTTGGAATTTGTTCCAGTCATCAAAAATGCAGAACTGGGAGAGAAAATAAACACTGAGGTACCGATATCACACCGTGTCTAAGACATGATTCAAACCTTTGAAAAAGCATGTGCAATTACAGAGAACATTCTCACTGTAAACAGCAAAGCCAAGGTCTTACAAATAAATGGAGTAGGCAGCTTATGGGATGTGATTAGAGGGGCAAGCCAGATGCTCCTATCTAAAAATATCCCTCATGCCTGTTACCTTTACAATTCATTCCTCTGCATCTTGGAAGCTTTTTTGATCAGGAAGAGACCCCCATTAAAATGTAAATACTCCTGGGAGATGCAGAGCCTTAATCTTTTATCAAATATCATCATAGTAGACTAGTTGGAATAAAACAAGAAATAGAATAAAGCTCTGGAAAATGAGTACAGAAACAAGATAAAGGGAGAAGGGATGCTGGCAGGAGAGTGAAGACTCTGGAATAGGAGCTTGTATATATCACAGTGACGGTTCTGATTAAATGGAGTAATTTTTTTTTTTTTTAGAGGCAGTTTCACTTTGTCACCCTTGGTAGAGTGCTGTGGTGTCACAGCTCACAGCAACCTGCAGCTCCTGGTCTTAAGCAATTCTCCTGCCTCAGCCTCCCAAGTAACTGGGACCACAGGCACCGGCCACAATGCCTGGCTATTTTTTGTTGCAGTTTGGCTGGGGCCAGGCTTGAACCTGCCACCCTTAGTATATGGGGCCAGTGCTCTACTCTCTGAGCCACAGGTGCCGCCCTGAGGAAGGTTTTTAGAGTCAGAATGAAAATTCCATTCAAGCCATTTACAAAGGTTATAATTTAGTAAAGGAATCTTATGGTTAGAAGACACATCTCTGGACCTTCAGAGACCTAGGTTCTATATTAACTCTATTTACGTTTAGATGATTACTGGGAATTAAACATTAGTAAATAATATTATCCCACTAAATGAATAATAATCCTGCCTATCAAACGATTTCTGGAAATATTTAATTAGGTAACATGTATAGTGTCTCAAAATAATATCTCTATATTAAGGCAAAATCAAATTCAATTATAGTTCAAGAATCGTATATGCTCCAATTTGATCAACAAAATTCCCTCAGAACTTGGTGATTCTGTTTTCTGCCTCTGTGGAATCATACAGCAAGGAAGTGAAATCAAAGATCTGAGTGCAGGTTTTGCCATTTCATAGCTGTGAGATTGATTCATCCTTCAGAAATGTCAATATTCTCATCTAGAAAGTGACTGTTATCATGCTATGTTATGTAGACACCTTTAAAGTTTTGAGATAATTTATGTCAGTGGTCAAGGATTAGAAACATTGCAGTTTCTCCCTAACGCCTATCTGTCTACCATATGTTTTAGTCTTTTAGTTAAGAGAAATAATTAAATTGGCATTTATTATTTAATGTTATTCATATTATTTCTTTCAGAAATAATTATTAAATTTATTTTTGTTTATTTCTAAAAAAAAGATTGATTTCTAGAACTTGACTTGGGAGAGTCCATACTTTTTTGAGATTGTTAAAGCATTTGCTGTTATTTTAGGATATATTTTATTATTATTAGGTTTTAAACATTAAATTCATATATAATATCAACGGGGCCAACCTCACAAAGTAAAACTCATAGACACTGAGATTTTTTAAATTTTTTAAATTTTAAATAGAAATTTTAATAGAAATTCTAATAGAAATTTTAATAGAAATTTTTTAAATTTCTATTTAGTTCTGAATTATTATACTAATGTAGAAGAGGAATAAAATATAACATTTTATAAAGTGAAAAAAAAAAAAAGAGAAATATCAGCTATTTGATCCAGGAAAAAAAAATACATTTTTCTTCTTTGTATAATAATACAATAAGTCCTGTTGTATATTAGGTTAAATTAAAGATTGTCCTCTTAATGTTTAGTAATCTTAAGAGGCAGACTTTAAAACATAAAACAGGTGACCATAGGTATCTATGGATAGAAAATGCTCTCCTAGAAAACATCAAGTCAGCACTGTGAGGACTTTGACACGGCAAAGAAACATTCACGACAGGTGATCATGTGTACTTTTTTTTTCATGTGTACTTTTTTAAACGATTAAAACCATGTGAAGAGCTTAAAAGTGTCTACTTAACAACAAACTGCTGTGCTGCTACAAGATTTCTATCTATCCATCTATCATACGGCGTGGGACAGGTTTTCCCATGTGTATTTATTTTTTCTCATTACTAAGGCCTGTTGGTTGAATGTGAATTCTCTATCAGATACACTTAACCCTTGGCTTGTGAGCCAGGTAAATACTGAATTTTATCATTTAATTTATTTTTCTCAGTGTCTATTGGGTGAAACGTCTTTCATCCTGCCCTGTCCCTTGGTTGTCTGCCCAGTGCCTGGTGCAGGAAGCACTTACCCTACTCTGCAAAGCCTGCAGTCCAGCACCACATACAGGTAGATGATTAACAGCTGCTTCGTGATGATGAAGGATTTGGGTGGAAATATTCACTTATCCCTCTGTTTCTTTTCACTTTTCAATGTACAAGAAACATAAAAATTATAATTGCTCATCATAACTTCAAATGAGAAATAAACAGCAGTCACAAAGGATGCCGTCCTCAAAGATCCTGTTTTCCCATCAGCAACCTGAGTGATCATTTTCAATGCTGAGGGAGTGAACTGCAGAGAAGAGAATAAAGATGAGGGTATCTGAGAAATGTTCCCCCTGTGCTTATCAGGTTGGTATCCATAATGTCACAGATGTCAAACAACAAAGCTAATCTCCCAACGAAAATGGAATTGATAGTACTATCTAGGTGTTCCTCCCGAACTTTCTGGAGCATTTGTTTAAACAGAGGGTAGTTGGAGGTTACTAAGTTCTGTTCCCGATAGCATCCTTAATTTCCTAATTCCTTTTTGTATGTAGATAACAGTTTCTGCCTTCTAAGTGCCTGCAGAGATCTAGCTCTTAAAAGGAAATTTCAAAGGAGAAGGTGAATTTGTATGTTAATCCCCTTCCCCATAAAATAAACATGGGGTGTGTTGTAATCATTTCTTTCATCTGTTAGCCGGGATGATTTTAACTCAAGTAGGGGTGAGCATCTGTGCTAAGGTAAGCAAGCTGGCTTTGCTAAAAGTCCTGGTAACTCTGCAAGTTGTTTCTCTGAATTTTGTTGGATCTTCTATGCTTACATTCCCATGTAGGAACATCTCCTATGATTATGCACCGGCTAGTTTCTCCTTCATGAATAGCTGTTTGCTGGCAGTGCACGGCAGGGTACAAGTGCTTCTCCAGTAAAAGCACAATGCATTGTGGAAGGCACCTTGTGTACTAATTGAAACAAATTCTGTTGCCCTGTATTTATTGAGTGATGTTCAACCTCCTGCATCTACAGAAACCACTGTATTCAAGCTGACATGTCCCGCTGGAGTGTTGTCTGACAGCCTCACAGACATTTAAAATTAATGTAAAGTAATGATTGATTTCAAAATATGAAAATACATAGCATGTCATAGGTGAACTGGAAATGGATGTTTCTTTGTTTTATATTCTATTTTTTTCTGATTCATCTCTTCCAGAATAAATTCATCATTACAGAGTGAAAAAGTTGCCCTAGACTAGAAGATAAATACTAAACGCTAAAGAAATGTAAAATAGTAAATGTAAGGTTACAGATTTAAGAAAGATCAATAACATGCTATACCTCTGGTACAGCTTGAATACTCATCCCCCCAGGGTGAAAACAGGAAATACCAAAACAGGTCACCGTTGTTACAGTGTTTGAGGAAAAACTGCTAAATCCAGAACATGTAAACATAGACATACTCTATCAACTCATGCTCTAGGCAGTAGTCTCTACAAAGTTTCACTCATAAATAATCGCCCATATGTAAGAATATGGTTTTGACAAGTTTCTGCCTACAAATGGTAACATTCAAGCCATATGCTAAAACACTGCAATCATTCACTATATTCTTTCTCGGATTCTCCACTTAGGAGGCCGTGTTCACCCGTATCCATAATGCCTACACTTGGAACATACTACACGCTCAGAGAATACTTCCTGAATGGGAGATGAAAGCTCCAGTCTTTCCTAACTACAAGGTTAGTCATTGCAATATTTATTTTATATATTGTAAACATGCACATATAATCTTGTTCCAAAAATGTTTGGCCAGTATTAGCATATACAGAGGACTATTGCAAAATAGTACAATGCTATTTCTAACTATGTCAGCATCTTCTCTCCATTTTCCTAAACTTTCCTCATTACATGTCTACCCTAAGCCTTGTACCCACTAGGAATACAAGGTGGTTTTGCAGTTAAGTTTTTGTGGCTCCTGGTTTACCACTTCACTCCTCTCACCAATAAACCCAACGTTCAGTGTATATTTGAGATAGCTTTCTTTACGGTAATCACACCTAGCATATCTAGTAACATAGGATACATATTTCCTCCTCAGGTTCAGAATTCCACTGGGTGAGCTTACATAAAATAGAGGCCCTCACAGAATACGGAGGAAAATACACTCTAATTCCAGCAAAGATACTGGAGATAATAGCGATCGTCTGCACTTCACCCCTCCCTTTTGCTTCTAACTGGACTACAGCAGGTCTGCAGCTCAGCACACCAACTAGAATTTCAGGGTCATGTGACAACTCAGATGCTTCCCACTAGGCAGTTAAGTTTAGACAGATTTGTCTGGGGCTCAACATCAAGTGAAGAAAGCTCTGATTTGGCAGGGCTAAAACAGCCAAGCTTGGCAGTAGTATCTACCGAGTATCCAGAGCTGTTACCACCTTAAAATAACATAAATATCTAGTTTCCTTGATCCTGTGGCTAGCCCATGTCTTATGACTCTATGACACATATATCTCTTTCTCTTTATTTAAACATATATGTGTGTATCATATTTAAACGTATATAATTCACTATATACACATGCTACATATATAATATCACAACTCTTTAGATTGAAAACTGTGTCCCCACTGTATCCATTAAACTGTTACTCAGAGAGATTAAGTTCATTGCATAAGACCACCCTGCCAGTGATCTCGGAAACTGTGACTTCAACCTACGTCCACTAGCCTGCACTCACCACAATGCCTCCTACAAATTTTTAGCTAATATAGGATAGGCTAGAGCTGACAGAAAGAGTTGTTTCTTGGTCATTGTAAGAACACTGTTAGCATGAATGATCACTGACATATCAAGAGTGCTGAAGTGTATCCAGAAAGGAAACGTGGGCTTCTCCCACCATCTCTCAGACTAAACCCCTGAGATGTAGACTGGTGCAAGTCCCAGTCTGTGGACTCAGCTGTGCTCTGAACATAAAGCATAACACCAAAACAGCACCCCTTCTCTTTCACAGAACAAGGACATTTGGATTAGAAGACCTCCCTTCCTAAATTCACTCTGCCTCTGGTGGAACATCTCAAATCACAATTCCAGTTACACCATGCCTTGCTCAAAACAAGGTCACTGAGCATCCATGGTCTGATTATTGAAAACATCTCGTCAAGTTTAAGTCCTATGACATTACAATTCAACAAGAATTAACGATTCTCTGGTATAGCTTTTCAATCAATCAATCAATCAATCAATCAGTCAATCCAATGTTGGTAATCCATCTCTATGTTAGGATATCCAGTGATAGTAAAATTGGTCTCCCAAAGAGTCTGCTCATTTATTAGAACATTAAAAAATAATTATAAGGGTACAAGCAAATAAAGTCAGCTGACATAAGTCTCCTCAAAAACAATTCTCTGGAGAGAGAGAGTCACCATGCCATTTTTTAAGATTTTTGGCACCATATTTGCTTAAAGGTAAGGTGATATTTTTTCCCAAAGCTCTCCCAGAACAAAAGTGATCACACTATGTTGGGTCTCTTAAGGATGCTTTCATGTTTTGTGCTGTGTTTGAGGAAGATGTATCAGCCTTTGAGAATATGAATAAATTTCTATATTTTTTATTAATATTAAATCATAGCTGTGTACATCAATGCAATCATGGGGCACCATACACTGGTTTTATAAATAGTTTGACACCTTTTCATCACACTGGTTAGCACAGCCTTCCTGGCATTTTCTTAGTTATTGTGTTAAGACAATGATATTCTACATTTACTAATAAATTTCTATTTTGGATGCTTACACAGGTCAACTATTAAAAAGAAATGACAAAGTATTTTAATATGGTTTAATAACCAGCCAGAAGGGATGAACTAAAATTTGCAAGTGTTCTATGACTTGGAAAGGACACATTTTAAAAAGACCACTTTAAAATTCAAGGGATAAATTGTATTTGTTGTGGCAGTAGGAGATATATACCTGAGGGATGAACTAAAAATGAATCGTTCTCATTATACAAGGAAAAGAACATAAAAGGCTGGGTTTCTTACTCTTACTCAGAGCCATAAAACAGTGCATGACAGGGAGAGGGTAAATGGCATTTGTAGACTAAAGGAATGAATGAATATATGGTTGGTTGTGGCTTGAAATAAAGGGTGCTAGGGAGAACATCAACTTCAAAAAGTACTGTTTCTCAGATAACTTGGAAATGGAGATGACATATTAAATGGTCAGTAAGGTGAACTTATTGATGACAAAGACATTGACAATGACAAGGCTTAAATTAAGTTTGTTTTTTTTAAGTTCATATAATGTGGTGAAAAAGCAATAGTTGTGATGTCAATATTACCAATAGAGATTTAACTATTTTATTTTATATTCCAAAATGTTTGTATATTCAGATTGTCCATGATTGTTTCTTCCCACTTCACCTCCCCCCACAAAAAAAAAGTGATTATTTTTTATTTGGGCTGGCATTTTATTCAAATTCATGAGGCATTTGAAGGCTTGGCTTCCAAGTAGGTGTCTCTTTAGACTGAATTTTCTGTGTTCCCACAGGGGCTACTCATAAAGCTCGGTTTTCATTCATCCTAATATACACCATTGAAATGTAGCACCTGGAATTTAATGTAAAAATGCTTTGCAGTTAGATACAGGATAAAATGAGGGTTTTATCTTTTTTTTTTTTTTTTTTGGATGCTGTGTGCTGACTAAAGTAGCTTAAAATTGCATTTGCACTTTGGCAGTCACATCACACTATTGACTAATATTGAGACTTTCCACAACTCAAATCCCAACATCTTTCTGACATGTGCTGATAAGCCGCCTAATCTTTCAGCCAGACTAGTGCAGGTAGCTGCAAGGAACATTTTTTTTTACTTTTACTTTTGTCCAGTTTGCAACATAGCCTTCTAACAGAGAACTGTGTTTTCAGGTTTCTCACAATCGGCACATGTGCTATTAGGAATCTATGACCTGATTGAATTTTTGGTAGTGAAAGCAAATGAAGATGCATTATTGGGATGTCATGAAGTAAAAAGCAGACCTTCCCCTATGGGACTTTCAGTCGGTAATGTTGAGTACTTTAGAAAAGTTTACTAAAATTAAAGCCCTAAACCCCAATGTGGTATTTGCAGATGGGCCATTTGGGAGAGAATTAAGTATAAATGAGGTCATGAGGGTGGGTCTTCATGACAAAATAGTGTCCTATGCAAATAGACACCAGGGGGCTTGTAGGCTCCCTCTCTTTCTTCCCCAGGAGATGCAGCGAGAAGGCAGACATCCACAAAGTAGAAAGAGAGCCCTCAGCAGAAGCCAACCAGGCCGGCACCCTGATCTAGTACTTCTAGCCTCCAGAATGACAAGAAGATACCTTGCTTTCTAAATCACTCCTTCTGTGGTATTTTGTTATGGCATCCCAAGATAACTATTTCAAAAGTAAAATACAAATGAGTTGTTATAAAATCTGAGAAGTAGGATTATACTTTCCATGATGGATTAAGATGATGAGGTTTATTAAGATTAAGGGAAGTATTTGGTATATAATACACCTAACTGGAAAATCTTGACTGACAAACCAGAAGAAATATAATGGATATTTAGAAGAGGTAGAATTATGAAAGATGTATAGTCCCCATTTTTCTTTATGGCTGCATAATATTCCATGGTGTACAAATACCACAATTTATTAATCCATTCATGAGTTGATGGGCACTTGGGTTTTTTCCATGACTTAGCAATTATGAATTGGGCTGCAATAAACATTCTGGTACAAATATCTTTGTTATAGTGAGATTTTGCTGGAAAATATTCTTCTTAGCAAGGTATCCAAAGAATGGAAGAAAAAGTACCCAATGTACTCATCCTAATATGAAACTAATTTATAGCTTTCATACAAAGGCTATAACCCAATCTCAGTATAAGAATATGGGGAAGGGACAAGGGAGGGGAAGGGAGGGAGAGGAAGGGTTGAGGGAGGATGATTGGTGGGTCCACACCTAGGGTGCATCTTGGAAGTGTGCAGGTGAAGTTTACTAAGTGTAGAGTATAAGGCTTTGAACACAATAATTAAGAAAATGCTATGAAGGCTATGTTAACCAGTTCGGTGAAAATATTTCAGACTGTATATGGAACCAGCACATTGTACCTCATGATTGCATTATTGTACACAGCTATGATTTAATAAAAAAAAAAAAAAGAGGAAGAGGTGGAATTATGTCTGAAGATGTGTTCAAAATTAAGACATGTACAAAAGCAGAAGAAATGAATTCAATGAAAACACCAAAACTGAAGTGGAGTGAACAATGATTATTTAAAGGAGCAACTCATGAAAATGAAAACTAGTGCTGAGGAGAATAAACCTGTAGACTTAAGTACTGAAATTGGTGTTTTCAAAGTTAGAGGTAAGAGATGGAAAAAATGAAAAATGCAGATTCTATGACTAATTTCCCAGATTGGAAATGATAAGGTGAAAGGAAATAGGGATCGCTTCAGATGACATAATACGTCAGGCAGTAGCATTGATATAGGATAATTGTTCTTTTTTTCATGATATTCCTTATATTTTGTGAGGTCAAAGATAAAAAAGAGTAGAGAAAGAAGAGGAATTAGTACATTGGATTTAAATAGCTTTAATTTTATAAATATAGACTACAAAGCAGTAAATATTTAAGGACTCATATTTGTTTTCTTATTTATTACAACATTATAAAAATATCTTTCCATTCATTTGTATTCCTTTACAAGCATGGCCAGAACAGGCTACTCATTGATATAATTTTTTGAAGTTTTTGTTCTTTTTTATTTCCATGAAATGAGCTAGATCTTCTGAGAGCATTTCTATATTAGGCACAGAGCTTTGCTGTTTTTAAGCTAAGTTAAACATAAATAGGATCTCTCCCCGTTTCCTCTGAGGTGTCACTCAGCATAGTACCCACGCTAGAGAGGAGGTGGTTCTCTCCACAGAGATTCGTCATGCTGTGTTTTATACTTAGACATTTTTTTCTCAGAAAATGAAATGATTTAAATTTCCAATTTTATTTGTCTGACTATAGTTTTTCTTTGAAACCTCGCTGTTATTTCGATACTAAACTCAACTTTTTTCTTCTCCTTTAAGGACTTAAGTTTTAAATGATCACTTATAAATATTCCAATTTGTGGCAAGTTAGTAAGAGTACATGTGGGTAACATAATTTTAGATAATAGATTTACATCCTTAAGAATAAAAATCTCAGGAATTAGTTGCAAGATATTTTCAAAGAACATCATCAAAACACCTATTGGAATAAAATACTGTTCATATAACAAACCGCATACAAGAGGTGGCACTTAGAGACTCCAAAAAATGTTAAATGAATGCAATGGCAGTTGCAACATGAAAGTATAGGTTTAACATTTTAAAGAAACATTTTTATCACTTCTTTTGATGAACGTGTCTGACCATTGTAAAATACCAATAAGGGCATTTTCTCAATAAGAAAGACATTCTCAGAATATTTGGCCCATTGTAAACTCTGCATAACTTAAAATATCAATTAAGAAATTACTTAAGAAAAGACATTCTTTTAACATGACAATTATAACTAACAAGCTGGGTTACCCTTTTATTAAGTCCCTGAAGTCTATAAAGTAGAAATCTATTTTATGAAATGCTTGAAGCTCTATGTCAAAGTGTTTCAGGGTTTCAGAACCTATTTGACATCATTTCCTTAGTGACTCAGTACTCTCAAATAGCACTGAGCATTCCAGAATGTATACTAGGGACTATTTTGATACAACAAAGAAGAAAATACAGAGAATTATCAGAAAACTTTGTGAATTGACTTACATGCAAAAAAGATTAGTTTTTCTATTTTTGCAACTGAAGTGGTATCACAACACCTCTGCTGACCTCACTTTTCCTTAAAACTATTTCAAACAGATGTTTTGGTCGTAAGCCAAAATTTGGTGTGAATGATCCATACACATCTTACAGAAGCAGTCAGTGTACAAGAAAATAACCACAAATAAAATCACAAAAAATGTTTAACTTTTAAAAGTGAGCTATAATGAAATATTTCAAGCAATGCTATATCATTGGGCCCCAAGTGAGTCACATACTTTGTTAGCTACTGTATAAGTTATACATTTAGATTTATTTTATCTGCTGTCTTTCCTCCGTTAAGGAATTTGATAGGAATTAAATCACTCCAAAGAATTTGAAAGGGTAACAGTGGGTTCATGGAAGGAATTGTTCTTCTGTTAATTAAATTCTGTTCTAGAAAAGATGAGGATCACCTTTACACTATTATATACTTCTTTGGATTTTATATGAAGTACTAGTTAACATTATAAATAAATTTTCCTTAGAAAGTTGATGTTATAATTATTATTGTAACAAAATTTACAGTTAGAGAGTTAAGAAATGAAATATCACCATTTATTATAGTTTTAATGCACTATATAGAATGAAGAAAATATTTTCCAAAGGGAAATAGTATTACTGATACAATTTATCTTAGTAAGGTTCAATTTATTTTTTAATTTTTTTAAAGTTGATTTCGTTTTTCAAATTATCTATAGCCAAACATTTTTAACCACGATTAGCTTTGCTTTTATGGAAAGTTAACCTAGATGGATAATCAATTCATAAAATAATCAAAACATTACACAATCAATTTATTGCTCAACTCTAAAAAGTAGCAGTTGTAAAAATCCATTTAAATGGATAAATATGTACACAGCTTCATATACTCAAATTCGTATATCTTCAACTTATTTATTCAATTGATTAATTCTGAAATTAACATGACTATAAGAATTTTACCTTTTTTTTTTTTTTTTTGTAGAGACAGAGTCTCACTTTATCACCCTTGGTAGAGTGCCGTAGCATCACACTGTTCACAGCGACCTCCAACCCCTGAACTTAAGCGATTCTCTTGCCTCAGCTTCCCGAGTAGCTGGGACTATAGGTGCCTACCACAAAGCCTGGCTTTTTTTTTTTTTTCTTTTGGTTGTTGCAGTTTGGCCAGGGCCTCGTTTGAACTCACCATTCTCGGTATATGGGGCCAGCGCCTACTCACTGAGCCACAGGCAACGCCCCATTTCTATTTTTCTTTAAACAACCATATAATTTAATATAGAACCAGAAAAGAAATACTGGAATGATTTTAAAGCATAAGTTTGAATACTATATGAATATATCATTTTAAAGAGTTGCTTGTTATAAAAGCAATCGAAGAATTCAGTGGTTTGTGGTTTTCTTTTTTGTTTTTTAGTGCATGTGTGTGACATGGAAATTATATCCTTCAAAGAAGGTTCACAGGACTTTGAGCATAATAGTGGAAATTAACCAGTTGCTTTTGCATCAACTTTGTGTCTCAATATCAAACACAGTACCTGATGCTATATAAATAGATACTGAGCAAACTAACAAAATTAATGGAACTTAAATGTTTATTCAGTGTAGGGCTACATAGCCTAAAATACTAAATATTTTTATTTGATAGAATTGAATTGATTTTAAAAAGTAATACGAATTTTTTTATGTTGATCAAAACTTTTTAGCTAACAATCACTCAAAAAATACAATAAAAAAATAAAAACATAGTCTCTGTTCTATTCCATAGATCTATACCTCTATTTTTATGCTAATACGATACTCTTTCAATCACTATAGACTTGTAGTATAGCCAGAAGTCTGGTAAAGTGATGTTTCAAGACTTTTTTCTTATTTTTAAGAATTATCATGGCTATTCAGGGGCATTTCTGTTTCCATATGAATCACACAACTATTTTTTCCACATATACAAAGTATGACATTGGTAATTTAATGAGAATTACACTGAGACTATAGTTCACTTTAGGTAGTATAGACATTTCTAACAATATTGCTTCTTCCAAGCCATGTTCATAATATTCTTCCATTTGTTAGCATCCTCTGCGATTTTTCTTTCTCAGAGTTTTTGATGTTCTCTCTATAGAGCTCCTTAACAGCCTTTGTTAAATATATTCCATTATATTTCATTTTTGTTGCTGCTATGGTGATGGTGTCTTTGATATGGTTCTCAGCTTGACTGCTGTTGCCATATAAGAAGGCTACTGATTGGTGTACATTAGTTTTATATCCTTAGACATTTCTGTATGTCATTATCAAGAATCTTTAACTCCCATCTAATCTTTAATAAAGGAAACATGGGCAAAAGAATCCCTGCTCAACAAGTGGTACTGGGAGAGCTGATTAGCCACATGAAAAAGACTAAAACTGGATTTACACTTATTACCACTTACAAAAATTAACTCATGATAAAAGATTTAAATTTAATACAAAGGACTATAAAAACCCTAGAAGAAAGTATGGGAAAATCTCTTAACCTTATAGACCAAGAGAAAGAATTCATGAAGAAGACGTTTCTAGCACCTGTGGCAACAACGAAAACAAATAAATGAAACACGATCAAGTTAAAAAGTTTCTGCACAGTAAAGGACACATGAACAAAGAGAAAAAGACAACCGAGAGACTGGAGAAGATATTTCATACTATCCATCCGACAAAGGACTAATAACCAGAATCTACAAAGAACTCAAGCAAATGAACAAGAAATAAACCAAACAATCCCATTAAAAAGTGGGCAAGAAACATGAAGAGGAACTTTTATGAAGAGAGGCTAATGGCCAACAAACACATGAAAAAATGCTCATCGTCTCTAACCATCAGAAAAGTCAAATCAGAGCCACACTTGGATATTACCTAATCCTAGTAAGAATGGCTTACATCATAAAGTTCCAAACGGAGAGATGCTGGTCTGGATGCAGAGAGAATGCAACACTTGTGCCCTGTTAGTGGGACTGCACACTCAAGTATATTCCATAGAACATAGTGTGGAGATTCCTTAAAGAACTAAAAGTAGATCTATGATTTGATCCTATAATCCCAACACCAGGTATTTATGTGAAAGTTTATAGTGTCACTATTCATAATCACAAAGATGTGAAAATAACCCAAGTGGCCTTCAACAGAGGATTGGATTAATAAAATGTGGTATATGTACACCATGGAATATTATTCAGCTAGCAAAAAGGTGGAGATTACATAACTTTTGCAACAACCTGGATGGAATTGGAGACCATTCTCCTAATTGAAGTATCACAAGAATAGAAAAAAAAGACATTACATGTATCTGGTACTAAATTCTAACAAGTAGATTAAGACCTGCATGTTCACATGAGAAAAAATTCAATGAAATTCAAGCTTGGGGGAGGAGCAAAGAGGGGAAGAGGCTTGATAAATCGCATAGGTATATAACACACTACCTGGGTGTGGAACACACCTACCACCTACACATTATTAGACTTTTACCTTACAAATGCAAACTATGGAGTTTTTGTACCCCCACATTAATTTGAAATTTAAAAATTTAAAAACATATAAAAATGGAGAATAAAAAGTAAAAGCTTTGATATAAATTGTACGTCTTTGGTTAATAGAAGTTGTAAAGCAAGTGTTTGATGAAATTGGTTCAATTGGAGAAAGGGATAATGAAAAACATCTCTGATGAATAAAGGTTGGTGATGGGCTGACACAGAGTTTTAATATTCTAAACAAAGATGTGTCACTCACCAAGTTCCACATTAAAGTAGTGAGAGATTCTAAGTATTTGTCCTCAATAGTTCCTAAAAAATCTGAATGAGTCAGAACAGAATTTCCAAAGTACTACAGACATTTTGAAAGAAAAACCTCATTGATTATATATAGGAAGTGTTCTGAGAAAGCCTTCCTCAGGTAACTTTCTTGTGTGACACTTCACAGAGTGCACTCACACAAACTTGTACAGCTAGGGATGGTGTGGCCTATTGCTCCTGGGCTTCAAACCATTACAGTGTGTGACTGCACTGCATATCATAGGCAATCTTAACACAGAGGTGTTTATGTATCTAAACAGAGAAAAGTCACAGTGAAAATATGCTCGTGTAATTTCACGGAACCACCTTCATATATGTTCATTATTAATCAAATGTTGTCAGTGTGGCACTAGGCTACATAAGCAAAACACTTCTTTTATATACAATACATCATTGAAAAACTATAGAAAAAGGCAAGTTGCAAAAATCAAACAATGGATTATTGTGTGATATAAAGACACTCAATTTCCCTAAGAGTAAAATGCCATACAATTCCTAAATTACACCTTGGCTCTTAAGTACAATCTAATTTCCAGCCATTTGTATTTGCTATTTGATTTATTGCATTTTCATAATTGAATATCTAGGAGATGAGTTTAAATCTGATGGGAATCTAATTAAATTTAAAAATTCAAGGTCTTAGCAAAATAACTAAGAAAATGCCAGGAAAGCTATGTTAACTAGTGTGATGAAAGTGTGTCAAACGGTCTATGAACCAAGTGTATGGTGCCCCATGATCATACTAATGTACACAGCTATGATTTAATAAAAATAAAAAAAAATTCACTACTTAGGTATTCTTAATGATGTCCATACCAAGTGGGGTAAATTTATAAGCTCTTCATTTCATGAGTGGTGTTAGTACCTTAAATAACACCCCCCTTTTCTAATAATGCAAAGATAATGTGATATAATATTCACGTAATCTTATAAACCAATTTGTTAGCAAAGGGATAAAGAACAAAACAGCACCTCAGTGTGCAAAGTTGAAATGTTAATTCTTCTCATTTGGGGGTATCATAAAAACACAATTTAATGAGTCAGCATACAATGTACATATGAGTCAACATACAGTACACAATGTTATCAGTCTAAAATCAGAGGATCTGGTATGCTCCTTACCTTGTATACAGTGACAGTATTCAGTAAGGGAACTGGTTTTTATAGAAACAGATATAACACATTAGATGTCCTTTCAAGGGAAGTTTGTGTTCGTACTCTGAGTTAACTAACACATTACAAGTCTAATGATTCAGAAACAGAAAACCAACTACATGTTCTTACTTACAAATACTAGCTAAGCAATGGGAATGCCTGGTCATATGGAAAGTATAAAGGACACTGGAGACTAAGCAAAGGGGAGGGCAGGTGAGTGGAGGGATAAAAAAAAAAATCACCTATTGGGTACAACGTATACTATTTGGGTGATGGGTACACTAAAAGCCCAAATTTCTCTGCTATATGATATATCCATGTGAAAAAACTCCAATAATACACTTTAAATCTACAGAAATTGAAAAAGGAAAGAAAAGGGGGGAAAAAAACCCTTGACGATATGTTATAAAAATTTAATAACATTATAATTATTGGTAATACCATGAATAGTTTCCAGAGTTAATAATAAAAAACAATAATAAATTATCTCATGTTGATAATCTATCAGTTTTATAATATCACAAAATCAATAAATAGTGCAAACTTAGCTGTTGCTTATGTTCTGAAAACCAATGGTAGTGCAAGTCACACCAATAGAGTGATCACTGAACAGGTATGCAAAGAAATCCGATTCTCTGTCCTTTCTGTGGAACAAAATCTTACCTGATGCATTAAAAATTGGGTTCATATGGAGTACTTTCTTTGTGCTTTTATTTGTTGCTTTAAGTGTATCAGATAAAGAGAGGCAAAAATAATCCAAAGGTGTAAATAAACCCAAAAATCATAAAGGAAAGGATTTGTGGTAATTGCACACTACTGCTTCAAGTGATAAAGAGATTGGACCCTATGACTTAGATGTAGTGGGTTCCCTGGCTTTGATTTGCTGGGTTACTATCAGATTATCTATTTCATTTTTTTTTTTTTACTAAAAATGTTTGCTCCAAAACAAAGTGGACCTAATGTGTACTTTTTATGACTCAATCTATTTATACCTCAACCTATACATCATCTATGGGATGTTCTCCTGGGTGAAATATAAAAACATATTCTTCAGGATTCTAACAGTCTCCAATTAAAGAAATGTTCCTGTTAATCTCTTGTGATCCTTCTTGGCAAAATTTCTGTCAATTTCAGAATAATGGAGAAGATATCATTGCAGAAATATTCCTTCAATTATCTGGAGCAAGGATCTATACATAAACACATTTTTGAAGTAAAAGTGTGTGCACAAGGTTAATTAATGATATGGTTTCTTTAGTGAGAGAATTGGGGCAATTGTAAACTGAAGGACATTACTGAATTGTACAAATGTATCTGCCTAACAATCAATTAATGTTATTAAATCATTATTAAATATGTATTAAATATGTATTTTAAAATTATTAAATACGTATTTGTTCATTTACTAGTGCTAATGAATTAAATAATTAGAGCAAGCAAGTTTTTGCACATTTTGGAGAAAAATCATTATTAAGCCTTTCTTTTTAGAAATGAAAGAATAATAAAGCATTTGAAATCTCTAAGATATTGTAAAATATTCTTACATTCAGAAGGGAAATAACATACACTTTAAAATAAGGTAATTATAATGCTGTGCCATGAATAAAATTAAAAACTCCACCTTACTTATTGTTGGGCACTCTTAATTCTAAATTCTGCTTTAATTCGCATGCTGAAACTAGAAACTGCTATTGTGTAAAACCTTTTTTAACCATTTTAGCCAGTTTAGACCTTTATTGAACTGTTATTGGAGATTATTCTTCTAAAGAACATATTCAAATTAATAGCATGATGTCAAAAAACACAATGGCCACCCTGACATCTGTTCTTGTTTCCATCTTCCAGGCATTTCCCTTCCCCCAGGCTTTTCCCTTGGTTTATCCAATTTTCATCTTTCCTCACTAGGATTTCTGTACCACTTTGTCTCACCACTCCATATGCTTAGGAAGTGTTCCAGATTGTACTCATGAAGTTATTGCAGCCTCCTCCATATACCCCAAAAAACAACCAGCTCCGTTAAACATTCCAACCCTGACCTTTTACAATCTCTTTGTCTCCTACTTATGTTAAATTGTTCTATGTTTTCCCTCCCCCCAGGGCCCTAACACATTAGATCAGAAATTTATTATTAATTGATTGCAGCATGTTCCATAATTTATTAATAGTATTGCTTATGAATGAATGATTGTTTTAATCACAGCAACTCATTATGTTCTAATAACATAGTGACAGTGATAACATTATTACCATATTAATAGAATAAGTTTTGATTGTTTTTAATGTCATCTATAGCTGTTGCATTAAAGACAAGAAAAATATATGAAAATAGATGTGAGTTTTATGTGAAATATATTTTGGATATATTTCCTGAAACATGCAAATCAGTTCCAAATCATAAATTAAGAGAAGTGAGGAATTCAAGGACAAGTCATCTAAATCCTTTTAAATTGTTCTCCTTGCTAATTTATGCCATGAATGAGGAAAATAGCTGAATTATTTGTTGTATTTTTAAAAATATGTATCATATATTCACATGGTACTTCTTGTTTCTTGACATGGGGATTAGGGACTTTAGGCAAAAGAGATCCTTTTCCATCTCCCATCTCTGCAGCTCAATACACATTAACTCTTGAATAAATCCCTTGGGTTTCTGAGCTTTGGTTTTCCCATTTAGCAAATAGGGATAGTATTGCTTATCTTTCCTACTCCACTTGTTGTCCTACAAGTTGTTCCAAGTATTAACTGAAATAACATATGAACATTTTTATATAAAGCACTAATCTGAATAAGAAACCAATTATGCAGGAGAAAGTGTGGATAATAATCTTTAAAATAGCCAAGCAAAGATGTATGTATCAATTCTTCAGTATGCCAAGGTAGCTATAATGATATACATTTAGCAGAGGCTGCCAATAATGATAATTTTCTTAGGAAAATAGAATCATTATATATATATATATATATATATATATATACACACACACACATGTGTGTGTGTATCTGTATAATATACATATCTCCTAGAAAGAGTAGAAGCAAGAATTAAAGCATTTTCCACAAAAGTCATAGAGCAAATCAAATATTTCTTATATTCATGTTTGCCCTAAATTTCTATGACTCTACTTTCTCAGTGATGCAAACACTCTTCACAATAATTGAAGTGCCCAGGGTCTTTTGCTACAGGGTCAATGAGGGCGTGGCAGTTGTTCATAGACACAGTGGCACATTCAATGTAATATTCAGAAATGAAGTCCATGGGGAGAGCTGGGAAAATGAACCACAGAGTTGGAAATAGAGAAGAAAACTGGAAAAGACCTCTGTACAGCGTTGTTAGGAACTTTCAATCAAGACATGAAAAAACAAAATGGAATGGCATAAAGGCAAACAAAGAAACTAAAAGGAACTCATAGAATGGCTTCCAAAGATACAAGTAAATAAAGCATTTCAAATGCAAACTTCACAGCCTAAGCTACAGACCAATGTGGAAGAAAAGGAACAAGGCAGAAGGATACCAAGATGGCTCCTGACCTGAAGAACAGAGAAGTTAGGTTTAACAACCCAGGTACGCTACTTTGTCAAACATGAGTCAGATTCCATGTTATGCTAATAATAGAGGAAAAACACCACTTAAAATAGCAGCATACATCCAGATTCTCCTAATACTAAAGCAAATAAATACTTTAGTTCTATGCCCTGTATGTGTGTGTCTATTTGCTAATAGGTGCAATTCTTTGTAATGATATCAAATTAATCCAGTTCTTCAAAACTGCTCTATTTTGCTTCTCACCACATGTGGCTATTTAAATTTGAACAAATGAAGACTAAAGAAAATTTGAAAATTAATTCCTCAATCACTAATCATATTTAAAGGACTCTGAAACCACACGTGACTATTGCCTCGGTCAGTGTAGTTACAGAACATTTGTCCCATTTTAAAAAGTTCTCTAGGACGGTGCTGCTCCAATGTAACAGTTTCCCCAATATTGAGACATACAATATACGTATAGTTTATAAGTCACAGGGGGTCTAAAACCATAAATAAACCTAAGACAGAACTATAATGATACCAAATGTGCTTTAAAAATAAAGAATACAAATATGAAGACAGCACATTTTTTCTTAAAATTTTAATTTAGAGTCTTTAAATCAAACTAAATGTTTTGACACCAATAATTTAATTTAATCATGTTGTGTGTAACCTGTTAAACCTTACTATAGAATTTCACATTGACAGGATAATTGGGGTATGGGGGTGGGGGCTAGATGCTTCTTCCCCTTTTTTCTTGCATCCTAGAACATTCTGCTATTTCCACAGCTATGTATGTCATTTGCTGGTCTCTATTTGTTACTTTTGAAACCCTGGTACCCAGCACGCACTCAGTACATGTTTGTAGAATGCAGAGCCACTTATCCCGTTCTAACAGGAGATCATTCAGCATCTGCTTCAACACTTACATTGGCAAGAGATTTACCACCTCATAAGGGAAAGCATTCCATTTTTAGCAATTCAGCTAGAAAGAAGTTACTTCATTACAGAAAAATCCAAATGTACCTGCTTATGTAACTTCCATTAATCTTATGTTTTGTCAGATAAAGTTTAAAAGAAGTTTATTTTTTCCCATGTAAAAGCTTTTGAAATATGTGCAAGTGACTATAACACCTTACCTACTAATTATCCTTATGTGGCCTCATTTCCAGACACTTCTTTGTCCTCTCCTAATTTTACAACGTCTCTCAAAATGCAATGTGCAAAACCTGACATTGTTTTCCAGCTCTTCTGATCCATGCAGAGAATGGGGTAATCACCCCCCATGGCTTTGTACAATATACTCCTGTTAATGATGCCCACATTCCATTAGCTTTCCTTGGCCTGCTCATCACAGGATGACTCATAGTCCACTTACAATCAACCAAGATTTCCTACCTAACTCTTTAAGATGACATGTTGTCAAATCATGACTCCTTCAACCTTCTTTTTTTGGGGGGGAGGGGTGTGCTTAGGTGAAGGAGTTTTTTTCATGTTGATAGTTAGGAATGTGGTTTTTATCCATAGAAATTTATCTAAGATCTTCTAAACTTCGATTCTGTCAATCATAATGCATTGCCTATCAATTCAATTTTGTGTAGCATGCAAATATAATAAGCGTAACCTATACATCAATATCAAAATAATTGATAAAAATAGTCTAAGAACAAGTTCCTATTGATGAAAATAGTCTAAGGACAAATTCTTATATCATAATGCCAGAAACCATCTTTGAAAGTGATATTCCCATATTACCATATTTGATCACTTATTATGGTTAGGAACTAAATATTATGATCTTTAACTCTCATAACAACAATTTAAGATACTAATGTCTTATAGAAAAAGAAACTAAAAAAAGTAAACAGCTTAAGTAGACATTGCCAGAGTGGATTCCAATGGTGACCTTTTCATAGCAAACTCTGCTTGTCACCACATGACAAAGACTCCTCTAAGTATGTTGAAGCTCCTTAGTGTAACACTTAGGGCATATTTATCGACAGATAGGAATAAGGCTGTCTGAAAGTATCCAGCTACGTTTATCTCTGTATTTCATAGTATATAGCTGGATACTGTCCAGACAGCCATTCTATATTAAAGATTTTCAAAAGCCATATTGACTTTGCTGATTTATTTCTCCAGCCTTCCAGTAAGCTGTCAATCTATTTTTTTTTAATTAAAAATGAACTGTATTTGGTGCTTTTGCTATTGTGAATACTTCTTAGTGATTTTTTTTCCTAAAGATTTGCAGAAATTTTCAGTCCCAAACTTTGCTATGAAATAGTGTTAAACCCACTAAATCTTTTTTATCTTTTGAAGAAACAAATTATAGGCTTATTTTTTGTTAGAAAGGGGGAGATTAAAAAAAAGAGAAGTGAGCGGAGAGGAGGCCGTGGGAGAAAAGGAACAAGAGGGAAATAATCTTGGTTTTTTTCAAACTCCATCATTTAACCATTGTGGAATTCAGAATCTAAAGGCGAATGGTATTTGTAGATACCATCCATTTCAACAATGTGTCACCCATTGTTGCATTCAGCAGCTTATACAGTGATAATAAATTGAAATAACTATCTTCAAAGCTTACAATTATGTTGACATCATAACTCTGTCAGGTGAACGCATATTATACCGTACTCTGAAATTTCAGTAGTGTGATTGAGAAATCTCAATTGGAAATTCTTGCCAGCACTTTCTGCATAAAACGGGATCATGCACACCAATTAAATACCTCTCTTTCAAACCATTTATCAATAACAAGCATTAATCGATTCATGTTAGAGTGCGTGTTACCAAAAATCTCAGAAATACTTGTGCTTTGACCTTTAGCACTTTTATTAAATTTCCATTTTCACAGATATACACAGAATCAATTATAGAAACTAAATCTATTCTGAATATCACCTGTTAGTTTTTCTTCACTCATAAGTCTGAAATGCAACATATATGCACTCTTGAAATATAATTAGCTACATATCATTTTTGAGAAAGTTTATAGAGAAAGTGCTTTCTGAAAAACTCAGTGATCACAAAATAATCTTATTGGTCATAACTATATTTTCATTCCTGTTGACATGTCCAAAGTATGTGCATGTATCTACATTTTCAGGGTAATATTCTAGTTACAATTATCCTTTTTTCTCCCCTACAATTATAAAAACATGCACTCTTAAAGAAGAGGAAATGGAAAAGCAAACCTGCCATAGATGTTTTTGCAAAGGGAAACTGTACCATCTCACACCTAGAAAAGTTGTTCCAGGTTGATGCTTGATTAGAATTGCAGAAAATCTAGACGTATGACAACTAAGATTAGCGTGATGATTATTACTCTCACGTAATTTTCACTGCAGTAAGGACTGAAATATAATTCGTTGAAATGTGTAGTATTATGTGGGCCTGCATTCATACTAAGAATAACAAGTGTGAGTCATTCCTCTGGCAACCCTTATGAAAAAATTAAAGAGTTAAAAAAGGCTTATCCCCATTTCTAACAACACATCCAGCTTTTTCCTCCTGAGTTCTTACCCTGGATTCCTTCCCAATCACGAAACTGATCCTAACATTTTCAGAGGATATTAGAAGTGTTCCTGGAAGTAAAGCTTATGTTATTCCCTGCTCTATCCCCTTCTCCATTATAATTAAAAGTCTCTTCCTGTGTCTTGTTTATTTAAAAAGCTGGGGGGTATGGGGTGGGCCTGGCCTATATTGAACACTTAAGTCTAGCCTGCAATGATCAGTGTCAGAATTGTGGCCTACTCGGTCTAATTATTTGACTATCTTATCTGTACAGGTCACTGTGCACTTGTGTAAGTCATGGCTATTGATCAAAGGAGGCCACGTTGTCCAGATCTATAGCCATGCATGAGCTCGGCTTTCTAATCTCAGCACTGCAGATCTGAAGTCTATTTGAACAAATTGTGTGTGTGCGTTTTTAAAATCTTCTCCCTTTTAAATGGCAGTAAAATACTGTGGACCTGCCACCTAACCTTGTAGCATGATTCACTGCCTTCAGAACAGAGAATTGTCAGGATATTTCATAGGTTACAATAATGTATATCACAAAGGATACACGATTGTGTTATTCATGTGTGTAATCACCCATGGACTGACTAGAAATAAGTGGTCTTATTATGCAAACAGCAGTCCATAATATGCAAATGAATATAAACAAAACCAAACACAAACCTCCAGAATAATGTTTACTGATGTGTCCTTAAAAATCCCTTTCTTAAAATCACATTTTCCTGTCTTCTCAGAAACATTAAATAAGATCAAGGATGAATGCATGAGAAAGTTTATGCGCTCTCTCTTCCATTTTTGAAAAGGAACCACAATATAATCTCATTCTGATTATTTGATTTATATTCTCTCAAGGCCATTACTGCCTCCTGGCATCATTATATGCTTGTGTAAGGTTTATATGGTGTCTCTTTTAATTGCTTAAACTAATCTATTCAATGACTGCAAATCTAATGCACACTGGAACAGGCAGCCCATAAATTCTATCCTTCAGATGTGTCCTTGAACATGTGTTTGTCCTGATGAAGAGCAGAAACAAAATAAGAATAAGAAAATGAGGGAAATGCTTTTCAAATAATTTATCCAAGAGACCTTACAAAGCCAAAGGATATTTTAGTTGAAAGGAATAAAAATAAGCAATGCCTTGTTCTTTGACGTTTGTATAAGGAATCATTCTAATTACATTCCAGTTAAGAGTTAAAGCTGTTGTTAAACAGCAGTGTGCTATATCAAAGGGTAACATTAGATCATTACAGTGATCTTAATACAATCGATGCTATTAATAATTTTTTTCGTTATATGACCTCCATTGAATGTTATTGTTAACAAAAAGGAAGAAAATTAAGAAGGACCATTATAACTATTACTCCCCAATCTTATGTTATTGCACACCAAGTATAGAAAGTTCCAGCTGAATGTATTACTAGTATACACACATACACACAGAGATTCATTCAACAATGCAAGAAATAAAATTACCTACATAGGTAATCTTTCTAGTACTTAGAAATAGTTACTAAAAGATATCCAAACTTTCTTTGTCTTCTGTATGAAACTGGATAATTGTGCTTTTCTACCCAATATGTGAGAATAATTAAGGACACACATAGAGGTAGAAAAAAGATGAAAAGAGCAAAATTATTATAAAACCTAGAAAAAATGGGCGGTGCCTGTGGCTAAGTGAGTAGGGCACTGACCCCTTATACTGAGGGTGGCAGGTTCAAACCTGGCCCCAGCCAAACTGCAACAAAAAACATAGCCAGGTGTTGTGGCGGGCGCCTATAGTCCCAGCTACTCCGGAGGCTGAGGCAAGAGAATCACCTAAGCCCAGGAACTGGAGGTTGCTGTAAGCTGTGATGCAACAGCACTCTACTGAGGGCAATAAAGTGACATTTTGTCTCTTAAAAAAAAACAAAAAACAAACAGTAAAAATAACAATTGTATTTTAAAAGCATTTTTTACATGCCATGTTTGTTTCTTGGTGGCCCTTTCCTTACTTTACACTGTAACCTAAAATTACCCCCAAAGGGGGAATCCTTAAAATGAACATGGCTTACGTCATGCAAATGCTAGGTTTTCAGTCATTTGACTACTTAAGAATTGACTTCTGCTAATCTCCCCACAAAGCCTGTGTGTAAGACTTCTTAATTCATTTTTCTCAAACCACTAGAACATAGTTTGCAATACGTCCTAGAATGACTAACTTCTGGCACAGTTGTTCAGATCTATGGATCTAAAATAAAAAAAAATATCTAACAGAAATCCTGGTTTGCTATCTCATTTCGTTTTCACACCTGAAATTGCTTTTGGCAACCAGAGAGTCTCAGAACCAACTTGAATCACTGGTAATTCTAACTGAACTTAAACTCCATAACTCACACTAGTTTTGTATTTTCCTTATTTCTTTCAAATAGTAAAATGAGACAAAGAAATAAAGCTAAGTTAGAAAACTAGTCACTTTCTTTTCCCCCCCATGTTTTGTACAAATAAATTTATCTGGTGTCAAGTAAACATCCAAGTAGCTTCAGAGAGTTTCTTTCCTTCCCTATTTTCCGTTTAATATGTCCATCCTCTTTCCAATCAACACTCTATAAAATACAACCGGATGTAACGATACTCTGTAAGTGTCACTTCCCTTCCTTTGAATTCAGATCTTAGTTCACTGAATTGCTGTACCATTTGGGGGAATTAGCTCTCTGAAGAACTCTTTGCTGCTTCTTGTGACTTCCCCAAGACAGAGTCACTCCTTGAATCCAAATCGTCAGCAATCACCTCTTTTCCCATTTCCCACCATTCATATACTAAAAACTATAAGGTCTTTTCAAATGTTGCCTTAGGTCTTCAGAAATCAAAAGATTTGGAGACAAAATGGCTGACTGAAGCCAGCTTTCCACAGAGGCTCCCGTCCAGAAGGAGAGTTAAAGGACAGAAATTTAGCAAGTAACCGGGTGGATTTGAGTGGCACGAAGAGAAAAGGTTGAAGAATGCATATCAACCCCGCTGAGCAGAGCTGTGACCCCAATGATACAAACAAAAGGTATGAAATCCATCACCAAGCAGATGGGAGTCCCCTCCCCCATGAGAATGGCTCAGAGTGCCCCATAAACGAACGAGCAGAGTTCAAAGGTCTTCCCACTACACTCCACGGGAGAGACCCTCTAAAAACTGGACCTACCTCCCCTACTAGGGTGCCACAGCAGTCTCCTGCTAGGCATAAAACTGTATAAAACTGTACATATTCCCTACCTGCAATTCTGAGCTCCCAGCATTCTCCTCCACTCTCACTCTAAGGTCTGGAGGCCTATCCCCCAGAAGTCCAGATTCTTGGGTGATTTCTTGAGGGGTGTGGACGAGCCTAAACTGCAGTTGGTCAGTGCTGACTCTGGGGCATGGGAGTGAGGAGAGGACGGTCAGCTGACAGGGAACCACACTGGAGCGGCAGTGCCCTGAGGCACAAAGCAGCAGCCGTCTTTTAGCAACAATAGGGCTCACTCCCAGATATTCTGAAGCCACACCCCCTGTCTCCCTGGGCAACCAGAGGAGGCCGAGCATCTACTCAGGTGACAACCACTGTGGAACAGATTTGGGATGGGAATGCAGGCCCCGTGAGTAAAGGGTTTGCCTGAGGCAGTACCGGCCTGGGTGGAGCATGGGGACTAGAAACACACGTGCAGAGCCAGGAAGTTCC
Organism: Nycticebus coucang; assembly: GCF_027406575.1. Lineage (NCBI taxonomy): Eukaryota > Metazoa > Chordata > Mammalia > Primates > Lorisidae > Nycticebus > Nycticebus coucang. The sequence goes on along the minus strand of NC_069794.1, from coordinate 43,855,224 downwards.
TTGGGCAGGGCTGACCCAAGGACCCCTTTACTGAGCCTAAAACGCACCCGGCCCTCAGGGTATCATCAGCCTATAGACAAAAGAAGACAGGAAGCTAGAACTGACAGGTAACTGAATACAAACCTGCAGTAGCAAAGACAGGGCCTGAGGCAAAGGCTCTGGGAACTCAAAACAGCTTTTCTTCTGCAGGGGAATTTAGCATAGACAGAAACAAATTCCCGCAAAGTTGTTCTGTACTGTTCTGTCAGTAACATCAATCAGGGGTGGGGCTGGAACTGAGTGAACACCCCCAGCCTCCATCAAGCACCTGAGGTTGTCAGGCCTCACCTCTCTCTGCTAGATAGAGGCAGAGTGCAGCAGCCTGGCTGAGCAGAAATAGATTTCCTTGTGATTCAGGCAGGTGCAAACCCCTGGAGTATCTGTTCACTACAGGCAACTGGGACAGCCAACTGCGGGGCTATCAGTGACTGTGTGTGACAGAGGTGCAAGGTAGGGAGGGAGGCATTAACCTTCCCAGACTGATCTATTTGCTAGGTGGGTCCTCCTGATTCCACAGAGCACTGGAGCAAGCCATATCAGAGTACTTACCAGACCACTGTGATCCAGTAGCCGGAGACCTTTTTAAACTCTCCCACCTGAGACAGGTGCTGCCTGAGACAATTAATTTGGACCTTTTGAACTGAGCCAATCGCCCAAGGACTATTCAGGTGGTACCCTGAGTATGTGGTTGTAGGAAGGTTTGATTTTCCTTTTCCAATTGCTGCCTGTGAGGGGTGGGGTGATTTAATTGCTGGTATTTCTCCAGAGCTGAGACTTCAACCCAGAGTAACTGTTTTACTAGGGTCAAACAGAGACCAGCTGAAAACAAGACAGAACCACGTAGCCCCACCACACCAAACAGGCCCCCGGTTTCTCAGGCCATAGCACTTTATAGGTGCTCGATAAAGCTCCAGGGGAAAAATCAAATGGTGTAAAACAATCATGGGGTGGAATCAGCAGAAAAACTCTGGTAACGTGAATAACCAGAATAGATCAACCCCCCCAAGGAAAGATATGGCAGATGTAACTGAAGATCCCATTCATAAACACCTGGCCGAGATGTCAGAAATCGAATTCAGAATTTGGATTGCAAACAAGACTAATAGAATGGAGAAAAATTTGGAATTAGAAATTCGAGGAGCAATTCAAAATTCGGAATTAGGAATTCAAGGAGAAATTCAAGACTTGTCTCAAGAACTTAATGAATTTAAAGACAAAACCACCAAAGATTTTGACGCACTGAAGCAAGAATTTGCAGCAATCAAAGATCTGAAAAATACAGTAGAATCCCTCAGTAACAGAGTGGAGCAAGCAGAAGAAAGGATTTCTGACATTGAAGACAAAGCCTTTGAAAACCCCAAACTCCCAAAGAGGAAGAGAAATGGAGAGCAAAAATGGATCATTGTCTCAGAGAGCTCTGGGATAATTCGAAGAAGGCTAATATCCGCCTCATTGGAATCCCTGAAAGTGATGAAGTGGCCTCGCTAGGCACAGAGGCCATTTCTCCATGAAATTATGAAAGAGAATTTTACAAATGCCAAGAGATTCTGAAATTCAGATAGTAGAGAGTTTCAGAACCCCAGCACAACTCAATCCCAATAAGACATCCCCCAGGCATATCATAATTAACTTCACTAAAGTTAATATGAAGGAGAAAATTCTGAAAGCAATCAGATGAAAGAAATACATTACCTACAAAGGGAAGAATATTAGAATGACTGCAGATCTCTCTGCTGAAACTATTCAGGCCAAACGAGGGTGGTCATCAACTTTTAATCTCCTAAAGCAAAATAACTTTCAACCCCAGATCCTGTATCCAGCTAAACTGAGTTTAATTTATGATGGAGAAATTAAATACTTTAATAACATTCATATGTCGAAGAAATTTGCCATAACCAAACCAGCTCTTCAGGATATTCTCAGACCTATCCTCCATAATGACCAGCCCAATCTTCTACCACAAAAGTAAACTCACTCAGATACTTTTTATCAAACTCCAAATTTCACAGAGGTGAAAGGATTAAAAATGTCCACTGGACTTTCGAAAAACTTGATGCTCAAAATTTTACCAGATTTATCAATATTCTCCATTAATGTGAACAGCCTAAACTGTCCTCTAAAGAGGCATAGGTTAGCTGACTGGATACAAAAACTCAGCCAGATATTTGCTGCATACAAGAGTCACATCTTACCTTAAAAAACAAATATAGACTCAGGGTGAAAGGATGATCATCCATATTTTAGACAAATGGTACTCAGAAAAAAGCAGGTGTTGTAATTTTATTTACAGATACAATAGGCTTTAAACCAACAAAAGTAAGGAAGGATAAGAATGGTCATTTCATATTTGTTAAGGTTAATACTCAATATGATGAGATTTCAATTATTAATATCTATGCACCCAACCAGAATGCACCTCAATTTATAAGAGAAACTCTAACAGACATGAGCAACTTGATTTCCTCCAGCTCCATAATAGTTGCAGATTTCAACACTCCTTTGGCAGTGTTGGATCCATCCTCCAATAAGAAGCTGAGCAAAGAAATCTTAGATTTAAACCTAACCATCCAACATTTGGATTTAGCAGACATATACAGAACATTTCATCCCAACAAAACTGAATACACATACTTCTCATCAGCCCACAGAACATACTCCAAAATCGATCACATCTTACGTCATAAGTTTAACCTCAGTAAATTTAAAGGAATAGAAATTATTCCTTGCATCTTCTCGGACCACCATGGAATAAAATTTGAACTCAGTAACAACAGGAATCTGCATACTCATACAAAAACATGGAAGTTAAATAACCTTATGCTGAATGATAGCCGGGTCAGAGATGAGATTAAGAAGGAAATTGCCAAATTTTTGGAACAAAATGACAATAAAGACACGAATTATCAGAACCTCTGGGATACCACAAAGGCAGTCCTAAGAGGGAAATTTATAGCACTGCAAGCCTTCCTCAAGACAATGGAAAGAAAGGAAGTTAACAACTTAATGGGACATCTCAAGCAACTGGAAAAGAAGAACATTCCAACCCCAAACCCAGTAGAAGAAAATAAATAACCAAAATTAGAGCAGAATTAAATGAAATCGAAAAAAAAGAATTATACAAAAGATCAATAAATCAAAAAGTTGGTTTTCTAAAAAGGCCAATAAAATAGATAAACCTTCGGCTAACCTAACCAGGAAAAAAAGATTAAAATCTCTAATTTCATCAATCAGAAACAACAAAGACGAAATAACAACAGACTCCTCAGAAATTCAAAAAATCCTTAATGAATATTACAAGAAACTTTATTCTCATAAATATGAAAATCTAAAGAAAATTGACCAATACTTGGAAGCATGTCACCTTCCAAACTTAGCCAGAATCAAGTGGAAGTGTTGAACAGGCCCATATCAAGTTCTGAAATAGCATCAACCATACAAAACCTCCCTGAAAAGAAAAGCCCAGGATGCGATGGCTTCACATCAGAATTCTAACAAACCTTTAAAGAGGAATTAGTACCTATATTACTCAACCTGTTCCAAAATGTAGGAAAAAAAGGAAGACTACCCAACACGTTCTATGAAGAAAACATTACCCTGATCTCCAAACCAGGAAAAGACCCAACAAGAAGAGAAAATTATAGACCAATATCACTAATGAATATAGATGCAAAAATATTCAACAAGATCCTAACAAACAGAATCCAGCAATACATCAAACAAATTATACATCATGACCAAGTCGGTTTTATCCCAGGGTCTCAAGGCTGGTTCAATATACATAAATCTATAAGTATAATTCAGCACATAAACAAATTAAAAAAAAAGACCATATGATTCTCTCAATTGATGCAGAATAAGCTTTTGATAATATACAATGTCCCTTCATGTTCAAAACACTTAAGAAAATTGGTATAGAAGGGACATTTCTTAAACTGATTGAGGCCATCTAGAGCAACACAGCCAATATCTTTTTGAATGGAGTTAAATTGAAATCATTTCCACTCAGATCAGGAACCAGACACAAGGCTGCCTATTGTCTCCACTGTTCTTTAACATTATAATGGAAGTTTTAGCCACTGCAATTAGGGAAGAAAAGGTGATCAAGGGTATCCATATAGGGTCAGAAGAGATCAAACTTTTGCTCTTCGCAGATGATATGATTTTATATCTTGAAAACACCAGGGATTCTACTATGAAACTCTTAGAAGTGATCAAGGAATACAGCAGCGTCTCAGGTTACAAAATCAACATTCTAAAATCGGTAGTCTTTATATATACCAACAATAGTCAGGCTGAAAAAACAGTTAAGGACTCTATTCCATTCACAGTAGTGCAAAGAAGATGAAATATTGGGGAGTTTATCTAACAAAGGATGTGAAAGATCTCTATAAAGAGAACTATGAAACTCTAAGAAAAGAAATAGCTGAAAATGTTAACGAATAGAAAAACATACCATGCTCATGACTGGGAAGAATCAACATTGTTAAAATGTCCATACAACCCAAAGCAATATATAATTTCAACACAATCACTATTAAAGCTCCACTATCATACTTTAAAGATCTTGAAAAAACAATACTTCGTTTTATATGGAATCAGAAAAAAACCTCGAATTGCCAAGACATTACTCAGAAATAAAAACAAAGCAGGACAAATCATGCTACCAGACCTCAGACTATACTACAAATCAATAGTGATCAAAACAGCATGGTATTGGCACAAAAACAGAGAAGTAGATGTCTGGGACAGAATAGAGAACCAAGAGATGAATCCAGCTACTTACCGTTATTTGATCTTTGACAAGCCAATTAAAAACATTCAGTGGGGAAAAGATTCCCTATTTAACAAATGGTGCTGGGTGAATTGGCTGGCAACCTGTAGAAGACTGAAACTGGACCCACACCTTTCACCATCAACTAAGATAGACTCTCACTGGATTAAATATTTAAACTTAAGACATGAAACTATAAAAATACTAGAAGAGAGTGCAGGGAAAACCCTTGAAGAAATTGGTCTGGGTGAGTATTTTATGAGGAGGACCTCCCGGGGAAATGAAGCAGCTTCAAAAATACACTACTGGGACCTGATCAAACTAAAAATATTGTGCGCAGCCAAGAACACAGCAACTAAAGCAAGCAAACAGCCCTCAGAATGGGAGAAGATATTTGCAGGTTATGTCTCCGAAAAAGTTTTAATAACCAGAATCCACAGAGAACTCAAACATATAAGCAAGAAAAGAACAAGTGGTCCCATCACAGGCTGGGCAAGGGACTTAAAGAGAAACTTCTCTGAAGAAGACAGGAGCATGGCCTACAGACATATGAGAAAATGCTCATCATCTTTAATCATCAGAGAAATACGAATCAAAACTATCTTGAGATACCATCTAGGTCCAGTAAGATTAGCCCATATCACAAAATCTCAAGACCAGAGATGTTGGCATCGATGTGGAGAAAAGGGAAAACTTCTACACTGCTTGGGAATGCAAATTAATACATTCCTTTTGGAAAGATGTGTGGAGAACACTTAGAGATCTAAAAATAGACCTGCCATTCAATCCTATAATTCCTCTACTAGGTATATACCCAGAAGGCCAAAAATCACATCATAACAAAGATATTTGTACCAGAATGTATATTGCAGCCCAATTCACAATTGCTAAGTCATGGAAAAAGCCCAAGTGCCCATCGATCCACGAATGGATTAATAAATTGTGGCATATGTACACCATGGAATATTATACAGCCTTAAAGAAAGATAGAGACTTTACCTCTTTCATGTTTACATGGATGGAGCTGGAACATATTCTTTTTACTAAAGTATCTCAAGAATGGAAGAAAAAGTACCCAGTGTACTCAGCCCTACTATGAAACTAATTTATGGCTTTCACATGAAAGCTATAATCCAGTCATAACCTAAGAATAGAGGGAAGGGGGAAATGGAGGGGAGGGAGGGGGGAGGTGGTCAGAGGGAGGGTGATTGGTGGGATTACACCTGTGGTGCATCTTACAAGGGTATATGTGAAACTTAGTAAGCGTAGAATGTAAATGTCTTAGCACAATAACTAAGAAAATGCCAGGAAGGCTATGTTAACCAGTGTGATGAAAATGTGTCAAACGGTCTATAAAACCAGCGTATGGTGCCCCATGATCGCATTAATGTACACAGAGAACTCAACCATATAAGCAAGAATGATTTAATAAATATAAGAACTCAACCATATAAGCAATAATGATTTATGATTTAATAAAAAAAAAAAGAAATCAAAAGGTTTACTTTTCTTTTTTTACCCCTCTCCATGATGTATGTTGATCTAAGCAAGAACAAAAGCAAACAACCAAGTAACAAGACATCATACCATGCCTACTTCATTAAAAGAAATGTTTGTGAGATCTAGTTGTGTTTCACGGTGAGCTACAAAAAGGAAAAAACTATACCTGTAACATAAAGTGAACATAAAATGAGATAGCAAACCAGGATTTCTGTTGGAAGGGAAAAGGACACAGTGATACTGGAATTTCTCCAAGAAAAAGGAAGACATGACATAGTGTTGGTCCAGACCTGTGGTTTCAGAAGACTTTGATTACACGCTTCAGTGAGCTCAAAACATTAACTGTGAAGATGTACTTAATGTATCAAAGTAATTATTCGTTTTTATTTATATCCATGTATTTTTATTGTTACCTAATCTGTCAAGGCGCAATACAAATCTCAGATGAAATTCATTATTCATAACAGATGGACCCTGTAATATCTGATTTCAAATATCATTTACATTTTCAATTGTACTACTTTTGTCAGATCAGATAGACCAATAAATTTTTTATTGATTTCAGATTAATATAAGGGTATAAATGATTACATTACATTGTTTGCATTTGTTAGGTAAAGTTCAAGACATATTTGAGTCCTTTATCCAAACTGTATGCTATAACCTTACATTTTGCCCATTAGGTGAGGCTACCAAATCCCCTCCTTCCTTTCCTCTCCCCTTTTCCTCCACCCTTCTCCTCCCCCATTTGAATTTAATTGTTTTTTTTCTTTCATGTGGGGGTGCAGTTGTTTATCTATTAGTTTCATATTAGTATTGCATACATTGGCAATACTAATGCCTTTTCCATTCTTGTGATATTTGACTAAGAAAAAATGTTTTTCAAATCCATTAAGGTCAATATAAAATATGTAAAGTCTCCATATTTGTATGGCTGAATAGTATTCTATGGCGTACATATACCAGAGTTTATTAATCCATTCATGAATTGATGGGCGCTTGGGTTGATTCACATCTTGATGACTGTGAATTGGGCAGCAATGAACATTCCAGTACCAATGTCTTTATGATCAAATGATTTTATTTCTTCTGAGTAGACACCTAGCAGTGGGATTGTGGGATAAAGTAGAAAGTTTACTTTTAGCTCTTTAAAGAGTCTCCAAACTTCTTTCTATAGAGGCTGTATTAGTTTCCAATCCCACCAGCAAGATACAAGTGGTTTTTATTTCCATTTCTCTGATGATTAGGTATGATGAGCACTTTCCATGGTATTTTTTGTCTTTTTTTTTGGCCATTCCTCACTCTGCTTCAGAGAAGATTCTGTCCATGTCTCTTGCCTACCTATAAATGGGATTGGTTGCTCTTTTCTTGTTCATTAGTTTGAGTTCTCTGTAGATTCTGGTTATCAATCCTTTCATAACATGAAAATATCTTAATTATCTCAAAATAAAAAAAGGAGCATGCAAAAATCTTCTCCCATTCTGAAGGTTGTCTGTTTGCTTTAGTTGTTGTCCCTCAGCTGTGCTGAAGCTTTTGGTTTGATCCTTTCCCACTCATCTATTTTTGACTTTGCTACAATTGCCAAAGGGTCTCCTTCATAAAATATTTTCCCAAGTCAATTTTGTTAAGAGTTTTTCTTACACTTTCTTGCAGAATTTTTGTTGTTTTTTGCCCTAAATTTAAGTCTTTCATCCACTCTGACTTAATTTTTTTAGGTGGTGAAAGGTGCAGGTACAATTTCAGTCTTCTTCATTGCAATAATCAGATTTTTTTAAGTATAATGTATAACATATAAAGTTTATTCTAAAAGTATATATGCCATTTTCCTGGTGTTTTCTTCATTTTTTATATTGCTTAATTATATGCACTGTTCCTTTGTAAAAGGACATTTGTCCACTTGCTGAGGATTAGTGCAGTTGCAGGGAGATAATAGAATTGTTACTTTACGTAACAGCACTATGGAGACTGGAACATGATACACTACAGTGAAAGCAAACATGTGATGAAGGATCCATTTCTCGACTTCCATTAGAGTTCTCCTCCTCCTCCTCCCTCAGAATACCTCCCAAAGCTATACATGCACACAACAATCCTGGTCATGGGGCTGAGTTTCAATCCATGTATTAAATACCAGACGAAATTTACTTCTTATCTTTAGAAAGGAATGAATTGAGCTTCCAGTGCTTTCCCCACACTGCAATGCCTCATCTCACTGGTCCCTAAGGAGCACATTCCCCACTTTGAAGGCCACTGAAGCAAAGGAGTAGCTACAAGGACTATAGGGGAAAAAAATCTCACCTCTCTTGTCCCTGGCCTAACGGCATTTTCCTCCTCCCTCTCAAGTGACAGCTCCTTCTCAGGGTCGTTCTAATACTTACCTTGTTCAAATTTCAGCTTTACTCTTAGGTTTGAAATGAGGGAGGCTTGACTCCATCTGCACAGAAATTGTATTAGGAAAGCAGCAGAGAAAAGGGGAATTATAGTTCATAGTTGACAGTGAAACAATCTTCACCTGCCGTTTTTAACTTCTGAAGCATTGTTCCGTGTAGCCCTTACGTATTAGTAACTATTTCTTGAGGTAATCTATGGGCAAATTATTTCGGGCTAGTCTATGCACCCCACTTCTTCACACATACTATTTTTATAGTAAAACATCTTTCTAGTTTCAAACAATTGTCCTTAATCACACATTGTGGAAAGCTAACCCATTCACAAATGACAAACTGCACATAGAGAGTTTCAGTTCCTACGCCAATTTGGAGTCGAGAGCAGCTCCACAGTGACATTTGTATTGTAAAGCTTAATTATGAGCGACTGAACATGCAGTGCCGGGTGAACTATTCACCTTTTCTGCAACAGTGTTATGACATAACCTGGTTTAAATAAGACAATTTTAACCACATAGTACTTAAATGACTTTGGATATGACACTAATGAAAGGCTGTCTGATGTTAGAGATGCTCAGCCTTTTACTCTTTTGTTTATTTTGAGAAAATTAATCATTGTGCTAAACTGATAAAAGAAAATTGTGGGTTCGCAATTTCCATGAAAGAGTCCATTTCGTCACCAAGTAGGATGAATGCCTCTAAAACGTCTCTGTTTAGCCTGGAGGAATGCACGGTGAACACAAGAGACACAAACAGCAGCAATATAAATTTCCTCAAATTAGGGAATTCTAACCATCAGAATTAGTTGTAACACCATGAAGTTTCCTCAATTGGAGAACCATCAATAAAAATATAAATTATTTGGTAAGGAATAGACAATACATTCTAACATCAAATTATCTCAATGGATTTTTTGTTTAGGAAAGAATTAATAATAATGGCTATATTGACTCCACACTGGCTCTGTGCTAGACACTATCCACAGTGCTGTATGAGCACGGAGCTCTTTAATCTGAAAACCTTGCCACTATTATTATTTCTATTTCATAGTTAGGAAAACAAAAGCGCAGATACTGTTAAGTAACTTGCCCAAGCACACCCAGCTGGTGAAACGAGACACTCTAAACAAAACATGCCTTTAACCACTTTACATGACATTGAAGGCCATTTACAAAAAGTTCAAACAATCTAGTCAATGCTAAACATTTTTTTTCTTAGAGCCACGAATATAGAAAGGTAGGTAGGAGAAAAGATAAAGAAATGGAAGACTCATTCAACAGTCATTTGTATCTTAATTCATGTCCTCATATAGCAAAACGTTTTCAAGTGCGCCCTATGTGCCAGGAACTAGGTAACTAGATGCCAAGAATACAAAATTAATGTACTTGACCTTGGGGAGATCTCAGTATAGTAGAAGAAATAGAAAGAATTATAATAAAATATGGTAGAAGATAATATATTTATGTACAAGGTACTATGATACCATTCCCCTGCAAAAACAACTTTACAGTGAATGAAAGGTGGTATATCTGTAAGTGAAACCATGTGAAGGAGCCATTCAGTAATCGATGCAATAGCAGTTAATCAGACAAGACAGTCCATAAAAAGGTGAATGGTGGCTATTCTTTAAAAAGAAGATAAAAAGCTAAGATTGGTAGAGAGAAAGGAGGCATTGAGGAAAAAAAAAATTCTTCTGAAAGATAGATAGGGCATGTATAAAGTAATATTGCTCCTGTCTAAAAGACAGGGCCTTTGTATTTTGAAGAAAAATACACAAAGTAACTACTGCTTATCACTCAATCAATCTAATGGGTGCCCTTCAATCCTAAAATCCCTACATTGGTGACAAGCAATTATTTATTTATTTTAGGTTTAAATATTGAAGGAAGAACTGTTGAGTTTTCACTTTAAGAAATTAATAGAGGGCGGCTCCCTGTGGCTCAAGGAGTAGGACGCCGGTCCCATATGCCGGAGGTGGCGGGTTCAAACCTAGCCCCAGCCAAAAAAAAAAAAAAAGAAATTAATAGAATAAAATACATAGGATATGTGGTAGTAAGTTATAAAGTAGTTAAACAGTACATACTGGAGATGTATTTAAAGTTTTACTAGACATCTTTGACGTGTATTTGTGTCTGATTGGAGGAGGAATATAAGGGCCCTTTGTGTAAAACTCATCTTCTGTATGGAATCTTTCACTACCTAATTTTTTCCTATATAATAATTCTGTGAGTTTCAAATGATTTTTAGTGAACAAATTCTAGATCACCCTCCACAGTACACACACGTTATTCCTGTATTGTCATTTTACCAGGAGTAGCAACTGAGTGAACCCAAAAAAGCTCAAGACCAGTATGAATGATCGGAGTCAATATTTAGGCAAGACAAATAATGCTAGATTTGGAACAAGTCCCTTAGGCTAGAAGTCCTGGAAGTGGGAGAATCAAATACAAACTATAATTTTTCGTTTGTATGACCTATATCTAGTCTGTGAAATTCCATTTTATCTGTCTGTAATCAGAGAACAGGAAAAGGACAAACCTGATGTTTGGAGGACGGAAGGAAGTTTATTTGTCTTTCTTATTCTCTCTAGGACCACCAGCATTATCATGTGTTCATAGTTTATTTCTTGAGGATAAAGACAAAAGTCATAAAATCAGGCTTCTTTTAGTGATTTGAGCCTGTTTTTTTCATCTTTCTTTTGCATGTAAGACCTTCCCTAATTCTAATTCTGAAGGGTAAACCTCTCGTCCATCTATCCCCACTGATCCAAGCACCTACTGTGTCATATTTAAGTGACTTTCCTTGTTTGCCAGGAACTTTTAGTAGGTTTGGGTTGTGCCCTTTTACTTATCAGTCCATGAATCAATTTTCCTCATCTTTATGTTTCTCTCTATGTAATAATTAGCAAATAATACTTTGTTCTTCTTGAATGATATACCTTTATATCGTTAAAATATATGCTATCTATATGTTTGACATTTGGAGGATCTTGTCTAATTTCCATAGGAAAAAGAAAAATCTGGCTTGCAGGGTGTTTAGAGTACAGTGATGACAGCCTTTATGCCAATTTCACAAGCACTGCAGCCTGACTCATAGGCTGTACTATAAACGGCAGCATATGGCTGGAGAGTCATAGCAGCAGGATAACGTGGCAGTGCCCAGATCACAGCTGTAGGCACACAAAGAAAGTTTTGATGCTGGTATCCATATCCCTCCGTCTCATCAACAACAAAAAGGATGACTACTTAAGATTCTGTTGTCTTAAAGGCTTTATTAAGTTATTGCTCAAGGTAGGCAAGGGATATTATTGTATACATATGTCTGCCAGAATCACACAGCTTCTCTATTCTGGCTTTCCTAGCAGGTGTCTCTTTAAGTACTTATTCTAAATGGAACACAACTGGGAGACATCAGAAAGGGCACTGTTGACAACTGTCATAGCAGGTTCCAGCTTGAATGGTATCTGAGCAGACGGTCTCTCTCCAGAGTACTTCAGATCATCCTAATAACAGCATCATTTCCACCAGGAACCCAGCTTCTACCAGAAAGGGGTGCTGGGAAACGGTGCTGCTGGTAAAATCTGATCTCCTCAATGAAAATGCTCCACACCACAAAATTTTCTATAGAAAATAGCTATACTCTTGAGCTTAAAGGTAGATAAACCAGATAGATACCAATAATATTAAGTAAAAGTATACCAATTAGGATTTTTGTTCATGATCATTTTATCCCTTAAAATATTCTAAAGACTTTTGTTAATATAAATGGAAAGAAAATCCTACAACTGTCTAAATTTTTTATTGAACCAACATATTAAAGATAGTTTGCCAAACACAGAGATGATGTTTTAGATGTACAGTTTTAGGTTACTAGTAACTACGATTTTGCCTTGCATTATTATTTTTGTTACTTTTGTGGTTTCATAGTTATTATTGTTACTGTCCTTGACTTTGAGAGAATCATTTTCAGTTGTTGAAATTTTAAAGACCATTTAAATAATATTTTCACATTGTGCTTATAAAATATTTAGGGTAAGTTAACTCTGCACACAAAATATTTTTTAAAAACTGATACTTTTTTCTTGTTCAAAATTATCCACCTGCAGCTCAGCACCCATAGCACAGTGGTTATGGCATCGGCCACACACACCGAGGCTAGCAGGTCCGAATCCAGCCCGGACCAGCTAAATAATAAATGAAAACTGCAACAAAAAAATAGCTGGGCATTGTAGCGGGTCCCTAAAATGCCAGCTACTTGGAAGGCTGAGGCAAGAGAATCACTTAGGCCCAAGGGTTTGAGCTTGCTATAAGCTGTGATGCCACAACACTCTACCAAGGGTGACATAGTGAGACTCTGTCTCAAAAAAAAAAAAAAAAAGATCCACCTGCAAAATAAAAGCTATTAAAATGTCTGCATAATTGCAAGAAAATTGGTAACTATTACTTATCATGTTACATGGCAAGTTTTTAAAAGTTGCCCATATTGCAGATATATGTGCTTCTAAGGTAAATTTTATTATGAGACATTGACATGTGTTCCTATTTCAGTTTTTCTACATCATCCACAAAGTATATTAATTCAATCTTCTCCTGTGGAGGTCTGTAAATTTTAGATCAAAGACTTATGCATTGTTTTTCATTTCCTTAATTTAAGCTGCTAATTGTCATCTATGGGAATATATTTAAGAATATGTATAGTATGGGCATCACCTATCGCTCAAGGAGCAGAGCACAGGCCCCATATGCCAGAGGTGGCAGGTTCAAACCCAGGCCCAGCCAAAAAAAAAAAAAAAAAAAAAATTACATACAATTATCTTCTATAATACTACATACATATGAAGTTATAAGGACCAAAAGTTATACACAATTGTATTCATAAAAAATATTCACATTTTTATTTATAAGAAAAAACATAAAATTAAATTCTATTCTAATACTAAATATATTCGAGTAGCGAAGAACAGTATGACTTTTTAAAAAATAAGTTATAAGTACTGAGTTGGGATGAAATATCTTTATCAGAGCAAAGAGGTTTATGCCCACACAATATTAAAATACAAACCGTGGAGTTGTCACCATCTTTGAGTGACACAGATTTGCAGTGATGTCAACATGGAGCTTAGGCACTTTTGTATAATTAGATCCTTTTCTTATTTTTATGGATTCACTGAAAAACCAACTCTCATACTACATTTCATTGGAAAAAGAAAAGACATTTGACACAATCTCAATTTTATCTAAAAAGTCTGTAAATTTCTGTGGTTCCCGAATTTGTCTTTTTTTTTTTTTAGAGACAGAGTCTCACTTTATCGCCCTCAGTAGAGTGTTATGGTGTCACACAGCTCACAGCAACCTCCAGCTTCTGGGCTTAGGCGATTCTCTTGCCTCAGCCTCCCAAGTAGCTGGGACTACAGGCGCCCACTACAATGCCCAGCTATTTTCTGTTGCAGTTTGGCAGGGGCTGGGTTTGAACCCACCACCCTTGGTATATGGGGCCAGTGCCCTACTCACTGAGCCACAGGCGCCACCCCGAATTTGTCTTTTTTATTATCATGTGCATTAACAATGGTGGAAATACCTCTCTTCCTATTAAAAGTTAATATAATCTGTGTTCTAGAGCCTATTTCCTTTCTCCCACCTCATGCTTTCTCAAATATTTTTTTCTTCTGAATCATTAGTATTTCTCTCTAAAGGAATACTCTGACAATACACAAACATTCAATGGGAATCTTGTTCTGTGACAAACACAACCAACTCTACGTCTTCAAAATACCTTCTTCTTTCCCTTCTTTCACTCATACTCAAACTTCTCGAAAGAGCTATCGACTCCAGATGTCCACTCTTACAATTCCAAGAACCATTACATTTCTAAGACCACCAATAACCTCTAAGTCTGTCAAGTCATATGGATTCTTCTCTGCGCTCATTTTACAAGATTGATATATCATATTTGCATTTCTTTCCCTTCCCTTTTTCCTCTACCCTCTCCTTCTCGCTTTCTCTCCCTGGCTTTGCTCATCTACCATTTGACATTTCTCCTATTCCTCCTATTTTTCTTTCTTCTTACTTTCCTCTTAACTACAGACTACTGAAATTCCTCACAACTCAGTTCTGAGTAATTCTTTTCTTTTCTCAAGGTGATATCTTCTATTTCTGTTGTTTAGATACAATTTATGTGGCAAGGTCACATTTACTTTAGATATCTATCTATACATTTATCAATCTGTTTACACTTTTTTTTTTTTTTGTAGAGACAGAGTCTCACTTTATCGCCTCGGTGGAGTGCTGTGGCATCACAGCTCACAGCAACCTCCAACTCCTGGGCCTAGATGATTCTCCTGCCTCAGCCTCCCAAGTATCTGGGACTACAGGCACCCACCACAACGCCCGGCTATTTTTTTGTTGCAGTTTGGTGGGGGCCGGGCTTGAACCCGCCACCCTCGGTATATGGGGCCAGCGCCCTACCCACTGAGCCACAGGCGCCGCCCTTTTTTACACTTCTGATATTTCCACCCATTTCCTCTTTATTTCATTTCTACATCTCAATACATGGCAACACTGATAACTCAGTCGTTCATATTACTACACCGGGAGGTGCTCTTAAAACCTCCATCACCCTCACCAGCGCAATATAATCCACAAAAAGGTGATCTTGATCATGACACATGTCCCCCTCATCTCTCTCTCACACACACACACCCCATCTCCACAACTCAAATCCAAGTTCATTTTGCTCAAGCCTGCCAATGTAATAATCGTAAAAGTATACATAATGTACTCCTCTACTGAAAATGGCTTTTCTTTTAAAATAAGATAAAGATTTATCATTTTGGCCAATTCCTATGATTTCTAGTCACCTTAATTTCTATTCTATTTTCTGGAAATTTCTATTCATCTTGCAGATCTCAATTTAAATATTTTATTCTATGAGACATTTCCTAAATTGTTATCAAGGAAGTGTCTTTATTTTTTTCATACCTGCAATTTTTTCCATTACATCCTGAAGACAATTTATAATCATATATTCATTTGTATGCTCTTTTATTTCCATTTTTTTTTATCAACCACTGACATGGAGAATCATACAAATTGTGTTTATGTCTGCTTCCTTTCCTATTTTATATCTTACTCCTTGCCTAATACTTGGCACTCAGTAGGGGCTTACTCAGTATCTGTCAAATAAACAAATCTTTTAGCAATACCCATTAAGTAGCAAAGATCATTAGGATAAGCTTCAGAATAAATCTACAACAATATAAACAAAAAATGCATAAAAACACACATGCTGGTCCCAAGCTGTTTTATAAGCTATATTTGTTCCATCACAGTCAGCTTTTGTACAACGCTTATTAAAGTAAGCACCATGTGTTTTGCCATAAACAGTCTATTTTAAACATGTGCTAGATTCTATGTGTTGCATCTACTAAGGGAATGTATAAAGTACTGCCCATAAAGAGATTTCCAAAGTAGGGGAAAATAGTCTAAGACATAAAAAGGTGAAAGGCAATAAATTACACTTATACTTGAGCAAGACTTAATTTTTTCTTTATTACTTACTTTAATTACTTATGAAAACTTGATTCGATTCAAAGTTATTAAATTTTTATATCTTATTAGATATCCTAATTATTCAATTTGTACCAAAATAAAGAAAAAACTTTTCTATTTGATTACCTTATTAATTGGATTCTGACTCATACCTAAAGTACTTACTGAACATTTATGTTTAGCCACTTTTCTAAATTCTCAAACATTAAATACTTAAAATAATGTTAATTCCAAACATTATTATATACTCGAAAACTTTAAAATACTATACCAGTAAAATTAAAAAATTAACATACAGCATGGGTCTACAACAGTTAAAAATTAACAAAGAACATTGGTCATAAAATTACATAACAGAAAATTAGTCCAAGGGTGACTAATTCACTAATAACAAAAATATAAAATAAAATACCTAACCCCCTATGTCAGGTCCAATAAAATATATATTTTCCTATAGAATATGCTCCTAGATACACGAAAAAGCCAGAATTACATAGGTAGGTAAAAGTAGATGAGGACATATTTGAAGATAGAATGTGCATTACAATTCAATATTTGGGTATAAAGGTAAGACTAGAAGTGGCCTTCTCTGCTTCAGACAAATTTGTTACAGGTGTGATAGCTATGTTCAAGCCCTACCTACCCTAGGCTCTATGTCATGAGGAGTACTCTCACTACTCGTTATATCTGCCAAGGCCTCCTGGTAAGAAATACCTCAGATAATTTTTGGCAATACTAACAAAATTGGCTTACTCTGAGTACCACTCCTGGAAACCTGCATCTTGTTAAAACAAGCAATGAGGCTGGACTATTTAAGCATAAATTCTGGAAAACAGAAAACAACATTTAGATTCTTCAATTACCCTGGGTTTCTGAATTTCTAACAGAATTATGTCATAAGCAATAGAGGAGGGGAGAAAAGGAGAAAGGAGGGAAGGCGATTGGCCGGGTTCTCATAGAATGTGCAGGATGTGAGGGTGTTCAGCATGCCCCCTGGGTGAAGGGATCAACAGCTTGAACTTTACTTTAGAATGAAAACAATGTAAACTAAATATTTGTACTCTCACATTAATCTGAAATTTAAAAAAAAATGAAATAATGAAATAATATGAATTCCAGTTCATGATTTACATTTAAATTATCTTACATTAAATAATTAATTTAAATTATTTAATTGTCCCACAATTTCAAGAGTGAAATTTTTGGGTGGCGCTCATAGCTCAATGGGTAGGGCGCTGGCCACACTCACGGAGGCTGGAGGGTGAGAACCTGGCCTAGGCCTACTAAACAACAATGACAACTGCAACAAAAAAATAGCTGGGTGTTGTGGTGGTAACCTGTAGTCCCAGTTGCTTGGGAGGCTGAGGCAAGAGAATTGCTTAACCCAAGAGTCTGAGGTTGCTGTGAGCTGTGACACTATAGCACTCTACAAAGGGTGACATAGTGAGATTCTGTCTCAAAAAAAAAAAAAAGGTGAAATTTTCAATAAGCTTTTAAATGCAAATAAGTTTATAAAGAAAAAAAGTACCTTAATGGAAAAAGAGAAAGTTTATGCAAGTTAATCAATTAAAATTTTTATGAACATTCTGAGAAAGAGAGAGTTCACCTTCAAGGGAGTCCCACACATTATAGAAGCTTTATAGTTAAGAAACAAATGATTTTGGTGTTTTCTCCCATTCTTTCCCAGCAGAGAAAGTTCATTACTATATTTTTTGCATATGACAAATCAAATAATATCTTTACACTCCTCTTTAAGTTTCCCGAAATATACTTTTGTTCTTCACATAACTACATTCATATCATGTGGTTTGAAAAATCATAACTTAGAGGTCAGATGAATTTTGGTTTAAAATTCTGTGGGTACATGAAATATTTTCCTCATTTTTATAATGACAGCATAATACCTATCATACAGGATGTTGAAAGGTTTGAATAACATCTTAGAAGCGCTCAAAAATAATTAGTTCATTTATTCAGTGTTTACTATTTAGAAATCCATTTGCTATCTCTTTCTCTTGCTTTCAGGTTTTTCTCTTTCTTTACTTTTTTAATATGGATGAATTGTCAGAATGCCTAAGTAGTGCATTTCAACATCTACTAAATTTAGGCTTCTAAACTGGTATTAAAAATCAGATTCCCCAAAAGGGTATTTTCAGACATATTTATAGTCGCTAGGTTCTTGCAACTGTATAGAACATGACAAATGACTATAACCTGCTGTGACTGTGTCTGTGTTTTTGCACAGATTAACAGATAATTAGCTTTATTCTAAACATTAACAATTTACCTTAAATAATGCAACCCAACCTGCGCACGTGACAGTCAATGCAAATGGAGAAAAGGATGAGCCCACAAAATCATTTCGAGAGACTACATGTCTCATAAAGGGTATCTCAGTGTGTACATACATTTCTGAAGACAGGAAATTGAGTTTTCCCAAGCAAGAATGTATGTGTCTTCTCCAATTTGAATTTAAAACTTCCTCAATTTAAAAAATCATCTTATATTCAGTGGGAAATTTTAGGAAGAAGATAAGTAACCTATTGTATTATTACACCTAACAACACACACACAGACACACATGCACATACATGCAAAAGGTCACTGCAAAGGTTTTAAGACAGACTGAGGTATGGTCCGTTATTTCACTGTCAGGAAATATAGTCAACAGTGGCATCCTTTCTGATTACCTGTGCAAGGGTCAACGTGCTCAGTTTATCAGTGTTGCTGGGACAGCTTCATTTCTTTTATCCACATTGCACTCCATTGGCATGAGCCAACCATGGAGCTGAGAAGAGAGCCCTTTTGTGCAGTGACTTTCTGTGATTCCAAAAGTGGATTAAAAAAGCCTCAAAGCCTTTAGCCTTGGTGATGTGCTTTTGCGTACCTGACACTTTCCTGCATGACAATTTTTTGGTGGCTTAAAGAACTTAGAAGAGGCCAAAGTTCCCACAGATGCGTGTGTGAATTTAGAAACACATGAGGAGGCTACCTATCTATGTTTATATCTCACAAGGCCAATACTGAAGTGAGACAAAAAATACACATTGGTTCTTTGAAAGGGAGCTGAGCAGATATGAGCACCATGTTTTGTTTTTTTTTCTCCCTGCCCTTGATGCAAGGAGTAAATTATTTGAGAGGGATTAGACAATAGACCATGGTAATTTGATTAAATAACACAGTCTACTAATTAAGTTTGCAGTCAGATTTAGAAAAGGAAGACTAAAATATTTTATTAGCTTTCTCTTAATATCTTCCTTTCTCATTTTAAAATATGATCTAGACACCAAAAGCCATATACTATTGTAGTTACATAGTTATATATTTATGTTTAACTTGACAGTACTTGACCACAGGTAAACAGAGTTTGCTTCATAACATCAAAGTTTCTAGTATTTCCACTTATAGTATGCTGTAAGAATAAAAAAGGTTTTAAACTAATAAGAGCAATCAGAATTGATAAGACAATGTTTGCCCTGGATAGCTCTTTTGGTTTTTGTTTTTTAAAAAGCTTTTTTTGAAAAGTAAATGTTAACTAAAAGAAATACTGTTGTCTCGGTTCCTTAATTAAATTTGCACTGTCTTGGACAAAATGCGCTTAGCCAGAGCCTAATTAACTAACTGTGCAGGAGAGGCCGAATGGGACGTGAAACAAGGCCACAACAAGGCTGCCAGCTCGGGTTTGCAGGCCCTAACAGGCACCCCTCCTTTTAACCCCTGGCTTTGCTGCTTTGACACCAGGAAATTTAGACTTTTTCAGCCTCATTGGCTACTGTGTGGATTAGGGATAAAAACAGTCAGCATCTACACACAGGGTTGTTGTCAGAATTAAATGAGGTTAATTATTAAAATATGAACCGAAACACTGGAAGCCAAAGCTATACGAGTATGAAGCATACTGCACTTGCCCACTGCCATAGCCTATCCTCAACTCAGCAGCTCAGGTATTCCTTCCAAAACATGGATTGTGTCAGCTTTAAGCTCAATGTTCTGCAATAATTTCCCTTCTCATATTAAAACCTGAAGTCTTCAGCTTATGTACCACATATAAGGTCTTTCATAGTCCAGTTCCTGTTGACTTTGTCCTCAACTCTAAACTCTCTTATTCTGCCTCTAATTCTCTGTCTTCTTTTTGGAGAGAGGGTCTCCCTCTGTTACCCAGGTTGGAGTATCAGTTGCACAATCATAGCTCACTGCAACCTTGTTAATGCCTACACTCAAGTGATCTTCTCACCTCCACCTCTTGAGTAGCTAGGATTATTGGCATGGTCCACCATGCCTGGCTAATTTTTAAAACCTTTTTTTTTTTTAAGAGACAGGGTCTTAATTATGTTTCTCAGGATGGTCTCCAACACTTAAGTAGTTGGAATTATAAGTGCAAGCCTTGTTTCTTAAATATACAAAGGAGCCCCATCCTGGTTT
Organism: Nycticebus coucang; assembly: GCF_027406575.1. Classification (NCBI taxonomy): domain Eukaryota; kingdom Metazoa; phylum Chordata; class Mammalia; order Primates; family Lorisidae; genus Nycticebus; species Nycticebus coucang. The sequence goes on along the minus strand of NC_069794.1, from coordinate 43,834,558 downwards.
AGGCCAATGTACCCACGTTTTTCCCTGAACCTCCAGCATTTCCACCAGTGCCTCCAATGATCCCTTCCTGCAAGCCCAGAATTGTCGTGGCCTGCTTCTTCTTGATTTCTGGTCTCTGTTCAAATTTCTTTTTATCAGAAAGACCTTCTTAATCCACCTAATCCACATTTGCACCCATGGCTCTGGCTTTTACCCACTACCTTACTTTATTCATTTATTTATGACACTTAGAATTTATTCACATGCTATTTATTTACTTATTTATTAGCTTATTGTTTGTGTTCCTACACTACAACACAGGATATGAAGGAAGGTTTTTTTTTTTCCGTTTGTTCACAATGCTTTTATATGATAAATTGTACATGGGGAGGATTCAATGAATATTTCCTGGATAAATTAATAAACATGGTGGCATTAAACTTTTAGAAATCCCCCACCAACAAGTAATAGGCTCAAATAACAGAATCTTGCAGATTTATTTACTAAAATATAACTATTATCTGGTTTTTATCTGTAGAAATTCCATCATAAAGCACACTTCAAATAGTCTTGTATCAAGTGTTATACCGTATTAATACTAGTATGCTATAGAATAATTGTATTCTATATTAGACACAATAATGTTAAGCATTTTTGAATATTGTTATTTATACTGAATGTAAAAATTTACAAGCTTTAAAGACATCATGTGTATAAAAATGGTTGAGTAGTAAGAAAATAACACATACTTTGTACATTTTTATTTCATGATAGAATTAATGTAATATAGCCTTTAAGGTAACTGAAGCACTTTTAAAAATATAATGGTAAATATCTATGAAACAAATTATATACCATTTTAATCAAAACAACAAAATTATCCTTCATTACACTGATGCTCATTATAAATACACTTTTGTTTATTTCTCATTCCTTTAAGGAGACAAATTGTAGGATTTGGTATTTTATACATCACCCATGGTCATAGATTAGAAAAGCTGATTTCATTTCTGGCTTCAAATGTGGCCCCCGGCTGCTTTACCAATCCATGTAATTGTAATAATGATCTTGTGTACTGGCCAGCTTAAAGACAGGTGCATAACCCAACTTAAATCAAAGTGCACGTGGTATTCCCCAGACATCAGTGGCTATTTTAGGATAAGTTAAATGAATTGGTTCAATTAGAGGCATGTCTAGGACTTGTAGCTGACGGCTCCAGGTAGCATGTGCTACGGGAGCTCCAGGACTTCTGTAACACTGGCTCACCGTGAGGGCAGCCAGATATAGGGCACATCTTAAGACAAAGCAAGAGAGAATGTGGAAAATGACAAAGAAATAGAGAATTCTTGATGAAGTCATGACTGAAGTCCATGTATTCTTGCTTTTCCAACATGAGAGCCACTACGTACTTGTTTTTTTGTTTGTTTGTTTGGTTGGTTGGTTTTTGTTTACTTGGAACAGTTTGAGATGGGTTTTTTCCTTATTGCCAGTCAAGAGTATCTACCATATTATTGTGACCTCCTATAGGCTTTTCAACATATGCAAATGAAAAAATTGCTTCAGAATTGCAGGATAACTTGAACAGGAATCCTGCCAGAATTAATAATGTAATCCTAGAACAGAGAGAGATATGTCTAAAGTAGTAAATATGTTTCTTTATATATACATATATACACTTACATTGAAATTATGTGCTAAGTAATGGAAGAAAAAAAGGCATTCCATTGTTTTCAATGGAGTGTTGTATGATTCCTATGAAATTATTCTTTTCCTCAAACGTTAAAATGTTCTGCTCAGAGTTGTCACTACCTTTATAGGAAAGGGTTATCAAAATTTAAAAGGTCGTTTTAATGAATGAAATTCATTCATTCATTCTTTAGCATGAAATTTGTTTGTTTTTTAAAATGAAAGAATGTTCTGTTTTCCTTCACTATCCTGAAGAGAGGGGTCGTTTAAAAAAATAAAAAGTTCATTTCCAATTCATGAAAAAAAGTGAGAGATGAAGTATATATGTGAGAAAATATTTGAAAGAAAAAAATAGAAAGGTATTTAGCCAAATATAAATAGTCCTTGGATTATTCACTGCTTTATGCTTCTTTTGAGAAGGTAATTGGGAACTGATTGCGTTGTTAGAATTACTAGCAAGGTAAAAGATGGCTTTAAAAATATTCGCAAGTTAAAATGTGGGTTTAGTGTGTGCTCTGGCAACAGAAATCATAAAATTTTATTTCATACACTCTTATTTTCACTGAGGTAATCCAATTAAAATAAATATTCTATTGAAAGTCTCCTTTTTTGTAAAATTTCTCATTTTATGCAAAATATTCTAACAAATACCACTAAACAAATAAGAAATGTTCATAATCATAAATATCCTACTGTAATCTATATGTATTTTAACACATTTATATTAGACAAATAAATATTCATACTAAGTAACCACATTCACTATTTTACGAATACAGATGTAAATGAAGTTGTAACTTTATCATATATTAGACGAGAAGTGAGCCCACCTCTTTATTAATTCAGATTACATTTTTTGTAATACAGAACTAGAAAATCATTCACTACATATTTCTTTAATAATGGCTGGAATAACGTCTGCCATCAACCAGGGTTGCTTTAAGAATGACTTAAATCAGACATCTAAACAGTCATAAAAACTATCATACAATTTTAAGATTCTGATAATCTACATTTTTAAATTAACTTCATTATGTCACCTCATGAGTGTTTCTGTAATAGATTTGCATATGTTGCAACAGGAAAACACACACTTGCCCGGGTCCTCTGGAGACCTTACCACTACAGGCTTCCCTACCATGGCTTCTCTGACTTAGGATAAATCGCTAAAACCATCTGGTCTTCTGTTTCCTCATTGTAAAAGGGGAGAGAGGAACTATTTGGATACGATGAAAGCTAAGGTTTTTTGTTTTGTTTTGTTTTTGTTTGTGCTTTTACCAGTCTAATTCTGAAATGAAAAGAGACATGGGTTGAACTCAAGTAAACAATAAAAAATGAAGCTCACCTATATATACTGAATTACAAAGGGGATAACGGAATAATTAAAAGTTACTATAAAAAGATTTCTACTACATAACTTTGATTTCTTTAGCAAAATAACTTATACGTAAGTTCAAATAGAATACTTATGTATTTTATGTTCATTTTTAGTGATAACTAAGTTTTTAATCATTTCTTATGCTGTTTCTGAAAGTTGATTTTAAAAAGTCTTCCATGTATGTGGACCGTCCACCTCCATGCCCCTGTTCTCATCTTACTGGCTATCTCCCCATTCTTCCCATTTGCCAGGGATCCTCTCCTCAGGTTAGTTGTGCTTGCTGTTACATATTTCCACCTGAAACACACTTTCTCCTCATTATTGGTTGTGTGGATCCTTCAGTTCTCAACTCAGGTGTCTTATTCTCAGAAAGTGTACCTGACCCTAGCTGTTATTCTCTGTTAGGTTCCTACCATTATTTCCAGGGTTATCTTTTCCATGTTGCTTATAACAAGATGGAATCCCTTTGTATGCGTATTTACTCACTTATTGTTTTTCCCTTTACCTTGACAAGAATATTCAGGAGCTGTCTGGAAAGTATCCAGTGATTTCCATGTACTATGAAAAAACAGTATTAACCACAAGTGGATACTTTACAGACAGTCCTTTTATATTTTTTCCAAGATCAACGCCTGGCAATAATTCCTATCTTTACTGGATAAACACAAAAATACATTGGACATTTTGGCATTTTTAGCATACAAAAAGCTAAATGATAATTCAAATATTAATATGAATTAACTTATTCACACTTAAATAGTATGGTTATGTTATTAATGTGTATTTAACTTTGTTTCTTAATGTGACCTATGAACAAGTAGCTATGCCTGCTATCGTATATCGTAGACATAGTTAAGTACTTCTACGTATGTTTCTTTCTCTTAAAGCTTATTTGAAATTTCAGGCATTAGCGATCTTAGAGTTTTATTTTTTTTTTCCTTCAACCCCTGACTGTATCAAAGTTCATAGGCTAGTATTCTTTTTTGATTGCTACCAGGCATCAACACAGTTTATTTGCATGACTGATATAACATTTACTCATTTGGTGAACGATGCCCAGCTGTTCTACTGTTCCAGCTCTGTAATAATAACTGCAGGGTGACTGACTGACAATAGCTTATCTTCTCCCAGCTACAATAGCATGAAAATTAGTAAAATAAATGTTTAGTTGTATATGTGTGTGTTTGTATGCTGGAGTTTGGCTGAATTATGGTAAATTTCATTGCAATGCTGCACATTCTTTATATAATCTGGGAGAAAAAAAAAAGAAGTGTGCAGAAAAATGATAGTGACATCAAGCCATGAACCCTCATCTGGTCGATAGTCCATTCTTTTAGCCATGCATGGGGCCTGTAATGTAATACATAAACACATTGTCTATTTTTCACTGTTAAGATTTTTTTTAGCACATCGGCCAAAACAGAAACTTTAAATGTTTCCTACATTCTTTGGTACTTTTGTGAAGAAATGATCAAGAGAAAATGTAACTAATCTGTTGTTCATGTGGGACCCAGAATTAAGTATAACCTGACAATATTTTTAAAGTGTAGTAGTGTTGAAAATAAAGTTCGTTGGGCGGTGCCTGTGGCTCAAAGGAGTATGGCGACGGCCCCATATACCAGAGGTGGCGGGTTCAAACCCAGGCCAGGCCAAAAAAATGTGTTAAAAACTGCAAAAAAAGAAAGAAAGAAAGAAAGAAAAGAAAGTTTGTATATTAGTCCATTTATGCTATTGATGAAAAGAGGAATGACCTCTAGCTGCCTATTTTATTCTAAAAATATAAATTTCCTAAATATTTCATTACTATTTCTATAACGTACCTTCAATAGTGATTTTTCAATAGGTTTTTAGGGGTATTAAAACCATCATGGTCTGGGATGCCTAAAATACATAGCAAAATATTTTTAAATGCACTGAATATTAACCTATAAACTGCTTCATAGGAAGATTTCATGCTCAATAATGTTTATGGTGTTCAAAATAAACATAAAACAAATACATATAGAGAAAAATAAATATGTGGATATAGTTTGATTCCATTATTACAATATGCAGGCATATATCATGAATGATAGCCATATCTAATAGATTAGCACACATCATATACCTCACATATTATATGCTTATACATATGTGTATAGATCACAAACAGAAAACTTTAAGAAATAATTAAAACCAAAGCATAAATTGAGGCTACCTCCACAAATAGTATTTCAAGGGGCAGAAATTTTGATTTTTAATTTTCAAGCTTCAGTTTCACTTACATTTATTACACTGATTGTGTATTGTTTTCATATTTTAAAAAATAAATAACTAAGAATGGCTCTGATTATGTTTTATTTATTTGAAGTATGTTTTGTGATATGCATATTTCTAATTTCTTGGAAACCTATGAAGTGGAATTACGTTAATAAATTCCAAGGCTTACCGCTGGCATTTTTTCTGCAGCATCCATGAGAAATGTCTACAGAGCCTATCTTCCCTGCCTGTTACAGACACTCAGAGGACCCTGGCGTGATCAGTGGTGTCATTACATTACTGCTTAATAGCACATGCTGTTGATACATTAATTGCTTTATTGACTATTTTAAAAGTTTATGACCTCATCTACATTCCAATTTGACCTTGCTTTGCACTTTTCTACTTTTCTAGTGAATAGCCACATTCAACAACCTACATAATATGTATTATACTAATAAATTCCCCAAATGAAAAAAGAATCCGATTATATGCACCTCATTATTTTTTTAATCAATGCAATCATTGTTAGGCAGGAATTACCTCGCAAACAATTGCATGATTGCAAAAATGTGTTGCTACATCTTTGACATTGGAGAAGTTGTTCCACATATTTTTCTTTTGTAATTTCCTTTTGCATAATAATTTCCAGATAAAGGGATGGGTAAACTTATGGTTTGAAGTGAGGGAAGTGGTACTAAACCTTACCTTAATATAGATGTTTCATTTAAAAACACCAAATGGATTCAGAATATACATCTTGACACCATAAATGTCTGTTCGAATTAATGTTTTAAATGGAAATTTTATTTCTAAAACCTAAGTAAATTCCTTCCTTCCTAAAAAACTACAGTTGATTGGGAAATGCACATAAGTTAATTGAGGCCATGGAAATTTGGTTATGCAAGATGAAAATTAAATTCTGCATTATACAGACAATCCTTTAACAGGTAGTCTGATTTTTGTACAGTAAAATCTCACATACAGTGTTTGCCAGTTTCCTGGACTCATTTCACTTTCAAAAGTATAAGAGAGAGAGAGAGAGAGAAAAAAGACAGCTATTCATGTTATTTATTTCTTACTACATACCAAATAACAAGTTTGTGAATTTTATATTCTAAAAAGAAGTTAATAAAGGTATTACATTCCATGGCAGAAAGAGTAACACAGATAATTGGGATATTTATGAAATTTTCATTACTGGAGAGTATTGTTCTATATACTGTTCTGAGTCCTTAAAAATGGTTCAGAAAGTAGAACACATTTATATCCCATCTGGAATGTAGATAAAGAAACTGGGCAAAAATACAAGAATAAGAAAAGAATTAGTACAAGTTAGAATTTCAGAAATTATGATAAAGATAACTGTTCATTCTGATATTTTTTATGGATGAACAAGTGAATGCACAGAAGCATTAAAGACTCTTTCCTAGCTTCAGCATTAAGAGATAGTGCAATGGCGATCTGAACCAGAGAAATGCTGTAACTCCTTATCTGGAGATTTGGTTACTGATCATCACTCCAGAAAGGAGCCAGTCAGGACAACTAAATGAGATGCGAAGTTGCTAAACATATGAAAGAGATTTTCACCTGCAACAAACTTGGTTGGGGCAGACAGATACACACGGCAACAGTGAGACTGCTTCTAGGATAGGTGAGTTTTAGAGAAGGGATTTGGGGATCAGGAATTAAAGATCTACCATTTATTGTTATTGGAGAGCATTGTTCTAAATAGTGTTAACAATAACAATACTCATTTCCCAATTATGGCTTATAAGTATTGGTATACACATTCTATATTTCATAAATCCATGAACTGATTGTGATGCCAGTTGAAATAATGTAGAGCAATTAGGGTGTGGAATATTTTTAAAGTTATATTATCACTAGTTTATAGATACCATCTATTAAGTTAATTACTAATATTTTCCATATCTGGCCCACCAAAAATCCCAAATGACCTTATGAAATCAGACCAAGTTATGGCTCTATTAGAAATAGAAAAGTTCCTTGATAGAAATATTGTAGCTATTAAATAAACTAAAATTTAATTTCATCTTTCTAATGGTTTGCTTCCTATGATCTTAGAAATACAATTATTTGAGAAACAGAATAAAATTTATTTCTCCACTAATTTTATCAAGTAAGAATGTCCCTTCCTGGTTAGAGAACTATCACTTTATGAAATTACTTTATGATCCTAAGTCTTTTTTTTTTATTCCATCTCTTTTCAAGAAAGATTTTCATCTCAGATTCAGCTCTAAATCACTTTATTCATGAATAATGAACTAACAATTCTGTGTACTTGTGAATTATTTTAGATATCTAAATTATTGTTAAAATTTACATTCTCACTTCATGTGACGGTGTCTAATTGAACAGGCACTTGGTATAGCAACCACTTCCTCAGACTCTCACAGAATATTAAAGAACAGGCTGAGGCATTAGCACAATCAGGACACCAAAGAGTGAACAGAAAGGGACACTTCTTCACGCTGGCAGCATTTTTGCTTGTGTTGTAGAATAATTCAAAATTATTGTTCTGCTAAATGCCCAGGCTGTTTCTTATAAATAAACAAATAAAAATAAAGCATTCTGTACGAGCACATTTCAAAGACAGATTACCATTAAAATGTTTAGGCTGTAGGAGTATAATAAATGTATTGGTACATTTTTGCTAACTAACAAAGATTTGGATTATTTTAAGTTGAAGAAAAAGTGTTATTGGTTGTTTTGTTTAATTGTTTGCAAAGTTTTCTCAGGGGTGGGGTCAGGAACTGACCCCCATCAGAGTGGTTTCGCACACCTGGTTACGTAAGCCAGAAAACCAAACATGGGGAAAACAAATTTGTGGTGGGGTCAGTCTCTTACCCCCCATTGGAATGCAAGTGTTAATGATGCAGGACAAGGCAGCATCATGACCTGCTGCCTTAGCCCTGGAGGTGTTGATGCTCCTATGGATGGAGGAACCAGCTTTCTACAAGGACTGGAAACCTGACCCGAGAGGCTGGCGCTGTGCTGTCTCCTCCATGTGGACTTCTGCCTAGTCAGTTTCATGGATGGCCCTGGCTGTCTCCTCCACGTGCACTTCTGACTGGTGGATTTCCTGTCAGTTTCCAAGGCCTGAGAGTTCACTGGACAGCTGGCTGTAACTGACAGGACTCACACCCTAGCAGAACAACCCCCTGCACTATATAAACCCCTGAGCAGAGAGCCCAAAGGCAGACCTCCAGGAAGGAGCAGGAGAGCTTGTTCCCCTCCTGGGTTCTCTCTGCTAGGAGGTTTGATTTTTGTACTTGTTGTAATTTTTGCTTCTGTAAATAAATCCTGACTTACCACTGATCCTGTGGTCCGTTGAGTTATTCTTCCTATCGCTGAGACCAAGAACCTAAAATTCTGGTATCATTAATGCTTAGCAAATTTTGATAATTATCTAGTGAATGGCTCTGCCAATTTAAAAGGTACATTGAGGTTTAAATAATAATCTTGTATGTTATTGTATCTTGAGAATTGATATAAGTTCTACAACTCAGAATAGTTTAAATAATTATTAGTAATAAACCCCAAGCATTAGCTATGCCTGGTGGTAAAAACTCAAAAGACAGTAATTGAGTCCATCAACTTTTTATCTTTTTCCCCTGAAAATATTATAACATTTATTTTTATATTCTAATGTAGCAAATTAAGTGTGAAAACAAATATATATACATATATACATATACATGTATATACAGTATACATAAAATAAATTTGTGGCAAACAAAATTGATAGCAATTTCTTACTTATATTCAAAGGTAATTAGGTAATTTTGAAACAGGTAGATGTTTCTGCATTGAATTTCTAATAATACTGAGATTTATGTTTGTTTATATTTCAGATTTTCATCATCTAACAGACAGCCAATATATTTCCATCTTCCAACCCCTACTGGTCCTGTCTTTGACAAACATTTTCCATTCTTTCCTATCATAGAAGAATATTTTCTAGATAGCAAGAAGCTTTCTTAGAAAATATCCAAAATAAAACAGGACGTGGGTACTACCTCTCCATCAAGTTTAGTTTTCTTGTTATTGTTTAATGTTCATTTTCCTTCCCAAAAGATTCATCTGAGTAGATTTTCAATATTAGTGTTCTTTTTAAAATTGCATCTCAAAGGCTAGTTTGCCAAATATGTTTCTCATTTGAAACAGAGTATGTACTATATTTTTTACTTATTTTTCCATGACACAGTGCCTTAAATCTGCTTATCTAACAGAACTAAGAAAGGTGGAAGTCCAAGACATCAGTAGGTGCATAATCCTTGTTGTAGAACACATCCACTGGCATCCAAAAACTATAAACACAGAAAAGCAGATGAGTCATAGATTCCCCTTCTTCGTGGTTAAGAGCAGGGCTACTGGTCCTTATAAAGTATTTGATCATATGTATCAAGAACAAGAATGTGCGATTAATGTTGTCTTACCAAAATTAACTGTCTCCTGTATACATTGCCAAAAGATTATATATTCCCTGGGAAGAAAAAAGTACACATGAAAGAATAATAAGGAAAATCAACATAAAATTACTTTAGTTACATAATATATAATTAAAAGCACAATTTTGATTCACTTTTTATATAAACCTAGAACCCTTTATCATTTCCCCAAAATGAAATCATTTATTGCAATTTCACTTTTCTCATGGCTTTTGAATTCCATTACCATTTGTACCTGAACGGAAGCCTGGGAAATAATTTTGAATGAACATTAACAATGAGGTTGACTTGTGAACCAACAAACAACAAAGAACGAAAACCCGAAACAAATAAATTCTTTATTTCAGGACTAAATGATCCTTCCAATATGAAAATAAAATGTTTTCCTTGGTTAAAAATAATAGTGTTTCAATGAAGAATACTAATAAATTTCACTAGCAGACATGTAAATGGAAACAAGAGGTAACGTAAAAATCATGGAGGCAAACTCCTTGATTATTAAGAAAATTTTTATGCATTAATGAATCAGAAGATAGGACAAGATGAATTATTATGTTAAAGTATATTTTTTTATTTAAGATCATCATATCCTTTCAATTTGGTGGAAGTTTTAAATCTACGTTTGATAGAATAAATGTTTTTGCCTACGTTAGTTACAGTAAAAAGCAGTGTAATACATGTGTACGTCAGATTTTTAGAGAAATATATTAAGATGGTGACCAGTAACCTCTAAATAAATATTTTCACTGTTGATCTAGTAGAGATCTAATTATAACCAGAGAATTCAATAGAAGAAAGGAGAAAATAATTCTCATAGAAAACAAATGCTTCAGTTACCTCTACCAATATATGCACACATCAAATATTTTATGATTACTGAGTGCGTTTCACATCCTGTGCTAGCAATGAAGGTACAGTTAAAGAAAGGGACCGCTACTATCTTAAGACCATGCCAGGAATCTAACTTGGTATTGGGGAAATCAGAGGTTCCAGTTTCAATGATTTTTCCATGTAACAAAGGTATTGCTAACACTAGTTATTACATAATAAAGAGTCATTGCACAAAGAGTTTCCTACTAAAAATATTCAATAAATGTTTAGTATGTCACATAATACATGGTAGTCATTTGTGAACTACTTATTGGTAAAAAAGAATAAGTAAAACATACAATAAATCTTTTAAAAAACAGAAAATGATTTTATTTTTCTGAATTCACTTAATAATTGCTTTGGATATATAGTACAGAAAAATATGACAATATCAATCCTTTTAACTTATTATTTTAAAAAATTGCCATGATTTCTCTAGCTTAATTTCATTTGTGGAAGTTAGACTAATTAATGCAGAGCCTTGTTAAGGATAATCTGAGACATGACTATGAAGTAAGAGTCATAAATTTTGAAAGCAAAATTTTTAGTATGATAATGAAAGAAATTAATGGAATGTGGGAGCTTCTCTGCTGTTTACCTGAAGCTTGTAATTTACACTGTAGGAGCAGGGAATGGGGAATGAGGAGACTAAATTAACACACCTCCAAATGTGTGCAACGATGACTATGGAAGAGATTCTTGAGTTGTAGCCACTGTCATACTCCTGTTCTTCATCCTCATACCCCATCCAAAAATTCAAGGAAAATATAGAAAAGCTAAGAAGGGATGGAAGGAAAACAATTAAGGAGTTAAGTGAGCTGTGAGATAACTTACTAGTAACTCTGAATTCAGAAATCATTCTTTAATTACTTATAATTATATGTAAAATATTTTAAGTGACCTGAGATAAAAGAAATAGAATTTCTAATTATTCTATTACATGGAGTCCTGTTAGTCACTGGAGACAAGTTGTATTTACTGATGATTGATTGATGGTCTACAGCACTTGTTCCAGCCAAGGCCTAGCTGGAATAATAGAGAGCACAGTAGTTGTTTAAACATAATAGAGAGAATAATAATTTAATAATAATAATAATTTAATAATAATTTAAAAATAATAGAGAGAATTTAACATGGGTGATTATTAATCAGGTGTTGGAAGACTAACGATACAAATGAAAAGTGAGGAAAGGGTACAAAGGAATAAGAATAAAAGACCTTGAGGTTACACAGTTATGAGAAATTGTGAGAGGCATGGAAGACCTGTACGACCTGGGTCAAGAAGGAAGACTGTGGGGTTATCAGAAACTAGGAGTCTAGCAGGGGAGCTCCATAAATCTGGGACACTGATTTCTGAAGGAGGACAAGGCCTGGTTACTCTAAGTCATGATGAGACTGATTCCAGAAATACAACAACAAAAAAAAAAAAAAAAAAAAGAAGGGAGGGAGGGAAAGAATCTGGCACTGCAAGGTAATAGCCATTGCCAGGACAACATATCACTGCTGTTCCTGTCATAAAAGGAACAGCCAGGAAGGAGGAAGGAATGGTTTCCTCTTCCCCTGCCATCTAGCCTCCCTCTAGAGCTCCCCCTTGGCCAAACTTAACAAGAAGCCAAACGGAAAAGGGGGGATGTAACTGCCTGAGATCCAGCCCACGAAACACAAAGGTGGTAGGTTTGGAGCTGAAAGATAACAGCTTGAAATGGCCATTGAAGTTTAATTAAGGAAATTAAGATGTGATAATTGATAAGAATTATTTCATTCAAAATCATAATATTATTCTGTGAAAAACTGAGCTGAGATCCTCACTCCAGAAATAGCACTGAGCCTGCCCAGAGTCTGGATGGTGGAGGACTTCTGAAGGCAAGAGAAGGAATGAAAATGGTCAAAGCACAATTTTATCACCTGGTCTCTCTTTTTGAGTCTCCTTTGAAATGAATCACTTCCTTGGTGATTCGGTGTCATCGTCTATACAACTGTCCTGACTTTTTACCCTACTCTGTGCTATGTGTAAACCTAGGTTAAAACCACGCAGGACCTGGCTATATTTGGTATGCTTCACCTATCATAGATAGTTAATTTGTGCATTCATCTTTTAAAACTAATAATGAATTTCTAAAGCCTTTTAAATGGGCTTAAGTTTTGTAATCCATTTACTGAACATGCCTACACTGGAAAATTAATTATTAAACAAGAGCCTTGGGAAGACATCAGCAGCCCTGTCACCCACGCAATTGATTGATAACATGCCTGAAACAGACCAGGGAGGGCTCTGACAAGTCTCCAATTCAAGCCTGGAAGGGTAACGCTAGGCACATCATGGCATAAGTCACAGTTTAAAATTATTTTTTATTAAATGTTAGATAGAATAAATTCATCCATGCCTCTCACACTCAGCCTGATGAAATGAGCTGGCGCTCTTTCAAATGTAAAGCATGCTTATGGCTTCTCAAGGGCATCAGAGACACTGAAGCATAAGACAATGGAAATACAAAAGGCAAAAGAGGTGGACAGTGATGTATTCACAAGCACCGCCGGCAAAGTGGGGTTTTTGAAAATGCTGAGGCTAACAAAACAAGGGCAGCACATTCCCCAAACGGTAAAGGCACCTGCAGGGAGAGGCTGTGCTTGAGTGCTGGTGCATAAAAGTGGCCACCACGAAGGGCAAAAGCAAAAACAGAAAGCTACCTAAGAAACAGGCAGAAACAGCTGCAACCAATTTTCAAACCCTAAGTCTAGGGTTGGGTTAGGACGTCAGGAGAATTGTTCAACATTTGTCAGTTCTATGCTTTAATTTTGCAAAGTGAAGATGGTTTTCTGTGCCTCTGAAAAAGAAAAGCACATCTGTTATATCTTCCTGCAGCAAACACTACAGCGGCTTGAACTCTTCCTCTTCTAGGCAGAAAATCTTCTAATTCTATAAAGTTACTGAAATATAGTTCATAAGAAATACACGTAACCCAATCAAATCAACTATATTACTGCTGCCTAAAAAATCCTCTGATACACTGAATTTAAATGAAAAAAGTCTCAATGAACTAAAAAAAAAATTTGTCTTTGATCCAATGGGACCAGTGGGACCACAATATTTGAAAGACGTAGTACATCTTCATGGTGTGTTATGCCCAAGGGTATTAACCTCATTTTTTTTTTCAGTACTTATTTGCTATTTACCGGGCGCATGCACTAAATACTGTGGAAGATACAAACATGTGAACCGCACGTGTAGCCTTGCAGGGCTTTCTATTCAATAGGAAGATGCAACAAAGGAGAAGGCTGTGTCTTATCTGAGAGACATGAGCAAGTACTATATAAACTGTAGCTTGGGTCCTCAGAGGAGATTTCATTAAGAGAGTATCTTCTAGGTTGGACATTTTATTGAATGTTACTATTTTCCAGGCAGAAGAGTGCATCAGTGAATGTTTATAGATATTTTCCCTCCTTGTGGAGCTTACATTCTAGCAAGTGAAGGCAAATGACATTCAATACACCCAATAAATAAGCAAACTGTGTCATGTGTTGGAACATTAGTACTAAGAAAAAAAGGAAAAGCAGAGGGGCATAGTTGGCATTCCGAGTGTCCCGTGCTAGGAATGAGTGATTACAGTTTTAATAAATTAGGGTGAGTGAGATGGGTCTTATTGAGATAGTGACATTTGAAAAAAGATTTGAGGAATTTTAAAAAGTATGGATTGTGGGGAGGGTTCGGAAGAAAGTAGCATTAAAATTATGAGTCGTGTTTATGTTTAACCTCTAAGCCTAGTACCCAACTGACATAGAACAAGCACACAAAAATATTTAATGACTGAATGTGTAAGAAATCTGATATTATGGTGTAATTACTGAATGCACATGTCCAGTGGCAAATAGTTCCAGTTAGCTGGAAGGTATCTGGTTTGTTATAGAATCATGATAGAAAAAGCTAAAAAGTTAGATCCAAATCATATTTAAAGACAAAGGATTTTATAGCTCCTTAAAGTTTCATTTAGCATCAGGAAGGAGAGGGAAAGAGAAAGCAAGAGCTACCGGTAGGATAAGAGCTGTTCTTTGAAGTGGCGGCTGAGTTTGATTAGACGTGGAAGGCGTTGGAGATGTGGGGGAGGTGGTGAGTAATACATTCCTGAATATCCCACTCCAGAGATAGCAGAGACTTAATGTAGGATTATAATGTGGGGACTTGAGAATCAGGTCATATATAAGAGAAACTTACACATTAATCCATTGAGTCTTTTATTTAGGAAGGAAGGAAGGAAAGAAAAAGTAAAAATTCTGGGGCAGGTGACAGGCTAAACTAAGGGTGTAGAGTAAGGAGGAAGCCAGGCAAGTTCTTTCTATTCTCATAGCACTCACAGTGCAATCACGGGGATATGCAGTTATAAATCCTGACTGTTGATATTATACTCCAAGAGTGGTAAGTGATAGCAGAAATTTGGATATGCAGAATTATCTCAATTGGGTAAGAGAAGCCTTGGAAGTAAATATGGATTAATACATTTTAGAGAGTAGCAGCAGTGTCCACAAGGGAGAAGAAAATGTACAAGGGCCTGAGGAAAGAATCAAGAGATTAGAAGAAAGCAAACAAACAAAAAAAAAAAAATAGAGAAGAGAAGACAATTTGGAGAATGTTGCCTAAGGAGTTCTTGAAATGAAAGACACTAATAGCAATACAATACATCAACCAATAGAGTTGACTGATCTTAACTTTGACATTTCAATAGCTAGTAGTTCTAACATATTATTTCTGTTCACTTTTCTGAATTCTAAATTCTCACACTTCAGACTTGGATATATACCACTTTGGCAATATATTGCCAAATCAAACCTATACTTCTAGCCTAATCCCTCAAGCTTTGTCTTTCCCTTTTTAATGATTTGGTGAAAGACAGCAACTTTTCATCATTTCACACAGTAAAACAAAACAAAACATAACTCAGTCATCTTTGACATCCTCCCATAGCTAGCCAGGTCCACTTCCAATCAGTCACACTCTGCTGACACTCATCTCTACAATGTCTCTTATAAATAGCCCCTGCACTCAATTCTCCGTACAGCTTCCTGTCAATCTTCCACTCAGTCTACTGTAACTACATCCTAATTATTCTCCTTTCCTTTATTTTATGACGCTCTTCAATCAATTCTCACCACTGCTGCCCATGTTGTTCTACACCAAGAATGAACCACAACAGTTCATATAGTTAAAGCTCATTTAAAAACAAAAACCAAACAAAAAGCAGACAATACTTCAAGCAATCATTATCTACTATACATATAACCAACATAAACCATAAACTCTTTCACAATCTAAACCAGCCTTCTCCCCGTGCTTTAGCAACAGTCATTTCCCCAGCCAGTGTCCTATAGAACACCCTGTTTCCAAGCAAACTCTGTTCTTGCCTACCTCTCTGCCTTTGCTCTGAGTATAGCTTTTATTCATTTCTATTCAGTCTCACAAAGTCATACTCATCCTTCAAGCCTCAGTTCAAATGAAATTTAATCTCTGGATTTAAATAACTCAGCCTGAGATGTCAGGCCAGGTTGAGGTACAAGTTTCAGTCAACCACCAATAGTAAAAATGCTAATAGTAGATAATAGGAGCAAAGGAAGATTCTAGAAAAAAAGAAGTGAAGGGACTTAAGTGAACCTCCTTACAGTTCTAAGGACAACATACTTGAAGATTCTCTATATTCTTTGAACTTTTAAACTAAATAAATTTAATTGTTAAAGAGTATAAATAGCAACGTAATTTCTGATCTTCAAGACTGGTCATCTGAGAAAAAAAATTTTACATCTGATAACAACAATATCCCTTTGCCCAGAAAGAAACTAATAACATTCTTAATTTTTATCCATGTTAAAAAGTGGATTTCATGATTAATTTAAGATGAATTGATTGTGTTCACAGCATTTTAAAATAGTTTTAAGCTAAGAATCAAACAACAAAATATTTTCTTTTAGTTTAAATTATTAAACTAATTTAATAGTTTCTTGATACTTGTACTGAAGTGATTTATATGAAATATTTATTGGTATTTTTTCTTGCATTTGCTACAAGCCTGTCAGTTTTCTGAGTACTTTTTTTACCAAAAAAAATACAAGAAATAGTGATTACAAATATCAATGATTTACAAAATATTAAACTAAAACTTACAAAGCTAAACTATCTTGCTAAAGTCATATAGCTGATAAGTTCAACACAGAGATAGGTATATCTGATTCAAATGATTTTTCACCTAGAGACTTGATAAGCTGGTTGTTAAACTCAGTCACCCTTTGCAAATAACAGAGGGAGACTGGATGTTTGAACTAAGATGCAAATATACAATTATTATGCTTCTATTGACCACATTGGTTAGAATAAAAAAGAAAAAGAATTACAAAGCTGTGTATGTCATTTAAAATTGTGCCTTAAAAATTTTACAAATTGTGTTCCTGATATTATGATTTCCACCAGCTATAAAGGGTAAGAATCGGGCGGTGTGATGTGCTGAAGGGAATTCAATCAAGTCTTACTTTGTGTCTCTCTCACTACTTAACAAAACAAGGGTAGAGAGAAATCCCAATATGGGAAAAACAGTGGCTTGTTCCCTGGCTGGCATGGTCTCTGAATGCTCTTGGTACAGCATTCTAAGTACCTAGGAGAGAATGTCAATCCCCTTGGTTTAATTAGGACGGGTGTTGTTTGGCTGGGCCTGAAAGACAGAGAGAGAGAAAAGGCGCATCATGGGATCTAAGAATTTGGAGGAGCAGACGGAGCTGTGTACTCTAAGTGGGGCAGAAGGGACAGGAGAGTCCCTGTGTTAACAGTGAATCACAAGCGCTTTCCTTAGGAAGAGAACCTTCTGTAAGCAGCTCTGCCATTCAGAAAACCCTGGATACATTTGATATAGTAGGCTTCTCAACTTTCGCTCTTACTTTCCTTGTTTTAATTTCTATCCATACAAGTGACTATTCTGTAGAAATTTTGTGA
The DNA here is from genome assembly GCF_027406575.1 of Nycticebus coucang. NCBI lineage: Eukaryota > Metazoa > Chordata > Mammalia > Primates > Lorisidae > Nycticebus > Nycticebus coucang. The sequence goes on along the minus strand of NC_069794.1, from coordinate 43,816,965 downwards.
TAATTGAGTTATTATCAAGATCTGAAGATCTTTCAGCTTATGGTCAGTGCCTCTAAGTTCCTATTTGAAAATGTTTGTTTCTAGTTTATTTTATCATTTGTAAAATAAATATTATGTAAAATAATGCTAAGAAATTGTGCCCCTTGTTCCCATAAATAGTTAAAATCAAAGGTGTTAAAAGAAGAAAGAAGCTAGTTAGAGTCCCCTTATAAGAATATCTTTACCTACAGGATTCCTCTGGGTAAAAATTTTAAAAGACTCAGAACATATGATTTTATGTAAAACCACACTATTGATAGCTAAAATATAGACATCAGAATAATCATTAAGAAAAATTTCTACATCTGAAAATATAATTTTATATGTTAATAAATTCACTATACAACATTTATTTACTAAGGGTTTTAAAGCTTGTAATAAAATCATGTTATTCAATAACTTCCTATTTTAATTCAAATAAAATAATAGATAAAATCAAGTTCTCAAAATGTGATATCATGAGTATAATATCAAAATCCTTATTATCACCTTCAAAGTGCTGCTATTTGCCATATGGTGCATGGTGATATTCAGCAAGGAGCAATGAAGTAGACAGCACTTTTTCTAGGAGTTCACAAACTTAATTGTCTGACCTCATCTATGTGAAGCCTTTTTTGATACTAAGTTAGAAAAATAACTGAATATTTTATAGCCTGAAGTTTTAAGTTCAGATACTAACAGTCACTATTCTACGCTGAAATTATCTAACTAATCAAGAGTGTAAGAAATTGAGTTTTTTCAATTCTTAATTTTTTTCTCTTTTTCAGAAGATTAAAAACTACCAAATTTTAGAAACCAACGATGATTCCTGTGTTGTTTCCAAATAGAACAAGTAATGTGCTTACCCTAATTATTTGGAATTCATGTTCACTAAAAATGTCTTGCCCTTTCTAACAAAGAGTTTTTAATCTTCGATTTTTCAATATATTTGCCATCTGTTTGTGGTTTTGATTATCAAGTTTCTCATGCTATTTTGTCTCCAATTTATATTATAAATCATGTTTAGTCATGACATAGCGGTCTGTCCATTAATTATCAGGGTACTGAGTTCCTTTTATTTTCAGCCATGTATGTCCCAGGCCATTCTGTAGCTCTTGTGTATACATGGAAGCTGCTTTGTTTGTTTTTAATGTTAAATATGAAAATTTCATTTAGACAGAGATGATTGCAATGGAGCCACACTTTGGTTTCTGAAACCATCTTGACCTTTAGCAGCCTTGTATTCCTCAGTCTCCCAATAAAACTGATTGACCTGGCTCATTGGAGGAGCTTTAATCACAGGACGTACCATCTATGTGTAACAATCCATTGTACAAAGCAAAAATACTTCTGAAAGCATTAAATTATATGCTAATTGCAACTTTACAAACAGTTTTCCTGCAATACAGAGGTTACCTGATACCCACAAAGCCATTTGATTTCTCTGAATTACATTCTAGCCCTTTACACTGTGAACTGAGCACATTATAATTTGTGGTAAAACAAGAAGAGAAAAATTGAGTCAATTTTCCTCCTCATTCTATAATGTGCCTATTTTTAACATATTTTGATTGTCACCACATTGCTTTAAGGATTGTCCATGACAGAGTTTACATTCACATTTCAATTTTTTGTTGTTGTTGTTGTACATGAAGCTATCTATACAAGATAAGTTTCTTAATCATAATCAGCTTATGATGGAGACACATATTATTAGGTCTAGCATTTGTGGACTTGGAATACAACTAGCAACATCACACCCAATAATTTAAATGAAGACTAAATGAGAAGCAGTATAGTATGAACCAGGACCTTTCATTACTTCATGCACTGCCTAAGAGTCGGTCCCACTTGCAAAATTAGTCGTGATACACTCAAGATATTTTACTTTCTAGTCTATTCATTATAACTACAAAATTAAATAACACTTTACAGGAACTATTTTAATGATTGCTACTCATTAATTAGAGAATAGCAGAGGAAGAGAGAGCCTTTATTTAAAAAAATAGTCTCTTTAAAAGGTGTAATATCTATCATGAGTTCTCCATTCTCCTAGTCTCTGGGGAAGGCAGATGGATGTGCCCGTTCCTGTGTGCGGGAGAAATGTAACAGACCTGACGGAGCCTCTGATAAATCTCCTCCATAGTCCCATTAGTTTTGATGAAGTTCTTTGAGAAACTGGGAAGAGAAAAATGCCTGTGAAAAATGTCCCTGTTCTGGAGCATAGTGTTATCAAGGCCTTGATTTATTTAACAGAAGTTTAAGTCCCAAAGAAAAAATAAATTAACTTTTTTTCCATTGTCATATACATTTGCTTAGTGCAAATACACATACAGTTAAAAACCATATTTAAAGACTGAAAAACATTAGATTCCTTTAAAATATTTGCACAAAGAATTGACTTCTGACATTTTTAAAAGTGTTACTATGTATTTTATTATAAGCATTTCATTACATAAGACTATAGCCCCTACCCTGAGCTGCAGACCTATACCAGTCTGCGGCCTGTTAGGAACCCGGCCACATAGTGGGAGGTGAGCGACAGGCCAGCCAGAGAAGCTTCATCCGTCTTGACCGCACCACTGGCATCATCACCTAAGCTCCGCCTCCTGAAGATTAGATTAGACTCTCAGAGTAGCCTGAACCCTACTCCTTATGATAATCTATTCCCCCCCCCCCAACTTCCAGGTCCCTGGAAAAATTGCCCCTGGTGCCAAAATGTTTAGGGACCACAAATATACAACATATTTTAAAATAATGTATATTCAAAAATATAAAATAAGTAATAGAATATAGGTTTCTGTGGTGTCCAAGTTGCAATCCGCTTTCTCTTACTTAGTAAAATACGTGACATGGGAGATGTTTCTTGAATTGTGTTTCCATTTCCTTAGCATAAAGTGGGTGAAAAAATAGTATCAAATTTGTGGGACTGGAGAATGATTTGATATTTTATGTATGGCTTTTTTTATTCCTGACAGATAATAACAGATAAATAAACGCCTTAGCTATTATTACTATGAGTGTTGTTTAACCAATCTTCAAATCAGTTTCTCTAACTGCAAATGTCAACGTCTAAGGAAAAAAAAAAAAAGAGCTATTTTAAAGCGGTACACCTAGAACAGATATTCGTTTTTAAATCATTCATTGGATCTGTTTTGTTTTCTCTCTGCTATTCTGCTGACACAAAGGAGGTCCCCTTTGGAAAGAGGATCACAGCAAAAAGAAAACATGCACTGTATAAAATTTCCTGTTTAAAATCCCCATCAGGAGATTAGAGGAAATATTTTGAAATAAGGCAGGATGAGTGTGGTGACTCACACCTGTAATTGCAGCACTGTGGGAGCCTGGGTGGAAAGATCTCTTCAGGCTGGAATTTGAGGCCAGCCAGAGCCATGTAGTGAGATTCTGCCTCTACAAAAAATGTAGGAATTTCTCCTGGACAGTGGTATGCATGTAGGAGAATTAGTTGAGCCCAAGAATTTGAGATTGCAGTAAACTATAATGATACCACCACGCTCTACACTGGGCAACAGAGTGAGACCCTATTGGGGGTGAGAGGGAACGTTTAAGCAAGCAGAGTTACAGACATTTCTGCGTATCAGAATCCCTCTGCTTCCCCAATGCTGAAGTAGAAGATTTACCACCTAAAAATTAATATCTCTTTGAAAAAAAGTGGTAGGAAGAGCAGTAGGGCTGGTGGTAGTCATTTAGTGAAGTCAAAAGACTTTGCTTTATTATTTGAGTTTGCTTTAAGTCATTAGCTTTTCATTTTGAAGATTTGGATAAGTGTGCTTGGCTAGCAGTTTACCACTCAAAGATGTCCAGACCGGATTTTCTACGCAACCCTTTCTGTGCTATTTATCACTCTGTAGAACTCTGTCCTTCACCACAGAGACAAACATCCCTAAAGGGTTTTTTTTGTTTGTTTGTTTGTTTGTTTGTTTTGTTTTGTTTTTGAGAAAGAATCTTACCATGTCACCCTTGGTAGAGTACCATGGTGTCACAGCCCACAATAACCTCAAACTCTTGGGCTCAAGCAATTCTCTTGCCTCAGCCTCCCAAGTAAATGGGACTACTGGCTCCCTTTACAATGCCTGACCATTTTTTTGTTGCAGTTGTTTAGCTAGCCCAGGCCAGGTTCATACACCCTTGGTGTATGTGGCTGGTGCCACACCCACTATGTTACAGGAGCTGAGCCAACACCCTTAAAAGTCATAAAAATAAAAGTCCACCTTTTAGGCCCCTCAACATTCCACCTGTTCTCCTTGAGATTGGTATCCCATATGCAGTGGATTCTTCCCTGGTTCCTTAACACCAAACCTGTCTTCAGGCTCTTGTGCCTACTATAGTGGCAATCATATTAAATTCAACCACGATAACGTCTATGGACATTCTAAATATCTTCTGCAGGTAATTTATACATTTCTAGTTCTCCAAATAAGGAATACATTTGGCTAGATATTAGGCGATGATTTCATTCTCTCAGTGAAAGCAAACAATGAATAAGGTGGTTCAGTGTTCTCCAGATACTATAATTCTGCTTATTTCATACCTATTCAGTCCCATCCTACACCTGAATGGCCTTATTCAGGGAAAAGACAATAAATCAAAACAGCTGTAGTAAGCATCATTAAATAAAGGTATTCAAATTTGATTTTACAGGGGGGAATAGAATAATACCATAAGTTCAAGTGCAAGGAGAATGGAGTCTATTTGAAACATCAAAGATGGATTGTGAAAGAATGTAAGAAATACAAAACCAGAATAGAACTGAAGTGGGCTTTGGTAATCTAGGTCATTGGTCGAATGACCAATTCGAATTGGCTCAAATGCTGGCTCGGATTGTCATAATTACCCAGAGAACTTATTAAAAGTACTGATTCCCTAAAGACTTTTGTTGATGAGAGCTGGATGTAAGTGTTTTTAGCCACATCCCTTGTGATTTTATGTAGTTCCCTTCACACTGGTCCTCTATCCTTTGAAACTCAATAACCTGGAAGAAGGAAGATCACTGAAGGAATAGATTTCACAACAGAGCTTTTCAGCTTTATAAGTTGGAATAAGGCCTTTTTTTATACAAAAGCATTTTGGGGGCTCACTTATGGGGATGTAATTTTCATTTATTTATCTTCTATTATGTAGTGAATATTACTATATGGAGAATATTATATTTGATTATTACACATATGTATAGCCATATAATATATATTTAATAAAATACAATGATTTCTTTATAATGATAATTATAAGTTATGTTATTCACAATTTTAAAGGAAACTATTTTATATAATATAAAACTTAATTTCAAAGGGCAATTATGTAATTTCAAAGGGAAGATTCTTTTTAAAGAAAATCTATCTAAACCTAATTGGCCTCCAGGTCAAAGCATTTGCATATACATTACCACCAATGTGTGATACATTACCTTGAAAAATTCCAAAACAACAATATCTAAAGGTAGACATGTCAGAATAAGTTTTAGAATATTGATTCCATGTCAATTACATTGACTGTTTTACAGCCACCAAAACAATAACAATAAAAATGTAAAAACACTTGGAAATATTTTAGATATAATTTTGAATAAGAAACTACAAATTGGTTGTACAAATCAGGATAATAAATCTATAAATGCATTTATGTGTGAGGATAGAAGTGAAAGAAAAAGGAAGAATTAAAACATCTGTTACCATAAGATGGTGGGCTAAGGAGAGATTTAAAACATTCAATTTGAAAATGTCAATATATTTACTGACCTAGAAATTTGTTAATAAAATGATCTTCAGTGTATGACAAGAAGCACTACACCAAATTAGCTTAGAAATTATTCTGAGTCTATTTTTTGCAGCAAATTTGGCAACACCCACTACTCTCTTCCTGCTTTTCCTCCACAGTTGGGAGTTTCAGATATAGAGAAGGAAAAATAAACAACTCCAATTCACTCATTTAGCAAAAAGTTGCTAACTATAGGTCTTGTAGTGGCATTTGAATAAGAATCCTCATGTTCACACAGGCGATGTCCCCTTTGCTTCCTTACTCCTCATTCTGGCAAATGCTCATCAGCAATTTGTGTGAGCAATTTCCAAAATCTATGTATCTCTGAGTCCATTGATGATGGATAACATTTTTATTCAGGTGTCTTTCCTGAATTTGGGATTGGCGAGGCTATTCACGAGTAAATCATCTATCACTACAAACATAAAATACAAGTATGGCACTGGTTTTGGAAAAACTGGCTTTTGAAAAATACTTGTGGTCTTCTTTGATTATCCCCAAAAGGAAAGCTTCTAATTGGAGCCTATTTCACCATTCGCATTAGCATGGGTCATGAAATGCAAATACATTTATTATGTATATAACTTTAGAAAGAAAAATACAATAAATAGATTTTATTAAATTGAGAATAACTCCCAGTTTGTATATAGTTGTACAGAATTGGAATAAGGGAATGGGACAAAGCTATAATAATGTGGAACAAAATAATGAAAAGTTTTCAAAAAATCTTTTGTTTCTGCTTATATTCTTCCTGGCAGCTAAAATTGCTAGAGCCTATTCGAAGTTACTAGAGAGTAAAAAGTGCTATAACCAACAGCAGACTTTCTTTTAAGCACTAGCTACCCACTGGGAAAAGAACTATATCACATTTCTTTTCTATGTAAACAATTTGAGCAAGGAGAAATCAGCTAGTACACAATCTTTAAAATTGTTGGTTTATTTTTTGTTAGGTGAGGACAGTGCATAATTACATGTTGTTTTGTATTAAATTGTTATCCAGGAAACACGCTAACTCTATACTTCTGGCCCTTGCATTAACTCCAGTTCCCTTAACCCCACTGGCTGCCTGATACTTTTACCTAGATGTTTCATTGACATATCAGAGTCAGCGTATTCAACACAGTGTTCATGACTTCTCCATCCACCAATCTCATATCCTTTCTTTGTTATCACCTCTTTTTACTTTCATTGTTGCTGTATAAGGCAGCCCAGAAACTGGACTTACCCTTAAATAAAGACTTTCCTTCTACCTAACATGTTAACTATCATGCCTGGTGAATTCCTTTTTTCTTATGTGTTTTCCTATATGCTTTATTGTCTACCAATGTAACAGAATCATCACTTGTCTCTATACCGCAAATCTAGCCAATTGTGATTACTCACAATGCACCTAAACCCCTTCATTCAGAAAGTGTGCTATTACCAAATTCACCTGCACCATACCAGTTCAGAGACTCTTTCAACACACTGATTACTGAAGTTTGGTGAGCATGTTAGTCACCTGGGGACCTTGTTAAACCATAGGCTACTGGCCTCAGAGTTTTTAAATCTAAGAGTTTGCTGTTGGGCACTGGAATTTGCCTTTCTAACAAGTTTTTGTATGTGGCAGATGCTGAAACCACACTTTGAGAACTACTGTTCTAACACACAGTTCTAAACACCGGATTTCAGAGCTGTTCGCCCTACTCATTTGATTATACTGAATGCATGGTTCTCTTGCTAGGTAACTATGGATCTACAGTGGAGTTAACATATTTATTTCTAGACCCTTCATTTACATAGCCTTCTTCAAAGGATGTATAATTAATTAGTATTCCTTTCCTTAAAAAGAGCTCTAAAAATATATATGTTTCGAGTCACACAAAGCCTAGATCCTCCCCTACTCCAGCATCCAAGATTTTTAATTGATCTATGAGCATTTAAATTCCTTTTCTTTTATGTGCATTATCTGATCTGTTCCCCTTACTTAGTAGTTTTTAGCCCTTACTCCACACCTGTTTCCCATAGTGGAGTCCACCCATTTCTGACTATTAAAATGATTTTTTTTTTCAGAATATGCAGGGGTACACATATTTTGGATATAAATGTATCCATCACCCAGAATATGTATATTTCACCAGGTAGTTGTGAATTACACTACCCTCCTCCCAGAAAATTTCTTTATTTAATAATCCAACTCCATTTTTTTGACTATTAATGGTCATGCTTGGCTTCTAGTTCTTTTCCTAAAATTATTTTATATTAGATTCATTTATTTTTGCAGTTAGTTTTGAATTTGTCAACTATAATGTGCATACATAGTCAACATTGTGCTTATTCTATTGTTTGGAATTTTTCTACTTAATGTAAGAGATGTCCTACCAAACTTAAAATGTAAGGAATCATTGTTTACATGTATTTCTGTCTAAAGAAAATAAATGTAAAGTTTTCTTTTTTAATTGGATATCACTTTACCAAGCAGCCTATCTATTAATTAATTAATTAATTAATGTTTAGAAGTAAAGAACAAGTTAATAAAGTTAATTAACAAACTATAACGATAGAGCTGATATTTATTGAAGACTTACTGACTCATAGGCAATGTGCTAAGGGCTCAAATTTTCCCTAAAATCAACCATTATTGCTGTAACGATGTTTTTGTCTTAAGATAACACAGGAGCATAGAAAGGTTAATGACCTCCTCCAAGGTCCTCAGCGGATACAGAATACAGATCAAACCACCCCCAACTACAGGACTCCACAGTTTCAACTCCCAATCAGGTACATCATAAGCTGCAAATCCATTATGTCAAAACACAGTGGGTGTGAGAAAGTCATTTCAATACTTTTTCTTTTCTGTATTGCCTACAAAAGCCGGTAAGGCAGGAAAGCTAACTTCACTTAGCTACAGCCCAACAGTAGAATGGAAAATAACACCACACCAATTTATAGAACAAGTACACTTGGAAGTCAACTTGACAGGGAAGAATATAAAAATGCCATTTTTTTATAGCTTTCAAGTAGAAAAAACAGTATTTAATAGATTGTGATGATGCTATTGTTTTAATGAGTGTTCTACTAGCCTGAGAATCTTCTATGAACAGGTTAGCCTGTTCCATTTGTGACATTCTTTTCCTTAGGTGTGTATGCCTTGCCCTATTCATGACAACTCTCCACTCCTGTAACAATTTCTTGCCCTTGGTTACAGAGATACACTTTGGAACATATTAACGTTTCAGTAGACTTTACCAATTTAAAGGAAAGTAATTCAAACTCAGATCAGTCATCGTTCCCAAGAGGTAGAAACTAGTGGGTAGGGCGGTGCCTGTGGCTCAAGGAGTAGGGCACCGGTCCCATATGCCAGAGGTGGTGGGTTCAAACCCAGCCCCGGCCAAAAACCAAAAAAAAAAAAAAAAAGAAACTAGTGGGTAAAATCAAATGTGGGATTATTTGACTCCCATTGTTCTGAAGCAGCAAGATTAGATATTTTGTTCTTACTCATTGCAATTATCCTTCTATGGATTCAAAACAATTCACTGACATTTTGATATTTATCATAATATTCATGTGCTTTGCAAGGTGAATATCTCAATTTCCTGTATCAATATAAAACAACAACAACAACAAAGGAAATTAAGGCACACGTATGTGTGGGCAAAAACTTACAACTTCTTCCTCTATTTACTCTAGAATCATACTGTTTTTTCTTTTTCTTTTTTTTTTTTTTTTTTTGTAGAGACAGAGTCTCACTGTACCACCCTCGGTAGAGTGCCGTGGCATCACACGGCTCACAGCAACCTCTAACTCTTGGGCTTACGCGATTCTCTTGCCTCAGCCTCCCGAGCATCTGGGACTACAGGTGCCTGCCACAACGCCCGGCTATCATACTGTTTTTTCTTCATACATCATTTTTAGTGCTCCTTTTAAATCACAATGTCATTAACTCTATGCTAAAATATTTATTTATAGAATTGTCATCTATAATACTCATTAGGCATATCCTATATTCCATGTTGTCATGAGGAAACAGAAAAAACTGCATCGACATAGTACATCTAGTCTTTAAAGTCAGAAGTCTAATTAAACAAGAATAGTATTAAAATATTTAATAGCAAGTTTACATTTATAAAATGTCTTTGACTTCATGTAATAAAGATGAACTAAAAATAATTACTAATTTCCTAAAAAAAAACTAATTTATTTTTATCTTGGGAAATAGAAAGTTTGCTAAAATGCATTTCATTAGATAGCTGTTAAATTAGTACCTTAGAGATGACTCTACTACTGGGAAGTCTTGTGGATGTGCCCAAAAAGAAATATCTTGTATGTAGCACCTACCCTTCACAGTCATGTGAAAAAGAGACTGTTTCCCATATGAAACATCACTAGACAATTATAATATGATCTGAAACATTTCATTTTTAATTAGAGAAGCCTCTAAAAGACTAATTGATTTAGACATATAAGTACCAACAAGATAAATAACATACTTAGAGTAAAGCATGATGGCTGGAGAGCTGAATATCATTGCATGTTCTTCATAAAATTACCCCAAAAACCTCTTATTCTTTTTTTTTGCGGGGGACAGAGTCTCACTCTGTCACCCAGGCTAGAGTGATCAGCTAGGCTCACAGCAACATCAAACTCCTGGGTTAAAGCATCCTCTTGCCTCAGCCTCCCAACCATAATGTCTGGCTATAGGCACCAACCATAATGCCTGGCTATAGTCTTTTCTATTTTTAGTAGAGACAGAAGTCTCACTCTTGCTCAGGCTGGTCTTAAACTCCTGAGTTCAAGGGATCCTCCTGCCTTGATCTCCCACAGCTCTGGGATTACAGGCATGAGCCACTGCGTCCCACCACAATGTTTTAATCTTGATAGAGACGTTAACATTTAGTTCCCTTGGTTCCTTGAAAATATGGCTAGATGGCTACTATTATAATATTAGTAAAACTGTACTCCAAAATAATGAAATGCCTATTTTCTTATAGGCAAAGAAACAGCATGTCAACTCTTCTTTATAGCTTTATAAAGAGAACATATTTTAGTTCAATTATCCCCAGAGTAAGGATAATTTCATGACCTTGTCTAGAGCAGAGTAGGCTATGCAATCAGATAGTTTTAATCTCCTTCCTTCCCCCTTCTCTTCCACTTTCCCTCTCCCTCCCTTCCTCCCTTCCTTTTCCTTTATTTCGTTCGCAGATCTGTAACCACTGTATTGCTTCTGTATTTTTTAGTTAAAGCACTAAATTTGAAAGAATTGATTTAATAGAATTTTTGTGGTGATTGCCTGTTGAATAGAATATTAAGATATAAAAATTAAATAAATTTAACCCCTTTAGAACATTATAAAATAAATTATTAATATCACACAGTATAAACATCAGCAAATGAATATTGAGAGCCATCAAGAATGACTAATTCTATAGCATCTGATTATAATGTACAGTACCTGACCCAAATTTAAGTCTCAAAAAATATTATTTCTTTAATAGTGCTTTTTACTAATAGTTGTATTACTGACAACCACGAGTTTTAGGGAGTTTGGCTGTAGTCACAATAGCAAAAGTGTGTTTAAATATATGGTGATATGCTTATGTGTGTGCACATGAGAAAAAGAGCAAGAAAGAAAGAAAATAAGTCTGGCCATCAGGTTTTCTATAATGAGTTACATTTTTTTAAAGGTACAACAAGCAAGTTATTATTAATTAAAAGTATTTAATTACTTTTTCTAATTTTTCATTGATATAGGAAGGAAAGAAAAAAGCAAAACAGACCTAGGACCGCAAGATTTCTCCTGCTGAATGAACACTGATAAGAAAATTCTGAATCATTGTTACCCAGTTAAACTAGTAATGGCCTAATGAACAGGAAGACTACAGATAAATTGAATGGTTAGTGAATCACATTGTGTTCCACATCATGAACAGCAAAGACGCCTCTGATTCAGCAAGCTTCTACTCTCGTAATTGTGAGGGTTCCTGTACTCCCCTTCTCAAGCTCAATCAAATGGTTAGCACTGAAACACTCAAAATAATTTGTGTCATGGAAAAAGATCAAAGAATCACACTGCAGAGAAAATTCTGAAGTGTTATACCACAAAAGGTGCAGAGGATCAATTGTACAGGACCTGAGTATAAATAGGCTGGCATCAAGCGTCATGGGGCAAAGAACACACTTCTCAGACCTGGAGGAGATAATTAGCCCCAATTACCAGATGAGGTCACTGTGTGTGTATGTGTATGTGTATGTGTGAGCACACCACAAAGATTGTGGCATAAGAAAATTATAACTATGATCACATAAGTATTCTCTATTATTAAGATCTCTTGTGATTAGGAAAATGATATATGGTCACTGCAAAAATTTTAGAGTATCTAAGTGAATGTATTGGAAAAACATAAATCACCCCTGAAATCATCACTCAGAAGTAACCAGTGCTTAATCCTATTACTGCTTTTCCAGGATATTTCCTAAGTACTTGTTTGTTTTTTTTATGTAACACAAACACACACACACAGATGCACTTACACCCACAAATTTCTCCTTCCTAAAATATGAATCATACTTTCATATCCTATTTTTTGTTACTTAACTTTATGATATAAACATTCTCTTCCATATCACTGAATGTTATTTGAAAAATCCTGATTTCACATTATGGATATATATTTATTTTATCCAATATTTATTGGTGATAAATAGATGCATGCATAATTCTTTCTTCATATTTCTTATGTTTTACAATGATGTCAGCTCTGGAGGTAGATCAAAGTTTTGATTTTTATATATTGTAATTGTAACAAAATGATATTTAAAGATATCACGGAAACCAATGTGTTGGTAGTATGTAGACCAAGCCTCTTCACTTATCATGTCTCAGATGTTAGGCTCCCACATCCCTGACTGGTGGTCTTTGGATATTGTTGATAAATAAAAAAAATTCAAAAGTTAAATGGGAAAAACAAAATATTCACCATAAAAATAATTTTAGATTGGAGAAAAATAGGTTTTACATAAGAATATTGATCTTAACTATGAAAAATGCTAAGATAGCCAAGAGAAGAAAGACCATGAGGGTGGATGACACACACCCCTATTAACATTGTTACCCGCATGAGGCTAGCTTGCTCTGGTTCTAATTCTCAGTGTGTAATCCAATTCCCTGGCTATCAGCCCATTTCCAGCTATGTTTACTTACCCCTCATAGCTGAAGTCTTAAAACCCAGATCAAAATATATATTTTCCTGTTTAAACTTGAAACCAGACAGAACTCTATAACTCTGGCTTTGTTGAATCTTGGTAATTTATTTGTTCCCACTAAAAGAAGGATTGCTTTCTATAAAGTGAGATTAAATAGTAACTTCCAACATACCTTCTTGCCAGAGCACTGTCTCCAGACAGCTGCTCTGAGCCTGGCTAGTAAGAAAGATTGCCTTTTATTGATGCCCTTTGTTTGCAGAGGTGGTAACTGCCACAGGCAACCGATACACAGGTCCTATGTTGGACCTTCTACCCTGTTTCCCCGAAAATAAGACAGTGTCTTATTTTAAGGTGTGCTCCCAAAGATGCGCTAGGTCTTATTTTCAGGGGATGTCTTATCTTTTCTGTAAGTAGGTCTTATTTTCGGGAAAACAGGGTAATATTGCTTTACGTAAAATTCTGGGTTTTGATTGGCTGCGTCCTCTAGAGTTTTTATTCACTTGCTAAAGAAAATTTTAATATCCTCAGTCTTTGCAGCAGAATGTTCCATTTCTCTACTTACCTAAAGTATGTATTTCTTTTGATTATATCACTGCTTTTATCTCGATGCTATGGAGCACACTTAATAATATCTACTTGGCTTTCTTTCTCATTTCCCTTAACAAGGTTCTGGGCCATAACCACCCTTCTCAAAATCTCACTCCTCCCCTGACACACATAACCAGCCCTTCAATTGGTGACCTATTTCTGTACCACTAGTAGCCGACTTTTTCCAGTCTGTCAGAAAGAAGTGGCTCAATTAGTTTTGAATTGTGTTCTGATCTCATGCCTCTGCTCTTTCTCATGGCTTTCCTCTGAGAATACTACACTCTCCCTTCTGAATTGCCTTTATCTTCATACATCATTTCAGTGTTTGTAAACCAGTTAAAAAATACCTTCCATGCTCAAGTTTCTCTTTTGAGCTTTGTTCCTCTTCAAGCAGCTAGCCCTTCTCTCCTCTCCCCAGTTACCAAATTTCTGGAACTAATTATCTACCCTCATCTTCACTTTACCCTGACATAACCGTGTCTCCCCCTCCATAATGCTTTTGTAATTGTCAGTTCCAAACATCCATTCTTGATCTTCCAAAATGAGTTTTAGTCCTAATCGAGTTTCCTTGACTTCTCCAAAGCATTTAATAATAGGTTGCCCTTTATTTGTTAAGATTTCCTTCTAAAACTTATCTGAGAACTTTCCTTTCTGTCTCTTCAGCTGCCACCTTTTGCTGACATTAACACGAGTATCTCATTGCAGACATCTTCATACTTGTGATTTTAATTCAGGCCTCCTTCTTTTGTGCCATCTCTCCCTGGACAGCCACAATGGCTCTCATGGTTCCAATGTTGTTTAAAAGCAAGTTAGTGGCTCAAGGCCCGTAGCTCAGTGGTTAGGGCACCACCGGCCACATGCATTGGGGCTGCTGGTTTAAACCCGGCCTGGACCTGCTAAACAACAATCACAACTAAACAAAAAAATAGCCGAGCATTGTGGTGGGCGCCTATTGTCCCAGCTACTTGGGAGGCTGAGGCAAGAGAATCACTTCACCCCAAGAGTTTGAGGTTTGCTGTGAGCTGTGATGCCACAGCACTTTACCCAGGGTGACAGTTTGAGACTCTGTCTCAGAAAAAATAAATAACTAAAAATAAATATGGGTGTTAAAAATATGGCATGAATTTTAAGTGAGGACTGGGATGTGGAAAACAGAAGAGAATAAAGCTTAATTAACAAATATCATGCTTTGTTAGTTACCCTTTCTCCTTTTTTCAGCTTTCCTTCTCTCTACTTCTGGTACATGATCAATGGTGCCACTGTCCACCCATTTACTAAACTTCAGAATCATTACATCATACTTGGTTTATCCTTCTTTGTTGCTGTTTCTCTCTCCACCACTCATTTCTAATCTCCTTTTCTTACCACCATTGCAAATACCTTTCACATGTAAAGACCTTGATCAGATTCAAAAGGCTTAAAAACTTGGATGGTTCTATTAACAGGATTCAACTCACACCTGCTGTTCAAGTTCTTTGTGTTTCGGCCCCAACTTCCTCCCCTTATCTCAGTTCTGGCTTAATGTCCTCTTTATTTCACACAAGCAGAATTAATCTCTCTTTCTTCTGTGCTATGATGGCTCATTGTTCTCACCAGTAGTTATAGCTTTCAACTATCTGTTTTGTTTTCTTAAATGACTCCCTCTCTGCCCCTCCTATCAGAGTCTAAGCTCCTGAAAGGTGGCAACCCCATTATTCACCTCAACTCCCACACCAGCACAGTCCCTTGTGACTCTTTGGAGCTCAACATATATTTTAATAACTAATTTCAGTAATTAAAATCATTATGCTATGCTACGAGTATAACCTGCCTTTTGATGAGATGAATTCAATACTAAAACATGGTCTAGTGTAGCTTTAAGTGTATTAAAATTTAGAGCATACCTCTTCTCTGGAAGAATTTCAAGAATTTTCCTGAGAATAGGCATGGGTTCTGACAGTACTCCCCACGACATGACATGAAAAGCATGAACATTTCTCCATCGTCTAAAGAAAATAAGACTAATAGAGGTTAACTCACTTATCATTGTCACAAAGCCAGTGGGTGATACAGTTGGGATTAAAAACACTTACTTTGAATTTCCATTCATTAACATATTCACTCCATGAAGCATTCATTCAATAGTAACTTCCCATCCCTTTATGAGGACAAATGAGATAATGTCTGTAAAACAATTTGAGCTACTCAGGAAAAGCAGGCTATGTAATTTAAGAGATGCATTTGATAAATTAGCTTCCTAAATAAGTAGATTGGCTCTACGCCTCTATAGAGAGGAAGTTATTGTGTCATTTCCCCAATCATCTTGCCAATTCACCTCAAGCCTTATAATCCTACAAAGCTCCTATGGAGCTCAGCAAATGAACTTCTGGAAAATGAGTTTTGGTCTCAATCCAGTAAATTTTATTTGTACTTTCCCCCATCTTCTCTCTAATACTTCACTAACCCAATACATTATCTAAGGTACTACTCATCAAAATCAGAAGACAAGCACATTTGACTTGTTTCATAGCTAATATTTTAGCAATAGTTCGATATAATGATTTGATATGAAAGCATTTGCTCTTTCATGTTATTATATTTATGTGTGGGTTCTACATAACAATTCACCACATCAGACTGCAAGCAGCTGCAGTCTTTTTCAATAATAGCACCTACTACACAGGACCCAAGGGTACCCATTAAGTGCTCAATGATATTTTCTACTAGGCATTTTTTTGTCCTCTGAGAGCATTTCTAGCACTCTAAGAAGGGCAATACAATCTATGTGCAACCTCCGATAGTTCAGAACTAACAGTGTGGATGCTATTGAAATAGCCGTAGTGTATGAAGAAGTTGCTGATTCGTGGGCCAGACAAAGCTATCACGTGCTGTCTTCCACTGTTTAGAAAAATAGAATGATTTCATTTAGGGCATAAGTTGAACAGAAATAGAGTGGAATTCAATTTGATTTTATGAGTAAACTCTGCTCCAAGAAAAGTGGCTCTGTATGTATAAACCAAAAACGCAATTTAAACAACACAATATATTTTAGATTTCTGAACATTCATTCCGTTTTACTATAAATGAAGTTTCACTTTAAGTGAATTAGACCATCACTTTTGGGAATCTAAATAAATCTTGCTCTCTAAGCAATTTACAGACATTGATATTCCCTTACAGTTTAAAATACCCTGTTTACAAGAATAAGGCAGATGGGTACCAGCAGACGGGCACCATGAGAGGAAAAGGAGTGGTACCCACCTGTTACTGTGTGTGTGCCCATGATCCCAGGTTTACTGAGTATAAAGTCCTATTCTTACATTTTTCTATCGAGGAGGAAGGGGAAATAGAATAAATCATATTTTAAACATTCTTGCTATTTTAGTATTTTTAGAACTTAAATATATCCCAAATGTAATATGTAAATGTTACTGTTGGTAACAACTTCCTACAAAACAAGAATTACAAAGTCTCCAGGAATTTTAAAAAGTCATTGCTATGAACAGCCTATGAGTATTTAAAACTATTATGCTCATGACTTTCAGTGTGACGCATAGGAACAGAAATATTAAAAGGTTTTGCTGTATATACAAAAAAATTATACATTTATTAAGCTCAGATAGGTCCTGCATGGAGCATTTATTAATTTAGAGCTAATGGTGTAGGAGAGAAAAAAAATAACAACACTGAAGACCCAGGGATAGACAGCTCAGCTGGACTTAAGGACAAATATTTGGACCCAGACACCTATGTATACCTTCTTTTCTTGGGAGTAATCCAATTCTTTGTTGCTGATTTGTTTAACAAATTTTCATCTGATTTGAAGCAATTCACCTATCTGTAACATGCAATATGCTCTCTCCTTTTACCATTCTTGTACACCATCTTGTGACAGCTGAAATGTCTCACAAATCCATTCAGCAAATATTGACTAATTGCCAATAATGTGAAAATTATGTTTGGGATAAGGGAAATTGTGTTAACTAAATAAAAACATCAGGATTCTAAATGAACTTGCAATTTAGTTAGCAAGAGTCATAAATGGGTAAAATTAATTACAGATGAGACATTAATATTGCATTTCAAAAGAACATAAATAAGCAAAATGTAGGACTTAAGATGACAATGGAAAGATTAGCCAAATAATGAACTACATAAATTGAAAATTTTCTCAATGAAACCCCAGAAATAAACATAAAACTGAGTCATCTTATCTCCATAATAATTTCATTGCAACGCCCCCGTTCTAGTCTGTCTCGCTGCCTCTACTTTCAATAATGATTCCTGCCTATTGATAAGTAAATTTTCTTTCTGAAATTTAAATATTTTCATGTCAGTCCCTTCTCCAACACAAAACTGTGATAAAATTTGAACTTAATTTGACAAATGAGACCATTTCTGATCTCATGACTTTGCAAATAAGCAGTCTCATCACTACCTACCCTCCTTGGTTCTCACTTTTCTCTCAAAAAGAACTAAAATAATCACAGTTCCTTGAACAGCACCATTATTCATGCCAAGGTTGTCTATTTCCCCTTCTTGAAATGCTGTCCCTCAGTTGATCAAATAGTTGTGCAAGAGGTCTTCTTCAACACCTTCACATAGTTGCTTGTTTATTTTTAAAACTATCTACATATTTTTTTATAATGTTTGGGGTTTGGGGGACCTCCCATAAGACATAGCTTCTTTTCTTTATATGTTCCCCAGGCCTGGTCCTTGCCTAGCCTATAATAAGTTGATACTTAAGGAGAGAAAGGATAACATCAAAATAGAGCAGATTGGGGAAACTTACAGAGTTGGCAGCGTTTATCTGGAAGGCAGAGAAGACGGATACGAGACATGTCCAGAAAGGATAGAAGAAACTTTAGGGACAACACAGAGAGGTACAGAGGTGCACTCAAGGGACAATGGGCCAACTTTTAACTATCTGGGCAGTTAATTAAGAGAGAGGGCTGCTTGGATGAATCTGAATACGATGGCTTTCATCTAATAATTTGCTGTGCTGAATATACTCTACCAGTCATTCACAAACTAAGAACTCTTTAGCTACAAATTTTTATGTTTGAAGAACTTAATGCATTTTATAAACTTGCTGAAAATAAGTCTTTGATTTTCCATTATATCTGATATTTCGGGATAAACATGTATTAAGGTAATCTCATATTATGTTTTCTGTTTAATCTGTGCCTGTAGCATATATGCTTTTTTCCTAAAAGTTAATAAATGTTTACAAGCAGAATCCATCTGAAGACAACAACAGCAACAACAAAAAAATAAAATAAAATAAAAACAGGAAAACAAAATAAACAACAATAAAAGCTTTTTTGAGGTTTGTGATGCTCCCTTATCCTAGTGTGACTATGCTATGTCAAGGATGACTGATGCTAGCCTATCCTACCACCTGCTCGTTCCCACAAGCTATTGACAAGCTGTAAAAGCTACAGTCAAGATTATTTTTGGATTCACTGTTCAAGTGAAATATTATTAGATTCACAGCAACCCAAGCAACATTCATATTGGTCTGGATCACTAAATAGGCATAATGTGAGTCAGGCAAAATATCCCCATACATGACAGGATAAAGTAGAGTTATTCCTTTATTCTCAAACTGTTTGCACAGCAAAGAAGAAAAGTCAGAAACAGACTGTCCATCAAGAAAGCAGCTGGAAAAGTCAAAACAGTAAAATATGTAGTTGGCGTGTTCCTCTCATATACCAGCCAAATCCCCACAGGGAGAAATGCCATGCAGACTTCATTCAATAAACAAATATCTGATGAGAGGTTAAATAAATCAATCTAGCCCATTATAACTTATCATATGCAGAGTTAGGGGGAACAGAATCATGATCATAATACCGGTTACAATGTGTTCGGTTTTAACAAGATTATGTATCTGTCATCTGTTAACCTGAATCATATGGGATTATGATACATTTTTATTCAATGATGGAGCCTGCAAAGCTGAATATGAGATTTCTCTCAGTCGTTAAAATATGAGAATACATATGAGAAAACAGGTAAAACCAAGGCTCTTCAAATAAAGTATATGTTTAAATGCAATTCTTTTCATTGTATGAAATCTACATATTATATTTGGTATTTCTATCCTCTTTTTTCCTTTCTGTGAAATAAAAAGAACTTGCTTTTTCAAAGTTTTGGTTTTCCTTTGCATTTTTTGTCATTCACTGTTCAACTCATTCATAAGTTCTCCAAAACAAACCTATTCAAGCTTCAAACTCAAGAAGCAAAGTGACAACTGCAATGTTACATTGTTACACTGTATAACTACTAGCAGAGAAAGAATAAAATTCTTTCCAGTACCTGGTGCACAGTAGCTGAGCACCAGGTACTCAATAAATATTTCATAAATGAATGTAACAGGAAAAAAAGAGCAATTAAATACTTGGATGCATACTTATACAATAAGTCTTACAATTTTATTTTATTGAATTATCCATAAAAGTTTTGATACTAAAGTATCAATGAAGCAAATTACATAGTTTTCCTCTTATCCTTCTGGGTTTCACAGTGTGTATCCTACTATGAATGTACCAAGGGATAAGAAAGTACCATTTTTATACTAATTACAGTAGAACCTGTAAGTTGACCACCCAAGGGACTGTAACCAACTGGTGAACATATGAAGGTGGTCAACATAAAAACTACGCCCAGTGTACTAATATGGGCATGTCCAGTCTATGAAAATTAGGTCCACTTAAGGAGGTGGTCAATGTAGGGAGGTGGTTAACTATGGCTGTTCTACTCTCTAATTTTTATGTAAATTATTTTTGTCTCTAAAGATACATGTATATTTAATGTATGTGTGTACACTTAGTTACAACATGCCACTTATTTTTAAAATAATTACCAAGTGGAAGGGTAGAAAAAACATGTATGAAGTAAGTAATTTGTGTTCATTAAGGCCTGAAAAATGGAAGAGTTCTTCATTTCCTAAGAATATTCCAGCTCCTAAGTGAGTGGACAAGGAGATAATCTTTAATTATGCTCTTTAATATTTAATCAAAATTTCAGAAGACTAGCTTATTATACCCCTGCCCTCACTCCAAAAGGTGAAAAGTATGTAAAATTACTTTGCTATTTTTTTCTCTCAGGTAGGAACTATGAATGACTTTCATGAATACCTGTTTAACTCAACCTGCTACACAGGAATCATAAGTAACCAAAATGTAATATCTTTGCTTTCTTTAAGGAAACAGTAGCTTGCACTTTCAGTGTTCAGTCACATTTAATAAAGCTGAATCTTTCTAACAGTTCAAAACTCTCAGCTATTCTAAAAACAAGAAGGCAGAATTTTCGGTGATATTCTTTAAATTTACAAAGCGTGATGCTCTCTCCATTAGAGATAGAAAAGAGGATTGCTTGACAATCAGACATCAAAGACACCTCTCCTCTGTAGAGGCTACAGGAAGGGGGTGTGATTATTGTCAATGGTACGCTGATTGTTTAAGATTGGCTGCTTCAGAGCCCTGGGTACGAAGTGTGACAGGTTGTGCAGGTGTACAGACCTTTGCCTATTGATACAAATTGAATCTGAAAATAGCAATTTATTCACCAAATCAAACCAATCACTGTGATGCAGTTTTCTCTTTCAGCTCTTTCAACCACCGTTAACCACTTTAAAACTTCTGTTTTACAGCAACATTTCTTTTTCAGCAAGAGTTTTAGGGAAGCTGTCACAGAAAGCCTTTCTTTTAGCTTTTTTAGCTTTGAGCCTTTCTGTTAGAAGACCATTTGTTTACAGTTACACTACATGTTCTAGGCAAAAATGAACAACACCTGTTCCAAATTAGCGCCCCAGTCCCCACACTCCTTTTGCTCTTCTCCACCAACTGTCATTTGCCTTTCTTTACCCATAAAAAAGCAATCACATTAGCATCCTTTGTAAAACAATTTCACAACTTCAAAGGCATACCAGAAATTCTATGGTAAAACTCTCTCTTATAGATGCCAATATAATCAACTTCCAGGAAATAAAAAGCACAGAAAATTGACATTTTTGAAGTGAACCATTTTTAGTTGAATGGTTACAGGAAGTGACACCTAATTTCCAAGTCCAGAATTTGAAACAAGTACATGAAAGTTCGCCTAAGGGGAAGCAAGCAGAGCAAAGAACTCTCAATTTGTATCAAAGACTGGACAAATAAGTGCACGCTCTTGAAGCTTTGAATGAACACACACTCCTGGCATTTAACCAATCTTTCTAAAGCTCCTGGATGGAGAGCCTTTCCATGGCTAACCACAGGTTGTTGTCATGGCTACAAGCCACTCAAAATCAAGTAAAATAACAAAAGGCAGGTGGGAAACACTTAAAAGCAAAACAAGCTGTACTGGAAGGAAGAAAACGTAAGTGGAATTTTAAAGCAAAAACAAGTCTATCAGAAAGAATAATAAAGAAGATGTATTGAATTACATCAGTAACAGACTGGACCATATTTTAAGGATACTCCATGTCATAAAACATTCATCTGGAGGAGGAAAAATGAAACGGGATGCGAGAAAGATGAGGAGAGGGGGAGACACAGGACTAAGAGGAGAAGCTTTGGTTGCCATGATTTTTTATTTTTTCCTATCTCAGCACTTCAGAAAAATGAAGCCTGCATGTAATTGTTAGTCTATTTAGATGTATTAATCTAAATTCTTTATCAGGAAGTCAGAAGAAGCTGACCTGAGTATATTACCTTAAATCAATATATACTAATTTTAAAAGACAGTGTGAAAATACTTGGTCGTTTAGATCTAGAGATGTAGAACTTCAAATTCTATTGAAAATTTAAATGGATACCAGCAAAGATGATTACTAAAAAGCAAAGATTTACATCCGAACTGGGTATCTCACTATCATCACACACAGTGGCCTTTGGTCATAGTCTCCATGTGGAGGCGGGCAGCACTCTATGGTCAGTGACCTACTAGAGCTGTCAACATCTATTAAATTTTAAGGAATTTTGTATGCCAGTTATTAAATGCAACCATCATGAAAATCAATGAAAATGGACTTAATTTTTTTTGAGACAGAGTCTCAAGCTGTCACCCTGAGTAGAATGCCATTGTGTCATAGCTCACAGCAACCTCCAGCTCTTGAGCTTAAGCAGTCCTCTTGCCTCAGTTTTTCTATTTTTTAGTAGAGACAGGGTCTCACTTTTGCTCAGGCTGGTCTCAAACTCATCAGCTCAAGCAATCCACCTACCTCAGCCTCCCAGAGTGCTAGGATTACAGGCATGAGCCATTGTGTCTGACTGCACTTAAAATTTAACAAATTAAAATAACTGTCTCAGGTCTTTTGTTATCATCTATGTTCATGAGATTTCCCCCTATCTATTGTATGGTGGAAACAGTATTTACTGGTGAGCTATAGACATCCTATCTGAATTCCATATTCAATGTGAAACATTGGTAGTTCGAAATCGGTCATGGGGACTGTATTTACATAGCAAAAGCTGGAAAATGCTATGTACCAGAGCTTTATTTGTGGCTTTATTGATTATGTAGACATTGATTATCATTCTACCCTCAAGACAGTGATGATAGAAATATTAATAATGCAGAATAAATTTTAAATATGTCATGTCTGTTGTCATCACATTCCATATAGCAGAAAAATTGATAAAGTATTCTTCCAGAATTTGAAAACTACATTCATCATCAAGTGCTCATATCATTAACGAATGAGTGATGTTCTGAACTATTTCTTCACAGCTTTAGTTCTGTTTTACTCACATAAATGAATATATTAACCAATATGTATGTCACAAATATTCATATTTGTCATTTGCAGCTAATTAATGAAAACATTCTGTAAGAACCAATCTTTTATGTGGAATTTACCATAAAGTACATGTTATCACTTGTAATTTATGTGCTACACATTCTTCATAAAAATAAAGTGTAAAAATTGTGTGTGTGAGAGGTTGCATGTACAAAGTCTAGAGAAAAGTAAGTTATTATTTACTTGTGAACTTGTGATGCTATCTTTCGATTTTGTTAATTTTTTCTGCATGGATAAGTAAGAATGGTGTAGTATGCTTTTTCTTATTTCTCCTGTCAAAATCCAGGCCTTCTATTATAAGTCTTTAATAAAATACTGAAAAAATGTAATGAAACATCAAATAAATCATTTTAAATATAATGTGTGGAATGTTCAAGAAAAATATGAATGTGCTTCCTTTCTCTTAAGTGTTCAAAGCCCTCGATTACTGTTAAGGAAGCCCTTTATTTTATCTTTCTTTTCTCTTCTGTCTGCAGGGGCACATTTAAATGTATATAATGAGGACCATGTCACGGGTACCCAAAATCAACTGACCATCTTTGAAAAAAATGGCTTTAGAGCATAATTATTATTTTTTTTTTTTTTTTGTAGAGACAGAGTCTCACTTTATGGCCCTCAGTAGAGTGCCGTGGCCTCACACAGCTCACAGCAACCTCCAACTCCTGGGCTTAAGCGATTCTCTTGCCTCAGCCTCCCGAGTAGCTGGGACTACAGGTGCCCGCCACAGCGCCCGGCTATTTTTTGGTTGCAGTTTGGCTGGGGCCGGGTTTGAACCCGCCACCCTCGGGTATATGGGGCCGGCGCCTTACCGACTGAGCCACAGGCGCCACCCTAGAGCATAAACATTATTGATTTAGTTTTCTTTTGTTGAATATCCACTATGTACTACGTTATAAAGCATTCTATTTCTAAATTAGCAGGTTAAAAATGACTGCGAGGAGTAGAAGGAAGGGATTACAGAGAATTTACTAAACTTTGGCCAGTGGTGGATGTGTCTACAAACTGATAGCAGTGATGGTGGCATGGGTATATCCACGTGTTAAAACTTTTCAAACTGTACTTTAAGTGTGTAGACTTAATTCAATAGCAATTATAATCAATAAATCCATCATGAAAGTTTTTAAAATGAGGAAGGATAAGTTAAGGCACATACATAAACATGTACATGTAATTCGTGTGGCTGATTTTGTACATACGCTCTTGCTCTTGTGTACTTATGTTCTTTAGGAAAATAACACTTTCTGTGATGAACAGTTATTCCACATTTCGAAGAGGCAAATGTTATGTACATTTAACAATTTTTAAAGAGTACACATTTAGGGAAACAGATAAAGATATTTAACTTTTAAAATGTAATTAACTCAAGGCTGCTGAGACTGAAACTTTCCTTTCTTTCATTTTCATTCTAAATATACTTTTCTTCTAAATATTTTACACATACAGATTTCTTCTCCACTCAAAAATGTTATTTAAATATCTATTTGCAACACACACACTGACACTTCAGAATAAATGACATCTTGATTTGGATGAATTACCTACAAATTTAAACAAGAAAGCTAACCATATTTTGGCATACCCAAAGAGCTTTATTCTTTCCTAACTTAAGGTAGAACTACTAGCGTCGAATTATATCAGAAAGACGATTCTGGCAAAATCATGTTCACCTGAAATCAAGTGAGGTTGTAAAAACAGCCTAGATGAACTCTGTAATTTAAAAGAAACGTATCATAATATATTTTCCTAAATTTCTTAACTTTTTACTAAATATTTTGACTTAAAAACTGGTTCTGCAAATATGAATGAATTAAAAAATAAATGATCTGTTGTCAAGAAACTCATAACGGCAGGCCAAGACAGATAAATAAGTAATTGTAATAAAATACTCAAAAGGCATTTGGATTTTTTTTTTTTTTTTGTAGAGACAGAGTCTCACTGTACCACCCTCGGGTAGAGTGCCATGACATCACACGGCTCACAGCAACCTCTAACTCTTGGGCTTACCCGATTCTCTTGCCTCAGCCTCCCAAGTAGCTGGGACTACAGGCGCCCACCACAACCCCCGGCTATGGCATTTGGATTTTTTTTTAATCAAGAAGAAAGAGCAGTAATGGGTGAAGGTCATATTCTCTTACAATTTGTCCTTTTATAAGATTTGTATGTGAAAAGCTGTGCAAACTAAAAAGAATGAGAAAAATACATAATGGCTGCCTAGGAAATATGTTAATGTGGTCTTCATAAGTTTTTACTCTTTCTAGTTTTCTAGTTCTTTAAAATATCATGTAAGGACTCTCATGTAGGCTTTAAGCCCAATCACAAAGAATTATCTTTTTTTTGAAATCTGCTGGGGTTTTTTGTTTGTTTTGTTTTTTCATCTCTTCTAAAAAGAGCTCTTCAGTGGTTAACCTCTCCATTCAAAAGCTGATATATCCCTGTGTTCCCTAGAAAGCAGCTTCCTTTACTGGCATAATTCCCTGCCTGAGTTTTAAGAGCTTTGACGAAGTCGTTTTGCCTTTCAGTTTGTGATGTGCTTTTGAATGATCAATATGCATTATGGTACTGTGCTTACTCATCATTTTTCCAATTAGGAAAACACATCAGGTTCTGGCCAGAACACTTCAACACAAATAATTATACTCGCCTAATGCAGCTTCTCATTACTCTCCACTTTTCTACTCCTAAACTCAAGGTCTTAAGTTTGTATTTCTATTATTTGTGTTGTTGTTGTTTTTCTTTCCAGATAAATCCCTCGATTTGATAAATAATATATAGAAGTAAATCAGAAACCTTTATGTTCCTGTCAAAATTATTACAAAAAATTAGCGGTTGCCTTGTAATATTCACAGCAGTGCATATTTGAACCAGTCACGTTTTCTTGAGGCATAGGTGACCCTGTTATTGGAAAGAGACTGACTTTATTTTAGCTTGCATGAGTAAACCAAAAATGTCCCAGCATACCCAGCTCTGGAACTATAGCTTCAGACCAATATGAAAACATTTTTAATGGGCACAAATGGGCATAGTGAGGGATGATAATTGTTGTAATAATTCAAAATGCTCAGAAGGGTTTCTAAAACTCAGCATTTTTCCTGGAGTACGTAGCTTCAACTGAAGCCGAGATATACCTCTGCCAGAGGACCTGGTTTTACAGGTTTTACTTTATGACCTATTCTTCATGAAAAATCAGTTTATTAACAACAGTCACCTCACTGTGCCGTCAAACCCTAGAACTTATTCCTTTGATCTATCATAAGTTTATAACCAACCTCTCTTCATCTCTACCCCCAACAACTGCCCCCACCAGCCTCTGATAACTATGATTCTATTGTCTGCCTTGATAAAATCAAATTTTGCAGGTGATAAATATCTTAAATAATCTGTTTACCACACATTGTATGCCATATATCAAAACATCACATGCTTCCCATAAATATGCAGAAATATTATGTATTAATAAAAAAGTTTGCTTTCTATATCTCCTTACCATCTTATTCCTGAAGGTCAAGAATCTATCACTCCATATTTTCAAAGCTAACCTTTTGGCCTGGTGCAGTGGCTCATGCCTGTAATCCTACTACTCTGGGAGGCTGGGGCAGGTGGATTGCTTGAGTTGCAGACCAGCCTGAGCAACAGTGAGAGCCTATCTCTACTAAAAATGAAAAACTGAGGCAAGAGGATTGCTTGAGCCCAAGAGTTTGAGGTTGCTGTGAACTATGATGCGATGGCATTCTTCTAAGGGCAACAAAGTAAGACACAGTCTCAAAGTAAATAAATAAATATAAAAAAATAAAGTTAACCTTTATCTTTCTTCTACTGTTGATTACAGGTTTTACTTTATGACTTAGAAAGCTACCATTTTCATTTTGACATTAAGTTATAAAGTAGTTCAGATTAGCAGATCTAAAACACCCCAAATCCTAACATCAGTTATTTTTTCATATTTTAAACAAGTCACAGTAATCTATTCATACACCTAGCAACACAGTTACAGAAAACTTAGAATAGCTAACCCTATAACCATATGCTATGGTTTCAAAAGTAACATGGTGAGAATAAAATAAAGAACAAGAATTATCACTTTATAAGAAATTTATATTCAAGGAATAAATGAATGAAATACTGAGCCTTCACGGAAAGCTTTGAGTTCACTGTAATGTTACCTCATTTTGTTCCCAGCCACAAACAACTTTGAAAGCAGGTGTTAAGAGAAGAACCAATAATGAAACCACTGTATAATCTAATCTTGGAAACATGCGTAATTTTTGTAATGAGCAGACAAGAAAACAAGTTCTTTCTTAAAATTTAAATATATGTATATATAATGAAGTTTAAAATTATCTACAGTTTCTATAATAATAATTTCTTTCAGAATTCTTAACTCTCTACCTATAAAACAAAATTCACATAACACTTGTATCTTTCCAAATATCCATTCGTTTGTGTTTATATTTCTATAAAATAAGGCATCTTTCATTATTTGGATAGTTTGATTTATTTCTTCATTACTTTTATCTATAATATTTGCCTTTCCAGTGCACTTTTTGGAGGATTAAAATGCTTATTATACTGTAGGGGACCCATTATTACAGTGTGAAAAGAAGCTACCTTCAGAACATAGGC
This sequence comes from Nycticebus coucang, assembly GCF_027406575.1. NCBI lineage: Eukaryota > Metazoa > Chordata > Mammalia > Primates > Lorisidae > Nycticebus > Nycticebus coucang. Next base: position 43,789,016 of record NC_069794.1, on the reverse strand, counting down.
CTATCAAAGAGATGCATATCTTGTGGTCTTTTACTTAGACTTCAGTGGATATAGAAACTTGCCCATGATTAAAAAGAGCAAAAGAAATTCCCCAGAAAGTTCAAGTAAGTATTAATAGAAGAAGCAATTCTATGGAGAGCGCAGGTGCAATAGGAATTGTACCAATAGGAATTCTGCAATTATCCATTGAGCTTCCATTGGTAGGTGTTAGTAAAGCCAGCAGTCATATGTTACAGGTGCAAATGCTAAATAATTTCTGAAGCTAAAACTTTACTCTTAATAAGAACAATTTATTAGTCAAATAGTTTCAACTTAAGAGAAGTGCAGAATGATTTGTATTTATGTAAAAATTCTGCCAAATAGTAAAAATAAAATTATTTCCCTTGTCCTAAGATGTACAGGCAAAACAGGGCGATTTTTACATATTTACTAGCACGCTATTGAGTGAAACTCACCACGAGCCTCTTTGGACAAAAGTTCATGATTCTATTTTGAATTAAAACTGTGAAGTAAGATAATCATTAATCACATTGTATTCGGGGCAGAAAATTTAAGAAAACATTTCATAATATAGAACAAGATTGGGGTTTCCATGCATGTTACCAAGTAGCAATTTGAAGAGTTTGCCTCCAAAGAAAGGCAACTGCTGTGTTCAAAGGAATTAGAGTAAGTTATAATTTGCAGATCTACCAGTAGGATTTTTATAGTTTGAAAAATCTGAGTTACTGATTTCTAATGTTGCCTTATGTTTTTAGCTTGCTTATTGAGTTTTATCTCAATTGCTCATTCTTAACTTCAGTGATGTGTAGTTGAAATAAATTAGGTCTTATAAAAGCCTCAGAATACCAGCTTGACTTACTTAGAAACCTGTGACTTTTTATCTTCTCTATTATTCCTTTTAGACAGATACACAAATAAGGAATCAATATCACCCTTGTATCATAAAAATTAGGATTCCTCTTTTTCTTTTTGCTGTGATTATGTGCTAGCAAACAGTGCATCTATCATTTTATTAAATGTTGAATCAGGAGAAGGAAATATTTTTCATAGTTAGAGCTGCTGATCACTGCAGTGAGAAGCCAATTTCCAAATAAATGATAGAGAGCCCCGGGCAAGCAGGGGAAAACTAAAATAATGAGGCAACAGAAAAAAGAACCATTGGTTAGTAAGTGCTTTTACCAGTTTAGAGAAAGTCTATGTTCATGTGTCACAGACGAAATACAGAAAAATAAAGGGGGAAGAAATGGAACATTGACAAAGGAAAATTTAGTCTGTCCAAATTTTTAAAAATGATTTGAATCATCGTGCGGCACCTGGGGCTCAAAGGAGTAGGGTACCGGCCTCCTATGCCAGAGGTGGTGGGTTCAAACCCCCCCCCCGGCCAAAAGAAAACTGCCCAAAAAAAAAAAAAAAGATTTGAATCATCATTTAATGCACATGGGTTTAGGGTATCTTACTGAAAATGTAGTCAATTTAAACAATTATCCGAAAAATATTTTATTACTACAAAAAAGGATTGTGTGATCACTTCATGAACATAATCGTGCTGAAATAATACACTTTGATGGTAGTGTGTACTTGTATGCACATATATGGATATGTTTCCTTATATATATATTTATATGTACATGCCCATATGACACAATGTTTAAAGAAAAAGGAAATGGGTTCAATCGTCATCAAATAATTATCAGTTTCTTCATAGTGTATGTGAAATTTTTAGGTAAAGAATTGGTTCAGTTGTTTTATGAATAGATTTTTTTGATCATGGGTACAGCACAGGATACAATGTCGGGAAAATGCTGTCTAAAGTTTGCAAATCAGATAAAGGACATATATTTCTTTTCAAAATATTTTATCAAGGTCTGTTCTTGTATGGTTGTGGGACATAGAAGATTCATATGCACGTCTACTTACCATACATGATATGGTATGCATAAATACATGATACATATAATCACCTTTTCCATTTTTTCCACTGTATTTTACTTAAAAGCTCCATATGCCTGAATTATGTTCACGAAGTTTGCATATAAAGTTGTTTGTGTTTTTTTGTTTGTTTTTTGAGACAGTATCTCACTCAGTTGCCTTGGAGGTGAGTGCTATGGCCTCATAGCTCACAGCAACCTCAAATTCCTGGGCTCAAATGATTCTCTTGCTTTAGCCTCCCAAGCAACTGGGACTACAGGTGCCCACCACAATGCCTAGCTAGTTGTTTCGGGTTTTTTGTTTTTTGTTTTTCTATTTTTAGTAGAGACAGGGTCTCACTCACTCTTGCTCGGTCTGGTCTGGGATCCACCTACCTTGGCCTCCCAGAGTGCTAGGATTACAGGTGTGAACCACCACACGTGGCCCTAAAGTTTTCAGTTACTTACGTGAACACTCGAAATTGTTCATTATAATCGAAAATTTCTCTTACCTTGTGAACCTTCTAAAGTTTTTTTAAACTCAGCAATTAGATTGTAATAAAAACAAAAACTGCTTAATACCAAATATATAACTTATAATTATATTAAATGTATATTATAACTTATATAAAGTTAAAAATTACATATTAAATTTGACTTATTAGGGAAAAATCACACGGTATAAGGCACTTAAATTTGAAAATACATTAATTACCTTAGCTTGGGACCAATGAACTTCCCTACCAAACTCAACAGCCATCTGAAAGGCTGAAAAGGAAATGATAAATCAGAACAAATCTGTCACTCTTTCTAGAAGGCCACTCAGAGGATGCTGAGAAACCATGAGTGATCACCTAACAAAGAATAACACAAATATCTAAAATTGGGGACAAAATCCAGCATTTGTCTTTGGTTGCTTTCCTCTTCTTCTAAAATACCCTATTTTAAAACTTGAGAATTTATAGAGGTAAATCATTAAAACTGTTTCAAACAATAAAATGTGAAAATATGACAAGAATGAACATTCCCTATACATTTTTAAGACTCTGATAGATTTTCTTTTTTAAAGTGATTACTCATGCCAATGACCAAAATTGGAACGGCAACCAGATCAGCATTCTAGCAGAGTCACAGTCTGTTCTAAATCTAAAAAAGAAAAACAGAAAATGCCACTTCTCACAATAAACAATATGCATTCGGATATTACTAAGGGGAAGGATATTTTGTTGGGAGAATGCACAGGCAGTTGAACAAAATATTTTAAGTACTGAGGGGTTAGTTATTGTTTCCATTGTTTTATATTTTTTCTACTTTCCTCAGCTAAAGTGCATTCCTCAAATCAGGTTCCAACCATGCAACTCTCCATTCCTACATCAAGCTCTCAACCTACTGATTCCTCCAATCTTTGATAAGTCAACACTTGAATCAATAGATTGCTGTCTTTACCTTCGGGTCTCAGTGACATCCTTTGATTAATAGCAGCTTTCCAAGAGAAAAATAAAAATCATACCATGGGCAGCTGGATCAAACTGCCAGGCAACTCGAGGAAACTGAGACATTCAAAGGAAATGTGAAAATGAACTGGAGTAGATAAATGTCAATTTCAGGGGTTTTGACATTTTGTTATATTTAAATTTAAGGCAATGTTATTTTGGTTCCTTCCTGCTCTAAACATGCTGGTTTTCCCTTTCAGGAGATTCTGATAAAATATGTGATCATCCCTTGCCAACATTTCCAATTCCTCTTCTGTGCAGACAGCAGGGTTTATATGATAAAATTTTAATGACCATGGACCTGCATAACAATGTGAGGCTCCAGTACATTTTCAATAAGGCTCTGCATTTGTTAAGACTGGCATTGGGTGGTATTCTCTAAGCGGAAGCCTTGTGGTCTGAGAAGGGGGCTTAGTAGAGATAGAAGCTGCTCAGAGAAAGTGCCATTATCATGCAGCAGTTGTCCGGATGAAATGGAGATTTATGAATCACTGCCAAGGAAACTATATTACGGGTGGTAAATTAAAACTGGGGTTTAACATAGACCCAGCACTAGGCTGGAGGATCTAGTTTTCAGATTACCCCACAGACTTAGTTAAAAGCAGCTTTAGCCTGCCCTTCCATCCCTGATTACATCCCCTTGAACTTTCCACAAAATCCCGTACTATTTTCTGGTTGCAGTTTCACAGTGGTGGGAGTATCTATTTGTATTTACGAGGGGGTTTGAATTTTTTTAAACTCCTCTTCAATTCTGGGTGAAGTAGTATTGGTAATGGACTTTATCAGTGTTAAACATGCAGTTTTGTTACCTGCTTGGCTTGCCCTGAAACAGTTTATGGACTTAGCTTCTTGATTTATATAGATACACTCTCAGCCCTGAGCCTGGGGATATTTATGTATTCTGCAGTTTTACTGTATGTATTCTATAAACAAATATAAAAATCCAGTATAACCGTTCAACTCCAAAAATGTTATTTTAAAGGGTTTGTTTGTTCGTGACTATGACCACATTTGAAAATTATCATGATGCACAAGGACAAAGGCTATAAATACAAAAGTATTAGGGTTTGAGTCCTGGTTTACAGGTACCACCTTACCACCTTTCAGGTTTACGTTGAGTGCAAAGTGCTAGCGTTGTTACATTGTGCAAATCTGATACTAAGAATTTCTTTCTGTAAGAACTGCATTGTGGCTTTCACATGGCAGAACTTTCTCTTTTTTCAGATTAATATAGAAGTACTAATGATTAAGTTAAATTGTCTGCCCTACTCAGGTAAAGTCCAAGTTGCAATTGAGCCCTTCATGTGGGAGGAGTGCACATGACAGAAATATTTGGAAAGTCCCCTCTGGCACTGAGAGCACTGCTCTAGAACATGGAACTGAAAGATGGAAACCCTCAGATGGGTCACGGTTCAGGATTGCTTCATCTCATAAATGAAAAAATATTACTGTTATACTTCAGTATCTCCACAGCATGAAATCAACTGGACCATCTGATAATAAAGATCAGTTCAAAATGTGGAGTGACAGGTGACAGACCCACAGAGGAAAGATTATTGCGAGAAGCAAGATGAAAAGAAAATGGAGCCCCGGTTGTGTGTGGTCAATGTGGTCAATGTGGCCACTGTTGCACCTGGGCTCAGGTGGGGTGAAATCAGGAAAGGAATTCCACACGCGGGCTATGGCCGACTGGGGCTTAAAGGTCAGAAGGGTGGGGGATGGGACCTTCTGTTTCCTGGATGGAACACCTGCTGGGAGGGGGGTTGACTCATTCACCTTTCCCAGGTGGGACATCCGCTGGAAGGGTAGGAGGTTGACCGTGTCACCTTTCCCAGGTGGGACATCCACTGGAAGGGTGGGAGGTTGACCATGTCACCTTTCCCAGGTGGGATAACCACTGGGGGGTTGACTCATTTAGGTGGGTCTGCCTTATTTGGGCGGGATTCCTGCATTTGACTCTAACATAGAGGAGTACTTTATTTAGTTCTTAGGAACTGGCATTAATAACCAGGGGAGACTATCTTTTCACATGATCAAAATTTCAGAATACTGGCTTATAAAATAATTTGGGGGGGTGAGGTAATAAAAATAGGGGTAAGTAAATGAAAGGGAAATGGTCATGAAGATGGTCATGCTAGGAACAAGACTATACTATTTTATTTTTTTTTTATTTTATTTATTTATTTTTTTTTTTTGTAGAGACGGAGTCTCACTTTATGGCCCTCGGTAGAGTGCCGTGGCCTCACACAGCTCACAGCAACCTCCGACTCCTGGGCCTAAGCGATTCTCTTGCCTCAGCCTCCCGAGTAGCTGGGACTACAGGCGCCCGCCACAACGCCCGGCTATTTTTTGATTGCAGTTTGGCCGGGGCTGGGTTTGAACCCGCCACCCTCGGTATATGGGGCCGGCGCCCTACTGAGTGAGCCACAGGTTTAATATAGTTGTAAGATCATCCAGTAAATAAAAATTTCTATTTAACATTAAGATATAAATAATAGTACATATGAGAACAAAGAAAATAGCAGTTAGACCAGAAACAGAAATCATAAATGCTTTAATATAAGTGGCAACAAATTTCACTTGGAATCAAGAACTCACCCAGAATCCAAGGAAATAGCCTTTGATACTGGCTGGCAGTATAAGAAATCAGTGTGGAACTTTAAAATGAGTAAGATTTAATTTAAATTGGATGTTTTTGGAGTAAAAATGTTATAACACTGATCACGTTATGAAAAGTCACAAATTTCTATCTTTAAGGAGATATTTTAAGATCGCTATAGACCTGAGAAAATAAAAATGAAGTGACTATAAATATAATTCCCAAAACTAAGTATAGTTATTCAAATGTGCATATAAATGCATATATGTATAAATATATACACACATACACATGTGATTTTAGGGAAATACAATCTGTGGTATGACATATAATATATTAATTTTTAATGTAATTTGCTCATCATGTAATAAAATAGCAGGTTGCCTGAAGAAACATGTACATGCCTCAAATCTAAGTTAATTATATTCAAACCAAAATTAGATCTGGTTTCCTAGTGAAATTATAAATCTAATACGAAAATATACCTAATCAAATAATCCACTTTTCTTCACACAGGTGTGATACTGTGATATAACAAATGATATATATTTTATCTTTCTTCCCAGTTTCTGGCACAGAGTTCCTAAAAGCTTTGTAATTTCCTGAGTAGTAGTGGTGATAGGAGTGTCTTTTGTTATAATATTTGGCCTTACATACAGCTCCTACATGAATCCTTGTTCTAAGAGGCAAATCGTGACCACCCTCTGCAAGGTTTCTTATGCAGTGATCATCAGAAAGATCAAGCCTTGATTAGAGGCCTGGATCATTCTGCTTTATGTCCAAATACAAGGGGTGGGGAGATTAGGCTAATGATCTCCTATGCCTGTGGGATGAAACTTTCCTAAAATTGCTAAATGATGAGTTCAAAGACCTTCCGAGTTGTTGAAAACATCCATGTTCCAGGAAGGGACAGAAGCTACTGTGTTAGACCCCTCTGGAACTTGCTCTATGTAGCTCTTCACCTGCCTGTTTATTTGTACTTTTTAATAATATCTTAGGTAATAAACCAGTAACAATAAGGAAAATATTTCCCCAAGTTCTATAAGGTATTCTATTAAATTATCAAACCTGAGGAAAGGGTCATGCGAATCCTTGACTTTGCAAGACTATGGCAGAAGGAATGTTCACTGACTGTCCCTGTTACTCCCTTCTGCCTCCAGTCTCCTGCCAGTTAGGCGAGGCCGTATATCAAGCCCTGGGAAGTGAATTATGATCCAAAAGAAGTCCGTCACTTCTTGGTTGTGGCTGTGCAAACTCAAGTACTGCGTTGCTGCTCTTGCAGAAGCCCCATTTTTAAATTGTGCATCTCTAGGATAGTGGTGTTTTGTCTGGGATGGTGGTGTTCTGTCAGCCTGGATCTCTGACTGTGTAAAAAAGAGGTATTCTTCAAGTACGGAGCTTACATCACAAGTGAGAAATACAGTTCTGTTGTATTGAACCACTGAGACTTTGTGTATGTATGTTGCTACTATCTGAGGTAGCCTAGAGGGTAATTGCAGTACCTTCTCTGCCAAAAAGAAGCTATAGAAAATCATCTCCTGAGTTCGCTCTATCTCTAATTTCTATAGTCTCCCCTTAAATCAAACAACACTCATTTACTTAATACCAAATAATGTGTGATTTTGTTTTTTTAAAGAAGTGTTATTTTAATAGTGTTTTCCTGATTAATGACTTAAATTCTTAAGACAAACCCAGCTTATCTCCTGGTACTGAATATATTCCAGAGCAGAAAAACAATAAAAAAATCGACAAAGCAAGCAAAAGCTCAAGCATCTAAGTTAAAAACAAAATAAAACAACCAAAACAAACATAAAAGTGGCCATGTGTTATCACAAAGATAATTGCAAACAGAAACAATTAGCTCTCTGAAATTTTCCTTTTTAACAATCAGGGTTGACGTCATATACAAACAGCCTTTAGTCTTTACATTAGCAATCTCTTCCTTATATTCATTTGAAAACAAATATTGCTTGTCTACTATGTGCCAGGCACAATGAAAATACCAGAAAACAAAGACGAATGGTGCTTAGCTCCAAGAGTTCAGAGTTTAGTAGAGAAACACACAGAAAATATTAGAGTATGTTTTGTTAGATCTACTAATAGAGGCATGGAATAAGGCTGTGCACATGCTGTAAAGAAAGATCTCATGCTTCCTAGGGAATGTTAGATAAGAAATTGCATGAAGGTAATCTCAGGCAGTCTTGGAGGATAAAAAAAAAAAAAAAAGAGGTGGTCATACAAAAATAGTATAAATTAGAAAGATTACAAACAAGGTAAATTTCAAAAATCATCGAGTTGTGTGAATATGTTATATTTAGATAATTTTTATATTTTCAGCATAATTGGAACACAGGATATACCTAGGCAATGTATAAAAAGGAAAAGCCAAAATATATGTTAGATGTCATGCAACAGATTTGGGATTCTAGTCTCAAGGGATAGAAAAATGCTTACAAATTTTAAGGAGAGATATTCCATGTCAAAATTTTATTTTAGAGATTTCCTTCTTATAATCAGTTTGGAGACTGGTAGGGAGAGGAGGAAGATGGAAGTCTGAAAGAGCTTTGGCATCTACTGCAACAGTCCATGTAAAAAATGTCCATGACCTGAAGCAAATCAGTTGAAGTAGTTACAGAAGGATTGCATGCATTTAAGTAAGTGATATTTAGAAGTTTGAATTGATAAGGCTCAGCCATTAGTTTGGTGGGGTAAGAGAGGTGAAAGAGAAGGAGAAAAATCTAAGATTCTTTCTCTGTGACAAATTGAATGTATGATTCCAAGTACAGGGGTAAAACATATAGCAAGAACATTGGTAAAAATGTGATGTGGTCTTTGGGACAATGAGATAAAAATTTGCAAGAGCTGAAATTATAGATTCAAATAAGAAGGGAACAAGAGAAAAGAGATGACTTAAATTATATGGAAAAATGTTAGTTCATCTAACAGAAGAATCCGAAGTGGTTTAAAATGGCCACTGAGGACCAGTTCCTTTGTTCTTTTCTGCTGTTCTTGCTTCATCATAAATTTGATACCTTCTGTGATTGTAAAATGGCTCCTGCATAATTATCATAACTCATGCCATCTATCTGTCTGTCTATCTATCTATCTATCTATCTATGTATCTATCTCTATCTATCTATCTTTGCTCATGTCATATAGGAAGAAGTGCTGGTTTTCTTCACTCTTTTAAATGCATGGAAATCTCAAACCTGGTTACTGCAACCCTTTCATTAAATTAGCTTAATTTGGTTTAGGAAACCCATCCACCATTCATGGAAAGAGGACTGGAATTAATGATACTAGATCATTTAAATACAATTCCAGCCCTAGAGCAGGGATGGGGTATCCACTTGTCCCTGGGAAAACACCCCAAACCAATCAGGGTTCTACTGGGAATGAGCAGATACTAGCCAGAAAATGAAAACATTGACATTGTTGAACAAAGAAATCGGGATAATTTTCGACACTTCTTCATCCTAAACCTTCGTTCAATGGGGAGAAAAATGGAAGAAAACAAGAATATTAAAAAAAAAAAGTTTTAAAATACCTTTTGTTTCAGAAACTAGGAAGAAATATAACCGTATAATAGTATTCTGTTACTGACATAGCTTGAAAGAAGAGATAAAATTCACGTCACATTGTGTATGGCTATCCAAATGATACCCCAAATGCCAATTTGAAATGGACTTCTTAGCGCTTCTCAGAAGTATTCACCACATTCCCTATGTGTATGAAAGTGTGTGTTTGTGCACGTTATACGCACCCAGAACTACAAGTACAATAACTCGTTCATTTCGTTAGCCTCAAGAGAATTCTGCCCTGAACTTGCTCCAGGCCATCCTTTTTAAAATGAGTATAATTCTTTCAATGGAATATCAGAAGTGAAATGGCAGATGTTAAAGTATACCCTGCGATCTTTGAAAGGCTGCTGACTTCACAGTCTAGTTTTAGAGACAGGAATAGGCTGTGACTAAATCTTAATAAACATTAATTATTCAAGAACGTGAGCAAATTCATGAAGGTGATGAGGGAGTCCCTTAAGGGTGAGGATGTCAGTTGGCATAAGGGCTTCAACAAGGGGAGAAAATGAATGGGATGAGCGGGAGGGAGTGGGGAAGCAGCAATGCAGGGGCACGGCCTCTGAAAGCCACTGCACCCTGCCAAAAAGGTACAATACAGTTTGCGGGTTTCTTGGTGGAAAAATTAAGAAGCCGAATCTGGTATTATTTCAGATTCAGAGTGAAGTAGGGATTATGCACACACGGTGGGCAGACATGGAGCAGAGAAATGGAAATGCAAGGCTTTGGGAACTCACAAATGACGGGGAAAGATAGAGACTTTCACAGTTACGGGGACAGGGCGAGTTTCCTAAGATCTCTAAGGAGCAGGAAGAACCTCCGCAAAAATCTGGGTGAAATAACATTAGGAATAACATTAGGAAACATTAGCAACCATTTGCTCAGCCACCATATCATGTCATAACCAACTATAAAGCTGATGTGGTAAATGCCTCCAGCTTAATGTTTGAGGCATTCTATAGCATGACTCCAACTTTCCTTTCTTATTTTAGTCTTCACCACCCTTACATAAATCCTATGTTCAAGCAAAACCAGATAGTGTGTTGCATAATTTCCTTCTTGGTTTTTTCCCACACCTGCCTGGTTTGTGATATGCTGAACACTTCTTCCCATCTCCGTGTGTCTAGCCCACTGTACCAGGTCCCTTGCAGTCACTCAGCAACTTTGTCTCTCTTTCCACCTTGCATCTCTACATCCCTGTTTTTCTCCTCAATGTAGCATTAGTATTGCCCAGCAAGAAAAACTGAAAAGCCTGTTCTGTGTCTAAAAATATACAGTGTATCAAACTACTTCAAAAGCCACTAAATCCTGGATAGTCAAAGATGATACTTAGCCAAGAAACTGGAAAACTCATGGCAGTTTAGCAGCAATAAGTAAATGTTTTCAATGCCCTTATCACACCTACCACTAACATTTAGTATAATGGAATATGATGGGGGGCTTCAGAGTTGCTTTTCAAAAGGATCAACCTTAGCCTCATTTCTGCTGTCCAGAAAAACTTTCCAAATAGCTTTGGGAATTTTCATCCTTTAATTGGTTTTATATGACTTTGTGTTTGTTTTTCCTTTTGTGTTCATTTTATTCCTTATCTGTATTTTTTTCTTCTTACATTCTCCTTTTCCTGAATAGTACAGGAGCATTTTAAAGATCAAAGAGAAAGAGAAAGAGTGCTTAACTAACCATGACTCATTGCATCCAACCCACATATAAACTCAAAACACTTTGAAAACAGTTTATACTACACAGTAATGGGAGATCTCCATCCCAACAGGCTATAATTCCATAATTGGCCTGTGGCCCATGCTATAATATGTTAAAAACAAAATCCCTGGAGAATATAATTATTATACAATAATGTCCCCCCTTAGCTACATGAACCTTACTAGCAGCTATAAAATTGTTGCCAAGATTATAGTCTAGCAATTAGCTCTCAATGTGGGCTGCTAATGGATTATACATTCAGCTTTATGAGATATATCCTAAAACTATTTTAGAAAATAACTCTTAAAAGATGTTTTTAGATCAACAGGTAAGGACAGACTAACAAATCTTAGTCAGTCATACAAACTTTCTTCTGTTTGATAAAACTGCTAAAGCTTAGTAAAATCTTAATAGCCATGTCACAGAAACAAATAGAAATACATAAAAACCATAGCTTTTTAAAAATACCTAAAGTCAAGTCCACAATGATCAATGTAATGCTTCCTCTTTTGGCAAACACTGTGTCCTTGCAATGTGTTTTAGTGTCTCATGGAACTAAGAATCTATGGTGTTTTTTTTTTTTTTTTTTCCACTTACTTTATCATGAAGAACAATCTGTTGAGAGAATGTTTTTAGTTCACTCTATCTGAGTGAGTCATTTGAGCTATAAATATAAAATTGAAATAGCAACAATCTTTGATAACAGAGGAAATGTACACCAAAAAATACTATGCCATAATACATTAATAACAACGATAGAGAAAGCACTAAAGAAACCTTCCTTATTTTGATGAGGAGAAAATATGATTTTTATCTTTATTTGACAGAATAAAAATGCAAACAACTGAGAAATGAGGGCTACAGAAGGTCAGCTCAGCTTAGCAAATCTTACTAAGTATCAAATATGTCAATAAAATAGTCTCTGTCTCAGAAGAGAGTTAAACTCACGATGAGATAATTTCAATATCAGCTAGTAAATATTCTGATATGACATTTCAAATAGAGAAATGAATGTAATGGATTTATTATGCTTGCTAGCAAAAGATACATGTGGGTCATAAGACATACGTAACCTATTAAAGTGCTGGTAGAGGAGAGGCACTGGCCCAGACTCATGATGGCCTCTTGGTTCCACAACTAGTGGCAAAACCAGCTAATATTCAGGTGTCTTACCACCCACTCTCATGTCTTTTCCACAACGCCATGGTGCTCTTGATCCCACTGAGATGAAACCTTGGAGTTGAATAGTAAACAGCACCTGCGGAAAGGTGTTTTCCATTCTCTTCCCTCCTTGAGCCCCACCCAAGTAAAAAGAAAACACTTTCTAAATTCTTAAGTTATGCATTTCTAATAATAGTTTTAACCAAAATGACATCTGCAACAGAAAAGAGTGGCATTTTCTTTTGATTTCTTATATATAAATAAGTCACACAACACTTTAAAGGTTAAGTTATGCAAAATATACAGTTACATACAAAGGCCTCTCCCTCCTTCTGTTCACTGGAAATTGCCATCCCGAAGATCCTTTCTCTGAGTGCTCCATTTCTGATTCACCCCTGCTGCCTATCAATTTGGGTTCAGAATTCCACCATGAGACAGTCCTGATACGATTTCACAAATAAACTCAAAGAAGAGTGAATGAAATGCCTTTAGTTGAAAATGTACATCACCATTCCAAGTACAACAGGGCCTAACGGCATGCCACCAGCTCTGTGTTCTAATACATGTCTACTTTCACCAAAAGCGAATTCTCTGGATTTTAAAAATATCTCGCCTAGTGAAATGGGAATGCTTAATGCCAAATTGGAAGGTTCATCCAAGGACCTCCACGAATTAGTATTTCAAGATTATTCATCCAAAAGTGCCCTGGAACAATTACTACTTTCTCCACCAACAAAAAGCACAGAGCAATTTATTAACCGCATTTCTTTGAAGAGTCAATATGGAGGGTTTAATTACTTGAGAAAAGGCTCTTTCTGATATTGTGTTTCTTTTCTGTAATAGAAAAATCATCTGTGTGCTGTGTCTGTCATTACATATGTTGCGTTTTGCCTTCTCTCCAACTATCGACCTCAAAAACCTATGATTCCAAACTATGAATAGTGCAATTGGCTGATCTTGAAGAGATGTTGAGACGTAATTTATTTCAAAAAGGATCCAAACACTTTCTCTTCTTAGAGCCTAACATGAGCACTCTTCATGCATATCCTTGTGTCCTCATGGCTGAAAATGGCATGGAAGCCGGTGTTTAATAGCTTGACTGAGTGCATTTTTCCCTATCCATAAATCCAGCCCTCTCTCCAGTGGTTTACAAACACCGCAATTTTCCAGGAAGGTACAGTAAATTTTATATATGTGTCATAAGTGGCTCTGAAGACAAGCCCTTACCCATATGCTCAGGGCCTAAAATGATGCTGTCAGGAGCAAAGGGGAATAAGGCCATGCTGCTAAAAGCGTAGCATGCTACCTGTCCCTTCTGTTTGTTTTTCATGTGGTTGTGCAGTAGCTCAAGGCATTTACTCCCACATAGATATATATTCTTAGCTTCAGAGAAGGGAAGCCAAAAGAAAGAAATCATCCTGCACAGGGAAACAAAAGATAACAATGACTGGGTGGATAGGGGATAGAACAAATGTGTGCTGAATGAAGTGTTGCTGGGCCCAATACTTCTGACATTATTTGGCCTCAATTAGAAGCTTAGTGAACCCTGTATTGCTCCCACTAGACTGTGGGCAGTTTGCAGACAGAACCACTGCCTTACCCACAGGTGTTACCTACTCAATGACTCCATTTTTGCACACAGTAAGTAGTCAGACCGAGTCTCAGGAACTGAATCTGCTGCTAGGATACTTCTGTTTACTAGTCGACAAACATGAGGACCTGTAATAGCTAGAGTTCAAAGCAGAACTGCTGGAGGATGTTGCAGTGCTGAATGAAATACTACAGGGTTTGTGGTCCCAACATGTGCTTAAAACCCAAGAAGACCACTCTCTACAGGTCAATTACTTCTTAGATGTGAGTGCATTGTAATCAAATATTTCAAATAGGCTAGAATTAAAAATAGCATGCTTTCAAGACTCCACAGCACAGTGGCTAGGGCGCTGGTCTTATAAAAATAGCCGGTTCTCTTTTATTTTTCACCTTGCTTAATCAGTACTTCTTATTTTATTGGAAAGTGGCTTGTGTTAATACTATGCTGTCTGAACTTATTAAAACATGTGCATAAATATAAAAATGATAATATTTGAATAATATAGAACTATATTATTATAGACTAACTATAATATAGTTAGTCCATAGGCTCAGCAGATTGCTTTAAAAAGAATCTTAAGCATACAATCATGATTAACTGTCTTAGAGGACTGCACTAAAGGATGAGGTTCCTAATAGTAGGAATGTGCAAACTGTGAAAAATTAACAAATTATCTGTCATCCTATGTTGCACACACGGGCATCTACAACAACGGGAACAGAACAGACTCCAAGCATTAGGGAAAAGCAATCAGATACTTCTTCCCAGTAATGAATAGAGTTTTCTCAAGGGGAAGATTGTTATAGTTCTCTTCTCTCTCTTGGTAAAGCGTAAGCCCAGGAGGCATATGTATATATCAGGAACTTATTAACACCTTTTGTAGGAATCTGCGCCTGGTGATGGCTATAAAAAATGCCACACACTTTTAAACAAGTCACCCAGTACTTACTGGTAGCTTTCCAAGTAGCCTCATCTTTTCTTCAGGGTAAACTTTTCAAACAAAGAAGATATTTACTGTGCCAGTCTAAGCAACAACTGCCAATTTGGGAAATTTTTGTACCTTAGCAGTTTAAGAAATATCATGAGTCTGTAGGAAAATAATACACTCAGGAAAAACCCAAAATGTATAAACATCAATACTTCTTTTCTACCATATTCTGAAGAACCTGCATGCAGCCGAAAACATTCTGCAGATAGACAGCAAGACAAGATTTCCAACAGTTAGTGTTTGTTCAGCTTCTCGCCTTCAGAGAACAATGACTTTAGAATGAACAATAGTAAATTCAGAGGGAATCATAGAGAATGAAAATGTTATCTGGTTGACCTTAAATGTTTATCACAAGCTTTCCTGCAGCTCTTCTGAGTCCCAGGCTGATACTTTGTGTGTTGGGGGGACACAGTATGGCACAAGATAATGACATACGTTGGTTGTAAAAATACAGATTATTTTCTTCACTGGAGATTTGCTCTTTGCAGATTTCCCATCCTAATTTTGGTCACAAGATACCCATGATCTGATAGCATTTTTTTTTCTGAAGATTTCCTTAAATATGTTGAAGCATTTTGTTGCACTTTCCCTCTAATCTGTACCCTCAAAACACTCCTGAGCAGGGAGGGGAAAACACGATGTGCCATCATGAAAATGGTGATGTCAAACACCGAGTTCCTACAATATCAGTGGTTTTCTATTTGCAAATCATCCTCTGTTCTAAGACTGACTGTCTTTGAATGGAATCTCCACCAGATGTTCATAAGAAGCACTAATAATTATGTCCTTGGCAAACTCAAGAAAATCAAACCTCAGCAAGAATGAACAACAGAGCAGTACCCAGTTTATAGTAAAGTTATCACAAGCTCACTCATCGAAAGTAGTAGGCAGCCGCAGATTGTTATTGTACAGAGCATTTCTAAAACATGCTGTCATTTGGCTCAAACTTAATGGAAGCCTAGGATGGGTACTTTAATGATCAGAACAGTGACTCTGACCAGCGTAAGATATGAAACTAATGAAACTGGCAAGTTGTCTTCTTTAAGCCAGCAAATTCTCTGCTCTAAAAAATCATGTCCGTCTGACAAACAGGAGAGTATGTCTCCCGGCAGATCCTGGAGCATTTGTATTCGCTCATATTTCCATATTTCATATTGCTTCTTTTTCCCCAGATAAAAAACAAGTATTGATTCAATATCACCCTGCTGTCTATTTTAATTGAAATTTTCAGCACATACAAACATGTCAAGAGTTAATAATAATAATAAAAAAGACAACTAAAAGCTTAACAAGCAATAGTTATGGATCTTTAGGGGATTAGAACTCTTCTTCTTTCGCTTGGTTTTGAATTATATCAATGACCACAAAATGGAGATGCAGCCGCACTAGGGATCACACTCTACTGACAGAATGTTTAGAGATTCTGGAAATATAACCCACTCCAAAATATCTATCCACCAGACTGACCTCACCAAGGAAATCACCTACTATTATAGCACTTGAGATAAGCCATTGTTTCTCCTGAAGGTGCTTATAAAATGCAAATATATTAAATAAGGGGAAGAAAACATTCAACTAGTTTGAAATTTTAGCATTTATTTGCTCTCTTTGTTTTGATCCAGTGTAAGGATTAATGGCTAAGTTAAAAAAAAAAAAAATGCAGTGGCTCAGCGCCTATGGCTCAAGTGGCTAAGATGCTAGCCACATACACCTGATCTGGCGGGTTCGAACTGAGCCTCAGCCAGCCAAACAACAATGACGGCTGCAACCAAAAAGTAGCCCGGCCTTGTGACGAGTGCCTGTAGTCCCAGCTACTTGGGAGGTGGAGGCAGGAGAATCACTTGAGCCCAGGAGTTGGAGGTTGCTGTGAGCTGTGATGCCACAGCACTCTACCCAAGGTGACAGCTTGAGGCTCTGTCTCAAAAATAAATAAATAAATAAATTATGAAAAGAGAAAACAACACCAGAATCCTTCACTAAATAGTGGAGAACCAATCATTTTTTACAAATCTAGCAAGCAGAAACCATCCTGCTTTTCCGATCTCCTCTCTTTCTCCTGCATACATGTTAAGCCATCACATTATTTCCAAAGTCACAACATTGGTAGGTGTGATGAACAGGTTACAAAACCAAATTAATTAAAAAGTTGAAAACTTTTATTCTGGAAATATTCAGGCAACAATTGCTAGCATTCTTAAGTGTCCCAGGCATTGTTTGCTATCACATAATATTATTGATATTACAACCACGCAGGACAGATGCTAGTGTCTACATTTTACAAATGAAGGAAATAAAACTCAGAGAAATTAAGTGGCACACACAGTCACTCAGCTATGAATGATATGGTTAGAATTAGGCTCTGTGTTTCTCAGTCCAAATTCAATTTTCCAAATATAATAATTGTTTGGTGGTGGTATATGCTGGGAGATATAAATAAGCAACAAGAATGATGAGCTAAGCAAACAGAAGTAGTGTATAAATGCCCAGGGGCTCAGTAAGAGAGGATCAATGGGGCATCCTGAGAAAATGACACTGAGGTGAGAATACAAGTTAGCTATTTAATAAGAGGTTAGGGAAAGGAAAAGGAAGGTGATTTCAGGCAGGGGAAATGCATGCCCTCCGGCTAAGAGAGAAATGAGAGGTTAATGGGCTCCAAGAACTTAAAGAAGTGAGGTCTGCAGGGCTCAGCTCTCAGATCACCTTGTAAGCCTGGTTAAGGACCTGAGAGGTTATCTGAAGGATAACTGAGAATCCTTGGTAAATTTTACTTAGAAAGATCATATTTGCATTACAAAAGATCACTCCAGTAGCAACTTTAAAGAAAAAAACAAAGGAAAGCACTATTGTGAGTGCATACAAGGAGACCCTGTAGGAGGAAGGGGCAGCCGTTCAATGGAAGGCCCCAGCAGAAGTGGGAGATAAATGTGGGTTGGGTGGAAGTGAGACTTTATATAGATGATCTATAAATTGTATAAAAAGATATAAATTCACGAGATGTGTATTAGATAGAAAGAACCAAGCGTTGTGAGTTATTTGATGGTGGAGGCAGAAGGTAGGAGTTCAAAGGATGATTCAAGGTTTCTGGTTTGAGCGGGTGGTTGTGCTAGCTACTGAGACAAGCTGCACAGGCAGTGCGGTGGCTTGTCCCATTTTAGACAGAATGAATTTGATGTGCCGCACATATCCATATGGTGCTGCCCATATGGACATGAGAAGTAAGCAGTTCTATCGTCGCTCGGAAGGGAATCAGTGATCTGAAGATGCAGCCTACAGTCTAAAACAGGGCAGAGAGGTTATGTGCTATGGAGCACCTAGTTTCAGAGAAGCCAGTGGGTGCACAAGGCTCCAACGCAGAGATCATAAATATCATCTCAGTAGAAATTGCACTGGGCACAATCCACAAGAAAAACAAAATGGGAATTTCAATTTCTATCTAGGTTGTCCAGAACATTTTCTAAAAAAAAAAAAAAAAAGAAAGAAAGAGAGAGGGAGAGAAATTTGTGGCACAGTGCCGTCCAGAAATAAGTGCCAAATAAATGCCATATGTATGTTTAAAACTTCACTTTTGATCTGTCCTCCAGGAACCCCAGAAAGAAAGAAAAGAGCATACAGATAAAAAAAGCTACAAATAGCACACAGCAAACAGACATAGGACAAGAAACAGCCAAGTGCTATAGAATAAAAGAAATAAATTATGGCACTCTGGGTGGGAAATTTCAGTTAGCAGCTTAAAAAAAAATAAAGGAAACTAGAAGGGGTGCAGAGACTGAAATACACATAAAAGGCCTTAAGGCCTCATAGAACACACAAAAGACCTTAGGGGAGAGAGAGCATCTTCATTCTCCAGACCATAAGCTAGCTCAAGAAGAGTGACCTTGTGCTGAATTAATTTCCAGCCGTATTTGTGCTCCAAAACAAAGCAATACCTAACACCTTTATAATTCACTGGAAGAATAACATACATTATGTATAACTTGCCTTTTAAGCCTTGTTGGCATTTATTTTGGGTACCTGACAACACAGATGGTGCAAGTTTTATTTCAATATTTTGCAGGACTCACGTTTGTAACAAATTTTGTGATTACTTGAATAATGAACAACTAATATTTAATGAGCACTTACTATACACTAGATACTCTACTAAATAATTTATAGCTATTAATCCATTAAACACTCATAATGCCCCTATTAACTAGATATTAATATGACATTCTTTTCATTGAAAGAGAACTCTTTATTCTGAGATGTTATAAATGAAAACAACGGTACCTCTGAACAGTCATCTGTGGGAAGGCACATGATGATTTCTGCCTTCCCATCACCTCACGCTCACACTGGGAAAACACTCAAAACCATTTGTGACACAAACCATCAAAGTAAATAAAATTCTGAGTACATATTTAGAATCATTTCCAAAATCTCTTGGAAATATCACTAATAGTTCACATTAATTGAGGACACTAACTTAGCTAACAATAATTCATTAAGAAGAAAGATTTGCCCTTTGAAAATTGTTATTTCTATTTTATGAATTTTTAATTTAGAAATTAAAAAGAACTGTATTCTATTTTATACACAGACAACTGGACAAAGAATTTTGATCATTTTATCTTGGAATATGTGAACTTTTCTACACAATGGTTCGAAAGATCTTGGGTTCATTACATTTGATTTTGTGAATACCCTGGTTTTGTCTGAAAATAATTCATCCAAGAGCCGTAAAAGCCCTAAGTTAGATAAACTAGCAGTGGTAAAGCTTTAGAATTTTTGCAGCTTTCCTTGTCTAATGCACACATAATGGATTTATGCAAGTTTTTGACAGAGTTATTATGTTAACATTCAACACCTCAGAAAAGAAATAAAAACATTGCAACGCTTTAACGTTAAGAAACTTGCCGTAATGAAAGCAGCTTGAAGGGTTAAAAGTAGAAGTAACAGGACCAGATTCGTCCTGAGAGAAATCACAGTCCTTAATCAGAAACATTCATGTCCCTGCATCTGTCGTATCATCCAGCATTCTGACTTGGATGCAGTCGATGCTAAAAAGCATACATATTTTTGAATGAATAAATGAGCAAATGTGTTTGGTCAGGCAACTGTAAAGTAAGCACAGCTCTATTTGCTAAGACCGAGGGAACTGTAGAATTTTAAACACGATCTCAAGGGGCTGAATTCTTGCTAAAAGTCCTGTTAAAGTTTTCACCAGTGTGTCGGTCCTTTTATGAAATTCAATTTCCCTTCAGAGGATCATATTTTTCCACTTACAAGTCCCTGAACTTTTTTGATCCTATCTGTGTTTTCTCCCCTATGAGGAAAATATACTTGCTCCAAAATGATTCTTCTTTGCTGTGAGGTTTTTGATATTATTACAGTACATTTGTCAAAACTTTAAATATGTGTATGAGACTAATAGTTGCTATAGGACATATTGGTCAAAATAAACTCTGAGAAATCCCAGCTTATAAATGTTAAATTGTTTTATTCTGAAAATTCTGGTACTGTTGCTAAAATTTTAAGAAAAACTATGGATCTATCTGAACAGGTAGTCATACAACCGCATTCCACTGAATATCTTTAAATGCACACTACTCCCCTTAGGATTTCTGATTAGATTCAAATATAAGCATGTATTCCAGACCTCCTGGGGGTGTATTCATATACTAAGAAAAATAATGCCTAAATACAAACAGTGAAAACATTACAGAACAAAGAAATAGAATATTTTAGGAAACAGTATGCAAAATAACAGCTCAAGTGCTGTTATTCTGAAATCAGAAGTTGTAGATATTAGGCTATTTTAAGAGGTTTTATCAGTTCTCATAAGGTGGTTAATGTACCAAATGAGGCCAGGATTGCAATGTACTTATTTAAGAGGCAAGTCTTTATTTGTTTAGAAGATCGGATGGTACTCAAATCATAGCACTGAGGGCCTAATTAACAAAAATGTGATTATTTCTGGATCTGATCAGTACATCTATTCTATTTAATTTATCTATCTTTGTAAAATATGTTATATATCAACGTATCTCTATTTTTGTACCTCTGTGTTTATTTGATTTCCTGCAAACAATAAAATGCATAGTAAATTATTAATTATGTTCACCAAAAGAGAGGATTGGGGTTTGATGTTGCAGTGATAAAGAAGCTTTCTGGATAGAAGTGTGGCTTAGGGGAATTTTATGGAAGACTCCTAGCCTCCGTAAAGTTTTCTGCTCCTCATAAGAAACAACAAAGATTAAGTGAGGAGCCTATGTTCCTGAGTCATAAGGCCTGGGTTCAAATTATAGATCTATAATAGTATGTAAGTTTTGACTAATTAATCTCTCCATTTGGTCCTTTCCTCTGTTGAAAGGGGATAAAAATGGTAACTCCGTTATGGGGTGTTGAGATGATGTTATTATATATAAGGCAGTATATGTAAAGTGCTTAGCATAATGCCTGGTATTAGTGTCAGCAGATGGTTCATCACCTTCATCATTATCACTGTCATCATCTACCACACTATCATGAAGGCAGAAAGTACAGATTAAACCTAAGCATTTAAGACAGCATTGATTATGTATGTAAATTGTATATATGTTGTATGAGAAATGTGAGCTACAAACATGAACAACTGTTTATTCTGTAGCTGTATTCCTACCCTACTTGGTATATATTCTCAGTTTTATGACCTAATACTTAATTGAAGTGATATATATTATAAGCATAAATTGGATACTCGTGGCTTTTTCTGGTTGAAAATTGCTTATTTGAAGACCCGTGGTTCTTAACTCGGGTTACCATTATTCTGACATGCCTCCTAAGGGGTTAGGAATATACGGAGCTTAGCAAAGGTAACCCAAGAATTTTGATGTATTCTCCAGATTGAAATCCATGATTCAAAATACATTCTCCGTAAGGTAGAGGCTGCTTTGTTGATGCCGAATGACATTAACTGGGCAGCCTGAACCTGATTGAAAGGACGTTGGCAGAGAAGTGCGAAAGCCAAATTCACACCCAACGAGAAGAATGGTCATCAGTCTCACTGACCAGACACTGGCATTGTTCCTTAGAAATAACCAATGTGTGAAAAGATAACAAGCCTCTGATTTCCAGGAATTCAGTATGATTCGTACATTACAAGACAATATTTTTGTCTGGGGAGGTGTAACAAATACACCTTGGGCTTTAAACACAAAACAATTGCTATAGTATCACCTACAATAGAAAGCCAGGTGTCACAAACTCTTCAAGGACATCGTATATATTATTTCAAATACATGTCATAGGAGATTTGTGAATATTTTATTATTGTGGTCCCTCTATATGCAAGAAAATTGAAGATCAGCAAGCTTAAATATCATGTATAATATTCCTCTCTGTTTTATAATTTGAAACAAGAATTTGAAGATTCCATTTACTATAGACTATAACTGCAGTGCCATATCTGATTGTATTTCTTTGTTTATAAAATGGCTATACTAATAACATTGACTAATACCATTAAATGATATCATTACCTCAAGAGACTCACTGAAATAGTAGATACTCATAAAATCCTTCAATGTCAGTCAGAGGTGGGCACTTACTTCTGTCATCAATTGTTTTCTAAATCACTAAGTTTCTCTACCCTATTAAACAAATGTATTGTTAACATATACTGCCTCCTAAACCTTACATATGCAAAAATGATTGCAGTCCTCCAGGAACTCACCATCAAATGGTGGACAATATTCAACAGTCTAATCGTGATAGATGAAGTATTTCAAAGGTTGAGCTATAAGCTGAATGTGCTTCTTCCACACATAATTAAACAACAAAAAAAATTGTGCCAATATTTTAAAATGAATGATTTCAAATAAAAATAGAATTTGTATCTTCTCATGAAAAATTATTTTTCAGGCAATGTTGTGTTATATGAGTACTTGGCAACAGTTGGCAAGTGTTCAGTGTTTAGTAGTAGCTGCGCGCTTTTACATATGGTGGGTGTCTTCTGAGTAATTATAAATAGATCTCATACACCTACTTCTCCTTTTTATGTTACCTATCTGTAAATTTATTTTCACAACACTTGTAGACATCTTTATGCTCTATTAAGAATCTGGACAAGGTCAACAAAAGTAGTAAGTACTCAGTGTATATTTGTTAAATTAATGAATAAATAAATGACAGAAATCCAAAGGGAAACAGTCATTTTTTAATTAACTTCTTTTTCTTAGATTCAATTCAACTTTTTATCCATTGGCACCAGATGAAGGGAAATGACTGAGAGGATATTCTCAGCATGACATCTCTTGGAAATAATCAAAATGTTCATATTACAGGTCATAAGCATGAATAGTTGGCCATCAAAAGCTGAAATGTACTTAACTCAGACCTATTAACTATGTATTTCCCACCTCAGAGGAATTTTCACGCATCCCCAGCTCTAAATTAGGCTTCCTCTTTGATGCTCTTTTGTAAATTGTGTACTAATAAAAAAAAAACAAACCTAACAATAAATCAAGGTAATGTTACTTTGTGAAAAAAGGAGGAGAAAAGGAAATTGCTAAGCCAGATGTAATAAGATTGACTTTGAATTCAGAAAGACCCACGTTTGAAGTCTGGTTCTACAAATGCCTACTGATCTGACTCCAACCAAATTATTGAATTACTAAAAAATGTTTTCTTTTCTCTAAAATAGCTATAATTATTTATATATTAAGTTAGCTCTGAGGATAAATATGTGATATAGTCACATGCATGCACACAGACAAAAAATGCTCAGTTGATCTACCTGGCATATAATAAACCCAGAAAAATAGGGTGTTCTTCCTTCCCTTTACTCTTTCTTGCCTATAATTTCATGCCATTGTTTTTGTTGCTGTTGTTTTCCTGACTCTTAGGATTGGTCCCTGAAACTCTGCATTATAAATGTATAAATACAAATTAGAAAATACAATTTTTCTTATGAACTACCAATTACATCTAATTTTTATAGCGGAATGCTTAAACAATAGCTTTTAAAGTCACAATAAAGCATTATATCTAAATCCTTATATTTCACATTATTTGGTATTTTCTCTTTCTATTAAAACATGATAGAAAACTATTTGCTGTTATTGGAAAAGAATTTTTTTCTGACTTGAGAAATTTTATCTCTTGCCATGCAAATAAAGTGTATTTGTTCAAAATACACACATACATATATGTGTGTCTGTGTGTATACACATAAACACATATGTGCAAGGATATACATCATCCAAAGAAAAGAGCATTTAAACAAGAGCCACAGAACCAGTATCTTAGCTTCTCTGCAGGATATGATTGAACACTCCTTATCTTACTGTAGTGACCCTGTGTTCTCCTGTACCAAGTGTGTAAGCCCCAGCTGTGAATTTAAACTCAATCTCATTTTAAGTTTCCATTGTACTCAGCATGATCCTCATTTTTCACTGCATTGCCCTAGTCAGGGCCATAGTCGAGTTTAGGACACCACCACCGATAAACCAGAACTGTAATTGAACTGATAACTACACATACTTTTCCTTCCACCACAGAAGTGTTACTACAAATGGGAGCAAACAGACTTTTTTTTTTTTTTTTTTTTGTAGAGACAGAGTCTCACTGTACCACCCTCGGTAGAGTGCCGTGGCGTCACACGGCTCACAGCAACCTCTAACTCTTGGGCTTACACAATTCTCCTGAGCAGCTGGGACTACAGGCACCCGCCACAATGCCCGGCTATTTTTTTGTTGCAGTTTGGCCGGGGCTGGGTTTGAACCCGTCACCCTTGGTATATGGGGCTGGTGCCCTACTCACTGAGCTACAGGTGCTGCCCACAAACAGACTTTTGTGCTTTGAAGAACATGGGTAACCTTAAATCGTCATAACAACGTGCCTCTGGTTAATATTAAATAGAAACTATGTTTCTCTTCACATCTAAATCTCAAACAATAATGAATAGTTATATTAATAGTTTTCTATACATTAGCGCATTTTTGAAATGCACTTTTAGCTGGGCATGAAGCCCGCATCCTGAAATTAATCAAATGCAGCTAACTTCCAAACACAGTATCGGCCAGCTTACTACCTTACGAACACATGCCCTGTACTTGTTTTTAGCTGTAGTTTTTAAAAGGAGGGATCTTTCAACATTATTAAGTAAAGAGTGTTGAAGGGGTGTTTTAGCAGCTAACCCAACATGAATGAGGCATTGCATCTGTACCTGACTTCATGCCGTTTTTCTTCCCTCTTTTACACAGCTGTTCCCCAGGAGAGTTTGAACTCTCATAGGGTAATCTAGTACCTTCGCCCCAAAGTTCAGGCATTACTATATTTTCTCTTTCCTGTTCCTGCTTTCTTTATCTAAATAGCAAACACAGTTGTGCTGTTTTCCCCTGTAACTGGCTGCTACCTAGAAATTCTTTGATTCATTTATGACTTAGATATCAGCTGCCTGTTCTGTGCTATGATTGCCATAGGTGCTGAGGACAAAGACCAAACATGCAGATGGGGACATAGGAATAAAACAATCTTCAAAATAGTAAAATATAGTACACTATCAAGTAATTATAAGTCCTATATGGAAAAATACAGCAGCATGTGAAACACAACATATTGTGGAGGGTGATTATAGACCAAGTGGTCAAGGAGGGACTCTGACCTTTGAGCAGAATCCTGAATTGTGCTGGCACTAGCATACTTATAGGGAGCTTTCTAAATGGTTCCCACAGGAGGGTCTAAATGTCCTTTTAAGATGCTAATGAAGCTACTAAACACCTAATCAAACAGGGTAACACAGACCTCATAGTAGAGGAAAACATTTCTGAAAAGGGGGTGCATTTACTTCTATTGTTGTATTGACCTTCTAAGTCACATACTTTCTCAATTTTATAGAAATTGACTTTGAAGTTGACTAGCAGTGTTTTAGAGGTCTTTCCTGTCTTAATGGCATCCATAATGCTAACATTTTTTTGCCTATGTGTGTGGGGGTGTTTCATTGTTCTTGTTTTTTTGTGTTGTTCTTTAATTCTTCTTCTTGTGTAAGGACCCACCACTTTTGCTATAGATTCAAAAACTATAACAAATAGGAGAAATGCTATTCTGTTTAGTGAGTGTGAGCTGTGGACGAGCGGTTGCGACTTCGAATTCAGAAGAGACCTGGATGTGAATTCCAAATGTGCTACTCCATACCCGCATGACTCAGGAGAGATTACTCACATGGTTTGAGCATCACTATAAGAAACCACACAAGGGGCGGCGCCTGTGGCTCAGTGAGTAGGGCGCCGGCCCCATATGCCGAGGGTGGCGGGTTCAAACCCAGCCCCGGCCAAACTGCAACCAAAAAATAGCCGGGCGTTGTGGCGGGCGCCTGTAGTCCCAGCTGCTCGGGAGGCTGAGGCAAGAGAATCGCGTAAGCCCAAGAGTTAGAGGTTGCTGTGAGCCGTGTGACGCCACGGCACTCTACCCGAGGGCGGTACAGTGAGACTCTGTCTCTACAAAAAAAAAAAAAAAAAAAGAAACCACACAGGAGGCAAACATTGGAACGTGTTACAGGAGGGACATCACGAGGGCAGGCACTCAAAGTGTCTGAACTGCTGCGCAGTCCAGTGAAAGGAGACTGTCCGGGGTCAGCATTTCTCATGCTTTGCTCCATATAGTTTGTACAAGAGCCCCATGCTTCATGCGTTATTACTATCTTATCCAGGAGAAAATGAAAGTTCTCAAAAGTCAGGTAATTCCCCTCCAGCCACCCAGCTTAGCTGTGAAAAGCTTCAGATATAGGATTTCTTTAACCACAAACACCTGGTTTTGTTTGTTTCTTTTCCTTTTATTATCTGCTAGGTCACTTCACAAATAATAAATGCTTTTGATTTTTTTTTCTCACCTGTCTACTAATCACTCCCTGAGACCTAAGTATTGCTTTTGTTTTGTTTTGAAATGACTCTTAATCCCTTCACTTCCATTCTCACTACCGGCACCACAATTCTGACAATTATTAGTATAAAATAGAAATAAGAAGGCTTTGAAATCAGCTGTTTAGCTTCCCTTTCCTTCTGTCTCCAAAAATTAGTTTCTCTAAATCTTTCTGAGAACAATATTCACTGACTCAAAACCAAGTAACGCATCAGAAGTAAGATAGACTTACTCCGTCACCCTGTGAATGCCTTCCTAGGTGACGTGGATTGGATTTTCCCACAACAATCCCTCATGGCTAAGACTATTTAAACCTTCTGTGATATATTCTCCTTAAAAGCTCCCAGATCCTTTCAACCAGAGCTCCTCTGCCTAGCAGCTTTGTGAAAGAAATCAGAGCACCTTAATTTTGCAAATAAATTCTGGTTTGTCCTATTTTTAAAAATTATTAAAGCTCTAAATACAGGTACATTTTATATAGCTGATAAGTGACTTCTTAAAAAATTAATTACTGTTTTCTACTCATGCCGAGTTAGATTATTTCAGATGAAATATGAAAAAAACAAATAGCATGTTATTTTGTAGCAATGGAAACAAGAACAAAAGTTAAAGCTTCCCCTCCAAACAAGTGGCTTGTTTTTCCTAGGTCTTTTACTGTTTTCATTACCATCCGGTAAGGAAGAGAGAGAAGTTTTTCAAGGTTATAGCCTGGGCTTCTTGCAGTCACAGTAGTTACCAGAGTTATCAACAGGTGTCATTTTTTCCTGTGCATTTGACTGCCACAACTGAACTGTAGGTCTTCAGAGCAAAAACAACGTTTTAATCATATCTCTGTCTATATATCATAATTATAAAATAATTATTATATTTGCATACAAAGAATCTGTGGTTTGAAAACTAGCAAGAAGCATGCTGCAAGTAACATCATGACTGATGAAATGATTGATTTAAAAATACTTATCTTTTTAAACTTTTTTATTGTCTAGTTTCAAGACCTTTTATCTTTCAAATACTGTTAAAACTACTTGAAAGGCAAATCAATTAACTTTCTCATTTCCCTTTTTGTCTTTTTTCCACTCCAAAAACCCTCAAGAAGGAAGGCATTTCTTTACAAAAGTACATTATACACACATTCTTGGTGAGTTTACAAATAAAGTGAAATAACCTCCCTTCTGCCTTAGCATTCTGTAACATTTTCAGGTAATTATCTAAAACATACCTTGCAAGGGTAGAAGTTCTTGAATCTATCTTTTGGGCAGAATCCAAGAACAAAGAGACCAGAATAAGGAAATCAATTTCTGCCAAGGAGCGGCTAAAAAGCTAGCTAAATGAACTGATGTAATCTGGGTCCAGGACTCTCAGGCAGCAAGGGCAGGGAATTCTCATCACTCTTGAACCTTGAGGAGGAAGGAGAAGGAATGAAGCACTCTGAGCAGTTCCAGGTGGTGGAATCAAAGATTAGTGATAAGGCCTGGGCTGCAGACGTGCTCCCTTGATTCAGCTTGGGTGATGTGTCATATACTGTTTCCCTGGCCCCAGGTGACAAGAAAACAAGGTACCACTATCAATCTTATTTGTCCCCAGTAGATAGTGAGACACAGACAAGAAATTGGAGAGATTAGATAGATGGATTAAAAAAGGAAAAAATCACAACACATTTGAGCTTGTGACCTGCGTCCCAAATCCTTCGACATATTGCAGGAAAAATTCCAGTGTTTATCTGGATGGGTACAAGTATGCTACAGAGTCTTCCGACAAAAGAAATGCCTTTTTGTTGCAATCTCAAGAATGGTAAGGGAGAAATTTGCAGAGGATATAAGATTTCTTTCACAATGTTAACCATCCAGGATAATATAAGAGGCAAGCACATCTCCTGCCACTGTATGACTGCATATTGCACATTGCATATTGTTAGCTCACATTTGCAGAGGCAGATATATGTTGAAAAGGAAGAAAAAGATAATCACCAGGAAGGATGAACAATTGTGCGTTCTGTACAACATCTGGAGCTCTGGTCTTTAAGAACTATTCCATTTTTTGAAACTTGCAAACTTGTATGCAGATATGTTTCTTTCACACAACAATCTAGTACATTATAAAAGTATCCTGAAATCAAAGTATTGGGAGAGAATTTGTGTCCTAAAACAAAATCGTGAAGAAATTAGCAAAATATGGTTTAGCTTAATTAAACTGATGACGTTAAATTAGTCTCTTCTAATATGTTTGAGACCAACAGGATATATTTCTTTCTTTTAGAAAGGAAGAAAAGCAATCCAGGGACTGTGTATGAGAGCTTCCTAATCAAGATCACCACTTGTTAAAAATTGTTATCCGGAGTTCAAAAAGTGAAATTATGACGGTATTAGTACACCGTAATTACTTAAAGGTTTTGCAAATCAAGATAGGCTGGATTATGGTGCAATACATAGCCTCGAATTCTTAATGGTTTATAGCAGTGGTTCTCAACCTGTGGGTAGCGACCCATAGGAACTGCATAAGGGGTTGCGGGATTAGGAAGGTTGAGAACCACTGGTTTATAGCAAGCAAAGTGTGTTCCTTACTCAAATTACAAGGCTATCTCAGGTCAGCTGAGGCTCCATGCTATACGTTTCTCACCTAGGGGTTCTAGCTTATGGAGCAAGTGCTACCACCTGTAACATAGCTGGTTGCCATGGCAGAGGGAAGTATGGACAATTACCTACTACAGCCCAGCAGGGATAAACCTCCCTTCAGCCTACAATTCACTGTGTACTATTCACAAGGGACCTTCTAGCACAAGGGAGCCAAAAGGCATAAATATTTGAAGCTACCATTTACTAAGGGCTAACTACATACTACGTTTTGAGCGGTGCTTTACCTACACTGCCTAAGTTTAAGACACACAGTAAATCTTGGAGGTAAGCATTATTAAGGTTCTGTTTAGCTTACTAAGCGAGCCTGAAGCTCATAGCAACATAGACACTTTCCAAAGCAAATGAAATCTATTCCAGCCTTTTGGTGACCACCTTCCTTTCCTCTGCATGGTACTGCTGATTTACACAGGAGGTCTCACATAGTTTTTAACTCTTCAACTTGAAAAAACAGTAAAATATGTGCATATAAGTGGAATTAAAGCTCAAGGGAAATCAAGGAGGTGAAAGGGGGCAAGCAGGGACCGGTAAATTCATACCTAATGTGTACAATGCAAACTTTTTGGGTGAAGGGCTCACTTAAAACTTTGACTTAAAATGTATAAAAACAAATTGCTTGTGTACTCCTGTAATAATCTTGGAAAACAATGCATGCTACGTACATAGAGTCTTTTGGAGTTGACTTAAAACTTTTAATAACAAAATGTCTGTGAATCAAATGAATGGCATAGCGATAAGAGAGTTTTAAAGGTAATTTACAGCAAAGGAAAAACAGTCCTTAACACTTGCACATACAAAGCAGATATTCTTTGTATTTATTACAACACAAAAATGAACTTCAGAAAGATTATAGAGCAACAATATGATGAATCAGTATTATTTTACAGAATGTCAACAGCCCAGCTTATAGGAAAAAAGTGAGAGCCAGAACATTTTGCATAAGTTATTCAGCAGAAAAAAGAAATACGATACTCCACCCTTCGCTTCTTTCCTTTGCTTGGGTAATTTTCCTAGCCTCATTGTTAACCTCAGAAAATAGTCCCATCTGGTCCCAGCTGTTAAAGTGCTGGAGACCTCTGTGGAGCAGCATCTTCAAAATTGCCACGTGTCTGACTCCTCGATATTGGAAAACAGTAGACTGGAAAATTACAGGAGATTGGTTTCCATAGAACCTTGTTTACAACTGCAGCTCGTAAGCAGACAGCTCCAACTCATTCTATGGCAAGTGATTTCTCTGAAAAAATCAGTAGATCAGAAAAAAAAAAAAAAAAAGCCCCAAACCTATCTGTGCAACAAAATTTAAATCCTATTTATTTCTTCCAAAATGGCTACATTTTGCAGAGACAATCAGCCTGAGCACCACTATAAGAGCCTAAACTATTTTCTATATTTCATGTAAACATTACAAGGAGAGGAAATTACTTGAATGGTAATAGAATAACAAGGAATAACTATTTTTAAAAACCTAATAATCGGTGCTTTCATCATATCAAATGCATTAAAGTTCTCTGAACCGAAGCCTTTTCATCATAATGTTCTAAATTAAATATCTGTTCCTTGTAGAGTATGATTCTACTAAGCTAGATTAAAATCAAAACATGGACAAAATCAATTTTACTTACAATAATCCTAGCCTACTGAGACTCCAGTCTAGTAATCACAACAAATGTTTCTCTCCCTTGTATTATTTTTCCCAGCTTTAGACTTTCTCAAAAGACGTAATTTGTTGACCTTGCACACCTTTTTAATGTATTTCATTACAGTACTATGAAATGAATGACACGTATTTCAACAATCTCTTAGTATCCAAAGGGAAAAGGATACGTCTGTGTCCTTGTGTTTGTATATACATATACCTGTTTAAAGAGATGAAAGATAGAAGCGTATAGATATATAGATATTGATATGTGTATCTCTAGAGATGGAGTCTGAATGAACCTAGTGGTTTACTTGATTTATGAGAGAATGGTATTTAAGCTATCTTGAGGGACTTATGGTGACCTTGGATCTTGGGATTACTTCTTAAATAAAACTCAGAGGATTTGGGGTCTTGTCAGGAAACTAGAGAGAAGCATGTTTACCTGATGTTGCTTGCTCGTTCCATCATTCGTTTACTACAAGCCTACTAAATGTGACAGATGAAAATGAAACACAAGCAAATGTTCTCCCCCAACACTGACAACAGTCAATTTTTTTTTTATAAGAGCATATCCCAGGAGTTTAGATTTGTTCACTTGCTAACAAACAAGTTATTTATTTTAAAAGAATATATGAAAATAAGTACTCATATTTCACTTAAATGTGCGATTATTCTTTCATAATTTTCGTCTAAAGTTATATACTAATTTCAGATATTAATTAAATGTTTACTCCAATAAAACTGAATGAAATGTAACTGAATTTGAAAATTGATTAGTCATATCATAATCATACATGTTAGAAACCTATGAAAGCTGAAAATTCCACTAAGTACTCTGTAATGAAATAGTTCATGGTGGTTTATAAATCCATATGAGAGTTGGTCAGATTTTAATTCTGAACTTTAAAAATTTTACTGGAATGTATTGTTATCATAATTACTTCTTACAAATGAGAAAACCGTAAATCAAATATTGACATGAAAATTTTAAAGTTTCATAGTTGGTAGGGGTATACTTTACTGTAAGTCCAGTACTCTCCCACTTAATAGGAAAGAAATAAGAATTTGCTTTGGGCACTCTTTTAGTGGTACTTTGATTTTATACTTAAAAAAAAATTAAGGCTATGCTTAAAAGGCACATGTAAATTGGAATATTTACCCATCAAGGTGAAAAATAACAATCAGTACATGTTTTAAAAGACTGAAATTGAAAGAAATCATAGTTTGAGAAAAGTGATCACATCCTACGCTGTTTTTTTGTTTGTTGGTTGGTGTTTTGTTTTTGTTTTTTTGAGACAGAGTCTCACTTTGTCACCCTCGGTGGGGTCACACAGCTCACAGCAACCTCCAGCTCCTGGGCCTAGGCGATTCTCCTGCCTCAGCCTCCCGAGTAGCTGGGACTACAGGCGCCTGTCACAATGACTGGCTATTTTTTGTTACCATTTGGCCTGTGCTGGGTTTGAACTCGCCACCCTTGGTATTTGGGGCCGGCGCCCTACTGAGCCACAGGTGGCCGCCCATCCTACACTGTTGTTTAAGTAAAAACTGACTCCATCTTTCTGGAGAATATGCCTTTAAGAATCTTATAATATGTGTTTTCTTTCATTAAACAGTCCTAATTTAGTTTCATACAATAATGCAAGGTTCATAGTTAATGATGTGAGGGTTAAGGGTTGTTCATCAAAGCATTTTTAAAATGGAAATAATATACTGTGTTAACGCATGTTTAGCCTATTAACAGAGTGGAATACTTACCGATCATTAAAAAGCAAGCCACAAACATGGGTTAGTCTGTTTAAAACCTAAACAGAGACAGTGCTTCAAATCAAGCTATGTGTGCAAAAGCTTCCTTTCTTGTTTCTTTTTGTTTCTTTGTTTGCTTTGCTGTGTTTTATATAACTGAAATAAATACTTTAAAAGCTTAAGCCTTTTATACAGAAAATTCTTTTTTTTTTTTTTTGCAGTTTTTGTCCAGGGCTGGGTTTGAACCTGCCACCTCTGGTATGTGGGGCTGATACCCTACTCCTTTGAGGTACAGGCACCGCCCAAAAAATCTTTTTTATTATATTATTTTTCAGTCATAGGGATTTTATCAGTGTTTTTCTTGCTAAAAGAATAGACAGATATAGTTAACGAAATAAAATAAGCTACTTTTTAATTAACCATATTAATACACATCTAGTAATTTTGTTCCTGTGTAACCAATTTGTTATGTCAAATTTGGCTGTAATTTGTTAAAAACATACAAAATTTCCCTAATCAGACTGTAAGAATTATGGAAACTTACAATGTTCCTTCAATATTATATATATTCAAGCAAATATAACATATCCATATTAAATTTGTGAATCTATGTCCACAATATCACTGCTGTTTATTATTGGTGGTGGGGTCTGCTTCTGAAAGTGATATATGGCTAAGACATGTAAGCCACCTAGGATTCCCATGCCTGCTGGGATTACTTAATGCTTTTCTTCTTCATTTTTTAAACCAAGGATTCCAGAGGAAATCTCTTTGTTACTATTTCTGGCCATCTGACTTCATATTTTTCTTCAGTTTAATTGTGGGAGAGATATAACCATGTTAACGAGCAAAGAAATATATTTAACAAATTAAATTCTATACAAGGAGTGCCCAGTAGAAGTATGTAAGCCACATACATAATTTCAAATCTCTAACTAGTCGTCATTTAAATGTGAAAAGAAATCAGTGAGATTCATTTTAATATTTTATTTACTCCAAATATACAAAATAGCACCGCTTTAGAATGCAATAAATACAGGATACAGTTAAAGAGATATTTCTCCTTTTTTGCACCATTTTCCAAATCCCACGACTAGCCAAATTTCAAATGCTCCTTTGCCAAACATGGCGCATATCTACTCCATTGGCTAGCACGTTCATTTCTTTTCTCAAAGTAGCCGCTCTATACAGGTGCAATTTTTTTCTTCGAACTTTTTATATCCTTTAATACATTTTAAAGAATAAAACAAAGATCATGAAAGCTAACAAAACAAAAATAGGAGTATATTGATATCTTAGGCAAGAGAACGCCTAGCAGTGGAGAAGTGTTCTGTGTGATTTAGCAAAAGAATACTGGGATTTTAAGTGTTGGTCATGGGGGTGGAATGGGAAATTTCTTCCAAGATATAATTGAATATTAAAGATTGAAAACTATGCCTGTAGATAGGATCGGGTATGTATAAGTCTGTGTATGATTTAAGTTCTTTGGTCCCTTGGTCAGAAGAGTCTTCAGTTGCACCCAAGAAAAGTCTGGTGTCCTTAAGTCACTCAAAGTTCATAGTTCTTCATCATTTTCATTTTGTCAGTTGACATGACAGCATTTTGTTTTGGTAGCTCATAGGCAAATTCTTCTATACATAGCTCATTGTTATTGTACGATGGAAATAGCAGTGTAAAACAAGCATACTAAGTAAAACAATGCTGTGCTCTAGTATCAATTGAGTCGAAATATTTTTAACAAATATATTGTCTTTTAAAGTATCTTTCAAGTGATAGGTAAGAGGAGTTTCTAAATATGATTTATATTAA
Organism: Nycticebus coucang; assembly: GCF_027406575.1. Taxonomy (NCBI): domain Eukaryota; kingdom Metazoa; phylum Chordata; class Mammalia; order Primates; family Lorisidae; genus Nycticebus; species Nycticebus coucang. The sequence goes on along the minus strand of NC_069794.1, from coordinate 43,754,300 downwards.
AGCTTATTATTTTTTTTTTTTTGGCCGGGGCTGGGTTTGAACCCGCCACCTCCGGCATATGGGACCGGCGCCCTACTCCTTGAGCCACAGGCACCGCCCAAAGCTTATTTATTAAAAGATTATTTTTCCTAAAAGGGTTATCAACAAACTTTCATGTCACACAAAACATGCATTATGCTAAAAGCTTGACCTAGAAAGATGCCTGAAATGTGTCTGTATCCATTAGGAAGAGGAATGTGGGGAAGGAGAATTTATATACATTATGTTTAGAAAATTAGAAGCTATATATTTATTATATTTAATAATAATACCTTTAAGAGTTTAATATTATTATCTACATTTTTCATATGAGGACACAGAAATTCAGAAAAATTAAATAGCCTATCTCCCTTCAACAGGTAAATGGCATATTCTCACTGGTATGTTTGATCCCACACCCCAAACTCAAACACATTTCTGAAAAGCCAAAGCTTGAAGCAAAATATTAAAAGTAGGAGGAAAAAAAGGAAAAATAACCCTCTTTTAAACATTTGCCAAAATGACACATTTAATTCATTAACAACTACATTTGTAAAAACAATTAATACAACTTTGAATCCTAAAATTATCCTGCAGTGTGAAAATATGATAATAAGGACTAATCCGAACAAAATGTATTCACATGTTTCTTTCCTGCCATTCTGTCCAAATTATTAAATTCGAAATAGTAAGTCTTTGAATTAAAAGGTATTATCCCATCTCTTTTAGAAATGTCTCTAAGCAAACGTTTGTTGCACACAAACCTCCTTCCTGAAAGTTTTTAAACTTTCCTGATCTTGTAAAGTAGGGATGCTTTTATGATAATATTTGTATAAAGAGGAACAGCAAATAAAATCACATGCTTCACATTTAAGGCAAAAAATAAAATGCATTTAACTTACATCTTTATAGAACTTATATTAGTAATCATTTGCTAATGAACTTTTAGAATGGTTAGTAATATGCTTTTTCCAAAAAAAAAAATTTCTTTCTAGGAAAGAAAGAGAATGTCATAGTCATAGCAGTATTTGTCTCCATCCTTCATATTCCTCTGAAACCCTATCAGGGGTCCTCAAACTGCGGTCCGCGGGCCATATGAGGTGGTGTGATTGTATTTGTTCCTGTTTTGTTTTTTTACTTCAAAATAAGATATGTGCAGTGTGCATAGGAATTTGTTCATAGTTTGTTTTTTTTTTTAAACTATAGTCCAGCCCTTCAACGGTCTGAGGGACAATGAACTGGCCCCTGGTTTAAAAAGTTTGAGGACCACTGTGAGAGCTGAACCAAATGTAGGGTCCGCTCTTATTTTCTGCATTTGTGTTAAGTGGCAGAGAGAAAAAAAAAAAAAAACATTTAAAAGAAAGTAAGTGTGAAATACTACTCATCTTTCCAATTCTTCTTCACATTATACTCAAATATTTAAATGAATGATCTACTATTAAAAAAAAAAAAGGGGGCGGCGCCTGTGGCTCAGTCGGTAAGGCGCCGGCCCCATATACCAAGGGTGGCGGGTTCAAACCCGGCCCCGGCCAAACTGCAACCAAAAAATAGCCGGGCGTTGTGGCGGGCGCCTGTAGTCCCAGCTACTTGGGAGGCTGAGGCAAGAGAATTGCTTAAGCCCAAGAGTTGGAGGTTGCTGTGAGCTGTGTGAGGCCACGGCACTCTACCGAGGGTGGTACAGTGAGATTCTGTCTCTACAAAAAAAAAAAAAAAAAAACTTCAATCAAAACCAGAAGATACTAGAATTATTTCCCACCTAAAAAGGGGCCACTATCAGCCCTGGTTAACTCTCCTCGCTTCCCCATGCTGAGAATGTGCAGCTTGATTTCAAGCTAGTGCTTTTCACACCTCATAACAGTCTATGTCCTTTCCTTGTGAATTTGGCTTCTGTAGACCACAAAACTTCTTGATGGTAAGGAAATCAAGAAGACTTACTATTTCCTTGATTGTGAGGAAATTTACTCTAACTATATTACCTTTTTACCCTGATGAAGGCTAAGAATAAACTGTATTCATGGAAACAGATTTAAGCAGATTAATTTATTTAAAACAGTTATGATGCTAATTGCTGTGCCTCTTAGAATAATCCTGGGATTGTCAAATGTGGGGTGTATACATGGGAATGCATGGGCTGTGTGAGTATCATTCATCCTTTATGTCACATCAAGAAAAAGACTAAAAACCTCTTTTGACAAAGTTTATTAAGGTTTACCTTTGTCTTTTGACATTCTTTGAGAATGCTTCAAAATGCTTTCAGAATGCTTCAAAATCAATTAGTGGGTTCTTGTTTATCCACCCTGCCACTAGTATATCCAGATTAAATCACTACTTTATTATACCAAAGATTCTTTTAAATAAAATAGAGTTGTTTTCTATACTCAAGTTTTAAATGGGTACATATCACTACCCTGTTTTACTATACAATAAATTAAGATTTACTTTTTTTTTTTCTCTGCTACACATTGGAAAAATAAGAGTTGCCTTGGACCAAACATTAAATATGCAAACAGGAAGGAAAGCTGATTAACAACAAACAAGATCCCTGTGTACTTTTCATGATATCTGACACCACAGATGTCACGCAATCAGCATGCAGCCAGCTCCATGGGCTACAGGTTGGACACCTTGATTACACTTTGATTGTGTACACCCACAAAAAAATGTTTAGACTCCAATCATAAGTCTTAATCTCCATTTGATGTTAAGTCTTGCCAAGCACAACTTCTGAGAAGAAAAAGAGAGGCTCTTTCACCTTTACAGGTTAAAAAAAGGAGAAAGAAATTCATTTAAATCTGCCAACATATATTATGAGGTTTCTGAAATCAATAATGTGGAATGTATTGAGAAACAGACAGCCTTTCATTGTTAAGCCTGGGAAGTATTAAGACCTTAGAGGTTGTGTGAAAGTGGACTTTACTATTTTTAAACTTTTCCTCTTCGGGCTCACAATTGTTTCAGTACCTGCTGTGATTGTTTATAACCATTATGTAGAACAAGCAAAACAAGGGCCTTATGGTGAGCCTTTTGCTATTTCATCTAAGCATTGAAATTCTCACTGATTAAATTATACAGAGGACATCTACAATCATTATCTTCAATCTTAATGTATATTTCCTTTGTAAATTATGCATCTTAATAGCTCTTCTTTTTACAAAATCATTGTGATCTGTAGAATGTATTTCTAATTATTTGTTCAATTTAGCTCTTGAATGCAAAATCTCATATTTATGTACAAATTGGTTCTTTGTTTCCTCGATGCTTTGGTTCTCAGTTTACAGTTTGCATATAGGCAACGTTATAATGCAGATTCCTTGCTGCCAATTTCCACAGATTCTAATTCAGTAGTCTCAGCAGTAGTCTGTATGTTTATCAATCTCCTTAGATTTACATACATTGGTTCTTGCTAACTTCCCAAACAAGAGGGACTTTCTCTTCAGAGATCTTTCTCCTTAAGGAGAATCAAGCGTCTCTTCCCAGGCCCACAATCCTTACATATAACCCTATAACCCAGAAAACCAGAAGAACCAAATTATTGAATGACAAGAGAATGATCAAATTTAAAAGTTTAGTATTTTTTTTTTTTTTTTTTTTTGCTTATCCCCACTTGGAGTAGTATTTTAATGAAACCAAATGAAAGATCACAGCCCTGTGTGTTATAAAAGAAGAAACATAAAAGGCTAAATTCACTAAATATAAAAATCTAATGGATAACCACTATGTTATATAATTTTGACTCTTAAATTGACAAAATTAAAACTGAGAAGTATTGTCTACTAGACCTTAGCAAAATCTTAGTAAGAATATAAATCTATACAGTGGTGAAAGAGTAATTTCATAGCATCTATCAAAGCTAAAGCTAGCATAATCTTTGTCCAGAATACTGACTTTTAACAATATTTCCTATAGAAACAAAACATACATTAATCAAAAGTGTATGAACAAAAATACGGGATAAACTATTCAATATTAAGAATGCTTAAAGAAACATGAGTCAATACCCTGTTACCTTACATATCTTTTAAAAATATAAAATTACAATATAGGTTATGCAATTGAAAACTAACAGCTGTTGAGTTTTGCATATGGCTTCCTTGGGGTTATTGAACAATGTAGCTCTAGGTAGGCTAGAAGTGACCTCTGTGTATTTATTGTAGAAGTTGAGAACATAATAATCCCAAATATGACACCTTTGTACTGAGCATTGAGAAAGCCACAGAGGCAGAAAGGTCACTCTCTGACCTTCTCCCACCTTTTCCCCATGAGGCCATAAACAGAATTATCTGACCTACTTCCCCTGAAAATAGGTACTGAAATACCCTCATTCTAGATAGGTCCTACCCTACACCCAGAGGGAAAAAATAAAGACACCCAGACTTAGAGAAGAATTAGAACTTGCTAAATAGAACAAATAGAACTTGCTAAAATCTCCCCCACTTGTGACCATTAAATCCCACTCTTTTGTCTTCTAATCATACTTCTACATGACTGTCCATAAAAATACACAATTTTGCCTTAATCTTTGGATCTTTATTTCTGAAGACTCATATGTTATGTAGCATTTTAGTTAAATGTGCTCTGCTTTTCTGTTGTTGATCTTTCTTTTATATAGTGGTGTCCACCATGAAGCTTTGGGTGGGTGGCAAAAAGATCCTACCTTTTCTCTCCTTTGCTATTCATATGGAGATTCAAGTTGCAAATTGTTGACAGTAGAGGGTAAGGTTCTGTACCCTTCAATCCAAAGGCCAGAAAGGGAATTCCTTATATAATATGCTTCCAAAAAGTAGTGGTGGGATTATGGTAAATAATGCATGTGTTCTGTTTTGTAATGATACCACCATAAATACTAAAATTAAAAATAATGTCAGTATTTGTTTTATATTTCACATATCTGTTACTGATGGAAAATTTCAAATGATGTGTACAAGATGATTGTCAGGGGCCAATGATTTTAGTTTACTTTTCACACAAAAGAAAACTTTTGTAATAATGGTTGACCAACACACAGAAATAAATTATATTTTTTTAAAGGAAACTTTGGTGTCACACAAGTACATTTATAGATGTTCAACTGATTCTCTGAGACTCATTTCCTATTCTCAGTCTTTAGCACCTGATAATCACACAAGGAGCTTGTTAAAATGCAGATTGTTAGGTACACATGTGCAAATCATCAGGGGCAGAGCCTAAAGATCTGGATTTTCATAGAGCATCTATTATTATCTTACACAAATGGTATAAGACTCATAATTGAAAAATGTTATCCCAGAACAGAGCTGAGGTGAATGGACCTGAAAATTTGTCACTGGAGATGTTACTGAATGCCTCCATCAAATATAATAAATTTTCAATCATTTTATGATGAAATATGAAGTGGTAGAGTAATATAAAATTCAGCTGAAGGTGATGGTCATGCCTTAAAGTAATCAAAATAGTTCAGGTTGTATATGAAGCTGTTTAAGGTTGACCAACTGAATTTTGGCAAATATCACAGATGACAATTTTATTTCTCACCAGATGAAGGTTAAGCCATATGGTTAATAGTAAATATCTGCACCCATTTTAGTAACAGCTACATTTAGTTTATGCTGTTAGTAACTTCATATTTGCTTTTACCAAAATGCATGCACCCAATTAATTTAAATGCAGAGAAATTGCAAGGAAGGACTGAAACATCATCCTGTTAGATTCCACTGGGGATTATGATATTTCTGATTAACACACTCTTCAAGATCTCCAATAGGTTTACAGGTTAGTAAGGAGGACATGTTACAGAAAAACATGACATTGTGTATTATGAACAACAAAAGGAAAAAGATGAAAGCTCTTAGACATGGTTAGAAACTTCTTTGATGTAAAGTGGCACAACAGGCCGGTAAGGCTATTAACAGAAGCTGGAATGTATAAATCCCAGGAGATCATTGAAAGATAAAACTTTTTGGTAAAACAAACAAACAAACAAAAATCAGTAAATCATTTGCTCACATAGTAAACTTCCATAATTTAGTAGCTTTAACCAATTCAATTATGTAAAATAATTCTATGTGTAGTGAAATATGTTTCCGAAATGTTGAGTTCTTTGGAAGAACTCCTGGGATTTGTACATTTTGTCTTTAGATGACCATTTTATTTGCATGTTATCCCATCTTACCCTTAAGAAATTTATAACTGTGGCTTCCAGTTTTCATCTTTCATGATAGTTTTCTTGAATGCTAACTAGATATCTATTACTACCATTTTTAATGTATAATAGACCGCCAGGTTTTTAACACAAAAGTATTTTTTTTATTTCCAGTAAAATGAAGTGCTTCTACTAAAGATCCACTTTTTGAATTGCTTTAAGACTTTTTATTTCTAGTGGTAAAGCCTGAGACTTGAATCTTGTGCATTCTGCTGCAGTTTTGCACAATATACAAGGTCCATATCAGTTCTCTTATCCCACTGAAATTAAATTCTCCATCTATCTATTTATCTATCTGCTACAGAGTGAATATGTCTCCTTAAAATTTACATATTGAAACCCAAACTCCTAATGTTATGGTGTTAGGAGGTGGGTCCTGTTGTAGGTAATTTGAAGGGGCACAGTCCCCTGCACCCTTATAAGGTGAATCCGTCTCATTTGTGCTCCTTGAGGTACGAGAATCTGAAGGAACATTTCCAGTATTTGGGCTAGATGTGAGTTTTGGGGGATAGTCTCCCCTAACTCGCATAAGCGGCTTTGCTGAAAAATTCAGGCAGTAACACCTTAAAGGAAAGAGTGTGCCGGAGGGCCCTCACCAAGTCATAGCTGGAGACAGATCATCTGCCTGGGGCAATGGATCATTACACTTAATTCCCTACCTCTATTTACACAAAAACATTCAGTTAGTCATATAGGGAAGCAGGCAAACAGAACGGACAACCGAGCCCTTTGTGGCTCATCTCTATTGTTGTTTATCTCCAAATAGGATATTCTTAATTTAGAAAGGTGTGTACGTACTTTGCTGTATTAACGCTGATAAGGAATCTTTACCTTTTTATTCTTTATCCTTGGATTATTTTTATCTGATAAGTTTGGATATATAAGAAAGTGAATAAAGACTGCTGATGTGCCTGAGCGACCAACAGCCATCCGTTTTAAAATCAATCATTTCGTCTGCAGTGCTGCCTCTGCGTCATCGACTAGAAGCCCAGTGGGCAGCAACAGTAATCGGATCATAAAATTGCCCTCATTAATAGAATTATTAATGCCTGTATAAAGGTGACAAGGGATCATTCCCTTGCTCCTTTTCCATGTGCAGACACAGCAAGACGACAGAAGTCTATGAACCTGAAAGTGAGGTCTTCCCCAAACAGAATTCCCTGTTACCTTATCAGATACTCTGTAAAGCTAAGTTAGAAACAGAATTTGTTCTTCCTAATGTAGACATTTTTGTAGGTGCTGTTTGCTGTCCCAATAGGGAATGAATCAGTTGTCACATGTATGTCTGCTTCCAGTCCATCAGTGTATGAGAGAGTGATATAGATAAGAACAAAAAACACAACTTCTGTACCAGCACCTTGACTTTGGACTTCCCCACCCCAAGAACTGTGAGAAGTATGTTTTTGCTGTTAAAACTACCCAATCTAGTGTTTTCTTGTTAGAGTAGATTAACTAGAGTAAGATACTAGTTATCTATCTATCCATATGTCCGTCCATTCATCCATCCATTCATCCATCCATCCATCCATCTCCCTACAATAGTAAAGATTATAGAGTAAAATCAGTATAAAATAGTTTGTCTTGGAACCACTCTAAGAGGACATTTATATCCTGAAGTATCACTCCAGATGTTATCTAAGTAAAAAATACTCCAGACAAGTACTAGGGAATGATTCTATTTATCTATAAAAATATAAAAGTAAAAATGAGGAAAATGCTATGAAGGATATAATGCAAATGAATGTGTCCTTAATGTATGATTTATAATATCTGACAAGAAGAGATTATAATAGCATATACAATTATTAATATTAATGTGCAAAAAATGGTTTGAACTAAGAAGAAAAGAAAATTCTCTTTTTTTATAGGGACTGTAGTTCTCAATGTGTAAGTGTATTCTTTTACTTGAGAACAGAATTCCCTGTTACCTTATCAGATACTCTGTAAAGCTAAGTTAGAAACAGAATTTGTTCTTCCTAATGTAGACATTTTTGTAGGTGCTGTTTGCTGTCCCAATAGGGAATGAATCAGTTGTCACATGTACGTCTGCTTCCAGTCCCTCAGTGTATGAGAGAGTGATATAGATAAGAATAAAAAACACAACTTCTGTAACATAAAATGCTTAGAAGTAAGTAGCCAAATGATGAAAATATTCCAGGACACTGAGGAATATAATCTACTTACAGCTATAATTTTCAACCTTTTTTTTTTTCCTTTTGAAATAGTTTTGCTTCAAATTTCTCATACTAAATCCAGTACATTTTTTTCTTTGAGGATCAAGATTATATTGTTCTTGTGGATGCAGAAGAGGATGGTTGTTTAGGTCAGTTACACAAGACGGAAGAAAAGGAAAGGAACTAGGAATATTCTGATGTGTCATAAATATAAACTGAAAGAAATGGAGACATGTAGCTTCTTGTTAATGCCCACTAGGGCACAAAAGACACTAGGCAGACCCTTCTATAGACTCCCTACTTTTAAATTCCTATTTTTCTTAAGTAGTATGACATTTAAGTTAATTCATTTAATTGTTTTAAATAAAAAAATAATTTTCTTTTTGAGACAGAGTTTGTTCTGTTGCCCAGGTAGTGATGTTACTGTAGCTCACAGCAATCTCAAACTCCTGGGCTTACACGATCCTTCTACCTCAGCCTCCTCAGTAGCTGGGACTAAAGGCACCTTTCAGCATACCCAGTTATTTTTCTATTTTTAGTAGTTATGGGGTCTCACTCTTGCTCAGGCTGGTTTCAGACAAAATGTTACTTTTATAATATAGATTTCATAATAGAGGGGAGAAGAGAACCTAGTATTTCAAACTTGCTTTGCCAGACCAAGCTCTAGTTTCTCAGGGGTGACAATTTATTCTTCCTGGAGAGACTGAAAGATTATTGTTGTTCCCTTTCTTATTTATGGTAGACATTTTTTTTTAAGTTTTCTAAAATCTCCTCTTCCCTTTTCACATTGAGTGAAAATTCCATCACATATTTTCACATCCTCTACTCAATATCCTTACATATAATGCAATACCTTCTCTTCTTTACATGAAAACAAAACTGCAATGATATCTGTTGTTTTCTACTTAGTGATAATAAAATACTCAATGTGATTACTCCAGTTAGAAGCGTTCAGATGTAATGTTTTCATAAATTATGAAAGTACTTGAATAGCAATAGTTATAAAAGTAGCAATAAATAGAAATACTAGTATAGCATAATATATCAAAACTGTTAAGACAATTATATTCATTTAAAAATTGGAAGACGTTAGAAAGAATTAAAATCATATTGGAAGGTAGTCATATTAATATATTATTAAATTTAATTTCTGTAACAAAACTTTAATTAAAATTAAATTTAAAAAACTTAAAATAAATAATGTTCACAGTCTAAAACATTCCAATTGTAACAGCTGTTTTCTCAACCATTTCCAAAAGAAATGATGAGTGTGATTATTAGGGAATAGCATAGGGTGAATAAAAACAGAAACACACTGAATACTTTTTGTATGCCTGACACTGCCTTAAGTATTTTACTTTCAATATTTCAATTACAGATATCTTACAGGCAGAAATAAATGAATATCACCACTTGAAAGAGAGTTCATATGTGGAGATTTAGTATAGAAGAGCATTTGAACTCATGAGATAGATGAAGTTCAGTAAATTTATGAGAAGCTATGCGTTCTCAATATGCAAATATTGATATATAGGCAATAATAATTGGTGAATCAAATAACTATATGAGGAAGCACCAGAAAAAAGTGCTACCAAGTAGAAAGGTCTACCAAGTTAAAGAGCAGGTACAATTTTAAATTAGCACAATCTACAAAGTAGAGGTGCCATAGTATGTGCTAGAAGGAGAGCTGTGGCCCCACAAAGTGGGATGTGGAAATCTTTGATTGTGGGTCCTAGGTAAGGAAGACTTCTCCACTTAGGTGATTCTTCAATCAATAACTCAAATATTAGGAATGGAAATAGCATTTCTGACAGGTGAATCAGCTTCTACAATGTCCTCTTTGATTTCTATGAAAACTATTAATGGAAGTGATCAAAAATTTCATGAAACAGTGCAGTTTTTCTGAAGACTATGGAAAGGGAATAATAGTATATCTTATTTATCCAAGACAGATCACCAGCTCCACTTAATGTATGCATAACATAGAGTTTCATTTTCCTATTCAAAGTAATAAAGCACATATGTTTATTACCATTGCTCTAAACTTTGAGAAGTAAATATGCGCAATAATGACAGGGTAGCAGTTTTTAATGTCTGATTAAGTCTGATTAATGTATCCAAAATCTGAAGTCTTCCCACCATGTTAAATTGCCATCATTGCTTGCCTGATGTTGGATGAGCCTCCCGTGAGGTCTCCCTGTTTCTGAGCTGCCCAACTATAGTCTCTTCTCAAGAGTAAGCAGAATGACAATAGAAGCCAGATCACATCACTCCTCTGTTCAGAAAATAACCTTGAATTTTATGCACTGCCTTAAAAGATACTTGCTGGCGCTCCCTAATCAGCATCGCTCATTAATTTGTGGAATTGTTCCCAGTCCCCTCCCTGTCACTCTTTTCTCCAAACGCCCTGGCCCCCTCATCTATTCGTCAGTGTCAGGTGTGCTTTCTCCGGGCCTTTGCTCTGGATGGTTTCTTTGTTTGCCACCCTGCCTCCGATATTCGCCAGCCTGTTCCCTAGGCTAGTTCCATCTCTTTGTTTTTTTTTCCATTACATTTTGATAAAGTGTATTTGAAAGAAGGGGACTCTCCTCATCTCCCTGGCACTCCTGGGGCCTCTGTATATTCTGCTTTATTTTTTCTCACAACACTTAGCATCACCTGATAGAAGTTTTACTTTCTTTACAGCTTCATCCCATTCATATGCAGACCCAATGAAGAGAGAATTTTTTGTCTGTTTTGTCCTTTGATTTCTCAATGTTGTCTAAAATAAGATTTGGCACATAATAAATATTTGCTCAATAAGTGAATGAATGGATGACATCGACATGGCTTGATAAATTTAAAGTTAGGATCACTTCTCTTTTCATTCTTTCATCTTCCTTAAAATGTCTCTCTAATTCTTTGATTCTATTGTCAACCTGTTTTTCTGACACTGAATTTCAGCCACCACTATCAACGTGTAAATCACCTTTGAGTTGAATTACTAGAATAGATACTAATTTGTGTAGCCAGCCTGCCCCCCTTTAAAAAATCCACCATATATGTGGATTTTTATATAGTCCTAAATTGTAATTCTTTGTAAATGATATTTGTATGTACAAGTGTAAAACTGTCCAAACTTTCCAGTAGAGAAAGTACACGATCTTAATCGTACCATTTCAGGTTCCTCATGATGCCATTCTAGCTGCTTCTCTCTGTTATGTATGTTCCAGCCAAACATAACTACTAGGCATTCCTGCAGATGGCTATGATGGCCCATCAGTACTGAAGCCATGCTTCCCCTGGGCTGCTGGCTAGCAAAGGCGGAAAGCAGCCAGGGGATCAGCTCTGGCACCTTGGGTCCCAGCTGCTCCTTCAGTCTGGCCAAGTCCTTCTCAGACCTACACCATGGGTCTGAGCCTCCTCCCATCCAGCCTTCCTTGTCTACTTCATTTTTACAAATGTGAGATCTGCAACAATCTCAAGGCTCTCCCTCTCTTCAGTTCCCTCTCTTTTATCCTTTAATAAGTATCTTGTAGGCCTTCTCTCATCTTGATGCCTGCTTCTGTTGAAGGATTCTAACCGACACACTGTTCTTTAAAAAAGTTTCATATTTCTCAACTTTGCCTTCACTCTTCTGACCTCATTGTCTCTCTGTCTACATTTTACATGACCCCAAAGTGCGAATTTAAATCCCAAATTAGGCTTATCTATGTCCATTCTGTAACCTTTTCCATTGACGAACTTGTTTTGGAAAAAGGGGGGATTTGATTCTAGATCTTTCTAAACATTTTGTGTATTCTCCCTTTGGACTTGAAGCTTCTTGATGGCAGGAGTCACATCTTACTTATCTTCATAAGGTATAATTCAGCAATTTGAAACTTCTAGAAGTTTAGTACATATTTATTGAATCCAACTGCGGACTATATAAGAACAGGGCGAGAATAAAACACTATTTCTCATCTCGAGGCCCTCTTTATATTTATATCTGAATCTTTCATAGAATTCCAATAAATTAGAAAGCAATACTGTACTACTGTCCTGCATTTGACAGTCTGAATCTGATTGTTCACATATAAGAAACTAAGAAAATGTCAGTTTATCATGAGTGGCTAAGGAATCCACAGAAAGTAAGGTATCATGTGATCACTATCATCCTAAAATAGATAAACAGAGAAAGGAGACTGTGGGCAAAGGACTTTTCAAGAGGACAAAAAGCATGACATTTAGGATACATTTCATATTAAAGAAAAGGTATATTAAAATTATAATAGTAAGGAATCTATCATTATTATTTACAAATATCTTGAGCTATGTCAAAAATAAAATAAAATAACGGTTTGTAAACATACTGTCATAAGTGGAAAAGAAATATCATTTGAGTAAATTAATAACATTTTATCTAAAACACAATTTTACCAGCTGGACGTGCTGGCCCCCACTGGTAATCCTAGCACTCTGAGAAGCTGATGTGGGTGGATGGCTTGAGTTCAGGAGTTCACAATTAGACTAAGCAACAGTGACACTCCATCTCTACTAAAAATGGAAAAACTCGCTGGCCTTCACAGCAGGTACCTATAGTTATAGCTACTTGGGAGGCTGAGGCTAGAGGATTGCTTGACCCCAAGAGTTTGACGTTACTATAAGCTATGATGATGCCATGGCATTCTACTCAGGGTGAACAAGTGCGGTTGTGTCTCAAAAACCAGAAAAAAAAAAAAACCCACAAAACAAACAAAAAAAACCCAAAGAAACAAATTGAAAGCTTTAAATTATTTAAAGCTTTAACAAATTACCCATAAACTGTGATAAATATTTTATTCCTGTCCATGTACTTCACATAGACCTTAGAACACCAACTTAGAAATTTTATTGGGCAACATGTCAAAAGCTATTTATATCAAAATTTTGAGAAATTACTATTCTAATGGACATATGCTATTATAACAATTTTGGACTAGTAGCCAATTTCTAAGGGATCTGACTTATGCATTACTCTAATTTGCTATTTATTTCTAAATATTATATGTATAAATATTTATTCTAAATATATTTCTATGAAGTGTTAATATTTAGTCTAATGCATAGTGGTCAGGTAATATGACTGCTTTGTACCTTAAGGTATATTAGCAAAGCAGAATCAATAGAACAATGTGAGATTTTAGCAGATACTAGAAAATAAAAGGAAATTATTAATGTTTAGGCAGACTTCCTTAGAATCAGTCAGCCTGTTTTAACAACCTATTAACACAGTATCAACAAATACAATTGATGCTCTGATAACTTCTAACATGTTTCCTGATAACAGAAGTGTCAACAGAAGAGCAACCTCTGAATTAAATTCTTCGTGATGAATATAGTCATCTTACTTCTGTATTGGTACATAGCAAAAGACAAAACAAGACAGCAAACTTCCCAAACTCTGACTTTTTTTTTTGTTTTTGTTTTTGTAGAGACAGAGTCTCACTTTATGGCCCTTGGTAGAGTGCCATGGCCTCACACAGCTCACAGCAACCTCCAACTCCTGGGCTTAAGCGATTCTCTTGCCTCAGCCTCCCGAGTAGCTGGGACTACAGGCGCCCGCCACAACGCCCGGCTATTTTTTGGTTGCAGTTTGACCGGGGCCGGGTTTGAACCCGCCACCCTCGGTATATGGGGCTGGCGCCTTACCGACTGAGCCACAGGCGCCTCCCAACTCTGACTTTTTTTATTACACTGATTTCATTTTCTTTCTTTTTTTTTTTTTTTTGGTGCTAAATAAAAATCCATCTCCAAAATGTACTAGATTTTCACTGGAAATTTCCCATATACCAAATAATTATTCAAATTAGACTATGAAGCTCAAATTAAATTAATAAAAAAGATATTGAATCTAAAAGTTTTTTCTTCTTTTAGCTGGGTAAGATTAAAGAAAATAGTGATATCCAAGGTACAGTTAATCTTTATGTATTGATGATATATTCTTGATGCAAATTAATAATGTATGTATTATTAATATGCATTTATTTTCTCTGTTGAATTCCATTTTATAGAGTTTTGCATAATTAATGTGGTATTTTAAACATGTTACAATAACAAAAGTCAGTCTAAAAACATAACTGGGTTAGGTACATGTGAGAATGTCTAGTGGGAAGTATTCTGGTATCAGCCTTAAATAAGTAATTAGAGACAGCAACAGAAAAATGTGTGTCATTAACATTATTAAGAAGAGAGGGTCTCTGTATTAATTTAAAATGTCAAACTTGAAATAGGAATAGGAAATATGACCATTTAAAATAATGCATAAACAGAAAGTTACAGGAAAATAATCAGCTCTGGGACTTCAGATTATTAAGGATCCTTTTGAGACTTTATGTGCTCTGTATTTTATTTATTATTTTACTCTTCTTTATAATCTCTATAAGAAGCAATATTGTATGTCCTTAAAAAGTATTGTTCACCTAGTGATACTTCATGTTAGAAAAATATATTCTGCACTATGAAACACCAGGGAGAGCTGTTTGGAAGCTACCTTCAGGATATAATCAATTTGTTATCATGGGAACACCCATTTTGAAACAGCTTAAAAATTCAGTTTAAAAGACATTTTCAGTCTGTTTCAATTTTCTAGCCCATGCAAATTTTCTCTAAATGTAGGACATAGATGAAAAGTTTATGAATACATCCTTTGCCCCACTAGTTCTTGGTCTATTCTGCCACTTAATCTTATAAGGGCAGCATATTTGCTGATTAGAACTCAAAAGTCTTGTTAACATATACCCTGCTGGAGGTCAGTATTAGAAAATATCACTGTCTAGGATTTCCTTTAAGGCAAAAATTCTTTTTTTTTTTTTTTTTTTGGAGTTTTTGGCTGGGGCCAGGTTTGAACCCACCACCTCCAGTATATGGGGCCAGTTCCCTACTCCTTGAGCCACAGGCACCACCTTAAAAATTCATTCTTAATGAGTCTTTACATCAATAATTTAAATAGGCATCCTGATGGAAATATTCCCCAGTATGAAATCAATGAAGATAAAGATCTGTGAATATTTCCCTGGAAAGCCTAAGAAACTTTATAATCTCTATAAGAAGCACTGTCTATATCCTTAAACCAGATTATTTAGCGACATAAACAACTAATGTAATAAAAAGAAAGAAACATTTAATATTCACTTATCATGTCCTAGCCATCTTTAAATGTATGTAGAACATTGCTGTATAAACTGTAAAGTACAAATCTTTACATGGGAATGTTTTAAAATAAATTAATTTTAGTCACCTGTAAGCAATGTTGACAAATAAGCATTGGAAACTTAAATATGTCAGTGCATGCTATCCCAATTGGGAGATAAAGTACTGTGATTCTAATAACTGGCATCTATGATCCGAGGAACAATATTCCTCAAATAAAGAAAGACCAATTATTAAATGTACTTATTTAAATGAAAATTAAAAAAAAAAAGTCCTTGAGACCCAACTCTTACTATTGTTTATTTCTGTAGGTAACAAGCAATATTCTAATAAGTGATTTCATCCCTTGACTGAAGGAGCTTGACATTGAACAAGAAATGAGTTTGTCCAAATGACCAGTAGAGAGCAAATAGATCACTCAATATAAATTAGCATTTTATCATTCACTTCATTAACAAGAATGAATTCCCCACAAACTTTTCACTCATACAGGAATTGATAATAAGTTTCAGAATCTGTAAGGTGAAAAAGTAATCCTTTATCCATAAGGATCCTTGGGATCAATCTTGATACAGCCTAAAATTTTCCCCCTAACCACGTTTATTACTATGGAAAATATGAATAGTGTATATGAGCAAATTCAATAGAGGCATAACTGTGAATTAAAACAAAGCATATATTGACTATGAACTCCAAATGCTTTGGTTTTTGATAAAAAAGCTAAAGAGATTTTATTCTTTAGGTATAAATCATCTTAAATGACAGAATTCAATGACATATCATCTATAAATTTAGTCTCATTTTCACCTTTACAACATGTGTAAATTTTAGTTATCATAGTTTCCTTATGTAATATCAGTCTCCCAAGAATATGGCTCCATTTTCACCTACTAGAATGGATTAACTATGGATGATATCCAGGTTGGACAGTTACATGGTACAAACTTTGCTATTGCCTGTTCTGTGTGCAAATTGCTCTGTGATTATCAGTGACCAATTTTGGCACTGCTTTCAAATTTCACAGACAACAAATTATATGGTTCCATTGGCTTCTGCCTCCCAGTGATAAAGTCACGTGATATTTTAAAAAATGAATTACTGAAAAACATAATTGGCCAACAGTGATGAAAATGCAGCAAAGAAACAAAAAGTGCATACCATGAGAAGTAAAATTTGGATAGACCATAACTGAGTTATAGAATAAATAGCTGAATATAGGGATGTTGACATTGCTGCTATTCAGGAGCCGGAGATACGCAGCCACAGGCACTTAGAGATCATAAAGTTATCAATATCAATGAGGAAAATGGCCATGGCGACAAAGATGACCATGTACCAGAAGTGATGACCCTGGCAAAAAGCTTTGCAATACAGTAGAGAGACTTTGGAACACTGAAACTGCAAATGATAAAATGTTGCAAGGGGATTCAAATTTAGAAAGGATTATGACAATTTATCAAATCATATAAAAAATGCATATCCATGTCAAGATAGCCAATGAGAAGGAAAAAAGTAAGCATTGTTTAAGTACTCTTGGTAAGTTTTCCTGCAAAACTTTAATCTCAATTTGGCTTCTAAGCTTAAATTACAATATACTTAAAAATAGTTTTACTATCTGTTCATTTCTCTATACTTTCATACTCATCCAAAAGAGAGTTTTAATGTTCTAAAAAATTTAAGAGGTCACAGAGCAGTTGTATTTTTCCCCCTTGGTTATTAACATGTCTTTGCGTGGTTTCAGGGCGCACAGTTGTTTAAAGGCTGTTTATTAGTGTGTAACCCCAGGACTGCCTGTATTTCAAAGCAGGAGCTTAACTGTTCCCTCAAGAAGACACGTGTGCTAAACCCCCCGCCAGACTTCCAAATTTCAGGCCTAAGAAAAGTATGTGATATGCTCTGTGAGAGCAAAGATTAAAGGATACAAGAATAAATCTTCTTAGTACTAGTTTTCAACTGTGTCGCAAACCCCATTTTATTCTAATCTACAGAGAGAAAGGTTTATACTTCCTAATCTTCCTTAAGAAATAAATTTTAATATAGTAAGTAATTCAACCATCACTAGCAGATAAATGGTAAAAGCGAATTCTGAGAGTTAAAAATATTTTAAATGCTCATCTCTTAGTCTCCAGGAACTAAGCATGCTTCAGAGCTGTAAAATGTTCTCTCTCCAAGCTTTGTTCTTCTCAATTGGCGAACACTGGCTGTCCATGCCCCATCCTCCTGTTACACACACTTTACTTACACAACAGAAGCCAACATGTTCTTTTCCTTCTGATTTCTTTTGGATCATCGTAAGCATTATAGACATTTTCGTCAGTGATGCCAAGAGAGCTGGGAATATGTTAGTTTACTTTTGCTTCCTCTGTTGCCTAGCTGGCTGCTTCTGCAGCAACAGAACAAAAAAGAGGATCATGCATGAAATACAGCTATTATTTATGAGAGAATGGTTGGTTTTAAAACAAGATAGATGTTTAGTATTCTAAGGATATTCCCCCACCAGATTGTAACAGTTCTCAAGAAGGTTAAATTGCGAGCCAAGACTGTCAAAATCTTCTCTTGATATAGCACCACAAGAGCCGGATCAGCCCAAAAAGCTGCTGAGCGTCACTATTAGGAACTGCAGCTACTCTGCCATGTGAAAAATTGGGAATTTTGTCTCTTTCAGAGGTTTTTCTTTTTTTTTAATTTTCTTGGAGTTACTGAGTAAAGACCGTAATTTCTGCTTGAATGGCTTGATGTGACATTCATCTCTAGTTTTGTGAATGAGGTCATAGTGTTGTTTAATGCATTACATTAGCCCACGTCAGGTGGGTCTCAAAGCATTTTCAATTGCAGTTCAGTATTACCCAGCTTCCAGGGGTGGCTATGCAAACAAGTTCTGATGATACTCTATCAGGGGTCCTCAAACTACGGCCCATGGGCCACATGAGGCGGTGTGATTGTATTTGTTCCCGTTTTGTTTTTTTACTTCAAAATAAGATATGTGCAGTGTGCGTAGGAATTTGTTTATAGTTTTTTTTTTTAAACTATAGTCTGGCCCTCCAACAGTCTGAGGGACAGTGAACTGGCCCCCTATTTAAAAAGTTTGGGGACCCCTGCACACATCTGCAGGCTATCCACTCATTCATCAGCATTTATTTATTTATTTATTTATTTTAGAGACAGAGTCTCACTTTGTCATCCTTGGTAGAGTTCTGTGGTGCCACAGTTCACAGCAACCTTGGGCTTAGGTGATTCTCTTGCCTCAGCCTCCCAAGTAGCTAGGACTACAGGCGCCCACCACAATGCCCAGCTATTTTTTGTTACACTTTGACCGGGGCCGGGTTTGAACCCGCCACGTTCGGTATATGGGACCTGCACCCTACTCACTGAGCCACAGGCACCGCCCTAATCAGCCTTTATTAAGCATCTAAAC
Source organism: Nycticebus coucang (assembly GCF_027406575.1). Classification (NCBI taxonomy): domain Eukaryota; kingdom Metazoa; phylum Chordata; class Mammalia; order Primates; family Lorisidae; genus Nycticebus; species Nycticebus coucang. The sequence continues at coordinate 43,735,366 of NC_069794.1, read as the reverse complement.
TGTGCTAATGATACATCTTGTGTGGATGAACTCATTAATGAGAGTTAGATAGATCATCTTCTATCTAACTATCTTCTATCTAACACCCTCATAGATCATCTTCCAGAATTTTCCTTAAAAGGTTGATAGAAAATAACTTAGAATGCTGGCAGAAAGTCATTAGAAAACCCTAATGATGACCGGAGTATCTCAACTAATGAGGTTTAAATCTCTGACAGACTGGCCAACTTGTTCTCCCATAAAAAAAGAAAACTGTCACTCTACCTTATGGGATCTCAGAAAGACTTGGGAAAATGGTACAATTATTTCATCTAGCTGCAGAAAAAAGTGTTTAATGTATTGAAGCATAGTAGTGTAACGTCAGGGTTCAGGGGAAAAAGAAAAGTTGAGTTAAAAAGCTGGTGCCCTAATGTCCATATAATCTGTTTTATTATCAATGGCATGCTTTTTAAAAATATTACTGAGCAGTTTAAAAACATAATTTTATTGTTATTTCAAATAATAGAAGCCATTGATGGCAGGGCATGTCTCTGCCACTTGAATTAATAGAATCATATTTAATTTGTGGCATGAAAGAAAACTAAGAGCAGTAGCTATAAGATCAGAAAACAGAACTAGACAGAGGGCAGAATTCAAAGGCATAGAAAGGCATACCAACAAGCACACTCCATCTTCTTTTACATTTCTCTTGTGTTTTCATTGCCTTCATTCAATATTTTTTTCACTCAGTGAAGTTTTAGGGTTATTTTAGACTACATATGTCAAAACCAGGAAGACTGAACATCATTAATACTGTGTGCATCGTTTTTTAATATCCAATTCTACACTAAGAAGCAGATACAACAACAAGAAGAAATAGAATGTGGAGGATCTATAGTTAGATATTCAAATACCATTTTTTTCACTCTCATTATATATAAGTACTAATATAATTGCCTCATCTTTCAAAATTTTTATTTGGCTTTTTTCTTTTCTTTTTCTTTTCTTTCCTTCCTTCCTTCCTTCTCTCCTTCCTTCCTTCATTCCTTCCTTCGTTCCTTTCTTTCTTTCTTTTTTTTTTTTTCTTTTGAGACAGAGTCTTACTCTGTAGCCCTGGGTAGAGTGCCATGGTGTCATAATTCATGGCAAGCTCAAATTCCTGGGCTCAAGTGATCCTCTTACCTCAGCTTCCCAAGTAGCTGGAACTATAGACACCCACCACAATATCTGGCTTTTTTTTTTTTTCTATTTTTAGTAGATATGGTGGTCTCATTCTTGCTCAGTCTGGTTTCCAACTCCTGAGCTCAAGCAGGAGCTTGAGATGCTCCCAGATGCTAGGATTACAGGTGTGAGCCACTGCACCAGGCCTTTTACTTGGCTTTTTAATACATCTGGTACTTATTAATAAAGCCCAAGAAATATAGCCTCTATGGTTCCTCTATTATTGAGGAGATAGTGGTGATTCATCTGAAGAATGATCAGACTCTTGTGAATAAATTCAAACGTTTTTGTCAAGTTCTGTTCAATAGTTTTTACTGACCATATGCTTTTTTTTGCACAGGTATGTATCATACACATATATTGTATTAGGCCATGGATTTATGAAGGGTAACAAATTTGAACTCTGCCTTCAAGCAATAAAGAGTTTTTGAGAAAAAAACAAAAATTTATTATACTGGGACCAAAACAACAACAACAACAACACAGCTATTTGGGTACATGTCACAAATAAAATTATTTAAAATTACAATATAACCCATTGTTTAAAAAAATCCCTTAAAAAGATCCCTTTAGTCAAATATTGAATCTTCTAGAATATGAATGCTATCCCCTACATTTCCTAGCATTTCAGCATTATTTTTTGTTCCTTTCATAGAGATTTCCCTGGATAAAAAGTAGAAATTTTGTATTTATTGTCATTTCCTTACTCTTCTTGTTTCTGGAGCCAACTTTTAGAGTACACATAACTACATTAAGTCACACCTGCCATGTAGTATTTAACAGGACTCCAAATGCACTGAATACCCTTCCTCAGTTTTCTTAATTGGTTTTTCACCCTCTCCCTTAGTCCTTACGAAGGAGCTAATGTGTCTTGAGAGTTATAATTCAAAATCAACCTTTGTGCCTGGCACGGCGGCTCATGCCTGCAACCTTAGCACTCTGGGAGGCCCAGGCAGGTGGATTGCCTGAGCTCACAGGTTTAAGACCAGCCTGAGCCACAGTGAGATTTCATCTCCAGAAGTAGCCTGGCATCTTGGCAGGCACCAGTAGTCCCAGCTAGTCAGGAGGCTGAGGCAAGAGAATCATTTAAGCTGATGAGTTTTAGGTTGCTGTGAGTTATGATGCCACAGTACTCTACTGGGGGCAACAGTTTAAGACTCTGTCTCAAAAAATAATATATATATATATATATACATATTTATAAAAAATAAAAAATCAACTTTTGTCCCTTTGCATGGACCATACACTCAAACCATTAGAATAAAAGAATTTAAAAAATGAAAATAGGCACTTAATAAATATTTGTTGAACGATTGAACTAAATGATTAATGAAGACTACAGTTGGACAAAAATGTTTAGGGAAGACTTTCTCAAATTTTAGTATTTATATGAATCATCTATGGGAATTTGTGAAAAAAAAGTTTCTAATTCACTATATTGAGTAATATTTTGTATTTCTATTAAGCTTCCATGTGATGCTAATGATGCTTGTCCTTGGATCCCACTTTGAACAGCCTGGCTTTTGGATACTACTGTAAAACTTCATTACCAAATACATGTTTTCAGGCCATAAACTCTTAGATTAAAAAGATATTAGAAGGTATTGAACTTAAAAATAATGATTGTATTTGTTTCTTCATTTAGTTCTTACTATATACTTAACAAACAGTGTTTATATGGGAAACACTTATAATTTAGAGTTCATAAATTTATTGGAAGATGAATAAAGACTGTATAAAATCAAGAGGACAAATAATAGTGACGGAACTAACCATTCCAAGCAACATGAACAAAGTTCTTGTAAACTTATAATGGCATTCTGAAATGCTAAAGAATAAAAAATGAAAAAAAAATATTAAACTCCTCAGAAAATATGGGGAAAAGAAGATACAATAGTCCATTGAGGGTATATGAATTCACAACAAATTTGAAATCAATCACATGTTAGATGATCATGCTGTTAACTAATAAATAATCTGAAATAGCTAGTACTTTGTAACTGAAGAAATGGCCTTGTGACCATTTAATTGACTTGTTCTGGGTTCACACAGCTAGGAAATGATATAACCAGTTTTTCATGTGAAGTCTCATTCTGTAGCGTTCACTGAAATTATTTTTGTTTAACATTTGTTAAGTCTGTAGATCTAAGATTGTGTTTCCATTTTTAGGACTTCATTGTCCTTTTGCTCAGACATTCAGGTTACACCTGGTGGTGGTTATAAAGTGATTCATTGTCAACTTCTTTCTCCCTTCAGTTCTTCCTAAAACCTTGCACGTAGTTTCTCCTCCAGTGAATTTGTAAATTCATAACTTGTTTGAACTTAAGTATTAATTTAAATGAATTCTACATCTCTTTGATGAAATGGAATTTAAAATCACATATGTTCTTTATTTAAATGACTTAAATATTATAAATGTACATAAAACTCCAACCCAAAAATAAAATCTATGTTTTATCTACACACAAAAAAAAACTTCATGAAACATGTAGGAGATAAAGCTAATATGGTACATATCTTGCAAATTTAAATCCATTCTATCATAAATTACAAGAGCTGAAGTTTGTAAAACTCCAACTACAAATATTGTCATGTTTTGTTGAATGTGTTGATTGCCATGACTTAAAGGATTGCCTGCCAATGTTGTTCTCTTACTGTTATACGTAAATTTTAACTTATCTGCCCATGAATCTGAAGTGGAAGCCAAGACCTTTGAATTCATTCAGAATGTCTTTCAAGGACACATTCTATTGCTGCAAGATCATTGGCTTTGAAGACTCTCATAGCTCTAGCTCATACCCCTTTTTATCCCTTTTGGTAGCCTCATTTGCATAATTAAAATATCAATACTCATACAAGCATTAGACTTATACAATGTACGCAAAATTAATAGAGTAGTTAACATTTTGCCATGGTTCAAATCATAATACCAGGTGACTGTTTATTTTGCCTCAGGTGTGTCATAGACATTTTATTAGTTTTGTCCTTACCCTGTTTATAATGTCAATCCACAAGTGATCTGTAATAAATAAATCCAATAGGTGCCAAAAATGTATATACATTTTAAGAAAGGAAAAAGGCATCTTAAAATTATAATATACACTGATAACAAAAGATGAACACAAGTCACGTTTCAGCACCTCTCGTAACTGTAGAAGTCAAGTGCGGTTTGAGTGTTAACAATTTTAATATAGTTTTTTCCTTTTTAAAAAGGTGCACACAATTTTTGTCACCCTCTCTATAATTATGTCTTTTCTTCCCAAATGAAATAGCATTGTTTTACATATCATAGAATATTTAATGAAGTTAATACCTTTACAAATTGTTTTATAATTTCGAGTGTGGAGGGTTAAGGTGATCCTCTAACGAGAATATATTATACTTATTTTGAAAATCCAGAAACAAAAAAATATAGAAAGAAGATTTACTATTTTGTATCTACTCTAAGACTGCTCCCATAGTTTCTGTAGTGAGTTGATGTGCTGGTCCATGCTGAAATTAGCAATTTTAAGGAACTTAATTTTATTCTAATCTTACTTTTAAGGTAACAAAAATCACTGAACTATATCTATTACTTGAGTTGTTCTTAAATTATTCTATGGGACTTCAATTTTTCCTAATTTCCAGATCAAGGTTCTATTTCATGATACATACACCACATAAAACAATCTCAATCTCCCATCACTGGCAGAGTTTTAGAAAATATTTTGGGTATTTTTCTTTTCACTGCATAAATTAATAGTACTCAATCTTAAGCATTCAAATCTTCCATAACGTGGCTTATTATTGATTTCCTTATTAAACTTGTATCGAATTACAAAGAAATTTACTCAATAGCAATGTACCTGGATATATCGCTCTCTCTATATAGCTATTACAATTCAGGCAAAAACCTAAGAGAGCAAAGAAAAAATCTCATTTTCAAGGTGCCTTGAGATTTGAACTGCTGCCTCTACAATAACTCTCCCCCTGTACTCTATTCCCCCTGACTGAGAAGCAGTTTCCGCGTCTAACGCTGCTCTGGCCTTCCTTGATGGTAGCATACCTTGTTTGCTAAAGTTGTCATCTCAACAACACTAAACCACATGATTTCTCCCCTATATTATTTCATTTTATTTCCCATAAAAAAGCACAATGAGAAATATGCTAGGAGCCAGGGATTTTATCCTCCAAGCATAATGTTGAGGTTTATAACATCGTTAGGTGCCTTACAGAAAAATAATAATGTGTGCAGTGTGAATCCGTTTCTAATATTGGTTTAAACTTTTCAGAGCCCCAACAAATCATCAGATTGACTTCTTAGCTAGGATTTAAGCTAGTTAGTGATGAAGACTAATATGCCACCCAGTAAAGAAAATAAAAAGATAACTTCTGTACTAAATAGGTACACAATATCAGTTATCAATCCCAATAGGATCTGAGCTGAGAATATTTTCACCCCCAAAAGAGAAATGTTGCTAATTATCATTTGAAACCCTAAAGAAATAGCTGTAAGAAAAGTGTTATTTTATTGGCTTGTAAAGATTAAATTTGATTACTTTCAATAGTCTTTAAAATAGACAAATTAAGATTGTCAACTATAGTCATCAAGAATCTAAACCAAACAAAAAGACTGCAGAAAGATGGGTTTCAGATAAGAATATTCTCATTATTTCTCTAAAAATTAGCATATTCTGCTTGTCTCTCATCAGAACACCAATGCACCTATTTAAATACAGCAGATTGGAAAACATTCCACCAACTATGGGAAATAACTGTCTGCAGAGTGGGTAGAAAGTTAGAGACAGTGGGACCTTACGAGAGGGACCATCAGCAGCTGTTAGAGAACTGGTTGGGTGTCACTTGGAGACTGTCGTGATTTATGAACTGCTACGCAGCCTGTGGCCCATCATCTAATCAAAGGCAATGTTACTAACTGCCTCCAAAATGTTTATGGAACTTACCTTGGCAAACTTATCTACTAGTTTTAGGGCACTGATGAAAAAGAAGGGTGGTAAAAAATGTAGATACTGGAACGGGTAGGTTTGTTATGAAATAAAAATCAGAACAAGAACTTGCCACTCTTTCTCTCCATCTACTCTTATTGACTCGGAAGAATACATTTGCTGAGATCCCTGAAAATCTTTATACTCCCCTGCTCTATGGTTGGGATGATGAAATCATAGGTAATCAGGAAATTTATACACACTTCCAAATAAGCATTCAGAACTTGTGGGTGTTCAGTGGCAGAAACAGACATAGCAAAGCAGAGTCTGCAGCAATCGTAGGGAGGAACTCAGATGATGGACTAATGAGAATATTTGATGGGAAAGTATTCCACTCATTCTACTGCAATGCCATTCTTCTCATATTTCAATTTCCTATCCGTGTCACTTTCAAGTTTCTGGTTAATAACTTTCAAATATTCAACAAAGCCCTTTTTGTTGGTGTCGTCATCAGCTCAACATTACCTACAGAGGTCTGCAAAAGTCACAGGTTAATAAGGGAAGGAAAAAATGAAGCTGACCTTCGTGGGAGTTTAGTCAATATAATGCTATGATACAAATACTTTGTAAAATTTAACCCTAATTCCTCCCTCTAGAATCTTCTGCTTGTATCTTTACATATTTTGAAAATAAGTTTAGTTATATGCCAATGTGCAGATATTTCTGACATGAGAATGCCATGATATAAACCCGTGTCCAGCATTATGGTGCCACTTCCAGGAAAGACCACAGCTACTTTTAAATTTTGTCTTCATAAACACGCTTAATAATATAGGTATTAAAAAAATAATGTCAAACCAATTCTCTGAATTATGAATCTTCCTGTTTCCAAATACTTTGAATTTTCTGAATTCCGGTCTTGGGAAAGCCAATTTTGTTAATACTACTGTTTATAAAACTAAAAGTGGAGCGCTCCCTTGAGTAAACAGATTGATTTGTCTTCTTAGCCTTCGAGCCTTGGCAAAATCTCACAAAACAGTCAAGAAATAATAATATTAATATTTTAAGCACAGAAAAACAACCCATAGTTGAAAATCAAGTTGTCTCCTTAGTGGATGGGAAAACTATGAAACATTTGGCTCTCCTTATGACATATATATTTTGATTTAAAATCTTGAGAGCTTTTTTTTTTTCCAAAAGACAAATCTTCTTTCAAATTGTTTTGCTCATTTTTACCACCTTCACTGAAGCATGAATAGCACAGAAGTAGGCATTAGTCTTTGGCTTGTGTGTGATTCAATGGAGTGTTGCTTGCATTCCAATTACTCAGACAGCATGGAATACAGCTGTATCCAGGAAGGATTTCAGAGTTTCTTAACAAACTCTATGTATCACAATTGAATTCACTTGGATTGTATGTCAACCATTACAGTTTGGATTTGAAATTTGTTATTATATCTAAAATCATGAATTGCCTCAAAATTTTACTAATTCATAAAAGATTTTAAGTTTTTATATAAACAAAGTAATTTATTTAAGATCATTAGGGTCATTCTATATGTTCACGTGGGATAAATTAAACAGTCGTCAAATTATGTCAGCAAACAGTGCCAACAATGGCACCTTCTTTGCTATTAAAGGAGACAGAACCCACTTGACAGGAATTTACATGTCAAATTAATCATCGATAGATTACATTTTACGAAGTTCTACCTTTGCCATTTATAGTGGTGTGATATTAGAGAATTATTTGCTTTCTGCTCTTTAGTTCTCGCTAATGGATTTCTTGTTGCAAGGATTAAATGAGCTAATGTATATAAAATGCCTATTGTAGCACTTGTCACTTATCAAGCCTGTCACCTAAATGATTAGTTTCTTTCCCTAACCAAAAACAAAGTCTCTGATAATATTTTATTTATCACATACTGTTGGGTTTGTTATATAATTGACATGTGGTCAAAATAAGTGCAATTAGAATCTTGACCCTCTCAAAGGAGTCACAATTAAAAACATTTAGAAACTAAACACTTTTTACTAAAAGGAATTTATAATCATTTATAATCATACATATTATTCTGTATGTGTATTACATACATAATACATATCATTATGCATAATACATAATGATAAACATTTTCCCAACATATGTATAAAGCCTATCCAAAGAGCTACATAAAAATGATAATATCATTTTCCTATACTTTGCTTTCTTTTCAAATGCTTGACTGTCATACACTTTAAAGTGTTTTAAGAATTTTAAAAATTGAAATAATTTCAAAATATAAATGTGAGTTTAATTACACATTATCTTGTTAATCTCTCTTCTCTTTTAATCCTCTGAAAGTTCTGTGCATTTTAATAATTTTATCTGCATTACAAAATTTAAAAAAATATAGAAACAAACTATCTTAGCAGTGAGTAACCACTCTGAAATAAACCGTCAAATAAAAGGCAAAGTCTATACTAAGCTGTTTAACCACTAAAAAAAAAAAAAAAAAAGGTACCCATTATGTCTCTAATAGTAACTGGATTTTTTATGATAGGAGTTGCACAAAAAGTTTTTACTACTACCATTAAATAAACTTTCTGCTTCCATAACCATTTGATCTGTAGTTACTTCCTTTTAGTAAAGAAAAACAAAGAAATGTAATTTAAATTTTATCATCCTAGAGCCAGCACTAAAGAAAATTTATGATAGAGAAAAGCACTTAGAAGTGTTTGATGTAAAGAAAAACTACGCACCTGGAACTGATAAGAACAAGAAAAACCAATGGCGAGCCCAAACATTGGCTCTTGAGGAGCACGTTATCAGTCAGGGACTTGAGGGTGCTGTATAAATGTGGAGAGTGATTTATAATTAGCTAATCACAAACAACAGCCTCCTGAAGTTGCTAAGTGTTATTCACATTTATGACTAAGAATTATGAAAATAATATTGCAGAAGGTAAAGCAATTCTTCAGAAGCCATTCTTGCAGACTTATTTAAACACACATGTACGCCATCATATGTACACAGAATTATTAACACAATTAATTTTTGACCCAGAAGTACTGAAACACTGAAAATAAGTTCATTATCAAGATTAAAAACAAATAATTATGCAGTAGATACAACAACAAAAGATACAAGAGGAACAAACGGCTCTTTAAATAAAAATCACACAGTGCTAAGGGATAGTATGCAATAAATAAATATCAATTTGCAGAATGTAAAAATACTTATATCATTTCTGAATTACAACCTTCTATGAGAATTTTTCATCTGCTGAGAGCTGGTACTAAGGAATATTTGAAAACTTGCTTAGCTCTTAGTCTATTTATCCAGAACTAAATAATATAATTTTAAAGCATGTTTGCATGCTTAAGGGAAATGCCTCTTAAAAGTAAGCATAAGAAAAAAAAATCAGGGTATTATTTAGCATGTTCTTTTCCAAAGTCCGCTAAATAGAATAGCATTTTCCTTACTATCTTTTGATTTTGAATAATATATTGTGTTAGCCACAATTATTTTTATGCTCCTTAGCAAAATCCCATTTCTGATTGGATTTACTTAAGCTGAATTTTTTTTCCCTAAGTTTTATAGTTTTCATGGCGAACTCACACTAAAAGTGTTGTGATAAAGGAATTGAAAGGGAATGAGATAGAGAAAATGTGTATTCCCATAATCTTCTCTTGCTTGATAAAGTAGATCTATTATTGTTAAGAGATAGACAAGGCTGGTTAAATATCTTGGTTAGAAAATACAAATGAAGTGGTCTAGATAATGATAAAAGAAAAACAAAATAAATGTGACAATAAAACAGCCAAACAAAACAACAGTAAAACAACAAAAGAACTGATTCCTGCTTGAGCCCAGGAGTTTGAGGTTCCTGTGAGCTGTGATGCCACAGCACTCTACTGTGGGCGACGTAGTGAGAGTCTGTCTCAAAAAAAAAAAAAACAAAAAATAAAAAATAAAAGACGGAGAGTAGTGGGTTAAGTTATTTCTAGAAGAGATGCAGATATTTAATAAATTACAAAGCATTTTCTTAAAGAAATGTCATTTCAGGTGATCCTGTATAAGAATGACCTGATGTTGAACCCTCTGAATCTGGAGTTTTGCATTAAAATCTGTGGATTCACGAAGTCACGATTCTTACGACAGTCACTCTAGTTAACTAAGCAACACCAAAGTCATCATATAGTACTGTGAAATTTCCATGAACCTAAAGACACTGAGAATACCGTAGTGGCCATTAGGCAGACTTTTTAGAACTTTTGCTTGATGCTCTAGTTTTCTTTGTTTGACACAAAAAGGATTAACAGAGAACTCACTGAGTAGGTCTGGCTTGACAAATCTAAATGGCCATTCTTTACACCCTTTTATATAATTATATGTCAAATAATGTGGCTTTTATGAAATCAATAATTCAGATCTAACAGATCTTAGAAAATACTCTATTAAATGTATAAAATACAAATACATGAGGTAAGTTTCAATGTCTTCCAATATAACTTTTATTTTCTGGCACTACATATCTAACATAAAGGAGTGTACTACAATCAGTAAAATTGGCATTTGCTATCCTAAAATGAAATTGTGTAAAGGAATAACTTTTTCTAAATATTCAGAAATGGAGGTTATTGTGCTTTTAAGCACAATTCATCTGACTAGACTGCCCAGTGGGGAAAGCTCACTCATCTACAATGCATTAGATAAAGCAGAGGCTCTCAGGTGAAGGGCCCCGCAGAGAACACAACAGGACTAAGTAGAACCTGATATGAGAGGCTGACACTCCAGAACGGGTAACATTCATGCTCGGTAGCTGCAAAGAAACAGCAAGTGAGGAGTCTCTAAGGATAATAACTTCGAAATACCTTTCAACCCTTCATCTAGCTTCTTCCTCTAGCAAAGGTTAAATGTAAGTTTGACACCTTGTTCTATTGCCTGCACTTACCCTCAGGTAATAAAAGAGACAATGAAATATAATAATGGGTCCCTGTGCTCCATGACACTGTATAACATCTAATACACAACTCTGGAAGTTCAAACACACTCTTACTGGTGATTTTAAATCACTGGACTATATTTAAAAGAAAATAAAAGAAAACATTAAAGTAGACATGTGACTAAGTCTATGGTTGTTGTCCCTTGCCTCTGAAGGGGTTGACAACTTTGTTCAAAGCTCCTTCATCCCACTCTCTAATGAACATGATATTGCTTAAGATATGAATGCATTTTAGGTCAGCTGACATACATATTAACTAATCAGATTATACTGCTGTTCACGTTTTTTATTCTGATAATATTATTAACTAAGAAATGATAGTAAACATAATGATAATAAAAATAATAAAGCATTATTATACTGAGCACTCAGGTATGCACCAGGAAGCATGCAATGGTCTTATTTAGATTTTTTTTTTTCTTAAAAAGCAAAAATCACTTGGAAGGCACAGAATAACATGTTCTGAGACATATATCTAAAGTGCAGTCTACTGACACATAGGATATATTTATACTTTAAATCATACTAACTTTATTCATGTTAAGTCTACAGAGATGCAGGAAATATTTCTATCATGAACCATATGTATATATTTAAAGAATACTATTAATTTAATGCAAGAGTTAACACTAAGAAACTTTGGAAATAAGCACAAAAAAGTAATCACTGCAATTTCTATCCTATCTCAGCTTTACCAAAACTTTCCCCCCAAAGACCTTTAATTGTTCTTCTTTTCCTAAGACATATTTTCAAAGACATTTTTCTTCTTCTTCCGCTTATCATCAAACATCAGCAAACACTTTGAAAATTTTATTGCTTGGTAGCTTGCAAATTGCTCTAAGCTATTCCTTTCTTCTCAACCTGCTTAGCTGAGGTTGAACACCTGTACTTCAGGCTGTTGACAGAGTATCTACCGCAAAAGGTCTCAAAGAAGTAGCACAGGGTTAAGGATAGAAAGAAAGCAAAGAGAGAAAACTGCAGGGGGGGAGTGCAATCATTTGAAAAATGGGTATGTTTCTCTAGAATGCAAAGTGATTTGTGAAGAGAATCCCTGATTCCCCCCCGGAGGTTGTCCTTGGAATCCTACTAATGGCCTTCAGACTGGAGAAACAAGGCTTGTCAGCAGAAGGCGACCCACTAATTCCAAGCGTCCTGTCAGCTCCCCAGAGCAGTGCTCTTCCTCACCAGTATCCTCTGCCACTGCTAGCCAGTAACGGAGATTTCTCATGCAAAACAAAATAGCAAACACTAATTTCTGCATTCAGAGAGAAACGACTTTAGAGACTATCTGATTATAAGCAAAAGCATATCAAAAAGACTGTTTTTGTGATGTATACTGCTGCCTAAACATCATTCACTCAATCAGCTTCTATACCACTGGAAGGAAAGGAAGTTAAGGGAATAAATTAATATGTGAACAGCAAATTCACTAGGATGTTAGATTTCAGCTTTGCTCCTAAAATCCATTGTAATAAGATGATTAAAATGATTTCCTTAAAAAATTCTATATATTGGTTTCTTAAGTGCCAATGATGTAGGATATAAATTTCCTTTGCCCTTTTAGTACCGTATAAATACATGAGGGTTCATATATGTGTGTGTGCAAATGTGCATATATACTTTATATATATATATATGATGTTTGTGTGGATATGTGTATATACATGGGGTCGCTAGGAAAGTTTTGAGATAGACTATGTTATGGTCCATTATTTCCCTTCCAAGAAACACAATACAGTGTCCTTTCTGATTCACCAATGCAAGATTCTACTTGCTCAGCTTATCAGAGTTGCTAGGAGGGCTTCATTTGTTTCCATCTGCACAGATTTTACGTTTTTTGATTTTTATGTATCTCAAAACTTTCGTAATGACCCATGTATACAGGGTATTCACAGAACTTGAAATGTAGATCAATGGAGAGTAGGATAAGGGTATTTTTGCTTGTTTAAGGTGTAAGCTAAGGGTGTTTTGCTAGTTTATTTTTTATTTATTTACTTATTTATTTTTGCATTTTCTCACTCTTTATAGTGAAAGGAGCTGGTAAATATGCTCCTTAAAATGCATGTTTATTTTTTATGTCGATGTACACCCCACAACTAATATTTCCATGTGTATTACTCAACAACCAGGTTTATGTTATAGTATCTTTAATTATGATCGAAGTTTTTGTGGTAAACATCAATGTGTGACATTGAGGGGGATAAAAAGAGGAACAAAAGAATAAAAAATCAGTCTGGATACCCAGTCCTGTGGTTGATGTGGAATGAAATGAATGCCTCCATGGTATTGTCTCAGTGAAACATCAAAGCTATTTGATAATTGAAGATTTCCAAGTCTCCATAGTATATTAGCTCCACTACTAATTCTTTTTTTTTTTTTTTTGCGGTTTTCGGCGGGGGCTGGGTCTGAACCTGCCACCTCCCGCACATGGGGCCGGCGCCCCACCCCTTTGAACCACAGGCGCCGCCCTCCACTATTAATTTCTTATGAAATATTTCTTTTCTATTGTAGCCATAGTAATTATGTGAGTTTTAATAAGGCTCCCCTATTAGAAAAAAGCAGAAAGATATTTTTTCAAACGTCCTATATTAAAATGTTCTACATTTAGAGATCAGAAAACTGCAAGTCCTTTAGAGCTTTAATTAAAAATGCATAAAATGTGAAGGACAGAAGTGATTTTGCATAGTAAAATAATCAAACTGCTAGAAATGGACCTCAAATTGCTTAATTCTTAGTTTATGAACAGAAATAATTATAGGCTTATACTCAAGCACGGCAAGTGCTCCTTCATTAGCGCGATTGTGACACTGCAGTATTGAGTCTGAGCCTCAATGATCTCATCTACAAAATGGGCAAAACTATACCTAAAACTGGGAGCATATTCTAAAAATGGAATGATACAAATGTAAAACACTGACATTTAAAAATAGTAATGTTATTGACAGTGCTCTAATATCTGTTTTTACACATAAAATAATAATAGTCAAATGGAGTACTAAATGACGAAAAAGTATTTCAAATGGAAAGACATGTTAAATTCCCAAATTAACATCTTTATCAATTCTTCATACTTTTCAAAGTTAACAAACTGCATTCAATTTTTAAAATTTCTTTCTAAGGGTGTAGTAGGGACAGGACAAAGAGATTCTAATCTAAAAAATTAATAATTAACAATGATGGGGACATTCTAAAAAAGGGGAATGATGATTACACCTGAACTACTAGATATAAAGAACAGTAAAAAGTCACTGCACTACTGGTAAAATAATTTACAGATACAAGTGATAAAATTAATAGAGAGATTAGTATAGACATGAATTTAGTTCATATGATTAAAGTGAACAACAAAACCTATTAATTTACTAATAAAAATTTTTTTTATCAAAGACAACAGAGTTATATTTCTGCCTCTCATCACATGCAAAAATCATGTGCCTCAACAGCAGGCCAAGAACACACCAATAGCTAATGAAGTATACACACAAAAATACAGGTACATATTTACACCAGAAAATTTTCTGAGCATTATGGCAAAGAAACAATAATAAAGGAAAAGGAATAGCTCCCCTACACACATTCTTAAATAGTTATAAAAATGTAACAAAATATAAGTTTAAAATCTGAGAGAACATCATGATGTCCGACCAAGTTTTAGTCATATAAAATACTGAGATTGTGAAAACTCAATAAAAATACAAAAAAAAAAAAATCACTAAGGAAAGAATGAAAGTATACATAAAATATTCATACATTTAAAATGTCAAATACAAGCACAGGTGAAGACAGCTGGGGAAATGGGCACCTCATCCTTGCCTGTGGGGAGGTTATATCAGAGAGGCTCTCTACAGGTGAATGTATTAATATAACTTGAAAATCTTTAAAATCCTCCTGCTTTGGAATTCAGTAATTTTAGTTTCAGGAATTTATTTACAAGTAATTATCAGAGATGCCCGCAAAAATGTATATATCGTTTCACATCATAAAGCAACTTAAATATGCTGCATTAGGGGAAGAGTATAAATCTCTAAACTCAATATAGTCTCAAACTTGTTAACAATGCTAGCAATTGATATTGATTTTCTTCAAGTGGCAGAAAGAGCTTTGCATTTTCTTTTTTCCTTTTCTATATTTTCCTCATCTTATACTATAAACATAAAGTAAGGGAAATTGTTTAAAATTATGTTAAAACAGAAGTGGTGTATGATAGGCAAAACTAATTTAGCTTGCATTCATAGAATTAGATGGCCGAGCGGCTAATTGTACAGGCATCTGAATGCCTGACCAAAGGATTTCCATGTCATGGGTAGGCAGTAGGGAGCCCGGGAAGTTCTTTGAGCAGGGAATTCTCACAATTTGGCAGTTAAGTTCTGGGCTAAGTGGATGACTTTGAATCTAGTTGCAAAGTGTCCAAATGTCAGGATTTAGTGCTCTTAAGAATGTAACATCAGCAAATTCAAGATAAACAGACATACTGAAATAATAAATAGTTCCTGTATTAGATATTTAAAGTAAGACTTTGCTGTCCATTGTCATACACAGCAGCAACATTCTAAGTTTTGTGTTCTCTTCTTTGTTATCTCATGAAAAGAATAGACCTGGAGTGCATGAAATTCATATAAAGACCCCACTGGCAGCACCACATCTACAATCTGGGTCCTGGAGTTCCAAGCATAGCATGTTTGGTTTTAGGCTAAATTTAACTGTGAGGATGATAGGAAATATGAGTATCCCTGTGACTTCTAACTAACAGGTTTATTCATTGAACTGCTGGAAACTCAACTATTTCAGAATTTTAGGGCAAAAATAATGAATTCATTTGAATTTTTAAAGAGCTCTCAGATATTGGGAACATTGTCACAGTAACTACCCCATGACAGGGGCTTTTATGACACTCTACTCTCCACAACCACTCCCCACCCTGAAGACCCATTTTCCTTCCCAAATACAACATAGGTTTTGATGTGTAAAACGATTTCGTATTTGCTTAACAACACATTACAAATGATTCCTTTGGTTGACTAAACATATAAGTCATATCTATTTATACAACGTAATGGGTTTAACCTTTAGGACCTACCTCTTCTTATAAGAGAATCATTAATTTCACTTTTAAATCAGTTCTACTTCAGAGAAAGAAAAAAAAATTCCTCTTCCCTGGAATGTATTCGATATTTTTTCCTTTCCTTTTCCATCTTAATCTTGAATCTTGAATGTCTCTTTGCTCACTCTTCTACATTTAGTCTACAGTGACGTTACCTTCCTACTAATATTCTTTTAAAATTGAAACCTCATTACCCTTCAAGTTTCTGTTTCATTCATTCTGGATGCCATGTCTTCTTTTTATAGTTGGATCACAAATTTGGAAACAAGATAATGTGAAATTGCCTACACTTTTTGGCAAAAGACCAAACATTTAGAGATTTTTAATAATTTAGAGCTAAGAGGAAAATCAGATAAAATGGGAAGATTTTTTTTAAAGTCATTCGGTAATTTAGTGGATTAAAATGATACTTTTGGGCAAAGGTACTTTAAACTTTGAAATAAAAACATCAGAGGGACACTTTATATCAGCCCATAAAGCACAATATTCTGCTTTGGCTACGGGTTTTGAGAATCACTGTCCAGATTACTGGAAATGAATGGGTCATTGACAGGAAAATCCTGAAATTAATAATTCTATCTACAAATTCTTTGAGTACCCAGAGATAGAGTGAGCATATGAATTGACTATTATAAAATTCATCTATTTGTGAAATAAAAGGATACTATTTTCATCACTCAATTTGGAAAAGAACACATGATTTTTGATGAGTTGCATTCACAAATCATCTAATCTTGAAGATTAAAAGCAGTCTTTTTAAGAAGATGAGTGAGAGGAGGAATGGTGCAGCATGTTTTTAAAACAGGGATGAAATATCTTTTTAGTCTTTTGTTTTATTTATTTTTTTAAGTAAAAAGCTTTCCATTTTCTTCTTGTGCATTACATTTATACATATCTTAAGGATAATATTTATCAAATTTCAAAGCTTATATTTTGACAATTGCTTAAATGTACAATATACTAATTGCCTGAGATAAGTATATTTAGTATATCAGAGTCATAATATTTACTGATGTAGATCATTAAATCTAATAACATCAGAAAAATATATACATATATGTGTGTTAGTTTGTAGTAATGAAAATATATATCAGAAATGTACATGCATGTATGTTTATATATAGATATTAATTTTAGCATAAAGAAGGAGATGTTGATGGGATTATAAATGAGTCAGAAGTTTGATTCCCACTCACCTGGCCACTATGAATTATAATGATGCCATTGACCAAGTCATCCAAATTTTCAAATCTGTTCATTAGCAAACTGAAGATTATGCCTTTAGAATTAAAGAAGATTACATATATAAAGTGCCTCACACGTGAAAGCCAGTCAAGAGTTACTATGAAGATTAAATTGGATAATTTACGAAGAGTTCTTAGGGATTTTCTTTGTACGTGTTTGCTGTTTATCAATCTATACATTCATCTAGCATAAGTGTGCTTAGCACTTAACATGTGCTAGATGTTTGTAAGTGCTCTATGTTAAAAATCTAAGTGTTCTATAAATAATACAAAATAAAAAGTAAGACTCTCAAGCATTAACTTTATTTCTGGGCTTATTCTGCATTTAATGTAGCAAAGGATTAAATCATCTTGAAGTGAAAAGCAGCAGGATAATCATGAGTTGTGATTTCATGTTTTATTGTGAATGTTAATTGGCCATCAATTCTAAGTATAAGGTAGTAATCAAGGGTAATGCAGTTTTGATTCAGGATATTTATCTTTCAAAAATAATTAAAATAACTAAATGGTTTGTACAGATTATTTACTAATATGCTGCTAGCATAGCTATACAGAACAAAGATTATGCATAATAAGCGAAACGTAATATTTCAAATTGTAGCAGTTAATGGGAATGAGGCAGATGTGCTCAAAAAGTCGCCCATGGCAAAGTGATAAGCAACTTGTTTTGGCAATCCAGGGTAAAAAAAATACCACCTGAGTACAAAAATAAAATTCATTTTTAGATAAAGAAAACTAATCTCCATTTGCACCACTGCTTTTGTATAGCATATAGCCTGATCCAAACATTTATTTCAGGAATAAAGAATAATCCACAAGCCTGTAGCAGGAACTGATTAAATCCACACATATGAACATGAAAATCACCATTTCTTTATCAAATAAATCTAGGTATTAAACTAGGTATTTTAATTAAACTAGGTATTATATTAAATAACTGAGGTGTGGACAAATTAACCATTTTAATATATTTGAATAAGCATACATTAATTTTACATAATTAATCAATACATTAATTTAGTGAGGGAATAGGCACTCGCTGTTTTCCATTTTAATAATTTCACAAAGAGTAACATGTATTATGGGCCCATAAAGCAAAACTATCAATGTGGCCACCAAAATATTTTAGCATGATTTTTACAATTGGGCTCAATACCATGATCTTCATGTCATATTTAGCAAATTTTAGTCAAAATCATGTGTTCTATTTGAAATGATACAAGTGGTTACAGCACAGTGTCTGGAAAAACATCTGTATAAACTAAAAATATACATATATGTATATGTTTAATAAAAATTATTTTCAGTGATGCCTGATCCTCAGAAATTTTAAGTAAGGTAATGAAGATCAGTCATGTTTCAAGGAAAACAATAAAACTGGGTTGTTGAACTTTGCCACTTTTTCACCTTCTCCTACCCTCTCCTAAACCTCTCTCACTTTACCTTCAGAGCCTAACATCATTTTACCAGATATAATCATAAATTATTTTGAAGTTCTATTTTGCCAATAGGATTTAGGTAATCATCTGCCATGAAAATGATGTAATTCATTTTCCTAACTAAGCCAATAATACAGCCTAATCATGTAATTTGGCATATTTCATTTTTTAAATGCACCTGTCTTCAAATGGTTTGTTTATAGAATCAGGCCAAGGCTGGATGTCTTCCCTATTCGGAAGCACAGATAAACCTTTGCAACAGGTTTAAAAAAAAAAATTCTAAATTTTCTGTATAATGCTTTTTAAACTGTCACCAATATTTACGCTGAACATTTGAATAAAAGTCTCTAGAAAATCCTAATATTTAGCATCATGATCACATAATAATCATTTCAAAACACATCTTCAGTAAGGCTAAATTGGTTTTAAACTATTTTAGGGATAGAAAATACTTCAAGTTTCAGTTTTGTTGTTGTTGTTTGTTTGTTTGTTTGTTTTTTGAGACTGAGTCGCACTCCGTTGCCCCAGGCTAGAGTGCCATAGCATTGCAGCTCACAGCAAACACAAACTCTTGGGCTCAAGCAATCCTCTTATCTCAGCTTCCCCTGTACAAGGGGCTATAGGCACCCATCATACTGCCCTGAAAGTTTTTCTATTTTTCATAGAGATGGGAGTCTCACTCTTGCTCAGGCTGGTTTTGAACTCCTGAGCTCAATCATTCCACCCAATTCAGCCTACCAGAGTGCTAAGATTACAGGCATGAGCCACCACGCCTAGCTGAAATATTTCATTATAGAACAAAATTGTTCTTTGGTTTACTAAAAAAGCAGAGTCAATTATTTATTATATGTTTCTATTCATCTGGCAACAGCTATTTTTGCATCTTGAAGATTTGATTTATTTTTATCTACAAGATGAAGTATCAAAACATTTATGATGTATCCCTGGGAAAAGGACAATATGCCTCTCAGAGAGCTTTACGTAGTATCATTGTATTTAACCATAACAAGTGGATCACTTACTATGTGCGTAACGCTTATTTTGTGAATTAAATGCCTGTAATATTTTAAAGATATAGATGGGTTCTTGATCTCAAGGGCTTGAAAATTCAGTCAAGGACCATTTATGCATCAAAATGAAAGAATTTAATAATAGCTAAACCGACAAAGCAACATCGAAGTAAGCGCACATTTTAAAAGTCCTTGTAATCCAGATTTAAGCTCATCATATGGAAAGTGGCTATGCAAAAGTATTCATTTACAGAGAATTAAAATATGGAAATGATTCTTTTAAAGTCACACAGCATGTTGTTGTGCAGATGATAAGCCAGGTGGCCCCTGAAATGCCAGCCAGTAATGATGCATTCGAACCAAGTAAACTGAGATAAAATAATTTCTGAAAATACTCAATGAGCATGTGACCACCCTCTCTTCACTATTTTAGAGAAGCAAGGACCCATGACCACAAAATAATTACTTCATTTCCACTGAGAATTAAAAATTAAATACAAATACCTGATTAAGAGTTTTGCTTATGATGCCTTTAAAACAGCAGGTTTTTAGGGAAAAAAAGGACATTGTAGAAAGTACACAACCATATGAAGGATTTGTGTGACTTTCCAGATAAAGTTGCTATTAATCTACAATTACTGAAGACCTCTCATGCACAAGGCATTACACACATAATATTTTGAACCTCACAATAATTTTACAAGGTTGGTGTGATCCTTCTTTTATAGATAAGGAAACGGAAGTTCATTGGATCTCAGGAATATACTCAGGAAATGGCTGAGACTTGATTTATAGGTTTATCTCCCTGTCTCTAGGCCAATGCTTGTTTTTATATTATCTTCCAATAAAGCATTCTCATTCAGTCCATTTTGATCCTACTACCTTGCTTCATTTTCTTTACAGTAATGTTCACTCTCAGAAATTATACAAATTATTTGTTCACAGGTATATAGTCTTATCTGATAGACTGAAAATTCCATGGAGCCAATGCCTTCTATATTCCTAGCATATAGAACTCAATACCTGTTGATTGACTGGCTGAATAAATAAATAGCTGGATCTAATTAAATCTCATGGTCTTTTCATTATATGGCATACAACTCTTTCAATGAATTGTATGCCATATAATTGCTTGTTAGAATGATATTTATTTAACTAAAATGAGTAAAAAGTTATAATTCTGTGGGTATATATGTATGTATAAACATATATACTTTAAAGTTTTTTTTGGTAAAGTTAGCGTATGAGGTCTTTGAATGTGCAAACATAAAATACAAAATAAGACAACAGGTCTATAAACACATAGAATTAAGGTACATCATTATCATTTGAGATGCTAACACATGACTTTTTTCTATATATTTTTTAGGAATGTGATCCCTGAGGCTATATAAGACTTTACAGGAGGTCAGTGGTAGTGGGTCATGCCCTACTACCTAGCACTCTGGGAGGCCAAGGTGGAAGGATGGCTCCAGCATGGGAGTTGGAGACAGACCTGAGCAAGAGGCAGACTCCATCTGTACTAAAAATAGAAAACCATTAGCTGAGCAGTGGGGGCACTTGGCCTCTAATCCCAGCTACTCATGAGGTTGAGACAGAAGGATTGCTTGAGCCCAGGAGTTTGAGTTTGCAGTGAGCTATGATGATGCCAGGGTACTCTAGCCAGGGTGGGGGGAAGATCTCACATGAACAAATAAACAAACATAAGTGTTTTCAAAATAGGTGAGTACCAGGCCAAGGGGACTACCCTTAGGCCATAATATACGTGCATAGTACACTATTCTACTTCAAAGACCAAATAACAAACACCAGCGAGGCAATGATTCGTTATGAAAATAGTTACTACATTCCTCACACTGCCACCAACATTTATTTTAAGGCAAGATCGGAAATACCTAAAACCTACCCTCATATTACTTATTTTTAATTGTTCTTTGTAAAATTAACAAGATTTTTTTGTGACTCATTTTTCTCTAAAGGCATTTTTTTTAGTTATTTCACTAGAAGTGGGATAGTCACCGGAAATTAGCATGTCAAGTCTTGCTTTCAAGTTGTTTTGATAAGATCAGGAGAACAGAAGACAAACTACAGTAGCTATAACAAAATGTAAGATTATATATAACTTTAAACTCGGTATGCTCATTGAACCTTGCATGCCAGCATTATCATTTATTTAAAATAAAGTTATTAATTTTATATAACTAATGTTTACTGCCTTAACCTGGTGCTAAAATTTTAGAAAATGCATGCAGAATTTTAGATCCTATTATTTTATCTAACCACTTATCTGACCATTGTTACATTATGCCTCATCCTTCTCACCTTATCAATAAGCACATGAGTTTTATGCACATTTTTATCAGTGCAATTCAGCATCAGAATAACACCAGTTAGATTATACCTGTGTCATTTTCTGCCCTTAGTTGCAACTGACTTGGATTAGAGCCAAGATGCAAATTTCATATGTGCTTCAGTATTCCTTATAAACATATATATAATTACTACTGATGTCATTCCCATCATCATCACTCTCTTTATCCCTATTATTAATCAATTTTGATTTGTTTTACCCTGTGCTAGTCAGAGTATTTGGCCCATTATATGTATTTACCTTCAAAATAGCTTTATGACACAGTTATTATGATAGTCATTTAATAGGTAAAGAAAACTTAGGTACTGTGTGGAAGATCTGTATATAAACCCATGTCTTGCTGCATTCAGCAGCAGAGCTCTTAACCACAGTACATGGATTCTACTGAAACTCCCCAGGAATGTTGCTCTTTAGCATCACAAGTCTTACAGAGGAGGGGTTCTCATTTGCATTATATCTTTGGTGCCTAATACAGTGTATTAACTTATGAAGGTTCTATCCAAGAATTTTTTTTAAAGTGAAGCTACAATTTTTTCTGAGCATTTAATCAATTTAATAACTTTTTTTTAATTTGCAAAAATCTGTAAGACCTCTTCAAGGTAATATCATATATATATTTGGGCTTCCTTTTTCTTATGACTTTAACTGAATCTCACTATAATATTTCATTTTTCAGTTAAAATCGTATTACTGACCTTGATGTGATCTTATTTCCTACTCTTAGACTCTGGTTCCTTATTAATATTCTGCCTTCAGGTTGAAGTTTCATTGGAATTAATTTCAAAGTATAATACAGGCCTGAGTAAAAGCACAGTAATAAAGTAGATGAAATCGGCCTATAATCTTAATTAGATAAATATAAATTTATTTTTAAAAAAACACACAAAATATCTGTGACTGTGTATCTTCTGCATTTTAGGAAAAAGGCAAAGAGTAATACAATTTGTTTAATACATTCTAATGAGAATGATTTTCAATGTTTCATGTCTTATAAATTTAGCAACAACATTGTCAGCTACAAAGAATATTCTTCAAAAACCACAAATGATATAATTACTGTCCCTTCTATTATGGTTAATTAGTCATGTTCTATATGGTAAGGGGAATACCTTACATTAGTTTATGCATTGGGAAAACATGTTTTCTTCTGATACAGTAAGCATCACAAATTTGCCTGTCAAACACCTGGATCACACTAAGAGCTATAATCACTGAGGAAGGCAATGAAACCTACTTATTTTGCTGGATCAAGGCAATTAAACATCAAAGTTTGAATTTGGTATATCACCACTAATAGTGCTTCAAACCATATAACTCAAGTTTTATTTATTTACTTTTTTGAATAAAATTTGGAAACATAAAATAGTTTCATTATAACTCAGGAAAAAAGTGTGAGTTTAATGTCAAAATAATTCATTATCTTGATGTTAAAAAAGGTAGACAAAATCATCAGTTGACTATACCGTGATTCATTATCCCATAGACTATGATAGAATTCTGTTTTACAGACCTTTCTTTTTTAAATTTCTTCCTTAAGCTCTACTTAAAAACTTTTCTTTCTTAATTGGCAACTCCATGAAATTGTAAGACTACAGGTAAAGTGTGTGTGTATATATGCAATTAACGTACCTATGTCTGTGCTTTTATACACACAAAGAGTAAGAATTTTTACCTGTCCTCCCGCAGAAACCAATTTTAACCTTCTTAGGGGCTATACATCTCTCCACTGAGAATATATGCAGCAGACAAAGCTCAAAGTTCAAGCTGTGGAAAATTCATTTTCATTTAATTAACTTCAGTGAGACATCTGCAGTTAGTGGTTTAACCTGCTCTCGTAGCCTTTTTTTTTTTTTTAAACAAAGATAATGTTAAATGAATGGGATGAGACAAATAAAGAAAAATAGAGAAACACATTATTTTTTGTAAACATCTTTAAAGGACCATATTATACAGTTCCTCTATAAGACAAGATATTAATGAATGTAAACTTTCAATTATTTTTTACAAATAAAGAGTTTGAAATTAATTCCAGAACTATGCATCAGTTTCTTCTGTGCATACTAAGTTTTAAGCTAAAATCTTTAAAAGACAAGGAAAAAAAGGAAAAGTTAATAATAAATGTGTCTGTGTGTCATAAAATTTGATGCTAGATAAAAACAAAATGAGAATATTAACTGAATTCTTGACTTTAATACCTGGCTAGACTGGCATTTTGTAGAAATTATGTTTTGGTATATTTTATACGAAAAATTTTGAAAAGTTTTGACATTTACTTGGCATCTTACTCTCACCTATCTGTGTCATCTATTTCTCATTCTTACTGTCTTTCTCAATATTTTGTTTTGTTTATGTGTTTTATTACACGTCTGCATACATAGAATGTGAACTGTAGAGACACAATAGTACCTTGTGTGGGTTAATTTCAGGTAGTTCGAAATTGCCACATGCTAATTTCTATAGCTACTGACCCAGTGCTATGCAATCTATTAATTACAGATAAATGTTATTTTCTAACCATAATTCGTATGTTGTTTTGGAATATCATTCATGAGGCTGTTAGCACTCCTAATAATAACTGGATTTATTTCAATTATTCTAGGAACTATTATGCCTAATAATAATGGGATTCATAATTTGCATATGGTTTTGGTGAAGCTTACGGTGGGGTTTCCAGGCTAATGCTGATCGCATAGCTAGGATGTACCTATGCAGACAGCACAGCTCCCACTTGGAGCCAACTTTGGGATTCCTGGCACAGAGATACTTCACATATAAGCTAGCGGTGGCTCAAGCCCTGGGGAGAATGCATGTTCTATGTAACCTACTCAGGAGGGGTAAGACCAAAGATATCTTTAGACACTCTTCAACACAAATCCTTTTGCTGCTGCCATTCTGTATCTTTTGCCTGAAATAAAGGTGCCCATGAGAATAAAATGATTCTTATATACCTTTCTTACCAATGCAACACTCAATGTGATTCATGTGTAATTAATACCATTAGTAGTGTAAGTTAGTTTTTATTCCTAAAAGGAAAATCGTGTCCAGTGAAATGCAATTGACTATCACCCCTGTCGAGATGTTGACTTGTTTTCTGCTAGTTTTGCATATTTTTGTAAATTTATTTCAGCCTCTTTACCTGACTGTGTGATATTTGAGGTTTTCCTTTTGACTAGATATTACAACTTCCTGGTTCCCTCATTAAGTAATGAACTAAATTAAATCTTTGATGTGTTTTCATTCTATATCAGGATTAAAATAATAATATATCCTCTTTCAAATTTCTCCTTTAACAATTTATTTTCTAAGGCAACATTACTTAGTCATTAAGACCAACTGCACTAGTTGATTATCTGGTGTTCAATCCAGGTGCTGCCAACCATATGGCCCTGGCTAAGTTAAATGCTCCACGTATGAATTTCACCCGCTAAAAAGAGGGTTGCATAATATAACTTCCTTATGCTTTCAAACTGGTATGGCTCGATCCTATCACCAAAATGGAACTACTGTCAGCTTCTATCTGACTGTGATTTTGAGATGAGTAAATCAAAAAATATAAGCAACCAACCAATATGGACTGACAAATGGCTGGAGCTAAATATTAGAGTCCCTTTGCAATAACAATGGAGGTAAATAAAATCCTTTAATTTTTAACCAACATGTTGTTGGTTATCTTCTTGCTTTAGTCCAACATGCTTAAAATTGTTGACCTCCCTGGAGGAGTGATATAAAAATAAACATAAAAACTATTTTATTTACTTTCTTTTTCTTAGATGCCTGATATTGAAAGATTATTCCACTTCTTCTTCTTCTTCCTCCCCCCACCTTCTTCTTCCATTATTATCATCACCATAACCATCATCACCATCTTCTTCATTTTGGTATGTGAAAACTCACAGAAACTAGGTATGTTAATGTTGATCATACAATCAACCAGGGAATGCTGGAAACACAGCCACACAGAATTAGAGAAAATTAGATAAAAGCATGACCTTATGTTCATTCTTATAAATTACTTTTAGTTACATTTCTCTATTAAAAAATTACTTACCTATAAAGAAGATCCTGACAAACCTTTATATAACTTCTGAAATCATCTGGAACATTTATCCAGTCAGTGAGGAGGAGGAGGGAAATAATAAAAGAGCTAGTTGAAATACCCTCTAAATGAAGTATTAATCATTCCCACTCTTGGAATCTGAATAGGATAAATTATCATTGCATTTAACCTTATTAAAAAAGTTCCGTGTCGAGACACAGTCAAGCTTCCTACAAAACACATGGGTAAGCAGTCACAATGGCTTCCCTGCGTTAAGCTCAACTAACTGAAATGATGCCAGCAAACATCCATAAGATCAAACCTTTTATTCCTTTGCTCCACCCATGTTAAATGCACACAAAAGAAAATATGATTGAAATGATTATGTTCAAAATAAGGAAAAAAGAGATTAAATTAAAATTCTATTTTCTGTCAAACCCAATATACATTCTTCCCCTCAAAACAACAACACATGCACCTCAGACATGCAATCAAGGTGGCAAACTTAATCTTGTAAACGTATTGTGTCCACCCATTATTGACGTTGCCTCTCAGGGAATTTCCATTTTTACTTGAGCTAGGCCAAATATTATTCCCTACTTAATATCATCATTCTTCTACATTATTCATTTAAAACAAGAAAAGACACTATAATGTAGAGGAAGATGAGCTTTAAGGATATACTCTTAGAACACAATTGATCAAAAAGGGAAAAAAAAAAAAAACAGGAAGAAAGCGTCCTGACCAATTTGTAAAGAACTTATGATACTGACACTAATTGGTGGCAAATTTGACAGGTTATAGATAAGTGAGTTGTCTCTGTCGAGGAGCAGTTCTGTAGATCCATTTTTTTGTAGTCCTTTCCATGCCAATCACTGAAAAGCCTGGTGAACTGACCCAGCTGAATTGAGTCATTGAAGGCGAGAGGAGGGAATTAATTGTGTTCTCTTGCATCTTTTCCTACTGCCAAAGAAGAGCACTATTGTCCTGCCTGAAGAATTCCCTTTCAGCCTTGAGGATCTCTGCCAACTTCACTGAGAAAGTCAAACTGCATATCCAAGTGGAAGTAAGGGGGGTTCACATCCAGCTTTGTTCTTGGGGGTGGGGGTTGTGATGAGGTCGAGACATGACTATCATTGAACATCACGTGTTAAGTTTATTTTGAAAGCAGTTTTAGTGAAAAATGAGAAACATGAAAGTGAGAAAGGAAAAAGTCTAAGTATAAATGTATAGCCTGAATAAAAGCTACACTGAATGCTATAATATTTATAATGTTGTCTGTGTATGCATGCAATGAAATGTCACTTATTAAACGCATCAGGGGCTCTGAACCTGAGAGAGCAATCTTATCTGAAGTAATGATATAAATGTCCACTTTCACAGATGAATGGATACTTTGGATTTTTTTAAAATCACTTTCTTTAATGTGACCTAATTAAAGGTGCAAGTTCAAAAGGATTTTGAGTCGTAAAAAATGTCAAATCTCAAATAGAACTTATTTGAGGATTTGAAGTTAGCCCACATAAAATGCTAAAACTATTCAGTGAGTACCCCCACAAAGGACATGTTAGCATAATTTTCATGAGAAATGTAGGTAAGTTGACAGGATGTTCAGGGTTAGAATATAGGAAATTTTGAAAAAGAAAAATATAACATTACTCCATAAATTAAAAAAATGACTTTAAATGTTCAACACTGAGATTGTCTGAACTCAATAAAATTTAGCAGCCTAAGTGGCAGTTGAGGGTTCCTATGGGCTCATATGTAAAATCATTTTAGGGTGAGAAAATAAATGCTGCTGCAGATACTTGATAAAAGCTACACCTGTCCAAAGCAAATGAATGGAATAGGATATTCATTCAATTGAGTCTCTTCTTAGCTCTCCGCACTTGCAGGACTGGAAGAGAACCAGCCTGTACTTTTTTTCACTGCTCTAGTTTGATTTAATTTTTTTTACACTTCCTGCAGTAAGGACTATTTATTTATTTATTTATTTGTTTAATTTGTAGAAGTCTTGGCAACTAATCCTGCTGAACACCTCTAAAAACACTAGCTCTGCATAGTAAAAACTGTGAAATGCATAAGCCAATAGTTTTATTTGGTAATAAATTCACTTGTATGGCATAATGGCCATATGGCAGAAGGGATTTTGTTTGTTTATCTGTGCTTCATTAAAGGGAGCCCCCAGCATTTTTTCTTTGTTTGAGAAAGATCTGTTATAAATATGACTTCCTGAAAACCAAGCAAGGTAAAACAGACACGTACATCTTTAAATTAACTTTCCAACTGGTCATAGTTTTTTGCAAAGCAAGAAGCTAGAGAGTATGATAGCATTCAATTGAAAAAGAAAAAAATATAGAAAGCATACGCTGCAGTACCTTGACCCTACAACCTATTTCACCTAAATTCCTTTTCCAAACAAGTAATTTTTTGGATGTCACCACAATTTATCAGGGTCAGCATCCAAATGTAAAATAAGTTACTTATTTAAATTAGTTTATTTGCTCAGAAAAAAAGCTATATGACCTGGCATGCATTCTATAAGTATTAATTTACTTGTGCATAGGATTTAAAACATCTTCTTTGTAGTAGCAGGTGGTTTATAGCAGTGAATTAAAGCACAAACTGTGTAAGATCATGTTTAGAATGTATCAAGTAAGAAACAGAATGTCCTTTCATCCAGGCTGTAATGGATAGAAAAACAAAAGGCTTCCATCACCAACTCCATTACTGGTGGGAGTTTTTTCTTTTTTTCTTCATTTACTTATTTATTTATTTATTTTTAATGTTTTTCTTCTTAATTTGTTGAGACAGTATTATTGTTACCATCTTTTACTCAGCCATAGTCAACTATATTTGGGACTCCTGGATCCTAGCCTGGAATAAAATTTACGATGTATCTATATATATTCTATACACAGTCATCTACAGGAGCTAGCTTATAATTGGCAAAATCAAACCTCCTTCTCCTCATCATCATGAATACTACCATTGCTTAGTAAGGCAAGTAATTTTATCTCCACATACATTTTACTGCTTTTTAAAAATTAAATATGACTATCAATATCAAAAATAACTTTCATAGAGTAAAAATGATACCCCTATCTTTAATAAAAATAGAAATAATTAGCTGGATTTGGTGGAAAGTAGTCTGCATTTGTAGTCACAGCTGCTTGGGAGGCTGAGGCAGGAGGATCGCTGGAGCCCAGGAGTTTGAGTTTGTAGTGAGCTATGATGATGCCACTCTACTCCGTCCCAGGCCACAGAGAAAGACCCTGTCTTCATAAAAAATAAGTAAGAAGCAAATAAATGTATTTTTCAAATGACTTTTAGACTAGTCTGGGTTATCTAAAATGAGATAAATGAATGAAGAACTTGTATTCATGAATAAACTAGCAACAACAATAACAATACAATAAGACTTGTGAACAAAAATATAGAGCCAAGTAGACCCTGTAAAACGACTTAACCAGAAGTGCAGCTGGCTTGCCTAGGAAAAACAAAGAAATTCGCTTGATTCTCCTGAATTCAGGAATAGCCCTTAAATCTAGGCATTCATTGGCCCAATGATGCCATCTACTCTGATAGACAGAACTTTAGAGTTGCTTAAGCATTGATTTATAAGTATTCCTAAATAACTACGATATATAGGCTCTGGTGGGTGAATCAGACAGACAGCTTTAGGACTTCAAGGAATTCGGCAAAAATGGTTAGGAAAATACTAAGCCAGGTAGTCATGAGTAAGCTGGGCTAGAAATACTGAATTTTGAACCCTTCAGCGCTTGTTTCACGTTACTATAACTGTCACGGTCTATTCAACGTTTTTTTTTTTTTTCCAGAAAATAGGTAAACATATGCAGAATACCAAGATCGTGTATGTGTTCCTCTTGCTCTACAACTTCATATGCCAGCTCTTTGATAATCTCAACACCATCCTAAAGAACAGAAAATGTATTGAAATTACTGACGAATTAAAGACTTTGTATATTTCCCAAGCCAAAATATGTATGCAGCGTATGAATTAAAAGCAAGTATTCTAAACGCTGTTCCATATCGCATTAACCAAATATAATAAAAGTGTGTGTTAAAAGCCCTGAAGAAGGCAGAAGGTGCGTCCAGAAACAGGCTTTATATTTGTCTTACTGTTCTTATCATTATCGCTGCTTGCAGGGTATTTCTTTCTACAAATATCCACTTTCTAAAATTGGGGAATTTTTATAAAACATGAAAGTCAGTGGACCTTATAAATTTTTCAAATGTGATTTATTTCAGCTGTATAGTCTGGGTATACAAGCTCCTTTCTGTTTCGTCCTTCCTGGAAAATCTGACTATTTGTCGCTCAAGCAGACAGTGAGTACGAGCTGTCAGTTTAAAAAGTGTTGAACCCGCAGGCCTCATGAGTTACTGTATTGGGATAGGGAAAATTTGCTCTGTGTTCTGCCAGAGAATTACAACATATTGCTGCCTGGAGCAATGTTAACATTTAATGTCTTTGTTGTGGTAGCTTGAGCTCCCCCACACCCTTCACAGAGTAATTATAGTATTTTTTCTTGCCTTTTTCCACATTACTTTGTATCACTCTTACTAACCTTTTTTACATACTATCAGCGATCTCAAGGGAATGCTGCACAAAAGTATACCTCTTTCAGAACTTTTGGTTAGAAAAAGTTTTTGTATTACAGCAATGAAAAGAATTTTCTTTAGGTAAGATCATAAGACTATTGCTGTGCTCCTAAGAAGTCTTTGTTTTAAAGTGGAAAGTAGTCTGCATTTGATAGTTTGATACTTGGCTTTATCGCAGTTTCATCATTAAATAATCAGATACAATCAAACAAAAGTCATGTGAAGAACTGGTGCCTCAATTTTTTTTTTGCCAACTTCAAGGTTCCTTTTATTTGTCGGTTTTTCTCTATTTTCTTTTAAAATGGTGTATTTGGGTATACCATTTTAAATGGCATAAATTCAAATGAATACACTCTAGACGCACTGTTTTGAAGAACAGTGTCTATCTTAAAATAACCCAGTGAATTCTCTAGTTGTCCTTTATCTAATTCCTGTTATTTGATCCAGATTCCTGAAGACAATATTTCTTCTTTTTTTCCCTTATTTATAAATAACTGAATTAGAGATCTGACCCTTAAAACTGCAATACAAGAAACAAAGGTCTAGATGAATAACGTTTGGCTTTTCATTGTAAGCAATGAGCATTTTCCTTGCATGGTAGAGATGCCTGAGGGAAAGGAACGTTATCTTTTGAACACATTTTCTAATTTATTACAAATAAAACCCTCATGGCATATACATTTCCTCCATTTTACTGATGAGAAAGTTAAGGCTCGGTGTGAACATTTAGGAAGCAAAGAATCCTATTTGGCTCAATGTAACTTTATCACACTAGATAGTTTTCCAGGGAAATCAGACAAATAATATTGTTTTTAGTATGTAGATTACTTTACCCATGAGGTTAATTTTATTGTTTTAAAGAAATAATTCTGTCACGACTTAATTGTTGACACAAGTATTGAAAACAGATACTCTAATCAAAATGAGTATTCCCATGTCCTACGTTTGTTTTAGGCCTTTTCTTTCCTCCCTTCATTCCTTCATTGATATATTAACATAATAACTTTAAATGTGCTTTATTCCTCCCTTCAGCCATGGAAGAACAAAATCTAGATACTCACTTCTGTAAATACGTTGCTGCCAAGAACCTTAATCTATCCCTTTTTATATTCTTACCTTATTTACAAAAGATAATTTTCCAGGAGCAAAAAAAACAAATAACTAGATTGCCTTAGTTTGCTACTTTCCTGCAAGAAATGCTGAGCGGTGCCCAGGGTCCCTGCCTTTCCTACATGAGTCTACCCCAGCTAAATCATGACTTGGCCGTACTCCAACATAGCAACTCTGTTCACATAGTTAAGGCAAAGCAAGATGCCCTCTGCCCTTTATAAATATGCACATGGTTGGAAAGAAAAGCTTCCATGTTTTTATATCTTTTATTTTAAGCGCTGTCTTCAGCCTTTGATTTTCTTTTATTCAGATATGTGTCTTACTGAGGTGATTTTATGATATCCATCATTGCTGAGTATGATTGTTAAACTCTGAAAGTACGATTAGAGTTTGTATCCACAACTAAATTTAATATTTGCCATCCAATTCTTATTTAATTTAAAAAAAATTGAGACATTAAAGAACTAACAGGATCTGAATATTGAGGGAAATTGTTTTCAAGAAGTGATGAAAAAAACATCAAATAAGTGAGTTGATTTCTCCATTTTCCCTTCATAAAACACCTTCTCGTACTAGATTTTAAAAGCGCCTGTTTAATATGTATATTTTATGTTAATATATACATTATTTTAAAATAATTAATTAGACACTCAGGACTAAAGAATCTCCCCAAACAGTATCTTAGTTTATAAGATATGCTTCATGTGAAGAGTTAAAGAAAAAATTAACAAAAATTCTTGCTATCATGTCTAGCTAGGACTGAATATAAATCTTTCATTGTAATTTACCCAATTACTTTTAATCATTTAACCCAATTACTTTTAAACTTTGTTTTTAGGTAGTAAATAATAAAGAACCTGTGGTTTCAAAAGAACATCATGTATGCACTCTTCATCTGCTAAATGTTGTCACGGCTGTGTCATCTGTACTGTACCATACTGTAGCAACTGGGGATACGAAAGATCAAACTGAGTTTTAAGTATGCTCAGGTTTTCGCTATTCATGAAAAATAAATGAAAAGACGAAAACTCTAAACTAAACTAGTTTAGTATAAACTAGTATAAACTATTACTAGTTAAGTAATAAATCACTAGACGA
Organism: Nycticebus coucang; assembly: GCF_027406575.1. Classification (NCBI taxonomy): domain Eukaryota; kingdom Metazoa; phylum Chordata; class Mammalia; order Primates; family Lorisidae; genus Nycticebus; species Nycticebus coucang. The sequence goes on along the minus strand of NC_069794.1, from coordinate 43,702,221 downwards.
TGTCTCAGATGCAGTAAGCACATACATTTATTAGAAGAATTTCATATACACGTTTGGAATACCCAACATGTATGCAGGAATATTATATGTCTAATAAAAAATAAGAGAAAATAAATATCCCACTCTCTTTCCTCAAGCAGTTTACAATCTTGTAAAGCAGAAAAACATGTTAAAAATTAGTTCTGTAACAAGGTAGAAGTTCCTGTGAGGCTTCTTAATCAATTCTTTGCTATAAAACAATAAATATATTGTTGGCTGCCTGATATTAATTTATGACATACTCCAAGAACTCTTCAAGCCACACTATTCTTTATGAAATTTCTCATATAGTAACACATATTAGCATATGACACTACTCTTTTGTGGTATTATGTGTTGGGTGTAGCTCATGACCTCACTAGGCAATGATTCTCTTTTATTTTAGTTAAATTTTTGAAGGCAGAAGAGGAGACAGGAGAAAGCCAGAGGGGTTTTGTTTTGAAATGCTTGGTGAATTAGAAAGAGTGGGAACAGAATGAGATTTTGGATTCTCTTTGTATTTAAATTTCTCCCTCCCCCTCACTGAAAATCATTGCTGTCTAGAGTAGATTCCATCTAACCTGGCAGAGCAATAAATTATTTGGGAAGCTGGTGAGACTAGAAGCATTTCACTGGTGTTGAGAAAGACATTTCTGTGTCCCTTTGACATGAATGCATTTAGTTTTATCTCATTGGATTTTACTAATTCAGCTATTCCCAAATTCCAGATGGATCCTGGTATAGCTCCCTAAGTTAACACATCAGGATATCACTTGGGAAGTCATCATAGATTGCCTGTAACAAGCCTGGAACTAGAACCCAGGTCATGTGGAAGGTGTAGCAGGGTCCTGGGCTTGGAGTCAGTGCACAGTGCAAGCCCTGGCTCTGTAACTCATGAATCTTCTACTTGGGACAAGTCTTTAGCCTCAGTAAGCTTCCTTACTTTAAAAATTGGAGTGCTCAGAGATGGGTGACGATTTCATGGAAGAATGAACATAAATTTTCTGCCTGACACAGAGAAGAGACTCATAGAATGTTCACCTGTTTCTCCCTCCTAACTTCTAGATCAGTATTCTCTTTAGTCTACGATTGGGCCTCATAAATGTAGGAATTTCATCCTGTGGTGTTATGTATTGCGGCCTGAATACAGAGCAGAGCATGTGGATCACCTTTGCCAGTGAAAGGTTAATAGCAAACTTACTAAGGGACAAATTCCCCATTCCCACCTTGCAGGGGTATGGACGGTGTGGCTTACATCAAGAGCTCTGTGACGTCACTTGGCCTGAGGTAGGAGGGAACCCAACCATGGCAGGGGAGGAAGGGTCTCTCCTCTTCCCTTGGTTATACACATAGAAAGCTGTAGAAAAATGACAGCACCACTGTGACTAGAGCATACATGAATAAAGCCAGAGGACCAAGAACTGGATCCTTAAACTTTTGTCACTACTCTTTTTTGTTACCAGAGAATATTACCATCATACAGTTGAAGCTGCAATTGGAATCTATTTCTTCATTTTGAACTGAATAAAATGTAAATTATGTGCTCCTTCATCACCTCTCATATACTTAAACGTACTGGTCTTTGCTATATTCATACTCGTTTTAGATTAATTTGCCTTGGATTAACATTTTCACAGAATCTTATTTTTTCTACACTTTATTTTGGCCAACTACAGGTTTGCTATTTTTTAATCTTCTTTATGAGTATAGATGTGTATCAAATTCAGTTCATATTTATCAAGTGCTTATCACATGCTCTTTAACGTTTTAATTGTGTTGCTTGGACTAACTCATTTTATATTCCCAGTGGTCTATTCATATCCCCATTTTTCAGATGAGAAATTTGAGGTCAAAGGTTAAAAAAAACATAGTCACATCACATATTTAGTAAGTGGTGGTCAGAATTCAAATTTATACCTATTGGTTACATAGCCTGAGATTTTAGCCATCACAGTGTAGTAGGTTATTATACTGAAACTATTTCGAGTATACTCAATGGAGTGAAACTGTATTTCTTTTAAATAAGCACTCCATCAGTGCAGTGAAATATCAATTTATAAATATGTGTACTTTTACGGTTTAAACATGGAAACAAGTCAAAACATGGTAGTTAGGTACCAAAGAGAATCCACAAAGCTCTGTGTAACATATTAGTAATTAGCTGATTATGGCATTAATTCCTGACAGCATAGAGGCAGGCATGGCCAAGAAGACAGTAGACAAGTTTCCTTATTTTGTAGAGATCTAGGGCTGAGTCTTGGCAGAATTTTAAAATAGTTGAAATTTGACTTTGGTACTTCCCAAATATTGTTAATGTCTTCCAGCGATTTTAGGCCATGATATTTCATTTTCAGGGCAATTGAGACTTTTATTTCTTTTTTTTTGCAGTTTTTGGCCAGGGGTGGGTTTGAACCCGTCACCTCCGGCATATGGGGCCAGCACCCTACCCCTTTGAGCCACAGGTGCCGCCTGAGACTTTTATTTCTTTGAGTCAATTGTTCTTTGTTATGTGTTAGGTGGGAAGCAATGGGATTATGCAAATAATACATAAATTACATTGCCCCACGATGGACCCATAGATATTTGTATTATGAAAAGATAGTCCTCACTGAGATTAATTATAAATTAATTTAATTTGGTCACTAAATCCAGAGAGATTGACTCACCTGATTTAATGAACTCAATGGAAGAACAGGTTGACAGGGCATTTTCTGAAGTCATCTCCACGGAAGGTAACTTCATAGACGTGAAATTATAACTGTACATAGTTATCCGATGCTTCTATCCCTTGATTCCTAATTACAGTACAGGGGTGGGGAATCTGCTCCTGTTGTGACTAGTCCAGCTGTGCCCAGCCTAAGCATACTTCTCTGCTTAAGAATGAACATATCGGCGACCTTGGTGGTGATGCTTTCCATGATAACCCAGCACACCGTGGAATACTTGTGTGTGTGTGTTCTCTTTGAACTCGGTACAATAGGACCAAGGCTTGTGCTATGGGGCAGGGCATTTTAGCCATGCCAAATTTGCCCAGCCATCTGTGAAGTCAACTTCAAGATTTCCTGTATTTGAGATATATAACAGTGTATCAAACGGTAACTTTTCTAGTTGCACTATTATGGATACCAACAGCTGATGCCATCTTTTGAAAAGGCATCGATTCTGGGGACAGAAGTACTTTTGGTCCATAAGGGTAATTTTCATATCAGTTGTTTGTAATTCTGTCATTCTATTAATAAAGGAAATGCTTCTTTTTTTTTCCTTTTTAGCACCATTTCTTTTTACCAAGTAGGAGAGAATATTACAGAGATATTCTCATCAACATAATTAGGTTGCTAGCTAGGCTCTGTAGGTGGCAGTTAATATGATACATTAAATTGTAGCCCCAAAAGCTTGTGGAAATCAGAATCGCAAACACAGCCTCAGTTCCCAAGTCCCACGAACAGACCCTACCCTGTAGGATATGACTCCTCTCTAGTAAGAGGGAATGCTGTAATGACAAATCATCATCATAAGAGTACGTGTGGATTCTCCTGGAGAAAATACTCCTATAAAGATATTCAGTATTTAGAGAAGCACATTTGGATATGCTGGATTTTTTTCCACAGTCCCCAGACACGCCAATCAAGGGCGACACAATGCAAGCATCTCTTGAGTGACACTTCAAGCTCCATTCACCAGCATCCTGCCTCATTCAAAGTCAATGAAGAGACGGGACTTACAAGCCCATGCTGAAAAGTTATTGAAATGTGACTGACATCTCAAAGAACAGCGTCAAAGGGTGTGCATGACCTGCTGCTGAAACACAGCAGGGTTAATCAAAGTTATGGCAGGTGGGTACCAAAAAGGCCTTCCTTAGGTTTTATTTATTTATTTAATTTAATTCATATCACTCAGTGGAGTTATCACCCTTCTACTCTCTCCCTCTGTTATTTCACCCTCGCTTTGTATTATTTGTTGTAAACTTTTGCTCTGGTTAAAGCATGGAACATAGAAAGTCGAGTTTCTGTTCAGTCTTTTGTTGATAAACAATGCTGGTACATCTATTTTCATTGCTTGAATTCCCCTAGGAGATCTTGACCTTCCACCATCATGTTACAATATGAAGTGCCTCCTGGGAGGGGAGGATGGAACAGCTTAGTCTACAATGCTGTTGAAAGAATTTTCAGTGATACACAAGTTTAATGAATCACTAAAAGCCTACCTACTCTCAAAAAGGGTCAGAAAAGGGATAAGTGGAGATAAGTTTGAGCTTAGTCTGCCTAGTCATTTTGTCTCTTCCCAAAGGCAGCAGACGTATTCTGCCTAATGCTAAACACTGAACTACTGGAAACTTTTTTTTTTTTTTAAACTTAATGCCACCTCAGGACAAAATTCAATCCTCTGTCAACAATTTGTCATAAAATTACTATTAATAATTATCAGCAATTCTGTTATATTTTTACTTTATGCCAAGTGTTTTTGTGGGTTTTCTTCTATATTATTATAAACTAAAGATATATCATCTGAAAGTGAGTATAGCTTATAAGCTTGCCTGACAAAAGGAGGCAGAGAGGGAAATAAAACTCCTCTGTAATGAACAGAATCTGGCAAAACTGTAATTATGTTCATGGTTTAAAAAGTGAAAGCAATTATGAGTTATGTTTATTCACGCTAGATTTTAACAATGCATGGCAGAAGTTATATGCAGAAAAAAATATATATGTGTGTGTGTATGTTTCAAATCAATGTCCTCACTTTATTTGAACTCTGTATTTTAGGTCCAATATTTCTTGGCATTTTTGCTTTGTGAATTTATAAGTCTATAGGAATGAGTTATGGGTTAAAATAATATAAGTGTGAACCTCAAGGTGATTGTCTGCTAAAGCACAATCATCCACTCTAACCTAGAATCAAATGATATATATGTATAGATATGTGTGTGTATGTGTATGTGTTTGTATATGTAAACACACACACACACACATATACATCACTGAAATATTTTTCCTATGGTTGAATTTTCTCCGTAGCTGGAAAACAAATCTATTTTTTATCCTTCCAGACTATTCTACTGCAAAATAAGTGAATAATAAAGGCTGGGACTGATAATGTCAAATAAATGACATATTTTGGATTCAATTTGCAATTAATATTAAGGTCTTTCAAAACAATGCCAAAAAAAAAGAGAGAAGAATTCCAGCCTAATAGCTACAATACTTACTATTAATTGTTTTGAAAAATTTAAAAAGGGATGAAAGTTAGACTCGGGAAAGATCACCTTGGAAAGAAAGTATATCAAACATGATAGGAATGGACTTTTCTTTTACGAAGAATAATGGTTTAATGTTTAATTAATCTCATCCATTTCTGCATTTATGGGAAGGCAGAGAAGAGTCTGCTTTATAATGTAGAAAATTAAATATTAAAACCTTGGTGCCTACCAGACTTACATTTTCTTATTCTGAATGAGCGTTCTCACTTTCTGCACACACAAAGAGAGAGACAGGAGGCAGATGTGGTCACTTAGCGCTTCAGTAAAGGATTATGTCCTCGTATGTCTGATACCATCTTGCTACCAGATACAAAATACACCAAAGATGAGTAGGTATGAAAAATCAAAATAAAAAAATGCAAAACTATAATATGACTATTGTACATATGTTCTGAGTTCTAAATTTCAGCAAATAAAGTAGTTCTATAGTCCCTTTTTCATGTATGAATAATCTAAAATTAATACATCTAGTACTCCAAAAATGGCATATTGCTTCAAATATATTATAAGAGTTTTCATATTCTATAATGCCTTTTTCAATGAGGAAATGGAATTAACATATTAAAAACAATAAAATGCTGATGAAGCAAAATAGAGAAATAACAAATGAGAGTAAAGAAAAAGAAGATAAGATATTATAAATTGGTACATATTTACTGCAATTATAGTTTAGGCCAGATAATAGTTTTGTTTTTTTTTTTTTTAATTAAGTAGATTTAGCCTGACATTTTAAACTGTAACTGGACTTTTGGTCTCCAAGTTGTTATTATTTATCACAAAGCAGGGATACATAAGAGATGAGGAAAGTGGCTAAATCCTAAACCCTCCCTACTGATCCCTATGACTGGTTATTACTGCATAAAAATAGAATTACTTGAGATTAGGCTTACTTTACTAACATCTTCCCTAAACTTACATAAACTTGATAACAGCAAATTCTGCTAAGTCTTTGTGTGTATATATATATATGTATATATACATATATATATTCCTGAACTTTTGATGTCTTGATTTCTAACTTTGTAATTTGTTCCTACTATAATTACGCCAGGTCAGAAAATATCACATTCACAAAATCTTGGTGACATGGTACTTTTCAATGTCATTAGAAAGTATTAATAATAATTATGGAGAAATGCAACAAAATCTGAGAGAAGTTCAGAGAAAACTTGGGAAATATACAAGATTAAAAAAATAGTACCGGCCTGGTGTGGTGCCTCATGCCTATAATCCTAGCATTCTGGGAGGCTGAGGCGGGTGAATTGCTTGCTTGAACTCATCGGTTCAAGACTAGCCTGAGCAAAAGCAAGACCCTTTCTCTACTAAAAAAAAAAAAAAAGAAAGAAAAGAAAATAGAAAAACAGAAGTAAGAGGATTTCTTGAGCCCCAGTTGGAGGTTGCTGTGAGCTTTGACTTCATGGCACTCTACCCAGGGTCAGCCTCAGTCTCTGTCTCCAAAAAAAAAAAAAAAAAAGAAGAAGAAGAAACATCCCAAGTACATGTCTTCATCTTACTTCCATGCAACTTTTAGCTTCTATATCAATAGTTATCTTTAGATGCAATAGGCACCTCTTAGGGGTCTTTTTTTTTTTTTTTTTTTTTTTTGTAGAGACAGAGTCTCACTGTACCGCCCTCGGGTAGAGTGCCGTGGCGTCACACGGCTCACAGCAACCTCTAACTCTTGGGCTTACGCGATTCTCTTGCCTCAGCCTCCCGAGCAGCTGGGACTACAGGCGCCCGCCACAGCGCCCGGCTATTTTTTGGTTGCAGTTTGGCCGGGGCTGGGTTTGGACCCGCCACCCTCGGCATATGGGGCCGGCGCCCTACTCACTGAGCCACAGGCGCCGCCCCTGCTAGGGGACTCTTTAAACACATATCTCAGATAAAATTCTAAAGAGTCTTATGACTCTTTAGAATTTTATCTGAGATATGTGTTTCTCAGACACAGATTATTGCTGTCAGTATATAATTCTAGTTTCAACAGACGTTATATAACCCTATCCTTGTTCTGATAATAGAAGACTCCCTTTCAGTAAGAATTCAACTCCTGCTCACACATCCGTCTGCAGGTTTGACTCTGACACACTCTATTAACTCAGTCAAATGCCTACCTAGAACTTCTGCTGCTGTTATCTATTACCAGGATGCAGATGTTTTCTCTTCAAAAGGATTGCAAACTCAATTGTCTAATCAACCAAGTTGCCTTATGTACCTGCAGGTAAGAGTAAACTTCCTACTGATAAGTTTAACAAGTATAGGGAGAATTCAGGAGTTAGAAAATTAAAGTTGATTTTCTCATCTATGTAAACAAGGAATAAATGAATACTACTTGAACTTCTCTTTTCATTTCTTCTGGATGAGCAACTGGTGCTTCCACTGAACTATGCTGCTGTGACTTCCCACTGCCAAGAATGTACTTGGATCACTGAAAATATATCCCTCATTCTACCTGTATCCTCCCTCATGTCTGCTCATCTTTCAGTCCACAATTAAAAGGCAATACCTTGCTAGAATTTTTTAAGGTGGGTTCACGATTGAGTTTACTTTCTGGTATGTATGCAAACAAAAAAAAGCAGTTGAAAGATTTCCATTTTCTCTAGGCTTAAAGCAAGATGTAGAAGTTATGTCTGTCAAGAGAAGGTATCATGTGGTTCGTAACAACCATAGCAGATAACAGCAAAAATTAAAATTAATTTTAACAGACTGTAATAGTGGGTGGAAATTAACAAGATAAAAGTTAATAGTAATTTATGAGAAGTACAGACTATAGCATTGCAAAATAAGTGTACTGTAAGCATACAACTATAGATATGGTTGACAAATTATCTGTCAAAAATATTGGGGTCCTTGATGCATTTTAAGGGCAATCAAATTCAAGAATTCAATATAATGTGTTAGGTCAGAGAGAGAGAATGAAAATGTTCCTGATACGTCTACTTAAAACTTTATGCATTCCTCAGGGCCCTACTCAGATCCAATTATATCCAGAAAGCCTATTCTGACTTCTTTGTGTTTTCTGAATTCCTACAACACTCATTTTATGTACTGGAGTGCAAGATGGCACCATCTTGTAGAATAGTTCAGTGATGCTCCTCAAAAGATGAATTCAAAACGACTAGGTGCCCAAATCATGAGAAAAAATACTTCAGAAGTACTCTGCCAAAGCTGGAGTGTCTATGGGCTTCCTCCTATACAACCAATGTATCGGATTTTTGAAGAAGAAAGGCAAGATTTTAAAACAATAAAATGAATTTGAAATGTGACATCTGGATCTATCTACAATAAAAGAAGGGTGTACTAAACTGCTTCAAAATTTTGATGGGTCCTAAATTGGAGAAAAGTTGTTTCATCTACTTCTGTTTCAGAGGATAGAAATAGAGATAAGAGATAAAAATAACATAGAAGTAAATCTTAGCTTTATTTATAACTGAATTTCCATAATGAAATATGCTTTCTTTAAAAAATTATGAATTTCATATATCTGTAAGCATTTGCATAGAGGCTGAATGAGAATTCTGAATTGGAATTTGCTTGAAAAGTTGGATTGCATGACTCCAGTTCTCCTTCCCCTCTACATTTCCATAATTGCAAATCTAAATTCTATGTCATCGCGTTCGAGAAAAAGACAACCTCTTTTCACTAGTTTAGTGCTGTGTAAAACCCTGGTCTATAAGAAAGGGAGATAAAGATTTGCCTAAGAGGAGAATTGGAACAAACCCAGGTTCCCTGGCAGGCAGTTTGTGTTTTATCTAAGTGACTGCATCGCCACAGCTTGTGCTGCTCATCTAGAAATGAAAGGTTATAAAAAAAAATCGCTAAGAAAATATCTTAATAGTCAAGGCTTGACTCCTCATGCAATGAATTCATCAAAATCAATGCTAAAAGAGTGACTGTTTCATGTGCTAATTTAGTTTAGGAGTATACAGAAGTATCATGCATGCTTTTAGGAAGTCCACACTATGGGTAGAATTGGAAAGATGTCTACCTAAAGATACCTATAAACATTTATAGCCAAATAGATATCATAAAAAATATTTATTAAAGTAGATCTTAAGAATCCTACTCACAATCTCATTCAAAATCAATAGCATTTTGATGACTTTAAAATTATGTATATGCAATATTTATGTCTGATGTTGGGCAATTTCACTTCTTATAAAAGTGATTTTTTTTTATTAAATCCTCTAAAATTGCCTCCAAGTATTTTTGATAAAACTATGCAAGTCAATGTTGACAAAAATATTCAATTTAAAAAGCAAAAGACCTGATGGTTATATCTTATTTTTTTTCCCCCTTTTTCAATATAGCAAGGATCAGAATTCAGAAGAATTTAAAATTCAAAACACTCCCTGAGGTTCTTAGATAGAGGTCATTTCATTTAGATAAAAACACAAACTTGTAATAAGTGATATAAATCATCCTTTATCACAGAATTAGCTGTTTTAATAATCTGGAATAAGCTGTTCTTTTTTGGTGCTCTAATTCACCATGGTTCACACACACAGTCTTCCCAAAGGGACTTGGAATCACTAGCCCTGCTGTTCTTGTGGCATTAAGATGACCCTAGAGAATCGAAGGCACTGAAATTTTGGTCCCACAGCCAATTCTATCTTGCTGCATTTTCCTCTAAACATGCGCATTCTTCTTCATTTAAAACTTGGATTTTTTTTCTCCTTTCTTTTTTATTTAAATTCAGAGTTACAGCTTTAAGGAACGTAAGGCTGACTTGTTGAGTGGCTTGCTGCTACAGCGTATCTGAAAATGCCACTAAGTAGCAGTAATTACAAACCCAGAGACAGGCGTTAAGAGCAAACTCGCCACCTATAAATCGAAGAGCTTTTAAAACAATGTGAAAGTGGCATCTGACACGAGAAACATGGCAGTTTAAACTGCTTGACTTTTCATCCAAGTTCATGTTTAAAACTCTTTTGAATAACTGATTACTAAAGAGAAAAAAGTCATGTTGGGTTAGTTGATTTTTGTGTCATAGAGACTGGAAAGAAAATGTAGCTAAAAGGTAGCAATGTGCGGTGGCTCATGTCTGTAATCCCTATGCCATTAAAAACATCTTACCAATTAGTTTTAAGATGCCATTGATTTCAAGATGCAGCACACTTTCAGAAATATCAAAATATCTCTTGTGAATTGATAAAATATATTATTAAAATATTTTGTAGTATGTGTGCATTTATTTATTCATTGCTGTTTAATAATGCTGTGACTTAGTGTAGGGTGAAAGCACTCATGGGATGTCACAACTCAAAGTAGACATTTGGTTACAGAGCAAATCTTGGAAAATAATATAATGTAAGCTTTAGCTGGATGTGTCCAGGTTACATCTCCCTCCAATTTATTCCCCTGGATTTTGTTTTATAAGGAAAATTTCTTTTCTTTCCTTTTCCTTTCTCAATCTTTCTCACTTCACATTACTATGAAATTTACTAAGTTGAACATTCACCCAAATGTCAGCGTCTATGACTAGAGAAGGTGATTTCCCAGTAAGAATATTGGTGAACAGTGTTTATGAGATGTCAACAATTAGTGGTTTACAAATAGCAGAGTTCTGAGGGGAGGATGGAGAAGAATGGACAAGGAAAATTTGAAAACCCATGAGTCAAACTTTCAAGGAGTAAGTTAGTAACAATAAAATCTCTTGCATTAATGTTCAAGTGGGAGGAATCATAGTACATTTACAAAGTGGAGAGAGGAGTTGGCATGTATTTCTTCCCTATTTTTTTCATCACTTCTACAATACCATCAGTTATACAATGGGCTATGATTTCCTACACTATTAAAACATTTTAATAGGGCGCGACTGTGGCTCAAAGGAGTAGGGCGCCACCCCCATATACTGGAGGTGGTGAGTTCAAACCCGGCCCCAGCCAAAAACTGCAAAAAAAAAAAACAAACAACAACAAAAAAATTTAATACTAGATTATAATACTGTATTTTACTGTACCTTTTCTACATTTAGATATGTTTAGATATGTAGATAGTTATCACTAACTTTCAAAGGCCTACAATATTCAGAACAGTAACAAGCCTTAACGGTTTGTAGCCTATGGACAATAGGCTGTGCCCCAGGAGCTAGAGGCGTAGTCAGCAATACTGAGCAGCCTGGTGTAAGTGCATTCTGTGGTGTTCACACAGTGATTAAAGTGCTGGACAGCGCGTTTACCAGAATGTTTCTCTGTCATTAAGTGACATATGACTGTACAAGTGAAAAGTGGGTGAATGAATCAGGCCTTCACTGTGGTACCTGATCCTCGGCATTATATCTAGACCTCCAATTGGTCCTTTGAATTTTTTGCATTATATAATACTAAAGTAAAAAAAATTTTGAAGGACAGAGTTTATACTTTGAGCATTCAATATGCTGCATTTAATTGTACCTACTGCAAATAAAGGCTAACTAAACCATACATGAATGTTGTAGTTTCAGGTAGATAAAATTGCAATCATTTGGACCTTAATTTTACCTTTTACTAATGTTAATTAATAATGACTATAGACAAGAATGTTAAAATATCTGTGGCTGTATTTTCTCTTTACCCTAACTTGATAGAATGTGTTTATGAATAAATGTCTCCATTTAATGATTTATGAAAATTAGATATCTGTATTTATCCTGCAATATCACTTATGTAGCAATGTGAGAAGCTAGGATTTTTCACTCATTGATTTTATTCAGTAAAAATTTTGTCATTACCTATGAGGAGCCAAGTCATATTCAGCTAGTAATGTAATGAAAACAACTGGTTAGCAATCTATTTAAATCAAACCTCCTGTGTCTAAATTTCCAACTATAAGCTCAATGAAAGCACTGGAGTATCTGTCACTATTTCCTCAGCCTGCTTTGTCAAGTGCAATTTTGTAAGTAAAAACTTTGGGATGATCCTCTCACCTCCATCCTGAAGATGAAAATACAGCCTGAATTATCTTTGGTGATAAAGAGCAGCTACCAAAATAGAGATGACTCAATTTCTACATAGGAAAGCTGTGTTGTAATGGAAATTGGCTTTCAGCTTCTGTGACATGTAATTTTATAATACATTTTAGAACGTTTAACCTATCCACAATTTTTTCAGCTCTGTCTGAAGCAGTATGAGGTAGTGCTATTGTTACAGAGTCTGCTGAAGCTACTTACGTGCTATTTATACCCAGGAATAAAAGGGAATTCTGTCTTCACTGGCAGTCTCTTCCAGCTCCTAAAAAAGCTGTTTAGCCTAAAAATGTCATCAACCCCAGAGATTATTTGACTTTCTTTGTCCATAATCGATGACTTGGCTTTTCCGAAAAAGCACATTTCAAAAAAAAAAAAAGTCCAAAAAGGAGAGGACATAAGTTAAATTCCAAGCAAAATTTTCTAAAAATTTTTGAAACTGAGAGGAATTACCTATAAACAATTTGATTTTAGTCTTATTTTCAGCAGTCATGCGTAAATCATGTAGGAAAGAAAAGAAAAATGTCTGGAGAGGAGAGAGAGAAATTTCGTACCTAAACTGGCATTTGTAAGAATTTTTAGCAGATTGGGAAGAAGTACATTTTAGCAAAAGGGAAAAATGCCTAAACTTCTCTATCGTATGAAGCAGTTTCAAATCCCATCTTCACTATTTATGGGAGATATTTTCAACAAAGTACTCCGACTCATTGATCCTCGCTATCTTCCTGCATAAAACGCACAAATAATATGTGCCCATTCCATTCGGTTGTTGTGATGACCACATAAGATGAAATATTTGGACTGTTTAGAAGAACATTGTCTGGCACACCACAAGCACACAATACGTGGTGTCCACTATTCAAGTCAGTTATGTAAATGGCAGGAAATATTTAAATTATGGTTATAATGGTTTTGTTTCTTCACGATTTATTTACATCTTTTACCACCTCTTTATCTAAAGTTCTGAAATCATTGCTAATATTTAGTATATCATTGAAGGTAGCCTATACCCATCAGAGTCACTAAATACTTTGATCAAGCCACACTGAATTCCCCTGGGTCACAAAGTAGAACAGTTACGGTTTAAAGTAAAGTGAGTCAGCATCAACAGTCTGTGTATCTGTGTGATTGGGAAAATGGATCTCCCATAGAAAGATACCTGTACCAAGAAGGAAATGCCACTCCTTGCAATGCTCAAGTCAAAACTCTAATCAGTGTTATCACATGTACACTTCTGCCCTGACATCTGCCTGTCTTATTTTCATAAGCCATGGGGGATTCTATCAAATCACCCAAGTAATACAACCATCTTAAACATTAACAGAGGACTTTCTTCTGACATCAGCTGTCACACTATGTATGAATCAAATTTGCTTCATTAAAATAATTTAGTTTTTGTTCTGGCTGCTGAAGGCTGCCATTGGAATCTGTGAAAGCAGACTTAGTGACTCTTCACCGCGATTAACACGTCTTAATCACTCAGAGATTCCACACAGTTGGATACTACAATCACAGGAAATTCTCCATTTGATTCCAGTACATAAGTTACCAATGAAATGAACACAGTGATCATACAAAATTCTCTGACTTCTCCATTTCCCCCAAGCCTTTGTGTATCAAACAAAACCATACAAGATTATTTACACAAGCTTCTATTTCTTGAATTTGCAATAGCTATTAATATGGCCTGTCACCAAGGATTTGAACATATCCCAAATACATTACTGTTATGTTAAATTTAGAAGTGTCCTGATAATCAGCAGTTCTGACCAGTTGAGAGGCAATTGCTATAATAGGTTCAGGGTGCAGCACAGCCTGACATCTGCTCTGCAGCACCCCATCGCACTCTGTTTATGAACCCTTAAAATAAGGTAATTCTGCTGCATGAACTCCTGAACTGTTCCCATCAACTATATTTTGTCACAAATGTTAAACACTTAATAGACCAATTAAATTATTTTCAAGTAGTCTTTTTGGTGTTTATCTTCATGGCAATATTGAATGTTTTTGTTTTTGCTTCTCTGAAATATACCTTTTGTGAGGATAATTCCATCACCTTCCTTCCCTTCTCCTTCTGGAAATGTTATTTTCTAATAACCCCCCATTGTCTTGTTTCTTAAAATAACAATATTCTTAGAGTTTAAGCAAGGGTTAAATCATGAAGGAACATGTTTGCTGACATCAGTGGCTACTGATTTATGACAAGAACACTTTCAGTCAATTATTGTCTGAAAGACTAAATGTACCTCCTGGGGTTCAGAATTCAGTTGTACAAAGTGTCTGGCTTGCATTGCCAGAATTGACCATTAATTATGATGACCACGGGTGGGCTGCAATCCACATAGCTTTTACTCAAAAATGTACAGCACAAAAGCTATTAGAGTTAAGATAAAAGCAAGTCCACTGGTGGCAAAATAAGGAGGAAAATATTGCAAACTTGAAATACCCTTTAAAGTAACTAATTCAAACTCTTCGACACAGAACTCAGAAAAACCAGGAAAGTAATAATGGCAAACATATGCTATTTAGCTGATCCAAGTCAAGAAATTGGTTCTCTTTCCTAGAGGTGTGGAGCAGGTCAGGTATTCTCAAACCTGATGCACTTTAGAATTACCCTTTACATGCTTTTAAAAACATAAAAATTCTTGGTTTCCACCTACAAAGGTTCTGATTTAATTTACCTAGGGTGGGGCCTATAACTGGTACTTGTTAAACCGCCCCCCCCCCCACCCAGAGAATCCTAATGTGCCTTTACCATTGATTTGTTTCTTTTTACCATCAGGCGAAATGTTTTCCCTTTCTTAAAATATGAGAAAGTGTGTGCATTTTGATAAAAGTATGCTCTGGACATTGCGGATCCTGCCAGAACATTTCTCTCCTTGTCTTGGCCACTGGAAGGAAAGCTTCAAGTCAAGCATGATGTGAACATTGTGTGTCTGCCTGACTCTTTGGGGGACATTGTTTCTGAGTCACGATCCTAATTTTTCTTTGTTTTGCACTTTTTCCTTCATTTGTTTCTGACATTCACTGTTGTGCTATTTGCATATTATTGGAAAGTATCTTTGCAGAGAAGCTTTGTTCATCAAAAGAGAGAAGGAACTAGATCCCTAAGAAGGAGAAACGAAAATAAAAATATGTGATTAATAGTGAGAGTACAGTCTTAAGGAAAAATAATTTAGAGTAGCTTTATTTATTTAGTTTGGAATTTCACAAACCCTTAATTGGATACAAATTAAGAGAGATGATGGGCATAGATTGGGTAAGAATGATGGGTAAGTTTTATGGGTGAGCAATATTTTTAAAGTTTTTAACATGATCAATATTGGGTCATGTAGGGTAACCACTATCCCAAGTCTCAGCTAAGATGATGTTCCATCTTTATCACTCATTATTTTCCAGCAACATCATAAGGCGTTCATTCTGGGCACTAGTAAATTCCTTATTTTCAAAGTGTCAGTACTTTCAGGAGCTATAAGACTTGCCTCTGCATCAGTCATAAATATAGAATTTGAAAGTTTATATGAAACAATTAGGGACAACTACCTCTCTATATTTTGGGTTGGGTATATTGTGGTGGTATTGGTGACTGCTAGTTCAAAAGAACAAACAATTTTCCCGATATGACACCCTAGGAAAATACATGTAAATATCAAAATGTGTTCATTCAGTAGGATCCAGAATGGGCATAATTAATCTGTTTTTCAACCCATTGTTCTGGTACTACAAGTTTTAAGAAAATCCAACAGAATTATACTTATGCATGATCTAATAAATTTGTACATTTTAATCGACATTTACCTGGTTCTATTTATCACTATTAATTACCTCAGTGAAGATACAACTGAATCAATCTGTAATTAAAATTGCTGTACATCGAAGACCTTACAACAAAGGGCTCAACTGATTCTATATCAAAAACTGGTATTTTAATAATCATAGCCTATCATTCACTTTAATTTTGTGTCTTTTAAATCAGTAACAGCTTCAATGGTCCCATGTATACCTGATGTTTGAATTTCAAATGAAAATAAAAGTAACAGCTAATTCACTACCTCCCTCTGGCAATTGCAAGTGTTTGGCTCAAGTGTGTGCTCAGAAAAATGCTGCAGCATCAACAAAGATAATCTCTGAGAGTGCACAGGAATATTAAGCATGGTAGAATTAAAATATTTAAAGAATAAATGAATAAATAAATTCTAGGGATATCACAGTTTGGTTTCTGAAATGGAAACACTTGAAAAACTTAGAAATGAAACTGATAAATTTTATGAAAGCAAATGAAAAGAAAAAACAAGCATTGAAGAATTATGTTGTTTTCCCTTAAAATATACATTAAATATATCAATATGATTATTTCATCAAATATATCATCAGTATCTTGAATAGCAATATGGCTATTATAATTGTTTTAATAACTTAGTTTTACTTAATTTTACTGTTTATACTTTCTTCAAAATGTCCTAAACTGAGCTTCACTACAATCCTACAAGGTGGAAAAGAATTTAATATCAAGGAGCTGAAGGTTTATAGTTAAGAAACCTTGTGGTTAAGTTTAGTGTTCTGGGCAGAGGTACCCTGCTACACACTGGGAAAATGGTTCTGGCTACACTGATTTCAGAATGCAGATTGAAGATTTCAGAATACCATCAGGTATGCATAGGACCATTGAAACTGTTGCTGATTTAAAAGACACAAAATTAAAGTGAATTATAGGCTATGATTATTAAAATACCATGGGCCAGTTTACTCATCTCCTTCTTTCGTTTACTTTTTTCCATAAACTGGGTGGTGACATTCAGCCAAATAATTTTCTCCAAAGTGGTCCAGCCAGAAAATATGTCTGCAGTAAAAAGTAAAAACTTTGTAAAAAGGGAGGGGACGCTGATGGCCAGACAACAGACCACACTCTAGGCAAGTGAGTGAGAGGGTGAGACTCTCCGCATATATAGTCTCTTCGGTGACATGAGGTTCCATCTATAGCCTTGTTTTAAATTCCATCTCATTTAAAGTTTTCCTGGCAGTTGCATGCTTTAGGTAGAGTATGGAAGAGAAATTGAAGAAATGCATCCACACAGACAACCAGGGGAGTCATGAGTGTTAAATACTGATACATTATGTGAGAATAAACACTGCCAGGAAAGATATTTCCCATTTCTTCCCTGGAGGAATGAGGTCCTATAACTCCCTGAAGGATGAAACTATCATGGAGGAAATCTTTTATTGTAAAAATAGACAAAACCAGGTGCATATGAAGAACTTTCTAACATTGAAATGTACAAAGGGGAAATGCAAATAGAATCCTTTAGAACAACAATTCTCTTTCATGATGTTGCCACATAATTTCCAAAAGAGATTTCTAATTTGCTTTGATGTTATTCGGCTGATTTGCCAGGGAACAATTTGGGGAAGAAAATGTTTTAAAACAGAAGAGGAAGAAGGTACTACAAGTTTGTAAAATTTGTGGTAGCTATCTCTTAGGAACAATAATGTTGTTTTCCATTTTTCTTTTTCATAATAATTAGTAGTGATCGTGTAAGAACGGCCCAGCTGTCATTATATCTTATTATTGTTGTTGTCATTACTAACAAAAATACAGTCCAAATAAAGAACAAATGTCTATTAATTAATTCTGAGCCACCTTGGTTAATTAGTGAAAAATTCATAAACTTTATAAAATATTCATACTGGGAAATATCTATAGTTCTTGAAACAAGTACATGTATTATATGTGTAAAAGATTAGACACCTGCTATATACCAAACTGACACTGGACATGTAAAAATTTCAAAGGTCTTAAATCCATGTATAAGCGATTATTTTCGCTCACTACTGAAGAATGCAAATAGTGTGTCCAAAGGATATGTTTGTATATCAGATCTAATGTTCCTAATGATTTATTCTACTTACCTTTTCAAGCTGCTAATAAAAGGTTAGCATCGTATACATTGGGGAGCAGAACACGCAAGGAAAATATACCAGTGTTCTATTGTTCACTATATATTTTCTTCATTTACATAAAAAGGTATAAAATGGGAAATGCTGCATTGGCAGTCATATTCTTTTGAATTAAAACATTACGTGTTTGTCAATTATTTAAACCCTACCTGTTTGACCCTCCAATTTCTACAATAATTTCCTGTAGATACTAAATCACATTAATTACCCTGTTTTACAAATACCTCCATGCATTGAATTAGGAGGTAGGACTATTCATAGATTTTCAAATTCCCTATCATCTTTGGTGTTTGACATAAAAACAATAGGGGAGAGATAGTTCTCTTAAATCAGACATCCATTTTCTCCCTAACTGGTTTTAAAGGGAAAATCTGTTATACACCATCATACACTGCAATGATGATGGTAAAAAAGAGGCAAATCTGTCTCAACACATGTGTATGATGATAACATCCAAGGCTGCCTTTGGACGAATATAGTCTGTCTCAATATTAGTACCAAACACCTCCTTGAGGAGTAGGATTCCTCAAGTACTCATGATTTAGTCTGAACAAGATGTTTGTAAACAAAGCACCTCTCTATTAAGACCCTTAGGTATCTTCCAAGTGCTCTGAATTAATTTTTACCTTGCCAATTTTTTTTATTCCTTCTTTCTAATACGTGATAGAAATGTTGAGAGATTTTGTATACCTTACGTCATACCACAGCAGCTCAAGAGTCTTAATTAAGACAAAACATGATTTCTTAATAAGAATAGACTGTTCATGAATAAAAGGAAAGCATGTCTTACCCTATTATTATGATCATCTGCTTACAGTTTATTGCATAGGCCTTAAAGTATAAAGTAGTATACATAGTAGACTATGTCAAAAACATCTTTTGAAACATCAGTCGTATGTTCAGATGTATGATTTCAAATTCAGAAAAAAGTAACTGGAATCTTTCATGGATAAAGACCAAGGAAGGAATTAATGCAAGCCAGTCCATTTCAAAAGGCAAATTACTGCTGGATGGTTACTGTACTATTTTTTACAGCATATAAATGATACCAATATAATGAATGAAGAGTCTTCCTAAAGTGTTTAGAAAGTCATTTCAATGACATTCTTCAAACTTCAGAAGAGATGATATATCTGTCAATAAAATGACACCAAAATCATATTTTATAAGGATTTTATATTAACACTTGCTTTTGAAAGATGACATTGTAGGGTTTAATATCTATAATCAGAAAGTCCTTTTAACTTGCAAGGCAGTAAGTTTAAGAATTAATTTTGTCTGCTATAAATATGGGTTGCCTTTAATCTTCAGATTTAATAGGTCTCTTTTTGCTGAATGTTTTAGGCAGGTGATTGAGGAAATAGTACACGTTTCATTTCAGTCAACATAAAATGACATTGAAATGTCTTCAAATGTTTCCAGGAAATTCATGTTAAATAGTCTCTCTGTTACATTTGATATTGAATAAGAGCAGAAATCCCTGCCTTTAATAAAGCATTTGCTAAGATTTAGCTGAGCTACCTGCTCAGGATAACTTAATTTACAAATTAGGATATTACAACACATAAAATTAATATGTGAATATATGATTTGTACAATGAAGCATATCACACGTGTCATATATTTGCTCCTCTAAGTGAAATTTATTGACATAATTTTGAAGCCAAATTTCTGAAATATAAACCAAACCAAACAAACAAAACAGAATGACTGTCCTTGGTTTATTCTAATGGACATCTTAATTCAGGCTTTCTGCCATTGTTTGTGTCAATGAATATCTTGAAAATCATCTGTTCAGTAAATTTTGTAAATTGCCCAAGAAATATGCATGGAGCATCAGAAACCAGCAAATGACCTGATCTGAAATAGATTCTTCCAGGAAACTTTGAGACTATTCACATTTAGAAGCGGCAGTGGTTACATTAAGGACTTCTGAAGGGGTTCCAATTCTGAAATGCTTTCAATGCTCGTGGATAACTGGCAACTTCTTTCTCTTTTATTAAAAGTACACTGCCAGAAAAGCCTACTCCAGTCAAAACAAACTTCCACTTAAGAGCAGTTTTTTTCTGAACATTTGTATAGAGAAATATAAATATTGAAGCTAGGCCCCCTACACACACACACACACACACACACACACACACACACACACACACACACACACCCTTTCTCTCTTTTCTGATAGAAAGTGAGATTCTGGTTTATCAAGAAACAACTGCCAATCTGTGAATTCTGGTTTTCTTTTTTAAGGTTAGTTATTCATTTGTGGTTTTGAATTTTGTTATATAGGTGCCCAGAGGCAGGTGGAAGCATTTTTATACATACAAAGTAGATAAACAATGTAGGAAAGACGCTCTAATGGACCGTTTCTCTGCTCCCCTCATTTAGCCTACAGCATTTTTTTTTATTCTCCAAGTATTACAATTCATCTGAAAAGGCATCCTGAACCATTGTTTTTAGGCTTATTCTTTTTCATTCACTCCTTTATTTTATTATCAACAGATGAACATAAGATGCTAGGATGTTTAAATTTTGTATCAGACTTCCATTTTTTGAAAATGAAAAGAGAGATTCTTTTTGCAAAAATGAAATGGCCTGTCTTTGCCACTATTCATCCGTACTTATGATATTCTTTAGTAACAGAGATGGAAGTTCAGCAGGAGGAAGGCACGAGAGGAGGTACACAGCACAAATATAAAATAGTAATAACATGCTGTTATGTTACAGCCGAAGAGTGAAGGCCCAGTCTTTGGCTCTCCTCTTCAGGCAACCTGCCATCCTGGAGAAAGTCTATGTTTACCTTACATTAAAAAGACCTCTTTGGCTAATAGTCACAGCCCTGTGAATAGGCTTGAAGAGGGTGCCTATCCAGTTATTTATTTCTAAACCAAAAGGAATAATAGCTGAGATTTAGAGACTGTCCTGTAACTACCACCTTTTCAATAGCCAAAATTATTTCTTTATTTCTTTATATTTTGTGGACACATTTACAATGTTTATTGCTCATATTTTCCTTCATTGGATATTAAAAGAATGCCTTTATAGATGAATTCCTAAAAATTAAGTGGGCCCTGGGCCAGTTCCCTTTTTGTGTTTTGGCCTGTGACCTCACATTCAAAGCATTCCATCCTTCCTTTCTTCCCACCCCCTACCCTGGTAAATGAGTTTGCTTTACATGCAGGATAAAACCATCATATCCTTAAACAAATGTCCTTTTCAAAAGTGTAATATAAAGCAGACCTAGAAAGTCTGCTGCTATAATGATTTCATGTTTTGCTGATCCTGGTCTTTTCTTCTGAAAGGCTTTTTAGTGGTCCCCGGTGAAAAGTTGAGATCAGCATTTAAATGCGGGTCTATCTTTTTAACATACTTTAAGTCCTCAGAATTCACTGAGTCTCAGTGGCTTTGAGAATTTATAAGCATATCAAAGATGTTAAGGGTACCTTCCATGTCCTTTTTTTTATTGCAAAATTACATTAATTAGAATTTGTATTTTTCTTCCCCTTTGTGATTTGAAGGAAACATACTACAGAATAAGATTTGTTCAAGACCACTTTTTTGTGTATGTGAAGCAGCTCTCCCCAGACAGTTAGGGACCAATTATAGGAATACTTATATTCTTCAGATTTTTACAGCTGATGTACACTGGTTTCTCTCCTAGGTAACAGAAACATGCACATGTGCAATGAATCACAGGAAAGAAAAAAATAAGAAAGAAAAAGTAATTATGTTGTTTCTTGTTATATGCAATAACCAGCATTTGGAACACCCGTGCAAGTTTTAATTTTAAATGAAATGATTAAAGCAAATGAAGCCAACATTCTTTTTAAAATTACCACTTTTCTGAATCAATCAACATATTCATTTAAATTTAAAACTTAGCATTTTTTACTTCAGTCATTTTTTTTCTTCCATGTCCTTTGAAGTCCTTCCCTACATTCTTCACACGTTTTGAAGGCATTTTTTATTTACCATGGAAAGGCTGAGAAGAAGCTTATCAAGGCCTAGAGGTTTCATGTTCTTAAAGGTTTAAATCTACATGGGTAGTTGCAAAAACATAGGCACTGAAAACTGTCCCAGAATGAACCTAATAAACAAGAAAGTTGCCTTGATTTATACCATGTTTTTTATCCCTATGACATAAAACTAGACATAACCTTGTCAATTCTTCTCAAGAATGGAACTTCCAATAAAGCGAACTTTGAGCATTAGCTACTGTGCTACAACTATGGTGAGGCAAGTAAGGAACCCCTCGGACAAAATGTAAGGGGTTTTTTATCCTTTTGTCCTCCATGATTGAACCTTAGCTCTCAAGCCCCTGCTCCAAATAAATATGTGGCACCAATTGTCCTTCAAATATACTTAGCAGCCAACTATGTGCCAACACGATTGCCAGCCTCTTAAAGGAATATTGAGATGAATAATTGTATGAAAAAAATGCTAAGACAGAAACCAGTTCTTTTAAAATCTGAGGATCTTAAAAACCATCCTATCAGTGTGAAAACAGCAAGAATAAAGTAGCGATGGGACAGGCCACTGCTGCTGACTGCCTGAACTGAAATTTGGCTTCACTTCCCAGACATATCATGTTGGATATGGTATTTTTAATATTTCTAAGTCTCATTTTTTAATGTATGAAATATTTACAATCATGGTGCCTATTTTACAGGTAAAATGAATATTCAAAGAGATATCTTATTTTAGCATTCAACACATTATTAAGACTTGATAAATATTCATTAAGATAATTATCATTATCATTGTATTTACAGGAAAGAAAAAAACAAAACAAATCTGAAGAAAACATCCACTTTCACGCAAAACAAAGTAATGTTAAAGGAACAACTAAACTATAAATTCTCCTATAGAATGTTCATGAATTTTTATTTGATTTTTTATGATTACTTGTTACCCTAAGATCACAAAGGAATTGCAATTTCTACTTCTATGAAGACAAATTACTTTAAAATATTTTTCTTTCTATAGCAAAATCTAAGATTATTAACTTTAAAATCAGGTAATGGCAGTAGTAATAAAAATACATTTTTATAGTGTTGGCATTTAAGGACTCTGCTTTTAGCTGAATACTTTTACAGAAATTAGCATGTTTCATCTTTTATAAACACCCTATATAGTATTCTTAAATTTCTTATTTTTCAAAGAAAGAAATTAAGACTCAAAGTTACAGTACTTCTTATTTACAGAAGTATATGATATTCACTTTTAAAGCCAAAACTTTAAAAGTAAATCTTTTCAGGTCAAATATAGACAGAAATATTTGCAATCTGAATTTTAATGATAAAACATAACTTGAGTTTTAATCAAAACAAAAAGCCCGAGGCATTACTTTCCACACAAGTCAGAAAAAAAAAATCAGTATAAATAGAGATTTTAACATTTTAAAGCCACATTTCAATTGTATTGCCATGTAAAATATTCTGGAAAAATGTAAATCAGAAATATAATAATCAGCTTTTATACTAATTTCAGTGGCTTCGTTGTGTTACCCCACTCAATCCATTGTTTTTGATCAAATAATAAGTATTTTAAATCATGTGATTCTTAAACACAGCACATCAAAAGTAAGTGCCTATAATTATACCTAGGACTGAGGTCAACAATATATAAAGAGAACGAGTCTAGAATCTTTGGGCCTAATAGACATCTACAGAACATTCCATCCCAATACTATTGCATATATGTTCATCTCATCAGCTCATGGGTCATTCTCCAAGATTGAGAATATCCCAGGCCACAAAACAAGTTTCAATACATTTTTAAAAATTGAAATTATACCATGTATCATTGCAGACCACAGTAAAATAAAATTATAAATCAATTCCAACAGAAACATTCATCCCTACACAAGGTCCTAAAAAGTAAACAACTTAATGCTGAATGATAGTTGTATCAAAGAGGAAAAAATGATGGAAATTAATACGTTCTTTTTTTTTCTTTTTTTAAATTTATTTATTATTAAATCATAGCTGTGTACATTAATGCAATCACAAGGCATCACGCACTGGTTTAATATGCCATTTGACATAGTTTCATCACACTGGTTAACATAGCCTTCCTGGCATTTTCTTAGTTATTGTGTTAAGACATTTATATTCTACATTTAGTAAATTTCACATGTACCCTTGTAAGATGCACCGTAGGTGTGGTCCCACCAATTACCCTCCCTCCACCCATCTTCCCTCCTCCCCTCCCCTCCCTTTCCCCTTTCCCCATATTCTTGGGTTATAGCTTTCATACGAAAGCTATAAATTAGTTTTCATAGTAGGGCTGAATACGTCGGATACTTTTTCTTCCACTCTAGAGATACTTTACTAAGAAGAATATGTTCCAGCTCCATCCATGTAAACATGAAAGAGGTAAAGTCTCCATCTTTCTTTAAGGCTGCATACGTTCTTTGACAAAATGACAATAAAGCCACAAGCTATCAAACCTGTGGGATACTTCAAAAGTAGTACTGAGAGGGAAACTCATTGCCTTAAATGCCCACATCCAGAAATCTGGAAGATCACAAATCAACTGTCTAATGAATCATCTCAAGGAAGTGGAAAAGGAAGAACAAATCAATCCCAAACCAAGAAGAAGAAAAGAAATAACCAAGGTATGATCAGAACTAAATGAAATTGAGAATAAAAGAACCACACAGAAGATTAACAAAGCAAGAAGTTAGTTCTTTGAATCAGACAAAAACTTGATAACTAGAATCTACAAAAAATTCAAATTAAAAAAAGAAACCAACAATGGGTGGCACCTGTGGCTCAGTCGGTAAGGCGCCAGCCCCATATACCGAGGGTGGCAGGTTCAAACCTGGCCCCAGCCAAACTGCAACCAAAAATAGCTGGGCGTTATGGCGGGCGCCTATAGTCCCAGCTACTCGGGAGGCTGAGGCAAGAGAATCGCTTAAGCCCAGGAGTTGGAGGTTGCTGTGAGCTGTGTAAGGCCACGGCACTCTACCGAGGGCCATAAAGTGAGACTCTGTCTCTACAAAAAAAAAACACAAAAAAAACCAACAACAACAAAAAAAGCTGACAATCTCCTATATCAATGGACAAGAGAGATGAATAGAACCTTCTCTAAAGAAGACACAGAAATGTCTAACAAACATGTGAAAAAATCTCATCATCACTAATTATCAGAGAAATGCAAATCAAAACCACCCTGAAATATTACCTAATCCCAGTTGAATGGCCCATATCACAAAGACTCAATGCTGCAGATGCTGGCGTGGTTGTGGAGAGAAGGAAACACTTTACACTGCTGGTGGGAGTGCAAACTAATACAACCCTTTTGGAAGGAAGTATGGAGAATCCTCAAAGAACTCAAACTAGACCTCCGATTTGATCCTGCAATCCCATTACTAGGCATGTACCAGAAGAAAAAAAAGTCATTTTATTATAAGGACATTTGCACTAAACTGTTTATTATAGCTCAATTTACAGTTGGCAAAATGTGGAAACAGCCTAAATGCTCATCAGTACAGGAATGGATTAACAAGCTGTGGTATATGTATACCATGGAATACTATACAGCTACTAAAAAGGATGGTAACTTTACATCTTTTGTATTAATTTGGATGGAGTTGAAATTCATTCTTCTTAGTAAAGCATCACAAAAATGTAGAAGCAAGAATCCAATGTACTCAATTCTAATATGAGGACAATTGATGCTAGTACTTGGTGGAGGTAAGGGGGATGAGAGAGAGGATATAGGGAAGGAGGGAGGGGGATGTGGGCCCATGGTGGGTAACATGGGAAAGGATACTATTAATAGAGGGACTTCACCCAGAAAACATAAGCATTATAATCTGGGTTATTGTACCATCAATGATTTCCCAACAATTAAAAAAAAAAAAAATTACAAGCCATTGGCAAGATTAACCAGAAATAAAAAGTAAGGTCTCTAATAAGCCAAAAAAAAAAAAAAAGTGAAAAAAGGAAACTAACAGCAGATGCTATCGAAATGCAATGGACCATCATTGAATACTATAAAAATCTCTATGCCCAGAAATTTCAAAATATGAAGGAAATTGACAAATTCCTAGAATCACATTACTTTCCTAGACTCAACCAGGAAGAAAGAGAACTCATGAACTCACTGATATCAAGCACCAAAATTGAAGCAACAATAAAAAATCTTCCAACAAAAAAAGTCTTGGACCAAACAGTTTCACATCAGAATTGTACCAAAACTTCAAAGAAGAGCTATGCCTCTCTTGCAGAATCTATTCCATAACATTGAGAAGGAAGGAATCCTCCTTTCTAAAAAGGAAATATCACCCTAATTTCATAGTCAGAAAAGGACACAACAACATCAACAACAAAAGAAAAGTACAGGGAAGAGCCTGTGGCTCAAAGGAGTAGGGTGCCGGCCCCATAGGTCAGAGGTGGCAGGTTCAAACCCAGCCCTGGCCAAAAACTGCAAAAAGAAAAAAAAAGAGAAAAGAAAACTACAGACTAATGTATTTAAAGAATATAGACACAAAAATAATCAATAAAATCTTAACAAACAGAATCTGATTGCACATTAAAAAAATACCCTCATCAGAACTAGGTAGGCTTCATTCTGGGGACATAAAGCTGGTTCAATATACGCAAATTCACCACATAAACAGAAGTAAAAACAAAGACTATATGATCCTCAAAATAGATGCACAAAAGAGATTTGACAAAATTCAGCATCTTTTTTTGATAAAAACACTTATAAAATTAGCATAGACAGGACATTCCTAAAGTTGATAGAAGGCATTTCTGACAAACCCATAGCCAACATATATAGAGTGGAGAAAAATTAAAACCATTCCTGCTTACAATTGGAACCAGACAATAATGTCTACTATTTATACTATTATTCAACAGAGTGCTAGAAGTCCTAGCCAGGGCAATCAGACATGAGAAATATCCTGGGTATCCAAATGGGGATAGAAGAAGTCAAATTGTCGGTCGTTGCAGACAATATGATCTTATAGCTAAGAAGCCCTATGGACTCAACCAAGAGATTCATGTAAATAATAAATACATACAACAACATCTCAGGTTATAAAATCAATGAACACAAATCAGTTGCTTTCATATACACAAACAACAATCAAGCTGAGAATCAAATCAAAGACAGAATACCCTTCACAGTAGCATCAAACAAATTGAAATACCTTGGAATATATTTAACCAAGAAGGTGAGATATCTCTATAGAGAGAACTACATATCACTGAGGAAAAAAAATGCTAAGGATGTTAACAGGTGGAAAAACACATCATGCTCATGGGTTGGCAGAATCAACATTGTGAAATTGTTGGTATAAAAAACATTTATACTACCCAAAGTAATTTACAGAGTCAATGCAATCTACATTAAAATACCAATGTCATATCATGAAAAAATCATTTCAAATTTCGTACAAAATTAGAAAAGACCCTGAATTGCCAATGCTTCCTACAAAATAAGAACATATCTGGAGGCATCACATTACCAGACTTTATTACAAAACTATGATGATTGAAACAACATGGTATTGGCACAAAATAGAGACATAGATCTGTGAAACAGCAAGGAGTCTAGAGATTAAACTATCCTCATTCTGACATATAATTTTGACAAAGCAAGATTCGTAGTCAGAAAAAGACACAAGAACAACAACATCAACAAGAAAAGGATACACTGAGGAAAAGAATCTCTATTGAATAAATGGTGCTGGGAGAACTGGACAGCCAAATGTAAAAGACTGCAACAGAACCTGCAACTCTCACCCCTCACAAAAATTAACTCGTAATGGATAGAAGATTTAAACCTAAGTCATGAAACTATAAAAATCCTGAAAGAAAGAATGGGAAAAACCCTTAAAGGTTAACAGCCCAGGAAAGAATTTAGGAAGACCTTGGTGGCAATTGCATCAACAGTAAAAATAAATAAATGGGACCAGATCAAGTTAAAAAGTTTCTGCACAGCCAAGGACACAATCAACAAAGCAAACAGACAACATAGAGAATGGCAAAGATATTGCATGGTACACTTCTGATAAAGGGCTGATTACCAGAAACTACAAGGAACTCAAGCAAATCAACAAGAAAAGATCAAGCAACCCCATTAAAAATTGGGCAAGAGACATGAACAGAAACTTTTCTTATAAGTAAGACTAATGGCCAACAAACACACAAAAATATACTCATTATGTCTAATATTAGGAAAATACAAATTAAAACTACAATCCTTGCGAGAATGGCTTACTTCAGAAAGGCCCAAAGCAATAGATGCTGACATGGGTGTGGAGAAAAAAAGAACACTCATACACTGTTGGTGGGACTGCAAAATAGTACAACCTTTATGTAAAGTAGTACAGAGATTCCTCAAGTAACTAAAGTAGACCTATCATTCTGCAATCCCGCTAAAGGGATTTACCCAAAGGAAACAAAGACATTTTATCATAAAGAAACTTGCATTTCAATGTTTACAACAGCGTAATTCTGAATGACCCAGATGTGAAAACAACTCAAGTGCCCTTCGATTCATGAATGCATTAATAAAAAATAATGGAGATCTAGTATCTTTTGTAATAACGTTGATGGAATTAGAGACAATTCTCCTAAGTGAAGTATCATAAAAATGGAAAAACAAACACCATATGTAATCAATACTAAATTGAAACTAATTGATTGACACCTATATGCTCATATGGAAGCAAAACTCAATGAAATTCAAGTGGAGAGGAGGGGGAGAAAGAAATGGGTAAATCTCCACCCAACGAGTACATTGCATGTGTATGTAGCACAATTTCAGGTGAAGGACACACCTACAACTCTGACTTTAACTATACAAAAGCAGACTATGTACTAAAACATATTTTCCCCCATGATAATTGGAAATAAAAGAAAAAACAATTTATAAACAGAGAAACATTTACATCTAATACATACTACTTTCAACATACAAATAAAACCACTGCAAAGTAGAATAAGTAGTATTCATTTTGTAGGATTTAGTAGTGTTCACTAACCTAAAAGAACTCCAAGAAGACTGTATTTTTCCTCTACACTACTATCTACAAGCAGAGTTAGTAGTTAATTCCCTTCGATCCAACCTACATGCCACAACTAGATTAAACCTCTTACTTAACCAACTTTAATTGTGATTCTCCCTTGTCCAAGATCTTACAATTAGTTCCCACTGTCCACTGACTAAATAAAACTTAATCTCTGGTAAAACTGGATTCAACATCAGCCATATGTGACTTACACTTTACCTTGTATTTCCCTTTGTCCTTACCTATTTGATTCCAGAAAAATTCCCCATCTTTTTCAAAGGCCACTGGAAGGGTCCTTTCCTTCTTGAGTATCTCTTTGGCCATTCTGTTCCTTCCATAAATACTTATAGCTACTGTGCTGTTTTGTTTTGTGTTTGTCGCATTTGTGGATAATTATCTCTGTACTTTCTTGAGATAAGACCATTTATTGTAATTTTTTTTTTTTTTTTTTTTTTTTTGGTAGAGACAGAGTCTCACTTTATGGCCCTCGGTAGAGTGCCGTGGCATCACACAGCTCACAGCAACCTCCAGCTCCTGGGCTTAAGCGATTCTCTTGCCTCAGCCTCCCGAGTAGCTGGGACTACAGGTGCCCGCCACAACACCCGGCTATTTTTTTGTTGCAGTTTTGGCCGGGGCTGGGTTTGAACCCACCACACCCACCACCCTCAGATATGGGGCCCGCGCCCTACTCACTGAGCCACAGGCGCCGCCCTATTGTAATTTTTTTTTTTTTTTCCAGTTTTTGGCCGGGGCTGGGTTTGAACCTGCCACCTCTGGCATATGGGGCCAGCGCCCTACTCCTTTGAGCCACAGGCGCCACCCCACTTACTATATTTTTTCTGCTCCAAAGTCAAACTTCAGGTAAGTGGAGAATGACTTTTTTCTTATTCCCTCATTTCTTCCCCTTTCGGGATATTAACATTTAACACACTAAAAGAAATTGACCTATTTCCTACTTCCTTTGCCATTTCTCTTCATGGGTTTCTGGATGTGTATGCCTGTGTCTGAGATACAAAAAGAAGCAGAATTGGGTTCTAGTGTTAAACCAATAGCTGGAGCTTTCTTGATTGTTTGCATTCAAGAAATGGGCATCATTTTAATTTAGGCAGAGAAGCTAGGAGGAAGTTGTTCATTGTAACGTCTGGTAATGGTGGAGCTGATGGCCCTTATGATTGAACCACCTCATTTCATA
Source organism: Nycticebus coucang (assembly GCF_027406575.1). Taxonomy (NCBI): domain Eukaryota; kingdom Metazoa; phylum Chordata; class Mammalia; order Primates; family Lorisidae; genus Nycticebus; species Nycticebus coucang. Next base: position 43,671,827 of record NC_069794.1, on the reverse strand, counting down.
CAGCAACTAACAATTGGGAATACTTCTCCTCTACAAGCTGGCAAAGATTATATGTAATATTTAAGTGAAAAAAAAATTATCTCTTTGATCACAACTGAGGAATATAATAATCCGAAGGAGAAAAATGTAATTATGCTTAGACTATATGCTTTAGAGGCCTGGTATGTACAAGCCACAGGAAGTACCAGCCATAGGAGGGTGGCAGGGAACATCTCCACCCAATTGCAGTCCACATCCCTTTTTAAGGAACCAAAGTTCCGATGCTCATGGGGGTCTTGTATCACGATTTTGACTATGGAGAGATATTTTGTTGTTGTTATTGCAGTACTCTGTGAATAAAATAAAAGTTTCTTAAAGATTTATCATCTCTTAAAATACTCATCCCAACTCAAATGATACTTCACAAATTCTCCCCAATTTTATCTTTTTAGAACTACAGAACTTACAAGACCTTTCTGTGTCCTGTTTGTTCTAAGAGTATAAATTTTATATTAAGTAAAAGGATCAGCTCCCTTATGGAAGTAAAAACATTCCATACCCCCAGTAGAAAACTGTATGTTTTACTGTTGATAGGAAACAGAACCCTGCCAAGCACTGAACTAATGAATTAGAATTTGGCAGCACTCCATGACTGGTACAATTTAGTTCAAATTTATGAAATCTACTGGTTCCAGAAATCCACTTGAGTCTAAGGCCTCTCTGTACCTTTCAGAGTAAAAAGCATGACATTGCTAAACTCCTGATTTTACCTTATATATTTTTTTATTTTACCTTATTGATGAAGAAAAAATTATGAACAACATATTTCTCTCACCTAAATCCTGAACATTTCTTCAATTTTGCAACAACAGTAAATTGGTGAGAATCAGCGTATTTTTGGTAGATAACAGAGTATTTCTAAATCTCTGATTAAATCAAATTCCCTTAGACATAACAGGCCTAAATATCTCAAGAAAATGTCTGCAGTCTTAAAATGGTTGATGCCCTTGTGGAAAGGAAGGAGCATCAACTCTGTTCAGAGACACATTGCCTTGTCCTTATATTTTTTAAACAAAACAGTGCAAAATAAAAGAACAAAGCCTCACCTTGATCAATGTGAAGAAAGATTCATCATTAATGCTGATTTTAAATTCACTTTCTTTGGGAAAATCTCTCTCAAAATTGTACTCAAGGAATTAAGAATGTGGAAGGTAAGAAATGCTCATTTTTTAATTCCTAGACCACCAGGAAGCAATGTTTCTTTCTAAGATGCATAAGGGATCTTAATATGGAAGTAGAGGTCATTGTTTCCAGACCACTGCCCCGGCCTCAGTGCAGCATTCTGGACGCATTCTTAGCTAGCTGTAATCGCTCCCACTAGATCTGTGTTCCTTTTCACCTCTGGGATTCTGGGTATAATTTCTTCTTTCCTAACTCTGCTGGCCCTCAGGCACATATACCACCTCATGATCCAGTTTGAGCTTCCACTTTTTAACTTCCTCTCTGACAGAATTAGTTTTCCTTTCTACAATGTTTTTAACCAAATATACTATGGAATTTATTACAATACTGTGAACTTGTTTTATACTTAAATGTATTTCCTGTTTATCAGATTGCAAGCATCTCACCTGTAAAAACTGTGTCATGTTTATCTCTGCATTAATTGAAATGCCTGGCACATTCAGGGCATTCCATACATGTTGATGAAAGTCATAGATCGAGCAACTTGTTCAATGTATACCCATGATATACTTAGAAATTCTCTAGTATTTATCCCCTTTGCTTACCCAGAGGTTTCTTTTTTTCTATGATGCTTTTATCTGAAGTTACTGGAGGTTTACCATTTGCCGAAATAATGCATTTACAGTCTAATAAGCACGGATGAAAAATTTAGTTCACCCTGAAATAACTGAATTGCCAAAGGAAATCATTTTGTATGAATGACAAAAGCAATACCAGTCTCATTTGGCCTTGTGACCTTAGAATTAAAAAGACACAAAATGAATACACATGTATACTTTGGCACCTTGCTCAAGGCATATATTGTTTTATGCAACTAATTTAAAAAGAACTGGTGCATTGAATTGAAGACAAATGTGAGAGAAGAAAAGAATAAAAATAAACAAATTTAAAATGGCAAAAAGTCTTCCTCATGTGAAACATGAACAGTTAAATGTTTAAGGTAAGTAACGTTTAGGATAGGTAAGAAAGAAATACTATCTTGTTTTTGTAACTTATATTGTTAAGATGTTTTATCTTATAATTACTTCTTTTCTACTTAATTTTCATTTTTTTATTTTTTATTTTTTTATCTTTTTTTTTTATTAAATCATAGCTGTGTACATTGATAAGATCATGGGGCATCATTCACTAACTTCACAGACCGTTTGACACTCTTTCATCACACTGGTTAACATAGCCTTCCTGGCATTCTCTCAGTTACTGTGCCAAGACACTTACATTCCACATTTACCAAGTTTCACATATACCCTTGTAAGATGCACCGCTGGTGTAATCCCACCAATCCCCTTCCCTCTAACCACCTCCCCCTTCCCTCCCCTCCCTTTTCCCCTTCCCCCTATTCTTAGGTTGTAACTGGGTTATAGCTTTCATATGAAAACCCTAAATTAGTTTCATAGTAGGGCTGAGTACATTGGGTACTTTTTCTTCCATTCTTGACATACTTTACTAAGAAGAATATGCTCCAGTTCCATCCATGTAAACATGAAAGAGGTAAAGTCTCCATCTTTCTTTAAGGCTGCATAATATTCCATGGTGTACATATACCACAATTTATTAATCCATTCGTGGATTGATGGGCACTTGGGCTTTTTCCATGACTTAGAAATTATGAATTGGGCTGCAATAAACATTCTGGTACAAATATCTTTGTTATGATGTGATTTTTGATCTTCTGGGTATATGCCCAGTAGAGGGATTACAGGATTGAATGGCAGGTCTATTTTTAGATCTCCAAGTGTTCTCCATATCTCTTTCCAAAAGGAATATATTAATTTGCATTCCCACCAGCAGTGCAAAAGTGTTCCCTTTTCTCCACATCTACGCCAACATCTCTGGTCTTGATTTTGTGATATAGGCTAGTCTCACTGGAGTTAGATGATATCTCAAAGTAGTTTTGATTTGCATTTCTCGGATGATTAAAGATGATGAGCATTTTTTCATATGTCTGAAGGCTGCACTGTATCTTTTGTCAAATACACTGTTGTCAAAGGTTTATGGGTGTATTTTCCTATGTACAGGTTATTTTCAATAATTTATTTTGGCATCCCATCCAGGCATGTCAGATGTCTCACAATTTCTCTGTAACTTATCTTTTTAAACTCATATGACTTATTTTTTAAAAGCAAACTAAATGTCTGTCTGGAACTAAAGTGATAGGCCAACTGGCTCAAGTAGTTGAGTTATCATTTCTAAATTTTTCTGATGTTTTAGTTATAGTGAAAGGCTTCAGGCTTCTCTCATAGTTGATCACCTCCCTCCTTAAGTTGACCTATAAATTTTCATAGACCAGACCTGCACCACATGTACCTATCAGTGCAATCGGCCTAGTTTCTTATGTTGACCAGTTTGTTACAGTCACTTGGGTCGTCAACTTACAGCAGTTTGACTGCATTTTAAAATTTGTTTTAAGGCTTTGGTTTGGTGATTACTTCACACTACAGTGTCAGAGGCTAGAGTGTTACTTAAGTATGGGAAGATTTCCAAATGGAAATAGGTACAGGAAGAAAATGATTTATGGCAAAATCAGACTATAATTTTAGGTAGTAATTGTTAATCTCATGGAAAACAAATATCCTTGTATTTTTTTATAACAAGGGAGCATATGTTAGATGCCTGATGTGTTCCATTACGTGAGTTTTAAAAAGTCATCCTCTCTTTGACTCCCAGAGGCAGTCTCCTTCTTTTTCTTGTAATTTCTGAGGAATTACTCACTGTTGATAGAAGTTAGATATCCTAAAGGAAATGTACAGAAGACTAAGAACTCTAGAGAGGAGTAAAACATCTGACTCACTATGAAATAACCAACAAAATGAGGCTGTGTTGTGGAAAAAAAAAAATTAAAGCAGCATCAATCTCATCTGGTTTTTGCTTGAGTATCTAAATTCTATCCATATCTTAGAACCCAACTCACATATTAATACAACCAGTAAATCTAGGCTGTTGCAGAACATCTGGCCTGCTTTTCTTCTCGCTTGCAATATTCACATCCCTGACTCTCACAGAGCTGGCCAATTCCATATTCACATCCCTGACTCTCACATAGCTGGCCAGTTCCATCTGTCAGGTCTCAGCTCAAATATTACACCTGTGAGGACGTTACCCAATCTAACATATCTACCCTGTCTGTCACTCTCCAACCCCTTTTCTCAGGATATTTAATGTAATCTGTTAAATAATAGCATTATCCCATTTTATCTCTTTACTTTTGCTTCACAAAATAAGTTGCTTATCTTTTCTGCTGTCTACTGTATCCCCTGGTGCCTTGATCAATTCCTGACATATACTGAATAAATGCTAAATTATTAAATATGTGGATATTAATAAATCTTAACTGCAAAATGGGTGCCTATGTCTTCCCTTTCTTTACATTCTTCCTTTCCCCAACAGCTGGCATATATCTTACCGAAGCCATTGTCACTATCAGGATTTATGTAATTTAAAAATCTTTTCTATTAAATTGCAAATTTCTTGTCAGCTGGGTGTTCTTTTATTCATTTTTGAAACACGTATGCCTTTAAGACATACATATACTAATCTTTCAAATTATATTATTTAAATGAATAGAAGTAAGGTGTAATAATGGCAAGTTTAAGAATGACTTTCCTTTCGCCCAGTAGCTTAAAAATGTTTACTTCTCTAAAATTCTCTGAGAAAGCACATATATGATTATAATGCTGTCTTACACTATGTGTAAATTCTGCTGACTCTGAGACTCATAAAAGATTATGAAAAGGTAAATGTGTATAACTCTGAATAGTTTCTCTTATTGGCTAGAAAATGGATAGGAAAATAAAACTTACCATGTGAGTTAATGAAATTATAATGCATAAGAGTAAATAAAATAGAAATATAATTATGAATATGGTCAATTTTAGCCAAAAATATTATATATAATATGTATATTATATATAAACTATTATATATGTTTTTATATGTATATATGTATAAAATATTATATACATTACATATGTGTGAATGTATATATAGAGAGAGTGATCAGAAGGGCCTTTAGCAGAAGGCAGCCTTAATGCTAACACATAAAAGACACAGATGATTGGGAAGTTTGAAACTTGAGTTTGAAACCTTAATGGGCATCATCATTTCTTCACTGCCAGCATAATTCTCTCAGTCTGGGCTCTGGCAGGGAAATAAGACAACTCTCACTGCAACCTGGGGGTTGACATTAATTAAAAACAGAAAATCATAAAGCATCTGTGGTGAGTTTAGATGCCAAATGAGATGGAGCGAGTTTAAAAGTAAACTTCTTACAAAGGTAACTGAATGTCAGAATCTCGCATTTTTTCTAAAATAATCATAATTAAAATGCCTTTCTTTAGTACACTGGATACAAGCTCTTAAAATGCACATAGTTTGCATCCCTCGCCCATTTATTGTTTCTGAGAGATAAGTCTCCCAGGTATAGTTGTTATTGCTTACTTTAGGTCCAAAGCGAGTAAACGTATGCTTCCTCATCTTGCTTCACGCAGAGTAAGCTAAAAGAACAAACACCTGTTTGGTTCCATATACCCTTTGCTTGGTTCCGTAGATCATTTGCTTGAATATTTACGTAGCTTACAAACTAAAAGCAGAAGTTAGAAGTGTTGCCTCTTCACCTTCAGCTCAGTATTTGTTATCTCGATGTATGAAAGGCCCTAAAACATAAATCCTCCTATGGACTGACGGCTCCCTCTCAAACTTTATTTCTTTAAGCCGAAATTCTTGTTGTGTATTTTATTATATTAATTAGGTCATGAGGTGGGGTGTTCATGAATGGATTACTGTCCTCAGAAGAAGAAACAAGAGAGGAAAAATCTTTTTCTCTCTCTGCCCTTTGAAAATAAAATAAAAAATGTCTGCTATAAACAAGGAAAGGTGCCCTTACCAGACACCAGGTATGAAGGCAATTTGATCTTGAACTCCTTCGTCCCTAGAACTGTAAGAAATAAATTTATGTTGTATAAACCACCCAGCCTATGATCTTCCCAGAACTAAGACAGATACAAAGCAAGTGTTTTTTGTTACTGCTTTGCTTTTTATGAAATACAGTAAGTAGAACTTGTCTTATATGGTGTTTTTTTACTATAATTATCTAATTTTATGACCACTGTCTGACTTAGGCAAAGAGTACGTATCACGTTAAAATCATACTGCTTTAGTTTAATTCTCAGCAGTAGGAAGAAATAGTCTCCCTGTAGCCCAAAGCAATAGAAAACTCCTAATGAGAAAGGTAACATTTCCACCCATGGATCACTAGCCAGACACTAGGCCAGGCATACTGTCTTTAATCTTCAAATGACTCATAGAAAGAGATGTTATCATCATTCCTATGTTATGAATGAAAAATTTGAAAATTAGAAAAATTAGATGATTTCTCCCAGGTCATACAACTGGAAAAGGTTAGAAGGAAAGAGGACATTTGAGTGGGAGGAACTCTAACTAGAGGGGTTACCGTTTAAGGTGACCAGCTGTCCTGAATTGGCTGGGTTTGGTGTATTCCTCAAACACAGGTATTTTTGATAAATGAGGACAGTCCTGGACAAACCAGGAGAGTGGGGTACCCTATATGAGACATATTAATCACGGTAAGAACGTTAGAATTGACGCTAAGAGAAGCAATTTCTTGCTGAATGTTTTATGCCAGGAATGGAATAACCTGACTCGAAGCCATCATACTGCAACACTTCTGGCATGTTGGAGGCACACCTGGCCTTTCACAGACTCTCTTGAAATGCAATAGAACTTGACAAAAAAGAAAAGCAAAAGGGTGGCGGCTTGAACTTCACTCACCCAGGAAGTAATGAAGATCCGAGAAACCAGACTGAGCCCAGAAGCGAGAGCAAAACTTTTTGGAAGTGAAATATTATTTTAGACTTGCAATTTATTTAAACATTATCATCAAAAGCTTCAGAATTACTGGAGAAATGGCTAAAGGGAAGAATGGTGGATAAGTTTTTGGCCAACAAATGGCAGCATATCATTTTAGAGAACAGGTTCATTCAGTAATCAACTCTAAGAAACAAATTTATTTAGAGAAAAACAGATGAACCTGATGTGGAAAACAACGTAGCAGTCAGCGCAAAGAAAACTGACATTGCCATAAAGGAGCAGCTCCGTGATGTCGGCAAAATATGTATTTTGAAGTATGAGGTCTTTTCTGGTTTACTTTTTGTTACTTTTTGCAGTGTTCCTGGGATTTTAAGGACTTTTTTGCAACTACGAATGAAGAAACTTCTGATATGAATTTGTTTCCTAGTTCTTCCATTGTCAAAGAACTCCAGCTCAGCGACATTTTGAACAGCCTCCTCAGATGAGCGTCTCTGCCATCTGGGAAATTCTGACTCCTCTGAATTTTTGTGATTCATTTCTCTTCAGCTTTGTAGATTTCAAACTAGCAAATCATTATCTACAACAACAACGACAAAACGCAACAACAGCAAATACTCTAAAAGTTTTATAAGTTGCCTTCCCTGCAGTAGAATATTATTTTCACATTTCAGTTTTGATTAAAAGCACAACCTTGTAGAGTCCAAGGCTGTTCTTATTTTTGGGTCTATGGTTTAAATACCATGATTTTAGACAACATCCTGGCTTTCATAACTAACCATTGCCTCCATGGTGTTTCTACACGTATAGATATACACTAGCATTTTATTTGAATCAGTTCCTGTAATATCATCAACTACAAGCATCATTCATGGTCCCCCTTAAATGAGGCTGCCTTGCTTGCAGGAGTCTAAGAGTACCATTGTCCTCCTGAGTCAGATTCTGGATTCCCTTCTGAACATTCACGCAGCACTGAGTGCAATTGAATTCTCACACCCCTTGAATCAATGTGGTTAGAAGCTAGCTTTGTGAATAGTCAAACAACTTTCCTAGTCAGTTAGGTATTTTAAGCACTTCTGAAATCCAAATGCTATGGGGAAATTTATTTGAAATTTCAGATCATCTATCTGGAAGAGCAGTGGTAAATAAAGCAGGTCGAGAGATTCTTGGGGAGTGTACTTTTCTAGTGTGTTTTTCATCACACTTACAGATCACAGTCCAATTAATAGAATAAAATGGTCTAACAATCTGGGTATCTGGAGGAAACCGTTTCCAATACCCTTCCTGATTGCAAAATGAGCCAGAATTGTTAGACAATTCTCTTTAATTTTACTTCCGATATAAATTTCTGTTCAAATACAAGGTTACTCTCAGGGAAACACAGCATATGCAAACAGACAAACCTTCCAGTTAATGAAATGCCTCCGTGAGGATTGCAATCAATAACAGTATAATCTGTGTTCATAAATAAGAGTATGGCCTCTGAAGAGCATAGGGCAGTGATGAATTATTCAGGAGGCCTGCTTTGCTGTTGTACAGCCACATTTATGCTCAAAGCTTGTCAGAGACAGACACCTGGCTTAGCACCCTCTGACTTCAGCCTCTTCTGAATAGCTAAATTTCTTCCTTCTGATTTTAACCATAATTTATCCATAGACCCCAAAGCTCCTGCAGCTTATCTGAAGGTAAGCCACAAAGAGAGCCACTGAATTCCAGGAGGAATAAGTCACCTTCTGCAGGTCACAGACACATGCAGATCTATTTTTTTATGGCAGGGAACTGGTGACTATAGAATGTACCATTGGCAGTGCACAGAAGACCAGGAACTAATAAACAGTTTAATTTCTAGGACTGTCAGGCAGGGTTAACGTGAGTAGGGAGAGGGAAATTAGCAGTTAATTAAGGAGAATAATAGAATAGGAGACTATTTCCTTTTGCTAATTCTCTGTAATCCATGCCTCTTCCCATTAGTTTCACAACCAGAGATGTTATAATAATAGCAACAACACAGTTTCTCCAAGGATTTGAAAGAGTTTCACCCTTCCCTGGACTTCCTAAAGTGGCAACTGTGATATTCTATGTGCAATCAGCAGTGCCTGGGAATCGGAGAGGGCCAAAACTTATTAGCTAGCCTAAACCACACTCTAAGCATTTTGTTCAAGTCAGCCTTCTTAAATGACCCTGAGAGTGGAGGTTTTTTTTTTTTTTTTGGCAATATCTTCTGGGAAGCATTTATAAAACCAATATTTTTTAGTACTATTAATTTTTCATATTCGGGCTAAATTTTTCTCGGATTTATGTCTTCCACTTATTAATGCTTATTGGCTAGATAGCCATCCTAAATAATGTCTATGTGCACAAAACTAACATTTGTGATAATAATATTTTCCAAAACCAAAAGATATGTTCATCTCTTTCTTGACTTACAGGTCAAATTTCTCCTAAAACATAAGGTACTTCAGAATACATGTTAACTTTCAAAGAATTTGACTCTCTGAAAGCTTATCTCTAGAACTTCAGTTTCGAAATCTGGGTTGATTAAAGCAGACTAGATGTAGTCTCCTGGGAATTCTGTTACAGAATAATTTTTTTTAAGTTTATCTCTCATGCCACATGCCAAATACCACAAACAGTGTGGACTTTGACTTGCTGGACGCCTCGCTCACAGAACAACCATCAAAGGCCTTTCCTGTCTGATCACCAGAAGAAATTCTGCACTGAAGGTCAGCAGTTTTTGACCCAGCTCCTGGCCTGCAGGAGTCGGCATCAGAAAAGGAAATTGGCCATACTTCAATGCCCTCTTCTGAAACTCCGGAGCAAGGAGAAGATAAGGTGCTGCAGAATCTTTAACATCTTTTTCTACATCAGAGAGGCAGGAAAACCAATCCGTACCCCCTAGACATTACTATTTCAGTAATAATGTATTCGGGAAAATAAAAAAAAAGACAACTGTCAAAAATACAACTGCTTGTACTGTTCCAAACGGAAAAAAATAGCCCTTCAGTTTGCAACACTAAAACAGAAAATATTTCTTAAGTATGTCATTAAATTGAGTAGTGCAATTTAAAAGAGTTAACAAGAAAATATGGACAAACACATATATGTACTCTCCCAGCCCTTTACTTTGCTGTCCAGTTTTTCCACACTTAAATCACGACGCTGAGTAGCCAGAACAATTAATTAGCTACCATATATAGATGGTAACACTTTTCAGTTTGGCTTATAAAACTAGAGAGAGCGCCAAATCCAGGCTTTGGTTACTGTAGCAACTCAACGTGCATGAATGAGAATCAAAAGGAATAAAATAGAAAGAAGCAAACACAGATCTTACCTAGTTCTGATAAATAAAATTGTGTAAATAAAGATCATTGTTTTCAAAAAATTACACCATTTGTTTATGAATGTGTCACTACTTAGTAGAGGTGACCCAGTTGCTCTTATGTATAATATGTGCTGAAGAAAGGATTTATAAGCCTATATTTGAAGAAATCACACAGGATCTTGAAGAGTACTTTCAAAAGATAGATCAAGTATTTTAATCTACACGGACTCTAACATTACTATCTTAAATTTACATTTATGTCATTATAGTGCAACCATTTAGTATCCCAGAGTATGTTTTCTATAACAAGCTCACACAAAAAACATTAAATTCTAACTTAAAACCATTTTAACATCTCAGACGAGATTGGGCGCATTCAGGGTGGTATGGCCGTAGACCATTTTAAAATCTCATTTTATCTTGTAGAAAGTCAGTTAGGCAGTAATTACAATTTTGGGTTTTAGTTATTCATATGCCAAAGCAGACCGAGAGAGAAGTGTATTTTTAATCCCCAAATTTGCTGTGTCAGGTGACTGATATTTTCATAAAATAATACATGTATAATCTCACGTACACTGAGGTGTCTGAAATGTACAATGTACAATTCTTTAAGTAATAATTGGTGACTTACATTGCTACTCTTTTTTTGTATCAGGTAAAATACTATCAGTAAACGTAATCCAAGTGAGACCAAGCCATCACAATAGAGAGAAGACCCTGGCAACTCACGGGAATTTTGAAGTAAAACATAAAAGGGGTCCCAGAAGTATTGTAAAACTTAATTAATGAAAGTTTAAAGAGTTTAGTTTTTCTGATTTACTATCTTCTAGTTATTGCCAGGTGCTTTGAGGCATCTTCAAGTTTATTTTCTATTGTTCTCATTTTATCCATAAATATTTTGACTTTAGGCAAGTCTTCCCCTTTTAAATAACACAGATATAAGTTTCAGTTAAATTTTTGAAAATACAGAATATGTCTAGTATTTAAAAAACACAAAATACGCAGAAGTTTTAAGAAGAATCTAACATCCTACCTTGGACTTGTGATGGTTATCGAACTTCCCTAACCTTCCGGACTGCCTGCACTCTGCTCTGGCCACCTATGCATCCTCAGATGGGCAGAGTTTTTTCTCATCCCAAGCCTTTGAGCTGTCTGCTCTTCACAGGTCTCTCTTGCTCTCATCATCCTGTTCTCCATTTGTTTTTAAATTCCTCAGACTTTCCCAGATCACTCTCATCTATAGGGACTTCTGCCTTTCTCCTCCCTAGACAATCACTCTCTGTCCCATTATTCGGTTTGTTACTATCACACTAACCCTCTGGGAATTATCCTACAAATGAGTTCATGTACCTGTTGACGAATGAAATGGTTAGAGAATGAGAGAATCAGAGGCCATCTCCACAACAGCCCCATCAGGGGAGAGACCTTAGCCATCTTGTTGAGCAGAGCATCCCCAGCACCTGCAGCAGGGCCCTAGGAAAGTGTAGGTACAAGACTGGAAAATGTGTGTTGAAAATAATAGATGAAGGAATACATTAAAAAATATTTTTAAATCACACAGGATTCTACCACCTGGAAATCAAAATTATTAATTTGGGGGTTATTTATTTGTCTCATTTTATTTTTTATTAATTATTTGTGATTTTATAAATAAAAAGTTTGAACTAGTTAAATAGTAAATATAGTGTGAATATGGTTGTACATATTTATAATATGTAATTACAAAATACATGATTACTTTTACAAAGTGAAGTCATACTATAAATAATTCTTTTGCAGTGTGCTTTTTTAATTTACACACACATTGATAAAAAGTCCAGCATGCCAATTAAATTCTAAAGCTGAGTACTTTGGCTGCACAATATATGACTGTCTACTCTCCAATAAAAATAGTCAATATAATATTTTGGGGGTGCTTTCTGCACTATTTTCTGTGATAAAAAATCGCACTTGTATATTCTCAATACTGTAACTCTGATACTGCTTCTTTTTATGAGGGTCAGAACTGTCCTGGAATTAAATGTCAAAACTGAGATAGATCCTGGCACAAAGAGAACATTTCTGTTCTATTATCTATCCATCTTCTCCTGGAAAAAAATAAATTTATTCTAATTTATATTGCTAGCATCTCTTTATATGGATATTTTCAGAGCCTGTTAATTTTATATTTTTTATATTTTTAAAAAATAGTTTGATAGGTATTAATTATAATCTTATTTTAAAAACATAAGTCTGTTTTCTTGTGATTTGAGAAGTTTTCAGGATGCATAGGCATTTGCATTTTCTCACTAGTATAATAAATCATATTTGAATGGCTGATTTGTTGATTTATGATTACTTCTTAAAGGCCTATCATGCTCTGTAAATTAGATGCTACATAACTCTACCCATTTTGCAGACAATGTATTTACTACGAGTAACGATTTAATCACATTCAAAACAGTGTGATTAATTAGGCTTTCTAAATCTGTTTCTTCTTATTTTTTTTTTCTCAAGTTAGAAAAGCAGTGGTGTAGTCTGTTTGCCCAAGTGGTTAAGATCATTGGCTCTCTAGTGGATTTCTTTAGATTTTCCTATTAGCGCAACCTGTGCTAAACACACCATTTAAAATAATTTTCATACCCACCATAACTCCTTGGCCCCATTTCTTGTTTTATTCTACTTCAATACCTTTTAAGCACTTTGTATAGAATATATTTTTGCTTGTCTTTGTGTTCTATTATGCATGGATAAGCATCCCAAGGGCCATCTTTATGTAGCTTAGTGCTGTATCTCCAATCTCTGATGTATAACCTAGAGCAGGAATCCCATACATAACTGTGAATAGACTGAATTCATGGATATCTTTGACTGGCAGCCTGCTTTCACTACATGGTGTAATCTTGAACAAGTCAGTTCCTCCTTGAAAATGCAGTTTCTGATTACACAATATATAGATATTTGAGCATGTACCTCAACTATGACAATTTAATGAGCTTATAAAAATTATTTGGTTAGTATACTGTTTTAGTTTGGGTATAGTATAAATGATACTTTCTCTCAAATGAAAGTGTCCAGATATCTTACTAGAGTCTTATATAAATCTTGATCAACTGGAAAGTTTTCAAGTTTTTTGTCTTGTTATACCTTTTTTTAAAATTAATATTAAACCATAGCAGTGTACATTAATGCGATCATGGGGCACCATACATTGGTTTCATAAACAGTTTGACACATTTTCATCACACTGGTTAACATAGCCCTCCTGGAATTTTCCTGGTTATTGTGTTAAGACAATTACATTCCACATTTACTAAGTTTCACATGTACCCTTGTAAGATGCACCACAGGTGTAATCCCACCAATCCTCCTCCCTCCGCCCATCCTCCCGCCTCCATCCCCCCTCCCCATTCCCCATATTCTTAGGTTATGACTGGGTTATAGCTTTCATATGAAAGCCAAAAATTAGTTTCATAGTAGGGCTGAGTACATTGGATACTTTTTCTTCCATTCTTGAGATACTTTACTAAGAAGAACATGTTCTACATTTTTTTACTTGGTGCTATGTTGTATGTATTGTAGTAGTAACGAGAGAAATAATGTTCCTTCTCTCTATCTGAATAAAACAATCTATAATATTGGACTTAAATAAGTATACTATAAGTCAATGAAGCTGCAGGTAAGTTTACAATGAACAATGAAAAACAAGGGCTCTTAATGCTCTGTCATTAGTAATTACATATATTACCTCTGGTTTCTCATCCTACAACAGTTCCCTTCCTTATTCTACCTTACTATCATAAATTATGATAATTCATTATGATTTTTTAAATAATTGATCCAATCTAAGTGTTAATGACTTAGGCTACATTATTTGAATTTATGAAGGGCTATGTGTGTCCTTAGTGAGATAGTTAGGCACGAGAGAATCGGGGCACACTGTATAGGTTTAGTCTGCTTCTACTACTTAAATACTGCATGGATCTCAATACATTACTTAAATTTTGAGGGGCTCTGTTTCTCCTTATTTAAAATGAGGAAGAGGCTGGGCATGGTAGCTCACACCTGTAATCCTAGCACTCTTGGAGGCCAGGAGGATCCCTTGAGCTCAGGACATTGAGACTAGCCTGAGCAAAAGTGAGATCCCTTAGCTACTAAAAATAGAACAATTAGCCTGGCATCACAGCTGTGTAGTCACTGCTGCCAGGGAAGGTGAGGCAGGAAGTCACTTGAACCACGCAGCCAGAACAAGGCTGCCAGCATGAGTCTTTATCTCAAAAAGCAATCAATAAAGAAAAAGATAATCATATTTATTTAATTGTATGATTATGAAGATTGAAAACGTTAATTTAGAATCGATAAGAATAATACCTGACTTTGGAAAGGACTGTATCCTATAACTCTTTAGTATAGAAAGTCAAACTACTGTTTCATAAGGAGAAGAGCCACTCTTCATCAAGTTTCCACTTAACCATAGAAAGGCTTTTGTGTGGCAGCCTTCTAACTCATTTGCTTTAAGTCACTATCTTTTTCTTTACAGGTGTTGACATTCCCCTGCGGTAAGAAAATCAACATTTTGAGTCACTTCCTTTAAATAACAGACTGAGGCCCAGATTCAGCATCTATCTATTTCAAATTTGTTTTCAATAGCTTTTTAAATATGTTGGATTTCCAAGCCCCCATTTTATCTAAATATAGGCTTTTTGGGGTTTTTTTTTGCCTTTTTATTCTTGATTTCACCCTGATAGTAATTATTGTGCTACAATCAAATTTAAAACAGAGTAGTGGTCTGGAGTTATATTATAATCCAATATGTTAGTAATAGTGTTGAAACTAAGCTATAAAGGGATTTAGAGTTACCTACAATCATCAGAGACGGAGCTTCCCCTAATATACCCAAGGAACAGGAGAAAAAGAAGCAGAACTATTTTCAGGAGTTTGAGGTCACCAGCTCATTCCTTCATAAAGAGAGAAATTGTTTGCTTTAGCACGATAGATAACAAAAGCTCATATTAAAAATGACAAATAGAACTCCGGGAGAGAAGAAAACCTACTGATAAAGGTAAACATGTTGTAGACAACTTCTTCAGAAAATCACTTATTATCCAGAGGCAGGGGAAAACCATATTCACATTTATGACAAGTTGTGACAAAACCTTTATTCTAGTACCCTTCTTTTAATGTAAGATATCTGATTTGAAAATGATTTCGATATATAATCCCTCTGCTAAGTCTCCGCATCATATCATGATCTTATATTGCCGTAGTTCAGGGACATTGATTCTAAAGGCTGATACAGAATGTTCATAACCACGGGGAAATAAACAAGGAAGAAGAAGAAGTATAGAGAGTGCAATAGTTTTATACTAAGAATACTAAATAGGACCCGAGTGGCTCTACAAAGGGATCATGAGAACACACACAAAAACATCCCAAAGGATTACAATCATCAGCTACCATCATCTAATGTTCATTTCAAATGATTTTATTATTACACAGTGTATTCCTGTATGTATCAAAAATATCAAATGTACCCCATAAATACATACACTTATGTACATATAACAGTTAAAAAGAAAAAAAAATAACAATTCTCTCAATTTTTACACTTTTGAAATCTCTAATGTAAAGGACTCAAATTTGTCTGAATCCCTACAGTGCTCTTATAAATGAATTTACATCACCTTTCATGAGCAAGTCTGGCTGTGTTTGAGTAGTTAAGTAGTCACAGGATAAGCAATAGTTCTAGTAGACATTTAAATTATTTTTGTCACTTATGTAATTATTAATATATGTTTTACGTGTTCTTCCCTACCCTATATATATTCAAGACATTGAAAATTCTTTAAATTTAGGGACATTATCATGCTCACAATGGTGACAACCAGCAGACCTCAACATCATTGTACAAAATCAATGTTTGTTGCTGAATGGTAACCATAGTCATGCTTATAATACAGATGACTGACTGTGTTTTACGCACAAACCAAGAAAGAAAATATAAGGCCAGAAATTTATAATTATTGAAAATCTACCTTTTTTTGTTGTTTGGGATTCACTGCGGGTACAAAGAAGTAGGTTACACTGATTGTACTTGTTAGAGATAAAGTTCCTCTTGTGTCCTGCCCCTAACCTTTAAAGGACATCAAAGTTATTTATAACATTTTAAAATCACCAATTCAAATTTATTTATACACAAATGGCAAAAAATGTATACATAACTTAAGAAGGGAGAACCCTGTATTAAAATTGTAATACTCGGGCCTGGCGTGGTGACTCACACTTGTAATCCTAGCACCAGGGGAAACCGAGGCAGGTGGATTGCTGGTGCTGAGGAGTTTGAGACCAATCTGAGTAAGAGTGAGACCCCATCTCTACTAAAAATAGAAAACAACAAAAACAGTCAGGCATAGTGGGGGGCATCTGTAGCCCCAGCTGCTGATGAGGCTGAGACAAGAGGATCATTTGAGCCCAAGAGTTTGAGGTTGCTGTGAGCTATGATGATGCCATGGCACTCTGCCCAGGGTGACAGAGTGAGACTCTGTCTCAAAATAAAATAAAATAAGAAAATTAAATAAAACTGTAATGCCTAAGTCCCATTTGATGTCTTATTTTCCTCCTCTGGATTTTTTTGCCCAATTAGCTCATTGCTGAAAGACTCTTGTGGGTCTCTGTTTACTTTTCTGCTATTAAAGTATCTCACTGACTACATATCAAGTTACACTGCTGACAACACAGGTACAAGCAGCTTCCAGAACGGTTTAAGTGCACCACTACTATAGAGCATCCTATTATGATCTTGTTCTTCTTTTGTATTACACATCACACAATGGTTATTCACCTACTTACAAGCTGCTTTCTTATTTGAGATGAAATATTCATTGAGAACAAAAACTACTTTTGTTATTCACATGTATCAGCACTATAGCATTATTAAAACCATTAATTTGCTCCTATTTATACTCTTCTGCCAAATTTTATTCAGTATTTTTATTTGAATCTAATTCTTCATTAACAAAATTTAAAATTCAAATAGTCATATATGTTAATGCCCAACCTTAAAGAAATGGTAACTCGTATAAAAGAGCTGTAGACAATAAGTGCTTGTGAATGATACGGCAATTATTTCCTAACATAGGGGAATGCATTTCACACAAGGTTTTGAAAAATGTTTGCTGAAAGTTACTTAAAAATTGTGTAAACTGTATGGTAAAAGGATTATTTCTTTACCAGATAAGGTGAGCAGCTAGAAAATATCAAAAGAAGTGTCAAGTGAAAAATATCATATAAGAACAAAGGAGATTCTAGGAAAGGTGATCTCTTAAGAATTAAACTTTAACAGGGGTGGCACCTGTGGCTCAAGGAGTAGGGCACCAGCCCCATATACCAGTCGTGGCAGGTTCAAACCTGGCCCTGGCCCAAAACTGAAAAATAAAGAATTAAACTTTAACAATATAATTCTTTTTCAAAAGAATACTATGTTAATACTGGGAATGCATATTGAAATAGATTTACCAAAAGTACAAAATGAAAACCCTGGGGATGATTAAAAAGTTGCATGTAATCATGATTCAGAGACCAATATGGTCACCATACCCCGGTGCTATCAAAGGGTGATGTCATAAAATTTGCCAACTCCTGCCCCACAGAACTTGTCTCTCCTACATTAACTATACCATTCCAAAATACATTTACCATGGACAGGTGCCATAATATCACTGAGAGATTTTTATCATTTTGTTTTTATTTTTTCCAAATGGATTTGCCTACCGAGACCAATTTTTCTTATTATTTTTTTCTTTTTTTTGAGACAGAGTCTCACTTTGTCACCCTCAGTAGAGTGCCGTGGCATCATAGCTTATGTTCACCTTAACCTAAACAATATTTAAAAGAAATATTTAAAGATCAGGCATCTACATTAAGTATACACAGTCATAAATATATAAAAGTGTAGAATTTAAAAATGAATGTAAAAATTGACTTTTTCAGCTCAGAGTGGCACTGGAGGTTCTATTCTTGTTAACATCAGATATCTTTGGGGTCAATGCTGTCACCTACTATTAAGTCTCAATTTCTGAGGAAATACAATCATTCAATATTGCTGCAAGTTGTTACACTTCTTCCATGTATGTCAGAATTGAAATGGGGAGCCTTCAGCCACGCCACCGAGCGATCTATGATCTCATTCAAACTCTTGGGAACTAGACTCAGGCAAAACTGTGATTGTGGCAATTTATCTCTGGTCATGTTATATGTTCATTTCCATTAAGAATTTCTCTCAACACCTTTATGGTATAGTGAATGGAAATAACACATTTAAGAGATTATCCCTGCAGATTTAAAACCTGTCTCTGTGACATATTGATTTTATGACCTTCAGTACTTTAGGGGTCCTCCAAAGCTGAGTTTCCTCTCACATAAAGTAGTGATTATAATTTTTTCCTAAAAACTGAGAAATTGCAAAGGTAAGTGAATAACATATGTAAAGTACCTCACAGCCCTCAGTAACTGAAAGTAGCTATCATTACTTTCCCTAAAGTTTCTTATTGATAGTGGTATCTGTACTTAATTGGCTGCTCTCAAAGATGTGAACATTTTCAAAACACAAAAAGAGCAGAACACAAGACACCCATGCACAGTCAGAGCTTAAGCCCATCACTTACTAGTCTCACCAAATCAGAGGAGATTTTGAACCTCGGATCTGTAAATTAGGACTAACAGGATTTTTATGCAACCTAAACCCATAAATGTGTTTTAATGTCTGACCAAAAAAATAAAACAAAATAAAAGTGTTCAGTAAACATAGGCCTCTTTTCCAATTGCTGTTATGGGACAGTTCCAGGAATATTTTCTGTCCTTCAAATCTCAAGTCTATGTCAACTATTTCTAGTGTGATCTCATGGCTTTCTCTCACAGGTAGTGAAATTCTTGAAAGCACAAGTTTTCTGCTGAGCCCAGACACCCCCAGGATCATTCTAAACACATCTCAATAGGTAGCACATATAATTCATAAGAGTTGGCAGAAAATTTGCAACATATGCACCTTCCTATAGAATAATCAGCATACTTAAATGAGGTCAGTGAACAGGCAGTTGAAGTAAATAAGTGAAGCTAAATGGTTTCACAAGTGAGATGAAAAATGGCAACAGAGACTTGGCTTCCAGTGATGGGATAACAGGCAGCTATTTGGTACCAAATTTGAGGGTACCTGTGTTTCTAAAATGATGGAAAACTCCAGAGAGTTTTTCTGGTAATTTAAGAATGGGAGGTGTTGCCAATTGATCCAAACAATTAAGAGAAGCCAGCATATTTTAATTCCCAAATATTGGCAGCTAATTCAAATTTAATGCACTGTCGCACCTACTAAAATAAGGGAGAAACTCACAAGTTGGCTGCTAGGAGCAGTTCAAGTCCAGAAAGCAGAGAGTCACTCTGGAACTCTGATTCTTACAGCTCTCGAAACTCAAAATAACAATAAAAGAAATTTTGTTAAGTGAAAGGAGGGGAAATTTAGACTACCTTGATTGAAGAGATAGGATTGAAGATAATGCATATTAGGATTTGTTTTTCCCACAGTGAAGTCCTTGATTAAATAGAATTTGCAATTAGTTATATAAAAACAACTGGAAGTAATGGTAGAGGGTTGGTAACTGTATCACGTGAGAGGTGTAAGTATTGGATCCACCTTCCTGTGAGAAGTCTTAAAGCAGAAAGTGTAGGAGTGAATAGCTTAGTGCCTTGAAAGATACATCCTTTAAGATCAGCAAATTACATATATTATTTTCCACCTGCAACCCTGGTTCACAGTACGGGGACTCATGCTCATCTGTCAGTACTTAGCTTCATTTTCCCCTCTGTGGCCTCACGGCAGGAGTTTCACAAGATGGAAAATTCACTTAGGCTCCCTGCTCCAGATAAAAGTCTGGAATGGTGAACTCAAATCCCAAGAGCCATTGGTATATACTACAGTTCAACAGAGAAAAATTTTAACTGCACTTGAAAGAAAATGACCCTGGAAAATAGGTTAGCAAGGCAGCAGGAAGTGTATGCCTCGATATGTTTTGAATTTCGAATTCTAAGTACTCGTCTCAGGGATAAAATGTTATTTTATGCCTCCAGCTAAAAGACAAAAATAAAACAGAACCCCACCACTCTATTATCAAACCACAAACCATTCCCAAGAGGCTTGATCTGTAGAGTAGCATGCATGCATTATTTGTACTTTAAACGAATCATTTTGCAAAAAGCCAGAAACGTATTCTTTTCAGCAACTTAGGTGACAGGGTTTTTTTTTTTAATTATTTTTATTTTATTTTATTTTATTTTAATTTTTTTTATTAAATCATAGCTGTGTACATTAGTTGACAGGTTTTGCTTCTCACATGAAACTATGCATGAAAAAGGGACAAAAACTTTAGCAATCCATACAATTTATAGACATTAAATTTTAAATTATATTATCACTTCATTTTCAGGTGGAGGAAAATTTTAAAGCTCTTTCAATTTTTTTTATAAATTATGTGGTTTGTGTGGGACATAACCAGAAGATGAACTTGAACTTAACAAAATCAAATATTTTGCTTGTACCCTCACATTAACCTGAAGTGAATTTACTTAAAATGAAAAAAAATAATAATAAATTGTATGGTTTGCATGTTGAAACATTGAATCAACAAGAATATTTGTGATATCGTTCTGTCTCTCTTAGGTACACGCACTCCAAATATACATACAACTTTTCCTTGTGTCCTTATATATAAAATATTACTTTTGAAGTATACGACTGATAGCAGACAGGCAGATAATGGATAGGAACAGACAGACATGGAGGGAGGAAAGGAGGGAAGGAAGGAAGAAATTTATTAAAATGCTTCTGTTTATGGAAAGTTGAGCTGAGAACGCTGTTACTTTTAAACATTGTTGATTATAAACACTGTTGATGGTAAATTTATCTGTTCACTGAACCAGTAACGGAAGCTGCATTTTACAGGTAAGCATTAGTGAGGTGGACGAGATTATGGGGGAGCGTTCCTACAGCATGAAATACAGGGCTGATTCATATCTATCCCAGATTTCTCACTTCTGTCTGAAACTAAGCTTTAATTGATTTTAATTTCATGTCAAATCGATGTTTAATGAGTCATTGTACATTTAGAAAGAAAGTAAAGCCTCTTTTGTGTCAGAAAAATACTTATTCATTTACTTTGATCTAAACCACTCTGAATGTTCTTTGATAAAGAGGCACTTCCACCACATGAAACAGTAGAGGGAAATTTGCCTGTGAAGCCTTTTGGGTAACATATCCAGATATGGTGGCAGCAAATATACTTTGTTAAATATATCTTTAATGATATATTTGTCTAAGCCTGGACAAAAAGTGCTCATTCCTGAGAGATTTACGATATTTTTAGAGAAACTAGAGCTTGAATGACTAAAAGCAATTATTAATATTGTAGACAAACATTTTTTTGCAGTCCTAGAAATAAAGCCATCTTAGCTGGCTTCTACCCACCACAATCCAAAATTTATGACAAATAAATTGTTCTGATGTGGTAAGTAATCTGAACTTCTTCCCCCACCAACCCTCCCACTGTGAACCGCCTTAACCATCTAGAGAACATTATATGCTGGGCTTGGAACAAACAGAGGCTATAAAAAATCTGAAAAAAAAAAAAAAAAACTCCAAACGAATACCAGGCGTGTGTGTATGTGTGCGTGTGTGTACACATATACACACAGAGATGCTTGTTTTGGTAGAAATCCAGCTTCTATTTCCTCACCTATTTCCACCTAAGCCTTCATCCTATTCTTGCTCACTATACCACTCATAGCAGTGATCCTTCTACAAGGTTCAGGGAGCATCTTAGATGAATGAAAAGGACCTCAGAAACATATGTCCCTTAGGATGAGAAAGATAATTAGAACCCTAACCTTGGTATGTGGGGAGAGACGGGGTCCTGTTTCATTCTGTCTCATGTGCCCGTCCAATATTCTCGGCGTCATTTATTAACTAGAGTTTCCTTTGCCCAGTCAGCATGGTTTTTGTCTGTTCTGTCAAAGAGCAGTTGTTGTAGGTAGATGGTTTTGTTTGGGGTTCTCCGTTTTGTTCCAGAAATCCCACCCTAAGGAAATGAAATTATTTTATCAAAAAGATAGCTGTACTTGAATGTTTATCACAGCACAATCTATAATTGCAGAGATGTGGAATCGCCTAAGTGCTCATCAATTCAGGAGTGGATAAAGGAAATGTGTATATGTACATATTTATATATAGGTATATAATGTGTCCACACACACACACCATGGGATACTTACTCAGCCATAAAAAGGAATTAAATAATGTAATTTTCACCTACTTTGATGGAACTGGAGAACATTATACTAAATGAAGTATCTTGGGAATGGAAAAGCAAATAAGTGATGTATCTCAGAAAAGCACACACTGTGTGTTCTCACTAGTTCTCACTAGTAATCGGAGCTGATAGATGTTTCAGACGGGCACAAAGCAATATGAAGGACATGAAAGACCCAGTACGGGGTGGATGAGGGATTAAAAACTTACCTTTTGAGTACAATTGACACTATTCTGGTGACAGGCACACCAGAAGCCCGGACATAAGCATTATACAAAGTACCTATGGAACACAACACTTGTACCCCTTCATAAATATTTTGAAATTAAAAAAAATCCCATTCTTTGAATTGGTTACAGATAGAACAAAGTACTCATTTCCATAACTTTGTAAACTCACCTAGACCTAATACATCAAATATCAAGCCTTAAGTCATGATAAAAGAACTTGTGATAGTAGTTACTTCTACAAAATGCAAGAACTCACTAGATTTTATAAATGCCAAAAATGCAGACATTGAAAGTGCATCTAATGTTCAAACAACAGATCCAGACTGTTGTAACAACACAATCCAAGGAAACCATCTTTTTTTCTTTTTTTTTTTTTTTTTAAATGCTAGTCTGTTCATTCACAGCCAGAAGATGTTTCCAACTGATGTATTTGATTGAGCTAGTTGATAAGTTTTAGTGCCCTCATGTAGACAATGAAACAAATGCTTAATGGGGAAAATTGCATGGAGTCTAACATGGAAGCATTTTGCCCTCTAGCTAGTGAATGTGTCCAGCTGAGAAAACTAGTTTCAATTCTCTATAAGGTCTAAAATGTAAGGCAGGAAAAATAGACAAAAGACAGATATTTCATTAAGATAGATGAACTCAAAAGGAGCGGTGATGCAGAGAAAGTTAATAAGGGAAGTAGGAAACAATTGGTGTCGCAATTATTACCAGCATAAAGCAAAGTGCTCAGGGTCCCATAAATCTTTTCAGGTTCATTCCCCTGTGCTTAACTAGATGATCTGCCCATGTCTTTGCACATACTTCTCGCCCCATTCCTTTCACGTATTTCCTATTCTACTAAAAAGCGCTTTCAATTCAGTGTTAAGGTTTTTTGACTAAAATCATTCTTCTATTCAAACATTATGATTTGCATCAAAACATCACATGTACCCTATTAACTATTTAACTATTATGGGCAGATATTATTTAAAAACTAAATTTAAAAAAAACCACCATTAGAAAGCATCTTTTGAACTTTTTTTTTAAGAATAAAGACAAAAATACAAAACAAAAGAAGAGGCTCTATTAGGACTAAGACATACATTTATAAAGGCTTCAGCTAGAGTCTTAGCTAACTTCACATATTCTGTAGTACTAATAGTTTCAGACGAAGTGAAAATGAATATATAGCATGTATGACAGAACATCAAGTAGAAAACATTTTTCCCCTTGGTCAAGTTTTATCTATTTCGGTCTCTACATGGTTCTCTTACGGGATTTTTTTTTTTTTTTTAATCACTGACATGGATACTCCTTTCTGTACGTTGTGCTAGAAAACTTTTCTCAACTCATGTGTTTTTGAATCGTACCCTACTTTCACCTTTTTAATATAATAAAGAGGTGAGTCCTGTGACCTTATTACAAACAAAAATTTAAAATATATCTATGCTATACGGATTTACTACCAGATAAGAAAGTGCAATGGTTGAGCCATCTTGGGTACTGACTGTGTGATCTTACTTTGACATAATTTCTTCATCTTGAAATAGTTGGGAGCACTGATCATGCTCTCCTCATAGGTTGTTATGAAATTCCGGTTAGGAATAAGGAATATTGGGTTCAGCCCATATTAAGCATTTAGTAAAGTGCTTTTATTATTCCTATGATTACTCACAAGTCATGAAAAGCTTATGAAACTAGTCTACTACTTTCATGACTTAGATTTACTTTTTTTTCCAAAAATTGAAAATTCCTATAATTTACAATTACGAAGTAATGAACACTTTTTCCTTGACTAAAGTTCACTACTGCCTGCCACCTTTGTAAGCTTCTGTATCTTCTCCTCCCCTTCATAATTTATCTTCCTGGGAAAATCGTCCTCCTTCCCTCTCCATTTTGCTCATCTCATCATCTTGTTCAAACTGCTGGCCGGTCATCTGGATTGCACACCACTGAA
Organism: Nycticebus coucang; assembly: GCF_027406575.1. Lineage (NCBI taxonomy): Eukaryota > Metazoa > Chordata > Mammalia > Primates > Lorisidae > Nycticebus > Nycticebus coucang. Next base: position 43,646,957 of record NC_069794.1, on the reverse strand, counting down.
ATTTATCTCACAAGAGTCCTTTCCCCACATGTGGTTAATGTTGCATCCTTTACATTCCTTAGTTAGTATTTGGACAGCATTTGACACTGTGACCTTTAACACCCTCCCTCCTTTGGTTGATCTCTCTGATAACACTCCCTGGTCATTTCAGCCCCTAACTCACCCCTTCCTCTGTCCATCTCTGAACACGCAACCCTGTGACAGCCATCCCAGCAGGAACAGTCTCATCTCGTCTGAATACACAACTTGTAACCTTGTTTCTGTGAGTGATCCTGGACGATGAGTGTTGATTCCCCTCTGGTGGTGCTTCTCTCCACTGTCCTCTTCTCTCTCATAACCTCTTTGGCATCAAGAGTTCAAATATCATTTATCATCAGTTACCACTGATGATCCTCAAATCTCTGCAACAGGACAGTGAAACATACTTGACCACACTGAACCTCTCAACCTGGATATATCTCAGGTACTTCGTTCTCAACACGTCCAAACTAGAACCCATGATTTCTAACCTCCATTCCTAAAATCAATCCTCTGCATCATGTTCTCGAGCTTAATAAAGGAAAGTAATATCTGCCCAATTATCCAAGCCAGGCCTGAAGGGCATCCTTGAGTCATACTTCTCACTCTAATCCAACACAATTAAATGCCGAATGTTGTCAACTGCAAGTATCTCTCAGGTTTGTCCTTTACGCTTTACTGTGTTGCCATTATCTTAGGGCTGGTGATATTATTTCTTGAATCCTTGCTACTGCCATTTCCCATCTGACCTCTCTGTATACTGTGAGAAATCTTGCTAAGATGAGTAAGATAGGGAAAACTCCATGGAAGGTTAAATGTCAAAGCAAAATAGTTGGGTTTTTTTTTTTTTGGCTGGGGCTTGGCTTGAACCCGTCACCTCCAGAGTATGGGGCCGGTGCACTACTCCTTTGAGCCACATGCGCTTCCCCAAAGCAAAATAGATTAGAATTCCATTTCACCATTGTAGTTGTATGGGTTTGGACAAATCACTTCTTTTCTTTTGGTCTCAATTTTTTCAACTGTATAATGAAGTTAAATACTACATTGGTAGGAATAAGTGAGATATGGCATGCAAAGTATCATACAATAACTGTTTATTCTAACATTCAAAAATTGTTTCTTACTATGGTTATTTTGGTATTTGATTATGTCAGTTCTTAGCATTGAAAAAAAACACCTTGGTGCACTCCCACTACATCTTAGAACAATGTCTACATTTTCTGAGTTTATAATTGGCCTCTTCATAACATGAGCCTTGAGCTTTGTATGTATTTTCATCTGTTCACACAATAGCCATGTCCAATTTTTTAACCCCTCTTAAATGCCACTCCAATTCTCCCCAGTTCTTCATACATTCTGTTGTATTTTTCTAAATTACCTTCCTTCTTGTTTTGCTGCTAAGTTCTATGTAACTTTAAATTTCTAGATCTCATCTTACATATTTAATGATAGATAACATTTGCTGTATGTTTACTTTTTGTCAGACATGAAGTAAAGATTTACACAAATAATATCATTTTAAAACTTTTCAAAACAACCTTTTGAGGGAGAAAGACTTTCCTGAGGTCCAATAGATGACAAATAGGTATCCCTGTTATGGAATGCTTGGGCATCCTATACATATCAGAAATAGAAAAACACAGAGACTCGATTCCTTTTCAATGCTATTGCAAAAGTCCATGAGGACATGGATTCCAAATATGAACTTGAGCATTTATGCCTGAGTTCCCAATTAAACACAGGTGTGGCACACAATTTTTCAATAAGCATTCGTTGTGTGATGAATGCATTGGTGAATGTATTACTGTCTCCTCAGGCACAGTGTTGAGTATGTAGTGCGTGGCCAGTATAATTAGATAGCAAAATATCTGTTTTACAGATTAGAAAACTAAGGTTTAGAGAGGTCACTTAGGGTCCAATGCTGTCAGTAATTGTCACAGCTAACACTCACTTTCAAAATTGTCACACCCAAAACTCTAGGTAGAAATTTTATTTTTATTATTTAAACAAATGCATAAAGAACACTTATAATTGGATCATTCCAGCTTCATAGTTAAAAGTGACCAAAAGGTCAGTGGCTGTGATTGATCTACCAAAATCTATTAACAGATCATCAGCCAACCCTACTTAGTATCGGATTCCTCCATGATTATGAACTGGGTTAATAAAGCAGATAGATTATAGGTCAAATCAAGATTACGGGGACTATATTCTAACAAACCAGGTTAAGTAAAAACAGATTTCTAGTGTTAACCATCTTTTATTTCATTTATAATAATTACTGGTATTAAATCAGTTTTTATACCTGTCATACTCCATTAGAATTGACGCCAGCAATACCAGCAGCCTTTCTAAAGCCTTTATTTATAAAGAAAATATTGCGTAGATTAATCTATAACTGAGCGTTGTTATTTTGGAGAAAAATGATAAAAAAAATTAAGCTAGGTTACATCATTTCTGCCCAGTTTCTTGGAGGTACTCTCACTACTTCTCTTGGGAATCCATTTCCATTATCTTTAAAACTATTTCAAAGTCAAGATTAAGGGGAGGAGAAAAGAAAAGTAATATGGAAAGGCAAATATTGATTGCAGTATAGACTTAAAACTTTAGTTTGCTAAATAACAGAAATCCATGATCTGTATTTTAGGTACCAAAGAAAACTCCAAGAAAGTTTATGTATTGAGATATATACATACACACATATACACACACATGCATATATATATATATATATATACACACACACATATACACACACATGCATATATACACACACACATTTATATGATAATATATATGTATATGCTATATACAATCAGCCACCTATATTTGAACTTCTTTTAAATAACCACAAGATATTATTTCTTATAATATTTTTCTACAAAATTTGATTGCCTTGCAAGGTAGAAGGTAAGAGCTAATAAATATTTGATTCAAGTTTTATATATTGAGTTGCTTTTTAACAGTCTATCATATTTCCTAGAAGATCAGTCTTTATCACTGATGGATACATTCTGCTTTGTTATTTCTCATCTAAAATGAGCGAATAAACCAGCTATATGGTTGGAAGCCTACAAGCTTTAACCCACAAGCACAATCATTATGCTATAAAACCAGCAGCAATTTTTTTTTACAGAGTTGTACCATCTTATAAGTGATTACAACACAAAACTTCTCTTAAACCCAAATCTGCTAGTGGAGCTCCCTGTTGGGTTTCTGTATGGCTCACTGAAAGGCATGGTCCTGCTGTGATTACAGGATGCCTCCAACTGTAAGAGTCGCTTGTATTAAATCAACCCATCACATTATTTATGTCTTCAAGTTCCCTAATTCACTTTTCGTTATTGATTTTTGGATTTTTGCTTTTAACCCGCAAGACTCTGCATGACCAATGTCCATTTAAAATATCTATTCAGAATTCCCTGGCCGGTCTTCGTGAGCAGGGCCGACTTTGGGAGCTGCTCCTGAGTCTCAGAGTCACTGTGATTACCCCCTAGGCTTTTCTATCTGTGGCTCCTTCTACCTTCGGAATTAATAGATTGGGAAGATTAGGTCAATTGGCATTTCTGAGGCAAGTCTGAATTAATTTTCTTTGGCTTGTCTTGTTGAATTTCACACTCCCTGAACATTTCTCACTGATAAGCAGATTACGATGCTGGCTCATGCTCAGGGAGACGAGTGTGTTTACAGAGTTGTATTGTTACCTTTTAGCACCCTCAACTGCAATAAGCATTATAGTCTATAAAGTTAAGGCTCTTAAATTCAAATCTGTGTCAAAAGGCTAATATAACTGTGATTCTAATTACTAAAAATCAATCTCAAATTAATGTAAAATTTAACAGTGAGAGACGTGTAGGAACCAAAGACATTCAGTTTGGCCTCCACCTTAGGTGCTGTCCTCTCAGAAAGACATTAACATAATGCTGGTTTTCTAGACCAGCGGCTTTCAAACTATGGTGTAGGAAAAGCTTAAGTCAAAAGGAGTTCCCGGGGATCTGTTATAGAAATTTAAGTCACGGTAAATCAAACTTGCAAATAGTGCGAATATTTTTTTTAAACTTCCTATTTAAAGTAGCTACATGGGGAGAATAATCATAAAAAGGCACTGGTTTCAGTGTTTAGGAAATCCTTAGTGTCATTAGGCAGATTAATTTCTTAAGTCGTGGAGGACATTCGTATCAGAAGTGGTTTGGGAGAGAAAAAAGAGAGGAATGAGTAGAAAGAAGCACACAGACCCTTTTCAAAACATATCTGTGAAATGTATTTCGAGACAAGTGAAAAGCACAGAAGGTTAAAATATGTTTTAACTTGCTAAGATGTTACGGCATTGGATGTTTGCAGGTAACAGAGGCAGCCAAAGCGAACATCCTGTATAAATATCCTAAATATGGTGAGAATGACAGTGTCAGAGCCCAAGTGGGTATAAATCAAGCAACGTGGGTTAATCTTGGAAAGAAGGAGGGACAATGTAATCAAGCTGTTTCTTTTAAAGTCACCACAGAAACAGAAGTGATTGAAAATGCAAGACAGGAAAAAAAAATCGGGTTCCAGAACCATTCTTCTGAAGACACAAACAGTATTTATCTTCCGATGATCAAGTTTTGGCCTTCTAACATCTGGTTCCCTCTCTGCATCATTTCACTAGCCAGTCACCCTTCCCGACCTCCTGTTGAGAGACTTTCTTCTCTGAGGTTCCAGGGAACCACTTCTCTATGTACTTGGCAGTTTCTCTCCTCCTGCCTCTGAGTGTGGGCATACCACGAGGCTCTGGCCTAGCTGTCTTTCACTTGCTACCAGACCTGACGTCATAGTTTCAGGCACTAAAACAACACAGGGATGAGCCTCAAGTACGTATGTCCAGATACAACCTCCTCACTTATCAGGGCTCATTATAGAAAAATCAGACCTTGATACTCCATTCAGATATCAGACAGGCATTTTACACACCTCCTGACTAAAAACAGGACTCTTAGTTTTTCACCAAATCTGTTCCAGACCTAGGGTTCCCTAATTCCCCTGTCATTCAGGTGAAAAACCAAGGAGTCAAATCTTCTCTTTCCTTCACACACCAACATGTAACCAGTCAACAAGTCACGTTGATTCTATCCCTGCATCTGCCGTATCCCAAATCTCACCAATCTTTCCCTTCATTTCATTTATCCCTAGTCCAAAGCATCAGGATCTCTATTCTTGTTTCGTTCTTCCCCCACTAAAGGAAGTTGTACAGACAGCAATCTGAGGATCTTTTAAAAATCATAGGTTAGGCGGCACCTGTGGCTCAGTCGGTAGGGTGCCGGCCCCATATACCGAGGGTGGCGGGTTCAAACCTGGCCCGGGCCGAACTGCAACAACAAAAAAAATAGCCGGGTGTTGTGGCAGGCACCTGTAGTCCCAACTACTTGGGAGGCTGAGGCAAGAGAATCGCTTAAGCCCAAGAGTTGGAGGTTGCTGTGAGCTATGTGATGTCATGGCACTCTACCAAGGGCCATAAAGTGAAACTTTGTCTCTACAAAAAAAAAAAAAAAAAAAAATCATAGGTCAGATCAAGCTATGCCCCTATGGAAAACTTTTAGTCATTTTTCTTTCCACTCACAGTGCCATTTACATCTTTACTGATTAGAACGTAGATGAACTGATCTCTGCTGACTCCTCAGCTCATCAGCATCGCTCAGTACACTGACAGCAAATTTTCACCTCTCAGACTAAGAAACCATTGCTTGAAGGAAGTTGAATAAAATGCTCCCTGATTTTCCCTGAAAAAATTTAGGAGGTAAAGAAAATTTATTTTGGAGTGCTCTCTTCCTTTAGGCCCCTCTGTCCTGGACTTCAAGTACTTTTATTATTCCATAAGTTCTTCAGTAGTACCCCTGATTTCCATGCAGTATTGGAAAGCACCACTGCAGGACGGATCTAAATTCTAAAATTATCATTTTTTTCCAATCTCCTGAAAAAGGAAAGTAAGTAAGAATGCCCTGTTTCCTCTGTGCAGCTTTCTTAGCGGGGTGTTGGGAGGAGTACATTAGATTCACTTAATTGATCTGCCTATTTTAACAATTGCTACAGTGACTGTTACTACTACTCTAGACATTGGCAATAATGGAATAATAACAATAATAATACTGACTCATATCTTATGCTCGGACCCTCAATTATATTTAATCCTAATACTGCAAAAGAATGCAGAAACTAAGGATCAGAGAAGATACAATTTGATCTCAAACCAGAAAGCAAGTGTCCGGAATCAAAGCTATTTCTACCAACTCCACCCTGGGATTCAAACCATTGAGAAGAAACATAAAACTAAGCATGTAAGGTGGAATTCAGGGCAATGGCGGTAAATATATTTTTGAAAGACTGTTGTGGACTAACTCTCTTACAAGTTTTTACATCCACCGCCTGTTTCCTGCCTTTTCTTCTGACTTGTCAATAACTCCAAATATCTCAGTTGTAATTTTTACCATTGTATCTCTTGGGTTTGGGGGATATAGTTAAAGAGAAGTGACTCAGAGAAACCTGGATCAAGGCAATCACTTTAATTAAAACACTTTTTACATTATGCGCCTTATTTTGTCAGAAGTCAAAAAATCTTTAAAAGGATACCATGAAGCAATTTTGAGGTAAAAAAGAAATGATATTTAAGTAATGTGTCAAATTATATTTTTATAATGAAAGATCATTATAATATTTTAAAATAATGATTTGTTTAAGAAAACAGGCAAAAATTAACAACACTGTTTAGGCGGTTTAGAAAATAAGGTTTAAGATAAAGATCTGCGGTATCTTTTCATACATATTTGCAAATTATTCTACTCTCTTCTCTCTCTCTTATTTAAATGCATGGTGCTCATGAGAAAACAAGTGCCTGGCTTGGCACCTGTGCTCAGTAGTTAGGGCGCTGGCCACATTCACCAGGGCTGGCAGGTTCGAACTTAGCCCAGACCTGCTAAACAACAGTGACAACTACAGCAAAAAAATGGCTGGGCGTGTGGCTGACACCTGTAGTTCTAGTTACTTGGGAGGCTGAGGCAAAAGAATCGCTAAGTCCCAATAGTTTGAGGTTGCTGTAAGCTGTGACGTCACAGCTGTCTATGGAGGGCCACATAGTGAGATTCTGTCTCAAAAAAACAAAAAAAGAGGGTGGCACCGGAGGCTCAAAGAGTAGGGAGCCGGCCCCATATGCTGAGGGTGGTGGGTTCAAACCCAGCCCCTGCAAAAAAAAAAACCCCAAACAAAAAAAGAGACAGAAAAGAGAAAGAGCCCTAAAAGCTGCATTTGCCTCTTTTTGAAACATCTACTAATTTGTGTGTTATGTCTCTTTTATCAAACAATGTCTCTTTTCTTAGTCATCACTTCACAACCACTTAGTGAAATTCTATGATAAAGCTTTCTTTAGGTTGCTGGTGTCTGAAGCTTCCTATCAAGTGACACAGGGACCAACACTAGTAATTAAAGTCACACGAGATTCATTAACAGCAAAACTTGTTAAGATGAAGGTTATAATGGAAAAGGGGGTAAAAATCATTTTACTACCACAGACTCAGGGCTAATTCAGAATGGCGTTTGCCTTTTGAACGTGCTGTAGTCTCCTTTGCTCTCCATTCACACCTGTGTATTTGCGGAGGAACAGGTTTTAAGAAGTTAGGTGTGAGCAGGGCGAGGGGTATCAGGAAATTGTAAATGATGGTTCCACCTTGAAAAATGCACCTCTCTTGTATTATCTGGGAAAGTAATTTTACAGTTTTAGAGAATAAAACCACAAATTCTGTCAATAGTGCAGTTTTTCACTATTTTTTCCTGACCTTTCCTGACCTGTCTAAAGATCCGATTCATCTTGATGCATCACGTTTTTGGTCTTTTCAGTGGACTGCAAACTCTTCCACAAAATTTCTGTATGACAGGATCCAGACTTTGCTTATGGCGCTTGTCACATACAACTCTCCATGATAATTACTTGTCCATTCAATTCACGTACCTCCCACATGTAGCAATGTCCTTGAGAGAAGTAACTGACTGTCACACTAATTTTTGACCCACTAGGGAGCCTGATAATTAAAATAAATATATTGTTTGCTTTCCACTAAAATAAAGGGGGAAAAAAACCTGCCACCAATATCAAGAATATTCCGTTTTATTCTCATGTTATATTTTTAAATGCTATTTCTCCAATATGTATTTCTACTTGCCTTGCTTAATTTTGGCTATTCTCTCATTTTCTTTGTTTAGTGGGAAGTAAAAAACTATCACAACTGGATAAGAAGAATATAAAATAACAACTTAAACATTATGTATTCTATATTCCTTTGTATAGAACTTAATAAAATACATTAATATTGAGCTAGAGTTGTAACCAGTAGCTATTGATAATAAATCTTTAAATCTGAGTTACTTTATGCAATACACATAATAGATTTTGTAAGAAGAATTGGATGACATTTTGAAAAGTCCTACTTAATCCTGCATTTTAATTTGAGAATCCAATGTACATCTGCTATATGGCTAAAAATGTATGGCCCAGAAAGAAGCTGAAAAGAAATGTTTATAAAATACACCAGCATTCATAATCAATTATAAGGCTCTTGACACACAAAATGAAATGTTATTTCTTTCCAAATTATAGGAGGAAATGATTCTGAAGTAAATTATAGATGATATGGCTATAATTAGGACTGGAAAGAAAAGATGAGTATAGATGAAGATAATATCTTGGTGTGGGGGGAGATGGGATATCGTGACTCATGATTATAGATCTCTTGTGAAAATATTTTAATGTTTAAATATGCAGCATACAGTGTTAAGTGATCACTATATGTAAAATAAGGATATATTACAACAATGTGCTTCACACAGGTCAAGGAATCTTTACACGTGAAGTTAACATGATCTTGAGTTTATAAAACAAAATCAATCCTTTGAAATATTTAATTTGCTCAGGTGTTCAATCTATGGTTCTTAAGGGTTTCAAAGCCATGTTACTGTGGCCATATATTCCAAATCTTCTGGGAAAAGAAAAATTTTGTCACACAGTATCATGGGAATCCTCTATCATTGGTATTCTTTAACTAGTGAGATGCATTTTTAATACCATTAAAGATTCATCAAAAGCTAAAACTTGTTTTGGTGTAAAAGAAAATATAAAGGCCCAATAAGCATGAAACAATCTGCTTTTAGAAAGAGTTATATAATGCATCGTATTCTCTCTGAATCCTAAAGTATGTTTTAATAACGGCACTGTGGATATTGATGGATAATCTGAAAATAATTTATATTGACTCACCTTTGAGTATTCCGAGTGAGTGTAAACTTGAAAACTCGCGAACTGATTATTATATGTAATAGAAACGCATAATTTCATTTCAGGAATCAAAAAATTATGTAGGATTAGGAGATACCTACAGTAATATAATGCATACTCCATCAGAACACGGCTGCTTCATCACCTGGAAATCTCATTGAAATGCGGATTCTGATACAGAAGGATTCTGCATTTCTAACAAGCTCCCAGGTGACGCAGATGTCTCTGGTTTATGGACAGAAGGCATTCCGAGGAGCGAGACCTCAAACAGAATTAGTTAATGTTTAATGACCTGCCACAAGAGGAAAGGACTGGGATGAATGAAGGAAAGAGGAAAGGGAAAGTCATTGTCCACTGGTGGCAGAGCAACTGAATAACAACTCTTAATTAATGGGTAGTTATTTAAATATACTAATATTTATTTTTTAATAAATATATACATTAGGTGCTCATGAAGCTTCAGATGAGGAAAAGGCATGGGCTCTATAAGTTTCAGCTGTTAAAAACTGCACAAAAGATAGTATAGTAAAGCAAACATTAAAATATTAAGACCACTTTAGTGAGTCTGAAAAGAGGAAACAAACCATCCATAATTTTAACAGCAATTGATAAGTATTTTTGTTTGTTGGCTTCTTTGTTTTGTTGGTTTTTTTTCTTTCTTTTTTTTTTTTTCAGTTTATGGGGACCTAAACACTTTTAACTTTTTTCCTCTCCACTTTTCAGTACAAATGCAGCAGGCATCTGTCTTCCCCTGCACTGTGCTTTGTAACTAACCTATCCCCACAGGCATCAAAGATGAACATAATGGTCATGCTGTTCCACAAAGCCCAGAAAGACAAACAAAAGAACAAGCACACCCCAACGACTTCAAACTGGGAGCCCAGGGAGCTCTCCAGGTTGCAGGATGCGACTCTGATCCTCCTAGTAAGTAGAAAAGCTTCTGTCTTTGGTGACAGAAAACAATCATAACTGTCTTTCCTCGGGTCTTGCCGAACCTCTGGGGATAGAGGATGGGCAGAGTATAGAAATGTGTGCCAAAGTGTCCACAAATGGGTTTGATTTACACCGTTTGGCTTTCTGTAACCTGCGAGGATCAGATAATTGGTTTCCTTAGATACAGTTTCTATTTCTAGCAGGCCTTCTAACATCTTTAAATGGTATAGCTATAAAATCCTGTTTTTCTGAAGTACAGCTGAACTAATAATGCTCTTATTGAAGTGTATTATAGATGTTATACAACTTTATACATAAAGAAGTATAATCACATATTATGGGTCTATGCCTATTGCTTTAAGGAAATTTAGAAATAACATGTTTCTAATTTTTGATATAGATGAATAGAAAATGTAACTATATCCACAATACAGAGATTTTTAGTGCCCATATTCTTCAGATCAGAAGAGAATTTCAAGAGTAAAATCAAATTATAATAATTTTATAAGAAATACACTTGTATCTTTTTACAAATGTAGAAATACACTTGTATTACTAGTTAGTAATAAAACTTACAAGATACTCTATATGTTATCATTTGCTGATTTTTTTTTTTTTTTTTTTGGCAGTTTCTGGCCAGGGCTGGATTTGAACCTGCCACCTCTGGCATATGGGGCCGGCACCCTACTCCTTTGAGCCACAGGCACCACCCCATTTGCTGATATTTTAAATTTGAAGCAGAAATGGAAAAAAAAAACTGTGTTTTAGGTTTATCATAGCAATTTATATGTACCTATGTGAGATGTTGAGATTTTTTACTTCCCTGAGATAATAAGTCACTTACTTTGCTAAATCTGTGGTGCTATACTAATATTAATCTCAAAGTTACTATTTTTGGTCATAAATTTTCAGCCCTCTCGATTCTTATCATCTAAATTTTGTCTAACTCTTTACTGAACATGAAAATATGAAGCAAATAAAAGGATTTTTTAAAATAGCTTTTGGGAATTATATTTTGATAATGCTGTTAGTTATGAAATCAAAGGAAATAATCTTAATTAAAAGTATTCTTAATTGGCAAGGGAGGTATAATTCCTCATGTAATCATGTATAGTAACACTAATTCTATTTTACAAACAAATTGTTTGATGATTCAATGCATTTATCTGTACAGAAATATATCTTTTCTTTTAATGAAATATTTGGTATCACAGCTGAAAAGAGAAAAAAAATAATGAACTATTTTCCCCTGGTAATCCTTTACCTTAATTTACGCATAAGATTTGGGGATATTCTGATGATGGGCACATCAAAAGCCCTGACTCAATTATTATAAAAGATATCCACATGGGCCAGGCATAGTGGCTCATGCCTATAATCCTAGAACTCTTGGAGGCCAAGGTGGGTGGATTGCCTGAGCTCAAGAGTTCGAGACCAACCTGAGCCAGAGTGAGATCCCATCTCTAAAAATAGTCAGGCATTGTGGCGGGTGACTGTAATCTCAGCTACTTAGGAGGCTGAGGAAAGAGCATCGTTTGAGCCCCAGAGATTAAGGTTGCAGTGAGCTCTGATGCCTCTACATACTATGGAGAAATGGAGGATGAAAAAGTGAAACTCTGTCTCAAAAAAAAAAAGATATCCACAAACAAAAACACTTGTGCCCCCTAACTAATATTTTGAATAAAAAAAAATTTAAAAAGAGTTGGGGATATAGGCTTTATACAGTAATCTTGCAATCAATCCTTGCATGAAAATAATCCCATCTTTAAAAAATAACATGAAATGAAAAGTCTTAACACAAAACATATACATTCACTTTTGTTTAAGATTTTGCATGTTATTACCCATTCATTAAGTATTATTATTATGCATCTCTCATATATCAAACACTCCAGTGATTTCCATGAGGCATAGATACATGTGGCTAAGAAATAGCTGAAATGTGGCTAATGTGACTGAGGAAATATTTGCCATATATTGTTTATTTTACTTAATATAAATATAAATTGTTATTTGTGGTTAGTGTCCACTTTGGTCAATATAGCAGGTAGAGGCAACAGGGATACAGCTTAATTTTAAATAAAGAAACCTTCCTAATAAAGTTTGTTTCTAATGAGTCATTAAAAATGCATTCAATTATAATGTGCTATATAAAGTCAGGTAGTGATAAATATTATGAACAGAAATAGAGACAGAAAAATATAATTTATAAAGGATAAATAGCGTTGACACAGGAGTATGGGGGAAAGACCTGAAGGGAGTGAGGGAGAAAGCCAGGTGACAAACGTGGAGAAGATCATTCCAGGTAAAGAAATAGAACTCAGAAAGAGAAAAAGAAGTTGCTAGGCTAACACTTTAAGGAAAAAGTCTTTAAGAAAAAACTAATAATTTTCAGTTAGGCATGATGGCTCATGCTTATAATCCAAGCACACTGGGAGGCCTAGACGGGCAGATTGCTCAGAGCAAGAGCAAGACTTCATCTCCACTAAAAATAACTGAGAGAAGCCAGCTTGAGTCCAAGAATTTGAGGTTGCTGTGAGCTAGGATGATGCTTCAGCCCTTACCCAGAGGGACAGAGTGAGACTCAGCCTCAAAAAGAAAAAAAGAAAGAAAGAAAACAAAAATACGATGTTTAAACATACTTATACATATATATACACAAAATACTGCATGTAGTTTTTTAAATAAAACAAAAACAATTCTTAAAATTATTAGAATTAATACAATTTTTGATACTCTCACAAAGGCATATGAAAAGTTGTTTACACCCTTATTGAAGTGAACATTGACAACTGACAGCTTACTTTCAAATCTCATTTTATTAGGCTTACAATATTCAAACGGTTTTGTGGGGGGTCCTTATAGAATGTTAAATACACAAGGCCTCTTGGAAATTCTACTCTAAGTATCTGATCATAATAAAGACACTAAGGCATGGAGAGGTTACCTATTCCTGCAATTAACCCTGTGAATCACACTCCCTCTGACTGTACCACGGTGCTATTATGCCTCACATCTTTAATGTACAAAAATATTACGACAGTAGAAAATAAAGACACAAATTGTGAACAGAACGCTAATGTTTGTTACATACGAAATGAATGAATTTTTGTAGGTCTAATTTTTACTTTCCTAAAATCTGAGACTACTAAACTTTTTATGGCAATTACACCTATACTTTGACACCTTAAATCAAGAGGAAATGTTTCATTTTGTTTTGTTTGTAATTAATTCTATCTGTAGTATAGAGAGGAAGCTGAGTAATTAATGAATAATTTTGAGAAGGGTACACTGGCAAATTGAATAATGGATTTTTCAATGAAGGACTTTGGATTTCTACTTTGAAAATGCTGGATAACCGGAATCCAGTAAAACACTGTTAATATAAATTAGTAATTAAATTGTACAAGGGAGAAATGTTTAAATAGGCTAATGATATGGTTTTGTCAACAAAGATATTTCTTAACATGAATAGCTTTAGTATTTATAACTCAATTTTTTCTGGTAATGACGTATTTTCAAAATAATTTATATTTTCCATCTTGTGGGAAAACACTAACAAAGAACTGCATCAAATGGTCTCAAGGTCTTCACCTCTATTCTACTCATGTGATCGCTCATGACTGAATTTCTCATATCAAGGGAACATACTTTGGTTTTTTTCTTTTCTTTGTTTTTTTGAGATAGAGTTTTGCTTTGTTGCCCTCATTAGAGTGTCTTGGCATTGTAGCAACCTCAAATTGCTGGGCTCAAGCGATTATCTTGCCTCAGCCTCTCTAGTAGCTGGGACTATAGGCACCCACCACAACACTCCTCTATTTTTAGAGATGGGGTCTCACTGTGGCTCAGGCTAGTGAGCCTGGAACCCATGAGCTCAGGCAATCAACACACTTCAGCCTCCCAGAGAGCTAGATTGCAGGTGTAAGCCACCACGCCCAGCCCCAAGGAAACATACTTTGATGCTAAGAATCTGCTCTGTCAAATTCCCAAACAATACTCCTCTATTTGAAGAAAAAACAATCATTCTGTGAGCTTTTAACTTTTAAACCTAAATTAGGCTAAATCCTAATTCCAAAGTAAAACAAATATATTTTAACCACGTTACATTCTAACTATTTCATCCATTTAGTGCATTTCCCTGTCTAGAATATAAATTTCTTGCAGAAGGCACGTTCCTTAAAAAATATAAATTCCTGAAAATTAGAGACAATGTCTTATTCATTTTTTTACCTAGATTCTGTAATACCCTATCAACAAAACACACGTTTGACTAGTATTTGAATAAATTCAAAGAATTTAGCACCTAAACCACCGCTTTGTTTATGTCCCTGTCCTGCTCACTACCTTGAATTGCTTCCTATTAACTATAACCATATCATCACTTTTAAAGGAAAATAATATATAATCTCACATAAAGGTAAAAGCACATTCCATACTGTAGTTTGAAAGCAATGGAAATAAAAGAAATGCCCCATAATTGGGGTCACTGCCATTTAACAGCAGTTAGGCACTTTTGGTGTTTCTTTTACTACTCTCCTGGACAAGTCTCTGCAGGTGAAACCATGGGCAGCACCCTCACCTGGACACGCCTTATTTTGGGCTTACTATTCTCTCTTGTTAGACAATCTTGTCCTGTCCCCTACCCAAGAGCATTCTCCTCCTCCTCTTCTTCTTTGTTAAAATTCTGCTAATCCTCTTTTAGGAAAGTGTGTTAGGAAATAAATTGAATAAGTCAGAAATGAGGGCTTCTTGCTGGAGTTGAATCACGTGCTATCTATATGATCCTAGACAAGTCACTTTACTATTATTTCTTACCAGTAAAAATTGGTGCAAATCAGTAATTAATTAGCTTCATTTAGCCATTCAGCAATGTATGCAAACTTCAAAACAAGATGTTGTGTGTGTGTGTATACATACATATATATATATAATTTTAATTTGCCAATTAAAATATGCATTTTTAAAAATTGGGGCAAATCAATCCATGACTAAAAGAATGGCTAGAAGTCTTACAAAAGACTAACGCAGTTCATAATAAATATTAAGTATATCATACATATTCTTCCTCCATCATCATTCCATACTTCTTTAACTTTGTCAATGGTAAGGTGTGAGAAAAATATATCTGCCTTTTTGAAACTATTACTTTGTATGAATAATTAAGGGAAAAGTATAAAAACACTAGAAATATAAAGTATTATTGACTTAAACTTTACTTGAGATACTTCTTTCACAGTTCAGTATCTTCTGTGAAGAGTCAGAAATAATAGTTTCCATACCTATAGCACTTCTTGGGGGCATATATATTGGCATATTATAAATACAAAATCCATGGGTTTATAAGTGCTTTGATTACATCATTTTCAGATCCTTGGAATTCAAATGACAAGAACATATTCATTCTAATTTAACAAAAATGAATTCAAAACTACAGAGGTGGAGAGGTGGTGTTAGCAATGTGTTAGAAGGGCCTTAGGCACCTTATAAAACAGAAGGAGAGCTGAATAACCAGACCTTGGTGGCTAACGTCAGGAAAGTAGAATTCACAGTGAGTGGAGAAGATTTCTCATCTGATGTGGGTAAAATAATACATAGAATCTGTAACAGGGATTGTTTTTCTTTACCTTTATATGCAAAACTGCTCCTTTTAAATCACTCAATTTCAATACTTTGTTCATTCAATCATTACCAGAAACACACACAACTTCCCTGCATGTGTAGGAAGGTTCACGGAAGCTTCTACTTTCTTTCAACAAATAGCCAAAAGGCAAACTCTTTCTCGGGAATTGTCTGACCAATTCTGTTGGAGAGCAACTCAGTTTTGCTGCTCCTTTCTTTACCTCTCAATACCTTATTGCTTTTGTAAAAAATAGAAAGATAACTGGAAAATGTACTTGAACTCCCATTAGAGCACAATATATCATTACCGTGCCCGTATGTATCTGACTGAAGTCACATTTGTTTGTAAACAAATACATATCCAGTGACATGGTGGATGGGTAGATCTTGACCATACCCAGGATAAATTTCTTCAGCCTAATGGAATAGAGATGTCTGACAAGTCAAGTAAATCTCATAACAAAGAAGATGGTGTCATAAGGTTTTTCTTTTCTTTGAAGGTTTAGTTCTTGGTCAACAGCAGATGAGGATTTCTACTATGTGCTATGGAAGGTTAAAACACACACAGAGACAGAAGAAACAGTCTCTGGCACTCTTCTCTTGTAAATTAATCTCTTCCAGTCACACAGTATTTTTTACACAGTCTTTTATCTATTTTTCTGCCATTCAGGTTTCATCATATTTAATACAACAAAAGGAGTTCAGAAAAGTAAGCACAATGTCTCAAATCCGGTCTAAAGTAAAGCAATGAGCACCAATCCCATTTAGATTAACTATCTGTTAAACTCTCAAACATGAGATTTTCTAAAAGGAATAAATCATATGTACAAATAAATAAACATTTATTCATTGTCTATGTTACCATAGATTACCTCGGATATATATTCTTAGTTACTTCCATAGATAGAAAAGAGGGATCTTTAATTACAAGTAATAATTTAAAATAAATCTTACTTATGAGTTTATGGATGCTTCAAAGAAAGTCTCCTTTAATATTTCTACTATTTCAAAGTCTCTCGAAATCCCCCTGGAAACGACCCTTCCCTAATTTTGTCCATATTTTTCTGAAAGTGAAACCAGGTTTAAATTTTTCTGTTAAATCGGATTTTACTATACAAACAGGGCTAACATTTAACGTCAATGTCATTAATATTTAAGCTACATAGACATAAATTAAAACACGAAACAATGAAACTTTTAAATTTTATATACATGGATTACTTGGTTTTTTTCTACTATGTGAATTAAGATTTTTTTTTTCCATTTTTAGAGATGATTATGCACTACCAAAGCAAAAACAAGTTTTAAAGTTAAGTTGAGAAGAAAACTTTGTTTTGAAAGTTTTCAGTAGTACTTAGCAAACAGATAATGTCACTTTTTCTGTGCCAGTCACAATTCTAAGCTCTTTCAAATATTGACTTAGTGATAATTGCACCCGTTTGAGCAATATAGAAATTATAATGCATTGAATATTTTTTCTGTTTTATAAATGTTGAGTCACTCCAAAGATAATTGTCTCCAAGTCAAAACTTAGGGGACACTCTGTTGTTGCCTATTTCTGGTCATCTCCTTATTTAATCTATTTACTTTCAGTTTACAATAAAATTATTTAACTAATTATTCAAAACTTACAATCATGGAATTAAATTTGCTTAAAAATGGCATTTTGAGGTCAAAAACATTGGGGTATGCATTATTTCACAATATCAGTGTCTTTGCTTCTCATCTATAACAGTGTTCACATTTATTATTTTATTAGATTTATCATTTAAAATGTATAGTTTCAGGTATCTAATGATTTCTATAAATAATTATAAGACAATAGTATTTATTTCCAATCACTCCATTATATGGGAGGACTAATGTTTTACGGTTCTTTAAGTTCTCTGGCATACGGTACCCAATTGGAACTGTTCAGCAGTTAGAGCAGAGGCTGACATATAGAAACAAAATAAAACAAAAACAAAATATTTCAAATAAGTAACGAAGAAACAACATTAGTATAAAGTCAGGAATGTTTACCAAAAGGGTCATTTGTCATTCCAACAATAGTTGTTTTATGTGTCAAAGGAGAATTGCTGAATTAATTGAGAATGGAAACTGAATTGGTGGTGTCAACTGAGAGCTGTCTCTGAGAGGTAGACATCAGACCCACATACAAATCGCTCAAAAAAATGCTTCTGTAAATACTGTCAGTACAGTCTCAGTAGGTAATTAATAATAGCTTAACTATTGTTTGCTTTTGTGCATTTTGAGATTCTTAACAGGGAGCAAAGGATGGTGACACCAGTTTACCATAGCAGTATTTTTACCACAGTAGTAATTTGTTAGTTTTGTGACAAGTGATCTGATTTTGCCTGAGCTTTTTGAGCAGAGTAGGATCTGTGCCAACTGGAAATTCTGTGATAGAAAATGATTCACGTTTAGGGAGACATAGGGAGGCAGCATTACAATTTTTTCAATATTAATAACT
The DNA here is from genome assembly GCF_027406575.1 of Nycticebus coucang. Classification (NCBI taxonomy): domain Eukaryota; kingdom Metazoa; phylum Chordata; class Mammalia; order Primates; family Lorisidae; genus Nycticebus; species Nycticebus coucang. The sequence goes on along the minus strand of NC_069794.1, from coordinate 43,628,622 downwards.
ATAATGACATATAAAGGTATATACATTTAAAAGCAGTGCCACAATTATTACAAGAAAAAGATGCAAGATATTACCTTTGGTGTGACTCTATGGAGAGGTTTTGGCCAGAAAAGTCAATATAATAGTGACGGATCAGTGGTTGCTTGGGAATGGGGTGGGAACAGAGCTTAGCAGTAAATGGGCACAGTCAGGATCTCACTGGGATGCAGAAAATGTTCTAAATTGATTTATAGTAATGATGACTCAACTTGGGAAACTTACTGAAAGTTATAGAATTGTATACATTATATGAATTATATAGTATATGGGTTATATAATATTTAAGATATGCCTCAATTAAGTTGTAAAAAATAAAGGTATCATTAATTTTAAAAGAGAAGCAATGATGAAATAACTCTTTACTTAATCTGTGATAATGTGTTGCCAAGTCTAAACACACACTTTGGACCCACTACTGACCAGCTTTTTCATCAATGCAGTAAAAATAAGAATATCATCTACCCCATAGGGCTGTTTCGAGGCTAAAAATCATACTTCAAGTAAAAAAAAGAGGGTTTATTCAGTTCACAATAATTACTAGGCATAGTAGTTTGAACACTGATATCTATTAGCCAAAAACTAAAGATGAATTGTAACTAGAGGGGAATAATGAAATTCATCCTCAAGAAATAACGATAGAAGATACCTGAGACATAAAAATAAGTTTGTATCGATTAGAAATCTCCAGGACGTCTTAAGCCTGAGTCAACAGAGAAATGTCTCTCGTCTCTCAACTCTGGCAGAAGATTCACAGAAAAACAAAACAACCAAATATGTACAAATTCGCCAAGTTTGTGAGTGATCAGAAGGATCACAAGACATTATCAAAATGTCTTTGATCATGAGTTAGGGAAAACTACATATAACGTGATAACGTCCTGAGAAGATCATCTTTGCATATGACAAATACGATTAAAACATTTAAAATAGATAATATTTTGTACATATCTAAAAAAAATGAATTCTGGGCCAGTGCACATTGATGTATGTGTATGTAAACATTTCATTTCTATGTCTTGAAAATATATATTTTTGTCTCCTTTTCAAATTAGTCTGGATTCTTGGGATGAATGTCAGATTAAAAAACAAACAGAAAGCTAAAACCAAAGCAAAAAACCTAGCTTAGCCAAATAGAAGCCAGGTGACCTTGGAAAAAAATACATAAATGCTGAGCTTTAATTTTCATAAAAATAAGACTAGAAATAGCAATTACACATTTTGTGGGCTTCAAACACAGTTTAAATTAATTCATAAACTTATGCAGTAAGAGGCAACAAAAAAAGTACTGTTTTTATTAGTATCTTTGTAAGATGAAAGAAAAGTGTAGGTTGGAAAAGTGAGTGTGAGCAGGAAATTACACCTTTGTCCCATCACTCCATAGGGATTATCTATGCAACCTTAAAGCTGGGAAAGGACAATGGACAAAATATGAAAAAGAATTCAAATTGAACAAATAATGAGGACTGCACACATCAAAAGTAAGTTTAAATTTAAAGCTGCCTTACTCCATTTGGATAGCTCTGGCTGACTGTGTATTTGCAAGTCTGCTAACAGCATCAATTATATATTCCACGAGGAGCTTTTCATTAATGTGATCAATGCTCTCATCCCTATGGCAAAATGTATGTCTTTAATGTGTTACCTCATTCTGTCCTTTACAAGATCAGGGAGCCAAACCTTTTTGAGGTTTTAGCCATTTTATAGGAGGGACTGATTCCAAAGAAAATTCATTTTCCAACAAATAGCTAGTGCTGAGAAAAGAATATTAAATTATTTTTATTTGAAATACTCTAAGCTATTTTCAAAGCATATTTATTAAGAGTTGCATTAACAGTTCGATAATTTTTTGGTGGGTTATCTAGGGCCACAGTCCCTAGGAAGATTTTATAAAAGGACTCCACAAAGTCTATAGAAACTTTGATTTGTAATTAAAAATAAATGTATGCAGGTATATGTATTTTTCTGGAGAGTTGGCCTTTAGCTTTTAAATGATACTCAAAAAAGTCCAAAACACAAAAAGTTCAAAACTGTCAATTTTCAAATGAAAAATGTTGCAAAAAATTTCTATTATGCTGTTATGCTGTTAACCATTTATATGGTTTAGGCTACTGCATATTTCCAAAGGTTTAAAATAAGTAATTTCCAAAAAGCACAATATGGCAGGCATCATTTAACACATATATGTGTATTTAAAAATAGCCTATTAAATATACCAAATAATTGTTATAATTTATAAGTGAATTAATTTTAATATGTTTACACTTCTGCACAAGTCATGAATGAACTAATAATACAAAGAAAGTAATACATGCATACATGGATATCAAAACAAAACAAAAAAGTTTTCCATTTTTATTGTTTGTGATAATTTAAAAGTGAAAGAGTAATTTATTAAATATACATTTTCACTAACAATGAAAAATAGCTGTCCAATTTTTTTCCGAACCATAAGGACCATATATTTATGTAAAATATCATGTACAGATGTTGTATAATGCATGTACAGATGTTGTATAATGAAACAAACAAATTTTAAGTGTTATTTTTCCATTATATCTCGAATATATCTCGAAAGTATATCAAGAAAAATAAAAGAAAATAAATTACTAAAATTGACCCTAATGTGCTATCCTATAACAAGATTATATGAAATTTTATTTGTAAAAAATGTGTAAATTATATTGCTAATGTACATTTGCAAAGAAATCCATTATCAGGAGCCCTTATCATTTATTTATCCAAAAAAGCATTTATTAAATGCCTACTGCAGTGATTTTCAATTGGCATACTGTGAGAGGGTATTAGGTGTACCGTGAAAAATTTTAAAGATCATTCATTAAACTATTTTTGAAAGAAATGTAAAGCACAGTAATCCCTTTATTTTATTGTTTTTTAATCCACATAATGTTAAGTGTGCTGTGGAAGTTTAACTATAGGTTCAACTGTGCCATGAGATAAAAAAGGTTGAAGGACACTGGCCAATAGGGTACCAGGAATTCTGCAAGGTCTTTGAATTTGTAGCATGTTATTAAATGACATTTAGTATATGAAACTTCCACTTTTATCCCCTTCCCCATCAAAACAGTGACCTTACAAATTTATTGTTCAGAAGGTTAAGTGAGGAATGTGAAACAAATCAAATTATGCATAAACATCTATTTGGTAACACACACAAAATAATATAGGCAAATAACAAATACTTATTGACTAACTGAAGTATGGAATCACACTTTTTATTTGTTTGGACAGTCACAGTATTTTCTTTTCTTGTCTTTATTTCCTTCCTTCCTTCCTTCCTTCCTTCCTTCCTTCCTTCCTTCCTTCCTTCCTTCCTTCCTTCCCTTTCCTTTCCTTTGATTTATTTTTGAGACAGAGTCTCTCTGTCACCCTCGGTAGAGGGCCATAGAGTCATAGCTCACACCAACCTCAAACTCTGGGTTCAAGAGATCCCCTTGCCTCAGACTCCAGAATAGGTAGGACTACAGGCATGTGCCACAATGCCCGTCTAGTTTTTGTATTTAGTAAAGACTGGGTCTCCCCTCTTGTGTAGGCTGATCTAGAACTCCTGAGCTCAGGTTATCCACCTGCCTTAGACTCCCAGAGTTCTGGGATTACAGGTGTGAGCCGCCATGTCCAGACCAGTCATAGTATTTTAATGTATTAATGTAACTGATCAAAACAAAAGTTAAAGTGATGATTCACTTAAACTAATCTGAAAATTATGAATTTACTTATATGTTCATATGACTAAATACTTGCACATTTTCAAAAATGAAATACTGGTGGTTGTGATCTATTAAGGGAAATATATCTACATAGCAAATGTAGCTATAGTAAAAATAATGACCTCAGCCCATGAAACTCAGTTTAAGAAAAATACTAAATTAATGATGATAATTTCAAAAATTGTATTCAAAAATTTAATAAAACTGATATATTCAGCCAGAACAGTGTCTTACACCTGTAATCTTAGCACTCTTGGAGGCTGAGGCAGGAAGACCACTTGAGCTCAGGAGTTTAAGAGGAAGACCTTGTCTCTACTAAAAACAGAAAAATTAGCCAGGCATTGCAGCGGCCACCTGTAGTCCCAGCTACTTGAGAGGCTGAGGCTGGAGGATCTCTTGAACTCAGAGGTTTAAGGTTACTGCGAACTATAATGATCTCCCGGCAGTCTATCAGAGTGAGACTCTGTCTCAACCACCTCCACCCCCCAAAAAAACAAAAAACTATCTTAAAACATTGTTAAAATAATATCATAACTATTTATGATATTAGCATATGTATTAAAATGTGGTTGTAAAATAGATAACTGATCATATTTAATATATAACATAAACTCCAGGTTTTTATGGCATAGATAAATTAATATTTTAATTCTTTTAAATCCATCTAAACTTCTGTATAAAATATATTCTATACCTATATGCATATATTATAATGTATTTATATCTGAGTATTTAAATATATGAAAGTATATCCATATAGATATACATCTTTAAGACTAAGAATTTTATGTCTGGTTGTCAGATAATTAAATTAAGGATATAATCTGAATTTTGTTTCTCAAAATATAATGTTAGAGGGGACAAATTCATTTCTTCCACTGCCATTGCATTCTTCTAACTAAAAATCTTTTGCTTCTTTTTTTATGGAAAAAAAAGCAAAATGAAAACAAATTTGAAGAATAATACATATTTAGTTCTCCAAGTTAATATCAGAATAAATCTTTAAAATGAAGTTAGGTGGTAAAAATTATTTGGATAATGTATCTGTTAATGTGTGCTGAAAAAATTTATATTACTTATAGGTAAAAACATGAGCAAAATCTTTGTCAGGAATTATGTCTCAAGAAAAAATGTTAAAGAGGAAAGGAGTGGATAGAACTGGTGGATAATAGTAAATTAAGAAACAACATCAGAGAACTATTCAAAGATAATAATACATATTTGAAATCACATGTTTTTGTAGAAAAACTTTTATCCCCAGCTTTTTAACATTTTACTGAGATATCCACAAGTCACTTGTTCAGCTCATCAATATTCACATTTGACTATTGCTTTATGCAAACTTTTATTTATGTGTGGAAGGTGAAAAGGTTCTGTTTTCTGTGCAGCATCAGAACCTCAAAAGCGAGTTGACAACATTTTCAGTCAACTAGATTTGTCCAATGGACCTGACTAAATTTTTCTTTTTATGTAAAAAAAAAAAAAACTAGCACATATGGCAGAATGGGCTAAATATCTCTGGGTAAAATAAGTATAACTTTAAGACCAAGGGCAATTTTGGAATATGCATGTCACATTTATGATTAGTAAGTTTTCCTCTTTCAATGAATATCCTTAAAAAATGGAACCCTTTTCAAATGAAAGATGTTGGGAATTTTTAATGGCATCTTTTTTTTTTTTGTAGTTGTTTTTAAGTTGTATACAAATAAAATACTCAATCTGGAATTGAGGTCATTTGCTATGTAAATTTACATGCACTCCCCACTTCTTATCATAAGGGATAAGAAGCTAAAGCCACTCCATCCCTACACAGCAGCATAGAGGTCCATGTTTTTCTCTGTAGTGATAATAGCTAAGTGGTTCTATCCTGGCAGCCTTCACAGGGTGTCATGAAATATTCTGGTGATTCATGATGATACAGGGCTTGATCACAGCCCAGAAATCTGAATTTATTTTAGCAACATAAAGGAGTTTATTTTTCAGTGAGCAAAGGTGGACCAAATATGTACATTGATATTTCCTGTATTTAAAAGTCTAGCCCTATTTTTTTAATAGCATGTCAAATATAATATTTTTACTCTTAAATATCAGTTTATCTTCTACAAATTGAACGTAAATGGTGTAACAGATGTGTATATATTTTCTCCATATTACCTCCCTGTAACTGCCTATGTGCAGTCTAGAATATTCTTTTAAAGTGCAAATTGCTTAACATTCCAATCCTAAGAAGTGGACACAATGAGTAACTAGTTGTTTGGAGGTAGAGGGGAAACTCTGTTGGTGTCCTTTAGCCAAGGCTCCGTGTGGATAAGCAATTAGTCACTTTGGAGAACAACCTCCCAATTAAGCAGGGGCTGGCTACTAACCAAACCACATGTTTAACACATCATTTTATCAATATGATTAAGTTCAGAGAATCCTTATTAAAAGACCAGAGCACAACTTAAAAGAAAAAAAAAAAGGTCACAAACAAATTCAACACAAAGTCTCAACATTGTACAAAACAATTTCTGAAACTTTATTGTGAATTTTAAGATACATTATTAAAGGATGTTATCCTTAATATAATTAATTAAAAATAAAATCGGAAAGAAATGCACATACTACTTTTTAAAAGCAAGAATAAGTACAGACTTTTGAAGCCACAATATATACAATTATATATGAATGCAATAAGCTTCCAAATACATTAGGTATATATCTGTTTAAATAAATAGTAGAATACTTGATTTGACATGTGAGAGTAATACTGATTACACCAAAAATGTTTTACAAAATATAGCCAAAAATGGAACGTTATACATTTTGATATACAGCTTTTTAAATACTTTATATATTCATTACTTAATTCAAATTATAGTGCACAAAAGTCCATTTTAATGAGGACAAGTTTTAATTGTGTGTTTATCACTGTAAATAAAGATATTACGATGCATCCCTATATATTATTAAATTCCCATTCAACTTAAATCATTATCACAGGGAGAAAAGAATTCTACCAATTATCAACAATAATAATTTTTATCGATAAATTATCCATATAACATATATCAACATCATTTTGGCTATTTTTAAACTTCCAAAATAGATCACCTAATTCTTAAGCCAATTAATTTTTATTAATTTGAAATCAAAATAGAAATATATTGCTACCTTGGACTTCTTATCTATGCCACAATACTTATTTTTAATGTCATTTATTATCAGTTTTCAATTAGGGAATCTTCTGCTATAATTCTTTAATAATAATGCTTGAATAGTACCTTACTAAGAATCTCCAGAACTCATTTCACAAAGTAGCAATAGAATATATTGTACTATAAATGTTGCCTGTAGACTAACAGTATTATAGGAAAATGTAATGTCAAGTGTTTTTACATTTTTTATTATTCATACATTATCACACAATAAATGAGATATTTGTCAGCCACATTTAATGACTTTTAGCACACAGTTACACATGGACATTTATTTGGGTTATTTTAAAATGTGGCTTTTTCAGAAGTAAAATGAAATATATCTTATCAACATTTTAAGATTGAAAACAACTATTTTCTATAAGATTTTTTAAAAGTAAAAGAAGGAAAGGAAGCACAAACAAACATAACAATGTATTTTGGTGTCCTGAAATGGGGAGAAGGACCACTCGATGATCATCTTCTACAATTAACTTAGGCAATAATGATTTAAAAGATGTACTTTGCATATAAATCATTGCTCTCTGTCTACAAAAACTGCCAAGGTCAGAAAAAGATTATAGAATGACCAAGAGTGCATCATTATTGTTATTTTTTATGTCTGGACCACAAAAGCAAATGAGAAAACCTATTATAATATGAACTAAAGTTCATTTTTAGACTTTCAGAATATTGGGATATTACCTCATCTAAAAGGATATTCTAAAAATGAGCAAGGCAAGTTAAATTCTCGTGACTCTCCCCAGTACCCATTGCCCACTCTTTCAATGGAGCTGCACCGCATGTCAAGCACCCAGTCAATTTCTATAACTCATCAAGTTACCTTTTATGCGTCAAAATGAAAAGCATCCACACTTTCTGCAAGAAGCCAGGGCATACTAAGAGAGAGAGGGAGAAGACTCAGACAAATGCAGACTTCATCTACTTTTAGTGAGTGCCATAAACCTGTAAAACATGGGCTTTGTCTTACTCAGCATAGAACCTTATTTTACAGAGCTAAAAGCATTCGGTTCATGAGAAGAAATGTACTGACTTACAAGTGAGGGTGTTCTTTTTGTCCATGTTTGCATCAGGGTTGTGTGGATGCGTGGGTGCCAAAGTGGGTGTGTCAGTATATTTCCAGGTAGTACACGTACAATGATTAAATACAATTCAAGTATTTTTTTTTTTTTTTTTTTTTTTTTTGTAGAGACAGTCTCACTGTATGGCCCTCGGTAGAGTGCTGTGGCCTCACACAGCTCACAGCAACCTCCAACTCCTGGGCTTAAGCGATTCTCTTGCCTCAGCCTCCCGGGTAGCTGGGACTACAGGCGCCCGCCACAACGCCCGGCTATTTCTTTCCCTTTTTTTTTTTTTTTGGTTGCAGTTCAGCCGGGGCCGGGTTTGAACCAGCAACCCTCGGTATATGGGGCCGGCGCCTTACCGACTGAGCCACAGGCGCCGCCCAGTTAACTTGTTATTTCCAAAGAAGTATCTTATGTCTTTCCCTGTAAAATGAACAGGGGTTCAAATGGCTCTGTTGGTTCAACACAGTGCTTTAAGACCTTGACAATTGCAAAGAACTGATTCACTAAACTATAAAGTATGTATACATTTGCACTAAACTAAAACATACCAGATTCTTGAGCACTCTTTTGTAATGTTAGAAACTAAATAATAAGAACTTCAAATATTTTTTAAATTTTTCTTCATTTTGGAAGTAAACAAGTTTTCATAAACAAAAATACTATTAAATAGGGTAACAAATTTATTGAAAATTTAAGGATAATCATTTCATTCTATCTGCATTTTGAACCTCATCACGATGGTTAAAAGACTTCGGGATTCTGTTGTAATGTCATTTTGTATATCAAAAAATTTATTTATAATCACCTCAAATATAGTATGATTAATAAGTTTCTGATTTTTCTTATTTCCAAATGATCATCTTAAGTTTGGCATATTCCCCATCCTTTTGCCTTTAAAATTGATGTTTCAAGAGGTAATTAAAAAAAAAAAAGGCCTTAATAATACTGTGAGTTACTAGTGTGCCATTCTCTAAGTGAGCTGGGTCTGGTAATATTGCTGTAGCTCACTTTTGTTAATCTTCATACAGTGTTTAAATATATTTTGTGGTTGAAACATAGAATGCCTGCAGTTAAAAAAATATGTCTACAGAACAGAACATCTCAAGAAACTCACATTGTCAAACATCTAAAGTTTAGCATTCCCTTCAGAAACCAAAGTATAAATATGTGCAGCGGCACTCCAAATTAAAATCCAAGAATGAAAATTTTATTAAAACACCACTATGGAAACAACCAGTTTGTAGTAAAGACAGTGAGAAAATTCTCAGATATCGTGAAAATAGATCTCAGCCTTAGTCGTAGAGAATACTGTCATAATTCTAAATGTGATAGATTAACTTTGTAGTAGAAAAAGTAAAAACAGAGTTAGGGGAGCCTTCTCTATAGTGAAGTTAAAATATTTATATTAAAACTTTAAAAAGACATGGACAACTCTTATTTTCAGAGACACGGCATGAAACAAAAATGCATATGATTACACATAAATTTTGCTCTGTATATTAATTTCTTCATCCAATCTACTTCTGTATCCATCCAATTTTCTTATTGTGGCCATGGACTAAGCATACCTTCTATGTAAATATTTTTAAGACATAAAAGTGGCTGTAATTTAATGGATAAAATCATATACTGCACACAGTATGACTTATTCAGTTGAACCAATTCTTGGTAATGTGAAAAATAATTTATGTATTTGGTAGTTCTGGTTGCAGAGTTGCTTTCTGCTTCTCTTTTCAACCACTTTCTTGAAATTCTGAAGGTCAAAGACAAGAAGCTCGTGCTCATTTGCCTTGTCTACGACCTCACTGCAGAAAAATCATTACAGAATTTTCACTTCACTAGTGTAGAGCTGTCTAGTTCCATTAATCCTCTCATGTCACTCCTCAACTGCCTAGAATTGATGTATATTAATCCATAATTATGGAGGTAGAAAACAAAGTGCATGCTGGAAAGCTTGTGCACTCCTCAAGGCAGAAATCTCCAATGCTAAGACTATTAAATTGGCTCTTGAAATGTCTGTTTGGATCCAGTCTGCCTGCCTGTCACAATAATAACCAATAGGCATAATGTCACTACAAATTATCACCAACATCCAGAATGTCAATGCAAAATTAATTTACTTTTCCACAGAGTCTTGTAGGTTTTGTCCTTAGGTAAAGGAGAACTTCAGGTACATGTTGAGTAATCTAGAGAGCCAAATCAACACATCATGTTAGTTCACTGTACACTTATTCATGTCTGCATGACAGAGTTTGGGTTTCCAGACCTCAGCTGGGATATTCTACCAGAGGACTACAAGCTATCATGAAACCAAAACTATCTGGCGCTCTTCCATGAAAATCTGCTGAAAAGAGATTAAAGTATTTGCTTTAATGTTTGGTCTAATTAAATATGAGCCCCACCAAAAAGAAAATCCAAAAAAAAAAAAAATTCTCTAAGCATGACTGTTTAAAAATGTATAGGAAAAACCGCTTCCTCACATCTCCACTATACAAATGCTATCTACCTTGACAAATGCCACTGAATTAAAAGTAAACTTTCTTTTAAGTCTTTAAGTTCCTGTATAAGAATCATGGCTTTCTCAGCATTATTCCTTACTAATTTAAACAAAAGAAACTCAGCCAATCTAGTTCACTGAGAAATTAACGAATGAAATAACCTTTATCACATCAATGGTTGATCTGAAACTACGCACTTACCAAATTCTTGTCTGATTAACAACATGAGATCTGCATTCAGTCAACATCTGAATAATCAGAATAATTGAAATCTTTCTGCCTACTAAGTGTTATCAGTGAAAGTCATCAAAAAAAGCCACTATCCAAAAATCTCCCTTTCTCCCTCAACTCAAGTTTGGAAAAAAGACAGAATACCAACAATAAAAACGTGAGAAATACAAGGTTCAAATGCAAGTGTTTAGAATTATAAGTTAGTCTGCTTTGTCTCATATCGAGAAACTCTTTCTGAATGCACAGATCTCTCTTTATTCTCTAAGAATGTTGTGGAATTTATGTTCTAAATAAGAATAACATTCATGAAAATGATTCCACAATCTGCATGCACCGTATACAATGAGCAAAACGAGCTGCATGTCATTCCAAGAATCAACTGCTTTTGCCAAACAAAACGGAGAAAACTGTGCACCCAGAACGCTCAGTTCTTCCATTTAACCTCCAAATGAACCTCAAACTGCAACTGTACCATTTTTACCTAGAAGTAAATAATAATACATGTGAAACAAATTTAATTTCACTAATATTATTAAAATTTTATTTCACAAATATTATTAAAATTTTAAGCAAGAAAGATATTAAGCAGCCAGCAATATAATATATACATTAGTGTATATATATTTTATACACTAATATGTATATATCAGTCAGCAATATGAAATATATATTAGTGTATAAAACAAAAAAGTATATATTAGCATATGAAGTAACTGAATAATTTTTGTGACTGTGGGTGAATAAATTGAAAAGTCTACTGTAGGAAAAAATGCTAAAGTTTTATGAACAATGATAAAATAACTCATTATATGCATGTTTCTAAAGAGAAATGCAGATATGTTCTCCAAGTGCGTTATAGATAGATTGGGGGAAGGTACATATTCATCTTAGCTGGGAAGTTTGTGCTGGTGGTTGGTGCTTTCAGAAACAAGGACTGAAATAAAGTTTTTTGTCCTGTTTTCCTTAAATGAAAATATTCTAGTCCAGTAGAGAAGTGAGATTTACTTGTTATAATTAAAGTCTGACCTCATCTCATCTAGATCTCTTATCTGAGGACACTGCTCTACGTTGACAGAAGCAAATTGCTTTCAATTAATGGCTAAAATTCACTGGTTTTGAAAAACATCTAGAATCCTACCGACCATAAGACAAAAACGCTAATTTCTACCTTTCCGAGACACTGTCTGTGAACGTTCATTGCAAACTGTAAAGAATCTCCCTGTCTCAGAGATTGTTGCATCATCATGCTCTGTGTTCAGGGCCAATATTTGCACACTAAAACAAATTTAAGGGGCCAGTCTGAGGACTCTGTCTTTCATGCTGTCTTTTTTCTTAAAAAAAAAAAAGAAAAAGGAAAAGGAAAAAAATACAAAGCAAAATTAGACTTTAGCTATCCTTTCTTACTTTTGCAAAAAGAATTTATTTTCGGCATAATTGATTCTTGCTGATCAGTTACAATTTTGTGTATTATATAAAAGTTCAACGATAGAGGCAGTATTGCTCACTGCCTAAGAACACAGTGTCTAGTATTTGACCGCCAGTGTTTGAATCTTGGACTCTACACTAACTGAACTTGACCTAGAGCAAACCATTTACCTTATCCTCAACTGTAAAGGAGGGTCAATAGCAGTAGTACCTGTCTCAACAAGTAATTGGTCCTATTTCTTGAGTTAATACAATACAGGTAAAGTGCTAAGAAGAATACCAAGCACTCAGTGAGCACTCAGGAAACTCCGGCTACTACCATTTTCTGTGTTGGAAATCTAGTCCCAAAGCACTGCAAAGTGAGTTTCTGGAAATAACAAGTTAATAATGCACAGGGGAATATTGGGATCTCCTTATAAAGTCTCAAATCTCTTCCACTTCCATGAAATGATTTACTATTTGGCTGAAATTACCATGGCTTGCTTTGGTCAGTTAGTTTTACGTACGTTTAAAAGCATGTTCACATTTCTACCTAATAAAGCAATGATTCCTCATGTTAAGGCTATCAATAATTAGTTTCAATTTTAGTTGTATGCTATTGAGAGTAATGAATACATTCCTTTTTATTCTTAGCTTTCTCTCTCTATAGGCTCCTCTAACTCTACTGTGGTTATCTAACTTGGCCTTTGTCTAAATTCCTAATGAATTTCTTTCTTTTCCAGGCAAAACAATGGAAGGCATAGTCCACACAAGTTTATTCATCTACAAGCATCCAACTCCAAATCAGATTCCAGTGACATCATCTCTTTGTACTTTTACAATAGAGAACTGATTTGATTAATCAAATAGCAGTGATTTGCTCTATTGTCTCCAGAATGGCTCACTCTGACAATTCTCCACAAACTCACAGGATTTTAAATCTTGGCTTATCCAATTTCTCACCTTGCCAGAGACTGCTTACATTTCATTCAATTAATGAATGCCTCAAATAGTTACAATGTGTCTTAAGCAAAATTCCTAGAATGTTCATTTGACACAAATTAATTTTTTGTTCTGTATTACTTTTATATTCTTTATAATTTTGTTACACGCATTAATAAAACTAAAAAATTGGGGAATTTTATTTTTAGTAACCTTCAGATTTCCAGTACTTGTGGAATAAATACTTAGAAAATATCTCACGTCTGTAAAGCAATATGGTTGTTCTCTGATAATACATTTGTCATTTAGCGTTAATAATGTTTATGTCCCTTTTCCCCTGTATGGAAAAAGATCTCCAAAATTTTGATACAAATATCTGATTAGGAAACAATTAGGCTGACACAAGCACTGATTAAATCATTGGGCACGACAAAAGGTTTTCCTCCTGTTTACCTTATTGCTATAAATAAATTTACCACTGTTGCCAGAAATGAGAAAGAATTGGCTGAAAAAATGTAAGTACTTTTGCTGCTGGGCATGTCTAAATTTGACGAAAAAGCATGCAAGAGCTGGCACTACTGGAGGCTTTCCTAGAACTGAGATCTTTAATATGCGTGGTTGGAGGAATATGCAGCAAAAGAAGCAAAGAGATGGGAATACAAAACCTGCATCTCAAACAGTGCCGTGTTTACTGACGTCGTGTGTGAGGGTGACATTGCCACATCCCTGATTCTGTGTTGAAGTTGGTCTTCACAAACAAAGCATTCATCATTTCTACCCCAACTTACTTTACTACAGCCAAAATCATGGACTATATATGCTTTATAAATCCTTGCTGTCCCTCAGTATTAGTTCTAACATCTGCTCCTCTGTTAGGGGAGGGAGCCCTTATATCTTCCCCTGAAAAAACACTGAGGTATTTCCCTGAAAGCCAACACAAGGCATCTCAGGAGCAGACCTCAAGAAATCCCCAGGGTTTGAGTCCAGCAACTAAGCTCTTATCAAAACGTCTCATTATATATCACTGGCACACTTGGAGGACTACTGCAACAGAAAACTAATTTCTTTGGAATGTATGTCTTCTGTATAATTTCTTTACAGCATCTGAATTTTAACCTCTGTTCAAATTGGAAGTGTTTAGAACATTTTAAGGAAGGTCAGATTTGTTACTGCATGTTCAGGATACTGGCCTTAAAAGAAGCTGCTTCATATGATAGAATGTGTCTTATGGCCTAATGGGGCATTTCTGGAACTAGGTCCACTCCATGTGTGTCAACTTTCCAAACTTGCAAAGTAACTGCAAAACCCATCCACCCACCATGTGCAATAGTCTCTTCATCTTATCTTCACCCAGAAAACCAAAAGTAACGTGGGGTTTTTTTTCCCCTCTATACTTGTTAGAGATGAAAGAGCACAAAGTGGTATCTAGTGATAAATTGCAAGCAAATTGAGAGAGTCAGAAATCACTGGGATGTTAGAGAGTCAGTCTCTCCAACAGCCGAGGCTGCTGTCCAGGTCTTAGAACCGTCCTGTTGGTCTTTGTTCTGGGGTGTTTTGAAGAGAATGTGGTAGGCTCTTCTATGGCAAAGTACAGTTTTCATTTACGTCCACATATCCAGTAACACTTGTTGTTTACATGTTGGGTTGTACACTGGGTGTTACTTTAGCTAAGTTGAAATTCAGTCCTTTTAATCCCAAACTTGATTTTCCTACATCAATAGATTGGTTATTTGGAGTATTCAGAATATTTCTTCAATTTAACTCTATTTTTTTCTTTGAATCAATGGGCTGCCTGTCATCAATGAGTATTATTTGACTCAACTTAGCCTTTCTAACACTTATCTTGGTAACTAACATAATCAGTCAGAATTTCCAATGTTTAGTATTTTTTATTATATAGGTACACATCTCAGAACGATGTGTAATTCTTCGGCACTCACAAAAGTTGAAATGCTGTTCATCTTACTATGTCACTACAGACAATAAAATCAAACGTAAGAGCAATAATACTGATAAAAACATGGCAATACACAATGATGTAAAGTTGACAGTTTTCCAATCAAACTATAAACGCTTATAATCTCCTTGTGGTTTTACAGTTCTCTTTTATGATTTTTGATTTAGAGCAAAAAGTTAATTTTCTAGTTCAGAAGGGGAAAATTAATCAGGCAGAGGCCTCTAAGAAGATAAAGGGCAATACCGTGTTATCAACACTAATGCAAGGGAGTGATAACATAGATCGTACAAACAATGGAAATATTGCAAATCGCTCATTGTCAGCAGGGACTGAACCATGCGATTTGCTTTGTAATTGTGTTCCTGGAGCCACTGCTAACACTGATTTGCACTATTCGAACATATATTAACAGATGAAAGGAAGAAGTGGGCCAGATGGATGTTGGGTGGCAAGAGAAAACCTGCCAAGGAGTGATGTTTCCCTAAGTAATTAACAGTTCAATTTTTTAATAAAAGAAATGAAAAACAAATGGCTTAGTCCAATTATCTAATTTTGGGAGGAGAAAACTGAATTCTTAAGATGTTAAATAAAATTTTAGCAAAGTTAAATGGTTTTGAATAGACATTATTACAGCCAAAAAGGGTAATATAATGTACGTCCAAGTATAGGAAACAGATTGCTGGGTGCAGTGACTCACTCCTGTAATCTTAGCACTCTGGGAGGCCGCGGCAGTGGATTGCTTGAGCTCAGGGGTTCCAGACCAGCATGAGGAAGAGTGAGACCTGGTCTCTATTAAAATCATAGATAGTAACTAAGGCGAGAGGATCATTTGAGCCAAAGAGTTGTGAGCTATGATGATGCCACAGCACTCTGCCCAGGATGACAAAGGGAGATTAAAACAAATTGAAAAAAGTTTAGAAAATGGGAAAATCTAAACATCATTTTTTAAAAAAACATTACTGGTTTATTCCCTTTGGTAATGCACTGCATAGTCACTTGTCAAATTCATTAACAAGCAAAGACGTGAAACCATGTAAAAACACCAAGTTAACTGTGTCTGTAACGGTGAAGTTGCCCCGCTTTCTGATTTTACGTAGAAAATAGTTCCTGCAGACAGAGCAAAACTCATTGGATTTCCATACAAATTCTTATTGAAATGTATCTGTCTACCTTAGCTTAATACAGTCTGCTACTTGATGATACATCTGTTTGTCAAACTCTCCATATTTTCATATTATGAAAAAGTGAATTACACAGTTATATGATTTATCATATCAATCCATTTATGATTTCTAAGATTACTTATATTTTAGCTAATTAATTAGCAAGTGGTATTACATAAATATTCTTGAGAGCTACATATTTTAGCATGTTGCAATTTTGTAGTTCATTTAAATTATAGTAACTATTTGGTGATATTTGCCTAAGTCTACATATCCATAAGACAGTTGGAAAGATCCTGTTAAGAGTTAGACACCAGCTTGATGGTTATCACAGAAATCTAATTGCAATTAAAATAGCACATTTTCTGGTAATAAAGATTTATCTTTTAAAATATGTTTACCCATGAATGTTTAATTGATGTATTAAATACATTACTTTTCAAAACACACAGTTTTTTTGCTTAAATATGATATGAAAAATTTGGAATGATCTGCTTATATAAACATTCACCCATTATGTAAATTAGTGATTTAAAAATGACTGAGTTAAAAATAACATAGTCTGTCTTGCCTAAAAAGCCAAATTATGCCATTTTCATCTATGGTTAAGAAAAAAACAATTTTTCAGGATATAAATGTTTCTCAATTTGGGAAAAAAATATGTAATACAGACCACTATTTTCAAAATTTTTGTCATTCCATTAATTCCTTGAGATATTGTGATACACATTTATAAGAAAGAGGGCATGCTAAAATCAGAACCATCAAGAGACAAAAGCCAATATTTAACCACACATTTATTCCAGCCAGAGTAAAACATGTATGTTCCATAACTATGTTAAACTTATGTCTTTCAAAAGATGAAGGTTGAACTCAAACATTCTTTTTTGGAATACCATGACTTGAAATAGGCCTTTCTAAAGGGATTCCTCTACAAATGAGACTCCAAATTTATAGAACCACTGTCTATTTTAACTTGGGTCATTATTCAACATTATCAATGTATGCCGTGTTTTAAAAGCAATCTCTAATATGGCAAATATGATAATCTCATATAGTTTTAAAAAATGAAGTTTTACTTACAACTATATTTTATTAACACCTTTGCCTGTAGAAGAAGTGTGATTTTAAGGATGAAAAAGTGCATTTCTCTCTAAATTAACCAAAGGATAAATTTAAACCTGGCATTCTTATAATTAGAGGAATAGATCTTAGAATTTTTATTACCCCATTGAAAGATCAAGTCTCCACCAGCAGTTAAAAAAAAAAGAGAGACTTTATAAAATATATTTCAGGGAAATGATGACATCTATTTAAAACAGAGAGAGAACTCATATATCTTAAAATAAGGAAATTCCAAGAAAAAAAATAAGTACTATGCTAAAAATTCTCTGAAAATTTTTAAAGCAAAGACAATGTCATTTTAATCTCAGCAGTTACTCGTTAGACATATACTGAATAA
This sequence comes from Nycticebus coucang, assembly GCF_027406575.1. Taxonomy (NCBI): domain Eukaryota; kingdom Metazoa; phylum Chordata; class Mammalia; order Primates; family Lorisidae; genus Nycticebus; species Nycticebus coucang. The sequence continues at coordinate 43,610,937 of NC_069794.1, read as the reverse complement.
CGAAATCAATAAAAATGTAAAAAGGCTAATTTATTTATATATATATATATACACACACACACACACACACACACATATGTCACTATGAAAGTTTTGAGACTGTGTTATGGTCCATTATTTCATTTCAAAGAAACAGTTAACATTGTTTCTTTCGGACTGACCCATGCAAGTTTCAAATTGCTGGGCTTACCAGTGTTGCTGGGAGGGCTTCATTTATTTCTGTACTCATAGATATATTTCTTAAATTTAGTGTATCTCAAAACTTTTGTAATGACCCACATATCAATGGATAGTATCACAGGTCTTTGGTAGCAGAAAAATTTAACAAATTATTAATTTAAAGAGAATACAAATCTAAAACTATAGCATATATTTCTAGAATAACTGTTAGTATCCCTAAGGAAAACATAATATGGCTCAGTAGTCTAGTGATAAGGTTGGATAACATCTAGTTGTCAGACTTTTGTACAAGTAAGTGTTTAGCAGTCAGAAAAAGTCCTTTACATTGCAGTATGAGAAAATCAACCACACTCTGTGCACATAGGGAATGATATTAGAGGTACAGTGCAGGAAATATATTTTTGTCAAGTAGCAAGTATTTGGCCATTATCTGAACTAGAATGTACGTCAACTTGCAGACATACTTATCTCTCCACTAACAGAGGAAACTATTGATATGGAAAACATAATATGATAGCTATAGTAATTTACATTTAGCTGTATATAATACATAAATGGCTTTATATGGTATACATGTACATGAACTTGATGCCATGAGAAGACTAAATATTTCACATGAAACAATGAATCCAAACCTTTAAGACTTGATTTATACCATTTAAAATGTATTTAACAGTGTTATTCAGCCAGATTATCTCCATGTTTCCCCTTGTGCTGAGATTAAGTAGAATTGTAGAACATCCACTATATGCCATCCTATAATTTTTATACTTTATGGGGCTGGTACCCGTGTAATATCTACTCTATGCCCCTATCCTGTTAAGTATCTCAGTCTTCTAAAATGGATTTACTAGCATAGCATAAAACTATCAGAAGCCTTAAGGAAACCATGACTCTTTGCTAGGTTTTATCTGTTTCATTAAACTTTTCTTATTTATGTATTTATTTATTTTGGGACAGAGTCTCACTTAGTTGCCCTTGGTAGAGTGCTGTGGCATCACAGCTCACAGCAACCTCCAACTCTTGGGCTTAGGCGATTCTCTTGCCTCAGCCTCCCGAATAGCTGGGACTACAGGCATCTGCCACAACGCTGGGCTATTTTGGTCAGGGCCAGGTTCTAACCCGCCACCCTCAGTATATGGGGCCGGCGCCCTACCCACTGAGCCACAAGCACCACCCCTGTTTCATTACACTTTTCTAAGCAGTAAAAATTCTTATTGCCAGGCTAGGCACAGTGGATCGTGCCTGTAATCCTAGCACTTTGGGAGGCTGAGATGAGTGGAGAGTTAAATAGCAGCCTGAGCAAGAGAGCAACCCTGTGTCTAAAAACAGTCTGGCAGTGTAGCAGGTACCTGTATTCCCAGCTAATCGGGAAGCTGAGGCAGGAGGATTGCTTGAGCCCAAGGGTTTGAGGTTACTGTGAGCTATGATGCCACAGCACTCTACCAAGGGCAAAAAAATAAGACTCTGTCTCAAAAAAAAAAAGGAAAAAACACCAAAATTCCATTTCTAATTTGTTTTGTTTTATTTTAAAGTCCTTTTACTTACTGAACTCTTGTCACATAAAAATAGAACCAAACCAAAGGGCCAATCCAAAAGCAATTGAATTGCCCTGAATGGTGGCCAAGGTTAGAAAGAAGTTACAAATGTAATTCTACCATCTAAATACAATAAGGCCAACTGAAATTTGACTGTATCTACTTCTTATTTAGTGAATAAAGTTAATTGAATTAGTGACAATTCCCCACTACATTTTGCTTAAATCTGAATCAGCAACTTTATCTTAGTGATTTTAGCTGTTCCAACAAAAGGAAGTGATTTTGGCACCAGGATATTAAAAAAAAGATATTTTCCAGGTACTATCATGATTGTGTCTTATTTTTATTTGCTTTTTCTGTTATGTGATTATATCATCTACATACTGAAACATTATAGATTTATATGTCCATATATTAAAAAAATTACTTATAAAAATGTACATGTTATTTTAAAATAAGAAAGTAATAAAAGCTGTTGGTTATTATACTTCTGACATAAGTTTAATGAATCCCAGAAATATAATCCATATACTCCAAGGCATTGTAACTAGTTTAATTACACCATGAATGCCATTACTTTAACAGGGATGCTTTCTAGTCTATGGAATAATTGGAAGCGAGAATCAGCAGGTTTCAAATGACTCCAGCTGTGTTAAGTACTGACTGTGAAACAGATTCACTCTCTTATATGTTGTTTTGTAATAGGAGTGATGCGTAAGGTGAAAATCTCCAGACGGATGGAGCTTCTGCGGGTAATCAATGGGGACGTAAATGAATAAAAAATACTAAAAAGGAACAGAATAATTTGAAAACACGACATGCAAATGAAACAGGTAAAATGCCCAAAAGGAAAGATGAAGTAATTATGCAAATGTGAAGTAACAGGGACTAACATGGAAACAAAACATTCCGATGCTGTATTCTGACACTGTTATACAAAGCACAACTTTGCAAAAGTCCTGGAGTGGGGTTTTAAACCAAGATCAGATTCACGTTGGTGACTTGCTTGTGAAAAAGAGGCAATAAAGCTCAGTTTCAAGAAAACCAGCAAAAGCAAAACAAAGGGAACAATTAATTAAATGAATGTGCATACCTCTGTTAGTGACAAACTGGGATTCTTGGACAAAAGAAGTGGAAAAACACTGTTTTTGAGTGTCTGCTTATGATGGGCCAGACATTCTCATGTATCGCTTATTTAACTTCACGACACTTTATGGATTTGGCATGATTATATCAATTTTATAAAAAAAACAAATAAAGCAAAGACCAGTACATTTAAATGATGTGCCCAATATCAGACTAGTTCACCAAGCCATTTTTCTTATTTCAAATATCAAACTAGTTCTCAGTTTCTATGTATTCAGTTAGAAAATAAAATTAAATAGGCCAAATAATCTCAAAGGTCCCTTGGAGTCTTGAGAACGTAAAACTATTCTGTGAGTTCTATTAGATGCCAAATTTATCTTTCTAAAATTAATATAGCAGCTAGACACCGCATTAATCACTATTCACTTATTAGTTTGCTTCTTTTTATAGAATTTAAACTTGATTGTAATGTATTGTCTGGATGCCTCAAAAGTCTATTAAGAGGAATTTAATACGATACCATATTTTTTTTCTAAAACACGGATCCCTAGCAAGCAGATGAACCAAAGTAAATAGATGGATCATTATGTTTGGAAATAACCACTCAATAGTGTAAGCTTCCAAAGGTTTAAATAACAGTTTGGGGTGGAGAGGCTTGTAAGAAAAGGAATCTATTCCTTTTATCCCTATTTATTTAGCTCATCCTCACCACATTATATTCTCATATGAAAGACATGACAGGTGGGCAGACACCGTGCTGTGTAATGAATGAGGGAGATGATGGGAACTACGGGCATCCCTTAGTGACAAAAGAGTGTATGTCGAATAAGAATGATACAGTCTCTTTGCAATAGTAGTTACAGAGATTAAATCCGTGGAAAATGTTACACATATATAAAGTGTCTGCTGATCTCACAGGTTAGAGGCACATTAACTGAATTCCTAAGTTCACTCTTGTAGGTGGTTGTACATTTAGTGTTGGAAATACAAGAATAAGTAAGGCACAGCACCTTACTTTGCTGAACTGTCCTATATTATTTGTAATTATTATGCTTTAAGTAACAATATACCAGTATTTGCCTTGGCTGAACTGCCAATTGAGACTGAACGATCATCGGAAACCAGGGCCCTGTTTTGAACAATCCTGAATACACGCCTGGGGTTGACACAGCATCAGCTAGAGAGGACGCAGAGCCTTGTGTGCCAGTAACAGATGGTCCTGCAGGAATAGTTTAAACCCGGAGGATGGCTGCTCCCAGTATCAACCAGAAGTCAATAACCTTTAGCTAAAGCAGAATTTAATTGCCCAAAACAGAGGCTTTAGGTGTCAAAATGCTTTTGCTTAATTATTGCCATGTTTAAAAATCAATCAGTGAATTCAACATATTTTGAGGCCACTGCATGGCAGATCTTGCCATCTAGACCAATAGGGAAAGTGAGTTCATGTCAAACTAAAGTATCCTAAAGATTATGTCCATTTTAACTTATTATGGTTTAATGCAATTTTGATACTTATTTCACTTTTGAAGACAAACAAGAGACAATTTATTTTCATATAAATTATACAATCTCTTTTATATTGGAAATTTAAAAGGGCTGGGAATGCACTGAAACATTATTAATCTATATATCTAAAGTCAAAGGTTACTCCTTGACTTTGAAAAAGGCATCAGTAATAAAAACGATTTTTAAAATAGCAAAAGAAAAATATATTATCATAAACCACAAATCAAAATAAATCCAAATTTACTATTTCTACCAAGAAGGATACATCATGGTTCGTATTTGACACTTTATGGTTATCTTAAGCAAGAAAAAAAAAAAAAGAATATATATATATATATATATGCACACACACACATACACATATTGGGAAGATATGCAGAAATAATTCTGTGTCATTTTAAAATCTATCAAGAAACTAAAAAGCCAGATGTATTTTAATAATAAAAATGTATTCTACTGGGCGGCGCCTGTGGCTCAAAGGAGTAGGGCATTGGCCCCATATGCTGGAGGTGGTGGGTTCGAACCCAGCCCCGGCCAAAAACTGCAAAAAAAAAAATGTATTCTACCTAGTGAATGATCAAGAAGTGGCACAAAAAAAGTTGCCAGTCCAGATGTGTTCACAGCTGACTCACGTAAAAAAAGCTATTTTGATTCTAGACTTAAAATGTGAAAATCGGTTCACGACCTGAAAATATGACATGGGATGGCATCAACTCACAACTCAGAACTCCTTTTGTCTCCCTTTGTCACTTGCACCTGCTACACAAAGTTTCCTGCAGGATCCTAGGTAGCTGTGTTTTACTTTACATAGCTGTTATCACACAGAAGCACAGATTGGTTGCATACGTTTTATCCAAAAAGCCACCAGTATATTTTTTTTCCAGAAAATATCTACTAAAGAACTACTACTATCAGCAGAAGATATTTTCTTCCTGTAAAAAATATAGCTTCATTTCCTAAATCCTTCTGGGTTTCCATTTTTTTCCCTTATTGAGATTTGTTTAATGGGAAGGAAAAAAAACTCATCTGTTGTACTGAAGTGGCTATTGTCTTGCATAAAAGCTGTTTTGTTTTCAAAATCTGTCATTCATGATCGCTTTCACAAGCCAAATGCTGGGATGTACATGGATTATATATATTTTTTCCAGTAGGCAAAAATATAGGCTCTGTAAAATCATTTTAAAATATGTATGGCCATTTCCTCCAATTTATATGTAACAGGGCTAGTGGAAGACATTAAGCATTAACAAACTCCAAGTCATTTATTGAACACTGTCATAAAGGTAAATATATTGAAATCCACATATGTCTAGAATGAAATGCTCGGCTACCAATAAGAACTATTTACACAGGGAGCAAAGAGAAATTCTAAAAATCCAGTCTGAGAAATGATTCAATAGCATTCCTGTGAGGATGAAAGCATTCACTTAGTACCCAGACCTCTTCATTATGGTAATGCTACATAGTCTTACAGATACCTAGGGTTTTAATTTAATTTGTGTTTGGAGGAGAGTTTACACATACAATTGAGAGTTTCTTCTGGGGAGAGGTGAAGGCCAGATTTGGGGCATCAGAGGTAGCACAAGTAAACACAGCAGGCCTGCACAGTCCATCTTGAATAATTAAAATCATCAAAGAGCAAATCTGCCCATTTCAAGGCATGTATTTGAGATTTTTATTCTTGCAGACACATCCAATGTTTCTGTATTTGGAAAAAAATAGGCAAGACTAATTCCCTAGGCTATAAATCACTCTAATGTGGAGGGAAATGTGTTAGCTAGCTGTATTACAAAGCCTTTACTTCATATTTAATAGGCACCTGCAATACCAGCATTATACAAAGCTCTCTACTTTGCAATCTTTAAAACCCCACTTAATTTTCAGCACTGATTTCCTGCAATCTAAGAGCTTATGAAGGGTTCACTGTGTTCATACAGATCTATGCAAAATGTGCCAGCGATTCCCTATCTGTGATGGCATTCATCTGGAGGTGAATCCCAAATTTCTATCACTGGCATGCTTATTTCCGACTAAAATAAATATTCTCAGAATGAAAGCTGAAGATTAAGAGGACAAAAAAAGAAGCAAAGTAACTAGCACTGGGAGAGATATATGCAAATATCAGTTCAATGACAATTCTTCATACCGTTTACACTAGAAGCTTAAAGACCCAAATACTCTGCAATCCATTAGTTCCTCAATACACTGAAAGGGATTAGCGTGTTTCTTAATCAACTGCTACCAGACTGAAAAAGGCCCAGAGAGCAGATAATAACAAAGGAATGCAATACCAAAATGCAGAGATGGTCCGATAGAGAAACTGTAGGAGAATGTTAAAGTACAAGCTATCACACAAACATGATAAAATTGACCAAATTTTCATTCATTCCTGTAGTGCACGTAATTAAAAATATAAATTAATAAGTGGTGAAGCTGTGGATAGTGGACTCCCTTCAAGAACAGATAAATTAATTTTTTATATTGTCTCAACACAACCTGGAAAAATCAGTGTAAAGTGACTAGAGAGAATAAATCAAATATTTCTGAAAGATCTTGCCTGTGCTTCTATTTTCACACCATTCCTACCTATACAGGTTAGTCCCAAGTTCATCATTGTACAGGCCATATGTGTTTATGGCACTGTAATGCATCAAGCTGATAAAGATCAAGGGAAAATATTTCCACTTGCCATTTAAACAATGGATAAATATGTAAAAACAGATCTCCAATGAACAACTTTAAGTTCTGCATTCCCTGAGATTATATGCTATGGCTCAGAAAATTCTACTGCTTCTGCCACTACTTTTGTCTATAGGAGACAAATTGTCTGTGGGACAAAAACATGAATGCGAGAGATTAAATATGGGTTGTTTTTTCAGTTTATTCCTTTCATCACTCTTTACTGTTGAGAAAGGGCAGTTGTTTAACTTATTCAGAAACATCAAATTTGAATGAATCTTGGCTTAGGAAAAAAAAAAAGAATATAAATCAAAAGCAAAATGTCCATCATGGTAATATATCTTTTTTGTTCTTTTTTCCTGATGACTGACAGCCCAATACGTTTGTATCACACAGAGGCAAAAAGCATATGTTCCTTTCCAGATGAAATGTTTGACAGATATGACAGTTTTCTGAAAAAACAAATGATGAAATCTTAAACAACAGAGTATATCTCCTTATGTACATGAGCGATCATATTTTACATTTGTATAACTTATATAGTAGGAGGCTGATCGGGGCGTTGCTGACAATTAAATAGGCCACAACACATAAACATTATTCCTTACGGGGATGTCTGATTCCTGTGCCTCTCTGAAAGTTCAGAGTAAGCCTCTTCCTGACTTGCATTCCCAGATTCTCATTAATACCTGCACTGTGATTAGAGTCACCTTTTCAGAAACCTGATACAAATTTTAGGGCCCTGCTAGGTATTAAATTATGGGTAAAATATTAAATGTAAAGTTAGTTGTCAAGAATAATTTGAAGTTTGCCACAGACTTGTTTAAAAGTTTCTTCAAGTCTGACTGAGAACTTCGGCATTCAGAAAAGAGAAATTTAAAAAAAGGCAAAATTAAACAGAAGCTACATGAAATATGTTTTACTTTCCAACTAGTTAAATATGTAAGATATTAATCGATTTGCTAACATAGCAAGAGACTAATCTATGTTTTCAGTAGAAGATTACCATTAAGAAAACAGACTAAGTTCTGAAGTTTACCCAAGGATTTCAAGTGAAAGGAGCAAACAATCATGAGACTCACAGTTTTGCTTTAACTATATACAAGCTAAGAGCTTAACAAAGTCAAACCTTAAAAAACTGAAATACAGACATTTGATGTAGCTCTGAAATCCCATAAAAACCGAGACTGGTACGACTGGAGTTTTCAGTATTTGGGGAATATTCTATTTCTCCAAACAAACAAAAAAATATTTAGACAGCCCAAAATTTAAATAATAAAATAAAACCAGCTATGGAAACACAGATTACAAGAAAATATGATTTAAAGGTGTCACTTTCATATCTCAATACCATAATGTAAAATAATGCAATGTGAAAAATAATGTGTTAAGACACCATATATAATATTTTGGGTGTTATTCATAGGGATGTACATCAATATGAAAATCAAGATACAATCAAAATCAAAATTTCTTATGAGAAGATCTGACTTCATAGTTGTGGTTCACATTAAATCCTAATTCTATTTTATCTTTACTACTTTATAAATTTTAATTTAATTTTGTGCACTCACGAGATGATAAATGGTAGTTTGAAATTATTTAAATAATAAGAATATAACATTTTAAGTACAATATTTGCAGTTTAAATTTTATGATCCTGAAGCCTGTTCACTGATCTGAAACCAACGGGACACTAATGAACCTTGCCTCTATGTCTAGAATGTATTGCAATGAAACTTAGAATACAAGAGAATAGAATATTTTAACTACTTAAATGATTTTCTTCATGTTAACAAGTGTTCAGGAATTAGCAGACATATCTAAGTTTAAAAAAATGGCAACTTTTCATTTTTATACTCCTTAAGATTTTTAGCAATGAATGTCAAAATGTCCCTTGATTTTGTAATTTAGGAGTATCAAGATTAAAAAGAAATTAAATATTCATCTCACAAATTCCAGTGGGAAAGATAACCAGTATGAACGGTGGGCACATCCTCATTTCAAAATTCTAAATCAATGTCCAAGGGGTTCTGGGTAGCTTCTACCTCACAAGCACGAATACTGACTTCATAACCTCAGAGTACTTAGCCAGAGAGAAGGAGAAACGAAAATCACAACTGGTACTATTTTTTAAATAACATTTGTATTTGGGGGAACATTTTTTTTCTTGACATGTCACCTATGTTCAATCATCACTATCTATATACTCCAAAATTTAATAGCTGAAAATACCTTAAAGTTTTTGCTAGCCTCACAGTACTTAACATTTGCTCCCTTCACTTTTAATTGCATTTCTCTTTCTGACTCTTCTAATTATCATCAATTCTGTGACTGCCTTGTGCATTTTACATGGCATAACAGCATTTCAGTAGTGGTTGTAGTAGATTACCCCAAAATGAAAAGTAATCATAAATATAATATAGTATCTCTAAATGATTCAAATAGAAGCAATTCTGTTTACACTATAAAAACGTGTGTACACATGTAGATAGCATGCATGCACATTTTCAATGCATAAATTCTTTTATATATACACAAATGTATATCTGAGTGAATACTTCTACATTGTGAAAGGACGTTCAAAGTTCTAAAATGAGCATTTCATTGAGAAAATTAAATGACTGTTTATTCAGAACCAAACTCTAGTATAACTCATCCAGATTATTTTATTACTTGAAAATAAAACTTGAAAAAGTTGTCGAGTGTAAATGTGTCATTATTTTTTTGACTTAAATATTTTCATTTATCTCACCACCACCCCCAAACTCCCCTCTCCCAAAAGAACACAGGGTCTAAGAAAATTAATTCCCTAAATGCTGTCAAACAGGTTGGGAAACAGCAATAAACAGCTTACTGTAAAGCCTCCAGCTACAATAAAACAGCTGTCAATAAGTGGGCTGAGAGTTGGGCTCTGCAAAGCACGTCCTCTAGATGTGATGATAGGAAAGGGAAAGGAGCTGGCTTTTCCTGTTCCTATAGGCAAAGGCAGTGGTTCTCAAAGTGTGGTCCTTGGGCTAGCAGCCTCATTATCACCTAGGAACTTCTTAGCAATGTAGATTTCTAGGCCTGACCCCTAAGAAATTGTTGGTGAGGCCCAACAATTCATGTTTTAACAAGTCCTTCAGGTGATTCTGGGACATCCCACAATTAAGGATATAATGCCGTATTTTACAATTATATACACCAATGATACTAGTTTTCTTTTAAGTAAGTATACCAATGAAACATAATTTAAAGCCTTACTAGAATTATGTTGTCATCCGTTTAGCCTTTGTTGGTTGTGTGTGTCTGTGTATGTATAAGTAAATATCAAGATAAAGTATTCGGCCAAAAAGGAAATTTCAATCTGTGAAAGCTAAGGGCACTTCCAGATAATTGTAAAAAATAATTTATGGAAAACCCAATGACATATACATTATGTTAAAGCAAAATGAAAGCTTAGTAGAATAAAAGGAATGAAGACTAGACTATGATTCACATGTTTCCTATGTTCTATGCAGGTTAACCCGAGGGAAAAACATCAAGGGGAAAAGTCAGACAAAATAGGAATCCATGCACCACAATAAACTCATGTTGGAAAAGTCAGACATTGTGTTTTCATTAGCAATATTTATTAGCAATACTAATTAGCGATATTTAACTTTGCTAACCCTTTCGCAAGAATCCTGCATTTAACTCAGACATCAATTAGCAGCATAAAGTAGAAGAATGCTCCTGTTAATAGCCATTGTGCCTACTCACAAAATCTTTACAGATTATATGTGAATTTTTAAATTACTCTGAAAACTTTTGTAGGAATAAACATTACTTGTTCAAAATTGTGTAGCTTTGGGAGCACATTTATATAAAAACCACTATAAAGTAAAAGAGCTAAAAGAAGTTTTTACTTTAAAGTTTAACTAGAATAACTTCAGATAACAATCCTATAGATCAGTGAATACCATTTTTAAAGGTTAGTATATAATTTATTCATAAAAAATGCTTACTTTTCCTAAAATGATGGTTCTTGCTCTTCTGACCGCCACTTCTCTATTTGTTTCCAATATTACTTTCCACAACATCATAATTTTTCATTGTCAGCATAAAAAATTCTAAACAGCATTTCAAGATCTCTTTATCATGAAAGTGAATTAAAGCTGCATTTGAACATTGGAATGCCTACAGGGGAACTACAAAGTGACACGTGTTCAAAGGAATGTCTAAAATGCACTTTCGTTCCAAGTAGAGAATTACTCAGCATCCTATTTGAAAGATTACATCATACAAACAAAATATTTTTATGACTGACTAAGCCCGCACAAAAGATCTTTTCCATAATTTGCTGAATTGCACTTAACATTTATGTGACTGCACTACATGTAGGCTCAACTTTTGGGAAGAAGTCAGAGAAAGTGGCTCCGTGTATCTGCAAATACCCACCACATTTACATGTAAAGAAAGATGATGTGGGAGGATACCACAAGATTTCTTTAGAAAAAAAAATTTCAGAGATTTTACATGAAAAGTTGTAAATTGTGTTAGTTTTTTCAAAGTTATTATCAAGATCATCAAATACCTCAAGTAAGTGACCTTCACAATAAAAGTAAATAACAAAACCCCATTTTCATTCTTTTCATTCAATAGCAACCTGCAATTAAACCCCTTATTTTTATAAATTACTTTTCTTGTCATAATTCACTATTGAATAACTTTTGAAAACGTTTACTGAGTCTGAACAATTTCTAAATTTTAAAACATCGACCTCTTTTCAAATATTAATAAAGTTAACACAAAAATTATTACTTGTTCCAACTTTGACTTGTATAAAATAACCCCATATTCTCCTTCGCAACTTGTATACTGATTTAATTTTTTAATTTTATGTATTTAAGCTCTAAGCATTTGTATTTTAAAAATGCTCTAGATGTTTAATATTCTACTTTAAGATATGGAGATTTTAACTTGTATAACCACAGACCTTATACTTAATATTCTGGGAGTATCTGTGTAATTCATTGTAAAAATTATTTTTATAAATATCTTACTAGCATGAAGCCTTAAAAGTCATTCCAGAGCTATAAATAATAGATGTTAAGGGGGAAACAGTTTCAATAAGACACTAAGACACCCTACTCTACCCAGCCGATAAAGAAAAACTCTTGATTCTCCAATGACCGACCAATGACTGCAAATTAATTTTGTTTTACTTGATTTTTTAAAATCTACATGTTCTTTATTTTTAACAAGTATATATGGGCCATCCCCATAGGTGGACTCCTTACCAACAAAGGTTGAACTTGCGTTATGAAATCCTAGAGTTGGTGTGGTGAGAGCTAATCACAAAAAAGCAAGCAAATGAACTTAAATGCTAGTTGCTCCAGAGCAACTATCACTAAATAAAAGGTATCTTTGGCTGTACTACCAGCTTGATCCTTCCCTCCCCCGTCCTTGCGACTGCGGGACTGGCACCTGGCCAGCAAGAGGGACATGATACCCGAGTGCCATCTACAGGCTATTATCGATATTTAAATTTTGTGGCAACAGACAAGCACCAGTGAAATAAATTAGACAGCGCTGCATTTAAATCTTTATTAACAAGGAATTATTAGACCTAAGAAAAACTAATTCTGGATTTGGTTGAAATATGAGTTTCTCAGCCTCTTAATCCCTCTTCATATGGCATATTTCACAGTTTAAAACGAGTTATGACAGATCACTTATGCATTACTAAGATGAGAGAATATTTACAATGGATTCATTCTTTTCTCTATAAATTAGTTATATTAGGCAGAAAGCATTCCTTTTTTTCCCCTTTTTTTGAAATAGTTTTTGGCCATTTGTGGATGCTAAAAAATCTATTAAATACCCAATTTAATATATTACAATAAAATAATTTGAAATCAAGGAGAAGACTTCCTCTATGGCTTAGTTGCAATCTTTCAATGATCATGTGCTTCACAGCTGATGTACATTTAATATTCTACTATCGTGTTCAGAGACTAAAAAAAAAAAAAAAAATTAACCCCTTTAGCAACCACAGCTCTGACTGTACTTGCAGTCAGACCTTCAAATGTCATTTAAAACTTGAGATTTGAAGGTGACTTTTTAGATCAAAAGGTAAAGTGAACATCATGAAATAGGTCAGTTTGGAAACCCCAGGAGCAGAATTTGGCCTATCGGGACAGGGTTTCTTCTTCAGCAAATATTATCTTGGGACATTTTGGAATAATTTCCTCTTTTCATCCTTTGCCATTTGAAGGAAACAGGGAGGTGAAATAATTCTCAGAACTCAGAAATTTCAAAGCTGTTCTAAACATTCTCAACTGAGCCCCAGAGGAATGAAAAAGGGGTCAAGTTTTTTTTTTTTTTTTTTCCCCTCTTTATAAGGAAGCTAAAGTTAGGCCAAAACAATGACACACTGGCACGTTAATACTGGTTGACTGGGCACTTGTATGCAGTACTTATAGACCAGTAAAAGTGCTCGTTTACCTGTCTGGTGTGTAAGGGGCCCTTTGTCTTGAAGCCTCCTTGGGAACTGCACTCTGAGGCACTGAAGTGATCTGAACTAGTGGAAGAGCGTTTGGAAAGGGTGTCACAACCCCCGACAAAGGTGTTGTCCAAAGGGAGCTCCTGAATCACGTGATGCTTTTTCACAGAAACTGGAGTGTCTGGTTTGAGATGAAAAGCAGGCTGTGGAGAAGCAGATTTGTAGTGCTTGGCCAGGTCAGGGCTGTTAGGCTTGAAGGTGGTTGGTGGTGCCGGGCCCCAATCAAACCTCCCTATGCTCTGCTCCTCCAGCTCCGCCGGCAGGCTTATCGTCCCATTGATAGGCTCGTGCACTGCGTCATCGGGTTTGGACTCTTCAATGGTGACAAAGTTCAAAAGAGAGCTCTTGGGAGACTTTCTTTTCTTCCTCTTCTTTTTCTTATTTTGTTTGTTCTCTTGGTTTGGGGACATCCATTCAGCACCTTGCTTGCTCCTCTGAGCCGCTTTGAACCTTGACGCATGGCGACAGCGCACCAGAACGGTGACAAAGATCACAACTATGACTACCATGGCGCCGGCGACGATGGCGATCATGATGGTGAGATAGTCCTCATTTTGATAGGGCTGGCTACTATCCCCTATGTTCCTGTCCAAGGGGGTCTCCATAGTCCTGCGGATCAAGTCATAGATATAGGAGGCATTTCCAGCAGTGTCATTTACATAAAGGAACACAAGCACAAGTGTGTGCAGAGACTTAGGGTACCCCAGGTCACTTATGTTGACCACCAAACGGTGCAAGCCAATGTCAGTAGGTGCTGGTTTTTCTTCCAGAGTAATGTTACCTGTTACTGGATCAATCCGAAATAAGCCTTTGTTATTTCCACTCACTATCGTGTACTTGAGTTCTGCATTCATTCCAGTGTCTATATCCACTGCAAAAACTTCTGCTACCACGGAGCCAGGAATGGCCGAGAGGGGCACCAACTTAAAGGAAGTGTTAGAGGGTGGAGAAATGACAACTGGGCTATTGTCATTGACATCCATGACATTGATCGTTACTTTTGCAGTTGAGGAACGAGGTGGTTGTCCTCCATCAGTGGCTTTGACATCAAAAGTGTAGGAACTCTGCTGTTCTCTATCAAACGAGACATTTGACTTTATGACTCCAGAATAGGGATCCAACACAAAATTATCATTGTCATTTAGAATGGAAAGAGTCACAGCTTTATTCTCTCCAGCATCTGCATCTGTCACTGTGATCACTCCCACAGTACTATACTTTGGCAGATTCTCAGACACAAAAAATTGAAAATGATTATGAGTAAACTTGGGGCTATTGTCATTCTCATCCAGAACAGTAACTATCACAGCCGCTTGGCTTTGAAGGGGAGGGGTTCCATTGTCCCTGGCAGTTACTGTAAAAATGAATCGTTCTTGTTCTTCCCTGTCAAACACTCTGGAAGCTGTCAAAACTCCTGTCTTTCGGTCCAGATCAAAGAAGGAGGCATTCGGTCCAAGCTGATAAACAATGTCTGCATTTTTCCCACTGTCTTCATCTGTGGCACTAATAGTTGTTAAGTATAACCCACGTCGGTTGTTTTCAGAAACTGACAGCTCAATTACAGGCTGGTTGAAAATTGGTGGGTTGTCATTTTCATCCTCAAGCTTAACCCTTACCAGGGCAGTCTGATTTAAACTGGGCTTCCCAGAATCAGAGGCAACTATTTTAAAGCTGAATTCTTTGGTGCCCTCATAGTCCAACAAAGAGGAGGTCTCTAACAAATATTGGTTGTCATATACTGCTTTCAAATGAAATGGGACCTCTCTTTCAATAAAACAGATCACTTTGCCATTCACATCTGTGTCCTTATCTGAAACCGTAATTAGAGCAATCTTAGTATTGACAGGATCTTTCTCAGATAAATACACAGTGCCATTGATGGGACTTATAATGTACCTGAGGTCTATGTTAGGAGGGTTATCATTTACATCGGTGACATTGATGGTAACCGTTGCTCGGGCAGGAGTAGAGCTGCCATCACTAGCCAGCACTGTCACTTTGTGAATGGCTGTCTCCTCTCTATCTAAGGACCTCTGAACTGTAATCAGCCCAGTTGTATTATTTAAAGCAAAGAGTCTTTTGGTTGCAGGGGCAACCTGGGCACCAAAAATGTACCGGATTTCAGCGTTACTGCCTATATCTGCATCAGTGGCATGGAGCTGAATTACAGAGGTACCTACAGGTGCGTTCTCTGGAATATGCACCTCTACTTGACCCTCTTTAAACACTGGCCTGTTGTCATTTACATCACTTACTGTGACCTGCAGTATGGCCGTGCTGGATTTCTGTGGAGTGCCTCCATCCTCTACTTTGATTTTCATGACATAGGTATCTTTCTGTTCTCTATCCAAGTTTTGCTGAACAATCAATTGTGGCCACTTCTCTCCCTCCGGAGTTTCCACGATATCCAGTCCAAAAACACTTTGCCCATTTAACAATTCATAATGCTGTACACCATTGAAGCCTGTGTCAGGATCTGTTGCTGACGGAATTGGAAAGCGGCTGTTGATCAAAGTGTTTTCTGGAATGGAAATATTGATGACAGGAGATGGAAACATGGGGGCATTATCATTGGTATCCTTGACAATTATTTTTATTTTGATCAGCCTGAAAAAGTCATTGGGGAGGATCACGACCTCAAGTTCAAAGAAACACTCATTCTCCTCAGCATAAGAGGCTCCAGCACAGAGTTTTTCTCTGTCTATTCTATTGGAGGTTGTGAAAATTTCTCCAGTGCTGCTGGATACTTTCACCAAAGGGGCATCTCCAGCTTTAGAAACCAGTCTGTAGACAAGGCTGGCACTGGTCCCTGTGGCAGCATTGATGTGAGAAATGTTCAGATCCTTTGGTATGTTTCCTATGGGCACATTTTCAGGCAATTCCTCTCTAATAGTGTATATAAGTTCTTGAGCTATTGCGGAATCCAGCCTTAAACAGGCAATCAGAGCAGCCAACAGGTAAAAATCCCTCAGGTCCATGATAATGTATTTATTTTCTTTTCCTGAATTTTAGGGCTTAAAGGTTTCCACTGAGGAATGCTGCACGAATTGCACGAGGAAGCGTGCATGGACTGGAGGATGCATTACATCTCATCACTTATTTGGAGACAGCCACTGTCAACACAATCGTATAGACAACATTATTCTTCAGTAAATAAAAACACACCATCAAACATACCACATTGCATTTTCCACTACATATTAGTAAACATGGCAGTTTGCTCTGGCACTGTCTGCAAGTTAACTCTGTGTGGATAAAAACACTAAATATCTCCTGCTTGTTGCATTTTCCCAGAGAAAATGAAATTTTCTACTTTTGAATTAAGGACAGCTGCTATTTTTACCTGTATTCGCCCACGTTGTTTTTTAGAAGACTGTTTTCATTGCTAACATGCATTCTTGCTCTCTCTTTCCCCTCCCCCTGTCCTACCCATCTCCTGGCCTCTAACCCACCTCCCTCAGTTCTTTTAGGTGCAAGTGAAAAACCCTAAGTATTTAGCTGTGGTTCCTGCTAATTGCTTTGTCACACATCAAATGTGTTTTCTCCTCTGCCACACTGAGTCATCTCTGTTTTCTCAAAAGACTACCTTTTTCTTTCCTCCCAGTTCTTCAACTGCCTTCTAATGCGATCTTACTGGGAGACAAGCATCCGGACATGCTGCTGCAGCATCAGAAGCAATAGTCACCAGATACTACATATCCCCATTGCCTAAAAGCACAATACCAAGACTTCAGATTTCTTACCCAGAGCTTGCTCTCTTTTCTCCATATTGACATATTATCCCCATGAGGATTAATAAACACATTAAAACTTTTAAAAATGTATAATAATATAGTATTCCTTGTCCTAGATGTGAAATTGAGTGCTGAGATGTTAGTGAAACCCAGCTAACATTCCCATGTAAGACCACAATATTTTCCACTAAGCATAGAAGAGGTAAAAAAAAAAAAAAAAGCAGTTTCTTAATCCTCATCTCCGGTTACAATATTAGTAACATTTGCCACACATTAAAACTGCAAACCAAAATGCAGGTAAAGGGGCTTCTGTTCAGTGCTCCCTTAAGTGCAATTTAAATGGTGCAAGGTTCCAGACAGCTACCTAGTAGAGTGGGACCGGTCAGTTCTCAGGTTCTAATCTTATCTGCATTAGGCTGCACAGTAGCTGATGCCCGCGATTAGTTCCAGCAGAGATGCAGGTAGGGATGCAGATATAGCCGAGTAGGTGAGCTCTGCCCCAACTGTCTACCCAATTACAAGCATCAGTCGTCTACATTGAGGACATATCTAAACACAGAATTTACAATTGTACATGCAAAACTTTACACTTACGTTAGTTGCCTCAACCTTTCCCCTTTCCCAGTATGCTGCAGTTAGGAATGATTTGTTCCAATACATAGAAAGCCATGCATCTGGTAGCACCAGTTTGGGGAGAAATCAGAAGCAGCAAAACGTTTCTTCCTTGTAAAATGTGTTGCTTCGGGCTGGCAAATTAGCAACTCCAGAGAACAAATTCACAGATTTGTCGTTAGTCATTCTCTCCACATTCCGTCTCTATCACCCTATGGGTCTGGGTTTTTCGGGATATTTAACACATATACAACATCCAGTTGCACTTCTTCAGCTCAAGAGTATTTCCCATAGCATCAGGCATACCATTTCCACCCGACGTCAATACTGCTTAAGTCTCTAACTTCTTGTAGAAAACGCCAGAGTTGGGGCGATGGTAATTCTCTGGCTGCTATCCCAGTTGACAGTTGCCAAAAAATTCCTAATCGGTCATCTCTTTCGTGCTTCCGAGACTCTGAGGCGCTCCTTCTTCTGTCGCGTGCTCTCCCTCTCTCCCTTCTCCTCTGCCCCTCTCTCCTTCTCTCTCTCCTCTCTCTGAACTGAATTTCTTGATATAACTCTCAATAAGCCCACAGGGAGGGCGTGACGGCCCAGGCCCCGCCCCCTGCCCCTGATTGGCCTGCATCTTGCGGTGCGGGCGGCCGCAGCCCGCGCGAAGGAGCGAGCCCGGAACAAGTAGCTGACTGTCTCCCATCTTCCCCTCCTCTGCGCCCCCTCGGCAGGCTCAAAAACCCGGAGAACGGATCCAGGACCCTGGAGAGCTGGGTTCCAGGAGGTGCACTGAGCATGCCCGGCCCGGTCTGGCTGGGGAGGGACGCGCTGGCGCTCCCCAGGCCCGCTGCGAAGCCGCGGTTGCAGGCGTGAGCTTGCGGGGCAGCAAACCTCCGAGCCGGGGCGGTCTGGCAGGCGTGGGCGGTGCTGGAGCCCGGCAGGGCGCAAGAGCACGGACTCGGGGAGCCTTGGGCATCACTGTGGGCGGACAGGGGTCACTAAGGCGGTTCATCTCTGGGAGCCCATTTCGCACTTTCTTTGCTAAGTGGAGGGGCCAGAATGCACAGATCGGGGAGTCTACCCGCGATCCGAGGCGCGAGAAGCATTACGACCCTTGGATGGGGAGCGCGGGCCAGCAGATCCCGCCAGCGCGTTGGACGGACAAGATGCCCGGTGCTGCAAACGGAGGCTTTTGCTGACAGGGACGCTGGCGAGAGGGTGGAGAGGGCGGATAGCGAAAGGGGTGGGAGTTGGGGGGGGGCAGTGGATATTTGAATCTCAATCGAGATTGGAAAGAAAATTAATCTGACCACTTCCTATAAACAGGGTCATGGAAACTGCCAAGGGAAGAAAATGTGTTAGCCTTGTGGGATCCCTTGGTCAGCCTTGCCCAGTCCTGTGTGAATGCGAATTCCCGTTTCGTGCCGCAGGACTCGCCGCGGAGGCGGATCGTGGCGGTCCTCCACTTCTGCTCCCGCAGCTCCGAAAAAGCTGAGAACCAGGGCTTGCCCAGACACCCGGGCTTCTGCAAAACCCGCTTCCAGATCACCTTACTGCAAACTTTGCTTTCCGAGAGGCTGGAAGGAGTCCGTGCAGTGCTTCCCAAGCTGTGGAACACTTCCTTTCCCTATGCACTTTCTGCTGATGGCAACTTTACTGTAATACTTGTCTTTCCCCGTGCACTTCATTTTTCTGACTCCAGCTCTGTAATATATCCTCACGTTTCTTAATTTTCATACAAGAACTGGATGGAATGACTCCCGAAGGGATTGACCTTATTCCTTAAATATTGCACTCCCCAACACTATCTACATTTGATCTTTTAAAAGCAGCAAACCACGAAGGTTTGTGCAATGGTTATACGTACAACACCCGATACCTGAGTAAAGTTTGAGGCATTAGCATAGTAATGGTTCACTTGGAACAAAAAATGTATTTTTCTGAATGACCTATAAAGGTTATTTAATGCATGATTGAACCTGTCCTAACTTACAGGAAGAAAGAAGGGCATTTATTTTAAACCTCTGTTCCCCATTTGTACTGGATGTACATTAAGGCTCTTCATGTACGTAGGTACTATTATGGCATTTCTGAGAATATGTCTTGTTTCTGAGTACATTGGTCTTCTTTTAAAATAGTAACGAATCTTTAGATGTTTAAGTTAAAAGCAAACCCCAAAGAAATTACTGATCGAACCTACCAAGCTATATATTGTATAAATAATTATTTCATTTAACCAACTCCTTTAACATCGTAATTTCCACACATGAAATTTTAAGCTCTTTTTAATTCACTTTTCCTCTAGTGAATATTCACTGTAGAACTACAGTCTCTAAAATCCCACTGTATAATCTATTAATCCCATATATGTGAACAATAAAACACTTTTCATGTAGGCAGTGTGTTATTGTTTTCAAATAGCCAAGCAAATCCTACTAATAGTAATATTTTGTCTGCTTAGAATATACAAAACATAAGAATAAAAAAGACTGCTTAAGTATCCAGTGTCAAAAGAAAAATATTTCCCTATTCAGTAATGCCAGTGAATTAAAGGATGATTCTTTTATCTTAACAAAGTGAAGGCATTTTACCATTCACAAATCTACAATTAAAGCCTGTACATTGTTCCAATTGTCACCTATTTTATGCTCAGAATTATTTTTAAATAAATGAACCATCATTCTGATACATTTACAATAAACATAGCACAGCCACTTTGCAGTTCATTTCATAAGCATCAGTTATATTCTAATCATATTGTAGTCATTTCAAAGTCATGTTGTAGTGGCATGACATAGCTTAGCAATAATTATTTAACATCATTATTAAGTGGAATTGTTTCTGTTTGTTAAGGAGAGTTTTACTTGTCAGCAGAACCCATTATTACATCTTACTGTGAACACTAGATGAAGGTTAGGGAAGAGAAAAAAGTCATCACATGAATTAATTTATGACTATGAGACTTCAATTAAAGAAAACCACAGGTCAGAGCCCCCGGAATAAAATATGTCTGGATTCTTTTTAAAGGGGATTGAATATATTTTCGAAATAGAGCTACAGACATTCTATCTTGTACGTGTTTATTTGACATATCTAAATTAGTGGAATTTTTTAATCATATCATTTTGCCTCTTAAAGCTAGAATAGTTGAGGTTTGTTTGCCCTATTACATTCCAACTTGTAAACTCCCGAGTGAAAAATATTGTTAATGATCTTATTAATATTCCTAGAAGGAAATTAAAGGTTCAGATTCCAAACCCTCTACTGTCGTAACTTGAGGCTTTTGTCCAAAACAGTGTATTATTTCCATAATGACAGCTGTTCACAATCCGTCTCTCCTGTACTGTATTTTTAAAGTTATGTCTGCATGATTATGAATTAGGAGAATATTCACTAGTTTTATTTTTGTCAGGGAACACCTATTTATTTGGTGCTACATTTTATCATTTATTTCTTTAGTGAATTCATTAACTATTAGATTTCCAATTATATGACTTCCAATATAGATCTCTCCATGTAGGTATATATTAGACTTCTAATTAGATCTCTTTAATTAACCCTTAATTCACTTTATCAATGCATATTTTCCACAACAGGAATTACGATGCTCTCACCTGTGTTGTACCTGATTAGTACTTCAGTAATTATGCCATGTGGGCTATAGAAAAAGAGCCTTAGTGTTCTCTACTGGTTATATAGGTCATGGAATATTTGTCAAGCTAAGTCACCTTCTGCCAAAAACTAAAGACTGAAATGCAATTGCAGATTTATACACAAATAGCTGTTAAGTTAATGAAATTATTTTGTATTCCACAAATTTAATATTGTTTTATTTATATATTTAAACAATAATTTCTATGTAATGGCATCTAATAACCTAAATTATGAAGCAGTTCAGTTTGTTAATTGGCTATCCCCTATAATTTTGTAGTTACCACTAAGCATTTTAAAATCACAGTTCATGCAGAGACTGTAAAGGCTTTTTCTGTAAGTTACCTTTTATATAAAAGACATAGACTAAATTATTTAGAACAATCCAATGACCTCCTCAAGGTCTTCAAGGCTAACATTTTAAATTCTAACCTACTAGTTCTATATTCAAATCAGAGTTAAAAATAAAATAAAATAAATACTTTTGTGCCTGTACTTCTAACATTCCTTTAATCCAGATGTCTTGTATTGTGTCTAACAGACATTAATCAATCAATCACAGGGGCTCTTAAATCACAGCAGGGATTATTGTCCCCATTTCACAAAAGAGATGAGACTAGAGACTATCATACTGTTCTGGGGAGGGGGTTGTGCTAAAAATGCTAAGGGTTATTTGTATTTTCACTGTTTAGAAAATGACAAAGCAGAATTTTAACACCACAAAACGAAAATCAACACCTTTTAAGGCTGTGCAAACTGGCAAAGTGTAGTAAGTTCTTTGAATAATTCTTTTGCTTCAGTATTTATTATCAGCTCTCTCCTTTTGAATACCCTTTTCTTTTTACTCTTTTTTCTTTTTTTTTGAGGAAAACCTAGTCCAAAGTAATCAAATCACAAAGGAAAGCAGGTGACAACCTTCATTCTCTTTGAATGACTGAACTAAATTTATCCCAATTTGCTATAATTTATGACTGGCGACGATTATAAATGTCGAGATTTGTATCTCTAACAATTATCACAACATAAACTGACAATTACCACTGCTACTATTTCATCATGATTACTATATAAATAGGGAAAATATTGAATTCTCAAGTTTTGTTATTGCAGCTTTAAGATTTCAGACTATTTATAGACATAGCTTTCATAATTGATATTTTCCTATCACAGGTAGGGCTAAAGCAATTATGTAGGAGAACATGAAAAAGTGTTTGTAAGATAATAAAAAGAAAATAAATATATATCATGTTTAATGTTAAATAATCTGTTTAATCTTACAATTTCCAGTGGAATATAATATGAAAAAGTTTCTGTTTCTTGGAATTTTGTAACATTTTATTTCTGTAGGTAAAAACTGTTAGATTAAGATCAAGTATTATCTATGCAATTCACACTTATAAAATGATAAATGTCCCAAAACACGGGAAAAGCATGCACATTGTCTGGAAGCACTTCTATTTATACTCAAAAATAGAGATTGCAAAATGTTGAGAAGGAACACATTATAAGCACAATAGCATTTCTTCAAAAATAATTATAAAATGATTTGTTTAGACATTAGGATTTTTAAAAAATTTAAATAAATATAGTATAATAAATTTTAAAATTATTTAATTACATTTCAAGAATGTTGTCCAGAACAGAACTTCTTGTTATCCAAAACAACATTGGGGAACGTTTTTCCCTATTTCCTTAGCCACCCCTTTTTCACTCTTATTTTTTTAATAAACTTGCATGATATTCTTCTTGAAGCCTAATTTGTTATGTAATATGCTCATAAATATACTGACAAATATAAGGCAAGATAAATAAGCCTCATTTTTCTGTTATAGTCTCTTCTTAGGAACTAAATTGTACCCACAGCCCTCCTCTAATTGAATTAGGATGAGTCATGGAGACAATGTATATATTTTGTCCACTTGGCTGCAGTGCTGGCTTACCTCCATATCACCGATAACCCCTAAGTCATGGAGATGGGGATTGCTCACCCTTTAAATGATACTGTTAGACTTTGCATATGAATTAAGTTCATATCACTCTGCTTACAAAAATTACATGTCTGTGTGTATTTATACACAAATATTCCTTAAAATAATTTTTTCTTAAATTAAACTCTCAATTTTGTAGTGCCCACTACTACAAACTTTTAAATGGTCTTGCAATGCACATTTTTGCGGTCCTACACCTGTAAATTTGCTGTGCAACAGCCGCACACTGATGAAACATTCAAAAAGGATAAGAAAAGCCTCAAAGAAACTTCTTGGGTGTATGGAATAGGGTTAGTGACAGGATTTATTAGGGGAGAAATTGTTCAAAAAATGGTATGTCATAAAAAACATTATGCATGATGCTTATTAGAAAGCCTAATTAAAAAAAAAAATCTCCATGGAAAAATACCACTTGTAAAATATAATACAAACAATAAATGCTTCTTGTAATAATTGTGAAGAGAGCACAAATATTTTCTTATGTCACAAAATTTTTTATATAATATTTTGATTTTAGAAAATAAATAGGCATCTACATGTTGTATCTATCTATGGCCTACTTGCAAATTAATTTTATTTGTTTAATTTCTATTAGTTACAGTTATACCACTGAAAGTGTCTTTAATAGCTATGCTAAAAAGAGTAATTAGATTATTTCCAAGTCATACTTTCCTCACCATAGCCTAAGGCTGGCATGCTGATATATTGAAACAGACAAGTAGATCCTAAAGACCATATGAAACTTTAGGTAAATACCAAAATTAGTAGAAAAAAATGTGGAATTGAAAATTTCACGAAGTAATTTTAAGATGCATAAAAGATATATTCAAAGTTCTGAATCTATTAATTCATTCAAAAATTTATTTTAAAGTCCTACTATATAAAAAATTTCTAATAAAAAATACCTCCTAATTTGGAAACATCTTCTATCTATTAAGATGATATAATATCTCAAGCATAATTCACACAAGTAGAGGCTTACTACCCTGAGAATCCTTTCCATATTGTGAATAGCCATGATGATATCGTTTTTTTATCTTCTAGATTTTGAACTTTTTGCCTGTTACAATAATCTTAATATCTTGAACCCGTACTAGCAAGTTCTTGATAATCTGTATAAATAATTACACTAGCAATCTAGTTATAATAATTAGATTAGTTTTTCTGTAGTGTTCATGTTGGTCCAGATTATGTACTATTGTAAGCATATTATACTAAAGATGACTTTGTGAGTCAAATAAACTTTTAGGATAATTAACTTAACCTGATTTCATATTTCTCAAACTTTAATGTGAATAAAAATTACCCAGACATCCTGATCACTTAAAATGTTGATTCTGACATATTAGTTTTGGAGGGACAGCTGAAGTTCTGCATTTCTAAGAAGTTCCTAGGGGAAACTGATGTTATTGAACTACAGGCCACACTTTGCATAGCAAGGACCTAACAAGACATCTTAAATGCAATGTTTCATGGCTCATGGAGAAGAGGGGGGAAGCAAAAAAAGAACTTCTGGGGAAAAAAAACATATTCCTACTCTTTTACCATGCAGTGATTAATTTTGCTACTAAGCATTTCTTTGGTGCAAATACCGTCCAGTGGGTCAAGGAATTTATCTATCACTTACATATTAATTCAATTTAGTTGTTTTTTTCCTATTTCCCCTCAAAGATTATAGATTTAGAGCAAACTTTGGGCTGGGAGTGAGGAAGAAGTTTATTAGGATCCTGGTGTCCTTCAGGAGATAAAAGACTGCATAGAACAGAACAGGGGGCTTAGGACACTTGCAGAGCAGTGTGGGGGTCCCGGGTCACTGGTGAGCATGGAGGTCCCAGCAAGGAGGGAATAGCATACGTGGATGCCTTTGAGTCATCTCCAAAGCCTGAGCAGGAGTTTCTCCTTCTTTGGTAATGTCTCTCCCTATATATTTCATCTACACTGTTATAAAAACAGCAGCTATCCTTACACAGTCTGGACTTCACTCAGTGTGTCTTCACACGGTGTGGACTCGGTGAGGATCCATCAATTCCTGGCATAGAAGTGATGCTGGGAATTGATGGATCTACCTTATTTTCCCAGCACTTGACTGCATTTATGGAAGCTATATTCAAAATGGGCCAAACTCATTCACCAAAGAAGCTGAATTTGTAAGAGAGATACTCTAGCAGCGGTTCTCAACCTGTGGGTCGCGACCCACAGGAACTGTATTCAAGGGCTGCAACATTAGGAAGGTTGTGAACCCCTGCTAAGGTCAATCCAAATGTTCTATGAACAGTTGGTGATGTATACTTAGGAGTGATTAGAAGAAATTACTGTGTAGCTCCAAATGCCAAATGAAGGTTGTGAAGGAAAGAATAAGAAAAATGGTGATTCACAGAAGGCATCAGATAGGGGAACCCCTAATGGTGGGTAGGTACTTGCTTTCCTAAGAGCTTGGTTATCATTTGATAATTATAAAGGAGAATAAGAAAATGTTTTAAAAATGTCAAATGTGAGCGGTTTACAACTGGGAGTGGGTAATTGTACCTCTCGGGAAACATTTGGTGATGTCTGAAGACATTTTTTTCCAAATTTGAAACACAGAAGGAAGAGAGGGTTACTGGGAAAAACTGGGTGGGTCTTTACTTCTATCGAGTGAATAGAGGCCAGGGATGATGGTAAATATTCTATAATGCACAGGACAACTTTCCTCTCCCTTAACACACACAAACACACACATACCACAAAGAAATATCACCCAAACTGGCAGTACTACCAAAGTTGAGGAACCCTCATTTAGATGAATAGCATTGGTATGTTGATGTATTGACTTGATCAAATTTATACATAGTAACTGTCTCTAAATTTCCAATTCAAAAATTAAAATATCATTGGAGTTCATTTGTACAGACCTAGAGGAATTTACACTAAATATGTCGTAATATTTTTTCTAAAATAGTCATTGAAATCTGAAGAAATAAATCTCTCATTTAACCTTTAACCACAAATGTTCTATTTTTATAGATGACAGGGCAAATTTTCAAATGAGCCTTTGGGACTAACCTCATTTCTGTCCATCCTCATTTTCAGAAAAGATAAGATTCTGTATTGTCTATATGAGACTTTTTTCTTATTAGTTTTACACTTCTGTGAAATATATGCAAAATGAAAGTTAAATTTATGTCATACATTTATCATTTCTACAATGTAATACTTAAAAATAATTTAACCTACCTACAAGTTTTCTGACAAAATATGATTGCCCTGGATTCTGATATACATCTGCGACTCATTTGGAATTTTCATCAGGTGGGAAAATTAAGACTACATTTACTTCAAATAGAAGGTGAAAACCTCCATTGGTTCTAAGACTTTAAGTTCTATCAAAGCATTTATACCTCCCTTCGAGTCTGTGATTATATACAAGCTTGGAAGAAGGAAGCAATCCCATTCATGTGATTGGTTGCTAAGATTTCTTTCATCCTAGTTACCATAGATTCAGGAACTTACTTTAATTCCTGCAAACGGTATGGATCACATAGAGATTTATATTCTAAAGTTTTGGGGTCAACTTAATTGTTCCTGAGTACTTGCAAACTGAATTGCAATAACAACCTAATAAATATGCAAGAATTTGATGAATTAGTTTAAACATTTGTTCAGAGCAAAAAAAAAAAATACAGAGGAAATTTTGAGTGCAAGAAAAAACAAATTTTTGCTGTTTAGCATTTAGTTCAAGTGTGTCATTTTAAGAGTTAAAATAGTTCTAAAATAATTTCTAACTGTGGTAAACACTGCCATCTAGAGGAATTTTTTGGTAATGCATGTGAAAATGCCCGAAAATGTGAAAGGTATGAGCCTGTGCTGTAACTTTTATTTTATAAATATTGTAAATCTGAAAAAAATCTATATTCCATGAAGTTAGCTTAGTAATAATAATAAGCCATTAAGCATTTTGAAATATACTTTCCAGAATCAGTAATAATACATTTTCAAATAATTTATTTGAATGACATTGTTTTTTATTAATCATGATGTTTTCAAATTCTTGTGTTTGTTGGATAGTAATTTAATTTTGATATTATGAATTAATTATAAGGTCAGAAACGTAGTAATACTCTTGAAAAATATAGATAAGAATCAATAGCATCAATAGCTAGAAAAACTAGCAAAACAATGATGTTAATATATAAAGTATATACTTTATAATAAATATTTCTTTCAGAAAGCAACAAAATTAGCTATACTGTTCCTGTTATTTCTTCTTGCTTTTCTTTTTCTGAGTTAGTTTTAATGTGAATATTTCGATTCGTGTTTCATTAACATACACAAAGTGCTGATATCTAAGGTCTGTTTCTTTGGGAGTTACTCATTAATCAAGGTGGTTGAGGCTCTGTGGGGTACTCAGAGCCTAAAAAAGTACTGTAAGAGTAGTACCCTGACATGTGGCCTATTTAAATAGAAATACTAGTTGTTATGAAGTTTTCGTTGTCAAAAACTGGTAAATAGTACAAAGCATGTTTTTTTGGGTTTTTTTTTCTATGACAATTTTTCCAGGTACAAGTACCGTATGTTTTAAAGTTAAGTGACCAGTAGATATATACATTTATAGTTAAAATTATATAAATTTTACTCTATGGGATTTATTTTTATGTGCTCCCTAATTTCCAGGGTACTAGTAAAATTTGTGAAATGGTTTATTGGGTATCATTTATACCCAATGTTATGTGTATTTGCAGTTTTGGAGATGGTTAGAATTCTATTTTAGGATCTTCCTTATGGCAGACCTGCATTTAAAGAGTTAGAAAATTACAAATTTAATTCTGTAACCATAAAGAGAAAGTAAGGTATAAATTTCAAATCAAGTCAAGTAAGACAGATATGGAGCATTGAAAAGTACTTCTTTCTGCCAAGTTGAAAAAAGCTATTGAGATGCCTGTTTAAAGGTGAAATCTATGACAAGTTACTCTAAAAGTATTTTTCTTCCCATAATCTGATGTTTTAATTACAATGAACAGCCATAAAAGTCCATTACAATTTTGTTCAATTATAATCTTACACTTACGTGAGTAAAAATTACAGGGTTGATGATAGTGATGGAATGTTGTCTGGTATAATCATCACCATTTTGCATCTGGTGTTTGAGTTGTAAATAATCACTGAATAGAAAGAAAAGAATTGAGGCAATATCAATGTACAGAAGTATAATAACTCCTTTTCAGTGGAGACTTCTTATGTTCTGTATTATTTCATATTATATGCTCACATAATACATATGTATACATATAAAATCAATATAAATATGTATGAAAAAAACAAAATACAGCCACAGAGGAGGAAAAAAGTAAAGTTTATTTTTGTCCAGGTGCAGTGGCTCACGCCTGTAATCCTAGCACTTGGGAGGCCGAGGTGGGTAGATTGCCTGAGCTTCAGATTTAAGACCAGCCTGAGCAAGAGTGAGACCCCGTCTCAAAAAATAGCTGGGCATTGTGGCGGGCGCCTGTAGTCCCAGCTACTCGGAAGGCTGAGGCAAGAGAATCACTTGAGCCCAAGAGTTTGAGGTTGATGTGAGCTATGATGCCATAACACTCTACACAGGTGGATAAAGTGAGATTTTGTCTAATAAATAAATAAAATAAAAATTAAAAAAAGAAAATGAAATATTTTGCTCACCTCTAATGTCATACTTTTGCCTTCTTAAAGGAAAACTTTTGTGTGGAAAAATGGTACAATCTTCTATCTACATTCAGCAATTTTTAGCATTTTTAAGATTTCTTTTATTCTCTACTTATACCTACTCAAACATTTGAAAAGAAGATATATATTATGTTACTTAGAATCATTCAGAATACATATTCTAAGAATGTGGATGATACATAAATACAATATCACTAGGTATCAATCACTTAAGAAAGTAATAATAATTCCATAACATCATTTACTATGTAGTGTTTTTTTTGTTGTTGTTGTTGTTGTTTGTTTTTGAGATAGATTCTCAAGCTGTCGCCCTGGGTAGTGTCGTGGCATCATAGCTCACAGCAATCTCCAACTACCTCCAACTCTGGGCTCAAGATATCCTCTTGGCACAGTTTTTCTATTTTTAGTAGAGTTGGGGGGCAGAGGGGTCTTGATTTTTGCTCAGGCTGGTCTCGAACCTGTGAGCTCAAGTCACCAGCTGCCTTGGCATCGCAGAGTGCCAGGATTACAGGTGTGAGCCACCATATGCCCAGCCTAATATTTAGTTTTAATTAAATCTTTTTTTTTGGCTATGGCCGAGTTTGAACCTGCCACCTCCAGTATATGGGGCCGGCACCCTATTCCTTTGAGTCACAGGCGCTGCCCTTTAATTGAATCTTTTTTAAAACTCATTCCCAGAAAGTTGATAGATACTTGTATATTTCCGCCTTCTCAATCCAATCTAATCTCTTGTCATTGCCTTTATTGTTCTCCTTCTTCATTATCAGGTTAAAATTGCTCCTTTGATTTCTTTTTTTGTCTCATGTTGTTGAATTTCTGATGAGTTTAGGACAGTTATAGGGTAGAATATTCCACAATCTGGATTTGTCTAATTACTTCCTCTTAGGGTCACTAACTTTATTTTTGGTGATTTTTTTTTTCAGTTAAATACAAAGCAGTGCTTTCCAATAAATAATGAAATTGGCACCATATACAGAATTTTAAATGTTATAGTAGCCATTTAAAAAATAAATTGAAATTATGTTAATAATTTTTTAAATTCAAACCAATATGTCCAAACTACTTCATGTGATCATGTAACTAGTATGAAAGTATTTCTAATATTTCACATTATTATTTTAAAGAACACATTTACAATATCTGGTATGCATTTTATTCTTATAGCACATCTTAATTTGGATTAGTCACAATTCATATGACTACCATATTGTATAGCCCAAGACTAGGCCTTGATTAGATTACAGCTGAACACTCTGGACAATAGTTCATAGGTGAGGCTGTGTTCTTCATATTCAGTTACACCAGGGGACCTATAATACCCGATTGTTTCACTATTCATAATGTGAAGTATAGTCAGTTTATTAAGGAAATAACTGTAATTCTTTTCAAAGTAAAGGACTGTTCCTCCTTTCAACCAGTAGTAAATGTTCTGTGGGGTAATGCATTGACTCTGAATATTCTGTTTCTTGACAAGCTAGCACCAATTAATTCTGACACCATGGATAATTTTCACATGAATCCCTGAATCAATAATTATGTGTTGTAAAATAAGGATTTTCTAATTCTTTATCAGATGCCATTATTCAGAAGATAATTTCCTTCTTCTTTCTCTTTTTGTTATCACTTAGAAAAAATTCCCAGTAGTATTTTTCAATGTTTCTTCACATTTCTGAGGGCTTCCTTTTCGTAGTATACTTTTTCCATGGCTGTAAATTGGTAGGAAATTATTCTGAACACAATAGATATTTTTTGGTTGGGTTTAATTTTGAATCCACTTTCTGAAGATGGTCAAGGCCTAGGATAAAAGTAGCCAGGGTCCAGGACTCATGCACTAGAGCAGAGCCAATCCCTGATCAGGAGGACCCAGCAGGAGTGAACTTCCATATTTCAGGTTTCTCTTGTCCCTATCAGCTAGCATAACCTCAAGTCACACATGCTCTTTCCTATTCTCAAAGTTATGGGTGTTGGATTTTTCTCGGCTTACTTCCAAACGTCCCGGATTCTGAACTACAGTTTTCTTCCTTTTGTCTGAAAATATGCTTCATTTGCTCTTTGGAAGGAGATTGCTGTTCTCCCACTTCATGGGCACACCCTTACATACACTGCAGGACATAACTACCACCGGGACTCTACCTAACAAATCCAAACGTTGTAACCTAATTGTTGGTACCCTCACATTAATCTGAAACAAAAATAAATAAATTTTAAAAAATGAATCGAAGCTTGACATCTGCCCACTAATTTCTGTGCTCTTCACTCCTGAGGATTTTGCTACATTTCTTCACTGTCATTGTGAGGGGGGTTTTGAAAGAGTTAAAAAATATGAAACATTCATATACTGGAAAAATAAATTTTATATATGTACATACATATATGAACATGTGAACAAATACACATGTAATCTGAGCATGTTAGATTTAGAAATATGGCTCAAAAATAAGTCCCTTAATGTACATTAAAATGAATACAGAATCACCTGTGCTGGTTGCCCTTGGAGCAACATCCCATCATCTGCGTATTTCTGCCATAAGGAGACAAATTCAGTAGGGGTGTAATATTCCTGGCCGGTTTTCAGGTGGAACTTTCAGAGGGAACACCTCGCAATCTCAGGTCTCAGGGCTCTAGCCTGTCTCCCGGCTCACTCTCCTATTGCCAATCCCATTTCCCTAGGATGGAAAGTGATATGTAGCTCATTGTTTGGCAGAAAGAGTAGCCCTCAGTCATAGAATCTGAGCGGAGAGACAGTTTTTCTTGTTTTACCATTCTGCACTGATTAAATATTAAAAAGAAAGGTCATCACCATGTAACTGAGTTCCTGAATTCACTTCATGGTGAATTTCTGTGTTTTAAAGCCTTTTGAGGAAGAGTTTAAGCAAGGGAATCTCTGTTTTCTCACACTAGTTTCTAAGGCTCTTGCACAGTTTGGAAGGTTATAAACACTGCTTCTATACGGAAAGACAAATACAAAGAAGAGAGAGTGAGAAGAACAAAACAAATCAGACAAACAAGCTAAACCAACAGAAAGACCTTCCAGGTTCTAAACTGCCAGTGAGCGCTCTAGGGTTCCCCTGAAGGATTGGTGTCTGTTCCTCTTACTGGCCCTGTTCCCTGCAGGCAGCCCACCTAGTCCTAAATCCATAAGCACATAGCGAATGGTGAGCTTGGCCCACCAACGGGGGGCTGCCACCAATGTGAGAGTTAACCCCATGTTATCCATGTCAGAGTGAGGTCGCAGCAGTAACACCCGTGAGGCCCCCACTTCCCTCTGCTGTCTCTACTTCCCCTGCCCAGTCCAATTTCCCTTGTTTTCCTTTTAGTCCCTCACTTGTTCTGAAGTTGTGCAGAATTCCTGCCAGGTGGGCAGGCATCTTGAGCCATCTCTTTTGGATGTGTTGGGGTCTATGAAGTCACTGTGGTCACCTTCGCAGTACTTCTCTCAGGGAGCTATGCACTGATG
Organism: Nycticebus coucang; assembly: GCF_027406575.1. Lineage (NCBI taxonomy): Eukaryota > Metazoa > Chordata > Mammalia > Primates > Lorisidae > Nycticebus > Nycticebus coucang. Next base: position 43,578,310 of record NC_069794.1, on the reverse strand, counting down.
GCAGCACCTAGTCTACTCACCAAAGCACTTTTTCTAGGAGTTGGCAAACTTACTGTCAGACCTTTATACGACGATGCCCTGAGGGTCATTTCAGTAAAAGAGTTCCAAAATTGCTTTGAAAAGTGGACTAGGCTCTGGTGCCAATGCACAGATTCCCAAGGGCCATACCCCGAAGGTGACCATAGTGATATTCAGCAATGAGGCATTCTGCTGTTTTTCTAGACTGAGTTCCTGAGTTTAATTGTCTAACCTTGTATTCTCATTACTTCCACACCCTGCTTGGCTTTAGCCCTAATTCATAGAGCAACAGAGGAGTCATGTCCTATCGCGGGCTCTATTCTGAGCAACACGATCGTCCAGGGACTATGAAAATTAATTGCTTACTTGCCTGATGATGTACGTGTCCTGTATGTTTTCCTGTGAGCATGAATTCATCAATTTGCCTCAGGTGCTAACATTCCCAGTGCTTTATCCTATTTATTCCCATCTACACTTCTGTATTTCCTGAGGAGTATCTCTACAACCTGATGAAACCTCAGACACTAGAAGAATCAGGCTTCCTGTCTGCCCTTTCCTGGCCCAGCTGCCTGGTAGACATGACCTCATCCTTTCTCAGTTCTTTTTGTTCCTTTCCTCTTCCTTCTCTCCTTCACAATTGTTTTTCAAAAAATAACTTTTACTGGGATTTTAATGGATTGTGTGCTTATGTCCCGCCACCCCCAATTCATATACTGAAATCCTAACATCCAAGATAACAGTGTTAGGAGGTGGCGTTTTGGGGAGGTGATTAAATGATGAGGGTATAACCCTCCTAAACTGGATTAGTATACTTATAAAAGAGACCTCACATAGCTTCCTTAGCCCTTCTGCCCTGGAAATCTGCCGTGTAGGAGGAAGCAGCCCTCATCAGCAATCACAGTGGTCAGGGTCTTGATTTTGGATTTTCCAGCCTACGAAATTGAGAGAAATAAATTTCTCTTGTTTGACAGTTACCCAATTTATAGTGGTTTATTATAGCAGTTAAAACAAGGTTAGGTGGTTTTCAAATGTTGGGAGGGCATTTACATTTGGGTTTTAAATTTGCTTTCCAGGTATTTCTCAGATTGCTTGCTCCTTCCTTCACCCTTAAAGTAATTTTATCACTTAAGTAAATTTTGGTACTTTAAACAAGCAACCGAGCAAGCTTAAAAGTCCACAGTGCCTCGTGGATAGCTGCCTGACTGTGTGCAGAGTTGTAGGTGATACCTCTTGTTGACATTTCTCTGAGGATTGGGCCCCAAACTGAAACGTGTGAGACAACTTCATATGGCAGGTCGATAAGCCTTGTGCCTCTGTCTTGCAACACAGAATTATAAACTTAACAAAACTCAGTTGGCTATAATGAAATAAATATATGCACTAATTACATTCTAGTATTCTATTAACCTTTTGTGAAATATGCATGAGCATGGTTTATTTTCCTCTAAAAGATCTTTTTAAAGTCTTGGAAAAAAAAAACCCTGAGAAATTATATATACTCTGAAAAATGTAATTTTTCTTTAAGATATGCATATTATGAAGACTTTATAGTTAAAGAGATTCATAGAGGAATTGCAAAGTCTCTATTTATTTTTAAAAGTATCATTCACATTGAATATTTAATTGCATAGATTTTGCTTTTTTCTAATTTTGGCCAGGTTTATTGATTTTGTTTCAATAGTATTCACTTAGTTATATTTTAAAATATGTTATCAATATGAATTACGTTTGCTATTTATAATTCTAATAATCTGTATACCTGTGTATACAAGTATTTATCACTTTGTATGCTAAAGTTAAATCATCTGCCTACTTAAATTCAAGCCCTTAAAAATTTGCTTTCAGTGGCTGAAAATGAGTATTTTCTCCAGATAATGTAATCAAATTTAGTGTAAACATTTTAAGAAATCCAAGTTACTAATGTGATTACTTGAGTATAATATAAAAAGTTATTGCTTCTATTAACGGTTAAATTTCACTTTTGATCTTATTTTTAATAATTTTTCCTCCATCAAAATGAAGTATTCATGAAAATATTTTTGCAAACTAAAATATCTTCTTATATTATAGAAATGTGCAAAATCCTTTGGGGAAAAAGAAAATATTAACAGTACATGATACAGAATAGAAAGTCTCTTCTCACACTTTCTTTTCCATATGTTATTTTACCTGCTCATAGACTGGTGTGTAACTCTCAGGTTCTCCGCATACCCCTTCCACCCTCGCATAGTTATATGCAAATAACTATGCATATACATAAATTTGTTATTGAATAGACATGTTTGTATGGAAATCCTTAAGAGTTCAATTTTTAAAGTATCAGTAGTGACATTATATTCAATATTATTTGTAAATTATTTCAATAAGCGTTAAACACAGAAAATATTTACTCCCATAAACTTATTTTTATTCTAAAAATATCAATGTTGTGTTGACCATCACAATACATATATATTTGTTATCTTTGCTTCTGTAGATGATAAATATCAAGAATGGAAATCGTTGAGTCAAAGGGAATGCCTATGACATGTTGCTGTGTTTCCAAATAGCCTTCCAGATAAATACAAATTTAAAGACAGATCAACAGAAGACACACAGGCCCTTTCTAACATTAAGATCAATATTTATTTCAGTCTGATGAAGAAAAGAATATTTAATTGAGATATTTAAAGGATAACTAGGATGGATATTATTTTTATTTTTTGGTAGTTGTGAGTTCATATCATTTTGTTTTGTAATTGTTCATATGTGTTTTACTGAAATATAGAATGTTATAATGTATCTTAAATAGTAATATTGTCAGATAATACAACTGTCTTTGTTTCTTGATTGCTTTTCTACTCTACATGTTTTTATAACAGTCTAGATTTAAATGTAATTAAATCTCTTAGGTATTTCTTTCTACCTTTGGGTTTCCCATCTTAGGCACAGGAGACACATCCCAAGATAGTGAGACAAAAATGTACTAAGTAAGCAGTTATAGCATTTTAAATGTATTTTTACTTCACTTTTCTTTCATGCTGATTGAAAGCTGTACAACATGTAATAAAAAAAACTAAAATTTAAATCTGTGTGATATCTTAGCAAGGAGTGAATGTTCTTGATACATTTTTACCAGGAAAATATTCCAAACTGTGAGAGAATTTGAACAAACCTGGTATCATGTTCAACTATAATTGATACAACATGTTAGATACTGACATTCCAGAATAAATAAGATAGCGTTTCCACCGTCTCTAAGCTGTTAAGTGGAGGTAGGTAATGAGAGGGAGAAAAAAAGTGTTCATTTAAAAATATAATTTCTGTGGTATCTGGTAGCATTTGTGCATATAGTGTTTTCTAGCCCCCATGAGAGTATAAAATATTTAGAGAAATAGGTTCTATGGTCAAATAAATTTTAAATGTCCGCATACGAGCTTCAAATACTATTTCATATAATAATGTGTACTGTCACTTGCCAAAAAAAAAAACCACAAAAAACAAAGTATGTTTCCCAAATTTACTTATTGATAGACTATTTTTACCAGAGAGCAGCAATTAGAAACAGTGTTTCAAAAATATCTGTACTTGTTTGCAGTCCCACCAGCAGTGTAAAAGTGCTTCCTTCTCGTCCACGCCACGTCCTTCCACGTCCGCGCCAGCATCTACTGTTTTGAGTTTTCGTGATGTGGGCCATTCTCGCTGGGGTTAGATGATACCTCAGGGTGGTTTTGATTTGCATTTCTCTAATAATTAGGGATGATGAGCATTTTTTCATCTGTTTGTTAGCCATTGTCTGTCTTCTTTAAAGAGGGTTCTGTTCATCTTTCTTGCATGTTGATATGGGATTGTTGGCTTTTTTCATGTTGATTAATTTGAGTTCTATATACATCCTAGTTATCAAGCTTTTGTCTGATTCAAAATAGGCAAATATCCTTTCCCACTTCATTAAGTCCCACCAGGAATGGATTAAGAAACTGTGGTATATGTATACCAAGGAATACTATTTAGCCACTAAAAAAGATGGAGACTTTACATCTTTTGTATTAACCTGGATGGAAGTGGAACACATTATTCTTAATAAAGTAACACATTAGAAGCAAGAGACCCATGTACTCAATTCTGATATGAGGACAATTAATGATGTAGTATACGGTGAGGGGTGGGGGAAAGGGAGAGTGAAGAGAGGGAGGGAGCTGGGGGGAGGGTAGAGCAGAGAGATGGAAGGAGGGAAGGGGATGAGGGTTATGGTGCCTAACATACCTTTTGGGGACAGGACACAATTATAAGAGGTATAGGAATACTACACCAAGGAATACTATTGCAATACAATCAATGTAACCTGGTTCTTTGTACCCTCAGTGAATCCCCAACAAGAAAAAATAATCCGTAATGCATCTATAATAAACATATGTGCTGCATATGTACATATGTGTGTATATATGTGTTTGTATATTTAGCTATGAGAACATATTAACCTTACTATCCTATAACCTGTAAAGTTAAGGCATTCCATATTGCCAGCCTCCAGGAAAGGAAAAGTTCAGATAACTAGAAAGACAATGCTTATCTTTTGACTTTCAAAACATGCTTTAATATTAATCTCAAAGACATTCATTTGACAGAAACAAAAATTTAGTTCTAGAAGCTTGGATTTGAGAGCTAAGCCCTAAAAACCTGCAGGGTCTTCCATATGAGAATGGATGCAATCATTTGTACCTATGTATTAAACTGAAATAAAAAAAAAGTCTCTGCCAGCTCCAGGTGGCCAACCACCCCGCCTCCTCAGCACCAGGCTGCTGTGTAGAAGCTGACCAAGTAGCTAGCCACAACCACGTGGCCGAAGAACTATTACTCCTTTATCTTCATTTTTCTCTGCAGTATAAACTCTTTTTGATAGAACTGATCTTGCCCTGAAAGGACAGCGACTTTGTTGACTTTCGTGTTTGATTTCTTTGCTCAATTTACTTGGACTAACCCCTGATGCCAGTGTCCTCTTTTCAACAATGCTAAGCTGTATTAATGTGGCAATATTAAAACCAAAATTTAAATCTGCACAATATCTTTTTTTTTCTTGAAACAGAATCTCACTCTGTTGCTCCAGGCTAGAGTGCCAGGGTGTCAGCCTACCTCACAGGAACCTCAAACTCATGGGCTCAAGGGATCCTTCTGCCTCAGCCTCCCAAGTAGCTGGGGCTATAGGTGCCTTGCTGGTTTTGTTCTATTATTAGTGGAGTTGGAGACTTGCTCTTCCTCTGAGTGGTCTCTAACTCCTGAGTTTAAGCAATCCTCCTGCCTCAGTCTCCCAGGCAGTGCTCTGATGACAGGTATGAGCCACTTCCAGCTAAGTCTGCATAGCATCTTAGGGTTGATCCGGAAGACAGAGGGGCTGTGAAAGGGACAGGAGTCCAGCACTTCCCCTCTGTGTGTGTGTTTCTGTGCCTGTTAGAGGGTGGCACCGGTTCACCCATCAATTTAAACTGTGTAAAAAATTATGGATTCTTCCTTTCCATGTTTGATCCAAAGTGAGTCTTTTAAAACCCACTGTAATATATCAGATAGGGATTTATTAGGGCTAAAGAGCAGAAAGTTTGCCAACTAAAAATACCTCAGTCTTTTCTTATTCGAGAATGCATATTTTACACATTGACTTCATCAGTTCCACGTTCAGCCCTAGCTTAGCTGTTTCTCTCTCATGGAGGTCTGCATTCTTTTTCCTGCTATTGTCCCTTTTTTCATATCTTTTTTTTTAATTTTTTTATTAAATCATAGCTGTGTACGTAGATAAGATCATGGGGCATCATACACTAGCTTCATAGACCGTTTGACATATTTTCATCACAATGGTTAACATAGCCTTCCTGGCATTTTCTTAGTTATTGTGCTAAGACATTTACATTCCACATTTACTAAGTTTCACATATACCCTTGTAAGATGCCCTGCAGATGTAATCCCACCAATCCCCCTCCATCCCCCCTCACTCCCCTCCATTTACACCCCTCTCCCCTCTCTTTTCCCTACCCCCTATTCTTAGGTTGTAACTGGGTTATAGCTTTCATGTGAAAGCCCTAAATTAGTTTCATAGTAGGCGGAAGAGTTAAGAAATGAAAAATGAGTACCCATGTACTCAGCCCTTTTTTCATTTCTTAACTCTTCCACGGAGAGGCGAGGAATCCTCAGCCCAGGCATCCTTCCTCCAGGAAGCCTCCACCGTCCCCTGTGAGATCTTCTTTTCCCTGGTACCAGTCTCCTCCGCCAGTTCCTCTGATCACAGCCTCTTGTCATTAGTCGTCTTTTCTCCATGAATGCCCTCTGTACACAGCCATCAATACAGAGTGTGAATTTTCTTTGACCAAATAAACTAAATTCTCAAAGACGTGGAGAGTGTGCTGCATTTTCTTTTCCTTTTCCTTTTTCTTAGTCCCTGGCACCTAACAGGCCCTTCATAATTAAATGATTGACAAATGATTTTGTAAATAAAGTCCACGTGTTCAAATATTCATAATACGAGTTACAAATACTCAAGTGTTCAAATATTCATAACATGAACACTTACATGGAATTTGGAACTAAGGATCGGGAGCTGGTCACTCACCTTTGACCTCTGTGCATAATAGTTTTGCCTATTTCCAACCTCTCCTCAAAACCATGGTGATGACCACTGTCCATTTTCCAGTGTTTCTTCCTATGTCTCTGGTGGAAAGGGTAAAGTGACAGGGTCCCAGAATGATAAGAATTTGTAGGTTTGGAGATCAGCAAAATATTTGGCCCATATTTTCCACCTGGAAATTGACTTCCTTTCTCTGTTTTTACATTGAGAAGTCTCTTCCTGGCAACTCATTGGAAATATCAAAAATTATTTTCAGGGAAGCTGTTAGAAACTATGCTTCAAAGTGTTTTGATTCCTAGCAGAATGAAGTCAATAACAGACTATCTGAAGTAGTGTCTGACTCAAAAATGGCAGAAATAAGAGGTGTTGGAAGGTCACTCTTCATATTTCAACAAAGCTGCTTTTAGTCATCATATTTTGATCTCCATGATCCAATTTAACTTTAAAAATGAACGTAATTGTAGGTTTTTATTTTCTTTATGTTGTGGCAGTTTTTTTTAAAAAAAAGAATGAAGGTTTATAAAGTCAGGGACAAACACAACTTTAGAGCAAATTGATAGTATTGACAGGCAGAATGCATACAAAAGCCATCCTCAGCCAGCTGCAGTGGTGTGCGCCTGTACTACCAGCTGCTCCTGAGGCTGACTCAGGAGTGCAAGATGAAGTTGGCAAAGGAGTAAGTCCCCTTCTCAAAAGAAAAAAAAAATGGTTGGGGGAGAAACTCACAAAAATAGCAATGCCCTTATCTAAAGTCAAGTTGCAATAGTACCTTTTCAATGAAATCTTTCCTCCCATGCCTTTCTATATTCTTGGCACTTGGAAAAACTGCTCACTATTGAACACAATAGTAACCACTTATTGAATGCCTAATACATGCCAGGACTCAAGTAAATATATTTCAAATGCTATTTCTCAGGTAAACCTCTTCACACCTCCAGAAACTTACTTCTCCATTTGCAGATGAACAACTGTATTTGGAGAGGTTAAGCACTATGACAGATTCATGTAGCTTGTTTATGACAGAGCAGGGATTCAAAATTATTCCATTCACATCTCAAAGCCCCAGCTATTTCTCTAAAACATACTTTCTTCCAAAGCTGTAGCCATGAACTCAATATATAATACCTAGTTTACATGTTAGTTCTTTACTAAATTTTTAGTTTTTAAATGTTATCAAATGTATAGTTATTCTATTTTTTAAAGTTTAAAACTGCTAGAACTGTGCTTAAGATACAGATTTATTAATTTATAAAGTTAGTAAACAACTCTGCAAAACAAAATAGTGCATAAAAGACAACCTCACAGTTTTGATATTTAAATAATTTTTTGTGGCTTAGTTCCAACTTTTGCATGTATTTTAATGACTCCCTTGTTCTTTCTTGACATGTTTTCATTAAGTTTCTTATTCAAGTATGGTGTCTTATGATGATATAGTGTAAGAAGATGAAAAATGTATGGAAGACTTCACAACAGTTTGTTTAATGACATATTTCAGTAAATATTTTATCTTTAGATAGTGATATACCCATGTAACTTCTCTGGGTCTTATTCCTATAAATTTTTTCAGTGTCACCAGTATTATCTTCTGTGCTGGTCAACTTAATTTCTTGAGTCCTGTTTTCTAATTGTAAAAGTATATGTAATATTTCCAAAAGTTGAAAGAAATTTTAGTGTGAGAAAAAAATATTTTACAAATACTTACATTTTTAACATAAGATGCAAGGTCAGACAATTAAGTTCATGAACTTGGCACCATGTGCTTATGTTGGCAGTATTGAATGAGCAACAGGGTAAGGTTTTGTAACCTTGATTTATCAGTGTTTCACAGCTGTGTTCATATTGACAGGTGGCGGTGCCTTCAGAGTCGTGTTCATGTGTTTTTGTGGGCTTATCATGAGAATATCAGAGCTTGAATTAGAGCAAGGAACAAACATTAAATTTCTTGTTAAACTTGGTAAGAGTGAAACTGAAATAAAGAACATGTTAGTGCAAGTTTATGGGGATAAAGTCACGAGGAATACGGCACTAGAAGTGGATTAAATATTCTTCCAAGGGGAGAGAGAGCATCACTGGTGAAGAGAGGTCAGGGTGGCCACTAACCAGCAGAACTGACAAAAACTTTACAAATTCATCACATTGTGCTCCAACATCATCAGCTGACTGTGAGAATCATAGCATACCATGTAGGTACTGATAGAGAAACAGGGAAATCTTAACTGAAAACCTTGGCCAACAATTCATGGCTCTTGTATAACAACAATGCACCAGCTCACACCACACAGTTTGTGAGGGAGCTTTTAGCTAGTAAACAAATAACTGTATTGGAACACCCTGCCTACTCACCTGATCTTGCCTCCAGTGACTTTTTTCTTTACTCCCAAATAAAGGAAATATTGAAAGGAAGTCATTTTGATGACATTGAGGAAGTCAGGGGTAATACAATGATAGCTCTGATGGCTATTCCAGATAAAGAGTTCCAAAATTGTTTTGAAGGTTGGATGAGGCACTGAATCAATGCATAGCTTCCCGTGGGAGGTACTTTGAAGGTGACTGTAGTGATATTACACAATGAGGTATACAGCACTTTTTCTAGGATGAGTTCTCAAACTTACATGTCAGAACTTGCATATGTGTGAGTGTGTGTGTGCACGTGCATGTGTAAGTTGGTAGTATGGTAGCATATAAAACTTGGTAATTTCAAATATCTAAGCTTTCTTGACTTGAGTCTTTTTTTATGTGTGAGACATCTCAATTCAAATGTATATATTTTTGGATGTGACTCATCATCATCCCAGAAAATATAACATGTACTTTATATATTTAAAAGAGAAAATTCTAAATAATTCTTGCCTTGAATAACCTTGGTAAAAAGTAAATGCTTTTTAGTGTCATTGGCAAACAGTCATAGGCAAACAGCCTTCTTCTCTTCTTAAAAAAATGCAATATTTACCAACTTGGGATTCTTTCTCTAGAATTCTGTCCATCATTTTAAGGGGTATCACATGCATCTATTCCAGAAGACTACATAAACCTGAATCACCTCTAGTTGCTATTCAATTAAAAAGCCTTACCTCTACCGTCCAGATAAAATGGTGAATATCAGAATCATTACCAAAGAACAATACTAGAGGAGGGCAAATACTAGAGGAAGACATGAATATACAAATGTGTACCCCAATTGTTATCTAAGAAATATTATTATCTCGGAATATTAGAGCAAAGTATATAGGTTGGAGAGGGAAATGCCTCTGGTCATCCCCAGTTGTGTTGGACACACTTATGGTTTTCATGTAAAACATACACCTTACTGATAGGTTTGATGAAAACCTTAAAAGCCAATATTTGAAGTTAACATCAGAGATAGGCAAAGAATTTCCAGGAAACAATTAGGGAAATTATGCACATGTGATTTCTTATAATTAATCAATAATTCCTTTAAGAATACCAATTAATTTTATTTTGGAAGGATCAACGAAATTAGCCTCATTTGCCTACTTCTTTTTGTTTCATAGGATGCAATGAAAGGTGCGATTGGGGGAATTTATGGCATGGCATGTATTAAAGAAAAAGGAGCAAAATTTCTGTAAGTGGAGAGCACTTCAGTTAGTTATTAGAGCTTCATTTTTTATGTTCATTTACTTATTTTTAGGAACAATCAGACAAATAATGTTAAAATGTTTTCAAAAAAAGCCAAGTTAAAAACTCCAAAAGTTTAGAGAAAACAAGGTAAAAATTGATTATAAATAAAAATTGAATTAAACACAATTTAGATTAGAAGTAAACAGATTGAAAGCTGTGAACAAAAGAATTTTTAAAAGTAACTCACGAGACCATTAGCATTTGCTTTTCTTAATAAGATTATTATTTCTAGTTTAAGATTATAGAAGGTTTTTTTATTAATATTAAATCATAGCTGTGTACATTAATGCAATCATGGGGCACCATACACTGGTTTTATAAACAGTTTGACACATTTTCATCAAAATGGTTAATATAGCCTTCCTGGCATTTTCTTAGTTATTGTATTAAAACAATTACATTCTACATCTACTAAGTTTCACATGTACCCTTGTAAGATGCACCTATATAATAGGGTATAATCCCACCTATCACCCTCCCTCTGCCCATACGCCCCCTTCCTGCGTCCCTCTCCCCCTTCCCCATATTCTTAGGTTATAACTGGGTTATAGCTTTCATATGAAAGCCATAAATTAGTTTCATAGTAGGGCTGAGTACATTGGATACTTTTTCTTCCATTCTTGAGATACTTTACTAAGAAGAATATGTTCCAGCTCCATCCATGTAAACATGAAAGAGGTAAAGTCTCCATCTTTCTTTAAGGCTTCATAAATGCAAATTAATACATTCCTTTTGGAAAGATGTTTGGAGAACACTTAGAGATCTAAAAATAGATCTGCCATTCAATCCTATAATTCCTCTACTAGGTATATACCCAGAAGACCAAAAATCACATTATAACAAAGATATTTATACCAGAATGTTTACTGCAGCCCAATTCACAATTGCTAAGTCATGGAAAAAGCCCAAGTGCCCATCGATCCACGAATGGATTAATAAATTGTGGTATATGTACACTATAGAAGGTTTTTTAAGTGATTAGGAAACCTTCTAGATTTTCAGATATCATGAAATCTTTGGAGAATAAAATGGAATGTGAGCAGCAAAATCTAAACATTACCATGAGGAATTGTATGAATGGAGGGATAGGGTGTATATGAACTTCACAGTAGATAAATGTAGTTACCTGTACTAGATATAAGACATTAATTCATTTTAATATAATTCTTTTTAAGTCAGTCATATAATTGTCATTGTGTGCTTTGCCTTAAATATGTCATCCCAATATTTGGGACATTGAGACTTCTAGATGGGGAGTATTGAACACAAAACAGAAAATATTATTCTACATTTCTATAAAGCAATGATCTAGTCAATCTGAAATAGTATATGCATTTCTGGAAACTGCACATCAGGTAAGAAATTACCACACCAAGAAAATCCATAACAATGCAATACAATTATTAAAGATGAATCCTCACTTGTTCAGTAGATGATGTGGAAGGCACCCATAAATCATTGCCCAGATAGCCATAACTTCTTCTTTTTTATTTTTTTAATCCATAACTTCTGAACTTTGATTATGCATCTGTGCATACCTGTGGCCCTTTTAGAATATTTATATAGTATTTCCAAGAGAAATTTAATGAATTAGAATTCCCTGGGGAGTGGAGCTGGCTTAAGTTTCTGTAGGTGGTAAAGTTCCCCATAGAAGATGATAATGGATATAAACTACTAGTCTATTTCTTACTAGTAGTGCTTGTTAAAATTTGAACAGGTGAGGTGAGACTATTATAATCAGCATCTTTGTCCTCATCTCTTTCCTCTTCCTGGAATCAAAAAAGAAATGACTAGACCAATGAGTCTCTACCTTAAGTGTGTATGTGTGTTTGTGTGTGTTTTCAGCTCCTAAATATTCTACATTAACACAGACTTGTTTTCAAAGTGTACTTCTTAAATTAGTAAATAAATTTACTAGAGCCTTTATAAGCTCAATAATTGATTGGGTCCTCGTACGTTACACTTTGTATTTTGTAGAACTCTGAAAAGGTATGTGATTCCTGGGTTAGAGTAAGGACAATGAGAATCCAACTTTCAGTTTCCTAAAGTTTCACAGTGTGTGCTTTGCCCATGCTAGCCCACACCTCCTCTCTCCACACCACTGACACCAGAGTTTCAAAAAAGCAAACTATCCTCTCATCACGAAAGCTTGAAGCCTCATGAATTATGGAGGCAAAAATCCTTCTATGTAAGTAAAGATTTTTTTTTTTTTTTTTTTTTTTGTAGAGACAGAGTCTCACTGTACCGCCCTCGGGTAGAGTGCCGTGGCCTCACACAGCTCACAGCAACCTCTAACTCTTGGGCTTACGCGATTCTCTTGCCTCAGCCTCCCGAGCAGCTGGGACTACAGGCGCCTGCCACAACGCCCGGCTATTTTTTTGTTGTTGCAGTTTGGCCGGGGCTGGGTTTGAACCCCCCACCCTCGGCATATGGGGCCGGTGCCCTACTCACTGAGCCACAGGCGCCGCCCGTAAGTAAAGATTTTTTAAAAATTAGAATTCTTCAACCTGGAGACATAAAAGTAAAGAAGGGATGTTATAGAACCCATAAATACAAAAATATTATGAGAGGATGGACATGAAAATTTTCAGCAATCTGAGAATTTGAAGAGGCTCTCTCCAGAAACTCACAAAAGATACTTTTTAGAACTAATAAAAGATACTTCTATTTTACAGAGTTAGTTGTAAAGCTTTGGGACTCAAAACCCTGCAAATGCTCTGTACTAAAGATATATATGAATTTGAAGAAGGTAGAGAAAATTCCACAGTTAGGAAAACTGTAACAAATTAAGGGAAACTAGGACCTGACGGCAGATGTAGCTCTATGATATGATTTGCATTAACAAAGTATCTCAATATTCTAAATACTGTTCAATTTCTTTTTGTCTGCCTATTTTTTATTTAAACTACTGTTTAACTTGGTTGCTGTTCAAGTAGCAAATCTAAACCAATGCTGTGGTTCTGTATAAGTAAAAAATGTATATTGTACTGATGTTCGAATAATATGCTTAATTATTAGTCCATGTTATTAATAAAATTATAAATTAATGAAATTCATACTTGGATTTTCTATAAAGGCAGGGACACACATATTTTTATTTTGTACCAAGTTCATGGTCTTAGTTAGAGTTTCAAGCAGCGGTCCCCAACCTTAAGCAATTTTGTAACCTAGTAACCTAGGAGACATTTGACAAATTCCAAAGACATGATTGTGACAATTGGGGTGGAGGGTTTAACTGTTGCCTAGTGGGTAAAGGGCAGAGATGCTGATAGATATCCCACAATACATGAAACAGCACCCACAATGAGGAATTACCCAGCGCCAGAACATGCCAAAGTCTAAAATGGCTCTGAAGGTTCACCAGCCCCTCCCGGTGTACACACTCTGTGTAATCCCTGAATCATGACTGTGATGAGATTCCAACTACATTGGTGTGCAGCACAGTTGAATTTAAGGTAGGAAGTTCATCAGGTATGAGCCCCTTAAAAGCAGAGAGTTTTCTTTCTTTTTTTTTCTAATGGTATTTTCTTTTTTTTTTTTTCCTTTTCTTTTTTTTATTAAATCATAGCTGTGTACATTGATATGATCATGGGGCATCATTCACTAGCTTCACAGACCATTTGACACACTTTCATCACACTGGTTAACATAGCCTTCCTGGCATTCTCTCAGTTACTGTGCCAAGACACTTACATTCAACATTTACCAAATTTCACATATACCCTTGTAAGATGCACCGCTGCTGTAATCCCACCAATCCCCTTCCCTCTACCCACCTCCCCTCTCCTTCCCCTCCCTTTCCCCCTATTCTTAGGTTGCAACTGGGTTATAGCTTTCATGTGAAAACCCTAAATTAGTTTCATAGTAGGGCTGAGTACATTGGGTACTTTTTCTTCCATTCTTGAGATACTTTACTAAGAAGAATATGTTCCAGCGCCATCCATGTAAACATGAAAGAGGTAAAGACATGAAACCATAAAAATACTAGAGGAAAGTGCAGGGAAAAAAAACCCTTGAAGAAATCAGTCTGGGCGAGTATTTTATTAGAAGAACCCCCTCGGCAATTGAAGCAGCTTCAAAAATGCACTACTGGGACCTGGATCAAACTAAAAAGCTTCTGCACAGCCAAGAACACAGTAAGTAAAGCAAGCAAACAGCCCTCAGAATGGGAGAAGATATTTGCAGGTTATGTCTCTGACAAAGGTTTAATAACCAGAATCCACGAGAACTCAAACGCATTAGCAAGAATAGAACAAGGGATCCCATAGCAGGCTGGGCAAGGTATTTGAGGAGAAACTTCTCTGAAGAAGACAGGCGTGCGGCCTTCAGACATATGAAAAAATGCTCATCATCTTTAATCATCAGAAAAATGCAAATCAAAACTACTTTGAGATACCATCTAACTCCAGTGAGACTAGCCTATATCACAAAATCCCAAGACCAGGGATGTTGGCGTGGATGTGGAGAAAAGGGAACCCTTTTGCACTGCTGGTGGGAATGCAAATTAATACATTCCTTTTGGAAAGAGATATGGAGAACACTTAGAGATCTAAAAATAGATCTGCCATTCAATCCTGTAATCCCTCTACTGGGCATATACCCAGAAGACCAAAAATCACATCATAACAAAGATATTTGTACCAGAATGTTTATTGCAGCCCAATTCATAATTGCTAAGTCATGGAAAAAGCCCAAGTGCCCATCGATCCACGAATGGATTAATAAATTGTGGTATATGTTCACCATGGAATATTATGCAGCCTTAAAGCAGAGAGTTTTCTTCTGATGAGGAAGAAATCAGAAATTCAGAGTGAGAGAGGGTTGTTATGGAAATTTAAGGGACCATTGATCAAGGACCTGAGAGGGGTCTTTAAGAGCCAAGAGCAGTTTGTCACTGACATCCAACAAGGAAATTTATTACTTAGTGGAGACTTCAATTTCATGACCACAAGAAAGTGAATTCTGCCTATAAACAGAATATGAGAAAGGACCCTGAGTCTCTCGATGAGGATTCAATCCAAGCAAGAGAAGAGATCCCAGCCACGCCGTCTTGAATTTCTGATTTACAGTACTGTGAACCAGAAATCGTTGTGAAGTCAGCAAATTGTGTAATATGTAGCAGTGGACATCAGAGATAGCTTCAACATGTCTATGGTGCCAAGGTTGAGAAACTCTAGTTCAAACACTCTAATCTAGCACTTCCCACGTCGATAATAAACGGACTTTACTAGGCTGCCTTTAAAGAAACAATGAATAAAATACTTCACCTGATGAAATGTTTATTTAACTCAAATCAAGTTAAAATGTTTTGTTATGGCAGGACATCTTAGACACTTTAATTTCCTAGTTATATCATGAAGCTACAGGAGAGAAGTTGATGGTAGAGCAATTCAATGTGTATTTTAATAGATCTGTTGTTCTTTGAAACTGGATTAATTGCTTTTGTTTTCAAGATTTCTTACGATCAAATTTAAACAAATCTACAAATTAAACTTTTAAAAAATTGATTTCACAGTTCATTTGCCTAATTTAAAACCAAATCAGGGATACTAAAAAATATATATAAATATACTTTATAATTTAGGCTGTCTCTATTTTGACAATGATGTTGTACTTCTTAATCATGTATTGCTTACTGAGGTCTTCAAACAGTATGTAGCATATCTGGAAGTTTAAATCTGCAAAGACACTGTATGTATATTTCAATTATTTGTGCAGGGAAGACCCTAGGACTAACGGAAATGCCTGTTATACATTGCACCATGTTCTACTTTTACTAGCTCTGCTAATGCCTTTTTCCCAAGGATACTTTTTGTTCACTTTTATAGCTTCTCCAAAGATCTGGTTAGAACTTTATTTTCTCTTTTTCCTTTTTTTCCCCGCCATTCAACAGATAATCACTCAGTTTATAATTACAGCATATGGAGACTCAGGGGAGGTTAGTAGTGCTGCAAAGATCTACCTTTTTTCAGATTTCCTGGGTGTGCACTGTCTTTCTGTATGAGTTTCAAAAATGTCTCCTCCATAGCTCCTCCTGTTGTTTATACTTTCACTTACCTGCACTGATATTTGCAACTGCTACGAACTATGGGACACTATTTTTTTTTGTTTGTTTTTATTTCTAGTAAAACAACCATGTTTTCACAAAAACAGCTTTTGGCAATTCTTCAAGTGTCTGTTAGTTGAATAGATACTGTGTCTGGGTTAGTATAAAATATTTATATTGCTAGCATTATTGCCACCTACTAAGTGTCCAGGAAATAATAGCTGTCATATTTAACCGTTACAAAAATGATTATCTTCAGTTTATCTCATTCCATGTCTTTAATAAAAAGCATTTTATAAAGGAATTATTTTTGTCCCCTAAATACGGAGTACAGCTTGAAAATGTTGGATAACCTTCATTAGATTAGAAACCACTTTTATTCTATGCGTTACTTGCTGGTGATTAATCTTCATATGATGAGATTGAGCCTGCTCCTTAATCTGAATTACGCACAAGGAACTGAGGACAGTTGTTTTTCACCTGGCATTAAAGGACTTACATAGCATAGGCCCAACTGGTCTTCACTATCTAATCCCCCATTACCATCCAACACAGATGGTATTCTCTAGGTAAAACATACTCCTCACCATGTTATACTTATTATTCTTTTACCCAGAATAGCTTCGCTTAAGAATATCATAGGTACTATAAACAGACACCCCCAAATTCAAGTGACATAATTTAACAAGTGTTTGCCTAGCAGATACTTTGTGATCAATGTAGGTCACTCTCAGGGTGAGGGTAGAGGAAGGGCACAAGGGCATGGGGATACTTTGCTGCCCAAAATCTCTAAACATAATTCAACAGAGACCCTGCAGATGATTGAATCTCTTCACTTGTCCTCAGCAACAAAATGGGAATAAGAAAGTGCACTTTGCAAGTATATCATGAAGATTAAATAGGGAAAGCACTTTTCCGAAGACCCAGAGACAACATTCATTCTTTTTCCTTCTCCTCTTCCCTACCGAACACCTGTAAGAAAGAAAATTCTAACTCCCATTTTGCTTTGTGCTGTAATTACTTTTTTCTAACTTCTAAATTTTAAATGCTTGAGGCCAACAGCATATGTCTTTTTATTGATGTGTCTGCTTAATCAGTTAGATGTTTCTAGTAGACTTTTAGCAACACTTGTTGCATGGAGAAATGGAGGAGAACTCACGATTCTCTAATTCTGGAATGATTTTTCTCAATAACCTAAACTCTGCATTTAATCTAAAATTGGAATAGATATAAATCATTAAATATTTTATTTTTAAAAAGTCATATGAAATAAATGTATAACTAATTTTAACTTTATACCTTTCTTCCTGCAAACCTGGATTTTTTTATTTTTATGACTAAAAAAATTTTTCAATAAGCACAGGTCCTGGCATATAGTAGTTGCTTAATGCATATTTATGAATGAAGTCTGATCCATTTGCAGAGAAACTATACAAGTTCAGCGATATTAATTATACATCTACAAAAATATAAATTAGTACTGGCTTTTGCCAAGAGGGTTTTCTTAGAATGCTGTGAGAGAAATACTTCATAATCTTAAAATTCTTAAGCCACATATGTTCTGAAAATACTGGGTAACATTTGGACTTTGATATTTTTTTCTTGATATTTAACAGATACTTACACAAAAGGGAAACTAAATCCTAAATATTTAACTTTCATAAATATTATTCCAACTTTTACAAGCTAGAGGCTTATTCAAGTCTCTAGCTTGTGGAATGCACTTGGGTTCCATTCCTGACTCTATCAACAATTACATGATTTTTGTGTGAAAATATGAAAGTGCTTCACCATTCTGATACAGGTGCCTCACTTTAACACATGAAAAAATATGTAATCATATAAAATATGTAAAGTTTGTTGAAACGCAGGTGTCAGTTATTTTTACTATACTATTGTTTCTACAAATTAGTTTACTTCAGCAATCGTCAGGAATAGAATTGGATCAATATTAGAAGACTTTTTTCTGAAATGGAAAGAATGTATTTTGGCAATGAGATTATTACGTCTAGGAAAACAATAAAAAATTCTCAACTACATGGCAATTTATACACACACTATTACTCAAAAGTGTGTTGGGAGAAAAATCTAATTTACTAAATATATTCAGGAATATTTTAGGATAAGATACGTGTTTTGAGAAAACATTCATTTCTGAAATATGCATTTTCCTTGTAAATTTCTTGCTTCTTGATATTCTAGGTGTCTACCAGTTTGTCACCAGATTTTTTTAACCCGTAAAAAAAAAGCTATAAATTTACGAAAGAAATGAGACCGTGATTCTAAGACAAATACATCACAAAAGTATAAATAAGAAAGAAATGCATTATTTCAGCATAGGCAGGTATTCCTCTTAATTTATGGAACCGTTTGTCCTGCTTGTAAAATTTCATTTTTTTTTTTTATGGAATAGAGAATTATTGCTGCTGTAAGATGTACAATATGGCTAAACGCCGGAGGGAAATATAACAAGGACATTGGGTTGAGAATATAATAATATTCAAAAGATTTCACTGGGAAGTTAGAAAAGTTATCCTAGTTTTCTTTTAATACATTGAGGTAGACTGTTCATTTAGTGCTAAAGAAATATAACAATCTGAATGCTGCCATGCACACTAATGTAATTTCTTTAAAAGTCTTACCAAATGGTCTGTACATAACGATAATTAAAGTCATTAATGAAATTCCATGACTTTTTTCCAGTTTTGAAATTCCTATCCATTTGTCTAATTTGAGCTAAATATTGAATATTTCAATCACTTTGGCTTGCTACATAAAATTAAGTGAAGATCAGATATTGAGGCAGAGGATGTAGATTATAACAGTGTTGGAGGCCCGCTCCATTTCATTCTGCCCACCTCTTTTTTTTTTTTTTAACTCTTTGAAACCCACTTCTAGTTCAGTAATGTGCCCAACTAAACACTTGATTTCCCCCCAGTGATGCCCATTTGGTTGTGGGCTAAGTGACACTTTTCTGGCCAATAAGATGTTACAGGGCAGAACTCCCAAGAGAGCTATTTATTCCTAGATTAAAAGGGACACTCAGCTGTCATTTCCCTTTAACTTAGGCCCTTCCTTTTATCCTTTGGAATACTTTTATGATGCTTAGAATGCAGATGCCATATTACACTGGAGGATGAAAGTCACGTTTCAAAGACTCAGATACCATAGGTAGATTATGTCTGAAGCGCTGAAGATATCTTCAGGCCACAACCGTAGTCCTGGATTTCTGGTTGCATGAGGAAATCAAATCACTTTTACAATGCTTATTGTATACACACATTTGTCTATTCACACACACACACACACACACACACACACATCTGTTTAGACACAATAAAAAGGAAGGCGAGAGCAAGGGGAAGAGGGAAGAAGACAGTAAATTCATGTTGTTTAAAAAGAGTAAAAGAAAGATTGAAAAGTAGGTAGATAATTATAAATCTTACCTTCAGGCTCCAAAAAGGACTTCAAAAGTTCTAGTCATGACATTATGATTACTTTCTACAGTGCAGACAGGCAGTAAAACAAGTCAAGCTAAGTCAGGCCTCTTTTTTTTTTTTTTTTTTTACTGTTTACGGCCGGGGCCAGGATTTAATCCACCACCTCCAATGTATGGGGCTGGTGCCCCTACTCCTTGAGCCACAGACACCGCCCCAAGTCAGCCCTCTGTTAAGAAGTCCTCTGAGGATCCTAACACAACAATCTGTCCTTGGACAGGGGCGCTTGAAGACCAAGTCTCCTTCCTAGGCACATTGCTATTTCAACACCTTTGGGGTTCTATTGTAAGGAGAAAGAATGATGAGTAGAAAACTGCCACTCTATTGTTGTAATATGCATCTCTCATAAAATGGAGTTGTTGTTGTTGTTTTTCCTTCTAGTATTCTCTGGAAAATTTGGGGGCAACTGCTTACTTTGATTCAGGCAGAGATTTTTCAATATATGTTTCACAGTTTTAGACTGATCTCATGTTTACCAAACCAAAATCAAGTTCCAAATTCAGATTAGGGATATATCAGTGATCATGAAATCTTGAAGGGAAAGGTGACTCTTTTTCTTTTCTCTCAAATTCTGGCTGATGCAGACACATTTATGTTCTCCCTGTCTCTTTGGGTTTGACTTTCCTTATCTACACTTTTACTGAAATTGAAACTCAGGTTTTCAATCATTTGTGGTCTTTGTCTTTGGGGAAGTCTCAGTGTTAAGTTTCTATCTAATTTGTATTCATTTATGTTCCCTTTTAATGCATTTTTTTTTTCTTGAGACAGGGTCTTGCTTTGTTGCCTGTTTGTTGGAGATAGAGTGCAGTGGCATCATCATAGCTCACTGCAAACTCAAATTCTTGGGTTTAGGCCAATCCTCCTGGCTCAGCTCCTGAGTAGGTGAAACTACAGGCACACACCACTATGTCTGGCAATTTTTTTTTTTTTAGATTCTGGATCTCACTATGTTGCTCAGACTAGTCTCTAACTCCTGGACTCAAGAGATCTTCCAGTCTTTTAGGATTATAGGAATGAGCCACTTTTAAAATATATCTACAAGGCAAGGTGCCTGTGGCTTAGCAGCTAAGAGTGCCAGCAACATATATCGGAGCTGGCAGGTTCGAATCCAGCCTGGGCCTGTCAAACAACAATGCAACCAAAAAATAGCTGGGTGTTATGGTGGGCACCTGTAATTCCAGCTACTTGGGAGGCTGAGGCAAGAGACTCGATTGAGCCCAACAGTTGGTGGTTTGCTGTGAGCTGTGATGCCACAGCACCCTACCAAGGGCAACATACTGAGAATCTGTCTAAAAAAAAAAACAAAAACTACAAATTCTGAAATTTCTCCCAGGTAGTAGATCCATTAGTGAAATGTATGCTGTTTTAAGTCATTGAGTTCTTAACACAGGCTAGTTATTAAACATTCTAGTTTGTTTTGCCACCATAATAATAGGAAGTTAGGGGGATTACCATCTCCTTGACCATGAAGCTCACCATCCTAATTTTCTGGTTCTTTATTTGTTAAAAGATAATTTTTTCTTCCCAGAAACATTTTTATTAAAATAATCCAAAAGTAGGGTGGTGCCTCTGGCTCAAGGAGTAGGGCACCGGCTCCATATACTGGAGGTGGAGGGTTCAAACTCAGCCTCGGCCAAAAATTGCAACAACAACAACAGCAACAACAACAAAGTGTTTTTAAGGAGAAATGTGTATCCTTGGAATTAAAAAAAAAATCTGTTTAAAAGCTTGAAAATCAATAAAGAAGAACACAAGCTATCAAGACCTAGTGTTTTTTTGTTTCCAGTGTTAGTTTTCAGCTACTGTTTTAATTTCAATAACGGTTATAGTTATTTAAGTTTCTCTTCAAGTTCCCAGGTCAGTTCAGTAAATCTCTATTCTTTAAGAAATTTCCCATTTGTCAGAGGTTTTGAGTTATTGATATATGTTTTAACATTCAAGTATTTATTTTAAATTGTTTTTGTGATCATGTCCTTTTATCATGCGTTTCATCTCAAGAGTGATTATTCTATTTTATCCAACTTTATAAAAACACACAAATTTGGCATTTTGTTCCTCTCCATAGAAACATTATAAGAAGATTGTTTCATTTCCTGTCTTTACAACATTAAGAAATCCACTGAGACTTATATTCTCTTCAAAATTAAAGATGTTTTCCATACCTTTTTTTTCCAGTTGCAAAAATCAAACATTTTCAATTATTCTTTCCATATAAGGCACTTCATTTAAAAAATGAGAATATAAAAGGATAGAAAGTTATGGTGAAAAATTAGGATAAAGTTTTTAGAAGTTTAAGCTGTATTCTTTGGAGTGAAATGCTGAAATACAGTAGCAAGAGAGGTCACGGAATAAAACATGAAAACAATTAAAAACATTTAGACTTGAACGATTGATGGATATCCAAATTAATGTGCATATTTTTCAGCCTTACAGTAGGCGTTGTCGCAATGAAGGAGGCTTTAGTTCAATTTAACTCCTGATTGAATATGAGCAAACAATACAGCAAAATATATTAATGCTAAAGAAGGGCTAGTGTGAATTTGAAAGAAGGAGTATTACGTGAGGGTGAAAGAATGACAAAGCTTTGAAAAACATGGTCAGCAGAACATGTCATGATTCTTTTTAGTTTCATCGTCAATAATGTTAGGTGAGAGAAGGACCAGTTTCTACTTTTGGAGACAGCAGAAAAAGTAATTTTTAGGAGAAATCCAGGTTTCAGTTTGTAGAAGTAAAAAGTAGTTTATACAAATGGACTATCAGTAGCGTCTATTAAAGACCTTTAAACACGCAATGGAGTTGGATTATATAATAAAATAGAAGAATGGAAAGCTGGGAAACAATCATCAGGAACTGTAGTAAGGAGACATCTGGATGGGACACACCACTATGTCTTGCTTTTTTTCTTTTTCTTGTTCTTCTTCTTCTTTTTTTTTTTTTTTTTAATATTCACAGGAATCAACCACCACATGGGGCTAAATGAATCGTGGGATTCAGGGACTATGACAGAGAGGGGAGCTGGTGAGATGAGTTGGAAGTAGCTTGATGTGGCATGTAGCATAAACTCAGTGCTGTATAACTCTAGGCTGCCGCCACCACTGCTCCAGCCTAGACTGGCTGAGTCCTGTCTGTTGTGGAGGGTCTGTCTCAGGAAATACAAAAGCAGTTTCTGCCAAGTGGGACTTCATGTTTGTGACTGCTTCCACCAGATGGAAAAGTACAGGCTGCATTAAATTGTCAGATTAAAATAGAGAGTTCAAGAATGAATTGGGATCTTAGTAAATAATTTATTCTTGCAATTACAGAATGTTGATATTTCAAGTCACTGGGAGCAAAGTGTCACTATAGTGTTTGGTTGGGTTGGTTGGCATTCTTTCTTTTTGCTTTAGAAGGCAAGGATGAAGTTTTTTTCTTTTTCTTTCTCTTCCCCCAGTAAGAGTAACGGATAGTAAAGGCCTTACGTGAAATATCAGACAAGGACACTTCCTTCCCTGGTGATTCTTGTAGCTTGATATTCTCGTTAGCAGGCTTAGCGGCTATTACACTGTACGTTTTCAACATTAATATTCCCATTTTATCCCTTAAACGACCCTCTAAGAATGATATAAAAGTTATTTCTAGTACATTTTCATTTAAGGATAATGATCATTAATGACTACAAAGCTGAGATTTCCTCAGCTCAGAAAGACTGAATATAGCTAAAGAAGATGAGCAGGGCTAGATATTAATGATAAATAGTGAAGATTAGCTTCTTTACTGAGTTCACCAAAGACATTGAGATGGCAATGTTGTAATAAAAATTAAAAAAAAATCCTACAGCTGCTAAATAGGCCTAGGCCACCTATTGCTTGTAAACAAACCATTTTTATGCAAAATCTATCAGTTGCTTCCAGTTAAAAACTAAATATTGGAAAAAGCCCTAAATTTGCTGGCAGGCTTGTCAGCATCTCCCTTTGCACATCACATATCTTTGTTGCTACATTGTGATCGACATATCTTTTCCCAGTCCGTAATAACAACAAGGTACATCATAATTTCATTTTTGACTACTCTACTTTTAAATATTTATTCTTGCTTTAAATATGTCAAATTCCATAAAATTAATTCGAATACCCTTTGTTTCAAATAATTATTTTGTAATATTTTGCTTTAGCATTTTTGTGAAATCTGAAAATTTCCTCCTTTTTCCTCTTGTTTTCAACTCCTTTTCTCTTGGCCATTATTATTTTATGGAAAAGCAAAAGATGAATATTGGTCATTTTCTCCCATTTTGAAATTTTTCAATTTGCTTCCCCTGCTCATGCCTTCCTCAACCTCCCCACTTGGAACTACTGATGCTCTACCACTGCGGTTTTGACTGATAGTACCATTCATGAATTATTTGGCTGTCCTGGCTTACACTCAGATTAGAACTCCGTGGATGAATATGTGGTAGTCTATTCATAGTTTCTACTTCGCTTACATTGGTGGCTTTGTAAATAGAACTGGACTGTGTCTTAGAATTTTAGTTTCTCTTTAATATGGTAAGTCTTGATTTTGCTGTCTGGTTGTAGCTTTGCTATACTCCTCAGTCCTATAATGTTTGGATCTATATTTGGTAACTATAAACTCTGGATATGGAGCTTGTTATCCTTGTTATAGAAAACGTGTTGCTTATCATTATATAAATCATATGAACCTTAAATTATTTGGCTTCTGTTTCCAGATTAGTTTGATATATTTCTGTAACTAGTCATTACCCATATGTTTTTCTGTGTCTTCCATGATGTAGGTAATAAATTTTATTTTTAAAGTTCAGTGATGAATCAATTGACACATATTAAAATATGTTTTATTTTTATAACTGTTAACCCAGCTGAAATAGTATGAGAATATATATGAGTGTATTACAGGTGTACATCTTTTCGTAAAAGCATAGAGTGAGAGAAGGTCATACATGGCTGAAAGACTAGAAAATACCCTAATGTGAACACAAAGCATAAACAAAAGAAAGCTGACAAAGATTACAAGGTAAACAAACATAGGTTCAAAATTTCCCTTTTTCTCTATACCCAATGAAAAAAATAAAAAACAAAGAGAAAAGCAGTAAAGAATACACAAGTTAATCAATCTTGGAAGTGGTAAAACCTCTTATCAGATGGAAATTCACTGAGCACAGGAAGAAAATCAATGATTAAATATGTGAATGTTACTCTTTTCCTCAAGAAGCCCATTGGTGTGTAAGAAGTTGATGAGTGTAGCAGAAATTAGTGATTGTTCCTACTATACACTTTACTTTTCCTTGCTTTTTGGTATAGAGATCTAAATGTCAGTTTGGAGCATAAGCACATAGGATAAAAGTTTGAATTTTCTAGTCTTTTGCAAAAAAGTTTTAGAAGTGATTTAGTTTTGATCAACGTGCTGTCGAATGAACAGCTGTGCGCAATTGTAAGTAAGTGTCCTTGAAGGAAGCATCCATAATCTCTCCCTCCTTTTTCCTCACTTCTGCTGGCTAGTGGATGTATTGGCTGGAGTTAAAATTTTCTTGAAACACAAAGTAGAATTTGGGGGAAAAAAAGAATCAAGTTAAAAAGGACTGGGTCCTTCAAAATCCTGGAGCTTCCATACAATCCTATATGACCCACAGAATTGAGTGATAAAGAATTTTCACAGAATGAAACATTAAAATTTCATTCCAAATTTTAATCTCATCCTTAGTGAACATGAGAGCCTGTCTTCCTCTCTTAATACTCACTCTTACCTTTCGTTCAATGGAATGTACCAATATTGCAAGGTCCTAAGCAGAAGAGTCTATTTAATTTCCCTCCCTATCCAGGACAAGAGATAGACAATAGTTTACATAAACTCTTCAGCTCTAGAGACTCCAATTTATTCTCAAGAGGGTTTTGCCAAGATTGTGGACTAAGGGAATTAAGGATCACCTGGACCAATTCCTCCAGCGTGTCTGTTAGTGACAACATGCCCACTTTGAACACTGCAATTTCCCATCTCTCAATTAGTTCAGAAGGTAGAAAAAGGGGAGAATAACTTATTAGCAGTCTCGCCCCTCCCTACAAGGTGAAGCAGAAAGAAAACTTTTCACCTCAAAATTTAGAGGGAAGGGGGCATAGTGTGCAGAGAAAGCAGCTCAGCGACAAGGTGGAATATGAGTCTGGTTCAGGACCTTAGTACCAGGGTGCAGGTGTTATCAGAAAAAAGCATAAGACCTGCTGATGAGTGCCATTCAGTTTTTCTCTGCACGAAGGCAGGTGCAAGCCATCTTAGAGTTATATCATCATTGTATCATCACAATACTTGTTGTTTTCCGGCACAAAAAGGAAAAAAGATACAGCAGAAGGAATTAAAGAAAAGGAACAAGACAGAACATCCTGTATGGTTATTGGTGTACTGGGGAACACACAGAAATATTCTGGAAAAAATAGCCTCTGTTAGTATCAGCCCTGTTGTGGACAACAGGGATACTTTCATCTCTCTTACTTGGTGGATATGGGATCAAATGAAATGTTTGAAAATGTTGTGCCTCATCCTAAAGTGCTCAACATATGCCAAGGAAGTCCCTGAGTCCCTGGGTTATGAACAAGGTGTGTTCTTTATGTTTGTTTTTATGTCAAATTTGTATTAAGTTGGAACAGGTACATTTACCTATTGCCTGTAACAGCATCTGTTTGTAAGTGAATCAGATGTCAGTTGGATATTTATAACTTGAGCACTGCCCTCATAGTATTTTCATTTCACTCTTTCATCTATTCTCTTGGTCTGGAGAATTTCTTTTTTTGAAAAAGTTCTCACCCATTTGTGTTCCTGTAAAATTTTTGCATTCTTCACATTAAATCTTTCTATGAATTCTTTCACATTTTAATTCTAGACTCACAAAATAGGGAAGTTATTTAGAACATTCCATAATCAATAAAGTGACATTTTAAGGTCCACATAACCCTCAAGCTGCCATCATTTCCTTGTTTATATCTGATTTCTTTTTTTAGTATCAAAATTTCTAATTACTGGACTCCACTTGTCATTAAAATGGCTTTCTCTCTGGAAGGACTTATTCACTCTATTTCCTATTATCTCTCCTAGATCTTCTTGAACTTATTTATTTTTCCATTAGCAGACTACTATCTCTATATCTCATTGGTTTTATTTCCTTCCGCAAGTTTGATTACTTGCACCTCACTGTACTCCGAGAGCCACTGTAAGCTTTTCAGGTCATTTGAAAGTTCCCTTTTTGTTTTCCTCCGATGATGCAGTTTTTATACACATAATGTTGATATCCTTGAAAGAAAAAGTCAAGTTGAATTTACCAATAAAAAAAGGGAGGCAAAAGTAGTCTTGACACATAAGGTGGCTTACAGACTCATAAATGGTATTTAAAGTCAAAATGATATAAATCAAATCTGATTTTCCTACAGAAATGATGAAAAAAAATTTCTGACAGAGAGGCACAGCAGTGAATTGTTAAGGAAATACACATATATTTTATATTTAATCCAGTATGAATAGTTTTTAGAAGTCTGAATACTAACTTTTTCAAATGTATTAGTAGAACGAGCTTACCAGTCATGTGCAATTTTACTGACTACACATGCATATTACCTAGTATTGACTTAATAGTGATCATATTTTGTCATAGTTAAAAATGTTACCTTAATAATTTCAGAAATTTATTTTTAAAAATTAAAGAAATATGAATTTTTTTAGTTAGGTGAAAGTGTTCTGAACCTTTGTTTTCTTCTGGTAAATAATTATAATGGACTTGTTTGAGGAGACTTTCCTAGAACCATCTATAATATACCTGTAGAGAACTTAAAGAATATTGAAGCTTTTGAGCAAAGTGAACCCTTTGATAAGAAAATCAAAACATAGATTAGTATGAAATCATTTGTGTAGCTCTATGTGCTGATGAATTGATAATCTGCATATAACTGACGGAGGCTCACAAATGCAATACTCAAGAACCAACCTACTCACTTACATTCCCTGGGGCAGACGTGTGTAGAAAATTTCAATAGGTTTCAAATGGAAATAGTCCTACACAGTTGTACCTTCTAACATCACTGTTATTCTCTTAGTTCATGACAAAATAGAACTCCAAGTTTCATTAAAGGCCTTTGTGTAAGAATAAATTAAGTTACCCCTTCATACATGTACCTTGATATATGGTGGGTGCTTAGTACTTATTTATTAAACAAATGAACTAATGACTTTTGGATAACAGAGCAACAAAACAAAAATTAAAATAAATGACTCTGCCTCTACAGATCTCCAAACAAGAACTGGAAGTGACAGCTAGACAACATTCAACCCCTTTTCCCACCTTAGTTTATTTGAGGCAGTTTTGTGTATTAGGCCATCACAACACAGCTGGCATTGATCATATAACCTGACTGCAGATTTACTCACAATTTGAACCTGTGAAGTTAAATGCAACATAAATATTCTGCTAAGTTTTCTCTGGGATCTGCTGGCAAGTACTTTACAGGAGTTATGGTAATATAAAATTTTCTACCTTCATTATATTTATAGTAATGAGTGCTTAATTGACTTTCCTACAGCAGAACTCTCTTCCTTTTGAATTAAAGTAAGAGTAAAGATGGGGATATTAAACTCTATTAATAGTTTAAGATGTAATAAATGACTCAACCAGAAATATCTGACTCAGAGACAGATGAAGATATTTTAATTTCTCAACAATTCATATGCAAGGACTGATTCCCCAAGTATAGAATCGGGGAACTGGGGCTCTGCATGAATTCTGCCAAGGACGGTTTCAGAGAGCCTGGGACAGTGGTCTGCATTTTTTAGCAACTTTTCCTGGTGATTTCTATGCATTCTAAGTTTTGTCAATTTAGAAACTGTAAGGCAATGATGGTTTCTCTTATAGATTAAAAATCTGCTTAATTAACTAGTATTATGCATTATCTTAAGTATTTGTCCTAGAAAATGTATCCACATCAAGAGCTGACTGGATAGAGTCATAAATGAAATAATATAAATATAAAAATAATATAAATATAAACAGCAGTTGCAGCCCTCATGTTATAGTGTTTTTAGAAAGGCAACGCTATTCATATTTATAGAGAAAAACTAAACAAGGATAATATTTGTTAGTACAACTACAAACTGGCCATCCATAATAGCTCCCTTTTGGTAAGTTCCCAGTATATTATAAAGCACCAAGCAAGGTATTCTTCCATTTACTGTTTTAGTAAATACAGAGGGTTGCAAAGAATGCATACACTTTTTACAAAAGGAAAAAACTGCATTAAAATGGTAACAATCAGTATATACCAATAAGAAAATATGAATACAAGTCATGTTTGAACACCTTTTGTAATTGTAGTAATCAAACGTGATTTGAGTATTACAACGTTAACAAAATTTTTTCCTTTGCTAAAATTGTTTATACTTTTGGCAGCTTTCAGTAGCATTACAGGAGAGGTTTTAGTGTCCTTATTTTAAAAGAGAGATTAAGTGTTAGAAAAACAGTGTGAATGATCTAAGATCACACCCATCTTTAGCCCTTATGTTAAATGAAATAAGTTAGGTACACAAAGATAAAAACAACATCTTTTCACTCATATGTGGGGGCTAAAAATTTGGTCTGATAGAAGTAGTAGGTATACCGGAAATGGTTTTTACTGGAGGCTGGGAAGTGGGCCCAGGATAATTGAAACACTTCGGTTAATGAATACAAAATTACGATGAGAAAATTTTTGTGTGCTACAGAACTAAACATTGACTGAAGTTAACAGCAATATATTATAAATTTTCAAATAGGAGAAGAGAGAAATTTGAATGTTCCCCAAACATCAATGTTTAAGGTAATGGATATACTAATTACCCTGATCTGATAACAGTGCAATATTTCAATACATACACAATAGCGTATACAAAGGCTACTGACTTGTGGACATTGATTTTACATCCTGAGACATTACTGTATTTTCTGATCACTTCCAGGAGTCTTGTGGTTGAGTTTTAGGAGTTTTCTAAGTATAAGATCATATCATCAGCAAAGAGGGAGAGTTTGACCTCCCCTGCTCCCACTTGGATGCCCTTTAAAGGCCATAGTGCTCAAAACATCATGATATTGTCACAAAAATAGAGACATAGACATCTGGAACAGTGCAGAAAACCAGGAGATTAAACTAACATTTTACAGCCACCTAATTTTGATAAACCAAACAAGAATATATTCTGAGGGAAATAATCCCTATTCAAAAATGATGCTAGGATAAATGGATATCCACATGAAAAAGACTGAAACTGGACCCACACCTTTCTCCATTCACAAAAATTGATTCAAGATGGATAAAAGACCTACATTTAAGAAATGAAATGATAAAATCCTCCAAAAAGCATAGGAAAAACACTTGAAGATATCAGCCTGGGGAAAGACTTTATGAAGAAGACTTCCATGGCAATTGCAACAACAAAAATAAACAAATGGACCTTAATTAAACTGAAAAGTTTCTGTACAGCTAAGGAGACAACAACCAAAGCAAATAGACAATGGGATAGAATATTTGCATATTTTGAATCAGACCAAAGCTTAATAACTAGGTTCTACAATGAACTCTAATTAATCAACATGAAAAAAGCCAACAATCCCATATATCAATGGGCAAGAGACATGAATAGAACCTTCTCTAAACAAGGCAGACAAATGGCTAAAAACATATGGAAAAATGTTCATCGTCTCTAATTATTAGAGAAACACAAATCAAAACTACCCTGAGATATCACCCAACCCCAGTGAGAATGGCCCACATCACAAAATCTCAGAACTGCACGTGCTGGCATAGATGTGGACAGAAGGGTACACTTTTACACTGATGGTGGGACTGAGAGCTAATACAACCCTTTTGGAAGGAAGTATGGAGAATCCTCAAAGAACTCAAAGTAGACCTCCCATTTGATCCTGAAATCCCATTACTGGGCATCTATTTAGAAAAAAAAATAAATTCTTTTACCATAAGGACATTTGCACTAGACTGTTTATCACAGCTTAATATACAATCGCCAAAATATGGAAACAGCCTAAATGTCCACCAACCAAGGAAGGTATTAACAAGCTGTGGTATATGTATACCATGGAATACTATTCAGCCATTAAAAGAGATGGAGACTTAAAATCTTTTGTATTAATCTGGATGGAAGTGGAACACATTCTTCCCAGTAGAGCATCACCAGAATAATGAAGCAAGAATCCTATGATATGAGGACAATTAATGACCTAGTTCACAGTGGGGGTGAGGGCAGTAGAGGGGAGAAAAAGGGGAATAAGGGGATGGGGGTCAAAGTGTGTAACACACCTTTGGGGGGCAGGATACAATTATAAGAGGCACTTTATGTAAGAGATGGAACCAAGGTAACCTGCTTCTTTGTATCTTCAATGAATCCCCAACAATAAAAATAATAAAAAATAAATAAATAAGAACTGTGCCAGGACCCGCCATTGGCACCCGCCCAGATCTCCGTAAGAGCTGCCCCGGGACCTGTGATCAGCACCCTCCCGGACCCCGGTAAGAGCTTTGCCAGGACCCTCTCAGACCTCTGGAGAAGCTGCCCCGCCACCCGCGATTGGCACCCTCCCGGACCTCGGAAAGAGCTGCACTGCAACCTGCAATCGGCACCCCCTCAGACCTGGTAAGAGCTATGCTGGAACCCACTACCCTGCCCACCGGGCCTCCCCACACCCTGACCAGGAACTCTGAGAGCCACGCACCCCCACTTCCTCCTTCCTGTACCCTCCCTGCCTTCACACCGGCCAGCTTGTCTGGCTGTGTGCCCTCCAGAGCCCTCCCTGCCTCTGCGTGGAGCCCTCCTCCTGGCCAGAGACTGCTGGAGCCTTGTACCCTCTGTGCCAAAGTCACTGGGTGCCAGGCACTCCCAGAACCATGTGCATCACCCACCGTCCGGGTGGATCCAGGGTGTTACACTCCAGAGCTGCTTCCACAACCAGAACTACCTGGCTGGGGCAGCCCCAGAAGAGCTGTACAAAGTCACTCCCTACAAAGATCCAGCAACAATAGAGTGATCCCCCAGGGGTCTAATCTCAGAGAGATACCACCCCAACTTTGAGGATGGCCAAAGGCAATGGTGAAAAACAATCAGGAGACGAAATCAAAGGAAAAACTCTGGCAATATGAATAATCACAGTAGATCAACTCCCCCAAGGAACAATGGGGTAGACACAGCACAAGATCTTGCACAAACAAAAAGCTGAGATGTCAGTAATCCACTTCAGAATCTGGATAGCAAATAAGATCGAATTAGAATTCCAAGCAGTAATGCAAAAGATGTCTCAAGAATTCAAAAAATTCAAGGACCAAATAACCAAAGATTTTGACACATTGAGACAAGAAGTTGCAGCCCTCAAAGATCTGAGAAACACAGTAGAATCTCTCAGTAACAGAATGGAACAAGCAGAAGAAAGGATTTCTGACATTGAAGAAGACAAAGATTTGAACACTCCCAAACTCTCAAAGAGGAGGAGAAATGGAGGGCAAAAACAGGTTACTCTCTCAGAGAGCTCTGGGATAAATTGAAGAAAACCAATATTTGTCTAAACTGAGTTTCATTTATGATGGAGAAATTAAATATTTTAATGACATTCACATGTTGAAGAAATTTGGCACAACTATACCAGCTCTCCAGGATTTTCTCAGACCCATCCTCCATAAAGACCAGCATAATCCTCCACCACAAAAGTAAACCCACCCAGAAAATTTTGATCAAATTCCAACTTCCACAGTTGCAAAAGGATTAAAAATGTCCACCGGACTCTCGAAAGGCTTATAAATATTCTAAATTAATGTGAATGGTTTAAATTGTCCTCTAAAGAGGCCCATGTTGGCCTACTGGATATAAAAACTCAAGCCAGATATCTGCTGCATACAAGAATCTCATCTTACATTAAAAGACAAGTATGGACTCAAGGTGAAGGGATGGTCATCTATACTCCAGGCAAATGGAAAGCAAAAAAAAGCAGGTGTTGCAATCCTATTCGCAGATGCAATAGGCTTTAAACCAACCAAAATACGGAAGGATAAGGATGGACACTTCGTATTTGTTAAAGCTAATACTCAATATGATGAGATTTCAATTATTAATATTTATGCACCCAAACAGAACGCATATCAATTTATAAGAGAAACTCTAACAGACATGAGCAACTTGATTTCCTCCAGTTCCATAGTAGTTGGAGATTTTAAAACCCTTTTAGCAGTGCTGGATAGATCCTCCAAAAAGAAGCTAAGCAAAGAAATCTTAGATTTAAACATAACCATTCAACATCTGGACTTAACAGGCATCTACAGAACATTTCATCCCACCTACACATTCTTCTCATCAGCCCATGGAACATACTCCAAAATCGACCAATCCTGGGCCACAAATCTAACCTCAGCAAATTAAAAAAATAGAAATTATTCCTTGCATCTTCTTAGACCATGGAATAGAAGTTGAACTCAATAACAACAGGAATCTGTATACCCATTCAAAAACATGGAAGCTAAATAACCTTATGCTGAAGGATAGATGGGTTATAGATGAGATTAAGAAGGAAATCACCAAATTTTTGGACAAAACAACAATGAAGACACAAATTGTCAGAACCTCTGGGATACTGCAAAGGCAGTCCTAAGAGGGAAATTGATAGCACTGCAAGCCTTCCTTAAGAAAACGGAAAGAGAGGAAGTTAATAACTTAATGGGACATCTCAAGTAACTGGAGAAGGAAGAACACTCCAACCCCAAACCCAGCAGAAGAAAAGAAATAACCAAAATCAGAGCAGAATTAAATGAAATTGAAAACAAAAGAATTATACAACAGATGAATAAATCCAAAAGTTAGTTTTTTGAAAAGGTCAATAAAATACATAAACCTTTGGCCAACCTAACCAGGAAAAAAAAGAGTAAAATCTCTAGTTTCATCAATCAGAAATGGCAAAGATGAAATAACAACAGACCCCTCAGAAGTTCAAAAATCCTTAACGAATATTACAACAAACCTTACTCTCAGAAATATGAAAATCTGAAAGAAATTGACCAATACCTGGAAGTACACCACCTACCAAAATTTAGCCAAAACGAAGTGGAAATGTTGAACAGGCCTATATCAAGTTCTGAAACAGCATCAACTATACAAATTTTTCTCCCTTAAAAAAAAAAAAAAAGAAGAAGCCCAGGACCAGATGGCTTTACATCAGAATTCTACCAAACCTTTAGTGAAAAACTAGTACCTATATTACCAAACCTCTTCCAAAATATAGAAAAAGAAGGAATACTACCTAATATAGTCACCTTGATCCCTAAACCAGGGAAAGACCCAAAAAGAAAAGAAAATTATAGACCAATATCACTAATGAATATTGATGCAAAAAAACTCAGTAAGATCCTAACAAACAGAATCAACAGTACATCAAAAAAATTATACACCATGACCAAGTGGGATTTATCCCATGCTCTCAAGGCTGGTTCAATATACATAAATCTATAAATGTAATTCAGCACATAAACAAATTAAAAAATAAAGACCATATGATTCTCTCAATTGATGCAGAAAAAGCTTTTGATAATATCCAGCATCCCTTCATGATCAGTACACTTAAGAAAATTGGTATAGAAGGGACATTTCTTAAACTAATAGCGGCCATCTACAGCAACCCCACAGCAAATATCGTATTGAATGGAGTTAAATTCAAATCATCTCCATTTAGATCAGGAACCAGGCAAGGTTGCCCATCATCTCCATTGCTCTTTAACATTGTAATGGAAGTTTTAGCCATTGCAATTAGGGCAGAAAAGGTGATTAAGGGTATCCACATAGGGTCAGAAGAGATCAAACTTTCACTCTTCACAGATGACATGATTGTATATCTGGAAAACACTAGGGATTTTACTACAAAACTTTTGGAAGTGATCAAGGAAGACAGCAATGTCTCAGGCTACAAAATCAACACCCATAAATCTGCAGCCTTTATATATACCAACAATAGCTAAGCTGAAAAAACAGTCAAGGACTCTATTCCTTTCACAGTAGTGCCAAAGATGAAATATTTGGGAGTTTATCTAACAAAGGATGTGAAAGATCTCTATAAAGAGAACTATGAAACTTTAAGAAAAGAAATAGCTGAAGATGTTAACAAATGGAAAAACATACCATGCTCATGGCTGGTAAAAATCAACATCGGTAACATATCTATATTACCCAAAGCAATATATAATTTTAATGCAATTCCTATCAAAGCTCCATTGTCATATTTTAAAGATCTTGAAAAAATAATACTTCATTTTATATGGAATTAGAAAAAACCTTGAATAGCCAAAACATTACTCAGAAATAAAAACAAAGCAGGAGGAATCATGCTACCAGACTCGAGATTGTACTATAAATCCATAGTGATCAAAACAGCGTGGTACTGGCACAAAAACAGAGTAGTAGATGTCTGGAACAGAATAGAGAAACAAGAGATGAATCTAGCTACTTACCATTATTTGATCTTTGACAAGCCAATTAAAAACATTCAGTGGGGAAAAGATTCCCTATTTAACAAATGGTGCTGGGTGAACTGGCTGGTGATCTGTAAAAGACTGAAACTGGACCCACACCTTTCACCATTAACTAAGATAGACTCTCACTGGATAAAAGATTTAAACTTAAAACATGAAACCATAAAAATACTTGAAGAAAGTGCAGGGAAAACTCTTGAAGGAATTGGCCTGGGTGAATATTTTATGAAGAGGACTCCCCAGGCAATCAAAGCAGTATCAAAAATACATTACTGGAACCTGATCAAACTAAAAAGCTTCTGCACAGCCATGAACATAGTAAGTAAAGCAAGCAGACAGACCTCAGAATGGGAGAAAATATTTGCAGGTTATACCTCCAATAAAGGTTTAATAACCAGAATCCACAGAGAACTCAAACGTATTAGCAAGAAAAGAACAAGTGATCCCATCTCAGAGGGGGCAAAGGACTTGAAGAGAAACTTCTCTAAAGAAGACAGATGCACAATCTACAGACACATGAAAAAAAGCTCATCATCCTTAATCATCAGAGAAATGCAAATCAAAATTGCTTTGAGATATCACCTAATCCCAGTGAGAGTAGCCCACATAACTAAATCCCCCAACCAGAGATGTTGGTGTGGATGCAGAGAAAAGGGCACACTTCCACACTGCTGGTGGGAATGCACACTAATATATTCCTTTTGAAGGATGTTTGGATAATACTTAGAGATCTAAAAATAGACCTGCCATTTGATCCTATAATTCCTTTACTAGGTATACACACAGAAGACCAAAATTCACAATATAACAAAGACATCTGTACCAGAAAGTTTATTGCAGCCCAATTCATAATTGCTAAGTCATGGAAGAAGCCCAAGTGCCCATCGACCCACGAATGGACTAGCAAATTGTGGTACATGTATACTATGGAATATTATGCAACCTTAAAGAAAGATGGAGACTTTACCTCTTTCATATTTACATGGATGGAGCTGGAACATATTCTTCTTAGCAAAGTATCTCAAGAATGGAAGAAAAAGTATCCAATGTACTCAGCCCTACTATTATGAAGCTAATTTATAGCTTTATAAATTATGAAGCTATATAAATTATGAAGCTAATTTATAGCTTTCATATGAAGGCTATAACCCAACTATAGCACAAGAATATGGGGAAAGGGCCAAGGGAGGGGAAAGGAGGGGGGAAGTCAGGGTGGAGGGAGGGTAATGGGTGGGGCCACACCTATGGTGCATCTTAGAATGGGTACAGGCGAAACCTACTAAATGCAGAATACAAATGTCTACATACAGTAACTAAGAAAGTTCCACGAAGGCTACGTTGAACAGTTTGATGAGAATATTTCAGATTGTGTATGAAACCAGCACATTGTACCCCTGGATTGCACAAATGTATATAGCTATGATTTAACAATAAAAAATAAATAAATAAAATTTTTTAAAAAGGATAAATAAATAAATAAAAGAGTTGCAGCAGAAAAAAAAATTGCACTGTACCCTATAAATACATAGAATTGTTATGTAAATTAAAAATAAAATTTTAAATGTAACCTTTTCGGATTTCTCTAGATATACTGATTACATATTTTAATACCTTCTTTTAAATTACATATTTCTCTGGGATTCCAGCTTTTATTTTCTTAGTCTCAATTGTTACCTTTCATGTCACTGATATTTGACAAGTGGCACGTGTCTATCTGGAAATCTTTGGTTGTCCGTTTATTTTAATAATTTAGCCCTGAGGAGAAGGTGAATTTCTTCTTCTGCTGTATATACAAGATGATTTTTCCCTTTCTTTGACTGGAAAGTTTGAAGAGACCTCAAAGTATTGGAAGGCTGGGGCCGATTATCAGTCTTCATTTTAGGGTGAACAGTTAGGCTTTCAGACGGGGACTTTTAAAACAGTGAAGGTTTTACTCTCAGGCTCCCAAACTCCATTAGGAACCTTTGCTCTCACTTTAGAGAAGAACTTCTTGACCATTTGCTGGAAGTGAAGTATCCGCGTGTGTGTGTATGGGTGTGCAGGCTGGAAGTGTGCGTTGTGCACAGTTGTTTCTTTTACAGATCTCCAATTACTCCTCTGGTTTTCAGCTTTGCTTCTGACTCTGGCCCTCCACCTTTGGTGCTGACTTACAGCTCAGTGCTCCTCTGAGACTTGGCAGGGTAAATTAGCCTCTCATTTTTGCTGTAGTTCCCTTGTGTACTTCTGTAGTTGAATTTTTGAATTAGTTTTTAATCCCAGATTTGTTAAGAAATGCTGTGAAGTTTCTAAATGATCAGTTCTTTCATTTGGCTTTTGTTGTTAATGTTTAGCTTTATTATAATGGGTTCAGAGAATGACACGAGTTTGGACTGTGGCACTACAGCCAGTTTTGAGGATTTGTTTTGTCTTTTTGGTACTGAGGATATGAACAACCTAGTGAACTTTTTATCTGCTTATCACTGAATTCTCTCAATATTAGCATGGAGCAAAAACCTCTGCCGATATGTAGAAGTTGGTGGATAAAGCTCACTCCCCCATATTTCTCAAGGATGAATGTGGCATTGGCTGGGCTCAGTGAAGGGCACTACTAGGGTTCCTCAGGTTTTTGAGCTAATATCTGCCTACTACTCCACAATCTCTATACTCTTTCATCTTCTTCCTGTGGGGTATTAAGTATGGCTTGCAATTTAAATGAGTAGGACCTAGACAGGGAACTGAGACTATTCTGATTTGGGGATTTCACTCGTTACTGACAGTTTTCTTCTTCTATAGTTATTGGTGCAGTCACAGTCCAACATTTCATTGCAGAACTGCTCGCCTGCCTTTTTGTAGTAGATTCTCCAAGTTAGAATGTATACTTGAGTTGTAAAGTGACCTTAAGAATGTAAGTCACAATGAGTTTGGATCCTGGTGTAGTTTCCAGATTTCTCCAATCTCTCTTACCCACAAGAC
Organism: Nycticebus coucang; assembly: GCF_027406575.1. Classification (NCBI taxonomy): domain Eukaryota; kingdom Metazoa; phylum Chordata; class Mammalia; order Primates; family Lorisidae; genus Nycticebus; species Nycticebus coucang. The sequence continues at coordinate 43,540,056 of NC_069794.1, read as the reverse complement.
TCACACACAGGTGTGTGTGCACACACATAGACCCACACAGACACATGCACGATTTCTTAAAGCAAACCCATGTGGTTCCTTTGCTACAAACATTAATTCAAGTTTTGGCTATTAATAGCATTGATTCTTTTTTTTTTATTGCTAACCCTACTGTAGAATTTATCACATTTACTTGGTAATTTATATTGTATCAGTGAAGAAATGTAAATATGTGGGCTCAATTTGATATTTTGAAATCAATGGTTCATTTTTTGGTTTCCTTTTACCAAATAAAGCATCTGTGATACTTCCACCAAAGAGAATGGAGCTCTCTGATTTAGAGTCTCATGATCTCCTTTATGGTATGGGCCATTTAATTTATGTTATTGGGCTAGGCAATATATGGAATTTTTTATAAGCACTTGAAACAAAGTTGTATTGGGAAATCTGATGAAGGAAAAATACAATACATATAATGGAAACATCTGGCACCCAGGGATAATTTTTTGTACACACATAGAATCCCTTAGTAAACCTACCAGGTAGGTAGTTTACCCAACCCTAACCATTGACTCCTGTGTCTGCCCACTTGGGTCACAAGAAAAACTTAGTAAGGTGCTATGTCTCCAAACGTCTTAGTTTTCTAGTTTCCTTTCAGCTGAGTTTGGTCCTAACATTACCTTCTCTGGAAACATTGGAGTGTGTTATTTTTAGTACTTCCTCATGGCTAGATCATAGACACAGGTAATATTCTACTCAATTATGAAATCAAATAAGAATTCATTTCAATGCTAACTTAATCAAACTATTATTCTCTATTTTAAGAGATCTGGACCCTATTCCTTCCTTTATTGCACAGGAGACATGCATTAAATAACAAAAACTTCCAGCTCTTAGAATATTAATGGGAAGTTCAAATTCCTGAACATAAATAAGTAACTAGTATTTATAGCAAAACCAATCTTTTAGTATCTATTTGCCTTTTCTTGTTTATAACATTTTATACAAGATAAGATCTAAGTCTTAATTTTTATAAGGCAGAAAAAGTAGAAAAAGAGAATATACAGCATGTTTTAAGGCAGGAAGAAGGACTTATGTCCCTGTCTGAATAGAAGAGTTAGCCAAAAGACAGAAGCTGTCTCCAGTTACATTATGGATATCAGCCAAGTTTGCAATGAGGTAGACAGTATGTCAGCACAATTTTGACCAGAAGCCAAAGGAATGAACCTGGGGCCAAATAGGAAAGAATACCTCACTACCCTAGAGACTGAAAGAAAGACCCAAGACAGTAACTTGAGCCAGAAGTTAGAAATTGGAATGACTAACTAGACCAGCAAAACCCTCAAGGTTGAGAGGTCTGCAGACTAAAGGTGAATAATGACGATTGCTCTGGTAAAGCCTGGAGTTTTTAAAATGAATATTTTAAAAGAAATCCACCAAACATAAAACTACTTGTAGTAAAGAAAAGGGTAGATAACAGAGCGTTTTATTTCACTGAAAATGTTAAGGCAATTTGGTATGAGATTTCAGCTTCCGCAAGTAAAAATACAGCCACCTCACCTTTGTTCCTTGACTTTCAGGGACAAGTGGTCCTGTAGGATTCAAGGCCGGGATCTCAATTTGTGTTCCTTTGTCTCATTTGACTTCTTCAGGGAACTTGTTGATTGTTTCTTACTCCTGTCCTGCTAATCATTAACCACTTTTCCTCCGAAACTATTCCTTTAATGTCTCATCATATAAAGTAAACACCTTCTCTGTCTTTAAAATAGTCCTCAATTCTATACACTTCCACTAGCTAATGCCCAAACTCTTTCTTTATAGCTAAGCCTCGTGAAAATTACTTTTTGTTTTACTTTCTTTGTAATTGTATTTAGCCCAATTCACACTTCCTCCCACTGCAGTCTAATCTAGTCCTTAATACTCTTAAAATATTACCCTTTTTAAAGTCATTAAAAAGTTCCTCATTATTAAATTGAGTAAGTGCACATATCCTTTGTCTTCCTTTTTTTTTTTTTTATTAAATCCACTAAGCATTTGGCTTATTTACTTCCGTATACAGTTCTATACATTTTCTGAAGAGAATTTCACCATGCATTTCATCTTCTTCAAAAGACTCTGCTCATGGGCAGGGCTTGTGGCTCAGTGAGTAGGGAGCTGGCCCCATATACCTGAGGTGGTGGGTTCAAATCTGGCCCCAGCCAAAAACTGCAAACAAACAAACAAACAAAAAACCCTTCAATCAAGGGACTCTAGTTAGTTTGTACACATGGGCAATGGAACGGTAAAATGGGAAGAGGTTTGGGAGAGTGCAAGAAAACAGGATATCAGGAAGGTGGCTTTTGTTGGGATATTTTCCTCCTTTTATTGCTAGGTTCAGATTATAGATCAGAGTGTAAAAATCACTCAGTGAATAAGGTACTTTTGTATCTCATTTCAACCTACAGAGTAGTTTTAGAGCTTCCAAAGGAAACAACATACCAACATTTGAAAGGCTTACTCATTAAATTTATGGAAGTGTTACCTCACACTTGCAGAGCAAATCTTCTCTTACTCATTCTGTGAGAACACTGACAGTTTGTTCTCTCAGCATTTGACATTGGCTAGAGCTCTCTCAATCAATGACACTCTCCAACGTACGTGTCACTGGAAATATAATAATGAAGGGTTAATGATATACACTTAAAAATTTAAAAGTGAGCTTTAAAGAGAAAAGAATCAGAGGATGCTGGGGAAATTGCAAATGTCCATTATTTATGGAATGCTTGACAAGAAGAAGACAGATCATTTGACTCCTGTCAACTAGGACTCAGAGAAGGTGTTAAAATTTTGAATATCACATTTTAGATGTTTTGTTTTGTTGTATTCAAATTTTTAGAAAATACAGAATATGCTTATTTTCTAACGAACAGCTTTAAATAAATATTCGAAAATGGTGTTCATCTTCATATTTATTTTTTATTACTTCTTCATTTTGAAGTATATAAACGTCCACAAGCATAAAAACTCTTTGAAATGGCCATGGATAATTATACTGGTTTCACATAGTTGGTAGAAAACAGAGAATAGGGGACTTTCATATGAGATACAAATGGGAAAATATATGGGAATTAATGGCAGATTAGCATCATTTATTTTTATATTTGCTGCATTTTGTTATTTTTAATAGAATTCCATTCGCCAAGGTTTGGCTCCAAATGTAAGTTATTTAACAGATATCATTAGGTTGCTAAGCATTAACACTTAATTATCATATTAATAAACAGTTATTACTCTCTTCCACACTAAGCCTTGCCTCTGCCACATTAGTATGCATGCACTGCTCTTAGGCAACTTAATTGTCCTTAAAGGAAATCATTACAATTTAAATGAAATTGGGAGCTACTGGTTAGGGAAAGCCGTAGGGCATGCACAGTACATACTAAACAAGGAACTGTAATTTCCCCAAATCACATTTTTTTTTCAGTAATTTCACATCACAGCACTATATCTATTTGGTTAAGGGGAAAACAGTTTATTTTTTGCCTTCCAATTTTACAAGGGCACCATTTAACCAAGGACGTGCAAGACTCTGAAATGGTAGCAAAAAAACTTGAGTAAATCAAATAATTTTTTTTTTTTTTTTTTTTTTTTTTTTTGCTGCTGGTAAACTGTCGTCAGCATTTGCAACACAGTCAATGAAGCAATAAAGTATAGCGTGGTGGGCAGCCGTCAACCACCGTGTCTGCCTCCAGGACAGAGGGCAGCAGGAGGCCAAAGGCTTTATGGAGACAGCTGTTGCCTCTCCCCATATGTGATTTTGTTCAATCACTTCACAGCGACGGACTTCACATGCTGCTGCAGAAATGGGGAATAGGGTCATTCTCCCGTGTCCTGTTACCCCTTCCCTATAGTCAAGAACTCATTTTTTTTTTCATCCTCAACCATAAAATAACTTAGTTTAGTGATTTGAGTTAAATATTCTGCTATTGAAATGCAAAGAGTTTACATATCCCTGGGCTTCGATTTGTGATAGATAATTAATCAATGTTTTACACAACCTTAAACAGCTCTTTATTTTTAGTGAGTGACTCATGATGAAAACAAGAATTTAATTCATGTGGGTATCTAGCATTTTCAGATTAATTCATTAGCCACTGAGAGTTAACTTTATTAATGCCTAGCTTTGTGGGAATATATGAGGACTGGCAGTAAAATGAAGGAAAACTCTGTCTTTTCTAAAATATATAAACAATGCAATGAACATTTGAAATGCTGAAATGAAACCACAGCTGCCAGGTGCCAGGGAACCAAAACTGGGCATCTCCTAATCCAATTGCAATTGTTGCCTTTCATTGACAAAAATCGAATACTTCCACTTTATATGTCAGTTAGATGTCTCCGTTTTACACATTAGAAAACTGAGATAAGACAGGCTCATTAACTTCCCTTAGATCTTGCAGCTACTAATTGACTCTACAAGGCTTAGATCCCTGGTCTGTCTGCCTTTGGTGCATATATTCATACTTGAATGTTTCACTACAAACCCCCAAAGCACCGTTATTATTACCACAGACCACCCTGTTACATCTAGAATGTGCCACTAATGCAGGAAGAGAAAACTGATTTATTAATCATTGTCAAACAAATTATAGCGACACCCTTGTCTTAGACATTATGCATTACGGTATTTTCTATGCTATTCCATTAGCAGGATGCTTTCTGAGTAGTCTTTTTTCATGGCAGTTCTTCAAAGAGTTTTGCTTTCATTTTTAATAGGAAAAAATATAACCAAATTAGTAGGCAGAAGTGAGGCACAAACACTGGGAAATATGGTGCATGATAGAAAAGCTGAGAATCATTTTTAAAATGTTTCTATTTCCTGGCATCCTTATGGTAACCTACTGAATTTGCAGATTTATGGTGAAGGTATTTCCTTAATTTTTTGCTTTCAAAGAACGTGACCTTGGATGTGATAGATAGCCTCTCAGAGCTTCAGGTTTTTTACTTGTTAAATAAGAGTGATAAGTTATGCTAAATTTATTCTACATGTTTAAGAGAGACAAAATATTCATATTTTCATACTACAAAGCAATGGACATGAAGCATTTTTTTTTATTGATTTTTCATGTAGTAGCAAAGGAAAAGGCTTTAAAGTCAGACAGACCCAGGTTGAAATTACAAAGACCGATTGTCTAATGATGATAGTTTCATTTATTATATCTCTCAACGGGAGATAATATGCACCTTATCATTGTAGTAAAAAACAAAAGAAAATGTGTCTGACTTCCTGAGATACAAAATACCTGAAGAAAATGATACCAGTTGCTATCTTTAATCCAGCTCTGGCTAGTGTTCATACAATAGAGTACAAATTACACTTAGGAAGCTTTATAATTTATCCAATCTTCAAAATTTGGATTTATACTTCATAATTTATTTTATCAGACCCTCCTGGATTCACTTATTCCCAATTTTCTTCCTTGTTTTCTGATGAATGGAAGGCCACAGATTTTCCGACTAAACAACTAAGCATGGCTGGCTGTCTTATCCTTCCTAGGCTAAAGCCTAGGCAGTCTCTGTCGTTTCTACAGAGGTGCAATCGCTCTTAAGTCCAAGCTCAAATATGATGCCAAGTACCAACTAAAGCTGTGACTAGTTTAATAACAAGCCTTTTATTGGCTTTCTCTGAATCCTTGCTGCACATTCATTTTTACTTCCTACTCACTACCTGGGATTTCATCCAATAACAAAGTTTTACCAGGCAAATCTTTGCTAAAGCCACATTTTCTTTTTTTTTTTTTTTTGTCTAGACAAAAATTTATTTACTTCTGGGAGTATTTAAAACTCAAATTTGATAGGAAGAGGTAAATTAAAGAAGTGGGATGGGATATATAACAAAAGTAACTGAAAAGAACATAGAGTTTTAGAATATGTGTGATCTGGATTTCTGTCCTCACCCCCTAAAATTAAGTTGCCAACTCTCCTGTCCTAGCTCAGGGTTCTCAACCCTGCTTGTGAATAAAAATCACTTAAGTCATTGAATTGAAACAATTCACCAAATTGGCCCTTGGAGGTCAACCTACAGGATGTAGGGATTTTAGAGTAGGCTTCATGCTGAAAGAAATAAGACCATGTTTCTTACACTAAGTAGAGTGTTAATCACTCCTTGTAGTCAATGACATCATAGTTAGTCATGTGTTCATTTGAGGTATAAATGCAAGGCAAGTGCAGTTGATCAGTATAAAGCCAGTTGTAATTAAACATTTAATAATGTAGTATAATGTTTTTATGACTTTGAAGACCTTATAAAAAGTTAATTACCAAGTTAAGATAGGCTGTCAAAGCCAAAGAGCCTCCATAGTGATTTTAAGAAGACTTTTATCTTCTGTAGTTACAGGATATATTCGACTTAAAATAAGACCAAAAATCTGATTATAGATTTAAATCACAAAATACACTAAATTTGTAGCCTCAATAGGTGTCTTATACACATATCCAAGTGTGAGTCATGACAGGAAAATATTGCCAGAAGAGGGTAATAAATCCAGGTTCCTGGCAGATTAGTGATGTTTTCAGGAGTTCAGAGAGAACTGTGTATTCCAGAATATCCTGCCTTAAATTAAAGACAAGTTGTTGGTCACAGCACTATATACCACAAAGAAAGAGCCACTGTGTTTGATGCCTCTTGGTGTTATGAATGCAACATACTTATCACTTGAGAATATCGCCTAAACCATTGATCAAGAGATTCTGAATGCTATCAGTGGGGGGTGAGATTCAGTGTTCTGGTCTTCAGTGAAGGTTGCCCTGTATTGTGACCATTTTTCATAGACCAATCATATTAGAGCAATGGTTCTCAACCTTCCTAATGCCGCAATGTGTTTTCATTGTTACAAAGGGGTCATGACCCATAGGTTGAGAACTGCTGTGCTGGAGGAACCTGTGGTAGATAAGGATGCTGTGTTGAGTCTCTAGTTATGGGATAATCACATGGATCCTGGAATAAGACCATGCCCACCAAAGCAGATAATTACCCTGTATTTGAAAAATGTAGTTTTGTCCTCACATGTCAGCGACTGCATTTATCTAAACATCTGATATTTTCTGAGCACCTGACCAAGGAAAGGCAAGAGATTGTATAATCAGAACTTTCTACCATAAATGAAATTATTTTGAATTTAGTTAGTCATAAGGTTGGGCAGGTGGTATAGCAATTGAATATTTGATAGAAGTGACACATTTAGGAGTAGGCTGAAGCAGATCCAGAAAGCACAAGTAAATTAAATGAACAGATGGCCCAGACTCCCTTGTCACTTACTTCTGTTTATTCAATGTTTATCCTTCGACTCACAACTATGTCCTTATGGAAGGTAACTTTTGACCAATTGACAGAGGATGAAAAGACGTAGGCCTGGCTCACAGATGGAACATCACAATATGTTGGTATTATGAGGAAATGAGCTGCTGCCACGTTACATCTCTATTCATAGGTGGCCCTGAAAGACATTCATGAAATCAAAGCATATCAAAGGGCAAAGCTGTGAGCAAAATACTCAGTCATCCGCTTTGCACAGAGGGAGGTATTATCTAATATGTGGATAAACATGAAATCCTGTGTGATGGATAATGGCTAGGAATAAATAAGAATGGAAGATTGAGGATAAGGAAGTCTACAGAAGAGTTATGTGGAGGAACTTAACGCGAGATGGCACAAAGTATGCAGATATTTGTGTGTCATATTAATGCCCACCAGTGACCTTCTCCCACAGCGCAAGGTCTGAAAACCCAGGAGGACAGGGTGACTACCTGCATATCAGCAAGCCTCTTTCTTCAGCCATCCCATTATCTGTGAAATTGACCCATGAACACAATAGCTATGGTGGCATGACTGGAGGCTAGGTACTTGTCAAAAATCATGGATTGCTAATTGGAAAGGCTGGATTAGCTATTATAGAATGTCCAACTGCTGAGATGAATACCAGTGCTGACACCGTTACTTAGAGAAAACATCTAGTGGCAGGTGGATTACATCTAGCACCTTCTACGTTGGATGGAACAAAGATAACTTCCACTGATAATTGATATCAGTCGAGAGTAGCAACTTTACAATTTGATTACCTTCAGAATGTCTAATCCAGTACACACAGTATTGTTTCTAATTAATGACTTACGATAATGGGTGAATGGCCATGGGATTTATGATCTTCCCATGCTTTCCATTTATCCAAAATGTCTATTGAAACGGAATAATCAAATGGTCCATTGAAGTTTCTGCTAAGGCATCAACTTGAAGTCATTAACATAAGGTGTTTGAGATACTCTTATGGTCATATTATTATATTTAAAAAATCACCCTTTCAGTGGCTTAAACAAGTTATTATCATCTCTCACTCTTCTTTTGGTTGACAAGATTCAACTGGAATGTCCTCACTGGGAAAGTTTAGTTGGCTGGGATCAGAAAATTGAGTCCGAGGCTGATGTTTTAGCTGGGTCTGCAAGACTGGATAGGGTTGATAATTCACTCACATGACTCACAGTCAATGTCAAGACTTCATCTGTGGCTAATAGATGGAGTGTCTATGTACAACCTCTCCATCTATCTTGGGATTGATAGCTGGGTTCTATAAGGGAGAATTCTAATAGCAGGTATTCTAAAAGATACATGTTGGAGTGGAAAAACTTCTTATGATCTGGTACACAGTAGAATTGTTGAAGCTATTTTTAATCAAGGTATTCACTAAATTCAGTTCTGATGAAGGATGCGGAGGAGTTAGATTTTTGGCTCCTGATATAAGACTGACATAGTTACATTGCAGAAGGACATGTAGGATGGAAGGTATTGTGACCATTTTGGAAAACACAGTGAGTTTGAATGCATTGTCTTCATAGAGGTGTTCATGTGTTGATCAGTGGCTGATATACAGGTCCAAGAAACAAAAGGAAGAAGTAGGATAGACTCCAGCTTTATGGTTCCCAGTGACCAACTTTTGAAATTTGTGCATTCTTCTTTCCTCCTAAGAAATAACTCAGCTGAAACAGAGGTCCTGTTGAATGGAAATAGTTTCCACTAGAGAAAACTTGTAAGAGTTTCAAAGACATAGAAGTTGCAAATATCAGTAGGCCATATTGGGATATTCATTCCAATCCAGGAGCAAAGAAAGGATTGCTAGACTGCCTGGTACAGTCAACTTTATTTATCAAGAGAAGTTGGGGTGTTCTGCACAATGGATACTGAAAGGAATGTGTATAAATTAATTTCAATGTGATATTCCCTGGTGCTTTTTATGCAACAAATTCAGCCTGACATGAGAAAGATAACTCTACTCCGAAATGTTGGATAAGCAGAGTTTTGTCACTTTACTCCTCCACTAAGCAGGGTGAAATACATGTGTACTAGTCAAAGGGAGTAGGGTTGGTGAATCCAAAATTAGTTGATGGAGGAATATCAACCATTGCTCAGAAGCAGGTACAGTGACAGGAACTGTGGCATGGTTTGCTAATCCTCTGTAATACTTTTCAAAATTCTGCAACTGCTTCCACCTTACATGATGAATTTGTTTCCCCATACTTGGTAAAGAAGTTGCACAATTTTATATTCTTATTAGAATAATATTTAGATATTTTTCAAGAATGTGAGAAGACTAGAGTGACACAAGTACTAGACTACATAAAATCTAATTTGCATGCTCCTTAGATAGATTTGCTCACCTGTCTCCTGAGTCGGGATGCTTCTAAATAGAGATCCATGGCTACCACAGTTGTCCTCTAGTCTCCTAATACCATTAAATGTATCAGACTTCCTTAAAATGATAACCTGGCCTCCACTGCACCTACTGTGGAGAGAACAAAGCATTTATGTCAACCAAGTCCTACATTAGTGAAACCATGAACATGCTCAGTTCTCACCCCTTCCAGGCCCAGATAAAGCACCTCTTTGCTGAGTGGTGGTGATAGCATATTTGACTTCCCCAGTAACTGTCCAAAGAGATCAAAACACATTATCAGGAAAGCTACTAATTCGTAAGGTTTACCTCAAACACCAAGACGTAGGAGGTAAGGAGGCATTAGCACACAAACATTTGCTCTTTCTTCTCTCAGTGATATCAAATTTTTTTCCTCCTAGTGAGATTCTTGGTTTTGGGAATCAAAGAATGACTTCATGGACCACGAGTAAGCAGAAGCAATAGAGATAGTTTATCAGAAGATAGGAACACTTCCAACAAATGGAAGACGTCCCTAATGGGTTAACGTTGCAGCTCCATTGGGTTTGGTCTCTTATGTCTTGTCTGCCCTACCAAACCTGCTAGCAAACACTGGCTGGTTCCTTCAAATCTAGCTGGTTTACATTGTTTGGTTTCTTTAAACGGAACTGACTAGCCTCTGTTGATTGGTCCTTTATTTGTGCTGGCAAATCTTACCACCCAATCTCCAGGCAAGGTCTCTCCCCTGGCATATCTGTGCCTAGCAACAGCCAGTGACCGTTGGCTGTACAGGTCGCTCTAAAGGAGTCCCCCCTCCCACCCTACTTAACTCCTTTCTAGTACCTGCTTAAAGCCTTCCAATTCCTATCATCAGCATCCCATACCAGCACATGGAAGTTTAATTTACTTCCTCAAAATGTCTTATACAAACAAGCAACCAGGATTATTTATTGAAAATCTGTGGCCAGCTAGAAGTGGACTTTTTCTCCCTTTCCTATTTCGGATCTTCCTGCTCCCAAATTCTAGTAATCAAAATAAATCTCAGAGCCTGGCCAAATTCAAAGTGAGTGAAAATAAGGCTCCATCACATTAGGACAAGTTCCATGCACGTACAACAACATAGGAATAGGAGGAATTACTGGCATGTGGATTTTAAGACAATTAATTACAAAACTCATTTCTTTGAATTTTCCAATTCTTCGTTTTTCAGATCTAATATCTGGAAATTTTAAATATCTTAACTTCTGAAGTTTATTTTTAAAATTTCCACTGTAATTTTAATACTTTATATCAAAATTTAAATTTTCAATAATTTATTTTTATTTTTCAAAAGTTCGGTTTTTGTAGTGTATAATTCTTTTTTTCTCTCTGATGTAATACTTGATTTATTTTTTCTCTTACAGATGATGCTGTAGACCAGGGGTATCCAACCTGGGCTTGTAGGACACATGCTGATTTTGTGAGGATTTTTTTTTGCTTATCTGTGGCATCAGATATCACAAAAAGTATGCAGGGTCTTTCTTCTGCTTCATTCTGCTAATCAGCTTTGGTTATTGTTTGTATATTTAATGTGTGGTCCAAGACAACTCTTACTTTTCCAATTTATAGCAATGAGGAAAGTAAAAAAGGTAAGGCACCCCTGTGTGTAGACAGTCTCCAAAAGGAACCCCAATGACCCTCATCTGGTATTCACCCCTTATTTTTACCCCTCCCACAGAGAATGACATATAGACACTGTGACAAATAGAATATGCAGGAAGTACAGGGGAAATTTATGAAGATAGGCCATAAAAGACATTGTCATTTATGTGTTCACTTCTATTGGGTAACTTGCTCTGGGAACACCAGCTGCTGGTGAAATGAGGACAGTCATGAGCTCTGGTAAAGGACCACATGAGGAGGAACGGAGACCTTTTGTCCAATATTAGCACAAACTCATCAGCTGTGTGAGAGAGTTGCCTTGAAAGCTGGTCAAGCTTTCAGATAGCTACAGTCTCAGATAATATCCCTACTGTTAAACAATGAGAAATTTTCAGTCAGAATAGCATTACTAAACTGCTCCCAAATTCCTGACCAAAAAGAATTGGGGGAGGTAATAACATATTCATTATTTTTTAAACCATAAATTTTAGAGAACCTATTAATAGGCACTCCATGAGTAACATAAATAATATTAATTTCAGATTAATAATATTATTTTTATTTCTGCATACTTTTCTAGCATTTTATAAACTTTCTCCTATTTTTGTTTGCTATAGTAATCTCGCTTGGGTGGCCAGTTTATATTTAAGAGTGAAATACTAAAAGGCAACCAAAAGCTTAGTAGTGTTACAAGAATTCTCTTTTTATTTATTTACTTTTTTTATTATTAAATCATAGCTGTGTACATCAATGCAATCATGGGGTACAATGTGCTAGTTTTATATACAATTTGAAAAATCTTCATCAAACTGGTTAACATAGCCTTCATGGCATTTTCTTAGTTATTGTGCTAAGACATTTATATTCTACATTTAGTAAATTTCACATGTACCCTTGTAAGATGCACCGTAGGTGTGGTCCCACCAGTTACCCTCCCTCTACCATCCTCCCCCATTCCCTCCCCTTCCCTCCCTTTCCTCTTTCTCATATTTTTGGGATAATTGATCTATAGCTTTCATATGAAAGCTATAAATTGGTTTCATAGGAGGGCTGAGTACATTGGATACTTTTTCTTCCATTCCTTAGATACTTTGCTAAGAAGAATATGTTCCAGCACCATCCATGTAAACACAAAAGAGGTAAAGTCTCCACCTTTCTTTAAGGCTGCATAATATTCCACGGTGTACATATACCACAATTTATTAATCCATTCGTGGGTCGATGGGCACTTGGGCTTCTTCCATGACTTAGCAATTATGAATTGTGCTGCAATAAACATTCTGGTACAAATATCTTTTTTATAATGTGATTTTTGGTTCTAGATATATACCTAGTAGAGGAATTGTAAGATCGAATGGCAGGTCTATGTTTAGATCCCTAAGTGTTCTCCAAACATCTTTCCAAAAGGAACGTATTAGTTTGCATTCCCACCAGCAGTGTAGAAATGTTTCCTTTTCTCCACATCCACCCCGACCTCTCTGATTTTGGGATTTTGTGATGTGGGCTAATCTTACTGGAGTTAGATGATATCTTAAAGTAGTTTTGATTCACATTTCTCTGATGATTAAGGATGATGAGCATTTTTTCATATGTCTGTAGGCCATGCGCCTGTCTTCTTCAGAGAAATTTCTCTTCAAGTCCCTTGCCCACCCTGAGATGGGATTACTTGTTCTTTTCTTGCTAATATGTTTGAGGTCTCTGTGGATTCTGGTTATTAAACCTTTGTCAGAGACATAACCTGCAAATATCTTCTCCCATTCTGAGGGCTATCTGCTTGCTTTACTTACTGTGTTCTTGGCTATGCAGAAGCCTTTTAGTTTGATTGGGTCCCACTAATGTATTTTTGGTGTTGCTTCAGTTGCCCAGGAGGGTCCTCCTCATAAAATATTCACCCAGGCCGATTTCTTCAAGTATTTTGCACTTTCGTCAAGTATTCATGTACTTTCTTCAAATATTTTTATAGTTTCATGTCTTGAGTTTAAATCTTTAATCCAGTGAGAGTCTATCTTAGTTAATGATGAAATCTTTTTCATAAATTGCTTTAAGACATTTCCACTTCTTTGAAAGAGATAGTCATCTATCAATGTTTACCATTTTACTCTTTGTCTTATCATTTTCCTTAGAAAAAAGTCTTCACATTTTCTATATGGGAAGGCTGCTATAGAACTAGGCAAAAGGGTTGGGGCCATATAGTTTTAAGTTGGAAATGTTCAGTTAATACCTGCTGTTTGGTCTAGTGATTCACAAACCTGCCCTCCACTAAGCCATGGTTCCTTTTATTCAGAGAGTATTTCTGATACAATCTCTCAATAGAATAAACCTTCTGTCTTCGCCCAGATGAAGAAAGCTACCTGGAGAGGAGTTTTAGTTTTATCCCTCACCTATCTGTCGTAGAGGGCTGGGTAAGAGGAAAACTCTCAAATGAGTGGCAACTGCACTCCTAGTCATTGCCTGGAGATCCTGATTCCTTGTAACTTATTACTTTGTCATCATCTATAGTATTGCACTCACTTATGGATACAGGCTGGACTACCAGCACTGCATCCAAATTGTAGCCAAGAAGGGTGGAGATAAAATGAGTGGGGAGGGCAAATAGTCTCACTCTCTTGCCCAAGCTAGAGTGCCATGGCCTCAGCCTAGCTCCCAGCAACCTCAGACTCCTACGCGTAAGCAATCTTTTTGCCTCAGCCTTCCAAGTAGTTAGGACTACAAGCGACGCCATCACAACAGCTAATTGTTCTTTTTTTAGGAAAGACAGACGGGGTGTCGCTTTTGAACAGGCTGGTCTTGAACTCCTGAGCTCAAGCAATCCTCCCACCTTCCAGAATGCTTTGGTTACAGGTGGGAGCCTCCACTCCCAGCCAGTAAATACCTTCTTCTCAATGGACATGATCTGAGACTCACACAACTATATTCATTCACATTCCATTCACTGTATCTTAATGAACATATAGTATGATAATATAACTGCCAACATGTTTAGAAATATAGTAAGATCTGGGAGTTGTTCATATATCCAAGTAAGGGGTAGGAGACATGTTAATGAAAGGAAGAAGGAGGAAATAATTTGCCTTCATTCCTTCTGATAATTTCAGCTTTACCTTCTCTAAAATTTTATCATTCATCACATGCATTCAGTCTCTCAAACATTTGTTTATAAATCCTGCCTCCTTTTTTCATTTTTTTTATTTTTAAGTGGATATACTTTTTTTATATTATTATACTTTTCTTTCTCAGTGTATGAACTACTATTTCACTAGGCTTAAGGAGCAAGTAAAAACTCATGTATTCAACCTTCTATATAAAATTGGAAGATATTTTCTAGAGATGGTCAGACCTTTATAGTATATACAATTGATCACAAAATAATCTATATGTAAATTTTTCCTACTTCAAATTAATATAGCTTTTCAGTGAGAGACAGTATACGGTCAATACTTATTATGCACTGTAGTTATGTTCTATAAAGTCAGTACACACAGAATTACCACATAATGAACCATTGCCCCAGGGGAAATATGTTCATATAGGAATACAGATCTCCTGTAGATTATACTCATAAATCCTTAAAACAACTCAAACTGGTAGATTCCATTTATTTTACAAAATAGAAAATGAGGTTTAGAATTGTTAGGCAGCTTGCTTGATGCCATCCCATTAACCAGTGCCAGAGTTGGGATTCAAACCCATCTAACTGGCCTCAGATAGAGGTTCTTGCACTACACTACATTGTCCCCCACTGTGTCTTCTCCAGTCTTCTCTGACAGATGAACCACTAAGGCAGATCTTCAAGTTGTATCATGTTGACATTGAGTGACTCAAATATTTTGCTGCTCGGAGCATGTTTGTTAATGTCTGTGAAAGTATCACAAATATTGATTTCATATTGATTTGAGGGTTACAAATAAGTTTTAGTAAGTAGGAAAATTCACAAATACGGAATCTGGGAATAATGAAGACTGGACTGTAAAATGCTGTTGAACACATATCTTATGTATATGCTGAGTATGTTACAAGCGCTAATTCATATTCTGAACACAAGTGGACTAACATATAAAATTATGTATCTGCTATCATATATATTTCCATTGATAAAGGAATTTTGTGGATTTCTAAGTCTGTGTTCTCACTATATATAATTTATGATTAATTCTCTCAAATGTCTATCAGGGGTCCTCAAACTGCTGCCTGCGGGCCACATGAGGCGGTGTGATTGTATTTGTTCTTGTTTTGTTTTTTTTTACTTCAAAATAAGATATGTGTGCATAGGAATTTGTTCATAGTTTTTTTTTTTTTTTTTTTTTTTTTTTTTTAACTATAGTGCAGCCCTCCAACGGTCTAGGGACAATGAACTGGCCCCCTGTTTAAAAATTTTGAGGACCCCTGGTAGTCACATGCCAAGAGGGGGTCAGGACAACAGAACATACAAAACATTGGAAAACAAAACATTGGGGGTTGGAGGGTCAGTCCCTGACTCTCTCATTGCTATGTGACTTTTTAAATATCATTATTATTTGTGATTTCCTAGAGGAATAAAATGTTGATAACTTTATAGTTTTGGTAGTTTATTTATTGACAAAATGCATCGCATTTGTATTGAAATGACCATTGAGAATTCGTTCTGGAAAACTTGTGATTGGGTCAACAAACAGAATATTGCTTGAAAATAAATTTTCATAAAAGGCAACACACCAAACACTTGAGGTAATGAATACCTAGTTCAATATAGTCCACTTCATAATCTCATGATCTTAAGTCTTCTTTGTTTATTTGTGTAAAATCATCAGTCTTGGAGTTTTATTACTTCATCTCACACACATTCATAATCTATATTAGTATTGATATCATCTCATACTTATTTATCCACCTCACTCCTTACAGATTATAATATTTATATGACTATTTTCATCACTAACTTTTATCCTTTCAAGAATTGCTTTTCAGCCCATGCAATATGTATTATTTTTCACAATTTAATAAAAATGCAAATTTAAAAATATAATTTATAGTATGTACAATGACCTGCCCCCCCTTCACCTCAGATGGAATTATTTATGAACTTGATAATGAGTTCTTAGTAAGAATTGAGAAAAAAAAAAAGCCCTAGAAGCATATAAATATCACTAAGGATATAAAAAGTCATTACAATAATAACATTATTTCTGTGAAAAATGTTAACAAACATTGAAATTCATATTTGTGAATTGCATGTGACTAAAACTATTTCACAGCTGTTTTCAATAGTTAAACCAATTGTGGATCTTTTGACAAACTTTTTCAAAGACTTTGAGGCATATTTTTAAATGTTTTTATTTCAATATGCAAACTTTAGTTTTTTGTTAAAAATCCTAGTTTCAAAATATGTATACAAATGACCTTCCTGAAAGGAGGATAAATTTTCTATTGAAAGGATAACAAAGAATTTAAGAAACCAGTCATATTCTTGGAAGTTCCCCACATTTGAAAGCAATAATTTAATGTTGCAATGTAATTTCTTTTTAGATCAACAGTGCAACCAGTGTCACATACATAACTAGCTCTCCAAAATAGATCTATAGGCTGATAGTTGGCTGGCTGCAGTAGATAATGGTCACCTGAGGAACAAGTTAAAAAAGGTTTATGAAAACCACTCCTAAAGGAATCTACATTTTACAAAACTTCCCTGACAGTGTATATTTGGGCACAAATGATACAAATGGTAAAGCATCCAATTACTGAATGCCTACTGGGGCAAGAGAGTGGGATTCATTTTGCTCTAACTTAACTTGCAGAATAAAGCTATGAAGCAGATTTCATTATCTAAAATTTACATCACAGGGAAATAAAGCTCATAGAGGTTAAGTACTACAGTCATGTAAACTGGAATAGCAAAACTTGAATAAAAATTTTTATCGTATGTATGTTAGTTTTCTAGGGCTGCCATAATAAAGTAACATAAACTTGGTGGGTTTAAACAATAGAAATTTGTTTCCCCACAGCTTTACGAACTACTGTTCCCAGATCCACGTATTGGTAGGGCCACAGTCGATCTATATCTGTAGTGAAATCCTTTCTTTCTTTTTTTTTTTTTTTATTAAATCATAGCTGTGTACAATAATGCAATCATGAGGTACAATGTGCTGGTTCCATATACAGTTTGAAATATTTTCACCGTACTGGTTAACATAGCCTTCATGGCATTTTCTTAATTATTGTGTTCAAACCCTTGTACTCTACACTTAGTAAACTTCACCTGCACACTTCCAAGATGCACCCTAGGTGTGGACCCACCAATCATCCTCACTCCACCCTTCCTCCCGCTCCATTCCCCTCCCTTGCCCCCCTTTCCCATATTCTTGTACTGAGATTGGGTTATAGCCTTCGTATGAAAGCTATAAATTAGTTTCATATTAGGGGTGAGTACATTGGGTACTTTTTCTTCCATTCTTTGGATACCTTGCTAAGAAGAATATTTTCCATCTCCATCCGTGTAAACATGAAAGGGGTACAGGCTCCATCTTTCTTTACAGCTGCATAATATTCCATAGTGTACAAATACCACTATTTATTAATCCATTCATGAGTTGATGGGCAATGAAATCCTTTCTTAACTTTTCCTACTTTTGGTTGAACCCTACTTTCTTCTTATAAGGATTCTTCTTATAAGGATATCAGTCACATTGAATTAAGGGCCCACCTTACTCCAGTACCGCCTCATTTTAACTAAACTAATTACATCTCAAGGACTCTATTTCCTAATAATGTCATAGTCTGAGGTTATGAGCAAAACACAGGCCAAACCATGAAACATATATTCACAATGCCAGTGTTTCCAGTAAATTTTTAAGTGGCAATATTCACTTTTGGAGTTGAGAAATCCTTGAAAAACCTTTTAAAATAGAACATCTTTGGAACTAAAAGGATTTTGAAATTATATACCGTAAGGTTTTTATTTCAAGGATGAAGAAAATGGAAATCAAGAGGCAAGATAACTTATATCACTTGCCCATGGACATGTTGCTAGTTAGTCGGACAACATTAAAAAGAGCATTAACCTTCTGATCAATAAATAGACCGGTTCCTTATCATAATTTTTTGTTGTACTTTAAATTTTTTAAATCTTGTTTTCCCAAAGTGAAATTCTCCTAGAATTATTTTCTGGCCTATTTTTAAAAAAATTATTTATAAAGAAAATAGGTTTTATTTTCAATGTGTTCATACTAATCTATCATCTTAGGGGTAAACAAATAATATAATCCATTCTTACAAATATTTCTATAGCAAATTCTTAATTCAATGTCTAAAAAGTACTTTGTTTTTTAAAATGCTGTTGTTTTTGAGTTGACGTTACTGTTTTGATGATTGACTGAGATACAGTAGCATTGTAAACGTAAAAATATTCAGGGAACAATTTAACAAAAAATATACTGGACCTCTCAAATAAAAACTAAACAGAACCTCTCAAATAAAAACTAAACAGATAAAACCAACAAAATAAAAAATGCCAACAGAAATTAAGGAGATCCAAGTGGCAAAACAAGATACAATATTTACTGTTTGGAAGATTCAATGTTTTTAAAATGTGAATTCAATACAAAATGATTCTAAAATCAATATAGTCTCAAGCAAAATCCCAACAGGTTTGTTTGGAGACATTGACAAGTGGGTTTTAAAATTTATATAAAATGCAAAAGGCATAGAAAGCAGAGAATCTTGACTAAAAAAAATAAAAAAATAAAAATATTAAAAACCTGAAAAGCCCATGCAACTTTATTTCAATATTTACTGTAAAACTTTAGTATTCAAAACAATTCAGAATTGTTTTAGGACAGAAAAATAGGTAGATGGAGCAGAATTGAAAGTTGATTAATAAATTTAATTGGTTTTCCAAAAAGGTGCCAAAGCAATTCAATGGAAAAAACAAAACACTTTTTAACAAATGTTGCTGGAGCAGATTGATAAATGTATTAAAAAATAAATCTTGATCTCTATTTCGTACCATAAATAACAATTAATTCAAGTTTGAATTAATTAACGTGCACATAAAAGCTAAAACTACAAAGCTTATAAAAGAAAACACAGGAGACTATCTTTGCAACCTTAGAGTAGGCAGTGATTTTTCACATAAAACCCTTAAAAAAGAGTAAAAAGCTAAAATAACAGATTGGATTAACTTAAAACATCTCTGGTCATTAAGATAGAAAATAAAAAGGCAAGACATAGACATAAGTCATTAGTTAGGAGGCAATTACAAATTAAAACCAGGATGAAAACAATTTCACACCCACAAGAAAGGCTAAAATAAAAAGTTTCGCACACCAGTGGATGGCAAGAATGTGGAGAACTAGAGCTCTCATGTGGTACATTGTTGCTGGAGTTGATTTAGGTGTCTCTCTTGATATTACATGATACATACACAACTTTCCATAGGGAATTGATGACATTTTGTCAGTCAGCCTGAGATGTTGAAGCCTTACTTCTCTTTCTTCCTTTTGCCCTTACCTATTTATATTATTTTAAATCCCTTCTTTATGCACATTTAGCCCATATTAGACAATGTCAACTTTTTGCTTCAACCACCAAATGAAATTGATAAAACTCAAGAGAAGAAAAGATAATGTTTTGCCCTTACTTTGCTCTTTCTTTCCCTTTATTCCCTCCTCTCTCCCTCCCTCTTTCTCTCTCTGTCTTGATGTTTCAGGATTATTCTTTTATTTTTTCTTTTCTGTTCAAAGAATTTCCTCTAGTCTATCTTTTAGGGTAAATATGGTTGATACAGGACAGGTGGCGCGGTGGCACCCCAGCTAGCTTAGCCAGGCTGAGCTGGAGGACCTGCCGCCTCCGCCTTGGCAGTTTTGGTGCAGCGGCAGCCGCAGAGGAACCAGCGGGCTGGAGGGTGGGCAAGGGGGGGCTCCCACTCCCACCCCCACCGGAGGCTCCAATAGCCAAAGGAACGGAACAACTGTTGGGGAGACACCGGTGCCTGGGTGTCTCCTTCCCTTTACTCTAATAACTGAAAACGGAACCCCCATTTCCTATGCCTAGGTCAATTTCATGTAAGTTTCCTAGGACCTCAATTCCCTGAATGGACTGTGTCCATTCATTAATACATTCATTCACCTCGCCCCAGCAAAAGACTGTGTCCATTCATTTCCTGGCCAAGGAATTCATGCACCTATATATACCGCTAGCTGGAGAGAGACAGAGAGAGCTTTTCTCCCCCACTTGGGTTTTCTCTCTGGGAGCTTTAGTGTTTTCGTATTCTTTTCTGTAAATAAATTCTGTCTTACCACCCGTCTGTGGTCCACGGATTTATTCTTCAAATCACCAAGACCAAGAACCTGAAATTCTGGTATCATGGTGACAAATCTTATTTTTCTTTCATATGTGAATGTATTGATTTCTCCTTTATTCTTGAAGGTTGTTTTCTCTAGATATAGAATTCTGAGCTGACAGTTTTTTTTTCTAACAGCACTTGAAAAATGCAGTGCTACTTTTTTTCTGGCCTTCATGATTTCTGTTGTGAAATTTGCTGTCAATGTAATTGTTTTGCCTCTGTAGGTAGACAGAAATGTTGCTTTCCTCTCTGTTTTTAAGATTTTTTTCTTTTTCTTTAGTTTTCAAAGATTATTTCTGATGTGTCTTTGAGTGGATTTTGTGGGATTTATGTATTTTTGAAGGGTCAGTCAGCACCTTGTATCTGGATGCTTATGTCTCATGTCAAATTTGAGTTTACAGCCGTTATTTTTTGGGGTCTTTTTCAGCCTATCCTGTTTCTCATTGTCTTCTGGTACTCTGATTTTGTGACTATTAGATTATTTATTATAGTCCCACAGGTTTACAGACTTTAAATTTTTTGATTCAGTATATTTTATGTTTTTCAAGTTGGTTAATTTCTATTTTTCTACTTTCAAATGTATTGATTTTTCTTTCTCCCATCTGCTGTGAAGTCTATCCATGGAGATTTTTATCTTCCATATTGTCATTTTTAGTTACAAAATTCCCAGTTGGTTTTCCCCCGCAGAGAAGGGGAGAGGGACCTTGTTAATGGCAGGAGTAGGTCTGTGATACATTGGAAGGGATGAGGGTTCTGGCTCTCTGGGTTTCTCTGACACCACTGTGACAAAGGGGTTCGGATGCCTTGTTGAACCATGACAAGGGTGACTGTCCAAGCTACCTATTAAGCCTTGTACAGTGAGACTATGATGATTTTATTTTTTAATTTATGTTGTTGTTCATATGTGTAGGTAGTGTTAGTCTGAAATGGAGAGAATTAATGTATACAATGTGTCTTTCTCTGCTGTATTTTTCCAAGTCTTTGGGCTACAGAAAATAAATTTTCCCTGGGGCTTTTCCTTGTCTGCCCCCCTGGCCTCTTGAGGCTAACTCACCTCCTGGGTATCGGGAGGCACAAGGAAAACTCCCTGGTTCCCTAGATTCCTAGCTGTTTTGATTTTTCTCTCTACCTTTTCCTAGTCTCCTTATGTTTGTTTTGTATAGTATAATAACTGGAGTTTCTAATTATTTTTAAAGGAAAGAAAAGGAAAAAGTATGTCTACTTCATCTTCCCAGAAGTGGAGTCTCCATTTCCAATTTTTTTAAAAAAAGGATTGTTGGAGATTTCTTATACTTCTTGAGAGACTATAAACACATAAAATTGTAAGTTTTAATCAGCATTTGTTATTGAAGTCCTTTCAGAGTGCATATCTGGGTAGGTTATGAAATGCCAAAGTTTATTTTTAGAGATGCAGAAAATTGAGGATTCCAGCAGTAAAATATAGAGAATATGAGTTATTTAGTTTGTCTTATTTTGAATTTATTTTTCTTTTTAAATCGTGTAATAGTGGAGTTTCATCTTTAGTAGGTTCTTGGTCTCGGTGATTTGAAGAATAAATCCACGGACTACAGATCGTTGGTAAGACACGATTTATTTTACAGAAAAGAATACAAAAGCACCAAAGCTCCTGGCAGACAGAAACAATCCAAGCCTGGGGAATAAAGCTCTCTCCCTGGGCTTTTTGTCCAGGGGTATAGATAGTCGCCTGGATCCTTTGTAGTTACTTTAGGCCTGAATTTGGTAACAAATGAATGGATACACCTTTCTGGGGCAAGGTGAATGAGTGTAACCCATTTCATTCCCAGGCCTAGGAAACTTACATGAAATTGACCAGTCCTAGGAAATGGGGAGTTCCCTGTTCAGACACAAGTGTAAGGATAGGGAAACACTTAAGGTGCGGGTGTCTCCGGGTCAGTTGTCTGGCAACTGCAGCTACTGGAACCTCCTGCTTGGGGCCCCCACTCCACCTACCCCTGCCCTCCAACCCACTGGTTCCTCTGCTTGCTGCTGCTGCTCCAACACTACCAGGGCGCAGGCTACAAGTCCTCTTCTCATCTCCGGGGAGCTGGCTGGGGTGCCATCCGTCCTGTATCAATATGACTATAATACATTCTGGGAATCATAAATCAGTGATTTAGAAATATTATTGAGTAAGAAACTTTAAAGCCATTCAACCATACATGGTAGTAGAACTAGAAAGACTCCTGCCGCTTTGAAAAGTAGTACTAATTTAAAAGTACGCCACTAGTGATGGAGGACAGGTGGCATTAGACCTGTCATCTTAGCCCTGGCGGTGTTGATGCTTCTTCAGCAGGAGGAACCAGCTTGCTGGAAAGGCCGGGACACCTGGCACCTTGCTGTCTCCTCCCCCTCACTTCTGGCAGGTCAATTTCATGGCCCCTTGCTGGCTCCTCTAGTGAGTTTCCAGGGCCTGAGAGTTCTGGCACCTTGCTGCTGATTGGACAACTGGCTATAACTGAGGAAGACCCACGCCCTAAAAGTCAACATTGAGTTTCAGCAAAACAACCCCCTGCAACTGTATAAACCCCTGAGCAGTGAGCCCAGGGCAGACCTTGAAGGGGGAGGAGGAGAGCTTGTTCCCCTCCTGGGTTCTCTCTGCCAGGACCTTTGGTTTTTGTAAGTTGTAATTTTTGTTTTCTGTGAATAAATCTGTCTTACCACTGATCTGTGGTCCTTCCATTCATTCTTCAAATCTGACACCAAGAACCTGAAACTCCAGTATCATATTTGGTGAGCGTGCCCGGCGAGAAGATGAAGTTCTGGTATCACTAGTATGTTGTTAGTAATTAATTTCATAATTTCATAATCATACTATTAGGATCATTATGTTGCAATGGTAGAGATGGCATACCTATAGATTATAACTAATCGAAATTACAATAGTTATAATTTAATTAGTTAATAAAATATAATTAGAACTTTTGGATAGATTAAAGTTGTTTTTTTTTTGAGTTAGTGTTTTAAATTATCCTTAAAAGATTGCAATCAGTGTAAACTGGCTTATTGTACCTCAATGAATCCCCAACAATAAAAAAAATAAAAATGGGAAAAAAATAAAAACAAAAAACATGAGAAAAAAAGATCGAGATCTCCTTAGAGGTAGCAATAATAGTCAAGAAAAAAAATGACATTAAAGAAAAAAAGATTTAAAAAAACACAAAAATTTGAAAGGCGCATATAGTAATCCCACTTTAATCATGGTTTAGCTTTCTGTGGTTTCAGTTACCAGACATTAACTATGGTTCAAAAATGTTAAATGGAAACTTGCAGAAATAAACAATCTAGAAGTTTTAAATTGTATGTCATCTGAGTAGTGGTGTGAGGAATTCTCACACTGTCCCTCTCTGTCCCACCAGACGTCACCCTCTGGGGAGCCAGCCATCTCATCCGGTATCTGCAATACCAGGAAGGCACTTGTGTTCAAGTAACCCTTATTTTACTCAATAAGGGCCCCAAAGCCCAAGAGCAGTGATTTGCAATTGACAAAGAGAAGCCAAAAGGATTCCGATTAAGGTGGAAGTTCTTACCCTAATAAGGAAAATAAAATTGTATTCTGAGGTTACTAAGCTCCATGATAAGAACTCATCTTCTATATGTGAAACTGTAAAGAAGGAAAGAGACATTCGTGTGGAATATAGAGTTGGATACTATCCATGGTTTCAGGCGTCCACTGGGGGTCTTGACTTGTATCTCCAGTGGGTTGGGGGGACTGCTGTGCTCCAATATATTTACCTTTCTCGTATTGCTTTTTCTTTTACTCATAAAGCAAAAATCAACTAATTCTGTCATGGCTTGAATCTCTGCCCCTCTTGTTCAACACCGGAAGTGAAGGTGCTAGTCTCTTAGCATTTCTATCACCCTTATTCCCTGACTAATTTCTGCGTCATCCTTTGCAGCATTGTATATTCTTTTCACCATTCACTGTCTTTCTTCCTCTTCTTTACGTAGTGTGTTCCATTCGTCATACTCTTAGCATTCACTAAAAACATCATATTACAAACAACAACAACTTCATTGTCCCTTAATGTTTCTGCTACACACACTGGCAAAGTTCAACCCTCAATCAATCAACTGTCCATTGCCTCTACTTCTTCATTCAGGTTGCTGAATGCTTTGGGGAAAAATCACTCCATTGTATGGATTTGTTTCAGTACAAATTCATTGTCTGCAACTTCAGCTGGAGATTGTAAGCTGTTTGAAACATGTATTTATTTGTATTCACTTTCTAACCCAATGAGTTGCACATCTAGGCACTCAAGAAATGCCACATGATGGATTTGTTTTGCCAGATATTATTTATTCAAGCAATTCTATTGTAAGTTTGGCACATTTCACCTTAAAAAATTACGAATTTGTTTTAAAAACACTTCTATTATTGAATCTAATGTATTATTAAAATTTAATGTAAATGACCTTTAAATAATACCAATAATTGGTTTTATTTGTCCTCACTTATCACTTTCACTTCTCCTGCTGCCTCTGTCAATCAAGAAATTCACAAGGCTAGTCCAGACATACTGACATTTTGGTCCCCTGACTTGCAGCACATAATTCCTCTAATTAAGTCTCTGTATTATTTTAGTATTTTGCTTGTTTGGCTCAATATCTCTCTTCCTTTCAGGTTAAATGTTGTAAACAGAAAGCAAGTGTAATAGCTGCCCAATCAAATTATAGGAGGAATGCTGAAAAGGTCAAAACAACAAAACACACCATGGTAATTTATGTAATGCAGAACGTATTAAAATTTTGGCCTTCATTTGACTGAAGAAAAAAAGTATGATGGCAGAAAAGAAATAGCACAGGATATTTAGAGTGAAATTTTATCTTCTAACTACTAGAAGGAATTTATTATTTTTGTTTGTCCCACCGTTCAGAGAAAACATTACTCCCGTACTCCCGTGCCCATTGGCAACCTTCTTGTTCTCCCCCTTCCTTTGTTATTAGGAATGGGAAAAAGATGGCTAAATCCTTTGGTCTTGGGAAATCCTCATGTTCCTTCCTGCACATTTACTGCATTTTTTTTTTTTTTTTTTGCAGTTTTTGGCCGGGGCTGGATTTGAACCCGCCACCTCCGGCAGACTGGTCCAGCGCCCTACTCCTTTGAGCCACAGGTGCCACTCTGCATCCTTTTTTTTAAGTTTAATCTATTTTATTGGAATATTTTTTATATGGGGTTTAATTTTTTTAACTTTTTTTCTGAATCTTTTTTTATTAAGTTACTTGTACATAGATTGTGAATACATATATGCCATTACAGGATTCAATGTGTTGATTATTTATACAAATTAGAATGCTTACATCCTACTAATTAGCATAGCCTTACAAACATTGCTTACTGGAACAACCAATGGCTTCCCTGTTTAGTGTGGAGCAGTATATGATGTATTTGCTTTGGCATGGACCTTTTAAACAAATGCTAATACCTACAAACAGATGTAGAGAGGGGAGGAGTATTACTAGTGTCTACTAAATTAACATGAATTTGGAATAAAGTGATAATAAGCAGCCTGTTTTTTCCTGTCATATAGTAGCTTTTAGATAGAAATATTTATTATTAAACTAACACAAGAAGATACACTGAAATGATTGAAGTCACACATTTTTCTAGTTCTCCTTATGCACTTGATACTGAGGTCACAAGGACAAGGGTAGAGGATACCTTTCTCATTAAGGGAACATTTCTATATTGATATGATTTTGATTGAGGTGGAAAGATTGCATAGGGATGTCTGTTGCATTTGACTTAATGTGACTAGTTAAATTGTAGAAAGATACATTTATATATCCATCAACTAAATGAAATACTTTTTCCATTGCTGATGATTGAGTTCATCAGAAAGCTGACTTTGAAATGGAGGTTGGTGTGCAGGATGGTTAAGGAGTATCCTTGGGATCAATAACTGTGGAAACAGAAAATGTCAGAGAGGTGAGTCACACTCCAACCAAGCCCTCATAGAGCACACAGGTGGCTCTGGAAGTTGAATGGGTTATCAGAGTTGTCCTTGATTTTGATGAGTGATCCAGACCACTTATATACACATATGGATTAGTCATTGCATGTAGGCTGTACTGGGATGGGGCTTATCCTTAGGCAAGGTGATGTTTGGTTCCATTTAGTCACTCTATTCATTTTTTCATTCTTCAATTATAGTTGATCTTTCTTGGGCATATGACTACCAAAACATTTCCTAATCTCCCTTGCAGTTAGTGGTTGACTATGTTTCTTCATGAAATGTGGAAATGAATGAAAATCTAGCTCGCTTATTAAATGAAATATTCTTGAATTGCCTTTTCTCTCTCCATAGGTTACAATATGAAAAAGAGTAGATTTATCGTCAACAATGCAAATGGGAATAACTATTTAGCAATGGCAAAATACAAAGTGTGAAATGGACTTGGAGTCCTACTCATTTCCTGAAGCAGTCATCTGACCTGCCATTCATTTCTAGACTGTGATGAGAAGGAAAAATAAATATATATTCTATTTATGTAAACCTCTGGGCTGGGCTCACTGACTCATGCCTGTAATTCTAACACTTTGAGAGTCTGAAGTGAATAGATTGCTTGAACTTGGAGTTCAAGATCAGCTTGAGCAAGAGGGACACCAACTGTACTAAAAATAGAAAAACCAGCTGGACATTGTGGCAGGCACCTGTAGTCCCAGCTACAGGGGAGGCTGAGGCAAAAGGATTGCCTGACCCTAAGAGTTTGAGGTTGCTATGAGCTACAGTGATGGTATGGCACTCAACCCAGGGAGACTAAGACTCTCTCTCAAAAAGATAAAATAAAATAAACATGTGCATTTGGGGTTTTACATTTTATTTATTTTTAAATCTAAGCCTTTACTGAAACAAATATATGCCAACAGTTTAACTTTTGCACATATTTTAGTATTTACCTTTAAAAAACATATTAAGGGGTTATAATGGGCAAAATTTGCCATGATTAAGAACAAGAATAACTACAGTTTACTTCTCAAAGTATTAATTTTGTTTTTCCTCATGATGGCAAAAATATTTGGAAAAAATACAATATAGTTTTCCATAAGGTGCAATACATAGTTGGTACATATTATCACAGGAAAAAGAATATTTCTTTGCACAGGTATTTGTTCAACTAGAAATTCTGTTCTGAATGATTTTGCATTTTCCATGAATACCATTGCTAATTAGTTTCTCAATCTTGATCTTGTGTATTGGATATATCTGTGAGTCCTAAGTAATTAATGTTATAATAAGAAATTTAAAATAACTTTATTGAAGTAGAAAATTAAACTCCATTAATGAAGTTCTGGTTTAAGTTCATAGATAAACTGACCAACAATTTATCTTATTGTCTGGAGCACACCAACAGGTGACACTGACTAACTGACATATTTGGTGTGTAACAAAGCATACTCCAAGAAGTCCTTGTAAACTTGAGTAATGACTAAGTAGATACGTTACTCACTCGGTAGCATCCATGATTAAACCTCTATAACTACCCTAATTTCTCCACCTTCTGTAATTTACTGAAAGCCTAGGGGTACCATTCAGGTATTTCTCCCTTCCCTATTTTGGTGCCATTTTTTTGCCAGGGGCTCTGTGCATGTACGTGTCATATTAATCAAGATTTAGAAAGTGCTTTGTAATTGTCCAGGAGCTCAATGGATTTTTATGTGAACTGAGACAACTATTACTATAATCCAAATGATATTCAATTTTACTTCATAAATTGGTAGGCATAACAGCACTTTAAAATTTTAATTATTCAAGGTATGTTTCAAAAAATGAAGACCAATAGAGTTTTTTTTACTTACATTGCACTAAACTCTTAGGTTGTTAAGCGACATTGAATATGGTTTGCTAATGGTAAACAAATTTCATTTTATTTATTTCCATTTATAGAATTTTAAAATAAATTAAAAATATTAAGCTACTTTTGGAAAAATTCAGATTTTTAGCTCTGTCAAATGTATGCTGACTTCATCTAACCCTTTCTCTCAATTCAGGATGATCCTCTGATATTCATCTATGTTGTCTTTTTATAGATGGTCTATTTAAAATGATTATTAGTAATATGAATTGAAGTCAATTATATAGTAAATGACATTTGACGTTTAAATGTAGGCTTCAGTTATTTGTTCTTTGTTTTCTTTTGGCCTTCTTTTCTTAATCTTATCAGAATTTAACCTACTCTTTACACACAAAAAATAACATTGATTACGCCTAATAAATTATTATGCATAGCTTTTCCCACTCCTTTAATTGTTTCAACTTGCTTTATTTACTAAAGAATTTTAGAATCATTTTACATATTTATGCCAAATTGTCAATTCAAATAATATCACACAAATCTATCAAATGGCTTTTTAACAATTTCAATTTACTATAATTTTCACTGAAAATACTCATGTTTTTTAAAACTCACATGCAAGAGGCCAGGTGTGGTGGATTGTTCCTGTAATCCTGGAACTCTGGAAGGCCAAGCCAGGTGGTTTGCTTGAACTCAAGAGTTCAGGACCACCTTGATCAACAGACAGACTCCGTCACTACTGAAAATAGAGAAGAAAAAACTTTAAAAAACTAGCCTAGCATAGTGGCAAGAGACTGTAATCTTAGCTACTCAGGAGGCGGAGGCAAAAGATTTGCTTGAGCCCAAGAGTTTGAGATTGATGTGAGCTATGATGATGCCACGGCACTTGACCCAGGACAACAGAGTGAGACTCTGCTTCAAAAAATAAAATAAAATAAAACTCACATGCACAAAAATACATTTTTCCAGCTCCCCAAACTTATGGAGTGATTTTGTATTAAAAATAGATGGTTAATTTACCAAGATATCCATTTAAAACATTTAAAAGTAATTAATTTTCATAAATTTATTTTTATTATACTAGCATTGATCTTATAAGTATATAGGCTATATCATACCAACATATATTTGAATGTATTTACCATTTTTTTATTATTTGATTTGAAATTACTAAGGTGTCATAAATGTTCATCTCTTTCTCTTCCCCAGGCACCATTCCAACCTCCTCTGTTCCTTTTATACTTTGTCAGAATAATTTTTTAAACTATACTTAATCCACGAGAAAGCTAACCCTTTGTGCAAAAAGGACTTTTTATTATCTCCTCATGGGTCGCTGTATTCTTGCACAGTGTTTCAAAGCATTTTTTTTTTTTTATGAGAACCAGACTACTATTTTATACAGGCCTTGTAATGCAGTGAGTAAAACTATTAGAATGCCTTAATTTGTCACTTATTTCCCTCATTGCATGCCAAACAGAGCTTTAGGGATTTTTGAATTGTGGCATCATTTGGTACATCAAAGTAATAAGCTTGGGTTTCTAATATAGCGTACATCCTATGATACACTTCTGTGATGCAAGTCCCTCTACACAGAGTTACCTTAAAGTGGCTCATTATTTAGAGGCTGTGTAAGAAAAGTCTTTCCAGTGGACAAGGAAAAAAGTTCCCCTCAGTGCAAAAATTGTTTAACGCCTCCCAGGTGTGTAAGAAAGGTGAAAAACTACAGCTCATCTGATGTACTGTTCTTGACTTAGTGGGCTTATTAGTTCCGTAAACGAAGACTCATCTGCCCTGTATTTCCGTGGTTTAATTTAATGGACAGACTCTCCAATAAAGGTAGATAGAAATAAATGCATTAGGCAGCTCATGCAAGGACCAAAAAGAAAAGGATTTAACCATCAGGTTTTTTTTTTTCTATATTGAAATATGTTGTTTCAAACAATCTCAATTTCTCTAGCTTAAGTTTATTATTCTTTTATCTGATTCGTACTGCCATCTGGTACTTGCACAAGTGCAAATCATAAGCAAGAAAAAGCGGAGCTAATTTTCTGTGTCAGCTTAACAAACAAAAGCTGTGCGGTATGGATAGATATCATTAAAGGGATCTGTCGTGAAATATTGATCTGAAATAGAAATAGGCTACTTTTTAATGCCTAGATATGAGATTGTAATTAGGATTATTTGAAAAAGGGTAAATTTTAATCTGTAATGTGAGAGGCTGTATTGATTTTGGAAAATGACTTTGTAAAGCAACAGATACTTTCTTCACTTTTCTAATGAATCAATCTGTCAAATTCTTTCATTGTATAGATTACACTAACTGAAACAAACAATAAATAATAGATTACTTAAAGTTTCACGTATAG
The DNA here is from genome assembly GCF_027406575.1 of Nycticebus coucang. NCBI lineage: Eukaryota > Metazoa > Chordata > Mammalia > Primates > Lorisidae > Nycticebus > Nycticebus coucang. The sequence continues at coordinate 43,509,259 of NC_069794.1, read as the reverse complement.
GAAAATAGCTTTGCATTAGGCACTTTAAATAGTAAAAAATATAAGTAAAACTAGTATATAAAATATTATCTGAGGGAAAAGAAGATAGATGTTTTTCTCATTGTCAGTTCACTGTTGGGGGGTATATCAGAAGTAGGTTAAAATAGCCAATTTTTTCATTGTTCCTTGTTTAGAGGAAGAGAAACATTTTCTTCTATGTTAAATAATATCATCAAATCTAATAAATTAATATTGGTACAAATCTTATGGTTGTCAAAAACTATTCATATTATAATGAAATATCATAAAATATCTGTTAAACACGTTTAACCTTGTACAGTATTATAATAATTCTCTGTTTACTTCAGAGCGTTAAATTAATGGATACTTTTTAAAAACACACAAAATTCCTTCATCAAATGGAGTTTTACTAACTTCTCATAAATATTTCTGTCCATATGTGATGTCAACACATACACACGTTCCTCTTTGGAGTTGGGTATCTCTCCTTACAGATGATACAATTTATTCTTCCCCGTACAAAATTACGTGAAGCCAATTCTCTGCTAACCTTACAGTTAGACATATTTATAGAAAGATGGGAAAACTGCTTTATTGTGATTGATAGTTTCATAAACTTTCTTGGGTAGTAATTCCCTGTTCTTAAAATCTGAGTGTCTTAAATCATGACCTGCTGATTTTCTAAAGTCACACACAGGTAGTCAAAATTATATTTGCTTTTATCACTTAAAAAATAAAGATACTGAGGTAATCATTGTCTAATGTAGTCCCTAGTGATTATTGCCTTCTGGTAGCTAAGCCCTTTCATAATCCCCCCTTCCTGAGTGTGGGTGGGACTTAGGAACGCTCTCAGAAGGAACGGAATGTGGCGTAGGTGAGGGGATGTCACCTTCCAGCTTAGCTTATACGAGGGCTGGGTTTTCTGTTGGGTTCTATTGTTCTCCCCTGGATCACTAACCTTGGAAAAGCCAGCTGCCACGCTGCGAGGCACCTCTGTGGGGAGGATCCCAGTCCACCAACAACCGCAGGAGCCTTAGCAGGAAGCTGCAGGCCCTGCCAGCGCTTTGATTTCATCCTATAAGCTGGAAGATCAAGTTAGAGCATGGCCAGAATCCTGACCCACAGAAATTGAGAGATAAAAAATATTTGTTCTTTTGCTGCTAAATTTGGAGTACTTTGTTAATGTGATAAAACATAACTAACAGCTATTCTAGTAAGTTTTGAACATTTCCCTTTTTCTTTCATGTAGGGAGAAAGCTCACTTTTTTTGCATGGTTTATTTACCTGAAAATAGTCCACTTTACACATAGACAACAGATACTTAGAACATGATATTTATAAAGTTAAATTCTTGAGCTGAAGTTCTCAGATAAAATTAGTTACCTTGTCTTATCTGAATCCTGCTCAATCTATGAAAACCAAAACAACGTAATTGATGAAAGCTTGGACATATCCTGGTGTAAATGATTTTTAAAAGTAATTGCTGTGAGAAAATTGTAGAACCATAATCTTGTGAACCGAGTAGGGATAAAGTGGAAAACTGTACCAAGGCTATGGTATTTATTTCAAACAAATAATTTTTAAAATAAGTACTTCATGTGTTTTTATGTATGAACCATGATCTCTCTGATTCAATATTTGATTTGGTTTGGGAGTGTTTCTACTTTTTGCTCTCTATTCTAACAGGTTTTTATTTTAATAGTCATCACTTAATTGTACAAATTAATATCACTTGATATATTATTCTTAAAATGCTAATTTAAAAAATCAGTTGAGGGAACATTAATGAATGATAATTTTATTTTAAAATATATAAAAATAAAAAGAGATAGAAATATGTAGCTTGCTTTGCTATATTTGAGACCTCATAAATGCTACATGCTGAAAAGCTTAAAGAAGTCCTATATACATGAGTATACCAGAAATGGCAATTTTTAATTTGTAAGACAGGACTGAAACTCTTTACAGAACTGACTACCAAGATCACACTCTAATACAGTAAGTGCATAGAGTTTAATGATGAAGTATGACCTTTGTGGACTCAGTGAACAAGGCTGAACTTTAACATTAAGCTCCAACCCATTCCAATGTGTAAAGCCTGGTGTTAATATCTAATTTTGAATGAATTTTGGATGGCCCACAAATGCCTTACATTACTTCCCAAGCCGTTTCATCAACAGCTTGCTAGAATTCATCCAGGTCACCATCTGGAAGTGTCACTTGCTACAAAATAAACCTGCTCCCTGGATGACAGCAGGATGCCTAAGCATCTGCTGTTTAATAAGCTGCAGCAGAACATCCACCAACAGCACAGGAAGGGGCAATATTTCAAGGAAATGATGGAATCATTTAATATTAGCCCTTCAATGCACCTTAGGGAATCACTTAATTCATCATTTTCAAGGTACCTTCCGTGGGATGCTAGTATTGCAGGATGACTATAAGGATTCTGTGTTTAAAAACGAAAACCTCCTTCAATCCTCAACTGAGTTTACATAATTCTGTGTTAACAAGAATACATTCGAAATAATATTACATGATAATGTTATCAACTAAATAATCTTAATGAGGATCTAAGACATGTAAAAATTGATCTAGAAATTAGACATACAATAAAAAACTGACAAAAACATTGAGGCACAAGTGGGGTGGGGACACAGAAGCATCTTAGAATCTGCCTTTGAAGAATAATGGAATGAATGTTCTGTTTTGGGGGGGCTGGTTCTTTTACATCTATTTCACCTTTTATAATTCTGGGGTTTTTTTCGTTTTTTCTCTGTGAAAGTTAACTCTCACTAATTTTTAAATTTCCTAAATTCTTTCTCTCTTTAACTTGCTTTCGCAGATAAAAATTCAAATTTGGAAAGATTTTGAAATATATCTTAGACCTGAACCCCCAAATCTGGAAAAGATCATGATCTGTTGATATTCATAGCCTTCCAGTGATAGAGTTTAGTTCCTAAATCACAATACAGATGTGATTTTCAAATTTAGGGGTACTGGTCCATATTCTTTTTGTTGATGTTGCCTTTTGTAAAATTATATTTCAAGCCTATATAAAAATATAAAAAAAAATTATGTAGCCTTGGCTATCCATACGTACGTTGATACAAATGTGTCTACCATACAGTCTAACATATCCTAATATTTTGCCATTTATATTTCTTTCTGAAAAATGAAACATTCAAAATAGAATTAAATTTGTTTGTATCTTCCCTTTATTCTAATTTTTTTCTTTATCAAAACTCTGAGTGCATGAACTCATTTATGTTGAAATTAAAATAATCACTATTTTACTAGCTTCTTTCCTAAACTCTCTCGATCTTCTGTAACTGAGATTAAATGTCTCTTTGACTCATACAGAGCCTTTGGGTTATATTCTTATTTAAATCTCTAAGCTTGAATTTCTTCTTTCTTCATGCCGTTATTAGTGATGAAATGTGCAAAACAACAATAATTACTTCTCTAGAAGGAGTTCTGATGCCACATTTTAGGTCAATAAATTTGTGTGGCTCATTATAGTATTGTTAGTATCTCCTTATTTTCACAAAGCACCAGAAAGCTTATCTGAGAGAAAAAAACGTTGCAAAGTTGTACCAATTGAAAAAAAAAAGTGCCAACAGAGACTCAACAGAACATGTTTTGAGGAAAGCAGAATTTCTATTCAAAAATAGCCTATGGATTCTGTGTATTTAAAGAATGAATTTTAAACCATTATAGACTGCGAGAAAACATTGTTTTCAGTTAGTGCACATTTGAGGATAATTTTTGCACTCTGTGGATGACATTCTGGTTTTGGTGGCTGCAGGTAGCAACACTGCTGATCTCAGTTTACTTTATAGTCAACTAAGTAATTGGTGCTGAGGAGAGTCAGACCGCACAAAGCTATTGTCATCTCCTAGGAGATGGAATCTCCATGACTTTATAATAAGGGAGAAATGAAGAGCCTTGCAGTCTAATGAGGACAACAGTTAGGACAAAATTTTCACTAATGAGAAATTGATTGAAAAAGAAGCAGAGAGCCAGTCAGACCTGGTGGATTGAACACATGCTTCTATGGACATGTTCCCTGGAAACTCTATGTAACAAGTAAGAATGTTTTAAAATCATATGTGCATAAGCATGATAAGAAAATGAGTTAAGAAGATAGAAGATACATGCTAACAACGTTTTGAACTTGGAATGTGGGTGAAACCCAGCAGAGCTAGGAAGTTCATACTTAAGCTCGCAGAAACATACTTAAGAAGCACCTTCATCATGAAAAGTCTCAAGGATGGGAGGGTGGAGCAAGATGGCAGCCGAGTAACAGCTTCCTTGCATCTGGGCACCGTGAGTCTGGGGATATAGGACTCCAGGCATCTCTGGCTGGTGGGATCTGCCTATCATCACCCCTGAGAGGATACAGGGAGTCAGCGAGAGACTTCTGGACCCCAAGAGGAGGACTAAAACAGTGGAAAACCGGCAAGTGGTCGCGTGTGTTCAATCCGCCTAAACCCACCCGCAACTGTAAGTTCAGTAGCAGCGAGACTGCAAACCAGAAAGGCCTTACCTGTGAACTGTTTTGGTGTCTTTGGACTTGGCACTCAGCTGAACTGCCTTGGGGAGAGCCTGAGCGGGAGTGCGGAGAACTTTGGCCTTTGTCTAGGGCCCCAGTCTGAGCCGCTGAGCCAGACGGAGCTAATAGAGTTTGGCTCTGGGTCACAGGCAGACATTGTGAGCGATCTGCCCTGGCAAGCTCCGCCCTCAGGGTCACAGAGCTGGAATTGGGTGGGAGCTGGTAACCCAGCGACCAAGTAGCCTAAGGGCGGGGTCTGAGCCGCCTTGCAGCCCTAACCCGCGGGGGCAGAGGGAGACCAGTTTTGACACACAGGGTAAGTGGATAGCCACTTCAGCAGTGATTCCAGCAACAAGCACTTCCCTGAGAAAGCTTCTGCTCAGTAAGTGAACAAGTTCAAAGTGCCTTTTAAGTGGGCTGAAGAGAGATTTAGGGTGTCTACCTGCTGGGGTTCGAGAAACTAGCAGCCTCCAGTCGTATCAGAACTGTGATTAACATCTCATACCCCAGAAGACCACGTGTTGCCCAGACAATATTCAATTCCATATACATACTGCTTTGTTTTTGGTTGCGTGTGTGTTTTTTTGTTTGTTTGTTTGTTTGGTTTTTTTTTTTTTTTTTTTTTTTGGTTTGGTTGTTTTTTTTGTTTATTTTGACGTTCTAGATTGTTGTTTTGTTTTTTAAGTTCAACCTTTTCCATACAGATCCTTTTTCTTTCTCAATTTTTCTAGTTTAATTATAATTTCCCATTGCTGCCTATTTCAATAATCAGAACTTCATTTTTGTTAGTGTTTCTACCACTATTATTTGGTTTTTCCAGCCAATTTTATCCCGTAAGGTTTTCTGTTTGCTTGTTTTGGTTTGATTTATAGCATTTTTGTCTTTCCTCTCTACTTGGTGGAGGTGGGGTACTGTGTCTGATCAGGTTAGCAAAGAGCTGCTGACCTCAAGGGAACCACCCCACTTGGCACCCCCAGAAGGTGTTTTTTTTTTTTTTTAAGGTTGTATCAAAGTACCCTACTGTACACCTATATTGCTCTGTCTCCCTCTTTCTGTGCCTCTCTTCTTTTTGTCAATATTCCTTTCACCCAACCACTCTCCTTTCTCTATTTTTCTTTTTTTTCATTTTTTTTTTTTTTTCTTATCACTCGGTTCTCATTTCTTTCATCGCTTTTTTGCTCTTAAACCTTCTCACCCTTCTGGTCCTGTAACCCTTAGTCCACAGGCACAAGAACTTAAAGAGCAAGAGGAATTGAAAGGAAAATTAGGGCAAGTAAACAGATAAAAGAAATCACCCATGAGGAAGAATCAGCAGAAAACTCCAGGCAACATGAAGAACCAGTCCAGAACTACCCCGCCAAGGGACCATGAGGTAGCTACTGCAGAGGATTCCACCTATACAGAAATGTTAGGAATGACAGAAAGGGAATTTAGAATACACATGCTGAAAACAATGAAGGAATTGATGGAAACAATGAAGGAAACTGTTAATAAAGTGGAAAATAACCAAAAGGAAATTCAAAAACAGAATCAAATAAGAGATGAACGATATGAAGAATATAAAAAGGATATAGCAGAGCTGAAGGAAATGAAACAGTCAATCAGGGAACTTAAAGATGCAATGGAAAGTATCAGCAACAGGTTAGACCATGCAGAAGAAAGAATTTCAGAGGTAGAAGACAAAGTTTTTGAGATAACTCAGATAGTAAAAGAGGCAGAAAAGAAGAGAGAGAAAGCAGAACGTTCACTGTCAGAATTATGGGACTTTATGAAGCGTTCCAACATACGAATTATAGGAATTCCAGAAGGGGAAGAAGAATGCCCCAGAGGAATGGAAGCCATACTTGAGAATATTATAAAAGAAAATTTCCCAAATATCACCAAAGATTCTGACACACTGCTTTCAGAGGGATATCGGACCCCAGGTTGCCTCAACTCTAACCGAGCTTCTCCAAGACACATTGTGATGAACCTGTCCAAAGTCAAGACCAAAGAAAAGATTCTGCAAGCTGCCAGGAGTAAGCGCCAGTTGACCTACAGGGGCAAATCCATCAGAGTGACCGCAGACTTCTCTAATGAAACTTTCCAAGCAAGAAGACAATGGTCATCTACCTTTAATCTACTTAAACAGAACAATTTTCAGCCCAGAATTCTGTACCCTGCTAAGCTAAGCTTCAAAATTGACAGAGAAATCAAATCATTTACGGATATACAAACATTGAGGAAATTCGCCACAACAAGACCAGCTCTACAGGAAATACTTCAACCTGTTCTGCACACTGACCACCACAATGGATCAGCAGCAAAGTAAGAACTCAGAAATTAAAGGACAGAACCTAACCTCCACACTGATGCAAAAGATAAAACTAAGCAATGGACTCTCACAAAATAAGACGAATAGAATACTACCACACTTGTCAATTATCTCAATAAATGTTAATGGCTTGAATTCCCCACTGAAGAGACATAGATTGGTTGACTGGATTAAAAAACACAAGCCATCCATTTGCTGTCTGCAAGAAACACACCTGGCTTCAAAAGACAAATTAAAGCTCCGAGTCAAGGGTTGGAAGGCAATTTTTCAGGCAAATGGAATTCAGAAGAAAAGAGGAGTTGCAATCTTATTTTCAGACACATGTGGATTTAAAGCAACTAAAGTCAAAAAAGACAAAGATGGTCACTTTATATTGGTCAAGGGAAAAATACAACAAGAAGACATTTCAATTCTAAATATTTATGCACCCAATTTAAATGCTCCCAGATTCTTGAAGCAGACCTTACTCAGTCTGAGCAATATGATATCTGATAATACCATCATAACAGGGGACTTTAACACTCCTCTTACAGAGCTGGACAGATCCTCTAAACAGAAATTAAACAAGGATATAAGAGACTTAAATGAGACTCTAGAACAACTGTGCTTGATAGACGCATATAGAACACTCCACCCCAAAGATAAAGAATATACATTCTTCTCATCACCCCATGGAACATTCTCCAAAATTGATCATATCCTGGGACACAAAACAAATATCAACAGAATCAAAAGAATTGAAATTTTACCTTGTATCTTCTCAGACCATAAGGCACTAAAGGTGGAACTCAACTCTAACAAAAATGCTCGACCCCACCCAAAGGCATGGAAACTAAACAATCTTCTGTTGAACAACAGATGGGTGCAGGAAGAAATAAAACAGGAAATCATTAACTTCCTTGAGCATAACAACAATGAAGACACAAGCTACCAAAACCTGTGGGATACTGCAAAGGCAGTTTTGAGAGGAAAATTCATCGCTTTAGATGCCTACATTCGAAAAACTGAAAGAGAGCACATCAACAATCTCACAAGAGATCTTATGGAATTGGAAAAAGAAGAACAATCGAAGCCTAAACTCAGTAGAAGAAAAGAAATCTCCAAAATCAAATCAGAGATCAATGAAATTGAAAACAAAAGAATCATTCAGAAAATTAATGAAACAAGGAGTTGGTTTTTTGAAAAAATAAATAAAATAGATAAACCATTGGCCAGACTAACGAGGAATAGAAAAGTAAAATCTCTAGTAACCTCAATCAGAAATGATAAAGGGGAAATAACAACTGATCCCACAGAGATACAAGAGATCATCTCTGAATACTACCAGAAACTCTATGCCCAGAAATTTGACAATGTGAAAGAAATGGATCAATATTTGGAATCACACCCTCTCCCTAGACTCAGCCAGGAAGAAATAGAGCTCCTGAACAGACCAATTTCAAGCACTGAGATCAAAGAAACAATAAAAAAGCTTCCAACCAAAAAATGCCCTGGTCCAGATGGCTTCACTCCAGAATTCTATCAAACCTTCAAGGAAGAGCTTATTCCTGTACTGCAGAAATTATTCCAGAAAATTGAGGAAGAAGGAATCTTCCCCAACACATTCTATGAAGCAAACATCACCCTGATACCAAAACCAGGAAAAGACCCAAACAAAAAGGAGAATTTCAGACCAATCTCACTCATGAACATAGACGCAAAAATTCTCAACAAAATCCTAGCCAATAGATTACAGCTTATCATCAAAAAAGTCATTCATCATGATCAAGTAGGCTTCATCCCAGGGATGCAAGGCTGGTTTAACATACGCAAGTCTATAAACGTTATCCACCATATTAACAGAGGCAAAAATAAAGATCACATGATCCTCTCAATAGATGCAGAAAAAGCATTTGATAAAATCCAGCATCCTTTTCTAATTAGAACTCTGAAGAGTATAGGCATAGGTGGCACATTTCTAAAACTGATTGAAGCTATCTATGACAAACCCACAGCCAATATTTTACTGAATGGAGTAAAACTGAAAGCTTTTCCTGTTAGAACTGGAACCAGACAAGGTTGTCCTCTGTCACCTTTACTATTCAACATAGTGCTGGAAGTTCTAGCCAATACAATTAGGCAAGACAAGGAAATAAAGGGAATCCAAATGGGAGCAGAGGAGGTCAAACTCTCCCTCTTTGCTGACGACATGATCTTATACTTAGAGAACCCCAAAGACTCAACCACAAGACTCCTAGAAGTCATCAAAAAATACAGTAATGTTTCAGGATATAAAATCAATGTCCACAAGTCAGTAGCCTTTGTGTACACCAATAACAGTCAAGATGAGAAGCTAATTAAGGACACAACTCCCTTCACCATAGTCTCAAAGAAAATCAAATACCTAGGAATATACCTAACGAAGGAGGTGAAGGACCTGTATAAAGAAAACTATGAAATCCTCAGAAAGGAAATAGCAGAGGATATTAATAAATGGAAGAACATACCATGCTCATGGATGGGAAGAATCAACATTGTTAAAATGTCCATACTTCCCAAAGCAATCTACCTATTCAATGCCATTCCTATCAAAATACCAACATCATACTTTCAAGATTTGGAAAAAATGATTCTGCGTTTTGTATGGAACTGGAAAAAACCCCGTATAGCTAAGGCAGTTCTCTGTAATAAAAATAAAGCTGGGGGCATCAGCATACCAGATTTTAGTCTGTACTACAAAGCCATAGTGCTCAAGACAGCATGGTACTGGCACAAAAACAGAGACATAGACACTTGGAATCGAATGGAAAACCAAGAAATGAAACTAACATCTTACAACCACCTAATCTTTGATAAACCAAACAAGAACATACCTTGGGGAAAAGACTCCCTATTCAATAAATGGTGTTGGGAGAACTGGATGTCTACATGTAAAAGACTGAAACTGGACCCACACCTTTCCCCACTCACAAAAATTGATTCAAGATGGATAAAGGACTTAAACTTAAGGCATGAAACAATAAAAACCCTCCAAGAAAGCATAGGAAAAACACTGGAAGAGATTGGCCTGGGGAAAGACTTCATGAAGAAGACTGCCATGGCAATTGCAACAACAACAAAAATAAACAAATGGGACTTCATTAAACTGAAAAGCTTCTGTACAGCTAAGGAGACAATAACCAAAGCAAAGAGACAACCTACACAATGGGAAAGGATATTTGCATATTTTCAATCAGACAAAAGCTTGATAACTAGGATCTATAGAGAACTCAAATTAATCCACATGAAAAAAGCCAACAATCCCTTATATCAATGGGCAAGAGACATGAATAGAACTTTCTCTAAAGACGACAGACGAATGGCTAACAAACACATGAAAAAATGTTCATCATCTCTATATATTAGAGAAATGCAAATCAAAACAACCCTGAGATATCATCTAACCCCAGTGAGAATGGCCCACATCACAAAATCTCAAAACTGCAGATGCTGGCGTGGATGTGGAGAGAAGGGAACACTTTTACACTGCTGGTGGGACTGCAAACTAGTACAACCTTTCTGGAAGGAAGTATGGAGAATCCTCAAAGCACTCAAGCTAGACCTCCCATTTGATCCTACAATCCCATTACTGGGCATCTACCCAGAAGGAAAGAAATCCTTTTATCATAAGGACACTTGTACTAGACTGTTTATTGCAGCTCAATTTACAATCGCCAAAATGTGGAAACAGCCTAAATGCCCACCAACCCAGGAATGGATTAACAAGCTGTGGTATATGTATACCATGGAATACTATTCAGCCATTAAAAAAAATGGAGACTTTACATCCTTCGTATTAACCTGGATGGACGTGGAAGACATTATTCTTAGTAAAGCATCACAAGAATGGAGAAGCATGAATCCTATGTACTCAATTTTGATATGAGGACAATTAATGACAATTATGGTTATGGGGGGGGAAACAGAAAGAGGGAAGGAGGGAGGTGGGTGGGGCCTTGGTGTGTGTCACACTTTATGGGGGCAAGACATGATTGCAAGAGGGACTTTACCTAACAATTGCAATCAGTGTAACCTGGCTTATTGTACCCTCAATGAATCCCCAACAATAAAAAAAAAAAAAAAAAAAAAAGAAAAGTCTCAAGGATGGGAGTGGATTATAAAAAAGAGTGCTTGTTTGACTAGAAGTGAAAAGATGGGTTAAAAATTTCCATATTGTTGGGTGCAGTGCCTCATGCCTGTAATTGCAGCACTTGGAAGGCCGAGATGGGTGGATTGCCTGAGCTCACAGGTTCGAGACCAGCCTGAGCCAGAGTGAGACCTCGTCTCCAAAAATAGCCAGACCTTGTGGTGGGAGCCTGTTATCCCAGCTAACTCAGGAGGCTGAGGCAAGAGAATCGCTTAAGGAGGAGTTTGAAGTTGCTTTGAACTATGATGCCACAGCACTCTACCGAGGGTGACAAAGTGACACTCTGTTTCAAAAAAATTAAAAAATAAAAAAGTTTGTATTATAAAGAATTAATAAAGATTCCCTTGTGTATTCTGCACGGCCAGTTGACACCAGAGAAAATACTATCAATTTCCTCTCTTAAGAACAAGAGGGACTTTACCTAACAATTGCAATCAGTGTAACCTGGCTTATTGTACCCTCAATGAATCCCCAACAATAAAAAAAAAAAAAAAAAAGAAATAGAGACAGAAAACTGCACAGATAAACCTAAGCATGAAACTGATGGAACAGAAATAGGATTAAGTGAAATTCTACGTACTTAACAGACCATTGTGGTCTGCCACAATCTGGAAGGAATTTCAAGAAGCAGGCCAGTTTGAGACTGAAACAATTTTCACAGAGGAAAGAAAACCTAGAAATTCAAGAGAAAATATCTACATGTTTCCAATGAGTCTGATGGTCTCAGTAATGATGAAGAGTTTGCCAACCTAAGGCATGGTATTATTTGTGTCTCATGCCTAAGTAGGAGCAGAGAGGTCAGGAGTGTGAGACATATGTGAAGAACTATTAATTGAGCATCAGAGACCAGCACAAATGAAACCCCCAGAATTACAGCCATGCAGTTGATACATGGAGGAATGAATTTATACTGGAGCTGGAGAATTGAAATTCCAACTAAACTTTCTCCCTTTCCTTCCCCCTCCCAAAAAAGAAAGGAAACAAAAGAAATTAATAGAAATGTTGATGTCTTTGTATTAAAGGAGATATTTATTTCTGAAGGGGAGTTTGAGGGTAATCTAGGGACAATTATTTATAAAATACTCTCACCAATTACAAATAACTATACTGTATAACAATTATAAGAAAAACTAAGGAAATCTCGTAAGAAAGGAAAGATAATACTAATAGATCACATAGCTCAGCTGTGAAATATCAAACACTAAAGAACATCTTCATAAAAATAATACAAAGGAGGGGAGACGGAAAGGTGGGGGGACGTCAGATCAAGGGAGGGTTAATGGTGGGATCACACCAATGGTGCATAATGCAAGGGTACATGTTGAATCTATTAGTCTAGAGTATAAATGTCTTAAACACAATAACTAAGTAAACAAGATGAGGTATATATTAACAAGTGTGATGTAAACATTCCTAATTCTATATGAAATCAGCACATTGTACCCCATAAAGACATTAATGTATACATGATGTATGTGTTTATGATTTGATAAAAATAATAATACAAAGCAACATAATGGCTGTAGTTTGGATATTTGATCCTCCCATACCTCATGGTGAAATTTGATGCTCCATGTTGAAAGTGAACCCTAGTGGGAGATGTCTGTTTCATGGAGGTGGACCCTTCATGAAGGGCTTGGGGCTTCCCTCATGATTAATGAGTTCTACATTAGTGCTTGTGAGACCTGATTGTTAAAAAGGAGACTGGTACCTACCCTCTTTTCTTGTCACCGTCTCTCACCATGTGATCTCTGTCCCTGCCAGCTCCTTCTCCCTCCATCATGAAGGTAGCAGCCTGAGGAAGCCCCCTGAAGCCCTCACCAGAAGCAGATCCTGGAGTTATGTTTTTTGCACAGCCTTCAGAACTGTGAGCCAAAGAAATACCTTTTCCTTATAAATTACCCAACCTCATTAATTCCTTTATAGCAGCACTAAATAGACTAATAATATCCTAATATTTTGTTCTAACTATGTTGACACAGGATAACATAGTTCAGGAAATGACTGTTTTAGGCTGGTGTGGATAGGAGATTTATAGTGGGTGTTTGAGAGTAGAAGAGATAAACCCTAAATATCCATAGACAAAATTTCAAAAACTGAGATAAATAGTACTTAACATTTTTATATCATAAAAGATGATTTGAAATATATTGCATCTGGGAAACATGTATGACATATAAGGAAGGGTGAGTCATAAAGTATTTTTATGGACAAGTTTCATAGATATTGGATTATAAATCTATGGACACATACTATTTTGTTAAGAATAAAACAACTTTTAAGAGAAAATTAAAAAGGAAAAGAGAAGAGAAGGACCATGCAAGTTGATCTTTGGTAGGAAGCTCCTATACCAATGAAATCGTGAGGCTTCCACCTCTTCAATGGGTGTGAAAATGTGAGTGTAAGGATTGGCAAACATTATAGATATTTTTTGAACTATTTAAGAAGAGTTAGATTCTTTTTAATATGGAAAGAATGGAAAGAGACGGATTCAGAGGAGGCGACAAGTTTCTCATGGGCAAGAAATATCAACCTGGACCACAGCACTAAACATTCAATCTGTGTTCTTTCCACATAGCAGAGCTTGTTGGGGTAATTATCCATGTGCATCGCTTCAGTTGACCTGTAGGTTTATGGAATGGAACGTAGTGAGTGTTGATGGCTCATCTCATTATCCCAGGTCTGAGTCTTCTTTTTCAGTAGCAATGAGACATTGGGCACACAGTAAATAGTTATGTGCCCAGTGTTAAAGAAACAATCTTGCTAAGCTAAAGTAGCGGAACATATAAAAACCAAACAAAGGAAAAAGTGGTTCTTCCATGATGAATAAAGATCAACAGAAACACTTGTGCTTCGTCACCTTTGCCTAAAGCTTCCAATAAAGATTTATGGAAGAGTTTATAGTAATTAATATAAAACATTGACTATAGACTATTTTAAATAATCTCTTGTGAGCTTTGTAGCTCCTCTCCTTCCACAATGTGCACTCTTTTAATATGTTCATAATTTATTGATGTGTTATATGAAATCCCAAGTTTTTTTTTACTTAAAATTATTTATTCATTTCTAAATTCAGATTTATACGAAGGTACAAATGATTAGGTTACGTTGTTTTTGTTTCTAAAATGAAGTTCAAGTTGTAGTTGGGGCAGTTGAGCCTTTCATCTGGGGCGGGGGGGTGTGCTGCCCAACCTCACCATGTGTCCATCAGGTGAGAACTTAACCAATCTCCTCTTCCTCCTCTATTTTTCCCTTTCCCTCACCCCTTTCCCCCCACTTAAATATACTTATGTTATTCTCTTGTATGATCATATAGTTGTTTTTCTATTAGATTCATATTAGTGTTGAATGTGTTGGATACTTAGATTTCCATTTTTGTTATACTTTACTAAGAAGAATATGCTGCAACTCTATCCAGGTAAATACAAAATTTGTAAAATCTACATCTTTTTTTATAGCTGAGTAGCATTCCATGGAATACGTATACCACAGTTTATTGATCCATTCATGGGTAGATGGGGACTTGGATTGCTTCCATACCTTGGCAATTATGAATTTAGCTGCAATAAACATTGTAATGCAAATGTACTTTTGAAAAAATGATTCATCTCCTTCTGGGCAGATACCTAGGAATGGAATTGTAGAATCAAATAAAATGTCTACATCTAGTTCTTGAGGACTCTCCATAATTATTTCCAAAGAGGCTGCCTTAGTTTGCAATTCCAGCAATAGCATAAAAGTGTTCCTTTTTCTCCACATCCACTCCAACATTTGCAGCTTTGAGATTCTGTGATGTGGGCTATTCTTACTGAGGTTAGGTGATACCTCAGGGTGGTTTTGATTTGCATTTCTCTGATGATTAGGGACAATGAGCATCTTTTCTTGTGTTGGCCATTTGCTTGTCTTCTTCAGAGAAAATTCTGCTCTTGTTTCTTACCCAGTGATGAATGGTATTGTTTGCTCTTCTTTTGTTGATTAATTTTGGTTCTCTGTAGATTCTAGTTATCAATCCTTTACCAGATTTAAAATTCCAAGTTTTAAAACTATTCTTTTCCAGATATGTAGACAACTGGTCATAAAGCATACAGCATAAAGACATCATTTAATTTCCTGATGCCTTGAGTGGTAAAACTTTAGTATTTTTCTCCAGCCACTGTAAGAGACATTATCTCAGAGGATGTGCCACAATTTCCAATGTAATATATTTAACCACCATATTGAAAAAATTACGGGAGTGACTTTTTTTTTTTTGCAGTTTTTTTTTTTTTTTTAGCCAGGGCTGGGTTTGAACCCACCACCTCCTACCCCTTTGAGCCACAGGCACCGCCCAGGAGTGACTTTTTGAAATTTAATATCCTATAGACAGAAGCATGGAATCTGGAATCACATAACTATTTATTAGTTGAATGACTCTAGTGGCAATTCATTAAATATTATTTAATAAAACTAAAACTTAACCCCCGAGGATTGATAATACAAGAAGCGTGGTCTAACTTCATATTCTTGACTCGTTTTTATGAAATCACCTTTCTCTTGACAAGCTGTCACTAATTTTTATAACAGGGCCAGAATGCACCCAGGGAGTTGTGGCCCTCTAATTGCTTGGCACACTTCCAAAACCTCACTAGAGCATTTATCATGACTTAACTGTCATATTTTCTTGAAGCTAACATATCATCTAGTTAGAAAACACAGGATCAATTTTTGGATAATCTATGCTGTTAAAAATGTAATATTTTAATGAATCAAAAATTGATAATGTTATGCCTTCAATTCTCACCCATTTCCCTCTTAAATGTCACAATTAAAATCTGCATCTATACCTGCTTCGAATTTCAGAGTACAAAGATCTTTTGTGAATCACCTCAGGTAATTGGCAGTTACTTTATTACAATGAGACACTTCAGTTTTTAATAATACCTTTAGGCCTCAATATGTATGAGTAGTATTAAGGCTCAGTGTATAATTTCCAGTCATATCAAAGAATAGCATAATTCTGTCTGCATTTCCTATTTGGCTAAATTTTTGTTTTGTTTTTAACATAATTGAATTAAATATTGTTGAAAGTTAACTAGCTCTTCCTGAAAGTCTGCCAAAACAATTTCTTTAGATAGCTGTTGGCATCTGTGTATCATTCTTCACCGTGTATGAATCCATTCACATGAACTTCTAGCTTTGAAAAGCTTCATTCTATACTAAGAAATTTGGCAATTTCTACCACTCTGATTACATCGTCTGAAGGTGACAAGCAATTTTCTGTGTATGTTAAAAAAATTCAAAGCTGAATTATAGTGTTATCATTTAGAATACATTTTAAAAATGTCTAGGGATCTCCATTTAAGTTGAAATTCAAATCTTGGCTGTGTTGCAATGGCAAACACTAAGTTGACAAAAAGGTAAACAGGTAAGGTCTAGTGCTAGGTTTGCCCTTTGTTAATTAGTAAGACTATTGGTAAATCTCCACATCCGAATAGAACTGTCTCTGGCACATTTCTCTTGACAATCATTAAAAGACACATACAAATGCCTGGAATGTGAAAAAAAATAGCTTTAATACCAATTTATGGAAGTAAGAAAACAAAATGAACATAGTTGGTTTCAGGCAAGTAGGTAATATAATGTCAAAGTCAATTCAAAAAAATTTTTATATAGGAGTTGCGTAAAGTGCCAGTATGTTTGAAAGAGGGCTTTAACCTTGAAGAGGCACTTGCATATCAAGCTGCACATGTATCAAAAAGATAATAACCTCTTTGCTGGGGTCCAGGGTTTGAGGAACGTTATAGCCTAGCCAGTAGGACTGGGGAGAGAGGGCAGGAAGAAGGCCGGGCTACTCCTTGAAGTGACCATTGATTGCCCTTCAGTTTATTTACCTTTATCTTGAGATCCCCTCTGTCTCTTCATTTCTTTAGCTTTATCTTTATAAGATAGAGCCTCACTTTATCTGCCCACGTGAAAGTATCCTTGTAGAATTTTTAAAGCCGAGGTATTATGGCTTCGACATGAGAATATCAGAATAACGACATTGAAAAAAGAAATAGGGTCATTTGTTACAATAACTATGGCCAAGTAATTTATCCTGTCTGGTTTTTATTTTAATTATCTGTACATCGCTGTTTTAAGGATGAAATAAAATATGAGCAAAGACTTTGTGTTTAAAATGACTGTCAGTATTATTTAAAATAGCTGTCATTCAACATGTTTTAGGTTTGCATAGTCTACACAACCCTTATGAATAATGGAGTCATTTGGTATGGTAGGCAGAATAATGGCTCCCAGAGATGTCCCAGCGTAATTTCCAGTGAAATAGTCTGAAGGTTATCTTACATAAGAAAAGGAATTTTGCCAATGTGGTTAAGGGTCCAGACTTTGAGATGAGAGATTATCCTGAATTATCCAAATGTGCCCAATCTAACCACATGAGTTTTTAAAAGTAGAGAAACTTTTCCATTCGTGGTCAGAGAAGGACAGGGACTCGAGAAAGATCGAACTACCTTTGATGGTTTTGAAGGTCCGACAGCAGCCAAAGGATATGGGGAGTCTTTAGAATGTGTGAGAGTTAAAGAAAATTTTCCCTAAAACTCCCAGAAAGGAGCACAGGTGCACTGACAGCCTGATTTTATTCCAGCAAGACCTGTGTCTGACTTGTGAACTACAGAATGATGAAGTAGTACATGCGTACTGCTTAAGTCACCAAGTTTGCAAAAATTCATTACAGAAGCAACAACATACAATAATAATGTGGTTGGATTTTAAATTCTAGTAACAAAATTAAAATTAAAAGTATCTATAATTAATATTATGAATAAATGCAGAGAATAAGCTAAAAAAGAGAATGAATAAATGCAGAGAATAGCAGAGAATAAGCTAACAAAAAAGGAATTGTCAAGGCGAAGTCTCAAATTTATGTGTCACTGGGTACTAGATCCAAATGTAAGCCTACAATTAAAGGAAGAACAATAAATAGAAATAGCATAGATCAAATAAATAGAAAAATATGGCTAAATGCCTTTTAATTGACTGAACTGTTATGAAAGTTTTGTGTTTGAAATTATTTTTTACAAAAAGGAAAGGTAAATCATTTGGAGCAAGGTTTAGAGACTCCAGGTCTGTGTTTCAAGGTGGCTACATTAGTTTCCTGTGGCTGCCGTAATAGATCACCAGAAACTTAATAACGAGAAACAACATGCATTTATTGTCTTACAGTCCTGGAGGTCAAAAGTCTGAAAGTGTGATTCATTGGCCTAAAACCTAATTGTTACCTCCAGACTTTAGGGGAGAAAAATATTTCCTTATCTTTTCCGAATTCTAGGGCTTCCTTCTTTGATTCACGTCTTCTTCCTCCATTTTTCAGTTCAGCAGCACACCACCTCCAAGACTCTGTTTTGTCTTTATATCTCTTTTTCACAACTATTCTCTCTCTCTCTCTGCCTTCACGTAGCAAGGATGCATATGTCTGCATTTAGGGCCCACTCTAATAATCTAGTATAATCTCCCTGTCTCAAGATCCTTTACAACAACATCTACAGAGATCCCTTTCCAGAAGAACTAATGTGTACAGATTCTGTGGATTATGACCTGATATAGGCCATTAGTCAGTCAGCCTGCTACATACAGTAAGTGTAAAATAAAACACTATTTCATTTCCATATTGATTCTGTTTTCCTCCTTTATCATAATCTCTCTCTCTCCCTCCTTCACTCCCTCTCCTCTTCCCTCCATCCTCCCACCTCTGTCTCTCTCTTCCTCTATCTAATACTTTGGAAATGATAAGGCAAGTATAAATTTAAAGTAATGTAAGTGATTATACAAAAAAATTTTTTACAAGTTTCAGAAGAATCTCCCAGTGTCTTGATAGCAAAAGATTGGACTTCATTGTATGCAGTTAGTTATTTCTTTTTCCAGTATTCTTTTAAATTTCAGAATATTATGGGGATCCAAATATCTTGGTTACATAAATTGCTTTTTTACAGTTTGAGATGCAGGTATAAGTGTGTCCATCATCTAGACAGCATGTGTTGTATTTGTTAGGTGTGAATTAACCCAGCTCTTCCTTTCCCCACCCCACTTACTTGATTTCTGATGAGTGCTGTTTCCATATGTCCACTTAAGTGTTGATCGATTAGTTTCAATTTAATAGTGAGTAGTTCGTAATTCTTATTTTCCCAGAAAACTCTTTAAAGACAGATAATGCTTAGAGTATTTTTCTGAATCTTGCATCACAGCACAAACTTGATTATAGATTATCAACATTTTAAAATTGATTTGAGAAAGTGAATTTAATTTGATGAGTTCTGTTCTCAAAACATCTTTGAATAAAGTTATTCCATCACTTGAGAAAAGTAAAAGTAATTATTTTCCCCTATAACAGATTTATGAGGATTCCATAAATATTCTAATGCTGCAGTTTTTGTTAATGTATTTTTCTTCACTAAAAAGAAAATAAAAGTTCATATTTTGAGAGAACACTTGTCTATTGGAAAAATGACCTGGTGTTTGATTGAAGAGATTGCTTTAACTTGGTTGTGTCTGCACATCAGTTTATGAGAGTCGTTGTGCCTACTGGGATTCGCCTGTGCTACTCAAGGACCCCACTATGCACGACTCAGGGCACGTCATTCCCAACCACATTTACGTGTCTGTGTCTGTGTGTCTGTTATTGTGAGGTCTGTCTTCAGTTGCCTCGTCTCAATGGGCAACACTGACTCAACTGCTGTAGAATGGAAAGTCATCTCATCCCTCCTATTGCAATGGAAGAAACATTTGATAGTGGAAGGTACAAAGCAAATAAGGAACTCTATGTTATGGAAAATGTGTTAGAGGAAGAGCCAAAGTGATAAAATACATTCTTTTTTTACTGAAGAAAATGGATAAATTCATAATCCTCCACAACTATTAAATAGTAGGCTTAGGATGAAAAAACAAAGAACAGGAATTTTTTTTTTACTTTTAGAAAAACAACCCCAACATTGTATTATGTTGTTCATTATTATTTACCATCAACATTTTTGTGAGGTCTGTACTTTCTGCCAAACACTGCAGAGAAAACTGATAGACGGTATGGTATCTCTTGGTTCCCACTTTTTTTTTTATTTTTTTTTATTAAATCATAGCTGTGTACATTGATATTCATGGGGCATCATTCACTAGCTTCACAGACCGTTTACCAAGTTTCACATATACCCTTGTAAGATGCACCGCTGGTGTAATCCCACTTTCAAGCAGGTTGCAATCTAATGGAATTTGCAGAAAGACACATAAGAACGTGGTCGTTAGCTAACTATCTAAAGTCCACTTCTCATGTAGTATACCATGTATGATCCACTATTATCAAGAAAACATGTTTGTATATTAATTTGGCTACTCTAGACTCTAAATACAATTATTGTATGCATTGTTTACTTTGACAAAAGTTTACTGAATATTCAGCAAGTTCTCATGTAATTTTTTCCTAAAATAAAATACCAGCTCTTGTACTTCAAATAATGTTATGAAGTGGGTTCTCTTATTTTTTATGTTAGTAGCTTGTGTTTGTCATTAGTGCACTTGTCTGACTGTTGTGAATGTTACAAAGGCACTGGCTTTAGACAGATCCTCAGGGCAGGGACTGTGTCTGTTTAAATTGTTTTGTGCAGAACACAGGTGGCTGAGTAAAAAACACTTTTTGCTGATGCAATGTCTTGTATTGAAGACAAAGCCTCTGATTACTTAGTGTTTTGAAATTAGTTTTTAAAGATGCATCAGGAATCCAATTAGCGTATAATGTGCGCATGACACTGAAATGGCTTTGGAGCAGATTAACAAGACCACACCACTCCTCTTATCTCCAAAAATTTATATTTTAAAGCCAATACTACAGATGAAAACAAATGTAAGCATTGAATAATAGATTATCTTTCCAAAACCTTAATGGAATGCCTACTCTCATACAAAACAAGTATGTAAATGTACATGTGTCTTTTTCTTCAACTCTGCAATATGTCGGTTAGAAATAAAACAATGGTGCCATCATAGGAATAGTCAGAAGCAAACTGGCATTAGTTTGGCTATGAATATTAGTGTGACATTGATGAGTTCAATACCATTTTCTGGTCTTTTTCATATTAACTATTGTTTAATTTAGGGGGAAACAATTGTCATCCTTTCTGGGATACCTGCAACTCCAGGCCTCCCTTCCTCGGGCAAAGCCCTTTCATCCCTTGAAAGGCTTTTTGATTTCAGAGACCTGATGGGCACAGGCCCTTCCCATGGCCCATGATGTCTACAGGTGCTCTTCTTCTTTTTTCACTTCTCATCTTACCTGTGACTCAGACTTGGGGCTTAGGTTTCTGCTTTTATCCTTTTATTCCAACCTCCGTCAATAATGCCAGAGTGATCATTCTACAAAATAAGCAATCATTCCACACATCTATCTAAATTTACTCAGTGATTTGTTTGTTTTTCCTGATTGGACATTCTGGGAAGGCGCAGTCCATTTCTCATTACACTTCTATCCCGAGCCTTGTACATAATTCGACTCCATGCCTGTTTGTTAATCAGCTGGCTGGATTGATCTGACAATCATCGTGGTCCTTGCCTTTTGACTCGGTATTATCCCAGCTTCTATTTAAATTCTATGTATGTGATTTGAATTTTGACTTTATCCTTATCCTGGTGATTCTTACTCCTGTTTTCCTCTGGCTTTGCACTGCTGACCTTACTCAATCCCAGCCATCTATAGATTTTCTGTCACACAGGTGACCTAGCTATGTGGATAGTGTCAGACTGATCTCAGCACGCTCTTTCTGCCTGCGTTTATTTTCTTATTGCTGCTGTAGGAAATGATCACGTAGTTAGTGGCTTAAAACAACACAAATTAATTCTCTTAGACTTATAGAGACCAGAAGTTCAAAAGCAGTCTCACAGGGCGAAAATCAAAGTGTTGGTTCCTTCGAAGTCTCCAGGAGAAAACCTGATTCTTGAATTTTCCAGTTTAGAGGGGCTGCAGGCAGGCTCTGCCTCATGGTCACGTCACTCAACGTCTACTTTTTTTTTTTTTATTCAATCATAGCTGTGTACATTAATGCAATCATGGGGCGCCATACACTGGTTTTATAGACCATCTGACACATTTTCATCACACTGGTTGACATAGCCTTCCTGGCATTTTCTTAGTTATTGTGTTAAGACATTTACATTCTACATTTACTAAGTTTCACATATGCCCTTGTAAGATACACTGCAGGTATAATCCCACCAATCCCCCTCCCTCCACCCACCTCCCCCCCTCCCTCCCCTCCCTTTCCCCCTTCCCCTTTTCCTGGGTTATAACTGGGTTATAGCTTTCATATGAAAGCTAATTTATGAAAGCCATAAATTAGTTTCATAGTAGGGCTGAGTACATTGGATACTTTTTCTTCCATTCTTGAGATACTTTACTAAGAAGAATATGTTGCAGCTCCATCCATGTAAACATGAAAGAGGTAAAGTCTCCATCTTTCTTTAAGGCTGCATAATATTCCATGGTGTACATGGAAAAAGCCCAAGTGCCCTTGATCCACAAATGGATTAATAAATTGTGTTATATGTTCAACGTCTGCTTTTGTCTTTACCTCTCCTTTGCTTCTCTGTAATCAAATCCTCCTCTGCCTCGTTGTATGACACTTGTGATTATGTCAGGGCCACCTGTATAATCAAAGATAATCTCCCCCTCTCAAAATGTTTAAGTTAATCACATTTGTAATGTTGCTTTTACCATGCAAGGTAACACATTCACAGGTTTCAAGGATTTTTATTTTGATATCTTTGGCACCATTATCCAGCATACTTACTGCCTTTTTTTTTAAGTGACAAGTAAAAATCGTATATATTTATAGTGAAGAGCATGATGTTTTTATATATGTATACATTGTGAAATGGCTAAATCAAACTAATTAAACACATGACTTACCTCATATACTTATCCTTTCTTTTAGTTTTTGGTGAGCACAGGTAAAATCTACTATCATAGAAATTTTCAAAAATACATGTGTTATTATCAAGTATTGTCACTGTGATAAATTGTAGATCTCTAGAACTTATTTCTCCTATCTAATTTAAATTATATTTGCTTTACCAATATCCTCTTAATCCCCCAATCCCCTGCACCACCTGGTAACCAGCATTTTACTCTTTGTTTCTAGGATCGAGACATTTTTAGAACTCATATGTAAGTGAACATCCTCTTAAAATAATTTCATAAAAAAAAACAGAGTTTTCAAAAAACAATTCCTTTATGTTCCCTAAGAAGGCACATCTTCATTTTCTTTCTTTATTGATTTATTCATTTTCTTTTTTCAAAAATAAAATTTTTAAGTTGTGTGTGTAACAGACAAAAAGGTCTTCTGTGTCTCCCACTTGTTTTCTAATAATGAGCAATCTTAAGAGTTTGGTGTGGATTTCTCTATAAAGGCACATACAAAGAAAGGGGGAAATGCATGTATTTTCTATATAGTCTGTATATTTTCAGCTATAGATGTTTAAGGCTAATAAAGGATCAGGTATGATGCTACAGCTTGTTTTTTTCAATATAACAATATATATTGAGCATGGTTTTTCTTTTTTCGTTTTGTTTTGTTTTTTTTTTGTAATTTTTGGCTGGGGCTGGGCTTGAACCCACCACCTCCGGCATATGGCTCTACTCCATTGAGCCACAGGCGCCGCCCTATTGAGCATGTTTTCATGTCAGCACAAGTATATTAACTTCATATTATAATTTTGAAGGCTATTGCATTGAAACTCCTTGCTTATTTTAGCATGATATATTTGTATTATGTATTTTTTTTTTTTTTTGAGACAAGGTCTCACTATGTCGCCCTCTGTAGGGTGCTGTGGCGTCACAGCAACCTCAAACTCTTGGGCTTACGTGATTCTCTTGCCTCAGCCTCCCAAGTAGCTGGGACTACAGGCGCCTGCCACAAAGCCCAGCTATTTTTTGTTGCAGTTGTCATTGTTGTTTAGCTGTCTCAGTGTATGTGGCCGGCGCCCTAACCATTGTGCTTTGGGTGCCAAGCCTATATTATTATTGTTATTACTATATTTTTATTATTATTATTGTTTTGATCAGTTTGTTCAGTTATATCTTTCTCTAATTTGTGAAATTTATTCCTGATTATTTAGCGATTTTTTTTCCCTCTAAATTGTGTATGTGTTATGTGTGTATGTGGGTGTGTTCTTAAATTTTTATTGCTGGCATCTGGAAAAACTATTATTTTGGTATGTTTCCTTGTATCTTGCTATTTCACTGAATACTCATTAGTTTTATTGATTTTTAAGTGGTCCTTTTGCGCTTACTAGAAATAGAACTATATTTTGTGCAACTAATGACAATTTGTTTTTTTTTTTTTATTTCCTTCTTGGTTCATCAATTTAAATGTTTGCCAGCTCTTTCTATATAATTAGCTTCTGGCTGCTCCCGCTTCAGGCACTTGTGTGTGCTGCTGAAGATGGCCAAGTAGCCACAGATCAGCTTCTTACAGCAATCAACCAACTTGGCTTCAATTATAAGAGAAGACAACAAATAACACTTGAAACTAATATCAGAAGAAACCTTTTATATCTTAATAATAACATATAAACCTCTGCATTTTAATTTCAGGATATTGTGGAGAAAGATTCTAGGAAAAGAGAGTAGATAGAAAATGAGATTGTTCCAACTCTGGCCCTTCCATTCTTTGTTATGTGTCCTTGTGGTACGTCACTTAAATTTTCTCCCTGTTAATTTTCTTATCTTATGGCTAATAAACACAGAAGTAAGCACAGCGAAGAAACTAGCTGAGCACCACATTAGCAGCAAGGTTTATTTCTACCTAAGAATATTATGTGTTAAGAAATCATATCACATTCTGTGATGTAACACAATATGACAATCCTAGTGTTAATATTAAGTATTAAAAACATAGAGAAATTGCATACTGAAAATTAAGTAAACATCCGATAAGAGGTAGGATGCAAATTTCTCAAACAGATGCAATAAAAAAAACAAGCACATAATAAACATCCCTGACAAAGTCAAAGCAAGAGATTGTGGGATAAAGGCACATGTTTTCCAAGGATGTTCTGCTTCCTTTCAGAAATAGACATAATTTTCCACTTTACCACATTATTTACATTTATCTTTATCAGTTTCAAAGCATGCTTGTAATAAGTATGCGTGCATGTATTTAGATGTATTCTTGACTTTCATAACTGTTATTACCGAGAGAGAGCTGCAAATTCATTGAAATATCCTGGACTCGCTATCATCAAAATCAGTTACAAATTTGCTATCGCACTGACTTACTTAATCCTCATAAATAATGTATTCCTTTTACCAAACTATTTCTAAATCATTTAAGAACAAATTGCTAGTGTGCAAAGAGTTACACATTATTATCCTTAAACAAAAGCTGCATTCATTTTATCTTTAAAAATATTTTATGAAATACCTTAAACATATAAAATATTGAGAGAATAATTTTGCAGACATCAGTGTGTATACACATGCATGCATTTTAACATTCTACCATATTTACTTCAGCTTTTTAAAAACAACCTGTTACAGATACAGTTGAGACTACTTTGTACTGTTTTTCAAACACATTTTCTTTCCCTTTACCCCTAGTTAACCAATATCAAGTCAGTGATCCTCGTTCCTTCATGTGATTTTTTAATATTTTAGTAAGTAGGTAGCATACATCCCTATGAAATATTGTTTGTGTACATTGCAAAAATGTACACAAGCTATATGACACTGTGGATTTAAATGTGAATTATGTCTTTTTAAATCAATGTTATACTTTGATATTCGTCCAGATTAATATTAGTTATAAATCCAATTATTCATTTTAATGACCCTGTAAATTGTCCTATTGAGTGAATAAATATTCATGTGTTCTTTGATGAATGGGCATTTAGATTATTTCCATTTTCCCCTGTAAAAAGTACACATACACTGTTGTTACATGTGAGAAGCATTTTCTAGAAAGGTACATCTTAAACTTTAATTTGCATGTAGCTCCACCTGAGACTTCTATTAAACTGCATATACTGTTTCAGTAGATCTGGGATACAACCTGAGATTACGTATTTCTAAAATGTTCCTCAGTGATGCGTACTTTGTCCACTGAACACAGAACACATGAGTAGCAGGTCACTAGGAGACATATGTGTATATATATATATATATATTTTTTTTTTTTCCATATGGTAGTTAAGTATGCCTGTGAAGTGGATGTGGCAGTCTAGTTCATTCATCATGCCTCAAAGCCTTTTACATTTGCTGACTGTCTCAACTTTAGAGGTTGAAAATCACACCACCCTGATTCCCAATCTTTTTCCAGCTAGATGTGTCTAAGCTATGAGGTAGTTCTGGCCAATGAAATATAGGCATAAACTGCTGATGCTGATTCAATTACACCTACCCTTTTTCTTGTCTGGAACTGTGATGATCCCGGAAGTGTCACCGCCACACATTAAGGAAAGCAGAGTGACAAAGTAGGTCTGTTCCCTTGAGGCCATTTTAGCTACACTTCAGTCCTGGGATGCCTGCCCTGATAATTTTTATTTTAATGTCTGAGATAAACAGACATTTTCTTGATTAACCACTGTAATCTGGTTTACAATTACTTATACCTGAACATCATTCTATAATAAATGATACAGGGCCTCTTAAGCTTTTATAGATATTGCCAAATTACTCTTAAAATGCTACTGTTATTTTACTCTTCCAAGAGAAGCATGAGATAGTTCCAAATTTTATTTTTCTATATCTTTGCCAGTTCTTGGTATTGTCAAATATTTTGAAGTTCTTGCCTATTCTGTGGTGAGAATGGCATCCAATTGTGTTTTAATTTCTATTTCTGGAGTTAGTAGCTATGTTAAACAGATTTCCCATGTTCACTGCTCATTGCAATCTCCTCTGATATGAATTGCTCTCTTGTTAATTTTCTCATTGGATCATCATTTTATTATGGATTTATTATTATTGAAGCTGTTCCTAACAAAAATAATTCAATATTTGTTTTTAACATGCATTCGCTAAAATATTCTTTTAAATTATACCTAGTGTTTCATTTTGTTTATGATGTTTCTATTTAGGCAAAGTTAAATTAATTATCATCAAGTTCACATGTATCATTTATGCTCTTTATGTCTCTTTTAAAGATGCCATTCTTTACACTGAGGTCTTATTTTCTTGCATAATTTTAATATTTTGCTTTTTGCATTTAAATTACAGTGAACCTGGAATGAATTTCTGTTGTTTTACATGAGATAAAAATTCAATTTTACATTTTTCATAGAAAAAAAAGTCATCTAACTCTACTACAAAACGAGTTCCTTCTTTATTGCTTTGTAAACCCACGTTTGTCATTTAAGATTTTGTCAGTCTATACCAATAGCACATTGTCTTAATTTCTGGTAGAGTAAGTCTTCTCAAATTTATTCTTCAACAGGTACTTCACTGTTCTTGCCCCTTTCTTTTCCAAGTAGGTCTTTGGGAGCGATGGTCAGAGAGGCCAGTCCTACTTCCTCCCCCACATGCTTCCCAGACCTGAGTATTCCAGCTACTGAGAATTCATCACCACGTGTAAACTTCTGGCTCACTGCAAATACTGGAAAATAATCTCATATTCACCAGATGCTCATCTCAAGTTCAAAAATTTGAGCCGTTTCTTAGTGGGGTCTGTATTAGGCAATTTGTTATGTGCAATGCAATGCATTGTACAAGATGTGAGTTCTATGACCAGGAGCTTATTGTCACACATCTTTGCCACAAAATTAATTCCTTGGTAGAAGGCAATGAAGTACAGATTGCTATGCCAATAAATCGAGAGTTCTCTTTGTCCTAAGATGGTAATGCTAGCAGAAGCACTGCAGGTGGCAAGGAAGATAAACTCCTATCTGAGGTAAGTGCCAATTCCAGTAGGAATGAATTGCTGCCTCTTGCAAGGTGTAAAGTGTCCAGTATATTCAACCTGACACCAAGAGGTCTTTTTGAAGAACGGCAGTAAGATAAAAGATTCAGACTTGATCTCTTCTGCTGACAGGTTTATGGGTGGTGAAAGGGAACATAAATTATTGAGCCCACACATAGTTAACAGCCCTGCTAGCATGTCCACCTTTTCTTGGACCTATTGTGCAAGCAGGGGAGGTCAAGAAAAGAGAGACTAGTCAACTTCTGCCAGAGATATCACTCTGTCTACCTTGTTAAGTGTCTCCAACATTATTCTTTCGTGAGCAATATTATGGGACACAAAGATGGGTGTGTTTTGCGATCAATCTCAAAGGTCTATTCACTTGACTATTTGCCCAACTTTTTGATGCTAAATTTTTCCATTTTTGTCTTGAAATGCCTGGAGCAAACAGGTAGACTATTCATGTTTGTCTAAAAGTCAGCATATATCTATACTGAAGGCTACCGCCATCTCCCTGAAGGAAATGAACAAGTGTGCTGAAGGGAGGCTGCGCCACTGGGAGAGTATTTCTTCTCATCACTATATTTAGGAACAGCCTTATAAAAATACTACAGTTTGGAAGCAGTCCATTTTCCTCTAAAAACAACTTACTCATCTTATAACAACCAATTCATCAGAGCTGAATTTGTGTCTACCTTTGTTAGTGTGTCTTAGGGAGCCCTCCAGGAGGTCATAGGTGTAAACTTGAGGGAGAGGCAGAAGTGAAACACAGGTAGGTAACACAATGCCTGAGCTACCTACCTGTTAATGTACTTACTATGTCCTCTGAATCTTCTAAGGCTCACTTGCAAGTGTATTTTTTCTATTGCTTGATGAATTGCCCTTATATCCACCTGACGTTATGCAATGACACCTCTTTTTTGATGTCACATAGTGAGGTGGTCAGCCTCAGGTTATGCCCAGTAGATTACAAGGACCTGTTTTTAGAATACTGTCTTGTTTCTAGCTAAAGATGTATAGCTTTATATTACTTAGGAATTTATTAGAAATATAAATTTTTGAGCTCCAACCAAGTTATATTAATCTGAGGATGATTCTAATGAACACCGAAGTTTAGAACTACTGACTTTAAACAACATCCTAGCATTCCAAAGATTATTTAAATTATACAAATTTCACTATTGCGACAGCTTATGAGTTTTTGAAGGCTTCAACTCTCATCTCTTGGCACATGTGTATCTTTCCAAAGCATCTAGTACTTGTCTCTCAATTAACATGAGGGATCGCTACTCTAAACATTCTACAGCTTATACTACCTTGAGTTTTGTTCTCGCTATTTATGTTTTGTGGATTCTTTCACAGCCACCTGGTATTATCCAATTTATGCACACTTTTGCAAAAATAAATTTTTGAATGTTATTCTTATTTATCTCTATAATGATATTAAATATAATTATTTATGAGTCTTTACATATTATCATATTACTCTTATTTCATATGAGTAAATTTAATCAGAATAAATTGCTACTTTCTATTCTTTTTTAACAATTTTAAAATGCTTAATATTAGCAATACATAATAGTTGCATTTATTTATAGGATATATGTGATGTTTTGATACAGACATAGAATGTAAATTAATCAAATCAGGTAATTTGGATATTTTTTGTGCTTAGAGATCTTTCGGTTTTTCAGATCAGCTTGAGTGTTACATGGCAGTAATGAGAGAAATGATTCATTTTCTCTTTGTCTCTTTCTCATGCTCCATCTTGCAACCTGGTTTTAATTTTTTTTTTTTTTTTTTTTTTTTTTTTTGGTTTTTGGCTGGGGCTGGGTTTGAACCCGCCACCTCTGGCATATGGGACCAGCGCCCTACTACTTGAGCCACAGGCACCGCCCCTGCAACCTGGTTTTAAATGCTTCTACCTAACTCATGAGGCCCCCAATCTAGAGTCAGTTCTCACAGTACCATCTTGAAGCTGCTATCCCACAAGTGATACTGAATGTTTATGTTCCCCTCAAATCTATAAATTAAAATCCTATCCCTCAGAATGATGATATCAGGAGGTGGGCCTTTGAAGACATTTAGAATGCAAGGGTAAACCCATCATGATTGGAATCATTACAATATCCTTATTAAAGAGATCCCAGAAACTCATTCATTCCATTTGCCATGTAAGGTGAGAGCGAGAAAAAGGTTAATCTATGACCTGGAATTCAGGCCTTCAACAGACATCGAGTTTGCCTTAATGTTGGATTTCTCATCCTCCAGAACACTGAAAAATAAGTTTATGCTATTATAAACTCCCTGGCTTATGTTATTTTTTGATGGCAGCCTAAATGCACTAAGACACTGGGGATATGGTAAATACGGATCTCAAGGATTTGCTTACTATACTTGAATGTTTTATGTCCCAGGGTTATACTGAGCTTTTCCCCATCCTCAGATTGTTAATTTCAGATAAGCCATAATTTGGGGCTTTATTTTGTACTAACTAACATAAGCTTTACCATCAGTAGAATTTCTCATTAGCCCTGATTTTAAGAGGTGAGTCTATACTGGTATTTCACCTTACATAATGCAATTTCCATCTTTCTTATTTAGACAAAGAGAATTTATGACTTTACAAGCTACATTGAGACCTGATATCCAGGAAGTATGTGGCTTTATGTCCTGATTATTGCTTTACTTTTATATTCAATTTATACTACCCAAAAATGCTTATTTTGTTGGATTTTAGAAGTATCTTCTTATATATTTTATCTACTCTTTTCAAAAATTTTGATGGAGGAGGCAGGGTTTACAAGAAATAAAATCTTCAAAGAGTCAAGTAACAAAGTCATCATAAGCAAAAATTCCATATTTTATTTTTCTCTTTTTTTGATGTCTAAAAATACACTTAAAAACAAAGCATAGAACATTTTGATAATGAAGAATCAACAAAATGATACTATCTGATGCAACTGGAATACCTGACCAAGATATACTATTCGTAATATCTAGGTAATCTAGATAATATAACTTCTGGAGAATTCCCCTTCCTTGTAAACTACACAGTAGGGGAAATTATTTTAGCTAGATAGCATCCTGCACAGTGGTCAGGCAACAGCTGGGAATTGCATTAATATTTTTTGTCTTTGCATAAAGTTGCATTTTCTTTATTGTTCCCTTATCATCTAGCAGATCAAGTTTAAACATTTGCACTTTTTTAGTATCTTCCATGAGGTATCTACTCCTTCCTTCCTAAACATTTATCAAATTATTCTGTGACATTTCATCAGGAAGTACTCCTTTCTGCCAAAGACAAGGCTTAATCATCACTAATGTAATGGCTTTGCTTATTCTGGCTTGCCTTTTTATGGTATTCTCTAACATCTCTTCCTCACCTATCTGAATCTTCAATTTCCTTTACGAACTAGATCAACTCCAGTCTTCTGCAGGAAGCCTTTCTGACTTTTCAGAAGTTCCACAGTAATATGTTCCATCATATTTAAAATTCATTTTCTATGAAGTTTTGATTTTTTTTGTAGTTTATATGTATTGGCATCTGATTTAAATTTTAAGTTCTCTGAGAAGAAAGACTCAATCCTATATTTATTTGAACATTACATAGTTTCTGGCCAAATGAAAAACACATTCTTGATAGGCTGATTTGATGAGAGGCCTATAAGACATAATAATAATGTGCATATCACTTTTTTCACACCTGTGACCTCACCTAACCTGCCCATTTTTTCCTTTCAGAGATGTCCATGGAGTTTTTGGTAGGAGTAATTGGAAAGAATGACTAAATTTGCAGCCTTTTCATTTGTGACAATTATTCATTCTCTACCCTAAATCCCACTTATCTTCACTTTGATTTGTGAGACATAAAGATAAGTTGTTCTGAAATTTTTTTCAGTTTCTAAGCATTCTATGTGTCAATTGTCAATCAATCAAGCATTCATTGAACTCTTGACTCAAAACGGTAAACCATGCTAAACATTTTGCATATGTATTACACAGGAAACAGAGAAATAGCAGTTATACAGAAGTCGAAGTTGTACAATTAAAAGGTATTTATATGAATAGTTCAGCTAAGGAAAATAAGCTTCTCAGTATCACACCTGCATTATTTTAGTGAACTATTTTATTTTTATAAAACAGATTCATAGAAGATAATATTGTGCTTGAAGTCAAATATACAATACATAGCTTGGAAATATCAAGAGAATATAGAAAAAATAATACTTAGGTCTAAATTCCCCATGCCTTATTCTCTTTAACAACATTGAAACATTTTATACGTGACTTATTTCCTTCTAAATTTTTAAGATTTGCAAGAGCAAAGAAATTCAATGAATTACAGGCAATTTAATAATGGTGTTACAGTTTTTGCAATGTAAGCAAGCAGTGGTTAAATGCTTTATCTTCCTCATTATGCCAATTTAATGTATTAGTTTGTAGCATATGGCCTGTGAGTCTCATGATAGGAGAATGAGCTTAAGTTTTTTATTCCATCTACCAATAGGTGCCAGAATTCATTCAGTTCCCCCCAGGCATGGTAATTGTGCACATAACAGCAGGATGTGCATCTAGACTCGTGGCAATGGCTGAGAAATTGAGCTCATCTTACATTTTTCTTGCCAGCTTTTATTACAGTATGTATTTCAGAGTAGTGACTTGATTTTTAGGCAATCTAATTCTCTTGCTGTGAGCATCATCTTTGAGAACTTACGATCTTTGAGTTCATTCTTCATTCAATCATGTGTTTATGTGTTCTGTATACAACATTATTTTGATACCAACTATTCTGTCAGATGTTCCAGAATGAATCAATTGATATAAACTAAGCCAAATAAATAATTCCTGAGAAATACACCACCAATTCTATTACACAAAATAAAAGTTGTAAAACATAGTACTTCAGTATAAAGTGGAACAACTATAGACACCAAATACATATTAATAGTGTATCAGCTCTCTCATTTTAGTAGATGTCACTTTTAACTGGCTCTTTTTAAGACAGTGATTACCATAATATAATTGGGGTTCTGATAAAATTTGAGCTATAAAAGAAATGAAGGTAAAGAATATCACAGAAAACATCTCAGCCTACCATAAGATACTATTAATCTATTACAACATGGAAAGATCAGAATGATAGAATGGAAGAAGGATTTTCTAGAAACAAAGAGAAAGTTACTAAAGCAACAGCCATATGTATAATCCTAAAAAAGATTATTGATTATATTACTGCAGCTATATTACATACCAAAACAAATTAATGAATTAATTTATATAACACTACCAGATCTTTAGTATCAAGCAGCAAAAACCAACTCTCACTCTCTTAGGCAGAAAATAAATACATTTTGAATGGATGTTAGACAGTTTTCAGAAACCCAGTAAGATTTGATAGCTTGACATAGAAAATGGGCAGAATCCAGGGGCAAATGCACCCTGGGATCCAAAGTTAATGTTACATCCTAAGGATGGTGCCTGTCACGTATTTGCCTTTGCTTTTCAATCAGTCAGTTGTCTCACCACAACTACCAGACATCAAACCTGGGAAAACAAATTGCAATCCATCCCTTTTCCTTGGAACCACTTGTTCTAGGTTCAAAGTCTTAGACAAGAGAAGAAGTAAAAGCAAAAATCATGGAACTATTTAAGGTAACTATTTAGGAAGACTTTCTTGGTCATGCCAGAAATTCAGATTTCCAGATACAAGAGTGTCTTTGAACACCAGGAAGATTCATAGTAATTGGACTTCAAGACATCAAGTTGGCCAAAGTCAAAGAAAAGACAAAATTCTGTAAGATGAAAAAAACAACTAACCTACAAAGGATACCCTACACCCGATCAAGAAAGCTACAGATTTCTTAGCAGTCTTACAAATCAGAAAGGATTGGCACCCCATGTTTAATCTTCTGAAACATACCAACTTCTACCCAGGAACACTTTATCTTGTAAAACTAAGTTTCATAAATGGTAAAGAAATAAAAATCTTCCCAAACAAGCAAACATGAAAGGAATTTGTCACTACTACATCTGTCCTACAAGAAATGGTTGAAAGTACACTATACGTGGAACAGCTCAATAGATACTTACAAGTGTAAAAACACCTGAAAATTAAAGTTCACACCTTTTTTAAATCTGTAGCAAGAAGGAAACCAAACAACAAAATATCATTCAGCATCAGGAACAGAATTGCATTACACATATACATACTAACACTAAAAGTGAATGGTCTTAATACCCAATTAAAAGTTGAATAGATGAAAAATATAACCCCAAAACTTATTTAAAATTTTTCAAGCACTCACATAGACACAGGTATAAGAATAGATAAAAATGTTCCATACAAATGGAAATCAAAAGTGAGCTATTCGCACATCAGATAAAATGGACTTTAAATTAACAATGGTAAAAAAAGACATAGATGGATAATGTTAAAAGGAGTAATTCAACAGGAAGGCCTAATAACATAACTATATATTCACCTAACACAGAAGCTCCAAGATTCATAAATTTTATTATATCTAAGCATAAAGAAATAAACACTAGCATCAAAATTTCTGGGACTCAAGCACCCCACTGACAGAACTGGACAGATAATTGGAGAAGAAAATCAAAAAAGAAACACTAAACTGATATGGGATTCTAGAAAAAATAGACATAGAATATAGATTCTCATGGAGGCTAAACAATCTGCTATGGAATGATCCTTGGGTTAATGATGAAACTAAGATAGAAATCAAAATACTTCTCAAACAGAAGCAAAGGGGACACAAGAATTCAATATCTTGAAATATAGCAAAAGCAGTGAAAAGAGAAAGTTCACATTCTTAAATGCTTATATTAATAAGCAGAAAGGTCACAAACTAAGAAAACTTACTATGCCACATCTCAAGGAACTAGAAAAAGAAGAACAAAACAAACTCAAAGGCAGCAAAACTAAATAAGTAACAAAGCTCAGAGGAGAAATAAGCGAAACAGAAACCAACAAATAAATAAATACACACACATACATACATAAATAAGATGAATACAAAGGATCAATGAAAGAAAATGTTGGTTCTATGAAAAGATATAGAAAATTGATAGACTTCTTACCTTATCAGCCAGAAACAGAGAAGAAAGAACTCAGATAATCTCAATCAGAAGTAAAAAAGAAGACATTATAATTGATATCACAAAAATACAAAGTATTACTCATGAATATATGAAAACCTCTATGCACACAAACTAGAACACCTGGAGGAAGTGGATAAATTCCTGGAAACTCACAATCTCCCAATCCTAAGTCAGGAAGAAATAGAAATCCAGAACAAATCAATAATGAGAAGCAAGATTGAAACAGTATTAAAAAATTCCCCATAAAAATAAAATAGGGAGGGTACAGACTAGATGGAGTCAGAGTCTAATTCTACCAGACCTATAATTAGTGCCTACCCTCCACTAATTATTCTACAACATTGAAAATGAGAGAATCTTTTCTAAATCATTCCATGAAGCCACTTCACCTTGATGATAATGTCAGAACAAGACATAACGAAAAAGACCGATATTGCTTATGAACATTTCAACAAAATCAAATGGCACATCAGAAGATAATCCATTGTGATCAAGTTGGTTATATCACAGGGATTAAACAATGCTTTAAAATATAAGTAAATTAAATGTGATTCACCATATCAACAGAAGCAAAAACGAAGAGATCATGTGATTATCTCAATAGATGCAGAAAAAGCATATGATAAAATCCAGCCTTCATTCATGATAAAAACCCTCAATAACTATGCATAGAAGGGACATATCTCAAAATTGTAAAAGCCATAAATGACAGATCCACAGTGACATCATACTGAATGGGGAAAAGTTGAAATCCTTCCTGCTAAGAACTGGAGGAAGACTCAAGTGCCCATTGTCACCACTTCTACTCAACCTAGTGTTAGAAGTCCTAGCCAGAGCAAAAGAAAGAAATACAAGGCATCAAAATCAGGAAAAAGCAAGTTAAACTTATCTTCTTTGCTGAGAATAAAATCTTATATCTGGACAACCCTAAGGGCTCCACCAAAAGACTCCTGGAAATGACTATTAAATTCAGCCAAGTCTCAGATTACAATCAGTGGACACAGACCAGTAGCATTGCTATGTATTACTGTCAGTCCAGCTGAGAGTCAAAGCAAGGACTCAATATCACTTATAATTGCTATCAAGAAAATAAAATACTTAGGAATGTACTTAACCAAGGAAATGAAAAATCTCTAGAAGGAGAACTACAAAACACTGATGAGAGAAATCATAGATGATAGAAACAAATGAAGGAACATTCCATGCTCATGGATAGCTAGAATTAACAGTGTTAAAATGTCCATAGTGCCCAATGTGATTTACAGATTCAATTCAGGTCCCAGTAAAAAGCCAACATCATATTTCCCATATCTAGAAAAAAAATAATTAAAATCTTTATTTGAAACCAGAAAAGAGCCCAACTAGCCAAAGTAGTTGTAAGCAAAAAGAACAAATCTGGAGGTATAACCTGACTTCAAATTTTATTCCTAGGCTTACATAACCAAAAACAGATGGTACTAGTATAAAAGTAGAAAAATAGATCAATGGAATGGAATAGCGAATCAAGAAATAAAACCACGTAGCTAAGATCAACTGATCTGTATCAAGGCAGAAAACAACATAGACTGGGGCAAGAAAGCCCTATTCAGAAATGGTGTTGGGAAAACCAGAAGGCTACGTGAAAAAGAATGAAATACAGCTCTATGATTTGCCATACACAAAAATTAATTTAAGATGGATTAAAATTTCAAATGCATGATACATTTAATACTTGAGAAGAAAATCTAGAAAA
Organism: Nycticebus coucang; assembly: GCF_027406575.1. Lineage (NCBI taxonomy): Eukaryota > Metazoa > Chordata > Mammalia > Primates > Lorisidae > Nycticebus > Nycticebus coucang. Next base: position 43,472,464 of record NC_069794.1, on the reverse strand, counting down.
ATACTCTAGTTATCAGCCTAGCAAGGAATTTTATATGTAAAACCCCAAAGACAAATACAGCAACAACAAAAATAAATGGGGCTTAATTAAATTAAAAAGTTTCTACACAGCAGAGGCAATAATCAACAAAGTAAATGTATAACCTACCAAATGAAAGAAAATAATTATAAATTATGTACCTGACAGAGGGCTAATATCCAGAATATAAAATGAACTCAAACAAATCAGCAAGAAAAAAATGAACCTCATCAAAAAAGTGGGTAAAAATAAATGGACGATTTTCAAAAAAGATGGACAAATGGTGAAAAAACATGAAAAATGAACAATTCTAATAATCAGAGAAATGAAAATTAAAACCACAGGTGGTGCCTGTGGCTCAGTGGGTAGGGTGCAGGCCCCATATACCAAGGGTGGCAGGTTCCAACCCAGCCCGGGCCAAATTGCAACAAAAAAAGCCAGGCGTTGTGGCGGGCTCCTGTAGTCCCAGCTACTTGGAAGGCTGAGGCAAGAGAATCATCTAAGCACAAGAGCTGGATGTTGCTGTAAGCTGTGATGCTACAGGAGTCTACCGAGGGTGAAAAAGTGAGACTCTGTCTCCAAATAAAAAAAAAAAAAGAAAGAAGGAAAATTAAAACCACAATGACATGCCACCTTATCCCAGTCAGAATAGTCATTATTACAAATTCAAAAAAGCAATTGTTACTGGCATGAAGGGAGAGTAAAAGGAACACTGTGGGACACCAGATTAGTACATTATTTATGGAAAATGGTACAGAGATTTCACAAAGGGGGGGGGATAAAGTTATCATTCAATCCAGCAATCCCACTGATACCAGAATTTCGTCTTCAGGGAGTTCTTGGTCTTGGTGATTTGAAGGACCATAGATCAGTGGTAAGACAGGATTTATTTACAGAAAAGTAAAGGATACAAAAAAACCAAAGCCCTGGCAGAGAGAAAAAAACAAAGTCCCAAGTAGGGGGAAAAAAGCTCTCTCTCTTTCTCCTTCTTTCAGTCTCTCTGTCTGTCCCAAGCTCTTTGTCAAGGGGTATATATAGGCTTGGGTTCCTTGTGTATGAGGCCAGGAAATTAATGGATACAGTCCTTTCCGCGGAAGTAAGGGGAATGAATGTATTAATGCGTGGACACACTCCATTCATGGAATTGAGGCCTAGGAAACTTACATGAAATTGACCCAGGCACAGGAAATAGGGATTCCCTATTCAGTCATAAGTGCAAGGGGAAGGAGACACCAACACCAGTGTCTTCCCAGAAGTTGTGCGGCCCCTGTGGCTAATAGAGCCTCCGGTGGGGGTGGGAGGTGGGACGTGGGAGCCCCCCCCCCCCGTCTTCCAGCCTGCTGGTTACTCTGCCTGCTGTCGGCTGTACCAATACTGCCAAGGTGGAGGCAGCGGGTCCTCCGGCTCAGCTTGGCTAAGCTGGCTGGGGCGCCATCTGTCCTGTATCACCACTACTGTGTATCTACTCAAAGAAAAAGCAGTCATTTTATCAAAAAGAAACTTGAACATGAGGGTTCATTGCAGCACAATTTCAAAGGTATGTAATCAACCTAAGTGCCCATCAATTCGTGAGTGGATAAAAAAATGTGGTATATACTATAGAGTACTACTTTGCCATAAAAAGGAATGAACTACTGTCTTTTAAAGCAACTGGAATATAACTGGAGTCCATTATCCTAATGATACAGGACAGGCGGCGCCCCAGCCAGCTGAGCTGACCTGGAGGACCCGCCACCTTAGCCCCGGCAGTATTGGCGTATTGGCCCGGTGGCAGCCAGCAGAGGAGCCAGCAGGCTGGAGGGTAGGCAAGTGGGGGGGAACCCCTGCCCAGGCTCTAGCAGCCAGAGGGTCCGGACAACTGCTGGGGACACACTAGCGCCTTGGTGTCTTCTTCCACTTACACTTATGACTGAACAGGGAACGCCCATTTCCTATACCTAGGTCAATTTCATGTAAGTTTCCTAGGCGTGAATTCCATAATACATTCATTTATCTTGTCCCAGCAGAAAGGACTGTATTCATTTATTAATGTACTCATTCACCTTGCCTCAGGAGAAGGGATTGTAGCCATTCATTAACTGAGTTCTGGCCTATGCAGCTGAATGTAACAACTGAGTCAACTGAGTTCCCCCTGAATGTAACTTTGGAGGACCCACCCCAGCTAATGTAACAACTGAATTCCGGCCAAATAACCCCAAGAGACTATATATACCCCTGAGTAAAGAACCTGGAGAAAGAGAGAGAGAGAGAGCTTGTTCCCTGACCTGTGTTCCCTCTGCCAGGAACTTTGATGTTTTCATATTCTTTTCTTTTCTGTAAATAAATCCTGTTGTACCATGGATCTGTGGTCAGTGGATTCATTCTTCCAATCACTGAGACAAAGAACCCCTGAAGATGAAAGTCCGGTATCACTAAGTGAAGTGTCTCAGGAATGGAGAAGCTAACATCACATATATTCTTTAATAATTGGGAGCTAAATGATGGGTACACATGAACAGGCATGTAAAAATCATTTGAAATTAAAAAGGGAGAAGTGGGAGAGGAGGGATAAAACTAACCTGTCAGGTACAATCAACAATATTCAGAGACAGCAAACTAAAAGCCTGGACTTTAGCATTATACAATGTATCCACACAACAAAACATTCGTAAGTTAAAAAAAAAAAAAATAGTCTCTAGGGGAAGATCACTTGTTCACACCTAACCCCTTGCTTGCACCTTAATCACCTCCCTCCTTTAAGAAGTATGTGCCAGTCAAATTGGATTAAGAAGTAAAACTTCAGTTTTCAAGCAAACTAACCTTTTCAGGCTCTCCGTTCATTTATTATTCATTTAATTATATGCTTTCTCATCATTAGCCAAAATTTTAGTTTTAACAACTTATGAATACCCAAATAACACTATGTGTTATGTAGAATGTTGCATTCCACATCTTAACAATTTAACTTACTTTCATGATTGAAACTCAGATCTATGATGGAAGACTAGTGTGGTTTCTGCTAAATTTAAGTCATAGACAAATTTCTATATTTTTTTTCTGATTTTTGTTTCCCTTAAGTTGTAGCAAAGTGTTATAATTATTTTAAATGACAAAGTTTATATATTTCCTTTATTATTTGTTTACTAAGAAATTGTGCTTATACAAATAATGAGAATATACAATATGACTTGAAGAATATATGTTCACTTTGGTTTTTTTTTGCATTTATTTATTTTTTATTAAGTCTTTTGTACATAGATCATAAATACATTTATGCCCATTTCAGTGTGTTGATTATTTGTACAAATTGGAGTGCTTACATCATACTAATCAGCATAGCTTTCATCTCATTTACCCAATTATAGCATTAGGACATTTGTGTTCTACATATGATAGAACCAACTTGTACTTGCAATGTGCTCCATAGGTGTGGTCCCCCTACTATCCCTCCCTTTCCTCATCCCTCACCCTCCCCTTCCCTCCACTTTGTATGAATATTTTCCCCATGTACATAATTGCATTCAGAATATAAAAATGGCTAATAAAAATAACATTTTATTTCACACCAAATTTTGTTGATTCCTACCAGTTTTTTTTTTTTTAATATTTTTAACCTATTTTAGAATGAATCAATTCCAGGGTAAAATAAATTAATCAAATTTAGTCTTCATTTTCTAAAATACTTTTTGAAGATTATTTTAAATATTAAATATCAAAGACTTAGAGTATACTTGTTTGCCAATGTTCTTTGTAACATAGATGTTCAGAATTAAACAAAACATATGTGGAACATAGTAGGATATTGCTCTACTTGATAAAAAAATCATAATTCTTTGAATAGATATGTTAACAGATTTTGAGGAATCAATTATCAGTGCATACTGAAATAGAATTATTTCTATAGATATTTTGTTAGTTTTGAATGTTTTCCTCATTCTGTAGTTAGCTTCCAGAATTTGTTTCAATTATTAATACAATTACAGTAATGATTGTTCATTATTTATTTTATCTTATTTCTATCTTTCATTTCAGCATACTAGAATACAGAAATCAAAATACTTAAAATACTTTATATATTCTCTGTTGTTTGGCTCTGTGAAATAGACCATTATTCAATAAAGAATATATATAATACATGTATATATACTACATTTATATATTTATTCAACTCCTAGTTCTGATATTAACATAAAGAAATCACGATTAAGAATATATTTTAAAATACGTCCTTTTAGAACATTCTGAAACTAAGATTTATCTATTCAAGAGAAACTTCAAATGGAAAATACATTTTATGCTATTTAGGACTCCTGTTTACTTAAGACTACACTTTCGCTGTTTAGGTTTTAGAGTTTTAATAAATTGCATTTAAGTGATATATCATAGATTGCCCTTTTTTTTTTTTTGAGAAATAATATGCAGAATGGGACACAATTCTGCCTTGGTTCATTCTTCAGTGTTTTTTTGTGAGCCTTGAAATGCTGTGTTGCTTTTTATATGATTATTACTGCAAACATCTGGGATACCAGATGTGAGCAGACACATTAAGGGACATTTAATCTATACATTTAAGAATGAGTCAAGTTAATCAGAAATCTCATTTCACTTCTGAAAATGAGTTAGACAAGCCAAATCAATAGTAAAAGTTTATGCAATCTGGAAGACAAAAGATTTTTAAAAAGAACATATGGCATTCAAGACAAAGTATTTGTGTGTGTGTGTGTGTTTACACAGAAATACAATCCCATTTACAAGTCATACATAATCCAGAGCAGAGAAGGCTTTTAAAAAAGTGAAGAAAATAATACAATGGTATATTATCCTGTTCCTTTATTACACAACAATTATATTTTAAAACATAAATCAGACATAAATATTTTAGTAAGTATGGCTGGAGCATACTATATATTACATATTACTGTAGTTCAGGTTTGAGAGAGAATTTAGCTTTGTCACTTCTGATGAATATAACTTAAGATGGTTAAATTAAATGTGTGTATGTACATATATACTTGCTTTTATATATGTGATACAGAGAACCTCCATAGTTGACTACTTCTTTACACTGACAGCCTCTTTAAATTGACCGAATTTTCATGGACTGGACATTTGCCATATCAGTACAGTAGGTGACCAGTTTGTTACTGTCCCTCGGGTAGTCAATTTACAGAGGTTCTTTTGTGTATATGATATGGAGAGAAATTGTTATATTATACACATCTTTGATTGTCCTCCAATAAATTCTGATAATAGTGATACATATCGTGTAGAAAAGGAGCATTTTATTTGAACTTGTTTGTTCTTTCTTTTTAGAGACAAAGTCTCACTCCTTCACCCAGGCTGGAGAGCATGGACTACAGTGGCACCATCATAGCTTGCTATAACCTCAAACTCTGGGCTCAGAGGATCCTCCTCCTCAGCCTTCCATGTAGGTAGAACTGCAGACATATGCTACCATGCTAGACTAACTTTTCCTGTATTTTGTAGACGCAGGCCTCACTATGTTGTCCAGACTCTTCTCAAACTTCCAGCCTCAAGCAATCGTCCTGCCTTGCCCTCTCAAACTGCTGGAATTACAGGAGTGAGCCACTGTGCCCAGCTCATTTGAACATTTTTAATGGTAAAACTATTAAGCAACTCTGATCAGTGAAACTAATTGAACTCTACCTGCTCTCAAGAAAAAAATTAGCCTTTGCTTCCCAAAGCATTCACTCTACAATCTCAACCAATAGCAACTCCTAAAACTATCTACATTTTTCCTTGTAATATTTCAAAATAATTTATTCTTATACTTTAGTATGCATAAGAATTAAGTTGGGAACTAGCCAAGATTGTAGATCTCTAGAGTCCCTAGGATTAGAAATGTTTATTTTTAGGTCGGGGGGGGGCAGGAATTTGCATTTTGACGAACACTTCAGAAAAATCTGATGTTCTTTACTGTGTCTAGTTTTTATATAAATATGTGGATCGTAACTGTAAAAATTTATATAATGTGCACAAAGTTAAATTCATTTGCAAAATTTGATTCATCTCATTATTTTAGTATTTGGTATAGATGTTTTACTTCATTGTGTTTTTAATAGATATCAGTTGAGAGCCTAATAAGTTTTAGCCCTGTGCTGAGTTTAGTAATACCAAGATTAGCAAGAGCTTCCTTAAGCAGCATTGAATTTAATAAAAGATTTGTTAAGAATAACTGAACAAATAATAAGATTAATGGAAAAATACAGCATGGTGGTAGCAGAGTAAATGCTGTAAATTTTAAATTTTAGAAAGAAACTAGCATACATCTCTTTCTTCTCTCAGAAGGGTTAGAGAGACATGTTGTAACGTAATGCTTGAGCTAAAGCTTGAAAGTAAGAAATAAATAGTACAAAATGAGTCAGGCATTCTGCTCAGAGGGGAGAGCATGAACAAACAGAGAGTGTAGTGGGGAAGTAATTAGAAAGAAAGGTACAGGGATATTCGTATTTGATCATGAACTGCCTTTAACTTATGTTTAAATACGTGGTTATTAGCTTTTAGGCAATGAAACCACTGCAAGATTTTCAGAAGACTAATACGATAAGAATTATATTGTAGAAAAAAAATTAAGTGACAGAATAGTGAAATTGGGGGCAGAGGCCATTTAATACATCAGGGGATGTGGGGCTTGGATGATTAGAGCAATTATGGGGGTGAACGAGAAGAATTCTATTTACAATTTTATAACAAAATAAACTTAGTCGACATATTTTTGTTTGTTTGTTTGTTTGTTTTTTGTTTTTGTTTTTGGCCAGGGCTGGGTTTGAACCCACCACCTCCGGCATATGGGACCGGCGCCCTACTCCTTGAGCCACAGGCGCTGCCCAAGTCGACATATTTTTAAAAATTCAATTTGGAAAAGCTTACAGGTCTTCAGGAAAAAAAATAAATGATAATGTATGAAGTCATATGCAGTGTAAGAGCAAGCAAATATTTGGGAAGAATTTGATGGAAATTCTATGAGCAAATTGACTATACTAATGATCCAAGGAAATTTGTATTTATTGTATAACTTATAAACATCTTGCCCAAACCAGACAAGTTAGCTGTACTTGCACATAGTAGGGTGTGTAACTAGGGAGCTTAGTGTGTCCACTGAAAAACTTTGAGCATGGCACTGAGAGATTTAGATCCATTGCAAGGATGCAAGGAGCTGTTTTTGCACTTTACAAAGGTTGAAAGAGAGTGAAATGTTTGAACTGGTAATAGTCTTTGATGTTATGTAAGAATGTAATGGTACATCCAGTATTTTTGCATCTTATTTCTTATATTTGTTTTATCAGATTATGGGAAGACAGTTTATTTCACACCTACTGTAATTTTTATAGAACTGTTGGAAGTGAGTAGAACATATGTGGTTAAGCTTAACTATTAAAGGATTCTTTTTTTCTTTTTTATTAAATCATAGCTGTGTACATTAATGTGATCATGGTGCACCATACACTGGTTTTATAGACCGTTTGACACACTTTCATCACACTGGTTAACATAGCCTTCCTGGCATTTTCTTAGTTATTGTGTTAAGACATTTATATTCTACATTTACTAAGTTTCACATGTACCCTTGTAAGATGCACCGCAGGTGTAATCCCACCAATCACCCTCCCTCCACCCACCTCCCCCCTCCCTGCCCTCCCTTCACCCACCTCCACCTACCTCCCCCCCTCCCTGCCCTCCCTCTCCCCCTTCCCAATATTCTTAGGTTATAACTGGATTATAGCTTTCATATGAAAGCCATAAATTAGTTTCATAATAGGGCTGAGTACATTGGATACTTTTTCTTCCATTCTTGAGATACTTTACTAAGAAGAATATGTTCCATCTCCATCCATGTAACATGAAAGAGGTAAAAATCTCCATCTTTCTTTAAGGCTGCATAATATACCCAGAAGACCAAAAATCACATCATAACAAAGATATTTGTACCAGAATGTTTGTTGCAGCCCAACTGATAATTGCTGAGTCATGGAAAAAGCCCAAGTGCCCATCGATCCACGAATGGATTAATAAATTGTGGTATATGTACACCATGGAATATTAAAGGATTCTTGATGTATTAAAACTACTTTCACTGATCTCAGGAATCCTTGGTTTAGATCAGGTTAATCACAAATAAACCTTTACAGTATGTTTGTGTACACCTGTCTACCTGTCTGCCTAACTATCCTATATGTATATATTTATCTATGTATTCATCATCTCCGTATTACCCACTAACATACATAATACAGACACATACAGGCACACATGCATGCATACATACATATATCCCCCTAAATAGAAAACATAAAGATATTTACATACATATATTTGAGGATTTTTTCAAGTAGGAAAACATGGCTTATATTTTCTTTACTCCATAAGTACTGCCTGTCTAGTGAACTGAGGATAAATAGTCATTAAATAAAAATTTCAATGATTTTTTTTCTACATTCAAGTTGTAGATTCTTTTATTGTGAGTTTCTTCAAAGGTACTTTTTGCAAATGAATATATTTCTACCCTCTACCATGGCATCTTAGGTACCATTTTGACTTAACATTTAAGATATAGCCACACATTACTAGTGTAAAATAATTTTAAATATAGAATCTATTCTCACCAAAACTAACCTAGTTTTTCATTCTAGTACAATAACTGGACATAAATGAGTAAAGAGGAATGAACATCCTAAGTGTTTTATATTATTCATGATAATGTTGAGAATATCATTTTGCAGACATTTAGATTTACATATTCTCTGTAGTTTTAAGAAAACATATAATAAGAGTCTCCTGAATTCTACAAATTCAAAAATTGCCAATAACACTGAGAATTGAGCCCAGAATTATCTAATCTAGTACAAATTAGCATTATTGTACATATTTTTGAAAAAACCCACAAAAATTAACACATGCATTTAGACCCCATAAAATTCAGCACATTTTTATGAAATATTAATGAAGTTTTATAAGACTCTCACTTCAAAATTCAGTGATTAATAATTGATTAGTCTATAAACAAGATGTATTGCACAATACTATCCACTCTACAACAAATTTGCATGATAAATTTAATTTGATCTAAACGTCTTTGTTTTTTACAAATAAGTAAGAACTGATGAAGTACTCGTTTTTTTTTTTATAGATAGCATTTTGAAAGCTAAGGTCCCTCCTCATTCTCTTGTTCCTTATTAAAACCTAATGTAGCATGGAGAAATTTTTGAAAAAAAAGAATATTGCAAAAATGCATGCCAATTTTAAAGAAAAGCTCTGATGTGTCCAATAGAGTAAATCATTTTTAGCAAGTATATATACAATGATACAAGTAAAACATATAGGAGAATGAATTGCCCCAAGCTTTTCCTCTTGCCAATTGCTTCAAAGGTGTTCATATGGTCCCTAGAGTCAATATCAAAGAAATTATCATTCCAATCCACAAGACAACCCTAATTTCATGCTTCATTATTCCTAGAATTCAAACATAACTAAAGATGGTTAACAGTCTACAGTTTTAATATAAGATAGAACAGCCTCCAGCGGGAGGTTGGAGAATGTATCTTAACAAAAAAGAATTAATGCTCAAAAGTCAAGGACAATTAGTTCTAACAAGAAACTCTACAGGTTTTTTAAATAAAAATCAAGATGGATATGGAAGACTTACCTAGTATTACAAGAGTAGAAGGGAATGCGTCCACCCCAATAACACACACCAAATAAAACTAAATGTCTCTCAATCTCTCTCTGTGTGTCTCTTTTTCACTGCCTCTCTAGTTCACACACACACAAAGTTTTAAATAATATATGTTAATGATGAAGCATGATAGTAAATAACTAAACAAAAATCTTTGAATTCACTATCTGTTTTAAAAAGGGGAATATTACTATTTCATTTGTAGATTTTTTTTTTTTTATTTTTACCACTCTCTCTCAACTTTCTGCTTTCTCTAGAGGGAAACACACACACATAATTTTCAAATTAGTTTAATTGTTTCATTAGTCATTTTATTTTTGTGTAGTTATCATTGATATATACCATAGCTTTTTTAATTTAATAGTTTTTTGCTTTTGTTATAAAATGCCTTCATAGTGTATATATTTTTTGTTTGCACATTTTTTACTGCTCATTGCTATAATGCAACAATTTTTATCTCTGTATCATGCAATTCTATGAAAATTTATTTAACCATATTTGTGGTGAGCGTTAGGTTGTATGGTTCTTAAAACAATACTGCTATAGCGTTCTTTTACAAATTTCCTTGAACAAAAGTTCATTTGTTTATGAGATGTGAGTGAAATATTTTTCAGAGTTATTATGCAAATTTATAAACCGAGAGGCAATATATGAAGAATTCCTGAGCACCACAAATGTCTACCACTTCATATTCGTATAAATTCAAATGTCTCCAAAATAGTGATATGTAATATCATTTCATAATTGTGTGTTGTTGTTTTTTTTTTTTTTTTGCACTTTTTGGCAGAGGCCAGGTTTGAACCCACCACCTCTGGTACATGGGGCCGGCACCCTACTCCTTCGAGCCACAGGCGCCACCCCATAATTGTGTTTTTAAATTATAAATCTTCTCATTTCTAAAGCTGAGCATATTTTCACATATTTATGATCATTTTATTATCTTCTGATATATTTGCTTTTAAGTTTTGTGGATTTGTCTATTAAGTTATACTTTTCTTATAAATTTTTAATATCTTTGAATTTTTTTTTCCTTTTTTAATTTTTATGAAATCATAGCTGTGTACATTAATATGATCATGGGGCACCATACACTTGGTTCATAGATCGTTTGACACATTTTCATCACACTAGTTAACATAGCTTTCATAGCATTTTCTTAGTTATTTTGCTGAGACCTTTACATTCCACATTTACTAGGATTCACATATACCCTTGTAAGATGCACAGCAAGTGTAATCCCATTAATCCCCCTCCCTCCCCTCCCTTTCCCCCTTCTCCCTATTCTTAGGTTGTAACTGGGTTATAGCTTTCATGTGAAGGTCCTACATTAGTTTCATAATAAGGGTGAGTACATTGGGTACTTTTTCTTCCATTCTTGAGACACTTTACTAAGAAGAATATGTTCCAGCTCCATCCATGTAAACATGAAAGAGGTAAAGTCTCCATCCTTCTTTAAGGCTGAATAATATTCCATGGTGTACATATACCACAACTTATTAATCCATTCGTGGATCGATGGGCACTTGGGCTTTTTCCATGACTTAGTAATTATGAATTGGGCTGCAATAAACATTCTGGTTCAAATATCTTTGTTATGGTGTGATTTTTGGTCTTCTGGGTATATGCCCAGTAGAGGGATTACAGGATTGAATGGCAGATCTATTTTTAGATCTCTAAGTGTTCTCCATATCTCTTTCCAAAAGGAATGTATTAATTTGCATTCCCACCAGCAGTGCAAAAGTGTTCCCTTTTCTCCACATCCACGCCAACATCCCTGGTCTTGGGATTTTGTGATATAGGCTAGTCTCACTGGAATTAGATGATATCCCAAAGCAGTTTTGATTTGCATTTCTCTGATGATTAAAGATGATGAGCATTTTTTCATATGTCTGAAGGTCGTGCGCCTGTCTTCTCAGAGAAGTTTCTCTTCAAATCCCTTGCCCAGCCTGCGATGGGATCCCTTGTTCTTTTCTTGCCAATGCGTTTGAGTTCTCTGTGGATTCTGGTTATTAAACCTTTGTCGGAGACATAACCTGCAAATATCTTCTCCCATTCTGAGGGCTGTTTGCTTGCTTTACTTACTGTGTTCTTGGCTGTGCAGAAGCTTTTTAGTTTGATCAAGTCCCAATAGTGTATTTTTGAAGCAGCTTCAATTGCCCGGGGGGTCCTTCTCATAAAAATCTCACCCAACCCAATTTCTTCAAGGGTTTTCCCTGCACTCTCTTCTAGTATTTTTATAGTTTCATGTCTTAGGTTTAAATCTTTAATCCAGTAAGAGTCTATCTTAGTTAATGGTGAGAGGTGTGGGTCCACTTTCAGTCTTCTACAGGTTGCCAGCCAGTTCACCCAGCACCATTTGTTAAATAGGGAATCTTTTCCCCACTGAATGTTTTTAATTGGCTTGTCAAAGATTAAGTAACGGTAATTAGCTGGATTCATCTCTTGGTTCTCTATTCTGTTCCAGACATCTACTTCTCTGTTTTTGTGCCAGTACCATGCTGTTTTGACCACTATTGATTTGTAGTATAATCTCAGGTCTGGTAGCTTGATTCCTCCTGCTTTGTTTTTATTTTTGAGTAATGTCTTGGCTATTCGAGGTTTTTTCTGATTCCATATAAAACGAAGTATTGTTTTTTCAAAATCATGAAAAAACAATAAGTATGATATATACTTATAATAACATAAGTATGACAGTGGAGCTTTAATGGGGATTGCGTTGAAATTATATATTGCTTTGGGTAGTATGGACATTTTAACAATGTTGATTCTTCCCAACCATGAGCATGGTATATTTTTCCATTTGTTAACATTCTCAGCTATCTCTTTTCTTAGAGTTTCATAGTTTTCTTTATATAGATATTTCACATCCTTTGTTAGATAAACTCCCAAGTATTTCATCTTCTTTGGCACTACTGTGAATGGGATAGAGTCCTTAATTGTTTTTTCAACTTGACTATTTTTGGTATATATAAAGACTACCGATTTATGAATGTTGATTTTGTAACCTGAGACACTGCTGTATTCCTTGATCACTTCTAAGAGTTTTGTAGTAGAATCCCTAGTATTTTCCAGATATACAATCATATCATCTGCGAAGAGTGAAAGTTTGATCTCTTCTGACCCTATGTGGATACCCTTGATCGCCTTTTCTTCCCTAATTGTGGTGGCTAAAACTTCCATTACAATGTTAAAGAGCAATGGAGACAATGGGCAGCCTTGTCTGGTTCCTGATCTGAGTGGAAATGATTCCAATTTAACTCCATTCAATATGATATTGGCTGTGGGTTTGCTGTTGATGGTCTCTATCAGTTTAAGAAATGTCCCTTCTATACCAATTTTCTGAAGTGTTCTGATCATGAAGTGATGTTGGATGTTATCAAAAGCTTTTTCTGCATCGATTGAGAGAATCATATGGTCTTTGTTTTTTAATTTGTTTATGTGCTGGATTACATTTATAGATTTACATATATTGAACCAGCCTTGAGATCCTGGGATAAAACCGAGTTGGTCATGACGTATGATTTGTTTGATATGTTGCTGGATTCTGTTTGTTAGAATCTTGTTGAATATTTTTGCATCTATATTCATTAGTGATATTGGTCTATAATTTTCTTTTCTTGTTGGGTCTTTTCCTGGTTTGGGGATCAGGGTGATGTTTGCTTCATAGAATGTGTTGGGTAGTCTTCCTTCTTTTTCTACCTTTTGGAACAGGTTGAGTAGTATAGGTACTAATTCCTCTTTAAAGGTTTGGTAGAATTCTGACGTGAAACCATCTGATCCCGGGCTTTTCTTTTTGGGGAGATTTTTTATGGTTGATGATATTTCTGAACTTGATATGGGCCTGTTCAACATTTCCACTTGATTTTGATTAAGTCTTGGAAGGTGACATGCTTCCAAGTAACAGTCGATTTCCTTCAGATTTTCATATTTCTGAGAGTAAAGTTTCTTGTAATGTTCATTAAGGACTTTTTGGATTTCTGAGGAGTCTGTTGTTATTTTGTCTTTGTTATTTCTGATTGATGAGATTAGAGATTTTACTCTTTTTTTCCTGATTAGGTTGGCCAAAGGTTTATCTATTTTGTTGACCTTTTCAAAAAACCAGCTTTTTGATTTATTGATCTGTTGTATTATTCTTTTGTTTTCAATTTCATTTAGTTCTGCTCTGATTTTGGTTATTTCTTTTCTTCTACTGGATTTGGGGTTGGAGTGTTCTTCCATTTCCAGTCTCTTGAGATGTCCCATTAAGTTGCTTACTTCCTCTCTTTCTGTTCTCCTGAGGAAGGCTTGCAGTGCTATAAATTTCCCTCTTAGAACTGCCTTTGCGGTGTCCCAGAGGTTCTGATAGTTCGTGTCTTCATTGTCGTTTTGTTCCAGAAATTTGGCAATTTCCTTCTAGATCTCATCTCTGACCCAGCTATCATTCAACATAAGGTTATTTAACTTCCATGTTTTTGTGTGTGTATGCAGATTCCTGTTGTTACTCATCTCAAGTTTTATTCCATGATGGTCCGAGAAGATGCATGGAATAATTTCTATTCCTTTAAATTTGCTGAGGTTAGACTTGTAACCTAAGATGTGATCGATTCTTGAGTAAGTTCCGTGGGCTGATGAGAAGTATGTGTATTCAGTTTTGTTGGGATGAAATGTTCTATAGATGTCTGCTAAATCTAAATGCTGGATGGTTAGATTTAAATCTAGAATTTCTTTACTCAGCTTTTTGTTGGAGGATCAATCCAGCACTGCCAAAGGAGTGTTAAAATCTCCGACTATTATAGAGTTGGAGGAAATCAAGTTGCTCATGTCTGTTAGAGTTTCTCTTATAAATTGAGGTGCATTTTGGTTGGGTGCATAGATATTAATAATTGAAATCTCATCATATTGAGTCTTACCCTTAACAAATATGAAGTGACCATTTTTGTCCTTCTTTACTTTTGTTGGTTTAAAGCCTATTGTGTCCGCAAATAAAATTGCAACTCCTGCTTTTTTCTGGTTACCATTTGCCTGAAATATGGATGACCATCCTTTCACCCTGAGTCTGTATTTGTCTTTTAAGTTAAGATGTGACTCTTGTATGCAACAAATGTCTGGCCTGAGTTTTTGTACCCAGTCAGCTAACCTATGTCTCTTTAGAGGGCAGTTTAAGCCATTCACATTAATGGAGAGTATTGATAAGTTTGGTGAAATTTGGGGTATTGAGTTTTTTGAAAGTCCAGTGGGCATTTTTAATCCTTTTGCCATTGTGGAAGTTGGAGTTTGATTGGAAGTTTCTGAGTGAGTTTACTTTTGTAGTAGAGGATTGTGTTGGTTATTATGGAGGATAGGTCTGAGAATATCCTGAAGAGCTGGTTTTGTTATGGCAAATTTCTTTAGCATATGTATGTCATTAAAGTATTTAATTTCTCCGTCATAAATGAAACTTAGTTTAGCTGGGTACAAGATCCAGGGTTGAAAGTTATTTTGCTTGAGGAGATTAAACGTTGATGACCACCCTCTTCTGGCTTGAAAAGTTTCAGCAGAGAGATCTGCAGTCATTCTAATGTTCTTCCCTTTGAAGGTAATGGATTTCTTTCGCCTGGCCACTTTGAGAATTTTCTCCTTCATATTAACTTTAGTGAAGTTAATTATGATATGCCTGGGGGATGTCTTATTGGGGTTGAGTCGTGCTGGGGTTCTGAAGCTATCTGCTATCTGAATTTCAGGTTCTCTAGGCATGTCTGGAAAATTCTCTTTCATAATTTCATGCAGAAGGGCCTCTGCGCCCCGTGAGGCCACTTCATCTGTTTTAGGAATTCCTATGAGACAGATATTTGCCTTCTTCAAGTTATCCCAGAGCTCTCTGAGGGAGTGATCCATTTTTGCTCTCCATTTCTCTTCCTCTTTGAGAGTTTGGGAGCGTTCAAAGGCTTTATCTTCGATGTCGGAGATCCTTCCTTCTGCTTGGTCCATTCTGTTGCTAAGGGATTCTACTGTATTTTTCATTTCTTTGAGGGCTGCAAATTCTTGTTTCAGTGTGTCTAAGTCTTTGGTGGTTTTGTCTTTAAATTCGTTAAATTCTTGAGACAGCTTTTGAATTTCTCCACGAATTCCTAAGTCCATTTTGTTAATCTTGTTTGCCATCCAAATTCTGAATTCTATTTCTGACATCTCAGCCAGTTGTTTGTGAATGGGATCTTCAATTACATCTGCCGTATCTTTCCTTGGGGGGGTTGATCTATTCTGGTTATTCATGTTACCAGAGTTTTTCCGCTGATTCTGCCCCATGAATGTTTTACTCCCTTTGATTTTCCTCTGGTGTTTTGTTGAGGACCTGTACAGTGCTGTGGCCTGAGAAACTGGGGCCCTGTTTGGTGTAGAGGGGCTAAGTGGTTCTGTCTTGTTTTCAGCTTGTTTCTATGTGACCCTAGTGAAACAGTTACTCTGGGTTGAAGTCTCAGCTGTGGAGAAATACCAGCAATTAAGTCACCCCACCCACCACAGGCAACAAATGGAAAAGGAAAATCAAACCTTCCTAAAACCACACACCCAGGGCACCACCTGGATAGTCCCCAGGTGAGTGACTCAGTTCAAAAGGTCCAAGTCAATTGTCTCAGTCAGCAGCTGCCTCGGGTGGGAGAGTTCAAGAGGTCCCTGGGAACTAGATCACAGGGGTCTGGTGACTGCTCTAAAATGGCTTGCTCCAGTGCTGCGTGGAGTCAGAAGAGCCACCAGTAAATAGATCAGTCTGGGAAGATTGATGCCTCCTTCCCCACCTTGCAGCTCTGTCATACCCAGTCGCTGCTAGCCCCACAGGGCTGTGACCCAGTCAGTTGTCTGCAGTAAGCAGATACTCCAGGGGTTTGCACCTGCCTAAGTCACAGGGTAGTCTGTGTCTGCTCGACTAGGCCGCTATTCTCTGTCTTTATCCAGCTGGGAGTGGTGTGGCCTGTCAACCTCGGGCACTTGATAGAGTCTGGAGATGTTCACTCAGTTCCAGCCCCACCCTTAGTTTATGTTACTGGGTGAATGGAACAACCCTGTGGGGGTTTGTTTCTGACCTTGCCAGATTCCTCTGCAGAGGAGAGGCTGATTTGAGTTCCTAGACCCTGTGTCTCAGGCCCTGTCTTTAGGCCTGCGGGTTTGTATTCGCAGCATAATCAGTTGTTGGCTGTAGCCTCTTGGCCTCCTTTGTCTATAGGCTGGTGATCCCCTATTGGCCAGGTGTGTCTTAGGCTCAGTAGAGCGGTCCTCTGGATCAGCCCCACCCTGGGAATTTCCCGGCTCTGCGGGTGTGTTTTCTAGTCCCCGTGTTCCAGCCAGGTCGGTACCGTTTCAGGAAAACCCTTTACTCACGGGGCCTGTGTTTCAGTCCCAGGTGTGTTCCATGGTGGTTGCCATCTGAGAAGATGCTTGGCCTCATCTGGTTGCCCAGGAAGACAGGAGGAGAGGCTATGGGTTATCTGGGGGTGGGCCTTGTTATTGCTGAAGATGGCTGTTGCTCAGCACCTCAGGGCACCACTGCTCCAGTGTAATTCCCTCTCAGCTAACCATCGTCTTCTCGCTTCTTTGCTACAGAGTCAGCACTGGCCAGCTGCAGTCCAGGTCCTGTCTATATCTCTCGAGAGTTCACCCAAGAATCTGGACTCTTGGGGGGGGCAGGTCTTTAGATCACGGAGTGAGAGTGGAGGGGAGTGTTAGGAGCTCAGAGTTGCAGGTCATAACACCAAGGTCATTGAGACCAAATGAACAAATAAACAGATACAAAGGTTACCAGGCACATGGGCCCATAGATACAGAGACAGACGGAGACACATAGACATACAGGCAACAGCCACAACAACAGCAATATAAGAACAACTGCAATAAAAACAGTGATAATCGTAAAATAATTGAAAGAAAGGAAAAAAAAGAGAGAAAAAAGTGGTGTTAGAAGGAATGTTAAGTGAGAAGAAAGAAGAAATTAAAATTAGAAGACATAGAAATAAAAGATATATCTATATAAAAAGTAATAATAAAATATTATTGAAATCTCCTCTAAGAAAATGGTGAGGGAAAAAGACAAAAACAAAACAAAACAAAACAAAAAAACCCATGAAAACCAAAAAGAAAACAAAAAAAAGGCACCAACTACAAAAATATTCTTGTATGTAGAAATATACCTATAAATATCTATATGTCTGCTGTAGGGATCAACTTTCATAGGAATATATTCATATTGCGATATACTTTCTGGACACCAGGTGGTGCCGTGAGTGGTTCCGAGACTTATACCTGATTTACAGTTTATATCGTTACCATGGTAACCACCTTCCATGGCCGATGGCCATTTTGGAGTTTCCGTAAAAGACTGTCGCCTAAGAATTGTGCAACCTCGGCTGTTCTTTTCCAAACAGCACTTGCGACTGACTTTCCCACTCAGTGCAGGTGTCCACGCTTCCTAAGTCCCTCCACTCTGTTCCCAGGTTCCCCTGCAAACTGGCAACTGCAATCGGCCATAAGGGGAGCAGAGCTGAGTTAGTGCTTTCGTTGGCGGGCTCCCGGATCTATCTCCTGTAGCTGGTTCCTGCCTTTCAGCAGCCAAAGCCTGTCCGCGGCTCCAGAAGCAAATCCGGGTCCTAGGCTTCAAGCCGGTTCCTGTGGTTGGAGCGCTCGGGGGACTTATTCTGAGTTTTATGGATCAGAGTTTCCCATTTGGATGGGCGCCCGCCAGTTCGCTGCGCAGCCTGAACCGCCAGCCCCCTCCAACACCTGGGGGAAAGGTGCCCGCCCTTTTGGGTAGTTCAAAATGTCTGTTTCCCGGGCAGGATCCCTTCCCTTCAATTGTCCAACAGTTTGCCCAGCTCTCCATGGTTTTGAGTGGCTCTCCTTTTGGAAGCCTCCCTCAGTTCAGGATTAATTATTTGTCAATTGGATTTTGTCAGCATTTACAAGCTGCTGACCTCCGTAGGGGAGGGGCCTGCTGGCCCGGACGGCCGAGCAGGGAAGAATCTCTACAACAGAGTCTGTGATTTTAAATTACTCCTCATATATAGCAAACTGCCAGTTCGCTGGGCGTCTCCAGCTGTCTGTCCACTCCAATAATCCACACACAGGGAAGGTCCAGACCGCCTTTCCTCTCACCTGGTGGCTTGGGAGAGGTGGGCTACATGTCTGTCCTGTCCACCATCATGCTCTGCCTCCCAATATCTTTGAATTTGGTTAATTATTTCTTTGTTGATTAGATAAAAACATTTTTTCTCAACTTGTGTTACTAAGTATATTTTTTCCTTCTTTCTGGTGCTAACATTCTTAAAATGAGCTCTGCTCACATAGACCACAACCAATTATATGAAAATGTATTTTCTAAGAAATCTCTAAGAAGCTTTTGACAGTCCAAGGCAGGGTAGGTTTATAGATTACAGAACAGTTTAACATTTTACTGAATGGATGTAAAGATATTGTCCCTACTTTGGAGCTCTCAGTTGATCACAGTACAATATGGACAGGGATATGAGGACCAGAGGGAAAATAGTTTAATGGATTTGATAGTGTTCGAAAAATTACTATAGTCAAACATAGCATAAGAAAGAGAATAGGATGGGTGACATTGACTAGCCAAAGCTATATCAGTTTCTAAAACTCTTAAGGAAAATTTAATTATAACTAGGCTGCATTTCATGCAAAATGGATAAAGTTTCCATTAGAAACTGTATTTAACAATTATGCTGATCCTGTTATTGTCTCAAGAGTGTAGACCAGGAAAAACAATCTTACACATATTATAACTACCAAATTTCAGGTCAATTTAAAAGAAAGATTCCACAATCCTTAGTGACAAATATATGTGAAGCAATTCACATTTTTTGGATTATGGTAACAGCTTGCCAGGTCTAGGGGCTTGTGCTAGTTTTGAAATCCTATGTTCACAGGATCACCTATTAAGAGTAGGAGACATTTTTCTATGACATTTCATTTTTGCACCTTTTCAGCTTTTGTCTTCTACCAAATTCCAAGTATTTACAGAGCAAGGAGCCTTGCAAGATCGAAATAGTGTCCCTTTCCAGAGTAGAGGACAAATTTATTTACTAGCTAGTTTATAAGAAATAATATCTCCCTCTAAGAAAAAAATATGAACAGGTTTACCAGCAGTCACTTGTAAAAGATTGAGTTTCCTTAAGCTCAGAGTTCTTCACCTATAGCATCAACTCACTGTCAGAAAATCCACCTGAGCCTGGCTCTGCTCTGACTCTGTAGATCTTGGGAGGTGAGAAGACCTGACACACTCCTGCTGTGTGATGCAGGGCAGAGTTACAAAGTCCTATTGCTCTGACTCTGAAGTCTCATGATCCTCGCATCATGTATGAATGTGTGGCAGGCTAACAGGATGCTATCTGCAAGCAGGCTAAAATCTCAGACCCTTCCCACGTCTTGAAATATAAAATCATGCTTCTTTCACAGTCATGTCATGATAAGCCCATGCTTTTGTATTTTTCACTACCACTCACTCTATGAAACCTCTGGGGAGTTCTTTAATGATAGAATGGACTTGGTATTCACATGGAAGTAGATAAAAATGTTTCCTCACTATAAATGTTTCTCAATAATTTTATCTCAGTTTCCCTTCAAATTGTCCATAATAGTAAGTCTTTAAAACCGTAAGAGAACAGATTTCTGAGATGACTAAAGTTGTAAAGTGAAGTGCAATATTTTAAAATAATTCTAACTACTTCACATTAACTCAAATGTAAAAGTGATTGATTATTATTCATATTTTCTTTGTATATATGGGTATGGTATAAAACCTGCAATGTAACAAGATCAATGCTAAAATATCTCAAGGTAAATTGTGGGAAATATGAGATTGCTAGTTCATATATATTTGTATCCTAATCAAGAGATAGGGAGATCACAAAGAAACCTCCATTACTTTTGTTGTAGTAAGAGACACATAAAAAGCAACCTAAGGTGTATAATATGCAATGAAAGGAGTTGGGTTATTGATCTGAATTGTATATTCATATTTATTGCCTCAACAACCCAGTAACTACTTGTAAAGGATGTGGCAGGGGGATTTCTTATTAGGTGGAATATCCTGATTTGTAAGGTTTTTTCTATATCTAAGATCTAATAATTTTATAACTTTCACATCTAAAACAAAATGTATACAAATATTTCTAATTGTGTTTTGTTTCTAACAAAAATTTAATTGGTTATATTTTACATATCGTTAGATTGATGGTCTTAAAGGATTATCTTGCATTTAATGTGGCACATGATTCTCTGGTTTCATTATTTACATATACTGAAAAAGTTAAATTTGAGATATACTGAGGCATTTCAGGGATGATATGCATTTGGTTTTATCTAAATTTCTAGGATCTTTTGTGTTCAAAAAGCTTCAGTCGTCCACATAAAGCCTGTAATTTTTACACATGTATAGTATTTATTCATTCTTTTATCTTTTAATTGTCAAAAATTAAGCTTAAAGGCATAAGTAGAATTTTTCAGAGCCCTGTGAATGTATCATGACATTCCTTGAAGAAACATCCAATTACTCCAATGAAAGCTTAAAAAACTGAATATACTTATATGTAACTTAAAAGTTAAAATATGTGAAGGTTATTATACATGTTATAATTAGTAGCTTTAAGGAGAGCCACTATTGTGCTAAAATCGTATCTGTATTTCTTAATAAACTTCTGGACAGTTACTTGGGAAGAGAAGTAAATAAATGTAAAATCTGAAATATAAAAAAGGGTTTTTTTCCTATGAACAAAACAACTGATATATTTAATTTTACTATAATTCTAGCTCAGTAAATGGCACAAAAAAGAAAAACTTTAACCTAAACATAGTAGGTTAAACTGTTTTAATCTAGTATCTTCATATTGATGTTTATTATAACATTTGGGTTGGTGAAAATCATGTCTATTTTATTCTAGAAAGAGAGAGAGAGATTGAGGTTGATACAGATAGAGAAAGGGAGAAAAAGAAAGTGGGGAAAAAAAGTAAAAATAGAGGCTTTTAACAGTGATAAAAACCAGGCTTTAGTCAATGAAATGAGATGCATATAAATGACAAGTAGGCTCTCTGTACCCAGAAAGCGTTCAATTCAGAGTGACCCGTGGCCATAAATTACCAGCATGAAGCTTCAGATTCCAGTCTTGTAATTTTATCAATACCAACAAGATGCAATCTGGAAAACTGTTTGCATGGTGTGAGGACGAATTGATGCCCTTGTTCTTTCAGACGGCTGGGTTTGATGTGCAGGAGTCTGACTACTTTTCTGTCTCTGTGTAGCCGTATATGGCCATTTGTAAATAATTAAGTAGAAATTTGTTACCCTTTTGTCAAATGTATTTCTGATGTTGCTCTTCCTAGCTTCCATTAAGAAATCCCTTGATTAAATTTTAAAGTCTTAAACAATTTGAGCATCTGAGAGCATAGGATACAAACTACAATTTAAATGTTTTGCAGTGGAAAGTCATATTCTCATTGGGAGCAGGAAAAATAATGTCAGGTATTTAGTATGCAGCCCCATGATTCCCTTTCAAGACACAATATTACAGATTTGATTACCCACCCTGTAGCTGGTCCTTGTAGGTCATTTATTTTCCCAACTACTGTCTCGTAGATATGTAGAATGTGTTGCTTAAAATATTTAAAAATATTTTAAGAAATGTGAACTCTTAGTAAGTGCAACTCTTACATAAGATGATAAAAGGAAGATACTGAACAAAGGCTCTTTTTTGTAACTTAAAACCCATAATTATTCTTTACGCTTTTATTTATAGTGTTCTCAAATAATTTTTAGAAGAGGAAATAAAACAAGAAGAAAAGAAACTGAATAGTGAAATACAATTTTCCCGATTTGTGCTTCAAAAGACATGAACAATTGTCTAGTTCTACATTATATTCTTTCTAAAATGCATGAGTTCAAAACAGATTGGTGTGAATGCACAGCACTTGAGGTGGTATGCACCACGGATCATAACTGTAGTGAATATTTTGGAAACTATAAATCAGGCTTTAAACTGGAATACATATAGTTTAAAAGGCAAAATATGCATTTAGTTTGCTACTTAAAAGAATAAAGAAGCAGGACATTTTGTATTATAAGGTAATATTCCCTAATGACATAATTGCAAGCTTTCTGTGGATTTTCAGTTATGTGTGGGCGAATGTTGTAAGTCTTTAGTTCCTCTCTCTACACATCATTTGCCCTTTGCATCAATAAAATGGGTAAGAACTGAATTTATATTTATCGTATTTAGAACAGCTTTCCTCAGGGGCTTTGTTTTTGTGGTGCTGCTTTCCCTTACTAACTCATCTTCTATTCTGACTACTATAGTCACATAGTATAAGAGTCTCTTTCATTTTGGGAAAAGTAAATTAGACAACTCATGATTTATTTTTTATTCAGGAATTCTGTCTGTTTTAAAATTATTTTTGTATATCATTAACTCTAAATAGAAAGTACTAAGGAATAAGACTTGCAAGACTTGTGGTGCAACCACACTGCCCTGCTCCTCACCCTCAGCCTCAGATCTTGCCTTTCCTGAACTCTACTGTGTTCATGTTCATGTCCCATTGTTTCATATTTCACCATGGCTGAAACTTGACTGTGTAAAACCAAATGTATAGGTAAAAGTTGTTGATCCAAAGATAGACATGGCCATGGCTGGGGCCACCTTCTAAACCGTCTCTCTTTAGGGGCGCAGTCTCCCATGCTGGCTCTGGCCCCAGTTCCTCCTTCCGTTTATCCTGTGGAAATGCTACCTCATAACAACACCTATTCTGAAAGAAAGAGGTGGGTAGCAGCAGTTTTATAACCAGAACCCTTTATGGGACCAGTTAATATGACTTAGGTTTCCTCATTTTATAATAAATTTGAGTAATAATTTATGTTTTGGAGAATGGTTTTGAGGTTTAAGGTTATATATACACACATACATATACATATATGTAAATTAGCTTGATTCTGATAGGTGACAGGCTATCAATATTACTTAGAATCTTTTATTCTACCTATTAAAATGCTAGTCTCAGAGCCTAGGGTAGAAGTTGTGCTATAGTTTTGCCTTGGTGATTAAGTCAATGCAGCAATTCTGAAGGCACCGGAGAAGAATGTAGTTCACTACAGTGAATTACGACATCAACATCACAGGCATAGGGAAAGATGGTTTTGAAAAATACTGATGTGTGTGTCCCACCTGCACAGACTTTGATATAATTGAGCTGGATCCCGGCTTGCCTTGCCCCTCACCTATGCCGGTAGTACGCCTCTTCCCAAACACACCGAGATTCCAAGGGGATATTGCAGCAATTATCACTCTTACCCCTCCTATCTTTTCCTCCTTCCTTCCAGTTTTTATCTCTTTCTTTTAAGTTAACTTTTTTCACTTATGTGTGTCTTAATTTTTAACAATCTTGTGTATTATTAGAGAAAATAAAATAAAAGATTGGATTTGTCTGTGTTCCCTGTAGATAGGTTAGGATTCTCTTAGAGAAGATCTAGTTAGTGAAAGTTTTTAATCCCTAGAGGACGGGGTAGACATTTGTGCATGCTGTCCTGAAAGTCCTCTTCAGCCAGGATGAGTAGGTGGGTATCTTCTCTATTCACTCCTTGTCATCCTTACTCTGAGACAATTAAAAAAAAAAACAACAGCAATTAATGTAATTTGTACTTTTCTTTTAATGATTACACAATGTTCTAAAGCTGCCTTAAATATTAAAATAGCAGTAAGAATTATACCTGTTGAACACCCATTGGCACTGGGTAGGTGCCTCACACTGGATGTTCAGTTTGCTTTGTTCATTTTAACTCTAATGTGTCTAAAAGTAGTTATTAAAAAGCAAAGAGTTGGTTTGGAAGGTGTGAGAAAGTGGTCTTGGGTTGAGGAGCAAGTCCAGGACCTGTTATTGCACACATGATTTTTGGAATCTTTAATACTTCCACTATCACAGACTTAAATGGAAAGTAGTTGAACAGCACTTTTATTTCTTTACTTATTTTATTTATAAAATCTTTTTGATACAGAGTGTGGCTTTGTCACCCTCTGTAGAGTGCTGTAGAGTCATAGCTCACAGCAACCTCAAACTCTGGGGCTCAAGTAATTCTCTTCCCTCAGCCTCCTAAGTAACTGGGACCTCATGCAGGTGCCCGCCACAATGCTCAGCTAGTTTTAGAGGGGAGATCTTGTTCTGGCTCTGGCTGGTCTTGAACCCGTAAACTCAGGTAATCCACCTCAGCTCCCAGAGTGCTAGGATTATGGTGTAAGTCACCGTGTCCAGCCAATGAAAATTCATGTCTGCAGCTGTACAGTCAAAATTTAATTATAATCTACAAATGTTTTCTCTGCTGATTAGATTTTAAGGATTTATTCCACTCCCCCACCAATTATCTCCCTCTTTGTCATTTAGTTACCTAGTTATCCTAGGGAAGTGTAATTGCCAAATGAAAAACAGCTATAATTTCTTCCAGCACAGTTAATTAACTTGTAAGAAATTATGACAATGTTAGTATATGACATTGGGCTTAACTACAGTGTTTTTAAATGTTTATCAGAACCCCCTCTTACAGAATCTAATCACAGAGGACATATGGAGCCCAGGCATGGCAAAAAAAAAAAAAAAGGGAATTATTTTTAAAAAAACTCTCTTATTGCACACAGGGAGCAGGGAAATATTCAGACACACTGAATATTAAAGCATACATAAGTCGTGCATTATTCAGCTATTATCTACCCCTGGATTTTTGGTTCACTTTATTCACTTTAACTGGAATTGGTCTCAAATCAGTTACAAAGAAGCAACAACTTTGTTGAAAGATGTGAGGAAGTGGTCCTTGGTTGGTGAGCAGGGCCATGACCCAGACTGTGCACGTTGTGACTTTCGTGACTCCTTATCATTAATGACCCTGGATGTAAATAACAACAATCCATCTTTTCCTTAAAAAGAAATAAGAAGTTAAATCTACCAATGGTTTGTATTAATTTGAGTGTTTGATTGGTATAAATGGAGAAATAAATAGAAATAAATGGAGAAACAGCTGGAACTTGTAGCTCAGAATTTTAAAAGAATTCAAATGACTCAATGCTATTGTTTGTCCTTTGATGCCTCCTAAGTAATTAATATAACAATATAGTGTTGCAAGTGCAAAAAACATGCGCTTCCTAGAACACTGTTATCCAAGAGATCTTTTTGATCTTCTTCATTCATTTTTAATGACTAGAGTTGAGTTGATTTGCTGTTTTGCAATGGAATATCACACGAAGTGCCCTGGTATAGAAACAAAAGAGTAAAGAACCCAGTGCACCTCTCTATTGATTTTACGATTGTTAATTTCAGTACTATGTTAGATAAAATCCTAAAGTCTCAAGCAGGAGTGTGATTTTACCAAAATCATTCTACATAAAGATATTGATTAACTTCCTTCATATAGGGTGCATGACTTTGTAACATATTCGATATTTCTTTACAGATCCATAGCCCAATTAAGTTAAACTCATTTTTCTGACTCAATAGCCTTTAATAGCAGTATAAATATTTAAATATGCAAACCCCTTCACCTGCCTAGTATGAATGCAATCCTTTTTGCCATGAGCATCTTGCCTTTCCAAATAGTTTACACATTTATTCTGTTTAAGCAATTACTCTTATCCATGGCACAATGAGATACAAATCACCTTTGAGCTTCTTTGATAAGGAAAAACAAAAGCATATCTGTCTGGTTACATATAAAGAAATTAATCGTTAAATAATTATGTCCTATGACATATTTGTTTTATATTTTTAGTGTTTATATTTATGTCTAACTATTGATAGGATTTTTAAAAAATATCAGTAGATCCATTAACAAGATACAACTAATTAATTGAATAAATTTTTAAATTATATAAAAATATAATGTACCATTGCAGTTATCAATCAAAATACTAAACCACAGAACTCATCACAATTCTATTAATTATGCATCTTATAGATAATGTTATAGTCATGAAGCAATGCCAGTGCCTAGTCCACCCTTCAAAGTAATTTGGGAACTCTTTTTCTGGAATGACCATTGGAGCTGTTGTCATAAGTGGTGTGACAGTTAAGTTCACGAGTCTCCCACCATGCTCATGTTGGCAGCCCTTTACAGACAACTCAGTAAGATTTCATAACTTTGGTGTACTATGGTATCACAGCTGGGTTTGTGTCGACTTATGGCAATGTCTTATTGAATGCCCTCATAATTGTTGTTGCATGTTTTGGGGTTCTTTTGTCTGCCATAGGATGACGGCTCTGATTGTCATTCCAAAAAAAAAAAGAGTTCCAAAATTGCGTTGAAGTGTGGAATAGGCACTGGCATCTGCGCAGAGCATCACAAGGGGTGCACTTCTCAGGTGACCACAGTGAGATTCAGCAATGAGGTTTGTAGCACTTTCTCTAGGATGAGTGGTAAACTTAATTATCAGACCCTTCATAGATATATTAACAAAATCTGTATATTATTATTTCATTCTACATTATATTATAATAGTGATCTAGGGATTCATATGTTTTATTAACTTCAGTCAGCTGTTGACTTAAATTAACTATGGCTCTGGCTTGCTGATATGTTTTAATACACATAATCTACATTTTAAAAAAGAGTACATATTTGAACAGGCTCTTGATATAGAGTGAAATTTTTTTTTTTTTGCAGTTTTTGGCCAGGACTGGGTTTGAACGCATCACCTCTGGTATATGGGGCCGGCGCCCTAATCCTTTGAGCCACAGGCGCCCTAATCCTTTGAGCCCTAGGGTGACATTTTAATTAAGGAGCTATTTAACCTATCCTGACAAAAATAAGTATTATTATGATACTTTTATCTATTAGGTACTACTAAATCACACACCAGGAATATTGAGTGGAAGGCCATCGGGAATAGAGTTCTGTACATAATAATACCACATATCCTTGGGGGTTCTGAAAATTGTGACTGAAATGCCAAAGGAGCTTAAAGAATTGATAAATGCATACTAAACTACAGAGATAATAATTGAATACAAACTAAGTTTCATTGAAGTTTCTTTAACCTGATCAGTGGAGTCATCACTGAGAAATCTTCTCCCTGCCTCAGATACAAGGTTGGTGTTATATAGAGCAACTAGAAATAAAGGAAAAAAATATCCTGGTCATTAATCTTATCATAGGGAGCTGTAACGATCAACAGTGTGAAAGCAATG
The DNA here is from genome assembly GCF_027406575.1 of Nycticebus coucang. Taxonomy (NCBI): domain Eukaryota; kingdom Metazoa; phylum Chordata; class Mammalia; order Primates; family Lorisidae; genus Nycticebus; species Nycticebus coucang. The sequence continues at coordinate 43,444,605 of NC_069794.1, read as the reverse complement.
CTTACATTTGTAACCAAAATACACTGGCTTTTCACTGGCCATCATTCTTCCTGTCATTACATAATATTCACATCTGATTAAGTCCAAAGGCAAAAAATATGACCCCAAATGTGCTGAAGGCCATAGCTAACGTTTGGGGGTAGATGGAAATTTGGATTACACCATATATTACACAATGTACTCCTCTTTAAAACTTTCCTCTCATTTACCAAAGTATCCCACCCGAATAGCCGAGCTTGTCAGTATATCCATTTACTTTGAATTCACTTTTCTTTCCTATAATTTCTTTCTAAAAGTCTGTCCAGGGTCCTATACTACTTAGCAAGATAAAACCCTTTTAGGCATGATTAAGAAAAAACATAAACCTTGCTATTAGCCAAAGTCCAAGCAATAATTGCTCAATGCAAACAACTCTGAGGTTTTTCATTTTATTTCAGTATAGAGTTTAGATCAAATAATATGAAACCAATGCATGCTGTGGTAGGTAGAATAATTTCCCCTCGCCAAAAAATGTCAAAATCCTAGTACTCAAGACCTGTCATTATGTTACCTTTTGTGGCAAAAAGTATTTGATGTTCCAAAATAGCTAAGATAATCATGGATTTCCCACGTAGGCCTAATGTGACCTGCAAGGGTCCTTAAATTGGGAAGAGGGAGACAGGAAAAGTTCAAATTAGAGATAATGTCATAAGAAAGACTTGACAAAACTTGCTGGGTTTGAAGGTGGAAGGGGTCCAGATGCCATGGAATTCAAGGAAACTCTGGAAGCTGACACAGGCAAGAAAATTGATTGCTCCACTAAAGCCTCCAAGAAGATGGCAGACCCACTATCACTTTTATTTTAACCCAGTGAGAACAATTCAAGACTGTTGACCTCCTGAACTCTAAGAATATAAATCTGTGTTCTTGCAAGCCATTCCATTTATAGAAATTTGCTATAGCAGCAATAAGAAACTGAAGTAGTCCATTTCCTAGGTTTTAATACAAGCTTCAATCTTAAAAATGTTTCTCCCAGTCATTTCTGGGAATTACATGTCTCACATACGTTGCGGACAAATACTTGCAACTACAGAGAGACATCTTCCATCTTCCTCCTTTCCCTCTGTGTGCTGCCTTTTTCTGGCACTCACTGATGAGTCCCTGTCACTAAATATCATTTTACATTGCTGGATATCAACCTGTCAATATCAAACGAAGTCAGCGGTGTGGAGGATATTACTTGTTCTCAAGTGTAACACTCAGATTGGCCCCCGTTGTTTAAATATTTAAAGTACTTATTTCAAATATTAGCTTTAGTTTATTCCATGGAAGAAAAAAATCAGAATGACGAATGTCACTCTAGAAGTAAAATTCAGAAAAATAGAAGTTTTCAGTGTGCAATATTTTTCTATTCTCATAACCTCTCAGTAAGCTTTTGATAGTACCACCTTATATGTATTCATAATATTCCCAAATGAATCTGTGCCCCATGAAGAGACAGTTCAAATAAGAATTCCTGCTGCTAACACCTGCCCCAACATCCTGTAGATGCATAAATCCACACACATTTGAAAATATACTCAACATTTCTCTTACCTTTTTCAGTTAACTGTGAATTAAATTTTTGTCTAATCATTAAGTTTGACGTAAGTAATTTTGATGTTTATAAAGATTCAAATGAATGCATCATAATTTCATATTTTTAGACATGTAGTCCAGTGAATTTTCTTTCTTTTATTATTTAAAATTAATATGAGGGTATGAATTTTTACATTACATTGTTCTCACTTCCTCTAGGGGGGGTGCTGTACACCCTCCTCACATTGAGCACATTAGGTGAGATCCTGCCAAATTTCCTTCCTCCTTCCGCCAATCATCCTCTCCCCTCTCCCCTCCTACCTCCCCTAGTTTAGTTAATTTTAATTAGTAATAACCTCCAAATGAATCTATTTGTTCCTAAATATTTGTTACCTTTTGGAAGACTGCATGATCCTAGAAGTTGAATAGGTTCAAGGAACGCAGGATCTTGATGAATTCCACCAGTTTTCTTTTCAGAGTTTTCATCTTTACTCTCTATTTTCAGTGGTTGAGATTTCTGGTAGTACCATGAACTAGCCAACAACACAGTAGTCTGCTAAATTTACAGACAAAAAGCTGTATCATTCTTTCTAAATTTATTAGTTATTTTTAGTAATTTAAATATAATATTTAATTTTAGTATTTTTTATTCTATAAATTTTCTGTTCATGCATTTTGCGTATTACCCCATTAGAATATTTTACCCTATTTAATTGCAATAACTTTCCTTTTCTGTGATCAGGTCTCATTCTCTTACCCTAGCTAGAGTGCAGAAGTATTGCCATAGCTCCCTGAAACCTCAAACACCTGGGCTCAAGTCACCCTCTTGGCTCAGTATCCTAAGTAGCTAAGACAACAAGAGTACACTACCATGCCAGGCTAATTTTTTTTCAAAGACCAGAGACAGGTTTTCTCTCTTTCTCAGGCTGGTCTCAAATTCTGATTTCAATCAATCCTGCCTCAGCCTCCCAATGTTATAGAAGTATAGGCTCAAGGCATCACGACTGACTATACAGAACGTGTATGCAATTAAATAACTTTAACCACATGCTATAGTTGATTCAATATTTTTCTGGTTTGAAGATTACTTTTTAATATATTTCTTCTTTTGAGGTACATGTATCTTTTAATTTTGTGTAGTTATGTTTATATTTTTCCTTTGAAATTTATGCCCTTTCTTTTATGTTTAGAAAACACCTTTCTTATCTGAGACCATATGGCAATTCAATGTGATTTTTTCTAGTTTTTTTTTTTTAATGAATTCATATTCTACACAGACTTATTAAAATCTTATTCTTATTTTTTGTGGCACTATCAATTTTGGTTTTCCTCTTAAGTTTTTTGCCCTTTGCTAAGATGCTTCAAGATTCCTCTCCCTTTTCTATTTTTTTTTTTTTTTTTTGAGACAGAGTCTCACTCTGTTGCCCTGGGTTGAGTGCTATGGTGTCCCAGCTCACAGCAACCTCAAACTCTTAAGCAAATCTCTTTGCTCAGCCTCCCAAGTAGCTGAGACTACAGGAGCCCGCCACAATGCCTGGCTATTTTTTATTGCAGTTGTCATTGTTGTTCCGCTGGCCCGGGCAGGACTCGAACCCACCAGCCTTGCTGTATGTGGCTGGTGCCATAACCATGGCTGTTCTCATAGGCATGCCTTTGACCCGCCCTTCTTATTTGACCTCTGATAGCCAAGTGATGTCATATACAATCACACATTCACTTACACTTACAGAAAGATGTTTCTCAGATGCACATTTTCCACCCAGATATCTATTCTAAGTTTCAAAACTATGTATTCGAGTGCTTTGCATGCATCTACATTATATACATAATCATAATCCCTCCTCTTTGACTCAAGCTGTTGACACTCATTGACTTAAAAAAAAATAGTATATGCAAATTCCTCTTTTTGCAATCTTTTTTCATTCTTCCCGGCCTCAATTCTTATAATAGACTGAAGATATTTATAATTCCTTAAACACATGAGGCTAATCATATATCCTCCGGTTGAAGTTATCTTTCTACCTGGAATCCTTTTATTCTTATGACACGTATCTGTGCTCCTGTCAGACTACACACATTGTTTTTTCTTTCTAAGCATTTGTCAAATGTTGCTAATCTTTATTTTAGTTTGTCTCCAACACTCAGCATGAGAAATAGATTTTTTTTTTTTGAGACGTTTTTAAAAAGAAGAGGTGTGTTATTTTCTTTGTTCCCCATTGCCCAGTCCTGGACTAGGCACTGAGTAAAATAGGCAACAAATAAATATTTGTTCAATTAAGGGAACTGAAAATTCCCTTAACAGAAGCCTATTAATACAATTAGAACATTTTCTCCAGTACGGCTCAACTCCTGAGCCAGAATTAAATGGACTTACCCTGGTTTAGCTAGTAGTACATATGCCTAAAACATAATCATAGAACAATACCTATTATTGCGAATGTATTATAGATTTGAGATATTTAAAATGGTAAATAACTTCAGAATTATGTTGGAAAATTATGATAATGGCTGAGGAACGGTAAATAACTAAGTACTAGAACAGGGACAAAAAGTAAAGGACATTAGGAATTAACATTGTTAAGTTACAGTAAGGAAAAAGATATTAATTTGTCATCTGGTAAGGTAAGAATGTAAAATATTGGAAATTTCAGATGATAATAAGTCATAACTTCTTATCTAAACAATATATTGAGAAATAGATATTAAATTCCATTTAATAGCTATTTGTTAATACCATCATCTCTAATACCCAGTTATAGCAAATTGAACTTGAAACATGTTACTTTGCAAAAAAATTTGAATTATAACAACTTTCTTTTTATCTTTTCTTTTCTTCCAGTTCCTGTTTTCTCAGTAATGCACCTCCTTATATGATCTTGCTTAGCAGCTCCTTGAAAAGCCAGAATGAATTTTCTGTAGTACATTTGCCATCGAAATAGTGAAAATTTCAGAATAGACATAAAGAAGTGGGGATAGTAATATTGGCAAGTTACTTGTACCCCCCTCTTTTAAGTCCTACATGTAGTATCATAGAATAGAGAGAGAGAGAAGATATTTCTGCTGGAGCAGAAAGAGGCTCTGGGATCAAGGGCTTCCCAGTCTGGCAGAGGAAGAGTGTCATTTGAAAAGAAGGATACCCTTTAGAATTGAGAGACATTGGTGCTGAGGTGTCAGGTTTGTCTGGAGTAACGACACTGTGAAAATCACATCTAATGATTTTTGTCTTACCAGGGAATAAAGTAGCCATGTTACCACCTGCTACGTGAGGCAAGCAGGAATAATATTAAAAACAGGAGCAGAGTTGCAAACTCGGAAAGAATTGCTATAAGAAAGCCTAAAAGAAGCCACGAAATAATGAAAAAAAGTTAATGAGAAAAACAGGGGTTGATATCAGTTAAGTTTTTGCTGCAAAGATGATCCATTTGGTAAGATCTTATGATTTTGTCCAACAGTGTTTTAGAATCCAGAAGCAAATTAGGGAAATAAAATTAAAATGCTAACCAAGGACTGCAAATGGCATGGCAAAAAATGAGGAAAAGTCAAGAGAAATTTCAGAGTGCAAAGAATAATAATGAAAAAATACCTGAGAATAACTATATATTTAAGATGCAAAGTGTTGTTTGTGAATCACTATAGATTAGCAGTTGCATACCAATGGGGTGGGGTGTTTTTATGCAAAAACAAACTGTCCCTGACACCACCACCCACCCCCATTGATATGTGACTGTGAGGAGTTATAGCCAGTTGTGGTGTTTTTTAGTTACATTGGGATTTATGCTAGCGGAAATATGTGTGAAGTAGAATGTGGACTGCTTCTTAGACTTTTAGCTACTCAACTGCAGTGCTTATTGGTAATTCTTATACAAACAATTTAGATATTCCAAGAGGAAAAGATATTTTATGAGTAAATGTTATGAATTGAATTCCTAGATAGATATTAAGCAAGTGTAGGTAGAAAAAGTGAACCCAAAGTCATAATAGGAAATGATTAGAAATGGGGCTGAAGTGATACAGAGAGGCTTAAGGGTGAGTGTACAGGGTTCCCTGGTTCCAGGTGCCTTAAGTTCCACAGGATGCATTTAAAATGTATCCTATAGATAGAAAAAACTTTTGGGATCCTGGATTTTTTTTTTTTCAATCATTCTTGGTACTTAAGAAAAGAATCACAAGCGTTTGAACCCTTGCACACTGACACTGGAATCAATATAAAGAAGCTAATTCTTCATAAAATTGGTCCAACCTGGAGTTCAAGGACCAGGATGTGTGAATCTCTCTGAGTTAGACCTAAAATGTCCCACAGAATGAATTAGAACAATATATGAAGTTATCCATTATTACCACGGAAGAACGGAATAATATGCCACACATAGTAACTGATAGTATGCTTGGGGGAAGTCTTAATTACCGCATAACATAGACAACAAAGGAAAATTCGATTCAGCCATCTCTTGTGTGATCTAAGCAAGAAATCAATTTATTTTTTTACTAACAGACTGAGCATGTTTTCAGAGCTCTCTGTTCATAAACTCAGCAACTGTGTGTATGTTTGGCCACATTCCAATTGTGTATCTAATTTACAACCTTTCTGCATAATATGGACTTTAAGGTGTATAATCAAAGGCTTTTCATTTATAGCCTATGAAATGCAAATGCAAAGTTTCACTGTATATTTTAGGAATTATTGTTAATGGCTTTTTTTTTGAGTTACTATTTTCTGGATTGCATGTATATACCATTTAATCCTACATATATCTCTTCAAACTGCTTGTGTGCAGACACTTGTACACAGTTTTATAAAATGGATACTTTTCTCTTGGAAAATAAATTTAAAATATATTAAATAATTATTATAAGTCCTGTAAGACATTAGTATAATACACATAGAGCAGACAATGGAACTTTTGGGAAGTAGAACTAAAATCAGAAGTGTTTTTTAAAGGGTGTGTAATCTTGGAAAATGTATTTAAAATCATACTGTCCTTTCCCATTCAATAATTGTTTTTATTCTTGGGGGTTGATTGAGGGGACACAGAACCAGGTTACACTGATAGCTTTTGTTAGATAAGGACCCTCATATTTGTGTCCCTCCCCCAAGCTAAGATATCTTTGTAAACCAATGATGCATGAGGATTATCATTCTCTTGTTTCTCAGTCCTTTCTTTCTTTCTTTTGAACCAAGAACATTTACTATTTATAACTGTGATGAACTGAATCTGTCTCAAGGTATAATTTAAGAATGAGAAAGGCTTTGATTTTTCCATTTTTCTTTTATAAATTAAAACATAGTGCCATACAAACACTTAGGAGAGATGTTAAAGACAGGACTATAATTTTCTTCTTAAAGTGACCAAATCTTTCCATGATACTTGAAGGTACTGAAGACATTTTAAAGTTGATTGTATTTTTATTCTCTCAGTGAGACTTGAAGAGAAGCACTTTGTGGAGGCAGCCCCTTCAGAAGCTATGTGCATTTGTGGTCACCAGGGCAACAGATTGTGGTCATCTTCTCCCACTGCCATAGAAACAAGACTACAACAAATGTAAATTGCCTATAATTTTCTCATGCTCATAATTTGCATTCACACTTACATGAACAGAGATTTATAAAGGCAGGTGGGGTTCATAACATTTTACTAAGATGTTAAGCCTCAAATCACTATGATTTTAAAAGTGATAGCAGTTTAAAAAGGAAAGAAATACTCTAAAAATTAATTGCAATTATTAAGGAAAGTTGAATCTGTTATTTAACATTTTTAAAGCAAACTGTAAATCTTCTAACATTAAATAAAGGCCTGCATCTTACATTAAACTTGCTATTTTATTCATATCATTGCTTTTTAGAGAAGATAAAATAATTAAATAATTGAATGTCATTTTACTTGAAATTCAGTCTATAATACTGTAGACTTTCTCTGGTACAGTGATACCTACCAAAAACTACAAATATGCTCTATTTCCTTTTCTATTCCTCTAATAATCGTTAAGTTTTTAATAAAAATGTGAAATCCCCATTTAGATTATTAATGCTTTCTTTTATTCATTTGCTAAAAAAAAAAAATGCAAACCAAATTACCATGTGTTTTTGAATTTATAAAAGGGCATGTGATGCAAACAGTGTAATAAGTGCATGACTTAAATTTTAAAAATGGAGTTTTAATTCAGTAATATTTAATAAAGTATGTATTTGAACAAGTCATTTGATCACTTTGGGTCTCATTCAACATCATAACATTAGAATAGCAATAATATCCATTTCATCAATATTTTTCCGTAAGTTAAATGAGATGATCCAATTAAAATTATGTTGTATTTGATAATGTGTTATACATATTAATATCATATTATAACTTTGAAAAAGTTCAGTATATATTAGGGAAGGTTAAACAACTACACACAGTCAGTCATCTGTATCTGTGGTTTCTGTATCTATGGATACAACCAATCTCAGACCAAAAATTATTGGGAAAGAAATTTCACGATGTTCCAAAAAACAAGGTTACATTTTCTGGGCATTAAGTACTATGATAAATCCATGTGAATGAAGTGATAAATATGTATTTATTAGATATGATAAGAGATCTAGAGATAGGTTGATATACCCTGGAGCATGAGAATAGGTTATATAAAATTACTGTGATACTAATGTAAGGGACTTGAGCAACCACAGATTTAGTATTCATGAGAGATCCTTGAACTAAACCTCATGGATACTGAGGTACAACTGTACCTTATTGCAATAAAATAAAATTGATAAGGAATTGCTCTATTATATTAATAAATATTTCAGAAATTTATAATGGGACACTAAACCCTGGGGAAACAAATGAATATAATATACCCAGTTCCCAAGTCATTAACTGTTATGTCCAGTGGGGGATCAAGAAAATTACAGTAATAAATTTATAAATATAATATAATATTTGTAATTATATATAACATATATAATAAATATATATATACACACATAGACATATACATGTGTCTATATGTGTGTGAATAAAGAGAGAGAGGGATAGATCTTTCACATACATACATAGATGTGAAGGATCTAAGTAATATGGAGAATAAGAACAAAAACAAAGCCCAGTGACTGTGGTCAGACTAAAGGCAACTAAACCAGTCAAATGTTTTCAAGGAGGAGATGCCTTGAAACTCGCTAGGTAAGTAAGGACACAGAATGAATGGACTCAGAAGCAGAGTTCCTTAACAGATTTGTAAGAAAGTAATAGATGGGGAGTAAATAAAGATCAAAAGGGATATCGTATGAAAAGTTTTCTACATGAAATCAAGTGATATGACTGGTATTACAAAAGCCACAGAGAAACTTTGAACTGATTTACGCAAGGAAGGAACAAGATCAGTCTTATATTTTAGAAAGATTATTTTTTATTTAGAAGTAGATATTAGACTAAAGGGTTCATGATTGAAGACAAGGTAAATACATGGTAATCTGTAGAGGTAATTTTAGTGAAATTTCATTATAGGCACAAATATTTGGTAAGATTTGAGAGAAATTAAGAGAGTAAAGAAACAGAATTATTTTATTGCTTGTGCAATTTCTGGCTTGATCAATAATTACATAAATAAATTCTGCCAGAATATGAAATGTATGGTTATAAACTATGATAGTACAATGAAAGAAAGACAGGCAGTGCTATGAAAACATACAGCAAAATAATAATAATAATAATTAAATTAGAATTAAGGATGGGGGAGTAGCTTTAAAGAAGTGATAGGATTGGGCAGTGCCTGTGGCTCAAAGGAGTAGGGCGCTGACCCTATATACCAGAGGTGGTGGGTTCAAACCCAGCCCCACTGGAAAAAAAAAAAATTGCAAAAAACAAAAAGAACAAAAAAGAAAAAAAAAAAAGAAGAAGTGATAGGATTGAGATAAAATTTGAATAAAAAATAGAGCTAAGTGTGCCAAGGGGAGGAGAAAACATGGCTGGATGTGGAACAGTAATTGGCAGCCAAACCTTGTGGTGATGAAAACAAGGAGGACACATTAAGGGAACTGAAAATAGTCCGGTGACAAGTGGAATCCAGGAAGCAGTCACAGACGCTGTGTGAAGAGATGCAGTGGCAGGAAGCAAAACAATCTTACAGCACTCGGCAGCCCATGTCCTCAATTGGGGGCTTTATCTCTAGGGAAAAAAAATGAAGTGGGGTGTGTGTGTGTGTGTGTGTGTGCGCGCGCACGTGCATACAGCATGTATGTGTAAAAAGCATGCTGTTCAGGTCACATTTCAAAAAACATCACTGTGGTTTCGGTGTATAAGATACCTTAGAGGGAGACACAGGGAATATAGGGAGACAGTGAGACACTGTTTCAAAAAAAAAAGAATATAGGGAAAATGGTTCAGAAGGGAGGTATTGAGTTCTAGGTGAGATAAATGAGAGTTTGAGATAATGATACTGGTAATGAAGAAAAACTTTGAGAGTATTGAGTGAAATAAATCATAGAATTTTGGAATTCAATATTTGTTGGAGCTTCTCATTGCTTATGAACACTATTAATACTTAGATGAAAGATATGCTGCAAATATTCTTTGTGGTTTCTCAGTTTCCTTTTTTTTTATTTAGGAAACCCAAGGTTTATGAAATAGGAAATATAGGCAGAAAAAGATCAATCTTACAGATATGGTGGAAAAAAGAAATGGAAGAGATTGTTGTCGCACAAAAGCAAAGCAGAATATTACATAAAGATCCATTGTTGAAGTTTCTGGGAAAGTGGCCGACGAAGATTATTTCATGACTTAACACAAGCAAGTAATCAACGCTATGCTAAAGGCTCCGTGGATTGGTGGGGAGAAGGAGAGAAGTTGAAGATATACTGGGAATGGATTCTGGGCCAGGCAACCTATCTGATCTATTTGAAGATTAAAAGAAAAACTAAAAATTGGTAATATTTCTCTTTGAAACCGTCCTTTTGTTTTGCCTATGAAATGGAAAGCCTGTGGATATTATAGAGAAATTACTGTGTTTGGAAAAGCAGCATTAGATAACAGGACAGAAATTTGACTAGCGGAACCAAAGGTTTTGCCAGACAGTATCAACTGACTGTCATTCAGATAAACAGAAAACAAAGGATTAGTTTAGTTCCCAGGGCTCTCAGTACTGATTGGAAACAGCCCAACTTCTGGTGAATGAAACAAATGCACATGATGGAAGAATTTTTCCTAGTTCTTGTTATCCCCCAATCCACTAGCCCCACAGATTTATATCTATAGTTGGTTGAATACTCAGAGGCTGAACCCGTGGATTTGTAGTCCTAATTATAATGTCAGTAGCATTTTCTGTGTTTCTTAATATGTAAAAGGCCTACTTATTTTACCCTCCTAAAGAAAGTAGAATTTCAATGAATCAAACTAATGTAATTATCACAAAAACAAGCCTACAGAAGTAGGTTCCTTCTCTGACTGAAAGCTTATATAACACTGTCTGATGCAAAAATTTAAAATACACATTTAGAAATTTTTATCTTGGATTAAGTAAAGTTAAGATGTGAAGTTAATTCCCTTCATGATATTTAAGTTCTCATATATTTCTATTACTCTGTGTGTGTGTGTGTGTGTGTGTAGCGCTGCGAAGAAAAATCTATTAGAAACTGACCTTGCCCATTTCTTGTTGCAGTAATGATCATCTCTGTATTTCAGGCACTGTGTTAGAGCTGGCTAAGTGAGAAGACAGGCAACTAAGTATCTCAAGAACAGAAAAATAGGGCGGCACATGTGGCTCAGTGAGTAGGTGCTGACCCAACTCATATACCGAGGGAGGCGGGTTCAAACACCGCCCCGGCCAAACAGCCACAAAAAAACCCCAGCCGGGTGGTGTAGGCGGGCACCTGTAGTCCCAGCTACTCGGGAGGCTGAGGGAAGAGAATCAGCTAAGCCCAGGAGTTGGAGGTTGCTGTGAGCTGTGACGCCACAGCACTCTACCGAGGGCAATAGAGTAAGACTCTGTCTCTACAAAAAAAAAAAGAATGGAAAAATAAACAGCACATGTACTCACTATTAATTTGGAACTAACTGATGACCACTCATGTACACAGATGGAAGTAAAACTCATTGAAAATCAAGGGGGAAAGATTGGTTTGGGGGAAATCATGCCTGCCTGACTCATACATTGTACACTGTCTGGGAGATAGGCACATTTGTAACTTTAACTTAAGCAGTACAAAGCAATCCATGTAACCAAACTATTAGTATCCCCGTAATATTCTGATATTAAAAAAAATTCAAGTATCTTCTTTTCATTGAGCTAATAGGGCAATAAGAATAGGGGATTCTGGCTCAGTGCCCATGGCTCAGTGATTAGGGCGCTGGCCACATACACTGGGACTGCTGGGTTCAAACCCGGCCCGGGCCTGCTAAACAACAATGACAACTAGAACAACAACAACAAAAAAAATTAGTGGGGCATTATGGTGGGTGCCTGTAGTCCCAGCTACTTGGGAGTCTGAGGCAAGACAATGGCTTAAACCCAAGAGTTTGAGGTTGCTATGAGCTGTGATGCTCTACCAAGGGCAATAAAATGAGATTCTATCTCAAAAAAAAAAAAAGAAAGAAAAGAATAAGGGGATTCTTGAATAGTAAATTAATATATTCTTTGATGATAATTTATTATATTTTATCCTTCCGATCAAAAGCATTAATATTTTAGTTTTATTTTCTCTATAAGTCATTGGAAGTTATGATTATTATATCCAAAAATTAAATGCCCCAAAAGAAAGATATTGCTTCAGTAGATTTTTAAAATTTATAATTCTATCTGTGGATATTGCATGGGCTATTAACTCAAATACTGCTTCACCCATGAATTGGTGACTAATACTGATAATTTTAAACAAAAACTAAATATTAGTTTTTGACCAAACATTTCTTGATGAGAAATATATATTGTTTGTAAGTAAGTTGTGGAGGCTGAACACTGAACTGGAAATACTCAAACACGCCTTTTCATGGTTGTAGCAGGTCTTACCTAAGCTTGAGGGTAATATAGATCAGGGGACAAACAACATAAACAAGACGAAGTTTGTGAGCTACCAGCACGTTGTTTTCTTCAGGCACTGCATTCTTAGAACTGGCATCTTTTCAAATTTTCCTGATTTGCTCAATTGGATGTAACTTGGGAGGTCCTACAGGTCCACCTCCTTCCTATTTGCACCCTGCTTCCCAGCTTGCGTATTGCCCATGTACCTGCCCTTGACTCTTGCTGCACCCTGCCAAAATATACTACAGAATGCTTCTGTCTTGTCATAAACATTTCCCCTGTATTTAGTTCCCATTGCTGTACTAAAGGGACAATGTAGGCCCAATTTTTGTTTACAGAAAAGAATAGTGATGCAGCTTTGATTTGCCTTGTTCTTTATAATAAACTTTCTTTTCTTGGGACTCTGTCATCTGATTAGATGAAGCTAGGCCAAGAGATAATCTGAGATGCTATCAAATCAAAATGTACAGAGTAGTCTTTTATCTTTCCACACACCAAGTTAAGTGTTTTTGGTCAACACAGGTATATATGTGGAACCACAAGTGCCATTGTTTATTTCCCTTCTTCCTAACTCCAGTGTGCTTCATGCAAACCAAGAGAGATGGCAAAGTTGTCACGCTCCCTGGCCAAATCTGTTTAGTGGTGGTGGGTCTAACCTCTAAAAATGGTCTGACACCTATCTTAATGATCTGAATTTTCTGGACAACTCAATTTTCCAGAAGCAATCATAAGCATTATCTGATGAAAATGTATGGAGTTGGGTTACCTGATTTATATAATAAGCACAAATATGTATTAAATTATTGCATTAAATGGCCCTTTAGTAATTTTCAAAAAAAATTTAAATTTCAGATATAATTATAGGCCATAAAAATTATCTGGGAAGCACTAATTACTGCAGAGAAAAAATATGGAGGATCATAATAATAAATTTTTGCAAAAATAATTAATTTTTGCAAAATTTATAGGTTACATAGAATTTAAATGTATTTAGTTTAATATTAACTGTCATCCCCTCCAACTACAGTATTGATTACATCTCTGTTTAGGAATTAATATTTCCCTGATTTTGTTTTTGTCTCTTAGCATCATATTTTTTAATTCCTTATTATCTTGCTTTCTATAAAATCGACAGTTCCTACCATCAGGATGAAACTTAAATTGAAGTGTACAATCAGTTAGAAATGACTGCAAAATCTTTCTTTCTTTCTTTTTTTTTTTGGCCAGGGCTGGGTTTGAACCTGCCACCCCCAGCATATGGGGCCGGCGCCCTACCCCTTTGAGCCACAGACGCCCCCGAGCAAAATTTTTCTTAACTACAAAGTTTCTTAACTAGATTTCTATTTGTCTTTTCTAATATCAGATTAATATGATGACACAAACAATTAGGTTTCATTGTCTTTTTTTTGGTGAAGTCCAAGTTGTAGTTGAGCCCTTCACCTAGGAAGTGTGCCATATGCCCTCACATGGTGCCTATTAAATGAACACACCAATTCCCCTTCTTCCTTTCCCCACTTGAATTTGTGTTTTTCTCTTATGTAGTTTTGTAATTATTCATCCACTGATTTTATATCAGTACTGGATACATTGCATACTTGCTTTTAATCATCAGAGAAATGCCTTGAGATATTACCTAACTCCAGTAAGAATAGCCCACATCACAAAGTTCCAAATCAGTCCAATGCTGGCTCACTTGTGAAGAGAAGGGACCACTTTTACAGTGTTGGTGAGGTTGCAAACCAACACAGACGCTTTGGAAAGAAGTATGGAGAATCCTCAAAGAGCTAAAAGTAGACCTTCTGATTGATCCTGTAATCCCATTACTAGGTATCCCCTCAGTAGAAAGAAATTGTTTTACCATAAGACATTGTCGCTAGAATGTTTATTGTAGTTCAGTTCACAATCACCAAGATGTGGAATAAACCCAAGTGCCCATCAACCCGTGAAAAGATTTATAGACTGTGGTGTATATATATCATGGAGTACTACTCAGCCATAAAGAAAGAAATTTTACATTATTTGCATTAAACTGGTTGAAGCTGAAGAGTATCACAAGAACGGGAAAGAAAGTATCTATTTATCTTCTATTTCAAAGACTGTTCAAAATTATGATTGCAAAAATCTATACAAGGAAATTGCCAAGCAACCAGCATGGGAGGGAAACATGTTTCATTTCAATACGTAAACAAAGTCATCTTTGTACCACTGTAATGAGAGGCATTTTTGTGTAAGTTTATATATCCAAGGGGTTATAGAACTCTTTGTAAGTGAATGATCTCTATAGCATTTCTGCCATTACTAAAACATTTTTTCTCTTGGGGCCCTTTCCAATCTCACAGTATAAAAATACTACTGAAGAGAAACAGCTTGTCCCTAAGGCATTTGAACTTAGCATAGTCAGATGAGTAAGCACATTTTATTTTACACTTATGCAGTTAGAGGTTAGTAAAAATAAAGATGCGATGAAATCATGCTGGAA
The DNA here is from genome assembly GCF_027406575.1 of Nycticebus coucang. Classification (NCBI taxonomy): domain Eukaryota; kingdom Metazoa; phylum Chordata; class Mammalia; order Primates; family Lorisidae; genus Nycticebus; species Nycticebus coucang. The sequence continues at coordinate 43,429,577 of NC_069794.1, read as the reverse complement.
TTCCAACCTCTTGAATTTCCATCCTAAAACTACTTCAGTTTTATAAGAAAAATACATGAAAGGAATATATAGTTTATTTCTAAAGGGATTTGGTCACAATCTGCTATATAAAGTCATTGATGATGAAAAGCTAGAATGGTCTATTATGGCCCTAATTCTTCATTTGCAGTCCTTCAGAATCAGAACACTCTTCTGGTGTTTTTAGTTTAGGCCAGGCAATTCCTACATTTGAATAGAAAATATACTTTTTTCCCAGTAATCAACAGCTAGAATTTAACACTTCCCTCAGTTGTAGCTATACACAAAATCTCTGCAGCTGTATCAGCAAATCTGTTGATATTTACTAACAGAAATTATGTATTTCTTTCTATTTGTAATAAATATCCCAAAATATCATTTGTCAATACTTTGATGCTATCATTGATAACAAAAAAGTGACTGTATCTTATTCTTATATTTAATCTTATATTAATAGTTTTAATTAATATATTTGTTATAATTAATTTGTAATAATTAATTAAATATATTTCTATTTAATTAAAAATATTTTGATAACTGTATCTTATTATAGTTTGCTTCTTATAATCTTATGTATTTTTTTTTGTGGATTTAGATGGAGTATTCTAAGAAAGGGTTTGCAACCCAGACTTTCAAAGGGGTTTATGGCACAAAGAAGTTCAAAAACTCCAGTTTTATGCTTACATTTTTGTGTGCGTGTTTGCGGGGGGGAGGGGGGTCTTCCGGTAGAGACCGGAAAAGCTGCTAGACATATTCTAAAAGTGCTGTAACACTTATGCTCCACAGGGAATTATAAACTCAAAAAGTGAAAAGGGAGAAAAGTCTCCAGATATGACAAAAGGAGAGTTTCAGAAAGAGGTTATGGTCTGAGGATTTGAACAACAAAAAAAATGGAAATCATCCCACATCACAAAAAAAGTGTATGACATCATAAATTTGGCTCAGTCAAAGCAAATATTTTCCCTGCCAAAAATAATCAACACACTGAAATGGGCATAAATGTATTTATGATCTATGTACAAAAGACTTAATAAAAAAATAAATAAATAAATAAAATGGGCAAATTCATGCCATTGCAATAGAGGAAAGAGACAGAAAACCCCACTGAAACAAAATAGTTGGGAATGCTTTTAAGAGCTGTAGTGAAAGAATCTTAAGACACTTATTTTCGCTAATTGGCCTTACCTACGGCAAAAGCAAACTTTCTCTTATCTTCGTGAGAAGAGGCAGTTTACACTGGGAAACAAGGCTACTCACAGTAGTTAGAGAGGTAGCCTCCACAGAAGCAGTAAGAGAGAAGAGGTATGTACTTGATGAATGTATATCAAAGGGATTCCTTGACAAAAACATTCCCAGGTTGTAAAACCTGTAAGAGGTTTTTTAAAAAGATTTACATCTCAAAAGGGAAGTTAAATTCATCATTAAATGCCTTAAGAAAATGGAAATCTGGGCCTAAAGTCAGAAAGAAGCTTACCTTAAGTTTAGTCGAGCTGAAGGAAGCAGGAAGTCCAATATTACTGTCTTTTTCATCTCCTAACAGAATTAATTAGCATAGAGTAAGACAGGCCATTTCAAGTTTAGGTTTGTGTGAAAAAGAAAACTTATGTGTGTGTATGTAAAATTTGGGATAATGCCCCATGCTGTAAAATAAATATAAATTGGAATTGTATATGAGCACAAGAAAAGCAAAATGGAGATCCATTGAAATGATGAATTCTTAAGATCAAGAAAGACCCAAGAAAATGTTGCTGGCTTATACTATATTTGATCAAATAAATTACTAAGTAAAATATAAGGTTTTATCAACAGGCATAGGTTTTCTAGCAATCTATTTTTTTAATTGCCATTTCTTTCTTCGGTCTGTCTTCAAAAGATATGATATGCTATTTAATCTCTCTCTCTTTTTTTTTTTTTTTTTTTTGTAGAGACAGAGTCTCACTTTATGGCCCTCGGTAGAGTGCCATGGCCTCACACGGCTCACAGCAACCTCCAACTCCTGGGCTTCAGCGATTCTCTTGCCTCAGCCTCCCGAGCAGCTGGGACTACAGGCGCCTGCCACAGCGCCCGGCTATTTTTTGGTTGCAGTTTGGCCGGGGCCGGGTTTGAACCCGCCACCCTCGGTATATGGGGCTGGTGCCTTACCCACTGAGCCACAGGCGCCGCCCTGTTTAATTTCAATGTAACCACTTGGTATACCACCAAAAAATAGGTAACTCTAATGTCATCATTCTTGATTAAATAAATCACCTTTTCAAGGCAATGCCCTGCAACAGGAATAGCATCTGATTCTAATTCCTAGTCACAGAATTAAAAGTTAGCGTTTGACCACTCTGGCACCCACTTAAAACCAAACTTCAGCTTTTGACATTTCTTGATTATTCACATTCAGATTAAATCAGCTTCTCTTTTGGCCTTGGGTATTTCTCGTTCTTCTTATTCCATGCCACATTTTCCACAAAACAGTATTCCCTGATCACAATAGCAGAATCAAGTAATAAATTAACAACTGAAATGAACTGAATGATTTTTTTTTAAAAAGCATCAGTAATTTGTGATGCAGTTAAGGGTCTATTTTTAAAATAAGTATGGGACATGTAACTTGTCATCTTATTTAACCTTATGATTCCTGTTATTGTTATTATTGTAATTATTTGATTCCAGCGAGAAGTAATAATTTTTTGATGCCGGACAACAAGCAAATTTAAACCTGAACATCTTTGAACAAAGTCCTTTTTCCCCCCCTGTTGTCCAGAAACTAAAATCATATACCCTTCCAATTTCTTGCTTTTGAATAAGAACAAAAGGTAGGAGTCTCTTTGAGACTAAAATTTTGCATCATGAATTGTTTTTACTTCTCTCTGAAAATTGCCCACTGCACAATGTAAGACAGAAAGGCAGAGGGAAAAGAGGCCCCGACTCTGTTTTGTGTTTTCTCAATGAAAACTTAATTGTTGGTTTTTGGCCAAAAGGGGGCAGGCATTTCCATGATAAAAGGAGATCTCTGTTTCAGTTCAGGACTACAAATTGTTAAAACCTAGAATAGAACCTTCTCTATCACAAACTCTGGGGCTCTACTTCTGCAGAGAAAACTTCGGAGTACTTCTAATAAGAAAGATATACCAGCGCTTCCTGACAGGAACAGAGTGAGCCTTTGTTAGTCCTGGACTTTTCTGTCACTCACTTATAGATAGTATCAAGCGATGTGACAGAGACAAGGTGTATGTGACTCCTGTTCAGGCCATGGAGACTTCAAACCTCTAATTGAATTTCTCTCTGAGATAAAAGGATTTTTAAAAAGTAACAATTTGTCAAGTACAAATGATCTGCTAATTGTTGGAATTTTCTCACTTTTTGTATAATCTATCAGTTTTGTGCTTGTCTCATTAGTGTTCTCCACAATATCCACGCACAGCTTCTTTACAACAGAGCAAAAATGCATTTTTTGCTTTTAGAACGTTATACATAAAAAATATTCATTTAAGTGGTAGTTAACATTTATAATGCCACTTAATAAAATATTAAAAATGCTGTCTTATTTTTTTCATGTGGATTAATTTGAGTTCTGTATAGATCCTAGTTATCAAGCTTTTGTCTGATTCAAAATATGCAAATATCCTTTCCATATATCAATGGGCAAGAGACATGAATAGAACCTTCTCTAAAGATGACAGACGAATGGCTAACAAACACATGAAAAAATGTTCATCATCTCTATATATTAGAGAAATGCAAATCAAAACAACCATGAGATATCATCTAACCCCAGGGAGAATGGCCCACATCACAAAATCTCAAAACTGCAGATGCTGGCTTGGATGTGGAGAGAAGGGAACACTTTTATACTGCTGGTGGGACTGCAAACTAGTACAACCTTTCTGGAAGGAAGTATGGAGAAACCTCAAAGCACTCAAGCTAGACCTCCCATTTGATCCTGCAATTCCATAACTGGGCATCTACCCAGAAGGAAAAAAATCCTTTTATCATAAGGACACTTGTACTAGACTGTTTCTTGCAGCTCAATTTACAATTGCCAAAATGTGGAAACAGCCTAAATGCCCACCAACCCAGGAATGGATTAACAAGCTGTGGTATTTGTATACCATGGAATACTATTCAGCTATTTAAAAAAATGGAGACTTTACATCCTTTGTATTAACCTGGATGGAAGTGGAAGACATTATTCTTAGTAAAGCTTCACAAGAATGGAGCATGAATCCTATGTACTCAATTTTGATATGAGGACAATTAATGACAAGGTTATGGGGGGGAGGGAAAGCAGAAAGAGGGCCGGAGGGAGTGGGGTAGGGCCCTGGTGTGTGTCACACTTTATGGGGGCAAGACATGATTGCAAGAGGGACCTTACCTAACAATTGCAATCAATGTAACCTGGCTTATTGTACCCTCAATGAATCCCCAACAATAAAAAAAAAAAAAATGCTCTCTTATTGCCTAAGGATTCTCTGATGTGTCTATAATCACAGTCACTTACACTTGTCAATGCCATGTATAACAATGTTTAAATTCTATACTGCCAATCAAAGTGCACAGTCAAAATGCACTATTTTCAAGGCATGTTGACTATATGTAGCTTTTCTTTTTCCTGGAGGCACAGAAGGTATATGGCTTCTGTCTTCATCATCATCTGTGTAGCTCCAAATCTTTTCTGAAAGTTGAAACTCACTACTTTGCATACGTCTTTCTTTTCTTTCTTTTTTTTTTGCAGTTTTTGGCCAGCGCCTGGGTTTGAACCCACCACCTCTGGCATATGGGGCCGGCGCCCTACTCCTTGAGCCACAGGCGCCGCCCCCTTTTCTTTTCTTTGTTTATTGATATGATTGAATTTGCATTACCTTTAGTCTATGTGAAAATATAGGCAAATAAAAATTGCAATTTCTTTGTTATTGTTAAGTACAGACAGAGGTAGGAGTTTTCTTATGTTTGAAGATCCATTCGTCACAGATAGACTAATGACTTCTGCTTTGTGTGAAAACTTATGTAAATGCATCTTGTGTGAGTTTAATATCAGTGATGGTGGATGAGTCATTTTGTTACATTGGGTAGGAGATAAGCACAATTAGAGTTTAGAATATTATAAATCATAAAACTACATCAAATAAACAATGATTTATTTTTGTTTGATTTTGTCATAGATAGTGTATTTCAAAAACAGTTACTGAGAAGAGATAAATTCATGTGCTTACAAAAGTGAGAGTTTGCCACAGGTACTCTTAAGATAGAGTGACAAAAAATAAATATAATGGATAGTGCAAGTTTACTTTAATTTTTTCTTTGCATAGAATGCATTATTAGTGATCATTTATGAATCAATATATCAATCTATTAATTTTATCTGACTGTAAAGAAAATTACTAGTTGAATTGAGAACTAGATTTTTTAACTTATCTTTTCTTGCAGCCCCAGAAAATGACATCTACTTTCTCTAGCTCTAGTGTATATGAGAATCTGTCAGTCTCATTGCAAGATGTTTCATATCTAAGTGTATTTGTCAGGAAGTCCTCTTCAAGATCTATTGGCGTTATTCTGGGAAAGTGATTGATCTTAATCTTTTTGGAAATATCAAAGGTAAATACTAGGCCCAAGGATATGTACAAATTTGAAAAATAAAAAATAAATTCTGGAATTACATTCTCAAGTTTCAAACAACTTAAAGGTAAAAAAAAAAAAAGGTTTTTTTTTTAATAGATTATTTTAGTATTTTTAAGTGGTACAAAAATGAAAATGCTTTCTCTTTAACTCCTAAGAAGAAATTTATTTAGATGAGGCTGTGAGAAGAACTGTCTGTCAAATGGTTTTCTTTCCAGTATTTAAAGAAAAGATACATCTTGCCCTCCTTTCAACAAGGTAAAGATCTTTCTGTAAATCATTTAGTCCTCCTTTCCTATTCCAAAGTGATTATGATTGCTTTCCAAATACTAGGGATAATAGATATACTAAAAGTGTGCTTTTATTAACATCATAAGTGAACCTCAGGTTTTACATTTTGGGGGGGAGGTAGAGAGGAAATATATTGGAGCATGTCAACACTTTTGTAAACAACCCAAACTCTTATGGAACAAATGCTTAAACAGAAAAAAAATGCAACTGTAGCCTGAATCCCTGCTTTCTTTTTCATGTGTAAATCTATTTTTAACAACTTAAATTAATTTTAAAATAGAAATTTAATTTTCTACATAATTTTTAGATGAAGTTATCTATCAAGATAGCATACAAGATTATGAAAGCTTTAAAATCTCAAAACTCTACATTTTCCATTTTCTTTTTATTAATCCGCAGGAGGCATGCTTAGGTGAATGTTCTGCCTTCTCCTCTGCAAGTTTGGTACATTTTAATTCAATTTTATAGATGGAGGAATTGAAATTTAAAGATGTTAGATAACATGTTCCACAAGAGATTTTGTTGATACAGTTTTACTTGCTTTTATGAGTTGATCACAATTATATTTATTTTCAAACACATTTCCATCTGCTTACTTTCTTTCTTTCTTTTTTTGTTTTTTGTAGACACAGAGTCTCACTTCACTGCCCTTGGTAGAGTGCCGTGGCGTCATACGGCTCACAGCAACCTCCAGCTCTTGGGCTTATGTGATTCTCTTGCCTCAGCCTCCAGAGCAGCTGCTTACTTTCTTAATAACCCTTTAACACTTAACTAATACTTTGACTTCAGTCAAGTCCTTAACCTCTCTCTGTGAATTATGTTTCTCACTTTTAAGTGGGTATTTTAATAATAACACTCATAATAATATTTCAACATTAAAAATCAATATATCTCAAAGTTATCTGTAATCTACAGTGTAAAGTAGTTAAGTTAACCAATGATTCAAAAACATACAGCACTCCTATTCAACACTGGTTTAGGACCTTATAATAATGTAGGCCTGTATTCTAAATAGTCCAGAGCAAAAGCAGTCAACATTATATTATGATGGCCTCAGCCCAGATAGAAGCCATTTGTACATAGTATTAGTTTGACATGGAAATATAACAAATTGCTATTAACTTCGTAGATCAAGAAAATTTTTTGTACTAGTTCATAGTTTCTATAGGTGAAAAGTCTGGTTACCGCTCAACAGGGTCCGCTGCTCAGTGTATAACTAAATTTACATTAAGATAACAGGCAGGTTGCATTTTCATCTGAAGTTTTGACTGGAGAAGAATCTATTTCTTGATTGATTCAGGTTGTTCACAGTGTTTGGTCTAGTGTTTAGTTGAGGGTCACTTCTAGCTCCTATTGGCCACCCTCAATACTAACCATGATCCCCTCTCAAAATATGGCAGCCTACATCTTCAAAGCCAGGGAGAGAAACCCTGAGATGAGAAAAAAGACTAACCCAGCTTTTAAAAGGCTCTAATTAGGACATGCTTACCCAGGAAAAATCCCTTTACCTTTGCCATATAACATAACATAATCATGGTAGTAATATCCAGTTATATTTATAGGTCCCACTCTCACTCAAGAAGAGGGGATGATGGGACATGAAGAGCAGAGGGTAAAAAATTGGGAGCAGTCTAGAACGCATGCCATGTATCCCAACCTGCGAACATAGTTTGACTATATCAGTAGGGGACAGTGAAAATTGTGTCTTATTCACAAAAGTCCAGGAGGGCAGGCTATATTTGAAAGATACAATGAAGAAGAAACAAGTCATACATTCCCTGGGAAGGAAATGGAAAACCTGCTATCGCTGAAATGTATCACTTTGATTTTGTGATATTAGCTAGTTTTGACAACCAGAATATAAAAGGCATGGGCCGAATTATCAAATAATGTTTAATATCTCCTATATTGATGTTAGTCTCTGTTATCATAAGACAAGACAAATTGCTATCCAGAAATCTGATTAATGAATGTATCAAAGTCGCTATGATGACATTGGAAAAGAAGTAAGATCTCGTATTGTGAGATATTGAGCCAGAGACACATGACAGACAATGGCAGAAAACTGTCTGCATTCATGACTCAGTCCTTGAAAGTTTATATTAACAAATGAAAAATGCAATCAATCAGCTATTCTTAGTCACTTTATATATGATTCCTCTTGAATTTCTCCTTCTTGCTTCTGTAGCTCAAATTGGGAAATGACTATCTGCAGTTGTGAGATGTAAAAAATAGTCCACATTTGGAAGGATACTTATTAAATGCCTAATAGGCTGCGAGGCTCATTCTAATCTCTGTTTCATTTCCCTTAGTGTATATAGTATTACTTGTAATGGGAAGGATATGATCAGTTCTTGGAGAGTTTTATAAATAGTATTAGGGAAAACATCATGATACTTACAATTTTCTTCAATTTAGCTTACACTGAATTGAATTTACAAGCACAATAAACTCAATGGAGAAAATTTTAAAGTAAAATAGAAAGTAGTGGAGAGAAAAATCCTTACCTATCTACAGAAAACTAAAGAATTAATTTTTTTTCTGTGATCTACACAATCTTCCATGTATTAGGCATAGTGTAAGGTCACCCTGCTGTTTTTCTCATCACTGGTTTCCTGTTCACTCTCTCTACACCCCTCTCTTCTCTTTGTCTAATACACATTGACATTCTTATTTCACAGAGTCTGTGATATTTTGCAGCAAGGGTGGTAACCCTGAAGATTTCTTTCATTGCAAAACAAAGGGTCATTCTTCTGAAGATGTTTCATATATCCTTGTTTTAAAATGTTATTTAGAAGTGGAAGGAGTTCTGTAGTTTAAGGTAATACAGCTTTGGATAAAAATATCTTACTTTAAAAATCCTAACAGAGAGTTTATAGGGCTTGGGAAGGTACAGTGTTTACATGTGTATATGGTGTATAATTATGTATGGAAGTAATGTTTACCTGACCTGAAACATGCATATGTTTTTATATAATGTGTGCACATGTATGTGCATGTGTGCTAGCATAAACACACACATACTCATGCACTCATACACAGAACTCCAAAACCTGGATGGACTAAACAAGTAACACAATTTAATTTGCAGGAATTATATTTCACAAATTCAATAGGATCAGCATGGCTCTAAAATAACAGCAAAAATGCCTCAGCCCTTTTTCCATTCTCAAAAAAAAAAAAAAAAAAGTCCTTTGGGTCCATACTTCTGTTCACTTTTCTGGGAAACAACAAGTATTTTCATATTCACTGTGCCCCAAATAACTGATTTCTACTAATCTTCCTTTTTTTTCTTTTTTTTTTCAATATTGTAATCTTATTTTTATTTTTATTATTTATTTATTTATTTATTTATTTTTTTAAATTAAATCATAGCTGTGTACATTGATATAATCATGGGGCATCATTCACTAGCTTCACAGACTGTCTACCAAGTTTCACATATACCCTTGTAAGATGCACCGCTGGTGAAATCCCACCAAACCCTTTCCCCCTACCCACCTCCCCCTTCCCTCCCCTCCCTTTCCCCCTTCCCCCTATTCTTAGGTTGTAACTGGGTTATAGCTTTCATGTGAAAACCCTAAATGAGTTTCATAGTAGGGCTGAGTACATTGGGTAGTTTTTCTTCCATTCTTGAGATACTTTACTAAGAAGAATATGTTCCAGCTCCATCCATGTAAACATGAAAGAGGTAAAGTCTCCATCTTTCTTTAAGGCTGCATAATATTCCAGTGTGTACATATACCACAATTTATTAATCCATTCGTGGATCGATGGGCACTTGGGCTTCTTCCATGACTTAGCAATTATGAATTGGGCTGCAATAAACATTCTGGTTCAAATATCTTTGTTATGATGTGATTTTTGGTCTTCTGGGTATATGCCCAGTAGAGGGATTACAGGATTGAATGGCAGATCTATTTTTAGATCTCTAAGTGTTCTCCATATCTCTTTTCAAAAGGAATGTATTAATTTGCATTCCCATCAGCAGTGCAAAAGTGTTCCCTTTTCTCCACATCCGTGCCAACATCTCTGGTCTTGGGATTTTGTGATAGGCTAGTCTCACTGGAGTTAGATGATTTCTCAAAGCAGTTTTGATTTGCATTTCTCTGATGATTAAAGATGATGAGCACTTTTTCCATATGTCTGAAGGCTGTGCGCCTGTCTTCTTCAGAGAAGTTTCTCTTCAAATCCCTTGCCTAGCCTGCGATGGGATTCCTTGTTCTATTCTTGCTAATGTGTTTGAGTTCTCTTTGGATTCTGGTTATTAAACCTTTGTCAGAGACATAACTGGCAAATACCTTCTCCCATTCTAAGGGCTGTTTACTTGCTTTACTTACTGTGTTCTTGGCTGTGCAGAAGCTTTTTAGTTTGATCAAGTCCCAGTAGTGTATTCTTGAAGCTGCTTCAATTGCCCGGGGGGTCCTCCTCATAAAATACTCGCCCAGACTGATTTCTTCAAGGGTTTTCCCTGCACTCTCCTCTAGTATTTTTATAGTTTCATGTCTTAAGTTTAAATCTTTTATCCAGTAAGAGTCTATCTTAGTTAATGGTGAAAGGTGTGGATCCAGTTTCAGTCTTCTACAGGTTGCCAGCCAGTTCACCCAGCACCATTTGTTAAATAGGGAATATTTTTCCCCACTGAATGTTTTTAATTGGCTTGTCAAAGATTAAATAACGCTAAGTAGCTGGATTCATCTCTTGGTTCTCTATTCTGTTCCAGACATCTACTTCTCTGTTTTTGTGCCAATACCATGCTGTTTTGATCACTATCAATTTGTAGTATAGTCTGAGGAGGGGGTGGAGACAAGATGGCTGACTGAAGCCAGCTTTCCACAGAGGCTCCCGTCCAGAAGGAGAGTTAAAGGACATTTTTTTTTTCGATTATGCATTGAGTACATATTAATATGTCTCCCCCAGACTATGTCAGACAAAAGGAGGTTTTTTTTTTTTTTTTCTTTCAGATACATTTCTAATTCATAAAATTTCTACTTGGAGAGTGTTTTTTCACTTCTCATTACTGAAGTGAAAGGTTTTTTTTTTTTTTTTTTTTTTTTTGAGACAGAGGAGTCTCACTAGTTTGCCCACTGTAGAGGGCTGTGGTCTCTCAGCTCATAGTAACCTCAAACCCTTGGACTTAAGTGATTCTCTTGCCTCAGCCTCACAAGTAGCTATGACTATAGGCTCTTGCCATAACATTCTGCTATTTTTTTGTTGCAATTGTCATTGTTGTTCAGCTGGCCTGGTCTGGGTTCAAACCTGCCGGCCTTGGTTTATGTGGCTGGTGCCATGAACACTGCCCTACAGGTGCTGGGCCAGTTTTTATATATTTTGATTAAAAAGAATCCAGATGATAAGCACATGCATATGATTAAAAAACAGGAGATATAAAAGTTTTATCTCTTATTTTCCCATCCTATTAGCAGTCTCCTATTCCTTTTCCCAGAATAAATAATTGTCAAGAGTTATTTTCAAAAAAGTCTCTTAATATGTATGCATATGTACAAAAACTGATTTTATTGAGGGAAATTTATAGCAATTTACTATTATAAATGTTCCAACAGTAAACATTTTTGTTCATACATCTTTATTTACATTTACATGCAAGGATACCTATAAAGTAAATTTTTGACACTGAATTCTTGTATTAAACAGCATGCAGATTTTTTAGCCAGTAACTATTATCAAAATTAAATACTGAACATAGTCACCTGTTAGTATTTCAGAAATTCTTCATTTTCTACAAATAAAATTTCTTCATTCCTGTTTGTTTTATTTCTTTTGCTATAGCTCATAACAGATAGATGTACATATACCCCACAACTAGTATTTTTGGAAAAGTAATTCAAGTCCCATTAATTATATGGTTGCTTCTATATAACATCACAAATTTCACTTTTATTATATCTCATTTAATTTAATGGTTATGCACGTGTGTGCATTTCTGTTGCTAATAGAGTACATGTTTGGAAACAGAGGCTTAAGTCATCAATTTATTTAAACTCTCCACACACGCCAAGCCTTGGTTTTCTTATTATTAAAAGGAAAAAGATTACTTTTCAAAGTGGCAGACTTAGTCTTCCCTTAGTCTTTGCCTTTACTTCCTCCTAGGGTCATATTTAAGTAGATTTGTTTGGGTTGAAGGGGTCAATTAAAATGCCAATCTGTTTGAATGAGAACAGTTTCATATCACAAGATTTCAGAGTATCATCCATGAGAAAGATTTTAAAATTTTTATTAAATAAAACATGTTGTTAAAATCGAATGTGAATTAGATTGGCATAAGACATCTTAAGTCACAATGAATTGGGGAAAATAGTTGAGCATTGTCCTTAGTGTCTACAGGAATAATTTTTTTTTTTCTTTTTTTTTTATTGTTGGGGATTCATTGAGGGTACAATAAGCCAGTTACACTGATTGCAATTGTTAGGTAAAGTCCCTCTTGCAATCATGTCTTGCCCCCATAAAGTGTGACACACACTAAGGCCCCACCCCACTCCCTCCCTCTCTCTTTCTGCTTCCCCCCCCCATAACCTTAATTGTCATTAATTGTCCTCATATCAAGATTGAGTACATAGGATTCATGCTTCTCCATTCTTGTGATGCTTTACTAAGAATAATGTCTTCCACTTCCATCCAGGTTAATACGAAGGATGTAAAGTCTCCATTTTTTTTAATGGCTGAATAGTATTCCATGGTATACATATACCACAGCTTGTTAATCCATTCCTGGGTTGGTGGGCATTTAGGCTGTTTCCACATTTTGGCGATTGTAAATTGAGCTGCAATAAACAGTCTAGTACAAGTGTCCTTATGATAAAAGGATTTTTTTCCTTCTGGGTAGATGCCCAGTAATGGGATTGCAGGATCGAATGGGAGGTCTAGGTTGAGTGCTTTGAGGTTTCTCCATACTTCCTTCCAGAAAGGTTGTACTAGTTTGCAGTCCCACCAGCAGTGTAAAAGTGTTCCCTTCTCTCCACATCCACGCCAGCATCTGCAGTTTTGAGATTTTGAAAATTCCGTACCAGAGTAAATCAGATAGGGGTAGCTTAGTTATACGAAAGAGGAAAACAGGGTAAGGTAAGTTTTTATACACAAGGTCTTATTAGGCTCTCATAATAAGTGCTGGTAATGAAAGGGCTCCTCTGAGGCGATAATGCATGTCTCAGCCCGGGCCCTTTAGGCACAGCTTAACCACAGGCTGACTCATCTCTTGGCAGAATACCTTGTGTTTCATCCTGTGACATGGCCATCTGGGAAGTCTTCTGAGGAGCTGTGCAAAGATGTTTCACATCCAACATCCTGTTTCTGGTGAGACATGGAAATTTGCACTCTATCCACCACTTACCCGAGAACCTCCCTTGCCTATAAAACTATTTGGTATCATGTGTCACCTGGCCCCTCAGTTTCAGTGTCATCCTGTAGGAGGAGAGATACAGGAAGCTGACACCATGGTGATCTTACTTATGCTGTCTATGGAAAGCATAAATGGTCCAAACCCGTTTGTCATTTCATTGACCAAATCCATGAAAAATGTGTCAAAGGACCCAAGTGGCTGTGGCAGAATGAGCCCGCATGCTGCTGTTTAGGGACTGCTGGGGCAATTCAAAACAGAAATGTGCGCAGACCTAGACTCATGGTTTTTATTAGTTAGTTTTTTGTTTCTTTTGCTCTTCCTCCGCCTACATCTTGGCTGCTATCCTCATTCCTGCTGCTTGGTTGTCCTAGGATGGTTCTTCCTGTTCTTGGCTGATTTTCCCAATTAGGTACAAGAGAACAAGAGGGTTGGAGAAGGCAGGTATAGGACTTTAGTTCAGTATTTTTATGAGCATTTCTTCAGGAAACAAAAGTTTCCTGCTGGCAGAATTTCACTCAGGTTCACCAGACACAACTGAATTTCTTAGCCATTCATAGCTGTCAGGAAGCTGAGAATTGAGTATTGAAACAGAATTTCACTCCCCTAAGGCTTTATATTAGAGGCTGACAAAGGAACCTGGAACTGGGAAAAGGTATTAAGGAAGCCAGTCTTACTCTTTATAACTAAATATAAATTATGTTTGAGGCCCAAAATAAAGACAATTTCAAGTCACGCACACCCACCCACTCACACACACATCTTATAAAATCTACCTTTCACAGACTATTCTTGAAGAAGAAAATTTCTTATAGATGTATTTGCACCGAAAAATACATTAAAAATTTTTAAAAATGTAGGCAGGAAGTTCTGGACTTTAAAAAGCAATGAACCAAACCCATGAACAGAAGTATTTTAAATTATGGAATGTTAAAGGGGTAGTAGAAAATAAGAGGTGACTATAAAATAGATCTAGAAATAAATCTAGAGAAGTGTGTTGCATTACAGTTCATGGAAATTTATAGTTTGAAATTTTTTTTAAATTGTTCTACAAATAGTGCAAAAAGTAATTTAAACTCCAACAGAAATAAAAAGCTGCACACAGTTATTACTACATCAATGCTGAAAAAATTGGTAGTATGATTTTTAAGCAACCATGAGACATTTAATGATTAAATTTTGTTTTTCTTTTCCTTATGGGTTCAATTATGTTGTTTTAATTTGAAGTAAAGGGGAGTTACTTAAGCATGATATTGTGAATCTGGTATATTGCTTTTTAGTTTGTTCAATCCACATACAGAGGGAAGTAATAGATTGAATTGTAGTTTAAGAAAGTAAATATAATAAGCTTAGATAATGTCCAAGAACCCAAGAACAGTACAATGGATATAAACGAGGAGACACAAGGAGTTTCGATAAGTACTGTCTATATTTAATAAATTGATGAGTTTTATGTATATGTTTTCAAGTGTTTTTAAAGTTATTTATATGAGAAATCTGAATCATTATTCCTTTAAGTTTTATAAATGCCCCTGCTATTTTTTTAACCAAAACACATTGTCTGGTAAACTTAAAAAAAAAAAAAAAAAAGATAAGAAAGGTAATTTCTTCATTGATTGCTCTGTGTTGTCCCCAGAACTTTCTTTTATGATATGGATACTGATTTTGCAAGATTAGTTGCTGGTACTCCATTTATCCACACTAGAATGCGTCTATAGAAGGTTTTAAAGTGTAAATAGAACTCATATTACCTTCTCACATGGTCCTCAATGAGTCTGTGAATGAAATCTTGACATAGCTGTGCCATCATGTCACAAGTGACAATGATACCTGCTCACACACAGGCAGTAATATATGTGTCGTTTCATGCTGTCTGCTGGACAGAAGTTGTAAGATGCCATCAATCACAGATGCATCTGATTTTAAACCTACTAAACTGTGAAAAAGATAAAAACATGCAACTTATAATGAATGAAATGTAGGACTAGACCTCTTGTGGAGTATTCCTACTATCAAGAAATATGGCCTTCAAGTATTAACTTCTCAGATATTTAATGTTGAATAGCTGTATTAGTTTCTATACCTCATTTGAATACACAAGTTGGCTACCATGAGTTTTTACTGACACTCAGTGTGCACGGTATACATTATAATTTTTCTTTCTGCCTTATATACATATTCTTCTTTATTATTACTAAGAAAGAATATAAAATGTGATTATAGAGGTGTAAAAAGTAATTGGTTTAATTGGCATAAACAAAATTGTACTGTATAGTATAATATAGAAACCACAGATGAAAGGCAGACACGGGTGTTGTAGGGGGCCAGGACAACAATTTGTCCTTGTGTACTGGGCCATGCAGTGAATTATATATGATCATTGTAAAGCTTAGATATCTCTTTTCAGTAGAGAGCCCCCTTTCTTTAATTTGCAGAAAGGTAAATAATTTTGCCTTGCTGTGGTAAAGAAGACCACAGCCCAATAGAAATGCGATTTGAACCATATAGGTAATTTTAATTTTTCTAGTATTCACGTTAAAAAAAGGAAAACAGAAGCACATTGATTTTTAACACTTTACCAAATATATTATTTCAACCTATAATCAATATAAAATATTAATAAAACATGTTATGTGTT
This sequence comes from Nycticebus coucang, assembly GCF_027406575.1. Taxonomy (NCBI): domain Eukaryota; kingdom Metazoa; phylum Chordata; class Mammalia; order Primates; family Lorisidae; genus Nycticebus; species Nycticebus coucang. The sequence goes on along the minus strand of NC_069794.1, from coordinate 43,413,672 downwards.
TTCGGTAGGAAGCCTTATCACTTCATTGTGTGTTTGGGACTCAGAGCACATCTCAATTTGGACTAGTGGCCAAGTGTTATGAAGATCCCCAGTTCAAAAGAAAACACCTATAGTTCTAGGGATATGACTTAGTTTTATATTATGTCTTGTTAAATAATACTGGTCTTAAGAAAATAAATTAGAATTCTGTAAACGGGAATTAGGAGAAAAATATGAAAGACTAAACAGACTTTAATTTCAAAATTATCATTCTGGAGAAAATCAGGCACATAACTCTTCGTGCTAAAGGTACTGAGAACTTATGTGCCAAGTACAGTTCTAAAGTTTATTTCAATTTTCAAAGATGAGGAAACAGAGGTACAGAGAATCATTTGGAAAGAATGTAGCAGGTCTGGCATTCAAAAAAATATACATGTTTTTAGAAGTGATTTTTGAAACTGTTGTATCATATCACCTTTTATCAGGTACATAAGTCTAAATAGCATGAAGAAAATTGGGAACTATAACATACACAATTTTTATTAGGATACTAGGATTTATTATTATAAATTTTAGTATATAATTTATAGTAAAATGGCAAAGTGCGAGCCATCCTTCAGTGGCTATATTCATCTAACATTCCCTTTTTAGCTAGAGACAAGTTTGACTGAAATGAAGACATTTCCTATCATTCTTGACCCAAGTTGAGGCATGGGCCTAACTTTTGGCTAGCATGATGTAAGTGTAAATTAAAAAAAAAATTAATCTTTATGGTTGTACATTTAAAGGAAAATATGACCCAATCAAATATGATTCTACCTCTTTTTCTTTCCCCTTTCCAATGTGTAGGCAGCATAATGTGGTGAGTCATCTTACACTCCAAAGTCAGGTCACTGCCCCAGGGGTGGTTTACAACAAAACACTAGGTACCTGCATCAAAGGCAGATTCATGCCAGAGTGTCTATGTTTACCTGGATTTACAATAGGGATAAATGAATGTCTATCTTCCTTAAACTCCTGTTACTCTGAATCTTTGTTAAAAAACAGCACACCCAATGTCCTAGTTCTCTTTATCAGCAATTTACCACCAATTTCTTTCCTGCCTATCCTTTGCCTTTTGTTTCGGTGTTGGCAAAAATGTCTACTTGTTAGTTTTGGCAGAGGGTGACCAGGTGGCAATGTAGTGGCTAAGAGGGAATAGCGAAAGCCAAATTGCAACTGGAGGCCAAATCGCTAGAAATTGTATCTTGTTGGGAATGTACGCAGAAAAGAGCTCCTGGCGACCTTTAAGGGATCTGGGGCTCATTACCATGAAATTACCATAGCAGGAAGGAAATTTTTATGAAGGATTCTGGGAAAATACATGTATAGAAAGGAAACTTATGTAACCTACCCTGTTATGTAAACTGTTACATAATCTGTTATATAAACCCAACCTTCCGATCACCTCAAAGTGGGAAACTGCAACCAATCCTGCCAGGAGAAGGGTGGGACAAACTAGTCAGCATATAAAAGAGTCTCACGGAGAAAGACCCATTTCTCCCATTGGGACTCATTTTTGCTTTCCAATAAATGTGTGTGGGATTGCTTTGTATCTGTGATCACTTTGTTATTGCCTCTACTCAGGGTCAGTCCTCACTGGGAACTGGGAGTCCAGGGGACATCCAGTTACACCTTAAGTGCTGTTAAAAGAGAGCAGAGCAGGTGGCATTGTATATCTCTATGACTCTTTCAAGAACTGCATACACAGTATCTCTTACCTGCGTATGAAGTACATTGTGCATATATTACACACGCACACGCACACACACAAGTGCAGAGACACAACAAAGTGTTCTACACAAAACATACCTCTAATACAACAAGTGTAGATGATAGTATTTTCAGAAATTTTGTAATCTAGTGAACAAGTATTGTTGGAAAATATTTCCTGGCTTGCTTTATTTCAGTTGACTGGTATGGACACAACTAAAGTCTCAGTTTCCAGAAGTCTCTGGATGAAAAAAATGTAGTAAGTCCTCTTAAAATTTAAAGTGTATGGGTTTTTCATGCCACTAAGGAGCATTAGAAATACTGGTTAAGCTGGTGTTCCAGCTCATAGGTTTTTCTCACTACTTTCTGACAAAATTGTGGAAGTGGGAAAAGAATTTCATTATATTTTGCTTTCACTGTTTCCATTTTTTACCTCAGACAAACTGTGTACATAGGGTGAAACGGTACTCAGTTTGAAATAACTTGACACTGCATATATTAAGCTAAAAGGAAAGCAAAGCAAGTACACTGAAACTCATTTAGTATGCAATATTTATCTGTAAGAGAGAGAAACAATTCAATTCAGGCTGATTCATCCTCCATTTTCTGTGCACAGAATCCCGCAGGAGGTCATCTACTATCATTTTCAATCTTTTTGGTATGCTTGAATGTATCAGTCAGTGATAGAGTAAAACCTGAGATCCTGGCAGTCAGGGCACCATCCCTTCCCCATGTAGCTCACATGTAAAGCTTAATTCCTCCCCCCACCCCCTTATCCACTTTGATGGTGTAAAATCAGAGTACTTCTTTTTGAAAAAAAAAAATGCATGTTTTCACTGTACCAGTCAACCTACGAGGTCTCTCCATGCATTGTACTGTTTCTAACTCAAGATGAATATGATTTTTGAGTCTAGAAATGATCTTACTTTTATTTATTTATCTGGTTTGGTTAATTCTTTTGTCAAACTGTTTGATAGTATATGACATGTTTTTAATTTTCTATTTTTCTGAAAATAGAAAATAGTATTGCTTGCTTTCTAAATGTAAATATGCATGTTTTCTTCATATATTTTTCCAAATGTTATTTATTAAAGCTATATTTACTACAGATTTGTATATTAGTAGGAGTAGTATTCAGAAAAATAAATATGCAATTTAAATATATTTAATAAAATATACTTCTTTTACTATTATTTCTTCAGTAAGTTACTATAAATTCTCACTAGTATTACACTGCCATTATTTATAGAGATCTGCTATCATAAAAAAGATAGCAATCAAAGTTTAAGTATGCTCTTTGCATTCATTTAGTAATATTCACGTATGTGCATATATTTGTATACGTACATACATATGAAGGCAAAGAGCAAATAGCTTATTTTTTAAGTGTACATACTAGAATTTCTACATCCAACGGCAATTGTTGAAAGTAGTAATTTTGGAAGGTCATTACTTAATTTATAACATTATTATTGCTTAAAAACTGTAGAACTTTTCCTGTGAATTTTCTGAACTATTTTTAAGCTTTATGAAATGACTACTTGCATTGCTTAATAGCCGAACATTATTTGAAAACCAAAAGAAACTTTATTCCACTTTTATTGCTGCCTGCATTCCCATTCACTTTTTTAGCTGTTTTAAAGGATATCAAATCCACACAAAATAAAGTATTGGCAACAAAAATATTTCATGTCTTATTTCAGTTTGCCACTTTTCATTGTTGCCAATTTCTGTTTTCCATGTTCTACATTCTCTCTAGTCATTTGGGATTGAAGAATAGATAATATATATATTCCCTCTCTCTTTTTTTTAAATTCTCCTGAGACCAATTTTGCAATCTTCAAATTCTATAGGACCTGATCACTTTCCCTGTTTCCACAAGAGTCATCATGAATTCTTTCCAGGCTTCCGTCACTTCTTCTTTGTAACTGTTTTTATTCTTGCTCCAATCTCTAGCCTCAGTCTGCCCCCAATTCTTTAATTTTTCTCATTGTATTTTGAGGCCTGGAGAATGCATATCTTGTATTATGTGTAAGTGTAGGTAATTCAGGTTGAAACTTAATGCCACAGCATGATCTTGTTTTAGGCTAGATAGAATCTAAAAGCTCGGGGGGAGCAAATGTCAGCCAATGAATAGTAGCTGGTTGGTTATTTTCTCTGGGGTATTATCAAACACTTATTGCAACTGTGCAACAAAATCCCCTGATAGATAAGTGGAGGATGTATTCTAAAATAAAGAGAAAGACTATGATCATCTTTCTTGATACATATAGACTTTTTGAAAATGTGCTCTACGCCAGGGTGGGCAACCAAGGGTGTCCAACCCACAGCACCTGGGAAGCAAGAGGCCAAGGACAGCTGCGAATGTGGCCCAATGCAAAATCATAAACTTACTTACAACATTATAAGACTTTTTTGCTGGAACTCTATTGTGCAGTTCTCCAGCATAAACTTTGTACATGGAATCATCGTGTTGGAATGTCATGTAAAATAAAAATACATATGCTCTCACCATTTGTTTGCATTGTGGCTTCGGTTTCACAATGCAGTGTGGCTTCTAGTGTGTCTAAACAGTCAAATTGACACCAACACAGCTTACGGTTGGTCGTGGTTACTTGGTGAGGCAGCATTTCTAAAGGGTATTTCAACTTACATTTCAGTGTTAAGTGATTAATGCTACAATATTACTTAGAAGTCACGTTAGCATTCTTATTTGATTACTAAGGGTCCTTACGCACCTCAGCATTGCCTCACACGTTGCCTGCCACACTTCACAATTGGCCCTATACCACGCCCTGCATTAGGAGCTGAAATGGAAGGTCCCAAAATTTGCTATTTTCCGATCAATTAATTTTTGAACTAAAATTATTTATAGTCATTTATAATTATTATTATTATTATTATTTTTGAAATAGAGTCTCACCTTGTTGCCCACACTACACTGTCATGGTGTCAGCCTGGCTTACAGAAACCTCAGACTTAAGTTCAAGGAATCCTGCTGCCTCAGCCTCCCAAGTAGCTGGGATTACAGGAACCTGCCCTATCTCCAGGCTGATTTTTCTGTTATTAGTAGAGATCTGGTGTAGCTCTTCCTCGGCCTGGTTTTGAATTCTTGAGCTCAAGTAATCCTTCCACCTTGGTCTCTCAGAGGCACTACAGGCATGAGCCACCAGACAAACATCCAGAGTCTAATATTATTTTTGAATCCCATAGCTTCTGCAATGTCTCAAAAGAAAACAGACTCCCAAAAAGAAAAATTATAAATGAAAGAAGATTGTCTGATGAAAACTTAGACAGGTGAGAACTTTTTTTCTGGAGGCAATTAGTAAGGCACTCTGCTTACTTTGTAGGGAATTTGTGTAAGTTTTCTAAGACTATAATTTAAAACATCATTATATGCAAAAACATGCAGCCAAATCTGATATCTGTGGATGAAATAGTGGAACTGAAAAAAATGTCTTCTCAATAAAAAATATTTGAAAGAGGTACAACTTACATGAACTTCATTGTAAAAGCTTGTTATGTGGTAACATATTTAACAGCAAAAATATCAAAACCATTTACTGATGGTAAGTTTATAAAGTAATGTATGGAAAGCATGGCAGATATAATTTGTCTTGAAAAAAAGGGGGATATTTTAAGATCAGCTTATTTCACCAGACTCTAGCCAGGAAAACTGAACAAATGAGAAGATCTAACAAAAGAAGTTTGTGGAGTAAAGCTGCTAATTTTAAATTTTATGTTTGGCAATGGATAATAGCACTGATGCTAGAAATAGAGCTCACCTTGCCATTTTTATTAAAGACACTGATGAAGAAATTATATAGTGTCCCTGAGTAAATGGCTGCTAGTGCAATTAAAAGACAGAAGTAAATCAAGAGATCTATACAAAGCAGTAAAAAATATGTTAAAGTAATTTTTCTTTGTCCATTGTCAACATATCTGGTACAGTTACTAATGGTGCCCTGCTGAAGGTAGGTTAAAGAGATGGACTTGTAAAATTAATAGAAGACAATGTAATTACTATCCCAAATTCACGGTTGATGAAGTTCCATTGCAAAATACATCAAGAAATGCAATCTGATGTTCAACTTAGAGAAAAAATTGATCATGTCTCTTTTCTGGACTTTATAGGTCCTCCTATCTGCCCAGAGACAAATATCCCTTGATTCATAATAATTATGCCTTATGCATTTCATAGCTTTTTGGCAGCATCTCCATTTATTTTCAAGAATGCAGCTCATTAAAATAAAATTAGAACCAAAGTATCTGATGAACACCTTGAGAACGTACTAAGAATTACAAGCACTTCCATTAACCAGGTACTCACTCATTAGTTTCTCAAATACAATGTCAAATATCCCACTAGATTTAATTTTATTTTACTTTTGTAATAAAAATATCAAAAAGCCCAAAGACTCATTATTACATAGATATGTACATTTACTGTATTAGTAATCACAAACTTGGGACATGCTTGACAATTTTAAAAGCATGGGCTATTGGATAATTCAGATTATTAGTGTGAACAATTTTCCTTATCTGTGGTGGCTGATATCACAAAAATTATGCATGGATCTTTTTCTTTTTTTTTCTCATCAATGTTCTTTAGTATTTCTGTAGTGTTTGCTCAAGATAAGTCTTCTTCTGAAGTGGCCCTGCAAAGCCAAAGATTGGACATTCCTAAATACTTTAACATAGATTTTTCTGAAGACATCGTGTTTAAATTATGATTCTAAAATCGTTAATGCTAAAAATTCAATTACTGAAACTGAATCCACTCTTACTGTTGACAATAATCACAGAAATTAATAAACGCTACTTCCATTTTCACTCGTTGTTTTTCAAATCTTTGCTTGTTTGTTTGCTTTTTTGTCCTAGGAGAATGGTAATTTGATTGTTATCACTATACAGGATTATCCAAAATCTTGCTTAAAGGAAACCAGTGTTATTTTAGCTTTTGTTTGTTTGTTTGCATTTCCAGGAAACTTATATCTCATTAAAAACTATTAAGAAGACAAATTCAAAGTCATGTCTATCTATATAGTTAATTACTTTTATTCTCTTGTTTCTAAGTCATTGGAGTGGCATGTACATAATACCTATTAACCATGATCCCGTATTTAAACTCAATATTTGAAACATTTATTTTAAAAGAGAATGTTAAGAGCTCACAAGTCAGATAAAACATTCTATAATTGCATCCACCTAATGAGACAGAATTGAAATAAATAAAATACAAATTGATAGAAATATAAAGAGAAATAGACAAATGGAAGTTTGCAGTTGTAAATTATAATATTGCACTATCAGTACCATTATCAGTAAAAGAGCATACCAAAAATACCAAAAAAAGGAAATGTTAAACAATAAAACTTACACAAATTTGGGCAATAGAAATTTCTGTCTGTACCTCATTATGTTATCCCTGTACATACAGGTGGAATAAATATTTATGTGAGCACACTTTGAATATTTATAAAATTTTGCCACATATTGTCTGTATAAAATTTCTCAATATAATACAAATAACTCAAATTTTGTTACCAAATGCAATAAAACAAGAAAGTTACACCTAAAAGTAAATATAGAAAATGAGTAGTTCCACTTCTACATGACATAGGTGTCAGGGAAAATTCTTCAAAACTGAAAATAAACATTGTTTTGAACTAAAAATAATGAAGATATTATACAAAAAAGCTTAAAGAGCCAGAACTACTCATATGGAGAAGAAAAAAACTGATAATAAATCAGCATCCACTTCAAGATATGAGAAAAGAACATCAGTGAAAACTAAATTTTATGTGAGGAAATGGTAAACATGAAAGTAGAAATTAACTAAAATTTAAGTATGCAAAAATGATTGTTCCAAATGCATACAAAAGCAGAGTTTGTTATACAAACATATAATAAAATATCTTGAATAATATAAAAAATCTTTATGCCCATAAATTGAAAAATGTACATGAAATGAATAAATTTATTGAAAAATATAATGTTCAAACTAAATGAAAGATTTCTTCCCTCTCTGTTTTGGAATAGGTTCTTCAATATAGATATGGGATCCTCTTTGAAGGTTTGGTAGAATTCTGTTCTAAAACCATCTTGTCCAGTACTTTTTTTTTTCAGAAGTTTTACTATTGTTGTTGCAATTTTAGTGCTTGGTATTGGTCTATTCAAAACTTCTAGTTCTTTCTGGTTGAGTTTAGGGAAGTGGTATAATTCAAGGTATTAGTCCATGTCCTCCATGTTTTCAAATTTCTGGGTATAGAGTTTTATGTAGTAATCGATGATGTTTTGTATCTCTGTAGTATCTGTTGTTATTTCCTTTTCATATCTGATTGAAGTTATTGGTGATCTTACTTTTCTGTTTCTAGTTAATCTAGTCAAGGGTGTATCTTATCCAACATTTCTATGAAACAATATCATCCTGAATACCAAAAACAGGAAAGGACACAGTAAAAAAGAAAAATATAGACCAAAATCATTAATGAATATTGTAGGAAATATATTCAATAAAATCCTAGCAAACAGAATATAGCTACACATCAAAATGTATACATCATAATCAGGTAGGCTTTATCCCAGGGATACAAGATTGGTTCAACATACTTAAATCCATAAATGCAATTCACTATACAGATAAAAGAAAAAACAAAGATGATATGTTACTCTCAGTAGACACAGAATAAAGCATTCGACAAAAATTGGCATCCTTTTATGACAAAAACATTTAATAAAATAGGCATTGTGGGACATGTTGTAAACTGATAGATGCCATCTGTAACAAACCCAAGGCCAATATCATACTAAATCCAGCAAAACTGAAAGCATTTCCACTTAGAGCTAGAACCAAACCGGGCTATCTAGTTTCAACATGGCTATTCAACACTGTGCTGGAAGTTCTAGCCAATAATATCAGGCAATAAAAGGATATCAATGGTATCCAAATGAGAACAAAGGAGTTCAAAGTCTTGCTCTTTGCTCATAATATGATCTTATTTTTAGAAAACCCCAGAGATTCAACCCCATGGCTTCTGGAGGTGATCAGGGAATAAAGTATTAGCATACAAAATCAATGTCTGCACATCAATAACAGCCAAGCTGAGAATCAAATCAAAGATACAAGTTCGTTCACTACAAATTCAAAGAAAATGAAATACCTGGGAATATACTTATAAAGAATGTGAAAGATCTCTACAGAGAGAACTACATAACCCCACAAACAGAAATAGCAGAAGGTATTTAAAAATGGAAGAACATATCATGTTCATGGCTAGGAAGATTCAGCATTATTAAAATGTGCACACTACCTAAAGTGACCTACAGATTTAATGCAATCCTCATCAAAGAACCAACATCATACTTAGAAAAACTTGAAAAAATAATTCTGCATTTCATATAGAAACCTCCCCACATACACACACACAAACAAAAAATGCAGCCAATGCAATTCTAAGAAATAAAAACAAATCTGGAGGTATCACATTACCAGACTTCAGGTTATACTACAAGCTGACAATTATCAAAGCAGCATGGTACTGGTCCCAAAATAGAGATATAGATCTATGGCATAGAATAGAGAACCTAGAGATGAATCAAGCTGCATGTCTCCATCTGATTTTCAATAAACCAAACAAAAACATACACTGGGGAAAAGAATCTCTATATGACAAATGTTACTGGGAGAAATGGTTATCCATTTGTAGAAGACTGAAATTGGACACACACCTCTCACCACATCCAAAAATTGATTCTTGCTAGATAAAATATTTAAATTTACAATACAACTTATAAAAATTCTAAAGGAAAGTATGGAAAAAAACTCTTGACAAAATTGGCCTGGGAAAAGATTTTATAAAGAAAACACTCTTGACAATTGCAGCAACACCAAAAACAAATAAATAGGAAATGATCAAACTAAGAAGCTTCTGCACAGCTAAAGACAAAACTATCAAAGCAAACAGACAGCCTTCACAATGGGAGAAGAATCCCTATATGATAAATGGTACTATGAGAAATGGTGGATATTTGGAACAACAAATAAGATATTCATATACTGTGGTAGATTGTTAATTTACAGAAACATTTTGAAAATCAATTTATTATCTAATAAAGTTAAAGATGTAGCATCCCTATGACCTAGCATTCCTATTCCCTGGAATATACCCTGAGGAACACATTTGCAAACACATTATGAGACACATAAAACATTATCATAGCAGAATTATTTTTAATACTTCCATATTGGAAATACCCTAAATTTTCAGTAAAAGTAAAATGGCAGAAAATTAACATATTGATTTTGTTCATTAATTTGACTCAAATAATTGTATAATTCATATAATTAAGTAAAACATAATTAAAAAGCAGTAAAATGTAGCTCATCAGAATCACAAATGTTTTACACATTTGTGAAATGTGCAATACTCAAATACAGAATTTAAAGTACAAAATTTAAATGCAAAGTTTTATTTGGTAAATAAAAAAAACTCATAAACAAATATATAATATAATTCTGTTAATATAAAACTTAAATTCAGTGGTTATAAGCTATATTTTTGAAATTATAATTATTACGTTATTTCATAATTATAAAGATGTTTACAGAGTTAGGAAAATCAAATATTTAAACAAGAAAATAAAAAAAAGAAAATCATTTTTAAAGTCTTTATAGAAAGAAAACAACACAGTATTTTGTGGGTTTTTAAAATGAAATATCTTTACACTTTCTCCCCACCTATCACCTTACCAAACTTGAGGTCACAGACCTATTAGGAATTAAAATTTTCTCTGCTTAAACCTACAAAGAAAATTAAAAAATTTCTATTTAGTGATATCTAAGATGGATTTGAGTTCATTTTAATAGAATAAGTTGCCTTAAAAATATTTTTAGAATCTCAAATGCATAAGAATAAAAATATACCAAATATTAAATTTCTACAGCATTTGAAAAATAACTTTTTATTTAAGAACACAACTGAGTCTACTCCGAAAAGAAAAATCCTTTTTACAGCTGTAATAGTATTTTCTTAAAGCAATTTTCGTTGTTTCGGTCTTTGCCAACCTGACAAGATTTCAGGCATACAAATTGCAGTCTGCTTAGTTTAGCCAAATCAACTTGAAAAGTTTTGCCCATAAAAAATCTCTCACTTCTCTAGCTCTCAAACGGATTTAAATGAAGAAAATCTGGTACTTAATGTTCTCCTGGTTGGGTTGCTTAGCGACCACTCCACCCTGCAGCACACACTGTGGGTTAGGTGTAAAATTAACCATTGCAACACTTCAAGGATACAAGTGAACATACAGTGCAAACAAATGTGATAAAATGCCGTGGATGCTAAAATCATTTGGTATTTCTTTTCTCAGGCTGAAAGGAGTAAATTCCTTTACGATATCAACTGTTTTCTTTTCCATAAATTTGATTTGTAAAATAATATGTGGGAATAAATCCATAATTGATCACAGGTTTGCCTGACTTTTTAAAAAAAGATTTACCTTTACTAATTTAAAAGAATTCAACTTAAAATAGCCTTTTGAAGATAGCAATAAGCATGTTAAGTCAGTAGTTTAATTCAAACAATTGTTTTTGAAAGAAAAATTGTTTGGAAACAAAGCACAGATGTTTAGATCTTGTTAAGATTGCCAACTAAAATATTTTCAGAGAAAACATAAAATACCTATGGAATGTTATTCCTTAAAATTATATTTGTATAGTTTTTATTCTGTAGTTAGATGCTGAGTTTCATGACTATTACTAATGAGAGGTGTGATTTCTAAGCTGTAATAAAGATACTTCATCTTCAAATGCTTTGCTTCTATTCTTAATCAAATCTTTATTTGATTGGGGTTCTATTCTGGATCATTTATACATTTTATTTTCAAATTTGGCCTGTCCAGAAATTCCCATCAAAGTTTTTCCCATAAAACAAATTGAAGCATGTTTTTACCGGTTTCTAACATGCACGTAAAATAATGCACTGTGTATGGGGCAAAAACATGTAAGCCCGATTTAGCATACTGTTGGAATATAAGTATTTTTTCTTCTAAAAGATTCTTCTTAGATGTATTATTTGTAAAAAAAAAAAAAAAATTAAAGAGACATATAAGCTCTATTCTCTATTCCTACTATGCATAAAACTAATCATATTTTAAGACTAGTTATGTGTTTATGTTATAAATCCTACACTTCAGTTTGTATTTGCCTTAGGTCATAGTGAAAAATTTGATTTTCCCCCTTAATCACTAATTAAGTAGATATAGTGATACCTTAAGTAGATATAGTTAATACCTTGTTGAGATGTGTTATTGAAATGCATTGTGTTTAACATGAGAGTAGTTGCATTACTCATAATTTTTTTATTTAGTCTTAATATTTCATGATAAATTACAATGAACTCATTTTTATGAAGAAAAACATTTTAGACAGAAAGGTTTCCAGAATTGCTTGGTTTGGTTTTTCATGAATTGAGCATTATCTTTCCCTCACAAAAAGAAAACTATTTTTTTTCCCAAGCTGATTCCATTCGAAGAATCATTACTGTAAAATATTGTGATCCCAAGTTTCTGTTGACTAATTCTATTGCTAACAAAACTGACAGTAAACTTTTTCATTTACCAGGCCTCAAAAATTTCAGAACAAGTAGGTAGTACTGGAATAGAGAATAAGATAGAGAAAGTTGGGCTCAAGGGCTGAGACTCACGTGAAAACTATCAATGGAGAGTTCTGATCTTGAATAAACAAATATGACGAATTTGAGCCTTTATGGCAGTATTTCTGTGCATGACACTCTGGAATGTCTGTGTGCTCGTGATGTGAGAAATAAATTTTTGAAACTGTAAATAAATACATTTCCCATGTACACCACGTCCTACTTCTCATAGATTGATCAGTTCAATAAAAAGACATAACATGGATCACAGAATTTCCTGAAAAGGAACTCGGTGCCTAGAAGTTGTCTTTAAATCCTCTTATTGTGGTTGACCTCTTGTCCCTTGTTCTGCTGAATGTGCCCAAGGCCGTTCTTCCTGTCAGTGCCTGAAAAGAAGCATTGATTCTCTCCCAAATGTTCAGTACAGCCAGCCCAGCAGACTAAGAGTGGCGCTAATGGCAAGAGTGGGAGCAGAAGTAAAAAATCAGAGGCTTGGGGAGGCATATCAGATTCAGAAACGAAGTTATTGCCTGCATTAAAGAACACATGCAGAGAAATAGAGAGAAATTTACTGAAGAATATAAAGATGGATATAAAAAGTGGAGCTGCCAATGACAAAAAAATAAAGGAAAGAACGAGGTGTTCCTTGAATAAACAAGTAACATTTGGGTATAGAAGGGAGGTGGAGGGGACAGAAAGTGAGATGACAGACGGAGCTAGCTTACAAAAGTGCAAGATTGTACTAAAAGAACTCCAGCTTAGCATTCAACAAAGGGTTAGAAGGTTCCCTAGCACAGACTGGAATACTTTTTCCTCTAGTAGAAAATGAAGTATTAAAAGGCTTTATTTTTGCACTGGAGCAGATAATTAGGCAATTAAAACTATTAAAATTTGATAGAATATTAGAACTATAAAGCATGCCTGCCAAGTTTTAACTTTTCAAGCTAAGACTTGGCGTTTGAAAGGTAACTCTTGCTTTTAAAAATTATTAGTACCTTGCTAGTGAATAAGTTTGCTTTCCATTATTCGGAAGCAGAAATAGAAAAGGTAGAAAGAGGGTGCAATGTCACAGAAAAATAATAAATATATAAAGAATTCATAGAAAGTCAAGAGACAAGAAGAAAAAGATTTATGGATTAAAGATAATAGCATTCACTATTAAAAATAGTATTACTTATAAAAAATTAAGAATAGGTTTTTCTTGAAGGAAAGACTAAATATAAAAAGGCTTTTGTAGAGAGAACATTTTCAAAGGCACAAGCTTTTCCATAGTAAACATTTTAAGATGTTACACATTTTTATTATTTTGAATGTTATGAATGCATTCTATACAATAACCTAAGGCAGAAAAATAATTTTAGCAGGAAGAAAATGGACATTAAATTTAAGATTGATATAAACATTTAAAAAAATAAGTTTTTAAATATTTTTCAGTAGTGTGTAATTGAAGATTATTAAGAATATTTTACTAAAAAGGAATAGAGTAAATAGGGTTTGATTTCTTGAAGTAGGAAAAAGAAGAGAAAATATGGTTATCTAGGCAAATTAAATCTCTTGTTATTTGGTCTCAAAAATTCATTATATGTCATTTTATGATTACTATAGCCATCTTGGGCCTGGTTTGTACTATAAAAATAAATTTAAATATTTAAGCCAACAATTGTCCCCAAACCTAGTATCTTTTTGATTGCTCTATTAAATCATTAATTTAAGTCACACTTAAAATGTGAATGAGATCTGATTTTGTATTTTGCATCTCAGACAAAAATTGGATCTTATATTAGTACTTACATTGTAGTGTTTAAAATTTCCAGCAGTATATCGGGACATGTGAATAAAATGTGCTTAAGGTCTGTTTTGTCATTTTTAGGTTAACATTGAGGCTGTAGAGTATTTGTCAAGAGAAACCACAAGGTTCAAGTATAAAATAAACTTAATTATTTATTAATCTGAAGAAAATTATTTCAAAGAAGTATATCATCATATTTAAAGAGTCAGTGTTCAAGATTTTCAGTCAAGATGACAGATTAATTATGTTCTGGAATATCCTATTTTCTGTTGCAAAGGAGTATTTTTTGAATTTTTACCCGACAGCCATGCTCAAAAATAAGGTCTTTAAATGATCAGAAAAAATATAGGTATTGAGAATTTTGAGCAGGTGTTAAATTCATTGGGCCCACTGAGTGACAAGGAGCAAAAATGAACCTAAAAAAAAAAACAAGATTTAAAAGTCACAGAACTCAGAGTTAAAAGTGTTCTTAATAAAACCTGAAGTCAATCAGACATTGTTTTGCCTATAAATAAGGACCAGAGAGTGTCTGTCTTTTAGCTTGGGCCCTCACCTAAAGATAATTCCCCACCTAGACTGAAATGTGGGAGAATCAACCACCAAAATACCAAAAAGCTACAACTCTCTAGGTATCATTTTAAGCAAAAGGAAAATGAGAATTATTTTAAAGGCAAATAGCACCTGAATTCACAATGATATTTCAACTTCTAGTATATTTAATAAATGTCAGCCACTGGTTTTGAATTTGCCAGGAAAGGTAACTGTGGAAGTGCACTAGGGAGACAGAGTGGAAGATGATTACTGCTGAGGTTGAGCTCACACACTAAAACTATAAAATATATATGGGAAGTATTACTACATAGAAGGCTGCCCACAGATTCTTGCCAAGAAAATTCACAGCAGAGTTCCTAGAGAGAGTATAGCAGGATAAAAAGGACTGTAAAAATCTGTATTAGAAATTGTGGTTTTCAATCCTTATTAAAATCGTTGGCAGAGTGTTTGAAAACTAGAAGTATCCAGGCGCATGTTCAGAGATTCCAGTAGACTCTAAGCTTCTAAACTGATTCTAAAATGCTGCAGATGGTTTTTAATATTCAAAGTGCTTTAGGACAAAATAGCTTCCATGAAACAAGCATAAAACATTTTGAAAGTCTGAAAATAAAAAATTGGAGTTATTTTAATTAAAAAAATTATTATAATTTTAAAGAGCAAAAAAGATGAGGGATTCTGCACACTATTGTGCTTTGGGTTTGCTGTAGTTTACTGTGAGATATAAATGGCTATAAATTTTAATTTTAAACTATCTTACAACCATTGAAAAGCCTGCTGTTGAAATTAATTTAGAATATTTTTGTGTTTCCCTCTGTAAAATTCCAAAACTCATTCTTCAGGTATGCCTATGTGACTATGAGCTCAGTTCCTGCCACTAGAGATTGCTCTATGTTTACTGAGGGACTCCTCCATAAACCTCCAGTTTGCCTTAGTCACTTTTGGGCTGCTATAACAAAGAACCACCAGCAGGGTGACTTATAAACCACGGAAATTTATTTCCCAGAACTGTAAAGGCTATGGAAGTCCAAGATCAAAGTTTCATGAAATTCAAAGAAAACTGAGTTTGCTCTTCCAGGTTCACGGATTGGGACATCTTATGCTCTAACAGGGTGGAAGAGTCACTCTGTTTTCTGAGACCTCTTGCAAAGGACATGAATCATTAATAAGGGCTCCACTCTTATAATATGATCATTTCCCAAATGTTGTACCTCCTAATGTCATCACATTGATGATTAATTTTAACTTAAATTTTTGGAGGATGCAAACATTCAGACCACACAATTAAATGTCTAACTTAATTTGACAAATACATATCGCAATTTTTGTTGTAAGTGACGTTCCTTGTTTTGTGAGCATATAAAACATGTTCCATAATCTGGTACATATTTTATCTATAATCTAAAATTTTTCTTTTTCTCGTTTTTGTTTTGCAACTGTTATTATTCCCATCGTCTGATCTTTGCTTTTTCTAAGTAGAAGATGATTGATTGTGTTTTTTTTTTTTTAATTTCTTTTGAACTTCTTATCTGTCCTCATTATTGTTTTGATACTAAAAATTAGCTGCAGCTTGACATTTGATGGAATGTCTTTGGAACTATTATTTTAGAAATTGAAAAAAAATCTTAATTTCTGAAAAATAGCTATTTATAAATAAAATGAGCTTTTAAAATTGAATTTCTGAGTAACTTATTATAGATAAACAGGATAATATTTTGAGATTATATAGAATATAAGAATTAAACAATATTACTATTTCAATCTCTCTGCTTTATTTAAAATATGTTACATTCTTCAGTGTTTTAAGTGCAATTTTAAAAAACATTATTTTTAGAAAAAATGATGTTTGAAGCTATAATATTTCTGTTTTATATTTAAAATAATTAAATATTTATTTTTGTAGTCCCTATGGGTTTTGTCAGTCATCAAAGTCACGAACAAATGTTAATAGCAAATAAAGAAAATGAAAAAAAAGAGAAGAAAGAAGGAAAAAGAAAGGAAGGAAAAAACATTAACATACAGATGTATTGTAGTGTTCTCCAGCTAAATAATGTTGAAACAATTTCAAATGAAGCCATGATGCCGTTCATTTAATAGTGCCAAACATTATGTATTACATTTAGAAATTATTACAAAGATATCTATCACGAGCAGAAAAAGATTCAAACTTCTCATCCTTTTATGATGACCTTGGAAGAGTTTCAGATTGAGCTCAATAAGCTAGTCACAATGTCCTGCAGCTAGGAGCTGAAGTCAAAATAACACTCATAATTACAGAGCAATTCTCTCAACTAGCTTGCCAGGGTTGTCAATGTCATCAGTTGGTGCCAGTAAAGCAATAGGAAATAGAAAGAAATAGAGAGGTATGATTATTAACTACAATGATAACATGTCAGTTGATTTATATGTCAACTGATATTTTGATACATACATTTTGCATTTTTAAAAACATATATATGTAGTCATAAACAAAATCAAAATCAAAATATTTTTATTAGAAATTGAAGAACTTGAAGGTGTTAATGACTGTGTTTAACTAATAGCAACAGTTACAAATTCTGGAGAGATTACTGAAAGAACAGTTGTTTTACTAAAAATTTAAAACAAACTCCTGGAACAAGCAGACTTGTCTTTTACCCAGCTGTATTGTAAAATATTAATACTTTCCTTATGTATTTCCTGATGAGATGAAGGCTTAGAAGCACTGTGATGAAAATTTCTGTGCAGAGAGTTAGTGAATTATATAGAGCAAAAGGCTGCATCAAAATGAAGTATGGAGTGTTTACAAGGTGACAGACATGAAACAGAAATAAAGGCACATGGAGATATGATGAGGCTCGGCAACGTATGTCCAAAAAAGAATAAACATGAGAAAATAAAGTGATAACAGAAAGAAAATAATTGAAAAATAAAATTTGAGATTATTCTGGACTGAAGACATTTATGAGTTGTTTGAATAGGAAGCCCCCTGACTATGGAACTTTAAAAATTAATCAATTTTTCTTTGGGGAAAATTGTGGGAAACCTGAAGAACTGAGAGAAAATACTAGAATCATTTTCAGTCTAAAGGCAAAATCAGATTATCTACTGAAGAATAATACCAGGTCAGCAGAATATTCTTTTCTCGTAGTACCAGTGAAAAGAAATTTATGTAATTAGTTTCATTACTTCTACAGACATATTGGTAAAAGAACTATCAAAGGATGTGCTTCTGGAAGTAAAGAAAAAAATGAATGTAGAAGGAAAAATAAGATGAAAAATTCATAAAAACAAATATTGGTGATGCTTAGTAATAAATTCATAATGTATTAATAATATTAAATAAGACAAAATACAAAGAAAGCAGAAAAAGGATGTAATTCTTATGATTAATAACTTTGTAGTATTATGTAGAAATGCTACTTGCTTGTTCTACATAAAGAACAGGTCTTGATTAATATTAGCCAAGTGATATTAGTGGTAACAGAAGTAGCGATAATAGTGATAACAGAAAGAAAATAATTAAAAAATAAAATTTCAATATATCAATATTTTTCTATATATCAATATTTTTTTAAGAAAAAAATTGTAGATCTTTAAATGTTAACATTTAAAGGGAAGACCAGGGAGAAATTCATAATATACAATCTTGGAGATTAAATTTCAGGGAAGAAAGAAGAATTAATTAATTTTTAAATGTCAGAAAAGAGGTTAAAAGCTAATAAAATTATGTCCAAAGAAAATGACACAAAAGAATTCAAATTTATCCTATGTAAACAAGCTTAACTAAACATTATGTAATTTAAATTCTTCCATCAGCTAACAGGGGTCCTCAAACTTTTTAAACAGAGGCCCAGTTCACTGTCCCTCAGACAGTTGGAGGGTGGGACTATAGTTTAAAAAAAAAAAAAAACAACTATGAACAAGTTCCTATGCACATATCTTATTTTGAAGTAAAAAAACAAAACGGGAGCAGATACAATCACACCACCTCATGTGGCCCGCGGGCTGTACTTTGAGGACTCCTGAAGCTAAAATGTATATAGATGTCCTTTTAAGAGAAATATCTAAATTAAAGGACTCATTAAAGTTGCGTGTAAAGAGATAGAAAAATTCTATCATAACTAACTACTAAATACTTTCCAATACTAAATGCTATCCATAAATCCTGGTCTGGCAAGTTACCTCAGACAGATGAGAATACATGATGATAGTATTTCCAATTTTTTGTTGTTGTTGTTGTTGTTGCTGTTGCTGTTGGGGATTCATTGAGGGTACAATAATCCAGGTTACACTGATTGCATTTGTTAGGTAAAATATAAGAGAAACACTAATTGAAAACTGTTCCATGTCTCTAAAGCTCCACTGTCGACAAATTAGAAGAAAAAAGAGTAGCAACTAGTGTTTGCCTGTGTCATTATCAAATTTGGCAAGATTATCAACAAGTATTTTAGTAAGTAATTACTTCACTCAATTTTATTTGATGTAGAAAATGCCACCTCATTTTATATAATGAATATATCTTATTTTATTAATACTTTTGGATTAATACAGCTGGATGTTTTTGAATTTCATTTCAGAATACTATTGTTCTTATTACCAATACAATTCATGGTCTTTGTAAAGAATTTGAAAATATATTAAAAATATTACACTAAATCATCACATTTAATTCCAACGTGGAGAGATAGGCATCGTTACTATTTTGGTTTGTATTCTTTCAAACAGAATGATGGTGAGGAAGAGGAGGAGGATTACAATTCTCATTTACTGAGGTCTCACTATATGTCTGAGACTGTGTTTTACAGTCATTATAGTAATTACTTACAAAATATCATTTCTCCTGTTATACAGATGAACAAAAATAAGTATAAGTGGCAGAACCAAGCACAAAAACAAGTAAGTCAGTCTTTGTTTGTCAGAAGTTCCAGCTAGAACCTAAATGAAATTTAGAAACAACTTTGTGTTTCTTGCAAACAATTAGAGACCTTTTGCAAAAATACTTGTCGTATACCTACATGCATAATATACATACACGGATGCTATGTGTGTATACGCATAACATGGAAAAAACTTGTGCAAAAGGAATTTGTGGTAATGGAGACAGAGTTAGTCATTAAAATCTTCTCTCAGCTCACAAAGACTTTCTCCTAATATAAGGCAGTAATTCTGAAAACAACATGGATTCTGCTGCTTAGATACTTTTCCAACATGATTGGAACTCAGAGAAAGTTTGGATGTGATAGTAGGGGAGAAGAGTCCAGCTTATGAATAAAAAAGAGAAAATAGAAAAGCTGTTTCACCAAAAACATTGTCATCTTTGCAGTACTCGTTTGGTTTTAAATGACACTATTTACTTCATCAACTACCATGTAATAGGTATTTTGAACTTCTATCAAACAAATAGCAAAAAAATACATGCACACTCCATATATACACAGAGACAAACGTATTTATATAAGACACAACATTGAATAATATTGCTTGTACTGTAAATCACCATTGTAGGATTATTTTACCAATATGAAACAGGAGATTACAGTCTGAATCCTGTTATTAACCATGTGATAGAAACCATACATCAACTATCTATGTGACTACTTACTAATTGCATAGTAAATACTATCTATGAACTATATTAACATCTACATATGCTTATATTGTATATGCATACTATCTAATATAACATATTAATAGTTAAGATAGTTCTATAGTACAGTTTGCCTATATGTTATGGGTTGAATTGGGTCTCTCCCAACATTCCTATATTGAAGTCCTAAATCCAAATACCTCAAGATGTGACCTTATATGGAAATAGGATCATTGCAGATGTAGTAGGTTAAGATTAGCTCATACTGGAGAATGATGGCTACCTAATACAATGTGAGTGGTGGCTTTATGGAAAAGAGAAATTTGGCCAGACATGCACACAAGGAAAATGCCATGTGAAGATGAAAGCGGAGATCAAAAGATGCCTCCTCAACCCACATAATGTCAGAGGCAGCCAGCATACCATCAGAATCTAGACTGGTTTCTCCTTCATAGCCTTCAGAAGTTACCACTACTGATACTTTGACCTTGGACTTTTAGCCTCCAGACATATGAAACAACAAATTTATAAACAATAAACAATAAATTTTGGTTGTTTAATCAACCCAGTTTGTGGAAGTTGGTTATAGCAGCCCTATCAATATAATATATGGTATTATATAAAACATTATATATTATTAGTGTAGATAACATAGCTATCAAATTTATTAATGTATCTACCTACCTAATATAGATAATAGAGTGCCATGATTCTGAAAGACACCAGACGTTCTGAGCCAGAATAAAAATAGAGTTGATAAGTAAGGTGTATTTGTATTTTATTTAAAATATTTAAATGCAAAAATGTTCATTGTTCCTCGGCTTGTCAATGTGGATAATGTTTATGTAAACATACAGCCTGTAGAAAAGCAATAAAGAGTTGGCAGTGACCTTTCAGGTTATTTCCTCCAGAGTCTGTCTCAGGACTGGACACTCTCCTTAAAATCCTTGAAGGACAGCCAATTACCTCTTTCCATGGGAACAGAAAGAGGGGTATGACTGAATGTCTAAGGCACCAGAGAAGGGTTTAAAATAGGAAGTGATAATTAGAGTTGAAACATGGACATGAGCTGCAGATTTCCCTAAGGCTAAAGTGTAATATGTGGGAAAGAGAAAAGTAGAAGTTGGGCTGGAAAAGCCCACCTGGCATAAGGTTGTACAGTGTCTTACATACTACACAAAAGAATGTTGACCAGTCTTGTAGGGAGGGGAAGTTGGGGGAACATTTTAAGCCTGAGAGTAGTAAGATACAAAGTAGACACTTCTATTAATAGATACATAATTTAAGAAGCTCATACTTTTACACAAATGGAGGTGATTTAAGGAGTATCAGGATGCAGACTGTTTGAGCAGGAAAATGCTACTATCATATTTAGTATCAATAATTTGCAATTCTTCATTGGATATCATTTGGTTACTGAACCTGTCCTATCACCAGATTCCATTCCAATGGTATCTCCTGTCACTCACTACCGTGATATCCATGAATTGGCCATTGAAATTATTTAGCAATATATAAATACACTATTTTTTCATGGTAACTTGACTATGTGCAAACTACTTTTATTACTTGAAATAATATCTCCCTATTGCTTGGCTCCCAAATAGTATTTTTCAGGTACAACTGAAAAGGTACTTATATTTTAAGGTAACACTTAACAGCAAAGCAGTATCATTCACCTCCCACCCCACCCCCCCGCCATTCTATTCTCAAGGCACGTGGAAGCTGACACTGCAATGGAAATTATTTCATTGCATTATTTTTATTTGCATAACTTTGTAACTACATACCAAGTGAGATATGCCCCTTTGAGGCTAATAATATCATTATAAACATGTATACATGTATATATATAATCTGTATTTTTATTTTCTAAGTACAGTGTATTGTATAAAATATAAAATTAGTAAATGTTGATTATATAGAAGTGCATTTTATGTTTGGTGTCTTTTGTGTTGCAAAGATTAGAAAGATATATTAAAGAATCTTTCCTACATGCCCATTATGAAAAATTGTAAACTCATTGGAAAGCTCTCAGTATAGCCAAATATTATTTTTTATATTGTGCTACAGTCATGGTCTATAGTAGTAACTTGAAAATTTCACTAATGTTTGACATGATATCAGTAATCCATGTGAAAATTTTAGAATTAAGCTTGCCTGACGTTAACGGAACACACAAGATAAAACTATGCAGAATGGGGACTTATAAAAGTTGTAATATATAAGTGTAGAGAAAGTCACAAACTTTGTTTATACAAAGAATGTTTGTCTTCTTTATTTTTATCTTAAAGTAATTTTGACTTTTTCTAGGCCCACAATTATCATTTAGAAGAATATGGCTTAAATATTAGTCCCATGTGGTTTAAAGCCAGGTGAATTAATCATTTACATGATTTTCTATAAAAAGACAGTAAAAAACTGTTGCCTCTTGAATTTCTGTCTTTTACTCTTTCTCCCTAGCTATATTCCATTAAATCAGGGTGTATTAGATGAGAGATTTGGTTTGTGTAACTTTGTGATGGGTTATAAAGCAGAATATTTGGCAGAGAGAGAGTATCTGGATGTCTTTCTTCCTAGGACTATGTGTTGGCCACCAAGTTACCACTTGACATGTTGGCAATTGCTGTGGAAAACCTCAGCAGCTGTAATTTATGATCTGGTCTTTCTTGGCCTCACTTCATCTCCAGCTGTCACAGAAGACCCTTCTGGTATCTGTCCAAGACTCCCCTTCAGCTATAACCTGAAATATAGAAGTTCTCTCTGTTACTGTTAGAAGAATATTTTGAGATAAATAGAATTCGAGGAAGTCCAGACATAAATTCATATTACTCATCCAAAATTATACATATATTAATTTATTATGATCTCGTCCAAAATATATACTAGTGTCTCAATGGAAGCCTGAGTTTCTTGTGCCAGTATTTAACAGGAGACCTTGATCATAAAATAAATTTTTGTATTGACCATTCTTCAGCTTTTATTTTTATGGACAGATTCCTCAAACTTCCTTCATGAGCCACACATATAGTAGAGACTTCAATTATTGATTCACTTTAGAGTCATGTCCTCCTTTCCTGCCATGGGAATGAGGTTCTATAGGATTGTCTCATAATGAATGGCTTCATAAATAGTGAGTCTCATAGTCCTGATTAGTATGTTTCTTGATGATTTGAAATAACACACTGTCTGAGAGCTATGTCTAAGTAGTCTATGCTGAGAAGTAATCAGATGTGTGTGTGTGCATGTGTGTGTGTTTGAGAGATGTTCTTTGCATACTGGTCATGTATATAACAGTTTATGACTTCTCTTAATTTTAGGAATTGAATAAAATGTTTGTTTTCATGATATATATTATATATATAAGATATGATTTATCTACATTAGAGTAAGGATGAGTTTTAGAGAAACTTCTGTCCCAAATTCCAATATGTTTGTGGCTAATAATTACTAAACAAGTTTATTTCTTTAATTATTTTGGTTAAAGCTGTTTTTTATATGTAGTCTAAATCATAACAAAGTGGTGAGGAGTGATGCCCACAGAATCAAACTGTGTAGATTAAATCTAAAATTGAAATAATAATAGTATCTCTTATAGTATTACTGAAGATTAAACAAAATGACACTTCTTAAAGATTATCCAACGCCTGATGGTCTGAAAATAAAAATATCAGGTGGCTCCTATGGTTCAGTGGGTATGGCACTGGCCCCATATACTGAAGGTGGCAGGTTCAAACCTGGCCCTGGCCACACTGCAACAAAAAACAAACAAACAAAAAAAATGAAAACAAAAATATCATGGTATGGAGAAGAAATCTGGGCCTTCACTTAGAATTTATTGGGCTATGAAAGCAGAAGTTGATACCATCAGTTTGTACTTTCTTGTCTTACTTTTCAACAGACACAGGAAGGTCATGTATTTTGTCAAACCTTCCTATATAGATCGACAATTTTATACATACACAGAGCGTGCCGAAAAGTGTATGAACATTTTCAGAATGGCCAAACACTCCATACTCACCCAATCTTTTTTTATCTTGTATGTTGTATCTTGTATCTCTTTAACTGCAAAAGTCAAATGTGACTTTAATATTTCAATTTTTATATAGCTTTTTCCTAAATATATATACACTTTTCTAGCAATCTCTGTTGACATAGTTGTTTTGCACTTGAAGTCACAGCTCTGTATCTGAGGAGTTACATAAAATAACTTCCCTTCAGGGATTTGCTAGGGAATTAATTAGTACTGAACCCACTGTTATCCAAGGAATTTTAAATTGTGGTTGAAAGGGGAAAAATGGTGAAGACGTGCCTTAAAGTTATGGACGTTGCACCCATTCCTGTGAATCAGTATTTTTAAAATATTGTTCTGTTGTTGTTTCAACATGTAGAACCGTTGTTCTCCAAGAAATGTTACACAGACCCTTAAGAGTTAAAGCAGAACTTTGACGGTCTTGATGATCTGCTCCGTTTGAAGGATGTGAGGACCATTGTACCCACAGTTCTTCATTCAGTCCATTTCTCATCCCTTTTGCATGAACCCTAATGTAGAATTCTCTGATTCTGAGGATTGAAAATTACTGATTGTAGTTTAATTTATGCTCCTCAACCAGAGAACTATGTACTCAATTTATATTAGATTCCCATTCTTTCCATCATTAAAAATTACTATTAAAGGATTGTCATGAGCCCGACAGTGCTTTTCATGTGTGGTTATAGTAGTGACACAGTAGTCAAGTATCTACCATGCTATGTTACTATTATTTTTTGTGAGGAATATAAATGACAAATAAGTAGATAAATCCCATGTGAATAAATGAATATCACGTCTACTTTTACGTTCTGTGAAGATAACAAAACAGGGTATCATAAGAGAGGGATTTGGTTGCAGAATTGAATTATTTTTTCAAAAGTGAATTATTTTGCAGATAGACTAAATAAACTGAACTATTCATGCATGTGAAGATATGGTGATAAACCATTTCCTGATGCACGGAACAGTTAAAACACCCCTAAGCTAGACTGAGTTTGTTTTGGTGGAAAATTAGAATTCCGGGGCGGCGCCTGTGGCTCAGTCGGTAAGGCGCCGGCCCCATATACCGAGGGTGGCCGGTTCAAACCCGGCCCCGGCCAAACTGCAACCAAAAAATAGCCGGGCGTTGTGGCGGGCGCCTGTAGTCCCAGCTGCTCGGGAGGCTGAGGCAAGAGAATCGCTTAAGCCCAGGAGTTGGAGATTGCTGTGAGCTGCGTGAGGCCACGGCACTCTACCGAGGGCCATAAAGTGGGACTCTGTCTCTACAAAAAAAGGGGGAAAAAAAAAAAAAAGAAAATTAGAATTCCGGGTAGTGTTTAAGAAGCTTGGTAGGAAAAACAGAGAAAAATGCTAGTTTTGTTTATAAAGAGCTTTGCAAACCTCACTTAGGAAGTCCGACTTTATTTCCAGTGCATTAAAGTACCATTGGAGGATTTGACAAAGGGATTTGGTTTACATTTTGTAAAGTTATCTCTGATAATTTGGAAGGCAGAGAATGTCCAGGAACGTGAGAACAAGAAACAAACCCTTCGTAAAATGCTTTCACTGGATGGCAGTTTTAGTTCTTCTGGGAATTACAAAATCCTTTTTAAAAAGTCTAAAGCAAGGATGTCCAAACTTTTGGCTTCTCTGAGCCACATTGGAAGAAGAATAGTTGTCTTGGGCCACACATTAAATGCACAAACACCAAGGAAAGATGATAAGCAGCAAAAACAACAACAACAACAACAACAAAGTCCCTCCATAATTTGTGTGATATCTGCCACCATGGATGAGCAAAAACTTCCTCACATAATAATCATAATTATTTAGCAGCTTGTTCAGTGAGCCTTTTAAAATCATTGAGCAGTCCCAAATTTCCTATCAGTAATATATAAAATGTACACACGTAAGTACTAAAATGGTTTGGGTGGTTTTTAAAAATATTTTTATTATAAAAATTAAAAAATGGACAACATAAAGGTAATGTGACGTTTGACAGTGTATTTGAGAAACTAGTGCATCTATATCTTATTCAACAGAAGTAGTTGCAATTCTCCGTGAGTTTTCAGGATGCTCATCAGATATTTTGGTTCTAATTTTAATTTTAATGTGCTTCATTCTTGAAAATGTAGGTGCTGCCAAAAAAATGACAATGTAAATAAGGTATGGTTGTAAACTGAAGTTTTGTTTCTGGGAAGATAGACCCATGAAATCAAAGAGACGAGATCATTTTTTTATGTTGAAAAATTGGAGCTTTATGCATTCCACTTGACAATTGGCAGGTAATATATTTATGTCAACTGAAAATGGAGTCAAAAATGCACCAAAATATTATTTTCCTGAAAATCTTGAAATCTGTCTTCAAATTCTTATGTCAACTCAAAAAGCAAGGGTGTGTATTTTCCACTGTTCACTGCATTGTGTGTGGCCAACGTGTTGAAATGGACAAAATTGTTTGCCTTAATTTGAGCTTGCCATAATTTCAGTTTTATTTGCAATTCTGCTGCAGTTTGAAACATGGTATTGATAAGTTGGTCTCATATTTAACTCATTTAAATGAGCAATTCAATCCACTGTAAATTCCAAGTCTGTGAGCCTGTTTTCATCAAGTTCTCCATAAATTTGGTTTTTGATACCATAAACAACATGATTAATATGGTTCAAGTCATACATTTTTTCCACATTTTGCTTTGACTTGCCGCAGTCAGCACCAATCCTTTTAAGGAATTTCTGGAATTGGTGATTATTCAATCTCTTGGCTCGTATGAAATATACACAATCTTGGTGACAACTCCCATGATGTCCAATTTTAAAACTTTTACACAAAAATGTCTTGGGGTACTATGCAATGATACTTCATCAAATGTAGTATTGGGCAGCAATTGCACTGTTTTTTATTACTTTTACAAGTCAC
The DNA here is from genome assembly GCF_027406575.1 of Nycticebus coucang. NCBI lineage: Eukaryota > Metazoa > Chordata > Mammalia > Primates > Lorisidae > Nycticebus > Nycticebus coucang. The sequence continues at coordinate 43,386,453 of NC_069794.1, read as the reverse complement.
TCTCTTTTACCTATCAGCAGCAGGGCAACACCATCACTATGCCAGATATGTTAACAATGGACAAAGAAATTTGCTTTTATATATTTTTTACTGCTTCATATAAATTTCTCTCTCCCTCTCTTTCTCTTTTTTTCTGTTTTTGGCCAGGGCTGGGTTTGAACCTGTTATCTCCGGCATATGGGGCCAGTGCCCTACTCCCTTGAGCCACAGGCGCTGCCCTATAAATCTCTTTTAATGACCCTATAGAAGCCATTTCTTCAGTGAAATTATATTCATCATCAACATCTTTACCAAAAATGAAAAGCTGAGCAGCATTTACAGCATCAGTGCTGTCCCGCCACCAAAGTATAAAATTTATTTTATTTTATTTTATTATTATTATTATTTTTTTTTTTGCAGTTTTTTTTTTTTTTTTTTTTGGCCAGGTCTGGGTTTGAACCTACCACCTCTGGCAGAGGCCCTACCACCTCTGGCATATAGGGCCAGCGCCCTACCCCTTTGAGCCACAGGCACCGAAAAATTACCAATTTTCCTCTACAAACTTCTTTCATTAGATTTTCTGATTTTTCTTCCGTTTTCTTGGCTAGTGTCTGGTGAGACAAACTGACCTTAGAAATATTCCCCTTTTTCTTCAGGGTAAGTTATATCAGCCATGCTTTCCATATGTTGCTTAATAAGCTCACCATCAATAACTGGTTTTGATATTTTTCCTATTAAATATGCTACCACATAACCAGCTTTTACAATAGAATTCATCTGAATTATAACTTTAAATTTTTTTTGTTTGTTTGTTGAGAAGACAGACTTTTCTCAGTTCCACTATTTTGTCCTTAAGACACAATCCTTCATACACATCAAATTTGGCAGCATGATTTTGGATATAATGCCTTTTCAAATTATAGTCTTCAAAGGGGGATCTAGGTGCTGGTATCATGCGTAGCTTCCCAAAGGAAGGTCCAAGTACTTCAAAGTAATATTCAGCAATGAGGCATACAATACTTTTTCTAGAATGTTCGCAAATTTAATTGTTGGGCCTTATATGATACACTTAAAAGGCAAAAGAAAAATAAAGATAAAATATCTTAATGATTATATGCTATGTCCAGAGGTTACATATTATGTTTAAAGTTTTAAATAAAAATTTGCTTTAACAATTAATATTTCTTTTTAGCAGTGTTAAAAGCAAATAATATGGAATCTAGTGATATATAAACTATCTATTTGTATTTATTTACATAGAGAAATGCTTGACTTTTATGTTTATGCAGGTGCATAACCAAATTTCATACAGTTTTTAATTAATTTTAAATTAAATAATATGCTTAGTGCTTAAAATCATTCATATAAATTTTCATTACATTGTCATAAAAATATTGGGAATTGGGCATCATTTTTCTCTTTTTATTTCAAAATGGTAAAATTCAAACACATGCAATTAAAACTAAATATACGACCACTAAGTAGCAGTTATAAATACTAAAGCTGGTCAGTTTTCTTTGAGCGAGACATATAATATTAAAGAACATCCTTTATAAGTTGGATTTTTCAGATTCTGCTTTGCTTTTGTCCTTCTAGTGGACATTATTCTGTTAAATAATACTTGTAAGCCAGTGTACCTTCCTCTATCCTCCAGGTGATAAGTTATTTTTTCCTCAATGTTTTCTTCAAGGCTTTCCTCCATTCTACTTTATCTGGGAGTTGTATATTTTAAAACCAAGGGAATCATGTGTTCTCAGCACTAGGAACTGCATCTTTGTTCGTCATTTTCTTCCAGTCTTGGAACCACCCCATTTTTATCCCACATTGCTCTTAGATTGGTGCATGTTTAATTTTTATTTTAATACATCAGATCTTGGAGAAAATTCTCCAAGAATCATTTAAGAGATTTCTGTGTAACATTTTAGCAATTTGCAATATGTTTACATGTTGCTCCATTTCTTTATTCTTTTTTATGTACATGTGTATTTCTTGATGATCACTTAGGTTATGTTCCATTCTTCTAAATATTTCAGTGTATATTTCCTCAAAATAAGGACATTATCTCACATAACCATAGCATATTATAATGATCAGAAAAATCATCGTTATTACCTTCACCATGCACTCTGAAATTTCATCAATTGCTCAAATAATGTCTCTCATAGTTATTTTATCCTGCTCCAGAAATCAATGGAGGAAGATACACTCATTGTATTCAGCTGCCCTGTCTCCTTAGACTCTTTACACATGAAACATATGCTAAGTCTTTGTCTTTCTTTCTTTTTTTTTTTCAGAATATTTATGTATTTATTTATTTTTATGAGACAGATTCTCAAGTTGTCACTCTGGGTAGACAGGGCATGTGCCGCAGCATCACAGCTCACGGCAACCTCAAACTCTTGGGCTTAAGAAATTCTCTTGCCTCAGCCTCCAAAGTAGCTGGGACTACAGGCACCCGCCACAGTGCCTGGCTACTTTATTTTTATTTTTCGTGTTTTTATTGAATCATAACTTTGTACAGTGATGTATTTATGGGGTTCAGTGTACTGACTTGGTATACAATGTGAAATGCTTACATTGAACTAAGTAATACATCCATCACAATTATACTCATTTCTGAATAATTTTGAAATGTACCATGGCATCGTGCACATTTGATGAGGTCCCTCAAATGCCCTGCATACAGTTTTTAATTAATTTTAAATTAAATAATATAAAATCCTCCCTCCTTTTCTTGATGCTAACATTTTTCAAGTTTATAGGTCAGTGTTTTGTACAATGTAACTCAGTTGGGATTGTCTGATGATTTTTTTTTAAATGATTAGATCTAGGCCATACATTTATGGCTGGAATACCACAGAAATAATATTATGACTTTCAATGCTTGAAATCAGAAGGATCTGAGGTTAGTTTGTCTTAATATTAGTACTATTAACCGTGATCACTTGTTAAAGGTGATATACGATGTTTCCCAACTACACTGACTGTTTTTCGTTTGTTATAGTAAGAAATTAATGAAATATGTTGTGAAGTTAAGTAAATATTTCATCTTATTTTTCAAACTTCTACCAGTAGTAAGTTTATTGCTCAATATTCTACGTATCACCAAGATTCTATTGTAAATTATGCATCTGTACATTACTATATTTATTTTCGTACTTAAATTTTTCCAGCTTTATTCTATGGGAGCCACCGCAATGTGATTTCTATGCTTCATTCTTTTGATATTTTCAAACTTTCTAGTGCAAGAATATGTTTCCAATTCACCTTGGGCCAGAACTTCACTCTCTTTGGGGTAAGATTAAGTGCAATTAGGTTCTTGCTTTTATTGCACTGAGGCTAGTATCTGGGTTTTAATCGTGGGTCCCTGCTCTTTCTTTCTCTATCTCTTTCTCCCTCTGTTGCGAACAAGCAGCAGCTTTGCTGTAGGTGTAAACTCGCTCCTGTAATTATTAAGTCAAGAAACAGAATACACGCAGTTAGATGAGATGAAATGGCATGTAGCAAAGTTCTTTATTCCAAATCTAGGTTTTATACTTTTCTAGTCATGTACACACTTAATCTATTATCTGTTAGTCTCATCATTATCGTCTTTTACTTAATTGAAATTTAACAAGAAAGGAAACTTAACAGGAAAGGAAATATTTTGTTATCATATCAATATAATCACTTTGTAGTAAACCTCTTCTTCTAAACATTGACTAATTTCCGAGCAAGGTACAAAGACGAAAGAAGCCACAGGGGAGCAAAGTTAATAGAAGAATGTCTTCAAGCATTCACTCAGTTTACTCAGTATGAAGTAATGACTGTGTCCTTCCTTCAGGGCAGAGTATCTATAGACCTCTGACAATATGTTGTTAACGTATGTCAACCCTCTGGCCCGTATCTCTGAAGAAGAGCGGCATGCCCTTGGATCTCAGGCTTCATGGGGTGTACTGCTTCAGAGAAAAGGCCTAAGGAATTTTTACAATTCCAAAAAGCCTAACTCTGTGAGTAACCCAGGGGGGTCCAAATCTCTTAGGCCTCTAGAAGAAAAGCAAGTCATTTTAAACTCATACTGAATTTACTTTGTGTGCTTGAAGTAGGATATGTTTATTTCTAAATATTATCCTACATTTCCCCCTTCTGTTTTTTGACGAATATTATTCATATCTGTCATCATTAATGCAAACACTTGCGCATAACATTCATTTTCGCTTTGAGCATGCTTCATTCTTTTACAAATCAAATATAAAATAAATCCAATAATTAAAAACAATGCTAATGATCCTACGGAACTTCCTATAAGTCCCTGTATTTTTGGAATAGGATTCATTTGTTCAATTCCATCAGCTATGTCTTGTAAAATCTGATCTCCATCTATTTTTTGTAACTTATTTTCAAAAGTGGAGTATACCTCATGTTGTAAATTTACAATTTCCTTAGTCAGATTATCATAGTTTAACAAATGCTTTTTAACATTCTCCCAAGGAAATTTACTCTCATTATATTTAACAGGGGTTATACAAAAAGTAGCTATATTCCAATTACATTCAACTTCATTTGTTTCTTTAAACTAACTCATCCCCCAACGTAACAACAGTTTGTTGTAAGTCAGCAATTTCATTATATAATTCAGTGTCAATTTGTTTTTGAGCAGTCCATAATTGTTCAGAATCTTTATGCCAATTAGCCACAAAATTATGTGTTTTAATTCCTTGGGGCAGCAGAAGCTGTCACAGCAATAATTCCTAGAATAACAGCAAATAAAAGTCCAATAAATCGCTTTGTTCTTCTCAAAACTCGATCAGCCAGAAGTTGAAGAACTGTCAGGGCAGGAGATTCTTGCCATGGTCTGGTCAAATTCACTGGCATCCACACACCTGTTTTGGCTCTCAACAAATACAGCTGTTCCTTTTGAGGATTAAAACTTAAAGAACTATTAATACAAGTAAACAGTTGACACACAGGACAAAATAATTCTCCTGTTTTTTCATTCCACTTTATGTTGCCTTTAAGCCACACAAAGGGTAATTGAACACAAGCTTGAATGTATCTTTCATCATGAACAGTAAATTCCATCTCATACCATAAGTATGAGATGTGGTGGCTTGATGATAAAACAATCCACCAGTCCAACCCTTCATAGGTTTTAGAGCTGTTGCTACTTTCCACAAATGATTTTGTTTAGGAAAGTCATAAATTCCAGGTGCGGGGGTGCAAACCGAACATCTGTCCAACTCAGGTGTTATCATATTAATATTAATTTTATTTTTATTTATAGGATAAGTAAACTCATCTCTTGGCAACTCAATGTTAATAGGTCTCTTATTGCTGTCAAGTAAAGTTGCCTTTGGACTCCAGTCCATTATAGGACCTTTAGAAGTATTAGTTAAGAAAAAAGTTTGATTTCCTTTATATCGAGTCCAATGCACCCATTCCCTTTGCAATGTAAAACTGTGCTCTTTACAAGGAGGAGCTTCCACATCTATAGAAGTAAAACCTGGGATAAAACGAGAGATGGAATTAGCACTTAGCATAAACATCTCATGTTTGATATCATTTCCAGAGGCTGGTTGGTCATAATGACTTAGCCAGTACAGTATACTCATATTTAAACACTGATATTGTTGACCAAAGCAAATAGGAGGGCCGGTGACCCCAGAAGTATAATTAACAAGCTTCATTTAAATGCTAGAGTTTAATTTTCATCATTCAAATTTAAAAAATTTAAAGTAAATAGAGCTGAAGATAATCTATTTTTTGGAGAGGTATACTGTTCTCCCCCTTTCTGTTTTAAAATTATATTTTTTAATGTTTTATTAAATTCTGGAAATTGAGTTATATCCATTTGCCATAGTTGATTAGATTTCAATCCTCTAGGATTAATTTCCTTGGGTAAAGGAGGTGTTACTAAAGGTTGGTAAGTGGGGTAAGATAGAACTATGGCTCTGGCAGAGTGCCAAGTGATGCCATGTTTTTGTTTTAATGATTTTGCATTAGAATGATGAATATTATGTTTTTGTTGGGCAGTAAGTACTGACCCTATTAATTGATCTATCATATGATTGCCTTCTGATTAAGGTCCGGGTAATCCGGTATGGGCTCTAATATGTGTAATATAAATACCTTTTACTTGGGCTCTTACTAACTTTTGTAGTTCGTGAAACAACAAATTTAATTCTGAATTATTTTCAGTTAAAGTAACAGTCTCAATGTTTTGTACTACAATTGTACAAAAGATTGAGTCACTACTAATATTTATCTCTTGATCTGGATAATCACTTAATAGCATTACTATAGTAAATAATTCAGTTTTCTGAACAGGTTGATAAGGAGACTGTTCGACTTTTTGTATTTTTTCTCCTATATATCCTGCAATTCCTTTCTTGTTAGCATCAGTATAAAAAGTGAGAGCATTATCTAAAGGATGTTCTTTAATAATTTTTGGTAATATCCAATTGGTTTTTTTAAGAAATTGAATTCTTTTATCCTTAGTTTAATGGTTGTCTATAATTCCTAGGTAATCTGAAAGATCGATTTGCCATTCAATGTTGAAGATAAATAAATTATTAATTTCAGAATTAGTAAGAGGCACAAATATTTTTTCCAGGTCTTTACCAGTTAATTGTCTAAATCTTTGACGTCCTTTTAAAATTATTGCGGCTATTTTATATATATATGTTTCCATTTTCTTAACTGTCTTGTTAGGTAGAAAACACCATTCTATAAAATTATTTTCTTGTGTTAACAGCCCTGTAGGAGAATGATTGGAAGGAAACACATATAAATAAAAATGACCGACTTCATCAATTCTATCTATTTGAGATTGCTGGATATGCTGTTCTAGCCACTGTAATTCTTTTTCTGCCTCAGCAGTTAATACTCTAGGGCTTTTTAAATCAGCTGGTCCTTCTAAGGTTGCAAACAAATTTTTTAGAGCATATGTGGGAATTCCTAAACTAGGTCTAATCTAATTGATATCTCCTAATAGTTTTTGAAAATCATTCAGAGTCTTTAAAGTATCTTCTAATAGTTACTTTTTGTGGAATTATTTTTTGTCTGGTTATTTTATATCCTAAATATTCCCATGGATCTGTATACTGTATTTTGTCTTCTGAAATTATAAGTTCAAACTGCTGGCAGTTTTCCTGTACAGCTTCAAACATCTGTTGTAACTTTTCCTTATCAGGGTGTGCTATTAAAATATCATCCATATAATGTAAGCACATACCCTCCGGGAAAAGTGTCCTTACTATCTCTAAAGGTTGGTTTACAAAAAGTTAACATAAGGTGAGGCTATTCAACATGCCTTGAGGGAGGACCTTCCAATGGAAGAGTCTTGCAGGTTTTTCTGAGTTCAAGACAGGAATAGTGAAAGCAAATCTTTCAGCATCTTCAGGATGAAGGGAAATGGTAAAGAAACAGTCTTTTAAATCCATTATGATGATAGAATAGGTTTTAGGACTTAGAGATGGGTTAGGTATTCCAGATTGGGAGTTTCCCATTGGGGAAATAATTGTATTGATTCATCTTAAATCAGCCACCATTCTCCATTTTCCAGATTTCTTTTTTTACTAGAAATACTGGGCTATTCCATTGACTTGTACTGGGCATTATATTGCCTTTTTCATAAGGGAGCGGCCACTGTTCAACCCATATCGGTTTATCTGTTAACCATTTTAACGGCAGGGTGAAGCGCTGAAAGGAGCCTCTATATAAAACCGTCATGAAGAGCAGGCAAGCCTAGTCCAGTTTTGTCATTTCCCATTCTTACAATTTCTGGTTTTAAAGTAGGAGTGTGGTCAATGGGATTATAACCCATATTCATCATTATAGTCTTGGCTGGTTTAGAAATAGTTGGAAAAGTAATCATAGCTCCCCACTGTTGTAAAAGATCTCTGCCCCACATAGGTAATGCAATAGGAGCCACAAAAGGGTGTAGTTGAGCTTTCTGACCCTCAGGGCCAAAGCAGTCTAAAGTATTTGAACTTTGTTCAATATCAGTTAAAGTTCCCATACCAACAAATGTAGCCTCGATTTTCTTTTTTTGGCCAGCCCTTAGGCCACATGTAAGAAGCAATTATCGAAACATCAGCTCCTGAATCTACTAGTCCAGTAATTGTTATTTTGTCAGCAAAAGTTACTGTACACTGAGGTCTAGAGTCATTAAGGAAAGTATGCCAAAAAACCTGTTTTCCTGTGCTGCCAAAGCCACCTTCCTGCTTTATGGGAGCAGCCTGTCCTTTATGATAGGGCAGTATTAAAATTTGTGCAATTCTTTGACCAGCTTTTAATTTTATATTCTGAGTAGAAGAAGCCATAAGCATAATTTTCCCTTGAAAATCCGAATCAATCACTCCAGGCTGTATGTTTAAACCTTCTATTGTTAAGCTGCTTCTACCTAAAATAAGTCCTACAGAGTCTGGTGGAATAGGGCCATATATTCCAGTCTGAAGTTTTCTAGGTTTTTGTCCAGCCAAGATTTCTTCCTCATATAGTATGGGTATGTTTAATGCTGCACTTCCTTGAGTTGCATGAAAGAGATCTTGAACATGTAATTTCACAGGCTCTATTTCAATTAATTGTTCTGATTTGCCTGTGCATGTGTTACCCCATTGTCCACTGAAAATGGACCTTGATTGCTCGAATTTGTTTTCAGGCCCTGAGCTGGCCCTGAAATCTCATTTTTTTGATTCCTGAGCTGGAATAAATTCTACTTTGGGTGGCAGGAGTTTGCCATCTTTATCCCTAACAGATCTACATTCATTAATCCAATGTTTACCTTTTCCACAGCGGTGGCATAGGCCAGGTTCTTGCAGCTTAACATCATGAGCCACCGCAGCTGAAGTACTCTCAATTTTAGCCTTGCGACATTCAGAATGCAGATGCCCTATTTTCCCACAATTAAAACATTTTGCCTTCCTTTTAGTCTCATTAAGTGCCTCCGCCAAGGCAGCAGCATTAAGCTTTGACTGAAATGTTCCTGAACCAATATCCCTACAAGTGCGGAGATATTGTTCAATAGAAACATTGTCCTGATTCTTGACGGGGGTCAGGGCTAACTTACAATCTGAATTGGCATTCTCAAATGCTAATTGTAATAGAAGCATCTGTCTGGCCTGTTCTCCAGGAACAGACCTTTCAATTGCTGTCTGAAGTCTAGCTACAAATTCAGAATATGGTTCATTGTTTGCTTGCATGATTTTTGTAAAAAAATTGTTTAACCCCATCTTTTTCCTCTAGTCTTTGCCAAGCTCTAATACAAACATCCTTAACTTGCATTAATAAATCTTGTGTTAATTGCAGCTGTTGGTGAATGTCAGCCGCAAGTTAATTGGAGTTCCCTGAGCTCGGTTTTGCAAAGTTGCCTCTTCCAGCCACCAAGCCTTGAATTGTAAAAATTGACCAGGGCTCCAGGTAGTACGAGCTAAAGTTTCCCAGTTAGCAGGAATAAAAATATGATTTGTGCAATATGAATTAAAAATGCCAATTACGAAGGGTGACGTGGGTCCATAGGCGAAAACAGCATCTTTCATTGTTCTTAAAAATTTTATTTGTATAGGAGCATGCTGAGCAACTCCTGATTGACCATTCTCTTGAATTTCCCTGAAAACAGGATATGCTTGTATAACAGGCTTTTTATTATTACCTGATTCTGAAATTTGAACTGAGTTTTCATTATATATGGCCAATTCAGAAATATCTAAAGGAAAGTGATGCCGTGCTGTAAAGTGTATATCTGGAGGATTAGGCCACTCAGGATAGAAGGGGCCTTCCCTCCAGACCATAGGACCTGCTGGTGCAGAAGGAGTTAGAGGCTTGTAAGGTGGAAGCACATCTTTACAAGAACCTGCTTTAGAGCTTGCTCTAGAGGAGAGTATTGCAGCTCCCTTCTTTTCTAAGAAGGCAATTCTTTGATTCATTGTATGAAAATTTTCAGCCATAACCTTTTTAAGGTGTTTAAACTCAGACTCTTTTTGAGCTGATTCATCAGCCATTTCCACTAATTCTGGACAGGTGTCTGCGTCACTTTTAAGACTAATTAAGCCACCCACATATTTATTTTGAGGCTTATTAGATTGGGATTTAGAATGGGAATGCGGCATATCATATACATGTTCCTAGTCTGAGATATTCTGCAACCTGTTCTGGCTGGTCTAACTGACCCAGCTCGGACAAAGGAGGCAGGGGTGGCCACTCGTCAGCGCCAATATCCTCAGTCTCAGAATCTTGCTCAGAACATGTCTGAAACAGCTGATATGTTACCCATATTACCCTACTTATAAAATTGCCTTTTTGGTGGGCACAACGCAGAGCCCGACTCACTTTCTTCCAGACTTTTAAGTTAAGCTGGACTTTCTGGTCAGGTGTAAACCAGCGGCAATGCTTAACAACCACACGGAAAAGTTCCCTCAGGTTACTGGTTTTTACCGGAATTTTAGTGGTAGAAATCAGAGTTTTTAAAATGGCAATATACTGATCCTCCAAAGAGGAAGAGAGCTGAAGACTCATATTATTCCCTCCAATGTTTCTTGTTATGCTGGAGACCCACGTACTCTGCGTGGCAATTGCACCGTCCCAGTTACAGGGTTCTCAAGCTTACCTCAAACGGCTTCCGAGACGTCCTGGTGGAGGTGGCCATCCTCCAGCCTGGTGTCCAGAAAGTCTTTCTGCTCCTTCGCGATCCCCTGATCCTGCCGACTACACCAATATGTTGCGTGACCGGAGACGCGAACGAGCAGCAGCTTTGCTGTAGGTGTAAACTCGTTCCTGTAATTATTAAGTCAAGAAACAGACTACACGAGATGAGATGAAATGGCATGTAGCGAAGTTCTTTATTCCAAATTTAAGTTTTATACTTTTCTAGTCACGTACACACTTAATCTATTATCTGTTAGTCTCATCATTATCGTCTTTTACTTAATTGAAATTTAACAAGAAAGGAAATTTAACAGGAAAGGAAATATTTTGTTATCATATCAATATAATCACTTTGTAGTAAACCTCTTCTTCTAAACATTGACTAATTTCCGAGCAGGGCACAAAGACGAAAGAAGCCACAGGGGAGCAAAGTTAATAGAAGAATGTCTTCAAGCATTCACTCAGTTTACTCAGTATGAAGTAATGACTGTGTCCTTCCTTCAGGGCAGAGTATCTATAGACCTCTGACAATATCTTATTAACACATGTCAACCCTCTGGCCTGTATCTCTGAGGAAGAGCAGCATGCCCTTGGAGCTCAGGCTTCACGGGGTGTACTGCTTCAGAGAAAAGGCCTAAGGAATTTTTACAATTCCAAAAAAGCCTAACTCTGTGAGTAACCCAGGGGGGTCCAAATCTCTTAGGCCTCTAGAAGAAAAGTAAGCCATTTTAAACTCATACTGAATTTACTTTGTGTGCTTGATGTAGGATATGTTTATTTCTAAATATTATCCTATATCACTCCCTCCTTCTCTTTTTTTTCTTTCTTTCTTTCATAGAGGATAATGTTTAGCAATTAACTATTTGACTTCATTGCTACTGGGCTGCCATTGTAGGCTCTTTTCAGAGACACAATAAGTATATTTATTTCTGTCTATATTAAAACAGCAGCAGTCTATTCTGACAGGGGCAATTACAATTAAACATCACAAGGAATATTGCAGCTCATCCTCTTTTCATATTAGTAACTCCTCCAATAGTTAGAAAGAACTGATCTCCAATTATCCTCAATGTATTGGCTCATTTGTTCAAGTATAGAAGATAAGGTAACTTCAAAATCATTGAACAATAGTACTGTGAAAAGCAAAGCCATTAGGTAGAATTTAATAATTAATTTTAATTAAGACAAATTTATATACCATGAAATATACATGTTCATTTCAATAAATTTTGACAAATACATAGAGGACAATGTATGTTTTACCCATATCAAGATCGAGGACAGTTGTCTCACCCAAGAAGTTCTCCCTCACTCCTCTTCCCAGTAAAACATCTCCATCTTCTTTCCAAAGGCAACTATTATTATGTCTGTTTTCAACATGTAATTGTTTTGCCTGTTATCAAAATACCTATAAATGAAATCATACAGTACACATTACATTGAATGTAGCCCTATGACTATGCATAATTTTTAAGATTCATGTATGTCTTGGCAATTATAGTGGTTAGCTCCTTTTTGTTGTTTGATAACTTTTCAATGTGTGATTATGTCATATTACTCTATTCCATCCTCGGGTGATGGAGGAAATTTATGCTGATCCCTATTTGGGACTATTATGAATAAAATTATAATAATTATTTTTGTTCCAGTACTTTTGTCAACATATATATTTTTTTTCTCTTGGACAAGCGGAATTGCTGGAGATATATGTATAATTTCCCAACAAACTTCCAAGACTTCTTCCAATTTTTTCCATTTTTCACAAATATTTTTACCTAATTTTTAGTTTTTGTTAGTTTTTTAATAGTAGCTTTCAGTGGAAAGAAATATTTAATTTCAATGAGTTCTGATTGCTCTTTTTATTCTCTTATTGTCATTTTGTAGTGTGTGAAATTTTATAGTGTCTGAAATTTCTTTGACTACCCCAAATTGCAAAGTAATAATTTTGTGTGTGGTCTCAGATACGAGTATAGGATTTTCCTCTCCTATGTATACTAAGTTTTTACAACACAATTTATTTGCCCTTATTTATTGAATTACTTATGTGCCAATATAGAAAATCAATGTTTGAGTCTATTTCTGTGTGCTCTGTACTTTCTTTTATTTATTTGATTTCATTTATTTATTTCATTTCATTTATTTTATTTCATATAAATCCTTATATGATATTGCTTTAGCTTCAAATTGAACCTTTAAATCAGGTCCTCCAAATGTTTTCTTCTTCAAGATTTGTTTGTATCACATATGTGAGGTTCGTAATATTAATATTTAAATTAAGGACCTGTTTATAGTTAGCTATTAACTAAAACAGTAATAAAAATCCAAATAACAAATCTTGTTGCGATTATGATTGATATTGATATGAAGTTATTGATCAACTTGGAGAAATTAATATTTTCACGGTACTGAACTCTCTTGTGCACAAATATGATGTAGCTCTTCTTTTATTTAAGACTTTCATAATTCCTCTTACTGATACTTGATAGATTTCAGTATAGCGGACTTGCCCATTTATAGCTTAATTTTTTCTAATGCTTTTAATATTGTTGTAAATTTATTATGCAACTATATTTTTTCCAGTTTTGGTCAAAACATGTAGAAATTAAATTAATTTTTGTAATTGACGATGCATCCCAAGAACTTGCAGGATTCATTTATAGTTTTAGTTGTTGTTTGGTAGCTTCCCTTAGGATTTTATACAAAATGGTCATAAAGTTCATGTGCAATTTGTCTATTTAAATTGCACATGAACTTTATGGCCACCCTGTATATTAAGATCCTACTGAGTAGATGCAACTGTATGAGTAGATGCAGCTGTATACATATTTTAATTTCAGTCTTTCCTTTATTTTTCTTCTTTTTTTTCTTGTCCTGAATTAGTCCTCATTAAAACTTGCTATGTTTAAAATATGACTTTTGTACCAATGACTTTATGATTAGTTACATTAGACACAGATTTTTTATACATGCTTTATATTAATTTCTTATTTGCTGAGTTTCTAAAACCATAAATGTGTGTTTAATTTTGTAGTATAATTTCTTTACTTTTATTAAGAGGATTATAGTATACCCCTGTAAATTGACCACTCAAGAGACTCTAACACACAGGTCAACATGGAGATGGTCAACGTAAGGTACTAGGCCTACTTTACTGCACACAGGTCAACTTATGGAGATGGTCAAGGTAGGGAGGTGGGCAACTAGGGAGGTTCCATTGCATATAATCTTGCTTTATTTTCCTGTTATTGTGATTGTTTAATTTTTCAGGGTTAATATTCCAGGGTTAAACAGAACCTGAAAATGCTGTATTGTATTTTATTATGTATTGATTAATATATATTTGCTTATCTTTTTTTTTTTTTTGTAGAGACAGAGTCTCACTATACTGCCTTCGGTAGAGTGCCATGACGTCACAGAACTCACAGCAACCTCCAGCTCTTGGGCTTCCACAATTCTCCTGCCTCAGTCTCCCGAGCAGCTGGGACTACAGGCGCCCACCACAACGCCCGGCTATTTTTTGGTTGCAGTTCAGCCAGGGCTGGGTTTGAACCTGCCACCCTCTCTATATGGGGCCGGCGCCCTACTCACTGAGCCACAGGCGCCACCCCTATTTGCTTATTTTTAAAGGATTCTTTTCTCTATATTTATAATAGATATTTGTAGTTATTTTAAATATCTTCATTGTGTTTTGGTGGTAAAGCTATGATGGTCTCATAAAACAAGTTGGGTCATATTTCTACTTTCTCTACATTTTAGCAAGTTTTGAGTATATTTTGTCTTATTTATTCCTTCTATGTTTAGTAGATTTCATTAGCAAAATTATTGATAGCTAGAGTTTTCATTGTTGACGAATTTCAGTTCACTTAAAAGTGAATGAAAAATAACTTTCTGCAATCGGCTTGGTGTTAGTTTGGTTCACCTGCCTATTTATTGTCAATTTAAGGTTATTCTCACTTTGCTGACTTTGGATATTGTACAGATCTAAATGCAACTTGAACCTCTAAAACACAGTTTTAATTGTTCTTGACCCTAACAATACTTTAATCATCCTGATTGTGTGTTCTGGAAGAAATTCTTAGTAGAGTGCAATTCCGTTCATGTTTAAATGAAAGGGAAGAGAACTTTTGCTGTGATATAATTTCATTCTTACTTAGGACGATTGCACTTGTTGAGATAATCAATACATTTATGTATTTCTTTTATCCAAGGTGATAGTTTTCTTGGAAATAAGATTTAAAATGTTTCTACATAAATCTGACTGTAAATGGGAAAGTTTTAAGAAAGCTAAAGTTGATATGCTCTTTCTTCTGAATGTCATCATACATGGTGCAACTTTAAGTATATTCAGTAGCTTATTTTTTAAAAATGTGTTTTTTTATAATTTACTACAATAAAATGATTCCTATAAAATCAAAATAAAAATTTCAAAAAAGTGTGGACTCAAAACTGCAATGCAATTAACCCCATGTTCAGATGGAAGTGAAGTAATTTTATTGAGTATAAGACACATCATTTTCCTGGTAATAATAAATTTAAAATAATACACTCTTTTCACTAGATAATTTTTACTAAAAATAGTGTGATAGTTCTAGATGGTTCCCAATATATGAATATAGACAACACCTAAAAAAGTGTCATATAAATAATTATATTCTACAATTTAAACCTTACTAATCTGAAAATCTGAAATCCAAAACACTCTCAAACCATTGAGTTTTGACATGATGCCATAAGAGGAAACCTTCTATGTGTAAGTATCTAACACAAATTTTGCTTCATGCATAAAATTTTAAAAATATTACATATAGGGTGCTGGCCCCATATACTGGAGGTGGCAGGTTCAAACCTGGCCCCGGCCAAAAATTGCAAAATAAATAAATAAATAAAATATTACATAAATTTAACTTCAGGCTACATATGGGGTATATATGAAACATACAATTATTGCATGTTTACCATTGGCCCATCCCCAAGATATTTTATCATGTATACGCAAATATTACAAAATGGAAAAAAAATCTAAAATCTGAAACACTTCTGGTTTCAAGCAATTTAGATAAGAGGTACTCAAGCCGTCCCTGTGTGGGCTGTTTGATAGTGATATGGTGTCTGTAAAAGTGCCAATCAGAAACAATTTACCCTTGTCAATCACTGCTATTCATGCAGAAGTCACTACAATTAAAGTGCACTCTTTTAAAAAGTTTTTACTTTGGAAAATAGCAACATTTTATGTATTAAGTTTTTATTTTCTCTACCCATATGGATGATTGTTTTATCTCCACCCATGGATCGTTCTTCACCACTTTCACAATAATATTTTGCATTATTGAAGGTTGTAATCCTGGATTTTGTTGACTAGTGCACATTAAATATCCATTATTTGTAAACATGTAAACAGGACAGCTTCAAATAACTTAGAAATAAGCAAGTGGTATTGTTCATCCACTAATAAACAAAAAAATTTTTCAAAAGACTTAATAAAATCCATTAGAAAGTTACATTGCTCTCAAATCAGAGAAACTTTCATCAAAGAGTTCCTTTTCCATGAAGAATTCATTGAAGTGTGCAATCTTAGCAAATATCTTTTATTCATTTGTAAGCATATAAGTTCTAAATTTAGCTGCATGATTTGTCTGATCTCTTTCTGAGGATGGATGAGAGAGAGAGAGCCATTTAAAATGTCTAAAACATGACATTCCAGACCCGCAATATTTTGTTGCTATAATGTTATTTGTAAGGATTGGAAGTATTTTTTAATCTTCTTGTGAGAATTCTTTTTCCTGCTCAGTCACTCAAAATGATTTTGATTTTTTTGAAACAATCTGATTTCCTTTTTTCTAACATTATATTATGCTTGAATCAGACTGAATGACATTCTCAGATGGAGAATATACCAGATTCTAGTTTTTTTCTTTTCTTTTCAATATATTGAGTAGAAAGGTCACTGTACTGTCTCCAGTAGTGAATCTTTCATTTAAAGATAAAGGTGAAGTAAGATTTGCTAGGATCTTGGTGTCTGGGTCAATATTGCTGTAATTATATTTACGCATTTGGCTTTAGTTCATTTATCTTGAATGATGCAAAGAATTAAAGACACGAAAAACCATTCACTTAAAAATAATATTATATGTCATTCAATATCTGTTGGTCTACAGAAATTGAGTTTAAAACTATTTTATATATATAAACACATTGTATAGATTACACTCTCATCAGACAGTCAAATATAATTAGTATTTTTTCTCCTCTAAAAATCAAAGAAAAAATTCTTATCTTTGGGAAGTAACATGGTTAGATTACTGGCTGAAATGATAATATGAGATGTTTTATAGTAAATGCATTGGATCATATCATTTGTAAACATGCAGACACACTTTTGGAGGAAAAAGTAGCATTGAGTTTTAATGGTAAGGTAGAAAAATTACAGCTCTAATTAAATTAGTATTGATACATAATCATGTGAAGGTAACTAACATATTGAACTAGTATTTTGTCACTTCTGGTGAAGTATGAGCATGAAAAGGTGCCATGATAATTACTTTTAATAAATGACTGACATTATTAAAGTGTATTGAATGCATGATTTTCAGCTTGTCCCAGTTTATCTACCTTTAAGCCATAATTTTCTCTTTTACTTTGGGATGCTTTTCTTTACTGAGAAACTCTAAATCTTTCCCATCCCATAAATACGTGAACATAAACCTGTGATTTATTGCAATTTAGCTTCTGTTTCTGTGGAGGAGGTTTACTGTGCTGAGAAAACTCATTAATCTCATTCACAGCCTGTAGTATAAACATAACCTTTACAATATATAACAGAACAAATTATTGTTTGTGTGATTTACTGTTTCTGTTTTGGCAAAAAATTATAGTGTTTTTTCAAGTTTAATTTTAGTATTTATTGATAAATTTGCACCATTAGCACAAACCAGGTTTTTAATACATTATTTTTCACTTTGACATTTGTTTTTACCTTTATTCATTACACAAAGGAATATCAAAAGTACAACTGACATAAAACAAACTTCAAAGCAAAATTATCTTCTGATGTGTTGGTGTGTTATTAAATTGGCTTGTGATACTGAGTGTGATTATGAACACACACATATATATTTAAATTCCATTTCATATTAATAAGTTAATACAGAATTTTAAAAAAGAAATACACTTAAAAATGTCATGTAATGCAAATTTGTGCAGACTAATTTCTTTACTTTTGTTCTGAACTCTTTTGGTACGTTATTCTATATTCCTTTGAGACTAACCAGTTGAGTTTTTGAGGTGTAGTAATATGTAGTAATATGAAAAATGTTCTGCTACTATTTTATGAACTTTGCTCTAAATCATTTCTTGGCTGTTTCATTCATCTTTACAATTTTCTGAACAATTTATTGCATATAATTTTATCTCTTTGTAAACATTAGGATATAAAAAATGACTCACAATTTCTTACACAGAACTGGAATTTCTCCACTGTAAAAGCATTCTGGCATTATTTAGTGGTTTACCAAATGATAATTTCAACAATTACTGGGAGGAAATACTGCTTTCTTAAGCTCATACTCTGGAGAACAAACATTTGGGTCTTATGCTGTTAAGATTTAAAGCAAAAATTTAACTTATTAAATGTTAACTCATCACCCATCGCAGAACTATATGTTAAAAAGCATTTTACTTACAGTGGGAAAATACTTCAGCGCATTCCTCTGTAGGAAAGTATTTCATGAGTAATACCCCAAAGCACAGGCAATGAAAGCAAAATTGGAATTGCATAACCAAGAGAACAATCAACAAAGGGAAGAGACAACCCACAGAATGGGAGAAAGTATTTCCAAACTAACCATCTGTCAGGGGATTAATTACCAGAATACAGAAAGAGATCTGACAACACAGTAGGAAAATATCAAATAAACTGATTAAAAAATTGGGGAAAGGAAAATTCTCAAAAGAAGACCTGCCAGTGTCTTCAGGTATATGAGAATATGCTTTACATCATTGATTATCAGAGAAATGCGATAGAAAAGTATGATATCATCTCACTACAAATGTCTACGTACAGTAACTAAGAAAATGCCATGAAGGCTACGTTGAACAGTTTGATGAGAATATTTCAGATTGTATATGAAACCAGCACATTGTACCCCTTGATTGCACTAATGTACACAGCTATGATTTAACAATAAAAATAAATAAATTAAAAAAAAAAAAGACAGGCAGTAACGAACACTGGTGAGGACGTGGAGAAAGGACTCTCATACACTGTTGTTAGGAATCTAAATTAGTGCAACCCCTATGGAGGACAGAAGGAGGGTTCCTCAGAAATATAAACACTAGAATGACCATATGACCCAACAATCCCATTGATAAGTATATACACAAGGAGAAAATTCAGTATATCAAAAAAAAAACAAACAAAAAAACTGCATTGCCATATTTATTGCAGCATTATTCATAATAGCCAAGGTTTAGAATCAACCTAAGTGTTGCTGTTTTCATGGATGGGTATTGAAATTGTGGTACATATACATGACGGAATATTATGTAACTGTAAAACCAGGAAATCCTGACATTTGCAACAACATGGATAGAGCTAGAGAATGCTATGTTAAATGAAATAAGCCAAGTGCAGGAGCGCAAATCTCACATGTTCTTATTCCTTTGTGGGAGCTAAATATTAAAACAATTGTTCTCATGGAGGCAGAGAGTAGAATGATGGTTGCCAGAGACTTTAAAAGGCAGTGGGGGAGGGGGGAAGAAAAAGTGAGACGGTTAATGGGTGCCAAAATACAGTTAGACAGTTAGATAGAACGAACAATATTTGATGGTACATTAACACAACTATAATCGAAAATATGTTAGGACATATTTAAAAATATCTAAAGAGTGGAATTAGTCCCTAACACATACACACACAAAGTCACCTGAAGTGGGGGATATACCAATTACTCTGACCTAATTAGTGCATAGTGTATGCTTGTATCAAAACATCATATATTCCCTGTAAATATATATAACTCTCAAGAGTCCATAAAAAATAAAAAATAGTTCTTAAAAAAACACTTTTGAATAAGTTAATAATTATCCAATTAAAGTACTATTTTAATTTCTGTGGACAGAGATTCTGAAAGATATTGAGAATACAGGAGACCTTTGACTTGAAACTGAAGGAGAAATAACATTTACAAAAAACTTAGGATGGGTTTAAAATAAACTTAGGAAGAATTTAAAATATATCTTCTAGTAATCACCAACTTGTCAAAAGGATATTTCCTATTTGTTATTATTTCTTCTCCTTGCTAGCTTCTGGCAACAGCTCAAATATCTAGAATTAATCAATTAATCAATTAATACTAAAATATTTACAGAGAAAGAAAAAGAAGCCCAAAGACTGACTTGAAAATAGACCTTTCTCTGGCTGAAAGATTAGCATGCAATTTAATCTGAAATGAAGAATATGCTTTATAGTAATGTGGGTAAAGATTAGTATTTATACTATGTACTTTTTTTTTGTTTGTTTGAGACAGAGTCTCACTTTATCGCCCTCTGTAGAGAGCTATAGTGTCACAGCTTACAGCAACCTCCAACTCCTGGGCTTAGGCAATTCTCTTGCTTCAGCCTCTGGAGTACCTTGGAACTCCAGGTGCCTGCCACAACGCGCCCAGCTATATTTTGTTGCAATTAGGCCGGGCTGGATTTGAACCCGCCACCCTCAGTCAATGGAGCTGGCACCCTACCCCCTGAGCCAAGGCGCCGCCCGATATACCATGTACTTTCATGTGGTCCCTTCTTAGTGTGTACTCACTGCACCTGTCTTCCATCCTCCACACCCTGATACCTCTTTGCCAGGCTTTCTCTTAGTGGTAAGAGAGGCTGGGATTCTTTCTGTCTTGAGAACTACTTTTCAGAAACTGGTGCAATGATCAGAGTACAGTCTACATACTATAATAAGTTACCATCTAAAATAACTTCCTGGTTCCTGGTATTTTATAGTAATATAAAATGTCCTGACACTATGAATTTCATTAGATCAGCAACTTTACTGGCGTTATTTTTGCGAGTGTTAAACTTTTGGAAGCAACATTAAATAAGCTTCATTTTCTGTTTAAAACAAATAAAGAAAAATAGTCACGATGTGTTAAGTGCTTACCAAGCATCAGACACTGGAATAATGCTTTTCATGCGTCATCTCATTTAATTCTCAGGACGACTATGTTCACTCAGTCTTTTCAGCATTTTATAACCAGGTAAGTAAAGCTCAGAGAGTTAAAAATATTGCTGAGTATAGAGCCAGTATTCGAATGAAGGCCCTTTGAAAGCGCATTACTTTCTCTCTCTAAATGTGGTCACCTGCCATTTACCTCTGTAGTTTTCCTTTCTATGTTCAGGCCTCTGTTATACATGATTAAGAGAAGGTTTAGATCAGGTTATTCCATTAGAGATTGCCAGTTACATTCTTCAGTAAAGTGTGAAGACACCTGTTACGAATAATGATTTTATTTATACTTTTTAATGACCTTTCTTCAATATGGGACCATTTGTTTGAACTTGTAATGGGCTAGGGTTCGTGCTTAAGCAGAGCCTTGACTTAATGCTGCGTTGAGATTCAGGGACCATTTGACATAGCAGCTGTAGCCAGCCGAAAATTTATTCTCAAGAAGAATTGGCTTCAGACCAGGCATAATACCTCAGAATAAGTACTACAGAGTTGCGGTACTCACTTTTTTGTTTCAGACATAAATTTTCATTTGAGGATTTCGTTTGAAGATGTCTCTCATTGAATATTGGTGTCAGGAATGGTTTTATTTCAACTGAGAATCAGTTTAATTTTTTTGAATTTCCAAACTAAATTTTGTAAACTGAAGTCATGCTTCCTTCATTTTTATTAGTTTATAAAAATTTGACAAGCAAATTATGTACCCCGATAGTTAAAATATATGGTATTATAGTTTACAGCTCAATGAAGTTGCCTCCCTTTTGGCATTTACCTTTTTTTATTCTTGCTTAATGTTCATTTTATGGGGATTTTCCATACATACTTTTAATTAATAGGATCCTTAATAAAACCACACACGAAAACATGCAACAAGTCAGGATGTAAAAATTTAAGAAAGACATAAATAAATACAAACTTGAACAACTAATAAGATACTGTTTTTTGTGCCTTTTAAATCTGCATAGTTATTATTCCTCAAACCTAATTTTTACAAAAAATATTTTAATATTTCAAATTTTTAATTATTTTGGAAACAGAATGCTGTACACATTTATTGCAATATTTAAATACAAGCATAAATATAATGTGCAATAATTAAGTTAGGTAATTGGGGTATCAATTACCTCAAGCATTTATCTTTTTTGTGTGTGTGTTAAGAACATACCAATTCCACTCTTTTAGTTATTTTGAAATACACAATAAATTATTGTCAACTATAGCTATCCTGTTAAACTATTGAACATCAGATGTTAATCATTTTATCTAACTATAGTTGGTACCTATTAGCCATCAGCTTTTATCCCCCTTAAACATGACCCTTCTCAGTCTTTGGTAACCAACATTCTAGTCACTCTCTCCACAAGTTCAATTTTTCCAAAGACTTAATTTCTAATCCTTAGTCTAAGCCACCATGATCATTCCCCTAGATTATTGCAGCAGCCCCCACATTGATCTCCCTGCTGAATATCGTCTCCTATGTGTTGTATCATCTCTCTAGAGCATGCAAAGCAATGTTTTGAAAGAATCAGATTAATTTATCCCCATTCTCCATGTACTTAAAATACCTGCATTGAAACACCTACCTTGAAAAATAGGTAAAATAAGAACTTAAATTGCTCAACCTATCCTCAAAGATTCTTCTTCAATTACCATGACCCACTAATAATGCACTAATTTATATTGAGCTACACCTCAAAGTTTATAAGTGCATATTCTCAGCCTGTAACTACCTCGTCTCACGTTCTCCATCTCAAGCTATCCTTCTGCATAATCTGCTGTCAGCTTATATGGTTCCTTGGGAGAAAATCACTACAGATCATTCATTATTTACTCCATCCGTGGGCTTTTCTTTTCCATACCCCCATTTTTTTTTAACTAAAGCTGTTATTACAATTTATAGTTACAGGCAGTAAAACTTGTGTAAGTTGACCACTCAAGGAACAGTAAGAAAATGGTCAACATACGAACCTCTTGTACAGCTTTTATTAGAAAATACTATACAAAATCATACATATCAAAATGAAGTAAAATCATTCATACAATATCATATAAAACCAATACATTTACTGTTTTCTCATGGTTTAGTCATTCTTATTAAAGGAGTCCTTCTTGGTCTGTTTCTTATGCTTATTACAAACGTATATAGAGAAAGCATTCTCAATACTGGCCACACCACTCAGCATACCTGGACATTTTTCCACAGCAAATGACTTCGACTTCATTCTCAAATGCCCGACATCATCTTCTTTTGGACTCTGTGCAATTTCTGTGTCATCCACACTTGCTTTTTCCACTTTATCAGCTACTTCATGCACTTTTATGCTGGACTGTACTTCAGTCAATATGGCTTGGAAAATTGTGTCTGGGTCAGGTTTATCACAGGTTGCCACTTCATCATCCATTGCAACAAAAGCTTAAAAATCTATTCCTTTGAATTATGACATGGGAAATGGATTGTTTGATAGGGCCAGAACATGGGCTCTTGTGTTATAACAAGTATCACTTTCTTAAAAATCTTCTGCATTGTTTCTGCCTGAGCTTATTCCAATTAGAATTCATCCAGAGAAATCCAGAATGTCAACTGATGCAGTGAAGTTGCTTTCACTGGCAGAGCCCAGGTTTTTGTTTCTGTAATGACCCACATCAGAAGTTGGGCTTAGTACTACATTTTAAATGTTTCACAGTGCTTGGTCAAGAGGTTGGATTTTTTCTCATTTGCAGAGGGAGAAATTTCAGTGTCATATTTGTGAAAGGATTCACTGCAGTTATCCAGGACAGTTGTTTAGTGTAAGAACAGACCGTTTCTTCATTTCTCTGTGATACCTCTTACTCATTCCTCAAATAGGACTCCAGGAATGAGCATTTGTTGAATCTCCAAATGATGGGGAGGTGTTCAAATTTCAGGTTGTTAAATGTACATGGCTTTGATGATTTACCAATAACCAAGTGTGTTAGTTTCTCTCCAGTTGAACTAATGCATAGCAGAACTGTGGAACGTTGTTTGGCAAGTTTTCCACTCTTGTATTTGTCTACCTTCACAATGAGGCTCCTGTTAGGCATCACTTTGAAAAGGACTCTGCATTTGTCAGTGTTAAAGATCTTTGAAGCTGCTGGCAAAATCCAGGAATTTCTTCATGAACTCTTCCACAACTTCTACTGGAAATTCGTTGAATTCACCACACAAGCATTTCTTGGAGATTTTGTGTCATAGTTTAGATTTCATGAGCCAACCACTTGATACTTGAAAATTTGCTCCCCAAGCCCCAGAAAATCCTGTGAGATGTTTTAGCAATGTCTTGAATCGCTGGCTTGGAGACTTGGGTTTTAGATGCCCAGATAAATGTGGCTTCCTTGACTTTACTGACTGACATTTTCCTCCTTTTCTGCAATAGGTCTCTACTCTCCTTATCATTTCTCTCCAAGTACTCATGTTTACTTTTTTGGATATTGCTAACTATGGTCTTAATAAAAAAATATTTCCTGTGTGTTTTTTGGCTCCTGCTTTCTAGAAAATGTAGAAGATCAACTTTTTCCTTCAATGCCAGCTCTTGGAGTTCTTTCTTTTGAGTCATGATGTCACCATTAACTGAAATTTTTTTCTGTAATTATAGGCTGTACCTACAATTCAGACGAGTCTTTAAAAAAAATCTGCAACACATGCTATACAATAGTGTATTAAGCCTAATCCAACATGTGGTAATAATAAAACATGAAAATCAAACTTATACTAAAGAAAATTAATCAACTGAGGGGCAAAGCCCACACTATCAACCCCTTGCTATAGAGTGGACTCAACTGATGAAATTATTGGAGAAAAATTAACATTCTGCATCATGGTCCAACTGGTCAAGATACAACTTACAGAAGTGGTCAATATATAGAAGTCAGTCTTCCATTGATTACATGTGGCACATATCCAGGCTATGAAAATTAGGTCGACTTGAGGTGGTCAGTGTAGGGAGGTGGTCAACTATGGAGGTTCTACTGTATTTGTTTATGGTGTGTCTTTTTCTAAACTTTAAATTCTCAGAAGGAAGGAAAAATTCTTTACTGTTTATCACTCTGCGTCCAGAACTATTAGAGTATTCATTTATCTTTTGTAATTAAAACACAATCTTGGATACTTTCAAATACACTTTTCTAAAACATGGGCTAGAAATACCTTTTACTATTTATCACTGTATTTTGCCATCAATTTAAAACTCACATGTATTTAATCATTTATATCCTTAAAACTAAAATTAAACATATGAAAGGATTAGAATGATCTAATGGAATCCACTTGAAACCATGTTTCACTGGGAGATCATAACAGTGATCTCATTGTTTTGTGAGGCTTACATTGTATGAAATTTTTGAGTCAATAAAACTTAAAATGTGTATTTTGTATTTAGAGAATTGTAATTATTTGTCATGAAATGTTTCATTATAGTACTTGATGCATAATTTTTGGTACAGTTTATATTTGTGGTAGCACATATATGTTATAAGAGATAAATACAGTATGATAGCAAATAGATATTATGTTAAGGACTAAAATAGATATTTAGAGTCCATGCCTCTACTAAATTTTTAAGAATAGAATTTGATGAAATGAGTCATTGTAGAATAGTTTGCTTATATCTGACATATAATTTAATATATTAATTTAATGGAAACAAGGTTTTGCTCATCTCATTGAGACATATTTTTACTACTTCTTACTTCTTTTCATTTATATAATGTCCATGAGTCTCCTACTTTTTATTTTGCAATGCTGTTCTCTCTTTGAGAATAACAAATCCCCAAGTCTCTCTAATTTCTACCTTTCGGTTTCATACTTATAACTGTGTTGTAACCTCTCTTTCATTCTCACTTGATTATGTTGGCTTTTTAAGCAGAACACCTGCTAAGGTGTTATCTGCTTTTGAAAAGATCCAATTGT
The DNA here is from genome assembly GCF_027406575.1 of Nycticebus coucang. Lineage (NCBI taxonomy): Eukaryota > Metazoa > Chordata > Mammalia > Primates > Lorisidae > Nycticebus > Nycticebus coucang. The sequence continues at coordinate 43,360,714 of NC_069794.1, read as the reverse complement.
CTTTAGAGTAGAATGAAATATAGACACAGAGGCCCAATTATTATTAACTGCTAGCATAATTGTAATTATAAGTAGAGTGTTTCATTATATTACATCTGTTGAAGTTTTAAATGAATCTCTGTAATATGCTATATTAATAAGCAGGGAGGAAGAGCTGACTTGGCACACTTTTGGATCACATTTGTGGCAACAAAAGGGGTTATGAAAATGAATTTGCCGTAGGAGCCCTAGCAAGTTAGTCACTACGATTCATAAGTTTATTATGATAATAAAACACCATAAGACAGTAATGACAGGGAAACAGATATACAAGGGATGCACAATATTGTTCCCAACACATTATTCAGAAGAACTAAAAAGTGCTGGGAACTGTATATGGTATAATGTAGCAGCTATGTCAATACTGAAAAAAAATTAAAAATTACTCTCTACCTTGCCCCTTTTCTGTTTGCTTCTTCCATTTGCAGTTTTCCTGACTAAGAATGTATGAATTATTTCAGTTCCACAGAGAAATTATTCTCATTGTGGCCGGCCTCAAGGTTGCAGACTTATTTTTTTAGTAGAAGGACATAGATCTGATCTTCAAACACAATAGGAGTTGTAATTTTTCCCTTTCAGATTTTCACAATGAGTGGCAAGGTTCAAACAACCACAAGAAGCTCAGTGCTATAGTGCAATGGTTAGGGCACCAGCCACATATACCGAGGCTGGGGGCTTCGAACCTGGCCCGGTCCTGCCAAACAACAATGGCAACTTCAGCCAAAAAATAGCCGGGCATTGCGGTGTGCGCCTATAGTCCTAGCTTCTCAGGAGGCTGAGGCAAGAGAATTGCTTAAGCCCAAGAGTTAGAAGTTGCTGTGAGCTGTGATGCCACATTACTCTACCAAGGGTGACATAATGAAGCTCTGTCTAAAAAAAAAAAAAAAAAAAAAAAAAAAAAAACACAAGAAACAAGTGATGAAAGTCAACAGATGTTGACGGAAACAAGCCCTTGAAAAGTATAAATCTTTAAATCTGTATACTATCTCTTGAACATAAGTCAGCATGCATTTTGTACTGAAAGTATAAATAGAAAAATCTTTGACAAATAGCCAAAGCCCATTTGAAAACTCTTGTTTAAAACCTTTTTCATTGTCATCGACATCATCTTTTTGACACAGTTAATTTAAAGGATGTTTGTAATAAGGGCCTTTCACATACTTGCTTTCTTTCAGATGGATTTTATGATTACAGAATAAGTCTCTAAAAGTTACCATCAGACAAATAAATTTCATTCAAGCTCCATAAGACTTTTCTTTGCACATGCAAACTAAATCTACTTCCTTTTATAAACAGAGTTATTCATTTTATATTTCTGCATAACACATTATCATAAACGTAGTAGCTAAATGTCCATTTATTAGTGTGAGAGTCTGTGGGGTATAAGTCTGAGGTCAATGTGGTTTTCTACTCAGTGCCTCAATAGCTGTCACTGAAAACATTGGCCAGGCTGTGTTCCTGTCTAGAGGATCTGAGAAAGAATATTTTTAAGCTCTTCAGATTGTTGACAAATTTCCATTTCTTGCAGTTGTAGCACCAGGTTCCCTATTTCCTTGCTGGCCGTCAGTGAAGGGTCATACTCAGTACCTAGAGGCAGTGTGTATTCTTTGCTATGTGGTCTTCACTATCTTTAAAGCCAGCAACAAAGAACTTTCTTTACATGGACCTCTTTGCATACTTCAAATGTCTTAGCTTCCCCTGTGTCTAACCTTAAGGCCCTCCCATATAATCTTTCTCTTGCAAGGTAAACTGAATAGTGACTTTAATTACATTCTCAAAATCCCTTGATAGCAGTACCAAATAAGTGTTTTACTAGAACATGGGAAAAATATGGATGTATACTAGAAATCAGAATATCCATATACCAGGGACCATCATAAAATTCCTCTTGCCACTCAGTCTTTAATGTAAATACATACCCAAACCATCAGGTAAATGCAATAGAAGTTGACTGGAGTTATATGTCAGTTAGTGACTTAAAGTAGTATTTTCAAAGTGCAGCACCAAAAAATCAACATCATAAATTTGTAGGACATTTCTTTGACTGAGTTATCACTCAAAAAAAATCATAACTCATCATTTTTATTGAATGTTCAAATAATCATTCATTCATGCAACAGATATTTATTGCGCTCAACAGCTAGGGATAAAGGATATATCTAGATCCTTTCTCTCAGGGAATTCATAGATATTTTGCATGAGACAAATGCAAATGCTCAACAGCTAGGGATAAAGGATACATCTAGATCCTTTCTCTCAGGGAATTCATAGATATTTTGTATGAGACACTGTTAGAAACTGAAGATGAAGTTACCAACAAACAAAACAATTCCTATGGTGAAACATCTTAAAGTTTGTGAAAGAGACCCCCAAATAATATTCAATTATGTGTGAGGAGTGGAATAAAGAGAATCATTTAGGGATCATTAAGACAGGTATCAGGTATACAACCTAGAAAGAAGGATCAGAGACGCACCAGAGAAAGTCACATTGAAGCTGACATTTGAATGTTAGAAAATTGTGACTAGTGACAGGAAGAAAGACCACGAGACGGCTGATGGAGAATCTTGGCATTTGGTGAATGTATTTAAAAGCAACATGTTTTTTTATTTTGTGATAATACCTTATAAAATGGACTTTTTTTGTCTAATAAAACATGACATCTTTTTATAATTAAATGTGTAACTTCTTGAACCAATCATGAGAATAACTCTTCAGAAAACTATTTCATTTTGTCCTCAGGCATATAAATAATATGCCTTCTTTCCAAAATGGAATACATTTAAAATTATTTTTAAAACACACACACACACACACACCTTAATATGTATCTGACATTCTTCTAAATTATTTATGAGAAATAACTCATTTAATCCTCATAATAACCCTGTTAGGTTCCTACAATAATTATCTGCATTTCAAAGATGAAAAAACCTGAGGCACAGAGAGGTTAAATATGAAGGTTACATAGTGATCAAGGAATAACAGAAAATTTAAACCCATATTGTTTGGCCCCAGGGTCAGTGATATTGTCTCTAGCGCTATATTGGCCAATGCTAAGATTTAGAATGCCTAGAATCCAAGCCAGAATATAGTGTAGCATGCCAGCAGTCACTATTTCCTTCTTTTTTTAAAAAAAATATTGACCCTTTTGTGTCACTGTTATCTGTCTTTTTTGCACTCATAATGATGACTGAACATCTTTGAAAATGAATCACGTCTGAAAAGATTCTGCTTTCTTCATTAAACACCTTCCATCAAACTGATATAATATTTTTAGAAAAGTCTTAGAAGTTGAAAGAGCACATATTCTTTTTGAATGCTTGTCTGGGTTCGGTAAATATTTTATTTCTAATATGAATAAAAATACATTTCTAAAAGATGTGTGAAAATACAGTCATGTAGCTTGAAATTATTACAGAACTATTATATTGAATTTATCTATTTCTTTAAAGTATACAAAAATGTGAAAAGTTCATAGTTGTTCATAGAATCAAACATTGCCATCAGTTCCTTTATAATGCTTTCTCCCTTTTTAATGTCAATACTGTTTTTATTTCATAGGTCATTTCCCACAGCACCATATGAAATTGATAATTTTTTATAAGGCTTTATTTCCTTCATGGATTAAGGAAGTTAGGTAGAGAAAGCAATAAAGGGAATGAAGATTGGAAATGAAGTATTCTGTCTTCCTTGCAGACAAAGTATCTATCCTATAAATAACCCTGAAGCATCTAATAAGACATACTAGATTAATAAGTTAACTTTAAAAGTTGAACAATTCTACTGGAAAATAACACAAATTCATTGAAACTACATACTAAAACAAAAGGAAGAGTAAACTAAAAATACAGTTACAACATGGTCAGAACAAAATACTTTATGATATATTAAAAATTCCATTTGCAACATATTTAATGTGAAGAGATGTGATATGATATATGCACATTTCTAAATTTATTTCACAATCTCCCACTGCCACCCATTATCGAAAAGTTGAGCCTCTCATGGAAGAAATTTTCAGCTTGTAAACTACTGGGATAATAATATAAAGCACCTAGCACATCTGGAGTTAATTTCATTACTAGATGTTAGGAATTGTTTGTGAATTCAGTCTGACTGTCTGTGAAGGCACAGATGTGAATATAAAGGATGGCAGAGATTAGATTGTTAGAACCAGTTTTAAATATAGATAAAAATGGTCAGTACACCAAATTCTACTTTTCATGAAGATAATAGTGCTCAATTGGGCGTGGATTTTAAAATATTAAATATTAATAGTAAAATGTGATTTAACTTAATATTCAATTTCATAATGAGAAAAAATAATTTTCATTGCTACTGAAACCAGTAACTGATTATTTCTCCAAGTAAATGAAAATCAGTTTCTAAAGAATTAGTTGCTTTTTCCACTGAGAGCTTGTTGTACACAATGTTTTAGGTGATGTGTAGACAAACATTTTAAATTTATAAATACATGTTCAGTTTAATGTGTATTAGAAAAGCATGACCTAACTCCAGTAATATTGGCTTTGTCCAAAATGTCCTAAAACCACAGACACTGGACAGGAGGCAGAGAGAAAAGAACACTTATACACTGATGGTGGGATTGCAAACTAGTACAACTTCTCTAGAAAGTCATATGGAGACACCTTGAAGAACTAAAATTAGACCCATCATTTGATTCAGCAATCCCATTATTGGGTTATTTACCTAATGGGGGAAAAAGTAATTTAATCAAAAGACACATGCATTTGAATGCTTATAGTAGTATAGTGCACAGTCTCAAAAATGTGGAATCAACCCAAATGCCCATCAATATGTGAGTGGCATCAAATATATTTGATAAAATATAGTATAAGCATAGCCATAAAAAATCATGAACTAGTATCTTTTGTAACAACCTAGATGGCACTGTAGCCCAATACCTTCAGAGCAGCATTGTCACAAGAATGGAAAAACAAACACCACATGTACTCACTATTAAACAGGAACTAATCAATCAACACTCATGTGCACATATGGTAGTATAAATCAACAAAACCCCAAAACACCTAACAGGTGCAATGCACACTATGCGGGTGACAGGCACACTTATAATTTTAACTCACTGTACAAAAGCAATTTGTGTAACCAAAACATTTGTACCATAGTAATATTTTGAAAAATAAAAATAAAAAGAATAAAATAAAAACTACTTTGGGTAACCATTCCTTCAGAAAAGTTTTCAAGGCACATTTTTCCATGTTTTGCTACCTGAGAAAAAGTACCATTTATGTTTAGCTAATTTTTGATGCAATGGGCTCATTTCTAGCTTAGAAATCTCTGCTTATTTTATTGAAATCCAGCCCAATCCATATTATTCTTTTACAATTTAATTTTGAGATGACTTTTCAAAATTAAGCAAGAATGAATGATTATGTGTGATATTAACAATTATCACTTGCTAGTAATTAATTACTGCTGCAGACAATTTGATGCATTGATACTTCCAAGAAAAGTATTTAAACGTTTCGTTCTTCTGATGACTCGCTGCTGATGTCCTTCCAGCTGTGTTTTGCCACATTCAGGAGCCTCTTCACATTCAGTTTAATTTGTTGTTTTAATCAATAATACTGAAATCACAGAGAGAAAAACAGCCAGCTTAGTAAAGATGGGAGACTCTGTTGATTTGAGCTAATTGTGCCAATTTCAAACGTACACAAATAACCAGGTTAAATTGATCTCTTGCCTTGTACATAATAAGTATTTAGACAGTGACATCTTATGGTAGAAACTCCTTTTTATAACCCTAATTTTGACTTTGTAAGTGTTTGCTGTACATGTCTTTTTAAAAATCTTTTGCCTGATTCCTATAACTTTTGGGACTAAACATGAGTGTGTTTCCTGTGTTCCCAGAACACGCAGATACTTTCCTGCTTTTATGTCTTTTCTTATGCTGTTTCTTTCACTGCTTCAAGGAACGGTCAAATGCTAAAGATAGTTCTGACGAGAAAAAGATTGAGAGAACATTTAGTACAAAGACTAAGAGATAATTGGTGACTTTTAAAAGTATCCTCTAAAGTCAAAACATTTCAAAAATTTCTTAAGAAGTTTAGGATTGATGATTAAATAGAAGTAATCCATAGATAATGCTTGCTTGAAAAATTTGGAATTGAAAATGAAAGAAAGGAGAAAAGAACTGATGTGTCACGTGTAGACCTTTCAAAGCATTTGACAGTGGAGAATAAAATGTCGAGACCAACTGAGAGGGACAGGGTAAATATTTAACAGTGTGCAGAGATAATTGAAGGAGTGGGTTCCCAGAGGATGAAGAAGGAAATAGAATTGGGAAAGTTTCCCTTAAAAGGCAGCTGTACATCAATACCTCTGAGAATTTGAAAAAGGAAAAGAGAATACTATGAGACTAAAATATTTTGGATGGAAGAGATGAATATTGGGGAACTCACGTCAGTCAAACTTGATCTTATAATAAAGTTAAAAAAGATATGTATGTGTGAGGGCAGGAAGTATATGGAAATCTCTGTACCTTCCTCTCAATTTTACTGTGAACTTAAACCACTCTAAAAAATAAGGTCCATTTTTTTAAAGACATTATATTATATATTTCTACAATTGATGGCATGAATTCATGTGTGAGGAAAACACATCTTTTGAGTGACTACTGTTATTAGTGTTATAAGGAATCAGTCTAGGAGCTTAAGAAAATACTTCTAATTCAGGAGAAAAGCCCCAATAGACACCATGACTGTGCACTGGTTAAAATAGACTCAAGGACAGTATGTATTTTTGTGGGCAGGGACGGTATCATGTTGATTGATGATCAAAAGTAGGAGAAGGTAAGAGAGACTAGGGTGTTCAAAGTGGCTTCAAATTATTGAGCACCTACCTTGGGCAAAAGGCTGTGTTGGCTACAATGTAGAACTTATCACCCACCTTGAGAACAATCCCATAGAATGTCTGCTATTGTCTCCAGATCATTACTTTTATTTTTCTTATTAGTTGTTGTAGTATTTCCAGATATTGGATGCTTACAGTACAAGCTAAGTGCTTCCCAAAGTTTAGCTCATTTAATCCAGAAGGTTTGAAGGGGGCCCTTCTTCATTAGAGTCTCTAAAGTGCTTGACACACCCATTATCTCAGTTCGTCTTTCCCAGTATTCTATATAGTAGCTAACTCTACTTTATAAATAGAACTGAGGAACAAAGTCGTTATATCATTCTTTAATTCAAAGTACAGATCATTCAGCTCTAGAGGGTATATTCTAAATATTATTATCTGATATTTCTAGAATTCAAAGAAAAATTTGCTTGCCTTTAAATTTCTTGCCTCAGGAAAAAAGGATGAGAATAAATTGACAATGCATGTTAGTCTAGGTAGGGGGTCCTGTGCTGTGGGATCAGAAAAGAAATGGGTAAAGAGGAAGTGTTATCTCACACATATTAAAAGGTTAGATACAATCGTGCTTGGAAGATGTGATTTATTAGGTGTCACATTGTGAAGTTATGCCTATGGGGGGTATTAGAAGTGAAACATGGTGTTGGATATGTCCAAAGGATTGGTTTTTATCCTCCTAAAGAGCTCTGGTGGAATATGAAGAATATTACAGGATGGACTGACTGGCTTTTGAATTTTCAGAGGACAAGAATGGGCAGGGAGATAGACATAGAAGCAGGACAATAACCGCACTAGCACTATCTCATAGTGTAGCAATGGATCATGCCATTTGAGAAATAATATTAATGGTACGTTCTAGCGAATATCATTGATTTGTTACATAGGCTTTGTAAGACAGAGTCAAATGCAGAATAAAGGAAACAACCATTGTTACCTTAGTCAAGTTGCATTGCATGTTTTTGCTTGTTTCCTTGTATAGGAGAAAAAAGATATAATAAGTATCAACCATAGACCCCTGGCTGATGTAACCATTAAAAGAGTAAAATTGAGTGAACCATTTATGGAAGCCATCTGGTAAACAGTACTTTTTAGTAAGTCTTAATTTCTGTTGTTTTCTTTGCTTAATTCCCTAAGAGAAGAGTTATCTTTTCAGTTTGATAAATTAATAGATTTAAAATGGAATGAGTATCTACCTTCTCATTTGCTACAAGGTAGGGCAATATTTCCTCTGACTGCACGTGAAGAAAAGACCATGGATTTTAGAGAATAAAAAATATGGAGTCAAAGAAAAAGCGATCTGTAAATAAAATAACTAAAAAGAACAGATTAAAAATCTGCATCCTCATTATGTCAAAAGACCATGTCTTTATCATTAACCTAAATTTTATAGCTCATATTCATTTGAGTGAATAATAAATGATCAGATTAAATACTAAGTACATTTTTTTCTCTCCACTGCAGAGTCTGCAGCCACTAGCATTGCCAATCATGAAGGCCACCAGGATATAGATAGACCCATCACTTGGGAGGTCACCACATTCTAGTTCTTATAAATTTGAGTCTTCTCAAGGTGCTGCTGCACTAATGCCTCAAGTATAATGTGTCAAATGCTCTGTCCATTAGGACTATTGCCTCCCTCCAAAAAAAAATAAAATTCAGGTTAAACTTATTATGCCTACTTTTGTTGTTATTAAGCAATCCATTTCCAAAGTGTAGGTCTCTTGACTCCTCATTCACTTCCACATCATCATCCCCAGTGATTTATACTTCCCAGCTCTCAAAACCTTGCTACCTTCCCAGCATTTCACCATACCCTCCAGACTACTCTACATTATCTTCTTAGAGGCTGTCCTCGGAATACATTACTTCACCTCCAGGCCCTTAGAGTGGGAAGTACTGATTTTATCAACACCACATACCTCATTATGGGGAAAATGGGTTGGTGTTCTCTTTGTTTATTATCACTCCTTTGAAACTAATGTTCCTCTAACCTCTGGTAAAAATCATCACTTCTTTGAAGCTCACAAATTTGTTTACACCACCCTCTCTCCTCTTACTAATAGCTTACATTTATTCAGGGCTTATTATGTACTAGACATAAAAAAAATATACATTTGAATTAATCATAACAAAAGCTTCTTTCCCTTTCAACACCTTTTCTGGTCTCTGGGACACTCACACAGACACGTTCTTCTTTATTGATCATTAATGATACAATCCATCTGTTTCTCTCAACACTGATGTTTTTCTCCTTATTTTTTTAAACTACTTTTACCTCCTGGATGAACTATATCTCTCTTCATTTATTCTTGACCACCAGAGTGATCCTTCATGCACCTGTCTCTGCCTCTCTTTGTCTGTACATCCCACAGGTCACCTTCATCTCTGCTAACTTACTGAGCTCCCTCTCACAACAGGGACTTTGAGTATCCCATTCCTTCCATCTGGAACAACCCATGCATTCTGTTCCTTACCAGAAGTTACCTCCTTATATGAGTATTTTTGCTTAATAGTACTTAAATATGCAAACCTTTCACTAACTTGTCATTACTAAAAGTGTACTTTTGTTCATATATTTTCATATTGCAATGCTGCTATTGTTTTAACCTTCAGAATACTCAATTTTTTAAAGTTTATAAAACTAATTATTTGGTTAATGTCTATTTTTTCTCAAAGTTCTAGGTCTCTGGTTCATTTTTGATCATTATGTTCTGAACATATTTTTGTGCCAGGCACGTGGTTGGCCATGGACATAGGCCAGAGGTAATGACCCAGAAAAAAAGAAGTAGAAGGTCTGAATTTTAAGATGTAGGTCTAAAACTTGATAGTGGCTTATTTTCAGAAGACATGAGGCAGTTAAAGCTGACTGAAATGCTGGAGGCTTCCCAAGAATCTTTGATCGGTAGTAGAAACCACTGAATAAGGCTGGCATCATCAGTAAAGAATGATTAATATAGAGTATCATGATTACTACTTCATATTCATCCTTTTGGCCACCTCTATTGTGTTTCAGGGATTATAATTTTCTATTTTATCTGAGTTGGACTCAAGAGTTCAACTGAGTTTATCTGAGTTCTCCCAAGAGTTTATCTGAGTTCTCCCAAGAAACATACCAATAGGATATACATTATATAGTTATATAAAAGGATATTTATTACAGAAATTGGCTTATGAGATTGTGTAAGCTTAGAAATCCTGCAATGTGCTATCTGGAGAAACAAGAAAGCTGGTGGCATAATTAAATTTGAGAAGCAAAGGAGTTGGCGTTGTAACTCTTATTAAGGATGAAGGTCTGAGAAGAGTGGAGACAGCTGGTGTATATCCTAGAGTTAGAAGGCTGAAGAATTGGGAGCTCTGGAAGTAAGGGCAGGAGACCATGAATGTCCAAGTTCAAGAAAATACAGCAAATTTGCCCTTCCTCTACCCTTTTGTTCTATTCTGTTTCTCAATGAATTGGATGGTGCTCACCCACATTGGTGATTGTGGGTCTTCTTTACTCAGTCTATTGCCTCAAACTCTAGTTTCTTCCAGAAACATTGTCACAGTCATAACAGAAATAATGTTTTACCGGGTATCTGGCATCCCTGAGCCCAGTAAGGTAGATACATAAGTTAACCACTGTACCAACTATCTTGGGTAAATCTTTTTACATTCTGGTTTTGCTTGGAGAGCCATGGTTTTGTTACACGGAGCCATCAGGACTGTGATAGAATGTTATAAGAGTGAGTAGACTAGTGAAAGTCTTCATATTCTCTACTTCTGTGATGAAAGAGGGAGGGTAGGAAGCATTACAGGCCAGGTTAAAACTATAGAATGTCTGAATACAGGGCGTCTGTGTTAGGCAACATGGTATTAAAACACAAACTCAAACCTTAGTTGCTTTACACAATAAAATTGATAAGGGTATGAACAATTATTAATGTCAACTAAACTCCAGGAAACAGCTTGTGATTCAAGTTGCTTCAGTCTTGTGCAGCTTGGGCCTTCATCTCCCCAGAAAAAGGAAGAAGCAGCTAAACGGTTATGTGACAATTTTCCATGCTTTGACCTGAAAGTGATATAGGTCACTTCAACCTAGAGTCTATCAGAGAGAACAGTCACATGGGTCCAAACCATTTTCAAGAATATTAAAAAGGACTCTGTTTTTCCATGTGTATGTAATAAGAGAAGATTCACAAAATGATTAGCTTTGCTGTAGATACTATAAACTTGCTGCAAATAAATTGTGAGGGTTTATGACTGCAAGAGATATGTACCTAAAGGCAGAATATTGTGAGAGAAGATACTCACTGATGAATCTGACACTGAGCTTCCCACTTGAGGATAATATTCTTTATCGTAGATTATTGGCTTGATGCTATAGCCTCTTCAGTGGGACAAATATCCATAAAAATCATTTTTTATGTTGAGCTTCATTCAGAGAAGTTTGATATTAAATTTAAAAGAAATGGTTGTCAAGCATAGGTCAAAAAGCTCTAGCTTTAAAATTAAAGGGTATGCAGTAAGCACTTCAACTGCATTGAGTTACAAAACTGAACTGGGATTTTTAGCTTTTCCAAACAGAGATGATGATAATTAGTATCATTTGCTTTTATTTATAGAATTTTTTTTGATATTCTATTGCTATGTTAAAAAGGAACATCTTCATATATGAGTGAAAGTCGTTTGAGAATGGTGAGGATTGTTTCTATTTTTTTTTTTTTTTTCAGTTTTTGGCCAGGGCTGGGTTTGAACCTGCCACCTGTGGCATATGGGGCCAGCACCCTACTCCTTTGAGCCAGAGGCAGGGTGGATACCATGTTCCCAGACAAAAAGATGAAATTAATGGTCCATACGGAACATATCCTGGGCCTGATGGCAGAGCATGAAATAAAAATAGAACAGTGTAACTGTCAGATAGCAAGTGTTACAGCTTTAGATACTATAAGGTAGACCACTGAGCAAGAATATAGTACTTTCCTTGGTTTAATGGTAAAAAACAAGTGTCAGAAAACTTTTTACGGAAAAGACCATATGGTAAATAATTAAGGCTTTCTGGAACATAAATGCCCATTGCAACTACTCTTTGTGCTGTTATAGAGCAACAAACAATATGTAAGTAAATAAGCATGTGTGTATGTCAATAAAACTTTATTTACAAAAAACAAGTGGTGGGCCAGATTTGGCTTGTGAAGGTGTGTTTTGCTGACCCTTAATTAGTACAAAAGAAGAAAATCCGTAGTTTCTTGGCAGCTTTACCTTTGTGTACCTCACTTCACATGAGATTTATTTGATCAAGTATATCTTGACATGCCTCAATGAGGTCAAGCCCTCTCTTGTTTGTGTGCTTAAACATGACTGTTTTATACTGAAGTCTATTCTATAACTATTACCAAACTTTAAATTGAGACTATTTTCTTATGGTAGTATTTAGTTAGTATTTAGTAAATATTTTATCAATGAATGAAAAAAAGTAAATGTTAGTATATAATAATCTTTGTACATATGTTCTAAGTTAGTAAATTTTAACATTTTTGATATAACAATTGAAATGTGATATATTTAGTTATATTTTAATCTTAGGTAAATGAGGGGTGGTTCAATTATATGAAATACTAAAATATAAATACCTGATGGCTTAAGTATTATTAAGAATTAACTAGTAGTTATCATGTTATCCATCTTACCTACAATTTTGTTTGAAGAACAAGAAGCATGTGTGGAGTTATAAGTATGTAGCTCCTGGGTTCTCTACTAAAAAAGAAAGAAACAGCACTTACTATTGAAAAAATACACCTTCTATTTTAGATTTGAAATTTAAGGACACATTAGAGTTACTGTGTTTCAAAAGCATTGCTTCCTTCACAAATTCAGTACAACATGCAAATTTAAATGTTATAGTAAGGCAAAAAAAGTTGACTTAATTAGTAAGTTGTGGACATATATTAAAAATTGCTTATTTCACAGTGCATGAAGAGATATTAACATTCTAGTTGGATTTTTTTAATTATCTCCATAGATATCCACTTTTTTTTTTTTTTTTTGCGGTTTTTAAATTTTTTTTTTGGCTGGGGCTGAGTTTGAACCTACCACCTCAGGTATATGGGGCCAGTGCCTTACTCCTTTGAGCCACAAGCGCCATCCGGATGTCCATTTTTACAGTTAACCTCTGGAACAACCAGAATTACAAATTGAATTTGGAATTTGCTTCTAGTTATTCAAATACTCTCAACAATGTGGAATTATTGTCTTATGGTGTTTGGAAGCTCAGATTTATAGCAATCACTACCTTTAATTTTTATGGAAAATTTGAAGTTTTTTTTTTTTTTTTTTACAAAGTTTTGGCGGTGCTTTATTTTTATTTTATTTTTTTTCTCTCTTTAAAAATTTTCTCTATACATATACATGTGTTTATTTGGGTTCCACTTTTTGCCTTCACAAAATTAAAAAGGCTTAAAATTTAATAACAATAACCATGTTTAAGGTAAGGACTAGAAACATAAACCTTGTAAAGAACAAACGAAGATAAATACATTTGGAAAAGAAATCAGATGATTGCTGCAATGAAATATTGAGCAATAATAATAATAATGCAAAAAAAGTAACATTCACTTTGTAAGATAAAAGTATATCTATTATAGAATGCTTTGACTCTGAGGTTCAGAATGGAGTCATTAGTTAACTTCTTTCTTTTCCCCAAAGTTTAAAAAAATAGACAACTAATATTTATAAGTAAAAATAGAAAATAATTTCAAAAATTATAATGTTTGTAATTTCCCTTTATAATAATATGTTTTTTCTAATTTTAATTTCAGGTATATCTAAAAATAGAAGATAATTTGAAAAATTGTAATGTATGTTTCTAATTTCCCTTTATAATAATATATTTTTCTCCAATTTTAATATCAAGTATATCCAGATGAAGTAGAATGATTTTGAAGTATTTCTTCTTTTTCTATTGTCTGTAAGATTTGGCATGATCTGTTTTTTGAAATTTGATGATTTTTTATAAAGAAGTTTATTCTGTAGGTTACAATAGTCCACAGAAAGATATAACTCTAGTTTATAAGATTGGAACTAGTCCTGTACAATTTTCAGGTGCAAGATTCATGCCATCCTTTTTCATGATTTTCTGATTTTTTTCTTTCTGAAGATGTTAAAACTGAAAAGAAATGGTAACACTGTCAGAGATGATACTCTAGCAAGTCATCCCAACTCTCCATACTCTCTTCAACTTACTGGGTTTTGCTGTCACATCTGACGTAGACTTCCTACTATTTCAAATAAAGAGTATGGTTTCAAGAGATAAAAGAGTATAGCAATTTTCAGATATATTTTTTTCACTTTTCACTTTGCTGAAATATACTGTACAGTATTCACTGAAGACAGTTTATATAATGTGCTTATTTATATAAAGTTGAAAATATTTTAGTTGTCAAAGTTAATCTATTTCATAGAGGAGAATTTTCATTTAAAGAGGAAGAAAGATGGTCACACTTTATGGGGGCAAGACATGATTGCAAGAAGGACTTTACCTAACAATTGCAATCAGTGTAGCCTGGCTTATTGTACCCTCAATGAATCCCCAACAATAAAAAAAAAAAAAAGAAGATACATTAAAAAAAAAAAAGAGGAAGAAAGATGAATAAACTTATGAGTTGTTGTTGTGAGATTTTAAAAATCATGAAGTTATTATTCAGGTCAAGTGTCATTCAAAATTGCTAATGTCTCATTGTTTTGGAACAATGCAATTGATTCTGCATTCTCTTGCAAAACACATCACACTTGACAGAGAGGACATGGCTACAGTGAACACTTGTCCTCTGGTGTCCAGAGGTATGTAAAGCCAGAAGTTTTGAGATTTTCTCAGGGTGCTTTAAATGGTCCTATTGAAGTTACTTGTGGAAACATTACCAGAACTGACACATTTATAGAGTGTTGCCAGAGCTGAACAATAAAGGGATTGCCTGAAGTCTTAATTAAGGTGTCTACCTGGTTTCTGTCCCTTCATCCCGATGTACATGCTTGAATCCATTGAATGCAATCACCTCTCACTCATACAGCATTCTTTATATTCACAGATGCAATAAATGGTGACTATAGTAAAAACTAATATTAAAGTGCATGCCTCCCACACCGAAACAAATTAAGTTCACTACAGAATACTGTGGATTTCCAAATAATCTGACCGTCTTGTTATTTTCAGTATGACAAGTAAACTAAAAAATTTAACAGAATTTTAATAGGAAACATCTGTGTTCTCCTGGTAGAGAAATAGGGACATAGAAAAATCTAATTTTTACCTTTATGTATATGATTAATTTTTTTTGTAAAAACGTTTTAAAATTATTATTACTTTGATTGACACATCACAATTGTTTTAATTTGTAGGATATAATCTATCCTTCCCATTGAAAACTTTGTTCTCTTTGATCAACAACTCCCTGTTTGTAACTTTCCTACTGCCTGCCTACTATCCTCACAACCCGGCCTGTCGTAACAATCATTGTATTTTCTACGTGTATGAATTCAACTTTATTAGATTCCACATGTCAATGAAATTGTGCACATATGTGTTTTTGATGCCTTACTTATTTCACTTCACATAGTACTCTCCAGATTCATCTATGTTTTCACGATGACAGGATTTTCTCCCTTTAAGTCTGAACAGTATTCCATGGTGTATATTTACTACACTTTCATTATTCATTCATCTGTTGAACACTACAGCTGTCTTCACATCTCGGCTATTGTTAATAATGCAGCAGTTAGCAGGGGATATCTCTTTGATATATTAATTTCGGTTCCTTTGGATATATACACAGAAGTACAATTACTGGGTCACATAGTAGTTCTATTATTAGTTTCTTGAAGGATGTCCATCTCATTTTCCATAA
This sequence comes from Nycticebus coucang, assembly GCF_027406575.1. Taxonomy (NCBI): domain Eukaryota; kingdom Metazoa; phylum Chordata; class Mammalia; order Primates; family Lorisidae; genus Nycticebus; species Nycticebus coucang. The sequence continues at coordinate 43,344,902 of NC_069794.1, read as the reverse complement.
TGGCTATACTAATTTTCATTCCCACCGATAATGTATGCATTTCCTCTCTCCATATCTTCTCCACCATTTGTCTTTTATTTATCCTAGTGATTAGTGATGCTGGACATTTTCCCCACTGTACATATCAGCCATTTCTATGCTTTTTTTTTGGAGAAATTTTCTATTCAGGTCTTTTGTTCATTTTTAAATTAGGTTCTATTTTTCTTGCTATTGCAAAGCTTGAATTCATTTGTGTATTCTGTATATTAACCCCTGATTAAATATATGGTCTGCAAATATTGTCTCTCATTTTCTGGGTTTTCTGTTGTTTTCTTGCTGTGCAGGAGCTTTATATTATGATTCAATCCCATTTGTTTGGTTTTGCTTTTGTTGTGTGTGCTTTTCGGGTCATATCCAAAAAATTATTGTCCAGACCTATATCGTGGGTATTTTTTGCTCATTTTTTTCTTCTAGTGTTTTTATAGTTTTAGGTAGTAATATGGTAATAATACCATCTGATCTTTACACCAGACGGTAACTTAGATCCACAAGAAGAAATGAAGACAAACACAAATACTAAATAAAAAGATTCATACATTAAAACACCTTCGAAAACAAAAAAAGTGTATTTTTGAGACATAGAGGTCTAATTTTCTTCTTCTGTATGTGGATATTCAGTTTCCATTTATTGAAGAAACTGTCCTATTCCTATTGTGTCTCCTTTGTCAAAAGTCCAGCTGAGCATGGTGTGGGGGCAGAGAAAAATGGCTTATTAAAAGCCTCCAGTGATGGTTCTTCCTCAGGAATACCACATTCAATAACTATCCACATAGGAAAGCACCTTGACAAGAACAAAAATTCCAGTGAACAATCCCAGTACTCAGTTGTGGCACTATATAAAGCAAAGAGCACGAAGAGGGTAGGAAAGACACCCTCGACTTGCCTATGTCACTTCTCACCTATCCCTGTGCCTGGGTGCCAGGTGGAGGGAGAATTTGTATGCCTGAAAGTGAGAGAGTGAGGTGAATGTGGGAATTTCCACTGGAACTCAGCATTACCCTGTCCCACGGGAACAAAGCACAGATGCTCATGGAAGGATATTTAGATCAGCCTAACCACAATAACATCTTCTGTCTTATTGGAAGAAACCTGAGTTCTAGCTAGTCCTACCACTGGCTGAAGAAAGTGGATGGGGGCCTAGAATAAATTCAGAAGTCAGTCAGGCCACAAAGACTGTTATTCCTGTGCAAGTACTACAGCCACGCTAGCTCAGAGCCAGTGGACATGGCATGCGCATGACCCTGTGAGACACCAGTGGTGGCAGTCGCCTGAGTGCCTGTGTCAAAGCTCCATCAGCTCCAGGTGGTGCAGATTAAGGGGAGTCTTCTTCTGCTTGGGGAAAAGGAAAGGGAGGAATACAAAGCTCTCTGTCTTTTAAGCTGGGTACTAGGTTAGCCACAATAAAATAAAGCACCAATCAGACTCCCAAAGCTCCTGATTATAGGCCTTAATTCCTAGATAGCATTTCTGGACCCACACTGGGTAAGATAGGAATGCACTGTTCTGGAAGGGAGGATTCAGTCCTGACAAGATTCACCAGTGCTGACTAACAAGCTCTGGGGCTTTGAATAAAAAGCAAAGGTAGTCACGGAGTAAGCACTATAGGCCGGGTGTGTCTAGCTGGCTTCATGTGTGACTCGGCATAATCCTAGCTGTTGCAACAGTGAGGGAGTGCTCATGTCTTTCCCTTTTCATTAGCCAAGCACGAAGTGTGAGAGAAGAAAGAGAGAGATTAAGTCAACACAGTAATACAAAGAATGCTCTTGCATTTCACTCAAAACCACCAAGATAGCACCACCAGAAGTCTGCAAGATTCACAGCATTACTCTGGGCTTGGGGTGCCACCAGTGGTGACCTGGAGATAGTGATCAAAGATATAGAACAAATATTCACTTTCCTCTGAATACCTGATAGGCCTTCTCAAGAAGGGCAGATTCAAACAAGTCTACACTGCAAAGAGTAGAGTAAAACTCTTCAATGCCTAGACATTGAAGAATATCTGTAGCATCAAGAATCTCCAGAAAATCATGAGCCACATGAACACATTAAGGCAGCAGTTATCATCCCAAAGTGATGAAGAGAATGTAACTTTTCAGAAAATGAATTCAAAATACTGGCTCTGAAGAAGCTCAGTGAATTTTGAGAAAACACAAGGAAGGAATTCAGAAGACTTTCAGAGAAAATTAACAAAGATTAAAATAACAAAAATACAAGGAGAAACTTTGGCCCTTAAGAATTCAATTAACAAACTTAGAAACATAATCAGTTTCTCTACAGCAAAATTGACAAAGCAGAAGAAAGAATTAGTAAAGTTGGAGAAAGTCTATTTTAAAATATATAGCCAGAAGGAAAAAAAAAGAAAGAATAATTAAAAAAAGCATGCCTACAAGATCTAGAAAATAGATTCAAAAGGGCAAAACTAAGAATTATTGACTTTAAAGGAGAGTTAGAGAGAGAACATGGGATGGAAAGATTATTCAAACCCCAAAATATATCAATATTCACTAACAAGAAGGTCATAGAACATCAAGTATTTATAACCTAAATAATAGTACTTCAAGGCATTTAATTTTCACCTTCCCAAAAAAGTCACAAAAAAGGAAAAAGTCCTAGAGGAAGCAAGATAAACAAACAAACAAACAAACATATGAAGGATATTGGATTCCCAATATGTCTGGGAATAGACATCTCAGTGGAAAACTTACAAGCCAGGAGAGAGTAGTATGCTGTATTTAAAGAGCTTAAGGAAGAAAACCTTAACTCTAGAAATTATGTCCTGCCAAAATATCTCTCAAAGATAAAGATGACATAAGGATTTTCCTAGTCAAACAAAAGCTAGGGATTTCATCAACATCAGACATGTCCTGCAAGAAGTGCTAAAAGGAATGCTTCGATGTGAAAGAAAAGGACATTTTGAACAATAAGAAATCATCTAAAGGTATAAAACCTATAGGTATCAGTAAGTGCACAATTCAGAATATCCTATTGCTATACTTGAAGTGTAGAAACCACTTACATCTTGAATAAGAACACTAAAAGATAAATGAGTCAAAAATAAATACAGTATTTTGCCTTGTAAAATGTTCTCCCATATAAAATGGGCATGCTTTCTTTTACCCAAATTTTCAGGAAAATGCCCCTCAGAAAAGTGGCTGGCTCTCAGGAGAGACACATCTGGGGTGGGTTAACCTTCTCTTGGTAATGTGCAGATATCACTGCCCACGCACAACTACTCTCTCTGTGAAAGCTGCCCCTTCCCTCTCTCCAGGAAGCCCTTTCCTCCCTGCTGTCTCAGGCGCCATGTTGTGTTGCTGGTGGGAAAGGAGCTACTAAGGCCACTTAACCAGCAGCAACCAGTTGGGTCCTTGGGTCTGTATGAAGCTCCTGATCTTACACCACTTCTGAGACATACTACCCATGTATGATGCACATCTTTAGATTTCCTTTAAAAATTTGATCAAACATTATGCATTATATATGGCAGAATACAATAACTATAGCAACATTCTCAAAGATAAATAGCATAAAAAGGTATAAATGGAAACAATAAAATGTCAAAACCCAGGAAGGGATAAAGTTAAAGTGTGAAGTTTCTCTTAGCTTTCTCTTTTTTTTTTTTTTAAATATAAAGAAAGTTAAGGTGCCATCTGTGTAGAATAATTGGTTATAAAATGTTTTCTGTAAGCTTCATGACAACTTAAAATAAAAAAAATCTACAACAGATACACACAAAATGAAAAGCAAAAAATTAAAGCACACTGTTGGAGAAAAATCACTTTCTTTTTTTTTTTTTGCAGTTTTTGGCCAGGGCTGGGTGAACCCACCACCTCCGGCATATGCATATGGGGCTGAGGCCCTACTCCTTTGAGGGACAGGTGCCGCCTGGAGAAAATTACTTTTAACAGGGGATGATATGAAGTGAGGAAGAGGGGACCACAATAATAAGAAATGTAATAAATGTCATGGCAGTAGTTCCTTACCTATTGAGCACAACATTGAACGTAAATGGACTAATTTCTCCAAAAAATCAAAAGATATAAAATAAATGATAAATAAATGGATTAAAAAAATGAGGCCCATCTATGTGATGTCTACAAAAATGTACCTCATCTTTAACAAAACGCATAGATGAACGGAAAGGGATGGGTAGTGCCTGTGGCTCAAGGAGTAGGGAGCCAGCCCCATATACTGGGGGTGACCCAGCCTAGGCCAAAAACTGCAACCAAAAAAAAAAAAAGAAAACGATAAAAGAAAAGAAAAAAGCAAGTAAAGGGATGAAAATATTTCATGTAAATGGAATCAAAAAAAAAAAAAAAAGCTGGAGAGGCTATATATCTGTCAGACGAAATAGATTTGAATAAAAAAGCCACAAAAAACAGACAATGTCATTATATAATGATAAAGCGGTGAATTCTAATTACAAATGCACACAATACTGGAGTATGCAGGTACCTTAAGAAAATATTAATCAGAGGTGAAGAGAGAGATAGGCCCTAATATAATAATAACTGAACACCTGAACACCCTACTTTCTGCATTGGACACATCTATCTAATTAGAAAATCAATGAAGAAACATGGCCTTAATCTAGATTGTAGACCAAATGGATTTAATGTTTAACATTGCATTCTTTAAGTTACTTAAAGAACATTGCATCCAATAGCGTCAAGATTTTTCTCTTCAACTCATGATCATTCTCAAGGACAGACCATGAGTCAGGCCACCAAATGGATCTTAAAAACATCCCCCAAATTGAAAATACATCAAATATTTTCTTGTACAACAGTGGAATAAAACTAGAAATCAATAACAAGAGGAACGTCCGAAACTACACAAACACATGGAAATTAAACAATATGTTCCTGAATGACTGAAGAGTGAATCAGATTAAGACAGAAATTCAAAAATTTGCAAAATAAATGAAAATGAAAGCACAACATACCCAAACTTACAGGATAAAGAAAATAGTAATATGAGGAAAATACATAGCAATAAGTGTCTTTTTTTTTTTTATTGTTGGGGATTCATTGAGGGTACAATAAGCCAGGTTACACTGATTGCAATTGTTAGGTAAAGTCCCTCTTGCAATCATGTCTTTCCCCCATAAAGTGTGACACACACCAAGGCCCCACCCCCTTCCCTCCGTCCCTCTTTCTGCTTCCCCCCATAACCTTAATTGTCATTAATTGTCCTCATATCAAAATTGAGTACATAGGATTCATGCTTCTCATCAAATCAACAACCCAATGATGCATTTTACATTCTCCCAGGTCCCAATGGGGTCACTGCTGAGTTCTATCAATACTAAACACTCAAAGCATAGTTAAAATCAATCCTATATAAACTATTTCAAAAATGGAGGGGGAAGAAAGACACTCAAACTTATTTTGTGAGAACAGTATCATCAAAACACCAACACCAGACAAAGATAAAACAAAAAGAGAAAGCTGTATGCCAATATCTCTGATGAATATAGACCCACAAATCCTTGTCAAACACTAGGAAACTGAATTCAACAACATGCTAAAAAGAGTTAGTCATAATCAAACAAGATTCATCACAGGGACCCAAAGATGGTTCAGCACACACAAATCAATAAATAGAACAAAGGACTAAAACCACATGATCATTTCAATTTTATAAAATATAGCACCCCATCATGATGAAAACTCAAAAAAACTCGAGAGAACTGGATTCAACATAGTAAAAGTTATATAAAAGATCCACAGCTAGCATCATATTCCTTGGGGAAAAAAGTGAAGGGCTTCCTACTAAGATCTGGAACAAGACAAGAATGCTCACAAAGGAAAGAAACAAAGGACAGCCAAATTGGTAAGGAAGAATTCAAATTATCCTTGTTCATAGATGACACAATCTTATACCTAGAGAAACCTAAAGACTCCAATAAAAGATATTGGAACTGATAAATACATTCAGTAAAGTTGTGCCTGTTGTTGATTTCTAGTTTCATCTTCTCATGATCTTAAAAGATGCTTGATATAATTTTAATCCACCTAAATTTGTTAAGATTATTATTATTTTTGCATAACACATTATCTATTGTGGGTAACTTTTTAAGTGGACTTGAGAAGAAGCTATATTCTGCTTCTTTGAGATGGAATTTTCTGTATTCAGAAAGTGTAATTCAAATACTGCATTTTTGAGTTTCTATCTAGATTATCTGTCCATTGTCAAAAGTGGTATATTGAGGCTCCTTACTATTGTTGTATTGCAGTCTGTCTCTATTTTAATATCATTTTAAAATTAATTTATTTAGATGTTCCAGTGTATAGTGTATATATATGTGTGTATGTGTATAAACAATTATTATATTTTGTCTGTAAATTAACCTTCTTTCTCTATTTTACTTTTATTTATTTATTTGTTTTCTTTGGCTTTTTTTTTTTTTCTTGACACAGAGTCTCACTATAGTGTCACCCTGGATAGAGTGCCATGATGTCACAGCTCACAGCAACCTCAAACTCTTGGGCTTTAGCTATTCTTTTGCCTCAGCCTCCCAAGTAGCTGGGACTACAGGTGGCCACCACAGTGCCACGTTACTTTTTTGTTGTAGTTGTCATTGTTTATTTAGCAGGCCTGGGGGGCTGGGTTCGAACCCACCAGCCTCAGTGTATGTGGCTGGCACCCTAACCACTGAGAAACAGGTGCCAAGCCATTCTTTCTTGATTTTAATAGCTTTAGATTAAAATAAGTATAGTTGATAAAGGATATAAGTATAGCCAGCTTTTTGCTTTTTATTTTCTATTTGCATGGAATATTTTTACCGTCACTTCATTTTCAAACTATATGTATTCTTAATGTTAAAGTGAATATTTTGTTGGAAGTACATGATTGGATAACAATTTTTTAATTCATGTAGCCACTCTTTTTATTGAATAACTTAATCCATTTAAATTCAAGGCAATTATTGATAAGTAAGGGCATGCCACTGTCATTCTGTAATTTGTTTTCTGATTCATTAGCAGGTCCCTCTTTCCTTGTCACATACTGTCTTCCTTTGTGGTTGAATGGCCGTCTGTTATGCTATGTTTTGAATCCATTGTTTATATGTTTTCCTCAACTACTATAGACTTTTGCTATGTGTTTACCTAGTTTTATATAAAATATCTTTTCTTACAGTGTATACAAGATAAATATATCTTATAATAATGAGATATCTTGTTACAGTAATAATAAGATAACAAAGCTTATTATATTTATATATAACATATAATATATATTATTATATATAATATTGTTATATATTATTATATATTATATTCTATACTATTATATATCATAATGATGTATATAATATAATTTTATTATATATAAATTATAATAGACAAAGAAAGTGTCTATTTTATTTATATATATATATATATATATATATATATATATATACTTCTGATAAGGCTTATTTTATTTTATTTTTTGTTTTTGTTTTTTTAGAGATAAAGTCTCAGTTTGTCGCCCTCGGTAGAGTGATGTGGTATCACAGCTCACAGCAACCTCCAGTTCTTGGGCTTAGGTGATTCTCTTGCTTCTGCCTCCCATGTAGCTGGGACCACAGGTGCCTACCACAATGCCTGGCTATTTTTTGTTGCAGTTTGGCCAGGGTCAGGTTTGAACCCACCACCCTCGGTATATAGGGCCAATGCCCTACTCACTGAATCACAGTTGCTGCCCAAGACTTATCTTATTCTTTTTTTTTATTTTTTTGCAGTTTTTGGCCGGGGCTGGGTTTGAACCCAACACCTCCAGTGTATGGGACCAGCCCCTTACTCTTTTGAGCCACAGTTGCTGCCCGACTTATCTTATTCTTATAGGTAAGATAAATCTTATCAAGACTTATTCTTATACTTAAGATAAGTCTTATCAGAAGTCTAATATAAAATATCTTATTCTTAAAACCAGTTACTTTAAGCTAATAGAAATTTTCATTTAATGGAATATAAGTACTTCATACTTTTCACTCTCCCACCCCTATATTTTATCATTTGAATGCCAGAATTTACATTTGTTTGTGCAAACTTGTATCTCCTAACCATTTATTGTTGCTATAGTTTTAAAAAATAATTTTATTCTCTTGGGATGGTTTTGATTTGCATTTCTCTGATGATTAGGGACAATTAGCATTTTTTCATGTTTTTGTTGACAATTCAACTGTCTTTTTAAGAGAAGGTTTTGTTGAAGTCTCTTGTCCACTTATAAATGGGATTGTTTGCTTTTTTCTTGTTTATTAGTTTGATTTCTCTGTAGATTCTAGTTATCAGCTGTTTGTCAAATTTGAAGCATGGAAATATATTTTCCCATTTGAGAATAACCCACATCACAAAATTGCAAAGCTCCTGATGCTGGTGTGCAAGTGGAGAGAAGGGAACACTTTTATAATGCTGATAGGATTGCAAAGTAATAAAGTCTCTTTGGAAAGAAGTTTGGAGAATTCTCAAAGAGCTAAGAGTATACCTTCCATTTGATCCCACAATCCCAATGCTAGGCATCTAGCCAGAAGAAAAATACAATTGCACTAGAATGTTTATTTCAGCTCATTCACAATTGCCAAGTTGTAGAATTAACCCAAGTGCCAATCAACAGATGAATGAATTCGTAAACTGTGGTATAAATATACTGTGGAATATTATTCAGCCATAGAAAAGATGGAGGCCTTATATCTTTTGTATTTACCTGGATGGAGCTGAAGCACATTCTTATTAGTAATGTATCACAAGAATGGGAAAGCATATATCCAATGTACTCAATAAAATATGAAACCAATAGATAAACAACTATACTCTCACATGAGAGAAAAACACATTTTAATTGAAATGGGGGAGGAGGGAAATGGAAAAAGGGGGTTAGAAAACCATCACCTAAGGTGCGCAATGTAAAGGTACACAGCGTACCCATTATGTGAAGGGCTCAACTATAACTTGAACTTTACCTAAGAAATGCAAATACGGTAGCCTAATCATTTATGCATTTATATTTATCTGAAATCATGTAAAAATTACAAGTACTAAACAAAACAAAAGACAAAAACAACAGCTGCTGGTGAGGATGCACAGAAAAAGAAATGCTTACCCACCGTTGATGAGAGCATAAACATCACACCGTGGCCCATAAATATGTATAATTATTTTGTGTAAATTAAAAATTAAAAAGATAATATGGCTTTTTAGCTATTCTTACAGGGATGAATTTCCTTTCTAGTAGTCATGTACTCCCTTAGCTTTTGACTAGAATAGATTTTACTTCTTTCTCAATTCTGGAGGGCAGTTTTGTCAGAAAAAGTATTGACTGGAATTTTTTTTTTCCTTAGCACTTTTCATATATCATCTCCCTATCTCCTGAGATAATTTATTGAAAGATATATTGGGGATTCCATGAAGATGATATGTTTCTTATCTCATATTAATTTCAGTATTCTTTCTTTGTCTTTGATCTTTGATGATTTAATGTTGTTTCTGGTGAGCTTCTCCATACTTCAGTTTTATTTTTTGTATACATATCCTGGATATATACACAAAAACATGTAGTATGTATATATAACAAAATGCTGTATGGTCTTGTAATGTATTTTGAAGTCATGTAGTGTGATGCTTCCAGTTTTGTTGTTTTTACTTAGGATATCCTTAGATAGTATGGCTCTTTATTAATTCCATACAAATTTTAGGACTTTTTTTCCTATTTCTTTGAAAAATAATATTGGCATTTTGATAAGGATCATATTGAAATGGTAGATTGCTTTAGGCAGTATGATAATTTTCATAAAATTAGTTCTGCAGATGCATGAGCATAGGATATCTTTCCTTTTGTATCATCTTCAATTTCTTTCATTATTTTTTTTTTGTAGCTATCTTAAAGCCTCCTGAGAAAAATCTATTCCTAGTGCTTATCATAAATGGTAGTGCTTTCTTGATTTATTTTTCAACTAGTTTATTACTGATGTATAGATATACGACCAATTTAAGTATGTTCTTTTTTTATTCAACTTTACTGAATCAGCTTATCTGATTTAAGAGCTCTTGTGTGGTATTTTTAGTTTTTTTTTTTTTTCTAGAAATAATGTTATCACCAAAGAGGGAGAATTGGAATTCCTCCTTTTGAATTTGATGTTTTTAATTTTTTTCTATTTCCTGTTGTGTTTTGCTTTTTATTTGTTTTAAGAAATATTTCCATTTTCGGGCGGCGCCTGTGGCTCAGTGAGTAGGGCGCCGGCCCCATATGCCGAGGGTGGCGGGTTCAAACCCAGCCCCGGCCAAACTGCAACCAAAAAATAGCCGGGCGTTGCGGCGGGCGCCTGTCGTCCCAGCTACTCGGGAGGCTGAGGCAAGAGAATCGCGTAAGCCCAAGAGTTAGAGGTTGCTGTGAGCCGTGTGACGCCACGGCACTCTACCGGAGGGCGGTACAGTGAGACTCTGTCTCTACAAAAAAAAAAAAAAAAAAAAAGAAATATTTCCATTTTCTATTTAATTTCTTACTTGACCCAATTATCAGCAAGGAACATTCATTAACTTCCATATATTTGTACAGTTTCCACTGTCCTTTTATTGTTGATTTCTTGTTCCGTGGTCTCAGAAGATAATTGCAAAAATTTTGATTTTTCTAAAAGTTTCTTGATACTTGTTTTTTGTCCTAATATATGATCCATCTTGGCAAGTATCCCATGTGCTGATGAGATGAATATTTATTTCATAGCTGACGAATGAAAAGTTTATGTAAGTTATTAGCTCCTTTTAGTCTGATGTGAAGTTAAAAAATCAGTGTTTCTTTGTTAATTCTATGTCTATATAATCTGTCTAATTTTAAGAGAAGGGTGTTAAAATCTTTAACTATTATTGTATTAGAGTTTATTTTACCTTTTAGACGTAAAAAATATTGGATTTATATAAAGGTTTCTCCAGTGTTGTTGCAGGCATCTTTAGAATTTTTATATCTTCTTGCTGTATTGCTCCCTTTACCATTATTTACTGACTTTTTTCATCTATTTGTTTCTCACTTAAACTCTGTTAAAGCTGATATAAGTATAGCTACTTCAGTATACTTTGAGTTTGAATTGTATCTTTTTGATTATTATCTCTGATTATCTCTGTCTACACAAAATATCTTTCCCTAACCCTTTACTTCCAATCTATATGTCTTTTTTTTTTTTTTTTGATTAATATAAGGGTACATAAAATTAGGTTACATTGTTTGCATTTGTTAGATAAAGTCTAAGTTATAGTTGAGCTCTTTACTGAACACATCCATATACTTCTACAATGTGCCCCTTTGGTGAGAACTTTCCAAACCCCCTTCAGTTTCCAATAAAGAGCATATAGTTGGGCCATGTCTTTGATCCATTCAGCCAATTTATATCTTTGCAGTGGAAAGTTTAATCTGATTACATCAATGCTAATTTTGCTATGTATTAAGTAATTTTGTTGGATATATTCTTTCTTTTTCTTATTGTTTATCATTGTGGCTTGGTGATTTTCTCTAGGTTTTCTCTAGAGGTAATTTTTTTTTTTTTTTTTTTTGTATGAAAGGTCTTCATTGGAGAGGGAGGGATGCTGTAGAGCAGCACCAAGGAGGAGAGAAAAGAAGAGAGAGAGAGAAGAAAAGAGAAAGAGAGGAAAGAGAGAGGGGGTAGGGGGAAAAAGTGAGAGAGAGCGAGAGGGAGTCTAGAGGTAACTTTTAAGTCTTTACTTTTCCTTGTTTGTGTGTTTTCTCTCCCAGTGGTTTTTATATTTTCATGAGTTTTGATAATGATAAGTATTGTTCTAATATGCCATGTGCAAGACTTTCTTAAATCTTTCTTGTAAGGGCCAGTGTAGCAATGATAAATTCCCTAACTTTTGCATGTCCTGGTAGACTTCATGTCTCATTTATTTCTGAAGGGTAACTTTGCAAAGTGTAGAATTCTTGGCTGTCAGAGGTTTTTGCTGTTGTTGTTTGGTCAGATTTTTTTGTTTGTTTCTTTGTTTCCCAGTACTTTCATTGCATAATTCCCTTCTTTCCTTGCCTGTGCGATTTCTGTTGAGAAAATCACTGTTAGTCTGACAGAGCCTCCTTTATATGTGACTTTAGATGTTTTTCTCTTTCTGATTTTAAATTCTCTCTTTGGCTCTGGCTTTTGTGAATTTGACTCTAATATGCCATATAGAAGACTTTTTTGAATAGTATCTTTTTGATTATCTCTGAGCCTCTTGTATCTGGATTTCTAAATGTCTTGCCTGACTTAAGAAGTTTTTATCTATTACTTTGTTAAATATTCTTAATATATATATTTAATCCTTTCGTTTTCTCTTTGCATTCTGGGACACTGAAAATTTAAACATTTGGTTGCTTTATGATGTCTCTTATGTCATATAGAATTTCCTCAGTCTTATTTCTTTATTTATGTCTGGTTCTGTTATTTCGAAAGACCTGTCTTTGAGTCCTGAGATTATTTCTTCTTCCTGATATAGTCCATTGTTAATACTTTCAATGTGTATGTGTTTCACTCAATTAATTCTTCAGTTCCAGAGCTTCTGTTTGGTTGTTTTTCTGATATCTATCTCTTTGGTAAATTTCTCATTCATTCCCTAAATTATTTTTCTGATTTTTGTGTGGTTTTGCTGGAGAATTTTTTACTATGCTTCTCTAATATAAATTCCTTTTTTTTATTGTTATTGGTTACTATATGTTATTGGTTACTATTATTATGTTCTTTTGTCAGTTTCATACTTCCTTGATTTTTTTATGCTTTCTGTGTCCATGCCTGGATAGATGCACATTTGATGTAGCACTTACACCTTCCAATTATATGAATTTGCTTTCATAGGAGAAGAATGTTTCCATAAAGAAGTATCTATAGTTTTGGTTGTGGATAGTGCTTTGGTTTTGATTCTGGGTGTATGAATTATTATAATCTCTGTGTGATTTCTTTGGCTGTAAACAATATCTGTTATTTACTTGGTATCTTAGGTGTTATTGTTAGTAGAGGCTCTGATGAAGTTTCTCAGGGTATTGCGATGCCAGGAGGATTGGTCTTTGGGCCCCTGTGGTGATAACAGTGGGTCCGGCGTTGGGCCCTACAGTGGCACGTATTGGCACTGGTGTTAGCATGTTTAGGAAGGCCAATTCTTGGGTCTCTAGGTGACTTCTCAGGTGTTGAAGATGACTGCACCAATGTGCTGGACAGATGTGGGGCTTCAGGGATGTGGAGATGTGGGGGTTGTTGGGCCCCAGGGCAGGATGCAGGGGCTGATCTCTTAAAATGGTGCTGTGCTGTGTAACTGTTTAGGATTTGTGGGCTTCGGGGACCAAGCTTGAGCCTCTCTGGAGCAATGCATGCTAGTCTAAGAGTCTACAAGGGTTGAGGTGTTCTCCTGTGGCTAAGACTTCAGGATTCCCATGGTGGGAATGGACCATTTGGGGGTCTATGTATACTTTCCTTTCATTAGGAAAGGCTGTATCATTTCTCTCTCCTTCCTTGATTTTGGTCTTTCTAGTCTCTTGTTTGTTGAACTTTAATGTTCTCTTAGACCATCTATTCAAAATGTGATTGTCCACTTGCTATTTTGGTTTTTCTTTATAGAAGTGGTGAGTACCAGATTTATCTACTCAGCCATCTTGAAGTCCCTCACCAGTTTTTCATTGTTTTCTTTAATTGCATGTGTGGGCTGGGAAGGTGGCTCACACATGTGATCCTACCACTCTGGGAGGCCAAGGTGGGTGGATTGCTTGATCTCAGGAGTTTGAGAACAGCCTAAGCAAGAGCAAGAACCATCTGTACTAAAAATAGAAAAAACATTTGTTGCAGGCACCTGTAGTCCCAGATACTTGGGAAACTGAGGCCAGAGGATTGCTAAGGCCCAAGAATTTGGGGGTGTTGTGAGCTATGACCCCATGGCACTCTACCCAGGGCACAACATAAGACTGTGTCTTAAAACAATTTGCATGCAGATATATACATGATGTTTTTATACACTAGATAAACAAATATTTTGACATAAAATTTTAGTTTAATAAGTGTTTTTATAGAATTTTCCAACTATCAACTCCTCTGATGAGTATAAGCTGCTCTTCAAATATTTTCCACCATGTGCTTTGGATTATTTGATGGAAATATCAATGCAACATTTGAGGAATATTCAGTAAGTTCCAGTAGTTTCATGTATCATTTATCTTTATAGATGATTTTTATATTTAGGTCATGGTATATTTCAAAGGAAGTGTGGCATATTAACCATCAATTATACTTTCAGAAATAGTGCTGAAGTAAATTTTAGATGTTATTTGGTTAAATTTCTGTACTTGGAATACTAATATAAGGACTATTTGGAATTTATGTGTTTACTCTTTATTTCTAGAAGCTCAGTTAGTGTTGAAAAAACATTCTCAGATTTAATGGCCAGTTTATCATTATTGTATCATTCTTTAGGAGTGAGCCAAAATCCAACAAGCCATGCAATCTCAAAGTTAAAGCCGCTGTATGAATGTACTTAAATGTCAAAAAAATAAAATGGTATATTCTGCCAGCTACATGAAACAAATAACGAACTGACAAAATCAGTCAAACAAGTTTTTGGCATTGTACATATTCAGTAAGTGTGAATGACCTAAAGCTTCATCTTTTATTGTAAAACCAAGGTTTTATATACAGTTTATCAGAGAACTTCCTTTTCTTGATCCTTCCTCAGCTATTTTTCTAATTTCCCTTTGATTGTTTAACTTTTTGTGCATTTTTATCTTTATCAATTAATAATCTTCTTAACTACACAGTCAATTGGGCAAACTATTATTTGTTGCTATGTGAGGCTGGAAAGGGAGAAAATTATATGGTAACAATAGTGGTAATGATGAAGATGTTGATGATGGGTAATAGTTTATATTCACTATTTATTCTCAATGATTCTGAAATATCTCCCTTGCATCCAAAAATAATCAGCACTGTTATAGCTATTCCCTATTGGTCATTTTGATATATTCTTACACTTTCTGTAGTAGTAATTTGGATACAATTTTCCCCCTTTAGCTGAATACGAAAATGAAATCTTGACCTGCCTGAACTTCCTATCTGATTAAATTTAGGACCACATGTTAACAGCAAAGTTGCAGGGAAGAGGAGATAGCTGAGTGTAAATAGGACTTGTGAGGAATAGCAGCTCAACTGGCTTACATTATACACTGTGTTTATATCTATCGCTTTATCCTTTCTCTTTCTATCCCCAATTATAAAACAGACATTAAATATCACAGAGTTGAAAAACATAATCAAATAAAAAATTGCAAAATAAGAAAAAGCTAGCTACAATTGGTCAGATTTTTTGAAATGTGGCATTCATTTACATTCATAGAATCTTTTATTTAATTCTGCTTCCTCAGACAATTATTCTCTTGTTACTTCTATGCCAGATAGAGACTTTCATCTCTGTGAATAAATAGGACAGAGAGTGAATCTTCATGGCACTCATTTTCTCTTAATATGCAAACACATATACCACAATAATAATTAGCACTCCCCTAAGGAAGAAAGATACAAATGAGATTTTAAGGTTGTATAGTAATTTATAGTGTATGGAAATGTCTTCATGCTCAACAATTTATTTGGATGCATTTTAATCTTCTACTGAAGGCAGTAACAGCAATCTATACTCATAAAAACAAGCAGGCTATGCAGAGACACTAAAAACATCTTTATTGGGTTCAAGGCTGTGTTAGGCTGCCTTATGCTACAATGAAGGAGTATCTAAGGTTGAGTAAATTTATTTAAAAAAAGGTTTATTTTTATCAAAGTTCTGCAGATTGTACAAGAAGCATTGCACTGGCATCTGCATCTCGCGTAGGCTTCAGAGAGATTGCAATCAGGGTGCAAGGATGAAGGGGAAGCAGATGTGTCACATGAAGAGGTGTGTGAAGCTCCTTTAAACTATCAGCTCCCAAGTGAAATAATAAGGTGCAAGAAGAGCACCAAATTATTCATTAGGGATTCACTCTTATGAACCAAGAACCTCATACCGTGCCCCACCTCCAACACTGAGGATTAAATTTTATTTTGTGATCATTATAGATTCACATGCAGTTGTAGGAAATTATACACAGATATCTTTTTTTCTTTTTTCAGTTTTTGGCCAGGGCCAGGTTTGAACCCACCACCTCTGGCATAGGGGGCCGGTGCCCTACTCCATTGAGCCACAGGCACTGCCCTGAGGATTAAATTTTAATATGAGATTTGAAGGGGTTAACATGCAAAAGATATCAAGAGGCTTAAGAGTCACGGTGGATGATGAAATATAAATGCCATATTTACTTATTACATGGTCAACAAAGAATACAAGGCCCGATGAAGAGCATAATTGTGATTAAATCCATATCTACTATAAAACTCAAAATTCCCCATTGTTTTTAAACAGGTGAAGAAGACTTTATTCAAGATGGTTGCAATAGGAGACAGAGACTGAACTAAACACTGCTTTAAAAAGGCAAGAAAACTTCTATATAAAGGGGTGAAAGCGCTTGAGGATTTTAGGTTTGAGGATAGTCAGTGTGGTTGGGGCATCTGTATTTGCTAGTTAGCTTTTATCTATGTTAGGCCACCACCTTAACACAGAGACTAAGAGATGGGGGTGCTATCTTCCCTTTTTGTCATTATTTCAAAATATAATGGGAGTACAAATGGTTTTGTTACATTGATCACTTTCGTTATGCTTGAGTCAGGGTTATAAATGTGCCTATCACCCACATAGTGTTCAGTGGACTTGTCATGTGGTGTTCAGTGGACTTTGACCATTTCTTTCTTCCTACTTGATTTGCCCAGAATTTTACTTCTTTCCTTAGGCTGATATCTAGATGAATTTCTCCAACATTTTCTTCTAGAATTCTTATTGTGTCATACATGAAATTTAGTCTTGTATCCATCTTAAATTGACTTTCATGAGTGGTGAGAGATATGGATCTTGTCTCACTCTGCAAGTGGCTCTCCAATTTTTTCTGACACCATTTATCAAAGGGGATTCTTTTCTCATAGTATATACATTGTTGAATGCTTTATAAAATATCAGTTGGCTGTGAGTGGGTGGCTTTATATGAGGTTTCTCTAGTCTGTTTCATTGATAGATTTCTCTATTTTTGTGCCATGCTGTTTTGGTTATCATAGCCTTGTGGTGTAGTTTGGTGTCTGGTGATGTGATACTTCCAAATTTGTTCTTTTCGCTTAAGCTTGCTTTGGATATTCAGGTGCTTCTCTGGTTTCAAACGAAGTATAGAATAATTTTTCCTAGATCTGTCAAATATGTTGTTGGTATTTTGATGTTGATGGCATTTAATCTGTAAACCACTTTGGGTAATGACTTTTAACGTTCCTAAGTAGTGTATTTTCTTTATGGGTACATTGAATGATATTGAGTATTTGATCCACTTTTAAGAGGTTCTGATCCACTTTTAAGAATGTTACTGATTTATAATCATTGATTTTGTAAGCAGAGTCTTTTCTAAATTATCCATCAATTTCCAATTTGTTGCTAAATTATCACCAAAGTCTCTTGGTGGAGTCTTTGGGGTTTTCTAGATATAAAAACATACCATCAGCAAAATGTGCTCATTTCTTTCTCTTGCCTGATCTCTCTGTCTAGGACTTCCAACACCATTTTGAATAGAAGTGGTGACAATGAGCACCCATGTCTTATTCTAGTTCTTAGGGGGAATGCTTTTAACTTTTCCCATTCATTATGATGTTGGTTGTGAGTTTACAATTTTGTAAATTTTACAATCTTCCTTCTATGCCTAGTTTGTTGAGGGTTTTTATCTTGAAAGGGTGCTGAATTTTGTGTAATATTTTTTCTGTGTCTTTTGAGATGACCATGTGGCTTTTGTTTGCGTAGTGAATTACATATATGCTGAACCACCCTTGTACCCCTAGGTTGAATCCCACTTGGTCATAGTGGATTATTTTTTAGATGTGCTGTTGAGTTCAGTTTGCTAGTGTTTTATCAAATACTTTTGTATCTATATCCATAAGGAATATCAGTTTGTAGTTTTCTTTTTTCATTGTGCTCTTTCATGACTTTGGTATCAAGGTTATACTGGCTTTATAGAACAAGTTGGGAAGAATTTTATCCTCCTCAATGTTATGGAATAATTTTTGTTTAATGGGTAGCAGCTCTTCTTTGTAGGTCTGGTAAAAGTTAGTTGTTAATCCATTTAGTCCAGGGCTTTTAATTGTTGGAAATTTTTTTTATTATTGCTTCAATCTTGTTTGGTCATTATCGGTCTGTTTATAAATTCTATTTATTCTTGATTGAGTCTTTAGAAGTTGTGTGTTTCTAGAAATTTGTCCATGTTCCCTGTATTTTGAGTTTGTATGTGTAAAGATTTTCATAGTATTCACAGATGATATTTTGTATATTATACCTGGCATCACATGTAATATTTTCTTTTTCATTTCTGATTGAGCTTATCTGTCTCCTTTCTCTTCTATTCTTGGTTAATCCCACAAGAGGATTATCCATTTTATTTATCTCTTCAAAGAATCAACTTTTGTGTTTTATTGACTTTCTGTATTGTTATATAGTTTTCCATTTAGTCTAATTTTACTGTGACCTTTGTTATTCATTTACTTCTACTGGCTTTGGGTTTGTTCTGTTCTTCCTTTTTTTCATTTTTTGAGATACGTCATTAAACTCTTGATTTATAATCTTTCCCTTTGATGTACATATTTAATTCTATGATTTTTTTCCTTAAGTCTAATTTTACTGAATCTCATAAGTTTTGATAGTTTGTGTCCTCTTTGTCATTAAGTATGAGGAATACTTCTATTTCCATCTTAATTCTTTTATTAAGAATCATTAATCATTCAGTAGAAGGTTGTTTATTTTCCATGAGTTTGTGTAGAATTAAGCGTTTCTTTTGGAATTGATTTTTAGTTTTATTCCACTGTGATCCGAGAAGATACTTGGTATGTTTCCTTTATTTTTAAAAAATTTTTGAGACATGTTTTGTAGCATAAGATAAGATTAATCTTGTAGATGTCCCCTGTACTAATGAAAAGAATATATATTCAGTAGTTTTGGTTTAAATGTTCTGTGATTGTCTGTCAGGTCCGTTTGCTCTAGAGTCTCATTTAAGCCCAGTGTTTATTTATTTTCTGCTGTGATGATCTATCTAGTTCTGTTAGAAGAGTGTTCAAGTCCCTAGGAATTACAATGCTGCTGTTAATTCTTTTGATTAGATATAGTTGAGTTTTGGCACTCCTTTGTTAGATGAGTGAATATTTATTATTATTTCTTCTTATTGAGTTGCTCCCTTTACCTATGACCATCTTTGTCTTTTTATAGTATTATTGATACCAGATCAACTTTATTGAATATAAAAATGGCTACCCCTACTTTCTTTCGGTTTCCATTTTCATGGAATATATTTTTCCATTTCTTCACCTTGAATCTTTATGAGTCCTTGTGGGTTACATGTGTTTTCTAGAGATATCAGATAATTTGGCTTGTATTTTTCATCCATTCAGCTAGCCTGTGTCTTTTAAATGGAGCATTAATGATGCAGATTACTAATGATGATTGATAGAAGTCAGTCATTTCTTTTTTTTCACAGAACAGTAACACTTTTATTCCCATCAATGATGCTGATGGGGCCTGACCTTCACAAAGGAAAATGGTAAGAAATCAGAAGGAGGGAGGGGGCCACAGGAGCCTCTATTCTTTCTGCCCTACACTTTTGCTAACCCTGCCAGAGTCTGTGCCTCCAGACCAGAGGGGCTGCCACTCCCTCGGCCAGGGTAGAGTCCTGTAGAGTCAAAGGAAGGCTACAACAGGAAAGCCGGGCCCAGCATGTTCTTCTAGAGCAGGCTACAAATGGAAATGGGGCAACAGGTGGGTTGTTCCCCGTAGTGACTGGTCCTGGGCTTTCAGTGACTTGCTAAGGCTTATGGTGGCCCCTGTTGGCTCTGCCTCTCCTTCAGCACCCTGCACACCCACATGGACACCATGGTGGCATTTCCATCATTGAATTGCACAATGAATGGATGGCTCATAAATTCCTCAGGTGCTGGCCTTTCTTTTGGCTGCTTTCACAAGCACTGAGTGATGAAATGTACAAATGGCTGGGAGAACTCTCCAACTGGAAGGATGGGTGAATCCTCATCAACAATGCACTGCAGAAGCTGGAGAGGCATTAAAGATCCCTGATTTTTCTGAATCTGAGGATATGGAAACCTCCCAAGAGCAAGCTCCATGAAAGGGATTCCTAAGCTCCAAACATCAGAATGAATTCCGTATTGGTCCCCTGAAATTCTTTCAGGAGCCATATAATCATTTGTTCCAACAGTCTTGGCTATAGAATTCACCACTTGGTGCTAATTCTAAAGTCATACAGCTTGACCTGTCTCCTCTTGTGTTGACTAGCATATTGGAGGGCTTTACATCTCTATGTAAAATCTTTAAACGCCAAAAATAAGTAAGGTCTTTAACAACAGCAACTGCAATTCTGCCAAGGACATGCTCTGGAATTTTCCTATATACTTCCAAAGATCCCCCATCCATGAATTCTGTACATATTGAAATTGTGCTTTCTACAAAAAATGCCCTATGATATATGATGAATCACACTTATAAAGATATGTGGAGGCTGTTCTCTTTGTCATTTTGGGTAGTCCTTTATTACTTTATTTTACCTCTTGGGCTATTGTTTTATATGAGCTATGAGATTTGGCTTTTGGGAGGGTTTAACATGGGGAGAAATACTTACTGTTGCTAATCCATGTATGCAATTCTGAATATTTCCTATGGTGCAAGTCTGGTCTCAACAAATTCCCTCAGTGTTTGCTTATCTTGAAAATACTTTGTTTCTTCTTCATGTACGAAACTTAATTTTTCAGGATAAGAATTTTGAGTCTGGTAGTTGTTCTGTTTAAGGAGACTCAAGATGGAGCCCCAGATCTTTCTGGGCTATAAAGTCTCAGTTGAGAAGACTGTAAGCCTGATGTGTTTCTTTGTAAGTTTCTTGATGTTTTGGGTTCACATCTCAGAGTAGTTAGTTCTTTAAGTTTATTTTGGCCAATTTGATGACTATGTGTCATGGCGATTGCCTCTTTGCAATGAATCTCACAAGTGTCAAAAGAGAAAATATACAAGTTTGGACTGGATTTTTGTATGTATTTCTTATAATTATTTGTGAAATTGGTACTTTTGACATTTGGAATGAAAAAAAAAAATAAAAATTTAGCCTAGAGGCCTAGGTATTTTTATTATCCCCTTCTGTTTTTTTTTTGTCTCACAACCATAACAAAATATTGTATATCTTCAGCAATAATTCTGAAAAGAATATTTTGATTTGTTAAAACTCAAAATCACAAGTAAAATTGTCCTAGTATACAACTCTATCCTTCCTTTAAGAAAAAGAAGAAAATAATGGGAAATAATGAAGACCTTTATGATGAGTTACAATATTGAAAAGATCACTGCTAGCATGTATAAAATAGACAAATAAGTCCAAAGTGAACACATTCATAGGGACTTCTATTCAGAATCCCAGAATAGAGAATTGAACAATTGGTCAATTGTGGGTATTTCTACCTTTATTTTAAATATTATATTCTGAGAATTGGGGAAGATGGCGGACTGAAGCCAGCTTTCCACAGAGGCTCCCATCCTGAAGGAGAGTTAGGGGATGAAAATTTAGCAAGTAACCTGATGGATTCGAGCAACACCAAGCGAGAAAGTTGAAGAACACACATCAACCCCGCTGAGGAGAGCTGCGACCACAAGGAAGCAAACAAAAGGTACAAAACCCATCACCAAGTGGACGGGAGTCCCCCCTCCCCCACCTGATCGGCTTAAGGGCCCCACAAACAAAAGGGCAGAAATCAAAGGCCATCCCACTACACTTCACGGGAGAGACCTACTACAAACTGGACCTACCTCCCTTACTAGGATGCCTAGGCGTTCTCCTGCCAGGCACAAAACTGTATAAATCTGTAAATATCCTTTGCCGGCAACTCTGAGCACCCAGCACTTCCCTCCACTCTCTCTGAGGTCTGACAGCCTGTCCCCCAGGAGTTCGGATTCTTGGGTGACTCCTAAAGGGGAGAGGACAGTCCCCGAGCTGCAGCTGATCAGTGCTGATTCTGGGGCACGGGAGAGAGGTGAGGACAGTCAGCGGAGGGAGATGCTCACCAGGGTGGCGCTTCCCCAAGGTGAGGTGCAGCAGCCCTCCTTAGGCAACAATACAACCAGGCATATAACTGAGTTGAACTCGCTACCAGCTGCTCTGAGCTCCCTGCTGCTCTGAGCTCCTGGCTCTCCCCCTGCCCTCGCTCTATGGTCCGGAGACCTGAGCGCCTGCCATGTGACCCAGCAGGGAACTGGGTGGAGCTGAGTCTGTACACTGCCCAGCGTTCTGGGCTCCAGCCACTCCCCCCACCCCACCCCCACTCTGAAGCCTGAAGGCTTGAGCTACAGCGGTATAATGGGGCGAGAGACTGGGAGGAAGTGAAATTGCTCACTGTTGACTGGGCTCCCTGCAGCTCTGAGCCCTTGCTAGCTCTGAGCTCCCGGCGCTCCCCCCCCGCCCTCGCTCTGTGGTCTGGAGACCTGAGCATCTGCCGTGTGGCTGGGCAAGGAACTGGGTGGAGCTGAGTCTGTTCGCTGCCCGGCCGGTTCTGGGCTCCAGCTGCTCCCCCCACACCCCCTCACTCTGAAGCCTGGAGGCTTGGGCTGTGTTGGTGCGGTGGAGCCAAAGATTGGGAGAAATTGAGTGAACTTGCTGCCCGCGGCTCTGAGCTCCCAACACCCCACCACACCCTCACTCTGGGATTTGGAGGCCTGTCCCCTGGGAGTCCAGATTCTTGGGGGATTTTTCGGGGCGTGGACAGTGCCTGAACTGTGGCTGGTTGGTCCTGACTCTGGAACACAGGAGTGAGGCTGTGGGAGACCCACATCAGAGCGGCAGCTCCCTTAGGCAGCTGAAGCCATACCCCCTGCCTCCCAGGGCAACCAGAGGAGGCCACCCCTGACTATAGGATTTGCCTGAGGTGACTCACAGACCCTGGAAACTTCCAGGGTAGGGCCGACTCAGAGAACTGAGACTTCAACCCAGAGTAAGTGCTTCAGTGAGGTAAAACAGAAGCCAGCTGACGATAAGTCAGAACCACTCAGCCCCACTACACCAGACAGGGCCCCAGTCTCTCAGGCTACAACACTGAACGGGCCCTCAACAAAACCCTAGGGGAAAAATCAAAGGGAGTAAAACAACCATGGGGCGGAATCAGCGGAAAATCTCTGGTAACATGAATAACCAGAATAGATCAACCCCCACCCAAGGAAAGAAATGGTGGATGTAATTGAAGATCCCATTCATAAACCACTGGCAGACATGTCAGAAATCGAATTCAGAATTTGGATTGCATACAAGATTGATAAAATGGAATTAGGAATTCGAGGAGAAATTCAAAAGTTGTCTCAAGAATTTAACGAATTTAAAGACAAAACCACCAAAGACTTAGACACACTGAAGCAAGAATTTACAGCCCTCAAAGATATGAAAAATACAGTAGAATCCCTCAGCAACAGAATGGACCAAGCAGAAGAAAGGATTTCTGACATCGAAGATAAAGCCTTTGAATGCTCCCAAACTCTCAAAGAGGAAGAGAAATGGAGAGCAAAAACGGATCACTCACTCAGAGAGCTCTGGGATAATTCAAAGAAGGAGAATATCCGAATCATAGGAGTTCCAGAAACAGATGAAGTGGCCTCGCTGGGCACAGAGGCCCTTCTGCATGAAATTATGAAAGAGAATTTTCCAGACATGCCTAGAGATTCTGAAATTCAGACAGCAGACAGTTTCAGAACTCCAGAATGATTCAACCCCAATAAGTCATCCCCCAGACATATCATAATTAGCTTCACTAAAGTCAACATGAAGGAGAAAATTCTCAAGGTTATCAGGCAAAAGAAAGCCATTACCTACAAAGGTACGAACATTAGAATGACTGCAGATCTCTCTGCTGAAACTTTTCAAGCCAGAAGAGGGTGGTCATCGACTTTTAATCTCCTAAAGCAAAATAACTTTCAACCCCGGATCTTGTACCCAGCTAAACTGAGTTTTATCTATGATGGAGAAATTAAATACTTTAACGACATTCATATGCTGAAGAAATTTGCCACAACCAAACCAGCTCTTCAGGATATTCTCAGACCTATCCTCCATAATGACCAACACAATCCTCTACAACAAACGTAAACTCACTCAGAAACTCCTGATCAAACTCCAAGTTCTACAATGGCGAAAAGATTAAAATTGTCCACTGGACTTTTGAAAAACTCAATACCCAAAATTTCATCAAACTTATCAATACTCTCCATTAATGTGAATGGCTTAAACTGTCCTCTAAAGAGACATAGGTTAGCTGACTGGATACAAAAACTCAGACCAGATATCTGTTGCTTACAAGAGTCACATCTTAACTCAAAAGACAAATACAGACTCAGGGTGAAAGGATGGTCATCCATATTTCAGGCAAATGGTAACCAGAAAAAAGCAGGTGTTGCAATTTTATTTGCAGACACAATAGGCTTTAAACCAACAAAAGTAAGGAAGGACAAGAATGGTCACTTCATATTTGTTAAGGGTAATACTCAATATGATGAGATTTCAATTATTAATATCTATGCACCCAACCAGAATGCACCTCAATTTATAAGAGAAACTCTAACAGACATGAGCAACTTGATTTCCTCCAGCTCCATAATAGTTGGAGATTTTAACACTCCTTTGGCAGTGCTGGATCGATCCTCCAACAAAAAGCTGAGTAAAGAAATTTTAGATTTAAATCTAACCATCCAGCATTTAGATCTAGCAGACATCTATAGAACATTTCATCCTAACAAAACTGAATACACACACTTCTCATCAACCCACGGAACTTACTCCAAAATCGATCACATCTTAAGTCACAAATCTAACCTCAGTAAATTTAAAGGAATAGAAGTTATTCCATGCATCTTCTTGGACCATCATGGAATAAAACTTGAGCTGAATAACAACAGGAATCTACATACTCGTACAAAAACATGGAAGTTAAATAACCTCATGCTGAACAATAGCTGGGTCAGAGATGAGATCAAGAAGGAAATTGCCAAATTTTTGGAACAAAACGACAATGAAGACACGAACTATTAGAACCTCTGGGACACCGCAAAGGCAGTTCTAAGAGGGAAATTTATAGCGCTGCAAGCCTTCGTCAGGAGAACAGAAAGAGAGGAAGTTAGCAACTTAATGGGACATCTCAAGCAACTGGAAAAGGAAGAACACTCCAACCCCAAACCCAGTAGAAGAAAAGAAATAACCAAAATCAGAGCAGAACTAAATGAAATTGAACAAAAGAACAATACAACAGATCAATAAATCAAAAAGCTGGTTTTTTGAAAAGATCAACAAAATAGATAAACCATTGGCCAACCTAATCATGAAAAAAAGAGTAAAATCTCTAATCTCATCAATCAGAAATGACAAAGATGAAATAACAACAGACTCCTCAGAAATCCAAAAAATCCTTAATGAATATTACAAGAAACTTTACTCTTAGAAATACGAAAATCTGAAGGAAATGGACTGATACTTGGAAGCTCGTCACCTTCCAAGACTTAACCAGAATCAAGTGGAAATGTTGAACAGGCCCATTTCAAGTTCAGAAATAACATCAACCATACAAAACCTCCCCAAAAAGAAAAGTCCGGGACCAGATGGTTTCACATCAGAATTCTACCAAACCTTTAAAGAGGAATTAATACCTATATTACTCAAACTGTTCCAAAATGTAGAAAAAGAAGGAAGTTTAGTTTTTGATCCATTTCAGTGATCATAGGCAATGACTATTGCCATACTATTTATTATGGTAAAAAATAATAAATGGGTAAGACAGAAATTAAGAGACTCTTAAAGAAATTGACCATGCGGAAGACATAATACATGTTGGGCTTAGTTTATCTTGGAACAGAGGAGTCTCAAGCTGAAGAGTTCATATTTGAACCCACTGAGATTTAAAGAGTGAATATAAAATTCACAAGGAGTGAAAGTAAACCATTGGGACAGAGCAAAATTAGCAGGATATGAAGGTGTCTAGAGAGATCAGAGAACCAATACATGAAAGTTATAAAGACAATGTTATCAGTTTAATAGGAAAACCATTATCAAATTATAACTTTCCAAAAGCAATTCATTTTTCAAAATAATTATGTCCATTTACTTGAATTTTCTAAGTTTAAAGTGAACATCTTCAGGAAAATTACAATATCATATCATGTAATATCATATGTCAAAATAGTATCATTTTTACATGAGAAATACTACTAGATCATTTTATGGTTTTTCACAAATCTTCTATTCTATTACTATATTTGGATTTGTAGCTAAGTAATAAATTAAATGTAGCACTTTAATATAATTTGGTCTTTAGAAAATACTAGGCCAACAAGAAAGAAACATTTCACTATTATGCAAATTGTACTCTGTACTCTGTACTGTTACTACAGAGGGCATTTTTCTATGATAATTCCATTTTATGTACATTCTAAATGAAAACTTATTTTTCTAAGAAAATTTGTCTTTAGACATTAGGGTTATTCTATAAGGAATTGAAATATGGAATATTTTAAACAATTTAATTTATATTGTTATTTAGGATTCTTTTATGTGTGAGAAAAAAAGACAAAAAATAATTCAAACTTGTTTAATCTTTATAAAAAGCAATAATTATGAGGAATTGGCTTCTGTAGTTGAGAAGTCCAGGGACTGCTCTACAGGTTTGATATATATGAAAAAATGGTAGAGTTTCTTTTGTTTCAGTAAGCAATTGAAAGAGAGGAATGAATTTTGAAATTTGCTTTAGTAAGAGAATAAAGAGATAGAATTTCAAGAAATGAAGATGGTAAATAATCTGTTCAAAGTATTGCCAAAGCAAGAAAATTTAGAAGTTCCCTGTAGAGAGAATGTATTTGTTGATATTTCATTCAGCTTAAGAAAATAAATATTTAATCTGGCTTAAAAATGATTGCATATGAATATTTTATATTTGGTCCTTCTGCAGTTCTATATTTATGCAACATGATATTGCTTTAACTCATTGGTTTGACAACTATTTCAGCTATAATCAAGTATGCCAAACCTTTAAAGTAAATATTAGTCTTAATTTATTTTTATTTATTTTAATATTCTACTACTGGAAGCAACTTTAAGATATAGGTAAGGATTTAGACCAAAGCCTTCTTGCAACCATCCTGAAGCCATTGAATAACTATTAGACTGAAAAATCAAATATTGCAGGGGAAACAAGAATCTCATTTCTGTAAGACAATTTTTCTTTCCTTTTTTTTCAAAAACAGGCAAAAGTTACAGGATGTATTTATACTGTATATAACACGATTCAAGAGGACTTCAGGAAAATTATTGCAGAAATAAAAATAATGTATTTCATACCAAGATTGAATCATTTTGTTTTTTAATGAGCAAGGGTTATGTTGTAGCATAAAATTTAATACCAAAGACTGGGTTTAGAAGTGATCTAAAAATTACATTAGAGTTTCTTGACTGGTCAAGTTGTTATAAGGGCATATGGGATGATTATACACAACTTTGCAGTTCATTTGTGGAAAATCTGAGAGTAAATTATGATTGCATTTGCTGATCAGGCACCAAGCTATTACATTTTTAAGAAGAGGAAACTAAGGTAGGCTGAAATTTGAAGACAGAGACCAATGATAAGAAGACTGAAGATATGACAGATAGAGATGTAATATTTAGCTTCTTGTATTTTCTTCTACATTTTTCTTTATTATTTTCAGTAGATGTATCAAAGTTTCAATAAAAAATAATAATCTTTAGATACATTGTCATGAGACTACAATAGGATAAATGATTTCTTTTTTTATTAAATTATAGTAATACATTATAAGAAGAGATTAAAATCATAATTTGAAAAAAAAGTGGAGGTCATTATTAGTTGGTTTGCAGTTAATTTCAGAGTTATTTTTATGAAGAAGAAAGTATATCTGAGTTTAACTCCCATGACATATTCAGTGTATTCACAGATCTTAGAAAGACCATTTCCCCAAGGACAAATTCCTCTATCTTAAACTACTACTTAATAGTTTTCCCTGAGCTTCCTGGACAATTTAATGTGACCTTTAGTTTGATCTTATCTTTGCTAGAGAATCACTTTTTAAAAAATTTCTCTTGGGTTGTATCTGAAGAAAGATTTTGTGTAATGAAACAGGAGTTACAGGGAAAAGAGGATGTAGGCATGCTAATGAGATTTTTAGAGAAATGCTTTGGGATTGAACAATTTACTAGTTAAATTATTGATGAGAAAGATTTCACTAATCAAAAATCAGATTTAAGTGTATTTTCAAAATCCAATTATATTCAGTCCAATTTGCTTTTTAATTAAAAATAAACAAGTGATTTTAGACTTCCTTGGTCTTATGTGAAAACCAATTTGTAATAAAATATAATTCACTATGTCATTTCAAAGACGAAGATCTTTTGTGTCATTTTTCACACTAAAAAGACACATGTCACTAAAAGAGGATATGCCATTTTTACATTGAAGTGATTCTCAGTAATGTATATAGAATAGTTATTCATAGACATTTCAGAAAACTTGAAAAAAACTTTATAACTACCAAATTACTACCAAAATTGTCACAATAGATTATTCAGTATTTACATGGCTTTAAAGATTTATCTTTTTATTTAATCTTATCTAAGAAGAATAATATTTATTTTATATCTTAACATCATTACTTTAGCATTTAATGAGTGCTTACGAATGATGCATTTTGTATACTCTCATTTATTTAGAATGGTTAAAGTCTAAAATTTAAGTAGTTGTTTATTTCAAATTTTTTTGTATTTAATTTTTTTAAAGACAAGGTCTCACTATGTTACCCCAGGCTGGTCTCAATCTCCTGGCCACAATCTCTTGAGTATTCTTTGAAAAGAAATGCTCAACACATGGGATAATATTTTTATAAAAAAGACTTCTATTTCTGATAACATTGTGTAATTTGCCTGTGTTTTCCAAATATATATATATGTGTGTATATATGCGCGCAATAATGTTATCTAGGGCACATGGTTATTGAGTCACAACTAAACAAAACTGCTTAAGTTGACAATATTATCTTTTTTTGTGAGACAATCTTCTAATTCAGTTCCAACCTCTGAGTTTATTAATTGTAATGCCATCAGTGAAGTTTGACTTTTGTTCTATTCTTCTAAAATTAGTCTTTTTCTTAACTTACCTGTCCACTTAACTCTTTCTTTTAAAATTCCTGTTTAATAATCTCAGTATTACAAGGATTAGTCTGTTCATCAGTGATGAGGAACTTCTAATATATATTCATCAGTGATGAGGAACTTCTAATATAAAGTACAAGTCTCCAATATTTATGCATTTATTTATTTATAATATGAACATATGAATTTTTAGTTCAAATAAAAAGACCATTGCTTAATACATTGTTAAACTGAGGTCTAATTCTCATTCTACTTCCTTTAATTAGTGAGAATCTCTCCATGCTGAAAGAGATAACTCATAAAATCCAAATGCCTAAATTGAGGGAGCATATCACAAGCTGTTCAAATTCTATTTTAATGGCCATTTTCTAATCATGTTCACTAAAAGATTTATATTGGTGAAATTCCACAAGAATTCAATTTTTTATTTTAATTTTATCATAAATCTATAAATTTATTTTAAAAAATAACTTGTTCTTTCAAACTAACAACATCCCCTTGTTTTTTTTTTTATCATTTTTATACTTTTTTTCCTTTTTTTGTGTTTTTTTTTTTTTGGCCTTTTTACAAATAGTTTTATAATCTACGTACACTTTTTGAATTCTTTTTTGGCACGTTAGGAACTTCTGTTTCCAAGTCTTGTATGTTGTTTTATTGTTTTCCCCCATGCATTCAGATATAAATTTCTTTAATGAGTAGTGCTTTTCATTTCAAACAACTCAGCAATATAACAAAGGAAACATTTTTAAATATCTGTTTTCTAAATCCTATTTACCTACCACTTCTTTTCCAAAAGCATTTGCTTTCTGACTGTTAAAATATCTCATTTTTCTTAGATTCACAGATTTAATGTTTTTTTTTTCCCCTGAAGAACTCAGAGATGATGTACTATTGATAATATACTGTCCATTTATGTTTAGCTATATACTAATGTTGGCTAACAAACTTGGATTTCTTTTCTTTTACAGAGGATAACTATGTAATCTATCCTTAAGTTCTAGAGCCCATTAATATTTTTCTCTGGATGTCTGTAAACCTCTTTCAAGAAAAAATTTTCTTTGTCACTTCTTACCTTTTAGCCAATTACTGTACAGACAAATATAATTTAGAGGTGTTGACTTTATACAATTAGGCTCATCAATGATACTTATATATTTCTGGCAACAGTAACTGGGAAATAACTGACCTATTTGTAAATTTTCATTAAGTAGTGTATTTAAATCCACATTTCAAATAATATGCATAACATTCTTCTGAATTTTTAATAACTTCTGCTTATAATTGATTTAGTAATAATTGTTTTCCCCTGAAAATGTAAATGACTGTCAATACTGTTATTTTTGTTGTGTGTTTATGCTTGTACAATTGGTGCTATCTCAATCTGCATGGATGGGTAAGATATTTTGTGAGGATTACTTTGGTTAATGCCAAATAAAAATATTTGTGAACTACTTAATTGATAGCATGCATTGCAATAAGCTTTTATGCAGTGGCAATGAATGTTGAGGTTCTAAGTGTTTACTTGCTGTAAAACTATGCTTTTTCTTCAGCAGGGCTATTTTATTACAATTGGTCGACTAACACATAGAATTTTAAAAATCAGCTATAACCCATGTGTTGAACATCAGAAAATTGTTAATTTCTCCCTTTTTTTGGTAAACAATAATTACAAATAATGAACTCCCATTTTTCCTACTTTCTACTAGACCATATGCAGATGAGCTTTTTTGCTTTGATTTTTCTTTGGAGGTCTTAAAGATTTGGGTAAATTTTGAGATTAATAGTCATTTTCTCAAAATAAAATAGCATCTTTTAGGAATTGTTTGGGCATTTTGTATGTGTGTGTGTTGTGTGTGTGTGAGCGCACATACATGCCCTTGTGCACCCTTTGAAAAGAATTTTGATTGTATCTACTTAAAAAAAGACTAAAGAAGCGTGTACACAAAGAACACTCCATGTGAATACAAAGAAAAGTAACAGATGAGGTGGTGGGAGTGAGTTTATTCAGCATCCAGTGTAATACAGGTGCTTAATAAATATTGGATGCCTTATTGGATGGATAACTAAATTACAAATTTGCCTGAATGCCGTTTTAGCACACCTACTTTTCAGATATTTATGGGGATAAAGCTAATTTGTGGAAGTTTACTTCTATTTCATTCTGAAGGGAAATGTCAGTTGTACAGTCAGTGTCTTGTTGACAATCTGTTTTTATTATTAGAGCTGTAATACTTTCTGAATAATGTGGAGAAAAGAGTAAAATTGCAAATGGTCTTATATAGTGGGTATGAATTTCTAGTAATATTTGCAGACCCAAATATTTATTATCAGAGAAGAGTATCAACTTTTCCTAAAGAATATTCTACAAGAAATAATTTTGAATGTTTATGAATTTTGTCTTTATATGAAAGAATGTAGTATTTTTTTTCATTTTCTAGTACATTCAGTTCTTGATGTATCATTAGTGTCCTGATCTTATCATTCCTTCACAACTCACTGCATTAGCCAGCCTTTTCAACCTGAGCACTTGGATGCAATATGGTCGAGTTACATAACACTCCAAGAAATACACGTTGCTTCAACTTGACATTGTTATCCTTTTTAATGTTTTGTTTTATTCTCCCTGATCTAATAAGGGAACTAACATTTTGTTCTAGTCAGTATTGTATTTGACTATGTTCTCATTATCTTTTCTATGCCATGTAGTTTTCCTCTACTTTATGCACCATGTCCTCATAATGAGCTTTTCTTTCTTCTTCTTCTTCTTCTTCTTTTTTTTTTTTATTGTTGGGGATTCATTGAGGGTACAATAAGCCAGGTTACACTGATTGCAATTGTTAGGTAAAGTCCGTCTTGCAATCATGTCTTGCCCCCAGAAGGTGTGGCACACACCAAGGCCCCACCCCTCTCCCTCCTTCGCTCTCTCTGCTTTTCCTCCCCTCCTGTGACCTTAATTTTCATTAATTGCCCTCATATCAAAACTGAGTACATAGGATTCATGCTTCTCTATTCTTGTGATGCTTTACTAAGAATAATGTCTTCCATGTCCATCCAGGTTAATACGAAGGATGTAAAGTCTCCATTTTTTTTAATGGCTGAATAGTATTCCATGGTACCATATACCACAGCTTGTTAATCCATTCCTGGGTTGGTGGGCATTTAGTCTGTTTCCACATTTTGGCGATTGTAAATTGAGCTGCAATAAACAGACTAGTACAAGTGTCCTTATGATAAAAGGATTTTTTTCCTTCTGGGTAGATGCCCAGTAATGGGATTGCAGGATCAAATGGGAGGTCTAGCTTGAGTGCTTTGCGGTTTCTCCATACTTCCTTCCAGAAAGGTTGTACTAGTTTGCACTCCCACCAGCAGTGTAAAATCTCAAAACTGCAGATGCCAGAAACCTGTACTAGTTTGCACTCCCATCAGCAGTGTAAAATCTCAAAACTGCGTGGATGTGGAGAGAAGGGAACACTCTTCTTCCTTTCTAAGCAACAATAGCATGTAAATCTCCACAGATGCAGGCCCCTGCCACACAGTATGGGACCAATTTTTATCTACTGATGGGCCACCTCAAATTAATTTTGACGGTCTTTGGTCCTATTATTTCAAGTGAAAAAAACAATGTATCTTGAAAATTTTTCTGGGCAATAATATATATATGTATTATATATTTTTATATTTATATAATTTTTCCTGGCAATATATATATTTTTTTTGGGGTGGGAGTTAACCCACTTCTGACATATGGGGTCAGTGCCCTACTCCTTTGAGCCACAGGCGCCACCCTGGGCAATAATATTTTTATCAACACTTTGTAATGGCTAATGTCAATTTCATTAAACAATTTAAGATATACACTTATTCTGTTAACTTATATACTTGTATATACATACATACATATTTGTTGATTGGGTTGATCCAATAAAAATAATAGCAAAGGTTTGATAATTTTATAAGACAGATAATATATAAGATAGAACAAGGAAGGTATAATGCAACAGTTTATGGGAGAAGGTAATACACAATAAATAGTAGCTGTTATTTTTTTTAAAATTTTTTTATTGTTGGGGATTCATTGAGGGTACAAGAAACCAGGTTACACTGATTGCATTTGTTAAGTAAAGTCTCTCTTATTATTATGTCTTGCCCCCAAAAGATGTGTCACGCACCAAGACCCCACCCCACTCTCCTTCCTTCTCTCTGCTCTTCTTTTCCCCCACCACCCTTCCTCCTTCTCTCTCTGCTCTCCCTTCCCCCCACCTTCATCGTGTACTAGGTCATTAATTGTTCTCATATCAAAATTGAGTACATAAGATTTATGCTTCTCCATTCTTGTGAAGCTTTACTAAGAATAATGTCTTCCACTTCCATCCAGTAATACAAAGGGCATAAAGTCTCCATCGTTTTTAATAGCTGAATAGTATTTATGGTATACATATAACACAGCTTGTTAATCCATTCCTGGGTTGGTGGGCATTTAGGCTGTTTCCACATCAATCTAGTGCAAGTGTCCTTATGGTAAAAGGATTTTTTTCTATCTGGGCAGATGCCTAGTAATGGGATTGCAGGTCCAAATGGGAGGTGTAGCTTGAGTTCTTTGAGGGTTCTCCATACTTTTTTTTTTTTTTTTTGTAGAGACAGAGTCTCACTTTATCGCCCTCGGTAGAGTGCCATGGCATCACACAGCTCACAGCAACCTCCAACTCCTGGGCTGAAGCGATTCTCTTGCCTCAGCCTCCCGAGTAGCTGGGACTACAGGCGCCCGCCACAACTTTCCATACTTTCTTCCAAACAGGTTGTATTAGTTTGCAGTCCCACCAGCAGGGTAAAAGTGTTCTTTTCTCTCTACATCCACACCAGCATCTGCAGAATTGAGATTTTGTGATGTAGGCCATTCTAACTGGGATTAGAAGTTATCTCAGGGTGGTTTTGGTTTGCATTTCTCTAATAATTAGTGACAATGAGCATTTTTTCATATGTTTGCTAGCCATTCATTTGTCTTCTTTAGAGAGGTTCTATTCATCTTACTTGCCCATTGATATAAGGGATTATTGGCTTTTTGTATGTGGATTAACTTGAGTTCTTTATAGATCCAAGTTATCAAGCTTTTGTCCGATTCAAATTATGCAAATATCCTTTCCCATTGTGTAGGTTGTTTGTTTGTTGTCTCCTTAGCAGTACAGAAGCTTTTCAGTTTAATTAAGTCCCATTTGTTTATTTTTGTTGTTGTTGCTATTGCCACAGGAGTCTTCTGTATAAAGTCTTTCCCAGGCCAATATCATCAAGTGTTTTTTCTATGCTTTCTTTGAGGGTTTTTATTGTTTCATGCCTTAAATTTAGGTCTTTTATCCATCTTGAATCAATTTTTGTGAGTGGAGAAAGGTGTGGGTCCAGTTTCAGTCTTTTACATGTGGATATACAGTTCTCACAGCAGTAGCTGTTATTTTAATGACCTATGTATTTTACATCTTTTTTGACCTAAATACCAGCACTTCCAAAGGATAATTTTGAAATTATATTTTTACTAATAAAATTGAGATTTACGTATTAAATTCGCTCATTTGTTTTTAAACATTGTACACATGAATACTGAAGGGTATTTTTATATTTCAGTTAACATTCTAAATTATATGTATTTCAATTTTCTTTTCGGTAAACACAATTTCATTCTAAACATAAACCAAAGGAGGAAGATCTGTATGGGTGACAAATTACAGTAAAAATACTGTAAAATATGTAAAAATACATATATTTAAAATATATGTTCATTGGCTGGGTGCCTTGGCTCACACTTGTAATCCTAGCACTCTGGGAGGTGGAGGAGGGGGGATTGCCTGAGCTCAGGAATTCTAACCAGCCTGTGCCAGAGTGAGACCTCATTTCTAAATAGCCGGGTGTTGTGGCAAGCTGGTAGTCCCAGCTACTTGGGAGGCTGAGGCAAGAGAATCACATAAGCCCAAGAGGTTTAGGTTGCTGTGAGCTGTGATGCCATAGCACTCTATGGAGGGTGATAAAGTGAGTTTCTGTCTCAAAAAAAAAAAAAAAAGCTTTAATGTATGTTAATTTTCATGTTAGTTTTTATTCTTTGAGCTTATTGTATTATTCCTGTGTTATTTTCATTCATTGAAAACTTGTTTTGAATCAAACCAACAAATTCCATGACTATTATATATGGTATTTTGTTTGAGTACTTCTAGGATGGAACTAAAAGTAAAGACTTTGTATATATAGCTGAGTATTTTAATTTTATCTTTCTTATATTGACTTTTCTGTGTTGTTTTGGTGCTGGTGAATGTAGGCTGTGAATGAAAGAATGAAAGAGTGTTTGAGGAATTTGGTTAGAGCATAAAATAGTGGTATCAGTTTATGTTAAAGAGGATATAGCTATCTAGAAAAATTAAAGAAAAAATATATTATTGTAAGAAAATTGCAAAGATGATGGAGAAGAGAAGAGGATTGTCTTAAGTGTTAGTTAAAGTAGAACTGTGGACTGGGTTTAAAAAACAAGCCTGTATATTAGAAAATAGCATTTTAAGATATCTTATAAGGTGAACTGGAGAGAAATCCGACTACATGAAATGGAGTGAGAAGTAGATAGACTTCTAAAATTATACCTATAGACAGTAACATGCTACATTTATATAGTGCTTCACACTTCCACATAACTTAAAAAAAATTATCCAGGATCTTGAATTAGTGAGGGAAACATCTGGTTTTATTCTCCTCATTTTATAACTGGGTAAAGTGAGGTTCACAGAGGGGGAGATTTTCAAAATCACACTGATTGACCTCTCAGAACTGAAATTAAAATCTGATTTTCAAGATTAACAACATGTTAATCAATCACACCCCACTTGTTCCCTGAGGAACTGTCTTATGTTCTTTGTATTCAAACTGGAATGTTAATGGTAAGTCTGCCAACAAGAAAAAAATATCAATGAAATAAATGCTCATTTTTCTCACTTTGGCATACTGTGTAAATAATTTCTTAAAGTAGATGACTGTATATAACTTATAACTTATGCTGAGAAACTTTTTAACAAGAAAGAAAATAACAAGCTTTTACAGCCTTAGAAAATTTTATTTCTTTCCACTTCTCTTCTTCATATGTCACCTTACCTTGGAAATCAATAAAAAGGATTCTCTTTTAAATCCATTTATGTCCAAATTCAACTCTGAATTCAACAAGTCCTTCAAAAAGACAAACTAACCTAGTTTTCTAGACCCCATGAATTTGCTCTGCTGGAGATAGATGCCATTTTAGATTCTTGTATGTCCCAAAGCTTATTTCTGAACATAGTTTCTCTTTTTAATACAATCTCCATCTTTCTTCTCTTATCCTTGCTGACATTTCATTTCAATCAGGGTTGAGGCCTCACCTTCAATCTTTTTGAATGGACTTTTGATGGATACAGGTGGTTTGTTAAGAGCGGCGGCACCTATTAGAGCAATGGTGTCTGCCAGTCTTTGATTTCCCTCCTATAGGTTATTGTTTATCTTATTCTTGTCTATTTTAGAAACTTCAGTGAAGTCTAAAAATATATTTAAAAGCCAATTTACCATCCTGAAAGTGATCGTTTTCTTTTGTTGTTGTTTTTGTTACATCCAAGTATATGGTGTTATATTTTGATATATAAGTGTTCCTCCTTTGTTATCTATTAACATCATCAGAGAAGTGAAGAAGAATGTTCTCAGTATGTAATCTATACTCTGGAAGTGTGTTAACATTTTTAGAAGCTGCACCATTCTTTAAATCCAATAATGAAACTTCTGATAAATAAGCATCTCTTAACTGATGTTAAGGAAAGTAGTATATTAAAAATGATAAGTCTCAATATATTGCATTGTCTCTGACATTATGAAATAGATGAATTTATGAATTGTAGCCTTTTCTTAATTAAGAAATGTCTCAACCGAGGCCCTCATTTCATGCAATAATGATAATTTTTCATATGTAAAAGAAATCAGAAAATTGTAAACTTTAGGAAATTAATAACAAATGTCAGGGTCATTTTGCTATGGGAAGTTGTATAAGAACAAGATATAATCTCATAATACATATTAGACTACTTAAATGTAAAGAATAATTCCTAGCTTGAAAGGCTATAGATGAGAATACAGCCTTGGACTCACAATGCTTTGCTTGGAAATTATATTAAAAAATTAAAGAGACAGCAAGAAGACGGAAAGTAAAACTTACGAAGTCTTTGCTGATGACAGTGGAGGTGTATAATTTAGTAAGTGGTAAAATCACAAGATTGACTGGATTGAGCTGATGGCACATCCTGAATTATGATTTAAGAGGATATTCAGAGGTTGGTGGGATTTTGATTAATTTAACAGTTAAGCAAGTACTGTTTATCAGCTAACACAGATTCTGAGGGGTTTTTTTTTTTGTTGTTGTTGTTTTTTTATTATTGGGGATTCATTGAGGGTACAATAAGCCAGGTTACA
This sequence comes from Nycticebus coucang, assembly GCF_027406575.1. Lineage (NCBI taxonomy): Eukaryota > Metazoa > Chordata > Mammalia > Primates > Lorisidae > Nycticebus > Nycticebus coucang. The sequence goes on along the minus strand of NC_069794.1, from coordinate 43,307,141 downwards.
CTGGTTGCATTTGTTAGGTAAAGTCCCTCTTGCAATCATGTCTTGCGCCCAGAAGGTGTCAACGAAATCCAAAAAAATGCTATAGCATCCAGAATAAAGAACTAGAATATAAAACGAAGGTAAAATAAGTAGATTATAGTTTATTTTTAAAACAATTCTTTACATTTACTCTCATAATCATGAAATACCAATTGCTAAAAAATGTTCACAATTCTGGAATAACATACAAAGATAATTTTACAATACTAAGCTGATAAGCAATGAAACAATGTTATAGAAACTATGAAAAAAATTCTCTATATTCATACATGACATTATTTCAAAGAGCATAATTATAGGTAATATATAATTAAAAAGTGGTCTGTTAGTATTGAATTATGCTGAGCCATATGAACAAAATACATAAATATACCAGAAATATTATTTAAAGTGACAAAGAGGAATTTGAAATACACAAAGGCATAACCATATAACCATATGACAAAATGGTGTTATATACGTATAAAAATAGATCAAGATAATGAAATAATGGAACATAGATCCATGAATGTATTTTGAACATATTTCTAGAAATGCACACAGTTTTAGAAATAAAATTATGCAAATGACATTATAGAAATATATATTTTGTAGGATTTCCCATAATTCTATGAACATAGAACTTCATTTTGACACAACTACCCATATCTAGTGTTTTGTGTAATACACTGGGAAACACTGTTAGAAATTGTTTAAATGGAAAGTCTATTGTTTATCATGAAACAAATTATTTTATGATCTGCAAATTAAGCAAATGAAGGTCAAAAAGACATTTATGTTCATTCAATTCTTTTACTAATATAGCACTTGGAGAAAAAATAATCCTTCTTTAAAGCAGAAAATGGAGTACACAACAAATATTTCTATTTATGTAACCAACTGTATTATTATGTTTAGACATTTTATGGCTTATAATTCAATTCTAAAAACAGTGAAATAAACATTTTAATAGGATTCAAATGATGAATTAGAAATATTACGGGCATTTTCTATTACTGCAATAAACTAATGAAAAATTCAAATTAGAAAACAATTAAGAATATCCTTTTTATAGTAGGAATCTTTAGGAATAACAATGAGAGGAAAATTGACCTCTATTTATCAAAGTATACATATTTGTATAGCACATTGAAGGCGGAAATAGCAAATGAATTAATGGAGTAGAGAGAATACCAGTATTAATAGAACAAATTTTATATTAAAATTGTGGCATTGCAAATCAGATAAAAAGAACTGACTATTAATATACTGGTATAAATGGTAGTCATTTGAACTTTGTACTTAAAATACCCTTTTCATACTTTATAAATAACTGACTTTCAAACAATTTAAAATTCCAAATTGAAATTAAGTTGAAACAACTGAACATTCATTAAATAAAATAGAAAATATTGTATATTCTCAGAGTAGAGAAGATATTCTTACAGAAACTGGATCCAGAAAGAGATGTACTAATATCTGCATATTATGATTTTATGATTCCAACCTTTTCTTTAGAAGCACCCTAAGACAGTTAATTTTATTTGTTGAAGCATTAAATCAAGCCTGGGCTTTGATTCTATAAGGCCAAAGTTACATGTTAGGAAGATAAAAGCAAACAACAATTCATATATATGGATGTAAAGTAGGGCTCAGGGTTAATCACATTGTAGTTTCTGAATTTCTGCAGCCTAGACTTCAGTAGTCACAGGTGTTTTCAGTCTTGGATGTCCCAAGGTATCTGAACTTTTCTTAATCTGAACAGCCTCTTCACCCTTTAGCTTCAGGTTGGTAACTATTTAATCTCCGAGCATTGAAGAGACATGGGAGGTTCTGGAAGACTTCATTCTCAATGCTGTACATCCCCTTTACTATTGTTGATCCTAGAATAATCCTGGATAGAATTTTTTTTACCATGGATTCAATAAGATCAGCTACACGTAATCCAGTAGCGCAATTGATATATCCTTTCAGCTTGATGACCTCATAGGCACTCCCAACGACCATCTTGTGTACTTCTTTCCAATTTTTACTATCAATGTCTGTTCTGATTTATGGATTCAATTCCTGGAGAGAAACATCTGCCATGTTTACTCCACTCTACTTAACCATACTTGAGTCGCCATGTTTTCCTAAAATCCATCCATGTATATTCCATGTATATTCTGCAAGCATATATGTATATATAATTTTCAATTGTTAATACATGTTTCCAGAAAGAATTATATGAAAGTATGAAATAAATTGTTTAAAGACTGCCAAAGAGGAACATGGACATAAATTACCATATTTCTCAGATTTATCAAGTAATTTTAGTAAGTGTGTACAATTGTAATTGAACTCTCTTGTTGTGGTCATGTGCAGTCCAAGAACATTCTTCATATTTTTATTAGAACTGGAGGAGATGAAGCAAAGAGCAGAGTGCTTTCTTAGTAAAGAACTTGATATTTTTTTCTCCTACACTCAACAATAAAATTATAGTTAATTATGAGACATGGTAGAGAGATAGCTGTGACAAGAGAGAGGAAAGATAGCTTCCAGAGAATAAAAATCATTTGTGTCTTAATCACATTTTGTCCTAGAGCAAAATTATGTCTTTAGTTGGTTTTTGGCAGATAATCAACATTAACTACTAACGGTGGTTGCTATAAATGCAGCAGGTCTGCAGATGGATTTCTGGGATGATTTGATAGACTTGGAGTTTAGGAAGAACAGGCAGCTGCTCAGAGCCGTATTCACACCAGGTGAGGAGTTAAGTGGAGGTAATAATGACTGCATGGGGTCTTCTTTCCTGGCAAAAACTGCTATTTGGCACAAAAATAAAGCAATTTCAATATGCTGGCTGAGGATTCTACAATGGGACTTACACTTAATTAAAGAAATGGGCTTTATTCAATAGATTTCCAGAATCCTTGATATAAGTTTCTCAATGGACACATTTATTCAGGAAGTTTTGCACATCTCAGGATTACACTAGAAATCTTCCTTGAAATCAGTGTGAGGCTGCAGATAATTAAGTGGGAGGTAAGATTTCCTAAAAAAGAATATGACAATGTTTTAGTCATTTTAACTTTCCGTGAAGACATTTTTTTATTTGTTTGTTTTTTTTGTTTGTTTGTTTTTTTGACACACAGTCTCACTTTATCGCCCTCAGTAGAGTGCTGTGGTGTCACAGCTCATGGCACCCTCCAACTCCTGGTTTAGGTGGTTCTCTTGCCTCAGCCTCCCAAGTAGCTGGAATTACAGGCACCAGCCACAATGCCCGGCTATTTTTTTGTTGCAGTTTGGCCGGGGGTGGGTTGAAACCCACCACTCTCAGTATTTGGGGCCAGCACCCTACTGACTGAGCCACAGGCACAGCCCAATTTTCTGTAAAGTTTTGAAATACACAACAATCAAGAAAAATAAAATCCACATGGGCAATAACAAATGGAGCCCAACCAGCTACATCAATAAGCCAAGCAAGTTGAAATTTACGTGGGTCAATCAGAAAGGACGCTGTAGACTGAGTTTCTTTGAAGTGAATTAATGGACCATAACAGTCTGTCTCAAAACTTTTGCATGATTTACCTATTAGAATCATGGTTAGGTTTTATCATGGTTCTCATTTTTAACCATAACTGCTCTTCAGCATTATTTTTATTATATGCTATAAACAACTTTAGGAAAAGTATATTTTAAAGAGAAACATAAAATTTATTTAGTGAAGGATGTAAAAGACAAAATGATGTGTACTAAAGACATTTTTTTTCATAGTTAAGGCTTACTAACATCAGAGGGTCAGAATCTCAAAAAACCACTCAACAATAAAAGTAAGGAATTTGGAAATAAACATTATTAATGTTTATAATTTTTAAGCAAAATGAAAAGAAAGTAATATCCTATGTATTTAAATTTTATAACAAAACTCAGATTATCATGATTTAAAATATATTTTATATCAATGACTAAACCAACAATCTTCTATCTGTGCTGGTGCAATAAAAAAAGCATCTTTGTCAAGATTACCAAACCTTCAGCTTGTTAGTTCTTTGGTTTATTCTCAGTCCTCTTCTCGACTTCTTCTCCCATCTTCAAATTGGCAGAATTTATTCTTCCTTCTGAAATATTGACAAAATCAAGTGGGATGTGCAGATGTAGAGCTGTGTGTCAAAACTTGGAAAAACAACACACAAGGAAATTTCCTTTTTTGTCCTCTTAGTTCTTTTACCACTTTGACCAGAGGGCAGGGCCAGGTCATCTGGCTGCGTGACAGGTCAGGTGTGGGTGGCTAAAAGTCTGAAAGATTAATTTGAGTTCTCCGTAGATCCTAGTTATCAAACTTTGCCCAATTCATGATATGCAAATATCCTTTCCCATTGTGTAGGTTGTCTTTTTGCTTTGATTGTTGTCTCCTTAGCTGTACAGAAGCTATGAGTTCAATTAAGTCCCATTTGTTTATTTTTGTTGTTGTTACAATTGCCGTGGAATTCTTCCTCATAAAGTCTTTCCCAAGGCCAGTATCTTGAAGTGTTTTCCCCACACTTACTTTGAAGATTTTTATTGTTTCGTGCCTTAGATTTAGATCTTTTATTCATCTCGAATCAGTTTTTGTGAGTGGAGAAAGGCGTGGGTCCAGTTTCAATCTTTTACATGTGGATATTCAGTTCTCCCAGCATCATTTATTGAATAGGGATATTTTCCACCTAGTGTATGTTCTTGTTTGGTTTGTCAAAGATTAGGTGGCTGAAGATGTTAGTTTCATCTCATGGCTTTCTATTTGATTCCAGATGTCTATGTCTCTATTTTTGAGCCAGTACCATGCTGGCACAAAAAGACATGTAAAAAGACAAGAGGCCTTGATAACTAAGGCCTTGCAGAACAGCCTAAAGTCTGGTAGGCTGATGCTAAGAATTGCCTTAGCTTTAACAATTTTTATTGCTAAGAATTGCCTTACCTTTAACAATTTCTCAGCTTATGCTTGTTCCATACAAAATGAAAAATTATTTTTTCCAAGTCTTGAAAGTATGTTGATGATATTTTAGTGGGGATGGCATTGAGTCTGTAGATTTCTTTGGGAAGTACAGACATTTTAACAATGTTGATTCTCCCCAGCTATGAGCATAGTATGTTCTTTCATTTGTTAATATCAAATTAATCAACATAAAATAGAGCCAACAATCCCTTAAATCACTGGGCAAGAGAAATGAATAGAACCTTCTCTGCAGAAGATAGATGAATGGCTAATAAGCATATGAAAAAATGATCATCATTTGTAATTATCAGGGAAATGCAAATCAAAACCACCCTGAAATATCACTCAGGAGATGTGGTGAGAATGTACCACATCACAAAATCTCAGAACTGCAGAGGCTGGTGTGGATGTGGAGAGAAGGGAACACTTCTACATTGCTGGTGGGACTGCAAACTAATACAACCTTTTTGGAAGGAAGTATGGAGAACCCTGAAGGAACTCAAACTAGATCTCCCATTTGATCCTGCAATCCTACTACTGGACATCTATGCAGAAGAAAAAGAAATCCTTTTACCATAAGGACACCTTCACTAGACTGTTTATTGCCGCTCAATTTACAATCGCCAAAATGTGGAAACAGCCTAAATACTCACCAACCCAGAAATGGATTAACAAGGTGTGGTATATGTATACCATGGAATACTATTCAGACATTAGAAAAGATAGAGACTTTATATCCTTTGTATTAACCTGGATGAAAGTGGAACACATTATTCTTAGTAAAGCATCACAAGAATGGAGAAGCATGAATCCTATGTTCTCAATTCTGATATGTGGACTATTGATGATCTAGTACACAGTGGGAGGCAGGGAAAGGTTTCAGAAAGAGAGAAGAAGACAGGGAATGTGGGGATCATGGGGTGTGACACATCTCTTGGGGATTGGTCACTATTATAAGAGGGACTTTACCTAACAAATGCCATCAGTATAAGCTAGTTCTTTGTACCCTCAATGAATCCCCAACAATAAAAAAAAAAAGTCTAAAAGAATCTGATTTTCTTGGCCAGAGGTATCAGTAAATGTAGGTCTTGTGGAGTAAGCAATATGGTGAAAATATCAGATCTCAAAGAAAAATAACCAGAGGAGGATATTTTCTTATTCTGTATACTCCCATGCAAGTTTTAGACTCACCTCTTGACTGTGTAATATAAGAAAGAGAACCAAAAGGGCATAGCAGAAGGCTTTAGGGCCGAACTGAGTTTGAAACTACCAGCCAAGTCTCAGACAAATTCCTGAATGGAGCATGCATTTTCTATAACAAAAGCAGCATAACTGAGATGTGACAGCAGTCACTTGTCACAAAAGATAAAATAGAATTTCAATTTCAAGGTTGATTCCTTGATTGTCTCCTAAAACATATGCAGACACGCAGCCAAACAAAAATCAGTATTTTTCCAAGATTATGATGGATGTGTATTTTATACAACCTAATATTAGAAAGGTCATGATACTAATCCAAATTTTTTTGACAAAAATGTACCATAATAATGTAAGCAACCCTAAAGGAAAAATATAATCAACAAATATCAACTCTCAGATGAATGAGATGTTGAAATTACTAAAAATTACTAAAAAATTCTAATGCATCTATTGTAACTATGGTAAATGAATTAAAATAAATGCAAATAATGTGAACGAAACGATGTGTGTTCTTGGCAGAAGAGAAGAAATTATGAAATTAAAATATCAAGAATTAAAATTTCACTAATCAATGAATAGAAATTGCAAAGAAAAGAACCAGTGATCTTTCAAATAGTTCAACAGAAAACAACCAATCAAATGAATGAACAAAGAGGACAAAAAGATTGAAAAACTATAACTAGAGCCTCAGGTACAAAGGGAACAACTTCAAGATTAGTTTGGTCTGAGTCATTGACTTAGAGAGAAAATAATTGGGGCATAAAATATATATATTTGTAGAAATGATGATGGAAAACTTCCAAAATGTGGCAAGAGATATCAGATTTAAGAAGTTCAAATCAAGAAGCAAATATCAAACAAGATAAACTCATAAGAAGTCATGCCTAGACTCTTCACAATCAAACTTGAGAAAACTAAAGGTAAAGAGAAATATTTGGAACAGAATAAAAACCAACAAACTACAAATAGGAGAATAATGATTGAAGTAACCATAGATTTTTTTCATCAGAAACCGAAGACCAGGAGACAGGTGAATTATTATTTGACCAGGAGACAGGTGAATTATTATTTAAACTGCTAAAAAGAAAAGACATACTAAGCTAGAATTCTATGGTATTTATATCATCCATAAGTGAAGTAAATTTGTTACTAAATAAAGGAAAATAAAATTATTTGTTAGAAGTTCTTCTCTAAAAAAAATATTGAAGGAACTTCCTAAAATTGTAGAGAAATAATAGCAGAAAAAATCCTTGGTTCTTCTGGAACAAAGGTAAAATAACAAAGTTAGGATATCGTTATATATAAAAGAGTAGAGTAGTTTTTACCTTAAACTGTTTAAAATAAATCAAACTGTCCTTATTCCAAGGGGGATTTTATTACTCACATAGAAAATCCAGAGGAATCTACAAAAACATCCACTAAAACTGTTGAGTTTAGCAAGACTGGTGAATAGAAGATAAATGCAATGTTATATTTTTGGTTGCATGAACATTTGAGTTTTGGCACGTATCATTTAAAATAATAATAAAATATATTAAGTATTTAGTCATGAATCTTAAAAATAAATGAATGTAGGAACCATATGCTATAAACTACCAAACCCTGATGAAAGCACTTAAAGAAGACTTAAGTAATTAGACACATATATCCTATTTGTAAATTGAAAAATTAGGTATTATAAGAATATCAATTTTGTTTTGTGGATCTTTAGCTTAAATGTAATATAAATCAAAATCCTATTAGGAATTTATGACAAAAAATTTACAAGCTATTTTAAGAATTTATATGGATTCTCATGATGACTAGCCAAAACTAATAAAAAATATCGTGGAACACATATTACCTAATTTTAAGACTTTTTAATAGTTCTGAAATTAAAGGTACAATAATAAAGAGAAAGCATATTGATGAAAGACCTCTACATGAAAGGTATATAATAAAGACTCCAAAAATAGACCTTCAGATATGGGATTGTTTCTCAAAAAAGGTGTAAAAGCAATTCTATAAAGTTAAGATTGTCTCATCTTTCATGGTAAGAACAATGACTTCTTTTTCCTAAAACAGTCATTTGGTCTGGTTCCATATCCAGATTTCTTCTCACAATTTGCAATGTTTCTTCCAGCACACTGTTAGTCAACTTACCCAATGGCATCTTTAGTATCATAGAACGTATCTCAATATCTCTTCTGATTAAGGAATTAACTTACAGTGGGCAAAGTATTGCAACATGTTCTTGTTCCCTGATGGTGTTCTAGCATCCATTATTCTCTAGGCTTGCCTAATGGAACAACAGAGTGGTATTCAAAACTCAGTAATGACGGTAGCTAGGTGACAACATCTGTCAAAATGGTGGTTTTCTCTAAGTTGTAATATGCTCTAACGTAGTGATTGGTATATATCATTTCTCTCACAGCTGGAATTGATAAGTCTAACAGCCAAGGTGTGGAGACAGGAGTAAATTTGGTCACTGTTATCCACAGCAATTCACACCAGATATTTGCTTTCAATCTCTGAAACGAAGACTTTTTTCTGGTTCTCAAAGAAAGAATTCTTTCACCAGGAAACCCACCACAAGTTACATTGAATTGGGAGATTGCCCCTTTTGCACATTAGAATGCACAGGCTCATAAAGAATTTAATGTACTGAATGTTATGACAGTTTCTTGGTTAACGAGAGTTTATGAGGTTGCTAATATAAAATGAAGTTAATACTAAATATGTCTGAAATTAATGGCATTTCCTAGTACTCTCAAGTCCATTGATAAATGTAACCAAGAAACTATAACAATTATATACCACAGGATTGTTAATGACATAGATTTGTTTAAAATTATTATTTGGTTAACCTTGCCCCCCCCAAATAAATAATCCTTGTCAGCTGTGGGTTTGATGTGGATAAAGAGCAAATGGAAAGACAGTGAGAAAAGAGTTATAAATATCAACTTTGTCCATACAGTAAGCTGAAGAAATGAGCACTGTAGCAATTGTGTACTTTTTCATTTTGATATGTATATATTTTTATATATTAAACATTTTTTTTCTTCTACTCCTCCATTTCCTCATAGGGGTCAATACCCAAGATTTTGGTATTTAAATTAGAAGACATGAAAAGGAGATTGTGGTGGCCATGGCAGAATGGCAGGGGACAGAGAGGTGTACAATGCCCTAAATGGTTTTGTGCTTCCTCATTTGGGGAGAGGCTGAGAGTGTCTTTGATGGTTAGAGTTTCATTAGGATAGGTATAAATAGACCGGCATAAGTCTCTATTTATATATGTTTGATTATATATATTCAATTATGCAAAAATGTATGGATACTTAACAAATGAGCGTATGGGCTGAGCTGGATGATCTGGGGGAAACCGGCCATCTTCAACACCTCCTTTAAAGTCAGCTCTGCATTGCAGAGAAGCTGGTAATTACTACTTACCAGAATCCATTTTTCTGTATAGTTCTAGGGCATATGTAGCCAAAAAGAGGTACATAAATAAGATAGTAAAGGTAGAAGAGAAGCCATTTTCTTATAAAATCAGTCGCAAACAGATAGCATGGGCAGATGTGAGATTCATTAAGTCTTCACAACAAGTTCCTGGGAATTATCCCCTTCACTGCTAGAATAAACAGATAATGAAAAATTTTGAGATTTCTTCTCTTCCCCACATATCTGTGAAAGTAAACTACTTTCCTGCTTTAGGTGGAGTTTTTCCATGTCACTTTCCTGCCCTGCAGCAGTCTCTAACTTGCATATTTAATTATTCATTCCCATATTACATGAAGTGGCTTATGCCTTTGTTTTTGTTTTATTTGTTTACTTTTAGTTTTTTTGCAGTTTTTTTTTTTTTTGGCTGGGGCTGGGTTTGAACCCACCATCTCCGGCATATGGGGCCAACACCCTACTCCTTTGAGTCACAGACGCTGCCCCTGTTTATTTTTTTTAATTTTCTTGACAAACCTTGTTTGTAAATTCTGTGGTAAAGTACGCTGGAGCAAGCTAATTAGCACAGAATCGATTATCCCCAACTTCGACCAATAAATTTGACTATTGAAAAGTACTTTACAAGAAAACAAAATTAAATTTTCTGATTCCAGTCATTACAATATCTGTATATTTTTAAAGAATTCTTCTCCAAAAAATGCTATTTGGAAATATATTAACACTGTGGTTGGGTCACTTTAGGTAAGATGGAATAGGATGTATGTTTATGTAAGTGCCTTACTGAGATGAGCTCCGCTGGATGAACGTTGATAGGGCCTCGTAGCTAAGATCCTTTTCTCAGACCTTGCAAAGAAGTTACATTTTTGGAGATAAAAAATAAATAAATAGGCGACCAGGACAAATATTAAATCTCTTTTCCTCTCCATTCATTTTGTATATTTGTAAAGTCAGGGTAAAAATAGTGCTTGTTGTGAGAATCGAGTGGGAAAATATTTTGCCAGTAGATTACACAGTGCTTGTCATAACATTCAATACATTGTAGTTTTCTAGGAACAGCAGCGTTACACGGACTGAGTTCATGCTTCCTAGTATTTTCTGGGAAGTTTAATATTCAGACCCTTTACTGAAGTTGTTAAGCTATTTAAAAGAAAAATCTTGTACTCATATTGACTTCACTTATTTCAGAGAGATAAGAATGCCTCCAAATTCAGCTCTTCTTGTGGAATCAATGAAATAAAAACTCCTTCAAGGAGGCCTTTTAATGCTTTTCTTTGCCTCATTGCTGCCTCCTTTCCCCACAAAAGGGCCATAGTTTCTGGATACTACAGTTGTGGAGGATCCTTTCCTAACATAATTGGTATCTATCTCCACTTGAATTGTTTGCATTGGTGAGCAGTCATTAAAAGAACCAAATGATTTGTTCCTGGAACAGGCCTGAAGAGTTGGAGTAATACTCAAAATAAGCAATATGATACATTTTTGAAATTATAACTACTTGCCTCTAATACATAAAATAATTAAGAAAAATATCTTTAAAGATCCATTTATTTCTTAGAATCTTAAAAGAAGAAATGACATGTACTTTTTATTTTTTTGCAGTTTTTGGCCAGGGATGGGTTTGAACCCACCATCTCCAGTATATGGGACAGGTGCCCTACTCCTTGAGCCACAGGCACTGCCCATGACATGTACTTTTTTGAAATAAATATCTACATTGATTTAACTAAAATTATATTTCAGCATAAGCTAATACCAGTGCTAATGTCACACTAATATAGGAAACCCAACACATTCATTTTGATCACAACAGTACAGGTTACATTAGGACAATGAGCTCCGTTTTATGTGTGGTTTGTTTATACTAAAAGTTTTCCAAGCCTTGAACAATATTTAAATAGCCATGACATACATTTTTCACACTGACATCTCAGAATTACAATGAGGTCAAAAAAAACTATACACTCAAAAATAATTGAAATAGGCCAGGTGCAGTGGCTCACCTCTGTAATCCCAATATTCTGGGAGTCCACGGCTGGAGATAAGGAATTCAAGACCAGCTGGAGAAAGAGTGAGATCCCATTTCTACTAAAAATAGAAAAAAATAGCCAGGTGTGGTGGCCTGCACCTGTAGTCCTGGCTACTTAGGAGGCTGAGGTAGTAGGATCTTTTGAGCCCAAGATTGAGATTGCACTAGGCTATAATTATGCCACTGCACTCTAGCCCAGGCAGCAGAGTGAGACTGTATCTCAAATAATAATGATAATAATAAAATAATAATAATGCAGTAATAGTGATAAAATACGTTAAAACATAGACAATATTGATAGTAATTGAAAGTAGATGAAACAGTATCTCTGACCTTTAAAATGTATTAAACATGCCAAAATAGTACTTTTCAAATACCATTACCTTTTTTCTTATATTTTGTTTGTCACATCCAAACAGCTGTCTATTCTGTTAATTTTGTCATAAATTTGTTCCATGTTATTCCCACCTTAATTCAGATTTTCATCATTGCAGATCTGAAATTCTATAGTTAGTTTCTAGTTGGTGTTTTCCTCTCTAGCCTATCACTCTATTTTAATCTGTTTGCTCTTACCAGGTTAATTTTCCGAAAATATTAATTTTATTATCATAATTCTTTGTTGAATGCCATTAGTAGTTTTATTTTGCTCCTCATTGTTTCTCTTTATTCAAATTTCACTTATTTTCTATTTCCTTTTTGGATAAAGCTGTTTGCCCTACTGGACTTAAGGATCAATCAGACTTCAATTAATAGCTAAGTTCCCTCCCCCTCCCTGCTTGAGATTTATTCTGGTTCTTCAGACATTCTAACCATTACATTCCTCTCCTTTTAAATAGAAAGAAAAATGATATGGCTGTGTCATAAGATTACTACAATAGTTAATGTGAATTAATGCATATGCTATGTTTAGTATCTGGCAAATTAATATTAAGTATTCATAATTTTTCATAAAGTAGGAGAAAAATATAACTAAATAATGTTTAAGTGGCGGTCCCATGTGACTGTTCACATGTGCCTTAGGAGCGCTCTCCAGTCTTTGCCTCTGCCTTTGGGTATGTCTCCTTCTTCTGAGACCATTACCAATCCCATCAGGAAACTCCAAAGCACTTTCTCTATATCCTTTCAAATAAGGGATAGCTGACTCAGACTGAAAATCACAAGGACTTTTCACTCTTCAGTTTCATAGTTACTTCAAAATCTGTTCTAACATGACAATGCCTTGCTTTCACGTCTTCCCAATGTTGTTTTCATTTCAGCCCCTTTTATCATGTTCCATCCCTCCACAAGAATGGATACAACCTATTCATTTCTCCCTATTAATTGGTCCTAACATTTGAAAAACATATTTCCTAGACTGAGGAAAATTAAACTTTGCCCTACTCTTCATTAATTCACATTTTTTAAAATCTAAAATCTTTTTTCATTTTTAACTGTAATATATGAAGCTTTCTAAACCTCTATGGTATTATAATGTTAGTAGTCCAATTCATGCTTTAGAAGAGTATGTACTCACTTCTTCCATACATCATCAATATTATGAATATTATGAATACATAATACCTTTTCATATTTTCAAATCAGTTGTACAAGTTACTTATGGAAAGGGATTTAAACATGTTAAAATTTAAAATTATTATTTTTCTAATTTAATTATTAAAAATCTATATTCAGTGTCAAAACTTGGGATTTATCTTGCAAAGCAAAGGTGGGAGGATCACTTGAAGACAGGAGCAGCCTTGTCTCTAAAATAAAAGAATGAAAATGGTATAGGTTTCAGTCCATCATTTAAAGCCAATCCTAGTAATGGTTGCTAAGGAATTGCCTCCTGTTCTTTTCTATCTAGGTAGCATTTTACATAATTGAGATGACATTATGTATACAGTTTCATATCTTATTTAAACACCTACATGATTCTAAGCTTCTCATAAAATTAAAAGCAATTGGGGGATATACTTTCAATGGATATTTAAATAGTGGGGGGCATACCACACTCTTTTTAGACATTCCCTTAAACTGTTTTTCTTTTTTATTTTATAAAATGTATGCAATAAGGTACATTTCTGTAAGAAAATTTTTGTTACAATTATTGATTTTCCTTCTTGATTTTCATCTTAAATGAAGAATTCCTAGACTTTTGGTAAGAAATACCAAAACTGTACTTATATTTTTACCAAACTGTACTTTTATAACATTGAGATCACCATTCTAAAAATCATTACTAGTTATTACTTGAAACAAAGTTGTTCCACCATTTTTAATTTTAATCTGCAGTAACTACAAATGTGAAATTCTAATAGATATTTATTTTTGACATTTTTTTCTAGATGAATGTTAATCTTTTCAATTCTTCTCACAAAAACGCTCATTAATTTTTTTTTTTTTTTGCCATTTTTGGCCGGGGCTGGGTTTGAACCAGCCACCTCCGCCATATAGGGCCGGTGCCCTACTCCTTTGAGCCACAGGTGCCGCCCAACTCTCATTAAATGTTAATTGCAATTACATTAAAGAGTGGATGTGCGCATAGTTGACCTATTTCCTCATGTATTATAAATATTTTTGTGTTCTCATATGGCAAAGTTTGTATTTGTATACCTATATGTGCTGGTATATTTATTTTTATTTTCAAATAGTGTCTGTATTACATTTTTAATTCATGTATACCATCTAGCACCTAATCTAGAAATTATTGACGATATTTTACATAAATACTTTCCACAAAAAAGAAATATTTTTTGAAATTTTAAATTATAGAAGTTACAGTACTATAACTATAGAACTTTTAGTCTAAAGAACTAATGCACAATGCACTACATTTGTTTTTAATACTCAATGTTTCCAACATGAAAGCATAGAATTACTAAAGATACAGGCCATGGATTATTAAGGCAAATTTTAAACCCATCCCTCACTGCTTTGTAATATTTTGCAAAATATTAAATTCTCTAATTCTTTTCCTAATTTATAATATGGGAATAATAAAAATCATAAGACTTTTATTAAGACTTCTTACTGTTAGAATGGGGATTAAAGGTATCGGTATTGTACAATATTAGAGGAGAAATGATCAATATATTTTAACTATTTAATTAGTTTACTTTATAAATTTATTTCCTTAAATATTTCTCTTTGTCTCTTCATTTCCTATTGGAACACAAGCCTTCATTCCTTCCCTTCTGGATATCACCACTTCATCATACTTTATAATTACAAAGCTTGTTACCTCTGGAATGAAGAGAAGCTAACTTGCAAAGGGGCTTTCATTTTGTGACACAAATCTAATAAGGTCTTGGATATTTGCTGGAGAGGGATTACAACTTAAACTATTTTTAACCTTAAAATTCTATACTATATGATTTAAAAATTCCACAAGATTAAAATGTGGCTACTTTGTAGATTCTAGTTATCACACCTTTGTCAGAATCATAACATGCAAAATCTTCTTCCATTCCAAAAGCTGTCTGTTTGCTTTGGTTATACAAAAGCTTTTTAGATTAAACAAATCCCAGTTATTTATTTTTGGTGTTGCTATAATTTCCAGGGAGGGGGGTGGGGGGAGCCTTTCTCAGAAAGTATTTTTCCACACCAACATCTTTGTTTTCCCTGCACACCTAATGTGCACAATGCAAGGGTATATTTCAAAATAACTGAGTAAATTTAAATGCCTTACCATAAGAAATAAATGAGGTGATGGCTATGTTAATCAGTTTGATTTAAGCATTCCACATTGTATATCAAATCATCACATTACACCCCATAAATGTATACAGTTATGATTTTAATTAAAAATTAATAAAAAAATAAACGTGGCTGTTTTCAGGGAAAAGTCAACATTTTACAGTGGTTAAAAGTTTTGTGGTTTGTGTGTATGAGCCTGTGAGAGAGCCATAATGTAGAATAGAACATACAAATTTATAAACAACATACTTAAATACATCCCTTCTGCTCTGGAACCATACATTTTCTTTACCCTAATTCTTAGAAACTTCATCTCTGTAGATTGATGATATGATGACACTGGGAAAGTCAATAAAAGTAATTCTGAAAGAATCACACACAAAAAAATGTGGTGTAGATTCTTAGTTCCCCGAGAATATGACTTAACTCAGGACAGTTTTCTCATCTTTTTCATGTAGTTTCTAATATGTTTGTTGAAATTATTTCTATATACTTTATGTGTACTTTTAAAGTAGCATAAAGGAACTACCATAAAGGAATGCCCTCACCCTTGAGAAACTCACTATCTAGTAGGGAAGTCAGATCTGTAAAGGGGTCATCCCAACTTTAATAGCTACCCCACAGTGACTAACAGTATGTGGTTCACAAAAAGGAAAGCGGCTTCTGTTCTATTGTGCAAGTAGATAATTTTTGCATAGAATATGGAAGAAAATTGAGCTAGGTCCTCACAGGTAAGCCAGAGGTTTTTTAGGTGACAAAAATAGTAGAGCTCTTGTTAAGTAGTATTATTTTACTTCTCTGGAAATAAAAAATAACCACATGGTTTTTTGAATATGTAAGAATTATACAAAGCGAGTGATGCCGCTCACATTAAATCAATACCTAGAAAGATTATGCTTATTGAGGAAGGTATTTCAAAGGCCAAAGGTTAAGCTTCTTGCATCTAACAGCCAAATTGTGACTATAAGGAAAAGTTTTAAAGGAAATTAAAAGTACTATCCAGTGAACCCAGAAATTATAAGAAAATGCAAGCATTTTATTGCTGATTTGGAGAAAGTTGTAGTGGTCTGAACAGAAGACTACATCATCCACAAGATTCATTTACACACAAGCTTAAATTAGACAAGATCTTAACACACTTCAATTCTATGGAGGTTAAGAGAGGTTAGGAAGCTTCAAAAAAAAGAAAAAAAGTCTGAAACTACTGTAGGTTGTTTCATGAGGTTTAAAGAAAGAAGCTATCTCCATAACATGAAAGTGCAAGGTGAAGCAGCAAGTGATCTTGTGGAAACTGTAGAAGTTATACAGATGATTCTGCTAGGATAATAGATGAAAGTGGCTACACCAAACAACAAATTTTCAATGTAAATAGAACAGCCTTCTATTACATCTTTCAACAGTCTTGACAGAAGAAGACATTTAAGACTTTTATAGCTAGAAAAGGGATGTCAATGCCTGGCTTGAAAGCTTCAAAGGACAGGACAACCCTCTTATTAGGGGTTAATGCAATTGGGATTTTAAGTTGAACCCAATGCTCCTTTACCATTGCAAAAATATCAGGGCCCTCAAAAATTAAGTTAAATCTAATATGCTTGTGCTCTGTAAATAGAACCTAGGTAGCACAGCTGTTTACAGCATGTTTTACTGAATATTTTAAGCCCACTTTTGAGAACTACTCCTCAGAAAATAAGATTTATTTCAAAATATTACTACTTATTGTTAGTACATCTTGTCAACTAAGGTATTTGATGCAGATGTACAAGGAGATTAATTTTGTTTTCATGCCTGCTAATATCAATTCTGTGGCCCATTGATCAAGGAGTAATTTCAACTTTCAAGTTTTTATTCAAGAAATACATTTCATAAGGATATAGATGCCATAGATAGGGTTTCTTTGATGGATCCAGACATAGTAAATTGAAAACTTTCTGGAAAGGATTTACCACTCTAGATGCCATTAGGAACATCCATGATTCGTGACAGGAAGCAAACTGTCAACATTAACAGCAGTTGGGAAGATGTTCATTCCAACCATCCTTGATGACTTAAGGACGTCATGACTATAATGGAGCACATAACTACACGTATCTGGGTGGTAGATACTGAATTAGAAATAGAGCCTAAAAATGTGATTAAAACTGCAATAAGTAAATGAATAAATAGATGAATAGACAAACTTGTGCAGATGAGGAAGTACTTCTTGTTTCTTAGCGAAGGAAGTAGTTTTCTTGAGATGGACTCTCTTCCCGGTGAAGATGCTTTGAACATGGCTGAAATGACCACAAATGATTTAGAATATTACACAAGCTTAGTTGATGCAGCAGTGGTGGGTTTGAGAGGATTGACTTTAGTTCTGAAAGACATTCTACTGTGGCTCAAATGCTACCAAACATCATTTCATGCTATAGAGAAGTCTTCTGTGAAAGGAAGAGTGTATCAGTGTGGCAACTTTCATTATTATATTATTTTAAGAAATGGTCACAGCAACACCAACCTTTAGCAACCACCACCCTGATCTGTCAGCAACCATCAACATAAAGCCAAGAGCTTCTACCAATAAAAAGACTACAGCTCTCTGAAGGTTCACATGATCATCAGCAGTTTTTAATAATAAATCATTTTTATATTAAGGTATAAAATGGGGAATAACACATAAAATTAAAGTGTAAACATTACTTTTGCATGCATTTGGGAAAGCAGAGAGTTCCTATGACTGTATTTATTGTGATGATCTGGACCTGAAACTGCAATATCTCTGAGCTATGCCTGTATAAGCACATTTTTGAAAGTTTTTATCGAAATACAAAACATACACAGTAACACGCACATGCCACTATTATATAACTTTAAAAATTCTCGCTAACTGAATGCACTTGTTTAAACAGCACTTACATCAAGGATGAGAATGTTATCAGCATTTGTGAAACACTTATGGTGCCCCCTTCACTATACCTTAAAGTCATTATGGAATTCCCCAATGGTATCATTATCCAGTCTTCTGGCGTAGATTGGCTTTTTGTTTTACTTGATAGGAAGACACTCTGTCAAGATGTATGCATTATTGGGTGTGGCCTCTGTCATTCAACACTAGATTTTGAATTTCATTCATATGATTAAGTTTAGCAGGAGGTAGTTTATTCTCATTGTTCTATAGTATTTTGTTCTATAATATATTCACCATTTTAAGTTTGGAGCTGTTCGGAATAGAATGGCAATGAACATTTGGTACTTATTTTTTTGGATAACATATACAAGTGATTCTCTTGGAATTCTATTTAGGAGTAGAACTGCTATATCACAGGGTATGCATATAGTCACATTTATTTTACCTTTTGCTTCATGTTCAAGTCAGACGTCAGGATAAGAAAGTAGTTTAAGTTTGGGTGGAAGTTGACCAGGATATTAATACTGAACAACACCTCATTGCCTAGTTCTGCTTTTATTTGATTTCCTTACATTAAGTTATCTCTCAAGTGAATTAGTCTTTTAGCTCGTCCAGTCTACAAACATGGCTTACAGGTGGACGTCAAATGGCACCAGCTCAACTTCTCTCCACCCAGTATTCCTTTACCCCAATACCAATGTTGTTTAAACAGATACAATAAAAGTGAATCCAAATGTTCTGCAATCTAAGGTATGTTAGGAAATAAAATAAAATATAGTTGAATTTAAGCCAAGAAAGGGAAGCAGCGTACTACTTTTTTCTATAGTACAACGAAGTATTCTCTTTAAAATTAGATTATTCATTTGTACACAGGACATAGTGTTTTCTATAACTGAATTACAGAAAAAGTTTAGTTTTCTCTTGTTTACAACAAGAAGAAATAAATGTTTATAATAACCTCTGTAGCTGTACGATGTGTTTTTTAAAATACTTTAATAACTAGCAAGGTAGTATAAAAGAATGAAAGGGAAGGAAAAATTAAGATCAGATAAAGTGAAAGGTGAGAAGATGGAATAATCAGGAAAACTGCCATGAAGTCTTAGAGAAATAGTGTGCTGTTAGAATAATTATAGTTCACCCACAATATTCAAGATTGTGCATTGGTCGTTTTTATTAATAAATAAAAGCAACATCTGCTCACAAAAGTAGTTAAGTCAGCTGGGGAAAAAGACATCACAACAGATGACTTGGAAACAAACCAGAATGTGACGTGCTTTCTAAAAGAGGGATAAAGTGCACTGACTGGGTACGGAAGGATAGGAAGTAAGGAGTGAAACCCAGAGTGGGAGTATCACCATCACCAGTTTGCACATATGTTTATAACCACTTGGTGGAAAAATTGTATAATATGCAGAAAGGAACTATGCCATGGAGAGCTGAAAGTAATATCGCAAGGAAGAGGATTTTTATCATTCATTCAAAGGAAAAGAAATTTTAACTTTAGAAAAAGGAGAAGGTTGTGAGGTTTCAAAATGTTTCTAGGAGTAAATCTGGAATTCAGTCTCAAAGCTTAATGTTCTTTCCTGGAGGTTAGAGCACGTAGAAAATCCAAGGCAAAAGAAGAATCAGAGAAAAAGAGTCATGTTTGTTGATCGTAAAACAACTATGCAAAATAGAACAAATTAGAAAAGGATCTCTGGCTTTTAAAAATATACCAACTCAGTGTTCTAGGACACTTATCTCCAAGGTAGGTTGATTCGAAGCTGAACAGAAAGATGATGATAAGAAAGCAGCAAGAATTATATGTCACAGTAATGAGGTAAGAAAATATTTTATGATCACCAATTATTATGTTAATGAGGAAATTAATCAAATAGGGGAAAGGTAATTGGAAAATTGATGAGTGAATATGACTGCTATATTACATTGGGGAGTAAGTTAAAGCACAGAATTGGAGGTTTTGTATATATTTAGTACTAGAAATTTATGCTGCGTGTCTGCCCAAAGGAAGGTAAGATGGAAAACATGCCAAATGTCAAGAATTGAAAATTGATTTTCTTGAATTTCAGGGTTAAAATAAACTGGTAAATGTCATTTTCTTTGTGTTATATAAAACAATCACTTTTTGAATCAACTTCATCTGAACATAAGTTCTCTGAAGGAAGAGATGGTGAATTACTGCATCTAGGATCTGGAGCAACATGTGATACAAGGCTAATTATCTTACAAGAAAAACAAGCCCACTGCCCTTAAGTAAAAATTTATGATAAATCATCTCAAAGAATCTGAGGGGAAAACACAGTTGGTATAACATTGTAGCAATAGTTAGTACCATTTTATATTTTAGTAATATGGTAGATGGAGGGCATGACTAACTTTCAGTGTGATCTTGGTATCCATCATAACTACTTATCTACATTTATAATTAATTATTTTCTCACTTTTCACAGAACAACCTTCCCTGTTTCCCTGGACCATGTGGTAAAATCGCTATACACTTCTAAGTATCCATGCTACAGGATTACTATACAGCCCAGGAAAGACGAAATACATCTTTTATAACACCAATTTGAATTCCCAGGAGGGGCAAGGGCAGGAATAAATTTGATACAAGTCCCAAGACTGGACCAATCAGCTGCATCCAGGGGTACAGCAGCATATGGTTCCAGTGTGGTGCCCGCGCAGAGGACAAACATTTACCAAAGAATGGATGATTGTTCTGAGATACCTGCAGTGACCTCCAGTTCTCATTGTAGATGTGGTAAATGAATAAAAGGAAGTCACATTTAGTTCTCCTGCAGGGACTCATGCATTCCTCTTGGACAGAACATTTTTGTACTAGAACTATTTTAAGAAAATATGCAGGATTAATAAAGGAGCCAAATGTATTTAGGATCACATGAGAGCATTAGAATTTTATTTTAGTCTCAATTTTATATCATTTGTCACAGAACAGTTAGCTGTTTACGGGCACAAATCCCATCTTTTCAGCTTACTAGTTTTGCTTGCTTTAAATGTGCTGTTTCCCTCAATAAAATGCATCTTCCTCATCTGCAAAATGGGGATTGTAATTAACAATGATGATAATAAGTCAGCATTCTTGTATAGATACAACAATATATTTAATGAAAAGTGATTAATGTAGTGCCTAGTATATGGTAATCATGCTACTAGTATTGCATTATTTTTATTACTTTATTATACAATTGTGTTCGTTTTCTATTCATGCTATAGAAAATTACCACAAACTTCATGGCTTAATAACAACACAAATTAAATATCATCAGGATGTCAGATGTTTGCAATTGGTTTTCCTGTGCTAGAATAAAAACTGTCAGTATGCTGTGCGGTTTCTGAGGTCTCTAAGGGAGAATCTGATCCCTTGTATTTCATAGTTGCTAGAGGCCAGTCACCTGCATTCCTTGGCTCTTGGCACTTTCCCTTACCACCAAAGCTAGCAGTATGGCATCTTCATTTATCTGTCTTTGTCTTTGACACTATTGCCTTCCACTTGTCATTAAATTGGCCTCATCTGGATAACCCAGGGTACACTTTTCATGAAAGATCCCTTTCTCTCTCTCTCTCTTTTCTTTCTCTTTTCCTTTTATTTTTATTTTTGTTTTGTTTTTATTTTCTTTTGAGGCAGGGTCTTCCTCTCTTGCTGGGCTAGAGTGCAATGCATGATCATAGCTCACCGTAACCTCAAATTCCTGCGTCAATTTTCTGGGCTTAAGTGATCCTTCTGCCTTATCCTTCCTCCCAAGTAGGAAGGACTATATGCGTACACCATCATGACTTTTTTTTTTTTTTTTTTTTAAGTAGAGACTGGATCTGCCTATTGCTCAGGCTGGTCTTGTCCTATCCTCTAGCAATCCTCCCTTCTTTGCCTCCCAAACTACTAGAATTACAGCTACGAGCCACTGTGCCCAGCCTCCATGAAAGGTTTTTAATCATGTTAGCCCTGGGAGTTTAGATATTCACAGGGGTGAGGGCCTGAGTTGTGAACATCTTTGGTGAGCTATCATTTGCCTATGACAACAATAATTTTTGTTTTTGTTTTTTTATTTTACAGTGTCTATTTTACAGAACTTGCTTTATGAAGAAATCACTTAGTTTAAAAATGATTTTTAGTCTGAAAATCCATTTCCTAACTGTAGAAAAAATAGTGATAGAATCAGAGTTATGAAATGAAAAATAATATTAATAGAATTATTGGTTCTGGCATTAGATGACTATGAAAATATTTCTCATACATATATTCATGAGTATTCTTTGATATTATGTCAATACAGACAAAACAAGTTTTAAGTAGTTATACCATGTTGCAGAAAATGCTACTCCAAATAGATGTTTCTCACTTACAAGTTGTTCTTCATAATCTACTCATGTGTAGAATTAAATTATCCATGACCTATATTGCTTAAAGTAGATCAAATTACTTGACTAGTTACAAACAATAAAAAAGAATTCTGGGCATATTGCCAACAAAAAGTTCTTTTTTTTTTAATTTCACTTAACTTTATGAAAAATAGATTAAGGTTGAAAGAAAGACTGAATATTTAGGAACTATAGATTATTAATTCCAGAGTTGGCTATACAAATCTGTAACCTTCAGTTATTTTTTCTTGTCTTTTTTCTTTTTGTATTAAACATTGAACAATTTTTTTCTTGAGTGAAGAAAGCAGAGGCACTTTGACCTTTATAGCAAAAGCAATTTTTTCTAAATACTGCCATATGCAAAGCAAAATTCAGCAGCAAGTTTCATGGAAAATTGAGTAATCAAAGCATTTAGATTCTATATTGTTTTAATATGAATCTAGTTTTGCCCAACTTTTTCCGTCTTTAAACTGCCTGAGCTGATTCTAAGTGTTTATGCAGACTTTGGATAAATCATTCTTCACCAAAGGATACCTACCATTGATACCTGAGTGTCTAGAGTTTAGTCTTTATTGGCCTTCTCAAGTAAGCCAACTCCCGACTGGCTTTAGAGTTTAAGCTTAAAGCTAGTTTGATTTGATTTAATCTTGGATTATTTGAAAGATCAATTGATTTTTCCAACTGTGTGAGTTTAGTTTTGTTTCCTATTTTTGACAGTGCTTTGAGATGGCTTTGCTGCAAAATGAAAGAAAAAATAACACTATAAAATAACGGTGTGGTTAAAGAAAAAAAAACATTGCTTTAAGGTTACCTGGTGATATCCCCATATAACGTTTGCTTTAAAAGAACTCTGTGAGAAATAAACAGTCTTGCCACAAGGAAAATCTCTCTTGAAAAAGGAAAAAAGCCTGCTACGGAAGATAAGCAAAAAGGATAATGAATGTCATAATCTCCAAAAATTATTGCTCCATTTGTCAAAGTTTATATGTCAGACGAAGGAACAGTAGATTAAAAGAACTGAGTTGTTTATATGCCCAAAGATGCCAAATTAAGTCCCCATTTTCTTGTGCTAAAACTTGATTAAGCTGTTCTGGACATACTCTTTTCTGAAGGTTGCAGAAGTACATAACTAGTGGGTGAAAGGGCTCTGTTGGCTGACCCTGACAGCTGGGATGAATGAATACACAGCGACACCTCATTTACTCAATCCACTGATATAAAACCTGGCAGAGCCCATTTCAATTATGAGCTTAAAGAATAGTATGTAACTAAGAATTTAATTTCAGAGTAGGCAATTTAATCACCTCATTAACAAAATAATATAAATCATATTTTATTACTGATTAAATTTAATTCACCATTTAAAAAAAAATTGTCAGATACAGTGCTAGGCCCTGGAAATAAATTGATGAGATGATTGAGCTGTTTCTATCCACATGAATTATAAAATCCACTGGAGAAGATAAATAATAAACAACTAACTTCAAATGTGATTGTTAGGAAAACAGAGGAACAGGGTTTTATGGAAGCATATGGCATACCAACCTCACATAGTGCTTCTACAAAGTCTACAAAGGTGAATCAATCCTGTAGCTACTACCCACCCTTTTTCCCTTCCTTCTTTCCTTTTTCTTTTTTCTTGTCTTTTTCTTTTCTTTTCTTTTTTTCTTTTTTTGAGACAGAGTCTCACTATGTAGCCCTCAGTAGAGTGCCGTGGTGTCACAGCTCCCAGCAACCTCAAACTCTTGGACTTAAGCAGTTCTCTTGCCTCAGCCTCCCAAGTAGCTGGGACTATGGGCGCTGACCACAGCCTGACTATTTTTTGGTTGTAGTTGTCATTGTTGTTTAGCAGGCCCAGGCCGGTTTGGAACCCTTTAACCCAAGTGCATGTGGCCAGTGCCCTAACCACTGAGAGAGTGCGAGTCTTCTTTCCTTTCTTGCCTCCCTCTCTCTCCCTTCCCTGTCTCTCCTCCTTCCTTCTTTCCCTTCCTCTCTTCCTTCTTTCTTTCCTTCCTCTTCCTGCATCCATTTTGCTGAAAGATGTACTAACTTTCCTCTGCTAGAAATGGGCACACAGCAGTGAACATAGACTCAAGACCCTGCTCTTACAAGGCTTAAAAAAAGGGGGGGGTATACAAATATTGATGGAACAGGTATTTGAATGGTTAATTGGTTTATTGGTACTAGTGACTACTTTAGAGGGGACATGAAAATTGCTATAAGAAAGGAACTTAATTTGTCTGAGGGTGGTGTCTGGAATATTCTATTGAGAAAGTGACACTTAAACTGAAAATGGAAAAAAAGTCTTCCAAGCAGATGGTGTAACAGTCTATGTGAAGGCCTGAACGTAAGAAGTTGGAAGACGTCTAGCGTGAATGAAGATAATAGAGAGGTTTCTCAGATAGAGAATAGCTTTGCAGATGAGAACACAAAGCACTAAAGCACCAGTTTATTATAGCATTTGATCTTGTGGTAATACGTGATATAGCTTGAGATGGAGCCGAGAATTTGATTACAAAGAATGTTGCAGGTATGATTGTATTAACATGCATGCCCTCTCTCCTCCCTGCATTTCGAGTCATGCCTGTCCTTAGATGTAGATCTTTTGAGTATAAATCCCTATGCTTCTGATTCAAGATCCCTAAACAAAGCAAATGACCTCACAGCTTTCCTGTGATGATAAATAATGTGCAGGGGACCCAAATTGACCCAGTGACAGATATGCTGGGAAGTTTTAAGACTTCCTCTTCCTCTGGACTTCTCATGTGTAAATATGGAGCCTAAAACTGCTTAAGACCATCATACAGATGCCAAATCAAGACAAGCTCAAAGAAATAGATTTGGACGAATAAAATTAAATTAGTCTTGAAGGCTACGATACTGTTGTGTAGTCTAAAACATTTTTTTGCTATTAAAAGTTTAGAAATTGGGGATGATATAAATAAAACAACACTTCAGGAGGCGAATCTAGCTTCAATATCAAATGTTAAATCATACAAAATTGATGTTCATAGTGCCTGTTCATATAGATTTTATTGGCTTTTATTGTTTTTCTGATGTGTGGAAC
This sequence comes from Nycticebus coucang, assembly GCF_027406575.1. NCBI lineage: Eukaryota > Metazoa > Chordata > Mammalia > Primates > Lorisidae > Nycticebus > Nycticebus coucang. The sequence goes on along the minus strand of NC_069794.1, from coordinate 43,281,505 downwards.
AATACGAAAATATTATACATGTTCACAGACTTTTCTATTCTTTAAAATGTTTTCAGTCTTCCTATATTTCTGTGGATAAACTTCAGTTTCCCTAAGTATTGCTTTTTAGGGAAGCACAGCCTTGGTAGAAATATAAGAGATCAATACCTGGTGATTCCTAAGTGGAAGGTATAGAAATTCAATAATGCTAATTTATTATGGGCTGAGAGCTGGAATATAATCATATTACCAAAATCACAAAAAATTGTATGAGTGTGTATATATGCATGTAAAAATATTCATGTCATCCCAACTCGAGCACCTCAAGGGAAAGAACTCTGGTTCATTTATTTTTGTGACTTCATAAAATGCTATTTCTCTTGTTTATTCCTCTGCTTCCTGACTAATACCTTGCAGCTTCTTTGCTGGCTTCTGCTCCTTGAATAAAATTATAATAATTCTTGTTTCTTGGACACATTTCAGGGAATCTTTTCTAGGTCCACTCTCTTCCCAGGAAATTTCATTTACATCATATCAACATTAATTTTAATGATACAGACTCAACATCTTCACAGACAACCAGAATTTTATTACGATCGCATGCTATCTCTTTAGGTCATAGGTATCTTTGTTTTCAAAATCCCAAAACAGATTTTGATATTTTAACCCTAAACCCGTTCAGAATTTCCTTTTTAGGTTATACTGCTCGTGTTATGAATGACAAGGATAAAAACACACACAACGTGTACACACACACACACACACACCCTACATATTTGGACATTATCTGAAATGCAGGGTTTTGGTGTGCACAGATTTCAGTTTCCATACTACATGAACTTTGAGTAATTCCATAAAGTACTGCTTTTACTGATAGCTCCTTAGTCCACAAATTGCTACAGACTTAACAAACATGTATATCATGATCAGTGACTAATTCTGTAACTTCTTTCACAGTCAATGAGTAGTCCGTATAGATGTGTTATTTATTTCACACACAGATAGCACTTCATGTAGTTCTGCTCTCTTTGTGTTCTGCTGATGAACCTTTGTGACATATGTTTTAGGTAATGGGAAAAGGAAATTGATAATGGGAAAGGAAAAGAGTAAAATGCAGCAAAGAAAAGTGGTAGCACTAAGTATAAAATTAAAATGTAACATACCTGGTATTATGGAAGCTATAGATGAGTAGGAGGAATGTTGACACTAGCCATGAGGAAGACTCTGGATATACAGCTAAGTGTGTTTATCCACAGAAAGGAGGAAAGTGTTGTGATGAAAAGAATATCCTGGAGGATGTGACACTGGAAATCGTAGAGATGATTTGTAACAACAAAAGTACAAATGTTGCACACTGATCCCACTTAGAGGGAAGTAGTCTTGTTTAGCCAAGTAGAATGGGATGTTCTCTGTATCTTGAATTATACTGTGAGAAGACAAGAACTATTCTAACTGATAAGCTTTTTTAACAATTAAAACATTCTCAAAATTTCCAATGTTTTAAATTACTAAATTTACAGAGGATGCCAATAAAACATATACTCAAGCCACGTTTGACTTCTGCAATTATGAGAAATATAAGACACAACATACAGGGTAACAAGTGTCATCAGTATATATTATTACAATTTTAATACAGGGTTTTTTCCTTTCTTGAAATGAATATATATTTTTTGCTACCCTCTATATTTTAGTTTTGCTCTTTCATATTTCCCTATATATTTATGCCTGGCTTTCTGAGACCTTTTACGTTTGGGCAATTTTTTTTTTTTTGAGACAGGATCTCAAGTCTGTTGCCTGGGCTAAAATGCAGGGTCATCATCATAGTTCACTGCAAGCTCATACTGCAAGCACTTTTCCTCCCCAGACTACCAAGTAGGTGGAAGTATAGACACACTTCATCCTGCCCTGCAAAGTTTTCTATTTTTTGTGGGAGATAGTGTCTCACCATTGCTCAGCTGGTCTCAAACTCCTCCTGCCTTGGTCTCTCAAAGTGCTAGGATTACAGGCGTGAGCCATCATGCCAAGCTGGCCTTTGGCAAACTATAATAATTTCTCATTAACTTTAAGATCACTTCATATAGTTTTAGCTTGCCTGACCATTTCTTGAGTCCTGCATTACCATGCTAAACAAGTAATGCTGTGTATATAATTAATCCATTATTTTCCATTTTTATTTTAACACCGTATTCTAAGCCATCATCATATCTCATCTGAATAAATGCAATGATCCCCCCACTTACGCTCTTCCTGTCTTGATTCCAATTCATCCTCCACAAGATAGCCAGATTGAGCCTTGACAAAAATAAATCAGTTCATACAACATTCATAACACTTGGACTAAAACCATGTCCCGCCGCTTCATACATTATTCCCTCCATTTACAGTGTCAATAGGATGTCCCACAGGTGTGGTGTAATACCGGATTCAGTTCCATATTCCACATCCTTACAAACAGAGAATGGTGGGTAAATACCAAAACCATCCCTTGTCCCACTTGAAATTAAAGAGAATCACAAACATCGAGACTGAGGCCATGTATCCTCAGAATGCTTCCTCTTCAGCGACTGAAGTTAGGAGAAAGCTGTGACGCCACAGCCATCACATTTTTATTCTACCTTATGTTCATCAGGACTTATTTTTTATTTATTTTTGTTGTTGTTGTTGCGGTTTGGCCAGGGCTGGGTTTGAACCCGCCACCCTTGGTATATGGGGCCGGCACCCTGCCCACTGAGCCACAGGCACTGCCCAGGACTTATTTTTTAATTAGTCTGCAAATGAAATTCCTAGCTCCAGGGTCACCCTATAGCTCGTGCATTCTAATCCCTTTTACGGCCTCAACTGGCACTTTTCTTTTACTCTTGAAAACCTTCCACTATACCCTCTGAAGGAAAGTTTACTAGATCCTCAATCTTTTCTCTGAAGACTTTATAGTCTTTTCTAGCAAAGACATTCTTTCCCTGCAGCCTACGCGACTGATTCAACTAAAGAAGGTGTCATTGTTTTCCTTAATTTTTCCCTCCCAAGGCCTAAATCCACTCGGTATGTCTCTTCTTCACCTTCAATTTCTATGTCCATAACTTTCTTTCATTTTTCTCCTTAAAAATCAACTTATTTTTTATAGTTTTAATTTTTTAATATTTCAGAATTTGGGGGGTTAGAAATTATTTGATTACATGAATTGCTTTCGCATACAGTTTGAGTCAAAGTTATAAGTTATGTGCCCCTCACTGGAGTGTGCATTATACCTGTTAGCTGTCAATGTGTGCCTCCCCTCCAGCCACTCCCCACCTGCTGGCTTTCTGTTGAGAGTTACTACCAGGTGTGCACAGGGATGAGTGTTGCTCAATTAGCTCTAATTTAATAATTAGTACAGACTATATTTATTTCACTTAGGAGAATGCTCTCCAGTTCCATCCAGTCTGTTACAAATGGTATTAGTTCACCATTTTTTTTTTTTCAGCTTTGGCTAGGGCTGGGTTTGAACTCACCACCTCCAGTACATGAGGCTGGTGCCCTACTCCCTTGAGCCACAGGCACCACCCTAGTTCACCATTTTTTATGACTGAATAATACTTCATGTTGTACAAATGCCACATTTTATCAATCTACTCATGTATTGATGGACACTTGGGTTAATTCCACATCTTGCGGTTGTGAGATGAGCTATGAAAAACATCACAGTAAATGTGTCTTTTTCATACAATGACTTTTTTCCCCTTTTGGGTAAATACCCTATAGACAGCTTACAGGATCAAATGGTAGGCTACTTTTAGCTCTTTAAGGTGTCTCCATATGACTTTCCATGGAGGTTGTACTAGTGTACCATCAGACATCACTGTGAAATTAACTTTGAATGCTGTTTTCTCCATCTCTCAGTTACCACCTTTCCTTTTTCACTACTAATTCTTTAGCAGACTTGCTCAGTTCTTAACCTTTTATACTTCTAACCTGTAGGCTCTTCACTATTTTTCTGGTGACTTTTTCTCAATAATTTCATAGTAGGTGTTCTTTATGACACCTGGCCATTTAGTTTCTGGAATTTATTTCACCAGTGCTGTTGGTCACTCCCAAAGCATACTCTGGAGATTGTCAGGATGTGTAATATCAGACCCTTCAGAATCTTAATACATCTTGTTCTCTGATAACTACACTCTATCTTAAATACTTCAAAAGTCTTTTCAACTCTATTTACCCTTTGCCAGTTTCCCTTATTCTTTTATTACCAAAATTTTTACCAAAATAAATAATCGTCTAAATTCATATTTCTACTATTTTTTGTGTGTACCAATTCAGCTGTACATAAATGTACATTTTCTACAAAAATGCACACCATGTTGACTGATACCATTTTATAGCTGTGAATATAAACACTGAGCAGGTTCATAGTCATCCATAATTCCTTAAGCTATTCACTTTCCTTACTATTTCACTTTCCTCTAAGTGTTAATTTCATGTCTTTTATCCACCTTAAGCCTCCAGTACCCTTTTTTTTTTTTTTTTTTAGATCAGGTCTCACTCTGTCATTCTGGGTACAGTGTTATGGCATCACTGTAGCTCATAGCACCTTCAACTTTCTGGGTTCAAATGATCCTCTTGCCTTAGCTCCCAAGTAGCTGGTACAAAAGGCATGTGCCACCATGCCCAACTACATTTTTTGTTGTAGTTGTTTTGTTTTGTTTCTATTTTAAGTAGACATGGGGTCTCACACTTGATAAAGCTGGTCTTGAACTCCTGAATGCAAGCAATCCACCTGCCACTACCTCCCAGAATGCTAGGACTACAGGCATGTAATGTACCCAGCTGGCCCATTGTTTTTAATGAATATATTTACTTTTTTGTGAAAACTGAAGTTGGCTGAGCAGAATTTTTCCTAAATCCTATGAAGTTTAACCCATATGAACTGCCTGTTAACTGTCTCTAAAAGCCCCTAATGTTTAACCCAAATTTCATTCCTTCTCCCTACACTAAAATATCGCTCCAATAATCCTTTCTATAATTGTATTTTTCATACTAGATTTTTACCATCATCAGACAAACTTCTTGTTTGTTCACCCATCTTTACAAAAGTCAACAAAAGAAACACATAATTGTTTTTTTCTTGATCTAAATTTTCCCATCTGCTACTTCTTCACTTAATTTTTAATTTTCTTTAAAGCAGCACACTTTGCATCTATTGTGTTTACTCACTGTGTTAATTCAAATATTTCTCCTGCCATCAGACTTTCATTCTAACCACTAAATCAAAATGGTGCTTGCCATGGTCACCAAAAGCTTCCATGCTGTCATTAGTACACCTGCGGTGCATCTTACAAGGGTAGATGTGGAACTTGGTAAATGTGGAATGTAAGTGTCTTGGCACAGTAACTGAGAGAATGTCAGAAAGGCTATGTTAACCAGTGTGATGAAAGTGTGTCAAACGGTCTGTGAAGCTAAGTGAATGATGCCCCATGATCATATCAATATACACAGCTATGATTTAATAAAAAAAAAATCATTGAAAATTTAAGAATACAAATTACCCTTAAATATTCTTATTATTAAGATTTGAATCCTAAAGAAATAAATTATATTAGTAACAACAACAACAAAGAATTGGTAAAATCTGATCGTCAATTCTCAGTCCTCAGTTTGGTTGATCTCTCACTCTGTTGGTTAGATCTTTGGTAACACCATTTCCTCAATGTGCTATAATCCCACTTTATTTTGGTTGCCTTTTCTACCTCACTACTCCTTCCTCTCAATCTCTGCTGTTTTCTCCTCCGTCCTGATGAAGCATCTACAATCTCTTTTCTTTATTAAAAATCACTCTCTTAATGGGGGGCACTGCGGCTCAAAGGAGTAGGGCGCCGGCCCCATATACTGGAGGTGGCGGGTTCAAACCCAGCCCTGGCCAAAAACTGAAAAAAAAAAACACAACACTCTCTTAAAAGATACATACCATTCATTATATAGCTTTTAATAACACCTACATGCCATTAACCCTTAGATTTATGGATCTACTTGTGAGTGCTTACCTGAGTTCATGTTTACCTGCTTATTTAACATTTTTTTGAGCTATCAGTACCGATCTCATAATTAACAATTCTCCAGAATGCCTCATAAATATTTCAAGATGAACATGCACAGATCTGAAATCCTAATCTTCTACAAACTGCTAAACTTGCTTCATACACAGTATTCTGCAACTAAGTTAACAGAAACACTATTCTTTCAGTTTGCGAACTCATAATTTAATTCCTTCCTTTCTCTCATACTCTATACCTAATACATAACAAAATCCTTTTGAGTGTGTCTTCAAGTCCCACTAAACATGGCACTGCTCCCAGCCCCTTTCAATAAGACCAGAGACTCTCAGATGGATTGCTACAATCCTTGGCTAACTGGTCTCCTTGCTTCCATCTGTTCTTATTCCCAGAAGTCAGTGTAACCTTTTTTTTTTTTTCATTATTGTTTCAGGTTAATTTGAGAGTACAAAGAATTAGGTTACAATGTATGCATTTCTTAGGTAGAGTCCCTCTTATAATTGTGTCCCATCCCCAAGCAATTAAAAAAGATGGAGACTAGTGTAACCTTTTTAAAAATGTAAATCAGATAAATTTTCTACTCTCTTCTGGCTGTGCTAATAGATCTCCATGTCAATCAAAGTAAGAGCCTAACTCTTACAAATTGTTTTACAAAGATTTACATGATCTACTCTTCTTCTTTCCTTCTCTTGTCACTCTCTGACCTTTCTATCTATTTTGTTTCTATCCCTCCTACTGTTCTCCAGAAAATTTTTGCTTGTCTCAGAACAAACCATGTATCTTTCCACTTGAAAACTTTTGTGCTGGTCTTTTTCTTTGCCCATTATTTTACTCCTTCACCCTCCCAAATATCCATGTGGCTTATTATATCACCCCTCCTTCAATTTTTACTCACATCTTATTTTCTTAATGACCCTGTCTTGACCACTCTATCAAAATATAGTACTCTCTTCCTTGATCAACACTTTTACCTGTTTATGTAACTTAAGCACATTGTATAATACTTGGTGAATATTAAATAAATATTTTACATTGAAGAATGACAACCTTTTAAAAGTTTTTCAAGTCAGTTAGAGTAAAATCAAAATGCCTTGCCATATTTTAAAACTGCCTACAAAATTACAGCTACATAGGAGAAAAAAGTTATAGTATTCTATTCCACTGAAGGATGACTATAGGTAACAAGAATGTATTATATTATTCCAAAAAGCTAGAAGGGGGATATTGAATGTTCCTAATGCCAAAAACAAACAAACAAGTAAAAAACAAACAACCCTCCCCCAAGTATTAGAGATGATGGATAAACAAATTATACTAATCTGATCACTTATATTTTATACGTATCGATCAATGCATCACAGCATAACCCCATAAATAAGTTTATTCTATATCAATTTAAAAATATTTAAAAGGCAAAAGAAAAATAAACAAAAATAACACATCTTCCTGTATTTCATGCCTAATGTGTATACATATAATAATAAACATGATGTGTATACTACTGTATGTGTGTTTCTTAACTCAGTCTCTATTCTCCTAACTTACTTGGTTTCAGCTACACTATTTTTCAGTTCTAGAACATTCCAAATTCTTTCTCAGCTAAGGGCCTTGGCACCTACTATTTCTTTTCTCCTTTCCAGTATTTCCTTGACATATTTCGTAGCCTAATTTCTGTTGTTTTCTTTTCACTTCAGTTTAAATGTCACACTTCTGAGTTGATTTTCTTATCTGATCTTAAACTCCAATTTTATTCTACATCACATTATTATATTCTCTACTTCCTGTTTATTTCATGTATTTTCTTCTTCCTCATTGTTTCTCTTCTCTAAAGAAATGTAAATTCAATTTTATTAAATTGTATTCTGCTCAATTTAAAATACAGCCTCCAAACAGAAACCCTGTTTCTGAAAAATCATATGCCTTCAATAAATGGTGGACTATAGGCCAAAACAAAACAGAACATCCCACCAGTTTGGAAGCAATGTAGAATAAAAATTAAGAATCCAGCTTATGTTCTCAGAATGCTTGGGTTTCAGTTTCAGCTTTGCCATGTCCTTACTGTTACTTATAAGTAGGTGAACATGCCTCTGGGTTTCCCTGGATAGTCCCTGATTATGCCTGCTGAATTCAGTTTTGTATCATAAGCCACTTTCCCACTCAAAAGTGTGCTGAGTTAGAAGAAAAACTATGTCTCCCAACTTCAAAGTTAGGATTCTTCCTTCAGACAAAATTTCTTCACCTATAAAGTAAGAATACAATGACACTTAATTCCTACATACGTGTACGCACAGTGTGTGTATATATATATATATGTAAACACACACATGTGTATGGGTATATATGTGTGTGTGTTTGTCCCTGTGTGTATCTGCGTGTGTATATGTATGTGTGTATATATGTATATTATATATATGACAAAGAATTCAGACTAATATTTGTCATTTCTTATTGACAAATTTTCTTTTGAAAAAAATCTCATCATCCTACTTAATAGTTTGTAGAAAAACAGAAATGTATGTATTAAATAGAAAACCTTCATCTGTCAAAATGGAGAAAAATTAAGTCCTATATAGCCCATTTATATAAGAATAAAACCGACTATTAAATTCCATGGGAAATTTAACAATATAATTAATCATTATCTACTTGTGAGTAGACATGCCAGCAAATAAACTTCTTAAATATTACCAATAATATTGTAAATTAGATGGGCAAAGACTTTCCTCTGGGTCCATATCAATAGAAAAAATAATTAAGATATATAGTAATTCATTTCAATGTCTTTCATAAGAAACATATTTTTGTGTAAATCTGGTTTATTTTATTCTCATTTTATTAGTCAAAAATTCCTTCCTTATTTGAATTTATGATTTTGTCAAAGCTTTTTCAATTTATAATTAATTTTTTTTGGCTAACTAAAAATTTTAAAATCTCATTTATTGTATTTAATTACATCACATAATTGGAGTTACAATTATCATACATCCAGAGTGATAGAAATAAAAGAATGTTAGTGTTAATTCAACAGTAAAGGTTATGAACTAAAAATTCGTAACGTCTAAAACAGAACACAATTAATTTTAATAAGCTAAAGTGCAACAGTAAGGCAAAAAGACAAGATATGTGGTAAGCAGCTGTGGGACCTAAAGGTCATCACTAAACATGATTCTCATTTACCCTTTTACTTTAGTGTCAGGGTCTTGTTCTGGCAACATAAGCCCTTGAGATTTCTCAAGCCGTCCTTCTGTATCGAGCTACCTTGCTCATTTAAAAGCCTTAGTGATTATGCTCTGTTATGATATTAATGGAAAGGTCAATGAATTCATGAAAATACTTTTTTTTCTCTTTTATGACATTTTGAACCTTTCTCCTTTTATAATTTTCAACGAGAAACTGATCACCTGGGTCATTTTGCATAATAAATGAATATAAGCAGTCACCGTGTGTGATAGTATCACTTTTGCCTGTCATGTACTGAATGAACCTAGTGAGGATCTCGGAATTGTTTGATATGGTACATTTTCTTGTTTTAAATAACAACAAGAGCTTTAATGGGGAAAGTAGAAAGAGAGAAAGTGTTTTTAATAAGACAAGCTACCATTTAGAAAATGAAAAGGTTAAAAATTACCTTCAAAATCTCACACTAAGTACTGACATAGTGACTGCTAATGTACTCAGAGGGCTTTTAAACAGTGTTCTACACTGAAATTGTCTTTGCGTATAGTGTCCAAAGGACAGTAGCTAGAGAAAGCTATGAAGCTTGTGCAATAAAGGAATAAAGATATTTTATGAGATTAAATACAAAAATATAATATGCAATTTCATTTTTGACATGTGTCCTATTTATAAGTCATTACAATGCTTATATTTCCCCACACATGACACTCATATTGAAAGAGAATTTCAATAACCAGAGAAATATCTTTCACTTTGAGCCAGGGAACATTTTCTTTCACTTATGGATCACAAAAAAACAGTGGAAACCCTTTTTCCCCAAATTTGACCAATAGTAAAAATCATTTAAAGAAGGTAGTGGTATGGATATCTTGTCATTTTAGTATGTATATTAATTGTAATTTAAAGCAGAGTTAATGGGTAAAAGAAATGTTGAGGACTTGGTCTACACTTTGATTATAGGTTCTGCATTTCACTTTGAGTGTGCTGATCCAGGACCTAATTAGATTATATTCTCCCAAGATTCAATAACACAAAAGGCAAATTTTAGCTAAGCACTTTGTGTCCAATATTTACAGATTCCAAAATTATTAGACATATTTTTATCATTTAATCAGCACAGGTTTACACAGTGTACTTTTACTAGTTAGTAACCCTATTGCCCTAGAGACAGGTAATCTTATCACCATATACAGTTGTAAATATACCCAAAGAGTGACTCAGTCATTTCTCTGAAGTCACCTAGGCAGGTTGGTGGGAGCTACAGTTTGGATTGTCATCTCTCCAAATCTCATGTTAAAATGTGAACCCCAGTATTGGAAGTGGGGTCTCATGGGAGGTATCTGGATCTTCATCAACAGATTAACCCCCTTCTAGGGATGAGGACAGTGAGTTCTTTCTCTATTAGTTCCTGTGAGAGCTGGTCTCTCTCTCTGTCTCTCTCCTTCTTCCTCTCTCATCATGTGGTCTCTGCACATCTTGCTTCCCCTTCGCCTTTTGCCATAAGAGCAGGTGCCCAGTCTTCCAGCCAACAGAACTGTGAACCAAACAAACATCTTTTTTTTTTTTAAAGAAATTATTCAGCCTCAGGGAGTCCTTTATAGTAACACTAAATGAAATAAGACAGTGGAGCCCCTAAGGCCTAAACAGAATCAAATGAAAATCTACACTGGTAGGGCCCAACACAATCAAATCACTCCCACACATTGAGCTCTGAGATGTATGAATATACAGTACCCCCACACATATACCTCTCTCTCACACATATACACCTCCCACAAACTCACAACATACAATACACATACCATTTAACACATCACACATATGCACCCACCCACCAACACCCCACACTCCCCCCCACAGAAAACACCACAATGAATAAGAGCCCACAGAAACAAGAAAGCTTATAATGTCAAGAGATGAGTGGCAAAGAAATAAATTAAAAAGAATGAAAAAGAAAATGGAAGTAAACTTCTTGAAGAATTAAAGAATATAATAAAGGAATGAATGTATGTTCAAGTTTTTGATAATAGATGTCAAACCTCAATTTAAAAAACCTTAATAAAAAAGATACATTCATAAAAATAAATAATTATTACCAAAATTGACCTAGATAAATATATTTCTGCATAGGTTCAAACAATATCTGAATATGTATATATTGTAAATAATCATTGTCTAAATCATAGAAAGACATTCTACAACTAAAACAAAATGAATGCAAAATGGAAAAAAATTAAAAACAAATCAAAAGAGCTAATAGAAAAATGGTCAAAAGATTTAGAAGATGCATTAGAAAAGAGGAAGCCTGTATATTTATGATTATATCATATTATTATAATTTACATTAATAACCAAGGAAATCAAAATAAATCCATAAAGAGAAACTAATATTTGTAAGCTAGTCTGGCAGATATAAGGTTGACAATATCAAATGCTTGTGTAAAGAGAAGAAATGAAAACACTTATCAAGGGTTGCTTATTGTAGAATAATCATTTTGAAAAATAATTTGGCTTGTTATTATTCACTTTACACATATAGGCATTTTAGCCCTAGTTATGTAATGTAGAGAAAATTATATGCATGCGTCTGAGGAAAAGGGGTAAAAAGAAAACCATTTGAATCCACTAACTATCCACGAACAAAAGAATTAATAACAATATTAATAATCCTACAAAATATTATTCTATAATGTAATTTAGAATAACAGTGAAAATTAAGTAATTACAGTTATATGCAACAGATACTGGTGGATTTCATGATTATAATGTTGAGGGAGAAAAAGTTGTGAGAAAAATCTAGGATTAGATTATACTTACTTTTTTTTTTTTTTTTTTTAAGTAAGCAAAATGATGCAAACATGTAGCAAGACTCAGAAAAGCAAAGGGATGATATATGAAGACTTTGGAAAGAAGGTTTCCGGTGGGAAGGAAAAAAATAGGATAAGATCAGAGACAACTCCAAGGATAGAATAGTGTTCTCTTTTAACGGGGTGACTGCACGAGTGTTTCTTGTATCTTGTCATTATCCAACTAAAATATACTTTAAAAATATGTTGTGTCCATTGAAGAATGATCAAAGCAACGCTAATTTTTTATCTTAGAATTTTCAAAATAAACAGAAGTTATTTATTTTGTTGTGAGATGCATGATCTTTTCGCTCAAGTCTACATGCAAAGAGTGTTGTTCGCATGTGAAGCAGGCTCAGGATACACTGGTCACTACTTTAGCCCACTGCATCTTGGGCTGCACTTTTACTACTTGCCCAAGTCTGGTGAAAGAACAATCTCCCACAAAAGAAGTTACATGACGTTGATAAAACCAATGTAAGAGCGCATCATAAAGAGAATTAATTAATTAATTAACTTTAAAATAACTGTTGGTATAATTATTTTAAGAAATATTGAATTTGATGAAAGTATTTCTTTCTTTTTTTTTTTTTTTTTTTGTAGAGACAGAGTCTCACTGTACTGCCCTCGGGAGTGCCGTGGCGTCACACGGCTCACAGCAACCTCTAACTCTTGGGCTTCCGCGATTCTCTTGCCTCAGCCTCCCGAGCAGCTGGGACTACAGGCGCCCTCCACAACGCCCGGCTATTTTTTTTTGTTGCAGTTTGGCTGGGGCTGGGTTTGAACCCGCCACCCTCGGCATATGGGGCCGGCGCCCTACTCAGAGAGCCACAGGCGCCGCCCTGATGAAAGTATTTCAAATTGTATATAAAACTGGCCCATTGTACCCATAATTGCCATAATGTACACAGCTATGATTTAATAAAAAAAGAAATATTGAATGAATATGTTGTCCAAACTTTGTGAACCTTTGTGTTACACTTTGATAAAAGGTAAGTATGATCTATAAGAATGAAGTGAGGAAGCACAATGTTAAGGGTATACAGCACACTCCCTGGGTGAAAGGCTCAATTACAGATTGAACTTTACCTTAGAAACAAAACAATGTAATCTAAACATTTGTACCCTCAGATTAAACTGAAATTGAAAGAAAAGGAAGAAGTTGAAAATTATCTCTTTCTTTTCTGGATTCTAAAATAAATAATATTTTAAAAGTCTTTCAGGATTAGACTCCCAGATACATTAAATAAATGTAAAAACAATTCACAGGAAATACTGTTTCATTATCTACATTTCATCATCTTCATTTTCTTTACAAATGACAAGCTTTGACTCACAATGATTACTAACACCTGAAAAGATTTTACATAAGTGATGGTTATTATTCAAAAAAAAACTTTGTGCCCTTCTACAGACCTTTTAACTAAAAAGTGTATAGAATTAGGACAAATACACTGAGGGGGAAGGGTACTTGGGAAGTGTTTCATTTCTTCCAGGTTAACTTGTATTTCAAAGGGAGAATATCTGTAACTTACAATCACTTCAAAGCTATTCCTCTGAAGAAAGAATCTTGAGCACAGTATCATAATTGTGCTACAAGATAATAAAAGTTTCAAAGTCACCAGCAGATATTTAAGATCTTTTTAAATTTATAATAAATACTAAATTTTATGTGAGTTATCCTATCAATTCATTTTATTTCAACTGTCACATCTTTCAACACAAAAATCAATATGAGTTACAATCTACTACTTAGGCAAACATTTATAGGAAATAAATAGAGAATATTAGTACTGGCAGTTTACCTAATGAGATGCTTCTGCAAATGTGCAAGCTTGGCAAATGACTTGTAAAGTGTCATTGGAAATTAAAAGTAGCAACATTTCATGAAAAGTTGCAGCGACCAGATACTGAAAATGCCTTTACCCAAATTCCTAAACCTTTGCTTATTTGACAAGATGATATAAATACATAGTTCAAAAATAAGCACACATTATGCCATAACATCTGATTTTTTCAGGAGAATTTTTGAGAGAATGATAAAATGGAATACTGTTTATGTGATACTGAGCCTGCTGTGTAAATTGCTGTGACTTATTTTTATAGAAAACACAAATTCAGCCTTTATTTTATACCTTTCCAAGTTGACTAGGGCAGTAAAACGAAAGTGATAGATAGGCTTAGTTTTGATTTTCTAGTAAAAGCAGATAGGGCTCTTTTACAAATATATAAGGTAGATAAGCATGAGTCCTCCCTTCAGTTTCAGCTTCAAATTGTTATTATTATTTCATTATATTCTTCAGTTTATTCTTCTATAACTAATAGGGAGAAGTTTTATTTAACCCTTTCGACAATTATACAATGAAATGATTTAAGAGCCTGTAGTGATGAAAATTTATATTTTTATGCTCAAGAAATAATCATGACTATTGGCTCAGCACCCATTGCTCAGTGGTTAGGGCAGCAGCCACCTACACTGGGGCTGGAGGGTTCAAAACCAGCCTGCACAAGCTAAACAACAATGACAACTGCAACAAAAAAATATAAGGCATTGTGGTGGGCGCCCTAGTCCCAGCTACTCGGGAGGCTAAGGCAAGAGAATCCTTTAAGCCCAAGATGTTGAGGATGCTGTGAGCTGTGATGTCATAGCACTCTATTAATGGGACCTAGTGAGACTCAGTCTCAAAATAAATAAATAAATAAATAAATAAAATAGAAAGAAAGAAATTATGACTATTAATAACCTAAATATTTAAAAATCCATTAAGTATAATAATATCATCTTTATTTATTTGATGTAAAATGTCATACTTCAAACCTTACCTACATTTTGATAAATTTATTTGCTTGGATTTTAAAGTGAAGAGAGAAGCTATTAATGAGATTGGTATCTATTAAAAGAATGGCAATTTAAGTAAACTTATGGTCAGATATCTGTGGATATTATTTCCAGACTGAAATAATAGAAACTGTTTGCAATAATTTAAGACAAAAGCTAAACTTTAAGAGTGAATCCACAAGATTCAAGTTTAGGATATGAACACTAATAAAAATAATGCCTAATTAAAAATATAGACAATAGAAGATTTTACAAATCACAAAACCACATATCAACATTTAACCAACTATGGAAATTAGTGCTTCAAAATTAGAAGTCCTAGAACAATAATGGTATTTACACTACACTTGTTTATCACTCAACTTTAACCTGGTTAGCTCTCATTTTATTAAATACAAAGTACAAAGACATCTTTTCTTTTTTTTGCATGTCATGACTGTAGAGATATTTTTTCATGTTTAAGTTTTTAGAAACGTATTTATGTTGTAATATATAATTTTGTATTCCCTGTCAGATTTTTATTTTCTGCAGGAATTTTATGTGTTTCTTCAAACACCATAGGGTTTTTGATTATCCAACCATTATATGATTGCTCCCATAGATCTTAGGCTTTTTAGAAATTTAAATACTACGGAGACTTGAGTCAATCTGATAACTAAAGATTTTGCAGCAGCTTCACAAATATAAGGTTTAAAAAATTAAAAATCAATGTTTTTGCCTTTTTCAATTTTTGTATTACTATTTAGTAATGTGAATATTTATCCCACTAGCCCTACTCCAATCACTCTCCACCTTTCTTGTTTTATGCCAGACCAAACCTGAGTTCTTCTTGTAGAATCATTTTATTGATCATTACATGAGGGGCAAACTTCTTTTCTTATTTATTGATACCTGTATGTCATTTATTCCTACTTCTATAAGTTTCTTAGGCAGAAGGCGGTTCCCCTGAAGGCTTCAGCAGGAAATGATAATGCCCAAATTAAACAAAGTTTTTGTTAATGGTCTTTACCAGGGATCCTTAGGACAAGCCATTATTTCTCTTTGAGTTTCTATGATATATACAATGCAGGATGATATATTCCAGCATAAAAACTTAACCCAAGAATATCAGGAAATTCTAATGAATAGTACTTTTAAATATTTTTACACTCTTCTCTTGAAGTAACTTTGCCACTTCTTATTCCTAATTCAGTTTTTTAAGTCTCTAAGCACTCAACCAAAAGATAATTTACAGATTTGCTTTTATTACAATAATGACAGAGTGCACTTTTTGAGATTATGTTGCCAAATCTATATATTTTAATTTATTCAGTACAACAAAGAGCATACTGTATATTGCTATCAGTACCATTTCATAGATAAAAAATTGAGGTGCCATTTTTGGCCAGCTATTAAGAACAGATATGGAATTTCAGTCTAAGAAATTTAAAATCTATGCTTTTTGACTGTAACTGGAGTTATCAAAAATTGATATGAATCCCATGTTTGGCATTAATATATATAACATTCACAGTGACTTTGATAGGTTCTCAAAAAATATCAAACCAGCATGATAAGTAGTGTAATGTGCATAGCAAAAATGACAAGCTAGAACTAGCTAGACTCAATGTGGCCCTTGAAAACAAACAAACAAACAACAACAAAAAAAAAGGTCAACATTTGAGAAGAAATATGTGAGCAATAACCAAAGCAAGGAAAACATCTTATAAAAATTTAATTTTTCTTACACATTAGTAATATTTTACTATCTGATGGCCGTGCAGTCCATTATCTTCATTCATTTTGAGGGACTAAATTTGTTTAGTTTACACAACCAAATTATGTTTTTTTTTGGTTTTGTTTACACAACCAAATTATGATAAATATATCAAGTCCAAATTTCAAGGAATAAAATCTGAAAGCGTACTTTTTTCCTGCTCTTTCTAGGTGCCTATAATTAAATTCCCTGCATTTGTAGACAGGATATTTATAGTTGTCAAAAATTTAGATAAAAATTTAATGAAGATCCTGTTTCTCAGATTAAAAAAAATAAAATATTTCTCCAGTATTTGGCCTCCAATAACTTCTGCAAGTCTTGATCTGTAGTTAATGCCCTTTCATCTCTATAATTAATGACAATATTTTGTAGTTTCATTTATCCAAGACAAAATCCTGTCCACAAATTTTAGAAATGGCAAGTGGCAAGTGGCATGTAGTTTTGATGATGGATGGAATAATTTCTCCATGACTACAAATTGAAATGAAAGCTGATAAAATAGTAAAGCATAAGGTTTTAAATATATTTGAGAGATCAGTTTATGAATAATAAAGCTGAAATTCAAATAATTTAAATGGTGTGTATTAAATCACACAGATGGTGATTGTCGAAGTACTACAACACTGGTCTCTACTAGGTACAAAGGCAGGCATCAAATGCTGTGGCCCACAGGACTAAGTGTCAGGGTCTGTGCCCACAATTGGAGCTCTAAAGTGATGAGACAATCTTACTTTGCACTATAGAATGCTTTTGACAGATTCTGATGGCTATCTGTAAAAATAATTATCAGTTGCAGTGACTATCCTATGCAGACAAAGTAACAGATTGACTGTTTAAAATACATACCACTTGAAAAATTATAGCAAGAGATGAGCTAAGTTAGTGCAGATAAAAGATAAAATATGTGAAGTTGCACCCCACGTTGCTCACTGCTTCAAATTCTGCACATTTGTCTCTCTACCTTGTTGTGCAAAATCTTTAAGTGGCAACTTACCTTTAAATGGTAACTTAAAGGAAAACATTTTTTAAGAATTTTGGGCAGAAATAAATGTTCCCTCTATATTGCAGAAGTCATACATTTAGAAAGCCTGCACGTATCAACAGTAAACCATAGCAACTACATGCATCTGAAACACTGAAATGGTATGAATAGAGATGCCAATCATCTTCAGTGTTTGAAAGAAGGAAATAATTGTGTTATAAATTTTCTTATAAAAAACTTTAATTTTGATTAGCTCATTAATTCGCATTCCAGATAGATTTCTGGGACACTGGCTCAGAGCCAAGTGAGTCATCTGTTCTGATGCTGGGGACACCCCAAATAAGAAATAATTGCAGCCGGACCTGGTGACTCACGCCTGTAAACCTAAGCAATCCGGGAGGCTGAGGCAGGCGGATAGCCTGAGCTCACGAGTTCGAGACTAGCCTGAGCTAGAGCGAGACCTTCATCTCTAAAAATAACCAGGTATTATGGCAGGCGCCTATAGTCCCACCTTAGGAGCCTGAGGCAAGAGAATCACTTGAGCCAAAGAGTTTGAGGTTGCTGTCAGCTGTGACACCAGGGCATTCTCCCAGGGGCGACAAGTGAGACTCTGTCTCAAAAAAAAAAAGAAAAGAAAGAAAGAAATAATTGAAATAAGCATGTCATTCAATTCAGTTTTCCACACAGGTGGTGTACATGAACGGGGAAATGGGAATGATTCCTACTCCCAAATAATATGTGACCATATTAAGTGAGACAAGGGGTAGAGACGCATCTCTCATTAACATGGAAGTAAATTACACTGAAGAAATGTTGGAGATTATTTAAAAAATATGAAACACGAAGAAATAGCAAATTATTATCAATTGTGTTTTTGCCGAGTTCATAGACTAGGATCTGTAAAATTCATCATAAAAATTTTTTATATAAAACACAGATAGACACCCTGTTGTGCTGTCAAATGTTAGGTCTTGTTCATTCTCTCTGACGATAATTTCTGCACCTGTTAACCTCACACACACACTTTATTCCTCCCTCTCTGCTACAATTCCTTGCCTATGCTAGCTGTCTATTAGATCAACTGATCTTATTTTTAGCTTCCACATATGAGTAAGAATAGGGAGAATTTGTCTTTCTTACTTAGCTTATTAATTTTAGCTTATTAATTAGCTTATTAATACTATAGTCAATAATAAACTATCATATATTTTAAAATAATTAAAAGAGTGAAATTGAAATGTTCTTAACGTATAGAAATAACAAATCTTGAGTTGAAGTTTTCACAATTACCTACATATGATTATTACACATTGTGTGACTGTATCAAAACCTCATTTTTACCCCATATATATGCATATATATGCAACTGTTATAATTAAAATTTTTAAAAATCAGATAGTAAACAATACTTTTTAGAATTTAAATAACAATAATATTTTTTTAATTACATGAAGGAAATTGTCTCAAGTAATAATCTTTTTCTTTAAGAGATTTATAGACTAAAATTCCACTTATTTTGTCTTTTAGCCAATTTAAGTAATTTCTCATTATGATTGTGTATATCTAGAGTTTAGGAAGTAGAATTTACATGATTAAATAATTAAATGTGAATACTCATTCTCATATTGTTTAAAAGTGATAGTGTGTGTATGTATGTATGAAGGCACATATGCACAGATCTAGACACAACTGTAAACTTATTGAGAACATTGAATTCCAATTTAATAAATGACTTAAATAATTTGATTACTGCCTGTAGTCCCAACTACTCAGGAAGCTGAGGCAAGAGAATCACCTAAGCCCAAGAGTTGGAGGTTGCTGTGAGCAGTGTGACGCAAAGGCACTCTACCTAGGGTGATAAAATGAAACTCTGACTCTACAAAAAAAAAAAAAATTAATAATAACAATTTGATACTGGAAGGATGAGATTTCCAAGCAGTGTAAAAAAAAAAAGAAGCAGAAGAAGAAAGAAGGAAGGAAGAAAGGAGAAATTTCAATAGGAAAAGGAATTTCGGGAATAGGGATGACTTCCTATATATCTTGGCTAGAAAGAGTGGAAACTGGATACTGAGGTTTAGAAAGTGTATGCTTTGGAATAGATAGAATTTTGAGAAAATCCTTTTAAAGAACATAAAAACACTGAACAAATATGTAAGAAAATACAAAACCTAGAGTGAATCACAACTCTAAAGGACAATATTGAGAGAAGCAAGCTCCAGAAAATGCTAATTTTAACAGGAGGAAGTCAAAACTGAGTTGGACTACTTTTTTCAGCTTCAAAATGTCCACAACATAAAATGCATTACTCAAACACAAACAAGAAAGAGACAGAGCAAGTGGGAAATGAATGACTTTTTTATGTCTTTTAGAAACTGAGTTATGGGAAAATGACTATTCTGAAATCTAGAGAGGCCATGTATCCAGAGACACAACCAAGACCTACTTAACTGGAACAGAAGCCAATGGACTGCTCATCAACTGGTGAGCAGAAAATATACAAGCTAAATTTGATGAGCCTGGAGGCTGAGTTTATACTAACATAAGATAGGGAAACTCCTTGGAGGTTACAATCTTTGTAGGATTCCTAAATCTTCATGTACAAAGGTCACTCTGAAAATTTTGATACAGATTGTGCTATGGTCAATTATTTAACTTCTAAGAAACACTGTCAACAATGTCCTTTCTGCTTCACCCATGTGCATTTCAACTTGCTTGACTGATCAGTGTTGCTAGGAGGGTTACATTTGTTTCTGTCTATGTGGATTTTAGGGTTCTTGATTTTTGTGCATTTCAAAACTTTCATAATGACCAGTGTATTTCTCCTGGAATCTCATCAGATTTTATAGAGGAAAATGAAGAAGACAGCTTCATGGTTCTGGCAACATAATCATTGGAGAATTAGCCTGAGGCTTCTCCATTAAAAGATGTATTTTGCCCTGAAAGACTTGGTAAGACCAGTATCCTACCTAGGAGAAGTGCAATTTTTCCACCTCAGTCCCCTTCATCGTGTCTCATATAAAAAATTACCACCACAACAAAAATCTCAACTTAGGTCATAGCTTCAAGGAAATAGATTGGGAGGGCTACAGCTGGGAAATGGAGTAGCTGGGAAATGGAGTAGAGAGGTAGCTACGAGAAAGTGTGCTGAAGATTATAAGCCAGGAAAGAATCAGCAAGCCTAAACCTTGATCATGAAATTTGCCACTCTGAAATTCAGAGTAAAAGACTGAAAAATGAAAGAAAAAAAAAAAAGAATAGAACATCCAAGAAGTGTGAGTCAAATATAAAAAGTATAACATATGCATATTCAGACTGCCAGAAGAGAAGGGGAAAAAAAGGAGCAGAAGGAATAGTTTAAGTAATAATGATGAGGGCTTTTCAAAATTCATAATAGGTGCCCAACCACAGACTCCAGGAAGGGCAGGGACCATCAAGCAGGCTAACCACTTAAATACCATAAAACCTGCATCAAAAACAGATAACCTATAAAAATCACTAAACACCAATCTAGAATTCCACATTCAGAAAAAGTTCCCTTTGGTATGAATAAGTAAAACATTCTTACAAAAAAAATACACTGAAAAAAATTCACCATCAGTAAATATGGCCTGAAAAAAATGTTTAAAGTGGTTCTTTGGGAAGAAAAAAAATGTTATAGTTTAAAAATGTTATCTACCTAATTAAAGGAAGAGGATTAACAAAAGAATAAATGGGGGCTGAGGTGTCTAACCTTTTGAACTTTTTTCTTCTCTGCTGTACATTGGAAGAAGAGTTGTCTTGAGGCACATGTTAATTAAATATAAAAACACTAATGACAGCTGATGAGAAAAAAAAGAGCTTGTGTATAATTTTTATGATATTTCCACCATGGATAAGAAAAATATCCCCACATAATCCACATATGATCCTTGGTCTACCCGAAAGATGTTTGTAAAAGTGATTCTAATAATAAAAATGTTTGGGGTAAATATAATCAATGCATAAGCATTATAAATGACAGTAGCATCACCAGGGATAAGAGAAAGCCAATTGAGAATATTGTGTCATTTAAAGGTAAATTTTGATTAGTTAAAAATGTATATTATAATATCTATATGTATCTCTATTTTTTCAAAAAAGACGAATAAATGATATACCAAGAAAAGATAAAATGAAATCATAAACGTAAAATCAAAATAAGATAGGTAAAAGGGAAAAGAAAAATACAGAAAACAGTTACAAATATGGTAGATACAAACCCAACTATATCAATACTCACTTAATTGTGAATGGTTCCAGTATACCAATTAAAAGGCATTGATTATGAGAATCATTGAAAGAAACCAAGACCAACCTGTATATTATCTACAAGAAACCCCATCTAACAAAATATACTCTGACAAAAGAAAAATGTACAATGCTGACACTAATGAAAAGAAAGCTGTAGTCACTAATTATTCATTTCAGACAAAGAAGATTTCAGGACCAGAGACCTCATCAAGGATAAAGAAGAATACAATCATAAGGAAGTCACTTTCTCAGGAAGATATAACAATAATAAAATGTCTCATTTAACCCAGAGAGTCAAAATACGTGTGTACAAATTGACAGGTTGAAAGGAAAATAGACAAACCCACTATGATAGCTGGAGACTTTAAGTGTCCTCTGCTCTTATAAATAAGGCAGGAATAAATCAGTGAGGTTGTAATGACCCAAAAAGCACATCAATTTGATCTAATCATTAATGATAGAATATTCCAACTGAACACATCACAATACACATTTTTCTCAAATTCAAATGAATAATTCACTACAGTCTGGGTCATAAAACACACCTTAAAATTGAAAAGAACAGTAATTATACAAACCATCTTCTCAGTCTACAATGAAACTAAATTAGAAGTCAACAGTAGAACATCTGGAATACAAACAGTGTTGCTCTTCTAAATGGCACAGAATGTCAATGATCAGTCTAGCAATAAATTTAAGAAAATTTTGAAGCCAATAAAATTTTGAAAGAATACATTGACAAAATTGGGGGATGCAATGATAGAGGTTGTTAGAAGAAAAGTTATGGTAATAAATGCGTATATCAGAGAAGAACATCTACACCTCTAATAAAAACTTCCAACTTAGTAAAATCAAGAAAGAAGAACAAATTGAGCCTGAAGCAAAGAGAAGAAAAGAAACAATAAATATAATTAAATCAATAAACCTGAAAACAATAGGGAAAATCAATGAAACTAAATGTTGGTTCTTTGAAAAATATCAATGAAAAGCTCTATCCAATCTGTCATAGTAAAAAGACAGAAAGCACATGTTACCAATATCAGGACTGGCATTAAAGAGGGGTTATAAATACTCCCTGGGTATTAAAATATTAAGAAAAAATTACTGTGCACAATTCTATGCCTGTGAGTTTGATAACTTAGATGAAGTGGAGAACACTTGAAAAGATACAAGGTACAAAAGTTTATACAATTATGTATATATAATTGCATAAATAGCCTGAACATCACCAACCCTATTAAATACGTATAAATAATGTAAAGCCTTTCAATAAACTTTCCAATAAACAAATAATGTTATTCGAATAAATAACGTAAAGCCTTGCAATAAACTTTCCAATAAACACAGTACAAAATCCAAAGGATTTTACGTAGCTTCTAACATGCATTTAAGGGAATACTAATAATGTTTCTCCATAATCTTTTCCAGAAAATTTCAAAGAGTGGGAATACTTCATAACACATTCTATGAAATCAGCAGTATCCTAAAGGCAAAATCAGATAAAGACTTACAAGAAAGGAAATTTACAAACTAATATCTCTCATGAACCAAATGTAAAAATCAACTATAAAATATTTACTATCAGCAAATTATGTGGAATAATGTATAAAAAGAATCATACACACACCAATTTAGGTTTACTTCAGGAATGCCCAGCTGAACATGCCAGGTTAAACATTTAAAAACCACTCACTGTTATCCATTATATCAACATACTGAAGAAGAAAAATCATATGACCATATAAATTAATGCAGAAAAACATCAACATCTATCACATATTTGTGATAAAAAGTATCAGTAAACTTAGAAGACCTTTCCTCAAATTGATAAATAGCATCTGTAAAAACTTGCAGCTAGTATCATATTTGATGGTGAGAGACCGGGTGCTTTTTCCCTAAGATCACATGCCATAATATTGTAATACTTAAGTTGGACACAAACATTATTGAATTGTATTGAAAATCCAAAGTAAAGTACTAAGACAAACATTAAAAAATGGATACAGACTGAGAAAGAACAAATAAATTGTGTTTTTAAGGAAATAAATACACACAAACACATATATATGTATACACAGTAATTCTTTAAAAAGAATTCTTAGTAAAGAATTCTTACTAAAGAATTTGAAGAGTTTCTTGTAAATCCCTTGGGTATATATGTGTGTATATGCATGTGTGTGTGTATATATATTCATTTTATTTATTTATATATATAAAGAATTATTTTTAAAGAAGGAATATATACATATATATGTTTGTGTATATTCTTTCCCTTAAAACAAAATTTATTTGTTCTTTCCATATAATGTATAAAAATTTATATATACATATAAATAAAATGAATATATATGTATATATATATACACACACACACACACACACACACACACATATACCCAAATAATTTACAAGAAACTCTTCACTCTAATAATTGAATGTAACAATGTTCAATGCTGCAGAATTCAAGGCCAGCAATGAAGTACTAGAATTTGTAATTTAAAAATATGTATAGAATCAATATGCAAAAATCTAGGAATCAGTGATGAAGGAAATCAAGGAAAGTATAAATATATGGAAAGATATTCCATATTCATGGATTGGAAGATTAAGCACTGTGTAGATATAAGTTCTTCCCAATTTGATCTGTAGTTTCAACATACTCCCCATCAAATCCTACCAAGATATTTTGTAGATATTGACAGACTAATTATAAAGATTATGTGGAAAGTAAAAATACCTATCATAGTCAACATAATCAAGCAGAAAAAAGAATAAAGTTGGAGGATTCTCATTGCACTATTTTTAATATTTACCATAAAACTAATCAGACAATGTGACATTGCCAAAATAATACACATGTGGATCAATGTAACAAAACATGGATTCCATAACTAGACCCATACAAATATACTCCACTGATTTTTTGGGCAAAGTAAAAAGTCCATTAAAAAGCAAAACTTAACTTGGACACAAACATGCATTTCACATGCACTCATTCAAAATGGATCATATAATTCAATATGAAAAACTATAAAACTTTCTGTAAAAACATAAGAGAAGATTTTGATGACTTCAGCCTGGCAATGGGTTTCTAGAGATAACATTAATGGCATGACACAGGAAAATAGATGTTAAGTTAAACTTTAAACACCATTACATTGAACTTTATTAAATGTATTACATTCAATTTTAAATTTATAAATAATAATATTAAATATCAATATTTAAAAGTATTCAAATGGTACTAAGTTAAACCTTTTACTCTGTGAAACACACTGATAAGAGGCTGTTGATGGAGCTACTGACAGGAGAAAATATTTGCAAAACATATATCTGATAAAACTTGTATCTCGAAGATACAAAGAACATTTCAAACTGAACAAAGGATAAATAACCCCACCTCCTCCCCCCAAATTGGCAAATGTTCTGAATAGACACCTTAGCAAAGAAAATATACATGTGGTAAATAAAGTGATCTCAACATTTATTATTAGGAAATTACAAATTAAAGCAACAATACGATACTACTAGATTCCTATTAAAATGGTTAGTATCCAAAGCCTGACAATACCAAGTGCACATATGAAGTAACAAGAACCCTGTCACTAATAAAATAAATAAATAAATAAAGAACTCTGTCATTGCTGATGGGAATGTAAAATTGTATAGCTGTTGCATGAAGGCCCTTCGGGTGGTTGAAGATGCGTTGGTAGAACCTGCTTTTTGAAATAGTATAGGGCAAAGAATGACTACAAGCTCTATATGGCAAGTAGCAAAGTTCTTTATTTCTGACCAGCTTAAATACCAGTTCTGCACGTACACATTGTTAATCAATAATCACAGAATGGTTTCAGGGGTCTATTGCAAAAAACAAATCATCTTTCCCTGGAACCTGCTAATCTACTGATTAACTAATATACATTCTTCTAGTCTAAAAACAATAATATTAAAAATTATGTTGTTTGTTGTTTTCCCACTAGACCAATATGTCACAAGATCACAGCAAGGGATAGCATGTTTTTTTGGTCTCCAAGCCCATGACCACTTGGAGGCAGAAACTCATTCTCTTCCTAAACCACAGCCTGCAGGTTCCCAAGACTTACTGATGACATGCCTTGAATGCCTCAGCCTCTGGCCGTGTCACTGAAGCTGAAATTTTACATCCAAAGCATTCAGGCTGAATGACTGCCATGTCACTGGAGCTGGAATTTTATATACAAAGCATCCAGGCTTAACGACTTATTGTTTGAGTACAGTCTGGGTCCCAGTGTTACTGTGTAAAGCAAGAAACTGGCACTGCTCTCTCTCTAAAGCAAGAAACTGGCACTGCTCTCTCTCAGGCACAGAGACATATAGGCTTTTAGCCTATACACAGCCACATGGAAAGACAATCTGACAATATATTGCAAAGTTAAATATAGTCTTATCATATAATCTAGTAAACATGCTCCTACATACCCAGCTCAATTGAAAACTTACGTCAACATACAAATAAAAAAGCTCCATGGGAATGTTTAGCACAGCTCTATTCTTAATTGTCCACAACATAAGCAATCTAGATGTCCTTCAATAGGTGAATGAGTAAACCAACTGTGGTATATCTACACAGGGAAATATTATGAAATATCCAGTGGCAGAACATGTGAAGCTGTGATTTAATTCACACAGAGATATGAATTAATTCATGGTGTAATAAGACATATACAGAGATAAATGAATTTTAAATACATATTTCTAAGTAAAAGAAATTAGCATGAGAAAGATTTATTTAGTAAGATTCCATTTATATGACAATCTGTAAGAGGCAATACTATTTAACTAGTAAACAGGTCAGTGGTTGACAGGCATTTTTAGGGGATAAAGTCTTCTGTAGAAGAAAGTTCAAGTACAGAGAATTTTTCAGAGTACAAAAACTCATCTCTATCCTACCATAAGGGTAGATGCATAGCATCATGTCTGTGTCAAAGCCCATCTAATTTTACAGAGAATAGAGTGAACTTTAAATAAATTTTAATTTTTTTTTTCATTGTTGGGGATTCATTGAGGGTACAATAAGCCAGGTTACACTGATTGCAATTGTTAGGTAAAGTCCCTCTTGCAATCATGTCTTGCCCCCATAAAATGTGACACGCACCAAGGCCCCACCCACCTCCCTCCATCAAGAAAGAATATATATTACAAAAACTCTATATTTCAAGTATGTAAAGCCTTACTATGGAAGATGGATGCAAAATTTCTGACCTAAGTAATTATGTAAATTGCTAAACTTGCTAATATTGTCTAAAATTATAATTATAATTTAACATTATAATGTTTCAATTATCATTTAATATTTACACATTAGTATGCATTTATATGGTCTACTCATTCTCAGTCAGAAGAGAGAGTCTAGGTGTATGATACACCAAGACTATGAAGTATATTTAGCACACTAATGTGGATTTTAAAAACCCTTCTCCAGTAAAAGAAATCAGAGATCCTTGGAGAAATGAATGATTCTAGGTCAGGGGCAGAAAGTATACAAGATGATCCTGGAGCACTTTGTAGCACCAGAGAGTAAGAAAATGCTAACACACACACACACACACACACACACACTCACTCTGACACACTGATGGGGATGTGTCAAGTAGACATAGGAATAAAGAGCATTTAAGGGCTCACAGTGGAAAAATTTGATCATCAAAAGGAACAAAGAGGTATTGGTTTATAACCAAAAGTATAAAATAAACATCCATGAGGCTATCCTAATAACAATTGTTGGTGCCACTATGGTCGCCAGCATCGCGCAGGAAATAGCCAGTACACGGATTGAAAGTACAAGCTTGCAAGAGGTGAGGCTCCCCTTAGACACAGGAGAGCCCCAGCGTGGTGGCCCTTTATTAAAACTATATACAACAGGTATAGGGGACCCCATGTACAAGGATCACTATTTGCTCTTTCCCCACAGGCTCGACTCCCACCCAGATGCACCACAAATGTTCAAAGTCCAACACCTGCTTGCTAACAAACTACTGATCTTATCTTGTTAGAGCAGTCAGTTGCTTGAGGGCTTGTCTCCAGGCTGCAAAACATCTCCTTGTCAGCCAAGAGATTGTCCCGTTCCCAGAGCCTCCCTCAAGAACTGGTGACCGTTCCTAAAAGCGTGGTGCTCAGTCTCCTACAATAATTGATTGAATAAATAAATCAATGGGAAAGAATACACAAATCTCCTATGCATAAGAGTGTCAAATAATTTGTGTAGATACTACACCTTAAGTGGGTAGAGCATAATTTACCACTACTAAAGTATGACTTGTACATAGTGACTTCCTTCCAGAGATTACAGCATGAAAAATAATATGACTTTCTAGTGAAGGAATCTTACAAACACTACCTCAGCCAAGTGATAAAGGTCAACATGAACCCTATAGGCAGCCTTGATTGCTATGATACAAATGGTACTTTAACTCTGTGATCTTCTTCCTCAAAAGACATAACTCAAGTTTAGTTTTGTGAAACACATCAGAAAAGACTAAACTGAGCAATGTTTTACAAAATATCAGTATTCCTCAAAACTTTCAGTCATTAAAAACAAGGAACGCCTGAGAAACTATGGTAGCCCAGAGTAGCCCAGGGAAACATGATAACTAAATACAATATGGGAATTGGAATGGAATCCTACATCAATAATAAAATCTGAATAAAGTATGGATTATTAATAATAATGTAGAGCTATTAGATTTTTAATTGTGATAAATGTTATGCTAATGTAAGATACTATGTATATAAATATATATATGTGAATATGAGAATATCGTAATATATTTGATTTTTTTCCTGCAACTCTAAAACTACTCAAAAGCCTATTAAGAAAAACCAACCAGGCAGCCAACAAAAAATACAAAATGAATTTTAACATCTCATAATCCAAACTTAATTTTCTACACCTGGAAATGAAAATTGGTATTTACTAATACAACCTTTTCCAAGTTTCGTTGCATATATAATTATCAATATATATTAATTACCTTTGTCTTTTTTATTTTCATGATTAAATGTGTAGAGGAATGGACACCTTGCTTGCAAGGACAGTTGCTGACTTTTATCACATTAAAAGGAAACACTGAGAACAGGACAGTCTCCTGGCAAGCCTAGAGATGTGCTGTGACTTAGGGGCAATCCCCCAAGTAACTCAGTGTTCCAGAATGAGATAATTGTGGTACATGTGTACCATGGAATATTATGCAGCCTTAAAGAAAGATGGAGACTACTTCTTTCATGTTTACATGGATGGAGCTGGAACATATTCTTCTTAGCAAAGTTTCTCAGGAATGGAAGAAAAAGTATCCAATATACTTAGCCCTACTATGAAGCTAAATTATAGCTTTCACATGAAGGCTGTAACCCAACTATAGCACAAGACTATGAGGAAAGGGCCAAGGAAGGGGAAGGGAGGGGGAAGGTTAGGAGGAGGGAGGGTAAGGGATAGGGAAAGACCTAAGGTGCATCTTAGAATGGGTACAGGTGAAACTTACTAAAGGCAGAATACAAATGTCTACATACAATAACTAAGAAAATGCCATGAAGGCTACGTTGAACAGTTTGATGAGAATATTTCAGATTGTATATGAAACCAGCACATTGTACTCTCTTGATTGCACTAATGTACACAGCAATGATTTAACAATACAAAAAAAAAAATTGTGTTAAACATTGATGCTTGGGACTTCTTCATGGGGGGTTGTGGGGAAAGAACTCGTGAGGAAAGAACATGTGAGGAAAGAGCAAGTGGCAATCTTGGGGCATGCAGCCCTCCTATGTAATTACCTTAACTCTCCACACCTGGTGTGTATAACCTTAATTAAATAACTGTTGCAGACAGGGCACAAGGTTACCCTGCCCTTAAGGTTAGCCCCCTCCTGCAAGCGTGTACTTCTAATCCGTGTCACACCTGGTTCCTTCATGCGGCGACTGCTACCACGGCCATTGGGGTCATGTCATAAATTTAATTTCAATTAATAAAATATAAACTACTAATGACAATTGATACATGAATTGCTTAACCTGCCTTAATGTCTCTTCCTACAAATTAAGTTCATGAATATGGCAGTGTATTCGTATTGGTAGGTATACTGTTAAAATAAGGTGAGCACCCTTGAAAGATATAATGTATCCCTAAGTACACTGCTATACTTTAACATTTGGACTGTCTTTAAGGACTTAGAAACATAAACTTATATTTTTATTAAATAAATTTTTATGGGAAACAACTGATGGAAATGTTCTAAAACGTGGAACAGAACATACTAATGATTTGTCGGATGGGGGGGAAGCCAACACAAGAAAAAATCAGCAATTTTACATTTTTAATAACAGAGTACTACATAGCAGTCATCTTAAAAAATGGAAGAATGCAATGAAAACTGTTCTATTGTTTCATTCTATAAACAATAGCTTACTAAATAGCCACCCACTTTCCAGAAATGTGCTCTATATATATGAGTTAAATTTATATTCCCTATGAGAGGTATTATAATTCTGTTCTCCTTTAATCCTACCCATATGTTTCTCTTACAGCATTCCCTATCTCAAGGAGAGATTCCATCATCCAAAAATTTGCCCATGGCAGAAAACTTGTCTTTACACCTACCCATTTATTCTCCCTCATCCACCATACCCAATGCTGTAACAAATGTTCTTAGTTCTCTTTCTATATATTTTCCAAAGCTACACTATGCCAATTGATAGCCAATAGCTACATGTAGTTATTGAGCTTCCGAAAAACGGGCAGTTCAATTAAAGACTGAACTTTATATAATTTTCCTTAATTTAAATTAAAAAAATTTAAATTGATGCTCATTTCAGCTATTGGAAAACATTTGAATCGATTTGGAACAACTAGAGTAAGTAAATATACCTTAAAAACCATACATTTTATGTAATCTACATATTTATGAAGCATTTATGGTGAAAAATTGGTATATGAATTGAGATAATTCATTTTGGATACTTGGTGATAAACTTATATGGAAAATAACTTCTTGAGAATTGTTTTACATTGACTACATATGAAATGATTATAATTTAGGTTAAGTATAATGTTATTATTAAAATTAATTTCACTTGTTTCTCTTTTCTAGCATAGCTATCAAAAATTGTACAGTTACTTAAAAACTCTCATTTTATTTCTATTGGACAGTACTACTGTAAATTATTAATTTACCTCCACAGTTTCAATTCTATTATTCAGAACATCATCATCTTTACCTGGATTTCCAGTCTAATTTCAGAAGTTTTCTTTGCCTCCAATGTTGACTGCCCTCCCCCCACCAATGCTGAAGGGCCCTCATCCACCAATGTATTCCAACTCTATGTTATGGAACACTCATTATTCCACACAAGTTTCCAATATTGATTTACGTTACATGGTGAGCTTTCTGGCATACAAATCACATCATGCTATTGATTTCAACCCTTTTATGTCTGAATTCTATAACCTGACATGTTTCTCATAATCCCACCTTTGTTTCCCTCAACAGTCTTATTTCTAATCCCTGCCTCTAAACCACAATTGTGCTCTAACCAAATTTATTTGCTTGTTTTCATTGAATGTCCTATGCTTTGTTTTGCATCTGGATCTTTTCACTTTCTTTTACTCCTTACATATTGTTCATAATTTAACACTCACTATCAAAGAAATAACTGGTATAAGATCAACAACAAAAATATTGAGTATACAAATGAATGAATAGATAAATAGACCATTGGAAAGAAGCTGTTCTAGAAACTGGGTTAATATATAAATGTATTTTCTATAATAAAAGACAGATAATCTTTAAACCATTATTATTGCAAAGAATATTAAACAACCTTAAAATAACCAGTTTGATTGTAAGCAGATTCACTGAAATCAAACTGCTGTTCTCTTCAACGATATTTTATTTTAAAATGTCTATTGTTACTTCATATTCTACTTCATAGAATAACCTGGAAAATCTTCAAAACATATTAGCAGTTTGCTTTTGAATCTAGGAGTGAAACCAAAATTGATTTTAGAGCAAATTAGCAGTTTTTTCTCATCTATTCTCATCAAAGCAACTGTAGGAGGATTGTAGGCCCTCTGAGAGCATATATTATAGCTCATTATGCAAAAGAAAATTTGAAATGAGTCTAGAAACAATTAATATGTGAAGTTAGAATTCTATAATACAATATTATCACTACTATATATGGCCTTTTTAAAATAAGGCACATTAAAGGTTGAAATATGCTTCATACACATTTTTAGTAGTTTTTTTTGTTATTACACAGCTGACATAATTCACATTTCTATGATCTATTCCTAAGAATGAGTGAAGATGTTTTTTCATTTACTTTTCTAGGATCCTCATGGTCTTAAAGGTAATAAAAGGTAAAAGGTAGCATTAGAGTAATGGGGTTAATTATGTTGCAGATGGGAATACCAAGAGTAAAAGTAAATGAATGTACAGGCTGTTAAATCAAAACAGCTTCAAGAAACTCTTTCCTAAGAATCTTAGTACTCTAGTTACTCGACAACTTAGAATAATACATTACAAAATAACAGAATTAGGAATTATATTTCTTGTTACCTTGCACAATTTCCAACCTGATGCAATAGCCTCTTTATAACAGTAAGAAATAATTTTGTCTGTGCTTTAGGAATTTTTTTAGTGATGTCACTTCCTCCATTAAAAGCAGACAATTCTCTTCAGGAAAATTTTGAAGGTTGGAAATTAGACATGATTCTAATAAAAATACACCTAATAAATCTAATATCTCTTTTTTCAAATTTTTTTTTGAAAAAATTAATTGAAGCTGTTTAGATCACGTTATACACAAAATCTATTTCTAGTCTAGTGTTAACTACTTCTCTCAAAAAGTTTTCACAACACATGGTTTTCAGAACCTTCATAATGTTGGTAGGTTTCTCTGTACACCCTTCAGTTTTGCCATTATTATTAAATGCAGAAGCCAAATTTTTACTCATTCTGCATACTGGTGGAAACTTATGTTTCTGTTCTAAGTGTCATAAAGATGTTAATATAACATTTGATTTTAATTTAGTACAACTAATATTTAATGAATACTATTCTGTACCTAATTTTGTTCTGTTTTAAAAGAAATGAGAGGAGTCATAAAAATTAAAATAACAACTAAGAAACTTTGAAGCTTTAACTATTCTTCCTCCATTACTATCCTAAAATGTGTTGGACTTGGCACCTGAACTGGCGTTAAATCGTAACTTCAAGCCATATTTTATATTTTGTAAAAATTTCAATAAACTTGTCATTAAATAAACTTTCAGACCATGTCTATTGTGGCTGATGTACACACAAAACTTGAAACTACCTTGTTATATTAGCAAGTATTTGGTAGTTTTATGTCATTTGCCTGTTTGAATGTACATTGTACATTAATTTTAGCTATATGTTCATTGGTTTAAAGCTATAATTGACATTAAAATTTGAATAAAGTTATTAAATAGAAAATGGATAAACATCAAATCAGGTGGCCTATTTTCTAATATTAACTAAAATTTAGTCAATATCTTTTAGGCACAGATCCCACCTATATCCCTTCAATGAATATATATTATTTTTATCATTTACATGACTTAAGGTTCCATTATTTGGTCTGGTGACATTCCTTCCAGCTTTTCTAGCGTACAGATGGTTTAAACAATAGTAAGATGAAAGAGGTAGCATTCGAGTACAGGGTTAATTATAACGAGTAAGCCTGTGTGTGTGTACAGCAGTACTCCTAGGTTTTGAGTTTAATAACTACAAAGAAAAAGTGGTCTATTAGGATTGTTATTCTAAATGAAAATTTGCTCATTCCTAGTAATGTTGATAATCCTATTTATTCCTAGTAATGTTGATAATCCTATTTAATAAAGTAGTTTAGAATTTCTTCAGTCTCTCAATATATCTTATGTCCTTTTTACTTCCTCAAATATTATTGAAATTGTCATAAAATTTATCATTATTTGATAAAATAAGCCTTTGCTGCATATAAGACATTATACCAGAAATGCACTTCTGGGAATTTGGCATGAAATTTATTTTAGCTTGGAAATTTAAAAGTTATTAGCTCTTTTTTGTCTTCTTACATACCGTAAATTTAAAATTGCCCTCACTCATGATACTTATTTTTCATGTTCTTTTTATTATGCTGTGTGTTTTCCAGTCCCACTGGGCTTCAATCTCTTTGAAGGAAGGAGACGGCATGTAGCAGTATTTCAATAATGATTTCTCACACTGTCATTGACATTGAAGTTTTTGCACTCTTTATTCATGTGTATGAGAATGTGTGTGAGAATATACTTAACCAAGGAAGTAAAAATCTATGAAGTTTTTTTTATCCTTTTGTTCTCATTATTTCTCTTCAGTGCTGTTTATTAGCTCTATTTACTTTGTTGTATATTAAT
Organism: Nycticebus coucang; assembly: GCF_027406575.1. Classification (NCBI taxonomy): domain Eukaryota; kingdom Metazoa; phylum Chordata; class Mammalia; order Primates; family Lorisidae; genus Nycticebus; species Nycticebus coucang. The sequence goes on along the minus strand of NC_069794.1, from coordinate 43,247,201 downwards.
CAGCCACATAAAAATGAAGAGCTAGTGATAATGGCATTATATAGGGCTAGTGATAAAGAGCTATAGATACTAGGTAAACTGTGATCTTATTTTTATTTTAAAGATTCCAGTATTTATGTATTTTTTATTTTAAAATATTGTAAGGGTACAGTTATTTTTGTTATATGGATCATTGTTGTAATGCTTGAGTCAAGGTTATAAGTATACCCATCACCCAGATAGTGTTCTGTACCCTTTAGGTAGGTTTTTTCATTTCCTTTCCTTCCTCTCTCTCCTTGATTTCCACTGAGTTTTAGTTCTCTCTGTGCACATTTGTGTTCATTTGTGCTCGATAGTTCCAGTTTAATAGTGAATTCTTGTGGTGCTTGTTTTCCAATATTTAGATGCTTCACTAAGGAAAATAGTGTCCAGTTATTTCCAAATTGCTTCAAAAGTCTTTAATTCATCCCCTTATGAGGCTGGGCATACAGATAATCACATATTGTTAATCCAAGCATGAATCAATGGACAATAGGGTTGGTTATGCACCTTTCCACTTGTGAATCATACAGCAATATTCTAGTGTAGGTGTCTTTTGATAAAATGGCTTATTTTGCTTTGAATAAATAATAGTTAGATTACTGTATCAAATGGTAGGTCTACTTTTAGTTCTTTGAGAAACAAACTACAATGATGGCTGCAACCAAAATAGTTATTTATAGGTTCTGGTTATTAGCCCTATATCAAATATACAGCTTGTGAACATTTTATCCCATTCAGTACATTGTCTATTTGCTCTGATAATTAAATTCTTTGCAGTGCAGAAGTATTTTTATTTAAACAAGTGTTATTCATTATTGTTGCTGTTTTAATTGCCATGGGGTATTAATCATAAATTCTGTGCCTAGACCAATAAATAGCTAGAAGAGTTTTTCCAAAATTTTCTTCTAGAATTCTAATGGTTTCATGCTCTGTATTTAAGGGTTGTATTTATCTTGAATTAATTTTTGTCAGTGGTAAGAGACATTGACATTCATTTTCCTGAATGGGGCTCTTCAATTTTCTCAGCATTATTTATTGAATAGGGCTACTTTTCCCTATTGATCTGCTTGATCATAGATCAATTGGCTGTATGTGGCTGGATTTATAATTTGGGTTCTCTTTCTCCATTCTGTTCCATTGGTCTACGTCTCATCAACATCTGTATTTTTGTGCCAATGCCATGCTGTTTTGGTTACTATAGGCTTATAGCATAGTTTGATAATGTCCTAGCCAGAACAATAAGGGAATGTAAAGAAATAAAGAGTATCCAAATTGGTAAATAGAAGGTTAAATTATTTCTTTTTGCTGATGTTATCATCTTATATCTAGAAAAACCTGACAAGACAACCACCAGACCCTGAAATTCATAAATAAATTAATCAAAGTCTCAGGTTATAAAAATAAATGTATGCAAATCAGTAGCACTTTTATACACTAGTAACAGGTAATATTAGAGTCAAAGACTCAATATCCTTTACAATAGCTGCAAAGAAAATAAAATACTGGGAATATACTTAACCAAGGAAGTTAAAAATTCTCTACAAAAAGAAATATAAAACACTGAGGAAACAAATTGTAGACAAGACAAACAAATGGAAAACAAAACAAAAACAAAAACATGCTCCAGGATTGTTATATAAGCCATTGTTTTCTTTTTTAATTTCAGGATATTGTGAGGTTACAAATGACCAGGTCACAATTTGTTAATTTTTTCGTAAAGCCCCTCTTGTAGTTATGTCCCTCACTCAAAAGTTGTTTCATACCTCACTACTTTGTGCCGTTTAGGTGGGAGTACACCAATGACACACCTAGTCCCTTTCTCATCCCCCTTCCCTCCAATTTGAACATAATTAAGCTTTTCTCCTATGTGGGCCTGTGTTAGATCTTCAACGGACTTCATAAAATCGACTACACTGGATACTTACTTTTCAATTCTTGCAATACTTTACTAAAGAATATATTTCAACACTATCCAAGTTAATACAAAAGATGTAAGGTCACCATCTTTTCTTACAGCTGAATAGTACTCCATGGTATATCTATACTACAACTTATTAATTTATTCCTGAATTGATGGAATTTAAGATGTCTCCACATCTTGGAAATTGTAAATTGAGCTGTGATAAGCATTCTAGGACAAATTTCTTTATGATAAAATAATTTTGTTTTTCTTCTGGATAGATGCCTCATAGTGAAATTACGGGGACAAATCAGAGATCTAACATGAGTTCTTTGAGGATTCTCCATAATTGTTTCTGAAGAGATTGTATTATTTTGCAGTCCCACCAATAGTATAAAAGTTTTCCCTACTCTCCACACTCACACTAGTATCTGCAACTTTGTGATGTGGACTATTCTCATTGGTGTTAAGTGATATTTTGGTGTGGTTTTGATTACATTGAATTTTCTGATGATTAGTGATGATGAACATTTTTTAATATGCTTGTTAGCCATTTGTCTGTCTTCCTCAGAGAAGGTTCTGTTCATGTCACTTGCCCAGTGATAGATGGGATTGTTTGCTTCTTTTTGTTGATTAATTTGAGTTCTCTATATGTCATAGTTATCAAGCTTTTGTTAGATTTCTAATGTGTGAATATCTTTTCCCATTCTGAAGGTTGTCTATGTGCATTAATTGTTGTGTCCATAGCTGTACAGAAGCTTTTCAGTTTAATTAAGTCCCATTTGTTTATTTGTGTGATTGCTGCTAAAGTCTTCTTCATAAAATATTTCCCCAGGCTGACATTCTCAAGAGTTTTTCCCAAACTTTCTTCTAGGTTTTTTATTGGTTCATGTCTTAGATTTAAATATTTTATCTATCTTGAGTCAATTTTTGTAAGTGGTGAAAGGTGCGGGTCCAATTTCAGTCTTTTACACGTGGTTATCCTGTTATTCAGTTATCCCAGCACCATTTATTGAATAGGGGTTCTTTTCCACAGTTCGTGTTCTTGTTTGGTTTATCAAATTTCAGAAGGCTATAAGAGACTGGTTTCATCTCTTGGTTTTTCTATTCAATTTCATGTTTCTATGTTTCTATTTTTGGACCAATGCCATGCTGATTTTATCTCTAAGGACTTGTAATACAATCTAAAGCCTGGTAGAGTGATGCCTCTGGTGTTTTTATTACTAAAAATAGTTTTTGCTGTATTGGAAGTTTTCTGGTTTCATAGAAAATAAAGAACTATTTTTATAGTTCTTCAAAGTATGATGTTGGTATTTTAATAGAGATTGCACTGAATCTGTAGATTGCTTTGCATTGTATAGACCTTGTTAAAATTTTAATTCTTCCCAGTAATCCCAACATTGTTAAAATGATGATCGTTCCCAGACAAGAGCTTGGTATATTCTTTCATCTGTTGATGTCTTCTGTTATTTCTTTTCTTAGGGTTTCATAATTCTCTTTGTAGTGGTCCTTCACCTCTTTTGGGGGGTATATTCCTAGGTATTTCTTTTCCCTTGAAGCTACTGTGAAGGGAATTGTGTCTTTGCTTTGCTTCTCGACTTGACTGTTATTGGCGTACACAAAGGCTACCGATTTGTGAACATTGATTTTACACCCTGAGACATTACTGTATTTCGTGATCTCTTCCAGTTTTGTGTTTGAGTCTCTGGGGAATTCTAACTTTAAAATCATATTATCAGAAAAGACTGATAAGTTGACCTCCTATGTTTCCATTTGGATGTCCTTTATATCCTTTTTCTTGACTAATTGCATAGCTAGAACTATGTGAACATTGATTTTACACCCTAAGACATTACTGTATTTTGTGATCACTTTCAGTTTTGTGTTTGAGACTCTGGGAAATTCTAACTTTAAAATCATATTATCAGAAAAGAGTGACAAGTTGACCTCCTATGTTCCCATTTGGATGTCATTTACATCCTTTTTCTTGACTGATCGCATAGGCTATAACTTCCAGCATTATGTCGAATAGTAGTGGTGATAGAGGACATCCTTATCTGGTTCCTGTTCTAACTAGAAAACCTTTCAGATTTACTCCATTCACTATGATATTAACTGTCAGTTTGTTATCAATGGCTTCCATCAATTTAAGAAATGTGCCAGATATTTCTATATGTTAGATGTTCTTGTTATAAAAAGATGCTGAATTTTATCAAGTGCTTTTTCTGCATGTATTGAGAGGATCATAGGGTCTTTGTTTTTTCTTCTATTAACAGGATGAAATACATTTATGGATTTGTGTATGTTAACCCAACTTTGCAAACCTGGGATGAAGCCTACCTGACCATGCTTTTAATGTGTAGCTGATTTCTGTTGGCTAAGGTTTTGTTAAATATTTTTGCATCAATATTAATAGTGAAATTGGTCTGTAGTTTTTCTTTTTAGTTAAATCCTTTCCTGGTTTTAGTATCAGGGTAATCTTTGCTTCATTAAATGTGTAAGGAAAGGTTCCTTCCTTCTCAATGTTGTGGAATAGGTTATACAGCATAAGTATAAGCTCATCCATCCTTAAAATTTTGAGAGAGTTCTGTGAAGCCATCTGGTCCATAGTTTGTTTGTTGTTTTGTTGTTGTTGTTCTTGTTGTTGTTGTTGGAAGCTTTTTTATTGTTTGTTCAATCTCTTGATATTGATCTGTTCAAGAGATCTATTTCTTCCTCTTTAAGTATAGGGAGATGATGTAATTCCAAGATTGGTCCATTTCCTCCATATTGTTTAATTTCTGGGCATAGCATTTCTTATAGTAGCCAGAGATAACCTCTTGTATCTCTGTGGCATCTGTTGTTATTTCCTCTTTTTAATTTGTGATTAAGGTTATTAGAGATTTTACTTTTTTGTTTCTATTTAATCTGGCCAAAGTTTTATTGGTTTTGTGTATCTTTTTGAAGAAACAAATTTTTGTTTTATTAATTTTTAAATGATTCTTTTGTTTCCAATTTCATTAATTTCTGATTTAATTTGGGTCATTTTCTCTCTTCTAAGTTTGGGATTGGATTGCTTTTCCTTTCCATTTCCTTAAGATAATTCATTAGATTTTTGATGTGCTCTGTTTCTGATTTTCAGATGTAGGCATCTAATGAGATAAATTTCACTCTTAGCACTGCTTTTATGGTATCCCACATGTATTGGTAATTTGTAGCTTCATTGTTGTTATGTTTGTGGAATTTAATAATTTTCTTATTTATTTCTTCTTTAACCCAACTGTCATTCAGCAGAAGGTTGTTTAACTTCCATGTCTTTTTTGTGGGGATAAAAATTTAGGTTGGAGTTTAGTTCTACTTTAATTGCCTTAAGGACTGAGAAGATGCAAAGTGTAATTTCAATTCTTTTGATTTTGTTGAGGTTTGATTTTTGACCTAATATATGATCTCTTTTAGAGTATGTTCCATGGGTTGACAAGAAGAATGAATATTCCTTAGCTTTAGAATGGTGTGTTCCGTATATGTCTATTAAGCACAGTTGTTCCAGGATTGCATTTAAGTACCTTGCATCTTTGTTTAGTTTCTGTTTAGATAATCTATCCAGCTTTGTAGGGGGATGTTAAAGTCCCTAGATATTATGGTGTTATAGGATATCATATTGCTCAGATCAATCAATGTCTGTTTCATAAATCTGGGAGCATTTAAGTTTGATGCATAGATATTTAGAATTGAAATGTCTTGATGTGTTTTTCCCTTGACAAGTATGCAATGACAATCTTTGTCTTTCTTAACTTTAGTTGCTTTAAATCCACTTGTAGTGAAAATATGACTATGAATCCTATTTCCTTCTGATTTCCATTTGCATGAAATATTATTTTCCATCCCTGCATCTGTTTTTGTCCATTAAAACTAAGTGTGTGTCCCGAAGACAGAATATGCATGGCTTGTGCTTTTTATTCAATCACCCAGCCTGTTCCTGTTCCTCTCCAGTGGCAAATCCAAGCTATTAACATATAGTGAGAGAACTGATAAGTGTTATAGATTCTATTCATATTATTTTGTGAAGGTGTATTGCATAGTTTTATCCTTTGCTTCATTGTGGAAGCTAGTTTTTTTTTACTTTAGTTTGTGTGTATTCACTTTTCTGGTGGTCCATTGTGATGGTCAGTGTGGTGAATAGGTTTAATTATTTCCTGTAGAGTTCGTCTTGTGGAAAACTTCCTTAATGTTTGCATGTCAGTAAATAATTTCATTTTTCTATGAATTTTAAATCTTAGCATAGCAGGATATTTAATTATGAGTTAAAAACATTTTTGTTTAAGCAGGTTAAAAATTGTTGTTATATTATTATTTTTGAGACAGAGTCTCACTTTGTTGCCTTAGGTAGAGTGCTGTAGCATCATAGCTCACAGCAACCTCTAACTCTTGGGCTCACATGATACTCTAGCCTCAGCCTCCCGAGTAGCTGTGATTATAGGAGCCCGCCACAATGCTGGTATTTCTAGAGGTGGGGTCTCACTCTAAAGTTGATGACTATTCTCTTCTGCCTTAAAAAATTTCAGCTGAGAAATCTGTGGTCATCCTGATGGATTTGCCCCTCTAGACCAATTGGCACTTACTCCTGACTGCTTGCAAAATTTTCTTTTTCATTATAACCTTTTATCGTTTCATGACAATGTGTCTTAGGGAACTTTGTTTGAGTTGAGATGAGCTAGGATTCAATATCTTTTTTTAAAAAGTGTATCAGACTCTGGAAATATTCAGAAAATTTTCATTTGTGATATCCTCTAGAGGGCTTCCACTCCTCTGGGGCATCCTTCTTTCCCTTCTGGGATACTTATAAATCATATGTTTGAACACTTCATGACATCCTATAATTATCTGAAATAATATTCTGCTTTCTCTGTCTTCTTTTCTGTCTCTTTAATTGCCTGAGTTAGCTTAAGAGCTTTATTCTCCAGTTCTACAATTCTTTCTTTTCCATGGTCTAATCTGTAACTGATACACTCTACTTCATTTTTAAGGTCCCTGATTAACTCTTCCAAGTCGTTAAGTTCTGACATTTCTGTTGCAACCCCTATGGCGTTGGTCTTGATCTCTGCAGGAAGGAACCAGGCATGACTTGGATTAGAAGTACAAGCTTGCAGGAGGCAGGCTAACCTTCATTGTAGGATAGCCCCGAGCAACCTTGCAGTAGCCTTTTATTGAGACGGTACAAGACTGGTGAGGGGAATATTAGACAATGACTATGTGCATAAGGATCAGCATGGGCTCGGGGTCTTTCTCTGAAAGGAGCACCTGTGGGTGAATTGCCCAAGGGTCCATCCCCCAGCTGCAAATAATCTCACTCAGAGGTCATCTGGCTCCTGGTGTCCTCTACATTCCCCCCTTCTAGTGTATTAAAGACATTTTTGGATAGGCAAGGGAGAAAAATTTGTCATTGGTTATTTCAGCTGTTCTCCTCACCAAGGAACTTTCCTTCCTGCTAAGTAAAAGAAACAAAAGGGCATATAAGTATAACACAGAATTAAACCAACAGAACTAATCCCGGTATAAGGGATACTATTTTAGCCAAACTAGGCCTAGGGGAAAACATGTCCCCTTTGTGCTAATCACCACCGAACTATATACTACAGGCTGACCCATAGGGCCCATGACACTTCCATGGGAAGTATTAACCACCACCTGAAGTTACATTAGGTGGGGAAAGGGCTGTACCAAAGTCAGACTCTTTCCAAAGAGTAGTATTACTTTAAGATCAGGTGCCCAACTGAAACAGATATAAATCCAACAAGTGAAATTCTCTTACCTTGGCTGATACCAGTATAACTGTTACCCCAAAGCCTGCTATTTGAGGTCTTTTTTGTCTTACCCTTCGAAGGTTTAGAAGATGTATACTAAGCTTACCTGGGGCTTGTTATTTAGCCCCCAAATAATGAAATCCTGTATCAATCTTCCCACTCTTCATAGAAGCTACAACTGCCTCTTAGGGAAATGGGATGCTGACTGCTCTTAACTGCTTCCTGATGAAGATGGATGGTGATATGGCAGAGGCAGCTAGAGTTCCCACAGAGGAGACTGATCCAGGGTATCTCTATTATGAAATTACCTAGCCTCCAAAAATCCTGTGAATAAAAGAAAAGTTAGTGAAAACAAATTTGTTAAGGTGCTGGCAAGATTTCCTGCTCATATCAAGGCTTAATCCAGTGGGCTGGTAACCACAGTTTCTCTTGGTGTTCTGTAACAATATGGGCAAAACCTTGACCCCAATGCAGTACATAACAACGTTTCCATTCTGACATGTCAGGTTTTCTATAAAAAAGAGGTTGTTGTATTGGAGAGGATGGCGGATGAATGAGAGATATCCAATGGCGTTCTGTAGCTATATTTCCATCATTACTGAGATTCTGAAAATTGAGCTTTTCTCCTATGTCCCAATTTTCCATAGTTATGACATTTAGGATGGTACAAACTGACCCATTCTTTTAAAGTGGCAGGAAATAAATTAGCCTTGTGGAATTCCATTCCTGTATCAGCACATGCTCGTATATATTCCTCTAAGGGAGCATTTTGTGCTCTTAAAGGTTACAAGGTCTTTTGACACTCAAACTTAGCATTCTCAAATGCTAAAGTTTGGAATAGCATGTCTCTGAGCTCAGGCTGGTCAATGGCCTTATCGACTGCAGTTTTTAGTTGGGCTAGAAAGACGTTATACCCCGACTGCATTATCTTAATAAAAGATTTAGAGATATCTCCAGGAGCCTGAACCTTTTCCCAGGCCCTAAGACAACATAGCCTTGTTGGGACTACAGCTCTATCATACTGAAGTCGATTGGAAATCCCCAGCCACTGGCCAGAACCAGGAGTTATAGGAACTCCTCTCTGCTGGTTTTGGTGACTCATCAGGTCAGCCTCCTCTTTCCACCAGGTTTTGAACTGTAAATACTGTCCAGACTCAAGAACAGTTCAGGCTATCATGTCCCAGTCCTAAGGAATGAGCTGCTACTCTTGTGCAAGCCCCTGTAATAGACCTCTAGAAAACGGGGATTGCATACCATACTGTGCTACGGACTGTTTCAAATCTTTCCGAACCACAAAGGTGATCATATAGTGATCAAAACATTGGCCCACTTGAGGGTGTTGCAGATCGGGAGGAATATCAGTGGCTGTAACTGGAAAAAGCCCCAAAGTGTCTTCCCACTTAAAGTCACCAGTTTTACACCCTTCTAACACAGCCTTTATGACAAAAGTCACAGGCATTTCATCTACATAAGGAGGCGCTGAGGGCAATATTGGGTGCTCTAAGTTGGCATTTCTGTGAGACTATTTACCCGGTCTTCCAATTGTTTGATCTGAGCAGTCATAATGGCCCTAGACTTGCTTATTTGTGTCTGTATAATATGCTCTTGATTCTCAGTTCTCCTTAGTTCCAGCTTTCCTCTGAACCTCACTATTATCCTCACTTTCAAATTCTGCTTGAACATTGCCTTCTTCCTCAGTTTCTAATTCTCGTGACTCCTCAAACAGGAAGTTACCCATTGTTTTCTCTAAATGTTTTTACTTATTTATGAAAGACCTCACTTATTCCAAGCAAAGTTCTCTAGATTGGCCAAAGGTCCCACTTGCCCTGAGTGGAGTTTCCCTTTGGACTTCCTCCCACTGTCTACCAAAGGCCTCACTTACTTCCGAGTGTCACTTTCCCCTTTGGTCCATGTCCCTGATGTCCTGTTGTGTTTTGCTGGATCCTGCCGACTACTCCAGATGTCACAGCCCCTAGGTACCTAGTGACCTGGTCTCCATTGCTGCAGAAAGGAACCAGACATGACGCAGATTAGAACTACAAGCTTCCAGGAGGCGGGCTAACCTTGATTGCAGAATAGCCCCAAGCAACCTCTGCAGTAGCCTTTTATTGGGACAATACAAGACAGGTGAGGGGAGTATTAGACAATGACTACATGCCTAAGGATTGCCATGGGCTCGGGTTCTTTCTCTGCAAGGAGCACCTGTGGACAAATTGCCCGCCAGTCTGTCCCCAGCTGCAAATCACCTTGCTCAGAGGTCGTCTGGCTTTTGGCATCCTCTACACATTTCCTTTTTATATTCTTCATATCTTTCATCAATTTTTTGGTTCTGTTTTTCTACCTGCTCGTTAATTCCCTTTATTGCATTTGCCATCTATGTTTTAAGTTCCTTGTGTGTAGTTTCCATTAATGTTTTTTGTTTGTTTGTTTGTTTTGTTGTTGTTGGGGGGAGACATATTCTCACTTGGTCACCCTTGGTAGAGTGCTGAGGCATCTTAGACCACAGCAACTTCAGACTCTTTGGTTCAAGCAAATGTCTTGCCTCAGCATCCCAAGATGCTGGAATTAAAAGTGCCCAGCACAACACCCAGATATCCATTAAATTTTTATAGCTGAAATCCCATGCACAGGAGAAATGGTAGCATTTATTGGAATATTGGAAAGAGGATAGGGCTGTTACAAAGCTGCTGTTAGGCTAAGTAAAATAACAACAAATCATTTACCATAGGATTTGGCAAAGAAATTTTCTAGTCATATAGTTACATATGTTTGATAGCATTATCTGATTATATTAATCCGTAAAGATGTCTTCTGTTTTTATCAGTCATTGTCTAGTCCTAGTTTCATTATTATAGTTTTCATTTCCTTGTATCATAAATTGTTATTATATATAGCATTTATAGCATATATATGTATACCACACACAAACAACTGTACACACATATACACTCATACACAGTTTCCAAAACAATGAAACTCTATGCAACTTCTAACCTCTAATTATGAGAGTTTAAGTAATAATATATATCACTTAAGGATGTATGTGTGTGTCCGTGTGTGTGTGTATACACACATATATATGCATACAGATACACACACACACATATGTATATATATATAAAGTCATGCTGCATAATGATGTTTTGGTCAGTTATGGACCACATATGTGATATGCAATGGTGATGTCATAAGATAATACTATTGTATTTTTATTATACCTTTCCAAATATTTATTTATATACACAAATATTTAAATTGTGTTACAATTACTTACAGTATTTGGTAGTGTGACATACTGTACAAACCTACTGTATAGGTTTGTAGCCTAGGAGCAATAAGTTCTACCCCCAAGTTCATGTAAATATACTCTATGATGTTCACATAGCAAGAAAATTGTTTAATGATGTGTTTCTCAGAATATATATATCCTGCACATTAAATGACTAATAACTAATATATTTTTTCTAGGTCTAATATTACTATTTTCAGTTTGTAAAGAGGTTTCCAGAAATGAAATGAAAACATTAAAAATGCTTTCTGAATGTCATATTTTTATTTTTTGAGACACTCTCACTTTGTCTCAAAAAGTGAGAAAATAAATGCCATATATAATAACCCTTGGTAAAGTGCCATGGTGTCACAGCAACCTCCAACTCCTGGGTTTAGGTGATCCTCTTCCCTCAGCCTTCCGAGTAGCTAGGTCTATAGTTGCCTGCCACAACTCCCAGCTATTTTTTGTTGCAGTTTGGCTGGGCCCAGGTTCAAACCCACCACCCTTAGTATATGAGGCCAGCACCGTACCCACTGAGCCACAGGTGCCGCCCCTAAATGGCATTCTTATTTTTTAATTTCTGGAATGGAATAATAATTTACTAAATTTCAAGTTAGGTTGTATTTACTCTCTATTTAACAAAGTAATAACAAATATGGTTTAATAATAATAAATATGTATAATAAATATGATATAATATATAATTTTTGTCTAAATCTCTCATACCTCTTCCAACATTAAGATATGATATTAAATGATGGCTTAAAAATAATTATAAAACATCTTACAGATTAAGGGCTTCCAGAGCATAGGAATTCAGTGCAAGACATAGTTAAGCATCTATATCCTTTTCTGGAGAAAAACAAACAGCTTTTGTTAGATTGGCAAAAGAATCTCAAAACTATTAAGAATTGTCCTAGATGGAAAACTGATACCCTGCATTTTTTTCTGTTTTTATTCTTACCTGATATGCTCTCCAGACATACACTTTTAATGTGCAAAACAAACTCCTATTATCTGATGACTCATTTTTCTTGTTTAAGATTAACCACAAATTAAAATGCTCATTGGAGAAGGAAGGCAAAGTACATGTGACCCCAATCCAGAGATGTTAGACAAATGCTGATTTTCTAAATAAAACACATCCCATTATGATCTTGTGTGTTGTTTAATCTTATTTTCACAGAAAATTGTTTTAGTCTGAAGTAACAAGTCCATGTAAATAATGCCCAGAAGGGAAAAAAAAACCCTACTTATTCAATTCTACTATTATTCATTTGAAATTGTGTGAAGCAACATTTTATATCTATTAGAAAAGAAGGAGATCATATTAATCAATAAGAAAATGGAAAGTAAAAATTAATAAAAATTAAAGAGAATCCGTGGGGTCATTAAAGCATAATGTAACTGAAAGGGGCGGGGGGTATTTTTAGTCTTTCCCAGTAATTCCCATTAGTTCCTGCTGAAATGAACCCCCAACAATAAAAAAAAAAAAAAGATTAAAAAAAAAAAATCATCCCCTTCAAATCTATAGGAAAAAAAAAAAAAGAATAGATTATTCAAAATGTATACTTGCTCTGCATGAGCAACTTTGCTATAATATTTACCACTCCCATTTTAGTCAGAATGAAGGCTTCACTCCCCCTATATAAAAAAGTCTAGAGTCTCCACTGAATGAAGTAAAATTGCAAAGTAGCAATATTTCTCTTTGCAAAGACTACCAATTTAGTGTTCTTAACAGAGCACTTCAGTAAGGGGAAGACTGTCCGGTTATTTCTTATCAAGACTGGTGTGGTGTAATAATTTGAAATATAGGCTGAGAATAAGAATGAGGTTTAGATAATTGAGAAATTAAATAAGGCAAAACCAATATGACAAAATGGCAAGTCATGAACACTGGTATCAGACAGATCTGGGCATCATATCTGATGTTGCCTCATGATAGATTATAAAATGGGAGGATGTCTTTAAATTCTTTGCCCTTTACTTTTTTGTATCTACTACAGTTTGCTAGAACTATCACAACAAAATATTGCAGACTGAGTGGCTTAAAAATCAAAAATTAATTTTCTTACAGTTTTAAAGCAAGAAGTTCATGATCAAGGTCCAGCTCTTTCTGTTTCTCTTGAGGACTCTTTTCCCTGCTGGGTCCTCACACAGCCTTTTTTTCTGTGATGCTGAGAGAGAAAAAGAGCTCTGATCTTTCTCCCTCTTCTTACAAGAATATCAGTCCTATCAGATTAGAGCCCTCTCTTCAGAACCTCATTTAACTTTAAATGTCTCTTTTTTGGCCCTATTTCCAAATACAATTCCCTCGAGTGTTAAGGCTTCAATATACAAATATAGGTGGCTAGGAGGGGACAAAATTTAGTCCTTACAGTATCTTAAAGTAAATAAAAGGGACCAAATATTTACATTACTTGGTGATACGTTCTACTTTCTCTTCCCCCAAGTTTCACTAGGCCCCTGAACTCTGCTTGTCTACAAGCCTGATCAGTACAATAAAGGGGAAGTCCCCCTTATAGCTCTTCCTGGGAATCAATTTTTCACAGTAGCACCCTTTCGCTACCAGAACCCACTGGTCACTTCTAGCTTCCCTTCCAAAAATTCTGCTGGAGCCTCTTTTACTCTATAAAGGAAAAAATGCTTAATTAGGGATGCTCTCAGATTTCTAAAATTGGAGCAGTCTCTCTACTGCAATATTCTGTCTTTGTAATTAAAATCTCTCACTATCTAAGACAAAAGTTAAATATGCATATGCCATTGACTTATGTTGAAGGATTCCGAACCATCTAGCATAGTGCATATTATAATACATAGTTGGTAAATAGCTGTGTTACCTGGACATACCTTATTCAAGCCCAAGTACTTTGTCAATTCAATAATAATTTGAAATAGATGTACAATGATTTCAGCATCTATAATATTCTATATATTAATAGGAAGGCCTTGGAAATTTCGTATCTTGAGAGACCACACTTTAAAGACTTCATGGAAAATTATCATACTTCAATTTATAGTTATATTCTAATATACCAAGGAAAATAACATTAAAATATCTCAGGGCAACATATATACTTATGGAATTTAAATGCATGATTGCATTACTTTGATTTCTAAGGCATGTCAAAAAAGTGTTTACCATATGTACAATAATGAGTATGAAATGAATGAATAATATGTTCTCAAAGTGTCACTACAGTGTTTTTTTTTTGGCACTGGAAAAGCTCCTGCTTTATTTTATGAGGAAGGAGATAACTCAGATTTAAGAAATGCTCACTGATATCCTTTGTGTTTGATTCTTTCATTACACCACATCATTTACCTTGGAAACAACTCTTTGAGGTAGGCGTTATCTCCATTCACACCTGCAGAAATTAAGGTCAGAAAAGTCAAGTTTTTTTTGCTCAGGGTCACAAAGCTATTAAAAAGAAGACTCAATATTTAACCAGAGTTCTATTTTTATACCCTAGAAAATGTTATCTTGTTACTATAATAATCTGTCTTCTTAGAAAGGCATAATTTATATAATCTACATGCAAACACACACAAATGAACATGTTTTACTTTAGGAAATGAAGAAATGACACAGCAAAACAAAGATTTCAAGAAACAGAGAACATTAACGTGTCATAATTATAATCACATGACAGGTAGTCTTACATAGCTCAAAATAATTGTTATTACATTATATTATCACAAATAACTATACATGAAAGTTAAAAAAACCCTGAAATAGCCATTTTAGAAGTATGCAAGATGTCAGTTCTATGAATAATTTCACACAAAGATCAGTGTGTTAGTTTTTAAAGTTAAGGTGTATGAAATTTAAATTCATGTTAACACAATCAAAACTATTTTGAGTAACTAACACAAAGCTTTTTATGTTATTAGGTTGAACATGAAAAATTCAATATGAAAAAATAAAAACATATTCAAGCTTATTCAAATAAAAGGGGCAAGAAATCTTTTAGCAAGAAAGCAGTCACAAATATTACAAAATAAAAGTTAAGATTTTAAAAGAAGGAAATAACAATTAGACCATTCACATATTAATCTGATGTTTTTATAATCATTCATTTAATGTTGTCAAATAAAACTGTTTTGTTCTTTTGTAAATTAATGAATTAATTTTTGATAGACAACCTTTCATAATAATATGTTTTTTCTTGACACATAAGTTAAAGTAATACATATATTTTACATAATTTCTCCTTATTAAAAGAGCTTAATACAATGGTTTTCAGTTTACTTGGTGTCCTGATACAATTCCATCTTTACTCCATGAATCTATCACTAAGAACTTAAATTAAGAAATTAGTAATTTTAATATCTTCAAAAGTAATAAAATCATAATTTTTTCATCCCTGTAGAAGTTATCAGATTCTAAATGGTGTCACTGTGTCAAACAGATAAAATGGAGGCAGAGAAGGTGATGAGAGGACAGTTCTCTCCTATGAGTCTCTCCCAAGAACAGAAACTATCACAGGAGATTTTTCCAAACCACAGTTTATTACATGAATTATACGAGGGCAGCTAGCCCCTCGTATAAAGATACTTGCCTGATATGTCTCAAACCCAATCCAATGAAAAACAGCCAGTTTCTTGAAGATTCCAAATTTACCCAACTGCTGCTGCTACTCACCAGTCTAGAACTTGCAAGCTCTTCAAAGATATTGCCTGGTACCCATGAACTTTATTTCAAACAGTCTAGGTAACTTTTCTCTTTCCCAATAAAACTCCAAACCTTTCCTTTCTTCTTTGGTCACACTGACGGCCATTCTGACCTGGTACATGTTTCCTGAATTGTAGTTCTGTTCTTAATACATAAATCCCCCAAAAGTCCTTTGCTTAGAGGTTCTTTATATTTATTTAATATTGACATCCCTGAAAAACTAACATTTAACAATATTGACTTTATTGAATAAGCACTTTATTAAATATTTTCTGAAAACCAGCTAAACTGGAGATATTTGCCTTTATGAAATACGTGCTGACTTTTACCTGAGCATAATGCCTGATGACATGGATAGTCTCACAGTATTGCATATCATTTAAAAAATCTAACCATATTTATTCTAATGTCTAGTAATTAATCATAATAATCATTACTATAATTGCAATTGTCTTGCTTCTGATCCATTATTGTTATTTTATTATTTTGTACTGGAATTATTTCTTAAACTACAAAAAAAGTAACAAAGATGCTGTAAATATAGGAATTTCTTCTCCATATTTCTTGTATTTTCCTTTTACCTTTCTCCCCATAATAATTTCCTCATTTTACTTTTTTCACTACCATTTAATGATATACCATCAATAGGCTCTTTGAATATGCCAGCAGCTAAACCATCCTCTGTCAGTGACATGTCAAGCGTCTCTGTTCTTTTGCATATCACGTCTATGTAGATCTTTGTAGGCTCATACATGCGTATAAAATTTTTCTTATTGGAGCTCAATAAGGATATTTTCTGAATGTCAAAGTACATCAACTTCAACTAATAATAAAGTAAAAGGATTTCAACTTTCCTTACTTGCACAATAACTTAGTAACCTAAAGTCAATGATTATACGTCTAAATAACATTCACATATAACAAGCTGCTTGACAACAGAAAGAAAAAACACATAAATATTTCAAGATCTTGGAATGAACCCAACTTACATTAAACTGTGCCTGTTCAAAATATTTTTGAAAATGGATCATTTTCAATTCTTTCATTCAAGCCTGACTGTGACTACTATAGTTTAATGAAGTAGAAAGTTACCCACTGAATTTCATCCATGTCAAGGGAATCCGAGCATTCCAATTATAATAAGATGCTTCTTTGCCTGATACCTGAATTTTATTTCTTGAAAAAGACATTTGCCACTACCTCTCTGCCTGTTTGCAAAAAAAAAAAAAAAAACAGCAGAAACATATTAACTGGATAGATGATGTGCAGTAGTTTTAAAAAAATTAGGAAAGAACTGTTATTTGATAACTAGCTTTACATTGCAACATTAAACACTTGTAAACTTTAAAAGTTTATACAATATCAATATGGTCACTGAAGAATAAAGCATATATTTTTCTATTTTTTAAATACCATCTCTAAACCTCAAACCTTCATTTTAAAATATAGTTCTTTAAATAAGTTTCTATTAAATATACATACATATGGTGGTGAACTTGAGAAAAAAAATCATAAGGTTAGACTATACTAATGTTCAAGAGTTTTGCTTAAGAGTTAATGTAGGGGAGGAAATAGGTTATGCTCCAGATGGAACAAAGTTCGTGTCTAGGATGTGTTGCAATCATACTGTTACTGTTAACAAAAGAAAATTTAAATGACTTGTAAGGCACATGTACAATTATCAAGATTTTTGTTTTAAATAGGTAACTATCAGATATTTTACATTTTTATGAGTAAGCATGCAGCTTGATTATTGTGTTCTTTTCAAGGTAATATTTGCTTATATGGTAATGGTTATTTAATTATAAGATACACGGTGCTTATTCTATTTTAAATAAAGAGTATATGCCTCCATTATAACTTATCTTTCCTCAGAGAATCAATTTACAAGGTAAACCAAGCTAATAAAACTGCAAGAATAGTACATTACATATTCTCTAAAATTCAGACAATCAAAAACACACTTTTTCCTTTAAAGAAAATATTAGCTTCTTAATGATAATTTCTACTTTGTATGAGCTAAAAGTTACTTTATCCTGAAAGTTTTTTTTTACCAATATAATGGAATCAATAGGAAAAGGGATTCATTATTCATATTTTAACTCACATGGATCTTTTGAATGATTCTAGGATTTAGTTATAATTTTCTCTTAATCCAAAGAAAATCAGTTGAAAACCAAAGAAATGTCTTTTTAGTCTATGACTACAATTATTTCAAAATTCATTTAACTTACTTTAAAAAAATTACAGAACATTAAAAAGTAAACATTGAGTAAATTCAATCTTTTTATTTTTTAGTCTTTATGTTTTGCCACTTGAGAGTGCATCTCAAGCTTCTCTTTACATGCCCACTTCTGCTCACTCATTATGCAATCAGCATTTAACATAATATTTAGGGAGCATCAAGTAGGTGTCAGCCATTCTGTCAGAATAAACATATTTCTGCTTTGAGCTTGAAATTATGAACATAGTAAATATAAAGTTTATAGTTCTGATATAATAACATGTAAATAAAATTTTCTAATGTGCAATATCTAGCAAAAATCATAGTAAGATGAGACAAAATTTCATCTGCAAAGCAATTAAAAGATTGTTATAAACTATAAAATATTTATTAAGCCATATTTAAAAATAAAGTAGCTTATTACAAAAAAATACTTGAAGGATTTCTAGGATTCATTAAAAATATAATTCTGTAAGACTTTTGAAATAACCAAGTAATTTAGAAAAAACAAGTTTTGTTGCTGTAAACCCAGCTCTGGGCAATTCTACCTTAAATCATGGCAAAACACACTTACAAGGATTTCCACAGGTTATTAAAATATTTATACCAAATAAATACAATCAGCTTCTAGAATATGTGAAATATTTGTTTCTAAGCACTACAAATTGCATTTTACTATAATTTTTTAATCTTCTGCTGTGTTGGTTGGCTTTGATAAAGTGAAACTTAGCCCTTGCAGCAGCTGGAACAGAAACCACGATTTTCCAAAATGGATTGCACTATGATTTTCAAAACAGATGAACTATTTCAAACCAAACCATGATGTTCATCACAAATGAAGCTTAAAGTTTTTCTAGTTTATCAGATACATATATTCCAATTTCATCAGATACACATGTATTCCACTGTTATATTAATTCTTCATGGACTTACGCATTCTAAAGTTAAGATCATCAGCTTTTCTAAAATTTCTGTATTTTGTAAATCTGTATAATCTCCTGTAAGATCATTTCATAACTAATTCTCTCCCTTAAAACATGTCAGTTCCCACTTCCTAAGGCCTCTTTTTGAAATGCATGAGAATTTCACAGAATGTGGGATCTCTCTTGCTGTTGCTTGAAATAACCTAACATTGCTATATACACATATCTGTTAGTCTCTGACAAATGTATATACAGAGTTTATTTAACTGCAAATATTTTGCCTGTTCCACTTCACATCATAATGAATAATTTGATATCACCGACATATATAACATGGCATAATGTAGGCCTCAGATGATCATCCAGTCTAAGAAAAGAGATCTGGTTTAGATTAAAGTTAGATCATGTACTCAAAAGCAGAATTTTGTACATCTCTCTACTGCTTAAATATTAATATGTCCCAACAGTAATCTACTTCTTTTGGTTTCTGGGGACTTTTTAATTTGTTTTCATTTTTTTTTAATTACATCATAACTGTGTACATTAATGCAATTATGGGATACAATGTGCTGTTTTTTTATTAAATTATAGCTGTGTACATTAATGCAATCATGGAGTACAATGTGCTGGTTTTATATACAATTTGAATATTTTCATCAGACTGGTTAACTTAGCCTTCACGGCATTTTCTTAGTTATTGTGTGAAAACATTTATATTCTACATTTAGTAAATTTCACATGTACCCTTGTAAGATGCACCGTAGGTGTGATCCCACTGATTACCCTCCCTCTACCCCTCCTTCCCTCTTTCCTCCCCTCCCTCTTCCTTTTCCCCATATTCTTGGGCTATAATTGGGTTATAGCTTTCATAAGAAAGCTATAAATTGGTTTCATAGTAAGGCTAAGTACATTTGATACTTTTTCTTCCATTCTTGAGATACTTTGCTAAGAAGAATATGTTTCAGCTCCATCCAAGTAAACATAAATGCAGTAAAGTTTTCATCTTTTTTAAGGCTGCACAATATTCTATGATGTACATATACCACCATTTATTCTTCTCTGAAAAAGACAGGCACACGACCTACAGACACATGAAAAAAATGCTCATCATCCTTAATCATCAAAGGAATGCAAATCAAAACCACTTGGAGATATCATCTAACTCCAGTAAGATTAGCCCATATCACAAAATCCCAAAGCCATAGATGTTGGTGTGGATGTGGAGAAAAGGGAACACCTTCTGCACTGCTGGTGGGAATGCAAACTAATACATTCCTTTTGGAAAGATGTTTGGAGATCACTTAGGGATCTAAAAATAACCTCCCATTTGAGCCTTCAATTCCTCTACTAGGTAGGTATACATTCAGAAGACCAAAAATTACTTTATAACAATTGTATTTTCACCAGAATGTTTATCACAGCCCAATTTATAATTGCTAAGTCATAGAAAAAGCCCAAGTGCCCATCAACCCATGAAGGGACTTTTTAATTTCAAATTGTCTTTTTTATTCTTTGTATCTTTCCTTTGTGATGATCGTTATCTTCAGCCATAGTTTCTACTACAGCTTGCTTGTGACCATTACCCTAAATAGAGGTCAGAAAACTATGACCCAAATCTCGGCAAAATAGTGTCCTCTGCATGTCTTTGTGTTAAGTTATATTGAAATATGGCTTATGTGTTTACCCATTTGTTTTGTATTGTCTATAGCTTTTGTCATACTCCATTGGCAGAGTTGATAGTTGTTGCAAAAACCAGCTTGAGAAATATCAAATAATAAATTTGATATTAGATAGATTCTATTTATGGCACCAATCATATTTCCAAGTTAAAATGTTCAAATGTTCAAAGCCAAAAATTAACAGAAAATCTTGAAATAAGAAAGAAAAAAAATGAATCATCATAGACAAGAACCTCAATAAGACTAACCGTCCACTTCTCATGAAGGACCATGGAGGTCAGAAGGTAATGAGATGAAATATTTCCAAGTGATAAAGGAAAAGAAAAATTGGCAATCAAAAGTCTCATATTCAGCATAAATATCTTAAAAAATTAAAAATGAAACAAAGATAAACAAAAACTGAGATAATTAATTGACAACAGACCTGCTTTTCAAGAAATAGTAAAGGAAATATCTCAGGCTAAAAGCAAGTGACACTACGGCAATAATATAAATTTTCACGAAAAAACAAAAGGCGTTGGTAAAGGTGCTTAATTTAGGTAATTAAAATGACGTGATAACTGTATATTTCCACATAAAATAATACCTACAAATTTGTATTATTGGGCCTACAGCATATAGAAATGCATAACATTTGACATTAACAGCACAAAGGTGGCAGGTAGAAACAAAACTACTGGAGTAAGGAAGTAACACCAAATGCTACCTCTAATTCATAGAAAAATGCAAGAGAAACAGAACTAATTAATAATAAAGTAGTTTAGAAAAGTTTATCTATCTATTCTTGTCTCTTTTCTTTTGTCAGTTTCTTTAAAAGACCTAAGATTATAGAAACTAATAAAGATCAACTAAATCGATCTTTTTGGCTACTAATATGTAGAAATGAGATGTATATGACAAAGAGAAGGTAGAACTACATATGCACACATTTCCTACATAATAATGGGAATAAATTAGTATAAATCTGAGGTAGAGTCTGAGAAACTAAGCTTAAACTAAGTTTAAGCCCTAGAGCAACTGTTAAAAATATAACCCCCTAAAGGCACTTAAACAATCATAAAAGGATTAAAATGTGACAATTCAAAATGTTCCATTAACTTAAAAGCAAGTAATACAAGAGTAACGAATGAACAAGGAAAACTGGTAGACATCAGCACAACTATTTGAACATAAATGGACTAAAGAACCTGATTATGAGGAAGAGACTGTCACACTGGAAAAGAAAACAATACAAAATGAACATCCAACTATATGCTAACTACAGCAGAAAAACTTATTAAAATTCAAAGGTTCAAACGGGCTTAAAAATAAAAAGATGGGAAAATCTGTATTGTGCCAACAGTAACCGAAAGACAGTTGGAGCAGGTTTTCTAAATAATAATAATAATAATAATAATAATAAAATAATAATAATAAATAATAATAATAATAAAATAACTTCTCAGTTGATTCTATGAGGACATCATTACTTTAACAGCAAAACCAGAAAAGAGAGCATCAGAAAACAGTATTACATATCAATAATTCTTATAAATGCAGATGTAACCCTCTAAGGTAAAATATCATGAAATTCCATCCAGATAAGTATTAAAAAGATTATGTATCATGGCAAAATGGAATTTTTCCCAAGAATGCAAGCTTAGTTTAACATTCGAAATAAACTGATGTGATAACTCATGTCAATAGTTAAGAACAAAAAATACATAATCATCTATGTAGATACAGAAAAAGGATTACGGAATAAAATGTCCTTTCATTATAAAAATGTTTCATACACTAATTATAAAAGGGAATTTTCTTATCCTGATAGAGAGCATCTGCAAAAATTCTATAGTTAACATGATGCCTACTGGTGAAAAACTAAATGTTTTCTTCCAATAACAGGTACAAGACAAGGAAGTCAACCTTTTCCAGCCTTATCTCTTATTGAACATTGTACTAGAGTCTCCAAGCAGGTCAGGTGAGCAAATGAAAACGAACAGGCATGGATAGGAAAGGAAAAGGTAAAAAATATTCCTAATTTCACATGAAAAAATATTGTACATTAATAGTGCTTATAAACTTACAAAAAAAACTATAGATCTAATAAACATAATCAGCAGGGTACAGGATAAAACATAAATCTATAATATCAATTGTGGTTTTATACACTGATAATGGACAATGTAAAAATTAAATAAAAAACTATTCCATTTACAATGATTAAAAAGAATAAAATAGCTGAAAATAAATTTGACAAAAAACTGTAAGAATGTACATTGAAAATGCCAAAGCATCATTGAAAAAATGTGATAATTTGAGTAAGTGGAAAGAGATTTCATCATGAGATCTGAGCCCTGATGAATGGGAGTAGGTGTCCTGCTAAAGGAGACCAACGGAGCTTGGTTCCCTCTTCCCTGATGTGAGAAAAACAGGACGATGTTATTTAGGAAGAGGAGGCCCTCACCAGACAGACCTGATTTTGCTGGCACCCAGGTCTTAGATGACCAGAACTGTGAGAAATAAGTTTTTGTTGTTTTTAAATTGCCCAGTTTATGATATTTTGTTACAGCAGCTTAAATGAACTACCATCACCTGCTATTTAACATAAATTTTTGAAAAGCACGGTTGACAAAAACATTTATTATAATGCTAAAAACAGGAGTCATATAGAAATTCTATTTTATTTGAATAAATACAAATTTATTGTATCTATTTAAGAGTAAAAGAAATTATGAGGGGGAATTATGCAGAGAGATTTTGTGATTTTTTTTAAATATTATGTATTTTATTCAATTCTTTGTTTAGCATAGTGAAATCTATTTTGCTTAGTCCCTCATCGGTTTAGCTATGTTGGTGAAAACAACCTATTTAAAAATGGTAAGCTAAATATGTTTAATAAGTAACATTAGTTATGATTTAAAAATTTCAAAGATTATTAAAATTATATTTGAACTTCCTCAGGTCTGAAGGACTCCAGTATTCCCTTGATATTGTGGCTTTAATTGAATTTAAAATAGATTGCTAGTGTGTTTGCTTGGTCAAATAAGGCACATGAGACGTCTTTATACAGTGTGTTTGATCCTGGTAGATGCTTTGACTTTCATTTAGAACTCCTGGCTAGGCCCTGGTATAAGTGGGGAAATCATAAATATATGTTTGAGCACATGTTATCCTGAACTTCAGCCTTGTATAACTGGGTGAGTCACCATTTAAAGAAAGTTAAATGTTGGCTCCTTGATCCATAATGTATAGAAAATGTAACCTTGATTTTAAACTTCTCTGAGATAAGTTTTACAAGTTTTTTAAATATAAGATCAATCTGTTGTGACCACTCTTAAAAAAGCATTTGCAGTCCTCTTATTGTGAGACAAGGCAAAGCAAATTCAAATTAGAATTTAAAAAGGAGATTAACATTTTCAAATAAATTATATATGATTCTTTACCTTTTATAACTAAATGTCTGTATACTTCTTTGCTGCCCTTTTCAAAATTCATTTTTTCTACCATATTTTTAATGTGTTTATATGCTTCCTTTCAAATTACAGTGCCACATAGAAATCAATACTGGCTTTTCCCTGTTTTTAAAACTTTGTGATCCTTTTACTTTAAATATACACAGACTGATTCCGTAAGTAGAAGACCTAATGAGAAAATTAATAATAGGTTAAACTGAAAGAGTGTTCAAATATTTATAGCCCAAAAGGGCATTTGGTTAGGAACATTTTATAAGCAAATATTCCTAAGTTTTCAAGGCATAAAAATTTTTCTTTGCACAGAAAAAGGAAAACATTCTATTTCTTTCTTTGAAGGTTTTTATCCTAGCATGAAAATCAGACCATACACAGAGTGAACACACATACGCACAAAGACAAAGACAAAAATATAGGAGAGTAACACTTACTAATATACATCAATTAAAATATTTTTCACTGGCATGAGTAAAACTAAACTGTGAATGAATAAATGAGAAAAAATATTTGTCCAAGTATTTGAATTAAGATTACAGAATCCAAACCTCTTGAGGGCAGAAGTAAGAGAATTTCAGGGAACTTTCATCACTGGAGACCATTGCCATGATCTGATTTTAGTCAACTTATTTCCTGTCTTTGTAATTATTTCCTCAAAATTTCAAATTCCTACGGGATCTGGCTTAATTTGTTCGGATATATTTTTCCTCTCTAGATTAACCTATAAGAATTGCTAATCAAGAAATACTAGTCAGGGTGAGGGAAGGAAGAAAGAAATACTTGCAGCTCAAAATTTTGGAAGATCTTTTTAATGTTTTTAAATGATTTTCTTTCAAATAGTTTTAGTCTTATAAAAACTTGATGTAGAAAGTTACTAGACAGCCTGAAACCATTTTCTCCTAATGTTTTATATATGTGTGTATATACACACACATTTCAAGAAATAAAAAACACCCCTCCCTCTCCCCTTTCCCCTTCTTCTTAGGCTATAATTGGGCTATAGCTTTTATATGAAAGCTATAAATTGGTTTCATAGTAGGGCTGAGTACATTGGATACTTTTTCTTCCATTTTTGAGATACTTTGCTTTGGGAAAGGGAGGGGAGGGGAGGAGGGAGGATGGGTGGAGAGAGGGTAATTGGTGGGACCTCACCTGTGGTGCATCTTACAAGGGCACATGTGAAATTTACTAAGTGTACAATACAGATGTCTTAACACAATAACCAAGAAAATGCCATGAATGCTATGTTAACCTGTTTGATGAAAATTATTTCAAATTGTATATAAGACCAGCACATTGTACCCCATGATTGTATTAAATGATTTAATTAAAAATAAATAAATAAATAAATTCAATTATGAATTAAAAAAAGAAATAAAAAACTAGTAAATTTGTGATACCCAAGTCCCATTTGACTTCTTCAATTACAAGAGGTGCTCATTGTGACTTTGATTCATCTTTGGTTATGGATATATAGAGAGTATTACAATTTTAATACAGCTTTTTCCTTTCTTAAAATGTGTACACATTTTTTGTACTCTATGTATAATACATATATATAATATGTGTATATGTATAAAAAATATTAACCATGGAGTATTTATCAAAACAAAGAGATTTTTAGTTTATCACTATCAATTAAACTATGTACTTAAGATTCAACCAGGTATATAAATGTCCTTTCACTGCTCGTTGATCAAATTCAGGAATATCACATGGCATTTAGATATTGTTTCTCTGCAGTCTCCTCTTGCCTGTCACAACTACTCAGTCTTTACTTATATCTCATAATCTTAACAGTTTTTAAGAACAGTGGTTGGTATTTTGCAGAATGTCCCTAAATTCTGTTTGATATTTTTCTCATGATATCCTGTGTTTATTAATATGGCTCATTACTGATGATGCTCAACCCACTTGGTTAAGGTGGTATTTACCAGCTTTCTCCACTGTAACATTATTTTTTTTCACTTTCCATACTATATTCTTTGGAAGCAAGTAATTATGTTCAACCTATATTCAGAGGGAAGAGAAGGGAATAAGCATTACTTTGCGAAAGGGGAATTATCTACATATAACATTAGAAATTTTCTGTTAGAAATATTTTCCCTTCACTCAATTTATGTAGTTAATCAGTATTTTTATGGATTCATAATGATATATTGTACCTCAGTTATAATTTAATATTAAATCACTTAAATTGCTTTTCAAATATTTATAGTTTTGGCCATTAAATGTTTTTTCATACAATCTTAGTTCACCCCAATTCTTCCTCTTTTTTACTGTATTTGATTTTTTTCCTGATGCTATAAGATGCTTCATGCTCCTCTCCTACTTTCCTACTCCAGCCCTCCCATCAGTTATTTCTTCAAGGAACTCTGGCTACTTTTACTAGAGAATGGTATTTAGAAATCAAGATCTGAACATTTGGTTTCTACATTTTAACGGTTTATCATAGGGTAAATTCTACTCTAAAACATAGAATGAAAATAGCAATAAAGTTAGATTTCCAAGCTTGTGTTGCCCTTAGGAATACAATCATGTGGAAATTGATTACACGAAATACTCAAGATACATAAAATCAATGTTGTTGTTAAGATTGATGGTAAGTGTATGTATATAGGTCTGGTGGCAACAGTGGGAGCTACTGACTTTTCAGTTTAATGTGCGGTGTGTATCTGGGAGTTCCTGGAAAAATGTAGTTTCTCTAGCTCTTAAATTATTTTGTAAACTGCTTGTTAATCTGTAATAATCATGATCCTTAAAATAACTGCAATATATTATCACCAAAAATTGAGTGTTGATACAGGCACAGACTATGGAAAAGAAAATGTCAAACACACACCATCAGTTCAGGTCATATATCATATCATATACTTGTCGAGGAACATCTAATCAATCTTTGTGACTATTACTATAAGAGAAAGTAAACAAATCAAGGGCAAGAAGGCGGGAGCAAGATGGCAGCCGAGTAACAGCTTCCTTGCATCTGGGCACCGTGAGTCTGGGGAGATAGGACTCCAGGCATCTCTGGCTGGTGGGAACTGCCTATCATCACTCCTATGAAGATACAGGGAGTCAGCGAGAGACTTCTGGACCCCAAGAGGAGGACTAAAACAGTGGAAAACCGGCAAGTGGTCGCCTGTGTTCAATCCGTCTAAACCCGCCCACAACTGTAAGTTCAGTAGCAGCGAGACTGCAAACCAGAAAGGCCTTACCTGTGAACTGTTTTGATGTCCTTGGACTTGGCACTGAGTTGAACTGCCTTGGGGAAGGCCTGAGCGGGAGTGCGGAGAACTTTGGCCGTTGTCTAGGGCCCCAGTCTGAGCTGCTGAGCCAGACGGAGCTAATAGTGTTTGGCGGTGGGTCACACGGATCCATTGTCAGTGATCTGCCCCGGCAAGCTCCACCCTCAGGGTCGCACAGCTAGAAACGGGTGGGAGCTGGTAACCCAGCAACCAAGTAGCCTAAGGGTGGGGTTTGAGCCGCCTTGCAGCCCTAACCCTCAGGGGCAAAGTGAGACCGTTTTGGCACACTGGGTAAGTGGATAGCCACTTCAGCAGCGATTCCAGCGAGAAAGCTGGGAAAGCTTCCGCTCAGCAAGTTTACAAGTTCAAAGTGCCTTTTAAGTAGGCTGAAGAGAGATTTAGGGTGTCTACCTGCTGGGGTTTGAGAAATCAGCAGCCTCCAGTCCTATCAGAACTGTGACTAACATATCATACCCCAGAAGACCACGTGTTGCCCAGACAATATTCAACAACATATACAAACTGCTTTGTTTTTGGTTGTGTATTTTTTTCTTTTTTTTTTTTGTTTGGTTGTTTTTTTTGTTTGTTTATTTTGACGTTGCTGATGTTCTTTTGTTTTTTTAATTTCAACCTTTTCCACACAGATCCCTTTTTCTTTCTCAATTTTCCTAGTTTAATTATAATTTCCCATTGCTGCCTTTTTTAATAACTTCAACTTCATTTTTGCTAGTGTTTCTACCGATATAATTTGGTTTTTCACCCAATTTTATCCCGGTAAAGTTTCTGTTTGCTTCTTTTGGTTTGATTTATAGCATTTTTGTCTTTCCTCTCTACTTGGTGGAGGTGGGGTACTGTGTCTGATCAGGTTAGCAAAGAGCTGCTGACCTCAAGGGAACCACGCAACTGGGCACCCCCAGAAGGTGGGGTTTTTTAAGGTTGTGTCAAAGTACCCTACTGTACACCTATATTGCCCTGTCTCCCTCTTTCTGTGCCTCTCTTCTTTTTGTCAATATTCCTTATACCCACCCCCTCTCCTTTCTCTATCTTTCTTATTTTCTTATCACTCGGTCCTCTTTTCTTTCATCCCCTTTTTTTGCTCTTCAACCTTCTCACCCTTCTGGTCCTGTAACCCTTAGTCCACAGGCACAAGCACTTAAAGAGCAAGAGGAGGTGAAAGGAAAATTAGGGCAAGGAAACAGATAAAAGAAATCACTCATGAGGAAGAATCAGCAGAAAACTCCAGGCAACATGAAGAACCAGTCTAGAACAACCCCACCAAGGGACCATGAGGTAGCTACTGCAGATGATTCCACCAGTATAGAAATGTTAGGAATGACAGAAAGGGAATTTAGAATACACATGTTGAAAACAATGAAAGAAATGATGGAAACAATGAAGGAAATTGCTAATAAAGTGGAAAATAACCAAAAGGAAATCCAAAAACAGAATCAAATAAGAGATGAACGATATGAAGAATATAAAAAGGATATAGCAGACCTGAAGGAACTGAAACAGTCAAGTAGGGAACTTAAAGATACAATGGAAAGTATCAGCAACAGGTTAGACCATGCAGAAGGAAGAATTTCAGAGGTAGAAGACAAAGTTCTTGAGATAACTCAGACAGTAAAAGAGGCAGAAAAGAAGAGAGAGAAAGCAGAACGTTCACTGTCAGAATTGTGGGACTTTATGAAGCGTTCCAACATACGAGTTATAGGAATTCCAGAAGGGGAAGAAGAATGCCCCAGAGGAATGGAAGCCATACTAGAGAATATTATAAAAGAAAATTTCCCAAATATCACCAAAGAGTCTGACACACTGCTTTCAGAGGGATATCGGACCCCGGGTCACCTCAACTCTAACCGAGCTTCTCCAAGACACATTGTGATGAACCTGTCCAAAGTCAAGACAAAAGAAAAGATTCTGCAAGCTGCCAGGAGTAAGCGCCAGTTGACCTACAGGGGCAAATCCATCAGAGTGACCGCAGACTTCTCTAATGAAACTTTCCAAGCAAGAAGACAATGGTCATCTACCTTTAATCTACTTAAACAGAACAATTTTCAGCCCAGAATTCTGTACCCTGCTAAGCTAAGCTTCAAAATTGACGGAGAAATCAAATCATTTACGGATATACAAACATTGAGGAAATTTGCCACAACAAGACCAGCTCTACAGGAAATACTTCAACCTGTTCTGCACACTGACCACCACAATGGATCAGCAGCAAAGTAAGAACTCAGAAATCAAAGGACAGAACCTAACCTCCACACTGATGCAAAAGATAAAACTAACCAATGGACTCTCACCAAATAAGACGAATAGAATACTACCACACTTATCAATTATCTCAATAAATGTTAATGGCTTGAATTCCCCACTGAAGAGACATAGATTGGCTGACTGGATTAAAAAACACAAGCCATCCATTTGCTGTCTGCAAGAAACACACCTGGCTTCAAAAGACAAATTAAAGCTCCGAGTCAAGGGTTGGAAGACAATTTTTCAGGCGAATGGAATTCAGAAGAAAAGAGGAGTTGCCATCTTATTTTCAGATACATGTGGATTTAAAGCAACTAAAGTCAAAAAAGACAAAGATGGTCACTTTATATTGGTCAAGGGAAAACTACAACAAGAAGACATTTCAATTCTAAATATTTATGCACCCAATTTAAATGCTCCCAGATTCTTGAAGCAGACCTTACTCAGTCTGAGCAATATGATATATGATAATACCATCATAACAGGGGACTTTAACACACCTCTTACAGAGCTGGACAGATCCTCTAAACAGAAATTAAACAAAGATGTAAGAGATTTAAATGAGACCCTAGAACAACCTTGCTTGATAGATGCATATAGAACACTCCACCCCAAAGATAAAGAATATACATTCTTCTCATCACCCCATGGAACATTCTCCAAAATTGATCATATCCTGGGACACAAAACAAATATCAACAGAATCAAAAGAATTGAAATTTTACCTTGTATCTTTTCAGACCATAAGGCACTAAAGGTGGAACTCAACTCTAACAAAAATGCTCGACCCCACCCAAAGGCATGGAAATTAAACAATCTTCTGTTGAATAACAGATGGGTGAAGGAAGAAATAAAACAGGAAATCATTAACTTCCTTGAGCATAACGACAATGAAGACACAAGCTACCAAAACCTGTGGGATACTGCAAAAGCAGTTTTGAGAGGAAAATTCATCGCTTTAGATGCCTACATTCGAAAAACAGAAAGAGAGCACATCAACAATCTCCCAAGAGATCTTATGGAATTGGAAAAAGAAGAACAATCTAAGCCTAAACTCAGTAGAAGAAAAGAAATATCCAAAATCAAATCAGAGCTCAATGAAATTGAAAACAAAAGAATCATTCAGAAAATTAACGAAACAAGGAGTTGGTTTTTTGAAAAAATAAATAAAATAGATAAACCATTGGCCAGACTAACTAGAAATAGAAAAGTAAAATCTCTAATAACCTCAATCAGAAACGATAAAGGGGAAATAAGAACTGATCCCACAGAGATACAAGAGATCATCTCTGAATACTACCAGAAACTCTATGCCCAGAAATTTGACAATGTGAAGGAAATGGATCAATATTTGGAATCACACCCTCTCCCTAGACTTAGCCAGGATGAAATAGACCTCCTGAATAGACCAATTTCAAGCACTGAGATCAAAGAAACAATAAAAAAGCTTCCAACTAAAAAATGCCCTGGTCCAGATGGCTTCACTCCAGAATTCTATCAAACCTTCAAGGAAGAGCTTATTCCTGTACTGCAGAAATTATTCCAAAAAAGTGAGGAAGAAGGAATCTTCCCCAACACATTCTACGAAGCAAACATCACCCTGATACCAAAACCAGGAAAAGACCCAAACAAAAAGGAAAATTTCAGACCAATCTCACTCATGAATATAGATGGAAAAATTCTCAACAAAATCCTAGCCAATAGATTACAGCTTATCATCAAAAAAGTCATTCATCATGATCAAGTAGGCTTC
The DNA here is from genome assembly GCF_027406575.1 of Nycticebus coucang. Classification (NCBI taxonomy): domain Eukaryota; kingdom Metazoa; phylum Chordata; class Mammalia; order Primates; family Lorisidae; genus Nycticebus; species Nycticebus coucang. The sequence continues at coordinate 43,216,025 of NC_069794.1, read as the reverse complement.
ATCCCAGGGATGCAAGGCTGGTTTAACATACGCAAGTCCATAAACGTTATCCACCATATTAACAGAGGCAAAAATAAAGATCACATGATCCTCTCAATAGATGCAGAAAAAGCATTTGATAAAATCCAGCATCCTTTTCTAATTAGAACACTGAAGAGTATAGGCATAGGTGGCACATTTCTAAAACTGATTGAAGCTATCTATGACAAACCCACAGCCAATATTTTACTGAATGGAGTAAAACTGAAAGCTTTTCCTCTTAGAACTGGAACCAGACAAGGTTGTCCTCTGTCACCTTTACTATTCAACATAGTGCTGGAAGTTCCAGCCAATACAATTAGGCAAGACAAGGAAATAAAGGGAATCCAAATGGGAGCAGAGGAGGTCATACTCTCCCTCTTTGCTGATGACATGATCTTATACTTAGAGAACCCCAAAGACTCAACCACAAGACTCCTAGAAGTCATCAAAAAATACAGTAATGTTTCAGGATATAAAATCAATGTCCACAAGTCAGTAGCCTTTGTGTACACCAATAACAGTCAAGATGAGAAGCTAATTAAGGACACAACTCCGTTCACCATACTTTCAAAGAAAATGAAATACCTAGGAATATACCTAACGAAGGAGGTGAAGGACCTCTATAAAGAAAACTATGAAATCCTCAGAAAGGAAATAGCAGAGGATATTAACAAATGGAAGAACATACCATGCTCATGGATGGGCAGAATCAACATTGTTAAAATGTCTATACGTCCCAAAGCTATCTACCTATTCAATGCCATTCCTATCAAAGTACCTACATCGTACTTTCAAGATTTGGAAAAAATGATTCTGCGTTTTGTATGGAACCGGAAAAAACCCCGTATAGCTAAGGCAGTTCTTAGTAACAAAAATAAAGCTGGGGGCATCAGCATACCAGATTTTAGTCTGTACTACAAAGCCATAGTGCTCCAGACAGCATGGTACTGGCACAAAAACAGAGACATAGACACTTGGAATCAAATTGAACACCAAGAAATGAAACTAACATCTTACAACCACCTAATCTTTGATAAACCAAACAAGAACTTACCTTGGGGGAAATACTCCCTATTCAATAAATGGTGTTGGGAGAACTGGATGTCTACATGTAAAAGACTGAAACTGGACCCACACCTTTCCCCACTCACAAAAATTGATTCAAGATGGATAAAGGACTTAAATTTAAGGCATGAAACAATAAAAATCCTCCAAGAAAGCATAGGAAAAACACTGGAAGATATTGGCCTGGGGGAAGACTTCATGAAGAAGACTGCCATGGCAATTGCAACAACAACAAAAATAAACAAATGGGACTTCATTAAACTGAAAAGCTTCTGTACAGCTAAGGACACAATAACCAAAGCAAAGAGACAACCTACACAATGGGAAAGGATATTTGCATATTTTCAATCAGACAAAATCTTGATAACTAGGATCTATAGAGAACTCAAATTCATCCACATGAAAAAAGCCAACAATCCCATATATCAATGGGCAAGAGACATGAATAGAACTTTCTCTAAAGATGACAGACGAATGGCTAACAAACACATGAAAAAATGTTCATCATCTCTATATATTAGAGAAATGCAAATCAAAACAACCCTGAGATATCATCTAACCCCAGTGAGAATGGCCCACATCACAAAATCTCAAAACTGCAGATGCTGGCGTGGATGTGGAGAGAAGGGAACACTTTTACACTGCTGGTGGGACTGCAAACTGGTACAACCTTTCTGGAAGGAAGTATGGAGAAACCTCAAAGCACTCAACCTAGACCTCTCATTCGATCCTGCAATTCCATTACTGGGCATCTACCCAGAAGGAAAAAAATCCTTTTATCATAAGGACACTTGTACTAGACTGTTTATTGCAGCTCAATTTACCATTGCCAAAATGTGGAAACAGCCTAAATGCCCACCAACCCAGGAATGGATTAACAAGCTGTGGTATATGTATACCATGGAATACTATTCAGCTATTAAAAAAAATGGAGACTTTACATCCTTCGTATTAACCTGGATGGAAGTGGAAGACATTATTCTTAGTAAAGCATCACAAAAATGGAGAAGCATGAATCCTATGTACTCAATCTTGATATGAGGACAATTAATGACAATTAAGTTTATGGTGGGGGGAAGCAGAAAGAGGGATGGAGGGAGGAGGGTGGGGCCTTAGTGTGTGTCACACTTTATGGGGGCAAGACATGATTGCAAGAGGGACTTTACCTAACAATTGCAATCAGTGTAACTGGCTTATTGTACCCTCAATGAATCCCCAACAATTAAAAAAAAAAACAAAAACAAATCAAGGGCAATTATCCAATATGCTCATACAGCCATTATTAAAAAGACCTCTCAATTTTATCATCATTACAACAGATATTGAGTGACTGATGTGAGTTCAGCATGAAGCAACCACCTTCAAGGGTATGCGTACCAGAGAGTGAACCAATACACAAGAAATATGTTAGTACTTTCAAATACTTTCAAACTTTGTACAACCCAGGCCCTTTTTATAACATTTGGTTGAGTATTAGAGACTTACCTGGCATTATGACAATTTTGATGACAGAATAGCATTATTTTGGGATGAACAACTTAAAGAACATGTTCCAATGATTTTCCAGTAGTTGAATATTTGCTTTCAACTAAAATCCCAAGACAATTCCACAGCTAATTTCAATAGTACAGAGATTCTTGCTGATATATATATGACTTTGATCAAAACTCTTTGGTTTCTCTTTTACAATTCTCCTATTTGACACTTTTCAACTATGCAATCTGGCACTGTTTACATGTTATAGGATGATTTACCAGATTACAAGGCCACAATTTCAGATGATTACTTCAAAGCATGGAAAGGTATAAGGCATTTCTGCTATACTGAATTACACAAGGTGGCCATCCTGTATTTAAAGGGGAGATATTAGAGTTATTAAAAAAGTGGTTTTCATCAGAAAATATTTTATAGCCTGCCTCATAAGTCCTCAAAATTAAATGTCTTTCTTAGCAGAATTAACAACCTCAGTTTGTCCTTTGATACACCTAGATATTAAAAAATATCAGATATTTGTTTTTACTGCTCATATGTGTCTTATAAGTATGACTGTATTAGAATGGTGAACCAGGATGATGTCCTGTGGGATGGTGAGGGAACTGAGGACTCTATGAACTACACTGGGGAATAAAATGTAAGGACCGATGTGTCACAGAGACAGTAGCGTAAAATTGTTCTTCCTTTTCTACATGAAGATCAAATGAGTTCTTTAACTTGTGTTTACCCTATGGAATGTGTTATCCTAATCAATAGCTACACTTCAAATCTCAGAGGCTAGGTTGATATAAGCCATATATCCCATTTTCCTATTTGTTCCTATAAGAAATTACAAGAAAGTTAGTGAATTAAAACAACATAAATTTATTACATTATAGTTCTGTAGATCAGAAGTTCAAAATGGGTCCCATTAAGTGAGGAAAGAGAAAGAGCTTCCCCACGTAAGGGTTAATAGAAAACATTGGCTTAAGATAAACAAGAAGAAAAACAAGAGGGCTGGAAGGGCACTGATAAGCACATCCTTGTAAATTGCTTTTAACCATTTTTGCTGTTCCATAGTACGCTTTAGGTCATTTAACTATTGAAATCCCCACCTAGAGAAAAATAGATTATTGTTAGCATAATATACATCACATAAAGAAACATGGTGGATACATCACACATGCCTATTATGTTTAGCCTATGAACCTACAAGGACACTGGGAAAGAGTCCACATGATTTATCAAATAGAAATTTATGACACAGCAATTTGCAGGCAGTGCAGATTTTATTTCTTAGAGAAGTCCTGTCCCAGTATAGAGGATGAGAAAGACATCCTGTGCAAAAAGGGCTTGCTACTTCCACAAAATTATTGGTAGAATACGGACACAATGGCATAAGGTACTGTGTCTTCCCAGAAGTGAACACCCTGGGTAAGTAACCAAACTTTAAGCAACTCAACTTGCCACGCTGAGCTTCTCTAAGTTATTCTTTGACCTGTTGTCACCATCTCATTTTGCAGGGTGTTTTTTTTTTTTAATACTATCTTATTATTTGCACAAAACACTGGATAAAATCAAAATGTCAACTGATTTATGTTTATTTCTGGTGGCTCTAGAAGAGATTCTTCTTCCTTACCTTTTCCACCTTCTAGAGTTGGAAAATGTCCTTAGTTAATAGTTCCCTTTCATATTTACAAAGCAAGCAAAATAGATTTTCACTGACCCTGTTTCCATCTTTTCATCTCTTTTTTTAACCACGACTGGGAATAGTCACTACTTTTAAAAATTCATGTTTTTATACTGCGCCTAACTGGACAATCCCGGTGCTCCTTCCCACATCAAGGTTATTCTTAATTACATTTGCAAAATTATTTATCACTGTATAAAGTAATATATATTCAAATTTCTGAAGGTTAGGGCATTAATAACTTTGGGGAACCATTATTTTGCCTACTATATCTCTGTATCAGTTATATTTGATTCAAATTCAATTCAACATCTTATTCTCTGGGAATGTTCAATGTTTTTCCTGGCCAAACTGGAGAATTAAATTCAAATGTGATATAGCGCATCATACATGTGACTTTCAAGCCTCTGATGATTAATCTTTTGTATTTCTTTAACAATATTGATTTGATGGTGACATAATGATTATAATGATTTGGGTGAGATGGGCTCTCTATCAACTTCCACCTTTCTCTTTATACCATATATTTATAGGCTAAAAAACCATTATTAAAACACATATTTTTAGAAACTGAAAAAATGACCAGAGTTTAGGGAACAAGGGCCAAAAGGTTTTTACTCTACCAATTTCTGCCCTAATTGATACTGACAATAATATTTTGAGTTTCTCGTAATTATAGGTAGTTAGAAGTCAGGCAAGTCATGTTAGAACCTTGATTTTTTTTTATTTCCTTATCATATTTACCATGAGAAATGTAAATAATGGTATCATGTCATTTTATCCATCCCTACAAGGTAGACTGTAGGAATACTAGAGGACTGATAAAGTCAATTATGAAACTTTTGAGCAGTTTAGACTTTTTACAATTGTGAATTAAGTCAAAATGGTATTATCAGTCTGGCATTGTTTTGGTTGCAAATCAAGTGATTTAGTTACCTTCAATTTAATCCCTAGAATAGTTCTCTGAATGATTGCCATAGAACTCTGACATCCATACAATCTGTGAGCCTTGATTACTGTCTAGTAATCATGCTGACTACATCCACTTCATTGTTGAAGAAATTTAACCCATCTCAATAAGGGTTCCACCAATCACAATTGAGATCAGGAATCCCCATTGAGTCATAGGCTCTTCCACCATCATCATTTTTAGCACAAAATAAACAGGAACAAAGTAAGTTTCAAAAAATTGTCGTAGTTTGTCAGTCTATGCTATATGGAGAGAGGAGGGTGAGAGAGAGAGGAAGAAGGAGAGAGAGAGGGAGAGAGAGAGAAACTTTTAGAGCCTGGAAAAGAACATATATTGGGCTGGGTGAAAAAGACTACACATGGCAAATAAATTAAATATCCCTAATCATTTCTCTATATTATTTATATCCTTACAGTGTTATATAGTGTGGCTCAGACTGAATAAGATTTACAGTATCCAACTCAGCCAATGGAAAGAACTATAGTAGACTTTACGAGCATTTTAAATACAGAATCTATTTTTGTGCGTGCATGAAAATATACACATGTGGAATATGTACTTCTATAGCAATGAAAAAAGGCAAAATTACATCCTCTTTGATAAAGGTCTGTCAATACTGTGCTCGCAAAATTTCCTCTTTTTTAATATGTAAATTATGAAATTCTTTACAATGCTTTTTGAATAGAAACTTTTTCTTCCCTTTGAATATTTCGCTTCACCCTAAAGACCATATTGAATTATAATTCCACTTAAAGTTCAGTGAAAACAGTATTGAGGAATAGAGTAAATTGTTTATGTCTTCTAGCATAGGAAGAGATAACAGTGATAATTTCAGATGTTAAGATGAAAAAGAAAAGGGGTCCAGTGTGCTTCTGCTACTCTAAACCCTCTGACTTATCTTCTGACATACCATCATTTTATCTTTCATCCTTTCCAAAATAGTGTTCTAACATGCATCAGAGAACAGTAAAAGATCCATGAATTTAACGAAGGGTGCATTTTCTTGAAGCTGTGTCTTCTGAACTGTTATTTGCCAAACTCAACCCGTGACTATGAGCAGTATTTACTTCAAGAGGAAGCAACATGAAAGCCTACATTTTATTCTTTATATGAAGTAAACTTTTGAGAGTGGAAATTGCCATGTATTATTTGGTATCATTCAGAAATATCAAAAGCAGCAATCCGACCCTGCAATCTGATATTTTTGCAGAATATAATGTCCTAAGGTTAAGGTTTTTTTTCTTTTTATCCAGAACTTTGAATATTTCACCTCACTCTTTCCAGGTCTTAAGGCTTCATCTGAGAACTGTGCTGCCTGTCATATTAGAGCTCATTTATGTGTGTGTGTGTTTTTTTTGCCCTTTGGGTACCTGAGAATATTGATATCTTTCTCTAGATCTGGAAAGTTATTTGTTATTATGTTTTTGAATTAACTTTCTACCCCAAGCTCTCTTTTTAACCTCCTCTCTAAGACTGTAACTTTTAGATTTCCATTTTTGGGTCTATTTTCTAAATCTTGTAGGTGTGCTTCATTCTATAGTCTTTTTTTTTTTTTCCCTTTCTCTTTTCTGACAGTGTATTTCCAGATATCCTTTCTTCACTTTCACAATTATTTATTCTTTCTGATCAATTCTTGCTATTGAGAGACTCTGATGAATTTCACAATATGACAATGAAATTTTTAAGCTGCAAAATTTCTACTTTTTTTATTATTTCAATCTCATCATTAAATTTTTCTGATGAGCTTCTGAAGTTTTTCTTTGTGCTATCTGAAAGTTCATTGAGCTTCTTTAGGAGAACTATTTTGAATTCTTTGTATGAAATGTTACATATCTACGTCACTCCAGGATCGGTCACTGATATCTTATTTAGCTCATTTGTTGAGGTGATGTCTTCCTGAATATTCTTGATATTTGGGGATGTTTGTCAATGTCAGAGCATTAAAGAGTTAGGTATTTATTTTATACTTCCCAGTCTGGGATTATTTGAACATCTATCCTTCCTGAAAAGGAATTGAGAGCTGTGATCCAAGTCTTTGGTCACTGCAGCCATAATAGCACAAGGATTGTCTCACCAGCCAGCACAGTATTGGTTGTTCCCTGGCTACTTCTGATGTTTACTCAAAGCTCAGGGGCTCTTTACTTGGCAGGTGGTACATCCTGCCAAGACCATGTCCATCCCTTCAAGGAAGTTGTTTCTTTGTAGTCCAGGGCAGGTCCACAAATGCTGTCCAGCAACCAAAGCCTGGACTCTGGCTTCAGGAGTCTTGGTACTTTATTTTGGTGTGGCTGAGCTGATAACCAAGTTGCAAAACAGTCTTCTGAGCTCTTCACTTTCCTTTCTCCAAGTAGAAGAAGACACTTCCAGAACCATATTACCTGTATTTGGAGAAGGAGTTACGCTGCACTGCCTTCGCTGTAGCTGTTGGTGTCTCACTGAGCCATATTTACTCTAAGTCCACCAGCTCTAAACCAGTATAGCCAAAGGAATTGCCCAAGGATTCTACCCTTTGGTACCTGACTGACTTATGAATTTCCATCAGGTCACAGGGTGCTTTTTAACAGTCAGTTGTGGGGCTAACAAGAACTCAGGTTTGGGGTAGTAGATTCACATTTGGCTGGGTTGATATAAATGCCTCTCTGCTGGCAGTATTCTGCCCTGATCTGTATCCTCCTGTGCCAGGGCAGCCCTGAGTTTCAATGCATAGTCTTAAAATCATTTCACTCTCCTTCCCCAGGGCACATAGACCCTGTCTCCACTGGACTTGCTGGTATAGCACTGCTGTGGGGTGGAGTAGTGGTGGTGTAGGTAATGACAGTTTATCTTTTTCAACCTATTCAGTGCCTCCTTCCTTGACATAATGCTAAAATCAGGTGATAGCTCCCCTGATTTTGGTACTTCTGAAGGTACTAACTTACATGGATCGTTATTAAATTTGGTGATCATGTGCAGGGATGATTATTAGAAGTTTCTATTCAGCCATCTTGTATTTCCTCTATCCCCAAACGTTTATGTTTTGCATGATCATAGTAACTAAAGAGATGACAGATTGATTGGCTAGAGAAGAAATAATCTTTCATCTATATGGATTCTGGAAAAAATAATAAAACACTACACATAAAAATCAAAGATGGGATATTTAAGAGATTTTTCTCTATGTTTATTAAAATGTTAATGTGCTAAATAAAAGAAAAAAATAACATTAGATAATAAAAACAGTGAATTTCTTAAGAATGTAATTATGGACAAATAACCTATATGAAGAAAGGAAGCTCTCATAGGTAGAAAATTTACAAGAGAGCATAGCATAGTCTGAGAAAGTTAAATGTGGAGTTTGCATTGACTCATACAAATTTCTCTTTAAAGTGTCAGAGCATGTGTTACATGAAAAGCTTTTGGAAAAAAAATTGCAGACTTTAGTGATGATATAGATTTTAAATGAGTTTATTGCTCTAAATATAACAAATGTAGCAAAGTTAATTTTAGATTGAATGACAGTAATACTTCTTTATAACCACGATGTTTGTTGACTCAACTTAGGGAAAATGTAATTAGAGTGCTTCAAGGGTTTAGAATTTATTTAAAGATTATAACTTTAATCTTTAAATGAAAAATGGGCAATGCTGAAATAGAGACAAAATAGGCCTATATATTGTACTTTAAGAAAGAAATTTCAAATACGATTTTATGCATAATTGACCATTAATAAACTTGTTATTAACTTTATACAATTTAACATCTATATTTGTCAAGATAAGAAAGGCTATGATTAAGTAATGAATAAGCCTGCAGCTGTCAGTGACTTAATAAAACAACTTACTATATTGACTTATTACAAGTCCAGTGCAACTTTTCAGGTGCCTATCATTCACTGATCCAGGGAACTGGGTTGGGAGATGTACAGAGTATATGGATGTTTAGTAAGACCTAACTATTTCTAGAACACAATCATGTTTTGTGAGCCCATTTTTCAAGAAGAGAAATTTTTGATTGCTAATCTTGGAAACTTAAGTATTCCTACATTGATTTATGTACCCTGTCAGTAAGTGTTATTGAGTGTTTCTGTGTGTTAGACACTGGCTAGGCACATAAAATGTTGAGCACAACCAACTTTTTATTTGTTCTAAGGAAGCTTACAGTGTATGCTACATTTTTGTAAGGATCACACAAAATAAGAATCACACAAAAATATAACTTCAAACTGTGATAAATGTGATTTAATAAAGATGATGATCTGTGTAAACAAACAGTAGTGTTTCTATTCTATTAAGTTGAGAGAATGTACATTTATTTAAAAATCTCAAGAATGAGTGAGACTTATCTGTTACTAAAGGAACCAAATATCTTGAGGAAAGTGTGAATAAGAACTCTTTAAGAAACTGAATGCCCTCTAGTCCATGTTAAAGATGATTTATTTTAAAAGCAGTAGACAGTTTTTGGATTTTGTATATGTGTGTATACATACACATGGGGCATTTTTAGGGATTATCCACCCCCAGGGACTCCAGGATAGTAAATTGTACTTTAAATTAAGGGTGAAGTGCTGAGTCTACACAAAAGATGATGTTAGAGTGGATGAAAGTGGTGGATGGAAAACAGAGCTTTGATTTCAACCAAGAAAAGGAAAACAGAAAACCTACCTCTAATTGCAAATATTCTATTTCTCATCATCCATTTTTGGAGTATAATTGGCAATTAAAGGACACATGGAGATACTAGGAATCATGGAAGTATATGTGTGTGTGGGAGGATTATGTAAAATCGGCACCTAACTCTATTCATTCCTGACAATATGACAGTTTGAAGTAATAAATAGCTCTTTTGATTTCATTTATTTTAGCATCTATGACTCCCTAACCTATGAAGCTTTGTGAATTCATTCAGTAGTTTCTCTAGTTATATGTTAAAGTAACTAACTTTTTTTTTTGAGATAGAGTCTCACTTGTCACTTAGTGATGATATAGATTTTAAACGGGTTTATTGCTCTAAATATAACAAATCACTTGTCACCCTTGGTAGAGTGCCCTGGTGTTGCAGCTCATAGCAACCTCAAACTCTTGGGCTCAGGGGATTCTCCTGCCTCAGCCTCCCAAATAGCTGGGACTACAGGCACCCACCACAATGCCTGGCTATTTTTTAGAGATAGGGTCTCTCTGCTGCTCAGGCTGGTCTTAAACCTGAGCTCAGCAATCCATGTGTGAGGGTGCTAGGATTACAGGTATGAGCCACTGCTACCTGCCCTAAAAGTAATTAACAATTAAGTTTACATTTCCCCTATTTTTATGTTTGCTAATGTGGTAGGCTGATTGTAAAAATGACCCAAATCTTCATCCACCCACGAACCAATACCAGTATTCATGGTATTGGTTTTGCAATGAGTCTTTTCAGTTGCTCACATCAAAAGATGCATTATTTTTCTTCATCAATTGAATATGGACTAGCCTGGTTATTTGTTTTACATAATAGCATTGTAGGATACAATGTGTCAGTTCTGAGATTTACCCTACAATTAGAAGGCCCTGCATCATTTCTCTCTCTCTCTCTCACGCTCTCTCTCTCTCCCTCTCTCTATTTCATCCTGAGACCAAATCCTGGATATCAATTTGCACGGAGATGCCTTAAGCAGAACCAAATCTGTCCATTATTTGCAGCCAAATTTCCAGACATGTAAGAGATCAAGATAAGTATAGCTGAATAAATATTGGACAGATCACCATAGCTGCATGGATGGGCTCCCATGAGACCAGCTCAGTCAATGAGATACATAGACTTGTTATAAAAATAAATGTCTACTACTACATGCCAAGGGAAGTGTGATAATTGTTTATAACATGTCATTGTTGTGGATTTCAATAATTGAGATAATAATGATCCCAGTATTAATGAGGGTTGTCCAGGGGAATGGAACCAATAGGAAATCGACAGCTGGGTAGATGAGTAGATATATAAGTAGATATGGGGTGATTTAATGTGGAATTGGCTCACGTGATTTTGGAGGCTGAAAAATTCCACAATATATTATTTGTGAATTTAATAAATATGAAAGCATGCTATGCAATTCAGTCTAAGTACAAAGCCTGAGAAGCAGGGAAGCTGATGGTGTAACTCTCAGTCTGAGGCTGAGAGCCCAACCACGTGTGAAGGGCTGAGGGAGTGAGTCCTGTCATCATCTGATGGCTGAGAAACTGAAACTCTGATGTCTGAGAGCTGGAGAAGATGCATAGTCCAGTTCCAAAGGAGAATTCATCATTCTTCCACCTTTTTATTCTGGTCTTTCCCTCAAGAGATTGAATAATGCTTGCCCTCATTGGTATGGGCAGATGTTCTTTGCTCAGTCTGCTATTTCTTCTGGAAACACCCTCATAGACAGAAATAATATTTTACCAGATATTTAGCTGTCCTTTAACCCAGTCAGATTGACACAAAATAATTAACAATTACAAGTCCTAAAAGAATCAACAAATTTATAAGCATATTATGTCTTCACTGGCACAGTCTATATTATCTACTGTCATTTTTATTCCCTCCCAAGAAATCTTAGAGTGTTGGGTATACAGCAGGTGATGAAAATTAGTGGTTAATGATCTGACATGACAACAGAAATGTCTCAAGTTTTCTCCATGCTTCAAGGATTATAATTATTGACTCAAGATTATGGGATTTTTTTTTGTCAGAATAGGCCTCTGAAAATATTTACTGCAAGAATAAACTAATGAGTGAATACGAAGACTTATTTTATAGTTCTTGCATTATAGTTAATTGTGTGTAAGTGGATCCTTCACTTTCCTGTTTGCTATACACTTTCAAAATTTGCTATGATGTAAGAAACAATGGCACGTGTTGTGGACTGAATTTTACCCCCCACCCCCACAAAATTCTCAAGCTGAAATCTTAATCCCCAAGTGACTGTGCTTGGAGACAGGGCTTTTAGGAGGTGATTAAGGTTAAATGAAGTGAAAGGGTGTACTAAACTGCCAGGATTGGTGGCTTATAAAATGAGGAAGAAAGAGGAAGGTATTTCTCTCCGTCTCTAAGGATGGAGACTATCTGCAAGGCAGGGAAAGAGCTCTCACCAGAAACTAAACCCCACTGGAACGCTGATTCTGGACTTTTCAGCCTCCAAAACGATAAGAAAATAAATTTCTCTTGTTTAAGCCACTCAGTCTGCGGTATGTTATGATGGCGGCCTGGGCAGACTAAAGTAGTATTAAAAAAAAGAAAGACAAAAAATTAACTGACTTTTAGATTTATGTTGATGATAATTTGGTGTTAAAATTTGAAGAACGCAAACAAAAACTTATGAATGGGAATAAAATGTGTCCAGGAAAATAAACTAGATTTTTTTTAACTGATTGTGAAAACTTAAATAGAGTTAATTTATTTGTTTCTCTGCCTTCAGAATTATAATGCCATCATGATTAATTCTTATCTCAGATCTTCTTAAAAGGGGAGTAGACCCAGCCTGCTAAAGGGGAAATGAAAAGTTTAACATAGAAGAATAAACATCAGAGTTTTGGTCCCTTAAAGCTGTTCCTGGATCTCTCTCTTAACCAGATTTTGAGTAATATTCATTCACTCTGTTCTTTATGTTTCCATTTATATTAGCACTTTTTTTGTGTGTACCTGCATGCTATTGATCAGGAGTCTACTCACTGCTCTAAATTAATAGTTTTTATAAACATACCTGAAGTTTATAGACACTGAAAACAAATAGCAAATTTGTGGCATAAAACAAGTATTCACAGTGGTTGCATCTCCCTTCTCAAACATATCTGGTTTACATCCTTTTAAAAAATTAGTATTCTATGAAATGTCTAATACCTAATGAATAGAAAACAATGAATATCCAAAAGTAAGATATAGTGTTAGAACTATAAGGGACTTTACCTAACAATTGCAATCAGTGTAACCGGCTTATTGTACCCTCAATGAATCCCCAACAATAAAAAAAAAAAAAAAAAAAAAAAGAACTACAGAAATATTCTTAGGTCTTACTTAGAGCTGAGAGCATTGTGGTCAGACAGCTGTTTAGGGCAGAAGGCAAAAGCTAAATATTATAAAAGTTAAGGCCCCAAGAGGAAGTATGTTAAAGACTAGGAGAGAAATAATGCAAAACACTTTCCCAGGATGAAGTTTATTGACCATGTAACATACAACATTTAGCGGGTAGTGTAATGTTCCTGAAAAAATGAAAGCAATTATATTCATTGAACCTAGAAAATATAACTAAAAAAATTTAATTTTTTTACATAGTATATATGTTCAAAATAGTGCTTTTATTCAAATATACAACATATCACAATTTTGTTTTATTTATTTATTTTTTTTTATTAAATCATAGCTGCATACATTAATGTGATCATGGGGCACCATACACTGGTTTTATAGACCATTTGCCATATTTTCATCACATTTTCTTAGTTATTATGTTAAGACATTTATATTCTACATTTAGTAAGTTTCACATGTACCCTTGTAAGATGCACCGTAGGTGTAATTCCACCAATCACCCTCCCTCTGCCCATTCTCCCCCTCCCTTCCCTCCCTCTCCCACTTCCGCATATTCTTAGGCTATAACTGGGTTATAGGTTTCAAATGAAAGCTTTCATAGTAGGGCTGAGTACATTGGATACTTTTTCATCCATTCTCGAGATACTTAACTAAGAAGAATATGTTCCAGCTCCATCCATGTAAACATGAAAGAGGTAAAGTCTCCATCTTTCTTTATGGCTGCATAATATTCCATGGTGTACATATACCACTATTTATTAATCCATTCGTGGATTGATGAGCACTTGGGCTTTTTCCATGACTTAGCAATTATGAAGTGGGCTGTAATAAACATTCTGGTACAAATATCTTTGTTAAAATGTGATTTTTGGTCTTCTTGTTATATACCTAGTAGAGGAATTATAGGATTGAATGGCAGGTCTATTTTTAGATCTCTAAGTGTTCTCCAAACATTTTTCAAAAGGAATGTATTAATTTGCATTCCCACTAGCAGTGTAGAAGTGTTCCCTTTTCTCCACATCCACGCCAACATCTCTGGTCTTGGGATTTTGTGATATGGGCTAATCTTACTAGAGATAGATAATATCTCAAAGTAGTTTGATATGCATTTCTCTGGTGATTAAGGATGATGAGCATTTTTTCATATGTCTGTAGGCCGTGTGCCTGTCTTCAGAGAAGTTTCTCTTCAAGTCCCTTGCCCAGCCTACGATGGGATCACTTGTTATTTTTTTGCTTATATGTTTGAGTTTTCTGTGGATTCTAGTTATTGAGTCTTTGTCGGAGACATAACCTGCAAATATCTTCTCCCATTCTGAGGGCAGTCTGCTTGCTTTACTGTGCAGAAGCTTTTTAGTTCTTTACTGTGCAAAAGCTTTTTAGTTCTTTACTGTGCAGAAGCTTTTTTATCAGGTCCAGTAGTGTATTTTTGAAGCTGCTTCAATTGCCCGGGGAAGTGGGGGTCCTCCTCATAAAATATTCACCCAGACAGATTTCTTCAAGGGTTTTCCCTGCACTTTCTTCTAGTATTTTTATAGTTTCATGTCTTAAGTTTAAATCTTTAATCCAGTGAGAGTCTATCTTAGTTAATGGTGAAAGGTGTGGGTCCAGTTTTAGTCTTCTGCAGGTTGCCAGCCAGTTCACCCAGCACCATTTGTTAAATAGGGAATCTTTTCCCCACTGAATGTTTTTACTTGGCTTGTCAAAGATCAAGTAATGGTAAGTAGCTGGGTTCATCTCTTGGTTCTCTATTCTATTCCATACATCTACCTCTCTGTTTTTCTGCCAGTACCATGCTGTTTTGATCACTATCAATTTATAGTAGAGTCTGATCTGGTAGCGTGATTCCTCCTGCTTTGCTTTTATTTCTGAGTAATGTCTTGGCTATTCAAGGTTTTTCTGATTCCATATAAAACAAAGTATTATTTTTTTCAAGATCTTTAAAGTATGACAGTGGAGCTTTAATAGGGATTACATTAAAATTGTATATTGCTTTGGGTAGTATGGACATTTCAACAATGTTGATTTTTCCTGGCCATGAGCATGGTATTTTTTTCCATTTGTTAACATTTTCAGCTATTTCTTTTCTTAGAGGTTCATAGTTCCCTTTATAAAGATCTTTCATATCCTTTGTTAGGTAAACTCCCAAATATTTCATCTTCTTTGGCACTACTGTGAATGGAATAGAGTCCTTAAGTGTTTTTTCAGCTTGACTATTGTTGTTATATACAAGGGCTACCTATTTATGAATGTTCGTTTTGTAACCTGAGATGCTGCTGTATTCCTGATCACTTCTAAGAGTTTTGTAGTAGAATCTCTGGTGTTTTTCAGATATACAATCATATCACCTGTGAAGAGAGAAAATTTGATCTCTTCTGACTTTATATGGATACCCTTGATTGCCCATTCTTCCCTAATTGTGATGGCTAAAACTTCCATTACAATGTTAAAGAGCAATGGAGACAATGGACATCCTTGTCTACTTCCTGATCTGAGTGGAAATGATTTCAGTTTAACTCCATTCAATACGATATTGGCTGTGGGTTTGCTGTAGATGGCCTCTATCAGTTTAAGAAATGTACTTTCTTTTTTTTTTTTTTTATTTTTTTATTTTTGGCCGGGGCTGGGCTTGAACCCGCCACCTCCGGCATATGGGACCGGCGCCCTACCCGTTGAGCCACAGGCACCGCCCAAGAAATGTACTTTCTATACCAATTTTTTTTAAGTGTTCTGATCTTAAAGGAATGCTGGATATCAAAAGCTTTTTCTGCATCAATTGAGAGAATCATATGGTCTCTGTTTTTTAATTTATGTGCTGAATTATATTTACAGATTTATGTATATTGAACCAGTCTTGAGACCGTGGGATAAAACTGACTTGGTCATGATGCATAATTTGTTTGATGTGTTGCTGGATTCTGCTTGTTAGCGTCTTGTTGAATATTTTCACGTCTATATTCATTAGTGATATTGGTCTATAATTTTCTTTTTTTGTTGGGTCTTTTCCTGGTTTGGGGATCAGGGTGATGTTTCCTTCATAGAATGTGTTGGGTAGTATTCCTTCTTTTTCTATATTTTGGGACAGGTTGAGTAATATAGGTACTAGTTCCTCTTTAAAGGTTTGGTACAATTTTTACATGAAGCCATCTGATCCAGTGCTATTCTGTTTAGGGAGATTTTGTATGGTTGATGCTATTGCTATTTCAGAACTTGATATAGGCCTGTTCAACATTTCCACTTGATTCTGGCTAAGTCTTGGAAGGTGACGTGTTTTGAAGTATTGGTAAATTTCCTTCAGATTTTCAAATTTCTGAGAATAAAGTTTCTTATAATGTTCATTAAGGATTTTTTTTTATTTCTGAGGAGTCTGTTATTTCGTCTTTATCATTTCTGATTGATGAAATTAGAAATTTTACTCTTTTTTTCCTGATTGGGTTAGCCAAAGGTTTATCTATTTTATTGACCTTTACAAAAACCAACTTTTTGATTTATTGATCTGTTGTATAATTCTTTTGTTTTCAATTTCATTTAATTCTGCTCTAATTTTGGTCATTTCTTTTCTTCTCCTGGGTTTGGGGGTAGGAATGTTCTTCCTTTTCCAGTTGCTTGAGATGTTCCATTAAGTTGTTAACTTTGTCTCTTTTCATTCTCTTGAGGAAGGCTTGCAGTGCTATAAATCTCCTTCTTAGGACTGCCTTTGTGGTGTCCCAGAGGTTCTGATAATTCGTGTCTTCATTGTTGTTTTGTTCCAAAAATGTGGCAATTTCCTTCTTAATCTCATCTCTGACCCAGCTATCATTCAGTATAAGGTTATTAACTTCCATTTTTTTTTTTTATGAGCATGCAGATTCCTGTTGTTACTGAGTTCAACTTTTACTCCATGGTGGTCCAAGAAGATGCAAGGAATAATTTCTATTCTTTTAAATTTACTGAGGTTAGACTTGTGACCTAAGATGTGATCGATTTTGGAGTAAGTTCCGTGGGCTGATGAGAAGTATGTGTATTCAGTTTTGTTGGGATGAAATGTTCTGTAGATGTCCGCTAAATCCAAATGTTGGATGGTTAGGTTTAAGTCTAAAATTTCTTTGCTCAGCTTCTTATTGGAAGATCTATCCAACACTGCCAAAGGAGTGTTAAAATCTCCGACTATTATGGAGCTGGATGAAATCAAGTTGTTTATGTCTGTTAGAGTTTCTCTTATAAATTGAGGCACATTCTGATTGGGTAAATAAATATTAATAATTAAAATCTCATCATATTGAGTATTACCCTTAAAAAATATGAAGTGATCATTCTTATCCTTCCTTACTTTTGTTGTTTAAAGCCTATTGTATCTGCAAATATAATTGCAACACCTGCTTTTTTCTGATTTCCATTTGCCTGAAATATGGATGACCATCCTTTCACCCTGAGTCTATCTTATCTTTTAAGGTAAGATGAGATTCTTTTATGCAGCAGGTAACTGGCCTGAGTTTTTGTATCCAGTCAGCCAACCTGTGCATCTTTAGAGGACCATTTAAGTTATTCCCATTAATGGAGAATATTGATAAGTCTTGTAAAATTTGGGGTATCGAGTTTTTTGAAAGTCCAGTGGACATTTTTAATCCTTTTGCCACTGTGAAAGTTGGAGTTTGATCAAAAGTTTCTGAATGAGTTTACTTTTGTGGTAGAGGACTGGGCTGGTCATTATGGAGGACAGGTGTGAGAATATCCTGAAGAGCTGTTTGGTTATGGCAAATTTCTTCAACATGTGAATGTATGTTAAAGTATTTAATTTCTTAATCATAAATGAAACTCAGGTTAGCTGGATACAGGATCTGGGGTTAAAAGTTATTTTGTTATAGGAGATTAAAAGTCGATGACTCCCCTCTTCTGGTTTAAAAGGTTTCAGCAGAGAGATCTGCAGTAATTCTAATATTCTTCCCTTTGTAGGTTATGGTTTTCTTACATCTGGCTGCTTTAAGAATTTTCTCCTTCATATTAACTTTAGTGAAGTTAATTATAATGTGCCTCGGGGATGTCTTATTCAGGTTGAGTCATGCAGGGGTTCTGAAACTGTCTTCTGTCTGAATTTCAGGATCTCTTGGCATGTCTGGAATATTCTCTTTCATAATTTCATGGAGAAGAGCTCAGTGACTTGTGAAGCCACTTCATTGCTTTCAGGGATTCCAACAAGGCAGATATTAGCCTTCTTTGAATTTTATCACAGAGCTCTCTGAGAGAATGATCTGTTTTTTCTCTCCATTTCTGTTCCTCTTTGAGAGTTTGGGAGTGTTCAAAAGCTTTGTCTTCAATGTCAGAACCTTTCTTCTGCTTGCTCCACTCTGTTACTGAGGGATTCTACAGTATTTTTCAGATCTTTGAGGGCTGCAAATTCTTGCTTCAATGTGTCAAAATCTTTGGTGGTTTTGTCTTTAAATTCGTTGAATTCTTGAGACAACTTCTGAATTTCTTCTCAAATTCTAATTCCAACTTTTGAATTGCTCCTCAAATTTCTAATTCCAACTTTTCCTCCATTCTATTAATCTTATTTGCAATCCAAATTCTGAATTCAATTTATGACATCTCAGGCATGTGTTTATGAATGGGATCTTCAGTTACATCTGTCATATCTTTCTTTGTGGGGGTTGATCTGCTCTGGTTACTCATGTTACCAGAGTTTTTCCGCTGATTCTTCCCCATGATTATTTTACACCATTTGACTAGATGAGTGGATAAAGAAAAGTTGGATTCAGGGCTCCAGGAGTAGTGATTAACCAGTTCTTTGTCCAAAAGCTGGCACTGGTGTCTTTACCTTTTCCCCTGGAGCTTTGCTGAGGACCCTTACAATGCTATGGCCTGAGAAACTGGGGACCTGGTTGGTGTGGTGGGGCTAAGTCACTCTGTCCTGTTTTCAGCTCATCTCTGTCTGACCCTGGTGAAACAGTTACTCTGGGTTGAAGTCTCACCTGTGGAGAAATTCTAGCAATTAAGTCACACACACCCCACCAGGTAACAATTGGAAAAAGAAAATCAAACCTTCCTATAACCACACACCTAGGGCACCA
This sequence comes from Nycticebus coucang, assembly GCF_027406575.1. Lineage (NCBI taxonomy): Eukaryota > Metazoa > Chordata > Mammalia > Primates > Lorisidae > Nycticebus > Nycticebus coucang. The sequence continues at coordinate 43,196,752 of NC_069794.1, read as the reverse complement.
CTTGGATAGTCCTTGGGTGATTGGCTCAGTTCAAAAGGTCCAAATCAATTGTCTCAGTCAGCACCTGTCTCAGGTGGGAGAGTTTAAAAATTCTCTGGCAACTAGATCCCAGGGGTCTGCTGAAAACTCAAATATGACTTGCTCCATTGCTCTGGGAGGTCAGGAAGACCCACCCAGCAAATAGATTAGTCTGCGAAGGTTGATGCCTCCTTCCCTACCTTGCACCTCTCTCACACCCAGTCACTGATAACCCCACAGGGCTGTGACCCAATGAGTTGCCTCCAGAAAGCAGATACTCCAGGGGTTTGCACCTGCCTGAATCACAAGGAGATCCATGTCTCCTCAGCCAGGCCGCTGCTCTCTGCCACTATCCAGCAGGGTTGAGGTGAGACCTGACAACCTCAGGTGTTTAATGGAGGCTGAGGCTGTTCACTCAGTTCAGCCCCACCCCTGATTGATGTTACTGACACAATAGAACAACCTTGCGGAATTTGTTTCTGTCCTTGCTAAATTCCCCTGCAGAAGAGAAGCTGTTTTGAGTTCACAGATCCTGTGCCTCAGGATCCTGTGCCTCAGGCCCTGTCTGTGCCGCTGTATGGTCTCAGCTGTAGTTGGGAGCTGGGCACATCTTAGGCTCAGTAAAGCAGTCCTCTGGGTCAGCCCCTCCCTGGGAATCAGCCGGCTCTGTGCATACGTTTTCTAGTCCCTGCTCTCCACCCAAGCCGGTACCACCTCAGGCAAACCCTTTACTTATGGGGCCTTTGTTTCCATCCCAGATCTGTTCCATCTGTGGTTGCTGCCTGAGAAGATGCCCAACATCCTCTGGTTTTCTAGAGAGACAGGGGTGTGATTCTGCAATGTCTAGGGGTGAGCCTTGTTGCAAAAAATGGCTGCTGCTCTGCGCCTTGGAGCACCACCACTCCTGACAGCTGACCATCCTCTCCTCACTCCCATGCCACAGAATCAGCACTGACCAGTAGCAGTCCAGGCCCTGTCCACACCTCTCAAGAAAACACCCAATAATCTGGACTCCTGAGGGGCAGGCCTCCAGACCTCAGAATGAGAGTGGAGGGGAGTTCTGGGAGCTCAAAATTGCAGGCAGAGAATATATACAGTTTTACACAGTTTTATGCCTGGCAGGAGAGCGCCATTGCACCCTAGTAGGGGAAGTAGGTCCAGTTTTTAGAGAGTCTCTCCCGTGAAGTATAATGGGAGAAATTTTGAACTCTGCTCATTTGTTTATGGGGTACTCCAAACCATTCTCATGGGGGACGGGACTCCTGTCTGCTTGGTGATGGATTTTGTACCATTTGTTTGTATCCTTGGGGTCGCAGCTTGCCTTAGCAGGGTTGATGTGCGTTCTTCAACCTTCTCTCTTGGCATAGCTCTAATCCACCAGGTTACTTGCTAAATTTCTGTCCTTTAACTTTCCTTCTTGACAGGAGCCATCTGTGGAAAGCTGGCTTCAGTCAGCCATCTTGTCTCCACACCCCCACAATTTTATTTTCAATGATGTGGGTTTATTTGAATTATTTGAACTTTATGTTTTCCACTTAAAATATGTCATAATGTCCTTCCAAATTGACATATATTTGATATAAATTTAGTTCATCATCTTCTGAAAATTTATAGTTTTATAAAAATAAATTCAATTTATATTTAGCTATTTTTCTCTACTTGGGTATCAATTTTGTTAGTAGATTATTTTTATACTTGTTGTAGGGCATACGCATATCTTTCAGTTATTGATAATTCAACATCTGTGGAAAAATGTATAGAAGAAAAATAGTAGGTCCAAATATACATATATTTTATATTTTAATAAATACTGCCAGATTACTTTCTAAAGTGTTATAATTGATAGGTTCAGCAGCAGTTTATAGGAATATCTATTCCTCTACAACTTTCAGTGTGAAGGTGATAAATGATATTTCATTGCTGGTTTAATTTGCATTTTTCTGAGTTTTAGTAATGTTAGTCATCTTACAATATGCTTATTGCCCTTTTCCATTTTCTCTCTGTAACTTATTTGTTCATATTATTTACCATTTTCAATTAAGTGGTTTTGCTTATTAATTTCTAGAAGCCATTCACATTATTTTAAAATAGTACTTTGTATTTCTCTGTCATATACATCCATATTTTCTACCTGTGCTCTATCATTTGTATTTCGATATTGTTTACAGTATGCTTTCTTTTTACCATATGTACACTTACATTTTAATTAAATCAGCCCTTTCTCTCTATTTCTATATATGTTTTGGTTTATAAAACCTCCTAACCTGCAAAGATAATCTAGATTTTGTTAATTTTGATTGTTCTTATGTCTAACACAAACCTGAGAGAAAAAGATTCATCATCCCTTTGCCATTACAAGATGATGTTGAACCCTCAGGGTGCCCAACCATTTTTTTTCTACCTTTTTTCCCACACAAATTGGAAGAATAAGAGTTGTCTTCAGCCACAAATTCAATACACAAACACTAATAAGCAATTATGAGGAAAAAAGGTTTATGCATATATGACATCATAGATAAACAAAACAGGTCTCAAGTAATCCACATGTGGCCTGAGGGCTGCAGAATGGACACCTCTATGTGAGTTTGGGGTTATAGGACCAAGGGATTAAATTGCCTTTGCACAGTAATAAATCTCATTTAGAATATGCTATGGATCAATCCTCAGAAAATGTTATATAATAATATTATGTGAATAAGATATCATCATATTAGACTGTGAGGGATTCTTCTGGTATTGAAGAACCTCAGAACTGAGGATGTACAGTACTGGAGCTGATGTTACCATTGTCATTCTGTGGAATCTTATTTTACAACCAAGTTTAGAAATGTAATGAACTGAATTAAATGATGTTTATAATCAAAAATGATAAGATGGATGATCTACAACTGCTTTTTTGTTTGTTTTTAAATGCTAATCCGATAGGGTATTTCTTACTGCACTTTGTTCATCTTACCTCCAAAATCCATGTTTTATTTCTTGCTCAACACCTTCTCACTACATAGACAGGGTTCTCCCTCTTCCTGAAGTCTTTGGCTGTCTAGGCCTTAGAAGGCTAGAGTCCACAACAGGTTATAAAAATGAGACAGAGCAGAATCTGATTATGGCACAGATGGACTTTATTTCTGATGGACAGGAAATAAGCAAGTTATTGTCTAGAATTAGGAGGTAGTTCTCTTTGAACATTGATGGGGAGTCATCTGGCAGCAGTTCTTAGAGAAATTCTCAGCCAGAGGAAGACAGGTACGTTAGTGAATGATGACTCAGCTCCCAGGAATAAGGGTCTCATGAACCAGTTTCATAGGGGGAAGAACGTCTTTCTGGATTTATTCATATGGCAGCTGGCCCTCTCCCTTTTCAGGAAATTTTGTATTAATAGCTAAACCTCGCAGCTGAGAACTACTGATAATAATGTATTTCACTTTGCCACCTTCTCCTTAATACTCTGAGAGTTCCTCTCTCATATTTATTTCTATGGCTGCTTATTAAGTATCTTTTCTTTAGTCCTCTCTTGCTTAAACATACTGTTATTTTTCTTTTGTTTTGTTTTTGACAGACCTTGTTAGCTTATTAAAACAATGTTTTGTGCATCATTAAAAATAAAAAAAAATTTTGAAGACAGAAAGAAATAATGTTGGTAGTCTGTTAAGAAGTGAGAATAAAATGCCATCTTCTTAGTGTAAAAATAAATGGAAATAAAAGTACCATAGTTTACTTTTCAATTAAAAAAAAACCCTGAATACTTTTAGGCAGTAAATTAGCAATAACCAACTAAAGAAATAATGAAGCCATATATTTGTCTTGATAGAAATTTATATGATTCTCAAAAAAAGAAAGAAGTTAGCAAGAAAGGGGCAATATTTGAATAAAGAAATGTATGTATGTTTTTCAGTTTTCTAAGTGAAGAATCTCATATTCTAGAGATACAGCTTATCTAGAAGCTACTGTTTTTTGTATGATAAACTTAGTAAAGCAGGAAATATATAAACAGATGTCAATAAATTATACAAAGCTACTTCCAATCCAAGATATATTGCTGCTCTCTAAAAATCTCTTATTATCTGAAGCTTCATATCTTCTTCACTATTACATTGGTTTTTCCCTACGTAATAATATCCATTAATTTGTTCACCCATGTTCTAGAATTCTTTGGGGACAGTTGATGCTGAACATTTCTACTGGACATGAATATATTTGTTGTCCAATCTATTATCTTAGTCTCATTTTACTTCTGTGAATTTCACTTTTTTAGGTGAAGGAGGATACTTCTGCCATCTTCATGGAGTCAAGTTATAACATTTTTTAAAATCTGAACCTTAGCTAGGGCCATAAGCTCTCAAATTTTTAAATAATTGCCCATTCTTGACCAAGTAACTAAGGGTGGTCATATATATATGACATATACATTTATGGGAGTGGGTGGACACTCACAGGTTTGTATGTGTATATGTGTACAGGTGTTCACATGTTGTTTCCCTAGTATATATTTGAGGAAAAGAAACTTAATCATCAATATAAAATTACCAAAAAGTGATCCATTTATGTGAAAAATGGAGGTTTTTTGTTTATTTATATTCCATTTATATTTATGACAACTAACAATTAAATCTGTCTTATAAGTAGCTGAGTTCCTCTGGGACTGGGATAGTTACATGTTTATTTCCCTGATATACCTCATGCCTTAGAAGTTTGCTTGCTACATAGCAGTTGATCCAAAAACAGATAGGAAATTCTACTTAATAAACAAATGACAACTGTAATCTCAAAATGATAACATAAATAATTTAACTGAAGACCTTAACTTTAAAAGAAATAGCCTTGAGTCAGATCAATTAACTAGTATCCAAGATTACATTGGCCTTTGACCCAGAAGCAAGAATCAAACCCAGGCCTTCCTAAATGAGAGTTTGTAAACACAACACTTATTATGAGGTCTAGTGCACTTGTTAGATATCAATAAATGTTAGTATGCTCTTTTCCTCTCTGTAATTATAGGATTAGGCTCCCCATATGCCTTTCACTTCTACTTCTCTTAAAAGTCAGAGATCTAAAAAAAAAAAAAAAAAAAAAAAAAATTGGTTATCTAATATTTTCCATGTGACCCAGGGCAGTATATCAAGTGAGAAATTTTCAAGGCAGAGAAAAAAATGAAAGCTTTTGTTATCAAAATTAATATTGTCTCAGAGGGAAATATAATATGCAACCATTACAATTTGCCCAATTGCAAAGCTACCTTATTTAGATGAGTAACTGTTTTCCTGAAAATGTTGCATTTGTCCAAATTTATAAAATAGAATCATATTCCAAATAAATTGAGATAACTCAATGTGGACTGGAAAAGGCTGCCAGATATTACTGAGTTGAAACCCACTCAAAATTTAAACTTAAGTCTATTAACCATCTGCTAGCAATTGAAAAAATATATATGTTCTCTTAACTGAGGAATTTTGAGAAACTATTTTTAATTTCTATAGTATTTTTATCTGTGTTTCTCCACCAGCGTAGGATTGGAAGTGTGTGTGACTAAGCATGGGTGTGAGTGTGAAGGATGGTGTGAGAATGTGAGGGGGCGTGTGCATGTGTGAGAATGTAAGGGCACATGTGAGCATAAGCATGAGGCTCTGTGTGAGGATACACCATCAGCTCTCCTGGATTTAAGGTGCCGTCTACTAGATATGCAGACATTATGTTCAACCCATTGCTGCTGGATAGAATCGCTGTTCTTCCTTTTGCAGACGCTTATTGGCTGAATAGCATTTGTGCTTTGCCAGGAGTGCCCAACCTTTCTTCTTCTCTGCCATAAATTGGAGGAAGAATTGTTCTGGACCACACATTAAATGAAGCTGATGAGCAAAAGAAAAAGTCTGTGCATACTTTTTGTGATGTCTGACACCTCATAAAAGCAAAAAAAGGCCTCACAAGATCTTTTGGTCTGTGAGCTGCAGGTTGGACACCCCTGCTAGTCAGTTCATATATTTCTGATATTTCTTCTCTCTTCTCCTAATAGCCCTTCTTTAGATTACGTTCTTGATAAGAATGCACTGGTTTGTCTTATATTATTTTCCTCTTTATTTTCTTTTTATTGGCAAATATTACTGTTGATAATGTTTTCTCAGTTATGCAAATGTCACATATAGATGACATTAAGCATATACAAAGGACTCAGGTTTAGGTTTAAAGCCATTGCACTTAATTTTTTTCAAAAGAGAAACACTATCTTGGATTGCAGCTGCTGTGTTAGAGCCCTATCCTTTCTCATGGCACTTTGCTATTGGTCAGTCTTCATAATATTCTTTCATAGCTTTGAATCCAGTATTCAGTTATATTGTGATCAAATACTTTTGTTTCACTTAGTTTTCTTACTTAATTTATTCTAAAAGTAGGGATTTCCCCATTCTTTTGATTATACAAATGAGTCCAGAGTCTATAGCTTACAAGTAAATATTTTTCAGTTCCAACTATGTGTATGGGACAATTTGTTTTAACTTTTTACATTAATGAAAAAGTCCTTAACATATAATTTTTCACTGAAGATTAGTTAGCTGATGTAAGCAACATTGTGTTTGATCACTGTTTTTAATTGCATGTGAGCCTATTTGTTTAAATTGGTTTATACTAATTTAAAATTGGTTTATATTAGAATATAGAACTGACAATGGTAACTCATGTTTGATTTGAGAAGTTTAATGTTTTCTAGAAATTTGAATTTGAATAATTTGGGGAAAAAGCATCAAGTTCTAATTCTCTGGGATTATTGTCACTTTCTATTTCATGAGCCTTCACCTGCTTGGTCTCCTAAAACTTTCAAAATTGAGATGTACAAATTTATACCTTATTGTGAGAAGTATAAAGAAATATAAAGAAGATGGGTATAGTGGCTCACATCTGTAATCCTAGCGATTAATCCTCCTCTGGGGGGGCGAGATGGGTAGATTACCTGAGTTCAGTTCGAGACCAGTCTGAGTAAGAGCAAGACCCAGTTTCTAAAACTAGCCAGGCATTGTGGCGCTTATAGTCCCAGCTACTCAGGAGGCTGAGGCAAGAGACCCACTTAAGCCCAGGAGTCTGAATTTGCTGTGAGTTATGTACTCTGCATATGTACTCTAGCTATGTACACCATAGTACCCTACCGTCAGTGACAAAGTGAGAATGTCTCAAAAAAAAGAAAGAAAGAAAGAAAGAAAAAAGAAAGAAAGAAAGAAGAAAACACAGAACTAACAGAACTAGGTGAGCCTCTATAATAACCTGAGTAGATAAAATCCAGTTAATAAAAACAGCTATAATACCTGATGAACAAACAGATTGTAATCCAGCTGACTTCAGAATCTGTGTTCACAATAAAAGAGTACAATGAATAGGCATGCTAAGCTCCAAAATTACATAAATTACACATACAAAAAAAGATTACAGAAAGCAATGGGAAAAGCAAAAAGTAGCCTATTGGGAGAAAGCTATAGAATGGGTGCCCTCAAACTTTTTAAACAGGGGGCCAATTCACTGTCCCTCACACTGTTGGAGGGCTGGACTATAGTTTAAAAAAAAAACAAACAACAAAACTATGAACAAATTCCTATGCACACTGCACATATCTTATTTTGAAGGAAAAAAACAAAACGGGAACAAATACAATCACACCGCCTCATGTGGCCTGCGGGCCGCAGTTTGAGGACCCCTGCTATAGAAGGAGCAGTCAAGTAAAGACTATAAAAGTCAAAAGATCCTGAGTATCTTATTGAAGATAATGAAGACATTCTCTTGTTTTATATATCTTTTCAACTTTATATTTAGTTCTGCAACACTTTCCCATAGTGACTATTAATTTTACTTTTACTAACATAGAAATTGCCTCTTATTTTGCCACTGAGTGACTGCTCTGTGTCAGGGAAGACCCATCCCACTGGTATCCAACATTGTTAAGGGTTTACATACTTTTAATAAGAAAATATTGAGCATAATTCATAATCCACATATATTTTGGTAGCGGACACAAGGATATATATCTATGAGTTTCTTTGACGTAAAATATTTCAATAATTATACATTCCAGGGTAAAGTTGCTCATTAATTTTTTTTTTTATTTCTTTTAGGCCTAATTGTGTATTCTAAATTGTCAGAAGCTTAACATATTTATTTCCCTGATGGTATATAAAGCCTACATATTTACTATGCTGTCTCTCAAAATAATGGTTAGATATAAGGAATAATGACATTAGTTATACTATATTATTTTGGCCATATCACAGTAGTATATGAACTTTATAAACTTAAAAATTAACAAGGACTCTACCAAATGTAAACATTTTAACCTAATTGTTTGTATCCTCACATAAACCCACAATTAAAAAAAAAGTGTAATTCTGAATATACTTCAAGTGGGATAGCAGAGACAAATAAAACAAGATTTACTAAACTCAGTTGTTGACACCACATGAGATTTTAAAGTCTTGCTAAAAATTGCACTCTTTTTCCTTTTGAGTATGATATGTACAACACAGAGGTTTTACATCTTCTCATACCCTTTTGGGTGGTGATCTAACCTTTAATAAGCCAACCTTGCAAGTTCAAATTCAGTTCATAAAATGGCATTTTCAAAAGATCAGGAAGAGTCACATTTAGAAAATATAAATGCATCATCCAAAAGTCAATTTGTGCATTTGCTATTCACTTTCCTCAGTGTTCTTATACCATCCAAAAATATCTTCTTAGGTGCTATAGCCAAATTCTTTTCCTTCATATATTAGCAACATATCCCATTTGGATAAGAATATTCAGTGTTTCTTTCTTCAAAACACCTTAAAATTCAGCTAGCATTTCATACTTTTTAAAAACATGTTTATAAAAAAATATCTAGGGAAAAGTGTATTCTGTGAATAAAATCTGATTATTAAACTTTTGGAACAACTACAACAGAAAATAAAGCCAAAAACATAGAGGATGGTGGAAATGTATTGAAATAAATACATAAAACTATTCAAATTCTGAGTTAGATTAAGCTAACTTTCTGGCAAAAGTTAAAGAGATCTAACATTGCTCAATGCTTCCGTGTGCTTTAAGCGCTTGACAGATTGTGATACTTCTCCAACAACACGGAATTTGCAGGTACAGTCAGCCCTTCACCTCTGTGGGTGGAACATCCTTGAATTCAACCAATGGCAGATTGACAATATTGAAAAGAAAACAAAAACCAAACCATGAAAGGTTGCATCTATACTAAACATATACGCACCGTTTTTCTTGTTATTATTCTCTAAACAATATAATAAGTATTTCCAAAGCATTTGCACTGGATTAGGTATTGTAAGCAATCTAGAGATAATGTAATCATCTTAATTACACAAGAGGATGTGCTTAGGTTGGATGCTAATACTACACCAACCGTTTTATGTAAGGGACTTGAGAGTCTGTGGATTTTGGTATCTGCAAAGGATCCCGGAACCAGTCAGTCCCCCATGGATACCAAGGGATAACTGTATTTTATTTCTAAGAAATGGTGCTCCTGACTACATAGCCTTTGGGCAAATGACGACCATAGAAAATTTAGCCTATGCATCTCAATCTATTATCAACAATTTTCCTAATCCCATGCCTGGTACCTGTGGGTTGAGGTTGAAAGGAAAATAAAAACAAACAAACAAAACACCAAAAACAATTTCATAGAACCACAAGGCAATAAAATGCTAGAAAATAAGAGTGGTTGGAGGTCCTCACCTGGTTTGTGGCAATCAGAAATAGGGTCGGGGCTCTGAGAATCAGGAAACCAGCCAACAGCACAAGCCTCCACATGATTATTATTGTTCAGTAGGAACGCGTGTTCCAAGAAGCAAACATTATTACGACAGCATGCTTTATATATGGACTGCATCTCTCCTTTATTCAGAGCTTTAGCATATTATGCAAATATTTTTATTTTAAGCTTCAATAATGAATCATTTTAGGACTGTTTTGGACAAAATTTAAAGAAGACTCCTTTCTACGGAAATTGACAAATTTTATCAGAGCAGCTTTCCCCCTCCTTCTTTTATATTTTTAGCGTGATTTATTATGTTTTCTCTTTTCTTTTCTCCTACACTCTCTTCTGTACATATATCTGGAAAAAAAAAAAACACTCAAGTAGTGTACTTAAATATGTGGATGTGGGTGATAGGTCTTGTCAAGGTGGTGTTGGATCAGGTTATGCCAACGATATATCCAATGATCCTTTATGCACTAGGCCTTGTCACCTACAGAGCTATGTGCTAAATACTGGGGAAACAAGAAAAATATAGTGATGCTTTTACTTTGTGGAAAATCTGTTTTCTTGTGTACACATATCTATACTTATAAAACAAAGTATATAAATATAAACATATGTACATATATTTCTCATAAACACCTGTATACATACGTGTGTGTGTAAGTGTGTGAGTAAAAACAAGTACCTTCTAATTAAAAGGTCATCTACTCTCCCTAAGCTGTGATAGGTTTGGAAGTATAGTTCACCAAGTAAGCCCACGTTTAGAGCTAAACACTTCTGCATGATTAATGAGTGAAAAATTTAGAGAACCTGAAGAAAAAAATTCGGATGAAAGGAGGCTACATAAGCGCAGAGAGAATTGCGGATTTTGGAAAATAATACTTAATTGAGCACTGGAAGTTGTTTATCATGGGTGTTTCATTTCAAACTTTCCTTTTCTTAGCATATCATGTGCTTCTTGGAAAATACACATTTCAGGTACACAAAATACATAATAAATGTTGTAATCAAAACACATGAAGCTGCTACCCAGCTTAAGAAATTTAGTATATATAGTTATAAGTGAAGCATATTTTATATCCTTTCTTCTCCACAAGTAGCCACTATCCCATTTTCCATTTATCATACCTCTGCATACACATAGACATCTGGATGTTATTTAAATAAATCTAATAGACATTTTGTTGTACTTACTCGTCAACCTGTTATAAACTCTATATTATAAGCTCCATATTATTTTTGGATATTTATTTTGAAGAGTCAGTTCATTTAGATAAATACAAAACATCTACATAGATTTGTTGATTTATTGATTTAATCATTTTTTAATTCCTCCTTTTTGACTACTGGTTTCCTTCTTTCTTTCTCTCTCTCTCTCTTTTTTTTTTTTTTTTTTTTTGTTTGTTTTTTGAGACAGAGACTCACTTTGTTGTCCTTGGTAGAATGGCATAGCATGATAGCTGACAGCAACATCAAACTCTTGGGCTCAAGTGATTTTCTTGCCTCAGCTTCCAAGAATATGGGATTACAGGTGTGTGGCATGCATGGCTAGATTTTTTTAGAGAAGGGATATTGCTCTGGCTCAGGCTGGTCTTGATCCTTGGAGCTCAAGTAATCTACCCACATTGGCCTCCCAGGGTGCTATTATTACAAGTCTGAGCCACCCTACCTGGCAAGACTACTAATTTCTGTTATTTTTATAGGTTTCTGATTAAGATGTAATATGAATACTTCAGTTAGGAAAGGATAAAGTTATTTAATATGTGTATTTTATTCCTGAAAAAGAAAGTAATCATAGAAGTGAGACTGTTCTGGCCCCTCACTCTTTAATCTTCTTTTAATACTTTCCCACAGTATACACCCTTCCATCCACAGTGTATATACATATCTGGAAAAGACAAGCAAGCTTTCTTGTGTTCTCTATCTTTAGGTTGAGGAACGATTTTTGTTTGTTTGTTTTCTCTTTTGCTTGTTGTTGTTGTTTTCCTAGCCTGCTTTGTTGCTGAGTCTGTGGGCCTTTAACATCACAGGTTTGTGTAGGGGTCTTAGTCAGAGCTCTCCAACTTCTCCAGAACCTATCTAAGCATTGCTATTTCTACTTCTTTGTTCCCCAAAGCTATATAACTGTTGTCCCTCTGCGCTCATTCTCATGAATGATAGAAAGCTTCATCTCAAGTTTTCTGCCCTGGTTTTTGTTCCCTCTCTCTTTATAAACACTGAGATTTTGTTGCTTTCTAGAAAGCTAAGATTTGTATTATATAATTGACTATAATTGACTGAGCACATACTTACATGTATAAGACAGGCATTAAGTTTTCCTACAAGGCACATAGCATTGAACAAAACAAACAAAATCCTTTTTCCAGAATGTTAGGGATACTCCATCATCTATCATTCAGGTATGTCATAAGGGGACATTTGTTGTTTATATTGTTGTTCTTTTAGAGGTAGCTACTTTATTACTTTGCCAGAAATGATTTCCTTGACACTTTCTCTAAACAAAATACACACATATGATTATGTTAAAAGGAATTAATATGGTCAATCAACACACTTTTTTTTTTTTTTTGAGACAGAGTCTCACTTTGTCACCCCCAGTAGAGTGTTATAGCATCACAGCTCACAGCAACTCAAACTCTTGGTCTTAGGGAATTCTCTTGCCTCAGCCTCCCAAGTAGCTGAGACTATCGGTGCCCGCCACAACACCCAGCTATTTTTAGAAACGAGGTCTTACTCTGGTTGAGGCTGGTCGTAAACTCATGAGCTAAGGTAATCCACCTGCCTCAGCCTCCCAGAGTGCTAGGATTATAGGCATGAGACACAGTGCTTGGCCTTAAACACATTCTTAATATGGGTACAGGCTCAGAATTCCCAAGTTTCCACTCATTTTTTGACTTTCTGCTTTAAAATACTGCTAATAATTTTAAGCCTTTTTTCTGATGTATTGCTATTAGTAAAGACCTAAGTTACCTTTTAAGATTACATTGTGACTCTCTGTAATATAAAATATTGAATATATTGTTTAACATTAGTACTCTATAAATAACGATTACCTATGTCTTTGCCCTCTGCCATATAACAGATATGTACTTAGTTTTTTCCTACTATAAAATGAAAAAAAAAAAAACTGAATAAGAAATAAATGTATCCTAAAATTTTACACAGTACATTGTATTGTAAAACATCTTTAAAGGATCGTTTCCTGATTTGAAGATGAATGATCAGAATATTTATTAATTGCCATGAAGTCAACTATTTATATTCCCATTACAAGTCTATGTGCTTTGCCATCTTTTTAGGTAAATATTATGACCAGAGTTAGACTTCTCTTCTATTTTAATAGCGACTTATAAAGAATCTCAAAGAATAATCCCTAAGTTAGCACAGAGTCGAATATTAACACATTTGAATCAATTGATGTTGAAATAATCAGTGTTGATAGTTCATTATTAGAATGGTGGATCTTGAATAATCTGAATGGGTAAATGCCAGGACTTCTCAATTAACATGTTGTGTCTCTTTTGTTTTATAGCTTGTTTCTACCTGTCAACTATGGCGGTTATGGTTAACTAATTCTGGCTCTACTATATTCAAAATAAATAAGTATATTTTTCTCTAAGCTTGTTTTTTCTCCTTCTGAAAACAAAGACAGAAGTAACCTATTCATTAGTCTCCTTGGGTTTCCATGACAGAATACCACAGAATATTAAACACCAATTCTCACAGTTCTGGAGACTGGAATTCCAAAATCAAGTTAGTTGCCAGCAAAGGTGGTTTCTGGTGAGACCTTTCTTTCTGGGTTACTTGTGGCCACCTTCTCACTGTGTCCTCACATGGACTTTATGTTGCTGGAATTTCTTTCTTCAGTAGGTTCTTGGTCTGGGGATTCAACGAATGAACCCCTGGACCACAAATCGGTGGTAAGATAAGATTTATTCTGCAGAAAAAGCTTCAGAGCTCCTTGCAGAGGGAAAGACCCAAGTTGGAAAATCTCACCCTGGGTCCTTTGTCTAGGGGTGTATATAGTCACATGGGTCCTTTGCAGTTACATTGGACCAGGATTGGTAACAAATCAATGGGTACAGTCCCTTCTGCTCAGGGCAGGGTGAATGAGCCTTCTTTTCATGAAATTTCCCAGGCCTAGGAAACTTACAGTAAATTGTCTAGGCCTAGGAAATGGGAGTTCCCTGTTCAGCCCTGAATAGGGAACGCTGTATCACTCTCAGTCCTGTGAAATGCTCAGAGGGGTAGCGCAGCCACAAGGTCCAAGGTGGTTTTGGAGTTGGCACAGGCAGCAGTGTGGGCTGTGCGGTGATCTCCCTCAATATCCTAGGGACCCACGGGCTTCCACCCTTCTCACCCTCTCCCTGCACTTGGTTCTCCAGCCCTCATCTCCATCGTCCTGCCACCCCAACCTCCCTGGGGCTGCATGCAGAAGACAGGCAAGTCTTCTCAGGCGCAGCAGAAGCCTGGGCATCACCCACCCCGGATCATTTACTCTGTGCACACATGGAAAGAAATCTCTTATACTGATACAGGACAGGTGGTGCCCCAGCCTTGGCGGTGTTGGTGCAGCTGGCAACCAGCAGAGGAAGCAGTGGGCTGGAGGGTAGGCAAGGGGGGCCTACCACCACCACCAGAGGTTCTAATAGCCAGAGGGGCTGGACAACTGCTGGGGAGACACTGGTGCCTTGGTGTCTCCTTCCCTTGCACTTATGACTGAATAAGGGAACCCCCATTTCCTATGCCTGGGTCAATTTCATGTAAGTTTCCTAGGCCTCAATTCCATGAATGGACTGGGTCCATGCATTAATACATTCATTCAGTCAGTGGAAAAGAATTATATCCATTCACTTCCTGGCCTCATATACAAGGAACCCATGCACTTATATATACCCCTAGACGAAGAGCCAGGAGACAGACAGAAAAAGAGGGAAAGAGAGAGAGAGCTTTTCTCTCCCAACTTGGGTTTTCTCACTCTGCCAGGAGCTCTGGCATTTCATATTCTTTTCTGTAAATAAATCCTGTCTTACCACTGATCTGTGGTCCACGGATTCATCCTTCAAATCACCGAGACCAAGAACCTACTGAAAAGCAAAATTCTTATGTCATATTCTCTTCTAATTCTTTTAAAAACAATAGTCCAGTCCAATTTGAATGTCATCCTTATGAATTTATTTAAACATAATCACTTCCTTAAAGGATTTTTCCCAGAGGGAAAAGGTTTTAACATATGGATTTTGAAGGAGAAAATGTTCAATCCACACAGATGTCTTTCCAGGCATATATTTCACTTAGCTTTCCTCAATCAGAGCAGAATATAATGCTAATTCAACATCTGGAGTCATAGTCCATGTAATTACAGAAAATTTCTATGATTTAATGTTGGTGGTTATTTAGTTAATGGTGCTTTATTTCTACATATTTGCTATATTCACATAACAAGATCACTAACTCCATGGAGCAGTGGTTCTCAACTGTCATTATTACAATCACATGAGTTTATTATTCATAGCATGTAGGTCAATACCCACCACTACACAATCTGATTGTCTAGATCTGATGTGAGGCTTGAAGAATTTAATATTTAAAAGTTTTACAGATTATTGTTAAATTATCTGTGGATTTAGAGAACTACTTAGATAGTTTACATACTCTAATCTAGTGAATGCCCAATAGTTGTCCTACTACAGATGATCACTTTTCACAGGTAGATTATGTGGATAAGCCTTTTTCAGAGTATGTTGATCATGCATAATATTTTTTGGTTAGCATAGAACATGGCACAAAGCAAGTGATCAAAATTTATTTGTGGTTTGAATTAGCAGATATATTAAACAAATGACAGGACAGTGACAAACAACGTGCGAGGAATAAAGATGTACTTTTAAAGATGTGACCTGATGAAATAAGTTCTATTCTGGAATTTTGATAGATGTTTTGAGAGAGAAAAACAAAGATATAGGAAAATATGTGACTTAAAGAGGGGAAAATCATATCTAAAAACCCCAGAAAACCTGAATTGATAATTAGAATAATAATAGAACAAGAAGGGAGACTCTCTGTGCCTGGAGCAGATGCTTTATTGTTCTTTTAGCATGAGTCACTCCCCTGTTGGTTTATTTATAACCCTTTTCCATGTTCTGTGGCAACGTAAATCCTTATGATAAAATAGAGCAAGGATACACCCAGCAGGTTAGCTCTACTTTTCCACACATTTCCTTTAATAAGACCTGGGAGCTTACAGAGGCTGACTGCTCTTATAGCAGGGACTGTTGACAAGGCATAGCACAGCATTCCTCTTTAAACTACTTTTTACAAAGGCTGCTATTACTGACATCAGCAAAAAAATTCATTCTTACAGCAGTAAAGGAAGTAACAGTTGTGATTAGGCATTTTAACTCTGTAAGAAAAAGAGAAAAGAATTCAACAACTTTTGAACTGTGTGAAGACTACAAAATTTAAAAAAAGGAAATCTCCGGTATCTCTATGATACTTTAAGAGCAATTTCAGTGTTGTGGAAAGGGAAGTGCTTTCTCAAAAAGACCAATGCTTCAAGATTAATACCTAGAACAGAATTGGGTCTGTAAGGAGGTTTTCTGCTTAACTAAACTATATTTTCACACTTAAAAGTCACAGTAGAATATCCAAAAACCAGCCATTAGCAACCTTTATTATTTTTTAAGGATCAATGTTTGTCTTTAATCAGAAACAAACGACCCCTTTGAATCTAAAACCCCTTTGGGGAAATAAATAAGTCTGACTTTCTTAGGAGATCAGTAATAAGATACAAAGTTGTTAACTTTTAGCTCACAGATGCATTAAATTCAAACCAAACCACTGGTGACTAAATATTTTAATATCCAATAGCTTTTCCAATGGCCTACGTAAAATTACTTGATAGTCCCAGTTCAATTGCCAAACATAGGTGGCACATAAATACAAAACACAACTCAATTAGTGATTCTGTCTTTAGCCTCAGCCACACATTAAAGGAACATTTTTATAGTCTGTAAAAGAGACTTGTTATGCAGATAGGGAACACTTCTTTGTAATTCAAATAGAGATCTCAGGGCAAGGACTCTTATATCAGACAACAAAGTTGTTAGCAGTTAAGAATGTGATTTTCTTTTTAAATCTATATCTGTTCCATACAGTTTGGAAAATCTTTTCAGAAGATTGTGTGGAATTTCTTTCCGAGTAAATTGCTCTTCTTCTTGGGAAATGACCGATACATTTCTGAGCAGAAAAATATTATCACAAAATGACTTTCACCAAGCATAAAACAGGACAATGCTAAACTTGAAGTGCTAATTCCTTCATGCTGAAAGGTGACCCATTACTTCAAAATATTTTAAATGTAGTTAATAGATATTATATAATTTCCCATATAGACTCATTTTTGCTTACTTATTCTACCTATTTATTCACTAGAAATTATAATCCACCCACCCCCATATGAAGAAAATGAGATATAAATTTGTTGCATACTCATTCTAAAATAGATGTTGTATTCAAAACTTTTACTGTCAATTATCTCTAAGCGCTTTTCTTTTAACCCTTTTCACTTCCAGTCAACTAAGAAATACTCTTTAGCACATGCATACTACTGGCAGAAAAAATATTTAAAATTTTATTCCCCAAAAAATTTTCTCAGGAAATTTGTTACTTTCTCTATATCTACACAGTTGAACATGGTAATCATTCGCTACATGTTGCTGTAAAATTAAGAAGTTAGTTTTACAGTCTCACTCGCCATCTTTCTGGTACTTGAAGGCACAGACAGCCGGTGGCTACCTAATTAGAGCAAAGATAGAGCATTTGCATCACTGCTGTGAGTTGTATTAGACAACTTCGCTTTGGCTTATACGAAGTTCATTCATGTGACGTGCTGCCTGTCTGTATATACAGACACACATGTATGTACGTATATGTGTATGTATGAGTGTGTTTATACACAATTAAGTTTATTTTATACATTTTATTTTCCTACTGCTTGCGCAGAATTTGCTTTTGTCTCAATACATTAAAATTGCTTTCACTCGTATGCTTGTTCAATGTAAACTTTTTTCACTTTCTTTTTGCCTGATGCTATAAAACGTAAACTGTGAGGTGCAGGTGTTCATATGTGCTGAGTATGAACCATTGTAGAAGACAATGGTGAAAGCCAGATGAGAGTGCTGGAGGGAGAGATGACCGCAGGAACATAGAGAGGGAAGAATGGAAACGGCAAAAATAAGTTCCTCCATCTTCTTAAGTTTTCCTATTCCTATAGCAACTCTGCAATGATGTAATAAATCATTCATTTTCCAAATTAAAAATATAATTAAATGTATAATTGAATGCATAAGTTATATATACATGTAACTCCCAGCCCCAGCCTATGAAACCATCTGCAAGCAGATGCTGTGCTACCTTGCTCAGGATCAACTCCCCTTAGGTGCCCGAGGGCTACTCATCTTAGCAAGAGGGAGAGAAACAGTCTTAGTAGGAGAGCAAATCTTAGCAGGCAGGCACCCTGGGAGCTGGAGAAGTGAAAGAGTCAGAGTGAGGGAGTCCATAAAGAATGAGAATCCGTTAGTTTCACAGTAGGGGTGAATACATTGGATATTTTTTCTTCCATTCTTGAGACACTTTACTGAGAAGAATATGTTCCAGCTCCATCCATGTAAACATGAAAGAGGTAAAGTCTCCATCTCTCTTCAAGGCTGCATAGTATTCCATGGTGTACATATACCACAATTTGTTTATCCATTTGTGGATCGATGGGCACTTGGGTTTTTTCCATGACTTAGCAATTATGAGTAGGGCTGCAATAAAGATTCTGGTACAAATATCTTTGTTATGATGTGGTTTTTGGTCTTCTGGGTATATGCCCAGCAGAGGAATTACAGGGTTGAATGGCAGATCTATTTTTAGATCTCTAAGTGTTCTCCATATATCTTTCCAAAAGGAATGTATTAGTTTGCATTCCCACCAGCAGTGCAAAAGTGTTCCCTTTTCTCCACATCCACGCCAACATCTCTGGTCTTGAGATTTTGTGATATAGGCTAGGACTTTCACATGAAAGCTATAACCCAGTTACAACCTAAGAACAGGGGGAAGGGGGAAAGCGTAGGGAGGAAGTGGCGAGGTGGGTAGAGGGAGGGGGATTGAAAGGATCACACCTGTGGTGCATCTTACAAGGGTACATGTGAGCCTTGGCAAATGTGGAATGTAAATGTCTTGGCAAAGTAACTAAGAAAATGCCAGGAGGGCTATGTCAACTAATGAGATGAAAATATGTCAAATATTCTATGAAACAAGTGTATGGTGCCCCATGATCATATTGATGTACACAGCTATGATTTAATACAAAAAAAAAAAAGAATGAGAATCCGGACTAATCTCTCCTGTGGCTGTTTATAGAGGTGAACCCAGGGCTATTTACACCACAGGAGTAGAGAGTGCCAAGCACTAATGTTCACATCTCCTGCTCTTAGGTGCTCTCTCGTGTTCTCCTGTTAAGGAGAGCTGAATCCCTTCCCCATACCCTTATCACAGAGATGATACCAAGATGTTCTATCACAGGTGTTTCTCATAGTTACAGAAAGTTCAAAGCTTAACTCTCACTTCTCCCTTCCTTGAGATATATGGTTTCCTACATGTAACCAATGTTATTACTTTTTTTTTTTTTTCCTGCAGGGTTGTTACAAAGGCCAATAGAAAAACCTATACAAGAGTATACATATGGTGATCAAATAATAAGAGCAAAGCAATGTACTCTGGGTTCACAAGCAAGCACCATTGTTTTAGGGGGATTCACTTACAAACATCAAGCATAATATGTCAGCTAACATAATTTTAACGCATCTTGTTAAAAAAATTCAGAAAGCTGACACCCTGGTTGAACAAAAGTTTCATTCTCTTAAAAATCCACCAAGAGAACAAAGATTGAATGTAGTTACTATCATTTCAAAGTTTGATCCGTCCAAAACTTATTTTGAAACTCAAGACCCAATGTGGCAGTATTGAGAGGTATGGCTTTTAAGAGATGATTTGGTCTTGAAAGCAGAGTGGGTGAGCGGTCATGACCCTTGCATGAATTAATGGATTATCAGAGGAATGGGATGGGCTTTATAAGAATAGGGAGCCAGACCTGTGTTAGCACACTCAGCCCACTTGCCATATGATGCCCTGTGCTGCTTGGGGACACTGAAGAGTTCCCACCATCAAGAAGACCCCCACTTTGGACATCTCAGCCTCCATACTATGAGAAAAAATATCATGTTCCCTATAAATTATTCACTTCTGGGTATTCTGTTACAGGCAACAGAAACTGAGATAAGAGTGTAGCAGTCAAGCACACTGTTTGGGTGCAATACAATCATAGGTTGAATTTGCACAATCCCCTTAGCCTTTCTGAGACCATTTTACTTCTCTACAGTGGTAATAATAATACCTCACTAGGTTATTCTAATGATTAAAATATTGTTGAATGTATTTCACTTAACCCCTTGCCTAGAATCAATGATTTAGACCTTAGCACTCTCCGCTTTGCCTCTCTTTCTGTAATTTGGGTTTCATTTTTCCTAAAATTAATCAAGTTTCTCTATGAAGCAAGAAATAGGGCTCTAGCAACTGCCAGAGACACAAACCCTCACAGCTGAATCACAAGGAAAGAGCCTTTTCACTAGCTTCAGATGAAAATAATACGGAAATCTCACCTACATCTGCTTCATTTGCATGTCCACGATACGCCCTAATCACCATGTACAGACTTTTACAGTTTTCATCGGAGGCGCATGTATTCTATAGTCACTTTCTGTGCGAAGCAATGGGATAGTTGTCTGTTAACATTAGGACTTTTGGTAGGTATGAAGAGACAGAGAAAATGAGAGGGAATTGTTTCCAGAAGGAGAAATATTAGCATTTAAACAATAAATACTTTCTACAGTTGAATTCACTCTATTTAAATTATAACCAAATAATTAGTTGTTTATATATGGTAAATACGTTGATTAAGCAATTACTAACAGGGTAAACTGATTACTCCGGAGTCAGGTGAAATGAATAAATTACCATTAAGCAGTTTTCAAAAGGTGAATGTAAATCCTATCAATTAATTCAAAAACTAACATGCCTCTAGTTTTTCACCTTTAATAGCAGGTTCTAACTGTTGAGACTTGGTAAAATCTATGCCTTTTCTTTTTCCTTTTTTTTTTTTTTTGTTGTTAGCTTCAAAAGGGACTTCTTTATAATTTAGAGTATTAACATTTTAAAAAGTGGGAGGTATTTTAAGATGTGCCATTATCACTAATGCAATTATAGCCCAGTACAAGATAATATATACATGAAATTTTAGTACTTTTAGTCAGGAAGTAGTAACATAGGAACCGTTCAAATAAGGGATATATGCCTGACTCTTTGGGCAATCTTACACATCAAGTATTTTGACTGAAATGAATTGGAAACTGATGATAGGGAGTTTTCACTCACTATGTCCAGCTAGATTTACTAGTGTAGTCCTTTACATGAAACTGTGACTCTTCAGTAGTTTAAAAAGTTGTTATTTCACCTTTGTTAGTGTTCTGCACTTTGACAAGGGGATAGATGCTCGTAATTTAGGTCTGTTCATTTAAGAAAATGAATTTTGGAGCATAACTTATTTTTTATCTTAGTATTTTATTCAGGGCAGAATTTGAGAGTTTTCGGTTGTGTACAATCACATTCTTCTTTCACAGTATATGATACATCAATTTCTTATTTAAAGAAACAAGCATACTTTATAAACATGGAAGTTTTTTTCCCTAAAATATCTGAAGATATCATCTGTGCTCATCATTTACTGAGTATGGCATTAATGGCTCCTTGGTCCTTTGGCTCTTGGCTGTATCACTACAGTATCTGCTTTGGTCATTACCAGTTTTTCCCTGGCTAACCCTACTGCTTCCTTTTATAACAATTATCCTATATTACAAAATAATCCAGAATAATGTTTCCATTCTATAGTCTTTAACTAGATCACATTTGCAAACCCCTTTTATCATATAAGGTAACATATTCACAGGTTCTAGAAATATTAATGTCAACATATTTGGGGAGTGCTATTCAGTCTACTACAATATGTAACAATTTTCATACATAAACTTTATGTATCTAGCATTTTTAATTTTTTTCTGGCTGAATATCACTCATGGAGCCTCATTTCTTATAATATTTTTGTATTTTGAACTGGAGATTTTTATTTTATTTTACATTTTATATTATTTTACATTGGTTGGTAACTCTCTATGGAATTTATATGGGACTTGGGTCTTGGGTCAAATTCCTAGAAAAGATAAGTTGGTTTTTATTTTTTGTATTTTTGTTTGTTTTGCTTATTTTAATGTCTATGACATATAGGAAATACAAATCTTGTCTACCTTAAATTAATTTTTCTTTTGTAATTTTGAACCACACAAACAGTGTAAATTTAGTTCCCCTATCTACCCTGTTGCTGTAAAATCTCCTAAAAAGCTCTTTCCATTTTACTTCTACCTATAGACTGGAACAGGAGATACAAATTTTCCTTACTGTAGGACTGTGTTCCAATTGATTCTAGTTAACTATTTTTCTTGCACTATAGACCTTTGTCATAGCCTTCCTGTGTGGTGAATTCCTACTAGCTTTTCTGCCTGTACAGGTGCAGATCCACAGATAGCAAAACTTATCTACCCCTCATGGTGTACACATTCAGAATAGGGCTCAGCTTCAGAAATTGCTTGCTTAGCTTGGTCTTCCTCAAAGAAATTCCCTTTTTTTATGACCTAAAGAACGTGATTTTAAAGAACATATTTCTAGACTCTAGGATGAAATCCTGCTTGTGTCCAGAGAGTGCAGTTTGGAAAAATAGTCTGTTTGCTCAGGCCTAGAAAATGTGGGTCCCTGTCCAGTCCTGAATAGGGAACCCTGTATCAATACAAAAGGCATCTGGGGTGAGAAGGTTTATGGTTGATATTACCATCCCAGAGATGGAAGTTGCTGTGTAAACGGTTTTTGGCCAGCGCTGGGTTTGAACCTACCACCTACGGCATATGGGGCTGGCGCCCTACTCCTTTGAGCTGCAGGCGCCCTACTCCTTTGAGCTGCAGGCGCCCTACACCTTTGAGCTGCAGGCGCCACCAGGAGGAGGCTTGACCTTTTACAGAAAGCACAGTCCACAGGCACGAGAACTTAAAGAGCAAGAGGAAGTGAAAGGAAAATTAGGGCAAGGAAACAGATAAAAGAAATCACCCATGAGGAAGAATCAGCAGAAAACTCCAGGCAACATGAAGAACCAGTCCAGAACAACCCCGCCAAGGGACCATGAGGTAGCTACTGCACAGAATTCCACCTATACAGAAATGTTAGGAATGACAGAAAGGGAATTTAGAATACACATGTTGAAAACAATGAAAGAAATGATGGAAACAATGAAGGAAACAGCTAATAAAGTGGAAAATAACCAAAAGGAAATCCAAAAACAGAATCAAATCAGAGATGAACGATATGAAGAATATAAAAAGGATATAGCAGAGCTGAAGGAAATGAAACAGTCAATCAGGGAACTTAAAGATGCAATGGAAAGTATCAGCAACAGGTTAGACCACGCAGAAGAAAGAATTTCAGAAGTAGAAGACAAAGTTTTTGAGATAACTCAGATAGTAAAAGAGGCAGAAAAGAAGAGAGAGAAAGCAGAACGTTCACTGTCAGAATTATGGGACTTTATGAAGCGTTCCAACATACGAGTTATAGGAATTCCAGAAGGGGAAGAAGAATGCCCCAGAGGAATGGAAGCCATACTAGAGAATATTATAAAAGAAAATTTCCCAAATATCACCAAAGATTCTGACACAGTGCTTTCAGAGGGCTATCGGACCCCAGGTCGCCTCAACTCTAACCGAGCTTCTTCAAGACACATTGTGATGAACCTGTTCAAAGTCAAGACAAAAGAAAAGATTCTGCAAGCTGCCAGGAGTAAGCGCCAGTTGACCTACAGGGGCAAATCCATCAGAGTGACCGCAGACTTCTCTAATGAAACTTTCCAAGCAAGAAGACAATGGTCATCTACCTTTAATCTACTTAAACAGAACAATTTCCAGCCCAGAATTCTGTACCCTGCTAAGCTAAGCTTCAAAATTGACGGAGAAATCAAATCATTTACGGATATACAAACATTGAGGAAATTCGCCACAACAAGACCAGCTCTACAGGAAATACTTCAACCTGTTCTGCACACTGACCACCACAATGGATCAGCAGCAAAGTAAGAACTCAGAAATTAAAGGACAGAACCAAACCTCCACACTGATGCAAAAGATAAAACTAAGCAATGGACTCTCACAAAATAAGACGAATAGAATACTACTGCACTTATCAATTATCTCAATAAATGTTAATGGCTTGAATTCCCCACTGAAGAGACATAGATTGGTTGACTGGATTAAAAAACACAAGCCATCCATTTGCTGTCTGCAAGAAACACACCTGGCTTCAAAAGACAAATTAAAGCTCCGAGTCAAGGGTTGGAAGACAATTTTTCAGGCAAATGGAATTCAGAAGAAAAGAGGAGTTGCAATCTTATTTTCAGATACATGTGGATTTAAAGCAACCAAAGTCAAAAAAGACAAAGATGGTCACTTTATATTGGTCAAGGGAAAACTACAACAAGAAGACATTTCAATTCTAAATATCTATGCACCCAATGTAAATGCTCCCAGATTCTTGAAACAGACCTTACTCAGTCTGAGCAATATGATATCTGATAATACCATAATAACAGGGGACCTTAACACTCCTCTTACAGAGCTGGACAGATCCTCTAAACAGAAATTAAACAAGGATATAAGAGACTTAAATGAGACCCTAGAACAACTGTGCTTGATAGACGCATTTAGAACACTCCATCCCAAAGATAAAGAATATACATTCTTCTCATCACCCCATGGAACATTCTCCAAAATTGATCATATCCTGGGACACAAAACAAATATCAACAGAATCAAAAGAATTGAAATTTTACCTTGTATCTTCTCAGACCATAAGGCACTAAGGTGGAACTCAACTCTAACAAAAATGCTCGACCCCACCCAAAGGCATGGAAACTAAACAATCTTCTGTTGAATAACAGATGGGTGAAGGAAGAAATAAAACAGGCAATCATTAACTTCCTTCAGCATAACAACAATGAAGACACAAACTACCAAAACCTGTGGGATACTGCAAAAGCAGTTTTGAGAGGAAAATTCATCGCTTTAGATGCCTACATTCAAAAAACAGAAAGAGAGCACATCAACAATCTCTCAAGAGATCTTATGGAATTGGAAAAAGAAGAACAATCTAAGCCTAAACTCAGTAGAAGAAAAGAAATATCCAAAATCAAATCAGAGATCAATGAAATTGAAAACAAAAGAATCATTCAGAAAATTAATGAAACAAGGAGTTGGTTTTTTGAAAAAATAAATAAAATAGATAAACCATTGGCCAGACTAACGAGGAATAGAAAAGTAAAATCTCTAGTAACCTCAATCAGAAATGATAAAGGGGAAATAACAACTGATCCCACGGAGATACAAGACATCATCTCTGAATACTACCAGAAACTCTATGCCCAGAAATTTGACAATGTGAAAGAAATGGATCAATATTTGGAATCACACCCTCTCCCTAGACTCAGCCAGGAAGAAATAGAGCTCCTGAACAGACCAATTTCAAGCACTGAGATCAAAGAATCAATAAAAAATCTTCCAACCAAAAAATGCCCTGGTCCAGATGGCTTCACTCCAGAATTCTATCAAACCTTCAAGGAAGAGCTTATTCCTGTACTGCAGAAATTATTCCAAAAAAGTGAGGAAGAAGGAATCTTCCCCAACACATTCTATGAAGCAAACATCACCCTGATACCAAAACCAGGAAAAGACCCAAACAAAAAGGAGAATTTCAGACCAATCTCACTCATGAATATAGACGCAAAAATTCTCAACAAAATCCTAGCCAATAGATTATAGCTTATCATCAAAAAAGTCATTCATCATGATCAAGTAGGCTTCATCCTAGGGATGCAAGGCTGGTTTAACATACTCAAGTCTATAAACGTTATCCACCATATTAACAGAGGCAAAAATAAAGATCACATGATCCTCTCAATAGATGCAGAAAAAGCATTTGATAAAATCCAGCATCCTTTTCTAATTAGAACACTGAAGAGTATAGGCATAGGTGGCACATTTCTAAAACTGATTGAAGCTATCTATGACAAACCCACAGCCAATATTTTACTGAATGGAGTAAAACTGAAAGCTTTTCCTCTTAGAACTGGAACCAGACAAGGTTGTCCTCTGTCACTTTTACTATTCAACGTAGTGCTGGAAGTTCTAGCCAATACAATTAGGCAAGACAAGGAAATTAAGGGAATCCAAATGGGAGCAGGGGAGGTCAAACTCTCCCTCTTTGCTGACGACATGATCTTATACTTAGAGAACCCCAAAGACTCAACCACAAGACTCCTAGATGTCATCAAAAAATACAGTAATGTTTCAGGATATAAAATCAATGTCCACAAGTCAGTAGCCTTTGTGTACACCAATAGCAGTCAAGATGAGAAGCTAATTAAGGACACAACTCCCTTCACCATAGTTTCAAAGAAAATGAAATACCTAGGAATATACCTAACGAAGGAGGTGAAGGACCTCTATAAAGAAAACTATGAAATCCTCAGAAAGGAAATAGCAGAGCATATTAACAAATGGAAGAACATACCATGCTCATGGATGGGAAGAATCAACATTGTTAAAATGTCTATACTTCCCAAAGCAATCTACCTATTCAATGCCATTCCTATCAAAATACCAACATTGTACTTTCAATCATTTGGAAAAAATGATTCTGCATTTTGTATGGAACCGGACAAAACCCCGTATAGCTAAGGCAGTTCTCTGTAACAAAAATAAAGCTGGGGACATCAGCATACCAGATTTTAGTCTGTACTACAAAGCCATAGTGCTCAAGACAGCATGGTACTGGCACAAAAACAGAGACATAGACACTTGGAATCGAATTGAAAACCAAGAAATGAAACTAACATTTTACAACCACCTAATCTTTGATAAACCAAACAAGAACATACCTTGGGGGAAAGACTCCCTATTCAATAAATGATGTTGGAAGAACTGGATGTCTACATGTAAAAGACTGAAACTGGACCCACACCTTTCCCCAATCACAAAAATTGATTCAAGATGGATAAAGGACTTAAACTTAAGGCATGAAACAATAAAAATCCTCCAAGAAAGCATAGGAAAAACACTGGAAGATATTGGCCTGGGGAAAGACTTCATGAAGAAGACTGCTATGGCAATTGCAACAACAACAAAAATAAACAAATGGAACTTCATTAAACTGAAAAGCTTCTGTACAGCTAAGGAGACAATAACCAAAGCAAAGAGACAACCTACACAATGGGAAAGGATATTTGCATATTTTCAGACAAAAGCTTGATAACTAGGATGTATTAAGAACTCAAATTAATCCACATGAAAAAAGCCAACAATCCCTTATATCAATGGGCAAGAGACATGAATAGAACTTTCTCTAAAGATGACAGACGAATGGCTAACAAACCCATGAAAAAATGTTCATCATCTCTATATATTAGAGAAATGCAAATCAAAACAACCCTGAGATATCATCTAACCCCAGTGAGAATGGCCCACATCACAAAATCTCAAAACTGCAGATGCTGGCGTGGATGTGGAGAGAAGGGAACACTTTTACGCTGCTGGTGGGACTGCTAACTAGTACAACCTTTCTGGAAGAAAGTATGGAGAAACCTCAAAGCACTCAAGCTAGACCTCCCATTTGATCCTGCAATCCCATTACTGGGCATCTACCCAGAAGGAAAGAAATCCTTTTATCATAAGGACACTTGTACTAGACTGTTTATTGCAGCTCAATTTACAATTGCCAAAATGTGGAAACAGCCTAAATGCCCACCAACCCAGGAATGGATTAACAAGCTGTGGTATATGTATACCATGGAATACTATTCAGCCATTAAAAAAAATGGAGACTTTACATCCTTCGTATTAACCTGGATGGACATGGAAGACATTATTCTTAGTAAAGCATCACAAGAATGGAGAAGCATGAATCCTATGTACTCAAGTTTGATATGAGGACAATTAATGACAATTATAGTTATGGGGGGGGAACAGAAAGAGGGAAGGAGGGAGGTGGGTGGGGCCTTGGTGTGTGTCACACTTTATGGGGGCAAGACATGATTGCAAGAGGGACTTTACCTACCAATTGCAATCAGTGTAACCTGGCTTATTGTACCCTCAATGAATCCCCAACAATAAAAAAAAAAAAAGAACATATTTCTATTTTGTCTAGCAATTTTTGATACATTTTAGACATTGCTTCATCATCTGTAGTCAGCACTTTGAAGTAAACACAAGTGTCACAATTTCTGCAAATATTGATTAGCTTTGTTCATTAAAAAGTGGATTCCACTTTGGAAATGGTAATTTTATTCTGTTTCCAAACTAATCCATGTAAATAAAACTGTAAAAATGATTTTCAGAAATTTACTTATATATCCAAAAATATATGGCAGCAATTGCTTGCTTATTGAGAGGTTGCAAAACAAACAAAAATTCCGAAAATGATTTGATAAGCTTTTGATAATTATTCTGTTTGAAGTAACATACTATGAGTCTTTAGAACACAGTTTCCCTTTGGTCTTTTCAGGTTGAAGAGTGCTCAAGGTGGCTTTTAGATTACACATTTTGGGCCACAGTACTTTGTAGCAGATGTTTTATATGGCGATGCTGAAGAAAATAAGTCATATATTTCTTTCTCAAATCTAAATGCTAATCCCCCTAGATATTCTAAAAAGCAAATATGCCAATGTTTCCCAATATGTTTTGATCTGGCCTCACTGAGGCTGACTATGCAGATTTTTTGCTTCTATTTCTTTCAACTATAAAGATAAAAGAAACTGAAGTGTACAAAGCAAGAAAAAAAAAACTCATTGTGTCCTACATAAAGTATAAATAATATTTTTAATTAGAAATATTTTTAAATTAATTAACAAAAATAATCACGGATCAAAAGTATAGTAATATTTACAAATGGTCTATTTCTTGTGTATTTGGAAATACAGATTCTAGATAATTTAGATAAAAATTGATTTAATATGTTATATTTTCAATTTTGTGAACTAAAAAAGATATTTAATTTACTAGAGCTTCCAACATGGAATCTGTACTGTAATCCATAGGTGATGTTCTATTCTTTGGCACTGAAGCAGATGAAATTTTAGTGTTTGAAGAAGAATCAATATGTCCTAATCTGTGACCAAAGCACAAGATCCATGCTGTGTATCAAATGTCAGTGGTGCATTGCAAATTTATTTATAACATTACAATTATCATGTTTTAAATAAAAACCAAGTAATAGAGCGTCACAGCTCACAGCAACCTTAAACTCTTGGGTTTAAGTGATTCTCTTGCCTCAGCCTGCCAAGTAGCTGGGACTACAGGTGCCAGCCACAATGCCTGGCTATTTTTTGTTGCAGTTGTCATTGTTGTTTAGCTGGCCTGGGCTGGGTTCAAACCCACCAGCCTTGGTACATGTGGCTGGCTGTAACCAATGTACCATGGGTTCCAGGCCTATATTTAATTTTTTGCTACTAATTCAGCATAGGATTATTTCTGTAATATGTAGTATTACTTGACTTATATAGTTTTAACAAAAGTATTAAACAGTTTGCATATATACACGTATAATTAACACATTACTTTATCCATGCACATACATCATGGCATTCTGAACACACATACACCAAGCTGTATGTGTGTTCACTCGTGCAAGCCTGTGATTAAGTGTCCCCATGGAAAGGAAATAGTCTCTATTACTTATTTCCTGAATTTCTTGTCTTACATATTATTGATCAGAATAAATCACGTTACAGGTCATGTATGTGTATTTCTGTGTATATGTGTGTGTGTTTATGTGTAGTTTTGCTCATACATATAGATATCCTCATATGATTGTGTCGATCAGGATCATTTAAGGAAATTTTAACACATAAAACTCTTTCATTTGTTCTGGGTCATTCGACAACTCTTTCACATTCTCAGAGCTCAATACAATTTTTCCAATTGACACAAGAAACTCAAATTTCTATGTTAGGTACCTTAATAGGCATAAATTCATAATCTAAAAAGAAATCAAGGAGAAGAATTTTTCTATGGCTTTAGATGAATGATCCAGCTCTAGAAATACCTTAAAAACTTGCAGGAAAGCTGTTTTACTGTGGTGTCTCTCAGATTCTGCTTCATTGCTCATTTGTAAAAACAAACATTTGCCATGAAGACATAACTGCCAATTCAGCCTAAATAAGACAAATGAGATAATGAGACCAGTGGCAGATTCGAGTTGACAAATCCTGTAAAATGCCCAGCTCTAAGTAAAAAGCTTTCCTTTCCTGCCAAAAGGTCTATATGCTAATACTAACTAATTTGCCAACCTTGACTCCACATTGTTTGACAATAGCTGAGCATCCCAATTTGTTACAGTTGTGACATTAATTTGGATGTAAAGGGTAGTTTGATCTAGTAATCTATGCAACCTCTTAACCCAGCAACCAATCACACAAATGCATACTTTGTATACTGAAAAGGCCTAGAATAGCAGAATGTTTTGTTAAACTGAGGACATATTTATATTGAGAGGGTGATATTATGAATAACGTAAGTGTGACTCTCACCTGCTCATATCCTGGTTATAATAATAGAGGTAAAATAAAGCATATAAGCTACTTTAACATAATGGAAGCATTCAGAATATGGCCCTGAATCAGTTATTCAAATAACTGTAACTTAACCACTATTTTTGATAGAGTTTGAAAAATTAATTTAGAGTATTAAAAAGTGATTTACAAAAAATCTCTTGATAAAGTACGAGAATAATCACAGATACTGATAACTACATAATTTTTTTAATGTTTTCCAAAAGAAAGGTGTTCTTATATGTTTGTATTGCTCTTGATATACCTTGATGTTGTATAGTAGAGTAGAACTAAATTAAAATTTCTGTTCAGAGAAATCTTGTATTTAAAAAATTATAAAATTGACCCTTAGAGTTTAGAATCCCCACTTTCTTCATTTAAAAATTATCTTAGGGGCGCGCCTGTGGCTCAGTGAGTAGGGCGCCGGCCCTATATACCGAGGGTGGCGGGTTCAAACCCAGCCCCGGCCAAACTGCAACTAAAAAATAGCCGGGCGTTGTGGTGGGCGCCTGTAGTCCCAGCTGCTCGGGAGGCTGAGGCAAGAGAATCGCAAGCCCAAGAGTTAGAGGTTGCTGTGAGCCGTGTGACGCCACGGCACTCTACCCGAGGGCGGTACAGTGAGACTCTGTCTCTACAAAAAAAAAAAAAAATTATCTTAGGTTAAGCAATAAGAATACCATAATGGCATACATGGTTGCAAATATCATAAAACATGCGTAATTTGAATCAATATTAATTGGTGTGACTTAGTATTTTAAGAAGTTGACTTGAAATTCCACACTTTAATTCAGACTTGTATACTGCACGAGATATTTAGTCCCTAAGAAACAGCTAAGAATGAACATATAACACCTCATGGTTACAAAATTATACTAATAGTATAATTATGAAATAAATTAAGAAAAAATATCTTTGTATATTTTCCCATATTTATTTCAATATTTTATTTTGGGAAAACTATATTAAAAACCTATCAGGACTTGAGAAATTTTTTTTGTTAATTTATGATAATAGTTAAAAACATCTTTAAATAGAAAGACTGAGGGGCTAAAATACTCTAAAGTTACAAAAATTGTCAGAATTTCAAAATTTTCATCATTGCATCTTTTGGGTTGAGGGGGAAACAAACTAAAAATATCAAAATCCAGGGAAATAGAAAAGACGTAAAGTTGAAGAACATTCTTCTTGGTCAAGTATCTCAAGAATGGAAAAGCAAGTATCTCATGTACTCATTACTAATTTGAAACTAGCAGAGGAACAACTATAGGCCCATACAAAAGAAAAACTCAGTTTAATTCAAGAAGGGCATGGAGGTAAAGAGAAGAAAGAGTTTTGGATGCTCCTACGTTATTGGGTACAATGTAAGAGTAAAGGGCTCATCTCTCGGGTGAAGAACTCAACTACCATTTGGAATTTACCTTATAAGGCAAACTATGTAGCCTAATCATTTGTACCCTCCTGTTGATCCAAAATTTAAAAAAAAAAATCAAAATCCATTCAATTTGTAACAATGCATTTAAAATAATTCTACAGTCTTTCTAACTCTGGTATTAGCTTATAAATTTATAGAAACAAAGCATTGCAAAGAACTCCGAAGTCATATGAACTCACTTTCAGAAAAATGCTAATTTAATTCTTGAATATTTCAAGAATTAAAACACACCACATATGTGGTAAGCTGCCTCTGCGGTGGCCTCCAGTGATTCCACCCCTGAAATTCATGCCTTTATGCAATTGCCTCTCCTTGATTATGGACGAGACTGAGTGACCCACTTCTAACAAGTAGAATATGGTAAAATTCATGAGATGCCACTTCCACAACTATGTTACAAAAAGACTATGAGTGTTACCTTGCTTATTCTCCATGGCTCTCTCATTCATTTGCTCTGGGAAAAGTAAGTTGCCACATTGTGAGTTGTCCTATGGAGAATCCATGTACTCAGGAATTGTTGTCTACGACTAACATGTGTAACAGAAATCTGAAGCTTACAAAACCCTATGAATGAGTTTGAAAGGATTCTATCTTCACTTAAGCCTTGATCCCAGCTTGTGAAATACTCTGAATCAAAGGTGCCCAGCGAAGCCATACCCCAGATTCTTGACCCATGGAAACAATGATACTACAAATGTCTGTTGTTTTTAGCTGAAAGTGTGATGCTAGAATCATAAATACCTAAAAGTGAGGGATCCGAATCAGCCATTGAGTAAAGGCTGGAAGGATTTTGAGGAGTGTTAGCAAAAGACCGAGTTGCCTCATGACCCTGTTAGTAGGAATCTTCACTGAGAGGATTGTTGACGAAGGCTCAAAAGGAAATGAATAACTATAGCAGACCATATAGCTTTATGGAAAGGAGAAGTGAGAGTTATAAGAAACACCTGTAACAGCTCAGTAATGTGACACCCTGGTAATTAGGGCATGGGGAAGGGATTTGGCTCTCCTTTATTATTATTATTATTAATACTATTTTTAATTTCTTTTTATAGATAAAGTCATATGTATATAGATCATGAATACATTTATGCCTTTGTGGGATTCAATGTGTTGATTTTTTGTACAAATTGGAGTGATTACATACTACTAATTAACATAGCTTTCACCTCATTTACTTAATCACAGTGTTAAGACATTTGTGTTCTATACTTGATAGATTTGACTTGTACCCTTGCAATATGCTGTTTAGGTGTGGTCCCACCATTAACCCTCCCTCTATCGAACCATCCCCCTACCCTTCTCTCTTTCATCTCGGGCTATAGTTGTGATTCATCTCTCATGAAAGTGTGAGTGATTATAATAAATTGGTTTCATATTAGTACTGAGTACATTGGATTTTTTTTCATTCCTGAGATACTTTACTAAGAAGAATATTTTCCAGCTCCATCCATTTAAACATAAAAGAGGTAAAGTCTCCATTTTCAAATGCTGCATAGTATTTCATGGTATACATATACTATAATTTATTAATCCATTTATGGGTTGATGGGCACTTGGGCTTCTTCCATGACTTGGCAATTGTGAATTGAGCTGCAATGAAAAATCTGGTGCCAGTATCTGTGTTGCCAAGTGATTTTTGGTCTTTTGGATATACACCTAGTAGAGGAATTGCAGGATCAAATGGCAGGTCTACATTTAGATCTCTGAGTGTTCTCCAAACTTCTTTCCAAAAGGAACATACTAGCTTGCATTCCCACCAGCAGTGCAGAAGTGTTCCCTTTTCTCCACATACACACTAACATCTGTAGTTTTGGGATTTTTGTGATGTGGGCTACTCCTACTGTAGTTAGATGATATCTCAGAGTGGTTTTGGTTTGCATTTCTCTTATGATTAAAGTTGATGAGAATTTTTTCATGTGTTTGTAGACCATGCACCTGTCTTCTTCAGAGAAGCTTCTGTTCATGTCTCTTTCCCACAGTGAAATAGGATCACTTGTTCTTTTCTTATTAATAATAAATTTGAGTTATCTGTGGATTCTGGTTATTAGACCTTTGTTGGAAATATAAACAGCAAAAATCCTTTCCCATTCTGAGGGCTGTCTACTTGCTTTACTTACTGAGTTCTAAAAGAACATTTCTTAAACTGATAGAGGCCATCTACAGCAAACTCACAGCCAATATCATAGTGAATTGAGTAAAATTAAAATCCCTTCCACTCAGATCAGGAACCAGGCAAGGTTGCCCATTGTCTCCACTGCTTTTTAACATTGTAATGGAAGTATTAGCCATCACAATGAGGCAAGAGAAAGCAATCAAAGGTATCCAAATAGAATCAGAGGAGATCAAACTGTTCCTCTTTGCAGATGATATAATTGTACATCCGGAAAACCCCAGGGACTCAACTACAAAACTCCTAGAAGCAGCATCTCGTCTCAGGATACAAAATCAATACTCACAAATCGGTAGCCGTTATATATACCAACAATAGTCAAGGTGAAAAAAACATCAAGGACTCTATACTATTTCCTTTACAACAGTGCCAAAGAAAATGAAATATCTGGGATTCGGCTCTCCTAACATGAGAGCTCGGAAGAGATGAGAACATCAGTGATTGGCACTCTCTACACCTGTGGTGCAAGTAGCCGCAGGAGAAGGCGGTTGGGAGCGTGCATGCTATCCTTTAACTGGCTTGCTCACTCTGACTTCCGCTTTTCCTGCTCGGACGGCCCCGCCCTGGGCCTAAGAAGACTGCTAAGATTTACTCTCTTAGTAAGTCTGTTTCTATGCCTCCAAGACTCTTTCTTTCTCTCTCCTTTCTGCTTAGGCGAGTAGCCCTCAGGCACCTAAGGGCAATTGTTCCTGAGCAAGATAGCACACCGGTCTGCATCCGGACAATAGATAAGCCATGGCCAGAGACCTGGCCAGTCCTTGGCCCCGCCAAGTCACAGTATTGAAAACTGGAGAAATTCCTGTTCTGGGGTGGCAGTAAAGTTACCAACAGTGTCATCTGTAGTTATGTGGATAGCAGATGTGCCCAATAAGCTGTGCACTGATGATCGAACGAAACAAATTTCCCAAGTAACTTGCTAAAGTTACTACCTGGTTTTTTTCTTCCTGCTAATAGTATAAAAGGTGCTAGAGAAGAGATAAGATGATGGAAAAATTGCTAAATAAAAAATAATCCTATCGTAATGATTAAAACAAATGTCTTACCCTCTTCTGATGGAAAAGAAAAAAAAAACTGCTAATGATAAATGTTTTTGTTACAAAGTCAAAATTCAGGATGTGCCAGGAAAATAAAGACTAGAAAAGGATTTAAGAATATGTCTGAAAAACCTTTTTTTTTTTTAAGTTCTCATGAGTACAAAGGCGGTCCCTCAGAATACTCTACAGTTCTACAAAGGGCCCTTCAAAAGATTCGGAGTATGCTTCACAGTTCTTCCCCATCAACAGCAGAGCCTCTAAGAGAGATGAAGGACAAATACTTTAAAGCTCAGGGTACAGAAGGGCTATCTCAAAGACATCTGCGGGAGTTGCTCTGTCTAATGGAGTTTAACCCAGTGAGATTCACTACAGGGTGACACATTTTTGAAAGAAGAAAACTCTGAAACACCGCTAGCCTGGATTGAAAAAAAAATAGAGTAAGTATAAAATGAAAGGTTATTGTACCTCCAAATTTCTGTTGGCAGGAGGTAGGGGGGGAAAACTAATGAACTACAAACATGTTATTTCTGATAAGAACTAAAGGATGATTCACAGGGCAGAACCAACATTCCAGAAAGCAGAATTAGCAGACTTGGAATTTTATTCCCCAGCCTCCATACCCGGTGAAAGAACATCCAGCATTTCTCTGGCTGAATTTAGAATTGCTGCTGAATTTAGAATTGAGTATAGACCCCTTTCTGCCTCCCCCTTTCACCCTTTTTGAACAGGAATGTTTATAGTCGTTGTGTTTCGGTCTCACTATTTCACATGGGATGCGTGTTGCATAAGATAATTTGTTTCTTGGATTTCACAAATCAATGTACAAAGAGGAACTACAGACAGACATTTGCTTGAATGACAGTAATTTGAAGGTGGAATCTGTGAAATTATGACTTAACCTCTGTAAATCAGAATCCTTTCCAAGTAGAATAATAAGTATTACTGTTGACAGTAGGAGAAAATCTCTACTCAATAGTTTCAATAGTTAGACCATGACTGGAGGCGTACTGTGCAGAATTGGACCTCATTTAGATCGTGAGATTCTGGACTATGAGCTGATACTGTAATGGCATGTCACTTTTGGTGACTGTGGAGGAGTTGAGTGCATTTTACACTTGGTAACAACATAAACTATTGGAAGACAGAGATTGTGTAAAAGCACTTTCTAAGATGGCCCCTAATTACCCTATCCCTTGGTATTCACACACACACACGTAATTTCCTACACTTAAGTGAAAGTTGCACCTACTGATATACCTGTAACAAATATAATATGGTAAAAGTGATGAAATACCACTTCTGTGATTAGGTTGCAAAGATCTTTAGCTTATGACTTGCTTGAATTCCCACAGTGAAAAAAGCCAGAAGCCCTTTAAAGAGGCCTATATGATAAAGAACTAATGTATCTGTCTAACTGCCAGGAGGACCTAAGGCCTGCCAAAAGGCCTGCCAGTTGAAATGAGTTCAACTGGCACTCCCCTACTAACTGAGATGACCAGATGACCTGGTCAACATCTTAAATACAGGTTGGTAAGAGATACTGAATTAGATGCTGCAAGCTACACTGTGCTCAGATTCATGATTCATAGAAACCATGAGATGATAAATACCTACTCTTTAAGCTGCCAATTTGGAGGTATTTTTAATGAAACAAATAAAACCAAAAAGCATATTTTAACAGTCATTATTGCATAATTCATATTTTTAGCTGTCTCTTCAGGAACATGAACTGAATCATACTCTGTAAAATCTTATCAAACAAACAGAATTTAAAAGAAAGAGAAGGTATATTTCATGAGCACTCAGTTGG
This sequence comes from Nycticebus coucang, assembly GCF_027406575.1. Lineage (NCBI taxonomy): Eukaryota > Metazoa > Chordata > Mammalia > Primates > Lorisidae > Nycticebus > Nycticebus coucang. The sequence continues at coordinate 43,159,764 of NC_069794.1, read as the reverse complement.
TAGAATTTTATGTATCATTTTTTTGTAATCAGAACATAGAACTTCTGTAGGATACACATTAAACTCATTTTACTATTGTGTAATGGGTTCAAAGCAGTTACATACATTACCCAAGGTCAAATAATTAGTATATATTGAAGCTTGTTTTCAAACACAAATGTCTATTTAAAAGCCCTTGCATTTTCTACTACATTATATTACATCTATTAGTCTTCTTTATTTTATACATCGAAGCTCTTGTTTGTTAAACTTTTAAGAACATCTTCAATTCTCATTCTTTCTAAGATAACTTAAATTTGTTTAATTTTTTAAAAATATGATATATTGTGTGCAATCCAGTCACTGACTCATTGTCAATTGTTTTTAAATTCAGAGTTATATGAAAGACTCATGAGACAATATGTTTCCATTAGATTTAATGGACATAAAGAAGGGAATATAACACGTTACAAAATAGTAGTTTCATCAATAAGTTTTATAATATCCATGGTCCTCCGTATTGTCACTGTGCTCGTATGTTTTAGTGCAAAGTGAGAGACTGACAAGACAGAGAACATTGCCACTCAGGGAGCAAACCCTTTCATTTCTCACCTAACTTTCATATGGCTTGTCCTAAAACCTTTCTAGAAATATGTCAAGTCGCATCCTTTCCAGGGCAGCCACAACTCATACACAGAATTTAAATATAAACATTTCTGATAACCAGCTACAATTTGTACAGTATATCATTGATCAGATTGCCAGTAGATTCCAAGGGAAAAAGTTACAAGAAGGTGAATTCAGTATTATAGTCTCTGCTGCTTCTGGATGTGGAATATAAATTCCGACTCACTGTTAATACTTTAATATTAGTATATCTTTGAATTCTGAATAAATATATTCATGCCATATATAATTTTAATACCTTTTGATATCTCCTTTGTAAGATGTATATTTTGATATTAAAAACAAAAGGAAGATTTTCATGTCTATAACCTATGAGATATGTGAAATTCAAGTAGTGTTAGTATAAGTGACTAAATATCTTGGTCTTGACCACATCCTTTTATGTGTTATTGACACTCTTAAACCAATTTTATTTTTACTTTTTAATCTCTCCATGTATTATAGCAATTATACTTTTCAAATGATTAAGATGTAAAACGTATTTAAAGCTTTATATCCAATTATTCTGAAACTAAATTTATTTCTTTTCTCTAAGTCAACTTCCATGAGAGCTACATCAGTTAGGAATTACAAAACAATTTTCACAAGTAACTTTCCACTTTGCAGTTTCTTATTGGAATATATTTTTTTCTCTTCATTTCATTGCTATTACTCAACAAACTGTTGGTTTTACCAAGCGGCAGAGGATGTATTATTAAAGCATTGTATATAAAATGTATATTAGCCATATATCAATGGTGTCTCTTTTATATTATTTTCAACAGAACAAATGGTTACTAAAAGTCACCACTGTTCATTAAATTTGGGGCCTATTAAGATTGTGGTTCTAGCCATATCCAGCCACAAAGAAGTTGTGATGAATACATTTTAAACATCACTGGGTGAGCCTACATCTACTTCTCAGTGGGATTACGCATTGCAGATTATATTTTGCTTTGTCCCTACTAATTGCATCATCAGGAGGTCTTTCTTAATCAATTATTCTCATTGATGCCCTTTACAACCAGAGCTAGTCAGACTGCTCCTGTGAGTTCTTCTCCCCTGGACCACTGTGATTCTCAGTTATCAGCTTCAAAACAGATTTGACTTTGTAGTTGTAAACATATAAGACAGTCTATCCTGAGTAAAGGGTCAGGCCTCAACCTATTACTCAGGAAAAAGGAAAATTGCTTCATAATTTGATAGATAGGTTTGTTACACATACATATTTTTAATTACCTTTCTAAGTCTTGCCAAATTGGGCTAGTTTCCTGCCAAAATAATCTGTCTAAAATTTCTATATGGTGTAGTATGTATTTTTCAACATTTTGGCATGTTTGTAAAAATGCTATTTCTGCTTAGCTCAAAACACCTAGCTACAAATCAATAGTTCCGGAATCCCTTTAAGACCATTGGAATCAGGCTGGAGTCTGCCACTACACTTGCCATTGCTATGGTTGAGCGTGTCATCTAAAAACGTTTCATTTGCATCCCCCATATCGTATTTATTAGGAAACCATTAATTATGTGTATTCTACTCCTAAAATCTACTATGGGGTCTATGGGGCCCAAAGAACTTCCCAATAGGCTTTCTTGGGCACTGTCTATGTGAGAACTTCATTAAGTGTGGGTCTGGTATTATTTTTATATCAGAGCCCTGCATTACCATCAACCTTTCAATCAATCCCTGTCACTGAGTTCATACACATTCACATCTGGTACTTTTATAATGGCAAAGCAGGCTCTGGCATATCAGGAAAGCTGCAGTAATCCAACACCCCTTATATCCAGGCAACTGCTTCAGGAGTGTGTCCCCTAGTACCTGGTTCATGTGTGCACATGCAATCAATTATTAAACAATTGCAAATCTGTGCAATTTAAAGGTATTATCATATTCAGATTCTAGCACAGGAACTTGATTAATCAACATAATCTATAAATTTTAAGTTTAAAAAGGTTCTGAAAGACCAAGATTCAGTAAAGTCATTAGAGTGTGTTGCATCACATTTTTTCCTCTCTAGACTAACCAGAAAGAATTTTTGATAAAGTTCGTACTTCACTCCATTCATTTGACATTTTTCAGAAGGAAGCAATGCTGTGGTCTTCCCTGGGGAACAACAACTAACTTTAGTTTTTCTCTTGCATTGATATACTCTTGACAGAATAAAATACAGGTGATGTTTTTGGTGTTTTCAATCACTTCCATGCTTCTTTCCTCTAACCTACAACTTTCCCTACTTTTGTTGTTGTTGTTGTTGTTGTTATTCTCTGAGTCTTCTTCCTAAGTGCCTGGGGGGGTTTAAGCATAGTCTTCAATCATAAAAGTGACAGAGGGTGTTTCTACATCAATGTCTTCTCTTACATCCACTCTCATTCTTGTATTTGTAAGCAATAGAGGTATTTTTACCACTAAGCCAAACCAGCCATCATCAAGCCATTTTATCCCAGGAGTTCTTTTGGAATAAACAATGCAAGGTTTGAATGCTTAAAGATGTTATGTGCCAAAATATCTCTCTTGACAGGAACCAATAAATTTAAGTAAGATACTGGTATTATGGGATCCTACATACAGAGAAACAACTTATCAAGTAGTAAAGACAGAGAGATGTATTAGGACATTGACTCATACACATTCATTCTCACTTCTGCATTACAAATATTCCATTTGATGGTCTCCCTATCAAAGCATTAAACTTAGTCACCTGATCATGCAGGGGAGGTATTTTTTTGTTTTTTGTTTTTTGCAAATGCTTTTATTTTTCCCTTTTAATTTCATATCCAATCATTACTGATGGTGAGAGTAAATATGTCAAATCAATATGGTGTTTTTAGCTCATAACAATCTAACAGTCACTGAGAAGTATGTCCCTTAACCTGAAAAAAAAAAATATATATATATATAGGTGCTTCAAATTAAAATAGTTCACAGGGTCCTTATCTTTACATAATGCCCTCAGCCAGTGCTTCAGGAAGGCTATTTACAATAAAAAGTGAAGACCGTACAAATTTCTATCAGGACCCTTAGAAATCCTCTGAAAACTGTAGATAATGGTCCAATATAATCCTCCTGATAATCACGAGCTGACTATATCCCCATTGAATTCATTCCATGGCAGGCTTCTTAAGTATTTTCTTGTTATCACTCTGAGGAATCAGAAGCAACTATAAGTATAGCAGAAAATAGGAAACATATCTTTATTGAGCCTGATAGCCCCTGTGATGACTCATTTTTTGATTCTCAATATGCTACTTCAAACATTGTTTTAAGTGTCACATTTTACTCTCTCCAGATATTCCTGTTAGACTTTTTAGGGAATATCCAATGTATCCTATCCTTTTTATCTTCTTCGTGGTTCCAGAAATACTTCCAAAATTAGAGATCTCCACATGTATTTTTAATTTTCTAATTGTCTATCACTCACTAAACCAAATATAGAGGTAGGCTATCCCTACTTCTCAGGAATCTATAAAAATCCACATATATGCAGTTAGAATCAGTCTCTAGTTCTTCCACAAAACCTAAATTGCAATACTACATACAATTCAGCATACTATGCAGATTTACTCTTTGCTACTTTTTCAAGAGTCTTTTCTTCCACCACATGAGTTGTTGAAATTCATAGTTTTCTGAGATTTCCCATATACCATGCAGTCATGCTGCCTGTATTGTTTTAGCCAGATGAGAATCATATGGTCAGGCTACTCAGAAGCAGGACATGGGAGTTAGAAGGTTCTATGGTTTAATGATTGCAGGCAAATGATAGCCAAATAATGTGACTTCCCTTCTGAGGCATCACTTACAGTAGGTACATATTTATATTCATATGTCTGTGTATATACATGGATAATATATACACACACACATATAATTTTATTTGGTAAGTGAACTCTGGAAACCTTTTTATCAGAATCTTCATTGTCTCCATCACAGCCTCAGAGTGTCCTTTTTTTGTCTTCTTTTTCCTATTTTTTTTTTTTTTTTTTTTTTTTTGCCGTTTTTGGCTAGGCCAGGTTTGAACCCGCTACCTCCGGTGTATGGGACAGGCACCCTACTCCTTGAGCCACAGGCACTTCCCCCTTTTTGTTTTCTAATGAACTTTCTCTGAGTTACTCTAATCATTTTCTCATCCTCAAATCCCACACAAGATCATTAAGACAGCAAATTCACAACTGTGTCCTGTCTGCCTCTAGTGATGGGCATTGTCTCAACTAGAGCCAATGCAAGGCAATTTTTTTTTTTTTATTGAAAAAATCAGCAGAATTTGGTATCCTTCAGACATGCCTATTGTCCCTGTACTAGTCTCTAGTATCCTGTAGGGAGGGCTAATGTGGCAGAATCTGATTTTTATCACAAAGCCCAGTGAATCTGGTTAACAAGATGGTGAAATGTCTAACATCGTATGTTCCTTTGGATCTTACGGTCCCAGAGGAACAGCACAAGTCCTGTGCTACAGCACTTTTAATGTCCCATATCATAGAACTCTGCTAAGCTCTTCATTTGAATTGTCTTCTCCCTAGTCATTTAATTCTTCTTTCATTTTTCCCAATTTAAATAGATAATCAGATTTCAAAAATTAGCAATCTGCATTATCCAGAATACACCAATTAAACGTTGAACTGTCTTCGTAGTAGTCATATTCTTTAGAAATCATAATTTATCTCTATTTTTGGAAAGAACTCTTCAGGTGCCAGGCAAATAATTCCTAAAATTTCATAGTCTTTGCAAATTTCTGGATTTTTGAAATTTTCCCCAACCATTCTGTATAAAACTTAGGTATAGTTTTTTTCTGTCATGCTTTCTTTTGCTCTTATTTCGTATTCTGCTACTGTTTTTATACCTAAAATACAATAATTCAGCCTGTTTTTCATCAAAATTATTTCCAAAACTCCTCAAAAACTATGACAGCACAAGGTGGAATTTAACTACCTTTGACACTGTGGTAAAAATGTATTGAGTTTGTACCTACATAAGAACCAACTGAGCTTTACTTTCCTCTGCTGTGGTATGGAAAATAGGCATTAGCTTAACCGGTCACATGCCTGTGTTCCTTGCTGCTCTTTTGGATAGTTTTACAGATGCTAAAGACCCTACAAAGTGTAACGCATTATTCATTTTCCATTAATTAGTCTCTTATCAATCTCCATGTGGAGTCTATACTGCCTACTGCTTATCATCAAACAGGGCTAAGGAAGTTTCACTTTGTTTGTTAAAATTATTCTGGATGAAGACAGACTTGGCTAAAATTTGACCTGAACATGTTCCATTTATTTATTTTTGGTGTTGCTGCACTTGCCAATGGGGTCTTCCTCATAAAATCTTTTCCAGACCAATATTATCAAGAGTTTTCCAACACATTGTACTAGAGTTTTTATCGTTTTGTGTCTTAGATTTAAATCTTTTTATCCAGTGCAAGTCTGTTGTGTGACCAGAGACACGAGAGAACAATGGCTTTGCCACAGGTGCAAGCTCGTTCCTGCAATTATTAAAGGGAAACAAGAAACAGACTACACAACACAAGATGGCGTGTAGCAAAGCTTCTTTATTTCTGGCCACCTTATATACACTGGTGGTCATGTACAAACTTAGTCTATAACTTTTACCATTACCTCTTTCTATCTAAAATTAACTTGTGAGGAGACATCAAATCTACAGGTCAGCACAATCTCTTCTGCCTTCACATTCTTCTCAGACATGCTTTAACTCTTGAGCAAGGTACCTAAATGAAGATCACAAAGAGCTGCAGGGGATCTGGGGAAATTAAAATCCCTCAAGCACACAGTTTACCCACAATGGAGTAATAACTCTGTTTCTCCACAGGGCAGAGAGACCTTTAGGCCCTAAAGACAATATTAATTAACATATGTCAACCTCTGGCCCATCTCTCCAGGGATGGGGTGTTAGCCCCTAACCACTGGGCTTAACGGGAGCATGACTTCAGGGAAACTGTTCGTGGACTTTTACCTCCAAACAAACAGGCTCTGAGGATGCCTCAGGGGGGCCTCGTTCTCTTTTGCCTTCATGTTAGCAAAAGCCATTTTTAACCCATAATGAGCTTGCCTTGTGTGACCTATGTGGGTCATTTTTCTTATTTTACCCCACACAAGTCAACTTTTGTAAGTAGTAAGAGGTGCAGGCCCAGTTTCATTCCTTTACATGCAGTCATCCACTCCTCCAAGCATCATTTATTAAATAGCAATTATTTTCCCCAGTGTATGCTTTTGTTTGTCTTATGGAAGATCAAATGATGATATGGGTTCATCTCTACATTCTCTAGTCTGTTCCATAGATCCATGTTTATATTTTTGTATCAGTACCATGTTATTTTGATCATTATGTACAAATAGGATAACCTTGATTTTCTTCCATATTCTACAAAATAGTACTAGAACATTGATATGAGCATTTCCTTCAGCTTTATCATGATATCAGTGACCAATAACAATTGCATATATACAATAAGGTGCATGTGATGTTTTGATACATGTATACATGGTGAAAATGATTTCCACAGCCAAGCTAATTAACATATATATCTCCAGATGTTGGTAAAGGTGAACATTTTAAAACAAGTGCTAATTTAAAATTTTTCACTTTATCAATACAGTCAACAGCAATCACAGTATTTTTGGTTGGGGGCAGGTGTATTTTCACTATGTGACTTTATCTATTCAATTGCAGTCCAACTTACATCATAGAACCTCCATTTAAAAGAGAAATCTCTGATTATATGCAGCAGAATTTTCACCATCTTGGACTGCAGATGGATTGACAATCACTTAGGTAACAAACACTTATCAGTTCCTTTCTCCCCATACTATGTCTCTCCCCATAAATCTTGCTATACTGAACAAGGGTTTTTATGGCAATTCCACTTCTGCCTCTAATCTTCCTGCTACACAACCATTAATCCAACATTTCATAAGAAATGTTTCCAAACCATTTTACTTCCACTAAATGACACACAGTAGGCAGCACAGTGTGCTGACTGGTAGTTGCTTTGGGAGGGGAAGCTCCATCCCAAGCACAGCATGTTGGCTTCTTCACTGCACAGGTGAATGCCTAGAAAATACATATTTGAAGACAGATATGTCCACTTTAATTTGGTAAAACAATCCCTGCCACTTCCCCCCAATCTTTTAAATTCTGCTTGTTAATTGTGTCAAGGCACATGATTCCCATAGCAGCTCATGTGCACCGATAAGAGTTTTATACTAAAGAGTTCTGACGATGATGTGCAATTGCTCCTCCAGGTGAAATATGGATGACGTTCATTCTTCATTTATCTCTGGAGGCAATAGTCCTGCATCATGTTTCCTGAACTTTCTGAGTCTAGGATAATAGTGTACTGAAGTGTACCTCTCATCTTCATATGGAATCTGAATATGTGATAAATATTGTTACAGTATTTGTACAAATTTTGTCAATGATATTCTGAAATAGTGGCGTTCAGAAATAGACTCAACGCCTAAGATTTGTCTGACTAGCAAAAACACAGACTTATTATTAACCACCATTTCAGGGGCAATTTCTGATAACAAACCACTCCAAACCTCACTAACCTCAAAGAACTACCATTTTTTTCCTCACATTTCTATCAGGTGTGATATGTTGACCTCTGAACTGGTCTTGCCAGTAGTAACTCATGCAGCTGTAGTAATTTGGGGTTGAATAATCCCAGATAACCTTATTCACATGTCAGGAGTTTGGTTGGTGTGACTGGGCATTCTTTGTCTTTGGCTCTTTCCCCATGCATTTTCATCTTCAAGGAGGCTAAAATAGTGCTTATTTGCAGAATGAGGGTCTGGGGATTCTCAAAGACACACTCTCTTGGTTAAAGCAAGACACAGGACCATTCAGGATTCAAAAGGAAAGGGAATATTGTTAACAAGGATATATTGTTTTCTTGAAAAATGATCAGAATAAATGTTGTTTACACAGAAACCAGAAAAAAACCTACGTGATGTAATGTATTTGTTAATTAGCTTGTTTAACTATTCCACAATATTTATATACTTTGAAGCATCATGCTATTCCTGACAAACACACACAATTTTGTCTATCAATTTAAAATAAATAAATACATAAATTTGAAAACAGAAGCAAAGGAAAAGGCATAGATGCCACTTCTAGTGGGAGGGAATAAAAAAGTGACATTTTAATCCACCAAACCCCTTTGATCAGTGCTCTGCATTTCTATTAATAGTACATCTTCTTGGTTCTTCCTCGTTATTACAAATGGCAGAATTTTCTTCTTCTTTAATGCCTAATATTTCATCATATATATGGACCACAATTTCTTTATCCAACAATCTTTGAATAGATATTTAGATTGTATTCGTACATGGCTCTCCTGATCAAGGCTGCCGTGAACAAGGGAGATCAGATATATCTACGAGGTTCTGATTCCTTCTCTTTTGACTATATCCCAGAAGAAAGATCAGTGTATGATACGTTAGTTCTATTTTTAGTTGTTTTTTTTATTTTTTTGTCACATTTTTTCCAAGTTTATTTTATTTTATTTGAAATTTATTTTTATTTGTATTTATTTATGGAGTAAAAGTACAATTTTGCCTCAGAGACATATTGCGTTTTAGTGAAGTCAAAGCCTTCAGTGCATCCATCACAGGAACAATGCACACTGTAATTACCAAGCAAGTTCCAATCACATACCTCTTACCCCAACCCCCTCCAGGCCTCATCATTTGTCATTCAACGCTCTATTTTCATGCATATACATTATGAGTCATATCTTGAGACCCCACTTGCCACTTCTAATTCTAATTCCTTACTATTTCCACCACATTTGCAGTTATTTCCTCCACTGCAATCCTGAACCCCTGTAGTCTTGTATCCCTCAAAAAGTCATCCTTGAGGGTTGGAATCAACTTCTTCCAAACTTCTGCTAGTGGTGATATTTTGAACTGCTCCCAATCAGAAATGTTCACAATGGCATCTAGGATGGTGAATTATTACCATATGGCTTCCAATTTACTTTTCCCAGATCCATCACAAGAATCACTACAGCAGCTTTAGCCTTGTAATTATAAAATGAATTTACTTTTTTTTTATCACTTTTTTTTTAATTGTTTGGGAGTCACTGAGGGTACAAAGAATTAGGTTACACTGATTGTGTTAGGTAAAGCCCCTCTCATAATTGTGTCCCACCCCCAAGAAGTGTGCCATACACCATAATAGCCCATCCCCCCAATCCCCTACCCCACCCCTTGTATTATCTCATCTACTGCCTTCATATTAGAATTGAGTTCAGATTCTTGCATCTCCATTCTTGTGAAACTTTACTAAGAAGAATGTGTTCTCCCTCCATCCAGGTTAATACAACAGATGTAAAGTCTCCATCATTTTTAGTGGCTGAATAGTATTACGTGGTATGCATGCACCACAGCTTGTTAATCCATTCCTGGGTTGGTGGGGATTTAGGCTGTTTCCACATTTTGGTGATTATACATTGAGCTGTGATAACAAGTCTAGTGCAAATGTCCTTATGATAAAATAATCCCATCTACCACTGGGCAGGATATATGAACAGAGCTTTCTCTGATGAAGACAGATAAATGGCTAACATTTGAAAAAATGCTAATCATCTCTTATCATCAGAGAAATGCAAATCAAAACCATCCTAGAGATGTCACCTAACCCCAGTGAGAATAGCCCACATCACAAAGTCTCAAAACTGCAGATGCTGGAGTTAATGTGGAGAGAAGGGAACACTTTTACACAGCTGGTGGGACTGCAAACTCATACAACCTTTCTGGAAGGAAGTATGGAGAATCCTCAAAGAACTCAAGCTAGACCTCCGATTTGATCCTGCAGTCCCATTACTGGGCATCTACCCAGAAGGAAAAAAAACTTATAAGGACATTTGTACTTCACTGGTTATTGCAGCTATTTTTAGTTTTTAAGGAACCTACATATAGTTTTCCATAATAGCTAAATTAATTTGCATTCCCCAACAGTACAGTGTTCAAAGGTTTTTTTCAGCCCATACCCTCATAAACATTTGTTACCTTTTATTTTTGGTTTTTATTACTTTTGTTTTTCAGGTGTTAGATGATTATTTCATTTTGGTTTAAATTTGCATTTTCCTAATGATTAGGTATGTTGAGCACCTTTTCATACATACATGTTGGCCATTTTTCTGTCTTCTTTGGAGAAATGACTATTACGGTTCTTTGCCCATTTTTAAATTGGGAGATATTTGCACGTGTGGATGTGTAGCTATTGAGTGGCATAAATTCCTTGTATATTTTGGATATCACCTCCTTATTAGGGATATGTTTTGTGAATAATTTCTCCCAATCACTAGGCCTTCTAGGTATATCTTTTCCTTTCTGTTTGTACATTTGTTCCATTCAGCAGTGGAATATATTTTATTTCTAATGAATGCTTTTGTTTGTTAATTACATAAAATTTTGAATGATTATTTATTTGAATGTTAGTGCTTCCTTAACTATTCTACTCTCTTCTTTTGGAACTTCCATTAAATGTAATTTAGCTTTATATTAGAATCTATTTTTCTTTTCTTTTTTTTTTTTTTTTTTTGAGACAAGAGTCTTACCCTTGGTAGAGTGCTATGGCATCACAGCTCACAGCAACCTCTAGCTCTTGGGCTTAGGCAATTCTCTTGCCTCAGCCTCACAAGTAGCTGGAACTACAAGTGCCCACCACAGTCCCTGGCTATTTTTTTGTTGTTCGTTGTTGTTGTTGCTGCAGTTTGGCTGGGGCCAGGGTTGAACCCGCCACCCTCGGTATATGGGGCTGACACTCTACTCACTGAGCCACAGGTGTCACCCTAGCATCTATTTTTTTCATATTATAATGAATTAGGTGACTTCCTCAACTCTAGCATTTGATTCATTAATTTCCTTTCCCTGTTTTTAGACTGCTAATTATGCTGTCCTTTTATTTTCATTTCAGTAATAACATTTTTCCAGTCTATGATATTTAATTTGTTCTCCTCTTATTTTTTTCTATATATATTTTTTCTTTATAATCACTCTGAAAATTAAAAGTACACTTATTTTAGCATCTTCAGAGCTCTCTGGTATTTATAATTCAACAATATAAAGTCACTTCTTTATTGGGTTTATTATTCTTTTCTCCACAGCTTGGATTTCTTTCCATATATTATCATGTGTCTGGAGAGCCCACATTTTACATACATTTTTTTCTTTTTTTTTTTTTTAATTTCAGAATATTAGGGAGTTTACATGTTTGTTTTTGTGTAGATTGAGTCAAAGTTATAAGTGTGTTCTCCAGATATTGTGCACTGTACCCAATAGTTATGAATTTACTCATCCCATCCTCCCTCCTTTCCCACCTTGATTTTCAATGAGATTTACTTCTATATGTACACTTAAGTCTTGATCAATTAGTTCCAATTTGGTTTTGTTTTGAGAACATGTGTTTGTTTCTTCATTTTTGCAATGTTTTACTTAGCAGAATGGTCTCCTGTTCCCTCCAGGTTTCTTCATACTCATTTTCCCTCTCAGATTTTTTTCCAGTTTTCTCATTCCTCAGCTACTTCCTACAGACAAGAACTCAGAGACAATGTTGCTGTGGACATCTACAAAGGGATTGCATATTAATCTTCAACAGTGCAGAACAGGTACTAGGCTTCCAGACATTACATTAATGTCATTTTCTCCATTTTCTGGTGGCAAATACTGAATTACACAGCCTCCACCCCCAAACAAAGAGGTGTTTGTATTGTCTTCTGCCTCCCTTCACTTGTAGGCAGTCACAGTCCCAATTCCAGACTTCACCAAGGTCCCTTTTGCCTCCAGCCCCGCACATACATGGAGAGGCTTTCACCTTGTTTCCTGGAAGGGATTGAAGTTCCAGCCCCCGTTATCTTCTCATAGCCCAGAGATCTCTGCCTTCAGCTCCATCTCTCTAATGTGAGTTTCCTACTTTGGTTCACAAAATCATTTCTGTAGGATGTGGGAAACTATGGAAGCCTTGAGGAGGTGAAGATGTCAGAGGCTCTATTGTTTTGGTTGCTGCATTACTCTGTAAAGACCTGTCCTCCTGTGGACCTGATCATGGACTCAGTATTGTTATGTGGGCAGCAGGCCAATTGCTCCTGTGTTGAGCCCTTAACTATGTGAGACATTCTTACCAGAGACTACCCCACCTTGATTAATGAACTGTCTGATCTGAAAGTTTATGTCTTCTAGCAATCTTTTATTAACTGCTGAATTTTTTGTTGCATTATGGTATTGAAAAGATTATTGTACTTTTCTGACTTTTTTGTTTCAATCTATCCCAAACTAAATCCACCCCCATATGCAAATGTAAAAATATTTAATTCAAAATTAGATTAGTATCATTAATGTTAATTATTTTAATTAACTTTATTCTCCTAATGATATAATTTTACCTTTGCACACACACAATCTGAAAATCTTTTTCCAATGTAAAATTTATGGAAAACTGCTCACTATTGTTACTAATTACCCAGAAGTCATAAATTCTCATCATTTTTCTCTAAATATATGCATTTCTAAATTAGATGGCATTTAGTAAAATGTTATAAAAGCCTCAACAGTTTCTTTCTAGTTATATCCTACGTGAACTTAAGTGTATGTTTTGTTTTTGTTGTATATTAATCATATGCCCTACATATAGTATTTCAAGATTTTGTCTTAAAGGTTGCTGTCTTTGTATCGATATGGGTGTGTTATGTGAAGCATAACATAAATGCCATGTCTTATATACATTTGTGATTATTTGTATTTCATTGTCAGCTTGTGTTTAACACCTTATTCCTTTAGAAGGTGAAAAAATCAGAAGTTGAAATCCAGTCTCTTTTATCTGAACCTTTTGAAAGCTCGTTTCCTCATTTACAAAGTATGGATATTTTATGTCTTCATCATTGTTCTTTTTTTATTTTATTATTTTAATATTTGAGTTAACATAGCTATAACTTGTTGCATTTATTTTGCTTTACTACCATTAACCTGTTCTGTCATTTCAGTTAAAGTCCAATATACATTGTTCACTGTTGCTTCTAATTTTTGAGTTATCAAGTAACATTTATTCAGTTTAGTAATGTTCCAAATCTTGTTTTTAGCTTGTTGAACAACCACAAAAACTACCACAGAACATGCAGATATTTAAAACTTTTCATTTTGTTCGAAGAGAATATTTTACATATATATTTTTAACTGTGGTGGAAAAGCGTGTACTTTGCTTAGCCGAGTAGTCAGCACATAATGATGTTCTATAGCTTATATCTTTTTCTTTTTTTCCTCTTTAATAATTTTTATAATGTCTTCTGTCTGTCAATTTCCATATAAAACTTTTGTGCATGTGTGTATATATGGCCTTACCGTAAATACTAGACAATGTTTTCTTTGGAAAACATTTACATTTCAATATGCTTGTGTTATAAATTCCATTTATGAAGCATTTGTGAGACTACTAGGTGGACTGACCTATGAACTTTGCCATAAACTCTTGACTAGTCGTGAGCTTTAAATGTTAGCTTTAAATACATCACTGAGTTACTGAACCGCTCTACAAGCCATATCTACAAGCATATGTATTTATACATATGTATACGTGTGTATTATTTGAATAATAAAAATGTGTAAAATGTATAGAATACTAGATGATGTCAATAATCTTCAACTTGTTTTATTTTCTGTGATGTATCCTTAATATTTCTTTAGTTAAAATTCCCATCAGACATTTGAACTATAAAAAATGTTACTTTTTTCTTTGTTATTTTTAACCTAAAAATCACTAGGCAAAAATCATGTCTTTTTTTTTGTAGAGACAGAGTCTCACTTTATGGCCCTCAGTAGAGTGCCGTGGCCTCACACAGCGCACAGCAACCTCTAACTCTTGGGCTTAAGCAATTCTCTTGCCTCAGCCTCCCGAGTAGCTGGGACTACAGGCGCCCGCCACAACGCCAAGCTATTTTTTTAAAAAATCATGTCTTTTTAACAGCATTTCCTCAGTCACATTTCTGATTTTATCTGAGTATTATCCTTTATCTTCCTTAGCTTAAAACACTGTTGACCACGGACAATCTGGTAGCCCACAATTCCCCTTTCAGATTTGTCCTATGTACTCTAGTTATTATCTAGGGAAATTGCTTTCAGAGTTTTACACTCCTCCTTTTTTATCTAATTTAAATACTTCTGTGAACATTTAAGGCAATTTCTTCTATTTTTTCAGTACCAGAGATGGTAAACAACTAGTGATAAGGTGGTCTATATATATGCACTAATTCAACTACTCCTACGTATCTTTTTTTTGCTCTAAAAAAATCACTAACGACAAAGTAATGCCCTGTGATTTTTTCATCAAAAACTTACAAATTTGATTGCTTTTCCAACATTTTAAAAATCTTTTACAATTTGTAAAGAAATGTATTTTTCATTATGGCCCTAGGACCTAAAAAATATTCCCATAAATGTTATTAAGTTTTTTGTTTTTTTTTATCGTTGGGGATTCATTGAGGGCACAATAAGCCAGGTTACACTGATTGCAATTGTTAGGTAAAGTCCCTCTTGCAATCATGTCTTGCCCCCATAAAGTGTGACACACACCAAGGCCCCACCCACCTCCCTCCTTCCCTCTTTCTATTTCCCCCCCCATAACCATAATTGTCATTAATTGTCCTCATATCAAAATTGAGTACAAAGGATTCATGCTTCTCCATTCTTGTGATGCTTTACTAATAATAATGTCTTCCAATTCCATCCAGGTTAATACGAAGGATGTAAAGTCTCCATTTTTTTTAATGGCTGAATAGTATTCCATGGTATACATATACCACAGCTTGTTAATCCATTCCTGGGTTGGTGGGCATTTAGGCTGTTTCCACATTTTGGCGATTGTAAATTGAGCTGCAATAAACAGTCTAGTACAAGTGTCCTTATGATAAAAGGATTTCTTTCCTTCTGGGTAGATGCCCAGTAATGGGATTGCAGGATCAAATGGGAGGTCTAGCTTGAGTGCTTTGAGGTTTCTCCATACTTCCTTCCAGAAAGGTTGTACTAGTTTGCAGTCCCACCAGCAGTGTAAAAGTGTTCCCTTCTCTCCACATCCACGCCAGCATCTGCAGTTTTGAGATTTTGTGATGTGGGCCATTCTCACTGGGGTTAGATGATATCTCAGGGTTGTTTTGATTTCAACATTGTTAAAATGTCTATACTTCCCAAAGCAATCTACCTATTCAATGCCATTCCTATCAAAATACCAACATCGTACTTTCAAGATTTGGAAAAAATGATTCTGCGTTTTGTATGGAACCGGAAAAAACCCCATATAGCCAAGGCAGTTCTCTGTAACAAAAATAAAGCTGGGGGCATCAGCATACCAGATTTTAGTCTGTACTACAAAGCCATAGTGCTCAAGACAGCATGGTACTGGCACAAAAACAGAGACATAGACACTTGGAATCGAATTGAAAACCAAGAAATGAAACTAACATCTTACAACCACCTAATCTTTGATGAACCAAACAAGAACATACTTTGGGGGAAAGACTCCCTATTCAATAAATGGTGTCGGGAGAACTGGATGTCTACATGTAAAAGACTGAAACTGGACCCACACCTTTCCCCACTCACAAAAATTGATTCAAGATGGATAAAGGACTTAAACTTAAGGCATGAAACAATAAAAATCCTCCAAGAAAGCATAGGAAAAACACTGGAAGATATTGGCCTGGGGAAAGACTTCATGAAGAAGACTGCCATGGCAATTGCAACAACAACAAAAATAAACAAATGGGACTTCATTAAACTGAAAAGCTTCTGTACAGCTAAGGAGACAATAACCAAAGCAAAGAGACAACCTACACAATGGGAAAGGATATTTGCATATCTTCAATCAGACAAAAGCTTGATAACTAGGATCTATAGAGAACTCAAATTAATCCACATGAAAAAAGCCAACAATCCCTTATATCAATGGGCAAGAGACATGAATAGAACTTTCTCTAAAGACGACAGACGAATGGCTAACAAACACATGAAAAAATGTTCATCATCTCTATATATTAGAGAAATGCAAATCAATGTTATTAAGTTTTAATGGTAAATGATGGATTGCTTTACAGTATTTATCTTTTGAACACCCACTAACACCATCCTTTACAGAACCTGGTTTCTTCCTAACCATAGAGAAGTCATCCAGTAATGTCAAAACATCAAGCATGTATTATTGCATCTTCAGTAAAAAGTGCAATGCCGAGTTTTATAGCAGCGATACCTTATAAAACAAATATGTGTAAACATATTTATAATATATTGTATAAAATATTTTATGAAGCACTTTCAAGCATGCTGTTTATTTTTTATGGACTTTTTAGGTAGGTATTAAAAACCTTATACTTATTGGGATGTAATAGAATTTCTAAAATCATATTAAAAATAAAGAAATTGAGGCATAGAGAGTAAGTGACCTTTTTTCAATGAAGCATAGCAATCCTCTCTACCTTCATGAGAGGATTTTAGGTATGCCGTGAAAATTTTAAAGATCATTGACTAAAGTATTTTTCAAAGAAAAAAATGGCAGATCTCTAAACAATTTGCAAACCTCAAACTTAGATATAGTTACCAATTACCTCTTGATTCTCACATTGTTTATTTCTATACTCATTTCACAGATTGTTTACTAAAAAAAAAGTGTCTTGAAGTGTCAAAAAATCTTGAAGTGTCTAATGAATATTATTATTACTGCATTTCTTTTCTGTATACCACTTCTATCCACTTCCACTATCCAATGTGAAATTTTTATCATTCTCAAAGAAGCCTTCTGCTTTTTGGTCTTCGTGGTTTGGTATGGCCATTTCTTACTTTCCTCATCCATCATGAGCTGAAACAGGGAGGTATTTTCACCTTTATACAGTGAAGCAATTTTTTTTTTTTTTTTTTGGCCGGGGCTGGGTTTGAACCTGCCACCTTCGGCATATGGGACCGATGCTCTACCCCTTTGAGCCACAGGCGCCGCCCAGTGAAGCAATTTTTTAAATGAATAAATTTTCAAAAAATAAGTTGGGATGTTCTATGTAATATTGAGACGAAATCAGTATCTATTAAAGACAGTCTACCAGAGAGTCTACCATTGAAGAAATTTGAATTTGAATCACAAAAATATCTTTTTAGCCTTATTGCAAGAGCATTACTCTAATTTGTATTATAGTACTTTTTGTACTTGTCTTACCCATGTCCCCTATAAATTGCATGCCTTTACTCGGGGAGAGGGTAAAAGTGTGTGGGAATCCACATTATTCATGACATCTAGTAGGGTAAGTTTCTAATGTTGATTATTTGATCTATTTTTATCAAATGCCTTACCTATGTAATTAAAAATAAAGTTAAAAAATAGAAAAAGAAAATTTTTTTAAATAATCTAGTGAAAATATAAAAAGAAGATAGTGGGGAAAGTGAAATAAAAATTGAGTGAAGGATAATAAAACAAACATATCTACATATGTCATAAAAATAAAATGAAATGAATAGCTAATAAACAAACAATTATTGGATAGATATTACTTCCTAAAGAATAGTGGACAAACATACTGGTAAATGTCAGAGTAAATTAAACTTTTGGATCACGGTGAAGTGAAAATTATTGAAATATCCATATTTATCTGTTTGTAGTGCTCACTGACATTACACATTTTATAGATCTTTGGGTACCAATACTCTTCTTAGTTTTGCAGAGAATTCTTCAGATTTCTTTTTGCAAAATTTGAAGATGTTTTTATGAAAGCAGATATGTCTGCTGACCTCTAAAACATTTTGAACCCTAAGTATTGTCAGCAAAGACATTTATAGAGTAAACTATTTTGCATCTCAGGAAAAAAAACATATTTTTATTAGTTTCTTCTATTATTCAATTCAAAAATAATTACTTTTGTATGATTTTCCATAATCTTCCCAATGCAATGTCAGTATAGGTATTTTTAAAAAAATTTTCTCCAGAAGCAATAGTCTTTCCTCCTGATGAAGAAAATAAAAATGTTCTCTTGGGGGTGGGACACAATTATAAGAGAGACTTTACCTAACAAATGCAATCAGTGTAACCCACTCTTTGTACCTCAATGAACCCCAAATAATAAAAAAATTCCAGATGATTGCGTCTACATTATGTTTCAACATAAGAATTAACTCTAATATTAAAAATAATTTTAGACATTTATATTTTTCCCATAGACAACCATGAAGCATGGTATTTCTATTCTGTTTTACAGCTTGAAAAATATATTCATGCATACAATTTCTATAGAGAAATAATTTTCAAACAGAGAATATGCTCTAGGAAAAGGAAGTTACTGGTCATAGCAGCTCAAAACACCCCAGTGCTCATATTATTATTCCTTCTCCCAATTTAAGACAAAGTTTATAATGTTTACTTTCCTCTTCCATCTAAGCCCTCCCGATTGATCTTTCTAATTTTTCTTTTTAATTTAATTTACCTTTTCATAAGCTTTACCTCACTTACATAAAAGCTGATATACTTAAATCAATCTTGTCTGTTTTACAAAGCTAAAATTTATTGTATACAAAATATGAACACAAAATATACTACCAGCAAGAGGCACAAGTGAGAGTTTGAAAGGTAGAGGCAAAGTTAAGATCATTTCTTTGCTTCTGGAGATGCCTTGACAATAGCAACAATTGAATGAGCTAACTTAGCGATTGCAGATGCCAACAGATTCCAACTACATTAGAGGTAGTAGCCACTGCAGGGTGGCTGAAGGAAAGCTGAGTGCTGGATTCCTGTTCAGTAGCAATGGTGTGGAACACTTGCAGGAATGGCAGTCTTAGAATCTCCAGCAATTCAAGCAAGAGTTCAGGGTATATAGCAGCTTCTTGAGATTGATGTAGCTTCCCTTCTTCCCTTTCACTCCTTTGTTCCTCCCTACAAGTAATACCCTTGGAAGATCAAAACTTGTGTTTCTTATAGTGACACCATATCAGCTGACACCCGTTGATAGAAGTGGCATCAGGAAATAGATCCTTCAACCTGTAAATCTGAAAATGATTATTTAACCCAATTGTAGATAGTGATCTCATTATTTTTGGAAAATGAGACACAAGTGATCAATTTCATGAAAATGCAAGTGGTTACTGAATATACTGACCTGTTGCCTAGGATTAGGCAATTAGTAAATACAAGATTTTACCTGGGTGTTATGATGGGTAATAAGGATTATACCCATTTATAAGGATTGTGAGATGCAGTGACTACTTTTGATTATACTAGAAAATTTACTGAAAAATAATATCATGAGGTCAAGTTATTAAACTCTCTGATCAGGGGTTGATTAAAGAATAGTTTAGCTAAATAAGATAAACATAATATTGTAACACAGATGGAATTTAGAGCCTCATCTAGTGACATATATGAAATATCGTCTGTTAAGAATTGTTCCTAAACATAGGAATTGAAGACCGTTAGATAGATTCCAATAAATCTAAGATTCTTTTCAAACATCGAACTTGTGATTTTTTCCAAACTGACATAAGACTGTTATACTGTGGAACAGAGACATCCAACCATGGCCTGCGGGCTACATGCAGTTCAGAATAGCTATAATTGTGCCTCAACACAAATTCATAAAGTTACTTAAAATATTATGAGTCTTTTAAAATGACTTTTTGGGGGAACTTGAATGCATGGTTCTCAAGCATGAACTTTGTAGAATGATAGTTTGAATTCTTTTTTCCATTTTTAATTTTTTTTTTAAATTTCAGATTAATATAAGGGTAAATACAATTATGTTACATTGTTTGTATTTATAAAGTGCAAGTTGTAGTTGAGTCCTTCACCCACGATGTGTGCCGTATACTCGTGCATTGCACCTGTTAAGTGGGAACTTACAAAACCCCATTCTCCCTTCTTGAATTTAATTGTGTTTTTATCACATGTGAATCTGTAGTTATTTATCTACTCGTTTCGATTTAGTAACGAATACATGGGATGCTTGCTTTTCCATTCTTAAGATACTTTACTTAAGAGAATGCTCCCAAAATCCTTTCAGGTAACTACAAAAGGCACAAAGTCTCCATCTCTTTATGGCTAAATAGTGTTCCATGATATACATATACCACAGTGTATTAATCCATTCATGGGTTGTTGGGAACTTGGGTTGTTTCTATATCTCTGTGATTGTGAATTGACCTGCTATAAACATTCTAGTGAAAATGTACTTTTGGGAAAATAATTTTTTTTCTTCTAGGTTGATACCTGGTAATAGGATTACAGAATCAAATGGAAAGTCTATTTTTAGTTATTTGAGGATTCTCCATAATTCTTCTTGAAAAGGCTGTATTAGTTTGCAGCCCCACCAAGAGTGCATAAGTGTTCCCCTCCCTCCACACTCATGCCAGCATCTGCGGCTTTGAACTTTATGATGTGGGCTATTCTCACTGGGGTTAGGTGATAACTCAGGGTGGTTTTGATTTGCATTCTTCTGATGATTAGGAATGATGAGCATTTTTCATGTTTGTTAGCTATTGTCTGTCATCTTGGTAAAAGCTTCTGTTCATGTCTCTTCCCCAATGATTAGTGGGGTGGTTTGTTCTCATCTTGTTGATTTGCTTGAATTCCTTGTAGATTGTGGTTATCAGCCCTTTGTCAGTTTCAAAACATGTGAATATCTTCTCCCATTCTGAAGGTTGTCTGTTTGTTTTTTTGATTGTGTCCTTACCTCTACAGAACCTTTTTAACTTAATCAGGTCCCATTTATTAATTTTTGTTGTTGCTGCAATTGCCAATGAGATCTTCTTCATGAATTCTTTCCCAGGCAGATATTGTAAAGAGCTTCTCCCACATTTTCCTCTTGAATTTTTATCATTTCTGGTTTTAGATTTAATTTTTTTATCCAGCTGCAGTTTAATTTTAATCCTGAAGTGGCATATGCAGCGACTGCATTGACATCAGTCAGAGTGACAATTGCAATGATGTTTTTACCTGCAGGGATAATTATTAGTGGGTAGTCAACCATGGCATCCTGAATGGGAACTTTATTATTGTAGGACTTGCAGATATAGTCAGAAAAAGTGTAGGTATGGTGAGCACAAACCATCATTGGGTTACCAAAATAGAGCAAGACAGAAGTGAACAAGCTCACAATCTTTTAATGTTGGCCATATGTTGAGAAGGTCTTCTTATGATGCTATTATGTAATATGATGTTTGACTTTTATAGATTATTAAATAAGTTCTACTATCTAGAAAAGTAGTTGACTTTATTCAGAGAAGAATATAGTAACTGATATGATCTCATGTACCCCTTCTAGAGAAAATGTGTGCTTCTTCGTTTGCTTATAAGATAGTTGCAGGCTGTCCTACATAATCATGGTATTGTCAAGATAGTTGAATGGCTAGAGGGGTTCACATGGATATTGGGCAGCCAAAGTGTTATGTATGTGCCTAACACCGGAGATATTTATATTGAAAATAAATCATCATATCCTTAATATAATGATATTCAAAATAGCATTGCAAGCTTCTAGGAGCATCTGTAAATATTGTAATAATGAACAAAAGATTATAAGAGGTTTACCAGTTAGACATGTAAAGAGGGGACAGGGAAGGTTTCACTACAAGTGAAGTCACAGACAATATGAATAATTATTCATGGGGAAATCTCCATATGCATATTATACCTTAGATTTGCCCAACTGAATAACAGTACACCTTTGTATCAGTGAACACCCATAACAAAGAATGAAGTCTATGATAATTCCTGTCTCTCTGCTGTTAAACATACAGTACCTAAATTTTATTTTTTAAAACAGTAGAACCCCCATAGTTGACTACCTCCCTACATTAACCACATCAAGTTGACCTGATTTTCATAGATTGGAAATATGTTGTACAGTTTGCTGTAGTCCCGTGGGTGGTCAATTTACAGAAGCTCTACTATAAATACATCTTACAGATACTCCTGAAAACTTCTTATTGATGATAGAGAAACAAAGATGACTGTCTTCTTTTGGATTTCAGTTTTCAGAGTCTATCATTTCTAGATATCTGAAAATCAAAGTAGATTGTCACACTGTAATCTGACGTTAAGGAACAACTTCCTGCTATCACAGGGCAGGTCATCACTAGAACTTTTGGAGCCTTAGGAGCTCTGTATACCACCAGGTAACTTGTTAGTCATTCATAGTATTTTTACTGGATATGACAGCGTTAGGAATATTCAAGTTTGCCAAGTTATCCAGAGATGTAAAGAGCTTACTGACTTTGTAACTGTGTGGTCATGAGTTCTGAATATTTTCATAATATGGAATACACCATCCCTGGCTTGTTCTAAGTTATCCCTAAATAGTTATTAGGAATAATGACCAGGATGGATTGAGTTATTTATTATTTCTAGCCCTTTCCAACCCATGAAAGGAAAGAGCTTTCATATATACTATTTAGAAATTATTTAACAGGTTTCTTGTCAGTCAATTAAATTTAATTTCACAATATTGCTGTTAGGCTTTAAAACCTACAAAGGAAATACTTCATTTATTTCACTACAATGCAAACAGTAGCGATGGTGCTATGCAGATTGGGTAATCTGAAACATCTTGACTTCTCATTTACATTTCTAAATAAACAGAATTGAGTAAATTTAGAGAATTTAAATTTAGCATGTGATATTTATTGCCATTTCTTTGTATTCATCATCTTCTGTAAGCATATGAATGAAAAATTCTGAGTGTAACTGGAAAAGATTTTCAATTCAATTATCAAATGCTTGTCAAATATACAGGAGCGGCAGAGGTCTTCCTAAGGTCTAGCTAAGGGTGTCCAAATGCAATCCCATTAAAGATTGCTTCAGTCATCATTCTCTCAAGCCAGGTTCAAAAGGGCTAACTCAGTTTTTTTTAAAGGAATTTTTAAATTATTACATATGCCCTTTATTGTCAGTGAAAAACAATCACCTTTTCTACTCATAAGGTAATTGTGTTCAATGTCGACAAAGGACACTAAGCTCAGTAGTTCTGATGCACAGACAAGTTGTGCTGCTGTTGAATAATGTTCTTATTTTGTATGTGTCAAGGCCAAATAGCCTGCTTAATTTAAACATATAGCAAGGCAACAGTTTGTTTTCATTTTAAAGGAGAGTTACCTGATTGAAGGCTTTCTCTATAATAAAACTGTTAAAACGAATTGACAGTCAATATTCCTAAACTTTAACTTGGCTAATCCTGCTCTTAGCAATTGCACTAGTGCATTATTTAAAAACGTTGGTTATCCAAGGAGGGAATAAGAGTAGATTGCTTCCTTAGTGAATTTCAGTTTCATATTGAATGCTGCAATATATTAGTGCTATTTAGAGATTATATATTCAACACACATGATATATTGTATTTTTCATGACCGAACACAAAATAAATACAAACCTTCTTGGGTTTATACAACTCTAATTTTAAGAGGTATGAATAACCTAATTGTATCATGGGTTATCAGGGAATCTTTAATTTAAAAAATGACAAATGAAGCTAATTATACTACAGATTAGTAAGTAATGTTCATTTATAATAGCAAGAAAAATTTTAATTGATGTAAATACATAAACTAATTTTTTAAGTGAACAGAATAACTTTAATTTTTAAAAATGACCTATTCACAAACTTAGCAGTACTACAGTTTATTAATTAGTACTGATTTATGATGATGGGGAAATAAAAATATAAGCAATCTCAAAACACTACAATGATATCTTTATCATAATTGTACTCATGAAAATTAATAATAATATGTTATGCCTTGTGAAGTAAGTACTTTTTAGCAGTATTATATTATTAACAGAATACATACACATATGCTGTTTCCTACTTTGATAAATATAATAGTTATCAAACTCAATAAATTACTATCAATATAAAAAACTCATGTTGCTATGCAAAGTCCTAAGGTTATTATATCAGCACAAATACTTTCAGTCTAAGAGCAATGATTCTGACAGATTCGAGGAGTAAATTCATATAATAGAATGTCATGATCCAAGCAAAATCTGACCACCTAAGATAAAATTATAACCTACATATAGAAGGAAGACTCCATAAAGAAACATTCTATTGAAAGTTAAATAATTTTCAGAGTGATTTTGTATGTATGGTTCAGCATATTACTGAGTTAATGGAAAACAAAACTGATTTTCATTAATAGGAGCAGATATTTTTGATGATTGTTTACATTTACATTAGTCTTCAATTGATGGATCTTTGAAAATAACATTTATATTTAAAAAGTTCATTTTTATATCTTTTTCATATCTGGATAGCCCTTAATTAATAAATTTGTATCTTCTTTTGATACATATATATGATTTTATTGTTTAAGTTCTCTAAAATATTTTATATTCAGTGAAGAGAGAATTTTAGATTGAGAGGAGAGATGAGGCTAAATTAAAATAAGAGCAAAGATTTTAAAAACGCTAAGCCACTGTAGTCTATTCTTGAAATATGAACAAGATTTTTGTGAGTGGGGAAAGGTGTGAGTCCAGTTTCAGGCTTTTACATGTAGACATCCAGTTCTCCCAACACCATTTATTGAATAGGGAGTCTTTCCCCCAAGGTATGTTCTTGTATGGTTTATCGAAGATTAGGTGGTTGTAAGATGTTAGTTTCATTTCTTGGTTTTCAATTCCAAGTGTCTATGTCTCTGTTTTTGTGCCAGTACCATGCTGTCTTGAGCACTATGGCTTTGTAGTACAGACTAAAATCTGGTATGCTGATGCCCCCAGCTTTATTTTTGTTACAGAGAACTGCCTTGGCTATATGGGGTTTTTTCCGGTTCCATACAAAACGCAGAATCATTTTTTCCAAATCTTGAAAGTACGATGTTGGTATTTTGATAGGAATGGCATTGAATAGGTAGATTGCTTTGGGAAGTATAGACATTTTAACAATGTTGATTCTTCCCGTCCACGAGCATGGTATGTTCTTCCATTTGTTGATTCAAGATGGATAAAGGACTTAAAGTTAAGGCATGAAACAATAAAAATCCTCCAAGAAAGCATAGGAAAAACACTAGAAGATATTAGCCTGGGGAAAGTCTTCATGAAGAAGACTGCCATGGCAATTGCAACAACAACAAAAATAAACAAATGGGACTTCATTGAACTGAAAAGCTTCTGTACAGCTAAGGAGACAATAACCAAAGCAAAGAGACAACCTACACAATGGGAAAGGATATTTGCATATTTTCAATCAGACAAAAGCTTGATAACTGGGATCTATAGAGAACTCAAATTAATCCACATGAAAAATGCCAACAATCCCATATATCAATGGGCAAGAGACATGAATAGAACTTTCTCTAAAGATGACAGACGAATGGCTAACAAACTCATGAAAAAATGTTCATCATCTCTATATATTAGAGAAATGCAAATCAAAACAACCCTGAGATATCATCTAACCCCAGTGAGAATGGCCCACATCACAAAATCTCAAAACTGCAGATCCTGGCGTGGATGTGGAGAGAAGGGAACACTTTTACACTGCTGGTGGGACTGCAAACTAGTACAACCTTTCTGGAAGGAAGTATGGAGAAACCTCAAAGCACTCAAGCTAGACCTCCCATTTGATCCTGCAATCCCATTACTGGGCATCTACCCAGAAGGAAAGAAATCCTTTTATCATAAGGACACTTGTACTAGACTGTTTCTTGCAGCTCAATTTACAATCGCAAAAATGTGGAAACAGCCTAAATGCCCACCAACCCAAGAATGGATTAACAAGCTGTGGTATATGTATACCATGGAATACTATTCAGCTATTAAAAAAAATGGAGACTTTACATCCTTCGTATTAACCTGGATGGAAGTGGAAGACATTATTCTTAGTAAAGCATCACAAGAATGGAGAAGCATGAGTTCTATGTACTCAATTTTGATATGAGGACAATTAATGACAATTAAGGTTATGGGGGGGGAATAGAAAGAGGGAAGGAGGGAGGTGGGTGGGGCCTTGGTGTGTGTCACACTTTATGGGGGCAAGACATGATTGCAAGAGGGACTTTACCTAAGAATTGCAATCAGTGTAACCTGGCTTATTGTACCCTCAATGAATCCCCAACAATAAAAAAAAAAAAAAATATATATATATATATATATATATGAACAAGATGATCGTGAAGGCCCAGGTCAACATGTTCTGCCTCTTTTTATTACATACAGAATCAAGCTATAGAATACTGTATGTGGAAAATAGAAATGATAGGCCAGGTGCAGTGGCTCATGCCTATAAACCTAGCAGTCTGGACGACTGAGGTAGATAGGCTGAGCGCAAGAGTTTGAAACTGGCCTGAACAAGGGCAAGACCCCATCTCTACTAAAAATAGAAAAATTAGTTGGATATTATGGCAGGAGCCTGTATTCCCAGCTACTAGGGAGGCTGAAGCAAGAGGATCTCTTGAGCCCAGGAGTTTGAGGTCACTGTGAGCTATGATGCATTATACCCAGGGTGACAGAGTGAGATGAGACTGTCTCATAAAATAAAAGGCAAAAGAAAAAGAAAACAGAAACAAAAACATAGACTTTGTACGTGTAGACTATTTTCTTTGTTACTTGAGCCACGTTACAGATATTAAGAAAAAATTAAGGAATATTTATCTCATAGAAATGTTTACTCTTTAATCCTCTGTCTTTGGGAGGTTGGTCACACAAAGGGCAAGAGTTAACAGTGAATACCTTATCTAGAATTCAAGTCATTATTAGATGATTGCAGAGTTGCAATCATCTCCACAAAATTTAAATACGTTCTACCTTTTTGGTTTTCCTTCTATAGGTACAGACCACTTTGCTTTTATATACACATCTAAATATAATCATGTAGAAATAAAGGAACATTACAAATCTTGAACTGTGCTTTTTCTGGGTTTGATGATAGTGATTTCATAATAACCAGCTTTATTCCATTTCATAGCGTGTCAGTTCGTAAATGGTTGGCCTGGTATCTTTCTATGTTGTCAGCATTCTCATCACTTGGAAAGACAAATTGGCAACTCCCTTATAAATGACCAAATTGAGTGCCATCTGTTACAATGAAGGGCTACCTCAAGGATAACTTTTACTGAGTGTGAGTTGGAGTTTTTATTATAGCAACAAAATTGAGAAGCATTTCTAGTGGGCCCATGGGGTAGCGCCTTTTGGTCTAAAATCATTGTTCTCAATTTTTTATAAACTCTGCCTTCAGAAACTGTTGTAGATGACATGCAATAGAATTTGTATTTTTACAAATTATATTAGCAGAAAATTATCTGCTACAACATACATTCCCAGAGATCAAAGAGCTAATATATTAACCATTATAGTCAATACACAGGCACCTACAATAAAATCCTACAGAATATTATTAATCACAATTAATCTCTTTTTAAAAAATTACTTATTTCATTGACATTCATGCTTAATGTAGAACATCCTCTGTGGGACTAACTCTGCAACAGACTATCATCTGATAAAATGAAAATAATTTTAAAATAATCCAATAGTGGAATAAGATGTATTAACAAACTTAATTTAATAAACACCATTGATTTTGTTCAAATCTGTTAAAACATTTTAAAGAAACTGTCACAGCAGAGTTTCCTGCTACACATGGAAACTCCTAAACGTAACTTTACCTTAAAAAAAATGTATATAGGGTGGTGCTTGTGGCTCAATGAGTGGGGTGCTGGCCCCATATGCCGTCAGTGGTGGGTTCAAGCCCAGCCCCAGCCAA
Source organism: Nycticebus coucang (assembly GCF_027406575.1). Classification (NCBI taxonomy): domain Eukaryota; kingdom Metazoa; phylum Chordata; class Mammalia; order Primates; family Lorisidae; genus Nycticebus; species Nycticebus coucang. The sequence goes on along the minus strand of NC_069794.1, from coordinate 43,131,397 downwards.
AACTGCAAAAAAAAAAAAAAAAAAAAAGTATATATGTGAAGAAAAAAAATAAAAATATTACCCCTCGTCAGTTTTCCTAGCAAGTATGTAAATTAACTACTTTCAAAGAAATAAACAAACAAGAGTTCTTCAAGGCCATGATAGAGCCTTCTTCATTAAGACCCATTCTGTTAGATCTTGGATTAGTAATTTTTGACTAGATCTGATGTATAGGTTCATAATGCTGCCTTGCTCTAAAAAATATACTTTACACCTACAAATTGCTCAGTTGTGTGACCCAGGCCCTTCTTTGTAAGACATTTACTCATTAACTCATTTCTTCTCGTAACAATTACTTCTTTTTTGGAAATTCTATTATAATCCTTCATATTTACATTGCATTTTATATTGCACATGTGAGATTTTTTTTTTTTTTTAAGATTGATACAGCATTAAGTACTTAATGCTAAGGAGGTTGGAGAAAAAATGGGGAAGATATTTGTTTTCAGGTAGATTCATTTTTGTTATTTATCTTTTATGAGAGAAATTGGAATGGTAAGTGATAGGTGAAATGCACATGATTCAGACTAAGCAAGTGGTATCACTTTTATTTGTCATTTTGAGAATTATATCCTAAATATTGTGGGGGGATTTTTTTTGTTGCTGTTGTTGTTGGCTTTTTTGTTTTTGGCTAGGATAGTATTGGACTTCCAGAAAAAATAAGGAACAAATGTTTAGGGAAGGCCAGAAAAAAAAAATTAAGAAAACTAAAAAAGTAATTTGATTGCTACTGAAAGTTTGAGGTTTTCCAGATTGACAACCAAGGTACTCAGACAAAACATACCCCTTCCACCCAAAAAAGAAAAAAATTAATGTAAAAATAAAAAATTCCTACTGGCCTGTTGCTGTAAATCCCAGAAGGTGCATTAATGTAAGAAGGCAGCAAGCCTCCCATTATGAATAAGCTTAAACATTGCTTAAACATTGATTTAAATTGATCTCTTTTAGGTTATCCAGCTTCTTTTCTATTCTATTCTCTCCCTTGTGTTTAGTTTTACCGAGTTTTAATCAAATTACTATAAAATGTTCTGAACTTAGGTTAGAATTTAGCATGAAAACAACAGAAAAAGAGAGAAAGAGTTTTCTGAGTAAGGTAAGTCAAATGACTCGCCCCGCAATTAAGCTGATGAGGACTCCTGAAGGGCAGAGAGAAGAGGGAAAACTCATGCACTTGACACAAGAAAAGCTGAGTAGCCAGAAGATTTCATCAGAGGGAAGGCTCTGAGGATGAAAGGTTGTCAACGACTCCCTTGGGAATTGCACTCTGAAACGTCAGAGTGCAATCCAAGCTTCTTTCATTAGTATAAGTGTTCCTGCACAAATAATTTTTCGTAGCCATTTGGCTTAATCTTAGAAATTGGAGGGGCAAAAGACCTGTTAGGTCATGATGTTTGTCATTCCAGTGCAAAGTACAAACAATGTGTCTTGCAGACAAGAATGCATAAATTAACAGAGAAGCGGGACTTCCATAGGGGAACTGTGGAACTGCCGTTTTCTTCTGTAAAAAGCTTTAGGAAGTACAAAGTTCTGTATACATATATTTTTATAATTGAGCTATTTGGACATAGACCTTTTTTGCAAAGCCTAAGGCTGAGCAAGTGTTTGAGTTAAGACAAGATAGTAGGAATAGTTAACAGCATCACAGGGAGAGGACCCATAGAGAAGCAACTGTGACTTATTTGCTTTGTAACTTTGATAATGATATTTTAGCCTTCTCTGCCAGAGTTTCAATTATAAATAGCAGTAGGATGCTATCTAATATCATTGCTATGATTCATAATGAACAAATGCAGAACATTAAAATATAAACTGTATTTTAAACTACCTTTTAAGTTGATACTGTTCAAAGATACCCAAATGGTGTAATTTATTTTACTTCATATACAATGGAAAACATGGTATAACTGATAAGAAAACATGACTGTATTCAGAAATACTATTTTAAAATGCCCTGATCTTATGGTAGTATTTGCTTGTTGTTTTACAGTCAAAGAAAAAAAAAGTGTTAAATCATTAACGCCACACTACTCAGCTTCCAAACTGCATAAATATTACAAAAGAGCAAAGATATAAATTATGCGAAAATTGTTTGAATGCTTTGGACTAGAAAATAATGTGGCATTCATAAATAATTTTATTCTCAGTATTACTCTGTCTCGTAAAATTTAAGTTGAAAAACTCTCTTTTCCTCTCTAATTTCATATCCCATTTATTTCACTTACCTATTCATTTATCTGACGGTGATAATATGCCTGTAAAATCTCTCTTTTTGATCATGTATATTTGACAAACAGGTTTTGTTTTTCTTCTCTATTTCTCCAGGCTAGACTCTGTTTAGTGATGTGCACCTGCTGGTGATGTCAGCCATCAGGCACTCCCAAAAGTGATGGGAGATTAAGGAAAACAAGGGATGGCTTAGGTTGTTAATCAGTGTAATATGTACATTGCTAAAGCATGGAAACATTCTAGCCAACTATAGAATCCCTGGCCAGATATGGATGTATAATATATGTAAGTTTTAATAGAAAATACATATGATTTTATGGGTTTTTCATTTGTTTGTTTTGCTTTTCAGGGAAAATATTAAACTACTCTAGAACTGAAATTCCTGAAGATTCTTTATTGGGAGATATAGTGATGAGTCTATACCCTGAACTACCCTACATTAGGGGTCAACTAAAGAGAATAAGAGAACCCAAAGCTTTTATTTACCAGTGTTGTACTTTGACAGTGATTTCTTTTTTAAATGTAAGTGCTTTCAAACCTTGGAAGTACCACCATTTGGTAATCTTAACAGGTGAATAATATGAATCTAGGAAGCAAAATTATGGAGGACTCTATACAAGAAAGAACTGTTCATAAGCCCCCATGTTGTTTATTCATAACACAGGTACAAACACAGGGAATTTGACTTCAGAGAAATAATAGCAATTACTAAGATCAATGAGGTAAGCTTTATAATGACAAATGGAATAAGTGTTTTTGAGCAAAGTCTTGAGAATAACTGTGAGTTCAAGTGATGGGATTTGGGAAGAGCAGCTCCAGTTGCATATCAAAGAAAAGTGTAAGCTGTGCCCAGCCTGGGATGAGCTATTAGGTATTCATTGGTTTTTTCATCTTCACAGAGATAATGATCTTTAAGAAATATTCTAGTAGTATTAGGATACCTGTAGTGTGCAAAAGAGGTATGGACATTTAAAGTTATTTTATAAAAATTGCTTAATGTAAATGGCTTTTTAAAAGGAAATTGTATATGTTCAAGTTCTTACTCCCATCCTATTAACATCTCTATCTAAAAACTATTTGCTTTATTCACTTACTATTCACATGAGGTCCTTATGTGCAATGTTTCACAGTCTCACTCTGTTCTAACTGCCTTCTCTTTTTATGACTTAAGTCTCAGAGCTCTCAAAAGGAAGCTAACATGGGAAAGAAGTGCCCGAGTGCTTTATGTATGAGTCTAACCTCTGAAATCTTCTGGATGAAGCTGTAGGATCTTCTGCCTGATCCAAATCTCTGAGCATGGAGTTCTGGCTTTGTTCGAGTTTTCTCCTATGCAACTTGTCGATAAGTAGGCTGGAACCAAGATCACTAGATTTACCAAATTTGCCTCAATATGTCCAAAGATGTAGCAAAAATAATTACCCAGAATTCAAATTTAGCTAGACAATCTATATGTTATCTGACAACTGTAAAGACAAATATAAATATAAATACAAGTGTCTTAATTCTCCCTGTGAAAATAAGGGAAGAGAGTTATCTTTGTAACTACTTTTTCACCTTTTTAAAAATGTACATAAATACTTTTGACCAAATATGTCTTTGGAAGCTAGCTTTTTGTCACTTTTATGACCCAGGAATGTCTTCCTTAAGAACTGAGAAGCCACCTCTCTAAAATGTACACATCAATGGAAATAGCACCCATGCATCCCGGTTTCTCTGAAACAGTAATAACTTAACTTTAGTGGACATCTTGCTCCAAGTTGCAAAAAAAGTTTCTTATTACCAAGATGTGACAGCTCATTCCCTGCCCCAGAAAAAGCGAATGAATTTTTATATATGGTCACCTCAATTACTGGGTCAATCCTGGATAAACCATTTGTTACAAATGTGATCATCAGGTCCTCTTACTCAAAGTCTGGTTATTACTTGTCTTTAAAAAGTGTATGCAAATGTTTTTTGTTTGTTTATATAAAAGGGTGACATTTCTTTCTGTCTTTGTAATCTCGTAGTAGATAGCCTGTAATGCATATTGCATTCTGCCTTAATACATAGCAAATTATTACATTATTAGAACTCCTTTTTTTCTCGACTACCATGTGGGGAGATCAGTCTAGGTTGGGAGAAGATTTTGGTTTTTATTACATTTCCTCAACACAACCTTGCCTGAAATACTAAATTCACATTTTAGTTTTGATTTTAGATTTTCAATGTAGTAGGCATAGAGGTGAAGTTGACCTTAACTGGGTCAATGTACATAGTCATAGTACAATACCACTAAATTTCTGGTGTTTTATTTATCATAACATTCATTATGTTGAATGAAGAATACAATTCATGAATACAAAATTGCTCAATGGATGGTTAATCATCAAGTTAAAAGAGTTTTGATGACTTTGTTCTCAAACTCCTCTAAGGTTCTCTTAATCTATTTTCATATAATTAATTTGATCTGAAGACTGTTCTATGGCCAAGCTGGTAGGGCTTTTTGTTGTTGCTGAGGCTCTGAAAACACTATTCCAAAATTAAAGCCTCAGCAGCAGACTTAAAAATGAAAAGTTTTTCTTTTCCCTTCTCCTGCCCTCCTGTTCATAGGTCCTATTCTCCCCCAAGACTAGCCAAAGAAACTAGAATCCCTCTTTTTCAAGGCTAGTCGTAGAAACCAGAATGCCTTTTCTTGAAAAGCAGACATAAAATCTAAAAATATTACTCTAACATTCCTTCTGCCTTTTGTTTGTAAGATCTGGCTTGAAAGAAATTATTTGACTTATCTTGTTCCACTATGGATCATGAGACTCCCATTCCTGAGAGGGGGCTGCCCCATCCCTAGAAGGAAGAAATGCACACTTGGAGAGGCCAGCAAAATGGACGATCAGGGCCCAGTGGATTTCCCCACTCAGTGGACTAGTGTTAGATCATTCACTTTGTGTTCAGTAACTATTTCTACACTGTTGTCCATAACTTTGTTGAATCTAGCATAAAAATGAACCATTTCCCCTATATCTTTGGGCCTCTGTTTTTAAGATTAAATAAATTTGCATACTTTTTCTCTGATTAATCTGCATATTCTCTTTGATTTTTTTTCAGTGATGCTTTGAAGAATCCTGGCCTCTTCGTTTGATATATGATGCTATCTCCACGGAAGCCAATGGAGTCAAAGTTCCCTCCAAATTTTTTAACCTGCCATAGTAATAGCTTTGGAAATTTTATTCAAATTGGACCATTTTCTTTTGTCAAGAAAAGAATACCTAAAACTATGTAAATACTTGGCAAAATTTTAAATACCTTTAAAAAAGTATTTATTTATTTATTTTTTACTTATTTGAGACAGAGTTTCACTCTGTCTCCATAGGTAGAGTGCCAGGGCATCAGAGCTCATAGCAACCTCAAATTCTTGGGCTTAAGTGTTCCTCTTGCCTCTGTTTTTCACTTTTAGTGGAGACGAGATCTCACTCTTGCTCAGGCTGGTCTCAAACTCCTGAGCTCAACAATCCACCTGTCTCAGCCTCCCACAATGGTAGAATTACTGGTGTGAGCCCTGTCCTTGGCCTAAATTAAAATGTTTAATTGAAGAAGAAATGTAGTTTCAAAACAATAAAGCTACTTATCGCTTTACATTGTTTGATTTTATTGTGCTTCACAGATATTACACTTTTTACATATTGAAGTTTGTGACAAGTCTGCATCTAGCAAGTCTATAGTTACCATTCTTCCAAGAGTATGTGTTCACTTCACATCTCTAAATCACATTTAAGAAATTATCACAATGTTTTAAATATAATTGTTATGATATCTGTTACGGTGATCTGTGATCAATAATCTTTTTGTGATCAGTAATCTTTGTTGTTACTGTGGCATTAATAATTATTTTGGGGCCCCATGAACAGGGCCTAAATAAGATGGTAAATTTAACTGGTTGTTTTGTGTATTCTGACTGCTCCACGAACCAACTGTTCCTTCATCTCTCTCCCTTTTCTTGAGCCTCCCTATTCCCTGAGAGAGAACAATATTAAAATTAGGCCAGTTAATTACTTTACAATGGCTGCTAACTGTTCAAATAAAAGGAAGAGCTGCAAATACCTCACTTTAAGACAAAAGCTAGAAATTATTAATCTTAGTAAAGAAGGAATATCAAAAGTTGGGTTAGGCTGAAAGCTAGGATTCTTGGCCCAAACAGTTAGCCAAGATGCAAATTCAAAGGGAAAGTTCTTGAAGAAAACTAAAAGTGCCACTCCAGTGAATACACAAATAAGAAGAGGGCAAAATAGTCCTGTTGCTGAGATGGAGAAAGTTTGACTAGTCTAGATACAAGACCAAACCAGACACAACATTCTTTTATACCAAGGTCTAATCCAGAGCAAGACCTTAACTCATCTCAATTCTGTGAAGGCTGAGAGAATTGAATAAGTTGATGAAAAAAGTGAGAAACTACTAGAGGTGGGTTCATGAAGTTTAAATGAAACCATCTTCATAACATAAATGTAAAAGGTGAAGCAGTAAGTGCATATATAGAAGCAGCAGCAAGTTATCCTGAAAATCTGGCCAAGATCATTGATGAACATGGGTACCAACTTTCATTGTAGATGAAATAATCTTCTATTGGAATGAGATGCCATCTGGGAGTTTCACAGATGAAGAGAAGTCACTCCCTGGCTTAAAAGTTTCAAGGAACTGTTTAATTTTGTTGTTAGGGGCTGGTGACTTTAACCTGAACCATTGTTCATTTACTATGATGAAAATCCTAGAACCCTAGATAACTATCCTAAACGTACTCTGCCTGTGCTTTATTAGTGGAATGACAAAGCTCAGATGACAACACATGGTTTCCTGACAATTTTAAGCCCACTACCAAGACCTAATGCTCATAAAAAGATTCCTTTCAAAATATTGTTGCTCATTGGCAATTCACTTAGTCACTCAAGAGGAGTAATGGAGATATACAAGGAGACTAATGTTTTCGTACCTGCTAAAACAACATCCAATCTTTAGCCTAGTATTTGAATTAATTTGTACTTTAAAGTATTATGATGTAAGAAATATATTTCATAAAACTGGAACTGCCATATGTAGTGATTACATTAATTGAACTAAGCAAAAAAAAAAATCAGAAATTTTGATAAGAATTCATCATTTTAGATGCCATTAAGAACATCCATAATTCATCAGTGGAAGTCAAAATATTAACAGGAACAAGAGTTTGGAAGAAGTTGATTTCAACTCTTACGGATGACTTTGGGAGTTTAAGGCTTAAAAGGAAAAAGTAACTGCAGATGTATTGGAAATACCAAGAGAGCTAGAATTAGAAGTGAAGGTGGAAGATGTGACTGAATTGTTGTACTCCCATAACATTTAATAGAATTAAGAGTTCCTTCTCACGGATGAGCAAAAAGAATATAGCTTATTGAGAAGAAATCTGCCCTTGGTGGATTTGCTGCGAACATTGTTGAAATTACAACAACGGATTTACATAAACTTAGTTGATAAAGCAGTGGCAAAATGTGAGAGGATTAGTGCCATTTTCTTTTCTTTTCTTCTTCTTCTTTTTTTTTTTTTTTTAAATAGAGTCGTATTCTGTCATTTTGGCTAGGGTGCACTGTGTCATTATAGCTCACTGCAACCTCAAACTCTTGTGCCAGAGGCCATCCTCCTGCCTCAGTCTCCAGAGTAGCTGGGACGACAGCCTACTGACACCATGCTGGGCTAATTTTTCTATTTTTAGTAGAGATGGGTCTCACTCTTGCTCAGGCTCATCTCTGACTCCAATTTTGAAAGAAGTTCTACTGTGGCTAAAATGCTATCAAATAACATCCCAGGCTACAGAGAACTTTTTCTTGAAAGGAAGAATCAATCAATGGAGCAAACTTCATTGTTATTTTGTTTTCAGATAGTGCCACAGCATTCCAACATTCAGCCAATACTACCATTATCAGTAAGCATCAGTCAGCATCAAGACAAGACTCCTGACCAGCAAAAAACTATGACTTTCTCAGGGCTCATATGATTGTCAGTATTACTTTTTTTTTTTTTTTTATTGTTGGGGACTCATTGAGGGTACAATAAGTCAGGTTACACTGATTGCAATTGTTAGGTAAAGTCCCTCTTGCAATCATGTCTTGCCCCCATAAAGTGTGACACACACCAAGGCCCCACCCCCTCCCCGTCCCTCTTTCTGCTTCCCCCCCCATAACCTTAATTGTCCTTAATTGTCCTCATATCAAAATTGAGTACATAGGATTCATGCTTCTCCATTCTTGTGATGCTTTACTAAGAATAATGTCTTCCACTTCCATCCAGGTTAATACGAAGGATGTAAAGTCTCCATTTTTTTTAATGGCTGAATAGTATTCCATGGTATACATATACCACAGCTTGTTAATCCATTCCTGGTTGGTGGGCATTTAGGCTGTTTCCACATTTTGGCGATTGTAAATTGAGCTGCAATAAAAAGTCTAGTACAAGTGTCCTTATGATAAAAGGATTTTTTTCCTTCTGGATAGATGCCCAGTAATGGGATTGCAGGATCAAATGGGAGGTCTAGCTTGAGTGCTTTGAGGTTTTTCCATACTTCCTTCCAGAAAGGTTGTACTAGTTTGCAGTCCCACCAGCAGTGTAAAAGTGTTCCCTTCTCTCCACATCCACGCCAGCATCTGCAGTTTTGAGATTTTGTGATGTGGGCCATTCTCACTGGGGTTAGATGATATCTCAGGGTTATTTTGATTTGCATTTCTCTAATATATAGAGATGATGAACATTTTTTCATGTGTTTGTTAGCCATTCGTCTGCCGTCTTTAGAGAAAGTTCTATTCATGTCTCTTGCCCATTGATATATGGGATTGTTGGCTTTTTTCATGTGGATTAATTTGAGTTCTCTATAGATCCTACTTATCAAGCTTTTGTCTGATTAAAAATGTGCAAATATCCTTTCCCATTGTGTAGGTTGTCTCTTTGCTTTGGTTATTGTCTCCTTAGCTGTACAGAAGCTTTTCAGTTCAATGAAGTCCCATTTGTTTATTTTTGTTGTTGTTGCAATTGCCATGGCAGTCTTCTTCATGAAGACTTTCCCCAGGCCAATATCTTCCAGTGTTTTTCCTATGCTTTCTTGGAGGATTTTTATTGTTTCATGCCTTAACTTTAAGTCCTTTATCCATCTTGAATCAATTTTTGTGAGTGGGGAAAGGTGTGGGTCCAGTTTCAGTCTTTTACATGTAGACATCCAATTCTCCCAACACCATTTATTGAATAGGGAGTCTTTCCCCCAAGGTATGTTCTTGTTTGGTTCATCAAAGATTAGGTGGTTGTAAGATGTTAGTTTCATTTCTTGGTTTTCAATTTGATTCCAAGTGTCTATGTCTCTGTTTTTGTGCCAGTACCATCCTGTCTTGAGCACTATGGCTTTGTAGTACAGACTAAAATCTGGTATGCTGATGCCCCCAGCTTTATTTTTGTTACAAAGAACTGCCTTAGCTATACGGGTTTTTTTCCGGTTCCATACAAAACACAGAATCATTTTCTCCAAATCTTGAAAGTACAATGTTGGTACTTTGATAGGAATGGCATTGAATAGGTAGATTGCTTTGGGAAGTATAGACATTTTAACAATGTTGATTCTTCCCGTCCATGAGCATGGTATGTTCTTCCATTTGTTAATATGCTCTGCTATTTCCTTTCTGAGGATTTCATAGTTTTTTTATAGAGGTCCTTCACCTCCTTTGTTAGGTATATTCCTAGGTATTTCATTTTCTTTGAAACTATGGTGAAGGGAGTTGTGTCCTTAATTAGCTTCTCATCTTGACTGTTATTGGTGTATACAAAGGCTACTGACTTGTGTACATTGATTTTATATCCTGAAACATTACTGTATTTTTTGATAACTTCTAGGAGTCTTGTGGTTGAGTCTTTGGGGTTCTCTAAGTATAAGATCATGTCGTCAGCAAAGAGGGAGAGTTTGACTTCCTCTGCTCCCATTTGGATTCCCTTTCCTTGTCTTGCCTAATTGTATTGGCTAGAAATTCCAGCACTACGTTGAATAGTAAAGGTGACAGAGGACAACCTTGTCTGGTTCCAGTTCTAAGAGGAAAAGCTTTCAGTTTTACTCCATTCAGTAAAATATTGGCTGTGGGTTTGTCATAGATAGCTTCAATCAGTTTTAGAAATGTGCCACCTATGCCTATACTCTTCAGTGCTCTAATTAGAAAAGGATGCCGGATTTTATCAAATGCTTTTTGTGCATCTATTGAGAGGATCATGTGATCTTAATTTTTGCCTCTGTTAATATGGTGGATAACGTTTATGGACTTGCGTATGTTAAACCAGCCTTGCATCCCTGGGATGAAGCCTACTTGATCATGATGGATGACTTTTTTGATGATAAGCTGTAATCTATTGGCTAGGATTTCGTTGAGAATTTTTGCATCTATATTCATGAGTGAGATTGGTCTGAAATTCTCCTTTTTGTTCCGGTCTTTTCCTGGTTTTGATATCAGAGTGATGTCTGCTTCATAGAATGTGTTGGGGAAGATTCCTTCTTCCTCAATTTTTTGCAATAATTTCTGCAGTACAGCAACAAGCTCTTCCTTGAAGATTTGATAGAATGCTGGAGTGAAGCCATCTGGACCAGGGCATTTTTTGGTTGGAAGCTTTTTTATTGTTTCTTTGATCTCAGTGCTTGAAATTGGTCTGTTCAGGAGCTCTATTTCTTCCTGGCTGAGTCTGGGGAGAGGGTGTGATTCCAAGTATTGATCCATTTCCTTCACATTGTCAAATTTCTGGGCATAGAGTTTCTGGTAGTATTGAGAGATGATCTCTTGTATCTCTGTGGTATCAGTTGTCATTTCCCCTTTATCATGTCTGATTGAGGTTACTAGAGATTTTACTTTTCTATTCCTCGTTAGTCTGGCCAGTGGTTTATATATTTTATTTATTTTTTCAAAAAACCAACTCCTTGTTTCATTAATTTTCTGAATGATTCTTTTGTTTTCAATTTCATTGATCTCTGATTTGATTTTGGATATTTCTTTTCTTCTACTGAGTTTAGGCTTAGATTATTCTTCTTTTTCCAATTCCATGAGATCTCTTGTGAGATTGTTGATGCGCTCTCTTTCTGTTTTTTGAATGTAGGCATCTAAAGCGATGAATTTTCCTCTCAAAACTGCTTTTGCAGTATCCCACAGGTTTTGGTAGCTTGTGTCTTCATTGTTGTTATGCTCAAGGAAGTTAATGATTTCCTGTTTTATTTCTTCCTGTGTCCATCTGTTATTCAACAGAAGATTGTTTAATTTCCATGCCTTTGGGTGGGGTTGAGCATTTTTGTTAGAGTTGAGTTCCACCTTTAGTGCCTTATGGTCTGAGAAGATACAAGGTAAAATTTCAATTCTTTTGATTCTATTGATATTTGTTTTGTGTCCCAGGATATGATCAATTTTGGAGAATGTTCCATGGGGTGATGAGAAGAATATATATTCTTTATCTTTGGGATGGAGTGTTCTATATGCGTCTATCAAGCACAGTTGTTCTAGGGTCTCATTTAGATTTCTTATATCTTTGTTTTATTTCTGTTTAGAGGATCTGTCCATCTCTGTAAGAGGAGTGCTAAAATGCCCTATTATTATGGTATTATCAGATATCATATTGCTCAGACTGAGTAAGGTCTGTTTCAAGAATCTGGGAGCATTTAAATTGGGTGCATAGATATTTAGAATTGAAATGTCTTCTTGTTGTATTTTTCCTTGACCAATATAAAATGACCATCTTTGTCTTTTTTTACTTTAGTTCCTTTAAATCCACATGTATCTGAAAATAAGATTGCAACTCCTCTTTTCTTCTGAATTCCATTTGCCTGAAAAATTGTCTTCCAACCCTTGACTCGGAGCTTTAATTTGTCTTTTGAAGCCAGGTGTGTTTCTTGCAGACAGCAAATGGATGGCTTGTGTTTTTTAATCCAGTCAACCAATCTATGTCTCTTCAGTGGGGAATTTAAGCCATTAACATTTATTGAGATAATTGTTAAGTGTGGTAGTATTCTATTTGTCTTATTTGGTGAGAGTCCATTGCTTAGTTTTATCTTTTGCATCAGTGTGGAGATTAGGTTCTGTCCTTTAATTTCTGAGTTCTTACTTTGCTGCTGATCCATTGTGGTGATCAGTATGCAGAACAGGTTGAAGTATTTCCTGTAGAGCTGGTCTTGTTGTGGCGAATTTCCTCAATGTTTGTATATCCATAAATGATTTGATTTCTCCATCAATTTTGAAGCTTAGCTTAGCAGGGTACAGAATTCTGGGCTGGAAATTGTTCTGTTTAAGTAGATTAAAGGTAGATGACCATTGTCTTCTTGCTTGGAAAGTTTCATTAGAGAAGTCTGCGGTCACTCTGATGGATTTGCCCCTGTAGGTCAACTGTCACTTACTCCTGGCAGCTTGCAGAATCTTTTCTTTTGTCTTGACTTTGGACAGGTTCATCACAATGCGTCTTGGAGAAGCTCGGTTAGATTTGAGGCGACCTGGGGTCCGATATCCCTCTGAAAGCAGTGTGTCAGACTCTTTGGTGATATTTGGGAAATTTTCTTTTATAATATTCTATAGTATGTCTTCCATTCCTCTGGGGCATTCTTCTTCCCCTTCTGGAATTCCTATAACTCGTGTGTTGGAATGCTTCATAAAGTCCCATAATTCTGACAGTGAACGTTCTGCTTTCTCTCTCTTCTTTTCTGCCTCTTTTACTATCTGAGTTATCTCAAGATCTTTATCTTCTACCTCTGAAATTCTTTCTTCTGCATGGTCTAACCTGTTGCTGATACTTTCCATTGCATCTTTAAGTTCCCTAATTGACTGTTTCAGTTCCTTCAGCTCTGCTATATCCTTTTTATATTCTTCATATCGTTCATCTCTTATTTGATTCTGTTTTTGGATTTCCTTTTGGTTATTTTCCACTTTATTAGCAGTTTCCTTCATTGTTTCCATCATTTCTTTCATTGTTTTCAACATGTGTATTCTAAATTCCCTTTCTGTCATTCCTAACATTTCTTTATTGGTGGCATCCTCTGCAGTAGCTACCTCATGGTCCCTTGGCAGGGTTGTTCTGGACTGGTTCTTCATGTTGCCTGGAGTTTTCTGCTGATTCTTCCTCATGAGTGATTTCTTTTATCTGTTTCCTTGCCCTAATTTTCCTTTCACTTCCTCTTGCTCTTTAGGTTCTCATGCCTGTGGACTAAGGGTTACAGGACCAGAAGTGTGAGAAGGTTGAAAAGCAAAAAAGGGATGAAAGAAAGGAGGACCAAGTGATAAGAAAAACAAAGAAAAATAGAGAAAGGAGAAGGGGTGGGTAAAAGGAATATTGACAAAAAGAAGAGAGGCACAGAAAGAGGGAGACAGAGCAATATAGGTGTACAGTAGCGTACTTTGACACAACCTTAAAAAATCCCCACCTTCTGGGGGTGCCCAGTTGGGTGGTTCCCTTGAGATCAGCAGCTCTTTGCTAACCTGATCAGACACAGTACTCCACCTCCACCAAGTAGAGTGCTATAAATCCAACCAAAACAAGCAAACAGAAAACTTTATGGGATAAAATTGGGTGGAAAAACACATGATAGCATTTGAACCACTAGCAAAAATGAAGTTCTAATTATTGAAAAAGGCAGCAATGGAAAATTATAATTAAACTAGAAAATTTGAGAAAGAAAAAGGATCTGCATTTAAAAAGTTGAACTTAAAAAACAAAACAACATCAACATCATCAAAATAAACTAAAAAAACAACCAAACCAAAAAAAAAAAAAACACAACCAAAAACAAAGCAGTATGTATATGTTATTGAATATTGTCTGGACAATATGTGGTCTTCTGGGGTCTGAGATATTAATCACAGTTCTGATACGACTGGAGGCTGCTGATTTCTCAAACCCTAGCAGGTAGACACCCTAAATCTCTCTTCAGCCCACTTAAAAGGCACTTTGAACTTGTTCAATTGCTGAGCAGAAGCTTTCCCAGGAAAGTGCTTGTCGCTGGAATCACTGCTGAAGTGGCTATCCACTTACCCAGTTTGCCAAAACTGGTCTCACTCTGGCCCTGAGGGTTAGGGCTGCAAGGCGGCTCAGACCCCCCCCTTAGGCTACTTGGTCGCTGGGTTACCAGCTCCCACCCAATTCCAGCTCTGCGACCCTGAGGGCGGAGCTTGCCGGGGCAGATCACTCACAGTGGCTCCCTGTGACCCACAGCCAAACACTATCAGCTCCGTCTGGCTCAGCGGCTCAGACTGGGGCCCCAGACAATGGCCAAAGTTCTCCGCACTCCCACTCAGGCTCTCCCCAAGGTGGTTCAACTGAGTGCCAAGTTGAAAGACACCAAAACAGTTCACAGGTAAGGTCTTTCTGGTTTGCAGTCTCGCTGCTACTGAACTTACAGTTGTGGGCGGGTTTAGATGGATTGAACACACGTGAGCACTTGCTGGTTTTCCACTGTTTTAGTCCTCCTCTTGGGGTCCAGAAGTCTCTCGCTGACTCCCTGTATCCTCGCAGAGGTGATGATAGGCAGATCCTACCAGCCAGAGATGCCTGGCATCCTATCTCCCCAGACTCACAGTGCCCAGATGCAAGGAAGCTGTTACTCGGCCGCCATCTTGCTCTGCCTCCTCAATTGTCAGTATTTCTTGACCGTAACTAATTTTTTATTTAAGGTATGTACATTGATTTTTAAATATAATGCTATTGTACAGTTAATAGACTACAGTGTACATATAATACTTCTATGCACTGAAGAAACCAAATAATTTGTGCAACTCACTTTAGTTCAATATTCACTTTATTGTGGTGTCCTGGAAGAGAACTCACAATATCTCCAAAGTACGTCTATATGTGATTATACTGTGTATGTGGTGCATGTGTGTTCATGAGCTTGTGTGTGTGTTTTCGTATACCACTCTCCTTTTAACTATACTATTAAAAGAATTTATCCCCCTCTTTGATCTAATTTTCTTCCCACTTCACTACTCTCTACTCCAAAGAAAATCTACTGCTAAATTTAGTACTGCATACTCTCTTTTCTTTTCTTTATAGATTTATTCCATCTGTATGTATTTCTAAAGTTATATTGCCTTCTTTTGTTCAAATTTACATTTTACATAAATGATTTTAATACATATAGTTGTGCATATATGCTAATAACAAGGGAAATACCATGTCAACACTTAACCTGGAATTAGAACAGTCAAATTTACCAAATTGGTCCCAAATACAGCATGGAACATACTTATATTATTTTTTTTTATATTTTGCTTCTCAAAAACTTTGTTTTATTTCTCAATATTATTTTTGTTCTTAATATAAGCTAGTAATGCAAATGTAACTTATTCTTTTTCACTGCCATATAGAGTTTCATTGATTAAATAACCCCCCTAAAATTTTCTGTACTCTCTACTGGTGATAGAGTTGGGAGGTTGTCCAATTTTCAATAAATTTATCTATGATTTGAATATATATATATATTTTTTTGTAGACACAGAGTCTCACTGTACCACCCTCGGTAGTGTGCTGTGGCCTCACATAGCTCACAGCAACCTCCAACTCCTGGGCTTAAGCGATTCTCTTGCCTCAGCCTCCCGAGTAGCTGGGACTACAGGCGCCCGCCACAACGCCCGGCTATTTTTTGGTTGCAGTTTGGCCAGGGCCGGGTTTGAACCCGCCACCCTCGGTATATGGGGCCGGCGCCTTACCAACTGAGGCACAGGTGCCGCCCCTATGATTTGAATATTTTAATATTAAAAAGCTTAAAAATAGGAAGATACATTATGCTTACAAAAAAATTGCTGCCCATTGTAAGTTATGAGTTCCCCTAATTTTGATTCAAAATTTCTATTGCAATGTAATTCCAAAAAAAAATTATGATACTTGGCCAGTGGATTGCTAACATTTTTTGGAAGTGGAAATGGCCAAAATAATCAAGAGAATTCCCAAGAAAAATAAGCAGGGAAAGTCTCCCTATCAAACATTTGTCAAAAATATTATCATAAATAATATTAACTTAAAATATTAAATTAAATATTAATATGAAAATAAAGATAAAGAACTAAAAAAAGAACAATGATTATATGGAAATATGCTATACAATCAAATTTCTTTGTAGATAATTAAGAAGAGGATACTATTCAGTAAATGATATTGAGAAATTCATTTTTTTAAATGGTGCTCAGTGAATATTTCCACGTTTCTCCACAGTGGAGATTTTATTATTAAATAGCAAGCATAACTTGAAAATTAGTGATAATGAATTGCTCAGAAGAGGTTTAAAGGCTCATCTCCCCTGCATACATTTGCTTAATTTCCAAAGGTAAGAAGCTTACAAGTAATGTAATGTCTCTAACTTTTCACAGTTTGAGACGTAATTATTATCTTTTCAAATGTAAGAGATTAGGGGGTAGAGCAAGGTGGTAGATTAGGAATAGCTCCTTGCTAGCCATTTGCACAGACACAAGGGAATGGGATCTCTAGTCTTCTCTGACTAGAAGATCTTGTTCAGGACCATCACTCCAAGGGTGCAGAGGGGCAGTAGTTGACTCCAGGAATTGGCAAGAATTTATGGAGCTGGATAAGATGAGCAAAGGCTGGTAAGAAACTCCTGATTGTGTGCAGCTGAGTGGCCATACAGCCCTTGTGTGGAGGACTGGTGATGGAAGGGGGCTGTCCTGAAGATTTTTGGTTTTGGACTGGACTGTTCATTGGAGCTGCCTTGGAGAGCTTAAATGTGAGTGGATTCAAGCAGAATCCATCTGCCAGGATTGAACGTGTAGCAAGATAGATTCCCCATCAGCTTGGCTGCTAGCAGGTCATTGTCATTGTGGGAAGCGTACTGCCATTGGATAAGTCTACAGGGTCCCAGTGCATGGCAACTGTGGCACACCTGCCAAACTTGGGCAACCATCCTAGAGGTAAGCTGAAGGACCCTTCCAGTCCCAGGAGGGCCACTTTGCTGGCAGAAGGCACTGTTTGATGTACCTCCTAAGGAAGCTTTCAGGCAACAGTTTTCAAACCCTAA
Organism: Nycticebus coucang; assembly: GCF_027406575.1. NCBI lineage: Eukaryota > Metazoa > Chordata > Mammalia > Primates > Lorisidae > Nycticebus > Nycticebus coucang. Next base: position 43,114,119 of record NC_069794.1, on the reverse strand, counting down.
TCTTGTAGGGACTGAATGCTGACAAAATGGACAGGCCCTAATTAGTATTTTTAATTTTCTTTATCTATTTTTATTTTTTATTTTTTTCTTCTTTACACTGAGTACTGAAGTGTCATTGCATTAATCTGGCTGGGAGGGGTCATGACATAGGGTTGGCTCAAGATCACAAGCTCACAATCTAGGGTAGCCTTTTAGCTTTGGCCTTGGTAGCAATTGTATTGGTAGGACCCAACTGTGACATACTATTGATTTTTTTCTTTGATATTTGGCAGCGGTGGAGTCTTGCATTTGCCCAGGCTGGTAAGAAACTCCTGACTTCAAGGGATCCACCCAGTCCAGCTCTTTAAAGACCTACATTTGTGGACGTGGCCATGGCACCTTCCTGATCACCACCATTTCTCTTGTCACTCTCTTGCGCTCTTTCTGTCCATCGTCTTTCTCTCTCTTTCTTTTCTTTCACTCCACATTTTTTTTCTTTTTCTCTCTTTATCATTTTCCTTTTTTTCTCCCTTCTTGCTCTTTTTTTATTTTTTTAATTTATTTTTATTGTTAAATCATAGCTGTGTACAATAGTGCAATCAAGGGGTACAATGTGCTGGTTTCATATACAATTTGAAATATTCTCATCAAACTGTTCAAAGTAGCCTTCATGGCATTTTCTTAGTTACTGTATGTAGGCATTTGTATTCTGCATTTAGTAAATTTTGCCTGTACCCATTCTAAGATGCACTGTAGGTGTGTCCCCACCCATTACTCTTCCTCCACCATGACCTCCCCCTCCCTTCCCTTTCCTTGGCCTTTTCCCCATAGTCTTGTGCCACATGAAGGCTATAACCCAACTATAATCCCTTCTTGCTCTTTACCCTGCTCTTCCTTTTGCCGAAAGGCCCCTTCAACACCTAATCTCTGAGACAAGGTACTTTAAAGTGAAGGATGTAGTGAGAAGGAAAAAGTAGGGGAAATAAGTTAACAAGAAGAAAACAAACATGAGGAAGGACCAAGAGAAAAAAAATCTAGCAACACGAACAACCAAAACAGAACAACTCGCTCCCAAGGGACTATGAGGCAGCTACCAGAGAGAATTCCACCCATAAAAAATGAATGGAAATGACAAAAAAATAATTTAAAATATGGATGGTAAGGGTAATAAAGGGCATTGAAGAAAAAGTGGAAAAACAGATCCCCAAAATGGATGAAAGATATGAAGAATATAAGAAAGGATATGTAGAGCTTAAGGAATTGAAGGAGTCAATCAGGGAACTAAAAGATGCAGTAGAAAGTATCAATAATGGATTAGACTATGCAGAAGAAAGAATCTCAGAGTTAAAGCACAAAGCTCTTGAATTAACCCAGGTAGTTAAACAGGCAGAAAAAAAAGAGAGAGAAAACACAGAACATTCAGTCAGAGAATTAGGGGACATCATGAAGCATTCAAACATATGAATTATTGGGATCTTTGAAAAGGAAGAAGAATGTATTAAAGGAACAGCGGCCCTTATGGAGAACATAATAAATGAAAACTTCCCAAGTATTACTAAAGATTCTGAAACACTCCATTTACAGCAGCAGTTCTCAACCTGTGCGTCATGGCCCCTTTATGAGGTGGAACTACCCTTTCACAGGGGTCACCTTAATACATCCTGCATATCAGATATTTACATTACAATTCATAACAGTAGCAAAATTACAGTTGTGAAGTAGAAATGAAAATAATTTTATGTTTGGGGGTCATCTCATCATGAGGAAATGTACTGAAGGATCACAGCATTAGCAGGGTTGAGAACCACTGATTTAGAGGGATTTTTTTTTTTTTGAGAAAGTCTCACTTTATCACCCTTGGTAGAGTTCCATGGCATCACAGCTCACAGCAACCTCCAACTCCTGGGTTTAGGTGATTCTCTTGCCTCAGCCTGAGACTACAGGTGCCTGCCACAATGCTTGGCTATTTTTTTTTATTGCAGTTTGGCCGGGGCTGGGTTTGGACCCACCACCCTTGGTATATGGGGCCAGTGCCCTACTCACTGAGCCACAAGCACCACCCAATTTAGATTGGGATATTGAAACTTAGATCATCTCAACACAAATAGAGCATCTTTAAGACACATTGTTATGAACATGTTCAGAGTAAAGACAAAAGAGAAAATCCTGGAAGCAGTCAGGAGTGTGAGACAATTGACCTGTAGGAGGAGATCCATCAGGGTGACAGTAGACTTTTCAGCTGAAACTTTACAAACAAGAGAGGTCATCTACATTTAACCTTCTTAAACAAAACAATTTTCAACCCCAAATTCTGCACGCTGCTAAACTAAGCATCAAAATTGATAGAGAAATCAAAACTTTTGCTGACATACATTGAGGAAATTTGACATATCAAGATCATATCTGCAGGAAATATTTAAACCTATTCTTAACATTGACCATCACAATAGACCACCAGTAAAATAAATGCCCCCAAACTAATAGACAAAACCTAGTTTCCACAATGGTGCAAAGAATAAAACTAAGCAATAGACTTTCACAAAATAAGATGAATAAAACTCCATGAGAGAACTTATCAATTCTCTCAATAAATATTAGTGGCGTCATTTCCCCACTGAAGAGGCAAAGGCTGGCTGATTGAATTAAAAAGCACAAGCCATCTGTATGCTCTAAGTACAAACAAGACTCAGTGTAAAGAGTAGAAAGCAATATTTTAGGCAAGTGGAAACCAGAAGAAAGGAGGGGTCATATCTCATTTGCAGATACAAGTAAGTTTAAAGCAACTAAAGTTAAGAAAGACAAAGATGGTCACTTAATTGTGGTGAAGGGAGTAGAAATACAGCAAGAAAATATTTCAATTCTATATATGTATGTACCCAACTTAAATGCTCCCAGATTTATGACACAAACCTTAATTGGTCTGAACATTAAGTTATCCTACAGCACCATAATATCTTGGGATTTTTTCACCCCTCTGACAGAAATGGATAGATCCTCTAAAAAAAACAAAAAATAAAAAAATAAAAAAAAACTAAACAAAGGAACAAGGGATGTAAATGCAATCCTGGAACAGTTGGGCTTAATAGATAGATATAGAACATACAATTCCAAAGCTAAGGAATTCTTCTTCTGAACACATGTACATACTCTAAAGTAGATTACAATGTAGGATACAAATAAAACCTCAAAAAAATTAACATTGAATTTTGAATTGAAATTACACCTTGTATCTTCTCGGACCATATAGAAATTGCCATACAGCAATTAAGGCAGAAATCAAATCCAACAAATTTTTTTTATCCTCACACAAAAGTGTGCAAATAAAACAACCTTACGCTGAATGACAGTTGAGTCAAAGAAGATATGAAGGAATAAATTGTTAAATTTCTCGAATATAACAACAATGAAGCTACAAGTTATCAAAACCTGAGAGATACTGAAAAGCAGTCCTCAGAGGGAAACTTATTGCATTAGGTGCCTACATTTTAAAAAAACAGAAAGACAGCACATTAACAACCTAATGAATCATATTAAGGAAGTTGAAAGGAAGATCAATGCAATCCCAAACTTAGCAAAGGAAAAAAATAAACAAAAGCTAAATTAGAAACAAATGAAATTGAAAATAAAAAAATCAATGAGAAAATTAATGAAACAAAAGTTGGTTCTTCAAAAAGATAAAGTAGATAAACCTTTGACCAGATTAACTAGAAAGAGAATAGTAATATTTATTCTTTTTTTTTGGCAGTTTTTAGCTGACCCCAGATTTGAACCCACCACCTCCAGTATAGGGGGCCAGAACCCTTCTCTTTTGAGCCACAGGCACCACCCAAGAATAATATTTCTAATAACATCAATCAGAAGCAAAAAAAGGGGAAATGACAAAAGATACCAAAGAGATACAAGAGATTATCTCTGATTATCACCCGAAACTCTATGCCCAGAAATTTGCCCAGTATGGAGGAAATAGACCAATACCTGGAATCATACCATCTCCCTAGATTTAACCAAGAAGAAATAGATCTTTCAACAGATTAATATCATGTACTGAGATTGAAGAAACAATGGAACATATTCTTCTTAGTAAAGTATCTCAAGAATGGAAGAAAAAGTATCCAATGTACTCAGCCCTACTATGAAACTAATTTATGGCTTTCACATGAAAGCTATAACTCAGTTACAACCTAAGAATAGGGGGAAGGAGGAAAGGGAGGGGAGGGAGGAGGGAGGTGGGCAGAGGGAAGGTGATTGGTGGGATTACAAGGGTATATGTGAAACTTAGTAAATGTGGAATGTAAATGTCTTAGCACAATAACTAAGAAAATGCCAGGTAGGCTATGTTAAACAGAGTGATGAAAATGTGTCAAATGGTCTAAGAACCAAGTGTATGATGCCCCATGATCACATTAATGTACACAGCTATGATTTAATAAAAAAAAAGCCCTGGACCAGATGGTTTCATACCAGAATTCTATCAAACCTTCAAAGATGAGCTTATATCTATACTGCAGACTCTATTCCAAAACATTGAGTAGGAAGGCACCTTCTCCAACATGTTCAATGAAATAAACATCACCCTAATACCAAAACCAGGAAAGGAGCAGAAAGAGGGAAGGAGGGCGGGGGGTGGGACCTTGGTGTGTGCCACACCTTCTGGGGGCAAGACATGATTGCAAGAGGGACTTTACCTAACAAATGCAATCAGTGTAACCTGGCTTATTATACCCTCAATGAATCACCAACAAAAAAAAAAAAAAAAAGAATTACAGACAATTTCACTAATGAATGAAAAAATAATAAAAATCATAGCCAACAGATGATAGGTACACAGTTAAAAAATTATACATCTTGATCAAGTAGGCTTCATCCCAGAGATGCAAGTCTGGTTCTATATACGTAAATCCGTAAGTGGAATTCATCAAATTAATAGAAGCAAAAACAAATACCATATAATCCTCTCATTGGATGCAAAAAACACATTTGATAAAATTCAGCATTCTTTCCGAATAAGAACATTTAAGAATATAGGAATAGTGGCACATTTCTTAAGCAGATTGAAGCCATCTACAACAAAGCGACAGCTAATATTATGGTGAATCGAGTAAAACTGAAAGCTTCCACTTAAAATTGAACTCAGACAAGAATGTCCTCTATTACCACTACTATTCAACATAGTTGGAAGTTCCAGCCAATGTAATTAGGCAAGAGAAGGATATAAAGGGTCACTCAAATGGGGACAGAGAAGGTCAAACTCTCACTTTTTGATGATGATATCTTATATTTAGAAAACACTGGATACTAAAACCACATGTCTCGTGGAAGTTATCAAGATATATAGTAACATCTCAGGGTATAAATTTAATGTCCATCAGTATCTTTTGTATATGACAATAACAGCCAAATTGAGAAGCAAATCAAGTATATAATCAGTAGCTTCAAAGAAAATGAAATACTTAAGAATATATCTAACAAAAGAGGTGAAAGATCTTTTGAATGAGAATTATGAAACCCTCAGAAAAGAAATAGCAGAAGACATTAACTAATGGAAGAATATAACGTACGTTTGGCTGGGAAGAATCAACATTGTTAAAATGTCTGTACTACCCACAGCAATCTACGGGTTCAATGCAATTCCAATTAAAATACCAACATTGCATTTTGAAGAACTGGAAAAAGTAGTTCTTCATTTTTTCAGAAAAAAAATAAAATATATATATATATATAGTAAATGCTATTCTTAGTAATCAAAACAAAGGAAAGAAAACCAAGACATGAAACCAGTCTGTAGTTGCCATCTGATCTTTGATAAACCAAACAAAAGCATATAAGGGGAAAAGAAACTATTCAACAAATGATACTGGGAGAAGTGGATAACCACATGGAAGATGAAAACTTACAAAAGTTGACTCAAGATGGATAAACTATTTAAATCTAAGACATTAAATGATAAATCCTAGAAGAAAGTATGGGAAAAACTCTTGAAGATATTGACCTGGGGAAAGATTTGATGAAGAAGACTTCAGCAGCGATTGCAACAGCAACAAAAATAAACATACAAGACTTAAATAAATTGATAAGCTTTTGCAAAGCTAAGGACCCAACATGCAGAATGGGAAAAAAATAGTTTCATGTTATGAATCTGTCAAAGGCTTGATAACTATGATCTATAGAGAACTCACAGTAATCAACAAAAAGAAGAGCAAACAACCCCATCTATCCCTGGGCAAGAGACATGAACAGAACCTTCTTGAGGAAGAGAGACAAATGGCTAACAAACATGAAAAAATGATTATCATCCCTCATCATCAGAGAAATGCAAATCACAGCCACCCTGAGATATTATCTAAACCCAGGAGATTAGCCCATTTAACAAAGTCCCAAAGTTGTAGATGCTATCATGGATGTGGAGTGAGGGGAACATTTACTGTTGGTAGGACTGCAAACTCATTAGCCTCTTTGGAAAGAAGTAATGAGAATTCTCAAAGAACTCAAATTAGAACTCCTATTTGATACCACAATCCCATTACTAGGCATCTACCGAGAAGAAAAAAATCATTTTATCATAAAGACATCTGCACTAGACTATTTACTGCAGCTCAATTCACAATCGTCAAGATTTTAGGTTGTGTAAACAACCTAAAAGCCCATAAACTCAGGAATAGATTAACAAACTGTAGTATATTTATACCATGGAATACTATTCAGTCATAAAAGAGATTTTACATCTTTTTTATTAACCTGAATGGAGTTGAAACACACTGGAAATGTACTCAATTCGAATATGAAGCCAATAAATGATCTAATCCTTGCCCATATAGGAGTAAAACTCAATTCAATTCAAGTTTGAGGGAGGAGAAAGAAAGGATGGGGACAGAGGGCGAGGGGGGATTAGTGTGCTTCCACTTAATGGGCACAATGTAATGGCGTATTACACACCTTTTGGGTGTGAGATACAACTACAAGATACAACTACAAGACTCTAACAATTTGAATCATTGTGACCTGGTTGTTTGTATACTTTAGAATATGTAGATTTTATCTTGTCAGATGATGAAATAATATAATTTTGATTATCATGGGAGTCTATCAGAATTCTGGAAAATAATGAGGCTATTACAACATGGTTCATAGTGTTATCCTTTAGAGATGCCCTATTTTTTCAACTATTTTGGTTTGTGCAGGGGAATACTGGTAGGTTAACTGAGAAGTATGGCGGGAACACATTTGATGTACTTAAAATTAAACTTGAGCATTTGCACTTACTTTCAGACAGCCAAGTGGAATTATCAGTGAAATAATTGAATCTGGCAGTGTATAACTCATAGGTCATATTTAAAATAAAGGTATAAATTGTGAAACCATCAAAACAAAGACCATGAACATGAAAGATGTTGCATAGGAAGCATTATCTATGAGTAGACAATAGATAACAAAAATATATAGAGAGAGAGAGGACCAGGAGTTTCTAATTCAAGGAGTAAAACATTTAAGTTAGGCAGGTTACAAAAAAATGAAAATGTAAACAAACAAACAAAAAATAGTTCCTTTTCTGTCAAAATTGGAGATTAGACCATCTGAAGATTGATATGTGAACAATTTCTGTCTACTTACTTGTTACTTATGAAGGCAACAAATATTGATTGCTATTAAATGCCTGGCACTATTCTGCAACAAAGAATATAGCAGTGAACAAAAGGGACACAAATTTCTACTTCTTCATGGCTAAAATCTTGTGTGTGGATATAAATGATAAATAACAAATAGTTCATTATAGTGGGTTTAAACCTAAAGGTTTAAAATGGGAAAATCAAATAACAGTGTGTAATCCTGTTATTTAATTATTTAATCCCCTTAATTAATTAATCCCCTTAATCTTGTGAATAAAACTAACAAATATTTTAAAGATAAATTACTTAAATAGTTGACATGAAAGAGGAGATAGGTGGAACGATTTGGAGCAGCATTTTATTTTAAGTATGTCTATAGCAGAAGTTTGCTTATTGTTTGTAAATACTTTACATTTGTGAGGACAAGAGAAGAACGGATTATTCTGTAAAAATGGCAAAAAAAAAACAATAGAAAAAAACACTCATGCAAGCATAGATCATGGAATCAAAGGCAGAGAAATGTTTTGTAAAGTATAAATAATTTTCTACCTAATTATTAAAGAATAATATTCTTAGGAAATCTACTCTTTCTTGTGTTTATGCCTGGCCTCATACCATTCTTGTGATAATAAGGCCAAAATTCTGTCAAGATTATTTCAAAGCTTTCTCCACCTCAGAATGACTCCTATGTAAACTTACTTTCATTTTTAATTGGCTAATATTAATCTTTCCCTTGGGCTAAGCTCTGTTAGGGCCCCAATTCTTTTCATTTTGTAAATAAAATTGTTAAATATCTCATTAATTTCCTTATTTCAAGGTTATAGGTGATGCAGCAAAGTATATCTGTCCTTATTCATTCAAAGAGATCTAATAATATACCAACTATAAATCACAATAAAATATATGTTTGAAAATGAGTATAAATATGCTTTATCCAGTAATACTGTAGTTCTTGGATACCATATTTGAGACATGAAAATAAATAGCAATGATTATCATTTATTGAGAACTTAGCATGTACCAGGTTGCTGATATCACATTTACATATATAGAATTTTGGCCATTACACCATTGTCTTTACACCAATGTTACACATAAACAAATTGAAGTACAAAAAGCTTATTTTACTTGCAGAAGTCAGAAAAACTTTCAATGATGGAAACCTTTGTCTCTCACTAAAACCCTGATTGTGACTCAGTCGATATTAAAATTTCATATCTTAAACCTCAGATGTCACAGATATTGCTGGTTAGGAACTAGTTTTTCTGAATCAAGTTTCTTCATGGGAAGTAAAAACTAAGGAGAATAATTTTTGTATTTTATACTCTTAGAAGATAAATTAGTTCATAATATACTGTGGAAACTTAGGGGAACCATAATTGACTAACCCTGTGCGACTAATTCTGGTATAACAGAATGCTCACAGTGTTTCATCACAGAATTACAATGCTAAATAAAATAAGAGAGGAATTACAGATTAAAGTAGCATTATACTATTGTTCTTTGGAGTGCAGGGTAATTGTCAACATTAACTAACTGTGGGTAGGTCAATGAGACACTAAAATTCAACTCTATTTCCTAAGAGAATGGAAATCTATTTTATATTTTATTTATAGCAAAACAAAAACAAAGCAACCCCCCAAACCACAGATAAATGAATAAACAAATAAATAAATAATAAAGAAAACTAGTTTATCATTGAATTATGTGCCAGAAGCTGTGCTAATAGTGTATAATCCTCTCAACTAAAAAGGGAAACATTATCTAAAACCTGGAAATAGACAAATTATTATTGGGAAATCTTTCTCTAAAGTGTTTGACTTGACTGTCTGTTTATTGGGCTATTTCACAACTTCTTAGTGGCAGTGTTTATCTTGACCATTTTGTTCTGGTAAAGGCCTAACAGGTTTCTGTTACTATTGAACATTATATAGTCCTGTACTTCAATTTGTTTATGTGTAACATTGGTGTAAAGACAATGGTGTAATAGCCAAAATTCTATGTATGTAAATGTTTGATATCTTCTATAAGGTAGTTTCTCAAATGCTTTTTTAAAGTAATTACAGTCATCTACCTGTTACCTCATTAATTTGTGAATTAAATATGATCTTTGCCACACATTCATTTTACATCAATAGGAGAGTCATGTTTTGATAATTTTTGAAATTTTGACACTTTTGGAGAATATGCATGAAAATGCCCAAGTAAACTTGCCTAAAAAACTCAAGTAAACTACAGAGTTAAAGAAATGCTTCATAAAGTATTGTGAAGAATATTATTTTTGCTGCACACGTCAACAAGTTAGCTTGCCACAGATTCATTGGTGCTGGCAGTGGGCATAAGATTCCTGGGTCAGAGCAAAGGACTTTACCGCAGCACAGCAGGCAGGATCAATGCCATGCTTGCACAGGTTCCCCGTGTACTTTCTTAGCCTATGGTGCAATGCAAAGAGAGGTCCAGATGAATTCTGCACATACAGCAAGTGTGTGTCACAGTGAAGAGCTACAATTTTACATAACTCTAATCTTTTTACTTGGCTCCTAGCAAACTGTCCAAATTTTGACCTGAAGCGAGGTACTATTTTCGTTAACCTCCACAACAAATAAGTCTGTTCCTTACCCTGGAATGAGGGAGACACTGTGTCTTCCAAGGTCATTAACTGCACAAACACCCTGAGGTATTGTCCAAAGAGCTATTGCCTTTGCTGAAAAACCTTGAGATATCTCTCAACATATGCCTAAGGGACTGTTTAGCCCAGACAGGTTTTCATATCAAGAAGCAATACAGTCTGTCTCCCTGCTCACCTCCTCATCTCCTTTCATCCTCACTTTGGATTGTGTTTTTCTTTTGGATGCACACACTTTTGATAACTTATTCCTCACCGATGACACCAATGATTGTAGCTTGTTTCTACAGTCTGAATATTTGATGATCTCTATAGGATGAATGGTTGAGAACAATTCTGTTAGGTGAGAGATAAAAGAGAATTTGCTTTTGTTAATCATTTCATACTGATGAGCTCAAATCAATTAAAATTTCATAACCACTGAAAAAAAAAATAACCTTTGAGATCCAAAGTAGACAGTGATTATGCTTCTGTTTCCTGTGCACCTATGGGTAATGTTGTATAACTAATAATATAAACTTGTATATGTCTGTGAGTCTGAATATTTGTACTTGAAAAAAAAATCTATCTTTTGTGTAAGCATAAAAAATGTTTTTAGTTTGCAGTGGTTCGCAACCTTCCTAATGCCCTGGCCCTTTAATACAGTTCCTGTGGGTCGCACCCCACAGGTTGAGAACTGCTGCTCTAGAAGGTATTAATAAATTAAATTGCAACATCTCAAATTAGAAAACCTTTGTTTTCATTGATTTATACTGGTAAAGAAATGCTTAAATAAGCAAAATATTTTCAAAATTCCCAGTGAATAAAGCAATAAATCTTCATTCCTTAAATTTACAGGATTTTGTGATAAACAATTCTTCTTTAATAAACTGTTAACTTAGAAAAATGTTTAGAGTGTATATAGTGAAGGTGAATCTTGGAGCTTAGATCAGTATAATATTTGTGTATATGTGTTTAAATTAAATAGCTATATGTTTTGTCCTTGAGTTTATCACTGTAAAAGATGATGTAAGCATACATTTAATTATTTATTTTGAATAAATTTGTATTTGTTTTTAAGAAAGAAAATAATCTGAACTTTCTAAACTTCTTATACAGGTTATCTGACAAGGTTAGCTACATAAGTCATTATATGACATCTTACTTTATGACAAAGTTAAATTTATTAAATTTACTATAATAATAATTACAATATAATTTTTTATAGCACTGGATTGTTTTTTCTTTGTCAGCTTAAACAGTTTCCAAGATCTTTAGGTAACTTAAAGGTTGATTTATTCACTCTAATTAGTGAATAATGTTGACTATCTGAATACTTTCTTAGTAAGACTGAATAATGAAACATTGATTACAAAGCATACATTTAGGTGAATGTACTTTTGCTTTTTTTATATGCTATTGAGAAATTTTATCTTTGGTTCATGTTAATGAATATGTTTATTTTAAACACTTTTAAAAAGGTGCAATATACGTATGTGGCTATAGAGAGTTGCATTCGTCTGTTTTTAAACTTTGCTACTCCATTAAAATATTTGGTTGTAACACATTTCAGAGCTTTCTCTCTCCCACTTTTCTCTAGGAAGTAAGTGACTTGGATTAGAAATTATTCATGTATATAGTTAGAGTAACAGTAGTATAGAAAATAATGGAGAGATGTTAATATTTTCAAGAGTTGAATAATTTGGTTATAAAGTATAGATTTACATTGTTTCATAAAATATAAAGTATAGTAAAAAACACTTGAAGAAATGTAGCAGATTATAAAAGGTTGAGGGTAGTGGATACTATTTTCTTTCGTTCATAAGACTTAAATTAGTCTTCTATTGATGCTGTAACAAATTATCACATACTTTATGACTTAAAATACTCCAAATTTATTATCCTACGGTTCTGGAAATCAGAGTCCAAATTGGGTCTTGCTGGGCTCCAATGAAGATGACAGCAGAGTAGCATGCCTTTTGAAGGCTCTAGAAAAAAATCACTCCTTTAACTTGTACTTCCCAGTTCCAGAAGCTACCTCCATTGCTTGGCTCATGGATCCTTGCAGCCAGCAGTCACATGGCTCTGACATCTCCTTCCATGGTCACATCTCCGACACTTCTGCCTTGGGCTATTCCTTTGGATTTGCATTGGACCTATCTATATAATCCAGGATAATCTCCTCATCTCAAACTTCTTAACTTAATAAAGTCTGAAAAATCCCTGTTGCCATGTAAACATATCCACAAATTCAGAGATTAGGATATGGGCATCTTTTGGGAGAGGAAGGGTACATTATTCTGTCAATTACAGAGTTTAAGAAAAAGTGAAATGTGTTGAAAATCGTATCTATTTATATTAACTTCACTAGTTGTGTTAGTTATCCATTGCTGCAAAAAATATTACCACTAATTTAGCTGTTTAGAATAATGTATTTATCATCTCTGGTAAGGTGTGGGCATGGTATGATGGGTCCTTTGCTTCATGTTCTCTCACAATGTGGAATTAAGTTCCTACAGGGCTGTTTGGTTATAAGCCTCTGTCCCCAGCTGGCCAGCAACAGAAGCCACACTCAGTTTTTTCCCATACGAATATCTGTCCCAAGACTACTGGCCTCATCAAAGCATACAAGCTGAGAAGATAATAGTGAATCTTCCAGAATGAAAGAAGTCACAATTCTCAAAGACATAAATAATAGCCTCTCATCATTGCATTATCTCAACATAGAAGCAAACTTAAGAAGGTGGCTTTGTGGCCAGCTTCAGTGGCCTCTAATCCTGGGAGGCTAAGGCAGGTGGATCACCCGAGATCATGAGTTCTTGACTGGCCTAAGGAAGAGGGAGATCCCATCTCCACTAAAAATAGGGAAAAAAGAAAAAAAAACTAGCCAGGCATTGTGGCAGGCCCCTGTAGTTCCAACTACTCAGAAGGCTAAGACAAGAGGATCTCTTGAGCCCAGGAGTTTGATGTTGCTGTGTGAGCTATGATCATGTCTAAAAAAAGAAAAGAAAAAAGAAAAGTGGCTTTGCATGAGGTTGTAAAATTGTTAATACTAGGAGGTAGGAATTAATTATGAATAAATTAAATTACAATATAATAATTGTAAAGTCTGCCTGCAACTCTCCTTTTCATTTCTATTGTTAATTCCGCTTAGGTATATATTTAATCACATACTTTGGATTTTTAATCTCTGCAAGTTCAATTTGGGTGTTTTTATATGTTTTATATCTTTCTTAACACACTCATGCTTTCTGGTAACTTACTGAACATGTGTTCAGTAATATGTCATAGCTAATCAATATCCTTGTCTATTAATTCTGTCATAAGTATCATATCTGAATTTGTATCTTCTGAATATTTTTTCTTAACCACATATCGTATTTTTCTATCTCTTTTTGTACTTGAGCATTGTGAACTTTTTGTTTGGAGGTGCTTATTTGTTGTTGTTTCTGTATTCCTTCCAATCATTTTCAGCTTTGATCTTAGGTGAAATTGTGTATCTTGGAAATACTTTCAAGGGTAGCTTTTAAGATTTTCAAGGTCAGATCAGAGCAGACTTTAAATTAGGGCTAATTTGTCTCCACTACTGACTACTCTTCCCAAAGTGCCTTAGATTATAAGGTACAACAATACAGCCAGTGGGACAAAGGCTACTCTTATCTCTGTGTGAACCCTAGAAATTGTTTTGCCTACCCATTTCACAATGACAATTTTTCCCTGTCTTTATGTTACCAGAATTTCTTCTTCAATAGGTCCTTGGTCTTGGGGATTCAAAGAATGATTCCACTGACCACAGATCAGTGGCAAGACAGGATTTAATTTACAGAAAAGAATATAGTAAAATCACCAGAACTTCTGGCAGAGGGAAAAACCCAAGTCATAAACTATCCCCCCTCTGCCTGGGTTCTTTGTCTAGGACGATTTATACAGCCTAACAAGTGAATGGATTCAGTCCTTTCTGTGTTGGGGCAAGGTTAAGGAATTGAATGTGTTGACAAATGAATGAACACAGTCACTTCCACTAGGGGTAAGGTGAATGAACCCGTCCTTTCCTGAAATTGTTCAGGCCTAGGAAACTTACATGAAATTGACCAGACCTAGGAATTGGAGGTGGGGGTCCCTGTTTAGCCCCCAATGGGGAAACCCTGCACTGAACCCAGCCCCAGAAGCTGTGTGTTTCACCAGAGGGCAGCCTCACACCTGCCGCGCTGCACCCTAAGCGAGGGTATAGTAAAGTTGGCTCAGGCAGCGGTGTGGGCTCTGCCGAGTTCTCCTTTAACTAAGGAGGGATCCGTGGGTTCCTCTGCTCACCTCCCCTCCTCCGCTGCTCCAACACCCGGGGGCCGAGATGCAGAAGGTGCGGCAGGTCCTCCTGGTGGCTGGCGCTGACCGAGCCCTGGGGCACTGGCAGCCATGTGTCAATTACACGCATATTCTGATCATCACTCAGCTTTAGAGCCTCCCTCTGAGTGGATCTCTTCTGACCAGTACCCTGCCTTCATCTGTAAACTCCCACCTCCTTCTTTTCAACTCTGGGAGACCACTGGGGTCAACCTGAATTCCCTTGCTGAGCTACAGCCTGGAAACACATTGGTGGCAAGGAGGAAGTTGAAATGATCCTAAGGCTCACCTTATTTGCCTTTCTTTGCTCAGGGATAAATGAGCTTAGCTGCCAGATGTCTATATTGTAAAAACTATTCTTGGAAAATTTTTGTCTAAACTTTTAATTGTGTATCATGGGAGTGTAAATTCACTCCCCGTTTTCCCATCTTGGCCAATAGTGAAAGTTTTAGAATATTGTTTTCGTTATTTTTAATGTTTTATTATAAGAAGCAAAAGTATTTTCTTTTTGAGGTCATGGTGAGTTTATTACCCAAACAGTATAACCTAATTGCATCCAAAACCATTTTCAAATCAAACTTTAAACTACTAAGAAGAACAGATTTTTTTTTTTAATTGCTGAATAGTGAACAGATTAGGACCCTTTAAAGGTCAGCAGCTGACTATCCCATGTCACTATCACAGACAATATAACAATTTGTATTGTTCTTTCTTTTTCTTTCTTTCTTTCTTTCTTTCTTTCTTTCTTTCTTTCTTTCTTTCTTTCTTTCTTTCTTTCTTTCTTTCTTTCTTTCTTTCTTTCTTTCTTTCTTTCTCTCTCTCTCTCTCTCTTTCTCTCTCTCTCTCTCTCTCTCTCTCTTTCTTTCTTTCTTTCTTTCTTTCCAATGAATGATACTACTTTAGCCCTTTCTAGCATCCTAACCAAATAATAACCCCTCAGTTCTTACAAAGACTCAATATGGCATCACACTCATGGTAAAGCTAAAAAAAAAAAAGAAAGAAAAGAAAAGAAGAGAAAAATGATGAAAGAAAATAAAAAGTCTGTGATTAGAAACTATAACCCAGAGACAGAAGAGAGATCTGAGGGACATGGTAGAAGGCTATTGAACATAATGGGAAAATCCAATGGCCCAGTGATTTGCTGGGGACGTAAGCCTTGGCCATTAATAAGAACTATAACCAATTAAAAACATAAATAGAAAACAAAATGAAGGACAGGCATCTTTCAAAAGCCACTGGATGCTGTAATTGCTATAGTGAGTAAGGCACTCCTCCATAGTAGGGTGCAGGCCCAGGATGGATGCAGAAGCTAAAGCATACTGAATGCAATTGCTGATGGCTTCTTGGAACCCTAGCCAAGAACATGATCTGATAACCCAGCCAAGTTTAAAAGCAGACACACACAAATGTAGAATCATTTCTGGCTGAAATGAATATTCTGGGTTGTTTAAAATCCAGAATCATTAAAAGCCATGTGGTCTGAGGAAGCACTAAACATCTTGAATCTTCCTGTCCTCTTTTGTAGAAATAGATGGCTACCACCATGAACAGCTCTAGAAAATTTCTCTGTGTCCATACCAGTAGAAGCTGCATTCATTTTATAGCCACATAGATTTTTTGGCTTAAGGGGACTTCACTGTCTCCACACTACTAAAGTTATTCTCAAGGTTAGACTGTCTTAAGGATAAACCAAGAGGAATGATTCTGGCTGAAAAGCCAACTGGCTTACTTACTGAGATTCTCACCTCATCCCTGAAGCCAGGAAGGTGCTGGGATATTTGGCTCTTCATCTTCTCCTCACTAGAAGGAAATAATGGATCCTGGGTTTGTTTAACCAACCGATGCCCTCTCCTTGGATCTTGGTCTCCGTAGCGGGAGATTTTGTTCCAGAGGAGTTCAAGTCTCCGTGTGTATTTGAACTTGCATTTTTCTCTTTCTAACTTCCCAGTACAGAGGTTCCAAAGCTATCCTGGTCTTTTCCTACTTTGTTGTCTGTTCATCTGTTCTTCATTTCCTCTTCTTTGTCTTTTTTCTCTAACAGTGGGGGCTATACTGGTTCCCCAGTTTGCCAAATTTTGATCCTTACACTATTTTGGCCAAATCCTAGGAGAAATAAATCCTAGATTGACAAAAATACTTGTTAAATATAACTAAATTCCATATGGCTTCACAACAGCTAGGATGCCTGCAGTAGAAAGCAAAGGGCATTTCCCTCAGCAGATCACTCACATGTGCTGACAGGGGAGTACTTTGGAGAAGGGGCTGCTCTCATAGGAGGCTTTATTTTGAAATAAAGGCTCCATACTACGGGAGGCTGTGGTCTGCCTCTTCTCAGTCAGGAGCACACATGGCTCAGAAACTCATGTGGGCTAAGCCAGGGGAGAAAGCAGCTCTGACAGCACCACACCTCTTCCCTGGCTATCAGGGTGGGCGACTCTTCAGAGGGAGCTGCAGGTTTCCTGTGATCTAACTCCCTCAGGGCTTTCCAGACGGTGTTCTGGGAACTCTGGGACAGAAAGGTTAAGAACATTGGGCAGGACTGAATGTCCTTCTGTAGGAGGGCAGGGAGATTTTCTCTCTGTGGGCTACAGGAGACAGGATTGGGAGAAGAAATGGACTTGCACCGTAAGTCATGTAAATAATTGATTTCTAGTTCACAAAGACAGTATTGATAGTGTGGGAAATAGAAGCTAAATATCTATTTTAAAGAGACTTTTTCTCTTACAAGTAATCTCTAACAGAATATAGTGGATTATTCTTCTTTTGCTGAAATAAATCTTTCTAAATTAATATTTAATTCTTGGTGTTCCCTCAAAAATCAAAAACAAATGAAATTCTGAGCATTTTACTAACAATGGCAAACACTTATTGGCATAAATGCAATATGACTCTTTTCTCTGTCTTACCAGGATATAATTGGACAAATCAAAAGTTCAACCACAGCCATAATTTAGTTTATAAATAATCTCATTAAATCAGGTATATCAAATTCATATTAGGGAATGAAGATCAACTCTATATTTGGAGAAAAATTCTGTAATATTCTACCCCTGCCTCCCGCGCAAACTGATTTATTACCTTGCTTACAAAATCTTTCCTTCATAGATGGTAATAAATTCACTATCGAATAAGGTGGAGATCTTAAAAAAACTTGAAGAATCTCAATTTTTGAGAAATTTGCCTACATCTCTTAACAGATCCTGAGAATGTGTCACAGGATCTTATAGTAAGTTAAAGGGTTTTAAAATTTTTTTTTAACTTTTATAATTATTATAGGGTTATAATAATCGCATATATTTATAGGTTAGAGTTTGGGAGTCAATCTGTGGTTGATTCCTTTTGAAACTTTATACAAAGAAGTTAATTATTTGGCTTTACTAGTTGTCAAAGCTGTTGTAGTCTGACTTGCAGAAGAGATTCAAGAAAGAATATTGACTTTGGCAACATTCTTGCTTTATCTATGTTAATAATTTTGCTAAATCCAACAAGCCCAGTTTTTTCTTTTTTTTATTTTTGTGCTCAAAAATGATCTTTGGTGATTGTGATCATAAGAGAGAAAACTGTCAGAACAAAAATATTCAAGTTTTTACATAGCTAAAAGAGATTACTGTGTATTTTTTAAAGTGCTGTGATGAGCTTATTTTACAGTGTGTTTTTTGGCCTTCTATAGGTAGTAGATATCCTAGAGAATTTTGTCTGGTAAAGATTTAATAATTTCTGTATGCGAAACATTATGGTTTATGGCCTTGTTAAGTATTGGCGGCACCTGTGGCTCAAAAAGGTTGGGCGCTGATCCCATATGCTGGAGGTGGTGGGTTCAAACCCAGCCCTGGCCAAAACCCCCCCCCCCCACACACACACTAAATAAATAAATAATCAATTAAAAAAAAAGCAATCTATCAAATGGAATGTGCATCTCTGTTTCTGTTTTGATACACACGCAAACACATGCACACACACACCACACGCACACACATGTACACACACATGCACACAAACATATTTTCTCAAATGTTCCTTTAACAGGTCATAACATGTTCATGCTTATCACTAAATGACTTCAATATCAATTTAAATGTTCATTTTCTATTTTTAGCATTCTGAAAATTACATCTTAACAAATCTTATTAGAAGTTTTTTATTATTCTGGTTTTAAAAAAGAATGTTACTTTTTTGCATTATTATTAATATTGCTCAATATTTCATAGCAGCAATCGTCTGATTTCTTTTTTGAATGTATTTATCTTGTTTATTCTTTATGAGGTTTTTGTTTCTAGTCCTTACCTTAAACATTGTTATTGTTATTAAATTTTAAGCCTTTTTGATTTTGTGAAGGCAAAAAGTGGAAACCAAATAAACACATGTATATGTAAAAAAATAAAATTAAAAAAGAAAGAAAACACTAATATATTGTTAAGTTTTGTAACCAGTGGAAGATTTTATGTTTCAGATTAGATGGAGTGAGATTTGAGTGCAGACATCTGGCTTTATAGGATATGCTCTTACTCAGGATTCGAAATGAATAAACAGTCACCTCAGAAAAGAGAACACATTTCATAATACTGTTCTAATGAAAAAAGTTGGGATAAAGTCATTGGCATGTTTGCAAAATTCTTCTCTTCCACATGGCTATATAATGATAGACTCTCAAAATTTGCAAGTTCAGCTTCTGATGCAAAGCCTTTTAAAAGAGAAATTCAGAATCCACAGTTCTCACTTAATGACAGAGTCTACCACTTGACCTTACATACTACTTTACATATGGTTGACTATAAAAACCTCTCCAAATAAAAAATTTTACTTATGTTAAGTAATTTATTCTAGGATAATATTTAGATTGATCATGTCGTTCTGCTTTAACCAATAAGACTTGAGCATTTTTGCTACCTCGAATGATGATAAATCTTAGAGAGACAACTGATATTAATTATAGCAAACATAAAATGTCATATTTGGCATGACTTTGAACATATAATCGTGTTTAAATTGTGAAATAATTAAAGTATTCACTTAAGATCTATTATGATATAAAATCATTATGGTGATTTCATAAAAATGTAAACAAACTATGAATTAAACAATGAATTAAAATCAAACAATATGAATTTCTTCAAAGATAAATATCACTAACTAATCAGTTATTCCCTTTAACAATATAGATATTTTTAAAACTGGTACTGTGTGGCACTTGCTTTAGGGAGCATGTATTCCTGATGCTTATAACTAAGTCCAGTAACAATGAGAGGTATATAAAATTCAGTAAATGTCTCATTAAGTATATTTCTCTGTGTACCATCTTATGGATGCAAGTGCAATTATGAGTGCTCAATTTTACACTTATTCCCTTAGAAAATCAAATTGCTTTTTCTTATTGAAAATATTTGTGGATTTTTGGACTCTGACAGCATTCATAAAATAGACATTGAAAAAAAAATAGTGAATACATATTACATTGATTTGCAGAATGTATTTTGAAGTAACGGTAACTTCTGAATGGCCTCTGCAGTATATTTTCTTACTTGAAGTGAATGGGATATAGACTGTTCTTGTACTACATCACAAGAATGAGTTTCTTGGGATTAGCATAATGCAATTCTCTGAATTCTCCTTTCCACTTTACTGTTTCTATGGGCCTGTTTGTCTATAAGAAAGGACTATCATTCACTCCAATTCATTAAAGAAATGCCTAAGCAGCATAGTTCTGTATAATTTTGAGCATCGTTTTAAAAATCGTGCATGAGAAAACTGGATCTGTGCAATTTTTTATTCAGCTTTAACACTTTCCGTGGAGAAATATACTAGATTTACTTCAGCACTGATTATGCCAAAATAAGATCCAACTGCCATAAAAGTGTGTAAAAGCAGCTACACTTTTCATTAAATAGGTTCATTTTGATATGAATATTGTTTGTTATGGGCTAACAGGGAAGATGTTTTGCTATTTCTATTATAGAAAAATTATATTCAACTGCTATCTAGCATTTCATTGCAGAGTATAGCTCAAAGAGGAAATATATTTTGCCAAATGGGGTACAAACCATGCCTGGACACTTTGATCAATTGTAGACAATAAAAGGCCAAAGTGAAATGTGTTGTTTTGATTATTTAGTGCATCACCCTGCATTGATCAATTATCTGGGCCACCTTTGAACATTCACTGTTTTGTACACAGTTTATCTTTGATCATGTGTCTGCCGTTTAATTAGTTTTATTTTCTATCAAGTTTTATGTGTCTGATCTAATCTTGAATAAACCTATATGAGTTAGATGTTACAACATTCCAAATAGCGGTACATTCTGTGCCTGCAGTTATGCACATTTTCAGGTAAAAAGCTGTTTAAATTCAGTTACTAGATTGTCAGTAGATTCGTGCTAGCTACTCTAAGAAAGTGGTGAGTGATTTGAAAATCTTTGAATTAGGTGCAAATTAGATAGTCAAAATTACTTTCTAGCCTTTTATTCCAAAATTTCTGAGTTCCTACTCTATATCCAACTGCAAATGTAGCTTTAAGCCAACCGAGAACAACTTGGCTTTTGTCTCTTCGTACCTTTAGACCCAAATTCTGTCTGGATTTGATCCCTTTCCTGATCTGCTGCTGAGGTTGAGTGACCAATTCTAACATTAGCCTACCGATGTTACAGGCTGATTCTGTGTGTGTATGTGTGTGTGTATGTGTGTGTGTGTGTGCCTTCATGTGTGATTTCTTTGGAAACTTTTATTACATACATCCTATGAAGAAAATCCTGTCAAGATCCTTATCCAATCTAGGATAAAATAGAGTTTATGTCTATGATATGTGATATGAATGCCTAATATAAAGAATTTAAATATAAAATAAAGATGTATTATGATTGATATAAATTTATCCATTCAAAAAATCATTAACATCTATTCTTTAACAGCCATTGTTCTGAGCATGGGAGCAATAAAGAAAAATAATTATGGGGGTGGCGCCTGTGGCTCAAAGCAGTAGGGCGCCGGCTCCATATGCCAGAGGTGGCGGGTTCAAACCCAGCCCCGGCCAAAAACCTGCAAAAAAACCAAACAAACAGAAAAATAATTATGGAAACACACAAGAGACATTTACTCTGGATTGAAAAAAATTCTAAAGGTGTTTTATGGTAAGGTAGTATTTTAATTAATCCCCAAAGATAAAGATTTTTCCAGAAAATAAAATGGTAAGATAAAAATTCCATTAGGCAAATGAAAGGCAACAAAAAAATGGAAAAGGAATAATAACCTGGATTTTGATAGATTACAGTAATAATAACAATAAGGAAGAGAGTGGAAAATTAACGGTAATGGATTCACAAAGTCATTATTACAAGAATCAAATTTTATTTTTATTTTTATTTTATTTTATTTAGAACAAAATTTTAAGAGGAGCATTAGAGAGCCAGGAGATATCGAATCTTTTTTCTGATCTATTAACCCATGAAATATAGAATGGAGCTTGGAGGAAAATCAAAAGTCAGATTTAGAAAAGGAAAAAAAAAAAAAAACAGAAAGGACTTATTCTATGGGTTATGAATGGGTGTGTGAAGGACAAGGTGTTAACCAAGGAATAGAACTAGATGGAAAAACAAACTATGGAAAGCTGGCATACATTTACCAGAGATACACATATAATCAGATTCCTTACAGGAAAGGAGGTTCAACCATTTAAAAAGAAAGAAAAACAGATGTTGAAAGAAGGATATTCAACATTATCAGGGGATGAAATAAAATAATGGAGTGTTGCTGTGTTGCATGTTACCAGTAAATACAAATTATGTATTGAAATATCACTTCATTATTAAATTTTCAAATATCAGAAAATATTTGGACATCTATCTGTTAAAAATGTAATGAAATAGTACAATTTAATGCTGGCTTTTTGGTAGTCATCTCAGAAACGAATGTTTTTGGCCTTAAATATTTTCTTGTCAGCAATTATGGTTACCTGACAGTAACTAACAAACAATAATTTAGCTAAATATTGATGCGTTACAAGTTTTAACAAGCCTTATTTACCTTACTAGAATGTTGGAAAATATCACAGAGGCAGGATAAACCAAAATAAACCAAAACTATAATAATCTTCATGGAATATCTAAAACAATTTTTTAAACACCAGTTTATTCAGAGCCATATGGTTCAAGACAATCACAGAAAAACTGGTTTACAATTCATTCTATGCAAATTCATTAATTTTGACAGAAAAATATAAAAATAGACCATGGTTAGGCCACAAATGACAAAAAAATGGTAACACAACCTTTGAGCAATCAGCCCAGAACGATCAGGATCTGTTCAGTGACTGCTAGCTTCCGAAATTTTTGTCTCTACTTCAAACTCAGCAACAAACAGAGAAAGACAAATACATTCTTCAAACTGTTAGGTGTGGAGGAACCAGATGTCCCTGTGTTCTCAAGTTTTGGTTCCCAATACCAAAGAATGATTACTGGTAAGAATGTAGACAGAATGAATGAGCAGAGCAAGCAAGTGAAAGAGAAAAGAGCAAGTTTTATTAAAGATTACTGTTTAGTACATTCCAAAGAAGGAACAGGTCAGCCTCCACGAATGGAAAAGACACTGATTTAACAAGACTCACCAATTTTAAGTCAGGGATGGTGGTGGTGGTGGTGGTGGAATATTCATGGCTTTTTCCTTGGAAAGAGTGAAGAATTCCTGGAATTAGGAACCTTCTCCTTTTCTCTCCTTGAAAGGCAATTTCCAGGGGTTGCCAAGGTATTTGTAAACTGTCAATGACTGGTGGGTATGATTTTTACTATGTAATGAGGGTAGTTTATTCAGAGACACTATTTTCTTACTTGTGCACATGCTCCATTTACCAGGTCTTGGTCATAATTCCACTTTATGGTTTCTACTGCTTTCTGATTGGTCAGTCTTTGGAGATGCTCTGTTGTAGACTAAACATCTGTTCAGTCCTTGGGGATTTCCTAGACACTGTCATCTGTTCTTTTTTGGAATATCCTTCCTAAGGTCTTAATCAGGGTGTTCTCAAAACAACCCATGGGTGTATGATGACATCTCTTTTTCCACGTCAGAAAGTCCCTGAAACGTTGATTAGCCTCTATCTCAAGACAACCCACCTGCAAAGTCCCATGACCTCTCACGATGAAACTCAGGTCAACCTGACTTGGCTAGTCTAACATATCATCCACCATCTACCCTGTTCAAATCTAACTAACTGCCTAACCTTACAAAATCAATCATAAGGAATGCCTCTCTTCCAGGAACTCTGCCTCTCCCTTTCCCTTGTAATCAACCCTCAGATATCTTAAGTCTTTCCTCCTCCTTTTTGGAAAGGTGTTAAAAGAAAGCTTTTCCATTCTCAAGCCTGTCTACGAATGAGTCTCTGCCCAACTCAAATGATGGTAACAGACTCCTTTGTTATATCTAGCTCTGAGTAAATAACCTTTGCTCTCATTTGGGTTGTCTTTATTACCATTGTTTAAACATAAGAACACTACTTCTGCAGTTTAGAAATTCTAAACCACCCATTTCAATAATCTCTTACAAGTTTTTAGCAGAAAAACAAAATACCCTTTTCTAACTTTCCACCTATTAAGAGGCCCCATGGGTACCCTGTTATGTGATACCCCATGGTATTCAAATTAGCAAATCTAACTTTGTTGACAACACCTGTGTTCTTTATTTTTTTTATTAAGTCATTTGTACATAGATCGTAAATACATTTATGCCATAATGAGATTCAATGTGTTGATTATTTGTACAAATTGGAGTGCTTACATCCTACTAATCAACATAGCCTTCACCTCATTTACCCAATTACAGCATTAAGATATTTGTGTTCTACACCTGATAGATCCAACTTGTACAACACCTGTATTCTTGATGGTCTTTGGCTGATGGGCATTAATGGTTTGAATTAGAACTACAAAATAAAATAGAACTATTGGGTGAAAAGATGAATGAGTAAGTGAAATCAGATGTAGAAATCATTTTTGAAAAAGGAGACAGCATTTTTGAGTGTTTAATATGTGTCAGATTGTATAAATTATTTCACCATATAATATCCCATTATTCATCAAAACCAGCCAATGAGTGGGGCTCATTATCCTAATTGCACACATGACAAAAATGAAAATTCAAAAACGTTAAAGAACCAAAAATTTATGTACAAATAACACAAGGGTTTTTTTTGCACAGGTACTATCTGACTCAAAAGAATTGAGTTAAAGGCTACAAGGCTTCAAAACATCAAAGTTAAATGAAATCTAAAAAGAGTGCCTTCAATTTCAGCTCTAAATCATCATAAATGTGGTGAGAGCTGTTTCAGAAGGGTGGTGGTGACCGAGGCCAGACCACTGTGGAGGACCTGGGGAAACAGGAACATAGATACTGATTAATTTCTCAAGAGATGTGGTCTGATAGGGAAAGAAAGTGACATCTTGAGGAGACATAAATACAGTCAGTCCTTTCTTAAAGATAATTGAAATGATTGTAAGAAGAAAAG
Source organism: Nycticebus coucang (assembly GCF_027406575.1). NCBI lineage: Eukaryota > Metazoa > Chordata > Mammalia > Primates > Lorisidae > Nycticebus > Nycticebus coucang. The sequence continues at coordinate 43,089,106 of NC_069794.1, read as the reverse complement.
CAATGAACAGTCAAAATGGAGTAAATGAAGATACTATTAAACTAAAAATGTTAAATTGATACAATGATGGTTTGAAAACCCCATGGAGCAAGGAAGAGCCAATATTTTATAACAAAGTTATAATGTTTATTGTCATTAAAGAGGGACAAAATTTAGTTTCTGGGGAGAAAATTTAACACCAAAAGACCAGAAGTCAATTTTGGTGAATATTTTTTATGATTTTAATGAATATTATCATTTAAAGTTCAAATTAAGATTTTATGATACTATTGTGATATATGCCGTAGTGATTTTTTTCATTTTTATACGTCACAGATATTTTTAGTGTTTTACCATTATAGAAACACTATGTACAATTTCTTTTTTTTTTTGTACAGACAGAGTTTCACTTTATTGCCCTCGGTAGAGTGCCGTGGTGTCACACGGCTCACAGCAACCTCCAACTCCTGGGCCTAGGCGATTCTCCTGCCTCAGCCTCCCGAGTAGCTGGGACTACAGGCGCCCGCCACAACGCCCGGCTATTTTTTTGTTGCAGTTTGGCTGGGGCTGGGTTTGAACCCGCCACCCTCGGCATATGGGGCCAGCGCCCTGCTCACTGAGCCACAGGCACCGCCCTATGTATAATTTCTTAACAGGTCAACAATTAATATTGGTATATAAATACACTTCCTGCTTATATTTAGCATAAAACTTCACAAATATTCATGTCACAAGAGCTCAAATAATGTGAAATGACCATTAATGTATATAAATATATATTGTATATGTATATAAAATTTGCCTTGACTATGCAAGTTCGGATAATTAAGTCTGCTAACTCATCCTAGAAAATGTGCTTGTTGTTTGTTGTTTTTGTCACATCAAAAAGCAACATTTATTGAATGTCTAGAATAGGTAAAATTGTTGAATATCACCTCAGTCACTGTGGAGATGCTCCCGCTGGGGAGCTATGCCCCAATGTCAGCACCTAATCCTCCCTTCTGAGCAATTTTGGAATTCTTTTTCTGGAACGGCCATCAGAGCTGTCATTGTATAAGGTATGACAATGAAGTTTGTGAACCCATCCTGGAAAAAAAAAGCTACATACCTCATTGCTGAGTATCATTATGGTCACCTGGGAGGTACTCCCTTTAACTACTTGGTTTTCCCATAGTGATAAAGATGACTTCATTCATCTTTGTGTAAATTATAACCATTGCAAAGCCATCTCTTGAATCCTGAAATCTTGATATTTAATTTATTTTTTATTAAAGAACATGAGAAATAAATACAAATTCAAACATTATCAATGACATTATTTCAACAGGAAAATCTATAAAGGCTGATTGGCTATGACAAATTTCAGTCCAAACCTTTTCTGTAAGATCTAGGGGATTATTTTCCTTTCAAAACAGAGATACCAGCGTATAGATTTCTGTTGCATGTTTTCTCAGTTAGAAGATGATTTCTAATCTGTTTGACATTCTTTACGAAATCTCTTGTCCTCATCAAAAAGCAACATTTATTGAATGTCTAGAATGTGTAAAATTTGAGTAATGATAATAAGAATCCGAAGAGCAAAGTCACCTTTAAAAAGTGACAAAAACAACAAACAACAAGGAAACATTTCCTTTTTATGGCCCAAACCTGATTCTGTTTATATATTCACAGTATTTATTGTTGTAGAACTGAAAATGCTTACTAGTGATTGAGCTTCTCCTCTCATCTTATTGATTCTAAGGAAAACTTAAAATGATTGCAAGGCTGCCAAAAAGTCTTTATTGTTAACTATAATTTGTTAGTATAATGCACTATGCATTTTGCAAGTTCCAATTTCCAGAATAAGCATAAAAGATGATGGAATACAAAAAGGAAAGCAAATAGAAAGATATACTACACTGATAATTGGAGCAAACACTGTGTTGGAAATGTATTCACTTCAGAATGAGTATAAAATCTTACAAAGGTAGACTGTTTCAGTTTCAGAGTAAATGATTTTTATGGAGCATTTCGTATTATAAAATAACCTTGGTATGTACTCCTTCTCCTTATGTCATTATACGGTGTGTGATGCATGCTGTTGTTAAAATAACAACTATCTACAGATGCTGCCATAGGCCATTTGCCCTGTAAGATTCGGTCTCCTTCAAGAGTTGCACATATTGCTCTTATTAACACCTATTTTTTTAATCAATCTCTTTGTGCTTGCCTATTAGTCAGAGGTGTGATGTATGAAAAAAACAGAGGCAACAATAAGCAGCAATGGTAAGATTTGTTTTTTGTGTTAGCATGCTGAAACAACAAATAAAGGAATACACTATTCAAGGTGTTTTTAGCCAAGACAAGCTAGCTTCCCAATTGTTGCAGACTTGTAGATGATAATGCTTATGATGATGATGATGATGATTTGAGATTAGGATCATACTGAGAGAAAGAATGAAAGTAACACTGGCTTTAGTGGTAGTTCCTATACAAGAGTTCTGAAAACGCTTGGCAGGCTAATAAATTTTTGTATTTTCATTATGAAGGTCTTTGTGTGCCACCATTGTCTCCACATCCCACCTCTTAGTGGTGACATCAATTATGTCAGCAGGAAATAATGATTCCAGGGATGATTTTCCCCAAACTACAAACTTCAAAGAAGGCAGAAGACATATTTTTCTTTTTGTTTTGATATGTACCATATCTGTAATAAACAATGCATCAAGCTTACCCCCAAACAAAACCCCCTAAATCATGAAATCTACAAAGGCAGTGAATTTCTTATATTTCTACATAGTTGATTTTATTAAAATTTGCTTTTATGAAGAAAAGATTTAGAGTAGAACATGAAGGTCAAAAACTTCAGAGAAGCACATCATCATACATTTAGAATCCTAGAAACAAACAATATAGTATTAAGAAATCCATTTATATAACTCAGGCAAGAAATTTAATTAATTCTCCAAACTCTCTTAGCAAATAGGTGAAAGAGACAGGATTAAAGACCAAGACAAAGAAAGGGAATTTTTTAATCTTTCTTTGCTCTTTTTCTTTCTTTTCTTTCTTAGTACTTTTACCTAATTTTTCTGGTCTCAGGAAAGAAAATTTGTGTTAACGTAATCGCATTATTGTGTTAGCCACTTTATAGGTCAAATAGGATTTTGTGTGTTCAATATCCTCAAGCCAAACTACTCACTCATGAGGAAATGTGTTTCCAGTTCTGAGGGATCAATATCCAAACACGTACTGGTCACAGTTCATAGATATGACATGGTGTGTGCTCTGATTGAAAGATGGATCCAATACAAAATGTTCAATATTGGAAATCAAAAAACCCTGAAAATTACACCATTTTAAAGTGAGTCATCAGCAGGTATGTTGCACAGGGAATGGATTTTAAGCCTTTGAGCTATAACTTGTTTTATGGCACGTTTTTAATACTGTAAGCACATCAGAGACAATATGATGTTATTATGAATAAAATCTTGGCAGAGCCCCAGCATTCAAATTTCCTGTTCTGAAGCCAGTAAGGAAGATATTTACCTTTAATGTGTATTAAAGAAAAAGGCAACAGTGAAACCGTTTATAGGGAAAGTAAAAGAATGTTGAAATGAGAGAATACATACAATGCTTACTGACATAGGGCAAATCTAATCTAGTCTAATTTAAGCAATAGTTTTTAAATGCAATTTACATTTTCACCTAAAATGAATTAAATGGGTCTGTATACATGCTTAGTTTAAGTACAAAATGATGTCTGGGTTTTTAAAAGCCCACACACAAAAACACACATTAAGTTTAATGCAGATATTTAATTTTCTAAACATATGATGTTTGATAATCTTTTTCAAGAATAAAACATCGAGAGCCCAAGTTCGAACTTGCAATAAAAGGCCCTTTTGCTATTGCAAAAAAAAAAAAATATCAAACAATTTGTTTTAAGTTAAATTGTTTGAGATTTCATTTGGATGCATTTCTCTAAATGTTTCTGTATGTAAATCTGGTCATTTTCTGGATAACAAAATAAAAATAAAAGCTAAGAACTGTGATTTAATATCAATAGTATACTATAAGATGAGTTACAGTTTGAATTGTATAAAGCTATGGCTTGTTAAAGTAACTAAAATTTGAAAGTATGTAATATACTCTCTTTTACACACACATTCCACTCATATATTGCACTTTAAACTGTTAACATATTTACTTATTTATTTTAGTGAATTTGTGTATAACTAAAATATGAGTTACATATTTATAGTAAAATGATTACTATAGTGAAATAAATGTACATATTCATCATCTCGGTTACCCAGTTTTCCCCCTTTGACAAGAGCAAATATAATTTACTTATTTAGCAAAAATTCTGAGTACAATGCATTATTATTAACTATAGTCCTTACGTTGTACATTAGCTCTCTTATGTAAAATATATGAAAGGAATAATGTTTACCACCTCATAAAAGTACCTGCATTCCCCTGTTTGTTGTAGTATTATTCACAATTACAAAGATATGGAAAGAACCTAGGTGCCCGCCGATGGACTAACAGATCCAGGGGTCCTCAAACTGCGGCCTGTGGGCCGCATGAAGTGGTGTGATTGTATTTGTTCCTGTTTTGTTATATTACTCCAAAATAAGATATGTGCAGTGTGCATAGGAATTTGTTCACAGTTTTGTTTTGTTTTTTTTTTTAACTATAGTCCGGCCCTCCAACAGTCTGAGGGACAGTGAACTGGCCCCCTGTTTAAAAGGTTTGAGGACCCCTGATACACTGTCACACACATGTATTTTATATATATTTTAAAAAGTGGAGATTTTGCCATAGTCCACCACATGAATAAACCCAGAGAACACTAGGGTTATTGAAATAATCCAAATACAAAATAAAAATATTACGTGATTGCACTCATATGTGGAATCTCAAAAAAAAAAAAAAAGGTTAAATAAACAGAGTTAGAGAATAAAACAGTGGTTACCAGGGGGGAAGTGGGAAAAAGGTAGTGGGAAAGGTAGATGAGGTGGCAAATCAAATCATCCACTCACAGAAAGGGACTTTGAGGGCAGGAAGTTGGGGAGCTTATGCTCCCATGTCATGGGTATCTACAATTATTTGTCCACTTTTTTTGTTTTTTTGACAGATTCTCACTGTGCTGCCCCCAGTAGAGTGCTATGGCTTCATAGCTCACAGCAACCTCAAACTCCTAGGCTTAAGTGATTCTCTTGCCTCAGCCTCCCAAGTAGCTGGGGTATAGGTGTCTGCCACAATGCTTGGCTATTTTTTTTGTTGTAGTTGTCATTGCTGTTTAGCAGGCCCAGGCTGGTATTTATTTTTTTATTTTTTAGGATTCACTGAGGGTACAAAAAATTAAGTTACACTGATTACATTCATTAGGTAAAGTCCCTTTTGTAATTGTGTCCCCTCCAAAGAGGTGTGCCTTACACCATGAGCTCTCAACCCCTTCCTTCTTTTCCTCTCCCTATTCCCTCAGTCCCCTACACCCCACCATGTATTAGCTCATCTACCGCCTTCATATTAGAGTTGAGTACATTGGGTTCTTGTTTCTCCATTCTTGTGGATGTACTCTACCTCCATCCAGGTTAATACAAAAGATCTTTTTTAATGGCTGAATAGTATTCCATGGTATACATACACCAGTAAGAATGGCCCATGTTACAAAGTATCATTGTTATTTTAAATTGCCTCTCACACTAACTAAGCTATCATTTAAATACGTTTTGAGATTTATTTGTCATGTGTATTTGTTGTTCTTGGCCTTTGTGTTCATGTGATTTGCTCATGTTTCTAATATGTTGTCTTATTGTATTTAAGGGTTTGTCAAATACTATGTATTATTAATTTTATCGGAAATAGAATCAATAGAATTCTCATAACTATATTTGGGTTTTGTTTGGCTTTTTTTTTTTGCCTTTTTTTATTTTTAGGCAAATTGTATTCCATTTGCCTGTATTTCCAGGAGAGTTCATAAAAATTTCTAGAAAAATTATGGTAAATATTGTAATTTTCCATAGCAATTACATGTATCATTTTGATTAGGAGAAGTTATATTCATGTACAAAAATACAATTTAGACCATGACTGACCTTAATGATTTATTTATAGTGACATATTTTCCTGTTGAAGTGAAAGACATTTTTCATGGACTTTTGAATCAATCAAACTTTGTCTGAAATAGCAAGCAATTCCCTCAGTTTAATAACGTGTCTAAGATAACTTCTCTAGGACTTAGGTTTTGTATATACGAAGCCTATAATAATTCTAATAATTTTACTTTATCAGGTTGTAAGAATTAAGTGAAATAGTAAATAATGTTATTGTAAAATTTCAAGAAGAAGGAATACTGTTTTGGCTCAAATATTAATTTTCATGCCTTCTATTATAGGTACAGTTTTTATTATTTAGTATTTTTCTTGTATATGTTTGGTAGCATGTATATAATGAGGGTGTTGTGTGTACACTGCTGGTTTTATTAAGCATCAGATACAAACATTATATATGTAATTATACATATATACATTTGAAAACATTGAAATCTTATTTAATTTTTTAAAATTATATACACATTAGTTAGTAAAATAGCAATTGTTCAAGAGGAGCTCATCTATTATATCATTTACAACCCTACCATGTCTTCCTCTTACTACAAATTTACATCTTAAACCACCTAATATATATTTGGACCAAGGTGAATATATGCTATAAAGGGACTTACAAAATGTTGGACATGAAAGAAATACCATTTATATCTGGATTAATAATTGTTATCAATTATTGAATAATTGGTATCTGGAAAGTAAAATATGAGGTCTTGATTTTGATTTCAATAGACTGATTCTGTAAGAAAGGAGACATACACTGTATTTCTAATTAAAGCCATTCTTTTTATTTTATTTATTTATTTATTTATTTATTTTTATTAAATCATAGCTGTGTACATTGATATGATCATGGGGCATCATTCGCTAGCTTCACAGACCATTTACCAAGTTTCACATATACCCTTATAAGATGCACTGCTTGTGTAATCCCACCAATCCGCTTCCCTCTACCCACCTCCCCTCTCCCTCCCCTCCCTTTCCCCCTTCCCGCTATTCTTAGGTTGTAACTGGGTTATAGCTTCCATGTGAAAACCCTAAATTAGTCTCATAGTAGGGCTGAGTACATTGGGTACTTTTACAGCCATTCTTAAAAAAATGAAAAAAAAATTAATCATGTTACTCTTTTTCTTGAGCTCATTTTCTGAAGCTCTTATTGTCTGTGTTAGCATATATATGCATGTAAAATATTATAAATGTTCAAGAAATAATAGATTTACATACATTTGCATTGAACTTCACACATTCAAATGCAAACTAAGAGTATATTTACATTCACAAAGTGAGCTTATGAAGAAAGAGTTCCATTAATTGTTCGTGTTTTCTTTTGGATAAAAGAAAAAACAATAATTTTCTGTTTTTTCTCATGAAACCTTGACTTTAATATGCATATGTTTTTATGAATTCATATTTTCCCCCAGTAACAGTGATGTAGTCTAGTAAACAACAGTAGTATTAATCAACATAAATCTCATCTCATGTTCTAGAACTGGAAAAAGTGCCAATTGTATAACAAATGTGTAAACACATGATGTGATATATATTTAGAGTATGCTGAATTAACTGAGCACTTGACTAGACTGCAATTGTGAATTTCGAGTGATTATATGATCATCCAGATACATTTTTCCAAATCTCTGAATTTTTTAAAACTGATTACTGTAACACATGTACTCTGAACTGGGACAATCTTGCCCCAAAGGAAAGAAAATTTGTTATTAGAAAGGAACAAAAAAATTGTTTCTTATGGGGGTTCGTGGTCCTCCTGAGGGCCGCAGTCCATAAACAGATACATAGTATATGAGTAACATTAAATTTCCATGGGAGAAACAATTGGTAAAAAATACTAAAAAAGCTCCTTAGGAATTAAAAACATAAAAAACACAAAAAGTATGAAAAACACTGCACTGGCATAATTCAGAGAACAATCTAAAAATCATTATCGCAAAAGTCTCCGTATTGTTCTTTGTTAAACTTTATGACATTTATTCATTATATGAATTATTTTCAAATATGTTCAATAACTTGTATTTAATGTAGTGATTATAGGTCTGTCCATAAGTCTTAGGTTTTAAGTTTTTTGTGCTAAAGATTATTTTAAAAACATGTTCTAAAAATTTGAAAATAAATAGGTAATAAAAACAATTCTCATAATGTATTTTAATAAAAGAAATAAGGAATGTTTCTCAGTTATACAACTGTTCATATGGCACAGAAATTATATACTGTATTTTTCTGCCATCATGTATATTGAGTCAAATATTGTTATTCTGTTTTTCTCATTTTACACTAATGAATATTATTTAAAACAGTATTTTTCATTGTTTCTTAAGCACTTTTATTTTTTAATAAATATGACTATTTTCTTACCTCAAAATTCCATTGTATTCTTCTAGGGTCAAAATAACTGATACAATATTTATCTTTGGCATGTGCTTAATTGGTAATAGATTGTGCTGAGCTTGTTCTAGCAAAATTCTTTTTTTTCCCCTTTTTTTCAAATATAAATTGTACTGTACTATGGAATATGCCTTTTAATCCAAACCATCCAGGCCTCAAAGAATATTTCATTTCTCTCCCCTGTTATAAAATCGTTGTGGAATTAGATTTAAAGAAAAAATTCGAACATTTACATGTATCAGGGCTTTGCCTAACTACAGTTTGGAATAAGTCACTTAATCTTCACAAGTTCTAATCATCTCAAAAACAGAATAAAAAATGAATCATTGCATAGTTTTGTATCTTGCAGCCTTTGTGTAAGAAACAATTATATTCATGAATGTTTCTTGAAATAATTTTAAGTGTAAAATTTAAGTTTCCCAAACATGAGACTGACAATTCTTTTATCTACTATAAAAAAATAATGATTAGTATTAACAACTTGCACTTTGCTTCTTGTTCTATGAGCACATATTTCACAATCCATAAAATCAGCATTGATATCAGCCTAAAATCTAAAATGACAAGGATAAAAATTTAAAAATTTTAAATGCATTTAAATATAAATGGCAGTAGTTTCATTTTATCTCCTTTAGGCAAGAAACTTGTCCTATTTGAATGTATTCCTTGCAGCCTGGCACTAGAAAGGTATTTAGTTAATGCTTGCTGAATCTAGACAATTGTCTGCCTAAATTTTACAAAATTTTTGAACATCTGCTGATGTGATAGACCATATAAAATAATTGTAATATTTTTAAAATTTCAGGATATGAAAATTCAACATCAGTATAATGTTTATGATTAGCTTGACAGCAGGAATTTTGATGTTAAAAATTGAACAAGTATTTGATATCTTCCAAAGTATATGTTTTACATCAGTCTAACCTGATGAATTTTCCAATTTTATAAATCCTCTGAAGATGTATAGTGAGGCTACAGTGCAGGATTAGGGATGTTAAATTATACAGTATCAAACATGACATCAGTAACATTGATAAAGTACCCAATTCATGGTATTTTAAAGAAGTTCAGAAACTCAAGTTTTAAGTACCAATTTTACTCAAATAGTGGTTTAAAAATCATTGATTACTCATTGATCCATCAAATTGTCATCAGGAAGTTTGGGTATTTTAGAAAATGAATAAAGCATTTATGTAATTTTATTCACAGATATTTAAAAAAATGTTTCATTTTAAAATGCTATGTGACATCTATAGATCTTGAAATTAACTTAGCAGTTATTTTATTTTTTTTTTTTTTTTGAGACAGAGTCTGTCTATTTTGCCCTCGGTAGAGTGCTGTGCTGTTACTGCTCACAGCGACTGCAAACTCTTGGCCTTAAGCGATTCTCTTGCCTCAGCCTCCCAAGTAGCTGGGACAACAGGCACCCATCACAACACCCAACTATTTTTTTGTTGCAGTTGTTTTATTTAGCAGGTCTGAGCTGGGTTCAAACCCACCTGCCTTAGTGTATGTGGCCAGTGCCCTAACCACTGGGCTACGGGGACCAGGTCAGTAATTAGAAATTCTTCAAAGGTTGTCCAGGGTGCAGTTCACTTCAGCTAATAAATTTTCATGCTATTTGCGCATTATTGAATATGTGTGATAGGTTTCTTCTGTTAATTTTATATAATGCTCCTTTATATTGAAACTTATAGAAATGGATCAATGGCTGAAATTTAGTTTACAAAAGCACAAATATATATATATATATATATATAATATATACACATACTTATACATATATATCTCAAAATAAATAGTATAATTTATCAAGGGCAGTTATAAACAAGAGCCTTCCGTGATTTTCTCTTTACTGAGTGATTATTTTACAGAAGCATCTTAACTGGTTCTAAAAAAGAAAAGTAAAATTTTAGTTAGAAGACATGATAAACTACTGCTACATATTTACATTCTACTCTCTATAATATGTTAGTGTCATGAAACCTTCAAAGATTTCACATTTCTACAAAAAAAGATTAAATGTATTCTTGAAAACAATCCTAGATTTAAATTAAAGAATAAGGTTAAGATAATGTTTTGCAAAATAAACTTTATTAAGCCAATCTCTTAACTTGGAGAGGACATTAAAGTTACCTAAGCATACGAGTATTTCAGGTTACAGCAACGCACACCACCACTGAACTGTCGTGACTATAATGTTGGTGAGAGTCACACAGGAAGGATGGCAGAAGATCACCGCAGTGTCCCAGAAAATATTCAGCTACTTATTTCTAGGAATTGAAGAAAACATCTCATGAAACAACCTGTTTAGTGAGAAGGTGGTATCTGGAGGTTGGTTTTTCAGTTGTCTGCGTCTATCTTTTTGTTTTGATATCTAGTAGCCTTAGATACATTCAAAGTCAAGGTATTATGCCATGTGTATGGAATTGTCTGTAGTTCTGCCTCTTGTTAATGCTACCAAAATTCCACCATATTGATGTTCCCAGAATATCCTACTCTGTGGACAGGCTTTTGAGCTCTGCTAACTACCACCACTTACGCAGCTAAGCGGTTGACATCCTCACTTAAGTCATGCTGTTGTTTCTATTAAAGAGGAAAAACATTTTTGTCTTACTTCTATTTCATATCCTTGACTTTCAAGGATGTTTCAGAATCTTACAGAATTGTTGTGAAGCAGTTATTTCGATTTTATTTGTAGTTCCCTCTCTTTAGGACTCAAACAAGAGGCAACAGCAGCTGAGTCTGAGGTCAGTGTGAACTGAGCCATAATGCGCTCAAAATGGCCCCTGCTCCACAAGACGAGGGTGTTGCTATGGCATCCAGATTCAGAGTCATTCTCCCTCTTTCGTTAGTATAATTCTTTTCCCAAGAAGCAGCGTACTTGAGCAAATAGTTTAGAAATAGACATATTCAATCAGTCTTTTAGATATGCCCAGGCACGTTGGAATCCTATTTAAAAATACCCTGGTTAAGCTTATATTTGAATTCTATAGTAACAGTTTTATTTAGCAAATATAATGAATATGATTTCATTTGGTTATGAGTTATTAAAAAAAACTGCATTACAGATTATGTTAGATAGGCAATGAAAATTTTAAACAAGACTATTGCAATAAGGAAGAAAGATTGAACTTAACTGCTGAAACCAAAGATAGGGGAGGTTTTAGTGTTGGGGTATGCAAGTAGAAAAGTACTGGGAGTTGGTCAACATGATAAGGTATCAGTGTTTGTCGCTTACTGAAGTTAGGCTACTACAATCCCATAGAGACTGAGAAATAAGGTGCAGTATCTTTCTTGATAACTGCATTTCAAAGAGATGGCCTCATAGCCTTTGAGAAAGACACTTCTGGGTTACAAAACTGACAAGCAGTTGGGAGTCAATTTACATTTCAAAGGAGAAAAATACAATTTTAAGTTTTCTAAAATAAATGCCCCCCAAAGGGAGTTCTGGGCCCTATACTCAGGAAGAAACTTGTATAAAATTTAGTTAATCTGAGAAGAACATTAAGGTTGCATTGGTCAAAGTTAGGTTCCTGAGTCCCCAGGCTCGGTCATGGCATAGCAACCTAAAGAGATATCCTAAAGGAAGATGATTAAAAGTAGTAATAACAATGATGATAATAGAAAAGTTGATTTATTCGTTATTTCTATGTATTGTAACTAAAGTAAAATACTGAGACCCCCCTCGCCACTGACTGAATGGACCTCTTCTTTGCCAGATGAACCTCAGAGAAACCTTAAAACTGAGTTCCCAGCCAAGATGAGATGGAAGGTCAGACCCGTCTCATCACAACCCACTTTTGCTAACAGTCATTAGGCTATTTGCCTTAAGGGCTAAACAGAAGCCAATCTCACAAACAGAATCTCTCATTCTGCATTTTTGGAACTACAAATGAGGAGCATTCTTTCACAGTAAGTGTGAACTAAATTGAAATCTTAAGTGTCCTCCCTTCCGCAACTGACTTACTGGACCCCCAGTTGACCAAGAAGATTCCTAAACCTGAGTTGCTAGCCATGGGAAAGGAGATCAGACATGACCAAGCTCTCTCCAATTCTTAGAGATGTTCTTTGTGAATCACTAACAGGCCTAAGGCTATTTAAGACCTACTGATACCAGAATTTCAGGTTCTTGGTCTCGGTGATTTGAAGAATAAATTGACGGACCACAGGATCAGTGGTTAGTCAGGATTTATTTACAGAAACCAAAAATTACAACTACAAATATCAAACCTCCTGGCAGAGAGAACCCAGGAGGGGAACAAGCTCTCCTGCTCCCTCTTTGAGGTCTGTCTTTAGGCTCTCTGCTCAAGGGTTTATATAGTGGCAGGGGGTTGTTCTGTTAGGGTGTGAGTCCTGTCAGTTACAGCCAGCTGTCCAGTGAACTCTCAGGAAATCCACCAGTCAGAGGTGCACATGGAGGAGACAGCAAGGCGCTATCCATGAAACTGACCAGTCAGAAGTCCACGTGAGGAGACAGCACAGCGCCAGCACCTCTTGCTGCAGGTGTCTGGCCCTTGCATCAAGCTGGTTCCTCCATCCACAGGAGCATCAACACCTCCAGGGCTAAGGCAGCAGGTCATGGTGCTGCTTTGTCCTGCATCGATTCTCCCTCTTCAAGTGGAAACTAACTGCTGTTAGGGAAAAGGGCGAAGACGCGATCTAACCGCTGCCTTGTCCTGCATCACTACCTACAGGTCTCTATCTACATAACAAACCACTTGAGTCTATTGTACTTTGTCTCTAACTAACAGACCTTTATCTTAAGCATTCTTTTTCACAGACTCCTGGTCTTTTAGACAGAGCCTAACTCTGTTATGCCCAGGAGTCTCTCAAAGACCACACTACCAGACAAGTTGAATTAAAGAGAAGTCCTTTTATTGAAGAGCGGGCCAGCAACTACCTCAATGTCCCAACACTGGGTTTCTAAGAGCAGCCCTGAGTTTTCTGTGGCTTTGGTTTTTACAGGGCAAAACTTTTCCAAAGGGAAACAAACATTATTACAGAAGCAAAAATAACAGTTAAAGGGGTAGTGCGGTTAGTCATTTTACACAGTGCTATGATCATGAAAGTGATTAGTGATTTTTCTTCCTTGCAAAATAGGTACAAACCACGGTGTCCTAGGGGGGAAATGTAGGGAGGGGAACCTACAGATAAGGGTCTTAAAGGACATGATCATAAAAAGTTATAATCACTAGGGCTGCATCACAAGCAAATGCATTTACAGTTACACAATGGGAGGGCAAACAAAAGGAATTAGTTTTGAAGGTAAAAGGAAGAAAATAGTAAAATGGAGTCAAGTTTGTTCTTTAAACATTTCCATATCGGATGTGGATGGTATTAAGACCACCTTAACATAATCACAAGAGTTATTGTCATAAGGGTATTTAGTGACTTTTTACACAATACTAATAATTCTAACAGTTCTAACCAGGTACACTGCAAAATACCATGCAATGGATGCAAGAGGGAATGGGAGGCAAGAGGAACTGGTTTTATTTAAAAGCAATAAAATGTAACAAAGCAACAGAATGGAGTCAGGCCTGCTTTGCCTCCCCACCGATTCTCAGGAATAAGAGTTACAACAAAATGAAGTTAGTCCTGCTTTTCTTTGACCCTAAGAACTCTTTCAGCCAATTGTCAGTTAAAGAATCTTTAAACCCACCTGTAAGCTCCCCCACTTCCAGATGTCCTACCTCTTTAGGCCAAATCAATGTATTGTTTCCACGTACTGATTTATGACTTCACCTGTAATCCCTGTCTCCCTAAAATATATAAAGTCAAACTGTAACCCCACCCATGTCCACTTGTTCAAGGATTCTCAGGCATGGCTTGGGGTCATGGTCCTGAAATTCGGCTCAGAATAAACCACTTTATATTATTTTACAGACTATGGCTTTTTTTTTTTTTTTTTTTGTCGACAGAGAAACCACCAACCATGGAGTGGTTCTGGCCAGTTTGAGGTGTAGACTGCCCTCTTATATCAAAAGGCTAAAAAGCCCACCCTCAGACCATGCTGCGAATGCTGCCATTTTGTGAACAGGGATCCCACAAAGTATCATGAAATTCAATTGCCTGCACATGTTTCTCCTTTCATAAATATTTATGAGTCCTCCTATAGCTTATTTTATATGTAGGTTTAGATACCCCTGCTCAGCATAAATTCCTGTTTCAGTAGTCACTCCCTCAGAGGACATACTCTTAGCTTCTGCCCCAAGCTCTGTTTCCTATCCTGTCAGAATGGCCAGCTACAGCCTAAAACCCTTTATAAGAGAAAACAACAACAACAACAACAAAAAGCTCTTCTTCCCAAATGTATGACCTTCACCATTTCTTTACAGTTGACAGCATCAAACAGGGCAGTAAGGAATTTAAAAGGTTTCTTTAACTATGTCTTTAAAATAAACTATTATTGACCAAAAAGAAGATGGGCAAAATTAATATTAGTAGAGGGTTTATTGGGGCCAAATGAGGATTGGCTCCCCATAGTGTAGCTCGAAGTTGCCCTGAAATATATAGAGTTCATTAGCAGCAGTTACAAGTGGAAGGAAAAGAAGAGGCAGTTTCTGTATTGTTTACCAAGAATTTATGTTAAAATGACATAAGATTTTGGTCAGCTATGCATTTTTCTTTGTATCACAAATCCCTGGACACAAAGATGGTGGATGGAGCTGCTAGTCAGGATCCTCTGCCCCCAGGTGGAGGGGGATGACTGGAGTCCCTCACACAGATCTCTCTGGGCCAATAGAGGTCACATAGCTCAGGTTGCTTTGAGTTGCTTTTCTCTTCTTTTCACTGTTGTAGTTATTATTTTAATTCCCATTTTCCAATTAAGATACTGAATGTACAAAGCATATCCTTGATCATTCAAACAGTACATGTTAAAGATTCCAACCCAGATATCTTGACATCAGAGCTGATAGAACGTGCACCACCAGTTGAATTACGGCATTCAAACTTAGCCCTGGTAAACTGGGCTAGGTCACATGGAGCCAGAGAATTCAATTAGAGTTTACTTAATTTAAGACATTTGTATCCTAACTTTGCATTTTTTTTTTTCATTGCCATATTATAACTGGAATCTGTCTGCCAGGACAGTGTGTCAGAGACTCAAAGAATGAATCTGTGGACCACCCATGTAATGAAAAGGGATAGATTTTAGTGATAGAAAAGAAGAGAAGGGAGCTAAAGTCTCTGAGGCAGCAGAGTAGGGTTTCTGAGCGGGTAGCCCGTTTGGCCTTTTTGTGCAGGGGTTTATACACAGCTTTTTCTACCCTGTGGGCAAGGGGGTTTGGGAAGATGGAATTTATGTCTGTAATATGTCATAACTGTTTGGCACCAGGGGCCTGTGGGTGGAAGTTTTCGCAAGCCCGCTGGGAGAAGGGGAACAAACTGGAGTGGAAGCGATGGGGATTGAGGAAAATATAACACAAGAGACGACACAGAGAGGAAAGATGAGATGAGGAGGTCTGACTCCGCTGATGGCTGCCACCAGCACCAAAGCACAAAATCAGCTTTATTTTACAGTATCTCTGCAGAGTTGCTTATGGGGAAGTAGCATAGACAAGACATATTTTGGGTCTTACAATATGACTGGAAAATGTAAGTAACTTTATCAAAAACAGATCATCCTGTTAATGATTTCTGCTTAACTTCATTAAGATATGTTAAGAAGTAAAAAGGGAAAGACCACAAGGATTTCTGCATAGTTCTTAAAGATTAACTTGACAAAGAAAGAGCTAGTGACTTCTGGCAGAGAGAGCATGAAGAAAGGAATATGATTGCTTTAGGAAAGGAGGAGAACTAGTTGGGGTTCATTCTCTGAATGCTCCCCAGGCTGTGGGGGTCCTGCCGCCTGATGGCTGGCTCTCCACAGAAGTTAATTTTAAAACTGCCCCTGTGTATTCTCTGCTTCAGGAGTGACACATTAGGTGGACTGCTTATCAAAATGGTTCTTTTGTTTAGGGTCTGAGATCATGCTGTGTTTAATTCTTGTAAGACTAGAAGTAGATCTAAGTTTTCTTTGTCAATTTTTCTAAGCCTTCTTTCTCATCTGGAGACCTCCATAATTTGATGTTGAGAGAATTCGAAACTACAGAGAATCAGGACATGAATGAAAAGCAATGTTGTCTGTATGAACTAACCATAATAATTTGATTAGACCATAAGCCAATTGTAGGTATGATTCAGGACCAAAATTCTTTCTGCAAAAGTAGACTGTGCAGATTGTAGTACAGTATTTGGAATAAGAAAAAAATGCATAACTGAGAGTTGGGAGTTTAAAACAATGCATAAGTATCTTTAAGTGTTTGATCATTAGTCAGGAGAAAGAAATTCCATCAATAATGTAGGTCTAAAAATATCTAAGCAAGACTAAAGAATATCTGATTTCTAGTAAAACCGAAGTCTTCAAAGGTTGATTCATTGTCTGAAAATAGAAATAATTATAATTATTTTAGGGACAGACACGCTCTCATTAGTAGAGGTATTCATGCTAAATTTTGACCACAGATTATAGGCTAGAATGATACTAGCTTGGAGACTGATTTAAATGTGCTGTTTTTAGTCTCAGGGTTTGTTGGTTCTGGGAATCTACACTGCCTCGCTCTAGTATTCAAGTTACTTTATTGCATTTTTTTCTTTCCTGGAATACATCAACCAGATCAGCTTTGAGTACTTCCATAGGACAAAAACCAGAATGACATTGAGTCTGGGAAGAGAGGCAAGAAGGAAAGAACGGAAGCATCTAGAAGCACTTAGAAGCAATTAGAGCATGACACCATCATCAAAGCAAAAAGGAACTGCGTTGGGGAAAAGGAGAATGACTGATCCATCCCTCTAGAAAGGAGAACTAGAAGGAACATTTTAATTCAGACTAAAATGAGATTTTTTATAATTAAAGGTCTTTTGTT
Source organism: Nycticebus coucang (assembly GCF_027406575.1). NCBI lineage: Eukaryota > Metazoa > Chordata > Mammalia > Primates > Lorisidae > Nycticebus > Nycticebus coucang. The sequence continues at coordinate 43,071,720 of NC_069794.1, read as the reverse complement.
TGTTTTGTTCTGAAAGAATGGAGTCACAGGTGACATACCAAGTTACTTATTACTGGAAGGTTTTCAAGAAAGAATGAATGACAACCTTTCATGATTTGTGCTAGAATTCTGCAAATTAGTAGAATAGTGAACTGAATGATGTCTAAGTTTCCTCCAAAATGTATGATTCAAATTTTATAGTCTTTTACATTATAGAAATGGATATGTTCCGGATATGTTTCTCTATACTACCACGTAAGAGATTTTTCATGTGTAATAATTTTTTAAAATACCATCTGCCTTAAGATTCTATTAATGTGAATCCAATTAGATACTGACATGGAAATTAATATGCTATTTCGCTTACATGGTTTTTGAATGAACTTTTCAATACTTTGTTATGAGGCTAATGCAATGGTCCAGTTGTGTCAGATAGCTATAGTCCATTAGATTAATAACTATGTTATGGCTAATTCCTGCTTTTATTAAACAGAAGAAAAATATGATTGCCATTAGTTCACTGGATCACTTAAGTGTAATTGATACTTGAGTCCACTTGTAGATTCAAGTTTTATTACCTTATATTTGTGTTCTGCTTTTTTTCTTTTTTTTTGTAGAGACAGAGTCTCACTGTACCGCCAGAGGATAGAGTGCCGTGGCGTCACACGGCTCACAGCAACCTCTAACTCTTGGGCTTACGCGATTCTCTTGCCTCAGCCTCCCAAGCAGCTGGGACTACAGGTGCCTGCCACAACGCCCGGCTATTTTTTTGTTGCAGTTTGGCCGGGGCTGGGCTTGAACCCATCACCCTCGGTATATGGGGCCGGTGCCCCACTCACCGAGCCACAGGCGCCACCCTTGTGTTCTGCTTTTAATAATATATTGAGTCATGCAAGGTATTATGTGAAATGGCTCTAATACTCCTTTTGAGTTTTCATAGTGACTATAAATTATAGTCCTAGTATTAGGTTTAGTAATTACACTTTTAAAATAATATTTATTTTGTATATTATCATATAAAAAATTCCAAATTATTTATTGATTTTTTAATATGAGTAAGACTCTAGTTGTATACTGTGTAAAACATTTTAAAGAATACATCATTTTGAATTTTCTTATGCATACACATTCCTGAGATTACAGTCAAATATCTTCATGATGACAGAAGAATCTAAATAAATATATTTAAATGCATATATATTTAATATATTTAAATTTAAATGCATTTTGGCTTGTAATGTAATATTTAAAAAATACACTTTTTATATTTCCAACTTATACTTTTGACACTTTGTCACTATAGAGAAGACATGTAATTATAATAAATTTGAGAAAATTTTAATGTGTGGTACTAACAATGACAAAATTGCCCTTTTTGAGAAGATAAGGTGTTTGAAAGTTACAGTCACCCTATTAACTGTTTGAATTTTATCTCTAACAGAATTACACAGGGATGCAGTGGTCGTAATAATCATAGCTAGCTTTATTGAGCATTTATTATGCAATAGTCACTATATACCATACCTTACACATAGTACCAACTTCTTCAAGCTAACTTAGAAGACAATTAGTTCCTTCATTCTGTACACATACACCTAATTTTGAATGAAAATGTTGAGATTAATAAAGTAAACAGAATTTTTTTTGTTGTTGTGGGACAAGCAGGAACCTTGACCTTGAACAAGTGCAGTATAATGTGAATGTGTTTGAGATATGGAAAGATGGAAATTAACTGAAGCTAAACAGTGAGGTAGATGGGGCTATATTATAAGGGGCTTACATTCCTGCTCAAAAGGTTAGTATTATTTTGCAGATGATTAAAGACTATTTTAGCTAGGCGAAAAATAGAGTTATAGAATTAGATTTTAATGAGCAAGACAGATCAAGTCTCATATTCAAAAGTGACACATTTTGTGAAGAAAATAAAGCAGGCAATGGTACAGAGAGTGGCAAATGGTGATGGCATTGGAGAACTTTGGATGTCATGGTTAAGAAGGAATCCTTTGAGGGTGTGACATTTGAGCAGAAGCCTTAATAATGAGAGACATTTGAGCTGATACCTGAATGTTGAGAATGAATAAGTCATCTAAAAATTTTGAGCAATAGTAAAGGTCAGGGCAAGAGCAAATATGCTGAGACTAGAAAGAAGTCGGTGTACTTTTTTAAAGGACTAGAAGATCCCCAGTATACGTGAAACATAATAAAAGATGGGAAACATGATGGGATATGTTGTTTGAGATGAAGGTCAAGGACACGTGTATGTTCTTGTGGACACCATAGCAGTCAGGAGTTTGAGTTTTATCCTAATAGTAAAGAGAGTGGAAAACTCTTGGGATGATGATTTCTCAATGGGTCCTTTTGCCTGAGCTATTAGATACATGACACGCTTATCAAGCAAAACAAGTAATGCCCTGACTTCACCATGATACAATTCATCTATGTAACCCAAAACACTTGTACTCCTTAAATATTTTTGAAATTAAAAATAAAAACAAATAACATGGCCAGGTGTGGTGGCTCATGCCTGCAATCCTAGCACTCTGGGAGGTGGAGGCCGGAAGATGGCTTGAGCTTAGGAGTTTGAGACCAGCCTGAGCAAGAGCAAGACACGGTCTCTAAAAATAGCCAGGCCTGCAGTCCCATCTACTTGGGAGGCTGCAGGTGCCTGCAGTCCCATATACTTCGGAGGCTGAGGCAAGAGAATCACTTGAGCCCAAGACTTTGAGGTTGCTGTGAACAATAACACCACGGCACTCAACCCCAGGGTGACTGAGTGAGACTCTGGGTAAAAAAAAAAAAAAAAAGTAACACAGGGAGCAATACATGTTTAGAACAGAGAAAATAAGTTTAATTTAAATATAGTTTTAAATTTTAAGTACTATTGGGTCTGTTAATTAGTCAGCTCCTTGGGAGAAATCACATGCTTTGTGGGTAACACAAGGAAAGACATTTGAAATGTTGGGAGTAATTCAGACCAAATCAGTAAGCAAATATCAAAGGCATGAGACTTGAGAATGAACTTAGGGATGTAATTCTAGGGGGTATCAAAAGAAATGAAGAGTTAATCGTCACAGAGATGGGAAGATTAACCGAAGGGTATAGGACAGAGAAATACAGAGAAGTAAATTTCAAGAAGAGAATATAAAAAACATTAAAAGCTAGAGAAATTTCAAATCAGATATGTGTATAACAAATATTGTTTGCCAGTTTTGGCAATGGAAAGAATTAAGATCAGGAGTGAGCTTTGATATTTTAGGAGGATACAGGCATTAATATTTTCAAATGGCATCTCTTTAGAAAATTTTCAGAATATTTTAAAACTTATAGGACAATCCAGAGAATTTTTAACTGTTTTACCTAAGGCCAAAAACATGAGCTAAGTATGGCGAGAGCTGCTCTTTGGCCTTGGAAATGTAGCAAGCCTGTTCATGCATTGTGTTATAAGAGATTATGAACTAGAAAACTAAACGATGTCAATTGATTTATTTACTTATTTTCTGAGATACAGTCTCAGTTTGTTGTCTGGGCTAGAGTGTCGTGGCATCTGCCGACCTCACAGCAACCCGCTAGATTCAAGGGATCCTCCTGTCTCAGCCTACCAAGTAGTGGGGACTATGGGTGCCCACTACAATGCCCGTTATTTTTTTTGTTTTTTTTGTTGTTGTTGTTTCTATTTTTAGTAGAGATGGGGTCTCGCTCTTACTCAGGCTGATCTCCAGCTCCTGAGCTCAAGGGATCCTCCTGCCTTGGCCTTCCAGAGTGCTAAGGTTACAGGCATGAGCCACTGTGCCCAGGCAAACATGTAGATTTATTTCTTAAGTACTCGCAGTCTTTTGCCTCTGTTTGCTTATTTAAGCCATTATTCATTCTCAATCTCTCTCTCTCCTCTCTTCTGCTTCCTTCTTTCTCTCTCCTCTCTCTTTCCTCCTTCTCTCTCCTTCCACTTTTCTCCCTCTTTTATTTCTATAATTCTCTCTTTTATTTCTGCAGCTTCATATATTGTTATCAATCCTCGTACCTGTTACGTGCTGAATTGTGTCAATCCTTAATTCATATGTTTAGGCCCTTAGGCTGTCCTCTCCTGCCTCCTCAGAATGTGACCCTGTTGGAAGATAAGGCCATTAAAGATGAAATTGCGTTAAAAATAAAGCCATTAGAATATGTCCTCATCCCATCTGACTTCTATTCTAATAAGAACAGGAAATCTGGAAACATCAAGGATGCGTGCATAGACAAAAGACCACATGAAGAGGCAGCAAGAGGGCTGCCATCTGTAAGCCAAGTGAGAGGCCTCAGGGCGAACCAACTCTGCTGGCTCTTTGATTTTGGAGCACTGATTTCCAGAATTGCAAGAAAATAAGTTTTGTCATTTTGGCCACCCAGTCTATAGTATTTTGTTATTGCAACCTTAGCAAACTAATACTTTGTTACTGATGTGATTCTTTCAGGGAAGTCCAATCTGAGGTCTGTGAGGCTGCATGCAGATCCTGTGAGAACTTTTTTGCTTATCTGTGGGGGTGAATAACATGAAAATTCTGCACAGATCTTTTTTCTTTTTCTTTCTTTCTTTTTGCTAATTGGCTTTTGTTAGTGTTTATGCATTTAAATTTAATGTATGGCCCAAGGCAACTCTTTCTTCCTCTTTCACATTTTGTATTCTACGTGCTCTCTTAATTCTGACAGTGCTAAATATTTGTACTGTTGTTTCGAATAATTTTATGTCCCTTGTGTCATCCTATAACAATCACCCAAAAATATGTATTCATTGATTTAGATGACAGTAACAATGTCATGATGATAAAATCTGTTGTTTGAAGTAGCTAAATGTAGTGACCTGGGGAACATAGTGGATGACTGAAGGAGCATCCAATCTAGAATGAAGCCAGATCCAGTGAAACCAAGTTAAATAAGAATGAATGTAAACCCTTCAAATTAAATCTCAAAACTAAATTTCTAATTATATTGATGATATAAGTAAACACCACATACGATGCAAAAAAAAGCTCTCAAATATAAACTTTAACTGCTAATGCAATGTCTATCAGTCTGTTAAGTTGTAATAAATGATGATATAAAATTAGATGTAAGGAAAGTAATTCGCTCAATATTTGCTAGGCTACTCACATTGTACTTATATAATTCTAGTTGCCAGAACTTTCAAGAGATATTAACTAATTAGGGCTAGATACAGGCTGTCACCCTTGTTGTGCATCAACTTATAAAGGGAAAACTTTGTTCTCTAGATCCTCTGTTTATTTCAACAGAGGCTTAATTATTTACTTAGTTTAGTTTAATATTTTTAGATTCTCCTTATCATTGGACAATACTAGACACACTTTCCTAGATGCATTTCTGTATGCAAGAAACAATATCACACTTTTTTCTGTATCCTACTCTTTTGATATCTACTTTATGTTTTTTAATCACTTTTATATGATTCTCACATTGGATTTGACTTTAAGATTATTATTTTTTCTTTTGAATCATCCTCTCTAAGATACCTTATCCATTTTCATAACTTCTGGTATAAAATAAATCTCAGTGAATCAAAAAGAAAGTATATACAGAATATAGTCATTAGGCCTCATGATCATGTGTTTAATTTTTTTTTAAACCAATTCTTTCCTTTTGCCAAACAGTAACAACAACTCAGCGCATCTAAAATTGAACTCATTTCTCTACAACTAGTTTCCTTTCCGGTTAACCTATCTTAGTAAATAAACTGCTGGAAATCTTGATAGAAAAATTCCACCTGCTTCTTTCTCCCTGTTCAGTTGTGTTAGGTTCATGCTGACTGGTCACTATTCTTTGCTTCCCCATCACTAGGTTAGAACTCCTTGTCATGTCTGCCCTAATGGAATAAAGATGCTTTTTTTTCTGCTCTTCTTGAAGCTTTTTTGTTTCTTCTCACATCAATGTTCATAGTAGCCAGAATCATCTTTTAAATACTAACTGAATCATGACACATCCTTTCTTAAATTCTCTACAATGTTTCTGCATCAGCTTTATTTGTGCTGAATTTCCCACACCAAAGGCAGGATTTGGCACATCGCAGATTCCCAATGAGTTGTTAAACTGATTGTTAAATACAATGAATAAATGACTGAATGGATTTACAAGTTCTTGAAGACTTAGAGAAAATTTAAATATCTGGATGCTAATGAGGGATATGCAATCAGAGAACCAGTGGGTAAATTTTAAAAGAATCACTTATATGTTTATTTAGAAAAAAGCTCTTAAGAATAGAAAAGTATCCTATGATTAAAAAAAAAAAAGAAAGAAAGGCTTTTGTTAAAGATGTCCTCTATTACCCCTGAGACCACGGTATTCAATAAAAATATTGAGGATCATGATAAGAATTGTTAAACATTTTAGATTCCACCCTCAAATCACTACTCAACTAATGTGCTTAGATTTAATATCCATTATATATATGTGAAAATTAGAATAGTTCTATAATCTTTACCTCATCTAAATTCAAGATTTATGCATAGGATGACAGTATATTATATAATCATACCATTACATTCAAATTTAAAAAATTTCACAAACCCTTTAGTGAAAACAAAGGAGTTTTACTTATGAGCTGACTTCAGTGCATTGTGGTTGCATGCTTAAACCGTTTGCTTTTTATCGAATTGAACATACTTTTCTTTGGTCAAAAAGGTGTTGCCAGATTCATGATAAGTGAGTAGCAGAAGAGTGGTGCCCTGAATTTAATGCTGATCAAAATATATTTGCTTTTTATCAAAACGACATTTCTTCTGCAGCTCCTATTGAAAAGCAAAACTGTCTCTATGCAAGAAAGGATGGCAAGTCTTTCCGTTCAGATCAGGCTGAATGAAACCTCATCCCTACCACAAGGGAGCGCTTTGCTTTTTCTGTGGATGACATTCTCTCACTTTTGCTTTGCTTTCCCCATTAGCGAATTCCCTGTACTGTAAGAGAGATTATGCATTCTTTGAGGATGGAGTTGCTCTCATACATAAAACCAGGATATGGGGAGGAGGGAAAATCATTTTTTACTGTGAATGCACGGAGCCACTTAAGTGACTGTCAGGTGTCCCTCAGTTCAAGAGAATCGTTTCTCTGTGTCCCCTGGGAAGTTCAGAACATTTCTTTGGAAATGAAAATGTTTTTCTTCCCACTCCTACTGCATTTCTTTGAAGCCAGAATACAAGCCATTATTCAAAGAATGAATAATCCTGAAAATCCCCCCTGGGAGGTCATCCTGATGCATACTGCATATAATGTAAAAGAGAAGGCAGAATGAAGAGCCTTTTTGTAAATAGCTGGTGTAATAAAAACAAAAAAAGTTAAAATTTAAAAAGTTCTTGCCTCAAATTGTGAGCATATTTACTTCACTGTTAGATTGTCTTTATAAAAAAGACATCCTAGGCTGCTAGATTAATCTTTAACTATATTTGACAAACATTATAACGCATATCACATTTCAGCCTTACAGTTTTACCACTTTTGGCCATTAAGTTGTTTTACAAGCCTCCACAGAGTATGTATTAAACACTTGAAATTGACTAGATGGAAAGGGACTGAGATTGTGTTTAGAGGAAAGAAAAGAATGTCATATTTAATCCAAATCTAAAACATGATACACGCTATGTTAAAAACAATTAATTCTTGGCAATTCAAGCCTTAAAACAATTAGAATAAAATAAGGAAGATTTATCAATGTTCAATTATTAACATGACTAATACAGATTTTGCTGAGTTTAATTGTATGTTTTTTATAGTGAAATATGAGAAAAATATTATCTAAAATATTTGGGAAAGTGAAGTTGTAGTTATAATGCAACTAATATTGCATTTATTCTTTTTATGAAAATTAATCAAAAGTATAACAAATTTTTTATAAACCACTCTTTCAGGTTTTTGTTGATGTCACTTAAAACTGGTCACATATTCCATTCCCAGACATTTTCTTATCTCCCTATATGCTTTTTTCTTTATTTTACCATAATTATCTTAATATTATATACTCATACTATATTTTTACTATGTTTTTATTTTTTAATTGTTATATTTTTTAGCTTTTACAAAATGAACAATTTCTGAGTTTAGAGAAAGATAAATGTGAGAGTTGAAAAAATAAGGAGAAGTATATATAATAGATGCACTGGGATTTAATGGGGCTTCCCAGGCATGCTAAGTTTTGAAAGCATAATGAATTAAATTATAGTGAGTTTCTTAATTCTCTTTCTATGGCAGTTGTATGATTTATTTGTTACACTTTTGTACTTAGATCACATTATTTGTGACTTTGGGAGGCAGTGTTGGCTAATAGAAATGGTGATAACCCAAGTGCCAACAAACTAGGATGGGATTCAAGATACACACAGAATATTAATTTTGTTTGTTGTTTTGGGTACATCGTTCTATTGTTCCAAGCCTAGAATAAGAGATTTAGACAGGATGATCTTTAATATCCCCCTAGCTTTACTTGATTCTTGACTCTTTTCTCTTCACTTATTTATCTACTTTCTCCTCCAACAAATATTTAGTTAGAGCATGCTATCTGTCAAAGTCCTAAAAACAGAGCAGTGAAAACCAGAAAAAAAATCTTACCTATACACGAAAAAGAGAAATTACAAATGTGAACAAATGTGTAAAATAATAATGAAGAAAATAAAAGAAGAATGTGGATGACAACAGAAAACACACATATGAGGAGACAGAATTTAATCTGAGACTGGAATCATGAAGTCATGCAATGATTGTAGGGAAAAAATATTTCAAGTTGAAGAAACAATGGATCCTAAAGGCTTGGGACAGAAATAGTTTGGAATATTCAAAAAGCAAAGAAAGTCTCCATGGGTGCCTCAGTGTGGTAGGGGTTAACTATGAAAGTTAGGCAGGGTTAGACCATGCAGGGCTTCCTCCTCTGGAATAAAGGGGTAGAGATTTATTTTGAAAGTGAGGGGAAACTACTGGACATGTTTCACTAGGTGGAAGTCACTTTTGATGTGAGTAGAACAGATTGTAGGAAGGCAGGAATAGAAACAGATTAATTAGATTGTTGGACTGGAGTTGGGTTAAAGAGGTAACAATGAAGACAGTGAGATGTGATTTTATTAAGAACATATTATATAGGTAGAGTCTATAGAATTACCTGTTGGCTCCCACGTGAATGATCATAGAAAGAGATGACAGGGCAACTAAGAGCTTGTCTTTCAGATCATGGCTTCATTTTGAGATCAGCAAAGCATCAGTCTGGAAAGGACATTGGGGGGATATTGAGCAGCTGTGGACATTGTACCATGAAAAGATGATTTGGTGCCAGGAAAGTACAGTAGGTAAGGTGTTAGAATAAACGTGGAGAGCAGCTCCTATGGTACTTTCATTTCATCACTGTGAGAGAGTAAAATATGCCGTCTCCCCACCATATTCCCTCTGTTTGATCTTGTCTTGCCTTCCTTTCTTTCCCTGTCTTGTCTTCCATGTTTTGTTTTTCCCTTGTGCTTTTGCTACTAATAATGGATACTGGTTATTTTTTATTTTATTTTTTTGTAGAGACAGAGTCTCACTTTATGGCCCTCGGTAGAGTGCCGTGGCCTCACACAGCTCACAGCAACCTCCAACTCCTGGGCTTAAGCGATTCTCTTGCCTCAGCCTCCCGAGATATTGGTTATTTTTAAAGTTGGAAATATTCCCCCTACACTGGGATAGCTCTTCGAATACACATGGCTAATCTTCTGAACCAGCTGGAACCATTTTAATCCAATGGTTATAAGACAAAAAAAAATCATTTCGCATGTACATTTCTCTCTGGGAGACCTGGTAGTAGTCACACATGTTCTAGACTGACCCAATAACAGCAGCCAAAAGGGAGAGGAGATGTGCAAGGGTACAGAACTTGTGAGTACAAGTTCTGAAGATTACTTTGATAGATGTGTTTGTCAAGAATCTCAGCTGATGTATCCCCTAACCCAGGCCTAGTTTTCCTTCTTCTGATGTACACAATGGTCTAAATTTGCAGGAAACCAGAAGACTTAGAGACTTCACAAAGATATATTTTACGTAAAATTTGGAATTTATACCTCACGTGAGATGTATTGTTTCCTGTTATTTTGGTGAGCAGTGGGTAGCCAGAAGCTTTAAAAGGGAGAGGGTCTCATGCTCCCTCCATATCTATTACAGCAATAAAAGTTGTTGTCAATAATAAACTCTAATTCTGACTTGATGACATCATCTGCAGAAAGATCAGGCAGCTCTCTTTTTATTAACTAATAGTAGTTAATACATGTAGCATTTAAAAATTTTCAAAGATTCTTTATGAGTTCTATATATAAAATATATATATATAAACTAATTAAGCCTTATAATAACCATAAGAGATAGGTATAATAATAATGAAAATAAAAAATATTATTGTTATTATTATAGAAGAAACTTGAGGCACAAATAAGTCAAATAATGACCTGTGAAAATTACGTATGATTAACTGTTAAAACTCTGCTTGTCTGTCTCTTAAATACTATGAGTCTTAGAAAAATTAATGATAAGCTGGCACAAATTTGGAGACAACTTTCTTTCAGAAACCCTATAAAGTATGGCATATTTCTTTTGTAGTATGAATGTAAAATACATTTCTGAGATATGTGCACACAGGTGTTGGTATGACTTTGTTTTTAGTAACTGACTTTTTCATTTTATTTATTTGGTTAAGAAACGTCTATGGAAATGTTTGTTGTAAGCTTATGGAATTCAGCAATGGAAAAAAGAAACAATTCCTACTTTCACTGAGTTTACTTTCTAAAAGAGGAAATTGAGATGCTTATTTCCATATTTTTCTTAAGAGGCAAGTAATAGACATCTTTGACCTTACAATAAGTGTTAGAAGGTTCCAAGCTCAAGAGTGATATGACAAAATATGTCTCAGAACCCTAAGGCATAATCCATTTAATAAGCTATATGACCTCTATTGCCTACACAAGTAGGCAACAATTGTTTTTTAGTGCTTGCAGGAGTGAACTAACATTATAACACACTGGAAATCTGTGAGATTTGCATGAAGGAGGCCATTCACTAATTAAACCACAGTGCTGGTTCATGGCAAAGGATTCTTGTTATTGTTTCACTTTCACTAACACTTTGCAGTGTCTACAAAACATTAAATCAACTAAGAATTTCTATAGCTTTTGCCTGGTTATGCTTCAGAAGAAAAACTCATTAATGACAATAATCTTCTGAGGCTTACTTGGAAGGGAGAGAGCTTCATTTTGGCACTCTGTGAATTTCTCCCATTTGTACTAAGCAGCACAAATGGACCGCTGAATGGTGTTATTGCATCTTCATCCACCGAGAAAATGGTATTCTGTGCTGCTAGCTTGAATGGAATATTGGGATATCAAAAAACAAGACAAGCTTTGTGCCTGGAACGTCTTCCTCCAGGTTTTACACAATCAGCAATTTACTGTGCACATCACACAGTGGTTTCATGCAAAATGTCTTGCTGTTGTTTTAAAGTGATAACTTTTTAAATGCTGGTTGTCTTATTTGGACGAGGGTACTTATTTATGGATGTTTTCCAAAGACCAGATAGAGATGTTCGTGTGTCTAAGACAAATCGATAAAAATACACACGCATACAGAAATAAAACACATCTGTAAAACACTTTCTCTATGACCTGGTTAGGGCTTTTGTTTCATCACCTTTCAAATGTTTTCAAACATTTACAATCATTAGAATTGGATACCTGAAGTTTGCAAGTTTTTATGCTGCTGGTTGTTTGAAAAGGATAGTGTGAGATGTCAGCAGCACCGACTCAGACATCTCAGAGAGCCATTTTTAGACCTCTTTTCTTCTCTATTTTTGTTAGTTCCCTTGCAGTGCAGTACAAGAGCTCCTCTGTGTGAATTGACAGTGTTGCCAATACTGTGGTGTGAAATTGCACTCTGCAACTTTGCCCCAAGGTATTTAGCAGTCTGGAGTTGAAGTTTGATAAAAATGAATGGATTATTTCTCTCCAGTGGGAAAAGCTGAATGGTCTGATGTGCAAGGCATTAGATGGTGAGTCGAAAGTCATGGCTTTGTCACTTACTTGCTGTGTGACCTTGGGCAAATCAATTAACTTCTCTGTGCCTCAGGTTCTCCATCTGTATAATGAGGGCCATGATACCTACCTTAAAAGGAAGGTAAGAGGATTAATGAGGCAATGTCTGCAAAACACATTAAGCTCCACAGAAGAAGGTACTCTATAATTACAAGCCATTATTACTGATTTTAAAAGATGGTAAAATGGGATCATTATTTTATCTTCTCCTGTAGGAGTTATTTCGACTGAAGCAGTATTTGGCAGAATCTTAAAGTTGAGTGGCTTATTTAAAATGCTTTAATTTGTGAAGGATTTCTCTTAGTTATATAAAATATCGGATTTGCAACATAATAGATCTAAGAAGTAAGACAATTCTGTACATTGGAATAATGCAGATCACTAAATATTGAGCTTCGGATGACCTCAAATTTATTCTCCTGCCTAGAGAGCACTGAGCCTAATTCATCTCAGGGAGATAGTTATCTATTTGATCCTTAGAGCCTTAAAAGAATGTTTCTAAGACCTCTTCCATTAACCTGCTCTAGTTTTTAGCAAAACAAGTTTCACATTAACTAAACAGTTCTTATTCAATTTAACTGCAACTTTTTCATTCTCCATGGAAAAGAGAATAATCATTTTATGTATCACATTAAACTTTTTTATGCCTAAGGAAAGACACTAAGTTTTATTTTTGTCTCAATGCTAAATAACCCTATCATTGTCTATCATTCTTCAGAGGTACACCTTTAGCAATATCTTTATATCTTTTTTTTCTTAATCCCATTCAGTTTTTTGTAACATCTTTATTATCACAGTGTCCAAGCCTCTCTCAGTTTCAGTTCTTTGTAAATCACTGACCATCCATTTGCTTTGTTAACTTATTGGCAACTTATAAAGGGAAGACTAAATCACAAGGGTTGATTCTGACACTGTTATATTACATTACTAAATATTTCTTTTGTTGCCATCCACTAGTTTTTTGAGAGTTAACCTAGCATTACAGACCTTTCATATGATCTGACACATTTAATCATCTCAACAGTCCTGTTAAATGTAATTACTTCTCTTTTATTGGTAAAAGGAAATTAATTCAAACAGGAAGCACCATGTTGCACTTACAGGTCTGGCCATTAGAGTCAGACAGACATGAGATTGAATCCAGTTAATTCATTTCTCTAGAACTCAATTGTCTGTGTGGTCTAATGATACTTATTTTAAAGGTTTAATGAGGATTAAACATGATAATATGTAGTAGATGCTTAACATAATGCCTGGTACGTTAAACATTTGATAATAGCTTTCTGGTTATGATTGAGGTCACGGTCAATGTTACTTATTTATCATTGCTTTGGGAAAAACACTACCCAACTGTCCTTTCCACTCAACTTTACAATCATCAACACAAAAGAGAACTTCTGCTACCAAATGTGGGTTTCTGCCCACACCAAGCAGTCAACACCAGCTGGGTGTTCTCTAAACTAGTTCAGACATTATCTACCCAGACATAATCAGGTTCCAAATGGAGAGGGCTCAGTCCCTGAGATGGCCCCACATCGTGCAGCAAGTGAAGTTCAGGCCTCCCATGCTTCTGACAAACTACGACATCCTCTCTCTTTGGGTTTGATTAATTTTCTAGAGCAGTTCATAGAACTCAGGGGAACACTTAAGTTTACCAATTTATTATAAAGGAGATTACAAAGAATACAGATGAAATGCATAGGGCATGTTTGGGATGGCAGAAGAGCTGCAGAACTACCATTCCTCTCCCTGGGTGTGACATCCTCCGGAAGCCTCCTTGTGTTCCGCCATTGGGATGCTGCCCAAACCCAGTCCTCTTGCGTTTTATAGAGGCTTCACTACATAGGCATAATTGACAGCCATGCAGAAATGAGATTAGACAAAAAGTACATAATATAAATCCAGTCAAGACTGCCTGTTCAGATTCTCCCAGGGCTCTGTGTCTAGCCTTCCTTCCTCCAGATTATGGGGCAGGAGTCTGTCTGGAGTACAGTCTTTAGACCACAGTCACATTATAGTCCTGCCTGGGGGAGATGCAAGAAGAAAAGAGAGAGATCCCATTTCAGGAGGCCTGCTTCTGCCGGCTAACACACTGGAACATAATAACAAGGATAGCAGAGTTATGAGCCAAGAACCATGGACAGCACGGAAAATATATATCATGACACCACATCATCTCTTGGTACTATATCTAGTAAGTTGAGTTACAAGTTGATGGAAGTTTGTGCACATATTTTCAAGTCTTTAGCTAGGACTATGGTATTAACAAATAAATTCTTATTAGAAAGAATAGGTTATTTCCTATTTTGCTTTTGTTTTTCATTGATGTAGCTGAGTAAAAATTTTATTTGGTGTAGCTCTATAAACATTTGATAAGCACATTTAGCTATAAACCAGTTATTGAGGAAAGTTCTTGTTGAGAAATTTTTATTCATTATATACAAGTATATATATATATATGCAAATATAAGCACATATTTGTGCATATTTATTATAGACATTCCTCTATTTATGGTGGTTTGACTCAACAATTTTTCAGCTTTATGATGGTGTGAAAGTGTATGCAGTTAGTACAACTCGTACTTAAAATTTTGAATTCTAATTTCTTTTAACCAGTTTAGTGGTATGCAGCAAAAAACTCTCTCAAGATGCTGGGCCACAGCAGTAAAATGCAGCCCCCAGGTATGTGCATGATCAGGAGGGTAAATAACCAATACTCTACAGTGTGATGTGCTGCAAACTTTTTTTTTTTTTTTTTGGATAATAATGAAAAGAAGAAGCTGTAATTCAAAACTTAGTATCTTCCTAAAGAACACTATGCCTGCTAAACCATCGTGTCAATGCCCCAGTACTTTTTAACAGCTACACTTGAGTCTTTTCAGCAAAACTGATGAGAAAAGGAGAGAAATTGATGACTTTGAGGCTGTAGCATCCTTATCATTCAGCTTTTTGTTCAGTGTTTCCAACAATTCTCAGGCCACGTGTCCTTTCACCTGTGTATGTTGCTAGTGAGTGCTGATATAACCATTCTATTTTTCATTTTCACCGCATTAATTAATAAATTAAATGAAATATTAAACACTTTTATATAGGAAGATTTGTGTTAGATGGTTTTGCCCAAAGGTAGGCTGAAGTAAGTGTTCTGAGCATATTTAAGATAGGTTAGGTTAAGCTATAATGTTTGACGAGTTAGGTTAAATGCATTTTTGGCTTATGATATTTTCAATTTATAATGTGTTTATTGGTATGTGATCCCCATGTAAGTTAAGGAGCATCTATATTTAAAAGACATTTATGCATATATTTCAAAAGACATTGCAAAAACACAAGATAATGACTAAAAAAGCAGTTGACTGACAAAGAGTATAAAACATCCTGACAATAAATAACCCAAATGAACAATTAATTTATTTCTTCGTTCATCCTCAGTAGTACTTAAATGATGACACCATTGTGTTGGGCATGTGAAGACTACATGTGGACAATTGGCCCATTCTTACCAGACCAGGAGACGTTATGTAATAAAATTTCTGAAGGAGAAGGAATTTAAGTGGAGCATTTCAACATAAGTAGGATTTAGAAATGGGGAATCAAGAAAAGGTGCTAGTGATGGCAAAGGCAAAGTGCAGGGACAAAAGAATTGATTGTTTTTTCTTCTGTGCCATGCACTATGCCTTTTGCAAATCTCTGTACACTCCCACTTTTATGAAGTATGTATCATTTTTTGAAGGAAGGAAAATGAAATTCACAGAAGATAAGACATTTGGCTAGCAAAGATAAAACTATATTTGTCAGCAGTTAGTTTGATTATCTAAACAGGTCCTTTCTGCCCTGAGGGACAGAAGATTAGGTGAATCAGAGTTGAGGTTGACTGAACAATGGGGGTGTGGATAGCTTTGATTTTTAACCCCATTCATAAAGGACCAGGTTAAAACTGACTCTTCCTTCTGATAATGTAGAGGCATGTTGCCTTGGTTTACATCTTTTCAATTACTGTGTGACCTAGAGTGTCTCTCTATCTTTCCTTACTTTCAATTTCCTCTCTGTAAAAATTTGATAGTCATACTGAATTACAAAGTCAGAGAGAGATCCTGGCTCAATTCCTGATGACTATTAGAGTTGTGTGGCCCTAGGAAATTTTAAAAACTTTCTGAACTTCACTTTCTATATATTTGTAGTTCTTGAGTAGTGTTATTTATCTTTTATTATTTTATGAAGGTAAGAAATAATACATGATAAAATTTAATGAGCATTCTGTCAAGCAGGGATAATATCATTTTCTTCTTAGGATTATTTTTGGGATTAAAATAGATAAGGTAAATGATGAGAATGTTTTGTAAAATAAGCATTTGGCTACTGGGAAAAAAGTACCAACGTTACAAAAAGTTATATATGTATGTACATATATGCATATACACAGACATGTCATTTCTACACCCACATGTACACACTCACCCACGCCCCCACACCAACATAGATTTTTACAAAAAGCCTTTGTATGCTGCCTCATACGTTGTAGCTACTTGATAAATATTCGCTCTCTCGGGCCATGCAGTTCTATACATACCAGTAATGCTAGAAAAAAGAATGTCTCATCAGGCTGCAATCCTATTGTGAATATAATATGTATTTTCAATCAATTCAAGATTTCCCATGGAAACTACAGAAATAACTGAACCCCATAATTTCACCATACAAAGATATTATCATATACCTGCCTTACATGTACAATTGCCATATCGTATCTACTGATTTAATTGCATTTTTACTTAACATTTGAAAGAATGTATTGCTCTTGACATTAAATCATTTTATGCAATAGATTTCCATAATTTAATTAATTAGTAATCTATTTTTGAACACTTGAATTATTTTACTCTTTTTCTTTCACAAATATACATTCATGAGTAAATTTTTTTTTATTTTTTATTATTTTTTTTTTATTAAACCATAGCTGTGTACATTAGTATGATCGTGGGGCACCATACACTTGGTTCATAGATCGTTTGACACATTTTCATCACATTAGTTAACATAACTTTTGTAGCATTTTCTTAGTTATTTTGCTAAGACCTTTACATTCCACATTTACTAGGATTCACATATACCCTTGTAAAATGCACCGCAGGTGTAATCCCATTAATCCCCCTCCTTTCCCCTCTCTCCTCCCCCTCCCTTCCCTTTCCCCTTTCTCCCTATTCTTAGGTTGTAACTGGGATATAGCTTTCATGTGAAGGTCCTACATTAGTTTCATAATAAGGGTGAGTACATTGGATACTTTTTCTTCCATTCTTGAGACACTTTGTAAAGTGTCTCATGAGTAAATTTTTGATCCTAACCCTGTTTTGTATTCTTTTTAGGAAAAAAAAAAGTCTCATTTTTAAAGGTGAAATTACTAGAATAGTGAGTATGTTCCTTTTTCTAGCTTTTAGGAATATTATCCTATATGTCAGTTAACATTCTCTACCTGAGATGTAGTATTTGGAAAAGACTCACTTCTAATCCTTTTGTTCTTTTCTTCACTGGCAGCTATCTGGTCTCCCATGTAAATTATTCTGCTGACTGATAAATCTCTGAAGATCATTCACACAATTTTCTGTGTATTATAAGTGCCTTGTTATTTATTATAGCAAGAAAAAATGGGTTTGTTTTCATTTGCCTATATCTTGGTCTTTATTTTCATGATATATATTTGAAGGGATCTAGAAAGTTTCCCTAGAATCGAGAGATTTAAATTCACTTTTCTAAATCCAAAAGTGATAAAATATGCTCAATTTTGAAATGATATACATTGGATTATACCCGTTCTTATTGAGTTTAGACTGTAAATATTTGGGAGATGAAAATCCCTGTCAGAGTTAGTTCCAAGAGCCTACACTTACTATGTGAAGAATGCTTTGGTCATTAGAAAACCTGAAATCTTTAAATCTATGTGAGCAACACCATAAATTTAGTCTTTTGGGATAATTATTTTCTGTGCTTGTATCACAGAAACCAGCTACTTTTATTTATAACACTCCAAAATTAACTGCATTAGGTGCTAAGAAAAAAAAAGTAAGGAGAACATTTATTGGTTCATTGAAAATAAAAAGATAAAAAATGGCATCACCAATATGTTTTAGTACTTTTCCAAATGAATTTCTATTTATTTTAGTAAACTAATTGCTTTTTACTTGTGTGTGTGTTAAAATAATCAAGGATAGCGTGAAGATATTAATGATAATTTCATGTTTGGAGGTCAAAATTAGACTATATAATTTAGCATGTTTTGGAAAGTAGAATGAGAAATGAAACTGAAAAAAGTTCTAAAATATCCTTGAGTATTTCTATTCTGTAGTAATGGTATTGAATTAATATTTTGTTTAAATCAATACATTCAGTGTTAAATAATTTGAAGACTACTTTTTTCAATGGAATTCAATTATGTCAAATCCCTTTCTCATAACTCTGACTTCATTATTAACGTGTCCTTTAAGAGATAAATATTGAATGACAAAACCCATCATTTTTGAAGTCAGATTTGTAATTCTTCTGGACAAGAGGACTATTTCTTAATATTCGAATAACCTGATAGGACATATAAGATGTTAGGAAATTGGATAGTTCATGAAGGGAAGAACTTATAAAATTCAAATTACTGGAGAATAATGTGAAGCATAGAAAGTTGCGTGTTTTGTTTTGGTTTTTGTTTCTAACAGCCATATGAGACCATGTGTCGTTCAGAACAATTAAACAGGGGTAAGGGAAAGAAGTAGAAAGAACACAGCAAGGGAGAGAAGGTAGAAACAAAACGAGAAAGGCAAAATTCGACTGTTTTCAAAGTGAAGTTGATAAGTGGGCAGTGTTTTATTATAAAGGCACCTCTGTTATCTGCCATCCCCCCCCATTTAAGTAAAAGTCAACAAACATACTTACCATCAATGTTATTTTAAAGAGAATAATTTATACAGAATCCTGGTTTGAGATAAAACTGTGCAGAAAGGAAATAGCATATGCAAAAAGCTAAACACAAAAGCAAAAATTGAGAATTCAAGGACAGGACAAACACAGAAGCAGGTGATGAGGTGAAAAGTCAGTCCTCCAAGAATTCCCATATTTACTTGAAAGGATAGCAAGCTTCCTTTGAATGCACTGAGTCCAGCTGATGCATTTAAATCAGAAAAGACAGAGTGACCCCAATCATATTGAAGGATTTAGGGATGTTATTTGAATATTTTCATAAAATGATACCTTATAGCAAATGCAGCTCTACAAAAAATCACTACATCTATTTCTAGCATAGATGATTTTCTGCTTAAAGTGTTAAAACATGTCATTTTCTGTATAAAATATTAGCATCTTCTAGTTGAATATCTACTTTGGTAATACAAGAATATAATTTGGGATTTGTTAATCTATTTACTTGCTTTTTTTACCATTTATTTAAAATAGACAGTAAGTACATATTTTACATTAAATGATTGAACAAATGAGTCAGAATTATTAAAGACTTACTAAGTACCGAGAACTGGTGGTTGAGGAAAATAAGCATGATTTCTGGTCTCATAGAGATAACATTCTGCTGAGAGAAACATTAGGCATAATAATAAGAGAATTAAGTAGAAAAATGTAACTTTGCTAAATGCCACAAAGCAAATACATATTGTTATGAAAGCATCATATTTAAAAGGTCGAAGAAAACTTCCTTTAGTAAATTTAGCCTGAACTTACATCTGAATGCTTCATAGGAGGTAACATAGAAAAAGGAAAAGGAAATACATTACAAGAGAAGCAAATAACAAGCAGAAAGTTGTTGCTGCAGGAGGGAACAGACGGAGCTTCGCAGAACTATAATATATTCTATAGAGAAGACAGTGAAAGGGGGCATGTGAACTGATGTAAGCCTATAGTTGTGCACGGGCAGGGGAAGATTCCATATTGGGTCTTTCTGATCTTTTTTTTTTTCTGAGACAGAGTCTAACTTTATTGTCCTCAGTAGAGTGTTGTAACATCACAGCTCAAAGCAACTTCCAGCTTTTGGACTTAGGCGATTCTCCTGCCTCAGCCTGCCGAGTAGCTGGGGGTACAGGCGCCCGCCACAACGCCTGACTATTTTTTTGCAGTTTGTCTGGGCCTGAGTTCGAACATGCCACCCTCAGTATGTGGGGCCAGCGCCTTACTCACTGAGCCCCAGGTGCCACCATCAGGGTCTTTCTGATCTTGTTACATAATTTTGGGTTTATTTTAGGAGCAGTCGAATATAATTAAAGAATTTAAGTGTACCTACAAAGATGTACGGAAGTGGATCTGATTAGATTTTTATGTTAAGAAGCCATCACTATTTCT
This sequence comes from Nycticebus coucang, assembly GCF_027406575.1. NCBI lineage: Eukaryota > Metazoa > Chordata > Mammalia > Primates > Lorisidae > Nycticebus > Nycticebus coucang. Next base: position 43,051,345 of record NC_069794.1, on the reverse strand, counting down.
AATTGTAGAATGCAAATTGGAAATGTAAACAAATGAAATCATTTAGGAGTCTTGTTACAAAAATCCAAATGAGTAATAATAACTCGTGTCATAGTGTTTATTTGTGCAAATGGATATGGTGACTAGATTTGAATTAAACAGTTAAACTTTAGAAAACAAAAATAGATAATCGGAGGGTTGAGTAAAAGAATGGGAATAGTTAAGAATGACATTATGTTTCTTCCTTACAGTAGTCTACAGGTATTAAAGTCATTCAATAATATAAGCAGCTCTGCAGAAAAACTGTTAGAAAAGATCATGAATTTATTTGGAATAGGTTGAACAACTTATGTTTTGAGTAACTCCAGAGGAGTTGGTAGTAGGTAGTTGGACATCATGATGTGGAATAGAAGACAGAGTCTATGCTAACTGCTGATGCCAACTATTAAGATTTAGGACAAACTTCATGGGCCAACGGCACAGTCCTACTCAAGAGTACACTCATTTAAGATCTATTTTTTTAGATCAGGGGTCTCTTAGTTCAGACTGGCTGGATCCAATTAGACGGAACCCTCCACCTCTAATTTATTATAACAGTTCATAGAACTCAGGCAAATTTAAAATTTATGATTATAGTTTTAGTATAGCAAAAAAATCATATCAAGGGCAGCGCCTGTGGCTCAATTCAGTAGGGTGCCAACCCCATATGCTGGAAGTGGCATGTTCAAACCCAACCCCAGCCAAAAACTGCAAAAAAAAAAAAAAAAATCAAATCAGAAATGAAAGAGGCTGAAGACACATAGACCAATATCTAGAAAGGTTTTGAATGTGAAGTTTCTGTTGCCTTCTTTTTGAGGAATCAGGACACATTGACCTCCAGCACACTGATATGTGAGAATACACGGAGCGCTGCCAATCAGGGAGACTTGGCCAAGCTACAGGACCCACAATTTCTACTGTCATATCCTTATGTAGGGTATTGATCAAATTATAACTTTCTTCCCCTGTCTGGGGGTCAGATTGATAACACTGGGCTCAAGGTCTCAATCCTTTAATCACATGGTTTTCTTTTTGGTACAGCTAGAGTTATCTCTTTAACACAAGGTCTGTAAGGGCTCACTCTGAGTTACCTTATTTGCGTAAACGGTCAAGTACGGTCTGAAACCCCACAATGAGTAATAAAGTTACTCCTATCACTTAGGAAGTTCTAAAAATTTTGAGATTACCTCCCAGGAAATAGAAATAAAGGTCATCCAGATTTTTTTTTTATATACTGGCAACATGACTGTGAGGAATCTTCATCCAGGCAATTGTTGCAATTATGAGAATGGATAAACTTACCTAAGCATCTGCACGTTGAGTTTGTGAATGGTTTGGGGACTTAAACTAAGAGAACTCCAAAATTTAATGTTTGCATTGAGGAAGGTGAACCGATAAGGAATAGAAACAAGGGTTTGGTAGACATCTGATGAGGGCTTAGGTTGGGTCTGTCTCAAATGGAAGAGATGAGATATGAAACTATTGCTGAGAGGTTTTATAAGAGGAGACCTAAGAATTCTGCTTTTTATTTACTGATTTTAATGTAGCAATGACTTTTAGCATTGTTGCTTTTGTAGCTAATGTTGGGGATCAGAAAGCAATTACCCCAGAAGCAAAAGTTTTTCTCTCATCAGGCCCACTGATCCCCGAGGCTAGCCATAGAAACTAGACGTCCTCTACTTGAAGGCTGATCATGGAAACCAGAATCCCTTTTCCCCAAATCAATACATAAAACCCAATAATAGTACTTTAACTTTCCCTCCTCCGTTCTGTGTAAAAAATGGCCATAAAGAGATTATCTGGTCTACCTTGTTTGAATATAGGGCATAAGATCTCTATACCAGAGGGCCCTGCCCCATACACTGAAGGAAGGAATACATGATTAAAGGGCTAAAAAGAATCTAGACAGACAGGATTTGCTGGGTTTCTGTATTTGGTATGTAAGCATTCGATCATACAACTTTTATCCAACCATATTCTATACTGTTACCCATTCTTTGTTGAATCCAAGCCTATAAATGGACAATTTCCCCTGTATCTTTGGGTCTTAAATCTGAAAGCTCTTGTGTATACACATTAAATAAATTTATACCTTTTTTCCAAATAATCTGCCTTTTGCAAGTTGATTTTTCAGTGAAACTTCAGAGGTCCAAACTCTTGATTCCTGCACAGGGTAGGGATTTGGAACTCAATGAGCAGGTGGCTGACTAAATGGAATTAACAAGCATGGACAATTACTGCAGCTGTGACGAAACAAGATAGTTCTACTCCCAGAGAGTGAAGAAGAGTCTGGGTTTAGATTTTGTTGGCTGTCACTTGGTTTTCCTAAGGGACAATTGGAGAGATTTAAAGGCTAATTGGAAAGAACTGGTACACACAGAGAGATTGATTGTAGAAGAAAAGCCTTGTGTTGTTCCTGAGGTCTTGGAAGAGAAGGAAGTGAAACGGGGGAAGAAGAGCAGAAGAGGAGAAGGGAAGGACAAGCAAAGAGAGGATGGCTACATTTGGCCTTGGACACACAGTAATGGATGCAGCAGAAATAACTGTCCAACAGAGCTCTCAGTCTAGTTAGCCAACTAACATGAGCCAAGTTCACACATAATTACTAATGAAAGCAGTGTCACTGGAGAAACAAATAGTCTCTGGAGGTAGAAAACAAACAATCTAAACATAGTCACCTTACATAGATGATTTTGAGGAGTGTCGGAAACTGATACTTAGATTGAAAGTTGGAAGGGTAGTCTTGCATCGAGATGGGAAAAGCATGAAGAGAAGATAGAGCCCTTCACACAGCAGTACACTCAGTGTAAAAGCCCCTGTGCTGGATGAGAACAAGCCTTGTTATGCCCAGGAGTCTCTCAAAGACCAGACTGCTAGACAAGTCGAATTTAAACAGGAGTCCTTTTATTGAAGACTCTGCTGGCGACTGCCTCACTGTCCCAACAGGGGGTTTCTGACAGCAGCCCCGAGTGCTTAAGGGGTTGGGTTTATAAGGTTTGGTCTGCGTCCTGGTTGGCACACAGGCTATCCAGGTGCATTGGGGTAGGTTAGCAAGCATTGTACAGAAGCAGAATTTTGAGGTGAGTTAGCCGTATATCTTTGTTTCAGTACTTTTCCCACCTGGTATTTCTCAAAGGTCAGTCCAGGGATAGTTGGTCCCTCCTGGTCCATTTCTCAGGGGAGTTAGTCAAGCAAGAAGTCAATGAGTGTTTTCTCATCCTGGGAGTGAATCAGGCTTACTCCATTTCGTTGAGGGCTTGTGGCTCAGAATTTTGTCAGGAGTTAATTGATATTTTTCAACCTTAGTCTAGACCTAATAGACTGAAATCATGGAGTCATTGAGGAGAAGTCAGGGAGACCAAGGTATAATGAACAAAGGTGATGTGGGGGAGTACAGATGATGTTGTTTAGCATGCATCAAGAAAAGGACAGCCTATTTTTTTGTACCCTTGTATCTGTTTTTTCTCTAGTTCCTTCTTTCTTCCTGATGCTCCATGATTATTTCTTTCATCATTTATTTCTGTTCAAAAAGTTTCTCTTAACCACCTTTAAGGGGAGGTCTACTAGTAATAAATTATTTTAATTTCTCTTCATCTGAGATGTTAATTTCCTCTTGATTCATGAAGGTTAGTTTGAATAAATATAGAATTTACAAATTATGACTAGGTTTATTTTTTATTTGTTTGTTGTTGGTTCTTGTTTTTTGTTTGCTTTGCTTTTATTTCAGCACTTGAAAGATGTTATGTGGCTTCCTCTGAACATTAGAGTTTCAGATGAGAAATCTGCTGACTTTCACATGGGTACTTCCCTACAAGTTGTTTCTGTCTGACAGCTTTCAAGATCTTTCCTTCATTTTAGTTTTCAGAAGTTTAATTATGTTATGCTTTGGTGTAGACTTTTTGGAGTTTATTGCCTTTGAGATTCAATCTGTTTCTTGAATCTGTAGCTCTGTTTTGTTTGTTTTACTAAATTTGGAAAATTTTTATGCCATTATTTCTTCCAATATTCCTTCCATCTGAACACCCTTTCTGCTCTTCTTCTGGATGTGGATGAAACAAATGTCAGCTCGTTTGTTGTCCCACATGTTTCTGAAGTTTGTTATTGTTTTTCTTTTTTTCTCCTGGTCTATTTTGTCTATGTTTCTCTGATTAGATAAGTTTTGAATTGGGTGAATTATATCCAGTTCACAGATTCTATTCTCTTCATTTCCACTGTACTACTCAGCTGATCCAACAATTAAAAAAAATTCAGTTGGTGTATTGTTCAGCTCTATAATTTCCAATTGGCTCTTTCTTCATAACTTTCAAAAATTTAGGTCTATAATTTCCATATGGATTTTTCTTTGCTGAGATTTTCATTTCTTGCAAGAAAAAGTATAATTAATTTTTGGAGCATTCTTTGATGGCAGATAATTCCACACATCTGATTTATCACACTGTTCATGTCAGTTGGTTATCTTTTCTCATTTAAAGTATAGTTTTTGGGATTTAGATATGACAGGTGATTTAATAGTATCCTACACATTTTATCTGTTATGTTAGGAGAGTCTAGGCTCTACTTAAATCTAGTCCTGTAGAAGCCTGAATGCTATGTTCAGGCTTAGCATTTAGGTACTGGCTTACTTACTTTGTGAGTTCTGGTTCCAATGACAGGTCATGTTTCAGAGTCTTTGTGCTCTTTGTTCAGCTTTGTTTATCTGATGCCATGAAGACATCTGTTGGTCCTTGGTGGGGCACCCTGAGGAGGCAGAAGGGTATTTTCCTGACTGCATCCCCAGCTATTTTTCGGTGAAGGAAGAGAATCCCAGACTCTGGGAGACGACGAGACTTCCTTGGGCAGAGAATTATTTTGGTAAGTTCTCCTTACCCAGGCCCCAAGGTTGCCCCAGTATATCTAATGAGAGAAGGAGGTGTCAGTTAGACCTGAAGAGAGACAAGGATTCTCTGAGCTATTTCTCCTTCCAGTTTCCCTGCTTTTTCCAGTGAGTCCCCATGGGGCAAGTAAGTGTGACCCTGTGTGGACATTCATCAGATGATTCTCCCTGCTTGTGAGGGATGAGAGCACTTGTCCTGCCTGGTTCTTTCCCTGGCTTCATCCTGTCTTCCCCAGGATCTCCAAGTGAGGAGCAGGAAGGGTTTTTCAGGAGACCACTGAGGCTTCCCGGACAAGACTGTTGCTGTGGTCTCTGTTGCTCATCCCAGGTGGCTTGGCATTATCACATCAGGGAGCCCCAGGCTTTGTGGGAAAGGAGAAGCTTTCCTGATGATCTTACAAATAAGCCTGGTGTTTTGGGCAGGTCTCATATTCATTCTGGGGAAGAATGAACCTACCTGCGCTGCCTGCTGCTACTGTGTGGGTGGGGAAAGACTTGGTCTGCTTAGCCTTCCTCTGGTGGATGGGGCTATATGGCACCTCTGGTTGCACATCATTTCTCCAACTTTAGGGTTCAAAATCAATTAGCCTTCTTATTACTAGCTTACAAACTTTTCCTCTGCTTGCCTCTGGTGTAATTTTGAGGTTTATAATTGTACTTAGTGGGGAGAAAGGGTGGAAAAGGTTCTATACTGTCTTGTCTGGACCAAAAGTCTCATTTCTTTCTAGCAGTATGAATTACCTTGATAGAAATTTGATTTTCACACTATGCATGCCTGGACTATTGAAATTTTCTTTTTTATGTGTATGGCAAATTATATAATTTATAAGATTCCAATGAAAGAGTATCAGTATATTTATTTTTTTATATAAATAAGAAAATCAGTGAGAGTATCAATAATACACTTCTAATGTTTCAAAGAGAATTACTCAAATAATAGTCCAATCCACACGTACACAGAATCTATTTAAAAGCATTCATGATCTACAGGGTCTGAGGCTGCTTAATAATGATATCAAGTTAAATTATTTAATTAATTAGAGAAAATCTTGAGAGTCTAACATGTGCTGGTCTCTATCCTATACTGGAGATGAGACAATCAGTTAAGAAGATAAAACACTGTGTTTCATTGATCTAATATTGTGAGAGAGAAGCAATTTTTAATTTCCATTCAAAATAATACAGTTATTATAACTTCAATCATATTTTAAACCAATAGAGCATGGTAGTTATGTTTATGTTAAAAAAATCTATTTAGAATGTATCAAATTCTTCAAATTAGCTTGCTGTTTGTCAATGTGTAATTTAAAATTCTATTATAAAAATATCTTCATATATTTATAAAATTATCTTAAATTTACTGGTTGGATTACTCAAATATAGGCACCTTGGGGTGATTTTCTACCAAATCTAGAAATCATAAGCTAGTCAACTGAGGTATAGTATGTGGTACATTTAGACCTAGTAATTGAAGAGATAACTTTGCAGAATTATTTTTTAATAGATATTCCAAATTCTTCTCTATTTTACTTTCAAATAAAATTATTTGTGTTTCTAATTAGTGAGATATTGCATGTGTGGGGATTCTTCATAAGGAATATAATTTACAAAGGATGAATAAGCAATTAATAGTAGATGAATAATCAGGACCACTTAATTTTGCCCTGGGGCACTAAACCTTATTAGCAAAGATTCAAATCTGACATTTTTAAATAAGAACAAAGATCTAGGGAATTTGATTTTGTATTGGCACATCTACTTGCTACCTCCTGGGTTATGGCACGCTCTAGCTACTGCCTTCCACACCATAATTTAACACTAGGAACTCACTCTTTTCTAATGACACCATCCTTTGAGCAATATGCTAATAGATCATGGGCTGATGATGTTCATTAATGATGAATCACACTAATATATCATTTTCTCTGTCACATAGGTGTTTTATCAGATTAATTTCATCTGTGCAATGACCTGTGATGATGATGTATTACTGAAGGATAGTACAATTCAGAAAGAAATGAAATTTAGAATTAAACCCGCATTCAGCAGCTTTAAGGCTCTGTTGAAAAACTTTATAGAAACAATAGATGTGAATGCCATGTGGATTCAAATGTTAAGCATATATTCTAGTATTTATAATGCACAAAACAATTAAGGCCATGTATTGACTTACACATTATTAAAAAGAAAATAAAACAACACATTAAAATCCTAAAAACTCCACTTCTGACTTGTTGACAAGTAATTTCTACCTGGATATAAAAGCATCAAATTCATATCAGATAGCTTTTTGTAAAATTAAAATTCTGACAAATTTAAAATTAACTTTGTCTTTTGCTATACCTAAGCAAAACTACGGAAGTCATTAATTAATTTATTTTTTCTTAATTTGGACATTTATCAAAACATGCATCTTAAGCTTTACATATTAAGTAAATAACAAAATATTTTACAAAATGTATTCAGATGAATGTGCAGAGATCTTTGAAAGTTTACTATAGATATCTAGTCAAAAAGCATATGCTAAAATAATATTTTCTCTCTCTTTTCTATTCTATGTGGATAAAATTTTAAAAACATCATCAAGAGTATTTTAATTAGACATTTTTCAGTGGTAATGAGAAAAAGTGTTAACTGCATTCTTATTATTATACATTTATTTTCAATTATAAAGTAGAATCCCAATTAGTATCCTATTAAATTACTTTTATATGATTATTACCTACAGGATATTAAAGAACAAGGATATATTTAATCATGTATTTTAGAATTTTCATTTACAGAACAACTGTTTTACTTTTCTGCAAATTAAAGCCCAGTACTCAGAGAATCACATCAGTCTAATTTTTATATTACAATTTTTGAACTCAATTTTACTCCTTTAGTATTTTCCATAATGTTCCAAAACAATGGCGTTCATGCCCTAAATATGTCACTTCTCAAACATCAATTTACAATAAATGCTATACATATGTCATATTCCCATTCAACATAAAACAAGGTGTATACTTAACTCTGAAATGAGAAAGAGAAATAAGAAATAAAAGTCACTGATGACATGTTAAGCATCTTGTTGCTTTCTTAATCTTATTCATTTTCTACTTAAAGAAATGGTTTGTATCACAATCTGGTCAACATTTCTAAAGAGAGACAATTGTACTGGAAGCAGCAATCTTGTCATCTGTTTCCTCTTCCAGCTGCTCCGTCATACAACTCACTTCCCAATCACAAACCCAGAATATGTGTTTACAATAATACTTTTGCTATCAAATGTCTTCAACTGGCATGGTAGTTCTTATAACACTGACACAGAGTAAGGGATTCATTTTGCTGTAAAGAAAGTCTCACTGTTGCCCAAGTTCATGGTTTCCACTGGTCTTACACAGTTGACTGACCACTGATGCTAAAGGCTCAGCTGAGACACCACCTGAAGAATATCACTCTACTGATACGTTGATGTTTTGTTAGTTGCTTATAAATGGTGATAGGTCTCTAACAGCTAGAATACAAGAGTCTAGGGATTGGGTTATGGAAGAAATATTGGCTCCTCTTACTGTAACTTTAATAAATAACTTAGGAAATTTGTGCTTTCTTCCCCATTACGTTAGGCTCAGTTGGATTTAGATAGATGTCTCAGCTGCCTCTGTCAAAACACTTCCTCAGGGGAACACAACCAAAGTTCCACAGAAATTAAACTGACAACTACTATTTGGCCACTTTGGGTACTTACCAGTCATCCTCAACCATCAGACAAAAAAAAAAAAAAAAAAAAGAAAGAAAGAAAAAGAAAAAAGTAAAAGGGGTTACTTAATTGAGGGATGTATTGGCCAGTATCTACGAGGTACTTGGTTGGAAAGGTAGCAACATCAAATGTGGCAATTGCAGCAACTACAGAACAATGGCAGACCAAATAAAGGCTCATAACTTTTGGAGAAGGAAATACAGGTCTACCTACCTGGTAAGCAAACTAGACCAGCCAAAATACAAATGAAGAGTGAAGAAAGTCTTTTATAGTATGGGTGATGAATGCTAACCGTGGTTTTGGAATCATCTACTGCTGCTAAAGAAGAAACTGTGTTCTTTTTCTATTAGTTGACTTGCATTATGACCTTCACAAAGAGACTCTGTGGCTGTCTGGCTTTAAGGTAAGTAATAGAGGTGCAAATGGTGACTGTATTGAACACTTTTTGTCAATGTTTTTATTTTGCATGATTCACACTTTATTTTTTTATTAGATCGTAACTGTGTACATTACTGCATTTATGGGGTACAATGTGCTGATTTTATATACAATTTAGAATGTTTACATCAAAATTGTTAACATCATTCACCTCACTTACTTAATTGTTGTTTTTAGACATTTATACTCTACTATTAATATATTTGACATGTACGCTTGCAATGATGATGTGTTAAATCCTGAGGACTTTTCTTGCCTTGAGCACTATTGAGGAAAATCTCTTGGAAAAACTTTGTATGAAACATGTATAGTCTCAACCTGAGACTCTTCCTGCCTCTTATTTTCAACCCCATAAATTCACATTGCTCCCAGGTATCTATGTGGAATCCACGGAATCCACTTAACACCAATACATATGCAATCTTTAATGTTAAGGGCTGACAATATGTAACATTGTTATTAACCAAGAGATAAATAAAAGCAGCAGATAAGTAGTTCCCCTTGTGTCCCCTATTGGGATAATTCTGAGATGGATTTGAGAGATCCCAGGAAGGTGAAGGCCCTGTCACCCTTGTAATGATTCACAAATAAGATACTTATAAACTGATTATCTCCTTTTTCCTGTTCCAAGTTCCCAAATGTTCCCAAATTCTTATTGCAGCTTTCTGAATTATATTACTTGAATGGGGCCTTTATTTCAGGTTCTCCTTTAGGGAGAACCTCATCAGTAAGGTAATTTAACACTTTCTCCTTTGCAGAATATTGAGTAAGGTGGAATGAATAGGCCAATGGTTTTAAACTGAATGATAGAAACAGAAAGCCAGGGGAAAGGAGTTTCCACACACACCTTAAATTTATAACACAAATTAAGGCAAGTGAAATACAACCACAAGGCAATAACTCAGTTTCACACCAGGAGTGGAATGTTGATTTAATATCATCATACCCTTTGAAACAAAATTATGTTACTGAGTCAAAGAAAAATAAAAATCATGTAATTATAATGCCAGAGGGATATTTGGTAATATTCAATATAACTCTTTAAAAATGTATTTTAAGTGTGTAAAAGATTAAGCCAAAAATTTACCAGTGTATTGAGAAAAAAAAAAAGAAAAAACAAGGCATAAATTAATGTTTCCTAAAAATGACCAAAGATAAGATGCAAAAACAACTTAAAATTGATTAGTTCAAGGCCGGGCATAGTGGCTCATGCCTATAATCTCAGTATCCTGGGAGGCTGAGGTTGATGATTGCCTGAGGTCAAGAGTTCCAGACCAGCCTGAGCAAGAGCGAGACCCCTGTCTCTATTAAAAATAGAAAAACTAGTCTGGCTTTGTGGCAGATGTCTATATTCACAGCTTCTTGTGAGACTGAGGCAAGAGGAGCTCTTGAGCCCAAGAATTTGAGGTTGATGTGAGCTATGCCACCATGACATGTCTACCCAAAGTGACAGAGTGAGACTGTTTAAAAAAAAAAAAATTATGAATTCAATTACCTTTAAAGAAATTCCTCATGAAAAAGAGAATGCGACAAAAAATGAAAAAAAAAAATGACAACTAAAGATAGTAATTGCCATGTGTTTATGCCAAAAGGCTAATTTGTATATGTGCATATACTGTATATGTATATTAGTACTGTAAATCAATAAGTTTAGAGTAAAAATCCCTCAGAGAAATGGACAAGAGTTAGATGGTTAAAGAAAAATAGTTTAAAACAACTGAAATATATATGCTCAAACTCACTAACAATGAGTTAAGTAAAAATTAAAGGAAAAATGAGTTGCAATTTTGAAATATCAGGTTGGTAGCAGTGTTAAAGTACTATGATATAATAATAAATAAAGCTGGTCTAAATTCCTATTTCTGGAAACAAAGAATTAAAAATCTTTGGAATTTTCTTAATAATTGAAAATTATTTGATAGGCTAATGGTACATTCAGAGTAGGGACTGGTCTCCAGGAAGAAAAGCCTGTGATTAGAAGATTAAGACTCAGTAGCTGTTATTCCTCCAAAGGAGAAAGAGAACCAGGATAGTTGTCTCCTAGAAGCAAACCTAACACTGCCTGACCTAAGAGAGAAAATGGGGTTTAGAGATGCACTTCAATTACGTTGGCCAATGATTCAATCAATCATACCACATAATTAAATGCCATTAAAAACTCTGGACCAAAATATTAGTGTAGCTTCCTGGCTTGTAAACATGTTGATGTTCTGGGATAGTATAGCCCTGTGACTCTACAGGGAGTTAGCATGCAAGCTGCAACCTGGACCTTCCAGGCTTTGCCTGATGTGGATCCTTTATGATAAAACTGTAATTCTAAGTACAGTGCTTTCCTGGGTTCTGTGGATAGTTCTAGCAAATTATTGAACCTTATGTGGGTTTTTGGGAATTCACCTCGTTAGTCAGAACTCTGGTTGGTTAGGGTCACAATTGAATTATATTACAGTATTCCATTTGGGGCTTGGAATGGCATTATTATATCCTGTGTTAAGGGTATCACTGAGTAACATACCTGCTCGTATTGCTCGTACAAATACAAATTCATAAACCTCTATATGGTTGACAACTGGTCAAAATCAGACAAATGTACATCCCCTTCAGTCATTAAGTTTGTAAAATGTAGGCTATTCTTATAAATAAACAAATATAAATGTAACTCATTTCAACCTTAGGTTTCAGCAATAGCCTACAGTGATCAAGAGAGTACAAATAAATCACAGTAGAGTCCTATCATGGAATACTATTACATTGAAGAGAATGAAGACTAGTTCAAGCTCTAGCATAAGTTAACAAGTGAAAACAAGCAAGATGAAAAAATGCATATAATGTATTATAATTTATATTAAAATGAATGTATATATTACTTGCACATACATAGAAAATCTGAAAAAAATACATAGTACATTAGTAATTTGGAATATCTCTTAGGAGGTGATTGAATTAATAGGGAAACGTGGAAAGAAGTCTTATTTGTACCTTGCATGCTTTGGTTATATATACTTTTCATTATTTTTACCTTTGCAGTTATAAACTGTTAGAAAAGTTACTCACCAAAGCAATAAATTATTCATAAATACATATTTTTAATTACACATTATACAAATGACAATACCATTAATACATATTTATAAGAGAATGATTTATGTAGAGAATGTATGTATCATTTTGAATAACAAAGAGAATAATGCTAAGAATGCATATATTGTTTGAATAACAAAGAGAATAATGCTCAGTCACAAAACAAAAAACAAATCAAGTAAATATGGAACTAGAATGTAGTCTACCCAGTGAATCTAGTAAGAATAACAATGCTCTGAAGCCAGATATTAATATTGACCTAGTGAAATAGCCTTTTGAAAAGTTATCAGTGATTGAGAATATATCAAATCAGTATTCCCAGATTGCTGCTTCTTTCACTCTATAATTAAATAATGTAAACTAAAATTAATGACTGGCAAATTAAATAATATATAAATATACTAGTTTCTGGTTTCACCCTATATTGGGACCATCTATGTATGAATAAAGATAACGGTTTTCCTGTTTAATTTTAATTTTTATAAATTTTATTGTGTTCTTTATTCAAAAAATAAAAAGCACATAGGAATAAATTTATTGTGAATTGAGAAAATCATGTAGTGAACTTAAGTACGAAAATGTATTCTTAATGTTTGGGTACTATCTTTAAGAAAATCAGAAACAAGAATTTTACACTGAAAATTTTTGCCTATTGTGTTTGACAAAAGACAAAATTACAAGTTTAGTTTAAGGACCTTAGTTGGCTTTTATTTGTAATTCATGCATGTACGCAACCTCCATTAGCAAAATGGAATTTAAGTTCCACTGGACAAAAGCAGAACAGTGGGCTTTGCAAGGTGTGAACAAGGAAATGAAACAATAAGAAAAGAAAACCCATAGATTAACTTGAGATTACTTCTCTGTAAGAATTAAAATAGAGGAGACTTTTTATCATGATCACTAAAACTTGCCTATTTGGCTGTTATCACTCCTCTGATCTCTGGGAAAGTCAACAAATAAATTAGCTTCAGTTTGGTCACATGGAACTTCCACATGATGACTCCATTTTAACTTGGCCTGTTCTGTTGGGGCTTATTTCAAGAGCTCAGACCACGATGATGGGCTCTGATAATTTTCATAATACCTTTTCCATTTTACTTGTAAAGTTCGCTGCATTTAATTGACTAACATCTGATATTCTTATATTTCAGTTTTAGTCTATCTTGTATGCAAAACAAATTACACATACTGGCTACTTTTTATGTGCCTGTGACTTATATATTGAGTTACTGCACCTATTTTTATATCATTTTTACAGTCTACAAGAATAATACATAAGGGAATAATTGTTAGCTGTCAGATCACGAGGTATTTCTAATCATATTCCATCAGTGACACGTGTTTTACATTGTTGAGACATCCTGTCTGAAAAACAAAACTCTGAAATGGAACGTACAAAGCCCATTCTTTTAGATGGTTTGAATTATTCATGAATATAGCACCTTGTCGGCACTTAGAAAGTAATCAAAATATAAATGATGCATGTGCGTGTCATGTCCAAACTCCACACGGGGTGTTTCTAAGTCATACACAAGTGTCACTATCTTTTAAAATAGCAAAAGAAACTTGAAACTGTGTAAAATAGTTTTGTCAAGTCTAATCAATTAAAATACTTTCTAGATTTAAATTCATCTATCATAATCTTAACTATGAACTAGTCCCAATGTCTCCATTAAAATGCAAATATGTTATCTAGTACATACTGAACTATTCCACATTTTTTATATCCTTTTTCAAAAGTTCACAATAGTCACAAAGTATAACTTGCATTGTTTCAGAGAAAGTAAAACAGAGATACTTCAGCTGATTTTGTGAAATACTCAGGCATTATAAATTATAAACATATGTGACTTCTTCAGTTATCTAGATATTAGTATCAAAAAGACCATTTATCTAGCTATCTAATGTCTTAAAATTCTGTGTAGAGAAAATATGCATTTTGAAATACTGTTTTTATATTTTTTGGTGATTTCTCATAAGGTTTCTTGCAATTTCACTTTATACCAATAGACCATCCAATAGATCAAACCATTCTATTTTACTATGTCTAGGAGATTTAAACAAAGAAATCAAGCACTTGAATTGTGATATATGAGGGCATTATTTCACATTAATTTATTTTTTAAATATAAAGTAGGGTATGATAAGTATTATACCAGAACCTTCATAGTTGATCACTTCCCTACATTGACCACTTCCTTAAGTTGACCTGATTTTCATAGACCAGATGTGCACCATATGTATGTATCACCTCCATATGTTGACCATTTTGTTATATAGTCCTTTAGGTGGTTAACTTACAGAGATTCAGTTATATACAGTAAAGGTAGTAAATCAATTTCATGAATATATGAAGCTAAACTCCACTTTCTTATTGTGATATTAATTTTGGAACTAGGAAGGGATCTGAAATAGGAAATGAAATATGTACATATTTCGGTATATGAATACCTGTGTGTGTTTTGTGTACATGTGTATTCATATGTGGATAGATAGATAAATAGACATATAGATAGATATTAAGCTTAGTATTGTGTATGTTAGAAAAGACTTCAAGGTTTCTATCAAATAGCTGTGATTAAGCAGTTTAGAACAGATGGGAATAGCTGATTACTGTGGGGGGGAAGGGAATATTCTGACAAAGAAAGTGGTTTGGTGGTACAGATAACTAAAATGAGAATTCATGAATCATTTTTTAGTTATTAATTCAAGAACATTTATTTGCATTTTTATATGCCAAGAAGACAGACAATATCTTTGACCTTATAAAGAAGCTCTAAGGCCAAGATTGTTGTAGGGGATTAAATAACAAATAGGTTGCTTACAAGGCACATGCTTTAAACATAAGTGCACAGAAATGTCAAATGTAGAAAGATAGAAGACGACAAATAAATAAATCTCAATTTTTATGGAGCCCGTGTCATGCTTTGATAATATATCAGGCAAATAGCAGTAACTGAAGTATAAATAGACAAATTTGCAATCATGGTGAGATATTTTCAATACAACTCTGAGGAAGTGATAGAGTAAACAGACATGAAATTATTAAGGACACAGAAGGGTTGAACAATGTTATTAACAGATTTAAATCTAAGTGACATGCGTTCAGCAATGTATCTAAAAACTGGGGACCCAAGGAATAGTCACAAAATCGACTATATATTTAGTCAGAAAACAATGTTTCAAAACAATTTCTAAGGATTTATATTACATGGGGTTAGATGCTTCATCACAATGTACTCAAAATCAATTCTAAAAAATCAGAGAAATATTTGAAAATTGAGCAATATTTTTCTAAAATAATTCTGGTTTAAAGAGCAAATGTCAATGGAAATTACTTAAGTTTGATGATAATAAAAGTACAGCCTAAAGTCACTGGCTGGAATTAACCATTTTTATTCACCCCTTTCTTTCTGAGTCCCTGATTGCTCAGTTATGCAACATTTGCCTCTAAGTTTCTCTCATAGGCTTTATTATTTCCAAAACCATTACCAACAAATCAGCTTAGGTCCCAATTATCATTGGCATGAAAGGTTTCAACAACTCTCGGTAGAGTGCCATGATATCACAGGACTCACAGCAACCCCCAGCTCTTGGGCTTCCACGATTCTCCTGCCTCAGCCTCCCAAGTAGCTAATACTACAGGTGCCCAACATAACACTTGGCTTTTTCTTTTTTTTTTTAGAGATGAAGTATAAAATAATAAAATTAACGTTTCTACAGAAAAATTCTGAAAGTATTTTAGAATACTGGAACTTCCCCTTTCTCAATGAATTTTTTTTTCTTTTTGAGACAGAGCCTTACTCTGTCACCCTGAGTAGAGTGCAATAGTATCAGAGCTCACAGCAAACTCAAATTCTTGGGCTCAAGAGGTCCTCTTTCCTCAGCCTCCTAAGTAGCTGTGACTTCAGGCATCCACCACAATGCCTGGCTGGTTTTTCTATTTTTAGTAGAGACAGGTAGGTCCTGCTCTTGTTCAGACTGGTCTCCAACTCCTGAACTTAGGCAATACACCTGCCTTGGTCTCCGGGAGTGTTTAGATTACAGGCATGAGCCACCACCCTGGCCGTTCCCAATAAATTTGGTAAACTGTACCATATAATAGGCATAATATGTCTAGCTTTAATTTCGTGAAAACTTAATGTTGTGTAAGTGGATATTGGAAGTTTGAAATACATTAGAAATTGCATATTTCTAGTAATTCAAAATATATCTAAATGACTTAAATGAATTATAGTTTTCTTATAGAACAATAAATTTTAAGTATTGAACACCTTCACAGCTCACAACAACCTCAAACTCTTCGGTTCAAGCAATTTTGTTGCCTCAGCCTCGGGAATAGAGTAGCTGTGACCACAGGCACCTGCCACAATGCCTGGCTATTTTTAGAGACGAGGTCTCCTCTGGCTCAGGCAGGTCTTGAACTCATGAGCTCAGGCGATCCACCCACCTTGGCTTGCCAGAGTGCTAGGATTACAGTTGTGAGCCACCTCACCCAGTTATAAATTTTAGTCTTTAACTCTAAGACACACCAAGTGTCTTTTCTGCAGACTGTATTTACAAAATTACTACATGATCCTAATAAAGCACTTGCACAAATTCATTAGTTTATACAAAAAGATATTAGGAATACTTTCTAATTAACTCTTACGTTACCAAAATTATCAACCTGAAACCATACTACAACAAACTGAATAACAAAGAAATAAAATACAGAGATTTTAATGACTAAAATTACACAATACCACACTAAGTAGAATTTAGACAAGAATCAATCAAAATATCAAAATCAATAAACTTGTTTAATTCTTATTTTTAAGTAACTAAAAATTATTCTTTTTTCTTTTCTCAAAATACAGAATTTTATTTAGAAATCATTTAAAGTAGAAAAAAACCCTGTCAAGAAAGACCATGTGGAAAACTGGTTCCCAATGAAATGGAATTTTAGGGCAACCAAAGTCTAAAAGGCCACAAAAGAGGAACAGACCACTGTCATTTGAACAATGGCTAGTTACTTGCATTTTTGGCATTGTTAATCACTGAATCTGGGTTTTCCTCTGAATTCCACACAGAGCATGCACTACACAGTTTTATCAGAAAATACTTGCCTCTACACATATTTTAGGACACGCTACCACTGAAACAAATCAATACAAATACATCAGAGGCTGAACAATCCCAGGAGTGGGTGACAAACATTTTGCAGAATTCTCCTAAACAAAGGGATTGAATAAGCTACGGGCCAAGAAAATGAGTTAAGGAAGGAAATATTTTAAATATTAATAATAAATTCAATACTGTACTGTATTTTCTGCAAAAAAAAAAAAAAAAATTAACATTAGTAACGCTAATGACTTTCATCTCCAAAGAGATTAGTGCACTGGCAAAGTATTCTGCTAGCAGTGGAGAGCTGTGGACAGCAGATACCAAACACACCCCAGCCTTGCAGATTCCAAGGTAACAAGGGCCTTCACTGATGACTCCCTTTGCCAGGTCCAGAAAAATCTTGAAGCATGATCAACTGCCTGCTGCGTTTAACTCTAAGCAGCAGATTTTAAGGAGCCAAAGAGGGGTCCCCCAGTGGGCAAGGGGAGTAGAGAAGAGAAACATGTTAAATGTAAACCTAAAAGACAGTAAATTGGGACACTACCCCCATTCAAATCCCAGAGATGTGGGCAAGTCCCCAAAAGCAGTTGTTAGATTAAAAAACTGGACACACCTCATTTCCCAAAAAACATAATATATAGAAATCTCAGGGATAATTGGAAAAGTCATCAGAGAAATGCTCTAAGAAAATGGAGCTCTTCTACTCCTAACATCTCAGGGCTGAAATGCACCCGCTAGTCATCCAGGCAACAATGCCTCTTGCCTCTCGCTGTGCAATTGCTCAGTGACACCAAATGGCTTTATAGAGCAACTTTTAAACTTTCCTTTTGGGACAAGGCCTATAGGTCTGTGAGGATTCAAGCAGCCCTGTAAGATTGGTGACAGCAGTTTCCAAAGGTTCTGAGGTCTGGCCCTTCCTTCCCACATACAAGGTCAATCAAACACATAAAATATGTCATGTTATATTTTATACTTTGAAATATGGAAGCATATTTTAAATACTCTTAAGGCATTTATTTATTACCATGTTCTCTGCCAAGATTTCACATTAGCTAAAAATTCAATTCGGTCTTTTCATTTCTCTACTGAGGTCACCACCTTAGCATATCACATAACACCTTCTTCAGCGATCAGTGTGACCCGCCTCCACGCGGTGACCCCTCCGCAGCCGCTCTGTTCCCCAGGTAACCCAACTGGATGTTAATACTGTTCTCCTACAAGGTAAAAGCTCTTAACTCAAACTTATTGGAAAAGGGGTGAAACTTCTGCAAAGTGCACTTTAAGAAGAGGTACTTTTTGCTTATGAAAAGAAACCAGTCAGTCCTCTAAGAATAATAAAAGGGAATATTTTACAGTTAAGCACATGATTTGGAGTGAAGAATTCGGATGCTGCTCTGCTGGTCCAAGCTGTTGATCTCTTGCGGTTTCTCCTGTGGGCCCCCTTCATCCGTTATCACAAAGCCTTTGCGGAAAATAGGTAATGTCTACGCTCCTCTGCAACGCAGGGTCGTTTTCTCCCTCATTCTTCCGGCAAATCAATTCAATGTTCCTTAGTTTGAACATTAAGGAACAAACTCTTTCTTAGAGTAGAAATCTCTTTCTCCAAGTCTTGGTCAGTAAGTTTCAATACATTGCCCGCGGCATCAACTCGGCTGCTTCTTCGCCAGGCCGGTTGCCAACACTGGGATTCTTTCACACACCAGGTGCCGGGCTTAGCGGCAGAAGTCCTCTGGGTTGAAATGGGCCTCCGTGGAGCAGGAGCAGCCACGATCTTTTGTGCAGGGAGTAAATCCTTCGCTGAGATCTTTTCTTTGTGTGGGGAATGGGACTATCATCTGCACTGCCAGAGCTGAAAGCTTTCTTTGGTTTATTCAGAGCTGGCGCCACTGCAGTTTCTTGACCTTGTCTGGCAGCCACAGGGTCATAGTCTTTTCTGTCATAGTTTGCATCAAAAAACTTCTTGAATCTCTGAACGATATCAAAATTGTCCTGAAACTTTCTTTTTACTAATTTAGCCACAGAAATTATTTGGTCAACCCCCATCCTCTTAAATCCCGCTTGTAGTATTTTGAAGTTCTGGATGTATTCGTTTTCTAGCTTAGCTTCACTTTCACTTTTGAAGAATTCCACTTTCTTCAAAGCAAAAGAGCCAGGGAACAGCATGTCCGTGAACAGACAATAGGCAGCCCCTGAGCACAACTGTTCTTTGTCGGATTCAACTGCAGAGACCCATTGGTCCCGGCCAGCACATCTTGTCGACTTCAGTTATCACTGGTAACTGACATTGAGTATTCGTTCACTACGGTCTTTTGCTCTAGGCGGAACCTTGTCCACCGACCACGCTGGGCTCAGGTTCCACCTTTGTCACGTTCAAACCGCCTGACCCCGCCCTCCAGCCCGCGCTTTAACCTCACATGCGTGCGCTGACGTAAAAGCTAAAAATTATTCTTACTGTCACTATAGAAACACTCAAAATATATTCCAAAGTAAATTTCTATCCGTTAAAATGACTATTTTCCTGAGGAATAATCTCTTTTAAATCAATATTATTTATTCTATTTGGGGGTGTTCTTACATGAAACTCTGAAAGTATTATTTCTGATATCAGATAATAGAAAATTTTTGAGGGGACTCATTAAAACTATCTCTGAATAATTTGGTTTTTAAAAAATAAGCACCTCATTTCTTCTGTAATCAAAATCACTTTAGATTTCAACTTTTTTTTTTTTTTTGTAGAGACAGAGTCTCACTTTATGGCCCTCGGTAGAGTGCCATGGCATCACACAGCTCACAGCAACCTCCAACTCCTGGGCTTATGCGATTCTCCTGCCTCAGTAGCTGGGACTACAGGCGCCCGCCACAACGCCCGGCTATTTTTTGGTTGCAGTTCGGCGGGGGCCGGGTTTGAACCCGCCACCCTCGGTATATGGGGCCGGTGCCTTACCGACTGAGCCACAGGCACCGCCCTAGATTTCAACTTTCTAATAGTTGTAATTCTATCATTAAAAGTTCTAAGAATTATGGCCTAGAAATAAATTTCAATTAATTTGAAAGTACACATTTGATCCCAAACATGACTCTGTTTCACAAGAGAATAATAAATCATCATAGAATGGAAGATAAGCATAACGAAAGTCATAGAATCCAATTTACATTGATGAGGACTATTTTATGGGAAAATGGAAAATTGGAGCTAAAATATATATTAGTTGTAATGAATGTGGAAGAGAAATGGTTTTTCAAAATCTTTCTATTTTGTTTTCTCTACAGACTTCAAGTTGTGTAGAATCGGTTGAATGATAGAAGGAAAAAGATCAATGGAGACAAGACATAGATCAGGTACATAATCAGTAATCTCCTACTTGCCCTTCCTAAGTGCCTTTCTTAAACCAGTAGAAAGTTAGATATACATGAAAAAGCGTGAGCGTGCTCGCAGAGTATACACCCTGCAATCAGTTAAGACATCTCAGCTACCTGCCCATCCCTAAACCATGGCACAAATTGAAACTTAAGCAGTATCTCTTAAGGGGTCAGTGTACTTCCCATGACTCTAACTGGAAAATGTTTACTGAGACAGAGAATAAGCAGAGATAAGTAAGTGGCCTAAACACCCTTGCATGTTTCCAGATAACTAAAGGGCTGAATTTATTAAATAAAGAGAAAATTTAAATGTTGCCTAGATAAACAAGACTTGGACATGCACATCACTATCACTATGCTAAAGTAGTAAGAAAACTATCACAGGGATCACCAGTACCCCCACGATCTCTAAAACGAAGGTATATATAATAATTTCAACTTGGATAAAATTTACTACTTAGTAATCTATAAAGCTTTATACAGTGGTAATATAATATGATTACAATTAAATCAACTCTTTTGTATTTCATTTAGTGAAACAAACAATAAGGGAGTTAATTTAAAATTTAAAAAAACTGACAAAAATAAAATAATAAAGGGGAAAATTAAATCACAAAACTGCATCAGAAAAGAAGATAAGGAGCAAGTCTTCAAAATACCCACTAAAATAACAGAAAGATGAATATGTAGGTATATAATAATTGGAATGTTTGAAAAGAACTGAAACAAATGAAAAAACATGTTCAAAAATGTTTTTGAAGAAAAAGACTTTCTTAAATTAAAAAAACTTCAGGAATGTCTTGAATAGTTGAATATTCCTATCACAAACTATGCAAAATTGATAAAATCAATAGCAGCTTAAGTATAAATTTTTGAAAATTTATTGGCTAAGGATTGGAGATGAATCTCTATTGGCATATTTGAAGAATGAAGCAAAATAAAAACTAAAATAATACTTAACTAACATTACTTGAAGAAAAGAATGTTCTTGAACTAAAGGAAGATGTTAATAATAAATGATATGTGTCATAAATTGCTGGCCAAATGTAATGAAAATGAATCATTGACACATGCATGAAAAGCTATTTTGTCTTCTCAAACAAAGGATGGCAAATTTGGATGCTTTTCTTCATGGTACAAGGCTATGCAAATATTATGTAGTATATATTAATATTACAAAAGGGGAAATCTATAATGTGATTGAATTCTGAAGATAGAGAAATTCACAAATGACATTTCTACACAAAAAGATGGAAATTAAAAGTCATGTTACAAGACAATGAAATGATTCCATAGCAGCCTGAGGGAATTTTTTTTCATCTAGATATAGCCTCTATTAAATATACTATGAGACACGTATTATTGAAACTGTACTTATATAGATTTGCCTGGTTAACTTTGTTTCAAATTGTTTCAGATGGCTTACTTCAATATAGAAATAGGAATGCTAACCTTTACCCTTTGCAGACTCCCTAACAGCACAGATTTGTAAGTGTTGGGCTATTACCAACATTAGATGAATATGATATTTGAAAGGATGACATGGGGAAGAAGTGTGCTTTTCTGCTTCATTTGTTTTTTCTGGAAAGCACAGTTATGGAGGCACTTGAATTATCTGCAACAGCAATGTGCACAGGACTTACAATTTAGTTCCTAGCTTGAGAAGGAAAGCATAAAGCAACCATAGCATTTTGTTAGCATGCGTGGTGTCCATGTTATTGCAGCCTTGGAGCCAATAGTTATAGTGGCACCTTCCTCATCTATAGGTTAGAGGGTTATGACCCATGAGTCAGAATAGTAGAGAATAATATAGCAGGGACATTATGGTTTTCCACCTTTTGAAACCTCAACAGAAGTTACCATGAAACAAGGTGAAGTGCTGAAAATCCATGTTAAATAAAAGAAAAGAATTAGATGTTGCAATCAATTATCATAGGTGAGCATCTCATGAAACCTTCACTTAGCAAGTCACACGTAATACTCCCCTCATCCATGCCCCCAAATTTACATAGTCAAGGGATGGACTAAAATAGGCAGGAGGGCAAGTTCTGCGACTGAGCAAATAAACACAACAGCAACCCAAGATCAAGTGGAAGCAGCCTTATTCAAGTAAGCACTGAAGACACAAGAAAGTTGTTTGATCAGGTGGCTTACTTCTCAGCATGCTTCTCCTGCTTCTAAAATCACCCCTTCTAAAATCACATCACCTGTAAACCCATGGGAAGCTCTGGTGACAAACTGAATAAAAAAAAAAAAAAAAAAAAAAAACTTTGAGAGTGGTTTAAAAATAGTGCAATGTTTTAGGACCAGCCAGACGTGGACCTGTTATTACAAACACACTCTGATGTGATCCCATAGAAAAGCAGGGGAAAAAGTCCTGGCAAAAGGCAAAATTTTGAGGAATATAGTTGGCAATGATAATTACCTGAATTCATGTATATACTGTTTTTTCAACAGTGACTATGACTTAGAAAACAAGACTGGAATACTGAGACAGAAATAACTCAACAAAAATGTGGATGGCCTCTCAGAATAAGAAAAGAAATTGATAAAATGCTCCTCAGTGAATGTTACCACTTGTAAACCCTCTAAAAGGAAGGGTATTCACTAGTCAGGTGGTCATTGTGACCCACCCCATAGATATCAGTCAGCCTTGTTCCTTGGCCACACTGACGCGTGCTCAATGGACAAATGGACCAACTGGCTATGAAGACAGGAATGATGGCTATGTGTGGATGCAACAGCATGCCTACCTTTTATCAAGGTCAAGACCCAAGCTGAGTACCAAATATGTTAGTACTAGTGAACTAATGTTTGGCCTTGGTAAATACTGCTCTATAGCAGTGGTTCTCAACCTTCCTAATGCCACGACCCTTTAATACAGTTCCTCATGTTGTGGTGACCCCCAACCATAAAGCTATTTTCATTGATACTTCATAATTCTGCTGCTGTTATGAATCTTAATGTAAATATCTGATATGTCGGATGTATTTTCATTGTTACAAAGGGGCGACCCACAGGTTAAGAACCACTGCTCTATAGGATACAAATTTGTCACCAAATTATAGATCAGAGGCAATTGTTTTTCTTCAGTACTAGAAATACAAATTCTGAAAATATATTTATCTTCTCTGTAAGCCCATTCTCCCCAGAAAAATCATTTTTTGACTTACCTAGTATCTCATTCTTTATTTTTGCATTCCATTCAATTTTCTTTCTAACTCTGTAGCTAATGAATAAAAGCAGTAGATACTAAGATACATTGGATTCCTTGATTTTATCATGTTCTATAGTGCCTAGAAATCGTTGGATTACTGAGTGTGGAATGGATTTTTGAAAATTGATTTGAAAGCCAGCTTGGACATAAATCTTACAAATCTGTGGTAGGATACGGTATTATGCTTTGAACCAGAAACCCATATATGCTGCTGTGTCCCCTGACAGCCAAAATGGATTGTTAGGAGAATCACAGAGTGGAAGATGCATTCCAAAATCTTCTGATTTATGGAATATATATTACCCCTATTTTACTGTGAAGATGCCTCAGGGATACTGTGGCAATCTTTAAATTTATTAAAGGAAAACATATATGTTATTACACAAAATTTCGGTGTGATAATTAAAAATGGTTAGCAAAAAATAAGAATTTATGTATAACTATATAATAGCTGTTACCTTTTTATATGAATGTGATATATATAGAGTGTTACCTTGTAATTCATTTTATTTGGTGTACTCATACAAGTAATGCATGTAATATGGACATATCATTAAAATAGAAAACAGTTAAACTTTTGACCTTATACTTACTAGAATGTTTTATTTATTTTAACATCTATCACTGTAGAATGTCCTTGTTGTTTTTTTTTTTATAGCAAATAATGTGTTTAAGAATACATAACTTTTGCCTGTACGTGTTTCTCCATATCATGATGGTATTGCCTGTGGATATTATTGTTATGTGAAGTCTAATCAAATGGTGCTGCCAATCAACTTCCATAAATTCTGTGATCCTATGTTTAAAATTTGTAGATGAGATCACAAAAGATCCTGAATCTTTTATTCAATTATGGAACTTTCTGTCCTCTTCAGAATATTGAAAATAAAATGATATTCCCTATAGTATCTTCCCATCCATAATCAACTGACATTCCTTTCTACATATAATTGCAGCATCCTAGGAATTTCAAATAAAACTGGTAGTTTTAGTGCTGAAAGTAAGAGTACAAAGTATGTATATTACAATGCTTTTTCTTATATAATTATAATTTTATAATACATGTATATGAGCAGATTATAATTGTTCTCCATATACATATTGTACACTCATATAAATAATTATTATTTTTTTTTTTTTAAACAGTCTTACTATGTCACCCTCGGTAGAGTGCTGTGGCATCACAGCTCACAGCAACCTCAAACTCTTGGGCTTTAGCGATTCTCTTGCCTCAGCCTCCCAAGTAGCTGGGACTACAGGCACCTGGCACAATGCCCGGCTATTTTCTTGTTGCAGTTGTCATTGTCATTTAGCTGGCCTGGGCTGGCTCAAATCCCTCCCTCCCCCCAAGCCTTGGTGCATGTGGCTGGTGCTGTAACCACTGTGCTACGGGTGCAGAGCCTCATATAAATAATTTTCTAAAAGGCTCAGTTGGTTCATTGTTTTAACACATGTACTTAATTATGTTGTTCTGAGTGGTTGCTAGTTCCTAGATCTGTCTGTTGAGCACTGTTTTGCTTAATTATCAAGCCCCATTTAGAGAGGTTCAATCGCCACCACTGTCAGAATTCAGAGATATTTAGTTTTATTAAATGTCATACTCATGAAGGTAGTTAAGTGCTAATACAGGCTGCAAGTGAACTTAACATATTTCCTTGCAGGGAAATATTTTAGGAAGAAGAATAGAAAGAATTGAGTACCAATTGAAAATAGGAGAAGAGGACACTATGCCCAGCTAAGTGAACAGCCTTAGAAAATTCATTAATTGACATGGTTTTGCATAAGCACAGTAAACTCTGGGAAAAATAAAAACAACTTCCAATTATGTACTTTTTCCTAATTTCTAGGAAATAATTTTTTTTTCTGAGTTCAAGGTTTGGTGCAGTAACAAGACAAGAAGCAATTTTTATATTCAGATGGCGTGAGAAACCCAACACAAATATGTGTGGCACAGAGGAAACATTTACACAGACCCTTATTAAAATTTATACTTACCATAGAAACTACAGATCTATGACAACTCAAAAATAAACCCAATTTGGAAATAGAATATTTCTTTCAAGTAAGATAGCATGCAATTATATGAAAATTTTTCCACCCCAATCCTCTATCAAAGATCAGCCCAAATTATTTGTGAAGCATCCCAGAAGTGTAAACAAAGCCAAAGTCTCAGTGTTACAATCAGAGCAGGGACTTTCATCTATAATTAAATTATGGATTATGATAACTTTATTACCCGTCAACTTGGCATTAAACAGTGTCAATCACAGCACGGGGTCTCTGTTAGTGAACACTCCTGGGATGGGGATTCAGATGAGACCATTAGAGCTGAAAATAAATGCTAGCTTCCAGATCTCTGCCAAGGAGATAATGTCCTTCTTCATTGTTCAAAGGAGATGAGAAGACCCAGAACACAGGAAGCAATTTTCCCAGGAGGCAAATGTATTTGAAAACATTTCTCATCTTTCTTAGAGACTAAAAAGAAAAAGAAAAAAAAATGGTTTAATTGCTAAGAGTTAAATGTATTATATTTGGGATATATTTAGTATAAATTTTTCTCTAATAGAGGAGAGAAATAAATGATGAACAAGGAGGGAGCTATCCTCAGATACTCCCTTAGCTCTGAGACATGTGCAAAATGACATAGGTAACATAAATACAACAAACATATCTGTGAAAACCAACTACCATATTATTTTTAAACTTCACATTAATATGAGGATACAAATGTTTAGGTTACACTGTTTTCATTTCTAAGGTAAAATTCAAGTTGTAGTAGAGCCCTTTACCCATGAAGTTTTTTTTTTTCTATTAAACACTGTTTGTGTGGGTTGCTAGTCAATCTCACTAATGTATGTAAAAAATAAAAATATCAAATGTTAATTAATTCTTGAGACTTCTGCCTAAGCATGGATTAATTATTAATCACTTTTAAATACTTTATGTAGTAATTTCTTAATATTAAAGAAGACTTTCTGAGAAAGTAGGAAATTTGTGTTTCCTACTATAGAATAAATGTAGCCATGGGTCTTTTTTGTAGCTATTTACTGAGTGGTTTTGATGGAGGAAGAGGAGTGCTGCCATTTTACAGATAGGAAACTGAGAAGAGGAAATTGAGACTGGAAACACACAAAAGACATATAAATAGCAGGTATTTAGGGACCATCCAGCAAATCCCCCTGCTCAGTGTATGCATATATCCCAAAGAAAGGAAATAGATACCTACACTTTCATGTTTATGGCACCATTGTTCACAGCAGCCAAGAAACAGAATCAACCTAAGTGCTCACCTGCAGATAAAGAAAATATGAGACATATACATGATTTGGCCACAAAAAAAGAATGAAATCTTATCGCTAGCAGCAACATAGTTGAGACCGGAGGCCATTATGTTAAATGAAATAAGCGAAGCACAGAACAATAAATAATGTATGTTCTCACTCAGATGTGGAAGCTAAAAAGGTGGATCTCATGAAGGCAGAGACTAGAATGGTAGTTACTAGGGGCAGGGAAGGGAAGGAGGAATGGGAGAATGAAGAAAAGTTGGTCGAAGCATACAAAATACAGTTAGGGTGACAATGCAGAAGGAAAATTATAGTAAACAATCATTTATTGTACATTTAAAATTAGCCAGACTAGCAGAATTACAACATTCCCAACACAAAGAAAAGACAAATTTTGTGCTAGTGGATTTCCCAATTGCCCTGATTTGATCATTGCATATTTTGTGCATACAGTAAAATATTACATATACTCCCCCAAATATACAACTGTAAATATACAAAATATTGTATACAAATACACAATAAATAAAAATATTAAGAACTGAAGCTGAAGTCTCTGCATGCCAGTATGTATGTAGTATCAATACATTAATGCCATTCATTTGTTTACTGATCATTCAGTTTGCCTAATTTGTAATAATTACAGGTAAGATAATGACACAAAGAATACTAAAGAATAGGCTTATTTTTTTATTGCTGTATTTTGATTTGACAGTAAAATGTTCTCTGTGTGTTTATTTGAAATATCTGAATATGTCATGGAGGTAAATGTTTGAGGAAAAAAATCATGGTGTTTGCCTGATCTTTCTCAACAAACAACAAAAAATAAATCACTTTATCGTTTAACAAGTACATGGTTTAAAATAATAGTCATGCTGTCAGTAACATGCCATCCTGGACAAAAATGCCAGAAGATCAGGTGTGTAAGCTTCAGTCAGGGCTGCTGCTGTACCCAAACAAGTTTCATCTGTGTAGGACTCAGATGTGATCCAAGGTGACTATGGCATCCTAATATCCCCACCGTGACTGGTGCCATAAAAGGAAGTGGTGGAAGGTCAAGTGGAATTAGAACCTGTTCAGATTTATTACAATCCAGGACCGTCTGCATGCTAACAAATTGCCTCCTATCTAGTACTTTCACCGATGTGCTTTCCCACTGCAAGAAACCAAGGAGCTTTAATAGCCAATTGATATTAATAATTAATACAAACATTTCTATATGTCTAGCCTTTATCCTGTGATTGACATGCAAGCCTGCAGTTTATTAAAATGCACCACAGGCAATTTGGAGATGTCACTCTGGTCTACCTTCATTTGCCCAGGCACCCATTTAATAATGTCTTTTCAATACTTTCTAGTCCACATCAGTGACACAAAACCCCACACCTTGTCCTTAAAGTGCAGAGGGGTAATAATGTATCTAGAGTAGTTCAGTATCCTTTAACTGCAAATGCCACCCTAAAACAATTAATAGGAGCTCGGAAGGGAAGTAGGAAAGTGAATCCTAAGTTTATTTCTGGAGCACAAATCATTAAGATTTAAAGACCCAGGGAATAGAAGTGTGCGTTTGCCTTTTATTTCTAGAGATTCAAGTTTTACAATTTACCTGAAACGAAGCAGTGATATTGCTAACCTCAGGCTTTTATAAGATCTGATGAAACCAGTTTTATACAAAGTAGAAGAAAATCTCCTCAAAGAAGTGAATGAGTTGGATGGCACCTATGGCTCACTGGGTAGGGTTCCGGCCGGATATACAGAGGGTAGCGGGTTCAAACCCGGCCCCGACCAAACTGCAACAAAAAAGAGCTGGGCATTCTGCCAGGTGCCTGTAGTCCCAGCTACTTGGGAGACTGAGGCAAGAGAATTACCTAAGCCCAGGACTTGGAGGTTTCTGTGAGTTGTGACGCCACAACACTTTACTGAGGGGGATAAATTGAGACTCTGTCTCTAAAAAAAAAAAAAAAGTAAAAAAACTCTATGCCAAAAATATTATGTTTAACATTCGAGTAAAAAAATAATAAATCTTACACGATATATTAATTTTTATAATTTCCTCCTACTTTACTGAGGATAATAAATATTAAAAAAATATAATCAATTGTTAAGAGAATGAACTCTTTTGTCTTAATTGTTAAAGTAAGCTTTGCATGGTGATAGCTTGTTCATGATTAATTTATATCATAGAGGATCTTACAGCTGCTTACATAATACTATATAAACAAGAAATGTCAAAAAGAAAAATCCATTTTTGAAAGGTATGTTATCTGACAGAAATAGCATGAGGCAGTATTTAACAACTTTAATTTAATGATTTCATGGCATTAAAATTGCAGCTTCACTCAAACATATTTAATTTATTCCCTAATTCTACATAATTATTGATATTACTTTTGATCATGTAATGAAAACTGCAAAATTACTTGCAGTATTAAAATTTGAAATTATAAACTGGTTAAATGGTTTACTAATGTCAAACCATACCTGTTTAGATATTTGGGTACAAAGTATTTTTCAGTTAGTTATTAGATTCGTTTTTTTTATGTGCAATTTATACCGAACACAGACTTTTCCAGTTGTCCTTCAGGAGTCATGCATCCTGTTCTAGTTCATTTTGATGAAGGCGAGTTACTCTACATCACCTGGAAAGAAGCTTGTGCTATTCTTAGTTGCTATAACCAGCTGCATTACTGAAAGCAGGCTCTGTCCTTACACATTACAGATGGATAGCTTCAGATAAGAAAAAGCTATCTTGGTGAATGGTGGTCAGAATTTTGATGTTTCTGTCTAGTAGGTGATAGGGTTATCATTCACATCTCTAGGTGATTCGAGAAGATGGCTATCTGGAGTGCTAGATAAAGACTCATTGGACTGTTGCACAGGAAAAGAAATTCAGAAGAAGCATGTGAATTCATTATTGGGAAACAAGTTGCACAGTTTTCTAGCTAAAGGGAAAGAATGTGTGAAAAATCAGCTGCGTTTTTCTCTCTGGTAGCATGTTGTTACTGGACTATATGAAAGAGCTTAGTAGAAGAGGGATATGTTGAGTTTATTAGTTATCTTCTTTTAATCAAGCACCAGGGTGACATATTTGGAGTAAAGCTGTAAAATAGCTCAATTCAAATGACAAAATTGTATATTATATACAATTACATAAGAATTTATAAATTACGCTTTACAATGAATGGAGGAGGTGGCAAGTCCTAGGGTTCAGTTTTATGTAACTTATTTACTTTTATCTAGTAAAATTATTTTATTTATTTATTTATTTATTTTTGTAGAGACAGAGTCTCACTGTACCACCCTCAGGTAGAGTGCCGTGGTGTCACACGGCTCACAGCAACCTCTAACTCTTGGGTTTATGCGATTCTCTTGCCTCAGCCTCCCGAGCAGCTGGACTACAGGCGCCCGCCACAACGCCCGGCTATTTTTTTTGTTGCAGTTTGGCCGGGGCTGGGTTTGAACCCGCCACCCTCGGCACATGGGGCCGGTGCCCTACTTACTGAGCCACAGGCGCCACCCTCTAGTAAAATTATTTTAAAGGAAATTATTATTAAATGGCTCCTGGGGATATACAAATTATATAGACAGCAGAAGTAAGTGTAAGTTTCAGTTATTTATTAACCATTTTCTAAAATATACAGAAAGAAGTCCATTAAATAAGAATAGAATTTTCAATCTATGTTGTGAATTATAAGAAGAATACTTCTATGATTGTAATGGAGGAAAAGATTGAGTAGTTTGAATTTAGAGAAATGTAGACTTGCCTGAGAACTCCTATTAGCAGTTTATCTTAGAAAATATACTCAATTGTCCTTGACTCAATGCTCTCGTTTTCAAAAGGGCATCATAACACCTACCACATAAGATTACAGAAAGAATTAAGGTAAATGAAAACCATTTATTACAATGCCTGAAGTAGCAGGTATTCAGGGGCTGCCAATTATTTTCTTTTTTCTTTGTAGATTGTGTGATAACTTCTCCTTGCATGCTTACTACAGCAGATAGAAATTCTTAGGTCGTTGGCTTTGGCCTTTATTCCAATTGATCACTATTTCAAAGAAACCATGGACGTAGGTAATTATAAACTTTGTGAATACTACTTCTGAAAATCTTAGACAAGTATTTATATATATGTATGTATATTATATATATATGATTAGCTAATTTTCTATATATTTTACTAACTTCAAAGTTAAATAGGCCTCATAGATATTAATAGTTGAATCTTAGAAATGGGTCATCACATAACTATTGGGGTTTCTTGTATTTTTATTGGTAAATACTTTGTCCCTTAAAATATACTTTTAATAATTTTTATATTTTTTCTAATGTGATTTGAAGTGAAAAATTCAAAACTTAAAAATAGTTATAAATATACATTCAAAATTATGTAACATATTTCTTTTTCATATTTGCCTTGTCTTCTGCTCACGGGTTTTGGTGGGTTCCTCAAAGGCAGGTAAAATTTTATATAATTTTTTTAATTTTTGTGATTAAAAATATTTTGTTTTTTTATTTTATAATTCATATTTTATAATACAGGAGACCACATGTTTCAGTTACATAATTTGCTTTTGCACATTTTAAGTTAAAGTTATAAGTGTGACTTTAAGAGAGAATTTGTGCATTGTACCAGTTAGGTATGAATTAACTCAACACCTCCTCCACTCTTCCACCTGCTTGATTCCCACCTATGTGAACATAAGTGTTGATAAACTCGTTTCAGATTAGTATTAAGTGCCTGTGGTCGTCCTTAGTATCAAGTGCCTGTGCCATCCAAATATTTACAAAAGATACTACATCACAATTTTTTTTTTAATGACTGAGTAGTACTCCATGGTACACATATATCACAATTTATAGTTATATATTGATGGGAACTTGGGTTGTTTCCACATATTTGAAATTGTGAATTGTGCTGCTATAAACATATGAGTACAAATGTCTTTTTGATAAAATGTCTCCCCTCCCCCCACTTTGGGTAAATACCTAGTAGTGGCATTGCTAGATCAAATTGGAGGTCTCTTTTTAGTTCTTTGCAGTATCTTCATACTACTTTACATAGAAGGTGTACTAGTTTGTAGTACCACCAATAGTGTGTAAGTGTGCTTTTCTCTCCATATCCACACCAGAACTTGCTATTTTGGGATTTTATGGTAACAGCCATTCTCACTAGCGTTAGGTGATATTTCATTGTGGTTTTGATTAGCATTTCCCCGAGGACAGGTGATCTTGAGGATTTCTTTTCATGTGTTTGTTAGACTATCATGTGTTAGACTATCTTCATTCAAAAGCTTCTGTTCATGTCTTTTGCCCATTTTAATACAGAGTGTTTGGTTTTGGTTTGCTGATTTGCTTGAGTTCTTTATTGACTCTGGTTATCAGTTGTTTATTAGACATGTAGCATGCAAATATGTTCTCCCTTTCTGTAGGATTCCTAAATGAAATGAAGAACAAAAAGACTATAAAGATGAAACAAAAAGTTGGTTTTTTGAAAAGATAATCATAATCAACAAGCTTCTTACTAGATTAATTATAAATAGAAAAGAAAGGATTTTAATGAGCTCAATTAAAAATGAAAAAGGAGAAATCACAGCTGATGTGAGAAACGTCATTTCAGAAACACTATAAAAATTTCTATGCATATAAACTTGAAAATATGGCGGGAAAGGACAAATTCTTAGAAAAACATAATATCCCCAGGTTCGATCAGAAAGTAATAGAACTAACCCCGTATAGCTAAGACAGTTCTTAGTAATAAAAATAAAGCTGGAGGCATCAGCATACCAGATTTTAGTCTGTACTACAAAGCCATAGTGGTCAAGACAGCATGGTACTGGCACAAAAACAGATACATAGACACTTGAAATTGAATTGAAAACCAAGAAATGAAACTAACATCTTACAACCACCTAATCTTCAATAAACCAAACAAGAACATACCTTGGGGGAAAGACTCCCTATTCAATAAATGGTGTTGGGAGAACTGGATGTCTACATGTAAAAGACTAAAACTGGACCCACACCTTGCCCACTCACAAAAATTGATTCAAAATGGATAAAGGACTTAAATTTAAGGCATGAAACAATAAAAATCCTCAAAGAAAACATAGGAAAAACACTGGAAGATATTGGCCTGGGGAAAGACTTCATGAAGAAGACTGCCATGGCAATTGCAACAACAACAAAAATAAACAAATGGGACTCCATTAAACTGAAAAGCTTCTGTACAGCTAAGGAGACAATAACCCAAGCAAAGAGACAACCTACACAATGGGAAAGGATATTTGCATATTTTCAATCAGACAAAAGCTTGATAACTAGGATCTATAGAGAACTCAAATTAACCCACATGAAAAAAGCCAACAATCCCATATATCAATGGGCAAGAGACAGGAATAGAACTTTCTCTAAAGATGACAGATGAATGGCTAACAAACACATGAAAAAATGTTCATCATCTCTATATATTAGAGAAATGCAAATCAAAACAACCCTGAGATATCATCTAACCCCAGTGAGAATGGCCCACATCACAAAGTCTCAAAACTGCAGATGCTGGCGTGGATGTGGAGAGAAGGGAACACTTTTACACTGCTGGTGGGACTGCAAACTAGTACAACCTTTCTGGAAGGAAGTATGGAGAAACCTCAAAGCACTCAAGCTAGACCTCCCATTTGATCCTGCAATCCCATTACTGGGCATCTACCCAGAAGGAAAAAAATCCTTTTATCATAAGGACACTTGTACTAGACTGTTTATTGCAGCTCAATTTACAATCGCCAAAATGTGGAAACAGCCTAAATGCCCACCAACCCAGGAATGGATTAACAAGCTGTGTTATATGTATACCATGGAATACTATTCAGCTATTAAAAAAAAATGGAGACTTTACATACTTCGTATTAACCTGGATGGAAGTGGAAGACATCATACTTTTTTTATTTTATTTTATTTTTATTGTTAAATCATAGCTGTGTACATTAGTGGAATTGCCTGTACCCATTCTAAGATGCACCATAGATGTGGCCCCACCCATTCCCCTTCTCCACCAAACCCTCCTCCCTCCCTTCCCCTTCCTTGGCCCTTTCCTCATAGTCTTGTGCTATAGTTGGGTTATAGTCTTCATGTTAAAGCTATAATTTAGCTTCATAGTAGGGCCGAGTACATTGGATACTTTTTCTTCCATTCCTGAGATACTTTGCTAAGAAGAATATGTTCCAGCTCCATCCATGTAAACATGAAAGACGTAAAGTCTCCATCTTTCTTTAAGGCTGCATAATATTCCATGGTATACATGTACCACAATTTGCTAGTCCATTTGTGGGTCCATGGGCACTTGGGCTTCTACCATGACTTAGCAATTATGAATTGGGCTGCAATAAACATCTGGTACAGATGTCTTTGTTATATTGTGACTTTTGGTCTTCTGGGTATAAACCTAGTAAAGGAATTATAGGATCGAATGGCAGGTCTATTTTTAGGTCTCTAAGTATTCTCCAAACATCCTTCCAGAAGGAACATATTGGTGGGCATTCCCACCAGCAGTGTAAAAGTGTGCCGTTTCCTCCACATCCACGCCAACATTTCTGGTTTTGGGATTTTGTTATGTGGGCTACTCTTACTGGGGTTAGGTGATATCTCAGAGTAGTTTTGATTTGCATTTCTCTGATGATTAAGGATGATGAGCTTTTTTTCATGTGTTTGTAGATTTTGCGTCAGTCTTCTTTAGAGAAGTTTTTCTTTAAGTCCCTTGCCCACCCTGAAATGGGGTCATGTGTTCTTTTCTTGCTAATAAATTTGAGTTCTCTGTGGATTCTGGTTATTAGACCATTATCAGAGGTATAACCTGCAAATATTTTCTCCCATTCTGAGGGCTGTCTGCTTGCTTTACTCACTATGTTCTTGGCTGTGCAGAAGCTTTTTAGTTTGATCAGGTCCCAGTAGTGTATTTTTGATACTGCTTCAATTGCCTGGGGAGTCCTCCTCATAAAATATTCACCCAGGCCAATTCCTTCAAGAGTTTTCCCTACACTTTCTTCAAGTATTATTATAGTTTCATGTCTTAAGTTTAAATCTTTTATCCAGTGAGAGTCTATCTTAGTTAATGGTGAAAGGTGTGGGTCCAGTTTCTATAGGTTGCCAGCCAGTTTACCCAGCACCATTTGTTAAATAGGGAATCTTTTCCCCACTGTATGTTTTTAATTGGCTTGTCAAAGATCAAATAACGGTAAGTAGCTGGATCCATCTCTTGGTTCTCTATTCTGTTCAAGACATCTACTTCTCTGCTTTTGTGCCAGTACCATGCTGTTTTGATCACTATGGATTTATAGTACAGTCTCAGGTCTGGTAGCGTGATTCCTCCTGCTTTGTTTTTATTGCTCAGTAATGTTTTGGCTATTTGAGGTTTTTTCTGATTCCATATAAAATGAAGTATTTTTTCAAGATCTTTAAAGTATGACAATGGGGCTTTAAGAGGAATTGCATTAAAATTACATATTGCTTTGGGCAGTATGGACATTTTAACAATGTTGATTCTTCCCAGCCATGAGCATGGTATGTTTTTCCATCTGTTAACATTTTCGGCTATTTCTTTTCTTAGAGTTTCATAGTTCTCTTTGTAGAGATCTTCCACATCCTTTGTTAGATTTACTCCCAAATATTTCATCTTCTTTGGCACTACTGTGAAAGGAATAGAGTCCTTGACTGTTTGTTCGGCTTGGTTATTGTTGGTATATATAAAGGCTACAGATTTATGGGTGTTGATTTTGTAGCCTGAGACATTGCTGTATTCCTTGATCACTTCTAAAAGTTTTGTAGTAGAATCCCTAGTGTTTTCCAGATATACGATCATATCATCTGCAAAGAGTGAAAGTTTGATCTCTTCTGACCCTATGTGGATACCCTTGATTGCCTTTTCTTCCCTAATTGCAATGGCTAAAACTTCCATTACAATGTTAAAGAGCAATGGAGACAATGGGCAACCTTGCCTGGTTCCTGATCTAAGTGGAAATGATTTCAATTTAACTCCATTCAATACGATATTGGCTGTGGGTTTGCTGTAGATGGCCTCTATTAGTTTAAGAAATGTCCCTTCTATACCAATTTTCTTAAGTGCTCTGATCATGAAGGAATGCTGGATATTATCAAAAGCTTTTTCTTCATCAATTGAAAGAATCATATGGTCTTTTATTTTTAAGTTTGTTTATGTGTTGAATTACATTTATAGATTTACGTATATTGAACCAGCCTTGAGACCCTGGGATAAATCCAACTTGGTCATGGTGTATAATTTTTTTGATGTGTTGTTGGATTCTGTTTGTTAGGATCTTATTGAGTATTTTTGCATCTATATTCATTAGTGATATTGGTCTATAATTTTCTTTTCTTGTTGGGTCTTTCCCTGGTTTGGGGATCAAGGTGATGTTTGCTTCGTAGAATGTGCTGGGTAATATTCCTTCTTTTTCTATATTTTGGAAGAGGTTTAGTAGTACAGGTTCAGTTCTTCTTTAAATGTTTGGTAGAATTCTGACGTAAAGCCATCTGGTCCTGGGCTTTTCTTTTGAGGGAGATTTTGTATAGTTGTTGCCATTTCAGAACTTGATATAGGCCTGTTCAACATTTCCACTTCATTCTGGCTAAGTCTTGGTAGGTGGCGTGCTTCCAGATATTGGTCAATTTCTTTCAGATTTTCATATTTGTGAGAGTAGAGTTTCTTGTAGTATTCGTTAAGGATTTTTTGAATTTCTGAGGGGTCTGTTGTTATTTCATCGTTACCATTTCTGGTTGATGAAATTAGAGATTTTACTCTTTTTTTCCTGGTTAGGTTGGCCAAAGGTTTATCTATTTTATTGATCTTTTCAAAAAACCAACTTTTGGATTTAGTGATCTGTTGTATAATTCTTTTGTTTTCAATTTCATTTAATTCTGCTCTAATTTTGGTTATTTCTTTTCTCCTGCTGTGTTTGGGGTTGAAGTGTTCTTCTTTGTCCAGTTGCTTGAGATGTTCCATTAAGTTATTGACTTCCTCTCTTTCTGTTTTCTTGAGGAAGGCTTGCAGTGCTATAAATTTCCCTCTTAGGACTGCCTTTGCAGTATCCCAGAGGTTCTGGTAATTCATGTCTTGATTGTTGTTTTGTTCCAAAAATATGGTGATTTCCTTCTTAATCTCATCTATAACCCATGTATCCTTCAGCATAAGGTTGTTTAGCTTCCATGTTTTTGTATGGGTACGCAGGTTCCTGTTGTTATTTAGTTCAACTTTTATTCCATGATGGTCTGAGAAGATGCAAGGAATAATTTCTATTTTTTTAAATTTTCTGAGGTTAGATTTGTGGCCTAGGATGTGGCCAATTTTGGAGTATGTTCCGTGGGCTGATAAGAAGAATGTGTACTCAGTTTTTTGGGGGATGAAATGTTCTGTAGATGTTTGTTAAGTCCAGATGTTGAATGGTTGAGTTTAAATCTAAAATTTCTTTGCTTAGCTTCTTTTTGGAGGATCTATCCAGGACTGCTAAAGGGGTGTTAAAATCTCCAACTACTATGGAAGTGGAGGAAATTGAGTTGCTCATGTCTATTAGAGTTTCTCTTATAAATTGAGGTGCATTGTGGTTGGGTGCATAAATATTAATAATTGAGATCTCATCATATTGAGTATTACCTTTAACAAATATGAAGTGTCCATTCTTATCCTTAATTATTTTGGTTGGTTTAAAGCCTACTGTGTCTGCAAACAGGATTGCAACACCTGCTTTTTTCTGCTTTCCATTTGCCTGGAATATAGATGACCATCCCTTCACCTTGAGTCTATATCTGTCTTTTAATGTAAGATGTGATTCTTGGATGCAGCAGATACCTGGCTTGAGTTTTTGTATCCAGTCCACCAAACTATGCCTCTTTAGAGGACAATTTAAACCATTCACATTAATTGAGAGTATTGATAAGTCTTTCAAGAGACCGGCGGACATTTTTAATCCTTTTGCGACTGTGGAAGTTAGAATTTGATCAAAAATTTTTTGGGTGGGTTTACTTTTGTTGTGGAGAATTACGCTGGTCTTTAAGGAGGATAGGTCTAAGAATGTCCTGGAGAGCTGGTTTAGTTGTGGCAAATTTCTTCAACATGTGAATGTCATTGTAGTATTTAATTTCTCCGTCATAAATGAAGCTCAGTTTAGCTGGTTACAAGATCCTGGGTTGAAAGTTATTTTGTTTTAGGAGATTAAAAGTCGATGACCATCCTTTTCTAGCTTGAAAGGTTTCAGCAGAGAGATCTGCAGTTATGCTGATATTTTCCCCCTTGTAGGTAATGGTTTTCTTTAGTCTGGCAGCTTTCAGAATTTTCTCCTTCATATTAACTTCAGTGAAATTGACTATGATGTGTCTGGGGGATGTCTTATTTGGGTAGAGTTGTGCTGGAATTCTGAAACTGTCTGCTATCTGAATTTTGGAATCCCTTGGCATGTCTGGAAAGTTCTCCTTCATAATCTCATGGAGAAGAGACTCTGTGCCTTGTGAAGCCACTTCGTCACTTTCGGGGATCCCTATAAGATGAATATTGGTTTTTTTTCAAATTATCTGAGAGCTCTCTGAGAGAATGGTCTGTTTTTGCTCTCCATTTCTCTTCTTCTTTGAGGGTTTGGGAGCGTTTGAAAGCTTTGTCTTCAATGTCAGAAATCCTTTCTTCTGCTTGCTCCATTCTGTTACTGAGGGATTCTACTGTGTTTCTCAGATCTTTGAGGGATGCAACTTCTTGTCTCAATGTGTCGAAATCTTTGGTCATTTGGTATTTGAATCCGTTGAATTCTTGAGATAACTTTTGGAATTCTATTCGATCTTATTTGCTATCCAGATCCTGAATTCAATTTCTGACATCTCAGCTATTTGTTTGTGCATGGGGTCTTGTGCTATTTCTGCCCCATTGATCCTTGGAGGAGTTGATCTACTCCGATTATTCATATTGCCAGAGTTTTTCTGTTGATTTCACCTCAAGATTGTTTTTCACTGTTGCCTCTGGCTGTCCTCACAGTTGAGGAGGTGTCTCTCCAAGATTAGACCCCAGTGGGATCACTCTATTGTTGCTGGATCTTTGTAGGGAGTGACCCTGTGTAGTTCCTCTGGGAATGCTCTAGCTAGGGAGTTCTGGTTGTGGAAGCAGCTCCGGTTTGTGACACACCTGGATCCAGCAACAGGGCTAGGGGTGGTGCGCACGGTTCTGGGCATGCCACACACCTAGTGACTTTGGCACAGAGAGCCCAGGGATCCATCTGTCTCTGGCCAGGAGAAGATCTCTGCACAGAGGCAGGGAGAGCTCCAAAGGGCACACAGCTACCAGAGTCCCTGTCCAAATGAACGGGCTAGTGTGGAAGCTGGGAGGATACAGGAGGGAGGACATAGGTTTACATGGCTCCTGAAGTTCCTGGTCAGGGAATGCGGAGGCCCGGTGGGTGCGGGTCACCGGTTGGGGGTCACTGCACAGCTCTTATGGAGGTCTGGGCAGCACCAAGCCCAGGAGTTTGAGGTTACTATGAGCTGTGACGTCACAGCACTCTACCCAGGGCAACAGCCCAAGGTTCCAGTGTGCCAAAACCATCTCACTCTGCCCCTAAGGATTAAGGCTGTAAGGCAGCTCAGTCCCCACCTTTAGGCTGCTCAGTCAGTAGGTTACTTTGACCCACCCAATCCTTGCTCTGAGACCCTGAGGGCAGAGCTTGCCGGGGCAGTTCTTTCACAATGGCTTCCTGCGCCCAGTTCAGTGGCTCAGTCTGGGGCCCCAGACAATGCCCAACGTTCTCCACACTCCTGCTCAAGCTCTCCCCAAGGCAGTTCAACTGAGTGCCAAGTCCAAGAACACCAAAACAGTTCACAGGTAAGGCCTTTCCGGTTTGCAGTCTCACTGCTGCTTGTACTTATGGTTGCCACATGATTAGGTTGATCGAACACACACAACCACTTGCCAGTTTTCCACTGTTTTTGTCCTCCTTTTGGGGTCCAGAAGTCCCTTGCTGGCTCCCTGTATCCTCAAAGGGATGATTATAGGCAGATCCCACAGGCCAGAGATGCCTGGAGTCTTGCCTCCCCAGACTCGCTGTTCCCAGTTGCAGGGAAGCTGTTACTCGGCCGCCATCTTTAATCGGATCGACATTATTCTTAGTAAAGCATCACAAGAATGGAGAAACATGAATCCTATGTACTCAATTTTGATATGAGGACAATTAATGACAATTAAGGTTATGGGGGCAAGGAGGAAAAGCAGAAAGAAGGACGGAGGGAGGAGGGTAGGGTCTTGGTGTGTGTCACACTTTATGGGGGCAAGACATGATTGAAAGAGGGACTTTACCTAACAATTGAAATCAGTGTAACCCAGGTTATTGTACCCTCAATGAATCCCCAAAAAGAAAAAAAAAAAAAAGAAAAAAAAAAAATAGACCACAGCTCTAATTGAGGAAGAAGTGCTGGGTCCTTTATTACTCCACATGATCATTCTCCTGACCATGTGTCTTGTGTCAACATAGATTATTTACATTGAAAGGATATTTAAGGTGCAAGATTTATCATCACTATGCAAAAAGAGAAAATGCTTTTCTGTTTCAATTGGTTAGTTTCATGTTTAACAAGATGTTTAGGAAAGAAACAAGGTGATGTGGTTCCTTGCTTAATCACTGAACTAAAATGAGAGAAGTAAAGAGTTCTGTCTTCCTCAGAATGTCCTGGAGACCAGGGTGAAGCCATTTGTGTTGCTGTTTCCTCAACTAGAAAAAGTAATGTGGAGATTTTCTCTCTGAGGGAAATATTAAGGAGCCTGTGCCCCTAAGAAGAGCGGACGGGCCAACAGGAGCTGCTGAGAAAGATGAGTCTCCAGGTGGCCCCAAGTGTCAAATCCACAAATCATGCTGATGGTTTGGGGCCCAAGAATGGCTCAGGATGAGTGACATGCCATACAAAATAATGACTGACAATAAGTTTAAATCCTACTCTTAGCAAATTCTGCTCTAAGTAACATGTTCTTCAACAGTTATTTTAATATCAGTAAGTAAAAATTATTTTTGTTCTTAAAATAGCAGTTATTTTAAAATAAGAAATTTTATTATGGTGTTTTCATTACTAAAGATGGAATGTAGTATAGGTGGGAAAAATAAAATATTTTGGAATAACATTATCAGGAAATGTACAGAAAATACCATAAATAAATGGAATTAATATATTTTCGCTAATGGGAAGACTGAGACTATAAAGTGGTTAATTCCACTCAAAGAAACCTACACAGTTAACATGCCATTGGTCAAAACACCAATAGGATCTACGTATGTTTTTTAGATGACAAAATTATGTTTGAATAAATTTAAAAATCATTGAAATGAGGACTGATGTAGAACCAATAAGCTTATCAAGTATTACAACATGGTATAAAGTCATAATAATAACTGATTTAATGTGGTACTGACAGCAGAATGGACAAATAAATCAACAAAACAAAAAAGAAAAAAAAAAACAAAAAAAAGAAAGTAATAGAACTATTGAATAGACCAACATCAAGTACTGAAATTGAAACAGCAATAATGAAAGCTGCCAAAAAAAAAGAAAGAAAGAAATAAAGGAAGAAAGAAAGAAAAGTCCCAATGGTTTCACCTGAATTTTATCAAGGCTATAAAGGTGAATTTATATTCATACTGCAGAAATTATTTTATAACATTGAGAAGAAAGTATCCTTCCCAATCACTGTACAGAGCCAATTTCACCTTGATACCAAAGCCCAGAAAGGACACAAGTAAAAAAGAAGACTGCAGACCAATATCTTTTATGAATATAGATGCAAACATTCTCAATAAAATTTTAGCAAACCAAATTCAACAGCACATAGAAAAAAATAATTCACCATGGCCAAGTCGGCTTCATCACAATGACGCAAGAATGGTTCAATGTACAAAAATCTATACATTTAATTCACCACGTAAATAGATGCAAAAACTGAGATCATACAGTCCTTTCATACATGCTGAAAAAGCATTTGACAAAATGCAGCACTCTTTTATTATAAGAACACTTAATAGAATTGGTATAGATGGTACATATCTCAGAAGTATAAAGACCATATACGAAAAACACACAGCCAACATCATATTGAACAGGGAAAAATTGAAAAATAGAACTGGGACTTGAGAATGTCACCATTTTTCACCACTTTCATTCAACATAGCCTGGAAGTCCTAGCCAGAGCCAGTCAAGCAAGGGAAAGAAATCAAGAGACTCCGAATATGGAAAGAAGAATTCAAACCACCATTCTTGCCTTCTGATGTCGTCTTATATCAAGAAAACACCAAAGATTCAACCAAAAGACTTCTGAAAATGATAAATAAATTCAGCAAAGTCTCAGGTTATAAAATCAATGTACACAAATCAGTAACTTTCACATATGCCAACAACAGTCAAGCTGAGACTCAAATCAAAGATGAAATAACTTTCACAGTAGCAACAAAGAAAATAAAACATCTAGAAATACATTTACATATGGGGAGAACCATGGTTCACTGAGGAAAGAAATTGCAGAAGATGTAAACAGATGGAAAAACATATGATCACGGATGGGCAAAATCGACATCGTAAAAATGGCTATACTTTCCAAGCTGATCTACAGTTTCAAGGCAATCCCCTTAAATTACCAATGCCATTTTTGGAAGATCTATAAAAAAATAGTTCTACTCTTAATATGGAACCGGAAAAGGTCCTACATAGACAACAAAGCATTATGTAATAAGAGCAAAACAGGAAGCATCACGTTGCCAGACTTTCAACTATACTTCAAGGCTATAGTAACCAACAGAGCATGGTACTAGCACAAAAACAGAGACATAGGCCTAAGGATCAGAACAGAGAACACAGAAATGAAGCCATCCTCATATTCCCATCTGGTCTTTGACAAAAAAGGCAAAAACATACACCGGGGAAAAGAATCACTGTTAGATAAATGGTGCTGAGAAAACTGGAGAGCCACATGTGAAAGACTGAAACAAGATCCGCACTCCTCACCACTCACAAAAGTTAATTCATGATGAATAACAAATTTAGATCTAAGGCATCAAACTATAAAAATTCTAGAAGGAAATGATGGAAAACCTCTTATACTTGGGGTCATTATGAAGGTTTGAGATACACAAAAGTCAAAAATCAAGAAATGTACAATCTGGGCTGCACCTGTGACTCCAGGAGTCAGGGTGCTGGCCCCATATAACGGAGGTAGAGGATTCAAACCTGGCCCCAGCCAAAAACTGCTAAATAAATAAATAAATAAAATAAATGTACAATCTGTGTTAAAGGAAACAAACGACACCCTCCCAGCAAAAACAACGAGATCAACAAAGTGAAACTCGCGTAGGTGAATCAGGAAGGACACTGTTGATTGTGTTTCCTGGAAATGGAATAACAGAGTTTATCACAGTCAATTTCAAAGCTTTTGTAGAGACCTTCATACTAGTCCGCCTAGGGAAAGAATTTTATGAAGAAGACCACAAAAGCAATCACAGCAACAACAAAAAATGAACAAATGAGACCTGATCAAATTAAAAAGCTTCTGCACAGCCAAGAACAAAATCAATAATACACATTTTTGTGCA
This sequence comes from Nycticebus coucang, assembly GCF_027406575.1. Classification (NCBI taxonomy): domain Eukaryota; kingdom Metazoa; phylum Chordata; class Mammalia; order Primates; family Lorisidae; genus Nycticebus; species Nycticebus coucang. Next base: position 43,007,622 of record NC_069794.1, on the reverse strand, counting down.
ATTAAATTAGCTGAGCTTTCCATGTTTACTTACATAGACTGTCATCGAAGATGTGATTTTCCCCAAATCAATTCATCATTAATAGTACATAATTATTAATGAGTTAACATTAAAAAACTGACCCTTAATTGAGTGGTGTATTAAAACAATGAACCTATATTCCCAAAATGAATAACTAAGTAATAAACTTACCAAACATTCTCTGTAACCTTATATCCCTCAAGAAATATATATTTACATATAATCTCACTCTACTTTTTTTTAAGTCATTTTATTTTATTATTGTTATTTTTTTTTTTGCAGTTTTTGGCAGGAGCTTGGTTTGAACCCACCACCTCTGGTATATGGGGCCGGTGCTGTACTCCTTTGAGCCACAGGTGCCACCCACTCTACCTCCTTTTAAATGTCATGTCTAGTTGGTGGTCTTGTGTTCTAAACTGTTAACAATTTGGATTCATTTTTAATTGTATAGTTTTGCAAAAGACAGAGTGAATATATTCTTTCCAGAATATTTCTTTCCTCTATAGCTGATTTATTAACTTTACCTCTGTGAGAATTTTGAACAAGTCATACTACTACTCTAGACAATTCTTATTTAGATTTGAAATAATGTGTGTTCATTTATAAAATCAATACATATGCACTATAGAACCACATAAAATGCTTATTCTAAGTGTAACCTCATCATTTGTACCCACATATTAATCTGAAATAAAAAAATAAGCGTAGTGCCTGTGGCTCAGTGAGTAGGGTGCTGGCCCCATATACTGAGGGTGGTGAGTTCAAACCCAAACTTCAACAATAAAAAAAATTAAAAAAAAAATTTAAAAAAATAATAAAAAATAAAAAAGAAATATCTATTACAAGCAAGCAAAGCACAGTTTTAACGTGTGTGTGTGATTATTCTGGATCTACCATTTTTGAAGTTAATAATATAAATACTTTCTCAAGCCAATAATTAATTTTAGCTTCATCTTATATCTGTCTAATATTTAAGGTGACTGTATGTTTTGGTTTGCCTGGGTCAGTCTTGCTTTATACCTGTTGTGCAGGCTGTCTTTCAAATTATTCTCATTAAAAAAGTCTCAAATTGTGGCTCAGTAAGTAGGGCGCCGGCCCCATATACCGAAGGTAGTGGGTTCAAACCCAGCCTTGGCCAAACTGCAACCAAAAAATAGCCGGGCGTTGTGGTAGGCGCCTGTAGTCCCTGCTGCTCGGGAGTCTGAGACTAGAGAATCGTGTAAGCCCAAAAGCTGGAGGTTGCTGTGAGCCGTGTGACTTCATGGCACTTGACGGAGGGTGGTAAGGTGAGACTCTGTCTCTACAAAAAAAAAATAAAAAATCCTCAAATTGAATAAAAATATATAAGATCACTTGAATAATATATGTGTGTATATTTGTATATGTATGTATATATATATATATAATTTTTTTTTTGTAGTTTTGGCTGGGGCTGGACTATAACCCGCCACCCCCCAGTATATGGGGCTAGTGCCCTACTCCTTTAGCCACAGGCACCACCCCACTTGAATAATATTTTACTGAAAGAATACGTATAGCCTTTTGTTTTTTCCTCATTTTTATCAACTTATACTGTGTTCTAAATTAGCTATTGTAAAAAAAAAATCTCTCATGACAATTTTAACTAAAGGCATTATTTTTCTTATTCCTTGGTAAAGTTTCTAAGGTGGAATCACCAAACAAAAAGTAATATGCTATTTTTACACTTTTGTTGATTTTTTCAGGACACCATTACAGTTTTTTTCCCTCATCTTGGAGTTGGGATCCTTTTCAATCTGTTTTCTGCTGCATTTCTTCAATGCTATCATAGTATAAGCCTTTCAGCAAATACAAAACTCAGCACAAATATTTAACAAAATTTAAAGGGTATGGAAGCTGCATTCTTTTTTGCAGATGACAAGAGCAATGTGGTTTTTATTTAATCAAAGCTCGACAGCTCAAACACCAGAGATGTTCTTCTTATAAAAAAAAAAAAGTAGACCAAATTGCATTTTAGTATTAGTGTATACAAAATTTGTTTTCACACACACTCACACATATATGAATTTTAAATTTCCTAAACTGGTACAAGTTACTTTAGAGCAGAGGATATAGTCTATCCAATATCAGATGACTATGATACACATGCTAAAATTTAATTATATCACTTTACCACAGTTCTGAAAAGGGTCAGAAAGCACATAGGAATTGTTCTACTTTTCAAAGCAAATAAGGTATACAGTTTTCACATTTTGATCCATATTATAAAGCACCCCAAATTTGCTTAAAACCTTCGAGGCTAAAATTTTTTTTCTTTATTAAAACTATAATATTATTCAGAAAAATATAGAAATATCTTATTTTGTCATGCTAAATCCTGCCAATATTCAAGATCAAATGTAAGTGGCCTATTCCTGTTTAAAAATTTGATGATAGGTCATGGGGAAATTTTTGTCACAGTGAATGCCTCTCTATTTTGTTTGCCTTCTATTATGATTATACATATTTTATTTTGACATATAGATAACATTACAATGCCTAATTTTTCATGAAAAAAATTCAGACTCTTCTCTATCATAGGAGGTTTGATAACAATCGTTGGAAACTTGTGAAGAAATATTCCTTGTGATGACACTATTGTTAATTTTTCATATCCTCTGTGTCACATGGTTAGAATGTATTGCTAGTATTAGTTTAAAATAGTTCCTTTTATCTTATGCTTTACTGGATACTCTAAATTATGCCACAAACTAAAGTTTGTTTTATAGGTAAAACATGTGCTTGTAGTTAAGTACTTGAATCTCCCACCCCAAAATGCCTTATTTTTTTCTACAAAATTATAATTCCCTCCACATCTCACTCATGTTCATTTACTTTGTATCATTTATTTCAGCTCTTTATATAGTAGAAGTAAATAGTGGCTCTTGTACAAATAAATAGGTCTAATAAATTCCATATTTGCATTTGTTAAATGATAATTATTCATTTGTTAGTCACTAATTAAAAAGGAAGCAGAAATTTTGAATTTGTAAGTGGTAGGGCAAGACCATTAGGTGGAAGGAACAATGGTTCAAGTATCAGACCACTGATTTTGCTGCTTATTCTACAATAACTGGTCTACATAATATTGGAAAAGAATGTTGAAGATTTTTTGTTTTTATTTTCTTCACGTTTAAAGTAGCAGAAGTTACCTGTAACTCTAAATTACCTCTTCACTAAAACATTCTGCAAAGTTAACTTTATATTTTATTGAACCACGTTCCTGCATTTGAAATTTGGAGCAAAAATAATATATCTTGATATTTTAGTTCTTAATGGTTGACTTTCATGGAGCCTTGTCTAAATAATTGTTTTCAATGTAATGATTTTAAGAACTGTATCCTGTCAGCTAAATAAACAGAATTCCATGAAATGTTTCTTACTGGAATGAAGTCTCACAACACTTTGCTTTTGATTGTGTATATTACTAAATAAAACAGCAATAGTCTTTGATGGAGTTATTTTCGGGTTATCCTCTATTTTCTTAAAGCTAGGTAGAAGCAAGTTGTTTTATTTAAAGAAACTATGATAGAGGAGAAGAGTCTGCACTTTTTTCTGAGTACTGAAGAAGTGTGCAAAGACTACAAAGTTAACAACAGATTGAAATCAGTAACGATAGCTTAAGGTTTTCCCTTTGTATAAAAAATATATGATTTCTACAAGGGCAATGAGAAAAGGACATTTCAAAATGAGCTGGTGTACGAATTATCATGAAACCCATAGCAAACTCATCATGAAACCCATAGCAAACTCATTCTTTTTCAGAATGTTATGTTTACTCTGGATGTGATTGATCTACATCAGAGAGCAAACTGTGATATTAAGCCAAAGTTATTTTATTAAAAAAAACATAAGAATATTTACAAAATTTATATTAAACACCATAAATATTCAAGTCAATTTTTGTGCTGTATGTAAATCATCTAATTCAATACTAGGCTTGTGAATCCCTCTGTCTAAATGTGTGTGGAAATGAATCTGCAAAATATTAGTCAATTCTGCACCTCTTGGTGTTTAAAGGGCTCACAAATATACATTTTCTCATATCAGTGATTTTCAACACGTGAGCTATGGCACACTGGTGTGCCATGAAAGTATTTTAGGTGTGCCATGAAAATTTTTTTTTCTTTTTATTGTTGGGGATTCATTGAGGGTACAATAAGCCAGGTTACACTGATTGCAATTGCTAGGTAAAGTCCCTCTTGCAATCATGTCTTAAAGATAACGAATCAAATGATTTTTCAAACAAGTTCAAAGCACAGTCAATGTATTCTGTTTTTATTTAATTTTTTTTTTTTTTTAGCAACATGATTTAAATGTGACATGGAGTTTAACTAGAGGCTCAAATGTGCTGTAAGACAAAAAAGTTTGAAAAGCATTGTCTTATATGATAACTGTCAGTATACTACGGTTATTTTACCTTGTTTGTGTATCTATGTATTAAATATTTTGATATTTAAAAAAATTGTCATATTTATTTCACTCTGTTCATTTGGAAAAATTGGTTTTCCTATTGTGAATACTCTAGAAAATATTAGAGTATTTTAGTATAGAAAATACTCTATAAAATTCCAAATACTTACTATAGATTTTATACTAAAAATTTCATAGGGTACATTTTATAAGAAACTTTATTTTTGCCGTGGTTTTGTTATCAGAATTTCTTCTTCAGTAGGCCCTTGGTCTCAGGAATTAGAAGAAGAATATAGAGAACAAACACCAGACCTCTTGACAGAGGGAAAAACCCAAGTGGGAAAAATCTCTCTTCCTGGGTCATTTGTGTAGGGATACATGCCTAGAAACTTACATGAATTGATTGACTAGGGGCCCAGGAAATGAGGTTCTGATTCAGCCACAAGTGCACAGGGAGGGAGATAGAGGCCAGGAGTGAGACACCAGGGTGCTCCCAGTGCTGGCAACCTGGAGATGTCTTTGAAACAGTTTTCTAGCCCCTCTGGGTACTGGAGCCTCTTGTGGGACCCCCTGCCTACCCTCCAACCTGCTAGCTCCTCATCCCTGCCTCCACACCAGTACCTCCCTGGGAGAGAAGGCAGGTCCTTCCCTCAACCCTACCACTGCCGGCTGGGGCTCCCCCACCCTGTATCAGTTTTATGTTGCACAGGGTGCTTTCGTAATTTTGTCAAAAGTTAAGTAATGATTGTTTTGTATCTTTATAAGTTAGTGGTGAATAGCTCTCTAATATAGGTTAAACAGGTAGAAAGTCTTTCCTTACAAAACTTAATTTTGTCTTTAGACACAGGCACATGGTTAATTAGTAGCTTGGAGGGAGCTCAACAGATGATTCCAACTTGTTATAGTATTATAATTTATAGACTATTGTGATTGCCACTTTTAATGACACAATTTACAAAATATAAGAAAGCCAATTAAAGGGTAATGGTCATTCCAAATGTTAATGCTTGTAACTCCCATTTTAGGGAAAATTTTCCATCTGTGATCTCGTGACTAATTATTCTATTGGTGGTTTAGTAGCCATATACTCCTTTCATCCATTACTATGAAAGTATGAATATGTTTGCTCTCAAAAAGAGACTTATATAGATGATGATTATTTGACTAAGAGAAAAGGTGAGATGCTTTCAAAGTTTGAAAGAGTTAGAATACATCCCATAAAAATGTGATCGTATCACAACTATAGCCCAGAATGAAGGAGAGAAATGGAGTGGGAAGGGAGGGGCGGGGGAGGTTTGATAGAGGGAGGGTAAATGGTGGGACCACACCTATGGACCATATTACAAGGGTACAAGTCAAATCTATCAAGTATAGAACATAAATGTCTTAACACAATAATCAAGTAAATGAGGTGAAAACTACATTAATTAGTTTCATGTAAGCACTCCAAACTGCATAAAAAAACAACACATTGTGCCCCACATATGCATATATGTATTTGTGATCTATGTGTATATGACTTAATAAAAAAAACATTTAAAAAATAAATAACAATAAAAATGTGATCATATTAAAGTATTAAGCAATGTCATTACCACATGTCCTAGCCACGTTCATACACATATTCACGCATAAACACCAGTTACAATTTTGTTTCCTTTTGAAAAACTCGAGAGCTGTGGAGTGACACTGAGCAAAATTGATTTTTCTCTAAATAATAGGCTAGGAGAAAGAAGTATCGTATCTGAGCATTATGAACCTCACCTTATTCTGAAAAAGAGCTGAATTGAAGTGACAGAAATGGTCTGCTGGCTCCTAATTCATGAAGTGACAATGATGAATGAATGAGAGTTAGCTTCAACTGTAGCTGTTGCATTAGCTTCTGAATATTTTCTGCTGCTAGGAGCACAGAACAACAAATTTTCCTATAAACAAGAACAAAAAATGCTTTTCCCAAAATGGTGTCTATACAATATCCATCAAAGAGTCCATTTGTTTTCTGTGAGGGTGCCCTTATTAGCAGTCACAAAAACATCCAACAGCACGTAACTCTTTGGGTCCAGATTAGACACAATGGAAATTAGTTATTTGCATTTTTCCAAAGTAAGTAGAACATTCTTTGGGAAGAGAGAGAAAATATTTGTTAGTTCAACTTTGCATGATATCTTTAAAAAGGGAAAAGATGCAAAACGTGAGGCTAAATTTAAGGAGATAAAAATAAACTAGTGATCTTTATCTGCTGCCTTATTCTCCCAAGTCCAACATTAATCCCAATTTTATAAAAAAAAAAAAAAGATTTCTTAATGTTCGCTCTAGATCTCTCCACATCTACTTACTTAAAGTTAAAATTAAACTATATATTTTCACAGCCAGAAATCAATACAGAACCATTGCACTAGGTCCACCACCATACCTGTTCTGTAGAAAATGACATAGAGAGGTGCAGGACATGTAGTCAAGAAGAACATTGTTTCCTTTCTCTGAATTAATATTAGGCATCTAAAATAAGGCAATTAAGATACCTACACTACAGTTTATTATGAAGAGTAAATGAAATAGTTTGATGTATTTGATAAATCTTAACTATTCTTTCTATAGGAACACTTTTAACTCACTTGTGCTTTAATTTTCTCTTCTCTTGGAAATCAGTTAATTCTGAACACTCATAATAATCCCCATAAAGTCATGCACTGCATAACAATGTTTCAGTCAGTGATGGACTGTGTATTTGATGATGCTTTCTGTTTGCCATGGAATACCATTCAGCCACTAAAACAGATGGGGACTTTACATGTTTTGTATTAACCTGGATGGAGATGGAACACATTCTTCTTAGTAAAGCATCACAGGAATGGATAAGCAAGAATCCAATGTACTAAATTCTAATATGAAGGCAGTAGATGAGCTAATAGAAGGGGATGTAGGGGAATGAGCAAGTGGAGAGAGGGGAGGAGAGTAGAGAATAGGGAGGTCACGGTGTATAGCGCACCTCTTGGGGGCAGGACACAATTATAAAAGGGACTTTCTCTAACAAATGCAATTGGTATCACCTAATTCTTTGTACCCTCAATGAATCCCAAACAATTTTTATGAAATAAATAAATAAATAATAAAAATACAACCACAAAAGTGTTGATAAATTGACCTTTATTAAGAAAAAAAGATTATAATTGAAAACTGAAAAATTACTATTATCTAGTGATATTGTTGCCATCACAATGTCCCAGCACAATACAAAATTTATGTGTTTATAGTGATGTTGGTTTAAATAAGCCAACTGAGATAGCAGCCATATAAAAGTATAGCATGTATAATTATTTATGGTACATAATATATGGTAATAAATGACTAGGTAACTGGTTTATATATTTACTTTAATACTTTTCATCTTTATGTTAAAGTGTACTTCTATTTACATATATAAAAAAAGTCCACTGTAAACAGCTTCAGGTAAATTTTTTAAGAGATGGGCCAGAAAAACGTATTGTTATCATAGGAGATAACAGCTGCATTTGTGTTACTGGCCATGGAGAACTTCCAGTGGAATAAGATCAGGAGGGTGAAAACAGTGATAGTAATGATATTGTGTAGGCCTAGGCTAAGAGCTGTGTTGGTGTCTTAGTTTTTTAACAAAATATATAACGAGTTAAAAAAGTAAAAAAAAAAAATCCTTATAAAGTAAGGATAAAGAAAGTATTTGTGTACAGCTATAAAAGGTGTCGACATTTTAAGATAAGTATTATCATAAAAGAGTTAATTTTTTAAAAACTTAGAAGTTAATAAAGTAAAAAAGTTGAAGTGAACTAAAGTTAATTTATAACTGATGAATGAAGAAATATCATTTTATAAATTTAGTGTCACCTAAGTGAAGTGTTTATGAAGTCTACAGTATTTGTACAGTAACATCCTAAATCTTCATAAATATTCACCACCTCAGCGACTCAGCCCAAGCAACTCCCAGTCCTTCAAACTCCATTTTTGTAAGTATCCTATATAGGTATACCATTTATAATCTTTTATGCTGTATTTTTACTGTATATTTTCTGTGTTTAGTTATCCTTAGATACACAGATACTGCTGTATTACAACTGCCTACACTATTCAGTATAGTATCAGGAGGTGCAGGTTTGTAGCCTACTAGCGATAAGCTGTGGCATAGCCAACAGATGAATGTAATAGTCTATGCCACATAGGTTAATGTAAGTACACTTGACATTTGCCCACACATTTCTCAGAATATATCTCTATAATGAAACAATGCATGATTGCAGGTGTAAATGGAATTATGCATGTCTACTTTTTAGTAACCTTGTATTTTAGTATTTACCTATTAATACTTTTTTCAATATGAGAGAGAGAGAATAGGGCAGCAAGGCCATTAAAAGCCTGAAGAACAGCTCTGGGAAGGAGTTGCTGCTCAAATTGCACAACCTCAATAGTTACACATTGCTAATTTCCTTTGACAACTCATGCACTAGCAGAGAGAGAATATCCAGGAATAGCAGCAGATATATATCAAAACTTTTTCCGTGGAGCTACAGATGCTGACCAAGTCGTGTGACAAACTTCAGACCATCCACAACATTCCACTGACCATCAACAGAGAACATGACAAATCTCCTGAGTATTATAGGTTTCTGAATATCATAGTTCACTCAGCCACCGGACCTGAGCAGAGTTTATATTTGTGCTGTACCATGGAGGTAGATTTCTTTAGGTATTTTGCCAATTATGTATACTTATACATTTTAGAGAAGTAATATATCAAATAACAAGTGCATTACTAATAGAAATTGCGACATACCTGCATATACACTACTAAGTTTAAGATATAAATAACTTTATTGGCTCCATGCCTGTACTCAGTGGCTAGGGTGCCAGCCACATACACCGCAGCTGGCGGGTTTGAATCCAGCCTGGGCCTGCCAAACAACAATGACAACTATAACCAAAAATAGCCGGACTTGTTTTTTATTTATGGCAGCCATCAAATATAATCATCAAAACCAAACTATGCAGAGGTATAGCATCATGTCAAAACTTTAAAAAATAGTGAAACATATTTAATCGTAATTCCATTATTTATTATTAATAACATCAACGAATGCATGGTCATATGTAGAGTGCAATAAATTGCATGTTAGAACGCTTTACAATTCAATACAATTTTTATAACTGGAAACCAAACTACTTACACTTGGTATATAGATAATATAATAGAAATTATTCAAAATAATTGTGGTTACTGTTATCCAATCTATTTTAATTTATCTTATCATATATAATAGAAAATATTTTAGCATGGCATTCCAAGGACAGAGTAAAAAATTTTTGAAAAATAAGCGCATCCTGGGTGGCGCTTGTGGCTCAGTGAGTAGGGCGCCGGTCCCATATGCCGGAGGTGGCGGGTTCAAACCCAGCCCTAGCCAAAAACCACACACAAAAAAAAAAAAGAAAAATAAGCGCATCCATAGACATACCTTTGAGGACACCACATAAGAAATTTTATGGATTAAAATTCAAAAGTAGTGAAGACTACTGATTGTTGCTATAAATTTCTTTGTATTACTGAATCATTGTCAGAATCTAAAGTTATATTTCTAAATTTAAAACTAACAGACATGGTCATATGAAAACACACAAATTATTAGTATACAAGATTTTCTTTACTTTTACAATTATAACCCTAGAGGAGTTATGCATATTACCTAAAATAAATATTTCAAAGTGAATAGATGTACTTCTGAACTAAATTAGCAGGTCCATATGCAATCATTCAAAATGTAGTTGAGAAGCTGTTTGCATACATTGGTGCCTATTTTGAAGATCAGTAGGCAATGACTAAAAAGCGCTGGAGTATGCAGTGTAAAATACAACTGTTAAAATGATTCTGATTCTTGATTGCTTCCTACAGGCATTTTGAAACAAAAAGAGATTTTGGATAAGTTTCTTTATCTTAATGGTATCATAAACTAATTAACAGCAGTATAAATAGACACAGCAGTGTACAGAATATTTTATAATATGTGTTTTACATGTAGGATATTCTAATAAATATGTTGTATGAGAACTTGAAATACAAAATACAACCCTTGTGCCTGCAAATTCTAAAATAATGAATTTAAAAATCTTCCATTAGAAAAAAAAAAAAATCTTCCATTAGGTTATTCATAAATCAATATCATTTTGTAAATCAGCATAAAGAACATGGGTTATTACTTTCCTTGCTTAATGCCTTACTATGAACCAACATATGAACATTTACTCTAATAACATCTGTACTTTTGAAAACATGTGTAAGATTATAAATTTATTATAACATAAAATAGCATTATTTATAGGTAAAATGAAATACAGAATTAATAATTGAACATATCTGAATTTGTGAAACAGACTACAAAGTCAAATGCATGTATTGAATGTACCCCAATATATGCTTTTTTTAATTTCTAGAAAGGAATATATCCTTGTCAATTCTTTGTGGGTCATCACTCCTTTTATGTAGCACATTTCCACCTTTTGGTAGAGATAGATTGAATTTTTTCCCTACTACATTACAAAAGATGGTGTTGCATTAAAGGAGAGTTTCAATAATAATATAAGGAAATGTTTGTAATAAGGAGTATAAATATATTTTTATATGTGCTTGTATGTGTGTTTACATATATATTTATATAGTGTACAGCATTAAATATCTATGTCTAAAAATTATCTACATATAAACACAGTATAAACATGATAGATGTATATATATTTCATTACCACTCCTATTTTAAAAATGTAATCATACAAAAATGAAAAATAAAACATAGTCATATAGAAGGACATATTTCTAAAATATTTATATGGTTTTCAGCACTGTGAATATGGGTTTCTATTAAATACTTGTGTTTTACTTTTTATTATTAATGATTAATATGAGAAAATATTAAATGACTATAATAGCTTTATTATTTTGCCTTGATTAGGAAGCTGATATAAATTTAATAATTAGATATACTAGAACACAGGTATCTCTGAAAACGCATACAATCCACAATAACCCTTCAGAACTTTTTTTTACTGTGTGATGTTAGTGGTGGCAATTAATGGCCTCCTCACATGGTGACACTGTCACTCTGTATCGCCTTTCCACTCTGACTACAGTCTCCTACATGTGACTTGCCCTGGCCAGCTGGGTTATTAGCATGTATGACATGAGCAGAGGCTTGAGAAGTGTGTGCATGTGTCCCCTTGCTCCTCCTTGCGTGACAGGGCTTGTTTTCTCTTGTGAGAATATGGCAGCAAGAATGCTGCGGGAATCAGAGGATTACAGTGAAGAGAGCCCAGCTGTCCCAGGTGAGGCCACAGTGGAGCAGCCAGCCATAGCCGGCTGCCAACCAACCTCAAATCCATGAACAAGCCCACCTGAGTTCTACAAAAAATGCCCCGAAACATCACAACTAGTCTTCCAACCAACAGTCTCATGAAAATAATAAAATAGTTTATAAAAGTTCTCTACGTCTGAGTGTTGTGTTATGCAACATTATATTAGTAGTAGATACTTGGTCTTCCTTGTAAGAGAGTTTATATTGGTCAATAATTTTTGTTGTTGTTGTTTATAGGAAGCCCAGAGCAAAAGTGAAGATCTGTGACACTCAAGGTAAATGAATGTAGTTGTTTTAGCCCTTAATATAATATCTTTTGTTATATTAGAATCAGTCCTTTTTGTGTTTAAGGTAAATAACCATCTCTTTTATTATGGATACTTCTTTACAGAAGTAAGATAATACAGACAATAAGATCTATAACAGGTTGCTAGAAGTTACAGCTCTTTTGAAAGTAAGTGATGCCGAGAATATGATAAATACGTTGAGAACAACGCAATGTTCTTGATTTGCATTTGCATAGAATATTTCAAATGTGTTCAAATGTATTTCACTAGATTTAAGGGTGGTTTGGAAAGATTGTGAAAATGTAGCAGCAGATATATTGAAGTTCCAGCCAATTTTGGAATTTGAAATGACTATAAACTCCTACTAAAAGGGAGTTTGAAGTCCTTTTAGGTTTATCTAGTCAAAAACTTATAGTAGCTAGTGTAGAAAGGGAGGAGTAGACAGAAATATAAGAAGACATCAGGCTTAACTTTTTCTGGAAAGATAATTCATCAATTTTCAATGAAATAAACATGATATCTGTCAAATATATATAATTCTAGATCTTTTTGTGCTGAGAGAAGATTTCATTTATTTTTTTTTGAAAAGCCTTTGACATCCTTTTTTTTTTAATTTCAGATTTATATATGAGTACCAACAACCTAATACGAGATTTTGGTCATATAAATGCAATTTACATCAGTTGCTTTCATTTAAAAATAAATTTTACCTAATTTATGCTAAAAAATGTGTGTCAGTACTGTAGTGCTAAATACTGATGCTTTGTTGTTAGGTGAGGAAAGGGTACTTTTACATTACTGAGCTGCTACCCAGGGCTATATTTAAAATAGCTTGTCAGACTTACTTCTGAAGTCAATTGCAATCGTGATATATAGTTGCACTGTATCCCGTAAGACATCCTATGAATCTTTGCATTGACAACATTGACATACAGGTCATTACAAAAGTTTTGAGACACATAAAAATCAACAAATGTAAAATCCATTAGGATGGAAGGAAACAACTGAAGCCTTCCCGGTAACACTGATAAGCCCAGCAAGCTGCATCTTGCACAGGTGAATCAGGATGCTGTTGGCTGTGTTTCTTAGAAGTGAAGTAATGTATCATAGCACAGTCTGTTGGAAGACTTTTGTAGTGTGACCTCTGTAATACAGAGAGAGCTCAAATTACTTCAAAACAATGGTAATTTATAACTAACAACAACTTTTAAAAAATAAAACAAAATACATTTTTCTTACATAGTCATTAGGACTTTGTGGAACTAGGCAATATAGTATTACATGTAGAAAGAGAAAGTCGGTATTGTATGATTATATAGAGAGTAGTATGCATTATTTTCAGACTTCACTCTTGAGCTACCTGAAGTGGGTGTTAGTTACTCATGTGACTACAGACCGTTTTTGTTAGAAGGACTCAAGAATGAATAATCCTCAGTGTGCTTCAGTTGATAAGATTAAAGTGAAGTATGTTATTAACTTATTATAATTTACACTAAGAAATTCTAGTGGAGGGGGTGGAGGAAGGGGAGAGCAGACAGAGAGAGAAGGAGGAAGAGGGTAAGGGAAATGAAAAAAAAAGAAAAGAAATACTGACTAATTCTCACATAAATTGGATTTAATTTTGACCAAAGTACATTATTTGAACAATAATTTTTAAATCAACTTGTTAATATGTTGTTTAGGATATTGCATCCTCATTTGTAAGTTTAATATGTTTCTAATTTCCCTTTATAATAATATTTTTTTACAATTTTAATATCAGGTATATCCAGATGAAGTAGAATGATTTTGAAGTATTTCTTCTTTTTCCGTTGTCTATAAGATTTGGCATTGTTTGTTTTTTGAAAGAATCTTCTATTTTTCTTTATAAAAATAAATAGTATCTATTTTATGAAACTTTGTAAAAAAAAAAGAAAGATGTTAACTGATGACTCCATACTGAACTTCAGAGTCAAAGGATTCTATGATAGACATACTTTTATCTGACAATATGAATGTTACTCTTTTTGCCTTATTATTATTATTGCTCAATATTTCATTGCAGCAATCATCTGATTTCTTTTCCAAATGTATTTATCTTCATTCGTTCTTTACGAGGTTTTTGTTTCTAGTCCTTATCTTAAACATTGTTATTGTTATTAAATTTAAGTCTCTTTAATTTTATGAAGGCAAAAAAGTGGAAACCTAATAAACACATGTACCTGTGTAAGAGAAAATAAAAAAAAGAAATTCTACTAAATTTTATTTTATTTTATTTTTTATTTTGTATTAACATAAGTGTACATATTATTAGGCTATATTCTTTACGTTTGTAAGGTAAAGTCCAAGTTGTAGGTGAATCCTTCAGTCAGGAGATGTGCTCTATACCCCTACATTGTACCAAATAGATGGAAGCTTACTGGACTCCTGTCTTCCCCTCTCCACTTTCTTGAATTTAATTGTGTTTTTCTCTCCATGGGTCTGTAGTTGTTAATCTACCAGTTTCAAATTGGTATAAAGTACATGGGATGCTTGCGTTTCCATTCTTGAGATAATTTACTAAAGAGAATGTTCTTCAACTCTGTCCAGATAAATACAAAAGATATAAAGTGTCCATCTATTTTATGGTTGCATAGTATTCTTTTTTTTTTTTTTATTGTTGGGGATTCATTGAGGGTACAATAAGCCAGGTTACATTGATTGCAATTGTTACGCAAAGTCCCTCTTGCAATCATGTACGGTATCCATATACTACAGTTTATTAACCCATTCATGGATTGATGGGAACTTGGGTTGTTTTTACACCTTTGTTATTGTCACTTGAGCTACTATAAACATTCAAGTGCAAATATCCTTATGATAAAATAATTTTTTATTTTCTACTGGGTGGATACCTGGTAATGGGATTTCAGGACCAAATGACTCTTTGAGGAGTTTCCATACTTCTCTTCAAAAAGGCCATATTGCAATTCCACCAACAGTGTATGGGTGCTCCCTTCTCTCTGCACCCACACCAGCATCTGCAGGTTTGGGACTTGGCAATGTGAGCTATTCTCACTGGCATTGGGTGATATCTCAAGTTAGTTTTGATTTGCATTTCTCTGATGATTAGGGACAATGAACATTTTTCCTGTGTTTGTTCCCTATTTGTCTGTCTTCTTGGGAGAAGTTTCTGTTCATGTCTCTGGCCCAGTGATTAATACTTAGAAATCTATTGAATTTTATTTTTATATAAAATTCTTTCTCAATGTGAGTTACATTCTTAAGCTATCAAATTCTTCTTCCACCTAATTTAATTCCAGAAATTCTAGCAATTTCTACTAAAAGAAAGCTCAATCTTTACAGATCAGTATTTCCTCATCAAGTTACATGAAGTTGTCTGAAAGAGAAATAGGCTTGGAAAGCAAGTTTAAAACAATTGCCTTCAAAACTTGCATTAGTTTCCTACTGCTGCTAAAACAAATTAACAAAAATGACCAGGAATTTATCATTTCATGGTCTGGAAGTCAGAACTCTAAATTCAGGGTTATGGGGCTAATAAACTCAAGGAGTAGGTAGGATTGATTCGTTCCGAAAGTTCTGAAAGGGGAATCCATTTTTTTGCCCTTTTCTGTTTCCGAGGCTGCCTAATAGAAGTTTTCTGTACCTCTATTGAAATTCTCCAGATTTCAATCTGCTCTCTTAACAACATATTTGAATATTCAAATTTCTACTGATCTAAAACACAATTGTCATAAATGACTATTGATAAAATGTTCTCTCAGCATTTCAAAAACCTTTGGCTACTACTCATTATTTAATTCCAAAACTACTTCACATTTTTAAGGTCTGTGTTTACAGCACTAAATCACTACCAGGTACCAAAAAGTGTGCTAAGTTTTTTATTTTTGCTATAACAACTTATCACAAACTTAGTGATTTATAACAAAATAAATTTATTCTCTTCCAATTCTGGAGGTTGGAAGAGTAAAATCTGGGTGTTATATCTTCATTCTTTCTGGAGACTTAAGTGTAGACGCTGTTTCCTTCTTTTTTGACCACTGCAGATGGCCTGCATTCCTTAAATTGTGACCATTTCCTTGCCTCAAGTCAACCCATTGCTTTCATTATTGTATCTCTTATTTCTAACTCTAATGATGCTGACTTTCTCATACAAAAAGGTAGTGATTGCATTGAGATAACTTGGATAATGGAGGATAATCAGGAACATCTCTGGATCGTTAGTTTACTCACATCCAGAACATCTCTTTTACGGGTAACACAGTGACAGATTGTAAGTATTGAGACATGAGCATCTTGGGGGCACCCCAAGCATCATTTTAGCATCATTTGGCCTATGATAGAGGCTAAATTTTTCTCAAATTTAGATAAATAAGCCACTACAATTAGTTAGAAGTCTTTCTGGAACTAGCTAAATGACTTGAAATGTATAGTTAATGGAAACTGCTAAGTTTAAAATAAGAAATGTTCTTTTTTTTTTTATTAAATCATAGCTGTGTACATTGATATGATCATGGGGCATCATACACTCAATTCATAGACCATTTGACACATTTTCATCACAATGGTTAACATAGCCTTCCTGGCATTATCTCAGTTACTGTGCCAAGACATTTACATTCTACATTTACCAAGTTTCGCAAATAACCCTGTAAGAGGCACCACAGGTATAATCCCACCAATCCCCCTCCCTACCTCCCCTCCCTTTCCCACTTCCCACTATTGTTAGGTTGTAACTGGGTTATAGCTTTCATGTGAAAGCCCCAAATTAGTTTCATAGTAGGGCTGAGTACATTGGGTACTTTTTCTTCCATTCTTGAGATACTTTACTAAGAAGAATATGTTCCAGCTCCATCCATGTAAACATGAAAGAGGTAAAGTCTCCATCTTTCTTTAAGGCTGCATAATATTCCATGGTGTACATATACCACAATTTATTAATCCATTCGTGGATCGATGGGCACTTGGGCTTTTTCCATGACTTAGCAATTATGAATTGGGCTGCAATAAACATTCTGGTACAAATATCTTTGTTATGTTGTGATTTTTGGTCTTCTGGGTATATGCCCAGCAGAGGAATTACAGGATTGAATGGCAGATCTATTTTTAGATCTCTGAGTGTTCTCCATATATCTTTCCAAAAGGAATGTATTAATTTGCATTCCCACCAACAGTGCAGAAGTGTTCCCTTTTCTCCACATCCACACCAACATCTCTGGTCTTGAGATTTTGTGATATAGGCTAGTCTCACTGGAGTTAGATGATATCTCAAAGTAGTTTTCATTTGCATTTCTCTGATGATTAAAGATGATGAGCATTTTTTCATATGTCTGAAGGCCACACGCCTGAGTTCTTCTGAGAAGTTTCTCTTCAAATCCCTTGCCCAGCCTGCGATGGGATCCCTTGTTTTTTTTCTTGCTGATGTGTTTGAGTTCTCTGTGGATTCTGGTTATTAAACCTTTGTCAGAGATATAACCTGCAAATATATTCTCCCATTCTGAGGGCTGTTTGCTTGCTTTACTTACTGTGTTCTTGGCTGTGCAGAAGCTTTTTAGTTTGATCAAGTCCCAGTAGTGTATTTTTGAAGCTGCTTCAATTGCCCGGGGGGGGGGGGTCCTCCTCATAAAATACTCGCCCTGACCGATTTCTTCAAGGGTTTTCCCTGCACTCTCCTCTAGTATTTTTATAGTTTCATGTCTTAAATTTAAATCTTTACTCCAATGAGATTTAGTTAATGGTGAAAGGTATGGGTCCAATCCCAGTCTTCTACAGGTTGCCAGCCAGTTCACCCAGCACCATTTATTAAATAGGGAATCTTTTCCCCACTGAATGTTTTTAATTGGCTTATCAAAGATCAAATAACAGTAAGTAGCTGGATTCATCTCTTGGTTCTCTATTCTGTTCCAGACATCTAATTCTCTGTTTTTGTGCCAATACCATGCTGTTTTGATCACTATCGATTTGTAGTAAAGTCTGAGGTCTGGTAGTGTGATTCCTCCTGTTTTGTTTTTATTTCTGAGTAATGTCTTGGCTATTCGAGGTTTTTTCTGATTCCATATAAAATGAAGTATTGTTTTTTTCAAGATCTTTAAAGTATGACAGTGGAGCTTTAATAGGTAGTGCGTTGAAATTATATATTGCTTTGGGTATTATGGACATTTTAATAATGTTGATTCTTCCCAGCCATGAGCATGGTATGTTTTTCCATTTGTTAACATTTTCAGCTATTTCTTTTCTTAGAGTTTCATAGTTAAGCTACACAATAAGGTTCTGGCATGACATGTGAGCTGAAAGTAATTAATTTAGGATGTGGAACAGATGAACCAAGTGAAGTGAGCTTGCAAGGTGAATAGGAATAACTAGACTATTTTTATAATTAATAGGGTCTCAACAATGGGCTGAATATAAAATTGAGATAATAATAATACCTACATTATTGAATATTAATAAAATTAAGAAATTTTAAAAGAGATACTAGGCACAAAGAGGTATTCAAATAATTATGGTTATAATTAGTAAGAATTCTATATGTTTTATATCAAAGATTTGATTGTTTTTATTCCCACATAATCTTTTTCAAAAAGAGGCATTAGAATGATTATCATATTTGCATTCAACTAAATGAAATTATCACCATTTGATTTTAGCTTTATAATGTAAATAAAGTTAGTTTCATATAATCTATTAAAAATTGATATTGGAATACACTAATTATAATCCTTGGAGAAAAGAATTCTTGTATGGTAATTATTTGATTATTAAAAGTTAAATTATAAAATTTTTCAGATTTAACTTTTTAAAATTGTTTGACTCTTGAAAGCTAAATTATTAAATTTTGCAGATTTAACTTTTTGACACAGAATCTTACTGTTTTGCCCTGGGTAGAATGCCGTGGCATCATAGCTCAGAGCAACCTTAAACCCCTGGGCTCTGGCAGTCCTTCTGCCTCAACCTCCCAAGTAGGTGAGAATACAAGCACCTACCACAACACCTAGATAGTTTTTCTATTTTTGGTAGAGATGACATACTCTTTGTCAGGGTGGCCTCCAACTCCTGTGTTCAAGCAATCCATCCACCTTGGCCTCCCAGCATGCCTGGATTAGTATTGTGAGCCAATGTGTCCAGCCTCACATTAACTTTTTGAGTCATTTCATCTCATCAGAAATATGTAAGAGAAAGCAGCAGGAATATGTAATAAAACCTTAAGTACATATCAATAAATGTGATACATCATATCAACAGAAAGTAGAACAGAAACCATAGATCATTTCAATTGATGCTGAAATGTATTCAATACAATATCCTTCATGATAAAAACTTGGATATAGAAGCAAAATACCTCAACATGATAAAATCCATATATGGACACACATCTAATATCATACTGAATGGTAAAAACCTGAAGGCCTTTCCTCCAAAATCTAAAACAAGAAAAGGATGCCAGATTTCACCACTGTTATATAATATAGTGCTGGAAGTCTTCCCTAGATTAAATAGACAAGAGAAAGAAACAAAAGCCATCTGATTTGAAAAGAAACAAGTCAAATTATTCTTTTTGAACTGAAGATATAAGTTATGTTTAGAAAATTGTAGTGACTTAAAAAAAAAAAAAAAACTCAGCATACAAAACTCAGTGGCTTTTTATGCCAACAGTGAACAATCTGAAAAAAAGAAATCAAAAGGCAGTTTCATTTACAATAGCTACACAAAAAATACCAATAAACTTAACCAAAAAAGTGAGAGATCCCTACACTAAAAACTACAAAATATTGATGAAATAAATTTAAGAGGACATTAAAAAATGAAGATGTCTTTTGTTCATGGTTTGAAAGATTAAATATTGTTAAAATATTCATATTACCCAAAGCAATCTACAGATTCAATACAATTCCTACTCAAATATCGATGATGTTCTTCACTAAATAGAAAAAATGCTTCTGAAATTTATATGGAATCACAAAATATGCAGAATAGCCAAAGTCCTCTTGAGCAGAAAAAACAGTAATAGAGTAATCACTTTACCTGACTTCAAATTATACTACAAAGACATAGTAAGCAAAACATTTTAAGCATTAGCATAAAAACAGACATACGGACCAATGGAACAAAGAGAGGACCCAGAAACAAATTAGCACATCTACAGTGAACTCATTTTTGATAAAGGTACCAAGAGTATACATTGGGGAAAGCTTGGTCTTTTCTCAAGATGGTATTGGAAAAACTATAGATCCATATGCAAAAGAATGAAACCAGAGCTATATAACACCTCCATATATAAAAATCAAATCAAAACGGATTAAAGACTTAAATATAAGACCTAAATCTAAGACTTAAATCTAAGATTAGTAAAATGAATAATTGGGTAAACACTCAAGGACATAGACATGTTCAAAAAAATTCTTGAGTAATGTATCAAAAGCACAGGTAGCCAAATGAAGAAGCATATCATTTGCTTACACAACAAACAAAACAATAAAGTGAAGAGAAAACCCACATAATGGGAGAACATATTTGCAAACTACTTGTCTGACAAGGGATTAATAACCAGAATGTATAAGGTAAAACACAAATAATCCAATTAGTAATAGCCAAAAGCTATGAATAGACATTTCTTAAAAGAAGACATACAAATGGTCAACATGTAAATGAGAAAATGCTAACTATAACTAGCCATTTGAGAAATGAAAATCAAAAGTACAATGATATATCATTTCACCCAAGTTAAAAGAAAACATACATCAGCACAATGCAATATTAGTTAGACAAAAAAAGAAACAAAATCCTGTCATTTGCAGCAACATGGATAAAACTAGGAGACATTTTGTAAGTGAAATAAGCCAGGCACAGAAAAAGAATTTTGGATGTTCCCACTGATTTGTAGGGGCAAAAAAATTTTCAAAAGTTGAACTCATGGAGATAAGAACATGGATTGATGGCTGTGCTGAATTCAATAGATTGAGGCTGGGAAGGGTAGCAGGGGAGAGGGAAAAAGTGGGAAAGATTAATAGAGGCAAAAGTACAGTGAGACAGAACAAATTAGACCGAATATTTGGTAGCACAAAAGGATGACAAAACTAACACTATTTCATATTTAAAACTAAGTAGAATAGCAATGTTCCTAACACATAGAAATAATAAATACTTGAGCAGAAGCGGACTCCAACTACTGTAATTTGATCAGTATACATTGTATCATACTATTACATGTATGCCATTTTATATGTGATTGTTAAGTACCTGTAATAATTAAAATTAAAAAATTCAAATGCTTTGAGCATTGATTAACAAAACTTAGCCAAATAAACTGAATAGCATTATAATTTTTTTAAATTTTCATAAGAAATGCTTAATATGAGACCAATTTTTTTAAAAAGTAAATAAAACTTGGTTTGATCTTTTATCTTCGAATTTTTAAGAGAAATAACAATAGTTTAGAAATTGCTTTATTACTTGATTTTTGTATACCTCTCTTCATTAGATTTTGATTTTGGTTTGAATTTTATTTGTTTAGGGTTCATTTTAAAATAATTTGGATGGCTATTATTCACATCCTGTGAATCTACTCTTTAGAGTTAATATTACACTACCTCATCTCAAATGTAACCTATATTGTGCTCTTATTTCCATATACATTATATCTACATACTAACTGTAACATATAATGTAGTTGTTGGTTTAATTAATCTTGTGTTTTTAAAAAATTAAGAAGAAAATCAACATATTTTATAGTTAATGAAATATTTATTTCTCATGCTTGGCATTTTTTTATATCTGAAGTTCAATCTGCTTTCAACTCCCTTCAAATTGAAAAAAAAAAATTCTTTAACATTTCTTTTTCTTCCTTCCCTTTTTTTTTTTTTTTTTTTGCAGTTTTTGGCTGAGGCTGGGTTTGAACCTGCCACCTCTGCCATATGGGGCCAGCACCCTACCCCTTTGAGCCACAGGCACCACCTGAAAAAAAAATCTTTAACATTTCTTACAGTATCTTGCTGCTGCTGCCAAATTCTGTAAGCCAGTGGTTCTCAACCTTCCTAATGCCATGATGTATTTTCATTGTTACAAAGGGGTTGTGAACCACAGGTTGAGAACCACTGTAAGCCTTTATTTTCCTAAAAATATTAGAATTTTAGTCTCTTTTTAAAAGTTTTTTTGTTTTTGTTTTTGTTTTTTTGGTGTAGGATTTGGGTTAACCTAAAATTTTTCTGCACTTTTTAATGTTATTTGTCCTCATGTGTCTGATGAAAACTCAGCCATCTGTCTTATCCTGGTTCCCATATAGGTAATATTTTACTCTGGCTGATTCCAAGATTTTTTTTTTTTCTGTAGTTATAGTTTGACTATTACACGTACAGTAGTTTTCTTTTTCTTTTCTTTTCTTTGTTTCACCTCTCTTGGAGTTAACTGAGCTTCATGGGTTTGTAAGTTGATGTTTTTCTCTCCACATTAAAGGAAATTCCTATTATTATTTCTTCAGATATATATCCACCCCATTTTCTCTCTCCTCTCTGGGAATCAAATTACATATCAATTAGAAGAATTACTATTGTCCCAAAGAAGCTTGAGTTTCTATTTTGTTTTAAATTTTTGATGTTGTTGTTGTTTAGATCCAATATCTAAAAGTCTGTATTTAAATTTACTGAAATTTTCCTTCTCTGTCATTATAGCCATTTACTGATTTTTAGCTTGTATTTTAGCTACTTCAAATTTCCATTTCCTCTGTATTTTGTCCACAAAAACATGCATGCAGATTTCACAGTAGTTTTATCATAATTGTCGGAAACTAGAGGTGCCCAAAATTCCTCTCAACAGACGAATACACAAACTGTGGTACATCCACACAATAAATTATTCACAATATTATTCTGTGATAGAAAGAAATGAGCTATTGAGAGACAGAAAGATATGGAAGAACCAAAAATGCATATTGCTAAGTAAAAAAAGCCAGTCTGTAAAGGCTATCTATGATGCTAACTATATGACATTCTGAACAAGAAAAACCTATATTGATCAATAAAAGACAAGTGGTTTCCAGGAGTTTGTGGAGAGAAAAAGGAAGGATTAAACACGTAGAATACATGGAATTTTTGGTCAGTTAAACTATTATATATGAGTCTATAGTTTGAATGCATGAAATTATCCATTTAGTAAAACTGAAATGACCCTCACAACAGTTGATCCTGATGTAAACCATGAACTAATTAATTTGATGAACTGTGAACATGGTTCATTGTTTGTAAACCATGAACATGAATTAATAATAGTGAACCAATATTGGTTCATGAATTTTAACAAATATACTACAATAATACAGGATGCTAAAAATATGGCAGTCTTTGAGAGAGGAGAAATATGAGGAATCTCTGTACTTTGTGCTCAAATTTTCCATAAACTTTCTATTGCTTTAAAAATAACTATTAATGTAAAAGAATCATATTTTTCCTCTTCCACTTTGCATTTTTCTGGTGACATTCAAAATCTTTTTATTCATATCACCATATTTTCTTTCAAGTCCTTGAGCTTGTTTATAATAGTTATCTTAAATTTATACTAGCTTCAACATATGGGTGATTATGTGCCATATTTTTAAATTCTTTTTCTTTGAGGATGACTTAGAGAATCTTGATTCTGTTATCTTCATAGGAGGTGATTTCTGTTCTAGCTATCACTTAAGCTTGACTAAATCCTCCAACCAAAATGCCTTCCAGCAGCTGAAACTCTTCAATTCTTCAAAAATTCTTGCTGTTGCTCTTTGGTCTGGAATATTTGAGACTATTCTATGCATGTATGCTTCAGAGGTTAACTGAAGGCTAATGTTTAAAGGCAGAGCATGAGCTTCCTTCCTTCCTTTTTTCCTTTCTTCCTTCCTTCCTGCTTTCTTTTCTTCCTTCCAAGAAAGGACCTTATTTTGTCACCCTCATTGGAGTACAGTGGCACGATCATAGCTCATGGCAGCCTACGACTCCTGGGCTAATATGATCCTTCCATCTCAGCCTCCAGATAAGCTAGAATTAAAGGTACCTGCTGCCATGTGCAGCTATTTTTTCTTTTAGAAATAAGGTCTTGACATGTTGCCTATTTTGCTCTTGAACTCCTGGCCTCAAGGAATTCTCCTACTTCAGCCTCCCAAAGTGCTGGGACTGTACACATAGGCATAAGGCACTTGGCCTTATGCTTCAATTTCTTTCTGAGTTTCTTCTCTTAATTTCTAGATTCCCTGGAAATCCTGAATTTCATACTCCAGCTCTTCAACTAGCAATAATATTACATTTTCTCGGTGTGTACATCCTGTTGGCTTGATCTTGAGAATGTCCTCAGGTAAAAAGCTTTAAAAAACTTAACCCACTTTAATTTTCATCCTTTCATGGTAGACTCATTTCTGTTTTCCTCCTTAATTTATTTACTATTAGTTCTTTAAAATGGCTGTTTCTAATAGTAATTGCAGAATTTGCAAATGTGCTGTGCAAAAAAGTTAGTCTAATACAAAATATATCATTATTGGGATTAGAAAGTTTTCACTAAATTTATTACAGATATTTATTCTATAATGGCTTTTATTATAGTATTACTTTATTTTTACTAGTATTAATATCACCTATTGGCAATTATTAAAATTTGGTAACTTGAGATATATTAGAAAGTGACAAACATAGATCCATTTATAAATAATTTTGGAGGTTGAAAATCAAAAGTAGAATAAAAGCATATATTAAATCTGTATATTAAAAGTATATTTAAAGTATATTAAATCTGCCTCAAAATTTTACATTTTTCCCAAGATAAAATTAGGTGTAGTGGAAACTGAGCCCTTTAGCACAAAACTCGCTTCCTGCTCGAGAGATCTTGAGAATCGGGAGAAGAGCATGAGAGTTGTGTGTGTGCAGGAGATCAGAAAACTGGCCTCCAAGGGAGAAGGTTTGTGTGAGGTGTGGCAATAATAGTTACAGTAAAGATTCTCTAGATTTCAAAGGTCTCTTGATACTGGAGGCAGAGGTTGTGCTCGAGGTCTGAGATTTTGGAAAAACAAGGGTGGAGATGTTCTATCTGACCTTCTCCATGTCCATCCTAATCTGTGCTAATGTCTCACAAGCAGCTTTTGTCTACTTCTTCCCTATATTTGATAATAAATATGGACCTGAGGTTTACTCAGGAGGGCTTCTCCCAGAGTTCCTCAGTCCCCCAACACAGACTTTGTGTCAAGCCTCTTCATTTCTGAAGCCAAGATTCCCTCATCAGGTGACCCCAAATTCCTTTAATTAGGTCATAGCAACTTCTCTCCCCAGTATATATTTAGAACTCCTAATTTCAACCATCTCACAAGGTCAGATTTGCACACAGTTTACAACATGACCCATTATGCGGATGGAACATTTAGGAGAATGGAAAACATCATTAAAGCCACTATCATTTGCTCTAAGAGTTTGCTACCGCCTGCTTTAAGTAAGTTTTAGGCATTTGGTCATTTCAACCCCCCAACGGAAAGTTTGGGTAAAACATAACTGGGTTGAGCGATAATTGTTATACTTAATATTTGGGTAAACTTTGAAATATTGATTTCCCTAAATCTTAGTGTCTTCTAACCGAGGACTGTGTAGAGGTTAAATATTATAATTTAAATAAAATTCTAGGAAACACGCACTCAAAGCAGTAAAACCTGTTATCTTTTGAAAGTATCCAGGACAGTTTTTAGTGTATAATAGAAAGTATTTGTTTTTCCTCTGAATTTCTCCAGAAAAGATTGGCAATATGCTACCCTGTAATTTGGAGACTGTGGCTTAAATTTGTCCATATTATCAATAAAATAGAGGGGAATCTTCCCATAATAGCTTTCTGCTTGCCCTTTCTTTAGTAACCATTGCATTTTTATAAAGCTGTTTTTGGCTGAGACTAGTAGGATTCGGAAGTCAATAATTTCTTCTTATTTGCATTGCCCTTTTCATTTTCTTTCTGAAGAATGTAGAAAATATTTTTTTTCAAATTTCATTTTAAATTCACTTCCCACAAGCCATTCTGCACCTGTTCTTAATCATCAAGTATTTTGTGGAAATATTTATTTTAACATTCTTTTTTTTGAGACAGAGCCTCAAGCTGTCACCCGGGGTAGAGTGCTGTGACATCACAGCTCACAGCAACTTCCAACTCTTGGGCTTACACGATTCTTCTGCCTCCATCTCCCAAGTAGCAGGAACTACAGGCTCCCACCACAACACCTGGCCATTTTTTGGTTGTAGTTGTCATTGTCCGTCATGAACAATGTGGTGCTGGCCAGTGATGAGTGAACCCTTGCTTCCTTAGTTTACATAAGAGCTGGTTGTTTATAGGAGACCGACGCTACCTTCTCCCTCTCTTGCTTTTTGTCTCCCCACTGGACACATTTGCCCCCTCCCTCTTCCACATTGTTTGGAAGCCCCCTGAAGCCTTCAACAGTGGCAGATGTTGTGCCATTGCTTCTTGCACAGCATGTAGAACCCTACACCAAATCAACTTCTTTTCTTTAGAAATTACCCAGTCTCAGGCATATCTTTATAGCAACACAAAACAAATTAGTACAAAGTTTATATTAATAGCATAATGTTACAACTTTAATACAATCTTTAGTTTTTAGATTGTATATAGTTCAACATGCATTTTTTATTTTGTTTTATAATTTTAATTGATATGTAAACATTGTACATATTTATAGGGTACATATCATATCTTAATACATGCATATAATGTATAATTATCAAATTGGGGTAATTAGGATATCTTTACTTCAAACATTTATTCTTTCTTTGTGTTAGGAATATTTCAAATCTTCTCTTCCCGTTATTTTGAAATATACAATAAGGTATTGATAAGTACATCACCTTATGTTCAATTAGTAATAATTTCAAAAAGTGCTGTTCAAATGATTTTTATTGTAATATACTTTGAGTTCAGTATGATGTTATGACCTTCAACTATAGCTTTTTTGGCTGTTCTCTATTATTAGTTTGAGTCACTAGATTAAAATATGACCTTTAACAATTACCAAAAGAGATCATCTGTGTTTTCTCTATCTGAGGAGTTATGGGGTCGGTTAACCTTTTGAAGAAAACTTTTAGTCATCCAGTGTTATTTAAAACCCAATGAGTTTTTGAGACCCTTTTAATTCAAAGGAAGGGAGATACTTAAAGATAAATACAAAATTCTTAATGTTTTACTTTTCAAAAAATATTCTAAGACTTTTATTTAATATTTATTTATTTAATATTTTCAACAGATTAATAATATTAATTAGAAATTAATTAATGTAACATGAAACATTATAATATTGGGTGCTTAGATTTCATCAGATTAGCCTGTGCATAAAAATAAATGTTACTTGCATAAGGATGTAGTTCATGTATTTGTATACATTTTATCTCTTCTACAATTTTAAAGTAGAAGGCAGTTGTAATTTGACAGAAAGGGGAAGATTTCCTAAAATCACAGGAATCATAAAAAGATATCTTGGATCTGGGAAAGAAAATAATATGAGAAACTGCTCCTTATTATTGCTTATGTGTAACAGTCAGATGTGTTATCTAGTCTTAATGACATACTAAAAATAGATAAAGTTTATGTCAAACAAAATAGAAAATGCTTTAAAATATATGGATGAAGAAATACAAATAGGATTTTGTGAATACAATAAATAATGCTGATATTAACACCAGGCTGAGGATATTTAATATTAAAAATACCAAATAGTATAAGAATAATATTATGTTATAATAAGTAATATAGAAGAATTAGAACACATATAAAGCTGTAAATGCAAAGCAACATAGAAGCTAAGTACATAAAAGAAAATTTTAGAAATACACTATACAATAATAATTGTATATTGTATAATATATACAAAGTAATAATATCTGTATATGTTTATCAAAGGAAATTAAAAAATGGCCAAAACGTACTTATCCATAGTTATTTATGTTTCATGTTTAATATTTGAAATTGGAAACAACCCAATAACCATCAATAGGGAAAGGAATAAATTGCACCATGTTCACATTGTGAGATTTTTATCAATCATTTAAAAAAGTATTAAACACAGGAAACAATGTGTCAGAATTTAAAAAGCAATATACTGAGTAAAATAACCAAG
This sequence comes from Nycticebus coucang, assembly GCF_027406575.1. Lineage (NCBI taxonomy): Eukaryota > Metazoa > Chordata > Mammalia > Primates > Lorisidae > Nycticebus > Nycticebus coucang. Next base: position 42,979,426 of record NC_069794.1, on the reverse strand, counting down.
ATTGCTACTGTAACATTCTCTTTATATGAATTTCTATAAGTAGATGTTTACCTATGATTAGAAATTAGATGAGTCTGATGCAGAAATTGGGGGATCAGGAATATGCTACCAAAAGGTGCAAGGGAACCTTATGGGATGATGGAAATGTTTTACAACTTAATATAATTTTTATAACCCAGGTATGTGAATTTTTCCAAACTCATTGAACTGTTTGTTACACTTAAAATTTTATATTTGGTCAACTGTACCTCAATAAAGTCAATAAAAATGAACCCAAATGACTGTAACTTCCTGAATATCAAGAAAACTGTACAGGCTAACACACAATAGAATGTCATATAATAATATCAAGCAGAGTTTAATATCTGAGTACAATTTGTCTGCATAGGTACATATCAGAAATCTGTGTATCTCTCTCCATTAATTAAAGGTTAAAATTTGTATATAAATAACAATAAACTCTAAAATATCATTGGTCAAATATAACTTTCCTAATAAATGAACTATAAAATATAGAAATAGAAGAATGTTACTTTCTATAGGAGTCAAAATAATAAAATAATTTCAATTATTATCAGAAACTTTAAATTGCTTCTAGTCACCGTATCAGTAAATACGTTTTCCAATATTCCAGCAACTTTAGAAAGAGTAGGAAATAAACTATCTTGTGCATATATTATAAAAATACTTTATGATATAGAATATATAGCTAAAAATCCTGTAGTCAAAAGTAAAACAAACTTATCAATGAAATGTCTCAAAGTGTGGTTAGGTAATGATTAAATATATAACAATAGGAAGCTCATTTCTATTCTAAGAATAAAAATATTAAAAGCATGGGTGGGAGTATGCATTGAAATATCTTATTAATGGCAAAACTAAATAATTTTAAGTAATAAATTCAACACAAGAACAATATTTTAAAATTTGAAATTGTATTTAAGCACCTAAAATAGGACACAAAATTCTGCTTTGTTTCTCCAAAGGGTTGGTATATGTAAATGAGAGACAGAAAGAGATATGCTCGCTCTCTCGCTCTCATTGGATGAACAAAACATAATCTTGTGTATCTACAAGGTATCCTAAGCAAAATCTACATACAACGGGCTGCACTTAAATCGCAAACTCTTCACTCTTGTGAAGTGGGTGGTAACTGAAATTGTATTAGGTTATATCAGCTTGGAAACTGACATAAACATATGTGATTCATCCTGACTCTGGGAATGAGTTTATGATCAGAATTTGGAGAGCCTTTTTCTGTCTTACTCCTTCTGGGGATATCTCCCTCTATTTACAGCTTGCTCAACTTTGTTCTCTAGTCCTCAAAAACTAAGACTGCAAATTTTATTCCCAAGATTTAGCTGCCTGCACGACTTACTATGTGATCTACCCTACAGCTAAAAGCCATACAAAAACAATTTCTTTCAAGAGACACCGAAATTTATCCAGTGAAGTTTCCCTACTTCCTTTCTGTATCTGCCTCTGCTTTGTTACTATTAAGTATCTCAAATAGCTGTTTGTCCAGAGATTAGAGGTGTTAGCTAAGGAGGGTCAGTTTGAAAGAAGATATTTGAAATCTTAGTATTACGTGACTTACTATGTGACTTACTCACAGGTAAAAGCTATACAAAAACAACTTTTTCAAGAAACACAGAAATTTATCTAGTGAAGTTTCCCTTCTTCCTTTCTTCCAAGCTTCAACTTCCTCTCTATCTCTGCCTTTACTCTGTTACTATTAAGTGCCTTAAATGGTTGTTTGTCCAGAGTTTAAAGGTGTTATCTGAAGGCAGGTTGGTTTGAAAGAAGATATTTGGCCAATTTTAGCAGCACAAACTTCTTTTCTTTTTTAATCTTTCAAAACAAGAAAAAAAAAGGATTTGAGCAAAAGAAATGATAGCACAAATTTATCAGTTCTCCAAATGTTAATTTTAGAGATATTCATATAATCATATGAATTGAGTTCAAATTTATATACAATTAATATGATCTAAATATTGTGAAGATTAAGGAAAATGAGACAATAAAGAGATAAATGCCAATGGAGATTTTTGATTTTCAACAATCAGAATTTTTTTGGAAATATAATCAAATAAATATGAATTTATTGCATGTATATATCAGTGGAGCCAAAAAAAATTAGAAATTAATTGTATTACTAGGATAATATACTGTAAAGCAGCATTTCAATTCTACGAGAAATTGAGATTTAATGATTCTTGCACAACCTGATATTTACAGAAAAAAAAGTGAATGTATGTCCTTACATCTATCATATTTTTAAAACAATACAGTTTTAAGAGTATAACAAAAATATTTCAATAAATCTACATGTAGTTTGTGGATAGTGGGGAGGAACAAAGCCTCTTATCCAAAATTTGAAGATGAGAAGACATAAATAAGAAAGATGTGTATTGTATACAATTTGATAAAAGATACTATAAGCAAAAGCAATATGTGATTAATAAAGTTGAATAAACTGTCATTTCGATATATATTTATGCAGGGAAGACAAAATCTATAATATACAGAGAGGACTTACAAGTGGATAAAAGACAAAATAAACTGGGAAATGGGCAATATTGTGACTAAGATTCAGAAATACAATCCATATGGTCATCAAACATAAGAAAAGAAGATTTAAAACGTTTTAACATGAAGATTGGCAAATTAGAAAATGATAAAATTTAATAAAAAATTATTTTGTGTAGTTTAGACATGGTAGGGGGACACATTTTTACGTTGCTACTGGAAAACTGAGTGTTCTAGCATGTTGTGAAATAAAATTTTACTTCTGTTAAAATGGAAATAGTTTGACCCATTGGTCCTACTTGCAGATAACCACATCTGGAAAAAAATTAAGAGCCTATATTTATAAAGGAATTTATTGCAGAATAATTCATCCAGTGTGTATTTTTTTTTTTTTTTTTCTGTAGAGACAGAGTCTCACTTCGGTAGAGTGCCGTGGCCTCACACAGCTCACAGCAACCTCCAACTCCTGGGCTTAAGTGATTCTCTTGCCTCAGCCTCCCGAGTAGCTGGGACTACAGGTGCTCACCACAATGCCCGGCTATTTTTTGGTTGCAGTTTGGCCAGGGCCGGGTTTGAACCCGCCACCCTTGGTATATGGGGCTGGCGCCCTGCTCACTGAGCCACAGGTGCCGCTATTGCAGAATAATTTATAAAATAAGAATATGACTGAACACTCACACAGGGCAACTATTTTTCCTTCTATTTGTTTCCTTTGAAAGCTATAAAAACTAAGTGCTGTGTCTTTCTTTTATGTGTATGTGCATTAATAATTATGTGAAAATAAATGCTTTTTTTCCCTACAATTATTGGTGCACATACACTTGTAAAATTAATATAGAAAGGTCCTTTGTACTCTTTATTCTATTTCACCCATGGTAACATCTTACATAACTATAATACAAGATTATAACCATGATATTAATGTTGAAACAGTAAAGATGATAACATTTCCTTCACCACAGGATTATACATATTATAGTTTCTTAATCACACTCTACCTGATACCCATCTACACACCTTCCTTGACCTTTGGTAAACATACATTTCCATTTTTATAATTATGTCATTTTTGTATCACTAGATCCTTTTTAAGCCAAGTAGTATTCCATGATTAGGCATGTACCTGTTATTGAATACATTTTTATTGTCACTATTTTTAATTTTATCTATTTAGGTAGGTGTGATAATATATTTTAGTTTAATTTTGCAATTATCTAATAACTAAGATATTGAAGATCATTATCTATGCTTATCTGTGTATCTATTTTTTGATTATCTACTTAAAAAAATATTTCAGAATATTTGGGAGTACATCTGCTTTGTTCACATGCATTGTTTTTGCACGAATTCAGTCAAGGTTATAAGCATATCCAGACAATGTGTACCATACCCCAAAGATGTGAATGTACTCATTTCCTCCTTTTCCCTCCCCTCAGCTTGATTTTCATTGAAATTTACTTCCATATATACCTGTAAGGGTTGATTTATTGGTTCCAACCTGGTATTGAATGCATGTGCTTGTTTCTTGATTCCTATAATGCTTCCCTTAGAATAATGGTCTCCAGTTTCATGCAGGAATGAAGAAAAGATACACTACATTTTATTAATCTATTCATGTATTTCTGGGCACCTGAGTTGTTTCCATGTCTTTGCAATTATGAATCATGTTGCTATAAATACTCAAGTGCAGGTGTCCTTTTTATAAAATCAGTTTTCTTCCTTTGAGTATATACCCAGCAGTGGTATTGCTGGATTAAATGGTAGATCTATTTCGTGTTCTTTGATGTATCTCCATACAACTTTTCATATAGGTTGAATTAATTTATAGTCCCACCAACAGTGTATACGATGATTAGAGAGGTTGAGCATTTTTTCATGAGTTTGTTGGTCATTAGTATATCTTCAAATGAAAAGTTGCCTTTACCATCCATGCTTTAAGTTCCCTTTCTGTCCACTACTTTTTTATAGGTTGAGTCCTCTGCAGTACCTGTCTCATTGTCCCGTGGGTGGGAGGTTGCTCTGTTTTGGCTTTTGATAGTGTCATAATTTTTCTGTTGACTCCTACTCATGTGTTTTCCTCTTGTTTTCTTTCTTTCGCTACTTTCTCCATCTTACTGCCTCATTCCTTACTTCAAATTGCCTTGTCTCAGAGCTTAGGTGTTGAAGTTGCTTCTTGGTATAAGGCCAATTTCCATACTCTAAAACCTCCTAAATATTTCATTAAATACTAGATAAAAATTCAAATTATTTACTGTGAAATGGAAGATCTTTCTCGATTTTATTCTTGTCGGTCATTTTGCTCAATTTTTGCTATTTCCACAACTTTACACTCTAATCTACAGTTAAATACACTATCTGTTGTTTCATACTAAGTTTGTGCCTCAGATGGTCCCTTTGCTTAAAATACTCTTGCTGTCCTCAACACCTGTTGAAACTGTCTTCATATTTAAACTATAGTTAATACAACTGTATTATTTAGGCATTTTGGTTATATATGTTATATATGTATATTTCTAGCTGCTTTTTTTAAAATTAAAGTAACTATGTGAGATGATGATAAATATATTAGTTTGCTTTACTATAGGAAACATTCTCTGTATAAGGGGACTTCAAAAAGTTCATGGAAATATACTATTAAAAGATAAAAATTAAAATAATTTTATTTCTCAACATGATCTCCATTAAGGACAAGACAATTTTGTAAGCAATGATACTACCCATTTAGTTTATTCCTATAGAACTGAGGGTCTTGATAATTTAACCATGTCAATGTAGTCCTTTTTTAACATTACTAGCTGGGGGAAAATGGATACCCTTTACAGAATTTTTAACATAAGAAGAAAAAAAGAAGATGAAGAATCTACATTAATACTGTAAGGTGAATGCTGAATGATTTCTCATGAAATATTTCACAAAATAGCCTTTTATTGATGAGAGGCATGAGAGGGAGCATCACGATGGTGTGAAGGACTCTCTAGTGAAGATTTAACAAGCATAATAAGCACATGGTATGATTCTTTGGTCTTGTGGAAAGTCAACAAGCAAATTGCACCAAGCATCCCCCAGAACTCTTGCTCTTTATCAGTCCACTTTTGCTTGGACTGGATCATCTGCACCTCTGGGTAGCCATTGCTTTGATTGTGCTTTGTCTTCAGGATCAAATTGGTAAAACCATATTTTATGCCATGTTATATGTCTTCAAAGAAGATTTTCAGGATTCTGACACTTGTTTAAAATTTCCACCAACAGCTCTTGTTTAAAGCTAAGATTTAGGCAACTGTTTTGGCACCCATTTAGTGTAAAGTTCATTCAACTTTAATTTTTCAGTCAGCAGTATGTGAGCTGAACTAGTTGAGATCTCAGTGGTGTTGGCTATTGTTTCCACTATTAATTTGTGGTTCTCTTCAATTAAGCTTGAACAATATTTTTTCCTCCAAATTGATGTGGTTAGTCTATTGCTACAGGATCCATTTTCAACATTGTCTCCTCCCTTCTTAAAATGAATTATCCATTTATAAACATCTGATCCCTTTGATGCATTGTACCTAAAACTTTTTGAAAAGCATCAATTATTTCACTATTATTCTACCCCAACTTCACCATAAAATTGATGTTTGTTCTTTTTCAATTTTAGCAGAATTCATGTTGCTCTGATAAGGGCTCTTTTCAAACTATGTCTTATCCTTATTAATGCTTTCTCTAGATCCTATGCAGTGATGTTATAGCAAGTTAATATGAGTTAATTTTGGTGCAAAAAATGTTGAAGTATATGCCTTTTTTATAATCTTAATTTTCCATAAACTTTCTGACATCCTCATATCCCATATAAATCATTTTGTAAACCTCAAAATATCCACAATAGAATTTGTTTCCCCAAACAGAGAAATTTAGTCAAACTTTGATTCCTTTGCCATGTGTTTATTAATGAATTAATAAATAATGGGCTTGGTGCACGTAGCACAGTGGTTATAGTGCCAGCCACGTGCAGCGAGGGTGGCTGGTTCAAACCCGGCCTGGGCCAGCTAAACAACAATAACAACTGCAACGACAACAAAAATATAGCCGGGCATTGTGGCGTGTGCCTGTAGTCCCAGCTACTTGGGAGGCTGAGGCAAAAGAGTTTAAGCCCAAGAGTTTGAGGTTGCTGTGAGCTGTGATTCCATAGCACTCTACCCAGGGAGACATAGTGAGACTCTGTCTCAAAAAAATAAGTAAATAAATAATAAATACCATATACATTAGTTTGATAAAACTTATCAGACTAGCATAATCTCTCAAACAAATATTTATATTTCTTGTGTATAAGGGCCATAGAAATATTCATTTTTTAACAGATGGCATATCTTTCTCATTTTCTATCTATTGCCTCTTAGTGTATATATTTTTGAATATGACAATCCGCATCTAATTGAAATAAGCAATTGTCCCATCACACACTTTTCCCCTTTCTTTGCTGACTATCAATTTGGTTGTGGTTCTACTTTTCATCTGAAACAAAATTCCATTCCCCCAAATTTATTTTATTTCCTTGAATTGTTTGACATGTTGATTAAATTTTAAAATTAATACATTGAATTTTAGCATTATCCATTTATCTTATGTGAGCTTATTAAAATGTATTTTGTAGGCAGCGCCTGTGGCTCAAAGGAGTAGGGAGCTGGCCCCTTGTGCTGGAAGTGGCAAGTTCAAACCCAGCCTCAGCCAAAAACTGCAGGAAAAAAAAAATGTATTTTGTAATTTTTTTAAAAGAGATGACATCTCTCTCTGTTACCCAGGCTGGAGCATAGTGGCATGATTATAGCTCATTGCTGCCTTGAAATCCTGGGCTCTAACAATCTCCCCACATCAACCTGCTGAGTAGCTGGGACTATAGGCATGAGCCACTGTGCTAAGCCCTTAAAAATTAGCATTTTTTAAAAAATGTTTTCTTTCAATTATGAACTAATTATAAGAAATAATATAAGCTATTTTGTTCTTTTTTAATCACAGAGAAGAACCTTGATTGTTTAAATATAATATTTTCAGCTCTAATTACTCATTAGAGTTCAAAATGTATGGCTTTAATATTTGCATTAAATAACAAAATCAAAACCATTCCTAATATACAAATTAGCTGATTGGTGTAATTAACTAACAATGAATTCTTCACCATATTTCATTAAGGTGTTACTTTTTAAATTTAAGTCTATAATGTTACATATATATAAATATATAAAGTGCAATAATTACATGTAAATCATATACCAAGAAAAGAAGTATTTGCAAAATGAGTTTAAAAAAATCAAAGATAAATTAATCTATTCTCTTTGGAAAGTTGACAATTTGCTTATGCTTTTGTTCAATTTTAATCCATTAAAATCATATAAAGAAGTGGACTCACATCTAAAATAAATCTGTGCATGAGAAAATACTCAAACAACACTTTTATGAAGGGATATGTCAAACTATCTAAAAATTATACTACCCCTTTGCAAAAACTATCCTAAATAATTTGGGCAGAGATGACATTTAAAAATAAAGGAGAAAATGGGAAGAGAAGATTGTAGGAAGAAAGATGTATTACCTTTGCTGATATTTAACACAATCATTCTTCTTAATTATTCTTGACATTTCACACATTTCACCCATTATTTCCTGAGCTCCCCTAGAGCACACTTTTTTTTTTTTAATAGCTAGGGCTAGTTGCTTTTATAGCAAATTGTACATTTCTGTCTCTTAATAAATTCAAACTTTCATCCTACCCCTCATATATAAGCAGATAGCAGCATCTGTCTTGTAAGCAGGTGTGTTTATAGCAAGGATTTCTGTAAATACATTACTAAAGGTAGAACAAGCTTCTAAAATTAAATAAAGCATTGAATTACTAGCAAATTTGGCATTTAGAATAAGTAAATTGTTATGAATTAAAATTACATACTGTTTAGATGTTTATATTTCAAATTCTAAAGCACATCAAAAGCTACAGAAATTTTTAATTAATAATGAATAGAATAAATGTCTTTCACACATTCATTCAAGAGTATCACTATATTCTATTGCTATTCTCTTAGCAAAACAGCCACATTGATTACTTTACTCCTTTCTTTACCCACATATGTCCAGATAAATCTTTTAAAACATGTGTATGGCTTTAAAAATTGTCATCTCTTAGATTCTGGGTTAGCCTACATAATAAGCAAAGGCCTTATTTTTTTTTTTTTTTGCAAGGGCCTTATTTTATTGTCCTTTATATACTTGTGTTATAAGTAGTAAGGAGATTTCAATTAAAATTAGCATAATTTAATATTATTAATCTTATCTTGAATTAAATCAAATTTAATGAAAATAAGATAAAACAAGTAATTTATAATTTTTATGTATTTGTGATTACAGAAAACCATGTTCTTTCAAAATTTATTACAAATGTAGTAAAATAAACTGAAATTGTAGATTTATATACTGTCTAGCTGAACTGAGTGAAGAAGAAATGTAAATACCTGTGTCAGAACATCTCCAATTTTCACAAGGAGATGAAAGCATCATATAAAGTAAAAAAGAAAAAAAAATTCACTTAAACTAATGCTTATCAACTACTTAACAAAGTTTAACACAAATGCTGTTGATAAATAAATACTTCTTCAAAGAATTCAGAAACTAAGATTTTAGGGGTGGCGCCTTTGGCTCAGTGGGTAGGGCGCCAGCCCCATATACTGAGGGTGGTGGGTTCAAACCCAGCCCTTCCAAACTGTAATAACAACAACAACAAAATAGCCAGGCGTTATGGCGGGCGCCTATACTCCCAGCTACTCTGGAGGCTGAGGCAAGAGAATCGTCTAAGCCCAGGAGTTGAAGGTTGCTGTGAGCTGTGATGCCATAGTACTCTACCAAGGGTGACAAAATGAAACTCTGTCTCTAAAAAAAAAAAAAAAAAAATAGAAAAAGAAATTAAGATTTTAGCCCACAGCTAGAAGAAATGTTTTGGGTAATATGTACCTATGTGTCTATAAAGCACAAAATAAGCTTTTAAAGAACTAAATATATTAAAAGGAAAAAAAAGTCCCTTTATTGTTTCCCAATGATTTGTGGAAAACTGATAACCATATCTTTTTACTTGAATCATTTTTTATTTTTTTAAGTTTTTATTTCAGAGTATTACAGGGGTACATGAATAGAATAATAAAATATGAATTTTCTTTAAATCTTTTTATTGCATAAGTTTAATTATTAGAGATAGAAAATCTTTGAATAGCGTATGTTACACAAGTCTTTTAAGTTTTGTAATGAAACTAGAGGGTTCTTCCATTCCACTGTGGAGGTTTTAAGGCTGTGTTCCAGAAATGTATTGGAACTCTAAAGATCTGCTCTGGTTATCTCTAAAGCATGTAGACTACGAACAAAACAAAACTGATGGTTCTGAAAGAGTGTAATTCTATGACTATTATTGTGCATTGAGATATAATTTATAATGGATCACACCTTTTTTAATGCTCATATCCAATATTTTGTAAGTAATTTCATTAAAATTCCTGATAATTACAAAATTTATTAATTTGAAAATGTGTCCTTGTATTGAAAAGGCCTAAAAGTATGAATTAAATAACACTTCAACATTTGAATTATATCAGCCATTCATATTAAATTCAGAAGAAAGTAAGCACTGCCTATAACTAACTATATGTAATTAAAAGCAGATACTGAGAATGAGTAACATACTAAAACATCATAATTTCATACTATTCTGGAGTTTTAAGGTTTATATTTGCTGAATCTTTAGAACAGTCTTTGATTTAAATAGTCACCATTTATAGTTGACAACATTAATGGAATTTAGTGAATGAGTATTGTGTTACTTTTTAAAGTACGTCACTTGTGTGTTAACATTTAGAATATGTTCTTTGAAGAGATGTGTTGAAAATAGAATATGGATGTTAGATGGATTATTATTTACTGTATTAATTTTTATCTTGTTTCCTATAATTAAACATTATCATTTAATTTAGCATTATCAATTAACATTATAAAATGTTGGAATTTTTCTACATTAAAGTACGTAATAATAAAAAATAAATTTTATGTTCATATAATGCATACAAAATAAAAATGCAATAATTTTAAGAGATAGTGGAAAGAGTGAGCACTTCATTTTATGTTTAGAAACTTTGTCACTCTTGAATTATTTTATGATGGAAAAACGGGAACTATATCTTTCTGTTCATTTTTTTCTATTAAAGTCTTTTTAAGCTTTGATGAATTATAATAGAAAAATGCAAATTATATCTAATAAGAGATAAAACATAATGTACGTGTGTGTATATATAAAAAAATATATATATGTGTGTATATATATTTTTACATATTTTTTACATATATATATTTATATATGTGTATATATATTTTTTACATAACACATACATTATGTTTTATCATATATGTGTGTGTATATATACACATATACACACACACACACACACATATATATATATTTTTTTTTTTTTTTTTGAGACAGAGTTCACTTGTCCCCCTTGGTAGAGTGCCATGGCGTCACAGTTCACTGCAATCTCAAACTCCGGGGCTCAAAGCGATTCTCTTGCCTCAGCCTCCCAAGTAGCTGGGACTGCAGGCACCTGCCACAACTCCTGGCTACTTTTAAAGATGAGGTCTCACTCTAGCTCAGGCTGGTCTTGAACCCTTGAGCTCAGGCAATCTACCTGCCTCAGCTTCCCAAGTTCTGGGATTACAGGTGTGAGCCCCTGAGCCTGGATAATATTTTCATATATGTACATTGAGAAACAATTATTACAGCAAAGTTAACTAACATATCAATCTCTTTGGTACTTATCATTTCGTGTGTTGGGGGCAAGAATATTTGAATTCTACTCAGCAAATTTCAACTATACAATACATTATTATTAAATATAGGCACTGTACTGTATATTAGGTCTCCATAAATTGTTCATCTTATGACCGAAAGTATATTTGACTCTTTTAACAATATATCCTTTTCCTCCTCCCCCTAGAAAACATCATGCTACTTTCTGTTACTAGGCATTTGACAGTTTTTTAGATTTCATGTGTAAGTGACATCATGCAGTATTTGTTCTTCTGTGTATGGCTTATTTCACTTAATATAATGTCATCTGGGTTCATTCAGTTTGAATGACAAGCTTTCCTTAGTTTTTGAAGAATCTCCATGGTGTTTTTTCTTCTTCTTTTTTTTTATTTTTGGGGATTCATTGAGGGTACAATAAGCCAGGTTACACTGATTGCAATTGTTAGGTAAAGTCCCTCTTGCAATCATGTCTTGCCCCCATAAAGTGTGACACACACTAAGGCCCCACCCCCCTCCCTCGGTCCCTCTATCTGCTTTTCCTACCCCCCATAACATTAATTGTCATTAATTGTCCTCATATCAAAATTGAGTACATAGGATTCATGCTTCTCCATTCTTGTGATGCTTTACTAAGAATAATAATAACAGTATCTCCACCAATTTACATTCTCAACATTAACAAGGGTCTTGTTTCCTCAACATTCTTGTGAGACATTTTTGTTTTTTGTTAATAGTGAGTCTAACAGGTATGAAGTAATATCTCATTATGGTTTTGGTTTTTATTTCTCTGATTATTAGAGACGAGCAAATTTTCATTTATCTATTGGCCATTTGTATATGGTCTTCGGAAAAATGTCAGTTCAGGTCCCTTGCCTATTTTTCAATCTGTTTATTTTTATATTTGCTATTTCATTGCATAAATTCTTTATATGTTTCTGTTCTTAACTTCTTATCTGATACATGGCTTGCAAATATTTTCTACCATTCTACAGGTTGCCTTTTCATTTTTTTTCCCATTGTTTCCTTTGCTGTGCATACGTTTGTTTTATATAATTTCTCTTTTTTTGGCTATCCTATTTGGTATCGTATCAAAAATCATTCTCAAGATCAATAGCAGGTCGATTTTTCCTTGTGTCTTTGAATTTTTTATTGTTAATTAATGTGGGTAAATAATAACTATATATTTGTAGGTTATGTATAATTTGATATAGGCAAGCAATGTGCAAAAATGAAATCTGGGTAATTCAGGTATTCATCACCTCTAGCATTTATCATTTCTTTTCGTTAGGAATATTTTAATTCCATTTATTTTTTGGTTATTTAAAACATATCGCAACTCTTTTTGAAAATAGTCACTTTGTTGTGCTATCAAACATAGCTCATTCTGTCTGTCAAATTATATTTTTCACCCATTAGCCATCCCCAGTTTATCCATTCCTACTTACTATACTTTTCAGTCTCTGGTAATTATCATTCTACTCTCGGTCTCCATGAGATCAATTATTTTAATAGTTAGCTTCCATATTGATAGAGAATACATGAGATTTGCCTTCCAGTGCTTGGTTGATTGAATTTAATATGAGGTTTTCCAATTCCATCTATTTACTATAAATGAACAGGATCCTATTTCTTTTCGGGCCGAATAGTATTCCATTGTATATATGTACCATATTTTCAGTATGCATCCACTCATTGATGGACACTTAGGCTTATTTCAAATCTCGGATATTCTAAATGGTGCTGCAATAAACATGGGAGTGCAAATATCTTTTCAAGATTCCAATTTTCTTTTTCTTTTCAATATTCCAATTTTCTTTTTCTAGCATTGGGATCACTGCAACATGTATTTCTATGTTCAGTTTTGCATGGAACTTACACATTGTACTCTGTAGTGGCTATACTTGTTTATATTCCCACCAAAAGTGTAAAATGGTTCCCCTTTCTACACATCCTCTGTAAACATTTGTTATTGCCTTTTTGACAAAAGCCATTTTGCCTAAAGAGAGATGATATTTTATTGTAATTTTGATTTTCATTTCTCTGATAATTTGTGATGTTGGCATTTCTTTCATATACCTGTTGGACATTTGTTTGTGTACTTTTGAGAAATGCTTCCTCAGATATTTTACACATTTAAAAATCAGATTATTTGATATTTTTCCTATTGAGTTATTTTAGTTCCTTACAGATGTATTCCAGTTATTAAAACTTTATCAGGACTATTTGAAAGTATTTTCTCCCATTCTGTGGGTTTTCTTTATTGTGTGGAAGTTTTTTAGCTTCTAAATTTTATATGGAATCACAAAACAACCAGAAAAATCCATCTTGGGCAAAAAGAACATAAAAGTCATATTACCTACTTAAAATTATGTTACTATGTTCCATTTTGCTTTGACTGCCTGTGCTTTTAGGGTATTATTCAGGAAATCATTGCCCAGACCAATGTCCTGAAGCATTTCCTAATGTTTTCTTTTACTAGCTTCATATCTCCAAATCTTAAGTTTAAATCTTTAATCCAATTTAATTTATTTTCATATATGATAAGATTTGGGGATCTAGTTTAATTTTTCAGCGTATGATACCAAATTTTCCCAAAACAATTTTTTTTTTTTTTTTTGAAACAGAGTCTCAAGCTGTCGCTTGGGTAGAGTGCTATGGTGTCACAGCTCACAGCAATTTCAAACTCTTGGGCTTAAGCGATTCTTTTGCCTCAGCCTCCCAGGTAGCTGGGACTACAGGCACCTGCCACAATGCCCGGCTATTTTTTGGTTGTAGTTGGCATTGTTGTTTGTCAGGCCTGAGCTGGATTTGACATGCCAGATCTGATGGCATGTCATCTGATGGTATGTGGCTGGCGCCCTAGTCACTGAGTTACAGGCACCGAGCCGTCCCCAGCACAATTTACTGAAGAGACTATACTTTACTCAATGTGTATTCTTGGCACCTTTGTTAAATGAAAAATGGATTAATTTCTGGGTTCTCTATTCTGTTTAATTAGTGTGTATATTTGTTTTTACGCCAATGTCCTACTGTTTGGTTACTACACCTCTGTATCATAATTTTAAAGCAGGTAATACAAGTCTTATGTTCTTTTTGCCCAAGATGGATTATTCTGGTAATTTTGTGATTCCATATATAATTTAGAATTATTTTTTCTATTTCTGTGAAGAATGACATTTTTCTTTTGATGGAGATTGGATTGTATCTATAGATACTTTTGGAAATATCAACATTTTAACAATATTTATGTTTCCAATTTATGAATATGGGGTATATTTTTCTTTTTTAATATCCTCTTCAATTTATTTCATTAATGTTTTATATTTTCATTGTAGAGATTTTTCACACCTTTGGTTAAGTGTATTCTGAGGTATTTTATTTAATTTAATTTATAGCTATTTAAATGACACTAGTTTCTTGATCTTTTGTTCATATTGTTTGCTGTTGACATGTAGTTATGTTACTGATTTTTGAATGTTAATTTTGTATCCTGTAAATTTGTTGAATTTGTTTATCAGTACTAATAGTTTTTGTTAGAATCTGTAGATTTTTCTAAATATAATTTCTTATTATCTGCAAGTGAGAAGAACTTGACATATTCCCTTTCAATCTGGAAGCCCTTCATTTCATTCTCTTGTCTGAGTTAGTTTGGACTTCAGGTACTATTAAATCACAGTAGGAAAAATGGACATCCTTGCCTGTTTCAGATCTCAGAAGAAAGGCCGTTAGTTTTCTGCTGTTCAGTATGATACTAGTTGTGGATCTGTCAGATACGGCTTTTACTATGGTTAGGCATATTCCTTCTCTATCCAGTTTTTCTTTTTATTTTCTTTCTTTCTTTTTTAAAATTTTCTTTTTATCATGAAAGTGTACTGAGTCCTTTGACATCATTGATTGAAAAGATCACAAGGTTTTTGAATTTTTGAAGACTTATTTCCTGTCCTAACATATGGCCTATTCTTGAAAATGATCCATGTACTGAGAAGATGAATATGTATTCTGCAATTGTTGGATGAAACTTTCTGTAGATATCTATTATGTCCATTTGGTCTATAATGCATATTAAGTTGCATGTTTTTCTTTTGTTGATTTTCTCTCTGGATAATCTGTCCAATGCTAAAAGTGAGGTGTTGAAAAATCTCATTTTTGTTTTTAAATTCAGCTTGATCTCTCTCTTCTTTCTGAAAATATTTGTTTCATATATCCAAGTGCTCCAGTTTTTGGTACACATATATATTTAATATTGTTATATCATTTTGCTGAACTGACTCCTTTATCATTATATAATGACCTTCTTTTTGTCTTTATTCTGTTTTTGTCTTAAAATCTATTTTACCTGATACAATTATAGCAACTCTTGCTTTTTTTGTCTTTAATTCTGTTGAAATGATACATTATATTTTTTGATTTATATATGTTTAACTGTTCATGCTTTCCTGGTATGAAACATACTCATAAATGGTATGTTATCCTTTTGACTTGTGGTTGAATTTTATTTTTCTCCTTCCCTTTATTTTCAGACTATGTGTGTCTTTATAGATGAAATAAGTGAAGTTTTTTTGTTTTTTTTTTAGGAAAAAAACGCTTTAGAAAACATAGGTCTTTTTATTGTTTTATTCATCAAGCCATTTGGTGGCTTTTCACTGGAGAGTTTAGTAAATTTATATTCAAAATTATTATTTATAGGTGAAGAAATATTACTGTCATGTTGTTATTTGATTGCTAGCTTTTAGTCCTCTCTTTCTTTATTCCTTTTTACATTTTTTGGGTAAACATGATTTTCTATGGTAGTGGATTTTAATTTGAACCTTTTAATTTTTTTCTATCTTTTGTAGCTTTTACTTTTTTTTTTATTTGCGATTACCATGGAGCTCGAAGAAAACATTTTATAACTAATTATTTTAAACAAATGACAGTTTAAATCTGTTCACAAAAAAATAAACAAGAAAGGATAAAATTAAAAGAAACTCCATATTTTAACTTCATCCCATGATTTGTAACTTTTTGCTTTTTCTGTTTATGTCTTTTTATTATATCACTTTAATAAAATGCTACTGTAGGGCGGCGCCTGTGGCTCAGTCAGTAAGGCGCCGGCCCCATATACCGAGGGTGGAGGGTTCAAACCCGGCCCCGGCCAAACTGCAACCAAAAAATAGCCGGGCGTTGTGGTGGGCGCCTGTAGTCCCAGCTACTCTGGAGGCTGAGGCAGGAGAATCGCTTAAGCCCAGGAGTTGGAGGTTGCTGTGAGCTGTGTGAGGCCACGGCACTCTACCGAGGGCCGTAAAGTGAGACTCTGTCTCTACAAAAAAAAAAAAAATAAAAAAATAAAATGCTACTGTAATTCATATTGTTAATAGTTTTATCTTTCAGTCTTTTTATTTAAAAAATAAATGATGCATACACCACAATTCCAGCAATAGGGTTTTCTGTATTTGTGTACTTACTGTTACCATTGGGTTTTATATCATCAAGTGATTTCTTACTATTTCTTAACATCTTTTAATTGCAGATTGAAAAACTAAAAAACCTTTAGCATTTTTTTTGTATGAAAGATAGGGTGTTGATGAAATCTCACAGTTTGCTTATCTTTTAGTTTTTATTTGCTTTTCATACTTGAAGAATATTTTTGCAGAATATAATAGTCCTAAGATTAAGGTTTTTCTACCTTCTACACTTTAATTATGCTGTGCCACCAGCTTCTGAACTGTAATCTTTTCACTGATTAGTGTGCTGGCATACATATTGAAGCTCCTTTATACATTATTTCCCCCTTTTCTTGCTTCTTTTAGAACCCCCCTTTTGTTTAATAATCTATCATCCTTGGGAGCTTGATTATTAATTATTTTGAGGTAATCTTATTTGTGTCAAAACTATTTGATGTTATATGACCTTACTGTACTTGAGTATTGATATCTATCATTCGGTTTCGAAAGTTATCTTATATTATTTCTTTGAATGCACTTTCTAACCCTCTTTACATCATTTTTAAGGCCAATAATTCTTAGATTTTCCCTGTTGAAGCTTTTTTCCTATGTCTTATAAGCATGCTTCATTCATTTTATTATTTCTCTTCTAACTGTATATTTTTATATAGCTTATTTTCAACTCACTAGTTCTTTTTTTTTTTTTTTTTTTTTTTGCCTGCTTGATCTATTCTGCTGTTGTCTAACACATTTTGCAATTTGTGAACTGAATTTTTCAGCTCCAGGATTTCTGATTGATTTTTTTAAGTTATTTTGATCTCTTTACTAGATTTTCCTAATAGGATTGTGAGTTTTTTCTCTGTGTTGATAAAATTCTTTAGATTAGCTATTTAGAATTCTCTTTCTCAACTGTCACATATCTCCACCATTCCAGGATTGGTCACTCGTGCTTTATTGAGTTCATTTTGAGAGATCATATTTTTCTGGATGTTCTTTATGCTTGTTAATGTTTGCAAATGTTTGGGCATAAAAGACTTAGATTTTGATTATAATCTCCACCATCTGGATTACTTAAACCCAATCTTCTGTATAAGGCTTTCTAAGTATTCAAAAGATATTGAGTGTTGTGATTTGGGTCTTTAGTGATTGCTGTCATGTTATCACTAGTGAATGTCCCAAGCCCAGTAATGCTACGTCTCCTTCAGATTCACAGTGACACTGCCTTAGTGGGGTTTGCTAAAATATTAGAGAATTCTGGGGATTACCAGACAAAATCTTTTAATCTTTTCTCTTCTATTCCACAAAGAACAATAGTTTTACTGTCAGTATTGGGTCACCTGGAGTTGAAGGAAGAGTAATATGGGTACTCCCTTGTGTTCACCATAGCTGGGAGTTTACCAGTTCTCACCTGAAGCCAGCCCAATCCCACTCAAGGCCCTCCAAGACTGCTTCCTAGCTACCGCTGATGTTTATTCATGGCCCAAGGCCTCTTTAGTCACCAGGTAGTTAACTCTGCCAGGACTGAGTCCTTGTCTGGCTTTGGTATCAGGGTAATGCTAGCCTCATAAAATATGTTTGGAATTCTATTTAATTATTCGGAAGACATAGAGAAGATTAGTATTTATTTTGAGTAATTCGTAAAATTTCTCAGGGAACCCATGTGATCTAGGAGCTTTCTTTGTTGAAAGATTTTTTTTTTTTTTCCCAATTTCAGGTTAATGTGAGGGTATAAACAACTAAGTTACAGTGTTTGTGTTTGTTAGTTAGTCTCTCTTGTATTTGTGTTTTGCACCCTTTTGGAAGATTTTTGATTACTGATTCATCTCCTTACTTGTCATTTGTTATTCAGACTTCTTTCTATTTTAATTCTATCATTAACCCATCAAAAGTACATGTTTAATTTCAATATACTCATGGATTTTCTGATTTTCCTCTGGTTATTGGTACCTAATTTTACACAATTGTGTTTAGAATATATGATTGATGTAATTTTAATATTCTTAAATTTATTAAACCTTGTTCTATGTCTTAACCTACGATTTATTAAGAAAAATATTCTGTGCATGCCTAAGAAGAACATGTACTCTTTCATTTTGGGGTGGAATGTTTATATGGGCCCGTTAGGTTTGTCTGGTCTGCGGTGTAAATCAGATGTTTCCTATTGATTTTCTGTCTGGATAATCTTTCCATTGTTGAAAATGAGGTATTTAGTCACTTACTATTTATTGTATTGCTTTAAATCTGCTGTTGTGCCATCTATTGCATTTTAAAGTTTCAGTCATTGTATTCTTTAGCACAGAAATTTATTTGTGTTTTTAAGGTTTTCTTTCTCTTTGCCGAACAGATTTTGTTCCTGTATTGTGTTTCTGATTGTGTTAAATTGATCATCTGTGTTCCCTTGTAGCTCACTGGGCTTCTTTAAAACTATTCTTTTGAATTCTTTGTAAGGCAATTTTTGAATCATCACCTTTTGGGGGTCAGTTCTTGGGAGTTTATTGTGTTCTTTTGGTGGTGTGATATTTTCTTATGTCTTCCTGATTCTTGAAGGCTTGCCTAGTTGTATGTATATTTAACAAATTCACCTGTTCATGGGCGGTGCCTGTGGCTCAGTCGTTAAGGCACTGGCCCCATATACCAAGGGTGGTGGGTTCAAACCCGGCCCCGGCTAAACTGCAACCAAAAAATAGCCGGGCATTGTGGCAGGCGCCTGTAGTCCCAGCTACTCGGGAGGCTGAGGCAAGAGAATCGCTTAAGCCCAGGAGTTGGAGGTTGCTGTGAGCTGTGTGATGCCACGGCACTCTACCATAAAGTGAGACTTTGTCTCTACCAAAAACAAAAAACAAAAAACAAATTCACCTGTTCCAAACTTTATGGACTGGTCTTGGTAAGAAAAGACCTCACTTTGAGAGTTTAGAAGAACATGCTGGAATGTGCTGTGACATCTGAAATGATGTGTAGTGGCATTTGGTGGCTCCAGGTTCAGGGGAGCATCATGTCTTGTCAGTTCAGGCAGCTGGTGCTCATGATTTGAAAACTTATTTTTAGTGGTGAGACTGGTGGTCATTACACTGTGGCTGTGAGTGCCATTGGATTCCTCATCGGTGTCTCTGGGCCCATCATGGAAGAACCTGGGCTGAAGGAAGTTGGGACTTGGGCTATCAGTGTGGTGAACATTGTGGCGTGAGCTGGGGAGTGCTATAGGTGCATCCATGGAGGCAGGTACAAGTAGCAAACATATCTGTCTGTACAGTTTGGGGCTGAAGGCATGCATGCAAATGCTGGGAGAGCCACCTGCAGGCCAATCCAGGGGTTGGTGTGTAAGCAATTTGCAGGCACATATGCAGTGGCCATGCTGTATCTACAATGGCACTTACTAGACATGTCTTAGGTAAGGTTAGGAAGACGTATGAAGGCTCAAGCAACTGGAGTCTGCAAAGGCAGAAAACTACAGCTCTTGGAGGCAAAGCAGCAAGTGGTCCATAGTGATGAACACTGAAAGTGTCTTCAATGGTGAGAGAATTCTACAGGCTGTTAATGTCTATAATGGCAAAAACTATCAATGTCTGCTGAGCAGCCTACTGGGCATCATGGTGGCATCCCTTATATGGCAGATATAAATAACCATTGACTTCTCTCTTTGTCACTAGTCATCTCCAGATGTTTCATCTATGCTGGTCTCCCCAGTAATATGAGTGCAGGGAAAATGAAGTAGATCCTTTGGGCAGTACACTTAAAGAGTGGGGATACGAGTCAGCCACTTGTGCTCCTTTCTCTGTAAGGCAAACCCACAAACAAGGAAGTCCCTTTTCCATACTGAGCAATTTCAGTTTGGGGACAAGACTATGCAGCTAAAATACAACAGTTCCCCTTCCTCTTTTTGCCGGTTATTCCTGTGTCGCAGTTTCTTAAATGGAGTGCTGAGGTCGCTAGAGTTATTTATTGTTCATTGATAGTGGTCTAATTGTTTTTGGTTTTTTTTTTTGGTGGGGGAGACAGAGGTGGTATCTCTTACTCTGACATTTTGCTGACATCTCTTCTCCCAATTGTTTCTTAATCATTTACTTATGCTCTTCAAACTCAGCAGATTCACCTGTTTTATTAGGAGTATTTTGCTAAGGACACTCACATCAAAATTTCTCTAGAATTTGACCAAACTATTCTTAACTCATCAAAGTCCTCACTTAAATATTCTTCAATAAATATTTTAGATATCCAAATGAATTATACTGCAATGATAAGTTATGTATACCTGGACAATTACAGAAGGGAAAAAAAATCATTAAAAATCCTAAGATAATTCAGTAATGAAGACAATATATAATAGTAATGTCATGAAAAGCTAATCTAATGGTTTGGAAAGTGAGTAAAATTTTCAAATCAAATGAGTAAACATTTCAAATAAAAAAATCATTTAAAAATAAAATAATGGAAAACTTTCATGGATGAAGTTAAAATACTGATACTTTCATTAACACAGGCCAATACATTACTTTGCTCTAAATATTGTAAAACTTTAATTTCCTGCTGAGTATTTAGTAGTAAACGCTAACAAAAGTATCTGCATCTGCTAATAAATTAAAGGATAAAATTTATACTTACAGTGTTAAAATAGTTGTATATAATTTAGCTTTTTAGCATAATTTTATGAATAATTTTCCAAATATGAAAAAATTCAGTTTAAAGTGGCAGAGACTGTAAAGACTTACAATTATTTTAATGTGCTAAATGCCTTTAAATTAGATTCATACATACATGCGTACAAATATATAGCCATCTAGTAGTATCTTGGATATGTGTTTCAGAACCCCATCATTACAAAATAGATAAATGCAAAAGTTTCTTAAGAAAAAAAATGACCCAGTAATTATATATATTCTACACATACCTTAGCATCTATTTTACATCATTTCTGGATTATTATTATATCTAATGCAATGCCTGTATGTTACTTCAGTTTTATGGATTCATTGTGCTGCAAATTTAAGTTTTATGTTTTGGAACTTGTTAGAAGTTTTTTTCTTTTTTTTTTTCCCCCAAACATTTTCAATCCATGGTTGGTTTATATATATATATACACAAACACATAAACAGAGGGTGGTAAAAAATATATGCACATTTTAAAAAAGGAAATACTGTATTAAATTTGTAATGTTCAAGTCAAATTTGACTTCTGCTTTTACAAGAGATGTTTAACATGACTGGTACTCCTCTTTCATTATCAGTATATACTGAATATTATACTTCTAAAACAGTTTTATCCTTTTTTAAAATGCGTATACTTTTTTGACACCCTGTGGATACACACACTTGTACGTACATACATATGAAGTTTGTCAAGTAAGTTCATAAACTTGCCACTGTGTGCTTACATTGGCAGTACTATACAAATGGATTGATAAAGTTTTATAACCTTGATGTATCAGTGTTTCATAGTTGTGTCTGTTTCAATAGGTGGCAGTGTCTTGTTGAGTAGAGTTCACTAATGTATTTTTGTGTACCATTGTGAGAAGGTCAGAGCTTGAATTAGAGCAATGAACAAACATTGCATTTCTTGTTAAACTTGGAAAAATTGAAAATGAAATCAGGGACTTGTTAGCCTAAGCTATGGGATAATACCATGAAGAAAACAGTAGTGTACAAATGGATTAAAAGTTTTTCTGAGAGAAGAGAAAACATCACTGATGAAGACAGCTTAGAACAGCCAGTAACAAGCAGAAGTGAAGAAAATGTTGCAAAAATTCTTTGAATTGTGCACCAAAAATATCAGTTAACTGTGAGAAACCTAGCAGACCAAATACATATTGACAGAGAAATGGTTAGGAAAATCTTAACAGAAAATCTTCACCAACAACTCATGGCTTTTGAATCATGACATGTACCAGCTCACATGACACTGTCTTGAGGAAGTTTTTAGGCAGTAAACAAATAACTACACTGAAAAACCTTTCCTGCTCACCTGATCTGATCCCCAATGATTTTTTCTTTACATTTCAATGGCATTCAAGTCGTATGATGAGAGTTCTGATGGCCATTTCAGAAAAAAAGAGTTCCAAAATTGCTTTGAAGGTTGGACAAGGCACTGTCATCAATGTATAGCTTCTCAAGTGGAGTAATTCAGGGGCAACCATAGTGTATTCAACAATGAGTATGTAGTGCTTATCATAGGAGAGTTCATGACTTAATCGTCAGACATATATTATGCCACATACATGTACATGTGTGCGTTTATATATATATATATAAATAACATACAAAGAATATTTTTATGTAAACATTTTCTAATGTGGTAAGTAGAATATGTGAAAATTTAAGTATTTTTTTTTTTTTTTGCACAATGAAAATTAAAGGTTGAGAATTACATTTTAAGAAAAATGGAGAGTGGAAAGTCCATGGATCTGAAGAATAAAAGGGAAACCTGAGTAAAAATAATGAGCTTATAATTAGAAAGCTCTATTTGAAGAGCCAGGTCACTCAGAGATTGTGCTCTTATTGCTGTTGCTTAGAAGCCACTCTTAGTTTGAGTTAGTGCTTGGCATCAGGTACATACATATTATTTGCTGAGTTCCCTGTACACAAAATTTATTGTCTAGCAAATAACTATTTTTAAAATAATATACATATTCTCCATCAAAATAAGTAGAAATTTAAAAATAAAACCATGGGGAAAATACTCCTGGAGATTTACAACAATAAAAACAATAGGAAATTATTCAAAAAATATTTTCTATTTATGTAATGTCAAAAACCACTAAGACACATGATCCAAAAAATCAACTGATTTCATAGATTTAAAGTATATAAAGCAAGCTTTGATAATTGATATACAAATAAATTAAAAAATACACAATTCTTTAGTGGAAGAATTGAATCCATTTCTTTTAGAAATTGACAGATGAATTTGACAAAATATTAATCAGTAAATAAAGAAAGCATTGAAACGACAAAGATGACAAACTCAATTAATGGATATGTAAAGCATTATTTCCAAAGCATTATACACATTCCATTTAGACTCTCAAAGAATATTTTAAAGTTTTGATTAGATATTAGAAATTTAGAAAAAGAACTGTAGTTTCAAACTTCTTGAAACTTATAGAAAAGCCAATAGTGTGGAAATACAGGTATTCTGTTCAAACCTCCCACTGCAAATAATTAAACTTGATGTAATAATTTATAATTATTTTAAAAGCACAAGTCTAGCAGGATGGTAAAAAATTACCAAGACAATACTATTTGTCATAATAGGAACCCAAAGAAATAAACAAGTTACTGTTTATTGTAAACAGTTTTTGTCACAAAAATATTGGGCAAAATAAGGAAACTTGAGCATTGCCTTACTCTCTCTCTCTCTCTCTTTTTTTTTTTTTAGCTTAATGTGGTAGAATATATGTAAGAATGGCACTCATTTAGTGTGACATGTCTGATGAGTATGGACTTAAGCAACCATCTTTGGTGTCCTCAACCAATCAAAGTAATAGATACATCCAATACCTGTCAAAGTATCCTTTGGTTCTTGGTTTTGTTTTCCCTTTTTATAAAAGCACTTTGTATGAGATCTACCCTCTTAATTTTTAACTGCATGATATCTATTACTAACTACATGTGTGTATTGTGATCTCTGCTAATTCAAATAGCATAATTAAAACTTTATATCATTTGAAGAACAACTTCCCATTTCTCCTTTACCCAGGTCCTAGAAATTTTACTGTATTTTTTGCTTCCATGAGTTTGACTACTAAAGATATTTCTATGAACATTGAGTTTCAAGATCAATAATAATGTGAAGCCCAGGAAACAAATATCAGAGCCTATCTAAATTGTAGATTTTATCCTTTCAAAAATACATACAAATTATAGAGTTTAGCAAGCGACCATTTTCTCCTAATGATGTGGCCTTCCAGATGAAATACTCTGGGGTGAGTGTAAATCCAAGAGGAACTTGCACTACCCATCTCCAGATAATGTTAATATAAAGTTAAGCAGAAGTCTCCTTGAAGCAGAGTAGAGATTGGGAAAATGGTGCTGAAGAGTTATAAATATAACATCATAAGTAAAGCAATCAGTCAACCCTTAGAATAGGAGAAGATATTTGCAGGTTATGTCTCCAACAAAGGTTTAATAACTAGAATCCACAGAGAACTCAAATGTATTAGCAAGAAAAGAACAAGTGATCCCATCTCAGGGTGGGCAATGAACTTGAAGAGAAAATTCTCGGAAGAAGACGGGCGCACGGCCTACAGACACATGAAAAAATGCTCATCACCCTTAATCATCAGAGAAATGCAAATCAAAACTACTTTAAGATATCATCTAACTCCCATAAGATTAGCCCACATCACAAAATCCCAAAACCAGAGATGTTGGCGTGGACAAAAGGGAACACTTCTGCATTGCTGGTGGGAATCCAAACTAATACGTTCCTTTTGGAAAGATGTTTGGAGAACACTTAGAGATCTAAAAATAGACCTGCCATTCGTGGTGCGATGGGCACTTGGGCTTCTTCCATGATTTAGCAATCATGAATTGGGCTGCAGCAAACATTCTGTTACAAATATCTTGGTTATAATGTGATTTTTTGGTCTTCTGGATATATACCTAGTAGAGGAATTGTAGGTATATGTACACCAAAGACCATTATGCAGCCTTAAAGAAAGATGGAGACTTTACCTCTTTCATGTTTACATGGATGGAGCTGGAGCATATTCTTAGCAAAGTATCTGAAGAATGGAAGAAAAATTATCCAATGTACTCAGCCCTACTATGAAACTAATTTATAGCTTTCATATGAAAGCTATAACCCAATTATAGCTCAAGAATATGGGGAAAGGGAAAAGGGAGGGGAGGGAATGGGGGAGGATGGATGGAGGGAGGGTAATTAGTGGGACCACACCTATGGTGCATCTTACAAGGGTACATGTGAAACTTACTAAATGTAGAATATAAATGTCTTAACACAATAACTAAGAAAATGCCAGGAAGGCTATGTTAACCAGTTTGATGAAAATATGTCAAATTGTAAATAAAACCAGTGTATGGTGCCCCATGATTGCATTAATGTACACACCTATGATTTAATGAAAAAATAAAAATAAAAATAGGCGTGCCATTTGATCCAACAATTCTTCTACTAGGTATATATACAGAAGACCAAAAATCACATTATAACAAAGATATATGTACCAGAATGTTTATTGCAGCCCAATTCATAATTGATAAGTGATGGAAGAAGCCCAAGTGCCTATCCACCCATGAATGGATCAATAAATTGTGGTATATGTACACCATGAAATATTATGCAGCCTTAAAGAAAGATGGAGACTTTACCTCTTACATGTTTACACAGATAAAGCTGGAACATATTCTTCTTATCAAAGTATCTCAAGAATGGAAGAGAAAGGGTCCAATGTACTAATCTTACTATGAAACCAATTTATAGCTTTCTTATGGAAGAAATTGTAGACCAAGAAGAAGAGGAAAGGGGAGAGGGAGGGGAGGGGAGAAGGGAGGATGGGTGGAGGGAGAGTAATTGGTGGGACTATGGTGCATCTTACAAGGGTACATGTGAAATTTACTAGGTGTAGAATATAAATGTCTCAACACAATAACTAAGAAAATGCCATAAAGGCTATGTTAACCAGTTTGATGAAAACATTTCAAATTGTATATAAAACTAGCACATTGTACCCCATAATTGCATTAATGTACACAGCTATGATTTAATAAAAAAAATAAGATAAATATAACATCAACCTAAGTGTCCATCAACAGATGAAAGGATGAAAAAAAAAAAGTACTGATCTCCAGCCAGTTCACCCAGCACCATTTGTTAAATAGGGAATCTTTTCCCTACTGAATGTTTTTAATTGGCTTGTCAAAGATCAAATAATGGTAAGCGGCTGGATTCATCTCTTGGTTCTCTATTCTGTTCCAGACATCTAATTCTCTGTTTTTGTGCCAATACCATGCTGTTTTGATCACTATGGATTTATAGTACAGTCTCAGGTCTGGTAGTGTGATTCCTCCTGCTGTATTTTTATTGCTGAATAATGTTTTGGCTGTTTGAGGTTTTTTCTGATTCCATATAAAATGAAGTATTATTTTTTCAAGATCTTTAAACTATGACAATGGAGCTTTAATAGGAATTGCATTATAAGTATATATTGCTTTGGGTAGTATAGATATTTTAACAATGTTGATTCTTCCCAGCCATAAGCATGGTATGTTTTTCCATTTGTTATCATCTCAGCTATTTCTTTTCTTAAAGTTTCACAGTTCTCTTTGTAGAGATCATTCACATCCTATGTTAGGTATACTCCCAGATATTTCATATCTTTGGCACTACTGTGAAAGGAATAGAATCCTTGACTGTTTTTTCAGCTTGGTTATTGTTGGTATATTTATGGGTGTTGATTTTGTAGCCTGAGACATTGCTGTATTCCTTGATCACTTCTAAAAGTTTTGTAGTAGAATCCCTAGTTTTTTCCAGATATATGATCATATCATCTGCAAAGAGTGAAAGTTTGATCTCTTCTGACCCTATGTGGATAACCGTGATCGCCTTTTCTTCCCTAATTGCAATGGCTAAAACTTCCATTACAATGTTAAAGAGCAGTGGAGACAATGGGCAGCCTTGCCTAGTTCCTGATCTAAGGGGAAATGATTTTAATTTAACTCCATTCAATACTATATTGGCTGTGAGTTTGCTGTAGATGGCCCTTATTAGTTTAAGAAATGTCCCTTCTATACCAATTTTCTTCAGTGTTCTGATCATGAAGGGATGCTGGATATTATCAAAAGCTTTTTCTGCATCAATTGAAAGAATCATATGGTCCTTATTTTTTGGTTTGTTTATGTGCTGAATTAGATTTATAGATTTATGTATATTGAACCAGCCTTGAAACACTGGGATAAATCCCAGTTGGTCGTGGTGTATAATTTTTTTGATGGATTCTGTTGGATTGTGTTGTATTCTGTTTGTTAGGATCTTATTGAGTATTTTAGCATCAATATTCATTAGTGATATTGGTCTATAATTTTCCTTTCTTGATGGGTCTTTCCCTGGTTTGGGGATCAAGGTGATGTTTGCTTCATAGAATGTGTTGGGTAATATTCCTTCTTTTTCTATATTTTGGAAGAGGTTTAGTAATATAGGTACTGGTTCTTGTTTAAAGGTTTGGTAGAATTCTGACGTAAAGCCATCTGGTCCTGGGTTTTTCTTTTGAGGGAGATTTTGTATGGTTGATGCTATTTCAGAACTTGATATAGGCCTGTTCAACATTTTCAGTTCATTCTGGCTAAGTCTTGGTAGGTGGTGTACTTCCAGGTATTGGTCGATTTCTTTCAGATTTTCATATTTCTGAAAGTAGAGTTTCTTGTAGTATTTGTTAAGGATTTTTTGAATTTCTGAGGGGTCTGTTGTTATTTCATCATTACCATTTCTGGTTGATGAAATTAGAGATTTTACTCTTTTTTTTTTTCATGGTTAGGTTGGCCAAAGGATTATTTATTTAATTGACCTTTTCAAAAAACCAACTTTTGGATTTATTGAGGTATTGTATAATTCTTTTGTTTTCAATTGCATTTAATTCTGCTCTGATTTTGGTTATTTCTTTTCTTCTGTTGGGTTTGGGGTTGGAGTGTTCTTCCTTCTCCAGTTGCTCGAGATGTCCCAGTAAGTTATTAAATTCCTCTCTTTCCATTTTCTTGAGAAAGGATTGCAGTGCTATGAATTTCCCTCTGAAACTGGACCCACACCTTTCACCATTAACTAAGATAGACTCTCACTGGATAAAAGATTTAAACTTAAGACATGAAACTATAAAAATACTTGAAGAAAGTGCAGGGAAAATTCTTGAAGGAATCAACGTGGGTGAATATTTTATGAGGAGGACTCCCCAGGCAATTGAAGCAGTATCAAAAATACACTACTGGGACCTGATCAAACTAAAAAGCTTCTGCACAGCCAAGAACATAGTAAGTAAAGTAAGCAGACAGCCCTCAGAATGGGAGAAAATATTTTCAGATTATACCTCAGCTAAAGGTCTAGTAACCAGAATCCACAGAGAACTCAAACGTATTAGCAAGAAAAGAACACGTGATCCCATCTCAGGGTGGGCAAGGGACTTGAAGAGAAACTTCTCTAAAGAAGACAGACGCACGATCTGCAAACACATGGAAAAAAGCTCATCATCCTTAATCATCAGAGAAATGCAAATCAAAACTACTTTGAGATATCACCTAACCCCAGTAAGAGTAGCCCACATAACAAAATCCCAAAACCAGAGATGGTGGTGTGGATGTGGAGAAAAGGGCACACTTCTACACTGCTGCTGGGAATGCACACTAATACGTTCCTTCTGGAAAGATGTTTGGAGACTACTTAGAGACCTAAAAATAGACCTGCCATTTGATCCTATAATTCCTTTACTAGGTTTATACCCAGAAGACCAAAAAATCACAATATAACAAAGACATTCGTACCAGAATGTTTATTGCAGCCCAATTCATAATTGCTAATTCATGGAAGAAGCCCAAGTGCCCATCGACCCACGAATGGACTAGCAAATTGTGGTACATGTATACCATGGAATATTATGCAGCCTTAAAGAAAGATGGACACTTTACCTCTTTCATGTTTACATTGATGGAGCTGGAACATATTCTTCTTAGCAA
This sequence comes from Nycticebus coucang, assembly GCF_027406575.1. Lineage (NCBI taxonomy): Eukaryota > Metazoa > Chordata > Mammalia > Primates > Lorisidae > Nycticebus > Nycticebus coucang. The sequence goes on along the minus strand of NC_069794.1, from coordinate 42,949,993 downwards.
AGTATCTTAGGAATAGAAGAAAAAGTATCCAATGTACTCAGTGTTACTATGAAGCTAAATTATAGTTTTCGCATGAAGGCTATAACCCAACTATAGCACAAGACTAGGAGGAAAGGGCCAAGGAAGGGGAAGGGAGTGGGGAGGTTAGGGTGGAGGGAGGGTTATGGGTGGGGACACACCTATGGTGCATCTCAGAATGGGTACAGACAAAACTTACTAAAGGCAGAATACAAATGTCTACATACAATAACTAAGAAAATGCCATGAAGGCTACGTTGAACAGTTTGATGAGAATATTTCAGATTGTATATGAAACCAGCACATTGTACCCATTGATTGTACTAATTCACAGAGCTATGATTTAACAATAAAAATAAAATAAAATAAAAGTACTATATATGCAAATTGGAATATTATTCAGCCAAACAAATGATTCATGAGTCTTTTGTAGTAACATGGTAGAACTGGAGATCATTATTTTGAGTGAAACAAGTACAGAAAGACAAACATTGTGTACAAGAAATCTCATTAATGGGTGTTTAAAAAATACATTCACGTAAGTGTAGAGAGCACAATGATAGATAATGGAGACTTGGAGGATCAGAAGGTCGAGGACAAGATGATAAATGGGTTATAATATATGTTTTTTTGGTACTAGATACCCTAAAAGCCCTGATTGACTAGTATTCAATCCACTCATGTGGAAAAATTCACATGTATTCTATAAGTGTGTAAAAAGAAAAAGAAATGAAAATCTGCAGCTTTTCATATCAACCAATAATACATGGTATAGAGTAGTACTCCCAGATATTGCATATGCTACCTTTAGGAACTGAAGAGGCTACCAGGCATTACAGGCATTGCTCCTTCCTCAAGGTAGGAAGATATAAGAGATATAAGATATATTAATTTTCCCTTCAGATGGATATCTCAATATGCCCCAAACCTCTGGCTTCCTAACAATTTAACAGATTTTGTAGGCATATCTACTTAGGGTTTATTTCTCACCCTTTGGTTCTTGGATTGTAATGAATTTTCCAAATTGATACTCCATTCTTACTCATCTGGTTCAATTAGTATGTAAACAGTAAAGTAGATCTATGTGATATTTGAGGGTTAACTGGATATGTAGATTTCTTTTGGTTAATACAGGTATTAATAGAGTAAACATACCTCTGATGTCAATGTGTAGTGTATACTTTTGAGCATTCCATGTAAACATGATCTGCTTTCGATACTCTCTTATGATAAAGAGAGAAAAATCAAACAAACAAAATACATTCAACAAATGAATGGCCACATATATTTACCTGAGGCAGCAAAGGTCACTGCATCTGCTATGGTGCAATTAGGAATCACTACTTGGTTATGTTTGGAGTAATTTACTATCATTCCATAGGGTCTGTCCAGAGAATTAAATGACAATATGGACGAAATAAAATCTCCATATCTTTTTTTTTTTTTTTCCGCAGTTTTTGGCTGGGGCTGGGTTTGAACATGCCACCTCTGGCGTACGGAGCCGGCACCCTATTCCTTTGAGCCACAGGCACCGCCCTAATCCCCATATCCTTATATCCTTAAAAATGATAGTAAATTCTACAATCTCTAAGTATATATTCACAGTTGAATTTTTGTGTACATGTTTTCTCTCTTGGCTGGGATTCAGGGAGAAGTTCTAGAGGCTCATATTATCCCTTTACTATGATTAAGTCATGATCTTATCCAACAGATCAAGGACCCTGTGCCAAATATCAATTATGTCTGTTTTGATTATATATTCATAGACTGGGAAAATGACCACAGGGTGGATTACAAAAGTAGTACAGAGTAGAAGGTAAACCTCAGACAAGATGCTGAGTATTACATGTATTCTGTATGCCCAGTCTAATAAGGGTGCCATTTTGATTTTCTTTCCCCTTTATTAATGGGTCTGTGTTCAAGAGTTCTCAGAATACTTGAACATATTTCTTTCTCCAGTACATTATTACCTGAATTGTGTGCACTTGAATTGGTACTGCAGGATTTTTCCACCAGGGATTCCAACTCTTCATCCAAATGGTCTGGGGGTGCAAAAACAGTCTCAGACCTTCAAACCAGAAAAGAGATGCTGATGCTTTTTTGGGTAACATCCCTTAGTTTTCTGGTCATCCATTTCTTGCTTTAATCAAATGTTTATTTATTTATTTTTTCAAACTTTTCTTTTCTTATTAAATCATAGCTGTGTACATTAATGCAATCATAGGGCACCATACACTGGTTTTGTATACAATTTGACATATTTTCATCACACTGGTTAACATAGCCTTCCTGGCATTTTCTTAGTTATTGTGTTAAGACATTTATATTCTACATTTAGTAAGTTACAGCAAATGTTTAAATGTGAGTAGGACTCTTGTGAAATACTTCAGCATGGTTGTTTCAGAGTCCTACCATCCTGACTGCTAGTGCATAATGTGGATAAATAGCCCTTTTTGCAAGATCAGTAAGTTGAGAGGAATCTGAATATACAAGGTATTCCAATGAATCAAGCTGACATCCCTATCCCATGTGTCAGAGTCACATTATTTCCCAATTAGAGACCTGATCATCTAGTATGCCTACCTCATCTGGGAGTTTCACTTTCTTTAAAATTCTGACAATTAAATCCTCTCCTTGGTCCTCAGCTTTTCTGCATTCTGCCTGCTGTGCATGAAAGCCTTTCAGCACATTGCCACAGGATTGGCTTTTGCAAACTAAAACCAAGAATTTGATTCTTCTATTGCCTAAATACTAAATACGCTAATGGTAATAAATAAAAGATAACTGGCAATTATTAAGCATTTAATACATGCTAGACTATAATTTGAATGTAGTAAAAGATCTGTCAAAAATGAGTTTATTCTATTGTATACCACCTGGCAAAGTTCCAGAGTATAATTCTGATTGTTCAGCTTATACCTACTTCCCATCCTGAACTAACCGACAAGGTCAAAAGTTTTTATCAGAAAATGACTGCTCCTTAATGCTACCAAAAAATTAGATTTTGAGTGTGAGGTGGGGAGAAAAAACAGTTCTCAAAATAAGGGCTCCATAATAGATAATGTAATTTTATATATCCAATTATTTATTAATAAAGGAAGATGTAAAGAGTAAATGTGATTGCAAGCAATTTTTTTTAGATTTTAGCTACTCATAATAAATATCTATTAATTTAAATCAATTAATTAATATTCATACTCCAGAAACAATGGGATTGAATGATAACACATAGTCTAAAGACAAATCATTATATAGATTCTGAGAAATCATTAAACAGTTTACACTTTTTTTGTACAGTTTACACTTTTAATAAAACAAACTACCACTTTAGCACAATTATTAATAATACAGAAATGACACAGATTCCTTAAAGTATATTATAAAAAATGTCCTGGTTGGTACCATTTGTTTTTAGTGTCAAGAATTACATATCTTCATTAGTGAGTCAGTCTAAAAACACAGATATCCATCTTATGCATCGACTTTTTCACCATCCTAACTTTGTTTACCAATGCAAAACTCAGAATTAAGAGTATTTGAGAGGTTTTCCGGGAATCTTCAACAGACATTTACTTGTAAACAGCAGTATGAGAACATTGAGGTATCAAAGGATTCTGCATTAATTTGAAAAAGTTTGAATTTTTCTATGTCACTATAGATTAGAACAAATATTTGTTCAGTCATTAAAATTTTACCTTCTTCTCTCATTACCCTTGTTTATAAATCATATGTGTATATGGCCCTGTTATTTATACTAAAACTTGACTAGCAAATGCAAATTAGCATTGTATGTAATTCCCCAATTAAAAAGTGAATGTACTACTTCCTTACTCTTGGATCTATAATAGTTCCTCTAAGAGATACTTTATTTATTTATTTTTTTTTGAGAGATACTTTAATATCTGTATTATTTCAATAAAAATGCAAATGAAAACCTGTGGCTATTTATGTAATCACTATCATTTAAATTTTCTGTTATTTCTTTAATCTATGAAGTGGAAGCAACAGATATACTAAGTTGTAATGTATAATTCTGAACATTATCGATCAATTCACTGACCTTAATATGTGGCAGAACTGTATATTCTGTGTGAATATAGATATGTGCATACATATGTACGCACATATACACACAATCACACATGAATACACATGTCAATAAAGAATGTTTTGCAAAATGAAACTTTAAATGTAATATACACATTATAACTTCTGCAATCTTCATCAATTACTGCCTTGAAAATATTGAAGTTTGGGTGGTGCTTGTGGCTCAAAGGAGTAGGACGCTGGCCCCATATACTGGAGGTGACAGGTACAAACCCGGCCCTGGCCAAAAACTGCAAAAAAAAAAAAAAATACATATATATATGTATATATAAGTTTAATTCATTCATTGTAGATCATTGTAGAATGCAAACAAGTGAACCATAATGGTCCCTGTGAATATGGGTCACTTGTACCCTGTCTCGCCTCAGTTCCACAACAAATAAATAACAAATGAAGTCATGCAGGAAATAAAGCAGACTGTACTAACCCTTCAAAAATTTTGAACAATGATATTAGTAGAGCTTATACTTAAGCAAATACAATTCAGTTTTGCTACTCATGTGTAGATAAAGTTCAAAACTACAATTTCGACATCTATGAGAGATGACAAAGGTGTCAAAATGCAGAGGACATTTGACTACGTCACCTAGTGCCCAATTTTCTAAGCACCCAGCATTAACCCAAACATGCTGCGGTGAGTCAGAAATACCTGATGTCAGTCAAAGAAAATAGTTTGATTGCTCAGTCATCCTTTACAATCTCCCAGTGAACCAGGGAGAGGTGAAATGGTGTATATAGCAAAGTCATGAAGATTGATGGCACCTGCTGCTTCGGAATGTACCCTATCTGCATGCAAACCACTTGACACATGAACTGATGGAAAACAAAGAGTGTTTGTCTAGGAAAAGTGCTTCAGCAAGCTTAATTTCCACAGCCATTTGCACTGCAAAAGCGAAACCTAATAGGTCCCAAAGAAATCAGCAAAGCCATGATAAGTATTCAAAGCCACAAACTAAATAAAAAGCGATTATTAGCTACATTGCAGTAGGCAAACAGTAAAGCCTCAAGTGATCAATACTTGACAAGAGACATGCCACAAACTTCATGTATAGGTCAGGCTCACACACCGTTTTTTAAATAAATCGACTGACTTTTGGACAAGGCACATAAAATGTCACTTTTTATCTCTCAGTTGATATTTTCCTCCAAGAGGGAAAAAAAAAACCTATCTATTCACCTCCCTAAGAGATTTGATCGAAAAGATAGTCACTCCTGATATAAGGTTTAAAGGGGAAAACTGCAATCAAGTGGAAATTTTTGTCAGTACCTTAATCTCTGATTTGTAGAAGGTTTTGCTTTGGGATATTTGCTATGTCTGAGGATTGCCACCAAAGAGCCCTTCTGTTCTTTAATGGCTGTTCTAAATCTTAACAAACGTGAGCATGAAAACTATTGTGCTGCACTTGTGAGGCATATATCAAAGTTATATTTTTTAAAGCTTGGGAAGGCAGTTGAATCATGCATGCTCTTTATGGAGCTCTGATCAGGCTGATAAAGGCAGTTCAGCTTCAATAAATGCTTTTTAAGTGTATGTTTTGGAAAGTGAATGGGAAATTCAAAGCTCAAACTGTTGCCAAACTGCTCCCACTGCACTTTGATCACTTTGTTTCTGACATTTTGTTGAAAATGTCTTGTTTTTATTAAAATGTTAGCACCTAGAGACCAAGAAAGTTAACTGTAGTCACCAAAAATATAATATACACTAAATCATGGAATGACATGACTTATTAGGTACTTTGTACACATTCCTTAAAAAGAAAACTGTTTCCCTATGGGGTCACACACAGCATTGCACTTGTTTGAGAAGAACTTCATATTCTTAAAAGGAAGACAAGTACAGAAGATAAATCAAATACAAGCATTTTGCCTCAGGCAAAAGTGAGGAAGTTATACAGCTTTACTATCCAAAAGACTAGTAATTCTATCATATAAATTTTTTTTAAATCATGGAGGTAAATGCAGAATTGTGAATCATGTATTTGTATGGTACTTTTAAATTACGATCACAGATCCTTTAAATTGAAGGACAGAGAGGATAAGGTATTATGACCCTCTTACCTCTCACATGCCATAAATAAAGCTTCTATAATTAGGGATGCAAATTTCTCTGATCACAAATGTCACTGTTTAACCTGCATGACTTCTGCAATTGAGGGTTGCATAAGATATTTGTGCACATCAAAAATAAGTGACTTGAAAACTATTCAAATCGACATACATTTGTATGAAATCAATAGAAAAATTTCTTTATACATTTAGGTATGTGTAAAAGTCATAGCATAACATTCTATGCTGCCATTGCTAGCAAAATAACAACAACAGCGATAACTTGAAGAACAAGCTGTGTACTGCTTTCTTCATTATTCTAGTTACAAATCTAACACTTATTTTAACATTATTAGGTGTAACTTTTAACACCCTTTTCAATTTTTTTATTTTATCTTGTTGACGAATGATATCCCTTTGAGCAACTGCATGAATTATGAATATTCATAATTTGTCTGCACTCTGCAGTTGCCAGGAGCCTGGAATAAAATGATGGTTCTAAAGAACTGAGGTCAATGAATAGCAATTAAGCTCCACTTCAAACTAGTAAGGAAGTACCAAGAATAGGAGAAATACATATATCCGCACATACACATATACAAACACACACACGTACAGAGTCGTGTGTCACTTACCAGAAATACTTTGAGAAATTCATCAGTTGGTGATTTTCGTTGTGTAAATGTCATAGAATGCATTTATACAAATGTAAATAATGCACACTTATGTTATTGCAGTCTATTGCTGTCAGGCCACAAATATACACACCATGTTACTATTCTGAATTTGTAAAATAATAGTAGGTGTGTATCTAAATATATCTAAACAGAAAAGGAACAGTGAAAATGTACAGTTATTTTATGGGACCATTATAACATATGCAGTCCATCACTGACTGAAGGTTGTTATGTGATGCACTACCGTCTATACAATTTCCCACTAAGGGAAACAGAGTTATTATTTAACACTGATTTTGATGTTTAAGATAATGCATTGACATGGTCATTATTTTAAATAATTTAGATTAATTTTTATAGTAAATAATTATAGAACCAGAGTTTTGATTAAAGATTCATATAGTCAGCAGTCTCTTCACTAGTGGTGAGTGAGTAATTTAGAACAAATTTTACTCCCTAATGATGAACAGAAACAATAATCTTGAATAAGGGAAGCACTAGAAATTTGAGAAGATAACATAACTACCAAGTAAGAAGCCTAGAGAAAACAAACAACAACACAAAACAAAACAACAGGAAAGTGAGACTGTCAATATAAACTGTTTTCTCCATAAGACTTTTAATTTTGAAGGCAGCAGACTAAAGTCAGGTGTTAGGATGGAATTTCTGACAGAAGGATTTTTATTCTGTGTCTTGCAAAAGGAAGATTGCTTAGTCGAGCCCATCATAATATATGGAAACACTAACCTCTGAATCTTTTATTTATTTATTTTTATTAAATCATAGCTGTGTACATTAGTATGATCATGGGGCACCATACACTTGGTTCATAGATCATTTGACACATTTTCATCACACTAGTTAACATAGCCTTTGTACTATTTTCTTAGTTATTTTGCTAAGACCTTTACATTCCACATTTACTAGGATTCACATATACCCTTGTAAGATGCACCTCTGAATCTTATGGAAAAAAACTCAGATACAAAGACTATAGTTCATCTTCAAACCATCTTAATTCTTGATATTGCTTTAACATGATATTGAATTTATATGTTCTCTGTATCCTGGGAAGAAAGAGAGAGGAAAAAAAAAAAAAAAACCTAGAGGAATATGCATCATAGTCTTTAAAATATTTCTAAAACAACTTCCAGTTACACTATCTCGATCCAAACAGACACAGCTATGCACACAAGGAAATAAAACTTCATAGAAAGCAAGAGGAATCTGTAGAGATTCAATGTGTAGAAATAAACATTATTTCTATATTCAAGTCTAGGCCATAAAATAATAAAGAATCTTATTAGAAAACTAGAAACTATGAATTAAAGCTTAAAATAAAATGACTGAAATTAAGAACAAAATGAATGGGTTTAATATTACATTGGAAACACTGAGGGGACTTTATAGTTAAATGAAATACTGCTTATAGGAGAATATTTATTGGGAATTGCAAAAGGGAAAAATAAAATGGAAAAGGGAAAAATAAATGTTAAGATATAGAGAAAACAGTGTCTAACACAAGCCTAACATACATATAATTAAAAGTTTTTTTTTTTTTTAAGAGACAAACTGGACAAGAAAAACAGTTGAAGATGTCATGACAGAATATAGAGCATTGAATCAAGATAATCCACAGATGCTGGATTTGCATATCTTGAGCAGGAGAATTTAAAAAGTAATCTACCTATGGACACATTGTAGTAAACCTTATAAATCAGGATGAAAAAAGCAAATGTTAAAGCAACTGCAGAAAAAAGTTAAGGATACTTTGAAAAGAGCAAAAATTATATTGAATATTGATACTAAACACACACACACACACACACACACACACAGGAGGCCAAGTACAGTATTACCAGCCTAGAATTCAATGTTCTTCAAAAATAAACCCAAAATGAATACACTTGCAGACATAGAATCTAATGGTTTGTATAGTTTAGAGGTTTAAATACTATTAGTATTCTGATTTTGAAATACCAACAGTATATTCAACTGCCTATTTGCTGTCTATATTTGGATGTAATATGACAACATTACGCAGTTATCTCATATAAAAATTGAACTCTGGATATTGCTGAAAACTGTTCCACCCACATCTTCCCAGATGATGGCAGTTGTGTGTGCATGACAACACTCTTTCTTATACCCCCACTAGGAAATCACCACCCATGATACTATTTACCAGACATAGCCAGTCAAATGCTAAACCACAGAAGCCAGAATCATCCTGGGCAACTTCAGTCAGATTATGTCACTCTTTTCCTAAAACCAACAAGTGACTTTCCATTTCACTCATTAGAGACATATTATCCATTACAATGGCTTATACCTGCATACCATGTCCTGCACACCATGTCCTCCTCCTTTACACATCCTTCTGCTCTGATGTCATGCCCTTATACTCTAACTTACACCACATTTTATATGTACTCTACTTAATTCACATTGGATTTTCTGTGTTCCTCACATTCATTGGACATTTAAGATCTATTGACTAGGTAGTCTGCTGTTTTTCCATAGAAGCTGGCTAAAACATGAGTATTTCATATCAGAAACAAATAATAGTTTACTATAGCAATAATAAGAGCCATAATATTACATTTTCTTAACTCATTTCCAAATCTCAGTTTCTACAGGGTAGAATTCAAGGGGCCAAGTGATGACTGCACATGTAATGGGTCGTATTACATGAGAACTCTGAACTTAGAAAACTCTTATTTTTAGAAATGGGTTATAAGCAAATTGAACTTTTCTTCCAGAAGATAATGTTAACATTATTTTATTGCACAACAAACAAATACAGACATTATTTCTTTCTTGCAAAATGGTTGTCTTGAAAACAGCATTGAAAAGGTAATCCAAAATGAAAATATTTTCACATACTAAATGTACAGAAACATGATTCACCCACAGATCTAACATGGGCTTATTCTTCTCTTAAAATTTTTGCTCTAGAGTGAGGTCATGAAAAATAGCAAAGTAGGAAACACTCTGGGGTCAGGCCCTCCATCCAAATAATTTAGCTGTAAAGAGAAATTTAGAATTAATAGTTCAGAACTGTGGTAGCTGATGAGACCCTTGCAAATAGGAATGTTGATGAAGGGAGAAGTTGCTACTCTTCAGCAAAAAGTGACACATTGAGTACATTGGATACTTTTTTCTTCCATTCTTGAGATATTTTACTAAATAGGACATGTTCCAGGTCCATCTATGTAAACATAAAAGAGGTAAAGTCTCCATCTTTTTTCAGTCTGCATAATATTCCATGGTGTACATACACCACAATTTATTAATCACTCACACTTTCATATGAAAAATAAATCACAACTGTAGCCCAGGATAAAGGAGGGAAGAGGAGGGGCATGGGGAGGGGGAGGGGAAAGGTAAACAGTGGGGCCTCTCCTATGGTGCATATTGCAAGGGTACATGTCACATCTATTAAGCATAGAGTATAAATGTCTTTACACAATAATTAAGTAAATGAGGTGAGGGCTATGATAACTAGTTTGATGTAAGCATTCCAAATTGTATCTAAAATCAGCACATTGTACCCCTAAATGCATTAATTTATACATGATGTATGTGTTTATGACTTAATAAAAAAACAAAATAAATAAATAAATCATTAAAAAAAAGTAACATACATGAAAAACCACAATCTCCCATTCCTCAGTCCCAACAAAAGCTTCACAGAATGAGTTAGTGAATGTTCCCTCCTCTTCAATTATTTGAGGGGGTTTGAGAGGAATTAGTGCAAATTCTTCATGAAGTGATTGATAAAATTTACTGGAGAAGTCCAGGATTCTTCTATTGTGGGAAGAGTTTGATTACTAATTCAATTTCTTTATTTGCTCTAGATATATTCAGATTTTCTATTTCTTTTTGAGTCAGTTCTGGTACTTTGTATATTTCTCAAAATTTATCTATTTCATCTAGGTTAATCAATTTATTGACATATAATTCTTCATAGTTTTCTGTTACAATGCTTTTTTTCTATAAAAATTGGTGCTATTATCCCATTTTCATTTCCAATTTTGATAATATAAATCTCTTTTTCTTAATAAATCTAATTAAAAGTCTGTTATTCTGTTGAGTTTTTCAAAGAATCAAGTTTTACTTTTGCAAATTCTACTGTTTTTTCCATTCTCTAATTTATCTATACATGTAGTAATCTTTATTATTTTTTTCCTTTTGCTAGCTTTGAGTTTAGTTTTTTTTATTTTCATATTCTTTAGGCTAAACTATAAAGTGTTTGATTTTAGATCGTTTTTTCATGTAGGTATTTCAAGTTACATATTTCTTTCTTAGCATTGCTTTCACTGAATTTCATAAGTTTTGGTAAGATATACTTTTATTTTTATATGTTTCAAGGTATTTCTAATGGTTCTTTCATTTTTTTAACCTACTGGCTGTTAAAGTTTGTATAGTTTAATTTTTAAAAATTAGTGAATTTTCCAGTTTTCTTAATGGCATTGTTTTTATTTGATACTTATATTTCAAAGTTTAAATGTATTAGGACTTGCTTTATAGACTAATATTGGATTTGTGTGTCAAAATGTTCCATCTGCATTTAAGAAGAATATATATCCTGCTGTTATTGAGTAGAATTTTCTGTATATATTGTCAGGTCTAAAATTTTTTTAGAGTGTTAAGTCCTCTATTTACTTATACTTTACCCAATGGTTGTTCTGTTATAAAAAATTAGTAATAGAAGTCTCCAGTTATTATCTTAAAACCATCTGTTTCTCTTTTCAATTCTGTTTTTTGTTTTATACACTTTTGGGATGTTGTGAATATTTTTATAATTGCTGTATCTGGTTGGAAAATAGGCCTTTATGAATACTGTTCTATGTCCATTGTTACTTTTTTGTTTGTTTTACTTAAAGTCCATTTTCATGATAATGTTATGGCTCTCACAGTAATCTTTTAGTTGCGATTTGTGTGAAATGTTTTTTCTGTCAACACATTTTATCTTTGTATCTAAAGCAAGTTTCCTGTATTTTAAATAGATCATTTTTTAAAATCCAAATTGCTGACCTCTGGCTTTTAGTCCATTTACATTTAAAGGAATTACTGATAAGAAATAATAATTTACTTCTGTCATTTATCTTTTTGTTTCTATATCTTATATTTTTGCTCTTCTTTTCTTTCATTAGTAATTTTTATACTTAATTTTTGTAGTGTATTATTTTGATTCCCTGTTTCATTTCCTGTAGTGGTTATGGTTACTTTCTGTATTACAATTAATAATTTGCCATAGTTTGGATAATACTAACATAGTTCCAATAGTATGTTATCACTTGCCCTTATAAATCTCTGTTCTATTCCATTTTTATTTTTATTGTCATAGATTACATATTTATGAAAAACAGAATTGGAACACTCATATATATTTCAAAACAAACTAAAAAGCAACAATGTTCAAAACTGTCTGATACCGGCATATAGACCAGTGGTAAGAAATAGGAAACCTAGGAATAGGTTTGCTTGACAAAGGTGACAAAGTCATTCAATGGTGAATGGATAATATTTTCAACAAATGATAATGAGGAAATTGGTCATCCATGCAAGAGAAGAAAAGTAGACTCTTATACTCTGTACATTAATCCAAAAAAGACAAATAAACTTGAGAGCTAAAGCTATTAAACTCTTAGTTGAAAATTTAAAGAAAAATATTCATGACATTGAATTTGGCAATTATTTCTTGGATATGACAATATCACAGGCAACAGAAGAAAAATTAGAGATGAAGCTTTATTAAATTAAATGTACATTAAAGGATAGTAGGAAAAGAATGAAAAGACAACTCACTGAAGAAAATATTTGCAAATCATATATCTGATATGGGATTAATATCCAAAATGCATTTAAAAAACTCTTCCAGTACAACATCAACAACCACAATAGAAGCAACTCAATTAAAAAATGTGCATAAAGTTTGAGTATACATTATTCAAATAAGATATATAAATGGCAAGCACATGAAAAGATACTAAACATCATTGATTATAGAAGTGAAAATTAAAGCCAAAATGAAATCCCAATTCACACCAATTTGATGGCTATTATAAAACAAAAGAAACAGAAAATAACAACTGTTGGAAAGCCATGGTGTAAAACAGTTTCGTGGTTCTTCAAAAACATACATCTAGGAATATTATATATTGATATATATCAATTCCTCAGTGGCATACAGTATTTTCATAATATATATGGTATATATATATATATATATATATATATCCCCAAATGAATTGAAACAGGAACTTAAATAGATATTCATAAGCCAATGTTCACAGCAGCTTTATTCATAATAGCCAAAAGTTGGAAATATCTCAGTTGTCCATCAAGAAATGAGCAAACTGTGGAATATAATTCAGCCTTAAAAAGAATGAAGTTTTAATATGTGCCTCAACATAGATGATCCTTGAAAATATTATGCTAAAGTGAAATAACCCAGGTACAAAAGAACAAATATTATGTAATTCCATTTGTATGAAGTATCTATGATGGGAAAATTTATAAAGTAAAATTGAAGTTATCATGGGCATGTGATAGGGGTAATTGATAGTTTTGGTTTAATACTGAGTTTCTGTTTCAGGTGATTAAAAAGTTCAGGAGATAGACTGATGACAACTATATAAAATTGTGAAAATACTATATGTCACTGAACAGCGTAAATGATATGCTTCATCTGATATACATTTTACCTCTTTAAAACAAAACAAAATAAAACAAAAACAATACCTTTGTTCTAGTGATTGTTTCTCTTTGGCATGTGTTTTCCCTGATGTTGACTCCACTAATCTTTCTCACTTCCTTCAAGTCTTTGTTGAAACTCTATTTCTCACTGACACCTACTCATATCTCCTATGTATAATTTTAAACTACGTCATAACCATAGCCACTTCCTTTAATTTGATACACGTTTCTCTATTTTTTTAAATGTACTTTTCAATATATATTATTATGTGATCCTTATATTTCCTCCTTATGTTTTATTAATAGCAAAAATTTCCCCCAAATTTTAATCAGTGTTTTACTCAAATACGAAGAACAAAGCTTAGCTCAACAAATTTTGTTGGTTGAATGGGTAAATTACTAAAATCTTACAAAAACAGCATTTTTCAGTGGAGGTATAGTAGTTCTGGGTTTTATTTGGAAATGGAACATAATAGTATGTTGAGGATTTTTTGGTTAGGCATAGTGAAAGAAACTTTTTTTTTAATGCTTAGCTATTGTTGGCCATTCTTTTTGTTGACATTAAATGAATAATGATTGAAAAAAAAATCTTGATGTGCGCGCGCGCGCACACACACACACACACACACACTGTTATTTCATTCACTAGAATGCCCTTGGAAACACAAGTATGTAGTATACGAACATACTTCACCAAAGACGTTATATTCACCACTGTTTTTCATGGCCTACATTGCCTAACAGTCCTGTCGCATAGGTTGAAAAACATAGACATTGATCTAGTTACGTTTAGAGTAATCATGCACTTTTCACATGTACACTGACTTTTGGGAAATGCCTTTTGATATATCATAAAAGAATAATATTGTATCAAGGCTAACCTTAAGAAAAAAGACTTACTTGTTTACTGAATCAAAATTATTCTCTGTGGGTGTTGAATTGAAATCAAATTTCTGTTAAATAGGGCCACAAGAAATCGATTGTAACCAGCAGTTAATGACCAGCTTGCTAACAGCTTGAGGCAAAGCCAAGGGCAGTTAACACTCCAACAAATTAGTTGTTAACTGTGTTAATGACTGATTTTGCAGGAATTATTGCTATTACAAACAGTCATCAATCAGCTTTACCACTGAGTCTAGAAAAGTTTGCAGCCAAAAAAAAAAACTCTTTATCCTCAGTTTGATACTCTGGTTTTAGTTAATATGATAATTTAAAATTATATAATAGTAGATTTTCTGTTTGTCAGAAGTAAAATAAATAAAAGTTCCTTTTCCTTCCTCTTATTTGTAGTATAGTTTTATTAATATATCCATTTCTGATAATTTGTTATACAAACCAAGAAAAAATAATATGAGTATGAATTCTCATTTTGACTTTATACCATTATTAATATTCTAAAGTATTCATTTTTAGAATCATTGTACAACATAGAACAAAATTGGCCAAAATAGTAGCTTAACATCTAAAGCAAAATCTCTAGTAAAAAATAGAAAATAGGAAGTATAAAATAATTTTTTATTTTTTTTTAATTTTTTTTTTTTTTTGTAGAGACAGAGTCTCACTTTATGGCCCTCAGTAGAGTGCCATGGATCACACAGCTCACAGCAACCTCCAACTCCTGGGCTTAAGCGATTCTCTTGCCTCAGCCTCCCGAGTAGCTGGGACTACAGGCACCCGCCACAACACCCGGGTATTTTTTGGTTGCAGTTTGGCCAGGGCCGGGTTTGAACCCGCCACCCTCGGTATATGGGGCCAGCGCCTTACTGACTGAGCCAAAGGTGCCACCTGGAAGTATAAAATAATTTTAACACAGTACCAAACAAAGCTTTGGGAAACTAAGTCTAAAATTATTTAAGAACAAAACATAAAAGATTTTGGAATTCAGGAGTGGGGACAAGATGGCGGACTGAACCCAGCTTTCAACAGAGGCTCCCGTCCAGAAGGAGAGTTAAGGGACAGGAATTTAGTAAAGATCCTGGTGGACTTGAGCCTAACCAAGAGAGAAGGTTGAAGAAGGCACATCAACAGCGCTGAGGCAAGCTGTGATCACAAGGACGCAAACAAAAGGTACAAAATCCACCACCAAGCAGACTGGAGTCCCCCTCCCCCATGGGACCGGCTCAAGAGTCCCACAATTAAACAAGCGGGCGGAAATTAAAGGCCCTCCCACTACACTCCACGGGAGAGACCTTCTAAAAACTGGACCTACCTCCCCTACTGGGGTGCCGTGGCGTTCTCCTGCCGGGCATAAAACTGAATAAAACTTTAAAAATCCTTTGCCGGCAACCCTGAATCCCCAACACTCCCCTCCCGCCCACTGAGGTCTGGAGGCCTGTCCCCCAGGAGTTTGGATCCTTGAGTGATTTCTCAAGGGGAGTGGACAGTCCCCGAGTTGCGACTGGTCAGCATTGACTCTGAGGCACGCGAGTGAGGAGAGGGCACCGGGCTGAGGGGGAGTCACGCCTTGGCGGCACTTCCCTGTGGTGTGGTGCATCAATACTGACAGCCATAAAACTGAATGAAACTCTAGCTTCCCCCCACTCCCAATCGGGGTCTGGGGGCCTATCCCAAAAGAGTTCGGATTCTTGGGGGATCTCTTGAGGGGTGTAGACCCAGCATAAACTACGGCCACTCAGTGCTGACTCTGGGGCGCGAGACAGAGGAGAAAAGGGTCGACTGAGTGCCCACACCAGAGCAGCAGTTCCCTGGAGGTAGATCAACAGCCGTTTTCTCTTTAACGGAAGAACGCTCAGTTCTGGATATTCTGAGGCCACACCCCCTGTCTCCCTGGGCAACCAGAGGAGGCCACCGGTAAGCGGGGGATTTCCTGACACTGCTCACAAACCTGGGAAGCTTCCAGGGCGGGGCCGACTCAGAGAGGTGAAACCTCCAGCAGCAAAGACGTTTGAACTCAGAACAGCCCGTCTTCTGTAGGTGATTTCGGCAGGAACAGAGACAGAACCCCGCAAAGTTGTCTGTTCTGTTCTGTTCTGTTAGCAGCATCAATCAGGGACGGGGCTAAGCCTGAGTGAACACCTCCTTCCCATCACCTGCATCAAGCACTCAAAGATGTCAGGCCCCATCTCCTCCTGCTAGATAGCGGCAGTCTGCAGGGGCCTGGCAGACTTCCTTGCGATTCAGGCAGGTGCAAACCCCTGGAGTGCCTGTTCACTACAGGCAACTGGGTTAGCCATCTGCAGAGATACCAGTGACTGGGTCCGATGGAGGGGCAAAGTGGGGAAGGAGATGTCAAACTTCCCAGACTGCTCTGTTTGCTGGGTGGCTCCTCCTGACTCCACGCTGCACTGGGGTGAGCCGTGTCAGAGGAGTCACCAGGCCCCTGTGATCCAGTTCCCAGAGACCTCTTGAACTCTCCCACCCGAGACAGGTGCCGATTGAGACAGTTGATTTGGACCTTTTGAACTGGGCTAATAGACTGAGGACTTTTCAGGCGGTGCCCTGGGTGTGCGATTGTAGGAAGGTTTGATTCTCCTTTTCCAACTGGGGCCAGAGGTGGGCGGGCGGGGTGACTTAATTACTAATTTTTCCACACAGCTGAGACTTCAAGCCAGAGTAGAAGTTGCAATAGGATCTAACAGAAACCAGCTGAAAGCAAGACAGAACCACTTTGCTCCACCACACCAGACAGGGCCCCAGTTTCTCAGGCCACAACACTGTACGGCCCCTCGATAAAGCCCCAGGGGAAAAACCAAAGGGAGTAAAATAACCATGGGGCGGAATCAGCGGAAAAACTCTGGTAACATGAATAACCAGAATAGATCAACCCCCCCCAAGAAAAGATATGGCAGATGTGATTGAAGATCCCATTCATAAACAACTGCCTGAGATGTCAGAAATTGAATTCAGAATTTGGATTGCAGACAAGATTAATAAAATGGAATTAGGAATTCGAGGAGAAATTCAAAAGTTGTCTCAAGAATTTAACGAATTTAAAGAAAAAACCACCAAAGACTTAGACACACTGAAGCAAGAATTTACAGCCCTCAAAGATATGAAAAATACAGTAGAATCCCTCATCAACAGAATGGAGCAAGCAGACGAAAGGATTTCTGACATTGAAGATAAAGTCTTCGAATGCTCCCAATCTCTCAAAGAGGAAGAGAAATGGAGAGCAAAAACAGATTACTCACTCAGAGAGCTCTCAGATAATTCGAAAAAAAGCAATATAAGAATTATAGGGATTTCTGAGAACGATGAAGTGTCTTCCGAGGGCACAGAGGCCCTTCTGCATGAAATTATGAAAGAAAATTTTCCAGACATGCCTAGAGAATCTGAAATTCAGATAGCAACAGCTTCAGAACCCCAGCACGATTCAACCCCAATAAGTCATCCCCCAGACATATCATAATTAGCTTCACTAAAGTTAACATGAAAGAGAAGATTCTCAAAGCAGTCCGGTGAAAGAAAACTATTACGTACAAAGGTAAGAATATTAGAATAACTGCAGATCTCTCTGCTGAAACTTTTCAAGCCAGAAGAGGGTGGTCATCAACTTTTAATCTCCTAAAGCAAAATAACTTTCAACCCAGGATCTTGTATCCAGCTAAACTGAGTTTCATTTATGATGGAGAAATTAAATACTTCAATGACATTCATATGTTGAAAAAATTTGCCATAAGTAAACCAGCTCTTCAGGATATTCTCAGACCTATCCTCCGCAATGACCAACCCAATCCTATACCACAAAAGTAAACTCACTCAGAAACTTCAGATCAAACTCCAACTTCCACACTGGTGAAAGGATTAAAAATGTCCACTGGACCTTTGAAAAACTCGATACCCAAAATTCCGCCAGACTTATCAATACTCTCCATCAATGTGAATGGCTTAAACTGTCCTCTAAAGAGGCATAGGTTAGCTGACTGGATACAAAAACTCAAGCCAGATATTTGTTGCATACAAGAGTCACATCTCAACTTAAAAGACAAATACAGACTCAGGGTGAAAGGATGGTCATCCATATTTCAGGCAAATGGTAATCAGAAAAAAGCAGGTGTTGCAATTTTATTTGCAGATACAGTAGGCTTTAAACCATTAAAAGTAAGGAAGGACAAGAATGGTCACTTCATATATGTTAAGGGTAATACTCAATATGATGAGATCTCAATTATTAATATCTATGCACCCAACCAGAATGCACCTCAATTTATAAGAGAAACTCTAACAGACATGAGTAACTTGATTTCCTCCAGCTCCATAATCGTCGGAGATTTCAACACTCCTTTGGCAGTGTTGGATCGATCCTCCAGCAAGAAGCTGAACAAAGAAATCTTAGATTTAAACTTAACCATCCAACATTTGGATTTAGCAGACATCTACAGAACATTTCATCCCAACAAAACTGAATACACATACTTCTCACCAGCCCATGGAACTTACTCCAAAATTGACCACATTTTAGGTCACAAGTCTAACCTCAGTAAATTTAAAGGAATAGAAATTATTCCATGCATCTTCTCAGACCATCATGGAATAAAACTTGAATTGAGTAACAACAGGAATCTGCATACTCATACAAAAACATGGAAGTTAAATAACCTTATGCTGAATGATAGCTGGGTCAGAGATGAGATTAAGAAAGAAATTGCCAATTTTTTGGAACAAAACGACAGTGAAGACACAAACTATCAGAACCTCTGGGGCACCGCAAAGGGAGTTCTAAGAGGGAAATTTATAGCACTGCAAGCCTTCCTCAAGAGAACGGAAAGAGAGGAAGTTAACAACTTAATGGGACATCTCAAGCAACTGGAAAAGGAAGAACATTCCAACCCCAAACCCAGTAGAAGAAAAGAAATAACCAAAATTAGAGCAGAATTAAATGAAATTGAAAACAAAAGAATAGTACAACAGATAAATAAATCAAAAAGTTGGTTTTTTGAAAAGGTCAATAAAATAGATAAACGTGTGGCCAACCTAATCAGGAAAAAAAGAGTAAAATCCCTAATATCATCAATCAGAAACAACAAAGACGAAATGACAACAGACTCCTCAGAAATCCAAAAAATCCTTAATGAATATTACAAGAAACTTTATTCTCAGAAATATGAAAATCTGAAGGAAATTGACTGATACTTGGAAGCACGCCACCTTCCAAGACTTAACCAGAATCAAGTGGAAATGTTGAACAGACCCATATCAAGTTCAGAAATAGCATCAACTATACAAAACCTCCCTGAAAAGAAAAGCCCGGGACCAGATGGTTTCACGTCAGAATTCTACCAAACCTTCAAAGAGGAATTAGTACCTATACTACTCAACCTGTTCCAAAATGTAGAAAAAGAAGGAAGACTACCCAACACGTTCTATGAAGCAAACATCACCCTGATCCCCAAACCAGGAAAAGACCCAACAAGAAAAGAAAATTTTAGACCAATATCACTAATGAATATAGATGCAAAAATATTCAACAAGATTCTAACAAACAGAATCAGCAACACATCAAACAAATTATACATCATGACCAAGTTGGTTTTATCCCAGGATCTCAAGGCTGGTTCAATATATGTAAATCTATAAATGTAATTCAGCACATAAACAAATTAAAAAACAAAGACCATATGATTCTCTCAATTGATGCAGAAAAAGCTTTTGATAATATCCAGCATCCCTTCATGATCAGAACACTCAAGAAAATTGGTCTAGAAGGGACTTTTCTTAAACTGATAGAGGCCATCCTCAGCAAACCCACAGCCAATATCATATTGAATGGAGTTAAATTGGAATCATTTCCACTCAGATCAGGAACCAGACAAGGCTGCCCATTGTCTCCATTGCTTTTCAACATTGTAATGGAAGTTTTAGCCACTGCAATTAGGGAAGAAAAGTCGATCAAGGGTATCCATATAGGGTCAGAAGAGATCAAACTTTCACTCTTCGCAGATGTTATGATTGTGTATCTGGAAAACACTAGGGACTCTACTACAAAACTCCTAGAAGTGATCAAGGAATACAGCAGCATCTCAGGTTACAAAATCAACATCCATAAATCGGTAGCCTTTATATACACCAACAACAGTCAAGTTGAAAAAGCAGTTAAGGACTCTATCCCATTCACAGTAGTGCCAAAGAAGATGAAATATTTGGGAATTTACCTAACAAAAGACGTGAAAGATCTCTATAAAGAGAACTACGAAACTCTAAGAAAAGAAATAGCTGAAAATGTTAACAAATGGAAAAACATACCATGCTCAGGGCTAAGAAGAATCAACATTATCAAAATGTCCATACTACCCAAAGCAAAATATAATTTCAACGCACTCCCTATTAAAGCTCCACTGTCATATTTTAAAGATCTTGAAAAAACATTACTTCGTTTTATATGGAATCAGAAAAAACCTCGAATAGCCAAGACATTACTCAGAAATAAAAACAAAACAGGAGGAATCACACTACCAGACCTCAGACTTTACTACAAATCGATAGTGATCAAAACAGCATGGTATTGGCACAAAAACAGAGAAGTAGATATCTGGGACAGAATAGAGAACCAAGAGATGAATCCAGCTACTTACTGCTATTTGATTTTTGACAAGCCAATTAAAAACATCCAGTGGAGAAAAGATTCCCTATTTAACAAATGGTGCTGGGTGAACTGGCTGGCAACCTGCAGAAGACTGAAATTGGACCCACACCTTTCACCATTAACTAAGATAGACTCTCATTGGATTAAAGATTTAAACTTAAAACATGAAACTATAAAAATACTAGAGGAGAATGCAGGGAAAACCCTTGAAGAAATTGGTCTGGGTGAGTATTTCATGAGGAGAACCCCCCGGGCAATTGAAGCAGCTTCAAAAATACACTACTGGGACTTGATCAAACTAAAAAGCTTCTGCACGGCTAAGAACACAGTAAGCAAAGCAAGCAGACAGCCCTCAGAATGGGAGAAGATATTTGCAGGGTATATCTCTGGTTTAATAACCAGAATCCACAGAGAACTCAAACACATCAGCAAGAAAAAAACAAGGGATCCCATCGCAGGCTGGGCAAGGGATTTGAAGAGAAACTTCTCTGAAGAAGACAGGCGCACGGCCTTCAGACATATGAAAAAATGCTCATCATCTTTAATCATCAGAGAAATGTAAATCAAAATCAAACCTACCTTGAGATATCATCTAACTCCAATGAGACTAGCCTATATCACAAAATCTCAAGACCAGAGATGTTGGCGTGGTTGCGGAGAAAGGGGAACACTTCTGCACTGCTGGTGGGAATGCAAATTAATACATTCCTTTTGGAAAGATATATGGAGAACACTCAGAGATCTAAAAATAGATCTGCCATTCAATCCTGTAATTCCTCTGCTGGGCATATACCCAGAAGACCAAAAATCACAACATAACAAAGATATTTGTACCAGAATGTTTATTGCAGCCCAATTCATAATAGCTAAGTCATGGAAAAAGCCCAAGTGCCCATCGATCCACAAATGGATTAATAAATAGTGGTATATGTATACCATGGAATACTATGCAGCCTTAAAGAAAGATGGAGACTTTACCTCTTTCATGTTTACATGGATGGAGCTGGAACATATTCTTCTTAGTAAAGTATCTCAAGAATGGAAGAAAAAGTACCCAATGTACTCAGCCCTACTATGAAACTAATTTGGGGCTCTCACATGAAAGCTATAACCCAGTTACAACTTAACAATAGGGGGAAGTGGGAAAGGGGGGGATGGGTAGAGGGAGGGGGATCGGTGGGATCACCCCTGTGGTGCATCTTACAGGGGTATTTGCGAAACTTGGTAGATGTAGAATGTAAAGTTTTTGGCACAGTAACTGAGATAACGCCGGAAAGGCTATGTTAACCACTGTGATAAAAATGTGTCAAATGGTCTATGAAGCGAGTGTATGACGCCCCATGATCATATCAATGTATACAGTTATGATTTAATAAAAAAAATTAAAAAAAAAAGATTTTGGAATTCAATATCAGTCTAAAATTTCACACCTTATTTTAAAGTAAATTCCTACATTCACTTACCAATGAAATAGAGAAAAACTAGATTATCTTTAAATTTTATATTTTAATCAAAAGCATATTATTACATTAATCTTTAATTTACAAATTTGAAATGATTTGATATCAATAAACTTTTAATTCTACTCTGTTGGCTATATCACAATTATGTAATAGATGTTTTACCACATGGTTAAATACTGTGGTTATTGTATTGCTCAATATCATTTTAAGTATAGTTGCAGGAGCATCATTATTCAAGTATTTGAATGTAGCTTATTTCAAAGGGTTAACAAATACAGCCATGGAGATTTACAATACTAAGATGTATTTTGTGGGGTTAACAAATATAGCCATGAAGATTTACAATACTAAGATGTATTTTGTTATAAAATTTTTAATTAAAGGGTCAAGATTATAAATTATTAATGGTTTCACTATACTTTCTATAGCTAGGTTTCCGCAGTTAAAGTAGCATTTCTAGTTAAGTAATTTCAGTATTTGGAAAATAAAAATACTGCTTTTGTTGGGGAACCTCTGACCTGAAGGCCACATTGTAGACTTCTAGGTCCTTAAATATGACCCTTTGACTGAATCCAAATTTTACCAAACAAATCCTTTTATTAAAAGAGGTGCAGCAGAAAAAAGATGAAACTTCTCTTGCTTCCTTTAGTGCTTAAAAAAGAGCAATCTTGAAATCATAAGGCCACAGTTTTCTCACCCCTTTAGATTTTAGATAAAAGTAAACTATGATGTTAGAAAAAACCGATATAAAAACAACCAGTATCTACATGATTACAGGTAAATATTGGATTTATTTGATAAATCATCATATATCTCTAATTTTGATATGAGTACTAGAAATATGGGAAATAATGTTCACCTCCAATGAATCTGCTTTCACTCACTGTTTTTCAGTCTGTTTTCAATCTCTCTGTTGTGAAATTAAAAAGAAATTTGAAAAGTTGTTTGAAAGGATTTACAAAATATTAATTCATGTTAGCAGAACTAGGTTTTTAAAAATATTTTGCAAGCAATCTTTGTGACCTTTAGGCTGAAACTGTCTATGTTAACGTTGATAGAAATCCTGTTAATTTAGTAACTATCTTATCATATTCCTACTACTTTAATTTAGATGTATTGATTTTCAGTTAAATTTATAATCCCTGAATACCAAAATGTTATTATGCTAGCTTATCCTAGGACTTGATAGAGTGTCAGACACTGGCTGCTGAATGTAGGGCTGGGCAGATGTACCTTAATTCTTACTGTGTTTTCCTTATGTGCAAACCAGTCATCCATAGAATTTAAGGAAATAGGCAGGAGAGCTAAAAGTAACTTAAACGTATTTATTCAAAATAATTGAATCAAAAATATGGCATTTATTTGAAGGGCTTCTTTGCATACTGGACTCATCTGAGGAAAGTCTGAACGACCATGAAAACAAGTTCAGTGGAAATTATCCAAAACAGACACAAAGAGAGAAACACAAAAAGACAAAGAATGAGACCAAAGAAATATCTGGAGACATAAATATTCCAAAATCATGAAAAGATATCAACTCACAGATCTAAGAAGCTCTGCAAATACAAAGCAAAATAATACAAATAAAACACCAAATAGGCAAATCACAGTCAAATGGCTGAAAACCAAAAACCAAAAACCAAAAACCAATATAGCCAGAAACGATACTTGGCATTGCAGTAGAAAATAATGGATACCAGAAGATAGTGGAATATTATTTCTTAATTGTTAAAAAATTAAGAAAAGAAAACTAGACTCTATATTCTGAAAAAATTACCTTAAAATATAAAACAAATAATTTTCACAAGGCATCCGTTCTTGACCTATCAGAATCTTCTTCAATGCCCCCGAAGCTGGGCCAATTTCCCTAAGAGCTTTAATGTATCAAGTATATCTTTTTCATCTGTCCATCAATAATCTGTTACATTTACTTAATCAAAATCCTATTGCATTTGTTATTGTCATTATTTATATTATATAGCGGTATTTATAAAGGAATGGGGCTCTTAGGCTTTAGATGTTTGCCAAGAATATATAATAACATATAACTCCTCAGGGATCTCCGAAGTGTATCAGTTGTTTGATAAGATGCATGAAAATTCAATGCTGCTATTCCCTCCATTTCTCCAGACATTGTGTTATATTCAAGGCATTTTCATCTAAGGTTCTCTAGATATAGTTAGGAAAAAAGAGATGAGAAACATCAGTGTCATATATCATAAACTGATTAAAATAAGAATATTACCTCCTTATTAATTCATGCCAGTTAACTACACAAAAAAGAAAAGCTGATTTTTTGTGTTAAATTTATTCCATACTAAATACTCATTCAAGGTTACCTTTCTTCACTGTCCCTTCAGGGACAAAAGCACAGATTTGGGCATTTAACAACCTATTTTGAAAGCAGCACTACTGAAACATTAGTGCAGATTGTCAACAGAGAAAAATGAATTAGCTATCCAGATAATGGTGTCATTCATCTAGATTTGAGGTCTGTTCAGGTGTTCATGAAATAAGAACTATTTTTTTTTTCCTCCCTGAGCTATCAGACATAGATGAAAATGAGGGGAAAAATGGACAGTGACTTAGATGTTATAAAAGTCAGTGTTGCCCTTGACTCAGAATATTTGTATTTTTTTTTTTTGAGACAGAGTCTCACTGTTTCATCTTTAGTAAAGTGCTGTGGCGTCACAGCTCACAGCAACCTCCAACTCTTGGGCTTAAGTGGTTCTCTTGCCTCAGCCTCCTAAGCAGCTGGGACTACAGAAGCCCACCACAACGCCTGGATATTTTTTTGTTTCAGTTGTCATTGTTGTTTAGCTGGCCCTGGCTGGGTTTGAACCTGTCAACCCGGGTATATGTGGTCAGCACCAGAACCACTGTGCCACAGGCGCCAAGCCAAGAATATTTGTATTTTGAAAAAATAATTTTATATGTGAATTGATTGAGGGTCTACAATTTTGTTGAAAGTTGTCAATCTCAGGATTAAAATTTTATAACATAAACTAAAATGGTGGGGTTTAAAAACCTAATTGATATCATAATAAATCATATGCTCAATCATGTGCTTTAAATATATTATCTTAGAACAAATTGTAAGAAATCTGTGCAGATTTGGACTGACTGTACACTTATATCAGAAATTACAAACAGCTATTTGATTAATCTAGAGTTGATAAACCCCCCAAAATATATACCTACTGTTTATTGTTATAGTTCATGGAGCAGCTGCTAGTCCTACCTTTGTAGAAATTGAGAATTTGCACTGAAGGGTTTGCTCTCTAATGATGTGAAGAATTACTTAATTGCTGCCCTCTACTTTACCCACATGTGAGACCCACGTTTGAGTGGCTTGTCTTTCACATAGTTCATTCCTAGTATTCAAAGGTCAGTTATTATCACATTCAGCATCCAAATTTTACAAAATGTGCCTATGTTAGACACATTTTGACCCTGAAAGATAGACAACCTTGATCCCCAGAAATGATGAAGATGTTACATTACATGGAAATGGAGAATTAAGTTAGCAGAGAAAAGTAAAATTCCTAATCAGTTGTCCTTAGAACTGGGAGATTATCTTGGATCATCTATGTGGCCCAAGGAAAGCAAAGGGATCTGGAAATGGGAAGAAGGAAGTGGAAGAGGAAATGAGAGTGATGTGATGTGAGAAGACGCTGACTCACTGTTTCTGGTTTTGAAGCTGAAGGAAAGTGTTTATGAATGTCTGTGACCTCTGAAGGCCAGAATAGGCAAGGGCATGGATTCTACCTTAGATCCTCCAGAAGGAATGCTGTTCTGACTAAAGAAACCTTGACTTTAAGCAGATGAAACCAATTTCACATGTCTGACTCACAGGAACAGTACTTTAAGGTAAAAAATTGTGTTGTATTAGCCACTAAGTTTTGAGTAGTGTCTCTCAGCAGCAACAGAACACTAAAATAGTAGCATAATTTTGAATTAGTGAACATTGTGGTATTTATGATTGTTTCCTAACATTAGAGGGCTAATTCTTTTCTCCATAAATTCCTGGTGGCTTCATGGTAGAGAGATTTTACCTTTGCTTTGTCTTCATTCTGTCACTTGGCTTGTACGTACTAGGTTCTTAGCAGATTTTTTTTTTTTTTTTGGCTGGGGCCAGGCTTGAACCCACCACCCCCAGTATATGGGGCTGGCGCCCTACTCCTTGAGCTAAAGGCACTGCCCTCAGCAGATATTTTTGATTACATATATAACATGAGTAAGACTCTAGATGGAGTTAACAGTTATACATAATTTAGAAGTTATACATATATTCGCCAAAAAACTGCCTGTTGTTAAACAAAGTATAAGTTATAAGTCATGATAATAGACTGGTGCTTTTCATTTCTCTGGGGTACATTTTTAAAATATATTATCAATATTAATTTGCATGCATTAATGTGTATGCTATGAGACTAAATGAGATGATTTTCTTAATATGATCTATTGATTTTTGCTTCATCTCTTCTACACATTCTTCATAAAATAAAAAGATTTTTGCACCAGATTATTCATTGCAGCTCAATTTGTAATAGCCAAGTCATGGAAGAAGCCCAAGTGCCCATCGATCCATGAATGGATTAATAAATTGTGGTATATATATATAGCACAATATATATACACCATGGAGTACTATGCAGCCTTAAAAAATATGGAGACTTTACCTCTCTTATGTTTACATGGAGGGATCTGGAACATATTCTCCTGATTAAAGTATTTCAAGAATGAAGGAAAAAATATCCATTGTACTCAGTACTTCTATGAAACCTACTTATATTTACTCACATTTTGCTATGAAAGATAGATCACAACTATAGCCCAGGATGAAGGAGAGAAATGGAGTAGGAAGGGAGGGGAGGGAGAGGTTTGATAGAGGGAGGGTAAAAGGCGGGACCACACCTATGGAGCATATTGCAAGGGTAGAAGTCAAATCTGTCAAGTGTAGAACATAAATGTCTTAACACAATAATCAAGTAAATGAGGTGAAAGATATGTTGATTGGTTTGATGTAACCGTGTCAGATTGTATAGAAAAAAAGATCAACACATTGTACCCCACATATGCATAAATGTATTCATGATCTATGTGCATTTGACTTAATAACCCCCCACCCCCCAAAAAAGAACACTATTATTTTTATTAATTTACTTGTCTGTACTCTCCGACACTGGAGATTTGGACACAGCATTAGAAGCCATGAGTTAGTATTAACTAGCATCTACCTTTTTTACAGTTTAAATTTGTTAGCTAGATACAATTCTATATATGTGTGTGTGTGTGTGTGTGTATGACCTGTGCAGTCATATTGTGCTTGATTTAATGCTCTGTTCTCCATGCTTTGAATTTTTCTTTTCTTTCTTTCTTTCTTTCTTTCTTTCTTTCTTTCTTTCTTTCTTTCTTTCTTTCTTTCTTTCTTTCTTTCTTTCTTTCTTTCTCTCTCTCTCTCTCTCTCTCTCTCTCTCTCTCTCTCTTTCTTTCTTTCTTTCTTTCTTTCTTCTTTCTTTCTTTCATTAAATCATAGCTGTGTACATTAATGCTATCATGGGGCACCATGCACTGGTTTTATAGACCGTTTGACACATTTTCATCACACTGGTTAACACAACATTTTCTTAGTTATTGTGTTAAGACATTTACATTCTACATTTACTAAGTTTCACATATACCCTTGTAAGATGTACCGCAGGTGTATCCCACCAATCACCCTCCCTCCACCCACCTCCCCCTCCCTCCCCTGTCTTTCCCCCTTCCCCCTATTCTTAGGTTATAACTGGGTTATAGCTTTTATATGAAAGCCATAAATTAGTTTCATAGTAGGGCTGAGTACATTGGATACTTTTTCTTCCATTCTTGAGATACTTAACTAAGAAGTATATGTTCCAGCTCCATCCATGTAAACATGAAAGAGGTAAAGTCTCCATCTTTCTTTAGCTTTCAATTTTTAAATTGAATTTCTATCCAGTATTTTAATTTCTCTATTTTTCTTTTATTATTGGGGATTCAATGAGGGTACAAGAAACCAGGTTATACTGATTGAATTTGTTAGGTAAAGTCCCTCTTGTAATTGTCTTGCCCACTAAAGATGTGTCACACACTGTGACCCCCACCTCCTTCCCTCCTTCCCTCTCTCAGCTCTTCCTTTCCCCACCTTCCACCATGTACTAGATCATTAATTGTCCTCATATCATAATCGAATACATAGGATCCATGCTTCACCAGTGTTTTAATTTCTTGAGCATGCCTCTGTCAAAAATAAAGACAATGGATTGTGTGCTTGGACAAAGAAGATACACACTGTATCCATGTTCATCATTCCTAGCAAACTCACTCACCTATGGCACCTGTGATGCCCTGTAAGGAAGAATTTTGTATCACTCAAAATGTGTGGAAAGTCATTGAACCTCAAAGCCAATACAAAGTACAAGGAAAACTGCATTTCCCACTAAAATCATAACTTGTTCCAAGCACAGTAAGAAAGCAATGGCATTTAACCAAACATGAGTCACCAAATGACCCTACCATTTCCCTTCTTACTTATGTTACTTCCCTGTAGTAGCCTGTGTTAAAAACAATGTCATGAGAAGGGGAAAATAAGCCAACCTTTAATCTCTTCATTTCAGTCTTAATCATCAGTAAACTTAAAGTAGAAAATGTTGTTAGAAGATCACATACGATGAAATGAAATGAAAATAGCTTTCTGCTGCACTTCTACTGTACTGGTAAAAATAAAGTACATATGTATGTACAAGCTGTTAAATACAAACTGCATATTTTTGGCAGTTTTGCATGCAAATTACATGTTTTATCCAGGTTCTATTGGGTCTCAAGACTCCTGTTGTATTTGGAACTCTCGTGAGTCCATTGTAATAGAACAAAAATGTTAAAAATGACTTTCTCTGTCCTATCCTTTTGACAACAGATCTGGGTAGATTATAGGGTCAAACAAGCAATGCTTCAATTTGGAGACTTGATGCCAATTTTTTTCTCAAAATGTTTACTTCCCTATGGACTACTTGCCTCTTTCTGAGGCCTACCCAACATTAGGTGCTTCTCTTGTCTCCAAGTAAGATTTTACATAGTTTCATTTATATAGGAATTTCAGAACCCTAGGAAACCTTGAAGCAAAAAAAAAAAAAATTGTTTCCAATTACGTGTCATTGCAAGGAATATTTAGATATTAATCAATCTGCCCTGGCTCTCTTCCTACATAAGAGATTCTTCAACTGTCCAAACTCTTGTAAACTCCACATATGAATTTCTATTTAGGAAATAAGGGCTGACCTTATAGAAATTGCTCATGATGCAGGTAAGACTATGCCTCTGAAGAATATCTAAACAAGTTTGCACAGTAGGAGAAGGATAAACTGCTCAGATACTCATGAACTCAGAGGAAGAGAGCCATTTTAACTGTTTACCTGAAAATATTATATTGTATATTTTTCTTGTTAGCAATATCTGACTTAATTGTCAGAGGAAATAAACCAAGGCAGGCATGCTTGAAAACATTAGCCTCACATTATTAATCTTTTTCTCTGCCCCTTCCCAACTACATTACTCCATTCTAGTTTCTTTGCCATTCCCTCAGGCAGAATAACAGCAGCAGTACTAGTAATCTCAGGTCCCATAAGATGGTTATTGAGGGAGGATTTCTCATAAAACCTTCTTATGTTTCCTTTATATTTCTAAATTTACCACCTTGCTGGTCTGTCCTCAACAGAGGAAAGAAACATTAAGGTTTTAGGGTAAGCCTAAAATAGATCCCAAATATATTTGTTCACTATATTAGGAATTTATATGTTGTAGGAAATGAAGTTACTCTTGTATATTATTTTAAGATATAACTTTCCATATAGCACTCTCTATATGAAAAAGTAAAATAAGGTGATAGGAAATACATTTTATCCTAATTGGTCAAATCAATCTAATCAATCCAAGTAAATATTGGATTTCAGAATGACAAGTGAAATTAAATTTTTCTGCCACAGAGCCTGCTTCTAAATTTGATATCTTGGAGATCTTAAATATATATCTTCAAACATATCAATAGAGATAGATTATGCAAATACAAATTTGATTAAAGTTAAGGTCATGTGTTCTTTTGTATATGGAACATTCTATAGCACATGAAATGTTTGTCATATATAAAATTAAATTTGCATGTATCCATGATGGCTAAAAATAAAAGATGGTTTTTATAAAAGTATAGCTTTCAGGAACAGTGTACAGGTCCTTCCATAATCTTTAATTAAATTAGCACTAAAATGTTCTGAGATGTCTTTGTAGTGTGCTGAACTTCTGAGAAGTTGCTATATAATTTCTTTATCTTCATGTCAAATGGTCTATAAAACCAGTGTATGGTGCCCCATGATCACATTAATGTACACAGCTATGATTTAATAATAAAAAAAGGAAAAAAAATTCTTTGTCTTCCTCCATTGTGTGATTGTTTTATAAGACCTTCGAACTTTATATTTGTGTGTGTGCTTGATATGAATATTGACATTTTGTTTCCACTTTTACAACTCTTTGAGCATTTCCTATGTGGATAGTCTAACAGGAAAGGCTTTGTTCTCCTTCATTTATGAAGCTTATTCTGGAAGGATATGAAGTTCTTGGTGGACATTTTTTTTCTTTCACCTCTTTGAAAATGCCATTCATTCTCTTCTGACCTGTAAAGCTTCTAGCTTTTCATTGTTAGTTCATTGTAAGTATGACAGGCTCTCCTTTACAGGTGATTAGACGCTATGCTATTTTCCTTTCTCTCACTATTTTAAAATTATTTATTTCACTTGACTGTAGTCATTCTGATTATAATATAAAGTGGAGAAATCCTTTTTGCAGTGTATTTTCATAAGCATTGTTAGGCCTCCAATCCCTGAATGTCTAACTCTCTTGTTAGTTTAGGAAATTTTCATCAATTATTTCCTTAAATATTGTTTGTAAAATTTTAAATACCTATTAACCCTTGGAAATATTGATAATTCATAAGGGTGGTCACTTTATGTAGTCCCAGACATTTTGAAGGCTTTGCTCATTCATTTTTATTCTTCTTTTCTCTCTTTTTGTCTGATAGAATTATTTCAAAAAATACTTTCTTTAGGTTGAGTGAATCTTCTGCTTGGTCTCTTCTATTTTGGAAGATTCCAAATATCTTTTACATATTCTTCAATAGATTTTTTAGCTCCCCAATTTCTACTGCTTTAAAGTTACCTATCTCCTTGGTAAATTTCTCATTCATATCCTGAGTGATTTTCTGATTTCTTCATATTAATATTCAGATACATTTGCACCTCACTAAGCTTCTTAGAATCTATATTTGGAATTTAGTATTTGCCATTACAAGTAATTCTTTTTAACTGGGATCCGTTGCTGCATCATTTTTGTAGTCCTTTAGTGGGGACACATTTTCTTGCTTTTTCATGTTTCTTATGTCTTTCTGTTGATATTTTCACATTCATTTGCTTTGATTTTTTAAAATTGCTTTTGAAAGAGAGAATTTTTTCCCAAAAGCATGTATGTTATTATTGAGTAAAGCACTTTGACTTTGATGTTGGGTTCTTACAGTAGTGTGATATTTGTATAATTTCTTAGGCAATATATGGAGTCATTGATACCTATGATTTCCTTGGTGGCTTAGTGTGTGATTATTAGCTGAGGCCGTGCTGAAGTTTTGGTGGGGACTTGAATGCCAGGTGAGCCAGTCTTTGGGTCCTAGTACTGGAAGCATTGAGCTAAGTATATGTGATTTTCAGCTACAGAGAAGCTTACACTGGCACAGAGTTAATGTGTCCTGTTAGCTAATTATTGGGCCTACGGGCAGCTTGCTCAAAAATTAGTAGTTGGAGAAAAGGCTGTGAGTATTGGTGGGTTATTATGCTCCTGAGCAGCTGGTGTGATGTGGGAGGTGGTGGTAGTGGTGACAGAGCCACCCGCTAAAATCCAAGTGTTCCATGATGCTGCTAATAGCTGCAATGGATAGGGCAGGCCAGTTCCCAGTCTCACAGCTTCCTGTAACAGGGTGGTGAATATTGTTCTAAGTGTGGTTAGGAGAATTTGTTCTCCCCTGTGCCTTCATGGGTGCATGTCAGCTGTAACTAATTCACTTTGAACTAAGCCCATGGGCAGAGCATGCTCAGATTTAAACTCTCAATATGGCCCCTTGCTGTGTGCTTGGAATCAAGGAGGGCAGGCCATCTTTCATGCTAGTGTCTAGAGCAAGAAATTGTGATGAGTGCAATGCACTGTGTTCAATTTCACTAGTAGGTTGGTGGAACTTGTTCCACGTGTGTGTAGGAGAGATTGAGTTCTCCCTTAATTCTCAGTTGGGCAGGACTACAGTTGTTTTAGTCTGAACTCAAGGGAAGAAGACTGCTCAGCTTTAAACTCCCAAAATGGTCCTTGGGGTTGTGACCATATAGGGTGAGGCCTCTTCCAGACTAATAGCATGTAGAAGATCCTGGTAGAGTGCTGTCTGCTCACGTCTAGGTATCATGCCTGTTCCAGGGTAGTGAGAATCATCTAATGTGTATGAAAGATGGTAGGCACTATAAATTGGAACTAAAACTAAAACTAGAAGTGATTATTATGTATTGAATGTTTATATATTGCCAAACAATATGCGTAGTTGATCATCTCTTTAATCCTGTCATAAAATTTATCAAGTAGGCATTAATGTTATAAACATTTTATAGATGAGAAAATTTAGACTTGTAAATGTTAAGTGATGTGCTTACTGTACCATGAATCTGTGCCAGAATTGGGGTCCAAGCTTTACAACTGTGTAGTCTAATGTGGTAATCCATACATCCATTGTAATGAAGAGTCAAGTAGTAGCCTGGGGCAATGGGAAAAATCAGTGATAAGATGTGTCCTTCCATAAAATTTTGATATTTTGTTCATCATGGATTTTTTTCATTGATTTATACTTGTTAAAATAAGACATTAAATATTTATCTTGATTACGGAATTTAGCACACTATTAAATTTTGTGCCCAAGGCAAATGCCTCACTCATTTCACTTGCCCAACACTAGTTCTGGCTCTGTGACACATCTAGTGCCATTAGCACTGCAGGAATGAAAGAATCTGGATGAAGTTTCTGATCAACAACTCATTGGTTTAATGAGCATGAGGCACTCATTTAATAACTCATCTGGGCTTTAATTCCCCCGTCTTGAAATTGGGAATCATAATGTATAATATAAAATGCCATTATGATTATTCAATAAGTTATTCATAGAATACCTTAAAGACTATTCAATATTATAAAGTTTAAGTAGATATACTAATAAACGAAAACAGAAATAAAGAAAGGTGAGTATAGTCCTTGCCTTTGAAGATTATCTTAGAATTTATATGCATTTTTTCAAATATGCAAATAAAATAAATTTCATCACCCAATCAACCCTGTTAAGATTACTTAGAAAGAAATATACTTATTTTATCGCTGAGGAAAATAAAACATCAAAAAGAAATGAAGTTAGTAATGAAACCACTCTCTTCCTTCTTTCAGTTCATTGCTCAGTTCTGTCCTCATTGCTGCTGTACCCAAATTGCCTAGTAAAAATATTCATAAGTCTTGAAAGGTTAACTGAAATTGCTCCAATTTTATAAAAAGGGCAGCATTATGCTTCAACTGAAACAAACAAGAATACACCAACCTGTATATTTTTCCTTCCATTGCCAGCTACTCTGTATTTGGCTACTGAAAGCTGAGCTACTGCAAATTTACAATGTGCTATGGTTATATAAGGTATTATCATTGGGTAAACTGAGTAGGATACATACAAATGCTTATGTCCTACACTGGCAACCTCTTTTGAGTCTTAAACTACTTAAA
Source organism: Nycticebus coucang (assembly GCF_027406575.1). Taxonomy (NCBI): domain Eukaryota; kingdom Metazoa; phylum Chordata; class Mammalia; order Primates; family Lorisidae; genus Nycticebus; species Nycticebus coucang. The sequence continues at coordinate 42,915,578 of NC_069794.1, read as the reverse complement.
AATTATTTCAAATTTACTTTTTAAAAACACTAGAAAAAAACATGGGAGAAAATTAGTTGGAACAGGTGTCACAGACATTGAATGATATTCAGAGAGATACATAAAATCTCTGTGAACTTATTTGTCAATTTTTAATTTTAAGGCCAACACCAGAGTTTTAGTAAAACAGGCATAATGAAAGCCTCTGGGGAGAGCTTTTCTTCCTCAGAACTCTAATGAGTATTAAATGTGTTTAAAAATGAAATTATTGTTAGAATAAAAGTAATCTATAAGCAGCTACCTTAAATTAAATTGGTTTCTATTCACTTAATATCAGTAGCACAGCCATCCTCACAGTTTTAGAAAACAAAAATGTCCCCAGATATTGCCAAATGTCCCCTGCTGAGGCCAAAATTGCCCCTCATTGAGAATTATTCCATGAGACAATCAGGAAAATTTTCTCATAATCAGAGTATAACACATATGGGTCTTGTTAATCAGGTGGGATTTACTAATCAGAGAACTGGCTGTTTACCTATTCCTCTTCATTTTTTGAAGAAAGGGACAACTTGGTGTCTTGTTTATCATATTGTTCCAAACAACCAACATTAAATAATCCCAGGTAAACCTAATATGGGGTCCACAGCACACAAATAGTTTCACACTCCCACCTGTGGGGATGAAACGTCTAATGAAGTCTTCGCGCCATTGTGGAGACCCATGTGCACTGAAAAGCCTTGATTTATAGAAGTGAAGACGTTCAGCAAATCTAAAGCTGGGGAACACTAACATTGGTGTTAACCATTTTTTCTGAAAAGTTTAGGAACTTGTTTACATAGATCATAAAAAATAATTTTAAAGTAATATTCTAAATGAGCACATTGGGACTTCAGAATATTAGATATGTTGCTTTCTGTCACACAAGTTATTTAGAGATTTTTGGGCACTGTTTATTTGAATGGTATTCTATATATTTTGCATAAATCAAATTCTTTGAAGCAATTGAGAAATAGGAATGGAAATGTTTCTATAAAGGAAGGTATCTCTGCACAGCTTAAGAGGCCCTAAAAATTATATTGAATTACATTGCAATCTGGTAAGCCATGGTTTATTCATGAAGAAAACAGAATAATCTTAGAAGCATGCTTTGTTTAAAGAAAATGATTTTATTTAAGATATTTCATTTAAAATATTCATCAGTCTTTTTTAAAATAATTTTTTGGTGTATAATTCAGGCAGACAACATGATGCTATGCAATACATATAGATAGTAAAACGTTGCTATAGGAAGCAAATGAAGATGTCCATCATCGCACATAGTTCCCCATTTTTTTGCGTGTGGCAAGAGTGGCTAAAATCTACTAAGTGTGAATTCTATGTACAGTACAATTTTATTATATGTAATCTCCATGTTGTTTGTTAGACCTCTGAACTTGTTCCTTTTATGTTTCTGCTACTTTGTATTCCATGATCTGCATTTTCCTATTTCCCCCCTTCAATACTCTCTTCATCGTCCCACTTCTGATATCTGATAACCATTATTTTTCTTTCTATCTCTGTGTATTTGAAATGTGTGTATATATATATCTATACATTCCACAAACAAGTGAATTTATGCAGTATATTTATTTCTGCCTAGATTATTTCATTTTGCATATTTAAACTCAAAATAAAAATATTTTGGCACATTTTAGAAATTTTAAATTAATTTTTTGAAACGTATTTCCTAGAGACAATAAGATTTTCTTTGAGCAAGTATTAAAAACATAATTTCATTTACTCCATGGTGTAAGTGAGAAGCTATTGTATAGCATCAAACTTTTGGAAATATAAATTTAAATTGTTTAAACTACAAATTGTGAAAATTAATAACATTTTATTCATTATAATATAAATTATAATTAAATATTATACATATATATCCCTTAAACAATTAAATATATGTTTAAAATTTAATTTGTCTTTAATGTTAAAGGTTTAGTTTTCCCCAAGTTGGTTTATGATACTAGTAGTATCACTCCTAGTGCTCACTCCTAAAGGAAATATTGAAAAGATGGCAAAGTCCTTGCTGGGTTAATTTATACATATAAGGTAGGAGATGTTAAAACATTTGGAGACTCACAATGACATGAAAGCTCATTTTAAAATAATTTGCAGCATACCTAATAAACTACTATACTCACAAGGACTTCAGTAGTCTAAAAATAAGAGATTTTAATTTTAACACTTCTAAACTTTCCGATCACCCCTGCTAATTTTTGTTAATCTCTCTGCAATTAATTTCTTAAGTCTATAACATGAGAAATGGTCATAATAATAACAAAGCATCAGTGCTGTTTTCTCTGTAATAGCAAACAAAGTGATTAAACTATTTTAGAAATAGCATGCTCTATATTGTGTGTTGTTGGTATTACAAAGTAATGAAACAAATATATGAGGCCAGTAGGTGCTCAGAAATTATAATTTTTTTAATAATACATGAATAAGTAAATTATTCAATTAAATGAATAAACACCCTTTACTGAACACCTATGCAGCACAGGCACTCTGCTCGGCTATAATAGCTAACATTTGTTAACTAATTTTATTTGGCACCTGGTGGTGCTTTATATTAATTGTCATATTTAGTTGTCAGAACAACACTCTGAGGTAGGTATTATGACCTTCATTTTTCTCATGAAATTTTGAAGACAAGGCCTCAAAGAGACTAATCCATGTCCCACAATTACATATTTAGTGATCTGTCTTCATGATTACTATAACTTAGTTATTCTTACTATACCACACTGCCTGTTGGTAAATAAGTGAAAGAATGACTGAATGAATAGATGTGAGATTTATCAAGAAATACACTTATTTAACACCTTCATTTCGTAGGAGTTAATTATTCAAAAGGTCTGCATCTTAATCCTTGGAATCTGTGACTATGTTATGGTGCATAAAAAAAGGAATTGAAGCTTTTTTGAATAATGAAAGTTACATTACTAATCAGTGACCGTAAAACAGGGAGACTTGCCTGGGTTATTCAGATAGGCATAAGGTAATCAGAAGGGTCCTTAAAAGAAGAATAAGGGGTAGCATGTGAAAAGTGAGGTGTGTGAGAAGGACCCACTTTTGCTGGCTTTGAATAGGGATATCAAGTCAAGGAATATGTGTTCCCTTTATAAAGTGGATAAGGGCATAACTTGGATTCTCCTGAAAGGACTCATCCCTATCAACACGTTCATTTAAACCCAGTGAACCTGTGTGGACTGCTGCCCTACAGAACTGTAAAATAATAAATTCGTATTGTTTTAACTCATTTCCTGTGCAGTATTTTTTTAAACAACAGCAGTAGGGAACAGATGCAGTTAGTCTTTGCAGCTTTAGTTGTTTTTCTTTGATAAAGCACATGACAATTTCTAAAATAAATAAAATAATGCCCCCCCACTTTGGTCTAGTTTATCTTAAGTGGGTCACTATAAAACCTGAAGAACAGATATGGTTCTGCCCCTTCCAAGGTTTCTGGCAGTCCTGAGGATGACTCCAGTCATCAAGATCCTAAAGAAAAAAAATAAAAAAAGTTTACATTTTATGTCAAGATTTATCATTGAATGCTATCCTGAAATTTTAGTTTCCAGAACGTTTAAGTACAACTTTTATAAGAATATCAAATAAAGATATGCCAAATATTTACTCAACTCCTTATAAGGGCTTGAAATCCTATTATGGGATGGATAAAATAATATACTTTAGAAACAAGTATTAGAAAGAAACTTCTAGGTTTCACACAAAAATTGGTAATATTACAAGGGAATTAAACTGAAACTTTGGGATAATTTTAACTAGAAAGAAATTATTTGCATCTCTCCTTTTCAAGGCTTTCAAATTGGCATGGAACATCAGAGACTCTGTGCGCTAATTGATTGTGAGTATCTAAGTTCCCCACCAAAATGGAATAATCACTGAGGAGGACTTTAACAATGACCTTGAGAGATTGTAGACAGTCCTACATGGATGTATTACTTCTGTTTTCAAATTCGGTGTCACCTTATTTACAATCCCCCCCAAACTTATTACGAATAATGTCCAAAGGTTATTCTTGAGTGCAAAAAATACCCATTTTATTGTGGGTTTCCTGCTTATTTACGTAGATGTAAGTGGTGTCATTGTCTTTAACAGTAAAAGCTCTTCCAGAGTGAACAATATAAAAATTGAAATCAGGAGTTTTTGTTTTAGAAATGTTAGTAGAGAATATAGGATTAAATATTTTTATTTATCTGAAGCCGACCTTAATAAAAAAATGAGTAAGGATTTAAAATTTTTAAAGACTGTTCTTTCTATTCCTTCTGAAGGTTAACAAATCAAGTCTAAGAATTTCTCATCAGAGCTCTCTCTTACAATCTTTACAGATGTTGATTTTTGCTTTGCTTTTCTAATTTGTTACAGTCAATAGCTTGCCAGAAAATGATCTTTATTACCACTTGTGAGGCTGAGACACTTTTAGATATTGACAAGGCACCAAGCAGCTTCTCATGAAAGGGCTCAGTAGCATGAACTCTACTTGTTAAGTAAAAAACATGTTCCTAGTGCTGAGTTTCTCACATTTAGTTACAGGTAAGTGATGTCTTCTCACATATTGTATTACATGGAGGAAGAAGCTTGTCTTCATCACCAATGGAATGCATGATCCTTATTTTCCTATTCAATAAACTATTTCTATGAAAAATTAGAAAGCTCATTAAAATTACGTGATTCTAAAATGTAAATTTTAGTGTCAATGAGATCCCATTTAATTTTTGTCCATTGAGAGTTAGAAATAAACTGAAAAGATAATTTATATAGCCATTAAAAAATGCTAAAAATCAATATTCCAAAACAAATAACTATAATTAAATTTTTCTCACTGGGTCATTTGTAAATGATTCTTTTTGCTTTGAGTTTGGGTTTCCCCATCACCTTTCATATACTTGCCTGCTTCTTGCATATGGCCTTAGAAATTGATTTAGTTTGTATTACATATTTATTATAAATCTTTAGGGCTGTCTAAGCAATGTTACCTTTAAGCATTGAAACATAGTAATAAATCAATTTTTTGAAATGCCATTGATAAGTACCCACTATAGTCTTTCCATGAGTCTCTGAGATTATTTTGGTTTGTTGAAGACACAAAGTCTGGCCTATAGACTGTATTAGCCTTGAGTGCAAGAATTTGTTGTTTGCAGTTATTATTTGCAATGTCTAACAAATCAGAAAGCAGGAGAGTAAAATTTTTTATGAATAAAATACATAATTATTGCATATTAATTTGACCATTTTTTTCTTCAACGTAGAACTTATTATTTATGCTGAGGCCATGAACACCCATCCGGGGCCTTTTAATGCATTTTGCCCACTGAAAATCTCTGAAACACATATGAAAGTAATTTACACATTTGTCTTTTATTTGGCAACACTTTCCATGACGAGTTTATAATAATGTCAGAGTTAATTGAGAAACAGAAAGCATTCTAAATAAACAAAATTATCTAGTATGTTTTTGTACAAAGAGAAAATAATTATTTGAAACTGCCCCCAAAGGACTTCTGAAAAAAATACACATTTTGAAAAATAAATGTTTTTCTTTTCTTTCTATACTTAGGGTTTGTTCTTAAGAAGGCAAAATCTAAAGAATTATCAATAGAGTTTGGTCACTTGACTAAGCATGACTCAACAGCCCTGGAAAACAATAGTTTGATTATTTATGAATCAAAGTGCTAATATAAATAAACACAGAATGTGACACGATTTAAAGATCCTTAGCTCTTTCACCATCAAGGCTATGGTAAAGTCAGCAGGGAGCCAGATTTTATTCTTGTGACACATGAAATCTGTCTGAAAAGATAATACAGAAAGCAGCAACAAAATTTTACTACTATTGGTTAAAACAGTACTACTGATCTCAGATTAAAGTGACATTTATCAGAGAGGAAAATAAATCCTAGTTTGGTATTACATAATACTTCTCAGTCAAGGATTCACGTTACTTCTGTAGTTTAAAATTATTTTATAAAAATAAATAAAGACACAAAACTTTGTTAAAGATTGATGCTTTTATGCTGCTTTTAAACTAATTTGCAGTTACTATACGCAGACAAGTAAGTGACTTTCTGAAACTATATCTTTATCTAATTAAATATTGTCTTTATCTCTTTTACATTCAGGAAAAACCTGACATGTTACTTTAGATCAAAAGTAGCCTCAATTGTTCACTCAAAATCAAACATCATTCCATTTTTGCGTACAAAATTGAACTTTTCACCACTGTCCGTCTAGTATGTCTTAAAACACATTAACTAAACTATGAACCAAATTAACCAAATTCCATTTTCCTGCTAGCATCAAAAGGATCTAGAAATTTATACCCCATTTCTAACCACTTAAGAAGAAGGTGTTCAATTTATAAAAATTTCTTAATAAAATTTGTAAATCAAGATGCAACCCTGGGAAATATAAACCGGAGAAAATATTTGCATATTCTTATCCATAAATTGACTTTGGATAATTTCTCAGTGGAAAGCAATTGAATTACTCGAATTCAAACATGTCTTTTTTTTATTGTCATCAACACAGTTACTGATAATGCTTTCAAATTGAATATCATTGAAATTATGCAACAATATTTTGTGCAACATTATTTCTCTGCTTGGTAAACATCGCCTGAAATTTATTATGTATTAGAATCCCCCATACACTGTTTTTGCTGTGATCATGGTGGTGCTGGTGGTGGCTGGTTCTCTGATACAGTCTTAGTGATAGTTCCAAAAGACGTACTTACTCAAATTACTTGAGGTTTCCCTATTTGACTTTGGTCTAATTTTAGTCACAGGAAATAGTTTAGAATGTAATCCTGCCTATATAAATGGACTGCCCTCTCATTATTTGTGTTTCTGATATAATCATGTTACCTCTGTCACTAGTTCTACTCTCGTCCCTTCCTTGATTTATATAACTTCCATCTACAACATCTCAGTTGTTCAATTCCCTGTCCCATAGTGGTTACTAATTTCACAAAAGTCTCTGAACCCAGGTGCCTGCATTGGTATCCTGCTTCCTTCATGTGATTAATTCTCTATTCATCAGTATCCACACGAGTAAAAAGTATATTGATGTGTTGATTACAGAATCCAGCTATTGGGGATGCATCTTTCATGGTATCTGGAATTTAGAAAGTGCTTTACTGAGTGTTAGTTACTACTATTCCTGTGTTTAGGAGAAAATGCACAAAGTAGGGATATACTGAGAGATAGTAAACGACTGTTTGAGATGGGAAGTCATGAACAGTTCAGCTTGCATTACACCTTCGGTTTCCAAAGAGGCATATTACTGAAGGAAATGATCTTCATGAGCCTAGTTAAGATGGCATCAGAAAAAAGGTTTTGGATATGTATGTGCACATTTGTGTTAGGACAGAATTACCAAGGCCTGATGAAAGTGAGACAACTGTTGAGCAACGTATTCAGAAATGAAAACAGGTGTTCTCATAGAAGAGATACCAATTACACTTTAAAGAAAAGTCATTTGTACATTTTTTTTTTTTAACACAGAAAGGGAGTGGGAGTAGGAAAGGTTGTGGCAAACTAAAAGAGAAACAAGCAGCATGAGCCAGAGGTCTACTGTGAGGAAGGAAATGAAAGACTGGAATCATATTGCACATGAGCAGGGCCCAGACCTGAGATGTGAAAAATGCCCCCTGTGCTATATCCCTGCTGTCACACTGATGCCGTGTTCTGTAGGACTTCAGATATGCTGAGTGCCCCAGTCCTCCACGTTTTTGGGGGGAGGACTCTATTCATTTCCTTGACCAACTGGGTACTTGATATTCTTTGAGGTTCCAGGTTTATTATCTCTTTTCAAAATACTTAGCATTTCTGTGCTAAAAAAAAAGAATGGGGGGCGGCGCCTATTGCTCAGAGGAGTAGGGTGCCTGCCCCATATGCTGGAGGTGGCGAGTTCAAACCCAGCCCCTGCCAAAAACTGAAAAAAAAAAAAAGAATGGGTAGTTAGCAACTGCAAATTCCTGGATATCAATAACTATCATTAGTGACTTCTGCTGTTTTGTTTCCAAGGTCTTTGTTTATATTAATATCATTCTCTCCCGATTTATCCTATTTACCAGCAACCAGTTCAGTTCAAAGTGCTCTAAAGACTTATTTTTTTTTTTAAATTAAATCATAGCTGTGTACATTAATGTGATCATGGGGCACCATACACCAGTTTCATAGACCGTTTGACAGATTTTCATCACACTGGTTAACATAGCCTTCCTGGCATTTTCTTAGTTATTGTGCTAAGACATTTACATTCCACATTTACTATGTTTCACATATACCCTTGTAAGATGCACCGCAGGTGTAATCCCACCAATCTCACTCCCTCTGCCCACCTCCCCCCTCCCTCCCCTCCCGTTCCCCCTTTCCCCTATTCTTAGGTTGTAACTGGGTTATAGCTTTCATGTGAAAGCCATAGATTAGTTTCATAGTAGGGAACTTTTTCTTCCATTCTTGGGATACGTTACTAAGAAGAATTCTGCATCAATTGAGAGAATCATATGGTCTTTGTTTTTTAATTTGTTTATGTGCTGAATTATACTTATAGATTTATGAATATTGAACCAGCCTTGAGGCCCTGGGATAAAACCGACTTGGTCATGATGTATAATTTGTCTGATATGTTGCTGGATTCTGTTTGTTAGGATCTTGTTAAATATTTTTACCTCTATACTCATTAGTGAAATTGGTCTATAATTTTCTTTTCTTGTTGGGTCTTTTCCTGGTTTGGGGATCAGGGTGATGTTTGCTTCATAGAACGTGTTGGGTAGTCTTCCTTCTTTTTCTACCTTTTGGAACAGGTTGAGTAATATAGGTACTAATTCCTCTTTCAAGGTTTGGTAGAATTCTGACGTGAAACCATCTAGTCCCAGGCTTTTCTTTTTAGGGAGGTTTTGTATAGTTGATGCTATTTCAGAACTTGATATGGGCCTATTCAACATTTGCACTTGATTCTGGCTAAGTCTTGGAAGGTGATGTGCTTCCAAGTATTGGTCAATTTCCTTCAGATTTTCATATTTCTGAGAATAAAGTTTCTTGTAATATTCATTAAAGATTTTTTGAATTTCTGAGGAGTCTGTTGTTATTTCATCTTTGTCGTTTCTGATTGATGAGATTAGAGATTTTACCCTTTTTTTCCTAATTAGGTTGGCCAAAGGTTTATCTATTTTATCGACCTTTTCAAAAAACCAACTTTTTGATTTATTGATCTGTTGTATAATTCTTTTATTTTCAATTTCATTTACTTCTGCTCTAATTTTGGTTATTTATTTTCTTCCACAGGGTTTGGGGTTGGAATGTTCTTCCTTTTCCAGTTGCTTGAGATGTCCCATTAAGGTGTTAACTTGCAGTGCTTTCAGTGCTATAAATTTCCCTCTTAGGACTGCCTTTGCAGTATCCCAGAGGTTCTGATAATTTGTGTCTTATTGTTGTTTTGTTCCAAAAATTTGGCAAGTTCCTTCTTAATCTCATATCTGACCCAGCTATCATTCGGCATAAGGTTATTTAACTTCCATGTTTTTGTATGAGTATGCAGATTCCTGTTGTTACTCAGCTCAACTTTAATTCCATGGTGGTCCGAGAAGATGCAAGGAATAATTTCTATTCCTTCAAATTTACTGAGGTTACACTTGTGACCTAAGATGTGATCGATTTTGGAATAAGTTCCTTGGGCTGATGAGAAGTATGTGTATTCAGTTTTGTGGGATGAAATGTTCTGTAGATGTCTGCTAAATCCAAATGTTGGATGGTTAGGATTAAATCTAAAATTTCTTTCCTCAGCTTCTTATTGAAGGATCGATACAACACTGACAAAGGAGTGTTGAAATCTCCGACGATTATGGAGCTGGAGGAAATCAAGTTGCTCATGTCTGTTAGACTTTCTCTTATAAATTAAGGTGCATTCTGGTTGGGTGCATAGATATTAATAATTAAAATCTCATCATATTGAGTGTTACCCTTAACAAATATGAAATGACCATTCTTATCCTTCCTTACTTTTGTTGGTTTAAAGCCTATTGTATCTGCAAATAAAATTGCAACACCTGCTTCTTTCTGATTACCATTTGCCTGAAATATGGATGATCATCCTTTCACCCTGAGTCTATATTTGTCTTTTAAGGTAAGATGTGACTCTTGTATGCAACAAATATCTGGCTTGAGTTTTTGTATCCAGTCACCTAACCTAATGTGAACAGTTTAAGCTGTTCACATTAATGGAGAATATTGATAAGTCAAGTAAAATTTTGGGTGTCGAGTATTTCAAAAGTCCAGTGGACATTTTTAATCCTTTCACCAGTGTGGAAGTTGGAGTTTGATCAAGAGTTTCTGAGTGAGTTTATTTTTGTGGTAGAGGATTGGGTTGGTCATTACGGAGGATAGATCTGAGAATATCCTGAAGAGCTGGTTTGGTTATGGCAAATTTCTTCAACATATGAATGTCATTAAAGTATTTAATTTTTCCATCATAAATGAAACTCAGTTTAGCTGGATATAGGATCTGGGGTTGAAAGTTATTTTGCTTTAGGAGATTAAAAGTCAATGACCACCCTCTTCTGGCTTGAAAAGTTTCAGCAGAGAGATCTGCAGTCATTCTAATGTTCTTCCCTTTGTAGGTAATGGATTTCATACATCTGGCTGCTTTGAGAATTTTCTCCTTCATATTAACTTTAGTGAAGTTAATTATGATATGCCTGGGGGATGTCTTATTGGGGTTGAGTCGTGCTGGGGTTCTGAAGCTGTCTGCTGTCTGAATTTCAGAATCTCTAGGCATTTCTGGAAAATTCTCTTTCATAATTTCATGGAGAAGGGCCTCTGTGCCTAGTGAGGCTACTTCATCTGTTTCAGGGATTCCAATGAGTCGGATATTAGCCTTCTTTGAATTGTCCCAGAGCTCTCTGAGAGAATGATCCATTTTTGCTTTCCATTTCTCTTCCTCTTTGACAGTTTGGGAGCATTCAAAGGCTTTGTCTTCAATGTCAGAAATCTTTTCTTCTGCTTGCTCCACTGTGTTACTGAGGGCTTCTACTGTATTTTTCATATCTTTGAGGGCTGCAAATTCTTGCTTCAGTGTGTCTAAGTCTTTGGTGGTTTTGTCTTTAAATTTGTTAAATTCTTGAGCCAACTTTTGAATTTCTCCTAAAATTCCTAATTCTGATTTTTGAATTGCTGCTTGAAGTTCTAATTCCAAATTTTCCCCCACTTTATTAATCTTTTTTGCAATCCAAATTCTAAATTCGATTTCTGACATCTCAGCCAGTTGTTTATGAATGGGATCTTCAATTACATCTGCCATATCTTTCCTTGGGGGTGTGTGATTTATTCTGGTTATTTATGTTACCTGAGTTTTTCCACTGATTCCGCCCCATGATTATTTTACTCCCTTTGATTTTTCCCCTGGAGCTTTGTCGAGGACCTGTACAGTGCTGTGGCCTGAGAAACTGGGGCTAAGTGGTTCTGTCTTGTTTTCAGCTGGTTTCTACTCGACCCTAGTGAAACAGTTACTCTGGGTTGAAGTCTTAGCTATGGATAAATACCAACAATTAAGTCACCCCACCCACCATAGGCAATAATTGGAAAAGGAAAATCAAACCTTCGTACAACCACACACCCAGGGCACCACCTGAATAGTCCTTGGGCAATTGGCTCAGTACAAAAGGTCCAAATCAATTGTCTCTGTCAGCACATGTCTCGGGTGGGAGAGTTTAAGAGGTCTCTGGGAACTGGATCACAGGGGTCTGGTGACTACTCTCATATGGCTTGCTCCAGTGCTGCATGGAGTCAGGCAGAGCCACCCAGCAAATAGATCAGTCTGGGAAGGTTGATGCCTCCTTCCCCAACTTGCACCTCTGTCACATCCAGTCACTGATAGCTCTGCAGTTGGCTGACCCAGTTGCCTGTAGTGAACAGATACTCCAGGGGTTTTCACATGCCTGAATCACAGGGAGATCTGCCAGGCCTCTGTGCTCTGCCTCTATCTAGCAGGAGAAGGTGAGTACTGACAGCCTCAGGCACTTGATGAAGGTTGGGGGGTGTTCACTCAGGTCCAGCCCAGCACCTGATTGATGTTACTGACAGAACAAAACAGAACAGAACAGTACAGAACAGAACAAGTTTGCAGGATTTTGTCTGTTCCTGTTAAGTTCCCCTGCAGAAGAGAAGCTGTTTTGAGTTTTAAAGTACTGTCTTTGCTCCTGCAGTTTTGTATTCAGTTACCTGTCAGTTCTATCCTGCTGCTTTCCTTTGTCTGTAAGCTGATGATCCCCTGAGTGCTAGATGCATCTTAGGTTCAGTAAAACGGTTCTCTGGGTCAGCCCTGCCCTGGGAACTTCCCAGGACTGTGAGTTGTTACCACAGGCAAATCCTTTACTCATGGGTGGTTGCCCAGGGAGATGGGGTGTGGCTTCAGAATATCCAGGAGAAGATGGTTGCTGCTTTAAGCCTCCGTTGCTCTGGTGTGATTCCCTCTCAGCCAACCATCCTCTCCTTGCTCCCGTGCCCCAGAGTCAGCACTGACCAGCTGCAGTTTAGGCACTGTCCACACACCTTGAGAAATCACCCAAGAATCCAGACTCCTGGAGGACAGGCTTCCAGACCTCAGAGTGAGAGTGGAGAGGAGTGCTGGGAGCTCAGAGTTGCAGGTAGAGAATATATACAGTTTTACACAGTTTTATGCCTGACCGTATTACTGCTAAAAAAACGGTTACTGCTCCATGCCTCAGGGAAGTGCTGATCTGGTGTGGTTTCCTCTCAGCTGACCATCTTCTCCTTGCTCCCATGCCCCAGAGTCAGCACTAACCAGCTGCAGTTTGGGCACTGTCCACACCCCTCGAGAAATCACCCAAGAATCCGGACTCCTGGGGGACAGGCCTCCAGATCTCAGAGCGAGAGTAGAGGGGAGTTCTGGGAGCTCAGAGTTGCAGGTAGAGAATATATACAGTTTTATGCCTGGCAGGAGAACACCGTGACACCCTAGTAGGGGAGGTAGGTCCAGTTTTTAAAGGGTCTGTCCCCTAAAGACTTCTTTTTTCCAAGCATGATCATAGACTTTAGTGTTTTAACTGTTCACCTGTACCACAAAAGAGATCTGTAAATCCTTGAACTTGTCAAGTTACATAACCTTCACATTATCCACATTTAATTTCATGTTAATGTCAAACTTTCTGATTGATCTCTTCAATAAAAAAGTAAAGAAAATGTCTCTTCTAAAAGACATTACATGGCCTGGTGTCAGGGCTCATGCCTGTAATCCTAGCACTTTGGGAAGCAAAGGCAAGTGGATGGCCCAAGTTCAGGAGTTTGAGACCAGCCTGAGCAAGAGTGCAACCCTGTCTCTACAAAAAATAAAAAAAAATAGCTGAGTGTCATGGTGGACATCTGTAGTCCCAGCTACACAGGAGGCCGAGAACAAAGTATCACTTGAGCCCAAAATTTTGAGGTTGCTGTGAGCTTATGATGACACTTTAGCACTGGACCAATGGTGAGAGTGAGACTCTGTCCTAAAACAAACAAATAAATAAATAAATAAATAAATAATAGTACACACATGATGTCTGCATGGGTCAAAAGCAAAAGCATGCAGACTTGAAATTTTGTTTCAACTACTTAGATTTTCCATGAGACAAGACAAAGAATGCCTTTGTTTTATATCATTAATGCACAAATAAATGCTTTACTTACCTTTTCTTTACCTGACACCAAGAATTTATAAGCTTTTTTTGTAAGAACATACAAAGGAAATGATCTCTTTAAAACCACAAATTCTCACACATTGGTAAAAAGCTAAAAATTACAGTAGAAACTTCATAGTTGACCAACACCCTATGTTGAGAACCTTCCTTAGGTTGACATAATTTTTACAGACTGGCCATGCACCACCTGTACTCAGCAGAAGACTATGTATTGACCACCTCTGTACGTTGTTATCTTGACAACCTAGACTGTGACACACAAAAAATAGCAATTTACCATCTGTAATTTGACCAGTTGAGTCCACTCTACACTCAGGGTAGAAGATGTGGGCTTTGCCCCTTTGCTGTATTACTTTTTTCTCTAGGATAATTTCTTTTTTCATGTTATATTATTAGCATGTGATGGAATAGGCCTAATATCCTATTGTCTTTTACTTGTTGTGGAAGATTTTTTTCAATGTAAAGGACTGGTCTCAATTGTAGGTACATCCTGCAGTGTACTGAAAAATGTTATAGTTAATTGAGACGTGATGGCCCAAAGAAAGAACTCAATGAGCTGATATTGAAGGAATTTTTTCTTCTTCCACCTGTTCTGGAAAACAGAAGCCAAAGAAAGACAGTGAAACAGTTTGGTGTCAGCAAGACTACATTTAGCAACATCCAAAAATGTAAACATTGGAGAGATATGGTAAGGAAAGTAGAAACCTACAGCAGAAAGGGAGGAAAATTTCCCTTGGTAAAGACAATAAAACAGCATGAAGCAGGTTCACAAAAATAAGGACAATTAATACCTCAATCGCTGGGCCAATGACCCAGGAAGTTGCTAATAATTTTTCAAAGGAATTAGGGAAGGCAGATTTTCAAACATCAGAGGTTGGTCTCGAAAAAGTTAAGCTGTGACACAAGATCTCCCAGAAAGTCTTGTGTGGTGAATCCAACAAAGTTCCAGTAGAAGTTGTGGAAGAGTTTATCAAAACATACCTGGACTAGACAGACACTTTGCAGATGATGACGTCCTCAATGTTGAAGAGTGCAGACTCTTTTTTAAGATCATGCCTGACAGGACCCTCATCATGAAGGGTAGCACATGTAATAGCAGAACACTTTACAAAGAACATTTTGCAGTTCTGCTTGGTGCTGTGTCAAGCAGAGAGAAATTAAAGTCCTTGATAATTAATAAATCACTAAAAACACACTCATACAAAAACCTGAAGCCCAAAAACCTTTCTGTCTCATGGAGATCAAACAATACCCATGTATGACAGATACCCTATTTGAAACTTCGATATGTATTGACTAAGAAATGAAGAAGAAGAAATGATATATTCTATGGGCGTTAAGCAATAGCCCTAGGCCACCCACAATTGAATCATCTTACAAACATGACACTGAAATTTCTGCCTGCAAACACCTCATAAAAAATCCGGCATGTTCTCTTGTGTAGACCTGCAGAAATAAAAGAACAAAAATCCCACTCTTGACCAACCAGTGTTGAGGATATTTTCTTTACTTACATTTGTAATAAGAATAAGAAACACACATTATTAACTATTTTTTGAGAAAGAATAATTAAGCCATGGGAAAACAGTAAATGTATTGATTTTGTATTGATATCATATGTATTATTTTATTGTGTTTTGATTATGCATTATTTACTATGATACTCTAATAAAAGCTCTATAGGCAGTAAAGTGTATGTATGTATCAATACAGTAGGCCTACTTTCTTTTTGAACATGTCCATATGTTCACCATTTATAGTCTCTTGGGTGGGTAACTTACAGAGGTTCTATTGTATTTTTTTAAAGTACTACACAGACAAAATTATTCGATTTTCATGGCCAGTCATCTCTTTCTTAGAAATGTATCACTTCTATTATTTTCTTTCCTGCTTTAATGATTGATACCATGTAGGACTGTCATTACTTGAGACTTTAATTATTGCAATGTTTAATGAGTTCAAATTCAATTTCTCTATCCTGTAATATTTTCTGAACACTATAGCTTTTGTAACTTCTTAAAATAATTATGGCCGTGCAATTTTCTTGCTAAAATGTCTATAAAAATCCATTTATTCATTGAATAAATATTGGATGCATATTATAGTCTACTCCCTACTCTAGGTCACATGTATACAGTAATTTATAAAACATAAACTGACTCTAATGTCATGAAGTATAAATTCTAATTTTAATAAGTACAGAGTAATATGACAGAGAGTGATAGGGTGAAAGCTACTTGAAGGCTGGTCAAGGAGTCAGGGAAAGGCCTTCTAAGCTGACATTCTAGTTAATCTGTGTGGAGAGTCAGCCAAGAAAGTGACTGGAAGCAGAGCATTATAGACAAAGTTTAAAGACCTACAGAGACTATGGTGCAAAAGCAGAGATGATCTGTTCTGCCCCTCAGCATGAGGAAGAGACTGGAAAAAGATGAGGTAGAAAAGGAAGGCTGGGCCAGATGGTGTTGGAATTTCAGGCCATGGAAAAGGCTTTGTATTTCATTCTGAGTGCACTGTGATTCACTGTGAGTGCAATGTGATGCCTTCTAAGTGCAATGTGATTCATTCTAATTGCAACGTGATTTCAATGTATAATTAGGACTTTTTTTGCATTCCAAGCTACAGACTTGTGAGTAACTTTTAGGGGAAAAAGGATAATTCAATGGAAAAACATTGGACTATTTTACAAAACTTAAGGCTCACAATGGAGTTAGATCTTAGGAATAAAACTCAGAATTAGAGACCTACTGTGAATAAATGCTGCCCATTTTCTTCATATCTGCCTCTTTCAGTGCATTGTTCTCTCTCTTCTTTTTCTTTCCTCCTTGTGGAACATAGCCATCCATCAACAGACCCCAAGAGCCACAGTTAAAACACTGACACAGAACTCCCCTGCCCATTGTCCCCTACCCCATCTCTCTCTGTCTCCTTCTTTCTCTATCTTTGTCTCTGTGTCCCCTCTTCTCTCAGTTGCTTCTAAAATTTGCAGCTAGGTCATAATTATACAACCAACTGTGTACAACATAAAAAGCATCAATGAAGAGACCTATTGTTCCCAGAAGTGCTACTGCATTGAATATCCTGCAATTCCTAGACATTGGGAAAGAAGGCACAAGTAAGTACATTATTTTAGTAATTATTTATGTTTTCTAAGCACTCATAATTTCCTATGTTCATTTCAACTAAGTAGACAGGAAATGAGTTATCATGCCAGTTTTAGAGATAAACTTGGAGTTAAACATTTAATATCTTGTTCATGGTGAACAGCAAGCTGTTGGCTGAGAGATGTATTTTATTTTGGAGACAAAGTTATCTATATCCATTTTATAATGCAACACAGAGGATTAAGGCAAATATTTTTCCCTAGCATTCAAGGTGCTCCATAATGCTTTACAAAATGATTGCTAAGTGAAACTACTTTGCAATTTTTAATGTGTCACTCAGGTAATCTTGAAGGAAACTTACACTCTGCAACTCTGCCAGGATTAATTAAGTCTTGTGTTCATATTTGTGCTAGGGAACACTTAAGTATAATTCTTCTAGATAGTGAATTGTTATTCACATATTACTCAGTATTGTCATTATGAGAGAAAATTGTAACTGTTAATTCCATATAAACTTACAACGGTAGCTTCTGACTTCCAAGATACTTATCCCATTTCCCTGCATTCTTCTAACCTCTTTCTATCACTGATACATAGCTACTACTTGATTATGCTTTTTGTCCAAGAGACACAAATGCAGAAGATATTTAGCTCTTGGACACCATGTAATATTAAGCCAGGAGGTAGAATAACTTCTATTCTTCATTAGAAATTATGTATCATGGTTTTCAGCCTTTGCCTGGAGTCTAGACATTTTTTATCCTCATTCTTTGTCATTTCAGCAGCTCAATTAATAGATTCCTCAAAATCCATGTGTATCTATCTTCTTAGCTCCACCACCATGTAAAGGTGATGTCACCTTTAGTCATCTAATCAGTTTCTCCACTTGCTTATTTCAACCTGTCCAGTTCATTCATTCTCCATAGATGAACCTAAATATTGCATTTATATCCCTAGAAAGATCCTATATTCTTTTTAAAACATTTCCATGATTTCTCCTTTGACTAAGAATAATAGAGCAGGTCCTTGAATTCTATCACTCTGTTATAATGTTGATAAGAGTAATTAAATCAATTCCGAGCTGGGATTACGGTCTATGTGGAGTTTCCGCATTTTCCCCATGTCTGTGTAGTATTCTACTTTCCTTTTACTTCCCAAATTCTGGTTCCTAACCCCGGGGTCATGGACTAATACCAATCCATGGCCTGTTAGGAACCAGACCACATTTCAGGAAGTGAGAAGTTGGTGGGGCAAGAAACCTTGTCTGTATTTATAGCTGTCCCCCATCCCTTGCATCACTGCCTGAGCTCTGCTTCCTGCCGTATCAATTATTAGATTATTTTTTTTTAGAATATAAAAGTGTAAGTTTATTTTATAATAGAGAAAGGGAAAAGGAAGAGATGGGAAAGAGAGGGAGAAGAAAGAAGAGAACAAGGAGTGAGGGAAGGGAGAATGGGGAAGGGGGGAGAAACAAAAGCAAGAGAATGGCATGGCATCCCAAAGAAAGAAAGAAAGACTTGGGCACCAGGTTCTTACAGGAGTGTGCCTCTGCTCTAAGATGTTCGTGTGAGAAATCTAGGTGGTACGCTCCTTATGAAAATCTAATGTGATCTGAAGTGCAGCTGAGGTGATGATGATGGCACTGGGGAGCAGATATTGATTATCATATCTGGGGTTGACTGCACAGAAATCATAATAAATCAATTTCTTGCAGACTCATATTAAAACACCCTCCCCCACCAACCATGGAAAAATTATTTTCCATGAAACCAGTCCCTGGTGCCAAAAAAGTTAGGGACTGCTGTTCACAAAGATGTGCACGTTGGGTTCACTGGCATGTCTGAAGTGCTCCAGGTTGAGTGAGCACGGCGGTTTGTGTGGCTACACACTGTGACGGAATGGCATCCTGTCCACACTGGGTTCCTGCCCTTGCCTCTAGGATGCCACGTTGGGCTCTGGACACACCAACCTAAGGGTTAAGACATGAATAAGTGGGTAAATAATTATCTTATTTGTTTATATTAATCATAATTAAATGTGTACAGCTTGCATATACATCAATATTTAATACAAGAATGTCTTGGGTCTTTATTTAGAAGTTCAGTGACTTTTTTGTGACCAAAAACATGCCATAGGAACTTAACTCTTGTTTACATCAAGTAGTTGATAGTGAAATTTATTTCTTTATATATTGTTTCACTTTAAGTCACGTTTCCAAGAGCCTGTTGATGATGTTATGTAAGGATTTACTGTATATAACTCTATGCCTTGTTTCTGCCAAACCTAGCCTGCCTGGAAGTTCAAGTTAAAATTTTCAAAAAACTTCCCAAACTCATCTGATGCCTTTTACATTTCTCTCCATGTTTTATTTTCTCTCTTCCAGAGTTGTATTTGTTGTTGCTGTTGTTGTTCGTTTTTCTTTTAAATGCCCTTTCACATTCTCTAGATAATGCTGTATTTCTTCTGGCTCCAGAATTTCTAAAGTAACTTTTTTTCCTTCTATGTGAAATATAGAGTGCAATTCTCCTAGATTCCCCTAGATAGAGATATTGATAAAGATATCCTTGTCATCCTTCAACTTAAATGCCAATACTTAGAAATAGCTGCCTAGAAAGAACTGCCTATCTAATTTCCTCTTCTTAGTGTTTTTACAACACCTTACTTATTATTGTGTTGTAAACTGGAGTAAAGCAAAGGGACATTGAATTATTGTTTTCCAAAACATCATTGTTCCTTAATAGTTAGAGATAAATGAGGGATCTGTATCTCCTCTTCCTAACTTCATATACAGATCAAATTCCACCACACACTGAATATCTGTCAGAAAAATATCAACAGCAAAACCCTAAAAACAATTTAACAATCACTTCCAAAACTCTGTATCATTTCATGAGCTCATGTGTAAAATGTGCACTAGAAGCAAATTAAAGAGAATATGATTGTCAATTAATCATACAAAGTTAGTTATCAATAATCCACTAAATCGGGGAGGAGACAAGATGGCTGACTGAAGCCAGCTTTCCACAGAAGCTCCCATTCAGAAGGAGAGTTAAAGGACAAAAATTCAGCAAGTAACCTGGTGGATTTGAGCTGCACTAAGAGAGAAGGTTGTAGAATGCACGTCCACCCTGCTGAGGCGAGCTGCGACCACAAGGATACAAACAAAAGGTACAAAATCCATCACCAAGTGGACGGGAGTCCCCTCCCCCATGAGAACAGCTCAGAGTGCCCCACAAACAACCAGGCAGAGTTCAAAGGTCCTCCCACTACACTCCATGGGAGAGACCCTCTAAAAACTGGACCTACCTCCCCTACTGGGGTGCCACAGCGTCCTCCTGCCAGGCATAAAACTATATAAACTGAATATGGTCTCTACCTGGAATTCTGAGCTCCCAGCGCTCTCCTTTGCTCACACTGGGGTCTGGAGGCCAGTTCCGGTCGGCGGAGAGGGGACTGAACCAGAGTGGCAGTTCCCTGAGGCACAGTGCAACAGTCGTCTTTTGGTGATGATACGGCCAGGCATAGAACTGTGTAAAGCTGTGTGTGTTCTCTGCCCGCAACCCCAGGCTTCCAGCGCTCCCTGCACTCCCCTCTGCTCTTGCTCCAAGGTCTGGAGGCCTGTACCCAGGGGTCCAGACTCTTGAGCGATTGCTCGAGGGGTGTAGACAGTGCTGGGCTGCAGCCTGTCGGTGCAGACTCTGGGGTACGGAGCGGAGAGAGGACGATTGATCGGAGGGGAGCTACACCAGAGCAATGGTTGCCTGAGCCATAAGGCAGCAGCCCTCTTTTGCTAGCAATACGGCTCACTACAGAATATTCTGAAGCCACACCCCCTGTCTCCCTGGGCAACCAGAGACTCTGAGTTTGCCTGAGGCAACATAAACTTGCAAACCAGGGAAACTCCCAGGGCGGGGCTGACCCAGCTGTCCGCTTTACTAAACCTAAGATGCACCTGGCCCTCAGGGGATCGTCAGCCTATAGACAATACAAGAGCAAAGACAAGCTGATTTGGAACTCAATTCAGCTTCTCTTCTGCAGGGGAAATGCAGAGTTGTTCTGTTCTGTTCTGTCAGTAACATTAATCAGGGGTGAGACTGGACCTGAGTGAAAACCCCTCAACCTTCATATAGCACCCGAGGTTGTCAGGCCTCACCTCCTCCTGCTGGAAAGAGGCAGAGCGGAGCAGCCTGGCAGACTTCCTTGTGATTCAGGCAGGTACAAACTCCTGGAGTACCGATTCACTACAGGCAACTGGGTCAGCCAACTGCAGGTCTATCAGTGACTGGGTGTGATGTGGTGCAAGGTGGGGAAGGAGGCAGCAACCTTCCCAGACTGATTTATAGGCTGGGTGGCTTCTCCTGACTCCGCGCAGCACTGGAGCAAGCCACACCAGAGTAGTCACCAGACCCCTGTGATCCAGTTCCCAGAGACCTCTTAAACTCTCTCACCTGAGACAGGTGCAGACTGAGACAATTGATTTGGACATTTTTGAACTGAACCAATCACCTGAGGACAAATCAGGTGGTGCCCTAGGTGCACAGTGGTAGGAAGGTTTGATTTTTCTTTTCCAATTGTTTGCCGGTGGGGGGCAGGGTGACTTATTTGCTGATATTTCTCCACAGCTGAGACTTCAATCCAAAGTATCTGTTTGACTAGGGTGGAACAGAAACCAGCTGAAAACAAGGCAGAACCATTTAGCCCCACCACACCAGACAGGGCCCCAGTTTCTCAGGCCACAACACTGTACGGGCCCTCGACAAAGCCCCAGGGGAAAAAATCAGAGGGAGTAAAACAACCATGGGGCGGAATCAGCAGAAAAACTCTGGTAGCATGAATAATCAGAATAGATCAACCCCCCCAAGGAAAGATATGGCCGATGCAATTGAAGATCCCATTCATAAACAACTGGCTGAGATGTCAGAAATCGAATTCAGAATTTGGATTGCAGACAAGATTAACAAAGCAGAATTAGGAATTCGAGGAGAAATTCAAAAGTTGTCTCAAGAATTTAATGAATTTAAAGACAAAACCACCAAAGACTTAGACACACTAAAGCAAGAATTTGCAGCCCTCAAAGATATGAAAAATACAGTAGAATCCCTCAGTAACAGAATGGAGCAAGCAGAAGAAAGGATTTCTGACATCGAAGATAAAGCCTTTGAACACTCCCAAACTCTCAAAGAGGAAGAGAAATGGAGAGCAAAAACGGATCACTCACTCAGAGAGCTCTGGGATAATTCGAAGAAGGTGAATATCCGAATCATAGGAGTTCCAGAAACAGATGAAGTGGCCTCGCTGGGCACAGAGGCCCTTCTCCATGAAATTATGAAAGAGAATTTTCCAGACATGCCTAGAGATTCTGAAATTCAGATAGCGGACAGCTTCAGAACCCCAGCATTACTCAACGCCAATAAGACATCCCCCAGGCATATCATAATTAACTTCACTAAAGTTAATATGAAGAAGAAAATCCTCAAAGCAGCCAGATGTATGAAATCCATTACCTACAAAGGGAAGAACATTAGAATGACTGCAAATCTCTCTGCTGAAACTTTTCAAGCCAGAAGAGGGTCACCGACTTTTAATCTCCTAAAGCAAAATAACTTTCAACCCCAGATCTTGTATCCAGCTAAACTGAGTTTCATTTATGATGGAGAAATTAAATACTTCAATGACATTCATATGTTGAAAAAATTTGCCATAACCAAACCAGCTCTTCAGGATATTCTCAGACCTATCCTCCACAATGACCAACCCAATCCTATACCACAAAAGTAAACTCACTCAGAAACTTCGGATCAAACTCCAATTTCCACACTGGTGGAAGGATTAAAAATGGCCACTGGACTTTTGAAAAACTCGATACCCAAAACTTTACCAGACTTATCAATATTCTCCATTAATGTGAACGGCTTAAACTGTCCTCTAAAGAGGCATAGGTTAGCTAACTGCATACAAAAACTCAGGCCAGATATCTGTTGCATACAAGAGTCACATCTTAACTTAAAAGACAAATACAGAAACAGGTGAAAGGATGGTCGTCCATATTTCAGGCAAATGGGAATCAGAAAAAAGCAGGTGTTGCAATTTTATTTGCATATACAATAGGCTTTAAACCAACAAAAGTAAGGAAGGACAAGAACGGTCACTTCGTATTTGTTAAGGGTAATACTCACTATGATGAGATCTCAATTATTAATATCTGTGCACCCAACCAGAATGCACCTCAATTTATAGGAGAAAGTCTAACAGACATGAGCAACTTGATTTCCTCCAGCTCCATAATCGGAGATTTCAACACTCCTTTGGCAGTGTTGGATCGATCCTCCAGAAAGAAGCTGAGCAAAGAAATCTTAGATTTAAACCTAACCATCCAACATTTGGATTTAGCAGACATCTACAGAACATTTCATCCCAATAAAACTGAATACACATACTTCTCATCAGCCCATGGAACTTACTCCAAAATCGATCACATCTTAGGTCACAAGTCTAACCTCAGTAAATTTAAAGGAATAGAAATTATTCCAGGCATCTTCTCGGACCACCATGGAATAAAACTTGAGCTGAGTAACAACAGGAATCTGCATACTCATACAAAAACATGGAAGTTAAATAACCTTATGCTAAATGATAGCTGGGTCAGAGATGAGATTAAGAAAGAAATCACCAATTTTTTGGAATAAAACAACAATGAAGACACGAACTATCAGAACCTCTGGGACACCGCAAAGGCAGTTCTAAGAGGGAAATTTATAGCACTGCAAGCCTTCCTCAAGAGAACGGAAAGAGAGGAAGTTAACAACTTAGTGGGACATCTCAAGCAACTGGAAAAGGAAGCATATTCCAACCCAAAACCCAGTAGAAGAAAAGAAATAACCAAAATTAGAGCAGAATTAAATGAAATTGAAAACAAAAGAATAATACAACAGATCAATAAAT
Organism: Nycticebus coucang; assembly: GCF_027406575.1. Lineage (NCBI taxonomy): Eukaryota > Metazoa > Chordata > Mammalia > Primates > Lorisidae > Nycticebus > Nycticebus coucang. The sequence continues at coordinate 42,891,800 of NC_069794.1, read as the reverse complement.
CAAAAAGCTGGTTTTTCGAAAAGCTCAATAAAATAGATAAACCTTTGGCCAACCTAATCAGGAAAAAAAGAGTAAAATCTCTAATCTCATCAATTGGAAACAACAAAGACGAAATAACCACAGACTCCTCAGAAATCCAAAAAATCCTTAATGAATATTACAAGAAACTTTATTCTCAGAAATATGAAAATCTGAAGGAAATTGACCGATACTTGGAAGCACGCCACCTTCCAAGACTTAGCCAGAAGCAAGTGGAAATGTTGAACAGGCCCATATCAAGTTCGGAAATAGAATCAACCATACAAAACCTCCCTAAAAAGAAAAGCCCCGGACCAGATGGCTTCACGTCTGAATTCTACCAAACCTTTAAAGAGGAATTAGTACCTATATTACTTAACCTGTTCCAAAAGGTAGAAAAAGAAGGAAGACAACCCAACACATTCTATTAAGCAAACATCACCCTGATCCCCAAACCAGGGAAAGACCCAACAAGAAAAGAAAATTATAGACCGATATCACTAATGAATATAGATGCAAAAATATTCAACAAGATCCTAACAAACAGAATCCAGCAACACATCAAACAAATTATACATCATGAGCAAGTCGGTTTTATCCCAGGATCTCAAGGCTGGTTCAATATACGTAAATCTATAAATGTAATCCAGCACATAAACAAATTAAAAAACAAAGACCATATGATTCTCTCAATTGATGCAGAAAGAGCTTCTGATAATATCCAGCATCCCTTCATGATCAGAACACTTAAAAAAATCAGTATAGAAGGGACATTTCTTAAACTGATAGAGACCATCTACAGCAAACCCACAGCCAATATCATATTGAATGGAGTTAAATTGGAATCATTTCCACTCAGATCAGGAACCAGACAAGGCTGCCCATTGTCTCCATTGCTTTTTAACATTGTAATGGAGGTTTTAGCCACTGCAATTAGGGAAGAAAAGGCGATCAAGGGTATCCATATAGGGTCAGAAGAGATCAAACTTTCACTCTTCGTGGATGATATGATAGTATACCTGGAAAACACTAGGGACTCTACTACAAAACTCTTAGAAGTGATCAAGGAATACAGCAGCATCTCAGGTTACAAAATCAACATTCATAAATCAGTAGCCTTTATATATACCAACAACAGTCAAGTTAAGAAAACAGTTAAGGACTCTATCCCATTCACAGTAGTGCCAAAGAAGATGAAATATTTGGGAATTTATCTAACAAAGGACGTGAAAGATCTCTATGAAGAGAACTATGGAACTCTAAGAAAAGAAATAGCTGAAAATATTAACAAATGGAAAAACATACCATGCTCATGGCTGGGAAGAATCAACATAGTTAAAATGTCTATACTACCCAAAGCAATATATAATTTCAATGCAATCCCTATTAAAGCTCCACTGTCATACTTTAAAGATCTGGAAAAAACAATACTTTGTTTTATATGGAATCAGAAAAAACCTTGAATAGCCAAGACATTACTCAGAAATAAAAACAAAGCAGGAGGAATTACGCTACCAGACCTCAGACTATACTACAAATCGATAGTGATCAAAACAGCATGGTATTGGCACAAAAACAGAGAGGTAGATGTCTGGAATAGAATAGAGAATCAAGAGATGAATCCAGCTACTTACCATTATTTAGTCTTTGACAAGCCAATTAAAAACATTCAGTGGGGAAAAGATTCCCTATTTAACAAATGGTGCAGGGTGAATTGGCTGGCAACCTGTAAAAGACTGAAAGTGGACCCACACCTTTCACCATTAATTAAGATAGACTCTCACTGGATCAAAGATTTAAACTTAAGACATGAAACTATAAAAATACTAGAGGAGAGTGCAGGGAAAACCCTTGAAGAAATCGGGATGGGCGAGTATTTTATGAGGAGGACTCCCCAGGCAATTGAAGCTGCTTCAAAAATACACTACTGGGACTTGATCAAACTAAAAACTTCTGCACAGCCAAGAACACAGTAAGTAAAGTAAGCAAACAGCCCTCAGAATGGAAGAAGATATTTGCAGGTTATGTCTCCAACAAAGGTTTAATAACCAGAATCCACAGAGAACTCAAACGCATTAGCAAGAATAGAACAAGGGATCCTATCACAGGCTGGGCAAGGGATTTGAAGAGAAACTTCTCTGAAGAAGACAGGCGTGCAGCCATCAGACATATGAAAAAATGCTCATCATCTTTAATCATCAGAAAAATGCAAATCAAAACTACTTTGAGATACCATCTAACTCCAGTGAGACTAGCCTATATCACAAAATCCCAAGACCAGAGATGTTGGTGCGGATGTGGAGAAAAGGGAACACTTTTGCACTGCTGGTGGGAATGCAAATTAATACATTCCTTTTGGAAAGAGATATGGAGAACACTTAGAGATCTAAAAATAGATCTGCCATTCAATCCTGTAATTCCTCTACTGGGCATATACCCAGAAGACCAAAAGTCACATCATAACAAAGATATTTGTACCAGAATGTTTATTGCAGCCCAATTCATAATTGCTAAGTCATGGAAGAAGCCCAGGTGCCCATCGATCCACGAATGGATTAATAAATTGTGGTATATTTACACCATGGAATATTATGCAGCCTTAAAGAAAGATGGAGACTTTACCTCTTTCATCTTTACATGGATGGAGCTGGAACATATTCTTCTTAGTAAAGTATCTCAAGAATGGAAGAGAAAGTACCCAATGTACTCTGCCCTACTATGAGACTAATTTAGGGTTTTCACATGAAAGCTATAACCCAGTTACAACCTAAGAATAGGGGAAGGGGGAAAGGGAGGGGAGGGAGGGGGAAGGTGGGTAGAGGGAAGGGGATTGGTGGGATTACACCAGCGGTGCATCTTACAAGGGTATATGTGAAACTTGGTAAACGGTCTGTGAAGCTAGTGAATGATGCCCCATGATCATATCAATGTACACAGCTATGATTTAATAAAAGAAAAAAAATCCACTAAATCAGTGGCATATATCTGATACTATTTCAAGTTCCAGTGAAATAGTAAAGACAGGTAAGTCTTTACACTTTTTTTTTTTTTTTTTTGAGACAAAGTCTCACACTGTTACCTTGGGTAGAGTGCCAGTGGCTCAAGTGATCCTCTTGCCTTGGCCTCTGGAGTAGCTGGTACTACAGGTGCCCACCACAATACCAGGCAACTTATTTATTTATTTATTTATATTACTAGTAGAGATGGGATCTCTCTCTGGCTCCAGCTATTCTTGAGTTCAAGCAATTCACCTGCTTCAGCTTCCAAAAAAGCTAGGATTTTAGGCATAAGCCACCTTGCTCAGCTGTACAGCACTTCTAAGTAACAGACTTTTTTTTTTTTCTTTACATGACAAGAAAGAATTTATTGACATTGGAAGATGGATAGAAAGATTGATAAGCAAAAGAGAGGGAACAGAACTTTTGGCAGCAGAGGAGGGAGCCCAAATTAATAGATTTATTTTGAACCCCACTCACTTCATTAACAATAATTCATTTCTGACAATGATTCTGTTAATTAATAAAATATCTTATTTTGATTAGGAATATAGTGAATGAAAATATGGCTGTGCCTTTCTTCTGAAGTGCTTTTCAAATGCTATTTAATTATCTCTGTAAAAAGGAATTCGTCTCAGGGCATTGAACAATTGGATATGCATTAAATCTAATGCAAATATTCACACTCACACACATGTACATGTGTCTCACACACTGAGATCATTACTCCCAATATGTCATGATTCTCATAGCTCTTAAGACAGTGACTATCTCTATTCGTCTGTTTGTTATATTTTCCAAAAAAACTGCACAGGAAAAATAATATTATAAAACAATAAATAATATCATTCTTTACTTCCAGAAGTTCCTGCAGATTCATTTATCTATGACAACATTCTGCTGTGTTAAGTGAACACTTTCCTTATCAAACAACAGTTTTCTTATTCCTTCTGGTTTCTTACTCCACAGGTTAACCAGTCCTACACTCTCACATCACATATTCACCCAATCCAAGTTAGTTTCTAATCTTTATTTTTATTTATTTATTTTTAATTTGAGACAGAATCTCACTTTGTCTCTCTGGGTAGAGTGCCATGGCGTCACGTTCACAGCAACCTCAAACTCTTGGGCTAAGGGATCCTTTTGCCTCAGCCTCCTGAGTAACTGGGACTGCAGGTTCCTGCCACAATGCCTAGCCAGTTTTTAGAGACAGGGTTTTGCTCTTGTTCAGGTTGGTCTCGAACTCCTGACCTCATCAATCCACCCATGTAGGCCTCCTAGAGTCCTGGGATTACAGGTGTGAGCCACCATCCCCAGCTTCATTCCCAATCTTGATAGACCCTTTTGGAACATTTGGTATCATATCCCAAACCATAAAAATCCTCAACTTAATTCTTGTCAAACACAACTAAGATTCTGTCAAAATGTACTCTGCCCTACTTAAGTAAATTTTAATAAGCATAGCTTTACTTAATTAAGAGTTATGGTTTTCCTGTACAGTTATTCACTGAAGTATTTAAAAATAAACTCTAGCCAACATGCCTACCTGTGCACTGTTAGCCCACGTGATAATGAAAACAAGAAACACATTTGACTTGTTCACCATTATATTTCTAATTACTAGCCAAAACCTGGTATAGAATTGGTATTCAAATAATATTTGAAAATGAATGCAGATGTAATCATTTCTACCTCTTTCATGGTACTGTCTTCTGCATATTCCCTTACAATGCAACTTGTGTTCTGCTACAATTGTAAACTCTCATTGCAAATTCTTCATTTGGTAAGACTTCCTGATTTCTCCCATCTGAATTGACTTTATCATTTTACCAACTTTGTGGCATTAACTTACCTCATACTGATTTCTTTTTTGTGTTACTTAATGTCTTTGTGTGCATGGGATTCATTTTGGGATTCTCAAGACCAATGTTGCCTTTTACACTTTTTGCTTTTATAGCTATCATGCTGATCTCACCTCTACGCTTTAAGATCTTTTCCATTCATAGTAATCTAAACATTATTTTTAAGAATTTGATTACTGTCATTTTATCTTCTACTTGTGATTTTTTCATTGATATTTTTAATAAAAGAGCAGCTAAATATATTTTTTTCTCAAATATATCTCTAACTAAATATCATCCAGTGAAATTTTAACTAGGTTATCGAGTTTCCATAATGATGGAATACCTATGTTCCTAAATGTTATTATAGGTGATTTTGACATCAATTTTAGATCAGGTTTGGCTAGTAGTGTCATAAAAATTATGCTAAATTCAGAGATAGGAAAAAGAATATACTAGGTGTTCTACAAGTACCGTGTTGGGATTGATGTGCTACGAGTATTGCCCATGTTGCAAATCGTAGGCACATTCATTACCTTGTAATTATTTGACCAGTAGAGATGGATGCATTTTTCCATAAAGAGACCAACGATAGCAAATACTATGTATTACAGTTCATGGCCCCTTCGCACTGAGTAGTTTTATAAATAATACAAGTTCTGCATCTTATCCTAATGGTATTTTGTTAAATTATCTAAAGTGTCAAATATTTTTTTGTGCCAGTTTCATTGGTTTTTCTCTATATTTATTTAAATATAATTACTAATACATCTTCATAAATTTATATGAGAGTGACCGTATTGCCTTTTTGAAAATTATATCATAAGATTAGGACACTGTAAATGGGATCATGGTTGATACTGGAATTTCATTCAAACATATAGTCATTAGTTAAAATCTGATACGTAAGGTAACCTCATTTAACAATGGTGCTATATCGAAAATTTCCTCACACAAATTGTAGGAATGAGAGAAAGAAAATCTCGCTATTTATAAAAAACTTCCAGCAGCACTTTCTAAGAAGATTGTTCAAGTCCTCTTAGAGAATAAGGAGCTTGTTTCTTTGAGACAATTTTATTAAATTGTTTTGATTAAACAAAGTTATGTCAAAGTGTATTTCCTGTGCTGATTGTATTTCGGGTAATTCTTTTCACATTTCAAGCTTTTATATGCAAAAATATACCTTGGTGCTGTTTGTAAAATGCAGATTCCAGTGTTCTAATACCAGAAATTTTAATTGAGTAGTTCTGTTTGAAATAGCTTTGAATCTTCCTTAAGACTACGTTACTTTTGTGCTGGTAATTTACTTTCACCCGCCCACCGCGTATGTTCCATCCTTTTCTCTCCTGCTCTGAGCCCTGGAAGGTTTAAGGGTATGTTGGCTGCATAATGCTGGACTCTCTTTCCTTCTAGCTTCTGATTGTCTTCAACCAATGAAATCAGAGAGGGAGATCAAATGAAGAGAAAGAATGAATTCAAATTACACGGTCTCTGACTGCTCTGCTTCTGTGGGGTTTCTGAAGTGACTGGATTCCTAAGCAACTATACCTTCTGTCAGATGACTAAGTTCTCACTAGGACTAAGTGTTGGAAATGGTTTCTAGTTGTTCCCAGTCCCTGAGTCGTTTGAAGCTTCCTATGAAATCACTTAATCTCATCTGTAACAGTTAATTATTTTAATAAATGTTTTTAAAAACATAGGTTCAGCATGCTATCTTTTGAGGGAACCATGACTGATATAAAGACCTGAAATGCATGTTGTTCTTGCCTCAACTTCTCAGGAACAGCTCCCTAGGATGCCTGTGTGTACTTCAGGAAATTGAAAGGCACATTGTTCTCCTTACATCCAGTGTGGATAGCCCAGGGATTTTAATAATGGTGACTCAAGAATAATAACATTACTATCATTATTATTAATGATTAGTGTTTTATTATTAATTATTAGTCTTTTTTTGCTTATTATCTTTTATATAAAGACGATGATCATACATCTCCTAACCACACACACACACACATACACAGGTACACACACTTCACAGCATTCTTCATGAAACCCTAGAGGATTTAGATTTAGGCATCTCAGATTAAACAGAATTCTTGCCTAGAATATAGACATTCAATATAGCAGAGAAATTGCTGGCACAGAAATGCACCTTTAAATTTGCACATGTCTGTGCCTGTGTGTTTTTATACATTTCACCTCATTAGACTCATTACATATTTTTGACAAATATATTGTTTTATAGGCATTATAGATGCAAATATAAACATATATAATCAGCACTTTAAGAAATATTTCAATGGCTTGAAAAAGACATTAGAGTCTATCTCTTCTGAAATCTGAGATTTCTTGTTTTATGAATTTTAGGTGCAAATTTCTCAGAACCACAAGCTTGTTAAATTAATATACCTGATTACGTTTCCTAAGGACCTCTTTCATAACAATAAAATGATACAGAAGTCTATTTTATCAATATTTTCTAATTTCTCTGAACTATAAAACCCATGTTTCATTATGGCAGTGTAATAGAAATCAAAAGAACAATATTTTTGTTTCTTATCTCTGCATAAAACTGCTATACACTTAAAGACTTTTCCTTAAAAAAAAAAAGAAAGCAGAACATAACAGTAGCTTTTTGTTTCCCTATAATTATTTTCCCTTTAGGGTGCTGTCCCTTGTTATCCTCTTGGCCGGTGTATAAGCCATATTTTCAAAAGCCCCCAGCACCCACATACTACAATCTTCCTATTTTCACAATTTTAGATAATTTATCAGTATTAATTTAAATTAATAAAACTCTGTTAATGCAAACAGAAACTAGCCTCCTGGAAATATTAGTAAAATGTGAGGGTAGACTAATACTTTCTTGCATATTATAAAACAGCCTCGACTGAGAAAGGATGAGATTGGAGATCAAGGTAACAAATTAGATTGATGTCCTGTCCTCGACATAATGGCATTTTCATTTCTGAGCCCTACCAAGTCCAAAACAAAACCATTTTTTATAGTTGTTCTAAATCCCAAGAGAAATGAGTTCAGGTGGTCTCAACTCAGTTTCTTGTATACGAGGGGACATATCAAAAAGCTGTCATAGATTGACAGTAATTTATCACTTTCACTTTTAAAAAGCTGTGGGATTACAAGCATGAAGCCCACAACAGCAAAAATAGTATCCCGGTAGCAATTCTTCTCCTTTTGCACCAGCTAGAAGTATCTATTTTATAATATCAGTCTTGTCAAACATAACATGAGTACATGTCGTCCTTAACATATTAATTGAAATTTTCCTTAAATATTCAATTATTAACATTTAAATAGAAAATTTTTGTCATTTCCAAACATTGTTTGCATCAATGTAATAACCCAATGCTATCATACATATTTAAAGCCCTTATATCTCAGGCAAATTAAACTTAAGTCTCGGTTTTCTTATGCATTTTTTATCAGACGAATATTTGTCAAATCTTTAAATAAATAAACTTCACAGAAATTTTTTATGGTGAGGCTTTTTAAAGATTATATTAATGTGTTTTTCAAGGAAACCAAATAATAGTTTCAAATCATTATAGTTAATAGAAATACGTAAAATTATACACCTTGGTGCCTTTCAAATTGTAATGATGCAACACTGTAGCATAGAAAAATTATTTTACATGTTTGCTGTGGTTAGTCAATTTTTCATTCACCATTGAATCTCTTGTGATGCATTGTTCTCATGGAAATAGAAAATGGCACATGTGTGACAGTGAAGAGACTGTATCAGTATTTGAAACTTTAAGGGATGTGGATCATAAGATGGGACACAATGTTATTTATTCAAGTCTTATTTAGATCCCTTTTTACATATTGTCTAACCAAGAATTATTAAATTAGACAGAAGTCAGAAGTATTTTGGATAATATAAAATCTAAACGTGTGTATAATGGAATGCATTTCCATTTTGAATATAAGGCATAAAAAATATATTCAGGTGTCCTTTAAAACAAATTAGAAGAAAGAATGAAAAAGCCATGGCTTATTAAAAAGCAGTAGCCATTCTGATCCTTGAAAATGTTATTAAAAAGATAATGCAAAAATTAACTCTTGTTAGTTGGTATGACATAGAGAAAATTTCAAGAGAAACGTATTATGATTATCAGTTTGATAAGAGCAAATTATTTGGATAATACAATAGAGTTTTTCGTATTATGAAAATTGTTATATTATAGCCAAGCTGAACTAATTGATAATTTATCATAGTTTACAAATATTCAAGAATCATATGGCTGAATGGATAACATCATACAAAATAAAAGGCAATGTTAATATATAATTTAACAAATGTACATTGGAAAGAATGTACTATTTCTTATCCATTATAGAATTTATATGAATGTTTAGTTAATTTTTATCACGTTTTGATGAGGAGTGTTTGTTGTTGTTGTTGTTCCCTAATAGACGCATAACTTACATACTTTCTAACTGGAAAAAAAAAATCATTGTTTCTTTTCAACAAGAAAAGGACCTTATGAAGAAAGAGAATAAATGATGAACAGACCTACTTTCTTGCTTAAAATGAGATTATAAAAATCCTTTCACTTAATCAGCATGCATATAAAGTAGAGGGAAACAGAAATCAAATAGAATGAAATGAGTTGTGTTAATTATTTTGATATTCTCCAAATGAGATAAAGGTATATCCTTTTCATTAAGATGGTATAGAACTAATATGAATCATTTTCCCTTAACAAATAGGTGATTGTGTAAAGACCCTCTTAATAAATTCAAGAGAACTGCATGCTATTTTTCACCAGAGAAGTTAACTCTTAAAATTCAGCAGAGTTCTCCATCTACGAGTTAACACCAAAAATGTCTAAAAATCCTTACATTTAATACATTATTTAAATTCTTTCCATAGAAATGAAAGATATTTAATTCACTCAGCATCTGTGTTTTGGATATAATCACCATAGCTCAAACATTCTATGATTACTTCTAAACTTCAATACTTTATTGTTTTTAGTTCCTCTCCTCCATTCTTGGAATTAAATTCAACTTTATTCATCCTATTATCTTCAAACAAATACAAGAAAGAAATTTAACTGTGAGAGAAATTTTAATACGAGAGTAAAAGGAGATATTTACCTGAAAAACCCACATTATTTCACCATTGAGGATAAGGGAATAACGTATTACAAATAGTTTTAGTCAATTTATATGCAACATGTAGGTTGCTTCTTTCCAATTTTTTTTACATTTATTATTTTTATTTATTTATTTGTTTATTTATTTTTGTTGGAAGTATAAGCCACAAAACATTTTTAAGACAGGGCATTTTTTCTCTTTAGTTTCTAAAGACAATGTCCTATTTATACCTTAATTGTGTTCTTATCTTAATAATTTCCATAGGCCAGGGCGGCACCTGTGGCTCAGTGGGTGGGGCACCAGCCCCATATACTGAGGGTGGCAGGTTCGAACCCAGCCCCATCCAACCTGCAACAGCAAAAATAACTGAGCATTGTAGCAGGCACCTGTAGTCCCAGCTGCTCAGGAGGCTGAGACAAGAGAATCGCCTAAGCCCAGGATTTGGAGGTTGCTCTGAGCTGTATGATGCCACAGCACTCTATGGAGGGTGATAAAATGAGACTTAGTCTCTACAAATAAAAAATAAAATAAAATAAAATAATAATAATTTCCGTAGGCCTTTTCTAAAGAAAAAGTTAATGATCCAATGAAAGAACTATAATTTTAATACCATTAAGCAATTTACTGCAACAATTTTTCATGAAAGTTTTTTAAATTAAGAACTTCTATTACACTAACCTATTTTTGTTAATTGATCACTTTTAACCAAAAGAAAACTAAACATCATATTTTTATTAACAATATTGTATTAGGTTCTGTAGAGGATATAAAGTTGTATAAGGTAAAATGTTTAAGTATATTAATGTGCTAAAATAAGAAGCTAAAGATACGTGTATAATAAGTTCATAATGAAGCGTAAACATCAATAGTGAAATGAGGCCAATTGCAGTATTACAACAACTATTTTGACTGAGGATTTAGATTAACTTTGGAATAACGAGTATTTCCTACAGGAAATTCTTGACCAGGACAGAAAGACTGCAAAGTATCTCATAACTTTGTTCTTTGCTTCAAGAAATTTTTAATTTATTGTAGCAAATGAATTGCTCATTTGGATAAATAATTGGCTCAAGAAGATGATAGTTGGTTCGCCTGGACTTAAATGCTCAATCCTCAGAATAACAGTTTTCTTGTCAAACTTTGCCTTAAGGCCTGCCTCTTCCCACATGAATCAATTCTAATCCTTCTGTTACAAAATTTGCCAGCCAATCTCTTGCCTTAGATGACCTACATTAAATCAACTGAACTCATACCAAAAGCCCCACTAATATCTTCTCCGGATGTCCACATTTTGAATGACTATTAAGGTACTAAGATGTTGCTCTGTTTTTATTCTGTCAACTTAATAAATTCAACTTTACTTAATCAATAGCATTTTTATTTTCCTAACATAATTACTATGTAATCAACCACAGACAGCTCTGGATGGCTTGTCAAGGAGGCCATCAAAGCTTAAAACTCTCTCAGAAAACTACATTAAAGTGGCCTCTGAGTCTCCTGCTTGTAGTAGTTCTTTGACAGTGATGGTAAGGTAGATCCCACTTTGGTTGTGAACATTTACTGGTGATAATTTTGCCTCCTGAAAATAAAAGAAATGTTTCAAAATAGATTATTTGCTATCTCATTAATTTTAACAGCCTTTTTCCAGTCTTTAGTCAGTAAAAACCTGTTCTTTCATTAATAGTACCATAATTTTTTCTTAGGATTGTGCTTTCAACTTTCTGTTGACAGTTATAAAACAAATTTCATAGATAATATCAGCATAAAGTATAATAAATCTATCTTTTTTTTTTTTTTTTTGTAGAGACAGAGTCTCACTTTATCGCCCTCGGTAGAGTGCCATGGCATCACACAGCTCACAGCAACCTCCAACTCCTGGGCTGAAGCGATTCTCTTGCCTCAGCCTCCCGAGTAGCTGGGACTACAGGCGCCCACCACAATGCCCAGCTATTTTTTGGTTTGCAGTTCATCTGGGGCCTGGTTTGAACCCGCCACCTTCGGTATGTGGGGCCAGCGCCTTACTGACTGAGCCACAGGAGCAGCCCCAATAAATCTATCTCTTAATTGAGTCCCAATGGCAAAAAATCTCCAAAGGTCTTGTCAGATGGGCATCCTACCATAAGACACTTTGTCTTCAGCCAACTACTGTTCCAAATGAAAAAAAAAAAAAATATATATATATATATATAAAGGGAAACTGTGAACATAATTATTTATTTGAGAAGTGCCTTAGAACAAGAAATTGATAAGACTTAAAATATCATATGGTTTTCCATTTAAAAACTTTCATGTAGAAAAAAAAAAACCCTGAAACAATAAAAACATTTGTAAAGTTCTATTTCACAAGGGACAATGAATATGCTTATACTTTTAGATCCTGTAATGGTTAATTGTATGTTTCAACTAGGCATGGCCACAGTGCCCATATACATGTTCAAAAATTATTCTGAATATTTCTATGAGGGTGTTTTTAGTGAGGTTGAGATTTAAATTAGTGGACTTTGAGTAAAACAGATTGACCTTCAGAGTGTGGGTAAGCATCCATCCAATCATTTGATGGCCTGAAAGGGGCTAAAAGACTGACTCTCCATGGAGCAAGAGTGAATTGTGACTTAAACTGCAATGTTGGCTCTTGTCTAGATCTCCAGCCTGTTGGTCATTATGCAGGCATTGGACTTGACTGCCTTCATAATCATGTGAAGCAATTCCTTAAAGTAAATTTCTCTGTCTCCATATATACACACATGCTACTGATTTTATATTTTTGAAGAACCCAATTACAAATCTTCACAATATAAAATTTTCCTGTGCTAGTTAAGAAGCTAAAAGACAGAGTACATAATGTACTCAGAAATGGAATCAAGCTCTTAACCTAGTATCTTTCAAAATTCCTGGAAGAAATTTCTTTTAACTATTAAAGAATGATCTTTAAAAGAAATTATTTTTTTATTATTAAATCATAACTATGTACATTAATGCGATCATGGGGCACCATACACTGGTTTTATGCACAGTTTGATGCATTTCCATCACACTGGTTGACAAAGCCTTCCTAGCATTTTCTTAGTTATTGTGTTAAGACGTTTATATTCTACATTTACTGAGTTTCGCAAGTACCCTTGTAAGATGCACCGTAGGTGTAATCCCACCAATCACCCTCCCTCCACCCATTCTCTCCCTCCCTCCCCTCCCTCCCCCCTTTCCCCCTATTCTTAGGTTATAACTGGGTTATAGCTTTCATACAAAAGCCATAAATAAGTTTCATAGCAGGGCTGAGTACATTGGATACTTTTTCTTCCATTCTTGCGATACTTTACTAAGAGGAATATGTTCCAGCTCCATCCATGTAAAGGATGAAAGAGGTAAAGTCTCATGCAGCCTTAAAGAAATTATTAATAGCATGTGTTAACTTAGTACCCTTAAGTACTGGCACTATTACACAATCTCACCTTTGAAAATAATGGCTATTCAGTGGTAGAAACTTGTGAACAAACTTCAGCATTAACCATTGTTTCTGCCAATAAATCTCACTAGAGTGCCTTTCACCAAGGAGCATTAGTTTTTTTGTCTTATGAGACTATACTTACTAACACTAAAGAAGGGATTTATCTTGTAAATGGAACTGCCTATTTAAGTCTTCTCCTGAAGACTTCATGAGATATGAAAAGTAGTGCTTTTCCATAATCAGGTCACAAGTAATTTGAATCTCCACATACTCTTTTAATTGTGTTTAAATTAAAGCTCTAGTGAAAGATTTCTAGGAATTATTTGTTATTTTATAGTTCAAATATTCAGCTGATATTGACAGACTAATTGGTGTTAAATCTTTACACTATGTCATACATACATCCAACAAACTTAACACATTTTTCTTTAAGATGAGATACCACAACCTGAGTGCCCAACAATTACATGAATGGATTAATAAAATGTTGTATATTCACACTATAGAGTACTACCCTGTCATTAAAAAAATGGCTAGTAATTTTTGTGAAAACCTGAATGGAACCGGAAACCATTCTCCGAAGTGAAACCTCACAAGACTGAAGGGCCAAATACATGTACTCAATACCAAATTGGAAGTAATCAATCAACACTTAAGTGTTGGAAGTATATCTCACCAAAAATCAAATTGGGGTCAGGGAGAGGAAGGGATGGGTGAATTCACAGCTATTGGATATAGTGTACACTATTTGGGTGAAGGACACACTTATAATTTTGACTTAGTGTGTACAAAAACAAAATATATAAACAAAATATGTGTATTCCCTAATATTCTGAAATTTTATATAAGTATCATAGGACCTACCTTGTAAAATAAAATTCTTGGGTCTAAACTGGCATTAATAAATGGTTGAACTTAAAAAACCAAAACAAACAAGATACCAGTGAAGAACAAAAACCAATCTTGAAAGCCTGATAGAAAAAAAAAAAAGAAAAGAAAACCTCGTCGTACTTGTACTTGTCCTTACAATCATCCTCTAAGTACAAAATGCATCAGGAAAGGATATGGACTTGTTCAATAATCCACAGCCATAAAAGACAATGGTCATTCTCTGCTTTCTATGATACTGAACCCATGTGTTATTTTACCTTTGATGCCACCTAAGCCTATGTATTTATGATTGTACATCTGTGGTCTTGTTTTACTTCCTACTGCCCTCCTCATTAAGTTGTTTAAATACCTACTGACCCTTTCCTAGAAAGATATATTACTGCAGTATTGTGCCACAGAAGTTTACTAAGGCACTCTGTACTTGTCACAAGTTCTTAACAAAGGCCTTCAGTATCATAAATTTCCCTATTACAGTTTTTATCCAATATGTGGATCACCTCTTATTATGATCTCTTGAAGAAGTGATGCCTAAGATTGATTCTATGCATTTACCTAATTCAAGAAGAACATAAAAATCTTAAGGAAATGTTATAATTTTATTAAAACTAAGGATATGACTTATCCCAGGGTGTATTATATCACAAGAGCAGAAATATTTCTCTTCTGATAAACTTTATAAGAAATGTATTTTTTCATTCTAGCCATCAGGAGATAATTAGAGGATTCTTTGGCTCTACTAACTACTATAAGCAATGGGTTCATTGCTTTTCTAAAGTCACTATGAAAGTATATAATTTAATCAAAAGTTTGAGGGATGAACCCCCTAAAAGAGCAGCATGGTGCCTCAGAAGTTTACTAAAATACCCTCTATTTGCTACAAGTCTGATTTAAAAATAATTTTTGAATCATACCTGTGACACATAGAGGGTGTCTTAGTAAACTTAGTAAATCATTTTATGATTTAAATATAATCTTCAGTAATATCCCATTTATTCATGAACAGATGATCTTGACAAGTCCTTGGTGTTTCTCATTCAGCTTCATGAGAGTAATCCGACACTAATATCTCCTCACCTGTGCAAAAGCTGCTTCATCCTATTTCAGCCCAATAACAGTTTTCACGGAAATAATAAAAGTCTCAATGGATTTGATTTAGATTTTCTTTTGAATTTGATGGTTCCTCATGCTGAAAAATTTTTGTAACTCATTTAAAATGCTCAAAAAGAAGGCGGGCTCAGTGGCTCACACCTGTAGGTCACGCCTGTAATCCTAGCACTCTAGGAGGCTGAGGTCGGTGGATTGCCTGAGCTCAGGAGTTCCACACCAGCCAGAGCCAGAGTGAAACCCTGTCTCAGGCACCTATAGGCCCAGCTACTCTGGAGGTTGACACAAGAGGATCATTTGAGCCCAGGAGTTTGAGGTTGCTGTGAGCTATGACCCCATCACTCTACCAAGTGTGACAAAGTGAGATTCTTTGTCATGTATACATAAATAATATATAACTACATACTAAATAAATAAATAAAATGCTCAAAAAGGAGGTTTATCAATAAATATGTTTATTATTGGGTAGGTTTATTTCCTACAAAATTCTATTACTCCTTCATACTTATTTGTTAGTATTAATATTATTCCTTAAATAATGAGACTTTATTTCTATATCAGAAAGAGAAACAAATGACCAACTTGTCTCTGCCAAGGATTTTTCTATATTCCAAACATATTTATTTGAAAATCCTTACCGATAATATAGACATACTGTTATTTATCAATGGGTCTTATTTTAAGAACAGAACAGAACAAAAATTATCAGGATATATTAAAATATAATTCAAGTTACTCATATTATTTGACACCTAACTAGAGGGCAAATTAGCCCAGATGGCAGAACACTCTGCACACCTCTGATTTTGACAAATGGTTAGAGATAAGAGAGCTAGTTTATTGCAACAGCCTTTTTCATGTAATATGTGATTGTGGAATGCTTCAGAGACAGCACTAATTCTTGATATCACCAGGAATTTCAATTCAGAATGTCTAATAGATGAAAGAACTCTTTATTCCTTGATACTTTTGAAGTATGTAGTCATTATAAAATTAGAAGTCTGCACACAAAAAAAGATTATGTGAGGGCAAAGGGAAGGGTTTTAGGTAATCATTATGAGAGATAGAAGCTTTGATTAAGATCTTGGTCCCTTGACACTACAAAAAGCCAAATTTTAAAAGAAGTTTAAAGAAGCTCTTATGGAGTAACAGTGACTAGTACCATAATTTATAAAAAGAGGAAAGAAAGAACTCTTGGGAGAAATCTGGGTCTACTCTACATCACATGAAAATAATCTTTGGCACTTGAAGATCAGCTACTTGGAGTTCCCTAAAAAAACATGCAATAATTTTCTACTAAACTTTTCACCACAGCAAGGACCCAGCAAGGATATTATACTCAATCAATGTCAGAGTGGGGGGCTTTATAAAAATTGCTAGAGCATCATGTATCTCACTTATCACTATAGTCCTAGTAAACCTGTACAGATGGACTATGTGCAAGAGTCCCAGACTTATGGTTCCTTTTAACATGTTCAAATGAGTATCATTTGAATATTCTTTGTAATAAAAATTTTAAATATCTCTTGGTCATTGTTTAGAGTGGCTATGTGGACACTATCCAGTCATGTATATCTCTATTTTCCTTATTATCTTGCTGGATACTTTGTGGACAGGCCTTGTATTTCCATGATGGTTTATGTCGTTGCTTGATGAAAGACTACTGATTTAATGTTAGCAAAAATGTTGCATTATGCCTAAATTTTGGGTTTTCAATCTATCACTCCAGTGATAAGAGCACTAATTAAGAGTTACTGACAGTCAGTCAGTGCTCTGTGAGGTTGGCCGGGCTTAGGGCCTGTGTCTCTGGTAGCAAGTGGGAGCGCTCGGGCTTGGACCAATGCAGTCATGCCTCTGGGACTTGAAATTAAAGGAAAGCTAACTGCTAGATCAGATCGAGTTAAGAGTGTGGATTTGCATCCTCCAGAGCCATGGATGTTGACAAGTCTTTACAATGGCAGTGTGTGTGTTTGACACTGGTGAAGACATTTGAAGTGTGTGATCTTTCTGCTGGAGCTGCAAAGTTGTTTTAAGAAAGAACTGGGATGTGACAGGAGCGGATGACACACAGATTAGAGTATTCAATTACAATACTCTGGAGAGAGTCCATATGTTTGAAGCACACTCAGACTACATTCTCTGTATTGCTGTTCATCCAACCCAGCCTTTCATTCTAACCAGCAGTGATGATATGCGTATTAAGCTCTGGGACTGGGATAAAATGATCTTGCTCAAAAGTGTTTGAAAGACATACCATTATGTTATGCAGATTGTGATCAACCCCAAAGAAAATCAGTTTACCATTGCATCTTTGGACAGGACTATCAAGGTGTGGCAGTTGGCCTCTACTTCACCAAACTTCACTCTGGAAGGACATGAGAAAGATATGAATGGCATCGATTACTCCAGTGGTGGCGACAAACCATACCTCATTTCAGGAGCAGATGACTGTCTTGTTAAAATATGGGATTATCAGAATAAAACACGTGTGCAGACACTGGAGGGACACACCCAAAATGTGTCTTGTGCCAGTTTTCATCCCGAGTTGCCAATTATCATCACAGGTTCAGAAGATGAAACAGTGCGTGTTTGGCATTCAAGCACCTACCGGCTTGAGAGCACATTGAACGGTGGAATGGAAAGGGTATGTTGTGTGGCTAGTCTAAGAGGGCTATGATGAAGGGAGCCTCATTGGTAAGCTTGGTTGGGAGGAACCTGCCATGTCCATGAATGCCAATGGAAAGATAATTTGGGCCAAGTGTTCAGAAGTCCAATAGGCCAACCTAAAAGCAATGGGAGATGCTGAAATTAAAGATGGGGAGAGATTGCTGCTGACATTGAAGGATATGGGCAGTTGTGAAATATACCCTCAGACTATTCAACACAATCCTAATGGACAGTTTGTCATGGTGTGTGGTGATGAGGAGTATATAATCTACATAGCGATGGCATGAGAAACAACAGCATTGGATCTGCTCAGGAGTTTGCATGGGCCCACAACTCTTCAGAATATGTTATAAGAGAGAGCAACAGCATTGTAAAGATATTTAAGAATTTTAAAGAAAAAAAATCATTTAAACCAGACTTTGGAGCTGAAAGTATCTATGGAGGCTTCTTATTGGGAGTCAGATCTGTAAATGGCTTAGCCTTCTATGATGGGACAATACAGAACTCATACGCAGAATTGAAATCCAGCCAAAACATATTTTCTGGTCTGACACTGGAGAGTTAGTCTGTATTGCCATTTGAGGAATCATTTTTTATCCTTAAGTATCTGTCAGAAAACATCTTGGCTGCACAGGAAGCACATGAGGGAGTTACTGAAGATGGCGTTGAAGATGCCTGTGAGGTTCTTGGTGAGATTCAGGAGATTGTGAACAGGGATGTGGGTAAGCGATTGCTTCATTTACATGAGTTCTGTGAACAGATTAAATTATTATGTTGGAGGAGAAATAGTCACCATTGCCCACTTGGACAGGACAATGGGCTATATTCTGAAAGAAAACAGGCTTTATCTTGGGGATAAAAATTGAACATTGTTAGCTACTCCTTGCTGGTTTCAGTCCTGGAATACCAGACGGCTATTATGTGAAAGGACTTTATATGGCTGATAAGGTCCTTCCTACCATTCCAAAAGAACAGAGGACCAGAGTTGCACACTTTTTGCAAAAGCAAGGATTCAAGCAGCAAACTCTTAATAGTATCCACAGATCCTGAACATCATTTTGAACTCGCTCTTCAGCTTGGAGAGTTAAAAATTGCATACCAATTAGCTGTGGAGGCAGAGTCAGAACAGAAGTGGAAACAACTTGCTGAACTTGCCATTAGTAAATGTCAGTTTGGCCTCGCCCAGGAGTTCCTGCACCATGCACAGGATTATCGGGGTCTGTGCTTTTGGGCACTGCCTCTGGAAATGCTACTATGGTGAACAAGCTAGCAGAGGGTGCAGCAAGAGATGGCAAAAATAATGTGGCATTCATAAGCTACTTTCTACAGGGCCTGGAGCCCTTGATTAGAACTGGACGGCTGCCAGAAGCTGCCTTCCTGGCCCAAACTTACTTACCCAGGTTTCAAGGGTAGTGAAACTCTGGAGAGAAAATCTCTCAAAAGTCAATCAGAAAACAGCAGAATCCCTTGTTGACCCAACAGAGTATGAAAAGCTTTTCCCTGGATTAAAAGAAGCCTTTGTTGTTGAAGAATGGGTGAAGGAAACACATGCTGATCTGTGGCCAGCCGAACAATATCCAATTGTTATGCCAAATAAAGAGAAATGTTATGGAAGAG
Organism: Nycticebus coucang; assembly: GCF_027406575.1. Taxonomy (NCBI): domain Eukaryota; kingdom Metazoa; phylum Chordata; class Mammalia; order Primates; family Lorisidae; genus Nycticebus; species Nycticebus coucang. Next base: position 42,872,097 of record NC_069794.1, on the reverse strand, counting down.
GCAAAAGGCTTTCAGCCCTCCAGATCTATAGCTCAACAGGAACTTCGTGAGAAACTTCGGTTATTGTGGCCCCTCCCCACCAAACAACAAAGAAGAAAAGAGTTTACTTGAACTAGAAGTGATTTGGATAATTTGGAATTAGAAGATATTGATACAACAGATACCAATCTGGATGAAGATATTTTGGATGACTGAACATAATGTTTTCCATTTACTAACAGATCATTATTATGTGCAGGTGTGGATCAGCACCCTGACCATAGTGCTTTGGACTATGAGAAACTCCTAAAATTTTTGTACAAGTGCTGTGGACCACTGGGAACACAGTGCCCTCCTATCTTAAGAGTTTATGTGCAGCATTTAAATCACTATGTTCTCCTTGGTAACTAAAACATAGACTTTGATTTTATTCATATTGCCATTAGACCATATTGCATAAAATCTTTTGAATAAATGAAGATACTTCAGTTTCCTTTCTGAAAAAAAAAAAAAAAGTTACTGACATTACAGAAAATTGTAAGCCCTTGGTACTTACTCAAAAATCTTACTGTTGGAAACTATAAGAAATCTTCGGTTAGAATTAGAACAAATACATTTCCAATTGAAATTTGCAAAACACTTAACAAATCTTGATCTTTGATGGCCTAAAATATTGCCACTGATTTTAATACCAAACAAGTCAACTTTTTCTGTGTTTCATTAACTCTTATTCTCAATTTAAGATTTAGTAACAGGCCAACCTCCTCACCTAGAGGTATTGTGTATGTTATAAGTGCTTCTCTATTACAAACTGGCATGACATATACCTCAAAGAACTCATGCCTCAAATTACCCATCCTTATAATCAGAAGGTTTAGCTGTCCCTTTCTCAACACTGTATTAAATAGCTCTTTTATCACCTCATTCCTGCACAATTGATACTCTGAAAGAAAAGTCTAAGAAAGACGGCCTACAAACAGCTGTTGAAATAACATTTTAACTCACAAGAAAAATTCTAGCAAGTTGGTCTTTGAAATCACAACTATCAATTTGGGAGACACAATCATCCTCATGTCACTGGAATAATGATCAGGCATGAGACTTCAAACTGAGAATTGTTGGACATTCTCCAGAAATAACAACTTGTAAAGTAGATAAGCTCACGACTCAGAAAACTGGATCCGGATGATAGAAACAACAGAGTATTATACTTTAATGCATGCTAGTGGTCTTTATTTATATAAATATTTTCTTTTCTTTTGCTTGTTTGCATTCCTAATTTGCAGACACTAGTTAGTTCTCAACTGTGATGTTCCCAAAACCCTTTTACTTAATATAGTTTGTTCCATTCCTAATTGCTCTTTGTATCTCACTTGTCTTATCACTGTTGTCCTAGTAGACCTATAAAGATAATATGTACAAGAGGCCTAGAATTAGGGTCCCTTCATATGCACTCAAATGAGCAGCATTTGAATACTCCCTGCAAGAAATTTTAAATATGTCTTGGTCAACATTTGTTTCCAATATCCAACTACGATTTACTCATGATATGGCTAAAATCTAAAATCAGATTATCTTTTGTGTCTGCATATATATTCCTTTGAATACCACCTAGACTTACTGTAATAAAACAAAAAGGCTCAAGTTCAATTTTTCTCAATCAGTAAATATCACAAGGAAAATATCACAAAAAGACAGATGACTAAAATTAAAAACAAAAATAAAAACAACAAACTCTGACATAAGTAAAGATCTAGAAACCTTTTTTAGTAGCTTGTCTTTGTAACTAAACTTTTCTAAATGTAGAGCTTGATAAGAAACTGTAGAACAGCGTGTGTGTGTGTATGTATTGTGAGTAAGCTATCTTACTTTTATAAACCTTTGATTGAAAAACTCACTAGTTGAGTGAATTTTCTGAATCAAATTCCTAGCAATTGATGTCTTACTGTCTACTCTTTATAAATATGTAATACATATAGGCTACCTTTAATGGTATTTTGGCTTAAAAAAAAATAACTAGTAACTAGTTGGATTCCAGAAATAGGTATTTTACTTTAACCACCAAAACCTATAGTTTACTCTAGGAAATGGGCAGTGACTTATCTTGGTATACTGTTGCCAGCTTTCCTGATAGTCTTGTAATCAATCAACACAAGGTTCAGGTTACTTCTCTCAAAAAAGAAAAGAAAAAAAATATATATATATATGGAAAGAGATTTCTTGATAATTTAATTTCTAGGCAGAAATCTAATCTTTGATTTGTGATTACAAAATCAACAGCAACAAAACTGTTTTGGACAGTCTTTAAGTTTCTTCATTTCACACTTTATAAGGGGCCCAGAATGTGGGGAAGAGTCTACATTCTGTTGTCCAGATATTGTTTAATAAGACAGACAGTGTCATTGAAGTCAGAGAACAACTTGCCTTAGAAATCAAAAAGTTGGAAAAATAGTGCACAAAAACAGAACATCCCTTGGTCTAATTTCCCTTCTTAAAAAGGACAATATGCTTCACTTAGGATAATGGTCTCCCGTTTCCTCCAAATTGTTGGAAAAGGCATCATCCTTCTTCATGGCTGAGTAAGTAGCTTGTGGTTTGCATATGCCTCATTTTGTCAATTCTCTCATGAATTGATAGCCACTTGGGTTGACTCTGCATCTTTGCAATTGTGAACTGTGTTTCAATAAACATTCTAATGCAGGTGTCTTTCTAATAACATGACTTCCTAGGTGAAGAAGGCAATACTCACATTCTTAGAATGTCCCGCAACCTTTAATAATATAGAAAATATCCAGGAAAAATACATAAAAAATTAAGCCAGTTAGCTTACATATATTTATGATCGGTATTATCTTCACAAATGGTAGAATATTTTCTCTTGATATAATTTGTTCACTCTTGACTCTGGTTGAAAAGTGAATAAATATTCAATGAATTCAGTTCATATTAGATAATGACAGTGGATAAGGACAGCATCAACATAACTACTGAGATTCAGATATGAAAACATCTGTGCTAAAAAAACTACTTGCTCAAGAAAGTCCTCCCCAAAAGGCAAGGTTGCAGAACATCAGGAATTTTACTGTTTCTTTTAGGAAATTACTAGAACTTTATTTATTTATTTATTTTTGGTTGAAAACAGCTTCCTCATCTGGGCAATTAAATGTCTTATCTGGATAGTTTGCACTTCTATATAAACAGTTTACTGAAAATTCCCAAAACCAGCTTGTGAAAACTTGGCTCAGAGACCTCTCACAATCTTGATTTGTTGTTTGGGGTGGAGCCAAACCCAGATTCTTGACTTTAAGCTACTTGAACACAGATCCTCAGCCCTATAAATGACCTTAACTATTTTTTTCTTTTTATCATAGTGCTAAACTTGTCAAGATGGTGTTATCTTTGCTTTATAAAGATAAACTTAGCTTTTTGGTTTGATGGGGTTTGTTTCTAGTGGTTTACACGAGGATGTCATAATCAACAGCAAGGAGGAAAAAAAATGCTGAGAAGACAGATGCAGTTGGAAGGGTAGTGAGTGGGTCATTAGAATTTTCATGAAAGGATACTTTGAAATAAAAGCTGGTGTGAAAGGCCCCAGTACTGTGTCGATGGTAAGCCCATTAAGAGAATTTAAATTATACTTGTGTTTGGGCAGGTGTTGGGGTGGATTCCTTCACTTTTGAAATTGTTTTCTTTGGAATGTCTGCACTGCACCACCTTGCTTATATGTGTAAGGCTTTCCAGTGGATGGGGTGGGAAATAGTAAGTTGAGAGTTACCAGTAAAAAAGATGATTATAATAGTGAAGGAAAAAGAAAAGGGGGAAATAGAACCCTCTGAAGCCCTCATATTGATGACTAGGTAGTAGAAAAGAATAATTTTAAGAAATCTAAAAACACTGTGTAGAAAAAGCTAGTGTAATGGAGATGTCACAGACTCTGAGTGACAAACAGGCCTCTAGAAGCACAACTAGAATTTGTTTGAGGAAGAAAAAAGAATGGACGACTGTAATTTGAACATAGCGTTGTGTTTGGGGAAATTTAAGTATGCACATGTCCAGAGTAGAAGTAAAGGACGTGGAAATGGAGGCAAGGACTTAGAACAAGAAGTGTTTTCTTAGTACAGGGAGCGATAGGAAGCTCTGGTCTACAGCAGTCAGGCATGGAAGACAAAGGGGGGATCCGAACCACCAGTTCTGCACAGGAAGGCAATGTACAGTCTACTCGAATCCACACGATCTGGTTCAGATATTCTTATTTCTATTTCTCTAATATTTCTCTACCAGATCTAATCAATTTCTAATCTTCACACTTTTTCCTTTTTTTGTAAATATTATTATTATTATTTTATTAATATTAAATCATAGTTGTGTACATTAATGTGATCATGGGGCACCATACCTTGGTTTTATAAACAGTTTGACACATTTTCATCACACTGGTTAATATAGCCTTCCTGGCATTTTCTTAGTTATTGTGTTAAGACAATTATATTCTACATTTACTAAGTTTCACATGTACCCTTGTAAGATGCACCACAGGTGTAATCCCACCTATCACCCTCCCTCCGCCCATCCTTCCCCTTCCCTCCCCTTTCTCTCCCATTCCCCATATTCTTAGGTATATGTACACCATGGAATATTATGCAGCCTTAAAGAAAGTTGGAGACTTTACCTCGCTCATGTTTACATGGATGGAGCTGGAACATATTCTTCTTAGTAAAGTATCTCAAGAATGGAAGAAAAAGTATCCAATGTACTCAGCCCTACTATGAAACTAATTTATGGCTTTCATGTGAAAGCTATAACCCACTTTTTCCTTTTTAAAGAGCTGAAAAAGGTCATAGTCTCTTTATCTGTTATACTCCAAGCAGTAAAATTTTATATATAAACTTTAAAATGAAACATTAACATTAAACTAAACAAATTATGCATTTAGTAGTTATACATATTATGAGAATGAATTCAAATATATTCTTATACTTCTATCTTTGCACTTTGGTGAGTCAGCCTCCAAGTGGAGGAGCTAATGAAGAGAGAGAAATTTTGGGATTTCCAGACCAAAAATTCAAAGGCAAATAAGAGCAAATATCCAATTCCTTATTTCCCAACTAATAAAAAGAAATTTGGAAGTGAGACATCAATGGCAAATAGTTTTCAAATTTCTCTGCCTATCCTGGTTGGCTTCAAACTAGAGTTTTACCACTTGCTCAGGAAATGAATCAAAAGATAAAATCATAAAAGAATGAAAAAGACACATTTGAATATTTTCTTAGAGAATTTTAGAAAAAGGAGAAAGGCCATGGCATGAAACATCTGATGACAATGGAAAACACTGACTGTAAACTATAAGTAGAGAATCCAAAACAAGTTTATTTGCAATTCTGTATGAATGTTCAGTGATTTCAGCAGGTGAATACAATTTAGGTTATCCTTATCCCTCATGGCTTAGCTTACATTATGCAAGGGACACAGATTTCCTAATATGCCCTAAGGGGACATGAACTTAGAGAGACATCTGTAGTCTAGTCATGGTGAAGATGACACTGTATGTGGGAACATCAAGAATAGAGGCAAGTGCCTGGGCCCCCAGATGCTAGCACTGAAGGGCATAATATCGATTCCTGCCCAGAGCTAGATGCATCATTTTGAAACATAAACAGGAGGGATAAAACATGGATTTGTGCACCTCATTTCTCTTGCTATACACCAATACATATTAGATATGTACCCTCCTAACAGCATCTCAGTCATTATCTTGGTTAAGAGCAATAACACGTGGTGTCCAAACTCCAAAACTACAACTTTTTGTCATTTATCTAAGCACAGTCTAAATTTATCTAAGGTTACCAAAGAAAGTATTGAGTTGAACTAAAGTTACTGGTTTTGTTTAAGTATTATTTTGTCTTTCTTATTATTACCCTATATGCTGCTAATTCATGAAAAAGAACGGATTAATAAATAGGAGGTTATTTTATGGAAAAGATTTTTTTAATACATCATCTGAAAGGATTATTCATCCTAATACACATTTTTCTTCCACTTTCATCTAATTCATGCACCTGGTGGAAGGTAGCAGAGAATTCCATCATTTTTACTGTGACAATGAAATGTTGTTTTAAGTTGGCACATTGAGTGCAATAACTGAGCAGGAGATTCTCTTGCCTTTACCCATTAACGTTGTAATTGTGATTAAACTCCAAATCTCTAGCATATTTGTATCTTTCTGCCAAGTAGATATAGTGATGATTCTGTTCTTGGAGAATTATCTATTTCAGGAACCTGTCCTTTAAAACCAGGCAATCTGGGAACAGGGCAATGAAGGAAGAGATTACAGAACAGAATAACTATGCATATTTGAAATGCTGTTTTTATTCTACTTTGAAGGAGTAACATCTCGAGCAATTTTGTTTAAGCAAGATTCTAATCAAATTCCATCATTAAGGAATAAATTGCTTATATTTTATTTAATATGTCATAAAATATTTGCATACAAAGTCAAACTGCCTACTTTGAAAATATTCTTAAACATTCCCAATTAATTCTTTTTGCACTGTCATCAGTGTGAAATATGGGGAAAGAAAATGATGAGAAGACGTGCCTCACACCCAGACATGTACATTCATTTTTAAACAATAATAAGTATATATCTTTCCTATTTCAGGAAAAGTGAAATTTGGGGAAGGAAGGAAGAAAAAAAGGAAGAAGAAAAAGGAAAAAATGAATCTGAGCATTTAAGAATAATTTATTTGTATGAAAGCAATAACTTGAGAAGACACACAGAGTTTACTATTACTCAAGTGATGCACTGACATGCGTTTATAAATCATTAGGATACAGTTATTATGTTAGTCTTTCTAATAGATAATACTTTGTTAAACTTGCTCTAGAGATGTAAGACTATTTTGTGGTTCCTTTTTTTTTTTCTATACCAAGTGCTCCAAGCTAAAGTTCTATACAGAAATATAAAGGCAAAATGTAGAATATCCATTTTGAAGTGTCACTTGTGATGACTAAAAAGAAATCTTTCCTAATTGCTTTACTCTTTATGTCGCAGTATAGCTTCTTGAGAGGAATCCATGTTCCTTTATATGAAACAAAAATTAAACGTTGCCAAGACGCCTTGCCCTAAAGCCACCTCCCTTTGTTTGTATGCTTATCTTAAAATGCCAACTGTCAGAAACCCCAGAGATAGACCCAAGTGTACTTATGGATGCTTTATGTGCCAAATAAATTGTTGTGTTTCAAGAAAAAGATGGAAGGGAAATAGTTGCATAAAACATTTGGCAATGCTAATGAGGAAATCTGGAAAGAATGATAGAATTCACAGAAATAACAACAGTTCCCCATTGTATTTGCTGACTTTTGAAAGAATCAGGTAGTAAAGAATGTAGCCTCAAGAGTCAGAAAGCTCGAAACTCTGGCTTTGGTAACATCACGATAAATTTTTCTCCAGTGTTCAATGAGGAGTTAAAACTAGACCATTTATGAAAACTTTCAGCTCTGAGATGAGATGATACAATGTATTTTTGTTTTGCAATTTAATTATGCAGCTCTTGTCCCACTTTCAAAAAATCTTCAAGTGATGTGAACTCTTTTAAATGAATCTTAACATATCAACATGGAGTTTGAAAACTGGGACATAGGATGCTGATGCTTTTTATTGTGATATTATTCTTTGATGGGTCTTTTTTTGTGGAATAAAATTGCTACTAGAGCCTTTCTTTAATACTTACTTTACTCATTCTTTTTGTGGAAATAAATGTGACTTTGGACGAGTGTGAGTGAATTTCATCTTGTTCTAGATGATTTTTCAGGAAGTTGGTAACATACAAAGCATCTCAAAAGAGAGATGCCATCCGTGTTTAAAGTAGTTTAGGTTTTATTTCAACTCTAATACATTAACTGTTTTTTATTTTTTCTATTAGATAAAATTTAATGTCGTTGTCAGTAATACGGGGATAAAATATTGATTGGACACTTTTTTCTGCAGTGACTAGATTTAGAGATTTGCAAGCAATCAAGAGATTATTAAATCCATTTTATTTCGGATAAGTGTTAAGAAGGTCAGCCATTTATAAGAATGTAGTGTCAGCTTTCCCAAACCTAAACTTTATTCATCTTTAACTTTAAATTTATGAAAATATTTTTTGGAACAATAATTTCTAATGTGCTAAATGGTATGAAATCCCACGAATTATGTCATACTCTGTGCAGTGGTAATGAAACTTATATGGCACCAAATTTTTATTTCAGAATCCCATATTTTCTTTCTATATGGTGTATGTATTTATGTGGATTATTATCTCTCTCCTCATGCTCGTGTGAGATTCACACACACATATATTTATGCACATGTATAATAAATTCATTTATATATTCAATATATTCAAATTGTAGCCTTTGGCTATCCCAGAAGTTTCAGGTGAAAGCTAGTCAAGACCTATTCAGTCTCCAAGACCTGAAACCTCCTGAAATTTTAAAGCATTAGGTTAAAAGTGACAGCGAGATTAAGAAGAGAGAGAAAATAAAGGGAAAAAAATTTAATATTCATCTTGAATGGTATTTTCCCTTTGCTAATTACTAATTCTAAGGTATAAAATCAGAACCTGTGGTTTGTATTGATGATAATGAGAGTTGGCATTTATGGAGTTCTACTACTTATTATTTGGGCTATGTTGAATTAGGAATGCAAAATGACTCATAGCATTTTTAGTGCAGACCAAAATAAACATAAATAAATAAACCAATGTGGTAAATAGAGATTTCTCTTGGTAAGTTCAGTCTATTATAACAAAGTGTCATAGACTATGTAGTTATAAACAAAAGAAAGTTTATTCCTTACAATTCTGGGAGGCAGCGTTTCAAAATCAGAGTGCCAGCATGGCTGGATCCTAGTTAAGAACACTCTTTCAGGTTGTGGGCTGCCAACTTCTCATTGCACTCTTCACGGCAGGAATCCCCAGAGCTCTCTGCGGTTCCTTCTATAAGAGCACTACTTCCACATACGGGGCTCCACCCTCACGAACTAACTACATTCCCCAAACCTCATCTCCTAATAGTAGCACATTGTTTCAACATTTGGATTTTGTTGTCATGAAAATATCCAGTCCATAACATGTTTCAAAGACCAGCTTTGTTATTTACAATAATAGATGAGAGAATCCAACATACTATGATGAAATAATCAAGACCTCTAATATTTCTCAAATCTTAACTTTTAGATGATGGACCTGGTGGAATGCTTGGTAGTGAAACACAGAAAAAACGTGCGTACACACACACACACACACACACACACACACACTTCTCATATGCAGAGGTAGAAAGAATTGCCCTCCAGATGTACAATGTCCATACAATGTGTATGTAGAGTCTGGAATGGATAGCTGAAATCTGGCTGCATAGCCTCAGCAATGGAACAAGATCTGAAATATTCCATCCCATTCTCTGAACAGAATATAGGGAAATAAATAAATTGAGACATCTATCCTTTGTTTTTTTCTAAGTTTTCCAAATAAGTAAATCATTCCTCATTCCCTGTTGATGAGAATTAGAATTCTATTTGAAGAATTTGAAGAATTCTGTGGGAGGGGGGAACACAGAGCACAAATGGGTCTACAAAAGAAGTTCTAGCATCATAAGTTTTAGAAGGGAATAAGGGGAAAGTAAGTGGTAGTTCATCTTGCTAAATACTTTCTAATGAGATATCAATTTCAAGGGTCCTACTAAACTGTAAAATTACTAAATATTTGATGTCAAAATAGGTCCTAAGACAGGCAACCCTCTTACTGTTGAAGGAATTCAAAGTGTGCACACTTCTCCAAGGGTTCTTCAGTAGGCCCACTGAAAGACTCCATTATTTTTCCTTAGATGTTTTTAGAGCACAGTGAAGTACAGTATAACTTTAATCCCAGGTGTCTAGAGCAGCAGTTAGAAAAGATTTTCCTTAAACATATATACAGTAAATTTTTTTTTTGCTAGCTGTATGATCTCAGCCACAGCTGCTAAATTCCACATTCATAAATGCAAAAGCATTCATAGACACTGTACAAGCAAATGGGAGTACTCAATACTTTTATGAAACCAATTTATAATTACTCACATCTTCTTATGAAAAATAGATCACAACTATAGCCTAGGATGAAGGATAGAAGTAGAGTGGGATGGGAGGGGAGGGAAGAGGTTTGATAGAGGGAGGGTAAATGGTGGGACCACACCTATGCACCATATTGTAAGGGTACAAGTGTAATCTACCAAATACAGAACATAAATGTCTTAACACGATAATTAAGTAAATGAGGTAAGACCTATATTAATTAGTTTGATGTAACCATTCCAAATTACATACAAAAAAACAACACGTTGTACCCACAAAAGCATAAATGTATTCATGATGTATGTGTATATGACTTAATAAAAGGAAAAAAATAAAAAATAGTAATAAAAACTTTATTTACATGAACAGGCATTGGACTGAATTTGCAGTGGATCCTACTATGTTATCTCTGATCTGGAAAATAAGACGTTAGCTGTCTAGATGTTTTGTAAATAGAGCTAAGTGATGGTTGCTGTTGAGGGTCAGTCATCTCTCCATGTTATTAGCGCAATGTTTTTGAGATGGTCAAGAAAATGAAGAGAAAGGCCAGGTATGGTGGCTCAAGCCTATAATTTTCAAACTCTGGGAGGCCAAGGAAGGTGGATTGCCTGAGCTCAGGAGTTCCTAACCAGCCTGAGCAAGAGCAAGACCCCATCTCTAAAAAAATAACTGGGTGTTGTGGTGGGCACCTGTAGTCCCAGTTTCTCAGGAGGCCAAGACAACAGAATAACTTGAGGCTGAGAGTTTGAGGTTGCTGTGAGCTATGACGCCATGGCAGCCTATCAAGGGTGAAAAAGTGAGACTCTGTCTCAATAAATAAATAAATAACAAATAAATAAAATAAATAAATAAATAAAAGACAGAAAGAAAAGAAAACAAAGAGAGATAGCAACTGCGTGAAAACTTAGGTTGAATCACGTTTCAGATAGCCAAAGCAGCAACTTGGAAAACACAAATATGAAATCCCCAAAGAGAGATAACTGGTATGGAGTTGATCACAAGAAAGACCACCAGCTACAGTAAAATACATCATCAGCATTTATAGAAAATGTAAGATTTATTAAAATGTCATGAAAATGAATCAGTTTTAAATACTTGTCATCTTGACAGTACCACCAAAATACAATCTTTTCTCACCTTTTACTTTGTCCCCTTCACTCTGACTCTGGCAGAATCAGAACTATGGTTAGTAACCTGGAGGTGGAGGAAAATGCTACTGTGTGAAAGAAAGAAAGATCACCTCGGACACTTGGAAAATTCTGTTATGCTGTGTTACAGTTATACTTAAATTCAATTACTCGAGAAATGCTTTGGAATAACCAATAAAAAAAATCATATAAACCACAGTGTTTATATATATATATATATATATATATATATATTTTTTTTTTTTTTGTAGACACAGAGTTTCACTTTATCGCCCTTGGTAGAGGGCCGTGGCATCACACAGCTGACAGCAACCTCCAACTCCTGGGCCTAGGCGATTCTCCTTCCTCAGCCTCCCAAGTAGCTGGGACTACAGGCGCCTGCCACAACGCCCAGCTATTTTTTTTGTTGTTGTTGTTGCAGTTTGGCCGGGGCCGGGTTTGAACCCACCACCCTCAGTATATGGGGCCGGCGCCCTGCTCACTGAGCCACAGGCGCCGCCCACAGTGTAAATATTTTTAATTCTATGGAATTTACTAATAAAATTAGTCCTAGAGTAGTGGTTCTCAACCTTCCTAATGCTGCAACCTTTTAATACAGTCCAGTGGGGTCGTGACCCACAGGTAGAGAACCACTGTCCTAGAGCATTCACTCACAAACTCTGTATTTAGTCCATGGCAATAATTTTGATTTCAAAGTTTTCTTGCCTAGCATACATTAGAAGTAGTCCACTAAAGGGAAAGGAAGTGAGCAGTGGGACTTCTACATACAAAATGAAAGCGGGAAAAAAAGTACTGATTTTTTTTTCGTTTTTCTTTGGTGATTTGACATTAACAAAGAAAGCAGAAAACACTCAAATAAATAAGCAAGAAAATATTCTATTATGATACACTTCAATACTGATATTTATTACAATGGTCAATTGTTTTTAAAAAGTTACAAATAAGCTGTTTTCTTTTTTTATTGAATCATAGCTGTGTACATAAATGTAATTATGGGGTACGATGTGCTGTTTTATATACAATTTGAAATACTTCCATCAAACCAGTTAACATAGCCTTCACCTCATTTTCTTGGTTATTGTGTTAAGACATTTATAAGCCATTTTAAATAAAACACGAATGAAAATATTTTTAAATGCTCCATTGCAAAAAAGTAATTTATATTTAGTTAATGTAACAATTATAGCAAAGAGTTTAAGCTCTAAAATATCCCTGTACTATGTCCTTTTATTTAGGGTTATATTTTATTTAGGCTTATAGCTTTTTTTATTTTATTTATTTTATTTATTTATTTTTTTTGGCACAAGGTCTTACTCTGCTTACTGTCTTACCCAGGCTGGCGTGCAGTGTCATGATCATAGCTCACTGCACCCTCAAACTCCTGGCCTCAAGCAATTCCCCTATTGCCACTTGCTGCTTAGCTGAGATTACAGGTGGGCACACTTGTCCCAGGTAATTTATTTTTAGACAAAGGGTCTCACTACACTGCCTTGGCTGGGTCTCTAATTCCTGGAATTAATTGATCCTCCTGCCTCCCAAAGTGCTGTGAGCCACTAGGATGTGGCTTTTTTTTTTTAATTGAAAATTACATTAGAAATCAACTGCTTATAAAGGAAGCAAATTTTATGAGAGCTAAAATTGGTTAGTTAGAAGTTTTAACCCTTCAAATGTTGGAGCTACATCAGTATGCCTCCAATACAAAATTTCTTCATCATTTTGCAATCTAAGAGCCACATGGAACACAGGTAATCTGACCATGAATGGTTTTCTTTAATGCTTGTTTCAATGAAACACAATAATTCCTTTAAGAATTATATGACTCTTTAATAAAATATTACATAAATTACTTTACAATTAATTTTTTTTCAAATAATTATCTATTTAAACTTTAGACAGAGCAATGAGGCATGAAAAAATTGCCAAAGGGGCCCAAAATAAATCACCTTGATAAGTGTGGATGCAAGTTTTTCTCCCCCTCATAAGTCAATAATCTAACTCTTTTGTCAAAACTATCATCTTCTTTATCTTCCAGACAGCTATGAAAACATTACTAGGTATCTTGAGATTAGTCCTCTACAATTGTTTCTGGATAGATAGTGAAATTAAATGGCATCTATGTCCTAACTAATTTGGGAATCACCCCTTTCTAATCTTTTGTCAGACCTTGTCCAATCCAAGATATTCCTGTTTCATTCTAACACTGAAAAACATCTGACACTTTTTTTGATGCCTCTCATTCCATGACAACAGGTTAGTGACAATACTGAGTACACCTTTGGCCCTCAAATCCAGTTGATCACTGGTTATAGGAAGAAACTGCCTGCTCAATTTGAAAAACCAAAAGTTTATTTTAGAATACACAAAGTTTATGGGATGAGTTGACAGAGCTGATCAGTACCGTGGATGTTATAGATTTACAAAGAGGTACTACAAATGGTGGGAAAAAATGTTCTTCTGGCTGATGGAAGTTGCAGTTGTGAACAATTATATTCTTTACTCATTAGATAAAAAGGAGAGTGGAGAAAAAGTGTAGACACACCTTTCTTATAGGGGAAATGTCATGATTCAGCTTGAGAGCAATCTAAGCAACAGAAATTCAAGAAAGAGGGGAAGAGGTTCTTCTGACACTGAGGCAAGACTAAATGGGAATGTGCATTTTATAATGAAAACTAAAAAAAAAAATCAATACAGATTTTTATGTTTTGCAGCAGAAAAAAAGGAGAAAGATGGAAGAAGAGAAACCGTTTTCTACTGTAAGACATGCAAGAGGAAGCCTGGACTTCATCCTGGAGATTGCTTTAAGGAGTATCACACTCAAAAAACATGTAAACAAAAATAAACAAAAAACTTTTCTTTATGTAACCTAAAATAGATAAGAAAATCATCAGATGAGTTCATACGTTTTTCCCCTTTTAAACCTGTAAAATAATTACAAGTACTCCATCAACCTCTTTCCTGCTCCAAAGAAATGAGAGGTGGGAAGTATGCAGATGGCAGAAAAACTGGATTGGAAAGAGAAGATAAAAACAAATAAAATTGTTTTCTGAGGTTCTTATTTAATGGAAAATAAAAAAAAATTCTGATGTTGCATCATTCAGGGTCAATACCTGTATCTTAGAACAGCTATAGCTTCACTTCTAACACGTAATAACAAGCCCTGATTGTGCCTTCCAGGCCTCTCAGATAACAATTCTTCATGATTTTTTTCTACCATGCCATAAGTAATCCCTACTTTAGCAAATAACTAGTGCCCAATTTTTCAAACAAAATTTTATGTAGTCCCTTAACCTATGAAATTTCTAAAAATGATAATTCAATAGATATGTATTTGTACATTAAAATATATCTTTTTTATAAGTTCAATGAATAAAAGCTAAAACCACTTGTATTATTTTTATGCATAAAAACAACTTCTGTAACATTTGCTAGCTGTTGTGTAAATGACCATTACATGTTGAAGAGAGTAAGCAATCAGCTGATATTTCCTAGCTTTACTTACTGTTTAATTGGGTGCATTAGGTGAACAATTTAATAAAGGACTTGCTGGCTAATTTTAAAGTTGGTCAAATGCACATGGAGGGATTTTAAAAAGTGAAATAAAAAGATAAGGGCAAGAGCTACAGCTATACTAATCAGTGACATATTGTAAAACCTTCAAATATGTTTACTGAGATGACATGGGCAACTTTATTGAAGGATGCACAGAAGAAAATTAACCTTACATTTTAAGTTAACACATCAGTGCTCTCCTCTGTGTTAAAATGTGACAGCTCAGTGAGTGCGTTCTTTAATTACCACACTACAAATGTTAGTAACCACGCAAAACGGTGTTTCAAACAGCGGAGTCATTTCCCTGGGACACGAGGACTTCAAGAAATAAGGTTGAAAACCACTGCACCATGGTGTGCTCCCTCTTGCCCCTACAACTGCCTCTGAGTTACTGTGATTAGGAAAAAGAAAATAAAGGCCAGCCTGAGACAGAGACATGTGAGGGAAGAACCAAATATGGACAACTAAATTTACCGCATGTGAATATTCATAAGGCATTTCTCTGACATTTTCTAAGAATTTCAATCTTTATAAAATAGAATTTTGGTGTGAATGTGTTGGGGAAACATAGTAAAGATAAAATTAGGTGCCAGGGAAACTTTGGATAACTCTGCTCCACCAGGCCAACGGGGCTTCTCGGTCATCTGCAATTTAAAAAAAATCTGAACATATGGCCTTAATCACAGGGAGATAAAAACATGGATTAGGAAGGCTGAGGTGGTTCTATTCCCAAGTATTTTTTTAAAAATAATTATAATGGGAATAACAAACGTGAGAGTGTCTTCATACTTCGTACTTTGGATGTGGCTCTGCATCTTGATAATTTTGTGTTTTTTCTATTTTGTCCTACATCTGTTAACAGGTGGAGAAATCCAGCCTCCAGCATTCCAAGAGGAGAAAAAAGCATATATAATTCAATATCTTCACTTGCAGTCATGTAGCTATAAGATAAGGCAGGTAACTTAATGGAGGGAACAAAGTAGTGACAGTGTCATTTCTTTTTTTTTTTTTTGTAGAGACAGAGTCTCACTGTACCACCCTCGGGTAGAGTTCTGTGGCGTCACACGGCTCACAGCAACCTCTAACTCTTGGGCTTACGCGATTCTCTTGCCTCAGCCTCCCGAGCAGTGTCATTTCTAATAAGGTTGAATTCAGATGAAATTATATTACCTTCCTTTTCTAAAATAGGGAACAGCTTCTCATTTTACTTTAACCAGTTAAGAATGAGGCACCTCGCAGGCAGACAGCAGTGGCTAATAATTCATGATATCTTAAGTAGAATACAAAGATTGTCTTCTGAGAAAAAAAAAAATTGCTTGACAATCTCTCAGAACCCAGAATCTTTCGACACTGTCTTATAAAAGAATCACTGAATTAATGTGGGGTCAGATAAGAGAGAGTTTCTAATGAACTTTGGTTAAAAATTCCCCTAAGGTATCTGATGTAGTGATATCAGGACACCATCCTGTTACATACAAGTCCCCACTTCTAGCCATAGGCATTATGATGATAATGTGATGGAATTGAGACATTTATCGAGCAAGTCCCAGCAAATTCAATTGCCTGAGATTTTTAAAAACTAAAGTCCTATTTTATTCCCATGCAAATTACAACAATGCTCCAGGAAGAATTCACACTGGAGCAACGTTCCTGCTTTTATGAAAAGCCAGTGAGACTCTCCATCAGGTTATGCCCACCAGGGTAGCCAAATGTGTGCATAGACAGACCAGGCATGGGGAAAAGTCTCTCTTTAGCCTGGGTATGGGCCCACAATGTTACTGCAGTAAGTGCCACACCACTCCAGGCGATACAACTCGAGGCAGTTCACAGGGTAATACTGTGCCAGAGGCAGTGTAAAACAATTTGTTCCTAAATCTTCTCATCTCCCTCCCATCATGCCACCATTCCTAGAATTGTTATTTCACTGTAGCAAAAAAATCATTTGTAGGCTAAGGCACTGATTTCCTGGTAAAAAGCAGTTACATGTTCAAATATGCCCATAAATTTAGACATCTTGCTCAAGAGGTCGTTCAGGGACATGGCAGGGATGTTCTCTAGAAGCTTATCAGGGCATGCATTTCACAGACAAAATACTCCAAGAGTCACTTTACCACCTAATAGCCATCTCATCTAAAGCAGTAGGTATGTTACAGGGTCAAAAGTATGTTTTAAACATTAGTGTGTAGACTGTAACTCCATTGTGGAGTATTTATCTATTCAATACCAATGAGATTTATATGACTCATCCCTCAGTCACAAAACTCCTTGGTGGGCCAGAAATAATGAAAGGGAAAAAGTGAAAAGTGCATTTACCTCTGATGAAAGAACTGATGATTACAAGTTAGTCTTGAACTTTTATTTCCAAGCAACAGGGAAGAAAGTAGAAGTAGAATTGACTGTTTTGTTGGTAAATTGGTGCAAAACTATAGAAATCTTTGGAAAAAGAAACCCAATTGAACAAACACATAATTTGCCTATTCTATTGCTGAGATATTTTATGACTTCATAAACCATCAATCGTAGTATTATTTCTTTTAACAAAAGCCATTGTATTTTCCATGCAAATCAGTGCTCAATATATACCTTTGTCATCAACAGGACAGTGACTTAGAGTCCTATTAGTGTTAATTGACAAATTATATTTTCTTTATAAGGCATCAGTAAAATTCTGAAGAGAAGGCTAAAGAGAAATTAATTTCAGGTGTTTGTAAACTAATTATCTAACTTATATACTTATAAATGCGTTCTGTAACCTGACAGTATGTTATAAGGAGGCTAACAAAATCGCTAGGACTTGAGAGCCTTGAGTGCAGGTAACATGCTTATGTTTCAGTACCTGCATCTTGAAAATGGCAATAGATTTGTCTACTTTATATTAATTGGAAAGAAACACTTGGAAAAAAATGAGACGATGTAAAACTTGATGAAATAGTCTAACTTTGTTGTAGCCTGCATTTAGTAATCCCAGGGATGGAATAATTTTCAATAGTAATTATCATAAAATACATATAAAATTACATAAAAATAAAAAAAGAGACATGACTAACTAGTTTGGCCAAAGGTAACTTAAAGTGATTGTTATAGCAGATATACAGCGTTAAAAAGGATAATGTATTGTCAAAAACACTAAGTATGTATGGTGAAAGAATATTGATGGATAACTTTGACATTTTTTATTATGGATAATTACCTTGACAACTGTTATTTAAGGAATCATTTAATTGACATATTTTATTGATACATTAAGTGGAAAAATGATTTTTCAATTACCTTTAGCACAATTAGTATCATTAGAAAATAGAAACTCTAGCAAAAATTTTGGCAGAAAATGATAGCTTTAACAAAATGTTTTTTTTTTATTTTTCTTTGTTTTATAATTTTTGTCTAATCAATACTTTACCTTTAAAACAATATTTCATATTTAGGGATTGGGTGGTGCCTGTGGCTCAGTGAGTAGGGTGCCAGCCCCATATGCCGAGGGTGGCGGGTTCGGACCCAGACCCGGCCGAACTGCAACAGAAAAATAGCCGGGCATTGTGGTGCACGTCTGTAGTCCCAGCTGCTCGGGAGGCTGAGGCAAGAGAATCGTGTAAGCCCAAGAGTTAGAGGTTGCTGTGAGCCGTGTGACGCCACGGCACTCTACCCAAGGGCGGTACAGTGAGACTCTGTCTCTACAAAAAAAAAAAAAAAAAAAGGAAAGAGAAAGTGGACAACTGAACAAAATAATTCCTGAAGTTATTAATTTTTATTCCATTTGGTTTCAGTTATTTGATGTGATCATTTTCCACATTGTTTTCGAGAACCCACAAGAAACAAATGTTATTTAATTGCATACAGACATTACCTATTTCAGACTCAGTGATGTAATCTTGCCTCTGGCTATTTTAATATTGTAATGTTCAGGACACTCAGTCATCTACTCTTCTTATTAGATTAGTTATTATCTCTCAAGTAATAGTAATGATAGTAATAATTATGAGATCCAACCAAGATCTTATAAACAATAACTGATCCAGAACTTTCAATGATTTATCCTTTACCATTGGTACAAGCAAATTATTACCATTAGGACATAGAAATTTTTATTAAAATTTCAACAAATAAGGATACATTTTTACCCATATTATTTTAATTATTAGTTTTGTAATTTCTTCCTGGGAAATTTAAAACAGGGAAATAATTCCATACATGTTCAAAGAATTGAGAATCCAAATAAATGTTGGTAAGGGAATTAGGAAACTTCAATCACCTCTAAAGGTAAAGTTTTAGGTTTCAAAATTGGCAGCAAGTTTAAAATATGATGCCTAGATTGTGCCCCAGCAACTCTGATGCAATTCGTCTCACTTTGGTCTCGGCACTGGAATTTTAAAATCTAGGGTGTCGTCAATGTTATATAAGCCAATGAGTTAGACAAAATAGGGGAAAGTGGGTTAACCATAGCCCAGAAACCATAGCTAAGAGTTAGAAGTGGCTAGGGGTCATTTTTGTGCTTGTGTGTGTGTGTGCATTTTATTTATTTATTTTTCCTGGCCTGAAACTTTAATTTTTAATAAATTCAAAATTACATGAATGTTGCCCCAAAAGTACAAAGAACTTTTGTGTATCTTTCAATCAGACTTTCCAATCACTAACATTTCATTCTATGTATATGTAAGTTCCAGACATATTCATTATATAACAACAGTTCAACTGACAAAAATCAAGAAATATAACACTGATATAATACTATAATTTTGTGCATTTTAGGTATCCAAGAATGGATATTGGTTTTGTTTTTGTTTTATTATTAAATCATAGCTGTGTACACTAATGCAATCATGGGGCACCATACACTGGTTTTATAGACCATTTGACATATTTTCATCACACTGGTTAACATAGCCCTCCTGGCATTTTCTGGCTAGGGATCATTTTATTGACAAGTGGGGCCAAGCAGTAGGTGCATCCATTCCTAGAAGCACTCCAAGAAATAGGAATAAAAGGAAGAATACCTGGGCTTCTCTCTTTCTTTCTACCTTAAAAATTCTGTCTGTGGGTTTGGTGCCTGTAGCTCAGCGGCTAGGGTGCCAGCCACTTACATGGGAGCTGGCAGGTTGGAATCCAGCCCAGGCCTGCCAAACAGTAATGACAACTACAACCAAAAAATAGCTGGGTATTGTGGCGGGCACCTGTAGTCTCAGCTACTTGAGAGGCTGAAGCAAGAGAATTGCTTAAACTCAAGAGTTTGAGGTCGTTGTGAACTGTGACACCCCAGCACTCTACTGAGGGTGACACAGTGAGACTCTGTCTCAAAAAAAAAAAAAAAAAAGATCTGTCTGTGGTTGTGTCCTTCACTCGGGAAGTGTTCTGAAATAAAGAAATAACTGAATAAAACATTTTAAATAAAAAAATTCTATCTATGATTCCTAGTGATTTAATCTACCCTGAAGACAAAGAGAAAGGGAGCTTGGGGAATGAAGATTTTTCGATAGCATAGAACAGAGCTGAGGAAGAAAGGTGAAAACATTTGAGATTAAAAAAGGAAGTTGATCACTAGCTAACATTTTCTAAACAAACAACATTTAGATAATGTTGTTTGAAATTAGCTGTCAATTTGTTTCACTATGATAATTGACTATATTAGTAGTCTAGATTCCATTACATGATGATGAAAATAGTATAATTTCAATTTTGTATTTTTCTGTATATACACATATATCTTCAATGTTAAAATATACCTAAAGTAATAATTTCATGTATTTCCTTTCTTTTCTTTACATTTTATTCCTGTTGTAAAATGTATGGTATTTTTACTTGCAATCAACTAAAACTTATTTAAATAATAAGAACATTTATTACTTCACATTAACAAGGAAGGCAAACATAGGCCAGTTACTTGAGATGTTAATTTGCTGTTTCTCCAACATGCGTCTCTGCTCTTCCTTTTTTACAGTGATTTCCCTTAACGGTGTCAACATGGCTGCAGCATTTCCTAGTACCACATAAGTAACAACTACATCCTGAATAAAAATGAAATTTTTCTTCTCTGAACCTCTTATGAAGAAGAAAATAATTTAAAGAAATATGATATTCCATTTCTTTCTGATCTATTACCTAGGATTGGGTCACTTGTCTTCACCTAGCCACAAGGACTGGTGAGAAAGTTAGTATACAACAGTTTCTGCCTCTGAATTGGAGAATAGAAAGTTGGGAAGACAGCCCAGAAGCTAGGCTACCTTTTCTCCTCCTGTTTCTCCTCCTCATCCCTCCAGCCAGACTTGTCCAACAGGTGCTCAACATAAGTCATGTGAAAAACTTAGACAAGTTCCTTTTATTAGAAACATTCATGCACAGTAATGTAAACCTATACTGGGACGCATACAAATACTATATATTTGTTGATATTCTCATTCAATAGACCAGTGGAATTCCCCCCAAGGTAGCTGGTAGAACTTTAATTCATTATCTTTAATGATCTGATGTGATAGTAGCAAATAATAAAATATTTGGTCAATGTGATATTTAATCTGCTATGATTGTATTTTATTGTTATTGATATACATTTTATTTTTAGTGTATTGTCTCAATATCAACAATGAGGTAAGAAATATGTGTGAAGGGGGTTCGTTGATAAATGTGAAATATTTTTATTTTTTGTTGCTATTTTTCGAATTCCTTTTTTAAAGGATTTTTATCATGATGTAAATCCCCAGAAGCCTTAGAAACTTACTTATACCTTAATTTTTGCCAATTTTGCTTAATTAGTATTGTCCTAAATACTGGTGAGGTTAAACATCTTTTCTTATAATTTCTGAGAATTTCATGTTCACATTTTTGCACAGCTTTCTACTGAAGTGTTTGTATTTTCATTGTATATTCTTATTAGAGGTTTTATAATTTGAATGTTTATGCATGTATTATTGGTATTTTCAATATCTCTGATAAGATCTATGATATCGCTAATAAAATCTGATGATAAACCTTTAAATATTTCATGCCTTTTTTTTACCTGATAGAATCCAGGTGGTTAGTCTTGGTTATAAAAGCAATTTCCTTGATTTTCTGATACTGTGTTTTTGTGCTTTTAACCTTTTTTTTTTTTTTAATTTTTACATAAATTGGATTTAATTTTGACCAAAGTACATTACTTAAGCATTAATTTTTAACTTAACTTGTTAATATGTTATTTTGTGCTTTTAACCTTTTACTTTTATTCATTACTCTTATATTTTATGTTACATAAGATGAACATGTATTACTATTTTCTTCCACATAGACAGCCAGATGTGTCAACACCATTAATAAATGGCTCATTCTATTTCTTTTCCAAGGGGTTCATAGTTCTCTTTATAGAGATCATTCACATCTTTTGTTAGATTTATTCCCAGGTATTTTATTTTCTTTGGAGCTACTGTACGAGCATTGTGCCCTTGATTTGATTCTCAGATTGACTACTATTGGCATATATGAAGGCTACTGATCTATGGACATTGATTTTGTATCCCAAGACATTGCTATGTATCTTGATCACTTCTAATAGCTTTATAGTTAAAGAGTTTGACCTTGACTGTCCCCATTTGAATACCCTTAATCTCCTTCTCTTGCCTGATTGCATTGGCTAGGACTTCCTGCACTATGTTGAATAGCTGCGGCATTAGTGGGCATCCTTGTCTGGTTTCAGTTCTAAGCAAAAGAATCAACTTTGTTAAAATGTTCACAATACCAAAGCGATCTACAGATTTAATGTATTCCCCATTAAAACACCAATGTCATACTATAAAGTACTTGAAAAAGTAGTACTTCATTTCATAAGGAACCAGAAAAAAAAAAATGATCATCCAATAAGATTCTTTCATTTAAGAAATAAAAACAAATCTGGAGGCATTGCATTACTAGACTTCAGATTATATTACAAGTCTATAGTGAATAAAACAGCATGGTACTGGCACAAAAATAGAGATATGGATCTATTAAATAGAAAATTCCATAGATAGAATATAGAACCTAGAGATGAACCCAGACACATAATCCCTATTTAATAAATAGTGTTGGGAGACCTGGTTAGTCACATGTAGAAGACTGAAATTATGCCCGCACCTCTCACCCTTGATAAAATTTGACTCTTACAGGATAAAAGACTTAAATTTAAGAGAAAAAAACAACAATAAATCAGGGCTAGGTAAAGTGGCTCATGCCTGTAATCCTAGCGGTCTGGGATGCCTGAGTGAGTAGATTGCCCTGAGTTCACAGGTTTGAGACCAGCTTGAGAAGGAGTGAGATCCCCTTTCTAAAAGCAGCCAGGTGTTGTGGCTGGTGCGTGTAGTCCCAGCTACTTGGGAAGCTGAGGCAAGAGAATAGCTTGAGTTCAAGAGTTGAAGGTTGCTGTGAGCTATGACGCCCTGGCACTCTTCCAAGGGTGATAAAGTGAGACTCTGTCTGAAAAATAAATAAATAAATAAATTCCAGAAGAAAGTGTGGGATAACTCTTGACAAAATTTGCCTGGGAAAAGATTTATGAAGAAGACACCTTCCAATTGCATTGACACCAAAAATAAATAAATGGGACATGATGAGGTAAAAAGCGTCTAATAGCTGAGGGTACCACAGCTAAAGCAAACAGCCTTCAGAATGGGAAATGACAGTTACATGGTATAAATCTCACAAAGGGCTAAAAAGAGCAAACAACCCCATTTCTAATTGGGCAAGAAACTTGAACAGAAACTTTTCTGAAGATTACAGACAAATGGCAACAAACACATGAAAAAATGCTCATCAGCACTAATCATGAGAGAAACGCAAATCAAAACCACAGTGAGATATTACTTAACACCAGTCAGATTAGCCCATATCACAAAATCTGCAGATGCTGGCATGGATGTGGAGAAAAGGAAACAGTTTTGCACTGCTGGTGGGATTGCAAACTAATACAACCTTTGTAAAAAGAAGTAAGGAGAATTGTCAAATGACTAAAATTCAACATTCCATTTGATCACATAATCCCATTAGTAGGTATCTGCCCTGAAGAAAAAAACATCATTTTATCACAAGGACATTTGCACTAGAATGTTTATCGTAGCCTAACTCACAAATGCCAAGGATGGGGAAGCAATCCAAGTGCCCATCAACCCATGAATGGATTAACAAACTGTGGTATATGTATACCATGAAGTACTATTCAGCCACAAGAAAGATGGAGACTTTATATCTTTTATGTTTACCTGGATGTCTGTGGCTTAGTGAGTAGGGCACCGGCCCCATATACTGAGGGTGGTGGGTTCAAACGCAGCCCTGGCCAAACTGCAACAAAAAATAGCTGGTCATGGTGGCAAATGCCTACAGTCCCAGCTACTCAGGAGGCTGAGGCAAGAGAATCACCTAAGCCCAAAAGCTGGAGGTTTCTGTGAGCTGTGACGCTACAGCACTCTACTGAGGGCAACAAAGTGAGACTATTGCAAAAAAAAAAAAAAAAAAGAAAAAGAAAGTAACAAACACATTCTTCTTAGTAAAGTATCAAAAAATTGAAAAAAAAAAGGTATCCAATGTACTCAGTACTATTATGAAACTAATATATAAACAACTATATGCCCACACAAAAGTAAAACACTAGTATAGGCTAGCTAGTAGGGAGGGGAGAAGAAGTGGGAGGAGGAGTAGGGAGGGCGGTTGATTAGCAGGATCTTGCCTAATGTGCACAGTGTGAGGGTGTTCAGAATGCCCCCAGGGTGAAGGGCTCAACTACAACATAAACTTTGAACATTTGTACCCTCATATTAATCTGGAACAAAATAAATAGGTAGTTCATCCTTTTTCCACTGAAATGAATTTCCAAATTTTTTAATTTAGTAAATAAATTGATATGTAGAATTTTTTTTTTTTTTTGAGACAGTCTCAGTCTGTTGTCCTTGGTAGAGGGCTATGGTGTCATCGTAGCTCACAATAACCTCCACTCTTGGGCTCAAGCAATCCTCTTGCCTCAGCCTCCCAAGTGGCTGCCACTATAGGTGTGTACCACCACACCCAACTAGTTTTCTATTTTTAGTAGAGACAGGGTCTTGTTATTGCTCAGGCTGATCTCCAGTGCCTGAGTTCAACTCATCATCCAACCTCAGCCTCCCAGAATACTAGTACTATAGGAATGAGCCACGCACTCCGCTATATAGTGGAAATTATTTTTTAATTACCTATTCATTTTCACCAATTTCTTTGGCTATGTTGAGACCAAAGTCATAAATGTGTATTTCAGCCACTTTATATCAATTTTAAATTTACAAATAACAATTATAGAGTAGAAAGCATAAAATTATATAGTTCCTCTGTAAAATCACAATTTTGGATCGTATTTAACATGTATTTTTTGAAAATAACATATAGCCTGATTTTATTCAGTATTTTTAATAGTAATCACCCAGTCTGCCTTTAAATTATATAGTCTAATCTATATGCATTTATTGCAAATGATATTGTAACTTTACATATATTTATGCATGTATGAATTTATTTTCAACTTATTCTTTATTCTCATAAAAAAATGCTAATTAGTTCAGGTTGCCATATTTCCTTTGTTTTATCTTTGGTTTGTTAGTTTTTTTATGGCTTTCTTATTACTTTAATACTTGCCTTTCCTTTTCTATAATTATTAGTTCTGCATGCAGTGTATTATTATTTCCAAATAAGATAACTTGTCCAGGCACAGTGATTCATGCCTGTAATTTCTGTACTTTGGGAAGCTGAGATGGGAGAATTCCCTGAGGCCAGCAATTCAAGACCAGCCTGAACAACACAATGAGACCCCCATCTCTAAAAGAAAAATTTAAACATTAGTCAGGGGTGGTGGGTGGTATGAGCTTGTTGTCCATGCTACTCAGGATGCTGAGGTGGGGGGATTGCTTGAACCCAGGAGTATGAGGCTGCAGTTATTCTGATGATATTACTTGACTCTACCCTAGCAACAGAGAGAGACTCGGTCTCAAAAAGGAAAAAAAAAATGAGATGTCTCTTTCTGCATTTAAATGCATTTTCACCATTAAGACGCTCTAGTTTTCTCATATTGAACATTTTGTAAGGCTACCACTTCTTTCCTGTCATCCTTAAATCTCTATTTTCAACTGAGACTTTTGAAGGACTTTCCCTCTTTTATCTTTCCTACCCTTAAACACTTCAACTTCTCTGAAATATATTAATAAATATCATGCTAAATTTTAGCAAATTTTAGCAAATTTTACTTAGACATTTTTTTCATTTTAATATCTTTGGAATGGGAATAAATCTTAAAGTTGATGATACATTGTAGTTCAAAAGGAAATATTAATTATTAGGGTTACACAAAAAAATTATGTACCTTACAGCAAGGGACTTTGATAAAAAGTTACAATATTAGAATTTCTCTTATAATGTTTGCCTTCATGATTTCTCACTTGGCACTGAGGTGACAAAGATCCAGTTATTCTATTTTCTCAAGTTCAAGAGCATGTGTTTGGGAAGGGAGCAGAGAAATGAGGCAGAGAGAAGAGTCAAGAGAAGAAGGGGGAGTCGAGAAAGAGGCAGGGATAGACAATGAAAGAGAGGAAACAGGAGACCATATTTTGGTCATCACTAGTGCTTTTTTTTATCATTTTGAAAGTTATATATTTGTTATGGTTCATTGCTGAGTTTTGTGAGAGACTTGAGTACAGATATCCCTCATATGTGAATGTTTTCTCATGAAACTCAGCAGTGGAATAGATTAGAATACATTTTCACTGGTATGACACATACATTAGACTTCTGTGGATGCAACAAATTATCACAAATATGGCTTAAGACAGTACAGATTGATTGTGTTAAAGTTCTAGAAGAGAGAAGTTTGAAATAGTCTCATTGAACTAACGTCAAGGTGTAGGCAGGGTTATTAGTCCTTTTACAGGCTCTAGGAGAGAATCCTTTTCCAGCTTCCAAAGGCTATTCACGTTCCCTCATTCAAATTCCCTACATATTCAACACCAGCAAATGCATCACTCTGATGTCTGCTTTCAATGCCAAATCTCTTTCTCTGGCTCTCTTGCCTCTCTCTTTCACATAGAAAGATTCTGTATATAGTTCTAGATTATTTTCCCTCCTCCAGATCTGAAAATTTTCTTTTCCATGTAAGAAAACATATCTCCAGGATTTAGGACATGGACATATTTTGTGAGGGTCATTATTTTGCCTATAACAGTGTTCAAATAAGGGAACTCTGGCTACTTAGTATATAAAAGTCAGGAATAAAATAGATTTAAATAATATAGCTCACTTATTGTCTATCCTTTCTATTGAATCCTTGCTATCCACTCAGGAATGGATAGCTTTGGACAGTTTAATGTATTTGTATTTTTCTCTAGATGGGTGCTTATATGTCATTTTACCTGAATTATTCATATTCCCAAATAATATTCTCTTTCTAAAGCAATTTAATTCTATTTTTGATAAGAATAGTCTTCTCCCTGTTTTGGAGGCACATACATGATCTCACTTTTTTTATCTTATAGTGCATATTAATCTGTTGCCAATCTGATCTCTTTTTTTCCTATAGGTGGTAGGTTTTATGTGTCTTTTATCTTTAATCCCCATTAAATTCATGGAGTCTTTTACATTTACAGATTCTTTAAACTGTATAAACTTGTCATTAAATGTGTTAAATGATTATCTCTTTTTCATCTGTAATATTTTTCCTTAGAATTTCCATTTGCTTACATTTTACTTACTTCCCATAATTCATCCACTAAATTATTTATTTAATGAATCATATTCTTTTATATGTAGACATTTAATTTTGCATGGAATTTAATCTTTAAAAGTCATATCATTATTGTTATTATTATGAATATTATTACTGATTTATTTCGTTTCTATTTTTTTTTAATTTAATAGTTAATATACTCAATTTTATTTCTTAAGGGCTAACAATGAGGAATCATCGAACATACAATACCTTCCCAGGTTCTTAATTGCTTTTCTTTCTTTTTTTTTTTTTTAAGTTTTCATGTTTCTATTTTTTTTAAGTTTTCAAGTTTCTATTTCAAGTTTCTAATGCTGGTCTGTTTTGGCCCCCAGAAGAGAAGCACATGAAAGAACAAGTTGAATTTTTCTTAATTCCTAATACCCTCTGGTATATGAATATCAGAGGTTGAGGGATAAATGAAACTTCTTAAGAAGTTAAGGAGTCTTGAATGTACATTTTACATAAATGCAAAAACAAATGTCTTTTTCTATGTGTTTTACCAACACCTTCATCAGAGTTTAGTGAGCCTATGAGTCAACTAAGCAAAACTGCAAAGGGCATACATAACTCCATCCTCTAGTGAGAGGAATATCAGTTAGAGCAAATAAGGACAAACTCAGTGGGAAAACAGAACATGAAAAACTTTGAAAGAATTATATTAATAAATAATAATGATAAAATATATCACCTGGAAAGTAACAATTTTCTGATGGTTAAGCCCTTCCCAGAATCTTGTGCTTTTCTCTGTTAAGGCTGGGCTCAGCACATTGGCTAAAACACAAAACCCCTGTTCCGATTGCATCAAAAAATTCCTCAAAACACAAGATTTTTTATGCATATATCTGCCTGGAGATTCCAGGAATTTTTGAGACCCCAGGAGTTCTTGGAGTCCAGACTGAAAAATGGATTTATGGTATAATTGGAGGGAGAGGAAAGCAAGGTCAGGTTACCATGTTTTCAGAATCCCTCTTACTTCTGTCAATATTTTTTTAAATTAGTATTTGGGAAATACAGTAGAACTTCCATAGCTGATCTCACTTCATGTGACCTCTATTCTTACGTTTATCTAATTTTCACAGACATGCAATCACATGTACTCAATGGAAGATTGACCTCTGCATATTGGGCACCTCTGTAAGTTGTATGTTTACTGCTTGGGCTATGACAAATAATATTAATTTACCTTCTATAACTTGACCCAGGGGCAGAAGGTATGGGTTTTGCCCCTTTGTTGTATCATCTTTTTCTTTAGCGAAAGTTCTTTTTCATGTTTTATTATTACAACAAATTGGATTAGGCCTAACTTCTTATTGCTTTTCACACATTGTGGAAGATTTTTTCAATGTGAAGTCCTGGTCTGAATTGCAGATATATTCTACAGTTACTAAAAAAAATTACAGTTAATCGAGACATGATGGCCCAAAGGAAAGAATTCAAAGAGCTAACATTTAAGGAAAAGTTTGATCATCTACATTTTTTGGAAAGCAGAGACCAAAGAAAGGCAGGAGAACATTTTGGTGTTAGGAAGACCCCAGTTAGCAGCCTCCAAAAAGGTTGGAGAGGTATGATAAGGAAAGTAGAGACCTACAGTGGAAAAGGAGGAAAACTTCCTGCGATAACATCAATGAAGCCATATTCAGCTGGTTCAAACAAATGAAATAAGTTAATGTCAGAATCACCAAGTAGATGTTCCAAGAGGTTGCACAGGAATTCAGGGTGCAAAATTCCAAGCATCAAGTAGTTGGTTTGAAAAATTTGAACTATGACACAAGATCTCCCAGAAAGTCTTGTGTGATAAGTCCAATGAAGTTCCAGTAGAAGTTGTGGAAGAGTTCATCAGAAATTTCCAAACTTCACCAGAAGCTTCAAAGACTGTGAAACCATTAACAATGAAAGTGCAGACTTTATTTCCAGTCAATGCCTGATAGGAGCCTTGTCATGAACAGGGACAAATGTAAGGGCAGAAATATTACAAAGTATATTTCACCATTCTGCTTAGTGCTGGCTTAAGCAGAGAGAAACTAAAGCCTTTGGTAATTGGTAAATGAACATAGCCACTCAAATTCAAGAACCTGAAGCCTGAAGACCTCTCTGTCACTGGGAGATCAAACAAATGTGCATTGGATAACTGGTGCCCTGTTTGAAGAGTGGGTAAGGGATATTGACTGAGAAATGAAGAAGATGAAATGGTTTATGCTGTACACAGTGGAAAGCAGGCCTTACTGTCCACCAGGGAATCATCTAACAAACATAATGCTGAAACTTCTTTCTCTAACCAAGACCTCCAAGACCCTAACTCTCAGAAAAAGCTTCAGGAAAACATGCACTAGTGAGCCCAGCTCC
Organism: Nycticebus coucang; assembly: GCF_027406575.1. Classification (NCBI taxonomy): domain Eukaryota; kingdom Metazoa; phylum Chordata; class Mammalia; order Primates; family Lorisidae; genus Nycticebus; species Nycticebus coucang. The sequence goes on along the minus strand of NC_069794.1, from coordinate 42,842,270 downwards.
TACAGAGGGTCATTACTAACATACAAAGTGACTTTACCTGCTTCATCAGTTAATGCTTTGGATGCTGCCCCCAGATCAGTCCTGCTTGGAATAAAGATCAGCCAGAAACAATACAGAAGTGTTTCAAGAAAGTTGTATTTATTACAACCCAAGAACATGATGTTTTGGTCCCATTACACAGTCAACATCCCATGGCAGAATTTGATAGAGTAGATTTGGAATGTTTTGTTGCAATGGATGATGAATTAGCAACCTGTGATGAACCTGACCCAGAAGCAATTTTCCAAGTGATATTTACTGAAGTTCAGACCAGTGTAAAAGTGCACGAAGGAGTAGATGAAGTGGCAGAAGAAGTGAAGTTGACAATGAAATTGCAAAGAATCCAAAAGAAGAGAATGTCAGGCATCTGACAATGCAGATGAAGTCATTTGCTGTGGAAAAATGCCCAGATATACTGAGCGGTATAGCCAGGGTTCAGAGTGCTGTGTTTGTAAAAGGAATAAAACACAGACCAAGATTGACTCTTGTTTTATAAAGAATGATTAAACTACGAGAAAACAGAAAATGTGTTGATTTTGTATGATATGGTAATTATGATTTTTCTGTGCTTTTATTTCATATAATATTCTCTAAGAAAATTTGTACGAAAAAGTAAATTACGTGTATGTGTCAGTGCAGTAGGCTTAGCTCCCCATATTGACCACCTCCATGTTGGCCGCATTGTTGCGGTACCTTGGGTGGGCAACTTGAAGAGACTCTGCTGCACTTCCATCTGGCAGGCCTGGGCAGGATTGATGTTAAAATCGTTCTCAATCGTTGACCCAACTGCCCAACTCTGGATCTATTCTTTTTAATTTGATTTCTATATCCTCTACATACTAATTTTTTCATACTTTGAAAGTTCACTTTATCAATTTTAACATGTGCACTTTGAGGAAAACAGTAGTACCTACCTATAGAGTTGTTATGAAGATTAAATACATGCTACACCCTCAGATTCTGGCAAATGATAAGTGTTACAAAGGTATTTACTTTTATTTCTTTTAAGCTATTTTATTCTTGAAAGAAACATGTGATAATTATCATTAGCTCCATTTCACCTGTTGTCATGAGAAAACAGGGGCAGGGAGTGAAGTACTTGATCCAACTTCAAACAGTGATATAACGGAAAGCTTAGGTTTAAACTTAATGTATCAGAGTCTCAAATCCATCTCACAAATGTAAGCTGTAAAATGAGCCCATGTTCATTTTCTATTCACAAGTAGAATTAATTTATGTATTTTACATACAGTTGGCCTTTTGGTAAGAGAATTGATTAGTACATTTAGCAGAAATAAATTTGAGAAAAATTAATACATTTAGTATATTTGTTGTCACATCAGAAATATGCTACATATTTAAGAAAAAAAAACACAAATCATCTCGGAGAACCTTCCATACAAAAATTAAAGTTTTGCTCCTTGTCTATTGTCCCGTAAGAGACTTTCTACCTGCCTGCATTTGCCTCATCCTACATTGACGAAACGTCAAGTGAACTTGTGACTCACCCTCCATAGTATTACTAAAGAATCAATTGCTCTTTTGAAAATTTTTATCCCTGATAAAAATTGCCTAGTGAAAAAAAGTTATCTTTAAGAAGTTGATCAACACTTGGAATCGAATTGAAAACCAAGAAATGAAACTAACATCTTACAACCACCTAATCTTCGATAAACCAAACAAGAACATACCTTGGGGGAAAGACTCCCTATTCAATAAATGGTGTTGGGAGAACTGGATGTCTACATGTAAAAGACTGAAACTGGACCCACATCTTTCCTCACAAAAATTGATTCAAGATGGATAAAGGACTTAAATTTAAGGCATGAAACAATAAAAATCCTCAAAGAAAGCATAGGAAAAACACTGGAAGATATTGGCCTGGGGAAATCTTCATGAAGAAGACTGCCATGGCAATTGCAAAAACAAAAATAAACAAATGGGACTTCATTAAACTGAAAAGCTTCTGTACAGCTGAGGAGACAATAACCAAAGCAAAGAGACAACCTACACAATGGGAAAGGATATTTGCATATTTTCAATCAGACAAAAACTTGATAACCAGGATCTATAGAGAACTCAAATTAATCCACATGAAAAAAGCCAACAATCCCATATATCAATGGGCAAGAGACATGAATAGAAACTTCTCTAAAGATGACAGATGAATGGCTAACAAACACATGAAAAAATGTCCATCATCTCTTTATATTAGAGAAATGCAAATGAAAACAACCCTGAGATATCATCTAACCCCAGTGAGAATGACCCACATCACAAAATCTCAAAGTGCAGATGCTGGCATGGATGTGGAGAGAAGGGAACACTTTTACACTGCTGGTGGGACTGCAAACTAGTACAACCTTTCTGGAAGGAAGTATGGAGAAACCTCAAAGCACTCAAGCTAGACCTCCCATTTGATCCTGCAATCCCATTACTGGGCATCTACCCAGAAGGAAAAAAATCCTTTTATCATAAGGACACTTGTACTAGACTGTTTATTGCAGCTCAATTTACAATTGCCAAAATGTGGAAACAGCCTAAATGCCCACTAACGCAGGAATGGATTAACAAGCTGTGGTATATGTACACCATGGAATACTATTCAGCTATTAAAAAAAATGGAGACTTTACATCCTTTGTATTAACCTGGATGGAAGTGGAAGACATTATTCTTAGTAAAGCATCACAAGAATGGAGAAGCATGAATCCTATGTACTCAATTTTGATATGAGGACAATTAATGACAATTAAGGTTATGGGGGGGAGGAAAAGCAGAGAGAGGGATGGAGGGAGGGGGTTGGGGCCTTGGTGTGTGTCACACTTTATGGGGCAAGACATGATTGCAAGAGGGACTTTACCTAACAATTGCAATCAGTGTAACCTGGCTTATTGTACCCTCAATGAATCCCCAACAATAAAAAAAAAAAAAAAGAAGTTGATCAACTAAGGCCCACCCCAAAATTCCTTAAAATTGACTTATTCAATTTGAGAAAGTATGAAACTGATTGTTTTCTGTATCTTCTTCAATTTTACAGTTTGAACTGTTCTAAATATGCCTTTATTCACTATTAACTTAAATATCGTTCTTGATGGAGAGAATTACAAATTGCACCATGAATATTGCTTATACATTAAGTAGTTTAAAACAAATTCCCAAACTAGGAAAAATAATGAGATATTAGTGCCACTTACAGGTATGTAAGTAGACATGCAAAGTATATGCCAAACATATTTTAAAGGAGAAACATCAGAAAATACTTATATATCTTTGGGAGATAAGTTAGCCATACTGCATTTATAAATGTTTAGGGACTAAAATTAATTACAGTAGAGCTGGAAGTGGAAAAATAATAAAATAAATGACTAAAGTATCTTTTGCATCATGAAAATAAATACACACAATGAAACATAGTGTAGGTTGCTGCCAAATCTAATTTTTTTATCCATATATGTGTTAAATCATGTGATAAAGTAGGTGTATGGGATATTTACTATTAAGTATTGTTAAGATTATTAAAAATTTTAAGTCTATAAAGACTTTATAATAGATTATCCATAGTATATGAATATAATTTTACACAAAATAAAATCAGCCAAAACTTGTTTAAAAGAAAGTAAACTTTAACATAATATTGGCCAATTAAAAGTTTATGCTCATAATTATTGTTAAGAGTTTTTATTAATAAAATTTTTTTTTTTTTTTTGCTTTTCTTCTAACAGTCAGGTTTAACTGGGTACACATTGCTAGACCTTCTCATCAGAGATACTCGCAGTGATTAGAACAGCAAATTTACAAATGAGGAGTGAAATATAGGAATAGGGTGTGAAGAATTACAATATATAAAAAAGTGAAGATGTAATAGCAAACAGAAATATTTGTATGCTAGTAATAGAGATAGTTTTAAAATGCTTATAAAATGAGAGAAATATTATGTCATAGCTTCTAAGAAGCTTCCTTTCTTAATCAACCCTATAACCATCATTAAAGCTTATGCTCATATCACTTCTTATTTTAATATGCAGTGATTTTCAACCACTGTGCTGTGGCAGACTGGCCATTAGAAGATCTCAGGTGTATCGGAAAATTTTTAAAGATCATTAAATTATTTGTGAAAGAAGTTCAAAGCACAGTAAGTATGTTCTATTTTTTTACTCTTTTCGTTTTTTTGATCAACATAATTTAAGTGCACTGAGGAAGTTTAACTGCAGGTTCAAGTGTGCCATGAGATAAAAAAAGGTTGAAAAAGGCTAGTAATATGTCTTATCAGATGAATATGAAATGTCCTAAGAAAACAATATCTAATCTATCCCACTTTTCTATCCTCCCAGAAACCTTATTACTTACTTTCGTTCGCTGATGATTTAAATAAGAAACAGCATGTTACAGGATAAGCATAACGTTAAAATTATAATTTTTATTCCATTTAGTTTGCCATTCTGGAAGTCTTTCTAAGGCTGAGGTTACAAGAGATATTTGGCTTTATTTGGATATTAAAATTATGGTAGAGTACCAACAAAATAAAATTCATGATTTATTTTTTTAGTGAAACAAAATTCCTTCTACTGAATGTCTAAAATAGAATGGTCTCTATCATTCTCTATCATTTTCTTGAAGACAATTAATCAGTAGGTAGTGCCTGTGGCTCAGGGAGTAGGGCGCTGGCCCCATAGGCCGGAGGTTGTGGGTTCAAACCGAGCCTGGGCCAAAAACTGCAACAACAAAAATAAACAAATAAATAAATAAAATGAATCAGTAAATACTTAATTTGTATCTTTTATAAGATAAAAGCAGGTTGAGTGCTGCTACCATGAGTGTTTCCATAGTGCAGATTACTTTGTATAGAAATGGTAAACAGGAGCATCCTTAATACTACATATTAATGTCATTTTGATTCACGTACTATTTGTCTCCAAACATTAATATTTTGTACCACAAAGTAGCAGCAGCCAAATCCATACACAATCACAATGCTGAACTCAAGACTCTAAAGACGACCATACCACATACAGGGCCTGCTCATGTCTCATATTTCCTGTAAACTTTCTTTGGCACCCTTAGTTCTTAGAATGTTTGTTATGAGAGTCCCCCTGCTTTATGCATTTTGTTTTGTTTTCATAGTACACCCCTATCTTGGTAGATTTTTATTGTGTACACCTTATGTTGTTTAAATAATTCTATACCCACCAGGAATTTAACATATTTTAAACATTCTCATATTTCTTTTAGAATAATAATTGTTTTTGTTAGTATTATGGTTATAAAATCACATAGTTTTAGAGTGAACTCCTTCAAACCCATTTTACTCATTAGCCTTGATATTTTTAGACTGTGAATTTGCAGAATGCAAATGTTTCAGTAATGCATGTTGAATTATAGAAGAAATACTTGTGTTAAATATTATAGGATATATAAGGAAGACTAATTATGCCACTATTTTCAACACTGATAGTACTTCTTTTTAATATGTTGATAACACAACTATATAAATAGTATGGATCTTTTTTATGAAGTTTATTATGTAAGATTTCTGAAGGAATTAATCTATACACTTTTTCCAAAAACTCTTATTATGAAAATAAATTTCATTCCTCAGAAGCTTCATAGGTCTTATTTTTTCATTCATTAAACAAATATTTATCGAGTCCCATTGTGTGCTAAAATTAATAGTCTTAAAATATGAATAGGAATGTTGAGTAACTGAGATTAACAAGGTACTGCTCTGTACTTGGGGTAGGAGAGAAGAGAAGCAAGCAATAAAGAAATAAATAGTTTTACAAGATCTTTTGAAACAGTGATGCATGCTACTAAAAATAAAAAGGATGTGACTAAAGAGGGAGTGGCTTCAGTGGTCAGAGCAGGAATTTCTGAGAATTTGTATTTGCAAAGGGGATATATTTAGGGATATTATATATTTTCTGAAAAAGAACAGTAAAAGTTAAGCAGACAATTGTAAGACAGTGAAAGACACTTTAAGTTTTGATAAGATGGAAATGTGCATAGGAAGATGATGAGCCATCACATGAAAATTTCAAGATATTGGTTTACTGAATCCATTTTTTTCTTTTGTTTTTAAGCTAGTTGGATTAACCTATGCTTTGATTTTTACCTCAATGGGTTAATTTATATGATTGCCTTAATTTATATGATTACTCTGCTTATTCTTTTAGATATGGAAGCTCTTTCCTATGTTGACAAGAGCACTACACGGTGATCAGGAGACTTGACCTTTCTCTTCTACACATAAACATATAATCTTAATTGTCCTGTTCCAATGTGCCACATAATGACATTTCAGTCAACTATGCACCTCACATACACTACAATAATGGTCCACTATGCTTATTATACCGTATTTTTACTGTACCTTTTTATATCCACATATATTTAGACACACAATAATTTACCACTGTGTTACCACTGTGTACTGTACTCGATACAATACCACGTGGTAGAGGTTTGTAATCAATGTGCTTTACCATGTACCTAGGTATGTAATAGGCTATCCCATCAAGGTTTGTGTAAGGACACTATGATGTTCTCATAAGGACAAAATTGCCTGCTGATGCTTTTCTCAGAATGTGTCCTCATCATTAAGTGACATATGATAGTACTTTATATTTAAGTACTAATAAAATTTGAAGCAAAAATATATTTGTCTGAAACTAAATAATATTCTGACAAAACTATAACTTGTACAGATAATTTTAATATGTTCTAAAACAGGCGTCCTCAAACTTTTTAAACAGGAGGCCAGTTCACTGTCCCTCAGACTGTTGGAGGGTCGGACTATAGTTTAAAAAAACAACAACTATGAACAAATTCCTATGTACACTGCACGTATCTTATTTTGAAGTTAAAAAAAAAACAAAACGGGAACAAACACAATCACACGGCCTCATGTGGCCCGTGGGCTGCAGTTTGAGGACCCCTGTTCTAAAATATTCCTGACGGTAACTTCAGGGTGTTCATACATGTAAAAGAATATGTTATGGAAAAAAAATTGTGAAGGTCAGAATTTGTTAGTACTCTTCGAGCCTCTGACAAAACCCTCAAGACTGTGGCAGGATATTTACATGCCTCCCATGTGCCATAAGGAATTAGAATAAAGAATAAAGATTTAACACTGTTTTCAGTTATTATTAATATGAGAAAATTAATCAAGAAATCAAATTGTTTTGTAAATTCAGTACTTTTAAATCAACACAATTATCCTAAAAGAACCAGAAAACACTTATATACACTGTTTATTAGACTGAGCATATTATTTTGATAACATGTGATTTTTTTGATAATTAATATGCATGAATTTTGTAGGTTAAGTCTTTAGTTTATAGCTATATTTCCCCACTGAATTGAACTGGACAATTAACTTTTACCTATTTCAAATCCAAGGTACTTGGGGGAAAAAATGACTTTTTGTATCTTTTATACCCAAATGGCTAAACTTCATATTTGAATTTTGTAGACTGTCAGCTACATTGTGGGAAAACAGTTTTTAAATTGAGCTTTAAAGACTGTCTAATACATTTTAATATATTGCATTTTTTAGAGCATCAGAATAAAGGAAGTGGAACAAATTATCCAGTTAGCTAAAGATTTCAAGTTCATTTTAGGTTCAATCTTTGAAGTCAATTGCATTTAGAATTTTTAGATGTAATTCTTTCTGCAAATTTCAGATCCCAGATGATATCAAATACAGTATTATAGATCCAAAGCTTTTTGTTATAGAAGACTTGCAGGATTAATAGGCTGACACTGTTTGAATAACCTCAATCATTCATAAGCCTTTTAAAATACTTTTTTTTTATCATTTCAGAGTCTAATAAACTAACAGAATTCAATTTTCATGTAACTTGAGTCTTTGAATCTTTTACCAGAATACTGACATCCATTAGCCATTATCTGAATTAGGTGACTTCTGTGGTAAAGAATAAGCCATAACAAATTATCTCATTGTAAATATAATATACACAACAGCTGGAGTTTTTTTTTTCTCTGATTCTCATTCTGACTGACATAAAGCTGGTAGCTGTATTTCCCCATTTTGCAAATGAGGTTTTTGGCAGGTTGAGAAAGCAATGCACTTTGCAAAAAGCTTTCTTATGATGCAAGGACACAGAAATCAGCAGTTTATCTGTATTTTAGTAGTTTTCTTCTTACATTTTTCCACGATAATCAATTCAGCAGTTTATTTTGGTATTTGTCTATAATATTTCTTTTTATGATCTTGTTTCACTTATCTTACTTTAGGCAAAAGCAGTGTTAAAATGATTTAGCACCAAATACATAGACTTTACTTGATGTATAAAATATTTTTTAAGACGTGTAAAACATTTTACGCTCGGATGAAATTAAACAATTTTAGAATAAGTCAACTGGAAAATCTAAGAGCCACATTATTTATTAATTTATTTCTTAGGATGTAAAATTTTTCTTCAAATCCATGAAAAAGATGAATAAATATTTAGTTACATTATCATGCACACAATTATTCTCTAACATTAACCAGTAACCTCCAGAAGTGAGCCTGGTGTCAAGATTGTTCATTGTACTGCATGGAGTGACCTATTTCAAAAATGATTGTGTACACTATCTGTAGAGTTACGAAATTATGCATTAAGCAGAATGTGTCATTGTGCTTTCTTCCCTCTCTACCCACTTCTCTCTTTCTCTCTTTTTTTTGTCCTGTGATGATACTCTTGACACAGAGATCCATGTCTGTAGGGAATGTCTCACAGACGTAACTGAGGAAACTTTAGATGTAATCAAGCCACAGCAGACTGAGACTGTCTTCTCGCTTTCCTTTGTAATTGATCCCTCCATACACAATTTAGCCTCAGGAAGAGGCAGGACACAAGCGAAGGCAAAGGACTCTGTAAGGATTATCAACAGTGGGAATTAGATAGCTTTTTCCTTCAAAATTTTCACCAATTATTAGAGGTAAGAAAGGAGCAAAAATAGATGTTTTATTTTTAAATGTACAATGACTAACAGAGAAAGAAAAATGAAAAAAGTCAAACTGAACAGAAAATCAGAACTTGGGAAAACTGAACATCATCCTATGGCCTTTTATGTTTCTCTACCAATTATTACTTCTTCTCTCTGGTTTGAACTCTAATTTCTGATGTATGTTCTTCATACTATAATCTAACCACGAGAATTTATATCACTTCCTATTATAATCTAACCAAGTCAATGTACGTCACTTTCTCTAATTTGTTTCATGACATTATTCATTATTTACAAGACATTTTAGTTTTTATAAAATGTTTCTATAATTCAAGAGACACTTACAAAACATGTGTGTGTGTGAGTGAGTGTGTGTGTGCGTCTGGAGATACAAGTGTGTATCTATAGTCTATTTTGCATCGATGTAAAAGTATATGATGGATTTTCTAAGCTTTCATATTTATAAAATAAGTACATAGGAATGTTACATGTGTGCCTGTATATAGCATTATATCAGTAGAAAACTCAAGAAGTAGATGATCAAACTAAAATAAGTTGAAATTTGTGATATTATTGCATTAATTCTTGTGCATATTTATTCATAATACTAATGCTTTGACAGATTTTAGTAACACATTAGTGAACAAAATAATATAACCCTGCCTTCACATAGCATAAAATATAATTTCACATTCCACTTTATCAACTGCAGAAACAACACTCAGCTCTCTGGCCATATTTGAGTTCAATGTTTAGTCCCTTGGAAAAAATGTACCATTAGCATTCATAGAGAGAGAGTAAGAGAGACCATCTTAGCTTTTTCCCACTTGCATTGCCATCTCTTCCTTATGAATTCTTACATAATGTGGTAACACACACACACAAGTTCATTGTCTTCATGCTTTTGCATATCACAAGCAATTTAACAGTTACTCAAAATAAACATTATAGTTCCTTTGTAAGAGACTCTGAAAAATTCTTTTACCTGTAATTCTTACTTATATGCTGACTATTAATAACTCTTTATGTGCATGAATACAGAGACTCTGAAAATTTCTTTTACCTGTAATTCTTACTTATATGTTGACTATTAATAACTCTTTATGTGTATGAATACAGGCTTATTATGCTATTCAATATCCATTAAGATATAAAATGCTAAGTGACTATCACTTAGACCACATTTGAATGAAATTCAATTTGAAAGTAATTTAGATATTCTTTCTGGATTTTTTTTTTGTCACTTGCAACACTTGCAACTAGGTTTTTATTTATTGTTGGGATTTCTTTGGTTGAAATATACTTAACACTTCATTTTCCTCATATAAATTATTCTACACATTGCTAATTCTTTCTCACTTTAAACCATAGTTGCATGGAAAAACAATATGTTTTGGCAAATTATTAGCTATGTGCTTTTGTTCAAGTTACTTAACTATTATTCAATTTCTTTATCTGTATATCAGGGATAATGATAATATTTACCTTGTTGCGTTGTGTGGGAAATACATGTCAATACTTTATAATTTTTCATTAAATGTTAAGAATTATTACGGCCAGGCACAGAGGCTTGCTTCTATAATCCCAGCACTCTGGGAGACCAGGGTGGGTGGATTGCTTGAGCTCGTGAGTTGGAGACCAGTCTGAGCAAGAGCGAGAGCCCATCTGTGGCAGGCACCAGTAGTCTCATATACATGGGAGGCTGAGGCAAGAGAAATGCTTAAACTGTAAAGTTTGAGGTTGCTGTGAGCTAAGATGCCACAGCACTCTTCCAAGGGTGACCAAGTATGGCTCTGTCTCAAAAAAAAGAGAGAGAGAGAATACAATTTTTAAGGCTGTAACATGTGCCTAGGTTATAATAGGTGTTAGAAATATTGAAAATAATAAAATATGTCATCTTCACATCTTTACTACACCCTTCCAAGACCCAGGGTAACATGCATCATGTTCTCTGAAGTTGTTGCTAACACATTAGAAAAGCTTAGCTGCGTTGCTACTTCGAGGTTTGCGTATACCTTTTGCCTTAGAGCATAACATTTCTTGCCATATTGTAGGATTTTTTTTGCCTTATCTAACCTTAACTAACATAGATTAGTATCATTACCCATCATTTCTGGGCGGCGCCTGTGGCTCTGTCGGTAAGGCTCTGGCCCCATATACCGAGGGTGGCGGGTTCAAACCCCGCCCCGGCCAAACTGCAAAAAAACCCCATCATTTCTGGGTTGGAGACTTAGAAAACACGGTTGAAATTCTGGCTTCTCCAAACTTCTAACATGCCAAACCTCAAATTCCTCACAGGTTAAATGAAGATAATAATAAACTAATAGAGCCATACCTGAAAAGAAACAAGCACACAGTAAACACATGTATGTGCTAACTACATCGTAATTAGTGAGCCTCTCATACCTTCACCACGATTTTAAGTCTCTGTTGTCCAATATACAGTGGCCAAAAAGAATTTTATAAGTAAGTACACAATCTAGAATAGACAGATGTTTAAACTGCTACCAAATAATAAATTCTATAATTGAACTACTAAAAATATCAAGGAAAACATAACGAAGAAATAAAAATTATTTCCTAGGCAAGATTTAGAGAAGTTTTCTGGAGAAGATAATTTTATTCAAGGTTATTAATAATAAATGCATTATATATATTTTTTTTATTGTTGGGGATTCATTGAGGGTACAATTAGCCAGGTTACACTGATTGCAATTGTTAGGTAAAGTCCCTCTTGCAATCATAAGAATAGGAAAAAGAGGCTCTAGTGAGAAGCAGCAGTGAGAGATAAAGCACACAGTTAACAGAGTGCGTGAGATAGAGGATACTCTCCAGAAGGACTCGAGTATGAGGCATGCAGTGAGAGACGTGATTAAAATTCCACTGGGCTCATAGATTGTCCAGGGACTTGTGAGGAAAGACTTCAATTTCTATTCAATGGAGTGTTATCAAGGGATTAGTCATTTTTTACATGACCAAATTTTATCATTCTTTGAATTCCATTTTTCACAGTGTCATTTTGTGGTTAAGTTTAATAAGCACTTCAACTTGTGATGTTCACTGGTGTGGTGCACAAGGCTTCTCAATTGATGTCATTTTGGTCAAGGTAATTCTTTATTATGGGGGACTAGCCATGCATTTTTTCATATATTTGGCAGCATCTCTAACCTGTACAACATAGAAATGCTAGCAGCACCTCTGATCTCAGTTGCAATAACTGAAAATATCTGCAGACATCACCAAGTGTGCCTTGAGGGTGTAAATTGCTCCCTGTTGCTAATCACTAGGATTGGGAAAAACCATTAGTATGAAACTGCTCATGAATATTGTAAGATTATCTATTTATCCTTTTTTATCGCAGATATTTATTTTTTAATAAATATCTTCATATAACTCTGTTCACTCTCCTTTCTATTTCTGCAACTAAGATCTCGATTTACATGTCAAATATATCTGAGGGCAAAAACTGTGCAACTACAATACCTTGCTTAGAAGGGTTAATCTTAGCATAGGGAATTTTACTTTTATGCTAACCAACTAGATAAATCTGTCTAGTGAAAAGAAAATATAATTACTAACTCTAGGATTTCAAGGCTGAAGTAACATGTTGAGAATGAAGAAAAAAAGTAATCTAGAAAAAATGTAGGAAGGTACAGAGTAGACATGGACCGAGGATCAAAAAAGAGGTGCCGCGGGGAAATAGCCCGGAGGGAAGCAGGCAGTGAAAGTTCCACAATGGTGCTATATTCAAGAAATATTTTAACAGTAGAAAATTTTAATACTCTTTGTTCTATTTTGATATCAATTACTCTGCTCCTAATTTTCTTATGTCTGCTAGTTGGTGAAGGAACTTAGTTGTACGGCTGGGCAAGAGACAGACAACTAAAGTTTATGTTTAAACTAAGGTTTAAAATTAGGTTTATATGGGGGGAGAGGGGTAAGGGAAGAAGGGAGATTGCTGTGCGCTCACCTGAAGAGCGATGTATCTGCTGAAGGGCACAACTACAACTTGGACTCTACTTAATAAATGTAAACAATGCAACCTAATCATTCATACCCTCATATTAACCTGAAATTTAGAAAAAGAAAGAAAGCAAGAATAAAGAAAATAAAATTAGGTTTATAGTCAAACAATTAAAGTTTATAAGTAAGGTAAAAATTTTAACTAAGTTTTTGTGTATACAGTTTATAAACCGCCAAAGTGTGTAGAATTGTAAGAATTCTGAACGATGAAAGATTTCAACGAAAGCAGGCCCAGAGCAGAGGTGACCACAGGCACCAGGCCTCCTGGAGAACCTGAGAAATGCTGGACAAGTGTCGACCTGCTAGAATGCACAGATGGGGTTTCAGCCAGTCTTATCCAGGGTGGGTTTTGTTTCTGGAAAACTCCAGATGACAAGTGAATCACTCAAGTCAAAGTAGATTTCACTCTGGCTTGGCATCTTGTGGGATCTTATGAAACAAAATGAATTGCAGGTAAAGAAATAAAAGAGTGACTGTTAACTTATAGCTCCTTGGGAAACTTGCTTTTGAAAACTAGCTTCTGAATACCTCAAATTTCCCTCTCTCTTCTCTTCTTCATTCCTTCCTTTCTCCTTCCCTCTTGCCTTTCTGGTATTTTTTTTTTATGTTTTTTGTTTTTTGTTTTTTTTTAAATAGACATGTAGAAAGCTATGTAGTATATTATATTTTAAGAACAAAGTTCATTGCAATAGGCTAGGCATGGTAGCTCACTCCTCTAATCCTGTCACTCTGGGAGGCCAAGAGAGGTAGATCACTTGAGCTTAGGCGTTCCAGACCAGCTCTTGCAAAAGCAAGACCTGGCTCTACTAAAAATAGAAAAAATAGTCTGGCATTGTGGCAAGAACCTGTAGCCCCAGCTACTTGGGAGGCTGAGGCAAGAGAATTGCTTAAGCCCAGTAGTTTGTGGTTGCTGTGAGCTATGATGCTACAGCACTCTACCCAGGGTAACTGAGTGAGACTCTGTCTCAAAAAACAAAACAAACAAACAAAATACTTCACAAGAGATAATTTTTAACAACAAAATGTTTGATTTCAGAATATAGACAATATTTGACTCTATACTTTAATCAGTACAAATTTAAGGAGTTTTAAAAAACAAATCGTAATAAATGAAGACAATTTCTTAAATAGTAGTTGGATGATAAAGATGAGACAGATCAACTATTAAGTTTATTAATTAAAATGAAACATTCACTTTATGGGTTTAGAATTTTTTTTATAATATAAGAGTAAGTGACAAGATGGAATGAGGTTTTTACTGTATCTCTCCATTCATTATTCAGATTAGAAGACGTATAACTCTTAGAATGCCCAGAATTCCCTTCCTTGACTTGCCCAATTTGTTTATGCCTGTTGTTGCAGAATTTTGGAAAATAACTACCTAATCTCTTTTATATAGTTCATAGTTCAGCATTTCAAACAAACTGGGTTCTTAAGAAATGTACAAGATTTCTTTCAAATTTTATATTTGCTAACCTATATTATCCAGACTTTCTATCATTATGTGATACAAAAAGTATAGAAACATTTTTAAGTTATTTCACTAATTTGAATGTCATTGTTCTAGTTAGAACTCTTTTATAAAAGATGTCATGAAATCCATGTGAATTTTAAAATGTATTTCTAGCTTGATTTTTAAAATGTACCATTAATTCCCTGTTCTTAAATGCTTGTATGATAAGTTTCCTGATGTCCCAGGAGAGAATATATTATGAAGTTAGGTTATTAGATGTCTGAGACTTTGTCAATGATGGTTGGAGAAGAGTGTCTCGTATTCCCTAAAAGAGGAAACTGATATCACACTGCACATTAGTAACGTTTTCTTTTTCTTGAAGAGATTGGCATACAGCCCGGGAAACCATCAGTGTAGTTTTCTATTGATTGTCCTGTGGCTTGCAGGACAGGGTATATTTCTGTGTCTAAAGCAGTGAAATTCTATTGTGAGGAAGAATAAATCTCCAGTAGACTAATGAACATAAAGATGTAATTTTTAAAAAATCATATAAAATGGTTGGGTCATGGTTTTAATATTTGAGACAAGAATTCTGTGCAAGTTAGGTTGGTGTGGGTGAGGTGGCTTCATATCTTTTATTGAATGAGATGCTTTTTAATGGCATGTCAATGTATTTATTTGGCTAATGTTTTACATTTTTGGATCACTTATTAAGTACTATCAGACATTGGGGGTGAGTGGGCATATGAGTGGGCTTCAATATTTCTAATTACTTTAAATGCTTCCATGCTTTTCAATATGCCTCTCCACTACCTGGTTTGATCTTCCTGTGGTTTTAACATTCTATAAATCACTCATCCTCCAAGATCCACTTCAAACTGTATTACTGGGAGTAAATTACAATGTCAAAAAATGACAAAAATATACTGGTGTGCAGAAGAACAAATAGTACTTTTTGTTCTATTAACATTTAAGTTGGTCAAAATTTGAAAAGAACTGATGATTAAAGTTTAAAAAGTATTTTTATACTGAGTTGTGAACAGCAAGATAAAAAGAAAGCAATACTTGGTGATTGCTGAAGTTTAATCACAGATGCATAGTATTTTTTTGTGTACACTTGGAAGAAAGTCAATGATCATGAAGGTTAACTCCAAGGAAAGCAGTACAGGTAGGAATCAGGATATATTAACATCACTTTTTATAAAATAGGAGCCCAATAATGAGGATGGGAATGTTCAGGTGAAGCACAGGAACAGAATTTTGCAGTATGGAGGGCCCTGGTGATAGAATTTAAACCTCTACTACTCATCCCGAGAAAAATGAATGGATACGTGGTTGGAATAAAAGAGGAAACAAGCAAAGGAAGATTTGTTTTGTACACATTTGTAAATTTAGTGAATTATTTTTTAGATAATCCAAACTCCTTCATTGCCATCAGCTAGTATTTGAGAAATCCTATGTGAAGGGAACGCAGAAAGGGAAAAGTTGAAGCCTCCCTCTCCAGGTGTACTATGTAAATCTGCTGTTTTTGGAGCCACGTTATCTGTCAGAACTAGTCTATTAGGATTTGGTTAGCCCAGAGACAGGAATAGAATGGGAAAGGGGTCCTACACTACTCCTTTCATCTCTTCAAAACACAGTCTTTATTCTCGGTCAGCTTCTGGGAAGTCAGAGTAAATCTCTCATTTGTTTAATACACAAAATATAAATTTTCTGGATTACTTATAAATAGTAGGCTAAACTACAGAAAATCAAAAAATAAGTAAAGCAAGATGACCTACTTTAAACAATAATTAAAGAAAAACATTTTAAAGATAAGAACTAATTTATTATAATTAAAAGCTGCATGTGGTTTTCTCTTAATAGCAAAAAAATCACTTTTTTATATAAAGAAAGATGAGCTACTGGCATCTTCATTTATGTAACTGATAAGACACAGTGGGCTTGCACAATGGGTAAGATGATACATGAGCAGGTTTATAGCTTCTGGTTAGTGTAAATTCAGAAAAAAATTTCCCCTATACTGTGGGAGTAAATAAAAAGTATCACACTCTATAGCTCTGGAGAGAGAGATTTGTTGCATTTATTTCATGAAAAGCCATTAGAGATGCTGTATCCTGCTTCCTTATTTTACAGGTAAGGCAATTAAAGGTAGAGGAGTTACAACATTTATGTTCAAAGAAAACAATAACATAAGTGTGTTGCAATTGTTATACCTCCAGCATGTGCCTTTCTTGTGCATTTTCTAAGTAAAACAGTCCATTTCAACCCCTATCCCCCTCCAACTTTATCCTAAAAGTTGAAGCTCTATTCCTAAAGGAAATGAGTGCAGAAACGTGTTATTTTCTTATGTGTGCATGACAGTAAGAAATCTGAGTGACATTTAGGTGTTTACACTATTATAGTAGCTTCATCACAACTGTTTAGAGAAGTATCTTCTTTTGTCTTCAGAAAATAAAGTAAAATTAAAAATAATGGAATCCCTTTTTATAAAGTCATGCATTATACAGAAAACACAAATGATCCTGAATTTTTATATCTTTAACTTACAAAACATTAATACTTTTTTTCCACTTGAAGCCCAATGCTATAAAAATGATAAATAGAGACAATGTATAATACCTTTATTCAGTATTTTTGTGATGGAATACCTCAATAAATTAGGAACATCTTTCCAAAATGAATATTTTTAAAACAAATTTGTCAATGCCTATTCTATAGTGTAGATTAGGCACCTTAAAAATCCAATTTATACTCTAGCAGGAAATTCTATATCAGAATCTCAAAATAGTACATATACAAAAAAGCATTCAACTTGAGAATTTTACTTTATTTTTATCTTAAGTAATAATCTACACTATAATAACATTAAAATACAGAATTTTAATAAAACCACAAAGACTAAACAAAAATATTTTTAGGCTGCAAAGGAAATAGGAATTACCATGTAGTTTATCTGGGCTAATAAGTTAAACTGAAAGAAATTTGGTTTTTTAACATTTATGTCTCAAAATAAATGATTGATTACAATAAAATACTACTTAACTAAACATTTCATACAATGAATTACAAAACTAATCAGTATTAAGAATCTTTCTACATTGCTTTTAACTCCTTCCTTAAATGTAATTGTATGTGATCATATTCAATCATTGGACTATATAAGCTCTGCTTTCCTAATAGCAGTTATATTCTAAAGTGAGAGATCTTTTTAAATTGCAAATCCCAGTAAGTTATATATCTTTAAATCTAAAGATTTATTATTATTAGACATAAAAAACAATACCTTGTAAATAGCTTGAGCTATTTAAAGTTTGTGTAATAAAGGCTGAAGTATGGAGCTGAGAGTTTCGAGACCTGCATTGCACCTCCAATCCTATCACTTGGTAATTGCACAGACTTGGATAAACTGCTGCACCTCCCAATAACATTCAGTTTTATCATAAACTGAGGATAATGGTCTAGATCTTCAATATACTTTCCATAACTTAATTTAAGTTTGAAATTATGTAACCCTGGCAAGTTTTCAAATATGCAAGCTAAAATTTAACTCATGTAATGCAATAATGGCTGCATAACCTATTTCCTATTTAGGATTTTAATCACATTTTTGGCATAGTATAGTGCTTTATGTGAAGTATTTGAACTGTGATTTGAATAAGAGCTGATATAATAATTAAAGTAATCTTATCACAATCTTTTAAAAATTAGTATTATTTTGTGCTTATAAAGGCAATAGGTTATAATTTTAAAAGTTTTAAAAATTAGAAAAAATATAGAAAAGATATTTTGAAGTTAAGGTTCTTTCTAATCAAATGGGCCAAGATAGTTATTAATAACATTTCAGCATTCTTTTTTTTTTCATTCTTCTACAACATATTCCTTCAGCCAGCCCTTATTTATCCATTGATGTTTGTTTCCATTTCTTTACTTCCCTGAAGTTCTATTGCTTTTATTTTTGTGTTTGTGGGCCTAATCTTCAAATATTACTGAAGTTGTAGCTATATTTAATATTTATGGAAAAGTTTTCTAGTTTATTTACCACTTAATTTGTATGATATGTTAATATTGTTAAAGAAAAACTTTAGACAAGTTAAAATTAGTAGGGTTTATTGAGTAAAGAATAATTCATGAATTAGGAACATTTAGAACCAGGATACATTCAGAGCACTCTGCACAATAGTGTAACAGATGCTATTTATAGAAGGAAAAAGAAAGGGGCATAGAGAAGGAATTTGATTGATTATAGCTCAGCATTTTTCTTGACTTGGATGTAGTGTGATGAGGCATTTATCTTATACAAGTACTGGGGATTGGCATATTGACCATTCTCCCCATTCTGGTCAGTTGGCAGCCAATGGTTGGCTGAAGCTCAGGAGCTGGGATTGTCTGAGACTCAGCTATTTGTTTCAAGATAACTCTCAGTTTGGTTACATTTTGTTGACATACTAAGTTAAGTTGCAGTTCATTATGTCAGAATTCAAAGTTTAAAGGCAGCTGTAGGCCAAATTTAACGTAACAGTTCCTTCATTTTGGTCAACCTCTCAATTCTGAGACACTGGGGAAAGCCTTAATCATTGATGTCACTCTCTGTCACCAGTAGAATGTACTTCTTTGGTTTCAGTATGGAATGCACAATTCATAACTATCAAGTTATCAGATGATTCTTTTGTTCCCTTTTCTTTTTTGTTATTCTAATTGTAATAAGACCAGTTGATGTAAAATGGCTGCCTATGAGCATTTGAGACTCTTGAGAGAATAAGGCATGCTAGGGAGATTTTTATCATGGTTATCAAGGGGACATTACTGAAAGGATGAAGTACAACCTTGAATTCAGGATCTCCCATGAATTGCGCCAATCAAAATCAAATGTATTGAAAAAAGAACCAAGAAAGAAATCTGTTTGTTTTAATCAAATAGTTTGTTGATTTGACTTCCGGCCATGAATTTCTACTATCTGTACGAGATATATTAGCCCAAGTACACCATGAGATGTTTTTATGTGTGTGTGTGTTTTTTTGTTTGTTTGTTTGTTTGATTGTTTTGAGACAGAGCCTCAAGCTATCACCCTGGGTAGAGTGCTATGGTGTCACAGCTCACAGCAACCTCCAACTCCTGGGCTTAAGTGATTCTCTTGCCTCAGACTCTCAAGTAGTTGGGACTACAGGTGCCCACCACAATGCCTGGCTATTTTTTGGTTGTAGTTGTCATTGTTGTTTGGCAGGCCTGGGCTGGATTTGAACCTGCCAGGTCTGTGTATGTGGCTGGTGCCTTAGACGGTTGAGCTACAGGCGCAGAGCCAACACCATAAAATGTTAGCTGTCATAAATTTCCTCCTTTTCTTTTTTTTTTTTTTTTACAAGAAATTTTATTTAACCCATTATAGCCAAACTATCATCACTTCAACACATCAGTCAACAAATGAATTGATCAGTTGATTAATGAATTCTTTTTTGACATTCAGTATGTAGTACATTTACAGCTCATCTCAGTTGGGACCCATCACCTTCTAAGTGCTCAGTATGGCTAGTGGCTCTTGAAATTGGACAGAGCAGATTTGAGAATTTGATCTTTTTCCTACTTAATGATAATTGCTTTTCTTTTTTCCTACTCACTGGATTCTAGATGTTAGATTTTGTGGAGCCTGCTTTTTGATCAGTGCAAGGGGTTCCAGTGTCTCTTGTGCTTGGGAGACATAGGAGGTTTGCACTGGTCTGTGGCCGCCTCAGTGGTCTAGGGATGGCAGAGGAGCTGTTGATGTCAGTGCACTTCCCTAGCCAGGGCCCCAGCCAGGTGTGCTTTACTTTCCTCCAAGACACCCATCTGCCTCTGTCCTTCCTGGAAGACAGTACAGCATTTCCTTCTTTTCAACCAACAGTTCCAGGCAATCATGCTATCTAAAACTACCTTAAGAAGAGAATTTTAAAGAGTTCTCTGCACAAGCCGGGGAAGGAGCATTTTACCCAAAGGTGTCCATTTAGAGCTATGTATGCCTATTGGTTCACTTCTCTTTCTTCTGTAGTGCAAATTAAGAGGGAATACCCAATGTTTAGTTTCCATCTGGTTTATTTTCCAGTTATTAAAACACGAACTTGCCTCATATTTATGGTTGATCATTAAATCTTGTACAGATAAAAATATAACCTGGACAGGATGCAAAATTCCTTGTATGCCTTGCGTATTAAGAGTCGCCAATTGGAAAGCACTAGCAATATTTGTTCAGGGCTCCATTATTGAATCATTTCATAATTGAAGACTACTGAAAAAGGATTTAAATTATAATTTTTCTACAAATTGTTAGATTAGGTTTTCTGTTTTCTCATTCAATCTCTGGCATAATTTAACTGCAAAAATACTCACTATGGGAATTTCACGTTGTCATACTTTAACAAAAAGTATACATATTCTTATACTATAATATAAATATGTTAATCTCAAAAACAAACCCTATAGAAAAGATCAGACACTGCCTTTGGAATATCAGTGAAATTTGGCACAGGTGGAACTAGAGAATCTCCAGGATCATGTAAGGATGTCAGTTTACTATGACACATATAACATTCAGTGAAGTTTCCTGACGGAGCCATTGATCATAAATTCTTAATTTTATATCTAGGAAGTAATCTGTTTCTGAGGAAAAGATTTTCAGGTCTATTTTACCTTGAGCTTTTCAATGAATGTACAGTATTAAGAGTCTAGAGAGCCCCTCTTGAATTAAGAGATGTGGATCTAAGACTTGAGGCCCTCAAGTTTTGCTTCCAAGAGGAACTTGGTATGGTACCTAAGGGACTAATGGGCAATCTTTCTTTGCTATCGTATTCAAAAGAGATGAAATCACTGGGTTCTAGATAATGAAAAGTTTAGTTATCAGCATTTGGTGGATCATTAAGTGCTTTTTTTACCTGATAAAAACATACTTTAGGATAATTCATTAAAGTCTTGTAACACTGAGTCTTGTGAAAGTTTATAAAAGCCAGAGGTACATAAGGTTCTATTATCAGAAGCATAACCATTCCAGTATCTATTTAAAAAAAGATCAATCTGTGTTTTCCATGGGGGTTGGATTTCTTGTTATAAAGGCCAGCAGTAATGTCTTTGCCCAGGCAAGCCAAACCATTCAGTTAGGTTTGCCTAATGCCAGGCAACATTAAACTGTTTTACAACTTGGATATTAAAAATAGTACCTATGTATGTTGCTAAAGATTTCTCCAGGAATATCCCATAAGGAAGACACATTTTCTCAACATTTTAATAATTTTTATGTCACCAGCCTTATTCTATGGAAAAATTTTTGCAAAACCAGAGAGCATCGCATGAAAGCAGCAATTGAATAAAATCCAATGGTAAGTTTTTACATGATCCATCAGGTCTTGCATAGATCACTTGAGGCTTTTGTTGCCTTAACAAAATTATAGATTTGACATACCAAATATTGATTATAAACACTCTATGCAATTTAAAAGTTACTCTGCCATTTTTCTTGTTAATTTGTTCCATTTTATCTGCTAACATTCTGTCTCATTCTATGAGTTACAGAGTGTAGAGATTTATTGTATTGATAATAGAATCTTTGTGGATTTGCCCAGATCTCTAGAAAAGCACATATTCTGTGTGCATAGTTCACATACATGAAATTGGCTGCACTTCCAACTGAAGAAGTTCTGGACTTCTTGGATCAAGTTGAATCCATGATTCCCTGTCTACCCAATAAATGCAGTCAAGTTTCAGTTTCTATCCGATCCAGTCAGCCACCTGCATCCTCCCTACAGAAACCTGTCCTATTTCCATCACAACCCCAGATGATGAAAAAGAACAATGGACACAATGCACTAGGCATTTACCTTGGCTTGGTTGGTCATTTGGTGGGTGTTCCTGGGGATTACTGACGATCTACTGTAGATCCTATTTCTGATATTAAACAGTAAAAGCAAACCAACCAAACAAAAACAATAATAACAACTAAAACTTCACACTAACTAAATTTAACAGAATTTATTTTAGCAAAAAATAGTGAATCAGGCAACACTCAAAAATAGAAGAGGTTCAGAGAGTTCAGTAATGATGGCAAGCAGTGTTTATAGACAGAAATAAGGAATTGAGGTACAGACACAGCTTGATCTGTTAAGGCCGGGTGTCAGCTTTATCTGGGCAAGGTGGATGAGGCATTTGCCTTACATGCGCATGGTGTGATCAATTGGCAACCAGAAATTGGATGAAATTCAAATGCTGTGATTATCTGAGACTCAGTTATTTGTTACAAAAATGTGCTCTTATCAGGTTGTACTTTGATAAGTAGAAACTCTAAGTACAGGGGCAAATTTAGATTAACTCTAATTACCTTCATGGTATTTAACTTTAATTTTTTTCCCATGCTATTTTACTTTCCTTAGTAATTTCGTCTATTGTGAAATTTATTAATCCCACCCCATTCACAGGTTAAATAAATATTCACATATAAGGACTTGGTACATATTTTTACTTAATGATTACTATATTATTCTTGTTTTATCTATTAATATTAAAAGTTTAGTCTTAAAACAGTTGGAATAAATTTTAGTATCTAGGATAATATTTGAAATGATGCAGTTCTTTTCTGAATATAGCAAATTTCCTCCAAATCATTAGTTACCTGATTCATATTTTCCCTAAAGCATTAAATAATTATTTTTATCATACATTGAATTGTTAATATATCAGGGTCATCATTTCAAACATAAGATTTGATCTGTATTTATTTTTCAAACATCTTATTTTAATGTTAGGATCCTATGGCATATTGTCTTAAATAAGGTTTATTTATTAAAAGTATAGATGAGGTGTTTTTAAGCAAACCTGATCAAACCCTCATTGAATGTAATACAGATTATCCTGAAAACTCTGCATTGTTATATGTTATTTATAATACATATTTTATCTATCTTAAAAAATAAGATTATTCTTATTTTCAAAAATTTATTCTTGAAAAGTCAGGTTAAATGATATGATGAATTTCAGAAGATGTGATTTTAATAATCACAGAGTTAGTTATATTTTGGTAGAATAAAGAAGGAGAAAATAGTAACATGCTAATATGGAAAGTAAATGTAACAACATATTTATAGTAATCTCAAAGCTGATCATCTATAACATGTAGAAAACCAGATGGTACTAATACTGATTATTTAAAAAATGTGCTAAGTGTAAGTTGGATTGTTTTTCTAACTAATAAAAATACTGTAAAATGTTTCTCATAATTTATACTTGTTGAATCATCCATGTCAATTACTTATCCAAAAACTTTCAGCCACTTGTAGGAATTTCTCCTTTGTAAAATTCTCTAATTACTTTTTACAAGTCTTGAAAATTTTTCTGAAAGAAATTAATGCTGTACTTAATCACTATTTGTAAATGTTAAAATATTTTAACATTGAATAAATATTCTACTTTCTTAAGTGTCTATATGTAATTATATAAAAATTGTATAATAATATACTTAACATATAATTATACACATATGAAAACATAACTTTGGATAGATCTCAAGGATAACATTAAAAACATACACCAAGTAATTTAATCAATCCTAGAAAAAAAATATAGTAATGTTCACTCAGTAGAATCACTATGCATTGAATTTTAAAATTATTTGGCATTTAGCAATACCAATCCTCCTTTTTGCGAATATTACATATATTTTGATATTGCCCATAATTCTCTAAAACATCATTCATTCTCTAAAGGAAGAAAAGAAAAAAAGAATTACACTTTAAGAGTTACTTAGTCTCTCTGGAGGTAGAAATAATCTGTAGTTCAAAAACATAAATGATCCAGCTGTTCAAATAGCGTGCCCAATGTGCTCTGGAGGAGTCCTATTTTTTATGAAATGGCTAGACTTCTCGGAAATAAAACATGATGGTTAGTCCAAGAATAGAGAAGCTGGAGTTTCTTTTAAAGATTCTCAAGCATGCTCCTCAAGAGGTTGAATTTTAAAGTAAGTGATGTATTCCTTCTTTACTCTCAGCATGACCTCAGAGTCAGTTAGACTGCTTTAAAGTTTTAACTTTGTTAAAGAGACTTAGAAGTTTAAAATAGTCCAACAGGAGGCCTGGAAGTGGGAGGGCAAGTGAAATATTTTCAGGGGTGGGCTAACTTTGAAGCAAAACATGAATGGTATTAATGGTGTAATAAAATCTAATATCAAAAGTTTTGTCTATAGATCAGTAAAAATTTAGATGAACTTGAAGGATTTTGCTTAGTAGGACAAGTAGTGAATTTTATGACAAGCTTTTCGTTATCACCAAACCAAATAATTAGCCCTAAAACTTTACCAGTATAACTTGCATAATAACTACAGTGAATTTTCCACAGAGTTATAGATTATATTGATCAGTTAAGATATAGCTTAGTTATTTTCAAAACTAACGTTAAGATACGGCTTTAATGTTTATAATATTCTTAAGGTGTTAAGTTTTTAAAATCAACTTACTAATTCAAAATATACCTACATAAAATATGTTGACTTCAAGGGAAACAAAACATCACTTTACACAGTTAGGTGTGTTTTGATGGTGTCCTTGAAGTGGCAATACCAGTATTTTGTATTGATTTGTCATTTTTAGCTTCTTGAAATATTTTATGGTAAGTTTAGTGATGTGTAACTAGAGAGGAGAAACAAACTAATGGATAACAGAATTTTAAATTAATAACATAAAAATTACATGCCTCCAGTTAGGAAAAAGAGACATAGTTAATTTTTTGGACCTATTCATTTGCTACTTATTTTAACAGTTGAGATTTTAGAACACTGTTAGTTTATCTAGATTTTCATTCTTCAGCGACATCAATATAAGCTAAGCTATAATTGCTATTTATATCCTCTATTTTGATCTCTTAATTTTAACTTTTGTTATTTCATGACTTAAACACATTTTTCATCTTTTTTGCTGACTAAGTAGAAATAAATTTCCAGGTAATATGTATAAAAAGTTATTAATATTTTCCTCTATCTTCTAAGATAATTGATACATAAAATTTAAATGATAAATTCTGACATTTTTGTTAAATTCTATCTTTTTGATTTCCAGTAATTTTTCCAACCTAATAAGATAATTTTGTATTCTACAAATTATATCTTATAGGTAAACATTATCCATCAGTTACACAAATATGTTTTTTGTATTCCCCAAAACCATTAAGGAAAATATAGAGTAAGGCATATGGCTCCTAACAATTTCTCAGACACTCCAGGGTTTCCCTTCTTCATCTTTTTCTTTCTTTCATTCAAATATTAATTATAAAATATTTATGAGAAACTAATTACGGTCACTTACCTTCATTTGTAGAAAATATGTTCTATAAAGTTACCACTACACTGATTTATTGAATAATGATTTATTGTCTTAAGGGAAAATATAAGATTATTTTCCTGAAAGTCTACGCTCACAGCATTTCCCTCAGTCAGTCAGTACATAAACTTGTTTTATGTGTGTTTCTGTTTAAGGACAAACTGCCTAATATATATTGTGGTTTCAGTAACATTGAACTCACTATCAACAGCATTATAACTTATGCCTGAAGGAAGATTTTGCAACACAGGTGTTATCTCTGGCAGGCATAGCGTGGCCTCCTTGAACTGAGAAAACGCAGACAGAACTGAAGCACTACTCTTGGGGGCCAGGTTAAACAGCAAAATCACCAAGAAAAAGCAGAAAAATGTAAAAACCATGGTACAGAATTAACTCTGAAAAGGTCATTTGTTTATAGTATAAGAACTTGAACAAGACAACAAAGCATGACCACTAACAGTCTCAGCTGGCAAACGTGCACTGAATATCTCAAACTTTTTACTGTTCTGCACATACATGTGCCCATGAATGACCAGGAAAGCTCAGATGATTTGATTTTAGAATTAGAAATAACTTCCAGCAAATTAGCAAATTCATGATCAAAAATTCCACAAATAAGGATTGATTGTGTATGTTATGGACTATCTTAACTATTGCAGAGACAAACTGAAATAAATCCTGGTCCGTTCCTCCAAGAGCCCTACATTTTGAGTAGGGCTTATTAGCTTATTTCCTTCACTCTGAAAACAAATATTTATGAAGGACTGACTACGTAGTATTCACTTTGTTATTTGCTGTTATTATGACAGGGATCCAAGAAAAACGATATGGCTCCTGACCACTACAGAGAACCTAGTCAGAGATACAAGCAAGAAAAAAATAAGCAGTGTGATGCTCCAAATTGGAAGTCCCAACATATTAAAATGGATGGCAGCACCCATAGACAACATACATTAATAGTTGAATAATCAGTTGTCTTTGGACAGAATATTAAAGCCAGAACTTGAAGAAATGTACATTTTAACATTAAAAGTAGAAACAGAGTGAACATAATTAAATAAATGAAAGCATACATTTAATGGCTTAGAGATGAGAGACAGCATTTGAAAGTAGCATAGGGCAGCTGTGGCAGTGGGAAGTGAGGGAAGTTAATGTGTGGGAATTATTTGAAAGTTGAAATGGGAATGGTAAAGGAGAAGCAGTGATATAAATACTTCTAGAAATGTAAGCAGAGAACAGATCATGAAACACATTCATTTCAGTTGAAGGAGTTGTTAATTTTTCTGAGAGCAAAGAGAACAGTAAATATAAAAGCTACATGGTTGGGATTAATTTTGTAATGATAATTTGGCTCCAAATTTTAAACTTACTGGGGACATGGATGGTGGTGGGGTCAGGGTCACAACAAGTAAGGAAATCTATGAGACCCTGTTTCAGTGATCTTAATGAGAGACGATGTGAGGTGGCCTAAATTAGGGTAGTGCCAGGGATGATCGAGACCTATGGATTAATCCAGTAGCTGGATTGGACTTGGGGATTGTCAGATATAGGTAGTGGTTGTTGGAAGAAACATCCCACCTTGGGTTCTGAGCATTGGGTTGTGGAAAGTAACCTTCAGAGATGAGATAATGATCCCTCAAGCAAACAGCAGATTGCTTACCATTCACTAAAAAAATAATACATTATCCCAACTCAATGTTGGTGTTAATGCAACCCACTAGTTGTTCATTCAGGTGTCCAATTAGGCCACTCTGCATTGCCCCCCTGAAATTCAAGGGTCAGGAAAAAGCGGCTTATTTGCACAAGAAGCTCTGGCTACTTCTTTTCTCTTGAAAAATAAAGCCCTTTGTGTCTGAGCCAGGAGGCACCAGTCCTCCACCAGTGTCCATGAAGTAAAACACATTAGTTTGTTGGACTGAAAATAGAGTAAAATCCAAGACCCTTCTGAATTCTTATCGGTGGTTAACAAAAGGGGGTCAGAAATGATGCCATGGTTTCTGACTTGGTTAACTAAAGAACAATAGAATAAGGGGTATTAGATGGAGAATGAGCTGAAAGAAGAAGAAATAAGATCTTTTTAAAGAAATGTTAAATTTTCAGAGTTGAAAGCATATATCCAAAGAGAAGCCCAGTAGAAAACTGGACCTGCAGATTTGTAGACAAGGAGATATATGGAAAAAAAATAAGTATTTTAACATTATAAATTAGTGTGTAAATAATATGAGAAATCATAGAGCGAACATGTAGACTAATTAAAAACAGTTTAGACAGCAGAAGCTGTACCCATATCAACATTCATGGGACTATCTGATAAAGAAATACTGGTAAGGAAGAGACAAATCAGAAGTGTTTAGAAAACAGAACGGCAAGCAGTGGAATGGTTTAAGAGGAAAGTGATCTACAGAGGGAAAGAATGCTGAAAGTTCGCCGGAGAATCATGGTTGGCAACCAGAAGGTCAATGGTAAGTTTAGCATGAACAATTTTTATGGATTTGATAGAAGTGAAGAACAGGTTATGCAGTGAATACACACAGAAATACAAACACAGTAAAATGGAAAGGGGTAGAGAAGAACATAGGAATAAAGGAGTATGTGTTCCGAAATGGAACACGATCAGAGTAGATTTGGGTTTAAAGTGCATAAGAAAGGACATCTCACAGTAAAAGCTGAGAGAAGCACTTTCCGTTGACTTTTTTTTTTCTTAATTCAGGGCTGTGAAAAAGAGAGGACAATAGCAGGTGGAAGAGGCAGACCAGTCAGAGTTCTGAAGATAGGGGACAGAGTTTAAAATATTCGCTATGCAGATCTAGAAAGAGCTGCGTGAACATACGCAATAGGGTAGTTGGGTGGTTTGAGAGGACAGTGGATGTGGAAGACTATAAGCCTGGGCATCTGTGTGAAGTTTGGTGTGTTATTTTTAGGGTGGCTCTCAGCATATGTTACATCCATTCTATAACAATAGAGAAAATAGGAAACCTTTAAATTAATGAGGTAAAGGGACTTTACACAAGCTGGTTGGATAGAGAGACAATGAAACAACTTGTTTAAATATATTGGCTAATGAAAGGCTGGATGATAAGCCACAGGTGTTAATTTGGGTGAGAAGGAAAGATAGAAACCTGAAAAGAAAAGAAAAAATTAGAATACTTGACAAGCCTGAATTTTTTTTTTTTTTTTTATTGTTGGGGATTCATTGAAGGTACAATAAGCCAGGTTACACTGATTGTAATTGTTAGGTAAAGTCCCTCTTGCAATCATGTCTTGCCCCCATAAAGTGTGACACACACCAAGGTCCCACCCCCCTCCCTCCATCCCTCTTTCTGCTTTTCCTCCCTCCATAACCTTAATTGTCATTAATTGTCCTCATATCAAAATTGAGTACATAGGATTCATGCTTCTCCATTCTTGTGATGCTTTACTAAGAATAATGTCTTCCACTTCCATCCAGGTTAATAGGAAGGATGTGAAGTCTCCATTTTTTTTAATAGCTGAACAGTATTCCATGGTGTACATATACCACAGCTTGTTAATCCATTCCTGGGTTGGTGGGCATTTAGGCTGTTTCCACATTTTGGCGATTGTAAATTGAGCTGCAATAAACAGTCTAGTACAAGTGTCCTTATGATAAAAGGATTTTTTTCCTTCTGGGTAGATGCCCAGCAGTGGGATTGCAGGATCAAATGGGAGGTCTAGCTTGAGTGCTTTGAGGTTTCTCCATACTTCCTTCCAGAAAGGTTGTACTAGTTTGCAGTCCCACCAGAAGTGCAAAAGTGTTCCCTTCTCTCCAAATCCACGCCATCATCTGCAGTTTTGAGATTTTGTGATGTGGGCCATTCTCACTGGAGTTAGATGATATCTCAGGGTTGTTTTGATTTGCATTTCTCTAATATAAAGAGATGATGAACATTTTTTCATGTGTTTGTTAGCCATTCATCTGTCATCTTTAGAGAAAGTTCTATTCATGTCTCTTGCCCATTGATATAAGGGATTGTTGGCTTTTTTCATGTGGATTAATTTGAGTTCTCTATAGATCCTAGTTATCAAGCTTTTGTCTGATTCAAAATATGCAAATATCCTTTCCCATTGTGTAGGTTGTCTCTTTGCTTTGGTTATTGTTTCCTTAGCTGTACTGAAGCTTTTCAGTTTAATGAAGTCCCATTTGTTTATTTTTGTTGTTGCAATTGCCATGGCAGTGTTCTTCATAAAATCTTCCCCCAGGCCAATACTTCCAGTGTTTTTCCTATGCTTTCTTTGAGGACTTTTATTGTTTCATGCCTTAAATTTAAGTCCTTTATCCATTTTGAATCTATTTTTGTGAGTGGGGAAAGGTGTGGGTCCAGTTTCAGTCTTTTACATGTAGACATCCAGTTCTCCCAACACCATTTATTGAATAGGGAGTCTTTCCCCCAAGGTAAGTTCTTGTTTGGTTTATCGAAGATTAGGTGGTTGTAAGATGTTAGTTTCATTTCTTGGTGTTCAATTCGATTCCAAGTGTCTATGTCTCTGTTTTTGTGCCAGTACCATGCTGTTTTGACCACTATGGCTTTGTAGTACAGACTAAAATCTGGTATGCTGATGCCCCCAGCTTTATTTTCATTACTAAGAACTGCCTTAGCTATATGGGTTTTTTTCCAGTTCCATACAAAACACAGAATTATTTTCTCCAAAATTTGAAAGTACGATGTTGGTATTTTGATAGGAATGGCATTGAATAGGTAGATTACTTTGGGAAGTATAGACATTTTAACAATATTGATTCGTCCAATCCACGAGCATCATACGTTCTTCTATTTGTTAATATCTTCTGCTATTTCCTTTCTGAGGATTTCATAATTTTCTTTATAGAGGTCCATCAAGTCCTTTGTTAAGTATATTCCTAGGTATTTCATTTTCTTTGAAACTATGGAGAAGGGAGTTGTGTCCTTAATTAGCTTCTCATGGTCACTTTATATTGGTCAAGGGAAAAATACAACAAGAAGACATTTCAATTCTAAATATTTATGCACCCAATTTAAATGCTCCCAGATTCTTGAAACAGACCTTACTCAGTCAGAGCAATATCATATCTGATAATACCATAATAACAGGGGACCTTAACACTCCTCTTACAGAGCAGGACAGATCCTCTAAACAGAAATTAAACAAGGATATAAGAGATTTAAATGAGACCCTAGAACAACTGTGCTTGATAGACGCATATAGAACACTCCATACCAAAGATAAAGAATATACATTCTTCTCATCACCCCATGGAACATTCTCCAAAATTGATCATATCCTGGGACACAAAAAAAATATCAACAGAATCAAAAGAATTGAAATTTTACCTTGTATCTTCTCAGACCATAAGGCACTAAAGGTGGAACTCAACTCTAACAAAAACGCTCCACCCCACACAAAGGCATAGAAATTAAACAATCTTCTGTTGAATAAGAGATGGGTGCAGGAAGAAATAAAACAGGAAATCATTAACTTCCTTGAGCATAACAACAATGAAGACACAAGCTACTAAAACCTGTGGGATACTGCAAAAGCAGTTTTGAGAGGAAAATTCATCGCTTTAGATGCCTACATTCGAAAAACAGAAAGAGGGCGCATCAACAATCTCACAAGCCATCTTATGGAATGGAAAAAGAAGAACAATCTAAGCCTAAACTCAGTAGAAGAAAAGAAATATCCAAAATGAAATCAGAGATCAATGAAATTGAAACAAAAGAATCATTCAAAAAATTAATGAAACAAGGAGTTGGTTTTTTGAAAAAATAAATAAAATAGATAAACCATTGGCCAGACTAATGAGGAATAGAAAAGTAAAATCTCTAGTAACCTCAATCAGAAATGATAAAGGGGAAATAACAACTGATCCCACAGAGATACAAGAGATCATCTCTGAATACTACCAGAAACTGTATGCCCAGAAATTTGACAATGTGAAGGAAATGGATCAATATTTGGAATCACACCCTCTCCCTAGACTCAGCCAGGAAGAAATAGAGCTCCTGAACAGGCCAATTTCAAGCACTGAGATCAAAGAAACAATAAAAAAATCTTCCAACCAAAAAATGCCCTGGTCCAGATGGCTTCACTCCAGAATTCTATCAAACCTTCAAGAAGGAGCTTATTCCTATACTAAAGAAATTACTCCAAAAAATTGAGGAAGAAGGAATCCTCCCCAACACATTTTATGAAGCAAACATCACCCTGATACCAAAACCAGGAAAAGACCCAAACAAAAAGGAGAATTTCAGACCAATCTCACTCATGAATATAGATGGAAAAATTCTCAACAAAATCCTAGCCAATAGATTACAACTTATCATCAAAAAAGTCATTCATCATGATCAAGTAGGCTTCCTCCCAGGGATGCAAGGCTGGTTTAACGTACTCAAGTCCATAAACATTATCCACCAAATACAGAGGCAAAAATAAAGATCACATGATCCTCTCAATAGATGCAGAAAAAGCATTTGATAAAATCCAGCATCCTTTTCTAATTAGAACACTGAAGAGTATAGGCATAGGTGGCACATTTCTAAAACTGATTGTAGCTATCTATGACAAACCCAGAGCTAATATTTTACTGAATGGAGTAAAACTGAAAGCTTTTCCTCTTAGAACTGGAACCAGACAAGGTTGTCCTCTGTCACCTTTACTATTCAACATAGTGCTGGAAGTTCTAGCCAATACAATTAGGCAAGACAAGGAAATAAAGGGAATCCAAATGAGAGCAGAGGAGGTCAAACTCTCCCTCTTTGCTGACGACATGATCTTATACTTAGAGAACCCCAAAGACTCAACCACAAGACTCCTAGAAGTCATCAAAAAATACAGTAATGTTTCAGGATATAAAATCAATGTCCACAAGTCAGTAGCCTTTGTATTCACCAATAACAGTCAAGGAGAGAAACTAATTAAGGACACAACTCCCTTCACCACAGTTTCAAAGAAAATGAAATACCTAGGAATATACCTAAAGAAGGAGGTGAAGTACCTCTATAAAGAAAATGTCTTTTCTTTATAGAGGTACTTCACCTCTACATGTAAAAGACTGAAACTGGACCCACACCTTTCCCCACTCACAAAAATAGATTCAAGATGGATAAAGGACTGAAATTTAAGGCATGAAACAATAAAAATCCTCCAAGAAAGCATAGGAAAAACACTGGAAGATATTGGCCTGGGGAAAGACTTCACGAAGAAGACTGCCATGACAATTGCAACAACAACAAAAATAAACAAATGGGACTTCATGAAACTGAAAAGCTTCTGTACAGCTAAGGAGACAATAACCAAAGCAAAGAGACAACCTACAGAATGGGAAAGGATATTTGCATATTTTCAATCAGACAAAAGCTTGATAACTAGGATCTATAGAGAACTCAAATTAATCCACATGAAAAAAGGCAACAATCCCATATATCAGTGGGCAAGAAACATGAATATAACTTTCTCTAAAGATGACAGACGAATGGCTAACAAACACATGAAAAAATGTTCATCATCTCTATATATTAGAGAAGTGCAAATCAAAACAACCCTGAGATATCATATAACCCCAGTGAGAATGGCCCACATCACAAAATCTCAAAACTGCAGATGCTGGTGTGGATGTGGAGAGAAGGGAACACTTTTACACTGCTGGTGGGACAGCAAACTAGTACAACCTTTCTGGAAGGAAGTATGGAGAAACCTCAAAGCACTCAAGCTAGACCTCCCATTCGATCCTGCAATCCCATTACTGGGCATCTACCCAGAAGGAAAAAAATCCTTTTATCATAAGGACACTTGTACTAGACTGTTTATTGCAGCTCAATTTACCATTGCCAAAATGTGGAAACAGCCTAAATGCCCAACAACCCAGGAATGGATTAACAAGCTGTATACCATGGAATACTATTCAAGCTGTATACCATTAAATACTATTCAGCCATTAAAAAAAATGGAGACTTTACATCCTTCGTATTAACCTGGATGGAAGTGGAAGACATTATTCTTAGTAAAGCATCACAAGAATGGAGAAGCATGAATCCTATGTACTCAATCTTGATATGAGGACAATTAATGACAATTAAGATTATGGGGGGGGAAGCAGAAAGAGGGATGGAGGGAGGGGGGTGGGGCCTTGGTGTGTATCACAATTTATGGGGGCAAGACATGATTGCAAGAGGGACTTTACCTAACAATTGCAATCAGTGTAACCTGGCTTATTGTACCCTCAATGAATCCCCAACAATAAAAAAAAAAAGAATATTGTTGATAGATTGAAATCTGATATTTTAAGATGATAGTAAGATTCTGTGTCTAACAAAAGATTTAAGTTGCTCCATACCTCTGAGATTTAACTAACCTCACATCTGATATATTTTATATCCACTTTTTGTCTGTGTAACTTATGGCAGCATCTTACAGAAGCAACTGCGTCCTTTAATATGCTATGTTTTTCTTACTACTGAGAGAACACTACATAATCAAAGTCACACTATAATGATTTTAATGAAAGAAATAAGTTGAATTTCTACCCTACCCTTTGCTCAGGAAACACTAACTGAAAAGGTTTATTAACAAAGTTTCTCCCTCTCAAAATCTCAAATCTAATACAAAATCTACCTGCATTCTTTGTTTTTCACGTGATTTGTCAAAAATACAAATGTAATTATCAATGTAAACAAGCATAATGGCAAAAATAACTAAAGTGAGTATGTTTAAATGTACATATTTTTTCTATTGATTTAAGCCCTATCATATTACAGAAGAAAATAAATATTTTGTTAACCAATATGCTATATTAGCAAATAAGGAGGATTTAAACAATTATTTGTATAAGTCAGGATTAAATGGTTATTAGGAGAAAATAAACATTGGCTTCTTATCAAAGGGAATGACACACTTATGTTGGTAGCAAAGATCTGCTAAGTACAAAGTAAAATGGAAAGTAAGCACTGTTGACATAGTACAATGTCTGAGAATACTTGGTTCTTTATTACCGATTCAATAGAAAATATTTGTGATTGAGACAGTTATGAATATAATTTGAGAGTGCATTGCCTCCAATCTTAAAGACAAACTATGCTTTCTAACTCTGAAAGTTTTAAATAAATGATTTATATTGGTAAAATTCATTGATCTTGATCACATCTCTGTATTAGTTTTTCAAGGTAGTCAGGAATTTCCAAGGTAGCTTTGGAACTTCTTGTCCTTTATTTTATTTTACTTCCTTTGAACTGACTGATTGAATAGTTAATGGACAATGAAATGACCAAAAAGTAAATGGAAAATTAAAGAAAAAAGGCAAATATATAGATTTTTTCCTTTCTGAAAGAGGCATCCTACCGTCAATCTAAGCAATCGAATTTATTTATCTTACAATGCCAAATCTATTTTGTTAATTAGGAGAAAAGCCCTTCCTAGTAAGACAAAGCATTTTTAACATATTTTATATAGAGGAATTTTTTTTATTTTTAATTAAATGAAACAATGTTTAAACATATCTGAAGTTTTTTTTTTTTTTTTTTTTTTCAGTAGTAAGACAATTTATTTTACAGAAAAGAATACAAAAACACCAAAGCTCCTGGCAGAGAGAAAATAAATCCAGTTGGGGGTGGTGTGGGGCCAAGCTCTCTGGGTTCTTTGTCCAGGGGTGTATATAGTTGCATGGGTCCTCAGTAGTTCCCTTAGGCCAGGACTTGGTAACAAATGAATGGATGCATCCCTTTCGTTCCCAGGACTAGGTAATAGGTGATTCCCTGGTCAGCCCCAAGTGCAAAGGAGAGGGAGACACCATGGCACTCTTGTCTCCCCAGCAGTTGTCTGGTCCCTCCGCCTACTGGAACCCCTCCTGCTGGGCACCCCCCTGCCTTCCCTCCAAGCCACTGGCTCCTCTGTCTGCTGCCTCCTCACAAAACCACCAGGGCGGGTCCTCCTCTCAGCTTGGCTGAGCTGGCTGGGTGCACCCACCCTATTGTATCATTATGACTAGCACTATCATAGCAGTTTTTATAGATTTGGAATACTATTTGTAATAAAATCTTTGGCTGGATGGATCATAGGTTTGACTCAGTGTTGATTCCTATGTGACTGTGTAAATAAAATGGGCCAAGATTACATAATTTTATGTCTTATCTAATTCTGCTACAAGCTTTTATATCTAGCCTCATAATATATTTTATCAGTAATCTTTGCCTTCAGTACCTTAGAAGGAAATATGAAATTGATGTAGAAGGTTCTGAATAGCTATGGGAAATGGGGAAGACAAAAAATAGTAAAACGGAGAAATATATTAATGTGAAATCTTATAGAATACAGACCAACAGATCTAAATATGTAACATATATGCTCTCTCTATATAGCATATAAATAGATGGGGTATAATAAAGGAGCAAAATAGAGATTAAATAACACAAATTGCATAGAGAAAGCTTTTTTTTTTTTTTACCCATTATGAGAAAAGGTTTTATAACATTTAGTGTTATACAATAATAAAACTGGTAATAAAACTGGCAATTTTGTTAGATAGCAATTTCCTTTAAATGAATATACTGAAGATGAACTTCCCTGGGATGCTAAAGTAAAGATCAGTGGTTTGGGCAGGAGATGAATTTGATAGCCATATTGCCGTGCAAGTCTCAACCCCACTAACTCTCTGGAGGAATTTTGTAGTGGATGGCTTCTGTGTGCATAAGATCATATTGTATACTATATTAGTATGCAATATTAAATGTATCCTTTTATGATTTTAAACAACTACTCTATATATGTAGTATCTACACACATTTATGTTTTTATATGTATCTATATTTCATATTTAAAAGTTAGATGAATATTTCAACTCAAATATACCATCTTCAGAATTTTATAATATGTTGTTTTGTGACTTTCTTCCTATACAAATTAGTAATTTTATACCATTTTTCATTACATTTGTATATTTCACAATTGAATCCTATGAAAAAGAATATAATGTGGATGGACATACCTTCACAATTCTTTTGAGAGTTTGAATTTTGAATTTTCAGTAGAGAAGCATAGAATAGAATTATACCATTTCTTTCGTTTGGGAAGAATACTAACTTGACCTTGAAGTCAATCGACTATATAATCCAGTAGTGATCTGGAATTCTGTGTATGTGATGTTTTGGCTTTTACCAGATCTTCATTACATGCTTCATAAATTTCTCTCCTCTTGATTAATATTGTATTTTGAATTATTTTATTCAGACTTAAAAAGTCATCTACTTTTTGAAACTATTTTGTCTTATTTTGAGTTATATTAAAAATTAAGTCAGTGGATTAAAGTCATTACCTACATCCTAACAAAACACCCATTAGAAACCAACTAAAGTTATCAAAGTTTAAAATATTTTAAAGTTTGTAAATACATGTACTCTTTTGAATGGAGCTTTGTGGCAATTAGTGCATTCATCTCTGGGTGCTTTATGTAATTCAGAGAAATATAATCTTTATTTTGTCTATTACCTTTCCTTCATTTGAAGATATACCATTGTATTTGAATCCATACGAGCATACGATTTATAGTTATTCTTTATTATATTTTTATAGATTCACTTAATTTGTGCAAACTAATTTCTCTCGTTTAACATACATTTCATCCATATTGACTTTCCTGATAACTGATAGCCTTTCACAGTGGTATATAGCCTGGAGAAAACCAACTGGATAAAAGGAAGATAACACAGCCTTACAAAATATAGCTGGTTAGAAATTCATTAGTTTTATAATTCATGTTTTATGATATATGTCATATTTATACTATATATGTATCCGTATGTATGTGTGTGTGTGCATGAGAGAGAGAGAGGTGATGGGAAAATTTAGATTTAACTAGACACCTGCCTAGTGCAAAATGGTATTATAAGCCTCTTTTTTTGCATGAGGTATCTTTTGAGTTATCTTTGGCTTATTTAACTTGATTTATTTTCTGAACTTTTTTTCTTTTTCAGATCTACGAGTCTACTATATTATTGTGAGGCCAAATATCTATAACCAAGTATATAATGATATGATATCATCACATATATCGAAGTAGCAAAGAATTTCATATTAGCTTTCCAATAGAAAGAAAATAAATTTTTAGTAAAGTGTTCCTGGATAAAGTAGGAAAATACGCTGATTAGGATTGTTTAATATTTTAGATAATCATACAGAAAGCCTAAAGTATATACCACGGGTAATACATGCCTCAGTACATAGCTCCTGGAAGTACAAGATGGACAAAGGTTGCCTTTCAGCTCATTTGATCATTTTGACACATTTGCATAGAACAATTATCTCCACCAAGATGGTATTTCTATGACATGTAAGTAGGTGAAAATGCTTTTAATGAATTTATGTAGTTTTAGTTTATCATATATTAGTGTTAAGCAGTCAATGTGATTTCTCTGTATTTCCTTCTATTTGGTTGTGCATCTGAAATAATAAAACTGTGGTTATCAATCACGGTTTTGATTACAAGTGAAAATTCTGGATCTCCAAAGCGTATGTGGAACGATTTATAAATTTGTGTAAAGAAATTATGAAGTGATGGGAAGGGAAAGGATCAGGTCTCAAAAATGAGCGTTAAAGAGAGAATTCAACAAGGGACTATAACTAGTATAAAACTGGGTATATTTCCTGGCCACTGAGGCAATGTCTCATAAAAGGGCAGACTGCTTCTGCTTCACAGAAGACTCTACATAGGAAGAGAGGGTAGCTGAGATTCCACATGCAGTTGGGGGACTGGACTAACTCCCATATCCTTGAACTGGTGAGTCTCCCTCTCATGGACAGCAACAGACAACTGTGCCCTAAGAAGTCTATGCTCAAATTTTGAAATTGCCCCAGGACACATACTGCATATCTGGGAGAGAAACTGTGGCTCCCAGCCATATTTGCTAAGGTGGGGGAGGGCTGCCAGTTTCCATATTCATGGAAAGAACCCACCCCCAATTTGCCTCTCAGTCTTGGTTCACCTTGGCTTGAGACTAGATCATAAATATTAGTTGGTGGTCTCTCCCAACCTGTGACTGCTGCCTGAGTTTCAGAATTTTAATACTATGTTTTGTTTTCCCCCTAGTAGTTTCATAGTCTCTGGTTTTACATTTAAATATTAAATCTATTTTGGGTCAATTTTCGTACTTGACGATAAGCATTGGTCTAGTCTTATTTTTTTGCATATTGGTTTCTAGTTATCTCAGCACTATTTATTGAAGAGACTCTCTTTTCCCCAATCTGTGTTCTTGGTACTATGACTATTTGAGATTTTTGTAGTTCCATATGAGTTTTATAATTTATTTTTATTTCTGTTCAAAATAACATTGGTATTCTGATAAAAAATGGCTTTAAATTATATGTTTCCCTGAGAAGTATGGGCATTTTAACAATATTAATCCTTATAATTCATGAACACAAGATTTATGCCTGTCTTCTTCAATTTCTGTCATCAAAGGTCTATACCTTTCAATGTAGAGATCTGTCACCTTCTAAAGTTTATTCCTGCATGTCTTATTTTTGTAGCTATTGTAAGTGGAATTGTGTTTTTGATTTTTTTCATTTATTATTAAGAAATAGAAATGCTACTGATTTTTTGTATGTTGATTTACAAAATCAATTTTATTGAATTTTAAAATTAATTCTAACAGTTTTTTTGATGGCATCTTAGGAATTTTTATATGTAAGATTATGCCATCTGCAAGCAGGGACAATTTGATGTTCCTTTTGGTTTGAGGATCTTTTCCTCCTTTTACTTGCCTAAATGCTCCACCTAGAACTTAAAGCTCTAGAACACATTTTAGCAGTAGGTCTGTTTTTGAGAAAGGGCCATGTCGTGGTAGTTTAGGTTATAGCAGTGGGGCATGCACAATGCAGGCTCATATTCTGTGGCAATGCAGCCCTGCAAACTCTTGGCAACTCTTCAAATTGTATTTGGGGCCTGTGAATACTGTGACACTCATTTGTAGCAATGACTGTAGGTTTCTGCACTAATAATGGCTACTGCTGAGAGTTCCCAGTTTACTTGTCTTCCCTAAAATGTAATCCCTTATGACTTTGAGCTGATCATGGTAGGGGAGACAATTACAGATGTAGGATGCCTTATTCTCCTCTCTATGGTGCTATCCTGAGATTCCATGATCCAGAGGGATTTTATTATTCCTCTGTTGCTTTCTGATACAATTCCTAATCAATCTTGTCAAGCATAGTTGTTCATTTGTTGTTTTATCCATTTTGGTGGGGAAGAGAAAGCACCAGTCAATTGTAGTGGCCATTTGCTTATTTTACCTAAAGCTGTAATTTTTGTTTTTGCAAAAATTTTATGAATATATCATCATTAATTTAAATATCCAGATATTGCTTAATATATCAGCTATACTCTTTTTGTTGTCATAAATATTAAAAATTAGACAACTTTATTGAAAACTTTCATGAGTTTTTGTTTATCTTTAGGATAAATTTCCTCAAAAGGTAAGTACTGAAAAGATGCAACTTTTGAAATTCTTGAAACATACGCATGATTTTCCTAGAAAAATTCATCTGTCATTAGTGAAAACACTGTCATTTTAAACTCTCATACAAAGAAAACATTGTAAAGAATATTACCCTATATCTCCCCCCAAATACCTGTTGCTCTTTCATTTTGAATTATTTGGGCCATCTGTGAAGTTAATTTGTTCATTTTACAGATATGGGTTACATGTGCTGAGATGGTGCTAAGTGTTGAAAATACATTGGTCAGATAGAGGCCAAACTGATTTTTCCTCTCTCAAATCCTGTAGAGTAGATGAGAAACCTTTCCTGAAGCAATTAAAAGCTTGTTTAGAAGAGATACAACACAGAAATGATGCTATGGGGAGAACAGGAGCAGTGAAGCCAAAGCTCAGAGAGTCAGAAATGTTCCCAAGACAATGAAAATCTTACAAGGGCAGAGCAGAAAAAAGTATTCCAAGCATCTGAGAAACAGTAAGTACAAATGCTTAGCAATCTGAGAGTAGGAAATAAGGAACTGGAAGTTATTTAGACAGGTTGCAGCACAAAATTTGAAGGATGGTGGTCTAATATGAGTTTCAAGGAATAAACGTGAGTCAAATGCTATAAAGCCAAAAATAAAACTAAGTTAACTAAGAACTGAAACTCTTTTATGACAAAATGAAAGTTTATTGAATTTGCTTATTTGTTTTTAAAGCAGGATATGTAATTAAAAGATTCACATGTTAAAAAAAGCTATTCTCTCTATATGTCCCTTCATAGAATTACTATGCATATGGAGATTGAGTAGAAAACTCTGGTAATAATTTTAATGAGAGATAATAATTGAAAAAAGATGTGGTTCAGACCAATAGAAAGAGGTAATTTTTTTTTACAAGGTACTCAATTTCACGATGGATTTTGAATTGGGTGGTGAGTGGTAGTGAGAGAAGAAGGAGGGACATAGGATTATAGAGTTCAATTCGCTCTTATTAAAGGGTGGGAATTTTGTTAAATGCTCTTTCTATGTCTTTTGTAAGGATAAGATGGTCCTTGTTTTTACATCTATTTATGTGGTGAAAAACATTTGCATATTTGCATATGTTGAGTCATCCTTGCCTCTCTGGAATGAAGCCCACTTGGTCATGATGGATTATTATTTTTTTAATGCTCAGCTGGATTTGGTTTGCCAAGATTTTATTGAGAATTTTTGCATCTATATTCATAAGGGATTGTGGTGTGTAGTTTTATTTTTTAGTTGCATTCTTTTCTGGCTTTAGAATCAAGGTAATATTTGCTTTATAAAACAAGGGTGAACTCATTCCTTCTCAATGTTAAGGAATAATTTTTGCATTACAGGTACAAGCTTTTCTCTGTTAAGTTGGGTAAAACTGAGGTGTGAAACTGAGACTTTTATTTGTTGGAAGAATTTTTTTCATTTATTTGTTATTATTTTATTAAATCACAGCTGTGTACATTAATGCAATCATGGGGTAGCATGCGCTGGTTTTATATATAATTTGAAATATTTTCATCACACTGATTAACATAGCCTTTCTGGCTTTTTCTTAGTTATTGTGTTAAAGCATTTATATTATACATTTAGTAAGTTTCACATGTACCCTTGTAAGATGTACCATAGATGTTGGAAGAATTTTTATCCCTGCTTCAATTTCAGTGTTTAATCTTGGTCTGATGAGGAGTTCTATATATTCCTGATTAAGCACAATTGAGGTTGCCTGTTTCCAAGCATTTGTCCAT
The DNA here is from genome assembly GCF_027406575.1 of Nycticebus coucang. Classification (NCBI taxonomy): domain Eukaryota; kingdom Metazoa; phylum Chordata; class Mammalia; order Primates; family Lorisidae; genus Nycticebus; species Nycticebus coucang. Next base: position 42,800,263 of record NC_069794.1, on the reverse strand, counting down.
TTCTTCAATGTTTCCAAGTTTGTGAGCACAAAAGATGGTCTCTTCATTGACCCAACTATCATTCAGAAATAGGTTATTTATTTTCCATGACTTTGTGTACGGATGAGAGTTTCTGCTGAAATTAATTTCTAGTTTTATCCCACTGTGGTCTGAGAAAATATAGTACAATTTCTTTTTCTTTTTTTTTAATTTGTTAAGGCCTTTTTTTGTGGCCTAGGATGTAATCAATCTTAGAGAATGTTCCATGAGCTGATAAGCATGCTGTACATATGATAAAAGAATTACAACTAGAAACTACAAAGAACTCAAGGAAATCAGCAAGAAACAACCAAACAACTCCATTAAAAGGGGGGCAAATGACATAAACAGAAATTTTTCAAATGGAGATTAACTAATGGCCAAAAAATGCACAAAAATAAGGCTCGAAGTCTCTAATCATTAGGAAAATGCAAATTAAAATCACAATAAAATATCACCTAACTCCAAAGAGATTGGCTCACATTAAAAAGTCTCAAAACAACAGATGTTTTGTGGATGCAGAGAGAAAGGTATTCTTATGCACTGATGATGTGGCTGCAATCTCTATGGAAAGTTATATAAAGATACCTCAAATAATTTGAAGTAGACCTACCATTTCATCCAACAATCCTACTGCTGGGTATATACCCAAAGGGAAAAAAGATCATTTTATAAAAATACACCCACACTCAAATGTTTATAGCAACACAAATTGCAATCACAAAGATGTGGAAACAACCCAAGTTCCCACAAATATGTGAATAGACTAATAAAAGTTTGTATATGCATGCTGTGGAGTACCCTTCTGCCATTAAAAAAAAAAAAAATGGTGAGCTTATATCATTTTGAGGAACCTGGAGGGAACTGAAAACCATTTTTCTAAATGAAATGTCACAAGAATGGAGGAACAAACCTATGTACTCAATAAAAAGTTGGAACTAATAAATCAACACTTAAGTACACATAAGGAAGTAAATCTCAATGAAAATCAAGCTGGTGGTGGGCCAGGTCGATTCACATCAATTTGGTTCAGTGCACAGTATATGGGGAAAGGGCACACATATGTGTATAACTTTGACTCTATTTATACAAAAACAAGATAAGTAAACAAAATATGTGCACCCCCTAATATTCTGAAGGAAGGGGAAAAAAGCTGAAAAAGATCACAATACTTCTGAATTGTCTGATCTGCAGGATATTTACAAAAATATGCTGCATAGATGGCTAGCATTTTGACTATGGTATTTCAGAAGTGGGTGAGTAAATGAATATGCAGAGAAGAAGCACTACAATGGAAACCAAGTAACACCAACATGTACTTCAAATTATTAGGCTTTTTAGTCTCTGTTGGTCTTTTAAATTTGTTCTATTACATCAGATCATTTCTTTTTTTCCCAGTGAAGTTTTAAATTTTCTCCTAACCACATATACAAGGTATTTTTATATTAAAAATATCTTGCTCATTATTTACTTTTGTTTTAGTTATGTCTTGTTGATTGTCAAATTGACACAGACAGAGGTTAACTTGTCAAATGTACAGTATTGCCAGTCTCCGTATTGTGGTAGATTTTCACCTATTTCTAAAATCTTTATTTCATATTTAAAATGATTCTGCTTTGTGTAAACTTGCTTCTGCATGTAAAAGCCTTATGAGAGATTAACGTTCAACTATTTTCTCATTGCACTAACAAAAAGTCTTTTTAGCAGGAGAAGAGATGAGGTGTGCTGCCTAGCAACAATCTTCCATACATACTCTGTCGCTTAGCAGCAAACGTTCAATAAAGTGCTACCTTGAATTGCTATAATACCAGTCTTCTCTGAGTTAAGAATTTTACTGCTGTCTAGCTCCAATCTCCTCGACAACTGCATTTTGGTATCTGGACATGGCAGCAAACCAATGTTTCCAACTTCTTTTGGCTGATATATTCAGAAGATTGTTTTCTCAAATTTATTCTTTTTATATTCCAGGAGGAATGAGATTTTGAATAAACACTCTAATCTCTCTAAAAGAAATGCTTATATTGATCTTACGCATCAGCATCATTGGAGGTAGCATGTATGTCAAAAACACAAATCCAAAGAAAAAAATTATTTCTGTAATTTTATGTTCCTATTATCTATTGTTCTATGCCATGCACTTTTTCAATAAAACACATTAATCACCTTAATAAACTATATACAATAGTATTATGTTATTCAACAAAAGAAGATGTGCAACCACATCTTTATTAGTTTCCTCTGTCAATTTTAATATGCGTATGGGATTTTCTTGGCCTAATTAGCACTGAAAATGTTACCAAAACAATCAAATCTTTTAACATCTTGGTGGAGATAGTACCTTCTCAAAATTCAGCATTTGGCTTTTATTATCTCTATTTGAAAAAAAAAAAAACCTACTACAAAATAGTAGGATATTCAGATATGTGGGAGAATAATTTTTTTCTGGATGAAAACAGAAGTTTAAGTTAGGTGACTTGTAGATAGTATGCTCAACTCCATTTATGCTTTTATTTCTCTTTAAAGTTTATCTCAAATGAGATTACACACTTTCAACACACTGTAAATTAGATAAAACTCACTGCTTAATAATCTTTTTCTTTTTTTAATAATAGCAGTGAAATTCATAGATACAGAAAGTAACATGGTGACTGTCAAGGGCTAATAGGAGGATAAAATGGGAGTTATTTAATCTATATGTAATTTCAGTTTGAGAGGATGAAAAACAGTTCTGGACATCCTTGGTAGTGATGGCTGCACAATAATGCAATGTTCTTCATGCCACTAACTATATGCTTAAAAATTGGTAAAATGGTAACTCTTACTTATTAAAAAAAAATACACACATATAAACCATAATGTAACATTTTTTAAAAAATGCATAGGAGAAAATATTAGACATTATTAAACCAAATTAACATATATGAGGACAAATCCTGATGGTTAAAGATTATAAGATAATAAGAATTGATTAATAATGATTTAAAGTTATATAATCAATAATATTGAGTTCTTACCATGTGCCAAATATTTTTTAAGATTTTTTTCTTCATTGTTTGACTTCCAACTTGCCACAATCTTAGGAATTACAATTATTATATTCATTTTTCAGCTGAAGCAGTGGAATCATACATAGATAAAGTCACTGTGTGGTATCACTGGGTGAGCAACTGACAGAGCCCAAAGATTATTATATTATTATTATTATTTTTAAATTAAATCATAAGGCACCGGCCACATACATCAGAGCTGGTGGGTTTGAATCCAGCCTGGGCCCTCCGACAAAGAAAACTACAACCAACCAACCAAACAAACAAAATAGCTGGGTGTTGTGATGAGCACCTGTAGTCCCAGCTACTTGGAAAGCTGAGGCAAGAGAATCTCATAAGCCCAGGAGTTGGAGGTTGCCACAACTCCTGTGAGCTGTGATGCCACAACACTCTACCCAGGGTGACAGCTTGAGGCTATGTCTCAAAAAAAAAAAAAAGAAAAGAATAGAAAGAAAAAGAGCTTATATTCTTAATCACTGTGCTCCAATAATCATGTGCAAATAATTTCTTTCCATTACGACTTATGTATGTCTTTTAAAGAATGTTACATGTGGGGGGAGGGGCAAAATGGCTGACTGGAAACAGCTTCTGAAAAAGGCTTCTACCCCAAAGGAAAGATAACCTCCAGAAGCAGCCCAATTAAGCTGAAGACTGGGAGCTCAGCCGAGAGAGAAATGATAACTGTAGGTCACCTCTGCTGAGACAAGCTGCAACTCCAAGAAACAAACCTTCAGGTACCTTCAAATTCATCTGAAAGGAAAAGTGCCCATCCCCTCCCACAAGAAAGCTGTGGGGTTTGTTTGTTTGCTTGCTTGTTTGTTTTTCTGTCTCCTTTCTTTTTTTCTCTTCATTAGCTCCTGTGAGTTTTCTACAGACAGATAAACTGTGGACCTCTTGTCTCAACCTACAGGTGAGTGCTATGGGAAGTGAGGACTACTTCCTAAGAGGGACCCTGCTGTGACTCTGAACACTCTCTTGCTAGGCAGAAAAATTGAACTAAAGTCTTCCCTGCCATTCTGAACTCCGAGTACACCCTTCTCCCTTACCTGATAAAACAGAAGCCTAACACCTACTGAGAATGAGGGAGGATGTCCTTGAGAAGTCCCCCTTCCCTGTCTGTCGAACAAAGCACACCCCCACAAGAGACTCCGGGGGCCATGCCAAGCCTCCACCCACCGCCAGCCAGGGACACTGCCGGCAACCACATGGCCCCATGCCTCACACCTGCCAGCCTCTGCACACCCGTCCCAGCCAGGGACTCTGCCGGCAACCACCCAGCCCTGTGCCCCATGCCTGCCAGGCCTCCACATGCCTGCCCGGGCCAGGGACACCATCAACAACCATACAGCCCCACAACATGCACCCTCCGGGACTCACCATACCTCCAGGGACTCTACCGCAACCACGCAGCCCCATGCCTCATACCCACCGGGCCTCTGCATGCCTGCCCCAGCCAGGAACTCTGCCAGCAACTGTGCAGCCCCGTGCCCTGCACCGACCAGGCCCCCACATGCCCTGGCCAGGAACTCTGGGAGCCACGCAACCCATGTCCTCCCTCCCGTACCCTCCCTGCCTCTTCACCGGCCCTGCCTGTCTGGCCAGGGACTCTGTAAGCTGCACAACTTGTGCCCTACTTCCAGAGCCCTCATTGCCAGTGCTCAGAGCCCTCCTCCTGGCCAGAGACTGCTGGAGCTCCGGACCATCTGTGCCAAATTCACTGGGTGCCAGGTACTCCCAGAACTGTATGCACCATCCCCTGCCCTGTTGCTGGATCTGGGTGTAACACACTGCAGAGCTGCTGCCACAGCCAGAACTCCCTTGCTGGGGCAGTCCCAGAGGAGCTACACAGGGTCAATCCCTACAAAGATCCAGCAACAATAGAGTGATCCCACTGGGGTCTAATCTTGGAGAGACACCTCCCCAACTCTGAGAATGGCCAGAGGCAATAGTGAAAAACAATAATAGGGTGGAATCAACAGAAAAACTCCAGCAATATGAATAATTAGAGTAGATCAACTCCCCCAAGGAACAACAAAGCAGACACAGTACAAGATCCCATGCATAAACAAATGGCTGAGATGTCAGAAATCTGGATAGCAAATAAGATCGAATTAGAATTTCAAGTAGCAATCCAAAAGATATATCAAGAATTCAACAAATACAAAGACAAAATGACCAAAGATTTTGACACATTGAGACAAGAAGTTGCAGCCCGCAAAGTTCTGAGAAACACAGTAGAATCCTTCAGTAACAGAATAGACAAAGCAGAAGATAGGATTTCTGACATTGAAGACAAAGCTTTCGAACACTCCCAAACTTTCAAAGAGGAAGAGAAATGGAGGGCAAAAACTGATCACTCATTCAGAGAGCTCTGGGATTTTTCAAGGAAAACAAATATTCACCTTATAGGGACCCCAGAAAGCGACAAAGTGGCTTCACAAGGCACAGAGTCTCTTCTTCATGAGATTATAAAAGAGAACTTTCCAGACATGCCAAGAGATTCTGAAATTCAGATATCAGATAGTTTTACAACTCCAACACAACTCAACCTGAATAAGACATCCCCCAGACACATAATCAAGTTTACTAAAGTTAATATAAAGGAGAAAATTCTGAAAGCAGCCAGATGTAAGAAAATCATAACCTACAAGGGGAAGTATATTAGAATAACTGCAGATCTCTCTGCTGAAATCTTTCAAGCTAGAAGAGGATGGTCATCAACTTTAAATCACCTAAAACAAAGTAACTTTCAACTCAGGATTCTGTATCCAGATAAACTGAGTTTCATTTATGGTGGAGAATTAATTACTTTAATGACATTCACTTTTGAAGAAATTTGCCATAACTAAACTAGCGCTCCAGGATATTCTCAGACCTATCCTCCATAATGACCAGAGTAATCCTCCACCACAAAAGTAAACTCACCCAGAAACTTTTGATCAAATTTCAACTTCCACAGTTGTAAAAGGATTAAAAATGTCCACCAGATTTTCAAAAGGCTTATCAATATTCTCAATTAATGTGAATGGTTTAAATTGTCCTCTAAAGAGGCACAGGTTGGCTGATTGGATACTAAAACTCAGTCCAGATATCTGCTGCATACAAGAATCTCATCTTACCTTAAAAGATAAATATAGACTCAAGGTGAAGGGATGCTCATCTACATTCCAGGCAAATGGAAAGCAGAAAAAAGCAGGTGTTGCAATCCTATTCTCAGATACTTTAAACCAACCAAAATAGGGAAGGATGAGGATGGACACTTCATATTTGTTAAAGGTAATACTCAATATAATGATATTTGAATTATTAATATTTATGCACCCAACCAGAATGAGACCAAATTTATAAGAGAAACGCTAACAGACATGAGCAACTTGATTTCCTCCAGTTCCATAGTAGTCAGAGATTTTTTAACACCCCTTTAGCAGTGTTTGATAGATCCTCCGAAAAGAAGCTAAGCAAAGAAATTTCAGATTTCAACTTAACCATTCAACATCTTGATTTAACAGACACCTACAGAACATTTCATCCCAACAAAACTGAATAAACATTCTTCTCATCAGTCCACAGAACATACTCCAAAATCAATCAGATCCTAGGTCACAAGTCGAAACTCAACAAATTTATAAAAATAGAAATTATTCCTTGCATCTTCTCAGACCATCATGGAATAAAAGTTGTACTCAATAACAATAGGAATCTGCATACACATACAAAAACATGGAAGCTAAATAATCTTATGCTGAAGGATAGATGGGTCGTAGATGAGATTAAAAAGGAAATTTCCAAATTTTTGGAACAAAATGACAATGAAGACATGAATTATCAGGACCTCTGAGATACTGCAAAGGCAGTACTGAGCGGGAAATTTATAGCACTGCAAGCCTTCTTCAAGAAAATGGAAAGAGAGGAAATTAACAACTTAATGGGACATCTCAAACAACTGGAGAAGGAAGATTATTCCAACCCCAAACCCAGCAGAAGAAAATAAATAACCAAAATTAGAGCCAAATTAAATGAAACTGAAAACAAAAGAATTATACAACAGATCATAAATCAAAAAGTTGGTATTTTGAAAAGGTCTATGCAACAGATAAACCTTTGGCTTACACAAAAAGGGAAAAAATAGTAAAATGTCTAATTTCATCAATTAGAAATGGTAAAGACAAAATAACAACAAACCCCTCAGAAATTCAAAAAAACCTTAACGAATATTACACGAAACTTTACTCTCAGAAATACGAAAATCTGAAGAAAATTGACCAATACGTGGAAGCACACCACCTATCAAGACTTACCCAGAACAAAGTGGAAAGGTTGAACAGGCCTATATCAAGTTCTGAAATAGCATCAACTATACAAAATCCTCCTAAAAAGAAAAGCCCGGGACCAGATGGCTTCACGTCAGAACTCTACCAAACCTTTAAAGAAGAACTAGTACCTATATTACTAAACCTCTTCCAAAATATAGAAAAAGAAGGAATACTACCCAACACATTCTATGAAGCAAACATCACCTTGATTCCTAAACCAGGGAAAGGCCCAACAAAAAAAGAAAATTATAGACCAATATCACTAATGAATATTGAGGAAAATTACTCAATAAGATCCTAACAAACAGAATCCAACAACACATCAAAAAAATTATACACCATGACCAAATGGGATTTATCCCAGGCTCTCAAGGCTGGTTGAATATATGTAAGTCTATAAATATAATTCAGCACATAAACAAACTAAAAAATAAAGACCATATGATTCTCTCAATCGATGCATAAAAAGCTTTTGATAATATCCAGCATCCCTTCATGAACAGAACACTTAAGAAAATGGGTATAGAAGGGACTTTTCTTAAACTAATAGAGGCCATCTATAGCAAACCCACAGCCAATATCATATTGAATGGAGTTAAATTGAAATCATTTCCACTTAGATCAGGAACCAGACAAGGTTGCCCATTGTCTCTATTGCTCTTTAATATTGTAATGGAAGTTTTAGCCATTGCAATTAGGGAAGAAAAGGCAATCAAGGATATCCATATAGGGTCAGAAGAGATCAAACTTTCACTCTTTGTAGATGATAAGGTTGTATATCTGGAAAACTCCAGGGATTCTACTTCAAAACTCTTAGAAATGATCAAGGAGACAGCATTTTCTCAGGTTACAAAAGCAACACTCATAAATTGGTGGCCTTTATATATACCAATAATAGTCAAGCTGAAAACACAATCAAGGACTCTGTTCCATTCATAGTAGTGCCAAAGAAGATGATATTTGGTAGTTTACATAACAAAGGTGTGAGAGATCTCTATAAAGAGAACTATAAAACTCTAAAAAAAGAAATAGCTGAAGATGTTAACAAATGGAAAAACATACCATGCTCATGGCTGGGAAGAATCAACATTGTTAAAATGTCCATATTACCCAAAGCAATATACAATTTTAATGCAAAACCTATTAAAGCTCCACTGTCATACTTTAAAGATCTCAAAAAAATAATATTTCATTTTATAAGGAATCAGAAAAAACTCAAATAGCCAAGACATTACTCAGAAATAAAAACAAAGCTGGAGGAATTACACTACCAGACCTCCGACTGTACTATAAATCGATAGTGATCAAAACAGCAAGGTACTGGCACAAAAACAGAGAGGTAGATGTATGGAACAGAATAGAGAACCAGGAGATAAGCCCAGCTACTTACTGTTATTTCATCTTTGACAAGCCATTTAAAAACATTCAGTGGGAAAAGACACCCTATTTAACAAATGGTGCTGGGTCAACTGGCTGGCAAACTATAGAAACTGGACCCACACCTTTCACCATTAACTAAGATAGACTCTCACTGGATTAAAGATTTAAACTTAAGACATGAAACTATAAAAATAGTAGAAGAAAGTGCAGAAAAAACTCTTGAAGAAATCAGCCTGGATGAATATTTTATCAGGAGTACTCTCCAGGCAATTGAAGCAGCATCAAAAATACACTACTGGGACCTGGTCAAACTAAAAAGCTTCTGTACAGCCAAGAACACAGTAAGTAAAGCATGCAGACAGCCCTCAGAATGGGAGAAAATATTTGCAGGTTATGTCTCCGACAAAGGTTTAATAACCAGAATCCACAGAGAACTCAAACATATTAGCAAGAAAAGAACAAGTGATCACTTCTCAGGGTGGGCAAGGGATTTGAAGAGAAACTTCTCTGAAGAAGACAGGAGTACAGCTGACAGACATATGAAAAATGCTCATCATCCTTAATCATCAGAGAAATGCAAATCAAAACTACTTTGAGATGTCATCTAACTCCAGTAAGATTAGGCCATATCACAAAATCCCAAGACCAGAGATGTTGGCATGGATGTGGAGAAAAGGGAACACTTCTACACCACTTGTGGGAATGCAAACTAATATGTTCCTTTTGGAAAGATGTTTGGAGAACACTTAGAGAACTAAAAATAGATCTTGACATTCGATCCTACAATTGCTCTACTGTGTATATATCCAGATGACCAAAAACCACCCTTTAACAAAAATATTTGTTTGTTTGTTGCAGCCCAATTCATATTTGCTAAGTCATGGAAGAAGCCCAAGTACCCATCAACCCACGAGTGGATCAATAATTGTGGTATATGTACACTATGGAATATTATGCAGCCTTAAAGAAAGATAGAGACTTTACCATTTTCATGTTTACATGGATGGAGCTGGAATATATTCTTTTTAGCAAAGTATCTCAAGAATGGAAGAAAAAGTATCTAATGTACTTTCATATGAAAGCTATAACCCAATTATGGTCCAAGAATATGTGGAAAGGGGAAAGGGAGGGGAAGCAAAGGGAGAGGATGGATGGAGGGAGGGTAATTGGTCACACCTACGGTGCATCTTACAAGGGTACATGTGAAACTTACTAAATGTAGAATATAAATTTCTTAACACAATAACTAAGAAAATGCCATGAAGGCTATGTTAACCAGTTTGATGAAAATATTTCAAATTATATACGAAACCAGCACATTGTACCCTATGACTGCATTAATGTACACAGCTATGATTTAATAAAAAAAATAATAATAGTCAGGATAGATTATACCTACCATATGTGTCATTGACTGCAAACAAAACTTCAAAGAATAAAAATGATAAAACATAAATTAAGAACAAATGGAGGGAGGTTTACCAAAAAAATTATTCATAAGGTCCAAATAATACTTTTTCCTGAGTTATTGAAGAAGATGTTAAATATGATCAATAGAATATTTAGCATACATGACTGAGACTATTCAACTTGAAATAGTGTTAATGATAGTATATATTTAGTGTCTACTGTATGTCAAAAACTGAGGTAAAATTTTGACACACATAGTTGTATTTAATATTCACAATATTGGTGTACAGATTAATGAACTAGCATTTTTAAATAACAGATGTTATTGTTCATAAGCTAATTTTCTGCAGAATAAATGAGATAATACATGTAATATTCTTTTTTTTATTAAATCATAGCTGTGTACATTAGTGCAGTCAAGGGTTACAATGTGCTGGTTTCATATACAATCTGAAATATTTTCATCAAGTTGTTTAAAATAGCCTTCATGGCATTTTCTTTGTTATTGCATGAAGACATTTATATTCTGCATTTAGAAAGTTTCACCTGTACCCATTCTAAGATACACCCAATTACCCTTCCTCCACCCTAACGTCCCCTCCCCCTCCCCTCTTTTGGCCCTTTCCCCATATTCTTGTGCTATAGTTGGGTTATAGCCTTCATAAGAAAGCTATAAATTAGCTTCATAGGGCTGAGTACATTGGATACTTTTTCTTCCATTCTTGAGATACTTTGCTAAGAAGAATATGTTCCAGCTCCATCCATGTAAACATGAAAGAGGTAAAGTCTCTATCTTTCTTTAAGGTTGCATAATATTCCATGGTATACATGTACCACAATTTATTAATCCATTTGTGGGTTGCTGGGCACTTGGGCTTTTTCCATGACTTAGTAATTATGAATTGGGCTGCAATAAACATTCTGGTACAGATGTCTTTGTTATATTGTGATTTTTGGTTTTCTGGGTATATACCTATTAAAAGAACTACAGGATCGAATGGCAGGTCTATTTTTAGATCTCTGAGTATTCTCCAAACATCCTTCCAAAAGGAATCTATTAGTGCACATTCCCACCAGCAGTGTAGAAGTGTGCCCTTTTCTCCACATCCACGCCAACATTTCTGGTTTTGGGATTTTGTTATGTGGGCTACTCTTACTGGGGTTAGGTGATATCTCAAGGTAGTTTTGATTTGCATTTCTCTGATGATTAAGGATGATGAGCATTTTTTCAGGTATCTGTAGGCCATGTGCTTGTCTTCTTTAGAGAAGTTTCTCTTCAAGTCCTTTGCCTACCCTGAGAAGGGATCACTTGTTCTTTTCTTACTAATATGTCTGAATTCTCTGTGGATTCTGGTTATTACACCTTTATTGAAGGTATAACCTAAAATATATTCTCCCATTCTGAGGAATGTCTGCTTGCTTTACGTACTATGTTCTTGGCTGTGCAGAAGCTTTTTAGTTTGATCAGGTCCCAGTAGTGTATTTTTGATACTGCTTCAATTGCCTGGGGAGTCCTCATCATAAAATATCCACCCAGGCTGATTCCTTCAAGGGTTTTCCCTGCACTTTCTTCTACTATTTTTATAGTTTCATGTCTTAAGTTTAAATCTTTAATCCAGTGGATGTCTATCAGAACCTCTGGTATGCTGCAAAGGCAGTCCTAAAAGGGAAATTTATAGCACTACAAGCCTTCCTCAAGAGAACGGAAAGAGAGGAAGTTAACAACTTAATGGGACACCTCAAGCAACTGGAAAAGGAAGACTATTCCAACCCCAAACCCAGCAGAAGAAAATAAATAACCCAAATTAGAGCAGAATTAAATGAAATTGAAAACAAAAGGATTATACAACAGATCAATAAATCAAAAAGTTGGTTTTTTGAAAAGGTCAATAAAATAGATAAACCTTTGGCTTACTTAACCAGGAAAAAAAGAGTAAATTCTTTAATTTCATTAATCAGAAATGGTAAAGACGTGTTAACAACAGACCCCTCTGAAATTCAAAAAATCCTTAACGAATATTACAAGAGACTTTATTCTCAGAAATATGAAAATCTGAAGGAAATTGACCAATACTTGGAAGCATGCCACCTTCCAAGATTTAGCCAGAATGAAGTGGAAGCATTGAACAGGCCTGTATTATGTTCTGAAATAGCATCAACTATACAAAATATCCTGATTATTTTTATGGTAGATTTTATTAACACTAACTTTTTAATTCATTGATACGTTGATGCATCATGACAAATTCATAGAGAAATTTCTTTGAGTAGCAAGTTTAACATTTTCTTCAATTGTACATAGACAATTTTTGTTCATTTTAAATAGAATAGAAATACTATATAAGCAGCAAGCTTGCTTGTTTCCAACTCTAAACTGTTAGGTTACAAAGATAACAGATTTGTCCGTGTAGGACACAGCCAACTTTAAGTCAAGGATAACAACAATAGTCCACATTCACTAGGGCATGATCAAGGTGAATCATGATTTATGTGTCTACTTAGGTATGAGGGGGAGGTGTGGGGCGAACCCTTCATTGTAACGAGCTAGTTTTTAGTTTGAAAATAGAAAATATTAAGCTCATGTTGCTTCATAACATTCTCAAGAGAACCAAACTAAAACAAAAACTGTAGTAACAATCATTTTAAATGGACATATTTAAGCACTGTATGTATATGTGTGTGTCAAAAAACTCACATTGTAATCCACTTATTAAAAACTGCAAGATTTACAGGATGAATTGATTCATGAGTTTCCCATTCAAAAACTGTGTACTTCCAGTTCTAACCAATACAACTGCAATGTTTATGTATATACAATTACAAAGCTAAATCTTCTCCAGCATTTATACCCAGAATCACATTCAGTCCATCCTTTGACTGCCCTTCCTCAATCTAGAATATGCAGTATTTCTGGATTGCTATGCTATGCAATCTTTAAACTTATTACTCTTTTCTAGAATAATTGTCTTGAATTCTTCATACATGATGTTTTAACAAAGGCTTGAGATGATAAACTTGGTTGCTTTTTTATTTCTGCAAGTCTTGGAAAATTCAAGTGCCTTGTCCAGAGAAAATAATTTGCTACAAGAAAGGCTTGAAATTAATCCTAGGCAGACAGCAGATCAAGCCTATGTTCTTATACTTAATACTATCCAGTAGTTCAAAAGAATAAAAATTTAAGTAAAACTAACAGTGATTGCCATCAACACACAAAGGGCATTGTGTTACGTAAGAGTTATATTTCAGCAAAAACAAGCTTTGAATATTAATTGGTAATATGTACTTTCTTAGCTTTTATCAAATGAAAATCAAATGCCTGGAAATTAAAACACAAAGAAATGTATGTTTTTGGTTAGCTCCAGGTCTAAATTTCACCTCATTCCACAGAAGTAGGATTACTAGCAGAGATAATTTTCTTTGTTTTCATTTTTTTACATGCTTTAAGTAGAGATATGCCTTGAAGAATGGTAGCTCTTTATTTAGAGTCTGAGACAAGTAAAATTTAATAATTTTTGGTTTTGTTTTCAGGAATATATATGAATGTTTATCAGAAGTATTTGCACTATATGCTGAAGTTTTAACACATCTAAAGGTAATTTTACCATTTATGTTACCTTAGATTTACTTAAGCATGAATATGTATGTACTTTTTCTTTGTACACAGTGTGGAATTTTTCAACTTTTTAAAATGTCAAAGCATAAAAGAGAAATGACTCAATGCATTCAAAACATATAATCAACTTAAAAATGGCATGCAAAAAATTTAAGGAATTTCTAGATTAATAATTATCAGTCATATTTTGTTTCTAATGTTAATTCTTTATGGAGGTTTTCTGTAATTACTCTAACCCACAACCATTTATCATATCATCCCACTTACTTACTTTTGAGAACATATAAATTACTTACAGAATCTTATTTATTTGTATACCATGTCTGTATCCCACACTATAACATAAACTCCACAAAAATAATACCCTGTTTTTGTTTTTGAAAATTTTATTATGATCTAGAATAGTATTTTCCTGTGGGAGCAATAGATTTATTATAAATAATCTATGAATGGATAGATAAATGAATGACTAAATATACTCATCATTATTATATTTTCTGAATTTTTATTACTCATTAAAATTATATAGCTAGAGGAAAAATATAAAATATGGTAAACAATGACTTAAAAAATTCATGTTCACTTATATTTCATCTTTTAAACATGATTGTCTGAGATGGTGTAAACTTTTTACATACTAACATTTGAAAAATAACACTTTTTTTCTGGTCTAATTTTCATAAGTAAAAACTATTTAAAACAATAGATTCTTAAAGATGTGGGATCATAACACCTACTTAAGAAAATATCCCCTTAATAAATCCTAAGATAAAGTGTTACTTGGCTTTGCCATGTGGTTCTTCCCTGAATCTCAGCACTTTGGGGAGCTGAGGAGGGTGGATCATATGAGGCCAGGAGTAAGAGACCAGCCTGGATAACATAGCAAGACTACATCTCAACAAAATAAATGAATGAGTGAATGAATAAAATTAGCTAGGCATGATGTGCATGTGAAAGCCTAGCTAATTGGGAAACGGAGGCAGGAGGTTTGCTTGAGTCCAGGAATTCAAGTTTATGTGAATCTATGATTGCACCACTGCACTTTAGCCTGGGTGACATAATGAGATACTGTTTTTCAAAAATAAATGTAACACCCCTTTCAAACAAAAGGAAATTATTACCAAAAAAAAAAAAAAAAGAAAGAAAGAAAGAAAAGGAAATGTCACCTATTTTCAGAAATTTATGATCAAGGAGTTTTATTTTAATTAGTAAATGATAACTATTGCCAAAAAAAACCAACTGAAATAAAAATTAAAAATGGAATGACAGTATATACATATTTATTTGATATATATTAATTTGATGTATATTAATTTTAACCAGAAATTATTTGTTATGCAAGCTTTCTTAACATAAATTAAGTCTCCATTTACTTGTGAATTTTAAAAATAGGGTAAATTGATATATTACTCATTTTGCTGTGTTTAATCCTGGAAACTGCAATTGAATGTGGCATTTTTAAATCCAGTTGTCAAGCTTTACCCATGAGTAAGGCTTATGAAGAGTCAGAGTAGGCAGCTGAATATGTCATATGATTTGAAAGCACTGTAAAATAATTTTTACTTAAAATATCTCCCTCATTACCTTTTTCTGTGCCTGAAATTTCATCTTTAGAAATCTCTCTTGGGTTTTAACTTTAGTTTTTACTTAGTACTTGGAAGTGGGACTTCTACTTCGATCTTTTACAAATACTCTTCGAGAGCTCATTTGGAGAGTCAGAGAGGATATCCTCTCTTATATCCACCTAAAGAACTGTTTTCCTATTTCAGGAAAGTCTTCACCTTCATGAAATTCTGATACAATACATAAAGAAGAGAAGGTTATCTCTCAAGCCGGCCACATCTGCCAAATCATTCCTGGGAATAAATAGTCACTAACACTGCAGTCAGAGCCCATATGCCCTTGGAAGCTGTTAGTTTAGCAAAATTAGAGGCCAGGGGAAAGCTTGTGAATGGCAGAGGATCCACACAATAAAATTTTCTGATATGAAGTATAAGAGAATATCCAATTTAACTGTTCATCTTACTAAGAAAACTGAGAATCAAAGAGATTTTCATTTATTCAGGGAAACACAGATAGTTCTGATGAGAAATTACATCCACATTTCCAAGCAACCATTTCTTTCTTTTTTCTATTATACACAATTTCCTCCCACCCAAATAAAAAAGAGGGAAAATATTGTTGGGGTTTAATTATTCTCTGTTTATTTATTTATTTACTTTTGTGGTTTTTTTTTTTACTTTTGTGTGCTGTCATTTTGTTGTATATGGTAGCGTTAAGAAAACTCACTGTTTTGAACTGTTTATCAGAAGGAAATCATGTTTAATTTATTAAGTAAAAAGTATATAATGAAACAAATAAAACCTCAATCTATTACTGAAACATTACTTGTTCTACTTCCCAGTTTTAAGTGAGGAGTAAAAAACACAATTTTTTCAATCACTAATATACTCATTCCCCTTTTATACTTTATTTTACACTTAACGTTTTTACTCTTTAACATATCATATGTTTTGCTTATTTTATTTATTGCCCATTCTCTGCACCTCCAGTAAAATCATGCTTTGTGAGGGCATAGATTTTTTTTACTGATTTTATGCATGACTCTATTTTCATGGCTGCAAACACTAGATACATATTTAGCATCTAATAATATTTTCTGAATTAAAGAATAAATAAAATTTGAGACAAGATAATCACAACCTTCATTACAGCAAAATATTAACAGTAACACCTCCACCACTGTACACACATCATTTCTAATGCCATATATAATACACATAGAGGGCAAATGTGTCAATGACAAATGAATCAAGAGAACCCGACAGAACATGATAATCCTAGAGTACAGCAAATAACATCTTTCAGTGGCCTGTTACTTTATAGTCCAGATGTCCTTTTAAAGTCAGTACCATTTCACAGTTCCTACAACTCCACTACAAGTTTCTACAAAATTTGAAGGACTTATTTCTCCATGTCTACCTACTTCTCAAAATTCTCTGTTTCCTTCCCTTTTCAAAATTTTCTAATGAATAAAAGTAAAAATACACAGAAATAGGACTTGAGGAATCAATCTTCATTTTTTTCTTTTTCTTTTTTTCTTTTCTTTCTTTTTTTTTTTTTTGCATGTGCTTTTCTGTTTGTATAAGATGTACCTATTCTTTAAATAACTACCTTGGGAAGAAAAAGTCTGGGTCCAGAGACTAGGTCAAGGTAAATATAGTGTTGGATTATTTGATAAAAGGTGACAATTATCTGGTATTATTTCAGTTTTATTCCTGTATGTCATTTTATTGTAAGATTAAAATTTTTCAGGAACCCAGACATGACAAATGTAAGTAAAAGCATCTGTTCTCCATATCTTTTGATAAAATAAAAATATTAAATAATTTGCTGATTTTTGATACAGTGTGTGGTCAGTAAGATCCCAACCAACATTTAAGTATCTACAATAAAAAATTCAACTGTTTATTACACTGAACAAATAGACACATGATGTCTACTTTCCAAAAAACCGGAGATAGTGTTCTTTTGGTACCAGTATTTGTTTTGAGTGTCTATTTGATTTTGGTAGACTGCTTCATATCTTAGCTTGCCTTCAACCAACCTCAAGCCTGTTTAATTTATGGAGTCCATACATGACTTAACGTTTTCATGACATATAAAGAATGACTTTTAAGACGTAATTTTCTTGAGCATTGGTTAACATCATCATATAAATTAAAAAATAAAAGTTGGAATTATTTAGTCTAACACATAGATTAGCCCTTTGTCATGAGCTGTTAGACAATTAAGACTAACATCCTAGTTACAAGATCTATCTCCTACATCCTCAGTTGTATACTCAATAATCATGACAGCAAGACTAAAAGAAAAAAAACACCCTGTTTATAAGCAGAAGCAGTTATAGTCTGCATCTAATTCTAAATGAAATTAAATATGAAACCTCAAGAAATAGTTGTGACATACAGTAAAGAAATGTAAGATCATTATCTAGAAGCACGAGGACATTTATGGCAGGAATAAATGACTTAAACAGCTATAAAAACTATATTACTGAACAATCAATTTTATAGTAGGTCTCAATCATTATTATTGTTTTAATTATGTTTAATTTTTTAAGATAGCATGGAAGTTTATAATTTGAAAATAGAAAAGTTTCTTCTAAAATTTAATGAAGAAAAAGAAAGTGTTTTGACTTCACTTTGTAAGCGATGATGTTAAAAATGATGTAAGTGATCAGAAATTAGTTTCCTTTCTTTCTCTTATTCTTCTTTTCTCCCTTCCCTTGCCCTGCCTTTCATTTCTTCAAACATTCAATGATATTTATGCAGACAGCTGTATACTAAAACTCTGCTTGATCGTCATACTATAAATACAAATAAGACAAAATCCCTGACCTCAAAAAGCTTATGGTACAAAATTGCAAATGAAAAGATAGCATTCCTCCTTGTTTAACTCAATCAACATTTATGGGTTTCTAGTTGTCAATAAGGTATTGGTATAGATAGCTGTATTATTTTTCTTTTTATTGATGTCGGTACAATATTTGGCACATTGAAGTTTTTCAAAATAATTTTAGTGAATAACTACTCTGTGAGTATATTATAGTCGATTTTCTGAGTAGGACCTTTTCATGCTCATATTCTCTTGTCAGTGGCAAAGATTTTTGCTGTAACTTTGTTGATAATTGGAAGAAGATATACAAATATTGTTTGCTGCTATAAATGTAATATAATTGGTATGCTGTGAATAAATCAAACATTACTTCTCTGTCCCTTTGTATGTCTGTATCTCTCTCAACTACACATTTATTAGTAGAACAATCATAATTTTCATCCAATGGAAGATAAAATGAAGAGAAAATGTTCAATACAATTCTCTAGAGTCAAAGTGTCATGCATTTAAAGATAATAAGGAAGGGATTTATCATGGGGTTTAAAACATGTGCTTTTCACCCAGAAGAGTGGTTTGTATACAAATACAAACTGCCTGCCTTACAATGGCCTGTTATTTATGCTCTAGATTATAGGCTGTGTGATGAGGACTAGTCCATCTAATTCATTGCTGTATTTTCATCACACAGCGCAATGCTTAGTAAATAGTCACTCAGTAAATGCTTTGTCTATAAATGAGTTATTTCCAAACTTTAAATTTCTGTTAAGACCTTGTGCGAAAGCAAATATCTCTTTTTGTAGCATGCCTCAGGCACTTTACTGCATACTCCAGAATAGATTAAGTTCCTTGGTAAATGCTTGTAATAAGACTTCATAATTATCTTAAATAGCAATTACCACATTTGCTAACTACTAAGTAACATTCATTATTTTACTTTTTGTCTTCTGTAGGAGGTAAGGTGTATGAGGATAGAAGACATCTGCTTATTTCACCACTTTGACCTGTTAAATATAACATTTCAAGAAACAGTATCAATAATTCAGAAGATATTAATTAAATTATTTAAGAATGACTGAGTTTTGGGCTTAGTATAGGCTAATAATACAAAGCATAATCAATTTTCACATAGCTTTTGCATTACAGCTACATTATGTTAGAAGGGTAAAATTATAGGTTTTCTTCAATATTTTGTTCATTCACAATTTAAAATGCATAAAGACCATCAATCTGCAATTATGTTAGTCCAACTAATTCTAATTTTGCAACTACCAGATTATCAGACCTTTAAATATTTCCTTAAATTCATTGCTTGAAAGAGTTATTATTTATTATTAAAATAGGATAGACTAATTTCAATTTGCTTAAGCAAGAAATCACATAGTTAACAATAAAGAAAACTCTTAATTAGTTTTCAATTAATCTTTAAACTCATTGTCCTTTTAAACTAGAATTATGTTGCTTTTCAATAGCTAAAAATATGAAGAGCAAGGTAACCTTTGAGAAAAGAAAAGAAAAATGTCATCTTTATTGCCAATAGGGCATGAAAACATGACAGATTTTTTATTAGTTATACTCAGGAAACTGATGACAAAGGTGTCCTGTCAGTGAATGATAATTGTTGAATTTCAAGGAGTGTGTTGAAACTTCACTGTTCCTATGCAAGGCTGTGAGGGTGAGAGAACATGCCTTTTCTCATTCTTTTCTTTTGATTACAGAGTCTCTCCTTAACACAGGTCTCTGAGAGCGTCCAGTTTCCATATAAGTCCCCTTCATTTTATAGCTTCTTGCTGCAGTACCCCCACGCAGTTATCTCCTTCACCTGTGATACAGGCTGTTATTTCAAATCTCACATCTAATGCTCCATTTTCTAGCTTATCAGCTGTTGTCATTAAGTAAAGTAGTAAGATAAATTAAGTTACATAAAAAAGAGTGTGTGTTTATTATCCTTTGCAGTAGTGTTTTCATTTTAAAAGTAGACGTGTGCATAAACGCTTAAAATCTGCTTTCTTAACGTTTTTCAAGAATATAATACATTTTTTCGTAACTATTCTCACCATTTGTACAACAGATCTCTTGAACTTATTCCTTCTAACTGAATTATTACCGTTTGGCCAAAATCTCCCAACCTCCACTACCCTTTGTTCCCTGGTAACCAGGATTCTACTGTCTACCTCTATGAGTTTAACTTTTTGCAATTCCTCCCCTAAGTCAGATCAAGTAGTACTTATCTTTTGGTGCCTGGCCTATTCCACTTAGCATGATGATATTATCCCCCAAATTGAGCTACGTTACTGTGCTACAAAAATTATATGAGGTGACTCATGCTAATTATCTCAATTTTGCCATTTTGTATTGTATGTGTATATATATTTCAAAAGAACATGATAAATATGTGTATATACATTTTTCTCAATTAAAAATACAAATTTTAATAGCTGAATAGTATTCCATGGTATACAAGTGGAAGACATTATTCTTAGTAAAGCATCACAAGAATGGAGAAGCATGAATCCTATGTACTCAATTTTGATATGAGGACAATTAATGACAATTAAGGCTATGGGGGGGAAGCAGAAAGAGGGATGGAGGGAGGGGGGTGGGGCCTTGGTGTGTGTCACACTTTATGGGGGCAAGACATGATTGCAAGAGGGACTTTACCTAACAATTGCAATCAGTGTAACCTGGCTTATTGTACCCTCAATGAATCCCCAACAATAAAAAAAAAAAAAAAAAAAAAATTTTTTAAAAAGTAGACATATAAAAGTGACACTCTCTTAACTCAAATTAATTTAGTCAGTAATCAGGCAAATATAGGGACTTTTCACAAGTAGGTTTAAGGCATAGTACACAGAGCTGAAGTCTTTCTGCCTTTCAAATTTGAGTTGTAGTTGGCTATGCTATGTCATGTTTTCTTTGATTTTGCAGAAGCATATAATTCCATACTTCTAATTAATAATTCTTCTGAGAAAATTATATAACCTTTAATTTTAAAAAATTGCAATATTTGTAGGAATAAAAGGAATAATTCTTTTCTATAAAATGGTTAATCAATGGCATGTTTATCACTATAAACAATAGTGACAAGTTTGTCAGAACACTGCTGTTCAGATGGGAAGCTACTTGCTGTAATACGTGTAAGACCTGTTAGAAGGACGCTCAGGAATTCTTTCTTAGTACATGAGACTCATCATTATCATTACCAGTGGAGTACCTTTTGGGAATTCTGGCAAAAGAATCATAAGGAGGTATGACAATAAAGTACATGAACTTCCCACCATGTGTTTACATTGGCAACACTGTACAAACAACTCAGTAAGGTTTCATAATTTTTGTATATCATTGTCTCACAGCTGTGTTTGTCATACTCTGTCAATGTATTGCAGTGTCTATATAAGTAGCATTTCTTATTGTTGTGTGTTTTTGTGTGCCATCCCAAGAATGTCAGAGTTTGAACAAACATTAAATTGGAAAGATAGGAAGGGAAATTATGGACATGTGAGTGTAGGATAATATTTAGCAATAAACATATCCTACATCAAGCACACAAAGTGAACTCAGTGTGAGTTTAAAACAGCTTGCTATTCTTACAGAGGCTTAAGGGACCTGGGCCCCCCCTGAGGCATGCACAGAGTTAACTTGCGTTGAGTTAAAATTCTGCAAGCCAATTCTCTGAAGTTGTGCACCCCTTTAAGCCTGAGGCCAAAGGGCATGCCGCCCCTCCTCAGAGATATGGGCCAGAGGGTTGACGTATGTTAAAAACATATTGTCAGAGGTCTATAGGTGCTCTGCCCTGAGGAGAGACACAGTCATTACTTCATGCTGAGTAACCTGAGTGAAGGCTTGAAGATACTCTTCTATTAACTCTGTTCCCCTGTGGCTGCTTTCTTCTTTGTGATCTTTATTTAGATACCTGCCCAAGAGATTAGTCAGTGTCTAGAAAAGGATGTGTATGGCAGAAGTGATT
Organism: Nycticebus coucang; assembly: GCF_027406575.1. Classification (NCBI taxonomy): domain Eukaryota; kingdom Metazoa; phylum Chordata; class Mammalia; order Primates; family Lorisidae; genus Nycticebus; species Nycticebus coucang. The sequence continues at coordinate 42,778,120 of NC_069794.1, read as the reverse complement.
GTGTTGATGTGGTAACAGGATATTTCCTTACAAGTTAATTTCAGATAGGTAAAATGAGATAATGGTGAAACTAACAGATGATAGATTAAGTGTGTACGTGACTAGAAGTATATAAAATCAAATCCCCAAATAAAGAACTTTGCTACATGCCATCCTGTGCTGTGTAGTCCGTATCTTGCCCTTATTTCTTAAAATTACAGGAGTGAGCTTACCCCTGAAGGCTATAGGGCTGTCGTTCTGTAGCATTGGTATTCACACCTATATGTGAGCCTAAGTTTATGGGGATACTGCCATGAAGAAAAGAGCAATGTATAAATGGATTAAAATGTTTTCCAAGGGGAGAGAAAATGTCACTGATAAAGAGAGGTCAAAGTGGCTAGTAATGAGCAAAAATGACAAAAAATTGCAAAAATGTGTTGAAGTATATGTCAAAATAGTTGGCTGGCTGTGAGAAGCATAGCAGACCAAGTAAACATTGATAGAGAAACATGGCTCTCGCATCACGACAGTATACCAGCTTGCATGGCACTATCTGTGAGGGAGTATTAGCCGTTAAATAAATAACTGTACTAGAATACCCTTCCTACTCACTTGATCGATCTGGCCTTCAGTGACATCTTTCTTTACCTGAAGATAAAGGAAGACATTTTGATTACATTCTGGACATCAAGGGTAATACAAGAGCAGCTCTTATGGCCATTTCAGAAAAAGTTCCAAAATTGCTTTGAAGTATGGACTAGGTACGGCCATCAGTGCATAACTTGGGAGTACTTTGAAGGTGATTATAGTGGTATTCACCAATGCTGTGTGTAGTGCTTTTTCTAGGATGAATTCAGAACTAATTGTCAGACCTGATATAGTGTTCATATTTGAATGAAAACTACAAAACTCTCCCTGCTGGCAGAAAATAACAACAAATATCACCTGTAGCATACAAATATTTCCACAGGCATCTTGAGAGAGGGAAAAAATGCTAAGAATCCATCAGTATTCCCATGGAAATACAATAATCAGAAACCAATCATCAAGTTAACTGCTCTGGGGTAGAGAGTGGCTTTCTAATGGCTGATATGTAATGATACATAGTCAGAAAAGCAGGCTAATAGGCCTGTAACCTTCATTTTTCTAAAGGCAATGTATACCATCTATTATACTGTCATGATTCTATAGCTGGAGGCTTAGAGAGCTCTTGTAAATAGATTTTGGATAATGGTTAACTTCGAATGACTTCATTCTTGAGGCAGATTACAAATAGCAATTTTTTAGGAAGGTGTGATGGGAAGACTAGCTAGTTTCCTTGCAATTTTCCACAGTGTAGCATTTTGACCCTTAGGAAAATGTTCCAGTAGTGCTATTTGACATTTCTTAGGTTGCCAGGTTTGTATCATTGTTGTTCTTAGAATAACAGCATTTCAAATGCTTTGAATTATCGTGATCCATCTAATGATTGACACAGTGTATACACGACCAGGAAGGCAGAAACTGGAGCTGCTCTCTTAGGTAATGATATTTTAATAAAAACAAAAATTTTAATCCAAAGGTTTTCCATAGCATTCTGCCAAGGGTGACAAAGTAAGACTCTGTCTCAAAAAAAAAAAAAAAAATTATTGTGATTGGAAATTTTCTCCCACCATATTGCGATAGAACTACTGAAAACATCTTGCTTCTTTTGCCTATGAAAGTACATTGTTAGTTACGTACTTAGTAAGTTAGTACTTACACCAGTACATCTACATGTACTATTGGTCATTTCTACATATCATTTCTACGTACTTGGTCCTGAGTTCAGAAATACTGCTTACTAAGTATCTTAAGCTTTTTAATATACATCAGTATGTTATCTAGACCTTTAAAAATATATTTGTTAAGCACAGCCTTTACCAAACACATGTGACACTGGAATTTTTTAAATGTTAATGCCCATACAGCCTATTAAATACTATATTAAAATACTGATCTAGAAAAGGAAGCTGTTATCTTGTCTCTGCTTATTTTTGCTAAGGAAGTACAACCTTTAAAAATGTTACATATAATTAATGTTAGATGTAAAATGATGTCATGTTACCATATATAAAATTATTTTAGGTATTCAGAGTTCCTTTTTTTCTGTATTTGCATTCCTTCCATAAATTTTGTGCAGTGCACAAAGCTCATGGAAAGTACTATATGATAGCTAACTTTTTTCAACTGCAATATCACAAAGGCATAAGTCACAGGAAAGGAGAGAGGGGAGTCTAGATTGATAGTAGTTGCAAATATTTATAAGTAAGAAGGAACAGTGAAACCCATGGATGTGGATATGATTCGGTACAGATGTAGGCTACCACATCTGCTGGTCCAGTGTGTAGCACAGAAGAGGGGAGAAGATATAAACAGAACCAGTGGTCAGAACATGAAATGCTTTACATGTAAGGATACGTCAACTCTTTGGACATAGCTCTGTAATCTGTGAAGAGGAGGATTTTACACAGAGGAGGCAACTAAAGAAAAATAAAAATATTTATGGCCTGCATTATTCTACCACCACATATTAAGGAACCTTGTGAATTACATGAATAATATATATTCTTATAACTTGGAAGATCTATTTTATTGAAGAGAAGAATGTTACTGAAAACTTGACACTGCTCTTTAATAACAAAATATTAATATGTAGAAATATTTTAGAGTAAACATATAAACAGCCTTATATTTCATTTCATTCACTTGTGACTTGTTTTAGAATTTACCAGACAGGTCTGCATGAATTATTTCATTACACACTCACTGTACAAAGAAAGTAATTGAAGTTCAGAGATTCCGAGTTATTTTTCTCCATCTCATACTGCTAAAAAGCTGGAGATTCAAGTTGATTCCCTTTAATGCAGTATTTGCTGAGAATCTGTTGAGTAGCCCCTGTTAGGAATGGAGCATTGAATAACATCTCTTTCTCACCCTCTTGAAAAAAAGGCATTTTTCTTTTTGTAGAAACAGGTGTTCCGTATACTTGGGGCATTCCACCTAAAGCATTGTTACTACCTGTGATCCTTGGGAAGAGCCAAATGTTAATGCAACTTTGCTGTCGTCAGATTCCTCCCAACATTCTTGACCCAGTTCTTAGCAGGGGCCACGGCCCTGCATCATTCATAGGCTGAACAAGTCTACAAATTCCTTGTGTTAAACTCCTGGTTCTTGAGCTTACTTGACGATTGTACAACACACACCCTAACTCAAATGATTCCTCTTTGCAAAAATTGAAATCCAGTACTTGGAATTAAATTATAGCAGGGCAATAAATAAATAATAATGTCAGAGCTCAGAAATTCAGATCCCCAAATATGGCACCTTGACAGAGTATTTTAAGCTACATGAAATTAAGAAATTATAAAAGCAGGAAAGTTTTTCTGTTCTTTCTCGACTCAGATTCTCTTGAGGAAGGCTACAGAAACTAAAATTCTCCTTCTCCTTTTTCTCTCCTGAAGCAGGCCATAAAACCTAGGACAGTCATGGTCTAGAGTTCTTCCAGAGACCTTGAAGTGACAGGTGTCCTGCCCTGTATGTGAAGGGAGAGAATATTATGTAGGGAGGCCACAAAGAATCTGAACACACAGGCCTTACTAAGTGTCTCCCAATATATTACCTTAACCAGATCATACCCTCTGTTCTTCCAACCATAGTCTGCAGGACGGCCCATGACAGCACAGTTTCTTGGGGTCTTTAGGTCTTCATTTCTGAAGGCTCCAAAGTCATGTACAACTTACACTAAATGAATTTTGTATGTTTTTCTCTTTTAATCTGTGTTTGATTATAGAGGTCTCAGTCATAAATCTACCACTGGAAATGGGAAAGAAAATACTTTTCTTTCCTACAATTGCAAATTCAAAAGTTTTATATCCTGTTGGTAGGGGCTGAGCTGCTCTTTCCTGTTCTAGCTAGAAGCAGCAGAACAATTTGTACCAGCAATGTGTCACAATTTAGAAATACAATTTGTGCTTATTGGGTATAAGTAAACCTTTCTACTTAGTGTAGGAAAAAAAATCCAGAACAATTCTAGACATCAATTGAGAAACAAGCTGGGAAGTTGTGGCAGAGAGTAAAATAAGAAATAAGAACCCAGCCAAAGCAGAGGAAATAGAATGGGAAGAGTACATTAGGAAACGGTTTAGAAAAATCAGCAAAAAAACGGTCAACAATCAGCAAGATTGCTACGGGCAAGATAGGTGGTGTTTATCATTGACTATGGACTACTGTGGATTCCAGAAATGCCAAAGGAAATTTCAAAGTGAACGTTCTTAAAATAAAACTGTTGTAAAACTAATAAATAGCAACAACTACCCCGAAACCTTAGGGTTAAGAATTAGAAATCATTTGAAGTAAATCAGACTGATATTGTGAGCAGCTTACATTTAAAATGAGGATGATATTCTTTTGTAGTTGTTTGGGTTCATAGAACTCACTAAAAGCAAGATTTTATTTCTTTCTGTTCTAACCTGCAGTGAGTGCCCATGAGAATCTTGTCATCATCTATGATACTGTAACTGAAGAATGCATTATCCCTTACCCCCATTCTCCAGGTTAGTAAATTAGACTTTTATTTCTGCTGTAGAATTTGGTCTTTCTTTTATATGCAGTAGTTGCACACTTATCTTTTGACTTCACTTTCTACAGCCCCAGTTACCCTTGGTGAACTGAAGTCCAAAAATGTAAAATAGAACATTCAAGAAATAAACAAGTTATAACTTTCACACTGTACAGATATTCTTGTATAAGAAAAGTAATGATTGTATTTAGTTTCTGCTAATGTCACATAATCATTCTGAAAGATTGATTTCATTAGTACTCAATGGGTTTTTAGAAACTAATCCTATAAAACAAAATACACCTTAAAGAGGGAGGAGAAAAAACGCCTCCAATAATAGTTTATTTGGGGCCTAAATTCACTAAAATGCCAGACAAGGGAAAATAATCATGACTCTGCAGAGCTTGGCAAGTGTCTTTAAATCTGAAGTGTGAGGCTGTGATATAGAACACAGAGGAAATACCTTCCAATTGACAGTGAGTTCAGAAGGAATTTATTGATCACTTAAAGAAAAAAACTGGAAATCTATCTTGCTCATTTATTATTGCATTACAACATTACCTTCATGGGCATCACAGTGGGCTTACTTCTTAATAAGATCTGAACATTAAGGGGCGGCACCTGTGGCTCAAGGAGTAGGGCGTAGGCCCCATATACTGGAGGTGGTGGGTTCAAACCCGGCCCCAGCCAAAAACTGCAAAAAAAGAAAAGATCTGGACATTAAGATGTGAGTAGACTTAGGGTTATGCAATAGTCAGGGCCATATGTGCATGTGCAAAGACTGAAAGAAGATTTCCTTTATCCATTACCATTTAACACCTACCCGTATCCTGTAAGGTAAAATCTCCAAGTCTGTATTTCATGATGTTATATTATCTAATAAGTGTTGGCCTACTTACCAAAAATCCTTCCAATTTGATTATGTCAAAATGGTTGCAATTATTTCATACCCCCTATGCTGTTCACACCTCAGTCCCTTTGCATGAAGTATCTTTTGCCTTTTAATAGCAATATAAATAAGTATTTATTAATGTGTATTTAACAGGTATATACTTTGCATTAACCATATGCTAAGGAATGTAAACATAATGGTGAACCTCAAAATACTTTCACGATATTTATTCATTCAATAAGTATTTATATTTAATAACTACTTAGTGTTAAGTACTGTTCTTATCAATGAAGAATGCCATGATAAGCCAAATATAAATTAACACCATCATGCTATATACCTGGTGTATACATTTCAGTGGATAGACGAGAAAATAAACAAATTATGTGGGATTAATAGACTGTCAGAGCCAAAATTGCTCCAAAGTTAAACAGGAAGGGAGACTTTTTCCAAAGCTATTGCAATAGGAGAGAGTGAGAGAAACCATAACTAATATCATATCAACTCTACTAAAATAAAAGGAGGATTTTTCAAAGCTGGGATGGGATAGTGGCAAAATACTGGATCATGTTTGAAGGAAGGATGATCAGTAGGTTGTGTGGAGTCTATGGAGTTGTTTTCTGAGTTTGCAGCGTCTGCCTGTGATTAGATCGTCTGTGTTTGTTGATTGGCCGTGTGGAAGTCAGGCTCCTACTCTCCCCACAGAGCATAGGAGACAGAGGTTTGGTCTCCCTTGGTGATTGCCTGGCAAAGGATTTGCTTTCAGGTCTTTGAGGAAGACATTCCTGGGCTGTAAAACTGGCAACAAACTTTTTAAAAAGACTTACATGTATCTCAAAGGCGCAGAGAAATAATTGACAATTAAAAGTCGAAATAAAGTGCTCTGAGAAGGAGGAGGTCAGGACCTAGAATTAGGAAGAAGCCTGTTTAAAGTTTCATCAAATTGAGGAAAATGTGAAAACTATCTTTGTTGAGAGAGACTAAGCCACAGAAAGGAATGGGAGCAGCCAGTTTAGAGTTGTTTTTAATGGAGATGACTGAGGAGGTCGTACTTGGGCAGTGGCAAAAAGGTGAGAATTTTATTGGCCAAAGTTTCTAAAGGAGAAACAAGATGCTCATTTCCAGTATCCCCCCCTCCTTTCACTTCTATACTCAATAGTGTCCTAAAACGGGAAGTTAAACTTTTTTCTCTAGTGTTCCTTTTTCATATTATGGGATTAGAGGATAGTCCTATTCAAAAGTCCTTGGTTTGCACGACTGTAAGATGGCTCTACGTTGATGCATTAAAACCTGAGAAAGGAAAAAGGACCACATTACAAGAGAAAGGAAAAAGGACCACATTTCTTTCTTGTGGAACAGAAATGTTCTCATATGTGTTGCATCTGCTGTGTTGCCTTGAACACACAGTATGAACTGTTATAATAAATGTCTTTAACCATGGTTATAGCTTTCAACATATAGTTGCTTTAACTTATACTCAGTTCACTTATGCAAAATATTAAAACCCCATTCCAGATTGTCATTTTGACTTTCAGTAACTAACAACTATGTTTCTAATAGAGATTTTCTCTTTAGCTACCTCCTTATAGTAGACTAAGAACTCCAAATTGGAGCATAGGTTAGCCTTTCTCAATATATCTATTTTGCCATAGACAACGCTTTCCCTTGTATAATGTACACCCAGGTTTTTTGCCCAAACTTTCAGGAAAACGCCCTTCAAGAAAGTGGCTGGCTCTGACCCAGGAGAAACCTGGCTAAACATGCAGATCACACTGCCCTCCTGCAACTGCCAGTTCCGTGAAGGCTTCCCTTTCCCACTATCCCAGGAGCTCTTCCCTTCCTGTCATAGTCATCATGGGTCATGCCCAAGATGGCCCCATAAATAGCCAATAGGGCAGGAGCTTCTGAGGTCACTCAGCCAACATGTAGCCAGACAGATCCACGTGGCCTGTGTGGTGTTGCTGCTTCCTTCCTGATGGCCAGGCCTTGGCCTCGACCCTCACCCTACATGGCTGCAGCCTGACTCTCCAGACCCACTACCACCCCCTGCCTTTATCATGGTGCTTGGTGGACACCGCTCCAGCCTGCTGTCACTGGATCCTGGATCCTTTGGGACTAAAACCCTGTGTACACTGCAGGCCCAGATGGGAGGGCATGGTGGCCCAGGAGGGTCCCTGGGGTCCCCCACTCCCAAGCCATGCTACCCATGCATAATGGGCATACTTATTTTTCCCTCAAAAATGTGGACAAAAAAGTGTGCATTATGCATAAATTGAAATAGAAATTGAAGTAAAGCATAAATTGAAATAAGCAATTTTTGAGACAATACATTATCATCACTACTATGTTCATCCATTCCAAATAATTGCTAACAAAATGTTGCCCAATGGAGGTCCTCCAGGTCCTTTTCTAATGAATAGATGAGCTTAGTTAACATTTTATTTTCACATTAATAAGGATGAATTACTAGACTTTGAATATTCTCTTAGGTAGTGTTTCATATTTTTCAGGCAATTTTACTTCCCTACTACTAATTTTGTATACAAAACTAATGTGAAAAAGGTAAACCCTAGTTGCAAAATTACTATGTACTGAGTTTCTTTATACCCCCCAAAAGCATACAGTGTGAAATGAACTTTTAGTTAGTTGTTTTCATACTGCCACTTAAAAAGTAGACAGCATAAACAGCCAACAAAAAGACATCCTTAGCTGTTTTTTTTTTTTTTAATACATTTATGTACACTACAATTGTAAAGAATTTATTTGAGCAGAGAATGAATCGAGCAGTGTCAGAGGGCAAGAAACTTGGTTTTTCTGTGGGGACACAGGGAAAATTTTTATAATATGTTTAGGGAAATAAGACAAAGTATACTTGATTGGTTAAAGTCAAAAGTCTTTAAATAGAATTTATTTTGACAGTGATTTAACTTAATTCATTTACGCTTAAGTTTCATTGTTTTGTACACATTGAGTTGTGCTTTGGTTCATTTAGGTAGGATCCTGAGCTCCTTAAAGTATTAGAGTGTCTCAAATGGGTTGTAGCTCTTCCATGCAGGCTGGAGGGCGATAGGACAATGGTACTCATTGCAGCCTCCAACTCTTGTCCTTAAGCAATCTTCCTGCCTCAGCCTCCTGAGTAGCTGGGACTATTGGAATGTATGTTTTAGGAACAGAGCCTTACTGTGTTGCTCAGGCTAGTCTTGAACCCCTGGGCTCAAGCATTCATCTTGCCTCAGTCTCCCAAATCATTAGGATTACAGGCACAAACCACTATGCCTCTGATTTCTCTTTCAATATTCTAAGATAACCACTTTTTAAAAAAGAAATTAGATTAATAAAAATATTTTGCAGAGCATAAAAATATTAATAAAATCAATCTCAGACTTGAATAAATTGCACTCTTTAAAATATTGCTACTAGTATGTGAACAGAAAACTATTTCATTACAAAATATCTTATTTAAAAATATCTATAATTTGGGCGGTGCCTGTGGCTCAGTGGGCAGGGCACTGGCCCCATATACCCAGGGTGGCGGGTTCAAACCCAGCCCCGGCCAAACTGCAACAACAACAAAAAAATAGCCGGGTGTTGTGTCAGGCACCTGTAGTCCCAGCTACTCGGGAGGCTGAGGCAAGGGAATTGCCTAAGCCCAGGAGTTGGAGGTTGCTGTGAGCTGTGTGATGCCACGGCACTCTACTGAGGGTGTTAAAGTGAAACTCTGTCTCTACAACAACAACAACAAAAAAAAAATCTGTAATTGTAATAGAATTTAAATACATATGAACATTTCCTATAAAAAGTTTACTCTTCACCAAAAAATGAAGTGTTATAAAATTAACAAATTATTTAATTGCTGAGAAGAATTTTTACATTTGTAATTTGTTCATTTTAGTTGACATTTTTAAATAATTGAATGCATTAGCAATTTATTAGAAACAATTGTTTTTTATTAAAAAAATGCATTCCCAAATTAATGTGCAGCAGTAGTGTTCTTTGTCATGTAAATATTCTGTTGATAGGGCTACTAAATACAGACTTTCTTTTGTGAGAGGATTTGCCTATTCCCACCTTGTCAAAGATAAAAATTCCCAATTGTTAGCATTATCATCAGTGTAGGGTACAAAACAAAGGCACAGTGTAGCATGGAGGAAGCGGTCAATATCTCATTAGACCTGCTAAATAAGATTTATACTGCAACACATCCTCAAGCTTCAGTCTATAAATTATGTAGAACCTTTACCCCCAACTCAAGGACATATTAGCAACTGCCTTTCAGAGGGTAGGCAAAGAAATCCTTCTATGTGTTGAATTTAACCAGAGGTCTAGGGTCTCAAAAAGTAAATTTTAGCATAAACATTTCAAAGGCATGTGGATGGATAATTGGTAAGTATTTTGAATGCTTTGGTTTAGAAAGATTTTTCTTGTTGTCCAGAGCTAAGAGCTATTAGCTGAGTGATCTGCCTAGGCCTTAAGGGTGTAAGTGTTCCCCAGGACCCTAGAATAAGTTTTCCCCAGAGGACTTGAGAATAGTAACAATATATAAAGCCCATTCTATTAAAAAAAAAAAGATATTTTAAAGAGAAAATAATAGTTTCTCAGAATAAGTATGGGGGTTATTACATATTATTTTTCAATTTTGAAGAAGACATCATTCAAATGAAGAGGTTGGAAGGACCTGAATTTGACTACAGGTCCTGAAACTTAAGGTAAGTGAAGGTGGTCATGCTATTTCTAAAGCTTTCTGATGCTCAGTGAACCCATCTAATAAAATAAGGAAATAAAAATTTCTAATAATACTTAAGAACTAAAAACTTGTGTAAAGCCCTTAACATACATGCATTAATATTTCTTAGAGAATATTCACCTCTAAAATCCTCGACTATTGCTGTTTTAGTTTTGTTCCTGTCCTTTTGTGCTATGCAGACTCTAACATAGGCTTTGTCATTACTCATTCATCATTAATTTACTCTTTGAGGGCCTCATATTAATCACATTGCCACCTCTTCACAAACTTTCTTAATTTCTTTAATCAGATTTTCAAGGGCTTTTGCTATTTTTACTCCAAACTTATTTTTAACTTTCCTCACTATTTTTCTTTCTTAATCATACACATCTGTCAAACTACGTGACCCTTTACTTTTCAGATATTTCCTCCTCTGTGCCTTCGTGAATAGTGTTTATATAGTACAAGTAGCCATTTGCTTTATATTGCAATTATGTAAACTTTGCATATGCTTTCCTAAATTATAAATGGTACAAAGCCCCCTGCCTCTGCCTACTGTCTTATATATCCATGTAACCTTAGCACACATATGTACATTTTTATGTAAAATATATCTTTTCTTCTGAAGAGCAATACTATGATATTAAGCTTGCTTCAACAATATTCTGCTATAAGAAATAATTTGGTAAATCATTTCCTAAATGAAAGTCAGATAATTTGCTGGGTGCTTTTGGCCACTAAACGTAACACTTAAATGCAGAATATATGTTGCACTGTGTGATAGTACAGTAGTCAGTTTTGTGTAACGTACTTTGTGATTTAGAAAGCAATGTTAATGTGGTAACCTTGAAATACAAAGCAATTTTTTGTGTGTATTTGTAAAAGCTGAAGATACAACTTTTTGAAGAATATGTATATAATATACACATAGGCATACACACACACGCACAAAGCACCGAGACACATATTTATTGAAGGAATTCTATAAGTAAAAGTGCAGAACAAATTTGCAAGCCTTTATTATGAGATGATTATAAGCTAACCTTGAGGTTAATAGAAAGGTTGCTTCAGATTACTTAGAAAAAAAGAAAAAAGCCTTGCTAATAGTCAGTGAGCCAATGTCACTGAAAACTTTAAAGAATGAGGAGTTATTTTATAATCGATACATTGTTTAATGGTGATTTGGGTAACCATCAGAAAGGGGCAGGAAAATATATTCAGATTTATGTCTTTTGTAAGAATTTGACCTGCACCAGTTGGAGTTTATGCAGCTTCGTTTGGGGCCAGAAGCCAATACGGGATTGCAGAAATCTAATCTTGAAACAACAAAAATATGAATGACCATTTCAAGGTCTAATGCAAGAGGACATCATTATAACCTTGTAGAGGTTCCTTTCTGAGTAATAAAGATAGATAACTTCTCTACAAATGAAATAATTTATTTCATCTTATTTTTGTTCCAAACCAACACATAGTAATTGGATATATGTATGGAGTATGATATAAAATTTGGATATATGTATACATTGCAGAATAAATTGAGCTAATTAACATGTTCATCTTTTTTTTTTTGTAGAGACAGAGTCTCACTTTACTGCTCTCGGTAGAGTGCCATGATATTACAGGACTCACAGCAACCCCAGCTCTTGGGCTTCCACGATTCTCCTGCCTCAGCCTCCCGAGCAGCTGGGACTACAGGTGCCCACCACAACACCCAGTTATTTTTTGGTTGCAGTTCAGCCGGGGCTGGGTTTGAACCCGCCACCCTCGGTATATGGGACTGGCGCCCTACTCACTGAGCCACAGGTGCCACCCCTTCTTTTCTCATATTATTTTTTCATGGTCAAATATTTAAGATCTTTAAGATTAAGATTTTAGTGATTTTGAAATATTCAATGCATTATTGTTAATGATAGTGATTGTGCTATGTAAAAAAAAAAAAAAAAAAAAAAATCCCAAAAGCTTACTCCAGAAAATACAAGAGCCACTACTAATATTTATAATAATTTATTTTCACCAGTAATTAAAACATTCTGTTCAACAAAAGAGGAAAATTTAGAAAAAAAGCCTAAGATGAAAGATAAGATAAAAAGACAGCATGCTGCCCGCTCAGTTATTCTCCACAATCCCACAGTTCATTGTGATATGAAAGTTCTCAGGATTAAAATGTTACTCATGTTTAAAAAAATAATAATCATAAAATAAAGACAGAAATACCCTTCACCTTGGACAGCCAGTCCTGGTAGCTCAAGAGTGTAAACTTGGGAGGCCAAGCTGGGAGGACCCCTCAAGCCCAGGAATTTGAGAGGTTACAGTGAGCTTGGATGATGCCATTGCTCTGTAGGGTTTGCAAAAAAAAAAAAAACAAGAAAGAAAGAAAAGAAAAAGAAAGAAAGAAAGGAAAAGAAAACAACAACAACAAAATCCCTGACGAATAGAACCAAGGAATACCACAGAAGTTTCTCACATATAAACATGTGATAACAAAAACGATCATAAAAGTCTGTGCAAAAGCCACAAGCTTGGACAAGCACTACTGTAACCTTACACAAAAAATACTTCTGAGGACATCTTTTCAGCACTGCCTGCCCAGCTCCAACCTACTTTCACCCTTGTTATTTACCCTCGTAGCCCAAGGATAATTACTCAAAATAAGTATGTAATCTTACTCATTCATCCTTTAAAAGCCTTTGTCTTCCTTTACTATACACACATAGTTTACCATAGCAGGTGTCTTATACCCAAATAAGTATCCTTTTGTTTTACAGAGCCTCTCTCCATTTGTTACTAAGGTTAACAGTGAATATATGAAGGGTGCCAAAAAAATGTACACATATTTTAAGAAAGGTAAAAGTTATATTAAAATTGTAATACTCAATATATACCAACAACGTTTATTATGTTGTATCTTGTATCTCTTATAATTGTAAAAGTCAAGTGCGACTTGAGTATTACAGTTTCAATACAGTTTTTTTCCTTTTCTTAAAATGTGAATTCATTATTTTTGCCCCGATGTACATCATATAATTATTATGAAAATAGCATGACTGCTTAAATTATAGCGACCAGGCAAATATATGCTGCTCCTGACCATTATTTTGTGAATGGAATCTTACTGCAGTAGGAATACTTTAAACATATAAAAGTAATAAGCAATATATTGAAGTGCTTAAATTAATGGTTATCAATATAAAACCATTTGTAAGAATACATGTAAAAACATATTTAAATAGTCAATCTTATAACATAGACTTAACAAAGAAGAGAATAACAAAGATTCATTTTGCCAATGGAAATAGTAAAACATTGATTACAGATATGTTATCTAAACAGAGCTAGTTTAATCTCTGGCATGGATTGTGATTATACATGTGATACTTCAGGACTGCTATCAAATGTCAGATTAAGTTTAAAGAACTTAAAGTCATTGACAAGAATAGTTGTGTTATGTATTTTGTATAGAAACATTAGCACTTAAATATAAACAGGAATTTATATTTAAAACATTTTTCAACATTGAATTTCTGTCCAAATGTGGCTATCAAATTATTTTAGCTGCTCAATTCATTTAAACAATTTGTTTAAGAGGTCTCTCCTTTCTCTCTCTTTCCACACACACACACCCTACACCACACACATATAATCTTGTCACAACTAAAACCTACTTTTTAACTTAAATATTTAAAGTGGTAAGCGTGTCTTAAGTTCCATGAATTCATGCTAAATAATATTGAGGTGACAGACCTTTCATCCAGTGGCCAGTCATCTTAGTATAAAGGCAGATGTGCCACATCTGGGCCATGTTGAAGGAATAGAAATATTTAGGTCTAGATCTTTTATGCATACCAATAATATAGTTCTAATATTCAACAGGGTTCTAAAATAAGTGCTAATTAATCATTGTTTGATAAACTTATAAAATCTGCCAATTCCTTGAGATCAAGTGGTCAAAATCTAAATTATGCTCTTGATAAAGAGGTGATTTTACTGTAAAATTTTGCAAAAATACTCATGATAAATTATGCTATAAATTATTTCACTGTTTAAATGATTACATATGAATGTACACATATTCTCTCTCTCAACATATGTATGTGTATGTTCATACACGTATATATTCTATTTCTTCTTTAAAACGAAGACATACAACCTATTCTGTTCAGCCACACCCAATATGTGGGTCACTATAAGAGTTTTTGGACAGACTGTGTTATTGTTCATTATTTCGCTTCTAAGAAATACAATCAACAGTGTCCATTCTGGTTCACCTGTGCAAGTTTCAACTTGCTCAGCTTATTGGTGTTCCTGGGAGGGCTTCATTTGTTTCTATCGACAAGGATTTTATGTTTCTTGATTTTCGTATATGTTGAATTTTTTTTTTTTTTTTTTGAGACAGAGTCTTACTTTGTCGCCCTCAGTAGAGTGCTGTAGCATCATAGCTTACAGCAACCTCAAATTCTTGGCTTCAAATGATTCTCTTGCCTTAGCCTTCCAAGCAGCTGGGACTAGGGGTGCCCACCACAATGTCTGGCTATTTTTAGAGACATAGTCTTGCTCTTGCTCAGGCTGTTCTTGAACACCTAAGCTTAGACAATCCACCTGCTTTGGCCTCCCAGAGTGCTAGAATTACAGGTGCGAGTCACTGCACCTGGCCCTGGAAATTTTCATAATGACCCATGTAATCCTTTCTATGTACTAACCCATTCATTTGGAAATAGGGATTGTTAAGACAAGAAAACTAACCAATCTTAATAGATGCTTGAAGACTGTATTTCAATGAAAATAACAGGGCCATTGTAACAATTCCAAAATAAAATGTTTTATATTTCCCTCTGTGAGTTTTATGTGGGAGGGCTTGAGACTATGGAACATTATAATATTTATATCCAATGATTTTGGCAGTAAAATGTAAAGAAAAGTAAGCATTAAAAAGCCTTTAAAAAGGAGTGATACCACAAGGTAGAGAAGGGGAAGGACAACAGCAGCAAGTCGGCATACTTTAAGCAAGTAAGTGCTGTAAGAACAGAAGAGAAGAAGTTTACAGGTCAAGTAGTTACAGAGTTAGACCTAAATTGTTGTAACAGAAGAATGAAAATAAATTGTATCTGGAAAAAAAAGTGAGCCTTTGATCTGAACCTCAGCTCAAAGCCTGAGGGATGAAGGTGATTCTACTTTGAAAGCAGGAAGTGCAGGAGACTATCAAGAAGCAACCAGAAAAGCTAGTGGCAAATATTTGGCTTTGGCAAAAGCAGAGGAATCTTGCCTTATTTATTCACATTGTCAAAGGAGTGAAGATTTTCTGAGCCTCAGGACAGACTCTGTTACAGATAAGCCAATGCCTTCCTCTTTTAGCTTTTGTTATGGATTTCTTACCTAGCTA
Source organism: Nycticebus coucang (assembly GCF_027406575.1). Taxonomy (NCBI): domain Eukaryota; kingdom Metazoa; phylum Chordata; class Mammalia; order Primates; family Lorisidae; genus Nycticebus; species Nycticebus coucang. The sequence goes on along the minus strand of NC_069794.1, from coordinate 42,762,567 downwards.
CAGACCTTCAGATTTGTCATCAGAAAAATATTTGAAATGAGCATGACTTCTTAGTCTAAGGAATCCTGCTTTTAGGAAATCAGAAAGAAACCGAAACACAATAAATTGTTACCAACAATCCCACCGCCTTCGGCCCCTCAGCAGTGGGAAGTGTTGATTTACAGGAGCTTTCCAGGAAGTGTTACAAATCTCAGGTGTGTCCTCTCTCTATACATTTATCCTTCAGGCCAGAGGAGAAGAAAAGTGCCTTTCTTCTTTTCCATCTTCACGAAGTTAAGCGACAGTATTCCTTTGAGAAGATTCATACCAGAATTTTGCTGACAACCGTGGGTGGGAAACCTGATTCTAGTTTCCCATTACTTAGGAAAAAATTAGGAGGGAATAAATGATAGTTGTATATCAGAAAATATAGTATTCACAAGTTTCATTCTTAATTATCAGTAAGAAAATTATAGCTGTAAAAAATTTAACCAAGGATAGATGCTGAATGTGAGGAGGAGAAAATGGTTCAGAACATGTTTGCTTATGTTTCAGGACACATTTTCAATGTCTCATGAGGAAGAGATTCAGGAGATAAAGGACATCAAGGCAGTTTTATAAATATTGCCAAGATTTATTGAGAGGAATCCCCTGTTCTTCTATATGAATATTTTCCTAGGATTGACCTTTATTCTTCTCTCAGTGAATTAACCATAAAGAACAGTAAGCACATTCATATGTAACTAGAGTGGATAATCAGATGTTAAAAACATCTTTGGAAAATAGTGACCAGGTACAAGGTTGCAAAATGAACAAATAAGCATTAATTGAGTCACAACACAACTAAAAAATTTGTTAAAAATTGAAAAATAAAATTTTGAAATTCAGAACTTAAAGTATTTTAACGATTTTTTTTTTTAATAAGAAAACTGAGCTTCAGAGAGCTGAAGTATCTTTATAGCACACATGTTTATTAAAACTTTGTCTCCTTATTCTTACATTTTTGCCCTTCTTATATCATCATCTTTAGGTTATATAGTAGATAGCCATTGTTTTTACCTTTCAGCATCCTCATCTCTAATTTCAATAATAACATCCCTCTTGGTATGAGAACAATACTATCATTGAATGTATTCCGTATGGATTCAATAATTAGTTGAAGTTGTCAGATAACTCTCCTTTTCTGCCCAATGAGAATATAACAAGGCTAGACTAAACAGATGCTCTCTGTCTCTTAAATTTAAGGTATGGTACACAGGATTGAAACAGTTATGAAACAGTTTCATTTGTACACTGTTACTCTAAAAAGACTGTGTGACTGTGCATTAAATTCTACATCATAGCTCATCTCCTATTTAATAATGAATTATTTTTTCCTTAAATTCTGTGATATTATTTACATAATTCCAAAGAATTTTTTATGATTACAGTAGGCATTATAATTGTTACTGGCAATCAATTATAATCATGCAAGAATTGTTACCAGGGAATGGTTGTTCAGAACAAATGGTCAGGGGAATGTAGATGACTCAGTGAATTGAGAACTCTACCATCACTCTCAGATGACAGAGTGATGGTAGAGTAAAATACAATGACGTTCTAGTTTAGGCTCCATAATGGACTTACAAACCTATGTTATTCAAATGAAATAAGGATTCCTTGGAACTAGACTCTCCTGGTTGCCTCTCAACATACCTTATGGTTCATGAGCTGTTCCTTCCTTGAAAGACAAAATTAAGAAGGCTTTCTAAGGTCCAGCCTTGTTTATGACTGCAATTTATCACACTCAATAAGGGTGTAGCATAGTGATGGCAGAGGCTAGATGTAATCACCAAGTAAAAAGTGAGTAATTTTAATTATTATAGGCACATTGAGCTGCATGATAATCATAGCTACAAGCATGGTCCAACTCCCAGAAGTCTCTAAGTGTGGATAATTTTTATAAGTTAAAAATTTGGTCCAAGCATGGTCCAACTCCCAGAAATCTCTAAGTGTGGATATAATTTTATATAATTATATAATAATTTTTATACTGGCCACCATTAGTAAAAAATTTTTATGCCTCTTCATTATTAAGACAAAATAAAGAAAAATTCTGTTTTTGTGACTTAGCCCTGATTTGAGACACTCTATGAAACAATTACAATTACAATGTTTAGGCATTGAGTTACTTCACAAACTGAATCATTTCCATCTTTGAAGGTCTCCACTAAAAATCACAAGTGCATATTTGAATTTTTCTCTTATCCTTGTTGAAGTGTACTACAGTCACTTACACAAGTGACTACACCTTTGAGCAAAGCAAAATAACTAAGTATTTTTAGGAAATCGTAGATATTAGTTCTGATCGTATTTGAATCTCTCAGAAACCTGAATAGCACTGCTGTTGATGAGGCAGAGTAAGATATTATGGAGAAGATGATCAATATAGTTTGATTTCCCGGAGAAATCCTTTACCTAGATGTGGCTATGTCCTCTATTTTTGAGTACATGACAGAAAAAGATATTTTCAGCTCCTAAAATAATGTTACCATACAATTAAAATTATTTTGGTTACGGGGCTAAATAAAATTGTTTACTATTTACCATGTACATGCCTGCATCAACTACTTGCACTTTTAGGAGTGAGATTTTTAACTGTTGAATCAGGTAGTGACTACAATTACAGTTGTTCTTCCAGATGTGGGCTTCTTATAAATTAATATGGCCTTTGGCTCCTCCTATATGGTTATCAGATGGGCAGACACTTACACCTGTATTGTGAAAAATAAAGTACAGTATTTAGTAGGGACCGATCAAAGATGCCAAGCCAGTTGGAAAGAAACAAGGGATTTATTATAGGGATTAACTACACAATTGTGAGAGTTAGTGGAGAATTTTCTAAATACTATTGCCTGTGCATATCATGCTAGAGTTTAAGTCACATATTAATCTACATTCATATTTCCTTTCATATCTTCAATCAAGAAAGAAACCTGGATGTAAAATGTCAGAGAACAAGAAAAATTGTAACCTGAAAGGAAAAACTAAAACACACAACCATAGGGACTATCAAGGATAGCATGGAATCTAGAGGAAAAAACTATAACTCACATAGGTTCAGTGGAAATATGGAGTGGATTTTATGTGAGCTCATGAGAGACAACTGCTAAATTTTCAGCATTTTTTGAGACAGTTGATATCATATTGGCAGGTGGAAATTGGCTACAGTTGGAGATTTTTCTCCCTGGAACCTTAAAAATTCTAATTAGACCTATATTTTTCAGAAAGCTAATGGTTAAACATTCTTCTGCCTCCAAATCTTACTCAGACTTCCGTATAAAGCCACTGCACAGTCAAAAAAATACATATTTCTACTTGTCTGAGATTTTGTATATTTTTTTCCATTTTGCATGGACTCTCTGAATCATTACAATTTCTCACAATGTGCCAATTATCTGCTATGTTGATGACATCATGTTGATAGAACTAAAAATGTGTAGTATTTAGATTCCCAACTAGGAGTCTCACAGTAAGTCCCCTTGGTGGTCTGGATCCCAGTTACTATATTATTGCTGTTAGGTTGGAGGATTTGGGAGGAATTTGTTTTGTTTTGTTTTTAAACCACTTCTTCATTTCCCTTTAACAGTAATATAAACCACTTGCTTCCAACAGTTTAATCGTTGAGTGCTGTAATCTTTCACTTTCTGAGACCACAAATTTCAGCCAAGCCACCAACTTACTTTAGCAAATACGAAATCATCAGCATGAAATATGTGTGGATGTTTGGATTAGTGCTTTTGTGCTTCTGCTATTGCAACACACACACAAAAAAAATACTTCAGATGGTCCCTATCCTTGAAGCCTGAAGCCAAGCCCAGCTCAGCTGAGCTGAGCTGAGGCCGACTGAGTTGACAAAAGTTTTAACTAACTTGCAGACCTGTGACTTGAAGCAGAATCATACCAGCTGACATGGACATGTATGAACAAATGTATAGAAGAGGATAAAAACTTACTATTGAGGGCGGTGTCTGTGGCTCGGTGAATAGGGCGCTGGCTCCATATGCCAAGGGTGGTGGGTTCAAACCCAGCCCTGGCCAAACTGCAACGAAAAGAAAATAGCCAGGAGTTGTGGCAGGCACCTGTAGTCCCAGCTACTTGGGAGACTGAGGCAAGAGAATCACCTAAGCCCAAGAGCTGGAGATTGCTGTGAGCTATGATGTCACAGCACTCGACTGAGGGCGACAAAGTGAGACTCTGTCTCAAAAAACAAAACAAACAAAAAATAACTTACTATGGAGTCCATCAGTAGGATTGGAGAGAAGGAGATAGATATTTATAAAGATGAGTAGGCAATAGCTACAAACACAGCTATTTTGAAAAGAGATATTTTTTGATGCAATGTTTTTAAATTAACTGAAAATGTATGATTTAAAAATGTATTTCATAAAATTTGCTCATAATATACAAGCTTGAATTTAGACAAAACTGTTTTTAAAATATTGAGTAATAGTGGCTTTTAGCTATACATTATTTAAAAAATTTTAAGGTTTTTTTTTTTTTTTTTTTGTGGAGGGCTGGGTTTGAACCCGCCATCTCTGGCATATGGGGCTGGTGCCCTACTCCCTTGAGCCACAGGTGCTGCCCAGGTTTTTTTTTTTAAGTTGAGTCATTAACAAAATTCAAGACTATTATCCATGAACACCACAAACAGAGGGGATTGCCTAGTGGTCTTTTGAGAACAGTGTGAAGAAACAGAACATGCATGCAATGGGTGGCAAAAATCCTTTGTCCTGACTTGTGAGAAAGGACACAACTTCTGGAACCTGACAGTGCATCACTACTCCCGTTCTACACACCCAGAAGGTACCACAGCAGGCCAGGAGGGGCAATAATCTCCTCTTTATTGCTGTTTATTGACATCAAAATTTGTGGAACTAGGATGATAAATAATTTTTCTTAAATGTTATAACATTCAGTATGTTCTTAGGGCTTCGGTAACAAATGACTACAAATTGAGTGGCTCAAAACAATATGAATTAACTTTTATGTAATCCTAGATACTATAAGTCTGACATGATGGTGTCCTCAGGGCCAACCTCCATCTGAACACTTTGTGAAAAAATTATCCTTTTACTCCTCCGAGCTTATGGTGGATGCAGGCAACTCTTGCCCTTCCTCTGCTCCTAGCTGCTCTCCAATCTCTGCTTCTGTCTGCTTCTGTCTATACATAGTATTCTCTCTATGCTTATCTGTGTTTCCTCTACTCTTCTTATAAAATTATCAATAATTAGATTTAATGTCTAATCCACTCCATCCACTTAAAAAATTACATTTGCAAAAAATCTATTTTCAAATAAGGTCAAATTCTGAAGTGCCAAGTAAATATGAGTTTTTGGAAAGCATTATTAACCCCACTATAGTATCTCTTAAATTGTAGCTCCATAACCATATATAAAATATATTCACCTCATCTATGAATATGCCAAAATTTTAACACAGTGTACCATCTAACCCTAAATCTAAAATCTTATGTAAACATCAATTCAAAATATTCTAAACTTTACTGTCAAAATCAGATATGGGTAGGGCTTCAGATATGATCTTAGGCAAAATTGTTCAGCTGAAGACATGTGAAAGAAGTAAAACAAGTTATAAGCTTTGAAAATGCAGTGGTGGGAATGATGTAAGAGTAGGCAGCCTCCTTTAGAAGGGGGAAGAAACAGAAAAAATAAAGGGATGACTACTCTAATACAAGTTCACAAGCAAGCAGAACAAGTTTCATTATATTTCAAGTCCAGGTTTATTTCAACAACATCCTGAGGCTTGAGTCACTGTCCTTTGCCCCTCACAGCAATAGTGGCTTCACCCTCTGCCTTACATCTTAGAGGCATAAACAAAGCTGTATTACCATATCTAAGATTTTTTGTGGGTTACCAAGGCACATCTGGTGTTACTTGCTTGGGTCTGTTAATGCAGTTACAAATAGTTTGCGTATTAAGCTACAGTCCCTTGAATGCTCACCTGGTTTGGACACGACAGATGACTTGCTGAAGTTTACCACTGGACAGACTGTTTCCTGGATCCTGCATGTGGCCTCTCTGTGTGACTGGGCTCTCAAATCATGGCACCTGTCATCTCAGAGGAAACAAAAAAGAGTCTTAAGAAGCAGAAATCTGAAGCTACTAAGCAAATCAGGGATTATACCTTGACTAACGACTCTGTAGCTTTTTGTCGTATAGAATTGGTCAAAACAGTCAAAAGCTTTATCAGATTCAAAGGTTAAAATACAAAATCTCTGTCTTGATAGTGGAGGGACAAAGGCATACTGAGCCATGTCAGCCATATGAGATGAGTGCTACAACACTGACTGTCTTCTTAATTGCAGCCACAAATTTCTTAAATAATTTTCTACTTTCCATGTTATTGCAAGTGATTATTTTGTTAAACGTTCCAGCATTACAAATGTAGTTCATATTTTTCCCCAGCTTCCAACAAAACATTTTCTTACATTTCTTCCAAACTCCTCAAAGCCATCAACCCTCTAACCACTTTCTGGCCCTAATAATAATGCTGTATGTTGAGGGTATTACAATAGAACATCCATGGTTCACTACCCCCCTACATTGACCACCTCCTTAAGTTGACTGAATTTTCATAGATAGGACATGCACCACACATATGTGTCAGTATAGTAGGCCTGGTCCTTTATGTCGACCACCTCCATATTTTGACCAGTTTGTTATAGTCCTCGGGTGGTCAACTTACAGAGGTTCTACTGTATTTATAATAGTAACTCAATTCCAGGAACCAATACCTTAATAGATTTCTGTCCCACTTGTCTATTCTTGCCTACCAAACTACCCCAAAATGTAGGGGCATAAGACAATCATTTATTCTCATCTTTTATGTTTCTAAATGTTGTCTTGACTTAGCTAAGTGATTTTGTTCAGGGCCTTCCATGATAGTTAGCAGCTAGGGCTAGTCACCAAGAAGGATCACTGACGTGATAGTTGATGCTGGTCATCAGCTGAGAGCTCAAGCAGAGCTTTCTACCACGGTACCTACACATGGTCTCACAACGTGTCTTGGACTTCAAACGGAATACCATCTGTGTCCCAGTGAAGAACATCTCAAGCGACAGCATCTGAAAATGTATGAAGCTGTAATTTTGATTGAGGATTAATTAATGTTTCCAAGAAGTGGCATGGTGCCATTTTTCTCTATTCTGCTACTTAAAGCAGCTCCAGGGCCTGCATATGGTCAATGGCCTAGAGAAATAAGATGGAACTTGTTCATAATGTGTGCCAATATCACACTGCACAAGTGTGCATGGGAATGGACATACTGTTGTTGTCATCTTTGAAAAGTATAATCTTTCAAAATGACTTTAGAAAGGATGTATCTTGTGACCAAAATCAAGAGGTAACCATGTAAAAATATTCCTTTTTTTATTCTGGCAAAGAGCTAGATGATGTTTCTAATTTCCTAGGAATGGCTGTGTCACTATTCTAGCCTATGAAATGCACATAGAAGAGTGTACTCCACTGCTTTGTCTGAGCCATAATCATCCTAGTGTCTTATGCTTTCTATTCTTTGTCTGTTCAGTTTATTAGGATAGTGATGCCCAAGGAAATCTAGGAAATCTTACGTTGTATACGATCTCTTTGATCCTGGGTCCCTAAGTGACTGTGTGAATTAGATAGAGCTATTCCTGACAGAAACCCCTGACATGGGGTCTTATGTGTTAAATAGATAGTTGTAGATTTCAAATATGACCTCCAATGATCTTCAGCCCTGTGCTGAGTGTGGGCAAAAGTTACCAATATAGGGTGGTGCCTGTGGCTCAAAAGAGTAGGGAGTTAGCCCCATATACCAGAGGTGGTGGGTTCAAACCCAGCCCCAGCCAAAAACTGAAAAAAAAAAAAAGTTACCAATATAATGAGATATGACTTCCATGTTTATATTATGTTCTAAAGAAAATGAAATTTTACAATCATTAATTCATTTATTAACTGTGCCAAATGGGTTGTTAAATTTTCCCTGTATTTAATTTTGGTTATTATTTCTTTCACTTTAATTGGGCTTTATTTCTTAAATGTTACAACTGATGATTCACTTAACCTGGCACATATCTTTAATTTTAATTTTAATTTTTTCAAGCTTATAAGTTTAATTTTTTAATTGGTGTCAGTAATTCTCATCTAATGCATTCTGCATCTCTTTCTGCATTCTCATCCCTTAGTTTCTTATTTCCAATTGTCCTTTGTTTTCTTCTAATATTTGTGAGATAGCTCTGAATGCTGGAAGAAAGATTTTTAAAATTTTCATTCATATTTTTAATTTTTTTCTTGGTATAAATATTCTAGTGGAAGCATTGGTATAAATATTCTAGTGGATTATATTTTTGGAAACAAATATCTCAAATAGTATTTCTCACTTTTCACATTACCTGAAAAAAAAGAGCTGAAGTGAGATTAATATATAAACAACTTCCTGGGCAGTGGCCAATTATCTAGCCAGATGTTAGATAATATTTCTATAGTAGAAGTTGATGGATAATGTCAAATATTTTTTAGGAAAAAAGGTAAAAAAAAAAATGGTCCTCTTTACCCAGAAATTGAGGCTATTTATGTCCGGTATATGTTTATTAAGACATTTGCCTTACATAATAAGTTCTTTAAAAATTGTCAGAGAAGGTGACCATTCTATGATTAATGACTTCATATTAAACCAAATGATAATTATGATAAAAATGCTGCCCACAAATGTGCTCCACTATACAGATATGGGCTATTCTCATGATAGATGTCGTTAATTCCACAACTGCCTGATTTTCTAGTAGCAATCATTAATACTGGGCTCCTAATATGTCAGAGCAGTGATTTGTCTTTCATTTTATTTTTTTTGCATTTCATACGAAATAATTATTATGTGTTTTTTAAATTTTTTTATTCTTATACCTCTGCCACTCTTATAATTTAGACTTCTACTGAATATCTTTCAGATGTTCCATACAGCATTGCTCATGTCTCACAGACCACAGTAGAGGAGTTTGTGACCATTAAATATACTTCTCTTAACATTTACATCATTATATGAATGCATTTGTTTTTGATGTAGAATGGCAATGTGACATTTGAAAGTTGATTTATGTAATGAGAAAAGTAGCAACATATTGATACGCTGTGATGCTTTCTAGTAAAATGTAGAATATTCTATAAATTACTAATTTTTATATGATCTTTTCCCTCCATGTTTAGAGCATATATTGCTTGGAACTAAGGTACATGGGTAAAGGAAGAATCTTCTACAATGATATCTAACACATTCTCTAAATATTTAATTTTTTGTCACAAACTATGCACTATGTTGGTTAAATTCTTCCCTTAGAGATTGCTTCTGAGAGAGAAACTTGGTCATTCCCAACTTGTTATGATTCAAGCATTAATAGGAAAAAAAGGTGGAGGAGACTGTGATTATTAGAGATTGACTCAAGCTTATACATAGAAATGAGAATTGTAACATACAGTAAATATCAAGAGGAGTGTTAAGAAAAACTGAAGAGACCCCTTTGTTAATTGTTGTTTTTGCAATTTTGTTGATGTCCAACATTGTCAAGAGTTTTCCCACACTCTTTTTTCTAAGATTTTTAGCATTTCCTGTCTTAGATTTAAGTCTCTCATCCATCTTGGGTCAGTTTTTGTAGGAGGTGAAAAATGTGGTCTGAGTTTCACTCTTTTACATGTGGTTATCCAGTTCTCCCAACGCCATTTGTTGAATAGGAATTCTTTTCCTCACTGTACGCTTTTGTTTGATTTATCAAAGATCAGATGGCAAGTAGAGACTGATTTCATCTCTTGGTTTACTATTCTGCTCCATATGTCTATGTCTCTATTTTTGTGCCAATACCATGCTGTTTTGATTACTGTGGACTTGAAATATAGCCTGAAGTCTGGTAGGGTGATGCATTCAACTTTGTTTTTATTACTAAGAATAGCTTTAGCCATATGGTTTTTTTTCCGGTTCCATACAAAATGAAATACCATTTTTTCCAGTTCTTCAAAATATGATGTTGGTATTTTAATGTGGATTGCATTGAATCTGTATATTTCTTAGGGTAGAATAGACATTTTGACAATGTTGATTCTTCCCAACCAAGAGCATGGTATATTCTTCAATTTGTTAGTGCCTTCTGCAATTTCTTTTCTTAGGATTACATAATTCTCTTTGAAAAGATCATTCACCACCTCTTTTGTTAGGTATATTCCTAAATATTTCATTTTCTTTGAAGCTACTGTGAAGGGAATTGTGTCCTTGATTTGTTTGTCGTCTCTGCTGTTATTAACATATACAAAGGCTACTGATTTGTGGACATTGATTTTATACCCTGAAGTATTACTATATTTCCTCATGACTTCTAGGAGTTTCGTTGTTGAGTCTCTGGGGTTCTCTAGTATAAGAGCATATCATCAGCAAAGAGGAAGAATTTGACCTCCTCTGTCCCTACTTGGATACCCTTTATATCCTTCTCTTGCTTGATTGCATTGGCTAGAACTTCCAGAACTATGTTGAATAACAGTGGTGACAGTGGACATTTTTGTCTACTTCTAGTACTAAGTGGAAAAGCTTTCAGTTTTATACCATTCAGTATAATGTTAGCTGTGGGTTTGTCGTAGATGACTTCATGCAGTATAAGAAGCCTGCCATCTATGCCTATTTTCTTAAATGTTCTTATGAAAGAAAGGATGCTGAATTTTGTCAAATGCTTTTCTGCATCTATTGAAAGAATAATATGGTCTTTGTTTTTGCTGCTATTGATTTTGTGTACTACATTTATGGCTTTGCATATGTCAAGCCACCATTGCATCCCTGGGATGAAGCCTACTTGTTTGTGATGTAGAATTTTTTTCATGAGTAGCTGCACTCTATTAGCTAAGATTTTTGTTGAGTATTTTTGCATCCATATTCATTAGTAAAATAGGTCTGTAGTTCTCCTTTTTTGGTTGAGTCCTTTCCTGGTTTGGGGTAATTAAGACAAGCTTCTGCACAGCTAAGAACACAACAAATAAAGCAAAAGACAACACTTAGAATGGGAAAAGATTTTTTCAGGGTATCAATCTGACAAAGGGTTGATAACTTGAATCTATAGAGAACTCAAATTAATCAGCAGAGAAAGAACCTTTGTATCTCTAAGCAAGAGATATGAACAGAACCATTTCTGACAAAGACAGAGGAATGACTAACAAACATTTGAAAAAATGCTCATCATCCCTGGTCAGCAGAGAAATGCAAATCAAAACTACAATGAGATATCACCTAACTCCCAAATCCAATTAGAATAGCCCACATCACAAAGTCTCAAAGCTGCAGATGCTGACATGAAGTGGAGAGTAGGAAACATTTTTACACTGAGGGTGATACTGCAAAATAATACAACCTTTTTGGAAGAAAATATGGAGAATCCTCAGAGAACACAAATTAGACATCCTTTTTGATACCATAATCCCACTATTAGGCATCTACCCAAAAGAAAAAAAAATCATTTTGTCAAAGGATGTTTGCACTAGACTGTTTATCACAGCTCGATTTACAATCAACAGTATGTGGAAACAATCTAAATGCCCATCAACCCAGGAATGGATTAACAAGCTGTGGTATATGTATACCATGGAATACTATTCAGCCATTAAAAAGATGGAGACTTTACATCTTTTGTATTAACCTGGATGGAGGTGGAACACGTTCTTCTTAGTAAAGCATCACAAGAATGGAGAAGCAAGAATCCAGTATCCTCAATTCTAATATGAAGACAGTAGATGAGCTAATACAAGGTGGGAGATAGGGAAATTAGGGATTAGGTAGGGAGGAGGAGAGATGGGGTTGGGGGGTCATGGTGTATGGTACACCTCTTGGGGACAGGACACAATTACAAGAGGGACTTTGCCTAATAACCGCAATCAGGGTAAACAAATTCTTTGTACCTTCAATGAATACCAAACAGTAAAACAAACAGACAAGATAAGAGGCATGTTCCTTGACTCTAATCCTTGAGAAAAACTAAAATTAAAAAAATAAACACGGAAGAGGCACAGGGTCCTGTTGTTATGTTCCAGGGTGGTGGGGCCGACATTAGTGGTTTTGAGAGGCAGAGTTGAAGCTGGAAGATCTACTTCCAATAAAGCTTTTCCATTTATATGCCCAGTACCTAAACGTGAACTCATCTGAATCTGATGTTCAGAGACGTAAACATAGCTTTTCTAGCGTGGCAGCCTCTGCATGGTTGGGATGCAGCTCAGCTCAGTTTGCAGCAAATACATTGGAAAAGTACATGGAATTTTATGACCTAGCCTCGAAAGTCGCAGAGTATCACAGCTGCTGTATTCTACCTGTCAGTGAAGGAAAAAATCACACCAATTCAAGGCAAAGTGACATAAACCAGCTCTCAGTAGGAAATGTGTCAAAAAATGTGTAGTCATTTTATTAAGCCCTTAAACCCACCCTCTGCCCACAAATCATTTTTATATGTCCTATATGTAAACTAAACTTGCTCCCATAATCTCTCCCAAATCCAATCCTTTAATAGCATTATTCTCAGGTTTAAGGTTTGTGATCTCTTCATCTAAATTGGGTCAAAGTGCATATGAGACTCTTCAGGCTTTGTTCTTTAGTCAAAGTGCATATGAGACTCTTCAGGCTTTGTTCTTTAGTACAATTTCTGTCAAAATAAAAACTAATGAACTAAAGAGGCAAATTCTCTTCCCCTCTCATAATAAACATGAGATGGAAGGAAAAACACTCCATGACAGCCATAGCCTCAAAATGGAGAAAGGGAAAGTGCGTAAATGTCACTGGTCCTAGGAAATATGAAATCAAGTCAACGCAGATAAAGCCAGTTTCTTCATTATGCTCCAGTCCTGCTTCGTGAAATATGATTGTGTCCCTATCTAAGTAATTTTATTGGTTTCCCTCCTGCCCATAGAAATTTAGAGGTTCACTCTGATGTTCACTCTCCTGAATTCTTCAGTTCAAGCTGTTATATAATTTTAAAATGAGGTGGTTTATAATTCTGTTTGTAATTCAATCTCTTACACAAAACCCATCTATGCCAATCTCCTTGAAAATTACTCTACTTTAGCTTCCTCTGAGTTTGCTATGAGAAATAGACAAAAATAGAAATACTATTGTTTACGAAAGAAAGATTGCAAGGCACACCTCTTAGAATTTTTTCCTACTTAAAAAATTTGTGAGAGATGTAAATATCAATTTTTTTTTTTTTTGTGATCTTACCAAAGGAATTTGTAGTCACATACTTGGCTACATCTCTATCCTCAGACACTCCCCTAATAACACTGTGCATTTTATATTGAGATACTTACTCTCTTAAAGATTAAAAAATCTTCTCCCAGCAGAGATTGCAGATGAGAAATAGATTACTGTGTTAAAACTGCATATATAATTAAGTTTATAATTTTCTCTAAATTATTTTTGAGAATTGAATTTCATATTTACTACATTATAGAATATGGGCTAAAAGAAACCAGTTCTGCTTCTACCAATGACACTTTCATATTCTTTATCCAGTTACTGATGATTCAATAGCCATATTTTTCTGCCTTCCAGTTAATCCAGATAAATATTTTTTAAATGTCATGTAGTACATTACATGCATCCCCTTTCCTCTGGGTTTGATAACATTTTACTTACCTTAAATTATCATTAACAACTCTTTGGTGGTCTATCAGGTTTCTATTAACATGTCTTCAAAATTCCATGATATTTTGCCTGTCATCAAAGCCAATGTCATAGGTTTTTGCTACAGGAGCAGCTCACTTTTAGGTAATTTCATTTGCATAAGACTTAGAGATATGGTGATAAAGTATCTACCTTCAAGATGGACTTTTCACTCATATGGTAGGCCCCTTGCCTGAGTTGGACTGAAGGCTGGGGATTACCTGGCAAGAGCCTACTTATGATATTTTCAGGGTAGTTGAACTTTTTTCACTTTAGTTTAATGTTCTGGCAAAAAGTTTTGACCTTTCAGATTGGGAAGTCATTTCTGCAGTTGTGTATGGGTCAAAGCATTGGCAAAGCCATTCATATTCTAGAGTTTTAAAATATTTGTTGTTAAGTTTTAAAACCACGATACTGGAAGTCCTACATATATATTAATATATAAAATGTATAGAAGAGACAAAAGTCATATATATACACTTACATACATAAATGCATATCCATAAATATGTGTATGTGTATACAGAGGGTGCCAAAAATGTGTATACATTTTAAATAAAGGAAAAAGCTGTATTAAAATTGTAATAATAAAGTCACATTTGACTTCTGTAATAACAAGAGGTGCCCAAACATGACTTGTATTTATCTATTGTTATTCGTGTGTAGTGAGTATATATCTATTTATATGGGGGGATAGAGAAAGAGAGAGAAATATTCTATCCTGTTCTCTACCTCTTATCTCCCTTTCTTGCACTGTTGTAAATAGGACATGATAGTGATGGTTATGATTACACATTGTATTTATGTAGATATCATCTTTGAATGGTCTACCTAAACACTAACTTTTAGGTATTGGCTGAAAGTTATGACCCTTCAAGTTTATGTATTGGCTTGGATTATCTAAGTTGAGTTTGCAATTTATTATTTTCTATTTGATGCAAAAGAACCACAAAGTTAGCTGATTTCAAGTCAACTGCAAAAAAGTGGGAGAACCAGAACATGACACTATAAATTCTTCCTTTTATTTCTCTGCTACTTTCAGACTACAGTGAATGGGAAAGAGTAAATTATGGTTCAAATCAGTTTGTTTCTCAATATGTCTGAATTTGCTATGAAAAGGGAAGAAATGGTGAAACAGAAAGCCCAAAGTAAACTTCCACTAGGTTCATTCTAAATATTTTTTGGGGTATAGTTTGAGCTTTTTGAGGAGTTCTTTCTCTTGTTATATCGAATTGTACGTAAGTTGGTATTTTTATTGTACATGCATTCTGTATCTACAGAATAAATTACATGATTCCGGAGGTCAAATCAACTGGTTTGTTTACATCACTCTCCCACATTTCCCACAATGAATTCATAAATTTTAATTACATTTAGGAGATTATATAAAATGTAGAGTTATTTGGGAGAAAAATCACCTGCTCTTTCTATCATTGGATACATGTATATATTCAATTATAAAACCTTTACACTACTCAAATATTTTTCATTTTCTTTAAAATGATACAAATTACATACTAATTACATTTTTATATAAACTTAACAAATACAGTTTCTTAATCATTACCATTATTAAGTTACCATACCATAATAATTATGACAAAATAAAATGTCTGTTTAGTATTTTAAAGACTTTTGCTTTTGCTAGTGTAATCATAAAATAAATCTTACATTCATTCAAATATAAAATTTTCTAGCAACGGGTAGTGGTTTTCATTTTTTTTTTTCCATATAGTTGAACTTCTATTTATTTTTTTTCTGTTGTTAACTTTATTTATTTATTTATTTATTTATTTTATTAAATCATAGCTGTGTACATTGATATGATCATGGGGCATCATTCACTAGTTTCACAGACCGTTTGACACACTTTCATCACACTGGTTAACATAGACTTCCTGGCATTCTCTCAGTTACTGGGTCAAGAAAGTGTCGGATAGTGGTTTTCATATTATTTCTTTTTATTTATTTATTTATTTTTGTGTGTGTGTGTGAATACAATTTTTTATTTTTACACCATAATTCAAATCTGGTTTGTCATTTTTATCTTAGGGAAATTAGAAACATGTTATTTTTCAACTGCATTAAATTTACAAAAAAGTTCTCTTATTACATCAATCTCTTATTCCTCATCTTTTATTTCTAATACTTGGATACTTAATAAAATCACTTTAATGGGTCTCTTTTAACTATCTTCTTCGAATACACATTGTCTATGTATAACCTAGCCAGATCAAAAGGTTGATCCTGTAGTTACCCATGCAGACTCTGCAAGTTCAATATAAATTGACATCTCCCAGAGTACAGAGTTAATGTTATGACAACACCATTCATCTGTTCCTACTTAGCCAATGTGGAAACTGTACTTTGTTAAAATTCTTCTTCTGCTTGTTTGCTGCGGGACTGCTTGAGCTGCTGCAGCCGCTCCATGGTTTCAGAGATGGTGCCTTCCCCATGGACTTTATCATCTCTTGTGTGGATATTAACAGTGCCGCTGTTTTTCTCTTTTTCACCAACAGCTAGAATGAAGTTATATTGTGCTAACTACGCATTTCTGATCTTCTTATTTAACGTACAGCTCGGATCCATATCAACGTCTGCCATGAATTTAGCATCATGGAATTTCTGCCGTACCTTCTGGGCATATTCATCACCTGTTGGTCCAGCTGGAACTACCATTACCTGGCGAGGGGACAGCCAGAAGGGCCATTTGCCCCCATAGTTTTCAGTGAGGATAGCAATCATTCTCTCCACTGACCCCAAAATGGTTCGATGAACAATCAATGGCCTTTTCTTATCGTCACCATCATGGCTTACAAAAGTAAGATTAAATCTGATGGGCAACTGAAAGTCCAGCTGGATTGTCGCACACTGGTGGCACCGACCAATTGCGTCTTTAATCTGTATGTCAATCTTTGGACCATAAAAAGCGCCATCTCCAGAGTTTAATTCCCACTTTTCGCCAGATTCATTCAGACTATTTTCAAGTTGTTTGTCAGCTTGATTCCATACTTCAATATCTCCAAGGAACTTTTCTGGGCGAATAGAAAGGTTCAGTTTAAAAGAAAATCCAAACACGCTATATACGGTACGCAGAAAATCCAAACAGCCTTTTATTTCATCTTCAATCTGTTCCATGGCACAGAATATGTGCGCATCATCCTGCTGGAACCTTCGTACCCGGGTGAGTCCTGTGAGTGCTCCAGATAGCTCATTCCTATGAAGTACCCCAAAATCAGCTAAAGGCAGAGGCAACTCTCACCAAGATCTTGGCCGATGATCAAACATGAGGCAGTGTCCTGGGCAGTTCATGAGTTTAAGGGCAAACAGCTCCTTTTCCACCTCTAATGAGAAAATGTTCTCACTGTAGTGCTGCCAGTGGGCTGAGGTCATTCAGAGTCGGCTGTTGTAGATGTTTGGGGTAACCACCTCCTGGAATCCTCTTTTCCTATATTCACTCCTAATGAATTCCGTAAGTATATTATAAATGTAGACTCCCTTTGGTAGGAAAAAGCAACTTCCAGGGCTTCATGGAAGCCTGAGTTCATGGAAGAAATACAGTTCTTGGTCCCTCCCAATTTTCCTGTGACCTCGGTTTTTAGCTTCCTCTTGAAACTTCTCCCACTATTTCAACATTTTAGGATCTGGGAATGAAATGCCATAAATTCTCTGGAGAGTCTCCATATCTGCTTTGCCTTCCCAGTATGTGGAGGAGTTTTTGTGTATCTTTAAAGTCTTAATTTTGCCAGTGTGTCTGATGTGAGGACCCCAGCAGAGATCTATTAAGGGGCCACACCTATAGACTGTGGTATTCAGAGTATTCACTTTTTCATTCAATATCCAATATCCATCATTTGAACTTACTGTACTTAAACATTTGCAGTAAAGTTTCTTTCTTAACTTCCAACCTTTCAAAAGCTTGTTTTTCTTTAATGATTTTCTTACACAAAGCCTCCAAAGAAGAGAAATCATTACTGGACACACCCCCCTCTTCAAGGTACATGTCGTAATGGAATCCATTTTCTGTGGGCGGACCATAACATAAACCTCCACCGTAGACTCTTTCCATGGCTTAACCCATTATGTGAGCACTTGAGTACAAATATACTGCTTCAGCCTCCTCATCCTCAAACTTGAGAAGCTCCAAGGTACAATCTTCTTCCTGAGGGTAGTCCAGGTCCCAAACCACTTTGTTCACTTTAGCAATAACGGTGTTGTCAGCCAAGCCTTGACTAATTCCACAAGCCATGTGATATGGGGTAGTTTTCCAGGATTCTGTGTGAACCTGTTTACCATCAGGCAAGGTGACTTTAATCAGCTTGCTATCTTTTTCGGCCTTTTTTGCTAGAAGGGAATCATGTTCTGCTTTCAGTATATTATACATCTCAAGGCGTGTGTAAATATATTCAGGCCAAGGATTTAACTCTGCTCAGCCTCCATCTCCAGATCCTTCTTTGCTCTTCTTCTTGTCTCCTTCCTTTCTCTTCTCCTCACCGGTGTTGACTGGCTTCTCCTTGCTTCCCCTCATCCCTGGAGGACTGCAGGCCTTCTCTTCAGACATTGACGAACCTCGAAGAGAAGACAGAAATCAGAAGCGATGGCCTAATGAGAGCAGCAAGAAGACGATCCATATTATTTGTTTTTTAATTTAAAGTTTTTTTTTTTTTTATTTCACAAAGAAGCTATATAAAGTGTGTACAGGTGGCAGTTAAAAATGCATATACCTTTTAGAAAAGAAATAACTGGCTGGGCACCCATAGCACAGTGGTTAGGGTGCCAGCCACATACACCTGGGCTGGTGGATTCGTACCTGGCCCGGGGCCTGCTAAACAATGATGACAAGTAAAACAACAACAATAACAAATAGCCGGTGTCCTGGTGGGTACCTGTAGTTACAGGTACTTGGGAGGCTGAGGCAAGAGAATCTCTTAAGCCCAGGAGTTTGAGGTTGCTGTGAGCTGTGACACCACAGCACTCTACTGAGGGGGACATAGTGAAACTCTGCCAAAAAAAAAAAGGAAAAGAAAAAACTGTATTAAAATTACAATACTCAATATACACCAATAACAGAGGATGAATTCACACTTGACTTCCACAATTACAGGAGGTGCTTGGTGTGACTTGTGTTCATCTTTTGTTACAGGTCTATATTGAGTATTAAAATTGAAATACAGTTGTTTCCTTTTTTAAAATGTGTATATGTTTTTTGCTACCCTCTGTATAAATACATGAGCATGATTTTAAAATCATGCTTTTCTACTTATTTATTGAGTAAAATCAGTGAATTGGGTAAAGTTTCCCTAATGAGTGTAGAAAAATAACTCTCATTTTGGCAGTATACAGTTTGCTTCAGATAACACAACACATCAAATGCGATGTGTAACAGATGGTGGTATAAAAGCTAAGTAGGCTTTCTTTTTTTGGTGCTTTTATATTTATGCGTCTATTTGTTGGGGAAGAAAACAGCTAATATGCTAATCTTTAAAAATGGAAATCAAGTTTTAAGAGAGAATTTCTGAAGAAAGAATTGCTACTTTACATGTTATATTGACGATATAAGCATAGAAATATAAATAAAACTTCTTCAGTTCACAGTGTGGTGGGTATAGCAATGAAAGAAATAGCAAGGAAAATTGTAAAATGTCGTGGATGCAAAATCATCCTTGTTAACCACACTTATCCAGTCTCTTCACGAACGCTGGCATACAATGAATTAACTGACCTGACTTCATTTTTAACACTGGACATTATCATGGAAAATTAACAGTGCATGTGTTTATGTGTAAAATTGGCTCCATGACAATGACATCAATGAACTTGACTACTCAGATAATACCACTGATTGTCTTTCTATCAGTGTATATTCGTATGCTGATAATTTGTATCAGTCTTTATATACCAATCTAACGCTCTTTGGTATGTATGTTATTTTGGTCTTATATGTTCCTCATAAGAGTTTCACAATTTATATTCTTGGAAAATTTAAGTTTCAAAAGCAACATTAATAGAAGTTAAAGCTTCAGGATCTCTTTAAACTCCCTTACGTAGCGTATTCTCCATCAGGCTGCTTCTCTGGATCACCCACCACACTTTTCTTCTATTGTATTTCAGAAGTTCCCCATGGCATCATCATCTGGAGGTATACTAACAACAGTGCTTGCCATGGGGGTTAGAAGATTCTGTGACCATCTTGGAATAAAAATGGTGTCATGTGGTGACCTGTACAGATCCTCTTATTCAGAATAATGAATTTGTGTTGCTTTTCAAGTGTTTTTCTCTGGCACCTGTAACAATCTGGTTAGAATCCTGACCTAGAGTATTAGAAACTTGGAAGCAAAGTTCACATGTTATTCACTATCATACTCCTAATATCTAGCAAGCCCAGCCCCTGCCCGCAAATACCTGCTCAGTGACGGATAAGTGAAAATGGCCCACTTATAACAGATGTATTTATGTTAGGCAAGAATTAAAAAAAAAAAAAAGATGTTAGTGTACTCAGGCTTCAACAGCTTCATGAATAAAAGACTTTCAGAAACGGTAACTGTTTCTAGGACCAGTCACTGAAGAATGAAAAGAATACGTCATCTCAGATATTGCCCAGGCAATCAGTCTGGATGGGCGTTAGATAAGAGCAAAGGAAATTGTTTACCTCTGACCATAAATTAAATTCAAATTGAATATACAGCTACTTTATAGAGGCTGACTAGTATTAAGAAAACTGAGATCAGCAGAATAGATTAAAATCTAGAAATATAAATTGTAGGCCAAACTATATGTGTCATGTTACTTATGCTCTGTGTAAACTTCTAGAGATCTTAATAAATGTATGTGGTTTTCATGTATGGTTGCATCATAAAATAATAACACATTTCCCCTTATTTTTTGGTGATGCAATATTACCCCTTTAAACAAGCATGCATAATAAACATAAACCCCATCTGCCCCTTCCCCCCTTTTTATATTGGCACTAAGCCCTTTTCATATTGAGGACTTGATGTCTTTCATATTATTTTTAATATGATTTAAGCATTATTATAGTTGCATTAAAATATGATTAACTTTGTAAATTCAATTTAAAGGACAGCAATTTTTGAAGGGATAATGTCTCAAATATATTACTTTTTAAAATTCCTGGTTCATCAACTTTAAAAAAATTAGAGAAGAGTAAGGCTAAGCGTAGAAAAATGGATGCAAGTGAGGGTGGAGAGGGGCAGAAGAATCTGAGACCTAGTGAGGAATCTAGCATCATATATACACAAATCACTCATATTTTAAGGACCTAAAAATGTCAAATTATTTTGGTAAAGCTGAAAGAAACTATAATGTCTGAGCCAGAATATATTGCTAAGAATATTAAAACATAAAGCAGTTTGGGTGGGGCAAAGCCATGGTAACTCCCATAGCCCTGTTTAAAAATTCTCCTAGCAGATAACACCTTACCATGTTACTCCCTAGTCTCAGTCAGATAAAGTCAAAAGGATGATGAAAACATACAAAGTTCTCCTTTAACTGACCCTCACAAATCAACATTCTTTGACTCAACACCTGAGCACGTCAAACTACATACTCTGTCTTATTCTGTCTATGGAAAATTATCACCTACTCCTAACATACCTGGCCTGTTTGTCCTTCATGTTACAATTTCAGTGTCAAAATCTATGGAGAAGTCTTTTATGGTCCCCTTGGCTAGCTAGCTATCTCTGAACCTCCTTAACTGAACTATAAGTCTGTGATAACACAGGTTATTCTTTCTTTTATTTACCTGGAAGAAAGTAAAGAGAGAAGACTATATCCTTACCAACCAATCAGAACATTGTCACGTCCTGTGGCAGGCCCTGCCTCTTCCCAAGACAAATATCTGTCCTTACAGAGGAAACAATGCTTCTTTATGTTCCTTCGCTGGCACAGCTTAAGATATTTAGAATAAGTGATTATTCACTATAGCAATGAATTAAACCTTTTCTGCCCTTATAAGACATAAGAAGAGGAAAAGTTATAAGTGCAAAAATGAAGAGAATTTCAAAGAATATATTAAGTAATTTCTAGCATATCTTAACCAAATAAATTAACCAAATAAATTAAGCAGATATAAATTAATCATGTTTTAGAAATCTAGAATATTTGCTGAGTCTGTTTTCATTTGCTTCTCATTAATGATTTTACCAAATTATTTCACATGTATATTTGAAATTAATAATTCTTTTTAAAAAATCACCTACTTTCTTTGCATTTTTAACTACTTGTAGGTAAGCACATTCCCTGGTAAACTTACTGAATGCTATGACTGACATGGATTTGGTCAAGTTGTGTAGAAGAAATAACATAGTAAAGTTAATACTGGAAGATAAGTTGTTAGGATAGCAGGCTCTAGCTTTAAATAACTTTTTGTTCAACCCTCTCTTCTGATGTTTACATTTAAACAAGTTTTTGCCCAGCTCTCACTTCTGATGTTTACTAACCTGTGACTTTGGACAGTTTCATATTGAATTTTATCATTTATTCAAAGTAGTCCTTTATATTTAAAGTTGTTGGAGGGATTGAATAAAATAAAAATTTATAATAAATTTTCACAGTGCCTGGAACTTAACGATGTTCAATAAATAACTGATTTTATTAACTTTAATGAAGAGGAACTAGCATATCAATAATATAGGAAACAATATTTAAAAAATCAACAACCCTTGCTAACCAGTGTTCCTAAATGAAGATCTCAGAAGACACAGTAATTAGAATTATATATTATATTAATAAAGGAGATGAAAGTCTGCTTGAAAATTAGAGATCAGGATAGACAAGTCTCACTAAAGACCTTGGTGAGAAAAACAATCAGCGGAGTCATTGATCCATAAAACCTGCTGCAAGGTAGCCTACAGGAGGCCTTTGAAGAAGAAAATTGGCACAAAACAAAGAGGCAGAGAATTATAGAAGCAATTGGGAGAAAGCCATTTTGAGAAGTTTTGAATTGTTTTTATATTTTCACATAAAAGAAATCTTGATGAAATTTCTTTAAATGTGTTCTACAATTATTCTTTTATTGTCTAAAGGAAAGAAAACACATGGGATAGGAACTGACTAAAAAAAGAGACTTCTACTGATGTCACCAAATAAACCATAAATAAGGGGTTAATATTTCATATTAATTAATGTCCCATGAGAACATATAACAAATATAACAATATACTATTATTGTGACAATTCAATATTCACAGTTAACAAAGAGACCTTTATGGAAGACTGATTATTTATTCATGATTTTAAAAGTTACTGACTTTGAGTGATTATCAGTTGACTAAGACATTAATAAAAATAATTTCTGTACAATGGCAAAGTGATAGTGTACTGAAAAAACATGTAGCCGAATATTGCTTAAAGGGAAAATATGAAATCCATGTTGTACCATAATACAACAGTAATGCTATTACCTATAGCCAAGTTTTCAGTATGTATGTAACAGTATTTACATTTATTTTGGGGAATGGCTTCATTTTTAATGGCACAAATAAAAATTTTAGAGCATCTCATAATCAGATATCTGCATATTTTAAAATAGCATTTCAGTAAAATAATTCAGAATCCAGTAGTTTCTGTAAATCTTAAAATATTCTTTATGGAAAAACCCAACTGAATTATGTGATTCAATATCGTGATGACCTCATTCTTAAATAATCTCTCACACCATGCTTGGGTTCAGACAATATTGATACTCCTTTGCCCTAAAAGAGATATGAAAGAAATACTTCATAATAGCAAGATATGAGAAGTCATTTAGGAGAAAATGATATGGTCCAGAAAATCAATTTTGAGCAATGAAATTATACAAGCAGCTAAGTGGCAAGAGCAAATATCCAAGTACAAACTACAAATTAGTATTAATTTCAAACAACAAAAGAGATGGATTTTAAGAATATTTTACTTTGAACTTATTTTAGAATTACAGAAAAATGGCAAAAAGGAAAAACACCACAAAAAGTTCTTTTATATTAATTACTCTGCTACATAGAAGGCAAAGTTTTGAGGAGAAACCGGATTTGAATAATCTCAGTACCTTTCCCAAGATACTTATCAACTACAAAGGGAGAAATAGTAACTTTACAATGCAGAAACATGATAGATGCCAACTAAACCAACTGATTAAGGTAAACATCTAACAAAGTCTTTATCACCAGTACCTCAAAAGAAAATCTTGTTTTTAACAGAAGAAAATCTATCACTAAATATTCCCTAGATTACCCTTTGGGCATTATATTAATGAGAGCCTTAATCATGGTTTAATCAAAAATTAGACATCAGAAAGACCCAGAGATGCTATTTAAGAGCTCTCATGCTACTTAGAAATGTTTATGTAGTCTTCCTAGAGTTTTCAAAGTAAGGTATTTTATATAAAATCTAATGAAGTGGAGTCTGTCTTTCTTTTCCTTTCTTTCTTTCTTTCTTTCTTTCTTTCTTTCTTTCTTTCTTTCTTTCTTTCTTTCTTTCTTTCTTTCTTTCTTTCTTTCTTTCTCTCTCTCTCTCTTTTTTTTTTTTAATTTTGGTTGTTTTTTTGAAAACCAAGAAAATCTGGCCATCCTAACATTGCATTCTTTCATGGTGACTACTGCTTTTAGACAGAGAAAAGTCTGCAGTGAGCCCTGATCTCCACCACTTCTAGTATTATATTTCTGAGCCCCTTCATTACATGTGTTACCTGCCCAGCTATGTAGACATTCAAGTCTCTGCTCCTAGACAACCTTGTAGTCACACCCCTTTGAAACTCCCTTCCCCTCTCTGGTATGTATGTGTACAACTTTTTATTTATTTATTTTTTAAGTGCATATAAGGATGGATGAGAAAATATAAGTGACAACACACTGCGATATATAGGATGGTGAGAAGGTTATTAACTTTTTATTTATTTATATTTCTATGTATTGTTTTACTTGTTAGAACAAATATGCATTACATTTTAATTCAAAAGAAAATCTCTTAACAAAAACGCTATAAAAGACAGAAAGGAAAAAGGCTAGAGACAGAAAAAGATAGAGAGAATGAAGAAAAGAGCAAGAAAAAGAAAGTGGTTTTGACTTTGATTGAAAAGCATGGCTATATGCCTTCTACTGGAATTTAATGTGGGAAAGAATTCCACAGAAATGGTATAGTTTTGTCTGATGTCAGCCATGTAGTTAATATTAAACACTCTTAAAACTTACACATCCTCCGAAAACTCTCTATATTTGTACTAGAGAAGCTAGAAGTAGAAACTCCATTCTCTGATTTCTTCCTATACCACTTGCCCCTTCATTTCAAAAGTCTTAGGGAGTACCAGAAAAGGTTAGATAGTATTCAACTTCATTTTTAGGAAATGGAGATAGATTTTTTTCAAAAAGTGATATTTTAATTCTACTGTGCCTGGAGGCCCATTAAGTTATCTTTAAAACACTTCTCCCTAATAACATTCTGGCATTAGTTAGCTTCATTAGAATATCCTAAAGTTGGGCGGCACCTGTGGCTCAGTGAGTAGGGCGCCAGCCCCATATGCTGAGGGTGGCGGGTTCAAACCCAGCCCCGGCCGAACTGCAACAAAAAAATAGCCGGTCGTTGTGGCGGGCGCCTGTAGTCCCAGCTGCTTGGGAGGCTGAGGCAAGAGAATCACATAAGCCCAAGAGTTAGAGGTTGCTGTGAGCCCTGTGATGCCACGGCACTCTACCCGAGGGCAGTACAGTGAGACTGTCTCTACAAAAAAAAAAAAAAAAAAAAGAATATCCTAAAGTTGACAAAACCTCAGATTTTCAGTTGACAATATACATAGTATTAGTCTCTGTCCCATAACTCAATTTACTAGTTCTCTGGTTGGCATGAAAATGTGCGTCTTTAAAGAAACTTTCCGGGCGGCGCCTGTGGCTCAAGGAGTAGGGCGCCGGTCCCATATGCCGGAGGTGGTGGGTTCAAACCCAGCCCCAGCCAAAAACCACAAAAAAAAAAAAGAAACTTTCCAAGATTAAGAAGTTTCTGATGTCTAAACAAATGTAGGAAATTCTAGTTAGCTAAAATAAAAAAGAGAGAAGAAGTAACTTATCTGTGCTGAGAATGTAAGGAGAAAAAAATGAGGATTTTTGAACAGGTTTTGTTGTAAAAGAAGAACAATGTACAGACAAACTTGACTCTGAAGTAGAACATGTAGGACTTCAGTCTGGACAAGGTTAAATGAGTGGATTTTAAAGCTGCTGTCAACTGTGCTCCATCTGGCCGTGATTTTGTTGTTCTCAGAGTAGCTTTTCTTTCAACTCAAGGTCAGCGTCAATGTTGTCTTAAAATGTCAACGGGAGTAAATTTGATTCTGTAGGAGCCTGAGGCTGTTGCTTATATTTTCAGTGGTTCTGTATCTATTCCCGAATGCCCATTCAAATAATCATTCACATCATATATTAATAGAACTTACAAGGTTATACATAAAGTTTTTTGACAAAACCATCCTGAGAAAAAGTAATCCTAAATTTATTCTGTGAACTTTGGAAAAATCAAAGCTCTTTAATCGGAAGTTAATATTTACCTTGCATTGTTTTAAGTCAAGTACTTTTGCAAGGTGGAGGGCCAGTTGAGGGAAAGGGGTGGACAAAATCTGGCTTCACAAGATGAAGATTATTTAATAATTCCTCTAAAATATTATACAGTTTGGAATAGTGTTAAATAAAAAGAAAATGAAAAAAATGCATTTGTGACATTTGTGAGAGAACTGAGAAAAGAAGTTTTAAAAATAATTGAAGAATAAAGGTGCAGGTAGATAACAAGAGGCGTATCAATGATATTACTGAATTTGTTTTCTAACAAAATTATGTAGCTTTTTTTAGGAAAAAAATAGGAGTTTCAAAGAAGAAGCTGATCAGTTTACATGTTAAGAAGTTTTAAGTGAAAGGAAATCTAGATGGAAACTAGAATGTTCAAAAGTTGACTATAAACTTATGAAGCAGTTATCCACAAATTCTATGGGAAAGGCAAAGGCGTTCTTTGTATTTTTATTAAATTATTTGGTTTCAAAACACTACCCCAAAAGTCTGGGGCATTCTTCCATTGCAAGATGGAACAGTGTGGTCATCTCCTTGAACATGTCCTTGAATTGTCTTCTCATTGCTTTGACAATAGAAAACAACAGAAGTGATCCAATGTGACTGCCTTTTTTTTAGGATGTTTTCTTTGGAAATAATATCTTGAGAAAAACGTAGTGTCCATGCTGCAGGAAGTTCAAGCCATATGAAGAAGCTGTGAATTGTTTCTCTTGGCAATCCCAGCTGAGCCCATCCTATAGCCACTGGAGCCCAAGTTCCAGAAAACATAATTAACAAAAACATCTTAAAAGTGCATCCTGCAGCCTCTGCTCATCTATCTCTTGTCATCTGAGTCTTTTCAGCTGTGGTGTCCTTTCTGAATTCATGCCATACAGAACCTGTGAGATTAATAAAAAACAGTGCTGCTTAAATGCTAAGATTAAGATAGGCTGTTATACAGTAACAGTAACTAGAGTGGCCTTTCCCGCCTTTCAGATCTTGAGACACACAGATGCAGAAGTCATAACTGTTGTTTCCTGCCAAATTCCTGCTCTGCAGAGTCCATGTGCCTCATGAAATATTTTATACCTCTACGCTGGGGTGACTTGTTATACAGCAACCATAACTGTATATAGTCTTTTGCATATGGATGAAATTTATGGGTATATTCCATAAATATACTTGTACTCAAAATAATGCCTACACATATGAGGATTTTTCAGACTTCTTTGCTTTTATTTCACTAATAAAAATAGTTAACATTGAGCAGGTCCCCTTGAGCGAATATTTTCAAGACTGATTTATCTAGAAATGTAACAGCCTGGGTGGTGCCTGTGGCTCAAAGAAATAGGGCGCCAGCCCCATATACCAGAGGTGCCAGGTTCAAATCTAGCCCTGGCCAAAAGCTGCAAAAAAAAGAAAAAGAAAAAAGAAAAAGAAATGTAACAGCCTTTCACAATAAACTATAGAGTAAATGTTCTAGGTATCCTTATTAAATATCTAG
Organism: Nycticebus coucang; assembly: GCF_027406575.1. Taxonomy (NCBI): domain Eukaryota; kingdom Metazoa; phylum Chordata; class Mammalia; order Primates; family Lorisidae; genus Nycticebus; species Nycticebus coucang. The sequence continues at coordinate 42,734,853 of NC_069794.1, read as the reverse complement.
AGTGATAACATATACCATTCCACAAAACACTGTAAGGGAGGATCATTACTATTAGTCCAATTTTACACATAAAGAAACTAAAGAGCAAAGCAATGAAGTATTTTCTAAATTTATGTGATAGTTGTAGAGAAAATGTATAAACACACAATCTGTCCTGGGTCTCTGTGCTTTCACCCCCCTCCTTTCTCATGCCTCTCAACTACACCTAGTGAAAAGTACCTCAATTAAGATTAAACACTTGCTTGCAGACTATGCTTAAAGTAAATTCAAACATCCTAACCCCAGTTCCATGCTTCTTCATTCAGTGTGCCTCAACAAAATGATTCTAACTAATAATTCTTCTACTTTTCTGCATGAAATAAACAGTAGTGAAGTTAATTAAGATGTGCTTTTCTAAAAATACAAGGCTGAAAACTTGCACAAGAAGTATGTACATTGGGCATAGCAGGAAACCAATTAGGGGTCATTAAATAAAAGTGAGTTAATTAAGTACATTAAACTGTTTCTAGGCATGGTGATCTGACCTAAAAATACACATCCTTTTCCTGCTCTATTAAAATTGAATTGTGCCCTTGAAGATCTCTGCTTTTTGGAAAAAGCTAAAAGATATCTGGAAGGAGAAAATTAGAACATCAAAGGATGTTTACAATCACATAGGAATATCTTAGACTTGGGTAAAATGGTTTTCATCATGGATGCTTTAACAAGAAAGAAGTACTTAGCATGAAGGAAGAGTGACTTTCACCCCTCAAGGCTGATATTCCTTCAACTGGGAGGGATGCTTTAAACACAGAAAATACAGAAAGGAAAGAGCTATTTCAGGTAAATCAACTGTGGGTGATTTACCACGTTCTGTTGGTGAGGGACAACTGTTCATCTTAATCACTCTCATGCCCTCTTTCAGTATGTTACATTCAGAGAACAGGTGTATTTCTTCCTTGTCATTTTCACAGTTCTTTGGGCATGTGTTATCTCTTCTGTATAAGATGCTGTATTTGAACTAACAGTGGCTGCTATATTTGGCAATTCATATGACCATTGATTTGGCCCAGTTATTTTTCAAGCATCTTTAATATCATCTTTATTCTATTATCTACGGTTCTGCTAATTTTAATCAGCAGACATAAATAACCTTTGAAAAATGTCATAACTCTTTTCTATTTTAATGTCCTTTGTTGTGGCTCCTCTACTCAGATTTCTTTTTTGATTAAAAAAAAATAATTAATGCAATCAATCATATATTTCCACGGCTAACCTTGGAAATTTTCTCTACCAATCTCTTCATTAATTTCTTCCTTCTTTAAAACTATTTATTCTATAAATTGAATTAGTAGTATTAATTTTTTTCTCTCTTTTCTTGTAGGAATAGATAGAGCAACTTATTTCAGATTATTTCCTCAGTTGTTTTTTTAGGTTTAGAAGGGTATTTTCTCATTGGTCAAACCACAGATAAGTCTTGTCTAATTACTATCAGGGCAGCTTTTTTGAACTTGTTTTGTAATTAAACTTTTAGCTTCCTTCTGATCACCCATTTTTGCTTTATTCTCTTTGTCCTTTTCATTAACTTGGTTTTACTTTTGAATTTTATTTCACTGCAAAGTGTGCCATAACAATTTTCTTTAATCCAGGCTTTATTTTATTAAACTAGGTGGCAGCCATTTCTCTCCAATACCATTTTAAAATAAAATAAAAGACAATATTCAATGGCCAATTCTACTTGATGTTTTGATGTATCTTCTAGATCTTCTGAGCATGATTGATATTATGTACTACATATTTTATGTTGTGTGTATATATTATTTATAATAATGTGAATAGCTCATTTATATATATGTATATATATACAAGTAAGCATTTCAAATCTGAAAATCACAAATGAATCAAAACTTTTTGAGAACCAATATGATGCTCCAAGGAAATGCTCATTACAGAATGTTGTATTTTGAATTTTCAGATTTGTGATGTTCAACCAATAAGTATTGTTGAAATGGTCAAAATCAATAAAACACTGTAATCCAAGACATTTCTAATCTCAAGCATTTCAGATAATGGGTAACCAACAATATGCACACCTAATGCACTGTTTTATTTAATTAAAATAATTTCTTTCTAAACTATGGATGTATCCAAAGGGGATCCCATTTGGATCCTTAGAGTAAATAGCTCTTAATATTGACTATACATACTTTATTTTATAATCAAATGTACATGATTTTTAGAAGTAATATAAGGACCTCTAAAAGAATTGATTCATTTTATAAAGTCCTATCATGATAGAGGTCTTGGCCATCTCTCTAAACTCTGCCACAATCCTTTACTTTCTCTGTTATAGTAATAATAATCTATTTGCAATTTTTAAAATATGATTACATCATAGAATTTCACTTTTTTGGCATTGAATCCAGGGAGAATTATTTTTTTCTCTGTGTTTTCTCAACAACTAGCAGTAGGATAGTATAAATACATGATGAGAAAATGAATAAACAGCTTGTCTTTTCAACATTTCTTATACCTAAAATGCTTCATCCGATATTTATTTATTATGTGCAAACTTTCTCAAAAGTATGGACCATGTACTCACATAATTCAAGTTTTACTTAGTTCCATACTTTTGGAGAATTTAGCTCAAAGACGATTTGAATTGCCTAAATATCAAAGCCAGGACTGTGAGTCAGGCTTGCTCTATCCTACTGCCCTAGATTTCCTGGGGGTCCTAAAAATGTATTTTGAAATAGCCATTGTAACAATATTATGTCAGTGCATTAATAGATACATATTTTTAAATTTGAAGCAGGTGTTGGTTTTTTAATAATGAGAAACTTTTCAGAAGTGACAAATAACAGCTTTACAATTCTTGTCAATAAAGCAAGTATTGGCAAATTCACTTAACAGTTTTAATGAAGGAATTGTAGCACTGATTCTGTTGCAGAGTTCTTGGCAAAAGTGCTGCTCTTTGTGATGGGAATAATTATCACTGTACAGTAGGCATAAAAATACCCCCCACAACAGTCAAACACGCAGAAACGAAATACAAGTTAGAAAAATTTGTGGAAGCATGATTGATTGTGGAGCATGATGATGCCCTAATACAGAGCCAATTCCTCTTGTATTTTAATATTTTTTAAGATGAAATCAACATATAGGGCAACATATATGGCTAGAGTCATGTCACGAAACTCAGCAGTGACTCCCCTTGGTATAGATAGTTTATGGAACTTGGAACTTTTCCAAGTCTCCCCCTCCAGCACTATTTGTCTGCTTTTAATCCCTTGATTAAATGGTATCCTGTTCATACTAAAAAGCTCTTTGCAAAGTTGGAATGCAGAGATGTCAATAGAGCTTATATAATGATGCATTTGGCCACCTGTAATGGAAAAATACATAATTTTTATCCAGCAGGTCTAATTGGCCACTTTTCTAATGCGTAGTATCTCCCTAATGTCCTTAGCTTTATGATCAAAATCATCTGTTCATTTGCATTTAATAATTTGTAACATGATATTGAAGTGGTGTGTGTGTGTGTGCATATATGGCTTTACATAAACCAAACTCGTAAGATAAGTTTGGTTTATTTTATATTGTTTCTGTACTCACTATTTTTTGTTAACAAATTTTAAGTTAATTATTTGTAAGTGGTATAGTAGCGTCAGAAATGCAGCCTTCATCTTAACAACAAATAAAACTGTAGTTTATCATGCTTAATCTGGCAAACATAAGGAGGGATAAATGCAAAGATTTGCAAAGAAAACACTGCAACTTGCCCCTTGAAATTTTGCTATGGTATCTGAATTTGAAGGCTTCATTTTTCATCACCAGAATTTGCTTCAGTCATCTCAAAGACACTGTTTCAAATGTTTCCCAAACACTGTTCCTTAAGCAGAGAATCCCACCAGCATTTTCTACTCTAGACAGACAGCTTGTTTCTTGTTTCGGTGAAAAAAGAAAATAGAGGCCATCTGTTGAAACTTCCCTCTATTTTCTCCTTTTCCCTGTTTAAACTTGTCTACGGAGGACAATAGCCCCTTCTATGAACTTCATGATGTCACCTTGCATGTTTTTAGTAAGCTTGATCTTTCAGTTATGCTTCTAGATTTTATTTTGAATCTCTCATCCCCTAATGAGAGACATTTTAAAAGAAGACAATAAACACATTTTAAAAGAAGACAAAAATAAACCAAGAAAAAAAACGCTCACATCTTCACCTCCAACCACATTCCATGCTATTTTCTTTTAAAATCTAATTTTCCTAAAATCACTCATTAGTCTCTCTTTATTTCCTCATTCCTTCCTGCCTTTCTTTTATAATGCATTACTGAAGGCAAACAATCTATTAAATGCTTACTATACTCAGGATAGTCGGCTGCATGTGGGGTATATACCTACTTGTAAGTCAGAGTTACATGAGTCTGACCTATATAAAAGCACATATTTTGACAATCCTACGAAATTGAGAAATATATGAGATTGAAAGATCGCTATTCCTTGAATTAAGCACTCTTTAGAAGTCAGCTAGAGAGAAGTAAACATCCAATATATATTCAGGAGTTACCTAATTTATAACTTTATACCCTTCACTTAATAACATTTACTGAGAAACGACCACATGCCAGACACTCTATTAGGCTCTGAGTATCGATAAAAGAATGAAACAATGGCATGGCCCCAAGGTAAGAAAATATTTAGTGATGTTGGTGGAATAACTATGGAGGCAAATGAGAAGTATCTACTTCAGCCTGGGTTAGCAAAAAAGATCCTAAGAGGTTATTTGTAAGTTTTCCACAGGTTCTTTGCTTAGATCTCATAAGATGAAATCAAAGCAAACTGTTGGGGTTGCAGTTCCCATCTGACCCTGGCACTCTTTTTCCAAGCTCACAGTAAGATTGGAGAAGGAACCACCAACAGGTATCCAGATACTAATTTCTGGAACCTGTGAATACTACCTGACCAGGCAAAGTCAGTATCTTCAGGTTATCCTGGTGATCCCTAACTGCAATCAAGAGGAAGGCACTTACACAGAAAGAAAGGCCATGTGATGACAGAGCAGATAGAGATTTGAGATGCTGGGTGGCGCCTTGTCTCCGTGGGTAGGGTGCTGGCTGGCTCCATATACTGATAGTGGAGGGTTCAAACCCAGCCCCAGCCAAACTGCAACAAAAACTAGCTGGGTGTTGTGGCGGGCGCCTGTAGTCCCAGCTACTCAGGAGGCTGAGGCAAGAGAATCACCTAAGTCCACGAGCTGGAGGCTGCTGTGAGCTGTGATACAACAGCAGTCTACTGAGGGTGACAAAGTGAGATTCTTGTATCTAAAAAAAAACAGAGAGATTTGAGATGCTGACTTTGGAGATCAGAGTGATGTTGCCACAAGCCATAGAATGCAGGCAGCTCCCAGGAGCTGGAAGAGTCAAGGAACACTTTCTCCTCTTGAGCCTTCAGAGAGTGTTTTGGGCCTACTGAAAACTTAATTTTGGCTCAGTGATACAGATTTTAGACTTCTGGCTTTCAAAACTGTCCTAGAATACATAGCTTTTACTTTAAGCAACACACTTTGTGATAAACTGATATAACAGCCACAGAAATCTAATATCCTAACTGTGGGCAAAATTTATATCTTTGTAGTTGTAGGACCGTGGTCACCATTTTCCTGATAGATCATTGCCAAAGCTGTTTGCTGTTCCTTTCCACGTGGTTTCCCTAGCAGTTTACAACGTAGGTCTTTAGTTTATTTTAAATCACATGGAGTGAATCTCTCTTACTTTCTATTCTGTAACCAGCTGGAGAAAACTTTCCAAACATAAAGGGCTCATGTGCTTAGGTCAGAACCACAAGGATAATCCCCTTATCCAAAGGCCAATTGATTTGAGACTTTAATTACAACTGGAAAATCCCTCTACAACAGTTTCTGGTGTTTGATTAAATAAAGGAGAAGTAGCCTATAGACAACTTGGGGCATCGTCTTAGACTCCTGCCTACCACTGTCTCTTCATTATCCAGATGCTGTTTTCTCTCTCTGTGTGATGAGAAGAATCATATAGGCTTTTGCAAAAAATACTTATTCCAAGACATCTATTTAGATTTACAGAAACAAAATTCAAAAAGATGTCTATAAATAGAGGTAGCAACAGAAGTATGAAAAGACAGAATGTCTTTCTTTGTTTAAAAAAATAGGTAAACACTAACGTAAGATTAATAATGTTGCATATTTTTAAACTGTGTACATTAGAATTTCTCATATACCCCTCACTTTTCCAAATGATCAAAATTTTCCAATATATATATATTTTAAAATATTCCGGTTGTTGATGGTAAAGTTACCTGTTCTTATTCTTTTTCTAAAGTGACCAGCAGGCTACACATTCCAGCCTCCATTGCAATTTGAAGTATGACTATGCAATTAAATTTCTAAGAATGATATATTTCCCGAGGTTATCATTACTATGTTCCTTGGGCAAGAATTTAAAGAGGAATAAGTCTCCTCCCAGGCATTCCTTTACTTTTCTTAATTGTTGAGACCTGGGTATGGTAAGCCATCCAAGACAATGGACCTTCCACAGCTATACCCAAGGATGTTGTTGGAACCTCCAAAAGAAGAAAAGTGGATTTTCAATCAATAATTCAGTAAGAGCCTTTTGCCAGTCTAAAAGAACCTTGAATGTTTAGGTGAAAAAGAACCATATTTTTATATCTGAATTCTTGTATATAAGAGTCTATTTTTATAGTACTTTCCCTTACCCTAATGAATATGATAAAACTTACTTGGTATTATTTTCTGGAAAAGCAAGTCATACAAAGAAATTATTGTATCTCTCTCTCTCTCTTCTTTTCTTGGCAAACACATGGTGCTTTATTTCGTGTTTTTCTGGATTGCAGAAGTGTCAAGAGTGGGCTGAGACCCCTGGAGGGCACAGAGGCAGGTGGGCATCCCCCCAGACCTCTAGGGGTAGAGGTGGGGGGAAGCAGCAGAAAGAGGTGATGCTCTTGTAGCTCCTCCCAAGGTCAGCCCCTTTCCCAGGCTCCCAGTCCAGGAAGGATTCAGGGTCCAGTAAAGGACCTCCATCCTTGAATGAGGCCATTGTATGTGGACAGGGTGTTTATCATCCTAAGGTATGGAGTCAGGCAGAAGTTCTCCTCCCAGCTGGTGGCCTCCAAAGGTGATTGTTGGTCAGGGAGCCAGATGTACACATAAGATAGGACCTTTTTATGGGGCCCCCTGCACTGGGAGTGGCAGTGAGGCATGCTGAGGATAGGGCTTCAGTTCCAGTTTTGCCTTGGCTTTATGACCTTGAGCAAGTCTTTCTTTGGGCATCTGTCTTCTGCTCTATAACATCAGGAGGCTGCACTGGACGATCTCTCAGTCTTCCAAGTTCTATGGACTAAAACTCCCCTCCCCACTCCAGCACACCCTCAGACTGGGATGATGATACTAAAAGGGCGTTCTTAAGGCAGGAAGATGATGGTCTCAGCCCCCTAGGTGGAGGCCAGAGTGCGCTGCAAAATGCTGGTGGGTGAGCAAGTTAGTGGGCGGGCAGGCAGGCAGACAGACAGACAAGGTGCTATAGGAATAAGGAGAGGGTGGCCTGGCCAGGGAAGAGGGCACCCAAGCCCAGCCCACCCAATCTCTCAGCTACAATCCTTGCCCTGTTGGAGTCAGAGAAAACACATCCAGTGTGTCTTTGGGTAGGAAAATGGCTTTTGCGAAAAATACTTTCCTGTAAAGCATCAAAAAATCTCAGAGAAAACCTTGGCGCAAGTTCCTTTCTCTTTCTAAAAGAAAGTTCAATGAATTTCTTTTAGTTGAAGCAAAGTTTCATAAGCAGAACTTCATAAAATATGTGATGCAACATTTTGGTGTCCACTGGTAAATTTAGTAAGAAAGAAAATGTTCTAATTATTTCATATTAAAGATAATGCCATTTTCATTCATTCACATTCAGTAATGTCTATTAGAACAACAATAAAATTCTACCTGTCAACCAACACTGACAGACTTTCAAAAGCTAGTACAACTATAACAAATATATCATGAATAAAAATAACAATTCTCAGCTACATAATTTTCTCCAGCACAATGTTTTAAACTGTCAGTTTAAGCCATATATATCCTCCATAATTTGGGGCGAAATGTGATATTTTATGAACTAGTGACTTGTTTGCTGTTCTTCGTATTTAAGTATAAATTGAAGACATAAATTCAAGTATATGTGTATGAACTAACATTGAACAATATGATCCTCAGCAAGTAATCTAAAATGATTTACAAAAAGCAAATTATATGCTATTGAAGAGAGCTGTCATCTTGTTATTTTTTTTTAGACTTCTTTTATTTATTTATTTATTTTTTTTTATTAAATCATAACTGTATACAATGATATGATTATGGGGCATCATACACTCTGTCATCTTGTTATTGAAGACAAATCTCTTTCAAAAGAACTCAGGTTTTTAAGAACCTAGTTGCATAATATTTTTGTTTTTTATATGCACATATATGTAGGTATACTTCCAAATGATTTGCTGATTTACTCTTCTCATAATGTATAAGGTAGTACATACCTCTTTGGTTTATTGATGAATAAAAGTCATTGAAGGATAAAAAATAGGAAACTGTATAATGCAGGAATGAGACACCTGATTAAATTTTTACAGGTGAATATGACTTCCATTCAAGGTCCAAAAACAACATTAAAACAAGTGCACTATTGGGTAGCAGTGACTTTTTCTAGGAACTAGTAAATTCCATGTATCTAGAAGTAGTTTCATGGGATTCTATATACATGAGAAGAAAACATTCTGTGTACAGGTACTGAGAAAACAGAGCGTAATTTTATTCAGAAGGAATATCAGGATAGGGTAGAGTTGGAGAAAGAGGAATATTAAGTGAATTACAAGGTAGAATTTTGAATATGATGTTAAATGATAGTAACCCAAATATTAGAACTACTGTACAAGACAATGACTCAGCTATAGAAAAAATAATCTAACTCATTACTTAGTTAATTCAAAAAAAATGTTAATTAAATTTCCAGGAATAATTTTAGGTACTGAGTATACAAAGTTGAACAAGACATATTTATTTTGTATAAGAAAGGATATTTAGGGCAGCCCCTGTGGCTCAAAGGAGTAGGGCGCTGGCCCCATATACTGGAGGTGGCAGGTTCAAACCCAGCCCCAGCCAAAAACTGCAAAATAAATAAATAAATAAATAAATGATATTTAGTGATAGACATATTACAAATACAGGAAGTGCGGCATGTGCTGTAATTGAAGTCTTCGCATATAATTTCTGACATGGTGTGCACATTGGGCATGTTAAAAGAAGGCACAGAAAGCTTCACAAATTTGTCAACACCCAAACTTGTGTAATTTGCAGAGCTTTTATTCATGGATGTAGTGAGGGATTTGGGAAAAATACTTAAAGAAAGAAAACAAATCGTACGTGTAAAAACATGGTAACATGAAAATTCCTGGCACATTCTTGATATGTAGTAACTGCTTATGAATAAAGCAAACTATCTGAGAGATAAATGGTAGGTGCCAACTCTGAGAAGGACAGGGCTATAACCAAATTGGGAAGGACTCACTGTGTAGAAATAAAGCTACAGTCTGCCTTGGAGGGTCCTTAAATTTTCTACTTTAGTGGAGTTAATGTACTAGTTTTACCTTTAAGAAAATTAGTTTAAATGAAGGAAATATTAGTCTGGTAGAAAGACTGGAGGCAGCAAGAATAGTTAAGAAAATATTATAATGTTTAATGACAGAGTTGAAGAAAAACTCAATAAGTGTGGGGGCAGATACACTGAAGAGAAATTAATATTTCAGAAATCCCTCTGGAACATAGATAATAGGGCTAATTTAACTAGCATAAGTGAGGTATAAGAATGAGGGATCACATATGATTTTCTAGCCCAGATATTTTATGGATAGTAGCATCATTAATTGCCTTTTAGCACTTTGCATAGAGGCGGAAGAACAAAATTTGAGAGAAATAATGACTGATTTAAGAATTTCTGTTGTAGCTGTACTTGTGGAATGCACTGAATGTATTGCCTTAGAATGTATTTGTTATCGTTGTTATATGCCCTTGCAAAATCAAGGCTAGAAATAAAGAGTTATGATGCATAAAACTAGAGAGGACAACAAAAAATAAAGGTCATCATGTAGTGTCAATTTTGCAATTAGAGTTGAGAAGATTGTGAGCATGTAGCCTGAAGAAATAACTACTTGCCTGTCACTGTTCCAATCTTCATCATAAAAACTTTAGCAGGATCTGATTTTTATTTTCAAGAAGAGTTAATGTCTAATGATTAGCCTATGATTCATCTTGTTTGTCTCTTACAACAAATTTTAGTTATGCCAAGAACTGACTTAATAGGAAAAATCAGTAAGCAGAAATTGGCATGCTTATTCAATCTTCTGGAAGTGAAGTCCAGACTCTGAAGGATAGTTTTCTGGAAATAGCTTAAGCTCATAGAAGTCTTTATAGAAAAGTAGCTAATGATTTTAATCTATCTCCAAAGCAAATTTTTGCTATCCTCCCTCTTTTGTTCTCCTTTACCCAGTGTTTTAGTCTGTTTGCGTTGTTATAACATATCACCACAAACTGGGTATTTTATAAAGAACATAAGTTTATTAGCTCACAGCTCTGAGGACTGGAAAGTCCAAGTTCAAGATGGGAACATCTTGCAATGGCTTTCTTGATGCCTTATTCCATGACAGAAGGGTAAAGGCATGACCAGAGAGAGCAAGAGAGGGCCAAACTGTGTGTATTTTTTTTTTTAATAAGAAACCTACTCCTGTGAATGCACCCTCTCCACCCCCTTTATTTTTTTTGTTTGTTTTGAGACAGAGCTTCTCTTGTCACTGTTGGTAGAATACCATGGTGTCATAGCTCACAGCAACCTCAAAGTCATGGGCTTAAGCAATTCTCTTGCCTCAGCCACCAAAGTAGCTGGGACTACAGGCACCCAACCACAATGCCTGGATATTTTTAGAGATAAGGTCTTACTCTGCTCAGAGTGCTCTCTAACCTGTAAGCTCAGGTCATCCACCCACCTTGGCCTCCCAAGTGCTGAGATTACAGGCATTAGCCAACGCACCCAGCCTGGAACCCCTTTTAGCATTAACTCATTTATAAGAGATGTTCCCATATACAAATATCTCCCAAAAGGCCTCACCTCTAAATACCACCAAGTTTCCAACATATAAACAAACTTAAGGGGACCCAATCAAACCATAGCAATCAGAGCATTACAAATAATGTCCATTATTGATAATTATATGATAATTAGGATATTCATCATTGTGAGTGACAAGCCTTTAATAAAAGCATATGGGTGATCAATTTTATGTGAGACCGAAAACCAAAACTGGTTATATTTGTTGTTCTGTGAATGTATCAAATCATGGATAACAATATCTAAAAGTTTTTCTGGAGCACAGAAATCAGTAATGGTAGGAAGAATAGTTGCTACTCCCTAAATACAGAGGTTATTCCTGAGGGCTACTATTTCCATTGTATGATCACACACATACAAATGTGTGTACGCATATAAATTCTAAGTTTGGATGATTTGGAAATTGACATGCTTCATTTAAAAAGTAGGAATGGGAATAAGAATGTTTGAGTAAAAATGACTGGTTAATAAATATGCAGAAAATAAGAGTGTGGGCGGCACCTGTGGCTCAAAGGAGTAGGGCACCGGCCCCATATGCTGGAGGTGGCAGGTTCAAACCCAGGCCTGGCAAAAAACTACACAATAAAAAAAAAAAGAAAAGAAAAAAGAAAATAAGAGTGAAAGAACTAAGAGGTTACTTAAGTGTGAAAATAGGAAGAACTTTTAAGGGCTCTCGAAAACAGAGCTTCTTTCCCATCTAATTCATATAAAAGGTATAAGATGGAAGAAACCTATCCCAGACCTTATGAAAATACTAATTTTAGTCAAAACACCAATTCAGATCCTGAAAACCCCAGAATAGCAAACAAAATAAGTAAGTAAATATACCAAATATTCTCTCTTTTTCGTGGTAAAGGATCTTACAGAGACCTGGTTATTTTTGAAGCATAAGTGGGGGGAAACTAACCTTCCAGTAAATCAAGTTATGCAATTGCACATTGCAAAGCAACCTCTACTATCTATCCTTCATCAGACAACATTTCTCTGAATATATTTGAACTAGTCCAGGAAAAAAAAAAAATGCTTGAACACTGAGTGTCTGAATCCTCCAGAACAGCACCGCGGCTTCTAGTGAGCACCATTTAATTCCACTCACACCTGTTGCAATATCAGAAGTTCCTCCAACTGAACGTGGCTTGTTTGTTTAATTCCTCCTCTGAGATTAACTCTTTACCTTTGCCTCTTCCTGGTTTGAAGAAATTCAAAATTGAATTTTTTAAATTCATCCTTCCTTTAGCAATGTTAATTGATGTTTGAACATTTCAGCTTCTTCATTCCTATCACATCCCCTTACTATGTGCTCCATCCAAGCTTGGGGAATATTCAGCTTTTTTTAACTTTACAATGACCACTAAGGCCTCATGTATGGCATGTGTTCTAGGATCTGGGGTCATTTCACCTGGGCACAGAAAGGGTAACTTAAATAACTTACTTTGCATGTCACCGTGAGCTACTTTGTTCTGTCTCCTAATTCCTCTGAAGCCAAGGCTGAAATATTTAACCACGTTTGTAGAGGGTCTCTGGGTATACTCCTGGAATCCTTATTGCACATGACATTGTAAAACTGTAGAGAGTAAGGCGACACTTTCTATATTTCCCCAAGAATGACTTGATTATATTTTTAGTAAGCCTGCTGAAAAGCTAGACATAAAAGTGGGTTAGGACATGTATAAGACTGTTTCTTTTATGGCATAATAAAAAAGTCATGAATAAAATGTGACAAGGGTCTACAAACTCTCACGCCGTATGAGGTGCATAATCAGTAGAGTACAACAATTATATCATGGTGCCTGAAATCAATATTTTAAAGTGTAGTGCCTTCTCTCTTTTTCCTCAGAATATGACTAAAATCAATCTACAGCTACCACTCATACTTAGTGAAGAGACTTTTTGATTATCCTCTTGAAATTATCTCCTCTTAATACATGTAACAGTCTCTTCATTCTCAAAATCCATTTATCTTTGTGGATATAATGCTAATATCTTGAATACAAGTCTGAGTTATCATCCTTGGTGTAGCAACGGTGTCCAGCAAAACTAATTCCAGAGCTTGCATTGTTAGAATTATGCATATTAAAGGAGTTCTTAATATAAACTTAATACCGGTTAGCAGAAGAGCAAATTTTATTTTTACTGTTGCCAAGCTGATTATCTTATTTGGATGTTATTTCAAGCTTTGTTTCTCTGTAGCAGGAAATTAATATGATTAGCCAAAAGTTTGAGCCCTTTCTGAGTGAATGCCTATACTTCTGCTTATTATTTCTACAGTGTTCTGAGTCCATCTCTTGAGATTTTGGTGAGATTTTTTCCTTTAAGAATCAGAAACTCTCCCTTATATGTGACACTTTTCTGGTTCAGATTGTAAAAATAAAAAAGTGTGGGTCTGTGCACTTCTTAGGATTTCTAATGGGCCATTGTGGCCCATTTCCAAGATTGCCCCATAACCACTGATATCTGACATTCAGGACACATAAATAAAGGAAATGGAAATTATGTAATTCATACTGTCACAATAATGACAGTATGAATTACAATAATAATGTTTTAGAGGTGTGATGATTAGAGAATCTCCCAGATACAGTTTACATTAAACTACGTTGGCTGACAATGTATTTCAGGAAACTATTGAATCAAAAGATTAAACTATTTAGAAATTATAATATCCATATTACCCAGATATAAATGATCAACTAATATAAACTCTCATGGGAAATTTTTTTTTTCCTTTGAGACATAGTCTCACTCTGTCACCCTGGGTAGAGGGCCATGTCATCATAGCTCATGGTAACCTCAACCTCTTCGGTTTCAGCAATACTTTTGCTTCAGCCTCCTAAACAGCTGGGATAAAATCACCTGCCACAACACCAGGACAGTATTTCTATTTTTAGTAAGGATTGAGGTCTTGCTCTTACTCAGACTAGTCCTGAACTCAAGGAGTCCACCTGTCTTGGCCTCCCAGAGTGTTAGGATTATAAGAATGAACCACTGTACCAAGCTCCTGATGAGATATTTCTAAGGGAATCACCTTGTGTATATATAGAGAGAAAAATGCAAAGTTATCCATCAATGCTGTTGAGTGGTCACAGATCGGAATGCCTCCTTCAACTGTTGTCATCTTCTTTCTTTCCACTAACCATTACCCCTGGATGGGTAGTGTTCTCCTATGTTATATGTCCTCCGTTCCATAAATGATACATCCTTCCCATTTCCCCAATTTTCTAAACCACAGTTTTTGACATAATATAGAGAGATTCATTTTACCACATAGATTGATATTCAATTTTTCTGCCACCTGCATACTCCCCAGATTTTATTTAGTTTTGGATGGGGAAAAGGTTGGTGATTACTTCTTTTTTTTTTTTTTTTTTGGTTTTTTGGCCGGGGCTGCGTTTGAACCTGCCACCTCTGGCATATGGGACCAGCGACCTACTCCTTGAGCCACAGGCGCCGCCCGGTGATTACTTCTAATTATACTACAGATTTAAAAGAAAAAAAACATAAATATGAACTCACCTTATGATTTTGTTATCTAACCTACATAAAATAAAGTGGTTTTGTTTATTTTTCTTTGTAATTTTTTTTTTTTTTTGAGCATAATACTTCTTGAAGCCATCTGCAGGATTTCTCTTGTTTCACAGTAGATAATGGTTTATCTCCTTCCACTTTTCTCATTTCTTCTGCTGAAAACTACGAAATCCTTTATTTTTTGTGTTTTCATTTTGAATTATAAATTCCTCTTCTGGTTTAGCCTTTCCTCAGTGTCAGAGATGATAGTTTTCCCCTCTTTCCTGAATTTCTGTTCCTTGTATTGCTCACAAGCCGAGTGATGAGATTTCTCCAGTAAGAAAAGTGTGTCTGCACTTTTTTCTAGTTTCATTTGTAACTAATGAGTAAAGAATATAGCTGTTCACAACTTCAACTTCCATCTACCAGAAGAACAAATTTTTCCATTTATGGGACCTCCTTGAAAATCTGTAACACCCATAGTACTGAACAACTCTGTCAATTCTTCCATAATCTTTGTGTATTCTAAAATAATTATCCATGTTTTTTCAAATTGACAGGTTATTTCTTCCTATAACCTGTGTTCTACTGTGTTTGAGGACCAAAGAATGTACTGAGCATTTTCACTAGCCTTTTGTCATGGAATAAGAGGCACATGTTTTTCATATCACATTGAAGGACATAATTCATTTTCCTGAAGTTTCTTCTTCAGATCACTTGGAAAATCCTTCCTAGAAGCCATAATTGTTCTTATTATATCTATTTTCATTTTATGCATTTCCCAAACAGGTTGAGGACTTGTGTATTATGTAACAACAACAACAAAGTGTCCAATATCTTCCAACCTAGGAGAGTAATAGGAAAATTATTATGATGGATGAGGCCCCCACATAGCATCAGAAAGGGTTTAATATAATTGTGGAGATATTTTTAAAATAGTACCTATTTATAATATCAAGAAAACATATGGTTATGTGTCAAAACATATCTGGAATATAATCTTGTTTTACCATTTCCAATCCCACAACCCCAGATTAAGCCACTGCCATCTTTATCCTGGATTATCACAAGAGTTTAATAAATGTTTTTCAGGCTAATTTCTCTCTAGTGTATTTTAAAACAGAGGAACTAGGGAGATTCTTTTAAGACTAAAAGAATGTTTGGTATAAATCAAACATACCATTATATCTCTTTCAGTTTCCCACCTCAATCAGTGTAAAAGCAAAGTTGTTACTATGAGCTACAAGGAGCTGTATATGCTCTTTTTTTTTTTCTTTTCTTTCTTTTTTTTTTTTTTGGTCATTGGCCAGGGCTGGGTTTGAACCCGCCACCTCTGGTATATGGGACCGGCATCCTACTCCTTGAGCCACGGGCGCTGCCCTGTATATGCTCTTTACACATGCCATCATTGTGACTTAATTTTCAAATAGCTCATACATAACATTCCACTTCTACCCAGTACCTCCAGCCCTGTCTCATGCATTCAGCACCAGTTTCACTAACCTTCCTAATCCTTGACCTCCATATACACTCCTCAAGGCCTTATACTTGCTATATTCATTTACCTACAACTCTCTTCCAGATTTCTGATATGTAAGTCTAAAGAATCTATGAAAAAGAATCACAGCCTCAAGGTCACAAAAACACTGGAAATATAAGAGATACCTGGACATGAAAAAGAAGCTTCAAATAAAATGAAATACCTGGGAATATACCTAACAAAGAACATGAAGACTCTCTACAGAGATAATTATGAAACCCTGAGAAAAGAAACAGCAGAATGTGTTAACAAACAGAAGAAAACACCATACTCATGGCTAGAAAGAATCAACATTGTTAAAATGTCCATACTAATAAAGTGATCAACAGATTTAACGTAATCTCCATTAAAGTACCACTACCACACTTTGAAGAACTTGAAAAAAATAGTACTTCATTTCATATGAAAACATATTAAATGTATAGCCAATGCAATTTTAAGAAATAAAAACAAATCTGGAGGCAACATGTTACCAGACTTCAGGTTATATTACAAGTCTACAGTGATCAAAACAGCATGGTCTGTCACAAAAATAGAGATACAGATCTATGGAATAAATATAGAATCTAGAGATGAAACCAGCTGCATGTCACCATCTGATCTTCCATAAACCAAACAAAAGCATACACTGGGGAAAAGAATCCCTATTTAATAAATGGTGCTGGGAGAACTGGTTAGCCTCATGTGGAAGACTAAAACTGTACCCACACTTCTCACACTTACAAAAATTAACCCTTGCTGGATAAAACATTTAAATTTAAGACACAAAATGATAAAAATTTTAGAAGAAAATGTTGGGAAAACTCTTTAGAATATCAGCCTAAGAAAATATTTTATGAAGAAGACCTTTGGGAATTGCAGCAACTCCCAAAATAAATAAATGGGGCATGATCAAGCTAAAAAGCTTCTACACAGCTAAAGGAACAACAACTAAAGCAAACAGACAACCATCAAAATGGGAAAAGATATTTTCATGCTGTGAATCTGACAAAGGGCTGATAACTAGAATTTATAGAGACCTCAAACTAATCAACAAGAAAAGAGCAAATGATCTGATTTATTATTGGGCAAGACACATGAACATAACCTTTTCTGAAGAAGACAGACGATCACCAACAAACATATGAAACAACGCTTGTCATCCATAATCCTTAGAGAACTGCAAATCAAAACCACCTTGAGATACCACCTAACCCTGGTGAAAATAGCCCACATCACAAAATCCCAAAGCTGCAGGTTATGACTTGTATATGGAGAGAAGGGAACACTTTTCCATGACTGGTGGAATTGCAAACTAACAGCCACTATGAGAAAAAGTATAGAGAATTCTCAAAGAGCTAAAAGTGAACCTTCCATTTAGTTCTGCAATCTCATAGTGGGTATCTACTCAGAAGAAAAAAAATCATTTTACCTCAAGGAGACTTGCACTAGAATGTTTATTGCACCTCATTTTCACAATTGCCAAGTGAAGGAAGCAAATGCCCATCAATCCATGAATGAGTTAATAAACTGTGGTATCTGTACACCATGGAATACTATTCAGTCAAAAAAGACAGAGATTTTACATCTTCTGTATCAACCTGAAATAAAGATACAGATCTATGGAATAGAATGGAGTTGAAGAACTCCATTCCCTGAATGAAGTTGAACATAACCTGAATGGAGTTGAAGAACATTCCCCTTAGTAAATTATCACAAGAATGAAAAAGCAAGTACCCAGTGTACTAAATACCAATATGATACAAGATAAAAAACTACTTGGCCTCAAAGAGAAAAACACAATTAAATTCAAGTGGGGGGGGGGACACAATGCAAGGGTATACAGCACACCCCTGAGTAAAGGGATCAACTACAAATTAGAAAAACACAATTAAATTCAAGTGGGGGGGACACAATGCAAGGGTATACAGCACACCCCTGAGTAAAGGGATCAACTACAAATTAGACTTAACCTAACAAATGCAAACAATATAACCTTATCGTGTACCCTCATAATAATTTGAAATTTAAAAAAAGAAAATGTAACAAGCTAAATAACTTACATACTAAAATTGAAAGGAGGATTTTGGAAATATAAATTTAAAAATCAGCAAGTTTTAAGGGATATAGCTATTATAACCAAAAATGTACTTCATATACTTGATATTTTAGTATAATTAATATTAATATATTTTAAAAATAATATATTAATATATTTTAATTGAAGATCATTTAAAAAATTTCAACAACAGTGACTTTGAGAAAGAGATACTTTACCAATTTGAAGATAGAGAACAATCTATATCTTCATAACATTTAATAAAGACTTTAAATCTCATTTTAAAAGATGATCATTTGATTGAGAGTAAGTAAAATCTCTCAGTAAGAGTTAGCTATTATACTTATCTCTACAGATAGATGAAAGTTTCCTTCTTTTTCTATTACAATATGCTAATTTTTTTTCTTTTTTTTAGGTTCTAAAGGTATAAATTAATTTTGTATTAGAGAAAAGGAAGGGGGGGAAGACAAGTAAGAGAAAGACAAGAGAGCAGAAAGCAGGGGTGAGGACACCGAGAATGGCTTTGATATAGGGCAGGTGGTGCCCTGCCTTGGAACCTGCCACCTGTTTTGTGTCGCTCCCGGGGGTGTTGGTGCCACAGGATGTAGGGAGGCCAGGGCTGGAGAATCAAGTGCAACAGAAAGGGGCCAGTGTAGCAGAAGTCCCCAGGTCTGTAGTTAGGTGAGGGAAACCCCATTGCAGCCTGTGCAGCTGCCAACCCAAGAACCATCCTTGGACCTAAAGAGCCCTCCTCTGACTGCGTTATTCCCCCGTTAGTATTTAACAGGCCCAGCTGGTGACACATGGTTCTCCCATACAGGGATGAACAGGGACCCCCATTTCCCTAGACCTGAACAATTTCATGTATGCTTCCTAAGCCTGGGCAATTTCATGAAGGGAATGTATCCATTCATTAATGCACTCATTCACCTTGTCCCTAGCAGAAGGGACTGTATCCATTCACTTGTTACCAAGTTCTGGCCAATGTAACTACAAAGGAAACAGGTGACTATGTACACTCCTAGACAAAGGATCCAGGAGGGTATTTTCTTACTTGGGCCTTTTCCGTTGACATTTTCTTTGCCAAAAGCTCTGGTGCTTTTTCTGTATTCTATCCTGTCTAATAGATCCTATTTTACCACTGATCATTCTTTGAATTCCTGAGACCAAGGACCTACTCAAGCAAGAAATTCCAGTAACAGTGTGATATTCCAAAGAAAGAAAAGAAAAAAGCCTGTGATATTATACGAATCTTAAATGTACTGTACGTCGCCAACACGATAGAAAATTTGGGATATAAAAGTGTTGCATGTTTCACAGCAATCTGTATTTTGGACAATTATTCTATGCTGTTCAATGAAACAGAAATTATCTCTTAGGAACACGGAGTATTTAATAGAAAAGAAAGAAAAATATTCAGTGTAGTTTGTAGGATATTTATAAACATTATTCATAAATCCAAGATTGACTTTAACAAAGACAGCAAGCAAACTGAATTTTACTGTGAAATAAAGAGAGTGCTAGGAGTGCTTTGCAGAGCATGTGTCATTCATCATCTTACTAAAGGATATTTTGACGTGAAGTTTAATTTGAGACATCAGTTGCCATCTTTAAAAATTCCCACAGTGCTTATTTTCTACTGTTTCGTTTTATCAATTGTCAGGAATGGAACTAATCCGAACTGCTCTCATGATCCACAATTTCAAAAATAATGCTCATCCATCCAACTCAAATATGCACATGGATCTCTAATTTGCTTAAGGAAGAAATTTTATTAAATTAAATGGTGGCCAGCATTTCTTTCTCGGTGAACAAAGAATACATACAATAGCCCTTGGCTATTTTAGACAACATGGAAAATGTGGCAGATGCTATTTTCTAGGGCATGACTGAAAAAGAAAAATAGAAATAGCTTATAGTCAAATCCAAGTATGAGATTTGAGAGAATTGAGGACAGGCCACAATTTTTGTCTTTGAAATGTAAAGTAAGTTTTTCAGAATGTGGTGGCTCATGCCTATAATCCCAGCATTCTGGGAGGCCCAGGCAAGTGGATCACCTGAGCTCAGAAGCTGGAGACCAGTCTGGACAAGAAACCAGCATGAGCAAGAGTGAGACGTGACTCTACCAAAAATAGAAAAACTAGCTGGAAGTTGCAGTGGGTGCCCATAATCCCAGCTACTTGGGAGGAAGAGGCAAGAGAATCACTTAAGCCCAAGACTTTGAGGTTGCTGTGAGCTATGATGCTACAGCACTCTATCCAGGGTGACAGAGTAAGATTCTGTTTCAAAAAAAAATTAAAATAAATTTAATTCTAACAAAAATGACATTGTCCTATATTACAGAAGCAATTAGATTCATGGATTGGTGTAAAGAATGGATGTATCAAATAAATAAACAAAGGTTTTTTTTTGAAAAAAAAATACCAACTGATATTTGGGGGTTTTAAATAGCAGAACTAGAATTCTAGGTTTGTCAAACAATGCCCAGTAATTTCTAGAGGCAGTTAGTATAACTTAATTGTTTATGGAGAAAAACAAATCTAAATTTTCCCAAGTATACTGATATTTGAATGCTGCCAGATATATAAGTGAAAATTTTATCTTAAATTATTCTCTGGGAATTCTCAAATAGTATGGGGTTAATATTGCTGAAATGGTGTTTTATCCTATCAAACTATACAGTGACCTAATTTATGTTAATATAAATGATGAATGCCTACTATGCCATGACAATCAATATTGTTCTCTTGATTTTCATAATGATGCTCCATTTTGTGAGCATTCAATATAACCCATTCAAGTGGAAAATAATTTCGCAGTAGCAGTAATTTGCATTCAACAATTTTCTTAAAAATCCCAGCAATGAGATATAGGCATTCTAGAACAAATTAAAAATGGCACGAAACATTAAGTTTATCATTTTCTGATCATCACAAGCATTATTAAATTCTTTTTTACACATGTGGGAATAGAATTTTGAATTTCTATTTCTTCATATATTAACAGCAGGACAATAGAAAACTAGAAAAATATTGGAAATAAGTTATAACACCTAAAATATGTAATGATTTTCTTAACCAGTATCAATTTTCAAGTCAATCATTGGGTCCCTTTGAAAAAATATAAAAATAGATTAGCACATGATTCTGTATTCTTTTTCAATATAATTTTATAACATGTAAAGACGACTAAATAATTGTTAAACAAAACCACGGCTTGAAAATTTGAACCACAGATGTCCTCAAGTTACAAACTCCAACATACATCCAACTCCCATTTATCAACAAAGGATATTACAGTAAGTCCCCAAGTTACAAACATCTGACATATGCCTTGCACTTATGAATGGAGACTATTACAGGTAATAGGTAAAATTGTACCTGTTCCAACTTACATACAAATTCAACTTAAGAGCAAACCTACAGAACCTATCTCATTAATAACCTAGGGGCTATCTATATGTATATCTAGCTGAATAAAATAATCAAATATATCTTTGCAGTACCCAAAAGGAATGAAGTCATTTCATCAGAAAGACTCCTGCACTTAAATGTTTATTTTAGCACAACTTACAATTGCAAAGATGTGGAGTCAACCCTAGTGGTCACTGGATTTAACACAATGCGGTATATGTATATATTGCTCATGAACTTTATGGATATCCTGTATATCATGGAATACTACTCAGCCACAAAGAGTATGAACTAAGGTCTTTTGTAACAATTTGGATAGAACTTGAGACCATCATCCAAAGTGAAGTATCTAAAAATGGAAAAATACCACATGTACTCACTATTAAATTGGAACTAATTGATGAGCATACAGAGAAAAGTGCTCAGAGAAAAGTGAAAGTCAGTGGAAATCAAGTAGGAGGAAGAAGGAATTTGGAGAATAGGCAGAAACCTACC
Organism: Nycticebus coucang; assembly: GCF_027406575.1. Taxonomy (NCBI): domain Eukaryota; kingdom Metazoa; phylum Chordata; class Mammalia; order Primates; family Lorisidae; genus Nycticebus; species Nycticebus coucang. The sequence continues at coordinate 42,712,692 of NC_069794.1, read as the reverse complement.
TAATGGGTATAATGAACATCATCTGGGTGATGGGCACATTTAAAACTGTCAGGGGACCACTCTGGGAACAGGGTCCACTAAGACCTGTAGTGTGCCACTGACTGAAGAAATATAAAGTTAGAGAGAGAAAGAAAGAAAAAACGATGAGAAAGAAAGAAACAAGAGATACAAAATAGAATTTTCAAAGGTGGGACCTAAAGGGAACACTGCCTGATTGTGGAGTTCTGTTGATGGCCCCGAGTGTCTGTTCCACTCAGACTTTGTTGAAGGCTATTTGCCCAGAGGGTAAGCTGAGGGAGGGAACAAAGATACAAGCAGTTTCTCTGAGTAAGCATATCAGTGCCTATTATTTTTATAATGATTAACTTTAAGAGCCTGAGCAGCCTTGAGAAATCCAGAACCTGAGCCTTGTGTGGGGGAAGCCTCCTGTCTGAGGTCACACAGGCAGATTCCTAGGGAGTGGTTCAACTCTGGTAGTTCCCTGTGGAGTAAAATGCCACTGGCCGCCAATCTCCTCTGAAGAATTGGTGGGAGAGAGGAATTTTCCTTTCATCACCACCACAGAGGGTCTTCCTCTGCAATAAGGGATATAAGCCCTGCTGCCCATATTTCCAGGCTTCAAGATGTTCCCTTGATCTCTGCCCCAGCCAAATGCAAATCTCCACAATAGGTATTTGCTTTGTCTGTTTACTGGGCAGGAAATGGCCTAGTTAATGTATATTTCCAGGCCTTGCAATAGCCTATTCTATGGCCATTATTCCTCAGAGTGTTCATAGACCCAGCAGGGATGTTTGTAAGCTGTATCCCCAATAGGTCAGAGTTCTAGGAAAAGCAGGAAACTTGCTCAGATAAGAAATTTAACAGGGGCTGGTTTAAAAGCAAACTAGCTGACTTTTCTTTGTTCCAACTCACTCAGCTTACTTTTTAATTTATCCCTTTTTCTGGGGGTGTTTCTCTTGCCAAGAATGGGATCTTTAGTCCCTATTCTGCCTGCAACAACCCTGATGCAAGCATAACAAAAAACCATCCATTTAACCAAAAATATTTGTATCCCTGTGATATTTTGAAATAATAAAAATAAATGCATTATGTAGAAATACATATGACATTTGTGCAGTATCAAAGGAATAGTCATGATTAACAAAATAGTTATAGCTTTTCTTCCTAATATTAGTGGCTTATGTATAGTTGTGTTTATATGGAACATTAAAAAGACAACACAGAGGCTAAAAACATGGTCTTGGTCTGCTATCTCATGGAAGTTATTTATCCTCTAATTCAGACATCCTCAAACTGTGGCCCGCGGGCCACATGAAGTGGTGTGTTTGTTCCCGTTTTGTTTTTTACTTCAAAATAAGATATATGCAGTGTGCGTAGGAATTTGTTCATAGTTTTTTTTTTTTTTTTTTTTTTTAAAAAAAAACTATAGTCTGGCCCTCCAATGGTCTGAGGGACAGTGAATTGGCCCCCTGTTTAAAAAGTTTGAGGACTCCTGCTCTAGTTCTAGACATTCTAACCTGTGAAATGGAAATAGTAAGAATACTTATCTCCTAGTGTTGGTGTAAATAAATAGAGGCAGTTGGGAGTTTGTGCTGTTGTTTCTATGATTATCTATGCATTTTAACCCATTACTCTCCCCACCACATCCACACATTTTAAGTTTTGTTTCCTTGTGCTTTCAAGAAAAAACTAACACTTTAATACAGATCTCAGAGGTTTGTAACATCAGAACTAACTTTGTCATCATATATAGATTTGCATTATTTGTGTAAAATGCAATGCAAATAATAAACATAATGTAAATATAGATTAATGGATCATAGATTAATAGATTTAATAATGTAAAATATAGATTTACATTCTTTGTGTAAAACACAATCACATTTATTTGTTGAGTTACTCTAAAAAACAAGATAGTTTTAGTCTTAAATAATTATTCATTTGAATGCAGTTTTCAATGTGCTTTCATAGAAGCAAAATAATGTATATTTAGGTATTTTCTCTTGGTGGTGTCTAGTTTACAAAGCCTAAAATTGTATGAAATTGTGTTCATGAATTTTAGAATGTCTCTCTAATTTTTTTGCGTAAGTTCCATTTATTTTTACTATCTTTTGCCCTCCACAATATTCAGAGAATGCTGTGCAAACAGTAATCACACTGTGAATACTTATTACTTTTTATTGTATTGCATTGATTTCAGTTGAATTAAAATTTCTTTATAAAGTAGGTGAGGATTTGATTTATGTGTTTTAACAAATGTAGATACACAGGGGTCTTACTATTGTCAAAGTTATCTAGAGGATGTGGATGATATGAAATAACATTATCTAATAGTTACCCAACTCACACCCATGGATACAACAAACCAGATAGAAAGGGTAAAAGGTTAATGACAAAAATAAATGTGGTGGTAACCATCGTCATTCTTTTCTTTGTATTGTAACAAGATTCTCTTAACTACTTGAATATATCTGACTTAGTAATGAATGAAGCAGTAATGGCTTATTTTGAACCACAGTTTATTTATTTATTTTTTATTGTTAAATCATAGCTGTGTACATTAGTGCAATCAAGGGGTACAATGTGCTGGTTTCATATACAATCTGAAATATTCTCATCAAACTCTTCAACATAGCCTTCATGGCATTTTCTTAGTTATTGTATGTAGGCATTTGTATTCTGCATTTAGGAAGTTTCACCTGTACTGACCACAGCTTTTTAACTGTATTGTGGCTGTCCTAATTTACCTATCTGTTCAAGGATGAAACAAATAATCTACATCTTAAGGCGTTATACTAACCAAAAAAAAAAAAAAGCCTTATCTATATCATAGCAGCTTCTCGTTTTCTATTTCCTTTTTAAGAATGTGTACTTCACTGAGCCATTATTATTGATTAATAATTTCTCACTTTTTTATAAATGCTGTAAATAAAAACATATGAGCTAACAATTGCTACCTACTGTTTTGTAAATCTTGGACTGACTGTTTTAGTTGTAAAACAAGCATGTTTAACAATGAAAATATCAAAGATTGAATTGCTCCACTAGATCCCCTTTTCTGTACCTAAAGACAGGACATAGCTTCATTAATTATCATTTAGAAATGTGACGTCCCTCAAATACCCAAGCTTGATATATTAACGGTATGTCAAAGCTGATTCTACATGTTACTCATATTTTTATCCCCATGTGATTATATTTAGCTATGTCTTAATTGCTAAAGACAAGGTCTAGCCTGAGAAAATGATACTGATAAAGGAATATGGACGCACTCTCTCTTTAGACTCTCACAAAACACTTTTATTTTAAGAGTAATCATTTCCTTGATCATTCATATCCTGGGAGAGTTCTTCAAATGAGAACATGTGAGATTATTTTAGGTTGACAGCTCTCCAGTGGCAGCTTACTTAAACCAGTAATAAGCTCATTAAATCTAAAGATTTTGTAGAAACTGTGATAAGAGACAATCAACTTAAGGGCTTTTTATACTTTTCAGTATAAAAGCATACTTTAAAACAACTGAATAAGAGCTATTTGATTGCCACCTTTCCAAGTACCACCAAGTCACTCTGATACTGATAGATAATGAATACCAGATCTTCACCAGGCTCAATGCTCATTTGAACAATGTATACCTTGCTTGGAATGTTCTTCATTCCTTTTTTTTTTTTTTAATTGTTAAATCATAGCTGTCATCTATCAAAACCTCGTCCACTTATCAAGAGTAAGCTCAATATTTCTTTCCCATAAAAAAAATCTGACAGGCTTCAATAATTTCCTCCTCTGAATTTAGATAGCAATTTTACTCTGCATGATTTTGTTAAACATTTTATCATAGTATCTTGTTGTCAACTTCTGTTTTTAGTAACATAATCTTGTTTTGCAAAACCACTTACTAACCTCTTCTATTTGGTAGTACATGTAAAATTCTGGGAGCTTCTTCAACCTGAAAACATTTTGATCTTCTGTAGGTTAAAAGTTCTGTAAAACAAACGTGGAGACAGAGATTATTATGAAGGATATTTACTAGGGAGATACTTATTCTGTGATAAACATCAGAGGATGGGGGACAGAGAAAATTGGGGAAAAAAAGAGTCAGATGTGATTTAGTTTCTCAATTACCTCAAATTACCCAACAAGGAGTTCTAAAACTGGGTTGGCTCTTCGGAAGTGACCTATAATGGGACAAGGGAAGCAGAACTTTGCATTCTCTCACTGAGGAGTCATTAGATGTTAACTTTCCAGGGGAGATGTGTCAGACAGCTCTCTCTAGTCAAGTACAATTAGGACTGAAAACTAAAGTTTTCTGTTGGCAGTTTCAGTGACTAGAGAATTAAGTTATCACATCTGGAATAGAGATTTGTTAGTCCATCTAATAGCTCAGTATATCTTTATCTTTGATCATGTATGAAATGGTCATTTTGGGAGAGCATGTGGTCCATGAAGACTACTTGGGCTATCACAGTTTGAGGACCCGGGAGATTTTAGGTGGTGAAAAGAGATTTGAAGACTGACTGTGCTTTCTTTGATTACTTAATACAATCTCCTGAATAACAATTGTTTTTGATCTTTTTGCTTCTAGTCTCTTAATCGTGGTTAATGATATGAAATATAAGTTGTTAGCATCTAAGCTCTGTCTATAGCTGTATTTTATTCACTTTAATAGAATCTACTGTTGAGTCTAAATAAAACTATTAGCTTTGACTGGAAATTTATATACTTAATCCTGAATCTGCTGGTATTTTTAGCTTTTGTATGGGTGCACATTATTTTGGCACACTGGTAATGCTGCTGCTTTAAATATATTTCCTACAACCAATTTATTGAGGATATCAGAAGCTGGGAGATTTTTGAAACTTTGAAGCCTGGAAATTATGGTGTCCTCAATCATTTTAGCTATTAAACCACAGGCAGACTGTCATTCGAGAAAGAGATGTCTTCTCTTTCATGGTTTCTTCCCCACTGGATAGTTCTCCCATATCTGTCTCTGTTAGGGAACTATGCTAGTATTAAAAATTACCAGAAAGAAACCCACATACTCTGAATTTTTCTCTTATTCTTTCCAATGCTAAAACTGTACTGACTTGAGCTTTGCATTCAATATTATGATTCATTTTTAACAAAACTTTTGCTTCTGTTTAAAATGGATGATCTGCTTTCTAGCCTCTCATAGTAAATTCCTGAGCTTAATATTTGACCATTAAGCCAATTTCATATGTATGTATGTATGCATTTTAGCTTTTGTGTCATTTAGGCCTTTATGTCTAGGTTGGTTAGGAAATATGGAACAATATACAGCATGGAACCAATATCCAAAACACTGTAGAGGAATGGACACCATGCTTGCAAAGCACGGTGACTGATTCTTATCACATTAAAAGAAAATGCTGAGAACAGGACAGTTTCCTGGCCAGCCTAGAGATGTTTTGTGACTTAAGGGAAGTCCCCCAAGTAACTCAGTGTTCTGGAATGAGATAAGATCGGTCACTCACTAGTAAGCATGTGTTAAACATTGATGCTTGGTACTTCTTCATGGGGGTTATGGGGAAAGAGCACGTGGCAATCTTTGCGTGCAGCCCTCCTATGTAATGACCTTAACTCTACACATCTGTTGTGTATAACCTTAATAAATAGCCATTGAGGACGGGGTTCTGGGCTACCCTGCACTTAAGGTTAGCCCGCCTCCTGCAAACTTGTACTTCTAATCTGTGTCATGCCTGGTTCTTTCGTACAGGGACAGAGACCAGGGCCATAGGGGTCACGACACATTACCTTAAGCAAGATAAAAGCTCATGTAAATTCTAGCTGTAAGCTGTTGAGAGCTGGATGACTATTTTTCATCACCAAGGACCCACCACACTCCCAGTTTCCCACTCCTTCATCCATAGGATACGGCAGACTTCTTCGAGCTTCAAGATGGACTGACAGCCATCATACTTAATTCAGAGCAATAGAATTTAAAAAATATATTGGTCAAAGTGAAGGTCTGCACTTCTTATTTAAGTAGCCAGAAACAGTTACTTCAGAAAACAGCTACACTAGCCAGACTTTAGGCATATGGCCAGACTTAGCTGCAGACAGGAAAAAATGGGTAATTCTGTATTTATCCTAAGTGATCATATGTCCAGGTAATATTCTTCCTATTGCTGAGACAGAAGAGGAGAATGCCTGTTGGTGGAACATTAACAGTCTTTGCTATAACTTAAAAAAGAGCTTACTCCAGTTTTACACAGACTCTTTTAAAACACCATCTGATTACTTTTATTGAAAGCTTGTATAAACTTCAATAACTAAAAACAGGCATGAATAATATAAGAAAATAAACTACGGACAAATCTATTCAAAGGTTCGAATGCAAAAATACTAAATTAAATATTAACATGCATACACATACACACTAGCAGTATGTTTATTTTAATACATTGCATTGGAGATGGTTCATCAATAGAAAAAGAAATCTCCATAATATAGAAGACCACTTTAATAGATGAAAGAAGAAAAATATATGTGAACACTTCCATAGGTAGAAAAAGTTAATAAAACTTTAAAGGATATTTAATCAATCATTCAACATCTATTTTTTAGGGGCTTACTTTATAGCAGGAAGTTACAAATTGAGGCACTGAGAATGCATGTTAAAAATAAAAGGAAATGACCTGTCATAAAGCACAAATTCTAGTAAAATATCTCTTAAGAAAAGAATAATAAAAAAGAATTATTTATCCTGAAAAAAAGGTATCTATCAAAAGAAGATTAGTTACAACACTTAATGGTGGCACTTTACAAACTTTCTCAACAACGTTATGAGAAAGTATGAATGTCTTCTATCATCACTGTTATTGAGAGGTTATGGAAAGCACAATGAGTAAACAAAAAAAGAGCTTAGATGTAGAACTTTTAAGGAGTAAGAGATTAAAGACTCTTTGTCTCCTTATGAAATTGAGACAAAATACTTGTGTGGAAAAAATAAAACAAGATTTTTTATTTTTTTTTATTGAGGCAGAATCTCACTTTGTCACCCTCAGTAGAGCGCCGTAGTGTCAAAACTCACATCAACCTCCAACTCTTGAGCTCAAGCAATTCTCTTGCCTCAGCCTCCCAAGTATCTGGGACTACAGGCTCCCACTACAACATCTGGCTAGTTTTGTTTGTTTATTTTTTGTTTAGCAGGCCTAGGCTGGGTTCAAACCCACCAACCCTGGAGCATGTGACTGGCTCTCTAACCACTGAGCACATACACCCAGCCTAAAATGAGATGATTATTCACAAATATTTTCTAATAAAATCTACTATAAGGCAAGAATTAGTGCCTCTAAAAGACCCCTTTCAAATTAGTGGAGAAAGTGTGTTCTTTAGATTATGATGCCAATACAGCATAGTCTTTTTATGGCACAATCTACTTGAGATTATTCTCCACACAGTTCTAAATATTAGTATTAACTAAGAAGGCTAAATCTTTGAAAGTAATAAAAAATAAGAAAGACCACCTTATATCCTCAATTATAAACTGCAACTAATTAATTTAAATGCTCTAGTTTTGTATTTTCCTTTTATAAAATATCAGCATAAATAAAGTGAAATCACAAACCTCAGAATGGAAGAATTCATTTCTACCACATATTAAAGTCAAAAAAGAAACAAAAAGAGGCAAACAATTAAAAATATAAATTAACAAAAGGAAGTAAAAAAATCAGTTCACTCAAAAGAGACAGCTTTATTTAAAAAAAAAAAAAATGCTTTGACCTATAAATACTTAGGAAATCCAAGCCAAAGTAATGTCAGAGATCATTTTACATACTTCATGTGCACAATGTTTAAATGTGTGATGACTTTCAGTATTTGAGATATGGTTGACAAATTCTAGCGAAGGAAAGAACTTGTACAAATTTGTTGGGTAAGAAACTTGAAGTTGATAATACTAGAAGATAGCAACTCTAATATTCATGTCTGAGCACAGACCCTAGAATCTTTTTGAGAATTTTCACTCATCTGCCCAAGCCTACATATATAAGTGCTATCATTGGAGCATCGTTTGCAACAGCAAAAGTTTTAAATATGTTAGTTACTGTACAGAAAATTGTTGAATAAAGTGGATGAAAATGTTTAATTACATAGAGAATTTAAGTGAAAAAGCCTCTCAGAATAAATATCAAAAACATGATGCCAAAAGAATGTTATATAGTGAAATGATAAGTATTCTTCAAAATATCCTGCATTCTTTTTCAAAATATTCATAAGTACGAATAACATAAAGGGATACAAAAATACTAAATATTAACTTTACTGTAGTGATTAGACAAAGAAAGAAAAGGGAGGAGGTTAATGTTTGATTGCTTCTATTATCTTGTATTATTAAAAAAACTAGAAGGAAAAATATTGGATACCCTGGTTATTTTTTGTCCCTTTGAAGGTTATTTTAATGAAGATGATTTCAGCAGAAAACAATAATTACAGTTTTAAGATAGTCAATTAGTTACTATGCATTTGCTGTGATGTAAAGGTCTCTAAAAGCAATAAACACTTCCAGTTAATTTTAAAGACCTTTGTTTCATTGTTACTATTTCATTTCCAAAGTAATTTCCATGCTAATTAAAACCTTTAGTACCTGCACTGAAGGATCCTATCAAAAACAACTTAATTTTTTATGAATCTGAAAAGTAAATCTAGCCTTAGAAAATTTGAAGTAACAAAATGTGTTATCAGGGGAAGCATCAGATTATAGGGTTGAGAATGATTCCCTTATAAGCCACTTCCTTATTTTAACCTTTCCACTCAGGTAAAATTAATTACCAAAAAATTGTTAAACAATATGAATTTATAAGTACAAGTGCTTGGAAACAAGTCTTCATCTTCTTTCCTTATTTTCTAAATAATTTGAAATCCTTTATCAAAGGAGACATTTATGATTGACTACAAACTTCTATATTAAAAAAGTAAAAATGATTTGTATAGAAAAGGTAAGCATTTGATAATTTAGAGCCATGGTCCCTAATCCCTGGGTCACAGACCAACACTGGTCTGTGGTCCATTAGGAACTGGGCACATAGCAAGGGGTGGGCAGCAGGCAGTGAGCAAGTGAAGCTTCATTTGTATTTACAGCCACTCCGCATTGCTCACTCACTGTGTTTATGGAGATGTATAATTATTTCATTATATATTACAGTGAAATAATTATAGAATAAAGCGCAAAATAAAAGTGACGTGCTTGAATCATCTTAAAACCACCTCCTCCTATCCCATGGAGAAAGTTATCTTCCATGACAATGGTCTCTGGTGGCAAAAACATAAGGGACCACTGGCTTAGAGTGCCTTATTAGTGTACATATTGTGCTGAATGTTGAGGATACAAACAGGTAAAAAAAATGTGGTTACTGCCTTCAGGAAATTAATGAGTTTTAGTTTGTTTGATTGTGATGACATTAGAATAGGGCATTAGAATAATGAAAGAAATATATACACATTGGAAAATTATCTATTCTGTGACTACTCTACAAAGAACATGAACTCTAGCCTAATGTAACATTGTGATTAAAATTGTCATCATTGAATTCCTTTGCACACTAGCTATGTAACTTTAAAAAAATTATATAACTGTTTTAAGTCTGCCTTTTCTCATTGGTAAAATGAAAGTAATATTTCATAGAATTGATGTTAGAATGAAATAATATTATTTTATGCAGTAAAATGCTTGAAACAATGACATTGCTAATTATTTTTATTAGGTTCTTGATTCAAACTTTTATAATGTCAGCAAACCTTTAATAAGCTGATTATTTTCCATGCAATATACTAAATATTATAGACTGAATATTAAAATGAGAGCACATTTTGAAATAAATCACTAACCTTCAATTATGAAAGAAAAAGATGTTAATATATGCAGCTGATTCATACAATTCATTTGATCCTTGTAGATGAACTACATTTTGAATTAAAAATAGAATCAGCCCTAAGACAACCTGCACCTTTAAAAAATATTTGTACAATATATTTTATATATGTGGACACATTCAGTCCTTTTGTCTTCACTGAAATGAAAAAGGAGAATAAAAAATAAATAACAGGGAAATAATTCTCTCAAGTGATCTAGAAAAGGGACAATTTTAACAAAAATTATGAGTTACAGGAATACACATTTATGTATTGACAAAATCCTTATTAACTGTCTTCAATTGATATTACCATATTGGCACCTATGTAAGGTAATAAAGTAAAGACAAATACCTGGACAAAGGACATAAAGGAGTTATGGATCACAGAGATTTGAAAAGAGTTCCAAATTATGAGACAGAATACTAGCTGCTAACAAAGCCACGAGTTTGAGAAAAGATCATAAAATTGTTCCTGCATAGCATTCCATATGTTCCTTTGTGAAATAGAGTAGACCCCCTTATTCACAGAGGACATATTCCAAAACCCTCAGAGGAAACTTGAGGCTATAAGTAGTATTAAATTTTGTAAATAACACATTTTTTCATATATACCCACACTGTAAAGCATTGATATGCTGGACAAAGGAATAATTCACATTCGAGTCAGGGAGGCGCTGGATGGCACAAGATTTTATCATGCTGCTCAGAACAGTGTACAATTTAAAACTCATAAATTCTTATTTTCGGAATCTTCCATCTACTATTTTTGGATCATGGTTGACTACGGATAACTGAAACTGCATAAAGCAAAACTGTAGATAAGAAGGTATTGCTGTACTTATAGCTGTCATTATAGATATGGGCAGCACAGGCATAGGTTGGAGAAATTGTGGGTTCAATTCTAGACTACTGCAATAAAGTCAATATCATAGTTAAGTGAATTACACAGTTCTTTTGGTTTTCCATTGCTTATAAAGGTCATATTTATACGATATTGCACTTTATTAAATTTTCAATAGCATTATGTCTAAAAACAATGTACATATGTTAATTGAAAAATACTTTATTGTTAGGAAAAGAAAATTGTTGAGCCTTCAATGACTCATAATATTTCTTTGCCCATGGAGGGCTGGGTTGGTTGCTGATGATGACTAACTGATTAGGATAATGATTTCTGAAGGTAGGGGTTATTGTGAAAGTTTTTGAAATAAGATAGTGATCAAGTTTGTTGCTTCAATTGACTCTTCCTCTCATAAAATATTGCTTTGTTGCATGCTATACCATTTTACAACATTTTATTTATAGTAGAATGCCCTTAAAAATTGGATTTAATCCTCTCAAACCATGTCACCATTTTATTACCTCAGTTTATGTAACTTGCTGCTTCAACTTGTACTTTTATGTCAAGGAGATAGCTGTTTTCTGAAACTTCATGAACCAACCTCTGTTAGCTTCAAGGTTTTCTTCTGCAGCTTCCTTACTTCTAACAGCCTTAATAGGATCAAAGAAAGTTAGAGCCTTGCTTTGGATTAAGCTTTGCCTTGAGAACACGTGCCTCATTTAGTCTTCTATTCAGACCACTTAAACCCTCTTCACATCAGCAAAAATGTCATTATGTTTTAACATCTCTGTGTTTACTGGAGTAGCACTTTTAATGTCCTTCTAGAACCTTCCTTTGAACTCACAGCTTGGTTAACAGTTTGGAACAAGAGGCCCAGCTTTTGGCCCGTCTCAGCTTTCAATATGCCTCTCTCACTAAGCTTAATCTTTTCTAGCTTTTGCTTTAAAAAAAGAGATGTGGGACTCTTCCTTTCAACTTGAATACTAGAGGCCATTTTAGGGTTATGAGTTAGCCCTATTTTAACATTATTGTATCTCAGGGAATATTGAGGGAGAGAGATGGAGTAAGTTCAGTGCTTATACACATGTAAAAAAATATGTAAAACACTTATCAGTTGCGGTCACCATCTTGTTGTACATGGTTCATAGTGCCCCCAGATAATTGCAGTAGTAATATCAAAGATGACCGATTTCAGAGCATCATAACAAATTTAACAATGAGAAAAAAATTGTAAGTATTGTTAAGAATTATCAAAATGTGATACAGAGACATGGAGTGAGAACATGCCATTGGAAAACAATAAACTCTTTTGATTCAGGTTTGCCACAAACCTTCAATTTGCAAAAAAAGCAATGTATATATATTGTAATTGTGTAGGTATATATATATATATATATATATTTTTTTATTTTACAAAGTACAATTAAGCAAAGCTCAAAAAACACAAGGTATGTTTACATATTTAGGCATTTACTTATTTGCGAATTAAATACATGTTTAAGTGTCCATTTGTGCCTGTTACAATTCTAGTAGATAGCCAGGAAATACTTGTTATTAACCAACAACTGAAGGAAGGTGCTAGCTGATTTATAATGATAAGCACTATAAACATTTCCAACATTGCTACATCGGGTAAATTATCACTCAAAATTAGATTAGGGAAAAAATAGAAAAAAATATTAAAGTAACGATTTCAGTTAAAATACAAATAATTTTGGCTCAGCGCCCATAGCACAGCGGTTATGGTGCCAGCCATATTCATTGAAGCTGGCAGGTTTGAGCCCAGCCCCAGCCAGCTAAACAACAATGACAACTGCAACAACAATAAAAATAGCCAGGCATTGTGGCAGGCACCTATAGTCGTGGCTACTTGGAAGGCTGAGGCAAGAGAATTGCTTAAGCCCAAGAGTTTGAGTTTGCTGTGAGCTTTGATGCCATAGCACTCTATCAAGGGCAACATTGTGAGATACTGTCATCTCAAAAAAAAAAAAATACAAATACCAATACATTTTAAAAAATGAAAAATATGCATATTTAAAAAGATGAACTAGATTGTTCAAACCATCTTTTCTATTATACAGAAGGCTTCGGTGAACATCAGTGTATACATTTTGCATAGAATTTTTTATTTCTCTTGGGTAAATACCTAGGAGTACATTTTCGGGGTAATATGGTAATTCTATATTTAACATTTTGGAGCACTGCCAAACTGGCTTCCAAAGTCTCTAAACTAGCTTATGTTTCTCTACGAGTTCACCAAAACTTGTTATTGTCTGTCTTTTGTATTATGGCTACTCTGATGTGTCTAAACATCTATCTGATACTAGTCTATGAACTGATGAATGAGCAAACAAAATACGATATATCTGTAAAATGAAAAATTATTCAGCAATAAAATAGAAACAATCACTAATTATGATACAACATGAATGAACCTCAAAATGTTATACTCAATGGAAGAAGGCAGCCATAGAAACTACATATAATATGAATCCATTTATATGAAATGTTCAGAATAAGCAAATGTAGGCTGATAGAAAATAGAATAGGTGATTGGTAGTCTGGGGTTGGGGCAGAAATGAGTAACTGCTAAGGAATACAAGATCTGTTGCAGGGTTATGAAGTGTTTAAAAATTAAGATATGACAACAAATGCACTACTGTAAATATCCTACAAGCCACTGAACTGTACATTTTAAAAACTTGAGATTTATGGTACATAAGTTATTTATCAATAAAACTTATATAAATAATTATTTTAAACTTTATTCTACAACAAAAATATTGAATACCACAGATTATTTTATTTTGTGGATACCATAATACATCTTTTCTATTTTCTGAATAATTCATTTGTTTATTCAATAAATATTGGTTGGTCACTTACAGCATGCTAGGCACTAAAGTATATGTTGTAATAACAATGGTGAAATAGGCAGATACTTTACTTATCATCATGAAGCTTACATATATATATATATATTTTATTATTATCATTATTATTATTATTATTATTATTATTTTGCAGTTTCTAGCTGGGGCTGGGCCTGAACTTGCCACCTCTGGCATATGGGGCTGGCACCATACTCCTTTGAGCCACAGGCACTGCCCTGGATTTTCATATTTTTAAGCAAAAGAACCATTTCTTTAAAGAACTTACAGGATATGTATATGTAAAGGAAGGGCCATTCTTACTAGCTCAAGGGTGCCACAACCATTTCTCTTGCTCCAAGTTATTGTCTCAGAGAGTTCTTGAAATTTTGTAACACAGGTGAAAATACACTTGAATATTTTTAATGAAGTCTTATTTAAACTTTCATCATATCATAAAAGGAATGTTCTTATAATTGTAAATAAAAATTGTAATTATTCAATTTTATTCTCTTACACTTAGTGTTTAAATCTAATTTAGGACATCTAATATTGAATTAAGTAATTAAGAAGAAATACTTTAAAAAGGTGGAAGAATATTGGTGATGCCTGTAGCTCAAGTGGCTAAGGCGCCAGCATATACACCAGTGCTGACAGGTTCGAATCTGGCCCGGGCCTGCCAAACAATGAGAACTACAACCAAAAAATAGCCAGGTGTTGTGGTGGGTGCCTGTAATCCCAGCTACTCGGGGGGCTGAGGCAAGAGAATCGCTTAAGTCCAGGAGTTTGAGGTTGCTGTGAGCTGTGATGCCATGGCACTCTACCCAGGGCAATAGCTTGAGGCTCTATCTCAACAACAACAACCAAAAAAAGTGGAAGAATAACTAAAAATCTCTCTAACACCTCTGTAGAGTTTCACAGGGTAGAGACAAAATACCAAGGCCACTACTGCTGAATATGGACAAAGAACTCCCCAGCATTCAAGTTCCCTCTGTAGGGTAAAAAAAAAAAAAAAGGCAAGAGAACAAACAACTGTCTGAGACTTACAGGGCACTGTCTGAATGATCATCTTTCTAGAGAGACTACATCTGGAGATGGCTGGGAAAAAAGAAGGACAAAGCTGGGTGGTGCCTGTGGCTCAAGGAGTAGGATGCCAGCCCCACATACTGGAGGCCCTGGACAAAAACTGAAGAAAAAAAAAAAAAGGACAAAACTTATCAGTATGGATCACACTCTGTGCAAGACTTGAACAGTCTTCTCTACGAAGGACCTCAATAGTCTTTGAAGCTGCCATGTACACCTGGAAGCTTTAAGTGCTCACAACTGATTAGTGTTCATTGTTGTGGGTCTCAGAGTCTTGCTCCACAGACTGTAGGGATTACAACTGTCCCTTGCAACTATTTACGTGCATGATGCCAGCTATGATTCCTATGTCCCCACAGACTGCTGGTCTCCACTGCCATACATATGCCCTGACTCCTGCTCCTGGCCCCAGCCTATAATACCATACACATACCCACAGCTGACTTCAAATGTCATACACATGATAATAGCTAAACCTCAATAGCTGAATGTATAAATAAAACTGATCCTAGCCCTATGGCTGCCTGCACTGATTTCTTGCCATTGAATTCCAGAGACAATGATTAAAAAAAAAAAACAGACCATGCAGCCACCAAAAATCTCTTCCCATCAAGGACCACGCAGTTATCAATGTCATGAATATCAGTCAGCTGCTTGTGCTGATGGGACACCAAGCCCCTCCACTAGAATTGGAACTATAGCATGATCCAGTGTCCCCTCCTCTGCCTCCTTACAGGTAGAAACCTTTCCATACTGAAGGCAGTTATTAATGTCTGAAATAGATTAGTGCTTCACTAGATATGCAGGTGATTTATTCAAGGCTATAAGGATATATATAGGATATATAAGGAAAATATAATATCAATAAAGGCATAAAATAACTTTCAGTTATTTATTTATTTATTTATTTATTTTTGGTGGGGGCTGGCTTTGAACCCGCCACCTCCGGCATATGTGGCCTGTGCCCTACTCCTTTGAGCCATAGGTGCTGCCCTACGTTCAGTTATTAACATCAAAGGACTGGAGACCCACAGTTTTCTTAACAAAGAATGAAAAATACTTGTTTTAAAGAATCTCAGCAATCTACAAAAAAAAAAAAATTATGTAATAAAATCAGGAAAATGATATGAGAAAAAACCAGAAGCTCAACAGCTATCCATGCATGTGCACACACACATACATACATACATACATACATAGAAACACACACAAATAAAGACATTTTGAAGCTGAAAGAATACAAAGGACTAACTAAAAATTCAATAATATGCTTCAGCAGCAGACTTAAGCAGAAGAATGAATAAATGAATTTGAAGATAGATTACTTGGAATCATCTATTCAAAAGATAGTAGAAAAGAATTAAAAGGAATTTCAAAAAGCAAAAAGGAATGTGTGGGACACAATAAAGAAAGCTAACTTTCGCATTATAGGAATTCCAGAAAGAAGGACAGAAAATGAAGAAAATGCTTATATAAAAATAATGGATAATAATATCCCAAATTTGAGGGAAAATGTAAATATCTGGGTTAGGTGTATGAAATTCAAATATCAGCAATCAGACATAATCCAAAAGAAACTTCATCAATACATAATATAGTAAACTGTTGACATTGAAGACACAGAAAATTTGGAAAGAACAAGAGAAAACGAGCACATACATGTGGACGTTACTCAGATTATAAGTGGGATTTGGAGCAGAAAGCCTGCAGGCCAGTAGGGAGTGAAGTGATAATTTCAAAGTATTGAAAGAAGAAAGTTAAACTGCTAAACAGGTATATCTTTTCTGGAAAGACGTTATTCAGAAATAAGGAAGATGTAAAGATCTGCCAGACACAAAAGCTAAGGGAGTTCATAACTACTACTTGACTCATAAGAAATGTTAAAGGAAATTCTTCAACCTAAAATGAATGTACATTAGGTGGTAACACAAAAACACATGAAAGCACAAAAGGACCTGGTTAAAGTAAATATAAATTCAGAATATATGAATAAGGTAATAGTGGTCTTTAAATTACCAATAACTTAATTAAAGTTTAAATAATTTTTTTTTAACTTCTACAATGACTTCTGGATGTACACACAACATAAAAAGAAGTAAACAGTGGCATAAAAAAAAAAAAAAGTAAATGGTTTGGTGTCTGTAGCTCAGTGTGTAGGGCACCAGCCACATACACCGGAGCTGGCAAGTTCAAATCCAGCCCAGGCCTGCCAAACAACAATGACAACTACAACAAAAAATAGCTGGGTATTGTGGTGGGTGCCTTTAGAACCAGCTACTTGGGAAGCTGAGGCAAGAGAATCCCTAAAGCCTGAGAGTTTGAGGTTGCTATGATCTGTGACACCATGGTACTTGACCCAGGGCAACAGCTTGAGACTCTGTTTCAAATAAATAAATAAATAAAAGTAAATGGTGTTTTTGTATGTTAAGTTGTTATATTCTTAAAATAGACTGGTGTAACCATAAGATATTTTACAAAAGCCTCATGATAATCAGAAAACAAAAACTTACACAAGATAGAAAAAGATAAAAAAGAAACAGATCAAAGTGTACTACTATAGAAAAAATACCAAATTACAGAGATAGACAGAATGGAAGGATGAAATAAAAGATCTTCAAAACAATGAGAAAACAATTAACAAAGTGGAAATAGTATATTCTTACCTATTAATAATTACTTTAAACTTAAATGGACTAAATTTGACATTCAAGAGGCAGAGACTGGCTGAGTTAAAAAAAAATAGCACAAACTAACTATATGTTTCTTACAAAGGACTCACTTCACATTTAAGGGCAAACATAGACTACAGTCAAAAAAAGCAAACAAACAAACATATTTCACTAAATTGGAAACCAAAATAGAGTAGGCATAGGTATACTTATATTTAAAAAATACACCTTGGGCGGTGCCTGTGTCTCAGTCGGGAAGGCGCTGGCCCCATATACCGAGGGTGGCGGGTTCAAGCCCAGCCCTGGCCAAACTGCAACCAAAAAATAGCCAGGCGCTGTGGTGGGCGCCTGTAGTCCCAGCTACTCGGGAGGCTGAGGCAAGAGAATCGCTTAAGCCCAGGAATTGGAGGTTGTTGTGAGCTGTGTGAGGCCATGGCACTCTACTGAGGGCCATAAAGTGAGACTCTGTCTCTACAAAAAAAAAAAATAAAATAAAAAATACACCTTAAGTCAATAACAGTCATTATATAATATTAGGAAGACAATTCATTAAGAGAATATGACAATTTTAAATATATCTGCATGCATTACAGCACCTATATGTAAAGCAAATATTCACATATATGAATGGAGAAATTGGCATCAGTACAATAACAATACAGAAACTTCAATAACCCACTTTTAACCAAATTAAGTCAGAAAATCAATAAAGAAAATTTGAAAGTCAATTATACTTTAAACTAAGTGGACCTAAAAGACATATCCAGATTTTATCCAGCACCAGCACAATAGCCATTCTTTTTAAGCTTGCAAAGAATATTCTCCAAGATATATCATATATTAGGTCACAAAATATGTCTTAACAAATTTGAATAGATGGAAATTATATAAAGTATCTTCTCTGAGGACAATTATATGAAGCTACAAACTGATAAGTAGCAAGAAAATTTTGACAAATTTACAAATATATGCCTTTGAAAAAGCAATGAGTTAAGGTTCATTCAGGGTACGTTTGCGCATTTTCAGAGTCTTTCCTGAAGTTCCCCCAGGGATATTCCTGGCTGATGGATGTTCAAATATTGAGTGTTCAGTAAACAAATATTAAATGCCTTATACTACTTCCATTCTCCTTTCTGTCAAAGCCACCTATTTTCCTATCAATCTCAAACATTATCTTGATTCCTATCATGGCTTGGTTTTAAGTTCTTAGATGGAGTTAGAACTCCATCTAGAGTAGGAACGACTGTGGGTGTTGTTGGTATTTGTTGGTTGGGTAGATTTTGCCTTTTTTGTTGTAGCTGTTGTTCAGTCTTTCCCTTTAATTATAACACATCTTCATTTTTTCATCAACCACACATCTTCCGGGTGACACTACTACCAGATCAACATGGCTATTCAGACGTCTTGTTTGTCCTGCCACATCCCTCTCTATCTTATAGAGCCTCATGGAGAGAAACTTGACAATGTCATTGGAATTACTGGGGACAAAACCAGCTTAGCTCTTTAAAATTAAACTTAATTATTTAAAAATTATTAATAGAGTTCCCAGTGGTTCCATGCAAAAATCTAGGAATCGAAATAAACATGCAGAAATGACAGATAGTTACTGTCAAGTAGAGGGAAAAAAGAAGTAAATAAATAATTACAATACAGTAAAGTCATTTCTTTGAATTGATGATTGACAGGAAATTATGAGAACATCATTGAAAGTCACTTTTCATCTATAAATTTGAAAGTATAGAAGGTTTACTGCATACATGTTTTTCTAGGGAATATCAATTTAGAAAAAAAAAAAAAAGCTTGTCAAAAGAACATTCTCCTCCCTCATGTTTCCCTTCTTGGACATCTGATGATCTAAAGTTATCTTTTACCTTTGCTACATCTAGGATGATTCAATCATTATTATCCTACAAATACATATCTTTGTAATGAGTTCTACTTTCCAACCACTAGGTAGAGTCTGTAATCACTATCTTTACATGGGCTTCCTAGCCCCATAAGTGGCATGTAATTAGAAACATTTTAAAGTAAAACGACAATTTGTATGAAACAAAATATGCAATCTGTAGGGAAGTGCAGGGGTAGGATATACTGCAGATAGTGGTAATCAGACTCATTACATAAAATTCCTATTACTAATAAGTTCCATAATGCATCTGAGGCAGCAAAAGTTTCCAGGGGCTAGCAGTCTGGTACTAATGAATCCTTTCTGGCTGCAAAGTTGACCTTCATTTTTAATAGAACTATATAAATACCTATTTTATCCCTTTCTTGGGAATTTCCACCAAATTGTTTTAGCCAGAAGAAACTTCTAACATTAAATGAAGCTGCCTGGGGAAAGATTAAAGATTATTATAACGTTCAGCCTTAACGAGGTAACTAAATGTTGTGTCATCATATAAGAGTAAAACATGCTTTATTTCTTTTTTATCATTTCCAATTGATGGGTCTATGATTTTGAAAGCATTATATAATTTTATAATTGATAGCCTTACAGTGTAACCTTTCTTGATATGTGTATGAGTATACGCATATATGTGTAAGAGATTTTCAACATAAAACGTATTCAGTATTCAGCAAATAAATGAGTTGGTCGTGCTATTTTTTCAAAATGAATGAGTCATCTATTGATGAGGCAAGAGTGTCAGGAACTGTTAATGGTCTTAAGATTTTTCTCTACTTGCAAATTAATCTGTTAACTTGTCATATCTTCATTGATTTTGGCTGAAGACATGAGACTCCTGGTCCAAGATCAGGGACTTTACTATTTATGGCACAGAAAGAAAATGAGGATTCACTTATCTGTATTAGTTGTCCTTGTCTCCAAGTCCTATAGCACCAATGAGAATAAGCACTGATTGATGCATGCACATACCCTGGATTGTGTCACAGAAAAAGTACACTGAGCTTAGGGACTTGGGCTCTTTTACTATGTAGTAAGCATGCTTACCCTCTTCTGAGAAGGAAAATATTTTCATAACCCTAGATATTTATAATACTAGTAAGCATACCTGTCTTTTTTGTTGAGACATTATGTATTTAAGGCTGTAGACTATGAAAATGTCTTTAAACAGATGATTTAAATAAAGAAGGCAGTAAATGTCTTGCTTACATCTCTCTGCAGTATTCACCCTTTATATTTTATACTATCCTTCTTGACTTCTGACAAGAATCTCCATGATATACCACTTGATCAGCCATTCTGATTAATCTGGCCTACAGACACTGGGACCATATCTATGAAACTTTTTTTTTTTTTGGTTTTTGGCCGAGGCTAGGTTTGAACCTGCCACCTCCGGCGTATGGGACCGGCACCCTACCCCTTGAGCCACAGGCGCCGCCCTATGAAACTGTTTTATTTAATGCTTAATTAAGCCTACTGTCATAGGTTTCCAAACAGCAAAACAAAGCCAACAAGAGTACTAACCTCACTGTTCTTTCTGGACACAGTCTGTTGAATAAATCCCATAAACCACCAGGTACTACCTTGGAAAGTCATGTGCCTTTTTCATTAAATTCATTATATTTAGAATCTTTCCAGTTTTCCCAAGACATTAATCCACACTGGGAAGGATGTACTAGCAATCATCCAGATTCTACCTTGGCCTGCAAAGGGGAAATGTAGGACAATTCCATAATTCATAATAATCCTGATGAATGAGTTGAAACTTATCTTAATGCGTTTCTAGTACCAAAGTGGTATCTCTGAAACTTCAGCTAATGTCAGGGACAAATTATTACACGGCAACAGCTCATATGGTAGAGTAGATCAGTAAAGTATTACCTTTCTTTCCAGCAAGGTTGCCTAAATAGCCAAAAGTAGTCTCATTTGGGGGTGATTTTTATAGCCATTTGGGATCTGCATGATCTACTGATGGTATTTACTTAAAATTCAAGATATTTACAACCACACTAAAATGCAAACCATCATGTTTCCAACAGAGAGACAAGTCAATAGTTGGTCTTCTACCAAAAAAAAAATACAGTCTTTGGAGTACACATGGTAAGCCCAAAGTCATGTTATCAATTAATTTTTAGGGGTTCTGTAGAAAGACTTACATCAATTAAGAACACAGGTTGATAGGGCCTCTATTGTGACATTTTGGAAGGGTAGTTTATTTCAAATTCCTTAGTCAAGTTCCTGATTTTGAAAAGCATGCCTCAGGGCAGTTTTGTTTGTTTTCACCTCAAGAAGTAGAATTATTCTACCTTATGAATTGACTGAGTTCTAACTATGGGATTTGGTGTGTAGAAGACATCTAAAAGTCTTGACATATGTTTTATATGGGCATTTCAGAGACTGAAAATTATTTTCTGGTGTTCTGATAGGCATCTTAGTAAGGTTAAGATGAATGATGACCAAATGATGGTCAGTGCAAACTGACAAGGAATGGCAATCCTAGCATTCAGTAATATTGAATTTGCGAGGATTAGGAGTTCTGCTTCAGAATAATTTTCTTTTTTGCAGAATATTTCAGGCTTAAATCTTAGCAAGTTTGAAACATCCCTCTAAGGAGTTGGCTTTTCCTTTGCCACAAAATCAATATGTTTCATTTCAGTAGGTATAAATTCACCTTTTCCTGATCATTTTCTAGTCACATGAAAATATTTCATGAGAAATAGTCAGTTTAAGAAGGACAGGGATTCGGGCGGCGCCTGTGGCTCAGTGAGTAGGGCGCCGGCCCCATATGCCGAGGGTGGCGGGTTCAAACCCAGCCCCGGCCAAACTGCAACAAAAAAATAGCAGGGCGTTGCGGCAGGCACCTGTAGTCCCAGCTGCTCGGGAGGCTGAGGCAAGAGAATCGCCTAAGCCCAAGAGTTAGAGGTTGCTGTGAGCTGTGATGCCATAGCACTCTACCTGAGGGCGGTACAGTGAGACTGTGTCTCTACAAAAAAAAAAAAAAAAAAAAAAGGACAGGGATTCTTTTTAATTTATAGGGATCCATTATGACTCCACCCACCATCGCCCACCCTTGGTGACTTGGCAAACAGGGTACTAGAACATATAATCATTATCCTTAAAATGCAGAGCTATTTCAACCAAACAAGATAGTCCAGGAATTTCATAGAAATTCATTAGGATTTGTGGCATACAAATTGATCATATCATATGGTCAATGGGGCAATAAATGTTCTTTCTATAATGAAGGAGTCATAGGACAAGTACTGGGAAGTAAGTTCAAAGACAGCTGTTAAGAGGTATGTGAGGATTCCTAACTGTCTTCTGGGCAAGGGTACTTACCAAGGAGAATTTCAGTGCCTGGTCAACCTCATTTTAACAATTAGTTCTGATAATAATAACATATGGACAGTACAGTCTGCACACAAGAGACAAAAATTATATGCACAGATATATACCCTTATTGAGTATGCGTGAAGTAAATTTTGGCAGGATTATAGAAAGGAACCAGATGAATTGTTAAAAATTTGACTCTTTCATTCGGGAGAAAAAGGGGCTGAGTGTTAATGTTAGATTGATTTGGTAAGTCCTGGTTGCTCTAATGGAGTTTTGGCCATCTTGAAAAGATCTCCTTAAGACAGAGAATGCCCCATGATGTCAAGAAAATGACTGAAAAAAAAAAAAAAATGACTGACTAAAATTGGTTTTCTATTCACAGAGACTCCCCTAAATGATTGATCTGAGGAAACCTAATAGTGTTTCCTTAGATTTTTTTTATCATGAATGGTGCTAAATTTTACTAAATGCTTTCTCTATATCTTTTGAGATGATCACAGGGCTTTTGCTTTTGCTTCTGTTTACCTGCTGAATAGCACTTATTGATTTGTGGATTTCCAACCATCCTTGCATCCCTAGGATGAAAATACTTGATCATGGTGAAGTATTTTTTTAATATGCTGTTGAATTCAGTTTGCTAGTATTTTGTTTAGGATTTTGCAACTATGTTCATAAAGAATACAGGTCTGCTGTTTTCTTTTTATAATGTATCCTTTCCAAGCTTTGGTGTCAAGATGATAATGCCTTTGTACAATGATTTAGAGAGATTTTCTCCTTCTCAATGTTATGGAATAATTTCTATAAGATAGGTGGCAGCTCTTCTTTGTAGATCTATAGACACCATAAGATTATAATACTGCATTTTTCCTGTACTCTTTCTATGTTTAGATACACACATATATACACTAGTAAATTCCCTCCAGTATTCTGTACACTAACATGCTGTCAAAATTTGTAGCCTAGGGCAAGGCTACATCACATAGCCTACGTTTGTAGTAGACTGTACTTGTATCCTCTGAGTATGTGTAAGTACAATGTATGATGTTCGCACAATGACAAAATTACCTAATGACACATTTCTCAGAATATAGCCCCATTGTTAAGTAACATATTACTGTGTACAAAATAAATAGTTAATGAAATTATCTCCTCTCATTTTTTTTATTTTGAGATATTCTGAAAAATTAATAGTTACTATGCCCATTATATATTTTTCAAGTGGTACAGTGAGTGAACATAAAAATTTTGTATGAGGGAAAAGTGGTATAGCTGTGACAAAAAATACTATTTTGCTATTTTTTTTGTTTAGTCAAATAACCAGGTAAAATTGGTTTAACATTTTTCCATCTTATATTGACTTCAATGAGAAAGAAATTTTTAAAAATTCATTTATATCATGTACTATATAAATATTATAGACAGATTATAAATCAATAGAACTGAAAAGAACATATAACCTCAGCCTACCTGTGTCTTGAAAAATTCTATTTACCTCTCTAAATGTGTTTCCTCATTTGCAAAATGAAGAGATTAGACAAGTTGGTCATTGACATTTCTTAAGATCTAATTGCTAATGATTATAAATAGGTCCCAGGGAGTTTGACAGGGTCTGCACTTGCCTCCCTATAATAATTATAAATTATTTACAGATGGTCAGGGGATATTGTCTCCTCAAGCAATTTTGTTATAAATCCAAAAATATCTCTTTTTTTTTTGTTTGTTTGTTTTGTTTTTTGTTTGTTTTTACTCTAGACATTTGCATTATTCTACATTATTCTTGTCTCTTCCCTGGTTCCTCTCACAACGGTGGTGCAAAGTTGATGGATTAGTTAATAAACATAATTTCATTTTTCCATTCAAGCAGTTAAGGAAAAAATAAAAAATATATGGAGAGGGGAAAATATGAAACAGGGAATATTAAAGTTACGTTTAAATTTTCTATGAGGGCAAACTTTCTATTTTCTCTGTTGTACCCCAAACTCAAACTATTTTTCTAGAAACTTAGTCATTGTACGGATGGAAGTCCTTTGGTGCTTCATTTAATTTCAGTAGTTGCTCTTAACTCTATGCAAGCCTTCAGAAATCATCCTTTTATTAAAATAGTTTAAATTACCCACTGAGTGTGTTACTGATATCACCCAGGCTACGAATTAATGCTGGAAGCTTGGTGTAATCATCACCACCTAGTAGCAGAAAAGCCAAACAGAAAGCTGCTATAGCTTGGTTTGTGTATTGTGAGATACTATGTAATCTGCTTGAAGTCACACCACTAATAAAATCCTTACTCTAAGAGATTTAAAAAAAAATCATGAAATAAGGACTAGAACTAGAGTCTTCTCATTCTAAAACCCTTTTACTTGACCATGCCAAGTTTCTCTTAAGATCTCCGGGATTTAGTTTGCATATCTAAATTTTTCAAATGAGAGTTTATGAAAGTAAATGCTACAGAGGATACTTCCTTTTCTAAAACTTAATAATAGAATAATTACTAATTAGCATAATATTTTGCACTGTTGATTGGCAAGAGAATTCTGACATTCTCCATATTTCAGAGGCAATAAGAATAGAAGAATTTTACCTTAAATTTCTGTTTTTGAATTCCCTACTTTCTGACTAAAACTATGTATCCATACTAGGTAGACTTTATTGTATAATTTGAAGGCAAAATTTAAAACTTCAACTAGATTTCAAGTTTTTTTAGTGAAATCTGATATTAGAAAGAGTTACTACTATCATAAGTTTTTTTATATTTTTAAAATTCCAATGTTTACATGGGTAATATTTTATATAATAATAGAGCCCCCCAAATAATCATAATTAACAATTACTATGAGCTATCCATGTTCCAAATGCAATTATTGCATTCAGTAACACATTAAATCCCCCTAGAAAACATATGAGGATAGTAAAGGTAATTATTTGTTTTATTACAAATGAGGAAATTGAGGTAGAGATACTATGTAATTTTATCAAAGTTACATAGCTAATATAATCCTTACTCTTGTAGATTAAAAAAATTCAACAAATAAAAACTGCAAAGCAGATAACTGAATTGAGCTACTAAAAGCACAGCTGGGAAGCTGATCAGGGCCAAAGCTAAGACTAGAACCTATTTTTGTAGAGTCTCCATCTTTCTCTGCTGTTCCTCAGGTCCATACTACGGTGAATTATTAAATCAGAGTTATGTAATTTAAAGGAGTTTTAACAAAAAGAACATATATATTAACCAGTCTACAATTCATCAGCTGACCTCTAATTATTAAGATAATGATGTTTTTTTCCTTGAATGTTTGGTGTATACAATTTCTAGAGTTTATTTCACTTCAATTTCAAACATACTTAAATAATTTTGAAATACACTTTTTGGCAAATGTCACAACATCTGTTGGAAAGACAGGGAAATGTAAGGAATTGCTTAGGCAGATCTCGTCTTAGAGTTGTATTTTAGACAGAATGAGGTCTTGACTTATACATGAAACAATTGATTTTTTTTAATCCTCAAAATGCCAAAATATGAAGCAAAGTTTCCTTCCCTTAAAATAAAATATATATTTATTTTTTCTTTAAAAACTAAACATTAAAAATAAAAGCTTTCAACAAGAACAAAATAAAAATTATTAAAACAAACTTAACTTTCTATAATTATTGGACTTTCATTCAACATCAATTGTAAAATGCTTAATAAGTATGACATTCAAGTTATTTTATGACTTGGTCCCAATCTACCATATTAATGAGAGTTCTATCACTCCATTCATACCCTATATTTGGAAACTTCACATTCAAATTATCACAGAATCAAAAAATAATGTAGCGAGCAAAGCATGCCATGTGTGTTTCATCATAGTGATATAAGTGCATATTAGATCTAAATAAAGGAACTATGTTCTTACTTCCTTAAAGTAATACCTTTATTCTTTCTTATTTATATGTCCATTTTAAATAAAAACACTGATGAAGACATATAAATTTCCTCTTAACTTTAGTATTTGAATAAGAAAAGTAAAAAGATCAGTACAAGATTGTTCTTAAATGGTAATGACTTCAAGTTTCATTATCAGGTATACAAAAAAGAGTAAATGACCTTGCTGTAAAGGGAATGTTATATAGAAGAGGGAATGGAGGGAATGTTACATATAAAACATGAATGTGCTACTGAGATCCAGACACATCCTGTCATAAGGTAATATACTCCTTAAGGTAGTATAGGTCTGCTGTTACAGGACCTTCCAAAACTTTAAAAATATCCAAAAATCTAATTCGTGGTGGAGAGTGATGTTCCTAATTGTTTTAAGTACAAAGTAATAAATGAAGCAGCTAAAAAGCTATGTCCTCATAGAGGTCATATTCTATAAGGAAAAGTATAAGAAATGGACTTACTCCTAAGCAATATACATAGAAAATGAGTGAATTAAATAATATTTGAAAATATGATAACTTCTATAAAGACTAAGGCACCTTAAAGGAAATAGGTGAGGTTGCAATGATGGGTGGGGTTGAAATTTTATTTTTATTATTTTTTTTTTATTGTTGGGGATTCATTGAGGGTACAATAAGCAAGGTTACACTGATTGCAATTGTTAGGTAAAGTCCCTCTTGCAATCATTTCTTGCCCCCATAAAGTGTGACACACACCAAGGCCCCAACCCCCTCCCTCTGTCCCTCTTTCTGCTTCCTCCCCCATAACCTTAATTGTCCTCATATCAAAATTGAGTACATAGGATTCATGCTTCTTCATTCTTGTGATGCCTTACTAAGAATAATGTCTTCCACGTCCATCCAGGTTAATACGAAGGATGTAAAGTCTCCATTTTTTTTAATGGCTGAATAGTATTCCATGGTATACATATACCACAGCTTGTTAATCCATTCCTGGGTTGGTGGGCATTTAGGCTGTTTCCACATTTTGGCAATGGTAAATTGAGCTGCCATAAACAGTCTAGTACAAGTGTCCTTATGATAAAAGGATTTTTTTCCTTCTGGGTAGATGCCCAGTAATGGGATTGCAGGATCGAATGGGAGGTCTAGGTTGAGTGCTTTGCGGTTTCTCCATACTTCCTTCCAGAAAGGTTGTACTAGTTTGCAGTCCCACCAGCAGTGTAAAAGTGTTCCCTTCTCTCCACATCCACGCCAGCATCTGCAGTTTTGAGATTTTGTGATGTGGGCCATTCTTACTGGGGTTAGATGATATCTCAGGGTTGTTTTGATTTGCATTTCTCTAATATATAGAGATGAGGAACATTTTTTCATGTGTTTGTTTGTGACAATGAGTTGAAAGATGAAGGAACAAGTGATGCTGATATCTGAGGACAGGAACTGCAAGCAGAAGAAGCTACAAGTGTAAAAAAATACCTTCTAACGGAAGGGCAATGAAGTGTAAGTGGCTTCATCGAAGTGAAGAAAATAGGCAATGAGGCTGGAGAAGCAAGTTACAGTGTGATCAATTGTACATTCTTGTACAGAACTGTAAGTAATTTAGTTTGTTTCTTAATGAAATAGGGATCTATTGAAAAGTAATTTTTTTCTCCAAGAGGAATCTCAAGCTCTTGAGAGCTGACAACAATTTATTTCTTCTTCTTCTTCTTTTTTTTTTTTAGCACTGTGAGTTTCAATCTGGACCTTCCTGTGTGCAGCCAAATTCATGTGTCTTCCAATTTCTGATTTTTGCTGCTAAAATTTATTTTGTTGTCTCATTATTTCATAATTATGTCTTACATTTTAAATAGTCTTTTTTTTGCATTTGAAATATTTTTTTCTTATTATCTTGCACTGAATTTTCACATAGCCTATTTCCCTTTTACAATTAATTTAGAGGATTCCCCAGCAATTCCTACTCTGTCCTATCTGATTTTTACTTCCTGCCATTGTATGCTTCCCCGGGCCGAAGCTTGCTCTTCTGTGGATTTGACCCTGATTAGACTGTTAGAAACTTTCTTTTTCCCTGCCTATTTGCAGTTTGTGTGAAGTGGAGAATGCCCACTGGTATTTAATCAATCTGTATGCACTGTCAGAGCGAGCATCTCTTCTCCCTGGGCCTTCTGATTCTTCCCATTATAAATGTTGACTCTCCAATCAACTTCTCAGAGGTTTGGCACTCTTCTGTGAAGGAAATAAAATTAATCCACCCTGTTCCATTGCAAACCTCTACTGATCAAAAGCTGACTTACTAAAACAGTTTTAAACAGAGAGCTAGAGAGATAGTTTTGGAATACTTCACTGTTGGCAGCAATATTATATTCTTTTTCCGTTTGCAAAATTTTGCCTCCAGAAAATGGAATGGCTACTCATTTAGATGGGACACTTTTGCAGGTAATGAGATTTTAGAATTTAAATGACAAAGACATTTAAGCTCTTTTGCTTCTAAATTTTCAAGTTAAATGGTCAAAACAGTCATCACATATATACTTCCACTGAGGGCAATCAACTTGCCTCAGGCCATTAAAACCAGAGCTAGAGTCTTCAAATTTTCACTAATAATTCATTTCGCTACTGATAAGACAACACCTCGTTGTCAATTAACATGAATAAATTACTATTTCCTACTTTATTTAAAAAGAAGTTAGATTAAATAAAATATTTTGTGTTGAGTATTTGATAGATATATATAAACTATATATATAAACTACAGACTAAAGGAAATCATTTCTCAACAAAAATGTATTTGTTTTCCTGTAAAGGTGGTATCCTATTGCATATAAACAGAAAATCATTATGTAAAGTCCAAATTAAAGAAAAATTATGATGAACCATTTTTTAGTAGAGTTTCAGTTTCAGTCACATTGAAATGTTTTTGTTATTCTGATATTTGGCTTAAATATATCATTTTGAACACAATTCTTTATCAGAAAAATAGATGTTCTGGACTCATTCACTTTCTAACAAGAGAGATTTTATGTGAATCCTGAAGACTTAATAAAAATAACAATAAGGAGTCACACTAAAATGCATTCAGATTATATTGGATGATGCAGAAATTTTTTAAAATAGACAAATATTCTGAAATGCTTTCAACATTACTTTACCCTTATAGGAGAAGATGCCTACTCCAATCAATTATGTCATATAAAGTGAAACCACACAATTTGAGACTATGTGGACATGCAAAATTCAATGAAAATAAAAAAGAGTCTGGGAAACAATGGACTAGATTATTAGTATCAAGAGTTAATACTAGATAACTTTTCATAAGGAGAGGTTATTTTTAAACAAAAATAGATGCAACTATTCAACATAGTGCTGGAAGTTCTAGCCAATACAATTAGGCAAGACAAGGAAATTAAGGGAATCCAAATGGGAGCAGAGGAGGTCAAACTCTCCCCCTTTGCTGACGACATGATCTTATACTTAGAGAACCCCAAAGACTCAACCACAAGACTCCTAGAAGTCATCAAAAAATACAGTAATGTTTCAGGATATAAAATCAATGTCCACAAGTCAGTAGCCTTTGTATACACCAATAACAGTCAAGATGAGAAGCTAATTAAGGACACAAATCCCTTCACCATAGTCTCAAAGAAAATGAAATACCTAGGAATATACCTAACGAAGGAGGTGAAAGACCTCTATAAAGAAAACTATGAAATCCTCAGAAAGGAAATAGCAGAGGATATTAACAAATGGAAGAACATACCATGCTCATGGATGGGAAGAATCAACATTGTTAAAATGTCTATACTTCCCAAAGCAATTTACCTATTCAATGCCATTCCTATCAAAATACCAACATCGTACTTTCAAGATTTGGGAAAAATGATTCTGCATTTTGTATGGAACCGGAAAAAACCCCGTATAGCTAAGGCAGTTCTTTGTAACAAAAATAAAGCTGGGAGCATCAGCATACCAGATTTTAGTCTGTACTACAAAGCCATAGTGCTCAAGGCATCATGGTACTGGCACAAAAACAGAGACATAGACACTTGGAATCGAATTGAACACCAAGAAATGAAACTAACATCTTACAACCACCTAATCTTTGATAAACCAAACAAGAACATACCTTGGGGAAAAACTCCCTATTCAATAAATGGTGTTGGGAGAACTGGATGTCTACATGTAAAAGACTGAAACTGGACCCACACCTTTCCCCACTCACAAAAATTGATTCAAGATGGATAAAGGACTTAAATTTAAGGCATGAAACAATAAAAATCCTCAAAGAAAGCATAGGAAAAACACTGGAAGATATTGGCCTGGGGAAAGACTTCATGAAGAAGACTGCCATGGCAATTGCAACAACAACAAAAATGAACAAATGGGATTTCATTAAACTGAAAAGCTTCTGTACAGCTAAGGAGACAATAACCAAAGCAAAGAGACAACCTACACAATGGGAAAGGACATTTGCGTATTTTCAATCAGACAAAAGCTTGATAACTAGGATCTATAGAGAACTTAAATTAATCCAAATGAAAAAAGCCAACAATCCCATATATCAATGGGCAAGAGACATGAATAGAACTTTCTCTAAAGACACAGATGAATGGCTAACAAACACATGAAAAAATGTTCATCATCTCTATATATTAGAGAAATGCAAATCCAAACAACCCTGAGATATCATCTAACCCCAGTGAGAATGGCCCACATCACAAAATCTCAAAACTGCAGATGCTGGCGTGGATGTGGATAGAAGGGAACACTTTTACACTGCTGGTGGGACTGCAAACTAGTACAACCTTTCTGGAAGGAAGTATGGAGAAACCGCAAAGCACTCAAGCTAGACCTCCCATTTGATCCTGCAATCCCATTACTGGGCATCTACCCAGAAGGAAAAAAAATCCTTTTATCATAAGGACACTTGTACTAGACTGTTTCTTGCAGCTCAATTTACAATCGCCAAAATGTGGAAACAGCCTAAATGCCCACCAACCCAGGAATCGATTAACAAGCTGTGGTATATGTATACCATGGAATACTATTCAACCATTATAAAAAATGGAGACTTTACATCCTTCGTATTAACCTGGATGGACGTGGAAGACATTATTCTTAGTAAAGCATCACAAGAATGGAGAAGCATGAATCCTATGTACTCAATTTTGATATGGGGACAATTAGTGACAATTAAGGTTATGGGGGGGGAAGCAGAAAGAGGGATGGAGGGAGGGGGGTGGGGCCTTGGTGTGTGTCACACTTTATGGGGGCAAGAAATGATTGCAAGAGGGACTTTACCTAACAATTGCAATCAGTGTAACCTGGCTTATTGTACCCTCAATGAATCCCCAACAATAAAAAAAAAAAAAAAATTGACAGGTAACATATTTACATTGATTGAAAATGGAGTTGCAAATGCGCTAAAATATTGTTTTCCCAGAAATCCTGAAGTCTATTTAGAAATTCTTTTATCAAATAGAAAAACAGACTGTATATTTTTTGCTATTCGCAAGACTGTTTAGCCAATGTGTCAAAATGCACAAAATTCTTTGCCTCAATTTGAGCTTGCCATATTTTAGTTTTGTTTTGGAACACTCTGTTATAGTTTGAAACATTGTTTTAATAAATTGGCTTTCACCTTGAAAAAAAAAAAAGAAAAATAGATGCAATTGAATCATCATAGCTGTTCAATCATAAGGTACTTTCTTCCTTATGTAGTTTACTAGTGCTATGTCTTCATTTTGGTAGGACATTAGGGCCATCCGTATCTTTGATATTATCAGAGGGAAGAAAGATCATTTTTTCACAATGATCTTATCAGTTGCATTAAAATCATCAGATGAAGATATTTAAGTATGGAGTTGTTAAATGATTTGGTCAAGGTCATCCAGCTACTTAAGACCAGAAATTGGCCACTTCCATCACTCTGCCTGATCACTAAGCAATGAAATACTATATTTATTTTTCCTGAATGCATTTTTGCTTATATCTTATTTTGGTCTTATTAAGGACCCTTTTTGTTGGAAGATATTTTATCAGTGTTTATATTTCTTTACTTCACATTGGTCTGTTTAAGAATTCTATTTCCTTCTAATTGAGCCTAGGGAGGTTGCATGTTTTCCTAAATTTGTACATTTCCTCCACATTTTCAAGTTTATGAGTATAGAGTATTTTTTTATTTTAGTATTCATAGATGATGTTTTGTATTTCTGTCATATTAGTTCTGATTTTTTCTTTTCATTTCTGATAATTCTCTGATTAGAGACCTTTCTTTTATGTTTCTGGTTAATTAAGCAAGAGACCTGTCAATTTTTGTTTGTTTTCAATTCTTTTTTATTAATTTCAACTTCCATGGACTTTGGTTACTTTATAAGTTAGTCATTTTTACAGTGTCATTGTGATTGTTTAATCAAAAGGCATTTGCTTAAAATGTTTATAATTTCTAAGAAGAATATAGAGGGCAGGGAATATGATAAAGATAGATAATGAGTTGCTATTATCATAAATTATTTTAACATCACCAAAAGTCATACTGGGATCAAAAGACAGACTATGTCTCTGTCTTTTTTTCCTTTTCCTTTTTTTTATTTTGCTTCATTTATATTATTGCTTTATTTTGTCTTTATTGTAATAAAGATGGCATACTAGGAAGCAATTTATGTGAAATGAAGGAAGATTTGAGTGAATTTCAAATACAAATAGTAAGCTTTCAAGAGTGTTAGACAAAGTTATACTAACCTTCTTACACATGTCCATTTCCTTACCCTCAAAGACTCGCAATTATGAACATATAGTGAATAATGACTTAAAAATCAATATTAAAAACTTATTTCTTGAAATGAAAAAGTATATCTGTCACGCCTTTTAAAATTTATATCACAGGTGAAAAAATGAAGGATTTTCAAGCAAGAGAAAGGAAAAATTGTGAAGTCATTGATAAATTAAGATAGTCCATCTAGGAATGCTAATAAGGGAAATTTGGGCAACTGAAGCTAAGGTTTGCTTAAATCTTATGTACATCTAGATATTGTTTAATATTTGATGCAGTTTACCAGTTGGATTATACTTACTGTGTGTAGAATAAAACCCCAAGTTTAGATAGTTGGTGTTTCATTTAAGCAAACATTCTAGAGCGATGTGTCAACTTTTTGCCATGTAAAATTTGATCTTCATCCACAGAAACATTCCATAGTAATTTCTCTTTAAACCAAAACATTTCAGATTAATTGCCAAGTTTTCTTCTGCTGAAATCAGATAATAACTTCCAAAACACCAGCCTATGTTCACTCATTAGAGGCCATTGCAAGACTTTTTTTTTCCTTTCCTGATTTTATTTGGATCAAATTTTCACCGTAAAGTATCATAGTATCAGGGATATATGTGACAAAAAAGCTGGGAGTTTTTTTATCACTCAGTTTCACTTACTGCAGTAGTTAATTTAAGTACCACAATAGGCTGTAACCATCAAGATCAAGTACACAAGACTTAATCTAAAGAGCATCACATATATCCCAATGGCACAAGACTTTTTATTTCAGGAGCATAAAGTCAGCTAGATTAAATTACTACACATTCAATCAGTTTTCAGGGTTTTGTGGTTCTGAGAGGTTTAAGAAACTTTCATCACTGGCACATACTTTAACTTGACAATATTGGATCACTTGTAGCTCCATACACAAAAAATAATTCTCGTCATAAACCCATTTTTCCACATAAGCACTACTACTGACAGGACCTGAATTGAAAATGACATGGGTAGACAGGGAATGGTGGCTCACACCTGTAATCCTAGCCCCTCTGGAAGGCAGAGGCGGAGGTGGATGGATTGCTTGAGCTCAGGGGTTGGAGACCAGCCTGAGCAAGAGCGAGACCTTATCTCTACTAAAAAT
This sequence comes from Nycticebus coucang, assembly GCF_027406575.1. Classification (NCBI taxonomy): domain Eukaryota; kingdom Metazoa; phylum Chordata; class Mammalia; order Primates; family Lorisidae; genus Nycticebus; species Nycticebus coucang. Next base: position 42,678,359 of record NC_069794.1, on the reverse strand, counting down.
AGAAAAACTATCCTGGTATCCTGGTGGGTGCATGTGGTCTCAGCTACTTCAGGCTGAGGCAAGAGGAGAGCTAGAGCCCAAAAGATTGCTCTGAGCTATGATGATGCCTTGGCAGTCTTCCCAAGGTGAAAGAGTGACACTGCTAAAAAAAAAAAAAAAAATAGGTAAACCAACAAAATCTATTATAATTAAAAAACTGTTCCAATACACGTAGTGTTCATCTGTTCCAGGCAGTAATTCATTTGGGAAAATGTCTTTAAGACTTAAACTAGAGCTGAGACTGTTTCACTGAGATCAAAGTTTAATTGCTCTTGTAGGAGTAGCTTCTCTTGAGTCTTAGACTAAAGGTTGTGTGATGATTTTCTTATTTCTTCTCTTAGCCCTTCCAACAATTAACAAGTTATTTCCTATCATCTCTCTGATAAATAAGAATTTATAAAAACCTTATTCGAAGGATTGCATGATGGAATTCACAAAAATAATTGAAATACTTTATCTTACTACATAAACTGAAATAAAAAAACAATCATTCTACAATATGATAAATGTTAACTATTTTTTGATGTATCAGGTTGCTTTTCTAGCTATTAGAAAGTGAGTCCTTTATTTTAAAAGAAATATTCACTTTATGAAATAGTTTTTATTAGTATACATAATATATACATATCTTTGAATGGGAAAGATAATTTTATAATATTTGATATTAAAGCATTTAATACTACTGAAAATGTACTGTTTAGCATGTACAAGAACATGCTCCATTTTCTTCAATATTTGGGGCTACAGTATCAAGTCCATCATAACATATAATAAAATATCCTTTTTAAAGAAGTATTACTCCTTTCCAAACCTGGAAGACCTAAGAACTCTGCAGATTTCATAGAAAAGGAGCATGCCTACAGGGGTTTGTCCCCACTTTCTCTTCTTGGACCAGCATTTACGTAAACAATTAAATATGTAGAACTATACCCCTTGGAACCAGTTAAAAATCACTCTTCGGGTTAGCAGTCATATGTCTGATTATTTCCACAGCGTCCAGTGGGATCTTTGGGTAACCAGGCTACAGCATTTGGATACTAATTATTCACCATACCCTTCTCTGGTTGCATACTATAATTTCCAAGACATCAATGATTTTTTTTTACTCTGCAACTAGAGGAAGAGGAGAACAAGAAGGAGGGTGAAGAGGATAGGGTAAAAGGGTAAAAAGAAGAAAATATCTTTGCCTTTACAGCTGTGCTGGGTGAAATTTATTTTTCCCCAAACACTCAGGTGTCCATCAGACTTTGTCAATATTGTTAGTGGAAAATACAATGTCAGTTATTGATTTAAATTAAGAAGAGTTGAGATAAAGTTAGGTTATGCAGAAGGAAAAATAATCACAGGAGAGATTCAGCTAAAGTGAAAATGTGTATCAGAGACACCGGGGAAGGGAATCTGCAAAGAGAATAGACAGAAGAGTTTAAAATGGGGGGTTGACAGATTAACAAGCAAGAATTCATAGTCATCGCAGGTGGCTAAAATCTTAAATTGTTCATTATGTAAGAAGAAACTTTAAGCAAGTGTGATAAATAATTTTCTCCCATTGGTGGTGCTTTGCCACTCCTTACATTAGACTCCTTAATAAGAAACATAATTCTGTTTCAGTTTTCTTTTCAAGGACACAGAGACCATGGCTACTGCATTATAAGATTATAAAACATCGATGACATAGCATAATATAAAATGATATAATAGAAAAGCTATTTTTCTCCTTATACAAAATAATTCAAATAAATACTTGCATTGTTATATGATGTGTCATAAGTTAAATATTAGAGACAATATAGTGACAGATGTAATAGTTATATGCTGTTGAAAAGCTATCTTTTAAATTCTCTAGATTGGGAGAGGTTATTTGATCTTTAAAAAGTAATATAATTGAAAAAGATAACTTTATAGTGGAATTAATTAAAATTGTATCTTATACTTATTATTTGTAATGGCATGAAAACTACACCAACTTCATGTTTAATTTTATTTTAAAATGGATATTAAGAGACCCTATCCCTGATCATTTTAAGAGGTAAAATGAAATAACACATGTATCTTGCACGAAGGCTAAAAGAAGATTTATGTGGCTAAACATCTATTATCACAGATCCATTTTTTATTTTAAATACCATTCATTTGATGTGTAATTAATTATCTGTAGCCATAATATCTCCCTTGGGTTCTATTACAACTGTCTTTTTAACATATCCTTATGGGTACAAAATATACAACTCATATTTAACACACTCAATTCTCACTCCTTCCTAATCTCCTGCTCCCCCACTCCTCCTATTTTCCTGAAGAGTACCACCATTCCCACACATTACTAATACCAAAAATTTAAAGTATAGCCTCTGTGGAACTAATTCTTAGCATTTCCACAGAAAACACTAAATTATGTCCCTTTTCTGTTGACTTAAACAACATTGTAACTGTTCTCATTCTGTTCAGTTTTGCACAACACTGTATTCTCCACACAAAAGTCAGAAAACTTTCTCAAATATGCAGCTGATTGTATAACTGCCCTGCTCAAACCCCTCCATTGGCATCGATTTGCAATTACATTGACTTCCTAAACAATCTTCAGGATCAGTCATTCTTGTGTGTCTGCCTCCTTCCACCCCGTCATCTTCTAGTACTCTCTTCCCTGATCTGTGTTCTAAACACGGGTGACCCTCTCAACTCCTTTTATTTCCAATGGAACTTCTTTTCTTTACTAATAATACCTAACATTTATTGGATGATAAATACGTTCCAGGCATTGCTCTAAACACTTTACATGATTTAATCTATTTAATGCTTGTAACAACCCAATAAGGTAGCTACTATTAATAGAGTAATTTTATGTGAAATGAAATTAATGCATGCAGAGGTTAATAATTTGTCCTTGGTCTCAAATTTATTAAATGACAGAATATGAATTTAAGATTTAGGCATTGGTGTCTAGAACTTATAATCTTTGTTTCTATCCTATGTTGTATTCCATTTCAGATTTATTTTTTCGGGTCCTTTCAGTACTTCCACATTCTTTCAATTTTGGGGGGTGAGTTTTCTAATTTGATCTTTAGTTTGCTATTTTTTTAAAATATATTTTGTGACTACAAGTTTAATTGTATATATTGTGTAATGGTGAAGTCTGGGCATTCATATCCATCACTTCAATAGGGTACCAAGACCCTGCAGGTAATTTTTCATTCCTCACACCTTCCCACCCTCTCTGCTTATGAGACTCCAATATCCATTATGTTGCTCTGTATGCCCTATGGCAGCCATAATTTAACTTCCATGTGAGAACATGCAGCATTAATTTCTTTGTCCCTGAGGTACTCCACTTGGGATTATGGCTTCCAGTTCCATCCCAGTTGCTGCAAAAGACATTGTTTCATTCTTTCTTATCACTAGGTAGTACAACGTGGTATATACATACCACATTTTAGTCACTCTTCGGTTAAAAGGCACTTAGGTTGATTCTATATCTTTGCGATTGTGAATTGTGCTGCAATAAACATGCATGTGCAGGTAGCTTTTCATTCTTGGAATGAGTTGTGATTTGTATTCTTGATAATGTAGTAAAAATAACCTGGTTTTGTTCTTGTTTTACGGGGTTGCCTTCACTATTTTTATCTTTAAATTTCTATGTAAATTCGAAAATTTGTCATATTTGACAAAAACCATTCAAATTTTGACTAGAATTTCAATGAATCTACAGCTCATTTAGGAGACAGTTGAGATTTTTAGTATATTGAGTCTTTTTCATTACATCAGAACACTATGTTCTTGTTCCATTTATTTCTGTCATGTTTCTCTCAGAAAAGATGTACAGAACAGATATACATACCTTCATACCTTAGAGGTATCTCTAAGAATTTTGTGATTTTTTTTAAATTTTCTTTTACTTTTTTTACACTTGCATTTCAAAGTATTGAGGTGCAATTGACTTTGTCACATGGATGTACTGAATAAGGCTAATCAAAGCTTTTAATGTGCCCGTGACCAGAGGACTGTGCATTGTACTGATGACTATGATTTTATCTCTCATTCCCCTCCCAACCTACCTCTTCATAATTTCCAATGTCCTTTATAACCCTGTTTGACCATATGTAGCCATCATTTAGCTCTCACTTATCAATGACAACATGTGGCATTTGTTTTTCCATACCTAGGACACTTAGCATGATGTTGTAGAGGTTCATCAAGGTTATTACAAACAGCATTAATTCATTTCTGTTTAAGGCTGAGTAGTATTCCACAGTACAAATATTGCACATTTTCTTTATCCACTCACTGAGTGAGAGGCACATAGGTTGATTCCATATATTAGTAATTGTGAATTGTGCTATGATAATCACTCAGTTGCAGGAGTCTTATTGATATAATGACCTCTTTTCCTTTTGGTAAACTACCAGCTGTGGGATTGATATATCAAAAGGTAGGCTTTTTAACATTCAATTTCCAGTTATTTATCATTGCTATATTACAGTGCATTCGATTTTTTCATATTGACAAAATATTCAAAATATTGACAAATTAATTTATTAATTAAATAGTACCAAATGGTTTGTGTCTATAGTTTATATCTGAGTTTTTGAGCCAGAGGCAGATGAATACTTACTTATAGAATATTTTGGTGCTAGTTCTTTATTTCTTATTTCCCCCCAGAAAGTAACCTGTGGAAAGCTATGAGGACCTTGTATAGTATGGGAGTACTGTGCAGGAGAGGAATTTCAGAATTATGAATATTAGAGCTTATGTATGGCAGCTTGTACAGCTACAACTAATTTTTCCAGAGAAAAGTAAACACAGAGAAAGGGAGGGAGGGAAAGGGGACAAGATGTGGGGGAGAGAGAGACAGAAGGAGGAAGAGGAGAAGGAGGAAACAGAGATAGCCTTAAGGGAACATGGGTGCTTATCTTTCTAAAACATAAACAAGTTTTCTAGGGTAAAGATGTGAATTTCCCCTATTTAATTAACTTTTAGAATATAAATTAATGGCTACAGATAAAAACAATAAATTTCTATTGCTTTATTCACCATATATAATATCTGAGATTTGTTGTTGTTTAATCATCTTTTATAACAGATTCCCATAATTTTTGATCTGAAAACCCTAAGTATGTAGAAATTTGAAAACGGTCATCTTGAATCCCAGTATGTACATCTGTAGAATTGACTTTTTTTTTTTTTGGTAGAATTGCTTTTCAATTTTTCTTTGTCCATAGTGACATTATCTGCAAATAATAAGCTTTTTGGCTTTTGTTCCAATTCTTATGAGTTAAAAAGATTTTCTTCTTTTATTTCACTGCCTTGAACCTCCAGGACAGTGCTAAATGAAAAGGATATTCCTTTCTATTTGTGGTTTCAGGGCAAAGTCTTAAACATAGTATAATTAAGTGTAATTTGTTTATAATTTTTTGCTTATTTTCCATGTGATTGAGTGGGCTTCTCTCTCTTTCTTATTTATTGAGAATTTGATCCCACAATCCCACTACTGGGTATTTACCCAAAGAAGTCCTTTTATCAAAAACACATCTGTACTTTAAGGTCTATTGCAGCACAAGTCATAATCACAAAGATGTGGAATCAACCCAAGTGTCCACTAATTCATGAGTGGATTAATAAAATGTGGTATATGGAACACACTGCCTGAATATTACTCAGCCATAAGGATGACTTATTGTCTTTTGCAAAAGTATGGGGGAAGCTGGAGACCATTGTCTTCAGTGAAGTGTTTAAGGAATGGGGAAAAAAAGTCACATGCACTTGTTATTATACTGTAAATTACTGGTGAGCACATGTGTATAAAGGGAAATCAAGCAGGTAGGAGAATGGGTAAGGGATAGGATAAAGCCTACCTAGACAGGGTACAATGAGCGCTACATGGGTAATGGCACACTTACAATCCTGACTCAAGCAAAACAAAATTGATACAAGTAACCAAAACATTTGTACCCATGTAATATGTTTAAATAAAAAGGAAAATAAGATAATTTATTACAAATAGGTAGTAGATTTTGTTAAATGTTTTTTCATTATCTGTGAAAAGTCATATTTTTATCCAATTTTTTTTCTGTGTATGTGGTTCAAAAAAATTGTTGTTGTTTTTTTTTTTTGAGACAGATTATGGGCCCCTAACAACAGCTGGCTAGTTATTCTATTTTTAATAGACAGGTTCTCACTCTTATTCAGGCTGGTCTCGAACTCCTTAGCTCAGGCAATCCACCTGCCTCAGCCTCCCAGTTTCTTAGGACTAAAGGTGTGAGCCACCATACCCTCCTGGCCCAAATTGTTTAATTTACATTTAAATATTGAACTATTTCTGTATTCTCAGACTAATACACTTGGCACATTCTCAAACTATACACCAATAAATTACAGACTAATCTCACTTGTCCAGACTATACATTCTCAGACTAATCTCACTGAGTCTAATTATTTTATTATTTCATACATTATTAGATTCAACTTATTCATTTTTTACTATATCTGTATGTCATGTCATCTGTGAAGAGTGAAAGTTTGATCTCTTCTGATGCTATGAAGATACCCTTGATCGCCTTTTCTTCCCTAATTGCAATGGCTAAAACTTCCATTATAATGTTAAAGAGCAATGGAGACAATGGGCAACCTTACCTGGTTCCTGATCTAAGTGGAAATGATGCCAATTTAACTCCATTCACTACGATATTCACTGTGGGTTTGCTGTAGATGGCCTCTATTAGTTTAAGAAATGTCCCTTCTATACCACTTTTCTTAAGTGTTCTGATCATGAAGGGATGCTGGATATTATCAAAAGCTTTTTCTGTACCAATTGAGAAAATCATATGGTCTTTATTTTTTAGTTTGTTTATGTACTGAATTACATTTATAGATTTACGTATATTGGACCAGCCTTGAGAGCCTGGGATAAATCCCACTTGGCCATGGTGTATAATTTGTTTGATGTGTTGTTGGATTCTGTTTGTTAGGATCTTATTGAGTATTTTTTCCTCAATATTCATTAGTGATATTGGTCTATAATTTTCTTTTCTTGTTGGGACTTTCCCTGGTTTGGAGATCAAGGTGATGTTTGCTTCATAGAATGTGTTGGGTAGTATTCTTTCTTTTTCTATATTTTGGAAGAGGTTTAGAAATATAAGTTCTAGTTCTTCTTTAAAGGTTTGGTAGAATCTGGATGTAAAGCCATCTGGTCCTAGGCGTTTCTTTTTGGGGAGATTTTGTATAGTTGATGCTATTTCAGAACTTTATATAGGCCTGTTAAATATTTCCACTTCATTCTGGCTAAGTCTTGGTAGGTGGTGTACTTCCAAGTTTTGGTTGATTTCTTTCAGATTCTCATATTTCTGAGAGTAAAGTTTCTTATAATATTCATTAAGGATTTTTTGAATTTCTGAGGGGTCTGTTGTTATTTCATCTTTACCATTTCTGACTGATGAAATTAGGGATTTTACTCTTTTTTTTCCTGGTTAGCTTGGCCAAAGGTTTATCTATTTTATTGACCTTTTCAAAAAACCAACTTTTGGATTTATTGATCTGTTGTATAATTCTTTTGTTTTCAATTTCATTTAATTCTGCTCTGATTTTGGTCATTTCTTTTCTTCTGCTGAGTTTGGGGTTGGAATGTTCTTCCTTCTCCAGTTGCTTGAGATGTCCCATTAAGTTACTAACTTCCTCTCTTTATGGTTTCTTGAGGAAGGCTTGCAGTGCTATAAATTTCTCTCTTACGACTGCCTTTGCAGTATCCCAGAGGTATTGATGATTCATGTCTTCATTGTTTGTTCCAAAAATTTGGTGATTTCCTTCTTAATCTTGTCTATAACCCATCTATCCTTCAGCATAAGGTTATTTAGCTTCCGTGTTTTTGTATGGGTATGCAGATTCCTGTTGTTATTGAGTTCAACTTTTATTCCATGATGGTCAGAGAAGATGCTATTTTTTTAAATTTGCTGAGGTTAGATTTAACTCAGCATTTGGCCTAGGATGTGGTCAATTTTGGAATATGTTCCATGGGCTGATGAGAAGAATGTGTATTCAGTTTTGTTGGGATGAAATGTTCTGTAGATGTTTGTTAAGTCCAGATGTTGAATGGTTGAGTTTAAATCTAAGATTTCTTTGCTTAGCTTCTTTTTGGAGGATCTATCCAGCACTGCTAAAGGGGTGTTAAAATCTCCAACTACTATGGAACTGGAGGAAATCAAGTTGCTCATGTCTGTTAGAGTTTCTCTTATAAATTGAGGTGCGTTCTGGTTGGGTGCATAAATATTAATAATTGAAATCTCATCATATTGAGTGTTACCTTTAACAAATATGAAGTGTCCATCCTTATTCTTAATTATTTTGATTGGTTTAAAGCCTATTGCATCTATGAATAGGATTGCAATGCCTGCTTTTTTCTCCTTTCCATTTGCCTGGAGTATGGATGACCATCCCTTTACCTTGAGTCTATATTTGTCTTTTAATGTAAGATGAGATTCTTGTATGCAGCAGATATCTGGCTTGAGTTTTTGTATCCAGTCAGCCAACCTGTGCCTCTTTAGAGGACAATTTAAACCATTCACATTAATTGAGAATATTGATAAGCCTTTCGAGAGTCCAGTGGACATTTTTAATCCTTTTGCGACTGTGGAAGTTGGAATTTGATCAAAATTTTCTGGGTGGGTTTATTTTTGTGGTGGAGGATTATGCTGGTCTTTATGGAGGATAGGTCTGAGAATATCCTGGAGAGCTGGCTTAGTTGTGGCAAATTTCTTCAACATGTGAATGTCATTAAAGTATTTAATTTCTCCATCATAAATGAAACTCAGTTTAGCTGGGTACAGGATCCTCGGTTGAAAGTTATTTTGTTTTAGGGGATTAAAAGTCAATAACCATCGTCTTCTAGCTTGAAAGGTTTTAGCAGAGAGATCTGCAGTTATTCTAATATTCTTCCCCTTGTAAGCAATGTTTTTCTTTCGTCTGGCTGCTTTCAGAATTTTCTTCTTCATATTAACTTTAGTGAAATTGATTATGATGTGTCTGGGGGATGTCTTATTTAGGTTAAGTCATGTTGGCGTTCTGAAACTGTCTGCTATCTGAATTTCAGAATCTCTTGGCATGTCTGGAAAGTTCTCTTTTATAATCTCATGGAGAAGAGACTCTGTGCCTTTTGAAGCCATTTCATTGCTTTCAGGGATCCCTATAAGATGAATATTGATTTTCTTCAAATTATCCCAGAGCTCTCTGAGAGAGTGATCTGTTTTTGCCCTCCATTTCTCTTCTTCTTTGAGAGTTTGGTAGCGTTCAAAAGGTTTGCCTTCAATGTCAAAAATCCTTTCTTCTGCTTGCTCCATTCTGTTACTGAGGGATTCTATTGTGTTTCTCAGATCTTTGAGGGCTGCAACTTCTTGTCTCAACGTGTCAAAATCTTTGGTCATTTGGTATTTGAATTTGTTGAATTCTTGAGACATCTTTTGGGTTACAGCTTGGAATTCTAATTCAATCTTATTTGCTATCCAGATTCTGAATTCGATTTCTGACATCTCAGCTATTTGTTTGTGCATGGGATCTTGTGCTGTGTCTGCCCCATTGTTGCTTAGGGGAGTTGATCTACTCTGATTATTCATATTGCCAGAGTTTTTCCCTTGATTTTGCCTCATGATTGTTTTTCACCATTGCCTCTGGCTGTCCTCAGAGTCGGGGAGGTGTCGCTCCAAGATTAGACCCCAGCAGGATCACTCTATTGTTGCTGGATCTTTGTAGGGAATGACCCTGTGTAGCTCCTCTGGGGATGCCCCAGCCAGGGAGTTCTGGTTGTGGGAGCATCTCTGGAGTGTGACACACCCGGATCCAGCAACAGGGCGGAGGGTGGTGCACACAGTTCTGGGAGTGCACACAGTTCTAGCCAAAGCACAGAGGGCCCAAGGCTCCAGCAGTCTCTGGCCAGGAGAAGGGCTCTATGTGGACACAGGGAGGGCTCTGGAGAGCACGTGGCTACCAGAGTCCCTGGCCAGATGAGTGGGTGGATGTGGAGTCAGGGAGGGTACAGGAGGGAGGATGCAGGGTTGTGTGGCTCATGGGGTGGCCTGGTGGGTGGGGTAGTGGGTCATGGCACAGCTCTTACTGGGGTATGGACAGGCACAGGTCTTCCGGAGGTCCGTGTGTGTGCCGATCACAGGCACGGAGCTCTTCGGGAGTCCAGGAGCTTGCCGATGGTTGGTCCCAGTGCAGCTCTTCCAGAGGTCTGGGAGGGTGCCAATCACAGCTCCCAGAGCAACTGTTCCGGGGGTCAGGAGGGTGCCCATCGCAGGTCCCGGCGCAGGTCCAGTACACTGACATTTAAAGGGGTGTGTTACTAGTGTAATACAAATGTCAAGTCACTTATAATATTTATCATAAAAATAAATTAAAAGACACAGACATTTCTGTGTATTTTAGAGCTTTTCTGTGTATTCCAGAACTTAGAGAATGTTAAAAGGCAAAAAAGCTACTTCTCACATGGGAAGAAGTCTATTTATTCTATTTAAAAACATTTCAGAACAAAACACCTAATGGTTTTGAGTGAACCTAAATTGTTCTTTGGATTAAATATGTTCCTGTAACAGTTTTCCTAATACATAAAATGTAAGGAGCAAGTTCTTCTATTCCTCCCATGCAGTGGTACCTGCTTAAATACTTAGAAAGCCCAAATGTGAGAAGAACAATTTAATGAAACAAGCTAGCAAGATAGTCAAAAATTTACTGTAATATCTGAAAGCAAGTATATAAAAGATGAAAAGATTTTCTTATAAAAATGGTAAACCAATAAAAAAAATCAAGGTTTTTCTTTTCCTGTGAGCTATAATTTAAAGCAACACAGCTTTTGATAGAATTTCTTAATCTAAAACTATCCAAAATGAATGAGATAAAGATTTTTTCAACCCATTGATGCTGTGTGACTTTGCCCTAATAGTCTTTGAGAGATTTTGCAAAGAGCTCCAGCTTTATTGCCTAGCAGCGGGATTTTTTAAACCTGCATCATTTCCTATTAGACTTTGGAAAATATTTCTTTTGTGTACATGGGGATCAGAAAATTTAAGAACTAAGAAAATCTAAACTCGTATGATAAATCACCTTTGACAGTTCTTGAAAGCATTTAATAATGATTTAAATATTAAATGTCTTTTAGAAACAAAGCTACAAAACTGTTACCAGTTTTATTTATATCCTGAAGTACTGTTCAGTAAAAATTTGTGATTTATTATAAATATTTCCATTTCTACTGAAATAACTCTCCAAATTCATTATCCTTGAACTTTGAAATTGAAAAATAAATTTAAGGGATATTTAATTCACTTGTATTAAATGTATTATGGCATTTCCCTGGATTTTAATTTCTGTTAAATATGCATTATTACATTTCAGATATATTTTAAAAGCATTACATGCAGAATTAACAAAGAAAGATAAATATACATGTGCATATATGTATATTAGATTTTTAGCTAATTAATTAGTTAAAAAACCCTAACATATTTCTTATGTCACCTATGCCTGTGTATTCCCCATCTGATATTTTTCACTCTAACCAGTGATACTTTTCTTCTTGGCAACTATTTACTGAGTATTTCTATGTGTTAGGTACATTGACAGTGATGAGTGTGTCATAATGCTTCAAAAAAGGTGCAAAACATAATTTAACAGGAAAAGCAAACATTTTAGTTCAGGATCTGGCTACTAATATTATCAGTGCCAAATGTGAAATTTTAAGCAGAACTCTGTATAAGAAAAAAGTATCTCTACAGCATGAAAGGGAACATCAGTTATTCCAGTCTTAAATTTGTAGCAGGATTTTTCTTTTTTATCTTCATTTTGTTAAATTTTAAGATTCCCCTCTTGAACCTCAATTGCCTGTGCTTTATCTAGGCAATAGTTAGAGAGTTCCAGAACATGACCCTAAAAAAGGAGAATCCATATTGTTACAATAAATTATAAAAATTACCCAGTTTTCAACCATAGCAAAACACAATACATGCGAAAAAATAGGAAAGTGTGACGTATAAACAGCAGGAAACAAAGCAGCAACTGTTTCTTAGGGAGGATATAGGTGGGACTTAGCAGATAAAGACATCAAAAAGCCGTTATATGGTGAATATATGTTATATATTACTTTTTAACATATATTAACATGATGATAGAAATAAATTATATTTAAAGTCTTATTTAAATACTTAAGTAAAATATTATAGTGGTTCAACAAATCTCACTAAAGAAAGAGAATTTATAGAAATAACCAAGGTGCAGAATTGAAAAGTTCAATAAGTTAAATTTTAAAAAATTGTTTGTTCAATTTTAAGGTGGTTCAGAATAGAAGCAATGGAAACTGCAAACAGAACAATGGAAACTTTCCAAAGCATAGAGGAATAAAGCATAGAAGTTCAGAGATTTGTGGGATTATCATAAGTGTGTATGCATGTGTGTGTACACGTATTATTTCTAGTAAAATGTTTCTGCCCATTTCTCTATCTCCTCTCCTCTTCTAGAACTTGAAATAATAGTGGAAAATTTCTAAATGTGATGAAAAAGCACAAATTTATTAATCAAGAACCCCTAGGAATTCCTACTGAGAAAAACAGAGCAACGTACACCCAGGCACATCATAATTAAACAGTTGAAAGCCAAAGAGAGAGAGAACCTTAAGGCTACTAGAGAAAAATAACTCTTCACATACACTCTATTAATAACTGGGAAGGCTATGGAGAAGAGGAATCCTCATATATTGCTTATAAACCCATAAAATGGTAAAGCAATTCAGAAGACAATTTATCAATTTTTCTTTCTCCTTGTAAACCAGTTTGGGCCGGTATGAAGTTATTGTTTTTCTTTTCTTTCCTTCTTTTTTAATTGGAATACATATTTGTGGGGTACATTCCCACCAACAGTGTGCATACAAGACTTTGCCTTGCAAGTCCTAATAATTATGCTCAACAATTACCAATGAAACAAAGAGAATCGCTGAAAGAGATTACAAATGTGGGCAGAAGCTATTGAAGCCATAATGACCTTTACTATGCTCCAAACAATGAAACACAAATGAAGTAAATCTAATGAGGAGACAATTGGATTAGTAGGAGAAAGCTCCCGAAAATGCAGTGATTAAGTCAGGTAAAAAATAATAAAAGTGCTGCTCTTGTACTTACTAAGACATGAAAAAGCAATTATGCAAAGAGACACTTAAAAGCTGTGTGCTGCTAAGAATATAGTCTTAATCTTTCTTAATACCCTTTTCTTTCAAGTACCACTTTCCCAATATTTTCTTCATTTTAAATTCTTTTCAATAATATCCCTTGTGTTCACTATCATGCAACATTCGGTGAATATATATGTATTTTTTGCCTACTGTCAAACTTAAGTAATACTGTTTTCGTTGCCTTAAGAAACAAACACACATTTCTTCATCGTTGTTAACTGGAAATTTTCCACAAGTCCTTTACCATTCTTTCTCAAACATATACAGGATTTCAGGAACACAGAGAATAGAATGGCTTTCCTTTATTTTAAGTCCAATATTCTTGTTCATTTTGGAGAGTGACAAGACAAACACGGGTATTTCAGGATTCTATTTCATTTCTCATACTTTATTTATTTTTAATCTCTATCACCAGATCTGACATAAATGCTCTACAATCTTAGTATTTAAAAGCTACCTAGAATAAAAGTAATAAAACAAAGTCATAGATAGAACTGAAAAGCCAAATGGGCTGGCCCTGAGAATCATACCTGCAATCCTAGCCATTGGAGCCTGAGGCAGGAGGATCACTTGAGCTCAGGAGTGGAAGACCAGCCTGAGCATGAGTGAGACTCCATATCTACTAAAAATTTAGACTGGGCCAACAAATACATGCAAAACATTTTACTAATATCACTAATCATCAGAGAAATACAAATCAAAACCTCAATGAGATACATATTGTTTCACTTAAGATGTCCTTTATCCAAAAGATATGCAGTGAGGAAGTTAAGGAAGGAAAACACTTGCACACTTAGTGGGAATATAAATTAGTACAACCCGTACAGTAAATGGTATAGACGTTCCTCAAATCTTCCTGAAAGTAGATCTGCCATGTAATCCAGCAATTACACCATTGGATATATAACCAAAAGAAAGGACACCAATGTATCCAAGGAATATCTGCATTTCCATGTTTACTGCAGCACTATTCCTAATATCCAAAATATGTGAACACCAACAGATGAATGGATAATGAATATGTGGTATATATTTGTACAGTGAAACATTTTTAAGCTATAAAAAGGAATTCCAACCATTAGCAGCAATACGGATACAACTGGAGGCCACAATGTTAACTGGAACAAGCCAAAATACAAAGAGACAAATATTACATGTTTTCTCTCATATACAAAAGCTAAAAATAGGGATCTTGTAAAGAAGGGGAGAAGAATGCTGGTTGCTAGAGGCTATGAAATGTAAGGGGGCAGAGATGAAGAATTAAAAGATAGAATATTAATATATTTCTTACCATTGAAGTGTAACTTAAAAATGGTAAAGATGGTACATTTTATATGTATACTTTACCTCAATTAAAAACTATAAAAAGGAATTATGTAAAATTAATTAATCTAAAAAAGATTATGTTTATCTGAATTTAAAAGCTGCTTTTAAAATGTTACCATTTTTTAAAAAAATAAGTGTTTTGTGGTATAGTTATTTCATTTATTTTCAATTAATATTGAAGAATATAATATTAGGTTTTACTGAAAGACACTTACAACAAAAATTGGAGTTCATACTCAGAAGTCAAAATTCAGGGCTTGAAATAAGTTATTACTACAGTGACATTAGGCTAACTTCATTAGTTCAATTGGCTATAGTTGTTGAGCTATAGTGTGTATATAAAATACTTAGAAGAGTGCGTGGCACATAGCAAATGCTATAAATTATTTACATTTATTAATTTCTCTACTTCAAATTTAGAACCATATATAGTTCCAAGCTTATAAAATGTGAAACATAAAAGCAATAAAAGGTGAAATATGAAAATTTGAAAAACATTAAAGTTAAAAACAAAATAGACAAATCAGACAATCTCAAACTCAAGAAGCCTCGAAATGGTCAAAAATTGAAATGGAGAAAAACATGCAGAAGACTGTTATGAAAAATAGTGAGGGATGATATCCAAACAAATAAAATGAAAAAAGCTGGAAAGACAGGATAATGACCAAAACAAAGTCAAATAATTAGAAAACTGAGTTGCAAGCTGGAGAATGCAAAAGCATTCTAAGGTAGAAAACGAACATCAAGACCAAGTAGAAATAGCCACATTATGAAAAACATGAAAGGGGATAAGTAAATTAGACGGTAAGAGGTTTCTCCTTTTTGCTATTCAAATTGTGCTTGAAAAGTAAAAAAAAGGTCCAGCCTGTGGAAAAGTAGAAAATGAGAATAAAATAGTGACCATATGCTATATACTTTCAGTAGCAAGCTCAAAGGCCATTATGAATGAAGAAAAGAAAAATGTACAGGGAAAAATATTTAAGACAAAAATAGGCAAAAGTTGGATTGGCTAAAATATGCAGATACAAAGCAAAATGGACTAAAGCACTTAAAAGAAAGAAAATGAGTTGACTGGAGACTACACCAAGAAGGATTTAGAAAGTAAATCTTCTATTTTAGAGTGTTGAAAATAGCATGTAAGAAATGTCCTGTGATATTTTAAAGTATTTCTATTTTTGTTTTTTTTTTCTGAACTAAAAAATATATTTGCCTTCTTTTTTTCTCGTTCTTCTCTAGGAAACCCTCATGCTGAGATTTTTTAAATTATACAGTAAGCATATAAACTTAATACATATCTTATGAAATATTTATCAATTTTGGTAAACAAACATAACTTTAATAGTAAATTTTTTACCATATTTCTTGAAACATTTTTCAACGTATATATTTTACATGATTATTTGATTACATTTGATACATTTGATTACATGATTATTCTACAATTAATGTTTATAATAAATATTACTATATCTGAACATGATATTAATATGTAGCATAGGTTTACAGAAAATTCTTCCCTGATATATACCTTTATTTTATCTCCTACATAATTTTGATTCAGATATTAGATAAATTAACTTCAAAATCCTAGAAGTTTTATTAAAATATAGTGAATTATAGGAAGAATTTAGGATAATTATTATTGATTTACAATATCTGTAACTAATTTTTTTTGAGATATTGTTGGTATATTCATTCTTATATTGAATACATTTCTTTTACCTTAGTGAGTTTAGTTTATATGTTTCTTGCTTGTTTCATAGTGAAAACTGTGTTAGGCTTTGTTAAACACTATAATCACAATTGACCAGTATTTAAACATTGATTTGTCTCATTTCATCCAGAATTTTTACACCACTGTTCACACTTACAGAACAGCCAATGTAACAATATGGTTGAGAGTGAGATGGTAGAGCCAGACTGCCTGGGCTTAAATATTGTTACTGATTTGGGAACTTGTAGTGATATTTATTCCCATGTGCCACAGTTCTTTCACCCAACAGTAATAACAGTAATTATCTCAGAGAGTTTTATGAATATTATATAGATTAATTCATTTGAAACTGTTAGGAAAGATTTCAAGTGTAATAAGAACTCAGTAAACAGTGGCAATGACTATTTGTTTAAGTAAACTCTGGTTTGCTTTCATTTTCTTTCATTTCCCCCCAATTTTTTGTCTATTTGTCCTATTGGTATTTAGTTGCTGGAAAATATCCCATTTCCCTATCACAAAATGCTCCTGTTGTCCTTCAGTGTTAATTCTTTGTTATTTCTTATATAGTTATTTTTCTATGCGGATTCTCTTAATATTTTTTTAAAAATTCAAAAATGTATATTTTTAGGGAATATCTCATGGGCCGTGATTTTAATATATAGGTACAAAGTAATTTAGCCCAACTTTTAATACACAAATATGTTTGTCTCCTTTTAAAGGAGATAATTTCCAAATAATGAATGCTATCAAACTCTAGTATAATATTTTAAAATAATTCAATAAGAAACTATGACTTGGATTGTGAGATTCTCAAGCTGAGGAGAGAGACACAATGAATTATTGCTTTGACACTGTAGCTGAAGAGCTCATGTAAGACTCCTCAGAATGGCTGCAGTGTATGTGCTCATCACACACAATAAAGGCCAGGTGATCAAAATATATTAATCTGGTGACAATGACAGATTTAAAAATTGCTGGTAGAAGCCAGTTCTCAAAGGAAAAGAAATATGTAAGTACAAACCAGAATCAGGTAATGATATAAAAAAAATAACAAGGACTACTTTGCAAAAATTTAGCAAATGTCATCAATAAGAAGTCATCTTGATCTATTGACTTGTCTAAAAAATGCCTTTATACCAGATAAAAATCCAGTCAACAAACTAGGATACAAAATATGTGTTATGGTTATTAATTTTATTCAAATCAAATTAAATTTGATTCTGATTTTCATATAGAGTATATAGAGATGAATTGATCATCACAGGGGCCATTTCACTATCTGTAGTATCTGTATACTTGTAGCATTAGACAGAAAAGTAAAAATAGTACATGATCACTCCATAACATATAAACTTGTTGGTTTACTTTGGTTTTCACTACATATTCACTGAACCATTGACCAAGTTACCATTGTTAATTTGGTGACATAAAACAAACTATTTGGAAGGATTTTGTCTCCTCTCATGATATGTCCTATGGCTAGAGTCCCACCTTCATAGAGATTTTAATATGAAGGTTGCCTTTTGATGAGCAATGTGGGTACTTTTGAGTATGATATAGATAGAACCTGAAATGTCTCTCTGGTGTGACAAGGGCAAGAGCCAAAGAATCTTATTTCTCATGGTAAACTAGACTTCTCTGCCTTTCTTCATTTTAGGTAGTCTCTCCTCACTTTGTTTTCCATTTTCTGTCTTACATGTATACATTTTTTATGAGAATAATCCTTTCAAGGGCAAGAACCTTCTCCTTCCTCCACAGAATTCAGAGAAAAGATTTTTTTGAAGAACTGCTTTTGGTCCTAAAACTTAATCATCCTCAGATGATTGGCATCCTCAAATAAATGCCAAGGAAGGAAATTGCTGATTAAATAAACATGTTTTTACTATTTTTTAATTCACAAATAATAATTATACATATCTATGGAATGCCTAGTAATGTTTTGATACATATAAGGTATAGTGATCAGATAGAATATGCTATCTCAAATACTTATAACTTCCTTGTATTGGGAGTATTCAATATTCTCCTTCCAGCTATCAGAGGCTATACTTTATTGTTAACTATATTCACCCTGTGGTGATATAACCCAGATATAAGTGAGGATTTTACCTGAGTCCTATTCAGCTGCATATTATTAATATTAAAACTGACAAAAAAACATAAATCTCAAATTAAATAAGATGAATGCAATTCTAGGAAGGGTAAATTAGTTTTGTCCTATTAATCAAATTTGTTTTTACACCAAGATTAACAGAAAAATATTTGACAAAAACAGAAATGTCCTCAAATGCCCTTTTGTTGGCAATTCAGGAAATGCTCATAAACTGCTGAAACAAAACCTTGGCATGTGAGTATCTCTACATCCCTCCTATTTTCAGTTTCCACTGTAGTTAATTCTGACTAATGGAGTATGATTTCTTAGTGTGCTGGAAATTTGAGAAACCATAATTGATGAATATTCTTGATGCAATATATTTAGTTCTTAGTACAATTTTAGCACCTCCAAGAAAAGATAATCAATTTCCTACGGCTGATTCTTTGACCAGGCATCTGGAGAATAATAATATTTATCTTCTGTTCATGATTTACACTTTATTTAGAAATAGAAATATTTTTTCTAATAACATAAACGAAGGAAATATCCACGTTCTAAGTCTCTGTCTCTTTATCTTTGTTTTATTTATCTTAATTCTTGTAAGTTATACAGCTCATTTATTAGACAGTGATATACACCCTCAACGTTATAATCTTTATCATCTCTATTAACCATTAAAGATAATAGAAAGGTATGAGATCATCATCCTAAAATACCCTAGTAATATCAGAGAAATTTCAGCCAATAGAAATAGATGTAGACATGAGAGATAGAAATAGATTCCAGAATAAGAAGAAAAACGATAACCACAATAAGGAGAGAAATGGGACTCTAACAATAAACCAACGAGAAATTCTGGGTGAAATATTCATATCTGAAATGATTATTAAATAAATAGTTTAAAAGCAGAGGAGATAATGAACCCAGACAAAAATCACTACTTAAAGCACAGACTAAACAATAGTGAAAAATGCATAGAGACATTTTGCTCTTTTGAAACATTTGATATTTTCTAATATTTTTTCATTATTAAATCATAGCTGTGTACATTAATGCAATGATATTTTCTAATATTTTAAGAATGGGAGTTCCAAAATAATAGAAACAGCAGAAAAAAAATTTAAATGTCTTTCAAATTTGATTAAAACTAAATAGCAACATTATGAAGAAAACTCAGATCATCTCAAACAAAATCTGGGTAATAATAAGTAAAGAAAGAAAAGAGAAGTTAAAAGAAGGAATAAAAGAAGACATGGAGGGAGTAATGAAAGAGAGAAAAAGGGTTTAAAAAAACTAAACCATAAAAGATCGTCATTGTATTTCTGGAAATTAGATTTCAAAAAAAATAAGAGAATTAAGGATATGTGATTGTATGCGTGTGTATGTGTGTGTGTTTGGCAAAGTATTAGAGACAAGCAAAAAATATGAAAAGCAGATCACAGTGAAATGATATGCATGTAAATTACTGAAGGTAAAATATTAACCATTAAGCAAAAATTTTATGCGCAGCAAAAAATTCATTTAAAAATGAGGAAAGATAAACAATTTATGGCAAAAGTGTAAGAAATAATGGATTAGAATTTGTATTGTCAGGATAACTGCACTGAGAAAAATATTGAAGAAAAATATTTTATATTTAAAAAAGTCAGATGGAAATAACAATTTACATAATTAATTTAAAAGCACTGGAATTAATTAAATTTTTAATGCATGGTTAAATGTAAAAGTACATATTTGAAAAATTTGTGATTTACTGAAGAAATAAATGCTTTTCAATTAAAATTATTAAAATGTAATATGGAGTTTATAACTCACAAGGAGTGAAAAGTATGACAATAATTGCCTAGAGACCAGAAATGGAGATATGAAATAAAATGTCACAATATTCTTGCACTTACATGAATAAGATAATATTTTGATAGAGATCATGATAAACTAACAAAGTATGTTGCAAAACTAAGAAAAATAAAATAAAATATATAAAATAGTTATTTATAAATCAATGAATGAGATGATGTATGCTGGTAAATATGTATGAAAATATACTTGATGTATAAAAGTAAAGGAATTTTAAAAGTAAAATGTTTTCTATAAATACATATAGCATGTAAATGTTATTTGAAATAAATCTGGTGGTGGTGACACTTAGGGAATGGCAGGGAATGACTTTCTGTGAACCATTTCTATACTGAAACAACCATTAAAGTGGTGAAAAGTATCAAAAACAACCATCTAAAAATTGACTAAAAGGCATGCAATAAATTAAAAAAAAATCAAGAATATTTACAGAATCTCAGAAAAATCAATGGGAATTTGTGACATTTAAGACAGAAACAGCTTTAATCTCCATCCCTATTCCTCAGTTTTATGATATAAAATATTCAGTGAGTGTGTACCACCAGAAAACTGATGACTCTTATCATCTGCCCAGCTCCTACTGCTCAAAAAAGGCTCTATGCTGGGTGAGAGGGGTAGGCAATGATAGCCAGGCTAAAAAACATGGGCTACCAATCACCTCACCATCCCTCTCTAATTTTAAGGTAAAGGTTCCATGCCAGAAAGACAAATAGAGAAATCCCGGATTAAACTTCCACTATTAACCCTCCACGAAGGGCAGAGAAATAAGTGTAGAAGAAAAAGGCCATCTTGTCCACCATATCCTTGTCCACCTTCCATTCATTAGCACAGAGATTATAGTCCAGGCAGAAATTCAAAACATGAGAACTGTCAACTCTTTTATTTCCAGGCTGGGTAATTTAAATTATTCTATATTAAGTTTGATGATTCTTTTTTCTGTCAGCTCAAATCTGCTGCTGTACTGCTCTAGTAAATTTCTTTTTTACTTTAGTTACTGCGTTTTTTAGTTCCAAAATTTGTATTTTATTCTTATGGTTTCTATCCTTTTAGGGATATTCTCATTTTGTTTTTACATTATTGTCCTGATTTCCTTGTGTTATTTGTCTAAGATTTATTTTAATTCTTTCTACATATTTAAGACAGTTATTCTGAAGAATTTTGATAGTAAATCCAATGTCTAGGCTTGTTCAGAATCTTTTAATCAATTCATTTTATTTCATTGAATGTGCCATATATTCCTGTTCCCTTGTAAGTCTTGCAATTTTTGTTACTTTTGAAAGCTAGATATTTGAATATTTCAAGATGGTAACTGGAAATATCAGAGTTTTACATTTCTCAGACTCTGGTTTTTATATTCCTTTATATATATATATATGTAATATTATTAAAAACTGTAGTGCTCTGTTTGTCTAGTGACTTTTACTATTTTTTAAGAGATTATATTCCTTGTCATGTGTGGTCACTGAAGTCTCTATTCTACAGATTGTGTCCATCTAAAATTTCTATCATTTTATTGATATTTTCTATTTTGTGAGCTACTTACACCCTCTTTTTTTTTTTTTTTTTCTTTAAGCATGGTTGCCATCTTCAGGAGTGACTCTTCTGCCATTTTTGTATATCTTTTTTTTCTTTTATAAGGCTAAGTATAAAGTTCAGAATGAAAAAAAGAGTGAAGAAAATAGATCAATGTATGAGAATATGTTGAATATCATGAAGTAGACAAGTATATCCTTATTGGAGTTTCAGAAGGAAAAGAGAAAGAGAACAAAAAAAAATTAATGAAATGCAGCAGAAACTTTCCAAATTTAAGAAAAGATATGAATGCAAACATCTAAATCTCTCAATTAATTCCAAATAGAATAAACACAAGGACATAAAAATCTAGAAACATTACGATCAAACTTTGAATCACAAATAATCATTAATGCAGCAAGAG
This sequence comes from Nycticebus coucang, assembly GCF_027406575.1. Lineage (NCBI taxonomy): Eukaryota > Metazoa > Chordata > Mammalia > Primates > Lorisidae > Nycticebus > Nycticebus coucang. The sequence continues at coordinate 42,656,197 of NC_069794.1, read as the reverse complement.
AAAAATGGAGTTTCACATATTATGTATTCTCACCAAGATTAACAGTGAAGTTCTCATTAAAAATTATGTTTCTAAAAACAATGATTATGAACCAAAGAAACCAAATACAATTTACTAATATTAGAAATGGCAGAAGAAACATTGCTACAGATCTTACTAACATTAAAGAATGATTAGAGATTATTATTTAAAATGATGCAATTATGTCAATAATTTAGATAAATATGTCTCTGAAAAATGTGAATCATAATAACTGACACAAGAACATATAAAAAGTATGAATAGCTTTATCTCTACAAGAAAAAAAAATTTATAATTAAGTGCCTTATCTTTATCTCACAACAAAACTATAGGTCTAGTTGGCATCACTAGTGACTTCTTTATACGAATCCGACATAAATTCTTTCAGAAAGTAGTGGAAAAATAAACACTCTTCAGCTCACTTATGAGGAGAATATTATGCTATACCAGGAATAAACACAGTGAAAGATATTGCAAGAAAAGAAAACTAAAGACTAATATCCTTGATGAATATTCAAAAATTCCTCACATAATATTAGCAAATAAAAGTTAGCAACAAATATATATATATTTTTTTGTAAAGACAGAGTCTCACATACCACCCTCAGATAGAGTGCCGTGGCATCACACAGCTCACAGCAACCTCTAACTCTTGGGCTTACGCGATTCTCTTGCCTCAGCCTCCCGAGTAGCTGGGACTACAGGCGCCCGCCACAACGCCCGGCTACTTTTTTGTTGCAATTTGGCCGGGGCTGGGTTTGAACCAGCCACCCTCGGCATATAGGGCCGGCGCCCTACTCACTGAGCCACAGGTGCCGCCCAGCAACAAATAATTTTAATACTACTTCTCCAGTAAGTTAATTTTATATAGAACAAAGTTAGATTTAAAATGGAAAATTAATAAATCTATGAATAATATGAAGGAGAAGAAGGTATAATGTTTATTTAGAACCTAAAATTAGGCATAATAGAAAAAGTATCATTAGACTTTTTCACAATAAATTTTTCTCATTGTCAAACAATTACATTTAAAATAGAAAAGGCAAATTATGGATATGGATAGTATATTTTCAATACATTTATCTGACAAAGGCCTAGAATGCAAAATACCTAGGGAACACTGTACCTCAATTAGAAGACAAACAAGCTTATTTTCAAGGGCGACATTCTTTTGAGATACTTAAAAAAATAAAACATACAGCTGTACAAAAAGCAAAACCAAAGACAATCAAAATCAATATTATCAAGAAAATGAATATTAAAACCACAATGGGATGTTTCTCATGTAATTACTAGAACATCTAAAATTAAAAAGACTTACAATAGTAATTGTTGGTGATGATGTTGGAATAACTAGAGCTCTCAAAAATTGCTGTTGGACACATGAAATGGAACAACTTGTATTGAAAAGCAATTTGGCTATTTCTTGTAAATTAAAATTGTAAATAACATATTATACAGCAATTCTACCTGTAGGTATTTAAGAGAAATTAAAACATATTTTCTTATAGAACCTTTCATAAAAATATTCATGGTAAATTTATTCACATTAATAAAGAACTAACTCAAACCAATATGAATGCCCACAATGAATGATTAAACAAGTTCTGGTATATTTATACAATACTACTCAGCAATAAAAGATAAGAATTATTGTTAAAAGCCAAAAATATGCTGAACAACAATACCAACAAACCTCAAAAATATGATAAGCCAAAGGCCCAATTTGTGTTAATTTCTATAAAAGGAAAACCTAATCTATGGTGATAGAAATTAGATCATTTGCAGGTACCGTATGTTGTAACATTTTGGGGTGATTGAAACATTAAATATCTTTACTGAGGTTATGTTTATATGTATATTTATATTTGTCAAAACTCACCAAACTGCATAATTTTAATGGATGCATTTTACATTGAGACCTATTTTTAAAAATAGTTGGTCTAATTCTTTTTTCTGGTTTGTAACATAGGATGTAATCTACTCTGTCACCTACAAAGACAAACTGGCAAATGATTAATGAAAATTAATGACATCTTGGTTAATGGAATTTTGGTTAAGAGATGTAGTGTTCTTAATTGCTTGTATATTGAAATTACTGGTGTATCTTCAAAACTAAAGAACCAGAGTCACCAATTATCCTGGTTTAATTTGTCTAAGGTGAAAGTTTTAAGTTTCCTCAGGTAATTGAAAGTTGATGTCAGCTTTAGAACCACTAAGACAGTATTAAAAACAGCAATAGCTGCAAATAGAGTTAAAGGCTGTGCATATATACTTTAAAATACATACATTTAAAATATTTTTACTAAATATAAGATAGGTATAAGCTAGACTTAAAAGAGAAAATTATTTGACTTTGATAATTATGTACCAAACTATAACATTAAATGTTTTTAAAGGTCTAAATTGTTATGTTTCTAAATTATTTCTATACTTTCCTGTTATTCTTTCCAAAACCATTTAGTTCTTTTCATATTTCATTTAGTTCCATGCTGAAAAGTTTCTCCACAGGTCATTTTATTTAAAGGTTTTGTTTTCTAGGATCATGTGTAATTTACTTCTTTTTTCTCTTGTTTTTTTTTAGAAGTGATTGTATGATTATTACCTCAGTCATTATCTCAGCAGCAGAAAGACTTCCCTGAAAGATGGAGAAGAGATCATTCCTTTTAACATAACCCCCTTCACAGTTTCTTACGTTTTATCTCTGAAGAACAGAGAAAAAATAGCTCAGATAGATAGACATATTAATTATATATAAAGATTTATTCATTCATAGATCTATTCATTTGCGAATATTTCATCTTAAAACACAAACTGTTGTGCAAAAGTGCAAATATCAGTTCCAGAACAAAGCACAAAAAATTTTGGTGCTTTGTTTAATGTATTACATTAGTTTTGCCAGAGGTTGTAACTTCTGATTTATAATAACTCCTTTAAAAATAGATCCTCTTTCATAAAGCGTAATATTCCTTACGTTATAGGTTATCATTTATATTTGGCAAAATGCTATTACCAACACAGAACTAACATACTACTTTAAATTTCTTAGATGTCCAAGACTAAAGGGCAGGAAGAATATGTGGTAAAGAAACAGAATGGAGAACACATGGGAAGTGTGATGTAGGAGGTTTAAAGTTGTATGATTAATGTCTAAGCATAAATAAGATATTCTGTAGCCTTATTTTCATAATGTAGCATTTCTGATGTAAATAGTTTACCATAATAAATGTCAGATAACATCGGGTCTGTGTGGGATGCAGCTACACTTGGGTCTAAAATGAGGTATGTCTCTTATAATGAGGGACAGTGAGAGATACCGTATGTTCCTTGCTTTCAAATTAGTAGTTCCATCTGTTTAACTGCTTGTCAATTTTATCCGAAGATACATGATGATTTGTGAGGTTTCTGCAGTGTGATAAAAACCTTCTTTCTACCCTGCAATAGCATCCAGGCCACTGAATTCACAAAGTATTTCATGCCAAATAATAATAAGGACACAAGTAGAATAGATTAGAAATCACAAAATTTTAATCTAAATTCTGAGTTACTCAGTTACAAATTGAAAATTAGATTAAATATTTACTGTAGTGTCACTAGAACTGGCTTCTAATTCTCCAGTGTCCAGTACAAATGAAAATAGGGGAGTCGGCCAAGCGCAATGGCTCATGCCTGTAATCGTCTTAAGCTTAGGAGTTTAAGACCAGACTGAGCAAGAGCGAGACCCCATCTCTAAAACTAGCCAGGCATTGTGGCAGGTGTCTGTAGTCCCAGCTATTCTGGAGGCTGAGGGACAAGGATCACTTGAGCCCAAGAGTTTGAGGTTACTGTGAGCTATGACTCCATGGCACTCTACCAAGTTGACAAAGTGAGACTCTGTCACCAAAAAAAAAAAAAAGAAAGAAAAGAAAAAAGAAAAGGAAAGGAAAGAAAATAGGGGACCCTTAATTCCAAAATTATTGAGAATTTAAATTGGTGACACCAGAGAATTAAACCAAGTGTGAGGCCCTCTCATACAGTATTTTATGCTCATGACGCACATCCATAAAGCCAGTCCTGATGGTAGTTCTGTCCTTCAGACATGCTGTTAAATCTAAGCTGCAACATAGAAACAATTATCAAATTTTAAAAAGCTTTGCAAGTGTAAAAATGAAATGAAACATAAAAAATCCTTAAAAGTCCTCAATGTTAATTATACATTTTAATTAAAATTTACTCAAATATGAAACTGAAAAGCACAAATTACATCTTAGAATTATTTGAATGTTGTTTTAACATATTTACTCACTGAAATGTACACATAAACCTATCTATATTGAACAATAACTTTTCTTCCTTCTTTTTTCTCCTTTCTAATTTTTGTTTTGTAAACTTGATAAAGATCTGTATATTTTTTGCTTTGTAAACTTGATAAAGATCACACATATGTTTGTAGAATTGCATGTCTTTAATTATCTTTAAGTAGTAAAGAGCTCATTGGTGAGAGGATTCAAAATCCAACAGGGTTAGCCACTGGATGTCACAGTACTTTGCATGTTTTTCAATGCTCAGAAGTTCCATTAGTAGTTGCACTTTGTGTATTCCAAAAAATGCTAAGGAAACACCAGAATTAGATCACTTCGGTTCAAATTCTAACATAGTCAATATCCATACCTTTGGGCAACTGCTTGTTAGTTTTTTTCTGGCTTTCATCTATAAATTAAGTATTCCTTATTTTAACATTTACCGAGGCAACCATGAATAATATTACTGTACTTTACTTTCTTTAATTAATTAAAGAAATTAATTAAACCAATCCATGCAAAGATATTGCATTATTCAGTGCAATATGTACCGAATAAGTTTAGCTATTGTTGTGGTGTGCATTATTGTTTATTATGTTTGTGTTAGCCATAAGACGTAAGTAATTATGTAATAAGTAGGTACAGGCAATAGTTATAAAGATCAAAAGCATGATGCAGTAAGTGTGAAGAAGACAGATCATCAGTAATTTTTTTTTTTTCAAGGAACAGTGCAGGTTTGAGAAATTCTCCAAGACTAAGTATAGCTGCTGTCTACGTGGATGCCTATTTAGACATATACAGGGTAAATCTGAGGATGTTACCTAACTAAAATATGTTTTAAAAAATAAAATTTTGACTCATTATAATTTTTAAGTGTATAATTTAGAGGAATCTTAAGTAATGAAGTAGGGCTAAGGAGTTACAATAGCAACATATATTTGATATCTTTTAAATATATATATATATTTTTTTTCTTTTAAGATGGGCTGTGTTTCCCATATTAAACCTTCTATTCCCTCCAATTCATTATATTTTTGCGGGGGAGGGTTAAGAAAATTTGTACTTCTCTATCACTCCAAATTTCCTCCTCTCATAATATTTCAACCAAGTTTCTTCATGGAATATCAGCCATTGTCTTCCCCCAAGAGGCTTTCTTTCTTAGAGAATGAGGGCAGGAAATCTCATTGCCTTTTTCTGGCTAGTCCCTGTAATTCCAGTCTTTAGCCACTTTTAATCTTTGTGTATTCCTCATACCCACATTTTATTATTCTATGCTTTAAGTTACTCTCAATTAAACAAATGTAGCCTCAGCTTTGATACCATTTTTTTAGCTATTGTCTTCCTATTTTTTGTTATACCTAACACAGTTATTTTTCACTGTGTTAGGTATAACACATACTTTTCAGTGAGAAAGATTGTATCTTTGTGCTTACAGTACAGAAGCTGAGTGTTTCCTTTCCCTTGGGTAAGAATACCTAACTATTGGGGACAGGATCCAGAGTTCTTGCACTGAAGCAAAGACACACACACACACACACACACACACGAATCACTTTGAATGGAACTTACTCAAGTTTCAGGAAATTATTGAACATAAGCCCTTATTTGTGACCTATCACTCACTAAATAGCAAGTCTTGTGGAAAAAATGGTGCCTTAGAGTAACGTTGTTATTTGGGGGCTTGCAGGTAGTTGGATTAGTTTTCTCTTACTGGCTCACATGCCCGAGCTGCAGATCTGGGTTGAATATGCAGTGTACAGATTTTCCCTCATGTTTGGTACCTTCATTCCCATTCACTCCTTAACACATGATGTTTTAATTCTCAAAGCTTGGTTGGGCTTTTTATAACTTGAAAGCTTGACGGTTTCAAAACACACCCATTTCCTACATGGTGACTGACTTCCAAAGGAAAGCATTCTAAGAGATCCCAGTCCTCTCTGGGGCCACTTCTGCCATATTTTACTTTTCAGAGCAGTCACATGGCAGGCAATATAGAGTGTGAACAAATTGATGCCAGCCTTTGATGCAGGAAGGACATGTATGCTGAGAGGGTAGGAATGAATTGCAGCATGTTGGACACAAGTAACCGTAACTCTTACTTGCAATAACCATAACCTTTCTCCCCCTTCATTCTTTCCCTCTTTCTCCAAATATATATTAAGCATTCACTTTCTTCCTCAAAATGTATTATTTTGGTAGCATTTATTCTTTTAAATTTATAATTAGAATTGTGTTTTAATACAGTACACATAAATATAATTATTTCCTGGACCATCAATGGTTTCCAGTGTACCTTTAACACTTTTCTCTGTATGATTTAATATGAAAAGCACTGATTATGTTACATTGATAGTAAGTGATAATTTGAATTGAAAAATTACATTGACTTAAATTATACATAATATTAAGTTCTCTTTTTATATGTTTTTTATGTTTTTAAATCCCATGTAAGCATTATTAATATAAAGACTTCAAATAAAACCTTTAGTGTTTTGTTGCTTGTCTTATTTTTATACCTTTATAATTCATGTAAAATGTATTTCAAACCTATATAATATAGTAACCTATATAATATAGTAATTCCCAAGAGAATGAATGATGTTGAAACCTGATAGTAGATATTTTTGTAAGTTTCCTTACTTTCCCATAAGCACTTAGTATTAGTGTCAGAAGAGTCTTTGAATTTGGAAATTCAAAGAACCTGTACTATAGAAGTAAATAGGAAATATAATATTTTCAGCATCACATTATTTTTTTTAATTTCAGGTTAATTTGAAGGTACAAAGAATTAAGTTACAATGTTCGCATTTGTGAGGTATAGTCCCTGTTTAGTTGTCTTCTGCCCCCAGGAGATGTGCCATATTACCCCTCATTGTGCCCATTAAGTGGGAGCACACCAATCCCTACTCCCCTCCCTGTATTAGATTGTCTACTAGCTTCCTATCAGAATTGAGTTACTTGTTTCTCCATTCTTGTGATACTTTACGAAAAATAACTCTTGTTTCAACTCTATGCAGGTTAATACAAAAGATGTAAGGTCCCCATCGTTTTGATAGCTGAATAATATTTCAGGATATACATCTACCATAGTTTATTAATCCATTCCTTGGTTGATGGCATTTAGGTAGTTTCCACATCTTGGTTATTGTAAACTGGGCTGTGATAAACAGTTCACACAAAAAAAGAAAAAAAAGCAAACAATCCCATCTATCAGTGGGCAAGGGACAGCAACAGAAACTTCTCTGAAGAAGACAGATGAGTGGCTAATAAATATATGAAAAAATGTGCATCGTCCTAATCATCAGAAAAATGCAAATCAAAACCACTGTAAGATATTACCTAACTTCTGTGAGAATACCCCACATCACAAAGTCTCAAAGCTGCAGATGCTTGTGCAGATGTGGAGGGAAGAGAATACGTTGGTGGGACTGCAAACTAATACAGTTTGGAAAGAAGTATGAATAGAATACTACGGAAAGAAGTATGGAGAATCAATCCCCAAAGAACTCAAAATCAAACCTTCCATTTTATCTCACAATTCCATTACTAGGCATCTATTCAAAAGAAAAAAAACATTTTATCATAAGGATATTTGCACTGGATTATCACAGCATCACATTACGGATAACACATAACAGATAGGTCCGTTGTAACTATGAATACTTCGTGCAAATCACATCATGCTTTTAAGTCACCTTAAAATATAGAGAGTTATGTTAAAAGGAAAAAGAATAATAGCACGTTTTGTTGATACTAAAACATTCACACCTATAATCATGAGTGCCAGTATTTTCTGATAGCTCTTCCAGAAATCCTTGTTTTGTTCCATTATTTTTCCCTTTGATGTCCAACTATATATAACTCATGCTATTTTCTGACCCATCAGCAAAACTATTCAAATACCAATAGTAAAAATGTTAATGCAAGCTATAAAGAAGCTTCGATTGTTTTCTACTCAAAATTTTGTGATTTAGTATAAAGTTTACAATATATGATTATAATTCTTTCAGACACGTTTACAAAAATAAAAAGGTATATTTTCCTTTGATCTGAAAAAAGAATGTAGGTAAGGGTTTATCTCCTTCAACAGACTTTTTTTCCTCAGAGAAATTAACATGGCTGTGGATTTGCTTCAGTTGAATAACCTCCTTTAATGCACAAAATCAGACATAGAGGATATTACGCTCCCCCTTTTAGTGACGGGAAAATGTTTGAGATGTCTCAGATTCTCTTCAAAGGAAATATTTAGGTCTACTTTTAATTGCTGAGAATAAATGTATAAACTAAATTTTCAATTATACTTATATAGCTTAATGTCATGCATTTGCAATATTTAGTTTCAGGTTTGAAAGTGAAATAATACAAAATAAAATTTACCAGAAACTTGATACAGACGAGTGCAGCATGGAGTGAGAACATTTCCATTGCAACTGTTTTTCTGGTTATTACCTAAAGTTATGTTATAAATTGCCTTTTATTTTGTCTATGAATAATTTCTCATTTTTCAACCAAAATTCATTAAATTTATTAAATTCTGGTCCACATAAAGGATTTATTTGAAGAATAAAGTTCAAAGGTAAATGAATATAATTATGCTATTTAAAACCTGAGAGTCCTGAGCTCTGCAGTATACATCAACATAGTGAAATTTAGAATACAGGCTCTGATTGTACATGTGGGTGGATGTTATAGTAGCTGTATCTTTGAAGATTAGATTCTAAAATTTTTACACGTAAAGATACAAAGACATCTTAATATAGGATTGCATATAAACCACATTAACAGAATGTGGAGAAATCTAAAAAATGTGCTTGTCTCAAAATAGTCTCTATTACTTTGACACTTGTTTGAAGACCTTGCTTATTTAAGATTAGTCTGACCAACTGTACACCAAAAACTAAGGTGCATGAAGGCCATTATATACTATATATTGAATCATAGGGTAAGAAAAGACCTGCAAAAATATAGTATGTCTTCCGAAAGCATCATCGTAACAAAAGACTGAAAAGGATGTACATCTAAATTAAAGTTAGGCTTAGCAGAGTGAGCAAATAAAAATGCAAGCCTGTAATTAAATTTGAATTTCAGGTAAACAAAGAATTTTTTTTTTTAATATAAGTATGTCCCTTACTATCCATAGAACAGTTTAAACAAAAAAATAAAAAAATTGTTTATCTGAAATTTAAATTTCACTAAGCTTCTTACATTTTATCTGCTACTATAATTAAAGAATTAACAAATACAAAAATATTGGCAGATGTGAGCATTTCATGCAAATTAGCAATAAAACAAGGCACTTAAACAACATTTTCTTTTAATGTAATATTATATTCCCAGAACTTTCACTATTATTTAATTACTCTTATTGAGAGGCACTTTGGTAGAAACTTTTTGAGAAGCCTTTATATACAAATAGAAACATTAAGTGTCCACATTTAAAAACATGGCTGCTCATTCTTTGATGCTTTTTATGGAAATATGGGATCCATATCTTCTCACATTTAAACTGGTCAAGTTTGCCATTGCTTAGAACAATCAAATACACTGGAAGGAAAGCTGAGTCTTAAGGGACTTCAGTTAGCTTAGTTTCTGCCTTGGATTCTAAAGAGCATTTACTCCTGTAACCTCAGGATGTTATGTCAGAAGTCTCATTAATCTGAGGTCAAAATACTATAGGAAGATCAAGTTTCTTGGGAGGCCTTACGTGTACATTCCAATCAATAATGCAGATAGGCCTAACATTATCATCGTAGTCCAAAGTCCAGATTTTATTTATTTATTTATTTTTTTATTGTTGGAGATTCACTGAGGGTACAATAAGCCAGTTATACTGATTACAATTGTTAGGTAAAGTCCCTCTTGCAATCATGTCTTGCCCCCATAAAGTGTGACACACACTAAGGCCTCACCCCCCTCCCTCCATCCCTCTTTCTTCCTCCCCCCCATAACCTTAATTGTCATTAATTGTCCTCATATCAAGATTGAGTACATAGGATTCATGCTTCTCCATTCTTGTGATGCTTTACTAAGAATAATGTCTTCCACAATGATCCAGGTTAATACGAAGGATGTAAAGTCTCCATTTTTTTTAATGGCTGAATAGTATTCCATGGTATACATATACCACAGCTTGTTAATCCATTCCTGGGTTGGTGGGCATTTAGGCTCTTTCCACATTTTGGCGATTGTAAATTGAGCTGCAATAAACAGTCTAGTACAAGTGTCCTTATGATAAAAGGATTTCTTTCCTTCTGGGTAGATGCCCAGTAATGGGATTGCAGGATCAAATGGGAGGTCTAGCTTGAGTGCTTTGAGGTTTCTCCATACTTCCTTCCAGAAAGGTTGTACTAGTTTGCAGTCCCACCAGCAGTGTAAAAGTGTTCCCTTCTCTCCACATCCACGCCAGCATCTGCAGTTTTGAGATTTTGTGATGTGGGCCATTCTCACTGGGGTTAGATGATATCTCAGGGATGTTTTGATTTGCATTTCTCTAATATATAGAGATGATGAACATTTTTTCATGTGTTTGTTAGCCATTCGTCTGTCATCTTTAGAGAAAGTTCTATTCATGTCTCTTGCCCATTGATATAAGGGATTGTTGGCTTTTTTCATGTGCATTAATTTGAGTTCTCTATAGATCCTGGTTATCAAGCTTTTGTCAGATTGAAAATATGCAAATATCCTTTCCCATTGTGTGGGTTGTCTCTTTGCTTTGGTTATTGTCTCCTTAGCTGTACAGAAGCTTTTCAGTTTAATGAAGTTCCATTTGTTTATTTTTGTTGTTGTTGCAATTGCCATGGCAGTCTTCTTCATGAAGTCTTCCCCCAGGCCAATATCTTCCAGTGTTTTGCCTATGCTTTCTTTGAGGATTTTTATTGTTTCATGTCTTAAATTTAAGTCCTTTATAAACTCAGTAGAAGAAAAGAAATATCCAAAATCAAATCAGAGATCAATGAAATTGAAAACAAAAGAATCATTCAGAAAATTAATGAAATAAAATAGATAAACCATTGGCCAGACTAACTAGAAATAGAAAAGTAAAATCTCTAGTAACCTCAATCAGAAACGATAAAGGGGAAATAACAACTGATCCCACAGAGATACAAGAGATCATCTCTGAATACTACCAGAAACTCTATGCCCAGAAATATGACAATGTGAAGGAAACGGATCAATATTTGGAATCACACCCTCTCCCTAGACTTAGCCAGGAAGAAATAGAGCTCCTGAACAGACCAATTTCAAGCACTGAGATCAAAGAAACAATAAAAAAGCTTCCAACTAAAAAATGCCCTGGTCCAGATGGCTTCACTCCAGAATTCTATCAAACCTTCAAGGAAGAGCTTATTCCTGTACTGCAGAAATTATTCCAAAAAACTGAGAAAGAAGGAATCTTCCCCCAACACATTCTATGAAGCAAACATCACCCTGATACCAAAACCAGGAAAAGACCCAAACAAAAAGGAGAATTTCAGACCAATCTCACTCATGAATATAGATGGAAAAATTCTCAACAAAATCCTAGCCAATAGATTACAGCTTATCATCAAAAAAGTCATTCATCATGATCAAGTAGGCTTCATCCCAGGGATGCAAGGCTGGTTTAACATACACAAGTCCATAAACGTTATCCACCATATTAACAGAGGCAAAAATAAAGATCACATGATCCTCTCAATAGATGCAGAAAAAGCATTTGATAAAATCCAGCATCCTTTTCTAATTAGAACACTGAAGAGTATAGGCATAGGTGGCACGTTTCTAAAACTGATTGAAGCTATCTATGACAAACCCACAGCCAATATTTTACTGAATGGAGTAAAACTGAAAGCTTTTCCTCTTAGAACTGGAACCAGACAAGGTTGTCCTCTGTCACCTTTACTATTCAACATAGTGCTGGAAGTTCTAGCCAATACAATTAGGCAAGACAAGGAAATAAAGGGAATCCAAATGGGAGCAGAGGAGGTCAAACTCTCCCTCTTTGCTGACGACATGATCCTATACTTAGAGAACCCCAAAGACTCAACCACAAGACTCCTAGAAGTCATCAAAAAATACAGTAATGTTTCAGGATATAAAATCAATGTCCACAAGTCAGTAGCCTTTGTGTACACCAATAACAGTCAAGATGAGAAGCTAATTAAGGACACAACTCCCTTCACCATACTTTCAAAGAAAATGAAATACCTAGGAATATACCTAACGAAGGAGGTGAAGGACCTCTATAAAGAAAACTATGAAATCCTCAGAAAGAAAATAGCAGAGGATATTAACAAATGGAAGAACATACCATGCTCATGGATGGGAAGAATCAACATTGTTAAAATGTCTATACTTCCCAAAGCAATCTACCTATTCAATGCCATTCCTATCAAAGTACCTACATCGTACTTTCAAGATTTGGAAAAAATGATTCTACATTTTGTATGGAACTGGAAAAAACCCCGTATAGCTAAGGCAGTTCTTTGTAACAAAAATAAAGCTGGGGGCATCAGCATACCAGATTTTAGTCTGTACTACAAAGCCATAGTGGTCAAGACAGCATGGTACTGGCACAAAAACAGAGACATAGACACTTGGAATCGAATTGAAAACCAAGAAATGAAACTAACATCTTACAACCACCTAATCTTCGATAAACCAAACAAGAACTTACCTTGGGGGAAAGACTCCCTATTCAATAAATGGTGTTGGGAGAACTGGATGTCTACATGTAAAAGACTGAAACTGGACCCACACCTTTCCCCACTCACAAAAATTGATTCAAGATGGATAAAGGACTTAAATTTAAGGCATGAAACAATAAAAATCCTCAAAGAAAGCATAGGCAAAACACTGGAACATATTGGCCTGGGGGAAGACTTCACAAAGTCCAGACTTTTAAATGGATGTCTGAACAAATGGTTCTATCTCCACATTGTTCAAGTTACACCAGCCCCTGGAGTCTTTCCAGGAAAGTCTCCAAACATTATGGAGCAGACACAAGCCATCTCTGCTTTGGAAATGTCCAAATTCCTTAAGTAACAGAAAATAATTGTCTCATTCTATGATGTTTTGTTGTAATGTGTAACTTGGTCATTCCAACTGGAATGTTATATAACTGAAAAATATAAAATGTTAACTATTAGGGCAGGTCATGGTGGCTCACGCCTGTAATCATGGTGGCTCAGCACTCTCAGAGGCCAAGGTGGATGGATTGCCTGAGCTCAGGAGCTTAAGACAGTCTGAGCAAAAGCCAACCAGGCATTGTGGCGGGCACCTAAGTCTCAGCAACGCAGGGGTCTGAGGCAAGAGGATCACTTGAGCTCAAGAGTTTGAGTTATGAGTTCTGACTTTTGCTGTGAGTTATGACTACATGGCACTCTACTCAAGGCAACAAAGTGAGACTTTGTCTCAAAAAAAAAAATAATAATAATAACTAGCTATTGGTAACCTAATAGCATGGATATAATTGTTTATAAATACAGAATATTTTCAGAACTGAAAGCAGAAAGAGAACCTAGAGCAAATTAGTTTGAGATGCTTAATGTGCCAAGCAAATCACCTAAAGATCTTATATAATCATAACTAATAACATAAAGATCATACATGATCATAATCACCTAAAGAGCATGTATAATCATAATCATAACTTGCGATTCAGTAGTTTCCAGGTGGGGATGTGACATGTAGTACTGCAGTTCTAATGAACATCCAGGTGATGTGGATGCGGCTGGTCTGTGGGCCAGCTTTGGGACAGCATAGCTCTACATCACTCTCTAAGTTTGAATTTGAGAAAATTGAGATCTAAAGTAATTAAATAGTTGTCTAGTTGTTCAAGACAGTCAGATAAAAGCTGATAAGCCATGTCATATCCCTTAGCAGAGGTCATGGCTCTAAGTTATGGCTTTTCAGAAGGCAACTGGGAGCTATAAATAATTGGGAATAAAATTAAATTGTTATTTGGTGATAACCCATAAGCCAGTTAGTATTGTTAAGTACCTCTGTATGACTTATCTTACTTTGTCTTTGCTATAGTCTTCCAGGCCAAGACAGGTAATCTTCTACTTCATTGAGAAGGAGAAGCCTAAATCCAACAAAGAACCAATGACTTACTGGAATAGGTACATGGAGCCAGGCTTGAATCCAGGGCTTTTGAGTATTGAAGCTTTTATTTTTCCTATGCATAAAGCTTCCATAGTCACTACAGGATGAGTGTCTGGTTGTGGCTATATTAGGATAAAAAGGAAACATTGAAGATAAACAAAAGGATAAAGAAATGTACAAATTGGTGTTTTACACTCAGTCTATTCATTCTTTAGCAATATTATTGAAGACCACTCTTAGAATTATTACACAAAAAATGCTCTACACATGCTATCATACCCTCATTTACTCCTGCATCTAACCAAAATATTAAATTGCAGCTGTGCATAGTAACTCACATCTGTAATTCCAGCACTTTGAGAGGCTAAGCCAGAATTGCTTGAGGGCAGGTGTTCAAGACTAGCCTAAGGAATATAGCAAGACACCCCAAAATAAAATTGAATTTGTATGATTTAGGAGAAATTCTAATTTATTTTCTCAGTGAATCAAAGTTCTGACACAAAATATGGTTAACATAGTATGATTAAATTTTTCTTAAATAAATTTTTGAATTTTTTATAAAAATTCCATATTGAAAACCACAGAGGCATCTAAATAGTTTCATCTTTCTTCCTCTTGGGAGAGCAATGGAAAATCAATGTTCTTCTGTACATTTTTTTTTTTTATGTCTTTTGTATTTACCAAAATGGAGTTGAAGCACATTCTTCTTAGTAAAGTATCACAAGAAGGGGAAAACAAGTATCTTTTGTACTCAATATTAATATAAAACAAATAGATAAGCAACTACATGCTCAAATAAAAAATCACAATTAAATTAAAATATGAGGGAGGAGAGAAAAAGGAAAGGGACAGAAGGAAGGAAGGAAGGGGCTGGATAAGCACTAACCAAACTGCATAATGTAAGGGTATAAAGCACACCAGGAGGTCAACAACAATTTGAACTTTACCAAAGAAACACAAACAATACAACCTAATCATTTGTACCCTCATAGTAATCTGAAATAATAAATAAAGTAAAATTTCACACTGTAGAAGTATGACTCTCACATGTATCTATAATGAATATGTCAAAGAGTTTATTCAATTTAATGAGGAAACCAGTAAGATGTGGTTCAGAAAACATTCAAAGTGTTTTGTATTTATAGAAAATTAATAATGAAATGCTGCCTTAATTTCTTAGTTGAGACACAAAACTGGTCAGTGATCTGTAAGGTAACAAATTCATATGCTTGGGATTTTTATTCCCACTGAAAAATTATATGCATGTGAACCAGGTAAAAAAAATCTATAAGATCTTTTTTTTTAAAATTATCTTCTATTTTTATTTATAAACATTAGTTGTCTATTTTTTTAGACTTTGGGGGAAAAAAAAAAAGGAAGTTAACTGATGACTCCATAATGAACCTGAGAGTCAAAGCATTCTATGATAGACATACTTTTATCTGACAATCTGAATGTTACTTTTCTTGCAGTATTATTATTGCTCAATATTTCATTGCAGTGATCATCCGATTTCTTTTCTGACTCTATCTTCGTTTGTTCTTTACGAGGGTTTGTTTCTAGCCCTTATCATAAACATTGTTATTGTTATTAAATTTTAAGCCTTTTTGATTTTGTGAAGGCAAAAAGTGGAAACCAAATAAACACATATATGTATAGAGAAAATAAACAAAAAATAAAATAAAAAACTATAAGTATTGAAGAACTTCACCAAATATAAATTCTTAAATTGTTTTAACATTCCTTTCCATGTGATCATACAATATTCCAAAGATCACACTCAATCAGAAAAGACAAGTCTGTGTGTAATTTTTCTTTTCCCTTTTTTTTTTTTTAAACAAAATAATGTTCTGTTACAGGGACTAGAGTGTCATGGCCTTGGCAACCTCAAACTCCTGGGCTCAAACACATATGAACAAAATATGGATCTCCTGAGGTTTTACTGTAAATGTAGAGGTATGCAAGTTTATTAAGCAACCACTAAGCTAGATAGTTAACTGCTATCAGGAAAATATAATATATATTTTTGTGTGAATTCCTTTCATTTTGTGCTATCCAATTTTTTCTAAAATTTCTGGCCTTCAAAGCCTGTGCTTCAGTGAGTAGGGTGCTGGTCCCACATACCGAGGGTGGTGGGTTCAAACCCAGCCTTGGCCAAACTGCAACAAAAAATAGCAGGGCATTCTGGTGGATGCCTGTAGTTCCAGCTACTCAGGAGGCTGAGGCAGGAGGATCGCCTAAGCCCAGAATCTGGAGGTTTCTGTGAGCTGTGATGCCACAGCACTCTACTGAGGATGACAAAGTGAGACTCTTGTCTCCAAAAGAAAAAAAAAAAAGAAGAAGAAGAAATAACCTTCCTCAGCATCTGGGAGCTTAGGTTCCATGGTAAGATTTGAAGGCTTCATAGGCACTTGCTCCACATGGAATGCCAATTCTTATGGAACAGGATTAAACCAGAAACAAATCCAAAACCAAAAGCTCACAAATTCAGGTGGAGGGGGGCTACCTATACATAAACAGAGTCTAAAGGTTCACTCTGAAAGATAAACATATGTGTCAGAGTTTAAGCAGCTTACTAGGTGGACTTATTAATTAACACATTTAATTCAGTCCTTCAGGTCAGTTCACTTGACTATATTAGTGGGACACACTCTAAATCTATTAAAGTATATTTTTGAAAAAGTTAAAAATTTTGCTTATAAAATATATATAATGAATATGTAAAAATGTTTATGTAAGTCATTAACTAGTGGAAGACTCAATCATTTTCAAAGTTATTCAAAGATCATTTAAGTATTTACATGTAAGGTAGTAAAATAATTTTAGGATAAATTGTTAGATTAATTACAAAACTTGTTACAGTCAACAGAGGATTTAGTCTAAACTTTCAGATTATCACTCTACTACACACAGATTATATGCATCTCTACTGGGTAAACACATGGTTATTATGTAATTTCACTGTATCTGAATTAATTAACCCATAGTCTTAACATATTTTTCTGAAGACCCAGTGAATATAATATTTTCTGGTGATTAAAAACAAAAAGCATGTATTTTTGGAAAAACGTGAATTTAATAATCACTACTAATGCCCTCTGGGACAGAATCCCTGCCAGTTTTAGCACACTAAGGTATCTTTTTCTTTATCCCATCCACTTTTTGTTTGATCTTCTTGCAACTGAAATCCACTGGCATGGAAGACTCCCTTCAGTAGAAGACTACCCTGTGTACTGGGGAAAAACTGGGTCCCACCAGCAGATTTACATTTTTATTAAATTATATTAAATTTAAGAACAAGCCTTATTTTCTTCTGAATTCCATTTGCCTGAAAAATTGTCTTCCAACCCTTGACTCGGAGCTTTAATTTGTCTTTTGAAGCCAGGTGTGTTTCTTGCAGACAGCAAATGGATGGCTTGTGTTTTTTAATCCAGTCAGCCAATCTATGTCTCTTCAGTGGGGAATTCAAGCCATTAACATTTATTGTGATAATTGATAAGTGTGGTAGTATTCTATTCGTCTTATTTTGTGAGAATCCATTGCTTAGTTTTATCTTTTGCATCAGTGTGGAGGTTTGGTTCTGTCCTTTAACATACGCAAGTCTATAAACGTTATCCACCATATTAACAGAGGCAAAAATAAAGATCACATGATCCTCTCAATAGATGCAGAAAAAGCATTTGATAAAATCCAGTATCCTTTCCTAATTAGAACACTGAAGAGTATAGGCATAGGTGGCACATTTCTAAAACTGATTGAAGCTATCTATGACAAAACCACAGACAATATTTTACTGAATGGAGTAAAACTGAAAGCTTTTCCTCTTAGAACTGGAACCAGACAAGGTTGTCCTCTGTCACCCTTACTATTCAACGTAGTGCTGGAAGTTCTAGCCAATACAATTAGGCAAGACAAGGAAATAAAGGGAATCCAAATGGGAGCAGAGGAGGTCAAACTCTCTCTCTTTGCTGACGACATGATCTTATACTTAGAGAACCCCAAAGACTCAACCACAAGACTCCTAGAAGTCATCAAAAAATACAGTAATGTTTCAGGATATAAAATCAATGTCCACAAGTCAGTAGCCTTTGTGTACTACCAATAACAGTCAAGATGAGAAGCTAATTAAGGACACAAATCCCTTCACCATAGTCTCAAAGAAAATGAAATACCTAGGAATATACCTAACGAAGGAGGTGAAAGACCTCTATAAAGAAAACTATGAAATCCTCAGAAAGGAAATAGCAGAGGATATTAACAAATGGAAGAACATACCATGCTCATGGATGGGAAGAATCAACATTGTTAAAATGTCTATACTTCCCAAAGCAATCTACCTATTCAATGCCATTCCTATCAAAATACCAACATCGTACTTTTAAGATTTAGAAAAAATGATTCTGCGTTTTGTATGGAACCGGAAAAAACCCTGTATAGCTAAGGCAGTTCTCTGTAACAAAAATAAAGCTGGGGGCATCAGCATACCAGATTTTAGTCTGTATTACAAAGCCGTAGTGGTCAAGACAGCATGGTACTGGCACAAAAACAGAGACATAGACACTTGGAATCGAATTGAAAACCAAGAAATGAAACTAACATCTTACAACCACCTAATCCTTGACAAACCAAACAAGAACTTACCTTGGGGGAAAGACTCCCTATTCAATAAATGGTGTTGGGAGAACTGGATGTCTACATGTAAAAGACTGAAACTGGACCCACACCTTTCCCCACTCACAAAAATCAATTCAAGATGGATAAAGGACTTAAACTTAAGGCATGAAACAATAAAAATCCTTACAGAAAGCATAGGAAAAACACTGGAAGATATTGGCCTGGGGAAAGACTTCATGAAGAAGACTGCCATGGCAATTGCAACAACAACAAAAATAAACAAATGGGACTTCATTAAACTGAAAAGCTTCTGTACAGCTAAGGAGACAATAACCAAAGCAAAGAGACAACCTACACAATGGGAAAGGATATTTGCATATTTTCAATCAGACAAAAGCTTGATAACTAGGATCTATAGAGAACTCAAATTAATCCACATGAAAAAAAGCCAACAATCCCTTATATCAATGGGCAAGAGACATGAATAGAACTTTCTCTAAAGAGGACAGACGAATGGCTAACAAACACATGAAAAAATGTTCATCATCTCTATATATTAGAGAAATGCAAATCAAAACAACCCTGAGATATCATCTAACCCCAGTAAGAATGGCCCACATCACAAAATCTCAAAACTGCAGATGCTGGCGTGGATGTGGAGAGAAGGGAACACTTTTACACTGCTGGTGGGACTGCAAACTAGTACAACCTTTCTGGAAGGAAGTATGGAGAAACCTCAAAGCACTCAAGCTAGACCTCCCATTTGATCCTGCAATCCCATTACTGGGCATCTACCCAGAAGGAAAGAAATCCTTTTATCATAAGGACACTTGTACTAGACTGTTTATTGCAGCTCAATTTACAATCGCCAAAATGTGGAAAGAGCCTAAATGCCCCCCAACCCAGGAATGGATTAACAAGCTGTGGTATATGTATACCATGGAATACTATTCAGCCATTAAAAAAAATGGAGACTTTACATCCTTCGTATTAACCTGGATGGACGTGGAAGACATTATTCTTAGTAAAGCATCACAAGAATGGAGAAGCATGAATCCTATGTACTCAATTTTGATATGAGGACAATTGATGACAATTATGATTATGGGGGGGGAACAGAAAAAGGGAAGCAGGGAAGTGGGTGGGGCCTTGGTGTGTGTCACACTTTGTGGGGGCAGGACATGATTCCAAGAGGGACTTTACCTAACAATTGCAATCAGTGTAACCTGGCTTTTTGTACCCTCAATGAATCCCCAACAATAAAAAAATAAATAAATAAAAAAAAAAGCACAAGCCTTATAATAAAATATCATTTTTATAGATATGCCAACTATTTATTGGTATTTTTCCATTTATAAAGAGTAGCCTATTTTTAGAAAAATATTCATTTTTATGGTACACTTACTGAGAAGTTTCTTGAAGCCTTTGGAGGTGCATGATCATATGGATGTTTGTGAATCTGAAGGCCATGTAGCACACAATACATTACTAAGGTTTTCTAGCTAGTCTCCAGGAACTAATATTGCACATTTTTTCTTTTTTTTTTTTTTTTTTGGCCGGGGCTGGGTTTGAACCCGCCACCTCTGGCATATGGGACCAGCGCCCTACCCTTTGAGCCACAGGCGCCGCCCATATTGCACATTTTTTCTATGGCTTTTATTGGGACCATATAATGATCACTTAGCTGTCAGTATACCACTAGAAATAATCACTGTTTGTCATGTGTCAAATACAGTATGTATATGAAGAGAAAATAAGTGTGTGTTTGTGTGTGTAATGAAGTCTATATTTGTTTATGATTAATTTACAAAAGTAAAAATATAGGTAAATGGAACATAACTTTATTAGAAGAATAAACATAGCAAGCCTTCTTGTGTCAAGCAAATTTTTTGCATAAATATCTTCAAAAATGAATATTATCACATAGTCTTTTGGTAAAGGAAATGGTTCATTTTATAAATTTCTTCCAATTGAATGGTTAACTTCAAGAGAATGCTACATTTTCTTTATGTTCTTAGTCACTAATTATATAATCTACAGAATTATATGATCATGACTAATATCAAAAGTGCTGCTAACTGTAATTTCAGATGTATCTTCTGATTCATTGAATACTTATTAGTTGCCTTCCTTATTTTCTCCTATTTGCTATTAAAAGGAAAAGTTACTTAACTCTGTCCAGTGAAATCTAAAGGCAGAATATAAAGTATTCCAGAAAGATGAAACAATAATTTTGGCACTACTCTAAGAAAACTGAAAGGTGATCAACTTCTCACCACATCACCATTTTAAGTGATTCTGTAATTTTTCTGTCCCATTTTCTTTTTTTTTAAGACTTCTTAAAAGCATAGTTGGGAATAATAGATGAGTAATTATGAAATGATTTTTAGAATAATGAGATAAAATGTTTTAGCAGGTTGGAAATATAAGATAACTAAGGTCCACTATATAACCTACATTCACAAAATGATGCAATAAACCTATATTTTAATTGCAATGTAGGAGTTTTATTCAGTTAAAATTACTAAGTAAATTTCTTCTCAGTTTTTGGAGGGCAACTACAAAAGATTAATGCCATAAAATGTCAAGTCCTACAAACAGTTAGAGCTGATCAAAAAAAAAAAAAAACTCAAAAACTAAAATTGGGTCCAGTGGATTCTGATGGAGTACTGTCATGAATATGATCACTTAAAAAAAGCACAGATATTCTGGTACACTCCTAAAGTATTTCTAATCAAAATATCACATATTAAACTGACCATATCATCAACAAAATTAGTGAAAATACTAATTTCATAAAAATGCTAGCAGATTGAAGTAATAAATATAATTTCATTTATATAACATTATTTCGAGACATTGTCAGTACATTTTTACATTTAATTAAACAAAACAATACAGAATTATAATTAATCATTTTAAGTACTCTTTGTTTTCTGACTTTTTAGCAACATATTCATTGACATAAGCTGATATGTTAGACCATATAGGGATGAAATAACAAAGTAATAATGTAGAGGAATTTTTTAAAATAAATCTTAATATGCTATACAAAAGAGACTCTGTCTGTGTTTAAAATATTATGACATTAAAAATATCCATGCAACTGTCATTTACCATGTTATACGTGTCACACATTAAACTCATTATATATCATTTTGTATTAATTTATTTTTCTTTATATGCAGTCAGACTTTGAGTCTTCATAAAACCAGGTAGTATGTTTTATCTTCAGTCAGGCACTGAAAATCAAGGTACAAGAGAGAATTAAATACACTTTTTTAATGTTGCAAATAGTAATTATAAAAAGTTAATTAATTTATTCATTCAAAAAATATTTATCAAGTCCCTACTGTATTCTGGGCATTCTTCCAGGCCTAGTCACAAAGAAGTCAATACATTTTCCACAAGGTACTTAGTAGTCATGTAAATAAAACCTACCTCTTGTTTTAATTGTTTAGCTGCTTAAAAATGTCAATTTTTGTTTACCTGGAACAGAATGATAATCCCTTATTGAGTCATGACTATATCCCAGATGGATTGACGTTAGGTAACAATCTCAGCTTGAGAGCCATTCTACTTTAACAGTCAAGATTTTTAAAGAAATGTTTTTGATTCATGGAATATGTTTGTCTATGTTTTGATGAATTATTTAATTCCTACAATTGCTTTAAGTAATTTTTATGGAAGATTTGTTTATTCTGAAATTCTAAAAGGAATAATTTAGTTAAATAAGTAGTAAATAACATTGGAGATATCAACCAAAATATACTTTCTCTTTATATTTGGAGTGAATTTTACTAAATAGGACTTTTGTTCTTTATGTTCTCTCTATGCAGGAATTTATTCTTTGACCGTGTAGTCCATGGTCTATCTTTATATAGTGTTATCATAAAGATTAAAATCCTAACAAACACCTCTGGGCAGAGTCTCTGTTCATCATTCTATGTTTAAAATATTGAAAATATTTTAATTTTGCTCTCACCACCTTTTCAGACCTTTACTCAATACTTTATATATTCTTTAACGTTATTTTTATTGAGTAGTATTCTATTTTTTAAAAAATTTCTATTTAAAAATCATTTTCTAGGAAAATTAACTATATGAATAAGACTAAAATTACAGAAATCTAAGAAAGAAATACTTTCCAAAAGGGGTATAGAATTGTGTCTCAAAGAGATAACAGGCTTCTATATGTGTAAGTGTGCATAAAAGATCTTTTGAAATACTGTTCTTAAAATATTTTGCCATGTGTATTTGAAAACCCATAAACCCATCATTTCTATATTTTTCAAGCACTACTATGGCAACTTATGCTTGGCTTTATAATTTTAGAATTAATTGCAGAGAGGAGGGGTCCATGTAAATTCTTAACTGATATCTAAAGCCACATTCTCTGCTTTAAAACATATTTGTCTTTTATAGATACTGAATGTCAACATGATGGAAGTGTCAGATTGATGTTCAATACTAATTTGTTTATTTATGCTTGATTGCACTTATATGGTAAAAAGGCAGGTATCAAAAAATAAAGATTCTTTATTTTGAGACAGTGAAGTAGATTTTTCTTTGGTTTCACTGCCGTATATCCCATTAGTGTTAATTGGAGATTTGCATGTGCATTGAGAGAATAATATACCTCATTATTCTTGAGTAACAGCTACAGACATTTAAAGGCCATTTAAAATACATGACAGGAAACAAATACAAGCACACCACTTAGCTTTTTGAAAGTTATTTTCATATGCTAGATAATAAAACAAAAGTCTTCACAAACATTCCAGTTTAAATTTAGGCATTTCAAGAAGAAAGTTTTTAAAATCTATTCTTTCCGCTTAACTAGCTAGTGACTAGTGAGTGTCTCTACAATCTGCTAAGTGGTAGATGACCTTGTCTCTAAAGACAGAGGCCTGTTTAATTTGTCATTGTCATTTTAGGCCTTTGAGCCATTAAAAAGCTATGATAAAAGAAAATAATTTCTTTAGTTTTAAAATTATTCAGATTTTTTAGAGACCACTTTCAGATATTTTGATACAAATATTTAATAACTATTGGACACTTAAGTGAAAGTCACCATGTTAAGCATATTTTAGGCAATAAACTTATTAAGCACTCAGCAACGCTATGAGGTTGTTATATTGTTATTTGTCCACCTTACACACGACGTAATAGAGCCATCATCAAATTACTTTGTCCCAAATCACAGACATAGTAGTAACAGAGTTGGAATTTGACCTGGAGTGGTGGTGCGGCTCAACAAATTAGGCTTGAGGCAGTTACATGGCCTTGTAAGGTTTTTTTCCTGAAATATGAACACAATAGTCAACAAATTCAAACTTTTCAGCTCATTCAACTAATTATTTTTAGAAGATATATTATTAAATATGCCTTACAAGTTTTTATCAAGCACTTCCTATAGGTTAGCAAATTATTTTTCCAACCCCACATAATCTACCCGAGATGAGTTGACAGTGACAATTTCTGAGCCCTATGGAGTACCAACGTATAGACTGTATCTCTGTGACAGATGCTACTCTACATAATTTTTGTAGATATTAAACTATTTAAATCTAACCAAAATCTTTGAAGTAGATTCTGTTACTATTATCCTGTTATAGATTATGAAGCAGAAAGAGGATATATAGTATTCATATTTTAAACTAATTTGAACACAGCATTCTGGTTCCGGAGAGAAGAGGTAACATCATTGAAGAAAACTAAGTGATGGTCTCAGTGACCTTGGATTTAAATCCCACCTTACAATGTCATGAAAGGAGAAGAGGAAGATCACTGAATGTAGAGAAGTTAAAAACAAACTAATAAAAAGTTGTTCTGCTTTTTTAATATGTCTAGACGATTTTAAACAATTCCAAGGAGAAAATACTTTTTCCCAATAAGGTGGGCCTCTCCCATCACTTCTACTTTCTTTTGTTCATACAAGGTCTGACAATCAAACGTGCACATTCATCCTTGAAAAAGTGCTTTGAGGGGTGGACTTGGCACTGGCACTGGTACATTGCTTCCCATGGGTAGTACTCCTAAGACGATCATTGTGGTAGGCAACAGTGAGCTATGTAGCACTTTTTCTAAGATGAGTTTGAGAACTTAATTGCCTGAAATCATATATTCAGAAACTGAGACTTGCTATGAATATTTTATAGTGTATGAGCATTTAAATTATGGAGAGTTGATTTGGATCAGGAAACTTTTTCTTAACTGGTGACACTGTACAGATTTGGAAGAAGAGTACAGTTCAGTTAGTGAAGGGATCGAGGGACAATTTTGTCTTGAGGCTACTGCCTCATTCCACTTTGGCATCTATACCAAAGTGCAATTGACTGAGTAGCTCATAGACATAAGAAATTTATTTCTCAGGCTTCTGAGGCTAGAAGATGGAGATCAGTGTGCCAGCATGTGGAGTTATTATAAGGGCTGCCCTGTGGTCTCTTTTGTAAGGGCACTAATTTCCATTTTCATGACACAATTACCGCCAAAGGGCCCCACTTCCTAATGCTTTGGGGATTAATGTTTCAACATACAAATCTTGGGGTATACAAACAGTCCATTTCAGCAATGCACAAAGTTTCGGAAGTAGGGGAAAACAATGGATGCAGAGGTTGAAAGAAAACCAGTGTACCTGGAGCAAAGAAAACCTTTCAATTCCTACCAATGACCTGGAATACTCTACTGATTTAGATTTTAGGAATAAAATGAAGAAGAAAATCTGGGTTTCTTTTTCTCTTCCATTTCCAGAAATAGCTCATGCCCTTCTTAAGTTATATTTTGGGATCTGCATATTGTCAAATGATGAGCTTAAATGTGTACAGAGAGTACCATTTTTCTTCAGCCCTCTGAGACATTTAGAGTATTTTTAAGCATAATTTGTAAGTAAAATCCTCCATAGTTCTACAGAATTTAAAATTGTGTTTCTGACCATTTGTTGTTTAGTATACATTCACATGTTTAGTGATTTTTCCCATTATGTTTTTTATACATTAGTATAATAGTTCTATCCATATCAATATTCAGGAGTTGATCTTTTAAAGTACACGTATTTCAGAATGTTCAGTGATCAAAGCACTTTCTACAACACTTTTGCATGTCTGAGGTTACTTGCTTGATACTAACCCAGCAATTCATTCTTTCCTTTACTGATTCAGAAAATACCACCCAATGTTGGCTTTAATAGGTACTGGGATAGGTCCTGGGGTTTAAGTGCTGGTTACGATGGATACAGTTTCTCTGTACAAAAACCTATTATCTATTACTTCAGTGAACAGATTAAATAATTGTCTCAATCTGGTCTAATGAAAAAATCCTCTTGGCCAATTGTGTGTAGAATGTTTAAAAAGGGCAAGAGGTATATTATCAGTTTATTCTAAAAGGCAGCTGGTGAGGGATTCAAATTCACGGAATTAAATTTCTATCCTCTTGTACTCTCTATGTGATTGCATAAGTCATTGCAGTAAAACTATTTGTTTAGCACTTGTCTTTAATTAGGATAAAATCTTTTTAGGGGCAACGACTACAAAGTTTTTACACCTTTTGTCTAGAAATGTCTATATATATATATATAGTATAGTACACATGGAATATCTTTAAACTAAACAGAAATAAAATACCATTTACAGGACTTAAATGGTATTGACAGACACATACATAATAAATTTATACTCTTTCACTTCTATTTCAACATGTAGAATTTTTTTTTTTTTTTTTAATAAGAGGAAGGCCTTTATTCACCAGCCGGGAGCTTATGGCATAGAAGAATTCCAAATGGCTGCGCTCCTTGACTGCCTTGGTCTTTCTCTTTTTATTGACAGTCAAAAAGTTCCACCCCACAGGTACCCTTCTCATTGGCCAGTTTGAATCAAGTGGGAGATGCTATTCCCGCCCCTACAGAACTACAGGATTGCACAGAACTTGGAAATTTCCAAATTTCAGGAAATTAAGTTTACAAATTCCCAAGAGCTGAGTCACCATGGAGAGGACCCTGCAGGTGTATCCTGTGGTCTACTTGAGAAGACCTGTTCTTCTAGACTTCACCCTTCTCGGCTATCCTCTCTCATTCCCCCCTTTTGAGACTCCAATATATTTTAATTTGGGGTCTCAATATCAGCTTGTTTCTGCAGGTGCCAATATTAATTACTTTTCGGCACTGAGGTTTTAGGGACTGTGACTCTTCTTGGGTTCTCTACTCAGGCTTTAATAGTACCATGGTGGTGGGCTATTATACATATGAGTTTTTACTTTTCCCTGTGATATTTCCCCCCTTTTCCCAAAGTTCAAAGTCCAATTAAGAAAAGTCCCTCGAGGAGTTTCCTCAGGCTTCAGCCCTGCATTGACCAGCCAGCTCCCAGTATGTGGCTGGAGCAGGGCATTTTAAGAAATGATACACTTATCATGTAAAAATAGTATTTAATGATTTAGAGATTCAAAATTTTGCTCTGAAACTAATCCAAGTGAAGTGAGTATACATATAATTCCATTCTATTTCAGCAATATATCTGCTCAAAATCAAAATACAGGTAATTTTAAAATTTAGAAATCTCATAGCTTAAAGTTAAAGCTCTATGTAATTTTGACAGCATAGAATTGTTAATTTCCATAGGCCATGCTTCTTGAGAGTTGACAAAGGTTGTCCAGAAAGCTCTCAGCCACGTAAATCTCTATTTTTCATATTGTATGTCTGGACACTTTCCAGATGGCCATTTTATAATTGGAAGGGATAACTTTTTCCGTTATATGAATTTCATAGTCTTATTTGTTAGTTGTTGAGGATACCAGTTGAAATATTTTAGAATAATGATTATAAGAATAATATTTTAAATGTTAACATGATTTTTTAAAGTACAACTTAAGATTTTTCAAAGAAGGAATTTCAGTTTTTGGCTGGGGTCAGATTTGAACTCACCACCTCCAGTATATGGAGCTGGTGCCATACTCCTTGAGCCACAGAAGCCACCCCAAAGAAGGATTTTTTATTCTAGCATATCTAAAAAACGAACTTGTTTATTACATAGAGAACACAAAGGTTTTCTACATGATTATTTAAATTGAATAAATAATATTGGGTATTTTTAAACTTTCAATAGGTTAATACAATCTGAATAAATATTTTGTTCTAAAATTTGGTTTAATATAGGAAATTAAAATAAAAATATACCTATATTTAATTTAATGCCTGTATACATTCACAAATTAGAAAATTGTAAAAGTAGCACTGGCCATACCTTATTTTTATTTATTTATTTTTTTTTTGGAGACAGAGTCTCACTTTGTCACCCTCGGTAGAGTGCCATGGTGTCACAGCTCACAGCAACCTCCAGCTCTTGGGCCTAGGTGATTCTCTTGCCTCAGCCTCCCGAATAGCTGGGACTACAGGCCTCTGCCACAACACCCGGCCATTTCTTTGTTGCAGTTTGGCTGGGGCCGAGTTTGAACCCAATACCCTCAGTATGTGGGGCTGGCAGCCTACTCACTGAATCACAGGCACTACCCTGGCCATACACAATTAAAGAAACTGTTGTCAGGTGTACTAGGTTCTGATTTCTCTTATTGTCTGAGTGACCTCAGTAAATTAATGCAAATCATTTGAATCTCATATTTTGTATTAGCAAAAAGAGATAATAATAACACAGGTTTGCTGTGGACAGAGTATGTGTTTAGGGATATGAAATAATATAATGCATAACAGAGGAAAATAATTAATGAATATTTTACATATTATTATTCAATAATAATTATTCAATAATCAACAGCTACTGTAAATATGATTAAGCAGGCCCTGTTTTCTGACCATGACATTGTCCCTAACATCTTTTTATTACTATACTATTTATCTCCTTACTAGCAAATGTTAAGGAAGCCAGAATAATGAAGAGGGATAGGAACAGTGATGCAAAGCTGCTTTTCTAACCTTGATGTTTTTGAAGTGCTGGCTGTGCCATCGTATTGACCTTGGGGTATGGTTTAGAGTCTTCCTGGGTTTGATGTTTCCCGACCTTCTCTGACATTCTTCTGACCCTCCCTGCAGTCTTTCTCTAGCTCTTTTCAACATTTCCTGAGCTTCCTGGCTGTGCTTTAATACTCTTGGAAAATTTCCCAGATGATTCATAAAGAAGCATGTGGAGCAAGAACCTCAAGGTCACAGACTTAGAAGAGGGGACTCCGAAGGGCAAAATGCGACTATCCAGTACAGAGGTTGTCCAGGACTTAACAGAGAAGCTTTAACTAATATGTATGTAGTGAATAGAATAAACATACGAGAATTTTATAAATTCAAAGAATTCATCAATACACAAGAAAATTGAACTGAGGGAATGATTTTTCTGGTTTGTTTTAGTAGTGATTTTTCAGATTGCATACTTCCCATAGGGTCTCCCCTTACACACCCACAGTGAGAGACTGACCAGTAAGCAAAAAAAAACTTTGCATTTTCCCTTAGAAGTTCAATTAAAGTAGTTATAACACAAACCAATGGCCAAAGGAAGGACCCAGTTCTAAATTTAAGCTTACTATAAGAATACATATATCGTAGTAGATGCTAATACAGATAATATTCAAAATAAACATGGTAAAAGAAAACCCATGAAAAGCATTGTGGCTTGCAAGATGAAAAAGCTTTAAAATTGATTGAAATGGTAACACTGCTATAATGAGTCATTGCTTATAAAGTCTTTTTTTTTTTTTTTTTGGTAGAGACAGAGTCTCACTGTACCGCCCTCAGGTAGAGTGCCGTGGCGTCACACGGCTCACAGCAACCTCTAACTCTTGGGCTTACGTGATTCTCTTGCCTCAGCCTCCCGAGCAGCTTGCTTATAAATTCTTTATTTTTATTTTATTTTTATTTTTTTGTTTTGTGACAGAGTCTCTTTTGTCACTCTCAAAAGAGTGCATTGGCATCATAGCTCATAGCAACCTCAAATTCTTGGGCATAAGCAATTCTCTTGTGTTAGCCACATGAGTAGCTGGGACCACAGGTGTCAGCTACAATGCCTGGCTATGGTTTTTTTTTTTTTTTTACTTTTCTTAAGAGATGAGGTCTCACTCTTGCTCAAGCTGATCACAAAGTCCTGACCTCAACCAATCCACTCACCTCTGCCTTCCAGAGTGCTAGGATTACAGATGTTAGCCACCACACCTGGTCTTAGCTATAAATTCTTAGCACTTGTGTGTCTCAGCTAACTGGTGGCATCGTTTTGGAAGCTGGACAATATGTCTGACCTGAAAAGATGTCATGGCTCATGTTCGTCTGCATGTGGCAGGGCTACTACAGAATTTCAGAGGCAGAAATCAGAGCAAGCTGGTGATACCCTCTTAGTGTTCTCATCACAGGTCCCTCAAATCTAAATACTTATTAGGTCAGAATTTACCTGGAGGTCTCTGGAAGCTGAAAAGACCAGATGCTAGAGTTTAGTCCCCTTGAGGGACAGCGCAATTGTCTCTGAAGGGTTAGCATTTGTGAGAAAGTCAGCCACTGACTCCCAAGTCTTATATCCAGTCAGGTAGAATGACCCTCCTACACTTATTAGTCCGAAAAAAACATTCTCTTTCTCTGTTTCTCCCTGTCCATTATTTGTTCCCTGAACTTATTTTGACAAAATTTGTACAAATGCTTTGATTTTAAGGAATTCCAATCATTAATAATAAAAAAGAATCCCTTAGCAAAAGATTTGGAAAGGAATTAGCTATCTACTTGAAAAACACTTGGGTATAGTAGATGGATACATTCACACACACATCTCAACCTTCTTTTTTTTTTTTAATTTTGTCTGTCAGGAATTATTTCTCTCCCTCTGGTTTTGTACAGTATCGTCATTCTGATTCTAAGCTTGCCCATTCAACAAATACTGTATTTATTGAGCTCCTTTTACAAGAAAGAGGTGGAAAATACAAAATAGTGATTAAAATACAAAATAGTGATTAAAATACAAAATAGTGATTAAAACAACATGGTTGATATTATAATACAATGCAAAGAGTAACGAGGAAGAGGGACAACAGACTAGGGTTGCATACAACCAGGAGATTAGAGAACAGGAAGATCTACATGAAGCAAGCCTCAAAGTTAGGCACCAGTGTTGTACACTTACTCCAGGAGACTAAAAATCTAAGCTGGCAGGAGCTCCAGTGCAAAGACCATCCAGTAAAGGAATAATTGTAATAGATTACAGGAGGAACATAGCAGTGAATTGGATTTCATTCCTCAGATGCAGGAGCCAGTACTTTCTGGCTTAAAGGATAAAAACAATCTTTATAGAAAATGTAATGCTAAGAGTGAAATTTTAGGAAAAGGATGATAAAGATGGTAATGTACAATGGCCAAGCAGGTAGGCAGAGTAGATTCCACAGCTCATCTTTATTTTATTCCCTAGGATTATAGACCTAATCTGACCTGTTCACATTTCCCTATCCCTGGTGCTTGGTGGTGCAGGTTCGGTGCTCCCTGGCTAACACGAGTGTGAGTTAGGGGACACAAAAAGCAAAGACCATCATTTCTGTCATAATTTAGATAAGCAAGTCAAATACATATATACAAAGAAGTTTTTAAAATGTGATAACATGTTACAAATAACCTAAAGTTTAGATGCCAATGAAATTGAATAAATAATGAGTTCTATCAAAACATAATAACATTTGATTAAACTACATGGCATTCTGGGAATCCCACCTCCTTTTTCCTTTACCTTAAACCTATCTGAGGCACTTTTGTTCAGATTTTAGTGGTTATTTTCTCTAATTCTTCCTTTTTGAGTTCTACTTGTCCAGATACTAGTGGGTACTTGGGAATTAATTCCATTATTATTTTTGTGCAAATTTATATAAGCATTACGAGCCTGGATATCTTATAAATAGCTTGGACAATTACATTTGCTAACTCATCCTAGAAATGAGGAATGAGTGCTACATACCTCATTGTTGAATACCCCTACGGTCACCTTCCAAGTACTCCCCTTAAGAAGTTACACACTGAATCCAGCACCTTCTTCATCCCTTTTCTAGGATGTGTTCATGAGTTTAATTGTCAGACCTCTGTGTGATGACAGCTCTGATGGTCATTCCAGAAAAAGAGTTCCAAAATTGCTTTTGAAGGATGGATTAGGTCCTTGCATTGGTGCACAGCTTCCCAGGGGGGGTACTTTGAAGGTGACCATAGTGATATTCAGCACTCAAGTGTGTAGCACTTTTTCTAAGATGAGTTCCCAAACTGTTTAATTGTCCAACCTCTTATGTCTGAAGAAACTCATATGTATTTCTGATTAAACTTAAAACCAGGAAAATTTGTGAAAATAAAAAGGTTAATAGTTAAGTGACTGATTTAAGAAGACTTGAGTTCTGCTTTCGTACAGCATAAAGTATACTTAACAGCAGGATTCCTTTACATTTCAGCAATGCTCCTAACCCAGTTGAAAAAGGAGCTGCTAAAACTCAATTGTCACCATCAAATAGAA
The DNA here is from genome assembly GCF_027406575.1 of Nycticebus coucang. Classification (NCBI taxonomy): domain Eukaryota; kingdom Metazoa; phylum Chordata; class Mammalia; order Primates; family Lorisidae; genus Nycticebus; species Nycticebus coucang. Next base: position 42,623,742 of record NC_069794.1, on the reverse strand, counting down.
ATATAATATTTGAACAAGAGGTCAAAAATTAAGATTTATTCCCTTCAATTGTTCTCTATATTCTTTCCCAAAATGTCCCTACAAAGGACACACTGCATTATAAATAGCTTGTGTATGAAAATATTCATTGTTTCGTGTATCTATTATGTCCATTGGATTAAAATATATCTTTTCCTAAAAACAAAATGCACATACAATACATGTACAAAAAAATTTAAGCATGACTATATATATATATATCAGTCAATGCTTTCCTGTATAGACACAATTTCTTCAGTTTCCACAGACCATCTAAGACATTTTTATTTTGAAAGTTTGTTAAATATGTAAATGAATCATGCATTTTCCCACAGTGGAAACTCCGTACACTAATATCATGTTACTGATAATGGGGTTGTCACCAATGCAAGAAGGGAAATAATAAATTATGAGTTCTATCAAAACATAATAACATTTGATTAAACTACATGGCATTCTGGGAATCCCACCTCCTTTTTCCTTTACCTTAAACCTATCTGAGGCACTTTTGTTCAGATTTTAGTGGTTATTTTCTCTAATTCTTCTAAATAACTTAAGGAGTTATTTTTGATTCCTCTGAATGTTATGGATAAAAACATCACTATGTATTGGCCTTGGATAAACACTCTGCCCACTTCCACAATTTATAGGGATCAGGTTTCTAGAAAACTATGAATGATTTCCATTTGTGGATTTACTCTGGGAAGGCAGAAATTTTATTTTTGCCACTATTTTTCCAGTTGAGAACAACAGAAAGAACAATTTGTTCCTGACAAGGCACAAGAAACAAATAAAGGTCTTTCTTACTCACCGAGGATTTTCCTATTAGAAAGAAATTTCTTAATAGAAATTTTAGGATAAAATAACATTTTAAATAGGAAAGATCAATTTTCAAGTTTCATTTTATTTAAAATAATTCTGAGGCATGTCAGGTCCTTTTCAATAGAGATTCTGAAGACATGAGAATATAGTGAATAATATATATCCTTAACAACTCCCACTCATTTGCATTACCTTATTCTCTTCGGACAACAACATTGGTATAGAGGGTATGCATATGTGCATGTACATTTTTTTAATGTTATTATAATAAAACAAATTATGTGAAGATAAAGGAAAATAGATACCATTTCCCAACTCTTAATCTGATTTTATTATTATGATAGAAAAAAATAAATTTCTAAAATATCTAGATAATTGAAAAAATCTATTCACTTTTAAAAATGGATTAGGGAAATTAAAAATTACCTAGTTATTAATATTATAGTATTTCTTTCCTATATTTTAAGTTCCTTGAGTTCCATTATTTGATAGCTATAGAGTCACCTTAGATAAGACAGAGTATATAAATGTTTTTTGAATGAATGCATAGCCATATTAATGGGTTTTGATTTAATATATTTTACTATCTTCTCAAATTCCTTTCTTTTTTTCTTGTATTTTTTAAAAAAAAAACCACTTTGTCTTTATGGTCTTGGACCATAAAGCCTCTATCTTATTCAGGTGATCAAACATTTTTTTATTCAACTAGACTCCAGGAGAAAATATCATAGACTAGACTCCAGGAGAAAATATCCCTAATCTACCATAAGGAAGTCAAAGTGGACCCCCTGGAATAGGCAGAATGATGTCTGGAGGCTCATATTTGAACATATTGCAATATGACATATAAAAATGTAATGGCTAAATTTCAACAGTTGTTGGGAGTGCTCCTCAAAGATAATAGGAACCTGACACGTGCACTCTGTGCAGCAAGAACACAGAGCACTGGTCTCCTTGAAGAAATCCTTTAATTGCCAGGCTAGATTTCTGATCTAAAATTTGTATTACCTTAAATTTTAATGCACAGACTAGAACACACATATATAACCAATTTTTGCAATGAATTCTTAGGAATAGATAGATATTAGAAAACTTAAAATCTTTTTTGTTGGAGCTCCTTGAAATAGATTCTTATTCATGTTACTATGCAATCCATTACCAGAATAGTTTATAGGCATGTTCCTATTTTCTCATTTTTGACACTAATTTCTTTCCTAAGTCCCATATGGAAATAGATAATTATCAAAAGAAAGAACCAAAGAATATACAAGATGTCAGCAAGGTCTGTCTATTTAAAATAGTTGTCTACTTTAAATTGCACATGAACTTTATAAACAGCCTCTGTGTGTGTGTGTCTGTGTGTGTGTGTGTGTGTGTTCTTATACACGCATACTCTTTGGAGTGAAAGCATGTATTAAACAACACTCTTCAGCTTCTAAGAAGCACCTCATGTATATTATATATGTTTATGTATTATATGTAATTAATGGTAACGTATATTACCAGACTTAAATGAAGTACAAATAGTGTTAATTTATAGGTTTTTTCAAAAATTTTGAAGGACATTTTTCCCTTATAAAAATTTGACTGGTAGGCATGAATATAAGCCCCATAAAAATGCAGGTGCATGGCTCTTTAGTGGAAAGTATACGGATTAGGATCATCATTTTTCTACTTGTTAATCTTCAGCAAATTAGCTGACTGTCCTGAATTCCAGTTATTTAGTTGGTGAAAGTGAAGAGAGGATAATAATATACATATTATAGATGGGTAACTTATCTACTGACAGAAGAGTGCTGAGTAATAAACAAAACTCTCAATGGCTTAAAACCATAATCCTTTGTTTTCACTCCTGAGTTTATTTGTTCATCTGGGCATTGATGCTGATCTGGGGTGAGCTAGGAACATCATGCTGACTTCATTTATATGCCTGTGACCAGCCGGCTAGTCAACTGCAGGCCAGCTGATGTGGGGTGTTCTCCGTTAAGAGCAGCACCTCTGCTTTATGTGATCTCTCAGGCTGGAATAATGTTCCCTCTTTCCTTTTGAAACCTTTTGAGAGAATAGAAGTACACAAAATGTCTTGAGGACTACACATGACATCTTTTTTTTTTTTTTTTCCCAATGCTCATCCCTTATTTTTCAGAAAAGGAAGCAGAGCTACGGAGAATGTAATTAGCTTATTGAACACTCTCTCAGCATAAAACTTGTATTTGGTTTCCTGCATTCTATGCATAGTATTCATTCTTATAGAACGTGCTGTAAAGGATACAGTGAAATAAACAAAGCAAATTAGACTTGATTATTGCTTAGTAATTCATATTGTTTTTCTTATTGAATATAATTATATGTATTAGATAATTCCATCACATTTTAATCCTGTGTTTCACCTGGGAAATTTAAGGCACAAATATTTATTTTTCTTTTCTTTTATTATTAATATTTAGTACTACCCAATCTGTTTTCACCAGAAAACTAATCTTTAACTTGAAAGAGTGTCAAGAGAAACCTCCTTCCATTGTCATGAACCTCTTACTGGAAAGTCAAAATCACATCAGGCATGTTTCAGAAGGTACCATTTTAAAGCCTAATAGAAATGTAAGTGATAGTTTATTTTTACTAAAGGTTATTGCCTTTACTATTATTATATTTCACTTTTTCTTTTTTGTTATGTGATTTTAGAGACATTGAGAAAAACATCAAATGAGTAACAGTATTGGAAAATCTCTGGCATTTCCTGTACCATTTACTCATCAGCATTGTCTTACATTCTTCTTTTTTTAACCTTGGTAAATCTTCCCCTTACACTAGAAGAAAATGAAGCTGCCCAATTAGACCTTACATCAATTATACAATAGCCAAAGAAAGCAAGGATGTTCCAAAACACAGTTTATGGCATGAAATATAATACAGTTTTATTCGTGCCAGTAGTACTCAGTTACAAGTATTTTACAACACCCAGTTTCTTTAAAAATCCTACAAGATTATTACTTCTAATGATATCTTTCCCAAGAGATTTATGTTACTTAAGTGTATCTTTTATATTTAATGTATTTGTAATTCACACGGGCATATTTTATTATTGTACTCAACTAATCTGCACTTTATGTGTGGTCTTGCTTCAATTTTTGATAACAAAAATTTCCTGTTTCATTACTGCATTGAAAAAAAGTAAAAATAAATGCTTCAATTTTCTTCCTTTCTGGATTTGTGTCCTTGTCCTTGTTTGAAAATTGAACTTGGATTAGATCTAGGCATGAAATCATCTGGATTTTGGTGCTATGCATCTCTCAGTACCTCCGAATATTTCTGCTAGAATTGTCTTAGTGCCTAATGAAAGTTTTACCATTTCAGCTTAATAAAATTACTTATGTTTATTTGAACATAAAAACATTTATAAGAGTTCTGGGTTAATTTGATGAGATATTGAAGTTCAATGCTACTGGACAGTATTTCAACCTACTGAATCAGTATATAAAGAGCAATTCTTCAAGATCTTTTTTTTTTTTTAACAAGTGTCCCATAGAATTTTTGTGATCAAAAATTTTTTCTACTGAAAAATAGAAAATACAATGTATAAGATATCCTTGCACCTGAAATACTATCTGAATTTAGTTGACAGTGAATTGTGTGGCTTTTAGTAAACTAGGGCTAATAACGCCAGACATTCGATTGTTATGCTATAAAACATTCACAAATTATCTCTTAGATGTCTTATCTTTCATTAGTATAACTTTGAAATAGAAGGAAAATACATGTGAAATGTTTTGAAAACATTTATAAAAATATAAGCATTATTTTTTCTGTGCTCATATTGCTGCTGATACTGATTCTTTTGATTAAAGATGTTTACTTTTCTCAATAGTTGTAGTTGATGGCCCTAACTTTTGAAAATTCTGGTAATTTTGAAGCACATGTATGTAATTTAATAACCATAAGAATTAATGTTAATAAATAGGACAAAAATATAACATGTTAAATATTATTACAAATTTCAAGCTTTAAAAAAATAATAAATAAAAATTATAAGCTTTCTGAATAAATGTTTTTCAGCCTCTTAAAAAGTAAGAAACTTCGAGCAAATATAATGAGGATAGATGTGAGTTTTTTTTACATTTATGTCATGAAATGTAGAAATAAAATAATTATTTTTCATTGGTAGAAGGTAACTTACAGCACCATTTCTCTTTCTGTTGAAACATTACCAATTAAATAAAACATCAGTTCTAGACAGAGTTTTTCCTCTCATTTCTCCATATGGACTTCAGACCTCTGTCTTCTTTCTCCTAGAGTACACCCCAAAATGATTTCTAGCTAGCATTTTTTTGTATGGATTCTGGCACTTTGAATTCTAAGACAAACAAAATTCCTGAATAAGTTAAAATATCAAGACTCTTAGTACTTGGCTGTGTTTCTACAAGGCCAACTTTGATCTTCATCAGGAATACCGTGTGAAGGCAGTTATAAATCAGATCCTTTACTATTGAATAATAAGAAATGACAAAGAAACTACATAATATAAATCCTTAAGTTTAGCATGAGATATGAGAATAATTGAATGTTATATTTTAACCAATTTGGACACATCAAAACTATTAGTACTGCATTCTCAGAGGAGAAGCAAAATAAGAGTTTATGCTGCCTTCCAAACACCTATCCATCTGGGAATTAGACTGATATTTTTATTTTTATTTCACAATTTAATTTATATTATCAATAAAAAACCTATCTGTCTATGCTTCTTTGATCTACTCTCTCTATCGTCTCCTAAAATATAAAATAAGTAATGGCAGCTTATTCCTGAGATGTGTGTTTCCAGGGAGGGAAGAGGAGGGTAAAGAATATGGAACGAACCCCTCACAAGTCACCTTGGATTCTCGTTATGTACGATGTGCATAGATAGAGGGAAGTATATTAATTGTATTGTCTATCTGGAGCTCATCATGGAACAAAGGAAAAAAAAACAGGAAAAACATAAATGTACAAAGAAGACATCTCAAAAGGAGAAGAAGAAACAAGTAAAAAGAAAGTCACATGTCCCTTCCCTAAGCTGGACCAAGTTGGAATCAAAAGTGGGTGCTAAGTCCTAGAACATGGAAGAGAGAATAGTTATGTATGAACTCTCCTACATTTCCTAAACCTTCTGAAACTATTCTCATAGAGGACCTCGATACAGGGGAAAATAGATTTCAAATGACTAGGATAATATTTGAAATTCTAAAGTAAGAAATTAAAGCATATACAACATTGACATACAAGCTTGTCCCAGCAGTAGATTTGAGGGTCTGGTATAAAACTAGGAAAACACAAATGGAACATCTTTGTTTTTTAGAAGGATTAGTGAGTACAATCTGTGCTAAACTATTTCACTTTTGATTTAGATCACCACCCTTTGTGAGGGGGCGTGGCAAAGTCTGGTGATTAGTGACAGACTTTTCCACTTCAGACATAAGCGTTTAATGTGGAGAATCTCTCACAGCTCCATGAAAAGGAAATGTAGGCAAAATAAAACCGTAGGCAAAATAAAACAGTCTGCATTATTTTGTGTTTAAATTGCTGAGGAAGTGAGCTTACCAGTGCTCTTTGTAGTATTTTTTTTCTCTACTAAGGTACAGAGGATATAAATATATCTATGTTACAGAAAAATGTCCAAAGTCTCTAATTTTTTTACATGAAGCCTTTATAGTAGTATATTATCTTTAGCTGAAAGGTCATCCTGTCTTCCCCGACGGCATGATGTTATCTAGAGGAGAAGTGTGACATGTGTATGTTTGTGTGTATGTTTGTACATGCTTGTGTGTGTGTGGTGTGCTTGGGGAAGATGGAGTCAGTAAGAAGAATTAAAGGATCGCCATTGATAGCTCATTGCCTTATTGCTAAAGGAGAATGAAGATCCCCCTTTCAGATACCTGCATATATATTTCTTTTGGCTTGACATTGAGAAAATTTGTGTCTATAGAGACAGAGAAATCATGAAAAAGGCTCATCCATCTACAGTTTTTGCAGTTTTGTAAACACTCAAAATTTAATGCGAGCACTTTGTTGTTGTCACTTGCATTTCCTCACATCACTGGACAATTAGATTATTTGATGTGTTTTTAAAGTAATTATGAGCACAAAACTGTCTGCTGTTGATTATGACAAACGCCTGTCAAGCTGTGAACTATCTAAAAAGTGTTCAAAACTATTAAGAACCCTGATGATCTTTTTTTGTAATTTATTTTACTCTAAGCAGAGGCTGATATTGCAGAATTAAATTTAAGGTTATTCAGTAACACTAAATTGCCCAGAAGCTATGGCTGGTGAAGGTCAAAGAAAATGAAAAAAAAGAGGGAGAGAGAATAAGAGCCTGCACTTATATTTTTAGCCAAGTAAAAATAGAAAAAGGTTTATACACACACACACACCCCATATATGTGTGTATATATACATATATTCATTCAAATTCATTCAAAACCTCACTGAGCAGTTATTCCATGTCAGGCGCCATATTAGTAATATAATTAGAAAACTTGTCCCATACAAATCTCATGTTGACATTCCAAATTCCCCACAATTGGAGGGGGACCCAGTGAGAAATGGGAAGTCACAGAAGACAATCCCCTTGTGATGGGACTGGTTCCCTCCTGCAATGATGAGTGATTCTCACCTTAGTTGTTCACAGTAGAGCTGGTTGTTTAAAAATGCTTGATACCATCTCCTCCCTCTCCTTGCTCTCTCTCCTGCCAAGTGACACACGTGCTCCCTCTTTGCCTCCTGCTTTGATTGCAAGCTTCCTGCAGCCTTCACCAACAGCAGATAGAAGTAGATGTCATGCTTCTTGTACCGCCTGAAGTACACGAGACAAAGAAACCCCTTTTCTTTATAAATCACCTAGTCTCAGGTATTATTTTACAGCAATGCAAAAATAATTGAAACAATTGCTTACCAAGACTCAGCGAAGAATCAGTAACTTAACTTCATCTGCTGTCAAGATTTCAGAACATGATTGCAAAGACGGAAAAGTGCAGAGTAAAATACAATATACTTTTTAAAAGCATAATCAGAGGGAAAAGGCATAACATAACCCATAGGAGAGGCAACTATTCAAATTTTAATTATTAGAGAAACATTCCAGAGGAATAATTAATTAAATGAGTTTGGACTGTATAGAAAAGAACAGAAGAACTATTATTTCCTGATGAAAGTATATCATATACACAGTCTCAAAGAAATCAGAGCCTCATGCAATCCATTAACTGAAAATTGTTCAGTATGCCACAACATAAGAGTAAAGACAAATGCACTAAAAATTGGGATGTGACAGTTTAGCAGGATCTTGGCAGACAGAGTTCAAGTTTTGAATCAGCAGGGAGCCAGGGAACACTTTTTAATTGGGGGGGGGGATATGATCAGATGTATACTTTAAAAAGAAAAAAGAGAGAGAGAAAGGAAAAAGTCTCTTTCAGACATCGAGACAACTGAAATGAAGTAAGACTGAAAAACGGAAGACCAGATTTAGGAAAGAGATAATGAGAACAAATTCAAGGATTACACTACCATTTCCTACTAGGATGACTTGGGGTTTACTATTTCAGTGCACCAAGATGGAAGCCCTACTAAGAAGCTATCTATTATTTGTATGAGCAGGTGGAGTTCAGTTTTGATCAAATTGGATTTGAGAATTCCTGCACCATGGGCTCATGGGAGGAAGTAGGAAGGCAAAACTGTGGAAAATAACAGAGATTAAGAGGAATGACCACTTGCTAGTGAGACCCCGGATTTTTAAACTTGCAATATTGTGGGTGATAGGAGATGTGGGAAAACATTAATGGTTAGGCAATTTCCCTTCAGGTTATGGGCAGAGATGACCAGAAGGAAGGTAGGCATTCTCTCGAACTTCTCAGTTTCTCAGTTTCTTAATCTTCTGATCTAGGTGTCTTAGATTGTTTACTGTGTTTATTTGTTTCTGATTTAGAAGACTAGGTTGTTTATTTGCTTCTAACCTAAAAGACCAAGGTTGTCAATTATTTAATGTACAGTGATATCAGGCATCTTACCCATATGATCTTGAATTTCTCTTCCCTTTTTGATTATCATGTGTTTATAATCAAAACACAAGAGCCAGAAGTCACCTCTCCTAGACCCTACTTTGCATACAACCATAGAAAGCTAGGAATGCCTGTGAATTTGCCCTCCTAGAGGAAGGACTTATGGGAAAAAGAAAGCTCCAGATTTCTTGGCAGAGGTACTGACCACTCTGTGCCATACTTAGACTTGAGATGTGGCTGTCATCCTGAGACCCACGCCTGAAATCGCATCCTTGCTTGGCTTGCTCTCCACTGTTCTATTTTTTTGACACCTCTTTTATTTATCCCCTAAAAAAATTCTCTTAATAAGTCCCTTACTACAAACCCTCATCTGAGACTCCAAGTCTAGGGATCCTGTCTTAACACGTACTGTTTTCATATTTATCTTATCAATTCCTATCTCCTTTTATGGATCTGTTCACAGGAACCATTGAAACGTCTGGAGCTCTACCTTAGCATATAAATCTGACATGAAATGCTTGATGTTTCCCAAGATCCTCCCATTTCTATTCTATGGATAATGTACATGACATCAATACTCTAAGTTTGCATATCCATGCACGTATGTGTATATATTTGTGTGTGTTTAATAGCACAATTAATCTACTCTATTTATCAGAATATTTTCAATTCCAACTGACAGAATTCTAAATGAAACCAATCTAAAACAACAACAACAAAAAGGTAATTATTATCACATATATTTAACACGCACAAAGAGTGGGTCTGGCCCTGAGCATTGCGGATTTGGGGGTTCAATGATGTCATTAGGAATTAATCTTCTTGCATATGTTTGCTTCCATTGCCCCTATTCTTAGAGAGGCTTTTCCAATGAGAAGTCACAGTAGCTGCTGGGAGCTTTAAGCCTTTACTGACCTCATCAATCTGGATCCTATGGTTGCTATTTAAAAAATGCGATTCCTTTTATGATTCTTTGTTGATGACCTATTTTTTTTTTTTAATCTTTGTCTTCAGAGGCTTTTAGGATTTTCTCTGAATCCCTGCTGCTCTGCAATTTCACAGTAATTTGTCTTGTTATGGTTCTTTTAAAATTTATTTTTCTGGACTCTCTGGGAGCTCTTTAGTATGGAAACTTATAGTATCCAGGCTTGGGAATCATTTCACATTATTGCACTGGTAATATCCTCCCTTCTGTTTTTTCCTTCCTTTTTCTTGATATCCTAATCCATATAGTCAAATGTAGTGATCATCAAATTTTCTTATTTGCATTTGCATCTCACTTTTTTTTTCTATATTCTGGCTGATAGTTTCACATTAATATTTCACTCAAATTAATTAATCCTATTTTAAAATCATTTAAATTTTTTTCTTATGATCTAAAATCTTCTTTTCTAAAATAATGTTAGTTTTTGCTAAACACAGTACCTTTTATTTTGAATGATTTTTTAAACTTTTTTCTTATTCTTGAACTTTTCTTTCTTTGTTCAAATTCTTTCTTGTTTCAAATTGTTCCGTTTTGCCTGGCTTAAATCTTTTATGGTAGGAACTTTCTTTAAATCCCTGGTGATTCTTATGTGTCCTGTCACATTTAAGTGTTAAGTTTTAAGAAATTTACAAAAAAAGTCTGTGTACATAGTCAGAACTTGTTGACAGATGAGCGCTGGTGTTTGTTGATCAGATACAGGCCAGGCTATTTCACTGGGAAGTTGTGAAAGGTCAGTAACTAGAGGTGGCTGCTTTTCCCATTAGCATGTTTCCCAATATGAGAGTCCTAAATCATTTACCTGAAGTTAAGCCTGTTTGCCTCTGTTCTGGAAGACAATGTGGAGAACAGCAATTGAGACTATAGCATGAAGATATTCACTTGATATCCCCCTAATACTTGTATTTGGTGCCCCTGAAACAGGAACCTCTCTCTGAACACTCTCTGAAAGCTAGCTTTTCACAAATTATGAAAGATGTTTGATATACCTGCTGCAGGACAAGTTACCCCAAAATGTGATTTACAGTGCTTATAATCGTTTATTATTTCTCATAGTTTTATGGGTCTCAAATTCAGGAGGAGATTGGCCCAGTAGCTCTGGCTCAGGGTCTTTGTATGAGGTGGTAGTCAGACATCAGCAAGCCCTTCAGTCAGCTGGAGGATCTGTTTCCAAGGTTCTAATTCACCAGTTAGAACTGGCCCTTAGTGAAAATTCTGTTTCTCTCCAACAAGCGTCTCTTCAAGGGATACTGTAGTGTCCTCAGAGCAAAGTAGTCAGATACCCATAGGGAAAGTGATCAGAGAAGCCAAGTGAAAACTAAAATGCCTTTTACGATCTAGCTTTAGAATTTATGCACTGTTCCTACCACAGGTTTCTACAGGTCACATTTGTCAGCCCTAATTCATAGGGAAGGAACCACACAAGAGCAAGAGCTCCAGAGGGTAAGGCTCACTGGGGGCCACCCAGGAGGGTGTCTACCACCCAGTGTTGTGTTACCAGTTATTTGTTCCTTATTTCCTTACCATTAAACATAGACATAAATAGGATTGGGTAGGTGTCTTTTCAAAAATTTTATGTATACATGCAATGAGGTACTTATAATGTAGATCTATACATATACATATACCCAATAGGCATATTATGGATTTAGGGCACAAATATGGTAAGATCAGTGCTCCACTTATATTTCCCTGAATCATGTCTAATTTGTCTTCCTTTGGACGTTGACTGGACACTAATGCTGACTTCTTTCATAATTAATAAATGGTAAAATAACACATTAGTTATATTCAGTGCATTTTTTTCTATGATGGTATTGTTCCTCTTCCATCTTCCATTTATATATATATATAAATATATATTTTTTATATATATAAATGTTTTTATAAAGTTACATGTCACTTAACAATGGGGATACATTCTGAAAAAAGTGTTTCTAAGCAATCTCATTCTTGTACTAATAGCACAGAGTGTACACTGACTGAGCGCTATAGCCCACTACACACACACTTAGTCTATATGGTAGAGCCTACTGCATCTAGGCTACGAATATGTACAGCCTCACTGTACTGAATACTGTAGGCAATTGTAACACAATGGTAAGTATTTATGTATCTAAACATGTCTAAATATGGAAGAAGTACAATAAAAATATGGTCAAAAGGATAAAAAATGGAACCTGTATAGGGCACCTACCATGGAGCTTGCAGACTGAAAGTTGTTCAGGGAGAGTTAGTGAGTCGAGGGGTAAGTGAGTGTGAAGATCCAGGCGAGCTACTGTAGATTTTATAGACACTGTACAGTTAGGGTACATTAGACTTATTTATCTTTTTGACTTTTGCAAAAATGCTTATCTTAAAACACCCTGGATGGCTATACAAAAATATTTTCTTTGTATCCTTATCCCATAACTTTTTCCTATTATATTTTTTAAATTTTTTGGTGAAAATAGAAATATTAAAAAAACACATGGGCCCAGGCCTGCATAGGGTAAGAATCACCAATATTACTGTTTTAAACCTCCATACCTTGTTCTATTGGAAAGTCTTAAGGGTCAGTAACACACAGGAAGCTGTCATCTCCTATGGTAAGAATGCATTTATTTGGAATACTTCCTCAAAGACCTGCTTGATGCTATTTCAATGTTGGAATTTTGGTGTTTTAGCCTGTAAAAGTAGTAAATTATAACATAATAATGAAAATAATAATATAGTAAATACCTAAATCAGTAACATAGTTGTTTATTTTTATTTTGAAATATTGTATACTGATCAAAATTGTATTGCTATACTTTTATAGGAATGCAGTACGGTAGATTTTTAATTTATACCAGCATCACCACAATATGTGCCTTGTACTATGACCTTATGAGGCTACATCACTAAGTAACAGGAATTTTTCAGGTCCATTACCATCCTAAAGGACCACTCTATACATAGCCCATCACGGACTGAAACATCATTATGTTGTGCATGATTACGTATATGCGTGGGCGCGCGCACACACACACATACCAGATCTATATAATCTTTTTGATATCTATGGTTTAAATTTAATACACATCAGTGTATTACTGATAATAATAATACATCAGTGTATTTAGTACTACTCAAATGGTTCAGCATTGGTAACTGGGCGTTCTTTCAGTCGGCTTCTTCATCCTTTTCATATGGCCCTATTTTTTTTATTTTTGGCAATTTCTTAATTTCTAGCAATCAAAGCACTCATGGCCATCTTATGCCCTTCCCTGGCCTTAGATTCAGCCATTCTTCAAGAAACTCTTGATCATTATATTAGCAAGTTATATCAGATATCAGGATGTGGGTGCCATGTGTATTCACTGCCAGCAGAGCGTCTATCATTGCCTCTGGGCCTGCTTAACAGGCAGCATCGGGAAATGTATGTGTGCATACCAAATTATTCTGATACATATATCCATAATTATTTTTGTACCAATTCATCCATGATTAAGATAAACATGAACTTATAGTAATGCTCCAACTCTAATGCCATACAACAAGGATCATTCTAGAATTTTCCAGGGCATGCATTTTATGGTAGTGAATCTAAATATAGATCCTGGATTCAAGATGTCTCTTTGATAAAGTCATAGACGTTAACAGACAGTTTTGTATGAAGAACTCCAAGATCTACCTCCAGGGAAGGGGCATTTTGTACCGTTTGTTTACTTGCTTACTGCTGTTTTCGTTTCAATTTCCCTGTAGAAGAGGCTTTCTTTAGTTCAGCTGTCTCTTCAGAAATTGTTTTGCATATGATCAGAGTGAATGATTTATTTTTACTGAATTTCATTTTCTCAATATCAAAACAGTTATTAAAATTAACATGCCCGATTACATTCTATGTGCTTTAATATCAGTTGTACTAAGTGGATCAAGATTATTAATATTTTATGTTGATACTTCAAGTCTCAGATTGTATTAGAGCTGTTCAAAATTAGTGTCTCTTGTAGAATTTACCTTTTCCAGCAGTGTACCTCTTTAAAATTCAAGTCTCTAAACACAACATTTTGGAAGTAATATTTAAATTCAATAGCTATGCATGTTTCTTTGCAAAAATGACTTAAGTTTAAAGCCTGCATTGTAGTAAGTAGGAGGAGCAGCTGCTTTCACTACAGAGATCTCACTGGAGAAGAAAAATAAAGAAAAACGATTATCATCCTTATAGCTACACTCTACTAATTTTCATCTGAAATTGATAATAAAATATTTTAGATTTAAAATGTCAAAATATATTGATAAAATATCAAGATTTAAAATTGTGTCAAAATGTTTGAAATGGCACAAGATGTACCATTTCAATTTTAGCCTAAGATTATGTAATTGTTGAATATTCTTTATGATATTTTCCCTATAGAGTGTCTAGTACAATAATAACAATGTTCAAATAACCTCATCTACTAAAGGAGAAATAAAGGCTTAGGAAGATTGAGAGAAAATAAGAAAGCTTAAAGTTTCAGACCAAACTCAAATCTCCTTTTATTCAGTTTACCTAATGTGTAAAATTGGAAAAAAGTGCATCATTTCATTAAGCCATATTTTCCTTATCTGTAAATTTAGTAATAATTACATATGTTTCATGGTATTACTATTATTAGGATTAAAAAAGAAAATATATGTAAACCACCTTGGTCTCTGAAAGGCATGAAGGTTGATCTGTTAACAAGTGGTTCTATCAACCCATGAATAGATCAACAAACTGTGGTAAATGTATACCATGGAATATCATCCAGCCATTAAAAGATGGAGACTTTACATCTTTTACATTTACCTGGATGGTGTTGAAATACATTCTTCTTAGTAAAGTATCTCAAGAATGGAAAAATAAATATCCAATGTACTCAATACTAATATGAAATCAATATGTAAACAATTACATGTTCATAGGAACAATAAAACACTAATATAGTCCAGTTCGGGGGTAGAGGAAAGCAGGGGTGGGTAGGGAGGAAGTCATAGGGCAGAAGGAGGGAGGGCAGGAACCGGGATCGCTCCCAATGTGCACATTGTGAGGGTGAATAACACGCCACCTGAGTGAGGGGCTCTTCTACAAATGGAACTTTACCCCAAAAGAGAGAATAACGTAACCTAAGTATTGTACCCTCATATTAATTTGAATAAAGTTTAAAAAAAATAAAATTAGCACAGAAAAAAATAAAAACAAAAAAGTATTTCTTTTTCCCTCCAGGTACCCATGAACAAGGGGAAGATAAAACCCTTCATCAGCCATCTTTTCTTCTAATATTAGGAAGAGCTTTAGATATTTCACAAAATGCACAAAGAACCGTGCATATTCATATTCTGTATTATTTTGCCAGAATATTTAATTGCTGGTTTACCTGCTAAGTGGCTCAGAAAAGAGATATACTCAGCCTAGTTTCAAGGCTTCAGGTTACTTTATATATACGTTTGCGTGTCTGTGTGTGTAATTTCAGGATTTTTTCTTGATATTTAATAAAATTCTTTTATTAACCCCCAAATTCACTGAACATAAAGACACCACACTCTAAACTTACAAGTATTTTATTTATAAACATGTCAGAAACACATCATTCTCAGAAGTAGATCATTATTTGTAGTAGAACTAGCTTATACCCAGATTATCTACTGTGGGTAGCTTGTATTCAAGGTTTTAATTTTTAGAAATTCAAGGCTTCTTAATTATATACAAAGAATGTATATGTTTATCCTATTATGGTCACAATGATACACATTTTCATTTGTTTCTATGAAGATTTAACCCACAGATATCTTTATATTAAAATGAGATTTTCATTCACAGCTTAAATGATTATGTACCTTAGTTATGTTTAAATTCACTTGTTTTAGAAATTATGTGTGTGTGCTCAAAAGTAGTGTCATATACATTCAAATTTATTAGTCTTATTGATTTTTGGAAGATTCATCATGATGTTATGTGCCAAATGTTTGCAGGTACATATAGTTAAAAGATCACAATTCCAAGAATTGAACATAGGCAGTTACAGCTGCAAATAATTATATAGCTACCCCTTCATTTATAGCAGATTTTAAAGCATTAAAAGCTATAAGCAGAATAATCTTGTGAAAATGTTGTAGAAATATAAAAACATTTAGATGTTTCTTAAATTTTAAATACCATCTTTGTATGTGTAAACTTAATTTTTGATAAAAAGTATATGCCTTTGAAAATACTACCGTGATTTTTTATCTGATTGTTTTAACCCTGGTTTTATTCAACTACTGTTAAATATTTCCATTCTTATTCTCTTGATAACATTGTTGTTTAAGAAGCTATCTTTTGGGGCCACTATTTCCTCTTTGAATTCTGAGCGATGCGTAGGACTTCTCTTGGATAATCAAAAACAACTTCCCACTTACTTTTTCCATACACCTAACCTTTTCATCTCACTGTTAAACTTCCCCTTATTGTCTAAAAAAAAATCTTCTGTTAACATGTGGGTAAAGGTGTGAACACCGAATGATTGTTGCTGTGTCATCCTTTTCCCCTAAGAGCAATCCTCACCAAATCATGTAACACATTTCAGTTCAGAATCATATAATTATAGTTTCATATACCTTTAAAATTTCTTAAATTATTTTCTATTTGATGAAATAAGTGCCATTCTTAGAAAATTATTTCAGCTCTGTTCTTTTGAGCTGAAAGTTAAAGTAGCCTTGCCCTTTTGAGGAAACTTCCAGAATACTTGTCTCGGTTATGTATGGATTTGTAATAAACCATCCCAAGTCTTAAACACACTTCTTTCTATTTTCTCATTGTTTTGTGGGTCAGTAATATAGGCTGGACTCAGCCTAGCATTTATTCTACTGACCACTCTTAGGATAACTTACAGAGCTTCAATTTCTAATGGTCTGAGTGAGAGGGAATGGATGACTTGATATGATCTCACTCATGACTAGGGTTTGTCTGGGGAGCTGACTGAGCCATGTACTGTAGAGGACTACACAACTTCCTCACAGGTTGGTGAATGAGTCTTAGCCAGCAGATGAGAGATCAGCTCAGTGTATAGGTATGTTTCTAGCTCCAGCTTGCATTAAAGTAGATTATGTGCAATTAATCAGAGCATGTAACAAAGCCAAGTGTCTACATAAGGCATGGGTACAATACAGATACTGCCTATTAGAGATCATTAGCTTATCGGTCTCCCTTATGCTTTCACGTATTCATATGGTTAAGGCATTCATTATCCATTGTGGTGAGGACACTTAACATGACCTCCACCCTCTTGGCATATTTCAAGTGTATAACACAATATTATAAAAATAGCAAATATCTACAAATTATTCATCTAGCATAGCTGAAACAATATAGCTCTTAAGAGCAACTTCCCAATCCTCCCCTTTCCCTAGTCCTTGGTGACCACCATACCTCTCTGTTTCTCTAAATCTGGCCATGACAGACACTTCCTGTAAGTGGAATCATCCACTAGTTTTCTGTAACTGACTTATTTTACTTAGAATAATGTCTTCCAGGTTAATGCATATTGTCACAGTGGTAGGATTTCCTTCCCTTTAAAGACTGAATAATATTCTACTGTGGGTTGCTCCAATATTCTGGCTATTGTGAATAATTCTGCAAGCAACAGAAGAATGCACATATCTCTTCAAGATCCTGTTTTAATTATTTTGGATGCATAGCCAGAAGCAGGATTACTGGATAATGTGGTAGCCCAATTTTTAACTTTCTGAGAAACCTCTATCCCAGCAGTTCTCAACTTGTGGGTTGCGACTCATAGGAACTATATTAAAGGGTCGTGGCATTAGGAAGGTTGAGAACCACTGCATCCTGTTCTTCACAGTGTGTGTACCATTGCATTCCTGCTAACAGTGTATAAGGTTTCCAATTTTTCTGCATTCATTTCAACACTTATCTTTTGTTGTTGGTGTTGGTGGTGACAGTGTTGTTAATAGCCTTCTTTTCTTAATCCACATGTGCTACTATAACCAAATTTCCATTGACTTAGTGGTTTATAAAAATAAATTTATCTCTCATGTTTCTGGAAGCAGGGAAGTCCCAGATCATGGCACCACCTGGATAGGAGTTTAGTAAGGGTGCCTGTCTGCTTCCAAGATGGTGCTTTGTCACTTTGCCCTTCAGAGGGGAGAACCCTGCATCTCCACACAGCAGAAGGGATGGAAAAGTAAGGGTTCATGCCATTCAAATTTAACCTTTCTAAGTCATAAGTAAAACACATCTTAACATTGTTGCATTGGGATTAAGTTTCACCCTGAATTTTGAGGAGACACCATTATTCAAACCTTAGCACACCCGAACAAGTGGGAGGTAATAGCTTATCACAGTTTTGATTTGTGTTTCCCTGATTATTAGTGATCTCTGGCATTTTTCATATCTTCATTGGCTGTTTGATATTTTCCTTGGAGATATGTCTACTCAAGTCTTTTGTCCAGTTTTGTTTTGTTTTATTTCTGAGACAGAGTCTCACTTTGTCACCCTTAGTAGGGTGCTGTGGCATCATAGCTCACAGCAACCTCATCTTCTTGGGCTCAAGTGATCCTCTTGTCTTAGCCTCCCAAGTAACCGAGACTACAGGTGCCTGCCACAATGCCTGGCTATCTTTTTTTTTATAATACAAACAGGGTCTCACTCTTGCTCAGTCTGGTTCACATCCCCTCTCAAACATCCACTTCAGCCTCCCAAAGTGCTAGGATTACAGGCATGAGCTACCACACCAAGCTCTTTTTCCAGTTTTTAATCGTGTTATTTTTTTAATTGCCAATGAGTTGTAGAAAATTTTATATATTTTAGATATTAATAAATTTTCAGATACATGGTATGCAAATATTTTCTCCCATTCCATATGTAGCCATTTTAATGTCTGAATTGCTTTCTTTACCGTGCAGAATCTTTTTAGTTAGAAATGGTCCCAGTTGTTAGTTTCATTTTTTCATTCATTTGAGTATTGCTATCATATCCAAGAAATCATTGCCAAGAATATTGTTATGAAGTTTTTCTCCTATATTTTCTTCTAGTATTTTTATAGTTTCAGGTCTTACATTTAAACCTTTAATTTACTTTGAATTGATTTGTGTATATGGTATGAGATACAGTTCAATTTCATTTTCTTACATGTGATATCCAGTTTTTTTTGTTTGTTTGTTTTTTAGAGACAGAGTCTTACTTTGTCAACCTCAGTAAAGTGCTGTGGCATCACAGCTCACAGCAACCTCCAACTCCTGGGTTTAGGCAATTCTCTTGCCTCAGCCTCCCAAGTAGCTGGGACTACAGGCATCTGCCACAATGCCTGGCTATTTTTTGTTGCAGTTTGACCGGGGCCAGGTTCAAACCCACCACCCTTAGTATATGAGGCCAGCACCCTACCGACTGAACCACAACACCACCTGATATCCAATTTTTCTAACACTATTTGTTGAAGAGACTTTCCTTTTGGGGAATTTAATAGTGTCCTTTGGTGTTTTAATAATGTTCCTTTGGTGTTCTCCAGATTAAAAGTGTTTGAAACCACTGAGTTACCATTAGGTTATGTGTTTTCTGAGTTGATGCATAGTTACCAAAATCACAGAAATGATTAATAAAACTAGAGAGACTTTTTAGATGTGTACAAGAGAATAATAACTGTAGCTTGAACTGGCATAGTATCAGGGTAATGACACCCATTTCTTAATAAAGATCACATTTTTTATGAGATCTGAGTACTCATATTTTATAAAATAAAGTTCTTTAAATCTTTGGACAGAGTTGAGTTGGGTATAGCATTGTTTAAGTGATAGATGCATATTTTTTATCTTATCCTTCTACTACAAAACCATTTTTAAATATTTATTCTAATATTTGTATATTGTAGTATGTATACAGTATATGCAAATATATTCTAAAATATATATAAAAATACTATAATAATCTCATCATCCCTGATTATTAGAGAAATGCAAATCAAAACCATCCTGAGATATCATCTAACCCCAGCGAGAATGGCCCACATCACGAAATTGCAAAACTGCAGATGCTGACGTGGATGTAGAGAGAAGGGAACACTTTTACACTGCTGGTGGGATTGCAAACTAATACAATCTTTTTGGAAGGAAGTATGGAGAACCCCCAAAGAACTCAAACTAGACCTCCCATTTGATCCTGCAATCCCATTACTGGGCATCTACCCAGAAGAAAAAAATCCTTTTACTATAAAGACATCTGCACTAGACTGTTTATTGCAGTTCAATTTACAATTGCCAAAATGTGGAAACAGCTTATTCCAGGGTTGGTTGTGCCCACCAACCCAGGAATAGATTAACAAGCTGTGGTATATGTCTACCTTGGAATACTATTCAACCATTAAAAAAGATGGAGACTTTACATCTTTCGTATTAACCTAGATGGAAGTGGAACACATTATTCTTAGCAAAGCATCACAAAAACAGAGAATCAAGAATCCTATCCTCATTTCTAATATAAGAATTAATGACCTCGTACATGGTGGGGGTGGGGAAAGGAGACAGTAGAGAGTGGGGAGGAGGAAGGAGGCTGAGGGGTCAAAGTGTGTGACAGACGTTTTGGAGGCACCATAAAATTATAAGAAGGACTTACCTAGCAAATGCAATCAATGTAACCTGGTTCAAAAAATTAAAAAGGAGACTAGGTTACTCACCCTATAAAATACTATATACCGGGACCCCTCCCATTTTAAGACCCTGAGAGAACTGGAAAAAACAAAACTTACTAACCAACTAGTATCACTGGAAAAAATGAAAAAGAGATTTCAGAATGGGTGAATGACAGATATCCTGTTAGTTTATCATCCCCGGTCCATTTCTACTCTCCAGGTAACTAGATGTGGATTAAAGATTGAACCTGATTCCGCTGAACTCATGTTGAAAAGTCCCCTACTTGGTGATCCTGTCCACACCAACAGTGGTGAAGGTGAATGGCATTCCTAACTGGATACATCACTCACTTGTGAAGTCAGCCAGCAATCGAGAGTGGATGGTCCAATGACACCCAGAGCATCCCCATCATCCTACCCTGAAAGAAAAGACTACAGCCCTGCCTCAGTCACATACCAGGAACTGACTGGTCTACAAAGGGCATAAACTGGAGGATGAGCAGCAGTGGCGTGGGGCTGATTACTGATTTTTTGCTTTGGATTTTTTCACCTTCCTTCTTTAATCTTAGGTGTAAGACATGATGAAGGTTGTGAAAACTGTATCCAAAAGATAATCCAAACTAGACAAACCATCAAAATTGTGTAATTGGTTTACTCTTACAATGAATGTACAGAGTACATACAAATATAATAACACCCAATATCAGATATGTGTGCCCCCCTGGTGGGCCAGCTCTTTGCTACAATCCTTCTGAACCCCCAGAGCAAACTGAATTTGCTATGTGGTATACTGATATCCCTAGAAAGACAACAACCCAAGTTATAGCAGAAGGAATACCTAAACAACTAAAAAAAAATCATTAATAACAATTTCTCAATATATACAGATGTGTCTTTCAATATTTTTAATAAAAAGTAGAAGTTTTCCATGTAGAAATACTATATATTTCTGAAGAATTATTTCTATGTTCTTCGTATTTTGTGCTATCATGTTAACATTAATTCTCTAATTATTAATAGTGTACAATGGATATTTGTATGCTGAACTTAAAAAATAACAAAATAATGGTAAACATTAAAAAAAATAATAGGCATGCTCATTTCTTGCATATAAACACCATTAGCATGTATATCTCGGGTTGTTTCACATTTCTAAGGTCAATCAATAATTCTCCAGTTTGCACGGTTGTTTTCAAAAAGGATATTAGCATATACATGCTTAATAATTCATATAATATATACACAATTACCTGTGCTCGGTTGAGCAGAGGGGTTGGTGAGAATTTTCTGTTTCTTTTACGTGACTTTGGATTGCAGTATTTAAATATTGCTATCATGATGTTTTGATCTCCCTAATTATTTCTAGTAATGTGCTTCTCTCCTTGTCAAACAATTGTGACAAACTTCCTATAGGTTATGCCCTATAAAAACATTTACCACTATTGTATCCTTTCCTTAAATATAAGTCAGGTTACCAGTTTCATCATGTGTTAAAATGCTCGATTTAAAATTGTAAATATGCTGAAACCTTTTTCATTCATGGTGAAAAAAGCTCTTTAGCAACTACACACAAACTATTAGTGATATGGAATAACAGCTTTTTATAATAATGTTGATTAATCTATACGATTTCAGAGTATAACAAGGAAGCACTTTGTAAATTAAATTAATTGTCTTTCACACATATAACAAGGTGTTGACAGAATAAGTGTTTTTTTCCAGTCTAAATTTTTCAATGTGGTATTTGCCAAAGTGCAAATGTTTGCAACTTAGAGCCCTGTGAAATATGTAAAACAATTCCAATCTTTTCCCAATTTGCAGAAGAAAAAAATGAGCTAGTCTAGGTCCCAAAGTAGCTGTATTTTTTATATGATTAGTTGTTTCAGTTAATTTTTCATGGAAAGAAACTGCATTGTGAGCAGATGTTGTACAAGAGCAGAATGTTTTAAACAATACATTTAATGTTTTATTTCTGTATCATAGATGTGCTGAACAATTGCATCAAATATCTTAAACTGTCTTGTTAGGAAGTATAGAATGTTGAATGTACTACATGATTATGAACTAATTAATCTTTATCCCAATACTTACAAAATTCTGATGTAGTTTTTAAACAAGATAGGAAAACAAACATGTATAAATTTGACATGAGGGAATATATGTTATATATAACTTCATAGTAAAACCAAAATATAGCAATGACAGAAAAAAAATTTAAGACCACTCATCAATATACATTTCAAGTTTAATAGAAGCACAAGTTAAATTAATTGTCTATGACAAATTATAAATTTTCTATAAGACGACAAGTTATATGCTGGGCAGAAGGCAAGAAGATTAACATGATGCTATCTCAGAATTCAAAAATTAATATTTTATAAAGACATCTTAAACACCAGCATCTTTGTTCACTGAGCAAATACATAACCTAGTAAACTGAAATTCTACTCTAATTAAAGATTGGGAAAGTATTCAGTATTTTGACTTAAATAATAAAAAAGAAAAGAGTATAACTAACATATAATAGTTGTCAAAATAAATGAAGTCCCACAGTCAAAAATGAGTTTTTAATATAAAAACAATATGCATTTTTAGAATACATATGTAGAGATAAAATTATGGTATTTTGGAGAAAAGTGATTTTCTTTTGCAATGAGTTAAGACTACCAAAAACCTAATTTAACCTAATTTTTTTTTTGTAGGGAGAATACTTTTCATCCATTCTCTCTCAATTTCCAAGTGTTCAATATATTGATACTAACTGTAATAACCATGATGTACAATAGCGCTTTTGATCTTATTCCTCCATGTCTAACTGAAACACTGAAATTGTGTGTCCTTTGACCAACATTTCCCCAATCTCTGCCATCCTTAGCCTTAGCTAACCACTCATAAACGTATCTTAGAGCCAGTTTTAAAAACTTTCTCTTTGGCTTTTGTCATTCTCATTAAAGCAGAGCTAATTTCCTTATCCATTCTCTATTTTCCTAACTCATACTTAAATTAAAACACACAATTTGGAGTGTTCAGAGTTGAATGGGTTTGGGAATATATATAGCTGAATGTTACCATCTTTAAAGTGCCCTCTGATGTTACAATATGAGGAAGTAAAAGGACTTTAAAATAAGTGGCTTATAGTAATTAATCTCAGCTTATAGATGGAAATAGAGGAAAGTAAACTTGATTAATTTGCTCCTAGATGGCAAATTTGGAGTTAGAATTTGAATCCAAGAGCTGAATTTTAGGGCCTATGCAGAAAACACCAATCTTGGGGTCTTGCTCCCAATCTGACCATACCACTTTTCTAATATTTTTCATTTTATCAGTCAATAACCATCATCATCCTTTTCTACCATCACATTATAAATTGGAAAACAAAAATTGTTGGTTAGTTACAGCCATTGTCTCATTTCCTTTGGTGGCAGGCAAACTAACATTGCTCTCAAATCTTCCACTGCAGGCACCACAATGGACCAAACGTCCTTGCTACTGCCCACTGAAACCCATAACATAGTTTGCCCTGAGGCCATTGTTCTCATGGGTGGCTCCCAACCAATGACTGAGCTTAGTAGGAACACAAAGGCAGGCTAGTTTCTGGAAGATTTGGATTCTTCCAATGGTTGGGTTTGGCTCAAGTATTCCAAACTAACTTTAGGATAGCAGTCCAGTCTAAGGCTCTTTTATTCACCATTCCTTTCTTTTCTGTTTTCTTCAAAACGGTAAGACCTGTGCTCTGCTCTGACAGCTCCCTTAGGCTCTTTCGATTCCCTCCCTGCTTTTCCTGTAGATGTTTTACTGATAAATTGGTTAGATATTTAATTCCATAAAAGTGACTACTTCTTGTAGGAGCTTAGATTACATGCATTCTTATCAGTTACAAGAAAACCGATGTCACAAAGTGCAAGTTTTGACATTTTCGTTTCACTAGGCAGGATCCTGTACCGGTTCTAAGATAGGCAAATGTGCATTTATTACAGCAGTCATTCTTTGCTTTCCAGTAATACTTCCAGCTATGGATCCATTTCAGAGACATATGGAGACCTATAATCAAATCTCTAAGGAAAACCTGTATTTTAGAAATGGCTCACATTTTTGTTCTTAACAAATATTCTTTTCTTAGAAATAGAATTAGCCCTAAGTCTTGAGTAAAGTTTACAGTTAAAAAAAATAAATTGGATTTTATCAAAGAAACACATTGTCTTTACAATAAAATTTAGTGATTTAACTTAGACTAGTATTGATTACTTTTTACTATTGATTTACTATGTACTTTTAGTACATAGAGGGTACCCTATGTTTACCTTATATTTAAGTAAATAAAATCAACAAGCATTTACATTACATGTGCTGTACAAAAGAAAACATGTGTGGCATCAGAATAAAAAGATGAAAAAAAGAAAAATGAGTAAGAAATGTTTCAAGTATTCATAGAATTTCCAATATAGCAAATAAGGTAAATGTGTATGTAACTAATAATGATATAAGTTAGCTAGCACAGTGGTGATGGAGAAAGGGAAGTAAGGGATAGGAAAAGTTTAAGACAATTATGAATATGAATATGAATATGATGTTGTTTCCAGGAATCTGTAAGTGTGCTGAATGATTAGTCTTCTAATTTTCTGTGGAAAGCTTTTAATGGCATGACATTATAAAAGTTAGAGTTGGTTAAGTTAGAGGAAAAGCTTTAGAAAGCATACCTGCTCAATATCATGATATATTTATTTCCCCAATTAAATGTCTTAATTAAGGAAGCTATGACAAATAGGTGGACGGTTAGAAAATTAATCCTGAACTGAATATTTATGGTCAGAAAAGTCTCCCAAATGAATTGTCTGGTGATGTGCTAATGTTCATTCTTCCTCAAGAGAACAGGATAATTTTTTAAATATTGTTGTACTCCTAGCCTGATTCTTCTCTTAGAATGCAAAGGGAAGGCTATTTTAAGAAACTGAGCATGGGAGGCCACAGTTACAGTGTTTATGTTTATTGTCATTAATTTTCCTTTTCACAAGTCTTTACCTCATTGTTAATGGAAAGGAACATGGTAGAAATATTAGAATACAGTGGCCAAAAACCTGTATTTAACCCACACCCCCTACTTCCAAAAGCTCTGAATCACTCCACTCACACACACCAGACACTTAGCTGTGCCTCTTCATGAAGACAAGAGATTTGGACTCAATATATACCTGCTGCTATTAATTTTCTTAAATAAAAATGTATAGGAAAAAATGGATTCCCAAAGAATATCATGTAGATATTTATTCTTGTTAAGATAGGACTTGTTATCCAAATATAATGATACTCATCTAACTCAATTTTGCCATGTTCTTATGCATATGAATTATAAAAAATTAAATGCAGCTAATAGAGAAAATTTGACGTTATAAACTGCATTTATCTTCTATAACATTTATGCTCTTAAGGTCTCGAACCAACACATTTATAGAAATCTAGTTTAGCACCATTGTTTCAGAACTTGTGATATACTGGGTGCTATGGTTTTGATATTTGTCTCCTCCAAACTTCATATTGAAATTTCATCCCCAATGCAGCAGTGTTGGGAGGTGGCACCTGGGGGCAGGTGTTTGGGTTATGGGGGTTGATCCCTTACGAGTAGATCTAATACATACCCACATAAGAGAAAGACTCAAATCAATTCAAGGTTGGGGGCGGGGTTATACTGCAAACAGTGTAACCTCATTCTTTGTACCCTCAGTGAACCTGAAACAATTAAAAAAAAAAAAAAACTAACAAGTCTCAGGTATTCCTCTATAGCAACACTAAACATACTAAGATACTGTACTATTCAGTCAGCTCCTCTTGTTTATACAGAAGCTTTCCTCTCTCAGTATAGTGATTTACTCTGTGTGTTGTAAGCTTATGTGTGAATTTTCCATTTTTCTAGACTATGATTAAAATTGTTCATATGAAAAAGATAGAAAGTGAATTAGAAATCCCCTTTTCTTTATTCTTTTCAATATGAACCTCCACAATTTCCAATTCCTAAAATCCACATGAAAGCTTTCTTTTTTAATTCTCTAACAAGGTATCAAATAGCAAAATCCAAAGGTATTATAGTAGATATATGAAGCGAGTTTAAAGAAAATCTACTGGTAAAATAAAATGCCATGTTCTTAAGCAGAAAAACTCTTCTAAAAAATGAGAACACAGCACATAACTTTTTTGTTAATGTTTGAAATAATGAGGGTGTTGCCAAGCCCCCTTTCCCCTCACCCTGGATGTATAGTGCTGGTTTAGGACCTAGCACAAGCTTAGGAAGGTATGCAGAGTTCACTTTGATAAACATAAACCTGACAGCGTTACTTAATAGTGCTCTGATTTCACATAGTCGTCAGAAAAGAAAATGCATTTACCCTACTGCACAACCATATAACTGTGATTCCCAGAGCAATTCCAGGCAGCAAAATAAGCTTCTTAGTCATTATCAAATTGTTTAAAAACTTAATATTATCTCTTTTCATTTGTTTGCTATTAATGTGAAAACTTCCTGCTTAAACTTACGTACTTAGAACAGGCATTTCTAACTGTATCTTTTCAGTTTCTCAGTATAACAATGATCCCTCTCTATTTCACATTGCTGTGCTCTTTTGAGTCTCTAGTTTTCCATTTTATCTTTCCATACTATTTTTTTCCTTTCCTACCATTTCCTCAGCCTATACTGCTACACTCTTCTCACTTTGTTTCCATGTTCTTAGTTATTCTGTTTTTTTATATAATTTCTCATTCTTATCCAAATTTTCTCTTCATCCCCCCACCCAACATTCCCATTTTTTCTCCATTCACATCTTACATATTTCTAGTAGAAACATGATTTCTCTTTCATCAAAGTGTAAGTATCACATTAAAACTCTATTACTGGTAATAGAGTTAATGTGAAAATACAGATTACCTATAATTTATGACAAAGTAATTCTATGTCTTAGTCACTATAATGAGTTGCCAATTTAATTTAAATATATTAGATATTCACCAAATGGATATTGAGCTCTTTTTATGCATTTACTGCAGAACCGATTACTGAATACCTAAAAGCCATTCTACAAGACTTCTTACCCTGATAAAATATTTTGGGTCCTAAACCACCAGAAGAAAAAATTAATTATGGCAAACACTTCATACCAGATATTATGTTATTGCCTTTTCTTTTTTTTCATTCTTAGAAATAAATTTATTTGTTTCAACTATTTCTGGTAAGAGAATAAAGTGGTATTGTGAGTCTTATCAAGAGATTTTAAAATCTGGTAATAAAGTAAGTTTAATAGGCAGTTCCTGAATTACCTGTGTAACACTTACTTATGCCCTTGAGGTATTCATTCATTTGTTCAATGCTTAGCACTTGCTAAATGACAAAACTTCATAAGGCAGTAGAGATGCCATGATTAATAAGACATCATTGCTTTTCTGGAAGGTTTTATAATCTATCTAAGGAAGATAGACAAGTGAGCAGACAATTATAACACAGTGTAATGCAGAAATGAGAAGCCACAGGGCTATATGAGCACAGACGAGGTTCTTCTAACCTATAGTGTTAGGAGTTCAGGGAAAACTTCCTGAAAAAAAAATCTTTCATTGATTTTTGAAGGCTGTTATGCAGTTAATAAAGTGAGATGAAATGAGGTGGAGATGTATGTGGGGGTCACAAAGAACTCTCTAGGGGAAAAAAAATAACATTTCCAAAAGCTTAGAAGTAAAAGAAATTCTAGAAAGTATTTATAACAAAAATAGTTCAGTAAGTCTGAGACATGAGTTATGGAATATATGAGTAGGATAGGGAGAAAAATAGTAATGAGACAGAAAGCTATAAATGTAACCAGAAACCAGATATTGAAGGGCCCTGTATGTCATAGTGAGGAGTTTAAAAATCATCCTAAAATTCATCAAAGCCACTATGGGATTCCTAAGCAAAGGCATGCCCTGACCATTTTTGATATTTTAAAAGTAAAAAATGTGAAGAATGGATTGGAGAAGCAAGATTTCAGGCACAGAGACCAACAGGAGGATACTGCAAACCGTTGAATGACAACATTGACATTCAGCTGTTAATGGCTCACCTAGTACAGGACATGGTCAAGCCTGATGATTACTGATGTTAACGGCCATTGATGGAATTAAGACGTGTAAAGGAGGCAGAAGAGAGCGGATATGGTCAATTGCCTGGATGTACGAATTAGGCAAAGCAAGAGTCAAAGATAACCAATGGGCCTCTGATATAGGCAACTGGGCGTATCACAGTGTCAATCATGATATGAACAAACTGGTATTGCCTTAGTAGGTAGGATTGGTACAGAGTGGGAGTTCTTTCATTTTATGTTTACTTTAATGAACCTTCGGTCTTAGATGTGGAAACATCCAACAGAGAATGCTATAGGAGGAGCAGGATATTTCATTTGTGTTGCATTATCCTTTCAAATTCCTCTCACACCTTCCAAGGCAAACTAATTCCCTGGATTCAGGAAAGATTATTACAGAGTATAAAGCAACATGAAGAGATTATGCTAAGGTTAAGATGAGGGTTGGTAGATGCAGGTGGATGGACAGAATTGTCCTCAAGAATTCAGAAGTCAGTTAATGATTTGGTGCAGGTCTGTCTTCTGGAATTACTCTTGGAGCAGCCAGGATATCATCAATAAAATTACATGTTCTGAAGAAGCTAAAATGAGTTACCCCTCTGTCACTTTCAGCAACATTTTCATTACCCACGAGTGGTAGACAAGCCATTGAACTTCTTGGTTCAAAGAACTATCTGGGCTTGGAAAATATGGGCATTAATAACTAGTGTCTAGGGGTCCTTCACCTGTTTCCAAATAAACATCCCATATTCTTGTGAGTCCTCAGAAAGGTGATCCCTGCTCTCCAAACCTCAACCCTTCATATACATGGCAAAAAAATACTCTAAGACTTATGTGGGATAGGTCTTGAGTTTGATTTAAATTGCTTTTTTAAAAATATGAAGTACTCTGATTTGCATCATACTCCCAAACATAGACTAAGATTTAATATGAATGTGAATGTCAAAGGATTCGTACTAAAATATACAGATAATTTGAGTAAAAAATAACAGAATTGGGCCAATGAATGACTAGATTCTAGGATTACAGTTTTTTGCTATTTTTGTTTTATTTTGTTTAATTTTAACATAATAAAAACTTTTTGGCTAGAATTCTGAGATCAAGTTGTGACTAGGTTAAGTTTCTTCAATGGGCTATGAGAGAATCAGCTCTAATTTAAACACTTACTAATCCCTTCCCTCTCCCAATAGGCAATAATAGTACCATTTCCTCAAGAATCTTGTAACTAGATTGCTTAGGTTGTTTGAATCCCGTCTTGGCTATCTGTTAGCTGCATGACGGTAGACAACTTGCTTAGCATTTGTGCTTCAGTTTCTTCATCTGAAAAATGAGAGTAATATGAATTCTTATGGGTTGTGGTGAGGATTAAATGTATTCATGTATGAAAAAACTTAAGGGGCGGCATCTGTGGCTCAAAGGGGTAGGACGGATTCAAACCCAGCCCTGGCCAAAAACGGCAAAAAATAAAAATAAAAAAATTAAAATTGTTCCTAGCACACAGCAGTAGCATGTGCATATTAATAGTTATAGAAAATGTGAAAGCCTCTGATGGGAACTTCTCTCACTGGAAGACAGGCTTTGCCAACCTTTGCTGAGTAATGGATAAGCCTCCTCAAAGAAGGAATTCTATGTAGTAACATTTAATGTAAAGTACCTCCTACAGAGAAGATGAGTAGGTTAAAAGGAGGGCTTTAATTTTTTGAGTAAAATACACATTTCAGGGCAAAGCTGAAGTACCCTGACTAACACAGAGGGAGCTGGAAGCCGCCGTCAGCAGCCCAGGCTTTTTGCCTTTACTCACACAAGGTTCAATCTTTCCTCAACTTAATTTTGGATAAATTGTTAAAGAATATTTCTTTGAGGGATTGCTTACGGGTTAACTTGCCTAGCACCAGCATCTCTCAACTTGCTAGAACTTCCTCTAAACTGCGCTCCAAGCACTTGAAGTTAGTCTTATTCCTACACCTTTAGCATTTCTTCCAAGTACTGCTCAATAGATTAAATGAACTGTTGTGAGTAGACCTAGTGTAATTTTGTTCCCATGACTAAAATGGTTTTTAAAAACAGAAATAAAATAGATTTCTGGGACACATTTTGTTTGTATGTTGAGGATTTACTGTACAATGTAACACAATCAATCCCCGTCTCAAAAGATGAACAATGCATTCAATCAATTTACTGAGGCATATTAAAGAATTGAAATAAATCACACAAATTTCTTCCTTCCTTCCTTCCTTCCTTCCTTCCTTCCTTCCTTCCTTCCTTCCTTCCTTCCTTCCTTCCTTCTTCCTTCCTGGCTTCTTCCTTTCTTCCTTCTTTCTGTCCTTTCTTCCCTCTCTCCCTTCTTCTCTTTTTATTTCTTTGTTTCCTGTCCTCTTTCACTTACTGATATGTTCTTTACTTCATATTTCCATTTCTGTTTACATCTATACTGCTATCTTTTTTTAAAAAATGACTTTGACAATAACCTCTGAAAAAAAGAATTTAAACTTGTCAGGTCCTAGTCCTCATGCTTGACACTCAACAGATGTGTGACCTTGTGCAAATTAAATAATCTCTCAGGCTTCCTTCTCTTCATTTGTAAAAGAAAGTGGACTGAACTAGGTGATGTGTAATGTCCTTTCTCTGTTTTAAAAGAGCATGAATCTAAGAATAGGAACACTGATTTCTGAACCAGTGCCAATTAATTTTATAAACCTATTTAAACCTTAAAACATATTTGGAAAACTAAAGCTTAAACATAGATCATGCAAAATAAAATATGAATTTATCGTTTTTCATGAAAGTAAGTATTTTTAAAATAAAATTAAAAGTTGAACATTAAATACCAGAAAATATAAAAAGGTTGATGAGAAAAGAAATAATTATTGCTGTAAGAAAAGTCATGCTAAGTCTGTGAGCTTCACTAATGTGAAATGTTTCTACCAAGGAAATTCTATCCTAGTAGTTGATTTTATTCAATTTTGAGACCTTAATAGCTGGAGCAAGAAGGTAAATTATTAATTCTAGAATTAATAGAGATCTGTTGCGAAGGGAGGACCAGAATAAAATGATTTATATTTAATTGTGTTGATGTGAGTGCACTTGAATCTTTCTGATCTTTCATTTTTCGTTGTTTTATTTCTCTGCACCCACATTTAAATCTTACTGTGTGACACACTGATATTTGAGAGGCATTAACTGGTGGCATCTCTCTCATACACATCAGTCTGTGATGGTGAGGGGCAACAGTCAAGTGCGTACACCTATTACCCCCAATAAATGTGTATTACATCCTCTTAGCCTTAGCAAGTATTCTAAGCTAACAGTTCTGTACCGTGCTCACATTCAACATGCTAATGAATTGGAATACAAAATTAAATGAAAATGAAATGTGGACGCTAATTGACATTTTTGTCACAAAAGCCCCGAGAGACACTATTTATGGTTTAATGGTAAAAGGCTAATGTGTCATCCCAGGGAGGAGTCCACATCAATCTGGCCCACAGTTATTTCCCCAAGTACAGTACAAAGTACTGTTTGTGTATGCATTTGCCTGTCTCTGTCACGTAGGTGGGCCCATCTCTGTAAACCTGCACTAAATTGCTCCCATCCATTATACACAGTGGCTGTCTGGACGGCTTCCTGGCACTGACTTACACAGGCCATCTATTCCTGTCAGAAATATGATATGTCACTGACAAAAGCTTAATTACACCATTAATTAATAGGACAATTTTCAAAATGCCTTCAAATGCAGCTTGACACTCATTAGTGCCATTTATGAATAATTTCTCCTAGGGAATAGTACTCGGAAGAGCACTTTAAAATGAAATAGTTTTAAACAAAAGTATCTATAAAACAAAATAAACACGTGCGTGGAAGCATGCTTATGCTCTCTCTCTCATGTGTTGTGTCTCTTCAATACTGGCAAAAGTCATTTGTTAAAAAAATATTGAAATAGTTAATACAGTTTTGCCACAAAATGACTTATTTTTAGTGTGAATGCATTTTAGAAATTCAGGCACTTATTTTCACTCTTTTCAAATCTTAATTACTTTTTAAAACATACCATGCTTTAAACTTTAAATAGCAATTATCACACATTAACGCCAAAATAGGTTTCTAAATATTTGTCAGTACGAAAAGTATCTTTTATTCTTTCCCCGTATACCTGTATCCTAGCAATGTCATGTGTGACAAGAAGGCAAATAGAAAGTGTAAATCTGTTGGGAGTCACAATTCCACAAAGTATTCTTTCTTATCTATTCTACTGATTTATGAAATTTTTGACATAAGTCTTTTAGATGTGCAGCCTACCAACACAGGGCAGTGTACAGCAATTCATGATAAAATTTATAGAAATTATTTAATATTGCACTACTATAGCCCCCTCTCAATTTCTTTTGTCCCTAAAATCAGCATGACTAAATTATTTAAAGTCACAAAACACTGTGCATGATTAATTCTCTTTTTATTACTATTTTTTACTTGGCTACAGTGGATTTTATCATTATTGCACTACATTCTAGCAGACAGAATAGGTTGTAAGGTTAAAGTCAAATAAGTTTTGCCTGAAGATGGAAAGGAAGTGTTGTTACACATCTCAGATAAGGAATTACAATTGGAAAACAGAAAGTGGGTGACAGAATGAAAATAAGACCTTTCTGGTCTAGATTTAGTAGGTGTCAATGTGTCTGAATGTCACTGGGTTATTGGATGTTTCTTT
Source organism: Nycticebus coucang (assembly GCF_027406575.1). Lineage (NCBI taxonomy): Eukaryota > Metazoa > Chordata > Mammalia > Primates > Lorisidae > Nycticebus > Nycticebus coucang. Next base: position 42,590,491 of record NC_069794.1, on the reverse strand, counting down.
TTATCCTGAGGTGGGCCACAAGATAAGAAGTCTGGATCACAACCTGGTACCTAAAAAATTGTATCAGACCTTGAAGAGTGATTCTTGGAAGTGTTATCAAATCATCTGGGAAGGTGATTGAAATAACCTATGCCAATTCCACTTGGCAATTGCTCTGTTCCTATAAATTTTACACCCTTACTGTCTTTTAAAACCATTTATATTTTCTACTCTTCCTCTGATAGCTTAGCTCATGTCTCTAGAATCTCTCAACTGGCTTACAGCAATGTACACTTTCCCAATTTTCTTGATTCTAGCTATGCTTCCCCTCAATCAATTTTTGTATTATGGTAACAATTTTGGCAAGAATAGTCTGGAGGATGACTGCAGTGTCCAAGCCCAAGTGAGTTTGGAAAACACGAAATACTAAATACACAGTAACCCTTGTGACATTGATAATGAATGACATATTACTGACACCATGTTATGAATCTTAAGATTCCATTTAACTGTGTTTAACTGTGTTTAACTTAAATTTGTTTAAGTATGTGATAACAAATATTTATTTTAGGCTCTAGAAGGTAAATTTGGTCATACCATTGTGATGTTTATAACACCTTGAAGACTACTAATTAAGTACAGTATAAATTCCCATTTTATTTAGTATTTAACTTATTACTTGTCTAGCACCACTTCCTATTTTCTTCTTCATATTATGTGTTCAATCTATACTGAAAACATACTGCAACATTAATCTATCTTCTCACATCTAACCATTTTCTGCTCCCCCTGCATGGCTCATTCTCCCCACCACATGCCTAACTATTACCTTTGCTTCCCAGAATGTCTACTTTGACCACCAAGATGAAGATAAAAATCACCTTTTCTGTATTCCCATAATATTTATCTGTTTACCATTTTTTTAATCTTTTAATCCATTCATAAGGTAGCCATTTATGTCTGGGGATATAATTTGTTCAACCTTGTGTCTTAGGTTCCTGTATGGTGATGGCTATGTTAGATTCTCTATTAATTTATTTGAATAAATCATGTTGTAAATTGTTTTGTAAGAGGTCAATAACAAAAGGGGGTAGTGCGAGGAAAGAGAAAGACTGAAAAAAAAAATCAATGTTTCTAATTTAGAAGACCTTGAGATTTGTCCTCCTCCAACTATTGAATAACATGACCAAAAAAACTGGCTTATCTTAGGCAAGTTATTTAGCCTTTCCTTCTAGATGTTGTAGATGGAATTGAGTACATGAAAGGAGGGAGGGAGAGAGAGTGAGGAAAACAAAAAGGAATACTTAGAGTTTATAGACATAGCAAATAAAATTTCTTAACTTCCATTCCCAGTGGCTCCTTTTGGTTCTCGTATCCACAAGAGTCTTGTTTTTAGTTTAATGACTCCTGTTATTTTCATCTTTCTTCTTGTAATCATAAGCACACAGACCAAAAGGGAGCAAAATTGTGACATATTTCTAAGGGAAAGGGATTGGGATGATTCATTGGCTCCTTTCTCCAGAAGGATGCCCCTGGGAAAGAAAACAAGAAAGGTGAGCTAATTGTAGTCTCCTTTTAAATAAGACCCCGAGGTAAACAGATGAATAGTGATATTTCTTTAGAAAAACAGAACATGTCTATGAAATGTCCTTGGAAAGCTGTATCTATATAGCTTGAATCATTCAACAAGATAGAATACATATAAAATGGAGATATTAAGTAATAGAATTGTTCCTGCCTGTGTGAGGAACCTCAGAGATTCCACTCAGCCACCTTGTCTGTGCTGTAGCAGAGGGGCATGTTGGAGGCAGAAAGAGAAAATCTGAAGAACCGTTCTTGATGTTTCTTACCTCAATTTGCTTCTTCTGAGCCTCTTTGTTGATCATATATATCCTTGAAAAGGTTTAATAAAGATTGATACTAAGAACTCAAAGCCCGTATTTTGCTAGATTAACTACTTTATATTGCATATTTAAAATAAAGCAACAGAACTTTGTTGATAATAATTTTATTTTATATGTCATAATTTATTTGAATATAGGATAATAGAAAGCTCTGTGGTTAAGACTTGGGTCTTATACCGAAGCCTGTGTTCCTTTAAACCTTCTATGTTCCTATCAACTTAAACCAATCACTGATTTAGAGGGGGCTAAATGGTACAGCTAGTGAGGTACCCTCCATGGGTATGGCATGTGTTATACAGCATCCCTCAGAACCATGTAATTGATGTAGCTATCATGCAGTTGATGGTAAGTCTAAAAATCAACTTGCAGTAATGCCTTCTGATCCATTTTCCATCCAGATACTGTGCATCTCCACTTTGCAAAGTAATGATCCTCTTCCATGTTGATGACAAAAGACAAAACAGAACTATGTTTTACAAATGAAGCCATGTACTTTTTTTCTATGTGAATAATGTACAAATCAAGTATGTGCATTTGACTAAAAGTGCTTTTACAATTCATTGAAATTCATTACCTTAATCACACTGCCCGCTGTTGACTTTTATTCCTACAGAATTTTACTTTTTGTGTTTCACTTAATTTTCTCTATCATATATTATCTTTTTGCAAATTATTGCTGCCTATTTGTCGAGTTTAGAAAAGGACAAGATTTGGCATTTGTGTTATAATTTGGGGCAATATAATTTCACTGTGGTGGTATTTATTTGAAGAATAAGAGGGCATGCTAGTTGCTAAGTTATAATTTCTCCCTCTCTCTTTCTATCTCTCTCTCTCTCTCTCTCCCCTCTCCCTAGCTGGAATTTAATAAAGAAGGACATTTAGAAAAGTAATCTGCTGCAAATGGCACGTTTTGTACTGTTGGCAAAGTCTTCAGAGACTAACTTTAAAAATGTATGTACATTTATTTTTATATATTTTGGGGTAAGACTAAATTTACCACACATTATCCATATTTCTGCTGTACATTGTGAAGTAACAGAAAACTGATCAATAATGACCTACTGCACTTTGATCTTTAGTAGAAATTTGTCTGTAATAAATTGCTCTCATTTCATTTCAATTACTTCTATACAACAGGGACCAATACATTTTGACCCTTGTCTTCAGTGATGGATGCATGAAAACTGATAATCTTTATAAAATTTCCCCTAGGCACTTGTACATGCTATTCTTAATTACTAAAAAAGAAAAGAATGAAATGTAATGCAAATATGATATTCCTAAAATTTTTTCCATTTGGTATCATGTAGTTGATGATATGTCTAAAAACCAAGTTATATTCGATATTCTGTACCCTTTGTATTGGCATGTGTACATTATGCTATTTTTCATATAAAATTTTGCTAATTATTGAAGCAAAATCACATCAATTTGGGGATGATTTCTGAGTTATTGTTTTGGTAAATTTATGTTTCAGTTGCAATGCATTGAATTTAATGGGCTACATATGGGGAAAAGAACTGTACTCGGAAATAATGTCTAGTATAAGTCAGGTCACTGGACAACCTGTGGCCACAGTTAGGATACCAAATAGTGAGTTTTACTTTCAACCTAATTTGACTAAAGTAAAGCCTAAAATAAGAAAGCTTTGCATATTCAATTCTAAAATTAAAATAAGTTAAAAAACAGTGCATTTGAAGAGTGTAGGGACAAATAAACCTTTAAAACGACATTTTTTTTTCCGTGCTGAAAATAAGTGAAGAGGTATTTCCCCCGTCTCTTCTAAGAGCATTTATCTTTGAAAAACTTATAACTGTTACTACTTTCTTCTCTTTGGAAATGTTTGCAAATTCATTTAAAGACCATATGGAACCTTGTCAGCTTGAGGATTTAGGAATATCTTACCCATGGACCAAAGGAGATTACATCCTTTTCAATCTCCCAGTTTTTGTAAGATACTAGAGGTCTAATTTCAGTAGGTACCTTACATCTTATTCCAAACTGTACAGCTATCTCCTTTCAAAAAGATATAAGAAGTTTATTTTTCCTTTGCATGATGCCAATTAGCTAGCACATAAGGCCACCCCATAACCAGGTGGATTAAGGGTAAACTACATGTGACAAATGGAGCCGTCAAGTTATCTTGCCTGAGGACCAGTCATTGTTTATCTTAACAACATCTATGTAATGGTTTAAGTCTGTTTGGCTGTATTCAGGGATGAGATTTCTTTCTTATTTGACAAGCTTTTATGGTATTACTCGTGAAGTGCATCATATTCATGCTTAATGCTTAACTAATAATACTACTGTTCTCTTTATACCTATGTGAAGAGGTTTCTGAGTTGGAAGCTTTTTGTTTTTGTTTTTGTTTATTTTAGTTTTATTTTCCCAAAAAAGGCAATGTGTTTGTGTCTGTGTTTGCAAGTACAAATACTTTTTGAAAGGCATAGAGAACAAAAGTGGGGCTTCATCTCCATTACATTGTAAATAGCTAATATATTCTATTTAACTGTTACATACATCTAGAACTCATGGTTATAAATAATTAGTTAATTGATTATATATTTTTATTTAAATAAATTTAAATAAATCCTTTTTTTTTTTCAGACAGAGTCTCACTCTGTCACCTGGACCACAGTGCTGTGGCATCATAGCTCATCAATAACCTTAAACTCCTGGGCTTGAGAAATCCCCTTCCTCCCGAGTAGCTATGAACACAGGCATCTGCCACTATGCCCAGCTAGTTTTTTTCTATTATTTTAGTAGAGATGAGGTTTTGCTCTTGCTCAGGCTGATCTCAAATTCCTGAGCTCAGGCAATCGACCTACCCTGGCCTCCCAGAGTCCTAGGATTATAGGTGTGAGCCACTGCTCCCAGCCAATTCTCATAATTTTTTAACATAAGATAATGCATGTATAAAATTTTATAAATAATGATAAACACTGTACCTATTATTACCCACATTTTAAATAGCAACATAACTAATCAAAAAGAAATACCCTATCCAATGAGCTAAAGCGTTATAGTTGGGGACTCTACTAAACAGGTATTCTGGAAATTATAGAGCAGCTATTATTTCTACAGAAAAGTAGAATGCATATGTATATAAGATGGCTAAGGATGGAATTTTAAAATATAAGAAATGTTTGTCTCAGCTAATTGAAAAAGCTGAGATAGGACATAAGTAGAGGAGCTATTTCTTCTAAGTTCACTGTATGTTATTACCCTGAGTTAAATACATTTTGGTCTATATCCTACTTTTGCATATAGTGTGAAAATATTTTTGACCAAAACATCAAATTCTGAAGGGAGAGTTTAAGAAATAGCCAATAATGGGCTTACATCTATTTAAATCATATAATGCAAACTTCAGAAAAAAAGACTAAAAATTTCCAGTTACAGATGTCAGATTTACCACACATTTATCTCTTCTTTTCCCGGGACTCTTCTTGACAAGAGGAGGTGGGGCAGATATATCACCTCTACTGTAGTTTTTATCAACCTTTTACCCTCAACTTGTATGTCTCATAATGATGTCAAATCATTTGCCAATATCTATTTAGCTCAATTCAGATATCATTTTGCTCGAAACTTCAGGCTTTTTCAACAACTGTCTTTCTATAGTAAAAGGGAAGCTTTCCTTTGAACTATTTAATTCTTGGTTTGTGAAATTTGGTGAAAAAAGAAAAAGATTTTGTTCGACTAGTGATAACATGTTACTTTGTGAGAAATGAGACATGATTGAAATGGACTGATTAAAAGCCAGCAGAGGAAATATCAGCTTCCAATGCCTGCAAAGCTAGACTGATCATATGTGTGCTCCCAGAGTGTCTCAGTTTGATAGCTCTAACACACTTGCTCTAAAACTAAAGACAAAAGATAGCCTGGGGAAGATTATCTACACTTAAATTTTCTAGGTAATACTTTTTCTCCAGCAGTTTAAGTTATCTTAAAGCTTTAATACATTTTCTTTCCAACTCAAAGTATGAAGAGAAGTATTATGTCTGTGTAAAATCTCTGACAGATGACCCGAAACAATGTTGTATGTAATTCTCATTTTGTTCAATGAGAACTGATATTCACTGTGGCGGACTTCCCTCTGGTATCATGTCCCATGTCATCAGTTCCAGGATGAATATATAAGCTACAAAATTAATATCAATATGCCAGTGGTTCTACTGCAAAATTAACTTTCAGATCCTAGGAGATTAAGCCATGTGCAAACTGTGTCTAAATTATTGTATTTAATAAATTTATTTTACTTTGATGTATTCCTCATCAAAATATTGTATGTGTTCATCTTATTGACTTGCTTTGGTGATTAATGTAGTTGAAAATTGAAAGTTTTTTTTGAGGTTATAAACATTAAGAACTTTAAGTTCTTAATTAGAACATTAAGTTATTGGTAATAAAGGCACAATGTAAGGAGATGTACTTTGAATATATAATTAGAATTAATTGAATTTGCACACATAAGTTCTGAAACACGAGCTGATGATATTTCCCTGACAGCCATTCTCTATTAGGACCTCTGGATTTGGAAAAAAAAAAAAAATATTGAAGCACCAATGTAAAGAACTTCAAGATGTTAAAGTAGGTAAAGAAAGTGCATTCATATCTGTTTTCTAAGAAACCAAGCAATTTCAAAACAAAAATTCTGAGTGAGGAAACAAGAAGTTTTGGAATAATGGATATCAACATATTGTATCATGCCCAAATCAGTATATTGAAGAAATCTATTTGATGGATTATTTAACTTCCTCTAATATTTAACTGAAATTTTTAAATAAGTAATAAACCAGTGGCTTAACTAACCCCAGATGGAGGATGTGACAGTATCCAGATGAGTAACTTCAAAATTGTCTGTTTGGCAAGCTGATCTGACGTATAAAAATTATAGCACATGCCCTACTGAAATTATGTTCCTAGAGAGTCATCACTCTTCAAAAAGAATAATAGTATGATACTCTAGGAAGGCCAATACATATTATGCTGACCCATCCTAAATGATTTGTGTCTTGTAAAACTTAATGGAGCAGTTATTCTTATCTTCATTGATACCTAAGAGATAATCAGTACCTTTGTATACCGTGTTATGGCATAAGGGTAATTACACACCTTATAATTAAAAAATGGATAAATTCAAAAAGAAAATGTTTTATATACATAAGAATTTTGTGTATTATAATCTTTTAACTTACTTCTCATGTGAATTAAAAATAGAGTAGGATAATTTTTCACTTTTTAAATTTGCATGTCTTTATTTTAATTTAATTAAATGACATTAAATTAACTGTATATTATATTTATAGTTAGAGAGGAGAGCAATATATGAGGATATACGTGAATGTTGTATTATTCTATAGAGTACTCTATATTATAAATGCATGAGTATGTAATTTTGAGGAAATTTAGAAGTCAATGGAATGACAAAGACTTTGTATATGGCGAGCTTGTGAAAATGTCTGCTTTAGGTTTTAGTAGCAAGCTGAAAATATTGTCCCATAATCAGAGGAGAATAGGGATATAGTCTGGAGTATTGACTTAGTTTTATGGTCATTTCAAGGATTCAGTGTTCTTATGGAAAATCCTAGGCCTACCCAGGTTGTACCAATGAAAATGAGATCCATGTCCTTGAGAAAAACATTGTGGAAAAAAATAAAAAGAAACATAATTATTAAAAAATAAAATTAAGAAAGCTGACTATCTCCAGAAGAGCTAGACAAATTGTGTTATTGACCCAAGAAAACTATAGGATAAAGGCCATTTGCTAAAGGACAAATGTAGAAAAGAAACATGGCAAAAAATGTATTATTTTTGTAAGGAAACAAACTATCCAGAGACCTAACAAAACTCAACTGACCACAGGGCGCCATTCAGGGTGAGACAGATTCCTGCAGCTAGGGAAGCAGAACTAAAGTCAGTCAAAGGCCAGAGATCCAATCAGAGAAATGTCAGTTTGAAAAATAGTGAGGAAAAAGTAGCACGTGAGATGTGAGTTTCAGAAACTCCTTGGCATTTGCTTGAATAAAAACTTAACGGCTTTAGCTCAGCTGCCATTTTCTTTTTAGACAGATTCAGAGAAGAACTGGCAGGTAGTCATGGAGCAGGGAAGGATAACTAGAGGGGCCACCCTGTCTTCGGTAATGAGGAGGGACGCACCCTGAACAACTGCAGAGGATGACACTTTCTTTATTTTTTTTTTTTTTCAGAACATAAGGTCAAACAAACCAGAAAAGATAAAAACATTTCAATGGAGATATTTTGTTGTTGTTGTTTTAATAACTTATGAGAAAAAGGAAGATCGAAGGATAAAAGTGTAGAAATGATTATTAGGAGAGGAAAGCACTTAGCAAAAATAGTAGATCAACCTTGAGAAGAACGAAAGACTAGGATTAGTAAAGAAAAAACAGTTAGTGTTGAACAAATCACGAATTTGCTTTCTGAGTGATGTCAGCAATTACAACAGAGGGCAAAAGAAGGAAAGAAAAGCACAAATTTGAGTACTTGCAATAATTAATCTGAAATCTAACATAGATAAAGAGGGGAATGAGAAGAGTTTGTGGCTGAAGAGTCAACAGAGCTTTTCTAGTGGAGCTCCACAAGTTGTACGTCTTGATTAGGCTGAACGTTGAAACATTTAGGAGTATATTAAACGCCTAACAAGATTCATAACCTATAATACTTCTACAATTGAGTTAATTTATTTCCAATTCCTGAGAAAACATGTGGAGCTTCAGTTGAATATATACTTTATTGAACAACTGATTAAACCTAAAATAAAGTGTTACATGATTATTATTAGTCCTGCAAATAACTCTATACTGACATTTCATGCAATCCTCATAAATATAATAGTCAAGAAATTTTATGTTTTTCAAAATAAAGCATTAGCTATTCTCTCAACTATATGGATTTCAGCTTGTATAGGTCTTCTTTTAATGTGAAACATAGACTATATGCTATTCAGTTTCTTGCTAATGCCAAACATGATTTCTCTGCCATTCAAATACTTTCAAAAGTCTGCTGATGCAGCTGACATTTGAGAGGGAGGGCATGAGGAATTGGTCTGCTCTTGATAGCTCAAAATTTCCAAGAGGCATCCTGTATTAAATCACCTCATTGGAAATGATAAACCAGAACCACACCACGTGTCCGCAATCCCAACTGCCAAATTACCTCCGCAGAATTAAGTCTTGGCGTTTATACAGTCTTCACTGGCGTTTATACAGTCTTCACTCAGAGGTACTATTAGAAAGGTTAAAATAAGAAAAAGAAATTAAAATTAATACCTGTTAGAATACTAACAGGAATACAATTGATTCTGATTATTAAGAATACAATTGATTCTGATGGTTACTGCATCCCTATGTAAAGCCCCTATGAAAGATGGATCTAAGAAGCTTCCCTTCATGCAAAAGTCTAATTCTGGCCACTGAACAGTGTAATTTCCATCTTCTGCACTTGAGGAAATTTATTGACCCTGTTAGCTCAGTTCCTACCCTTTGCCCTTGTGCTCTTGGTCCTTATCCTTCTGTCTTCTCTCTGGTGTTTTTCTCTCTCTTTTGTATATTTGCATAGGCCTCCTCTAAAGGATTTTGTAACTGAGGATCTATATATCAAAGTAACACAGTAAATCGATAGATTATCCCGTGATTCAAAATAACAGAATCAAATGAATTATTTGGTTGTTTTAGTATCTTTTATTTTGAAATGATTGTGAAACATCTTGAATATTTTAAAGGGAAGTTTAAGCTTATTATTCTCTGAGATACATCAAAATATTTATTCACCAAACATAACTTTCTTGGATATTTTGAGTTTAAGGTAGTGATTGTAGTCTGTGAAATGAAAGAAGACAAGCACTTACTCACTTACCTTAAAATAGTTCTCAGAATAGATATCCAAGTGCTTTGCATTTTCTCATTTAAATTTCTCTGTACAAATAGATGTGGAGAATTCAAGTTATATACTCAAACCTACATGGCATAGTAGTTTTATAAGAATTTGAAAATTCAAGACCTTCTAACAATTTTGATACTGTAGTATAGTGATAAATGTAAATATCATACAAAAGTTATATCTGAAAAAAATTGTTTCATTTATGTAGAATTTAAACAACCGTAACGAGAAATAGGTCAAACAGAATAGAAGTACTTTTTTAATTTTTAATGTTTTTTTTAATTTACTTTTATGTAGGGCCTAAGAGATAAGGCTAATTAAAAATAAATAAAAATAATCTTCTCTAATCCTAAATCTCATCCTCCATAAGGAATCAATCACAGATAATTCCCTATGTTTTTAGTTAATTTCATATTTCTAAAGAATATATTTATGCTTCTCTTCCTTCCATTATCACACCTCATCCTCCTTCTTTTACTTTTACCACCTCTTCTTCAATTTTGCACATCATTGATTTTCTATGTCTATGACTTAATGCAGACATTTCTAAAGTAGAGGGTTGATATTAAATACCTTTGTCACATATCCAGTCTCGAATTGTGTTTTCCCTTCTGCTATACTTCTACTATAGTTAGATGTAAATTGTAATTTAAACTATATCTAGTTTTTAATACTTTATTTTTTTATGTTGTTTCACATTTTATTTCTATGCTTTTTATTTACCAATTTTATTTTTTATTTTTTTATTAAATCATAACTGTATACATTGATATGATCATGGGGCATCATACACTCGCTTCATAGACTATTTGACACATTTTCATCACAATGGTTAACATAGCCTTCCTGGCATTATCTCAGTTAGCTCGTCTACATAGTCTATGGGGATTTTATTTCCATTTTGGTGCAATTTGAGTTTGTTTTTCCTGGTTCGTATTTTTTTCATTTACTAATATTGTTTTTCTATGTACTGTGATTAGTGAAATCTCAAATGTTTGGGAGGAAAGTAAAATGCCCTCTTTGTGCATCAGATCTTCTACCCTCACCTTTCCCTCATCATCGCACTGAAAACCTCCCTCTCATCTGTGCCTGATTTCCTTTTGTGGGATAGTGTAGCGTCACTATCATTCCTGATAAACTCCTTCAATTGGGGTATAAAAATCTCTAAGAACTTCCTCAGACAGGGCGAATAATATACCCTGATGTTATACACATACATTTAGAAATGTCTCTATCTTTACCCCTGCACGATATTTTACTTTTGTACAAAAATCACATTTCCTTAGTACATTCCAGGATTTCTCTTATCACCTTCCATTTTCTACTTTTATTCTTAATAAGACCTAGGACATTTTGATTTCTAATGATTTTCCTTCTCTCTGTCACCAAGCTAATTTACAATACTTTATAAATCATTACTTGAAACTTCTGTGTTTTAGATTAAGGATTTTTTATTTGTATATTTTAAAATGAGTGTGCGTGCTGATTGTGGCTTATCAATCTGAAAGTTTTCTCTTTCACTTCTGAGACATTTTTCTTGTATGTGTAATAGACTCATGTTAAATTTCTCTCTTTTTTTTACTTGTTATTCGGATATTGTACACTTTGTGTTCATTAATATTCTTTATGTAGTCTTTCTTGTTATTCATCTTTGTGCCTATTTTGTGCTATTATTGGGCAAATATAATCAATTACACTTTCTAATATCTGTTGTGATTTTTCAGATCTCTGCTATCACATGGTTCTTTGCAAGTTCTTTTTTTTTTTTTTGTTATATTTGAGATTTTTCTTCAGTGTTTCATAATTGTTGGCTCCTTATTCAGATCTGAGCTGAGGCACTAAAATATAGCTTGAAGCTTTGTGTGTCTTGGTAATAGGAGCTGGGACTTAATTTATATCTAGCCCTCCCTCCAGCCTGATTGAGCAGAGTCCTGGCCATGTCATGCAGGAACCTCATGTTTAGTACCTGCTGGGTTTTTTGTTCATTTGTTTGTTTGCTTTTCTCTAGAGTAATGCTTGAGTGTATATGTCTTTGGCCAGACGTCTCATTAGAGTGTAATAGTATCACTGGGCACCGGATATTATGAGAGTGGCATGAGAAATACCCCGTAACACACACAAGCTTGAAAACCAGACTTTATAGTGTTATCAATAATGCTACAGACACAAAATAAGTGTGTATAATGCTTGATAGTCTGTTCCTGCTGACACATATTGTAGATTCAATCCTAAAAATGAATGAAACATACCAACATAGATGAGAGTGGAAATGAAAAGCTGAATCAGCTGCATTTGGAAGGGATGAAGTAAATGGTTTTCTAGATGGTTGTTTGCCTTTTAACTTTTTCTTGAAATGTGTTTAGTAGAGGGTATGCTACTTATATACTTTTGTCAGGTGCAAAGATATTATGAAATGCATCTAAAAGATCTTTCTCAAGTCACCTTATACTATTTAAATTAAAATTCAAAATTTAGAAATTAAATTTATGAGTACTATAGGCTCTGAATTGAAATAAATAGTAAAAACAAAAAAGGTAATACTGTTTCATAGGAAATAATAGTTTAGAATATGATTTTGTTACTAAAATTTTTCTAAACTTCCAGGTAGTAGATCAAATTTGATTATTATCAAAATAGCAAATACATGTCAATTTAGGAGTATATTGACCTTTGCACATTTAAATTTACTTATTTTTTTCTTTGTATTTATGTATTTATTTATTTATTTTATTGTTGGGATTCATTGATGGTACAAAGAACCAGGTCACACTGATTGTATTTGTTAGGTAAAGTCTCTCTTATAATAGTGACCCAAGCACAAGAGGTGTGTCACACCCCATGATTCCCAACCCCCATCCTTCCTTCCCTCTCCCTGCACCCCCCTTTCTTAGCCCTTGCTGTGTACTAGGTCATTAATTGTCCTCATATCATAATTGAGTACATCAGGTTCTTTCCACTCCATTCTTGGGATGCTATACTGAGAATAATGTGTTCCACTTCCATCCAGTTTAATACAAAAGATGTAAAATGTGCATCTTTTTGAAGGCTGAATAGTATTCCACAGTATACATATACCACAGCTTGTTAATTCATTCCTGGGTTGATGGGCATTTAGGCCATTTCCACATTTTGGCAATTATAAATTGAAACTGTGATAAACAGTCTAGTGCAAATGTCCTTGTGATAAAAGAACTTTTATTCTTCTGGGTAGATGCCCAGTAATGGGATTGTGGGATATGAGAGGTCTAGTTTGAGTTCTTTGATGATTCTCCACACTTCCTTCCAAAAAGGTTGTATAGTTTGCAGTCCCACCAGCAATATAGAAGTATTCCCTTCTCTCCACATCCACACCAGCATCTACAGTTTTGAGATTTTTTGATGTGAGATATTCTCGCTGCAGTTACGTGATATCTCAGGGTGGTTTTGATTTGCATTTCTCTGATATTTAAGGATGAAGAACATTTTTTTCATATGCTTGTTAGCCATTCATCTATTTTCATAGGGAAGGTTCTATTCATTTCTCTTGCCACTTTATATTATATTATTTTCTTATAGGCTCACTCTATACTCAGAGTAGTTTTTTTTTTTTTTGAAATATTCCAATATGAAAGATATAATTTACTCTTTTAAAACCTTTTGATTCCCTCGGACTGGTTAAAGATGCACTCTAAAAATACATTTTGTTCTTCTTATAATTGAGAATATATCAGAATCAGATTTTTTACTGCAAACTCATTGGCATAATTAGTAAATTCTTACTGGCTAGGTTTTGTATTGTGTTTCCAAAAGTATGTTTCATAGGACACTAGCATCATGGGATGTCCTGTGAACACAGAAGTCTTCACTGAAAAGTCTGAAAAGTATCATCTGATCCTTTTTCTTTCTTGAAATTCCATAGCCTGTGTTCTTAATAGAATGAGAATTATTGGAGAAAACAAACAAAAATCCATATTTATATTGTTAATTTATTGTATACTCATTTATTATATATAATTAATATATAAATATTATAATTAATATATTAAAAACCAGTACCAAGTGACTATATATATATGTGTGTGTATAAATGTATGTATCATGACAATATATGTATGATATATGATACATATAACAATACTAATATTATGTATTTCATGTGGTATTTTTATTCTGACTTATTCTACTTATAGTATAAAATTAATTCTTACTTTATGTAGAGGACGCCAAGAGCCAGATGACCTCTAAGAAGATGATTTGCGGCTGGGGGGTAGACCCTCAGGCGATTCCTCTGCAGGTACTCCTTGAGGAGAAAGAGCCGGAGCCCAAGGCCATCCTTAGGCACCTAGGCATTGTCTAATACTCTCCTCACCTGTCTTGTACTGTCTCAATAAAAGGCTACTGCAGAGGTTGCTCAGGGCTACCTTGCAATCAAGGTTAGCCCACCTCCTGCAAGCTTGTACTTCTGATCCACATCACATCATGCCTGGTTCTTTCCTGAGGTGATCAAGATCAGGCCCATAGGGGCTGCGACAACTTTATACAATCATTTTTTGAAACTATATTTGAAAAATATAGTTTCTAATGTTAGCCAGGTATTGATAGAGTTTGGGATATGCGACTTTGGTGAATTGATTATTTTGAGCAGAAGATGCTTGAAAAATAGTCAATCCAAGGGGAGGCTTTCTCTGAATACCACTTACCTGGATAAAAGACAGATATGCTAAATAGAACTCATTATTAACTCTTCCAAAGAGTTTCATAAACCAGGGAGGATTAACTCTCTTCCACAGAAATGGAGACCACACCCAGACAAACTGTCAAAATCTATCTTATTTCCATGTGCTCTTCTAAAGGCATATTCTTCTTTTCTAACATCATTTACTTTCCCCTAAATTGCCTATTTCCCCCCTCCTTTTTGCTGTGAAGAGGTTAAATAAACTCCCAAATCTCGCTACTTTTTAAAATATTCACACTTTTTCCCTGCAATGTCTTTGTGCACGTAATAAATGTGTCTAACTTTTCTCCTATTAGTCTTCCTCTTGTTGATTTATTCCATAGATTTATTCCAAAGACACAATAGTTTGTTCTGGATACAAAAATCAGAGGAGAAAAAGTTCTTCCTTACCTGCAATTCTTCATAAGAAAGTATAATGTAACTTAATTATCTAATGTTAGTGAATCATTAAAACACCTGAATTGTTTTTATTATAGATATCAAAGTATTAAATATACAGAATGTTTAACACTTTTCTGATTGTTTTATTAGCATCAATTTTTATAAATATAATGCTTTTACCTAAAGGATAAGAATATATTTTAGAATTGTCTTGACATATATCGCAAGTTGCATTAAAAAATTCTGATTTTGTTTTCAGTGTATTATCTGCAAAAGCAGACATGGTGCTAAAATTATATGAAAAAGGTATTTTTGTATTCTAAATCTGAAAATAATTTAGATTTTACTCTTACTGTCATTGTATAACAGTTCATTCCAGATAAAAAAACAACATTGAGGCCTTAAGGTTATAGCAGTGATTCTCAAGCTTGGCACTTCTGACAGGTTGGGCCACATGCTTCTGTGCATGGATGCTGTATTATTCATTGTTTGATATCTGACAGCATCCTTGTCCTATGCCCACTGAATTTCAGTAGCATCTTCCCTTCCCTGGTTGGAACAACCAAATGTATCTCCAGGTATTGCCAAATATCTTCTGGTGTGGAGGAGGATTGTTCCTTGTTTTATGATAATCACATACATATATAGAAAAAGTAGACATATTGCATTCAGGGATATCCTGCACTCAAGATGAGAGTGCAAAAGAAGCATGTGATGGAGTGAAAGCATACACACACACATGCACACACATACATATGATAGTGTTATACATATGTGTGTGTGTATATCTCAAAATGCATTTTATATTTATGTCATTTAATAAGTGCTCTTTCTTCAAAAAATTTTTCCCTGTATCTGTTAAATTTATTCTTTAATCTCTTATAACAATGAAAATTCTAGAGTGGCATCTGTGGCTCAAAGGAGTAGGCCACTGGCCCCATATGCCAGAGGTGGCAGGTTCAAACCCAGCCCGGGCAAAAACTGCAAAAAAAAAAAAAAAAAAAGGAAGAAAGAAAGAAGAAAGAAAGAAAAAGAAAGAAAGAAAGAAAAGAAAATTCTAGACAACTGAGAAAGTTATATTTTATTTCCATGGTTTGTAGCATTATTTTATAAAGTTAATGATATACATATTAAAATAAATAAAATGGTTTAATATCTTAACTAAAAATGACTATTTGCAATTCATTGCATTGGGGGAAGTGATATCAAAATAGTAAAGGGAGTTCAAGAAAATTGTGTATAAATGTTGTCTTTGACAGTCAATAAGAAGTTGCATACAGAATAATAAATGCCATTGAATTCTACCAAGCTGAATATATTTTTTAAAAATTCCTTATGGTTAATGAGTGTGTGCTATAATAATTTTCAAGGTAAATATACTGCTGACATTATAAGTATCCATAGAATTTAAAAATTTTGTAAATATTTGAATGGAATATACTTTATATTACATCATTTCTGTTTGTTTTTACCACCTTCAGCATTTAATAAATTTCTAAAAAAAATACAGAAAATTATGTTTTACTGCATGAATTTCAAAAAATCAAGAGGAAGATTAAGTTAAAAGACTAAAAGACAAGTCTGTCAAAAATAATGACTACAACAGCTTTATCAGAAAGAGTATAAAAATGTAGATTAAAACAAGAAAAATCAAAAAGCAGAGGAATTCCACAGAAATTCACAGGATTGTTATTGACTATTATGAGCAAATAAGATAATAAATGGGATAACCTAGAAAAAAATGAATACATAAACCATGAAGAAACTTACAACCTGAATAAATGAATACAAGTAATGAGATAAAAAACAATAATAAAAATAAAAGTCTCCCATCACAGAAAAGCCAAGGACCTAATGGCTTCACTATGGAATTCCACCAAAACTAAACTAAATTAAAGACTGATTTTAAGCTTATTCTAACTACTATAAAAAAATCAAAGCGGAGAGAATACTTTGACCCATTCTGTAGGCTAGTATTATATCCTGATACCAAAACCAGAGAAAGACACAACACAAAAAGGAGAACAAGCTGATACCTTTGATGAGTATATATGCAAATATCATCAACAAAATACAAGCAAACTGAATTCAAAAATAGTTAAAAAGTATTCACCATGATCAAGTGGGATTCATCCCAGCAATGCAAGGATGGTTCAAAATACACAAATCAATAAATGTGATATATCAACAGAATGAAAAACAAGAACTGTATGATAATTTCATTTGATGCTAAAAAATTATAAAATTTAAAAACTCCTTAATGATAAAAACTCTCAAAAACCTGAGTATAGAAGGGACTTACCACAACATGACAAAAGCCATATATGACAGACCCACAACTACTGAAAGCATTTCTGCTAAGATCTGGAACAAGATAAGGACGCCCACATTCACAACTCTTATTCAGTGTGTTAATTGAAGTTCTACAGCAATTACACAAGAGAAGAAAATGAAAGGCATCCAAACTGGGAAGGAAGAAGTCAAATTATCCTTGTTTGCAGATGGTAGAAAAACCTAAGGACTCCACCAAGAAGCTATTAGATAAAGCTGATTAAAAAAAAAAAAGAAAGAAAGAAAAGAAAAGAAAAAAAAAACTCAGTAAAGTTGAAAGATACAAAATAAATATACAAAAATCAGTAGCATTTCTATATACCAAGAGCAAATAACATGAAAAAGAACCAAGAACATAAAGTTATTTACAATAGCCAAAAATAAAATAAAATGGCTAGCAAATAAACTTAACCAAAGAAGTGAAAGATCTCTGCAAGAAAACTATACAACTTTGATAAATGAAATTGAAGAGTTTCAATTTCAAAAATATTTCATGATCATGGATTGGAGGAATCGATATATAGTTAAAATATCTATATTGTTCAAAGTAATCTACATATTCAACAATCCTTATCAGATTACCAATAACATTCTTTATATGAATAGGAAAAAAAACTTGTAATTTATATGATACCACAGAACATCTGGAATTGTCAAAGCGATCCTAAGCAAGAGTAAAACACATTAGAAAAGACCAAAATATACTGGAAAGATATAGCAACCAGAGTAGTATGATACTGGCGTAAAAACAGACACATAGATTAATGGACTAGAAAAGAAAACTCAGAAACAAATCTTCATATCTACAGTGAATTCACTTTTGACAAAATTGTCAAGAAAATACTATAGTGAAAGGATGGACTCTTCAATAAATGATGCTGGGAAAACTAGATATCTGTCTGTAGAAGAATAAAACTAGGCCCATGTCTTTCAGCATATATAAAAATCAAAGCTTCACTAATCGAATTGTATGTACCTTGTCAAGCAGACAGAATTAGTACAATGCTACAACTTTAAAAAGTATTATATAGAGTCCATTATTTCATGCTTCAGTAAATATAATTTAACCCTTGATAATATACTTTCCTTGAACTTCAGGACATCTAAGAAAATTTGTGTATTTGAAGACCAAGTAATACAGGAAAAAATATTGTCTTTTTTTACATTAATAATTTAGAAATTATTTTGACTATTAATAGGAAGTTAGGATCATGAATTAACATTTTCATATGAATGAGCATTATAGAAATTGTTAAATTTTTAATTTTAATATATAAATATGTATAATAAAGTTAAATTATGCTTAAAGTTATTATTATGCTTACTGCATATTTTCACCTTTTTGTGAGTATTTTGGGGTTATTATTTCTAAGTCACAATTATAAAAAACTCTCCTTGTGAAATAATTTGTATTTTTCCTACGTCATTTCCAAAACTTCTAATTAATGATAACTTTCTTTTAGAGTAGAATTGCAAGATAAATAGTAAATAATCTTATCTGAAATGAATGTTTGATTCACTTCGATAAATATGTTCTTATTATATAACGATAATAGGAAAGGTCATAAACTACAGGATATTACCATCCTTTTTAAAATTTTATTTCAGATTAACATGTGGGTACAAACGATTGTGTTACAATGTTTGTGTTTAGCAGGTCTGGACTGGGTTCAAACCCACCAGCCCCAGAGCATGTGGCTGGTGTCCTAACCACTGAGCTATGGGCACCCAGCCCAAAGTTTATGTATGTTTTTTTTTGTTTGTTTGTTTGTTTTTTTTGTGGCCTCTGTTGAGTGTTATGGCATCATAGCTCACAGAAACCTCCAACTCTTGGGCTTAAGTGATTCTCTCTCTCTCTTTTTTTTTTTTTTTTTTTTTTTTGCAGTTTTTAGCCAGGGCTGGGCTTGAACTCGCCACCTCCGGCACCCTGTCTCTTTGAACCACAGACGCCTCCCACTTAAGTGATTCTCTTTCCTCAACTCCCAAGTAGCTGGGACTACAGGTGCCCAGCACAATGCCCAGCTTTTTCTTTTCTTTTCTTTTTTTTTTTTTTGGAGAGATGACGGGGACCTCACTCTGCCTCTGGCTGGTCTCAAACCTCTGAGCTCAGGGCCATCCATCCGCCTCAGCCTTCTAGAGTGCTAGGATTACAGGTGTGAGCCACCTTGCCCTGGCCCAATGTTTGTGTTTGTTAAGGAAAGTCTCTGTTGTAGTTGTGTCTACAATCAGGAGGTGTGTCACATACCCTTACATTGTGCCCATTAGGTCAACCTTTTTATCTGTGGAGTACAAATACTTCATTTTTTTTAAAGAGTTTTCATTACTGAAATATTTTCTTCTGGAAGCAGTGCTAAGGGAAAGTAATGTCTGTATCTTAAATCTTATCATTTCAGCATACAGATTAAATTTATATGTATAATTCATGTAAATCAGCCTTATTCTTACCAACCCATCATATTGTGTTTCAGTAATACATGGAATTATTCATTTTGATGTACTGTATTTTTTAAAGTATGAAGACCAAGATAGAACTTCTTGGCATTTTCATCCCAGTACATTAGGATTTTTTTCCCCATATACAGAATGAAATCTAGTGTTTTTTGAAGTCAAAAAACATTGGTATGTTATTTGAGAAAAAGCTCACCATTTGTGTTTGTCCAATGGGATGATCTGACATAGTACAGTATGAAAAGTAACCATGGCCTGGTTTCTTAAATAGTGATCGGCAAAAAAGGTCGACTTTTTCCTAGTTGGTTTATTATTCATAGGTATGCAACTCAAAGTGTTCTATCTCAAATATGAAATCACATTTTATCATTTTGTCATATCTTTGAAAATGCTTTCTCTTCTCCTCAAAAATAATACTTCATAATTTAATGTAGTACTATATTCGGTTTTGAAGTTAAAATATCTACCATCTTCAGATGGTTACTTAGTGGCAAGAATATCCCTTTCTTTCTCTCTCACCAGAAGATACAGAGGAATTTTTATTGTAGCAAGAACATATAGATATTTTATTATAATTATAAACATGCCTTCTTTAAAGATGTTTCTAAATTCTATGGTGTTGCATTTATGGCACTTGTAAAAATACGCTGAACGCTATTTTTACTTCATACTGATGCATTAGAAGTATAGCTACAGAGATCAGTATGGAAAGAGAAAATGAGGGAAGGGTAAAAGAGGCTACCACATATTGAATTCTTCTGTGTTGGTAATATTTCCTTCACATATACCACCATATTTAATCTTTACAAATATACTTTAAGAAATAAAGTATGATATTGCATATTTTATTTTTGAATTAATTATTTAATTAATTTTATGTTTTTATTGTTTGGGATTCTTTTGGGTACAAAGAATTAGGTTACCCTGATTGCAGTTGTTACATAAAGTCCCTCTTGTATTGTATCCCACCCCAAAGAGGTGTGCCATACACAATGACCCCCATGCCCCTCCTTTGTCCCCTCTCCCTTATCCTTCATTCCTCTACCCCACCCCTTGTGCAGGCAGAGTGGGGACTGAACACCCCATTCTTGGCAGGGGAGGGCTCCCACAGAAAAAGGGAAAATTAAAAAGTAATCTGAGGGAGTTGGAACAAAGAAAAGTCAGCTAGTTTACCTTTAAGCCAGCAATTGCTAAATTTCTTATCTGAACAAGTTTCCTGACTTTCCTGGAACTATAGCCTATTAATGATACAGCTTACAAACACCCCTGCTGGGTCTATGAACACTGTGAGGAAAAAAACAACTGCCATAGAAGAGGCTATGGCAAGACCTAGAAAAATGCATTAACTAGGTCATTTTCTGCCCAGTAAACTGACAAAAAAAGATACTCATTGTGGAGATTTGCATTTGGCTGGGGCAGATATCAAGAGAACAGCTCGAGCCCTGGGATGTGGGCAGGAGGGCTTAAATCCCCTATCTTAGAGGAAGATCCTCTGTGGTGGTGAGGAGAGAAAAATTTCTCTCTCCCACTAATTCTTCAGAGGAATTTGATGCCAGTGACATTTTACTCCACAGGGAACTAGCAGAGTTTAACACCTCCCTAGGAATCTGTGTGTGATTTCAGACAGGAGGTTGACCCCATACAAGGCTCAGGTTTCAGATTTTCCAAGGCTGCTCAGACCCTTAAAGTAAATAATAATCGAAACAATAGGAGCTGATATGCTCGCTCAGAGAAACTGCTGGCATCTTTCTTTCCTCCCTCAGCTTACACCCTGGGCAAATAGATTTCAAAAAAAGCTGAGTGGAACAGATGCTCTGGGCCATCACCAGAACCCCCCAAACAGGTGGTGGTCCCCTGAGTTCCCACCTTTGAAAGTTCTATTCTGTGTTTCTTGTCTCTTTCTTCATCATTGTTTCTAACTTTATATTTATTCGGTTGGTTGTGCCAGTTCCACAGGTCTTAGCAGACCCTGCCCTTGGGGCAGGACCCTGACACCTTGTATTAGACCATCTACTGCCTTCATATTAGAATTCAGTACATTAGATTCTTGCTTCTCCATTCTTGTGATGCTTTACTAAGAAGATGTGTTCCACCTCTATCCAAGTTAATACAAAAAATGTAAAGTATCCATCTTTTTTAGTGGCTGAATAATATTTCATGGTATAAATATACCACAGTTTGTTAATCCATTCCTGGGTTGGTGGGCAAATGGTGCTGAGAGAACTGGATAACCACATGTAAAATACTGAAACTTGACACACTTTTCATCTGTAACAAAAAATTGACTCAAGTTGTATAAGAGATTCGAATATAAGACAGGAAATGACAAAAATCTTAGAAGAATGCATGGGGAAAACCTTTGATGAAGTTGGACTGGGGAAAGATTTTATGACAAAGACTTCAGCGACCATTGCAACAACACACAAAAAGTAACAAATAGGACTTAATGAAAATGAAAAGCCTCTGCACAGCTAAGAACACAATAAGTAAAGCAAAAAGACAACCTGAAGAATGGGAAAAGATATTTGCAATGTATCAATCTGACAAAGGTTGATAACTAGAATCTACAGAGAACTCAAATTAATCAACGGGAAGTTAGGAAATACCCCATCTACCTGTGAGCAAGAGATATGAACAGAACCTTCTCTAATGAAGACAGAGGAATAGCTAACAAACGTTTGAAAAAATGCTCATCATTCCTGATCATCAGAGAAATGCAAATCAAAACCACCCTGAAATATCACCTAACCCCAGTGAGAATAGCCCACATCACAAAATCTCAAAGCTGCACATGCTGGCATGGATATGGAGAGAAGGGAACACCTCTACACTGCTGGTGGGACTGCAAACTAAAACTACCTGTTTAGAGGAAAGTATGGAGAATCCTTGAAGAACTCAAATTAGACTCCCATTTGATCCTACAATCACATTAACAGGCATCTACCCGGAAGAAAACAAAAAATCATTTTATCATCATGACATTTGCATTACACTGTTTGTTGCAGCTCAATTTACAATTGTAAAAACATGGAAACAATCTAAATGCCCACAAACCCAGGAATGTATTAACAAGTTGTAGTATATGTATACCATGGAATACTATTCAGCCATTAAAAAGGATGTAGACTTTACATCTTTTGTATTAATCTGGATGGAAGTGGAACACATTATTCTTTGTGAAGCACCACAAGAATGGAGAATCAAAAATCCAGTGCACTCAATTATAATATGAAGGCAATAGATGAGCTAATATAAGCAGTGGGGTAGAGGAATGAGGGATGGGGAGAGACGAGGAGGGAGAGGGGTGGGGGGGGCGCAGTGTATGGCACACCTTTTGGGGCTGGGACACAATTATAAGTTGGACTTTACCTAACCATAATCAGTGTAGCCTAATTCTTTGTACCCTCAATGAATCCAAAACAATAAAAAAAAGATCATAAAGACAGCATTTAAGAGATTATATTACAAAAGTTAAAAGTGATAAAATATTGTAATACAATGAATTTCAAGAAAAATGAGACATTCTTAGGAGTTACAGAGGAAATAAATTTGTTTTAGTTGGAGTGAAAGTTTTTATGATTTAAATACAGCTAGAAGGCACACAGTGAAACCACTGACTTTCTCCCAGGACTTCAACTATCATGCTTCTCTTCACACAATTCCTATAATGAGTTTGAAGGAGCAGTTGTCTTTGGAAGACACTAAACATGTTAGGCCACATAGCACAACTAGAAAGAATAGAACAAGTTGTCAATGA
Source organism: Nycticebus coucang (assembly GCF_027406575.1). Classification (NCBI taxonomy): domain Eukaryota; kingdom Metazoa; phylum Chordata; class Mammalia; order Primates; family Lorisidae; genus Nycticebus; species Nycticebus coucang. The sequence continues at coordinate 42,567,075 of NC_069794.1, read as the reverse complement.
ACTTGACAGATCAACCTAATTTGACATGGAGTTCAACTAAGTCTAGTATAACTGGATTGATCCCCCATATAAAGAATCACAATAAATTCACTTATTCAGTAAAAAAAAGTCAAGAAAGTGGTATCTTTAGTTTTTTTAATTCAGTTTCTAGCGTAAAATAGATCACAGATTCATACATAAGCATAATTTGCATCATTACTTGGTTAACTGAAGGAAGTGATTCAAAGGTTTATACAGGGAAATGGTGACCACAAAGCACCATGAGCTAGTGTAGGAACAGGGGCGGCAAGTTTTCTAACACCCTGAAGTCTGAAAAGGCAATGGCACACAAACCTTAGTGGAAACTATGATAAATTAAGAAATGCCAGTCTTAAGGGAGCAGTGTTTTTGACCTAAGTGATATGTCCAAATGAAGGGGCCCCTGAGGGAAGCACCCTCTGCAGAATAAATACTCAACTTTCCTCTGTTGCTCCAGTCTCCTTCAGTGGCTTACCATTGATTGGAGAAACCTAACTGGAGCCCTACAAAAAGGGATACAAATTATGTAAGCAAAAGTTGTGATAGAGGTGCAGAGAAACCAGGGAAACAAGTGGCAGGGATTTAGTATAGTATCGATGTCAACCAGAGCCATGTCTGCTCTAAATGCTTTTAGATGTTCAGAGTTTATTTCTTTGTATTTATTGGATAACCTTGTTATATCCTCTCCTCTCTTTAAATTATCTTATTCCTTAGGCTGAGGCTCATTCTCAGCTATCTACCTGTTTCACAAAGAATACTGGAGCAATTAGAATAAAACTTTCACCAGCATCTAATCTCACACGTATATTTATATATGAGCTGTTCATGTGCTCTGCTTTTCTTCTTATCACCATGGCTGAATTTAACTACATATAAGTCTCAAAAACTAAATTATTAACTTGCACATTATATTTTATGTAGAATAAATGCATCACTCTAAAAATATCTTTTCTGCCTCATAAAAGTAGCCTTTTCAATAACTTGCATTGACATGCAAAGACATAGGTTTTTACTTTTTTTTTCTTAATTATGAAACATCATCTATTCATTGTTGGGACACAGTTCTCCAAAGCTCAATCACATTTGTGCACACTTTGTAAAGTGAGGCACTAAGTGTGCTTTGTTCTAAATTATATTTTCAAGGCTATCTGCATATAAATCTGCATCAGATGACACAGTGACCCAGATTGTGCCTCCTGCTGGAGCCAAAGAAAAACTTTTTTCCAACCTATTAGAAGACTCAAAGTTCCCAAGCTCAGGCATATTCTTCTCTGGATCAACTCACTGTATGTCGAGTTGGGGTTCAGAGAACAGATATAAAATGCTAAAACTTTGGGTGAGTGCGTTGGCTCATGCCGGTAATCCTAGCACTTGGGAGGCCAAGGTGGGTGGATCATCTGCCTTCAAGGATTTGATACCAGCCTGAGCCAGAGCAAGACCCTGTCTCTAAAAATAGCTGGATGTTGTGTCAGGCACCTGTAGTTTCAGCTACCTGAAAGGCTGAGGCAAGAGAATTATGTAAGCCCAAGAGTTTGAGGTTGCTGTGAGCTATAAGGCCATGGCACTCTACCGAGAAACTTTGGCCACTACGCTTACTGAGAATAACAAACTATCTTTCATCTCTGATCCAGTAGTCTTGGGTCTTCTACCAACATTCATGAACCTGAAGTGAGCTAAATTCTTAGAACGTGAGGACGGTAAAATACAGATCCTTTGTTGCTATTGACATCAGTCCCATTTCTTTGCTACGCTAACCTTTGCAGCTAAACTCCTGGAAAATGTGCCTGACATTTGTTATCTCAAATTGTGCTTCTCTCATTCTGATTGTATCAATCCGCTGAAGTAATTTTGTTCCGCAGAAACAAGTTTGATTTTAAATGTGCTTAACTCAATAGTCAATTTTTAGAACTCATTTTTTAAATTATTTGTAGCCAATATTTGAAACTTTTGATCAACCAGTCCTTCAAATTGAAGCTTTTTCTTTATCTACCTTCCAGAACAATACCATTATGTTTTTGATTCTCCCACACTGGATATTTATCTTTTGCAAATTTCTCCTCATCTTTCTAGTTGCTAAGACTCTAGTCCTTATTCAGGAGTTTGTTCTTGAAACATTTCCCTTTGCTTTCTACCCACACTTCTTTGAATATCCCTTTTAGTATTGTGGCTTTGCTTATCTGTAGACAGTGACACCAGCACATTTATATGTACAGCCTACACCTCTTTCTTTAACTTCACAGTCATATCCAACTGCTTGACACATTCACTTGAAAGTAAAATTGTCATAGCAAACTTAACATGTCTAAAACTGAACTACTCGTTTCCCCCATAAGCCTATCCTTTTCACAACCTTTAATTCTGTATAATGTCAACTGCATCCTTTAAATTACTCAAGCAAAGAACCTTAAGATTTTCCTTAAATTCTCCCTTTGCTCATCCAATCTTTCACAGATCCTCTTGTCTGTCCTAGAGTATGTATTTGGACTATATACCTTCATATTTTCTCCACTAGTATACCTGGTCTATACCTCCATAATCTCCAATCTGGATCCCTGCAATAGCATCTCAGGAGCTCTTAATACTTCTCCTCTCCCTGTAGTTTATTTTAATCACAGTAGCTAGAATAACCCTGCTTTCCTATAAAATGAACATTTATTATTTCTGTGCTCAAAATCTTACAATTGCTTCCTAACTTATGTAGAAAATAAAGCATAATCCTTACAGTTACCTAGATTTTTACTTTTTATTTTATCTCTTCTCTTCTCTCACTGTGATCACTCCACATTGGACTCTTTGATGTCCCTCAAACTTTCTAGGCTCATTTCTTCCTCAAGACCTTTATGCTCCCTGCAGATTTCCACACAGATAATGGTCTCATTTTTCCAGATCTTGGCTCAAATGTCATATTATTCCTTGACCTATATGGCACCCATGATCCATGCAGCTCTTTTTCCCCTCCCTTAACTTATATATTATTTCATTTAGTTCTTTTTATTTTAGCTTGAATACTAGCAGATATAAGGTCTCTGAGGAGTTATTCAGGCTTCTGAAAAAATATAAATCTATAATCTTGGCATTTAAAATAATTCCTGACTGTATGTAGTCTATATTTATTAAAATGATTGGCTCTGCAAAATGTGGATTCAGTCAAAAGGCTGTACTTCAAGTTCTTGAAGGCCACATGTAGCCTTAAGGTCACAGGTTCCCCACCCCTGGTGTATACCCGTTAGTCATACAGTGGTGTAATGGACATAGAAAACTAAGAAGTGCTGAGGGAGGAATGGAATTGAGAAATAAAAATCTGTCGATTCCAATGTACCCTCTTCTCGTGCTGGGAACATTAAAAGTTGTGCTTTCAGCATTAAAAAATTCATTCATTTAACAAAAACACTTGTATCTCTCCAAAATTTTATAATAAAAAAAGAATTACTATCAGGCAGGGCCTGTGGCTCAGAGTAGGGTGTTGGTCCCATATGCCAGAGGTGGGGGGTTCAAACTCAGCCCCAGCCAAAACTGCAAATAAAATAAAATAAAATAAAAAATAAGAATTGCTATCAACTTTTGTACGTTTTTGGCACTAGATCTAGATTATTTTTTTAAATACTGCCACATACGGGTCATATGAAAGTATTGAGGTTAATGAAAATCAAAAAAATGTAAAATCAAAAAAAAAAAAAAAGAAATGTAAAATCATATGTATGGAAACAAAAGAAGCCCTCCCAGCAATATCAATAAGCCAAGCAAGTTGAAACTTTCACAGATGAGTCAGAAAGGATGCTGCCGACTGTGTTTCTCAGAAGTGAAATAAGGGACCATAACACAGCCTGTCTCAAAACTTTCATAGTGACCAGCTTATATCTGAATAAAACCAAGTTATTTTGTCCTTTAATGAATGTAATCACATGAATAAGTTTAAATAAAGTGCATAGTAGATCATTCTTGCAAATTTAATAAAAGTCCCCAAAACAAAATTTTCTAAATTTTCAAAATATTTTCAAATTTGTTTCCTATGATATTTATACAAGTCTTAATTAGTCATTTGCCCACCCTCAGTTTCTGGTAAAATTTGAACTGGTCAAAACAATCATGCAAGTGTAATCATGCAAGTGTCCAAAGAGTGGAAGAGAGAGTGTAGATGAAATTGAGTTTAAGGAAAAAAGGAGAGAAGTTTGTTTCTTCAAATAAAAAAGGGATCAGAAGAATTATTTTTATGGGTTAAATTGTGTACCCCAAAAGACACAATGAAGTCCTAATCTCAGTGTCTGTGAATGTGACTTTATTTGGGAATAGAGTTTTTGTAGATGTAATCATGTTCCTAAAACGTCAGTGGGGGAGTTCTAATCCAACATCAATCAAATCAATGGGAAGAGGAGAAGAGGCATACAGAAAGAACACCACGTGGAGATGGGGACAAGATTGGAAGCTGCCACCAGAAGCTGGGAGAGGCATGGAACAGATTCTCAACATTCAGGAGGAACCAGCACTCTTGACACCAAGATTCTAGACTCCAATCTTCACAAGTGTGAGAGAATAAATTTATTTGGTTTTAAGCCATTTCATTTGTTATGGCATTTTGTTATGGCAGCCCTAGGAAACTAATGGAATTGGTATATCCAAAAAGCCACGGGATGTTCACTCCATGCCTTTATCCAGGCTGGATACAAAAAGATTAAAGGGAGTTGATGCCTAAACAACCACTTGTTTACCTTGCATGGCAGACTATCAGGGATATGTTACCTGTTACCTGTTTGTTCCTAAAGGCTGAAACAATGAATATTTTGGTGAAACTCCAGGGAACAAATGATTGATTGATGGGCCTTCTGAAGTTTAACTTTAAACATGACCCTAATGGCCTTGAAAACCTCTGAGTAAAAAGAGTTTGAATATTCCTTAGTAATGATATAGATTATTTTTTTCATAACCTTGAGGTTTGAATTACTGGATTTGTTTTACTACCTAAGTAAGCATATTTTAAAATATGTTATATCACTCACATTTGATGTTGCCATAAAGATGCATACCTGCTGCAGATATAAAATTATCCAGATCATTGGAAGAAAATACAACCCTTTGATTTTTATCTTATTATCTTACTATAAGGAGCAAAGTTGCTTTATCTTGCATTACTTGAGTTTTTTGCTTAAATAATCCTTCTTGAATTGTAGTGCGGTTGAAACAACATGGGATTTGGAAATTAATCCACATATTTAAGAACTCATTGGTTACATACTACCATGTGACCTTGAATAACCTGGAACTTTTTTGTGTTTCAGTTTACTTCAACTGTAAAAATTGTGAATAATTGTACCTAACTTACTAGAAATTCTATGCCAATAATGTAAAAGTCACTTAAAAAATGTTTTTATACCCTAATCAAAAGCAAGAGACCTCAGGCCAATGAATCTTCAAGCAAGCTAATTATCCTCTTTCAAAACACTTTGGGAAAGGTTTTTATTCTTCAAGAGTTTCAATGATTTAACAAAGTGTCTCAAATAACCAATCGTTACCCTTTATCTATAATCTTTTTTATTAAGCACCTCCAAAGGAAATATGGGCCAGGATTATTCATTTATATGAAATTATATCCATGCCATTAGCTTTTGTTCTTTGTTTAAAGGGTTCCACACATCATATTCAAAAAATTTGAAAGTAATATTATGGCTGAAAGCAAATATATTAAATTCAATTTGTGTAGAATGACTGCCAAGCCAGTAAAACTTGACTATAAATGATGAAATCTATTAACTTCTTCTGAAGAAAACTTAAAAAAAAAGAAGAAGAAGAAGAAGAAGTGTTCAGGTCACCTTTGAAGAACAGGACAGGGGAGAAGCACAGAGATAAATGCGGACACTACCCAGGGGAGGATGTGCCCTGATGTAAAGACAACTCCTTGGGTCCACAGCTCTAACACAGTGGGTATATTTTTCACTGTCTTAGGTGAATGATTAAGCAGATTAGTGAGAAAAGGACTCATGGGGAAGTGACATATTAGAAAGAGTCTGGTAAACATCCGAAGAGCTTGTTAAGAATGATAAATAAGTTAGGACAGAGCAAAATGACAGGATAAGTCTGGTCTCAGTGTGACTTCAGCAGAATTTTATGCTTTGGAGTTGCTTGCACTGAGTCACGGGGCTTGGTTTTCATGTGGTCAGAGACGAAAACAACTGGACACTTGTAGCTATTGTGGTCATGTGCAGACGCTCCAAAGGCCCACAGGCAGTCACTTCTCCCCGGGAGCCACCAGCTCAGGGTGCGCACACACGCATTGTGAGAGACAAAAGCATTTCAACAACCGAGGAGGGTGGTGCCAGTTACTCAGTGGTTAGGGCACTGGCCCCATATACCAGGGTGGCGAGTTCAAATCCTGTGCCAGCCAAAACTGCAACAACAACAAAAAATAGCTGGGCGTTGTGGCAGGTGCCTGTGCTCCCAGCTACTTGGGAAACTGAGGCAAGAGAATCACATAAGCCAGGAGTTTGAGGTTGCTGTGAGCTATGTGATGCCATGGCACTCTACCCAGGGGGATAAAGTGAGACTCTGTCTCTAAAAAAAAAAAAAAAAAATGAGAGTGTCCGGGTGGAGCATGGACAGTGCCCTCAACTATTTTAACCTTCAGAGTCAAATCTGCCTCTCTGGGTTCTGTAGCACTTTCAGAAATTGTGAAATTACAGCTGTGATTTAATAAAAAATAAAATAAAATTTAGCAGCTAAATCAAAAATTATATTTTATACTTTACATATATATTATAAAAATGAATGTGGCTATAGATGAAAGACAATGTACAGTTATCAAAGCTTCCTAGGATAAATCTGTATAGGGTTTAAAATAGAAACTAGAATAGAAAATACAGTTGTAGGCTCCCTTGGAAAGTGCCCCAAACCTACTCACTACGTGTGGCTTGAGAGTTGAGAGGAAGTTGACTGGACTCCTTGCTCCCTGAACGCTCTCTTGAGAATAACATGCATATTGTCATTTTCCCCATGATATGACCAGCACCTACTGTGATGCATGGTGCATTGTGACATTCAACAAACAGGCAGTTTGATTGAAGAAAACAATTTTAACAAAAATAAAAATTCTCTAAAATTATTTAACTTACTAAAATATACTTTGTTGCTTTGTGTTAAGGATTGCACTTTAAAACAAGAGCCTATGTATTTTCTATTCCTGCAAGATGTCCCTTCTTTCTTCCAATAAAAACATTTCCTTTCCTTGTGATCTTTTTACCTCTGCTATCCTTATTAGTAAAAAATTTAAGCATTTCAGTATTTTTGGTTCCTTATTACAATGTTTTATACTTGTTCATATCTAACTTTTATTTTCTGTCATTTTTAAGATCTGTTCTAATTCTGAAATTTTATTTTATACCAGCAAAAGTAAACTCGATAATACAAATGTCTTGTATATATACTTTCTATTAGGCAGTTACATAGATTCAAATGTATTCAATTAATGTGTTAAACAAAATTCTGTGAAAATATGAAAAATTTGCTGAAATATTTTTACAGATGAAAAATATTTCAGGTAACTCATTTCCTTTTTAAAAAATGGGTAATGAAGGTGAAGTGAATACTTTTTAGTGATATTTCATATATATTATTTGTGAATCATTACTTTCAACTGATGTAAACAAAACACTGAACACAAAAATTAAAATTAACCAAATCAATTTCCTAATTATAAGTCAAGTTTCATTTTCTGATTTAGGTTTGTATACTGTTCACCTATTCCTCACCTCAGTCAGGTCTTCCTAATTAATATCCATATTGTCGCAATTTCTCACTCTGAAATTATTCTTGCCTGCACCAGTGTCATATGAAAGCATTGAGTCTTCTAAATTGTACTATTTCTTCACATATACTTGCCCAGTTATTTTGCCAAAATTCATGACTCTGTATTGTAGATTTGCTCTTTATTTTCAAATGTACATATATCTTGGACATTTTGGCTGGAGTTCAGAAAGAATGTGGCAATGCTCTTCTTTGTACACAGTATCTATGACATGATTCTGTCTACTTATGTATTGCTTATGCAGCCCTTATTTTTAGTTCTACCCTGTAATTTCCTTGCCATGTTAGAACTAACAGCCTTCTTATAACTTTCAGTATCAAGAAGGATTTTGACTTTTCACCCTGTAATTGCTTTTTATCTTTGTTACTTTTCAGTACTTTTATGGCTCTGCACTGATTTTATCCTTAACTGTATTCAATATTCAGGCTTACATGACTTTCTCAATTTTAGGTCCTCATGCAACATCTGCAATATGAAGTTAATCAAAACATCAACATTAATTATTTATCCATTGAAATCTACTTCCAACCATGATAGAGTAATGTGAACTACTGGATGCATCCTCCCATCCTTGTGTATTTGTTAAATACAAAAAAAACACAAAGACAAAATGTGTGGTTTTCTCTATTGAAGTAGTTAGAATAGGGCATTGATCTCCAACAGAAGGGATTCCTATTGTTATCCCAGTTTATAGCCCAGAAAATGTATACAGATCACAACGTATGAACAGGAATCCAACAGAGCCTAGAAAGCTCCTTGAGTTGAGGATAGGGAGTTCATGTTTCAATGAGGTCAAGTCAGTTAGAATTTATGAAGTAGAGTATAGAATTACAAAGAAAGAGTGGAAAAGAGAGATCTGCACAGATCTCCTTTGAATTTGAATTGAGTCTTTTTTTAATTTTCAGAAAAATATGAGAGTTCAAATGATTATACTACGTTGTCTGTGTTTTCAAGGTAAAGTTCATGTTGTAGCTGAGCCCTTTATACAGGGTATATGCTATATACCCTTACATTGTGCACATTAGGTGAGAACTCACAAATACCCCACCAATCCATTTTTCCTCTTTCCCTCCTCCCTCTCCCCACTTATTTGAATATAATTGTGCTTTTCTCTCCTTTGGGTATATAGTTATCTATTGGTATCATATTAGTATTGAGTAAATTGGATAAATGCTTTCCCATTCTTGTGATACTTTCCTAAGAAGAACGTGCTTCAACCCCTTCCATGTAAACACAAAAGATGTAAAGTCTCCAATTTTTCATGCCTGAATAGTATTCCTTGGTATACATATACCACAGTTTATTAATACATTCATGGGTGAATGGGCACCTGGGTTGATTCTACATCATGGTGATTGTGAATTAAGTTACAATAAACATTCTAGTGCAAATGTCCTTATGGTTAAATGATTTTTTTCTTGCAGGATCAAATATAAAGTCTACTTTTAGCACTTTGAGGTATGTCTATACGTATTTCCACAGAGGTTGTATTAGTTTGCAATCCCACCAGCAGTGTAAAAGTGTTCTCTTCTTTACACATCCATGCCAGCATCTGCAGCTTTGGGACTTTGTGATATGGTCTACTCTCACTAGGGTTAAGTGGTATCTCAGAGTGGTTTTGATTTGCATTTCTGTGATGATTAGAGATGATAAGCTTTTTTTCATGTTTTTTGGCCATTATCCTGTCTTCTTCAGAGATGTTTCTGTTCATTTATTTTGCCCAGTGATAAATAGGACTGTTTGCTCTTTTCTTGTTGATTAGTTTGAGTTCTCTAGAGAGTCTAGTTATCAGCCCTTTGTCAGATTCATAGCATACAATTATCTTCTTCCCTTTTGAAGGTGGTCTCTTTAGTTTAGTTTTTATACCCTTAACTGTGCAGAAGCTTTTTAACTTATGTCTCATGTATTTATTTTTGGTGTTGTTGCAATTGCCAAGGGAATCTTCTTCATAAATTCTTTTCACATGCCAATAGCATCAAGAGTCCCACACTTTCTTCCAGAATTTTATTGTTTTGTGTCTTAAATTGAAATCTTTTATCCACCAAGAGTCAATTTTTGTCAGTGGTGAGAGGTACAAGTCTAGATTCAGGCTTTTACATGTGGCTAACCAATTCTTCCAGTACCGTTTATTAAACAGGGATTCTATTCCACAGTTTATGTTTTCTTTTGCTCTCTTGATGTTGAGATGGTGATATGCTGCTGGTTTCATCTCTAGGTTTTCTATTATATTCTATAGGTCTATGTCTCTATTTTTATGCCAATACCATGCTGTTTTGATCACTATAGAATTGTATTATAACCTGAAGTCCAGCAACATGATATCACCAGATTAGTTTTTATTTCTTAAAATTGTATTGGCTATTTTGGGGTTTTTTAGGTTCCATATAAAACAAAGTACTATTTTTTCAAGCTAAATATGACATTGGTGCTTTAATGGCGATTGCATTAAAACTTTAAATTGTTTTGGGTAATATGAGCATTTTATCAACATCAGAATTCTACCACATCTTCCAGGAGGAATTAGTAACTCTATTGAGAACCTATTCCAAATCATAAAGAAGGAAAGAACTCTCTTCAACACATTCTACAAAGTAAATATCACCCTTATTAACAAAACTAGGAAAGCACCCAACAACAAAAGGAAAACTATAGACTGATATCATTATTAAATATCAACACAAAAATATTCAATGAGATCTGGGTAAACAGAATTTAGATACTTATTAAAACAGTTGTACATCATGATCAAGTGGGCTTTATCCCAGGGATACAAGGTTGGTTCAACATACATAAACCCAAAAATGTAAATTCACTACATAAATAGGTGCAAGAACAAAGGACATATGATCCTCTTAATAGAAGCAGAAAAAGCATTAGACAAAATTTAGTACCTTTTTCTGAAAAAAAAAACACATAAGAAAATAGACATAGACTGGAGATTTATTAAACTGATAGAATTCATCTACAACAAATGCACATCTAATATCATATTGAATAGAGTAAAACTGAAAGCATTCTCACTTAGAACTGGAATCAGACAAGGATGTCCACTATCACCACTACTAGTCAACATAGTGCCGGACATCCTAGCCAATGCAATGAGGCAAAAGAAGGATATCAAGGATATCCAAATGTGGACAGAGGAGGTAAAACTCTCACTCTTTGAGAATAATATGATCTTATACTTAGAAAACCCCAGGTTCTCAATCACAAGCCTTCTAGAAGTGATCAAGAAGAATAGTCACATCTTGGGATATAAAATCCAGGTCCACATACCATAGCCTTCATACATACCAGTTACAGTCAAGCAGAGAGTCAAATAAAAGACACACTACCCTTCTCAATAGCTTCAAAGAAAATAAAATACCTGGGAATATATTTAACAAAGGACATAAAAGATCTCTACAGAGAGAATTAGGGAACTCTGAGAAAATAGGCAGCACCCATAGCTCAGTGGGTAGGGCTCTGGCCACATACACCGAGGGTGGATGGTTTGAACCTGGCTTGGGCCAGCTAAACAACAATGGCAACAACAACAAAAAAAAACAAAATAGCCGGGCGTTGTTGCAGTCGCCTGTAGTCCTGGATACTTGGGAACCAGAGGCAGGAGAATCATGTAAGCCCAAGAGTTTAAAGTTGCTATGAGCTGTGATGCCATGGCACTCTACCCAGGGTGACGGCTTGAGACTCTGTCTCAAAAAAAAAAAAAAAAAATTAAAAAAGAGGAAACTCTGAGAAAATAAATAGCAGAAGATATTAACGAATGCGAGATCATACCATGCTCGTGGCTGGGAACAGTTGACATTGTTAAAATGAGTTGCGTCTTTATTACCACACATGAGAAACAAAACTTGAGGCCAAGTGGAAAAAATGTTTAAAATGGGCCAGCAGAACCATCAGACTAATTGTTATGGAACACAGATGGTGTCTTCGTTTTCTGCTGTTATTATGAAATACCACATACTGCATAATTTATAAAGAAAAGAAATTTATTTAGCCCATGGTTCCAAAGCCAGTAAAGTCCAAGATTGAGGAGCTGTGTCTGGTGAGAGCCTTACTGCTGTATCACAGCATGAAAGAAGGTCAAATGAGCACATGAGACAGAGAGAAAGAGAGAGAGAGAGAGTAATGAAGCCAAATTTACCCTTTTACCAGAATCCCACTCCCCCTTAAACAACATTAACCTATTTGCAAGGACAGAGCCTTCATGATTTAATCACCTCTTAAAGGTCCCACCTCACAGTACTGCTACAATGGTAACTAAATTTCTGTAGTTTTGTAGAGGACTTTAATATTCTACCATAAGGTAAGAAATATTTCATGTTCACACAAGCCAGAGTGCAAAAACCTAACAATACATGAAGTAATGTGTAGAATATTCAGAAAGATACTGCCACTATAGAAAACAAAAATTATTTAACAATGAAGACTGCTATGTCCCTGTATAGAAAATATTAGACACAAGCCTTGAAAGGATAAATTTGATTCCATGCAACTTGATGGCATCCTGAAATAAAGCTTAATTTATATTTGGGAGAATGCAAAAATATCCAGCAATCAAAAATGTAAAATTAATTATATCTTGTATTATAAATAACTTTTTATGAATGTAAAGAACAAGAAAATATAATCCATAATGATGATGCAGATATTTCAACAGAAACAAAATAAAAAATGATGAAGATAATAGATTTAGTGGACAAGAACAGTAAGAGTTTATGTAATTATATTCCTTAATTCCACAATATAATTATATAATTATATTATGAACTTTATGTTCAAAAAAGTTTGACAAAATTATTAGCATGTTAAGGAGATAAAAAATATATACTTTTTTTTTTTTTTTTTAAGATTCATAGTCTCACTTTATCACCCTCAGTAGAGTGCTATGGCTTCACAGCTCACAGCAACCTCCAACTCTGGGCCTATGCGATTCTCTTGCCTCAGTCTCCTGAGTAGCTGGGACTACAGGTGCCTGCCACAATGCCTGGCTATCTTTTCAATGCAGTTTGGCCCAGGCTGGGTTCAAACCCGCCACCCTCAGTATATGGGGTCAGTGCCCTACCCACTGAGCCACAGGTGTCATCCAAAAATTATTCACTTGTTAAGAGGAAAAATAAAATTTCTGAAAAAATATACAAAAATATATCAAAAATTTGATAAGATTAATATACAGCTGAGAAGATTAGACGCTATAAAACTGAAGATAAATGAATTTGCAGACATAACAATAGAAACTTCTCAAAAAACATAAAAAGACTTAAGGAAAAAAATCAATGGATCAGGTTTCATGTTGAATTGGCCTTACTATATGTATAATTATCATCACTGAAATAGAAAAGAATACAAAATATTAAAATAAAATAAGTCAATTTGTTTTCAAATATGATGAAAACAAAATCCTTGGATCTAAAAAACTTTAACAAATACAAATGAAAATAAAGATGAAGTCATCTATACCAAAGTCTATCATAATTAAAAATCTGAATAAAAAAGGTAACAAGAGTGAAAAATAGAAAACCTTAAAAAAAAAAAAAAGTCAGAGAAAGTCACTTACATACAGGGAAAAAGATTGAATTATACCAGACTTTTTATAAAAACCTTGTAAGCAAGAAAACAGAAACAATGCAATTAAATTTCTGAAAGGAAGAGTGAAGTGAAATAAAGGCAATATAGAATTCTGTCTTAGCAAAATTATATTTCAAAAATGAAAGATAAATAAAGGCAAAGATGTCATTAAATACAAGATACTTTAGTTATTGTTTTTATATCACTTTCTGTGATAGTTGTCCATTTAGTGAAAAGATGACAACAAAATATTTCCAGGCTTTATTACATAGGTATTAAAAATAGTAATGCTTAAGATTGGCCAGGAAAATACATGACAAAATTGAATCTTATATAATCCATATAGTAAGAAAAAGAGGGAAAAGAAATCGATGGACAGATAGAAGAAATATAAATCAAACATTTGTAATGAGTTTTCAAAAATAGACTTGTCAATAATAAAATCAAATTTAATATGTCTAAACTTTTCAATGAAAGGTAGAAATCATCACATGGAATAAAAACATGAGTATCTTTTTTTTTTTTTTTTTTGAGACAGAATCTCACTTTATCACCCTTGGTAGAGTGCTGTGGCATCACAGCTCACAGCAACCTCCAACTCCTGGGTTTAGGCAATTCTCCTGCCTCAGCCTCCCGAATAGCTGGGACTTCAGGCGCCCACCACAACGCCCGGCTATTTTTTGGTTGTAGTTTGGCCGGGGCTGGGTTTGAACCCACAACCCTCAGTATATGGGACTGGCGCCCTACTCACTGAGCCACAGGTTCCGCATAAAAAACATGAATATCAAACTCTATGGTGGCTACAAGAACACTTTATATTCTAAAAGTGACAGAATGTCAAAAGCAATGTTAATTCTAAACCAATAATACCTGAGCAGCCAAGGAATATCTGATTTTAAAAGATTTTAGAAAGAATATTTTCAGGGATAAAGGAGCCATCTTATTATAATAAAAGGTTAATGAAAATCAAAGCAGGCAGAAGATAGGAAATGATAAAATAGAAAAATAGAACATGAAACAGTGCTCTAAAAAATTAATGAAACCAAAAGTTGATTCTGTGAGAATAGTAAAATTTTTATAATTCTAGTCAAACTATAGAAAAAAAAAAACCCAAAATAGAAGAGATGGAAATTAATTATCAACATCAGAAATAAGAGTATATTACTACATATGCTAAATATATATATATCTTTTCAGAGAATATTACAACAGTAAATTTTGAAAATTTGATAAAATAGATACTTTATAAGTTCACTCAAGATGACATGGATAACTTAAACAAACCTATGCTTGCAAACATTTTCAGAGGAGGAAGCTATTTCCATGTAATTCCATTACGCCATCGAAGCAGTGATTCTGTGTGCTCCCTCTGAATATAAAAAGAACCAGTGAGTTGCTTCTAAGCAATAGACTAAGGCAAAGGTAGCATGTCTTATAACTAAAAGGAAATGAATTTTGCCAGCTACCCGAGTAAGTGTGGAAGCAGACTCTTCCCCTTTTGAACCTCCAAAAGGGAGACACTTGATTACAAGATCATAGAAGACCCAGATAAACTATGTTCAATCTCTTGACCAAAAGAAACTTTACGGTAATCAATGAGTGCTATTTTACATTATTACATTGTTGATAATTTATTAGGCATATAGAAAAAGAATATAAAGACATTATAAGAAAATAAAACTATATGCCCATGTCCTTCATTGAAACAGGTAGTTTATTACACACTGTTTATTACCATAACAGAGTATCACAAACTCAGTAACATAAACAAGATGTTTATTTTCTCAGAAAATAAAATTTCGACTAGAAATCTGAGTTGAAGGTGTTGGCAGGGTGTTTTTGCTTGTTTGTTTTGTTTCTCCCCTTGGTTTGTGAATGGCTGTCTTCACTCTCTTGTCTTCATCGCATCCTCCCCATGTGTGTGTCTGTATCCCAATCTCTCCTTATAAGGATACCAATCATCCATTAGGGTCCACCGCTCATCACCTCACTTAACTTTAAACACCTATTTAAATACCCTATCTCCTAACAGTCACATTCTGAGATACCAATATATAAAATTTGGGGGTGACAGGAGATAATCCAGGCCATAAAAAATTCAAACTCTCTTCTTCTTTCTTTTTTTTTTTATTATTATTATATGGAATGCTTCATGAATTTGTGTGTCATCCTTGCACAGGGGCCATGCTAATCTTCTCTGTATTGTTCCAATTTTTGTATATGTTGCTGCGGAAGCAAGTACAAAAAATTCAAACTTTCTTAACAAAATTTTAACAAATTAAGTTGAACAGAAAATAATGATTCCTTTTAACCAAGTGGGGCCTACCCTGTGCACCTAAGGTAAGTTTAACATCTGGAAATCATTGCCTTTCTTCATATTACAGATGCAAATAAAAGCCTTATGATTATCTTCAGTGACTGAGAAGAAAAATCATTTGACTAAAATCTAATATTCTATCTTAACAAAAAACTCCCAGCAAACTAAAAGTGCAAAGGATCTACCTTGAAATGATAAAGAGCATCTTTAGAAACCTACAACTCACATCATATTTAACAGAAAGAATCTGGATGTCTTACCATTAAAATTAAGAAGGAGGCAACAATATCTGCTCTCACCACATCTACTCAACTTAGCACGGAGGAGTCTTCTAAGTTCAATAAGGTAAAAATTAAATAAAAATCACCAATTTTGAAAATAAGAAATAAGTCTGTCTTTATTTGAGTATAAAATAATTATCTATACAAAAAATACACCAGTTACATTTGCATATATTAAAGACAGACAATTTCAAACTGAAATAAACAAGCAATACCGTTATAATAGCATAATAAATGAGTTAGGGCCAAATCTACAAAAAGGTATACTGAGACAAGATCTATAAACAGATAACCACAAAACATTCCTGAGAGAATGTAAAGAAGGCATACAACACAAAATGGAACTTAAGTTTATAAATTGAAAGTTTCAATATTATTAATTATCTTCAACTATTCTATGTATTGAAACCAATCCCATTTATAACTGAGCAGGCCTTTGTTAAAAAATTCACAAATTGATTTCAAAATTTATTTAGAAATGCAAAAGACCTACAATAGCCAAAAGTGACTTTGAAAAAGAAAAAAACAAACAAAAAAAAATTAACAAGTGAATAATTTTTGGATGACACCTGTGGCTCAGTGGGTAGGGCACTGACCCCATATACTGAGGGTGGCGGGTTTGAACCCAGCCTGGGCCAAACTGCATTGAAAAGATAGCCAGGCATTGTGGCAGGCACCTGTAGTCCCAGCTACTCAGGAGACTGAGGCAAGAGAATCGCATAGGCCCAGGAGTTGGAGGTTGCTGTGAGCTGTGAAGCCATAGCACTCTACTGAGGGTGATAAAGTGAGACTATGAATCTTAAAAAAAAAAAAAAAAAGTATATATTTTTTATCTCCTTAACATGCTAATAATTTTGTCAAACTTTTTTGAACATAAAGTTCATAATATAATTATATAATTATATTGTGGAATTAAGGAATATAATTACATAAACTCTTACTGTTCTTGTCCACTAAATCTATTATCTTCATCATTTTTTATTTTGTTTCTGTTGAAATATCTGCATCATCATTATGGATTATATTTTCTTGTTCTTTACATTCATAAAAAGTTATTTATAATACAAGATATAATTAATTTTACATTTTTGATTGCTGGATATTTTTGCATTCTCCCAAATATAAATTAAGCTTTATTTCAGGATGCCATCAAGTTGCATGGAATCAAATTTATCACTTGTTAAGAGGAAAAATAAAATCTCTGAAAAAATATACAAAAATATATCAAAAATTTGATAAGATTAATATACAGCTGAGAAGATTAGACGCTATAAAACTGAAGATAAATGAATTTGCAGACATAACAATAGAAACTTCTCAAAATGTACTATTTACCGAGCAATAATTTAAGAAAAATTTGATTACACATCAGGAGAAGAGTGCTGTGAGAAACAATGTTCAGAGTCCTCTGAGAATTTAGAGAAATACCCAACCTGGGGAAGATGAACAGCATCTAGATCATGAAGGCTAAAGGTTGAAGGTTGAAGGTTGACTCAGAACTACAGGCATGTGGTATACTCCATATTAAAAAGGGCAAAAGTCATTTGTGCCACAGTACTCTTATTATGTTCCATATCTTTTTCATCATGCCCAATTTTAATAATACTAATTTTTTAAGATTAGTTACATAAATCAGTATTTTTTCATCCATCTATAAGCAAATGGAAACAAAAATCTGTCACAACACAGAGAAATAATCAGTATTTCTGTCTGCAAAGTACAAACTAAACATAAAAGCACGATGTCAATATGAAATTAGGAGAAACATAAATGTATAAAAATAAATAATTATATTTTTCAGATTTCAAAGTGTAAAATATCAAGATTACCCACAGATGTAATGTTGTCATAATTATTGTAAAGATGTCTACTCTAATACATATCACAATTTCCTAAAATATATTTATCATATTTTCTTGTGCAATGGTAAAATATAAAGACAGACGGTAACAACTAAGAAAAACTTCCAAGAGCAGTGGCTTTCCCATCTATTAATCCATACATTAAAATCACCATACATGATAAAACCACTGGAGACATAATGTACATACTTTGCTGTAAGTTATTTAAGGTTCACTTCTAACCTAAATTAAGGTTAAGAAGGGAATTAAAAAAATCTGACCATAATTTTTTTTTTTTACAGTCACAGGGATTAAAGCAATGATACAATATTTAACATTTATTCAATTTTATATGATCCTCTCTTTCTTTTTTTGTATTTTCCTGGAAGACTGCCTCTAATGTTTTACACTTACACTTTGTAGCTCACAATTCACAGAAGCTATTTTTGTAGTGGTTTGCTTCTAGGATCAGATTATGAAGTGAATAGTAGTGATTTTTTTCTAAATATTCCCCACCCTCCTTCTCTTCTTCTTGGAATTCTGGAGAAAATGTTCAAGAATCTTACTGACATTAGTTTGGCAAACTATACTGGAAAATGTAGGCATATAGACAAAAATATCCAAGTAATGTTTTTTTCTTTTTTTTTTTTTGCAGTTTTTGGCCAGGGCTGGGTTTGAACTAGCTACCTCCAGCATATTGGGCCGGCACCCTACTCCTTGAGCCACAGGCACCACCCCAAACAATCTTTTTTTTTTTTTTGCACTTTTGGCCAGGGCAGGGCTTGAACCCACCACCCCCGGTATATGGGGCCATCACCCTACTCCTTGAGCCACAGGGACCACCCTCAAGTAATTTTTTAAAAGTTAAGAGTTGCAGTTTTAATGTACATTTTGTGAAGATAGTTTATTTTGAAAAACCTCCTTACTATTCCCATAATTAAACCACTGAGTTCTTATTAAGTGCTACAGGCTCCATTGGTGATGAGATTCAAGTGTGAAAGCAGCCACATTTTGGACATGGAGGGATACTCATAGACTAGAGAGCATGCACACAGTCCCAGAAGAAGATATTTCACATGCAGAATGGCGAGCCCCGTAAGAAAGAAACATGAGAGCCCAGATAAGACAGCAGAAATTCTGCCTTGAGCAGAGCAAATAGCGAGGAAAGCCTTTTCTAAAAAACTGACATTTGTGCTAATATGCTACGCGTATTATTTTTAAGGCTATGATTAAAATGAAATTATCTGGCTGATTTTATTATTCTTACATTTCTACAGATATTCAGAAAGCAAGGAAAATTCTTTCATGAAGATACACCTCTGTTTGCTGCTCTGGGACATTTTGGCAAAATTATTCCCATTAGCATTAATATAGAAAACACTTTTTGTATTTCATGTACAGTATATTTAGAAATTGATGCTGGCCTCTAATTTCTTCTATCATCTGGCACAGATGTCATTTGAAATTCTGAACTTTTCAGATCTCAGAAAAGTAATATGAATATATAGTAATGAATGCTATATAACCATACATGCATCATAATATGTGTGACGCCTCAAACAGCACTATATTCAAACACATACACTTTTCTGTGGTAAGATGTATGGTATTCACAATTCACAATGAATGTGTGTGTGTGTAAATAAAGACTACGAATGCATGTTACACCTGTTTGGTCCACTTATTGCTACCAATGCATATACTACAATTAAGGAAAAATTGGTTTCAGAGGTGTTCACATTTGAAGATTGAATACAACATCTAAGGAACTTGGAATCTGTATCTAAAGGATTGAAAGTTTTAAAATAAGCAGACTTAAAGTTAGGAGCAACAGAATAAAGTAAAATCACTTATTTTCATAAACAGAATGAAAATGGCTTACTAAACATTATGGGAGAGGATTTTCTCTGTTGAAGAAGGACACCTCAGTTATTGGTATATAGGTCTCACCTAAAGACATATGTGTTTGAGCCATAATTATGATGAACACAAAATCTAACTACTATGTGACAAAGCTCACATAACTAAATTTTTAGTTTATGATAATAAATAAAGAAAGAAAGAAATAGCCATGGCTTTAGCTATGGCTTTTAGAACTATTGAGTTTACTATGAGGCTAAATCCTGGGACCTATGATCAGAAACTCATGATACAAAGACATCAAAATGCAATTGGCTGTATGAATGAACTCAGTGTTGTAACCAAAGATAACCAGATTTAGTTTCTAGAACAGTATAAAAGGGATCTATTTTCAGAAAGTAAAGAGATTCTTCTTTAAGTTTACTACCTAAAATCTAAATTCATGTCTAATACAGAACAATATATATTAATTGTGTGAGAGCATCAACTAGTCCTTTGGCAGTAAAAGCTTTGAAATGTAGGAATTCCACCATAAATTTTAAGAAAGGTGACCAAATTTATCCAAGACTTACCTTTACAAAGTCATATTAGTACATATGGTTAACACCGGGTGCAGAGAGTAAGAGCTGCTGCTTATTCATAGTAGATTGGTCGATTGTAACCAACCCCCTGAAACGCCAACATTACAGAGTTGGAGAAAGAAAACTAGAATTTAACAGAAGTATTCTAGATAGAAATACCTTCTATTTCATCCTATTAAAGGTCCAGGGAAATATCATAGAGTATAAGAGGGAAAGGGAAGTTTAGATGTCTGATTGGTCTATGATATTGGGGGCTTTTAAAAGATTTTCTAGAAGAAACTCATGGTGCTTTCTGAAATCAATATAGATCCATCAGACGGGTATGAATTCTAATCAAGAATTCTCCATTTTCTTGTGCTGTGATCTTGATCAGTGTATCAAAAGTCTCTGACCTCAGTTTTCTTAGCTAATCCAACCAGAATTGTTGCACCTTTAATGCCCGTATGGTAAAATAAGTAAATATGTAATTCCACATAAGACCTTTGTGAAAAGCAAATATAATTGTAAATAATTTGACATAGGTCTTCGGACATTGTAAACCCTCAATAAATTATATTTATTATATATTAATTGTTCCCATAATTAGTAACCAAAACAATTACTTTCAGTGAATCTGGGCTATGTACTAAGTTTGACAGCTCTTACATTTCCCCCAGTATTCTTTCAGAAGAGTAGTTGCACATAACTGGACTAACATCACATTGTAATATCCCTGTGATCTAGATTTTTCCCTAGGTCACAGATAGGTTACAATGTGCAATCAAAACTGAAATAGGTAGTGCATGGATTTTAGTTTGTCTTTCCCTGGAGGTAATATCCAACGTTCCTGTTCCTTCCGACTTCTCCTACAGGCAAATTCTTCTAGAATCAGTGTTTGTAGAGATTTCTGATCATGACACATACTAAAAGGTTTATTTCACAGCACAGCATAATACTCTCCAAAAGACAAAGTTATATAAAGAAAAACAATGTTCTTTTGAAAAATATGCATTCTGAAAACCATTATATAATTCTCTACTATTCAATTTCATCTAAAGGCATACTTTTGTTATGATTTTGCTACAGAAAGTTTAAAAACTCATTGATCTCAAGGACAATGGGTTGATAATTATGGTCTGTAAAAAATTCAAATAAATTTTTACACTAAAACTTAGTAGTATTACAAAGAAATTCATTTTAGCTTGTGCTGTTTTCAAATCAGTTAAATGTTCTACTATTTGTCATAGTATCTGCCAATTTTACCCTTAAGATAAAAACTGTAACCTTTTCCATTTAATAAAGCTTGGAAAAGAGCAATCACATTGAGTGGGTGCTTACTGAGTACGAATTATATGTGAAATTATATAAATCAGAATTGTCATTCTGATTAAGAATGACATTGCCAAAATTAAAGCATTGTTCTTTCTTATTTAATTCTAGATGAAAGAAATAAAGAATTGAGAATAACACTTCAATATGATATTAAAAATGTCTTACATAAACAATTATCTTTATTTGTTATTTCATTAGGGCGTATTCATTTTGAAATTACAAAATTGGGGGGGGGCAGGGAACATGTCAGTTGTGATTTTACTCAATTTAGTCCAAAACAGTTTTTCCGGGTAGGTCCACTCAAACAGATACCAGATCCATCAGGCAGTGTACAGCTTCTGACCTTTGTTAAAGATTCGCTATATATAAAAATACTTTATGCCTCTGCTTCTTCTAACTATAATTTTGTGCTATGTGGCACATGGAAGTTTTAAGATAACCAATTAGTTGTAAGAAGAAAGAGTATGGAAACATATGGATTATATATTTTAATAATATTTGAAAAGAAATATCAAATTACTCCCAAAGGAATTTTCAATATTTATCAGAGTATATGCCTAATGATTTGTTCAAGGTCACAGGGATGGCCATTGAATGATTTGGGCTCAAGATGTAGTAAGTATGCCACTTTGTTCTAAGACCCAATTATAGAAACATATTACTTACTAGAGAAACTATATTATATATTATAAAAACTATATGTGTGTGTGTATATATATATATATATCTTATTATAGAAGCAATCTACTCTGAAACAGAAAATATAGTTTTAACATATAGGCTAAAGCTAGAAGAAATTGCCCTTTTTCTCAATCTCATTTCATGCTTATCATTTTCTTGCTCTATTTTTTGATTGTATGTAGTACACATAATTTTAGTTTTAATTCCAGCACTTATCAGACATTGACATTAAGCAGGGGATGACACAAGATTTTCTGTTTTGTTTTTTTTTTTCAATTCTTGCCTAAAATAAAATGTGACTTACCGGGTATTCTTTTATATAATTTAGCTTAACTCCGGCTGTCACTATTTCCTACAGGATTTACTTAAAGTACAGGCTTGTGGAGTTAACCTCAATAATATAACTAGATGAAGTTATTTTTCACTTTATTCATCTTCATTTAATAAAGTGAAGTACAATCGAGTGGAATTATTTTTATAGCTCTTCAAATCAATCCCTTGGAATATTAAATGATGTAAATGTATGAGTTCAGACATAATGCATCACTGAAAAGCAAAGCTACTGTATAGAACGCAGCAAAAGCATGTACCCCTCACTATATCATAATGATAAGAATGTGTTCTTGAGGCATGCATGCCTCATATATGCAACATAAATAGAAAATCACTTACCATGATTCTTAATTTAGGATTGCCTATTAATCTGCAAGAATTAACTGTCTCCAAAGACTTAAGACTGTCAATATTTAGTAAGTTTCTGCCTTAAATCATCTACTTCAGTAATTTCATTATGCTCCGTGACTGCATGTATGCATAATCCTCAAATAAATACTTCAAGGAGGAAGCTATTTTGTCTTCAGTACTGAGAAGATTAAGTGAAGATGGTAAGGATGATAAAGATTATCTAAAAAAAGTATGGAAGACTTTCTGTATTTTATAATGTACTTAAAAAAAAATCTAAATTTGTAAAAATGCTAAACTCAGCATTTGAAAAAGAAATGGATTGAATCTTGCCACAGAGAGAAACTGCAAAAACCAACCAACCATGTGAACCAAATAAAACCCCTGTCTAAAACACCATGCACAGATTTTTTGGCTTGTTATGCAGGAAAGCTTACCAGGGTATAATGGGCATCTAGCCAGCAGCAGAGAGGCAGCAAAAGAGGAGAGAAGTATAAGGGGAGAAAGAGTAATTCACTAAAACAAATTTACTGGAAACTATTGGCCAGCTTCCAACCAAGATGAAGGCGAGCAGAGAAACAAATTACAACATAGCTTTAGCAACTGAAAACAGAGGTATGAAAAAGGCAAATGTTCATACCATATTTCGGCATAATGTATGGCTGTCCCTAAATAAAAAAAGCAGCTGTGACATTTTAAAAGCTGAAATGTATTTTCCTATAAATGTGATGTAATAAATGATAATTTGATCATCATGCCCATTGCTAATTTTATTTCAATTATAGTGCATGCAGTGTATATCACTGTCCGATGGTACAGTGACCTTGGGCAGAATGACACATCCAGGGAAAAGGATATCGCTACCACCATCCTGACAGAACAGCATGTTATTTCCTACAAGCACAGGGTACAAAGAATATTCCTGCTAGTGGGAAGACATTTTCTGTGAAGATGTTTCTTTAAGATATGAACCAATCATTTTCTTAAAAATAACAAAAGCATTTCCTACAAGATGGGATTTGAAAAATGGAAGTTGTCATCAGGCAACCTGAGAACATCATGGCTAAGAGTACGAACAGGAATCCTGGATGGAATTGAAACACATTCTTCTTAGTACAGTATCTCAAGAATGGACAAAAACATATTGAATGCACTCAATACTAACAGGAAACAATATATAAAACACTCATTCATACAAATGACAAAACACAAGCAGAGTCTAGCAAGGGGGTGGGATGAAGAGGGAGAGGAAAAGGGAAGGGGAAGGGCGATTGGCAGGAGGAGGGAGGGAGCTTGTGGGATCTCACCTAAGGGCCACAATGCAAGGACCTGCACCATGCGGGACAGGGGCAGGGCTCTCCCACAACTTGAACTTTACCTCGCAAATGAGAACAACATAACCTAAAAATTTGTTCTCTCATATTAATTTGAAACTAATAAAGAAGAAACAGCATCCAAGTGATGCCATTTCTGGGGTGAGTTTTGATTTTTTTTTGTCAGCCCCAAGAATCAACTTCTTCCTTCTTTTTTCACATTTTACTATCTTTTCCCTCAAACTACAGTATGCGTTTCTTCAAGTTATGTGGAAAATGACACAGTATTAATGTCTTTGTTCTGTCACTGCCAAGTACACAGATATTTCTACAAATGTCTGTTGCTTGCATAAAGAAGTAAACTATTAGTAATATTTTTTCTTTCTAGAGACACTTTTTCTTTCTAATTATAATTTTAAATAAAGAATTTTTGAGCATAGGAGGTACAGGAATAATCAATATTAGTTTCATAAAATAGAAAGTATCATTTTAAATTTGTTTTAGAATTATTGATAAATGGGGAGTGGAAAATGGTAAAAGATATGATAAGGACTCTTCACACATCAGTAGCAGGGCTAAAACTGGCTGCTTAGTAACCAAAGTAAATACATCTCCTCTTTCCCATTTTCCCAGAATTCCCTTGAAGCTTAAAGAGAATGTAAAGAAAGGCCAGGACTACAAGGCAAACCAGTTGCTCTAAATAAAAGAAGAAGAAGAGGAAACAAAGTCACTAAAGAATGACGGCAAATACATAAGCTCTACTGACTTGTCCTTACAACTGGGTTAGACTTTCAGCATGGTTATTTAAAAATACATGATCTCTTTAAAGCCTGAATGTGCAAATCAGAGATTTGTAAAAATCCCATATTGTATTTGTTGGCATATACTGAAATATGCAGTTCTGTATAACAGATGTTTAGGGAAAAATCTACATTTACTTCCAGGGCAGACTGCTCAAACTGTGACCCTGAATGGTCCTAAGTAGACTATAATATACTCTAATTTTTCAGTTAATATTTTAAAATTACACAGAAAAATGTACATGTTACATAGAAAACATACTAACCCATAAAAAAGTATGGAAAAAATTTAGATTATGTAAAATAAGACAATTATATTAAAATAAGATATTTACCTTGCCAATAAGTGATTGTTTGGCAATCTAGATGAGTAGAAAATGGGATGGAGGGCGTAACACAAAAATGAAGGCTTGAGTTTATCTCAGAAGCAGGAGAGGGGTGGGACCTTGGTGTGTGCCACACCTTCTGGGGGCAAGACATGATTGCAAGAGGGACTTTACCTAACAAATGCAATTAGTGTAACCTGGTTTATTGTACCCTCAATGAATCCCCAACAATAAAAAATAAATAAATAAAAATAAAATAAAATAAAATAAAATAAAAAATAAAAAATCTGTTCAGTGGTCGCACAAGTTAAATTTAAAGTAGAAGTCAGATGGTTCTGTGAATGGAATATGTAAAGTAGTTTAATTAGACATTAAGAAAGTAACTGCCCCTATATTTAAAAAATTAAACAAAACAAAAAACTAGATGGTTTACTCTGTTTTAATATTATAGAAACTGTGTAGCTTCATTGTGAAATTTGTTTTTTATCGTTATGCATTTTGACTGTACCTACGAACAGTCCCATCTTACAGAGATGTAATTTCTTGTATTAGCCATGACTCTTGGAACTAAGGAACTGAAGATCTGAGAGGAGGAAACATCAAGGAGAAGCACAGCTGGGCTTTTTTTCAGGGTTTTGAAAATATTCTCCCTACATCTGCACTGGACAGTATGGATGAAAGGCAGGGAAGGGGGGGGGAGAGGCCAGGAGGAGGGAGGGTATTTGGTGTTCCCCAATTCAAGAAATATTTATTGAGCAACTATCATGAGTACCAGGCACTGTGCTGGGAACAGAGAAGTGTTGGCATCAGACATGTGTTTTTTCTTCAGTTTAAGAAAGTAAGGAAAAAAGAGCCTAGAAGACTTGCCACCACACAGCTAGTTAATAAAACTAGTGCTAAGATAATCGCCTCCTAACTTCCAGGTCCATCCTCTGTAACAAGAACCTTGTGTGCCTTGTGCATTATTGACCATCCACACAATACCTTATCATGTACTGCGCCTTCCTGCCTCTGTTTGGATTAAAAGGAGGAGCTTTCATTTCTGATATATAATTTCATAACTTTTCATACATTTTGTGACCTTATAGCAAACAAAAATTTAATTTGAAAAAATAATACACACAAAAACAGCAGTGAAGTGCTTGAGTTAGCAATGTCCCTCCTGTCACATTATCTTTAATACAGATAGATACAGGAAAGAGCAGAAAATAAAAACAGAATCATGCAACTGAAGCCAATTCACAGTTATTACTTAGAGATAATAGTCATGGTTTTGAATAGTCTTCTTGCTAATTTTTCATTGAAAACACTAACACTTATCAAATTTATGAATACTATTTAGAAGAGCATTTATTGAAATTATGTAGAAGTGTGTTGTTCTAATTTGGAACTGTGGATTCAACCATAAGCGTGGAGAAAGGCTTTATTATTCAAATAGATTGAGCAATTTTGATATAGATTGATGTACACTCAATTTAGTTGGTGATAAAATGTTTCCCCTTAACTTAAATAAATACACACTAATGTACGGTTTTAAAAGATCTTATAATCTTTTAATGCAATCATTAAATAGTAGATTAAATATATTATAAAAGCTAATTAATTTTCTGTAGCAGTCACACATAGTACAGCAAAATTTAAATTTATCAATTCATTACCAAATTTAAAATGTTATCATTTAATTCAACTCTGGTTCTAATCCAGAAAATATTACTTTAACAGTCAAGTGGAAGCTTTTTTTGTGATCTCCTTTTTAAAGATTAAAGGTAAACATAAAAGCAGGGAAATCACCAAACATTTATTTTTTTTTATTTCTTAGTGAAATGTGTTGTCCGTTGATCCATTCTTTGTTAGATTCTTGGAAAGAGATTAAGAAACATCCAGTGTATATATCATCCACATCCTCTACTAGGGGCCTTCAAACTTTTTAAACAGGGGGCCCGTTCACTGTCCCTCAGACCGTTGGAGGGCCAGACTATAGTTTAAAAAAAAAACCAAAAAACTATAAACAAATTCCTATGCACACTGCACATATCTTATTTTGAAGTAAAAAAACAAAACGGGAACAAATACAATCACACCACCTCATGTAGCCCGCGGACTGTAGTTTGAGGACCCCTGCATGAAAATAATGTCTCTATTAGTAAGCTAGCATATAGCTTACTTGGACACAGTACAGAGCATGGAAATATTTTAATATTAATCAATGTCACATTTTAAAGTAACAAACATACATCTAATCTTGAATAAACAAACACACAATTAATCTTGAATAGAATTTAATAGGATCTCGGGCGGCACCTGTGGCTCAGTCGGTAAGGTGCTCGCCCCATATACTGAGGGTGGCGGGTTCAAACCTGGCCCTGGCCAAACTGCAACAAAAAAATAGCCGGGCATTGTGGCAGGCGCCTGTAGTCCCAGCTACTCGGGAGGCTGAGGCAAGAGAATCACTTAAGCCCAGGAGTTGGAGGTTGCTGTGAGCTGTGTGAGGCCACGGCACTCTACCGAGGGCCATAAAGTGAGACTCTGTCTCTACAAAAAAAAAAAATAATAAATAAATAATTTAATAGGATCTCAGTATGTGTAATGTACAGATCTAAGTTATTCCCTCTTCCTTACATTAAAATAGGGCAGACCCCCTTTGAGGACTTTTAAAATTAACACAGATAGTTGGTTTACAAATAAAGTAGCACATACACAACCAAAAAGCAGGCATGTTGTTGATTTCTCAGCATTATAGAAGCCGAAACATCAGAGACCGAAAGAGGGAAAAGGAAGTAATGGATAACATCAGAATTAGCATCTTTCTTACTTTACTGGTTTTCCGCCTATAAAATAAGATGTGTGTACAATAATTGTGTGACTTAGTGATGGAGTGTGAACAAAGCTGTGTTTTGTGGAAGAAAATAAGCCAGAGCATTGTTACGCATAAGTCTTCATCCCAATATCTCAGCCCCAGAAGACTCCAGAGGAGTGTTCTAATTTGGAAGGAAAAGAGTCAATTGTTATAGAGCTTTAGCAAGAGGTGTCAAGCTTCAACAAGTTTCAGGAATAGTCGGTCAAAAAATGGTTCTCCAGAAAGAGAGAAAAGATTCTTAAGGTTTAACATTTGTTCACTGGGTCATTTGGGTTTAGCAAGGTGAGGGGAGTCGGCAGTGGCCAATGCTAAGGTCAAGCACTAGAGAAGGTAGAAGATACACGTGTGGGGATGACATCCATGGTGAGAAGTCGCAGCCATCGTGTTCTCTTTAGCCCTTGCACTCACTCTGTGAAGAGAAAGGGTTGGATCTTATTGCTTCACAACAATAATTTTTACGTTTTGGGAATCTTTTATAATTTCAATGAGGTGTGAAGGGTCATATTTCTACCAAAGGCAAACTAGTTTTTTGATCTATATTAAAAAAACACGGGGCGGCGCCTGTGGCTCAGTGAGTAGGGCGCCGGCCCCATATGCCGAGGGTGGCGGGTTCAAACCCAGCCCCGGCCAAACTGCAACAAAAAATAGCCGGGCGTTGTGGCGGGCGCCTGTAGTCCCAGCTGCTCGGGAGGCTGAGGCAAGAGAATCGCGGAAGCCCAAGAGTTAGAGGTTGCTGTGAGCCGTGTGACGCCACGGCACTCTACCGAGGGCGGTACAGTGAGACTCTGTCTCTACAAAAAAAAAAAAAAAACACACCTCCCTACTCCTACTTCCTCCATGACTTTCTGTCTCCTTATGAACTTGACACCTTTGTATGAGGGCTCTAGAAGACACTCAGGAATTATGGTATTTATTGTGAGAGGAACATAAGGACTTCTGACCTTTTCATCTTCTACCTTAATCTTTATTAAGCCAGAAGAGAGGAGAAGGATATAGCTCTTCTCCATGTTCCCAGCTACCATATCCTTTTTCCATCTCAACGATAATTATGATTTCATGGGACTCTTTGAGGTGATGGGTTTGTGGCTTCACTTGTGAAAATGGGCAGAAGATACAAATTGAAACTCTCCACATGTTATAAAATCATTGTAATCTAGTAGTAAAGATTCACAGTAATGCAGAATGTTAATAATCTCTGAAACAAACTTTTCAGTTTTAAATCCTTTCCAATCCTTCCAATTCTGTTTACAACTTCACTGCTTTTAATCCTTTTTGATCCAATTCAGTGTCTGTTACTTAGAAAACAATATCTGGACCCATATCGTGCCCCTTACAAAGATTAGGTCCTGTTCTCAATTATAGGCTTTCATAACATTACACGCATCTCCTTCAAATCATATGCTTGTCACAATTCTAAGTAAATAATTTGGTTAAAGCAGTTTTATTTTATATAATAAGAATTAGTAGCCACAGCATTCATTTTTATAGTGTTATTATTGCAAATCACAGTTTCTGGAACATAGTTTATACAAAATGGGTACTGTTAGTAATTATTTACTATTTTTTTCTTTTTCATCTTTTTTCCAAATAACAATGCATTTATATTTCTCTTCCTTATAAACAGATGCTTTTTCTTCAAATGCATTAATGTATTCTATATGTCTAATATTATAAGGAATGAGAAAGCTGTAAGGCATCAGCTTTATTCTTTGCTGGTATATATAGACAGAGTGTATTTTAATTGCATACTTGCATTCATAAAATTCTTTACTCTTTTAACTACAGTTAGTCATTTAAAGTTAATATTACTTTTTACTCACCTTTGGAAACTATTCCTAATTTGCCTTAAAACTAAAAAAAAAAAAAAAAAAAAGAATGCATTTGTGATAATATAGGTTATATTTCCTTTGGCTTGTGTTAAAGACACTTTTGTTACTTTCTATTTTTGATGTAAAATCATATAAACTCTTTCTCACTATAAGTTATATTATCTTAAGGCAGTTTTAATTAGGATTAGGGATAATTTAAATGGACTTTTTTTAGTTAAAACATTCCTGATCTTTTGCATTGCTAAGCTGAATGTGTTTCCCCTTTGTTTTATAGTTGAAAGTATTACTAGCTTATGAAGTTTAACTTATAAAGTTTTAGAAATGTATTCAATTTAAAAGTTGGAATGTAGTCCAAACTTAAGTCAAACATCAGAATCATTCCTATTAATCTCCATATTAAAAGATCTCACTACAAATTTATACATATAAATTTATAAAAATAAATATAAATATTTAGAAATAACAATTGGTGTCAATTTACATTACCATTGAGAAATTAATAAAGTTATATTTAAAACTTTGATTTTATGGAATAAAGAATATTTACATCTTTCTGTTTGGTACTGTGGAACCCACTTTGGATTTGCTTTGCAATGTGGCAGCTGGAGAATTCATACAAGGGAGTGGACCAAACCACCCCAAGATGGGACTTGTGGGAATTCGAAAGAGAACCACTAAATACCAGAGTGACCAGTCCCAAGTATTTATTAGGGCAACTTATACACAGAGTGCTACAGTGTATCCTCAGGAAAGACAAGAGGGAAGGAATGTTCTGCCTAGATTCGTCCATGGTCAGTGGTCCAGGATCTAAAATTGTAGAAGTGTTTAAACAATTTGGTTCAGGGCCAGGTTCAGTCTCTTTCAATGTCATTGGCAAAAAACTAGACACCTTGTTGACACGTTTGAGTCCCCTGCTTGGGTTCAAGTCTGCTGAGGAAAGCCTACAGCTGTCTGGGTCACAGAGCAGTCAGGGAAGTCTGTGATTTTTGGTCAGGACACAGAAAGGAAGTGGAGAGAACTAGGGGCCTACAATTTCAAGCATATATTGAGATATGATAAATATGATTATAGATATGATAAATTAAATTAGCTATTGGAAGATATTTAGATGAGAATAAAGGCATTAGTGCCAATAATATTACTACCATGACAGCATCAAAAACATTTTTTATTCAGCCTTATCCATGTTTATGTGTGTTATACATGATGTATAAGTTTGAGTTAATGTGTAGAACAGGGGAAAGAAAAAAATATTTAATCTATTTGGGATTTGGGGGAAAATGTTCATTGAGGGAATGATGTTTAAATTAAAGACTATGTCTTGTCAAGTGAATAGTTTGCAAATACTTTCTCCCATTTCATGGGTTGTTTAATTATTTTGTTGAGTGTTTACTGTGCAGAAGCTTTTTGGCTTGATTAAATGTCATTTGTACAATTTTGCTTTGGGTGCTGGGCTTTGGAGTTATTACTCAAGAAGTCCTGCCCAGACCAACGTCCTAAAGCATTTCCCCAATGTTTCTGTTTCATAGTTTTGGGTCTTAGATTTAAATCTTTAACCCCACTTTTATTTGATTTTATATATGGGGAAAGGTAAGGGTCTATCTAGTTTCATTCTTTAGTATATGGTATGTGGGTATTCAGCTTTTCCAGCACCATTTATTGAAGAGACTATCCTTTCTTCACTGTATGTTCTTGGCACTTAAGTTCACTAGAGATATGTGGATTTGTTTCTGAGTTTTATTTTGTTCTGTATATGGGTCTCTTTTTATGAAGGTACCATGCTGTTTTTATTACTACAGCTCTGAAGTGTAATTTGAAGTCAGGAATGTGATTCCTCCAGTTTTGTTTGTTTGTTTATTGTGGTTGTTTTCTCAGGATGGCTCCACACAAATTTACAAATTTTAGAATATTTTCTTCTATATCTGTGAAGAACATCATTGGTATTTTAATGGGGATGCACTGAATCTGTAGATCACTTTAGGCAGTATAGACACTTTAACAATATTGATCCTTCCAATGAATAAAAACATGGATTTTGTGTGTCCTCCTCAATTTCATCAATGTTATACAGATTTCATTATAGAGATCTTTCTCTTTGGTATTTTATTTGAAGCTGTTTAAAATGGGATTATTTTCTAGGTTTCCTTTCAGATTGTTTACTGGTGGCATATGAGAAATATAACTGAGTCTAGTATGTTGATTTTTTTTAGGGCTTCCTGGCTTTGTTCCAGACCTTAGAGGAAAGACTGTCAGTTTTTCCTCATCCATTATGATCCTAGCTGTGGGTCTGTCACATATGATTTTGATACACCATAGATTTTTCAACATTGAAAGAAAATGTTGGATAAAACCTATAGCTCAAATCCTACAAGTATCAACAACCGGGGATGAAGGGCTTGGCATAGGTCATGGCACAGCATGCATACCAACCTGACTTAAATACTCAATTCTTTGTCTTGCAGAATATAAGTTTCTGTTCTCAGAATGGACTGATTAAGAGAAATAATGACCCCCAAAAGATTAAAACAATGCATTTTTATAACTACAAAATGTGGACAAGAAACAATCAAAACCCAACATTTCTTTCTCCTTTAGGCAATTTAGGTGCCCCCAAGTTGATCACCATTTTCATATTTAATGTAACATAATAAGAAAAGAAGATTATTTGCATTTGAATAGATTGTAGCACCATTGAATTGTAAACAGTATTAAAGATTAAAATGTTGGTGGAAGAAAATTAATACTCACTTTATACCATGTTTAGTTTAAAGTCTGCGATAAGAGGGAAAATTATCAGTGGGGTATATAAGTCTGAGGGTCCAAGGGAAAAATGTTTTGGAATGTAAATTTCTGATGTATGAATGTCATGTTTGTGACTGCTATTTGAAACTCTGAATCTAAGTTGAGATTCCCAGGGAAAAAATATAGAGCGAAAGAGGAGAACTCCTTGTATAGAAAATTGAGAAATGCCCAGCATTTAATAGATGGAAAAGAAAAATGAATCTTAGCATGCAAAGGAAACCAAAAAAACATGAAGGCTGTGCCACACACACAAAAAAAGGTAAGAAAATGTACAAAGTATTTAGAAGTGATCACAATGTTTGAGCAAAGCTAGTGTTGCCACCCAACAAGGTTCATTTGCCCACTGCCCAAGAGGAAGCTGATACACTAAGACAGCAGGGTTTGCAGCAGAGAAAGAGTTTAATTCTGCATAGCGCTAAACAGTGCAACAGGAGAAAGTTCTCATATCTGTCTCCCTGACAATTTGTGAGACAAGGATTTTAAGGATATTTAGGGGTACAGAAATGATCTTTCTTGTATTGCTTCAGTTCCTGGAGTTGTATTTATATTGAGTCAGTTTCCTGGTATAGGCCACTGCTCTGGATGGGTCAGCTAATCCACTAGCATACAGGACCTGAAAGTTATCTCAGAAACTACCCCTAGATTTCAAAAGATGATGCTATCTATGGAGAAAGCTAAGAATCTTTATAGGCACCAGCTATGTGACTCCAGAGTACTGCAAAGCAAACAAGGGAACAGTGACTAACTATAATCATTATTTTTAGCTAGGCCCTTACCACAGTTCTTATTTAGCATCCCTCTATTAATTTGTAAAGGGCAGTTTCATTAGGAAATAAAGTTAGGTTTTAAAAAAACTTATTAATTTAAGAATTTAAATATTACTCATTATCTTGGTGGGAAAGGAAATTGTCAGGGTCACAGGGACAAAAGCTAGATTTAGAATATGTTGAAGGGTGACTCTGGTGTGAGTAAATAGGGACACGTCAATAACAATTCTAGATATGTGGCTATTTCTTTTCATATTATAATGGGATGGATGAATGACAAATCCAGTGGAGAATATGAGATCGAGGCAAAGTTTTGTTTGCGTATGTTTTTTCTTTGGGACATCCTCTACCGTATTCACCCTCCAACAGCAAAAATTCAATAACAAGGATTAGATAAAATGGAAGAGAAAGAAAGGAGAAATGTGGGCTGTGAGTATCCAAATAAGGCAGAAGGAAAGGAAGTCAAATCACAGGTAGCAGGACTGGCTTTAAATTGGAGAAGGAACACATTCCCTCTTGTAACCTTAAAGGATTAGAGTGTGTTTAACGTCGTTCTCTACCACAGATTCAGTCCCCGGAGATTCTGAACCAATAATAAATGAAGAAGTGATGCTGTAACAAAAAACAGCTTCATTGTATCTGTTAATGTGGACGTTTTCAATGATTTTGTCTCAATCTGCTCTTTTCCTTCTTTCCTTTCGTCCTTTTATTCCACGGGAATTTCAAACATAGTGAGGGAATTATAGTGGATCTTGACTATTTCCTTTTGAAGACATGCCCATCTTTTATCTGTACTTTCAGGCTAAACTCTGTATGATGGATCATTGTTCGCAGCATTTTCAATTAGAGTTTTAGCTGTCTTTTCTCCCACAGTTGACCTAGATGGGTACAAACAACCCACCATTCCTTATGCCAGAGTTGTGAACTTTAGTACATGTCTATCCAGCTTTCAAAACTCCAGATACATCTTCTTGAAATGTAAATCTCACTACATTCTCAATAGCTCCATAAATGGCTAATTGAACAATGACTAACTATAAACCCGATAGCATACAATAGTTATCATGGTGTCTTAGAGAATGATCTTGAATCCAGAGCCAGTCACAGTGGGTTTTAATTCTGAATTTTTATGTAACTGACCACACGACATTGAGCAGTCTGTTTACCTTCTTTGTGACCTGGTTTCTTCATCCATAAAATGGGAAAAATAGTAGCACTTACCTGAGCAAGATGGCCTTCGTGTTTCTGTCAGCCTGAGTAAACTTTAGCCAGATTCTTCCTGACTACAGCCTCTTACTCTCCCCTTTTTAAAGCATTTCCTTTCTTTCTCTGCCCCTGTGAGATAAAAATCTTCTCCCAGCCTCTTGCCAGTCTTTACAACTCAGTAATGTCTTTCTGAAGCATCCTAGAATTATCCTCTTGCAATGCAATCAAAAAACAAACAAAAAACTCCAATAGTTCCCCTATCTCCCAATCTTTGTGGAAGGATAAAAAACCTAACTTCCATACATGCAATTGGCAGATGACCTATTCGCGTTGACCAAGGCTCCACAACTTCCTCTGGTACTTTTCGACTAGGTCACAAGTGCTCTTAGTAACTCTCCTGCCTTTTGTTTTAGTGGAATTGAGTCCAATCTCATTCCCCTATTGTAATAATCTTGAATAAAGTCTTCGTTTCCTGCTTCCAGGTTGTGATACTTTATATTTGACATACCTTAGAGAATTATTGTGAGGATTAGATGAGTTAGCACATGCAAAATTTTTGAAATAATGCCTTACATGTAGTATTATGTATTTGATTTACCTATCAAAATGTAATGCTACATCCCCATAATTCTTTCCATAACATTATGTTAAACTAAACTTTTGTTAATCTCTAAATATGACTAAGATATTTGTATTTTTGTGTTTTCCTCTTTGCGTGTGAATGTGCGTGTGTATGGACCGTATGTACACCTGGCGTTCTTACCTTCTCACCGCAAGGCTCCAATCTGTTAGCACCACCATTCTAGGAAACCTTACTTATTTGATCAAGGAGGAGTAAGTAATATATGATTTCTTTGCTCAGCCAAGTCTCCCTCCCTTACTAGGGAAGATTTCCCCTGTATGCAGGTAAAGTATTGCACTGGCAGAGTGATTGACACATAAGGAGTTGTTGTATTAATTATTTCTGGTTATGTATAAATTAGTATTATTAAAAATGGAATAATGCTTTCTTCCAATGGCCATTTATAGATGCAGCTCAAGTCTCCTGACAGTGTGCAACGTTTTGTCACTTTCCTTCATAAAAACATCCATATATTTTGCTTGTTTTATTCCTTGGTTGAACTGTTCTTTTATTGCTGTCTCTCGTTTACATTTTAGGAATAAAGCCCTGGCAATATTACAGCATTAGGCTGTGAAAATTCTAATGCTGCAAAGCCTTTTGAAGGACACCATTTTCTCCTGTGGCTAACCTTTTTGAAAGTTTTAGGGAAGAAAAAAAAAAATTCAGAAAAACTCATTGCCTCAGGCAGTTTGAATTCCTGTCATCTTTGAAAAGTGTTAGCTTTGCTTCTATTTGTTTTATTGTGAAGAATTTGGCAGAAAAAAAAAAGTGATGTGGATAAAGAGTTCAGAATCTCCCTTAAGAAACCTCCTGCTAAGTGAGGTATTCTTAAATCTCTAGGCTACACGTACTTGTACTTGTAAATTTACTAGATTAGTTAGCTTTTAGGTGGGAGATCTCTCTTCAGTCATAAGAAAAATGTCTACAGTATAGGAGATTCATATCCATCAGGGTGTTGGGAGTAGTTGCCAGGTAGGAAATAGCTAATTATAAATTATACAATTATGCATTTTTGTGTAATCTGTAAACACAGCAGCACTTATTAGAAAGGATTTGGAACAATACTTGGCATATGACATACATAAAATACTTCATTCTGATATTTGAAAAAAATTATCTATATTTACCTTTCTCTATTTCCTCATCTCCTACTCTTAACTTCTTGCAATATATTGTTTTCTCCTGTTAATTCTGATATTATATCATATTCAATTAATTAATTAATTAATATATTTTGGTGAAAGGGAAATGACTTCATTCCAAAAGCCAAAAGTTGGGGAAATGGCCAGGCTCAGGCCTCAAGCAGACTATTTCAGCTTAAGAGTTAAGTGAAGGGTTTTTAAAAAGGAACTCGGTATGGGAGGCATGCAGGGTGCCAGGGGAGATGTTCTGTGTAAGTTATTGCCCCATTAGGTATATGGGCTGGTACCATCTCTGAATTGTAAATTAACTGCAATTTTGAGGTCATCTCCAGGTGGAGGTTTGTGTCAGCCCTGCTACTTTCTTTTTCTTTTTTTTTGTAGAGACAGAGTCTCACTTACCGCCCTCGGGTAGAGTGCCGTGGGGTCACACGGCTCACAGCAACCTTTAATTCTCGGGCTTACGCGATTCCCTTGCCTCAGGCGCCCGCCACAACGGCCGGCTATTTTTTTGTTGCAGTTTGACCAGGGCCAGGGTTGAACCCGCCACCCTCGGCATATGGGGCCGGCGCCCTACTCACTGAGCCACAGGCGCCGCCCTGCTACTTTCTTTCACAGATTTCTGGCGGATATTTCTTCCTTTGCTCGGAGTGCGGAAACAGTATCAGTACATGATACATCGAAGTATCACAATTCTGGTAGTGGGACTTGTAAGTTCAATTGCTTTTTTCCTGGGAGAAAAGTCACTTGAACATTTAATTTACACAGTAGGTCTCTGCCCAGTAGAGGGATTGGGCATTCCAGTGTATGGAGAAAGCTGGGTCTCAGTTCCAGGTCCCCTGATTGGCACTCAAAAGATTACAACAAAGCCTATTACCGCACACCCCACCCCACAACTCCTATTGTGGGTACATCATTCTGTGCTTCTTGTTTCTGGGGAGTTAACAACTGATTAAGTCTTTCCAGTATCAATCAGGAAATCAACCAATTTTGTTCCCAGGACACCTGTGGGGAAATTTTAACTGGCTCTGAGACATATGGGGGAGCCCTCAGGCATCCCTATTCACAATCAGAGCCACAGGTGTGTTCCACCCTCTGTCAGTTGTCCTTGCCCTGGGCAGACTCATCCTTTTTCTGACCTTTCGATCCCTTTCCCTTTCTTTTAAGGTAGTCCGTCTTCCAGTGACCCTCTTGATTGCAAGAGGCACATTGACTGTGACTTAAAGTCTTGCTCTGATATCCATCCTTTCTTTGATGTAGAGGGTTTTTTACTGTCTCCACGTACATTACTACTGGTTTTTGCTTTTCTGTTTCCCTGGCACTGGATACCTTGAAAGCAGTGTCAGGGTTCATTCCTAGAACTCTCTCTTGTTTTCCAGCTTTCTTTTTATGTAAGAAGCACTCTGCTGGATGAAAGTCATATTTATCATTCAAATTTTTGGAGACCACTAGATTTATATCAGTGTATCTATAATGAGCTTGGTAAATAAATGGGCTCCAAAAATTCAGAGGGGCCCTCGTTAGCCTTTTGGAAGACTGTCAGAACTTTGTCTAAGCCCACGTGCTTTGGCATGCCACCTTCTTAGTCCTGCCAGAACATATGTTCAATAATGATCCAGGCAGGTCATGTCCCTCTGGGGATTGATGTCCCAGTTAGGATTCACAATTGGAACTGCCCCAGTGGGGCCAGGGATTCTATTTGAATTTAATTCGTGAACGCATTGAGCCTCCTCATTTGCTTTACCTATTACAAGCATCTTCTCATCTGAGGTTAAAAGCATGCTTAAAATAAATTAAACATCTATCCAGGTAGGCTGCTAGATGGTAAAGAGAGATTCAAAGATATCATTTTCTGTGGGTTTCTCTGTAAGGTGGGTAGGCACTTTTCCATTTTAATAAGTCAGATTTTGAGAACGTTGCAAACAGGCCATGAGCAGAACAACACCTGTTGGGATGCCCTTCCAGCTTCAGCCTGCCCATGGGGACTTGCCTAAGTAGGTGTTGTCCTTACTCGACTTATACCAATACCCTGTCAAAAATGGATGACTTGTAGGGTCTTAGAGGGGGAAACCATTCTAGATCCCTCACAATATTGACGTGGAGGTGGGGAAATCACCCCTTCCTTTCATCGAGTGCCTCATATGACAGTGGTGAGGCAGTATGGGTTGGTACTGCCACTAGGGCGAGAGAATCTGCCATGGTGACCACAGACGGGAGTGGCACAGACCCAGGGGAGCAGTCACCAGAGTGACCAGGGCAGGTGCACCTATCGGTACAGCCTCAGAAGAAGCTATGGGGGCTGCTCCAGCAGCTGAATCCATTGCTTTTAAGAGGCCCATTTCTTCCATCCTTTTCCTCCTGGATGTGGCTATCCTATCTAGGAAGGGTTGGCACAAGTCATTCAGAGAAACTTGTCTAGTAACACATTGTGGTAGTGATCCCTACAAATATAAAGTTATTTATTTATTTTTTTTTTGTAGAGACAGAGTCTCACTTTATGGCCCTCGGTAGAGTGCCGTGGCATCACACAGCTCACAGCAACTTCCAACTCCTGGGCTTAAGCGATTCTCTTGCCTCAGCCTCCCAAGTAGCTGGGACTACAGGCGCCTGCCACAATGCCCGGCTATTTTTTGGTTGCAATTTGGCCGGGGCCGGGTTTGAACCCACCACCCTCGGTATATGGGGCTGGCGCCTTACCAACTGAGCCACAGGTGCCACACTAAAGTTAATTTTTTAAAGAGCACTAATAACCATGGAATAACACTAGTGATGGTCTCCTGGTTCTTATATTATTTTTAATAGTAATTTCACCTCTGTCATATAGGAGGTTTGATATTGATTTGAGTTCACTTTGGGGCTCTCTATTCTGCTCAATTGTCAATTCTAACCTGGTACAAATATTAAACTGTTTTACTAAAAACACATTTGAAAGTCACATTTGATGCATGACATGGCAAATCTCCATGGGGTGATCTTCATCGAAATGTTTTTTCGTCACTGAAAATTTATACTTCTGTATAAACTTTAGCATTAGTTTACCAAATACTCACAAGAGTAAAAAGTCCCTGAGTATTTTTATTGGCATTGTAGTACCTAAATTGAAAAATTTGTAGGGATTGTTACCTTTATGCTACTAAGTCATTCCAAACAACGGTATTTTATACATCCTTTATTTTCTTAGATTTTTAAATGCCTTTCAATAAATGCTTACAGTTTTATTTTTAAAAACTTAGATATTTGTTTTCTATTTATTTATTTATTTTATTTATTTTATTTTTTTAAAAACGGGCGCCGGGACCAACGATCACCAGCTGCCCAGATAACAAAAAATTATGCTTCCGAAATCTCTTGATGTCGATTCCACACAAAGAGCAGTTGAGTTGCCCCACGTGTGCCACTCACGACAGAAGCTCTTTTTTGTTTTCTATTTATTTTTAAATGCTTTATATTTTTGTAATTTCTGTAAGTAATATGTTTTAAAAATTATATTTGCTGATTCTTATGGGAGATTTATAGGCACAAATGTAATTTTTATAGATTGATTTCATGATTCAGCTGTCTTATCAAACTCTATTGAGAGTACTCATGATTCATTTGTAAATTTCATGAAGATAAGAAATGTCCATGGATAACCTCATTTGATTGAGGAATATTCTTATTTTCAGTCACCATACTTTTAAAAATTTTATTCATCCTATTCTTTAGTTACAAAAGAGAAGGATATATATCTGCCTAAGGATAAAGCACTATATTGCACCTTAATTTGTTTAAAATGCATATATGACTTTTATCTGGGCGTGGTGGCTCACGCCTGTAATCCCAGCACTTGGGAAGCCAAGGTAGGTGGATTGCCTGAGCTCACAGATTCAAGACCAGCCTGAGCCAGAGCAAGGCCTCCTCTCTAAAAGTAGCCAGATGTTGCTGTGGGCGCCCATAGTCCCAGCTACGCTGGAGGCTGAGGCAAGAGAACTGCTTAAGTCCAGGAGTTTGAGGTTGCTGGGAACTATCATGCCACGGTACACTACTGAGGGTGACAAAGTGAGATTCTGTCTCAAAAAAAAAAAAAAAAAAAAGCATATGACTTTTTGAAGAAAATAAATAAATTTGTCTTGTGGGATTTTTTATATGTAGTTGTTTAGTTCTCTTATATTTAGTTACATAAGATAACTAAAATAAACAAACAAAAATGTGAAGTAGGAAATACACAGACCTAAATTATTGCAAACTGTCTGACGTTTGTAAGAAAAAGGTATAACAGTAATCAAAATAATTATAAAAATATATACCTCTATGCTGAAAATTATAGAAAAAAATTGCTAACAGAATGCAAAGAGGTATATCTAAACAATAGAACAAATGGAATTCTAAAATCAAAATTCAAATAATATTTTAAAAAAAGGAAAGTACAAATAGGAACAAAACTGTGCAAGGGGAAGTTGAAAACCAAAAAAATTGGTAGATTTATGTGATCATTGATATTTCTATAAAATTAAAAGGACTCACTTCTCCATTTAAAAATTAGAATCTTTATCAAATAAGATTCAGCCATGTGCTGTCTAGAAGCGACTAACTCTAAAAACAGAGATGAAGAAAGGTATAAAGTGTGCTCGCTTTGGCAGCACATATAATGGAATGACACAGAGAAGATTAGCATGGCCCCTGAGCAAGAATGACATGCAAAATCGTGCAGAGTTCCATATTTTTAACCAGTGAGAATAGCTCACATCAGAAAGTCTCAAATCTACAGATGTTGGCCTGGATATGGAGAGAAGGGAACACTTTTACCATGATGGTGGCACTGCAAATTAATACAGCCTTTTTGGAAGGAACTATGGGTAATCCTCAAAGAACTCAAATTAGACCTCTCATTTGATCCTGCAATCCCATTACTAGGCATCTACCCAGAAGAAAAAAATTCCTTTTATCATAAGGACATTTGCACTAGACTATTTATTGGAGCTCAATTTATAATCACCAAAATGTGGAAATAGTCTAAATGCCCACCAACCCAGGACTGGATTAACAAGCTGGGTATATGTATACCATGGAATGCTATTCAACCATTAAAACAAATGGAGACTTTACATCTTTTGTATTAACTTGGATGGAGTTGGAACATATTCTTTATAGTAAAGTATCAGAAGAATGGAGAAGCAAAAATCCAATGTACTCAATTCTAATATGAAACAAGTAGATCATCTAATACATACCCTCATAAGAGAAAAACTCAAATCAATTCAAAGTGGGAGGATAGGGGGATCAGGTAGAAGAGAGGAGGGAGGGGGATGAGAGGTTACCTGTATGGCACACTTCTTGGGGGTGGGACACAATTATAAGAGGGACTTTACCTAACAAGGGCAATCAATGTAACCTAATTTTTTTGTACTCTCAATGAACATGAAAGAATAAAAAAAAAAAAAAGAAGAAGAAGAAGAAAGAAAAGTATAAACTAAGTGTAGAAAAAGATCATCTCCCACACGTAGTTGCCATAAGAAGTTTGGAGTACTTGTAAAATATCAGATAAAATGGACATCAAAACAAAGAGTGGTGTAAAAGTAAACGTATTTCAAAATAGCAAAAGGAACAAACAATAATCACAAATGTCTATATATGCATACCTAATACAGTTTCACAAAATGCACAGCATTAAAGATAGAAATGGATGCTTCCACAAATTAAGGTGTGAATTTCAACATCATCCCCTAGCAATTGATTTAACACCTAAATAAAATAAATAAAACTATAGAAGTTTTGAACAACACTGAAATAGTTAAGTTTATGTGTCAATTTGGTTGGGCTACAGTATCCAGATATTGGGTCAAACACTTTCTGGATGTTTCTTTGAGAGTGTTTTTGGAAGATATTAGCATTTAAATTTGTGCACTTTGAGTAAAGCAGATTGCCTTCCTTCTCCCAACTAGCTTAATGCCCCAAGAGAACAAAAGACTTACCTCCCTTGAGCAAGAAACAATTCTACCAGCCAACAGACTTGAACTGCAATTTCAGCTATTCCTGTTCTCCAACCTGACTGGTTCACAAAGCATAGTTTGGAATGCTAGTTCCTTACGATAAGTCTCTTTTTATACATTTATGCATATATGAGTTGGTAAACCCCAATACAAACACTATCAATGCATATTATAGAAGACAAATAAAAGTACAGTTGTGTCCAGTACATAGTATTTCACAAAGATTGAACATAAACTGTATCAAAAAATGCAACCAATAACAGGAGAAATGAGAGAAAGAGAAGATGACTGACAAGACAGAGCCGTTGGCAGACTGTCCTGAGGGATGGAAAGGTTTCAGAGGGGAGGGTGTTGAAAAGCACAGGTCAGGTATAATCTGGGGGGAAAGTTGCCACTCTGCCAGAGATTTCATGGAAAGGAGTTGTGGAACAAAATGGAAAGAAAAAAGGTATTTCCAGAGAGCAATCTGCAGAAGTTCAGAGCCCAGTGGAGGGTGTGGGTGGAGATTTTGTTTCTCCATCCCTCACACCCCTGGTAGTCAGTGGGCATCTGAGCTGCTGGAGAGCTTTTTTACCTTTTTTAGGGCTGCTACAACACTGAACTGGGAGCTTCCGGAAAA
Organism: Nycticebus coucang; assembly: GCF_027406575.1. Classification (NCBI taxonomy): domain Eukaryota; kingdom Metazoa; phylum Chordata; class Mammalia; order Primates; family Lorisidae; genus Nycticebus; species Nycticebus coucang. The sequence goes on along the minus strand of NC_069794.1, from coordinate 42,523,895 downwards.
TAGAGTGTTGGATTTCCAGCCATGTTCTGGAGCTAAGACAGTGGACACCACACTGCTTCTCCACTCATAGTGTTCCTTTGTCCACCCTAGAGAGAGATTCAGCCCTTCAGTTTTCACATCATCTTTTCTCACACAGATAGTTGCCAAGTCCTGCCCAGGATGCAGTGGGCCTTGGACAATTTGTGTGATCCCACAGCTTGGATATTCTTTGCAGAGTTTCTTCTAGGGAGAGGTATAAGGAGGGCTAGAGTGTTGGCTTTCCTCCACGCACACTCCTGTCCTCCCTCAGCCCTTCCCTAGCCTACTGTAGCTAAGAACAATTGAGCCAAGACTCTCAAAAGTGGCTGTGTCTTCTCTGTTGGGGCACCCATGTGTCTGAGGTTTGCAAAGAGAATTGAGTCCACATCTTTCCCCTTGAGGACCTGCAGTGGCCTAGGGAGCTCATTCTGGAAGTTACCTGCCCTCCAACACATCCTGGAGATGCCTATAGGTAGGACGAGCCATATTAGATGGATGCTGCTCCCACAGGACTTGATTGGGTTGCTTGGGACACAAAAGGGAGATTGGAGAACTAAACTTGAAAAAGGAATCTACGTGGGCAGAACTGTCACAGTTCTATCACAGGAGAGTATAGTGTGGGACTGAACTTGCAGGCAACTGGTGGAGCATGTTGTACAGGGAAGTTCCTAACCCATGGAGTTCTGTTTGCAACTCAACACTGGAGGAGATGCAGGAGACAAAGGTGAAGAATAGTGAAACCCACTCCTGAAAGCCAGTCTGTGAATCCCAGACAGTTACTTCCCTGAAAAGACTTTCTGATTTGATGAAGCCACTTCGCCTTTCTGAGTGGTTTTCCCCTGTGGCCAAGGAGCCAACCTTTGATACCTTCTGAGTCAGTTCTAGAGTCTTCCTCAGCCTGGTATGAAAGCAGGCTCACCTGATCCGGCCCTGCCCAGCCTTACTCTTCCACCCTCCTCTGCTGTAGTGGGGGAAAATTATCCCCTGGAAACTCCAGGGTCCCTCCTACAGCCTGGGTCTAGTTTCACTGTTCTGCATATAGTTATCCAGTTTTCCCAGTGCCATTTGTTGAAGAGGGTTTCCTTTCCCTAGTGTGTGTTCTTGGCAACTGTATTGAAAATCAGTTGGTTGTGTAGATGTGGCTTTATTTCTGCATTCTTTATTCTGGTCCATTGGTTAATGTGTTTATTATGACCCAATACCATGCTGTTTCATTTACGCTAGCTTTGTGATTTGTTTTGAAGTGAGGTGGCATGGTGTCTCCAGCTTTGTTCTTTGTGCTCAGAATTGTAGAATTATTTTGGCAATTAGTGCTTCTTTTTTTTTTGTCCCATACAAGTTGTAGCATTATTTTGTCCCTTTCTATGAAAAATGATATTGGAATTTTGACAAGGCTTACATTGCATCTTTAAATTGTTCTTAGCAGTTTGGACAGCTTAATGATACTAATTCTAATCCATGAGCATGAATGTTCTACCATTTGTTTGTGTATCCTCTTTAGTTTCTTTTATCAATGTTTTATACTATTTTCCCTTGTAAGTCGGGGAGATAAAGCAAACAAACAAAAACCCTAAGAATTCAGTTAGCATAAATTTAATCAAAAGATTAAACAGAATGGTTCTGGCACAAAAACAGAGAAGTAGATGTATGGAACAGAATAGAGAACCAACAGATGAACCCAGCTACTTAACATCATTTGATCTTCTATAAGCTAATTAAAAACATTCAGTGCAAAAAAGACTCCCTATTTAACAAATAGTGCTGGGTGAACTGGCTGGTGACTTGTAGAAGACTGAAACTGGACCCACACCTTTCACCATTAACTAAGATAGACTCTCACTGTATTCAAGATTTAAACTTAAGACATGAAACTATAAAAATACTAGAAGAAAGTGTAGGGAAAACACTTGAAGAAATTGGCCTGGGTGAATATTTTATGAGGAGGACCCCCCAGGCTATTGAAGCAAAACCAAAATTACATTACTGGAACCTGATCAAACTGAAAAGCTTCTGCACAGTAAGTAAAGCAATCAGACAGCCCTCAGAATGGGAGAAGATATTTGCAGGTTATGACTCCGACAAAGGTTTAATAACCAGAATCCACAAAGAACGCAAATGTATTAGCAAGAAAAGAACAAGTGATCCTATCTCAGGGTGGGCAAGGGACTTGAAGAGAAACTTCTCTGAAGAAGACAGGCACATGGCCTACAGACATTTGAAAAATTGCTCATCATCCTTAATCATCAGAGAAATGCAAATCAAAATCACTCTGAGATATCACCTAAGTTCAGTAAGGTGATAGCCCACATCAAAAACCCCAAAACCATAGATGTTGGCGTGGATGTGAGAAAAGGGAACACTTTTGCACTGCTGGTGGGAATGCAAACTAATACATTCCTTTAGGAAAAATGTTTGGAAATCACTTAAGAATCTAAAAATAGACCTGCCATTCAATCCTTCAATTCCTCTATTAGGTATATATCTAGAGGACCAAAAATCACTTTATAACAAAGATATTTGCACCAGAATGTTTATTGCAGCCCAATTCATAATTGCTAAGTCATGGAAGAAACCCAAATGCACATCAACCCATGACTGGATTAATAAATTGTGGTATATGTACACCATGGACTATTATGCAGCTTTAAAGATAAATGGAGACTTTACCTCTTTCATGTTTACATGGATAAAGCTGAAACATATTCTTCTTAGCAAAGTATCTCAAGAATGTAAGAAAAAGTATCCAATATACTCAACCCTACTATGAAACTAATTTATAAGTACCTACACTTCCATATGAAAGCTATAACCCAACTATAGCCCAAGTTGAAGGAGAAAGGGGAGAGAGAGGGGTACGGAGGGGGTAGGATGGATGGAGGCAGGGTAATTGGTGGGAGCACAACTACGGTGCATTTTATAAGGGTACATGTTAAATCTACTAAGGGTAGAATATAAATATCTTAACACAATAACTAAGAAAATGTGGTGAAGGCTATGTTAACCAGTTTGATGAAAGTATTTTAAATTGTATATAAAACCAGCACATCTTACCCGCTAATTGCATTAATGTACACAGCTATGATTTAATAAAACACAAAAAATAAAAAGTAAAAAAAAAAAACTATGCCAAATCCCACAATGTAGCATGGATTATTGACTTTTCTTCTACTGCATCCATATGTATAAAAGCAATGTCTATAACCACCTTGTAATTATTTCAAAATGCCAATATTGAATATTTTACTTCTTTATTGAACTTATTTATGCATATTTTAGCTATGAATACTTTGTATTATGTAACAATCAAAGATAAAAAGTACCATATCCTATGGACTGGATTTATAGATTCTAAGTTATTATATATTTGATATTTGTTGGGACAAGAAATAGTTTAATGCTGTCAAAGATGATTTAGGCAAGACTAGTATGTAGTATTCTAGGTCTCTGCTTAAATCAAAATTGACTCACAAAATCACACTTTCCTCAAAATACTTTTAGTTTTCTTCTTCTTTCTACATTTTATACATATATTTTTATTTTATCTTGGAATGGCAATCTCTACACAGTCCGATATAATTTTATGCCATTATGAGAATGTGTTGGGATGTCCTCTGCCCAATATGGTTACTACTAGCTCTGTGTGGCTATTTTGCACTTGAAATGTGCCAACGTGGATGAGGAATTTGTTCTTTGAAAGTATTTCATTATAATGAAATATTTTAATTTTAAAAGCCATATTTGTCTACTACCCTGTTTCCCTGAAAATAAGACATCCTCTGAAAATAAGACCTACTTACAGGAAAGATAAGATGTCCCCTGAAAATAAGACCTAGTGCATCTTTGGGAGCACACCTTAAAATAAGACACTGTCTTATTTTGGGGGAAACAAGGTAGAGACCCTATTGAACAGTGAACTAGAATATTTAAAATAATATTGATTAGAGTGATAAAGTTTTTGACAATCTATACTTTAAACTAATAATTTTCATTAATACACCATTACCAACTAATCCTAAAACATTTTAGTCTAGAAGATGCCAGTTATTCTAGAGATTTGGATTATCTCAAGTCTCTCTCATTTGCATTACTTAGTAACAAAGCTCATGATTCTCAAATTGCAAATGTACTACAAAATAATATTTGAAGTTATTCACATTATGTCAAATAGCATGAACCTTGAAGTTTATGTATTAAACGTATATAATGTGAATCAAAATGTGTCTTTGTCACTCAATTGCATTGGGTGAATGAATTGGTCTTTCAAAGTCTTAGATTCCTCACTGGCATAAGTAACAATCAAATATCATATAGAGTTGTAATAGACTTGAATGGTGTAATACTTAAAATTCCTTAGCAAACCATTTATCCCAATGCATATTATTATTTGATTGATGGTAAATAAAACAAATCAAATCACTAATACTTAAAGAGTATTTATCATGACTGTCAGCTGTTGTTGTAAAGCTTTACGTGTGTTCATTCTTTTAGTCTTCACAGCAAACTTTTGAATAAATTTTATTATTATCTTCACTTTATAAGTGAAGGACAGTTGTGCTGCAGAGATGTTAATAGCTTCTAAAAGATTATATAACAATAAGAGGGGGAATCAGAACGTAAAACAAGCATCTTAGCTTTAAATACCCTGAAGAACTTACTGTGTAGGCTTAAATACTCTGAACTTCCTGTGTAGGTTTTGACTTTTGAAGTGTTAGACTACATAAATACCATTTAATACTATAATAACAATTTTTTACTATATTTCACTTAACCTTTAATTTTTATTTTAAAATTAATAGATTTGTTTATTTCAATGAATTTAGAGTGTACAAGAGTTTTGTTGATACAAGAATGAATTGCATAATGGTAAAGTCAGGGCTTTTAGTGTACCTGTCACCCAAATAGTATTGAAATTTTATCAGGGCTAAAATTCTTTAATAGAATTTTTTTTTTTTTAATATATGCACTCAAAGAGAGAGAGAAGAAGAGAGAAAGAATCCTCTATGTAATTATTTAGCATTATGCTAAAATATTGATTCTCTGTGAGAAGTAAAACTACATAGTAACAGTAGCTTAACAAGACTAAAGTTTCATTCTTACACAGCCAGCTGGAGAAATGCATCTAGAATTGACATAACAGCTCCATGCTACTAAGTAGGCAGGGACCAGGCTCATTTCCCTCATTATTTCATAATCCTTAGGTTATGACCTTCATTTTTATAAGCCAAAATAGAAGCATCCATTTTTCAAGTAGAAATAGAAAAAGAAGTTGTGAAGAAACAAGTGTTCTCAGGGATATTTTCTTCTGGAGCTACTCCTATAAGCCACATGATGACATTAGCTTCAGTTACACGGCCACATCTGTCAGAGAGGGTAGGAAAAATAATGTAATATTTATTCTGCTAGCTCATGTGCCTACCAAAATATTTTAACATTATAGATTAAAGATGACATAAATTGGGACAAAACTGTCAATTACTCGCACAGTCCATTGTATATTCATATGCTGCATTCTAAAAGCTAATGAAAAGATAAAGATGCATTTAGTTATGCAATTTATTGTATCTATAAAATAAATTTAGAGCAAAGTTAATACAAGTGATTTCAGTGAACATAATTCATCCATATAAATACACAAAAAGCATTATATATACATATATACACATATGAACACTACACAAATACTATAAATACACAACAGGAATTACAGATACATATATTGGTATGTTTGATATATAATAGATGATAGATAATTAGATGATAGGTAGATAAAGATAATATTCCTCAAGGATCCTCATAAAGACAATAGTGTTTAATAATACATAGGATTTTGTTTTTGATAGGTTTTTGTTTCTGGTCCCTATCTTAAACATTGTTATTGTTAAATTTTGAGCTTTTAATTTTGTCAAGGCAAAAAGTGGAAGCCTAACGAACACATGTATAATTGAAAAAAAATACATAGCATTTTTAAAAGAAGTTTTGTATTTAACAATCTGCTCTACATCATTACCACAAAGGACCTTTAGTCAAAGTAACTCTGAGGAAGATGTTGGTATAATATGTCCTAGGAGAGAAATCTGAGAAATTCTTTTAATTTCTGAGACTTTAGAGGACTCATCTTCTTCAGAAAATTTATATAAATACTATTTATCTGAATGAATATTTCCAATTTATATTTCTTGCCTATCATCAGATCAGGGATATAATTGTTCTATGGTGACGTACCACTTTTTAAGGAAAACTACAATGCAGATATTATGACTCCTGTCTGTAATCCTGGCTCTTTGGAAAGCTGATGCAGGAGAATTGCCTCAGTCCAGAATTTTGAGACCACCCAGAGCAACAGAGTGAAACCCTGTATTTACAACAAATGGAAAAATTAGCCAGGTATGCTGGCAGGTTCCTCTAGTTCCAGCTACCTGGGAGGCTGAGGCAGGAGGATGGCTTCAGCCCAGGAATTTGAGGTTGCAGTGAACTATGATGATGGCACTGCTGAACTCCAGTCTAAGGAACAAAGCAAGAGCCTAGCTCAAAACAAACAAACAAACAAACAAAAACTAAACCATCTAAAAAAAGAAAGCTACTTAGAAAGCCATGCCACAGTATTCAGTGAAAATATCTGTCAATTTTTAACTGCCTATATCAGCCATTACATGTACGATTTTATATATATTTTTGACATTAATTCTATATTTGGCCTTTTTCATGTACTTTTTATAGATAAGGAAAAAGACCAAACTAAGCTATATGTTTGTTACCTAGGTCACACAGTTGATAGACGAAATAACTAAAATTAAAACGTAGATTTATTCAATTACAAATATTCTATTCTCTTTACTAAAACATTTCTCTAAGTTTTTTATCAGGTGGTTAGAGAAAAATACAGGATTTTAAAATGTGTAACATGACAGTAAGTTCTCTGAAACTGGCATTCTTTGAATGGAATAAAGTTATGCATGTACGTAATTAACACCAGTTAGACACATTTCCTCTAGTAATGTACTCACCATCTGCGAGAGCAAAGTCTCACCCTTGTACAGGAGGCTGTGATGTGTTACTGGCGTGCTAGGACCCTGGAGCAGCTACAGCCCCCAGACTTGCTGCTTCTGCACACAGATACTTTCTCCATTTACCAAATATGCTGGGCATGCATGGTGCAAATACTTAAGAAACACTGCATTATACTTACTGAAAATTTATTTCTTAGGCATTTTTATTAGGATTGTCAGATGAATCAAAGAAAAATACAAGGTACCTCATTAAATTTTAATTTAGAACAAGATACAATTTTTGTAATTACAGTGTGCCACATGCGGTATGCAGGACATATTAATATGAGCATATTTATTTGTTCTTCCTGCTTCCTATAGCTCTTCATATGTCACTCTGACACTCATTTTTGTATCATTTTTTCACATGGAAAAACAGGTAAGCCTTTATATTGGAAAGGGATAATATTGGGATGAAGCCAGATGTATGAAGCAGGACAATCAAAACCTTGGTCACTAACCTTGTGAGTAAATGCAGGTCACATTGCAATATAATTTTCAAATTCTGAGTACTCAAGGTACATTGCTTAATGATTGGAAAATTATCATTCTCCATATATTTCTCAGGTATTTTGAGAAAATCATCCTGTGTTTTCGGTTATGTTGGGTCAGAAATTTCCTTCACTAAGACATTCTCATCATAATACCCTGCATGAAGTTAGCGTTTGCTAGTAAGCATCCCTCTCTCACTTTTCTGGAGAAAACAATCCTCTTCCATTTCATTTTCTATCTCCAGCATGGCAGGGATCTTTCTCTTATTCTCGAAGAGTGTGGCTTGCCTTTAACACCCTAACAACAAAAGAACATCACAAAGCAAGGTCTGGATTACTTAATTTGAAATTGCAGTACCTGTGGGGCATAGAAAAGACCATTCCCTTCATTTGCATCCATCTTACTTCAGTGCGTTTTTCAATCTCTTGTTCAGTAAAAACTGAAGGAGCTTTATATTTCCTTTCAATCATCAAAAATCTGTGCTTTTGTCTGTGAAAATCTTTCTAAATTCTGAAAAAAAAAATGTTTACACAAAACACTGTTTTGATTCAGATATTACAGTAAATATTTAGGAATACAATTTGTTGAGTTGGAACTTTGTGCATCATTTTTAAAATTTTTGTATCATCATGCAAAAACATTTAAATCTTTCGGGGAAACTTTTCATTAATACTGATATTTTCGTTTAATTTTTACTTTAATAAAGGCCAATCAGCACTTTTTTTTTTGGAACAAAGATAAAGATCATTTCAAAGGCAAGCTCTCTTATGACTTTTAAAAATTTTAAAACTGGGGCGGCGCCTGTGGCTCAGTGAGTAGGGTACTGGCCCCATATACCAAGGGTGGAGGGTTCAAACCTGGCCCCAGCCAAACTGCAACAAAAAAATAGCCGGGCGTTGTGGCGGGCGCCTGTAGTCCCAGCTGCTCGGGAGACTGAGGGAAGAGAATCGCCTAAGCCCAAGAGTTGGAGGTTGCTGTGAGCTGTGTGATGCCACGGCACTCTACCCAGAGTGACAAAGTGAGACCCTGTCTCTACAAAAAAAAAAAAAAAAATTTAAACTAAAGATTATATTTAACATTATTTTCTCATTTTTTCTCATAAACTCTGAACAATTCTTTAATTTTCACCCATGACAACCTTGCTATACATATTATGCAACTATATCATTTATGTAAAGCATTTTGTTCTAATCTATTTATAAAATTCCATAGGGAAAGAGGGAGGGGGTTGGAGGGGCATAGTGTTTGGGATGCCTCTTGGGGGTGGGACATAATTATAAGAGGGAATTTATTTAACTAATGCAATTCTTTGTACCCTCAATGAATCCCAAACAATAAATAAATAATAAAAATCAATAAAAATTGTATATTATGAACTTTATAATGAACTATGTGTCGTTTAATAATACTTGGCTGGTTTCTTAGCTATACAAACACTCTCAGGTTACTATCCTTGTGCATAAATAGCCTTTTGTATGTACTGGTTTTATTACTATTACTTCTTTTCAAAATTGGAAAAGGGGTTCTCTAAAAATTGATTAAAATGAAAGTGTTCTAAATGGAGGAGAGATCACTATAGTAGAAAAATATTTCTGGATTCCAATACTCCCTTTACTGGAAGAGTGGTCTAATGGTTCTCATAAAATTATAAAGCAGGAGAGTAAGAAATAAATATTTCCAAAATAATGCAGATTTGTGAAAAATTCCTTAGGAAAAATGACACATGCTATAATAGTACTCACAAAAGAATTCCATTTTGGTATCATGTAATAATAAATGGTTTATTAATTTATTCATTAATTAATAAACTTTTTAAAAAATTATATAATTCTTTAGAACCATAGTGAATTATGTATATATTTTTAAAAAATCTTAAATGGGTTGATATTGTAAATCTTAAGTAAATGCACATTATATTCTCACATGTCAAGTAGAGTAGATTTATCTTCTAACATCTCAAAAGATTTTTAAGGTTAAATTTATTTATATGTGCTGGTAAAAGCAGAAGAATGCTACTTCTATGAACTTCTTGTTCTGAAATTATTCTGTCTTTTAGTCTGAACAACTTTATTATGAAGATATATATATTTTTCTTTGTCATAATTGTAAATACATTGCTACACCTTTCGATGTCCTAGTAAAACTTGTTCATGAACAATCTGACACTCTTTTGAATTGGAAAAAGGTGATTTCCTTATAACTCAAGTTTAATAAATCTCATTATAGTATCCCTGAAAGTCATCCATGTAATTCTAGTGTTGCTTATGGCAGACAATAGCAATATATTTTATCAAATATTCTGAGATTTCAATTTTTAATGACGTGTCCATAAAATCAAAGGGTTTCTTTAACTTCTTAATTGAAATTCAGATTATTAATTAAGTGTCTCAATTTCCTGTTTCTTTTCAAGTCTTCTTCCTTTCCTTAAACTATCTCAAAATCTGTATTTATTATTTGGTATCTTTCCTTAGTTATTTTAAGATTTATTTTGGAATTCATCTAAGATATTAAATGATTTTCTTATAGAGGCTTTGGACACTTTAGTAGAACTGAATCAGGAAATAAATTTCCAGAGAAGTTCTACAAATTTATCTTACTAGTCCTTATAAATGATGGTTTTGTGGGAAAGAAGGGAAAATTACACTTTTATAAGAAACCAAACCACTAAGAAAATATATAACAGCTTGGAAGTAGCAAACAGACAGGTTATATAATCCCTTCACATAACAAGTTGGTAAAAAGACAATGAGGTGGTTATGAAAATGATAAGGCGTTGTCCCAATAGGGGTTTGTTAACTCAGGGGGTAAGTGAACGAAGTTGGGTTTAAGCTTTTATTCTCTCCCAATGAAAACAAGTTCTTCCAAATCCATTACTTAACAATTCTCTTCTAATAAGGCAGTTATCAGTTCCTCTTTTACTGTTCATTCCTAGATACTTGTATACACCAAAACCAAAACCCACTTTCTTTTCAAGAAGAAACTGCTACTGCAAGATTTCCTTGTCCTTCTGTGTCAGACAGCCACCAGGCTCATCAGCCAGTGAGAGGGAAGCTCTGCTTCCCTTAGTAAGGGTGATGTCACCTCTCATATTTTTGTGTAGCCTCCGGGATGAAAGATGCAGTGTGTAATAATTTTAAGAACTACATATTCACATCTTGATGGCCAGAAATAGATGTCCATAGGAACCTTTCAAATTTTTTATCCAAACTACTTTCCATCCCAACTCCACATTTAAATAACTTTTTACCATTGCATTAAAAAAATGAAGCAAAACAAAGATCCACAAAATATTTTTCCTCTTTTAAATTAGTGACTTCATAGATTTTGTTTTACATCTTTTGGGAAATGGTGTGGTGACACTTCTGGTAAACTGGGGATGCCAACAGATAGAAACACTTCTTAGACTCCCCCCAGACCACAGGTTGGAGGAACCTGCCAGCCAGTTGGTACCTGAGGATAAGAATTTGGTCCCTTGGAAGGCTCTGCCTCATAAAATGTAGGCTGTAAAACACTCTTAGCAACATTTCACTTCTAAGGTTTGAAACATTAAGGAACCAGTGTCCAGATGCAAGTGACAGATACCTTAAAACTCATAGCCATTCTTAAATTCTTCCTTCATTAACTTAGCTAAAATTTATGCATGAAGACTCAAATTCCCGTTCCTTAGCCTTTAGCCCTCATGGCCACTGACAAAGTCATTTATTTCCCCATGGAAAAGAGATTTCTCCATCTTCTTAGTGTAGTTGGGATGAGGTGCATGGGGTCATCCACACACTTTGTCACACAACTGTCCAGCCAGCCCTTCACCCAAAACTCCCTGCTTCCTGCATCTATTGAATCTCTTGCAATGCCTGATACAGCAGGCCAGGTGCTCCTGAACTTTCTACAACCAATTGGTCACCAAAGCCTGAGCTTACCCCAGAAGCACATGGCGGCTCTTGATGCACTAGGGGACCTGCTGCAGAGACGTCTGGATGGTTTTTTTTTGTTGTTGTTGTTGTTTTGTTTTTTTTGCAGTTTTTGGCTGGGGCCGGATTTGAACCTGCCACCTCCGGTATATGGGGCTGGTGCCATACTCCTTTGAGCCACAAGCGCCACCCACATCTGGCTGTTTTCATGATGACTGCATGTTTCACGTGACTGCACCGTCACGTGAGGCCCAGCACCTTCCAGGTGTTGCTACTCTCCAGACTCTTTACCAGGCCCGCCTGTTTTAATTAAAACTGTTGGCAAGTGCATTTCATATTCCCTGGAGTGCTAAGGAAATTGGAGTTCCAATTAACAACTGGAGAAAGATTTGAAATGTCTGGTGGGTTAATGTTAGAAGTGGAGAAAAGGGAAAGCCAGCCGCTTCTAGAAGAACTCAAAGACCCAGAGCAGACTTTTCATGGGTAAGATTAAATGACCATTCCATGGCAGTTGCACTCTCAGTATGAGATGAAATAGCTGAACTTTTCTATTCCTTAGAGCAGGCGTCCTCAAACTGTGGCCCACGGGCCACATGAAGCGGTGTGAATTGTATTTGTTCCCATTTCGTTTTTTTACTTCAAAGTAAGATATGTGCAGTGTGCATAGGAATATGTTCATAGTTTGTGGGGTTTTTTTTTTTGTAAAGACAGAGTCTCACTTTATGGCCCTCGGTAGAGTGCCGTGGCATCACACAGCTCACAAGCTCACAGCAACCTCCAACTCCTGGGCCTAAGTGATTCTCTTGCCTCAGCTTCCCGAGTAGCTGGGACTACAGGCGCCCGCCACAACGCCCGGCTATTTTTTGGTTGCAGTTTGGCCGGGGCCGGGTTTGAACCCGCCACCCTTGGCATATGGGGCCGGCGCCTACTCACTGAGCCACAGGCGCCGCCAATAGTTATTTTTTTTTTTAAACTATAGTCCGACCCTCCAACGGTCTGAGGGACAGTGAATTGGCCCCTGTTTAAAAAGTTTGAGGACGCCTGCCTTAGAGAATCAATACAGTCTGAATCCAAAACCTGTTCTGAGACATGGAACATGCCGGCCTTTTTATGAGAACACGTGGGGGCTTCAGAATGGCTGCTGTCCCCCTCACTCTCAGACAGATTTGGGTTTCTGGAGATCAGGAGCTCCTATGACTTTCTTATTGTAATGAGGTTAGTCTCATTCAATGACTTTTATTTTTTTTATTAAGTCATATACACATAGATCATGAATACATTTATGCATATGTGGGGTACAATGGGTTGATATTTTTGTACAGTTTGACGTGCTTACATCAAACTAATTAATATAGCTTTAAAAACAAATGTAACTCCTTAAAGTACATAAAAGTCCCTAGAATTTCAATGGCTACCTGTTGTGGAGTTGTTCTGAGGGAGTGTTTGTCTCTTAGAATGATGGCATCTCTCTGCAGTGGAGCAGCCTGCTCTGATGTCTTGCGTCCTACAGAGGCCACAGGTGCAACCTTCTGTCCTGTGATGACCGCTAAGACAGGCTGCTGTCCGCGTATCCTCTGAATTGTATTTGCAGCTTTCATGGGTGAAAATCTTTCACTCTCAGGCACTGTATATGGAATAGATGCTTGCAATTTTCACCCTTTCCGTACTTCCCTTCTTCAAACTGAATCAAAGGTCAGTTCACATGAAATAGGGTCTTCCTCCTGGGAAGTAAATTTTTTGTTGCTCTGGTCAATTTGCACAGCTGGTGTTACCACACGGTGAGCTTGACATGCAAGGCAGAACCATCATCATGCCTGTCACCTGTAATACTGTTCCTGCCACAGACCCCCACACCACCAGTTGCCATAATCTAAATCCCCCAACCCACCTGCTTCAGCTCCACTTCAGTCTGTCCAGCAACTGCCACAGCTACAGCCAGTGCACTTAATTTTAAGGAAGATAAGAAGAAAACTTCAAAAGCTTCAAGATAGTTTCCTTCTGGAGCACATAGGTATAAAAAGAGACACAAACATGTTTAAGTCACAATTGCTTTATCAAAAAATTATTTTTAGAAATAATTTAAATATATCTGAATGGATGTTACTATTATGATTTGATGTATCTGAATGCATTTTAAAGAAATACTTCTAGATGGGAACTGTGGAGTTAAATAATCAATAAAGCTTTCAAATCACCTAAGTCATATATTAGAAATCGTAACTTTGTACATAACAAAGCTATTAGTGAGAAATATCATTAGTGTCACACAACCCACTGAAACTATTAAGCAGAAATTCATTAAGTACTACTTGACAACATGGCTTTTTTTTTTTCTTTAAATGTTTTGTCTTAAACCGTTTTTTGAAAAAGTGTAACATATTTCTAGAAACTAATACACTGCTAGTCATACATTGTTGCTAGCATTGTGTTTAATTTTTCCTCTTTGATTTAATTTCCTCATTAGGCAGAGTTCCATTCCTGGAGTATTTCAGAGCTTGCATTCAACACACTTTCATTTCTTTTTAACTGGGGAAACTTAAATTCTATCAGAACATTTTCTCACATTGTTCTGGCATCCAGAATCACAACAGCTATTAAATAAAGGTGCATTTCTTGCAACAGTTGCCACGATTCACACAGTGATAGCTTCTGGACTTGCAGGAACATTTTAAAACTTGAATAAAATTATATTCCAATTCTGTGCTTTAGGTTGTTGTTGTTATTATTGTAAAACTGCTCCATTAGACACTCTTCAGGTAATGTCATGGATTATTTTTTTTAATTTGCAGTGATTGTATTCCTGTGAATAAAGGTTAATCATTAGATGAAGGTATTCAGGATGGAAAGGTTTGTGCAAAATGTATTTCTTTTTATTTAATAATATAGATCAGAGGCCAGAAAAGGTTTTCTGTGAAAGCCATGTGGTCCCTCTTGTAGATAGTCAGCTCTGCAGTTGTAACACGAAAGTAGCAGTGGACACTAAGTAAATGAATGAGCCTGGCTGTGCTCCAAACACTTTATTTACAAAAACAGGCTGCAGGCAACATTATGCTTGCAGGCTGTAGTTGGCCAACTTGATGTAGAGAAAAGCAGGCTGGGGCTGACAGGGCACTTCTGTCTTGCTCAACACAAGGCTGTTGTGGTTCTTCCATGCATCACAGATACGAACAAATTCCTCAAGTATTTATCTATTGTAAAGAAAGGAGGAAGAAAGTGTCTAGACTAGAGCAATAATCTGTAAGGAGGAGATTGCAATGTTTTCAACTTACTTACCCCTGGCTCAGATCTAGCCAATGATACAATAGAATGAGACCAGGTAGGCACAGTTATGCACATGAGGATGAGGAAAGATCAAGGATTCCATAGTTAAATGGAAGAATTGAGGAATGGGTACTGGGAAGCTGTTACCAGGTGCTGCCTCATTCAATGTATGTCTTAACTGGAGCACATTTATGTTTTTTGTTTGTTTGTTTGTTTGTTTTTAAGGGAGACAATCAAATCTCATTCAGTTACTGCATCTGGTTGGAAATCTGGAATATTTGCATATGGCCACATATTATTCCCTATACTTGGATGTAGCTCTTTAAATCCAGCTACAATAACTTTGAAAGTTATCTTGCCTCTCTTTTAACTCAGTGTGGGAGGTAGACAGGCTGAATTCCTCATGGAACTTCCAACACAAGGTAAAGAGCCCAGTCAGGGGAATGTCTGTGTGACTCTCCCTGAGTGAGACCATCAACTGGCAGCTTAGGCTAGAGAAGCTGAGATGTCTGCTTGAGGACATGAGTCTTGCTCTCCCTCTGCCCTTTCCAGTCTGCACCATCCTCTGGCCACTTCCGATGCTCCATTACCCCGTGTCCCTATTTACCCTTTACTCATCCTTCCTGGAAGCTGTAATCTCCCCTGTCTCATTTTTACCTTGACTGCTGACTACTGACTGCTGTGCATTCCTGCACAGATGCTCTGTCATGTACCCAGTGAAAAGATTTCAGGAAGCAGGATGGGTTGCTGCATTGTGTTCTGGCTTCCACCAGCCACATGACACAATGTATGTCCTTCCAGGCTTCTAGGTTTTATGCTATAGGATTGATGCAAAGTCTGTAATTTCTGCAGAACCATTGCCCTTGCTGACCACTGTCCCAGTTTGGGGTCCGCTAGACACCAAACAACTCAATATTCAAAAAGGGGTAGAAACAGGATGACTACAATAAATGTTCTTATTTATCATCTAGAACAATAGGAAACATAAAAGTCCAGTATTCACAGCAGGCATTAAATAGTGCTGATCAGGGACTGTAAATACTATTTGAAACTTGATTACACACAGGTCCTTAAAATTGTGGAGTCAAGGACAGTAGTAAGACCACATATCAAATTGTACGTAATTATTTTCTGGTTTTACCAAATAGTTATTTAGAAGTTATATATAGTTCTATCAGTTAAATAACACATGTTCCATTATTTATAAAATAAACTTACCTTACAAGAAAATTTAAAAATAATGCAAATCTACAACTTTTGTAAGGCTGAATGCCAGCTAATTATGAAACATAATATTATAAAATAGAAGCACAATATTAGTGCACAGTTTTGAGTATTCTGCTAATGGATCACTGATGATTGGATGAATAATCAAATATCATAAATCATGTTCTATCAGAAGTATGCTTTGTTAGACAGTTATTCTTGAATCACTTCATTTTGTAGTTTTTGATTGAAATCAATTCAGAAAAAATGTCCGTGTGCTGAGTCAGAAACAAGTGAAGTTATTAGTAGAATTTGTACAGCAATATTTATATTCAGAAATGAATCATAATTCTCCGTATGTTTACATTATGACTCACCATGGCAGAAAAATTTACAAAAATATTTTGAGTCTATCATATAAATCATTATTACTTATGTCATGAATTTTTGTGATGATTCTTAAATGAACATTCAGAATCACACTATAATTTTTGTATTATTTTTCTCTTGAAATATTTATAGCTAGAATATTTTTAAAAATGAGAATAGTATCATGTTGTTTAATGTATTTTTAATCTTATATTTTCATTCAATTTTAAGAAATTTTAGTTATTCATGGTTACTCAATTTATTTTATGCTCCCTTCAATCAAGACTGCCCCTTGAACTATCATGGCCTTACAAAGAATCTTCACTGAACTTAGTTTAAAGTTTATTTGTATATGAACACTTGCATGGTACATTTCCATTTCCTTATTCTACATTTTCTATATTTTATTAGACTTTCACTTTGTTGAATGTTTTACATGCACTTTCCTTCGATTAGGAGAAACCATTTAAAAAAGTATTCAATAAAAAGTAGAATTGCCAAACACATATGTATAGTGTAAGCTTTTACTAGCATTATTCTTAATAGTCAATAGTTAATATGAAATAGCTGTTAAGAACGTTCAAAAGTAGTATTTATATTTACCACTGGCTAAAATGTCCTTTTACTACATAAGAACTTTTTGTTATATGTCTTAGACTTCTTTTGGATCTTATGTAAATTTTTAAATAGTCTAAACATAATTAAAAAATGATTAGTATTTAGTCAACATTCTTGTATTTTTACCTTAAGGGTATTAACATCAAATGTGGTAGAAAATCAGCAACATGTTCCATTTGGAGTAGACACCAAAAGTATCTATTTGCTTTTTAATTTATTTCAGAAAGTATCAGTACTACCAGCATATTTGAGATCAGGTCTCCTTCAGTTCTCAAAACAAAGCTATGTACTGTGTGCTTTTCTTGTTCACCAATTTGCCAATTAAACACAAGAGTATCACCCTTCATAGTACACTAATGTCTAGATTAATTGATCAATCTATCATATATATTTAAATAAATGTAAAATTTTCAGTATTTGAAAATGTACCATAGTTACTGTGTAAAACTATTGGGAATATGGCCAAATTTATAAATATTTTCAAAATCATGAAGTAGACACAAAGAGAAAAAATAATTGAAAACAGGCACTATCCCAACAATACTTCTATTATAGATGGCTCTATTGCATTCTTACTATCTGAAAGGATGAGACAATATTTTTTTTTCTTTTACTTACATGTCTCCACTGCTTACTTTACTTCTGCCCCTAGACCTAATACCCTCTAGTCCTCTAGCCTCAGTACCACTCACAATAATTCAAAGTATTTGGGTGCAGCTATGATTAGCTAAGGATAACAAGCTGAGCTGTAACAGTACTCAGGTGTTCTTTGATACCAGTGTGTTTGTGAGTGTGTGTTAGAGACAAAGAGAGAGACAGTAAGGTCCTCCTACGACCAGTGCTGAGGGTAGAATTGACTATAGTGGAATTGTTTTTGGTGGCCCATGACATGATGGCCCAGAATTCTACTTTATAATAATTCCTCTGTATACATTAACATCTATGGTCTCTGTATTTTTCTTTTTGTTTAGGTCTATCTCATCTATTATCCTTCATGACAATATCTAAAATGGAAGTTAGAGAGAATACTTTTCCTGAGACTTCATAGCATTCAAAGCCCACTTTCTGCTACTGTGGGTTTGGAGGACTGAGGCAAACTTTGAGAATTAAACATCATTGGCTTCTATTGCCTAGCCTGTGGTTTCTTTGGCAATAAAATTTTCTTAAAAAAAAAAAAAGAAAGAAAGAAAAGTTAACTCATGATTTATTTGTTTTCAGTCAGTCATATGAAAGTATGAATACTCAAAGTTTTTTTTCTTGGCACCTTGCCATAAATCTAATATGCACAATTTCCAATTTTATTTGCCCTGCTCTGGCTATGATACCACATACTACCAAATACTAACTAAATACTACACATTAAGAATTTTTGTTACAGCAACTCCAAACTATTAGTGGGAACATAGCCTATGCTGCGGTGGCAAAAATAGCCCAATCTATAACGGCCTTACAAAAAGTATTTTTTTTTCTCTTATGCATAACAGTTTGGGGTACAAAGTCCAGGGTTGGCTGGATGGCCATTCTACCCACAGTATGTTATTCCCAAAGCTGTTTTATGTGTGCAATTTCCCTGAAAGTACAAATGGAGAAAGAGTCGAAAGGTGGCACTGAATTTGTGTTTTAATTTGTACACAAATATTACTTGCGTTTTTAGTCTGATTTATTTGTGTAGTTATTTTTGTTGTCATTATGGAAGTTTAAATGCAAAGAATGGCAGATATTTGCATTTTACAGTGAGAAATGTAAACATTAGAAGTCACTGTTTGATTTTTTTGGAAAGCCAGAGCCTTTAATCTGCTGCATTTTATGCTGCTTCCTCGTGTTAAGAAGCTAAAACACAGGTTTCTTTGTATCCGTAACTCAGAAATGTGACTTACGCCTTACCACTAGGCTGCATTTGTTCAATATAAATGTGTAGAGTATTTACAAGAACAGATGTTCAAGAATTTCCTTTTTGTGAGTGTAGGAGTATAGCAAAATATGCTAGCATTTTTCTTTGTAGGCAGTAATGTCAGAGGTTTTTGCAGAATCAGCCTGCACCCAGTATCCATGGTGCAAACTGACACAACTTGCCCTCTGAATGTCAGGTGAATATCTTCATGAGTATTTTTATTTCTGAAAATCATCAGGGAAAAATAGTTAAATCTATGAAACTAAAAACCTTTTCATGTAGATAATAAAGCAAGCAAGCAGCATCAGTATTTATAATTCTTTTTTTTTTTTTTTTTTTTTTTGTAGAGACAGAGTTTTCACTTTATTGCCCTCGGTAGAGTGCTGTGGCATCACACAGCTCACAGCAACCCCCAACTCCCAACTCCTGGGCTTAGGCGATTCTCCTGCCTCAGCGTCCCGAGTAGCTGGGACTACAGGCGCCCGCCACATTGCCCGGCTATTTTTTTTTGTTGTTGTTGTTGTTGCAGTTTGGCTGGGGCCGGGTTTGAACCCGCCACCCTCGGTATATGGGGCCGGCGCCCTGCTCACTGAGCCACAGGCGCCGCCCACTATTTATAATTCTTAAACCATTATGTGATAACAGTCACATGCAATGCACTAAAAGATTGCAAAGACAGGAAGGATTGTCTCCCTTCTATACAATTAAGAAGATAAAACCCATCACAGACATATTGTCAAAATAAACTATAACTTTTCCTCAAATAAGAGGACTTGACCATACCCTAGTCCTACCTAGTCCTCCTAGATTTACCTGATAATTGGTGGTGTCCCTCCATGTTAGCTAATGGCTTTTATTCAGAGGAAGAACAAATATGTTATGTCTTCTTTATTTCTCCCTCTTTTCTTATTTTTTTAAAATTTCAAATTAATACGAGGGTACAAACTTTAAGGGTACAATGTTCTCACTTCCAAGGTAAAGTTCAAGTTGTAGAAGAGCCCTTCACTGAAGAAGTGTGTTAAATACCATCGCACTGTGCACATTAGGTGATTTCTCACCAAGTGCCCTCCCTCCTCCATCCCCTTTACTCTCTCCCTTCTCCTCCCCCTTGCTAGACTACTTTTGTGTTTTATCATTCGTATGGGTATGTAATTGTTTATATATCTGTTTCATATTAGTATTAAGTACACTGGATATTTTTTTTCCATTCTTGAGATACTAAGAAGAATGTATTTCAACTCCATCCATGTAAACATCAAAGATGTAAAGTCTCCATCATTTTGTATGGCTGAACAGTACTCCATGGTGTACATATGCCACAGTTTGTTAATCCATTCATGTGTCGATGGGTATTTGGGTTGCTTCCATGACTTGGCAATTATGAATTGAGCTGCAATAAATATTCTGGTGAAAATGTCTTTGTAGTAAAATTCTTTTTGTTCTTCTGGGTAGATACCTAGTAATAGCATTGCGAGATCAAATGGAAGGTCAATTTTTAGTTCTATGAGAATTCTCCATACTCCTTTCCAAAAACGTTGTATTAGTTTGCAATCCCCCTGCTGGTGTAGAAGTGTTCCCTTCAAATTACATCCATGCCAGCATCTTCAGTTTTGAGATTTTGTGGTGTGGGCTAATCTTACTAGACTTAGGTGATATCTCAGAGTGGTTTTGATTTCCCTCTCTCTGATGATTAAAGACAATGAGCACTTTTTAATGTGTCTGTTGGCTATTCATCTGTCATCTTCAGAGAAGTTTCTGCTCCAGTCTCTTAGCCACTTATAAATGGAGTTGTTTGCTTTTTTTCTTGTTGTTTAATTTGAACTGTCTATAAATTCTAGTTATCAGGCCTTTGGCAGACTCATAAAATGCAAAAACCTTCTCCCATTCTGAAGACCATTTATTTGCTTTGGTTCTGGTACCCTTAGCAGTACAGAAGCTTTTAGTTTGATCAAATTCCAGTTATTTTTGTGGTTGCTATAATTGCCAGGGGGGTTAGGATTCCCTATTTAATAAAGAATCCATATTTAATAAATAGTGCTGGGAGAACTGGCTAGCCACATGCAGAAGACTGTGGACCCACATGTCTCACCATAGATAAAAATTGATTCTTGATGGATAAAGATTTAAATTTAAGACGTGAGGGAGCAGAGCAGAATGGCAGGCTAGAGATAGCTTCTTTGAAGCCGTTTGGGATGAGATTAGGGAGAAAAGACCGTAGACATCTCTGGATTGTGGGCTCTACCCAGAAACATCCCTTCGGGGGCACAGGAAGACTTCAGGGGATACTTCAGGACCCCAAGAGGAAGATGGAAGCAGTGGAGAAGTGGCACAAGGGCAAGGCAAAGTATTTGCATGCTGCCAGAGGCTGGCTGGTGCAGCAGTAGAGGGGGAGAGTTTACAGACAGAGAAGGCCTTGCCTGGTGGTTTTTTTTTTTTTGGTTTTTCTATTTTTGGACCTGGGCACTTTGTTGAGTTACCTTGGGAGAGCTGGGCAAGTGAGAAAGGGATTCTGGACAGTGCCCAAGGGCTGAGACTGAGCCATGGGGCAGAGCAGAGCTTTCATTGTTTGACTATAGGCTAGATGCACCCATTGTGGGAAGGCTGCCTTACAGTCTCTAACCTCAGGGTCCTAGCAGGAGGCCAGTTCTGCTGAGCCTGATAACTGAAGTAGCCAGTCCTGAGGAGATTTAAGTGACACTCACTTTCCTGGGAAAGCCACTGCATGGCCAAAGGACATGGTTTGGAAAGGTCAAGGTATGTCTATTAAGCAGTCTGAAGAGACCTTCAGGCTCCCAACCCAGTGGGAATTGAGGGCAAAGAAGTCAGGAAGATGTAGCACAGTTTCCTTGGGAAGACAGAAGATCCTATTCTCAGGCTTATACAGTTGTATCAGCATTGCGATTATCATCTTATACCCCAAAAGATCACCTACTGTATAAATAGTATATAGCAAGATATATTATATATATGGTTATTATATATTATATTATACATATAATATATATAGTTATTTTCTCTTCATAAAATTATTTTTAAACTATTTCCCCCTAGATTTTTCCTTTTTTCCTTATTTTTTTCTCTTGTAATTATAATCTTCCATTGTTTCCTTCTTTAACAGTAAGGGCTTTATTTTTGCTAATGCTTATGCCCTGTTACTCCTGTTTTTTTTTTTTTCTTTTCCAATTTTATCCCTTAAGATTTTTTGTTCATGCTATAGCATTTTGCTAATGCTTATGCCCTGTTATTCCTGTTTTTTTTTTTCTTTTCCAATTTTATCCCTTAAGATTTTTTGTTCATTTTGTTTTGATTTATATTAGATTTCTTTTTCTTCTCTATTTGGTAGATGTGGAATCTTGTGTCTGCACAGGCTGGCAAAGAAAAGAACTGACTTTAAGGGACCCACCAAACCCAGCCCCCCAGAGGTTGGGATTTGTGGGTGTGGGTCAAAGTACCCTACTGTACACCACTATTACTCCTGTCTCTCTCTTTCTGTTACTATCTTATTTTTGTCAATCTTCCCTTTTTATCCTCCCTTTTCTTTTTTTCTCCCCCCCCCCATCCCTTCTTTCTCTTCCCTCTTCTCTTTCTTTTGGTCCTAAACCAAAAGGACATTTCAACATCTTTGTGTGTTTAAGCATTAGCCATCTCTTGAGTCATCAGGGCTTTCCTTACCTTACAGTTGTGGCCATTCACAAGGTTTTATTGTTGAATGACAATTATATCCACAAAGTCATAGTCGTCAAACCTGAAAAAAGTAAAGACCATCTTACAACTGTCTCAGCCAATCATGATTTTAATTCCTCCAATTTTCCCACATTGTTCAAAATAGTTTCTTACATGTTCTTTGGTATCTTTCTTAATGCCAATGACAAAGATTGCTTTCATAGTTAAGTGGGCATCTACTTTTTGAGAATCTAATCTTGAAACAGCTCTGTTTGGTTCTATAACTCTGTCCCATCTTGGAATGTCTTACATTCCTGGCTGTGTCCACTTCCTGTACACTGGCCTATATAATAAACCCAGATCCCCCTGAGCACTTAGCATTTGAATTTCTCTTTATCACTCAATGATTCTGAGCAGTGAATATTGCCCACTGCTTAGAATCACTCCTCGGACTCTCACAGGTTGTGACACCCTCTGATGAAGAACTTCTGCAGTTAGTTATTCATGTTCTTTAGGAGACTATATTAGAGATTGATACTGGGCAGGTGGTGCCAAGGCCAGTAGGCCCCCACTGAGGGGAGCACCTGTCGCACTTTCTATGTTTCCACTCCGGGGGTGTTGATGCTGCTGTGGGGAGAGGAGCCAGGGGGTTGGAGGGTAAGCAGAGGGGCCATAGGAGGCTCCAGTAGTGGGAAGGGCCAGACAACTGCTGGGAAGACACCTCCAGGTTGCCAGCTCCAGAAGCACCTTACTGGCTGCTCAGCCTCTGTCTCCCTCTGGCTGAATAGGAAACCCCAAATTTCCCAGGGTTGGTCAATTTCATGTAAGTTTCCAAGGCCTGGGACAGCATTGACATTTTGCCCTGCACAGAAGGGATGATATCCATTCATTTGCTGGGCTGTATGTATTACCCCTAGACAAAGGACCCAGGGGGAGATTTTTTTCCTACTTTGGTTTTTCCCCCTGCCAGAACCTCTGGTGCTTTTTCTGTACTTTACTGTAAAATAAACTCTGTCTTACCACTGATCTGTGGTCCCTGGATTTATTCTTCTAATCCCAAGACCAAGGATCTACTGCAGAAGAAATTCCTGTAACATGACAGCAGTGTGAAGAGAGATTTCAGAATGGCACCCATGGTTGGAAAGGAGGTGAAAGCTTTAACTTTTTACTCCTTTTTTGGGTCAAGGTTTTTATATGCTATCAGTTTCTTAAGATAAGACCTGGTACTAGGAGAATCTGCTCCTATCAGACTGACTAACCATGTTACCATGTTGGTTTAAGAGTGAACAACATGTTGGCAATAACTTTTTTTTTTTTTTAATTTAAACAATGTCTCACTCACAGCAATCTCAAACTCCTGGTTTCAGCCTCCAGAGTAGCTGGAACTACAAGTCCCCAACACAATACCAGAATTTTTTTTTTTTTTTTATTTTTAGTAGAGATGGACGTCTTGCTCTTGCCCAGGCTGGTCCAGAACTTCTGAGCTTAGCAATCTACCTGTCTCAGCCTCCCAGTGTGCTAGGATTATAGGTGTGAGCCACTACATCTGGCCTATTTTTCATTTCTAAAAATTCTATCTCAAAATAACACAGTATTCCTCTTCACATATGATACTTATTTTCCACTAGTTGTTAATTATTGTTATAATTAAAGAATTGCCTTAGGATTTTTTCAGAATTTTATCCTAAATTGAATGTTTATAGTCCATTTGTCTTCTTATATTATGTTAGATATAAAGAGAAGCTAGCTATAAAGACTGAACTGGAGGCAAAAATTTAAATTAAAGATTTTAGCTGAAAAACTAAGTGTTAAATAACATATTTGGTAATATCAATGATTTCTATTGAGTTTAATTAAAGGAAACATTATGATCTGTACTTTAGAATGAAGCATCTACTAGTTGTATAAACGTGGTAGCTTTCCTTGATCTTTTTACACCTTTGCTTCATCTAAAAAGAAAAAGGATAGTAGCATAACAAAATCAAAGAGATGTTTTGACAATTATTTGGTTTAATTAATGTAAAATGTGCAGTGTAATTTTAATGGTGAATTCTTAATAACAATGGGCTATCAGTATTTCTTTAAAAATAATCTCATAAATCTTGAATTATTCACATAATTAAATGTAATTACTATTATTTCAATGCAACCAAATATAGCTTTTCTAAATTAAGTTTGTTAAAATTGTAAGGGGAACAGGACGGTGTATCATAGTAAGTTTATCAGAACCACTTTCATTTCCAGTTTGTACATTTGTAACCAGAAGCCTCAGATAATTTGAACTTTACCACCTGGAAGATTTTAAGTGTCCTCCATGGCTTTAGCAGCTCTACAGTACAGCTCAAAACACGGATGAGCTGTCCTCATTAGGCACCCCCCACAATAATCATTGACTTAGATGTAGGACAATCCCTATTTTACCAGAACACAACAAACAAATGAACAAAACCTCAAAACAAACAAACGAATGAACACACAAAAACCTAAAAACAGTGACGGGAAGGGAACCCAGCGTGTGCTTGTCATTGTACCTTCTCTCCTACGTGGTAGTGTGACTGTGGAGTGGAAGTTCTCAGTAACACTTTATACACAGGCCAATCCTAAATCGTTTAGGTCAAAATGATGGTTTTCAATGAGGGCTCAGAAATTCACCATTTATTTTCATTTCCAATAGCTAAAAGCATGGATATGGAATTATAAAAAATTTCTTTACCCACTATTAACATATGAAATATCTTTTTTTTCTTTTTTTTTGTAGAGACAGAGTCTCATTGTACCACCCTCGGGTAGAGTGCTGTGGCGTCACATGGCTCACAGCAACCTCTAACTCTTGGGCTTACGTGATTCTCCTGCCTCAGCCTCCCGAGCAGCTGGGACTACAGGCGCCCGCCACAACGCCCAGCTATTTTTTTTTTTTTTTTTTTTTTGTTGCAGTTTGGCCGGGGCTGGGCTTGAACCCACCACCCTCGGCATATGGGGCCGGCGCCCTACTCACTGAGCCACAGGCGCCGCCCACATATGAAATATCTTAAATAAAACTATATGGTATATTTAATGGACAGTATTATGTGCATTATTTGAACAAGAAACCCCATTTCCCACACACCTTATAAACTAGCATTTCTACCTATACTTTGCTTGAAGTTACAGTTTTGTTTATGTTAGTGAATACCTGGTAGATTAAAAATATATATAATTTGTATACTAGCCTTTGCTATTTGGAGATTTTTCTAATTTTTGTTGGGGAGAGATGGTCTCAGAAGAATGCTATATTGACACAAGGAGAATTTTAATAGTCAGTGGATAATGTAAACATACTTACAGATGAAAAAATAATGCACTAGAAAAAATAGAGAAGAGAAATAAATGGGAAGCATTCACTCAGAGTCAAGATATAAATTATATTTTGTAATTCTTTAATTTTACTAAAAATTAAGATGGAACTGAGCTAAATGCTGGGGGGGTGTCAGTTATCAGTCAGGAAGTATATGTTGTTCTCCCTAGGTTACACAGGCCCTTAATGAAATGCTTCAATAAGCTGTATATGGGAGTATAAATGTAGGAAAATTAATTCCTGGAAACTTCCAGAAAGAATGAAGTGGAAGTCAAATTATTAAGGAAAAAGAATTATTGCAGGAAGACAAGGCCCAATGGAGAGAAAGAGCACCCAAACACCGTATGTAACAGTAAAAAGGCTTTTATTCAGCCACAGAGCTAATGGCATAGAAGAACTCAAAATGGCCACACTCTCTGACTGGCTTGGTCATTCCCTTTTTATCTCCAGGCAAAAAGTTCTAACCCACAGGTACCTTCCTTCTTGGTTAGTTTGAATCAAGTGGGAGAAGCTGTTCCAGCCCCAACACAGAACTACGGGATTTCACAGAAGCAGAAATTTCCAGGTCCCAGGAAGTTAAGTCTATAAATTCTTTCTTTTTTTTTTTAGGCTTAAACAACAGAAATTTATTTTCTCACACGTCTGGAAAAGAAGTCCAAGATCAAGGTGTTAGCAGGTCTCTCTCCTTGGCTTGCAGATGGCACCTTCTTCCCGTGTCCTCACATGGTCATCCCTCATGAGTGTCTAAACCTGGCTTATTGTACCCTCAATGAATCCCCAACAGTAAAAAAAAGAAAAGAAGAGGAAGTCTGTAAATTCTTAAGAGCTGAGTCACCATGGAGAGGATCCTACAGCTGTATCTTTAGGTTCTCCTTGAGAAGACCTCTGTTCTACTAGACCTCACCCTTCCCAGGTATCCTCTCTCAGAATAAAAATAAGACAGTTTCCACTGATGTTTAAGATACCCTTAAATATAATTATTTTAGCTTATTTTAGCCATCTCACACTAATGAAATTCTTTTTTACTGTTTTATCACTTTTTTTGCCCCGTGGTAATCATCAATTTCTTAGTAGACTATAATTAAATTATTATATATATTGTTTATAGCCTATCTATTATAGCTTAAATGTAATTGTCAAGAACAAGAGTTTGGCTTTGTTTTTTTTTAAAATCATAGCTATGTACATTAGTGCAATCATGGAGCACCATACACTGGTTTTATAGACCGTTTGACACATTTTCATCACACTAGTTAACATAGCCTTCCTGGCATTTTCTTAGTTATTGTGTTAAGACATTTACATTCTACATTTACTAAGTTTCACATATACCCTTGTAAGATGCACCACAGGTTTTTTTCATCTGTAGTTTTGAGAAAGGTACCTGGCACCCAGAAGGTAATTACAATGATTAGTAAACTAATGATCTCCAAACTATTTTGATTATTTATTGAATTAAAAAATTGTTCTTATTTTTGAAAATAGCTACATTTTATGAAAGTGCTGCATAAAGTACAAATGTATTTTAAAATAATTTTATACATATCACTTGATATTTACTTTTCAGATGTGAGTTTTTTTTCTTTCTTATTCTACTCATTCTTTTAACTGTTCATAGGTTTTATCATTCAGCACACATTGAAATTTTAGGCCTCAAGAAAGGAAATAACTAAACTATGCAAGTTAGTCAGGTTAGTTCACTAGCTTTGAGTAAAAACTCAAATCCTTATTGAAAAAAGAATTGCTAAACGCTATGGAAAGTGATGCATTAAAAACATACAGAGTTTAATGAACCTAGAATGAAATGAGATGCATAACTATTACTAAAGGTCATGAACAGTTCAACAAACATAAAAACCTGTCCTTATATTTCATCATCATATATTATAAATTTATTTTCACAAAAGGAGTGTCACTTATTATTCTTAGTATATTTATAAAAAATCAGTTGTCTTAAAAATAAATACAGTTGATAAGGTTGACAAGTAAAGAAAATAGTTTAAAAAAGAACCACCAGGTTGAGAGTATATATATCAATTACTTGCTTGATAATCTACATAATCCTTTGGTATTCTTTCCTTTTTTAATAATTAAAGAAAAGATCCAATTTCCAATACTAAGGGAGGAAAGGCAGAGGATCATGTGAACTCCTGGTTAATGGGAGAAATTGGCTAGAAAAAAGAATGTAGAACAGATTAAAAAGAGAAACAAAATGATAATCCACATAAAACTGTATCAATATTCTCCCCATCAGATAATATTGTATTAATGTGCAATTTCTGGGGTGAAGTGGCTGCTAATAAATGTTTGCTGAATAAATTAGTGCATAAATAAAGAAGGGAATACAAAAATATTTCATTTGCTTTTTTGGCAGATTAAATTCATCAGAATTTCATAGTACATGTATTACTTATTAACAAAATTCTTGAGTTATAAAATTATGAATAATATATTAACTATATGTTTTATTACTAATATTTCATACCCAGTCAATACCATTAAATCATAATATTTGTATTGTTTTGAGAAATTGTTTTCTTATTCTCACTTGCAATTCTCTGTATCATAATTTGGATTTTAAATGAATATTATAATCAGCTTTATGCTAAAATTGTACTGACAATGTTGTTATTGGACAGTAGCAAATAGGAAAACTAAACTAAAAAAAAATTGTTTAGGGCGGCTCCTTTGGCTCAGTCGGTAAGGCGCCGGCCCCATATACCGAGGGTGGCGGGTTCAAACCCGGCCCCGGCCAAACTGCAACCAAAAAATAGCCGGGCATTGTGGCGGGCACCTATAGTCTCAGCTACTTGGGAGGCTGAGGCAAGAGAATCGCTTAAGCCCAGGAGTTGGAGGTTGCTGTGAGCTGTGTGAGGCCACGGCACTCTACCGAGGGCCATAAAGTAACACTCTGTCTCTACAAAAAAAAAAAAAAAAAAATTGTTTACCAAATTATTTATGCACCCATAAGGAAATATAAATTCCAGATTGGCACAATTATACTCAGAGAAAAATGCATAGGTATTATGATTTCTGGAGTTTTACGTCATCCATATGTAATCCCCAAATTATTGATTTATTTTCTTAAATCTCATAAAAATAAAAGTATTTTTGCATGAATATAAAGGGAAATGGATATGTTAAAGTTACATAATTCCACAGGAAATATTTCTGTAAGAAAAATTTGGTTCTCAATTATTGCAAAATAATTTATTAAAAAATATTTGTTTTTCATTTTTTATTTTTAATTAAATCATAACTGTGTACATTAATGCATTTAAGGGGTACAATGTGCTGATTTTATATGCAATTTGGAATGCTCACATCACACTGGTTAACCTCGCCTTCACCTCTTTTACTTAATTGTTGCATTAAGACATTTATACTCTACTCTTTTTTTTTTTTTTTGTAGAGACAGAGTCTCACTTTACTGCCCTCGGTAGAGTGCTGTGGTGTCACACAGCTCACAGCAACCTCCAGCTCTTGGGCTTACGTGATTCTCTTGCCTCAGCCTCCCGAGTAGCTGGGACTACAGGCGCCCTCCAGGGCGCCCGCCACAATGCCCGGCTATTTTTTTGTTGCAGTTTGGCCGAGACTGGGCTTGAACCCGCCACCCTCGGCATATGGGGCCGGTGCCCTACTCACTGAGCCACAGGCGCCGCCCTCTACTCTTAATAGATTTGACATGTACCCTTGCATTGTGCACAAGAGGTGAGGTCCCATTGCTTACCCTCCCTTATGGGGAGACCAGGTGGAGGGTGGTGGGTGGAAATTATTTCTAATCAGCACTGGGAAAAATCAATAAATGGACTTTGGAAAGTCCCAGAAGAGATAAAAGTCACAGACGGTATTAGTTATTATTTTACATTTTGGATGATAAGCTTTTGTTAAAAGTAAAGATTAATAATGTATGCAATAAAAATCTTTTTATTTCCTGCTGTTCTTCATTAAATTCTTGATAAATTGTAAGAAAACCTTCTTCAATGGGAAAATTCAAAGATTTTTCCTTTCTGCCTCTTGTATTTATTCCTCAAAAATAAATACTCTGTTGTTTTCATATTAACAATCTTTATTCAGCAGGAATTGTTTTATGATCTAATAACCATGTTTAAATTACAGTTTTCTAAATTTTTAAAAAAGAATGCATTAACTGTAATATAAGACAATATTATAAGCAAATTAAGTTATTTTTTAGAAGTAAGCAATATTTGGCTGTTCAAAGAGAAGATGACTTTTAACTGATTATTTTCAGTCATGTAAAATTTATTAATTTTATAAAATTCTGAAAAATATATTTTTGTATATTTTATTAGGATGAATATCAGCCAATCACTGAGCTACCCTAATGAGCCAGATGTGCAATTCTCTATTCTCTTAGGTACATTTTGTTTTAAGGAGACTGCAGTTTAGATATGTTTGCCTATATTATATGTACAAATACGTAAAAATCCATATGTTAAAAATATACATTACAAAAATAACCCAGAAATAAATAGACCTATTTCAGCACCATTGATCTGATTTTTTTATTAGTCTCATCTAACAACTGATTTACAATCAGATGTATCCAAGGTGAACACTTAACTGTTCACTATATGAGTGCTGAAAAGTCTCTTGTGATGATTGTGGAGGCTGAAATGATTGGTGTGATCTAAGCAGAAAACACTTAGTAACTTCTATTGAGAGGAGCAATTTTGAGATGATAATGGTACCTACCAGTTTGTTGGATTACCAGATTGATCTTTATCAGATCCATGCAAATCTTCTCATTAGGTTGGAGGACCAGTCATAAGGGAAAAAATTAAAAGTACTGAAGTATCCCATTGTAAAACAATGGGAAAACTTATCCCCATAGAACTGGGAAGTTCTCCCAGTTCCCTCAACCCCCTAGCAATGGCTAAACAATAGTAAAAAATTACCTACACAAAGTTCCCAGGCTATTGTATCTCCCAAGCTGTCCTCATGCCAACTGCCACGCTACCATGCCAACTGTAGCCCCCCTGACTGTAACCCCACCTCTGAGCAAACTAGCCACGTTCTACTTCTGTTTTTGCTTGGCTTGCCACGTAGCACAAAAAGAGTATAAAAGACAGCCTGCTTTTCTCTTTGGGGCTGTTTGCCGTTCGGAACAGCGGCCCATCTGCGCAGGTGTAATATCACCATCTGATTTATACCTGAAGTAGGGTCCGAGTTTTTCTTTCGGGTGGCAAATGAGTTACAACAGTCTAAACTTCTGTAAAATATTAGCCAAGAAGGAATAAAGCACTGGGTACCTGTAACCATGTATAATACACGAGAGAGACAAGGTATTTATTTTGTTTTCCTGTTTGGGGGGGTTTGGGTTTTGTGCTTTAGTCTATTTTATATCACAAAAGAACTTTAAATAAACATATCTTCAAACATTAGCACTTTAATTTAAATAAACTGAGAATTAAAGACCAAAGAATATTAACTATACAGCTACATGGACCCTCAAATTTACCGCATCTTAATAAAAATTTTCTACTTCGGTTATAAGTCCTGTAACTAAAATCGGGCACTGTTATATAAAATATATGTGTTAATAAGGTATGTTTTCTAATATTTTTCATATTCTTTTTCCTATGTTATATGTTAAAATATGTGAATTAATTAAAGTTGATAAAGAAATAGTTGCTTTAGGGCGGCACCTGTGGCTCAAGGAGTAGGGCGCCAGTCCCATATGCTGGAGGTGGTGGTTTCAAACTCCGCCCCAGCCAAAAACCAAAAAAAAAAAAAAAAAGAAAAAGAAAAAGAAATAGTTACTTTAAGGATGATGTCTAAGAAAGTCCAAGGTAAAATACGTCTCATTTCTCAGACCCATTTTCATTACTCCAGTGGTATACAGTGGTACAAGTTGTCAATGAAATTCACAAATAAATTACCTCAAATAAATGTAATTGTGAAAAAGAATCAACCTTACTCTGCAAATGATAACAAAATAAATATTGTACCATGAAAGAGCCATTAATTTTTTGTATTCCAATTGGTAAAAATGTCTCACAGTAGGAAACATAATGAACAAAGTGAATTTTACAAAAAAAATTAAAAATAAATGCTACTAGGGTATCATAATCAAATAACTTCATTAGAAATATGGGACTTAAATAATAAAAAAGATTTCAAAATTTTTATGGCTTTATGAAATGTATTGAATTAAATAAGCAGATTCCTTTTGCCTTTGCTAACGTTTGATAAATCCTTTTTTCAAATTGCTAGATTTACTTATCCAAGCACATTATTATTGCCAAAACATGTTTTTCTAAGCAAGAATCTAATTATTGTGAGGTTTATTGCTTATAATTTGTTTTATTTCATAAGGAAGAGAGATACTGAATAATGAAATATATATTATTACACATGAAATGTGCATTGAAAAATCTACAATATTTAATTTCCTTTCTAAAAGAAATAATAATTGGTGTTATATCTTTGGATAGGAACAGAATGTGTTCTATACTTTTTAAAAATAATAATGGATGGGGCAGTGCCTGTGGCTCAGTGAGTAGGGCACCGGCCCTATATGCTGAGGGTGGCGGGTTCAAACCCAGCCCCAGCCAAACTGCAACCAAAAAATAGCCGGGCGTTGTGGCGGGCGCCTGTAGTCCCAGCTGCTCAGGAGGCTGAGGCAGGAGAATCGGGTAAGCCCAAGAGTTAGAGGTTGCTGTGAGCCGTGTGACGCCACGGCACTCTACCCGAGGGCAGTACAGTGAGACTCTGTCTCTACAAATAATAATAATAATAATAATGGATGTAGTTGTATCACCTGACTTAAACCCCATCGAATTATTTTGGTATAGAGAGGAATGAGAAAAGGCAAGTAGAAAAGGTACAGATGCATAGAGAAGAAAAATACTGAGTGCCACGAAGTAAAATATAGGCTATGTCATAAAATACTATAATAGAATGACCATGATGATGATGGTAGTTTCACAGATTTAAACCATTCAGAAATGTTAAGCAATTTACCCGTGATCACAGTTTAAATGAGAGATGCAGCTGGAGTTTGAATATAAACCTTTTCAATTGACATTATATGATCCTGCCTCTTGTTTCTTTATTATCCATCTAATAAGAAGGACCTCATTTTTCTGAAGCTCACATTTCAGCATTTCAGGAGATGCAGAACAAAAAAACAAACACTATGTTACAATTTCTCTTTCTAGAGAATTCAGATTATTGATAGGAAATAGTAGTTTTCACTCTCAGATGCTAAATAGCTTTTTTATATGTAGTTTGGAACACTGTGCCATAATAATATTTAATGCAACTGTGATATAATATAAATGCAACAGTTTAGCCATTAATATTTATTGGATTAATGATAATACAAACAACAAGATATGAGAAAACATCTTGCTTATAACCTACAAGAATTGTATTTCTCAGATACCCCTTTCTTCAGTTAAAGTGGTTGTGGCTTACAACTTTTCCCCTTTGCTTTGGGCTATTCGTAGGCATTCCTTTTGCAGTGATTAAAGTGCTAGTTTTTAGGGAATCCATTAAGGAGAAAGTGACTAATTGTGAGCATTAACAGTAAAGATTATGGGAAGAGCCATGTGTTTCATTGTGAACTCAGAAAACTGCTTTGTTAAGGCTGTAATCTGAAATTAATGAATGTAACAAGTAATAGATAACAGAAAAATATTCACAGAGAAGAAATGCAAGCAATTGTCTCTGAAAACAATAAAGAAATTAGATAGGAAACAGTGAAAAAAAGAGTTTTTATTATGCTATTCAATCTGGAATGGCTGCTAGAGAACAGATACAAGCTGGAGCAGCTGGGCCCTCACATCTCATCCCTGTCACCCTCTACACACTGTGTTGTCTCTCCAACACAGATTCATTTGTTTGCTGCTGCCTATGATTCCTTTTCTTCTCTTCCTCCTCTATTTGCCTAAATCATTTTTAGTGTGAGTTTCAAAAGGCATCTCTTAAAAATCAACTTCCATAACACTTTATTATCTCCACTGAAATATATAATTCTTAATATTTATTGTATAATGTGTTGTAACTATTAAAATATCCTTTTCATAAAGCCATTTCTCTGTACTGTAAATCAACATGTCCCCAGAATATAGCACAATACTGGCACATCCTTAATATTTAACAGATACGTAACAATCAAACAATAAATATTTACTTTAAGTTATTTGAAGTTAAGATAATCACTCCGGGATTGTTCACTGGTGCCTTATTTCATTTGTTTGGTGGGGTCCTGTTCTCCTGGATGCTCTTAATGCTTGTGTATGGTTTTCGATGTCTGGACATTGAAGATTAGGTGTTATGGTATTTGCAGTCTGGACTTGTTTGCACCCACCCTTCTTGAGATGGCTTTCCAAGTATTCAGTGGGAATTGAGTGTTGTGATGTCTTTGGGCACTGCAACTATATCAGCACACTAGAGGGTGATCCAGACCCAGTAATGCTGATATTCTTGCAGACCCATGATGGTACTGCCTTGGTAGGCTTGTGTGAGATCCAAGAATTGCCTGGATTTCCAGGAGAAATCTCACTCTCTTCCCTAACTTTCCCCACTGTCTGAATGAGTTCACTCTCTGTGATTGGCTGCCTGCAGTTGGGGGAGGAATGATGTGAGCACTCCCATGGCTACTTCAGCTGGGACTGTGGTTAGTGACATCTGAAGCCAGCATAGTGTTGTCCAAGCCAAGGGTTCTTTCATCAGTAGGTCACATGCACTGCCATGACTGTGTCTTTCTCTCCAGGGCAAGAGGTTCAATTGTCTTCCAGGGTGGGTCTAGAAATGCCAGCCAGTAACTAAGGCCTGGACTCTGCTTGGAACTTAATTTTACTTGAGGTTTTGATATGGATAAAGTCCAACCTGATTGGAGACAATTGAAAAAAAAAACTTGCTACTAATGATGAACGTATAGCTCTCTATAATGTTATAAACATATACTAAAATACTTTTTTTCTTACAAATGAGAGCAGTGAAATCAGAATAAGACAAATCAAAACAGAAAATCTCGTGTCCAAATCTTAAAAGTGCTTAGTGAGACAGTTGTTTGTAAAACAAGCAAACAGACAAGAAACTTTCTTGATAAGTCATCAAAACAAAGATACAGAAGAAAATATTAAAAAGCAATTGAGTCAACTCGTTAAATCTGGGGGAGACTTGAGTAAGAGTATTCATGGAATGTCAGTTGCTATATTAAGTGGAAGGATGCTAGAACCATGAAAGCAAGCTGGATGTGATTTCATGAATACAGTAAGTCAATGAGCTGCTGGAAGTGGGGGTGATAATTAGAAATCAGATTCTGTATGTGTTTTGAAGGTATAGCCAATAAGTTATGCTGAAGAATGTAGTGCCAGGAGTGAGTGAAAAACAGACTCCTGAATGACTTCAGGGTTTTGGACAGAAAGCATAGGTTTCCCATTGTCTTTATTCCCTCTCTGCTGCTGTAACAGAATACCACAACTTAGGTAATTTATTTAAAAAGTTTTTTTTAGTTTATGATTATGGAGGCCTAGAAGTCCAACAACATGGTGCCGGCATCAGGTAGGTTTCATCACATAGTGGAAGGGTGGAAGGGAGAAGGAAGGCATAAGACAGAGACAGGAGGAGTGGACATGCTACGTAACAGCCGGCTCACCTGATAATTAACCTGCTCCCACGACAACCACAGCAGCAGAGCTGTCCTGACACAATCACTTAGGAGATTCCATCTCCCCAAACTATTGCATTGACAATCAAGTTTTCAACACATGGATGTTTAAGAAATACATTCAAACTATAGCAGCCATGAACATAGATGTGCAAGAATGGAAAATTAACAGCTTTGAAGAGGGTGAAGTGCTGAGGATGTTAGATGATGGATAGAAGTGATAATGGGTACTGAATCTTGTAGTTTATTTTCTTAGAAAAGTAGGAACAATGTCATCACTTGAGAGAAATATGGAGGTGATGTGGGTTTGGGGAGAGAGTAGAATGTGAAAAAAATTTCTAGTAGAGAAGAGAATGAGAGATAGAAATGCAATACGGTGAGTGGAAAGTATTTAGTGTTCACTTGAGGGTCACAATAATAAAGTGAAGAGAGAATAGATAAGGTGATGGAGTAGTTTTTTCTACAAGCATGCATCAGAGATTTTGTGGGTTTGGTTAAGGACCATGGAAATAAAGTGAATATTACATTAAATGAACTACACATTTTTTGGGGGGTTTCCAAGTACATATAAAATTATGTTTACACTATACTGTCTACTGAGTGTGCAACAGCATTATTTCCAAAAACACATGTATACTTAAATTAAGTATGCTTTATTTCTAAAAAATGCTATAGATCAGGTGAGCAACTAGTAATCTTTTTACTGGTGGGAAGATCTTTTCTTTATGTAAATGGCTGCCAATTGTTAGCTAGGGTGGCTGTGGAAATGTCTTAAAAAAGAAAATTATAAAATTTATCACATAGATCACCCATTACTTTCATAAAATATTTATCCGTAGTATGTGATGCTGTTTGTTAGCATTTCATAAACAATAGAACTTTCAAAATTGGAGTCAACTCTCTTTCAAACCCTGTGGTTGCTTTATCAACTGTATATGTAACATTTTAAATGTTTTGTTTTTATTTCAGTAACTTCATAGCATCTTCACAAAAGTAGATTTCATCTCAAGAAACCACTTTTTACTCATTCATAAATAGCAACTCCTCATCTGTTCAAGTTTTATTATGAGATTGCAACAATTCAGACATATCTTCAGGCTCCAATTTCAATCCTAGTTCTCTTGCTATTAACCTTACTTCTGCAGTTACTGTCTGCACTGAAATCTTGAACCCTTAAAAGTCATTCATGAGGGTTGGAATCAATCTCTTCTAAACTGCTGTTTGAATTGATATTTTGATCTCCTCCTATGAATCACAAATGTTCTTAATGGCATCGGAGGTTTTCAGTATACTTTGCTTCTACTCATCAGAGGAATGACTATCCCTGGAAGCTACAGCCTTACAAAATGTGTTCTCAGAATATTAATATTTGAAAGTTAAAATGACTCCTAAATATATGGGCTGCAGCATGGATATTGTGTTATCAGGCAGGAAAACAACATTAATCTCCTAGTCTGCATCCAGGTACAATGGGCGACCAGATACATTGTCAATAAGCAGTAATATTTAAAAGGAATATTTTTATCTGAGCACATTTTATCCATGTGAACATAAAATATTCAATAAACTATGCTGCAAAAAGACGTGCTTTCATCTATGCTTTGTTGTTTGATTTCTAGAGCATAGGCAAAATAAATTTAGCATAATTCTTTAGGCCTTCAGATTTTCAGAATGACTAATAAGCATTGGCTTCAAAGTCACAAACCACCTGAGGCCCTAGGAAGAGAATCAGTCTGTCCTTTAAACCTTAGAAGCCAGGTATGGACTTCTTTCTCGCGATGATTGTACTAGATGACATCTTCTTTTAATAGAAGGCCGTGTTGCAACTATGTTGTTTAGTGTAGCCACCTTCATCAATTATCTTAGCTAGATCTTCTGGATAATTTGTTGTAGGTTCTACAATAGCACTTGATGCTTTGCCTTTCACCTTCATGTTTTAGAGGTGTCTTCTTTCCTTACATCTCATGAATCAACTTCTGCTAATTAAAAATTTTCCTTTGGTACATTTCTTACCTCTGTAAGCTTTCACAGAATGGAAGAGAGGTAGAGCCTTGCCTTGCTCTGAATTAGGCTTTGACTTAAAGGAATGTTAAAGCTAGTTCAAACTATCCAGGCCACTCAAACTTTCTCCAGAGCAGCAATAATGCTGTTTGCTATCTCATTACTTGTGTGTTCACTGGAGTGGCACTTTTCTTTTTTTTTTTTTTGAGACAGTCTCACTTTATCACCCTCGGTAGAGTGTTGTGGCGTCACAGCTCACAGCAACCTCCAGCTTTTGGGCTTAGGTAATTCTCTTGCCTCAGCCTCCCAAGTAGCTGGGACTATAGGCACCTGCACCAATGCCCAGCTATTTTTAGTTACAGTTTGGCCTTTGGCCAGGGCCAAGTTTGAATCTGCCACCCTCAGTATATGGGGCCAGTGCCCTACTCACTGAGCCACAGGCGCTGCCCCACTAGAGTTGTACTTTTATCTGATGTAAACATAGATACCCCTGCTCTTTTTTGGTTTCTATTTGCATTTTCACACAACACACCTTCAATCTCACTAATTCTTTTTTCTGGATAATCAGTTCTGTTTTTGATCCACTCTGATATATTTTTCAGTATGTGAATTAAATTTTTCAGAACCAGAATTTCTTCTTGATATTTTGAAATTATTTCAAAGGTTTTGTTAATTTTTCTCTGATAGCATTCTGAATTCCTTACCTGTTTTATTTTGAAGCTCATTGATGTTACTCATTTTTAATTCTCTGTGTGAAAGGTCACATGTCTTTATCAGGGTGGGATTTTTTACTGGTGCCTTATTTAGTTTGTTTGGTGGGGTCCTGTTCTTCTGGATGCTCTTAATGCTTGTGTATGTTTTTCGATGTCTGGGCATTGAAGATTAGGTGTTATGGTATTTGCAGTCTGGGCTTGTTTGCACCCACCCTTCTTGAGAAGGCTTTCCAAGTATTCAGTGGGAATTGAGTGTTGTGATGTCTTTGGTCACTGAAACTGTATCAGCACACTAGAGGGTGCTCCAGACCCAGTAATGGTGACATTCTTGCAGACTCATGATGGTACCTCCTTGATGGGCTTGTGTGAGATCCAAGAATTTCCTGGATCTCTCTCCAGAAGAAGTCTCTCATTCTCTTCCCTGACTTTCCCCCTGTCTGAATGAGTCCACTCTCTGTGGTTGGCTGCCTGCAATTGAGGGAGGAATGATGTGAACACTCCCATGGCTACCTTGGCTGGGACTATGGTTGGTGAAATCTTAAGCTAGCATAGTGTTGCCCAAGCCCAGGACTCTTTCATCAGCAGGTCATGTACACTTCCATGACTGTGTCTTTCTCTCCAGGGCAAGAGGTTCATTTCTCTTCCAGGGAGAAATGCCATCCAGGAACTAATGCCTGGACTCTGCTTGGAACTTAATTTTACTATGGCTGATTTGGTACCCAAGTTCCAATACAAAGTCCTTTGTTATTTTGCCCTTTGACCAGGAGGCCCTTATTCCACGGCAGGGTTTCACAATCACCTTACATTCCCTCCTCCAAGTACACAGATTCTCACATTCTCTCTCACCATGGTGCCAGCCTGGTGCTGGGGGATCAGGGATAGATGCCATAAGCCACGCGAGACTACCTTGCCTATGCTCTTGAGTGCTGCTTTCAACAAATAATGTTAAAGCCAGGTACTGCTATCACTTTCCTGATTTTTGGTTCTTATGGCGGTACTTTCTAGTGTAAATAGTTGTCCAATTTGGTCATCCTGTGGGGGTGTGGTCATTGGTGAATGCTATTCAACCATTCTCTCTGCCTTCCTCTGCACAAATGTTGAATTTGGGGAAAATATAATATCTATAAAATGCAATAAAATGATGCACAATGAAGTGGTCCAAGTTTAGGTGTAACTAAAAATTTGATTTTGCCAAGCAGGTATGACAAAGTGTGACAGGGCAAGGAATCTAATGGTATTTAGAAGGGGAATTTAAAGTCAATGACCATAACATACATTGTATGTGGGAAAGAGGAGAGGTCATTAAAGACAGATGACAAGAAAAGTAGAATCATTACACAGAAGAAGGTCTGTGTGACTAAAGAAGGTCTGTGTGACTAAAAAAATGCCGGTATTAGGGCAACAAAGGGAGTAATCTGGAAGTATCAGAACAGATGTAACAATTTAATATAACAGGCATCTGAAATCTGTAAAACCATGCTAATTATTGAAGATGATATTTTTTATGAATGTTTGAAGCAATGCATTAATAAAGAGTTTGTGAACAAACAAGTTTACATACATGTTTGATGAAAGCGAGAAATGAGGAAGGTATTGTGCAGCTGGGTCTCCACATTCCTGAGATCTCATGTTAGATTTCTGCGTTGATTAGGTGATGAATCAGAAATCTCTTTTAAAAAGAGAACTAATGAGGTAATAAAATAAAATATTTTATTTTTAGAAAGATGGTATTTTTTTAGAAATAGGAAAAGCAAATTTTCCTATTCTTTACAAAAAAAAAAAAAAGAAGATAAAAAATATCATCTCCAGGAGAGTACTTCTTTTAAGTTAAAGGTCACAATTTATTCAATAGGCAAGGGAATTTCTACTTCCTCAAAATTAATTTTTTAAGCATAGAGACCATGAAGAGGTGCGATTCATGTTGTTCCGGTAGACTGCCTTGTGATATATATGAATTTCAACAACATGTGGTAGAACTCATACAGAGAAGGAAGTTACAAACCTTGAAGTAAGATTGCAAATACTTGTCACTTGGGAAAAGAAAAAAATCAATGGTATGGGGGAAAGAATATTTCCTACATCATAATTAAATTAAAAAAAGGTATCCCAATTAGCATTAATTGAAACAAGTATTTGCTGTTTCTCAGAATTTATACAGAGGAATACTTTTTAAAAAATTAGTCTTATGCATGTCATTCATGAATTTTCAAGTTAATGTTAATCAGATTGATTTCAGTAACAAAAGAGGATTTCTTTCATTTTGATATATATAAAAAACTCAAAGTCATAATAGATATATTGTTCTACTGTAGATTTTTTTAAACTTCTGAACCATCAGAGAAGGTGAAAAACAGCCAAAGAAAAGATCTGTAAAAGCTGCTACCCATGTTATAACATTTCCTTATTGTGACATTCAATCGTTTTTCTCTAAATGGCAGAAAACCCTTTCACACTTGCT
This sequence comes from Nycticebus coucang, assembly GCF_027406575.1. Lineage (NCBI taxonomy): Eukaryota > Metazoa > Chordata > Mammalia > Primates > Lorisidae > Nycticebus > Nycticebus coucang. The sequence continues at coordinate 42,483,274 of NC_069794.1, read as the reverse complement.
TAAATACTAAAATAATAATAATAATACTAATAATAATTTCTATTACATTGGAAAATGTCTAAATGATGGGATTCAGCTATGGATGACTCAACTACCCAATGGCTATAGTTTTCCAGAATCTTTCCCTCTTTCTTTCAACATTCATTAATTGGTTTTCCCTTCATATTTATTAAAAGCTGTGCACAGTAGTACCAAGTATCATATGCAGATATTACAATAATCAAAGGAAGATGAGAAGTGAGTTCTTATTGTCTTCTCTTAGAGGTGCTGAAACCTCTTCAAGAACCCTTCCAGAAGTCCTCTTCCATGTGAATAACTTTGGCCATTCTGAGACTGAGTGTTCTTAGACCAGTGGTCTAAATGTGAGAAGGTAATTTTGTCCTCAAGGAGACATTTGGCAATATCTGGAGACATTTTCTGGTTGTTAACAATTAGGGCAACACTACTGGCACCTAGTGGATAGAAGCCAGGGAAGCTGCTAAATGGTCTTTAAAACATAGGTCAGTCCTCACCCATAACAAAGAAATATCCAGCCTGGAATGTCAATACTTGAGAGATTAAGGAATGCTTTCATTGCCCTATCCTGACCTCCCGTTGAGCTGGGGATAATATCATCTCCTAGAGAACCATGTGGATGAATAAGGAATCAATACTTTAGGAGCAAGCTGGAGTAATGAAGCCAGATTGACAGCAACGCCTAGTCACCCCAGTAGTAGTAACAACTTTACAGTTTCATATTTAACTTCCAGTATAGATACAGCTTTCTACATTCAGGGATATGATTTAAAATTTCATGATGGCTGACCACATGATATTTTAGTTACGGATAACCAATTTCTTGATTGGCATGCCATAAAAATGATTTCAAATACATTTAAAAAACAGTAAAACTTGTGATATTTACTTCCTAGCACTGAGAGGGTATTGACAATTGGGTTAGAAAAGGCGTTAATAATTTTCTTTTTCATTTTATAGCACAGCAATACTTTAAAATGGTTTTTACATGGGTGTGCATGTGAATTTAAAGAAATTATTCTTGCTACAAAGAGCCTAAGGTGTGAACTTCCTAAGGAAAAGAACCATTTTTATTTTCATACCACCTGCTCTCTTTCCAAATTCCCAATGCTTTGGATGCTTTTATATAAGATATTAAATAATTGTCTTTAAATAAATAAAATTTAAAATAGTTCATATTCATTTCCTTTTAAATATTATAGAACAATAGTGTGTAGCATATTTAAGGTAAAAGAAATGTATTTCATTGTTATGTAACAATTTTATCATGTGACATCAAAGTAAATGTTCTAGAATTAAGTCTTTTTATTTAATTCTAGCTTTTATTGGAGATGGGATAGCATTATAGAATTCCAAAACCATAAGCAGAAGAGTATATGAAATCCTCAAACGATAACTGTGGCTCAGGGAGGATAAGTAATTTTTTCTAGATCCCACAGCTGGAATAATTGAGACAGAACTACAATCTCAGAACTGCTATCTCATAACCTGCTGTTTGCATTTGTTAGTTATCTTTTTGAAAAAAAACAAAAAACAATGTTGGCTATAGAAAAATAAGAGATGGAGAGAAGAAATTTGCACATTTTACATTTCAGATTTCTTGAAGATGAACATGCACAGAGGAATGCTATGAGTCCTTTGATGATACCAGTGATAGTAGATTTTGCAGAGCTAACAAAACAACCACAATAAATTATATGCAACACTTTCTACACAGTGAAAAGCAAATTTAGCAATTACACCTCCCCAGATTACTGTTAAGGTATGAAATTATTATTTTTACATGACAGGTAAATAACCAGTATCCTTTAATTAGACCAGATTAAGAGAAGTGAAATACTTCGAAGACAGCAATGGAATGAAATAGCATCTTTCATCAAGAACAGAATCATGTTAATGTCTTATGCTGTCTAGTTACCATGACAAATAGGTTGTGGTACATGCACACTTTAATTTTTAACACTGAATTCTAGTGAAATTGAAGCATTACTCTTAGTGAGAGCTATTACTGCTGAAATGACCCATTTAATAGTGACCATGGTATAAAAATATGGATTTAAATTGGTAATTAATAACAGTCCATTTCTGAAAATGTTACCACAGAAGTTCAATAAAAATGCTAACTAGGTCTCAAATACCACAGGCAGTGGATTGACATTAATATGTATTACTTATGTTAAATGCTTTGTAGATTTAGATACAAGAACAAAATGGTAAGAGTGAAAACATTCTATAACTAGCTTTCAAAGAGTCAGCAAGCTTAGTGAATTTTTTTATTTTCATTTTTATATCTAAAATTCTTATGTTAGAATTCTCTTTTATGAAAACCTACAGACATACAATAAATGAAAGTGAGAAAAATATGAAAGGAGATGGGGGCTACGGTGGAGATATTCTGAAGTAATGGGTAGTGGGGCTGTTGTTGATTGTATGGGTCATTTGTTCTGAGACCTTCATAGCAATTAGCTGGCCCACACTTACCCTATTATTTTTATGCCCTTGCAAAGAAAGAATATAAAGAGTCATAAAGTGACATATAACCAATCATATTATGAAATAACATTATAAATGATATTGCAATAGAACTAAAACATGAGCCCATAAAACATAAACATGGTATTTATAGTATGGCTATTCCCATAATAACCAATATGCGGTTTGGACTGGATTAACTGATATTTGTTGAGATTTGCTTATTTAATTGGCTTATCTTAAACTGATATTAAAATGGAATTGTGATCTCTGAGCGTATTGACTGACAGTATCTTAATTATCTTACAGGAAGTTAAGACAAACGAATGTATTATTTATAATTTAGACATTAAATCTTAATGTCCTTTTCAATATGATTGTTAGTGTCTAAGTTAATAGGAAGCATGGAAGACTAGAAAATATTTCAAGAGTCCTTTGAAGATAGATGCACATGTGCATACATACACATTTAAAACAATACTTTTTAAAACAGATCTTTTATTTTGTGACTAACCTTTCAAATCTTTAATATGAACTGGATGCTGCAACAGCTGCCCTCTCTGATTTATGTTATTCCTTCAGGGACTCCATGTCTGAATCTGCACTGCCCAATTTGAAGGGGCTTTATTCAACCAGTATTGATGGTATTTTGGTATTTAGCCTCTGCTTCCAGTTGTATTTTTTCTTGCGTTCAGCAGGTTGTCCGCATGGCCACAGGTCGAATTCTCAAGGTGGTAGTGATGAAAGTCACATAGCAACACAGCATGAGCATCTTATTGTGACACTTTTCAAAGGATGATGTTTTCCTTTTCATCTTTCCTCTGTTGCCCAGACCAAAGAGCTATTTTAAAAAATATTTTTATTACAAGCATAGACATCTGTCTACACATAAAACGATTAGATTTCTGCAGCTGCTATCTTCAGACAAAAAGAAACAATAGTGCAAATTTTATATGTCTACATATTTCCTTTTGAAAAAAATTATGTGCTTAATGATCTACAAATGAAGTTTGAAATCTAGAATATTGCAAATTTATCTATTTCTTAATTTGTTACTTTTGATAGTTCGGGTAGAAAATGTTCACCTTGCTAAGTAAGTTCATAGTAACACCAAAATAGTTCAAAGACTTTGTGATTCAGTTTTTTACTGAAGTAATATGTGTTTAATATCTCCTGATATAGTAGTGCAGTAATTTCTGTTTAGTGAAGTAAATGAAATAAGAATAATGTGGGTGAAAAATATCTTGTTAAAATAATTATTTATATGAGATATATTAAATAGTCAAATACAGCAAAGCAGAGAACAGATGGCCTTTACCAGGGACTAGGGGAAAGAGAAAATATGGATTGTCATTGAACTAGTACAAATTTCAAGTTATCTGAAGATTTGTATATTATCTTGACTGTAGTCAATAATTTGCTATTGTATAATTAAAAATTTCTTAAGAGGGCAGAGGTCATGTTAAACGTTCTTCCAACAATAATAAATATGACTGAATAATCACATTTTCTAATTTTTAAGGGCTTTGAATTCATTCTTCCTTTGATAACTGACTTATTTTGTTTCAGTTACCAAACATGTCTATGAGAATTGTAGTATCCCTTCCCTTTAGGAACAGACACAGACTGTGGTAGTACTCATGGAGAAATGGATTATTTTAATCATAAAGTCAGAATAATTTAAATTCCAGGAGTAAAATTGTGAGATAAACTTCAAATAAAGCTCTATTTATATATAGCTGCACTTGTATGTTCCTTTGTTTTCCCAAGTTGGATTGAAATTTTTTTTATTTAAACAGTTCTACTTGAAAGCCATATGGGATTAACTGATTGATTGAATTTAATAATAGAAATATGTATGCCATAATATTTCTGTATTAGTGAACATATCATTTAAAATGTCATCTGGTTTAGAACATTAAAAAATTCAAGTCTTGAAAACTCTCTTATGTGTGTATTTAAACAGATTGGTCAATTTAAATTGCTTTAAATTATTTTGCCTGAGTTTAAAATAGTCCATTCTTTTCAATTTTCATTCTACTAGCAACCAAAATATTGTTTATTTTTTAACCTACTTCATATCTTATCTTTCTAGTTTGCATAAATTGCTTGGTGGATGGTTTATTGAAAAGAAAATGAGAGAAACAAGACTCATGATGGTGGACGGGACGGACATGTAGCCCACCACTCCCAAGTCATTAGATGAAAGGAAGAGGGCTCTGGAACTTTCCTGCATGTGGCTTATTGGTGTGGACAGACAGCTGGACACACTCAGTGAATTGGCGGATTGCTGTATATGAGGGGTAATTTAAAACCACGGACTTTGTTGTAGAGATTTTTCCCTGCTTGGCTGTGCTGGCCAGCAGGCCCCTCCCTTACGGGGGACAGTAGCTTGCGATTACTGGCAAAACCCAATTGACGAGAATTTATTACTGAGCTGAGGGTGGCAACTGAAAGGAGAGCCACTCAAAACCATGGGGAGCTGGGCAACCCAATGGAAAATTGAAGGGAAGGGATCCTGTCCAGGAAACAGACATTTTGAACTATCCGCAATGGCGGATACCTTCCCCCAGAACAACAGGAGTGATTAAATAGACTGGAGCATTCCTGGTGGGTAATGTTGGAGGTGGCTGGCAGTTCAGGCTGCACCGTGAACTGGCAGGTGGCTGGACTCAAAAATCCCGATTCAAAAGAGAGACTCTGAATCACAAAACTGAGAATAAGGTCCCCGAGCGCTCCAGCCATGGGAACTCCAGCCGTGGGACCCTTCAGCAGTGGGGTGAGCCACCAGCAGCCAACATCCTCCCCCACAGCAGATTGCAGTTGCCAGTTTTCAGGAGAACATGAGAGCAGAGAGGAAAGATTTGTGAAGTGTGGATTTCTGCAGTGAGTTGGGAGGTCGGATAAGAGTGCCATCTGGAACACAGCAGCTGAGGTTGCACAATAGTTAGGTGACAAACTTTTACAGAAACTCCAAAATGGCGATTGGCCAGGTAGGGTGGTTACCATGGTAACAGTATAAACTGTAAATCAGGTTTAAGCCTGGGAACCAGTCACAGTGACACCTGGTGTCCAGAAAGTATATTGCATTATAAATATATTCCTACAAAAGTTGATCCCTACATCATACATATGAATGTATATTTCTACATATATACAAAAATAATATTTTTGTGGTTGGTGCCTTTTTTCCTTTCCTTTTCTTTCTTTTTTTTTTGTTTTTGTTCTGTTTTTTCCTCACCATTTCCTTAAAGGAGCTATTGTTAATATTTTATTTTTTATAGATATATTTTTTATTTCTATTTATTTCTATTTTTAATTTCTCCTTTCTTCTTTTTTATCTTTTTTATTAACATCACTTTTTTCTTTTTTTTCAATTATTTATGATTATCACTATTTTTAATGCAGTTGTTTTTTGTTGTTGTCGTGGGTGTTGCGTGTGTGTCTATATGTCTCCGTCTGTTTGTGCATCTATGGGCTCGTGTGTCTGGCAGCCTTTGTATCTGTTTAGTTGCTCATTTGGTCTCAATGAGCTTGGAGTTATGATCTGCAATTCTGAACTCCCAGCACTTCCCTCCACTCTCACTCTGAGGTCTGGAGGCCTGTCCTGCAGGAGTCCAGATACTTGGGTGATTTCTTGAGAGGCGTAGACAGGACCTGGACTGCAGCTGGACAGTGCTGATTCTGCAGCACAGGAGTGAGAAGACGATGGTAGGCTGAGAGGGAATCACGCTGGAGCAACAGTGCCCCGAGGTGCAGAGCAGCAGCTGTCTTTAGCAGTAACAAGGCCCATCCCCTGGATATCCCAAAGCCACTCCCCCTGTCTCTCTGGGCAACCAGAGAAGGCCAGGCATCTTCTCATATGGCAACCACCGCAGAACAGATCTGGGACTGAAACACAGGCCCCATGAGTAAAAGGTTTGCCAGAGGCAGTACTGGCCAGGGTGGAACGCGGGGACTAGAATACTTATGTGCAGAGCTGGGAAACTCCCAGGGCAGTGCTGACCCAGAGGACCACTTTACTGAGCCTAAGATGCACCCGGCCCTCAGGGGATCATCAGCCTATAGGCAAAGGAGGACAGGAGGCTAGAGCTGACAGCTAACCATGCTGCAAATACAAACCTACAGGAGTAAAGACAGGGCCTGAGGCACAGGTTCTGGGAAATCACATCGGCCCCTCTTTTGCAGAGGAATTTAGCAGGGACAGAAACAAACTCCCACAGGGTTGTTCTGTTCTGCCAGTAACATCAATCAAGTGCGGGGCTGGAACTGAGTGAACAGCCCCAAGCCTCCATTAAGCCCCTGAGGTTGACAGGCCTCACCACCCCCTGCTGGATAGAGGCAGAGAGCAGCAGCCTGGCTGAGCACATACAGACTTTCTTGTGATTTAGGCAGGTACAAACCTCTGGAGTATCTGCTCACTGAAGACAACTGACTGGGTCACAGCCCTATGGGGCTAGAAGTGACTGGGTGTGACAGAGCTGGAAGGTGAGGAAGGATGCATCAACCTTGCCAGACTAATCTATTTGCTGGGTGGGTCCTCCAACTTCATGGAGCACCGAAGCAAGTCATATTTGAGTTGTCACCAGAACCCTGCGTTCCAGTTGCCAGAGACCTTTTAAAATCTCCCACCAGAGACAGGTGCTCACTGAGACAATTGAATTGGACCTTTTGAACTGAGCCAATAGCCTAAAGACTATTCAAGACTATGCAAAAAAAGACTTTTCTTTTCCAACTTTTGCCTGTGGGGGTGGGGTGACTTAATTGCTGGTATTTCTCCACAGCTGATACTTCACCCAGAGTAACTTTTTCACTAGGGGTGAACAGAGACCAGCTGAAAAAAAGACAGAACCACTTAGCCCCACCACATCAAATAGGCCCCCAACATCTCAGGATGTAGCACTGCATGGATTCTCAACAAGGCTCCAGGAAAAAAATCAAATGGTGTAAAGTAATCATGGGGCGCAATCAGCAGAAAAACTCTGGTAACACAAATAACCAGAATAGAGCAACCACCCCAAGGAAAGATATGGCAGATGTAACTGAAGATTCATTCATAAACAGCTGGCCAAGATGTCAGAAATCGAATTCAGAATTTGGATTTCAAACAAGATTAACAAAATGGAGGAATATTTGGAATTAGAAATTTGAAGAGAAATTCAAAAGTCAAAATTAGAAATTAGAGGAGAAATTCAAAAATTGTCTCAAAATTTAATTAATTTAAAGACAAAACCACCAAAGATTTCAATGCACTGAAGCAAGAATTTGCAGCCTTCAAAGACCTGAAAAACACAGTACAATCCCTCTGTAACACATGGAGCAAGCAGAAGAAAGGATTTTGGACCTTGAAGACAAGGCGTTTGAATGCTACCAAATTCTCAAACAGGAAGAGAAATGGAGAGCAAAAACAGATCATTCTCTCAGAGAGCTCTGGAATAATTCACAGAAGGCTAATATCTGACTCATTGGAATCCGTGAAAGTGATGAAGTAGCCTCACAAGGCACAGAGGCCTTTCTCCATGAAATTATGAAAGAGAATTTTCCAGACATGCCTAGAGATTCTGAAATTCAGATAGCAGACACTTTCAGAACCCCAGCACAACTCAATCCCAATAAGAAATCCCTTAGGCATATCATAATTAACTTCACTAAAGTTAATATGAAGGAGAAAATTCTGAAAGCAGCCAGATGTAAGAAAGACTTTACCTAAAAAGGGAAGAATATTAGAATGACTGCAGATCTCTCTGCTAAAAACTTTATAGAGATCTTTCACGTAATTTGTTAGATAAATTCTCAAATATTTCATCTTTGGCACTACTGTGAATGGGATAGAGTCCTTAACTGTTTTTTCAACTTGGCTATTATTGGTATGTATATAAAGGCTACCGATTTCTGAAAGTTGATTTTGTAACCTGAGATGCTACTGTATTCCTTGATCACTTCTAAGAGTTTTGTAGTAGAATCCCTGGTGTTTTCCAGATATACAATCATATCATCTGCGAAGAGCGAAAGTTTGATCACTTCTGACCCTATATGGATACCCTTGATTGCCTTTTCTTCACTAATTGCAGTGACTAAAACTTCCATTACAATGTTAAAAAGCAGTGGAGACAATGGGAAGCCTTGTTTAGTTCCTGATCTGAGTGGAAATGATTTCAATTTAACTCCATTCAATATGATATTGGCTGTGGGTTTACTGTAGATGGCCTCTATCAAACTGAAGAAATGTCCCTTCTATACCAATTTTCTTAAGTGTTCTGATCATGAGGGGATGCTGGATATTATCAAAAGCTTTTTCTGCATCAATTGAGAAAATCATATAGTCTTTGTTTTTTAATTTCTTTATGTGCTGAATTATACCTATAGATTTATGTATATTGAATCAGACTTGAGACCCTGGGATAAAACCGACTTGGTCATGATGTATAATTTGTTTAATGTGTTGCTGGATTCTGTTTGTTAGGAACTTGTTGAGTATTTTTCATCTATATTCATTAGTGGTATTGGTCTATAATTTTCTTTTCTTGTTGGGTCTTTTCCTGGTTTGGGGATCAGGATGATGTTTGCTTCATAGAATGTGTTGGGTAGTCTTCCTTCTTTTTCTACCTTTTGGAACAGGTTGCATAATATGGGTACTAACTCCTGTTTAAAGGTTTGGTAGAATTTTGATGTGAAACTATCTGGTCCCAGGCTTTTCTTTTTAGGGAGGTATTTTTGGTTGATGCTATTTCAGAACTTGATATGGGCCTGTTCAAAATTTCCACGTGATTCTGGCTAAGTCTTGGAAGTTGACGTGCTTCCAAGTATTGGTCAATTTCCTTCAGATTTTCATATTTCTGACAATAAAGTTTCTTTTAATATTCATTAAGGATTTTATGAATTTCTGAGGAGTCAGTTGTTGTTTCGTCTTTGTTGTTTCTGATTGATGAGATTAGAGATTTTACTGTTATTTTCCTGATTAGGTTGGCCAAAGGTTTATCTATTTTATTGACCTTTTCAAAAAACCAACTTTTTGATTTATTGATCTGTTGTATAATTCTTTTGTTTTCAATTTCATTTAATTCTGCTCTAATTTTGGTTATTTCTTTTCTTCTACTTGGTTTGGGGTTGGAAAGTTCTTCCTTTTCCAGTTGCTTGAGATGTCCCATTAAGTTGTTAACTTCCTCTCTTTCAGTTCTCTTGAGGAAGGCTTGCAGTGCTATAAATTTCCATCTTAGGACTGCCTTTGTGGTATTCCAGAGGTTCTGATAATTCATATCTTTATTGTCATTTTGTTCCCAAAATTTGGTGATTTCCTTCTTAATCTCGTCTCTGACCCAGCTATCATTCAGCATAAGGTTATTTAACTTCCATGTTTTTGTGTGAGTATGCAGATTCCCGTTGTTACTGAGCTCAACTTTTATTCCATGGTGGTCCAAGAAAATGGAAGGAATAATTTCTATTCCTTTAAATGTACTGAGGTTAGACTTGTGACCTAAGATGTGATCGATTTTTGAGTATGTTGTGTGGGCTGATGAGAGGTATGTGTATTCAGTTTTGTTGGGATGAAATGTTCTGTAGATGTCTGCTAAATCCAAATGTTGGGCGGTTAGCTTTAAATCTAAAATTTCTTTGCTCAGCTTCTTATTGGAGGATCAATCCAACACTGCCAAAGGAGCATTGACATCTCCGACTATTAGGGAGCTGGAGGAAATCAAGTTGCTCATGTCTCTTAGAGTTTCTCTTATAAATTGAGGTGCATTCTTGTTGGGTACATAGATATTAATAATTTAAATCTCATCATATTGAGTATTATCCTTAACAAATATGAAGTGACCATTCTTATCCTTTCTTACTTTTGTTGGTTTAAAGCCTATTGTATCTACAAATAAAATTGCAACACCTGCTTTTTTCTGATTACCATTTGCCTGAAATATGGATGACCATCTGTTCACCTTGAGTCTATATTTATCTTTTGAGCTAAGTTGTGACTCTAGTATGCAACAAATATCTGGCCTGAGTTTTGGTATCCAGTCAGCTAACCTATGCCTCTTTAGAGGACAGTTTAAGCTGTTCACATTAATAGAGAATATTGATAAGCCTGGTGAAGTTTTGGGGATCGAGTTTTTCAAAAGTACAGTCGACATTTTTAATCCTTTCACCAGTGTAGAAGTTGGAGTTTGATCAAAAGTTTCTGAGTGAGTTTACTTTTGTGGTAGAGGATTGGGTTGGTCGTTATGGAGGATAGGTCTGAGAATATCCTGAAGAGTTGGTTTGGTTATGGCAAATTTCTTCAACATATGAATGTTATTAAAGTATTTAATTTCTTTATCATAATTGGAACTTAGTTTAGCTGGATACAGGATTCAGGGTTGAAAGTTGTTTTGCTTTAGGAGATTAAAAGTCGATGACCACCCTCTTCTGGTTTGTAAATTGTCAGCAGAGAGATCTGCAGTCATTCTAATATTCTTCCCTTTGTAGGTAATGGATTTCATGCATCTGGCTGCTTTGAGAATTTTCTCCCTCACATTAACTTTATTGAAGTTAATTATGATATGCCTGGGGGATGTCTTATTGGGATTGATTCATGCTGGGGTTCTGAAAGTGTCTGCTATCTGAATTTCAGAATGTCTAGGTATGTTTGGAAAATTCTCTTTCACAATTTCATGGAGAAGGGCCTCTGTGCCTAGTGAGGCCACTTCATCGGATTCAAGATTCCAATGAGGCAGATATTAGCCTTCTTCGAATTATCCCAGAGTTCTCTGAGAGAATGATCCGTTTTTGCTCTTCATTTCTCTTCCTCTTTGAGAGTTTGGGAGCATTCAAAGGCTTTGTCTTCAATGTCAGAAATCCTTTCTTCTGCTTGCTCCACTCTGTTACTGAGGGATTCTACTGTTTTTTAAGATCTTTGAGGGCTGAAAATTCTTGCTTCAGTGTGTCAAAATCTTTGGTGGTTTTGTCTTTAAATTCATTAAATTCTTGAGACAACTTTTGAATTTCTCCTCGAATTCCTAATTCTGACTTTTGAATTGCTGCTCAAATTTCTAATTCCAAATTTTCCTCCACTTTATTAATCTTGTTTTCAATCCAAATTCTGAATTTGATTTTTGACATATCGGCCAGTTGTTTATGAATGGGATCTTCAGTTACATCTTCCATATCTTTCCTTGCGGGGGTTGCTCTACTCTGGTTATTTATGTTACCTGAGTTTTTCCACTGATTCCGCCCCATGATTGTTTTACACCCTTTGATTTTTCCCCTGGAGCTTTGTGGCGGACCCGTACAGTGCTATGTCCTGAGAAAGTGGGGCCCTGTTTGGTTTGGTGGAGCTAAGTGGTCCTGTCTTGTTTTCAGCTGGTTTCTGTTCAACCCTAGGGAAAAAGTTACTCTAGGTTGAAACCTCAGCTGTGGAGAAATACCAGCAATGAAGTCACCCCGCCTACCACAGGCAATAATTGGAAAAGGAAAATCAAACCTTCCTACAACCACATACCTAGGGCACCACCTGAATAGTACTCAGGCGATTGGCACAGTTCAAAAGGTCCAAATCAATTGTCTCAGTCAGCACCTGTCTCAGGTGGGAGAGTTTAAGAGTTCTCTGGGAAATGGATCACAGGGGTCTGGTGACTACACTGATATGGCTTGCTCTAGTGGTGCATGGAGTCAGGAGGAGCCACCCAGCAAATAAATCAGTCTGGGAAGGTTAATGCCTCCTTCCACACCTTGCACCTCTTTCACACCCAGTCACTGATAGCCCTGCAGTTGGCTGACCCAGTTGCCTATAGTGAACAGATACTCCAGGGGTTCATACCTGACTGAATCACAAGGAAATATTTTCCTGTTCAGCCAGGCCACTGCACTCTGTCTCTACCTAGCAGGAGGAGGTGAGACCTAACAATCTCAGGCGCTTGATGAAGGCTGGGGGGTGTTTATCAGTTCCAGCCCTGCCCCAATTGATGTTACTGACAGAACAGAACAGAAAAACTTTGCGGGATTTTTTCTTTTCCTTGTAAATTCCCCTGTCAGTTCTATCCTGCTGCCTTCCTTTGTCTATAGGTTGACAATCCCCTGAGGGCCAGGTGCATCTTAGGCTCTGTAAAGTGGTCCTCTGTGTCAGCCCCGCCCTGGGAACTTCCGGTGTCTGTGAGTACGTTTCTAGTCCCTGCGCTCCACCCAGATTGGTATCACGTCAGGCAAATCCTTTACTCACGGGGCCTGCATTTGCATCCCAGATCTGTTCATGGTGGTTCCCGGCCCCCTCTGGTTGCCCAGCGAGACACAGGTGTGGCTTCAGAATATCCAGGAGTGAGCCGTATTGTTGCTAAAAGACAGCTGCTGCTCTGTGCCTCAGGGAACCGCTGCTCCAGTGTGGGTCCCTCTCAGCTGACTGTCCTCTCCTCGCTCCCTTGCCCCAGAGTTAGCACTAACCAGCTGCAGTTTAGGCACTGTCCATACTGCTCAAAAAATCACCAAAGAATCTGGGCTCCTGGGGGACAGGCCTCCAGACCTCAGAGTGAAAGTGGAGGGGAGTGCTGGGAGCTCAGAGTTGCAGGTAGAGAATACATACAGTTTTATGCCTGGCCATATTTTTGCTAAAACACGGCTGGTGCTCTGTACCTCAGGGAACTGCTGCTCTGGTGTCGTTCCCTCTCAGCCAACCATCCTCTCCTTGCTCCCGTGCCCCAGAGTCAGCACTGACCAGCTGCAGTTTAGGTACTGTCCACACCCCTCGAGAAATCACCCACGAATCTGGACTCCTGGGGGACAGGCCTCCAGACCTCAGAGTGAGAGTGGAGGTGAGTGTTGAGAGCTCAGAGTTGCAGGTAGAGAATATATACAGTTTTATGCCTGGCAGGAGAAGGACGTGGCACCCTAGTAGGGGAGGTAGGTCCACTTTTATAGGGTCTTTTCCATAGAGTGTAGTGGGAGGACCTTTGAACTCTGCCCATTTGTTTGTGGAGCCCTCTGAGCCATTCTCATCGGGGAGGGGACTCCCGTCCACTTGGTGATGGATTTTGTTCCTTTTGCAGCTTGCCTCAGTGGGGTTGATGTCCGTTCTTCAACCTTCTCTCTTGTTGAAGCTCTAATCCACCAGGTTACTTGCTAAATTTCTGTCCTTTAACTCTCCTTCTGGATGGGAGCATCTGTGGAAAGCTGGCTTCAGTCAGCCATCTTGTCTCTGCCACCCCCCCCCAGAACATTTCATCTCAACAAATGAATACACATACTTCTCCTCAGCCCACAGAACATAATCCAAAATCAATCACATCTTAGGTCACAAGTCTAACCTTAGTACATTTAAAGGAATAGAAATTATTTCTTACATCCTCTCGGATCACCATGAATTAAAAATTGAACTCAGTAACAAAAGGAATCTGCACACTCATACAAAAACATGGGAGTTAAATAACCTTATGCTGAATGATAGCTGGGTCAGAGATGAGATTAAGAAGGAAATCACCAAATTTTTGGAACAAAATGACAATGAAGACATGAATTATCAGAACCTCTGGGATACTGCAAAGGCAATCCAAAGAGAAAATTTATAGCACGGCAAGCCTTCCTCAAGAGAACGGAAAGTGAGGAAGTTAACAACTTAATGAGACATCTCACGCAACTGGAAAAGGAAGAACATTCCAACCCCAAACCAAGTAGAAGAAAAGAAATAACCAAAATTAGAGCAGAATTAAATGAAATTGAAAACAAAAGAATTATACAACAGATCAATAAATCAAAAAGTTGGTTTTTTGAAAAGGTCAATAAAGTAGATAAAGCTTTGGCTAACCTAACCAAGAAAAAAAGAGTAAAATCTCTAATTTCATCAATCAGAAATGACAAAGATGAAATAACAACAGATTCCTCAGAAATTCAATAAATCCCTAATGAATATTACAAGAAACTTTATTGTCAGAAATATGAAAATCTGAAGGAAATTGACCGATACTTGGAAGCATGTCACCTTCCAAGACTTAGCCAGAATCAAGTGGAAATGTGAACATGCCAATATCAAGTTCTGAAATAGCATCAACCATATGAGATCTCCCTAAAAAGAAAAGCCTGGGATCAGATGGCTTCACATCAGAATTCTACCAAACCTTTAAAGAGGAACTAGTACCTATATTACTCAACCTGTTACAAACAATAGAAAAAGAAGGAAGACTACCCAATACGTTCTATGAAGCAGACATAACCCTGATCCCCAAGCCAGGAAAAGACCCAACAAGAAATGAAAATGATAGACCAATATCACTAATGAATATAGATGCAAAAATATTCAACAAGATCCTAACAAACAGAATCCAGCAACATATCAAACAAATTATACATCATGACCAAGTTGGTTTTATCCAAGGGTCTCAAGGCTGGTTTAATATATGTAAATCCATAAGTATAATTCAGCGCATAAACAAATTAAAAAACAAAGACCATATGATTCTCTCGATTGACACAGAAAAGGCTTTTGATAATATCCAGCATCCCTTCATGATCAGAACACTTAAGAAAATTGGTATATAGCCGAGCGTTGTGGCAGGCGCCTGTAGTCCCAGCTACTCGGGAGGCTGAGGCAAGAGAATTGCTTAAGCCCAGGAGTTGGAGGTTGCTGTGAGCTGTGTGAGGCCATGGCATTCTACCGAGGGCTATAAAGTGAGACTCTGTCTCTACAAAAAAAAAAAAAAAAAAAGAAAATTGGTATAGAAGGGACATTTCTTTTTTTATTTTATTTTATTTTTTTTTATTAAATCATAGCTGTGTACATTAGTATGATCATGGGGCACCATACACTTGGTTCATAGAACGTTTGACACATTTTCATCACACTATTTAAAATAGCTTTCCTGGCATTTTCTTAGTTATTTTGCTAAGACCTTTATATTCCACATTTACTAAGATTTACATATACCCTTGTAAGATGCACCGCAGGTGTAATCCCATTAATCCCCCTCCATTCACCTACCTCCCCCCTCCCTCTCCTCCCTTTCCCCCTTCTCCCTATTCTTAGGTTGTAACTGGGTTATAGCTTTCATGTGAAGGTCCTACATTAGTTTCACAATAAGGGTGAGTACATTGGGTACTTTTTCTTCCATTCTTGAGACACTTTACTAAGAAGAGTCCATTTACAGCAAATCAAAGCCAATATCGTATTGAATGGAGTTAAACAGAAATCATTTCCACTCAGATCAGGAACTAAACAAGGCTGCCCATTGTCTCCACTGCTCTTTAACATTGTGATAGAAGTTTTAGCCATTGCAATTAGGGAAGAAAAGGAGATCAAGGGTATCCATATAGGATATGGATATCCATAGGGTCAGAAGAGATCAAACTTTTGTTCTTCACACATGATATGATTGTATATCTGGAAAACACCAGGGAGTCTACTACAAAACATTTAGAAGTGATCAAGGAATATAGCAGCGTCTCAGGTTACAAAATGAACATTCAGAAGTTGATAGACTTTATATATACCAACAATAGTCAAGCTGAAAAAAGTGAAAGACTCTATTCCATTCACTGTAGTGCCAAAGAAGATGAAATATTTGGGAGTTTATCTAACAAAAGACATGGAAGATCTCTATAAAGGGAACTATGAAACTCTAAGAAAAGAAATAGCTGAAAACGTTAACAAATGGAAAAGCATACCATGCTCATGGCTGGGAAGAATCAACATTGTTAAAATATCCATGCTACCCAAAGCAATATACAATTTTAATGCAATCCCTATTAAAGCCCCACTGTCATACTTTAAAGATCTTGAAAAAAATAATACTTAGTTTTATGTGGAATCAAAGAAAACATCGAATAGCCAAGACATTACTCAGAAATAAAAAGAAATCGGGAGGAATTACACTATCAGACCTCAGACTATACTATAAATCAATAGTGATCAAAACAGCATGGCACTGGCACAAAAACAGAGAAGTAGATGTCTGGAACAGAATACAGAACCAAGAGATGAATCCAGCTACTTACTGTTATCTGATTTTTGACAAGCTAATTAAAAACATTCAGGGTGGCGCCTGTGGCTCAAGGAGTGGGGCGCCGGTCCCATATGCCAGAGGTGGCAGGTTCAAACCCAGCCCCAGCCAAAAACTACAAAAAAAAAAAAAAAAACCATTCAATGGGGAAAAGATTCCCTATTTAACAAATGGTGCTGGGTGAACTTGCTGGCAACCTGTAGAAGACTAAAACTGGACCCACTCCTTTCACCATTAACTAATATACACTCTCACTGGATTAAAGATTTAAACTTAAGACTTGATACTATAAAATTACTAGAAGAGAGTGCAGGGAAAACCCTTGAAGAAATTGGTCTGGGCGAGTATTTTATGAAGAGGACCCCCAAGGCAATTGAAGCAGCTTCAAAAATACACTACTGGGACCTAATCAAACTAAAAAGCTTCTGCACAGCCAAGAACACAGTAAGTAAAGCAAGCAAACAGCCCTCAGAATGGGAGTTGATATTTGCAGGTTATGTCTCTGACAAAGGTTTAATAACCAGAATCCACAGAGACTCAAATGTAAAACAAGAGAAGAAGAACTGATCCCATCGCAGGCTGGGCAAGGGACTTGAAGAGAAACTTCTCTGAAGAAAACAGGCAGACAGCCTACAGACTTATGAAAAAATGCTCATCCTCTTTAATCATCAGAGAAATGCAAATCAAAACTACCTTGAGATACCATCTAACTCCAGTAAGATTAGCCCATATCACAAAATCCCAAGACCAGAATTGTTGCCGTGGATGTGGAGGAAAGGGAACACTTCTGCACTGCTGGTGGGAATGCAAATTAATACATTCCTTTTGGAAAGATATTTGGAGAACACTTAGAGATCTAAAAATAGACCTGCCATTCAATCCTATAATTCCTCTACTAGGTATATATCCAGAAAACCAAAAATCACATTACAACAAAAATATTTGCACCAGAATGTTTATTGCAGCCCAATTCACAACTGCTAAGTCATGGAAAAAGCCGAAGTGCCCATAGATCCACGAATGGATTAATAAACTGTGGTATATGTACACCATGGAATTTTACGCAGCCTTAAAGAAAGATGGAGACTTTACTTCATTCATGTTTACATGGATGAAGCTGGAACATATTCTTCTTAGTAAAGTATCTCAAGAATGGAAGGAAAAGTATCCAATATACTCAGCCCTACTATGAAACTAATTTTTGGCTTTCATATGAAAGCTATAACCCAGTTATAACCTAAGAATATGGGAGGGGAGGGAGGAGGGAGTATGGGTGGATGGAGGATGATAGGTGGGATTACACCTGTGATGCATCTTACAAACTTAGTAAATGTAGAATATAATTGTTTTAACACAATAACTAAGAAAATACCAGGAAGGCTATGTTAATCAGTGTGATGAAAATGTGTTAAAATGTTTATAAAACCAATGTATGGTGCCCTATGATCGCATTAATATACACAGGTATGATTTAATATTAATAAAAAAAGGAAAAGAAAATGAAATACACAGTTAGTGTTCCAGGAATCCTTTACCTATTGGACAAAATTGGACAAAATATTTTGTCCTATTGGACAAAATATCCTCTACACTGCCCCTCAGAGCCATTCTTGAAAGTTTTGTAATACCTCAGGAATCCTTTTGTATACTCAGATAATTTCAGGGTTTACTTGTGGCATACGCTCGCCAATATTATAAGGAAAATAGAAAAAGAAAGTATATCACTACAGCAGAATAGAATAGTATTATATATCTTTAAGCTGTAAATAATTTATTTGTGAATTTAAGTTATTCCTGTATTTCAAGTCCAGCATATGGCTGCAATTTATTTTAAAAGACGAAATAATTTTTCCTAATAAATTATGTGTACTGCTTTCAATCTCCAGAAGATACAGGTTTTTAGTACTATAAAATATTATCATTATTAAAATTAATAATCATATTTTAATAAAATATAATAAAAATAATAATTTAGCATAAAATGTTAACTTTCTAACATAATGCCCTTGAAATATATTGTCATGTTCTCAAAAAATATGATGGAGATTCCTAAAAAGGTGATGAAAGATGCTAATGATAGTGGGTTTTTGGCAATGTGGGATATACAATGAATGGTGTGTGAATAACATCAACTGAGAACAAAGAGAACTGAGTTGACTGGAAACATGGACTTGGCAGCTCACCCTTATAATACTGTCAGAAGTTGGACCAAGCTGTTCATTTGACATTAAAGAAAAAGTTCATCCTTTCACAATTACTTCACAGATACACAAATTTTAATTACTAGAGAACTGTACAGATGCCTTTATGTTGGTGTATTAAAAAATACAAAAAAAACTAGAACACCATTTTACTTCTCTCATCTGAACCCCACTATTTTTATCTTAAGCTGGAGAAAACAGCTTCTCTTCATTTCCCCTTCTTTCATGAAAAATAACTAGTTAACAGAAGTGGTGCCACATTATATCTCAGGAGATATAATATTTACAAATTTACAAAAAGCAAACAACAAGTAAATCTGCTCATTATTATTACTGAAGATAAATTCTATGTAATTGTTGCAAATATTGAGTATGAGCACACAGTTGCTTTGTGACTTATGATGGGTTATATGCTAATAAACTAATAAGTTAAAAATACCCTAAATTGAAAATGAATTTAATACATCTAACCTAACGAACATCATAGCTTAGCCTAGTCCACCTTAAATCAGCTCAGAATGCTTATATTAGCTTACAGTTGGGCAAAATCATCTAACAAAGACTATTTTATAATAACATGTTGACTATTTCATGTAATTTATTGAAGGTTGTACTGAAAGTGAAAATAGAATGTTTGGATGGGTGCTTTGAAGTATATTTTCTATTGAATGCTTATAGCTGCCACACCATTATAAAGTTGAAAAATTGTAAGTCTAACCATTGTAAGTCAGAAACGATCTGTACTGAATCATTGCTACTAAGAGAAGTACAGAGTTAAATTTCTGCGAGCATCCAGTTATGATGTTTCAGTCAACAAATCAACACATAACCTTACTTTATGTGTTTTCCTTTTAAAGACACTTTACAATATATATTTTTGATTCATTGACATTGAACTTATGGCCAACAGTGCTATAATTCATGTCTGAAGAAGCCCATCTAACACATATATTTTCTCCATAAGACACATCATGGTCTTTTTGTACTTAGGAATACTACACAGCTTTTGAGCACCATGGTTTGCAGGCATTTTAAACAGCAAAATCACCACCAACAAAATTCAAACAATGCAAAAAACATTGTGCTAAATAATCTAAGAATGATAGACATACGGTGTGAAAGCAGAAATGAAATGGTAGAACATAGTTTTGTTGACCACAGCTAAGAATGTGTAGGTCAATGACCCAAACTTCTCACAAATGACTGTGAAATCACTATTAAGTATTAATTTTGGGATTACAATATCTTTAGGCTGATTGAAGAAATCTCAAAGATGGAATCTATGAATCTCATCCCTTTCCTATACACAGTTAATCTTTATTCATAGATTTTAATAAAATTTTTATTATCCTAATAAAAAAACTGTGTCACCAAACCATGGCATCTATCATTCAGAAATAATGATAGAAATAAAATAATAAATAATAATAAAAGAACAGGCTAAAATAAAACAAAGTAAGCTGAAATAAAAAATCAACAGAGGTAAAATAAGAGCTAAAATTAAATGATGAATTTGTGTGATAAAATTTACTTGGCATGCATTAAAAGAAAAAAAGACACTTAGGAACATCTAAAAACTGATGTCTAGGAGAGGTTTGTATCCCCCAAATATCAAAAAAGGAAATATTAATATGGACAAAATGAAAAACAAAAAGAATGATAATAACAACACTATTCACAATAATGAAAATATGTGTGCAATCCAGTCATCCATTAATGGATAAATAGTTGAACAAAATGTGGTGTGAATATACAATGAAAAATTATTCAGCTTTAAAAAGGAAAAATATCTTGTCATAAGCTACATTCATAAACCACGAGGACATTATATGGAGTGAACTAAGTCAGTAACAAAAAGACAAATACTCTATGATTCCAAATTTATGGAGACAGAAAATAGAGTGGTTGTTGCCAAGGGTTGGTGTCTGGAGGATGAGCAATTATTGTTTAATAGGAGTTTCAGTGCTTGGATGAATGGTGGTGATGGTTGCATAATAATGTGAATGTACTTAACAACACTAATGAATGTATACTTAAAAATGAATATATATTTTACCATAATTAAACAATTTTAATTTTTTTTAATAAGTGTAATTTCACAACCCCTTGGTTTGAATAAAAACAAAATCCAACAAACAAAAACTCACACTAATGATTTTAACTTGAATTCTTATAACTAATGTTGTAAGTGCCTCTTCAGTCTTGGCTGGAGGGAAGATCTAAAGCAGGGGCATTATCAGGGAAGAAGGGGAGTGACTTACCTAGACATTGCAATCCAAGTCTCGGCACCAACATGTTGGAGTTCAATAATCTTGTTCTCGGTTCCTGGTGTGCTCTTGGCTAAAGAATGACCAGACCCACTAAAAAAGCAAGGCAAGTGTGAAAAGAAATTTGAGGAACGATGAATGGCCCTTTGTAATAACAAGAAGGCCTCCCTTATGATCTGGGGTCTTGTTTTATAATATCTGGATTGGGCCATCCTTGTGGTTCAGAGGTCACCTTGTAGCCACTTTGATGAACAGTTGAGGCCTCTCAGGAACCTCTCTGGAAGCCCATTTGTGGGGTGAGCTACAATTTGGATTTAAACTAATAATATGATAACTAGGTTTAAAATTGTCTGGGTCACCTTTCAGACCCTATTTGGTCTGTAGTCCAGAACTGAATTCTTTTGCAGTTGGTATACTAAGCTCTGACTGGTAGATTGGTAAGGTAGGGCATTTCCTCCTCCCCACTGTGTGGTAGTTGCTTGTGGCACTGATCTTTGTCCTCCAGGAAGGTCAGAAAACCTTACTGTGTATATAATACCAATATTTTGTCTCTTTATTGAGAGATACATCCATAGTATACATAGTATGGCTCAGTTATTTTAAATGGTCATGAAAAATTTGGCACTCTATATATATTTACTTTTTTCACTCAATATTATACTTTTTTTATCTTTACCCATAGTTACATATGAAAACAACACTCATCTTTTAAAAACATTTTTTAGCATCCCATTACATATTTAAAAAACATTTATCCATTTCCACATTGATGTATATTGAAGTTATAGCAAATGATGTTGCTACTAGCAATCTTGTTTATGTATTGTTTTGTTAACTTATAAAAGTTATTATAAGTTTTAACATATCCATATTTTAATAGGGTGAGTAAATCCTGTAAGTATTTAAGGGGTTTTAAACTATTGGCACCCTAAGTTTCAGTAGATACCATCATATACCTGCCCAAATTGATACAACAATTGACATACTCATTATTAGTATACAATGACTTATCTTTTCCCAATTGTTTGAATATTAAGTCATTTACATTTAAAATTTTGCCCTTCTAGTGGGAAAAAACTTGTACCCCATTTCAATTAGCACAACTCAGGTTACTAATAAGAAAGGACACTTCTTCACTTGATTATTAGATAATAGGTTCCTCATTTGCAAAGCAGTGCAAATACAATATTTACACATTATATTTCATTCCCTCTCTCTTTCTTATTTGCAGGGATTTATTGTTGCGTGACCGGAGACACGAACAAACAGCAGCTTTGCCGTGGGTGTAAACTCGCTCCTGTAATTATTAAGTCAAGAAACAGACTACACAAGATGAGGTGGCGTGTAGCAAAGATCTTTATTTAGGGGTTTGATTTTATACCTTTCTAGTCACATACACACTTAATCTATTATCTATTAGTTTCACCATTACCTAAATTTACCTATCTGAAATTAACTAAAAAGGAAATATCCTGTTACCACATCAACATGATCACTTTTGCAGTAAACATCTAAACACTGACTAATCTCCGGACAGGTGTGTAAACAAAATCATAAAGAAGAAAATAGCCACAGGAGAACAGAGTTAATGGAAAAATATCTTCAAGCATTCATTCAGTTTACTCTGTATGAAGTAATGACTGTGTCTTCTCCTCAGGGCAGAGCACCTATAGACCTCTGACAATATGTGTTAACATAAGTCAACCTTCTGGTCCGTATCTCTGAGGAAGGTCAGCATGTCCTTTGATCTCAGGCTTCATGGGGTGTACAGCTTCAGAGAAATGGCTTATGGAATAACTCCAGGGAAGCCAACTCTGCGTGTAGCCCAGGGGGTTCCAGGTCCCTTAAGCCTCTGGAAGAAAAGCAAGTCATTTTAAGCTCACACTGAATTCACTTTGTGTGCTTGATGTAGGATATGTTTATTTCTAAATATTATCCTATATTTATTATATTCCATAAGCCAATTTTCAGTTGGTTATAGAATAACCAATTGACTTTCAAATGTATTTTTACTCTTTCACTTATCTTTTTACTTTTCTGTAATAGCCTTTGTTTAGTTCTAATTTTTTTACTGTATATTGCTAAGTTTTCTTTCCCCTTTTAGTTTGTTCTTTCGGCAAATAATTTATCAAATAAGTTTTGTGTATTATATCCTTATATTACCTATTTAATTTTTATGTTGTTACATAGAGTTTTGTCTTTTTTTAATAGAGAATCAATTTAAGTGAATAATCATTTCTCTATTAATACAATTATATATGACGTTCCCATTTATACATAGTTATGCTTTTGGACTTCTTGTTTTGTTTTCTTCTTATATTGATATATTTTTGCATGAAAAATAGTCTTAACTACATTGGCTTCAGAATATCTTAGGATTTAACAGGGTGAGTGCCTCTTCACATGTTTATTTTCCAACATGTTTTATTTGTGTCTCACTGTTTATTCTAAAAACTGTAGAATTATAGACCAATTCTTCAAAAATATCCACTCATATGTGTACAAACTGCATTGCATAATTTTAGGAAATAGCAGAATTTTTTAAAACTACACAATATTGCAGAATTTAGAAACTTGGTATCTGTAGAAGTATAAGTGTCCCTAGGCATTTTCAATTTATACTCTCATCAACTATTTGTCCACATCATTGACATTTGATATTTTAAGTCTTCAATTTCAGCTATTTTGATAAATATCTATAGATAACTTGTTTTTGTTTAAATAACATTACCATTAATTGTAAATTTCATAAATCTAAAAAGTTATTTTCATCTCTTTCTCTCTGTATTTTCTTTTCCTCTCTGGCTGTCATTACAACAATGAGCTCTTCATCATTATAGCCTGACAATACCTCACTTCAACTGCACATAAAAATCTCTCACTTTCTGTGTGCAATTTTCCTGCTGCTACTTCTAGGATAACTTGAAGACAGGTTTTCAGATACATACACTTGGAATTGTGAAGGAATAGCAACTCCATGGTATTTTTTGAATAGATAAGAAGATCCACAGATAAACACTGCTTTCTATACTTTAAACAGCAAATTCTGAGGCATAATCTAAAGATTCCTCATATGATCTTCAGAAGGATAGAACATCAATTCAAGATGGTAATCAAAACAAATGATCTTCCGTTGACATTCTTTTCTTTTCTTTTTTTGAGAAATCAACCAAACCCTTAACTTAAATTATCTGGGATATCTTCCCCAAATAATTGACCTATAAATGACCATCTTGTCTAAGGATGTCCCTGTTAAGAGGGATGAAGCTAAAATATGACTTAATTTTTCACTATATATTCATCAATTTTGTAGGATTATGTTATTTTTCTGTTCAGATATTGCCTTTGTACTATTATCTTTGTTCTTTTTACTTGGGTCTTATGTAACATGCAGTAGTTCATTTCATACCTTTCTCTATATGTATTTCTGTCCTGCTTTGTTTTTCTCTGCTTCATTGTAATTCTTTCTTTTTTTGCAACTATTTTGTAGTTCACTAATTATTTCATCATCTGTTACTGCTGTGCTGCTTAACTCATCTACAGGCTGGTGTTAACTGTAGTAATTTCACTTTCTGAGATTTCTGTTTGATTATTTTTATTATTTCAGGATCACTTTTAAAATTCTCAGTCTTATAGTTTCTTGATTATATATTGTTTTAATTCCATTTCTAAAATTATTTAGATCTCCTCTAGATTGCTTTTTAGATCTAGATCCCTTGATTCTTTTGTTTTTTATCACATTATCTTCTTTTTTTTTTTGTAATTTTTTAAAAACCAATTTTAATTAAAAGTATCCCTTGAAAGCAAAAAATACAGAAGATTGTAAATGTGTAAAGTTTTATACCACAAATAGATCTCCATGTCAATTAGACATACAATTTAAATACATTAAATCAAACGTTTATGATTAATGTTTTAATCATAAGGATGGGCATGATTTTTTTTTTCCCTCTTTTTTTTTTTAATGTTGGGGATTCATTGAGGGTACAATAAGCCAGTTACACTGATTGCAATTGTTAGGTAAAGTCCCTCTTGCAATCATGTCTTGCCCCCATAAAGTGTGACACACACTAAGGCCCCACCCCCCTCCCTCCATCCCTCTTTCTGCTTCCCCCCCCATAACCTTAATTGTTATTAATTGTCATCATATCAAGATTGAGTACATAGGATTCATGCTTCTCCATTCTTGTGATGCTTTACTAAGAATAATGTCTTCCACTTCCATCCAGGTTAATACAAAGGATGTAAAGTCTCCATTTTTTTTAATGGCTGAATAGTATTCCATGGTATACATATACCACAGCTTGTTAATCCATTCCTGGGTTGGTGGGCATTTAGGCTGTTTCCACATTTTGGCGATTGTAAGTTGAGCTGCAATAAACACTCTAGTACAAGTGTCCTTATGATAAAAGGATTTTTTTCCTTCTGGGTAGATGTCCAGTAATGGGATTGGAGGATCGAATGGGAGGTCTAGGTTGAGTGCTTTGAGGTTTCTCCATACTTCCTTCCAGAAAGGTTGTATTAGTTTGCAGTCCCACCAGCAGTGTAAAAGTGTTCCCTTCTCTCCACATCCACGCCAGCATCTGCAGTTTTGAGATTTTGTGATATGGGCCATTCTCACTGGGGTTAGATGATATCTCAGGGTTGTTTTGATTTGCATTTCTCTAACATATAGAGATGATGAACATTTTTTCATGTGTTTGTTAGCCATTCGTCTGTCGTCTTTAGAGAAAGTTCTATTCATGTCTCTTGCCCATTGATATAAGGGATTGTTGGCTTTTTTCATGTGGATTAATTTGAGTTCTCTATAGATCCTGGTTATCAAACTTTTGTCTGATTGAAAATATGCAAATATCCTTTCCCATTGTGTGGGTTGTCTCTTTGCTTTGGTTATTGTCTCCTTAGCTGTACAGAAGCTTTTCAGTTTAATGAAGTCCCATTTGTTTATTTTTGTTGTTGTTGCAATTGCCATGGCAGTCTTCTTCATGAAGTCTTCCCCCAGGCCAATATCTTCCAGTGTTTTTCCTATGCTTCCTTGGAGGATTTTTATTGTTTCATGCCTTAAATTTAAGTCCTTTATCCATCTTGAATCAATTTTTGTGAGTGGGGAAAGGTGTGGGTCCAGTTTCAGTCTTTTACATGTAGACATCCAATTCTCCCAACACCATTTATTGAATAGGGAGTCTTTTCCCCAAGGTAAGTTCTTGTTTGGTTTATCGAAGATTAGGTGGTTGTAAGATGTTAGTTTCATTTCTTGGTGTTCAATTCGATTCCAAGTGTCTATGTCTCTGTTTTTGTGCCAGTACCATGCTGTCTTGAGCACTATGTCTTTGTAGTACAGACTAAAATCTGGTATGCTGATGCCCCCAGCTTTATTTTTGTTACTAAGAACTGCCTTAGCTATACGGGGTTTTTTCCGGTTCCATACAAAACGCAGAATCATTTTTTCCAAATCTTGAAAGTACGATGTAGGTACTTTGATAGGAATGGCATTGAATAGGTAGATTGCTTTGGGAAGTATAGACATTTTAACAATGTTGATTCTTCCCATCCATGAGCATGGTATGTTCTTCCATTTGTTAATATCCTCTGCTATTTCCTTTCTGAGGAGTTCATAGTTTTCTTTATAGAGGTCCTTCATCTCCTTCGTTAGGTATGTTCCTAGGTATTTCATTTTCTTTGAAACTATGGTGAAGGGAGTTGTGTCCTTAATTAGCTTCTCATCTTGACTGTTATTGGTGTATACGAAGGCTACTGACTTGTGGACATTGATTTTGTATCCTGAAACATTACTGTATTTTTTGATGACTTCTAGGAGTCTTGTGGTTGAGTCTTTGGGGTTCTCTAAGTATAAGATCATGTCGTCAGCAAAGAAGGAGAGTTTGACCTCCTCTGCTCCCATTTGGATTCCCTTTATTTCCTTGTCTTGCCTAATTGTATTGGCTAGAACTTCCAGCACTATGTTGAATAGTAAAGGTGACAGAGGACAACCTTGTCTGGTTCCAGTTCTAAGAGGAAAAGCTTTCAGTTTTACTCCATTCAGTAAAATATTGGCTGTGGGTTTGTCATAGATAGCTTCAATCAGTTTTAGAAATGTGCCGCCTATGCCTATACTCTTCAGTGTTCTAATTAGGAAAGGATGCTGGATTTTATCAAATGCTTTTTCTGCACATTATCTTCTTATGTGCCAAATTACTTTTAATTAAGCAGAAACATAAACTATATAGTTGAATAAAAACCTGCAGTTAAGAGATTTTCTGCCTAAGTATGCTCTAGAGAGCTATCAGTGGATGAATATTTGTGGTATTCTCATGAAATCATTAAGGTAAAGTATTAGGCTGAGTTCTCCAGAGAAATCTAACCAATAGGCTATAGGTAAGAAGTCAGATGATAGATAGATGTTGGGGTCCTGCCCTGGGAATAGGGTCTACTAAGACCTGTGGAAACTGGTGGCGATGGACTGAAGAATCATAAAGTTAGAAACGATGGTAAAGAAAGAGACATGAGACATCAAGTAGAATTAAAAGTGGGAGCTCAGGGATCCATTGCCCATTTGTGGGCTTCTGGCAATTGCCCAGAGTGTTTGTTCCACTCTGATTTTATTGAAGTCTATTTGTCCAGAAGGTAAGATGAGGGAGGGAACAAAGACTGCAGCAGTTTCCTTAACTTTAAGGGCAAACTTTAGAAATCTAAAATCTGAGCTTTGTATTGGGAGAGCCTTCTGCTTGAGATCTCACACACACAGATTATTAGGGAGGTGTTAAACTCCACTAGTTCTCTGTGGAGTAAAACGCCACCAGTGTTAATCTCTTCTGAGGAATCAGTGGGAGGGGCATTTTCCTTCCATCACCACCACAGAGGATCTTCCTCTGCCATAAGGGATATAAGCTCTTCTGCCCATATCTCAGGGCTTGAGTTACTTACTCCCTTGATCTCTGCCCCAGGCAAATGCAAATCTCCACAATGGGTATCTGCTTTGCCTGTTTAATGGGCAGGAAATGCCCTAGAAGATGTTCCTTTTGCTAGAACTTGCCACAGTCTCTTCTATGGCCATTATTTTCCTCAAAGTGCTCACAGACCCAGAGGGTGTTTGTCCCCAGTAGGTTACAATTTTAGAAAAGGCAAGAAGCTTGCTAGCAATGGCTGGCTTAAATGTAAACTAGCTGACTTTTCTTTCTTCCAACTCACTCAGCTTACTTTTAAATTTTCCTCTTTTTTCTGGGGGTGCTTTCCCTTGTCAAGAATGAAGTCTTTAGTCCCAATTTTCCCAGCAGATAGATAGAGAGATATATAGATGATAGTTAGATAGACACGATAGATAGATAGATAGATAGATAGATAGATAGATAGATAGATAAAGTAATTTCCCCCATATAACTAAGAGTTTCCAAGGTATGCAGTTGGCAAGTAGGGCCAGTAGAATTATAGCTCAAATATGAGTTGAAGGCCTGAGAATGAGGAAACACATTGGTGCAAATTAAAGTCTGAGTCTGAGTTAGAAAGCAGAAGATTGATATTCTAGCTCTAAGACAGGAAAAGAAGAGTAAATTTTTCCTTACTCATTCATTTTGTTCCATTCTGTACTTCCAAGCATCAGGTTGGATGAGGTCCACCCACATTGGAGACATCAGCTGTTTCACTCAGTATAACCATTCAATATTAGATCCAGAAACACTCCCATTGACACACCTAAAATAACGTTTAAACAAAAACTGACACCTTGTGACCTTGTCTGGTTGACAAATAAAATTAACCATCACATGCATTGAAGATAGAATTTTTCAGTGTTCATAGATTTAATCCTTCAGTTGCTACCATCCACAGTTAAAGCAAATTAAAAAGAAATTAGGAAAGTATATTGAAAATCAATGTGTAATGGAGCAGCAGAATAGTCAGAAGGTTATGATGTCCTGAAAGGTATATGAATGAGTTGCTTTAAGAAAGAGAAGTGATCAAGCATATCAAATGCTACTGGTAGTTGGAAATAAAGAATAAATATTGGCCACTGAATTTTTCAATATGGATGCTCTTGTTGATTTTAACTTTGGGTTTCATGTAAGGAATATGACTATAAGAAGGTTTTTTGTTTATTTTGTCTATTTCCCCTCCCCCCCTTTTAAGATGGTATACTTAGCTGCGTAATTCTGGGAATTGATTCTATGACTCAGTAAAACAGAAAACTAAATCATCATCTGCAAGGAGATGGAGGAGGTGTAAGACAGAGCAGAAGCTATGTTACAACAATATAGGGAAAAAAAGGGAGAGACTCAAATAGAAGAAATGTAGTATGATTGCCTGGCAGGATTATGGGCTCACTTAAGAACACTGAGCACAGGTCTGCATAGCAGCCTATTCCCCAGTGTCATTCGGATGCCTATGTGCAGACAGGGAGTAGGGTGAGAGCTGATTTTAATTGCAGTTTGCCAATATTGAGGAATAACAAAGCAGTTAAAGGGATATGTTTAGGAGTATTATTAATGAAGGATAAGAGAATCAAAGATAGATAAGAAGATATGTGAGAAAATATCATTGATTAGTAGCAGATTATAAAGTAGATTATTATATGGACATATGATTCTATCTGTATGTGTAATTATATATATAAAACACATAATACAGGATAAATTTTGTATTTAATTTAATTAAATCTTTAATTGTTCCTTGAAAAAAATGTTTCCTATTTTAACTTTCAAAACAATATAAGCAATATATATATATACTTTTAAATCAATATTAGTTTTATTATTATTATTCATTACCACAGTTTAATTTTTATGAAACAGGTTAGATAGCCTAATTATACTAAAGTTTCTTCAGGCTAGAAATTTTATATATATATTTATATATATATATATTTTTTTTTTTCCTTTTCAAACTCTTCAACCTGTAGTTTTGTCAATTTGCTTTAGTGTGCATTCATTATCTGACTAACATGAGTATGTCACTTTGTAGTCAGCTCTTACTACAGTGCTGATCAATAAAGCACCCTTTAAGTCTTCAGTAAGTCTTTAAACTAGGCAGAATATTCAAAGTCAATAATTCTTTATACACATATTTACAGAGCATGGAAGTCAGAGATTTAAAGAGAAAACAGAAGTGTTTTAATAGTATGGTTAATGCCTAAATATTAAAAATAGTCAGTATATTAACTTCCTTAATGTTAAAATATGAATCTATCACCTTGCAGTTGGCATTTATTTTAGATACTGTAAGTGCTTAACATGAAGCACTAGAATTAGACCATCACACAAATGCTGTAGATGGCAGGACATCAAAACTATCATTGCAGTTACCATAATTGAGATCAGAAAAATAAGCCATGATTGTACAATTGTTTAGGTGTCTGCATTTGTGTTAGAGAATACAAAAGCAGTGACTGAGCTCTGGTCCTGAGTAAAACACTGACGTTTTCCTCACAATTTTTAGCCATTTTCAGCAACTGACACAATATTAATTCAATGATTTTTTTTTTAACTCTTCATGATCAGTTATAATTACCTTTAAATTTTTTCAGGAGTCTTATGTTTACACAGAAAAAGTATAACATGGTGCTCAGAACAAGGTATGTTAACTATTGTTAATTCTAAAAATGGGAATTATCTTTTAAGAAAGGGTAAAAATACTCCAATAGGCCAATTTGACACATTCATGACATTATAGAAAATAATTTATTGACTAGGTTATAATGGAGAAAAAGTGTTCCTATATCTTAATTACACATTTGGTTTAGATTGTGTTCAAGACACTATCTTGAAATTTAGATTAAGATTTCTATAAAATATAAGCCATTCAGTTTCATAAAAGATGTTTTGTTTATTTTAACAATTGAAAGATTTCCAGGTGATTCATTTATCTAAACTAAAATTTATTTTTATACTAAGTGAAGTATCTCAGGAATGGGAAAACAAATATTACATGTTCTCATTTATAAGCAGGAGTTAAACATAAGGTATATGTATATGCATATGGGAAACTAAAAGAGGGTAGTGGGAGCGGGGTGAAGGATTAAAATCGACCTATTAGGTACAACGTACATTATTCTGGTGACTGGGACTAACTTTGGTATGATACAATCATCCATGTAAGAAAAAACTTGTACCCCCTAAATTTTGTGAGAGAAAAACAAATAAAATAGCATCAGGCATATCTACAAATCCTAATGTGTAAAAAATATATTTTAGCTATTAATCCAAAGCAAGTATTTATTTGAATTCAAGATTAATACAAGAATCTAGGGATTCCATGGTATATACCACAGTAAAATATACCACAGCAGTTTTTAAGCTAATAATGGACTGATAATAAGGAGAAAATGAGAAGTAAAAAGAAATTCACATAAGTATACGTACGTTTTCTAGTTATTCATAGAAATGTAATATAAGTTGTAAAATCTACATCATACTTATAAACAGAGAGTAATTATGCAATTAGTATCACAATACAGTCCAGGATTTAAATTATACCTCTGTATTCATTTATTCGTATTTTTAAGCAACAGTACAGAGTTTAT
This sequence comes from Nycticebus coucang, assembly GCF_027406575.1. Lineage (NCBI taxonomy): Eukaryota > Metazoa > Chordata > Mammalia > Primates > Lorisidae > Nycticebus > Nycticebus coucang. The sequence goes on along the minus strand of NC_069794.1, from coordinate 42,451,857 downwards.
CGATAGAAAGCTTGGTAGCTGATAAACAAAAGAGGGGGAAGCAGAAGAGGGGAAATAGAACCTCCAGAAGTGGAGGGGGTATCCAAGTAGGAAGCCCCCAAATTAAAGAAATTTAAATAAAACATTTCCCATATCGATTTGTTTATATTTATCACTTTGGTTTTCTATCAGGAATGTTTAAATAGGTGGCATACAAGTAGGAATCAATTGAATACATTTGCTCCACTCTCATGATTACTTACTTATATTGGTCTGCAGAGTTTATTAATTGTGTAGTAAAAACTATTTGATATTAATATTTGGCACATCTTGAAAATTATCTGTAGTCTGTTATATATATGTATTCATGCTTAAATTAAATTTTTAGTGAAGTATATTTGGATTTTATAACATAGCAAATGTAAATGTTAGAATTCACAGGTACGTCTGATTTTTTTTTTAAAGCATGTCAAGTTAAACTAATTGTTAAGTATGGAGAGAATGTAAATATATACATTTATCTGTCTATTGTTATTTAATTCTCACATTATCCACAAACAATACCAAAGATAATCCCTATATTATAGATGAAGCATCTAAAGTAATTGGAGGAAGTGCTTGTTTTTCCAAAAGTATCATAAACATATTTGGGAATAGAACAAATCTATGTTTGATTAACACTAATACTTACATAAATAGCAGTAAAAGTAACAATTCATATTTATTAAATGTTTTTCAAGCTGATCATCATATTCTGATATCATCATCATCACTACCATCATCATCAACAATATATCTAATATTTATATAACACTTACTCAAATAAGGCATACATCCTAGTTTGCCCAAGATCATCCTAGTTTATCCTATTAAACAAGAATAATTAGTACAAATACACATATTCAATCTCAAATTATCCTTCTTTCATCAACAAATTATGTGATTCCCCTGCTGATTATAAAATAATAATAATTTCATTATATTTCAAATACATTTAAACATCCCTTCCTTAAACAACAGTTAGGGAGATTGTGCATGAAGAAACTGGATAAGTTTATGAACTTATATAAGTTCATCCTGTCAGTAAATAATAGGAACTAGGACTAAAGCGAGATGCCTCCTACCATTGCAGTGCAGGAGATAGTTTAGCTCTTCTCGGCAGAATTAATTTAACTTTTTAGTTCAAGGTAATTAATAACACACACTTTGCACAGGTTGTAAGTTTCCATTTCTTTCTCTCTTTTTTTTTTAGAGACAGAGTCTCACTCTATCGCCCTCAGTAGAGTGCGGTAGCATCACAGCTAACAGCAACTTCCAGCTCCTTGCCTCAGCCTCCTGAGAAGCTGGGACTACAGGCGCCTGCCACAATATTTTTTGTTGCAGTTTGTCAAGGGCCGGGTTCGAACCCACCACCCTCAGTATATGGGGCTGGCACTGTACTCACTGAGCCACAGGTGCCATCCAAGTTTACCTTTCTCAATGAGGACATATGAACATATTTCTTGAAAAATATTTTCGTTAAAAATAGCATAGGGAATGCATTGGGACCAACCGAACCTTGAAATAATCAGTTGTATGTTAGCCAGGGAAAGCCTGTGAGATGGATTAAGGAGTGACGAGCACTCCACACAGAGGTAGCATAAGAAATATAGTAGCAAAGCTTTAATAGTATTTTGGCACAAGATAATTCAAATTAAATTTTAATATAGAATTATTAGTTCATCATAATATGCCCACACCCTACTTACTTACTTTTTAAAAAACATTTCTTTTTATTTTGTCAACAACTATCTTGTGACCATGTGCAAAAGATGCAGGATTAGGCTTGGTCTTCCCACTCAAAGATTTTACTTCTTAGCATATCTCATGGTCTGTTATATCCAATCCTGATTTCCCTTTTATTTTAATGCTATCCCTCTAGCATCAAGTCCTTTCAAATATTTAGCAAAGCCTCTGCATTTTGCAAGAAGTATACAGCATGTGTGTGTGCTTGTATGTGAGTGAATGAATACCCATACTGGGTGTTAACATGTTTGTGTATAAACATGTACATTGTGTGTGCACATGTAGGTTTATGTGTGCTTGTGTATATCTATTTTTTACACACACTTAAATGTGCACGTGCACAATTTGAACTGGTAAAACTTCAAAACTGTAAGTCTTAACATTTTCTAAAATTTTACTACTTTATTATAGTAATGTGGAACTTTTATTTTTCCTTATATACTTCATAAGCCTTAACACATTTCAGTGCCTGTTATATATATATATATATATATATATATATATCCACATATTTATTGCATGGAGGAATGAGGACTTGGGTTTTATAAGTCCAAAGTTGTTTTTATAAAATTGATATATTTATCTTCCAAATTGTGCAGCTGAAATTGAGTTTTGAAAATAAATTTTTTCTTCTAAATTTGATCAAAGTATAACATTCTTTTGAGTACTATAGAGAGTTGTATATAATTCTATCTATATATAGGTATATTTAATCTTGTCTTTACCACTCACTCATAGATACGCTATATATAAGCAATTTTAGATATTAGATATAAAGAGCAATCTTATTGTGGATTAAAAAGGAAGCTGCTATTAAATTATCTGTGTTAACATGTGTTGATTACTATAAATTTCCTGTGCCTTCTCCATTATAATTGTTATAGCTTTCATTATTCCATCCCATTAGTCTTTCTTGCATGTCAATATATTCAATATAATTGTGAACTTTTCAAGCCTGACCTTCTTGATTTATTTCTGGAGGCTATGAAGAGAGCTTTCCACCTGCATCCTTATAAAATATAAAATATTTGAATTTAAAGGACACTGATGGAAAAAGTTCACCTTCTGTTTTTGGAAAGGGCTGCTACATTTACATGAGAGGAGCCTTTTGGCATGTTTGTGTAAATTTGCCAAGAACATAAGTAAACACCTGATTTCAAAGATCATCTTCAAATTGAAATTAAGTATACTGCAAAAATTGCCTAAGCAGTAGTCATTTCCATTATTTCCAAAATTTAATGCACCAACTCTTTATAAAATAGATTCATACCTTCTGTTAGAAACATTGGTATTATTACTCTTAGGTTATTTTCCAGTATTAACCCACTATAAATAGATATTTAATATCCCTATCACAGCATGAAGTATTGAAAATATTTTTTTCTTTCAGACTGTTTTCTAATGAAGTACATTTAAACAAATCTTAAGAGAAATGTCAAATCCATAGTAAGATGGCATAATTATATTTGAAAAACATATTCATGCAATGTCACATAGGTTCAAAATATTTAATTTTTATCAAGTTTTAAAAATATCAGATTTTATATTCATTCAGTATATTTCTACAATGACATTCTATAAATTGTCTAAGTGAAGCTTCTTGAGCATTTCCTCTTCTTGTGGCATGATTTGTAGTAAAATATTGATTATACCTCCATTTTTCTATTCCTTGAGAAACTTCCCTGGGGGTGATATTCCTGCACTCATTTCTTCTGTATAATACCATATATCTTAATGCCAACCACCTTCCTTATCTAAATTTCCAAAGCTTAAACTTCTATTGAAAAATCCAAGGCATTGGGTGTCAACATTTAAAAGAATGTTAAAGACTATCCAGTATCAATCCTCATTCACATTATGAGCCATACCTCTGACAGGGTCTCACTGGGTCTTTCTGACCAATACAATGTGGGCTGGGATAATGTATACCCTGTGCCTACCATGTAAATGACCTTGCTCAGTGATTCTCCTTCTCTCTCCCAAGAGGACCTTAATAAACATATATTGAAAATGATGATGTTACACAGTGAAAGTATCCAAATGATATTCCCTTGCTAACAATGTCTAACAAGGACACGGAGCTCAACAAAATGTAAATGTCCTTATCCCTGCTCAAATGCAACTAGGTGGTCTTCTTTCCTTGCTCCAGATAGTCTACTCTGGGATTCTTCTATACACCTCATTGTTAGTTTAGATCTTGACCTCTGGCCTGGGTTGCTCCTGCTTGTTAAATAGCTTCCCCTGAATATTCTCATGACAGCTCCCATAATTGGAGGCCAAACTGTTAAAAACTGAAATTAACACCAAGTTTGAAATAGATGAAGATAAGCTAGTTTCCACTGAATAAAGATTCCAGGAAGTTCCTGTGGGACTTAGGCTTGGTGTTAGTGGGGTACCACAGTTGCGTGGAATTTGAAGCTCACCTGTGAATTAGGAAAAACTTGTATTGTGCAGGCAATCAGATCTCCCAGTGGGGTATAAGCCATTCTCTGAAAAGTAGTTAATAATGTGTTCAACAAAACCACTTAATGGTACATCATGCAGCTTTAGATCTCCTTTTTGCTCTAGCTTGGGCCCTATGTTTGGAGTTAAAACTGAATGTTATACTTACCTTGCCCTTGCTTTTGTTCCTACAGAGAACTTAATTTAAAAGGTGGTTGATATTGTTGTTTTATTAAACACTGTCATCAAATGCATTAAAGAAATCTCTCAAGAAAAAGGAACACATGATGTGTTTAGAGAGGCAAACCAAACAAATTAGTTTGCAGGGATCCTAAATGGTGTCTGGCAAGTTTGGATTTTACAAGGTTTTCCAATCTTTCTATTTCTTCTAGTAGCTCTCTAAGATAGTATGACTTTCATTACCAAGGTAACAATGAATATGGTTTCTTCTTTAAACCAAGTTACTTCACATGATTTTAAAACTTGTTCAACTCTTACTTATGCTAATATTTTTGTCATAATGAAGTGTTTTTGCATTTTTGTTGCCATCTTATTATCCATGTAATTATAGGGTTTGTCCCTAAAAATCTGATTGTTCCATTTTTTTAACTTCTTAAATTATTCTAATAGTAAGATAATATTATGCCATATTACCTCAATCACTGATTACTAATTCTTTTTTATTTTGTTCAAATATGGTAAGAACAATTAATGCACAATCTACCCTTTCAGATGTTTAGGTATAAATAATAGTCTTATTATATCTAGGCACAATGTTGTATAGCAGATCTTTAAAACATATTCATCCAGGATAACTGAAATTTTATACCCACTGCTTTGCAAATTCTTATATATTCTTCCTCCCTATCTCTGTCAGCCACCATTCTTTCCTTCTGAGTGTTGCTCCATTTTAGGTATTTCATGGAAGTGGAATCATGAAGTATTTGACCTTTTGTGACTATTTCATTTTATCCACCGATCATCCATTTTATCACATATTGAGTATTTTCTTCTTTTTAAAGGCTGAATAATATTCCATTACACAGGGTGTCCATAAAGCTTATGTGCAATTGTGAACTTTATGGACACCCTGTATGTATGTGTAACATAATTATTTATCTATTTAGTTGTCAGTAAAATTAGGTTGTTTCCACCTCTTAGCTATTTTTAAGCTTTGCTGGTTGTAGTTAACATTGTGCCGAAGTTGAGCAGTTTTCTACGAACATGATTTGTACTTTTCTGCGAGCTATACAGTTCTGCAATTAACATGGGAGTGTTAACACCTTCTTGAGATACTGATTTCAATTCTTGGGTTAAATATACAAATATAGATTGCTGTTTCATTTGGTAATTCTATTTTTAATTTTTTTGAGCAACTTCCCTATCGTTTTCTGTAGTGGCAGTGCCATTTTGCATTACTGTCATCAAACCTAAAAGCCTTCAAATTTCTCCAACATCTTAGCAAATACTTGTTATCATTTGCCTTTTTTTTTTTTTTTTTTTTTTTTTAGTTTTTGGCCAGGGCTGGGTTTGAACCTGCCACATCTGACATGTGGGGCCGGCACCCTACTCCTTTGAGCCACAGGTGCTACCCTATCATTTGCCTTTTTAATAATAGCCATTCTATCAGGTGTGAGGTAATCTTGCATTTGCTTTCATTTGCCTTTCTCTCATGATTAGGGATTTTAAGAGAAGTGAAAAGGTCTGTCATCTTTGCCTTTTTCCTGAGCATAGTGGAAAAGCTTTAAGTTTTCACTGTTGAGTATGTTATCTGTGGTCTTTTCATGTATAGCTTTTATTATGTTCAGAACATTTTATTATGTTTTATGTCCAGCATTTTGAGATATTTTACCATGAAGGTGTGTCAGACTTTATTAAATTCTTTTACCAGATCTATTGAGATGATCATGAAATTTGTGTCTCTCATTCTATGATATTGAGGTATCACATTAATTAATTAATTTAATTTGTTAAACAATCCTTATACCTGAGAAATAAACCCTTCTTAGTCATGGCATGATCCTTTTAAGGTACTGTTTAGTTCAGTTTGTAGTATTTTGTTGTGGACCATTGCATCTACCTTGATCAGAGATATTGGCCTATATGCTTCTTTTGTTGTGATATCTTTGATATTAGGGTAAAATTGGTGTTATTAAATGAATTAAATTTTTTTTCCTTTTGATTGTTTTGGGAAGAATTTGAGAAGGATGGTCCTTAAATAATATTTAAATGTTTGATAGAATCCACCAGTGAAACCATCTGTTCCTTCGTCAGTGTTGTTGAGAGGTTTATGACTACTGATTAAATATTCTTATTAATTATTGGTCTGTTCAGCCTTTCCAGTTCTTCTTACTGCATTCTCTGTAGGTTGTATGCTTTTAGAAATTTATGCATTTTTCCCAGGTTATACTGTTTGCTAGGATTGTTAATAGTAATCTTATGGTTTCCGTGAGACAACTGTAATGTCTTCTCTTCCATTTCTGATTTTATTAATGTGAGTCTTCTTTCATTCATACTGTAGCTAATTGTTTGTCAGTATAATGTATCTTTCCAATAAGCCAAGTCTTTGTTTTGTTGAATTTTCTGTTTCTTTTCTAATCTTGATTTCATTTACTTTTACTCCGGTTTTTATTCTTTTCTTCCTTCTGCTAACTTTGGACATATTTTGCTCTTCATTTTATTTTCACTGAGGTATAAAGTGAGTTTTGTTTTTTTTTAGATCATCCTTTTTTCATAAAGTCGTTATTTAATCATTGTAAAACTGTCCTCTTAGAACTACTTTTGCTGTATCACATAGGTTTTGATGAGTTATTCCTCCATTTTTATTTCTCTAAAAATACTTTTTTCATTTCTTTTTATTTTCTTATTCATTGATTATTCTGAAGTATATTAATTTTTACTTATTTGTGAAGTTTACAGTTGTTCATATTGTTGATTAAAGTCCCCAATGAATGTGATGCCATACACATTATGATTATTTTTTTCTTAAAGTGCTTTATTGAATGAGACAATTTGACTAAATCTTAGAGTTCTTAGAGAAAGCGCTAAAATAGATTTGTGACTTTGCCAAGACATGGCAGGGAGTCTGCAAAAGTCAGTGTAGTCTGTACTCAGAGCATTTTAGTTCAAGTAGAAAGAGGAGTCAAAGGAAGGTAGACACAGCTTCTCTCAGTAGACTTTCGTCTTAATATACGCTGCTGGAGCTAACATTTTTGTCTAACCTGCCCTGTAATGTGAATGTGTAGTCTTGAAAACGTATCCCGCTAGAAGTGTAGTGGATTGTGAAGCTTTGCTGGTTGTAGTTAACATTGTCCCCAAGCGGAGCAGTTTTCTATGAACGTGATTCGTTCTTTTCTGCGAGCTATACAGTATGCAGAGAAGCTGCTCAGGCCCTCAGGCAGGCGATTATTTTCGCCACACTTTGTACTTAACAAGGCTTGCTTGAAGACTGAGTCCAGTTTGAGATGGGTGCTTCAAGAGCAGAAGAAAACGGTGCGTCCTCGACGTATTCTTGGAGTCACACAGAAAAACATCTGGACGCAGGGATCAAGCCCCTGGAGAACTAAGGAGGATAGCAGCAAACACGTGTCTGTGCACAGAAGTCAGAGAGTGGAAACTGCTGTCTCAACGTCGCAGAAAGTGAAGGAAAGCCGGAAGAGATTTTGCCTGTTTAAGGGTGGTGCTTAATGGAATCAGCATTACAGGTCGTTTGTTTTACACCGTTTTCAAAGAACTTTTTTCTTCCTTCATTCCTAATAAGATATATGGGAAAGCCTTAGAAAAATGCAGAACACATCCCGAGGTGATTGGCATGTTTGGCAAGCCTGTTAAAGGTTACAGGGAGAGGACAAGGCGAGGCCGGAGGCAGCAGGTCAGTTTCACTGAATACGTAAAAGATGTGAAATTCTACGTTGAGGGCCCTGAGCCGGGGAAGCAGGGAACCGTGCACGTGGAAGTTAAGCAGGACCCAGAAAATGGTGAATGTGATTTTCAATACGTATTTGTAGAAGTTGAATCCTACCCTAGAAGAACTATTGTCACTGAAGATAATCCATTCCAAGAAAATTAAAAAAAAGAGATCATGCTGTTTCCAGATGGATATGGACTGGTGCCAACTCACTGCTCTTCTCTTCACAGCTCTCTTCCCTAAGCTGTTCGAAAGAATAAGATGGAAAGAGTGCATAGCTTATAAAAGTGAATGTAATAGAGTATTTGTGGAATTTAGACAACCTAGAGATTTTCTTGAGTAAAAATGTGAAATCAAGCATATTTTAACTCATTGAATTGTTAATCATGGTGACATTTATGCTCTATTTAGCATCTTTTGTGATGAGAAATTTTTGTTAATGGAAATTTTACATCGTGTAAATAAAATAGATTTTAGTGTTTGATGCTTTTTATATTATATGCAAAAACTGCAATGTAAAATTAAAATTAGGAAAAAGTGGAAAAAATAAAATAGATTTGTGAGAGTTGTAAAATGGTGGGGACATGGGATACATCTATATCAGTGATACTTGATTTAGCCAATGGATATGTATCTTTAAATATGTGCATAAAATATATGCTGACTACTACAGTCAGCAGTCAAACTATTATAATTTAAACAGACGAAAGTCTCTTTACCTTTGAGACTTCTCATGGGGTCATTTAGCCAGAACTCAGTTGTTACATTTAGCAGGCATGGATACTCCAAAGTTACATTTAGCAGAGGGAACTCAGTTAAGGAATGGCTATAATCCCTTTCATTCCCAGGCCTCAGAAACTTACATGAAATTGACCAGGCCTAGGAAAGTTGGGGTTCCCTGTGCAGTCAGAAGTGCAAGTCCCTAGCAGTTGTATGAACCCTCCAGCTACTGGAGCTTCCTGTGGGGACCCCCCCTCCCCCCCACTCTCTAGGTTATGCAGGCTGGCCTGGCTGCAGACTGAGCTGGCTGGGGTGCCACCTGTCCTGTATCAATAAGAATACCAAAAGATAAGATGGGTCACCATTAGAAATGTCACAGAATAGTAGTGGGGGAAGTACATGTATTCATAGCTTCAAACATACTGTTGTGTGACTGTTTTGAGCAAATGCAGTTTAGCTTTAACATCTACTGTGATAGAGCAAGTGTGTCTTTTGATGCAGAGAAACCTAAGCTTACATGTAAAGGAGTTAATTAGGAAACTCGCAGTATTTAAAGTTAAAGAAAAAAAAAAAAACCTAGGAAAACCTTTTGTTGAATTTATTTTTTCAATATGAGCGGTAGCATGCCCACAGGTCTGTGTTCTATTTCACTAAGCTCCCCTTGCATATGAAACACTGTACTAGATCTTATAAAATTTAGAAACATGGACAGGGAAATTCTGAATCTCAAAAAATTTTACCTTCCATTTGTTCGTTTTTGTTTGATTATATCTATAATGATAGAAGTAATAAATTGTTATTTATATCCTTTTTTTTTTTTCTTTTTTTGAGACGACAGTGTCTCAGGCTGTTGCCTTGGGTTGAGTACTGTGGTGTCACAGCTCACAGCAACCTCAACCTCTTGGGCTTAAACCATTCTCTTGCCTCAACCTCCCAAGTAGGTGGGAATACAGGCACCTGCCACAATGCCTGGATTTTTTTTTTTTTTTTTTTTAGTTGTCATTGTTGGTTAGCTGGCAGGGGCTGATTTCAAACCCGCCAACCCCAGTGTATGTGGCCACTGTCCTGCGGACAGATCTACAGGCACCACCAATATTTATATATTATATCCTTTATATGTTTATATCCTTTTTTCATTCATCAAAATGTATTTAGACAAAAGCAACTACCAGGCTTAATAATCAGTTGACAAAATATGCTATGTGCATTATAATACATACTTTTCAGTTATTTTATATATTTCCTATATCCGGTTTAAAGTTTCTTCATTCATCTAAGCAATTTATCTTCATTAGGTGCTAATAATTCTATCAGGTGACTTAGAAACTTTTGTTTTTACTAGATTTGGCATTTATAATCCTAAAGGAATTTACAATCTGGCTAGGCAAAATAAGCTTATGTAAGCCAGATATATGACAATATAATAGAATTTTCTATTTAAAGTTAGAATGCACAAGGTAGACAGTAGTGATATAAGAGTTCAGAGGAAGAGAGCAGTTGATCAGAGAAGAGTTTGCGGGGTGAGTTAGTTGGAGTTACTTGAAGTATTAAAAGACTGATTTGATTTCTCAAAGTGATGCTTTTATTGAAGCAAATGACACACTTATTAATGACATAGGCTTCCATTATCTGATTAAACACTTGACTTTACTGACCTGTTACTTTACCTTTGAGACTTCATTTCTTACCTGGCTAGCACAATTCTCACCCTGTGAAAAGGAAGGTCAATGCTAATCAGAATACTTTTCACAAGGTTATATAAAATGTTATCTATTCTTGAAAACTTTTCCTTTTTTATAGAAATATGTTTTCTCTTGCTTTAACTACTTAAAAAAAGGAATGGTAGGTTTTTTTGTTAAAGCTGGATGCAGATAGTAAAATGCATGAGTGCTTATTTTATTTTAGATTTGGATTAGACGAGAAAAACAGATAACAGCATTGAGAATGCCCTTCCTCACCTTGCAATGAATCTGACTCATAGGCAATTTATAGCAACACACACAGTTTTAAAAGTTGCTGCTGTAGTAGTCAGCAAACTATTATAATTTAAACTGACTAAGATGCCCCCGGAGAACATATTTTACAAGAAACCTAAAATTTATTGAAAAACAACGTGAGTTAGGTATTTCATTTGTTATATTTCCATTCCTGAGAACATCAGTGGTAATAATGCTTGTTGAGTCGGCATCCTGTCTGATGTTTTTGCTATGCAAGTTAAACGTTCAGATTTAACAACCACGACAAGGTCAGAGTCAGGCTGATTTTCAGTCCACCTGACTATAAAATAATTCCTTTTTAAGAATATTTCCAAGTGTTTCAATGATTCCCATCCTCCATGAAATATAAAAGTGTTTATTCTTGTTCTTATGGAGACTTTCAGACATATATAATATACCTTTCAAAATATATAACTTTATTTGAAAGTATCATTTTACATTAAAAATAAGTATGTGGTTTAACGCTAATAAGTATGGTAAGGTGTACCTGGTAAGCAATACACAGTAACAAAATCATGAAAATAAAGCCATCAAGATTTTAAAAAAAATTCCTTTTCTGTGAATTAACAAGGAGATATTTTAAAATTTTATTTAATAAAAGTATACTTTTTATATAAGTTGTTTTTAAAATTAAAAATAAATCTGATGGTCAAAAATAAAAATGGGAAAAATTGAGATACTTATCTTAGAATATGTTCAATAGTCCTATATGATTTTCCATCATTCAAATTCATGTATAAAGTGAATAAACAATCTGGTTTGTCAGATTTAAACCTTAGTTTTAGCATCACTGTTGTTACTACGAGTTTTACTCTAAACAGGAAATTTGGGTAATAAATTATACGGTCACATTTTTATGGGAAATATTCAAGGAGCATTCCATCCTTTATGTGGCTTATGACTTTAGAACTAGTTCCTATAAACATTTTATATTATCTTAGAGGAATAACATTACCATTTGAAAAGTTTCAACAGAAACAGCAGGTATGGAAAATTAAAAATGTTAAAGAAACAAAACTTCATAATAATCACTAGTGAAGAATGTGATTGCATTTTTTCACTTTAGTTATAAAGGTAAACATGAGCATTTACTACTTTATAATAAACTTAAGGAGTGATAAAGGATAACCAAAAATTACTGGTGATATTACTGAGTGACAACATTTTTAACACTATTTTGATGATTTTAATTAATTTCTGTATGCATGGTGTTTTTGTCTTTACTATTTGTTTAATTACATGTATAGTGTTCTGACTTTATTTTTATCTCCAAAATTGTAATGTAAAATATTGTATTATTAAGGTTACTATTAATAGTCACCTTACCTTATGATTACCTTCTGAGTAACTGTATCAATGTTCGTTTGTTATTTTGTCTTTGGACATTCAATTTGCTTACAATCTTTTAACTATAATAAATAATATTAACAACATATTTTAATAAAGATTTGTTTTCTTTAATATTTTTATTTTGTTTTTAGGAATTTCTTATCCTAAATACCAAGTTAAAAAAATTTCAAGAAAAAATACACAATTTCAGATATCATATTAGCAAATTTCTCATAAAACTACCATCATCCTTTATGAAATTTCCTGCATTTTTGCAGATATCAAGTATTATTTCCCAAACATACATTCTAATATACTTCAATTTGCCTTTCTTTAATTATTGATTGAAATAAACATGTTTTCACATTTGTTGTCTTATTTTATTTCCTTTTTTAATGACTTGAAATCCTGTGTTAATATATTTATAAGAAAATAAGCATAATACACAATCTATAATTTTAAAAGGTAATGGGTTACATTTTTAAACTAGATATTCATGTTTTACTATATAAATTGATTTTTTTGAATGATGAGAGTTCTTTATTCTTCAGACTGTCAAATAGTCAATAAATAGGTATATTTGGATGAAAATATTATGCAAAAAGATTTTACAAAATCTAAACACACAATTAATCTTTATATTCACACATACCCCTACATTTTTAATAATTATTATGGCTTTAGGAGTTACTCTAGGATAAATTTGCATTTTTTGTCATAATTGTGTTATTGATTGCCATTTGAAAGTGTAATTGCTATAATTAAATAGTATTAAAGATTTAAACAATGAACAGATTTTCTTTGGATTATAGATCCCAATCTATTTGCAGAAATGAATGAAATAAATGATGTTTTTGTACAAAGGGAAAGTTTTGAAAACCAACATATAGGGCGGCGCCTGTAGCTCAAGGAGTAGGGCGCAGGTCCCATATGCCAGAGATGGCGGGTTCACATCCAGCCCCGGCCAAAAGAAAAAAATAAAATAAAAATGAAAACCAACATATAGCTTGAAATGGGATTTGTTTATGAGCTCTTTATTCCTATTGCTGTTTTTCTATTATGAATGTGACTATCAAATATTATAAAATATTTTCACATGATTTTACAAAGAACTACCATGGCTCAAATAGTAAACCAATTGTTTATTCAGCAAATTATGCAGACTAGTGTTTTAATTTTTAAATCTATTTTAATGTAATTTTGTCACCAAAGTGACATCTTTTTGATTTGGATTTATATAATGAAAGCATGTAATATCATACTGTTTCTGAAAAGTTTGTAACACAGTTGCAAAGTTAATGACAAATCTTACTGCTGGAGAGAAAGCAAAACAGCCTAAGAGCAGTATTGGATATTATATGATATTAGCAGTGTGAGATGTTTAAGAGAATTTTCCATCACATGTTTGTACTAGAAGATATATTTATTTATAGTTGTCTAAAGCCATTTTCACAATGTAATGAACAAGACTCTGACATACATATACAGGGTGGACCTAAAGTTCATGTGCAATTTAAAATAGTTTAACATAGTAAATTCTTCACAAACTTTATGTCCACCCTGTAGTATGCATATTAGAAATATATTCTAATTTTTTCCTCATTTTTATCATTCAAAATTTATGTTGCAGAATAATAGTTTTTTTTTTTTAATTAATATTATTCTATAAGCCACAAAACATACCTACAAAGATGCATTGAGAGTCAAAATCACGTTTGGAGTAAAAAAGCCATTGCTTCTTAAAAAGTAATTTGCATCTGAAGGTCAATCCTGGCATTATTAATTCTAACAACATTGTTGGAACTCATTGTATGGCTTCTCACCTTGACTCAGTGTTGGAAGAAATACTGAACACGGAGAATAAAACTAAATTGCATCTGCTTTTTAAGCAATGTGAAAAGGGAGAAAACTGTAGAATAGATATGTGTTTTTATAATGAAATACCGATTTTTTTTTTTTTAAACAGCTACCTGGTGAAGTCGACATGTTACCTGTATTGGTATTTCATCAATTTTCCTATTGTCCTCACGGGGTTTGCATACTCCTTTGAAATTACTACAGTTAAAATTGTAGTTTGTTCTTCACGGATCTGGTAATTTGATTTGTTTAAAAAAAAAAACAAACAAAAAAAACAAGATACTGTATCTATTTACCAGAGGTGAATAAACTAAGGACTTGTGGGGCATAGAGCAACAAAATCTGAATTCTCCTATATTTTTTTCAATGAGAAATACATTTGAACTTAAGGCCAAAAAGCTTGCATTAGTGCAAACATCACTTCCTTTTCTGTTACACTACTAATGGGAACTAATAAAACAAAAGATGCCTAATGTAATAAACACCGCTCTCAATATATTGTATTTTACTTTGTTGCTCCTGTACAGTAAGTTATTAATGCTCTCTCTAATATTCATTTATTAAAATAATTCTGCATTGGACATATTTCTTCCTTTATTTTATGAGAGGATCTAAGGTACAGAACTTTTATAGACAAAAATATCAGCAAGGTAAAGTACCTCATAATACATTCCTATGTTGATTTCTAGCACATTTGCAATAATCAATATCCCGAGCAACAATATCTAAGAATTTTTATTTCATAATACACTAGCCATATTTATATATTATCGAATTTGGTAGTTGAAAAATTATATTTTATTTTTGTTGCAAATTGTATAACAGTGAGCTTCAAAATAGTAACGTATTAATTATTCTTTATATTTTTAATACTATTTCATAAATTAAAAACGTTAGTTACCTTTCTGATTTGAATAACTAAAACAGCTTATATAAATACCTTTTTACTTTGAAACATATTGCCATGTTTTTAATTATAAAAGCAGAGCATACTGTTATGTATACATATTTGGAACATCCAGAGGAGGAGAAAGAGGAGAAGAGGGAGACAAGAAAGGGAAAGAAGAATAAAGTAACAAAAACAGCACAATTCTAAGTTTTGTTTCTAGACATAATAGTTAACAATGTGTTGGTTTAGAATAAGTCACACACACATACACCTACATAAAAACGAGCACTTATTTAATATTACTAAGTGTATTTTTATAAACAACATAGAAATGGAAGTAATACCTCCTTTTGTGGGTGTTGTGACTATAAAATGACAACTTTCATGTAAACATTATTCTGCGAGGCTTACAATAGGAGCTTCATAAGATGTTTACTCTTTTTTGTATTTTTATTAAATCATAACTGTGTATAATTCTTCTGCCATGTGGCTATTACACAAGTCAAACAACCTCTTCGTAGGCAGTTAGTTTGCATCCTGTTGAGGGCTATTTGTATTTCAATCTTCACTCCTCTTCTGAAGAGGATTGAATTTTTGCTTTACTGCTCATATCTGCATTGTGCTTGTTGTTCTATTCAGCTGCAAGAGTTTTTGAAGGAACGATGGCTAATGCCTATTGCAACATAAAAAGAGAAAAGTCAGTAAATTAACAGAATTAAAAGATTAAAGGGGAAGACAGAAAACGAAATACTTAATAGAGGTTTTGGTAAAGTTTTGATTGATTTATAGCACGTATAAACTTTTAAAAAATGCCTCAACTAACTTACATTAATGATTACATCATGCAATATATTTCTCAGCCAGGGCTGCCTTCTCACTTTGTCCTCACGCGTTTTCTTTCTGTGTGTGCATATGATCCTGGTGTTCCTTTTCCTTATTATTCTAGCACATGTCCTATTGAATTAAGACCCATGTTTTATTTAACCTTAATTATGCCCTATCTCCAAATACAGTCACATCGAAGTTTAGGGTAAGAATGGGGAACCTTTTCATGTAGGAAGGTCTTCTTAATTTAGCTGTAGCCAAATAATGATTCATTCAAAAATTTCAATTATGTATACTTAAAAATGTACTTTATTTTGCAAAAATATAACTACTGTACTTAATCATTTCAGAAATGGAAACTATTTGTTGATTTTGAAGATACATACTTATTAATTTTAAAGTTAACTAATGTTTTTATGGCGCCTGTGGCTCAGTCGGTAAGGTGCCGGCCCCATATACCGAGGGTGGCGGGTTCAAACCCAGCCCCGGCCAAACTGCAACAAAAAAATAGCCGGGCGTTGTGGCGGGTGCCTGTAGTCCCAGCTACTCCGGAGGCTGAGGCAGGAGAATTGCCTAAGCCCAGGAGTTGGAGGTTTCTGTGAGCTGTGTGACGCCACAGAACTCTACCGAGGGCGATAAAGTGAAACTCTATCTCTACAAAAAAAAAAAAAAAAAAGGAAAGCATTTAAATATTTGGTTGCAGCATGCAGGTCCACAGTGCCAGTTAATCCTAAAGATGGATGTTAGTCATTTGCAACCTAACAAGTGTCTCAATTTGGGTTAGGAGAATACGGATTGCAGCAATCTGCAAAGTGTTTGAAAAGCAATAAAGGCTTTCTAGGGCATGTTTCTAAAGCTTTAGGTATTCCACTGCATTTTCCCCTATGTCAGTTGTGTCTTTCTTAGCAATGACTTTAAAATGTCATCCACAGAGAGCTCACTCGGTAATATGAACTAGGCAAGGCTGAAATGGTAATTTAAATGTGATGCATAGGAGGCGGAGCAAGATGGCAGCCGAGTAACAGCTTCCTTGCATCTGGGCACCGTGAGTCTGGGGAGATAGGACTCCAGGCATCTCTGGCTGGTGGGAACTGCCTATCATCACTCCTATGAGGATACAGGGAGTCAGCGAGAGACTTCTGGACCCCAAGAGGAGGACTAAAACCGCGGAAAACCGGCAAGTGGTCGCGTGTGTTCAATCCGTCTAAACCCGCCCACAACTGTAACTTCAGTAGCAGCGAGACTGCAAACCAGAAAGGCCTTACCTGTGAACTGTTTTGATGTCCTTGGACTTGGCACTGAGTTGAACTGCCTTGGGGAAGGCCTGAGCGGGAGTGTGGAGAACTTTGGCTGTTGTCTAGGGCCCCAGTCTGAGCCGCTGAGCCAGACAGAGCTAATAGTGTTTGGCGGTGGGTCACACGGATCCATTGTCAGTGATCTGCCCCGGCAAGCTCCGCCCTCAGGGTCGCAGAGCTAGAAACGGGTGGGAGCTGGTAACCCAGCAACCAAGTAGCCTAAGGGTGGGGTCTGAGCCGCCTTGCAGCCCTAACCCTCAGGGGCAGAGTGAGACCGGTTTTGGCACACTGGGTAAGTGGATAGTCACTTCAGCAGCGATTCCAGTGAGAAAGCTGGGAAAGCTTCTGCTCAGCAAGTTTACAAGTTCAAAGTGCCTTTTAAGTAGGCTGAAGAGAGATTTAGGGTGTCTACCTGCTGGGGTTTGAGAAATCAGCAGCCTCCAGTCGTATCAGAACTGTGACTAACATCTCATACCCCAGAAGACCACATGTTGCCCAGACAATATTCAATAACAAATACAAACTGCTTTGTTTTTGGTTGTGTTTTTTTCTCTCTTTTTTTTTTTTTTGTTTGGTTGTTTTTTTTGTTTGTTTATTTTGATGTTGCTGATGTTCTTTTGTTTTTTTAATTTCAATCTTTTCCACACAGATCCCTTTTTCTTTCTCAATTTTCCCAGTTTAATTATAATTTCCCATTGCTGCCTTTTTTAATAACATCAACTTCATTTTTGCTAGTGTTTCTACCAATATAATTTGGTTTTTCACCCAATTTTATCCCTGTAAAGTTTTCTGTTTGCTTGTTTTGGTTTGATTTATAGCATTTTTGTCTTTCCTCTCTACTTGGTGGAGGTGGGGTACTGTGTCTGACCAGGTTAGCAAAGAGCTGCTGACCTCAAGGGAACCACGCAACTGGGCACCCCCAGAAGGTGGGGTTTTTTAAGGTTGTGTCAAAGTACCCTACTGTACACCTATATTGCCCTGTCTCCCTCTTTCTGTGCCTCTCTTCTTTTTGTCAATATTCCTTATACTCACCCCCTCTCCTTTCTCTATCTTTCTTTTTTTCTTATCACTCGGTCCTCCTTTCTTTCATCCCTTTTTTTTTGCTCTTCAACCTTCTCACCCTTCTGGTCCTGTAACCCTTAGTCCACAGGCACAAGAACTTAAAGAGCAAGAGGAAGTGAAAGGAAAATTAGGGCAAGGAAACAGATAAAAGAAATCACTCATGAGGAAGAATCAGCAGAAAACTCCAGGCAACATGAAGAACCAGTCTAGAACAACCCCACCAAGGGACCATGAGGTAGCTACTGCAGAGGATTCCACCTATACAGAAATGTTAGGAATGACAGAAAGGGAATTTAGAATACACATGTTGCAAACAATGAAAGAAATGATGGAAACAATGAAGGAAACTGCTAATAAAGTGGAAAATAACCAAAAGGAAATCCAAAAACAGAATCAAATAAGAGATGAACGATATGAAGAATATAAAAAGGATATAGCAGACATGAAGGAACTGAAACAGTCAATTAGGGAACTTAAAGATGCAATAGAAAGTATCAGCAACAGGTTAGACCATGCAGAAGAAAGAATTTCAGAGGTAGAAGACAAAGTTTTTGAGATAACTCAGACAGTAAAAGAGGCAGAAAAGAAGAGAGAGAAAGCAGAACGTTCACTGTCAGAATTATGGGACTTTATGAAGCGTTCCAACATACGAGTTATAGGAATTCCAGAAGGGGAAGAAGAATGCCCCAGAGGAATGGAAGCCATACTGGAGAATATTATAAAAGAAAATTTCCCAAATATCACCAAAGATTCTGACACACTGCTTTCAGAGGGATATCGGACCCCGGGTCGCCTCAACTCTAACCGAGCTTCTCCAAGACACATTGTGATGAACCTGTCCAAAGTCAAGACAAAAGAAAAGATTCTGCAAGCTGCCAGGAGTAAGCGCCAGTTGACCTACAGGGGCAAATCCATCAGAGTGACTGCAGACTTCTCTAATGAAACTTTCCAAGCAAGAAGACAATGGTCATCTACCTTTAATCTACTTAAACAGAACAATTTTCAGCCCAGAATTCTGTACCCTGCTAAGCTAACCTTCAAAATTGATGGAGAAATCAAATCATTCACGGATATACAAACATTGAGGAAATTTGCCACAACAAGACCAGCTCTACAGGAAATACTTCAACCTGTTCTGCACACTGACCACCACAATGGATCAGCAGCAAAGTAAGAACTCAGAAATCAAAGGACAGAACCTAACCTCCACACTGATGCAAAAGATAAAACTAAGCAATGGACTCTCACCAAATAAGACGAATAGAATACTACAACACTTATCAATTATCTCAATAAATGTTAATGGCTTGAATTCCCCACTGAAGAGACATAGATCGGCTGACTGGATTAAAAAACACAAGCCATCCATTTGCTGTCTGCAAGAAACACACCTGGCTTCAAAAGACAAATTAAAGCTCCGAGTCAAGGGTTGGAAGACAATTTTTCAGGCAAATGGAATTCAGAAGAAAAGAGGAGTTGCAATCTTATTTTCAGATACATGTGGATTTAAAGCAACTAAAGTCAAAAAAGACAAAGATGGTCACTTTATATTGGTCAAGGGAAAACTACAACAAGAAGACATTTCAATTCTAAATATTTATGCACCCAATTTAAATGCTCCCAGATTCTTGAAGCAGACCTTACTCAGTCTGAGCAATATGATATCTGATAATACAATCATAACAAGGGACTTTAACACACCTCTTACAGAGCTGGACAGATCCTCTAAACAGAAATTAAACAAAGATGTAAGAGATTTAAATGAGACCCTAGAACAACTATGCTTGATAGACGTATATAGAACACTCCACCCCAAAGATAAAGAATATACATTCTTCTCATCACCCCATGGAACATTCTCCAAAATTGATCATATCCTGGGACACAAAACAAATATCAACAGAATCAAAAGAATTGAAATTTTACCTTGTATCTTTTCAGACCATAAGGCACTAAAGGTGGAACTCAACTCTAACAAAAATGCTCAACCCCACCCAAAGGCATGGAAATTAAACAATCTTCTGTTGAATAACAGATGGGTGAAGGAAGAAGTAAAACAGGAAATCATTAACTTCCTTGAGCAAAACAACAATGAAGACACAAGCTACCAAAACCTGTGGGATACTGCAAAAGCAGTTTTGAGAGGAAAATTCATCGCTTTAGATGCCTACATTAGAAAAACAGAAAGAGAGCACATCAACAATCTCACAAGAGATCTTATGGAATTGGAAAAAGAAGAACAATCTAAGCCTAAACTCAGTAGAAGAAAAGAAATATCCAAAATCAAATCAGAGATCAATGAAATTGAAAACAAAAGAATCATTCAGAAAATTAATGAAACAAGGAGTTGGTTTTTTGAAAAAATAAATAAAATAGATAAACCATTGGCCAGACTAACTAGAAATAGAAAAGTAAAATCTCTAGTAACCTCAATCAGAAATGATAAAGGGGAAATAACAACTGATCCCACAGAGATACAAGAGATCATCTCTGAATACTACCAGAAACTCTATGCCCAGAAATTTGACAATGTGAAGGAAATGGATCAATATTTGGAAGCACACCCTCTCCCTAGACTTAGCCAGGAAGAAATAGACCTCCTGAACAGACCAATTTCAAGCACTGAGATCAAAGAAACAATAAAAAAGCTTCCAACTAAAAAATGCCCTGGTCCAGATGGCTTCACTCCAGAATTCTATCAAACCTTCAAGGAAGAGCTTATTCCTGTACTGCAGAAATTATTCCAAAAAACTGAGGAAGAAGGAATCTTCCCCAACACATTCTATGAAGCAAACATCACCCTGATACCAAAACCAGGAAAAGACCCAAGCAAAAAGGAGAATTTCAGACCAAACTCACTCATGAATATAGATGGAAAAATTCTCACCAAAATCCTAGCCAATAGATTACAGCTTATCATCAAAAAGTCATTCATCATGATCAAGTAGGCTTCATCCCAGGGATGCAAGGCTGGTGTAACATATGCAAGTCCATAAACATTATCCACCATATTAACAGAGGCAAAAATAAAGATCATATGATCCTCTCAATAGATGCAGAAAAAGCATTTGATAAAATGCAGCATCCTTTTCTAATTAGAACACTGAAGAGTATAGGCATAGGTGGCACATTTCTAAAACTGATCGAAGCTATCTATGACAAACCCACAGCCAATATTTTACTGAATGGAGTAAAACTGAAAGCTTTTCCTCTTAGAACTGGAACCAGACAAGGTTGTCCTCTGTCACCTTTACTATTCAACGTAGTGCTGGAAGTTCTAGCCAACACAATTAGGCAAGACAAGGAAATAAAGGGAATCCAAATGGGAGCAGAGGGGGTCAAACTCTCCCTCTTTGCTGACGACATGATCTTATACTTAGAGAACCCCAAAGACTCAACCACAAGACTCCTAGAAGTCATCAAAAAATACAGTAATGTTTCAGGATATAAAATCAATGTCCACAAGTCAGTAGCCTTTGTATACACCAATAACAGTCAAGATGAGAAGCTAATTAAGGACACAACTCCCTTCACCATAGTTTCAAAGAAAATGAAATACCTAGGAACATACCTAACGAAGGAGGTGAAGGACCTCTATAAAGAAAACTATGAAATCCTCAGAAAGGAAATAGCAGAGGATATTAACAAATGGAAGAACATACCATGCTCATGGATGGGAAGAATTAACATTGTTAAAATGTCTATACTTCCCAAAGCAATCTACCTATTCAATGCCATTCCTATGAAAGTACCTACATTGTACTTTCAAGATTTGGAAAAAATGATTCTGCGTTTTGTATGGAACCGGAAAAAACCCCGTATAGCTAAGGCAGTTCTTAGTAACAAAAATAAAGCTGGGGGCATCAGCATACCAGATTTTAGTCTGTACTACAAAGCCATAGTGGTCAAAACAGCATGGTACTGGCACAAAAACAGAGACATAGACACTTGGAATCGAATTGAAAACCAAGAAATGAAACTAACATCTTACAACCACCTAATCTTTGATAAACCAAACAAGAACTTACCTTGGGGGAAAGACTCCCTATTCAATAAATGGTGTTGGGAGAACTGGATGTCTACATGTAAAAGACTGAAACTGGACCCACACCTTTCCCCACTCACAAAAATTGATTCAAGATGGATAAAGGACTTAAACTTAAGGCATGAAACAATAAAAATCCTCCAAGAAAGCATAGGAAAAACACTGGAAGATATTGGCCTGGGGGAAGACTTCGTGAAGAAGACTGCCATGGCAATTGCAACAACAACAAAAATAAACAAATGGGACTTCATGAAACTGAAAAGCTTCTGTACAGCTAAAGACACAATAAACAAAGCAAAGAGACAACCTACACAATGGGAAAGGATATTTGCATATTTTCAATCATACAAAAGCTTGATAACCAGGATCTATAGAGAACTCAAATTAATCCACATGAAAAAAGCCAACAATCCCTTATATCAGTGGGCAAGAGACATGAATAGAACTTTCTCTAAAGACGACAGACGAATGGCTAACAAACACATGAAAAAATGTTCATCATCTCTATATATTAGAGAAATGCAAATCAAAACAACCCTGAGATATCATCTAACCCCAGTGAGAATGGCCCACATCACAAAATCTCAAAACTGCAGATGCTGGCGTGGATGCGGAGAGAAGGGAACACTTTTACACTGCTGGTGGGATGCAAACTAGTACGACCTTTCTGGAAGGAAGTCTGGAGAAACCTGAAAGCACTTAACCTAGACCTCCCATTCGATCCTGCAATCCCATTACTGGGCATCTACCCAGAAGGAAAAAAATCCTTTTATCATAAGGACACTTGTACTAGACTGTTTATTGCAGCTCAATTTACAATCGCCAAAATGTGGAAACAGCCTAAATGCCCACCAACCCAGGAATGGATTAACAAGCTGTGGTATATGTATACCATGGAATACTATTCAGCCATTAAAAAAAATGGAGACTTTACATCCTTCGTATTAACCTGGATGGAAGTGGAAGACATTATTCTTAGTGAAGCATCACAAGAATGGAGAAGCATGAATCTTATGTACTCAATCTTGATATGAGGCCAATTAATGACAATTAAGGTTATGGGGGGGGAAGCAGAAAGAGGGACGGAGGGAGGGGGGTGGGGCCTTAGTGTGTGTCACACTTTATGGGGTCAAGACATGATTGCAAGAGGGACTTTACCTGACAATTGCAATCAGTGTAACCAGGCTTATTGTACCCTCAATGAATCCCCAACAATAAAAAAAAAAAAAAAAACAGAAAAAAAAAATAAATGTGACGCATAATTCTCAAAATCAGTGAAATTTTCATTGCATTTTCCAAGTAATATCTTGGTAAAATCCACATATGTATTCATCTAATGATCCTCATATATCATCTTGCTCATGAATGACCTTTGCTAACTTGGAAAAATGGTCATCTGAAATTTCCTTTTGAAGAAGTACTTTGAAAAATGATAGCTTTTTTTTTTTCAAAATTCTTGAACTTTTGGCCACATGTCATATACATACTTCATTTTACCTTGCAAAGTAATATTCATTTTGATTTGACATATCACAAAGAAATTTTGCATTCCTATAGAAATTTTCTTTTGATCATACACATTGCTGATTCTATTCTTCGTAAAATTTAATTATTTGTTTTTAGAGAGATAAAATTTTGGCTACCACCTGTCCCTGTCATAGCCAACACATTTTGGACTGATATGGCAAATCCACACTGAACACAAAATTGTACAACTTCAGCATATTACAAAACTGATAATGCCATTTTGCATTTGCACACATATTATTAATATTACTTATAACTTTTTGTAAAATGTCCCTTAGAAGAGTAGCTTTAGCCCAGAGATTTTGCAGTTGCAAGATACAATGAAAAGACATGAAAATCTCTGGATCTGTTGATACTCTTTTCATCTGTGCAATAAAACCTTCATGTTTTCCTGTCATGGAAGGTGAACCTTCTATACATACACTCACTAAATTTCCCAAATTCAGTCCAAATTCATCACATTTATCTTGAAAGTTGTTAAAGAAATCTATTCTGCATGTTCTGTTTGCAAGAGTGTCCAAACTGAGTAATTATTCATAGGAAAAACATTTTCTCTGTTGTAGCAGCCTGTATATATAGCCTATGGCCAGAAGGAGTGAGAGTTCTAAGAAATACCTGTATAGCTCAATAATGGAACACCTTGGTGAAAAGGGCATGGAGAGGGATTTAGCTCCTAACAAGCATGAGAGCTCGCAAGATGAGAGCATTGGTGAATTGGCAGTGTCTACACCTGTGGTGTTGAGAAGCACGAGATCAACCTTATATTAGACTGGAGGAGGAGGAAGTCAGGAGCATATGCATTCTACCATGGACCTGCTTGCTTGACTCTGTCTCCTCTCCCGCCAGTAGAACACCAGCTCAGAGTCTCTCTGCTGAAGATCACTAAGCTCTGCTAAAGACTAAGATCTATCTTTCTAAGACTGCTTTAGTCTCTATAAGAATCTCTTTCTTTCTTGCTAAAGTAGATAGCCCTCAGGCATCTAAGAGAAATTGTTCCTGAGCAAGGTAACTTAGCAGTCTGCATCTGGAACCTAGTTATGCTGGCCCCAAACCTGGCCAGTCCTGGGCCCTGACAAGTGGTGGCAATGGTGGGCTGTGACATTCTGTTATGACCAGAATAAAGTATTAATATAAAACCTGTCTTGAATGAGTAGTATCAGTTGATTCATCTAAAGTGATTGAATAATATATATTTTCCTTTTGAAATATTGCATAAAATAATTCCTTTAAATCGAGGGCTAATTTATGCTGATGTCATGTATGGCTTTCCTTGAAAGAGGCAGTTTATATTTTGAAATGTTACTGAGGTCTAAGCATCCTAAAACTTCAACAATGCCTTATTTCACATTTTCTCGTCACTAAATGGCTTCCATTTATTCCTCAATCTTCAGTGACATTCTTTTTTTTTTTTTTTTTTTTTGTGGAGACAGAGTCTCACTTTACCTCCCTCAGTAGAGTGCCATGACGTCACACGGCTCACCGCAACCTCCAACTCCTGGGCCTAGGTGATTTTCTTGCCTCCGCCTCCCGAGCAGCTGGGACTACAGGCGCCTGCCACAACGCCCGGCTATTTTTTTGTTGCAGTTTGGCTGGGGCCAGGTTTGAACCCGCCACCCTTGGTATATGGGGCCAGTACCCTACTCACTGAGCCACAGGCGCTGCCCTGTTCAGTGACATTCTTTTCTGATGTTACAGCTGTTTGAAAGAATTGTTTTTGCTTTTTATCTTTTAATTTCTAAAATATAATCTTTTTGCACCTCTACCTGAAATATAAAATATTTCTGGTCTTTGTGTTATTATCCAATGCTGATGAGCATTGAATTTCTTTATTTTTAAAAAATTTTAATTTTTTTTTTTTTTTTTTTTGTTTAGGATGCATTGAGGGTACAAAGAATTAGATTACACTGATTGCATTTGTTACACAAAGTCTCTCTTATAAGTGTGTCCCACCCCCAAGAGGTTTGCTATACACCGTGAACCCCCATCCCCTACCCACTTCCCCTCTCCCTACTTGTTCATTCCCCAATCCCCCCTTGTATTAGCTCATCTACTATATTCATATTAGAATAGAGTACATTGGATTCATGCTGCTCCAATCTCGTGTTGCTTTACTATGAAGAACGTGTTCCAAATTAATCCAGGTTATACAAAAATCTCCATCTTTCTTAGTGGCTGAATAGTATTCCATGGTATACATATGCCACAGCTTGTTAATCCATTCCTGAGTTAGTGGGCATTTACACTGTTTCCATATTTTGGCAATTTGTAATAAATTGAGCTGTGATATACAGTCTAGTGCAAATGTCCTATGATAAAAGGAATTTTTTTCTCTGGGTAGATGCCTAGTAATGGGCTTGCAGGTTCAAATGGGAGTTCTTTGAGGATTTCTTTGAGTTCTTTGAGGATTCTGTATGCTTCCTTCTGAACAGGTTGTATTTGTTTGCAGTCCCACCAGCAGTGTAAAAGTGTTCCCTTTTTTCCACATCCACGCCAGCATCCGCAGCTTTGGGACTTTGTGATGTGGGCCATTCTCACTGGGATTAGGTGATACTCAAGGTAGTTTTGATTTGCATTTCTCTGATGATTAGGGATGATGAGCATTTTTTCAAATGTTTGTTAGCCAGTTTTCTATCTTCTTTAGAGAAGGTTCTATTCATCTCTCTTGCCCAGTGATATATGAGATTATTGGGTCTTTTTTCATCGATTAATTTGAGTTCTCTATAGATCTTAATTATCAAGCTTTTGCCAGATTCATATTATGCAAATATCTTTTCCGTTCTGAGGATTGTCTGTTTGCATTAGTTGTTGTTTCTTTAGTTGTACAGGAGCTTTTCAGTTTAATTAATTCAACATATCAAAAGAAGCAAAAACAAAGACCATATGATCCCCTCAATAGATGGAGAAATAACATTTGATAAAATTCAACATCATTTTCTAATTAGAACTTTGAAAATTATAGGCATAGGTGGCACAATTCTGAATCTGATCAAAGCCATCTATGAGAAACTAATAGCTAATATTATTCTGAATAGAGTAAAACTGAAAGCTTTACCACTTAGAACTGGAGCAAGTTGTTCTCTATTGCCACTACTATTCAACGTAGTGCTGGAAGTTCTAGCCAATACAATCAGGCAAGAAAAGTAAATGAAGGGCATCCAAATGGATGCAGAGGAGGTCTCACTCTTTGCTGACAATATAATCTTATACTCAGAGAACCCCAAAGACTCAACCACAAGACTCCTGGAAGTGATAAAAAAAATATAGCAATATCTCAGAATATAAAAATCAATTTCCACAAATAAGTTACCTTTCTATATGCCAATTACAACCAAGATGAGAGGTAACTAATCAAGGACACAATTTACTTCACAGTAGCTTCAAAAAAAAAAAAAAAAAGAAAGAAAGAAATACTTAGGAATATACATAACAAAAGAGGGGAAGGACCTCTACAAAGAAATTTATGAAAACCTAAGAAAATAAATAGCAGAAGATATTAACAAATAGAATCAACATTATCAAAATGTCTATACTACCCAAAGCAATCTACAGATTCAATGCAATCTCCATAAAAATATCAACATCATACTCTCAAGATTTGGAAAAAATAATTATTTTCTATGGAACCAGAAGAAAAATAATTATTTTGTATGGAACCAGGGGCATCACTCTACTAGACTTTTGTCTATACTACAAGGCCATACTCATCAAAACAGCATGATATTGGCACAAAAATAGAGACATTGACATTTGGAATGGAATAGAAAACCATGACGTGAAACTAGCATCTTACAGCCATCTGATCTTTGATAAACCAAACAAGAACATACACTGGGGAAAAAGAATCCCTATTTAATAAATGGTGTTGGGAGAACTAGTTAACTGCATATAAATACTAAAACTGAACCCACACCTCTCACCACTTACAAAAATTAATTAAAGATGGATAAAAGATTTAAATCTAAGGCATGAAACAATAAAAATACTTGAAGAAAGTGTGGGGAAAATACTGGAAGATATCGGCCTAGGAAAAGATTTTATGAATGTCTTTAATGTTGCTATTACGGCATCACAAAGCCAGCAAATTATCTTATCTTTAGCATAAACAAGATGATATTGCAATTCCCAATCCTCATTAAAAAATATCTGTTTTCTTCCATCAGCGTTCTCTTGGTGTTCTTTGACATGACAGGATGTTAAAAATTAAAAAATACTGCTGAGCTGTGTAATATTCACAAATTCCACTTCAAACAGAAACATAGTAAACCATTTTCAAAGGCTGACAGCAGACTGGTGTGTACTAGACCCCCATAAACTCTCACCAGCCAGCCATCATGTGTGGTAGTGGTGCTAGTCAGGTGGGGGAAGTTATAACTAAGTTATGAGCATAGCAAGCATCAATTTACACCCATCGCTTACTAATGTTCTCATGGTGCCAGTCAATCTGGAGCAATTATTTTATAGAAACTTATGTTATTTTTTGATATTTTAAATATGTTCATTTGGAAAACAAAGTAGAAGTATAAAAGAAAAACAAAAATGTGTTGACAAGAAAAATGTAATTATTTAATACGATTAGAATTCAGTCTAAAAGACTGCACTTAAGGACCTAAAAGGCCATATGGCCATAAGGCTGCAGGTTCCGAACCCCGGTTAGGACTTCAACATGAAGATTTACATCAAAACACAATTCAGTTCATAACATTCCACTCCTAGCTCTTTAAAATCCATGTCCTTGAATTCCAAATCCATTCATCTCATCCAAAAAGATTAAAACATTGCAGTATCAACTAACTCTAAGTCCAAAGTCTCATCTTAATGTCATTTAAATCAGGTAGAGGTGAAACTCATGGTAGCATTCATCCTGAAGCAAAATTTTTCTTCAGCCATGAACCTGCTAAAACAGATAACTTATGTGCTTCCAAAATAAAATGAGAGAACAGGATAAATATTTCCATTCAAAAGGAAAACATATAAAAGAAGAAAGGGTGACAGATGTCATTTAAGCCAGAAATTTAGCAAGAGAAAATTTTATTAGGTGTTTGGGCTTGAGAATAATCATCTTTGTCTGGATGCAATGCCCTCTGGGCCCACTAAGGTGACAGCTGCAGGTCATCCCTGGACAGCACAATGACCTCCCTTTCTGGGAGTTGGGGCTTGGGGGACAGCCTGTGACCTGGGCCTGTGTGCCCTGGGAGTGTGTGGCAATGAAAGCTCTGCCAGTCTCTGAAATGCCTTTGAGGTCTTTGTGTCCTTTTCTTGAAGGATAAGGCATGTTCATAACCAGATGGCTCTCTAGTCCTTTCTTGTAGAATCCCAGAAATCTGAAAGCCGTCCTTTATTTTATTCCTTTTCTGTGTCCTCTTAGTTCAAACTGGCAGTGTCTCTGCTGGCATAATCATACACATAATGTATCTATGCTTCTGTCCTGATGACTGATTAAACATAGAAAATCTCTTTATAGAGGTGATTGTTGAGTCTCCTCATTGGTTTTCTCTCCAGAATATGCTTTCTAATTTTAAGTAATAGGAATAGGCTAAAAAAAAAAAAAAATTTTAAACCATTAAATTCCAGTTCCTTTTTGGATCCTTTCTTCCCCATTCATCTCTTTCTTCTCACAATTTACATTAAGCAGTATTGAGAACTTAGGATGTACCAAGAATGCTTTGCTTAGAAATATCCTCTGCTAAATATCCAAGATAGTCACTAATAATTTCTACACATATCTTCCACAAAACACTAGAATGCAATTCAGCCAAGGTATATGCCACTTTATAACAAAGGTGCTTTTCCTCTCCTTTTCAGGAACATGCTCCTCATCTCTAGCTGAGAATTTCTCAGAATCACTTTTAACATTCTATTTTTACCAGCACTTCCTTTAAGACAAAGCAGTCTAACACCTGCTCAGATCTCTCTAGCCTCTACCCATTCCCCAATTCCAAAGTCACTTCCACATTTCAGGTGTTTGTTACAATAGCCCACCACTCTCAGTACTATAATTGGTATTGGTTATAGAGGATTGCCAAATACCACAGAGTGAAAGCCTTAAACAACAGAAATGTATTTCTCACAGTAAGGAGGTTAGAAGACGAAGGCCAGTTTCTGATGCACTCTCTCTTCCTGGATTGCGGAGGGCTGCCTTATTGCTATGTCCTTGCATGCCCTTTCCTCTGTATAAGAAACTTTCTGGGGTGTCTTTTCCTTCCCAGGAGGACACCAGCCCTTCTGGATTCAGGCCTCACTTTTATGGCCTCATTTAACTCCAATTACTCTTTTAAAGACCTTATCTCCAAATACAATGACATTGGGGTTAGGGCTATCACATGTTGATTTTAGGGGAGACACAATTTAATCCATAGTATTCACTAAAGATTTGTCATCACTCTAGCATAATTTAAAAAAAAAAAAACCTAAATTTTCAAAATCAAATGCTAAGGAAGGCATTTGTCATAATTAAGTACTTTTGTTGTTCTCTGTAACATAATCTCTTCAAAATAAAAAAAAGTAAGATTAAAGAAAACCTTTCAAAAATGGAACATTTTATGGTTAAGACAAGAAAAAAATAAACAAGAAATAAGTGTAAATTAATATCTCTATTCAATGTTCTTTTGTGGCTTGAACATACTAGTAAAGGCTTAGAAAATTGAGAGCTGATAAAGGTTAGGTAAGTATATGAATGCTATAACATCAGGAATTGTTCATTGAATTGCAGCATTGATGACCTATATTTTGATCCCGACAGCTCTAGAAAACTCACACAAGGTGAATATTTGCCAGAGTTTACATTTCTAGTAGATAAACTATTTCCCTACAAAAATGAATGATAAATTTCTATGTATATGCAAGTTCATGGGCATATTGTGATAATTCACAAAATTTGGTGGGTTATATTTTGAGTAATTATACTACACCAAATCAGAAGAGAAATTGTTAATAACTTAGAAAGGAAAACAAGTTTACATTTTTCAGAAACTTTATTAGCCGACTGGTTAAGCTAATTTTGTAGAATGTAAAAGAGTATTTTCCAGGACTTCTGATTGAGACCAAATTAGTCATTGGAGAGGGGAGATCAAAACTTGCGAAAGTATTTCTTAGTCTTAGTTTTAATCCTCATTAGGCAGCATGTGGTAAATAAGGTAAAGAACTATACTTTACACAATTTTTTGTGTAAGTAAATTTATAGCACTACTTCATATGATAGTAGTACTTCATATGCTCCATATACACACTAGAAATTGAGATGAGGGAATTAAATAATTAGCAATTTGTTTTCTTTAGAACTTATCCAAATTTCCTTACCTCAAGGTTTCCTGGGGGGGGGGGCGGGGGATCTAGAGCACAATCAGAACAAGTTAAATGACTGTTCAGAGGCAGTCATTACAGAAAGGAGGGAAAAAACTAAGTTTACCCAATTAGAAAAGAAAAAAATTAATAAATCACTGCTTTGGAAGTTTAAGGAGGCATTCTATCTCAAAAGTTAACGTTACAGTTTTCCCCTATTTGGATGTATGCCAGCACCACTGTGCTGGGAGATGTTACAGGTAAACACATTATAAATACTGGATCCATCCCTTCCCCCAACTTCTAAAGAGGAAAAAAAATATTTTCCCATTTAAACCACTAAGCTAATAAACCATTTAGCCTTCAGTAAATAGGGCAATGATAAAAGAGAACATAAATCAATATGTGAGAAAGGATGAAGATTAAAAAGGGCGAAAAGGGAGAAAATCGTGACAGTAACCACGCATAGACTGAGACGGAGGAAAAGGAAGTTGAGCGGGCGAACAATTGTTAGGCAAAGTCCAACAGTGAAAAGATGCATGCCTAAAGAAAAATTAAAGACTTGGTTTTTTTTTTGTTTTTTTAATGTCATGCTGCCTTGTGCGTCTACTGTCAGAAACCTGGATTAAACGACTGCACTATTTTCCAAAGGTTTAACGTTGAAAGCTTCTTTAAATGTCATGTAATGCTGAAACTGGCCTTGAGATGGCGCTCATACATTTGGATTTCACGGACATGAACCAGACCGGGACTGGGCAGGTAGGTAACTGGTGGAAGAGAGAATTGAGTAGCTAAAGGGCGGCAGCTGTGATGGAGAGGAAGGAGCGGAGCCACTTTCTCTATATACAGCCGTGGTCCTTTTTGATAGAGCCTGCTCTATTTTTAGTAGCTTCAGGTGCGGAAGCTCTGCTCTCCTCCACAGCTGTAGGTCCTACAGCACTTCCCGAGCTTTTAAAGGAGACAACATCTGACTGTTTTTGTTTGTTTGTTTGCCTTTTATATTTTATTATGTTTCCTCAATAAAATTATCCCATGTTTAAGTGTTCTCTAATTTTGGAAAGCCAATAGTACCTTCATAAAAAGAATAGTACTTTTTCTTTGAATTGAAGTAGAATTTTGGATCTTCAGTCATTCCAGGATATCATACTTCATGGAATATTATGCTGTAAGATACAGGATTTCCCAAAATTGTAGAGCATTACACAATGTGTGGGCAAAATTAACATTTATTATCATGAGCATTAATTTTTCTTATTAACAATGCTTATTGTGCTGAATTATGATGTTTCCCTGATTAGGTAGGTTGTTATTTAACTATTTTGCTCCTCTAATGGCTATTCATACCCAACTTCAGTTTCACAACTCAATTAAAATAACAGTTTTTTTTAAAAGAAAGCTAATATTTAATTTTAAGTCATTTATTCTGAAAGTTTTGTTTGCAGTTTAAATATAATTGAAATATATTCAACACAATTGCAGTATTTTACGTAAGAATGTATTTTTGATATCCAGTATTTTTTGAATATTAATTTATGAATGAATTAAACTTTGAAATGCCTCATTTATGTCTATTCAGCTAACAAGCAATGGCTTATTAATAGATAACTAGATGTCCCTAATCCAGTCTGAGATGAACTGATTACCAATGAAAGGGAATGTTAAAGCTAATATCAGATTTAAAAGTTCATAAAAGTATTTCAGAAAGTATATTCATTTCTCTTCAAATGCTTGAAAGTACAATTAGGTTTATTTGCTATACCTTTACTGCTTTCATTTTATTATATACTCCCCTTTCACTTGGTTGTTCATAGCTGAATACTTCTCCAACCCTCCAAGTCAGCTTCCATGAAAACCCCAACCTTTCTTTATCTCCAATTTTTTCATAGAACCCATTGTTTCTGGCTGTCAGGAAAACCTGTTATTCTTAAAAGAGACTGCTTCTAGTGCAGCCTTGTAGAGTTGAAGGCACTCAGTTATGGTGCTCCCCATGGGAGGTTGTATTCTGCACAAGTACTGGGATGTATCCGAACCAGGATGAAAGGAGACACGGGCAAGTAACTATGTTGGGACACACACTTGGACAGACACAGTTCAATCGGTAAAACGAGAGAGAGAAACAGAAAGAGAGCAAGCATGCTTTGTTTTTACATAATTTTCAAATGATTGTCACAGTCTAGAAACAATCCTCAGTGTACCAGTGATGAAATGGAAATCGTTTGAGGAGTTAGGAATTATGGGATGAGAGATATGAAACTTCTTATGCTATTGATATAAGCAAAATCTTTCTGAAATGAGAGAAACCAAAACAACTTTTGAGCAGGGCAGGATAGTATATATAAAATGTCATTTAGTGATATTCTCTTTACCAATTTACACTTAGTCTTCAATTCTATTGAATTATTCGATTAAATCTAATTTTCCTAAGATAAAAGACTTATGTATGGAGGGGGAAAAAAGGATTATGTTACACGGAGGTCAAATTAGAGAAGACAACAAGAAAAGGTATATTGAATTCTGATAAATAAATGGGTTTGTGTATCATTAATGAAAGAATTATCGTTTGTCTTAGAAGAGCTAAGTGAATATTATTACACACAAAATACACGTTTTTAATTTCTTTTGTTACAACTTAATGGAAATAAAACCAACACAACTCACAGGGTTTGATCTTGTTTACAAATTCTCTCTTCTAGGTGAAATAATTCAAATTTAAGTAGGAGTCTGCGTGCATCTCTTGTAAATATTCATTTGGCTTCCATATAAGCAACTGAGAATGTATAAAATTAATGATTTATTCTTATCTCTAATACTGTCAATTTATGTATTGTCACTATAACAGATTCTTTAAGAATCACTTCCTTCAGAATTGCCAGTATTATATCTTTCCTATAAAATACCAATATTGGAATCTGACACACATAACAAAGCATATGCAACAAGAAAGAAACAAACATATTAAAGAGAAATTAACTTTAAGAAGCTCTGACAGATGTAAAGTGCTTCGCACACATTGCTCTGTGATGTTTAACATATGTTGCCAATTAAAAATCGCTTAAGAAATATTTAACAAGACAAATTTATCACACTCAGAATCTGAGAAAATAGTTTTCACATATATTGGTCTTATTTTACTTTTACAGATCTATGTTTCAAAAAGTTGATTAGCTCAAATCATGCCTTATTGTTTTGAAAGGTTCATTTTTTGATATTTCTTTTTCATAGGTGGTAAACATGTTTTCCCTTTTAACATTTCCTGACCAACCACGTATAAAGAATTAAATGAGAAGATACATATTTCCATTTTCTTTCTTTTTTAAATTCTGTTAATGCTATACAGCTAACTTTGTTTTAGAACCTACTTATTTCCTGAGTGAAGACTGGGCATATTTGAAAATTAGTGTGAGATAGACACATTGATATGTGCATATGTTTTCTACTTCAAGAAGAGTTGGTGAATAATTGCTGACATGAAAAGAATCAACCCCAAATTATTTAGACTTCTTGAGAAAAAAGTTAATTGTAACCCACAAAGTTTTCAAAGCAAACAGGAAAACTTTTCCCATATTGTAATCATTGTCAGGTTTTGGTAAAACCATTTATTAATTGTGAAGTTAGTAAAAGGGAGAGCACAGCCTCCTTGGCAGTGCCTATGTTGGTAGGGTTGGGTTTTCTAGGATAGTTCTAGATTAAAAATGGTCCCAATAACCACGTTAATTACATCAGGTCTTAGGGAATTTTATTACAGTCACGTGGTTCGTTCTCGGATCCAATAGAAACAACTACCATCTAACATGTAAGAAGACAAGTAAACAAATTAATTATGAGCTAAAATAAAAGAAATATGTTCTCCAAATCCTCTTAGCTCTTTCAAGGAACACATTGTTGGTGTTTAAAAAGTATATGAGGTGTTAGAAAGTAAGTACTTTGGTGCATACAAATTAGTTTATAGATGATTAGATTTATTTCCTCATTCAGTTATTCATTCATCTATCCAAGTGCACAAAGGCTTGTGTGGAGTATTGTAATACATCAGGAAGTTTTTGCCTAAGATTCTGTCAATCAGCAGGCTTACCGTTTCTATCCTTTTTTTTTTTTTTCGTTTCTATCCTTTATTAAAAACATGTCTGTATATCTAACAACATACAGGAGGGATATTTTCCCAGAAAGTACTGCACGCCATATGAAGCAGTCTAGCTTTCCTATCTGTTTATAAACAGAGACTAGTATTGACATTTTACCTTAAGGAAGTCACATAAGGGTATTGATTAGTGTCGGTGAACAGACACTCAAAACAAATACAGATCACTAGTGCTCATTCCTGAAATCTCCTGTTTTGTAGAGCAGTTAATATTGTAAGTCTAAAAGAGTAGAGGAAAGCAAGAAAATGAGAAAGAGATAAGAAGGAAGGAGGAAAGAAGTCATTTTGATATTTCTGGTAGACAGATAAATCACTTTGACTCTTCTGTCATTTTTCCCACATATTTAAAATATCATTTTTTGAAAAACTTGGTTAAGTAAGTTTTTATTAATTATAAATTCTGTTTTTATCCAATAAGTTTTAATTAATATGTATCTGAGTTTCTAAGTAAAACTTTCATTGGTTAACTACTAACATTTTCATTATAACCTAATTTTTAATAAGACATCTGCCTGAGCTGCCTCCTTATCTGCTTTACTTTTTCTTTAATTTATAAATTGAAAATTTTCCAGGGGAAAATTTAAGTAAGAAAGAAAAATCTTTAAAAATGTTTGTAAGCTTTATATATTTGTGACTTCCTTTTTTTGTATCAATTTCTTTTTGGAAAATTAATCTAAGTTGGAAAAATAAGATCCTCTGTCTAGTTAGAAGTTGGAATACACGGGATAGATGAACAAATAATTATCTCCCTTCACCTTGTTATTTAAATACCTTTTTATTTTTAGATTAGATGCAGTCTCAAATTTCATGCCTTGTTCATTCATATCTTTATTTTAGTGAGACTACCAATAAGAAGTCTGTAAA
Source organism: Nycticebus coucang (assembly GCF_027406575.1). Classification (NCBI taxonomy): domain Eukaryota; kingdom Metazoa; phylum Chordata; class Mammalia; order Primates; family Lorisidae; genus Nycticebus; species Nycticebus coucang. The sequence goes on along the minus strand of NC_069794.1, from coordinate 42,415,918 downwards.
TATTTAATTTTTGTTTGCAATTATCCATCCTTTACTTTGAGATTATTATACTCATATCTTTATATTAAAATTAAACTGCAAGTGACAGGGAGGTACATGATAGTCATCAAATACTAAAGAAAAAGAGTTATATTTAATTTCTCTAGATTTAAGAAAATGGGTTCGATAACTGGTCACACAGCTCATTAATAAAGTATATGAATGTGTGTGTGTGTGTCCTGACACCTACAGAAATATCTTGCTAAATGTTTTTCTCATCTGTTTTATTACGTGATATAAGCTCAGTACTTTACCCAAATCTAGCAACAGAAAATGTCTTCAGAAACAAAACTGCCAGGGCAATACTTTGAACTTTCATTATTTCATTGAAAAATCTAAATCCCATTTTTTCACCTGCCAGTCTAGGTGTCTCACAGAATGAAAGTTTATAGCAGCAGGGAAGTGGCTGAGCAGGCAATGACAGCTGAGGTTGAAGTAAATAGATTTCCCATACAAGATCTGGAGCTGTCAACGCTGTCAGTCCACATTCTCGTGATAAGCGCACCATTTTAAACCGTTGGCAAGATTTTTCCTAGCCTTCTCCTGACTTTGTTTAATCTCATAGTGCTTCATCTATCTATCTCTCTGGCGGCAGCAATGTGCAGTAAGTTCAACTGCTGTTTCTACTCTGAAAATATTGCAGATATGCTGTCCTAACTGTTACAGAGATGCAAGTGATTCTCCACTCCAAGGTATAGTACATGGAGACTCATTCAGGGTCCGATACTTATTATCCCTGTTTGATGTTAACTATAATGTTTAAAATTCAGAAAGAGTATAGAATATATGCCCTTCACTGCTGCCAACACATGGCTGAATTTGTGCATAACATTGTGTTTGTTTGAAATCTGCTCATGGCAGAAAATCAATTATAAGGGCATTCTCTTGCCAGCTTACTCTCCCTACTCTATTTAGAAACCCAAAAATACTCTGGGAACTTTAAAAGATACCACAACCCACTGATTTCTAGCACATCTGAGCTATCTGTCCTTCCTATCAGGTTCTCATTTCTTTTCTTATCAAAATAGTTTACGTAGTTTGTTAATAAGTCACTTCTTTGATGACCCTCAAAATTATTTTGTAATTCTCATTCTATTTTACTGCTACTCTATATGTTCAACTAAGTAGCTGAATGTAGCTATAGAAAAACACACTTCAAAATTTTTTTTAGTTTTTCTATTTTTATTTATTTATTTTATTAAATCATAACTGTGTATATTAATGCATTTATGGGGTACAATGTGCTAATTTTATATACAACTTGGAATGCTTACATCAAACTGGTTAACATGGACTTCACCTCACTTACTTGTTGTGTTAAGACATCTATACTCTACTCTTAATAGTTTTGGCATGTACCCTTGCATTGTGCACAATAGGTGAGGTTCCACCAACTACCCTCCCTCCTCCTGGCCTCCCCACTTCCCTCTCCCCCTCCTCTTTCTTCCTTCATTCTGGGCTATAGTTGTGTTTTACCCTTCATATGAAAATGTGGGTGACTATATATTGGTTTCATAATAGTACTGAGTACATTGGATACTTTTTCTTCCAATCTTGAGATACTTTACTAAGAAGAATATGTTCCAGCTCCATCCATGTAAACGTAAAAGAGGTAAAGTCTCCATATTTTTTATGGCTGCATAATATTCCATGGTATACATATACCACAATTTGTTAATCGATTCATGGGTCCATGAGCACTTGGGCTTCTTCCATGACTTGGCAATTATGAATTAGGCTGAAATAAACATTTTGGTGCAAATATCTTTGTTGTAAAACTATTTTTTGGCCATCTGTTTATATACCTAGTAGAGGAATTGCAGGATTGAATGGCAGGTCTACTTTTAATTCCCTAAGTGTTCTCCAAACTTCTTTCCAAAAGGGAGGTACTAGCTTGCATTCCCATCAGCAGTCTGGAAGTGTTCCCTTTTCTCCACATCCATGCCAACATCTATAGTTTTGGGATTTTGTTATGTGAGTTACTCTTACTGGAGTTAGATGATAGCTCAAGGTGGTTTTGATTTGCATTTCTCTGATGATTAAAGATGATGAGCATTTTTTCATATGTCTGTAGGCCATGAGCCTGTCTTCTTCAGAGAAGCTTCTGTTCAAGTCTCTTGCCCACAATGAAATGTAATCACTTGTTCTTTTATTATTAATTAGTTTGAATTCTCTGTGGATTCTAGTCATCAAACCTTTGTCAGAAACAAAACCTGAAAATATCCTCTCCCATTCTGAGAGCTGTCTGCTTGCTTTACTTACTGTGTTCTTGGCAATGCAGAAGCTTTTTAGTTTGATCAGATCCCAGTAATATATTTTCAGTGTTGCTTTAATTGCCCAGGGAGTCCTCCTCATAAAATATTTTCCCAGGCCAACTTTTATTTTTTTTTTTAGTGTTTTCCCTGCACTGTCTCCAAGTGTCTTTATAGTTTCACTTCTGAAGTTTAAATCTTTATCCAGTGAGAATCAATTTTTGTTAATGGTGAAAGCTGGGGGTCCAGTTTCATTCTTCTACAGGTCACTAGTCAGTTCCCCCAGCACCATTTGTTAAATAGGGAATTGTTCCCCCAATTTATGCTTTTGATAGGCTTATCAAAGATCAAATGAGAATGAGTGTCTGGGTTTAACTCTTGGTTCTCTATTTTGTACACACTTTAAGGTTTTGTCCAACAACTTCAAGTGTTTTTTTTTTTTCTTTGTCAGTCATATCTTACTCTTCTGCTGTTTCAATTCTCTAATTCTCAGACTTTCCCATTCTTTTCAAGCACTGAAGAGAACATTTCTTCTCCCAAATATCACTATGTCCAGTCATTGATTTTAATTTTTTAATTCATGAAAAAAATAGAAACTAGCAGAATTTCATTCCTTTTACCACAAATCTATCCATATTAGTCCTGCACTTTGCTTACAATGCTGCCTGCACTTTGATTACAATGCCTAAAATGTGTAAACTATTCCATTATTAGTCCTGCACTTTGCTTACAATGCTGCCTGCACTTTGATTACAATGCCTAAAATGCCTAAACTATTCCATTCCCTTGCATGCTACACCCCCACCCCTACCCCGTCCGGCTTCTAACCTACCAGAAAATATTTTTCTGGAAGTATTTTCCTCTTTTTTTGGCATCAGAGATTTTCTCTTTACTGCATGATTTCCTTTACTTTAAGATATGCTCTAATCTTCTATATCTCTGAAAAGACAAAAAAAAAAAAAAAATCAAACTCCCTTGATGTCACAGCTCACTTCTGCCACCACTTGTCAGGGCCCAGGACTGGCCAGGTCTCGGGCGGCTTAACTAGGTTCCAGATGAGGACTGCTAAGTAACCTTGCTCAGGTCTGTTGGGTGCCTGAGGGCTATCTACTTTAGCTGGAGAGAGAGAGAGTGTGTCTTAGAGAGAGTAAAGCAGTCTTCTTAGAAAGATAGATCTTAGTCTTTAGCAGAACTTGGTAATCTTCAGCAGAGAGACGCCGTGCTGGTGTTCTGCAGGCAGGAGAGGAGACAGAGCCAGGGTAAGCGAGTCCGTGATAGAATGCGCATGCTCCTGACTGCCTTCTCCTCCAGCCTAATATACGGCTCTCCTGTCTCTCAACACCACAGGTGTAGAGACTGCCAATTCACCACTGCTCTCATCTAGCGAGCTCTCATGCTTGTTATGAGCGCCAAATCCCTCTCCATGTCCTTTCCACCAAGGTGTCCCATTATTGAGCTATCCAGGTATTTCTAATAACTCTCACTCCTCCTAGCCATAGGCTAGATGGGCTGCTACACCTTGACTCTATAAAATGCTGAGATTATTCCTTTTTCTTTTCTTCTGATAAAAAAATCCTCAAAAATCTTCAACACGTGACTTCTCCCATTCTTTCTCTTTTTATTCTCCTTTCAATCCACTTCATTGTCATCACTTAATATCACTAATGACTTTCATATTTTTAAACCCAATAGTTAATTTGCATTTATGTCTTGACTCTGAACAAAATTCAAAATAATTAGGGATTTCCCTTTTCTTAAAAATGATTTTAACCTAGATGCTGGGTGACACTCTTTGCTCACCTCCTGAATGCCACTAATCAATCTCTCACTTAATTGGGAGAATTTTTAGCAAATTCTTGTTCCCTGAATTTGGGTGCTTCAGAACTCAGTTCTTGAAACTCTTCCATTTATCCACATTCACATTGTATATTTTCTGTTTAATGACTGAATAATTTGCATCTCTAAGCACTTATACATATTATGATTATATATTTTTAAAGAATTGTGAATTATCTAAACATATATTTTTATATGTATTTTTCAAGTGACTTTTGAGGATGTGAAAACACAGTGAGATGATATCATCTCTAAATCAGAAAGGGAGTTTTCTATATAATGAATATACTGGTATCTTTGTCTCAGACTTTCCTGCTTCCAGAATGTTGAGGCTAAATATTTGTTTACGTGCGACCCAGTTTGTGGTATTTTGTAATAACTGTTCAAAGGTACTATGGTAGTATTAAACTTCCATTTTCACATACAAATGTACACATACCTCTATAGTTAAAACAAAGAGTTTATTTAATAAATTAAATATAATGAACATTTTGATTGTTCTCTGCTTTTTGATCTATTAAATAACAGCAATTGATTAACTTTCTCCATAAATTATTTCTTATTTTGTTTTTATGTATTTAGGATTTAGGATAGTTTCCCTAGATTAATATTATTGATTCAAAGGATAAATGCATATAAAATTATAATAAATATTGTCAAAATTTTCCTCATTTTTCTCTCCCACAAAGTATGGTATCTATTTCATCAAGCCTTTACTAATAGAGTATGTAATCAAAATTTTGAAAACTTTAATCATTCTGAAACATAAGAAGTTATGTTTCGGGCGGCGCCTGTGGCTCAGTGAGTAGGGCACCGGCCCCATATGCCGAGGGTGGCGGGTTCAAACCCAGCCCCGGCCAAACTGCAACAAAAAAATAGCCGGGCGATGTGGCGGGCGCCTGTAGTCCCAGCTGCTTGGGAGGCTGAGGCAAGAGAATCGCTTAAGCCCAAGAGTTAGAGGTTGCTGTGAGCTGTGTGACGCTGCGGCACTCTACCCAAGGGCGGTACAGTGAGACTCTGTCCCTACAAAAAAAAAAAAAAAAAAGTTGTGTTTCAGTGTAATTTTGATGTGTATTTTTGTATTTTAATAAGCATTATATTTATATATATGGAATTCATCTATTCTTGCCTATCATTCTATTAGATTACTAGTATTCTTTCTTCATAATTAGGCTTTCATGCATTAGATTGCAAAGTAAATTGAAACATTTTTGACAATTTGTAATCTGTTTTAGACTCTGTTCATGACATTTTCTTTTATGTTTGTTTTCTGTCGCAGAATTTATTAAACGATTTTCCTAACTACATCTGGATTTTGCCAGAGACTAAAAGCTCTGCAGTCTCAAACTAAAAACATGTTTTCATTATTATTATTTGTGATTTTTATATTTCATTTAGACTTTTCCTTGTTTATAATGTGTAGAACAGATCACATTTTATTATTTTAAAAATATACAAATACATAATTACCAATTTTCTTAGCATCAATTATTTAAAATGCTATGCTTTTCATGCTGATTTAATATACCACCATTGTCTAGGCTGCCTTTCAATGTTTCCTCTATATTGTAAGTTTCTTGTTTAATTATGCCTATTTATCTTTCCTTCTATTCCTATATCACTATATTGTTCTGATTATAGTTTTATTAAATGGTTTGATGCCTGGTAATGCTAAGATAATTATTCCATCATGTTATTTTTCATAATTATCCTGCCTATTCTTTCTTGTCTGTCTCCTCATGACCTTTGTAATTACATTGTGTAAGTACTGGGAACAACAACAACAACAACAAAAGCCAAAGGGCCCCTTTATGGGCATCATGTTATATGTATAAATTAAATTAGGGCAAAATTAAATATTATTGATCTGTGTTACCTATAAAAAAAAATCTAACCTGTCTTTCAATTTTTTATGTTTTCTCTTATGTCAGGAGGGTTTATAATTTTCTTCATACATATTTTTCACATGTTACATTAGGCTTATGATAAGATATTTTATTTCCTTTATGCCATATATTGAGAGATCTGTCTGGAACTCTGTCCAGCTGTATACTATGAAAAACAGATTTTTAGTAAAGAAGATACAAGCATTATGGTACATAGGACTAGATCCCCTGCAAAGTAGGTAGCTTGGGATTACACAGTTGTCCCAGCATTTCTTCCACTGTTCAAAACACTGAAAAATGCTTTGTTGGAATCACCATCAGCTGCCACCTCCTATTTTCATGAATCTCATTGATGGTCTGAAATCCCCTTTCCAAAAGTGATTAGAGTTGTGGGAAAAACGAGACATTGCAAGGTGCCAAATCTTGCACCTTGGAGGGGAGTGGAGTCGCCTGGGTGATGTTAACATTCACCAAACATCTCTGAGTGAGACTTGAGGCGTGGGCGGGGCATTGTCAGTATGAAGCTGCCAATCACGAGTTACCCATACCTACAGCCACTTCTGTGCAGTTGCGTCTCTCAACTTGTGAAGGATGTTGGGGAATATTCTCCTTATTAACTGTTTGGCCTGGAGGACCTTACTTGTGATGGACAACACTGTCCCAATCAAAAAACACAATTAACATGGTCTTGATCTTGCTGTGATTATTCTGCACCTTCTTCAGGCAGGGAGAACCGGGCAACTTGCATTGGGATGGCAGGGCCTTCATCTCTAGATTGTAGCCTTAGATGAACAATTCGTCATTTCTGGTTAAGCTCTTGAGGCAATCTAGTTCACTGAAAGTGCTTCAACGAGAGTCATCAGCAAATAGAGAGTGATGTTCTTCCGCTCTGTTGGCCAAAGTCGTGTGTCTATGGCAAACATATTTTGCAAAGTCACACGCCAAGATTCTGTGTCAAAACATCCTACACTGTAGTTTTTGGAATCCCTAAATCAGCATCTAGTTCTTTTCCTGCTGATGATTGTTGATTGCGGTTGGTACAAGTTCAGCATCCTCAGGTGTTCAGCGCTTAGAGTACTGTTAACAGACTCCCCACCATCTTTGAATCATTTGTGCCATACTTACATTTGTGGTCCTTCGTTGCATCATCCTGGAAAGCTTTCGGAATCATCCAAATAGTTGCCTCAGAGGAAAGCTCAAACTTAACACAAAAGTTGATGCCTGTTTGTTGCTCTGCTCGCTCTGACATTTTGAATGAAATGGCCACACAGTACACATGCTCACTCAGAGGCATCCAGTGCCTACTGACCAGTACAGTGAACTTGACATTGTCCAGGCAAGCACATCCCAGACCACTCTCCTGGCTGCCCTGTGGCATCTATGTTGTGCAAACCAATCTTACTATATTAACAATGGCTGGCTACCTTGTGAACAAGCCTCATGAAGCATCTCATTTTCCTATATTTTAGCTTGCATGCAATATTTGAAAGAATTATAATACATTGTCTTTAGTCTTAGACTGAACGAATTAAATAATAATGAAAACCTGTTTATGAACTCTTAACAGGTAAACATTGATAAATATTTTTCTTTGCTTATTTCTTGGCTATTTTTATATGCTTAGGTTTTACCATGTATGTACATTACTATACTAAAGAGAAGGTATAGAATGATAAATATTGTAGAAAAGGTTGTAGAAAAGGTTTCAGCTGAATATGAAGCTGCTTTAAGTAAGAGAATAAGGGGAAATACTCTTAGAAAAGATACTATTTGATCTAAGTCTTGGATGATAAAAGTTGGAATGGTTAAAAAATGGAAATGTGCCCAATATAATAGGAGTTCTGAAAGAGAAAAAATAGAGAAAACAGTACATCCAGGCCAGAATGCAGGGCATTACCTAGCACAGTAAGTTTATCGGCTTATTTCTCTTCCTAGGCCTAATATTAATCTGAGTACATCCATGATCGCATTAATGTACACAGCTATGATTTAATAATAAAATAAAATTAAAAAAATCTGAGTACATTATCTTGTGTACAATCAACATAAGAATATTTATATAATACAATAAATCTAACTTTTCCACAGTAGCACGAACATACCACTTTAGCTATTTGAATAAATTGTGACATTCTGCTTTCAGGTAAATCTTGAATAAAGTAGGTACTACTTTTTGAAATTCCCATAAAGTGATGTTGTCTTACTCTCTTAAATTTTATCTTTATAATTTAATTTTTCTTATTTTCTAATACCCCATTCCCAAACTCCAACACCCTTTACACTTCATTTGATCTAGTCTGTCTCATGAGTATGGCTGTGCCCTCTTAGGGGACAATTCTTTCCAAATGATTGATTTTTTAGGGGATTTCAAAATATTCAAAATAGTTAATGGATGTCTTAGTCTGGGAAAGTAGTTAATAGATGTCTTAGTCTGTTTGGAGTACTGTAACAAAATAACTCAAGTTGGGTGATTTATAAATAACCAAAATTTAATTCTCACAGTTCTGGAGACTGGAAAGTCCGAGGTCAAGCCACCAGGACAATCAGTTTACTGATGAGAAAGCTCATTCTGTGCTTCATAGATAGTAACTCTCACCACATCCTTACTTGTGAAAAGTTGTGTCCTCATAGGCACAAGGAAAGACCAGCTCCTTTACACTTCTTTTATAAGACCATGAATTCTATTCCTGAGGGCTTTGTGAAGCAATCTGTGGACTTCACTAAACATTTTAATATTTTCAGGACTCCATTGAAGCATAAGGTAAAACAGGCCATAAATGCTAAGCCAAGATAGGGTCAGATTAATTGAGACTACAATTTTAATAAAGTTTTTGTGGCAATGCCCTTTCATCACTGCATGTCATTCTTAATAACGTCTCATTCATTTTGTGATATGTGACATTTGAAGATTTTCCTTCTCTTCACATATAGACTCCAAATTCATGAAAGTGTATAATTAGCATAATAATTCTGGATAAAGAAGATAGAAATGTTTTCATATACAGACATACTTTCTTGTAGTCTTTTCTATTTTCCCAACAAGCCTTAAATTCTTTTATTCCTGTTTATGTCAATAAAAAGCAAGTGAGCTTTGATATTTCAGAAGCCAAATATGCCGAGGCAGAGAACTGTGACTTGTGCTGATGCCATCTACCTCTGTGACGCGTCAAGATGAAAGCCTTTCTGCTTGTGTATTGATCTACACACTTAGACAGCTTTGACAAGCATGCTATTTTAGCAAGAAACAATACAAACTGGGGAAAAAATATCCTTCATTGTATTTAAGCCTCAGGGTGCTCAGGGCTTCACCCTGAGGGAATTAAATCTTTCTTCATAGGATGCAATTGTTGTCTGGGGTGAAATTTCCAATAGACCCAGAATTATTTTCCATTACATGGGGTTAGACATGACTTCAAGGTAGAATTTTATATTAAGTCAGTAACCGATGGTTGTTATTATAGGAAAAAGACAGAGAAGGTCTAGGAATAGCAAATATTACAAGATGAATAAAGAGATTGGACTTTTATCTAATCTTCAGACTAAAAAGATTTCTATATGCCACTATTATTGGAACATTTTGGTCCCCTTCGCAGTGAGCATTTGCTTAGAAATGTATTTGTTAGGGAATTTATTCTTAGTTTTGATTAGCATTCTTTGAAATTTTGATTATAGCACTGCTTTCAAAACTGATTGTTAAACAAAAGTTTTATAATGGTCTGGTAAATAATAAAGTTTTTCCCCTAAGTTTTGATTCATTCATTAATTCATTTACCTACAAATATTTAATATTCAAGGATATTTTTATGGCTTTGGAATGGTTTACAGTATTACAGTTACTTGGGTTTTGCTACTAATACACCCCAAGGAATGTTAATTTAGCCCTATATTCCTTGAAAGATCATGGTTTACTACATTGTTTTATGCAGCAAAAGAAGTTCTTGGGGAAAAAAATCAATTAATTATAAAATGTCTAAATAACTGGTAAAAGATAATGAGCTTTAACTTTGTAGATATAGTTGTCTTATTAAATCAAATATTTTGACATTTTAATTTATGATAATTAAGACTTACTATCTTAGTTATAGTTAAATTGTCAGCTCATAGCTGTTCTTTATATTTGGCAACCTTTTCAGTCACTGAAAGACACATCTTGCTATAAATGTAAAAAAATATTGCTTCCACAAAATTTAGTAATTTCAAGTTTTGTTCCCTTAATAGTCCATTCAAAATAATATACAGTAAGTTTTCACTTAACGTAATCAATAAGTTCTCAGAAACTGTAACTTTAAGAAAAGTGACATATAAATAAACCAGTTTTACCACAGGCTAATTGATATAAAAGAATTCAGTTCTTATAGCATATTTTGGGTCACAATAATATCACCAAACCTATAAATAAATATTGAAAACACTTCTAATATTAAATATTAACATAAATGTGAGCAATATATTCATTTAAGGAAGATTAATAAAAACAAGTAAGATAATTATTTACTCAATTTTTGGTAAATTAGTAAGTCATAGTAATGTTGGGTTTAACCAAGAATGAATGTTTGCAAAGTGAAAATTGTAGGGAGCATCTCCTCCTACCACGCAATTCAAAAGTAACAGTAACAAAATATGGTCAGCTTTCTGAGTGCTTCTGTACCAAATTGTTTATTGTCATGTATTTGTATGATATCATAGACTTCGTAAATTTTTATTTTACAGTAATTTGCATTCATTCATTTTCCAATCTACTTTCCCATTTAAAAAAGATCAATGCAAACAATTTAGATCCAAGTTTAGCTGCTTATTCCAGTCAGGGTCATAGGTGGTCCTATACTGGCAGCTTGATGCCCACGGTGGGAACCAGCACTGGAAAGGACATCATCCCATTGCAGGGCTCATTAACACTCCCAGACATACTCAGACTGGGAGGATGTAGGGACTCCTATTCACCTGATCGGCACGTCTTAGGCAAGTGAAAGGAATCTGGAGTAACTGGTGAAAATCCACACAGACATGGGGAAAACATGCAAACTCCACACAGGCAGTTAACCGGGCCAGGAATCAATTTTTTTTTTTTTCTCATCAAATTTATAGTGAAACAATGTTCAATAAAATGACATCAGTTGCCATAATGACAAATATCTCAAAAATATTTTTGCACTGATGATCTTAACTAACCCATTTTCTTCCATTGCATATTTAGAATCCAAATTAATAAACTACTTTATGAAAAAATCCTGCCGAATTTATTTAGTTATAAATAGCAGAGAGAAATGAGTAATGTATTTTCACATGCATTTATACATTTCTTCAGGATATCCTTTGGGAATTGACTTAGCTTGGGTGTGCTATTACTTTTAGAGAAAAACAATCCATTCTAACATCATGAATCAATCATTCTTAAGAATTTACATTTTAATGTGTTTTAAAATTGGGCTATACTTGCATATGTTAATTATCCCAAGCATAATTGATAAAGTATATGTATTAAACAAAGAGGATTGAGTTTTATTTCAGTCTTCTCATGAATTACTTACTGCTTGTATTGATTTACACAAGGTTGGATAATTCAAAGAATTTACAGGATATGTTCATGTAAAAGTTTAATAAAATAAAAGATAAGACACAAGAAGAGAAATAAAATGCAAACTGCCACAGAGATGTCTGATGACTTGAAGGCACAGGCATCAGTATTCTTTCTTAGTTTCACTGTAAACACTTTATCTGTGGATTATGAAGCATCAAGATATCTGCCAGATATATCAGTTTTAAGGAGCTCAGGCTTGAGTTTACTGAGGAGTATTTTATATCCCATTGGTCAAGACACTATATCTGGTCTCTGTAAGTGGTTTAACCAGGTGCAAACCATCAGTCTAAACTTTAGGAAAGTTTCAAACTTTAAACAGTGTTTTTTAAGTCACTAGCTAGCCTATCTCAGACTTATCTTGACCAAGGTCAGTACCAGCCCTGCAGGCATCTATAGAGGTAAGCATTGTGCTGTCCTAATACCACCTGTCAGATAACTATTTTTACACACTTCTTAAACTGGACTAGCCATTTAAAACCTCCGTAACTAAGTATACTTGGTATATTTATTTTAATATTTTAATGAACATTAGTCAAATTTTCCAAACTATAGTTAAAAGAATAAGCTTACATTATCCACAAGCAATTTTTCCTTCTGTTCTGTGACTTCCTCAGCACACTAAAAAGACCTTTCCTTTCCATTTGGATAAAATCAGAAGTGTTCTTCCTTGACCTCTACACTGAGCTCTTTTAAATTTACCTATATAAAGTCAGAAAAAGGACTCCAAAATTCTTTAAAAGTCATCATCAAACTTAATTTCATTAAACTTCATTTTCTTTTCCTGTAGACACAAATAGACTCTTCTTTCTCCTTCCATCTCATATTCCATATTGATTTATTTTCTCTAAAATACCTAGGGGCTGGGTAATGTAGGTGTTGCATATATTTTTAGACAATATGTCATGGGGAATTACCAAAATATAAGTTGACTTCCTCAAAATATGTTGATTTTCTTTTACTTTTGACAGTATGTGAAGTATTTTGCTCCCAGTCTTGTAAGATTAGCAGTCATTACATTACTTTTTCTATGGATAGAGTAAGTATTTCTCTTGAACTCTCTTCTCATGTGTACACATGTGCTTTCCCTTTCTGTCAATATGTGTGCACACACACACACACATACACACACATATCAATCATATTTAAGTTTGACAATTGTTAACGCTTAAGCCTACGGTACTGATATCGGAATTTCACTCTTCACTAGGTCCTTGGTCTTAGGGATTCGAAGAATGAACCGAGGGACCACAGATCAGTGGTAAGATAGAATTTTTATTAGAAGTAAGAAAGGAGTACAGAAAAGCACCAGAGCTTCTAGAAGGGGGAAAGAACTGAAGAACTCCCTCAGGAGTCTCTACATGGGCTCTTTTATCTAGAGGTCTTAAGTCTAGAGGATTACACATGGCTGGCAGTTGGTGGAATGAATATAGTTACTCCTTCACTAGGGTGAGGTTAACAGGTCCTTTACAGTCTTTGTCCCTGAGAAGGGATTAGGGTATGTGCTCCTATCCAAGGTGAAACCACCCAAAAAACCATCACAGGCTGCTTTGTTCATGATCTTATCAGAGCCCAGGGGGTATGTCCCGAAAAAGGCAGTCTGCTTGTGCCTGGAAATGGAGGTCTGACCTCTGAGCTCACCTGGGCCTAGAGAATGGGGGGCTCCCTGTCTAGACCTGAGAGGTGGAATCCTGAATCAGTACTATTGACTTTAAATATAGCTGCCAAAAAAAGAAAAATTTATGTGATGGAGAACACAGGTATAAATGTAATAGACTAGGGATGCTTCTTTGCTTAATCTGTAGTACTATTCTCCCTCTTTTCCTAAGCTTTTTGCTAAAAAAAATAGGGAATGCCATTTTAGGTAAACTAAAATGATTTGTTATGCTCAAATCATGGTAAATGTAATTGTCATCTTTGAAAGTCAGCATAGCAGGATTTATTAATATTAGAGCAATGCAGACCAACATAAAGATGGCCATGTCAGTTATTTGTTAATGAGTTAATTGTACATTTGACAATATTGTAAGTTTTATTGAAATCTTTTCAAATAATGAAATTATAACATGTGGAAATAAAAAAATCTGTTATTTTAATAGTGTTAGGTTGACATTAATCTATATTTACAGAAAGTTAACTAAGATGACAAATAAATACTATTTTAATCTTACAAAATTTTCATGTATAAAATTGCACACAAATTTATACAAATATATCCACAGTCCTTTATTTTACCAAACTCATTTTTAGATCCTGGTGCATTTCTTTTTTGAGTAATATTTATATCATTCAGAATATATGAATGGCAATCAATAAACATATACTGCAGATATGCTTATGTGCCTCTTAATGCCATTTCAGTCAAGTGATGGACAGCTTATACATTGACAGTCCATTTGACGAGAATGGATTTGAAAATTTCCATTGCCTGTTGTCCTTGTAGCACATCACTCCCATTATGGCAATGCTGGTGGGAACAAACCTACTGAGCTGCCAGTGGCATACAAGCTTAATACAATTATGTACAGTGCACAATACTTGATAGTGATTATAAATGACTGTGCTACTTGTTTGTGTATTTACTATACTATACTCTTTATAATGATTTTAGAGTGTATTCCTTCTACTTATTAAAACAGCAACAACAACAAACCTACCAGTTTACTGTTTTGGCTGGAGAATGGCTAAATGAATAGTAATCTCAGCTGTAGGGAAAACAGAAAGGAGTCTATCACAATAGTCCATACAAAGTGTAATGTGACTTGACTGTTTGATTGCATTTGGGGATAAGATAATCAATTTAATATGTATGAAGATGATAGAGATCAATGAATTTCCCAGTTTTCTGTAGGAATTTCTGAAGGAAATGATATCAGAAACAAAGGAGAACAGAAAGGAGTAAATGTACATATAGCTGTAGTGGGAAAGGAAACATTCTACCACTAAGAGTGATTACATGCTATTTATTATAAAGTTTAAAGCCATAACAAAGAATTTCAAGTTTTCTAGACGTTGTTACCAATAACTACATTGCAATCTCTTTAAAATTCATTATAAGAATCCAGTTTCAAATAACCCTTTGAAATTTACCACCTTACAATCTTACAGTCTACCTTCTCACCATCTGAATGTTCTGAAACTTACACTTGTCTGATCTCAAGACAGTTTTTGAAACAGGTCTTCGATTGTCCAAATTTTGATGTGTTAAGACATCAGAGTATGTAGTTCCTTGGTCTATTGAAAACATAGACCATTCCATTCCTTCTTCCATACTGAAGGTCATAAAATTTACAAAGCATTGTTATAAACTTCTTTTTTTTCTCTATAATACAGTTGGGGAAACCAAGTAAGTGTAGCATGAGTGGGAACTCATTATCAAGGGAGTGCACATAGAAATTTAATGAAATGAAGGACAAAAAGTTCCATTATGTTATCAATACAACAATCAATAAATAGTGATCTTAACAAATTAATAGAGTGGTAAAAGTAAAAAAAATAAGAGGAGAAAAGGCAAGATGATATATGTAAGGGGAATGTTTTATTCATTTATTTAAATTAATTTTAATACAAACATAATTTTTATAGCCTACAATATGATTTTTAATATACACATCGTGAAATAATTACTAGACTCAAGATAGTCGACTTCTCTTCTCAGATAGTTATTCTTTTTGTTTTGTTGTAATTTAAACATATAAAATCTATTCTTTCAGTAACTTTCCAGTGTACAGTGTTAGCTATAGTTATGCTATACTGTAGGCAAAACTTTTTAATTTTGCCTAAAAAGATGATTTAATAAACAAAGCATTAGACAAGGAAAGATGAAGAAACAAGGGGAAATATTATTTATAAAATATTTTAAGGGATTGTACTATAAACAATCCAATACTTCCAGCTTAGTTAGATGAGTTGGTTAATATTAAAGACAATAAGATTCCTATTATCATAAGGCTTTTAATTCTTTCTGGGCAGAAATTTATTTATGTATTTTGTTTGTCATGATCAAGGCCTGGCTTACAGCAGGCATTCAAGTATCTTTGAATAACTGAGTACATTAATTATCCACTGCATTTAAGTCAAGTTTCTTACCTTGAAATATACTTTTATTTGTTTTGATTATTACCATTGGAAAATTGTCTCTACTATTTCTAAATCTTCCTCTCAGAAAACCAGTATTTTGTAATCTATTTCATTATTGACCTTAACTATACTTTCATCCACTCATATGTTATATATTCTTATTATTAGGTATAATTGGAAGATAACATGGAAGTCTTTGTACTATTTAGAGAATATTGGATACCTTTAGGTTTAAATTTTGCATTTTTTACAAACATATACTCTCTGGAATTGTCAAATTGATTTATGTTCTTCAATATAAAAAAGGGAACTACAAAATTAATTTAAGATGCATGGTATTAATTTTAACCACACTTATTTATAGGAATGTATCTTTGTAGTTGATAGAGTAAATTGAATGAAACTCTTTCAAAGAATACTTTAATATACCATGAGTTTTATAACATTAGATGTCAATTAACAACCACATGAGTTTTATGACATTAGATTTCAATTAACAACCACATAATAACTTTGTGCTATGAATTATATTCTATTACACTGATGTTATAATTGTACATGAATCTTTACTTCATTTTATATTAATAATTGGTGCTTTATTTACAAAAAAATTGCATTTAATTTTTCATTTCCAAATGACAAAAGAAAACTTTAAACTATCTTTAAAAAGAAAAAAGTTAAAAATCAAAGATTGAGTACATTTAAAATAATAAAATTAGGTACATAGCTCACATCACATGTAAGGATTAACTCACAATTGATTATATTTCCCAATGTAAAAAAAAATGACATCATATATAAGTATTATAAGTTAGCATGGATCAATTTGTAATCAGAATATAAAGAAATGATTTTTTTTATTTTTCTTTCAATAATTGAAAAATAATTAGTATTCAACATAGAGTAATATTCTATAGGTTTATCCAAGTTGCTACAAATGACAAGAGATTTCCCATAAAATTCTTAAAAATTGATAGAAAAAAAGCAATAAGTGGCATAGAAAAATGGGCACAAGGCATGAATGGACAATTCACAGAAACATAAACACAGATTTTAAAAACATGAAACATTTAAAAACTGATTTAGGCAAAATATAGATAACATTGAGATGTCTTTTCTCATCTATCAAAATGGCAACAAGTACAAGAAGAAAATGACAACATAGTCCGTTAACAAGATGTTAGAGGAAGTGTCACTCCCACATTGCTGATGGGAATACAAATTTAGCACAAGTATTTTTAGGAAAATTGACAATATCTAACAAAAACATACATGTATTTACCTTAGTTCAGGCATTCCTCTTTTGCTAGATTATACAGAAAATAACTATTCAACAATATTAGAAAGCATACTAGCCAGTAAGCCTATTCATTGTGAAATTATTTGAAATTAGAAAATATAGTAAAATGAAAAGAATCATAAATGAGTTTAAAATGATATACTACAGATTGTACCAAAGGAAACTATGAATTAATATAGAATAATATCTTGAATATAACATGTAGCACATAAAGCAAAATGAAAAGATCATCTATGATTGGCTAGCTTTTACATATGTAATAATAGGAAGAAATAAAATATACACATATTTGCTCATTTGGACAAAACAAACCACACTTATGAAGGCTAAAACAGAAACTAATGAGACTGGTTATGTATAGAAGGAGATTGAAGTATGTGGCTAGGATGAAAGTGAAACTACTGGGTGAGGGACAAAGGGATAATACTTCTCTGAGTATAATACTTATATTACTTTATCTTTTAGAACCCACATTAAGTTTCACATTGTCAAAAATAATATTACCATACATGCTAGAAAATGGAATACAGACACATGTACTAAATTGTACTTTAAGAAAAGACATAATTGCAAAAGCAAGGGAGGAGAACTAACTTGAGTAACTCTTGAACATGGTAAATTGACTATATACTTTCAAATTAAAGGCAAACATGAACTGAAAGAAAATATTTATTTGTAGGTAGTAACTTATTTTTTACTAGATCTTATCTAGAAGTTGTATAAATACATATATTACTGCATTAAAAATAAGTTAATGTAGTCATATTAATGACAATCAAATTTATTACTATTGGAAAATGTTGTTACCAATCTGGGAAAAGGGAAACATGAGATCAATCTGTTGGATTGAAAGAGGAACCAATGTGGCAAAGCTACCAACTTCAGGATTACTACTGAAAGCCTCTTTTAAATCTGATTCCTACCTGTGTAATGAGGCAGGGAACTCCTCTCAAATGATTGCTTTCACCTGAGACGTTGTCCTTTTTCAACCTTAAGACTCTAGCAGAAAAATATCACCTCTTCTTGGGTCTCTAACTTGCTGGCTTTCAGAGAGGAACTTTAACAAATTCATCTCTTGTTCTTTGGTTCAGACTGAGGCTAGAATTCCAACTACACGTTGGCTCTCGTGAGTCTCCAGCTTGCTGACTATAGCTTCAACCTCTATAACCACAGAAGCCAATTTTGTTATAGGTATTATTTCTCTGGGGTACTCTAATTTAAATAGACTTCCAATTTCTAAACAAAAACAAGTCCAGTATTTCCAACTAATTCACTGTGGGATACCATTTGGTCTATGTTTCAGTCAACCAACCAAACTATTAAAACCCATTCTATTTATTTATTTATTTATTTATTTATTTATTGTAGAGACAGAGTCTCACTTTATAGCCCTTGGTAGAGTGCCGTGGCATCACACAGCTCACAGCAACCTGCAGCTCCTGGGCTTAAGCGATTCTCTTGCCTCAGCCTCCCGAGTAGCTGGGACTACAGGCGCCCGCCACAGCACCCGGCTATTTTTGTTGTTGTTGTTGCAGTTTGGCCGGGGCTGGGTTTGAACCCACCACCCTCGGCATATGGGGCCGGCGCCCTACTCACTGAGCCACAGGCGCCGCCCTATTAAAACCCATTCTAAGTCACCAAGCTGTGACATTACATACAGAATCTCTACTTAGTAGGCCTATATCAATATAAACCCATGGCTTTATATATGTAGCTAGATAAAGATGATAGATAGATAGATAGATAGATAGATAGATAGATAGATAGATAGATAGATAGATAATAGATAGATAGATAGATAGATAGATGGAGATAGATGATAGACAGCTATCATCTATGAGCTATAGATAGATAGCATGTATGTTATTATATACATAGATCTATTTAGACCTGATTTCTAGCTCTGCCCACACAGAGGATCTAGAACCAGAGATACACCAGGAGCAAAGAGAACAACCAGAGTCAAAATCTCAATTTCTGAATAGATCTTTCTCATGAAAAGGAAAGGGGCATTGTTAGAATTGAGTTAAGGCTGGGCATGGAAATACAAGACAGACCTAGAAAATCATTCTATAGTAGAAAGGTAATATGCACTGAGATGATGGGCCCATATCCAAAGAATACATCAGGAGTCAAGTTAAAGCAGGTTAACTAATGAGTAGTTATAACTCAGTAGAAGACATAAGAATACATGAATTCACATTAATATAAATAAAGAAATCCACAAATAAACAAATACAAGGAGGGGACAGGAAATCTCTTCCTTATAGTTGGATGGCAAATCATAAGTATGAAAAAATAATGGAATTAGAAAATCATGACTTTGTATTCATCACAAAAATTGTTTTTTCACACAAATGTCAACAGTGGACAAAATCAATGGCTATGCATTTCAAGGGAAGTAATATTTCTACTTGATTTTACACTATATTCTCATAAGATAAGTCTTAATTACAAAGTACAAAAAAATACTAACTTTATAGAGATTATAAGCTCACAGATACTATCAAAATTATTTTATTGGTGTTACTAGGAAAATAAAGGAACAAATATTTATCTTCATGGGCCTTCTCATATGATAAACTGTAAAGTAAATCCTCTCTCTTTTTTATATATTCCTGCCAAAATTAAATAAACGTTATCTCATCATGAGGAAATATTATACAATTCCTAAATAAATATCCAATACTGTTATAAAATGTCAAGGTAATAAATAACAAAGAAAAATTGTGACACTCTTTCTGATATATAGACACAAGGACACATAACAATTGAAGGCAAATTGTGATCTCAGCTTTTAATATTTTACCCTTTATCAAGTTTGTGAAATATCTATGTCTTTTAGTATAAAGTTTTATGGAAACAATAATTTCTCTGGGACATGGTATCATTTTTGTCATAAACATTTTCCTTATTTATGTGAATAAGTTCACCTTCATTGAGTGCCTGTGGCTACCTATATAGGTACCTTGGACTGCAGCAGAGTCAATATTCCCACAATCAGCTTTCTTTCTTTTTTTTTTTTTTTTTGTTAAATCATAGCTGTGTACATTAGTGCAATCACCTGTACCCATTCTAAGATGCACCATGGATGTGGCCCCACCCATTATCCTCCCCCCACCAAAACCTCCCCCCTCCCTTCCCCTTCCTTGGCCCTTTCCCCATAGTCTTGTGCTATAGTTGGATTATAGTCTTCATGTGAAAGCTATAATTTAGGTTCATAGTAGGGCTGAGTACATTAGATACTTTTTCTTCCATTCCTGAGATACTTTGCTAAGGAGAATATGTTCCAGCTCCATCCATGTAAACATGAAAGAGGTAAAGTCTCCATCTTTCTTTAAAGCTGCATAGTATTCCATGGTATACATGTACCACAATTTGCTAGTCCATTCGTGGGTCGATGGGCACTTGGGCTTCTTCCATGACTTAGCAATTATGAATTGGGCTGCAATAAACATTCTGGTACAGATGTCTTTGTTATATTGTGACTTTTGGTCTTCTGGGTATAAACCTAGTAAAGGAATTATAGGATCGAATGGCAGGTCTATTTTTAGGTCTCTAAGTATATTCCAAACATCCTTCCAGAAGGGACGTATTAGTGGGCATTCCCACCAGCAGTGTAGAAGTGTGCCCTTTCCTCCACATCCACGCCAACATTTCTGGTTTTGGGATTTTGTTATGTGGGCTACTCTTACTGGGGTTAGGTGATATCTCAGAGTAGTTTTGATTTGCATTTCTCTGATGATTAAGGATGATGAGCTTTTTTCATGTGTTTGTAGATTTTGCATCCGTCTTCTTTAGAGAAGTTTCTCTTTAAGTCACTTGCCCACCCTGAAATGAGGTCACGTGTTCTTTTCTTGCTAATAAATTTGAGTTCTCTGTGAATTCTGGTTATTAGATCTTTATCGGAGGTATAAACCTGCAAATATTTTCTCCCATTCTGAGGGCTGTCTGCTTGCTTTACTCACTATGTTCTTGGCTGTGCAGAAGCTTTTTAGTTTGATCAGGTCCCAGTAGTGTATTTTTGATACTGTTTCAATTGCCTGGGGAGTCCTCCTCATAAAATATTCACCCAGGCCGATTCCTTCAAGAGTTTTCCCTGCATTTTCTTCAAGTGTTTTTATAGTTTCATGTCTTAAGTTTAAATCTTTTATCCAGTGAGAGTCTATCTTAGTTAATGGTGAAAGGTGTGGGTCCAGTTTCAATCTTCTACAGGTTGCCAGCCAGTTTACCCAGCACAATTTGTTAAATAGGGAATCTTTTCCCCACTGAATGTTTTTAATTGGCTTGTCAAAGATCAAATAATGGTAAGTAGCTGGATCCATCTCTTGGTTCTCTGTTCTGTTCCAGACATCTACTTTTTTGCTTTTGTGCCAGTACCGTGCTATTTTGATCACTATGGATTTATAGTACAGTCTCAGGTCTGGTAGTGTGATTCCTCCTGCTTTGTTTTTATTGCTCAGTAATGTTTTGGCTATTCGAGGTTTTTTCTGATTCCATATAAAACGAACTATTATTTTTTCAAGATCTTTAAAGTATGACAATGGAGCTTTAATAGGAATTGCATTAAAATTATATATTGCTTTGGGCAGTATGGACATTTTAGTTGATTCTTCCCAGCCATGAGCATGTTGATTCTTCCCAGCCATGAGCATGGTATGTTTTTCCATCTGTTAACATATTCAACTATTTCTTTTCTTAGAGTTTCATAGTTCTCTTTGTAGAGATCTTTCACGTCCTTTGTTAGGTATACTCCCAAATAGTTCATCTTCTTTGGCACTACTCTGAAAGGAATAGAGTCCTTGACTGTTTGTTCGGCTTGGTTATTGTTGGTATATATAAAGGCTACAGATTTATGGGTGTTGATTTTGTAGCCTGAGACATTGCTATATTCCTTGATCACTTCTAAAAGTTTTGTAGTAGAATCCCTAGTGTTTTCCAGATATACGATCATATCATCTGCAAAGAGTGAAAGTTTGATCTATTCTGACCCTATGTGGATACCCTTGATCGCCTTTTCTTCCATAATTGAAACGGCTAAAACTTCCATACAATGTTAAAGAGCAATGGAGACAATGGACAACCTTGCCTGGTTCCTGATCTAAGTGGAAATGATTTCAATTTAACTCCATTCAATATGATATTTGCTGTGGGTTTGCTGTAGATGGCCTCTATTAGTTTAAGAAATGTCCCTTCTATACCAATTTTCTTTCTTTTTTTTTTTCATAGTTTTTTTTTTTGACTGGGGCTGGGTTTGAACCCACCACCTCCAGCATATGGGGATGGTGCCTACTCCTCTGAGCCACAGGCGCCGCCCCAATACCAATTTTCTTCACTGCTCTGATCATGAAGGGATGCTGGATATTATCAAAAGCTTTTTCTGCATCAATTGAAAGAATCATATGGTCTTTATTTTTAAGTTTGTTTATGTGTTGAATTACATTTATAGATTTACGTATATTGAACCAGCCTTGAGACCTTGGGATAAATCCGGCTTGGTCATGATGTATAATTTTTTTGATGTGTTGTTGGATTCTGTTTGTTAGGATCTTATTGAGTATTTTAGCATCTATATTCATTAGTGATACTGGTCTATAATTTTCTTTTCTTGTTGGGTCTTTCCCTGGTTTGGGGATCAAGGTGATGTTTGCTTCGTAGAATGTGCTGGGTAAAATTTCTTCTTTTTCTATATTTTGGAAGAGGTTTAGTAGTATAGGTACTAGTTCTTCTTCAAGTGTTTGGTAGAATTCTGACATAAAGCCAGCTGGTTCTGGGCTTTTCTTTTTAGGGAGATTTTGTATAGTTGATGCTATTTCAGAACTTGATATAGGCCTGTTCAACATTTCCACTTCGGTCTGGCTAAGTCTTGGTACGTGGCGTGCTTCGATTTCTTTCAGATTTTCATATTTGTGAAAGTAGAGTTTCTTGTAGTATTTGTTAAGGATTTTTTGAATTTCTGAGGGGTCTGTTGTTATTTCATCATTACCATTTCTGATTGATGAAATTAGAGATTTTACTCTTTTTTTCCTGGTTAGGTTGGCCAAAGGTTTATCTATTTTATTGATCTTTTCAAAAAACCAGCTTTTGGATTTATTGATCTGTTGTAAAATTCTTTTGTTTTCAATTTCATTTAATTCTGCTCTGATTTTGGTTATTTCTTTTCTTCTGCTGCATTTGGGGTTGAAGTGTTCTTCTTTGTCCAGTTGCTTGAGATGTTCCATTAAGTTATTGACTTCCTCTCTTTCCGTTTTCTTGAGGAAGGCTTGGAGTGCTATAAATTTCCCTCTTAGGACTGCCTTTGCAGTATCCCAGAGGTTCTGGTAATTCGTGTCTTGATTGTTGTTTTGTTCCAAAAATATGGGGATTTCCTTCTTAATCTCATCTATAACCCATGTATCCTTCAGCATAAGGTTGTTTAGCTTCCATGTTTTTGTATGGGTATTCAGGTTCCTGTTGTTATTTCGTTCAACTTTTATTCCATGATGGTCTGAGAAGATGCAAGTAATAATTTCTATTTTTTTAAATTTGCTTTGGTTAGATTTGTGGCCTAGGATGTGGTCAGTTTTGGAGTATGTTCCATGGGCTGATGAGAAGAATGTATATTCAGTTTTTGGGGGATGAAATGTTCTGTAGATGTCTGTTAAGTCCAGATGTTGAATGGTTGAGTTTAAATCTAAAATTTCTTTGCTTAGCTTCTTTTTGGAGGATCTATCCAGGAATGCTAAAGGGATGTTAAAATCTCCAACTACTATGGAAGTGGAGGAAATCGAGTTGCTCATGTCTGTTAGAGTTTCTCTTATAAATTGAGGTGCATTGTGGTTGGATGCATAAATATTAATAATTGAGATCTCATCATATTGAGTATTACCTTTAATAAATCTGAAGTGTCCATCCTTATCCTTATTTTGGTTTGTTTAAAGCCTATTGTGTCTGCGAACAGGATTGCAATGCCTGCTTTTTTCTGCTTTCCATTTGCCTGGAATATAGATGACCATCCCTTCACCTTGAGTCTATATCTGTCTTTTAATGTAAGAGGCCATTCTTGGATGCAGCAGATATCTGGTTTGAGTTTTTGTATCCAGTCCGCCAACCTATGCCTCTTTAGAGGACAATTTAAACCATTCACATTAATTGAGAGTATTGATAAGCCTTTTGAGAGACCAGTGGACATTTTTAATCCTTTTGCGACTTTGGAAGTTGGAATTTGATCAAAAATTTTTTGGGTGGGTTTACTTTTGTGGTGGAGAATTATGCTGGTCTTTATGGAGGATAGGTCTAAGAATGTCCTGGAGAGCTGGTTTAATTGTGGCAAATTTCTTCAACATGTGAATGTTGTTGAAGTATGTAATTTCTCCATCATAAATGAAGCTCAGTTTAGCTGGGTACAGGATCCTGGGTTGAAAGTTATTTTGTTTTAGGAGATTAAAAGTCGATGACCATCTTCTTCTAGCTTGAAAGGTTTCAGCAGAGAGATCTACAGTTATTCTGATATTCTTCCCTTTGTAGGTAATGGTTTTCTTTCATCTGGCAGCTTTCAGAATTTTCTCCTTCATATTAACTTTAGTGAAATTGATTATGATGTGTCTGGGGGATGTCTTATTTGGACTGAGTTGTGCTGGAGTTCTGAAACTGTCTGCTATCTGAATTTCGGAATCTCTTGGCATGTCTGGAAGGTTCTCCTTCCTAATCTCATGGAGAAGAGACTCTGTGCTTTGTGAAGCCACTTCGTCACTTTTGGGGATCCCTATAGGACGAATATGGGTTTTCTTCAAATTATCCAAGAGCTCTCTGAGAGAGTAGTCTGTTTTTGCTCTCCATTTCTCTTCTTCTTTGAGGGTTTGGGAGCATTCGAAAGCTTTGTCTTCAATGTCAGAAACCCTTTCTTCTGCTTGCTCCATTCTGTTACTGAGGGTTCTACTGTGTTTCTCAGATCTTTGAGGGCTGCAACTTCTTGTCTCAATGTGTGGAAATCTTTGGTCATTTGGTCTTTGTATCCGTTGAATTCTTGAGATAACTTTTGGAATTCTAATTCAATCTTATTTGCTATCCAGATCCTTAATTCAATTTCTGACATCTCAGCTATTTGTTTGTACATGGGGTCTTGTGTTGTTTGTGCCCCATTGATCCTTGGGGGAGTTGATCTACTCTGATTATTCATATTGCCAGAGTTTTTCTGTTGATTTCGCCTCATGATTGTTTTTCACCATTGCCTCTGGCTGTCCTCAGATTTGGGGAGGTGTCTCTCCAAGGTTAGATCCCAGCAGGATCACTCTACTGTTGCTGGATCTTTGTAGGGAGTGACCCTGTGTAGTTCCTCTGGGGCTGCTCTAGCTAGAGAGTTCTGGTTGTGGAAGCAGCTCCGGTTTGTGACACACCCGGATCCAGCAACAGGGCTGGGTGTGGTACACACGGTTCTGGGAGTGCCAGGCACCCCGTGACTTTGGCACAGAGAGCCCAAGGCTCCAGCAGTCTCTGGCCAGGAGAAGAGCTCTGCGCAGAGGCAGGGAGGGCTCCAAAGGGCACGCAGCTACCAGAGTCCCTGTCCAGATGAACGGGCTACTGTGGAAGTTGGGAGGACAGGAGGGAAGACACAGGGTTGTGTGGCTCCCGCAGTTACTGGTCAGGGAATGCGGAGGCCTGGTGGGTGCGGGTCACCGGTCAGGGGTCGCTGCACAGCTCTTATGGAGGTCTGGGCGGCGCCAAGCCCAGGAGTTTGAGGTTGCTATGAGCTGTGACGTCACGGCACTCTACCCAGGGCAACAGCCCATGGCTCCAGTGTGCCAAAACCGTCTCACTCTGCCCCTAAGGATTAAGGCTGTAAGGCAGCTCAGTTCCCACCTTTAGGCTGCTCAGTCAGTAGGTTACTTTGACCCACCCAATCCTTGCTCTGAGACCCTGAGGGCGGAGCTTGCCAGGGCAGTTCTTTCACAATGGCTTCCTGCGCCCACCTCAGTGGCTCAGTCTGGAGCCCCAGGCAATGCCCAAACTTTTCCACACTCCTGCTCAAGCTCTCCCCAAGGCAGTTCAACTGAGTGCCAAGTCCAAGAACACCGAAACAGTTCACAGATAAAGCCTTTCTGGTTTGCAGTTTCACTGCTGCTTGTACTTATGGTTGCCAGTGTGATTAGGTCGATCGAACACATGCAACCACTTGCCAGTTTTCTACTGTTTTTGTTCTCCTCTTCGGGTCTAGAAGTCCCTTGCTGGCTCCCTGTATCCTCAAAGGGATGATTATAGGCAGATCCCACTGGCCAGAGATGCCTGGAGTCTTGTCTCCCCAGACTTGCTGTTCCCAGTTGCAGGGAAGCTGTTACTCGGCCGCCATCTTTAATCTCACAATCAGCTTTCTTGACGAAGTGCATTCAAACGTCACTTGGATTGTTACCTTTTTTCAATTCCTTGCTCTGCTTTCACCTTTCTTGGTCAAGTCTATATTTTAATTTCTCATTTTGTCAAAATGACATATGAATATATTACAAGGAGACAGAGAAGTAGAGAAATAGCAAAGCATCCTGCTTTGCTGTCTGTGCACAAAGTTCTGTTGCACACTGGCAACCATAAGTACAAGCAGCAGTGAAACTGCAAACCAGAAAGGCTTTATCTGTGAACTGTTTCGGTGTTCTTGGACTTGGCACTCAGTTGAACTGCCTTGGGGAGAGCTTGAGCAGGAGTGTGGAAAAGTTTGGGCATTGCCTGGGGCTCCAGACTGATATGTTAATTGATGAATAATCACTAGCAGAAGTGGACAAAAGGAGTGGAGTAGCTCACTGATCATGACATTCATGTTTTCTATGTAGTGAAATGTGGACTAAAAAACTGTCATCAATGTTTGCACTTTATGCCTTTATTCATAGTTGATATACCAACTGAAATTTAAACTTCTTGGAGGAGCACTGGTGTTACTTACCTAAACCATGAAACTGAAATTCAAGCATAAAGAAGCACACAAAATTAGCACCTCCTATGTTAAATAGTAGGACAAATTTAAGAATTATTCCACTGGGCTGCTGTCCAGAAAAAATTCCACTTCCTGTTTGTGGAATATCTCTATCATGTGAGTTTTGCTGGGAAATGGATTCCTATGTCCTCCTTTGGAAGCTAACTGTGATCCAATAGTAGACACTTTATCTGGCTTGCTGGTAACTGATATATATGTAGATGACCAACCAGGGCTAGTGCTTCTCAGCAGGATTTGTAGGTTGAGAAAATGATTCAAGAATTAAAATAATTGGCAATTTCTCAGAGTAAAAAAGCTGTAGAATTAAAATAATTGGCAATTTCTCAGAGTAAAAAAGCTGTTGAAGAGCACCAGTAGCATGAAATGCACATGCTGAGGGCTGGAGAGTTTCTGCAGGCAATGCCGCTGCCAGCACAGACCCAATGGTACTGTCCAGGCAGGACCACATAGGCCTGGCCCCTGGTATAAGTGGCTGTGTTCTCCGTTCTCTCTTTTCCTTCAGCTGTGTATATTTTTATGAGGCTGACACTTCAGACTTTCTATTTATTCTGAGAGCTTTTCCAGATTTTTTGAATCCTATTTTCACCTGAACAAATCCAGAATCACTATCAATAACTGCCAGAGGCTACACACTATATAAAGTCTCCCTTCCTCGTCCTAGTTTTTTTCTTAATTCATAATTTTGCTACCCAGTCCATAAGAACAATTTACATATTATTTGGGCTTTTGTACACAGTTAATCTTTCTAAGACGTTCCTTTTCTTTTTTTTTTTTAATTGTTTGGTGTTCATTGAGGGCACAAAAAATTAGATTACCCTCATTGCATTTGTTAGGTAAAGCCCCTCTTATAATAGTGTCCCACCCCAAGAGCTGTGCCATACACCATGACCCTCCAATCCTCTCTCTCTTCCTCTCTCTGAAAAGCTGTTTCTGAAATAATTAAGTAAAATGTTTTCACTTTTAAAATATATACATTTTTATTTTTATTCTGGTGTTTACCATAAGATGGATCAACATAAATATTGTCAGTATTCATTTTATAGACTCAAAGAGTCTGAGTGCTTAGTAAAGAATAAGCAGTCTATAAATGCCATTTATTATTATAATTTAACATACAGGCAGTTTTAAAAACCAATGCTTCACATTTAAGGAGCTTTCTTTTTCTGCAGAGGTACTTTCCCACACCAATTCAAAGGCCCTCCCCTGAAATCTTCCCATATAGTTTTCCTGATTCCTCTAATTATTTTTATTCAATCTCCTTCCTACTGCTAGGCACCATCGAAGATAATCTTTCAACAGTATATGCAAAGGCTCTCTATTCGTGTAACTTCCTAAGAAGTGTACTATAAACTAATTCACTTAAGGCAGTAAAATACGAAAAATTCTGGCTACAAGTTTATGATAGTCTCTGGTGATTTTTGAGTAGTAGAATGACTATTGGCTTAAATTACTGGGAGACTTGACCCAAGGGGTAAAACCCTTATCAATAATCCTAGGACTCTAATGTGGTTATGGAGAGAAGATAATGAGAAGTGGAAAAACACCCCTGGTAAAATAAATTAAAGCCTCTCAAGACTGATCCAGAACTTGGCATTTTGCCTAAGGCCAGCTTTGTTTTAATGCTGCTCTAGATATATTAGGAAATAAGTCCCTGTTTTATCCCTTACCTTGGTAATGACTGGTAAAGCTAAGACAAAAAATAAGTAACAGTTCAGTTAACCTGTGAACACTTTCCTGGTGTTATATTTATTATTTTTCCAGGCAAGGTTAGACAGTGACAGATACAGACAAACCTGTAAGCAGAAGAGGGACTTTCATTTTTGTTTTCATTTTGACTTTTATTTTGTCTCTAGTCTGATGTTATTGGAAATTCAAGTTAATCTTTAATTCTGAAATATAAATAAATAAAGGTAAGGTGCATAAATACAGCACCGTTAGTTCACAACTCTCTCCTCAGATCTTGCTGGAGTCTCTACATTCACTGTCATGCCAATGAAAAATGTGATGGCAGTGATGAAATTAACAAAATAGTTAAAGTCAAACTGCAGAGATGCTTACAGGCAACAGTGAACTTCAATGGGTACATTCAAAGTCATATATCACTTATAAATCTTAAGTTTTTGTTTATTGAAATGTCCTTTCCAACTGAAAACATCTCAATTCTATCTCTCCCAAATGCTAAACCTCAATCGGAATTATTATTGTTTTATTCCCCTAGCTATGAAACAAATAATACTCTTACATTTTGTTAGATTACATAATTATGAAGAATTTTACACTTGTACTAATTAGATATCTTTGTAAGTGGGTTTAGAAATAGTCTTTCAATTTTCATGTCACCTAGGAAGTTTGATGCAAACATGAACCATGCTGCTGTAGCTCTGCATGTACCTGCAGAACATAACATGTTGTGTGTGATCCCATGTGGTAGGGTAGAGGGCCTCTATCACCTAATCCTCTAGGGTAAGGAAGAATCCTTGTTCCAAAGTAGGGGGATGGCAAGCAATTTTGAGTGAAAGCAGATCATTTATTATTACCAGTCATCTATTCTTTGATATAAGTAACCGTAATCTCCTCATAAGTCAATAGGTAATGGGTCTCTTTCATTGTTTTCTTGACTGATTTCTAATGATCTGCTAAAATAATTAAATGTCAATATGTTGTGGGAAACAGAGACTAATAATTTTGCTATGTGCACAGCAAAAATGAATGTCATTTAAAACTATTTGGGAATTGATTCATTATTTATGAATGAGAAATCATCAGCAAATGATTGGGTCTTTAAATTTTTTTATTTCAAATTAATATTTGGGTACAAATTTTTATGTTACATTGTTCTCACTTCCAAGGTAAAGTTCATGTTGTAGAAGAGCCCTTCACCCCAGGTTCATGATGAACACACTTGCATTGTGCACGTTAGGAGAGATCCCACCAGTTGCCCTCCCTCCTCCTGCCAATAACCCTCCCTTTTCCCTCAGACCTTCCCTTCTCTCTCTTTACTATTCCCTCTTGCTAGACTATATTTGTGTTTTATCATTCTTATGAACTTGTGATTGTTTACATATTGGTTTCATATTAGGATTGAATACATTTTTTTTTTTTTCCATTCTTGGGATACTTTACTAAGAAGACTAGGTTTCAACTCCATCTAGGCAAACATAAAAGATGATAAGTCTTCATTTTTTCTTATGGCTGAATAGTACTGAATAGTACACACCATGGTTTGTAAATCCACTCCTGGGTTGATGCACATTTGGGTTGCTTCCACGACTTGGCAATTATGAATTGAGCTACAGTAAACATTCTGGTGCAAATGTCTTTGTTGTAAAATGAGTTTTGTTCTTCTGGGTAGATACCTACAAATGAGATTGCTGGGTCAAATGGACGGTCAACTTTTAGTTCTTTGAGAATTCTCCATACTTCTTTCCATGCAAGTTGTATTAGTTTGCAGTCCCACCAGCAATGTAGAAGTTTTCCCTTGTCTCCACATGTACACCAGCATCTGGTGTTTTGGGACTTTGTGATGTGGGCTAATCTTACTTCAGTTAACTGATATCTCAGAGTGGTTTGGATTTCTCCAATGATTAAAGATAATGAGCATTTTTTCATGTGTTTATTGGGCATTCTTCTGTCACATTCAGAGAAGTTTCAGTTCATATCTTTTGCCCACTTAGAAATGGGCTTATTTGCTATTTTCTTGAGTTCTCTAAGGATTCTAGTTATTGGGCCTTTGTAAGATTATAATTAAATGATTTGTGTTGGTAAAATTATTTATGAAATGCATACATCTTTATGATATTAACATAGACATGTTTCCTCTTACTTTATCCTTCAATCTAAAGCATTTAACAAAATTTCACCTAATAATTAAACAACCTTTATTTTTCTTCTGAAGATGTTTGTATACCTAGAAGACAAATGACAAGGTATTGACACACAGAAATTTTTGTTATCCTCTTTAATTAAAATTGTTCCATGCTATTGATTGCAACTTATGATTTCTCACATCACTGTCAATTCTTACATCAAATATTTAAAGCTTGAAATTAACACAAAATTGACAGCTTTTATAATTACAATGAAATTGGCATGGCTTAACACTTAGAGGGAAAGACAGTGTATTAAATGATATTTCACATTGAACTGGAAGTGTACAGGTCCAAAATTCCATAAAACATAATTCATAGATTCTTTAATGTACTGTACTAAAAATTTTTAAATAATTTTTAGTAGGATACTAACTTTTAGTACATCCTGATGTGTTGAGAAATGTATATTTAATATGTATATTACAATAAAATTTAGCTGGCACAGCAAAGAAAATGTCCTTTCAATATAAGTAATTTATTTTCATTATACTTGGATTCATGAGTCAAAATTGGGAAGAGTAGTATATTTCAATTTTGAAATTCCATGAATCTATAGCTGTAAGCATTAAAGTTAAGAATATAAATTTTACAGCACCTTAATATTTTCTTTCCAGTAAATCAATAGCACATAACATTGCATCAAAATCCACCAATCAACAGATTTATGTTTTTAAAAAGAGCTACTTGCAATTTTTCTGATTAAAGTTTCAAACATGACAGAATTTTACAAAAGATTCACTTTCTTATTAACAACATAAAATACTAAATTTCAAAGGAATTAAATATTTAAAAGTGATTTTCCTACACTTTTAGGCAATATTTAATTATAGCACTCAGTTATTTTTTTACATAATAGCAGCCTTATTATGCTAAGCAGATAAAATTTAAATTAATTGTAAAACTGTGGATAATGTCAAATTTTCTGTATTTATAGAAAAGTTTAAGAAACAATTTTACACTCTGAGTTATATATTATACACAAAAGTACTAACGAGGACTGCTGGTTACTATGACAGAGTGAGCTAAATTGGAAGGGCTTACCCTTTTATTAAAAACTACAAATTCAAATACTTTCAAATAATACAAATTAAATATTGTAGAAGCAGAAGAAATAAATAAGTCTAAACTCAGATCAGGTGAGCATTAGTGACAGCTAAGGAGCCCATGAGATATCAAAAGGCAAGTAAGACAAAGATTAGGGACTCAAAATTTTAATTATAATGAGATGAAAGGAGACAATTCTTAGACTTCTACCAAAGAAAACACTACCTGTATAAAGTAGATTTGAAAATCTGCCACAATAGCCGGGCGTTGTGGCGGCCGCCTGTAGTCCCAGCTACTCGGGAGGCTGAGGCAAGAGAATCGCTTAAGCCCAGGAGTTGGAGGTTGCTGTGAGCTGTGTGAGGCCACGGCACTCTACCGAGGGCCATAAAGTGAGACTCTGTCTCTACAAAAAAAAAGAAAATCTGCCACATCTGTGAAACAAGGGTTATAAATTATCTGCCTGCTTTCTTTGAGAAATAGCAAATAATCTTATGAACTAGAAGCTCAATGTGGGAAGGAGTGAGAAGATTTTTAAACTCAAAATTATAATATAATATAGACCTCAATTAACATATGTTAGGCCCCAAATCTCACTAACTGCCTCATTTAGTAATCCCAACCTAACATATTAATCTTAAAATTACATCAAGAACAGATATCTTATATCTGGGATAAGATAAGACATGAAAAGGCAGGTGAACCTACAAATTAATTAAGAAAAAGACTTCAGTAGTTGAAGTTAGATGATCTACACATAGAATAGTTTCCTTACCAAATACAGTGATAATAAAAAATTAATTCTTTGAAATAAGAATATTTTACATGTAAATAAGACAAAAGAGAATAATACAAACAATAAGATAAGTGCATGACCGTGTGAGAAAAAATAAGCATGTTGGAATAAAAATAATTATATTAATTGAAAATTTCTTAGGCCATATGAATGTTTAGACTAAATACACATAAAAAGAGAATTTGTGTTTTAGAAGACAAAGAAAAATACACGTATCAGAGTCAGAGGTACTGAGGTATACAGCATAAATGGAAACTTAGAAAAATAGAAAATAAATTGACCAGGTCAAATGTAGGAATTCTTTAAACAAATGAAATGGAAATAGGGAAAGCTAATATTGAAAAGTCTGACAGTAAATAATTTTTGTGGATTGAAAGCAAATTATGCCATCTGATTGAAGGAGCATTGAGTCCAGCATTGAAGGAGCGTTGAAGGAGCATTAAGCATAAACTGCTTAATAACAACCATACTTAGTAGTGTATGTCTATAGTCTAGATATATACTAGTAAAGATGCAAATCAACTTCCCCCCAAAAATCGTGTTTTGAAAGCTATTAGAGAATAAATTAAAGGAAGTTTCATGCTGTTATGATCTAAAAGCATCCTTCTACATTCATGTGTTGAAACTGAATCTCAAAAGCGATGCTGTAAGGAGGTGTGACCTTTTAGGTCATGAGAGCTTTGCACTCATGAATGGATTAACGTCATTATAAACGGGTCTAAAAAGAGCCCTTTTGTCTTTCTACTTTCTGATACATGAGACCACAGTGTTCCTCCTCTCCGGAGGATGCAGCATCCAACATGCCATCTTGGAGGAAGAGAGCACCCCTCATCCCACACCAAGTACTAAAACCTTTTCCTTCGACCTTCAATATCCAGATCCGTGAGAAAGAAATATCTGAATCTGATTAAATTACCAGTCTATGGCATTCTGTTACAGAAGCAGGAAAGAGTCTAAAACACTTGCAAAAGATGGCTCGGCACCTGTGGCTCAAGCGGCTAAGGCGCCAACCACATACACCTGAGCTGGTGGGTTGAATCCAGCCCGGCCCCGCCAAACAACAATGACGGCTGCAACCAAAAAAAAATAGCAGGACATTGTGGCGGGTGCCTGTAGTCCCCGCTACTTGGGAGGCGGAGGTAGGAGAATCGCTTGAGCCCAGGAGTTGAAGGTTGCTGTGAGCTGTGATGCTACAGCACTCTACCCAGGGTGACAGCTTAAGGCTCATATAAAAAACAAAAACAAACAAACAAACAAAAACTTACAAAAGAATGGCTTCCATCATTAAACTCAGTTGCCTTTAGTCAAGAGAAAAGTATCACCAAATTACTCAGAGACAACTAACATTTATGAATGAGAGTGAAATAATATATCCAAGGCAAGAGTGACATACTGGCAGATCCTTAATGTTGGTGAAAATAAATATAAAAATTATAATTTATAAATATCAATTAAAAACCACACACTAATGATTAATCAGTAGACTATAAAATAAAAACTATAACATGGAATATGATGGAAATCAGTACAGAGGTTACTAAAGAAATGAAAATAGAACTGCTGCTATATGAACCAACAATCCCTCTCTTGGGTATATAATTAAAGATAAAATCACTACTTCTTAAAAATACTTGCATGGCCCTGTACCAATTCAGCATTTTTTTTGAAACAGACAAGATAATGGAAACAACCCAAATGCCCATGGGAAGATGAACAGATGAAGAAAATGTGTTTCTTTTTACACACACACATTCACATGCGACAGAGTATTATTCAGCCCTAAGAAGCAAGATCGTCCATTTTTCACAACGTGGATGGACCTAGAAGACATTATGCTAAGTGAAATAAGCCAGACAGACATTGTATGTGTGGAGAGAGATTAAAAAAAATAAAAGCTCAAATACAAAGAAGTAGAGAATAAAAACATATGATGGGAGTTGGTGAAGAGAAATGGGAGATATGGTACAAAGGATACAAAATAACACATGTAGAATAAACAAGTCAAGATTTCTAATGTACAATACCATGTAGGAGGACTAGAGTTAATAAAACTGGATTACATTATGGATTTTTATTAAATAGGTAGATTTTAGCTGCTCTTGGCACCAAAATACTAACTAGTGAAGTGATATGTTAATCTATTTCACTATAAAAGCCTTTTTACTATTTGCATGTTAAATATTATACATTAAATCATATTTAGCAATGTTTGAAACTTAAATATACACAACAAAATTTATTCAAAAATGTGGACTAAGAAGGGATTAGAGGTTGGAGTTAAAATATTAAGGTTATTAAGTATACAGTTTATAAATATGAAGTAATCATTTTAATGCATATTTAGAGTGGGTGTGAAATATTTATGGTCACAGTTAATAATAAAAAGTTGAATATTAATTTCAAAACAGGTAGAGGGAAAATATTAAAAAACCCTAAAATTGAAGATATGGGGAGCAATGTAGAAAGAAGAAAAAAATAAAAATAAATGACAAATAAAATACTCAAATTGTATAGATATGTAGATCAAATTATGTAAGTAATCATAATATGAAACTCACCATTCAATTGAAGAATATTCTGTCTTAAATTCTTATATAAACATGATTTTAAAGAAACTGCTTGATGTAGTTAAGTACTGTTTGAATATATAATGTAAGTTAAAAATCACTGGATAAAAATAACTTTCAAGAGGAAAAAAATGATTTTATGTGTTGGACTAGAGCAGAGTGAAGGTTATAAAGCCCTATAAACAAAAATTGCTAAACTATGGCCATCCAGTTTATTGGCAGAGACATCTGGATCCCCTGAAGTTAAATACTAGTACAAATTGAACGCATATATATTAATGTTTCTAGTTTAAAGTAAGAGTTTTTACAGATTATTCCAAGAATTTTAATTTCAAAAAATAAAATGATTACAATAAATGCAATATTTCAGAAATTATTGCTTAACGTGAGACAATATGTAAATAAAAGTAGATGGGTCATTTCCAAAATAGAGTTCTGTCTACCAATGTTTATCAGATGTTAAGAGCTTACAATATCCATATTTAACTTATTCATCTGTTATTATTATTTAGTCCTTTTGCAGAATAGATTTTAAGCTCAATGTTTTAAAACCACAAAGGTTTGTTTTTTTATCATCTGATGTAATTAATTGGCTAGATCATGTGTTAACCATAATTTTACACAATTTTTTATGATTGTCTTAAAAGTGAAAAAACAACTGCCAGAATGAAAGAACTGTAATTTCTGGATTTGCCCTTTCTGCTGTTAGATTAGCTGCCAAGGGAGAATAAAATAAGTAAAGCGTCACAAGAATGGAGAAACAAGAATCCAATGTACTCAATTGTAATATGAAGACAGTAGGTGATCTAATACAAGGTGGGGGGTAGGAGAATGGGGAATTGGAGTGAGAGGAGGAGGGAAGGGGAAGGGAGGTCATGGTGTATGGCACACCTCTTGGGGGTGTAACAGATTACAAGAGAGACTTCACTAACAACCGCAATAAGTATAACCTTACTCTTTGTACACTCAATAAGTATAACCTTACTCTTTGTACACTCAATGAATCTCAAATAACAACAACGAAGACGGGGCATTTATAAACCTATAATCTCTGCTTATTTTATTTATTGAGTTAATCAACATTTATTGATGCACTTTTACCTACCGGCATTCTGTGAGGTGTCAGGAATAGACGTTAGTAAACAAAATCAGAATGTTTCCCCTTCCATTTTAATATAAAAAAGAAATCCAGGTATTAACTTTTTAAGAATAAGCCTGATAACTATATATGTTTAATTATTTGACTCATGATTATTGTATTAAAGGTGTTATTTTTAAGTTGTTAGTTGTTAGTTTCTAAGTTATTCCTTCCTGGACTATGGTCTTAACTTAAAATTGTGGGTCTGTTATAGTGGTGGTTTGTTGCTTGTTTTTCTCAGAGCAGAATGAAGAACAGAATTGGAGGATTTTGAGAGGAAGGTGGAGTGAGAGATTTTCTTTGTCTCAGAGAGTAATATTATAAATGCTACTGACATTTGTTAATCACTAAGCATATGTTAGCTCCAGAGCTAAATGCCACAAATACATCATGAGAGAGATACAGCTTAATAACCATCCAGTGTCTCAGAGAAAGAAAGAGGACATTTGGGATATGAACTTTGGAAATTGACTCCAGGGCCTCTGTTCTTCAAAACTTGGCAAGACTTGAGAGAGGTGAACTAAGCAATAAACAGCCACCTCTCAAACCACAGGTTTTAATTTTAATTTTTGGTTTACCAATAACCAATAGATACTTTAGGAAAATTAAATGTAGAATGTTAGAAAAATAAAATCAAAAAGATACAAATTACAAGCTGACCTTTTTGCTATTATATTTATCAGAAATACTTTTAGCTATTGAAAAACTAGTGAATCATAATTTATCTAAATTTTCCATATAGACATAAATTTTTAAAAGATCTCGTCAAGAACTTGTAGCAGTAATTCAATACTCAGCAGCAGTCCAGAGACTTATTGTACATTGAAATATACTAAATTCATCCAGTATAGTATTGGGTATTTGTATACGTGTTCACATGTGTGTTTATGAGTATATATATATAAATATACAAATGCATAAAATATGCCTTTCTCCATTGGAGATAAAATACATGTAAATTTGTATGAACTTTAGGATAAAAGTAGTCTATATGGAAATTTCACTAATTATAAACAATACTTTGGTTTCTCTTGAGATCATATAAATCTTTTGCCTTTTACTAATTATAAACAGTAGGAATTTTCTGGAATGATTTCTTTTGATCTCACTTATCCCTAAATAAAGATCACTTGTTAAATTCAATATACTAAGAAAAGTGAAAGAAAAGGTTATTTTTAGTGTTGTTTTTACCAACTCCTCAATAAACCTATGCTTGAGACAGAGTTTTAAGCGGGGGAAAAAACATCTTCCAACCATACAGTGAATAAATACTTCTAGTGGAAAGCCAAGTTCAGAACAACTACCACTGACCTATCACCTACTTTCTAGAGACAAGTATGTTTGGTTTGAACAAGTGTAGACAACCTCTATGACAAATTTATAATACGACATGAGATGTTTGTAACCCATGGATTTAAAATGTCATCTTTAGTAGTCTTATGGGTGGTCTTTGTCAACAACTTGCTGATGATCATCCTCATCACAACTATGATATCATAAAAAAATTGTTTTTGCTCTTGGCTATAAAACATAATTTGTCAAAAATTATGTTATCTGTCTATCTGCATATTAAATTTTTCATTCTCCCTTTTTTATTATTTCAAAATATGTCTAAAAATGCTTTTGGATACATAGGTCACTTTGTTATGCTTTTGTCATAGTTACAAGTGTATCCTTCGCCTAGATAGTGTTCATCATACGCTTTAGGTAGATTTTTCCCATTATCTCTGCTTCTCTCCGACCTGCTTGATTTCCATTTAGTTTTTCTTCCCTCTGTGCACAGATGGGCTCATCAGTTAGATAATGTCTCCAGTTCCATGTAAATTGTGGGAAAAGGCCTCAATTTTTCCTTCTTCATGGCTGAGTAGGTTCCATAGTATGTGCGTGTGCGTGTGTGTGTATTACGTTTTGTAAATCCTCTCAGTAATTGATGGGCACTGGGTTGATTCCACATCTCTGTAATTGTGAACTGTGCTGCAACAATCATTTTAGTAAAAGTGTCTTTTAGATAAAATGACTTATTCTTTGTGTAAATACACAGTAGTGAGATTGCTGAATCAAATGAAAAGTCTACTTTCAGTTCTTTAAAGAAATTCTATGGTTTTCCACAGAGTCTATGCTAATTTTTAGTTCCACCAATAGCGTAAAAGCATTCCTTTCTCTCTGCAGCCAAGCCAGTTTTTGGATTTTTAAAAATAAAAGCCATTCTGACTGAGGAAAGGTGATATCTCAATGTGGTTTTAATTTTCAATTCCCTGGTAATTAGTGATGTTGAACATTTTTTCATATGTTTATTGGCCATTTTTCTATATTTTCTGAAAAACTCTGTTCATGTCTTTAGCCTCCTCTTTAATGTGGTTGTTTTATGTTTTTTTCCCTACATTCCTATTTCCTTGAATCTTCATAGATTCTGGTTATTACCCCTTAATTTGGTGCATGGCTTGTGAATATTTTCTGCAATTCTGTAGGTTGTCTATTTATATTATTTTCATGTCCTCTTACGACTCAAAAGCTTCTTTTTTCTCCGAATAATATTCCTTTGTATGGAAGTACCATAGTTTGTTCATCTCTTCACCTATTAAAGGAACTATTGACACATTTATGTCTGGGCAGGAATTAAGTGCTTCCCTTTACTGGGATGAATAAGTGATGGTAATACCCAGGACAACTGGGTTCTGGAAAAATAGTGTCTTTTGAGGGGATATCTTTGTTTAGAAAAATAAGTCCTTTATTAGAAGACGGTTACTTCTCCCTATTGAACTGCAAGGAGAATTTTCCACTGATTGTTACCCTAAGAACTTGGTCTGGCTCCTGTTGGTAAAATTTGCAAAGGTGTGAGAGTTTTTTAAAAGTTGAGCCTTCCAGGAGGTTTTTGTTTGTTAGCTTTTTTCTTTTTTTTTTTTGGTCAGTCTAGGCCATATATGTCTCTAGCAATCACTCAAATATCCTTTCAGTGAGTTTACCAGTTGAGGACTCCAGCAACAGCTTCTGGTCTTGGCGAGTTGTAGTTCTCTACATTCATCTGTCCCTGTAGTTTTGAGATCAAAAGTTTACCTTGTGGTCTCAATTCAGTAATAAGTCTAAAAAGAATTGATTTTTCTGGGTGGCGCCTGTGGCTCAAAGGAGTAGGGTACTGGCCCCATATGCCAGAGGTGGCAGGTTCAAACCCAGCCCCAGTCAAAAACTGCAAAAAAAAAAAAAAAAAAAAAAAAAAGAATTGATTTTTCCATCTATTCAACTTATTATGGGGATGAAAGTAATGACTTCCAAATTTGTTATATGTCTGATCAGAAACTGGAACTTTGGTGGCGTTTAAAAAAAATTAAAAATTCTGTTACTCTTAAATACTCCTCCTGTATCCTTCACAACCAAGTGAATGAAACCAGTTCAGAATAAATACAAAAGGTCATTTTAGATGTTTAGCCAATTTTTCCCTAAGAAAACACAAATCAACTAGTAGGAACATTTCTAAATTAATGTAATGCTCCTGGTGGAAATCGGGAAACCTTTTTCATATTTATCAAGAAAGAAGTAACTTTTGTCACCCTCAGGTCTCTGAGCCTAAACATTTTTTTCATGTAATAACAAGAAAAAATTCTAGAATATCAATTCTCAAAAGCTTTGACTAATATCAGAGATCTGTTAGTCTCTGTGAGTGGTATTACTATGTGCTTCATTTCAGAGGGCAGCTTATGTGTAAACGTGTGGTATTTCATTACTAAAATACTTTTTTAAGAATGAGCACAAACAGTTAAAATTATTTTCTTAGCCCTCTGATTTTCAGGTTCACTTTTCTTTATTTCATTCTCCTTTGAGATTGTTCAGTCAGCTGTTTTACTATTTACAGAAGAAGCTAAATATAGGTAGATAAAAAGTTAACACAGTAAAGCAAAAACATTTAGAAGAAAAATAGATCAGATACTTAATCTCATAGCTAAGAAAACTCCTTAAAGCCCTGGAGTTATATACAAAGGTAAGAAACTAAACCAAAACAAGATAAAGCACAATAGATCGTTTGCATTATTTTGAAACCTCAGTATATTTCTTCTAGGAAGTAATGATGCTAAATATATTCATAACATTAATAGTCTGTGATTTCACCTATAATATGATTCACAGATCTTTAATTCACAGTTATTTGCAGAGTTAATTTGCATCAATGGAAAAGTGACAAAAGACAGCACTTACACAGGTACCCTCTCCAGCACAGTTACTGGAACAGGTCTGTTTTCAAATATAATCATGTTTCAATTGTGTTTTGTCTTCCTTCCTTCCTTCCTTCCTTCCTTCCTTCCTTCCTTCCTTCCTTCCTTCCTTCCTTCCTTCCTTCCTTCCTTTCTTTTTGTTTGGGCTTTTGTTTTGTGGAAAGGGTGGGCCAATATTATGTAGATCATTTCAGGAACTAATAGTTTAGTGTTAATAAAAACTAAAACTGAACCCTCTTTCAATGAAATATTGGCAGCTTTAGATTCCTTCTGCATATCAAATATCATAAACTGCACCACCATCTCGATTACATACAAAAATAATGCGATATACACTTTAAGTTAGCACTTAAAATATACATATTATAAAAACATAATTTGTTAGGTTATAAGGTTATATAATCAGCATTCTTTTTATTCTAATATCTGAATACTTTAGGAAGTTTGTCAATAATTGGCATGAAAACATGCTATCATATAAAGTGTTTTTATTCCTTCTGTCAAATGTTAGTGATTTAGAAAAATCCCAACACCCCAAAGACTAATCTTGTTTCTGATTTGCTCTGTAGTCTCTTGATTAACATATCACTTCTGAGAAATGAGTCATTAACCACCTATGCCCATATTTTAAAAGAAAAAGCGTAATGATTTAGGGAAAGGAGCAGTGAAGGTGCCTTGTAAATTGAGAGTGAATGTTAAATGATGTGTGGTATAGGATATTTCAGATTCAACTGATAAACTCTTACTAAGACTGACTCCAGTTTACAGTAAAGGAGATTTCTAACTTGGCCTGCTTACCCGTGCCATCAAAATCTTGACTGTAAATCATTACTTGAGTTCTCTGGGTTTATACTTCCTTCATTAACAATTCCTGAAGTGAGTTCTTAACTTGTTACTTTGACAGCACCTTGACAAACCAAATAAAACAACCAAAATACAGATATGATGTTAACTAGAATATTGAAATAAATGATGCATAAGGTGTTAAATAATATATCTAAATGGCAACAATTAGGTATAGTAAATACAACAAGTACATACACAAAACCTTATGTTTTTAAAAAGCAAAAATCTGCCTAACAGATACAATAAATACTATCTGGATAATGGGCACTCAAACAGCCCTGAAGCAAGAATTACAAAGCCTATCCATGTAAAACATCAACAAAACCTCCTTTTGTGTGTGTGTGTGTTTTTTTTTTTTTTTTTCTTTTGGCCGGGGCTGGATTTGAACCCACCACCTCCAGCATATGGGACTGGCACCCTACTCCTTGAGCCACAGGCGCCACCCCAAACCCCCCCCTTTTTTTTTTGAGACAGAGTTTCACTATGTCACCCTCGGTGGAGTGCTATGGCGTCACAGCTCACAGCAACCTCAAACTCTTGGAATTAAGCAATTCTCTTGCCCCAGCCTGCCACAAAGCCTGGCTATTTTTTTGTCACAGTTGCTGTTTAGATGGCCCAGGCCGAGTTCGAACTGCCAGCCTCGCCATGCCCACTGTGCTACAGGCACCGAGCCAACAAAAAACATTTTTACTGCCTTAATATTTTGAAATAAAAAAATGAAAAAGAAAAAAGCACAGTGTTCATATTTACTTCTAGCGTCTCTTTTAGGACGTATTAATTAGCTTCTGCTGTAGCAACTTAAAAAACAATAAACTCAGTATGTAAAAATAATGAACATTTATTCCTTGCCTTTTTTTTTTTTGAGACAGTGTCTCACTTTATCACCCTCGGTAGAGTGCCATGGAATCACAGCAACCTCCAACTCCTGGGTTTAGGTGATTCTCTTGCCTCAGCCTCCTGAGTAGCTGGGACCACAGGCTTCCGCCACAACACCCAGCTGTTTTTTTGTTGCAGTTTGGCCTGGGTTGGGTTTGAACCCACCACTTTCAGTATATAGGGCCAGCGCCCTACTCACTGAGCCACAGGCACCACCCTATTCCTCATGGTTTTTTCATATGCGTTCAACTGTGACTCTACAGGACTCACCTGGGGATTCTTGGCCACATTTGGTTGGCTAGTATTCTCAAGCTAGTATTGTAGTAAAAGGCCAACACTCAACAATGGATCTGAGTAGCATGTAATGACATTTAATATTATAGCTTAGACATATTATATGTGACATCCATGTTCAAGCCATTACCTTAAACCAATTGTGTGGCTAACCCATAGTCAGAGCGATATAAAAACATATTCCTCATACAGTGTGACATGGCAGTGACAGGTAGGGAATGAAAAAATGTGAGCAATGAGTAAACTATGTGTAAACAAGAATTAGTACAATCTCATAATCTGATGCAAGACAATTTTCTTTTAGATTGAATATTTAGAATTATACTATGCAATACTAAGATGTTTCTATTTCAGGTTATTATAGTATATGTAAAATTTTTTGTCAGCTGTTTTTGTCTGTTGTCACTATGTTTGTTTGTTTTTTATTATTCCAAACAACAGAGCTGTAGGTGTTAAGTTTTCTTTGGTTGTACCTATAAAACTTTCAATTCTGGGCGACACCTGTGGCTCAGTCGGTAAGGTGCCGGCCCCATATACTGAGGGTGGAGGGTTCAAACCCGGCCCCGGCTGAACTGCAACAAAAAAATAGCCGGGTGTTGTGGCGGGCACCTGTAGTCCCAGCTACTTGGGAGGCTGAGGCAAGAGAATCGCTTGGGCCCAAGAGTTGGAGGTTGCTGTGAGCTGTGTGATGCCATTGATACCATGGCACTCTACCTAGGGCCATAAAGTGAAACTCTGTCTCTACAAAACAAAAAAAAAAAAAAAAAGAAAAACTTTCAATTCTGTCCCTAATGTAGTCAGGTATGCAAATGTGCATGTGTGAGCACATAGGCACAAACACATACACACACAATTCTGAGGAATAAGATGTTTTGATCTTTTTAAAAATGCCCTGTAAAAAACACTTTTGTCTTTGAACTAGGAAATGGCTTTTCTAATTCTCTTCCAGCCTCAGTATGCTAATTCTGATTTGTTCTATCCTCTCTGAGTTGTCCACAGCGCTGGCAAAAATTGTGGTCTGAACTTTCTTTGTTGCAGGACAAAATGATGATTTCTCCTGTGAATAAGACAATAAAAATATTCCTACCCCTTCTACAGGAGTCCTTGACTTTATTACACTATCTGTAGTGTAATATAAATATTCCATTGATTTCAGTTTTCCTGTTCAACCATGTAATGATTATTTTTATTTGCACTCAGAATGCTACCAATTGTACCTAAATACAACATTACAAAACTAGAGACTTAGCTTGTTAGTGATATAAGAGCTGGGAAAGATTAGTGGGCTGAAAATAGCCTCCACTGGAGAGGTCCCGGACACTTTGGTAGGATGAATTGCTGAAAGATAGACCTTTGTGCAGTCAGGTAGAATGGGGCCTTCACCTGTTAGAACATACACATTAAGGTTAACGTGACCTCATTAAGTCACACTGGCTATGTTTCCAAAGTATGTCACAGACTGCTGAGCTTCAGTTACACCAGATATGCAAAGCAAAAGCCAATATGCTGGGGTTAAAAGCCATACAAAGTTCTCATTATTTTGTCCAAGTTATCCAAGCTATTTCTTACAAAATGTCTAGAGAAAACATGTCAAAATTAACATGACATCATATTTATTGGTTTCCTGAGGGTAGGCATCAATTTTTTTCTAGGCAAGATGTACTCTAACTCATTGATTATAATTAAATTGGTCAGTCTTATCTGGAAAATTAAAAATTCTTTGAGAATTACCATTTCACATTCATAACTCTAGAATTGGCCCTTTCAGAATCTTTAGTTTATTTTGCTCATGTTATAGGAGTGATCTAGTATATCCATCAATTGATGTAATAAGCATTCACACATATGCATACATCTATATTTAAGTGTCCATGCAGCATTGTCATTTTTCCTTTAATATCATGCTATATCATCATCTTAATTTATTTCACATTGCATATTAATACAGTTGAAATTCACCAGTTA
This sequence comes from Nycticebus coucang, assembly GCF_027406575.1. NCBI lineage: Eukaryota > Metazoa > Chordata > Mammalia > Primates > Lorisidae > Nycticebus > Nycticebus coucang. The sequence continues at coordinate 42,371,395 of NC_069794.1, read as the reverse complement.
AATATTCTTAGGAGCAGTGAAATAATTGTTGAAAGGCAGAAAGTTTGTGAATTTCAAAGATGGATTGCATTCTAGTTCATTAGGTAACTAGAAACAGTGTTTCTCAATATACGAGCACAGTACAAATAAGCATATGTCTATGAACGTTGTACATTCTATAACACAGGCACATGAGTTGCTTGACCACTTGAAAATTAAACACTTGAAAATTAAAGATTCTTTATCAATAATTTTTAACAGAATAATTTATTAAACTGTTAATAGATAAACATGACAAAAATAGAAGGCATAAGTCTTTTTTTTTCTTACCATAAAATAGCTTGTGTCATGAAAGATTTAAATCTAAGACATGGGGGGCAGAGCAAGATGGCAGACAAGAGACAGCTTTTTTGAAACTGAGCATGGTGAGATAGGGGAAAGAAGAGTTCAGGCACCTCGGAATTATGGGTTTTGACTAGAATCATCCTTCAGGGGCACAAGGAAACAGCAGAAGACTTTAGGACCATAAGAGGAGGACAAAAGCAGTGGAAAAGGGTCAAGTGTGCATTTGGTCCGAGGCCACCAGCCGTGGTGGCTGCAGTGGCAGCAGCGACAGCAGTGATGAGAGCATGCAGACAGGGAAGGCCTACCCTGTGGGGTTTTTTTTGGATGTGGGTGCTTAGTTGAGTTACCTTCAGAGACCTTGGGTGAGGAAGCAAAGTGACCTTGAACAGAGCCCAGAGATCTGGCCTGACCTGACAGGGCAGAGCGGAGGTTTCATTGTTTGGCTTCAGGCCACATGCAGCACTGTGGGAGAGCTGCCTTGAAGCCTTGGCCTTCAGGGTCCTAGAGTGAGGCTGGTCTGGGAGACCTTGTGACATGAATAAGTAACTTTGAACAGCAGTCAGGGGCCAGAACTGAGCCACTGGGGCAGAATGGAGGTTTCATTGTTCTCCTACAGGCCATGCACAGCCATTGTGGGAAAGTCGCCTTTCAGGTTTGTTCCTCAAGGTCCTAGAGCAGTGGTTCTCAACCTTCCTAATGCCGTGGCCCTTTAATACAGTTCCTGTGGGTGGAGAGCCACAGGTTGAGAACCACTGCCCTAGAGTAAGGCCAGTTTAGTGCACCTGACAAGCAGGCAGCATTTCCAGAGAGAACCAAGTAACACACCCTTTCCTGGGATATCCATTGCTTAACCAAGGGACACAGTTTGTAAAGTTGAGGTATGTATATTAAGCAGGCTGATGAGAGATTCAGGCTCCCAACCCTGTGGGTTTTGAGGGCAAAGATGTCAACAGAGACTTCCAGACTCTATCTTATATAACTGTACTGTAATTAGCATCTCATATCCCAGAGGATCACCTGTTGCCCAGACAATACTCAGCAAGATATATATATACATGGTTCTTTTTTCTTTTCTTTTCTTTTTTTTTTTTTTTGGTTGTTGAAGTTGTTGTTAGTCTGTTTGTTTTTTCTTTTCAAATTTTTTTTCTTTTTTCCTTTTGCACATTTCGCCCCCCAATTTTTATTTTTATTTTCATGTTTTTGTACAACTTATTTTTTTCATTGTTACCTTTTTTGATAATAGGGACTTAATTTTTGCTAGTTGTTCTGCCTCTGCTATTTGTTTTTCCCTCAATTTTATCTCATAAGGTTTTTGGTTTGTTTTGGTTTGATTTGTGGTATTTTGGGTTTGCTTCTCTGTTGGTGGAGGTGGGGTTCTGTGTCTGCTTGGGCTGGCAAGGAGCTGTGGATGTCAAGGGACCCACCCAACCCAGCCCTCACATAGGTTGGGATTTGTGGGTGTGGGTCACAGTACACTACTGTACACACTATTGCTTCTGTCTCTTTCTTTCTGTTTCTCCCTTCTTTTTGTCAATCATCCCTTTTAGTCACCCTCTTTTCTCTCTCTTTTCTTGTTCTTCTTCTTTTTTTTTTAATCTTTTATTCCTTCTTGCTCTCCACTCTTCTCATCCTTTTAGTCCTTTACCAAAAGAACACATCAGCTCCTTAGGTCAGTGTCATGGTACCTTAAAGAGCAAGAGGAAGTGAAAGGAAAAAGTAAGGCAAGGAAATAGACAAAAAGAAAATACTTATGAGGAATAAACAGCAGAAAAACTCATCTCCTCTCCTGGAAGTCATCAGAAAATACAGTAATAAATAAAATACCTAGGAATATATCTTTAAAAAGATGTGAAGGAACTCTATAAAGAAAATTATGAAACTCTAAAAAAAGAAATACCAGAAGATATTAACAAATGGAAGAACATACCATGCCCATGACTGGGAATAATCAACATTGTTAAAATGTCCATACTTCCCAAAGCAATCTACAGATTCAATGCCTTCCCTATTAAAATACCAATATCATACTTCTAAGACTTGGAAAAAAATAGAAAAAAACCATATAGCTAAGGCAATTATTAGTAATAAGAACAATGCTGGGGGCATCAGCCTACAAGGCCATAGAAATCAAAACACCATGGTATTGGCACAAAATAGAGACATAGACATCTGGAAGCAAATAGAAAAACAAGAGATGAAACTACCATCTTTAAGCCACCTAGTCTTTGATAAACCAAACTAGAACATACAGTCAGGAAATGAATCCCTATTCAATAAATGGTGCTAGGAGAAATGTATATCCACATATAAAAGAATGAAACTGGAACCGCACCTTTCTCCACTAAAAAAAAAAAAAGAAAGAAACAAAAACAAAACATTGATTCAAGATAAATATAAGTCTTAAACTTAAGGCATGAAATGGTAAAAATCCTCAAAGAAAGCATAGGGAAAACACTTGAAGATATCAGCCTGGAGAAAGACTTCATGAAGACTTCCGTGGCAATTGCAACAACAACAAAAATAAACTAATGAGACTTAATTAAACTGAAAAGCTTCTGTACAGCTAAAGAGACAACAATCAAAGCAAATAGACAAGCTACACAATGGGAAAGGATATTTTCATATTTTGACTCAGAAAAAAGTTTAATAATCAGAATCTACAGAGAAAAATGAATCATCAACAACAACAACAACAACAACAAAAAGAGCAAACAATCTCATGTACTTCTGGGCAAGAGAGATGAATAGAACCTTCTGTAAAGAAGACAGACGAATGGCTAACAAACATACGAAAAAATGCTGATTATCCCTAATTATTAGAGAAATGCAAATCAAAACCACCCTGAGATATCACCTAACCCCAGTGAGAATGGCCCACATCACAAAATCTCGAAACTATAGATTCTAGCGTGGTCATGGAGATAAGGGAACACTTTTACACTCCTGGTGGGACTGCAAACTAATGCAACCTTTTTTTAAGGAAGTATGGAGAACCCTCAAAGAACTCAAACTAGATCTCTCATTCGATCCTGCAATCCCATTATGGGGCATCTATCTAGAAGATAAAAAATCCTTCTACCATAAGGACATTAGCACTAGACTGTTTATCGCAGCTCAATTTACAATAGCTAAAATGTGAAAACAGCCTAAATGCCCACCAACCTAGGAATGGATTAGCAAACTGTGGTATATGTATACTGGAATACCATTTGGTATTCTGGAATACCATTCTGGAATACCATTCAGCCACTAAAAAAGATATAGACTTTACACCTTTTGTATTAACCTGGATGGAAGTGGAACACATTATTCTTAGTAAAGCATCACAAGAATGGAGAAGTAAGAATCCTATGTACTCAATTCTGATATGAGGACAATTAGTGACCTAGTACACACTGGGGGGTGGAGGAAGGGAAGATCAGAAAGAGGAAGGGAGCTGGGGGGTGTTCAGTCATGATGTGTAACACACCTTTTGGAGGTGGAACACAATTATAAGAGGGACTTTACCTAACAAATGCAATCAATGTAAACTTGTTCTTTGTAACCCTCAATGAATCCCCGATAATAAAAAAATAATAAATAAATAAATATTATATAAATAAATAAACAAATAAACAAATCTCTAGTAGAAAGTGTGGGAAAAACTCTGAATCTTATCAGACTACAATGGAATTTATAAAGAAGACCATGTCGTCAATCATAGCAACAATCAAAATAAACAAATGGGACCTGATCAAGTTAAGTTTTTGCTCAGCTAAGGATGTGGTAAACAAAGTAGAGATAACCTTCAGAGTGGGAGAAGATATTTGCATATTCTGAATCTTACAATATATTTTTGAATTGTTTACATATGTGTTGAAATGCCTTAATGAGTATTAAATGAATAACTCATAACTTGATTACTTAAGGACTTTATTATTTTAGCACATTTTAATTTATTTTTTAATTGTTTTTTATTAAATCATAACTTTGTACATTGATGCATTTATGGGGTTCAGGGTACTGCTTCTATTTTAGCACATTTTAAAAGATAACCTTGCTTTTTTATGAAAATTGGGACTGATTTTGGGAAGGGGAAATTTTGAATCACATGTGTTTATGGTCATTTACACCCTGAAGGCACATGTTCACTCTTCCTCTGTGTGCCAACAAGCAGTAAGCTGGCCAATGTGTGGAATTAAGACAACTTTTAAAAATATAGCATTTTAAAATATTTCTTATGATGGTGGAACTTTATTTTCAGGCAGGCATTCAAATTATCCTACACAACGAGAAATTATATGTAAAGTGAAGTTTTTTTATGTATTTTTATTTTTTATTAAATTATAGCTGTGTACATTGATATGATCATGGGGCATCATACACTAGTTTCATAGACCGGTTGACACATTTTCATCACACTGGTTAACATAGCCTTCCCGGCAATTTCTTAGTTATTGTGCTAAGACATTTACATTCCACATTTATTAAGTTTCACATATACCCTTGTAAGATGCACTGCAAGTGTATTCTCACCAATCCCCTTCCCTCTACCTACCCCCCCTTTCCCCCTTAAAGTGAAGTTTTGTCTAACTTACTTTTAACTAATCAATATTTTCTATAGTATCTATATATCCTATGTTTTATTAAATATTATGTCTAGAAGGATGACTTTAATCCTAATTTTACCAGGCTTCAATTTACAGTGAAAGACCTAAATTATCTGTAATAAATCAACACATTTAACCTTTGGTTCTTCTAACCACTACAAGTCATATATATATATAGACTAATTAAATATAACACATGGTAGTAGCTGTTCTTTCTATTCATGAAACTGTCACTTTTAAGCTACTCTGTTTAAAATTTCCTGACTAAGAAACTTCATAATAGTCACACACCAAGCACCATCAAAAGAAGTGTGAAGGTGCACGGTTTTCAGCACCCCAGAAAGGTGGCTTTGTCTCATATGTGCTCCTTCAAGTACGAGAACCTAAGACGGGAAAATTCCATTCTCAGCTATAAGCAAGACTCAGGGGTTAATTACTCCCTGCTTGCTAAAACAGCAGAGATGCCTGGGTTAATTCCTCCTTGTTTGATGAAAAGGCCTTGAGAAATGATTCCCTGAGGTCCCCACCAAATCGTAGCTGGAGATTTAGCACCTGTCTGGAGCTAAATGGTTACTCTTCGTTCCCTAACTTCAAATTGCACAAAAGTTTCATTTAACCTGTTAGGGAGGTGGGCGAACAGAAACAGACAGCCTGGTGTCCTTATAGTTTATCTTTAACTTACATGCTCCAGACTTAGAAATGATGTGTATGTGCTTTGCAACATTTATGCTGAGGAGAACTTTTTATAGCAGTCTAAGTTAATCCTTTTGTTCTTTATTCTTGCTTATTCTTATCTGATGAGTTTGGATATATAATACAGTGAATAAAAATGTACAGTCGCTGTGAGCCTGAGCAAGCCCACAGTCTTTCCTTAATAAATCATTCTGTTTGTGCCGTTGATTGGGCTATTGGACAGCAACAGAAATGGCATTAGATATTCCATTGTTTTCCCATGAGTAGTCCACATTTTTATTTTCCTTCCAAATCACAAGTGATTTTGAATATTAACAATACTACTAAAAAATTACTGATTGTTTATACCTAAGATCCATGTTTTATATGTTATAAACAAGCAAATAGCCATATTTATTTTAGCTTTATTTCATAAGATGTTTTTAAAAGCATTGTTAAAACACAGCCCTAACAGTTTCATACTCTTAAAATTGATCAATCCTTAAACAATTTTACCTAGAGTCAATGATACTATATTATATAACTAAAATTTTGTTAATTGGGTAGATGTCATGTTTTGTTCTTACTATAATAAAATAAAAACTATACGTCAGTGAGTGAACTATAAGAATATAAAAAAATTATCACTGCAAAACAAATTTTCATAAAGTGACATGCCATATACTAGTTTAGATTTCTGAAAAATAAAAACAAAACAAAACAAAAAGAACCATGGCATTGATGTTGTGTCTTGAATGTTCAGAAAAAGAAAAATACAATTGTGAAAAGAAATCTAGACATAAGTTACTATAATGCAATATATAGAAACATTCACTCTCTATTAGATATGCTTTAGTATAGCATATACTACTAATAATCCTCATTTATTTAGAACATATATGCCAGACTAGCCTTTACATCTATTATCTTGATTCAGTCTTGGTTGATTGTCATAACCTTCACTTTTTTGAAGTTTATAAAACAATTATTTATGATAGTCACTAAGTTATGTTGATAAGATGTTTCTTCATGATTAGATACAGAGTGTACCTTGTTGGTAGTAACATCACAGAATTTTCACTGGGTTCGTATTTCATGCTATCAGGTGCTGCATCACTCTGATTTGTGTTATCACAGGTAATTGATTAAAGTGATATCTTCCAGGCTTTCCAACTGAGTCCATTTCTATTTAAAAAATATATTGTGTGGACAAGAACTTTGAACTATGTAAACATCCCACTTATCATCAAAATTTCCACTTACTTATTAATATTCTTAGTGATATAGAGATTTATGTTGGACTAGTGATAGCCTTGTCATTACCTATGATATCCCATCATTATACCTTTATCACTCTGAGTAATTCCTTACTGTCTGGAACACAACCAGTATTTTTTTATTTTTATTTTTTTTGTGGTTTTTTTTTGGCTGGGGCTGGGTTTGAACCCGCCACCTCCAACATATGGGACCGGCGCCCTACTCCTTGAGCCACAGGTGCCGCCCCACAACCAGTATTTTAAACTTATTATCCTCTTTTCCTAATGCATTTATCCAAAGAGCCACCCACCCCCTTTTTTAGAGAGAGAATAGCTATATTTAATAAATTTGCTGTAGACTATATATGTGATTTATTGTTTGTGGGCCTTCTAACAGTGAACATGGTATTTACATAGTTCTATGAGTCCATACAATTTTTTAAAATTTTAATAGAAATGCTCAGATTTATTTTAGTTTCTTTTTCTTCTCATATCTATAACTCCTTTATCTGAAAGTGAAAATATTGTGTTCCATACTTCTTAAAATATTTTCTTGCTTGACTAATAGTTCTGCATTAATTGTCTAACAACATCCTAAACTGAGTGACTTGAGCAACAGCAGTTTACTTTCTCGCAGTTGAATTCAGAGATCACGTTGTCAGCAGAGCTGCTTTCCTTTCTGGCTGTCAAAGAAGAGTCTATTTCTTTCCTCCCTGCTTAGCTTCTAAATGGCTCTTTTCCTTATGTCTTCACAATGTCTCTTCTCTTCTCTTCTCTAATGCATATCTATGTACAAATTTTCTGTTCTTATAAGGACACCAGTAATGTTGGCTTAGGGCCTACTCATAGTGACTGTATTTTAACTCTCACATCTATAAAGACCTTGTCTTCAAATGCTGCCACATTCAAAAGAAGGATTATAACTTTAACGTAAATTGGGAAGAGCACAATTGAACCTATAATCTCCCCACTGTGCAATCAATTTTTCATTGTTTTCTCCATCCTTTTTTCTAAATGGATATACTCTTTACCACTCTTGAACTGATGACATGTGCTGGACTGCGTCCATCTTTCTGAACACATCCTTCAGAGATTAGCCTTTTGCATATAAACTCCCCAATCTGACTTCTATCACCCTGTAATAGTCTGTACCTTGATGTAGATCCCTTCCTTATCCCACTCCAGACCACCTCCCCAGTACGGTAACTGTCCATATCCTTCCTGGTGTTTAGACCCTGTGCTAGGGAATTCTTGGCATTAAGGAAGCTGAATTGCCAAAAAAATACTAAAGCCAGACAAATATTCCTGAACTCTTACTGTCAGGAAATATCTAAAGAAGTACAGCCTCCAAAAGGACAGTTCTCTCACTCCCAAGTCAGATACGTTCATTGGAAAAAAAAAAAAAATACAGCAGGACTTCCTAGATTTTCAAACCAAAGAGTACCAAATAAAGTGGCTGACCAAAGAAAAACTACCCTCTGCTGGGTCAAGTGTTCCTTGCTGTTTCCGTCCCTCAGGAAAGCACGTGAGAGATTTTGTACCAGGTGTTTTCTATACTTACCTACACTGAAAACAACCTGACTAGATCATTCTACTTTTTAACATCTTTCTCTCTTCAAAATAAGACATTTTCTTGTAATTGCCAGGTTTTGTGTTGTAGGTGGATAAATGCTGTGTTGGATATGGGTGACTATACTATATATCATGTACCCTTGATGTGGAGCTAAGAGCAGTAACTGGATTTTAAAGTTTTGGATTATAAAGTTTTGCTTTATATCCTTTTTGTGAGAAGAAATAGATCTTTCAAAGAAGTAATCAGTAATCTATTCTAATAGTATGTTCTCAGAAAAGCCAAAATGGGTCTAACTTGCTAGGGGATTTGTCATCCTACACTGCGGGAAAGAGTTTACAGAAACCAAAAATACTTGAGTGACCAGTAAAAATAATGAGCCATCAAGTATATCAACCATGAAACCTATCTCATCTTTGGATTCCTTATTATATGATATATTTTCTTTCTTTCTTCCTTTCTTTTCTTTTCTTTCCCTCCCTCCCTCCCTCCCTCCCTCCCTCCCTCCCTCCCTCCCTCCCTCCCTCCCTCCCTCCTTTCTTTCTTTCTTTCTTTCTTTCTTTCTTTCTTTCTTTCTTTCTTTCTTTCTTTCTTTCTTTCTTTCTTTCTTTCTTTCTTTCTTTCTTTCTTTCTGCAGAGTCTCAAGCTGTTGTCCTGGGAAGAGTGCCACTGCATCATAGCTCACAGCAACCTCCAACTCGGGCTCAAGTGATTCTCTTGTCTCAATTTTTCTATTATTAGAGACAGGGTCTCGCTTTTGTTCAGGCTGGTCTGGAACTCTTGAGCTTGAGCAATCCACCCACCTTAGTCTCCCAGAGTGCTAGATTACAGGCGAGAGCCACTGCGCCCAGCTCCTATGTTTGTTTTCTTATCATTTAATGCATTTTATCTTGAGATTTGTATTATAAACTGATACTGGATATTCTGGCAATAGTGTAAAATAAAACTGTAAGTAGATAGTTCATACATGTAAGAGAGCTTACCCGCACCTTTTAGTACATAATTCTGTTAAAAATTTTTAGAAAATTTTTGTGAAATATAGCACATATATGCACAAAATGCAACAGTATGGTTTACCAGCTATTCATATTTTTGATATCCCACGATTTATCTTTGTACCTTTTGGATATTATATATGGAAGCAAAATGTGTATTTTTAGATGTCTAATTTTTTTGCCTTAAAAAGTATTTTCCATCTCCATGCATATACTTGCATGCAGAGAGCGTTTATGTTTATGCATAATTTATGCATAGAGCATAAATTTATCATAATTATTTTAAGGTGTAATGTAATAGCCATTCGAATTGTGTAGTTTTAGACCTTAACAGATAATTCTGTTTTAGATATTTTGCACACATCTACTGATGTAAACATTCCATGTTTTGTTGGGGATATACATGAAGAGAAGAAATTGGATGAGAAAATATTTTCAACTTGTCTATTCAAATAAAGCTTATTGGAACTTCGTTGTTTTCTGGCTGAAGAACCCTACCTGGAAACTTCAGAAGCTCATAGTGAAGAGCTGATTGAGATGTCTTTCTGAGAATATTATGATGTAAGATTGTGAGGAGGTATGCATAGCCAGATCATAAGTTACAGGGGCAAAAACTTCCAAAACATAATGAGCTAGATACACATGGTAATAGTGCATTGGCTGTTGGCTAGTAAGCAGATTCTAATTTCCTACTTTTTATTTCAGCAAGCTAAACTTTTCCTTTGTACAGCCACAAAAATTATTTCTGAAAAATTTTAAATTTAAAGAGCTAGACATTTGATCTCTTGATACATTACCATGACCTTTTATAGGTAACACTGAACCCCTGGTGGGTACATTATAAATCTTGCAGAATAATATGGGGCTTAAAATTCCTTCAATTTTTGTACCCTTTTAAATGAGTTTGTACAATTTTAGAATATGTTACATGTTGTTCTTTGTAGCGACTGGGATTGATATCTCAGAGCAAAAAGTGCAATCTAGGAAAATAAAGGAAATGGTAAAAATTGTTATTATAACACAATGTGATTAGCCAGCACGTGTCAAGTTCTAAGAAAATAAATTAAAAATTTCTTTTTCTTCTCATAAATCCTTGAAATGCTATGTTAGTATGTAAATAGACATTGCATATTCAAATATATCTTGCGACTATGATTCATTTATCTCTTTTGACCAGAGAACTATTTGAATAGAATAGTCCCATCATACATACAATAAAATTAAAACTTATTAGTACAAACAACTACACGATTATTATTTACCCTTTAAAGGGAAATTCATTTCTGGTATAAATAGAGTCAAGATTTAACTAGAGACATTATTATAATTGAATTGGCTATACTAATCTTGCAAAATTTGATTTATTTCTTTCTGTATGTTTTACCTTAAAGGAGCTCTAACTCCTCCTTTAAGGTAAAAATTAATAAATAAATAAAATTAATTTGGTGCTATGATGTGGCACATATGTTCTGAACATGAAGACACTTTTTAATTATATTCTTCCAAGCATCTCTGACTATCAAAATTTTGTATGAAATTTATTTTACAGATGGAAAGCATCTGTATGCTGTTATAAAATCAGCTCAAATTTTTGAAAATATAATTCATATTTACAGTAATGATGAATAATATTTTTTTTAAAAGATTGGCATAGTGTAGATATTAAATAAAATTTTAAGTAGGTAAATTTGTTTGTAGAAACCATCATTTTAGCTATTCTTTTCATATCTAATAAGTCTGTGGATATTTTATTTTAATGTTATTTAATATTTTTGTGTTATAATTTTTCTACTTACAAAATATGGTTTATAATCTTACATACAGAATAGTAGCAACTGTCTTAAAAATCCACAAGTAGAGGTAAGGTGTTGTGGCTTAGCCTCCCAATTTGGGAGGCCAGGAGTTTGAGCAACATAGCAAGCCTCTATTTCTACAAAATATTTTAAAAATTAGTTGTACATAGTGGCCTGTACTGGTAGCCTCAGCTACCTGGGAGGCTAAGGCAGCAAGGTCACTCAAATCTGAGGTTGCAGTGAGTTGTGATGACATCACCGCACTATAGCATGGACAGCAGAGTAAGATTCTGCCTGAAAAAAAAAAAAATCTGTCAGTAGAATCTAATAGATTGTGGACATTTACATTAGACTTAAGATTGCTATCACTTCAGTCTAGTCATCCATTCATTCATTCACTGATTAAAGAATATTAATTAAGCATTTATTAAAAAAATCAAATTTATCAACTCTTTTAGGAAATTCAGACAGGTCTTGACCATAGTTTTTTAAAGGCATTTTCCAGAACAATGGTGTGTAGAAAGAACATCACAAGCAGAGAGAAAAATCTGAGCAATGTGGAAGAGAAGTCCAGCATACAGCTGTTTGTTTTGTTTTGCAGGATGTTTGGAATAAAAATACTGATTTTAAATGACCAATTTGTCAAATCTATTTGAATGATACTCACTGATATTTATGTTAATTCTTTCCAGTGAATTTTTATTTATAGTTAAATTCATGATAATCACATTTCACTGTATTATTTATTACATATATAAGTAATAGCAAACTGTCATCTTTTAGAAATTAGGCATGGTGTTGTATGTGTAGGTTGCAAAGTTTTCTTGTTAACCTTAAAAAATCGTATTTCTTAATTATCCCTTATAAACTTTATTGTATTTAAAATTCCTGATATAATCAAGGCATTTGATAAATTTTAAGTTTGTTTTTCCTTTAACAAAGTCCACATTAGGCATAGGTGGCACATTTCTAAAACTGATTGAAGCTATCTGTGACAAACCCACAGCTAATATTTTATTGAATGGAGTAAAACTGAAAGCTTTACTTCTGGAAACTGGAACCAGACAAGATTGTCCTCTGTCACCATTACCTTTCTACATAGTGCTGGAAGTTCTAGCCAATAGAACTTTGCCAATTAGGCAAAATAAGGAAATAAAGGGAATCCAAATAGGAGCAGAGGAGGTCAAACTCTCCCTCTTTGCTAATGACATGATCTTATACTTACAGAACCTCAAATACTCAACCACAAGACTCCTGGAAGTCATTAAAGAATACAGTAATGTCTCAGGATATAAAATCAACATCTATAAATCAGTTGCCTTTGTATATGCCAATAGCCTCTCAAGATGAGAGGCTACTTCAGGACACAACTCCCTTCGCCTAGCTTCAGTAAAAAAAAAAGAACCTAGGCATATACCTAACAAAGTAGATGAAGGACCTCTATAAAGAAAATTATGACATTCTCAGAAAGGAAATAGCAGAGGATATTAACAAATGGAAGAACATAACCATGCTCATGGATGGGCAGAATCAACATTGTTAAAATGTCTATACTTCCCAAAGCAATCTACCTATTGAATGCCATTACTATTAAAATATCAACATTGTACTTTCAAGATTTGAAAGAAATGATTTTGCATTTTGTATGGAACCAGAAAAAAACCCATATAGCTAAGTCAGTTCTTGGTAATAAAAATAAAGCTGGGGGCATCACTATACCAGATTTTAGGCTGTACTACAAAGCCATAGTGGTTAAGACAGCATGGTACTGGCACAAAAATAGAGACATAGACATTTGGAATCAAATAGATAACCAGGAAATGAAACTAATATCTTACAACCATCTAATCTTCAATAAAACTAACAAGATCATACCATGGGAGAAAGACTCCCTATTCAATAAATAGTGCTGGGAGGACATCCACATGTAAAAGACTGAAACTGGACCCACACTTTTCTCCACTCACAAAAATTTATTCAAGATGGATAAAGGACTTAAATTGAAGGCATGAAACAATAAAAAACCTCAAAGAAAGCATAGAAAAATCACTGTAAGACAATGGCCTGGGGAAGGACTTCATGAAGACTGCCGTGGCAATTGCAACAACAACAAAAATAAACAAATGGGACTTAATTAAACTGAAAAGCTTCCATACGGCTAAGGAGGCAACAACCAAAGCTAATAGACAACCTACACAATGAGAAACGATAATGAGACAAAAGCTTGATAAGTAGGATCTATAGAGAACTCAAATTAATCTACATGAAAAAAGCCAACAATCCCATATATCAATGGGCAAGAGACATGAATAGAATCTTCTCTAAAGAAGATAGATGAATGGCTAACAAACATATGAAAAAATGCTCACCATCCCTATTTATTAGAGAAATGCAAATCAAAACCACTCTGAGATACCATCTAACCCCAGTGAGAATGGCCCACATCACAAAATCTCAAAACTGCAGATGCTGACATGGATGTGGAAAGAAGGGAACACTTTTACACTGCTAGTGGGACTGCAAACTAGTACAATCTTTTTGGAAGGAAGTGTGGAGAAACCTCAAAGAACTCAAGCTAGACCTTCCATTTGATCCTGCAATCCCATTACTGGGCATCTACCCAGAAGGAAAAAAATCCTTTTATCATAAGGACACTTGTACTAGACTGTTTAATTTAAGTTCAATTTACAATCACCAAAATGTGGAAACAGCCTAAATGCCCACCAACCCAGGAAGGGATTAACGAACTGTGGTATATGTACATCATGGGACACTATTCGGCCATTAAAAAAATGGAGACTTTACATCCATTGTATTAACCTAGATAGAAGTGGAAGACATTATTCTTAGTAAAGCATCACAAGGATGGCAAAGCATGAATCCTATGTACTCAATTTTGATATGAGGACAATTAAGGACATGTTGGGAGGAAAGGGATAGCAGAGAGAGAAAGAAGTGGGGAAAGGAAGAGCAGAGAGAGGGAAGGAGGAAGGGGGTGAGACCTTGGTGTGTGACACACCTTTTGGGGGCAAGAGGGACTTTACCTAATAAATGCAATCAGTGTAACCTGGTTTCTTGTACCCTCAATGAATCCCCAACAATAAAAAAAAAATACATATACATAAAAAAAACAAAGTCCACATTAGTCAATGTCTTAAAAATTATGTCAACAAGTATGTTTGCTAAATGGATCTTTTTATTGAAATCCAGTGGATTCTGCATGACATAGAGTAGTGCTTTAAAAAGGTATATTATACTTGTAAGTGTGACTCAATCTGCAGAAAAACTAAGTATATAAATGAAACACGTGTTCCCCTAATATTCTGAAATAATAAAAAAATAAACATTTAACAGAAAGGTATATTGTGTAACTAAATCTGGTTTACTTTCTCTGTAGTGGGAAAAAAATATGCTTGGAAGATGATGTGAATATTGGCGTATGGTAAAGAAGACATAAATTAGGAGATGATACTGAATTTAAATAAGGAGAATACAGTACCTGAAAATATAACATGACATAGTAAGTGAGCAGTTCCCATCACAGATCCATTCATTGAGTGAAAACATTACTGAGAAGCTGATTTCTTCAAAAAATCATTCACATGTGGGGAATAAAATCATAAGCCAGAAATATCATAGTGATAGGCTGTCCAGGATCAGTTGGGATGAGTTTGAGACAAAAAGCTCCATCACTGCTTTGAATTCAGGAAAAGGCATCTAGAGACTGCAAATTGGGAAGAGTAAAAGTCTCCATTTCAAGCAGTTTTATTATTAGTTCTTGGAGAAATCTTCATACTGTTTTCCAGAGATTGTGCCAATTTACATAGCCAGGAAGAGTGTGTAAAATGTTCTCTTTTCTGTCTATCTTCACCAACACCTGTTATTGTTGGTCTTTTTTTAGTGATAGATACTCTGCCTGGGATAAGGTGATATTTCGTTGTGGTTTTTGTTTGCAATTCTCCTGTGATTAATGGTGTTGAACATTTTTCCATAATGCTTTTGGTCATGTGTACGAATTCTTTTAATGTCTGTTCATATCTTCTGTTCACTTATTATGGGATTTTTTGTTCTTTTTATTTTCATTGAGTTGTTCATGTTCTTTGCATGTTCTAAATACTAATCCCTTCTCAGTTAAATAATTTATAAATATCATCTCCCATTGTACAGTTTGTCTGCTCATTCAGCTCACTCTGTTGATTATTTCTTTTGCTGTGGAGAAATTATTTAGTTTCATTAAATCTCATTTGCCTTCTCGATTTTATCTTTGTTGCTTGTACTTTTTGGTTTTAAGTCATAATTTTTATGGTCAATATTCAGAGGAGTTTTTCATATGTTTTATTCTAGTATTTTTATAGTTTCAGGTGTAACATTTAATTTTTTAATGCATCTTGATTTGTTGTATTTGGTAAGAAACATGGGTCTGGTTTCCTTCTGCATATGGCAATCCACTTTTCCCAGAACCTTTCCCCAACATGTATTCTTGTTGATTTTGTCAAAGATTGGTTAGCTATAAATATGTGGATTTATTTTTGAGTTCTCTGAGATTTATTTCTGTTCCACTGATCTATGTCTATTTTTGTTAATACCGTCGCCTAATATGTTTCAGAGTCAGGTATGAGATGCCTCCAGCTTTGTTCTTCCTACTTATATGGGCTGTTTTTGTTTCCATATAAATTTTAGGATTTTTTTTCTAATTCCTTGAAAAATGATTTTGGTACTTTTCATTGAATCCATTGAATGCTTTGGGCAGCATGGTCATGATATTAATTCTTCTGAACCATAGCATAGGGTGTTTTCCTATTTGTTTGTGTCATTAAAATTTATTTTACCACTCTTCTGGCGTTTTCCTTCTGGAGGTCTTTCAACTCTTTGGTTAAATTCATTTCTAGGTATTTTATTTCATTTTATTTTTTGTTATTGTAAATGGGATTATGCTCTTGAATTCCTTTTGAGCTAGCTTATTGTTGACATATAGAAGTGATAATTATTTAGGTGGTTTTTGTATACTGCAACATTAGCAGGTTCATATGTCAAATATGGAGTTTTGGGTGGATTCAGATTTTTCCACATATAAAATTGTAGTATTGGCAAACAGGGATAATTTGCCTTCCTCTTTGTCAGTTTGAATGGTTTTTATTTCTTTCTTTGCCTGGTTGCTCGGGATAGGGCTTCTAGTACTGTCCTCAATAGCAGTGGTGAAAGTGGGCATATTCTCTTGTCCACCTTCAATATTTGCCCATTCAGTATGATGTTGGCTGTGGGTTTGTCATGTTTGCCTTTACTCTTTTTAGGTATGTCTCTTCTGTGTCTAGCTTGTTGAGTTTTTTTAAAATCATGAAGTAATGTACTTAATCAAATGCTTTTTCTGCATCTATTGAGATGGTCATATGGTTTTTGTCCTTGATTCTGCTTATGCAATGTACTACATTTCTTGATTTGCTTATACTGAACCATTCTTGCCACCATGGTATAAAACTAATTCAATTGTGTGTATTATCTTTTTGATGTACTGTTGGTTTCAGTTGGTTCTGAAAAAAAGATAAACAAATTTGCTAAACAACTAATTAGATTAATCAAGAAAAGAAGGGAACGGACCCTCATACACAAAAAGAGAAGTGAAAACAAGACATAGCAATTGGTGCACAGAAATAAAAAAAAACTTGTCAGAGGCTATTATAAATAACTACATGTGCACAAGTTAGAAAACCTAGGAAAAAATAGATAAATTCCTGGAAACTAATAGCCTTCCAAGATTGAACCAGGAAGAAATAGAAATCCTGAACAGATCAATAATGAGTACTAAGATCTAACAAAGAAAAGCCCAAATAGAATCACAGCTGAATTCTACTGAATATATGTAGAAAGAAGAACTAATATTAATTCTCCTGAAACTGTTCCAAAAATGTCAAGGAGGAAGAAATTCTCGTTTACTCATTCTGTGAAGCCAGGATCACCCAAACCAGACAAGGACACAACAACAATAAATTGCAGACCAATGTTTTTTGATGAACACAAACTCAGAAATCCTCGAGAAAGTACTAGGAAAAAACAAATCCTCCAGTACTTCCACCCATGCACGCTTCCTTAAATTTTTCTTGGCCACTCTTGTTCATTTTCATGAATTTGTATTTTAAAATCATTTTGTTAACTTAAAATTTGCACAGAAAAATAAAAGTTTGTGATATTTTCACAAATTAATACCTTCTTACTTCTAGGTATCAAAGAGGAGGCAGTTTAATACAAATACGAATTCTATTAGTTTAGCAGAAAGACATATTTGCATTCAAATCCTGCTGCAGCTCACTGCCTTTATATTTTTTGACAAGTTATTCAACTTCTTGGAAGATTATTATATGTATGGATAAAGAGGTTATAAAATGATACCACAAAGTAATCAGGATTAAACATATGGAGTAATGCACACATAGTAAATATTATTGAATAACATTAATATTATTATATATCAGGAGATATGGTATTAGTTATTAAAGTCACTTGCTTGATACATTCTATTTTTTCAGACACTAATTAGCACCTTTTTTAAAGGAAATGAGAAAGACTAGAGGTTATTATTTATTCATACATGGATTTTAAAGGAAGGCCAAGCTAGACATATACATATTTATAATCATAAAAGTAAGTTTTAATGTTGAATTGTAATTAAATATCAAAAGAATTAAGAAATAAAAATAAATGTTGTCATAGCATAGTGAATTGAGAAAGTATTTATACGGAGATGTGGAAGTTAGACTGGTGTAAACCAAGCACAAAATATATGGGGGCAAGGATGCGGGAAGATGGGTTATCAGTAAGGGTATTTTCAAAAGGGGAACAATGTAAAAAACTCTTGAGTCAAGAGTGAACGTGCTCTATTACTAAATGCAAACCAATAATGGAAGAATTTTTTACATTTTATTTTTATAATATATTTAAAAATGTATATATTTACTTTTTCCAAAGATCAATAATAACTTTACAAGATTACCTTTCTTTCATACATATTTTTTACAATGTAGGTCTATTTATATGTATTTCACTTTAATCCTTCAATCTAGTTATAACTAGCTTGTTTTGAAACTGATGCTTAGAGCAGTGTTTTTAATGATACAGTCCAATACACACAAGGCAATGGTAGAAGACCAAGATGGTATTTAGCTTTATTATTTCTGTCATTTTTTAGTTTATAAGATAATAATCTTTTAGAAAGATTGTATTCAAATCTTGTTTCTGTCATTTAGTAATTTTGTCTATTCTGCCAAGTTTCTAAACTTTGATATGCTTTAGTTTATCAATAACAACAAAATAATAGTGTCTAGCTTATAATGTGGCTGTAAAATTTCAGTTAATGTGTTTAAATTGTTACTTATTTAACAAATGTGGAAAAATGTTAGCTGTTATTCTCTTGTTACTTGGAAGGATGTATTTCCCTGAGACTTTGAAAATAGAGCCAAATGTTGATTTTTTTTTAAGACTAACAAACTTGAACTCTTAAATGTCAAGAAGACATGATTGCAAGAGGGACTTTACCTAACAATTGCAATCAGTGTAACCTGGCTTATAGTACCCTCAATGAATCCCCAACAATTAAAAAAAAAAAAAAGAAATTATGAAGCAGTAAATTTGTTGTAGCCAGTTACTCATGACATTTATATCAAATGTTATCTAGATTTTATTAAAAATAAGTATAATAACTTTAATATTTAAGTTAAAATTTATTGTTAATGGAATATTCATTGCCAACATTTATTTAGTTACTAGTCATTAAATTCTGAAATATAAGGGAAGAAAATAGCTAAATATTTTTTAGAATGAAACTTTTTCTTAAATTCTTATGAATGTCACTGTATACCCATTTTATTCAATTGTAGATTTAGTGCCTTCTAAATATGAAATTGAGAAATGAAACTGTTGCTTAGCTTGATGAGAAGTACACATTTTATAAATTTTTTTTGATGGGGGGACAGAGTCTCACTTTATTGCTCTCGGTAGAGTGCTATGGCGTCACAGCTCACAGCAACCTCCAACTCCTGGGTTTAGGCGATTTTCTTGCCTCAGCCTAGTTTGGCCAGGGCTGGGTTCAAACCCGCCACCCTCAGCACATGGGGCCGGCACCCTCCACAGCCACAGGCGCTGCCCCACATTTTATAAATTTTTATACATGTATACATTAATATGGGAAGAAATCTTTAGATATGCTGAAATCCAAATTTTGAAGGTAAAGATGTGCTTGAAGGGAAAAAAGGTCAACAATGTTTATACTTTTGAAGAAAATAACAAACTAAAGAGGAAGGAAGAGTCATGTTCAGAAAACATTTTTGCAGATTATATTTTAAAAGCAAAGTGTTCTATTGAAAGTTTCCTAGAATACAATCCAGAGAGTAGACTCCAAATGTCACATTTGGCTTCAACTTTCACATATTCAGTGTTTCTGTACAGTTTCTGAAGTACATTATGTACAACATTAAGAAAGTACATTTCAACATATGTAATACACTTAAAATGTCATAAAAAACTGAATAAAGAATATTCTGTATCTACTAGAAATAAAGAAAAAGCTGAAATAAATGGCTAGGCCAAATACATGTCCTTTTTTATATTTCTTTTGTCTTCATGTAATGAAGAAAAGGTGTGTATTTGCAGGATATATGACTGAGCCCTATGACCTTAGGTGACAAAGCTAATGGTGACAGCTGAAATATGTAGTTTTAAAACTATCCCATCTTGAAGAAATTGATTGCTTCAAAAATTCTACTTAATTTATAAAATACATTCAGTCTGTGACCTCTCGTTCTAAACCTCTCTTCTCCTTTCTACCATGATTTTCCTGATTAGATCAGAGAATCAGCAAATACCTGATGTCCTTTGATAATGGAAAATAATTAACGGTGTGAACTCCCTCCTCTCATACTTCTTAACTTCCCTTTCCACATCATGCCTTCATCCTACTTTTAGATTAAAACTTTCCTTTCCACATCATACCTTCATACTACTTTTCTATATATAATAATTTAAGAACATCTATAATATTTCATTATACTACTAGTATATATTCTAATACATTTTTGGAATTCCAATCAATATAATGTTTTTCCCTTTATTCAATAGGCTGGATTGCAGTGGCATGATTATAGCTTACCCTAACGTCTAACTCCTGGGCTCATGCAATCTTCTTATCTCAGCTTCACCAGCAGCTAAGTCGGCAGACACCTGCCACCATCACTCCTGCTAATTTCTTAATATTTTTGGTAAAGATGAGGTTGGTTCTGAACCCCTGGCCTCAAGCAATCTTTCTGACTTACCCTTCTAAAATGTGGATATTACACATGTGAGCCAAAGTGTCTGAACCTACTGTTGTTTTTGTTAAATGCACAAATTCTGATGAAAAACGTATTAACAATTATTTTTCCTCTCTTTATTATAGCCATACAATAATCATACATATTCTTGCTATCAACATTTAACAATACAAATTATAAAAGAGAAAACAAATTACCTCTTTTATTTTCATACTGTGATATTATTCTGAACTTTTAAGTGTAAACATGTTTTTAATTTTGTTCATTTTGTTTTACATAAATGAAGTTTACTCATATAATTGTTAAGTATACAATATTCACCAATCCATTTAAAGTATCTTCATTTTATTATAACAAATATGAAATATTATTTCATTTCTCTCTTTTATTTCCTTATTAACTATTGCTTCTTTAGCATTTAAAATATGTATCATTAACTAATTGTGGCCTGTACTCTTTGAAATACTATATTTCACATATAGTGTGAAACCTACAACGATTTATGTCCACTTTTTCCCTTGTAAAAATGTAATATATACTTTTGCATGTATTACACATATAATTACTATAATAATGTGCTTTGTTTTTCATCCATCAACTTTTTAAAGAGATTAAAATAGTAAAAAAAATGTAAAATATATTTTACTTTTAACCATATATATAAATTATTAGGTTTTTGCATTCCTTTGTAGACTTGCTCTTTATTAATGATTAGTAATATCTGTCATCTTTTCATGTACTTATTGGTCATTTGTATAACTTTTATATATATATATTTTATTTTAATGACTTATCAGGTATATTATTGGCAAATATGTTCCCTCATATCATATGTTGCCTTTTCACTCCATTAATTGCATCCTTTTCTGTGCAGAAATGTTAAAATTGAAGCA
The DNA here is from genome assembly GCF_027406575.1 of Nycticebus coucang. Lineage (NCBI taxonomy): Eukaryota > Metazoa > Chordata > Mammalia > Primates > Lorisidae > Nycticebus > Nycticebus coucang. The sequence goes on along the minus strand of NC_069794.1, from coordinate 42,350,007 downwards.
GTGCAATTGATCTTTTTTCTTCTGCTGGCTTGTGTTTTAAGTGATACAAAATAAATCATCGTACATCAAATACCATAAAGGTTTCCTCATTTTCTTCTGAGTTTTGTAGTTTAGCTCTTACATTTAGCTCTTTGAACATTTGAATTAACTTTATATGTGGTGTCAGGCCCAACTTTATTATCCTGTGCAAGGATCCCCGGTTTTCCTGACACTCTTTTTAGACAGACTGTCTTTGCCCTATTGAATAATCTTGGTACTTTTGTTAAAATTCATTTGACAATATTCGTGAGATGTTATTTCTGGGCTCTCTATTTCATTTTGTTGGCCTAAATCAAGTGCATTGATAACACTGTTCATCTAATCTAACCCTTACTGATGTTTTGTCTATTTTATGTATCAGTTAATGAAAGAGGTATGTTAAATTCTCTGACAATAATAGATTTGTCTGCTTCTTTTTTCAATTCTATCACTTTTTTCCTTATACATTCTGATGCTTCGTTGTTAGATGTCTGTGTGTTTGAAATTAAAACATCCCCTTGTAAAATTGATCCCTTTATTGTTTACATTACGTGACTCTTGATTTATGATATTTTTTCTTCTTTTAAAGTTACTTTGTCTGAAAGTAGCATTGCTACCACAGTTTTCTTTTGAATAGTGGTAGAATGGTATATATCTTACCATCCTTTATTTTAACCTAGTCTTTGTTTTTTTTTTTTTTTTGCAGTTTTTGGCCAGGGCTGGGTTTGAACCCACCACCTCCGGCATACGGGGTCGGGTGCCCTATTCCTTTGAGCCACAGGCGCTGCCTTAGTCTTTGTATTTAAAGCATGTCCTTTGTAAATAGTTTGTTGTTGAGACATTTTTTTTTCTTTTTAATACAATTTGACAATCTCTGTCTTTTAAGTGTTATGTTTATTCCATGCACATTTAAAGGATTAATAGATACAGTTCAAGTAAAATATGTCATCATTGTAACTATTTTCTATTCAACAAATTTATTTTTTTCTGCTTTTTGTTCTGGATACTCTAGTTTAAACTGAGCATTTTACCCAATTTTACTTTGCCTCTTGTTTGATATTTGTTTCTGTTTCTTTTTTAATTTTCTTATTCTCTGCACCGGAATTTGATAATTTATATTATTTATCGTTAAATAACACTATAGTGTTTTATTTGTAGTATAGGTATTTTATAAGTGCTCCCACCCACATATGTGTTGTGTAGTATATAAGACTTAAAGATTTATTTCATGGTGGGGAAAAATACAATAATGCTTGGAAAAACAAAAGGCTGTAATCTTGGTTATATATAGCTCCAAACTAAAGAAGGCTGCCACACAGAGGCACACAGGGGCTATAAATGGGAATGGTGAAATAGCAAAATTGAACTCTACGGAGAAGCTCATATATGCTTAATTAGAGGGTAGGGGAAGCTACATTTCACTGGGATTTATAAGGATTGGCTCATTTGAACAATTATGTAAGCTCCAGGGCATAGGAACTGTCGCTAGTTATTTATTTCCTGGTTCACAGTACAGGATCCCTCTAAGATGGATAGTTTTGTGTGTTTGTGATTGTAGAGAGTGAGACACATCGAGATTGGGAAATTAAGCAAACTTCTAGAAAAGGAGAATTGAGAATTTGACGTTATAATTTCAAAAACATTTCAAAGTAGTACTTACCAAATATATTATTAACACAATTGACACTTTTATGTCTTGACTTAAATTTGGAGCTGGATAATTTTGGATATTTGTTGGTCCAACTAGCAGAGAAGACCTCCAGAAGGTAGGGAATGGCAGTGGAAATGGAGAAACCATGTAAAAGCATTGAGTCCTCGAAGGCCAGAAATTAACCAGGACCCTATCTGCTTAGCATTAATTAGAAAAATAAATTACTCTTGCCCATGGCCTCTAATCATATTTTGGATGAATTATGGAATATGTCAAAGGCATGGGTTTTGCTATTTTATGATGATGATTTCGTGCTTCATACTTTTTGTTAAAATAGCCACTTGGCTAGTATTGTTAATTCACGTACAAGTATTAATGCTGTTACAAATACCTCTTTGATTAGCTAATAAATATTAAAGAAATGATATATTGCAAACCATGTCTGTCAGGTTTCCCTGACCTTGTTTAAGCAGACCTAATATTTGCTGTCCTTGAAGTGTTAGAGTTTTGGACTTTTGGAGGTTAGCATTAATTACTTTCAACTTTAAGTAAGAGTAATTGTCTCAGCATTCATTGCAGCAAGTCTGAAAGTGGAGGCAAATCCAGATATTATAGATATGAATATGTCACATTGATAAAGTTTGGTCAGGGTGGGAGCATGATTAAAATTTATATAAACAAGAAGGCCAAAAGAATTGAACTACATGGATGTTTTTGTGGCTTGGGTATTGAAGAAAGTTAGGTGTAATACATATCCAGAGTAGAGAGGGTGAACACTGTTTCTAATTGGGGCAAAGGAAAGCCCTACGGCATTATCTTTATATGGAGAAACTGTAAGTGGTCTTACATAGTTCAGATTAAAAAGGACTGGAGGGGGCAGCGCCTGTGGCTCAAAGAAGTAGGGTGTCAGCCCCATATGCCAGAGGTGGCGGGTTGGAGGAAGACAGTGCTTGGAAGGGGTCTGTTGATGATGTGGAGTCTTCCACTAGGTAACTCATATGCGCTGTGTACTTAGGAAACATGAAAGTATTATCTACTTTTTTATGAGAAGATGTCCCAGATACAAGGAAGGCAGTCTGGGAGAAGTTTTAATATCCCCATTTTTATCTATCACACAAGTGATTAAATGTGTGATGTGGGATATGTGGAAATGGGCTGATGGCAAATCCAATAGTTATGCATAGTCAATGCATAAGAGGCTAGTTTAGTTAAACATGTGTGTATGTAAATAATCAAAGGGTGGAGGAATGGTTTTAGATTATATTTACTATATAGCCTTTTGAGAGACGTGATCACTATTAGGACAGGAGACAATGAAGCACGTGGGTGGATGTTGATTGATGAGAAGGGTGAAGGGCAAGAAAAGGTGAGAGGTTAGGCATGTTGAGCATTCAACAGTCAGAAATAATTTTCCTATTATACCTAGGACTTCACAGAATGAATATTTTGGTAAGGTCACCTTTTAGTCAAGAAAGGTGGGTGATATAACATTAGCCTTGGAGATACCACAGAAGTATTGGGCTTGGGCCCATGGAGTCCTAACAAACTAGAAATTAAAATTTTAATCAGAGGGGAAGAACTTGTAGTTTTACAGGTATTTCAAATCAAGATTGAGCTGCATTTTTTTTCTCTCCAGTGTGGATTATTGCCAAAGAGTTGTCTGGTATTCTCATAGCGGGGAAAGGCATTGTTTCCAATATTATGTACCAGTATCACTTTATTTTTGCTCTATGTAATTTTGTATCTCCCTTTGTGATAGTCCATACCACCTATATAAATGGTCTTAAAACAATGATTTTAATATCCTGGAGAGAATCAAAGGGGGAGAACAAAATTCATTGTCTATTCCTTAAACCTTGACTTTCCTGACTATTTTTACATGGTGGAAATTTAGGTTCAAATGGGCCTGAAAACAAATGGGCAAGTGCCAGACTTCTGAGGAAATCTACCATCAGTGGATCCAGGAAGAATATTCACCTTGATATGGCTTCCAGACCTCATGGAATAGTGGCATTGAAAAATTTACATTCATAGAGATAGGTTTTACTGAAGAGCCTGATGTATAAAGAATCCTCATGACACAAAGATGAGACATATCTCCCTTTAAATACAAAAAGTATAGAGGGGCTTGAAAAAATTAGTAAAGGATGTAGGTTGGCCCAAATGTCTGAACATAGGAAAGATTAGGTTGGCATAAAACTGAGACCTATTTAAAGGGTCCACTTGCCACATTGAAGTTTAAAAATCTGTTGTTTAAAAAGACTGTTATGTCTTCTCATTAAACTGGTCACCTGGGGGCTATATTACAGATGGAATATTCTATTGAAGACTCTGTTCCAAGGGTCATTGGTACTGCTTGTGCTATAAAATGAGAACCCTGATCTGAATCAATAATGTCAGAGTCCTGAAGTATATTAGAATGCTTTCAGCAAGGCCAGTGATTGCTTGAGTGTAGTCAGAAAGGCCAGAGGAGGCCGTTGAAGGTGTCTATCATAGTTAGAGTATAATGTTACCTCTGCTGAAGGAGGAAGGAGCCAAAGTAATCCACTTGCCATCCAGCATAGGGAGTATTTATCTGGGGAATATTGTTATAACTCCTCAGTGCCAAGGGAAAACTTTTCCTTCAGCCTCTGACAATTTATTGAAAATCAACTGACTAAAGGCATATTAACAGGAAATATTCATAAAAAAATATTAACATTCACAACAGTCATACACAAGGTAAGCAGAGAAAAGAAATTACTTTTATGCCATCCTGAAGTTACAGAAATAGGGGTCTTGGAGCTTGGTGAAACAGGTTGGGGGGGGGATTGTGAATGCCTGGCTAGCAAAGGTGAACTTGTTATATGAATTTTCACAGGGAGATGTGCTAAGAAAAAGTAGATGCAGAATGTTACTTCCAGACCTTTAAAGGTGCTAGACTCCGAGTTAATCTTTGCTAGATTTGGACAAGAGGGAGCCTCAGAAAACGACCTGGTGCATCAGTGGCAGATTTTCTCCACAAATACGGATCTCTGCTACAAAAGACAATTTTGCAAGACTACGTCTGTTTGCAGACACCATGAATAGCCATCTCATAATATGTCAAAGAAATACTTTTTGTCGTGAAATTAATTTGATTTCCTTCCATTTCATGAGTTGCCAGTAATAGATTTTACTGCAGAGTGTACATTTATCAACAACTGATTTTGCCACGGATCATGTTAGAGAAAGTCCTTTAACCTTGGCCAAATTCATCAGGGAAAGACCCTGCCTCTGTGAACAAAAGTTTCATGAGCCCAGACTGCCCATGACAATAGCACCAACTCAAGGAAAATTGGTCAAATTGATCAAATTTATCAGTCTGATCATGTTGGCATATTGGCTTATATGAGAAGAGACATGAGTTAAAGGAAATAACTCACCAGGCGATACCAATGGACCATCCTTATAGCCCTTTACCCTGGATAAAGAAACTTTAAATTTTTTATTTGCTGGATCAAACAGCAAGACTATTGGTTATTGTTGAGGAAGCTGTAAAATGGTGAACAGATAATAATTCTTTGCAGTAGACATGGACTGTAACTTGATTGACCCGTGGGTATCATCACATATGGGGGAAGATGCCAATGTCCAGGTAGAATTCAGCTGCCATTCCGAGTCCCACCAAATGTGATATCGGCACTATCATCAGTATACCAATTCGGTCTTTCAAAGTCATCCGTCTTATCAGTAAGTTAAGAATGCAGAAGGTCACATCTTATTGTATTTTGGAAAACCTCTTGTTATGAGGTTTAGAAGTGGTATAAAGATACCACTTCCTTTTTAATGTGCAGATTATGTGGCTATTCTAAGCCATCAAGGTGATGAGTGCTTTATCTATGGCAGGTTGGGCATCAAAGTATGCAGAGAGGCAAATGGGATTCTGGTATCAGTTCTGTCATTAGGAGTGCCCGGTACACAGGAAAGTGTTGCTCCAAGAGTGTGCAGCCAGTGGCTGCATCGTGCAGTGCCAGATCAAAAACCTCCCGTGGTGGTATTTTCTAGTCATAGGCTCCTAGAGGCATAGTCCTTGGTGACCAGGATCAACACTCAAAAGTTGGACCACAGCAATACAAAGGGCAAAGCCTGCAGGACAGCCAGTTAGCCAACTGGGCAAGCATCGGGAACGTAATGCTGGATAATTTGTGGTAATTTGCTAGATAGGCCTAAATTTATTAAACAAACAAATGTGCTGCAACCAAAACTGAGTGAGGTCCAGCACAGAATTGATCTGTTTTAAGGTGGTTGGGGCCTTTAGTAGCAACAAATGATGCCTATACCCTCCAGAATATGTCCTCTTTCTGCTGATTAGATCATGCAGGAAGTTAACAGAAGTTGCTCACCTTTCTATCTTATGCAGAACTGTAACTTAATCCTCTGACTTGGGTTCTGCCATTGTGTTATCCAATTTGGTCAGGATAGCCTGTAGTTATGAGGGATTTTAGAGATTGCATCAAAGCTTATTTAGATGTATAGCTTCTTGATGTATCCCTCTTGATGAGGGATTTTAATCTGGCCAGATATTCAAATATATAAGGATGGAGTTCAGGCTGTGTAAGACTCCATCTATTGTCATTAGATTTTATTTCTGAGAAGTACCCTTTCAAGGATCTAAAATGAAACAACACAATGTTCAACAAAACCTTCCTGTTTGTCAATCTTGTACCCTATTTTTCCCATCCAAATTCTGTATGACAGTCTGAAGACTTTTATTAAATTTTGGTCATTATAGAATTAAAAATATCAACTTTAGACAACTTCAAAAAAATTCAAATCTAATTCTTCATCTCTGAGAACTTTTAGAAAACTATACTTTCATTCATATAACACAGATTTTTACTAGATAAACCCACTGAAAGTGAAACAGTTGCTGCAAAAATTCCCACTCTCCCATAATAAAAACAAATTTCTCATTTTTATTTTTTCATTTGATTTAATATGGTGCTATTCTCTGCTTATCTACATACCTGGAATTACGATTTGAAAAACAGGATAGTAGATGGACAGATAAATATATAAACCTTCTCCCTTTCCTCTTTTTTTTTTAATAACTTTGCATTATCCCTCAAAGCTATATGTTCCTTTTTATTCTACTGTCACTACATATATATTTAAGGCCACATTTCACTTAATATGATATTTAAATAGATCTTTAACCTGGTTTTCCAGGGATACCCTTTTTCCTTTCTAATCCATTTTATAATGCTTTCATTTTATTCTTCCAGGAATACTCTTCTACTCAGGTCATTCCCATGATGAAAGTTGTCAAAAGCCCTGCCTTTACTCAAGAAAAATATTAGCATTGTTAGGTAACTATTCATCACCTACATAACCCCAATACCTTTTCCAGTATATTTCTCACAGTTTTTCTTTGTGATATTTGTGTTTAAAAATGTAGAACAAACAGATATTTTGGATTGATGTAAGAAACTCAGATACTCCTTTATTTTATTGTCTATCTTTAAACTGTCTTCGTAGCCAACCCTGGTCCCCTTCCAGCATCTCAAAATGTCAACTCTCCCATCATTATTTCCTTCATAGCAGTATTTTATATCTGTAGAATTTTCTTCATGTATCTTCTGAAATGCCTATCATATTATGGAGTTGTTTATTTATATTTATTATCTCCTTAACTGGTTTGTACGATCTTCAGAGGGCAATCTTCATATTTGATTCATACTTGTTTGTTCATATCATCCAACATAATGCCATAAATCTTGCTGGTATGCAAAACACTTTGTTGAATGAATGCATCAGTTTTGTATTGCTAAGTAAAAAAGATTACCATAAATTTGGAAGCTTAAAGGTTAAGCTCATAGTTACATCTTAGTTCTGGAGATAAGAAATCTAGGCAGACTCTAATGGGTTTCATTTTGGGGTTTCACAAGGATGATATCAAGGTTTTGGCTGGGCTGGGGTCTTATGTGGAGTCTTTGGGGAAGAATATGTTTCCATGATCATTTAGATGGTTGACAGAATTCATTTGCACAAGACATGATTGAGGTCTTTGTTTTTCAGTTTGCTGCCATCCATAAGCTGCTCTTAGGCTATCCACATTCTTTAAGCTGGATACAGTATGTCAAGTCCTCCCCATACTTTAAATCTATTTCTGTGTGCTAGCAGCCATGGGAAATTCTTTTTCTCAAGGGTTCTGCAGGCTGGGTCTGGTCTACCAAAGAGAATCCATTTAATTTAATTTCAGTTCATCTGCAACTTTAACTACATCTATAAAATCCCTTTATTACAGTATCTAGATTAGTATTTGTATGGACAATTAGGGAATTTAAATCTTGGTAGGGATATTTAACAGAAGTATACCTGTTATATCTATTATACTTTCTGAATGAAAATGAATTGTCAATATCATGTATCATATTCAAAACTTCAATCCTTGATTATATAACATCTTCTTTGCTGAATTATAGGAACAATTTAAGGAACATGCTTGTAATTATTTTTTATAAAATATATGCAATATTAAAATTCTTTGTTTTATTAGAGTTTCATTGCTTGCTATAAATTCTAATATTTTCTATTCACCAAGACATTTAGAATCCTTATATGTAACTCATAAAATATGAATAATTTAAAAAATTCATTTTTATGTTCTTGGAAAACACATTTATGGAAAAGAAAGATATTCCTAATTCCAGATATTAGATGTGTTTGGTTTCTCTGTACAGATTGTTAAAGATGATATATGATTATAAGTAAAGGAATCATGGAATTTTACTTAATGATTTTATATGCAAGATTCTTTGAACAAAGCTTTAAACAAATGTTATTATTTTTATGTACAGAGAAATAAATAGTTTTTAAATTAGTCTTCCAAACCTATATCATGAGTAAGTACTACAGTAAGGACTGAGAAACTAGGTCTTATTTTACATTCAATGACCTGACCACTGAATAACAACTATGAGGTAGCTCTTTTTATACTTATAAACTCATATGACATGAATAATTTTATTTTTTGTAGGCCATGCCCCGAAGGCATGAGCTTTGGGTCAAATTCTCAATGGAAGAACATCTATTTTAGAATACTCTTTTCCAATTTCTTTCAGTTAAAATCACTTTAAAGTTCTGAAATACACTTTGGCCAAATGTTATATATTATACTATATATTTCTCAAGCTAAAAGGGAAACCTCCAATGGAGGAAAAGTAGATTACATTGGCTAGGTGAAAGAACAATTAAATTTAAATGAGGTTAGAAAATGCAGAATAAACTTGTCTTTTAAGAATATATTTTTAGGCATAGTATATATAAATGGAAGAGACACTCAATAAACATACAATTTCATATTCATCAAAATGGCTGAAATGTCTCTTAAAATCTAGTATTTAAATGATTTTTGGTTTTATCATCACTAGTTTTCTTCTCTCTAGAACAGTGGGAAATCAAAAAGCAAGAAAGGCCAAATGTAATGTCAACTCGTTTCTTATTTCCAAAATTTCAAGCTAATTATTTTATTTTTTCTGATGTAATTTTGAACACAATACAGTAATGTTTCCATAATATTCAAAAGAAATTTTAGCCCTCCTACTGATTCTAAGTTTTATATACTAGTCATTGTTTTCTGCTAGATCTCCAGATGCATCCTTAGAATACATGTTCCCAGTGACATTAGGGATTATAAATATTTTTCCTTTCTTTGTTTTTAGATAAAGTACAGAAATTTCTGAAGAATGACTAAATAAAGACAGTGACCCTTTGAAAGATAGCATAATAAAACTCCAGAGTTCTTACTATAGTCAATAATGACAGGAGATGACTCTTTTTCACTGTATACAGCTATTGTAGCCCATGAATCATACAGAACTAAAATAGGGAAATACAAAAAAAAAAGAAAACACCACAAAATTGTGGTCATAAAATACCCATAAATGGTAGTGCAGTGGTATTTGAAAGTAAGATTTCAGCAATTTGGGCACTGGATATAGAGGTCCTTAATAGGTTAAGGTATTAAATAAGTTAAGTGTTACAGACTAAAATTATGAGAGACACAATGCATCATCACAGATTATTTAAACCTTTACAATTATATTTGAACAATTAGTTTAATATTTAAAAGTATGGGATAGATCAATAGATATAAAAATATTTTCCTTCATTACAAAAATGAATATACTCGTATTTGATAGCCCATAGCACGGAATCATCATCGCTTTTTGCAGGATCCTAATTTTGCTTTGTTACTTATTTATAGTTGCAATTTCATCCATATTTCTCATTCATATTTCTTACTTCAGTTGTAAATGTTGAGTAAATGTGTTTTGCCAATATACGTATTTTTTTTATTAGACAGGTGGGTACACGTAAATATACACGCAATTCATTTATGTATTTTTATATAGTAGTATGCTGGTAAATGTTTAACAATTTTTTTTTTTTTTTTTGTAGAGACAGAGTCTCACTTTACTGCCCTCAGTAGAGTGCCGTGGCATCACAAGGCTCACAGCAACCTCTAGCTCTTGGGCTTATGTGATTCTCTTGCCTCAGCCTCCGGAGCAGCTGGGACTACAGGCGCCCGCCATAACACCCGGCTATTTTTTTGTTGCAGTTCGGCCGGGGCTGGGTTTGAACCCCCACCCTCGGTATATGGGGCCGGCACCCTACTCACTGAGCCACAGGTGCCGCCTACGTTTAACAATTGGTTCTTTGAAACAAAATGATTAGTAGGGTTTACTGATTTCTATAGAATAAACATACCCATTATAGCTGCATTCAAGTTACTAATATGATGTTTTTGGAACACAGAGTTGGTTGATGATGTTCAATAACAAACTAATATGTAGTGTTTTTACCATGCAGATAGAATAGATATAAATAACTTCAAAAGCATAAATAAAAGTAAAATGCAGTAAAATAATTAGATAATGATGAGATTTTAATATAATCATTTACTTCGTTTATAGTGCATTAATCAGAATTTTATGTGGCTTCACTTTTTTATTTAGATACATTTTAATTCTTTTTATAAGGGTATAATATTTCTACATAGGGTATGTTTATATTTTTATAACATTTAAGCTCTTTATTTGATATTAAAACTTTGGGGTTTTATTTTTATTTTTCCTTCTTTTTCTTTTTTTTTTTTTATTGTCGAGGATTCATTGAGGGTACAAAGAACCAGGGTACACTGATGCTTTTTTTAGGTATAGTCCCTTTTATAATTATGTCCTTCCCCACAAAGGTGTATCACACACCGTGAGCACCCCCATCCTCTTCTTCCTTCCTTCTCTTTGCTCTCCCCAAGGCAGCTCTTCTACTGCAGAACACAGAAAGCTCTCTTCCCTGGAGTCTCAGTCCCGACCTCTAGTGACCGTTCAGTCACTAGATCACTTGCCCAAGGTCTTCCAGCATGGTCCATGCTCTGGGACCCAGAAGGTGAAGCCTACAGGGCAAGTCTCCCACAGTGGCTACGAATGCGGCAGCCTCAGCTGAACAATGAGAGTTCTGTTCCAGACTAGCAGCTCACTCCCGAACTCTGGACACCACTCGAAGTTACACACTCACCCACAGTCCCCCAAGGTAATTCAACTAAGTGCCCAAGTCAAAAGAAACAAAACAACCTGCAGGTAAGGACTTCTCTGTCTGCAGATACTGTTACTGTATCTACATCCACAGCAGGTGCCGTGGCCTCAAACCAAATGCAACTACTTGCCACTTCTCCACTGCTTTTGTCCTCCTCCTGGGATCTAGAAGTCTCCTACTGCCTCCCTGCATCCCCTGAGGGATGTTTCTGAGTAAAGCCTATAAGCCAGAGGAGCCTAGAGTCTTCTCTCCCCAATCTCACCACACCTGGTTGCAAAGAGGCTGTTACTTGGCCACCATCTTACTCCGCCAACTGTGGTTTCTCTTTTAATTACACTATTTAGCAGCTAGTTAGTATAATATGATTTCATTCATTGTGAAAGATAGATTGAACTTGAAAACATAGGGACTAGGTCTTTTTGAGGAGGAAAAGGAAAAATTTGATAAGTATGTCAAGTATTTTAAAATTGAATAAAATTCTCACAAATTTTTTTATGTGATTTTCTATTTCTTTCAAAGTTGATAATTTTCTTTAAAAACTTAGAGATTTTCTTCATAATTATGAGATTTGGATAAGGTAAAACATTGGGAAAAGCTATTTCATAATTGTCTTAGTCCATTTCCTGCTGATACAACATAATACCAAAGAACAGAGAATTTATTAAAAAAAGAAAAAGATTTATTTGGGGTCACAGTTCTGGAGGCTGGAAAGTCCAAAAGCATGTCACTGGCATTTAGTGAGGGCCTTCTTGCTGCATTCTAGACACACTTCTAGATGGGGGTCAAACTTATCCTTTTATCAATATCTCATTGCCATGATAACTAACCCACTCTCACCATAACAGCATTAATCTATTCTTAAGGGAGAAGCTCTCATGACTTAATTACCTATGAAAGATACTATCCCTTAATACTGTTTCAATGGCAACTAATTTTTCAATACCCAAGCTTTAGAGAAACACATTGAAATAATAGCAATAATATACATGAAAACTTTTTGATTGATTATGAAATTTGACCCAGTTATTCAATTTTTGTGAGTTTTGTAAAACAAAATTATATCCTAGATGTGCACATAATATTTGCCATATTTTTAATATATGAGAGAAATGTTAAGCAAGTTGGGAATTGTATAGGAAGTCATCACTTATTCATTGAAAGTCATTATTTACACATAAAAATTGTTATACAACCATTAATATCACATATGAGGCTTTACTTGTAAGTTGCCAACATGTTGCTATCTAAGTCATACTAGCATAGAATTAAAGTTTTTTCAACTTAGTTATGTGTTTATAACTATATATGACAAAGGCCATTAAATTATTCATTGTAATTGACTTTGAGCTAACAATTATGAGTAATTAATGTTTTAATTTTCCATATATACTGCATTTGTTAATGTTTATACAGTTATGCAGACAAAACATATATAATTAGAAAAATATTTTATTTAATATTAAAACTATATGATGAGTAAGTATATTGTAAATAAATCCATGGCATTTTAAGGCACACATTTGGAAGGCAGCTATGCTCAACATTATACAACCAACATTATAGAGTACGTTTGGGACCCTATGTTTGAGAAATTTCTATGTAGAAGAAAGAATGCTACATGTGCCATGGATACCTTTCATTTAATTACTTTTTCTGCAAGTCACCAATGTTTAGGTAAGTATTCTATTATCTTGAGTCTCAGTTTTTCAATGCCTTATAGATAATCATGCCAACAGAATGAAATTACATAACAAATTATATAAGTATTTATGTAACAATCACATAACAGTTTAAGATTTTATTTGGATATATAAATATATACTTAATGTATATTTATTATGTATGTACACAATATTTCTATGTGTGCATGCATATAACTAGATATATTTTCTAGATAATACATAGATATATTATGTTATCTACTATGCCTTAAACTCCCTAAGGGAACTACCTAATATAAAGTTTCCATAAGGAAATGCTTCTTTGTCATGTTTTCTAGCAAGGGTGTCCAATCTCTTGACTTCTCTGGGCCACAGAGAAGTCATTGGTAGAAGTGGAGTTGTTCTGGGCCACACATTAAAAACACAAAAATAACAAAAGCTGATGAAGAAAAAAAAAAAAAAGGTACATGAATAATGTTTGTGATATCCACCACAGATGAGTAAAAAAATGTCCTAACATAATGTTTGTAATGCAGAAGCCCATTGCATTTTCCTAACTAAATTATTTCTTTAACTATGTTAATTGGATGGATTTACTTTTTACTTTTATTTCTTTAAGGTATTTATGATCTTTAACACAAACAAGAGTATGGAAGGTGAAAAACAGTCCAAGAGCAGGATGTCAGAAAAAACCCCAATGAAGCCAGCACACGAATCACAGGAGTGACAATCAATACTTAAGAAGCTTGTTGCTCAGACAGACGGATGTCATACAAAATGACAAAAGCAAAGAGATATTTGATCTCCTTATCTGCTCTGGAGTAAATCTTGCCTTCTCTAACAAAGTTTAGACATTCTGCATATCTAACCTTACAAATACACTCCCTCTCTCAGGGCTAATAGCCCTGCCCATCCAGGCAATTCTTTTCTCCTTAGAAACCTCTGTGCTGGGGGAGGGGTGAAATTCCAGCAAGCCACTTCTTAAATTTTAAAGGTGCCAGGCCTCTCACAGCATGTTGCACTAGAATCAGGATTTTCCGCATCTACTTCTCTCCTGTTTCTGTTTTCCTTTGCCCATCCTCTGCAATCATTTTTTAAATTCATTTCCTAGACTACTTATAACTAATTCTTGAATATTGGTTTTATGCTTATAAAATCATTATTACTAGTAATGCAAGTACATCAAGATATGACTCTTCCCTTAGTACTTCCACATCCCCATGCAAGTGTATAGAACAGGTCTAAATATTTCCTGGAGATCTAGTCTTGTTGTGGCAAACTTCCTCAATGATTACAATTCAGTAAAAGATTTTACTTCTCCATCAACTTTAAAGCTTAACTTAGCAGGATATAGAATTCTGGGCTGAAAATTGTTTTATTAAAGTATGTGAAAGTTAGATGACCATTCTCTTCTGGCTTGAAAAGATTCACTTGATATGTCCATGGTTACCCTGATGGGTTTGCTCCTGGAGATCAATTGATGCCTACTCCTGGCTGCTTGTAGAATTTTCTCTTTTGTCTTGACTTTGGACAATTTCATGGCAATGTGTCTTGGAGAAGCTCTGTTTGAGTTGAGATGACCTGGGCTTCCCTGAAAATATCCCCCTGAAAAAAGTGTGTCAAATCTTTGGTGACACTTGGGAGCTTGTCATTTATTTATTTATTTATTTATTATTTATTTTTTTTTGGCCAGGGCTAGGTTTGAACCCACCACCTCTGGCATATGGGACCGGCGCCCTACCCGCTGAGCCACAGGCGCCGCCCAGGGAACTTGTCATTTATGATATCCTCTAGTAGGGTTTCCCTTACCCTGGGGCATTCTTCTGCCCCTTCTGGGATACCTATAATTCCTATGTTTGAATGCTTCATGAAGTCCTATAATTCTCTTAGGGAACGTTTTGCTTTCTCTCTCTTTTTTTTCTGTCTCTTTAACTGCCTGTGTTATCTCTTAAGAGCTTTGAGATTCTTTCTTCTGCATGGCCTACTATGTTATTGACACTTTCTACGTATCTTTAAGTTCTCTGATTGACTGCTTCGATTAAGCTCCATGATATCCTTTCTATATTCTTTAAGTCATTCATCTGTTATATAATTCTGTTTTGGGATTTCCTTTTGATTATTTTCTACTGTCTCAGAAATTTCCATTGTTTTTACCATCCATATGTTAAATTCCCTTACTGTCATGTCTAACATTGCTTTATATGTGGAATCCTGTACAGTAGTAACTCATGATCCCCGGTGGAGGGGTGGGGAAGGGTTGTTCTGTTCTGGTTTACCATGTTGCCAGGATATTTTTGTTGTTTCTTACTCAGAGCGTGTGTGTGTGTCTGTGTGTGTTTCTTTGCCATTCTTTTTTCTTTTACTTCCTCCTGCTCTTTACATTACATGTCTCTGACCTAAGATATTGAAGTGTCCTTTTGGTACAAGATGACAAGGAAGAGAACAGTGAAGAGCAAGAATGAATAAAACATAAAATAAAAGAGAGAAAAGAATAAAGGGGGAAATAAAAGAGAAGACTAACAAAAAGAAGAGAGGAACAGAAAGAGAGAGACAGGAGTAATAGCGGTGTACAGTAAGGTACTTTGACCCACACCCACAAATCCCAACCTTTTCTGTCCTGGTTGGATGTGTCCCCCGAGGTCAAGAGCTCTTTTCCAGCCTGAGTACAAACAAGACCCCACATTCACCAAATGGAGAAGAAAAAAAAAAAGAAAAGTACTGTAAATCAAAAGAAAAGAAACAAAAAATCTTAAGAGATTAAATTTGGATGAAAAATAAAAACAGGGGTAGAAAATCTAGCAAAATTGAATTCCTTGTTATAAGGAAGGAAATAATAAAAAAATTATAATTACAAGAGAAAAAAGATGAGAAAAAGGAAAAGAAAAATCTAGGGGGGAAACTTTGAAAAAAATTTTAATTAGAAAAAAAGAAAACTCTGTGTGTATATATATATGATATATGTACACATGTGTATAGATATACATATATACCCATATCTCTATATCTATATCTAGATAGATAGATAGATAGATAGATAGATAGATAGATAGATAGATAGATATTGCTATATATTGTGTGGGAAACAGGTGATCTTCTTGGGGTATGAGATGGTAATCACAATACTGATAGAGCTGTATAAGATGGAGACTGGAAGCTTCAGTCTTTCTGAGGAGTACTGGTCCTGTCTTCTTGACTTTTTGCCCTAAATTCCCTCATGGATGGGATCTTGAAGCTCTCCTCAGACCACTTAATATACATGCCTTGACCTTTCCAAACCATGTCCCTTGGCCACACAATGGCTTTGTGGGAAAACTTGTGTTGTTCAAATCTCCCCAGAAGTCGCTGCCCTGCTCATCAGGTGCACCAGATCTAGCTTTGCAATAGGACCCTGAGGGCCAATCCTGCAAGGCACCTATCCCAAAATGGCTGTGCCTGGCCTTTAGCCAAACATTGGAAGCTCCTCTCTACCCAGTGGCTTAGTCCTGGCCTCTGGGCTCTGTTCAAAATCACTTGCTTGCTCATCCATATCTTCTGTAAACTGGCCTCTGCTGGCATGCAAGTATTTGCCCTTGTGCCACTTCTCCACTGCTTCTGTCCTTGTCTTGGGGTCTTAAAGTCTCCCTCTGCCTCCCTGGGTCCCTGAAGGTATGTTTCTGGGTAGAAACACAAGCTAGAGGTGCCTGGTGTCTTTTCTCCACAATCCCATCACAAACAGCTGCAAAAAAGAACTGCCTCTAGTCCACCATTTTGCTCTGCCCTTCCAGCATCAATACTTTTAAAAATTCCCTTGGCCCTTATGAAATTTGTTGTCTTGATGACATTATCTATTTTTAAGGTTTTTGTGCACAAATGCAACAATACTTTGTCAAACTTGAGTTTGGTGGCAATTGAATCACCTTCTATTAATTTTACAAGTTCCTTTCTTTTACCTACTATCTTTGGGGCCCCATAAGAAACTATACTAGATCTGTGGATAATGAACAAAGAAAATCATTTTAACATATTTTCCTATTTAATATAAAACAAATGATTTAGTTGTCTCTTTTAATGGCACTAAAGAAGCCATTTATTCAGGTACATTATATTTGTAACCAATACCTCTAATAAAAATGGCACATTAAGCCGTATTTGTAGCTACAGTGCTATCATCTATCTCAAAGCATAAAATTAAAAATTAGCAGTTTTCCTTTTAGATTTCTTTCAATAGATTATCCAGTTTATTCAATTACTTTGCTATAGAGTCTAGAGACAAACTGATTTTAGAAATATCCCCCTTTTTGTCAGGACAAATTATATCTGCCATGCTTTCCATACATTGGTTAATAAACTCACCATCAGTAAATGGCTTTCACTTTTTTTTGCTAACAAATAGGCTGCCACCTAATACCTAGAATCAGTGTAAATTATAGGGTTTTTTTTGTTTTGTTTTTGTTTCTTTTTTTTTGAGAGAGATAGGGTCTCACTCTGTCACCCTGTGTAGAACACTGTGGTATTATTATAGCTCACAGCAACCTTAAAGTCTTAGGCTCATGGGACCCTCTTGCCTCAGCCTCCTGAGTAGCTGGGACTACAGGTATGTTCCACCACACCCGATAATTCTATTTTTGGTAGTGACAGTCTCACTCACTCGCTCAGGCTGGTCTCAAACCCCTGAACTTAAACAATTCACATGCCTCCACCTCCCAGAGGGCTTAGGATTACAGTGAGCCACTGGGCCCAGCCTTATTTGTAACTTAAAAAAATATATTTATTGAAAAGGCAGACATTTTTTCACTTCCAGTATTTTGTCTTTAGGACATATTCTGCCATGATCCCACCCCAGGGGTAGGGTCCTTTAAGACCTGTGGATCTGGCAATGACTGGCTGGGGAAGTATAAAGTTAGAATTGATGAGAGACAAAGAGACAAGACATACAGAATAGAATTTTCAAAGGAGGAAGCACAGGGTACCACTGCCCATTTCTGGGGTTCCGATGGTAATCCTGAGTATCAGTTCCACTCAACTTTTATTGAAGACTATTTGTTCATTAGCCCAGAGGGTAAATTGAGGAAGAGAACAAAGATGTCAGCAGTTTCTTTGAATAAGCATATCAGCTTCTATTGTTCCTGTAATCATTAACTTGAAGGGTCTGAGCAGTCTTGAGAAATCCGAACCTGAGCCTTGTGTGGGTTGTGCAGGTGAAGCCTCCTGTCTGTGGTGACACACACAGATCCCTAGGGGGGTGTTAATACCTGCTAGTTCACTGTGGAGTAAAACTCCACTGGTGTTACTCTTCTCTGGTGGGAAAGAGGAGTATTCCCTTCATCACCATCACAGAAGGTCTTCCTCTGCGATAAGAGACAGACGCCCTCCTACTCATATTTCAGGGCTTGAGGTGTTCCCTTGATCTCTGCCCCAACCATAATCCAAATCTCCACAATGGGTATTTGCTTTGGCTGTTGACTGGACAGGAGGTGGTCTAGTTAATGTTTCTTGATAGGCCTTGCACATAGCATCTTCTATGGCCATTATTCCTTCCATGTGTTTACAGACCCAGCAGGGGTATTAGCAAGCTGTATCCCCTACAGACCAGGCTTCCAGAAAAAGCTGGAAACTTGCTCAGATAAGAAATTTAGCAGCTGCTGGTTTAAAGGTAAACTAGCTGCCGTTCCTTTGCTCTGACTTGCTTAGCTTACTTTTTTATTTCCCCTCTTTTTGGGGGTCTTTGGTCCACATTCTGCCTGCACGCTCCTTCATAGACATTGAATTCGGCAGCATGTTTTTGTATATAATGCCTTTTCACATTCTAGTCTTTGAAAACTTTCACAAATTCTCTAAAAATTAAAGAGTCCCTTACTGCTTTCCTTGACAAAAAAGTATTCACCTGTCCAGTTTTTACTGAACAATCTTCTTTCATCCATACTTTTAATTTTTGGTGCATATGTTTTCTTTTGTGATATTGTAGAAGCTATACAGGGACTAAAATGGGTAAAGATGTAACTTAAAAACTTGGACTCTTCTTTTCCAAGGTGAAATTAGAGTTTGGTACTTACTTATTTTTTCCTATTATCACATTGGGGGAATAAACACTAATTAGACAACATTATGATGAGGTCCACTAAAAATAGGCCCAGTTGTGCCAAAGAATTGTCATATTCAAATTCTCAGTTCTGCTTAAGAGTCCAAGACATTGCACATGGGGCTTAGCACAATTCTCATTACTGAAAAACTATGTGAACTTTTCTCCTCCACAAAGCCACCTGTTAATGTATGTCAAGGGAAAGCTACTGGCTCAAACATCAAGAGATTCTGACCCCAGATAATTCTCTTTAATATACTTGCATCTAATTATATTTGTCCTGCTTATTGGACTTGGGATTTATATATTCAATAATTTAAAAAAACCTCTTACTTATGTGAAATTTACTCAAATAATTTAATTTCACCTTAGTGAAATTAAACAAACAAACAAAAATATAGGAAATATCTCATTAAAACAAACAATTTTAATAAATAAATTTCTGTATCATGAAAAGATTTGTTAAAATCTGTATAGATGTCTAATTTACCTAAGAAATTTTTGGTCTGTCAGATTCTAGCACAACAAAGAAAATCTGACTCCTTTTGAGTTCATTGTACTGAAATTTTCAGTATAGTGTAATACATTTATGAAATATTATAAAGCATATTATCACAAACTTCCTTATTAGATGAATTTAAAAATTGATGCTATATAGCACTGCTGTTAGCTCTATGCAAAACTTTTCTAACTGTCCAAAACTGTTGTATTAGGGTTCTCCAGAGAAGGAGAACAAGAAAGAATATATATAAAAATATATATGCACACACACACATACTCACATATATTTCTGCAATTCTGCTTGGTATAATATAATACCTTGTTGTAGTTTTAATTTTCCTCGGATAATTTTATAAATTGTAAAACTATTGAAGATGCTTAATATGTGTCTTTTTATGATCAAATTCTAGGTATTTCTTTAAAGTATTTTTTATTGTGGTACTTACAAAATACACTTATCATGATATCTAGCCTCTTAAATTTTTAAGCACACAGTACAATATTGTTAATTATAAGCACAATGTACAGTAGATCTCTAAAACGTTTTATCTTGCCTGACTGAAACTATCCCCATTGAATAGTGGCATCCCATTTTCTTCTCCCCCCAGCCTCTGGGAAGCACCATTCCACTTTTTGTTTCTATGAGCTATATACAGACAATGAGTATTGTTCAACTATGAAAAAGAAGGATATTCTGACATGTGAAAAAACGTGGATGAATTTTGAGGACATCATGGTGAGTAAAATAAACCAGTTGCTGAAGGACAAAAAATGCATGATTCCACTTAGATAAAGGATCAAAAGTAGTCAAATTCATAGAAACAGAATTTTTTTTCTGAAGGATGTGACACTTTATCTGAAATCAGAAAGATAAATAGGAGATAACCTAGATAAAAAGCTATAGAGCAACTTTATTGGTGAATCGCATGTAACTCTGTCCTAGAAAGGGTATTATATGCATAAATGAATAAAAGAAGATTGGCTTGACTGGAGTACAGACGTTGGTGGTAGAAGGCGAGGTGGAAGAGACAGGAGACACACCACAAGGAGAAATCTAAGACTTATTAAGGAATTGTACGTTTAGTTTTAGGAAACTAAGAAACTCTTTTCCTAAATATTTTCTAAGCTTTTATCACTTAGCTTATGTTTTAAGATATTTCCCCCACTTCATTTTCCACCTATCATAATTAAGATGGGGGAGAGGCAAATTTATTAAACATGTAAGAATTGAATACCAATTTTTGGAGAGTTTTGAAAGAAAACTGTAATACGATCTCAATTCCAATTGAGAATACCTATTTTAAAAAATGTTAAATATCTTTTATTTCTTGAATTATGTTTTTAAGTCAGTTATTTAGTTATTTTTAGCCTTCTTCTTAGTTATTTTAATCTCTACCAGGTTTTTTTTTAAGTGCTTGATTAACTGGATATTACTCATAAAGCAATTGATTGCTAAAAAAGCTTAATTCTTTGATTAAGTATAACTTTCAGTGTTTATTTGCTATGATTTTATTTTTCTCTGAATGCTAAATTTGAGTAAGCCCTCAATAAGTGCCTGATAAATGTACTATAGACAAGCTTTAATTTAGACTATTTGGGAACATAAGTATATACCAAGTTTTCATTTACCCCACCAGTCTTATCTTCCCAGCAAAATGCAAGACAAAATAATGAAGTCATCATAGGTTTCTGTCCATCATTTGAGGGTTAAGCCTAGAAGTCAGGATGAAGGACATGCCAATACTTAACACAAATCTTCGAAATCAGTTTTCCTGATAATTTCCTCAGACATAGAACAAAAACAATGAAGTTAAAGTGCTGTGTGACCATCTACTGTCTTGAGATCCATTTGGATTTCAGGGTTACCCTGAGAAAGAAAGCAAAATATTTGTGGGAACAGGTAATAGAGCCAAGAATTAAGTACATGGGCTGCAGAGAAGAGGCAATAACCTAGACAGAGGTAAGAGCAATTTGAACAGTTATCTCATGAATATTGGTATATTGTAATATCCAGCTCTAAAACAAAGAATACCAAAAAATCATTTTTTTAATAAAAAATTCAATAAATCAGTTTTGTTTAATGTTGTAATCAGATATGGCATGTCGCTCCCAGATAAGCAACTCTGTATATGTAACTGTTGAACATACGAGAAATGGAGATGGGCCTGAAATGCGGATTTGTGGATGTTCGCAAATAGAAGGGAAGGTAGAGTCATGGCATAAATCACACTGACGGAGTGGGTACAGACAGAAAAAAATAAGGGAAAAAAGCCTAGGGAAATCAACATTTTATGTGTTAGTGAAGCAGTGGCACTCCTAAAAGTGACTGAAAAGAAATTGTCAGCAGGATGCGAGACAAGATGGCGGACTGAAGCCAGCTTTCAACAGAGGCTCCCGTCCAGAAGGAGAGTTAAGGGACAGGAATTTAGTAAGTATCCTGGTGGACTTGAGCCTCACCAAGAGAGAAGGTTGAAGAACACACATCAACACCGCTGAGGCAAGTTGTGATCACAAGGACACAAACAAAAGGTACAAAATCCACCACCAAGTGGACGGGAGTCCCCCTCCCCCATGAGACCGGCTCAAGAGCCCCACAATTGAACAAGCGGGCAGAAATTAAAGGCCCTCCCACTACACTCCAGGGAGAGACCTTCTAAAAACTGGACCTACCTCCCCTACTGGGGTGCCGTGGCATTCTCCTGCCGGGCATAAAACTGAATAAAACTTTGGGAATCCTTTGCCGGCAACCCTGAATCCCTGGCGCTCCCCTCCCGCCCACTGAGGTCTGGAGGCCTGTCCCCCAGGAGTTCAGATCCTTGGGTGATTTCTCAAGGGGAGTGGACAGTCCCCGAGTTGCGACTGGTCAGCATTGACTCTGAGGTGCGCGAGTGAGGAGAGGGCACCGGGCTGAAGGGGAGTCACGCCTTGGCAGCACTTCCCTGCGGTGCAGTGCAGCAACCCTCCCCGGGCAAAATTACGGGGCACAAGACTGAATAAGACTCTAGCTT
Source organism: Nycticebus coucang (assembly GCF_027406575.1). Classification (NCBI taxonomy): domain Eukaryota; kingdom Metazoa; phylum Chordata; class Mammalia; order Primates; family Lorisidae; genus Nycticebus; species Nycticebus coucang. Next base: position 42,327,552 of record NC_069794.1, on the reverse strand, counting down.
CCCTGCTGAGAGCTGAGAGCCCCTACTCTCACTCGGGGTCTGAGGGCCTATCCCCCAGGAGTTCGGATCCTTGGGTGATTTCTCGAGGGGAGTGCACAGTGCCTGAGCTGCGTCAGGTCAGCGCTGACACTGGGACACGTGAGCGAGGAGAGGGCACTCTGCTGAGGGGAAATCAAGCCTTGGCGGCACTTCCCTGCAGTGCAGTGCAGGAGCCCTCCCCGGGCCGTAGTGTTGCATAAAACTGAATGAAACTCTAGCTTCCCCCCCCCCGCTCCCAATCGGGGTCTGGGGGCCCATCCCCCAAGAGTTCTGATTCCTGGGGGATCTCTTCAGGGGTGTGGACCCAGCACAAACTGCGGCCGCTCAGTGCTGACTCTGGGGCGCGGGACAGAGGAGAAAAGGGTCGCCTGAGTGCCCACACCAGAGCAGCAGTTCCCTGGAGGTAGATCAACAGCCGTTTTTTCTTTAACGGCAGAACGCTCACTTCTGGATATTCTGAGGCCACACCCCCTGTCTCCCTGGGCAACCAGAGGAGGCCACCAGTGAGCGGGGGATTTCCTGACACGGCTCACAAACCCAGGAAGCTTCCAGGGTGGGGCCGACCCAGAGAGGTGTTCGGACACAAATCTCCAGCAGCAAAGACGTTTGAACTCAAAACAGCCCGTCTTCTGTAGGCGATTTCGACAGGAACAGAGACAGAACCCCGCAAAGTTGTCTGTTCTGTTCTGTTCTGTTAGCAGCATCCATCAGGGATGGGGCTAAGCCTGAGTGAACACCTCCTTCCCATCACCTACATCAAACACTCAAAGATGTCAGGCTCCATCTCCTCCTGCTAGATAGCGGCAGTCTGCGGGGGCCTGGCAGACTTCCTTGTGATTCAGGCAGGTGCAAACCCCTGAAGTGTCTGTTCACTGCAGGCAACTGGGTTAGCCATCTGTAGAGATACCAGTGACTGGGTCCGACGGAGGGGCAAAGTGGGGAAGGAGACGTCAACCTTCTTAGACTGTTCTGTTTGCTGGGTGGCTCCTCCTGACTCCACGCTGCACTGGGGTGAGCCGTGTCAGAGGAGTCACCAGGCCCTTGTGATCCAGTTCCCAGAGACCTCTTGAACTCTCCAACCCGAGACAAGTGCAGATTGAGACAGTTGATTTGGACCTTTTGAACTGGGCTAATAGACTGAGGACTTTTCAGGCGGTGCCCTGGGTCTGCGATTGTAGGAAGGTTTGATTCTCCTTTTCCAACTGGGGCCAGAGGTGGGCAGGTGGGGTGACTTAATTGCTGATTTTTCCACACAGCTGAGACTTCAAGCCAGAGTAGAAGTTGCAATAGGATTGAACAGAAACCAGCTGAAAACAAGACAGAACCACTTTGCTCCACCACACCAGACAGGGCCCCAGTTTCTCAGGCCACAACACTGTACGGGCCCTCGATAAAACCCCAGGGGAAAAACCAAAGGAAGTAAAATAACCATGGGGCGGACTCAGCGGAAAAACTCTGGTAACATGAATAACGAGAATAGATCAACCCCCCCAAGAAAAGATACGGCAGATGTGATTGAAGATCCCATTCATAAACAACTGGCTGAGATGTCAGAAATCGAATTCAGAATTTGGATTGCAGACAAGATTAATAAAATGGAATTAGGAATTCAAGGAGAAATTCAAAAATTGTCTCAAGAATTTCACGAATTTAAAGACAAAACCACCAAAGACTTAGACACACTGAAGCAAGAACTTACAGCCCTCAAAGATATGAACAATACAGTAGAATCCCTCAGTAACAGAATGGAGCAAGCAAAAGAAAGGACTTCTGACATTGAAGATAAAGTCTTCGAATGCTCCCAATCTCTCAAAGAGGAAGAGAAATGGAGAGCAAAAATGGATCACTTACTCAGATAACTCTCAGATAATTCGAAAAAAAGCAACATAAGAATTATAGGGATTTCTGAGAACAATGAAGTGGCCTTCGAGGGCACAGAGGCCCTTCTGCATGAAATTATGAAAGAAAATTTTCCAGACATGCCTAGAGAATCTGAAATTCAGATAGCAGACAGCTTCAGAACTCCAGCACGATTCAACCCCAATAAGTCATCCCCCAGACATATCATAATTAGCTTCACTAAAGTTAACATGAAAGAGAAGATTCTCAAAGCAGCCCGGTGAAAGAAAACTATAACGTACAAAGGTAAGAATATTAGAATAACTGCAGATCTCTCCGCTGAAACTTTTCAAGCCAGAAGAGGCTGGTCATCAACTTTTAATCTCCTAAAGCAAAATAACTTTCAACCCAGGATCTTGTATCCAGCTAAACTGAGTTTCATCTATGATGGAAAAATTAAATACTTCAATGACATTCATATGTTGAAAAAATTTGCCATAAGTAAACCAGCTCTTCAGGATGTTCTCAGACCTATCCTCCACAATGACCAACCCAATCCTATACCACAAAAGTAAACTCACTCAGAAACTTCGGATCAAACTCCAACTTCCACACTGGCGAAAGGATTAAAAATGTCCACTGGACCTTTGAAAAACTCGATACCCAAAATTCCACCAGACTTAGCAATACTCTCCATCAATGTGAATGGCTTAAACTGTCCTCTAAAGAGGCATAGGTTAGCTCACTGGATACAAAAACTCAAGCCAGATATTTGTTGCATACAAGAGTCACATCTCAACTTAAAAGACAAATACAGACTCAGGGTGAAAGGATGGTCATCCATATTTCAGGCAAATGGTAATCAGAAAAAAGCAGGTGTTGCAATTTTATTTGCAGATACAGTAGGCTTTAAACCATCAAAAGTAAGGAAGGACAAGAATGGTCACTTCATATTTGTTAAGGGTAATACTCAATATGATGAGATCTCAATTATTAATATCTATGCACCCAACCAGAATGCACCTCAATTTATAAGAGAAACTCTAACAGACATGAGTAACTTGATTTCCTCCAGCTCCATAATTGTCGGAGATTTCAACACTCCCTTGGCAGTGTTGGATCGATCCTCCAGAAAGAAGCTGAGCAAAGAAATCTTAGATTTAAACCTAACCATCCAATATTTAGATTTAGCAGACATCTACAGAACATTTCATCCCAACAAAACTGAATACACATACTTCTCATCAGCCCACGGAACTTACTCCAAAATTGACCACATTTTAGGTCACAAGTCTAACCTCAGTAAATTTAAAGGAATAGAAATTATTCCATGCATCTTCTCGGACCATCATGGAATAAAACTTGACTTGAGTAACAACAGGAATCTGCATACCCATACAAAAACATGGAAGTTAAATAACCTTATGCTGAATGATAGCTGGGTCAGAGATGAGATTAAGAAAGAAATCGCCAATTTTTTGGAACAAAACGACAATGAAGACACAAACTATCATAACCTCTGGGACACTGCAAAGGCAGTTCTAAGAGGGAAATTTATAGCACTGCAAGCCTTCCTCAAGAGAACGGAAAGGGAGGAAGTAAGCAACTTAATGGGACATCTCACGCAACTGGAAAAGGAAGAACATTCCAACCCCAAACCCAGTAGAAGAAAAGAAATAACCAAAATTAAAGCAGAATTAAATGAAATTGAAAACAAAAGAATAATACAACAGATCAATAAATCAAAAAGTTGGTTTTTTGAAAAGGTCAATAAAATAGATAAACCTCTGGCCAACCTAATCAGGAAAAAAAGAGTAAAATCTCTAATATCATCAATCAGAAACAACAAAGACGAAATAACCACAGACTCATCAGAAATCTAAAAAATCCTTAATGAATATTACAAGAAACTTTATTCTCAGAAATATGAAAATCTGAAGGAAATAGACCGATACTTGGAAGCACGCCACCTTCCAAGACTTAACCAGAATCAAGTGGAAATGTTGAACAGACCCATATCAAGTTCAGAAATAGCATCAACTATACAAAACCTCCCTAAAAAGAAAAGCCCGGGACCAGATGGTTTCACGTCAGAATTCTACCAAACCTTTAAAGAGGAATTAGTACCTATATTACTCAACCTGTTCCAAAAGGTAGAAAAAGAAGGAAGACTACCCAACACGTTCTATGAAGCAAATATCACCCTGATCCCCAAACCAGGAAAAGACCCAACAAGAAAAGAAAATTATAGACCAATATCACTAATGAATATAGATGCAAAAATATTCAACAAGATCCTAACAAACAGAATCCAGCAACACATCAAACAAATTATACATCATGACCAAGTTGGTTTTATCCCATGGTGTCAAGGCTGGTTCAATATACGTAAATCTATAAATGTAATTCAGCACATAAACAAATTAAAAAACAAAGACCATATGATTCTCTCAATTGATGCAGAAAAAGCTTTTGATAATATCCAGCATCCCTTCATGATCAGAACACTCAAGAAAATTGGTCTAGAAGGGACTTTTCTTAAACTGTTAGAAGCTATCTACAGCAAACCCACAGCCAACATCATATTGAATGGAGTTAAGTTGGAATCATTTCCACTCAGATCAGGAAGTAGACAAGGCTGCCCATTGTCTCCATTGCTTTTCAACATTGTAATGGAAGTTTTAGCCACCGCAATTAGGGAAGAAAAGGCGATCAAGGGTATCCATATAGGGTCAGAAGAGATCAAACTCTCGCTCTTCACAGATGATATGATTGTGTATCTGGAAAACACTAGGGACTCTACTACAAAACTCCTAGAAGTGATCAAGGAATACAGCAGCGTCTCAGGTTACAAAATCAACATTCATAAATCGGTAGCCTTTATATACACCAACAACAGTCAAATTGAAAAAGCAGTTAAGGACTCTATCCCATTCACAGTAGTGCCAAAGAAGATGAAATATTTGGGAATTTACCTAACAAAAGACGTGAAAGATCTCTATAAAGAGAACTATGAAACTCTAAGAAAAGAAATAGCTGAAAATGTTAACAAATGGAAAAACATACCATGCTCATGGCTGGGAAGAATCAACATTATCAAAATGTCCATACTACCCAAAGCAATATATAATTTCAACGCACTCCCTATTAAAGCTCCACTGTCATATTTTAAAGATCTTGAAAAAACATTACTTCGTTTTATATGGAATCAGAAAAAACCTTGAATAGCCAAGACATTACTCAGAAATAAAAACAAAACAGGAGGAATCACACTACCAGACCTCAGACTTTACTACAAATCGATAGTGATCAAAACAGCATGGTATTGGCACAAAAACAGAGAAGTAGATATCTGGAACACAATAGAGAACCAAGAGATGAATCCAGCTACTTACCGCTATTTGATTTTTGACAAGCCAATTAAAAACATTCAGTGGGGAAAAGATTCCCTATTTAACAAATGGTGCTGGGTGAACTGGCTGGCAACCTGCAGAAGACTGAAATTGGACCCACACCTTTCACCATTAACTAAGATAGACTCTCATTGGATTAAAGATTTAAACTTAAAACATGAAACTATAAAAATACTAGAGGAGAATGCAGGGAAAACCCTTGAAGAAATTGGTCTGGGTGAGTATTTCATGAGGAGAACCCCTCGGGCAATTGAAGCAGCTTCAAAAATACACTACTGGGACTTGATCAAACTAAAAAGCTTCTGCACAGCTAAGAACACAGTAAGCAGAGCAAGCAGACAGCCCTCAGAATGGGAGAAGATATTTGCAGGGTATATCTCTGACAAAGGTTTAATAACCAGAATCCACAGAGAACTCAAATGCATCAGCAAGAAAAAAACAAGGGATCCCATCGCAGGCTGGGCAAGGGATTTGAAGAGAAAGTTCTCGGAAGAAGACATGCGCATGGCCTTCAGACATATGAGAAAATGCTCATCATCTTTAATCATCAGAGAAATGCAAATCAAAACTACTTTGAGATATCATCTAACTCCAATGAGACTAGCCTATATCACAAAATCTCAAGACAAGAGATGTTGGTGTGGATGCAGAGAAAAGGGAACACTTCTTCACTGCTGGTGGGAATGCAAATTAGTACATTCCTTTTGGAAAGATATATGGAGAACGCTCAGAGATCTAAAAATAGATCTGCCATTCAATCCTGTAATTCCTCTGCTGGGCATGTACCCAGAAGACCAAAAATCACAACATAACAAAGATATTTGTACCAGAATGTTTATTGCAGCCCAATTCATAATAGCTAAGTCATGGAAAAAGCCCAAGTGCCCATCGATCCACGAATGGATTAATAAATTGTGGTATATGTATACCATGGAATACTATGCAGCCTTAAAGAAAGATGGAGACTTTACCTCTTTCATGTTTACATGGATGGAGCTGGAACATATTCTTCTTAGTAAAGTATCCCAAGAATGGAAGAAAAAGTACCCAATGTACACAGCCCTACTATGAAACTAATTTGGGACTCTCACATGAAAGCTATAACCCAGCTACAACTTAACAATAGGGGTAAGTGGGAAAGGGGGGGGTGGGTAGAGGGAGGGAGATCGGTGGGATCACACCTGTGGTGCATCTTACAGGGGTATTTGCGAAACTTGGTAAATGTAGAATGTAAATGTTTTGGCACAGTAACTGAGATAATGCCGGAAAGGCTATGTTAACCACCGTGATAAAAATGTGTCAAATGTTTTATGAAGCGAGGGTATGATGCCCCATGATCATATCAATGTATACAGTTATGATTTAATAAAAAAAAAAAAAGAAATCGTCAGCGATGTAGGAGAATGTGCTGTTAGTGAAGCAAATGGAAGAGAGGGGTGTGCCTCAGAAAAAAATCACAATTACAACTGAATTATACTATGTGCGTATATGAATTTATAACAAAAGTATTATTAGTAACCTTGGCAATGGAATTTAAATACACTGATAGGACTGAAGCAATAATGCAATGAGTAGAGAAATGATGGGAGTTGAGTAGAGTAACGAGGGGTAGAGAATTTTCTCTCTAAGTTGTAGTTTGCTAGCATGAAAGCAAAAAAAGGAAACCAACAACTGTGGGGGCTCAGCAGAAGTCAAGAGATAGTTTGCTGTATTCTGTTTTCACATTCAGCAGATAGTTAGGTAAATGTATAAGTGCGTTAGTGAGAATTTGCTTGCTTGAAGATAGTGAAAAACAGTAAGGACAATTAAAGGGGAGCAAGAGAGTTAGCCTAAATATTAGATCAATGGATCTGGTTTAGAAATGAGATAACGTCTTTCAATAGGTTCGTGGAAAACATAATAGAGAGGAAACAAAGTCTAAGAGGTCCATCTAGTGTTTTTTAACTCATCTATGCACTGTCGTGTAATAAATGTATTTATACAATCTATTTTAGTAAATTTCTATCTGTAGCAATGTCCATTATTTTAATACTACACATAATATTTTGTAAATAATTATATTGATGTACATTTTGTTTATATCATAATAATTTTGTCAGAATATGGTACATATAATAAAAGACGTCTCTATTTAAAAGCACATGAGAATAAACAATGTACTCTAACTCCTAATCTGACTGTGTAAGACAGTTTGCTTTACTTCATACAACAAATCAGCCTTTTTTCTCTTTTCTTCTTTTTTCTTGTTCCCAGCAAATCAAGGTATTGAACGGCAGTAGTTGGCTTAGACAAGCTCAGGTCAGAGGAAAGTGGATTTCTCTGGATTGCTGATGTTTCAAAAGTTTTATTCAGTCTTTGGGAGATAAGGAAATGATCTCAAATAAAACTTTTCACAACCCTATTGTACTTTCTTTATCTTCTAAGTAAAGCCCCTTGTCAGCCTTTGATCCTACTCCACTAAAGTTTCTGGTAATTCAGCTGTCCCAGAATGATACCTTTTACAGCATTTATGTAATTGCAAGCCAGGTGGTAGAACTTCGAGAGACCAACAAAAATATCTTAAAAGGTTATTTTAGAAACTATTAGTTGCTAAATTACACTTGTTTTCCTCACCATTTGAAGTTTCCTGCATGTAAAATATGCCCAGGATTACCTAATTAAAATAGAGAAGAAAAAAATTTTTTTGCAATTTACCTTTAAGCAAAAGCATATTTTTATAATAACCCTGTATTTTTCTCTAGTGCCTTTTCCTAACAAAATGTATGCCGTATTCAATAATCCTTTCACCTGTAGGTCTATTGGGCACTGCTAATAATAACTAGACCTTTGCTATTTGTAGAGAAAGCAGCCCAGTAAAAATGGGGTCAGAAAAATCTCCTTTACAATGCATGAACAACTTTCTACAGAAAAAGAAAGAAGTCTTGTGAGGGTACATCCTCGATAAACAGGAACAGAATCTCTAAATACTTTAAATCTTATTGATCACTTTTATAAAACTAAACATATTACATAATTTGTTGTGTCATGATTAGACTGTAAAATTATGTTTAAAAGAGCGTTAAGACTTACTTGTGTGAATAGAACTTTATTATATGTATATGCTATTCAGGTGTAAAGGCTTCTGCGTATAAATGTATATTGTACAAAAGGAATTGCGGTGGTACCTTACCTATAATTATGTAAATGATCTTTTATTTTTGTCTTTACTCAAGTCTTACTTTTCTTTCCTTGTTGAAAAGCTAAACTAGAGGTTGATTAGAGTTAAGTATATAAAATGAATTTGACCTGAGAGAGTATGGAGGACAATTTGGAAAAAAAATCATGTATCTCATGATATTACTATGGCGTAAGTTTTTTTCTGGAGGAACGATGGGTTTTTTCAACCTGTTACAGATTTCACAATGCAAATTAACTGTATTGGTGGAAATTTCAGAGCTTGATAGACAATTAGATAAAATCCAAAAGGACAGATGAAGTCTAATTGAACCTCTCAAACAAGGGAACACTGTCACTTCGCACTCCTCCTATTGGTATTTATTCAGAGAAATCTACCAAGTACTTGTAAAATCTCTATGCAAGCTTTGCTTACGGACTATAAATTAAAGATTTTTTAAATAGAGATTATTCCCAGAATTTCTTACAGAAATCTCTTTAATCCATATTCCTATTTTTTATTATAATTTATTGCATTTAACACAATAAACTAATTGCTAAACTTATTAAAAGGCAAGAGATTATCTATAAAAAAGGGTGCTTAAATTTTTTTTCTACTGTACCTGACATTTACTCATGACTGTGCTAAGTGATTATTTTGTAAACCCCTTAATACAAAGGCATGGGCTCTCTGAGACTTATAGCATTTCCAAGAATATATGGCCTTTTTATCTATTGTGATGAACTTGGATTTACTTAGTGGCTCTCTGAGAAAATGAAAATGTCTGAAACATTAATATTTCAGCATTTATATATTTAACATATAAATATATATTTTATGCAATTATAATTTTAGCAGAATCATGTTCCCATCTAAAAAATTCAAGTAACTATTGGAATGCTTAATGAATAGTTGAAATGAACGGTTTGATGATCTTAAGAAATATTTGATCAATATGAGTAAACATTTCTGAATTTAAAACTTTATTTTAAATTACTTTTTCTTATAAGTAGAAATTTTCTTCCATTTATGAAGTATTTTCTCAGTTTCTCTCTTGGATATTTTTTAAATATATTGAAATCTTAACTTGGAGAATGAGTGATTTATGCTATAAGTGGGACTGGCAAAATGAATATGTATTTCAATAAAAATAAAAATTAATATTCCATGGTGTACATATACCACAATTTATTAATCCATTCATGGGTCAATGGGCACTTGGGCTTCTTCCATGATTTAGCAATTATGAATTGGGCTGCAATAAACATTCTGGTACAAATATCTTTGCTATAATGTGATTTTTGGATGTATACCAAGGAATATTATACAGCCTTAAAGAAAGATGGAGACTTCACCTCTTTCATGTTTACATGGATGGAGCTGGAACATATTCTTAACAAAGTATTTCAAGAATGGAAGAAAAAGTATCCAATGCACTCCACCCTACTAGGAAACTCATTTATGGCTTTCATATGAAAGCTGTAACCCAATTATAGTCCAAGAATATGGGGAAACGGGAAAGGGAGGGCAAGGCAGGAAGGGGGGGGTAATTTGTGGGACCACACCTACAGTGCATCTTACAAGGGTACATGTGAAACTTACTAAATGTAGAATATCAATGTTTTAACACAATAACTAAGAAAAAGCCAGAAAGGCCATTTTAACCAGTGTGATGAAAATACGTCAAATTGTATATAAAACCAGCACATGGTACCCCATGATTGCATTAATGTACACAGCTATGATTTACTAAAAAAAAATAAATAAATAAAACAAAAATTAATTTTTTAGCACCTGTTTTCATTTGCTTTCTAGATTATCTTGCCTTAAAGCTCTGCTGACTAAACACTAGTGAAGAGATGTCAAGAGTATAAATATAGACATTAATAGCTACAAAGTTCAATTAAGGATCACACAGATCATACTAATACCTAATGTACTTTAATAATACCTAAAAATAGCTCACTGCAATGCCTCTAACATTGTGAAAAAAAAATTGCCAATTAGTTTCCAGTTTAATAGTGAATAAAAAGGTAAATATGTTATAGTCCTTATTGTTGAGCCCAGGAAATCAAACATACATATCTGAACCAAGGTCATTACTTAAGCTTTGTTTGTTTATAGACAACTGAGGATTTTGAATATCCTTTAGCGCAGTGGTCCCCAATCCTTTTGCCACCAAGGACTACTTTCATAGAAGACCATGAATTTTTCCATGGACTAGAGATGGAGGTGATTTTGTTATGAGTCTGCAAACAATTGATTTATTATTGTCCTTCAGTAAAAATTTCTACTAATGACATTCTGTGTTTGCAGCCGCTCCCCAGCGCTAGCATTGCCACCTCAGCTTCACCTCCTATCATTAGATTCTCACGAGGAGCACACACAGTAGATCCCTCTCAGACACAGTTCACAGTAGGGTCCACCCTTCTATGAGAATCTACAGCTGCCGCTGACCTGACAGGAGGCAGAGCTCTGGCAGTGGTGTGAAGGATGGGGAGCATCTGTGAGTATAGAAGAAGTTTCCACTTGCTTCCTCACCACTCACCTCCTGCTGTGCAGCCTGGGTTATATCAGGGGACAAACAGTAAAGGTGTGTGACCCCCGTGCTAGGGACGGCAGCTTCACAGAAGAGTTACAAATTTGCATACCTTACATATCATTTTGTGAACGTACATGAAGAAAAATTTGTCGCTTCCATTGCATTCCTTTTCTTTCTCTTTGTTTCCTTTTCTTTCTCTTTGTTTCCTTTCCTTCCTTTACCTTTTCCTTCCATCTATTTTTTCTTGTAATTTGAGAGATTAACATGAAAAGAAAGTGGTCATGGTTTTACGTAACATCACATTGAGAAAAGACACCATAGTAAGTGTAAATAATCTGTAGTCTTTCTAAAGGGAGGGACAGATGGAAAAGAAAAGGTATTAATGTTCTTTGGGGATAGGTAGCCCTGCTTCCCTACCATCTTTCAGAGCAGGTCATGAGCACATTCTTTGGAAGATTTGTGATTAAACAGCTTTGGAGTTTTCAATAAAGAACAGGTAATTAATTCTATAGTAAACAAAGTTGTTTTGTTTGTATTAGTTTTGTATATGTGTAAGACGCAGTGCATTTTATCATAAAAGAAAAACTCAAAGACGAAGGATTAAAAGCTAATTTAAAACATAAATGAAGGTACTGGGAAGATGAGCAAGATGCTAAATAGTTTGTTAGGAAAATCTACAAAGAAATTATAATGATGCCAGCAATATAAAATATTAGTAGCAGCTGATGCAGGGAAATCCAACATTTAGTGTTCCACTCACATATTTTTGTTAATCTACCAAGGTTCTTCACAAAAGTTTGGTTTTGGATCAGATGAAGTTGAGCAGATACTTATTCAGTTTCAAGGCTGAGTCATATGTCCCTCCTTAAATCTTTAGCATTTTTACTCTCACAGACCTTTCGTTGTATCTCAAAAATCACCATTACCTCCTTTTATGTTTGTTTCTTGCTTTTTTTTTTTCTTTTCTTCCTCTTCCTCCCTTCCCTTCCTCCTCCTCCTCTTCATCTTTCTTCTTCTTCTTCCGGCCTCCTTCCTCCTCTTTCCAAACATCCTCCTCCTGCTCAACTTTGCAACTTGTCCCCATTTCCTAGCTGCAAGCTTAGTAAAGATAAGAGATTTAGCAGAGATATAAAATTAGTGCACAGTGCAGGTTAAGCTGATAATAAGACCAGTGACAGAACATGTTAAGAGATTAATTAGGACACATTAATGCACTTTGCCTTCACCTTAAAAGCAATTAAGAGCCTTTGATATCTATAAGCTGAGACAGTGAAGTACTTTGACCTAATTTCAAGGGATCCTTTAACCATAGTAAAGCGAATGAATACTAGACAGAGGGCTAGAACAGATTAGTGTAGCTTAGTGAGAAGGCTATGTTTGGGGGCCTGGAAATTGATAATAATTTTTTCAGAAGTATAATTATAAATTATACAAGTTGAGAAAAGTAAAAGTGTAAAAAAATTATCACCACTATTGGTTGAGAAACTGGAAATCTGCCAGACATAGTAGTTGCATTTAAACATGTTTTTATTTGATTCCTATGGGCTTAAGCCTTCTAGGAAAAGGAATTTAATAATATCTCTATAAGATTCATAATGCGAAGGACTTGAATATTTAAAACATGAGCATCTCTGCATTATTGAAATATAGTTTAATAGTTCACTATAGCTTTAAATTCTCGTTATAACATATTACAATATAGCATTCTCAAAACACCAATTAGCAGGTAAAGTTTATATCAACTTTAGTGATGAATTAATTATGGCCTTAAATTTTTAAAAACATGTTTCAAGGATGAATACTTGAATTTTGACTTCATCAGAAGAGTGAAGTATCATGTTTAAAGATATGATATGTTAACTAGAGGATGTATCAAGATGCTGGGGAAACATCTGAAATGAACTTATTATGAGGTGATATGTATTCTCTTTCATCATGCTTTCGTGCAAAAAAATTTCCAAAGCTCATCACCTTGAGGTTCCATTTATCCTTTCACTCACATCTCACCAGAAGAGAAAGTATGACTTAACAAACTGATGTGTTTGAGAAAAAGAAAACATATGAATGGCTCCAAACATTACACAGCTTCCTTCTCGCATATAAAGAGGTGAATTTTGATCTCTGTTACAAGAGAAGTTGGCCCCCTGTGTTGTGGTTTTCTCTAAGTATCCATGTTTAAGTTTATTAATCTGTCTTCTAACTAATCAAGATTGAGTAATTCCACCTTTCCATTTCCTCAAAACTATATATATTTCATAACTTTTAACTTGAAAAATTTCTAATATGCAGAAAAGTTGAATGCTGTGTATGAACATTTGTACACCCACTATTTATATTCAACAAAAGCAAGGATGATTTAATATTAAAAATTTAATTTAGTCAACTATGTAAGTCAAATTTTGAAGAAAACTATGCATATGTATAATTTCGTAAGACAGAAAAAAATCACCTGATAAAATTCAACCATTATTTCTAATAAAAACAAAATAAATGAACTCAGGAAATTAAGAACAGAATGAAACTTACTCATTTTAATGAAGAATATATTCAAAATAACTTGAGGCTACATCATTTTTAACATAGAAATATTGACTTATTTTCCAATGAATTAAGGACAAACTAATTTTTTATCACAACTCTTATTTAAAAAGAAAAAAGAATTATAGGTACAAAGTTTAAGAATGAATGAACAGGCAGTGCCTGTGGCTCAAAGGAGTATGGCCCTGGCCCCATATGCCCAAGGCGGTGAGTTCAAACCCAGCCCCGGCCAAAATCTCCAAAAAGAAAAAAAAAAAAAAATGAATGAACAAAACTCATTACTAATTTATGGTATAATTGTATGTGAAGAACATTTAAAATAATTTCCAACTATTTTCAAATAAAATGAGTAAGTGAATTTTGGAAGGCAATTAGATATTTATTTAATATGTAATTATCAATTTTATTTATATCAGCAATTATCTTAATCAGGATTTTATCGACTTGGCACCTGTAACTCAGTGGTAAGAGCTCCGGCCACATACACTGTCACTAGCAGGTTTGAACCTGACCAGGGCCTGCTAAACAACTACAACTGCAACTAAAAATATTGGGGCATTGTGGTGGGCACTTGTAGTCCCAGCTGTGTGGGAGGCTGAGACAAGAGAATCGCTTAAGCCCAAAAGTTTAAGGTTGCTGTGACTTCACAGCACTCTATTGGGAGTGACATAGTGAGATTCTGTCTCCAAAAAAAAAAAAAAAAAAATCAGGATTTTATATTTTACTGTAATGTCTTTTACAATAGAATAAAACTCAAATACCTAGGAATGAACCAAATAAAAATGTGCAAAACCATTACAATAAAAAACTAACTAACTAACTGTTGCTGGAGAAAATTAAAGGAGAAATTAAAGAATGTAGAGGATTATGTTTCTACTTTGGAAGATTTACTATTAAGGCATCAATTTCCATAAAATTAATCTATTCACTGTAATCTGAATAGAAGTCTTGGTAGATAATTTTATGTGTATGTAAATTGGTAAACTTATTTGAAAACAGATACAGAATACAAAGGATCTGATATACTGATACTAACATAAACTATAAATTTGGAGAATTAACATTGTGAATGACAAGACTTTTTTTTTTTAAACACAATAGTTTTGGTAGGGAAAAATGTAACACTAATATAATGAAGCAGTATGATAGGTAAAAACATAGGACTATACATTTATGGTCACTTTTTATTTCAAAAAGATACCATTCATTGCTAATCACTCAAAAATGGATACTTACGTGAATAAACATTGATTGTACATGTATGAAAATATAAATGAAATATAAATGAAGTGTAAATGAAAATATAAAATAACCTGACGTATCATGACCTCAATTTTAGAAAGTATATAATTTAAAAGGGATTATAACTCTAAATGTAAATTATGCATAATCATCCAGGAAAAAGAAGAGAGAAAGAGTATCTTTATACTTTGAGCAAAAAAGACTTCTTAAATAGGCATTAATGTTGCGTGAGGGATCCTGGAGTGGCTGGCGTCATGGGTGTGAAGCCCGCTCCTGAAATGTTATGAAAGCAAGAAACGGCTGCAAGCTCATGGTGGCAAATAGCAATATTTTTTATTTCCAGCCAGCTTAAATAGCCAGCTAGTCACGTACACACTGTTGATCTATAATCACACAGTACTTTACATAACATATTGTAAAACTTGATTAACCTTTTCTTGGTGTTTACTAATCTACTGATCAACTGATATCCATTTTTCTAACCCAAAACAACTATCACATGAGTCACACGTTACCTGCTTTGCTTGTGAGCCAATAAGTCATAAGACCACAATAAAGAAAGAGTAGATTGTTCCTTAAAATCTCTGGAAACCCATAACAACCTGAGGGGCAGAAACTTAGTAGCTCACTTAACCATGGTCCGGAGGCCATTCAGCTTATTGATTACCTGACTTGCATGCATCAGCCTCTGGGCTGTATCTCTGGGAGTGGAGTTTTCTGCTCCAAAGTCCCCAGGTTTAACAGCCACATACTGAGGCAGCCAGGCCTACAATGGAACCTTGGTCAGCAAGAAATCTAAACTGCTTTTCTCAGGCAGCTTGGGCACAGATTATATAGGCTTTTAGCCTATACATTAAGTATTATTTCTGAAAATATAAATGATTTAGACTCATTAAAATTTAAGAGCTTACGTATATCAAAAGGCAGCATTAAGAGAGTGAATAGTCATACCTACAATTATAACAATATATTCACGGGCGGCGCCAGTAGCTCAGTGAGTAGGGCGCCGGCCCCATATGCCGAGGGTGGCGGGTTCAAACCCAGCCCCGGCCAAACGGCAACAAAAAAATAGCCGGGCGTTGTGGCGGGCGCCTGTAGTCCCAGCTGCTCGGGAGGCTGAGGCAAGAGAATCGGGTAAGCCCAAGAGTTGGAGGTTGCTGTGAGCCGTGTGACGCCACGGCACTCTACCCGAGGGCTGTACAGTGAAACTCTGTCTCTACAAAAAAAAAAAAAAAAAAAAAAAAAACAATATATTCACAAAACATATAACTGACAAAGGATATATGGTTTTTCAGGTATATAAAATAATTAATTTGAAGAGATTAATAGATGGTAAAAAGTCCAATTTTTAAACAATTAAATATCTGACCAGGTATTTTATAGCAGAAGATACACCTGTGTCCAGCAAAGCATGAGAAAGGCATTTGATCTCAGTATTGCTCAGGGGGAAGGCAAATTGAAGTAACAGTGTACTGCCTCACACACATTTAAAGTCAAAACTTAGAAAGTCTGTCAGTATAAACACGGAGAACAACCCTACCTGTCAATCAGCGCTAGCCAGAGCACAATGTGGCACAAACTCTTTGCGAAACTTTGTCCATATCTGCTAAAGTGAAACACACAGGCTTATGTGGTGACCCAGCATCTGCACCCAACGGAAATGAGTATGTGTGGCAACAAAAACATACCCCTTAGAGTTTAAGAATTTTGTTTATAACTGCCCCAAACTATGAAAACGTAAATATCCATCAAGACAATGAATAAACATAATTTTGCTTCTATTTGTTTAATGAAATACTGCACAGCAAAATAAAAGCAAACTACTAATAAATACAGTTTTAACTAATTTTGAGCAAAAGAAGCCAACTTCAAATGTTTATAAAACTTTAGAACAGATAAAACTAAATAATGGGGAAAGATAACATCGTGATTATAATAGGAAGGAAGGTACACACTGACACAGGGTACAGATTAACCTTCATAGACTTTTGAAAATATTCTGTAAATATTTGAAAATATTCTGTAAATAAAATAAAATAGAGATTTGTCTGGTTATAATGTTTTTTGATTATTGCCCACTCACTTCACTTGTAGCACTTTAATATATATATATAACCACATCAGTAAGAAACTTAAGCACAAAAAAGGAAGAAAAGTAATATAAGGAATTGACTGACATTTTGTGAGTAAAACAACGAACTGTGACATTTCTTACGTTACCTTTCCTGGCTTCGACCTTAATATTATCAAGATATCTTGACACTAGTTCTTTATTTCAAGTTCTGAGAAGGAGTCATTTTTTCTAGCCCTTCCCACCACCCCCAAATAAAAAGACAATTGTATTTAGCAAGGGAGAGCCTTAGAAAATTCCAAAGAACAAAAAATAGTTGTAAAAGCACTACATTTCAGTATTTAGCTTATTATACGCATTTAGGACCTGTATTTCAAAAGTCTATAGCAAGGATTAGGTCTATTTATTTTCAGTGTAGTCTATAGGCAAAGAATGATCTTATATTTCAAAGTAAGCCAACGTCTATGTGAGCTACAGAATCCTAATGTGTGAGGTTTTGTTTCAATTATTGCTTCCAAACATAGATAGATAATGCAAAACTTGGTATACCAATTTCACTAATTGCACTGAAGACCCTCAGGGATCTGAAAGAATTAACTTTTCTAGATGCATCCCCTTATATCAGCTCTTATTTGGCTCTGGATTTTCTAATTTTATAAACTGAAAAATGAAAAGAGGTAATAAAAATCATTGTGTCAAAAATATTCTTCCTAGAGGAGTAATGGCTTCTCAAGACATCAAAGGGGAAGTAAGTGACTAGTGGTGTGTGAGATAGGCCTAAGAACTAGGTCCAAATGGTAAAGCAAACCACAATGAAACAAAGCATCAACTAAAACAAAAACAATATAGTTAGGAAATGTTAGCAAGAAACCTTATTTCTCATTTTTCACACTTTCTAGAAAAAGAACTACTATTAGAATTCCTGGCCTCTCTACACCTTCTCCCACAGGAGAGAAAGAGTGACTTTTTTGAGACAGTCTCACTTGGTCACCCATGGTTGTGTGCTGTGGCATCATAGCTCACAGCAACCTCAAAGTTCTGGGCTCAAGCCATCGCCTTGTCTCAGCCACCTGACTACCTGGGACTACAGGCACCCACCGCAATGCCTGGCTATTTTTTTTAGAGATGAGTCTTGTTCTTGTTAGGCCAGTGGTCTTGTATCCACTGGCGTCTGCCTCCAAGAGTGATAGGATTATAGACATGATGAACCGCACCTGGCAAAAAGAGTGACTTTTCTTATTTTGAATGTAATTTATGGTCTATTTTCATCTATACCTGCTGAAAGGGGAGGGTACATATGTAATGCTCAAGGTCATTTTACCAATATGTGCTATTTATCTCCTAAAAGCGAAGTTGGTCAGTAATAAAAATGATATCGCAATTTCCAATAATCTAATTTTAATCTATTTATTAACTTGCTCTCAATTCAGTGGATATGACAATGATGTTCTTTTATTTATTCCCTGGAAACCGTAGTACAGAGTATTATTGTTATTGATGTGGGACATTGGCATGGACAGGAGAAATCTGGAATGAAGATGTAGATTTTTCAATAATCATAAAATTAAAGTCAGTAGGCTAAACTCAAGTCAATGCCCTGAAGAGAGTACAGAAAGAGAAACCTTGAATGATTCCAACTTTTAAAAGTCACTAAAAATGAGTTCAATAAAGGTGATATAAAAACAATGCTTAAACAATAGGTGGAAATCTAGAGTAGTATTTTGTCAGGAATGGAAGGAATGTAAGGAATCAAGGACTACATCATTGTGTTTACTCCACTCAGATGTTAAATAAGATGACTGAAAGAATATACCTTCTATGTCTGGGGGTGTGGACTTTATTGATACATTAGTGAGTGCTCTTTATGGGAAGGTTGTTGCTAGGTATTGGCTAGATCTGTTGAAGCAGTTGTTGGAGAGGAGAAGATGGAGACAGTACAGACAACTTCCTAAAACTGTAACTGTAAAGGGAATTCAGAGCCAGACATACACCACAGGGAGGTGTGAGCATGTTTTTGTTTTGTTTACTAGAGAGATAGGAATATGTTTAATAACCAATAGTAAGAAATATAAAGAAAATAATTGAGTGTTTAAATTAATAATGAATAATTTTAGCAGTAAGTTCAACTTTACCTTCAAACTTGTCAGTATCTTTAAGCAAGGCTTACCAACAAATAGCACCCCCCCCCCAAAAAAAATCCCATTTTGTTTACTGGATATATTTAAATTTTTAGTCCTTTCATATCCAAGATTATTTTTTTCCTTAAAATGTTAAATAGTAAAAGTATTTTGGAAACTCTTGAGACAAATATATAGATTTCACCCTTGAGAAAACATATAAGGACAAAGATAGTCACTGTGGTTACCCATATTTTCTGCATTTTTCTTTTGTTATTTTTTTCTTATTTCTATTACTATAAACTATTATTATAGTTTTTGTTTTATTATTTGCTTTCTATTTTTATCAGTTATTTAAGAATTTATTTAATTATTCTGTTGGTGTCAACTGGTGACAAATTTTAACTTCCTTTTATTTTAGAGTACTTTATTATCTATTCAATGCCAATGGACAGTTTCGCTAGCTGTTGAATTTACAGTTGACAGGTGTTTACTACTTTTGACATTTCAAAAATGCGCTATTTCCTTCTGGCTTTAATTGATTTATGTAAGAAATATTCTATCATTTAAATCAATATCCTCCTATAGCTAATGTGTCATTTCTAACTACTTTCAAAATATTTTCCTTTTTTTTTTTTTTTTTGTAGAGACAGAGTCTCACTTTATGGCCCTCGGTAGAGTGCCATGGCATCACACAGCTCACAGCAACCTCCAACTCCTGGGCCTAAGCGATTCTCTTGCCTCAGCCTCCTGAGTAGCTGGGACTACAGGCACTCGCCACAACGCCCAGCTATTTTTTGGTTGCAGTTCAGCCGGGGCCGGGTTTGAACCCGCCACCCTTGGTATATGGGGCCGGCGCCTTACCGACTGAGCCACAGGCACAAAATATTTTCCTGATTCTTAATTTTTAAAAGCTTACATCTGGTGTGTTATGGTGTAAATTTCTTGAGTTTATCTAGTTTTAGGCTCTTGGATCATTTTTGGATCAGAAGGCTTATGTCTTTTTCCAAATTTAGGAAGTTTTCAGCCATTATTTCTGTGAATACTGTTTCAGCTCCTTTATTATTTTCCCCTACTCAACTGGGCCTTTAATCATTTAAATGTTGGATTTTTGTTGTCATCCCATACACCCTATAGGGCTTCTTCATTTTGTTATTAAATTACTTTCTCTCTGTTTAGTTTGTAAAAATTTTCTCAATCCTTTTCAAGTTCATTATTTCTGACCTCTGTCATATCCAATAAACTATTGAAACCATTCAGTGAGTTTATTTTTACCTTTTATTAGATTTTTCCATTTTCAAATTATACTAAATTATTTTCACTGACTCCCACCTTATGCTATATTATAATAACCATTTTGTTAAGTTTATATGTTCTGTTTTTTGCTATAGTAGTTATTTTATAATTTATTGAAAACATTTGTTACTACTTATTTTTATAATGATGACTTTAAAGTCATTGGTAATACCACCATCTGATTTATCTCTGATTTGATATCAAATAATAATTTTTTTTTTTACTGAAATCGTGATTTTACTTTTTTTTTTTTTTAGTGTGTGGTGGATGACTTGAAATTGTATTCAGGATATTTTTCCTAATATATTAGAAGATTCTAAATATAATTTAAGTGTTCTCTTTGAGAAGAAAGTAATTTGATTTAGGTTTATTAATTAGGCCTGCTTTTGGGGAGTGTGTTTCCAATAGCAAATTAATTTTCAAAATCTTTGCTGCTTAGTTTTAGTCTCTTTGGTTTGGTCCAGTTTTGCATCCACTGGAGTCCCCCCTGTCTTCTGTATGTTATACTTTTCTGATGGAGTGGAAGAAGTTTACTGAAGATTTGATGCTTGGTGACTGTACGTGTGGGTGGGAGAGGGGATTTGCTGGCCTGTGGTTCAGAGACACCAGATAACATAACTGGCTAGATATTTAACATTGTGGGTCATTATGTTGTTTTCTATGCAACTTATGAATCATACATGATTTTATTACCTAACGCATATCTGCATAGAGACCCACATGAACAGTGTGTCACAGACCCTGTGCTTAATAATTGAGCATTTGTATTAATCTGCTGGATGACTGGAATCTGTCAGTGGTAGAGAGAGGTCTTTGACTTACGGTATGAAGTGGGCCTGAACAAATGTTCTGAGGTTATTCTAACTGCCAATACTATCTGTCTATGCATTAGCTCTAGCTGGAGAAGGGATTCTATAGTCCATGGGGACAAAGAAACTTTCCTAATTTGGGTATCCTTATGTGGTGGAACTTCCCCTACAGATGCTGCTCAGCTGCTTCTGTGTCTCTGGTCAGGGGATAGGACTACTTGGATCACAAGGAGGAATAACTCTTCTTGACAAGGCACTTACTGTGATAGAACATGTTTTACTGGACTTCCTGGTCAACAGGTGTCTCTGTAAGTAAGAGTTCTTTTTATTACTTTTTATCAGCTAGGAATTTGGTTGAATCCACCTCTCTGGTACTACTGGATTTGCCAGAGCACTCATTTGACCTGTCGAAAGCACGAGGCTACCTTGGCTACTTTCTTTTACTAGGCTCAAATTGGGTGTTATGAAATGTCTCGCTGGGAGTGCTGGGATGCCTAACCAATGAGCCTTTTATTTTCTTCCTCCTGCAAATATGCCTTTGGCTTTCTTCTGCTCTGTTTCCTTGGTTGACAGTGGTATTTGGGATTAGGAGTGTTGACTGATGGCAGGGAAAGATAAGACTATGCCATCTTATCCAAACTTTTATTTTGATTGAAGTCATTAAACTTTTACTTTACCTTTACTTAGATATTATACATTAAAGCAGGATTTTCCATAATTTTGAGAATCATAAAATATAGACACTTAATTTCCAAACAATCCCTTTTACTTCCTAATTTTCACGCTATACTGATTACCAAATAATATTTCTAATCACTTAAGTAATTAAGAAGATTTCATATGCTGTGGTAAAGTAACCCATATTTAACATAGTGATCATTGAAAAA
Source organism: Nycticebus coucang (assembly GCF_027406575.1). NCBI lineage: Eukaryota > Metazoa > Chordata > Mammalia > Primates > Lorisidae > Nycticebus > Nycticebus coucang. Next base: position 42,305,605 of record NC_069794.1, on the reverse strand, counting down.
TATAGTTTCTCCGATTGTCTTATTTTATATCTCTTATTCTCATAACATTTCTCTAATTAAATTATGCACTAATGTATTTCATTTAAATTAGTTCCTATCAAACTATCCTCTTGTTTTTATATCTATTCTAATTTTATTGATAAAATATATTTTTTTAGTGCCCTCTCTCCTGGCTGCATATTTAGCATTCTGGGTCATAACATTGTCCTCTATGCAACTTATGAATCAATTTGATGATCTATTTATGCCTGGATTTATTACCTAACAGATGTCTGTGTATTAGAGACCCACATGAATACTGTATCCTGTGGCTAATAATGCCTTTCAGCTAATCAATTATGACTGAGTCTAACAGACCTAGAATTTAGAAGATAATTTAGCAAAATCACTAATAATGGCTAAATGAATATTGTGGTTTTTATATAATATTGATGATTATAAAAAGAAGTTTACATGTATGTAATGAAAAAATAAAGTAAAACTAGTCTGTGAAAAATGTTTTACTATTAAGAGTATTAGAATTAAAATGGTTGAGCAATTACTATATATCCAGTACTGTGATCACTGCTGTGCGTGAATTTTTAGTATCAATAATAATTGAACATAATAACAATAAAAGCCCTCAAATATTGACTAATTACATTGAAGTGTTGTTTGGTCAATTATGTAGGAATTGTGTTGTTACAATAAATAAATCTGCTAATTTTTTAAATTACTAACACTCTGGTGATAGAGAAAATAAAAGAGAAACTTATTTTGTGTTCATAATTCAGTTGCAGAAAATAACTATGTTGATCATGAAAACAATTTCAAGAATAAAAATACATGAAAGGATTAGACAGCAACTGAAGGACAAAAATTTATTAATCTACAAAATAATGAATAAAAACATTAGATACAATATTTGATTATTATTAAGAATCAACTTGATTTGATTATTTTTTAAAAGATGGATATGCATTGCTACAATATATATTTCCACTAGATACATTTAAGTTTATGATAACTTGCTTTTTCATTTTTCTTAGAGATTCATGGAAGAAGTATAAGATAACCTTTATCAAAAAAACAATACCATATGTTGTTGAAAATATTAAATTTATTCTCTTTTTTAAATCTTTAGCTATAAATGTTGAAGTATGTGGGGGAGGAATATATATTTTCAAAAATTGTTTATGATAAATACAGAAAAAAATTTGAAAACCACTGTTAGTAACATTGTACCCTAAAAAATATTAGTAGTGATAGAAATTAATGTATTTATGTACATTAATAAAAATATCCTAAAGTCGATGGGCGGAGCAAGATGGCAGCCGAGTAACAGCTTCCTTGCATCTGGGCACCGTGAGTCTGGGGAGATAGGACTCCAGGCATCTCTGGCTGGTGGGAACTGCCTATCATCACTCCTATGAGGATACAGGGAGTCAGCGAGAGACTTCTGGACCCCAAGAGGAGGACTAAAACAGTGGAAAACCGGCAAGTGGTCGCGTGTGTTCAACCCGTCTAAACCCGCCCACAACTGTAAGTTCAGTAGCAGCGAGACTGCAAACCAGAAAGGCCTTACCTGTGAACTGTTTTGATGTCCTTGGACTTGGCACTGAGTTGAACTGCCTTGGGGAAGGCCTGAGTGGGAGTGCGGAGAACTTTGGCCGTTGCCTAGGGCCCCAGTCTGAGCCGCTGAGCCAGACGGAGCTAATAGTGTTTGGCGGTGGGTCACACGGATCCATTGTCAGTGATCTGCCCCGGCAAGCTCCGCCCTCAGGGTAGCAGAGCTAGAAACGGGTGGGAGCTGGTAACCCAGCAACCAAGTAGCCTAAGGGTGGGGTCTGAGCCGCCTTGCAGCCCTAACCCTCAGGGGCAGAGTGAGACCGGTTTTGGCACACTGAGTAAGTGGATAGCCACTTCAGCAGTGATTCCAGAGAGAAAGCTGGGAAAGCTTCTGCTCAGCAAGTTTGCAAGTTCAAAGTACCTTTTAAGTGGGCTGAAGAGAGATTTAGGGTGTCTACCTGCTGGGGTTTGAGAAATCAGCAGCCTCCAGTCGTATCAGAACTGTGACTAACATCTCATACCCCAAAAGACCACGTGTTGCCCAGACAATATTCAACAACATATACAAACTGCTTTGTTTTTGGTTGTGTATTTTTTTTTCTTTTTTTTTTTTGTTTGGTTGGGTTTTTTTGTTTGTTTATTTTGACGTTGTTGATGTTCTTTTGTTTCTTAATTTCAATCTTTTCCATACAGATCCCTTTTTCTTTCTCAATTTTTCTAGTTTAATTATAATTTCCCATTGCTGCCTTTTTTAATAACTACAACTTCATTTTTGCTAGTGTTTCTACCAATATCACTTGGTTTTTCACCCAATTTTATCGCCATAAAGTTTTCTGTTTGCTTGTTTTAGTTTGATTTATAGCATTTTTATCTTTCCTCTCTACTTGGTGGAGGTGGGGTACTGTGTCTGACCAGGTTAGCAAAGAGCTGCTGACCTCAAGGGAACCACCCAACTGGGCACCCAACCCCCAGAAGGTGGGGTTTTTTAAGGTTGTGTCAAAGTACCCTACTGTACACCTATATTGCCCTGTCTCCCTCTTTCTGTGCCTCTCTTCTTTTTGTCAATATTCCTTATCCCTACCCCCTCTCCTTTCTCTATCTTTCTTTTTTTTCTTATCATTCGGTCCTCCTTTCTTTCATCCCTTTTTTGCTCTTCAACCTTCTCACCTTTCTGGTCCTGTAACCCTTAGTCCACAGGCACAAGAACTTAAAGAGCAAGAGGAAGTGAAAGGAAAATTAGGGCAAGGAAACAGATAAAAGAAATCACTCATGAGGAAGAATCAGCAGAAAACTCCAGGCAACATGAAGAACCAGTCCAGAACAACCCCGCCAAGGGACCATGAGGTAGCTACTGCAGAGGATTCCACCTATACAGAAATGTTAGGAATGACAGAAAGGGAATTTAGAATACACATGTTGAAAACAATGAAAGAAATGATGGAAACAATGAAGGAAACTGCTAATAAAGTGGAAAATAACCAAAAGGAAATCCAAAAACAGAATCAAATCAGAGATGAACGATATGAAGAATATAAAAAGGATATAGCAGAGCTGAAGGAAATGAAACAGTCAATCAGGGAACTTAAAGATGCAATGGAAAGTATCAGCAACAGGTTAGACCATTCAGAAGAAAGAATTTCAGAGGTAGAAGACAAAGTTTTTGAGATAACTCAGATAGTAAAAGAGGCAGAAAAGAAGAGAGAGAAAGCAGAACGTTCACTGTCAGAATTATGGGACTTTATGAAACGTTCCAACATACGAGTTATAGGAATTCCAGAAGGGGAAGAAGAATGCCCCAGAGGAATGGAAGCCATACTAGAGAATATTATAAAAGAAAATTTCCCAAATATCACCAAAGATTCTGACACACTGCTTTCAGAGGGCTATCGGACCCCAGGTTGCCTCAACTCTAACCGAGCTTCTCCAAGACACATTGTGATGAACCTGTCCAAAGTCAAGACAAAAGAAAAGATTCTGCAAGCTGCCAGGAGTAAGCACCAGTTCACCTACAGGGGCAAATCCATCAGAGTGACCTCAGACTTCTCTAATGAAACTTTCCAAGCAAGAAGACAATGGTCATCTACCTTTAATCTACTTAAACAGAACAATTTTCAGCCCAGAATTCTGTACCCTGCTAAGCTAAGCTTCAAAATTGATGGAGAAATCAAATCATTTATGGATATACAAACATTGAGGAAATTCACCACAACAAGACCAGCTCTACAGGGAATACTTCAACCTGTTCTGCACACTGACCACCACAATGGATCAGCAGCAAAGTAAGAACTCAGAAATCAAAGGACAGAACCTAACCTCCACACTGATGCAAAAGATAAAACTAAGCAATGGACTCTGACCAAATAAGACGAATAGAATACTACCACACTTATCAATTATCTCCATAAATGTTAATGGCTTGAATTCCCCACTGAAGAGACATAGATTGGCTGACTGGATTAAAAAACACAAGCCATCCATTTGCTGTCTGCAAGAAACACACCTGGCTTCAAAAGACAAATTAAAGCTCCGAGTCAAGGGTTGGAAGACAATTTTTCAGGCAAATGGAATCCAGAAGAAAAGAGGAGTTGCAATCTTATTTTCAGATACATGTGGATTTAAAGCAACTAAAGTCAAAAAAGACAAAGATGGTCACTTTATATTGGTCAAGGGAAAACTACAACAAGAAGACATTTCAATTCTAAATATCTATGCACCAAATTTAAATGCTCCCAGATTCTTGAAACAGACCTTACTCAGTCTGAGCAATATGATATCTGATAATACCATCATAACAGGGGACTTTAACACACCTCTTACAGAGCTGGACAGATCCTCTAAACAGAAATTAAACAAAGATATAAGAGATTTAAATGAGAACCTAGAACAATTATGCTTGATAGACGCATATAGAACACTCCACCCCAAAGATAAAGAATATACATTCTTCTCATCACCCCATGGAACATTCTCCAAAATTGATCATATCCTGGGACACAAAACAAATATCAACAGAATCAAAAGAATTGAAATTTTACCTTGTATCTTTTCAGACCATAAGGCACTAAAGGTGGAACTCAACTCTAAAAAAAATGCTCGACCCCATCCAAAGGCATGGAAATTAAACAATCTTCTGTTGAATAACAGTTGGGTGCAGGAAGAAATCAAACAGGAAATCACTAACTTCCTTGAGCATAACAACAATGAAGACACAAGCTACCAAAACCTGTGGGATACTGCAAAAGCAGTTTTGAGAGGAAAATTCATCGCTTTAGATGCCTACATTCGAAAAACAGAAAGAGAGCACATCAACAATCTCACAAGAGATCTTATGGAATTGGAAAAAGAAGAACAATCTAAGCCTAAACTCAGTAGAAGAAAAGAAATCTCCAAAATCAAATCAGAGATCAATGAAATTGAAAACAAAAGAATCATTCAGAAAATTAATGAAACAAGGAGTTGGTTTTTTAAAAAAATAAATAAAATAGATAAACCATTGGCCAGACTAACTAGAAATAGAAAAGTAAAATCTCTAGTAACCTCAATCAGAAATGATAAAGGGGAAATAACAACTGATCCCACAGAGATACAAGAGATCATCTCTGAATACTACCAGAAACTGTATGCCCAGAAATTTGACAATGTGAAGGAAATGGATCAATATTTGGAATCACACCCTCTCCCTAGACTTGGCCAGGAAGAAATAGACCTCCTGAACAGACCAATTTCAAGCACTGAGATCAAAGAAACAATAAAAAAGCTTCCAACTAAAAAATGCCCTGGTCCAGATGGCTTCACTCCAGAATTCTATCAAACCTTCAAGGAAGAGCTTATTCCTGAACTGCAGAAATTATTCCAAAAAATTGAGGAAGAAGGAATCTTCCCCAACACATTCTATGAAGCAAACATCACCCTGATACCAAAACCAGGAAAAGACCCAAACAAAAAGGAGAATTTCAGACCAATCTCACTCATGAATATAGATGCAAAAATTCTCATCAAAATCCTAGCCAATAGATTACAGCTTATCATCAAAAAAGTCATTCATCATGATCAAGCAGGCTTCATCCCAGGGATGCAAGGCTGGTTCAACATACGCAAGTCCATAAACGTTATCCACCATATTAACAGAGGCAAAAATAAAGATCACATGATCCTCTCAATAGATGCAGAAAAAGCATTTGATAAAATCCAGCATCCTTTTCTAATTAGAACACTGAAGAGTATAGGCATAGGTGGCACATTTCTAAAACTGATTGAAGCTATCTATGACAAACCCACAGCCAATATTTTACTGAATGGAGTAAAACTGAAAGCTTTTCCTCTTAGAACTGGAACCAGACAAGTTTGTCCTCTGTCACCTTTACTATTCAACATAGTGCTGGAAGTTCTAGCCAATACAATTAGGCAAGACAAGGAAATAAAGGGAATCCAAATGGGAGCACAGGAGGTCAAACTCTCCCTCTTTGCTGACGACATGATCTTATACTTAGAGAACCCCAAAGACTCAACCACAAGACTCCTAGAAGTCATCAAAAAATACAGTAATGTTTCAGGATATAAAATCAATGTCCACAAGTCAGTAGCCTTTGTATACACCAATAACAGTCAAGAGGAGAAGCTAATTAAGGACACAACTCCCTTCACCATAGTTTCAAAGAAAATGAAATACCTAGGAATATACCTAACGAAGGAGGTGAAGGACCTCTATAAAGAAAACTATGAACTCCTCAGAAAGGAAATAGCAGAGGATATTAACAAATGGAAGAACATACCATGCTCATGGCTTGGAAGAATCAACATTGTTAAAATGTCTATACTTCCCAAAGCAATCTACCTATTCAATGCCATTCCTATCAAAGTACCTACATCGTACTTTCAAGATTTGGAAAAAATGATTCTGCGTTTTGTATGGAACCGGAAAAAACCCCGTATAGCTAAGGCAGTTCTTAGTAACAAAAATAAAGCTGGGGGCATCAGCATACCAGATTTTAGTCTGTACTACAAAGCCATAGTGCTCAAGACAGCATGGTACTGGCACAAAAACAGAGACATAGACACTTGGAATCGAATTGAACACCAAGAAATGAAACTAACATCTTACAACCACCTAATCTTCGATAAACCAAACAAGAACTTACCTTGGGGGAAAGACTCCCTATTCAATAAATGGTGTTGGGAGAATTGGATGTCTGCGTGTAAAAGACTGAAACTGGACCCACACCTTTCCCCACTCACAAAAATTGATTCAAGATGGATAAAGGACTTAAATTTAAGGCACGAAACAATAAAAATCCTCCAAGAAAGCATAGGCAAAACACTGGAAGATATTGGCCTGGGGGAAGACTTCATGAAGAAGACTGCCATGGCAATTGCAACAACAACAAAAATAAACAAATGGAACTTCATTAAACTGAAAAGCTTCTGTACAGCTAAGGTGACGATAACCAAAGCAAAGAGACAACCCACACGATGGGAAAGGATATTTGCATATTTTCAATCAGACAAAAGCTTGATAACCAGGATCTATAGAGAACTCAAATTAATCCACATGAAAAAAGCCAACAATCCCTTATATCAATGGGCAAGAGACATGAATAGAACTTTCTCTAAAGACGACAGACGAATGGCTAACAAACACATGAAAAAATGTTCATCATCTCTATATATTAGAGAAATGCAAATCAAAACATCCCTGAGATATCATCTAACCCCAGAGAGAATGGCCCACATCACAAAATCTCAAAACTGCAGATGCTGGCGTGGATGCGGAGAGAAGGGAACACTTTTACACTGCTGGTGGGACTGCAAACTAGTACAACCTTTCTGGAAGGAAGTATGGAGAAACCTCAAAGCACTCAACCTAGACCTCCCATTCAATCCTGCAATCCCATTACTGGGCATCTACCCAGAAGGAAAGAAATCCTTTTATCATAAGGACACTTGTACTAGACTGTTTATTGCAGCTCAATTTACAATCGCCAAAATGTGGAAACAGCCTAAATGCCCACCAACCCAGGAATGGATTAACAAGCTGTGGTATATGTATACCATGGAATACTATTCAGCCATTAAAAAAAATGGAGACTTTACATCCTTCGTATTAACCTGGATGGAAGTGGAAGACATTATTCTTAGTAAAGCATCACAAGAATGGAGAAGCATGAATCCTATGTACTCAATCTTGATATGAGGACAATTAATGACAATTAAGGTTATGGGGGGGGAAGCAGAAAGAGAGAGGGAGGGAGTGGGGTGGGGCCTTAGTGTGTGTCACACTTTATGGGGGCAAGACATGATTGCAAGAGGGACTTTACCTAACAATTGCAATCAGTGTAACTGGCTTATTGTACCCTCAATGAATCCCCAACAATAAAAAAAAAAGAAAAAAAAAAAAAGGACTTATTTATTCATACCACTGTTCAGTAATTAAAGATAGTTTTGCCTATCTTTAGTATATGGAACAAAATTGATGTAGAGATTTATATAAAAAAACCTTAAGTGTGCTTTGGTAGGTGTTGGGTATTCATTAAAAAGGAAAATTCTGCCCTGATAGTTTTTTTTGCTTACTTAGAAAATATGTATGTAATGGGAGAATTTATAAAAATCTTTTTATTTCTGGTTCACAATATAAGAAAAATCCTCGTTATTATTTATGAGCAATGAATGAATAAACATTTATTATCTACTCTGGCCAAAAAAAAAAAAAAAACAAATAATAGAAATTTAAAAAAATTGCAAAAAAAAAAAAAAATATCCTAAAGTCGACATTTACTGAAAGTGAGAAAAAAGCATATGACAGAGTAATACATGAAAGAGGATTTGTGAAAGAAAGATTAAATGGTAAAATTTTGTAGATTAAATATGTTCTGGGAAATCATTCAGTAGATTCTGTTTCCCTACCTGTGTTTGATTTCCAGGTTTGGATGGGCAGTGTAAAGTTATATGTGGAAAATTACATTTTATGGTGGAAATGGAGAAACTGAAAAGCCAGATAATGGATATTAAATTTTATAATTGAGAATCAAAACCATCTATAATTTTTTATGAGAAAGACACGATGGAGACCGGTTTTGGCACACTGGGTAAGTGGATAGCCACTTCAGCAGTGATTCCAGCGACAAGCACTTTCCTGGGAAAGCTTCTGCTCAGCAGTTCACAAGTTCGAAGTGCCTTTTAAGTGGGCTAAAGAGAGATTTAGGGAGTCTACCTGCTGGGGTTTGAGAAATCAGTAGCCTCCAGTCGTATCAGAACTGTGATTAACATTTCATACCCCAGAAGACCACGTGTTGCCTAGACAATATTCAATAACATATACATACTGCTTTGTTTTTGGTTGTGTTTTTTTTGGTTTGGTTGTTTTTTTATTTATTTTGATATTGTTGATGTTGTTTTGTTTTTTAATTTCAATGTTTTCCATACAGATCCTTTTTCTTTCTCAATTTTTCTAGTTTAATTATAATCTCCCATTGCTGCCTTTTTCAATAACTAGAAATTCATTTTTGCTAGTGTTTCTACCGCTATCATTTGGTTTTCCACCCAATTTTATCCCGTAAAGTTTTCTGTTTGCTTGTTTTGGTTTGATTTATAGCATTTTTGTCTTTCCTCTCTACTTGGTGGAGGTGGGGTACTGTGTCTGATCAGGTTAGCAAAGAGCTGCTGACCTCAAGGGAACCACCCAACTGGGCACCCCCAGAAGGTGGGGTTTATTTAAGGTTGTGTCAAAGTACCCTACTGTACACCTATATTGCTCTGTCTCCCCCTTTCTGTGCCTCTCTTATTTTTGTCAATATTCCTTTTACCCACCCCCTCTCCTTTCTCTATTTTTCTTTTTCTTTTCTTATCACATGATCCTCCTTTCTTTCATCCATTTTTTGCTTTTCAACCTTATCAACCTTCTGGTCCTATAACCCTTAGTCCACAGGCACGAGAACTTAAAGAGCAAGAGGAAGTGAAAGGAAAATTAGGGCAAGGAAACAGATAAAAGAAATCACTCATGAGGAAGAATCAGCAGAAAACTCCAGGCAACATGAAGAACCAGTCCAGAACAACCCCGCCAAGGGACCATGAGGTAGCTACTGCAGAGGATTCCACCTATACAGAAATGTTAGGAATGACAGAAAGGGAATTTAAAATACACATGTTGAAAACAATGAAAGAAATGATGGAAACAATGAAGGAAACTGCTAATGAAGTGGAAAATAACCAAAAGGAAATCCAAAAACAGAATCAAATCAGAGATGAACGATATGAAGAATATAAAAAGGATATAGCAGAGCTGAAGGAAATGAAACAGTCAATCAGGGAACTTAAAGATGCAATGGAAAGTATCAGCAACAGGTTAGACCATTCAGAAGAAAGAATTTCAGAGGTAGAAGACAAAGTTTTTGAGATAACTCAGATAGTAAAAGAGGCAGAAAAGAAGAGAGAGAAAGCAGAACGTTCACTGTCAGAATTATGGGACTTTATGAAGCGTTCCAACATACGAGTTATAGGAATCTCAGAAGGGGAAGAAGAATGCCCCAGAGGAATGGAAGCCACACTAGACAATATTATAAAATAAAATTTCCCAAACATCACCAAAGATTCTGACACACTGCTTTCAGAGGGCTATCGGACCCCAGGTTGCCTCAACTCTAACCGAGCTTCTCCAAGACACATTGTGATGAACCTGTCCAAAGTCAAGACAAAAGAAAAGATTCTGCAAGCTGCCAGGAGTAAGCACCAGTTCACCTACAGGGGCAAATCCATCAGAGTGACCTCAGACTTCCCTAATGAAACTTTCCAAGCAAGAAGACAATGGTCATCTACCTTTAATCTACTTAAACAGAGCAATTTCCAGCCCAGAAATCTGTACCCTGCTAAGCTAAGCTTCAAAATTGATGGAGAAATCAAATCATTTACGGATATACAAACATTGAGGAAATTCGCTACAACAAGACCAGCACTACAGGAAATACTTCAACCTGTTCTGCACACTGACCACCACAATGGATCAGCAGCAAAGAACTCAGAAATTAAAGGACAGAACAAAACCTCCACACCGATGCAAAAGATAAAACTAAGCAATGGACTCTCACAAAATAAGACGAATAGAATACTACCACACTTATCAATTATCTCATTAAGTGTTAATGGCTTGAATTCCCCACTGAAGAGACATAGATTGGCTGACTGGATTAAAAAACACAAGCCATCCATTTGCTGTCTGCAAGAAACACACCTGGCTTCAAAAGACAAATTAAAGCTCCGAGTCAAGGGTTGGAAGACAATTTTTCAGGCAAATGGAATTCAGAAGAAAAGAGGAGTTGCAATCTTACTTTCAGGTACATGTGGATTTAAATCAACTAAAGTCAAAAAAGACAAAGATGGTCACTTTATATTGGTCAAGGGAAAAATACAACAAGAAGACATTTCAATTCTAAATATTTATGCACCCAATTTAAATGCTCCCAAATTCTTGAAACAGACCTTACTCAGTCTGAGCAATATGATATCTGATAATAATACCATAATAACAGGGGACTTTAACACTCCTTTACAGAGCTGGACAGATCCTCTAAACAGAAATTAAACAAAGATATGAGAGATTTAAATGAGACCCTAGAACAACTGTGCTTGATAGACGCATATAGAACACTCCACCCCAAAGATAAAGAATATACATTCTTCTCATAAACCCATGGAACATTCTCCAAAATTGATCATATCCTGGGACACAAAACAAATATCAGCAGAATCAAAAGAATTGAAATTTTACCTTGTGTCTTCTCAGACCATAAGGCACTAAAGGTGGAACTCAACTTTAACAAAAATGCTTGACCCCACCCAAAGGCATGGAAATTAAACAATCTTCTGTTGAATAACAGATGGGTGCAGGAAGAAATAAAACAAGAAATCATTAACTTCCTTGAGCAAAAAAACAATTAAGACACAAGCTACCAAAACCTGTGGGATACTGCAAAAGCAGTTTTGAGAGGAAAATTCATTGCTTTAGATGCCTACAGTCAAAAAACAGAAAGAGAGCACATCAACAATCTCACAAGAGATCTTATGGAATTGGAAAAAGAAGAACAATCTAAGCCTAAACTCAGTATAAGAAAAGAAATATCCAAAATCAAATCAGAGATGAAAGAAATTGAAAACAAAAGAATCTTTCAGAAAATTAATGAAAGAAGGAGTTGGTTTTTTGAAAAAATAAATAAAATAGATAAACCATTGGCCAGACTAACGAAGAATAAAAATGTAAAATCTCTAGTAACCTCAATCAGAAATGATAAAGGGGAAACAACAACTGATCCCACAGAGATACAAGAGATCATCTCTGAATACTGCCAGAAACTCTATGCCCAGAAATTTGACAATGTGAAGGAAATGGATAAATATTTGGAATCTCACCCTCTCCCTAGACTCAGACAGGAAGAAATAGAGCTCCTGAACAGACAAATTTCAAACACTGAGATCAAAGAAACAATAAAAAATCTTCCAACCAAAAAATGCCCTGGTCCAGATGGCTTCACTCAAGGATTCTATCAAACCTTCAAGGAAGAGCTTATTCCTGTACTGCAGAAATTATTCTAAAAAATTGAGGAAGAAGGAATCTTCCCCAACACATTCTATGAAGCAAACATCAACCTGATACCAAAACCAGGAAAAGACCCAAACAAAAAGGAGAATTTCAGACCAATCTCACTCATGAATATAGATGCAAAAATTCTCATCAAAATCCTAGCCAATAGATTACAGCTTATCATCAAAAAAGTCATTCATCATGATCAAGTAGGCTTCATCCCAGGGATGCAAGGCTGGTTTAACATACACAAGTCCATAAATGTTATCTACCATTTAAACAGAGGCAAAAAGAAAGATCACATGATCCTCTCAATAGATGCAGAAAAAGCATTTGATAAAATCCAGCATCCTTTCCTAATTAGAACACTGAAGAGTATAGGCATAGGTGGCACATTTCTAAAACTGATTGAAGCTATCTATGACAAACCCACAGCTAATATTTTACTGAATGGAGTAAAACTGAAAGCTTTTCCTTTTAGAACTCGAACCAGACAAGGTTGTCCTCTGTCACCTTTACTATTCAATGTAGTGCTGGAAATTCTAGCCAATACAATTAGGCAAGACAAGGAAATAAAGGGAATCCAAATGGGAGCAGAGGAGGTCAAACTCTCCCTCTTTGCTGCTGACATGATCTTAGACTTAGAGAACCCCAAAGACTCAACCACAAGACTCCTAGAAGTCATCAAAAAATACAGTAATGTTTCAGGATATAAAATCAATGTCCACAAGTCAGTAGCCTTTGTGTACACCAATAACAGTCAAGATGAGAAGCTAATTAAGGACACAACTCCCTTCACCATAGTTTCAAAGAAAATGAAATACCTAGGAATATACCTAACAAAGGAGGTGAAGGACCTCTTTAAAGAAAACTATGAAATCCTCAGAAAGGAAACAGCAGAGCATATTAACAAATGGAAGAACATACCATGCTCATGGACGAAAAGAATCAACATTGTTAAAATGTCTATATTTCCCAAAGCAATCTACCTATTCAATGCCATTCCTATCAAAATACCAACATCGTACTTTCAAGATTTGGAAAAAATGATTCTGCGTTTTGTATGGAACCAGAAAAAAACCCGTATAGCTAAGGCAGTTCTTAGTAATAAAAATAAAGCCGGGGGCATCAGCATACCAGACTTCAGTGTGTACTACAAAGCCATAGTGGTCAAGACAGCATGGTACTGGCAGTAAAACAGAGACATAGACACTTGGAATCGAATTGAAAACCAAGAAATGAAACTAACATCTTACAACCACCTAATCTTCGATAAACCAAACAAGAACTTACCTTGGGGGAAAGACTCCCTATTCCATAAATGGTGTTGGGAGAATTGGATGTCTACATGTAAAAGACTGAAACTGGACCCACACTTTTCCCCACTCACAAAAATTGATTCAAGATGGATAAAGGACTTAAATTTAAGGCATGAAACAATAAAAATGCTCAAAGAAAGCATAGGAAAAACACTGGAAGATATTGGCCTGGGGAAAGACTTCATGAAGAAGACTGCCATGGCAATTGCAACAACAACAAAAATAAACAAATGGGACTTCATTAAACTGAAAAGCTTCTGTGCAGCTAAGGAGACAATAACCAAAGCAAAGAGACAACCTACACAATGGGAAAGGATATTTGCATATTTTCAATCAGACAAAAGCTTGATAACTAAGATCTATAGAGAACTCAAGTTAATTCACATGAAAAAAGCCAACATTCCCATATATCAATGGGCAAGAGACATGAATAGAACTTTCTCTAAAGACGACAGATGAATGGCTAAGAAACACATGAAAAAATGTTCATCATCTCTATATATTAGAGAAATGCAAATCAAAACAACCCTGAGATATCATCTAACCGCAGTGACAATGGCCACATCACAAAATCTCAAAACTGCAGATGCTGGCGTGGATGTGGAGAGAAGGGAACACTTTTACACTGCTGGTGGGACTGTAAACTAGTACAACCTTTCTGGAAGGAAGTATGGAGAAACCACAAAGCACTCAAGCTAGACCTCCCATTTGATCCTGCAATCCCATTACTGGGCATCTACCCAGAAGGAAAAAAGTCCTTTTTTCAGAAGGACACTTGTACTAGACTGTTTATTGCAGCTCAATTTACAATCGCCAAAATGTGGAAACAGCCTAAATGCCCACCAACCCAGGAATGGATTAACAAGCTGTGGTATATGTATACCATGGAATACTATTCAGCCATTAAAAAAAATGGAGACTTTACATCCTTCGTATTAACCTGGATGGACGTGGAAGACATTTTTCTTAGTAAAGCATCACAAGAATGGAGAAGCATGAATCCTATGTACTCAATTTTGATATGAGGACAATTAATGACAATTAAGGTTATGGGGGGGAAGCAGAAAGAGGGATGGAGGGAGGGGGTTGGGGCCTTGGTGTGTGTCACACTTTATGGGGGCAAGACATGATTGCAAGATGGACTTTACCTAACTATTGCAATCAGTGTAACCTGGCTTATTGTACCCTCAATGAATCCCCAACAATAAAAAAAAAAAGACACGATGATATAATTTAATGTCAAAACAATAATCCTGAATCAAACCCTATAGGAAGACCCAAACCTTCCTTCCTTCTATGGAGTCTCCTATTCAACAATTTACAAACCAGTTCTCTTTATGAGAATTCAAGACACAAGTTAAGCTTGCAATATATGCCAACTGAGTCTGAAATCAGCCACATTGAACCTTGCTGGAAGGAAAATTTGTGGCACCTTCTAATCGTGATTCCTCCCTTTAGCACAGCACCATATAAATGGGGAGTAAACTCCAAGCAAGTGGCTTCTCTGTGGGAAGAAACAAGGTAAACTGTATTGTGTATCCCATGTCTGACTCTTCAGGGGGCTGCCCACGGGATTAACTTCTGTGACTTGTCTCTCAGAGGGTTGACATCACTTAGCATACTTCAGATGACTGGGAGTTGCTGAGAAAGAAGAAAGAAAGAGCTGGTGGTGGCCCCAGCTTAATAGTACAGCAGAGAGATACCACAGTGAACAAATGCTTTAAAAAAAGAAATCCAGAAAATCCTTTCAATTAGGAATCTCCATACAGAAGTCCATAGAATACACACCTGTAGACAGGTTTTTAGGGACTCCAAGAATATCTCACCAGGATGATTGCTGCAGATCTGTCCCTATAAAATGCAAATCCAAATAAACACTTGGAAAAATTACAAGGAATATGAAAAAACAGAAAAATGACTCAACCAAAAGTTATATTATGTATCTTCAGAAACTTACCCTAAAGATAAGGCAGTAAATAAATAACTGGGGAATAAATTCAAAGTAACTATCATGAAAATGCCAGTGAGCTCAAGGAAAAAATGCATAGACAAAATAAGAATTTTGTGAAAGAGACAGAAAAATTTTAAAGGAAGAAAACATAACATTTTCTTTGTTCTACTGTGTTATGTCTTAGATGAATTTCTAGGTATTGAGGGATTCATCAAGATTATAAAGGAAGGAAGAGTAGTGCCAATCAGATACCAATTTATATAAATGTGATAATGCCCTATCTGGTAGAAATTATATTATCTACATGTGAAATTAAAATTCATAAATTTTTATCATTGGTTGAGTATCATTGCTCTGAGAACAATAAGAGATAAGGAATAGGTCTAAGATTTTTAAAAAGATAAACGATAAATTGTTAATTCAGTGAAGAAAATGTCACTAAATTCGTCAAACACGACAACTTTTCCAAATACCTACTGAGAGACCTAACTAATAAATCAGAATGGTGAAAATGAGCTGCTTAATTCCAGAAAATATTCTAAAGAAAAATTTGAATGGGAGAGGAAGTCTTCAAAGGTTTTTGCACTGGAGCAGGGATTGCAAGCTTTCACACCTTAAACATCCTCTGGATTCAATTTTTGCCAAGTATGAGTTTGCCAAGATCCCCAAATATTCACTGACTTTAAAGAAGAATGAAGCAGAGATACAGAAACACACATACTTACAGAACATTTAGTAGAATTTTACATATTTTGTCCAAAGTTCGTGTTTATGTTATTTTGCCAAAAATCATTTTGAACAGATTTAGCAGTGAGAGGAAATTTGAAGTTAGTTTCTTGTAGTGAATGGGATTTCACGTCACAGTTCAATGGTACAAAATAAAGGTTTAGGTTTTATATATGTATGGAAAATATTACTGAAGTTGGTTCTGAAATTTCATTTCCTTAAAATGCTTATGACTAGGGCGGCACCTGTGGCTCAGTTGGTAGGGTGTGGGCCCCATATATTGAGGGTGACGGGTTCAAGCCCGGCCCCGGACAAACTGCAACCAAAAAATAGCCGGGCGTTGTGGCGGGCGCATGTGGTCCCAGCTACTTGGGAGGCTGAGGCAAGAGAATCGCTTAAGCCCAGGAGTTGGAGGTTGCTGTGAGCTGTGTGAGGCCACGGTACTCTACCGAGGGCCATAAAGTGAGACTCTGTCTCTACAAAAAAAAAAAAAAGAAAATGCTTATGACTAAATTATCTAAGAACTCTTTGTTGCTTTTGGTAAAATAAAAAGTACATTTGTAGCTCTATAGTCATCATATGTTAGCAATTTACACTTAAAATAAATATAAATATTGTTGAACAGGTAATATACCATGCAATGTGGGAAAGGATTTTACGTGCCTTCTGTCATTTAATCCTTTCAATTATTACATGTCAGGGAGCTGAAGTGTTGAACAGTTAAGTAATTTAATGGAAGTCCCACATCTGGCAAATGGTTTATATGAAACCTTAAGCAGGTTTCTCTGAACTTGAAGCTGGTGATTTTAACCATTCTGTTATTTACCAATTATCTAACTCTAAATATCTGTGAGCACACAAGTATAAATTCATTTCCTTGCAAAGTTCAAACAAAGAAAAAATACATTGTTTTGACTAATGTGTTTTGAATAAATTACATAAAAATTGTACATCCCCTTTTTATTACAGATGCAATTTTGGAAGCTATGTAAGTAATTTTTTTTTTTTTGAAACACACACACACTGCCTTTATTATGCCTAAAAATAATAGTAACTTTTTAATGTTCAGGCATATAGTGTTCTTTTTTTTTTTTGGATATGATGTTAAATTTTTATTATTTATTATAGTGGAAAATTTCTTACACCCTAAGTGTCCAACAATAAAAAAAAAAATGGTCAAATTATGTTTTAAGTGTGCTCTGGGGAGCATCAGTGTCGTATAATGATTATTTCATTAAATTTGAGAAAAGAGCACACTATACTTCTCTCCTGCACCTTTTCAGTACTTAATAGAATAGGGGAGTTGCTACAGAGGGATAGCATTAACTTTTTCCAATTACGTGTACTTCAATTAATTTATTTTTTGAAACCCAGTTTTTTTTTAATTTTTTTCTTTTCTTTTCTATTGTTAAATCATAGCTGTGTACATTAGTACAATCGCCTGTACCCATTCTAAGATGCACCATAGATGTGGCCCCACCCTTTACCCTCCCTCCACCAAAACCTCCCCCCTCCCTTCCCCTTTCAGGGCCCTTTCCCCATAGTCTTGTGCTATTGTTGGGTTATTGTCTTCATGTGAAAGCTATAATTTAGCTTCATAGTAGGGCTGAGTACATTGGATACTTTTTCTTCCATTCCTGAGATACTTTGCTAAGAAGAATATGTTCCAGCTCCATCCATCTAAACATGAAAGAGGTAAAGTCTCCATCTTTCTTTAAGGCTGCATACTATGCCATGGTATACATGTACCACAATATGCTAGTCCATTCGTGGGTCAATGGGCACTTGGGCTTCTTCCATGACTTAGCAATTATGAATTGGGCTGCAATAAACATTCTGGTACAGATGTCTTCTGGTCTTCTGGGTATGAACCTAGTAAAGGAATTATAGGATCGAATGGCAGGTCTATTTTTAGGTCTCTAAGTATTCTCCAAACATCCTTCCAGAAGGGACGTATTAGTGGGTATTCCCACCAGCAGTGTAGAAGTGTGCCCTTTCCTCCACATCCATGCCAATGTTTCTGGTTTTGGGATTTTGTTATGTGGGCTACTCTTACTGGGGTTAGGTGATATCTCAGAGTAGTTTTGATTTGCATTTCTCTGATGATTAAGGATGATGAGCTTTTTTTCATGTGTTTGTAGATCTTGCGTTGGTCTTCTTTACAGAAGTTTCTCTTCAAGTCCCTTGCCCATCCTGAGATGGGGTCACGTGTTCTTTTCTTGTTAATACTTTTGAGTTCTCTGGGATTCTGGTTATTAGACCTTTATCGGAGGTATAACCTGCAAATATTTTCTCCCATTCTGAGGGCTGTCTGCTTGCTTTACTCACTATGTTCTTGGCTGTGCAGAAGCTTTTTAGTTTGATCAGGTCCCAGTAGTGTATTTTTGATACTGTTTCAATTGCCTGGGGAGTCCTCCTCATAAAATATTCACCCAGGCCGATTCCTTCAAGAGTTTTCCCTGCATTTTCTTCAAGTATTTTTATAGTTTCATGTCTTAAGTTTAAATCTTTTATTCAGTGAGAGTCAATCTTAGTTAATGGTGAAAGGTGTGGGTCCAGTTTCAATCTTCTACAGGTTGCCAGCCAGTTTACCCAGCACCATTTGTTAAATAGGGAATCTTTTCCCCACTGAATGTTTTAAATTGGCTTGTCAAAGATCAAATAACGGTAAGTAGCTGGATCCATCTCTTGGTTCTCTATTCTGTTCCAGACATCCACTTCTCTGCTTTTGTGTCAGTAACATGCTGTTTTGATCACTATGGATTTATAGTACAGTCTCAGGTCTGGTAGCGTGATTCCTCCTGCTGTGTTTTTATTTCTGAGTAATGTTTTGGCTATTCAAAGTCTTTTCAGATTCAATATAAAATGAAGTATTATTTTTTCAAGATCTTTAAAGTATGACAATGGAGCTTTAATAGGAATTGCATTAAAATTATATATTGCTTTGGGCAGTATGGACATTTTAACAATGTTGATTCTTCCCAGCCATGAGCATGGTATGTTTTTCCATTTGTTAACATCTTCGGCTATTTCTTTTCTTAGAGTTTCATAGTTCTCTTTGTATAGATCTTTCATGTCCTTTGTTAGGTATACTCCCAAATATTTCATCTTGTTTGGCACTACTGTGAAAGGAATAGAGTCCTTGACTGTTTGTTCAGCTTGGTTATTGTTGGTGTATATAAAGGCTACAGATTTATGGGTGTTGATTTTGTAGCCTGAGACATTGCTGTATTCCTTGATCACTTCTAAAAGTTTTGTAGTAGAATCCCTAGTGTTTTCCAGATATACGATCATATCATCTGCAAAGAGTGAAAGTTTGATCTATTCTGACCCTATGTGGATACCCTTGATCGCCTTTTCTTCCCTAATTGCAATGGCTAAAACTTCCATTACAATGTTAAAGAGCAATGGAGACAATGGGCAACCTTGCCTGGTTCCTGATCTAAGTGGAAATGATTTCAATTTAACTCCATTCAATATGATATTTGCTGTGGGTTTGCTGTAGATGGCCTCTATTAGTTTAAGAAATGTCCATTCTATACCAATTTTCTTAAGTGCTCTGATCATGAAGGGATGCTGGATATTATCAAAAGCCTTTTCTGCATCAATTGAAAGAATCATATGGTCTTTATTTTTAAGTTTGTTTACGTGTTGAATTACATTTATAGATTTACGTATATTGAACCAGCCTTGAGACCCTGGGATAAATCCGACTTGGTCATGGTGTATAATTTTTTTGATGTGTTGTTGGATTCTGTTTGTTAGGATCTTATTGAGTATTTTAGCATGTATATTCATTAGTGATATTGGTTTATAATTTTCTTTTCTTGTTGGGTCTTTCCCTGGTTTGGGGGACAAGGTGATGTTTGCTTCATAGAATGTGCTGAGTAATATTCCTTCTTTTTCTATATTCTGGAAGAGGTTTAGTAGTATAGGTACTAGTTCTTTAAATGTTTGGTAGAATTCTGATGTAAAGCCATCTGGTCCTGGGCTTTTCTTTTTAGGGAGATTTTGTATAGTTGATGCTTTTTCAGAACTTGATATAGGCCTGTTCAACATTTCCACTTCGTTCTAAGTCTTGGTAGGTGGCGTGCTTCAGCTATTGGTCAATTTCTTTCAGATTTTCATATTTGTGAAAGTAGAGTTTCTTGTAGTATTCGTTAAGGATTTTTTGAATTTCTGAGGGGTCTGTTGTTATTTCATCATTACCATTTCTGATTGATGAAATTAGAGAGTTGACTCTTTTTTTCCTGGTTAGGTTGGCCAAAGGTTTATCTATTTTATTGATCTTTTCAAAAAACCAGCTTTTGGATTTATTGATCTGTTGTATAATTCTTTTGTTTTCAATTTCATTTAATTCTGCTCTGATTTTGGTTATTTCTTTTCTTCTACTGTGTTTTGGGTTGAAGTGTTCTTCTTTCTCCAGTTGCTTGAGATGTTTCATTAAGTTATTGACTTCCTCTCTTTCCGTTATCTTGAGGAAGGCTTGCAGTGCTATAAATTTCCCTCTTAGTACTGCCTTTGCAGTATCCCAGAGGTTCTGATAATTCATGTCTTGATTGTTGTTTTGTTCCAAAAATATGGTGATTTCCTCCTTAATCTCGTCCATAACCCATGTATTCTTCAGTATAAGGTTGTTTAGCTTCCATGTTTTTGTATGGGTATGCAGTTTCCTGTTGTTATTGAGTTCAACTTTTATTCCATGATGGTCTGAGAAGATGCAAGGAATAATTTCTATTTTTTCAAATTTGCTGAGGTTAGATTTGTGGCCTAGGATTTGGAGTATGTTCAATGCGCTAATGAGAAGAATGTGTATGCAGTTTTTGGGGGATGAAATGTTCTGTAGATTTCTGTTAAGTCCAGATGTTGAATGGTTGAGTTTAAATCTAAAATTTCTCTGTTTAGCTTCTTTTTGGAGGATCTATCCAGGACTGCTAAAGGGGTGTTAAAATCTCCAACTACTATGGAAGTGGAGGAAATCGAGTTGCTCATGTCTGTTAGAGTTTCTCTTATAAATTGAGGTGCATTGTGGTTGGATGCATAAATATTAATAATTGAGATCTCATCATATTGAGTATTACCTTTAAAAATATGAAGTGTCCATCCTTATCCTTAAGTGTTTTGGTTGGTTTAAAGCCTATTGTGTCTGTGAACAGGATTGCAAAGCCTGCTTTTTTCTGCTTTCCATTTGTGTGTAATATAGATGACCATCCCTTCACCTTGATTCTCTATCTGTCTTTTAATGTAAGATGAGATTCTTGGATGCAGCAGATATCTGGCTTGAGTTTTTGTATCCAGTCTGCCAACCTAAGCCTCTTTAGAGGACAATTTAAACCATTCACATTAATTGAGAGTATTGATAAGCCTTTCAATGACCGGTGGACATTTTTATTCCTTTTGCAACTGTGGAAGTTGGAATTTGATCAAAAATTTTTTGGTGTGTTTACTTTTGTGGTGGAGAATTTCGCTGGTCTTTATGGAGGATAGGTGTAAGTATGTCCTGGAGAGCTGGTTTAGTTGTGGCAAATTTCTTCAACATGTGAATGTTGTTGAAGTATCTAATTTCTCCATCATAAATGAAGCTCAGTTTAGCTGGGTACAGGATCCGGGGTTGAAAGTTATTTTGTTTTAGGAGATTAAAAGTCGGTGACCATCCTCTTCTAGCCAGAAAGTTTTCAGATGAGAGATCTGCAGTTATTCTGATATTCTTCCCCTTGTAGGGTAATGGTTTTCTTTTGTCTGGCAGCTTTCAGAATTTTCTCCTTCACATTAACTTTAGTGAAATTGATTATGATGTGTCTGGGGGATGTCTTATTTGGGGTGAGTCCTGCTGGAGTTCTGAAACTGTGTGCTATCTGAATTTCAGAATCTCTTGGCATGTCTGGAAGGTTCTCCTTCCTAATCTCATGGAGAAGAGACTCTGTGCCTTGTGAAGCCACTTCGTCACTTTCAGGGATCCCTATGAGATGAATATTGGTTTTCTTCAAATTATCCAAGAGCTTTCTGAGAGAGTGGTCTGTTTTTGCTCTCCATTTGTCTTCTTCTTTGAGGGTTTGGGAGCATTCGAAAGCTTTGTCTTCAGTGTCAGAAATCCTTTCGTCTGCTTGCTCCATTCTGTTACTGAGGGATTCTACTGTGTTACTCAGATCTTTGAGGGCTGCAACTTCTTGTCTCAATGTGTCAAAATCTTTGGCCTTTTGGTCTTTGAATCTGTTGAATTCTTGTGATAACTTTTTGGAAGTCTAATTTGATCTTATTTGCTATCCAGATCCTGAATTCAATTTCTGACATCTCAGCTATTTGTTTGTGCATGGGGTCTTGTGCTGTTTCTGCCCCATTGATCCTTAGGGGAGTTGATCTACTCTGATTATTCATATTGCCAGAGTTTTTCTGTTGATTTCCCCTCATGATTGTTTTTCACTGTTGCCTCTGTCTGTCCTCAGAGTTGGGGAGGTGTCTCTCCAAGATTAGACCCCAGCGGGATCACTCTATTGTTCCTGGGTCTTTGTAGGGAGTGACCCTGTGTAGTTCCTCTGGGGCTGCTCTAGCTTGGGAGTTCTTGTTGTGGAAGCAGCTCCAGTTTGTGACACAACCAGATGCAGCAACAGGGCTGGGGGTGGTGCGCACGGTTCTGGGAGTGCCAGGCACCCAGTGACTTTGGCACAGAGAGTCCAAGGCTCCAGCAGTCTCTGGCCAGGAGAAGAGCTCTGCGCAGTGGCAGGGAGGGCTCTAAAGGGCACGCAGCTACCAGAGTCCCTGTCCAGATGAATGGGCTAGTGTGGAAGCTGGGGGGACACAGGAGGGAGGATGCAGGGTTGCCTGGCTCCCACAGTTCCTGGTCAGGGAATGTGGAGGCCTGGTGGGTGCAGGTCACTGGTCGGAGGTCGCTGCACAGCTCTTATGGAGGTCTGGGCGGCACCAAGCCCAGGAGTTTGAGGTTGCTATGAGCTGTGACGTCATGGCACTCTACCCAGGGCAACAGCCCAAGGCTCCAGTTTGTCAAAATCGTCTCACTTTGCCCCTAAGGATTAAGGCTGTAAGGCAGCTCAGCCCCCGCCTTTAGGCTGCTCAGTCAGTAGGTTACTTTGACCCGCCCTATCCTTGCTCTGAGACCCTGAGGGCGTAGCTTGCCGTGGCAGTTCTTTCGCAATGGCTTCCTGTGCCCAACTCAGTGGCTCTGTCTGGGGCCCCAGACAATGCCCAAAGTTCTCCACACTCCTGCTCAAGCTCTCCCCAAGGCAGTTCAACTGAGTGCCAAGTCCAAGAACACAGGAACAGTTCACAGGTAAGGCCTTTCCAGTTTGCAGTCCTAGTGCTGCTTATACTTACGGTTGCCGGTGTGATTAGGTCGATCAAACACACGCAACCACTTGCCAATTTTCCACTGTTTTTGTCCTCCTCTTGGGGTCCAGAAGTCCCTTGCTGGCTCCCTGTACCCTCAAAGCGATGATTATAGGCAGATCCCACCGGCCAGAGATGCCTGGAGTCTTGTCTGTCCAGACTCGCTGTTCCCAGTTGCAGGGAAGCTATTACTCCATAAGTAAAATTTTTAAAGGATATCATGTCAAACATACTTCAAAATCTGGCTTTAATCTTTTTTTGTCTTATATATTTTCATACTGCAACCTTTTGTTTTACAATTTTTTGTAATAACTTTGTTTAAAAGGAGGATGAAAGCCATAATACTTTGTATCTCCTGACTATAAACAGGGGAAAGGAAAAGGGGAAAATGATTTTCATGCAGGAAATCAAAAATTCTGTGATAACTTAGCAAATAAAAACTGCTATTTTAGTTGTGATTTGTTTTATGCAAAAGGCATATTAGTCATACTCGAGGTAGTTATGGATTGTTTAGACTCAGAGTTCCCTGAAGAATAAGTTGAATGTATTTCCCCCCTTGGTGTTAGCTAAGTGGCTAGAAAAGCCACACTGCTTTCAATTATCAACTGTAAGTAACTACCTGACCTGGGATGACTCTTTCCTTCTATTTCTTTGATGTATGTATGAAAGGAAAGAATAATCCTCTATGTAAGAGAGGTGTAAAGGTGCACAGTGAAGCATGGGAGGGACAGACAGTCTAATGAAATATAACTTGTCGTTCAGTTCTTATTAGTTAGCTGTGTTTCCTTCTTTTCTCAGTATTTCTTTTTATTCCTCTTTTCCCTCTCTCCTTTTTTGCCTGTTTCCCTCTTTCTCAACTTTGTCTCCAAATAGACTTTGTACAAAAAATTCAAGTTGTTAATTTCATGTCTTAGGTGAATTTCTAGGTATTTTTTTTTCTTTTTATTAAATCATAGCTGTGTACATTAATGTGATCATGGGACACCATACACTGGTTTTATAGGCTGGTTTACACATTTTCATCACACTGGTTAACATAGCCTTCCTGGCATTTTCTTAGTTACTGTGTTAAGACATTTATATTCTACATTTACTAAGTTTCACATGTACCCTTATAAGATTGATGTTTAATCCTAAAGCAAAATAACTTTCAACCCCAGATCCTCAGCTAAACTGAGTTTCATTTATGATGGAGAAATTAAATACTTTATTGACATTCATATATTGAAGAAATTTGCCATAACCAAACCAGCTTTTCGGGATATTCTCAGACGTATTCTCCATAATGACTAGCCCAATCCTCTACCACAAAAGTAAACTCACTCAGAAACTTTTGATCAAACTCCAACTTCCATAGTGGCGAAAGGATTAAAAATGTCCACTGGACTTTCAAAAAACTTGATACTCAAAATTTTACCAGATTTATCAATATTCTCCATTAATGTGAATGGCTTAAACTGTCATCTAATGAGGCACAGGTTAGCTGATTGGATATAAAAACTCAGGCTGCTCGGGAGGCTGAGGCAAGAGAATCGCATAAGCCCAGGAGTTAGAGGTTGCTGTGAGCCGTGTGACGCCACGGCACTCTACCCGAGGGCAGTACAGTGAGACTCTGTCTCTACAAAAAAAAAAAAAAAAAACTCAGGCCAGATATTTGCCTTATAAAAGAGTCACATCTTACCCTAAAAGATAAATATAAACTCAGGGTAAAAGGATGGTTGTCCGTATTTCAGGCAAATGGTAATCAGAATTTCTAGGTATTGAGGGATTCATCGAGGATATAAAGGAAGAGTTATGCCAATCAGATACCAAGATAATGTCAGGATTATCTCCATATAAGCAAAAGTTTGTTATAGGTAATGTGTATTTTTTTTTTTTTTTTTTATTGTTGGGGATTCATTGAGGGTACAATAAGCCAGTTACACTGATTGCAATTGTTAGGTAAAGTCCCTCTTGCAATCATGTCTTGCCCCCATAAAGTGTGACACACACTAAGGCCCCACCCCCCTCCCTCCATCCCTCTTTCTGCTCCCCCCCCCATAACCTTAATTGTCATTAATTGTCCTCATATCAAGATTGAGTACATAGGATTCATGCTTCTCCAGGTAATGTGTATTTTTAAACATAGAGAAAATCAAGTTCAATTCTTCCTTTTATCTCCCAAAGATAGCTGGTCATTTGGTTAGACAAATATAACATCATTTAGAAATACTAATAAATATACCCAAAGGCATATTTAAATATTATCAAAATTATGATGTAGAATGCTTTAATAAAACACTTACATATGTAATTAATATATAGTAGCATGAAATTCTATGGATGCACATATCTTAATGTTTCAAGTTATCTAACAATTTCTAAACTTAAGAAGTTATGAGAAATATTTATGAAATGCTTGCTTACTTTCCCTCATTCTCCATTCCCCCCAAAACCTGATCTTTATCTGTTCACTTCTTCCCATGATAAACATATTTGGTCTCACCTATACAGAATATTTTTCTCACTATAGTTCTTTTTAATGCATATAAAATGTAAAATGTATTTCCAACATTAACAAATGAAATATTTAATTTTAATATGATTTTAAAATAAAGTATGTTAGTACATCATCAAGATTAAATTTTGAGAATAGTTACATAGACTAAAACGTATTATTATTTATGCATAGTATAATACTGAAAAATAAATATAATTGTTATTGTAAAAAGTTATGTTGTTGCTTTTAAAATATCATGTATGTCAGAGACTAATAGAAGTCTCATTTTTTTCTAAGTCTCAAATTTATAATAATTTTAGAAAAAAGGTAATTATCATTTTATAAAAGAGGAAACAAATGTTTCACTACTTGGCAACAACCTAGTCTTTTGTTAAGTATACAGTATTTTTGCTTCATATTAATTTTATTATTTTCTAGCTTCTTTAAAATCTGCACTTACTGTGAAAATAATATTTAACAGAAGTCACCATTAATCTGAAGCAACACTGTTTCATACCCCCTTTATCTAGAGCATCTAGGGTAAAGATAAAAAAATCCTCAAAATATGTACATAGATTTTTGTATATTTTTCTCATTATTTATTGTCTTAAAATTTAGATATATCTTATATTATGTTTTCTTGAGTATATTATCATACAAAATTTAAATATTTAATGTATCCATAAATATTTACTAAATGCTATCCTCTGTCCTTTGAAGCTAGTAGAAATAATTATGAGAAGGGATTGGGAGTAGACAGGGAATGATGTGAAATCAAACATCACCTGTGCCAACTCGTGTCACCCCATTCTATTTTACTTGGGCTTATTTACAATATGGTATAATCCCATGTATTTTCATAGATAGTTACATGAGTAATTATACTGATAAAATACTCTACAATGGATCAACAATTATTTTCTCACAAATAATAAATTTGTAATAACCAAAGCTACAGTGTAAGAGATTTAATGATCTTAGAATCTCTATAATATCATTTCTTAAATAATAGACAATTGACCAATTCTCTTATCTTTGCAAGGTGATATAAATATTTCTTTTTTTAAATAAGCAATTTACATTTTATCACATTTACATTACAATGAAAGTTAAAATATGTAGAATAACGTACAATTTCATTCTACAGAAATGTTATTAGAGAAACAGTCTATCATTCTACATTACAAAGATAACAATTCCTAATTGTTTGGCCAATTCCAAACAGCCTGCACAATATTTACAATTAAATATGTGTGGTTATATCTGTCTCATGAACAGTCAGAATATTTGACATATTTACAGAAGTAACATGAATTATTAGAATGCTTTTTCTTTCTTTCATAGTCTAGATTTTAATTAAGCTAAAAGTTAAACATTAGAGGAGAGATAACACTCAGGAAAGTAAACAAGAAGGACTTATTAATAATACAAAACACTTAAACAATACTCACTGGAACTCTGATCTTTCAGATAACAGGAGTTCAATTTATTTTTTTAAATGTCTTTTTGGAACAACATCATAAATACTCCTTAGAAAGCTAAGGTCATTTACTATGTTTTAAATAAATATTTAAATTGGGAATAATTTTACATTTGCAGAAAAGTTGTGAAGATTTGTAATGATTTTCTCTATACCCTTTATCAAATTTCCCTTATTATTATATTCTTTTGTATGACCTGGATACATAAATGTATGAACAAAATAGTTTGGCTATGTTATATTGACTTGACTTTAATCGTTATTCCTATTTCACCAGGTTTTTCCATTACAGTCCATTTAAGTTCCATGTTATATCAAGGCATCAATTATATTTATTTACTTGTCTATGAAAAAATCTTAGTCATTTCTTATTTCTCATGACTTTGTTTTGAGAACTTACTTGGTTTTTGTGGAATTCTCCTCAATATGAGTGTGCTCGGTTTTTCCTCATGCTTAACCTTACCTTGTAGCTGGTGGAAATGTCCACTCTCTCCAATGAATTCACAGAGGTAAAGGGTCCACTTCACATCCTATCAGGTGTTGCATTATATCTACATAAAATCATTAGTGATGTAACTTTGATCACTTGGTCTTGGTAGCATTTGCCAGGTTTTTCAACTAAATATTACTGGTTTTTCTTTTTTAAAAAATTCTTTGGACTCCAATCTGTAAGTCAAGCCTACTTTCAAAGAGTACCTACATAAAAATAGTGTGTAAAGTTCTCCTGTAAGATTTGTCCCATCTCTCCCTCTTGTTTATGTTGACAAGCATGTATTCATGTAAGTATGGACCCATGCTTATTTATTTAATTTTGCATCATAAGTCATACTATGTTATTTATTTGCTGCTCAAATTATTTTTGTTTGAACATTGATGCCCTGAGAGTGTGGCACCTGACTGCCTTTATCATGCTCCATGTTGTTGTTGTTATTTTGAACAACTCCTTACTTCCGTCATAACAAGAAGTTCCAGGCTTTTCTTATATTTTGATATGCCACCTTAGAATCAGCCATGTTTTCAATCCAGCAGTCAACCCGTTATTTTTCTAACTAATTCAGCTGAGCACACTTTCTGGATGAAACAAATGTGAAATATGACAAAAATAGGAAATATGACAAATGTGAAATATGACAAAATATGACTGGAGGCTGAAAGTCTAAAATGACATTCATTTAATATTTAGTGACTTGAATTCAATTACCTCTAAATTACTTATATTTTTTTAAGTTTATGTTAGAAAACTTGTAATAATTTCCTGTGACCAAAGTAAACAGAGGTTCTTACAGTGAATTCCTGCCTGAGAGAATTACCTGATGATTTTTTTGCATGACTTTTCTATGTCAAGGTCATGTGTACTTTGGACATATACTATCATTTAATAACTTTATCTTTGTGTAGCATACATTTAATGTAATCTTCCTTCTTTTGTTTTTTTGGCCTTTGAACATATTTTAATCACAGAAAACAAAAACGGACAATTTTAAACTAAACATGGAAAATGCAAAAATACCATAAATTCAATACCACAGAAATTCTGATGTGGTCTTCTCCCAGCACTGGTGGTTTTACCTATGATATAAATGCTCTGAAGTCCAGCATTCATCTCGAGCTTCTTAAACTGTACACAAGAAGTCATGACTATTTTTGGCAATTTCACATCCACAAATCCCAAGTAAACTCAGTATCTTGTGCACAGCTCTGCAGAGTTGAGAGAGATGAAGCACGGTACCATGTCACTCAGCTATCTTAGCAGTAATAATGATACCAGATTTATGCACCAAGGAAATATGCCTTGCACAGTGCAGTGCCGAACTTATAATTGATTTTAAAGCTAGTGGTGCCAAAGCTAGTGGTGCCAAACCTAATGGATGAACCACTTTATTTTTCACCTCTTTAATTTCAACTCTCCTTTTGAGTCCAAATTTATTTTTCACTTCTAGAGCTGTTCTTCTACCTTTTTTCTCTCTACCACTACTACTAAAAGGTTATTTGGAACACCTTGATTATGGGGTTCACAGACAACATGATATTATGTCTGTCACAACGAAGGGAAAAAAAAGCAGAGGAATAAGTAGAGAAATGAAAAGAGAAAAAAGCGGAGCAAGAAGATACACAAGGAGCAGGTCTTGTGGTGACCAGTCCCCTCCATGCAAAATTCTTATGAGCTCCTACCATGCTCAATGACATCCTGCGCCACTTTCCTAGTGACAGGAGGTCCACAATCTCTCTCCCAACCCCAGTGATGAAGTTTGTGTGGTCCCAAAAGGCCCTCAGGAGTTCAGCAAATACTCTCAAACATCCTTCTTATAGAGGAGACCACTGCTGGTGAGGCAAAGACGCCGGCTCATACCTGTGTTGGGGACACCCCAGCTTGTGTCACTGGTGCTCCATGCAGCAATGCAGAGCCCACATATGCTTGGATCTGGTCACCCCCTCGCATTCTGAATAGTAGTTCAACCTCCTTCCCTGTCACCATGACTGGGCCCTTAGTGAACACTTACAACCATTGTCTAAGTGCAGGTTCTGTTTGATGCTACAAGGCAGAGTTTAACAGGATTTGGACTTTAGAACACAGTAGGAAGGACAGACATAAAAATGGACAGACCACTCCACTAGAAGAGATGATGATCAGGATTTCCTCAGGGAGATTCAGCAGTGCTGAGTTTTGACATATGAGCAGGAGCTGGCCAACTGAAATAGTGGGAGCCAAGATTACCTTGCAAAACAAGGAAGAAGCCACGATCACAGGCACAGAGGTGTGAGATGTTGGGGGGCAGGGGTTTACAATCAGTTCACCATTGCTGGAAGATAAAGTATGAACCCGGGGAGATATTGCATGATGCTGAAGAGCAGGCTGAGCAGAATGTGGAGAGCTAGAACACCTCCTTGAGGGAGGGGGCTTGGATTTATTTATTGAGCAATGAGCAAATGCCAGAGTGTTTTTCAAAGGAATGTTATACTAGATTGGCCTTTTACAAAGCCCCTCCTGGAGGCAGTGTAATCCTGCATGTACATAATCTTCCTTCATTTTATGTAACCACAAACTGTTTCAGTAACTGTGTTTGCTTAATGGCTTATTCATTAATTACAAATTTACTTTGATTTTTATTTTATTCATATAATTTCAATGTATTTTAAGCTACTTTTGGAGATGTTAAGTTGCTTTAAACATATTTTATTTTTAATTTATATAACATGTAATAAAATACTATATACATGGTGCATTTTCTTAAACTATTTGACACCATTAAGCATTAAAGTTGATCTAGAACAGGGAATGTAAAATTCCCTCTTTCCTTCCCTTTTACTAAGGTTAATATTTACAACCCCTGTGGATGACCCTCCCCAAGGAGATGCCACAGGAGAGTAACCCAGTGGGGTTCAGGCTGGGGGCCCTCCCATTGAATGAGTAGCCAGTATGAACATAGACATGTTGCCAAAGATGGAAAACCTCTTTGGATTTTTCCAGGTGAGATGAGGAAGGAACAGCTAATTTGTTGTAATTTGCTACAATAGCAATAGAAAAATAACACACAATATTTCTCTTTTTAAATTTTTTTGGAGTGTTTATTTATTTAATTTTATTGTTGGGGATTCATTGAGGATACAAAGAAGTAGGTTACATTGATTACATTTGTTAGGTAAAGTCCCTCTTATAATTGTTACACATGGTGGCTCCCCACCCCTTTCCCTCCCTCTCTCTCTCTTTTTGCTTTCCCCTTTCTCCACCCTCCACCATGTACTATTTCATTAATTGTCTTCATATCAGAATTGAGTACATAGGATTTTTTCTTCTCCGTTCTTGTGATACTTTACTAAGAATAATGTGTCCCATTTCCATCTGGGTTAATACAAAAGGTGTAAAATCTCCATCTTTTTGATGACTGAATAGTATTCCATGGTGGTTCTTTTCTTTTTAAGTCTGTAAATGATATCACTATGAAATGTATTCATACAATGAATAAACATACAATGAATACATTTCAATAATGATGTCATTAGGTTATTACATTTATTTAATGGGTCAATATTTTATATCCAAAATTGTTTAAAAAGAGAACAATAAAAGGAACTGTAATTTTGGTGAAAATACACACTGTGTGTGTATTAATATTCTGTAGAAGTATCATATAGTACTTTCACGTCTCCTATGATAAACGTGGATAAGTCCTGTGAGCACAACTTACACAGATAAGGAGAACGTGGGCCAACTCCTATGTGATCTTCTCCACACTAATGCACACTATTATGTGAGAGAAATTTTTGAACAATATAAAAATGATAGATTCCTTTCATATATGTACAAAGTATAAAATTCCAAGCATAAAGCATAAATCCAATTTAAAAAATAATTTTAAGTAACATAAATCATGTCAGTTATGTCAATTATATTCAGAACACAAATTCACATTTAAAAATAGGATAATCATGTTTTAATACTTGCAGGAAAATAACATATTAATATGTGTAGAACTTTATTTGGTCTAAGTAACAGAGACAAACACAAACATTCTAAATACACATTCTACTTTCTTTATGTATTTTTCTTATCAATTATTCTGAGTCTGAGTGAACCAATTTAAAAATAGGTGATATAGCCATGTAAAACCACATATACGGTAAAGAAAATCTACTTACTGTGGCCTGTTAGAATGAGAAAATTTATGTTCATAGGTGGAAAATGCAGAGTGCATATATTTAAAATTTCAAATACAGTTATAGATTTAAAAATTGTTATTGTTTTCAGTGCTTGCAGATTTAATTAGCCATTATAAATTTGAAGATGTTTAATTCCTTTTAATATTTTAGTTTGAAATATGAAGTATGAAATGGTGCATTCTTTAGGCAAATAGAAATAAAATATTTGCTTAAAATAAACATACAAATCTCAGATATTTTAAGTGGTTATTACCTGGTTAATGAGTACTGAGTTGATTTTAGTAAAAGGTAAATATCTTCTGCAACTTTAAGGAATTATGTATGTTATTTATTGGAAAGAATATAAATAAATAAAATAACTAATAAAATTCAGTTATTGGTGAGGATTTTGCAAGGCATTTTGAGAAATAAAAACTGCAAAGTAGGGCAGCGTCTGCGGCTCAAGGAATAGGGCATTGGCCCCTTATACCCGAGGTCGTGGGTTCAAACCTGGCCCTGGCCAAAAATTGCAAAAAATCAAACAAACAAAAAGTACTATTTTTGAAAAAAAAAATAGAAATAACTGTAATAAGAATAATATTGATCATGACATATAACAAAGTGATAACTAATGACATGGAAAATCCAGGTTGGCAAAATGAATAAAGTATCATTTGGATTATAGGGTGAGATTTTACACCTATTAGTGAGATAAGAATGTCCCTAAGGAGGACTAATATTTTTCCATTTCTAGGTATCCATTTATTCTTTTTATTCCTAAAACAAATATAGAATAAGACACTAAATGTCTTACTGGAACTATGTTGCAAACTGAGGATATTCCTGTGAAAAAACAAACAATCTAAAGTAATATCCATGAGCACTCTCCACATGCAGCTTGAGTATATTGGATAAAACAGATAACCATCATATAATAACTCAAACAAGTATGAAATTAGAAGTGAGATAAATGGATCTGTGGAGATAAACATTTCAAAGAACATTTTTTGGTCACAGAGATCAGGAAAGGTGTCTCTAAGGAAATGATGATAGTGATTGACCTGATATGAGACAGAAAAGGAGAATTACCAAATCACCCGCATGTGAGTGATTTCTGGCCGGAAAAGATAGAAAAAGTCTGGAAGTGTCAGAGAATGGAGTTATGTTGACCATGCAGAACAAATCAGGATACCTGGAGAGAGTGTGCACATGATGTTAGACAAGCAAAGGAGAAAGAGGTACAGCTGTGCAGGACCCAATCTCTGTCTGACATCAATTGACCTTTCTCAATTCATTTTAATTTAGGATGATATAACCAATTGTTTTGAAAGATTAATTGGTTATATATGTGACTGCAATTCAGAAGTAGGGCAGAGAAGGTGACAGACAACCAGTTGCTGGACAACTGCATTAGTCTGAGGGGTGATGATAGCTTAGACTAGCGTCAAAAAATGTAGACAATTTGGTAAATCACAAATTTATACAGATGGTGGTCTAAATTGGGTGGCACTTTGAATATGGAAACAGTACCGAGGTGACTCTCATTATTGCTTTTAGTAATAGGAAGGATCTTGGTTCCACTTAAAAGGGTAAAAAATGGGAGACTTTTATTTCGTTATATCTCTTCACTGACTTCTTGTGGCTTGAGGCACTGCTAAAATAATTTATTTTCTGGCAGTTTACTTTGCCTTAGAGAAGAACCCCATTTTCAGTGATAGAAAAACGATAGTGTTGTATTTGGACATTTCCATTTGAGGTAAATTTGGGAACTTGAGTAGAATTATGAAGTACAATCTTGTGTATGTACAAACCTGAAATTCACTGAAGAGATTCTGAAAATCTAGACTGGAGATGATGTATTTCTGAATAATTTTTGAACTTGGTTTATGCTACCTAGGGAGAACACATAGAGTAACAAATAAAAAAAATCATTTGATGAATTATGATTTATTCCTATATCAAGGACCGTAGATACTAAGAATTCAATCTCATAAAACAATTTTCTCTTTGATGTTGAATGTATGTTTGGTACAAATGTGTAGGCATGAGGAAGAACTGTACAGTAGATGTCAAAAAGCCTTTGGCAGAAATATAAATTGCCATCTGTATTGCAATTTCTTTTCTTTTTTTTTTTGCAGTTTTTGGCCGAGGCCGGGTTTGAACCTGCCACCTCTGGCACCTGGGGCCGGCACCCTACTCCTTTGAGCCACAGGTGCCCCCCTGTATTGCAATTTCTTATCGGATACTGGCCCCAAAACACTATGGGTTCCTTCCCAGTGGCTTGATCAGGCGAGAGGATGAAGGAAAAGAAAAAAAAAGTGACAAAGAGAAAGTTTGAAGCGTAGCTGGTGGGGAGGCTGCACGTCTGTCTTTGTGAGACCTAACCCACCTGCAGATCTTGTCCCAGGCCAGCTCCGTTTTTATTGCACACTCCATTGTTTTAATCATAAATCTCATGAGGGAAAGGCAAACAATAAGGTTACGGTTTTGCTGTTTGCATTTTCCTAACTAAACTATTTAACTATGTTAATCGGATGCATTTACTTTTTACTTTTATTGTCTTAAGATATTTATGGTCTTTAACACAAACAGAGAATGGACTGGTGAAAAACAGTCCAAAAAGCACGTCAGAAAAGACCCCAATTAAGCCACAAATCACAGAAGTGACAATCATCTAACCCCAGTGAGAATGGCCCACATCACAAAATCTCAAAACTGCAGATGCTGGCGTGGATGTGGGGAGAAGGGAACACTTGTACACTGCTGGTGGGACTGCAAACTAGTACAACCTTTCTGGAAGGAAGTATGGAGAAACCTCAAAGCACTCAAGCTAGACCTCCCATTTGACCCTGCAATCCCATTACTGGGCATCTACCCAGAAGGAAAAAAATCCTTTTATCATAAGGACACTTGTACTAGACTGTTTCTTGCAGCTCAATTTACAATCGCCAAAATGTGGAAACAGCCTAAATGCCCACCAACCCAGGAATGGATTAACAAGCTGAGGTAGATGTATACCATGGAATACTATTCAGCCATTAAAAAAATGGAGATTTTACATCCTTCGTATTAACCTGGATGGAAGTGGAAGACATTATT
Organism: Nycticebus coucang; assembly: GCF_027406575.1. Taxonomy (NCBI): domain Eukaryota; kingdom Metazoa; phylum Chordata; class Mammalia; order Primates; family Lorisidae; genus Nycticebus; species Nycticebus coucang. The sequence continues at coordinate 42,270,457 of NC_069794.1, read as the reverse complement.
CTTAGTAAAGCATCACAAGAATGGAGAAGCATGAATCCTCTGTACTCAATTTTGATATGAGGACAATTAATGACAATTAAGGTTATGGGGGGGAAGCAGAAAGAGGGACGGAGGGAGGGGGGTGGGGCCTTGGTGTGTGTCACACTTTATGGGGGCAAGACATGATTGCAAGAGGGACTTTACCTAACAATTGCAATCAGTGTAACCTGGCTTATTGTACCCTCAATGAATCCCCAACAATAAAAAAAAAAAAAAAAAGAAATTTGTTGCTCAGAAAGACAGATGCTTCTGGTAATACCAAGGTGACAGAAGCAAAGAGATATGTTATCTCCTTATCTGGTCTGAAGCAAATTTTGTCTTCTCTAACAAGATTTAAACATTCTGCCTAACTAACGTTACAAACATGCCCCCTCTCACAGAGCGAGTAGCCCCACTGTTCCAGGTGATTCTGTCCTGCTTAGAGACTTCTGCAGCCACAGAGTCCATATGGGGGAGAGGTGAAATTTTAGCAAGCAGCTGCTTTTTTTTTTTTTAAATTAAACCATAGCTGTGTACATTAATGCATTTATGGGGTACAATGTGCTGGTTTTATATACAATTTGACATACTTTCATGAAACTGGTGACCATAGCATTCACCGCACTACCTTAATTATTATGTTAAGACATTTATACTTTACACTATGGATTTGACATGTACACTTGTAAAACGCACCACAGGTGTGGTCCAACCAATTACTCTCCCTCTACCCCTCTTCCCTCACCCCTCCCCTCCTCTTCCTCTTTCCCCTTCATCTTGGGCTGTAGTTGGGTTATAGCTTTCATATGGAAGTGTGGGTGACGATATAGTGGTGTCATAGTAGCTGAGTACGTTGGATACTTTTTGTTCCATCCTTAAGATACTTTGCTAAGAAGAATATGTTCCAGCTCCATCCGTGTACACATAAATGAGGGAGCTTACCTAACAAAGGATTTGAAAGATTTCTATAAAGAAAATTCTGAAAATCTGAGACAAGCCACTGCTTTTTCAATTTTAAAGTGCCAGGCCTCCACGGTACATTGTGTTGGGATTAGGATTTTCCACATTCACAACTCTCTTGTTTCTGTTTTCCTTTGCCCAACCTCTGTAATCATTTTTATTAAATTTAATTTTTAGCCTTCTTATAACTAATATTTGAATGTTGGTTTTAAGCTTATAAAATCATTACTAGTAATGTAAGTACATCAAGATATGACTCTTCCCTTAAGCAATTCCACATGTGCCCTGCATTTTCTGGTAATTTTCACCGAACTCCAGTAAGGGTTATGATAGCACATGTGACCTGAGAACTTAAGGGAAAGCCTTGTTCTTTCAGAATGAAACCTAGAGTGATGATAGTAGGAACAGGGAAAGGCCAATCTGCCCAGGAAGCAATGATTTCATCAGGATTAGTAGCCATGAGCAAGCAGAGACATTTATTCATTAAAATTGTGATTTAATTTTATAATTAATTCTCAGGTACTAGAAAACCGGTTGATAGGTTTTGCAACATTTTTCTTGTTTTTAGTAAATAATTCAACTTTTAGTTATGGATGATATCTAGGAAAATTTATCCTTTTTTGTTAATTAGTCATATCACATTTAATTATTTAGAAGTCCAGAGGGATTCTGGCTTTTGCATACAAGATTATCTCTGCACAGAGTATCAGCAGGAGTGTAGAATCCCAGAAGAATTCTTTGTTGCCCTAATGTGACTCTCTAGCTGAGTTCCTCAACCGTGTGTGCTTATGATGAGGTATCCCTCACTGCTCCCCACAACACTCAAATTCTTTCTACTAACATCTATTGTGGTCAACAAAGGACTAATGTAATCATGCCCTTTTTTATTGCTCACGTCAGCTCATTAGAGACTACACCAGAAAACATGAAGCAGCTACGTGCTTTTAACCAAATTTGGTCACCTCCAAATCTATGTTCTTATATCAAAATATTTCCCATGTATTGTTAGGAGAAAGGTTAGAGCAATCAATGCAAGCGTTCTATTCCTAAGTATTTTTTTTGTTGTTGTTGTTGTTTTTTACAGAAAGTTATTAAAATGATCTTATATTCTTGGCATAACTGTAGGTTTTAGTGTGTAGGAGTAAAGGTGTATATTTGTGCATTTTGTGTATTTGTGGCTATTGATTAAATCTTATTTAGTGTCATATTAACTGATTCAAACCTCAATTCCCCCACATGTCTAAGTGATCTCTGCCTTAACAGTTGAAAATAATGGATATATATATAAAAAAAAGAAAATAATGGATATTTAAAAATGTTTCTATGAATTATTATTTGAATAACTGAATTGTCACTTTATACATATCTATATCTGTCAGGAAAAAAGTGTACATGTTCAAGTTAGAATGGTAGGAAATGCACATAATAAAGGAGTTATTTAAATACATGAGAGGGATAAAGGCACCTCACAGAGGATGTCTTAGTTTCCCTAGGACTAGTAATAGGAGTGATATTGCTACTTTAAATGTACCAGAGGAAGTTACAGTTACTAAAATGACAGTGTTATGGACAAGGCAGACTGGAGAGGGTCTATGAATTAGGGAATCCACCCAGTTCACAGCAGTGACCATGCTGGACTGAATCTATTGAAATTCTCTGTTTTTACTTTCTTCGTTCTCTGTTACATTGTGCCTTGTCTTCTATTGGCTAACTCAGCTGGCAACCGTATATAATAAAGCCCACAGGTTTGGTTTTAGAAGCCCACATTGCCAAGGTAGAAAAATTAGACTGGGGAATTGATATGAAAGAGTTACATGATAACTGGCCTAACAGCACTAAGAACCACGTCTAATATATTGGTAGCTAGTATGCATTAGCTATTATTTGAAACTGGCTATATTAAAATCATAGATTTTTAAAGCTGCTTTGTCGTTTTTTTATACTATCTCTATTTAAATGTTCAGAAAGTTTAAGGGTACAAATGATTACTTGCATTATAGTATTTTATATCTAGCTTTAATAAAAGTATGGATTTCAAGTGAAATAATTTTTCCCTAGCTGCTACCTATTTAAAAATAATCAGCAATAAAAATAATGTAAGATTTCATTTGTGAGAAAATCTAAGTATTTCCAATTCAAAAAAAGTGAGAATTTATTGAATTTTCACTTTTAACTTCACAGAATATTAGATAAAATACATATATTTAGTATTATTATATTCACAGGGAAATAACAACATCAAACAGTTTACGCATTTACTATTTTCTCTACTATTATCCAATGACTACATATTTAGTTTAGAGGAATTGGTTAGCTTTAAATCCAGCATTTCAGATAATGGAACAGAAATAGTTCTGTAAATGGATAACATTTCTAGGAATTATTCAAAATGATAATTGTACTTATTGGGTTTTATTCATAATATGGCAATTAACTATGTTTTTGTAACTGAGGATTAAGACATTAATTTGGATTCTAAATTACATTTTAATAGAAAGATTAGTAATTTAATATAATTAGCTTTAGATTACTTCTAATTTTCACCAGTGGTGGATTGAAAATAAAATAATACCAATAGCTATTCATGTATTAAGTTCTCAAGCCAATCTTCAAGCACTAAACAAGAAATTTCCATTATTATACATTTTAATTGATAACTTTGTGAGGAAAGTTTAAATTTTCTTATTTTTATTTTTATCCAAGTGCAAGAAATTTATCATTATCTAAATAATCATATTATATGATTCTGTAGTATATATATGAAAGATGTCAGGCCACAGGTAGCCTTTAAATCCTTGGGAAAGGTAGGGGAACAAAACATGAACTTAAAGAGCACTGAGTACTGTATTCCCACAGTCAGAAATAAAGGAGGAACAAACAGAATGTATTGAGATGTTTGGACTATTTATTTTTTATTTTTATTTTTGATTTTTTGATTAATTTAAACTACCTGAAACATCATTTTATTAATCTCATTGGAAATGCAGGCGAGAATAAAAATTAGAATAAAACATGTTGAAATGTAATATAAAAAAGACAAAACTCTAAAAAGAAGATGAAGCTATTGAACATAATAGGAATTAGGCAAGGAACTAGAAATTTAATCTTAGTGCTTAAAAAGATGAACAATAAATTTAATATTACACAAATTGTATAAGATTTATAAACCACATGATGGTTTACTATTTGTTTTTAACTTGTTGGTATTTTCTTATTTCAATGATGGCGTGTCATCTTGATGACGTTTAAAGCAAAGTTGGTTTGGCTAGCTCTATGTTATATATTACTGGTGTCTGAAGAAACTAATAAGCTTCTGCACAGCCAAGAACACAGTAAGTAAAGCAAGTGGATAGCCCTTAGAATGAGAGAAGATATTTGCAGGTTATGTTTATAACAAAGGTTTGATAACTAGAATCCATAGAGAACCCAAACTTATTAATAAGAAAAGAACAAGTGATTTCATTGTGGGCCATACACTTGAACAGAAGCTTCTCTGAAGAAGACAGGTGCCTGGCCTACAAATACATGAATAAATGCTTTTCATCTTTAATTATCAGAGAAATGCAAATCCAACCGCTTTGAGATATCATCTAACTCCAGTAAGAATAGCCCACATAACAAAATCCCAAAACTACAGATGTTGGCATGGATGTAGAGAGAAGAGAACACTTCTGCATTGTTGGTGGGAATGCAAGCTAATACTTTCCTTCTGGAAAGAAGTTTGGAGAACACTTAGGGAACTAAAAGTAGACCTGCAATTCCTCTATGAGGTATATATCCAGACGACCAAAAATCATATTACAACAAAGATATTTGCACCAGAATATTTATTGCAGCCCAATTCATAATTGCTAAGTCATGGAAGCAGCCCAAGTGCCCATTGATCCACGAATGGATTAACAAATTGTGGTATATGTATACCAGGGAATATTATGCAGCCTTAAAAAGATGGAGGCTTTACCTCTTTTATGTTTACATGGATGGAGCTAGAACATATACTTCTTAGTACAGTATCTCAAGAATGGAAGAAAAAGAATACAATGTGCTCAGTACTATTATGAAACCAATATATAATCACCCACACTTTCATATGAATTATAAAGCACAACAATAGCCCAGAATGAAGGAGAGAAGAGGAGGAAGAGGGGAGGGGAAGGTGCAGGGAGGATAATCGGAGGGATCTCACCTATTGTGCATAAGGCAAGGGTACATGTCAAATCTATTAAGAGTAGAGTATAAATATCTTAACACAGCAATTAAGTAAGAGAGGTGAAGGCTATGTTCACCAGTCTGATGTAAGCATTCCAAATTATAAATAAAATCAGCACATTGTACCCCATAAATGAATTAATGTACATTTGGGCTATTTATATATAGAAAGAAAAACAACAAAACACAATGAGAGTATTGTCAAAGATGCCAAGAAGCAAAATGATTCATCTATGAAGGTTGATAAAATATATTTAAAAATACTGATAATGTGAGTAAGTGATGAAAGAGAGAGGCCTCCAGATCGCCAAACATGGAGATTGTCAGCAACCTTGATAAGAAGATTTTCAGCAGGGTTCTTGTCACAAAGCCATTATTATTTGTTAATCCATTCATGAGTTGATGGACACTAGGGCTGATTCCATGACTTTGCAATTATTTTATAATATTATTTACATTTGAGTAAAAAATTAATTGTTTTGAAATAAACTAGCAAATAATATTGGTATCCAGAGGTATTAAATTGTGTTTTACAGTACTAAATGAGATTTGTAGCTCATTGATCTCTAAAGGCAGTAGCTCCTACAGAAGAAACTTGAAGATCTGACCTGTGGTTCTGTCAGAAGATCTCTAAGATCTTTTCCAAACAAATATTCTATTGTGATTTTAATGAGTTAGAGAAGAGTGTTATGAGCATCAGCTATTTGTATTCTATACTCCAAGAGAAGCTGGTTGCTTCCTAGTTTGTCTACTTCTTCTTTGATAGAATAGTTCATTGTTCAAATTATTCACTTCTTCCCTACAGCACATGACTTTGCTGTGAGTAGAATTAGACTTGGCGTTGTACTTGACCCCTTGATTTATTTTGGCTCATGAAATATTTATAGATGTTAAACAAACAGAGGCTTTAAATGTGCATGCACACACTTTGGCTTGCCTCCTGCTGCAGTCCTGTGATTTATTATGAAAAGAACATGTTCAGAGTGGCCACTTACCCAAGAAGAATAAGAACACATCTGGAAGAGACCTGTGCCCGGCCAGAGGTTTGCAGTCAAACCCATCCAGTCTAGCTCAGCAGAGTCAGAGCCTGTTTACAAATATTTGAGAAAAAAGATAATGGCTATTTTTAAACTAGATTTTGAAATTTTCTATTATGAAGCAAAATATAACACAGACTTCACTGGGATTAAGAAATACATAGCAGAAGCCAGTAATACATTGCTTAGAAAATAATTCTTCACTCCTATATGATCTGTGTTACAATGGGTAACACATCACTGCAACTTTATATTTTTCTTCTAAAATGAAGAATGAATCTTAAAACTATTAGGTCAAAATTTTATAGCTCAGAGAGACCTTAGAATTTATAATGTCTATGATTATAATAGGGTCAATCAAGTAGCTCAAAGTCATACAGTCATTTGGGAAACTTTATGGTAGAAATCAATAAAAGAAATGGGATTATTTTTTCCTCATTTTTTTTCTCTCAAAATCTAATTCATTCCATGGGCAAAAATTCACTATTTTTATTTCACTGCACATATTTATGAAAATAAAATTTGTAGTTCATGGAAACTTTTCAATTTATTTATCACTCAGAAAAGTTCCATGGAAGATTTCAAAGAAAATAATATCCATTATGTATTTTAAAGACCATGTGGAAATAGTCTTAACAACAACATTAGTGAATTGAAATGAGTCAACAATATTAAACGAAGTACATAGATAGAGGGCAGGTCTTTGTGGTTTTAATGCAAGTCAATTTCAGGAGAATGTCATTAGCTGGGATGGTAAGGGTTCTGGATTCAGTCAGACCCTGATTTGAATGATAGTTCTATCACTTCAACCATGTAATCCTGAGCAAATACCCTAATTTCTCTTTGCCTTAGTTTCTTTGACTATAAAGTAGGGTAAATTTCAACACTTTTGAGACTTTCGTAATCTTAAATATAATTTATACAACACATTTTTTCATGTTTATTGTCCATTTCTCCATCTCTTTGTGAAACGCTTCTGTCCATGTATTTTGCCCACTTTTTAATGGGTTGTTTAATTTTTTTCTTATTGGTTTTCTTGAGTTCTTTATAGGGTGACTGAAAAAAATTAGCACTGAATAAAATAGTATTCATGAAACTATGAAACTATTTTGCATGTGTGTGTGTGAGAGGAAATGTCACTCTGTGGGCCAGGCTTGACTGCAGTGGCATCATCCCAGCTGAGTGCAGCCTCACTCTTCATCCTCAAGACATTCTCCTCCTCTTAGCCTTCTGAACAGCTTAAAATGTAAATGTGAGCCACTGTGCCAGCTGGAAATTTACTATTCTTTTTTTGTCTCTTTAATTTGACACAATGCCTCACTCTGTCATGTAGGCTAGAGCTCCGGGGCATCAGCAGAGCTCACTGCAACCTCAAACTCCTGGGCTCAAGTGATCCTCCTGCTTTAGCCTCCTGAGTAACTGAGACTACAGACTTCTACAGATAGGTATCCACTATACCACTATGCCCAGAACTTTTTTTTTTTTTAGAAGAGGTCTCCTAGTCTCTTCTTGCTTAACATGGTCTCAATCTCCTGGCCTCAAGCAATTCTCCCATCTTGGCCTCCTAAAGTGTTAAGATTACAAGCACGACCCATCATATTTGGCCATTACCATTCTTGATAGTTCAAAAGAATAATCAACAAATATGACAACATGCTTCATTTTTCATTGTTCATGAGGGTAATACTTACAGATGCAATATCCAAGTGAAGTTTTCCCTTTCTACTGATTAGCTTAATGGAAGCAGTCTGTCTAAATTTAGGATATGTGTATTCAGTGAACTATTTCATTCTGACTTGCAGACTAATTAAGTCAAATATGTCAAATTAATTAGAGCCTTTACTACTGACTCATCAGTAGTAGCTCAATGATTCGTAACATCACCCACACAATTGACTAAGCCAGAAATCTGAGCATTACCTTGACTTTTCACTCTCTGTACCAACAGTGAATTCATCACTAAATGCTACACATGTATGCTTTGAAGAGAATTCTGCCAACCAAATTTTCTCTAGTTCCCTTTGATTCTTTCTGAATGCATTCATTTTCAAAAGCAGGATTTTAGCAATGGTATCCTAGGGTTATATGTTTCCATGGTTATTCTGTTCAAATTCATTCTTTAATTTAGTTCCCATACTAGAATCCCTATCTTATTAGCTGACATACAGTAAATGTTCAACTAGTATCAAATTAATCAGTTATTCAATCACTTGAGAAATACTAACTTTGAAGTAATTTGGTCATAACTTTCTACACAAAAATTTTTTTGATTAAAATGTAACTTATGGACTTACAAAAAGATATGATATAAAACAATGTTCAGATTCATCTTTTGACACTGTTTTTCTTCTCTACTGCAACAATTATTGTAAATTATTTTCTCTTCACTTAACGTATTTCTTTAATATGTCTCTTATTCAAAACATAACATGTTATTTAAAAAGTTAGCCTCTTTATGGTAATTCTACTATTTAATGTAGGTTGTACACTATAAATCAGCATTTTTTTCAAATTCAAAACTGACCATGTTTTTTGATTTTGCTTCAATTTTATTTAGTTAGTTATGTATTTATTTATTTTTTGTCATGGAGTCTCTCTCTGTTGTCCAAGCTTGTATGCAGTGGTATGGTCATAGCTCACTCTGACTTGGAACTCTTGGGCTCAAGTGATCTTTCTGCATCAACCTCCCAAATTGCTAGAAGTCCAGGTGTGCACATTTTTGGTAGAGACAGTGTTAAGTTTGGCAGTAAGTTAGACATCAGCAGGGAAGGTGGCTGATGTGGGTAGGCTATTTTGAACTAGTGTGAGTCAGGTGGGCCTGAGTTGTCATGGTGAGTTGTCGTGGAAACAGAACATGGAAATTGAGACCCTGAAGGTGTGAGACCTTGCAGGTGGATGCCTTGAGATAGAAGTTAGTTGACGTCCCAGAGACCTTCTGACATGGACAGACATATGTGGTCACACTGACTTGGATTGTTTTGAGAACAGCCTGACTAGGAACCAAGGGATGGCTCCCAAGAAAGAACAGGTAACACATCAAGGAGATCCTCAAGGACTGACCAGATGTTTGATCTACAACAGAAGGTCTCCATAGATTGACCGATTAGATAGTGGCAGAGAAACTACAAAGTAGAGATATTGTTGAGGCCTTGGTAGAGAGGCTTTGGAGCACATGCACGGTTGAGGTGACAGGTCTCTAAGGGAACTACCTCAATAATGTAGTAAAAATTACACCCATCAGCTTTGTGACAGTTCACAAATATTTTGGCACCCTTGGAAATTGTCTTACAAGGATAGAAATGGAGGGTTCCCAATTCTTGGAATTCCCCACACTTTTCCAAAAAAAAAAAAACCCATAAATATTCCAACCCTTGTTTAACATAAAATTAGGGAGTCAACATAAAAGGCCAAATGTTGTTAGACTAGCGTCTTCTCCAATCATAGGGGCTTATCTACCTGCTCTTCCTTTTGGAATGTGTTTTGCTTTCATCTTTCCTAAAACTTTGGTGCTTTGCCTCCTTGCACCTGCTTGTTCTGCTCATTCATTCTGTAGACTTGGTACCGGCAACCATTCCTCATTACTGGGGAACCAAGTACCTGGGAATATTGGGGCCTGACATCTGGTTCCTCAACACCTAACAACAGGGTCTTGCTATAATGGATCAGGCCAGTGTCAAATTCCTGACGTCAAGCAACTCCACGAGGTTGCGTTCCAATATATTCAATGTATTTTGATTGCTCCTTGAAACAATTTTTTTCATATAACTATTCAGTATCTATATAATGTGATTCCTGCAAACTTCTCAGTCTTCTCTAAGTCACTTTTTCTATTTTTCTACTTTTTTATCCACAAGGATCTCTTATGTTATCAAAAATTCCATGTTCTTTAAAGAATTTGAGTTTCTTCCTGTTTACTTTAAGTTTACATGTTTTGGGGATTTCAGTTAAGATGCCATTTTCTAGCAGAAAACTTTCCTAAGGTTGACAGGTCTTGTTACAAGTACACACTACAATGACAATAAGAAAACTTGTGCATAGTATAACACCAGAGTTCTGCTGTGATATGCTTGCATGTTAAAGGCTCTTTTCCTTCAAAAACTTAAATATAATTTGTCAAAGACTCTAAGATTTGTGAGGAGGTATGGTAAGTCTCACTTAACATTATCAATATTTTCTTAGAAGTTGCCACTTTTTAAGGGAAACAACATATAAGAAACCATTTTTATCATAGCCTAATTGATATAATTAAGAGTTCTTGTGGCATACTTCTGGTTACAAAACATCACTAAACTTCTACATAAAGGTCAATATACTCTCTTCAGTATTTGTACTGATGATGTAAACACAATGTGAAGATACTCTTAATATTAAATGTTAAAATAAATATAAGCCAGCCATACATCTAAGAATGATTAATTAAACAATGAAGGTCATTACTTACCCAAATATTTCCTTTGAGAGTTACAAGTGGCCAGAACCTCTTCTGGCAGCTCAGGGTGCAAGGAACCCACCCACCCTGGAAGGGCATCATCCCCAAGCAGGGAATACTCACACCCATCTTCACAATCACTCATCGGGGATAATTAAGACATGTCAATTAATGTAAAGATCACAGCTTTAGGATGTGGGAAGAAATTAGAGTATCTGGAAAAAACATGCCCACATGGGGAGAATGGGTAAACCTTCAAGAGAAAGTGGTCCAGGCCAGAAATTAGTTTTTTTTTTTTTTTTTAATTTTCTTTATCAATATTATAAAGACATGCTGTTGAAGGAAATGACATTAATAGAGGACATGTTGTATATCCAGTTTCAAGCTCTTGAGACTTTCTAGTGCTGAGGATATTCTATGCAGAGAAGTGAAGCCCTTCAGTGTCCAACCCAGCTTTCTCTTATAAGGTTTAGTGTTGTATCCTACTTCTGATGTCATCATCATAAAGAAAATTACAAAAAAAATATTTATTTATATAAATATTTTTTGATTTTGATTTATAGAAAGATAAAGGCAGAAGCACTTAGTTTGAGGGCTGATTTAACTGTGGTATACCTTTCATGATACAGGTAATGGAGACAAATACTTCAAGGTCAATATCCCCATTTCAAGTAAAAGAAAATACTTATAAATAAAATTTTGAAATTGGTATTAGTGAACACCTTTCATTTCAAAACTGAAATGAAAAAGACAGCTAAGTGTTTAAAGATGCTGTATTTCCAGAAACACCCTCAATAGCTGGTAGTTATTATATTAAGGTAATTCTTGAGCATTTGTAGAGTACAGTGACCTGTAATGGACTGTTAACGTTCTTCTAATTGTGAACCATTATTTTAAAGTCCCTGATCTCCAGAATTGCCATGGAGATCCTGGAATTGCTGAGAAATCTCCCTCAAGCCTAATCACAGTCAGTCCGATTCCCTGACCAAAGATTCCCCTTCCTTGCCAGGGAACCTATGTTCTTGTCCCATATCATGTGTTTCCTGGGTGGGCTTGGTGTCTATTACGTGATTCTTGTCAATTAGTTTTAAATTTAAGTATGAAGCTTTATCATTATTTAATTTTCTTTCTCTGTTGTACATATGGCTTGTTTAGCCTGAAAGATGAAGATCATGAAAATGTACAGCAGAAACTGATTGAGAAAAAAAGGTTTCATATGGAGATCCTAAAATCAAAGGTGTGGTAGCTCTTGGCATTGCTGTGAACTGTGTATGCAGCTGAATATAAATTTTGCTGTCTCCTGTTTGTTAGTACACATACATGCGTGTGCATATATGTGTGTCCAGGTATATGTATGTGTGTGTGTGTACCTAATTAATTTATATCATGAGTGGGAAAGTTTGGAATTGCAGATTTAGAAACAAGCTTGTGAAACATGGGCACGCATGTGTGCTCAGGCCTGACGATGAAAGTGTGAAGAGGGCAAGCAGAGGGCTGATACAGAAACAAATCAGCATGTTTGACACATTCATAGTGAATTGTCCTAGGGCTTATATTTGTGTAATCCTGGACCTCTCTCTCTCTCTCCCTTATATGTAAACATACACATACACCTCTGGAAAGACAGTAGATGCTTGAGGCACACCTTCATACTTGATGATGGACTCCATAGATTTTATTTACTTTGCAACAAATGTTATCCTTTTGCAACACTGATTTGTCTTTGGAGAATTTCTTGTCACTCCTCAAATCTTAGTAAAAAGTTTCAACACCCTGAGCAACCTCTGTATCTTTCAGAAAAGAAAAATAGTGGCTCCAGGCCGGGTGAAGCAGCTCACACCTGTAATCCTAGCACTCAGAGAGGCTGAGGAAGAGATTCCCTGAAGCTCAGGTTTTTGACAACAGCCTGAGCAAGACTAAGACTTCATCCCTACTCCAACTAGAAAGAAATTATCTAGGCATTGTGGCAAGTGCCGATTGCCCCAGCTACTTGGAAGACTGGGGCAGAAGGATCACTTGAGCCCAGGAATTTGAGGTTGCTGTGCCTTAGGCTGACTCCAGGGCACTCTAACCTGGGCAACAGGTGAGACTCTGTCTTAAAATAATAAATAAACAAGCAATAAACCCCTCGGTAAAAGAAAGGAAGAAAGAAATGGAGAGAAGGAGGGAGAGAGAGAAAGAGAGAGGGTAGGAACGAAGGAAGGAAGGAGAAAAGGAAGGAAGGAAAGAAGGAGGAAAGTTTTTGCTCAATTTTTCTAGCACCCTCTGCATATTTTTATGAAATAAAATGCTTTATAGTTAAACTATTACTACAGTTTCCTTTTAGTATAGCTTCTCAGAGGCAAGGTACATATTCTGATTTTGTATTTTAGTCAACACAAAATATGACACGAAAGACTCAAAAATAGCTATCACATCTCAAAATGAACATCTGTATTTTTCAAAGTAAGATGTTTGCTCTAAAAAGGGCAGCTATAGAAAGAAATAAAATTAATACAATTTAATTTTTAGTAGAAATCAGAAATATGCACTGATGTTAGCCCTGGACTGTGAAATAAAATTATTTCTCCTATAAATAAGTATATATAATGCTAGAGATAATTAAGGAAAAGAAACACAAAATTGTTAAACATAAGAGCTATTTGTATTCAGTGTATTGATTCATTTCAAAAAATGTTAGTGCTCACCTAAATTTACCAGCCTATAAGTTGTACTGTTTGAAAAATGCAATAGTCTGGCAAAAATTTTTAGTAAAATATAGATAAGTTCTCACTAAACTATTAATTAATTTTGCTTTTTTTTCCTAAATATAAGAAAGCTGTAAAATGTGGAAGTATACAATCCAAGAAAAAAATGAATAAATGTAGCAAAATATTCCTTTAAAACTATTATTATTTTAGTGCTACCCCAGACTTTATGTTTAGAAAAAAAACACACTAACTACTGTCTTTGAAGCCCATTTGCAACAAATCATTCCCAGTGGCAGGAATAAATTCTAATTAGCTGTGATCCAGGTTCACAGCTCCAGTTCTTTTATCAATAATTCTACATATAATGTAGTTTGTTTACATTTAGTTTATTTATTTTTAGTTTATTTATTTATTTTGTTTATTTTTAGTTTGAACATATTAGATATCTGTGCATTGGAAACAGCATATAATTCTTAGGCACATCCTGGAGAAGGTCGTTGTATTATCTGTTGACAAATTATTTTGAGGCAGTTTTAATGTTGAAAGCTTCTGTTACAACAATTGTAACAATTGTAGTGCATTAATTTTGATACACATGCTGATAAAATAGAAACCAAGTATATTAAATCATTTATGGAAAAAGCCAGAGAGGGATAATAAAATTAAAAATATTGCAATTATATGTAATTTTTACAAATTGATTCTATGTTCTGATAAACATGACAAAAGCAAAGTTATAATAGTCACATCATCACAATAATCACTTAAAAATATTCATTGAATTTGAGGTAAATCCTTCAAAATATGTGCATTACGTCTTCAAACCCTTTATAATTTTAGTATTATATAATGAACATGTAGAAAAGCAAATTCAATATAAAATAATTTTACAAGACTTCATTTAAAAAGTAAACAGTTTATTTTCTTATAGTTGAGGCTACAATAGCTTAAGATCATAATTACTTCAAGATCTATTTGTTGAACCGCTATTATGTGAAATGTACTGTCCTAAATACTGTACATCTCTTATCATAGTGCCATTGTTTAAATATTAGTTGAATGCCTATTTATACTCCCTGCTTGACATACCCAAATCAGAATGCTTTTGCATGAATATTCATAAACAATGCTATGTGAGAATCTTTAAACACACAATCCTCACAGTGAGTCACCTACGTGTGAAAGTATTGCCATAGAGTGTATTGGTCCAATTCAAGAATATGTTGTAGCTTACTCAAATTTATTGGTATAATGATTTTTTAATGTAAAAATGCAAGTGATAGCAGCAACTAATAATCAATATTATAGAAAGAAAAAATTAAGTAACTAAACTCTGTTAAATTATTACATATAATTATATATGAGCAAAACTCAGCACACATATTTTCTTTAAAAATGTTTGTACCATACTTTTTTGTCTTCTATTAAACTGATAAAATGTGAAAAAGTTATTACAGTACATCTGTTCCTATATTGAATCCCATAATGTTTCATTACCTTCAGAAGATAAGGTAATCTAAATTACTCTATTTAATAATCTAAATTACAATCTAAGTCATTAAGTACCTATTTTTCCATGTTATTTGTCATTATTTGATTCCTTAAGTTATGTCTTACTTAATATTGATAAGATGTACAAAAACTTAATTGTCAAAATAATAATGATAATCTCTTGGACAAAAACAATGTATTATTTAGATGCCAATCCTTATGTAAAAACACAAAAATATGGGTATAACTCTGTTTATGATGTCAAATTTATGAGATAGCAAAAGCTCATAATATTCTTACTTTAACCAAAATATTTCCTTTCTGGCATGACATAAATGATTTTAAAATAAGCATGTTGTATTATTCAGTTTATCAAAAAAATCAAAGACAACTAAAGCAAGATGTTATTAATAATGTACTACTGTGGCAAATTTTTGTCTCTACATATTGTTTTTTCTTTCTAAAAAGAAAGGTGGAGGGTGTTTTGTTTGTTTGGTTTTTATTTTTTATTTTTTGGGACAGGGTCCTGCACTCTTACCCAGGGTAAGGTACAGTGGCATCATCACGACTCACTGTAACCTTAAACTCCTGGGCTCAAGAAAGTCTCCTGATTTAGACTCTCAAGTAGGTAGGAATACACCTGTATGCCACCATACCTGGCTAATATTTATTCTATTTTTTTTTTTTTTTTTTTTTTTTTGTAGAAATGAATGCTCACTCTTGCTCAGGGTAGTATCCAAGTCCTGGCCACAAAGTTATATACCCATGTCCTTCCAGAGTGCTAGAATTACAAGGGGGAGCTACAGAACCTGGCTATAAGTTGTAGTTTTAAAATAATTTTTAGATGACTATAAGAATTACAAGAAAATGATTGTTCTATATTCTAGCACATGAACAATATCAGTAATTAGTTCAGTATTATTGGAATAATTTATTTTCATTATATAAATTTTTAGAAGCATTTTTCTTCTAAAATACTGTAAAAAATTGGAATTGGAATTTAATTCTTAAGTTCTTTGTAATCCAACTTCTATCATAATGAGAATCATTTTGCAATATCAGAACAAAGTCATGAGGGTCTGTTTCAATAAATATTGATAGTCATAAGAAGTTAAAACTGTTCACATTATTGTGATTTTTATGAAGAGCAAGGGCATTAAATTACCTATTCATTGAAATTAAATTTATAGTTTGCTTTTTCATAAATTTTTAAATTTTATTTGCAAAAGAAAATTAATCAATTTTCTTTTTCTTTTTTTTTTTTTTTTGTAGAGACAGAGTCTCACTTTATGGCCCTCGGTAGAGTGCCATGGCATCACACAGCTCACAGCAACCTCCAACTCCTGGGCTTAAGCGATTCTCTTGCTTCAGCCTCCCGAGTAGCTGGGACTACAGGCGCCCGCCACAATGCCCGGCTATTTTTTGGTTGCAGTTCAGCCGGGGCCGGGTTTGAACCCGCCACCCTTGGTATATGGGGCCGGCGCCTTACCTACTGAGCCACAGGCGCCGCCTGAAAATTAATCAATTTTCAAACAAAATATTAATGATATCATTTCAATGTTTTTCATGTTTTTTTTTTTTTTTTTTTTTTCAGTTTGGCCGGGGCTGGGTTTGAACCCACCACCTCTGGCATGTCGGGCCGGTGCCCTACCCCTTTGAGCCACAGGTGCCGCCCATGTTTTTCATAATTATGATATATTTCAAAAATAACTCATGCTGACTTTTTATTAAGAAAATGTTTCTGACAACTAATAGTGGTAAACATGCTTGAATAATGCATATTTTTCTTATGTATTTTTATTTTGAATTCATATAAGGGTACATATGATTAGGTTATGTTTGCTTTTGAAAATACCAAGATTATTACTTTTATGAAATCTCCTTTAGATAGTAACAGAGATGATGCCTCAAATTTGATTAATTTGCAAATAAATATAAAACACTGAGACTATCAAGCCAATATAGTAGTTTTTCCCAGCCTATTAAGGATATACTACTTATGTTTTGTGCACACATGTGTGTATATGTGTGTGTGTATTATTGGCTTTTTTATTTGAATATTTATCATTTAGAGATTATAGTTTTAAAAGTCAAGAAAATAATTTTTAAAAGAATTCTATAAATATATTGAACACCAATTTAATTATCATGGGTAGCAGTAAATATATTTAGATAATCAATATAGTTTTATAAGTATTTCATAATAATTATTCCTCCAGCATGTCACAATGCCTAAATATATTTTATTTATATTTTAGTTATTTATTAGTTATATATTTAGTTATTTATTTCAATGCATATAAAACTAAAAATATTTATATTAGCATTATTAATTTATTGATTAATTTACTTATGTGTTTGCTTTACTGGTACATATGGACAGTTCCTGACTCATGGTGGTTCAACTTATGATTTTATTTTGACTTTACAATGTTGCATAAATGATACACATTTAATAGAAATCATACTTTGCATATCATCGACTATTCTTCTTTTCACTGTTAGTACAATATTCGATAAATTACATGAGATATTTAACATTTTATTAGACGTTGAATTAGATGGATGATTTTTGTCCAAATTAAGGGTAGTATAATTTCTATAAGCATGTTTAAGGTAGGCTAGGCTAAGCTATGATGTTCAGAGGGTTAGGTGTATTAAATGTATTTCAAAACTTATTATGGTTTTATTGGGATGTAATTCCATTGTAAATAGAGTAGCAAACACATTTTTAAATTCAAAGGTCTCTGTTTCTTTTGTAAGTGATTTACTTTCTATTTGAATTATGGTAGATATATATGTGGTGTCCTCTCATCATCTGTATACTTTGCCTAAGAGTAGCCAAAATAACCAGACATTAAATGACTTATCTCATGTCAAATGCATCCATATGGAATGAAGTAAAAATTGCTACACTCTGTCTATAATTACTATCACACAGCTAAATTGTACTTTTTTGTACTATTGACCATTTCCTCTGTAAAGTGCTTTATGAAATTTTGTCTTATTCAATCCTCATAAACATTTCTACATGGTAAACACTTTCCTTAATTTCATTCTAGAGCTGAAGAAACAGCTACAACAGTGTCCAATTAACTCTACAATTAAACAAATCTCATAGCCAAGAAATGATGTTAAGTGTCTGCACTTATTCAAAATCACTCCAGAGGCCAAATTCAGAAAATCACTTCAGAGGCTAAGCAGTTAGTCAGAATTATGCTGAAGGACACGTTCTTAAACTTTTCTAGAGTGTAGTGATTATAAGCAAGATGTTAAAACATGAGAGGGATTAAAGGTTTCCTCTCTGTAAATCATTTATTTAATGTGAATGCATTTAGATGTGTTGGGGAAAATAATCCATAAGAAATCAAACTTAGAAATGTGACCAAAAATTAATCCATAATTTATATAGTAGTGGTAAAAACTAAAGAATAGACCAGGATGTGTCACAAAATTTTATAATGTTGACTATCCCTTTCATATCTACCAATGTGAATAAGATTGTTTGAATGAAAGTTTTAAAGGGTAGTCTTTCCCACTTAAAAACATGCCAATAAACTTGCAAGTATGTCAAGAAAGCCAGTCAACATGTCCAGATCCAGTGCCTGGGTGGGTATTATACAGCAAAAAGAGAGAATATGTAGAGTATATTGGGAGAATAAAAATGGTCTTTTTAATGTGATAATAATTTTAGTACCATGTAAGTATAACAAAATAGAAAAATGTTAAGCAAATTATATTACCTTCACTATTTATAATAAAATATTGCTAAATTTCGCTAAATATTATGTAATAATTTAAAATGCTTATTATGTAATTTTAAAAAATTACCACCTTTGGTTCTGATAGACTTGGTGGCAACTAGACTTGTTCTCCCATTGTAAACAACCAGAAAGCTGGACAAAATATATGAGGCAGCTATTCTCAGACATTAGATTATAGGCACTAGTAGTTTGTTGTCATTAAGTGAAGGTAAATAAATGAAGTGAGCTTGATAATGACCCCAGCTTTTTGCCTAGAGCCTGTTTGGAACTATAAAGTGGCACCCAAGCTCAATGAGGAACTCAAGCAGACTGTGATGTCTTTCTCACAAATTTGAAATAATGGGCATGACTGAAAATTTGGGACAGTCATCCTAAAATATGAGTATGATTGCAGAGATAGCTATGCCTGAAAGATACCGAGAAACCTGCAAAATAGTCCTTTTAAGTGTTTCAAAGAATGCATAGCCATGAATTTATAGGATGAAAGGCCATAAAACCAAATACTTATAACCTAATCAATTCCCTTTGGGTTTAAACCAGTCTGACTTGAAATTCTTCATGGCACCTGCTGAACTCAGGAGAAACACCCATAATAGTACTAGCAGTGGTTGTGATAATAATAATAGTGGTAGCAGTAGTTGCAAACTAAACTTTGAATAAAGACTACATAGATCCACCTTCTCACCTTAATAAGAGTTTAACAGAACTGTTGAAAGACTTAAATAACAGAGAGTGTTAGGACAACATCTAACAAATATTAAATGATTTAACAAAGCCCTGTTCCAACAACATACAATTTACAGTGGATAGCATCCAATCAAAGTTTATTATACAACGGGCAAAAAGCAAGCACTTAAGGTCTTCAGCTTCAATCTTTTGCTCATTTCTTATTGCTGGAATTTCATATTCGAAGGTTTTTAAATTGTTTCATATCTGGTCAAGTTGAGATTTTTAAGAACTTCATTTTTAATTTGTAATAAAAGTTTACAACTTGATTTTTTCAAAAAAGTCAAAAAACCACAAGCACCTGTTAATAAAGTTCTTAAATAATGAAAAAAAAATTATTATACATTCAAATCACAGGAATGTGTGATCCAAAACCAGGAGTCACTAGACAAAATAAATAATGACAATTGTGATGAAATTAGTACCCCCAAATAAAGAAAATATATAAAAGAAAGTCTAAAATCAAGGAGTTGATGGGGTTGTTTCCTTCTCAACGCTGTCAGAGGAAGATAGATTCCATTCTTTTTTTCCTAGATTCTGTGAACTGCTGGAAATTCTTTAGGCCCTTTGGCTTGTACATGTATCACTCCCTTCTCTGTCTCTGTCTTCACAGGGCCTTCTCCTCTGTGGGACCCTCTGTCCCTCTTCTTCTAACAACACGTCTCATTGGATTTAGAGAAGAGGGTACATTTAGTATGGTCTCGTCTTGAGATCATAATTACATTTTCAAATACCTTTATTCCAAACAAGGTCTCAACTGAAGTTTTAGGGAGCACATATTTTAGGGACTGTAATCAACCCACGATACCATTTGATTATGGTCCCAGATAAAGAAACATAGAAATCAGAAAGCAAAGTAATATCTGAAAAGTACTTTCCCTCAAATTTCTAAGTTGATAACTTTAAACCTAGAAAATGAGATGGCTCAATGAACCCTATATTGAATAAACAAACATACAAAAATTTTTCTTTAGGTATGTCTTGATTAACTTGAAGAAAACATGTGAAGAATATATTGTCAAAGGTGTAGAAACTAAGAAAACTATAAAACAAAGAAACAACATATTTAAAGTACCTGATGAAAGAAAAAAAAACAAAACACAAAAACAGAGACTATTAACTTCGGATAGCTTTTCTAATATAAATGTTCCTTAAATAAATAGGCAAAATAAATTTTTTTAAGAAAAATTACATCTGGCAAATTTCAGCTGCAACTGTCATGCAATGCAATGCTCAGAGATATTCTACTCGAAGATAGTCATGGACTTCATATCTGTACAAAAAAATTTATAGTACAAGAAATGCTTATGGTTGTCTAGTGGATAAATACATACGGTTGTAGTTTTTAGAGCTTGCTTTCCCTAATGTGAATTTTATTTTAATAACTAAATTTTGCATTTCACTGTGATACTGATATTTATACATTTATTTTAATATTATTTTCTTGAAGATATTCACATCCATTTTTTTCTCTTGGTTTTTCTTTCCCTGTTTACAAATGTTAATTTTGAGAACTATGCATTAAAAACATTGCCTGTGGCTCAGTGAGTAGGGCGCCGGCCCCAAATACAGAAGGTGGCGGGTTCAAACCCAGCCCCGGCTGAACTGCAACCAAAAAATAGCCGGGGGTTGTGGCAGGCGCCTGTAGTCCCAGCTGCTTGGGAGGCTGAGGCAGGATAATCGCTGAAGCCCAAGAGCTAGAGGTTGCTGTGAGTCCTGTGACATCATGGCACTCTACTGAAGGCGGTAAACTGAGACTCTGTCTCTACAAAAAAAAAAAAAACACCATCTAAGGATTTCTGATTTTGTCAAATGAAGCAACAATATTCCTCTAAGGTTATTCCTTTACAATAAAATATCTTGGACATAGCGCAAAATAAGAGTAGGAAGTCGATAAAAGTTACAAAAAAAGAAGCAGACTGCCTAGGAACCTCAAAAGTCCAGATTTGAGAAACAATATTGAAAAAATATAAAAAGATTTGTACGATTCACACTTCTTAATCTCAAAACTTAACCACAATGCTATGGTAATCAAAATTGTGCAGCACTGGTATTTCAATGGACATATAAACCAATAAAAGAAAAACAGGGACTTTATGAAAAATGTTTTGAAGAGACAAAGTAAAAAAAAAGAAAAAGCTGTGGAAGATTTGAGGATTGGGGAGGAAAACATAGCCTACAAATTTGGCATAAACCTCTAGGAAGCTTGTTTTTCTTTCTCCTATTAGTTTGGGAGAAACATGTGAAAAAATAAAGCAGCACTCTCCCTCAAATTCTATCCAACATTTCATTCCTGCTTGGTTTTAGGTCTATATAGAAGCATCAGCATTAAAGTTTCTAGAAAATAATATATAGAATATATATCTTAGAGGTACACAAACATTTATTAAAGGATCTGAAAACTATTAAAATTTATGAAAATATTAAATTGTACAATAGAGTCTTTAAAATATTTTTATTAATAAACTCTTAAAAAGAAAATTACAGAGCAAGGCATTGGGTGAGAGAAGATCATTGTAGAAGTTACTTTTATTAAACTCTCAGAACCAAAGGATATAAAGAACTTTTAAAATCAGTAAGAACAGAGACAACTTAAATTTTCAAAATGGGCACAATGTTGAATTAAAAATTGAAAGAAGAATAATGTGGAGGTGTTGAATATATTATGAATTTTTAAACTTTATTGTCATGTAGAAAATAAAAATAGTTCCACAATAACATGCAGTCAGAGATGACTAGCATTTACTAAAAAGAGAAAGGGAGAAAAATCAAGGCTTTGCAATGTTGTGGCAGTATTGGGACTTTTAATCATGTCTAGTAGGGTTATAAATTTATCCAACAACATTAGAAAGAAATTTTTTAGAACTTGAATATGGGACACAAGCATGCTCTTTAAATCAACAATGCCACCCCAAGCTGTTTAACACAGACAAATACATTTATAAGTTCAACTCAAACATGTAGATAAGAATGCTTGCATAATATTCTTGTCATTAGCCCCAAACTGGGAACAATAAAAACAATAAAACCAATCATAAAGCTATTAGTTAGGGTGGTGCCTGTGGCTCAGTGAGAAGGGTGCCAGCCCCATATATGGCCAAACTGCAACAAAAAAATAACCAAGCATTGTGCATTGTGGTGGGCACCTGTGGTCCCAACTGCTGGGGAGGTTGAGGCAAAGGAATCACCTAAGCCCAGGAGTTGGAGGTTGCTGTGAGCTGTGTGATGCCATGACACTCTACCTAGGGCAAGAAAGTGAGACTCTTTCTCTAAAAAAAAAAAAGAAAGAAAAAGAAAAAAGAAAGAAAAGAAAAAGCTGTTAACTAATTGTATGTATAGTCATTTACTGGAATATCTTATAATGTCAATGAAAAGAATGAACTGCTATATTCAACCCTGTGGATGAATATCACAAAAATATTATTGAACAAGTGAAGGAAGAAAGATAAGGTTGCATACTATATAATTCTATGTATATAAACTCCAAAAATTGAAAAAATATACTTTATAATAACAAAATCATAACAAGCACTAACTTCGGAGAATAGGAATGTTAGCTTGGAGAGTACACCGGGAAGATAGCTAAGATGTCCTTAATGTTCTATTTCCTGATGAAAGTAGTATTTATATACATGCAAATTATAATTACATTTTGCAGATTTCTATCAAGTGTGTGTTTACAGTTTGTCCACTTTCTCCTATGTATATTTTGCTTTATTAAAAAATTTTTACAAAATTTCATGTGCATTAGGAAAAATTTAATTTAACTGAATGTAAGAATATGTGTTTTTAAATGTTTTATTTATAAGAAAAGATGAATAAACACATTTTTCTATATTGTTACTTAAATAAAAAAATAAGGCAGATATAAAAATTCAGAGTAGATATTAATTACTTAGAAAATATTAAAACATTGCTATAATGACAAGAGCTTTTAAAAATATATGAATTCATGAAGACAAGGCTAATAATAAATCACAATGAGACAACACAAAGAATTAGGGGAGGGGTTATGGACTGTGTATTTGTGTCCCCTCCCAAATTTATATGTTTAAATTATAACATCCAATATTATAGTATTAAAAAAATTAGTCCTTTGGTAAACAATTAAGTAATAAGATTCCTGATGAAAGGGATTGATGCTCCTATAAGAGAGACTCTAGAGACACTCTTGCCCTCTTTCAGGAAGCTGAAAGAGAGTCCTCACCAGAACCAGACTGTGTTAACAACTGGATCTGAGACTTCTAGCCTCTGGAACTGTCAGAAATAAATTTATGTTGATAATAAGTCACCTGGTCTATTGTACTCTACTATAGCAGAATTTACTAAGGTATAAAAATAAACTAAAAAGAAACTAAAATTTAATCTAGTGATCCCATGAATGGGTATCTACCTAAAGGAAAATAAATCATAGCAGAGAGATGCTTGCACATGAATGTTTATCAGAGCATTACTGGCAAAAATACTAAAATGTGGAATCAACCTAAATATCCATGATTGACGATTGGAAAGGAAATGTGGTATATATGCACAATGGAATACTATTCAGCCAGAAACAGTGAAATCATAATAGCTGGGCATTGTGGCAGCACCTGTAGTCCTAGCTACTTGAGAGGCTGAGGCAAGAGAATCACTTGAGCCCAAGAGTTTGAGGTTGCTGTGAGCTGTGATGCAACAGCACTCAACTGAGGGTGACATAGTGAGACTGTTTTTTACAGCAACATAAATGGACCTGGAGGCCATTATCTTTAAGGGAAACAATACCACCAAAAGAGAAAGACAAAATACTACATGTTCTTATTTGTATGTGGAAACTAAATAGTCGGTACACACAGTATAAACTAACAGCACTGGAGACTCAGAAGGTTGGGCAGGTGAGGGTGGATGATGAGTAATTACTTAATGGATACAACCTACATTATTTGGGTGATAGATAATTAAAATCCCAGACTCCACAGCTAAACAGTATATCTATGTAATAAAATTGCATTTGCAACCATTAAATTTATACAAATAATAACAAATTGAAAAAGTAGAACCCATAGAAAGAAACAGAGAGTAGAACAATTGTTAGAGACTGACAGGAGGAACTGGGGAAATGTTTGTCAATAGTTACAAAGTTTCAACTAGACAGGAGGAATACATTTTTGAAATTGATTGTATAAACATGAGAACTACAGTTAATAATAATTTATTGTATAATCCCAAATTACTAAAAAAGGTAAATTTCAATTGTCTAATCACAAACACACACACACACACACAAATGTTAAGTAAGTGAGGAATGGACTGACATGTTAATCAGCTTGATTTAATAATTCTACATTGTATATATCACACAATAATATAATACTTCATTAATATATATAAGTATAAATCGTCAATCAAAAATAATATTGATAAAATTGCCAGTTGTCTATTGTTTTATTCCTTTCTACAAATAAATCATTTAAATCATCTTCAATTGTTATTTGTATTTTGAATTATCTATTTTTATAAACTTTATAGTTTTACTTTATTAAGCCATGTTTATGTATGTTATTTCTAAACAAAGGTATACGTGATTAAAAGTCTATCATTTCATATTACCATTCTCCATACTCACCAGGTGGTCTCATCTTTTCACTTGAGATAAACATGGCAGGATTTTTGTGAGCATCCAATTGAAACATGAACAAAATGAGCTGTTGTCAATAGTATCAAAAGATATTACTCATTATATATATATCACTGTATTTGCAAAGCTATCACTTGACAAATTACATTTGTCACATAAATTCTTTTAACAAATTGTACAAGTGTCCAAACCTAATGATAGTGATAGTTTCACTTTCACAAAGAAGAAGAAAAAGTAAGATATTTCTCGGAACACAAAGAATCACTGTTTATGGTTAATTTGTGACTTAGCATTTTACAATTTGTGTTTAATTTGCTTTTACAAAAGTACTTAACCTTAACAAGGTCAAATGTTGTTTAAAAACCTCAAAGTCTATTTCTATCATTGTCATTTTTCCTTAATTTCAGAAAAAAAAAGAATTAACTTAATTTGTCTTATTTTGGTAGGTAAATGTTCTGAAATCTTTCAATGTGTTCTTTTTTATTTGTACTATGAAAATACATATTTATAATTTAATTCCATATTAAATTATAAATATGTATTTTCCTTAATTTCAGAAAAAGAATTACATATTTATAGTTTAATTCCATATTAAATTATAAATATTTATTTATCATATAAATATACATATTTATATAATATGAAAATACATATTTATAATTTAATTCCATATTAAATTACAAATATGTATTTTACTTAATTTCAGAAAAAAAGAATTAATTAAATTTGTCTTATTTTGTTAGATAAACTGTTCTGAAATCTTTCAATGTGTTCTTTTTTATTTGTAGTATGAAAATACACATTTATAATTTAATTCCATATTAAAGTATCATATCAAAATTTATTTTGTCATCTTCATGTAAGATTATCCATTGCAGTTTTTATAGTATAGGTGACCGAAGTCGCACAAATAGATATGTAGTGTTTATAACAAAGAATAACTTTTACTTTCCATCATAGATAACTTCATGTTTTTTTTGAAGCAGTATAGTGCCCAGCTATCCAACTATGATCATTTCCCCTTATACCCAAGAAAGGCCTTGTTGCACTTATCTGGCCAAGATAATTCTAATATTATAGATGATATTTATGGTAAAGTTTAATAACAGCCTGATTTTGTTGTCCTGTGCTCTTTTGTTCTTTGTTTATTCTTTACTCTTCTTGAAATTTGATATTACAATAGTATGCTACAATAGTTTTTTTTCCAATTAAAAAAATGATAGTTTAGAAACAAGTGAGCAATTCAGTTTACCCAGTGAGTTCATTCTGAGTTAGCATTTATGTATGTAGCTGTTAATATGTTAAAATGGTGGCATAGAGATAGTGACATAATTTTGACATGGAATGATTATGAAATAAACAACAATTCCTTGGAAATAGTAACAGGAAGATGAATCTTACTCTTAAGCCATATCCAGAAAATAATGTCAGATGAATTAAACTTTGAATACAATAGAGAATTAAAATTTGAGAAAGAAACAGTGAAGAAGATTTACTTTTTTTGGGACAGACACTTCTATATTAAGTACAAGAGGCACTAACAAATCAGTAAAGTTAAAAATTCCTTAAGAGAAATAAACCACACTATTTGGCATACATGTGGAAGATGTTCAAAAATGTGTACAAATTTTAAGAAAGAAAAAACTATATTAAAATTGAAATACTCTGTATATACCAATAATGCTTCTTACCCTGTATATTTATTTTATTTTGTATCTCTTATAATTGCAGAAGTCAAATGTGACTTGAGTATTACATTTTTAATACAGTTTTGCCTACTTAAAATGTATATACAATTTTCACACCCTCTGCATTCACATGTACATGCATGCATACAAAACAATACATATATAATGATACATAATATATGCACATACATAATTATACTATATAATACATATAAGTATGTACATCATGAAATGTATAAGAATTATGAGATTTTTGTATAATTATATAATTTGTGTCTGGTTCTTATTTTTCCACACTATTTTATTTCTACTATACTGTTACTCTGAGTTAAGTATTATAGGAGAATTATTCAATTTAAATTCCATATCCTGATTCAGTTTTGTCAGTGACATAATCATTCTTTCATGGCAATTTAAGTTGGCAATAATTTTCTTTATTTTCTTGGATGATTTCTGAACCTAGAATACTCTTTTCTAATTTTATACAATCACTCACCGAGAACTAAAATTAGATTTTTTCTAGTCTTTCTTCCAATTTTAATATCCCTAACCACTGAGAGACATTTATTTCAATAATAAACAGTTATCCATTGTTTTCTATTTTTACTGTGATATCTGTAGTTTTCTCATGTTAAGAGAAAAATAGAATCTCTATACTTTTCCAAATATTTAATTTTCTGATAAGCAGCAAAAGTATATTTTTACATTTATAATGGTTTACATTTTCAAATAGATAGTCCACTCACATACTTGAAGAAAAAGCTTGAAGCATTTATTTAGGAGGAATTGTCATAGCTACTTCGATCAACACTTCCAATGTCTATTAATGTTGATAAGTAATGCTACTGTTAATGCTTCTGGAGTAGCAACAAAAATATGAATTAAGCATTAAGCAATACGTAATATTCTTCTCGGTAAGCTCCAAGAAAATATATTTTAATTCTCCTAACGCAGTTGTTCTCAATACTGCCTGCATATTAGAAATTGCCAGGCACTTTTAGAATACCAGAACCTGTTGCTCTTTGTAGACAATATATAAGAAACACTGGGAGCAACATTTAAAAAAAAAGTTACCGAATGATTCTACTATAAAACTATGATTAATATACCCATAAAAGTGTACTGTTATCCATGTTTTATACTTCAAAACTCTAAGGCCATGGAAGGATCCTTAACAGGAGAAATGATTTGTCTAAGTTAATATCATTTGCAGGCAAGGGATAAGCCCTCTCATTCCCCTTTGACTGACTTCGTAGCAAGACTCTTAAGCATTAAATTGTGTAACTTCGTATGTTTTGCAGCAGAAATGATTTAGCTTGATTCATGTCCATTTGCATCATATGGTGTGATCATCTGTGTTGTGATTTAGGTGTAGGTACCAAACTAAATTCTTCAATTTTACCTTTCCTAAAAGGTCAGAAATGAAGAGGTCTTTCTTTTGTCTCCTGACACTTGCAGACCCCTGTGCACACTGTGGTCTGCCTGGCTGCCACTCCCTCCCTTATATGCGAATTGTGTATTAGTAAGATCAAGAATAATATGGTTACTTACCATCTAAAGTAAAACTTGAAATATAGTTTTCACCTAAGCAAAGGAGATCCAGCCTGGTCAGTTATGGTTTCATTAGGAAAAGAAAACACCTTATACTATATTTTTGGAAAGAATTTCTTTTGACATTCTCTTCATCACAGAGCCAAGGAGACAGGAAATGAGTTGATTTCAGCCTCAGAAATTGGCTTACTGGTATGCATCTTCGGCCAATTGACTCTTTTCAGAAGAAGAGGCTATCACTGATTTGTCAGCTTTTAGTTCTGCATTTACCAAAGCCAGAGGTAGAGGTTGATGTGTGCTGTGACACTGGGGCACTCTACAGGGGGCAACAAAGTAAAATTCTGTCTCATAGATGATCTTTTCCCCAAATGGAGAGCTGGTTGTGACTTTCTTCAAATCAGCGGGAACAAAGGACCTCTCATCTCACCCTCAAGGATCTTTGCCTTCCCTCCTTGTAACTTAGAGAATGACAGGTCTAGCCTGAGTAACCAGCACTGAGAAAGTCCAAGAACTAGACTCCCTCCTCAGTTGTGGTTGTCAGCTGTATTCTACCTGGACCATAGCCAGGACTCAGGGTGGGAGGTGAGGATAGCAGTTTATCTGAACTTGTTTGTGTGGGTGTTGCTCTTGCCGCCTGAGCAAGTTTGATTGGATCTCTAAGTCAGAACTATTCATGGATTCTTGCTCTTTGGCCACTGCTGGCTGTGGCTGCAAGTTGACTGCTTATTTAAGTTTGTTTGCACAGTGGGCTATTGATGCAGTGAAGGGTGGAACAGTGGGTCTGTCAGGGATTCCCCTCCTCCAGCTGTCACCAGCAAGGGTGGGGCTGCAGCTGCTGGAACCTTTGTACAGCAGAGGCACCAGTGAAATACAGTGGCTCCTTTGAGCTGAGTAGAGGACAGAGTGACACAAGGACAGATTTTGATTTGTTATCTAAGCAAGCCAGCCCTCATAGACTGTCACTGCAGCTTGAAAGGGAGTTTCATGAGGCTGAAGGGGAAGGAACACAAGCACACACTCCAGTTCATTGGCAAAGGGGTAGCTAGCTCTCGTTCCTGGGGCTTCCAGTCTAAGTCTCCCCCCATAGTTTTAGGTGCCAAATAGGTCTGTATAAAGTTTTCTAAAGGTCCCAGATTAGATACCTGTCAATAATTATTCAGGGACAATCTGTCATTTTAACTAAAAGTATAATTAATATTAAGAAAAAATAAGCTAAAAGCACTCATGGGGAGGACCCATCAGAAGAATTCTAGCAATATGAAAAATCAGACCAGATTAATTCCCTATGAAATTACAAAGGATATATAGCAGAAAATGCCATCCATAAAAACATTGTTGAAATGTCAAAAATAGAATTCAGAATATAGATGGCAAAAAAGATGATTAGAATTGAGGAGAATATGGAAATATTAAATCAAAACAATAGTCCAAAAGTTGTCTCAAGAAATTAATGAATTTAGGGTGGCGCCTGTGGCTCAGTGAGTTGGGCGCGGGCCCCATATGCTGAGGGCGGCAGGTTCAAACCCAGCCCCGGTGAAACTGCAACAAAAAAATAGCCGGGTGCTGTGGCAGGCGCCTGTAGTCCCAGCTACTCGGGAGGCTGAGGCAAGAGAATCGCTTAAGCCCAGGAGCTGGAGGTTGCTGTGAGCTGTGTGATGCCACGGCACTCTACCAAGGGCCATAAAGTGAGACTCTATCTCTACAAAAAAAAAAAAAAAAAAAAAAGAAAGAAATTAATGAATTTAAAGACAAAGCCACCAAGGATATGAACATAATGAGGAAAGATATAGCAGAGTTTAGAGAATTGAAAGATGCATTAAAGGAGCTTTGAAACAATGTAGAGATTTTCAGTAATAAAGTAGAACAAGGCAAAGAAAGAATTTTAGAAATTAAAAATAAGATTTTTGAACTATCTTAACCATTCGAAGAGACAGAAAAAAAAAGTAGAACCAAAACAGACCATTCCCTGAGAGAGTTATGGAATTGTCCCAAAAAATCAAACATCTGAATTTTAGGGATTCCTGAAGGAGAACTGGATGGTCTTAGAGGTGATGATCTACATCAAGACATTGGGGTGGATAGTTTTCCAAGCATTGCAAGAGACACAGAAATTCAGATGGTAGATAGTTTCAAAACTTCATCACTACTCAATCCAAACAAAGCATCTCCTAAACACAATGGAAATAATGTTGCTGAAGTTAATATGAAAGAGAAAATCCTGAAAGTACCCAGGCATAAGACAAAGTAAAAAAATATTAAGATGACTGCAAATCTTTAAGCTAAAACTTTTTGAGACAGAAGAGGATGGTCATTGGCTTTTAACCTTCTTAACCAAAACAATTCTCTGCCCAGGATGCTGTATCCTCCTAAACTGAGTTTCATTTGTGATGGAGAAATCAAATATTTCACTGATATGCAAATGTTTAAGAAATTTTCTATAACTAGGCCAGCTCTGCAGAAAGCACTCAGACCCATTCTTCATAATGACCAGCATGATTGTCCATCACCAAAGTAAACACACCCAAAGGTTAAAGAACAAAGCCTAGTTTCCACCTGGCACAAGGAATAAAAATAGGCTCTGGACCTCTGAAAAATGAGATGTTTAAAATTCCACCTACCTATCAATTCTCTTAATAAATGCAAATGGCTTGAATTCTCCACTAAATAGACAATAGGTTGGTTGTGTGGATACAAAAGCTCAAGCCTAATATCTATTGTCTCCAAGAAACACATCTAATCTCCAAGGATAAAACTCACAGGAAAGGTCTGGAAAACAATAGAGGTAAATGGAATCAGAAAAAGCAGTAGTTACAATCTTATTTGCAGATACAATTGAATTTAAACTAACAAAAATAAGGAATGACAAGGATGGACATTACATACTGGTCAAGGGAAGCAAACATGAAGGGATTTAATAGTTAACATTTACAACACAATCTAAATGCTCCTCGATACATAAAACAAACCTTAAAAGATCTGAAGGATATGATATTCATGGACCATAATAGGGGAAAAATTTAACACCCCTTTGACAGTATTAGACAGTTTTTCCAAACAGAAACTAAATAAAGAAATAGCATACTTAAACATGACCCTAAAACAAATGGACTTCACCGACCTATACAAAATATTTCATAATAACAAAACTGAATACTCATTCTTCTCATTGTCCCAGGGATCATCTTCCAAAACTGATCATATCTCAGGACACAAATCTAATATCAACAAATTCAAAAGAATAGAAAATATTCCTTGTAACTTCTTGAATTATCACAGAATAAGAATTGAACTCAACAGCAACAGAAATCTTCATACCCAAATAAAGTCGTGGACACTAAATAACCTGATGTTTAATGTTTATAAGTAGAGAACTTTAGAGCACACTTGAATAACTAATATTTAAGTTAATATATTTATTTTTATTTTATTTACATTTATTTATGTTTATATTATATTTAATATAATATAAATTATAATAATTCATATTTAAGTTAATATATTATTAATGTATATTTAATATTAGTGAAGAATAATGAAGAACAGTGTTCAAAGACTACCTGCTTTGATATAAGTAACATTATTCTAATTAGATTTGTATTTTAATTCTTCTTTGCCTTCGAAGTATATTGTTCCCTTAATAGCTTTTGTATTTAATTTTTATTTCCTATGTAGGTGAGGTAAACATGCATGTTCAGTGTCTGTTATCTATCTTCAAACAATTAAAATCACTCCTGATTCATCTTTCTGTTGTTTTTAACATCAAAAATATTAATATATCCATTTCATTAAATTCAACCCCTTCCTTGGGCCTTCTCTGCACAAATCATCCTTACTACCCTCTTTCAACCCTCTGCCAACACACTGTATATCTCGAAGAATATGTCTCTTACTTTTTTTACCTTAAAACAAAATTTCACAGGAATTTTTCTTTCTCTATCTCTGCTTCTCTTTACCCAATCTACATTTTCTTCTAGAACAATTCATATTAAATAGTGGAATTCATATTAAAAATAGTGCACATATCAAAAGGATAAGCACCTCCAGAAAAAGAGGAAAACTAAAAAGTAAGCTGAGTGAGTTGGAACAAACAAAAGTCAGCTAGTTTATGTTTCAGCTAGCCATTGCTAGCAAGCTTTTTGCCTTTTCTGAAATTCTAGCCTGTTGGGAATACAACTTACAAACACCCTCCTGGGTTGGTGAGCACTCTGAGGAGAGTAATGGTTACAGAAGAGTATATGACAAGTCCTAGAAAAGATACATCTTCTAGGGCATTTCCTGCCTGTTAAACAGGCAAAGCAGGTACCCATTGTGGAGATTTGAATTTGCCTGGGGCAGAGACCAAGGGTGAGATGTGGGCAGAAGAGCTTATATCCCTTATAGAAGAGGAAAATCCTCTGTGGTGGTGATGGGAGGAAAATGTCTCCCTTCCCATCCCTCAGAGGAGATTAACGCTGATGGTGTTTTACTCCACAGAGAACTAGCAGAGGTTAACACCTCCCTAGAAATCTGTGTGTGTAACTTTAAGCAGGAGGCTCTCCCAATCCAAGGTTCAGATTTCAGATTTCTGAAGGCCACCCTTAAGGTTAATTATAATAACAAAAGAAGCTGATATAATCAATCTGAGAAACTGCTGACATCATCTTTGTTCCCTCCCTCATCTTACCCTCTGGGCAAATAGACTCCAAAGAAAGCAGAGGGGAGCAAACACTCAGTGCCATTGCCAGAATCCCACGATAGGCAATGGACTCTTGGCTCCCACTTATAATTCTACTCTAAGTCTCTTGTCTTTTTTTAACGTTGCTTCTAACTATATTTCTTCAGTCGATAGCCACCAGTTTCCACAGGTCTCAGTGGATGCTGCTTTCAGGGTGGGACCCTGACAGTAAACATTATATTAATTTATGTATTAGAAAATGAAGAAGAAACACATGCAGAAAAACTACAAATTAAAAAAAAAAAGTAATTTCCTGACAAGGCAGAAAGGGGCAGTATTTTTCACGATGTTAACTTTGGATGTAAGGGCAACTTCTTTTTTGGCAGGGAAAAGAGTAACAGAATGTGTACTTACACTAGTAGTATCGGGAGTTTCGCTGTATGAAGTTTCTATAATCTGTCTGCTGTGGGGACATGCAATTCTATCATCTCATACTGAATAATGATAGAAAATTAAGAAGTCATCACTCTAAATAATTTTTACATGTATAATTACATAATCACTTGATCTCAAGGGTTATGTCTCATACTTCTCATACTGACCTGCTCTAAAAACCACTATTGTTCATTTCCTTATAAATATCTTTCTCCAACATGCATTTTTTTTAAAGTGGCACTACTTCATTAGCCTCGACTTTTTTTCTGTAGTTACCCCTATTTTTATAGGTGATATTCAAAGTATTTTTAATAAATATCAAAACAATTATTGCTTGTATTAGTTCAAAAGCAGATTTATAATATGATCCATATATTTCTCCAATAATCACTGAAAAAATAAAAAAAGTATAAAAGTACAACTCAAACAATTTTACATTCACACTAGTATAATATCATAAAGCCAACCCCTCACATGGAAACACATTCTTTATGGTAAGAGTAAAACATATAGTAACTGTACATTTGCAAAAAAAAAAAAAAAAAAAGAAAGAAAGAAAGAAATCAAAGCAATAGTCAAAGTCATGCTCTAATCGAAATTCCAAACAACCATTTTAGCACACTAAAGAATGCTAAAATTTCCCATACAAATTGGCCTCATGTTTATATGAGAAGTAAAATCAAATGCTGAAATTGCAAGTCTTAAAAACTGACGTCATTTAATTGAGATTCTAAACATTTAAAAAGCCTCTTTAGCTTAAAATTGGAGATACTGCTGAACATCTCTAGATTTAGTAATAACACAGGGTTGAACAAAAACCATACCAAGCAGATTAGCTCTGCTATTAAATTCAGCAAAGGTTTACTGAAGGGTTGTAAAATGCACTACATTATGAAGATCTAGTTATAAAACTTCTGTTTTTAGCACAATTCTAAATGAGGTCCAGACAGAGAAGAAAGTCACGTAACAGTGACAGAGGACCAGATGGCTCATTGCTCATACAAGAAAAAATAAATCCCCCTGCAAACATTTGGTTTACAGTGGTAGCAGATTGGTTGAGCAGACCAGACAACTAGGTATCCAGGTCTTTCTTCAAGGAAGGACTCTGCCTAGCTTCTTGGGAGGCAGGTCAGCAGGCTGCTTCCCATCAGCCTCAGATCCTTCATGGTGTGCCTCAGCCTTAGAATGCTGCCTCATCCAAGGTCACACTGCTCCCTGGGCAGCCCAAACTGATGATGAATAAAAGCCCAGACATTACAGGGCCGTGAAGCACAGTCAAACAGGGAAATACAGATTCCAGAGTTCCCACCCAAATTGGTGGAAGTTTGGTCTGTATTGAATTTCAGTTTATATTCATCCTCTGCTCAATTCTGTTTCTTCTGTCATTGCATGGGTGTTTATTCCTGATAAATTAGGACTATATTAGCACCTCAAATGCCTTCTCAGCCTTTGCTCTTAGGGGTCCCCAACAGGAAACATTTGGTAAATGTCCCCAACATACCTGGCAAGTTTTTTAAAAAGGCCTAATATGTTGCCACCTCAGGACATGATTTAACATTTTTCTTGTTCCCTTTGTCTAAAAAAAATAATAATAATAAAAAAGTAAATAAATAAATGTGCTCCATACCTCACTCTCCCTTTCTTTGTTGTTTTGTTGTTGTTGTTGGCTCTACTTTTCCTTAGTACTTTTTGCTGTTCCACCTACTATGTATATACTTATAATAAAAATATTTTGTTCCCTCAGTAGCACAGTAGCTTCATGAAAATGTGAATTTTGTAAACTGATGAATTCTCTGAGTCCTGAACAGGGCCTGGTATATTGTGAGTGCTGATTATTTGTTTTTCACACAAACAGTAGTTAAAACTAAGAAGTAATCTACAAACCCACTTAATGTAAGCAGTATACTTACATACATGAGTAAATGTGTGCCTATATAGAGAAGGTGCCAAAAAAATGTATACAAATGTAAGAGAGGAGGGGAAATCTATTAAAATTGTAATACTCAAGTCATTTTTGGCTTCTTCAATTACAGGAAGGGCTCAAACATGACTTTTATAAGGATACATTATTAAAATTTTAATACAGTTTTTTTTCTTAAAGTGAGTATACATTTTTTATACCATCTGTGTGTAACAATTTTTGACATTAGTGTCTTCCTTGATATGAGAGGTGTTCTTCCTTTGAAAGGGAAACATGGTGACAATAATTGTCCAGAAATCGTATGTTTCTATTTTGAAATTTTATTTATGGAAAATTATTGCTTGTTTTACTCTTACAAACTTGGAGTTATGCAATTACTAGAAGGATTAATCTGGTTCATTTCTGTTCAAGTATAACAAAAGGAATCTATTAGTAGGTTGTTAAAACTCATTTGATAAAAATGAATATGCTCTATAAATGATATTATGTCCAGCGACATTTAAATTTCTATTATTCTGTAGGGACGACATTTGTACTAGTTTGTAATATGATTTCATTTATTGTGATTATTTGGTGACTTAGACTGTTTATAATGTATACATTGTAAGTATTAATTGTGAAACTTTGACATTTGAATAAATCTAATAAAGTCAATTTTCTCTTTGAATATAATGGGATTCTGACTTACCCTATGAAAAATCAAAATTCACACTCAAATGAATTGAAATACAAAAAAAAAATTATTCCTTCCTTTTGAAACACAATTTTATCCAAGAATAATTTCCATCACTTTCTCCATTGAAAGGAATATATTGTAATACTTACTTGTATGTATAGGACAATTATGTAATCATTGGCAAGAACCTAGATAAAGAGCTTCTAGGATAAATGATTCTATCTGGATTTACAGGACACATAAGCTTTGAGCAATGCTATCTTCCCACTGCAGGCACTAGCTAGTTCAATCTCAGTGGCAAAGTATGTGAGAGGAAAGACTGGATAAAAAGGTAATATCCTCTATCCTCCCTAACTTAATCAGTCTTCCATGGTGAGCAGCTAAGCTTGTAACTGCTATTCAGAAAGATGTTCATTAAAGTTTCTGACGCGTCCTTCACCTTGTAGGAGACAGGCCAGTTTATCGGATTGCTTAAATTAGCAGGCAGGATGTTCTTTGCAATACCTTTTAACTGTAGCTCATTATACTTACTATTTGCCAGCTGGGAGCTGTATTCTTACAGTGAAATATATTTTTTTATGTGAAACTTAGGGCTGCTTTTATGTTTTAGTTTATAATCCAACTCAATTTAGTTGGACATACTATGGTATATCCACAGTATTTTGGGGGTTAAGTTTTCAAAATGTGGCTGAGCTCTGAGCACTAAAATTGAGGACAAGGAGAGAAGAAATTTGTTTATAAGTCTGAAGTTTTAAAAGGAAGTATCAGAAAGAACAATATCAGCATTGCTCTTTAATGTATAGGATAGCATGAGTGAATAAAAGTTATGCATGTATACCCAAATGTAGAGGACTGTACAAAGAGAAAAAGGGGAAGTAGCTAAAGGATCAGCTTTCAAAATACATCAGAAATGCTTTTTGTTATTTTTCCTGAAATAAGATTTAGTGTTATTATAATTGGCCTTCCAGAGCAAAGTCAAGAATTTGTCCTAAGCTGACATCTGGCAGCTGTGTGTGGTGTGCTTTGTTTCTTCACAATTTCTTGCTGAATATGTTCTTTGTCTAGGGCACTGGGTGTCGGGGGTGAGAAAAAGGAAAATGATGCATGTTATCAATTTATAGTGAGTCTAAGATGGAAGGTAAGAAAATTACACTTCTCTATTCTCCCAGAAAATTGGTCTTTTCTTACTATCTTCCTCGTTGGCTTGGCCTCCACAATAATTCCTTGTACAGTTAGAAGCAGACATAATTGTTAAAGCCGTGAATACCAGGGTCTTTGAGTCTATGTGAATTCCAGTACTGAAAATTCTTACTTGTGTAATCTTAGCTGATTTTCCTTACCTCTCTGTTAAAAGCCCTCACAATATCCAGACTACTGTTCATATCACAAAAGCTCCACCAACTTCGCTTGCTTCCCATCTTTCCATATTAAGTAGAATAGTTATTAAATGAATTAATTACTTTTTGCAAAGCCTAAAATAACAATAAAGCTAAAACTATAGAAGAAAACATAAGAAACATGTGAGACATCATGAAAAAATGTAACTTTTCAGGGCACCAGTTACTATGTCTGTTGTGCCTCAACCATAGAATCGTATGTTCTCACTTGATAAAAAAACTATAGAGACAAGTATTTATATTCATATTTATATTTGTAAATATAGAGCCATGTTTAGACACTTTAAAGTAGTTTCTGTATAATTTTTAAACGTGGAAGGTGTTTCTTCATGTAAAAATATGAATTCATACTTAGATTATGAAACAATGTAATAAATGGGCATGAAAAAGCCATTGTAATTGTTAAAGGCATATTTGTGAAAATATTGATTTTAAATGCTAAATATTTTTTGCTATTCTTTGCCACATGAAAAATTCTTTTATATTACCAAAAGAATTAGTTTGCTTATATTCCTCTGTTCTTTAATGTATATTTTTGAGTAGATGATGATACTGATTATGACTCAGTATGGAAGAAAATGACTTTTGAGAATATTTTATTCTTATATTGTTAACTAGAGAAATATTAGAGTCAACTTAAATAGGAAGTAAAGTTTTTAATGGTTTCCTAACAGATTCTTAATGTGACTTTGATAGGAAGATAATAATTTACAAACAAGCATGAAAATAAAATTAAACACGTTAAAAATATACCTACTATTTAAACTATGATATGCTTAGTTATTGTTTTAAATAAATTATGGAATTATTTATTGATCTATAACATACACCACAGCCAATTGTTATTACCTAAATGGCTAAATTTTTGGAATGTGATGCATTCATCTTTAAAATTTTCATACTTTGTACAAACTCATGTTGAATAAAATTTTCCAAATGTTGTACAAAGTGTTGTACAAAGTAGACAATCAAATTTTTAGTAAAAACAAATTCCCCAAAAGTACCATTTTATAGATTGCTAATTTAAACTAGTAACAAAATTATTTTAATTATGAAAATAACTTTTACCTTTTCTTCATATAAAATGCACAAAAAGTGCAAGTATAGATGAAAAGCCTATAAGTAAACCTTTAAATGGTTCCATTTTGTGAAGGCAAGTTTAAAGTCTTTTGTGAGTTAGAAAGGAAAAAATCCTGGATAAAACTCCATATGTGGCTTAGAACCTAATCATGTAAAAATGATTTGGGGCGGAGCTTCATGGAAGCAGGGCTGCAGACAGTCACTTGTATATCTCAAAATTTTCCAGAGTATTCCCTAAAGATGATTAAGAGCCTCCAGATGGTCAAGCATTCAAACAGCTTATTTCCCCAGAATCTTGTTTTGTGGTTTTGTTTTTGATTACTTAGCATAAGAATAACTTTAGTGAAGTAGTTATCAGTTAAACTGGGGTTAAACCTTAGCCCAGAAAGATAGCTTTAGATAATGTTAGTAAAATGGTTATCACTTAATCTGATTTATTCATAGGCCTCATTAGTACTATGCAGTAAAAGGCCTGGGGCCAAGGTTTAAGTCATGTGTTTATTGATTAAGTTATGTGCCTATATAAGCTTTGGTGGAAGAAGTAAGATTGCCACATGCCATGAGAGAGCAGTGGTCTCCTTTATTTTCCATACAATTTCAATATTGTGGGTCTTGTCCTCCGTGACACTGCTTTTCAGTGAGACCTTGATGGCAACATGCATTCCTCACTAAAATTGTGGATGTTTATAACATTGAAAATATTATTTTTGATGAATGTTTAAGATATATTTCTAGAAGGATTTTTAATAGTTTAGCATTGCCTTTACAACTCATAAAAGGCCAAAAACCATATGAAATCAGAGCTAAAATTGGAGGTTAAGTAAAACCTGTACTTCTCTTGTAGAACTATTCATCTATTAATCAATACATTGTGTGCAACATATTTTTACTACTTACTGAATTTTATGAAAAAATGTTTCTTCCACATTATACATTAAAGATGAATATAAATTTGATGTATAACAGACTACTTACTGTTCATATAAGAAAAGCTCCACCAAGATGAAGATTAAAGCAACATATATGTCAGAGAGTGTCTGTAGTCATATTACTAAAATGACAATATTTCACGTAAAGTATGGCATGGGAAATTATTCACAGAATTAGGAAAAATGCTGGTGAGTAAGAGAGAATTATAATAGAAAAAAATTGGGAATGTAGTATGAAAGGAATCACTGGGGCAGATAAAATAGCTAAGGCATTCAGGTGATGATACGAAACAAGGCTAACCATTGCTTTCAAGGCCAAT
Source organism: Nycticebus coucang (assembly GCF_027406575.1). Taxonomy (NCBI): domain Eukaryota; kingdom Metazoa; phylum Chordata; class Mammalia; order Primates; family Lorisidae; genus Nycticebus; species Nycticebus coucang. The sequence continues at coordinate 42,230,865 of NC_069794.1, read as the reverse complement.
CTGGGATCATGGAACTATTGAAATTTTACTATGGTATCAGAATCTATACATAAATGAACTTTATACTTTTTATTTTATTGTTAAATCATAGCTGTGTATATTAGTGAAATCAAGGGGTACAATGTGCTGGTTTCATATACAATCTAAAATATTCTCATCAAACTGTTCAACATAGCCTTCATGGCATTTTCTTAGTTATTGTATGTAGACATTTGTATTCTGCCTTTAGTAAGTTGCACCTGTACCCATTCTAAGATGCACCGTAGGTGTGGCCCCGCCCGTTTCCCTCCCTCCACCCTAACCTCCCTCCTCCCTTCCCCTTCTTTGGCTCTTTCCTCATAGTCATGTGCTATAGTTGGGTTATAGCCTTCATGTGAAAGCTATAATTTAGCTTCATAGTAGGGCTGAGTATATTGGATACTTTTTCTTCCATTCCTGAGATACTTTGCTAAGAAGAATATGTTCCAGCTCCACCAATGTAAACATGAAAGGGGTGAAGTCTCCATCTTTATTTAAGACTGCATAATATTCCATGGTATACATGTACCACAATTTGCTAGTCCATTCATGGGTCGATGGGCACTTGGGCTTCTTCCATGACTTAGCAATTATGAATTGGGCTGCAATAAACATTCTGGTACAGATGTCTTTGTTATATTGTGATTTTTGGTCTTCTGGGTATATACCTAGTAAAGGAATTATAGGATCGAATGGTCAGTCTATGTTTAGATCTCAAAGTATTCTCCAAACATCCTTCCAAAAGGAACGCATAAGTGTGTATTCCCACCAGCAGTGTAGAAGTGTGCCCTTTTCTCCACATCCATGCCAACACCTCTGGTTTTGGGATTTTGTTATGTGGGCTACTCTTACTGGGGTTAGGTGATATCTCAAAGTAGTTTTTATTTGCATTTCTCTGATGATTAAGGATGATGAGCTTTTTTTCATGTGTTTGTAGGTTGTGTGTCTGTTTTCTTTAGAGAAGTTTCTGTTCAAGTCCTTTGCCCTGCCTGAGATGGGATCACTTGTTCTTTTCTTGCTAATACGTTTGAGATCTCTGTGGATTCTGGTTATTAGACCTTTATCAGAGGTATAACCTGCAAATATTTTCTCCCATTCTGAGGGCTATTAGCTTGCTTTACTTACTATGTTCTTGGCTGTGCAGAAGCTTTTTAGTTTGATCAGGTCCCAAAGGTGTATTTTTGATACTGCTTCAATTGCCTGGGGAGTCCTCCTCATAAAATATTCACCCAGACTGATTCCATATCTCAAGAATGGAAGAAAAAGTACCCAATGTACACAGCCCTACTATGAAACTAATTTAGGGTTTTCACATGAAACCTATAACCCAGTTACAACCTAAGAATAGGGGGAAGGGGGAAAGGGAGGGGAGGGAGGGAGGAGGTGGGTAGAGGGAAGGTGATTGGTGGGATTACACCAGCGGTGCATCTTACAAGGATATATGTGAAACTTGGTAAACAGTCTGTGAAGTTAGTGAATGATGCCCCATGATATATCAATGTAAACAGCTATGATTTAATAAAAAAAAAAAGAGTGTTCGCAGCACTTTCTTCAAGTATTTTTATAGTTTCATGTCTTATGTTTAATCTTTTATCCAGTGAGAGTCTATCTTAGTTAATGGTGAAAGGTGTGGGTCCAGTTTCAATGTTCTACAGATTGCCAGCCAGTTCACCCAGCACCATTTGTTAAATAGGGAATCTTTTCCCCACTGAATGTTTTTAATTGGCTTGTCAAAGATCCAATAATGGTAAGTAGCTGATTCATCTCTTTGTTCTCTATTCTGTTCCAGACATCTACTTCTCTGTTTTTGTGCCAATACCATGCTGTTTTGATCACAATCGATTTATAGTACAGTCTCAGGTCTGGTAGCGTGATTCCTCCTGCTGTGTTTTTATTTCTGAGTAATGTTTTGGCTATTCAAAGTCTTTTCAGATTCAATATAAAATGAAGTATTATTTTTTCAAGATCTTTAAAATATGACAATGGAGCTTTAATAGGAATTGCATTAAAATTATATATTGCTTTGGGTAGTATGTACATTTTAACAATGTTGATTCTTCCCAGCCATGAGCATGGTATGTTTTTCCATTTGTTAACATCTTCAGCTATTTCTTTTCTTAAAGTTTCATAGTTCTGTTTGTAGAGATCTTTCACATCCTTTGTTAGGTATACTCCCAAATATTTCATCTTCTTTGGCACTACTGTGAAAGGAATAGAGTCCTTGACTGTTTGTTCGGCTTGGTTATTGTTGGTATATATAAAGGCTACAGATTTATGGGTGTTGATTTTGTAGCCTGAGACATTGCTATATTCCTTGATCACTTCTAAAAGTTTTGTAGTAGAATCCCTAGTGTTTTCCAGATATACGATCATATCATCTGCAAAGAGTGAAAGTTTGATCTCTTCTGACCCTATGTGGATACCCTTGATCACCTTTTCTTCCCTAATTGCAATGGCTAATACTGCCATTAAAATGTTAAAGAGAAATGGAGACAATGGGCAACCTTGCCTGGTTCCTGATCTAAGTGGAAATGATTTCAATTTAACTCCATTCAATACGATATTGGCTGTGGGTTTGCTGTAGATGGCCTCTATTAGTTTAAAAAATGTCCCTTCTATACCAATTTTCTTAAGTGTTCTGATCATGAAGGGACGCCAGATATTATCAAAAGCTTTTTCTGCATCAATTGAAAGAATCATATGGTCCTTATTTTTTAGTTTGTTTATGTACTGAATTATATTTATAGATTTACGTATATTGAACAGCTTTGAGACCCTGGTATAAATCCCCCTTGGTTGTGGTGTATAAATTTTTGATGTCTTGTTGGATTCTGTTTGTTAGGATCTTATTGAGCATTTTAGCATTGATATTCATTAGTGATATTGGTCTATAATTTTCTTTTCTTTTGGGTCTTTCTCTGGTTTAGGGATCAAGGTGATGTTTGCTTCATAGAATGTGTTGGGTAATATTCCTTCCTCTTCTATATTTTGGAAGAGGTTTAGTAGTATAGGTACTAGTTCTTCTTTAAAGGTTAGGTAGAATTCTGACATAAAGCCATCTGGTCCTGGGCTTTTCTTTTTAGGGAAATTTTGTATAGTTGATGCTATTTCAGAACATGATATAGGCCTGTTCAACATTTCCATTTCATTCTGGCTAAGTATTGGTATGTGGTGTACTTCCAGGTATTGGTTGATTTCTTTCAGATTTTCATATTTCTGAAAGTAGAGTTTCAGGTTCTATTCGTTAAGGATTTTTTGAATATCTGAGGGGTCTGTTGTTATTTCATTGTTACCATTTCTTATTAATGAAATTAGAGATTGTACTCTTTTTTTCCTGGTTAGGTTGGCCAAAGGTTTATCTATTTTATTGATCTTTTCAAAAAACCAACTTTTGGATTTATTGATCTGTTGTATAATTCTTTTGTTTTTAATTTCATTTAATTCTACTCTGATTTTGGTTATTTCTTTTCTTCTTCTGGGTTTGGGGTTGGAGTGTTCTTCCTTCTCCAGCTGCTTGTGATGTCCCATTAAGTTATTAATTTCCTGTCTTTCCGTTTTCTTGAGGAAGGCTTGCAGTGCTATAAATTGTCCTCTGAGGATTGCCTTTGCAGTATCCCAGAGTTTCTGGTAATTTGTGTCTTGATTATTGTTTTCTTCCAAAAATTTGGTGATTTCCTTCTTAAACTTGTTTATAACCCATCTATCCTTCAGCATAAGTTTGTTTAGCTTCCATGTTTTTGTTTGAGTATGCAGGTTCCTGTTGTTATTGAGTTCAACTTTTTTTCCATGATGGTCTGAGAAGATGCAAGGAATAATTTCTATTTTTTTTAATTTGCTAAGGTTAGATTTGTGACCCAGGATGTGGTTGATTTTGGAGTATGTTTTGTGGGCTGATGAAAAGAATGTGTATTCAGTTTTTTGGGGATGAAACGTTCTGTAGATGTCTGTTAAGTCCTGATGTTGAACGGTTAAGTTTAAATCTAAAATTTCTTTGCTTAGCTTCTTTTTGTAGGATCTATCCAGCACTGCTAAAGGGGAGTTAAAATCTCCACCTACTATAGAACTAGATGAAATCAAGTTGCCCATGTCTGTTAGAGTTTCTCTTATAAAATGAGGTGCATTCTGGTTGGGTGCATAAATATTAATAATTGAAATCTCATCATATTGAGTATTACCTTTAAAAATATGAAGTATTTATCTTATCCTTCCTTATTTCAGTTGGTTCAAAAACTATTACATCTGTGATAGGATTGCAATGCCTGCTTTTTTCTGCTTTCCATTTTCCTGGAGTATAGATAACCATCCCTTCACTTTGAGTCTATATTTGTTTTTTAATGTAAGATGTGATTCTTGTATGCAGCAGATATCTGGCTTGAGTTTTTGTATCCAGTCAGCCAATCTGTGCCTCTTTAGAGGACAATTTAAACCATTCACATTAATTGAGAATATTGATAAGCCTTTCAAGAGTCTGCTGGACATTTTTAATCCTTTTGCAACTGTGGAAGTTGGGATTTGATCAAAATTTTCTGTGTGGGTTTACTTTTGTGGTGGAGGATTATGCTGGTCTTTATGTAGGATAGGTCTGAGAATAACATGGAGAGCTGGTTTAGTTATGGCAAATTTCTACAACATGTGAATGTCATTGAAGTATTTAATTTCTCCATCATAAATGAAACTCAGTTTAGCTGAGTACAGGATCCTGGGTTGAAAGTTATTTTGTTTTAGGAGTTTAAAAGTTGATGACCATCCTCTTCTAGCTTGAAAGGTTTTAGCAGAGAGATCTGCAGTTATTCTAATCTTCTTGCCCTTGTAGGTAATGGTTTTCTTTCATCTGGCTGCTCTCAGAATTTTCTCCTCCATATTAACTTTAGTGAAATTGATTATGATGTGTCTGGGGGATGTCTTATTTGGGTTCAGTTGTGTGGGAGTTCTGAAGCTGTCTGCTATCTGAATTTCAGAATCTCTTGGTATGTCTGGAAAGTTCTCCTTCATAATCTCATGTAGAAGAGACTCTGTGCCTTGTGAAGCCACTTTGTCGCTTTTGGGGATCCCTGTAAGGTAAACATTGGTTTTCTTTGAATTATCCCAGAGCTCTCTGAGAGAGTGATCTGTTTTTGCCCTCCATTTCTCTTCCTCTTTGGGAGCGTTTGGGAGAGTTTGGGAGCATTTGAAAGCTTTGTCTTCAATGTCAGAAGTCCTTTCTTCTGCTTGCTTCATTCTGTTACTGAGGGATTCTACTGTGTTTCTCAGATCTTTGAGGGCTGCAACTTCTTGTTTTAATGTGTCAAAATCTTTGGTCATTTGGTCTTTGAATTCATTGAATTCTTGAGACAACTTTTGGGTTACTGCTTGGAATTCTAATTCATCTTATTTGCTATCCAGATTCTGAATTTGATTTCTGACATCTCAGCTATTTGTTTGTGCATGGGATCTTGTGCTGTGTCTGCCCCATTGATCCTTGGGGGAGTTGATCTACTCTGATTATTCATATTGCCAGAGTTTTTCTGTTGATTTCACCTCATTATTGTTTTTTACCATTGCCTCTGACTGTCCTCAGAGTTGAGGAGGTGTCTCTCCAAGATTAGACCCCCGTGGGATCACTCTATTGTTGTTGGGTCTTTGTAGGGAGTGACCCTGTGTAGTTTCTCTGGGGTTTCCCCAGCCAGGGAGTCCTGGTTGTGGAAGCAGCTCTGGAGTGTGACACACCCGGATCCAGCAACAGGGCGGGAGGTGGTGCGCATGGTTCTGGGCGTGCCTGGTGCTCAGTGACTTTGGCACAGAGAGCCCAAGCCTCCATCAGTCTCTGGCCAGGAGAAGGGCTCTGCATAGAGGCAGGGATGGTTCCGGAGGTCACACAGCTACCGGAGTCCCTGGCCAGTCGTGTGGGATGGTGTGGAGGTAGGGAGGGTACAGGAGGGAGGACTCAGGATTGTGTGCCTGTTGCAGTTCCTGGTTAGGGCATGTGGAGGCCCTGCGGGCACGGGTTGTGGGTCGCGGGTCACAGCATAGCTCTTATGGAGGTCCGGGCAGCGCCAAGCCCAGGAGTTCGAGGTTGCTATGAGCTGTGCGCCACGGCACTCTACCCAGGGCAACAGCCCGAGGCTCCAGTGTGCCAAAGCTGGTCTCACTCTGCCCCTGAGGATTAAAGTTGTAAGGCAGCTCAGTCCCACCTTTAGGCTGCTCAGTTACTAGGTTACTAGCTCCCGCTCAATCCTTGTTCTGCGACACTGAGGGCGGAGCTTTCTGAGGCATTTCTCTCACAATGACTTCCTGCGGCCCACAGCCGAACACTATTAGCTTTGTCCGGCTCAGTGGCTCAGTCTAGGGCCCTAGACAATGCCCAAAGTTCTCTGCACCCCTGCTCAAGCTCTCCCTAAGGCAGTTCAACTGAGTGCCAAGTCAAAAAACACCAAAACAGTTCACAGGTAAGGCCTTTCTGGTTTGTAGTCTCACTGCTGCTTGTATTATAGCTGCTGGTGGGATTAGGTCGATCGAACACACTCAACTACTTGCCAGTTTTTCACTGTTTTTGTCCTCCTCTTGGGGTCTAGAAGTCTCTTGCTGACTCCCGGTATCCTCAAAGGGGTGATTATAGGCAGATCCCACTAGCCAGAGTTGCCTGGAGTCTTATCTCCTGAGTCTCACCATGCCCAGTTGCAGGGAAGCTGTTACTCAGCCACCATCTTGTTCCACCCCTTTGGACTTTATACTTTAAAAAGAGCTAGTTCACTTCTCTAATCCACAAAATGGTGTAGTTGTGGTACTAACAACTAGAGAACTGTACTTAAATGTGCATATTTTGAGGTATTAAGTTCATTTTTCATTGACATGCTGAATCTCTATATAGGGTGATGTGGTGAAAAGAGAAGACAAATGAGATAAAGAAACTGTAAAATATTAGATATTCCAAAATTGTCCCATCTGAGCAGCCACAATGTATCTTTTGTAATATACATTGTAATTTGAACTAAATTAGTAGATATAAACATATTTATTGTGTCTATACTCTCTACATGTTAATATTTTGTTATTTGTTTAATTTCTTATTCTATCCCCAAATAATTATAGAATTATTTTTGAATTATTAATTATAATTAATTATTAATAATTATAGAATTATTATAGTTCATGTTTTTGACATTTTTACAACCTAGAATAAATGTACAAAGTGGATAGTACAATTGATATGTGAGATTTAGTTATAATTTAGTTTCTCAAGTATAGAAAATACTTCTGTAGAATGAAGACATGGGAACATGTGGGAACATGAGGTAGTATTAATATAATATGTATCCCCATATAGCCATGCTTAAAAGGATTGATATCACATGTAAACTTATCAATCTGAATGTAATCGTGTATCTTTTTATGTATAATATATACAATATATTTTTGTTTCAAAAATTAGCCAAAAGAAAAATAAACTATTTTTAAAATATCTCCAAAAGATTTTTCAAAAAAAAATGCAATCAATATTTTTATTAAATACTAAATCAATATCTTATATGCATCGAATCAGATTGAATATACAGGGTGACCAGAAAGTTCATTGTGCAATTTAAAATAGCAGTCACAAATGACCTCTATGGCCACCCATGAAGATTTCCCTGAAAATCCTTCCTGTTCACTAAATCGAACCCCTGCCTTTCTTCTTTATAACTAACCATAACTTTCTCATGAATCTTATAATTTTGCATGACTTAATGTTATGTGCTATTGTATCTATGATATTTTTGTGCCCAATGTATGACATTGAAATAACCTCAACACAACATTTCTAACTTCATGAATGACGTATACAAAAGGTTGTTTAAATGTAACTTTTGAATAATTATTTAAACATAAGTTTTGGAGAATTAGGAAGAACTCTGTAATAATAGCAGAGCAAGAAAGAAAATTGAAAATCAAATGGTATAGGTTGGCACCTTTTATCTAAAATTCAATTTCATAGGTTTAAGTTTCCAGAAAAATGAAGAACAATGTTCAGAAGATATGAAAGTAAAAATATACCAGTGTCAATTTGACTCTTGATTAATCTAACAGTATAAAGGATTTTACAAGATCAAAGAATGGCTTTTTTTTTTAATCAGTATCCTTTAATTTTAGCTTTTTATAAAAATAACTTTAGATTTGCTGAAAAGTTGCCAAGAGCTTCAGTGAATTCTTGTATGTCCTTTACCAGATTCACTGAATGTTGGGTTGTGACATGGTATATTTACCAAACTAATAAGTTAATATTGGCATAGCAGCATTATTTCAACTCTAAACTATTTGACTTTCACCAGATTTCCCACCTGAGTGTTTTGGGAGTTATGGGGACATTTTCCTAGTTCAGTGTCCAATCCAGAACTTGAAGTTGCACTTAGCTGTTTGGCTATAGCAAAAGTGTGGTGAACCTCAGTCACCTCATCGCCTTCAATCTATAATAACCATTTCATAGTCTGTCACTGTTTTTTGCGTCCTTGACAGGTTTGAATAACAGTGGTTGAATTATTTGCAGAATTACCTTATGTGTATTTGTGTAATATTTTCTCATCTTTAGATTGGGGTTGGGGATTTTTTTTTTTTAAATCCATGCAGGTGAAGTGTCCTTCTCATTAAATTATAGAAGTGAGGACATGACATCAACCTGAATTTTACTACTGATTCTAATGTTGATTACACCATTAATCAGCTGCTGTTGTTTGAATGTATGTCACTCTTCCAAATCTATAATTTGGAAATTAAACCCCAAAGTTATAGTATTAAGATGTGGGGCTAATGGGAGGGGATTAGTTCATGAGGGTTCCACTCTTGTGAATAAGATAAAAGGTTTTAAGGAACCCAATTTGCCCCTTCGGCCTTTTTGTCTCTTTACCCAGGTGAGTACATAGCAGTTGTCCTGTCAAGAGGATGCAGCCACAAGGAAGCATCTGGGAAGCAGAGACTGTAACCAGACTAAAAAATGAACCTGCTGGCACCTTGATCTTAGACTTCCAGCTTCCAGAACTGTGAGAATTAAATTTCTGTTCTTTACAAATTACCCACTCTCAGGTATTTTGTTATGGAAGCACAATGGAACTAAGACAGGAGGTGTCTGTCAGGGTACTTTAATAGTTTTTCTCCTTCCACATATATATTCCCTTCCATATTCATTAGAAGTGGGGCACTAAGTCCAGCTGACTCTCCAGGGGAGGTAAATTAAGTTCCAGCTCTTTGAGAGGGAAACATGAAAGAATATATGTAAAAGCAAATGCTAAAATATGTGATACAAACATCTGAATATGTGTTAAAACAAACATAGTGCAAGAAATATTCTGTGGGAGATTTATAAATAAATACTGTCTGCAAATAACCCACTTCTCCTTAAAATTCCAACTATCATCCTCATAATTATCATTAGTATTTATTATAGGCTGAGTACAATATTCTTTCTTAATAATAAATGGCAAGATAGGGCTGTCTAAGCCTTTTGGGGGAAGCTCTGTTGAGGATGAGAGATTCTCAAGAGTGTCGAGAGTATGTCTGGGGTGAGGACTCCCTGACAGTAGAGAGACTATCTCCACTTCTCTTGCTCTTACAGGGCAAGTGGTCCAGGAGTTCTTATTCCTTGGAGGTCATTTGGGCCTCCAAGGTCCACATTTGGACCATCAGGTCCACATTTCTATTGCCTTATCTAAATCCCTATTAATTTTAACATGCTACCATTATTGTTTTAATTTACTTTTTATTGTTTCAGGTTAATTGATGGTACAAAGAATCAGTTTACAATGTTTGCATTTGTCAGGCAAAGTCTCTCCTATAATTGTACCCCACCCCCAGGAAGCGTACCATACACTCAACACCATGCCCACAAAGTGGGAGCCCAACATCTTCTTCCTCATTTCTCCATTCCCTGGCCCCAGAGATTGAATTGGTCAGAGTCCCCCTGTCTTGTGGGCATGTATTAGATCATCTCTTGGCTTCATATTAAAATTGAGTACATTGGATTCTTGCTTCTTCATTCTTTTGATACTTTACTAACAAAGAAGAATGTGTTCCAACACTTTTCAGATTATACAAAAGATGTAAAGTCTCCGTCTTTTTTAATGGCCCAATAGTATTCTATGGTGTACATATACCACAGCTTGTTGATCCATTCCTGGGTTGGTGGGCATTTGGGTTGTTTCCACATTTTGGCGATTATAAAATGAGCTGTGATAAACAGTTGAGTTCAAATGTCCTGGTGATAAAATGATACTTTTTTCTTCTGGGTAGATGCCCGCAGTGGTATTGCAGGGTCAAATGGGTGAGCTAATTTGAATTCTTTGAGGATTCCCCATATTTCTTTCCAAAGAGGCAATAGTTTGCAGTCTCACCAGGAGTGTAAAAGTGTTTCCCTCTCTCCACATCCATGCCAGCTTCTGCAGCTTTGGGACTTTGTGATGTGGGGTAATCTTACTGGGGTTATGTGATATCTCAAGGTGGTGTGGGGGAATTTAAAACATACTACATTTGTGTTTGTTTTGTTTTTATTTTTTACCTTGTGTGGACATGAAGAACTCTTTTCTGGTTAGTTTTGTGCCCTTTGACGTTGATGGGCCCGGCTCCTGGTTAAAAACCTGTGTGTAATTTTTAGGCCTTTCAGACAATAAACTCTGACCCGACATGCCTCACTAGGAAAGCTGCCCTTTTCATGCAAACATCGGGCACAGTAAGTGTGTTGCAGTTCCTCCGACTCCAAGGTCTATAACTGTGGACCTGTGTGAGCCTCTTCTAATAGTAAGATGACCCCCAAGTCTGTTGTGATCCACCTGGCTTTTGGCCTGTGCAGTTTTCATGGGAGAAAATGGAACAAGGAGAGTCTGCCCTTTTTCTGAAGTTAGACTCTAGCTTAGTGCATTGCAGTAGGTGACTAAAGATTTAACTCTTTCATTTTTGGCTTGTTGTTTTAATCAACTATTCCAAACCTATAGCTAATCTTTTTCCCAGATCAGCAGTAGAGCTCCTAACAGACAAATTCTCTCCTTTTTTTTGCATTTTGGTTTTAGTTCATCACATATAGTCATACCTCCTTTAATAACAAGGATAAATGAAAAATGTGTCATTAAGCAACTTGATTGTGGTGCAAGCATCATACAGCATAGATTTTTACATCTAAAAATATAAAAGTACAGTAAAGCTATACTATAAAAGGTAAAAAATGGTACATCTGTGTAATAGTGCTCACCAGGAATGAGGCTCAGAGGTCTGGAAGATGCTCTGGGTGAGTTGCGTTATTATGCAAACATTTGCAACCTGTAAATGGAGAAGAACGATAAAAAATGCTGCAAGATTTATCTTTTAGAACTTATTGATTAATAAAAATATACTTTTTTTTTTTTAGAGATAGAGTCTTCACTTTATCGCCCTGGGTAGAGTGCCATGGCATTATAGCTCACAGCAACCTCCAGCTCTTAGGCTTAAGCAATTCTCTTGCCTCAGCCTCTCTAGTAGCTGAGAGTACAGGCTCCTGCCACAACACCCAGCTATTTTTTGTTGCAGTTTGGCCAGGGTTGGGTTTGAACCTGCCACCCTCAGTATATGGGGTCAGCGTCCTACTCACTGAGCCACAGGTGCTGCCCCAAAATATACATTTTTAATAGAAAATATCTACCATTTTAATTAAAATATGTTTTATATTTCTCTGCTATAGTGAATATTGTGTTCTAACAGTATTTTTCTACCTTTCTTCAAAAGCATAGCAAATTCTCCAAACTTGAAGGAAGTGATTTCATTTTCAAGTTAAAAAGATTTGTATTCCATAGATAAAATAATTATATATGTTACTAATAAAGGAAGAATCTAAATTCAAATACATAGAATGCATTATAATTCCTATTGCTAAACTGGTACATGTTGAACTCAGTAATAGCCAGTAGTCACAGCATGCAAGAAATTGCACTACCTTGGTCTTAGAGAATATCAGACCAAGAAAACTAAAGAGAAAACAAGTGATCTTTTGGTTTAGTATATTTTCTTTTTCTAGTGAGGAATTTCCCTCAGTGATGCATTTGATTATTTCTTGAGAATTTGCTGTCAGGCAATTTTAGTAGATGATCAGCATGTTTTTAATCTTTCACCCCTTGGTCAACTTTCATTTTTTTCAAATAAATTCTGTCTCCTGCTGTCCTCCAATAATACCAGATGTTGTATTTAAGACATCTGTCTATTGTGAGTAGTGAGACCCAGATATTTCTGCCTTCCTTCCTTTATCAAAATTTACCTTCTTCCCAAGGTTTTACTGTGCGTGTATGTATGTGTATATGTTTGCTTCTAGTTTTGATAAAAGATGCAATTATTCAATGAAAATAATGAAGTGGAAATATGATTTAACATCATGCAAAAGATATTTATATGAAGTAATTTTTCAAAAACAATTGGACTAAGAACATCTTCTCTGAAGCAGCTCTAACCACAAGTTCATTATAATGATTATTGTACAAACAAAACAAAAAAGAAAAACAGATGGTTACTAATAAAAAACTCTCTATGCAAGGGGAGTGAGCTCCTTCTCTATCACATTATTTTATCAAGCAAGCCAAAGATAGGAAGAACTTTTGGGTGGTTCAGTTTCTTTTCATATTTTTGCAGGGAAAATAGAATTTTGTATATGATTTTGTAAACCATACTCCAGAGAATATATCTTCCATTGCTATTACTCTAATCATCATTCTAAATAGATATCAAATGATAGACATCCCATAAACTTCAGTTTCCACTGGTAAAGAGGTTTATAACTGTGTCAGGCAGCAGAGGTAGAGTACTGTTCCACTCATTCACTCGGATGAGATCAATATAGCCTTGCTGTTCAGTTATTCTAATATTTTGATTTTCTACATGCAAGATACAAGATTTATACTGACAGAAAAATGGGCAATTATTAAAAACTGAAACTTAGAATTACCAGCTAATCATTTTTTTTTTTTATTGTTGGGGATTCATTGAGGGTACAATAAGCCAGGTTACACAGATTGCAATTGTTAGGTAAAGTCCCTCTTGCAATCATGTCTTGCCCCCATAAAGTATGACACACACTAAGGCCCCACCCCCCTCCCTCCTTCCCTCTTTCTGCTTCCCCAGAAGCAGAAATTGTCCTCATATCAAAATTGAGTACATAGGATTCATACTTCTCCATTCTTGTGATGCTTTACTAAGAATAATGTCTTCCACGTCCATCCAGGTTAATACGAAGGATGTAAAGTCTCCATTTCTTTTAATGGCTGAATAGTATTCCATGCTATACATATACCACAGCTTGCTAATCCATTCCTGGGTTGGTGGGCATTTAGGCTGTTTCCACATTTTGGCGATTGTAAATTGAGCTGCAATAAACAGTCTAGTACAACTGTTCTTATGATAAAAGGATTTTTTTCCTTCTGGGTAGATGCCCAGTAATGGGATTGCAGGGTCAAATGGGAGGTCTAGCTTGAGTGCTTTGAGGTTTCTCCATACTTCCTTCCAGAAAGGTTGTACTAGTTTGCAGTCCCACCAGCAGTGTAAAAGTGTTCCCTTCTCTCCACATCCACGCCAAAATCTTCAGTTTTGAGATTTTGTTATGTGGGCCATTCTCACTGGGGTTAGATGATATCTCAGGGTTGTTTTGATTTGCATTTCTCTAATATATAGAGATGATGAACTTTTTTTCATGTGTTTGTTAGCCATTCGTCTGTCATCTTTAGAGAAAGTTCTATTCATGTCTCTTGCCCATTGATATATGGGATTGTTGGCTTTTTTCATGTGGATTTATTTGAGTTCTTTAGATCCTAGTTATCAAGCTTTTGTCTGATTGAAAATATGCAAATATCCTTTCCCATTGTGTAGGTTGTCTCTTTGCTTTGGTTATTGTCTCTTTAGCTGTACAGAAGCTTTTCAGTTTAATGAAGTCCCATTTGTTTATTTTTGTTGTTGTTGTTGTTGCAATTGCCATGGCAGTCTTCTTCATGAAGTCTTTCCCCAGGCCAATATCTTCCAGTGTTTTTCCTATGCTTTCTTGGAGGATTTTTATTGTTTCATGCCTTAAATTTAAGTCCTTTATCCATCTTGAATCAATTTTTGTGAGTGGGGAAAGGTGTGGGTCCAGTTTCAGTCTTTTACATATAGACATCCAGTTCTCCCAACACCATTTATTGAATAGGGAGTCTTTCCCCCAAGGTATGTTCTGTTTGGTTTATCAAAGATTAGGTGGTTGTAAAATGTTAGTTTCATTTCTTGATTTTCAATTCGATTCCAAGTGTCTATATCTCTGTTTTTGTGCCAGTACCATGCTGTCTTGAGCACTATGGCTTTGTAGTACAGAGTAAAATCTGGTATGCCGATGCCCCCAGATTTATTTTTGCTACAAAGAACTGCCTTAGCTATACGGGGTTTTTTCCGGTTCCATACAAAACGCAGAATCATTTTTTCTAAATCTTGAAAGTACGATGTTGGTATTTTGATAGGAATGGCATTGAATAGGTAGATTGCTTTGGGAAGTATAGACATTTTAACAATGTTGATTCTTCCCATCCATGAGCATGGTATGTTCTTCCATTTGTTAATATCCTCTGCTATTTCCTTTCTGAGGATTTCATAGTTTTCCTTATAGAGGTCCTTCACCTCCTTCGTTAGATATATTCCTAGGTATTTCATTTTCTTTGAAACTATGGTGAAGGGAGTTATGTCCTTAATTAGCTTCTCATAATGACTGTTATTGGTGAATACAAAGACTACTGACTTGTGGACATTGATTTTATATCCTGAAACATTACTGTACTTTTTGATGACTTCTAGGAGTCTTGTGGTTGAGTCTTTGGGGTTCTCTAAGTTTAAGATCATGTCGTCAGCAAAGAGGGAGAGTTTGACCTCCTCTGCTCCCATTTGGATTCCCTTTCTTTCCTTATCTTGCCTAATTGTATTGGCTAGAACTTCCAGCACTATGTTGAGTAGTAAAGGTGACAGAGGACAACCTTGTCTGGTTCCAGTTCTAAGAGGAAAAGCTTTCAGTTTTACTCCATTCAGTAAAATATTGGCTGTGGGTTTGTCATAGATAGCTTCAATCAGTTTTAGAAATGTGCCACCTATGCCTATACTCTTCAGTGTTCTAATTAGAAAAGGATGCTGGATTTTATCAAATGCTTTTTCTGCATCTATCGAGAGGATCATGTGATCTTTATTTTTGCCTCTGTTAATATGGTGGATAACGTTTATAGACTTGCGTATGTTAAACCAGCCTTGCATCCCTGGGATGAAGCCTACTTGATCATGATGAATGACGTTTTTGATGATAAGCTGTAATCTTTTGGCTAGGATTTTGTTGAGAATTTTTCCATCTATATTCATGAGTGAGATTGGTCTGAAATTCTCCTTTTAGTTTGGGTCTTTTCCTGGTTTTGGTATCAGGGTGATGTTTTCTTCATAGAATGTGTTGGGGAAGATTCCTACTTCCTCAATTTTTTGGAATAATTTCTGCAGTACAGTAATAAGCTCTTCCTTGAAGGTTTGATAGAATTCTGGAGTGAAGCCATCTGGACCTGGGCATTTTTTGGTTGGAAGATTTTTTATTGTTTCTTTGATCTCAGTGCTTGAAATTGGTCTGTTCAGGAGGTCTATTTCTTCCTGGCTGAGTCTAGGGAGAGGGTGTGATTCCAAATATCGATCCATTTCTTTCATTGTCCAATTTCTGGGCATAGAGTTTCTGGTAGTATTCAGAGATGATCTCTTGTATCTCTGTGGGATCAGTTGTTATTTCCCCTTTATCATTTCTGATTGAAGTTACTAGAGATTTTACTTTTCTATTCCTCATTAGTCTGGCCAATGGTTTATCTATTTTATTTATTTTTTCAAAAAACCAACTCCTTGTTTCATTAATTTTCTGAATGATTCTTTTGTTTTCAATTTCATTGATCTCTGATTTGATTTTGGATATTTCTTTTCTTCTACTGAGTTTAGGCTTAGATTGTTCTTCTTTTTCCAATTCCATAAGGTCTCTTGTGAGATTGTTGATGTGCTCTCTTTCTGTTTTTCGAATGTAGGCATCTAAAGCAATGAATTTTCCTCTCAAAACTGCTTTTGCAGTATCCCACAGGTTTTGGTAGCTTGTGTCTTCATTGTTGTTATGCTCAAGGAAGTTAATGATTTCCTGTTTTATTTCTTCCTGCACCCATCTGTTATTCAACAGAAGATTGTTTAATTTCCATGCCTTTGGGTTGGGTCGAGCATTTTTGTTAGAGTTGAATTCCACCTTTAGTGCCTTATGGTCTGAGAAGATACAAGGTAAAATTTCAATTCTTTTGATTCTGTTGATATTTGTTTTGTGTCCCAGGATATGATCAATTTTGGAGAATGTTCCATGGGGTGATGAGAAGAATGTATATTCTTTATCTTTGGGATGGAGTGTTCTATATGCGTCTATCAAGCACAGTTGTTCTAGGGTCTCATTTAATCTCTTATATCCTTGTTTAATTTCTGTTTAGAGGATCTGTCCAGCTCTGTAAGAGGAGTGTTAAGGTCCCCTGTTATTATGGTATTATCAGATATCATATTGCTCAGACTGAGTAAGGTCTGTTTCAAGAATCTGGGAGCATTTAAATTGGGTGCATAAATATTTAGAATTGAAATGTCTTCTTGTTATATTTTTCCTTTGACCAATATAAAGTGACCATCTTTGTCTTTTTTGACCCTAGTTGCTTTAAATCCACATGTATCTGAAAATAAGTTTGCAACTCCTCTTTTCTTCTGAATTCCATTTGCCTGAAAAATTGTCTTCCAACCCTTGACTCAGAGCTTTAATTTGTCTTTTGAAGCCAGGTGTGTTTCTTGCAGACAGCAAATGGATGGCTTGTGTTTTTTAATCCAGTCAGCCAATCTATGTCTCTTCAGTGGGGAATTCAAGCCATTAACATTTATGGAGATAATTCATAAGTTTGGTAGTATTTATTGGTCTTATTTTGTGAGAGTCCATTGCTTAGTTTTATCTTTTGCATCAGTGTGGAGGTTAGGTTCTGTCCTTTGATTTCTGAGTTCTTACTTTGCTGCTGATCCATTGTGGTGGTCAGTGTACAGAATAGGTTGAAGTATTTCCTGTAGAGCTGGTCTTGTTGTGGCGAATTTCCTCAATGTTAGTATATCCGTAAATGATTTGATTTCTCCGTCAATTTTGAAGCTTAGCTTAGCAGGGTACAGAATTCTGGGCTGAAAATTGTTCTGTTTAAGTAGATTAAAGGTAGATGACCATTGTCTTCTTCTTGCTTGGAAATTTTCATTAGAGAAGTCTGCGGTCACTCTGATGGATTTGCCCCTGTAGGTCAACTGGCGCTTACTCGTGGCAGCTTGCAGAATCTTTTCTTTTGTCTTGACTTTGGACAGGTTCATCACAATGTGTCTTGGAGAAGCTCGGTTAGAGTTGAGGCGACCCGGGGTCCGATATCCCTCTGAAAGCAGTGTGTCAGAATCTTTGGTGATATTTGGGAAATTTTCTTTTATAGTATTCTCTAGTTTGGCTTCCATTCCTCTGGGGCATTCTTCTTCCCCTTCTGGAATTCCTATAACTCGTATGTTGGAACGCTTCATAAAGTCCCATAATTCTGACAGGGAATGTTCTGCTTTCTCTCTGTTCTTTTCTGCCTCTTTTTTATCTGAGTTATCTCAAAAACTTTTTCTTCTACCTCTGAAATTCTTTCTTCTGCATGGTCTAACCTGTTGCTGATACCCTTGCATCTTTAATTCTCTAATTGACTGTTTCATTTCCTTGAGCTCTGCTATATCCTTTTTATATTCTTCATATCATTCATCTCTTATTTGATTCTGGTTTTGAATTTCCTTTTGGTTATTTTCCACTTTCTTAGAAGTTTCTTTCATGTTTCCATCATTTCTTTCATTGTTTTCAACATGTGTATTCTAAATTCCCTTTCTGTCATTCCTAACATTTCTTTATAGTTGGAATCCTCTGCAGTAGCTATCTCATGGTCTGTTGGTGGTGTTGTTCTGGACTGGTTCTTCATGTTGCCTGGAGTTTTCTGCTGATTCTTCCTCATGAGTGATTTCTTTTATCTGTTTCCTTGCCCTAATTTTCCTTTCACTTCCTCTTGCCCTTTAAGTTCTCGTGCCTGTGGACTGAGGGTTACAGGACCAGATGGGTGAGAAGGTTGAAGAGCAAAAAAGGAATGAAAGAAAGGAGGACCTAGTGTTAAGAGGAAAAAAAAGGAAAAAGAGATAAAGGAGAGGGGGTGGGTAAAAGGAATATTGACAAAAAGAAGAGAGGCACAGAAAGAGGGAGACAGAGCAATATAGGTGTACAGTAGGGTACTTTGATACAACCTTAAAAAAAACCCACCTTCTGGGGGTGCCCTGTTGGGTCGTTCCCTTGATGTCAACAGCTCTTTGCTAACTGATCAGACACAGTACCCCACCTCCACCAAGTAGAGAGGAAAGACAAAAATGCTATAAATCAAACCAAAACAAGCAAACAGAAAACTTTACGGGATAAAATTGGGTGGAAAACCAAATAATAGTGGTAGAAACACTAACAAAAATGAAGTTCTAATTATTGAGATAGGCAGCAATGGGAAATTATAATTAAACTAGAAAAATTGAGAAAGAAAAAGGATCTGTATGGAAAAGGTTGAACTTAAAAAACAAAACAACATCAACAATATCAAAAATAAACAAAAAAAATAACCAAACCAAAAAAAAAAAATAAAAACACAACCAAAAACAAAGCAGTATGTATATGTTATTGAATATCGTCTGGGCACCACGTTGTCTTCTGGGGTATGAGATGTTAATCACAGTTCTGATACGACTGGAGGCTGCTAGTTTCTCAAACCCCAGCAGGTAGACACCCTAAATCTCTCTTCAGCCCACTTAAAAGGCACTTTGAGCTTGTTCACTTCTTGAGCAGAAGCTTTCCCAGGGAAGTGCTTGTCGCTGGAATCACTGCTGAAGTGGCTATCCACTTACCCTTTGTGCCAAAACTGGTCTCCCTCTGCCCCCGAGGGTTAGGGCTGCAAGGCGGCTCAGACCCCACCCTTAGGCTACTTGGTCACTGGGTTACCAGCTCCCACCCGATTCTAGCTCTGCAACCCTGAGGGCGGAGCTTGCCAGGGCAGATGGCTCACAATGCCTGCCTGTGACCCAGAGCCAAACACTATTAGCTCCGTGTGGCTCAGCGGCTCAGACTGGGGCCCTAGACAAAAGGCCAGAGTTCTCCACACCCCCGCTCAGGCTCTCCCCAAGGCATTTCAGGTGAGTGCCAAGTCCAAAGACACCAAAACAGTTCACAGGTATGGCCTTTCTGGTTTGCAGTCTCGCTGCTACTGAACTTACAGTTGCGGGCGGGTTTAGACGGATTGAACACACGCAACCACTTGCCGGTTTTCCACTGTTTTAGTCCTCCTCTTGGGGTCCAGAAGTCTCTCACTGAGAGAGGCAGATCTAACCAGCCAGAGATGCCTGGAGTCCTATCTCCCCAGACTCACGGAGCCCAGATGCAAGGAAGCTGTTACTCAGCTGCCATCTTGCTCCGCCTCCCCAGCTAATCATTTTTAAAGAATCATTTTCTACATTCTTAAACAACATCAGTTAAAATGCCAGGTTGATTTTGACAAAGTGCTCAGTCTACCATCTCAAGACTAGTCTATTTTATTGATGTTGTAGAACATATTGAAATCAATCACCGGAAATTCCAGCTTTTAAAATTGGCTATATTCTTTTGATCACTCTAATTAAAATACAGATGATAAAAAGCTACAATACTAACTTCATTTTAACAGGGTCAGATTGATTAGCACACTAGGTACTTAAGGATTCTAGCTATATTTATCATTATAAATTACAAAACTACCAATTCTGCATTCAAATAAGTGAATTATTTTTACAAATTCCTCTATAGAAAAATTAATTTCATAATTATGCCTCAAAAATTTCTTAAATTTATTGCTTCTATTTATTCCACTGATTTATTCACATACTATGCCTTTTTGTTTGTTGAGAAATTAGTAAGTGTAAACACTGCTATCTCATGTAAACTACAGACTAGTGGGAAAATTTTAAATTATTAAATTGATAATTATAACTAAAAAAATAAGTTAATATGGAAATGTGTGTTTTAATATATATTTAATATCACATATACAATAGTCCAAGAGAGACAAAATTGATGTTCACTTGAGTAAATCAAGAATAAATCGCAGCATCACAGAAGATGAAGTATATGTCTCTCAGTTAGAAAAGATCATTCATTTCCTTCAAGTAGGAGGAGCATACTTATTTCTACATGTGATTTTAGTCCTTTAATTGTTTACAGCACATAAAACAAAATCTCTAAGCTTAAATGTTGTCCCCATTAAATGTTGTAGTTTCTCTGGCTCTGCTTTATCTTACTCATAATGCCTTACCTTCATATGCTCCGATGACATACTACTAGCTACACAGAACTTTCAGGTCATATAGAAAGATTAACATTGCATTTTATCCCACACTTTTTCTTACAGTTAATATATTTTGGATATTTTCAAAGTTATTTATTTTATGATTTGGCGGTTTGGAGGAAAAGTTTTAAGGGAAGTCAATCATAAATATTCAGACCTTTGGCTTATTATTATTTTTCTCAGTAAAAACTAGTTAATTATTTTCTCCCTGTTTAGGCTTCATCAGATCCTAATGCTACAGGGGTTTCTGCAGAGTTTACATAAACTTTGATTTTATAGGTGTTGTTTAGTGAATGTTATTTGTAGTTCAGGGTTAGTCATTTGCACATGCATTTTTATGTTTTTAGTATTACTGAAATCAAAACTACATAAATATGAGTTATCTTTAGAGTGTTCTGTGTGCTTGATTCCTTATGGCAACTTAATACAGTAATGCTTTATACCACAACCAAACTGCAAATGTTTGTTAACTCTCAATTATTTTATTGAAGTAAGCAGATTTCTGACAGCCATCTCTTTTGAGTATACTTATTTCTGTTAATAAATCCATCTGAAAGTGAAATAGTCATTAAGAAAGGAAGTTAGCACTGCATCTCTGGGAAGCTGGAGCTATATATACATGTGTGACACATCCTGAGCTGTGTTAGTTATAGAGGCATAAAACAAGTGGAAAATTTCTGCTAAAACTAAAAGAAAAGCTGTATTTATATTTTGTTTATAAAAATACCATTTTAAAGCAAACTAATCAGAAATACATCTTTAGACTGAAAAATGTACATAATTTACATTCATATCAAGAAAACATAACGAAGCATTAACAAAATTTTGGCACTTTATTACTCTGGATATTTATTATTTGTATTTTTTTTAACTCTGTATTTTCTTTCTCTGGTGTCCCCAAATAATATGTATATGTTACATATGTAAATAAACATGTACAAAACATTGTAAGAATGCCTGAGTATATTCACTGTGAAACATGGTGGGAATTAACTTGATCACAGATTAATATCAGCAATTCTAAGCCTATTTAATGTTTTTTGATATTCAAAATTGTTTATTTTCAATGAAATTTTTATGAAACTTCTATTTTTTTCTACTTTACATTCAGATGAATCTTTTCTTTTTTTTTAGAGACAGAGTCTCACTTTATCGCCTTCAGTAGAGTGCCACGGCATCACAGCTCACAGCAACCTCCAACTCCTGGGCTTAGGCGATTCTCCTGCCTCAGCCTCCTGAGGTGACTGCTTACTTCTATATGGCAGCCAGTTACTTCTCTTAGGTGACCTTCTCTTAAGCTTACCAAAGTTGATTTTTTTATTACTTCTATATTCTGTGTTAAATGTTAGACCATCTCAATCATGCTCTCCAGATATGATGGAAATTTCTGGGGGATTTCTTGTCAAATGTTAACAAGTAGAAACTATTTCTTTTACGTTTCTTTTCATGAATAGGTTAGGACACCTATTAAGAAAAACATATCTGAAAAAGATGAAAATAGTTTTCCTACTCTGAAGGAAAGTTTAAAAGGATGGTCATACATCTATATCAGAACATGTACCTAATTCCTCTGGCATATTTTTTTTCTTTTTTTTTCATTCTACTCTTACTGGAGCAGATCAAGAGGATAGAAAACCCATCTCTTGGGTGGCGCCTGTGGCTCAGTGAGTAGAGTGCCAACCCATATACCGAGGGTGGCGGGTTAGAACCCAGCCCCAGTCAAACTGCAACAAAAACATAGCTGGGTGTTGTGGCAAGTGTCTGTAGTCCCAGCTACTCAGGAGGCTGAGGCAAGAGAAACGCCTAATCCCAAGAGCTGGAAGTTGCTGTGATCTGTGATGGCACATCACTCTACCGAGTGAGACTCTGTCTCTGAAAAAAAAAAAAGAAAAAGAAAAAGAAAACCCACCTCTTCTCTCTTTAAATATGAAAATATTGCTGACCTTAAATACAATAATTAAAGAGGCATCATCATAACTGAATGAATATGCTTTCCATTAAAGGACAAGTACTTGTGCTGAGAAGGGTGGAAAAACATATCAGTAAAAATACCTTGATTGTTCTATCATTTCTTTTCTTTTTTTTTTTTTTTTTGTTCTAGCATTTTAAAGAAACAAAAAAGAGTTCATAGGTATACAGAGTATATTGACAGGAAATAGCATCATTGTGTCAAATAAATACTTCACTCTCATGATACTGTAGCATTATTTATAATAGCTAATTTATAGTAACAGTCTAAGAGTCCTTTAAAAGAGGAATGAATACAACGAAAGTAGGATGGAATGGAACACTTACCAGAAAGAAAGAAATTTTGCCTTTTGCAACAACATAGATAAACTTAGAAGTCATTTGAAGTAATACAGGTGTGTGTGTGTGTATACACACACACATATATCTATATATACACATTTTTTTCTTTTTTCTATGACTCCCTTAACATGTGGAGTATAAAAAAGTTGGACATTATAGAAACAGAGAGTCAAATGGTGGTTAATCAGACCCTGGGGAGGAGGCATGTTGGCCAAAGGACATAGAATTTCAAGTTAGCCAGGAGAGGAATAAGTTCAAGAGATCTATTATATATATGGTGACTGTAGTTAGTAACAATGTAGTATGTACTTAAAAATTAGTAACAGTAGATTTTAGGTGTTTTTCCTGAAAAAAATATTCGCAGTAATAAATAGTTTATTTTGCCATTCCTGTATGTATACTTATATCAAAACATCATGTTGTATACATCATAAATACATGTACACACACTTCTTATTTTTCAATTTTTTATAAAAAGGGGGTTTAAGATGTAAACCAAAGAATAAGATCATAGCTGAGCTTGATCTCTGCTTATGTTTGAGGTGAGAGGCCCTGGAGTTTCAGAACTAATCACAGTGCCATCATTGAATAATAATACTGGGAGACACATCAAATTATATTTTTAAAAGTATATATAAAAATAAATATTAAAAAAACAATATTTCATTCGCAACACAAAATAGATTAGAGCTGCCTGAGGAAGAAGGTTAAGAGAATACTATCAAAGAGTTGAAATAGATTTGTTTTTTAGTGTTACTTCATTCATCCCTCACTACCTGGTAAGAGAAAAGGTGATTTCAGAAGCTTCTTTGTCTTGGGTTGCTGCTCCCTTGATGCTCCGTTGGAAAAGGATAAGTTCCTTCAGTGTCTTTTCCCATACAGGTATTAGAATATCTATATTACCAAAATTTGGTATACTTTGTTTGTTAAATTGTGCAGGTGTTACTTTTGACCATTTATTCTCTGTTTTTTACAAATTAATTAACCTTCTAAGCAGAATGCAAGCCTGGGACAATATTTACAAATATTTCAATTTAATGTAGTCTTTTTAAAAATCTACATAATCTTATCAAATTATGCAGAAAATATTATAAAATATTATATTTTATTTTATAAAATATAATATCCATTCACAATAAAAATTTTCAGGAAACTGAAGATAAAGCTATTATTGAAACATAATGCTTTCATGCTAAGATCAGCAGCAAAAATCAAGCTCATCTTAATGTGACTACACAACACCATAGTAAATGTATCATCCAGTGAAATAATGACATTTAAAAATATAAAATGGAAAACATTTTGAGAAAGAAAGAATAAAATGTTCTTTATTTGTAGATTGTCTATTTAGACAGTATGATTGTATACATAATACACAATAACAGCACAGATTTTAAAGATGTACAGAAAATCCAATAAATAATGCATAAGTTAAGTAATGCCGCAATAAACTAATAAGCACACAAAATTAACTTCATTTCTAAACATGGAAACTTAAAATGTCTACAATATCACCTTGATAGATTCAAAACATGAAATGTTGAGGTATAACTCTATTATGTACAATTATGTATAGAATCCCCTATGTTGAAGACTAAAAAATACTTATGAAAGAAATCATAGACGACTCAAGTAAGTGGAGACTAATACTCTATTCATGGATAGAAAAACTTAATATTGTACTGATTCCTCAGATTAATTTATAGATTTAACACCAACAACATTAATAAAATATTAGCAAGGATTTGTATAGATATTAAGACGATTATTCTAATTTTCTATAAAGGGAAAGGTATTAGAATACCCAAAATCATTTTGAAAAGTAAGAATATAGATGGAGGAATAACATTCCCTAATTTTAAAACTTGCTAGGAAACTATAAAATTTAAAAAATGTATTATTTGTGAAATAATAGACACTTTAATGAAAAAATAGAGTCCAGAAATAAGCTCATGCAACATGAAACTGATTTCTGGCAAAAGTGAAATACATTCAGGAAAGTAGTTTGTTTTTAATGCATTCAGGTAAGTAGATTTTTTTTTTTTCAACAAATCATGTTGGCAATCTGGACATTCATAGTAAAAACAAAACAAAATGAACAAACAATCAAAAAATAAAACAAGTCAAAAATAAAGAAGACAAAAAGCTTGACCGGATCCTATCTTTTAGCCAAAACTAAAGCAGTAAGTTTATCACATGTAAGTTTTTTTTAAATATAGATGGAAAACAGAAGAATTTTACTTCCAGAAGAAAATTTTAATCTGTATGAGAGATTGATAAGAGAATAAATGAACAAGTATAGACTTAGGAAACTATTTTCAGTTCCTGCATATATTGATTAATGAAATATGACTGGCACTTCTAGCTACCAACTATGACAACACACATGGATTGGTGGAAATTAGTAAGCTTGATTATTATATAACTCACTTTAAAATGACTTGTCCTTTATAACTATCATTCATGGCTCCCGTTGGCTTTTTCTGCCCTTAATATAAAATTTTAGCTGCTCTCTAAAATCTGTAATACTCCCTGGGGACAAATCAGTGGCAGTATTACTACACATGACACAGTAAAAAACAATGATGTCAGAATGTAGGCTCCTTTAAAGAATTTTACAGACAGGACAACAAATTTAGAAATTTTTTTGTTTTTGCAAGAATATAAGTAAATATAAGTTTACAATATAATTAATTTTAATTTGCTTAATTCTAAAAAAAAGTCAATTACCCCTTTTGTACCATTATCTGGATGTCCCAATGTATATAAAGTCATATCACAAAAAAAAGTAAAAAAGAAGTAAGAGAAAACTATATTGTTGCCTCATACTATCAAAAATTAATACTATCTTTTTATTTTTGATCTCCCCATTATTGTTTAAATCCTTAGTACTGACTCCAAGGCGTATGGTGCTGATGACCTTGCAAATTATCAAGAATGATGCTGTCTTGAGATAAGAAGGGAATGCTTCCATTACTTTTTAGGAAGACAGACCTGGTAGCTGACTTTTGCAAGCAGAATTTCTGTGTAGTGTGCAAGTGGAAGCCAATTTGCTATAGTTTAAAGAATCAATTAAGAAGAGAAATTGTCTTTAGACAACACCTAAGGAAGATTGTCTGTGAGGGAGAAGAAAGATATCTAATAGGAGTAAGCCAGCAGAAAGTAAGCGATTAAAAAAAGAGAATAATAAATAGACTTTTGTAAATGTGAAAGGCCTAATGCAATAGAGTCTTAGGTATTGGGACTATTAGTCTTAGAAATGAGCCAAATCAGCTTTTACATTGTAAGAGGAGGAAATTCTAAAAATATATATCCCCATATTGGTAAATTACTGTTAGGTTAGAGGTCAGTGAGAGGATGAAGGAGTTCTTGATCAATTGCTTCTGTCTTGTGTGTGAAACAATACATAATTCAACTGGGAAGATTTAGGATTGCAAAAAAAAAAAAAAAAAAAAAGCTACTAAGAAGAAGGAAGAGTGAGAGATAAGTAAGAAAATATGGAATGATTACTGACCTGGTTGGAAATGCTGAGAAGATTTGGACAATCAGGTTAGCAGCCTTGTTAAGTATGACAAAGAAAATTTTTCCTAAAGAAATGTTAGAGAGTTTTTATATAGTGGGACGGCCCATTACAATTTTAGTTTATAATATTCAATATCAACAGCTAGTTAATTTGTTAATAAAATTATAATGTATCAATTTATAAATTCAATGCAATATATCATCATATAATAATCACATATTAAGATATTTGGTGTATAGTACAATATTAAGAAAAAAATAAGTCTCATGGCTCTCTATATGATGTGATTTCAACTAAACATAAAGAAATTATATGTACAAAAGAAAAATTGTAAGAATTATATCAGATAATAGCATTTATCACCATTAAGATGTAAATTCCAATGAGGCCACAGACTTGTTTTTTATGCAAACATGTTTGGCATTTAATACAGAACTAAATTAGGAAAATTTTCTAAACAACTTTATTAAGGCATGATTGCAATATAACAATCTGTACATATTTACTGTATATGCCTCAATGAGTTTGAGTTTGCCTCAATGATGTACACAACTGTGACATCATCACTACCATAAAGACCATAAAAATAACACTTCCCAAAGTTTCCTTATTGCCTTATTATTGACACCATTATTATTTTGTGTATCACGTGCAGTAACACTTAATGTGAGATCTACTCTCTTAGTAAATTTTAAGTATGCACCAGGTCCTTGAGTAACGTTGTTTTGTTCAACATGATTTCAATACAATGTAGATGAGAAAAAAAATTCACTTCTGTCTGGGGTCATGCCATGTGAGGTTTGCATATTCTTACCATGTCTGGGTGGGTTTCCCCCAGGTATTCTGGTTTCTTTCCACATTCCAAAGAGTTGAAATTTAGGTTACCTGGTGCATCTACATCATCCCAAATGTGAATGAATGTGTGTGGCATCCTGTCCAGGGATCATCTGCACTCTTAACTGGAATAAGTGAGTTGGAAAAGAAGTGAATGGATGAATACAAAATATTATAAATAAAAAATTATAACATCTGTAATAATCATACAAATGCTTTTGATGATAACAAACATAATTCTAGAGTGTTTAGTAAGCCTGTTGTGTTTCTGATTGATTTTGAGCTTCCTAGTGATAGGAGGTGCTCCTTACAATTCCCCCTTGCCAACATTTATTCCTTGATATAATTCATGACCATAATTGCTGTCACGCAATAATTCATTACAATTTGAGTAAATAATTATCCTATCTGTTTTTATTATCTCAAATTCAGCTATAGATCACATTTATTTCAATGTTTAGTATTTTGGGATTTGGGATCTTTATTTAGTAGTTTGGTGATATTTCTGTGACCAGAAGTAGTCTATAGGAATTTAGTAATTGTTTATGCCATTTAGCCTATGGTAAAATTTAGTTTCATTCTACATTTAGTTTCATTTTACTTACAGCCAGTTTTTAAGAACCGGTTGATGATGTTAAGACAGGGCTTGCTGTGTAATACAGCATTAGTGGCTATAGGAACTATGCTGTAGGGTTCGTATTCACACCTTGTTTCTCTTGCATCACTGGAACTTTATGTGCTTTAACCATCACCTCCCAGTCTCCCTTCTTCTTTTCCCTATCAACCAGCTACTCTAGTTTATATTTCATCTATAAGTGAGATCACACAGGACTGATCTTTCTGTGTCTTTCTTATTTAATTAGCAGAATGTTTTCTAGGTTAAATGAAAGAATATATCTGTGTTCAAGGAGACTGTATGTACCTTTCAATTGCTTTTACGCAATGCTTTTTAAACTACGTTCACTGAGATTTTCCTTTTGTCATAATAAATAAGTGTTGGTGAGTAGTAGGAAAGTATAACATCAAAATCATATTTCTTGGTTGTTAGAGGGGACAAATACATTCTCAAGACATGACTTTTAACTGTGTCATCTTTTGGAGAAAAATATTAAATTTTGATAAAAATGTATGATTGGTGTGAGCTACACACTAACTGTAGGAAAATTTTAGTTAATGGATTAGGAAAGCAAATGCTATATACAAATTCTTCTTTATTCACAAGATTAGAAAATACCTTAGACTAGGAAAAAATTCAATTAGAACAAACAACAAAAAAATCCACTAAAGTGCTATCTCTGTTTGTGATGTTTTTGCCAAGGAATTTGGTACCTCTGAACAACTTATTTAAATTTATAAAATGTGAAGAAGTTACCAAATGATTTTTAGTGTTTGTTTCTGTTTTCTGTTCTGTAGTAAAACTCCCTTTTAAGAATATGGTAATTTCACAATTCAAAATACACATGTTCCATTAAAAATGTACTTTTGTGATTTTTTAATAATGTGCTTATTTTATTAGTAAAGGTTTAGCCTCAAAAGGGCAGAATTTATATCTGATTTTTTTATGATTTATTGCCAATCATTACTACAAGTGTCAAAAATTAAATATTTTAACTGTTACTAAGAATATTCCATTATATAAAAATTTCCTTCGTAACAAAAAAGAAAAAGTTTTCAATAATTACCTATAATCTGATTCTTGTAACACATTATTCTAAATTTAATTCAGATTATGAAAATTACTAACTCTTTGAGGGGAGGCGGAGCGAGATGGCAGCCGAGTAACAGCTTCCTTGCATCTGGGCACCGTGAGTCTGGGGATATAGGATTCCAGGTATCTCTGGCTGGTAGGAACTGCCTATCATCACTCCTATGAGGATACAGAGAGTCAGCGAGAGACTTCTGGACCCCAAGAGGAGGACTAAAACAGTGGAAAACCGGCAAGTGGTCGCGTGTGTTCAATCCGTCTAAACCCGCCGGCAACTGTAAGTTCAGTAGTAGCGAGACTGCAAACCAGAAAGGCCTTACCTGTGAACTGTTTTGATGTCCTTGGGCTTGGCACTGAGTTGAACTGCCCTGGGGAAGGCCTGAGCGAGAGTGCGGAGAACTTTGGCCGTTGTCTAGGGCCCCAGTCTGAGCCGCTGAGCCAGATGGAGCTAATAGTGTTTGGCGGTGGGTCACACGGATCCATTGTCAGTGATCTACCCCGGCAACCTCCGCCCTCAGGGTCGCAGAGCTAGAAATGGGTGGGAGCTTGTAACCCAGCAACCAAGTAGCCTAAGGGTGGGGTCTGAGCCGCCTTGCAGCCCTAACCCTCAGGGGCAGAGTGAGACCGGTTTTGGCACACTGGGTAAGTGGATAGCCACTTCAGCAGTGATTCCAGCGAGAAAGCTGGGAAAGCTTCTGCTCAGCAAGTTTACAAGTTCAAAGTGCCTTTTAAGTGGGCTGAAGAGAGATTTAGGATGTCTACCTGCTGGGGTTTGAGAAATCAGCAGCCTCCAGTCGTATCAGAACTGTGACTAACATCTCATACCCCAGAAGACCACGTGTTGCCCAGACAATATTCAATAATATATACAAACTGCTTTGTTTTTGGTTGTGTATTTTTTTCTTTTTTTTGTTTGTTTTTTTTGTTTGTTTATTTTGACGTTGTTGATATTCTTCTGTTTTTTAATTTCAATCTTTTCCATACAGATCCCTTTTTCTTTCTCAATTTTTCTAGCATAATTATAATTTCCCATTGCTGCCTTTTTCAATAACTACAATGTCATTTTTGCTAGTGTTTCTACCGCTATCATTTGGTTTTTCACCCAATTGTATCCCCGTAAAGTTTTCTGTTTGCTTGTTTTGGTTTGATTTATAGCATTTTTGTCTTTCCTCTCTACTTGGTGGAGGTGGGGTACTGTGTCTGATCAGGTTAGCAAAGAGCTGCTGACCTCAAGGGAACCACCCAACTGGGCACTCTCAGAAGGTGGGGTTTTTTAAGGTTGTGTCAAAGTACCCTACTGTACACCTATATTGCCCTGTCTCCCTCTTTCTGTACCTCACTTCTTTTTGTCAATATTCCTTATCCCCAACCCCTCTCCTTTCTCTATCTTTCTTTTTTTTCTTATCACTTGGTCCGCCTTTCTTTCATTCCTTTTTTGCTCTTCAACCTTCTCACCCTTCTGGTCCTGTAACCCTTAGTCCACAGGCACAAAAACTTAAAGAGCAAGAGGAAGTGAAAGGAAAATTAGGGCAAGGAAACAGATAAAAGAAATCACTCATGAGGAAGAATCAGCAGAAAACTCCAGGCAACATGAAGAACCAGTCCAGAACAACCCCGCCAAGGGACCATGAGGTAGCTACTGTAGAGGATTCCACCTATACAGAAATGTTAGGAATGACAGAAAGGGAATTTAGAATACACATGTTGAAAACAATGAAAGAAATGATGGAAACAATGAAGGAAACTGCTAATAAACTGGAAAATAACCAAAAGGAAATCCAAAAACAGAATCAAATCAGAGATAAACGATATGAAGAATATAAAAAGGATATAGCAGAGCTGAAGGAAATGAAACAGTCAATCAGGGAACTTAAAGATGCAATGGAAAGTATCAGCAACAGGTTAGACCATGCAGAAGAAAGAATTTCAGAGGTAGAAGACAAAGTTTTTGAGATAACTCAGATAGTAAACGAGGCAGAAAAGAAGAGAGAGAAAGTAGAACGTTCACTGTCAGAATTATGGGACTTTATGAAGCGTTGCAACATACGAGTTATAGGAATTCCAAAAGGGGAAGAAGAATGCCCCAGAGGAATGGAAGCCATACTAGAGAATATTATAAAAGAAAATTTCCCAAACATCACCAAAGATTCTGACACACTGCTTTCAAAGGGCTATCGGACCCCAGGTCGCCTCAACTCTAATCGAGCTTCTCCAAGACACATTGTGATGAACCTGTCCAAAGTCAAGACAAAAGAAAAGATTCTGCAAGCTGCCAGGAGTAAGCGCCAGTTGACCTACAGGGGCAAATCCATCAGAGTGACTGCAGACTTCTCTAATGAAACTTTCCAAGCAAGAAGACAATGGTAATCTACCTTTAATCTACTTAAACAGAACAATTTTCAGCCCAGAATTCTGTACCCTGCTAAGCTAAGCTTCAAAATTGACGGAGAAATCAAATCATTTACGGATATACTAACATTGAGGAAATTTGCCACAACAAGACCAGCTCTACAGGAAATACTTCAACCTGTTCTGCACACTGACCACCACAATGGATCAGCAGCAAAGTAAGAACTCAGAAATCAAAGGACAGAACCTAACCTCCACACTGATGCAAAAGATAAAACTAAGCAATGGACTCTCACCAAGTAAGACGAATAGAATGCTACCACACTTATCAATTATCTCCATAAATGTTAATGGCTTGAATTCCCCACTGAAGAGACATAGATTGGTTGACTGGATTAAAAAACACAAGCCATCCATTTGCTGTCTGCAAGAAACACACCTGGCTTCAAAAGACAAATTAAAGCTCCGAGTCAAGGGTTGGAAGATAATTTTTCAGGCAAATGGAACTCAGAAGAAAAGAGGAGTTGCAATCTTATTTTCAGATACATGTGGATTTAAAGCAACTAAAGTCAAAAAAGACAAAGATGGTCACTTTATATTGGTCAAGGGAAAACTACAACAAGAAGACATTTCAATTCTAAATATTTATGCACCCAATTTAAATGCTCCCAGATTCTTGAAACAGACCTTACGCAGTCTGAGCAATATGATATCTGATAATACCATCATAACAGGGGACCTTAACACTCCTCTTACAGAGCTGGACAGATCCTCTAAACAGAAATTAAACAAAGATATAAGAAATTTAAATTAGACCCTAGAACAACTATGCTTGATAGACGCATATAGAACACTCCACCCCAAAGACAAAGAATATACATTCTTCTCATCACCCCATGGAACATTCTCCAAAATTGATCATATCCTGGGACACAAAACAAATATCAACAGAATCAAAAGAATTGAAATTTTACCTTGTATCTTCTCAGACCATAAGGCACTAAAGGTGGAACTCAACTCTAACAAAAATGCTCGACCCCACCCAAAGGCATGGAAATTAAACAATCTTCTGTTGAATAACAGATGGGTGCAGGAAGAAATAAAACAGGAAATCATTAACTTCCTTGAGCATAACAACAATGAAGACACAAGCTACCAAAACCTGTGGGATACTGCAAAAGCAGTTTTGAGAGGAAAATTCATCGCTTTAGATGCCTACATTCGAAGAACAGAAAGAGAGCACATCAACAATCTCACAAGAGATCTTATGGAATTGGAAAAAGAAGAACAATCTAAGCCTAAACTCAGTAGAAGAAAAGAAATATCCAAAATCAAATCAGAGATCAATGAAATTGAAAACAAAAGAATCATTCAGAAAATTAATGAAACAAGGAGTAGGTTTTTTGAAAAAATAAATAAAATAGATAAACCATTGGCCAGACTAATGAGAAATAGAAAAGTAAAATCTGTAGTAACCTCAATCAGAAACAATAAAGGGGAAATAACAACTGATGCAACAGAGATACAAGAGATCATCTCTGAATACTACCAAAAACTCTATGCCCAGAAATTTGACAATGTGAAGGAAATGGATCAATATTTGGAATCACACCCTCTCCCTAGACTTAGCAAGGAAGAAATAAACCTCCTGAACAGACCAATTTCAAGCAATGAGATCAAAGAAACAATAAGAAATCTTCCAACTAAAAAATGCCCTGGTCCAGATGGCTTCACTCCAGAATTCTATCAAACCTTCAAGGAAGAGCTTATTCCTGTACTGCAGAAATTATTCCAAAAAACTGAGGAAGAAGGAATCTTCCCCAACACTTTCTATGAAGCAAACATCACCCTGATACCAAAACCCGGAAAAGACCCAAACAAAAAGGAGAATTTCAGACCAATCTCACTCATGAATATAGACGGAAAAATTCTCAACAAAATCCTAGCCAATAGATTACAGCTTATCATCAAAAAAGTCATTCATCATGATCAAGTAGGTTTCATCCCAGGGGTGCAAGGCTGGTTTAACATACGCAAGTCCATAAACGTGATCCACCATATTAACAGAGGCAAAAATAAAGATCACATGATCCTCTCAATAGATGCAGAAAAAGCATTTGATAAAATCCAGCATCCTTTTCTAATTAGAACACTGAAGAATATAGGCATAGGTGGCACATTTCTAAAACTGATTGAAGCTATCTATGACAAACCCACAGCCAATATTTTACTGAATGGAGTAAAACTGAAAGCTTTTCCTCTTAGAACTGGAACCAGACAAGGTTGTCCTCTGTCACCTTTACTACTCAACATAGTGCTGGAAGTTCTAGCCAATACAATTAGGCAAGACAAGGAAAGAAAGGGAATCCAAATGGGAGCAGAGGAGGTCAAACTCTCCCTCTTTGCTGACGACATGATCTTATACTTAGTGAACCCCAAAGACTCAACCACAAGTCTCCTAGAAGTCATCAAAAAATACAGTAATGTTTCAGGATATAAAATCAATATCCACAAGTCAGTAGCCTTTGTATACACCAATAACAGTCAAGATGAGAAGCTAATTAAGGACACAACTCCCTTCACCATAGTTTCAAAGAAAATGAAATACCTAGGAATATACCTAACGAAGGAGGTGAAGGACCTCTATAAAGAAAACTATGAACTCCTCAGAAAGGAAATAGCAGAGGATATTAACAAATGGAAGAACATACCATGCTCATGGATGGGAAGAATCAACATTGTTATAATGTCTATACTTCCCAAAGCAATCTACCTATTCAATGCCATTCCTATCAAAGTACCTACATCGTACTTTCAAGATTTGGAAAAAATGATTCTGTGTTTTGTATGGAACCGGAAAAAACCCCGTATAGCTAAGGCAGTTCTTAGTAACAAAAATAAAGGTGGGGGCATCAGCATACCAGATTTTAGTCTGTACTACAAAGCCATAGCGCTCAAGACAGCATGGTACTGGCACAAAAACAGAGACATAGACACTTGGAATCGAATTGAACA
The DNA here is from genome assembly GCF_027406575.1 of Nycticebus coucang. NCBI lineage: Eukaryota > Metazoa > Chordata > Mammalia > Primates > Lorisidae > Nycticebus > Nycticebus coucang. Next base: position 42,196,706 of record NC_069794.1, on the reverse strand, counting down.
CCAAGAAATGAAACTAACATCTTACAACCACCTAATCTTCGATAAACCAAACAAGAACTTACCTTGGGGGAAAGACTCCCTATTCAATAAATGGTGTTGGGAGAACTGGATGTCTACATGTAAAAGACTGAAACTGGACCCACACCTTTCCCCACTCACAAAAATTGACTCAAGCTGGATAAAGAACTTAAATTTAAGGCATGAAACAATAAAAATCCTCCAAGAAAGCATAGGAAAAACACTGGAAGATATTGGCCTGGGGGAAGACTTCATGAAGAAGACTGCCATGGCAATTGCAACAACAACAAAAATAAACAGATGGGACTTCATTAAACTGAAAAGCTTCTGTACAGCTAAGGAGACAATAACCAAAGCAAAGAGACAACCTACACAATGGGAAAGGATATTTGCATATTTTCAATCTGACAAAAGCTTGATAACTAGGATCTATAGAGAACTCAAATTAATCCACATGAAAAAAGCCAACAATCCCATATATCAATGGGCAAAAGACATGAATAGAACTTTCTCTAAAGACGACAGACGAATGGTTAACAAACACATGAAAAAATTTTCATCATCTCCATATATTAGAGAAATGCAAATCAAAACATCCCTGAGATATCATCTAACCCCAGTGAGAATGGCCCACATCACAAAATCTCAAAACTGCAGATGCTGGCGTGGATGTGGAGAGAAGGGAACACTTTTACACTGCTGGTGGGACTGCAAACTAGTACAACCTTTCTGGAAGGAAGTATGGAGAAACCTCAAAGCACTCAAGCTAGACCTCCCATTTGTTCCTGCAATCCCATTACTGGGCATCTACCCAGAAGGAAAGAAATCCTTTTATGATAAGGACACTTGTACTAGACTGTTTATTGCAGCTCAATTTACAATTGCCAAAATGTGGAAAGAGCCTAAATGCCCACCAACCCAGGAATGGATTAACAAGCTGTGGTATATGTATACCATGGAATACTATTCAGCTATTAAAAGAAATGGAGACTTTACATCCTTCATATTAACCTGGATGGAAGTGGAAGACGTTATTCTTAGTAAAGCATCACAAGAATGGAGAAGCATGAATCCTATGTACTCAATCTTGATATGAGGACAATTAGTGACAATTAAGGTTATGGGGGGGGAAGCAGAAAGAGGGATGGAGGGAGGAGGGTGGGGCCTTAGTGTGTGTCACACTTTATTGGGGCAAGACATGATTGCAAGAGGGACTTTACCTAACAATTGTAATCAGTGTAACTGGCTTATTGTACCCTCAATGAATCCCCAACAATAAAAAAAAAAAAAAAAGAGCTCCCGTCATATCTAGAAGCAATGCTGTGGGTCAAAAACAAAATCCAAATCTGTTTTCATTTGAAAAATGGGTAAGACAAGGAGAAAAGCCAGGAACTGAAAATGTATAAGACTTGAGAGGGAAGGAAAGAATAAGAGTGAAAACCAAGCAAATGTCCCCATCCAATAGTGAAAGAAGTTGTCTGTCACGTGGTGTGGGGCAGAGAATGAGCACTTCTTATGTAGCCATTTTCTTATTAGTGACTTAATGGGCATCCAGAATGCAAATGTCTAAAACATATTTAAACACCACAAAATAGCTTGAAGCAGAGCTAGAGTGATATTTGACCACCAGCACAAATCTTAAAAAGAAACTTAAAAACTATTATAAAAATTATTTTTTTTAATTCACGTTCCTGGTTTGTACACTTATTTGTAAACCAAATCATTCTTTTAAAGAAACAAAATACTGCTTTGTCTAACCATTGCAATCGGTGTAACCTGGCTTATTGTACCCTCAATGAATCCCCAACAATAAAAAAAAATAAAAAAGAAACAAAATACTAAAAACAAAAAAAAAAAAAAAAGAAAATTACTAACTCTTTATTTCAGCAAGATCATTTAATACATGTTATTCCAGTGCCCTTAAAAGGCTAGTAAAACCCTTGTATGCATCTTTTCTCATTTCTTTTTCTTTACAAGCTTCCCAAAATGATCACATAGTTTGAAAATACTGAAGCAGTCAAATAAATCATTGTATTTAATTATTCAGCAGATACTTGTTGAATGCTATTATGTGTCAGCAATATGATAGGCATTAAGAAAAAAATCAAAGAAGAATAAGTCATGCTATTTGCCCTTGACATGTATTCAGCCTCATAGGTAAGAAAAGGACATGATGAAGCACAGTCTATTGTTATGAGTACTGAAAAAGGACAATGGAAAGATAGTTTTTACATCAAGTGCAGTGTCTCAAGAAGATTAGGAATAAAATCTTTGACAAAGAATTATTTATGTCTATCCATGAAGGATCAGTAAGTATCTCAGTCAAAGAAAAAAGAGGCAATTATGATCAGAGGCCAAAAAAAACAATGACATATAAGGGAAAACAATCATTCTCCAAGAAAGAGTCTCAGCATACCTGGATGAGTTGAAATGAAGAAAGTAAAATTAGAGGAAAATATGATTTGGTCTCATGACTCCTATGTAGGTGATCCACATTATTAGCCAAACCAATGAGAGTGAAGGACATTGCTGTTAATAATTATGTTAAGGAATGACATAAACTGAGACTTCTGTAGGGAGGCTCAGTCTTCTGATCACATTGGCCATCAGTCACATAAATTAAATGTTTCAATTATGTAGACAATGTAAAAAAAAAAAGCATATTTTTATCCAGAAATTTCATATGCCAATTCTAATAAAATTGTGGAGACAATTCCCCATCAGTATTTACACATCTTCTTGTCAGTGGCTACATGACTGTCCCTTGTATGGGGGTGTGTGTGTTCCCTGCCTCACCCTGCCCTGGCAAAACACTCAAAGGATCCCCCAGAATGAGTCACAGTGCAAGTCACGATTGTCTCAATTTGTCTACATTCACTTTCCGTGGAGATAAAGGACAGTGAGAGAGCTCAGACACAGCCCACCTGGGCCCCCGCCTGTCACGCCCAGGACCCTGAACGCTGCTGCTGGCTGTGCCAAAGTTCCAGTTTCCCCAAGAAGACCCTGAACGCTGCTGCTGGCTGTGCCAAAGTTCCAGTTTCCCCAAGAAGACTTGAGAATTTGTCACCAAAGGATGGTTACAGTGGACTTCTCAAAGCACAGAATCGGGCTGCCCCAGACCTGACTCTTCCTACCAGACGTTGGTCTGCTGGCTACTTGCAAGAGAGGGACTGTCCTGTCCCTGCCCGCCCATCCCTCCCACCCCGATGCAGACCCTTCCCTGCCCCAGCCCCTTTCGGGTCAGATGTAGGGTGCACACCTGCAACCATGGAATTCCCGTGGGAGAGCCACAGAAGGCCTTCCCAGCATTCCCACCCACATCTGTGTTCTTCATTCCACGGCTTTGAATTCAGAGCCTGGAGCCATCTGTTAGTCCTGTGGACATGGGCTCCTGCCTCCCCTCTGCCTCCAATGAACAGTGCAGGGTGGCTTCAAGTGACCCAGGCTACAGGGCTGTCATAGAGGCCAGAACCCATCGTCTTCCTGGGGCTGGAACCAACTGCCCATTCTAGGACAAACACTCCATCAAGGCTGGGTGCAGTGGCTCATGTCTGTAAGCCTAGCACTTCGGACGGGTGAGGTGGGAGAAGAATCACTTGAGGCCAGGAGCCAAACCCGGACTGGGCGAACCCTCATCTCTACAGAAAACAAAGCAACTAGTTGGGGATCCCAGCTAATGTGGAAGGATCATTTGAGCTCACGTGTTCAAGGCTGCAAGGACCTACAGTCACTCCAGCCTGGGCGACAGAGGGAGACCCTGTCTCTAGAAAAAAAAAAAAAAAAAAGAAAAGAAAAAAAAATTCATTTTAAGTATAGGGTACTGTTTACAAGAGTGAGGAAAGTTTGGAAGTTTCTAACCATTTAAATTGGTTAGAACTCCTACCCATTGAAAACATATAGGGGCGGCGCCTGTGGCTCAGTCGGTAAGGCGCTGGCCCCATATACTGAGGGTGACGGGTTCAAACCTGGCCCCGGCCAAACTGCAACCAAAAAATAGCCGGGCGTTGTGGTGGGCGCCTGTAGTCCCAGCTACTCGGGAGGCTGAGGCAAGAGAATTGCTTAAGCCCAGGAGTTGGAGGTTGCTGTGAGCTGTGTGAGGCCACGGCACTCTACCAAGGGCCATAAAGTGAGACTCTGCCTCTACAAAAAAAAGAAAAAAAAAAAGAAAACATACAACAAATAAACATACACACTTATTACACCAATAAACACAACACATGACTCAGAAAAAAAGTGAGTCATGGATTTGAGCAGAATGGGTGTCATAGACACCACCCAAAAAGCCCTGCAGTGACTACTTTCATGGGATCTTGGCAGCTGGGGGGGAAACAAAACCGTCTGACCACAGTGCCACATTTCCTTGAGGCTCCGGCCATACACTATAGCCAAGCCCCTGGCCCACATAGTTTGAACATTGTCATTTGACTCTGTGGCCCTGCTTCTGAGGTTTTCGCACTGTTGCCTGGTCCCATGGCTCTATCTGCACAGTTTTTGCTCTGCTATCAGAACCCATAGCCTTGCAGCCAAATCTCTCATTCACCACTTGCTGGGAACCACCACCACAGTTCAACATTCCACTAAGGATTCCCTAATCTTGAGCTGCCATTGCATCTAGACCAGATTGGAGCAAACATCTACAGCCCTGACACCCATGACAACCATCTAGATAGCTGCCACTGCCACAGGGAGTTTCAGGAAGACCAATCTCCTGCAATGCCAGCCTCACGGAGAGTGACTCATCTAGCCATCTACCTGAGCTTTAAATGGCAGCCTATTCTATTCCATAGATCATTATCTCTATTTTTGCACCAGTACCATGCTGTTTTGACCACTGCAGCCTTATAGTATAACCTAAAGTCTGGCAATATGATGCCTCTAGATTTGTTTTTATTTCTTAGAATTGCATTAGCTATTTGTTTTTTTTCTAGTCTATATGAAATGAAGTATTATTTTTTCAAGTTCTTCGAAGTATAACATTGGTGCTTTGATAGAAATAACATTAAATCTGTAGATCACTTTGGGTAGCATGACATTTTAACAATGTCGATTCTTCCCAATTATGAGCATGGTATGTTCTTCTATTTGTTAACATTTTATGCTATTTCTTTTATCAGGGTTTCATAATTCTATCCATAGAGCTCCTTCACATCTTTTGTTAGACATATTCTCAGGTATTTCCTCTTCTTTGAAGCTTCTGTGAAGGGTATTATGTTTTGGATTTGATACTCAGCCTGATTGTTATTGGATTATATGAAGGCTTCTGACTTGTGGACATTGATTTTATGTATTCCTTGATCACTTTCGGAAACCTTGTGCTTGGGTCCCTGGTGTTTTCTAAATATGAGACTGCATTATCAGCAAAGAGTGAAAGTTAGACCTCCTTTACCCCATTTGAATACCTTTGATCTCCTTTTATTACTTGACTGCACTGACTAGAACTTCCAGCACTATGTTGAATAGCAGTGGTGATAGCAGACATCCTTCTCTGGTTCCAGTTCTAAGTGGAAATGCTTTTAATTTTATTCCATTTAGTAGAATATTAGCTGTGGGTTTGTTGTAGATGGCCTCTATCAGTTTAAGAAATGTCTCATCTATGTCTGTACTCAAAAGAAAAAAAAAAAAACTTGTTTTACCATGAGGACATTTGCATTAGAATGTTCATTGAAGCTCAATTCATAATCACCAAGATGTGGAATCAACCCAAGTGCCCATCAATCCATGAATGGATTAATAAACTATGGTATATGTATACCATGGAACACTATTCAGTAATAAAAAGATAGAGACTTTACAGCTATTGTATTAATCTGAATGGAGTTGAAGAGCATTCTTCTTAGTAAAGTATCACAAGATGGAAAAACAAGTACCCAATATACTTAATACTAATATGAAATGAATTGGTAAACAACTACATGTTCACATGTAGTTTCATTAATTGTGAAAAACAGAATTAATTTCAAGTGATGGGGCCAGGTGAGAGACATGATAAACTCGCACCTAATTGGAACAATATAAGGATTATTGCACACCCCTTGGGTGAAGGATTCAACTTGAACTTGAACTTTACCTAACAAACACAAAAAAATGTAACCCTCATATTACCCTCAATGTGTACCCTCATATTAATTTGAAATAATTTTTTTAAAAAGAAATGAATTTTAAAGAAAGAAATAATGGATGGCACAAATAAATGGAAAATCCTCCTATGCTCAAAGATTGACAGAACCTTGAAAGGTTTTGGTGTTACCAGATGAGGGGATCATAGCATGAGTGAGGAATGAAGGGGCTTGACATAAAGTCTATGTTGGGGGACTAAGGAACTCTGGGAGAAGCCCTCCTGAGTTAACCTAGGATCTATATTTATTATGATAAAGCAGGAACCAGTAGTTAAAAGTTATTTATCAGACAACATCACTAAAAAGGGGGAACATGGAAAGTGTCAGACAGAATGACAATTCTGTCTGCAAATTTGTTTTGCAAAATCTCAGACCTTAAGTAAAACCTCTGCCTCCAGTGTCAAGAGACCTTTGGAATCTAGAGAATCTTTTCCATAACCATTAGGCCTGGTACTGCCACACCTCACATATACTTTCTTCCTTGGAGGCCAGTTTTCTGATCTCCTGCACATACACAACTCACATGCCATTTTCATGATTCTCCAGGTCTCTCAAGCAGAAAGTGAGCTTCACTCTAAAGATCAGAGATCAGTTTCCCCAACAGAATATGTAGGGAAACTGTTCATCCCCTACAGAATCCATTAGGGGAAACTTTCCATACAGCCAAAAGTGATTTATAGACTCCATGCAATCCCCCCCCAGAATACCAATACCATATTCAAAGGTCATATGTTCAAAGAAGCATAGAAAAAATAATTCTATGGTCAAAGCAAACTTAAGCAGAAGGAACAAAACTGAAATCATGGCATTACATTAGTTCAAATTGTGCTACCAAGCTGTAGTAATCAAAATAGCACATTACTAGGGTAAAAGTAGAGACAGACCAATGAAACAGAATGAAGAACCCAGGAATAAAACCCTCTACCTACAACAATCTGATCCTTGACAAAACAGACAACATAAACTGGGGAAATGTAGCCCTATTCAATAAATTGTGCTGGGAAAACTGGATAGTCATATGCAGAATAATATAATAGGAGCCCTATCTCTTGCCATATATACAAATAAATTATACATAGGAAAAAGAATAGGTGTAAATCATGACACCATAAATATTCCCAAGAAAACACAGGAAAAACTCTTGGTCTAGTAAAGAATTTGTGATCCCAAAGGCAAATATAGCAATAAAAAAAGTAAATTAATGGGACTTAATTAAGTTAACAGTATTTAGCAAAGCAAAAGAAATAATCAACAAACAGATAAGCTAAAGAATGGGAGAAATATTTGCAATATATACATCTACTAAAGGGCTAGTATCCAGAATCTACAAAGAACTCAAACAAATCAGGCAGAAACAAACAATCCACCTCGTTAAAAGTGAGTAAAGACATGAACTAAAGTTTTTCAAAAGACGGTACACACATGACTAGCAAAAATTAAAATATATATATTCAACATCACTAATAATTGAGGAGTTGCAAATTAATATCACAATGAAATAACAACTCATTCCTGCCCGAATGGCCTTTATTAAAAAGTCAAAAATCAATTGATACTGGCATGGATGAAGAGAGAAAATTTATGGCTGAGTGACTGAAAATTTGTTCAATCTCTATGAAAAACATTGTAGAGATTCTTTGAAGAAATAAATGTCGATTTACCACTCTACCCAGCTTTCTCACTACTGCGGATCTACCCAAAGAAGAGAAGTTATTTCATCAAAAAGACACCTGCACTCAGATGTGAATGTGATGTTTTAACACAGTCATAAGATGTGTAATAATCAACTTAGAGTAATTAGGTTGTCTACCACATCTATCATTTATCATTTCTTTATATCAAGAACATTCCAATTGCACTTTAAGTTATTTTAAAATATGCAATAACTTATTGTTAACTATAGTTAAGTTGTGCCATCAAATATTAGGTCTTTTTCATTTTTTATAACTATATCTTTTGCACTCACAAGAACACAAATGAGGAAAAGATAGCTTCTTCAATAAATAGTGCTGGGAAATAGGATATTCTACGCAGATTCGAACTGGATCCATGTCTCTCACTGAATTCAAATATCAACTCAAAGGCCAGGTGTGGTGGCTCATGCCTATAAGCCAAGCACTCTGGGAGACCGAGGCAGGTAGATTGCCTGAACTCACAGTTTCGAGATCAGCCTGAGCAAGAGCGAGACCCCATCTCTATAAATGGTCAGGCATTGTGGCAGGTGCCTGTAGTTCCAGCTACTCAGGAGGTCAAGACAGGAAAATTGCTTGAGCTCAAGAGTTTAAGGTTGCTGTGAGCTGTGATGCCATAGCACTCTACCAAGGATGGCAAATGAAACCCTGATTCAAAAAAAAAAAAAAAAATCAATTCAAGATGGATTAAAGATTTAAACATAATACCATAAACTGTAAAACTAGTGGAAGATAATATAGAGAAACACTTTATGAAATGGGTCTAGGCAAAGTTTTTTTTTTTTTGTCTGAGATCTCAAAAGCAAATACAACACAACGAAAATAGTCAGATGGAACTATATTAAACTCGAACATTTTTGTATAGCAAAGGAAACAATACTGAAGAGACAACCTGTTGGATAAGAAAAAATATTTGCACACTATTCCTCTGACAAAGGACTGATACATAGAATATATTAGGAACATAAACTAATCAATAGAAAAGTCCCAAATAATTTCCAAAAGAAGACATAGAGATGGCTAATAAGTATATGAACAAAATGCTCAACATGATTAATTATCAGAAAAACAAAAATCAAAACCAGAATGAGATCTGAAACCTGTCATAAGATCTATTATTGAAAAGGTATATTGCTCGAAATGTAAATTAATACAGCCACTATGAAAAAAGATTCAGAAATTTCTTAGGAAGCATTAGAGTATTACCTTCTTGAGAGAAGAAACCTTACTTTTGTTTGCATCTTGCAAGGCCTTGGCAGTTAAATCCATATACTAGAACAAAAATTTCAGCCAATAAAACTGACTATCAGGCTTTTGACAAAGAAGAAAAGCCATCTGCTTAGAGATAGAATGTAGCAGGAGAGCATGTGAATGAAAATATTGTTTAAAATCAATCACGTTTTTGCTTGGTTAAAAACAAGCAAGAAAAGCAGAGTGCAATCACCACAGTGAAGCTCTCCAAGCTCTTTACTCCTCATTGACACAATCTGTACATTAGACACCTCGATTTATGCTTATCTACCTCCTGAGATTGTTGTGGTACTAAATGTGGTAATTAATTAAATTTTTAATACAATGCCTGTAATCAGAAATATTAGTGTTTTTTTTTTATTTCTATTGTTGGTTATTTCTGTTATCACAAAAGGAAAATCTACGAAAAATGTCGAGGTGGCGGGGGGTGGTGTGCATTACTTGGCATCTGCAGGAACAAATTTGCAGAGTTTAAATTAGAGAAAGCTTTCAAATGGAAGGGGCAAGGACAAGAGCAGAGAAGCACATTCTCTGAGTGCTCTGCACAGAGAAGGAGGTTTTGTTTTTCCACTTGGCAAGGAAAGTGAGGAAAAATATGAAGGGCTTCTTGATATACTGTTTTTCTCTACGAGGAATCATAAAATCTAGGTTTAGTTTTATTTTTTAAGGAAGCAAAAACAATGGAAGTATTATACAGAAAATGTAAATACGATCCTCATCTTCCAAGGCAGTTCACTATTTGTGCAACCTTGAGAAGGTAATTTAGAACGTAGGGCAGTCAGAGCCATTATGGAGAAATGCAAAAGACTGGTGGAGATTATTCTCCCTGCAGGTGTAGAAAATCAAGAATCTTATTTATACAACTCGTTAAGGCCCCTTTTGAGTCAGGGTGCTCCGGGTGCTGGAATAATTGCCTGTGTGAACCTTAAGTCTTTTGAGCATTTTGTGTTTTTAAATGAAATATACATTTGATGCAACAGATGTTTGGTTACTTTCACAATTTGGTTAGGGCCTGGCAGAGGTTCTGAGTAATTTGGATTCACTTTGGTCTCTGCAGGCGACTTCTCTTATTTAATCAGAATTATAAGGCCACATCACTCCTCTCTATAGCCAGAGAGAAATCCTGGTGGCATTTGTCTCAGCATCCACACTGCTTGAAAACTGAATAAGCCTTGAGAAAATTATTGTCCTGAGACCCAGAAAGACAAGTCCTTTTCCTTAGGCCTTAAGGTTTCCATTCTTTGGAGATCCCCTCTAAGTATTTTTCATGCCCCCTAACACTTTCTGGGAGCTGACAATTTAGGCCATGTCCAAGCAGGACACTCAGAGACTGGACTTGATTCTTCATGGATGTCACATACCAGATCTAAATAGTGTACTTACAACTAGCATACCACCTGTATCTGAGAACTGACAGTACTGTCTACATGGTGTAACTTGAGAACTGGGGCTGATGCAGGGCCCAGTCCTCATATCTCCCCTGGTGTCATCTTGTCCTCCACCCTGAATGAAGGATAACCCAGACGTTCCAGGAAGCTCCAATACTTACTTGACCTTCGTTGTTGTCCTGTGGGCCCTGGTGAACAAATTTCTCTAGATGGTATGGTATTTTCTTTTTTTTCAAAGAATCAAGAGGTTGGCTGGCAGAACTATTCAGATACTTAGTTTTGGAAGAGTAAGGTCATTTATATAGACAGAGGCCCTACACACAAAACTTTTCTGGAGCCAATTGGAATTTTCCACAGTTTACAAAGCTTTTGTAAAGATTATGCTGTCTTTGTGCTCAGTGGAAAGGCTCAAAGTGGAGACAACTGCAGTGGTAGTGCGGTAACTTAGGGTACATTTAGGTACAAAACATCAGAAGATGACACATAATAGAATGGACATCTTTTTGTGCCCTGTTTCTGCAATGTTCTGAAATTTGTAGCATATGAATCAGTAACTTTATGTGATTATTTTCATTTATAATCATCTCTGTGTAAGATAATATTAAAGAGGCAGAGTAATATGAGCAAATTCCATTTGGGTTCTCTGTTCTTACAGAATAGGTATCATCACTGTAGCTCATAACACTGACCTAAATATTTGAAACACCAAAAATCCTTAAGTCCATTTAACCAACTTATATCTTCAGTTAAATGGTGTTTACAGAGACTCCAGAAAACACTACCATCTGAAAAACTAGCAAAAGGCTTCCTCAAACCTTGATGCCAAGACCTTGCCAATTCCATGTCCACAATGGTGCAAATATTTAGCCCTCCTAAATACAGCTTTGTCATACTTTACAAATGTATGATGAAATGCAAAGTTTGCTTTATGCTACATATGAATAATTTTGAGTTTTAAAAAAACAAACAAAAAAGTATTTGAAAAGAGCATGTGGTTTGACTACTTCACGGAATGTATTATGTTGATGAGAATACCATTTTCAATAACATCTTAAGTACTAAAATTCAGATAAATATACTTGCTTATCATTCACTACAATAATGCTTAGATTTTTTCACCTAGAATTCTTTATAAATATAGTTGTAATTTCCAAAATTAAGTTTCCCCAGGTAAGATATTGCATTGATATTGTTAATATCTTCCTGTTACATTTCAAATACAAGCAGCATCATAACACTGTAGATTAAAAATAAAAGTAGGGGATTTTTGTAACTTCATTGAGAGTATGAAAATTTTATTCAAATTAAAAGAAAATGTATAAACTTTAAGGGAAACGGAGATGACATTTATGGAAGACTTCGATTAACTATGCTGTTCTTTTCTTTTTTCTCCCCAGGGTTGCCACTTAAGTTCAAATGAACTATATTGATTATAAAAAGGTATATCTTGTACTTGATTGTTGTAACACAGTTTGTGAAGGAAAAGTCCCAGGATATGATATTTATTCTTGCTGAGTTGCAGAATATAACAGCATGAGGCAAAATATATCTCAGTAAGTTATGAAATATGCATATTTAGCTTTTTTTGAAGTTTTCCATGTGAAAATTTTACACGAGTCTGGGAGGAAGTATTTTCAGTACTCAGGAGATTGTGAGCACAGCTGCTTTGCAGTTGAGTAACAGCCAAATTAGCATTTTTTCCTCTGCTACAAAGCAGTAGCATCACTAGTTGGTGATCAACTTATAGATAGGACAATGGGTGCCATACTGTGGATACGAATAGAATTTTTAGTAGCTGGGACTACAGGCGCCCACCACAACGCCCAGCTATTTTTTTTTTTTTTTTTGGTTGCAGTTCAGCCCGGGCCGGGCCTGAACCCGTCACCCTCCGCATATGGGGCCGGCGCCCTACCGACTGAGCCACAGGCGCTGCCCACGAATAGAATTTTTAACCACAAATAATTTTTTAAAGCAAAGATTATGATAAACTCTATTATTTTTACTGTCCATTTTAATACATTAAACATTTGATCTTAGCTTTAAACTTATACTTTTTGTTTGTCTTTATCGTTGGTCTTGCTCATTTTTGGGGTAGTTATTCCAGCATGTTTAAAAAGCTGCTGATGTTCCACACTAAATGCTAGTTGAAAAATGTAACTTGTGAAAGACTTGCTGAGATAACATATTGGTTCTTTGTTCCCTCTATTGCTGTTCTACAGAGTTGGTGCCTTTGCATGCAAAGAAGATAGTATTTTGCAAAGGAATCAATCTTCTATTTCTATTTATTTCCTCACATCTGATAATTTTGGTAAAAATGCATTACAAAAAGTGGTATTTTGAAACGTTTCTCTATCAGTTTCTCTGGTATTATCTCCTTCAGGTCCACTGTATTAAAATTTTCCCTTAGTCATATCTGCATGAAAAATATTATGAGCATCCTTTTGCAAGTGCTGTACAAGGTGTCTGTCTGTAGTCTCTCTGATTCTTACCACAACCACCAATTTTTCAAGAAAAAAAGCAAGATCTACTTAGCTCAAAGAAGCATCTATTAGTAAGAACTACATTGACTTTTTTCTTTTTTTTGCAGTTTTTGCCTAGGGCTGGGTTAGAACCTGCCACCTCCAGCATATGGGGCCGGCGCCCTCTCCTTTGAGCCACAGGTGCTGCCCACTAAGTTGACTTTTGCTGAGTGGAGTTATAAGGAATATGTATTAACATTATATCAAATGATTTATTTATTTATCTATCCATTTATTTATTCATAAATAGGTTCTCACTCTGTGCCCAGTGAGGTTGTGTGATCATAACCCACTGCTTCCTTGAACACCTGGGTTCGAGCAATCTTCCTACCTCAGCCTCCCAAGTAGGTGGAATTAAAGGCATGTGCCACCACTCCTGGCTAATTTTATTTATTTATTTATTATTTTTAGATATTGGGTCTCACTGTTTTTCCTAGGACCGAGCTTGAAATCCTGGCCTTCTGCAGCCTCAGCCCCATAGCAGCTGAGATTACAGATCTTAGCCACTGTACATAGCTAGACATACATTTTGTGCAATAAAAAAGTGATTAAACCATGACTTTTTGAGTAATGTTTTAATATTCTAGAAAGGGTGACTAAAGCTAATTTTAACATAAATGTTGTCAAATGGATACATTTTATCTGGAAATTGCTTTATATTGGTTAGTTTTGCCTCCCTAAATTCATGTCTGAAATTGAGGTATCTGAACAGAGCAGAATAAGAATTAGACGTGGAATTGTAGCACATTGAAAACTTACAGTGAATTTTCAGTATTTGTGTCTATCACACCCACACTTGAAGTTCATTCCATTATAAATTGTTTTCCCTTTTTTGTGCATCTTAATATAAATAATTTCTATTAACTGTCATATTCTCACAGATTCATAGAGCTTTATTATCAACAAAATGTCTGTATTAAAGTATATTTTTAAAATGAACAAACTTTATATTAATGATGAATATGTGCTTCACCCAGTAGACTTATAATATAGCAATTTGTACACTTGATTTCTTTACTGTTCTGGGTGGCAAAAATTTGTATGTATGTTTAATTTATATGTCCAAGCTTATACATGAGAATGCTTAAGAGGGTCTCTACAATATTTGGCTAAATGAAAAAGAGAGAGAAAAGTTAAGACAGATTTATATTAGACATATATACATCTATATTACACATATATATATCTTTGCTATAGTGTACAACCATATTTCTCCTTATAAAAGGAAATAAGTATATTGAACAGCAAGGACAGTTACAATGAATAATGTAAAAAATAAAACCATGTGATTATAATAAATGGTAATGCATATACTAAATATTAAAAATATTAATTTTCAATGCTCAAAATTGTACTAGATGTATAAGGAATATAGACTTTTTTGATGACATTCATTAAATTCATCTCCCTCACAACAGCAGGATTTCATATTGAGAATCACTTTTACCATCCTGTTAAGTAATGGTTCATTGGTAAATTCAGTTAAAAAGCAGGGGAACATGCCTTTCCTTTTTCTTCATGGTAATGCTGGGATACACAGGCAATGTTACTTCAGCCCATCAGATGACTGTCCTGGAAATTTTAATTTTATGCGGTGTACATATGAAATCCTTGGAAGTACTTCATCATAGTGTGGCCGTAACAGTGGGATCACCAGCAGTAGTTTTGGAAATTCATAGTATTCATTCATTTATAGCCAATGAAAATTATATGCACTGTGTTTAAGGTAGGTTCTAAGTGCTGAAGCTTACCTACTAAGGATATGGACAATATAAAAAATAAATAATATGGTGTGAAACAATATAATTTAATATAGTAAGTCAAGTAGTGACAATGCTATGGAGAAAAATTTTACCTCCCTAGTGAGAATTCCAGGGAGGTAAAATTTTCAGTAAGGTCAGAGAAGACATCAATGGGAAGGTAATGTGAGCGTTGAGATCCAAGGAAGAGAAAGCAATTTGTCATCCATATAGTTTAAGTAAGAATATTCCAGAAAAAGACATCATAAACTATAATGTCATTAGGTCACCGAGTTAGTGTGTGGGCTTAAGGATTTGAATGTAGGTATGACTTGAAGGCAGCTGCAAGGTTAGAATAGGTATTTGGAGCATTTTAGTTTTTTTTTTTTTTTAAATTACGTTGTATATACATAAATCATGAATAAATTTATGCCTTTGTGGCATTCAATGTGTTGATTATTTGTACAATTTGGAGTGCTTACGTCCTACTAATTAACATGGCTTTCACCTCATTTACTTAATCACAATGTTAAGACATTTGTGTTCAATACTTGGTAGATTTGACTTGTACCCTTGCAATATGTTCCATAGGTGTGGTACCACCATTAACCCTCCCTCAATCGAACCAAACAGTAAATGTTATAACTAACCGTGAAATGAAACTTCTCTGGCTGGTAGATTAAGAAGTAACAATAAATGGAAAGGTCAGAAAGAGCAAAACCAGTAGGAAAGCTAATGTAGTGATCCAACCAAGAGAGTCGGTTTCTACTAAGATCTTAGAATGTGTTTTGAAAGAAGGACAAACAGCATTTACTAACAGATTGAAAGTTAGGATTAGGAATGATTCCAAATTTATTGGTATAAGATAATTGTGGGAGACAGAGGAAAGGACAGAGGATAATTTTTAGTCAACTTTAAGGTGTTCATCACATATCTAAATACAGATGATAATTGCTGGCTGAGGTAAAAGTATACATTAGAGCCTTATCAGAACATTGACTATATTGAAAAAATGGGAATAGATAATATTACCAAAGAATCAGAGTAGATAAGAAGAAAGGAGTTCAAAGATTAAGCTTAGGATACATCAGTATTTTAAAATAGTGAAAACGAGAAAGAAACTTTACAGAAGAGAATGAAAGATTAGAAAATAAGGCTGTAAGAAAACAAGGGGAAATAATATCCTAGAGATGGATCAATGAAGAGGTATTATTATTTTTTAAGAAGAGTAGGTAATTAATTTTAATACATTTTGCTTATAAGATAGCAACAAGGATAGATAATTGATTTTTATTAGCTGCTCAGAGGTGACTGACATAATAATTTTGATAGAGTATTGGATAAACTTACTAAAATAAAAATTAATGGAGTAGACTTATAGTAGTGGGGTAGAAGATCCTAAGGCTGGGAAAGTAGACATGGTCAATGCAACAGATGGTGTATGTTGCAGTTAACAAAACAGAATTTTTATATAAACATTATAGCATAACTATCAGGATCTATGCATATATGCTGGATCATGTGTTTGAGTTCTAGAAAAGCATTCTGATTATTTGCTCCCATAATAAAGTCTAGAAAAACTGAGGATGAGGTATTTTCTGGCAAAAATAGAAGCCAACATAAATCCTGTCCCCAGAACTACACAAACTTTTCCTTCATTTTTATAAGTAATACTGAAACCAATAATAGATATTTCCTCTTCTTCCTTTAGAAAATTCTTGCCCTAGAAAACATAAGGAACAAAGAGCTTACTTCTCAGAACTAACACTTTGCTCATCAAGAATCCTTTCAGGACCCTCACCTTGCTATGCCCACCAATTCAACAGTATTAGATTGTAAAATGTCTCAATTCAAAACCTTTCCTCATAGAGTAAGCTTCAAAATCACTCACACCAGTCCTGAAAACTGTCCTAATTTTCCTATTTTGATAAACTACTAAGATGCTTTTTTCTAGTGATTTAAACAACATAGGTTTGCTCGATCAACTTAATTTCTTGGTGAACATTTGAGGAGTGATGCTGGTAAATTCTGAAGACACTAAGCTTTATGAGGAGATTAAGACCTTCTTCATGTGAAAACCATAATTTTTTTCAGGTAATCTCCTGGAATGATGCATATCCATAATAGTTTCATCTGGATGCCATGATGCATTGCTAGGTTGCTTATTCCCTGACTCCTCAACAAAAGTAATGAGGGTTATCATGGTAACAGGGATACCTGGGACTACGTGTTTGACTTCATTCTTCTCTGATGCCCATACTTTGAAGCTTCTCCTCAGGGACATGTATTTATTATACAGACTTTCAGGCAATCTAGCTTTGTTTGGTTAACAGTGGAAGATATATTTTCTGAGAAGAGTAGCTTCAAATATTAGTAAGAGACTTAATGTCCTCATTAGTAATCTCTCCTAAAGAAATAGATAAGATTTTATGGTCTGTTTTAGATAGGCCAATTTAGGGGGGGAAAAGTTTTATTATTATGAATAGATAGGAAATAGTTCTACTCACTAAGTTGCTTTGGTTGCACTAAAATAAAACAAACAACACACACACAAAAAAATAACTCAGGATTGTAGTTCAACTTCCTGGGTCTTGAGTTCCGAATACCTAGAAATACTTCCTGGTTTTATGGATCCTGTCACTTATACAATTTATTGGGCTTTCATAGTAAAATACATAAAATTCCAGGTGATAAATTCTTATAAATTGTTCTTGAGTTTTAGAAGGAGCCTTTGTAAGTCATTGGTTCTAAAGATTAACTTTATTACTTTACAGTAAATTTTCACAGAATCATATCTATTGTGCAAAAGTGAGGGAAGACAAAAATGTGCCTGACATCCAACTGGAAATAGAAAAATTCAACATGTCACCAAGAAATGTCTGCTATGTAGATCACCTTTGTGAATCCAGGTGGAGGTACTTGTATTTTTTCTGGTGAACATTCAATTTAATGGCCTTTAACAGAATGGTCAAACTAGACATGAAGGAAAACAGGCAGAAAGTTGCCAGAGAGGAATCGTAAGATTTCTTCTCTGCATGTTCTCATCCCATACTCCTTAACAGTGGGGACACTGGAGATCTGATGTTTTATATTGGGCACATCAAACACCTAACGAATATGACAGTGCTGACAGGGTGATATTATTCGTAGTTCATAAGTCAATTCAGGGAGTGGGTTTTTTACTACTATTAGGCAGTAGTCAGGTTTTTTTATTACTGTGAGGTTTTTTAACTATTATATTTATCTAATAAATACACATCCAACAGAGAGATGGTATTCCTGGTACAGGTAGGACAATCACTGGATGTTTTTGGGGGTTGCCTCATTGTGACTGAATGTCTAGGTCACAATATATACAACTTTACCAGTTGAGATCAGTCATTAGCTTCTAAGAGGAGGTTGATTGTCATTTTCCTGGAGAAATTAGATTTAACCTAGAAATCAAAACATAATTTACTGCTTTCTCACTAATGGTGACCCCTGAAACCTAAGGTGATGCCTTCAAAAGAGAAGGAATGCATTCCACAGGTGTTAGAGCCATGGCAACCTCTTCTACTGTGAAAGGGGTATAATAAGTCAGATTCACAAAACCACCAATGACAGCAACAAAGTTATCATTTCTATAAGTATAGCCATCAGATGTCACAGAAATTTTAAAAAGTTTCAAAAATTTTGTCTGCCTGTCATGCTTAATAGCATCTCATTTTAGCCAGAATCAGAGTGGGGAAGAAAAAAAAAAAAAGAAAGAAAAAATTGCCAGCAAATGGACACTGCCAGTCCTATTACATCTGATAGACCTTCTTTCCTTGTTTTCCATTGTTAAATTCCTAGGTACCTGTGAGTTTTACCAGGTAGGAAGTCATTGAAGAATATGACTGTATTCATTCTTTTATGAATTTTGCTGAAAATCTCTTTTGAGTTAGCCACTGCTGGACTTAATGGGGCCTACCATTTTGAGTATAATTGGCCTGAGACATTTAGAAGATCATACATTTGATTGGTATTGTCTGGAAAGAGATTTCATTTTTAGATGGCATCAAGTCTGTTACATCACAGGTAGCTAATGTGATAGAAATTGTCTGTCATTCAAAGCCTTTATATCCATGCTATCTACTCAGCTAAGAAAGCAGTACTTATTTCAAAAACCAGATCATGCCAAATCTTATAGACAATAGAAAAAGAAGAAATACTTCAAAATCATTTTACTTGATCTGGGTACACCTGATATTAAAATTGAAGAGAATATATTATTATAAAAGGGAAATTACAAACATATTTCACTTATAAATGAGGATGCAATATCTCAAACAACATATTAACAAGTTGAATTAAAAATTAATGTTTAAGTATAATAATCCAATTTATGTGAGAATTAGTCACTATTTTCTTTTCTTGTCTTTTTTTTAAATTATCTTTTACTTTTATTTATAAATATTAGATGTCTATTTTTTGAGACTTAAAAAAAAGAGTAAGAAGTTAACTGATGATCCATACTGAATCTCAGAGTCAAAGCAGTCTATAATAGACATACTCTTATGTGACAATGTGAATGTTACTTTCTTTGCACTATAATTATTATTATTGCTTAATAATTCGATGAAGCAATTCTCTGATTTCTTTTCTGAACATATTTATGTTCATTTATTCTTTACGAGGTTTTTTTTCTAGTCCTTTTCTTAAATATTGCTATTGTTACTAAATTTTAAGCCTCTTTAATTTTGTGAAGGCAAAAAATGGAAACCTAATAAACACATGTATATGTAAAAATAAAAAAAAAAAGAAAAGAAAACAGTACTTATTATCCCGAAACCATTCTATTGAACGTATTCCTAGGGGTTATAAGGAGTTGAATAAGTTGTAAGTTGGTCAAGATTTATATTTGGCAATATACCCAACTCACATTGAACTGCACTTTCATATATATGGCAAAAGGTAAGGCTCTCTAAGCGTCATTAGCTACTCCTTATATGCTCAATAAATTTCTTGCCAGGTATCTACGTAGTTTGTACTAATTTAGGACCCACAGTGATTTCGGTCTTGGATCTTTGAGTTACCAGTGATATGATTGCACAATCTTTATCATATTCCAGCATCTGTTTTCTATCTGATATTCCAATTTTCAGATATATATCTGTGTCAACAGTTCTAGTTTATAATTTCTTGAACTTTGTTTCATAAGGGCATACAACATATGTTAATGCTTTTAATAGTTTTATTTTAATGGTCCAAAATAAGACTATTCTAAGCATTATCATATATCATATACCCTGGATGGGACATAATTCTAGGCCATTGCCAATAACCTATTATTTAAGATAAAATTCAGTCAATCTATGGTGGCTTGCTATAGAAAGAATGGAGCTTACTTCACAAAATTACCAATACAGAATACTGGCGATCCTTTGCTCTTATTTTGCTGGGTTGTTGCTGAACTCTGTTGAATTTTTATCATATCACAAGGAAGAATGCCCCACTGGTGAATTTTTATTTCTTTTCAGACAATAGTTCTTGTTAGGTTAAAACATCTTTGAGTCAGAAATTTTATGTTTAAGTAACGAATTTGCCAAAGCAATATCCTTTACTACTGAGTGAGTAAAGCATGTTAATAGAGTTTGTTAAAACTCCAGGCAGAAAGTTTGTTTATTGGATATAAGATTTTAATTTTGCAGGGAGTTTTCCAGGATTTATCCCACTTTATGGGATTTTGGCCTGGAAAATTCTTCTGTCAGTAGTGAAATATTGAATAAAAGAAACATTTTTTCTCTGGTTATTGTGATGTTTTTCACCAAGCCAAAGAAAGTTCTTAACACTTAATGAATAAAATTTATGTATTTTTCAGAAGTCAAAGGGATTTTGATTTCAAAAATTGGATAGATTTATGACATGTCCATATTGTCAGCTGAGACTGCATGAGATAGACTGCAATGTAACAGTTTCCTTCCTATTACTGTCAGATTGTCATCAACATGACGGAATACTTAAATCTCACCAGAAGTCCACATTATGGTTGGTTTTCCTGAAATAGTAGATTGTAATTGAGAGATTATATGTTCATGTGGGAAAAGAGATAAATTTCATATTCTTGCATAGAAGAATAAATGGATATTTGTCTTTTTATCTAAGGTTTGGTAGAAAATAAGTATATTGGCAATATATGAAACTGCCTCATATCTAACACCTCATTAGTGGCACATTGTACAGAGGGTGCCAGAAATATACATATGTTTTAAGAAAGGAAAATCTGCATTAAAAATTTAATACCCAAACCACGTTTGATTTTTGCAATTACAAGAGATGCTCACATAGGACTTTTATTCATCTTTTGTTATTGGTATGTATTGAGTATTACAACTTCAATACAGTTTATTTTCTTGTCTTAAAAATATATGTACTTTTTTGGTACCCTCTGTATGTAATTTGGATCCTGTGATAGGTAAAGCAATGGTTTTCTGTCATTAGCTAATCATTATAACCAATCCATATTCTACTTTATGGGATGTGCAAAGACAATTAAATCATGGACTTTCAGATGAGGAGATTATCCTGGCTAATACTGGATTAGGTGATCAAATATAATCACGGGTTCTTAAAATTGGGAGCTCTTTCCTAGCTATGATTAATACTTTATTAATTTCAATAATGACGGAAGTGTAAACTTTCCAAGTACAAAAATGACAAAAACTTCCAGACACCCATTTAAAATTGTTCTCATCATTGAGGAAATATAAAAATACAGTAATATTCAATTACATATTTTAATTAATATTGTACCTCCATATAAAGAAATTGTAATAATTTATTTGTATATTTCAATAAGGTACAAGCCATAATTTTTGTCTCCAAATGATGAATTATGATGTTTCATAATTATGATTGGTTTACATTAATTAAACCAAATGACATTGAAATAGTTAAATATGTATTTTATCATGATTATATATCCGGATTCCAAAAGAGCCCTGATAAGCATATACGAGCTAGCATATTTTTCATTTTCACACTTACTTACTATGCTTAGTAGAGTACAAGGCATTGAAGTATAACAATAGAAAGCACACTGTACTACTTGAAGTTCAAAGTCAACAGCAGTAAGCCATGAAGATAAGTAAATATAAATTAAAAACACTTCTTTAAACTTATTTATATTTATATAAGTATATAAATTTTATTTATATAAGTATAAACAAAATACAATCACCAAAAAATGCCAATGTGCAAAAGGAAATTAAACTTTACATGATAAAGTTTCATGGAAGCACTTTTGAGAGGGTGCTGGTTTTTCATCCATTCCATATGTCTTATCATCTACATCTTTTGAGGCATGTTCTCCCTGGACTGGAAGGGAGCTGAGTGAAAATGCAGCGTAATGATCTGTGGGAACCTGGCCATAAACATGGCATTTTGGTGTCCACCTTGGCAGCTCACACACCAGTACTGACGAGCTCATGCTGCTGTATCAGAATGCAGCAGAAGCAGAATCTTAGAAAAGGTTGGTCAATTGATATCCTCTAACCCCGAGAAATCATTCTGCCTGATCCATCTGCAACCAGAAGAAAACAAGGCATCCCTCACATTAGTAATCAGCCCTGGCTACTTCTGAGAGGAAGAGTTCAGAGAAAGCAAGCAGCATAAGATAAGGTTCTTCCTGAAACTTCAGCAGTATAATATTGGCCATTGTGCAAAAAAACTTCATTTACTTCATTTACTAGGAATTCTAAGAAGGTAATCCAACAACCAAATTTCCCAGGAAAAAAACAAACAACTAACTGTGATTCTAAGCCCACAAAGTTTAAGAAAAGAGGAAACAAATAAAAAATAAAAATAAATTGAAGAGAATAAAACTATTTGAGAAATTTTAAATAAAATACATTTTGTTCTTGGGTCAAATCATGTCCTATTTTTTTCAAATCAATACATAAAGAAAAATTCCAAATTAGAGACCAACATTATCAGGAAAATATATGGTAGAGCATGCATCCAAAATACAATAAAGTGTAAATCATGAGGGAAAAGATAAGAGAAGTGTAGAATAGATTTTTTAATTATTTAAAAGTGAATAACATGAGTTTCAAAATCAAAAATTAAAAAGAAGAGAGGAAATCATTATACAAAAATGAGAAAAAAAATTCTCTCAACTGAACACAGTTTTGAGTCAACAGTTGAAAAAAAAGTCTCACTGAAATTCTAGGGAACTGATTAGAAAATATATACACAAAACATATATGGAGAGAAATTTCCAATTGGAAGAAGAACAAAATATGATTCTATGCAAAGAAGATAAGGTGTTTTTCTTTTTTTTTTTTTATTGTTGGGGATTCATTGAAGGTACAATAAGCCAGGTTACACTGATTGCAATTGTTAGGTAAAGTCCCTCTTGCAAAATACAATGTATCAGTCTTCTGTTTACTTTGTCATTTACAAACCAGACACAGAAGATTGTGAAAGACAATCATTAGACTTCTACAAAAATATACCACTTCTCAACAGCCCAAATTCTTACAAACATATGGCGGATGGAAAGAAAAGAAATATATTTTTTTCCTGTTTAATAAAAAGGAGCAGATTGAGGGCAGTGGAATAGATGGGGTGTGGGTAACATGTCTAATTAGGAAAATAATAGTTAAGTTTTGATAAAGAACAGTAGAGAAATCTGCATCTATTGTGAGTTACCAGAAAAGAAACATAATCATGAATGAATGAGAAACTATATTAGTGTTTCAAAGTATTATAACAAACAAATGAAAACGATGGAGTAAAAACAATTAATAAAACACTTTAAAAAGTTAGAAGAAATATAATTTTTAAATTCTAATTATATCAGGCATAAATTGACTCTATTCAAGTATAAAAGAGTGCCAACTTGCTCAAAAATAAAAATTTTAAAACTATATTTATTTGACATAAAATAATATCATTAAAAAGTACTATAATAACAATTTATAAAAAAAAAGATGCCAGATAACTAAAAAAATTAAAAAAAGAAGTAGTAATGGTATTAGAGCAAGATAGAGTATGAGTTATAACATGACATTTAATTTACAGGTAGGTTATGGGTGATAAAAATTTGATTGTCTAGTTCAAAACATCAGGAAAATTAGACTGCATGTATGAACAAGAGCTTAATATGAATTTTTAAGAATATGGAGTTGTAATAGATATAAACCATGTCTTTAAAGTTTAAAAAATAAATAATGATCATTAAACTCTCATTTATTACCCTTTTAAATATGCTTCTCTGTGTGTGGATGTGTATTTGATGTTAAACACAATTAAATCAAATAGTAATCCACACACGCTTAACCACAAATACCTGTAATCTTCATCAGGGCAATATATAATTTCTAGAAAAATATGAATGACATAAATTGACCTAAATTAAACGGAAATCTGAAAGATAAAAGTTAAAATAGAGATTGGAAAACTGGTTGCAGATTTGCATATAAAAATTTATCAGAACCAAGTATTTCACACGTGAGATCTATTCAACTATTTTTCTTTCTTTCTTTTTTCTTTTTTTTTTGCAGTTTTTGGCAGGGGCTGGGTTTGAACCCACCACCTCAGGTATATGGGATCAGCGCCCTACTCCTTTGCGTCACAGGTGCCACCTGAGATCTATTCACATTCCTTCTGTCTTCTGTTTGCTTACTAAAAAAAATCTTTAAAGGGCACCCATTTAATTGTGTAAAATGGTCACATAGGTGTGTTTAAATTCCCAGAACCCTTACTCCTTTAGGGATAGACTAGTCAGTTTCTTGGCTTACAAAATTACCTTGAACTTCTTGGAACTTGGGTTGAGAAAGAGTTCATAATATATTTATTTTTATCTTTTAATTCATTTTTTCCAAGAAATATTTGAAATCCCTGTGTGTGTATGTGTGTGTGTGTGTCATGAAGAATTGTGAATTTTTACAGTTCATGAATGGCCATCTGCAAAATGGAGAATTAAGAAAATCAAAAGTAGGCTCTGTGATCGTAGCACAGTGGTTATGGTGCTGGCCACATGCACTGAGGCTAGCTGTTTGAACAGGCCTGGGCCTGCTAAACAATGATAACTGCAACAAAAAAAATCTGTGTGTTGTGGTGGACGCCTGTAGTCCCAGCTTCTTGGGAGGCTGAAGCAAGAGAATTGCTTAAGCCGGAGAGTTTGAGGTTGCTGTGAGCTGTGATGCGACAGCACTCTACCGAGGGTGACATAGTAAGACTCTGTTTCAAAAAGAAAAGAAAAGAAAATCAGAAGTCAGTGGAATAACTCAGTCTGAGTTGGAAGGCCTGAGAATAATGGGAGTCTGTGATGTAGTTCCCAGTGTAGGAGCAGAAGAAAATGAGATGAAATTTTCCAGCTCAAGCAATGAGGCAAGATAAAAAAATGAACAGGAGTGTATTCATTCTTCATCAGTCTTTTGTTTTTGCAGGCCCTCAAAGAGTTGGTGGATGTCTATCCACATTTGAGAGGATTATCTACTTTACTAGGTTCATGGATTCAAATGCTAATATCATTCAGAAATAATTTAACAGAAATACGTAGAAATAGTATTTAATCTGGGCACCCTGTGGCCTAGTCAGGTTGGCACATAAAATTATTATAAGAGAGAGATAGGCAGGATATTAGATTATGCAGGGCCTGACAGACCTTTTCCACAAAAGGACTGCAGGGGTCAAATTTTCTCATCGAACAAAATAGGCAGTTATTAAATGGAATCAGATTTATCTTAAAGGAGAGATAATCTGTTGGGTTTTTGACTATGTGTTATGTGCTTCGATTACGAGATCTCAGCATTTACATGCTTACAACAAGTCAAGATAAAATTAAAATGTTGATTTTTGAGCTGTCATGGATACATTCAGTAAGATATTAGATATTGTAGGCTTCACTGTAACTTTTGGAATGCAAATGTAAGCATAAAGTTGTATTATAATCAATTTGCTACCTATTTTTTCACCACTAGTTTTAAAAACTTAGATACAGGCAAGGATAAGAAAGAATTATAACATTTATCCACGTGCTTGATGTAGATAACTAGTGTGGCAAGTTTGCTATAATTGTCAAGAAATTGGAGGAAGTAATAGACTCCATAAATATATAACATAAACTAGATTGACAAGTACATGAAGACAGGAAAGAATAGAAGTCTTTGCTAGGCTGGGTGCGGTGGCTCACGCCTATAATCCTAGCACACTGAGAGGCCGAGTCGGGTGGATTGCTTGAACTCACAGGTTTGACACCAGCTTGAGCAAATAATAGACATAAGCACAGATAGCCTGAGTTTGAATCTTGATTTCAGCACATACTAACCTGAGCAAGCTTAACTACCTCATGCTTTAATTCTCCCATCTGTAAAATTGGGATAATAATAGTACAAGTTGCAGACAGTTTCCTTGAGAATTATTGACAAATCTAAGATACGAGGAGAATTTCCAGCATGTAAGAAACTCTATAGATGGATACAAAAGCTTATGAGGGGGTAGAGAAAAATGTCTAGTTTAATGAGCCTGTGTGCTGTCATTGCACGTATTAGGAAATACAGTCAGGTTAAGACTTGAGCACCTTGATTTCTGTTAAGAAACATGGGAGAGAGCTAGACAGAGAGCAGGATAACAAAAACACAATGTTATCAAGCCAAGGCAAAGAGCTTTTCAGGGGCAAGGGTTTTGCTCTTCACTTCCACTGTGCTATAACAAATTATAGAAGCAGCCGCTTGGAAACTTATTTATCCTTTTGGCTGCTAAACACCGCTTTAAGATTTAATGCTAAATGATAGTTTTCAAGCTATGGCCTCAAGGAATTGTTTACTCCATTAGCTGAATTGTTAAATTTAAAACAAACCTGCATTTTATAATAAGCTACCTTGAAATGTAGAGAGAAGAAAGAACATGCACACGTGTATGTGTGAGAGAGAGAGAGAGAAAGGGAGAGAGAGGGAGAGAGAGAGATGTGGGCGTGGATGTGGGTGTAGTGGGTTAAATTGGCTTCTGTGCCAACCCTTACCAGATAATATTGGACTTTATTTTGTTACCTAGGTGATAAATAAAACTTGAAGTAACCTCCAGATGGAATGGTAGTATTCTTGAAGATGTAGTGGCTTTATTAAAAGGAAAAACAAAGCAGATAAGCAATTTTTGATAATAAACTAGGGTGAAAATGAGGGAGATGTGAATTTTAAAGACATATTCGTAATCACATGTGGTGACATGATGTGTGATTTAGGAATCTGAGCATTAGCAAAACAGAAAAATTTGGAGAATGGAATATGAGTTTGGGAAATTTTTAGAAACTAATGAATTTCCAGTAGTAACCTGATTCACAGAAAGTATTTTTCCTATGAATAGGAAATTCATATTATGCTGTTAACACTCTGTAGTGATTTGATCATTACCATTGCACACAAATGATTATTTTAAGATGAATGAAAGATTTCAGTTTTCCAATTACTACCAAAAAAATGTATTAAAATGAAGAGAAGAAAATATCTGCAGTAGTTTACAATGTGGTAGAAATATTCCTGCTGATAAATAGTAATTTTTCTTAATTTTTCAAAACTATTTTGCATTTTACAAACCACTGACTGAAGAACACACGTAGTGTGACAATATCTGGATATTGTGATGTGCACACAGCTATCTGTGATTTCCATCTGAAATTCCAGTAACAACCTGCTTGTTACTGGAATTTCTTTTTAGTGTCTTCACTAAGATTCTTCGAATCTTCAGGATTTGAAGAATGAACCCATGGACCACAGATCAAGGGTAAGATGGGATTTATTATGCAGAACAGAATACAGAAAAAGCGGTAGAGCTCCTGAGAGAGGGAAAAACCCAAGCTGGAAAATTCTCAGCCTGGTCCTTTTCTAGGGGTATTTATATTGCCTAACAAATGAATGGATACAGTCCTTTCCAGGGAAAAATGTCAGTGCCTTCTCTTCATGAAATTTCCCAGGCTTAGGAAACTTACATAAAATTGACCAGACATGGGAAAGGGGGGTTCCCTGTTCAGCAGTGAATGGGGGGCCCCTGTATCAGTATGGTACAGTCCTTGCCCTGTCAGTTCCTGTGGGTTGGCGTGGGACACCGAGAGACACAAAGGAGAAGGAGCTTTGCATGCTGTGGAACTGGTGAACTGCTATGGAATTATTTCTAAAAATAAAGAGTGCAAGGGGAGGGAGACAGAAACCAGGGGTGGAGACACTAAGGTGCACCCTGACTTGGCAACGCAGAGGTGTGTCCCAGGGAGTTGTCTGGCCCCTCTGCCTACTGGAGCCTCCTGTGGCCCTCTCTGCCCTCCAACCTGCTGGCTCCTCTACCTGCTGCCACCGCACCAACCCAACACCCCCTGGGCAGTGAAGCAGAAAGGGAGGCAGGTTCTTCGGGGCAGTGGGAGCAGCCCGAGCCGGGGCACCACCTGCTTTGTTTCATGCTCAGATTCATCAGAGAGTAAATACAGTCAGTCTAATTTAATATTATATCAAATAAATTATATTGTTACTAAGTATTTGTGAGTGGAAAGCACAAAGGCAGAGGTTAATTTCTCCCTTTTATCTAATCGACTGTAGCATCTCTCATATTTTACAGAGAATATTTTCTTCTTTCAGATAATAAGCTTTGTTTTCTCGTATTCTATTTAAAATGCAATTTAAACAATTTGTGACCTTGTACTATAGGGATAGACTGGGAAGGATTTGTGTCTGAAATGTTTAGGAGTAAGTAGTAAAAATCTAATGTCATTTAAAAAAAATTCTGTATTTCACTTTATTAGAAACAAGATTGATATGTATTGACACATATTACAACATAAATGAATTTTTTTTTTTTTTTTGCAGTTTTGGCCAGGGCTGGGTTTGAACCGGCCACCTTTGGCATATGGGGCTGGCGCCCTACTCCTTTGAGCCACAGGTGCCGCCCATATATGAATCTTTTTAATAAAGTGAAAGAAGCCAGTCAAGAAATATCATATATTGTATGGTTCCATTTATGTGAGATTTCCAGAAAAAAAACAAAACCCATTGGCACATAGTTGCCTGTAGCTGGGTTGAGGAGAAATTTAAAATGACTGCTAATAAATATAATGTTTCTTTTGTGGGTGACAAAAATTAAATAGTTCTGATACTCTGTAACTCTGTGAATAATCTAAAAATTCCTAATTTACATAATTTAAAAGAATGAATATGATTAAATGTGAGTTTTATCTCATTAAATCTATTAAAAGAATTAAAACTATTAACCATTATTTCACTTATTACTATTTTTTAATTTTTATGGATAAATAATAATTAGTATGTATTTGTGGGGTACATGTGACATTTTGATACTTGTGTGAAGTGTGTAATGATCAAATCAGGGTAATTAGGACATCCATCACCTCACATATTTACCTTTTCTTGGTGTTGAAAACATTTGAAATCTTCTCTTCTGTTGATTTCAAAGTACACAATAAACCACACCTACATATTGAGAGTGTGTCCAAATTTCTTTTTTCTGTTTCTCTGCCCTTAAAAATATTTTTGTAGGCTGGATGTAGTGGCTCACCTGTAATCGTAACACTTAGGTGGATATTTTGAGTTCAGGGGTTTGAGACCAGCCTGGGCAAGAGACAGACCAATCTCTACTAAAAATAGAGAAAACTAGACTGGTGTCATGGCAGGAGCCTGTAGTCCCAGCTACTCCCTAAGGCTGAAGCAAGAGGAGCTCTTGAGCTCAAGAGTTTGAAGTTGCTGAGAGTTATGACACCACAGCACTCTACCCAAGGCCACAAAGGGAGGCTCTATCTCAAAAATTAAGAAAAAAAAAATTATAACATCAGAGAAAAATTCTACAAGGTAGATTAGGCAGGCATGGAACACTTTGATCATGATTTAAAATAAGGGAATGAGATTAAACACAACATGACTGAAACAAAAGGCAAGAAAGTTTGTAAGCAAAGGGGTAAGCTAGCAGAAAAGTACTGGAAGTTCCCATTTGTGTCTTTTGCCCACTTTAAAAAAAAAAAAAAAGGAAGAAAAAAGGTAAGGAAAGGAGAGGTGAGGAGAGGAGAGGAAAGGAAAGGAAAGGAAAGAAGAGGTCAGGAGAGGAGAGAAAAAATGAGGAGAGGAGAGGAGAGGTGAGGAGAGGAGAGGAGAGGAGAGGAGAGGAGAGGAGAGGAAAGGAAAAGAAAGGAAAGGAAAGGAGAGGTCAGGAGAGGAGAGAAAAAATGAGGAGAGGAGAGGTGAGGAGAGGAGAGGAAAGGGAAGGGAAGGGAAGGGAAGGGAAGGAGAGGACAGGAAAGGAGAGGTAAGGAGAGCAGAGGTGAGGAGAGGAGAGAAAAATGAGGGGAGAAGAGGAGAGGAGAGGAGAGGAAAGGAAAGGAAAAAGGAAAGCAATTATTTAAATCTAGAAAGAGGAAAGGAAAAAGGAAAGGGAAGGGAAGGGAAGGGAAGTGAAAAGGAAAGGAAAGGAAAAATGAAAGTACCGTCCTCAGCTACAGAAAACTGGGACTGGCTGCTGCCAGATAGATGCTTACAGTGGCTGTTGCCTGCAATGACTCTGCACAGACTCTAAGTAGGTCCCAAGTCTATCCAGACAGAAGCCCATGGTGATGGAGGCAGCCCTGTCACAACCTAACTACAGTGCCTACGTACAGCCCAGGAAGACTTGGGGGGTGGGGGTTGTTGGATGTGAACAGCCCATCTGTGCCTGCTAATTGTGCTTCGTGAAGTTAGGCTCCTTTCTTTCCACAGAGACCGGGAGACAGGGGCCTTATCTTTCTTCATAATTACATTTTAATGGGATAGTTCTTAGGTCCTTAAGAAAGACACTCCTGAGTTGTCAAATTGGCAAGAGGCTGGAAGAAGATTTACATTTCAACGGGACACAGATGGAATTTACTACTGCAAGTTTTCTATTGGAAATGCCCTAAGAAAAGAGAGTTTAGGAACCTGTATTCAGTAAGAAAACTGTCTAAAAGTTTAGTCAAGCTGAGGGGGATGGTTAAAGCCATCTTGCTCAGCAATTATTTAAATTTAGATCTTTTTTAAAACTCTTGATGTTTTATAAGTAAACTCAAAAATTGTAAATAATTAAGTACAATGTCATTCTCTTAGTGTCTGGCTTTGAGGAAGGCCCCTCTAAGTGATTTTCAGTACTGATTGGGAAATGAAACATTACAAATAAAAATTAAGTAGTAAAAGAAACTTCAAACTCAAGAAGACCCTGGGAAACAAAATTGAAAAAAAAAAAAGTGCATATAAATTTTAAAAATAATGGATGGAAAAACTGTAATTATCTGATGATCAATTACTTTTTAGGATATTTTAAAAAAAAGAGAAAACAAGTAAAGAAGATGAGGAGATTGGGTGTCACTAATTTTCACAAACTTTAAAAGGATTTAATAGATTAGAAACATAATAGTAAATAATTAATGAATAATATTGGAAGTTTTTTGGTAAGACTTCTTTTATTTCACTCAAAAAAATAATTAAGTAATCAATAAAACATCCAAAGTGAGAGATTTTCAAAGATCACATGAAGAATATTTAAAAAGTAATATGCAAAGGAAGATTGATGGAAAGATAGAGAGATGAATGCATATGTATAGAACGGTGTCTGTAACACGCTGTTTCCTTTGCTCATGCATACACAAATATATGCATTAATTCTTTACCAGAAATTCCCCCGTTTTTATTTTAATCCAAACAATGTGTGCAAGCATATTTATAAGAAATAAAATATGCCTACGTTATTTAATCATAGACACAAATAATTGTCATAATACTGTAATTAAAACACCAAAGAAATAAACTTAATTTGCTTAATTCTAGGTAAGATTCAACATAATACAATTAGATACAAATAATGTCAGATCTCATGTTCTTACTACTCCTAGTCTGCTGTCTACCCATTCAATTATAGTAACACTAGCAATAGCTGTAGTAGTTATAGTAACATAATTTCTATTACAAGAATCCTAGGATTAGTATCAGGTAGATGGAACAATTTACCACAGAAGAAAGTGCTGGATGGACAATTATACTATTCCTGAACACAATAAAGACAAGTTAAATTGTGAAGTTACCTAGTTGGGTAAAAATAATGCTGATTTAGCAGTGCCATCAACACTCATCTATTTTATTCCATTTTTTATTTTTTTACCACATTCATTACCTTCTAAACAGCCAGCACCTGCATCTCCTTGTGACAAAATTTCCAAGAAGCTTCCAGAAACTGCTGTTCTGGTGCTTGAACAGTGACAAGTATTTGGGAATTCATATTCCCCCAGCAGAGACCAATATAATATTACAAATCCTCTTTTTTTTTTTTTTTTTTTGTAGAGACAGAGTCTCACTTTATCACCCTTGGTAGAGTGCCGTGGCGTCACACAGCTCACAGCAACCTCTAACTCCTAGGCTTAGGCGATTCTCTTGCCTCAGCCTCCCAAGTAGCTGGGATTACAGGCGCCCGCCACAACGCCCGGCTATTTTTTTGTTGCAGTTTGGCCGGGGCCAGGTTTGAACCCACCACCCTCAGCATGTGGGGCCGGCGCCCTACCCGCTGAGCCACAGGCGCCACCCATCTTTTTTTTTTTTTTTTTAATCGAAACTTGCTTGAATTGTAACCCACACTGACCTCAGAACATCTGTGCAGAATTAAGCCAAATTATACATTGTTAGACTAAGCCTGACACTATCCTTTTTTAATCTTCTTCCTCATCTTGCACCAATTCCCCATTCCTCTAGCACTTTTCCCAGGGAATGTTTCTAATACATTACTGTATGTGAATTATTATCTCACGTTCTGCTTTGGAAAATTGCAGTGCATGATAATAGCCAACCCTGCTATAAAACATCTCAGGCAAGTTTTCTCAATAATGTGATATTATATTGATAATAGGTTTGAAAGGTTTAAAAAGTAGTATTTGGAAAATATAAATACTTAGAAATAGCCAAATGTAGAGGAAAAAAAGATGGATTGTTTCATTTTCAAAAACATATTTTAAACACTAACAGGTACATACTGTAAACACAGATATAGAACTATTTTAAGATCTACCAAAATCAACTTGTCTTCCCTTTTTAGGACATTCATAATTGGATTTTCTTGATTGAAATCACTAGGATTTAACAACTGAGTTCAATTATAGAGTCAAATATTTTGTCGTATTTTATTTCTATAAATCGCCTTGTCAGATGATAAACTATCGCAAGCAAAATGGGTTAGGCCATTGATGCAAAGCAACCGGTACTCTGACTTATATTTTTATAAATATATTACTTAACACTATGTTTAAGTGAATTTCATGAATAGATTTTTATATAAAAAAATAAAACACAGAATACATCATTATTATAACAGCAAAGATGGCTAAGAAAGGCAAAGACATGTCTCATGGTACCATTTAAATATGATGTACTTTCTCAAGAGAAATAGTTGCTTCAATTGTAAGAAGGGTAGATATTACTTCTTAGAAACATTATTATTGCAGAATATTTCAGAGTTTGGACTCTGCAGGGAGACTTTATAGATAGATATATCTATGCATATAATATGGAGACATATCAATGATGAGGATAATAATGATTACAACAGCAATGAAAGTAGTAATACCTTGACAGTGCTGTGTGCAGAAAAAAATCAATAAAGTATGAGACAGGACATTAAGAATGGAAAAAGATTAAATTCCATACCTGGAGAGGATTTTAAAACTAGAGTACATTTGGAGAGTGGGGGCTAGCTAGAGTTTGTATATGAATTGTTAAAAACATGAATAAAACAAAAAAGTACATAATATTCTACTGTGTAGTGAAAATGACTTAATGACTATGTTTATGTTATGGATCATAGTGAAGTTTTTAAATATTCCATGGATTAAAGGTATTGTACAAAGCTGTTGTTCATTGAAGTCTTTAAGATGGAAGGTCACTGGCTCAGTGTCCGTAGCTCAGTGGTTAGGGCTCGAGTCACATACACCAGGGTTGGTGGGGGTAGAACCCTGCCCAGGCCAGCGAACCAACATTGACAGCTACAACAAAATAATAGCTGGGCATTGTGGCAGGCACCTGTAGTGCAGCCACTTGGGAGGCTGAGGCAAGAGAACTGCTTAAGACCCAGAGTCTGATGTTTCTGTGAGCTGTGACACCATGCCACCCTATGGAGTGTGACAAAGTGAGGCTTTGTCTCAAAAAAAAAAAAGAAAAAAAGATGGAAGATCACATATTTCAATCATATTTTTAATGATTCACTTCTAAGCTAGGTCTCAATTTATGCATAAAGACCTGCAGAGTAAGTTCCAAGACATTCTTCTCAGCCAAATAGTTCTGTAAAGTAGTCTTTACAGCAACATTTCACCTATTGTAACATATTAGTGTTGCTAGTTTATAGAAAGAAGAAAAACAGAAAGAAACCAGACATCATTTTTCTCTTGTACCATACTCCTCTCCTATGAAGATTTCTTCCTGATGCTAAAATATTACTGAGGATTTTAAAGGAATATTAGCCTATTTTATGATAAGCAGCATTAACATCTAGAAAACACCATCAGTCTAAGCATCAGTTTTGAGCACGTAGTTAAGGAAAGGAATCAGTCTAAGCATCAGTTTTGAGCACATAGTTAAGGAAAGGAATAACAAGAATTAAAGTCATGGAGTTGGGTGAGTAGAAGTGAATTCATGCAATCATAATTCAAACCTCATTTCTTTTGCATTTCTATCTTTAATTTCAAAGGGACATATTTTACTATTGCTATTTATTATTTTTAATATTTTGAGAATATATGTTTATGTATTTCTTGTTTATCTGTTATTTTGTAAGGTTATTGCCTTATTATTTCACTATTCTTTTTATACGATATATTTGCATTATTTTGTAGAATATATTTAAAATTACCAAAAATAAAATTATTAACTTATTTTACAGAACATTTTCATATATTTTTCTCACATGTCCGCTTCCTTCTTTTTCAAGATCGAATATATCATATTTTATGTATCTGCTATACTATCATCCATTTATCGTTTAATAGACATTCAGGTACATCTTTGTAATTGTGGCCAATGCTATAATGAACATGGGATTCCAAATATATATTTGACATATTGATTTCAATTTTTTTTATTTATTTATTTTTTTATTAAATCATAGCTGTGTACATTGATATGATCATGGGGCATCATTCACTAGCTTCACAGACCATTTACCAAGTTTCACATATACCCTTGTAAGATGCACCGCTGGTGTAATCCCACCAATCCCCTTCCCTCTACCCACCTCAGCCCTCCCTCCCCTCCCTTTCCCCCTTCCCCCTATTCTTAGGTTGTAACTGGGTTAAGCTTTCATGTGAAAACCCTAAATTAGTTTCATAGTAGGGCTGAGTACATTGGGTACTTTTTCTTCCATTCTTGAGATACTTTGCTAAGAAGAATATGTTCCAGCTCCATCCACACAAACATGAAAGAGGTAAAGTCTCCATCTTTCTTTAAGGCTGCATAATATTCCATGGTGTAAATGTACCACAATTTATTAATCCATTCGTGGATCGATGGGCACTTGGCTTGTTCCATGACTTAGCAATTATGAATTGAGCTGCAATAAACATTCTGGTACAAATATCTTTGTTATGAAGTGCTTTTTGGTCTTCTGGGTATATGCCCAGTAGAGGGATTACAGGATTGAATGGCTAGATATGATATTGCTCATTCGTGTGTTGATTCTATTTTTTGAAGAAACTCCATATCACGTTTTATTGGTTGCACTATTTTACATTCACACCAATAGTATACAAGGTTTTCAGTTTATCAAAATCATCAACACTTACAATCTTTAAGTATATAATCACTTATAATGGCATTCTAATAAGAGTATTTTGTTGTACCTTTAATTAGTATCAACCATGTTTTATACACTAGCAATGACTTATCCAACATGGAAATTAAGAAGACAATTCCATTTCCAATAGCATCAAAAAGAATAAAACACTTAGGAATAATCTTACTGAAAGAAGTTAAAGATTTATACACTGATAACTGTGAAAACATTGATGAAGGAAATTAAACATGAGTGACTGAAAAGACATACATGTTCATGGCCTGGAAGGCCATGTCAATAAAATGTTTATACAACCTGAAGCAATACACACAGTTTATTTTCTATCAAAAATTCTAATGTGTTTTTACAGATAGGAAGAAAATAATAAAATTGATAATATATGAAAGCACAAAGGATCTCAAAGACTTGAGAAAAAGAACAAAGCTAAAGGCATCACTCTTTGTGATTTCAAAATACATGATAAAACTACAATAATTAACACAATACAGAATGGCATAAAGAAGGATGTATAGACTAATATAACAGAATGGAGAGCTCAGAAATAAACCCACACATATATGATTGACTGATGCTATGCAACGGTGTTGAAAATACACAATAAAGGAAAGATAGTCCCTTTAATAAATTGTGTTGAATGACCACATGCAAAACAATGAAATTTAACCATTATCTCTTCCCATAAACAAAAATTAATTCAAAACACATTAATAAATTAAACATAAGACTGGAAACTGTAAAACACCTAGAAGAAAAATTAAGAAAATTTTTCATAATATTGGTCTTGGCAATGATTTTTTTGATATGATACCAAAGCACAAATGAGTAAAGGAAAAATAGGCAAGAAGAATGATGTTGAACTGCAAAGCTTGTGCATTATGAAGAGAATCAATGAATCAAGTGAAAAAACACCCTAGAGAATGGGAAACATTTTCAAACCATTTATCTGTTAAAGTCTTTATAGCTAAAATATAAAAAGAATTCAAACAACTCAATTGCATAAAAATAACAAATAACTTAATAAAAAATGGACAATGGACTTGAATAGACATTAATTCAAAGGAGACATAAAAATGATCAACATGAAATTATAATAAATAAAAATTCATTTTGAAATGACATGATTGGGGAATGACTTTGGAACTTGAATAAATACAATCCCAGGGTGATTTAATAAATGTTCCAACCTAAAGAAATAAAACTATCTGGTGGAAGGAGAGATGTAGCTTAAAGTCAGAGAAAATTACGTTACTATGATTTAACGTTTATAGATTTATTATGTGTCCTTGGGATTAGAATAAATGCACTTCATAGTTCAGATATAGAATTCCATATCTATATGTTCACTTTCTTTTCAAACATCAAATAAAATTGCAATAACTCATCACAAATTTCTTAGGTATTTTAAAGGAAAAGAAAATCATATATGATACTATAGAAAGGAAAATATAAATAAATTGTATAGATATAACCCCCATAAAAATGTATTTAGTGTATGATTTGTGGGGATTTTAGGAGTAAAAATTGAGTCAAAGGAATAAAAAAGCAATGACTCCATTCATTTAAGGTCATTGTATTTCGCAACTGATACACTTTAAAAAAGAAATAATTTGCATTCAGTTCGGTAAACATTCAAACAAGAGTTTTATTTTGACAACAATTTTTTGTAGTGCCCCCTAATCTATTTATTGTACAAATAGACAAAGGAGACTATGCCTGCAAGCACTGATAACTCATACTGAGACCACTTCTCCTTTTGAATAACAAACTAAAAACAACAATAACAGGACCAAATGCACCACACCTACACACAACCAAACACACACACTGAAAACTGACAGAGCAAAGACAGACATCGAGATATTTTCTTCTTTACTTTATTAACGTGGTTAGTGTAGTTTATGGAGCCATGATAAAAAAAAAAAACTTAATATAAAACAAATCTTGAAAGGTTTGAGTATCCTCTTAAATGTAAGAGGCATTACTTTCATTGCTTAATGTTTCCATCTATATTTGTAAGGATGAATTGTCTGAATATTACTTTAGAATGTTAGTTTCACTGTTTTTTCCCTTTCAATTTCTATTTTGAAGTGGACATCTCCTCATGCCATTGACCTTCAAGATACACAGAATAAATGACTTCTCTGCAGTGACCAGCATATCTTGTCACCAGCCAATATTTATCAAAAGTTCTATTGAGAGACAAAATATTTAGAAGCAACTACTTGAAAGGCAAGTGGGGCACATGGATTTAACACATATAAATATCCCTACATCATGTATGTATATTTGAATAGTACAGTCTCCTTGACACCATAAATACTGTCCAATAGAACTTTTCTCCTGAATTATACCTTGTAGTAATGATATATTGAGGAATATAAGAAAATAAAACTTATAAAACTCAGCTTTGCTGTCTTATGTAGAAAGGTATCAAGCTTTTCTTAATTTATCACAAAATCACTCTTTCTACAAAAATAGACTTGAAGTGCCAAATATGACTGATTTTTATGTTTATAATGTTATAAATGTCCTGTGCCACATTTTCGCCCTCATTTCTCCAAAAGAAAACCTACAGATACACAAAATATTGTGGTAAAATGTTGATGATTTTTCAGTTTATTTTATTTGATTTCTGGTTTTATTTTGACAATTGTCAAAAGTTTGTCAGATTGTCTACTCTATTATGAAATGTAAGCTATATGATTTTGGGAAAATGATGAGGATATTAAATACAGGGAAGTTAAGTAGGACTTGTTCAGTGTTAGGGTTATTTAGGTTAGTGTTATCTGGGGCAAAATTTAGGCTGTTTTCTAAAAATCTAGCCAGTTTGCACAATGTACTTAATGTTACAGAGATAAGAGGGTTTATATTGTTTGAAGAGCCACGTTTGAAAAGAATGACAATACACACTTTTTGTAGATGTTATATATATTTACTATTGTGAGAGAAA
Source organism: Nycticebus coucang (assembly GCF_027406575.1). Taxonomy (NCBI): domain Eukaryota; kingdom Metazoa; phylum Chordata; class Mammalia; order Primates; family Lorisidae; genus Nycticebus; species Nycticebus coucang. Next base: position 42,158,247 of record NC_069794.1, on the reverse strand, counting down.
AATACAACCATTTAAATCATATTAATGTATATTAAGAACCATGAAATGCAAAGAAATCAATATAAAAGCTTTGTCTTGTTCTAAATTTCACACAGATTGGTACTTATGGGAAGTAAACTCTGGCAGTAGATTACAGTGTCACACACAAATCCACTGTCATTCCCAATAGACCTTCAAAATTAGAGCTAACATTGATCATTCTAAAAAATTGGAAATAATTTTAATGGCTTGTATGTATTTTTATAAAACTAATGTATATGGTAGTTTCTCTAGGCATTGTCAATAAAATAAAATATTTATCATTGAATGTATAGACAAAAAATAGTATACTTCACCCAAAATATTCTATTATAATTTATTTTTTGAGCTGGAGTCTTTCTCTGTTGCCCCAGGTAGAGTGCCATGTTATCATATCTCACAGCAGCCTCAATCTCCAGCTTGAGCAATCCTCTTGCCTCAGTATCCCGGTTAGCTGGAACTACCGAGGCTGCCACACCCCTCTTTTTCTCTCCATTCAGTGGAAATGAGGTCTCCTGCTTGCTCATGTTGGTCCAGAAATTTCGAGCTCAAGCAATTCACTCACCTCAGCCTCCCAGCATGGTGGGATTACAGGCATGAATCGCTTCACCCTGTTTATGTTATAACTTTGTTTTTGAGAGATGACTAATCTGCTTTCATTGATGATTTGATCTTACTATAATGTAAACTTTTTTATTATCTCCTTTCACTCAGGATAGCTTATTTTATGTTCTTGCACACTGTTGCTTATAAAAATAATTCAGTTCTTTAGATTGGTGAGTACATTTTATTGTAGTATTGGGAGGATAATATGTCTATCCATTCAGCTATAAGTGGATATTTGAGTTATTTCTCATTTTTAACTATTGGATCCCACAAGTTTTGATATACTTTGTTTTTCATTTTGGTTTATTTCAGGGTACTTTTTCTCTGAAAGAATAGATTATTTTAAAGTGTGTTATTTGATTTAAACTCACAGATAGTTTCTAAATCAATCTATTATTCTCATAAAATATACTTTCATGATTTGAAAACAATTAAATTCATTGAAAATTGTTTTAAAGTCTAGTATAGACTATTTCTTAGTAATCATTTCATGATTATTGCAAAAGGTATGCATACTTGTGTTCAGGAATGTTCTCCAAATGTAAATTATGTAGCCAATCTAACAGCAAGACACATTGATTTTGCATATAAAATATATTTCTTATCCAGTTTGTTTTTATGCCTTATCTTCATTCCCTTAGTTCTGACAATTTTGTGGTGATCCTGGACTCAGAAATGCATATATTATCTCTCATAACTCTGCTTTCCTATTGCCACACCTCCCAAACCATTCTTCCTACAGCATTAAAGGTAACCTTAAAATAACATTGACTTTCTAAAAACACTTTAATAACTTTATTGCACTTACTAATATCTATCTATACTCTTTATAATCGTTGGTATATATACATATATATACACATATATATATTTATGTATATCTCACATTGCCTGGTGCACTGATGCTGTTTGATAATTATTTCATATATGTTCTGGGTCTCATATAATGTTTAATAAAGAACATATGTACTAAAAACTATATTTATTTTGACAATACTGATATATAGTTCACAACTGGTATAATGACAAAAAAATGTACGAATTTAGTTTATTTTTTATTTTCTTTATACATGTACATGTGTTTATTTGGTTTCCACTTTTTGCTTTCACAAAATTAAAGAGGCTTGAAATTTAATAACAATGATAATGTTTAAGATAAGGACTAGAAACAAAAACCTCGTAAAGAGCAAATGAAGATAAATACATTTGGAAAAGAAATAGATGAAAGCATATGTTTTCATCTATTTCCAAGTCTGTGTAGTTTTAATGATTCCACATGCCTCCCAGCTCACTGTGCACTACTCTTCTATACATCTGATTTATATAAGGTAAATCGTTCAGTTAAAAACTGAAGCAAAATTTAAATATCCCATGTTACGATCAATAATATATTTGCTGATATTGTTACTCAAAAAGTTATGTATGTTATAGCCTAATTTACCTAATGTATTAGGTATATTTTTAGACACTACATATATAAATTTTTTTTTTTTGCATTTCCCCCCCTTTATGTAATAATAGCTTTACGTACATTGACTTACTGACCTCACAGCTTTGTGAGAGAGGATATATATATATATATATATTTTTTAGGACACATTAAAATTTGCTTTAATACTTCTTATATATATATATTTTAAATCTTCCATTTAATTCTTTTTATTTTTACATGTACATGTGTTTATTAGGTGTCCATTTTTTGCCTTCACAAAATTGAAGAGGCTTAAAATTTAATAACAATAACAATGTATAAAATAAAGACTAGAAACAAAAACCTTGTAAAGAATGAACAAACATAAATACATTCAGAAAAGAAATCAGAGAATTGCTGCATCAAAATATTAAGCAATAATAATAATAATAATGCAAAGAAAGTAACATTACATTGTCAAATAAGAGTATGTCTATTATAGAATGCTTTGATTCTGAGATTCAGTATGGAGTCATCAGTTAACTTCTTATTATTTTTTTTAAGTCTCAAAAAATAGACAACTAATATTTATAAATAAAAGTAAACGATTATTTCAAAAAACAGATCATGCCAAATCTTACAGACAATAGAAAGAAGACAAAAAGAAGAAATACTTCAAAATCATTCTACTTGATCTGGGTACACCTGACATTAAAATTGGAGATAATATATTATTATAAAGGGGAAATTACAAACATATTTGACTTATAAATGAGGATACAATATCCCAAACATCATATTAACAAGTTGAATTAAAAATTACTGTTTAAGTAATGTACTTTGGTCAAAATCAAATCCAATTTATGTGAGAATTAGTCACTATTTTCTTTTCTTGTATTTCTTTAATCTATATTTTTATTATCATGGAGATAAAATACTGTTTACTAAATATTTGAGATTTCAAATACTGAAAATAATTTTAATAGTTTTAGTGTACTATAATATAAATAATATATAGGATATTTATATGGAGTTCAACTCTATCATGTATAACTAAAGTACAGATTCTATTTCACATAAAGCCATTGCAAACTTTCTAGAGTTATGCACTGCATAACATTTTACTTAATGATGAATCCCTATATGATGGTTAACCTGTAAGTTTAGAATAGAGCTGAAAATTTCCTATTACCTAATAATGTCATAGTCATTGTAGTATTGTAGGTTATCACATTACACAAGTGTTTGTGGTGATTCTGGCATACACAAACCTTTTTCACTGCCTGCCCTATACGAGTATAGCAAAAACAATTATATATGGTACATAATACTTGGTAATAACTATAAAATTCTTATGTATATGCCATATTGTATGGTTATTTTATAATAGAAGGTTCTCTTTCTATGTATAGAAAAAAAAAACATTAAGTGTAAAACAGCCTCAAGCAGGTTGCTTAGGAGGTATTCCAGAAGAAGGCAGAGTTATCATAGGAAATGACCACTTCAATTCTGCTATTGCCCCTGAAGACCTTCCAGTAGGACATTTAGAGATAGAAGATGGTGATGTTAATCTTGAACCCATTTAGTTCTAGGCTAATGTGTGTGTATATTAATTTTTTAAATAGACTAAAAAGTAAAGAAAAATAGTGTAAAACTTATATAATGATATTAAAAAAGGAAAATGTTTTTCTCATAAAAAGACATACAAATTGTATCACAGAAATTCAAATAATCATCAGAGACTACTACGCCCACAAACTAGAAAACTTATAGTGTGTCAAACCTATGACCTGCAGGCTGCATGAAGATTATTTGAGACCTGTTTGGCTTATTTGTGGTGTCAGATATTGTAGAAATTACACATGGACCTTTTTTTTCTCATGAACTTTCATTAGTGTTTGTGTTTTTAATGTATGGGCAAGACAACTTTTATTCTTTTAATGTTTGAGAAAAAAATGGATTAGAGAAAATGGGTAATTCCCGGAAACATTCAACTTCCAGCTTAAGTCAGGATAAAACAGAAATCCTAAACAGACTGATAATGAACAGTGTGATGGAATTAGTAATAAACAACTCACTAAAAAATACTCAGTACCGAATTCTGCCAGACATGCAAAGACTAATGAGAACAAATTCTACTGAAAATGTTCCAAAAGGTTGAGGAGAGAATCCTCCCTAATTAATTCTATAGCTAGCATTACCTTGATACCAAAGGCAGGAAAGGACACAAAAACACACACACAAAAGAAAACTGCTGACCAGTAACAGATCAATATCTCCAATAAGCATAAATGAAACAATTCTTAACAAAGTGCTAGCAAATGCAATCCAAGAGCAAATCAAAAAGACAACACAACATCATCAAGTGGGTACCATGTCAGGAATACAAGGATGGTTCAACATACATCGATTGGTCAATATGAATAAACGTATAAAAGTGATTAAAAGCAAAGCCATGCCATCACCTCAAAAGATGCAGAAAAAGCATTCAATAAAATCTAGGATTTCTTCATGAGAAAAACCCTTTAAATAGTTGTCATAGAAGAAACATGCCCCCAGATAATAAAAGCTATATATGGCAAAGCCATAGCCCACATCATATAGAATGGGGAAAATCTGAAAGCAGTCCATCTAAGATCTAGAGCAAGACAAAGATATTAACTAGCTTATATTTAATGTATATTAAATATTTATATAATAAATTAAAAACTTATATTTAATGTAGTATTTGTAGTATTCCTTGCCAGAATAATCAGGCAAGATAAAGAAATAAGCATGCAAGTTGAAAAAGAGGAGTCAAAGCTATTCGCCTTGCTAATCACATGTTCTTATGTCTGGAAAACTTAAAGAGCCCTACAAAACTACCATCCCCAATCCCCAGGCTGTGGACTGGTACCTTCTGTGCCTTGTTAGGTTTCACAGCTGATGAACTAAAAGCAAACAAATGGAGCTTCATCTGCATTTATAGTCATTCCCCATTTTTTGCATCACTTCCTAAGCTTTTTCTCCTGTAGGATTGTTGCTGGAAGGGTTCAGGCCGGAGTTGCAGAGATGAGACCAGCAGTCAGAATGTTCTGAGAAAAGGAGGTCCACAGCTCTCTCAGGCATGCAGCAACTTCAGTTTATTTCTTACAAGCTTATATACTTTAACAATGCAAGGTTTTGCAAGTATACACATGTACACATTCTAATAATAAACTAGCTGGCTACAAATGATCTTTACGATAAAAGTACAAAGAAACCATAAAGCTTATCAAACTTTCATCTGTAAAAAACAGATTACTCATCTGTAAGGAACAGATGTAACCTTTAACAGAGTTGCACACTAACTTATCTTGCTTGTTCACTCCCCAGGCCCCTTCCAGGAAATTCCAGACACAGTCAGACTCTGCTTTCAGGGCCTGCCTCCTACATGATTAGTTTTCTAATCACTTTGGACAGTCTTCAAAAGAACATCCTTTCATGTGGACTCTGAGAGAGTTTCTTCAAGGATAAATCAATGGGACTTGAAGTTACATTGAGGTTACATAGGGTTAGTGGGTACATTAGATTCTCATAGGAGCACAAACCCTACTATAAATGACACGTGTAAGGGATCTAGGCTGTGTACTCCTTATGGGAATCTAATGCCTGATGATCTGAGGTGGAGCTGAGGTAATGATGCTAGTTCTGGGAACTGGCTGCAACTACAGATTATAAATAGAAGTGAGTTATGACTGAACAGAGACCATGCAGACTTATATTAAAACAAAAGTGAGTGACAAGTGACAATTTAGTAGTAGCTAGTGGCAGGTATTTTGTTTTGTTTTGTTTGGTGGGGAAGTGGGCTATAACTTTATTTTTATTTTGTTTCAAATTAATAAAAGGGCACACATTTTTAGGTATGTTGTTTTTACTTCAAAGGTAAATTTCAAGTTGTAGAAGAGCCCTCATCCCAGGTAGTGTGCTGAACAGCCTCGCATTGTGCACATTAGGTGAGATCCTGCCAATTGCCCTGGTGGCAAGTGAACATCTTACTTGTAAAAGTGCATCTCGTGGCAGGCTTTAGAGTGGCATGTGAGTTGATGTACTTCAATTGTACAGATGCATTTTGTGGTAGGTTTTAAGTCAAAATATGGCACTTATTTTACTCTGCACAAGACACACTCATTATTTTTCTCGCCATTCCCATCAGTGCCTCTTTTCTGCACTATGCACTTACACACACAAGTGAGAATGCTTTCTAAAGGTAGCTCACGGGCCAGAGTTTTTGAGTTATGAGAACCTCTCCAGAGATTATTTTTTAGAAAAACAGTCAACACTGCCAGCACATTTCAGTGACACAGAAGGGGTCACAACACTTGCTTACTTGTGTGACACATTCAGTGTGCTCTACAAACTCGATCTGTCACTTCATGGGAGAAAAACTGTGTTCAGTTTGGCAGATAAAGTGGCTGCATTCAAAGCCAAACAGGAATGATGGGGCAAAAAGTGAACACTGGGATTTTTGACACGTTTCAAACATTAGCAGAGATTTTGAAAGAGACTGAGCCAGGCCCTTTTCTCTCTCAGATAATGAGTTATCACCTATCTCAACTTTCAAAAGAATCGGAGCACTGCTTGCCACTCACAAATGCCCCCCAAGTTGGGGAGGATGGATCTGTCTGTGACCCATTTGTGAGTAATCCAAATTCAATCCTGAATTTGTCTATTTTAGAAGATCGACTGCTTGAGACTGCACATGATGGTGCCTTTGAAAGTTAGAGAGAACTTCAAATCTCCTTACATTTTGGGTAAAAGTCAAAGCAGACTGTCCTTGAGACTGCCACAGAAGAACTGAAAAGCCCGCTTCCATTTCCAACGTCCCATCTTTGTGCAGCAGGGTTTTATGGAGTGACAGCAACCAGAACAAGATTCTGGAGTAGACTGGACATAAGCAATATACTTTAGGTGTCTCTGTTGCCAAAAGTGTTGGGACTACTGCTCCAAAACACTCCTAGAATTCATAAATAAATTCAGTAAAGTCTCTAGTTATAAACTAGTATACAAAAATTAGGATTTTCATACACCAACAATCACCCAACTAAGAAATAAATCAAGAACCTGATCCCATTTATAATTTTAAAAAATAAAATAGCTAGGAATGTACTTATCCAGAAATGTTAAAGATCTCTACAAGGAAAACTGTAAAACACTGATGCAAAAAATCAGAGATAATACAAAGAAACAAAAAATCATTCCATGCTCATGGACTGAAAGAGTCAATAGTGTTAAATGAGCATAATATCCAAAGCGTTGTGCAGATTCAAAGCAATTCTTAAAAAAATCAACATCATTTTTCATTTAATTATCCAAAAAAAAAAAAAAATCCTAAAATTCACATAGAATCAAAAAGAGCCTAAATAGCCAAAGCAATTCTAACGAAAGAGAATGAAGTGATGAAACTGGAGGCCCTTATCTAAAGTGCAGTAACTTGGGAACAGTAAATCAAATACAGTGTGTTCTCACATACGGGGAAACTAAATCATGGGCACACCTGGCCATACAGTGTACAGACTCCAAAAGGGAAGAGAGTTAGTGACAGGTGAGGGATCAAAAATTACTCATTTGGGGTACAATGTACATGTTTTGGGTGTTAAGCCCAAACTTCACCTCTATATAATATATCTATTAACAAAATTGCACTTGTGCTCCATAAATCTATAAAAATAGAAAAATTGTACAACTGTACAATAAGTTTGTATATTAAACTGTTACTACAAATGAATCAGTAAGTTAAAAATATAAAAAATGTTTATAAAGTAAATAAGTTACAGTAAGATAAAGTTAATTTATTATCAAAGAAAGTTTTTAAAGAAATGTAGTGAAGCCTAAGTGTAAATTGTTTATTAAATCTACAATCCTGTATAGTAATGGCCTAGGCTCTCAAATTCATTCACCACTCACTCACTGACTTCAAAAGCAAGGTCCAGTTCTACAAATTCCTATATAGGTGCGCCGTTTTTTATTTTATATTACATTATTATAATACCTTTTCTATGCTTAGATATATTTAACTACACAAATATTTCTCTTGCATTCAAATTGCCTATAGTATTCAGTACGGTAACTTGCTGTACAGGTTTATAGCCTTGGAGCAATAAGATGTACCATATAGCCCAGGTTTGTAGTAGGCTATCCTCTCTAAGTTTGGATAGGTACATTCTGTGATGTTCACACAATGATGGAATTACCTAATAATACATTTTTTGAGCATATCTCTGTCATTAAGGAAAGCATGACTATAGTTAGAAAGCTATAGATTTAAATTATCATTCAAGATTCATTTCTTAATTTACTTTTTGAAATATCATCACTTTATCACATCTGGGCTATCGTGTCATGATGTCATCAAAGCTCACTGCCACCTCAAATTCTTGTGCCCAAATCATTATTCTGAGCCTCCTGAGTAGCTGGAACTACAGGCATGTGCCAACACACCCTGTTAATTGTTCTATTTTTTTGTAGATATATGTGGTCTTGCTCTTGCACAGGCTTGTCACGAACTACTGACCTCAAGTGATCCTTCACTTCACCCTCCTAAAGTACTAAGAATACAGGTATGAGCCACCATGTCTGGCCTAAGACAGTTTATATATTCAAGGTACTTTTAGGAAATAAGATAATTATTTTTATTCTTATGTGATGAGATTAAACATCTATTAAATGTATGAAGGATCTAGTAGATACAAATTTTCTAATTTAATTTCTGGGACATGAAGCTGTAAGAATGCTAGAGTAATTTTACTTTTCTTTGAAACATTATTATTTGACACTGAAGAATTTTCACATTACATAGTTACCTGCATTATATTTATTTATCGTTTATTTTGACATTATTTACAAACGAATTATTCTTTATAGAATGTTTACAAAATGGGATTTATACATGCTTGAATAGCATGGGAAGATTATATCAAGAATTTATCTTATGTTAGTTTATACACACAATAATCTGTATATATACTTTATGTCACACACACAGACTATCTTTAAATACATGACAATGAAAATTAGCATTACATACGGAATTGTAGAAGGTCTCTGATAACTAATAATTTGAATATTTGTTTCTATTGTTTTAACACATAAATTAATATAAACATTATGAAAAGATCTCCATTTTGCATATTATGTTGCTTATTTTTAAAATAAATTTCAAAGAATTGCCTCCTTTAAAGAAAATTAAAAAATGCATTATACATTATTTAAAGTTTAAATAAGAAAGAAAGATCAGAAATTTATCAAGTAGTACTTTAAGACAATGCACATATCAGGAAAATATATTCTTCATTGTATTAAGGCTTGTCAAAACTTCAGTAGAAATATTACATACTAAAGCCATTATCTGGACATGTAGTAATATGCACATTCTGAAATCATAATTTTTATATTTATGTCAACATATTCATAAGGTTAAATTTCAGGATGGGAGTACCTTTCCGTTTTATTTTTCAGGAATTGATTCATCCACATAAACTTACATGAATATAAGCTATTTTCTATTTTCTTCAAATTTTGCCATCTACTACTTAGCCAATTACAAAGCAGTGAATCCAGGTGGAAATCAACTCAGTAGGAAATTGCTCTCAAATATAATTTCACTAGATGTATGTGGTAATTACCACTGCAACATTAGCATTAATGGCAAAGATAATTTAGTTCTTTGGCCCTCAATCAGAATGATCCTTTAAAACATCTTACTCTGTATGAAGAAGACTGTTTTCACCAGTTCACATGTGCTACATATCAGAAGTAAACTATTTAACATAGAAAGCAATTGAATTTCTACAAGGTAATTGAGACTGAAATTATACTGAATTAAGTCATTGATAACAACAGTCCTGGAAAGTACATCATTTTGAAAAGAGATTTAACCTCCAATTTACTCAACACAGAATTATTCAAATACCTTTTAATTTCAGATAAAGATTGGCCAGAGTTACAGACAGACGAAGGGTAAGTTCATTCCTATCTCTATAAATTCTAGTGACTATTATGTGTTAGAAAAAAGATTCAATGTATGAAAATGTTCGACATTTGTGAGAGGACATCACATCAATTTTTGAGGGAAAATACTAAACAAATCATTTAGCAGGGAAAAAAGATAATTATATTTGAGCTAGCAATACTCATTTATTACTTAAATTTGGTAGAGAAACAGATCATTTAATTAATATTTGTTGCTTCTGAACTTAGTACTCTTTCTTATGTATTTTGAAGGTTTGGGATGATTGATATAACAGCCTTTTTGTGAAGAACTCAAAATTTAGGAGGAAAAATGCCTTAGAGAATTGAAAACAAAACTTCTTTGTTAGAATTTCAAATCATATGTAAGTTTCATTCCTGTAGACCATATTTTCCCCCTGTTTTGTTATCTAACCGATTTCACTGTCTATTCCTTTGGGGTTGATCAGATGATTTCTCTCTATTTTCGCTTTTATTTTTGTTTTTTTGACCATGTCTTAAATTTTCTCCTTAGAATTGGTAAAAATTGCTTCTTCCTTGTGTCACAAGATTTTTAACTCATCTTCATCACCCTTAGTTTGTTTTATTCCCACAGTGTTTTCCCATAGTGCTTAAACTTTGGCTACCTCCTCTCTACTTTTCCTGTTACCAGAAACATTATATAGAAAATAATATGGTAGGATTTCTGAACCTCAGGAGTATTGGCATTTTTTTCTGGATAATTCTTTGATGTTGCGTGGATTGAGGATGGGGTGTAAGTAATATCATATGCATTGTAGAAAATCTAGTCATCCCATGACTCTACCCATTAAAGGAAGGGCAATAGCATGTCCAGACCGATTATGATAATCAAAACTGTTTTCAGATTTTACTTACTGCCCCTAAAGGACAAAATTGCTTTTAGTTGAAAACCATTGATATGTATGAAAATATTTCATTTTTTTTTAATTCAGAAATTGAAAGTGTATACACATTTTGGTTACATAATTGGTTTTTGTACATTTTAAGTCAAAGTTTTAAGTGTGTTTCACCCAGAATGTGTTCTTACCAGATAGGTGTGAATTTACCCAGTCTCTCCTCCTCCCTCCCACCTACTTTATTTCCATTGAGTTTTTTTTTTTTTTTTTAATTTAGGTTAATGTGAGGATATGGATGATTAGGTTATATTGTTTGTGTTTGTTGGTAAAGTCCCTGTTGCAGCTGAGCCCTTCCCCAAGGAGATGTGCCATATACTTCTATATTGCCAACATTAGGTGAGAGCTTGACAAATCTCCCTACCTCACCTCCCTCTACCTTTTGTCCTCCCCCTCCCCCTGCTTAAATTATGTTTTTCTCTTGTGAGGGTGTGTAGTTGTTCATCTACTGCCTTCATAATAGTATTGCGTATATTGGATTCTTGCTTTTCCATTCTTGTGCTACTTTATTAAGGAGAATGCTCTTCAACTCCATCCAGATAAATAGAGAAGATGTAACATTTCTATCTTTTTAAAGACAATAGTATTTCATGGTATTCATATACCACAATTTATTAATCCATTCATGGGTGGATGGTACTAGGGATGATTTCACATCTTGGCAATTGTGAATTGAGGTGCAATAAACGTTCTGGGTCAAGTGTTAAAGGATGTTTTTTTCTCCTAGTAATGGGATTTCATGGACAAATAGAAAATCTACATTTAGCTCTTTGAGTATTCTCGATACTCTTTTTATGTATTTTTATTTTTTTACCCAAAATTATGCATGTGGATGTGGTGGACTTCCTTTACTATATAGGAAACCAAATATTAAACATTTTTCATTAATTTGACAACTAATTGTTTTTAATTTAGTCACTCATGTACTGGATGAAATACTATTTAACACTAGACATTAGTGGTATCTTCTAATTTTTGTTTCTTTACTCCAAACTTGTCCATTTTACTTGAATACTATGTAATGAAAATAAAAAATGCCAAATCAAAAACAGTAAAAATAAGTAAAGATAGCCAGGCGTTGTGGTGGGCGCCTGTAGTCCCAGCTACTCAGGAGGCTGAGGCAAGAGAATCGCTGAAGCCCAGGAGTTGGAGGTTGCTGTAAGCTGTGTGATGCCACACACTCTACCGAGGGCTATAAAGTGAGACTGTCTCTATAAAATAAATAAATAAATAAATAAATAAATAAGTAAAGAAAAAATATTTAAAAAAATATACAGGAGGGTGGCGCCTGTGGCTCAGTCGGTAAGGCGCCGGCCCCATATACCAAGGGTGGCGGGTTCAAACCCAGCCCCGGCCAAACTGCAACCAAATAATAGCCAGGCGTTGTGGTGGGCGCCTGTAGTCCCAGCTACTCGGGAGGCTGAGGCAAGAGAATCGCTTAAGCCCAGGAGTTGGAGGTTGCTGTGAGCTGTGTGAGGCCACGGCACTCTACCGAGGGCCATAAAGTGAGACTCTGTCTCTACAAAAAAAAAAAAAAAAAAAAAATATATATATATATATATATATAGTAATGAATTAAACAAACTTGAAAATTTTTAAAAACTAGGATTTTAAAAGTAATCATGTCCAACTACTTCACACTTTCAAATTTAGACAGAACTATATAACATGTTCATGTTCTATACAAGCTACACAGTCTTAATACTTCAGGCACAATGAGGAATTGCTATGTCATATGGCTTAATTCACTTTGGATGATTTTGACATACCCTGTTTCCCCGAAAATAAGACATCCTCCGAAAATAAGACCTACTCACAGGAAAAATAAGATGTCCCCTAAAATAAGACCTAGCACATCTTTGGGAGCACACCTTAATATAAGACACTGTCTTATTTTTGGGGAAACAGGGTATATTGGTGTTCATTGGTAAATTCTTGTTAAATTGCAACATCTATGGATGCATCTCAAAACTTTGTTTTTTAACGCTCTACCTCACACAATTTAGAAATAAGTGCATGTGTATTTATTAGAACAACAAAACATTTATTTGTTATAACAATGTTATACATGCCTAATCACTTTAAAGAGGTTTAAACATTGATATGTATACCTACTGTGCTCTGAAGGTCTTTCAAAAATAATTTAATTAATGATGTATAAAAATTTTCACAAAAAACAAATAAAAACACAAAAAGTTCTTCATGTCACAACAATGAGCCACTGAGCACTGTCTTCAAATGAATGACATAGTGCTCAGTGGTTCCCACCTGTAATCCCAGAACATGGAAGACTGAGGTGGGTGGATTGCCTGAGCTCACAGGTTGGAGACCAGCCTGAGCAAAAGCAATACCTCCTCTGTAAAAAGAGCCAGTCATTGTGGCAACTGCCTGTAGTCCCAGCTACTTGGGAAGCTGAGGCAAGAAAAATACTTAACCCAAAGAGTTCGAAGTTGCTGTGAGGTATGACACCATGGCACTCACCAAGTCCCTCAAAGTGAGATGCTGTCTCAAAAAAAACAAAAAACAAATAAAGAAAATGCCTTAAAAGCAGGGTCTAACTCTTACTTAATAATAGGTTCCCAAGCCTTTTACAAACGAAACACTCAGTAAACATATTTTCATTCATTCAGGAGTTATTTATTTAACAGCTACTCTGTGGTAAGTAGGTGGCCCTGGAATATGTAGATCAACAATATTATGGTCCTTGTCCTAAAAAAAAAAAAAAAAATGCAATACACTCCAGACAAGAAACTGATTCTTCATACACTTTTTTTTCGTTATTTCTTTATTACTTTTTTTTTTTTTTTTTAACAAACCATAGCTGTGTAGATTAATTCAACTGTGGGGTACAATGTGCTGGTTTTATATACAATTTGAAATATTTTCATCAAACTGTTTAACATAGCCTTCACAGCATTTCCTTAGTTATTTTGTTAAGACATTTATATTCTACATTTAGGAAATTTCACATGTACCCTTGGATGCTGCACCATAGGTGTGGTCCCACCAATTACCCTCCTTCCACACATCAACCCACTCCCTCCCTTCCCTATGCCCTTTCCCTGTATTCTTGGGCTATAATTGGGTTATAGTTTTCATATGAAAGCTATAACTTGGTTTAATAGTAGGACTCAGTACATTAGATACTTTTTCTTCCATTCTTGAGATACTTTGCTAAGAAGAATATTTTCCAGCTTCAACCATGTAAACATGAAAGAGTTAAAAATCCCAAACATTTTTAAGGCTGCATAATATTCCATGGTGTACATATACCACAATTTATTAATCCATTTGTGTGTTGATGTGTACCTGGGCTACTTCTATGACTTAGCAATTATGAATTGGGCTGCAATAAATATTTTGGCACAAGTGTCTTTGTTATAATGTGACTTTTGATCTTCTGGATATATACCTAGTAGAGGAATTGTAGGATCAAATGGCAGGTCTATTTTAGATCCCTAAGTGTTCTCCCAACATCTTTCCAAAAGGAATGTATTAGTTTGCAGACACACCATCAATGTAGAAGTAGACCCTAACCCTAACCCTAACCCTAGCCCTAACCCCTAACCCTAACCCCAACCCCTAACCCTAAACCTAACCCTAGAGGTTCTGGTCATTCATGTCTTTATTGTCATTTTGTTCCAAAAATTTGGTAATTTCCTTCTTAATCACATCTATGACCGAGCTATTATTCAGCATAAGGTTATTTAGTTTCCATGTTTTGTATGAGTATGCAATTCCTATTTTTATGGAGTTCAACTTTTATTTCATGATGATCTGAGAAGATGCGAGGAATAATTTCTATTTTTTTAAAAATTTTCTGAGGTTAGCCTTGTGACCTAGGATGTGATCAATTTTGGAGTATGTTCCAGGGGCTGATGAGAAGAATGTGTATTCAGTTTTGTTAGGATAAAATGTTCTGTATGTCTGTTAAATCCAACTGTTGAATGTTTAAGTTTAAGTCCAAAATTTCTTTGCTTAGCTAATTTTTGTAGGATGCATCCAGCACTGCCAAAGGAGTGTTAAAATCTCCAACTATTATTGTGCTGGGGGAAATCAAGTTGCTCATGTCTCTTATAAATTGAGGCACATTCTGATTGGGTGCATAAATGTTAATAATATAAATCTCATCAAGTTGAATGTTACCCTTAAAAAATATGAAGTGACCTGGGCGGTGCCTGTGGCTCAGTGAGTAGGGCGCCGGCCCCACATACCAAGGGTGGCAGGTTCAGGCCCGGCCCCGGCCACATTGCAACCAAAAAATAGCCGGGTGTTGTGGCAGGCACCTATAGTCCCAGCTACTCGGGAAGCTGAGGCAAGAGAATCGCTTAAGCCCAGGAGCTGGAGGTTGCTGTGAGCTGTGACACCACGGCACTCTACTGAGGGCCATAAAGTGAGACTCTGTCTCTACAAAAAAAAAATATATATATATATGAAGTGACCATGTTTATCTTTGCTTACTTTTGTTGGTTTAAAGTCTATTGTATCTGCAAATAAAATTGCAGAACTGCTTTTTTCTGCTTTCCCTTTGCCTGAAATATAGATGAACATCCCTTTACCCTGAGTCTTTATTTATCTTTTAAGGTAAGATGAGATTCTTGTATGTAGCAGATATCCAGCCTAAGTTTTTGTGTCCAGTCAGCCAACTTGTTCCTCTTTAGAGAACAATTTCAGCCATTCACATTAATCATAAATATTGATAAGCCTGTTGAATTTTGGGTATCACATTTTTCGAAATTCCAGTGGATATTTTTAATCCTTTAGCCACTGTGGAAGTCGGAACTTGATCAAAAGTTTCTGAGTGAGTTTACTTTTGTGGTGGAGGATTGTGCTGGTCATTGTGGAAGACAGGTCTGAGAATATCCTGGAGTGCTGGTTTAGTTGTGGCAAATTTCTTCAACATGTGTATGTCATTAAAGTAGTTAATTTCTCCATTATAAATGAAACTCAGTTTCACTGGATACAGGATCCTGGGTTAAAAGCTATTTTGTTTTAGGAGATTAAAAGTCAATGGCCACCCTATTCTAGCTTGAAAGGTTTCAGCGGAGAGATCTGCAGTTATTCTAATATTCTTCCCCTTGTAGTTTATGGTTTTCTTCTGTCTGGCTGCTCGCAGAAATTTCTCATTCATATTAAATTTAGTGAAATTAATTATGATGTGTCTGGGGATTTTATTATTCAGGTTGTGTTGTGCTGGGGTTCTGCGACTGTCTGCTATCTGAATTTCAGAATCTCTTGGCATGTCTGGAAAGTTCTCCTTCATAATCTCATTAAGAAGAGCTTCTGTGCCTTGGGAAGCCACTTCGTTGCATTCAGGGATTCCTATAAGACAAATATTAGTTTTCTTCGAATTATCCCAGAGCTCTCTGAGAGAATGATCCATTTTTGCTCTCCATTTCTCTTCCTCTTTGAGTGTTTGGGAGCGTTGAAAAGCTTTGTCTTCAATGTCAGAAATCGTCTCTTCTGCTTTCTCCATTCTGTTACTGAGGGATTCTACTGTATTTTTCAGATCTTTGAGGACTGCAAATTCTTGTCTCAATGTTTCAAAAACTTCACTGATTTTGTCTTTGAATTCATTGAATTCTTGAGACAACTTTTTAAATGCTCCTTGAATTTCTGATTCCAACTTTACCTCCATTCTATTAATCTTATTTGCATCCAGATTCTGAATTACATTTCTGACATCTCAGCCATTTGTCTATGAATGCGATCTTCAGTTGTGTCCACTATATCGTTCTTTGGGGGAAAGGGGGGTTAATCTACTCTGGTTATTTGTGTCACCAGAGATTTTTCTGCTGATTCTACCCCATGATTATTTTACACCATTTGGCTAGATGAGCAAATAAGGTGAAGTTAGGGGGCTCATGGAGTTGTGATTACCCAGCCCTTTGCCCAAGGGTTGTGACTGATGTCTGTACCTTTTCCCCTAGAGCTTTGCAACAGACTTGTACAGTGCTACGGCCTGAGACACTGGGGACCCGCTTGGTGTGGTGGGGCTAAGTGGCTTTGTCTTGTTTTCAGCTGGTCTCTATCCTACCCTAGTGAATCAGGTACTCTGGGTTGAAGTCTCAGCTATGGAGAAATACCAGCAATTAAGTCACCCCACGGACAAAAACTGGAAAAGGAAAATCAACCTTCCCACCACACACCCAGGGTACCACTTTGGATAGTTCTCAGGTGATTGCCCAGTTCAAGAGGTCCAAATCAAATGTCCCAGTCAGCAATGGTCTCAGATGGGAAAGTTCAAAAGGTCTTTGGGAACTAGGTAGCAGGGGTCTGTTGGCAGCTCAATTATGACTCACTCAGGTGCTCCGTGAGGTCAGAAGGACCCACCCAGCACTGAATTAGTCTTGGAAAGTTGATACCTCCTTCCCCACCTTGCACCTGTGTCACACCCAGTTACTGGTAACCCCATAGGGCTGTGACCCTTTTTCCTTCAAGGAACAGATACTCCAGGGGTTTTGGCCTGCCTGAGTCACAGGGAGATGTATATCTCCTCAGCCAGACCTTCACACTGTGCCACCATCCTCAGGGGTAGCTGAGGCCTGACAATCTCAGGTGCTTAATGGAGGCTGGGGCAGTTCACTCAATTCTAGCCCCACCCCTGATTGATGTTGCTGAAAGAACAGAACATTTTCACAGAATTTGTTTCTGTCCCAGCTTTATTCTTCTATGGATCAGATGCTATTTGAGTTCACAGAAACTGCGACTCAGCCCCTGTCTGTGCCCCTGCCTGGAGCTGGTGTGTCCATCTCAGCTGCAGTCTGTGTTGGAGCGGGCATGGCTAGAGCTCACATACAGCTTTTGTTTCCTGTCTGCCTTTGTCTCAGCTATGATCCCCTGAAGTCTGGGTGCATCTTAGGCTCACTAAAGCAGTCCTCTCGTTGCCAAGAGATAGGGAGTGTCTCTTCAAAATATCCCCAGGGGTGTGAACCTTAATATTCTTACCCTGGCCACTGCTGCTCTGTGCCATGGGGCACCACCTCTCCTTCTCCCATAGGGTTTCCTCAGCCTTAGTTCACTGTCTTCTTACTCCCGTGCTGCAGAATCAGCACAGACCAGCGACAGCCCATGCCCTGTCCACACCTCTCAAGAAAATGCCCAAGAATTTGGACTCCATGGGGGAAAGGCTTCCAGACTTTGGGGTGAAAGTGGAGGGGAGTGCTGGGAGTTCAGAATTGTGTTGAGAATATATATAGTTTTATACAGTTTTATGCCTGGTGGGAGAGGGCCATTGCACATTCGTAAGTCCTCTCTAGGGAAGGAGTTCTAGTTTTTAGAGGGTCTTTCCCGTGGGATAAAATAGGAGGGGATCTAAACTCTGCTTGCTTGTTTGTATAGAGTATACTGCAAGCCGTTCTCATTGGGAAGGGGACTCCCCTCCACTTGGCAATGGATTTTGTATCTATCGCTTTTTTCCTTGTGGTCACAGCTCGCCTCAGCAGGATTAATGTGTGTTCTTCAACCTTCTGTTTTGGCTCAGCTCCAAAACATTGGCTTACTTGCTAAACTTCTGTCCTTTAAGTTTCCTTCTAGACGGGAGCCTCTGTGGAAAGCTGGCGCCAGTCAGATATCTTGCCTCTGCCTTCTCTCCATACTCTTTTTAAAGAGGCTGTATTAGTTTGCAACTCCACCAAGAGTGTAAAAGTGATCTGTTCTCTATACAACCATGCCAGCATCTGTAACTTTGGGACTTTGTGATGTGGGCTATTCTCACTGGTGTTAGGTAATATTTCAAGACAGTTTTGATTTACATTTCTCTGATGATGAGGAATGGTGAGCATTTTTGCATGTGTTTGTTGACTATTCATCAATGTTCTTTGAAGAAGGTGCTCTTTATGTCTCTTGTCCAATGACGAATGAGATTGTTTGCTATTTTTTGTTGTTGTTGATTAGTATGCAATTTTTGTAAATTCTAAATATCAGCCCTTAGTCAGATTCATAACATAGAAATACCTTTTCCCATTGTAAAGGCTGTCTGTTTTAATTGCTGAGTCCTTAGCTATGGAGAAGCTTTTAAGCTTATGTCTCATTTCTTTATTTTTCTTACTGCTGCAATTGCCAATGGAGTCTCCTTCATAAAATCTTTCCTCAGGCTCATATCATCAAGAGTTTTTCCACACTTCCTTCCAGAGTTTTTATTATTTCATGTCTTAGATTTAAATCTTTTATTTATTGTGAGTTAATTTCATAAGTGGTGAGAGGTTCAGTTCCAGTTTCAGTCTTTTGCATGCAGTTAAACAGTTCTTCCAGCACCATTTATTGGATAATTATTCTTTTCCCCAGTGGAAGCTTTTGTTTGGCTTATCAAAGATCAGATGGTGATATAAGCCTGCTTTCATCTCTAGGTTTTCTATTTTGTTTCACAGATCTATGTCTCTATTTTTGTGCCAGTACCATGCTGTTTTAATCACTACAGGCTTGTAGTATAACCTGAAGTCTGGTCAAGTTATGCCTCCTAATTTGTTCTTTTTGCTTACGATTGTTTTTGTCATACAAGGTCACTTCTCATTTCATATAAAGCATAGTATTATTTTTTCTAGATCTTCAAAAAATAACACTGGCATTTTAACTGGGATTGCATTGACTCTGCAAATAACTTTGGGCAGTATATACATTTTAACAATATTGATTCTGCCCATCCTTGAGCATGATACGGTATTCCATATGTTTGCACCCTACTATTTCTTTCCTCAGTGTTTCATCCTTCTCTCTATAGAGGTCTTTTACTTCCTTGACTAAATATATTTCTCAGTATTTGATTTTCATTGACACCACTAATGGTATTTGATCTTTGATTTGTTTCTCAGTTAGATTGCCTTTTGGTTATATGAAAGCTACTGTTTTGTGTACATTGATTTATAACTTGAGACTTTGCTGAATTTATTTATCAATTCCTGGAGTAATTTTGAAATTTTGGATTTTCTAGATATAAAATCATGTCATCAGGAAAAAATGGTAATTTATTTTTTTTCTTCATTTGGATCCTCTTAATTTCCTTCTGTTTCCTGATTGCTTTGACTAGGACTCCCAAGACTATGCTATATAGAAGTGGTGATAGCTGGCAGCCTTGTCTGATTCCATTTCTAAGCAAGAATGCTTTCAATTTTTCCCTATTCAATGTGATGTTAATGTGGGTTTGTCATATATTCCCTATATATTTGAGAGTATTTCCCATCTATGCCTATTTTGGTAAGTGTTCTTAGCATAAAATGTTGCTAATTTTTTCCTGTATGTATTGAAATAACAACATAGTCTTTGCTTTTGCATCTATTTATGTGGTGAATTATATCTTCAGATTTGTATACATTGAAGTATTTTTGCATCTCTAGGAGGAAGCCCACTTGGTCATGATGATTTTCTTTTTCTTTTTTCATGTGCAGCTAAAATTGGATTGTTAAGATTTTCGTGAGTATTTTTGCACCTATATTTATAAGGAACATTGGTCTGTAGTTTTCTTTCTTAGTTGAGTCCTATTCTGACTTCAGTATCAAGATGATATTGGCTTTGTAGACTGAGTTAGGGAGAATTCTTTCCTTACTGATGTTGTGCAATAATGTTTGCACAACATTATTCAGTATAGATACAGATTCTTCTTTGTAGGTTTGGTAAAATTTGAATATAAAACCATCTGGCCTAGGACTTTCTTTTAAAGACAATTTCTTATTGCTACTTCTGTTTTCTTGGCTGATGTTGGTCTGTTCAGGAGTTCTATTTCTTCCCTTTGAGCATAGGGAGGCTGTGTGTTTCCAGGAATTTGTGCATTTCCCCTGTCCCTGAAAGTTTGTGACCATAGCTATTTTTACTATATTCAGAGATTACGATTTGTAATTCCATGATATCAACTGAGATTTCTCATTTTTCATTTTCAATTGTGCTTACTAGAGTTCTTTCCCTTGTGCTTCTAGTTAACCTAACTAGAGGCTTATCAATTTAGTTTAAAAGATTTCAGATATTTAGATTTGAGATATTCAACCTGTACAAATTTCAATTATTTATAACATTTTTTCTGCCCTACGATGTAGTATGCCAAAGGTAGCATGTGTGTTCTTCTCAATCAACACCTACTTTTACTCCCCCAAGACTATCAATATAATTCATTTCTTAGACATAAATAGAAATGTGCAAATATTCACATATGAAAAACTGTGTGAGTAAAAAATTAATAAGTAAAAAGGGAAAATTGAAGGCTACAAATAAATGGCGGCTCCCAAAAACTAGTTGAATATTGAAGCAGAATATTGAATTACATACCTAATATTAGGTGCATAGGTTGATGAAAGTAATGAAAGTAATCAGTAGGTAATTAATTGTTCTGCCTATGGAAAAGAAGTAGAGAAAATACATATTCCCCTTGTTATTAAATGACTCATAAGAAATTGAACTTAATGTGAACAGCAAAAAAATTACTATGAATTGACTCTGGTTAAAATTCTCTGAAGAATTTCTTGTGATACTGATAAATTAACCACAATAGATATTACATATATTTCATTCTAATCTACATAATTAAAATTTTCTCCATTTTTTCATGTGTAGATAATCACGAAGCAGCTAATTAAGATATAATAGCAGGTTTTGCTAATTTTAATGGTGTAAATACTTCCCGTATAGCTAATTTTGGAATATAAATATGAATTTGCTGACTACAAAATTATAAGTATATGGTCAGTAGCAAGCCATTATATAGTAGTTCCATCATGCAGATGCAATATTGAATGAGATTATTTAATGGTCATCTGCCAGCTAAAAACAAGAACATCAGAATATAAAGAATAGTAAAATGTCTTGAAAAATAGTAAGTTAATGTGTCTACTTGACTACATATTTTTTGCATTTTTAATATAAAATAAATATTTCTGAATAATATAGCAAATCTCATAAAAATATTATTGTGCTCAAACACAACTTATTGTATATATATATATGTATATATATGCACACACACACATAGAAGAATTGAAAGCAAGGACTTAAATACATATTTGCTCATAGAAGCATTTATTCACAATATCCAAGCTATGGGAGCAACCTAAGTGTCCATTGATGGATAAATGAATAGGAAAAATGTAGTATATATACCATAAAATAGTGTCCAACCTTTAAAATGGAAATTCTGATATATTCCATAACATAGTTGAATCATGAGGATATCAGGCTAGGTTTATGGAATGAAGAGAATTTTAAGAAAAGTAACTCACACTGATTGCTTAGATTAGTAGACACAGTAAAAGCTTATAATGTTGATTATGAAGTTAAGATAAAATTAATATCATTCAGCTCTTCTCATCAGAGTTAAATATAAGGATAGGAATATCTCCACCCTATGTACTAATTTTGAGAATTCACCAACTGCAACGCAGTTGCAGGCCAATTATAGCCTGAAATTCTAGGCTGGGCTGGTAAACAAACAAACAAACAAACAAACTCTCTCTCTATTTATGTATATACAGGGTGTCTATAAAGTTCATGTACAATTTGCTATGCTAAACTATTTTAAATTGCCATAAACTTTATGTCCACCTTGTATGTGGACATTATATATATATATATGTATATTATACACACACACATTGATTGTAATGCATATGGCTAATATTTAGTTATTTTGTTTGAATGTATATATTTTTGAATTTTCACGAGAAAGATGACACTAAACAACTTTATGTATGAAACTAAAATACTGGCACTTTAAAACTGAATTTTCTACCACTGTTTTCCAAAAATGAGATTTAAGGTCATTAATAAAAAAATTAACTTTGTTATGATGAGGGTGACTCACATGGAAATAAACTGAAAAGAATTTGGTCCTGATTCTCATGTCTTTAAATATTGTCTAGTAGCCAGTTTAAAAGAAGGTGGGAAATCAGGTATATATTGCTTCTTGGTAAAAAGTGCATATAATCTCATTGTTATATCCCTATGCAACGTTAATTCCAAATGATCATTACATATTTAAAATATTAAATCATGACATTAACAACTTATTGGTTAACATTAATACAAAGAAACAACTTTTGTCTTGGTCTAATATTTTAATAAGTACCATTACTACAGGATACACAATTGAGACTTTTGTGCCTGATATATTTTGTTCAGTATAAAAATAGAGTTTTGCAATGAAACCAAATAACTAAGGCTATACATCAATGTACTTATTTTGAAATAGATATCAATTATAAAAATGGTATACATTATAAAAATAGTTTTGAAAATTCCCAGATAATTCATAAATTAAACACATTTATATAAATAAATTCATTTTAATTTCTAGTGGATGGTTATAAGACATAATATTTTACCTTTGAAAAACTCAGTAGTGGCTCTGCACCCATAGCTAAGTGGTTATGGCACCAGCCGCATGCACCAAGGCTGGCAGGTTCAAACCCAGCTCGGGCCAGCTAAACACCAATGACAGCTACAACAAAAAAACAGGTGTTGTGGTGGGCACCTGTAGTCCCAGATATTTGGGAGGCTGAGGCAAGAGAATCGCTTAAGCCCAGGAGTTTGAGGTTACTGTGAGCTGTGACACTACGGCACTCTTCCAAGAGTGACATAGTGACACTCTGTCAAAAAAAAGAAAGGAAGGAAGGAAGGAAGGAAGGAAGGAAGGAAGGAAGGAAGGAAGGAAGGAAGGAAGGAAGAAAGGAAGGAACGAACTCAATAGTACCTCTTCTGTGTAAGTCATAGTTGACAATAGGAATAGAATATACTTCAATGAATTAGAATAGAACAGTGAGACATTTCCTCAAAAATTAATAAATTACCATATGATTCAGTAATTCCACTTCTGAATATATAGGAAAAGAAGAAGAATTGAAAGCAAGGACTTAAATACATATTTGCTCATAGAAGCATTTATTCACAATATCTAAGATATGGGAGCAATCTAAGTGTCCATTGATAGATAAGTGAATAGACAAAATGTAGTATATACATACCACAAAATAGTGTCCAACTTTTAAAAAGATGGAAATTCTGATATATTCCATAACATAGTTGAATCTTGAGGATACTAGGCTAGGTGAAGTAAGCCAATCACAAAATGATACTATATGATTTTATTTTTAAGCAAGAAGTAAAATAATCACTTTTATTTTATTTTATTTTATTTTGAGATTAATATGACGGTACAAATGATTAGGGTACATTGTTTGTGTTTGGTAAATAAATTTCAAGTAGTGTGGTTTTTTCAAGGTGCTAGAGTGAGGGAAAGAAATGTATTCATTAGTAGACACAGAGTTTCAGTTGTATAAGATGAAATGAGTTCTGGAAATGTGTTATGGTGATAGTTGCATGACAATGTGATGTGCCTAATGACACTGAATTTAGAATAATTACATTTTTCTATAAATATTAAGCTATGGGCATTTTACTATAATTGAAATAAAATAAAAATAAATAATTTTAAAAAGAATTGGGAAGACAAGGGTGACAATGACAAAATGTCTCCTTTTAAGGATAACAAAACTACAAAATAAAAATAGATCTTTTTATTTTTAAAAACAAATTACACAGTGAATTTCAAATTTTGGTGTTCAGAATAAAATTGTATGTTTAAAGAACAAGGCATAAATATGTTGTATAATGGATTTGAGATTCTGTAAGATGATTAAAAATGTATGTAGTTGTCTGAAAGATACATAAATAACTTGATTTAATATGTGCATGATGGTGTCTAGGAATCATAAAGCTCATTTTACTCCTCATCTGTGATGCATCACAGTGAGTTATTTTTAGAATTAATCTTTCAAAGTCATAGGTGACAGTCCATAATATTCTATGCACTTGGGGCATTTAACTGCTATATACAGAGATGAAAAAGATAACATCCAAAAAAATCTTTAAGAAGAGATGGCTATAAATATGAGAGGATTCAGTAGGGAATCAGTAGGGAAAAGTTGATTCAGTAGGGAAAAGTGAATAAACTATAATGTTATAGATTATAATCCTGAGACAGATGAAATAAACACTAAATTGTTATTTAGATTATTGTCAATTGAATTTCCTTTCTGCTATGATTTTATCAATTGTATCTTTTGTATGAGATAAGAAAAATTCTTATTTTATTTTACAAGGTTTTGTTAAAAATATATTTAGATTTTGAAAATGAAAATAACATGGTATCTATTTTTTAAGTGTATGACACTCACTAATTGAGGACTACTTAGCCAAAATTGATTTTATTGGGTGAAAATAAATCTCACAAAACAAAGGTATTTTTTTCTTATACTATCTATGTACATTTACATAAACAGTCATATTTAAGAAAATTTTGGGTTTAAATGGAGTTTGTCGTCAGATAGTAAGATTTTTAAATTTCTTTATATGTGATTTGACTTAAAACAAATTTGGTAATTTGAAACAAGACTTTCATGAGCAAATAATTACCTTAAAAGTGTGATAGTTTAGTGTGAACTCAGTTTTTCTAAAGGGATTCAGCCAAAAGACAGTAGATACAGAAATTTTTTTATTTTTCTAAAAAATAGCCATTTTGCAGTAATAAACTCTTTAACACATCTCCCACCAATGCCTCTTTACTGTGAACTCATTTTTAGAGGATGGTGGACCTTCACCTTTCTTGTAGGACTGCTAATACTGTCAAGAAAAACAAAGAACTTTTACCCTTTGAGGTCTCTTGGGACCACTGCTATTTCTCAGTTTCATCAGAGGTCAGAACTTGTCAGTAGATACATTTAATCACAGGCCACATCAGTACTCTCTTCTGGGACCAAAGCTAACCTAAAGTCTCACTCTAAGTTTTTAAATAAGTTACTGGACTTTACTGGTTGGTAAAGAATTGTGATGTCTGTTCTTATTGTGAGATTTTTGAAATGTAATACAATATAATATTAAAATAGAATAGTATAGTAAAAAAAAATCAGTTACACTTTAAAAACTGAATGTTAAAAAAATAGAATATCTAACATCTAAAAAAAACTTACTAAAGTGAAATATTTACTTATCTTTTCCTTAATTTTCAGAAGAGTGATTGAAAAATATTTTTAAAAATGAGATTAAAGTGAGTTTAAATGTTATCTCCAAGTTTTTAAAGATAATGAATGACTCAGGATTTAAAGCCAGGTTACTTTAACTAAAATGACCACCGTTAGCTTTCTGTTCTATAGCATAACTTTATTTTCATGCCTTTGGCAACAAATCTAAATGTAATTCACAGATTTAATTAAACACAATAAATCGAAGTATTTAAAATGTTAATCTTGTTAACATTAAATAGGTAACAATAGGAAGTTTAATTGTTTCAGTGTGACTTTTTTGACACCTTAAATGTATGTTAAGAAAAAGTGTGTGCTCCTGAGGTTATTTTTGGTCCAAAATACTTTTCAGAATATGTCTAATTTATCCGTATCAATTCAATCAGAATTTTTCTCCCTTATTTTGTTTGAATAGTGGCACTGACATAGATGCACTTAATTTCGGCCAATGGAAATGTTGCAATATTTAAATTATAAGTATATTAGAACAAATCATATTATGTAGGCAACATTGATCAATTGGG
This sequence comes from Nycticebus coucang, assembly GCF_027406575.1. Classification (NCBI taxonomy): domain Eukaryota; kingdom Metazoa; phylum Chordata; class Mammalia; order Primates; family Lorisidae; genus Nycticebus; species Nycticebus coucang. Next base: position 42,131,792 of record NC_069794.1, on the reverse strand, counting down.
AAACTTTTTTATACAGTAAGGACAACTCATCAAGATAAACTGAAAAGCAAAATTACAAATGTATCTTCAGGATAGTCAATTTCTGTTTCTTTTTTTCTTGGGAGAGAAGTGATCAACTGTGCCTTTTTTTTTTTTTTTTTTTTTCTGTTTGGGCTACAAGCACCGCCCTCAACTGTGCTTTTTTAACAAGGTGAGAGGTGTCACCAATCACACCAATAAATGCTTCCTATTTAACTTGGCTAACCTAAATTGCTGCTACATTTAACAGATATTTTTCCTAGTAACATCAACAGGAGACTAAAGACCTACTCTAAGTATTCAAGCTCAAGATATTTTTTTCCATTCACAATCTGAAGATGTCCCAATATTTAATATATTCCTGTAATAATATTTGAGGCCTATTGAGCTGAAGCCGGGAACACTGATCTTGCAGACAACAAAATGAATACATTACCAATGAATTCACAAATGCTGAATGAGACAAGTGTCTATTTAGTATGGTCCTCATTTATAAGCTTTCACAAGAAAAAGACAAACACTGACTTATAGATTAAGGAAAAAAAAAAACCAACAGAATGCTGAGGTTCAAAAAAGTACATAATGTTCTTTTAGACATAAAGAATATCTACTTAAATTAAAAATAACAATCAGAGAAATAATTAATAAGTGATATACAAAGTAGAAAAATTATCAAAAGAAAATTTGAGGGTGGAACAATAAAAAAGAGATACAAATATATCAAAATTATTTTATATAAATTAAAAAGAAAAAAGAAAAAAAAGAAAGACATGTATAGCTGAAACTTTCTACATTAAAAGAAAAAAGCATTAAGTTACCAAAGAAAGTTTCCACATTAAGCAAGTTTAAAAAAAAGAGTAACACAAATGGAAAATAAATATAGAGAAGAAAATAAAAATTAGAGTAGAAATCAATGAAATTGACAAGAGAAAGTAAAAAGAACAATTAGTAAAAGTAAAAATTGGCTTTTGAATAGACTTTTATTTTATTTTATTTTATTTTGCAGTTTTTGGCCAGGGCCAGGTTTGAACCCACCACTTCTGGTATATGGGGCCCGCGCCCTACTCCTAGAGCAATAGGTGCCACCCTTGAACAGATTTTTAAAAGACAAAACTGTAGCTAAATGGCCATCTTGAAAAAGACAGAAGACTATAAAGGCCAGGCACAATGGCTCATGACTGTAATCCTGACACTTTTGAGGCAGGACGATTACTTGAGCTGAGGAGTTTGACACCAGCCTGAACAAGAGTGAGACACCCCCATTGCAATTAAAATAGAAAAAAATTGCCTAAGTGTCATAGCCCCAGCTGCAGCTACTGGGCAAGATGAGCCAACAGGATTCCTTAAAACCAGGAGTTTGAGGTTGCCTGGAGCAATGTAGTGAGACTCTGTCCCAAACAAAATAAAACAAAAGTTATAAGAAGAGACATAATGAATGACCTTATAAGAATGAAGAGGCTTTATAAAGGATTGCAATCATTTGTTTGTTTATTTATTTATTTTATTTCAGGTTGATATGAGGGTATAAACAACCAGGTAATAATTTTTGGAATTCTTAGGTAGACTTCATCTTGTAGTTCTGTCCTGCACCCAAAAGGTGTGACATACACTCCTACCTTGTGCCCATAAAGTGGGAGCACACCAATAACTCCTCCTCCCCTAACCTCTCCCCCTCATTTTCTCTTGCCCCAACTTAAATTGAATTGTTCTCTTATGTGTGCATGTATTAAATAATCTACTGGTTTCATATTAATATTGAGTACAATGGATATTTGCTTTTTATTCTTGTGATACTTCACTATAAAGAATATATCTCAACTCCATATAGGTTAATACAAAAAATAGAAAGTCACCATCTTTTTAATGGCTGAATAGTATGCCATGGTATACATGCACCACAGTTCATTAATCTATTCCTAAATTGATGGGCATTTAGGATGTTTCCACTTCTTGGTGATTGTAAATTGAGCTGTGATTAAAAATCTAGTGCAAATATTTTTATGATAATGTTTTTTTTGTTTGTTTGTTTTTTTTACTTCTGGGTAGATGCCTAGTAGTGGGATTACAGGGTCCAATGGGAAGTCCCATTTGAGTTCTTTGAGGATTCTCTATACTTCCTTGTAAAAAGCTTATATCAGTTTGCAGCACCACCAAAATTGTAAAAGTGTTCTTCTTTCTCTACATTCATGCCAGCATCTAAAACTCTGGAACTTTGTGATGTGAGCTAATCTTACTGGGATTAGGTGACATCTCAAGGTGGTTTTGATTTGCTTATCTCTGATGACTGGGATGATGAACATTTTTATTTTTTTTATTTTTTTTTAATTGTTAAATCATGCTGTGTACATTAATGCAATCGCCTGTACCCATTCTAAGATGCACCATAGATGTGGCCCCACCCATTTCCCTCCCTCCACCAAAACCTCCCCCCTCCCTTCCCCTTCCTTGGCCCTTTCCGCATAGTCTTGTGCTATAGTTGGGTTATAGCCTTCATGTGAAAGCTATAATTTAGCTTCATAGTAGGGCTGAGTACATTGGATACTTTCTCTTCCATTCCTGAGATACTTTGCTAAAAAGAATATGTTCCATCTCCATCCATGTAAACATGAAAGAGGTAAAGTCTCCATCTTTCTTTAAGGCTACATAGTATTCCATGTTATACATGTACCACAATTTGCTAGATAAGTTTGTTAGCCATTCTTCTGTCTTCCTCAGAGATGGTTCTGTTCATGTCTCTTGCCCAGTGATAGATTGAATTGTTTGCTTTTGTTGATTAATTTGAGTTCTCTACAGCTTCTAGTGATAAATCTAATCTAATCTTTGTTAGATTCATACCCTGCAAATATCTTTTCTCATTCTGAAGGTTGTCTTTTTGGTGTACTTGTTGTGTCCTTAGCTGTGCAGTTTTTCAGTTTTATTAAGTCTCATTTCCTTATTTTTGTTGTTGTGATTGCTACTGAAGTCTTCTTTATAAAATCTTTTCCAAGGCTGACATCCTCCTGAGATTTTCCCACATTTTCTCCTAGGACTTTTAATCATTGCATGTCTTAGATTTAAATCATTTATCAATCTTGAGTCAGTTTTTCTAAGTGTTGAAAGCTCTGCATCCAATTTCAGTCTTTTACATATGGTTATCCAGTTTTCTCAGCATTTATTGAACATGGATTCTTCTCCTCAGTATATACTTTTGTTTCGTTTTATTAAAGATCAGATGGCTATAAGAAACTGTTTTCATATCAATGTTTTCTATTTGGTTCCATATGTCTCTGTCTCTATCTTTGTGCCTACACCACTCTGTTTTGATCATTATGAACTTCCAATATAACCTGAGATGTGATAGACTGATGTTTCCAGCTTTATATTTTTTCTACTAAAGAATGCATTTGGGTCTATATTTTTTTTTCTGATTTCATGTAAAATAAAGAACTGTTTTTTGCCAGTTCTTCCAACTATGATATTTGTATTTTAATGGTATTGCATTGAATTTGCAGATTGCTTCGGGAAGTATAGACATTTTAACAATGTTGATTTTTCCCAGCAAGAACATGGTATGTTCTTCCATTTATTAATGTCTTCTGCTACTTCTTTTCTTAGGGTTGCATAATTATCTTTGTAGAGATTTTTCATCTCTTTTGTTAAGTATGTTCCTAGGTATTTCATTTTCTTTGGAGCTATTGTGAAAGGAATTCTGTCTTTGATTAGCTTCTTGACTTGGCTGTAATTGGTGTATACAAAGGCTACTGATGAGTGGATATTGATTTTATACCCTGAGATGTTACTGGATTTCTTGATCACTTTCAGAAGTTTTGTGGTTGAGTCTCTGGGATTTAAAATCATATCATCAATTAAGAGCAAGAGTTTGACTTCTTCTGCTCCCATTTGGATGCCTTGTACAGATTTCTGTTGCCTGATTGCATTATCTAGAACTATTTTGAATAGTAGTGATAGAGGATTAAGTAGAAAAGCTTTCAGTTTTTCTTCATTCAGTATGATATTAGCTGTGGGTTTGTCATTGACAGCTTTAATCGGTTTCAAAAAAGTATCACCAGTTCCTATATTCTTAAGTGTTCCTGTTATGAAAGGATGCTGAATTTTATGAAATAATTTTTATGCAACTATTAAGATAATTATATGGTCTCTGTTTTGGATTCAATTGATATAGTGAATTACCATTTATGGATTTGCATATGTTGATTGAGGCTTACATCCCTCTGATGGAGCCTACTTGATCATCATGTATAATTTTTTTTAACATGTAGCTGTAATCTATCAGGTAAGGTTTTATTGAGTATTTTTGCCTTTCCTGGTTTTCGTATTAGGGTGATGTTTGCTTCTTAGAATATGTTGGATGTTGGATGAGGAGGTGGAGCAAGATGGTGGCTGAGTAACAGCTTCCTTGCATCTGGGCACCGTGAGTCTGGGGAGATAGGACTCCAGGCATCTCTGGCTGGTGGGATCTGCCTATCATCACCCCTGCGAGGATACAGGGAGTCAGAGAGAGACTTCTGGACCCCGAGGAGGACTAAAAAAGTGGAAAACCGGCAAGTGGTCGCATGTGTTCAATCCGTCTAAACCCGCCCACAACTGTAAGTTCAGTAGCAGTGAGACTGCAAACCAGAAAGGCCTTACCTGTGAACTGTTTTGGTGTCTTTGGACTTGGCACTCAGTTGAACTGCCTTGGGGAGAGCCTGAGCGGGAGTGTGGAGAACTCTGGCCATTGTCTAGGGCCCCAGTCTGAGCCACTGAGCCAGACGGAGCTAACAGTGTTTGGCTGTGGGTCACAGGGAGCCATTGTGAGCAATCTGCCCTGGCAAGCTCCACCCTCAGGGTCGCAGAGCTAGAATTGGGTGGAAGCTAGTAACCCAGCGACCAAGTAGCCTAAGGGTGGGGTCTGAGCCGCCTTGCAGCCCTAACCCTCAGGGGCAGAGTGAGACCAGTTTTGGCACACAGGGTAAGTGAATAGCCACTTCAGCAGTGATTCCAGCGACAAGCACTTTCCTGGGAAAGCTTCTACTCAGCAAGTTCACAAGTTCAAAGTGCCTTTTAAGTGGGCTAAAGAGAGATTTAGGGTGTCTACCTGATGGGGTTTGAGAAATCAGCAGCCTCCAGTCGTATCAGAACTGTAATTAACATCTCATACCCCAGTAGACCACGTGTTGCCCAGACAATATTCAATAACATATATATACTGCTTTGTTTTTGGTTGTGTTTTTTTTTTTTATTTTTTTTTATTTTTTATTTTTTTGGTTTGGTTGTTTGTTTAATTTATATTCATGCTGTTGATGTTGTTTTGTTTTTTAAGTTCAACCATTTCCATACAGATCCTTTTTCTTTCTCAATTTTTCTAGTTTAATTATAATTTCCCATTGCTGCCTTTTTTAATAATTAGAACTTCATTTTTGCTAGTGTTTCTACTGCTATCATTTGGTTTTCCACCCAATTTTATCCCGTAAAGTTTTCTGTTTGCTTGTTTTGGTTTGATTTATAGCATTTTTGTCTTTCCTCTCTACTTGGTGGAGGTGGGGTACTGTGTCTGATCAGGTTAGCAAAGAGCTGCTGACCTCAAGGGAACCACCCAACTGGGCACCCCCAGAAGGTGGGTTTTTTTTAAGATTGTGTCAAAGTACCCTACTGTACACCTATATTGCTCTGTCTCCCTCTTTCTGTGCCTCTCTTCTTTTTGTCAATATTCCTTTTACCCACCCCCTCTCCTTTCTCTATTTTCCTTTTTTTTGTTCTCACTCAGTCCTCCTTTCTTTCACCCCTTTTTTGCTCTTCAACCTTCTCACCCTTCTGGTCCTGTAACTCTTAGTCCACAGGCATGAGAACTTAAAGAGCAAGAGGAAGTGAAAGGAAAATTAGGGCAAGGAAACAGATAAAAGAAATCACTCATGAGGAAGAATCAGCAGAAAACTCCAGGCAACATGAAGAACCAGTCCAGAACAACCCCACCAACAGACCATGAGGTAGCTACTGCAGATGATTCCACCTATAAAGAAATGTTAGGAATGACAGAAAGGGAATTTAGAATACACATGTTGAAAACAATGAAAGAAATGATGGAAACAATGAAGGAAATTGCTAATAAAGTGGAAAATAACCAAAAGGAAATCCAAAAACAGAATCAAATAAGAGATGAACGATATGAAGAATACAAAAAGGATATAGCAGAGCTGAAGGAACTGAAACAGTCAATTAGGGAACTTAAAGATGCAATGGAAAGTATCAGCAACAGGTTAGACCATGCAGAAGAAAGAATTTCAGAAGTAGAAGACAAAGTTCTTGAGATAACTCAGATAGTAAAAGAGGCAGAAAAGAAGAGAGAGAAAGCAGAACATTCACTGTCAGAATTATGGGACTTTATGAAGTGTTCCAACATACGAGTTATAGGAATTCCAGAAGGGGAAGAAGAATGCCCCAGAGGAATGGAAGCCATACTAGAGAATATTATAAAAGAAAATTACCCAAATATCACCAAAGATTCTGACACACTGCTTTCAGAGGGATATCGGACCCCAGGTCGCCTCGACTCTAACCGAGCTTCTCCAAGACACATTGTGATGAACCTGTCCAAAGTCAAGACAAAAGAAAAGATTCTGCAAGCTGCCAGGAGTAAGCGCCAGTTGACCTACAGGGGCAAATCCATCAGAGTGACCGCAGACTTCTCTAATGAAACTTTCCAAGCAAGAAGACAATGGTCATCTACCTTTAATCTACTTAAACAGAACAATTTCCAACCCAGAATTCTGTACCTCGCTAAGCTAAGCTTCAAAATTGACAGAGAAATCAAATCATTTACAGATATAAAAACATTGAGGAAATTAGCCACAATAAGACCAGCTCTACAGGAAATACTTCAACCTGTTCTGCACACTGACCACCACAATGGATCAGCAGCAAAGTAAGAACTCAGAAATTAAAGGACAGAACCTAACCTCCACACTGATGCAAAAGATAAAACTAAGCAATGGACTCTCACCAAATAAGACAAATAGAATACTACCACACTTATCAATTATCTCAATAAATGTTAATGGCTTGAATTCCCCACTGAAGAGACATAGATTGGTTGACTGGATTAAAAAACACAAGCCATCCATTTGATGTCTGCAAGAAACACACCTGGCTTCAAAAGACAAATTAAAGCTCTGAGTCAAGGGTTGGAAGACAATTTTTCAGGCAAATGGAATTCAGAAGAAAAGAGGAGTTGCAATCTTATTTTCAGATACATGTGGATTTAAAGCAACTAAAGTCAAAAAAAGAATGTGTTGGGTGTTGGGAAAGATTCCTTCCTTCTCAATATTTTGGAGTACTCCTTAGAGTATAGGTATGAGGTTTTCTTGGAGGTTAGATATAATTTTGAAATGAAGTTATCTGTTCCATGACTTTTCTTGCTTAGAAAATGTTTTATTGTTTCTTCAATGTCAGTGCTTGATATTGGTCTGATCAAGAGAGCTATTTCTTCCTGGTTAAATATAGAGAGATAGTGTGATTCCAGATATTGGTCCATTGCTTCCACATTGTCAAATATCTGGTCATAGATATTCTTGTAGTAGTCAGAGATCATCTCTTGTATTTCTGTGGTATCTGTTTCTATTTACTTTTTCATGTTTTTGATTGAGGTTATAGAGATTTCACTTTTCGATTTCTAGTTAATCTGGCCAAAGGGTTATCAATTTTATCTTTCCAAAGAACAAACATTTTATTTCATTGATTTTGTGAATGATTCTTTTCTTTCAATTTTATTTATTAATTATTTAATTTTGGTGATTTCCTTTCTTCTGCTAATTTTGAGATTAGATTACTCTTCCTTTTCCATTTCCTTATGATGATTAATTAAGTTGTTATATGTTCTTTTCTGTTTTTTTTTTGGATTAGGCATTTAATGCAATAGGTTTTCCTCTTACAACTGCTTTTGTAGTGTCCCACAGGTTTTAGTAACTTATAGCTTTATTGTTGTTTCATCCGGGGAATTTAACAATTTCCTCCTTTATCTCTTTCTTGTCACAACTGTCATTCAGAATAAGGTTGTTTAGTTTTCATGCTTTTGTATGGAGAAAAAAAAAAATTGGGGGGGATTTGAGTTCAACCTTAATTTCCTTTTGATCTGAGAAGATACACAGCATAATTTCAGTCATTTTAGTGTTGTTGACATTTGATTTGTGTCCTTCAATATGATTTATTTTGGAGTATGTTCCATGGGCTGATGAGAAGAACCTACATTCCTTATCTTTGTTATGATGTGTTCTATATCTGTCTATTAAGCTTATTTGTTCTATGATGACATTTAAGTTTCTTGTATCTTTGTTTGGTTTCTGTTTAGTAGGTCTTTCTAATTCTGCCCGGTCTTAAGATTTTATGGGATATCATATTGCTCAGACTAATTAAGAACAGTTTCATAAATCTGGGAGCATTTAAGTTGGGTGCATAAATATTTAGAACTAAATGCCCCTTGTTGTATTGTTCCCTTGACCAGAATGAAGTGACCATATTTGTCTTCTTTCTTTTAGTTGCTTTAAATCCACTTGTATCTGAAAATAAGATGGCTTCCCTTACTTTCTTCTGATTTCCATTTGCCTAAGAAGCTTTTTTCCATCCCTTTCCCTGAGTCTTGTTTTGTCCTTCAAGGTTTTGTGTGATTCATGGAGATATCATGTATATGGTTTGTGCTTTTTTATCCAATCAGCCAGCCTGTGCTTCTTCAGTGGGTGAGAATAGCACAAGAATGTCATTCTTCTCACTCACTTCTGGTCAGCATTGCATTGGAGGTTATACTCAAGCAATATGATCAAAAAACAAAACAAAAAAAAATGGAAGTAAGAAAGGAAGAAGAGCAGGTGAATGAGGGAGGAAGAAAGGAAGGAAAGAAGAAATTAAAATCATTCAGACTGGAGAGAAGAAATAAAATTGTTTTTGTTTGCAGATGACATCAGAGTCAAGGTTGAAACCTTTATGGTTGACATAAAAGCACTACTAGAATTTAAAAAAAATGACATTAGGGTCTTAGGATAAAGATAAATATGTAATCATTGCCATACCTCTGTAGTAACAAGAAGCTATAAAAAATTATATTTGAAAATTAATATCATTTACAATAATATCAAAATATTCAAATTCTTAGGACTGCATTTAACAAAAGGAGTGTAAATGTACATTGTAAACTACAATAATTAGCTGAAAATACTAAAAGAGATCTGAATTAATGGTGAGATAGTATGTTTCATTGAATCTAAAGATCCAAAATTCTTAAAATGGTAATAGTAATTTTTCCTGAGTTGATTGCAATTTCTATCAAAATCCTAGCTAGCATATTTTTTTCCAGAAACTAACAAACTGATCTTAAATTTACAGAGATTTGTAAAAAGCATAGGTTGAAAATATAATTTTGGAAAAACTAAGTTAAAGCATTTATTCTTGGTGATTTCAAAACTCATCATAATTCTACAGTAAATAAAATCATAGGTAACTTAATAAACATCAGATAAATATTCTCATTTCTGTCCCCTTGTTGAGAAAATATCCCCCATGCAGAAGACAAGACGTTCATTGAATTCACTTCTATTTTCCACCCTTTTCCCAAGTATTACATCACATATTGTCCAATATATGATCAAAAGATGGTATTTTTTTTCTTGTATACTAGTTGCTTGTGTCAGGAGATTAAAACTGTCATTTAATAATGTTTGATTATAATATCTGAAATCTTGGAAATAGATAATATCACCATAGTTTCAGCAGGAAGTTTTGATATTTCATAAAGATGAACAAATTCTTGAAAAAATATGGTACATTCACGTTATTTGTTATTCAGCTTCAAAACTTCATTTTGGAAATGTAACTACATCTATGAGATTTTAGTGTGGTATGACAGGTATACTTCATCATTCTATGAGAATTAAAAGTATGCCCTTTATGGGATGCCCTTCTGTAGGTACTGTAATTTACTGGCTTGTTTTGATATATAAAAGATATTTAATTTTTGATATTAAATATGAAATATTTTGATATTTAATTTTTGGTCTTCTTTTCATGGCATCCTTTTTGTGTGATTACTATTTGCAGCAACTCCCCTTTATAGTTTCACAGGCATTTCCTTTTTCTCGTATTTTTAAATAATATTTGTATTATTGGTTATTTTTCTTTGTCTTTGCTCCTTGGCAGTTACCTATGAGAAAAATAAAAACGACATTTTAGTACCTATGAAAAAAATAAAAAAGCCTTTTTAGTACATTGGATTTCTTTTTATTTTCCCCAAATTGTACTGTGTATATGATACCTGAATCAGTCACCACTTAAATGAATGAGATAACAGAAAATAAACAATAGTTCCAAACTTAGCACTGGCCATCATCAGGTATGTCAGAAAGAGAGTGCTTCAGATTGTGGTTTCTGTGAGAGGTGAACAGCAAGAACATTAAGGCAGACTTTGACACTCCCTGAGGTTCTTCTTGCTCAAATTCAACTTTACAATTCAGCTAAGATGTAAAATTCTAGATGAAATTTTCTACCAAGGAGAAATAAGGAGTGTAGATAAATGGATGTTACAAAAAGACCATTTAAGTTAGGGAGAAGTAATCAGGATGGTGTAGATAAGCCCAAGCTACATTTCTTTGCTACACAAAGCATAAAAGATGGAAAAGGAGAAACAATATTCACATGTAAACTGAATAAGTATTCTGAAAGAAATGAGAGGAAATATTAGTAAGAAAGGGAAAAAAAGATGTTATTTTCAAAAAGTTTTAGGGAAATCAGAAAATACTAGACATGGACAAACTATAGAATGAAGTAAAGTTTCATGGATGTGATTAATAACACACTTGATCCTGTCAAAACACCATGTGACTAGCTAGAAAAATAGGTCAAGAGGGTGGCACCTGTGGCTCAAAGGAGTAGGTGGCCAGCCCCATATGCCACAGGTGGTGGGTTCAAACCCAGCCCCAGCCAAAAAAAGAAAAGGAAAAGAAAAAAAGAAAAGAAAAATAGGTCAAGGGTTTTTTTTCCCCTTAACTCCTTAAAGAATATTAGAAATTATAATTTTATGTAAAAATTTACATCTGAAATATAGAAAAAAGTTTCAGTATTCATTTTATGGGCATCTCAGAATGAAATATACATATATATACACACACATACATATATATACATACATACATATATATAAACATTGTGGAGAGTTTTAAAAAATAACATCTGAAGTTATACATGAATTTAAGAAGGAAGGACCTTCTTTGTGTAAAAATGACACAAAATAACAAAATGTTAAGATACAATAATAAAAATATATTACAAATGAGAAATCTAAAACTGTAAACATCTGAAAGTTAGAAGTAAATTATCATGAATGTGAACAAAGAGTTGGGAAGAATAAATAATGCTACTCTACTACTCAGTAGAAGAACTATAGCAAAGAACAATGTAGTGTCTATGTCAAGATAGCTAGAATATTTTGAATAGTATCACTATGAAGAAATGTAAATGAGTAAAGAGATGGATATAGCATTATGCTGACTCTATAATTATAAAATGTATGAATCTTAAAACATCATGTAAATATATTTAACTGTCATAAATCAATTATAAATTTAATTTTTTTAGATAATAAAATATCAGTATCTGTATTAAATGATTCCAGAAGAAAAGTAAAATATAAATAGAGAAGAGAATGTAAGATGTAACAATATTCATAATTGAAGGAGAGAATATAGTATCTTTATTTTGTAAGACCAAAGAGAGCATAAAAAATATTTAATTTGTAGGAGGGGATGAAAGATGCTTTCCTCCTAATCATGATGAAGTTTATGTACCGTCACTTAATGACAGGGATACATTCTGAGAATTGCATCATTAGTCAGTTTTCTTGTGTCAATATTATAGATTGTACTTAAACAAGCCTAGATTTTATAGCTTACTATGTGCCTAGGCTAGCCTGTTGCTTATAGGGTACAAACATGCCCAGCAATTACTGTACTGAATACTGTAGGCAACAATGGTAAGTAGCACTATACTAAGTATTTGTGCATCTAAGTATATATATATTTAAGTTCTATTTCAAAAGATTTGGGGTATAAGTATATTTTGGAGACATGGATGAATTATATAGTGGTGAATTCAAGGCTTTTAGTGCCATTCCCTGGGTAGTAATAAGTAGCATTCAATAGGTAATTTTTAATCCTTTGTCTTTTCCCATCTTCCCACCTTCTGAGTCTCAAAAGGTCATTATACCACTTTGTATGACCATGTACACTCATCATTTAGCTCCAACTTATTAGTGAATACATATGGTAATTTTTATTTGTTTCTGAGCTACTTCTCTTAGGGTTATGGCTTGCCCTTCCATGATGTTTTTACATCCTTTCTATGGATAAGTAGTGTTCCATAGTGTGTATATGTGTCACATTTTCTTTATCCACTTCTCAGTTGAGAGGCACTTAGGTTCATTCTATAAATTTGCAATCATGAATCCTACTGTGATAAACATTTGAGTACATTGGTCTTTTGATAAAATGATTCCATTTCCTAAGGTAGATACCAAGTACTGGGATGCTGGATTGAATGGTAGATCTATTTTTAGTTCTTTAAGGACTCCCCATACTGTTTTCCATAGATATTGTACTAATTTAGATTTCCACCTGATATTCCCTTCTTTCTGCATCCTTAACAACATCTATTATTTTTGTACTCCAAAGAGATTTCTTCCTGAAGAAGTTATTTGCAATCTGATACATTCTTGAAAAAACTAGGAGAATGCTCTGGAATAGGCAGGTGATTTCCAGAAATGAATGGATGTAGTGCTGGGTGAATTTACCAGGCTTTGTGTTTAAATTATTATCTTAATACTAATTAATTATGCTAATTTGATACTATGAATAATTAATTGTACATAATTATTCTCTCTTTCTCTCTGTCTCTCTCTCCTGGCTTTCCTTTCTGCTGATGGAAAATATTAGCAGGAGAGCTTACTATTCACATAGATAACACTTTAATTTCTTCTTCCACTCTCCTCCCTGCTCCTGTATGAGTCAGATTTATTCACTCTGACGTATGTGCTCCATGGACACCACCACTCCTCTCGACCTCAGTATCTATCTCAGTGGTATCTGCTGAGCCCCAGTATCTCTCACTGCAGAAGAAGCCCTAGAACTGCCTGATCTGTAAGACATTTGATTTTAAACTAGGGAGAAAATTCCTCTATGATTCACTTTGTCAGGAGTCCTTGGGGCAGGGGGAATGCTGCTTATGGAATTTTAATAATTTCTTACCCTTTCTATGTTCTATTTTTAAAATAGGTGTCCATTTTTCATCGGCGCTTCATTCTGAAGAATACTTCTTTTATTCATTAAACTTCTTTTCTTCTTATTCTAATGTTCAGAATTAGATCTCACCCTACTTTCCTTTAAGTTGGAATTACTGTTTCATGTTCCTCTCATTTTTGTAGGATTCAGAGAAAAAGAGGTAATGGTATCTTTATGGCATAATTTTAACCTCAGAAATTTTTATGACATTCAATTGTACCTTGAAATCTCATTAATTCTATACTTTGGGGCCATATTTAAATACTCAAAATTTACTCAACCACTTTCACATACAAAGTACTCTTACATAAAAAAAGGAAAATACAGTTCAATTCCTCAAGTTGCTCTCGCTCAACGCAGTGAGAAGAACACATCTATGTCATGTCAGAGTGGAATACGGTCTAAAGTTTTAACTGATTAAGACATAATGTGATTTGTTAAAATAAAAAGATGACTTTAAAAACTATCATATTCCTTTCAGAGTTATGAAATTATGACAACACACCATAAATATTCTTTTCAAGTTCTCCTCATTAGATCTTAAAATATTTTGCTTTAGATTTACAATATTCTGGAACGGCTTTCTTTGTACCACTCTGAATATTGTAAAATATTCATAAATCAGCATGTTAATTGAAGTTGTAAAGTTATCTGAAAGACGGTGACAACTAATACCTTCCCAGACACAGCTATTTCCCTCCAGCCCTTTCGGTGTCATTTCTTTTATTCCTCAGTCACCTATTGACAAACTAATATGGCATATTTGTACTTTTCCAGGCAAAGTGACATAATCAATATTTGTTGACATTTTGGCTTGTCACATAATTACTATTTGGGATTAATTTTAATGATTAAAATTTAAAGTCATTTTATAGTGTGTTTTTTTTTTTTTTTTTTTTTTTAAGAAATGAAACCTCTCAATTCTATGCTATTTTTCAGGGTCTTTGTGCAGAACTGTCTAAACAGGAAGTTTATTACAGCCTTATTCCTTTATATACTTACATTACTGCCAAAAATATGATAAATAATTTTCTCTGAAGGCATATTTAAATATTAATATTCAGCTAGTAAATGTTTCTTTTTCTTACATATTTTATATTTCTTTAAAAAATTTCTAAATGGTGCAGATGATATAGTGTATTATTCCCTTAGTTCTTGACTACCTACAAGAAATTACACATTTAATTTCCAAGATATCTTAGACCATGTATTTTATGTTGAATAATAAACAAATATTTGAAAATATAATAATCTAAACACAAAGACTGGTAAATTCAAGAAATCTTAAACTGATATGAAGGAATGAGATGACTTTAGAGAGTTACAAATTTCATTTAATAAATGTAGTTGCCAAAGTAGAAAAATTGAAAAATTCCCAACTCTTTCTCTTAATTAGTAACAACACTGCAAAAAACTACTGAACATTTCTGGTATACTTTGTGCTCAGGATAGATGAAAGACCAAAGCAGAAACTTCTCATGGCTTATTAAAGTTTGAAAGACAGACATTAAACACATTATTACATATAATATTCATGTAATTAATGTGAATTAATAAACATGTGATTAGTAAACAGGTAATTCTATGTTTGCAATTATGCAAGTTCAAAGAGATCTTTAATCTGAAATTATAATAAAGATAAACAGTGATTGAATGAAGAAAGATTGAAGGATAGGAAGGAGTATACTTCCTACACAGAGGATATAACATATAAGAAGGTTAAGAACTGTATGAGAATATCAATTTCAAACATTAGAAAGAGATTTAAAAAGGGTAGGTCATATAGAAAAAGGTAATAGTCACAAAATGTGACTAGGCGAGACAGGCAAGACTGCATCATATAAGAAATGCATTAATGATGTTGGACTCTATTTGGAGGGTTTGAGTTTGGGAGGGTAATTTAATTCACTGTGCTTCCCCTCTGTATTACCTTAGCTACATTGTGGATTACAAATTAGAAGATGGCTTGGCAAAGGTGCGACTGGGCAGACAAGGATTGGAAGTAGAATTGCTAAATGCTGATGGATGAGTATAAGTGTAGAAATGTGAAGACTTTTATTAAATACGTTTGGGACTTTCCGCTATTATCAACTTGGAGGAACTGATTTTCTTTATCACACTGAAGAACCAAAGAAAAAATATACCTTGTATGTGCAGAAAAAGATCTTGTACTCTTCTTTGGAACATTACTATTCAGAATACCAAATGAAATACATAGAGATTTGATAAATATTTATTGATTGGCTATCAAAATCTGGAGTTAGATAAATAAAACACAAAAAGTCTCTCATGGACTTTATATTGAGGTCATGGTAACAAATAATAAACAAGAAACAGTAGCAGGGTAAAAATCACTATTAAGAAAAATGAAATACAATATATGTACATATTATATTAGGAGAGTAAAGGTTAGTGGTGGTTGTTACTTGAGACAAAGTAGATCAGAAATGACCTCTTCGCAGGTGACGCTTGACCAGTCATCTCACTGACAAGCTATGACCTTGTTGGAGATAAAGATTCCAAGCAGCAATAGGAATGACTTATTTGGAGAATGTGTGGGTGGAAATGGCTGACTTTAGAATCATGCTGATTTGAGACTTATTGGCTCATCCCTGGAAAAGTAAGTCCAGATCCTCTGATTTAAGAATAATGCTCTAAGTCTGAGCTTTGACACATTTTTTTTCTAGACAGTGTTATAATGAGTCTATCAAGGTGTTAAAATTATCTAGGACAGATATTTTAATCATTGCTTCATCTAGAATATTGGAAGGAAATTATGACACACCTTGAGGGGAAAAAATCTTTTTTTTTTTTCCTCCATGTAGGAAGTTTCCTTCCCATTCTACAATTCTTTCTTCATTCATAAGAAATATGAGCAGGATTATTACAGCCTACTTTTCCCATGTCAAATCATGTTAAGATCTGGTGGTAATTATGGACTTTATTTTTTGTCTATGATGGGAGGGAGTATTTTGAGACCCTCATATTTTTAAGATGAAAGCTTTAAGTTGTGAATATTTTTCAGGCATGGAGGTGATGTGTCTATCCCATAGTAAGGTGGAAGGGCCACATCTATAGAGCCAAAGGGTAAAGTTGGTTCAGACCTTAAGTGTTTCTGAGCATATTTAGAAGCAACTTCCACCCCAAGTGTCTCAGGCACTAGCTGGACATTAATTGTGTGTTTTTATTTTTGTTTGCTTTTTTTTTGCTTTTTGTAGTTTTTGGCCGGGGCTGGGTTTGAACCTGCCACCTCTGGTATATGGGGCTGGCACCCTACTCCTTTGAGCCACAGGTGCAACCCCCATTAACTGGGTTTAAAAAACCTTTCTGTGCTGTTCTTTTAACTTTCTATGAAGCCTGATTCTCAGAAAGTTAAGTTTTGATCCTGATCTACATTATAATCTGCATGCAGCATTGGCATTGTAGTTACTGTATCCTTTATAATCTGAGCTAGGGTTTAGTTTTTATTAATATCGTCCCTGAAACTCTGAAATATTTTGATGTCCTTCAAATTACCATATAACAAGATTCTATAATTTTCTTTTTTTTGGGGGGGCTTCTTTAACATTTTAAAATATTAATGAGTACAAATGTTTCTGTTACATGGATAGCTTTTATAATGCTTTAAAAAAGGGCTATAAGCTTATCAGCTAAATAGTGTTCATTGTATGTGTTTTGGCAGGTGTTTACCCCTTTTTTCCTCCCCCCTCCCCATTTTTTCTTTTATTTATTAAATCATAGCTGTGTACATTAATGCATTTATGGGGTACAATGTGCTGGTTTTATATACACTTTGAAATACTTTCATCAAACTGGTTAACATTGCCTTCACCTCACTTTCTTAATTATTGTGTCAAGACATTTATTATTTACCTCTGTGCTCATGTGTTCCCATCAACTAGTTCTAATTATTAGACAGTTTATGTGGTATTTATTTTTCCATTCTTGAGATACTTCACTTAGTATAATGGTCTCCAGTTCCATCCAAATATCTTCAAAAGACAGTAATTCATTTTTCTTTAAGGCTGACTAGTACTCCATGTTGTGTATATGTGTATGGGTGAATTTGTGTGTGTACACATATGTGCCTATATATATATATATACATTACATATATATTTATATATGAAGCCATATTTTGTTAGCCCCATAAATTGATAGGCACTTACGGTTGATTCATGTTTTTGCAATTGTGAAATGTGCTGTGATAAACATTTGAGTGCAGATGTTTTTTTGATAAAACAATTGATTTTCCTTTGGGTAGATATGCAGGAGGAGTGTTGTTGAATAGAATGGTGAGTCTATATTTATTTTGTTGAAGAACCTCATACTGTTTCTCATAGAGGTTGTATCAATTTACAGTCTCACCAGCAGTGTATCACAGTCCCTGTCTCTCTGTATCCACACCAACATCTACTGTTTGTGGGGGTTTTAACAATAGCAATTACAACTGGGGTAAGATGATATCTCATCAAGTTTTCACTTCCATTGCCCCAAAGATTAGTGACATTGAGCATTTTTGCATTTGTTTCATTTGTTTGTTGGCCATTGTTATCTTCTGAAAAACTTTGAGTATTTTTCCCACTTTTTGATGAGATGTTTTATTTTCTCTTGCTGATATTTTTTAATGCCTTGTGAATTGTGGATATTAGCCCTTCATCTCATGTATAGTTTGTAGGTTGTCTATTTGCTCTGTTCTCCCATTTTGCAGGTTGTCTGTTTGCTCTGTTGTCCCCTGCTGTGCAGGAGCTATTTAATCAAATCCTATTTATTCACTTTTATTGTGGCTGTAACTGTCTTTGGGGTCTCAGTCATAAATCCTTTGCCTCGGCTGCTATCTAGAAGAGTTTTGCCTACATTTTCTCCTACAATTTTCATGGTTTCAAGCCTTATATTTAAGTCTGCTATGCATATTGAGTTAATTCTTTTTTTTTAAGTGGGGAGAGAAAGGAGTCCTCCTAAAGGCTATACATTTACGAGCAAAGAGAATTTGCACCACAATTCTATGAGAAGCCCAGGTATACAACACGTAAATAAGAACTTTGCCCTGGGTATGGTAGTAGAGCAACATATATCAAAATGGTCATATGGTAGGACGTGGAGAGTGATGAAGGTCAGTTGTAGGAAAACTTTTTCCAAGCTATGAACAAGTTCTAGAAGGCTCCAGTGTGGCATAATATAACATCCAGAATTTCCTGTCACTACAAATAAAGTAAAAGTTCTAGGCAAGAATTTTAAAGGATGTGATTAATTTAAAACATGATGGATATCCTGAAGATAGAAGGAGGAAGAAATTGGGAATTTCCCATGTGTGGGAAGAAATTCATCTTTTAAAAGGACTCATAACACGATAAAGCTGATAGGGTGCTATGTCCCTGCCTGCAGATAACACGTTTGTATGAGTCCATTGTCTCTTGCTTATAACAGGATACCTATTCTCTATAAAGGAAATAAATTTATTAAGAAAAGAAATTTATTTTTTAAATTTAAGAAGCTGAGAGCTCCAAGGTTGAAGGGGACATGTAGTGAAGGTTTTCTTCTTGGTGGGAACTCTGCAGAGTCTGAGAGGTGGTAAAAAAATGTCACTAGAGAGCTGAGCTTTTTAATTCAAGTCTTTCTTCCTTTTCTTGTGAATCCATGAGTTCCACATGATAAGACTTTAATCTATTAATCCATGAATGCATTAATCCACTCGTGAAGGCAAAGCCCTATGATCCAGCATCCGCCTAGAGTCCCCATCTTTCACTAATGCCAAATTGGTGATTAATTTTCCAACACTTCAAATTTGGGGGACATATTTAAACCATGACATCATTTTATTTATTTAAATAAAATAAGTCTGTGCCTAAAATCATGCTTGTCTATGCTAAAGAGCAGGCAGGATGGATTTCATTTGAGGTTAGGAGATACCATAGAACCTAGACTAGCTAGGCCAGAAAGTAAGCTTTCCCATTTAATCACTAATACTTGGAATTTACATAATATGTCATTATCTTTATTCATCTGAAACATTCCTAAAACATTCTCAACATAGACCTTATTTTGCATTAGGTCACAGAGACTGCAGTAACTTAAAAACTTAGACATTAAGTATGCCAAGTTTATTAAATGTTAAATAGTTAAAACAACTTGCAAAACACAATTAATACAATGTCTAGGAATTTGTACAAAATACTTATATAGATATGACATATTTATCACATAAATGATGTGTAAGTGTATATAAATGTAAAGAGAGATATACAGGAAGAGTCGTAGATACTCATGTTTAAAATCTAAAATAAACATTCACAAAAATTATAATCATATTTGTTACTTCAGATTATCAGACATAATTATAAATAAATGTTTTGACAGCTAACACACTTTGAACAACTCTACTCAGTAGACGTTAACCATTAAAATTGTTTTAATAATAATACATAATATTGATTGTAATGATGATGAAATTATCATTTAACAAAACTACTGAGAGAATAGAAAAATTACTCTGTCAGAATGAAATATGTTACATATCATTGATTGCATACAAACACCTCTTTATTATATCAAATAATTAATTAAAATAAGAGATGGTTCAGTTATCTCTTTGTTCCAGACTCTGAGCTTCAGAAAAACTGAATCACTACCAATTTTAGTTTGGAATTAATAATCTTTTTGAAACTTTTTGTGGTAGCATGAATATGCAGCATTTCTGGCCAATAAAATGTTAGGAAAAGTCATAGAACAGGATTATTTATTTTCTGTTTGTAGTGGCTGAAACTACCCTTGCCATCTTGCCTGCATTTTGAGATGAAGCAAACCCTAATAAAAGCAGAATAGAAAGAACATGGTACTTTGATGGTACTTGATGAAATCACTGAGTCAGTGAATCAACCTGAAAGTCACTAATTCTTAGAGATTCTTAAGAGAGAGAGCATATTTTTATTAGAGTCTAGCCAATTTTGAATGACAGTTTTTATTTTGTGGCAACAGTATTCTAAATATTATCAGAAAGAACTTAATAAAGATGAAGGTAAAATTAAGTGAAGAAAAAATGATTTTGAATATGTACAATAGCCAGAGATGTGTAATAAACAATATTAATACACAACTAATTAAAATGACATACAAAGGAGAGTAATATTATTTAATTCCTGAAATTGGTATGAAAGAAAGAAACAAAATCAGATACAGAAGGACTAAAAGAAATTTTAAAGGCATTCATAAATGGATATGGAGGATAAAAAAATTAAACTCACAAAAGACAATGCAATATGACTAACTCCTCAAAAAGAACACACCTCATGTTTCTTAACATAGTTTCCTTAAAATTACCATAGGATAGATGTATACAATATTTAAATTGTAGCATAACAAAATAATAAATATGTTTTCTGGTATCTTATTCAGAATAGCATAATGTATGATTAGCAGCCTTAAAAAGTATTCTTTGTGTTAGCAAGAACAAGCACCTGTCTCACAAACACCAAGCAGGTGACAATAGAGTCAAGAAAAAAATGCTTCACTCGTTTTTTAAGAAAGACCACTAAGACATGAAAGTATCAGCCAAGTTCAACACAAGAAATATTGGAAAAAACACTACCCTCAAGGACTCTGGAAACAAAAATTATACCTGATGGGTCTGGAGGGTCCTGCTGTTTTTTAAGTGAGCTTTGCTAGTCTGCAGAATGAAAAGCTGGTATTTAAAACTTTCAAACTAATTATTGAGAATGTTCAGGGTAAAAACTGCCTGACCAAGTTCATGATGTTTTTATGTATGTACACATATATGAACATATATATACCTATATATCATGCATTTATATTACTGGTTTTGGCATCTTAAGAAACCCTCTATCTACTAGAGAGCATATCATATGCACACCAATCACCCTAGAGTGTATCATCCCAAATATCCACGTCTATCCCACCAAGCCAGTATTACCGCTACAATAAATCATCTCAGGGCCAGTTACCAGGCAACTAGAGACCACAGTCTGCTGTAATTATTCAAACTAGCCAATCCTGAAGTATTTCCTCAGACCTGTCTTGACTTCCTTACATAAACCCCACTAAAGGCTTTGACTTGTGCTTTGCTTTTGCTTACACCATGCTGTTGTTTTCTCTGAGCATAACATGGTGTGGCCACCTCTCTTAAAAATATAAATGAGACAGAAAAGACTTGCCAATCAATTAAGTAGATTTAAAATTACTTAAAATATGTAGAAACATAATATTTTACCAGTATTTAATAAAAAATATCAATTAATTATATCCCGGTAAAAATTCAGATATTTAAGTTACAGAAACATTTTTTTAAAAAACTATTATATGACTGGAGAGGTAATACAAAATATGCTCATGAGTGAATAAAGATGATTGCAGAGAAAAAAAAAACTATCAAAAAGAACCAAAAGAAATTTCTGGCGGTGCCCGTAGCTCAGTGGGTAGGGCACTGGCCATGTACACCAAGGCAGGCAGGTTCTAACATGGCCTGAGCCTGCTAAACAACAATGACAACTACAACGAAAAATAGCCAGGCATTGTGGCAGGTGCCTGTAGTCCCAGTTACTTGGAGGCTGAGTCACTAGAATTACTTAAGGCCAAGAGTTAGAGGTTGCTGTGAGTTGTGATACCACAGCACTCTACTGAGGGCAACAAAGTGAGACTCTATCTCAAAAAAAAGAAAAAGTAGAAAGAAATTTCTAGAATTGAGGAACACATGTTTGACCCAAATAATTCTAAGCGTGAGTTTAATTGAATACTAGAAAAGAATAAAGTAAATGTCAATTAGTTTGTAGATAGATCAATACCAATTGTGCAAAATAATCACCAGAGAAAATAAAAGATAGAAAAATAAAAGACCAAGCTTTAGCAATATAAATGATGATGTAAAAATATAACTTGCTTGTAATTGAAATGAGTAAAGTAGAAGGAAGAATAGCATAAAGCACAAAATAAAAACACATGGAGTCAGAAGAGAAAGAAAATGTACTGGGTTTTAAACTATATTAAATAAGACAAGTGGACATTTTTTGACATAAAAACAAATAGGCAAATGAAAAGGATAATAGCACAAAAAAATAAACTCAGAAGTAGACTGAAAATTGATTTGGTCATTTTGAACATGCTAATTAATTAGTTTGGAAAAAAGATACCATATAATTAGTTATGTTTAGAGGGAGAAATAAATAAATATTAAAGACTGAAGGAAAAAGCAAATGCATGAAATATATATATTTAATTTAACACACTTTATATATATATATCTAAAATTATTTTTATCAGTACATTTGAAGCAAAGGTGTTTGAAAGCACAATTTAGAAAAAAAATTAGTGACTATATTAAAATTACAAATTTAATTTTTGAGAACAAAATCCAAAGATAAACTATCTTTAAATTGGTGAAATTTTATTTGCCATGTAAACTCCTTTGAGTCAAAGAGTAAGATGAAATAAAATCTATGTCACTTAGGAGGAAACACAATTGTCCTTACTTAATAATAATACCAGGGTTGTCTGGAACACTGTTTTTCATAGTATATGGCTGGATACTTTCTGGACAGCCCTTATATATTTAACTTCATTTTTAGAATGCAAATTAAAACCACAATGGCACAATTTCATACTGAAGAGAATGATGAAATCGAGGGTCAGCCCAATAAATTTGTTTTCCAGGGGGACCTACTTACATTTGGTCATAATAATGTTTAGAGTAAAGTTTAGGATCATAAGTTTGGACAAGAGAAGGCTGTGGGTAGGAATGGCTGATTTTCAGGGGTTTAAGTTACTGTTACCAGTAACTGAAGTGGTAGAATAAAAGGGATATGTAACAAAGTTAATCTGAAAAAAGCGTATGTCATGGCTTATCACAAGATAATTTAAATTCTTAGTCGTTGTAGATTTGAAAGAAGTTTAAAGGTCTGTATAGTGAAAATTTAAATCATTGTAGAAATGTGAATGCATTTGTTTCATTTAAAAGAAAAATATTAAATTTGTGACTGATTATAAATATGTCTAGGGATTTTTAAATTAATTTTTTATAATGCTTAACTAATAATTCTTTGAAAATCAATCTAATAATTTATTATTTTTATTGAGATGGATGGTCTTTTAATGTAAAGATTTATAAATACTTAATAGAGTTATAAAACCATGCATTAACAAAGCCTAATGCAGCAATCCTTCTCTTTGCCTAAAGTAGCCCTTTCCTTATTTAAGGATGCTGTTCCTCCCACATGTGTAAAATTCACCTCAGAATACACTGGCTCATAATTAGCCCCTGCCCCAAGCTATCAAGAACAGGTCCATGTCCTTCACATATCATCCAACTCACACGCATTTACTTTTTGTTTTTAATTAACTATGCTATTTAGTCAAGAGACTAGACAAGTCTTTTATTTTATTAGAGATGCAACCTAACTGCAACTCACATATTTATGACCAGAAAGCTAAGTTCAAAGTAGAGAAGTTTCAACCACAACCAACCAAAAGGTTACCAACCTATTATTGGGCCCTCATAGAGATGTTTCCTTTATCTACCATTTAAACTAACATGGCCAAGGCATCTATCACAACCCAGGGCAGAGCGATTACAACCTACCACTGATAACTTTGTAGTCTTTCAGTACACAAAAATCCGTGGCTTCACTTTGAAGCTTGCTGTAATTGTGATTTCCCATGGCTATAAAAATTTGTCAGGTCAGAAGGTATTAGATGTGATTGTAACCACATTCTGGAGTTTCTGGACTAAAAAGACAGCTCAGGTCCACATGGCAAAGCATCTCACCACATAGGTTACATTCTTCAATACATTTCTTTTATTTAACTTACACATTTCATGTATTTATAAATAATCTAATCTTTATCATCCAAAATGAATAACAAAATGGCTGCTAAAATATTAGCTATTTTAAATTAAAAAAATATTTTATGCTGTCTAATAATTGTTTGATTAGCATATAATTCTATACAAAACAAATTTCAAATATTATTATAAAATAAAAAATATATTCTTTATAAAAACAAAACTGTTATTATTTGTCAATTAAAATAACAATGTGGGAGTCTATATTGTTAAAAGCACTTAGAAACTGTGACCATCTATTATGTTCTTGTTTGTGTTCATAGTTTTATTAAAAATTACCTTCTATGCAACATTAAATGCTTTAAATAAAATAAAATATTTTATTTTTATAATATAATAAAATATATTATTTTATTAATAAAATAAAAATTTTAAATATCTAATATTTCAGTTTTTAAATAAATGAATCTTTTAAAATTGTTACTTTGCACTGATTGAAAAGAAAAATAGAATTAATGGAATTTCTGTTTGAAAATCTAACAATGCTGATATCTCCTTATCTTTTAATAGTATGTGAAGTTTTTCTTCTGCTTATTAAGCAAATTCAGTGATGTCTATTGTTCTTTTTCTTATATGTACAAGAAAAGTTTGAATTGAAAGTGAGGAAAATTAACTGAAATGAAATATCTAGGAGAGAATGCTTTGTGTGTGAAATTGCTCTCTACAGCACAGTGATACTAACCAGTTAAATTACTTTGGAAGGACATAGTAGGTCCTGCTTCGGGGAGCAGATTTGTGTCTTTGCAGAGAGAGAGGTGTGTCTGCCCTTATGTTTGTATCATGAATGTTGACAAATACTATGTGAAGTTTTATGCTTATTATAACTTTAGGAAATAGAAACTTAACATGGACTTTTAAAATAAATACTTGCTCTTATGTTTTTTCTTTTATTTTACTGTAACACAGTTGTTGCAAAATTACAGAGCCTTAACAGAGAATAAAGCAAAAATATATTTTAAGCAGGTGATAAATAATAAAAAAAATTAAAACAAAACATCTTTGTGTATACCACCTTCATTCTAGGCTAGAGCTACTCACCTCTATTTTCCCACACACATACTCAGCATAAGTAAATAATAATTTCTCCCAAGTTTCCCATTGACACACTTTCTATTGGTCTGAATATTTTATTCATTTGGATGTCCACACAGCATGAGGGCAGGATTAAGTGACTGGACTTCCACCACGTATTTCTGCAAAATGGGAAGGAGGGAGCTGTCATTTCAGTTTACTCAGAAAGCACGCTGTCGGTGAAGAGGGGAAGAGTACTGATTGAATATGAAAAAGAAGAGGACGGGAGAAAGTTGACAGATCATCTCTGATCATCTTTCGGGTGTGGCAATGTGCTAATATACTCCGCTCACGGTACATGTGTGTCGTGTACCATAAAGTGAGTTCTTGGCGGATGTTAGAAACACAAATAGAGGTCTATGAAACATAATTTCAGTTTATTGTATCGAAATATAAAACAATTCTTCTTACTATTTTAAGTCTAGAAAAAATACTAAACACTAAAGGAGGCTTGGATTTGTAATAAGTGTGTCATTTAACCAACTGTGTATTGGTTAAACTAAGTTATGTTTTCCTCTTTTTGACTCCAAACCACATAGTTTATCTTAAAGTGTAAAGGAATCCATCTTTTACTGTGAACCATTAAATCCCATTAAGTTTTATCTTTAATTCACTTAATTTTTACTTTAGACTTGCAGAAATGCTGAGGAAATTAAAGCACTATTGAATCTCTATAATTATCGCTTAACAAAAATTATTGGTCCAATTATAAAATCAAACGTAAAGGTACATACTTAGAAATTAATGTCTATTATATTTAAAGGTCTCTTTTTTATTGAGGTATATTATCTGCAAACTAATATCTCAATTGTTAATTTTACTTTGATTCTTTATTCTTCTATTATGTTAAATGAGCTTTGTATATAAGTAATTTTTATGTTTTCTTAAGATGCTGAGAACAGTGTTGGTACCTAAAAGACACCAATATGAAAGTAGTTGAGTACTTCAATTTTTTCCCTAGAAATGCTCAACTGAAAAAGAATTAAGAGAATATAATCCTTACAAATCACTGAACAAATACACACACACCCTCACACATGCATGTGCTTGTGCAAAATTACTGTCCTTTAATTTTTTTAAAGTAGGAAAGCAATGATAAAAGTTTATGATATTTTAACAGACGAAGATAAATAAGAGTATTGAAGACCAAAGACTCTGAAGCTATTCATCTATATCTGAAGACATATTATATAGAGGTTTGGAAATATCCACTATCAAATAAGAAATGAGTCTCAGTTGCACATAATTTTGGAAAGAAAAAAATATATTACATATAACACTGGTTACAAGGGTTTTGGTGGCAAAACTTATCATGAATTTGATTCAGAGTAAAATATGAAGTTCTGTGCTAGCAAGTAAACTAAAAGTTCAAAGTTTCTGCTTCCAAATCCATAATATTGAAGTTATGGAAATTAGATAACATTTCATATTTTTAGAGCAGATTTTTGTAGAGTGGTTTTCAGAATTTCAAACTTTCCTTCAGAAACTTTAACATTCTTTGCCAATTTATGCCAATTCATCATGAACCTTACCCCGGAAATCAATGTCACGAAAACTAAAAAAACCTACAAACAAACAAAAAAACAGCATTCCAGGTACTGTTTTAAAAAGTGAAATATGCCAATTGTGTGATTTTTTAGAATACCATTAAAAGTAACAATGCTTATTAATAAATAATTATACTCATTCTATATAATTAGCTGTAAACTGTTATTCTAATATTTAATGCCTAGAATTATATATTTCTTTGTAAAATGACAAATATGATTTTTTAGAAAGGAATTCATAAAATGGCTAATTTGAGCCCTATTAAAAATTACCTGGGTGGCGCCTGTGGCTCAAGGAGTAGGGTGCTGGTCCCATATGCCGGAGGTGGTGGGTTCAAACCCAGCCCCGGCCAAAAAAAAAAAAAAAAAAAAAAATTACCTAATGATTTATGAGATAAAAGTCATTTAAACCTGAGGGATTTATCTTCTTTTTAGTTGTATTATTTATTCTTATATAATGATTATAGTCTAGCAGATATCATGGTTTATGTGAGTCATTAATAGACATTTATCAAGAAATTATTGAATCAGCAAAGGTACTAGTCAGTATTTAATTCAAAATACTAAATGTTTAGAAATGCTAGTACCAGTTTAAATGGAATTTTAGAAAAAGATGATACAGCTGAATATACACATATAAAGAACTTTTATCTTTTCTGAATTTATATTTTATCCATTACAATTATTAAAATAACTTTTCTCCTGGAAATATGCTTAATAAATTTTTTTTTATTTTTTCTACATTAAAATAGTTGCTAAATGTTTATCTCATTATGAAGTATACAATAATACTGGTGGTAAAACACATAGAATAAAATTAATAATGTCAGTGGTAACTTTACACATGTTGTAAATTCTTAATAAACCTTTCAAAATGATCACTAAACATAAACATACCATGCTTATTTCCAATGGTAGAGGCAATCTCTGAGTTACAAACATCTAACTTACATACAACTCGCACTTAATGAATGTGGGCTATTATAGGTCATAGGCAATGTACTTCCAACTTACATATAAATTCAACTTCAGAACAAAACCTACAGAACCTATCTTGTTCATAACCCTGGGACTGCCTGTACCTAATTTTTATTCACAATATTCAGTATGTACTTATATTACAATAAAATGCTTCAATATTCTATCACTACTCAGTTGTGCAGTTGTATCCTTTAAAACACTCTATTTTGAGTTATTTTAGAACATTTCATTCACAGAGGCTGTTGCCTGGAAAAGACTAAGTAATTGGAAAATGCTTATTTAATATTTTCTCTATTAAAATGCCAATCAATCAAATCAAGAGTCTGTTTTACTTTATTGTTCTATACTATTTCACAGAGCTGTACCTGTGAAATATTGAATGAAAATGAAATAATTACATTGATCAGTAAAAAAAGATGTCAACAGAAAAATAACCATAGAATTTGATCTTGAAAGTCCTCTATTACAAAGATGAGAGCAATTTCAATGAAAGTGCAGAGACAGAAACCTCAAAAGAGTGACTCCAAAAAATGAGGTCAAGGTGAAAAGACAATAATAAACAATGACTTAAATAAATTTTCTTCTAATCTGGTAAAATCCAAAGATAATAAATATGTCAGTCATATTTGTAACACCAAGGGCATTCTTTGTGCCTTCTGCATGGTACACATTCAAAATAAATTTCCATTTTCACATATAATATGATATATTTATCTACCTTTTCACTAATGGAGTTGGAGGAATGAAACAAAGAATTGCTTATTTTATACTTGACAACCTATTCCTAGTGATGCCTATCATAGGGTTAGGGACTTTAAATACTTTCAGTCATAAATTTATTTCTTTTCTAATACTAACCAGTATTTTTATCTATAACACATTTTTTCTGTTGTAAAATTGATATTATCAAACAATATTTAAATATAAGCACTCTATATATCCATTTTCTTTCTTTTTTTTTTTTTGACAGAGTGTCACTATGTCTCCTGTTAGAGTGCTGTGGCATCATAGCTCACAGCAACCTCATTCTCTTGGGATTAAGCGATTCTCTTGCCTCAGCCTCCCAAGCAGCCGAGACTACTGGTGCCCACCACAGCACTTGACTATTTTTTGTTGCAGTTGTCATTGTTGTTTAGCTGGCATAGGCTGGTATTTGAACCTGCCAGCCTCAGTCTCTGTTCCTTTGTATTTTGTTCTTATGACTTTTATAAAGTTTTCCTTTGCACTTTCTTTTATTATAATGCACATTTTTTAGTATGATGCATTTAAACTGAAAAGAAAAAAGCAAAATTAAGGTTATGGATTCTACACCTGGCGATATATTATAAGTTTATTATGTAACATAATAAGTAGTTTTATCCATGATTATAAAAATTATGTAATATTTTTAAATGTAGCTTTATTATTTTTGAATCATTAATGATTTATTGCTAATACTTTTACATTCAATTAGAAAATGTGAGTTGAAAAATATTCATCAAATATATTGAGATTTCCTTTGTAGAGGTATGTGCAATTCTTTTACATATTCTGTTACATGGAAGTATACATATTTATCAGTTTTACAGCATCCAACATAATATATTGTAAATTGGAATTTTTCATTTTACAATTAAGAAATATAGAGGCTTTATTATGTTACAAAAATTATGATATTATAAAGTAATCAATTAGCGGACTATGATCTGAAGTCTATACAAAGATTGCTAGCAGCAGGTATAAGCTATACGGTGATGTTTTAGGAGCATTCTACTGCGGTAGAGGGTTCTAGTTCATTAATATACTCACTAATAATGAAAATAAGAGAATATAATAAAATTAAACTAAAATAATCAAATTTTCTTACTCAATTGACAATATACACTACCAAGATATCATGGTATGTAGAACATTTGTTTTTCAAAATTGCAGGAACATTAAATATATAACAGAAGACAAGCGGGGTAATACATCATCTTCGTTTGTTTTGTTTTGGTTTTGGTTTTATAGTTTGCATTTCAACTATAATGACAAATCACACTCAGTTGATACTATTCTACTTTTTAAAATAACTACAAGCTATTTTCAATACTTTCATTCCTCTCACCAAAAAAAAAAAAATCAGTAGCCAGCAACATACCTTGAGAATATAATCAATAATGAACAAGCACTCCAAGGTATACTTACATGTATTCACAATAGATAATTCTATTAACATTTCTTGCAAGAATATTTTAAGTAATACTGAGTTTCTTCCTTATTGGATCATGCTATTAATTTTAGAAGAATAATGAGGTTGTATATTTTAGCTAATAAGTAGACAAAAATGATAGGATTGCATTATTTAGTGTCATTTATTATAGAGGTCTCAATGTTTAACTGCAACTGTATTAGAGATAACTGAAGGGTCAAGAATGATGAGAACTGAGATTAAACCATTAGTTTAATAGTAGTGGATGTCACAAGTGTCCTTCCCGAGTGCAGTATCAATGGACCAATGAAAGTACCAGCCTCATTTATCTTGGTTGAAAAAAAGAAAAGATACAGGAAGTGAGTTTGGATTGCACATAAAGGAAGGTTTTTGTTTCTGTTATTCTGGTTGTGGTTGCTGGGTTTTGTCTATAAAGGGAAGGAAAAAAAAGTAGGGCAGAGAAAGGCAAAGATTGGTCCTGAACATCATTTAAAAATAAAAAATAAATAACTTTTAATCGAATTGAATGCAAGTTTCTATTTGGGTGATAGCTTTTAAGGGTTTTAGGCTGGAGCCATAGCTGGCAGTGTTCAGAGACAGGGGGACCAGAATCAAAATTATAAGAAGCAGTTAATGGTGTCAATGTGGATGTGACTGGTTGAGCTGGTGTAAAAGGTGGGAGCACAGAATAAAGCAATGTCAAGGAACTGAGATGACAAGATATTAGTAAAATTATTCATGTGACTGCAATCAACACAGTGGAACAGTGTTAAAAAGAGTGGGAGTATACCTAATGTTAAAATGTTAAAATTTGTTATTGTAATAATTATATAAAAGCAACAAACTCATATTTTTCAAACAACTTTCCTGGTTTTAATATCAGTATGCTGAATTATTTAAACACAGTAGTAAAGATACTATGCTTTGGCTACACTTTACTGTGCCATTTAACATCTGATTGTAGAATCCCTTTGCTAATATATAGAGATAAAAGAATACTAATAATGGTAATTTTTCACTTATTCTTTGGAATAAGGTATTAACTTTTCTTTCTTCCTTAATTTTGAGACATGGATGTTCTCCGGGGATGTTTCATAATTCTTCTGCCATTGATGTCCCAGAAGTGTAGTTCAAAAATACAGTTCCTGTCTGTGGTTGTTATATAAAAGTTAACCAAAGAAACAAAGACCACCAAGTAAACATTCAACTGTAATCTTTAGGGAAAATAGGCTGTAATAGTTCAACTTTTATCAGCACTAGAGTTCTAAGATTTCATTACTTAATTTTTAAAAATAAATTTGTATCCATCAAAGAAAAAAATCACAAGCAATATTCAAAAGCCAATCAAGATTTCTTGAATACATGTTTAATGATAAAGTAAACTTTTTTTATAGATAGTATACATTAAAAAATTAGACTCTGTTTCTAACATAATTTCAGTTTGAATTATAAATATACATTTTTATTACACTGTTATTTTAAATGATAAATGCAATAATTTCTGACATATAATCTAAGTTTTACCTCCACTATATTTTGTATAATAAGTTGTACGTAAGATTGTAAGACATTTTCCCAAATATATTTCATTAGCTATTTAATTATTGTTCTCTTTTGCTCACTGTACTATTTCCTTAGATTAATGACTCAAAGATACTGTTAGGACTATTTCTATTTATCCCTATATAATAAAGAATATAGCACTCACACAAAGAAAATATACAAGGTAGTGAATAAAATTCTATGGTGGCATAAGTAGGAAAGAAAGAAAGAAAATCTTACATTTTTTGAAATAAAATCTATTTTATACCAATATTTGTTTATTTTAGCACCTAATGATACTGTAATATATTTCTTGATTGGAATGCAGAAATTATCCAATTTAAGTAAAAGTTTACAACAATCATCATTAAGCATTTAATTTCTATTTAAAACCGTGCTAAAAAAAAGTGTATGTTGTATATTTTTGTGTGTTTGTATATGTGGATACACACATATGAAAAGGTAAAAGAGTTGATATTACAACAAAAACATCCAAGAGGATAAGCCAAAGATAAACAGTCCAGTGACAAGGATTTTGTGTCATTCATCATCAAGTCTGCCTTGGCTACAGCATCCCATTAAAAGTCATAGAAATTATTGTCCAGTTTTACTTCAATGGTTGGAAATAAATTACCTGAACATCTCTTGTGGATTAAGTTATCTCTGTTCATACATATCAATCATGCCGAAAGAAACCAAATTACCCCCCAAATGCTCATAGACCCATATTCTTCATTCTTAATAATACACATTTCATCTACAGACATTTAATAGTGTAGTGCAGTTAATGTGTTTCAAAGATGACCCTATAACACTCAGGTTTATTAACTACAACAAATCTGAACAGCAATTCAAGGCTGCTAGTTCCTTGGCAGTGTAGTAGATCATTTTAATTCAAGATATACCTGATATGTTTCAGCTGCTCTCTACTTTAAAAGGCAATTTCCTCTTACTTCCCCCTCCCTTTTTCAGGACTAATAAAAGAAAAAGAGTCAGAATGTTATAGTAACTTTAGTTACTGTAGCTATGGAGTGTTTAAATCTGTCCTGGTTTAAATATATCTTTAGCTACTTACAATGTCTTTTCTAGTACATGTTCCGATTTTAAAATCCACAGAATTCATTTTGTAAAGGCATTATTGCAAAACAATTATTTTTTTTTAAATTTTGAGACAGTCTTACTAAGTATCCCTATGGTTGAGTGTTGTAGCATCACAGCTCACAGCAACTTCAACCTCTTGGGCTCAAGCGATTCTCTTGACTCAGCCTCCCCAGTAGCTGGGATTATAGGCACATGCCACAACACCTGGCTTTTTTTTTTTTTTTTTTTTCTTTTCTTGAGACAAGGTCTAGCTCTTGCTCAGGCTGGTCTTGAACACTTGAGCTCAAACAAACCACCCACATCAGCCTCCTAGAGTGCTAGGATTACAGGCATAAGCCACCTCCATGCTTGGAAATTCTTTATATAAAAAGTAATTCATCTATTGGGTACGATGTAGGGATATACTGCATGCTTCCTGGGTGAAGGACTCAGCTGCAATAGGGACTTCACCTTATAAATGCAAACAATGTAACCTAATAGCATGTATTCTCATGGGGCAGCCACAATTATAAGACTGACTTTACCTAACAAACGTAATCAGTAGAAGGTAACTCTTTGTACCCTCAATGAATCTCAAAGAATAATGGAGAAAAAAAGCAATTCAACTATAACTTTGCAATTGAATTTCATTCAGCACTGCCATAATTGGACTGAACTGAATATTGCAGGAAAAAATTAAATAAAATCAAACAAACACACAAAACAATCACCCCTTTGTATATGATGCATCATCAAATCAAATGAAGTATCTCTATATATACAGGGGATCCTACAAGTCAACACCAAAGTCACCATACGTTGTGAAAGTGGGAAACTGTAGCTCAATGTGCCTTTATTTATGAAATTTTCATCACGAAATTTCACAAAAGGTGACCAACATGTAGGGAATATTTTGTAACTATTAACATGAATTTTGTCTGTAATTGTATAAATCCTATTTTGAATGTTTAAAGATACATCTTTTTATATTTCAATCATTCTGAAAATTACTATATCTAAAACTGATATTAAATTATGCCCATCAGCAATTACAAAGAATAATTTGTGAGGATAGGTGTGAACTTATTCAGCTAGGTGGAGTAACCTGACCTTAAATGTAGGCAATGATCATATGCATTATGCTCAGAGAGTTTAAAACAATAATGGTACCAATAAAATGTGAGGGTTTTTTTTGTTATTGTTATCACTATGTGCTCGTAATTGTAAACAACATAAGTAATAAAATATTTCTCAATAACAAGGTAGTTAGCTTTTCGGAATTAAAGTAAATTTATTTCTTTAATGTGTGTGTGGCATACATATGACTTTAGATATAATAATAATAAATAAAATATGGAAGTGATTATGGACAAGATAAAATGAACATGAAATTTTGACATCTGAAATTGATACTAATGGTCATGAAAGCTATAACAGATCAAAATCACCAGTGCCCAATGGTTAATGATTAAAGGTGAATCCGTGAAATCTCTAAAACTATACAAGATTAATGTACAAATTTTAGTTTTGACATTTAGAAAAAAAAATGGTGTGTTTCAGCATAAGTTTGAGCTTGCAAAATTAATAAAAGCATGCTACTATATAGTATAGTATCTTTTTTCCTTTTACATTATAAAAAACATTTTTTATAAATTCATATATTTCTCCAACAGTTAAGGTGGACATTTCCCTTTTTACTTAACATGTTGTTAAGTGTTTTTAACATGTTCATTTTATATGAACAAATTAATTAAACAAATTAAACAAATTAATTAATTAAATTTGTTCTTGGTCTTGAACATCTCATGACTCTCTCAATTTCACACAGGAACAAAAAATAAAAGCTGAAAGATTTGTAGATTTATATTATAATTTGTAGAATTATATTAATTTGTGCATCAAATTAATTTTGGATGAATAATGCATTGCAAAGCATAGCAATATAGTTATTTATATTGTTGCTGACGTGACTCACACAGAAAAAATTAGAAAAAATTTAAACCACGTCCTTTAAGGATGACACTTGTGTAATACATAATGTAATATCCTGTGTGAAGAGATAATGTTCTTAATCGAACAAAAACGTATATACAGCTTCAGAAAGTGATTCATAAGATTTTGAAAAGTAAATATGGTAGAAGCTCCCTAGTTGACCACGTTTCTACATTAACCACCTCCTTAAGTTGACCTTAGTTTCATAGACCAGACATACACCACATGTGCTCAATGGAAGTTCCACATGTTGACCACCTCTGAGTGTAGATGAGTTTTGTTAGTCTCTTGGGTGGTCAACTTACAGAGGTCAGCCCATTGTGGAAAAGAGAAAGTAAGAAAATCCACATACTGAATTAAATCTTTAGAGGGAAAATATCACAGTCCAATATGCTCTATTTTCTAACGTACATCTCGATAGCATATCATGAACATAATTCCTTATGTTTTTATTACTAATGCCACACATTCCACAATACATGTACGACACAGACTCAAGAACTTACATCTCTATTAATGAATAATTGGATTACTTTGTTTTTGCTTTTTATTCAACAAAACAAAATGCTGTGGTGATTTGGCTTTTGCATGGTCACTTCCAAGGGTTCTTCCTGGAAGTAGAATTTCTAACTGACATAGTACACAGTGTCCTAGGGTTTTGGAAAATTTTTCAAAATTACATTCCAGCAAGCAGTGTGTGAGAGTGCCAATTTTCTACCAGCGATGGCAATCAAGATCATAGTTTTAAAATATTAGATACAAAATTCCTGTGATTTGGTATGTGATTTTAATTAACAGCAATGTTTTCATTTTCAAAATATATAATCACTTTGATTTCTGTTTATATAACTGGTAGGTGACCTTTACTCATTTTCAAATACACTAGTTTTTTCTTACTGATTTTAACATACTTCTCTGTAAATATCTCGTATCTGTCACTTATGTTAAAAATATATTTCCATATTTCTTCAGATATTGATTATATCTCACATAATACTACCATTTATTACTTTTGCCCTAAAGCTGTTATTAAGTTTGATGATGTCAATTATATTATTTTATTCTTTCATTTGCTTATTTTTCCTGTAATCCCATTCAAATAAGTTTCTTCTAAAACTGACATTTTTTTATTTATTGATTTTTGGACCTTGTTATGAAAATCTGACACTCCCTAGTTTTATACTTTGAACTTTCATATTAATCCTTATATTTTGTGTAATATACATAATACAGACTTATGTTGTTTTATACTGCTTTACTTTACTGCAATTCACAGATACTATGTTTTTTACACATTTAAGGTTTGTGGAAAACTTAGGTTGAGAAAGTTCATGGCACTATTTTTCTAAGCATGTGCTCACTCCATGTTTCTGTGTCACATCCTAATTTTTGCAATATTTCAAACTTTTTAGTTAATATTGTATCTATTATGGCAACTTGTGTTCAGTGATTTATGTTACTGCTGTGATGGTTTGGGGCACCATCAGTCATGCCTGTGTGAGACAGTAGGCACAGTTCATGGAATAATATTGTATGTGGTCTGACTGCTCCACCACCAGATGGTCTCCCATCTCTGTCCTTCTTCTTGAGCCTCCCTATTCCCAAAGATACAACAATATTGAAATCTGGTGAACAGATTTAACTCTACAATGGCCTCTAAGTGCTTCAGTGAAAGAGCTGCATATCTTTCATTTTAAACCTAAAGCTAAAATTGATTAAGCTCCATGAGAAGGGTAAGCTGAAAGACAACATAGGCCAAAGCTCCTCTGCCAACGAGTTAGCCACACTGTGAATGCAAAGGAAGTTACAAGTGCTTCTCTCCTGAACAAGGGAGTGGTAAGAAAGCAAAATGCCCTTATTGCTGATATGGATATGAATTGAAGATCAAACCAGTTACAATATTTCCTTAAGCCAAGCCTAATCCAAAGCAAGGCCCTAACTCTTTAGCTCTATGAAGGCTAGTGAAAGATGTGAGGAAATTAAAGAAGAAAATTTTAAAGCTAGCAAACAAACCATTTCTGTAACATAACAGTGCAAGTCAAAGCAGCAAGTCCTCATGTAAAAGCTGCAGCAAGTTACCCAGAATATCTAGCTAAAATAGTTGTGGAATGAGGCTACAGTGAACAGTAGATTTCAAGGCTGAAGAAACAGCCTTCTATTGAAAGGTGATGCTATCTAGGACTTTCTTAACTAGAGAGAGGTTAATGCCTGGCTTTAAGCGACAGGCTGCCTCTTTTGTTAGGGTTTAACACAAACGGTAACTTTAGGTTGAAGCCAATGTTCCTTTACCATTCTGAAAAGCGTAAGCCCTTCAAAGTTATGATAAATCTACTTTGCCTGTATTCTAGAAATAGAACAGCAAAGCCTGAATGACAGCATATTTACTGATAGCATGGTTTACTCAATATTTCAAGATCAATGCTAAGACCTATAGATCAGAAAAAAACATTTCTTACAAAATATTATTGCTTATTGGTGGTGTACCTGGTCACCCAAGAGCTCTAAGGGTGATGCACAAGAAAATTAATGTTGTTTTTAGACTTGGTAAAACAGCATCCGTTCTGCAGCCTATGGAACAGATAGCTAATTCAACTTTCAAGTCTTATTATTTAAGAAATAGATTTGGCAAAGCTGTAGTTGCCATAGCAATTCCTCTGAAGGGATTGGGAAAAGTAAACTGAACATTTTCTGTAATGGATTAACCACTCCAGAAGCCATTAAGTTGGTTTGTGATTCATGGGAGCAGACAAAAGTATCAATATTAACAGGAGCCCTCATGCATGACTTAGAAGGGTTTGAGACTTTAGTGGAAGAAGCAATTGTAGATGTGATGAAATAGCAACAAAACCAGAATCAGATGTGGAGTCCAAAAATTTGATGGGGGTGTTGAAATCTCATGATGAAACTTGAATAGATAAAGTATTGCTTCCTATGGATGAACAAAGAAAGTGGCTATGCCAGGTGGAATCCACACCTGGTGAAGGTGCTGGATAAAACATGGTTCGAGTATAATATACTCGATAATGCAGAACCAGAATTTGACAAGATTGACTTCAATTTTGAAAGAATTTGTACTATGGGTAAAATACCATCAAATAGCATAATACACTATAGAGATATGTTTTGAGAACAGTCAACCAATGTGGCAGACTTCACTGATGTATTATTTTTAAGTAATTGCAGCTTCAGTTACCCAGTCAACAGTAGTCTGAAAAGATTCAACAGAAAATTTCAGAAATAAATAATTCACAAGTTTTAAATTTCCTGCTCTTCAGAGTAGTGTATGAAATCATGTGCCTCCCTGTTTGGGACAGGCAGCATCCCTGTCTCCAGTGTGTCCACACTGTGTGCGCTCCCTGCCCATTAGTCATTCAGTAGCCATCTCAGTTATTAGCTTGATTGTCCTGGTATCACAAAGGTGTGTTCAAGTAATCTTTATTTTACTTAACAATGGCCTCAATGTCCAAGAGAGTAGTGATTCTAGGAATTTGGATATACCTAAGAGAATTCCTTCCTTAAAGGAAAAAGGTGAAAGGTCTTGACAATATGATGAAAGGGAAAAGATCGTATGCTGAGGTTGCTAATATCTTCAGTAAGAATTAATCTCCTATCTATGAAATTATATGTAACACATTGCTATAATGTAGTATTTCATTATTTTTGTTATAAATTTTTCTTTTTGTTGTTGTTGTATTTTTGAGACAGAGTCTAACTATATCAGTAGATTGCCATGGTGTCACAGTTCACAGCAACCTCAAACTCTTGGACTTAAGCGATTTATTTGCCTCAGCCTCCCAAGTAGCTATGACTACAGGTGCCTGCCACAAAGCTCAGCTATGTTATTAATTTCTATTTTATTTCATTTTATTTTTTTATTTTCACATATATATGTGTTCATTAGGCTTCCATTTTTTGCCTTCACAAAATTAGAAAGGCTTAAAATTTGACAACAAATTATTTTGTGAATGTTATTAATTTCTTATCTGCCTAATTTACTTACTGCCTAAGTAAACTTTATCATATGTATGCATGTATAAAAAAGCAGAGTCAGTGTACATGGGGTTTAGTATTATTTGTGATTTCAGATGTCCACTAGGGAGCTTGGAATATATCCTTCATGGATAAGGGGCAGGGAACTACTCAAAACGATTATATAAGCTGGAATGTTAAGAAAATATTTGTCTTCAAGATCACCATGAGACATGCAGTGTATTTAGTACACCATATGATTCAGTAATTAATCTCATTACTAGATATATTATTCAAAGGAAATATAATCAGTATGTCAAAGAGACATCTGTATACCTATGTTTATTGCCACATTATCCACAATTGCCAAGATATGGAATCTACCTAAATAGCCATCTAATAAATTTGAAGGTAATGACAATGAAATGCATTGTCATTGGAATATGTCAGTGGAAGACAATTCAGGCGTAAACAGAATGAAATCCTGTAATTTGTGGCAACTTGACTGAACCTGGAGGAAAGTATGTTAAGTGAAACAAACCAGGCACAGAAAAACACTGCAGGGTCTCACTCCTGTGAAAATTTAAAAAGTTGATTTCATACAAGTAAAAGTAGAATAGTGGTTCCAGTCTACTAGAATAGAGGTGGTAGGAGTTAATTACTAAGCCCTTTGGAAAACATAGAAATTTACGATTTGACAGAAAGAATAAGTTTTGGTATTCTATTATACAGTAAGATGATTATAGCATTTTAAGATATCGATGTTCTCATTCAAGAATTAATAAATGTGGGCAGCGCCTGTGGCTCAGTGAGTAGGGCGCCAGCCCCATATGCCGCGGGTGGTGGGTTCGGACCCAGCCCCGGCCAAACTGCACCAGAAAAATAGCCGGGCGTTGTGGCGGGTGCCTGTAGTCCCAGCTACTCGGGAGGCTGAGGCAAGAGAATCGCGTAAGCCCAGGAGTTGGAGGTTGCTGTGAGCCGTGTGACGCCACGGCACTCTACCGGAGGGCGGTACAGTGAGACTCTGTCTCCACAAAAAAAAAAAAAAAAAAAAAGAATTAATAAATGTTTAAAATGAAGGATGTGTTAATTATCCAAATTAGATCATCATATTGTGGAAACATGCATTGAAACACCATATTGCAATCATAAATATGTACAATTATGATGTGATAGTTATATAAAAACTAAATTAAAAACTAGACAATGGTATAGAAAGGCACTGAGATTTGGGTGGTGATTTTATATGTAGCCTATCTGTACTGATATTAGAAGACAAATGAAGTTTGAATGATCACATCATAATGTTAATAGAATCATTTGACATTACTAATATTTATGTCTTAGAAAATAAACCATTAACAAGCTGTGATTTGAATTCCTGTGTGAATTCCTCATAAAATTTACTAAGATAAATTAAAATGACCAAATACATTTATTAAAATGGTTCCATATAAATTCTAACATCTGACAAAAGAGAATTAATTTTAGCCTCTGTTTGGATCCATGAAGACCAAGGTTCAAACCTACATCAGGGTTTATCTGACACCAGGTACCTCCGCAATGCCTCCTAAATTCGATTCTAGTGAGTTCAAACTTATGTAACTGAAGCATACCAGGGAAGAAGTTGGTGTCACATTTTCCCTAGCCCCAAAGTTTGACCCCCTGGTATGCCTCCATAAAAGAGTGTTGAAGACATTGCCAAGGTAACCAGTGACTAAAGGGGTCTGAGTATTAGTGAAGTCTGATTATTTAAAACTAACACACTGAGATTGAAATAATCCCTTTTGCTGATCATCAAATTCCTCAAGAAACCACCAAGAGAGAAAAAGAAATAGAAAAAAAAAAAAACACATTAAATAGAGTGGAAATACCACTTTTAAAAAGAGATTTTCAACATTGCACAAAAGATGTAGCACATTAGTATTTAGCGAGAGAATGTTCTGAACCATTATAAACATCCCACAGACTTGCTGGTTTATGGGTTAACAATGTTGATAGTCGCAACCCTCATAACATTATAGACACTATCAACAGTGGTACGTAGGAATACTCAAGCTATAAGAACAAAGGGAATTTTTCAGTGCAGGATATTTGGCCACCAAAGAGAAGAAGGAAATTAATTGTATTATTATAATGATAAATGAGAAAAATCTTAATTAAATTATAAATATAGATTATAAAATGTAAACATACAGTAGCATTTTAATTAAAATTTATAAAGTTCGTATCTCAAGCATTACTTGGCTTTATTTGGCTTCAATGCAACTGACTTTTGATATTCTTTTTTTTTTTAATTAAATCATAGCTGTGTATATTAATGCAATCATGGGGTACCATGCGCTGGTTTTATATACAATTTGAAATATTTTCATCACACTGGTTAACATAGCCTTCCTGGCATTTTATTAGTTGTTGCGTTAAGACATTTATATTCTACTTTTAGTAAGTTTCACATGTACCCTTGAAAGATTGATATTCTTATCTCAATTATCCTATTGGTTTAAAGATTAGATACAGGTCTTCTTATGGAAAATTATTTTATATACTGTTACATTAGTGTCTAGTTTTTTTAGAATCTAAAGATTTATAATAATTTGAACATGATATGAGTTTATAAAGTAAAAATTGTGTATGTGAATAAATTGCATTTTAACCTGAAATATCATTATTTTACATGTTATTGATGATTTAAACTTTAGATACATATTAGTTTGCTATCATTTATAATTTATAGAGTTGTTTTCAACTATTTAACAACTTTAGCATGTATTTAGATAAGTTCATACATATTTTGCTTCCTGTCATTTTTTCTTTTTTTTTTTTTATTGTTGGGGATTCAGAGGGTACAATAAGCCAGGTTACACTGATTGCAATTGTTAGGTAAAGTCCCTCTTGCAATCATGTCTTGTCCCCATAAAGTGTGACACACACCAAGACCCCACCCCTCTCCCTCCTTCCCTCCTTCTGTTTCCCCCCCATAACCATAATTGTCATTAATTGTCCTCATATTAAAATTGAGTACATAGGATTCATGCTTCTCCATTCTTGTGATGCCTTACTAAGAATAATGTCTTCCACGTCCATCCAGGTTAATACGAAGGATGTAAAGTCTCCATTTTTTTTAATGGCTGAATAGTATTCCATGGTATACATATACCACAGCTTGTTAACCCATTCCTGGGTTGGTGGGCATTTAGGCTGTTTCCACATTTTGGCGATTGTAAATTGAGCTGCAAGAAACAGTCTAGTACAAGTGTCCTTATGATAAAAGGATTTCTTTCCTTCTGGGTAGATACACAGTAATGGGATTGCAGGATCAAATGGGAGGTCGAGCTTGAGTGCTTTGAGGTTTCTCCATACTTCCTTCCAGAAAGGTTGTACTAGTTTGCAGCCCCACCAGCAGTGTAAAAGTGTTCCCTTCTCTCCACATCCACACCAGCATCTACAGTTTTGAGATTTTGTGATGTGGGCCATTCTCACTGGGGTTAGATGATATCTCAGGGTTGTTTTGATTTGCATTTCTCTAATATATAGAGATGATGAACATTTTTTCATGTGTTTGTTAGCCATTCGTCTGTCGTCTTTAGAGAAAGTTCTATTCATGTCTCTTGCCCATTGATATAAGGGATTGTTGGCTTTTTTCATGTGGATTAATTTGAGTTCTCTATAGATCCTAGTTATCAAGCTTTTGTCTGACTGAAAATATGCAAATATCCTTTCCCATTGTGTAGGTTGTCTCTTTCCTTTGTTTATTGTCTCCTTAGCTGTACAGAAGCTTTTCAGTTTAATGAAGTCCCATTTGTTTATTTTTGTTGTAGTTGCAATTGCCATGGAAGTCTTCTTCATGAAGTCTTTCCCCAGGCCAATATCTTCCAGTGTTTTGCCTATGCTTTCTTTGAGGATTTTTATTGCTTCATGCCTTAAGTTTAAGTCCTTTATCCATCTTGAATCAATTTTTGTGAGTGGGGAAAGGTGTGGGTCCAGTTTTAGTCTTTTACATGTTGACATCCACTTCTCCCAACACCATTTATTGAATAGGGAGTCTTTCCCCCAAGGTATGTTCTTGTTTGGTTTATCAAAGATTAGGTGGTTGTAAAATGTTAGTTTCATTTCTTGGTTCTCAATTCGATTCCAAGTGTCTATGTCTCTGTTTTTGTGCCAGTACCATGCTGTCTTGAGCACTATGGCTTTGTAGTACAGACTAAAATCTGGTATGCTGATGCCCCCAGCTTTATTTTTGTTACAGAGAACTGCCTTAGCTATACGGGGTCTTTTCCAGTTCCAACAAAACGCAGAATCATTTTTTCCAAATCTTGAAAGTACGATGTTGGTATTTTGATAGGAATGGCATTGAATAGGTAGATTGCTTTGGGAAGTATAGACATTTTAACAATGTTGATTCTTCCCATCCATGAGCATGGTATGTTCTTCCATTTGTTAATATCCTCTGCTATTTCCTTTCTGAGGATTTTATAGTTTTCTTCATAGAGGTCCTTCACCTCCTTCGTTGGGTATATTCCTAGGTATTTCATTTTCTTTGAGACTATGGTGAAGGGAGTTGTGTCCTTAATTAGCTTCTCATCTTGACTGTTATTGGTGTACACAAAGGCTACTGACTTGTGGACATTGATTTTATATCCTGAAACATTACTGTATTTTTTGATGACTTCTAGGAGTCTTGTGGTTGAGTCTTTGGGGTTCTCTAAGTATAAGATCATGTCGTCAGCAAAGAGGGAGAGTTTGACCTCCTCTGCTCCCATTTGGATTCCCTTTCTTTCCTTGTCTTGCCTAATTGTATTGGCTAGAACTACCAGCACTACATTGAATAGTAAAGGTGACAGAGGACAACCTTGTCTGGTTCCAGTTCTAAGAGGAAAAGCTTTGAATTTTACTCCATTCAGCAAAATATTGGCTGTGGGTTTGTCATAGATAGCTTCAATCAGTTTTAGAAATGTGCCACCTATGCCTATACTCTTCAGTGTTCTAATTAGAAAAGGATGCTGGATTTTATCAAATGCTTTTTCTGCATCTATTGAGAGGATCATGTGATCTTTATTTTTGCCTCTGTTGATATGGTGGATAACGTTTATAGACTTGCATATGTTAAACCAGCC
Source organism: Nycticebus coucang (assembly GCF_027406575.1). Taxonomy (NCBI): domain Eukaryota; kingdom Metazoa; phylum Chordata; class Mammalia; order Primates; family Lorisidae; genus Nycticebus; species Nycticebus coucang. The sequence continues at coordinate 42,088,164 of NC_069794.1, read as the reverse complement.
TTGCATCCCTGGGATGAAGCCTACTTAATCATGAGAATGACTTTTTTGATGATAAGCTGTAATCTATTGGCTAGGATTTTGTTGAGAATTTTTCCATCTATATTCATGAGTGAGACTGCTCTGAAAGTCTCCTTTTTGTTTGCGTCTTTTCCTGGTTTTGGTATCAGGGTGATGTTTGCTTCATAGAATGTGTTGGGGAAGATTCCTTCTTCCTCAATTTTCTGGAATAATTTCTGCAGTACGGGAATAAGCTCTTCCTTGAAGGTTTGATAGAATTCTGGAGTGAAGCCATCTGGACCAGGGCATTTTTTGGTTGGAAGATTTTTTATTGTTTCTTTGATCTCAGTGCTTGAAATTGGTCTGTTCAGGAGCTCTATTTCTTCCTGGCTGAGTCTAGGGAGAGGGTGTGATTCCAAATATTGATCCATTTCTTTCACATTGTCAAATTTCTGGGCATAGAGTTTCTGGTAGTATTCAGAGATGATCTCTTGTATCTCTGTGGGATCAGTTGTTATTTCCCCTTTATCATTTCTGATTGAGGTGACTAGAGATTTTACTTTTCTATTCCTTGTTAGTCTGGCCAATGGTTTATCTATTTTATTTATTTTTTCAAAAAACCAACTCCTTGTTTCATTAATTTTTTGAATGATTCTTTTGTTTTCCATTTCATTGATCTCTGATTTGATATTGGATATTTCTTGGATTTTGATATTGGATATATCAAAATTGGTATTTTGGATATTTCTTTTCTTCTACTGAGTTTAGGCTTAGATTGTTCTTCTTTTTCCAATTCCATAAGATCTCTTGTGAGATTGTTGATGTGCTGTCTTTCTGTTTTTCGAATGTAGGCATCTAGAGTGATGAATTTTCCTCTCAAAACTGCTTTTGCAGTATCCCACAGGTTTTGGTAGCTTGTGTCTTCATTGTTGTTATGTTCAAGGAAGTTAATGATTTCCTGTTTCATTTCTTCCTGCACCCATCTGTTATTCAACAGAAGATTGTTTAATTTCCATGCCTTTGGGTGGGGTCGAGCATTTTTGTTAGAGTTGAGTTCCACTTTTAGTGCCTTATGGTCTGAGAAGATACAAGGTAAAATTTCAATTCTTTTGATTCTGTTGATATTTGTTTTGTGTCCCAGGATATGATCAATTTTGGAGAATGTTCCATGGGGTGATGAGAAGAATGTATATTCTTTATCTTTGGGATGGAGTGTTCTATATGCGTCTATCAAGCACAGTTGTTCTAGGGTCTCATTTAAATCTCTTATATCCTTGTTTAATTTTAATTTAGAGGATCTGTCCAGCTCTGTAAGAGGAGTGTTAAGGTCCCCTGTTATTATGGTATTATCAGATATCATATTGCTCAGACTGAGTAAGGTCTGTTTCAAGAATCTGGGAGCATTTAAATTGGGTGCATAAATATTTAGAATCGAAATGTCTTCTTGTTGTATTTTTCCCTTGACCAATATAAAGTGACCATCTTTGTCTTTTTTGACTTTAGTTGCTTTAAATCCACATGTATCTGAAAATAAGATTGCAACTCCTCTTTTCTTCTGAATTCCATTTGCCTGAAAAATTGTCTTCCAACCCTTGACTCGGAGCTTTAATTTGTCTTTTGAAGCCAGGTGTGTTTCTTGCAGACAGCAAATGGATGGCTTGTGTTTTTTAATCCAGTCAACCAATCTATGTCTCTTCAGTGGGGAATTCAAGCCATTAACATTTATTCAGATAATTGATAAGTGTGGTAGTATTCTATTTGTCTTATTTGGTGAGAGTCTATTGCTTAGTTTTATCTTTTGCATCTGTGTGGAGGTTAGGTTCTGTCCTTTGATTTCTGAGTTCTTACTTTGCTGCTGATCCATTGTGGTGGTCAGTGTGCAGAACAGGTTGAAGTATTTCCTGTAGAGCTGGTCTTGTTGTGGCAAATTTCCTCAATGTTTGTATATCCGTAAATGATTTGATTTCTCCATCAATTTTGCAGCTTAGCTTAGCATGGTACAGAATTCTGGGCTGGAAATTGTTCTGTTTAAGTAGATTAAAGGTAGATGACCATTGTCTTCTTGCTTGGAAAGTTTCATTAGAGAAGACTGTGGTCACTCTGATGGATTTGCCCCTGTAGGTCAACTGGCGCTTACTCCTGGCAGCTTGCAGAATTTTTCTTTTGTCTTCACTTTGGGCAGGTTCATCACATGTATCTTGGGGAAGCTCGGTTAGAGTTGAGGCGACCTGGGGTCCGATATCCCTCTGAAAGCAGTGTGTCAGAATCTTTGGTGATATTTGGGAAATTTTCTTTTATAATATTCTCTAGTATGGCTTCCATTCCTCTGGGGCATTCTTCTTCCCCTTCTGGAATTCCTATAACTCGTATGTTGGAACGCTTCATAAAGTCCCATAATTCTGACAGTGAACGTTCTGCTTTCTCTCTCTTCTTTTCTGCCTCTTTTACTATCTGAGTTATCTCAAGAACTTTGTCTTCTACTTCTGAAATTCTTTCTTCTGCATGGTCTAACCTGTTGCCGATACTTTCCATTGCATCTTTAAGTTCCCTAATTGACTGTTTCAGTTCCTTCAGCTCTGCTATATCCTTTTTATGTTCTTCATATCATTCATCTCTTATTTGATTCTGTTTTTGAATTTCCTTTTAGTTAGTTTCCACTTTCTTAGCAGTTTCCTTCATTGTTTCCATCATTTCTTTCATTGTTTTCAACATGTGTATTCTAAATTCCCTTTCTGTCATTCCTAACATTTCTTTATAGGTGGAATCCTCTGCAGTAGCTACCTCATGGTCCCTTGGCGGGGTTGTTCTGGACTGGTTCTTCATGTTGCCTGGAGTTTTCTGTTGATCCTTCCTCATGAGTGATTTCTTTTATCTGTTTCCTTGCCCTAATTTTCCTTTCACTTCCTCTTGCCCTTTAAGTTCTCGTGCCTGTGGACTAAGGGTTACAGGACCAGAAGGGTGACAAGGTTGAAGAGCAAAAAAGGGATGAAAGAAAGGAGGACCGAGTGATAAGAAAAAAAAAAAGAAAAATAGAGAAAGGAGCGGGCGTGGGTAAAAAGAATATTGACAGAAAGAAGAGAGGCAGAGAAAGAGGGAGACAGAGCAATATAGGTGTACAGTAGGGTACTTTGATACAACCTTAAAAAAAAAAACATCTTCTGGGGGTGCCCAGTTTGGTGGTTCCTTTTAGGTCAGCAGCTCTTTGCTAACCTGATCAGACACAGTACCCCACCTCCACCAAGTAGAGAGGAAAGACAGAAATGCTGTAAATCAAACCAAAGCAAGCAAACAGAAAACTTTACGGGATAAAATTGGGTGGAAAACCAAATAATAGTGGTAGAAACACTAACAAAAATGAAGTTCTAATTATTGAAATAGGCAGCAATGGGAAATTATAATTAAACTAGAAAAATTGAGAAAGAAAAAGGATCTGTATGGAAAAGGTTGAACTTAAAAAACAAAACAGCAATTAACATCATCAAAGTAAACAGAAAAAACCAACCAAACCAAAAAAAAAAAAAAAAAAAACACAACCAAAAACAAAGCAGTATGTATATGTCATTGAATATTGTCTGGGCAACACGTGGTCTTCTGGGGTATGAGATGTTAATCACAGTTCTGATATGACTGGAGGCTGCTGATTTCTCAAACCCCAGCAGGTAGACACCCTAAATCTCTCTTCAGCCCACTTAAAAGGCACTTTGAACTTGTTCACTTGCTGAGCAGAAGCTTTCCCAGGGAAGTGCTTGTCGCTGGAATCACTGCTGAAGTGGCTATCCACTTACCCTGTGTGCCAAAACTGGTCTCACTCTGCCCCCAAAGGTTAGGGCTGCAAGGCGGCTCAGACCCCTCCCTTAGGCTACTTGGTCACTGGGTTACTAGCTCCCACCCAATTCTAGCTCTGCGACTCTGAGGGCGGAGCTTGCCTGGGCAGATCACTCACAATGACTGCCTGTGACCCAGAGCCAAACACTATTAGCTCCGTCTGGCTCAGCGGCTCAGACTGGGGCCCCAGACAAAGCCCAAAGTTCTCCACACTCCCGCTCAGGCTCTCCTCAAGGCAGTTCAGCTGAGTGCCAAGTCCAAAGACACCAAAACAGTTCACAGGTAAGGTCTTTCCAGTTTGCAGTCTCGCTGCTACTGAACTTACAGTTGCGGGAGGGTTTAGACGGATTGAACACACGCGACCACTTGCCGGTTTTGCACTGTTTTAGTCCTCCTCTTGGGGTCCAGAAGTCTCTCGCTGACTCCCTGTATCCTCTCAGGGGTGATGATAGGCAGATCCCACCAGCCAGAGATGCCTGGAGTCCTATCTCCCCAGACTCACGGTGCCCAGATGCAAGGAAGCTGTTACTCGGCTGCCATCTTGCTCCGCCTCCTCCCAGGTCTTCATTCATTCAGGTCTTAGCAAAGGCTGTGAATTTCATGGCAAGTGCTGGCAGGGAGCCAAGTGAAGGTCTTTATTTTGGAATCTCCAGAGTTCTGGACACTTCAGGCACAGATCTGGACACCTGCTAATGTTTCTTGAATCACGAAGCCCCGCCAGCAGACAACACTCTCTACCACCTCACTTTTGAAAAAAGCTACATGGAGTATTTTATCTCATTGATTATTGGAGTTTTTAAAAATAGCATGTGAAATATTAAAAAATATATTAACTCATGATATTATAGTCTTTTAGTGTTCATATTCTCTTATAAAATATGGAAAAGGGGTTTCAACATTAAAAAGCTAAAAGCAAATAGTTATGAATTATTATTTACTCATTTAAATAATGTTAAGTAAAATTTGTGATGATAAAGCTTTCCTTGCAAGAAAGACTAAAAATTATAAAAGATCAAAATTTACAAATACACCAAAAGAATTAAATAAACGAGGTGTTATTGCGTAGAATAGTCTAATCTGCCAATGACAAGTAAAAATTACAGTGTTTTTACTTACGTGTGTTATTTGGCCTGGGATGGGGGGCAATATGACAACTATTTTGAACTTTTGATTTAATAGGATTTTCATTTTAAATGTACTCATAACAATGTTCAATATTCTACTGTAGTACACTGGCTTTCATTTTTTTAAGTACTCAACTTTTCACTATACAACCAATTTTTAAATTGCCACTAAAATGTTTTCTTCATTTTCACCCAGTGCCTTATCATGCTGAGTGCAGAGAGGGAAGAAGCATATCAAACCAAGTGACTTTGTTCACAGAATTAATTTTTCTAACATCCAAGGTCTAACTCCTTGCTTAAACAGACAACATTTTTATTTCCTGTATCAACAATAGAATTATTTTTCCTTACTGAAATAAATATATATATATTTATTTAGAATATGAACAAACCTCCCTACTTAAAAAAATTCTATTATTTCATTCCTTGTCATCTAAATTTTAGGGAGATTTTTACCTTTTATGATAACTTTTGTGAAAAATATCAAAATTTATTTGATGAAATAAAAGTGTATGGATGGTTGATTAAATGAAAATTTGGCAAGATCTGGCATTTGCCAAATGTCATATCACAGTCTATAAGCAAGGCATAAAAATGGAAAAAAAAAATCCTTATGTTTAAAAACTCTCAGAATGTAGGCTCACAGCATACTTTGTAACTGTATCAATTATAAAAAAATAAAGAACATTTTATCAAGTGTTGTGTTTCTCTAGAACAACTATCAGATCACATCCAAGGACCTCTTTTGTGTATATGCCTTATTTTTAATTTTCATTGCTCTGCTTGTACATATGTTCTTTTCCATAAAAGGTAATTTTTTATGTCAGAGTCTGATAGAAGGACTCTTATTTATGCTAATACTTATATTCTATAGATAAATGTGATAATCTATGACAAATAAACATTCATCCCTTATTTCCCATGAAACCATATAGAATTTAATTATTAAATTTTTACCTGCATATTTGCAATTTGCTGCCATGTGACAAATTTATTTTGTAATTTTTTTCTTCAAATTCATGAATATCTCATTTATTAGACTATTTTACATAACTTTTAAAAATTATCTTTCACCTTTTTCTAGTGAGTTGTTTCTTTTAAAAATGACAATTTTTTAAAAAACATTTCAGAATATTACAGGTGTACACACATTTCAGTGACATAGTTTGCTTTTGCACATCCTAAGTAAAGTTTTATAAGTGTGCCCTTCATCTTTAAGTGTGTGATATACCTGTTAGGTATGAATATACCCATCCCCTCCTGTCCCTCCCAATTACGTGGATTCCATTGAGTTTTGCTTCCATATGTGCACGTATGTATTAATCAGCTTGTTCCAGTTTAGTGTTGAGTCAATATGGTGTTTGTTTTCCATTCTTGTGGTAGTGTACTTGAAGAATGTTCTCCAATTCCATTCAGGATTTCATGAAAGATACTAGATCACTTTTTTTTAATGGCTGAGTAGTATCCCATGGTGTACATATACTACATTTGAATAATCCATGCATATATTAATGGGCACTAGGGTTGTTTCCACACCTTTGTGATTATAAATAATGGTTATATAAACATCAGGGTGCAAGTGACTTTATGACGAAATGATTTTTTTTCCTTTGGGTTGCTGGATCAAATGGTAGATCTACTTTTAGATCTTTGAGACATCGCCATACTACTTTTCATAGAGGTTGTACTAGTTTGTGGTCCCAGCCAAAAGTGTTTAAGTATTTTATCCTCTCCACATCCACACCAGAATCTGTTGCTTTGAGATTTTTCATCTGAGCCATTCTCACCAGAGTTAGTTGTTATCTCAATGTGACTTGCATTATACTTTTCTGATTATTAGAGATGCTAAAATTTTTTTCGTGTGTTTGTTGACCATTATTTTATTTTCATTAAAACATTTTTCATTCATGTATTTTGTCCACTTTTCAGTGGGGTTGTTGGTCTTTCCTTGCTGATTTTCTCGAGTTCTTTGTTGATTCTATGAAATGCAAATATTTTCTCCCATTCTGTATTTTGTCTATTTGCTTGATTGATTGTGTCCTTGGCTGGGCAGAAACTTTCTAATTTGATCAGGTCCTCTTTATTTATTTTTGTTGTTGCTGCGTTTGGTTATGGGATCTTATAAGTTAATTGCCTCCTAAACTGATATCTATAAGACAAATTGCAACCTTTTCTTCTAGAATACTTTAGATAGTAGAGACATTTCAATAATCTTGACTGCTGATCTATGAGCAAGGTGTATTTTTTCACCTGTTTACATTCTCTGCAATTTTCTTCCTCAGTGTTTTATAATTCTCTTTATAAAGATCTTTCGCCTCCTTCACTAAGTATATTCTTAGGCATTTTGTTTATTTTGATGATTCTGTGAAGGGTAATGCATCTCTTATTTGATTCTCAACCTGACCATGTTGGTGTATATGGACGCTACTGACGTTTACGCATAGATCTTGTAACATAAGACTTTGCTGAATTTATTTATCAATTCAAGACCTCCTGTGGAACACCAAAAATTGTCAATCTAATGAATCATCTCAAGAAACTGGAAAGGGAAGAGAAAACCAATCCCTACCTTAGCAGAAGGAAAAAATAATTATGATCATGGCAGAACTAAATGGAACTGAGAACAAAAGAGGCTCACAGAAGATGAGTGAGAAAAAAAAGCTGATTCTTTGAAAAGATAAACAAATCTGACAAGCCTTTGACCATATTAACCAGAAACAAAAAAGTAAGAACTCTAAGAAATAATAAACCCAAACAAAAATAAAAAAGGAGAAATCACAACTGATATCACAGAAATATAAAACATCATCAGCGAATACTATAAAAATCTCTATGTTCAGGTGGGTCATGGTGGCTCATGCTTATAATCTTAGCACCCTGAGAGGTCAAGGCAAGTGGATTGCTTGAGTTGAGGAGTTTGAAACCACCCAGAGCAAGAATGAGACAACATCTCTACCAAAAATAGAAAAACTACCTGAGTGCTGTGGCCGGCACCTACAGTCCTAGCTGCTAAGGTAGTCAGAGGCTAGAGGATCTCTTGAGTCCAGTAGTTTGAAATTGCTGTGAGATATGATGCCCCAGCACTCGATCCAGGAAGAGAGAGAGAGAGAGCGCGTGCACTATGTCTATAAAGTTGAAAACATGGAGGAAATGGACAAATTTTTGGAATCAAACTACCTCCCTATACTGAATCAGGAGTAGATAGAACTCTTGAATAGACCAATATCCAGCATCAGATTTAAAGCAGTAATTAAAAATTTCCAATAAAACTGTCTCAGTCCAGGTGACTTCTCGCCTAAATTTTACCAAACCAACAAAGAACTTGTACCTATATTGTAAAAATTATTCCATAGCATTGAGAGGCAGAAATCCTTCCCAACTCATCCTCTGAAGGAAATATATTGATACCAAAGCTGGGAAAGGGCACAATATAAAAAGAAAACTATAGATGCATCTCTTATTCTCAATAAAATCTTAGAAAATTAAAGTCAGCCATATGTTTAAAAAAAAAAAATCATCACAACTAGGTTGGGTTTACCTGAAAGATATAAGGTTGGTTTAACACACAAATCTACAAATGTAATTCACTGCATAAGCAGTAGTAAGAGCAAAGACAATATGATCTTTGTCTGTAAAAAGAACATTGAAAAGAACATTTGACTAACAGCACCCTTTTTGATAAGAACACTTAAGAAAATTGGCATCGATGATACATATTTCAAAATGTTAAGCCATCTGTGACACATTCACAGCCAACTTCATGCGAATGGGGAAAGGTTGACTGTATTCCCACTTAGAACCTGAGTCCAAGAAGGTTTCCCTATCACCACTTCTGTTCAACACAGTGCTAGAAGTCTAGACACAGCAATCAGACAAAAGAAGGTAATCAAATGGGGAAAGAAGAGGTCTAAGTATTGTTCTTCACTAATGATATGATTTTATATCTAGAAAATCCCAAATATTCAACCAAGACACTTCTGGATTAAATAAAAATGGCTTTAAAAAGTTTAAAGTGAGACACCAATATTTCTTAAAACAGAATATTTTTGTGTTATAACATGTACTTTTACATAGCCAGATGCAATGCTTTGTAGTCCCAGATACTTGGGAGACTGATGTGGTGGATGCCTTGAGCTAGGAGGAATTTGAGGACAGATTGACTATTATCACAACACTGCAATCCAGCTTCAGTGACAAAGCTGAGTCTATTTTTCTAGGCCACAAGTTGCATAACCAGGAGACTCAGCATCTGATTTTTTTTTGTTTTCTTTTCATCCTCCAGATAATTCTTTATTAAGTTCCTTCTTCAATTTTCCACAGTAACAAATTACTAAGTATTTTTAATTCTCTTCAAGCATGTGATTCTCAGTTTTAAATTCAGTCTTACTAACTTCATTCACATAAAACATAGAAATCAAAACAATAACGACAAAAATCACTGGAAATAGTTTCTTTTTCCAAAATACAACTAAAACCTGAATGTATATTCACATATGTAGTAATAATACCATTAATAATATTAGTATAATATTACAATGGATTTTGTACCTATCTTACTTATTTAATATACTCCTGGTTTCTCAAGGATCTGGTATCATGGATTATTTATTCAAATTCTTTTAAATGTCGTTACTGGAAAAACCACATAGCACCTATGTAGTTAGCTAGTTTTCTGAATTTAATCAACGCATAAATTGTTATTCTTATTACAAGCATTTTTGAAGACTTAAATCAACCAGTCATGAAAATCTGTTAAATCTCTTACAAAAGCTTTCAATTTAACATTCGAACTTCACATACTGTCCCGAACCTGTGGATCACAAAGGAAACGACGTAAATCGAATAGACCTGTAGATGCTCCAAATGGCCGCAATGGATATTTGGCATATTTTCTGAGACATCCATAGCTAATACACTGTAGAAGATTCTACAGGAAGTCCCGCAGAAGAGACCATTTTTCAGGAGACATTGCTCTTTTATCTTCCTTGACACTTTTAAATATATCACACTTTAGGAACAAATGCTGAGAAAAATGACACTTGCTGGTTCTTTTCCATTCTAATGAGTCCCAAAGACACTTCCCCTTGTGTTTTCCATTGTATATTTCAAATATTTCTAATGCTATTCATACAATATAATAGTATTATGTATTTTCTTAGATATTCTCTCAGCACAGTTTTTTTGTGAGATAGTGTGTAAAGTAGGACTTAGGCAATTTTGTAGTCAGAGTGTCTACTGATTGTTTCATTCATGATGAGCAAGTAAATCTTAAAGAATGGCATTATTTAAAAATTTTCTGAATTTGTGTTGCTTATTTTTCTGCCCCAGTTTTCTTCATCCACAATTATCCAGAAGTCCTAGCAATGTCTTAATCCTAGAGCTTGTATATGGTTGCTGTTATTTTTGCATTCTAGACTTTCTTTCCAAATTTACAACCCAGTACTTTTGTTCATTTTGTTTAACATGAATTGCTCATTTTATTGAAATAAAATAAATAAATGTTGTTCCTGTTGTTAATTAATTGCTTAGTTATTGTAGCTCAGATACCAACCAACAACGATGAAGGTTGAACTGCCCAATGAACAATTACTCGGTCCACATCCTGTGCAGCATGGTGAACATCAACATTTTCATAAAGTACAAATATAATATACAGGAAAAACATCATGTACAGGCATTCCAAAATGATTACAATTTGCTTGCTGTCCTTGGCTAAGTCTAATGCATTTCATTTTTAATGCATAATGTGGATTTTAGCAAAATCTACATTTAATTTACTATATTAACCACTTTAAATTATATTATGATAGTGTTAACTTTATGAATATTGTATTCAACAGATATCTAGAAATTTTTCATCTTTCAAAGCCAAAATTCTATATGTATTTTACAGTGAATGCTTTTTCCAATAAAGGAGGTTTAATTTTCAAGAAGATCAATGTCATGTCAGAGGCTCACATTAAAAATAAATGTTCTCTGTAGTATTCAGGTTCTTTTACCTATAGTTATTTTTTTACCTGGTACTATTAATCATTTCCAGACAATAACAACAGGTTATGAATAACTGTCATGTGGCTTAAAATATGATTTTACATAGATTTAATGTTTAATAGTTATTATTTTAATAACAATAAATATAGTATAAAGTATAAGTAATATGTAGATATGAAAAGCAATTAATAACTAGAAAATTAATAAATTTGATGCACACTTAAAGTTATTATGTCATATTGTTACCTTTAACTATAAAATTATATATTGATACTTAATGAAAAATGTATGCTTATGGATGTGCAACAAAAAATAGTTTTATAAAATTATTTAAAGTCTTTTATTAAATATATTGTTTCTTTAATGAAAATTTGCAAAGATATACAAAGTGATACTTCTCCACTAATTTATGTTGATGTCAGAAGGTAACAGAGAAGGGATCTGTCCATTTTTAGGAGTAATCAGTGGATGAATGGAAGTTTATTAAGCTTTCAATTTTGGTCCAGGATTCTTGTAGTAGAAAAACTGTAAAAGAAAAATGTTGATCTTAACAAATCATTGTGAAACACTTGCTGTGTGGAATAGTTGCCCTAAGTGTTTTTCAAACACTAGAAAATATACGTTGCATATATAAATGCCAAGATAAACTTTGCCTTCTCATATTAAATATATTGACCATGAAAAGTCCCTCTTGCATAAAGCAATTTTTGTTGTTGAAGCTAAAAGTGAAATAACTTTTTATATCTATGTCAGCTGTCATTTTATGTATAAGTTTATATATGTATATATTTAATTTTACATACTTACATATTTCTATTTCAGTCACATTAATGTAATAAGCTAACATTATTATTTTCTGTTCATGAGTTTAGGCAACAATGTCCATGTCCCAAATTCATACTTGTAAGTATTTATATATATTTAACTAGGTATAAATATTTTCTACATATAACATTTCATATATATTTGTGTGTATATATACACATAAGGTTTTTATATGTACATATAACTTTATATATGTATTTGTATTTGTGTGTATATTTGTGCATATATGTCTATAAATAGCCACTATTTACTACTTCATTAATATATTCAATTACTGTCATTCAATTAAAAATAAAATAAAAAATAAAGTTGCCGAAGAAAAGACATTTACTTGGTGATGTGTGTATATATGTTATTATTATTAGCATTTCCACTCAGGGTAAAAGGAAGCATATCACAGTTTGATTCTTAATTCTGATAGTTTCTGTGTGTTCTTGGGGAAAGCATTATACCTAGAAATAGGTTAATGTTTTTAAAAATAAAAACTATTCAATACATATATAATTATATATAAGTATTATTTTTGTCTTTATATATTAAATATAAACAGTAATATTAATATTTAGCTTACATAAAAGACGTTCTTGATACTTTTAACTAAGTTGTATTTAATAAGATGTTTTTGTTGCTCATCATATAAAATAATAATACCACGTATTCCTGGTCTATTCATATTTTTAAAAGAATAAATACCTTAAATATAGATAGAAGCAGAAATATATGTGAAAACAATGGATATGATGTAGCAACCTATGTAACAAGATATGTAGCAACCCATGTAACAGGATGTGTAGCAACCTATTTAATAAGAGAGTAACAACCTTTAACAACTTATGTAGTAAAAACTTATGTAGAAAGATATGTAGGAACTGGGACAGCAGGTTTGAAGAGGCAAAGTGGCAGTTGATTGGGACAGCAGGCTTGCAGAGACAAAGTGGCTGTTACTATACCTTAACAAACAGACATTGGCAGTTGGAATTGATCAGCTGTGGAACTCCAGTGAAGGGGGCAGGGGCTCGGAGGAGGGGTGCATGTTCTCAATAAATAGCAGTTGCAGAGGCCCACCACCTGCAAGCTTCCAGCTTACAATCCATTGTCCAGCCTGCTTCCTTGGTGATGGCACCAACAAGATAATATATCTTTTATATAAAAGAGATAAGTATGTCTTCCCTCTTAAATAGCATGCTTTCAAAATGTCGTACTAATTATTTATTTATATAATGTTCTGTGTGTATCAACGCATTGTGTTAATGTATAATACTTTATTATATATACAAAATATTTTTTCTTATGTGTATACTACTATATTTTTTATTTAAAAAAATTGTGTTTGTTTTTATACAGATGTGACATAAATACTGGAACTTTGTAAGAAGTTCGATTTTTTCTGCAATTAGTATATATTATATTATTTTATATTATTACTTGCTATTTATTATGATATTAGATGGCTACTTAAGGGATATAAAAGGCTACGAATTGGACTTGCACATAATTGAAGCATTAAGATGTCTATAGTTATTTTTAATCATGTCAATGTATACATAACTGTAACTTTTCTCACATAGCACAGTGTGTATGAAAATTACAGTACCCTACAAGCTGCAAACTCACTATAAATGTTGAAATCAGTGTCCCTTTGGGCCTAATTTTCCTTTCTACTTTCCAGTTTCCCTGCCTGCAGATCTCCCCAAGACTATGGCACTAATAAGAAACTGATGAAATGTATCCTAAGTACACCACAACATAACACAAATAAGGAGCTATATATAGAAAGAGGGTTTTTTCTTTTTTTTCCTTTTTTTTTTTAAGTGTCATTGGACTCCACAAATGTGATCACACCAACATGAATATCCCTAAACTACTAGGTCATCATCCTGTATTACAGAGGAATAAGCACTTCAAAGCACTTCTTGATTTAGATGAGTATTGTTGAGAGATGAACATAGGAAAAGTATTCTTGAGAGATGAACATAGGAAAATTATGAGTAAGAAAATTTAAATTTCTTCTTTCAACTTTAAGCTTTTTTCTTCAATATGTATTAGTTTTATGGAAAATTTAGTAAGAACCTGTGCTATGAATGCTACTACAGATATTATAATTTGATGTGAATGTTGAGTTGATGCATAGCCACCAGATTGATGTATGTAGGGTCACCATAAGAAAGTACCTCAGATTTTGTGGCTTAAACAAAAGAAACTTATTTTCTCACCATCTGCAGGCTTTAGTCCCATACAAAAGTTGTTAGTTGCTTTTGTGGGAGGTCTCTGTCCTTGGCTTACAAGATGACCATCTTCTCCATATGTCTTCACATGGTCTTCCTCTGCCTATATCTGTGTTCTATTCCCTTCTTATGAAGACACTATTCATATAACAGTAGAGTCCTAACACTATTTGTACTTTCCTCTTTAGAGACTCTATCTCCAAATACAGACACCTTCTTAAGTATTTGGGCTTTGACAGATGACTTAGGTAGGGATTAGGGGAGTGGACACAATTCTTTTCCTGAAAACCAACATTGACTTATGCTCCTGGATGAAGTTATTAGAATTAAATTAACTATAGGGAAAAGCATTTCCACTCAGGATAAAAAGATTTGAAGGACTACTTCATTCTGAGAAACTTTTGAAAGTGGGAAAAGCAAAGCTGAGTTCAGGAAGTCAGAAAGTGGGAAACCTTGGTTGATTTCTAGAAATAAAAAATAGCAGGTAAAAGTTCATTGGGGATCCTACTATTTATAAATAATATAAATGCCACAGGACTGCTTGAAGAGTCTAGAGAAAATTACACTATTTCAGGTTTTGTATGAAATGAAAACTGATTTTCAATTATGATAAGGTTGATATAAAAACAATAATAGTAGATAAGATTGAAAATTACATCCCATATGTTGTAAGTCAGTGTTTTTTTAAAGATTGATCAAGGAGTCCTCCCAGAGTGCATTTAAAGTTCATGATTCAGAGAACCTTTTTAGAAGTCAAAATACCTCAGGAAGTAGTGGTTCTGGCAGTCAATGAGAACAAAGATTACAAAGACATCTAGTTTACACAACAGTTAGTTTATGAACTCCTCTCTGTTAAAACAAGAATGAGCCATATGGCATACATACCCTTAAATTTCCTATGGAGAAATTAAGCCATTCTAACCAATTTTCAGTGTGGATAAAGCAATTTTTGAAGAGCAAAATACCACCCGAGGTTAATCAGACAATGAATACTTTCTGGTCCATCTTTTTGTAATCAAATGAAAACAAGTCCTTTAAAGGATAAAATAATTTGAACAGAACGTGAGTATTGATAATGAAAATGGCAATAAATGCTACTATTGACTCAGGCAATGTTATCACAGTAGTGTGCTTATATACTGTATGTTAAAAAATATACGTATGTGATAACTCAATGAAGTCATAAATGTGTTACCTCTATTTTCTTCTAGCACTTTCATGGAAGTAGTTTGGTAGTGGTAAAAATGACTCCAGAATTGTATTGTCTAACTTTAATCTCTGTTCTGTCACATTAGAGCTATAAGAACTTGGTCATATTACTCAACCTCTGTGTTTCACGTGTGGAGGATATATAGGTAATAACTACTTCAAAAACATTTAAAGACTACTTTTGTCTGATCTTAACACCTTCTGTTCAAAGGTAGACTCTTCCATGCCTAAAATTCAGCTATTTCCTCCTATAATGCTTTTCTGGATTTAAATTATAACCTGTTAAGCTCATTTAAGTGAACTCCCACCTGCAGTTTCATTTATCTTATTGAAGCATTTATCAGATAAAACTGCTATTACCTATCTAACTGAGAGGTCAAGAAAGGCAAACACTGTGGCTATGTGGAATAGCTCTATATCTTCAGTGATTTGTACTAAGTCTGCCAAAGTACAAAGTCTGATTGGTAGGCAATCGATAAATAGGTGTTAAATAATGTAATTTGTTTTTAAAATACATTTTAAAAGAATAATATGATAGCCTGAAGGAAACAATTCATTTTCCAGAGTCAAATGATGTATATGTATAAAGTATCTGAAAAGCAAGCTTTATTATTGTCTTTCCCTCAAGCTGGAAATATTCTTAATAAGCTATTTTATCACTCTACTAATGAGAAAATGTTATGATCAGAGAAAATAAAATCTTCATAGAATTAAGCTCTTTGACCATGACTTGAAGATAAATATGGAAAGGTCTTACTAATTAAAACAAAAATGTATTATGTAGAAACACACCTGTAATTATTTCCTCAAGTTGTAATTTCCACTTAAATAATACTTTTATGTCAATGGCTTACATTTTTGGTTTTTTAAACTCAGGAAAACAAAAATCTGATGGGTAAGAAATGTTTTATATATATATATATATGCGCATGTGTTTATTTGGTTTCCACATTTTGCCTTCGCAAAATTAAAAAGGCTTAAAAATGTAATAACAATAACAATATTTAAGATAAGGACTAGAAATAAAAACCTCGTAAAGAACTAACAAAGATAAATACATTCAGAAAAGAAATCAGATGATTGCTGCAATGAAATAGTGAGCAATAATAATAATAATGCAAAAAAAGTAACATTCACATTGTCAAATAAGAGTATGTCTATTATAGAATGCTTTGACTCTGAGGTTCAGTATGGAGTCATCAGTTAACTTCTTATTTTTTTTCCAATCTCAAAAAATAGACAACTATTATTTATAAATAAAAATAAAAGATAATTTCAAAAACAGATCATGCCAAATCTTATAGACAATAGAAAAAGAAAAAAATATTTCAAAATCATTCTTCATCTGGATATACCTGATATTAAAATTGGAAAAAATATATTATTATAAAGGGGAAATTACAAACATATTTCACTTATACATGAGGATGCAATATCCTAAACAACATATTATCAAGGTGAATTAAAAATTTGTGTTTAAGTAATGTACTTTGGTCAAAATTAAATTCAATTTATGTGAGAATTAGTCACTATTTTCTTTGTTTTTCTTTTCCTTTCCCACACCCCCTCCCTCCTTCTCTCTCTGCTCTCCCTTTCCCACATGCCCCACCGTGTCATTGTCACTAACTGTCCTCATATCAAAGTTGAATAACATAGGATTCATAGTTCTCCATTCCTGTGATGCTTAAGAAATAGTTGAATACACAGGATTCATACTTCTTCATTCCTGTGATGGTAAGAAATGTTTCAAACAGAACTCCTAGTTTTTGTCAACTTAGTGATGATGGCAAATAATAATGAAATAACATGGTGTCATTTACCTAGAGCTTGACAAATCCAGTCCCATGAATCAGGAACTGGGATTCTAGTCCTCAGCCTACAAATTTGATGTTGGTGGATTCATTTGGTGTAATCAACTGATTAATGATTACATTAATGTTTAAAAATTGTATTACTAGGGAAAACCATTTCTGAAACACAAATTTTATAAACTTTATGTTAGAACAGTTTTAGGTTCAAAGCAAAATTGAGTGGAAAGTACAGTGTTCCCAAAAACGCTCTACTGACACCATACAATCATAGCCTCCCCCTCCATCAACATTCCTAACCAGAGAGGTGAATTTCCTATAACTGATAAACCTACATTGATATATCAATATTCAAAGTCTATTGCTTATGTTAGGGTTCATTCTTGGTGCTATGCATTCTCTCATTTTTTTTCATACATATGTAAACATACATCTACTATTATAATACCATACAGAATAATTTACTGCTCTAAAATACTCTGTGTTCTGGCTATTCACCCAACTCTTCCCCCAACTCTAGGCAACCACAGACCGTTTTATCATCTCCATAGTTCTGCCTGTTCCAGAATGCCATATAGTTGCATCATAAAGTACATGAGTACTCTCTTTTATCAGATGGATTAGTTTTTACCTAGTAATCTGTATTTAAGTTTTGTCCATGTCTTTTCATAGTTTGATAGTTCATTACTTTAGTGCTTTATAATATTCCATTGTGATAATGTACCCAAAATTTATCTACTCAATAAAAAACATTTTTGTGGGCAGTGCCTGTGGCTCAAAGGAGTAGGGCATGGGCCCCATATCCCAGAGGTGGCGGGTTCAAACCTCTGCAGTTTTTTTTGCCAAAAACTGCAAAATAAATAAATAAATAAATAAATAAATGACATTTTTTGTTACTTCCAATTTTTGGTGATTGTGAGTAAAATCACTATAAATATCCATATGCAGGCTTTTGTGTGGTCATACATTTTTAACTCATATGAGCAAATATCAAGGAGTATGATTGCTAGATAGAATTTTTTTTTTTAAGAAACTGCCAAACTGTCTCCCAAAGGGACTATGTACAATTTTGCATATCCTCTGGTCAGTAATACATGTCACTCCATACCCTCATCAGCATCTATTATTGCCAGTATTCCGGATTGTGGACGTTATAATAGCTATGTAGTGGTATTTAATTATTGTAATTTGTAATTCCTTAATTACTTATAGCATTTTTTTTTCTTTTGATGTTTTTTGGCTGGGGCTGGGTTTGAACCTCCAGTACCTCCAGTACACCTCCATACCCTATAGCGGTATTTTTTATATGCTTATTTGTTATCTCCATATCTTCATTGGTGAAATGTTTTGCCTATTTTTTATAATTTCATTTTTGTACATCTTCCAAAACCTCACTATTGTATGGGTAACTTTGAATTTACCTTTTTTTTAATACACTTTTAAAGGTTTTCAATTCTTTTGTAATGGACAATATTTTTTGATCATTTATAATGAAGTGTGCTGCCCTTGAAATTTCCTTTAGTTGGCAAAAATGATTTTTTAAGAAATTTTATTAAATAAAAATTTTAACATACATCATTATTTTTATTAAATATTTGGTAGAGTTGTCACATGTGTACACAGACATGATACTCAACTCAATTAATATTATAAATTATATTCATCATTGCTAAATGTGTCTTAGTGCCGTGTTATAAGCCCTTCTTCTACTGATCTAATTTCCATAGTTTACTTTATATTTTTAAAACTTTATACAAATAGAATTCTAAAATATTCATTTTTGCCCAGCTTTTTTCAATCAACATAAATATTTTTAAATTTTTTTTTTTTTTTTTTTTGTAGAGACAGAGTCTCACTTTATGGCCCTCAGTAGAGTGCCGTGGCCTCACATAGCTCACAGCAACCTCCAACTCCTGGGCTTAAGCAATTCTCTTGCCTCAGCCTCCCAAGTAGCTGGGACTACAGGCACCTGCCACAACGCCCAGCTATTTTTTGGTTGCAGTTTAGCTGGGGCTGGGCTTGAACCCGTCACCCTCGGTATATGGGGCCGGCACCCCACCGACTGAGCCACAATTATCTGTGCTGTTGTGTAATATTTTAGGGATAAACTAAATTGGTTTATTCATTCATCCATATGTTGTCATTTGGGCTTTTCCTAGTAATTATGGAAAAGATGCATGAACAGTCATGTTCGGGTCATTGTAGTTACATTCATTTCTTTTGGGTAACTAATAGGAATGGAAAGACTAGATGGGACATATAAATAGATGGCAGTTCAAATTTTTAAGAAACTGTCAAAATGTTTTCAAAGTAATGACATATGTCCCCATCCATTTATGAAAGTTCCAGTTCTGCTTGCTAGCAGCATGTTTGCCTTTTAATGAATTAAACTGTTCAATTTGCATTATCCTTTTAAATTGCTATTTTTTCTAAGAATTCTTCATATATTGTGCATATGACTCCTTTATTAACAATAAAATTTCCCTTTAAATATTACTTCAGCTATATTCCACATTGTTTTTGATATTTTTAATATTTTTGTTCAATTCAATATACTTTCAAATTTTTCCTTTGATTTCTTTTTATTGAAATTTCTTTTTTTGATTTCTATTTATGTTATTTAGCTTCTAAATATCTGAGAGTTTCTATATTTTAATTATTCATTTCCATTTAATTCTATTGTGGATTTCAATATTGTCAAATTTAAGATATATTTTATGGCTCAAATATGGCCTATGATGGTATATGTTCTGTGGAAACTTGACAGACTTCTGTTGTTGTTGTTTGGAATGATGTAAATATCATTCAGATCAATTCGGTTTATAGTGTTGCTTAATCCTTATATTGTCTTATCTAATTGTTCTAGCAATTAATGATAAAATATCTTTGAAAGCTTAAATCGTATTCATTGAACTGTATTTACTTATTTCCAATACTATCTCTTTTTGATTACTTTAGGCAATTCTTATTTTGCACATTTCCTAACAGCATAAATTTCAGCTATCATGATTTAGTTAAATAATGCCACTCATTGGACAACTAAGATTAAATAATTACTTATATATCCAGTTGCTGGTAATTTTTTTTCATTAGTTTAGTAATATTTATAGCAATAATCTCTTCATACATTTTGTTTCTTTTCATTCGCTTTTTCTGGCACTTGGATTAGATGTATAAACACTTATTATACTACTTAATATTTTTCTGTCTTTTATAATATCCATTTTCATTTCTCTTATTATTATGATAATTTCTTCATCTTTCTGAATTTTTTCATTGCTCCACTATAGCCTATAATTCTTTCATTATAGTTATGGTTAGCTTACTGTGAAAACACTTATTAAGCTTTTCTTTCATTACAGTCAGTATTATCCCTTGTATCTTTCCAGACCATCATGGAATAAAAGTTGAACTCAAAAGCAAAAGAAATCTTCATACTCAAATAAAATCATGGAAACTAAATAACCTTATGCTTAATGATAGCTCATTCACAGATGAAATCAAGGAGATCATTAGATTTCTGGAACAAAATGATAATGAAGACACAAAATCTATCAAAACCTATGGGATACTGCAGGGCAGGCCTTAGAGGGAAATTTATAGTATTAGACGCCTTCATCAAGAAAACAAAAATAGAACAAGTCAGCAACCAAATGTGCCATCTCAAGCAATTGGAAAAGGAAGAACAACCTAATCCCAAACCTAGCAGAAGAAAAGAAATAACCAAAATTAGAGCAGAACTAAATGAAATTGAAAACAAAAGAATTACTCTGATCAGTGAAACAAAAAGTTGGTTCTTTGAAAAGCTTAATAAAATTGATACTTGGCTAGACTAACTGGAAACAGAAAAACAAGATCTCTAATAACTAAAATTAGAAATGGTAAAGAGGAAATAACAGCAGATATTACAGAAATACGAATGATTCTCAACAATTACTACAAAAAATCTATATTCCCAGAAATACAAAGACATAGAGGAGAAGGACTGATATACGAAAGCACAATACCTTCCAAAACTCAGCAAGAAAGACTTGGAAATCTTGCATAGATCAGTATCAAGTACTGAAATGGCATCAATTATACAAAATCTCCCCAAAAAGAAAAGCCCTAGACTAGGTTTCACAACAAATTCTATCAAACCTTCAAAGAGGAACTAGTTCCTATAATGCATAAACTTTTCAAAAATATAGAGAAAGAAGGAACTCTATGAAGCAAATATCACCCTGATCCCCAAGCCAGGAAAGGACCCAATAAAAAAAGAAAACTATAAACCAATATCAGTAATAAATATCGATGCAAAAATATTCAACAAGATATTAGCAAACAATACAATAACACATTAAAAAGGTTATACACCGTGATCAAGTGGGTTTTATCCCAGACACACAGGGTTGATTCAACATATGCAAATCTATAAGAATAAAAAACAAAAATTATTTGATTTTTTCAATTGATGCAGAAAGGGCTTTTGACAATATCCAGCATCCTTTCATGATAAAAATACTCCAAAAAATAGGCTTACAAGAAACATTTCGTAAGCTGATAAAGGCTATTTCTTAGCTGATAGAGTTCCTAAACCGGAACTAGATGAGGATACCCACTATCTCCACTGTTATTTAAAATAGTGTTGGAAGTCCCAAGCATCACAATCAGGCTAGAGAAGGAGATCAAAGAAATCCAAATGAGGACAGAGGAGATGAAACTCTCCCTCTTCGCAGATGACATGATCTTATACTCGGAAACCATAGAGATGCAACTAAAAATCTCTTAGAAGTGATCAAGGAATATAACAGTGTCTCAAGTTACAAAATCAATACCCACAAATCAGTAGCCTTTGTATGCTCCAACAATTGCAAATTTATTTCATTTTATTTATTACTATTATTTTGTATTAAATAATAACTGTACATTGATGCATTTATGGGGTTCAGTGTACTGCTTTGATATACAATATGAAAAATATCAAAGACTCTATTCCTTTTATAATAGCACCAAAGACGATGAAATACCTGGGAATCTACTTAATAAAGAAGTGGAAGATCTCTATAAATAGAATAGCAAAATTCTGAGAAAGGCAATAGCAGAAGATATTGACAAACGGAAGGGCTTACCATGATCCTGCTGGAAAAGATCAACATCGTTAAAATGTCCATACTACTCAATACAATCTATACATTAAATACAATCCCCATCAAAGCACCAGTGTCATACTTTAAATATCTTGAAAAAATAGTGCTTCGATTCATATGGAATCAGAAAAAAACCCAAACAGCAAATACAGTTCTTAGAAATAAAAACAATTCTGGAGGCATCACACTGCCAGAATTCAGATTATATTACAAGGCTATAGTGATCAAAACAGCATGGTACTGGCACAAAAATAGAGATACAGATCTATGGAATAGAGAATCTAGAGATGAACTCAGTCACATATCATCATTTAATCTTTAAGTAACCTTACAAATACATGCAGTTGGGAAAAGAATCCTTATTTAACAAATAGTGCTGGGAGAACTGGTTATCCACCTGCAGAAGACTGAAATTGGACTTACACATCTCACCATTGATAAAAATTGATTCCTGTTGCATAAAAGATTTAAATTTAAAGACACAAAACAATAAAAATTCTAGAAGAGAGTGTGAGGAAAACATTTCAGTATATTGACCTGGAAAAAAACTTTGAGGAAGACCCCTGTAGCAATTGCAGCAAAACCAAAAATAAATAACTGGGACTTGATCAACCCAAACAGACAGCCCTCAGAAAGGGAGATTTTTGCAGGTTATGAATCTGACAAAGCACTGATAATTAGAATCTATAGAGAACTCAAATTGAACACTAGGAAAAGTGCAAACAACCCTCTCTACAAGTGGGAAAGAGATTTGAACAGAAACTTCTCTAAGAATGACAGACGATTGGCCAATAAGCCCACAAAAAAAATGCTCACCTTTAATCATCAGAGAAATGCAAATCAAAACCACTCCAAGTGGTGGGGAGGAGCAATATGTGGCTGAGTAACAGCTTCCTTGCAACTGGCTACGATGAGTCTGGGGACACAAGAATACAGGCATCTCTGGCTGGTGGGATCAGCCCAGAAATATCCCTTTGGGGACACAGGGAATCAGCATGAGACTTCTGGACCCTGTGAGGAGGACAAAAGTGGAGAACTGGCAAGTGTTTGTGTGTGTTCGTTCGGTCTAAACCCAGGGGTAGCTGTAAGTACAGCAGCAGTGAGATGGTAAACTGGAAGGGCCTTACCTGTGAGCTGTTTTGGTTTACTTGGACTTGGCACTCAATTGAACTACCTTGGGAGAACTTGGGCAAGATTGTGGAGGACTTTAAGCGTTGTCTAGGGCCCCAGATTGAGCCGCTGACCTGGACAGAGCTAATAGTGTTTGGCTGTGGGCTGCATGGAGCCATTGTGGGACAACTGCCCCAGTAAGCTCTACCCTCACGGTCACAGGGCAAGGATCAGGTGGAAGTGAACAATCTAGTGACTGAGCAGCCTAAAGGCGGGGACTTCAATCCCTCACAGCCTTAGCCCTCAGAGGCATAGGGTGAAACTGGTTTTGACACACTGGTTCAAGTGGATAGTAACTTCAGGAGTGATCCTAGTGACAAGTGCTTTCCTGGGAAAGCTTCTGCTCAGCCAAGGTTAGCAGTTTAAAGTGACTTTTAAGTGGGCTGAAGAGAGATAGACTCTCAACCCTGTGGGGTTTGAGAAATCAGCAGAGGCCTCAAGTCTCCATTCCTATAGCTGTACCAGAATTGTGATTAACATCTCATAGCCCAGAATATCACCTGTTTCCCAGACAATATCCAGCAAGATATATATACCGCTTTGTTTTTGGTATGGTTTTTAGCTTTTTTTTTTTTTTAATTTCAACATTTTCCCTATAGATTTTTTTTTGTTTTTCTCCTTTCTTTTCTTTCTTCATTTTTCTAATTTAAATACAATTTTCCATTGTTGCCTTCTTCAACAATTAGAACATCATTTTTCTTAGTGTTTCTACCCCTATTATTTGGTTTTTCACCCAATTTTATCTAATAAAGTTATCTGTTTTTTGTTTTACAGCATTTTTGCCTTTCCTCTCTACTTGGTGGAGGTGGGGTACTGTGTCCAAACAGGCTAGCAAAGAGTTTCTGACCTCAAGGGAACCACCCAACCCAGCACCCCCAGAGGTTGGAGGATTTTAAGGTTGGGTCAAAGTACCCTACTCTACACCTATGTTGCTCCTGTCTCCATTTTTTTTTCTTTTGTGCCTCTCTTCTTTTTGTCAATATTCCCTTTTGTCAATATTACCCACCCCCTCTCCTTTCTCTCTTTCTTTTTTCTCTTATTCCTCTTCAATCTTCTCATATTTCTAGTCCTGTACCAAAAGGACTCATCAAAACCCTAGTCCAGAGGCATGGTAAATTAAAGAGCAAGAGGGAGCGAAAGGAAAATTAGGGCAAGGAAACAGATAAAAGAAATCACTCATGAGAAAGTGTCAGCAGAAAAATCCTGGCAAATCCTGTCCAGAGCAACTTCACCAAGGGACTGTGAGGTAGCTACTGCACAGGATTTCACCTATAAAAAAACTTTAGAAATGATAGAAAGGTAATTTAGAATACAGATGATGAAAACAATGAAGGAAATGATGGAAACAATGAAGGAAACTGCTGATAAAGTGGAAAATAACCAAAAGGAAATCCAAAAACAGAATCAAATAAGAGATGAATGACATGAAAAATATAAAAAGGATATAGCAGAGCTAAAGAAACTGAAGCAGTCAATTAGGGAATTTAAAGATGCAATAGAAAGTATCAGCAACAAATTAGAACATGCGGAAGAAAGAATCTCAGAGATAGAGGACAAAACTCTTGAGATAACTTGGATAGTTAACAGGCAAAAAACAAGAAAGCACAACACTCACTGACAGAATTATGGGACTTTATGAAGTGTTCAAATAAATGAGTTATAGGTATCCAAGAAGGGGAAAAAGAATGCCCCAGGGGAATTGCAGCCATACTAGAGAATATTATAAATGAAAATTTTCTAAATATCACCAAAGATTCTGACACAATCCTTTCAGAGGGATATCAGACCCCAGGTCACCTCAACTCTAACTGAGCTTCTCCAAGACACATTGTGATGAAACTGTCCAAAGTCAAGACAAAAGAAAAGATTCTTCAAGCTGCCAGTACTAAGTGCCAGTTGACATACAGGGGCAAATCCATCAGGGTGACTGCATACTTCTCTAATGAAACTTTCCAAGTCATAAGACTATGGTCATCTACCTTTAATCTACTTAAACAGAACAATTTCCAGCCCAGAATTCTATATCTTGCTAAGCTAAGCTTTAAAATTGACAGAGAAATCAAATCATTTACTGAAATGCAAACATTAAGGAAATTCACCACAACAAGACCAGGAAATACTTCAACCTGTTCTACACACTGACCATCACAATGGATCAACAGCAAAGTAAGAACTGAGAAATTAAAGGACAGAACCTAACTTACACACTGATACAAAAGATCAAACTAAGCAATGGACTCTCACAAAATAAGATGAATAGAACTCTACCACACTTATCATGTATCTCAATAAATGTTAATGGCTTGAATTTCTCACTGAAGAGGCATAGATTGGCTGACTGGATTAAAAGAAAAACACACACAAGCCATCCATTTGCTGTCTGCAGGAAACTCCAAGTTAAGGGTTGGAAGACAATTTTTCAGGCAAATGGAATTCAGAAGAAAAGAGGAGTTGCAGTCTTATTTTCAGATACATGTGGATTTAAAGCAACTAAAGTCAAAAAAGACAAAGATGGTCACTTTATATTTTTCAAGGGAAAAATACAACAAGAAGACGTTTTAATTCTAAATAATTATGCACCCTATTTAATGCTCCTAGATTCTTGAAACAAACCTTAGTCTGAAAAATATGATATCTTATAACACCATAATAACAGAGGACTTTAACAATCCTCTTACAGAGCTGGAAAGATCCTCTAAACATAAATTAGACAAAAATAGAAGGGACTTAAATGAGACCCTAGAACAACTGTGCTTGATAGATGCATATGGAACACTCCATCCCAAAGATAAAGAATACACATTCTTCTCATCACTCCATGAACATTCTTCAAAATTGATCATATCCTAGGACACAAAACAAACCTCAACAGAATCAAAAGAATTGAAATTTTACCTTGTATCATCTCAGACCACAAGGCACTAAAGGTGGAACTCAACTCCAACAAAAATGACCAACCCCACACAAAGACATAGAAATTAAACAACCTTCTGTTGAATGACAGTTGGCAGCAGGAATAAATAAAATAGGAAATCATTAACTTCTTTGAGCATAACAACAATGATGACACAAGCTACCAAAACCTGTGGGATACTGCAAAAGCAGTTTTGAGAGGAAAATTTATCGCTTTAGATGGCTACATTTGAAAAACAGAAAGAGTGCATCAACAAACTCACAAGCCACCTGATGGAATTGGAAAAAGGACAATCTAACCCTAAACCCAGCAGAAGAAAAGACATATCCAAAATTAAATCAGAGATCAATGAAATGGAAAACAAAAAATTATTCAGAAAATTAATGAAACAAGGAGTTGTTTTTTGAAAAAATGAATAGAATAGATAAACCTTTGGCCAGAATAACTAGAAATGGAAAAGTAAAATCTCTAGTAACCTCAATCAGAAATGATAAAGGGGAAATAACAACTGATGCCACAAAAATACAAGAGATCATCTCTGAATACTAACAGAAACTCTATGCCCCAAAATTTGACAATATGAAGGAAATGGATCAATGTTTGGAATCATAACTTTTCCCTAGACTTAGCCAGGAAGAAATAGAGCTCCTGAACAGACCAATTTCAAGCACTGAGATTAAAGAAACAATAAAAAATCTTCCAACAAAAAAATGCCCTGGTCTGGATAGCTTCACACTAGAATTCTATCAAACCTTTAAGGAAGAGCTCGAAAATTTGAGAAGGAAGTAATCTTCCCCAACACATTCTATGAAGCATACATCTCCCTGATACCAAAACTAGGAAAAGACCCAACTAAAAAGGAGAATTTCAGACCAATTTCACTAATTAACATAGATGCAAAAATTCTCAACAAAATCTTAGCCAATAGATTATGGCTTATCATCAAAAAAGTCATACATCACGATCAAGTAGGTTTCATCTCAGAAATGCAAGGCTGGTTTAACATATGCAAGTCCATAAACGTTATCCACCATATTAATAGAAGCAAAACCAAAGACTATATGATCCTTTCAATAGATGCAGAAAGCATTTTATGAAATCCAGCATCCTTTTCTAATTAGAACACTGAAGAGTACAGGCATAGGTGGCACATTTCTGAAACTGATCAAAGCTATCTGTGACAAATCCACAGCTAATATTTTACTAAATAGAGTAAAACTGAAAGCTTTTCCTCTCAGAACTAGAATCAAACAAGGTTGTCCTCTGTCACCATTACCATCAACATAGTGCTGGAAGTTCTAGTCAATACAATTAGGCAAGACAAGAAAATTAAGGGAATCCAAATGGGAGAAGAGCAGGTCAAAATCTCCCTCTTTGTTGATGATATGATCTTATACTTAGAGAACCCCAAAGACTCAGTCACAAGATTCCTGGAAGTCATCAAAACATACAGTAATGTCTCAGGATATAAAATCAATGTCCACAGGTCAGTTGCCTTTGTATATGCCAATAAGTCAAGATGAGAGGCTAATTAAGGACACAACTCCCTTCATCATAGCTTCAAATAAAATAAAATACCTAAGGAATATACCTAACAAAGGAGGTGAAGAACCTCTATAAAGAAAATTATGAAATCCTAAGAGGGAAATAGCAAAGGATATTAACAAATGGAAGAACATACCATGCTATGGCTGGGAAGTATCAACATTGTTAAAATGTCTATACTTCCCAAAGCAATCTACCTATTCAAGATACCACCCTGTTAAGATACCACCATCATATTTTCAAGATTTGGAAAAAATGATTCTGAGTTTTTCATGGAACCAAAAAAAAAAAAAACTGTATAGCTAAGGCAGTTCTTAGTAATAAAAACAAAGCTGGGGACATCATCATCCAGATTTTATGCTGTACTACAAAGCCATAGTAGTCAAGACAGCATAGTAGTGGCACAAAAATAGAGACATAGACATTTGGAATCAAATAGAAAACCAGGAAATGAAACTAACATCTTATAACCACCCAAACCTCAATAAACCAAACAAGAATATACCTTGAGGGAAAGACTCCCTATTCAATAAATGGTGCTGGGAGAACTGGACATTCACATGTAAAAGACTGAAACTGGGCACATGCATTTCTCAACTCACAAAAATTGATTCAATATGAATAAAGGACTTAAATTTAAGTCAGGAAACAATAAAAATTCTCAAAGAGAGCATAGGAAAAACACTGGAAGATATGGGCCTGGGGAAAGACTCCACGAAGAAGACTGCCATGGCAATTGCAACAGCAACAACAACAAAAAAAACAAATGGGACTTAATTAAACTGAAAAGCTTCTGTATAGCTAATGAGACAACAACCAAAGCAAATTGACAACCTACACAATGGGAAAGGATATTTGCATATTTTGACTCAGACAAAAGCTTGATAACTAGGATTTATGAAGAACTCAAATTAATCCACATGACAAAAGCCAACAATCCCATGTATCAATAGGCAAGAGACATGAATAGAACTTTTTCAAAGGAAGATAGATGAATGGCTAATAAACATATGAAAAAATGCTCATAATCTCTACTTATTAGAGAAATGCAAATCAAAACAACCCTGAGATACCATCTAACCCCAGCGAGAATGGGAGAATGGCCCACATCACAAAATCTCAAAACTGCAGATGCTGGCGTGGGTGTGGAGGGAAGGAACACTTTTACACTCTGATGGGACTGCAAACTAATACAACCTTTTTGGAAGGAAGTATGGAGAACCCTCAAAGAACTCAGGCTAGACCTCCCATTTGGTCCTGCAATCCCATTATGGGGCATCTTCCCAGAAGGAAAAAAGTCCTTTTATCATAAAGACACTTGCACTAGACTGTTTATTGCAGCTCAATTTACAATCACCCAAATGTGGAAACAGCCTAAATGCCCACCAACCCAGGAATGGATTAACAAGCTGTAGTATATGTACACTATGGAATACTATTCAGCCATTAAAAAAGATGGAGACTTTACAGCCTTTGTATTAACCTGGATGGAAGTGGAATACATTATTCTTAGTAAAGCATCACAAGAATGGAGAAGCATGAATCCTATGTACTCAATTTTGATATGAGGACAATTAATGACAATGACATGGTGAGGGTGGGGAAAGGGGAGAGCAGAGAGAGAAAGAAGGAGGGGGGTGGAGAAAGGAAGAGCAGAGAGAGGGAAGGAGTGTGGGTGGTGTCTTGCTGTTTGCCACACTATTTGGGACAAGTCATGATTGTAAGAGGGTTTTTACCTAACAAATGCAATCAGTGTAACCTGGTTTCTTGTAGCCTCAATGAATCCCTAACAATAAATTAAAACAAACAAACAAACAAACAAAAAATAACTCTCTAAAATGTCATCTAACCCCAGCAGGATTAACTCACATCACAAAGTCCCCAAACACCAAATAATGGTTTGGATGTGGAAAGAGAGGAACCCTTTAACACTGCTGGTGTGATTGCAAACCAATACAGCCCTTTTGTAGAGAAGTATAAAAAATCCTCCGAGATTTAAATGTAGACCTTTCATTTGACCCTGCAATCCCATTACTAGGTACCTACCCAGAAGAACATTAAGTCATTTTACCACAAAGACATTTTCACTTGAATGTTTATTGTAGCTCAGTTCATAATAGCCAAGTTGTGTAAGCAACCTAACTGTTCATCAACCCATGAATGGATCAACAAACTGTGGTGTATGTATTCCATGGAATATTATTCAGCCATTGGCAAAGTATCACAAGAATGAAAAGATGAATATCTAATGTACTCCATGCTAGTACAAAATCAATATATAAACAATTACATGTTCCTAAAAACAATAAAAAATTTATTATAGTCCAGTTCAGTGGTAGAGGGAAGCAGGAGGGGATTTGGGGGTGGATGTATGGCAGGGGGAGGGAGGGCATGATGCAGGATCTCACTTAATGTGCACATTGTGAGGGTGTATAACATGCCCTCTGGGTAAGAGGCTCTTCTGCAAATGGAATTGCCCTAGTGTGGGAACAATGTAACCTAAATATTATACCCTCATATTAATTTGAATAAAGTTTTTTTAAAAAAAGCATGGCAGATATAATTTGTCCTGACAACAGGGGGATATTTCTAATATCCATCTGTCTCACCAGACTATAACTAGATGAACTGAGGATTTGGAAATCTATCAAAATAAGTTTGAAGTTTAGTTTATAGAAATGTTATCTATTAATATTCAAATAGAATGTGTAGACATGCAATATGACATTCAACTTAAAGAAAAAATTGGTTATGTCTCTTTATTGGGCTAGTATACATCCTTTCTTCCTAGAGACAAATATTCATCACTTTACAATCACACCTTACTTTTGTCATTGCTTTTGCTAATGCCTAATTTGAGAGAAACTTCAAGAATGAAGCAACTTCAGAGTAAAATTGGAATCAAAATATCTGATGATCACCTTGGTAACCCACTGAGAATTGCAACTACTTCAAAACCTGGTTTGATGGATTATTTTCTCAAATACAAAATCAGATATCCCATGAGTTCTATATTGCCCTATTTCACTTTTATAATTTAAAATATCCAAAAACACCCCAGAGACATTTTATTCTTCAGATATGTACATTTTCTATGCCCAATGATTTTAAAAACTTTCTGAGTGGGCTGCTGCATAATTAAGATTATTACATAAGGCCATTTTTGCTTACCTTATAGTATGGCTGATGTCATAAAAATAATGCACAAACATTTTATTTATATATTCTTTGCTCATCAGCTTTCATTAGTATTTGTGTATTTAATTTTATTGTGTGGCTAATGACAACTATTTTTCTTATGTGACCTAGAAAAGCCAAAAGTTTGGACACCAATGGCTTAAACCAGCAATGGAAATGCTTTTTCCTTATGAAGCAACATCTCTATTGTTGAAGATGTGTAAATTTATGAGCACTAATACAGATATCAACCAATATTTATAAAGATAAAATGAAGCATCTATGGAGCGCCCTTTCTTCTGACCAGGACCATAATGTTTTACAAATTGCATATGACATTTTTTCTTTTTGGTGCAAGGATGAAAGTATTAGAAGTAATTGTTTGCTTAATTTTATCCTACAAGTATAAATTTAAATATGAATTCAATGAGTAATCATGCCATAAATCCAAGTTTTTTCCCCCTAATAAAGTCTAAATTCACAAGGAAGTTTAACATGGTATTGATAATTTATGTCCCATTCCTAAAGATTCAAGTGGAAAAGTTTTTGCCATATTTTTGCTCAGAGAAAGCATATTTCTTTCTCATGTCATGAAATTTAAGATGTTTTCCCCATGGGTATTTTGGCTAATGCTATTTAAATTGGACAGAACAACCTCACCTGAGATACAACCTCACCTGAGATACAATGGTTAGGCCTAAAGGATGTTGACAATTTTCAAAAGGTGTCACTATGTATGAATCACATTTAAATGATATCTATATCTACCATAATATGGTATGTGTGAGAAGTACGATTAAATAAAATCTGCTATGGGAATGAAGGATATTTTTGAACAAATGAAGAAATGGTTTAGGAAGCTCAAAATTAAAAACATTCGAGGACTAGGTAACTTTTTTTTTTACCTCCTAGTTATTATAAATTAATAAATTTTAAATACAGTTGAATTTTAAAATGTTGGCACAAGCTTGGCACCCATAGTTCAGTGGTTAGGAAAACCACATACACTGGAAGTGGTGGGTTCAAACTCGGCTGGGACCTGCTAAACAAAACAACAAAATAGCTGGGCATTGTGGCAGGCACCTGTAGTCCCAGCTGTTTTGGAGGCTGAGGCAAGAGAATCACTTAAGCCCAAGCGTTGGAGGTTGCTGTGAGTTCTGACTCCATGATACTATACCGAGAGCAACAGAGTGAGACTCTTTCTCAAAAAATAAATAAAATAAATTAATTAAATAAATAAAATATGAGCACAAAGGGAGTGAATGGCAATTTCTTATCCCCCACTCAGTTTGTCATTAAGTATCTTCATTATTTCAAAGCCTTGACAAGGAAGCACCAGCAAGGCATTTCCAAACCAAAGTCGATTGTAGATTAGAACCAGAATATTCCTAATGTTGGCTGCTATGTAAATATGCATGAACACAATAAATCATCACCACATATGCTAGTTATTTCAAAATAACATTTTCTTCAATATAAACTGGAAACCATGTTAAAATGCCAACTAACGAAATATTCTGATGCGGTAATTCTGTGTTGGATTTAGGGATTTGCATTTTAACAAGTATATAAATCCAGGTGACACTAACATTGGTAAGGAAAAGTGAACTAATCCACTTGTTCTTAAAATTGGATATACATTAGACTTATCTGTGGTGCATAAAAAATAAAAATGCCTAAGCCTACTTCTGGAAATTTTAATTTCATTATTCTGTGTGACGAGTATGCTTCAGTATGTCTTAAATATGCTTTAGGATTGCCTACCCTTCTTCCATAGCTCTCTGAAAATAGTCATAACCCACTTAGAGTTCTGCTATTTCATTTTTTTTTTGAAAACCATGCTTATAAATCATACACATCAACATCTAAAAGGACTTTGAAATGTTTCAGCAAAATTGGGTTGTACTCAGAGTTCTGCAACTTGTAGAAATTACGCTTTCAATGTCTCATTTCTTCATATGTAAAAGATTATTAGTGGGCTGAGATGATACCTGTGGTGCTCAGAAAAAAAGAGTAGATCTGTAATGAAAGGCCATTTAACCAACGGAGTCATCTTTTATCCTTGAAATATATCATTATCTCATTATAGTATTACATGCATAGACAGCACCGAATTACTATTGTTAAAAATCAAAGTAGACCTATACATTGAAGAGAGCAAAATTTTAACAAATATTTTTGTAGAATGTTCCCTGGAATCTCAATATATTCATTGATCTTTTTATTAAAGAACTTCAGATCATGTATCTTAAGCAGGTATGTGGTTTTATGAAGTCAATGAATGCTAAAGGATAATGAAGCTAGAAATTGCAAAAGACAGGGTTGGAAATATAGGCTCACAGAAAAGCTTAAAATATTTACAAGGCAGTATGGGTTTAAATAAGTTAATAAGCTTTTTTTATTTAAAATACCTTCATCTTTGTCATTAAAATAATCAGATAAAGGTAACAATAATTATAATAGTACAAATGTTATTTTAAGTACACTGCTTATTCAACAAAATCATCAAGTAAAACTTTAAAACATTATTTTTAAGTTCTGTTTTTTATTATCTATTCTTAAAAGGTAAGGAATGGTGAACAGATACCAATAATTTTTAAGAAACTAAAAGTATATCTTTTCAGCAACAGTTCAAAAAGAATGTTGAATCTGGTTATAATACTTAGATATAATAAGAAACAGGAACAATAGAGATAATTAGATGCAAGCCCAGGCTAATGGTAGAACAAACAAGGCAGATGGGAAGATTTGAGATGGAAAAGAGACCTGGAAATCTTCACCATGAGAGAAAGAAAATTATTATTTCTAACATTCTTTTTAGAGGATTAGGAATGTAACAGAAAGAATAATTACAGAATCATAGGGTCACAGAATTTCCCAGAATCATAGAATAATATTCAGATGATAACTAAAAAGGCAAGTCAGCTTCTGCAAGCTAACTTGATGGTAAAGTGAAAAAATTGCATTTAATTGTTGTGAGTGGGCCAGAACCCGCAATCGGCACCCTCCCAGACCTCTGGAAGAGCTGCACCGGGACCCACTATAGGCACCCTCCCAGACCTCCGGAAGAGCTGCCTCAGGACCTGCAATGGGCACCCACCTGGACACCCGGTAAGACTTGTGCTGGGACCTGCTACCCCACCTGCCAGACCTCCCCAGGCTCTGCCCAGGAACTCCAGAAGCCCTGCAATCCCGTGCCCTCCCTCCCATACCATCCCTGCCTCCTCACCTGCCCACTTGTCTGGCCAGGGACTCTAGTAGCCACGTGCCCTCTGGAGCACTCCCTGCCTCTGCGCAGAGCCCTTCTCCTGGCCCAAGATTGCTGGAGCCTTGAGCCCTCTGTACCAAAGTCACTGGGCACCAGGCACTCCCAGAACCATGTGGACCACCCCCCACCTGTGGCTGGATCTGGGTGTGTCACACTCCGGAGCTGCTCCCACAACCAGAACACCCTGGCTGGGGCAGCCCCAGAAGACCTACACAGGGTCACTCCCAACAAAGATCCAGCAGCAACAGAGTGATCAGCTGGGGTCTAATCTTAGAGAGACACCTCCCCAAATCTGAGGATGGCCAGAGGCAATGGTGAAAAAAAATCATGAGATGAAATCAAGGGAAAAACTCTGGCAATATGAATAATCAGAGTAGATCAACTTCCCAAGGAACAATGGGGCAGACACAGCACAAGATCCAATGCACAAACAAACAGCTGAGATGTCAGGAATCGCATTCAGAATCTGGATAGCAAATAAGATCAAATTAGAATTCCAAGCAGTAACCCAAAAGATATCTCAAGAAATCAAGGAATTCAAAAACCAAATGACCAAAGATTTT
Source organism: Nycticebus coucang (assembly GCF_027406575.1). Taxonomy (NCBI): domain Eukaryota; kingdom Metazoa; phylum Chordata; class Mammalia; order Primates; family Lorisidae; genus Nycticebus; species Nycticebus coucang. The sequence goes on along the minus strand of NC_069794.1, from coordinate 42,053,394 downwards.
GACATACTGAGACAGGAACTTGCAGCCCTCAAAGATCTGAGAAACACAGTAGAATCCCTCAGTAACAGAATGGATCAAGCAGAAGAAAAGATTTCTGACATTGAAGACAAAGCTGTCAAATGTTCCCAGACTCTCAAAGAGTAAGAGAAATTGAGGGCAAAAAGAGATCACTCTCTCAGAGAGCTCTGGGATAATTCGAAGAAAACCAATATTTGTCTTATAGAAATCCCCGAAAGCGATGAAGTGGCTTCATAAGGCACAGAGTCTCTTCTCCATGAGATTATGGAGAACATTTTAGACATGCCAAGAGATTCTGAAATTTAGATAGCAGACAGTTTCAGAACTCCAGCACGACTCAACCAGAATAAGACATCCCCCAGACACATCATAATCAATTTCACATATGAAGGAGAAAATTCTGAAAGCAGCCAGACAAAAGAAAACCATTACCTACAAGGGGAAGAATATTAGAATAACTACAAATCTCTCTGCTGAAACCATTGAAGCTAGAAGAAGATAGTCATCGACTTTTAATCTCCTAGAACAAAATAACTTTCAACCCAGGATCCTGTACTCAGCTAAACTGAGTTTCATTTATGGCAGAGAAATTAAATACTTTAATGACATTCACATGCTGAAGAAATTTGCCACAACTAAACCAGCTCTCCAGAATTTTCTCAGACCTATCCTCCATAAAGACCAGCATAATCCTCCACCACAAAAGTAAACCCACCCAGAAAATTTTGATCAAATTGCAACTTCCACAGTCGTAAAGGACTCTTGAAAGGCTTATAAATAGACTCAATTAATGTGAATGGTTTGAATTGTCCTCTAAAGAGGCACAAGTTGGCTAACTGGATACAAAAACTCAAGCCAGATATCTGCTGCATACAAGAATCGCATCTTACATTAAAAGACAAATATAGACTCAAGGTGAAGGGATGGTCATCTATACTCCAGGCAAATGGACAACAGAAAAAACCAGGTGTTGCAATCCTATTTGCAGATGCAATAGGATTTAAACCAACCAAAATAAGGAAGCATAAGGATGGATACTTCATATATGTTATAGGTAATATTCAATATGATGAGATTTCAATTATTAATATTTATGCATCTAACCAGAAGGCACTTCATTTTATAAGAGAAACTCTAACAGACATGAGCAACTTGATTTCCTCCAGTTCCATAGTAGTTGGAGATTTTAACACCCCTTTAGCAGTGCTGGATAGATACTCCAAAAAGAAGCTAAGCAAAAAACCCCTTAGATTTAAACTTAATCATTCAACATCTGGACTTAACAGACATGTACAGAACATTTTATCCCAACGAAACTGAATACACATTCTTCTCATAAGCCCACAGAACATACTTCAAAATCGACCATATCCTAGGCCACAAATCCAACCTCAGAAAATTAAAAAAAAAAAAAATAGAAATTATTTCTTGCATCTTCTCAGACCATCATGGAATAAAATTTGAACTCAACAACCACAGTAATCTGCCCACCCATACAAAAACATGGAACCTACATAACCTTATGCTGAAGGGCAGATGGGTTATAGATGAGATTAAGAAGGAAATCACCAAATTTTTGGAACAAAACACCAATGAAGACACAAATTATCAGAACCTCTGGGATACTGCAAAGGCAGTCCTAAAAGGGAAATTTATAGCACTGCAAACCTTCCTCAAGAAAATGGAAAGAGGGGAAGTTAATAACTTACTGGGACATCTCAAGCAAATGGAGAAGGAAGAACATTCCAACCCCAAACCCACCAGAAGAAAAGATCCAAAATCAGAGCATAAAATAAATGAAATTAAAAACAAAAGAATTATACAACAGATCAATATGTCCCAAAGTTGGTTTTTTGAAAAGGTCAATAAAATAGATAAATCTTTGGCCAACCTAACCAGGAAAAAAGGAGTGAAATCTCTAATTTCATCAATCAGAAATGGTAAAGATGAAATAACAACAGACCCCTCAGAAATTAAAAAAATCCTTAACGAATATTACAAGAAACTTTACTCTGAAAAATATAAAAATCTGAAAGAAATCGATCAATATTTGGAAGTATACCACCTACCAAGACTTAGCCAGAACAAAGTGGAAATATTGAACAGGCCTATATCAAGTTCTGAAATAGCATCAACTATACAAAATCTCCCTAAAAAGAAAAGCCCAGGACCAGATGGCTTTATGTCAGAATTCTATCAAACCTTTAAAGAAGAAGAAGTACCTGTATGACTAAATCTCTTCCAAAATATAGAAAAAGAAGGAATACTGCCAAACACATTCTATGAAGCAACATCTCCTTGATCCCTAAACCAGGGAAAGACCCAACAAGAAAAGAAAATTATAGACCAATATCACTAATGAATATTGACACAAAAATACTCAATAAGATCCTAACAACAGAATCCCACAACACACCAAAAAAATTATACACCACAACCAAGTGAGATTTATCCCAGGGTCTCAAGGCTGGTTCAATATACGTAAATCTATAAATGTAAATCAGCACATAAAAAAAAAATAAAAAATAAAGACCATATGATTCTCTCAAATGATGCAGAAAAAGCTTTTGATAATATCCAGCATCCCTTCATGATCAGAATACTTAAGAAAATTGGTATAGAAGGGACATTTCTTAAACTAATAGAGGCCATCTACAGCAAACCCACAGCCAATATCATATTGAATGGAATTAAATTGAAATCATTTCCACTTAGATCAGGAACCAGGCAAGGTTGCCCATTTCTCTTTAATGTTGTAATGGAAGTTTTAGCCATTACAATTAGGAAAGAAAAGGTGATCAAGGGTATCCATATAGCGTCAGAAGAGATCAAACTTTCACCCTTCGCTGATGACATGATCGTATATCTGGAAAACAGTAGGGATTCTACTACAAAACTTTTAGAAGTGATCAAGGAATACAGCAATGTCTCAGGCTACAAAATCAACACCCATAAATCTGTAGCCTTTATATATACCAACAATAGCCAAGCCAAAAAAAAAATCAAGGACTCTTTTCCTTTCACAGTAGTGCCAAAGAAGATGAAATATTTGGGAGTTTATCTAACAAACGATGTGAAAGATCTCTATAAAGAGAACTACGAGACTTTAAGAAAAGAAATAGCTGAAGATGTTAACAAATGGAAAATCATAACATGCTCATGGCTAGGAAGAATCAACATCCTTAAAGTATCTATACTATCCAAAGCAATATATAATTTTAATGCAATTCCTATCAAGGTGCACTGTCATATGTTCAAGATCTTGAAAAAATAATACTTCATTTTATATGGAATCAGAAAAAACCTTGAATAGCCAAAACATTACTCAGAAATAAAAACAAAGCTGGCGGAATCATGCTACCAGACCTGAGACTGTACTATAAATCGATAGTGATCAAAACAGCATGGTACTGGCACAAAAACAGAGAAGTAGATGTCTGGAACAGAACAGAGAACCAAGACATGAATCCAGCTACTTACCGTTAGTTGATCTTTGACAAGCCAATTAAAAATATTCAGTCGGGAAAAGATTCCCTATTTAACAAATGGTGCTGGGTGAACTGGCTGGTGATCTATAAAAAACTGAAACTGAACCCACACCTTTCACCATTAACTAAGATAGACTCTCACTGGGTAAAAGATTTGAACTTAAGACAAGAAACTATAAAAATACTTGAAGAAAGTGCAGGAAAACTCTTGACGGAATTGGCCTGGGTGAATATTTTATGAGGAGGACTCCCCAGGCAATGAAGCAGTATCAAAAATACATTATTGAGACCTGATCAAACTAAAAAGCTTCTGCACAGCCAAGAACATAGTAAGTAAAGCAAGCAGACAGCCCTCAGAATGGGAGAAAATATTTGCAGGTTATACCTCCAATAAAGGTTTAATAACCAGAATCCACAGAGAACTCAAATGTATTAGCAAGAAAAGAACAATTGATCCCTTCCCAGGGTGGGCAAAGGACTTGAAGAGAAACTTCTCTGAAGAAGACAGACACACGATCTACAGACACATGAAAAAAACCTCATCATCTTTAATCATCAGAGAAATGCAAATCAAAACTACTTTCAGATATCACCTAACCCCAGTAAGAGTAGCTCACATAACAAAATCCCAAAACCAGAAATGTTGGCATGGATGTGGAGAAAAGGGCACACTTTTACACTGCTAGTGGGAATGCACACTAATATGTTCCTTTTGGAAGGATGTTTGGAGAATACTTAGAGATCTCAAAATAGACCTGCCATTGGATCCTATAATTCCTTTACTAGGTATATACCCAGAAGACCAAAAATCAAAATATAACAAAGACATCTGTACCAGAATGTTTATTGCTGTCCAATTCATAATTGCTAAGTCATGGAACAAGCCAAAGTGCCCATTGACCCACAAATGCACTAGCAAATTGTGGTGCATGTATACCATGGAATATTATGTAGCCTTAAAGAAAGACAGAGACTTTACCTCTTTCATGTTTACATGGATGGAGCTGGAACATATTCTTCTTAGCAAAGTATCTCAAGAATGGAAGAAAAAGTATCCAATGTCCTCAGCCCTATTATGAAGCTAATTTATAGCTTTCATATGAAGGCTATAACCCAACCATAGCTCAAGAATATGGGGAAAGGACCAAGGGAGGAGAAAGTAGTGGGGAGGTTGTGGTGGAGGGAGGATAATGGGTGGGGCCACACCTACAGTGCATCTTAGAATGGGTACAGGAGAAACCTATTAAATGCAGAATACAAATGTCTACATACAATAACTAAGAAAATGCCATGAAGGCTACGTTGAACAGTTTGATGAGAATATTTCAGATTATATATGAAACCAGCACATTGTACCCCTTGATTGCACAAATGTACACAGCTATGATCTAACAATTAAAAAAATAATTGTTGTGAGTGCATTTTCTATTGTGTATTGAGACATAGAACTATCCTATTATTTATGTTTAAGAGAAAAAAATATCCCAATAAATTTTATCTGTTGGGAATTTTAAGCTTTATTTCAAAATAACTCCCCCCATTTTCTTTGATAAAAAATCAGGGGACATTGTTACCTGATTCTTCACCAGGCTTTGTGGACTGATAACATTTCTTTTCTCCATAATCTTAGAATTTCCCCTAGAATTGTTCATAAACTCTTATCAAAAAATTACCTGCAATAGCAATCAAATGCATGAAGTCTTTAATCTCACTAAGAAGAGACATGATTTATTTAATGGTTGTGGTTGAGAGAATTACATTTGGCATTTGAGGAATTCATGTCACACAGCATCTAGTAAAATTAACACTGGAACAAGTAACATCAAAAGAAAATAAAAAGGAAAAACCTTAAGTTATGCCCTCTATCATTCTGATGACCTTAGAAACAAAACTCAGACTTTGTTTTAGCTATTTTATACCTTTTAATTCAGTGCCTATTATAATCCTCTTCTGGATTCTTCGAAGTACCACCATCTTCTTTAAGTATTCTTTGCTGACACTCTTTCTTCAGTAAAACAAATTCATTTCTGCTTATTTTGCTAAGAAATTTGGTTATTCTCAAGGTCTATGCAAAATTTACATAAGTGAAACTTGTGATCAGGAAAAAAGGGATGATATTGGGAGCATTTAATATATAGGATTCTTTCCACTTCATGTCCATTTTGTTCTTCACATTAAATATAATAGTAAAGATGTAAAAGTTAATGCGCAGTGACAATTAAACACCCATGTTTTAGCACTCATTCTATAACTCAAAATAACTCCCAGGCAATGCTGATACAGAAATTGTCCTTAGACAAGATCAGACTTAAAATACACACATGCACGCACACACATACACACATACCCCAAACCTAAAAGAAAATATCAAAGGTTATTTATCACAAGTAGACAGACTCCATAGAACTGAAGCAGGCAAGTAGCTACATAAGCAAGCAAACAAACAAAACAGCAAAAGGAGCAGCAGCACCCCTTAGTGGTAACCAGAATCCAGAGTTTTTAATATATACAGAGGGCACTAAATAATGTATACACTTTTTAAGAAAGGAAAGTTTACTGTATTAAAATTGTAATACTCAGTACATACGAATTAAAAAATATATATATACAAGTTACATTGAGTACTTCTTGTAATTGCAGAAATCAAATGTGACTTGAATATTGCAAATATAAGTATTTGTAAATACAAGAATACCAATTTTTCTTCATCCAGCCATTGGTTGAAAAACATTTAGGTTGATTTCCCATCTTTGCTACTGTGAGTAACGTTGCAGTGAACATATGAGTGCAGGTATATTTTTGATAGAATGATTTACTTTCCTTTGGGTAGATAACCATTTTTAAATTGCTGGATTGAGTCACAGATCTATTTCTTTCAGAAATCGCCAGTTTTTTATAGATCTGGTACTAATTTACGTTCTCACCAGCAGTTATAAGCATTCCCTTTTGTCTGCATCCTTGCCATCATCTATTGTTTTTCGCTTTCTAATAATGGCTGTTCCAACTGGAGTAAAACGGTATCTCTTTTGTCTTTAATTAGCATTTCTCTGATGAGTAATAATGTTAAGCCTTTTTCATATGTTTATTGGCCATTTTTATTGTACTCTTTTGAAAAAGTCTGTTCATGTTCTTTGCCCACTTTTATGGCTTATTTGTCTATTTTAATTATTGATTTATTTGAGTTCTTTATAGATTCTGGATATTAGGCCTTTTATGACTACATAATTTGTGAACATTTTCTCCCATTCTGTAGATCATCTATTTCCTCTGTTGATTATTTTCTTCCCTGTGTAGAAACCTTCAGGTTTAATTAAATCCCACGTGCTTATTTTTGCTTTTGTTGCATTTGCATTTGGGGTCATAGTTCTAAATTCTTTGTGTAGACCAATATCCAAAAGAGTTTTTTCTTGTTATTTTTACCTTGGCACTTCTGTAGTTTCAGGTTATTCATTTAAGCCTTCAATTCATGCTAAGTACATTTCTGTATATAGGGAAGTAGTTGTTTAATTTCCTTCTTCACACAAATTTAATTATAGGGAGGCGCCTGTGGCTCAAAGGAGTAGGGCGCCAGCTCCATATGCTGGAGGTGGCAAGTTCAAACACAGCCCCAGCCCCCAAAACTGCAAAACAAACAAACAAACAAAAAAGCTATTAAGTCAGAAATGTAATTATACAAGCAACACACTGAATAGGGCATCCTTTCCCCAGTGTATTTTCTGCTCAATTTTGCCAAAGATCAGATGGATATATATTCATGAGTCAAAAACCCAAATAAAACTAAAAACAGGGAAAAGCTTATAAAACTAAATATGGATCCCAGCATTAACAGCTGAACAGAGAATGTGATTTTTAAATTCTTAGCAGATGATAAAGTTGTGTAGAAACTGAACACTTACAAATTATTTAAAACCTGAAATCACTGACCAGAAATTACACAGTTGGATCATGGGAAAACAGAGAAAGGGGTTATGAGGAAACCTACAGTGTTCTAGCTGCCCTGATGCCCTTTTTAGAGGAAAGCCTGGCATTGATTAGATACTGGGCCAGAAATACTGGTGGCAGAACCAGTGATAATAACCTGTCTACCAGATAATTGCCCTTCCACTGGATGGGCAATTTTGATCTGGGCCCCAGACATCTGGTGGATCTCATTAATGTTGGTGTCTTGGCACCCAATTATACAGCCAATTAAGTTATTTGGAATGTTGAGTTCATGGGGGGTTTGAGTAGATGCAGCCAAACTTGCCCAATAGCCTTTCACCTCTAGAGAGCTTGAGTCAATGCCGGGGAATCCGGTCCCGCCTTGCATAATGGCAAAGTGAGGCTGTTGTCTTGCCTCCTGGTTCAGCTTGGCCACATCCAAGGAGAAATGGTGTGTTGTCCTTGAATCGAGTAGGCATCTAGAAGTGTTGCCTCCATGTCATGGGTGGCGTGAGGGTGGCCCGCAGCGTCAATGCACTGAACTTGGCTTTCTGAGCAGATGACTGGGAGCTGGCCCACATGGGCTGATATGGAATGGTCATAACTCTCCCTTTATATATATACAGCTTTACTTCTGGTTTTCTATTCTGTTCTACTGATTTGTGCACACTTTTATACCAGGATCATGCTGTTTTGATTACTGTACCCTTGTAATATAATTTGAATCAGAGAATGGGATGCTGCCTGCCTTAATCTTCCTGCTTAGTGTTGCTTGGCTTTTCTGGGCTCTTTTTTTTAATCCATGTAAGTTTTGGAGATGTTTTTTCTGACTCTGTGAAAAATAACCTTGGTATTTTGAAAGGAATTTCATTGAATATATATATCTGTGGTGGCAGGCAGTATGTTTATTATGGGACTATTTTCTATTTGTGTTGTCTAAAATTTCTTTAATCAGTGCTTTCTTGTTTCTTTTCCTTGTAGTTTTCTTGTACCTCCTTGGGTAAATATATTTCTAAGTATTTTTTGCAGCAATAATAAATGAGTTCTTAATTTTCAACTCAGCTTGTTCATTATGAATGTATAGAAATGCTACTAAGTGTATGTTTATTTTATAACCTGAGCTTTTGCTGAATTCATTTTTCAGCTATAGGAGTCTTTTGGACTCTTTGACGTTTTCCTATATGATCATATTATCAGCAGAGATAATTTGACTTCTTCTTCTCTAATTTGAACATCCTTTATTTCTTCTCCTTGATTAGTTGTTCTAGCTAGAACTTTCCATGCTTTATTGAATATAAGTGGTTACTGTGAACGTCTTTGTCTTGTTTCAGTTCATAGGGGGAATGTTTTCAACTTTTCCCCATTCAGTATGATGTTGACTGTGGGCATATCATTTATGATTTTTGTTTTGCCCTTTTGTTAATTTTTTTCTATGCCTAGTTTGTTGAGAAATTTTGTCATAAAGAAATACTGAATTTTATCAAATGCTTTTTCAGCATCTTTTGAGATGATCCCATGACTTTTGTTTTTAATTCATGTATCACATTTATTAGTTTGCATATGTTGAATCATCCTTGCATACGTGGAATAAAACCCAGTTGCTTGCAGTGCCTTATCTTTCTAATGTACTATTGGCTTTCGTTTGCCAGGCCTTTGTCGACAATTTTTACCTCTATGTTCATCAGGGATATTCTTCTGCATTTTCCTTTTATGTTGTTGTTGGTGTTTGTTCATTGACATTGGAATCAGGGCAATACTGTCTTCATAGAAAGCTTTAGGGAGAATTTCTTTGATATTTTAGAACAGTGTCAGCCTTCTGTATATTCTTATTGGTATCAAATTTTCTTTGTATTTTTGGTAGAATCTGGCTGTAAATTTCTCTCTTAGTTTCATGTAGTGGCATTGTTAGGAAATTAAAAAAAGCATATTTTAGATGGATAACAGATGAATAGAAAGAGGCTAGAAAGTTGAAGGAATCTGTCAAGTATATCAACATATAAATAACAGCATAATCAGAAGGAGAAGAGAAAAATGAAATAAAAGTTTTAAAATAAATAACAGAAAATAGCTTCTGAAGTTTGATGAAAAACATGAATATACAATTTGAAGAAGTTGAAGAAAATCTAAATAGAATATTGAGAAATTGATTCACAGTTAAACACACAATAATCAAACTGTTGAAAATCACAAACAAAATAAAATTTTATATAAAGCAAGAAAAAAGTGGCAGATTTAGTAAAGGAACACAGCAATATATTTGACATCTAATTTCTTATTTTAAAAGATAGAGTTCAAAACATGAGATATTTGAAATGTGACTAGATTAAAGATTCCACTGACAAGGCAAGGAAAGCTATATACTAAATAAAAAAACAAAATAAGAGCCCAGTTTTGAGATCTACAGGACACACAGTTTAAAGTACAAAAATTGATTGGGTAAAGGAGGGAAAAGCTACTCTATACAAATAAAAAATAGGAGAACTGGTATTGCTAATACTATTACCAAAAATAAAAGATTTAAGAAGAAAGATTATTAGAGATAAACAAGACACTTTATGATCATAAAATGATAAACTCATCAGGAATTTATAGCAATTATAGGCCTTTACTCAATTTACAATAAAGGTCACAGAATATGTAAACCAATAATAACAGAATTGAGGAAGGAAATAGATAATTTAGGAATGACGAAGACTTCAATATTTGCTCTCAATAGTGGAATAACTACATAGAAAATCAGACAAAATACAGGAAACTTGAACAGCACCATAAGCCAAATTGATTTAATTTCAACAAAAGCATGAATAATTAGAAAACATTTTAGAATAAATAAAATTAAAAAAAAACAAAATCAAATGTGACGGGGGCTAATGCGATACATAAAGGAACATTTATAAATATGTTAGGTCTACATCAAAAAATAAATAAAAATATTAACTCAAAAGTCTGTATTAAGAAACTGGATATCTCTGCACACCAGTTAAAATGACCTTTATTATAAAAAAGAAAAAATAAGTAGAGTTGATGAGCATAGGGAGAAAAGGGAACCCTGGTACGCTGTTGGTAGAATGTAAATTACTACCGCCGTTATGGAAAACACTATAGAGGTGCTTCAAAAAGCTAAAAACAGAACTACAGTAGCCTCCCTTTACAGTAGCCTCCCTTTATCCACAGGGGATAGGTTCTAACACCCTTCCCTGTGGATGCCTGAAACAGTGGATAGCACCAAGTACTACATGTACACTGTGTTTTTTTCCTATAAATGAACTGTGATAAAATTTAACTTATAAGTTATGAATAGTAAGAGATTAAAAACATAAGATAATAAAATAAGATACTAACAACAATAACTAGAATAAATTGGAACAGTTATAACAATGTACTCTAAAAAAAGTTACATTAATACGGTCTTTCTCATTTTTCTCTGGAAATACTATAGCATTTTCTGATATTGAGTGTTGGTGACCAAAACAACAGAAAACAAAACCAAGGATAAAGGGGGTACTAGTATAACATACAATCTGGCAATCTTACTATTGAGTATGTACGCAAAGGAGATAAAATTAATATGTTGAAGAAATATGTGCATTTCATGTTCATGCAGCATTATTCATACATAATAGCTAAGATATGGAAACAACCTAAGTGTTTATCACCAGATGAATGGATAAAGAAAATATGGTAAATATACACTGTGGGAGAGATATAACCTTTAAAAAGAAAGTGATTCAGTTATAGCAGCAACATGGATGAACCCAAGGAGTGTAACGTTGAGAGAAATAAGCAGGAATGGAAAGACAAAAACACACCATCTCACTTACATGTGAAACCTAAAACAGAAAAACTCACTGAAGCTGAGTACAGTGGCGATTACCAGGGGCTCCTGGTGAACATGAGGATATTGTGGAGATGTTGGTTAAAGGATACTAAATTTAAGCTAGATGGGAAAACTATGTTCAAGAGACCTGTTATAAAACACAGTGACTCTAGTTAATAACATTGTACTAAATGATTGAAAATTGCTAAGAGTAAATTTTAAGTATTCTGAAAAAAGCGATAAGTATATGAGGTGATAGCACATAAATAGCTAGAGATAGTCATTTTACATGTATTAATATTTTAAATATCATGTAAATAATAAACATAAAAAGTTTTCACTTGAAAAACAAAAAAAAAGGAAGCTTTAAAAAGGGCAACATAAGCACAAAATAAACAGTAGTTAAAAAAATAATAAAAGTTAAAATAACTATTATTAAACAATAGAAAATATGAAGAGTAAAAAGGAAAGTGAATATAATTCTTCAAAATATTAAAAATAATAAAATGGGCAAATATTTACCTAAACTGGCCATGTTAAAAAAGAGAAAAGTAAAAAATTACCATAATCAGAAATACAAAAAATGATATCATAATGACCTTATAAATAATTAAGAAACATTGTTAATAACTTGTTTTTATTAACATGGTAAAAATATTTAAAGTCAAAAATTAAGATTTATGTAATAAACATAAATAAGGTATATATGAATTATTTTATTTGACATTTTATTTGCTTTGTTCATTGTTTTCACTTCTGATTTTATATAATGTTTTTCAATTTTAGCCTATTATATATAATATGTATAAAATAATATATAATGAGTACTATGATTCTATTAGGGTATATTATATACGGACATATATACATGTATGTACATGTTTATGTAGGACTTTTCTATATGTTAAGCCTATCAACTCTTCATAACAATTTGTTGCAATATTTTTCTACAGGAAGATTATTTCCTTTTAAAATACATTGGTTTATTTTTGTTTATTGGTTTGTTTTAGTCACACACATTTGCAATATTTATTTTCACTTGATTTTACCAACATTTGTCTTTATATATCTATATTTTATGTCTGGTAGTAAAGTCTTTTTTAGCCTACATTTGAAAGTATATACATCATCTTTTTTTTTTTTTTTCTTTTAGGGACAGTAATATATTTAATAGTCACACTTACTAGTTTTGGAATCTACAGATAAAGTAATATTTTTAAGATTAATTGTTTTGCTTTCGGTTTTCTTTCTTTCTGTTTTTTTTTTTTGTTTGTTTCTGCCTTCATTTTTCATTCCTAGCATATTTAAATAATTGTTGTTTAAACAATTCACTTTCTGACCATTCTGAAAAAATATTTAAATTAGTCAAATAATTAAATTTACCTGTGTGGGCGAATGTACTACTTTTCAAGTGTAGATTTATAATGTTTAGACACACTGACCACAAACAGATAGATTTATATCCTTCCTTGATGCTTCTCCCATTTATTCTTTTATCAAAAGTATGTTCTGCATGTAAGACGTTGCTTACTTTCCAAGGCTTTTCATTAGAAAATAAATATAGATGTAGATAAACAGATTGACATATATTCATATAAAAATAATCTTTATTTTTTGAAGACTAATTCATGCCTAATAAATTCACCATTAGAAAATTATTAAAAATTCATTAATCTAAATATAGTTAGAGTCATTATGAATGTTAACAGTATCCTATGTCATATAACAAGATATAATTTTGGTTTTCTTTTCCATTTGCTGACTAATGCTGATAATTCACTTACTTTTAATTTGTACAGATTTTCCCAATTGGCTTTGACATTTTTACTTACTAATTAGGAATTAATGTAAGCTATGTAGGGAATTAACAAGGACATTCATAATGCTGATAAATACATATTTACTAGGGAGTTAGTTAATATTATTATAGTCACTGTGGAAACATGCAATGTGCATAATCTTCAGATTGTCCTCATGTAAACACATTTATGATATTTGTTTCCATGTTTTTCTTTAAAACAGTGAATTTGTGTTATCAAATGTGCTTTATTTCAAATTAACACAATAGCACACTGCAGAAATAAAAATTGTGTCAGTGAACATCAAAGTTAGATATTTCTTTGAATGGAAATATATCTAAGGCTTCATCAAGATTTGTCAATTTCAGTCTACTTTTAAAATACCCCTTTATGACTAATACTACATATTGTCAGCACAAATAGCCTATTATGTTTAAATGTGTGGCTTATAATTACCGATTGTTTTAGCATAAACAATGATTTTCTTCTACATTTACACAAATTGCTTCTTCTTGAAATGGAAACTCAGACTTCTTTGTTTTACAATTAAGAGATAGGAAAAATGTTTATATTTTAATATAATCTCTGAATGCTACGAGTAAAATTATTTGGTAGTGATATACTAAGCATTTGAAAAAATTCAACTTTAGTATTTGTACTGTATACATTTATAAATGTTCACAAATTTATAATGCAATATTGTTTTATTATTCTTATGATGCTTTTGGTCATAAAATATCATCTATATTTTAAAAAGAAATATATATTTATTACATTATCTGTTATGGTCCTACTTGTTTCCAAACAAAAAATAAAGCATGAAACCATGTTTGTGTATGATTTGGATTGTTTCGATGGTGATATCTTATGGATATCTAACATTTTAAATTTATATCAGCTTACATATGTAGAGGATGACAAAGAATGTATATCCTTTTTTTTTTTTTTTTTTGCAGTTTTTGGCTGGGGCTGGGTTTGAACCCCACAATCCGGTATATGGGGCCAGCACCCTACTCCTTTGAGCCACAGGCACCACCAGAATGTATACACATTTTAAGAAAGGTAAAAGCCATATTACAATTGTAATACTCAGTGAATACCAATAACAAAAAGTGACTACAAGTCATGGTGAGCACCTCTTGTAATTTCAGAAGTCAAACATGGCTTGAGTATTGCAAATATAATATAGTTTTTTTCCTTTCTTAAAATGTGTAGACATCTTTTGGCACTCTCTGTATGAATAAATACCTAGGAATATCACTTTTTGTGTGCCTATGTATGTGTTTGTGTGCGTCGGTATGTTGTGTGCAAAATTTTAACTATCTATATTCCTGTGTCTTTAAACTACTCAGAAAACTTACTAATGTACCATATAAATAAATATTAAAATAAATATTAAAAACCTTTTGGGGGAATCTAAAGGCTTTGCAAATCCCTGAAGGAAAGGAAGATTTCATTGACAATTATGCCAAGTAGAATAATAATAATAAAAAAAAACTGGAACCACCTTTCTTCTCGCATCCATTTAGAGTGATGCACACTATTATTAAAAGCAGCCAGTATCATATCATCTTGAATATGAGGTATGATTTTATGCACAGTGGCTCCAAGGCTGTACTTCAAACCAGGTTATTGAGGTTGCATAGTAAATGCCATGATGTATGTGCCTTTGGTATTTGGAATTTGTTTTCACACTGAATTCAAACTTTTTAGATTACTACACTTTGAAAAACATACAAGAAAAAAAAATGAAATAATACAGGGAGATAACACAGGAAATCCCAGTGCAAATATCACTGGCCAAGAAAACATAGAGTATACGAGATATCAACAAATCCCCTAAAAAATATTTTCTTCTAAGAAAAATGAAAAGAGTTTTTATTCCAGTAAACAGTTTGCAAACCAGAGAAACACAACATTCAGTACATGATACATTCCCTGAAAACAAAACAAAGGGAGGATTGTCTTTTATACTTGGCTGGGAAAGTGTCTACCCAAGTTTTTAACTTTGGTCTGCTTACACAGAAGAAGTTCTGAGTGGTTGATGTTTGCTGAGTTCTGGATTGATTGATGCAGGTCACAGTCTATTGACTATTCAGGAGACATAAACAGGGACAAGCACTTATGAAATTCCCTCAATTAAAGGAGTGAGATTTTCTGAGAATGCAGAATACCTAGATTACCTGTGTGACCTCTACTCAAGAAACGTTGGGTGGACGCTCTTGTGAATTTATGCTGAGTTAGGCACTCAGGATCTATTTGAAAGACTGGCTTTTTTTCGGAATCCACAGAAAAAATATCTAAACCTAATAAAAAATCAAAGCAGGCCAGTATCTTAGGGAGACCATACTTCTAGTGTAAATTTGTTGCCTTTACATAATTAGTAAAAGAATTTCACTTTCAAATGTGTGTTAGTTTGAAAGAGAGATATTGTGGCTGGTGCCGTAGCTCATGCCTGTAATCCTAGCACTCTTGGAGGCCAAGGTGGGAGGATATCTTGAGGTCAGGAGCTGGAGACTGGACTGAACAAGAAGGAGGCTCCCTTTCTAGTAAAAATAGAGAGGAGAAGCTGGGAAAATTATTAGGGCAATGTGGCAGACACCTGTTGCTACTTCCGAGGCTGAAGCAGGTGGTTGCTTGAACCCAGGAGTTTGAGGTTGCAGCCAGATATGCTGACACTATGGCACTCTACCCTGAGCAACAGAGTGACACTCTGTGTAAAAAAGTAAGAGAGAAGGAAGGAGGGAAGGAGGAGGGAAAAGAAAGAAAGAAAGATTTTCAGCTTCCCCTAAATGCCTTTTATTACCATTTTCTGGATAACAACACCTAGAAGTGAGATTTACTATCTACTGTATCTACTGTACAAGCTGTTACCAAACATTTATTTCACATATTGAGTTCAATTTTGTATATTGATTTCGGAAGTGGTTCTCAGTTTAAGATTATACAAATTTTCTTCTTTCTTGAAGGGTTTATATGGAAGGAAAGACAAGTGTTGGAAATAAATAATCAGTGGAAACTACTGTTGGTAGGAGATAAATGAAGGAGGAAGAAAAATCATTGTCTTATTAGATTATGTAAATAACCAAACAGACAAGAAAGCCATAAGTGGTTACACAGATTTCCAAATAATGTTTAAGGCATTACTAGAAATTTTTCTGTATTGTGCAGAGTATATTTAAGATTGTTAGGGAAATGAAAAAATCCAGTGCATGTACATTTCTTCAGGGACGTGGTAATAAACATTATCTTGTCAGAAATGTGGTTAATAAAGAAAATGATACGTTGGTAAAAAGCTAGATGGAATTAAAAATTGAATGAGGGGGAGTAAAAGACATGTGTATTTATTTATACCCTCTGAAAAGGAAGGAATTAAGAAAATCGTATGCAAAAATTGCCTTCAAACACAAGAAGAGCTCTATCCTCCTGAGAAACAAGAGAAAAGGATAGATGGGCAGGCATTGTTATATAAATTGTAACATAGTGGATTACAGGTAATGCTCTCTATATTCTCTAGAAAATAAGAAGTTAGGCATTCTGTTTTTATGAAAAGATATGAGTATAAGGAAATAGTGGCCAAAAAATAGTAATAATTGTTCAAGGGTTTGAAAAGAAACTGGCAATAGAGAACAAGTAAACAAATTAGTGGGTGGATTGTAAGAATGTTTTATGCTTTTTTAGATAATTACAATAAATGTTAGTGGATCTTTAAAGGTGATTATTTTCAGAAGGCAGAAATTATTTTTCTTTGATTAATCAACAGAACCTCATGACCATGATGTAGTATGTGCAGAATTTTTAATGTCCATCTATGTTAAACTAGCAATAAGTCATAAAGCTATCAAAGGACTAATACATGGGGGACATAAAGTTTGTATCCAATTGCATGCAAACTTTATGTACATCCTGTATATTTAATTTTTTCTTTTTTGTTATTCTTAAATAGTACCATACTATAATTTGCAGATCATTAATATTGGTATTAATCATATACATTAAAAACTGAGAAAAAAGTAAAAATTATTTAAAAAATCGTTTGCTGTTAAAATTTAACATATTA
Source organism: Nycticebus coucang (assembly GCF_027406575.1). Lineage (NCBI taxonomy): Eukaryota > Metazoa > Chordata > Mammalia > Primates > Lorisidae > Nycticebus > Nycticebus coucang. The sequence goes on along the minus strand of NC_069794.1, from coordinate 42,036,291 downwards.
TATCCAATTCAAAGTACATATTCCTTTAAACACAGCTTCTCAATATGAAAAGCTTTTTATTTTCCTGCTGTCATTTTGCATGGAAAGGGAAGGTGCATTCATTTAAGAGCAATCCTTTTTTTCTGCCCATTTCATGCTCCACATCCAGTCTCAGCCTGTGGATTACAACAATTTTCCCCTCCCTGAGAATGTGTTTTCTGGTAATGCAGAAAAAGAAATGAAAATGAAATAAAATGTCCAGCTGTTTTAAAACCAAAGAGGAACTATTTGCTTTAGCTCAAAATATATGTGTTGTCCTTAAGTGAAGATTAGGGCAATTAATTTTGGTTGTTTCCTTTACTTGAAAAATCAATCAGGCAGGGATGATATCATCAGGTACATCAAAGGTTTTAAAGAACACACAGTAAACAAGACTTAATTATTGCACTCACACACAGGGGGTGCACACCAGGAGCCTAAACTAGAAGGCAGATTAATTTTCCTCCTCTTATTTTTCTTTCCCTGTAGCAATTGCTATAGCAACAAAGTCAAATTTTATATAAGGCCAGTATCCACAAACTTTGAAGGCAAACAGCTGATACACTGCAGTTTTCAGTATTCCAAAAATAATAGCCACCCAGACAAAGTGTAGAAGGATTAGTTCCACAAAGGGTCCTGTGTAATGTCTTCTGAAAACATATCTCATTGTTTTAAAAAGAGAGTACCTTGGAAAGATCATCTGTGTTTATGTGCATCATGAAAGTCATTACTGATCATAGTCTTTTGTCTACATAACAGAGTACCATAAAACCTCCTGAACAGAGTTACTAAGATTTAGTATGTAGGATTATATTTGTAAGGAATTCTTCACTTATAAGGAGTCTACCCTAGCAAAAATAAAGTAATTAAAACCTTATGTTTTATTATATGAAGGTGTTTTTGCCTTTTATTATTTTATGTATGCAATATATAAAATTCATTGTAGGAAGAGTGTCTGTTATATAATTCATTTTGTGTGATGCAAAATTATATATCCAAATAATAGACTACATAATGAGATAATAGAAGTTCCCTAATTATAATGTTTATGGAGCTAAACATTAATATTATTATCAGTTTTATCTAATACAATATGCTTTTCTTCTCTTAACTTATACATAATAATTTTAACATTAAATATACAGTTTTTTACCTGGATGGATTTAGAGAACATTCTCCTAATTAAAGGATCTCAACAATAGAAAAGTGATTATCCAATGTACTCAACACTATGTTGAAACTAGCAGATCAACAACTACAGGCCCACGTGAGTGAAAAACACAATTAAATTCAAGAAAGGAGTTCAGTAAGTTCTCATCTAATGGCTATAAGGTTAGGGGCATGTGGCACATGGCCTGGGTGAAAGACTCAACTGCAACTCAGACTTTACCTTACAAATGCAAAATATGTAGCCTAATCATGTGTATCCTCACATTAATATGAAATTAAAAATATATATGTATACATTTTTCTATTGAAAAATTTTAGAAAAATCCAATTTTATAGCAATACATAGTTTTATGTGATTGAAGGTCAAAACTGGCAGGCTTTTGAAGCCAAATATATTTGATTGATACTGCTGTTATCTTAATGAAAGCTGTTTTTAATGAAACTAAATGGTTGCATCTTAAAAAGATCCTTATTGAATATAAATAAACAAGGATTTTTGGATATAGTATTTAACTAGGTAACTTGTCAGATTTTAAAATGATTTTCTATGATTTGTCATAGACAATCAAATCTATTCACACTGGGTTTTCAAGCATTTATATATTTACTTCTACCCATAGCCTTTAAATGTTCTTTCTCTGAGGCAACACTCACATTGTATAGTACTCACATAGTACTTTAAATGAAATTCGTCACATCTCAGATCTCAGAGGGGGCCCCTGTTCTCCTGTAGTGATAAATATTAATCCACAACTCTTGTCCTCAGATAGTCCATGGTTTTTCCTTGAACACAGGAATTGATTGAAATAAGGATGATGTCTCAACTTGGTTGCATTTCATTGAATACCACTTAACATCTGGTACTTGTTAATAACTTGTGTAAATTATTGACTAGAGACAATTATGGTCTCTCATAATCCCCTTTTCCTTTAAGGGCCAGCTATAGAGAAGGCTGCCATAGCTGCCATATTTGCAAAGTGTACTCTGAAAACAGTAACAGCCTGAGAGTTGAAAGAATGAAAAACTCAGAATAATCCAAAAGCCAGAAAAGTTTTTAAACTTTTTAAAGACCTTACTTCTAAATTTTTTAGTAACTGTACCATTATATACTACTTGTTTTACTTGTTTAATGTGGTTTAAGTTAGGCTTTACAGTATTAAAATGCAGAATTATCAATAATATACTACCCTTCTAAAATAACGCATGATGTAGTTAATTTTCCATTTTAAACTTACATAAAAATCTTAGAGCATTTGTATACCATATGTCATCATGACATGCTACATAAAAAATAAACCAAGGATACATAGAAGTAAAATCTAGAGTTATTTATTCCTAAATTGCTTCTAAGAGTGCCTTTAGATCTTAACAATGTGAGGTTATTTTATTTAAGCAAAACTGCAGTCACAAAATGCTTTACTCATTGCAAAAAGGTCAAAAAGGTATGGCCACTAAGCAATTCTGTTGGCAAGAGTATCAATAGAATTAAATGTATTTATAAAATCAACTCTCATTCAACAAAAATACATCAGGTAAATGTCAAAATACACACCTTTTTAATCTTGTCACTTTCAGAGAAACACACTATTGATAATCTGGTACAAAATTAATTAGTTAAAAATGCATATATTCATTAATTTTAATATTAAAGTCTATTATATGACGGCAATTTTAGGGATTGTGGCTAGAGCTGTAACTAAAGTAGATTTTGTGTTTCATGTATTATTAGAACTCACTGTCCACTAATAATTGAAATATTTAAAAATCAACAACACTGTATGTCATTATATAATGTCATAGTTCTTTGAAGGGAGTGACCGTTAACAAGAAGGAACATAATTAGTTGCTTCCTTTCTAAAAGACGGAGTCAAGGGTTTTTTCTGAAGATAGCCATTAGGCAGATATTTGTATGATGAACAGCAGTCAGAGAGTCAGAGTGTAGGTGTGGAGAAAGTATAACACGCTAAATGTCCACGCCAACATGGCGAGGACATTTAGCTTAACAAAGAGAAAACAAGAGTTTCTTTTAATCAGGAAAAATGAAAGAAGGTAATTAAAGAAAGAGCCTAATAAGTAGTAACCAAGAGAGTTGCACAAAAGGAGAGCTGAGAAGCCAGCAGGAGGCAGATCAGAAAAGGAATCATAGCATCTTTAATTGTTTTAGCATTTTATTATAAATTCTGTATAAATTTATTGAAAAGTTTAAACAATAGGCTGCTGATATCCATGTAAAACATTAAGACATTTAGCATGTGTTGTGTGAAAAACAGATTTAAGTAGATTAGGAGATAAAGCAAAAACAAAACAAGACAAAAACCTGTTAGAAGACTTCTGTAGAGTGGTACACAAGAGCTGTAGCTCATAGGATTAAAACACGTACTGTTTAAGGAATAGAAATTAAGTGCGTGTATGCATGTGTGTTTGTAATGCAGTTATACCCAAGGACATGGAGTGAATTGCTCTATGTTAGAAGAAATATAGATGCCAAAGTGGAATTAATGTTTCTGCACTGTAACATTGGGTAGTAGGTAGTATTCCTTTTTGAATTAGAGAAGAGAGAAGTTCATAAAGGGAATATAGAATAGGAAGTGTGAGATTATATGTTGTATTTCAGTAATTAAGAGACACTTCATTCCCATGACCTCTTTTAGATGTCAAAGTAGCTAATTAATTTAATATTAAGGTATAGAATTTAGAAGACAGATCTATGTTGAAACATGAATTTGGAAATTAATAGTCTTTAGGTTACTTAGGTAATAAAATCATATTACCATTTACATTATAATTAGTATTTTTCTATCTCAAGATAGAGTAAAAGTGACTTTATCATATAGTACAGTTTTACAAATTTTCATATATATTCGTGTAAACACCAATGTAATCAAGATGTAGAGCAGTTTGATAAACTCCAAAGGCAGCCTTTTGTTACTTGTTTGCAGTAACTCATTCTTAATTCTGAACAGGTACTATACGATCTGTTCTCATCATTATAGTTCTGTCTTTTGAGAAAGTCATGTAAATGGTATCAAATAATAAATACCCTATGAAACTGACTTATTTTACTTAGACTTTTAAGATTCATACAAATTGATGTGTGTATCAGTAGGACCTACTATTAGCAAATGGTACACCAAAAACTAAATATACCTCTTTTATGCTCTTTTACACTTATAAAAGTGTTATTCTATTGTGTGAATGTATTGCAGTTTGTTATACATTTAGATGTTTGGGTTGCTTTCAATTTTATAATAGAACTTCTGAAAAACATTTGTGTACAGACTTTTGTGTAAATAAAAATCTTCACTTCCCTAGGGCCAGTTACACAAGTGATATTGCTGAGTCATAATATGTATCTGGATAACTTTATTAAAAAACTGCAAAATTATATTCCAGAGTGGCTGTATATTCCAGGAGCTATGTGTGTGAATTCGATTTACTTTGCATACTCACTAGCAGTTGACATTATCATAATTCTTATTCCTACACTATTGTAATAACTATATAGTAGAATCTGACTGTAAATTTACTTCCCTAACGGGGAAATTTGTTTATTTGCCTTCTAAATATTGTCATATTCTTTTTTCCTTTATTTGTCTCCCCCATATATGCACATCTTCCTTGGTTGAAGTCTGTTGGCATCTATTGTCTCCACTCTTCCCCATTTTTCCCATTGGATTGATTATTATTCACCATCGAATATTGAGTCACATTTGTTTTTTCTACATGCAAGTCCTTCATCACATAAATGAGAATAATTTCTTAGGGTCTATACCTTATGTCTTTATTCTCTTAATAGATTCTTCAGAGGAAAAAAGTTTTTAATTTTTGACAAATTCTAATTTATAATTTCTTCATGATTTGTATATACTGGTGGTATCATGTTTGTGAACTCTTTGCCACATCCTAGATTCATGGAAATTTTTCCTGTGTTTTCTTCTAAAACTTTTATAATTTTAAGTTTTACATCTATAGTTACAATTTATTTATAAAAAGTCTGAGACTATTATTAAAGTTTAAATGTATACATATCAAAATTCATGTGTCTCAGCATCAATTTATTGTGAAAATGACTCCCTCAATAGTATTTTGCTTTTAGATCTTTGTATAAATCAATTGGTCATTGGGTGGCGCCTGTGGCTCAAAGAAGTAGGGTGCTGGCCCCATATACTGAAGGTGGCAGGTTCAAGCCCAGCCTCAGCCAAAAACTGCAAAAAAATGAAAAAAAAAATCAATTGGTAATCTTTGTATGGGATTCAAAATAGCCTATTTTTTTTTCTATTGATCTGTTTCTCTCCCTTCACCAACAGCTTGATCTCTTCATTGCTGTAGCATTAAGTTAAGCTATAAATTCAAGAAATTATAAATTCCTAAATTTTAAAACTGTTTTACTATTTTAGTATTTCTACTCTTCCATATTAAGTTTTGATTCAGCTTGTTTAAACCTACAAAATAATCCTACTAGAATTTTGGTTGGTATTATGTTTCACTCTACCAACAAATTTGGAAGAATTAATGTCTTTATAGGATGAATTTTTGAATTAATAAATTCAAACTCTCTCTCTACACAAATTTAGTTCCTCTTTTATTTATTTTATCAGTATTTTCATTTTTATGCTTTTTTTTAACTTTGAATTTTTTAATCTTTTAGGCTTGTCCAAATGGTATTTTTATGTTGGATTCCAACTGGTCATTTTTATTATCTAGAAAAAAGATTAATATTTGTATGTTGAATTGTTTTCTGTAAACTTAAATTACTAATACACAAGTTTTCTTGTATATTTCTTAATTTTCTTTGTAGATAATACTGCTGTCTATAAGTAGGGATAGTTTTTTTCTTCCTTTCCAGTTTTCATGTCCTTTAGTTATTTTGAATTCTTTTCCTTTCTTTTATATGAGCTTGAATTTTGAGTGTAACTGTGAATAGTACTGACGTGAGGAATTGTTCCATTTAATCCAAGCTATCAAATACATGTGCACAATCTTCATAGCATTCTTTATTGCACTTTTAATTCTTATAATATCTATGATATTCTCACTATCATCATTGATATTGATTCCGTTTCTTTTCTTTACAATCAGTCTTGCTAGAAGTTTATCAGTTTTATTCAAGAATCAGCATTTAATCTCATTTGTTTTTCTTTATTGCTTTCTATTTTCAATTTTATTTTTTTAGTGTCTATTTTTATTGTCTTTCCTTTATTTTCTCTTTTTTTTTGGAATTTCTTAGAAAACATAATATCATTCATCTGAGACCTTTTATCTTTTCTTTTATAATCACTCAGTGGTATATATTTTCTTTAGAACAATGTTTTAGCAGCATTCAGTACAGTTTGATATGTTGTATTTTTTATATTTATTCAATTCAAAATATTTTCTAATTTGTCTTAAAAATGTTTCTTTTTGAACTATTACTTAGAAGTGTATTGTTTCACTCCAAGTATTTAGATCTATATTTTTCCTGATGGTCATTTATGTATAAGTTTATGTCTCTCACCAAACATCTTGTTTTAGCTATTATTTTCTTTGCTTTTTTTTTTTTCTGCCTTATATTTCTTCCTCCTTTTCCTCTTGGGTTGTATTAATTCTCTAGTTGGCTTTTTATTACTTCCCCACATCTCACTGAATTCTATTTATTTTTCAATCTGTTTTCTCTACATAATGTTTTCATTTTGAATACCTTTAATGCCATTGATGTTTACCTTATCTTAATATTATTTGCAAAAAACTTGTTAGATCTTTTCATAGATATATTTTCACTTCTAAATTGTCCATTGGCTGAGGTATTTTTAAATCTTCATGCCTTTCCAGGACTTCCCCCATTATTGAGACATTTTCATTAATATCTATTTTAAAGTTATTTTAGAGAAATTAAAGAATTCTGACATTAGTGTCATCTTGTCATTGACATCTGTTGATTGTCTCTTCTGATGTTTGTAGAGATTTTTCTTGTTCTTCTTTTGGCGAGTATTTTTATTTCTACCATGGACTTTGAGAATATTATGTTGTGAGGCACAGAATTTTGTTTAATTTATATAGAAAATGACAATAATTTTATTTTAGCAGGCAATCCACAAGGTTGAATTTGGCACATTTTTTTCCCAGAGTTCTTTCAGTTTTCCTTAATGTTAAATTTTCAAAGTCTTTGAAGCACTATTTTAACCTACTTAACATGTGCCCCAGCCAGTAGCACTTTTGGTAACTAAGCAGTGGTTTAGTTAGTGGTTTATCTCTTAGTTTAGTATTTAAAATATTTTTGTGCTTATCTCCCTTTATGTCCTTCAGCTGGGAATTTGGGGCTCTAACCACCCTTCCTCCCAACACATAATTTTCTTTATCGCAGTTCGTTTTAAAGCAAATGGCAGGAAGTCACAGAGAGAAAAACATCAGGGAGATTTGCCCTGATTTTTGACAATACAACCTTTCGAAACTAGGAGAAATTTCTCCCTAACTCAAAGCTTTAGGCTCTATTGATCCTTGCTGATCCTGTTGCCATTGTCTGAAGAATCTTTCCTTCACCTTAAACCTGAACAAGAGCCTTCTGGTGGCACCCCTTCTGACTGTGCTAATATTCAATTTTTGAGAACATATTAAGAAATACCTGAGGCTGGGGCAAGGTGGGAAGGGGGCAGGAATTCACAACTAGTCAAGGTTACTTCAAATTCTGATTTTATTAATCTGTTTGCTACTATTTGTTTATTTTTCAGAATCCTCCCATATCTCCCTCTTCTGCTCTCTCTAGGTTTTATATCAACACTAATTAGGGGGGGGAAGAGGGTACTGTATTTAAGAGCCTCAAGATTTCCAAACTTAGAATCTGCCCAATTATTACTAATGTCACTAAACATACTAGTTTGATATGAGAGTCTCTGCAGCAGACATTAAAACAAATCAAACTTAATTACAAATATGCAAAACCACATACATTTATTTTACATAATACAAAGTTCTAATGATAACTGACTACTTGTTAGTGAGTGCATTTGGACTTAATGGGGGATCTGAACAATGTAGTACCAGGTTCACTCAGGTATGTCCTGATGTCATCAATTTGGAATTATTTGAAAATGAGTTTTTAATAGCAGCTATTTCTAACCCTGAATATATGTTCCATTTAAGGATTCTTTCTGAATATAATTCTCTAATAAATTCTGATCATAACACCATGAGGTTCATTAAAAACATAGCTGCTTGGGCCAAGAATGTAGGCTCAGAATGCCCCTGTAATGTTCAAGCTATGCAATACACAGTAGTAATAGTAGGATGAAGGCTTCTAAAATGTATGAACAGCTAGGATTCACCAATGTCAAAATCTAAAACTTAAAAATGAATTTCATTAAAATACCATAATAATAATATATTTTATGAAGAAATGATGAGGGCTATGTTTGTCATATTATAACCACATCCCTAAGGCACTAAGAGATCCTAAACTTAACCAAGTATCAATAATTCCCAAGAGAAGCTATTATCTTATGACAACTATGCACTAGATTTATTTTACTTCTCTAGTAAATGTCTGTACTGTGATAGAAAATGTAGCATAATTTTTTAGAAGATAAAATCAGTTTGACAGCAGCCCCAGTTTGTTGCACATAAAATAATCTAACATGTAAAATATGTTCTAGCCAACAAGGGTACCTCTTTTAACTTCTCTTATGCATAAGTCAGCACCACTTTGAGACATAGAAACTTGCCACTGAGCTTAATTCATGGGGCTTTGTGAACTATCAACTCATAGTTGACAAGATACCAACATTATTGCTTTCTAATATGAATCATTTCACAGGATTTTATAGGGCAATGTGAAAATGAGCAAAGCACCAATTAGTGTTTGTCTTTGGAGAATAAAATAGGCCTTTCATCCTAAAGGTCATACAATTTTGCTTTCATAGTAATATTCTTTAAAGTTTTGTTTTTTTCATTATTTTTGGATTATGTTAGGATTCCTATTTCTAAATTGTAATTTATTTTACAAAGTTTGATGGATTGTGTATTTGGTTTAGGAAAACTAAAACGGCTTTAGGTGTTTCAAACTACCAGGGATGTAATATAGGGAATTACAGTCTTAAGATAATGTCAGAAATGTTGGGGTAAGAAGGTCAAGGAATCTATAACTACTATTCCAGTAATCAGGAAGTGCAGATATCACCAGCAGACACTGGGAATAAGATGAGCTGCCTGCAGTATCCAGCTGGGAGATTTAAAGAAGATGCCCATAAGCTACCAGTAAAACCTCACATCTGTCATCTGTCAAAGCCAATGTGCTTACTCACCCCTGCTTCAGGGGCAAACCTGGCTGCTATTTCACTTTCCAAATCTTTACACAAGAGCCTTCTCATGGAATAATTTAAACTGGAAACTTTTAAGCAAGAGTGTTTTCAGCTCCGGTAGTATAGTCAAAAGCTTATAAAAGAAGGAATTATGATGTTTACCAACAGATAAGAACCATCCCCTCAGCATTCCAAAGTACCCTTCTACTTCTAATTAAACTTAAAATAAAATTAATACAACATCATACCTTTACTTATTGTACTAGTTTCTAAGGGCTACTATAACAAATACTGGGTGTAATGAAGCATACACACTGGGTGGCTTAATAAACAGAAATGTATTGTCTTACAGTTGTGGAGGGTTTGGCTCCCTCTGAGAGCTGCAAAGGAGAATTTTTCCATGCCTCCCTCCTATGGTCATCATAAAAATAAAGACTTCACTAAGGTAAGAGAAGGTAAGGCTTTCAAAGCAGTTTGGCAAAGGATGCACATCTTTGTCCAATATACAGAGGGTGCCAAAACATGTATACAAATTATAAGAAATAAAAAATATTTAAAAATTATAATACTCAAGCCACATTTTTACTTCTTCAATTGTAAGAGATACAAGATAACAAATGTTATTGGTATATATTGAATATTGCAATTTTAATGCAGTTTTTAACACAATTTCCTTCCTTAAAATATGTATCTGTACGTATTTTTTGGCCCCCTTTGTATGGTATCTTTTAAAGTGACAAGAAATGATCCATGATAAAAGCCATCTACTATAATGTACCTGCCACCTATGTGACTGCTCCATTGAGAAATGGTGCCATTTGTACCCTGAGCATTAATCTCTGCTTTTGTATATTGTTGACAGTTCAGCCTTTGTGAGGGAGAATTTATTTAGTTGAGTCTGTACAAATATCTCCATACTTGATAATATATTTACTTTGTTTACAAGCTTATCAAACATACTCTAGAGTAGCTGAGTAAGCTGCTGACAAACTTTCACACGAAAAACTCATCTTTCCCACTTGATCATTGCAGGCTACATCAGAGAAATGCACATCAAACTCATACAGAGATGCCAGTTCATCCTTGTTAGATTGGCTATTATATATGAAAAAGATAGCAAGAATTGGCCAGAAACCCTTGTACATTCTTGGTGGCAATGTAAATTGGCACAGCCATTATGGAAAACAGTATGAGGGCTCCTCAAAAAACAAAAAATAAAACTACTATATTAGTTAGCAATTTCAATATTGCATAAAGGAAATAAAATCACTATCTTGAAGACATAGCTGCAATCCTATGTTCATTGAACGATTCACAATAGCTAAGATGTAAAAGCAATCTATGTGTGCATCAGTACATAAATAGATGAAGAATATATGCCACACCTACACAATAGAATTTCATTCAGCCATAAAAGAAGGAAATCCTGCAGTTTGCACAACACTGATGATCCCAAAGGATATTAAACCAAGCGAAATAAGTGACACAGAGAGACAAAAACTGTATGATCTCCCTATACATAGAGTCTAAAAAAGTTGAGCTCAAAGAAACAGAGTAGTTGCCAAGGGCTAGGAATTAGCAGAAGTAGAAAAATTTTGGTTAAAGAGTATAAATTGTAGTTATAAAATAAATAACTTCAGTGGATCTATATATGCATATGCTATGTTAACTATAATTAATATTGTATTGTATACTTGAAAATTGCTAAAAGAGTAGAACTTATGTGTTTTCAACATGTACACATATACACAGACACACATACAATTACTATGTAGGGAAAAGAATGTATTAACTTGATTGTGATAATCATTTGACAATGCATATGTCTATCAAGTCATCAGTTGTACACTTTAAAATATATATAGTTTTATTAGCAAATTATATTGCAATAAAACTGGAAAAAATAGGGTGGCACCTGTGGCTCAAAGTGGGAGGGCACCGATCCCATATGCTGGAGGTGGTGGGTTCAAACCCAGCCCTGGCCAAAAACCACACACACACACACACACTAAATAAATAATCGATTATAAAAAAACTGGAAAAAATAAAGTTAGAATGCATTAAAAATAAAATTTAAATATCTTTCAGTGATGCAAAAACTTTTGCTAAGATTTTTTTTTTTTATTGTTGGGGATTCATTGAGGGTACAATAAGCCAGGTTACACTGATTGCAATTGTTAGGCAAAGTCCCTCTTGCAATCATGTCTTGCCCCCACAAAGTGTGACACACACCAAGGCCCCCCCGTCCCTCTTTCTGCTTTTCCTCCCCCCCATAACCTTGTCATTAATTGTTCTCATATCAAAATGGAGTACATAGGATTCATGCTTCTCCATTCTTGTGATGCTTTACTAATAATGTCTTCCACTTCCATCCAGGTTAATACGAAGGATGTAAAGTCTCCATTTTTTTTAATAGCTGAATAGTATTCCATGGTATACATATACCACAGCTTGTTAATCCATTCCTGGGTTGGTGGGCATTTAGGCTGTTTCCACATTTTGGCGATTGTAAATTGAGCTGCAAGAAACAGTCTAGTACAAGTGTCCTTATGATAAAAGGATTTTTTTCCTTCTGGGTAGATGCCCAATAATGGGATTGCAGGATCAAATGGGAGGTCTAGCTTGAGTGCTTTGAGGTTTCTTCATACTTCCTTCCAGAAAGGTTGTACTAGTTTGCAGTAAAAAGGCTGCAAACTAGTACAACCTTTTTGCTAAGATTTTTATAGGGTAAAACAAAAAATATCCTGGAGATTATTATTTCAAGTATCTCATTACGATCTGAGACAAATTTCTCTAAGTATTCTCTTAAATTCTATATAGAATTTAGAAAATAATACCAGTATTATATAATTTATAATAAACATAAAAATAAATTCAATGAGACATAAACTAAATACAATAATTGCTTGTTATAGACAGTGAGCAAATTAGTACACTGTTGTTTTTACACCCAAGAATAAATTTGCAGTGATAGAAATGCATTTAGAAAATATTATTGAATTATTTTATTATTTCATTTCCATATATCATTTTAATAAACCTCACTACTTTTAGAGCTAGCATTGTCTGTTTAAAACAAGTACACATAGCTATGATTTTTACAAAAATACGTGATTGATATGACTCTGATTATTAAGACAAAGGAATAAAGCAGTTGGGAAATTATATTCCAAATTAATCTACCTGGACTAATTAGTGAAGAAAAATATACTATTTGAAAAACATTGTCAACAGAAATTAAAGACTTAACATGAAAAGTTTTGACTGAAATCTTTAAAAAATACAGAAATAGGGCCCTTGAGAATAGAATTGTAGAATAATCAAGGTCAAATTAAATTCAGAGCTAAATACAGAAATAATATTGAGATATTATTAGCTCTGTTCACAGACCAAATAAGATGGCCTTAATGATCCCCTCAGCTTCATTAAATTTTATAAAGGTTTCTTTCTGACTATAGGCCATGACCTCCCCTTTTCTTAGAGCATTTACTTTAGAGAACTTGCAGTTGTAAATTCTTTCTCTGGCTCTTGCAAATTTAAATCTTCTACAAGCCAGGAATGTTGGTCTCAAGGACCCAAGAGCCATACTTTTAAAATGTAATCATTGAAAACCAGTAATTCTATCTTCTAGTCTCTGTGAGAAGGCAGGAGACTAACTTCCAAATCAACAATTAGTGAATACATACAGTCTAATCCCTTCAACTTGCTCCAATACTTTTCTTCTAGTTCACTAGAGTGTTTGACATTTCTCCCTCCTTGTATTTCAATGGAGTTTAATGACATCTCTCTCCCAAATTGCAGTAGTCTAGTATAAAGTTTTCCTTTAATTTCCTATTTAATTTACTCAGTCTAAATTTTATTATACATTTACTACTTGTTCAACATAAACTTGAAAGTTAGTGTAAATGAAAGGGTTACATGTATTTGTCTTTAAGCTGTGTACTGAATCTTGATTTGACAAGCTGGAAAAGTTGATATGATAGGCTGGTAGATTGATAAGTAGATGATAGAGATAATGAGGTAGGGGAAAGGAACAGAAGTGGACTCTGCCCCAGTGACTCTGTGCAGGCATTATCCAGGCAGTTTGAGAAGTATGAAGCTACTAATTACATCCCCCCTGCAGCAGATGTTCCTGTTACCTAAATGCCTACGATGCATTTTGAACCTACGTAGTAACCTTATAACTTCCTTGACCTTCGGTTGTCTTTGAGATAGGGGTGTGGAGGCAGGGGATGCACCAAGGGCATGACCTTCCCTGAATCATGAGATTTTCACATGCACACAAGCCCAAAGATTATATAAAAGGAATGCCAGAAACTGAGTCATGTGCTCAGTTTTGGGGACACTAGTCCTCCGAGTCTCCTGACCACTTCCTCTTTCAACTGCTACTGAGTGTCTTTTTGTCTGTCTTGGCTCCTGCTACAATATCAATGTTATAGAACAATTTTAATGTAATAAGTTAACTAACAAAATACATAAACATTTTCATATTTTCTTCCTATTTGTGCATTGAAATGTAATAATATTGTTGCTAGAATTTCTCTCTTTGCTGAATATTAGGTCTTGGTGATATAGGATTTCCCCACTCCAGGCTGGACAGGGATCCCCTCATTCTCTAGGCCCAGGTGAGCTCAGAAATCAGACCCCTGTCTCTAGGTACAAACAAGTTGCCCTTTCTAGGCCACATTTTCTGGGCTCTAGCAAGGTCATGAACAAAACAGTCTGAAATGTTTTGGGTGGATCCACCTCAAGTAGGGAAGACACACCCTAATCCCTTCTGTGAGACAAAAACTGCAAAGACCCAATAATCTTGCCCCAGCATAGTGGCTGTATTCATTCATTGGTTAATACACTCGTTAAGTTTGTAATGGTGTTTTTTCACCTACCAAGTCCTGGCTAAAATGGGGAGGTGCCTAGACAAAGGGCCCATGTGGGAGACTTCCGACTTGGGTCTTCCCCTTTGCCAAGGTGATTTTCCTCTGGTGCTTTCTTACTCCTTCTGTGTATTCCTTTCTATCTAATAAAATCCTGTCTTACCACTGATCTGTGGTTTGTGGGTCCATTTTCTTCGAATCCCTAAGACCAAGGACCTACCGAAGAAAGAAATTTTGGTAACATCGGGGTTCAAAGAATGAAACCATAGAGCACATGAAAGAGTGACAGGTAGAGTTTATAGACAGGGAAAGATTGATAGAAAGGTTGAAAAAGAGGGGAAACAGAACCTCCAGCGGCACAGGGTGTGATCCAAGTGGGCAGCCCCTCAAGTCTTCAGGCTAAGGGGTTTAAATTCTACTTTGCCAACCCTGCAGACAGAGGCTTTTGGGGAAGTATGCCATAATTGGTTAGAGGTCTGTGGGCAGAAAATAATCCTAAAGTAATTTTAACATTAAGCTTAGGAATTTTGGTTTTGGCAGTTCTTGCTTCAGGCAAGAAATTATGTGTGTTCCCTGCTCAAGGAAGAACTGCCAGATCCTTTCAGGCTGCTTTGTCCATAACCTTACTAAAATGGGGCTAGAAAAAGGTTTTTACATATAGTGGGAGTTCTGTGATGAGACTGATTTCTGAATTCACTCAGGCCTAGAAAATGGAAGGGGGCAGTTCCCCTTGTCCAAACCTGAATAGGGGAACCCTGTATCAATACACATTCAAAAGGTTTTCCATTATGTGTGCAGTAGAAACAGACAATACAAACACAAATAAAATTCTATTCTTATTATAATAATTTTTACTTCATTTAAATATTTTCATAAAGAAAAAATAAGCACATTATTAAGGTTTAAAATCATGAGGTAATTTTTTTTATCATGCAGAATGTAATTTCAGAATATCAAGTTGGCAATTATCTTTTCTGGATTCTTGGTGTGCTGGTGGCTAAAGAATTACCAAATACACTGAAAAGCAAGGTAAGTGGGAAACCAAGTTTTTTGAGGGAGAACAAGATATGTAGGTTTATAGCACAAGAGTAAGATACGTTTGCCATATATAATGAATCTGATTCTGGGGATGGTCTAGAATCTTGTTTTATAGTGTCTAGATTGGGCTCTGCTTACAGCTCCAAGGTCACCATCAAACAACTTTGATGGCCAGTTAATGACATGATAATTAGCCTTCGGTTACTCTAGATCACTTTCACATTCTATAATTCTTTATTCTATTGTTCTTGGACTGCCTGGCCTATGGGATGAAGAATTTCCACATTGGCAGAGTATTCCTCCTTCCACCAAAAGTGGCAGTTGCATGGGATAAGATCAAAATGAAGGAGCACTAAGTTAGGGTACTGGGTCTTTCCATTAGGTGTGCAATTGCTTAAGGCAACACCAAGGCAGGACACCCACCTTTGTCCTTAGGTGAACTGGAGGTCCTATCTGTTAGGTGGATAGGATCTCCTGCTTTTCTAGGCATAAGGGCACCCTTCTTTTGTGCCATTTCAAGCAACTTTCCTATCTGGAAGAAAGAAGAAAGCCAGCATTCCATGTTGGTGTAGTCCCATCCTTAATCCTATCATAAGCAACGGCTGTACCTGAGAAGGAGGGAATTCTTTATCAATCTGAGTATCCTCACCTGCTCCATGTAGGCTTTCAAAAAGGGAGCTGTCATATACAGATGGAATTGAAGATACCTGTTGACAATTTAGTTATATCCTATACTTCCTGAGAGCATTCCCCAGGCTAGGCCTATAAAAGGTAACAATCCAAGAGAGTCAGTGAATAAGATAATGCGTCAGTCAGTGTCTCCCCACTCCTGGAAACAAACTCTTTCTGTTTTGTAATGAAGAGTTACTTACGTGAAATTGCTTTAGGTCTGTGGTGATGCAATCATATTGGCCCTGGTGGTGGTTGTGTGCTTGTGTTATATTTCTCCTAAGGAGAAGAAGAACCAGGATAATAGGACTAGGAGGCAGAACTTGACCCTTTGGAGTGTCTGGTCATTCTTTGGCCAACAGCACATTTAGAACACAGGGCAGACTGCCACCCTGACATATCTACTTAACGAGACTACAGTGATAATAGTGCTATTCAATATAGTTTTCTCCTCGGTAGCCCTATGAGTTTTGTGTTTTATGATTAATTGTTTATAATTTAGAAGATATTTCTTGTTGTGTGCTTGTGTTATATTTCAAGTTGTATTATTTGAACTGACTGAGTGAAATGACTTACTCACCCATTATATGGTCACAGTAAATATTTGTCAAACTTTTTTCTATTATTTTGTACATATTTTGCTTGGCCTACTCATTTTATACTATATAATTTTTAAAGTACCACATTTTAAATCAAAATGTTTTATATATAAAATGACAAAAATTATCAACTTTTCCCAGTTAATAGAAAAACAACAGTTGTTGTTATTTAAAAGGAGGGAATAATCAATTGAATTACCCAGATTGTTGCAGAGAATCAGTATGCTGAAACTGTTATGCCTTCAGTAGTTAGACCTTATTCTTTCTCTCACAAATCAGCATTAGGATGCATTTGAAAGGAAAAGATGTCAGTATAAGAACAACTAAAATTCCCTTTAATGCTATTACTAAAAATAACCGCAGTGGGACCTTGAGACTCTGTCTCGAAAACGAAATAACAATGGCACATATTTTAAGAATTTTGGGGGGAAATGTAATTGTGGTATGAAAGAAAATAAAATCTTAAGCCCTCCAAAAGACTGAATGAACCCCCTTTTGGCCAGTGGGATCCCAGAAAACCTTAAAGCTGAGTTGCCAGCCATGAGGAGAAGGGAGGTCAGACATGGTTTGTCTTGGTTTCTTCATTGAGTTTTAGTAAATATCCAGTGGTTTGTTTCTGATTAACAGACTTCATTATCCTAGCTTAAACATTCCAACATTTTAAACAAAGCTTTGTTTCTTTAACCAACTACAAATCAAAGAATCTTTAAACCCAACTGTAACCTCTAAGTCCCACACTTAGAAACGTCCCATTATTCTAGTTGAACCAATGTTCAACCTCCATGTGTTGACATAGAATTTTATGTGTAATTTCTGTCTCCAAGAATGTGTGAAACCACACTGTAACCCAGCTGGAGGGGGTGTATTTTCTCAGGACCTCTTAAGAAAGTCGCACATATTTGGCTCAAGTAAATCTCTTTAAATTGTTTTACAGAGGCCTCACCTACATTAACAGTAGTGTTCCTCACAATTGGCTTTTATTATTAATGTAACACAGGACAGCTTTATTAGCATAATAGGATTTCATATAATTTTTGGTACTGTAAAAATTTATAGAAAGCAAAAAATAATCCTTTAGTTTTTTCTCTCTTCTCTTTCTCTCTCCCTCTTCTTCTCTTCCCTCCTTTCTAAATTTTGCCTCCTGTTAGACCATATAAGCATTGAAATAGTATGAAGAAAAACCACAGAAAAGATCATTTTAAAATATCAGTGATAATCCATATTACATTCCAGATCATTCTAGAAACACAGAAATACTGAACTGACTATTGAAAAAAAACAAAACAAAACAGATGTGGATTCAGCTATGGGAGAACTTATTTTGCTTTTAGAAGGAAGGTATAAATACCGAATTTCAAATATTAAGAGGTCATGATAATCTTTATAGTAAGTCAAGCATACTTAGCTAAAAGTTTAGAAATCTGGTGAAGGTCAATTAGGGGCATTTATAAGGAACACTTGAAATCATGTAAATAACAATATTGTGATCCCAGTGTTCTGAAATTAGAACATAGTAATCTAATGGCTGTGAGAATGATGGAATTGGTCTCATGACAAACTCTGTCCTAAAAATCATGGAGGAGAGCTGCAAGAGGAAAGTATATTTCTAGTGAGTGAGCTCGGTAGCTAAATTTACACATATGGCTAGTCTATTGTACGAGTAATAAATGTCAAATATAATTATGAGAACACTAATTTCTTGTTTTTACAAGGATTTATGACAAAGGACCATTATTGCAATAAAATATTTTGACAAAATTACAATGAATAATGCCTAATTCAATAATTTCTATTTGGTTATAAGCACTTAGAATTCAGAAATTGAAAATGAAATGAATATTCTTTGGAAGATGTTTATACACTGCTTAAATGAAACTATAATTGAGACTAATGACAATAACAAAGGGAAAAAGTCATGTAAGAAAGCATTAAGGGGCTGGAAGAAAAAAAGACAATGTGAGTTAAAACATGGAACATCTTCTCCCTAATATTTCTATTCTAATTCTTACTTCAATGTGTCCGTGACAAATCTCTCAGTATATATGCATTATAACCTAATATTTCCATTAATATTTTACCTATGTAATATTTCAAGAAAATTAGAATATAGGGGACACAGCTCTTCATGCAGAAGCAGATGCTAGAGAAGGCAAGATCCTGACACTGTGCCTGACAGTGTGACTGCTTGAGGATTATTTTCAGACATTGAAACTCAATTCAAATTGTCCTGCTGGCTAAGAAACTTGTTTAGAATGGAGAGAACCACTTTATTCTTCTAATTTCTCCCTGTGGAGATAAGAACCTCCATCTTACGACTATTCCGCCAATGAATTTTTATTTTGAAAGCAGTAGTTTTCCTTTTCACTGGTCCTCAAGTGCAGAAGTATTTTGCTCCAGACTTCTCCATACCCTGAGATGCACTCATAATTGATTTAGATGGTAAGTTTTGGGACCTTTCAATTGATTACATTTAGATGAGTTTTTTTTTTTTTTATTTATAGGTGATGCTGAATTAAGAGTTTTGAGGATTTTAGGATTAGGTGAATGTGAGAAACTCATGAAATTTGGAGTTGGTGCAGAGGATAGACTCTTATGGATTGAACTTTGTCATCCAAAAGATATATTGAAGTACTAATCCTTCATATGTATAAATTGACCTGTTTGAAAATAGAGTCTGAGCATATGTAATTAAACATGTCAAGATAAAAGAAGCCTGGATTTAGGGTTGTTCCTAAATCCAATGACTTATGCTGATATGTGCCAGCAAGAACTATAGAATATGGCACATTTTCCAACTAAATTGAAATATTCCTTTTACCATATGTACTTAGATATATTAATGGACTTTCTAGTCTAGCCTACTGATTTATTTATTTGTAATTTTGCCAAAATCTTTGCATTTTAAAGGCAATATACTTGTAATTATATGTAGTACATGAGCAGGCTCATTCTCCCCAAATATTCTCTGTTATTTCATTATTCTTGAATGTGTCAGGTATTTATTTGCCACTTTAGGGTCAAATTCATTTTTCCAAACACCAAAACAATGAGATTTATATTTAAATTCAAACACTGTGTATGTTAATGTGGAAAATATTGACATTTTATGGCATCCATTTTTCTTAAACAGTAAAAGCTGTTTTTAATTTATCCTTTCTGTATATATGATTTGATAATTTCCTTTTTGTAAGTCACATGGACTTAAATTTTTTCATAGCATGAATATATAGAAATGTTACAGGTAATAATCACTTTCTATTTATAACTAGTAAATGTAAGCAATGAGAGTGATTTCAGATATTTCAGTTTATTTTTATTTACTAAGCCATTATTACTAATAGTCAAATCATTTGTATTTGCTAAAAGGTAATAAACATCACTTTGTATTCAGATACACAGTCAAATTTTCTATTAAATGGAATTTAATTTCATTCGTATTGGTAATATTTTCTGCAGTTTTTTCCAGAATCCCTAAAATATTTAATATCATTGAAATCAAAAATCACCCTTCTCAACTTTATTGTTTTAATAAAATGTTTAAGCAACAATATATTCAATAATTTTTATTTTTATTTATTTATTTTTTATTGTTAAATCATAGCTGTCTACATTAGTGCAATCAAGGGGTACAATGTGCTGGTTTCATATACAATCTGAAATATTCTCATCAAACTGTTCAACGTAGACTTCATGGCATTTTCTTAGTTATTGTATGTAGACATTTGTATTCTGCATTTAGTAAGTTTTGCCTGTACCCATTCTAAGATGCATGATAGGTGTGGCCCCACCCGTTATCCTCCCTCCACTATAATCTCCCCCCTCCCTTCCCCTTCCTTGGCCCCTTCCCCATAGTCTTGTGCTATAGTTGGGTTATAGCCTTCAGGTGAAAGCTATAAATTAGCTTCATAGTAGGGCTGAGTACATTGGATACTTTTTCTTCCATTCCTGAGATACTTTGCTAAGAAAATTTTATAGATAACCTTCAACATATCCCCACTTGTAGCTAGTTGAATATTTTAATGTACACATATTTTTTCTTTCTGAATGTAAATAAGTACTTTTCTTAATGTTGTATTTATAAGTTCTAGAAATAAACCCTGTTTAAATGCTGATTATTAGCTCTCTTGTAATTTGTGCTAATAAAATGTTTGAATCATTACATACACAATACACCCTTCATATTTATATTCTGTATTATTTTTCAAAGGTTTTGGTATGGTAGTTTTACTAGATGTATTTATTATTTTAGGGCAAATAAGAAAATCCATAAATCCCGCTTAACTATCCTCTAAATTCAGATTCAAGCTTATGTTTCAAAATGCACACTAAAACTGTGGCCACTATCAACACAGAGAAAAGAGAAAATATGAGGAAGTAACTATTAAGTTCCTCACTCCCGTGTAACACAAAAGACTCTCAGATACACCTTTATTGCCCAGAATTTAGTTACATAGTCATAACAAATACTAAAGAGGCTGAATAATGTAGCTATTAGTAAGTGACCATATGTTCAGCTAAAATATTAGGGCTTCTATTACTAAGAAATTAGCAAACATTCTCTGTCCTAGTGCTTTTTTTAAACTTCAAAAGTCCTTGTGCACCTTTGTTTCCACATTTATGGAGTAGAATACACCCAAGTATCTCCTAAGGAAGATGATGAAAAACTGTCATATAAATTCTGCATCCTAGGCAAATATTAAGATCTGTGGGTGATATCCAGCTACCAGTACTTTCTGGGTATAGATATTTTTATCATTGGAGATCTCTGACTCAAGGATATTTCATGTAACACCAATATAAATGCATTTCTCAAAAATTGAAGTTGCATATTGAAAGTTAATATGATCAAACTTTAATCTTACTCTGGCAGCACAATTGCCTAATTTTTACATATATGCAACAAGAAAGTGTCCTTATTGTTTTATTCTGTTGTTTATAATTTTATGAGATGTCAGCTATTAGTATTTTTTTTTAGATCTCTTAACTCATTAGGAGATAAAATGATTATATTTTGAGTTAATAATTCATTTTCAATTGCATATGTGCACTGAACACTGCTGTTATGACAAACCAATATACAGCAATAGTCCTATAAGGTTAAAATGGAAGTGAATAATTCCTATTGCCTGAAGAGATCATAGCACAATTCATTTTTCACAGGTTTGTAGTGACACCAGTGTTAACAAACCTGTTTTGCCAGTTGTACATACTCATAAGCATAGCACATTTAATTTTGTGTAGTGCATAATATGTGATGATGATAATCATAAACAATTATGCCACTGGTTTATGAATTTAATATACTATATTTAAACTATTTTTGTATAAATTTAGAGGGTACAGATGCAAGTCTGTTACATGCATAGATTGTCTAGTAGTCAAATTAGGACTTCTAAGATATCCATTACCCTTGTAATGCATATTGTTCCCATTCAGTAATTTCTAACCATCCATCCCCTTGCTATTCTCTCTTCCTTCTGAATATCCAATGTCCATCGTTCTACACTCCAGGTCCTCATGTACACTCTATGTATGCATTATCTAGTTTCAACTTACAAGTGAGAATGTGCTGAATTTGACTTCCTTTGTTATTTTGCTTAAGATAATGGCTTTCTTTCTTGCTGCAAAAGACACTATTACATTTTCTATGGCTGCATGTAATTCTATTGTGTCTATATAGCACATTTTTCCTATTCAATAATTCACCCAAGGACACTTAGGTTTATTCCATATGTTTCCTGTTATGATTAGTACAATAAACATATAAGTATATTATATGCTTTTGTCATTATTTTGGAGTGTACTTCTTCTACTTCCTAAAAATAAAGTTAATTTTAAAACAGTCTTAGGTAGGTTCTTCAGGAGTTGTTCCATAACCTTGTTATCAAAGATAAATAGCTATAAGCACAAAATTTCCTCCGAATATCTTCCAGTGGGATAGGATGTGAAGGTTGAAGGACGACAGTGATATCTATCATCTTGATTCTGTTTAGGCCTTGACAAAAATGCTTAAAAAGAAAAAAATGAAAAAGGCATAAAAATTAATATCTTTATTAGAATAAAGATATAAGGAAAGAAAATATATTTAATATAGATATAAAATAAGATTGTATCTTAAATGTTATTACAGAAGAATCAAAACATTCAAAATATTTAGGGGATGGGGCAAAATGGTCAACAAGAGCCAGCTTTCCACAGAGGCTCCTGTCCAGAAGGATACTTATAGGACAGAAGTTTAACAAGTAAGCTGATGGTTTGGAGCTGAGCCAAGAGAGAAAGTTGAAGAACACGCATCAACCCTGCTGAAATGAGCTGTGACCCCGAGAAAACAAACAATAGGTACAAAATCCATCCCCGAGAGGATGAGAGTCCCTTCCCCCATGAGAATGGCTCACAGTATACTTTCTACAAACAAGTGAGCAGAGTTCTGATATCCTCCTATTTTATCCCATGGGAGAGACCCCCTAAAAACTGAAACTCCTTTCCCAGAGAGGACACACTAATACTAGTGGCACTCTCCTGCCAGGCATAAAACTGTATAAATTCTCTACCTGCAGTTCTGAACTCCCAGAATTCCCTTCTACTCTCACTCTGAGGTCTAGAAGCCTGTGCCCAATGGAGTCCAGATTCTGGGGAATTTTTTTGAGAGTGTGGACTAGGCATGGGCTGTTGCAGGTCTGTGCTGATTCTGTGACATGGGGGTAAAGAGAGGACTGTGGACTGAGAGGGAGAAGCATGCCCCATGGTACAGAGCAGCAACAGCATCAGTGGTGGAAACAGTAGGGCTCACACCCCTGGGGATATGTGGAAAGACATCCACTGTCTCTCTTGGCAACCAGTGGCAACCATTGACGGAATGGATCTGGGACAGAAAGGCAGGGCCTTTGAGTAAAGTGTATGCCTGAGAAAGTACCTGCCTGGGCAGGGCACAGTGGGAACGGAGGCTAGAATACATACAGAGACAGCATACTCCCAGGAGGGCTTGAATCAGAAGTGCTGCTTTAGTGAGCCTAAGAAGCACCTGGCCCCCAGGGGAACATAGCTGAGACTAAAGAGGTGGGGCAACTGCACCAGCCCAGGGAGAGGTAAGAATTGAGAGCTGAGCATGAGCTCTAACCATGCTCACCCCAACACAGAGTAAGCCGAGACAGAGACACCAGCTCCGTGAGAAATGGCAAAATGGCAATGGCACAGGGAGGAGCTGAGCTGCAGTTTCTGTGAACTCAAACAGAGCCTTGCCTGTAGGGGAATATAGCCAGGATAGAATCACTAATTCTGCCAGAATATAAGTGGCAGCAACATCAATCTTGGGTGGGATGGCAACTGAGTGAACCACTGCAGCTTCCATTAAGCACCCAAGGTTGTAAGGTTTCAGGTCCCCCTGCCAGCTGGTGACAGAGTGCAGCAGTCTGGCCACGGAGACATAGAGTCCCTGTGACTCAGGTAGGAACAAATCCCTGGAGCATCTGCTCATTGGATGGAATTGGGTCACAGTCCTGTTGGGTTATCAGTGACTGGGTGTGACAGAGGTTTAAGGTGGGAAAGGAGGCATCAACCTTCCCAGACTAATTCATTTGCTGGTGGGTCCTTCTGACACCACGGAACATCAGTACAAGTCATACTCGAGTTGTGAGCAGACTCCTTTTCTAATTGCTGGAGACCTTTTGAACTCTCCCACTTGAGACTGGATGCTGACTGGGACAACTGATTTGGAACTCTTGACCTGGGCCAATCACCTGAGGATATCCAAAGTGATACCCTGGATGTGTGGTTGTGGGAAGCTTTGATTTTTTCTATTTCCAGTTGTTGCCCATGGGATTTAGTTGCTGGTATTTCTCCACAGCTGAGACTTCAACCCAGAGTTACTGATTTTCTAGAAGTGGACAGAGACCAGCTGAAAACAAGACAGAGCCACTTAGCTCCCCCACACCAAGCAGATTTCCAGTGTCTCAGGCCATAGCACTGTACAGGTCCTTTGCAAAGTTCTACGGAAAAAGGTACAGACACCAGTCCCAGCTCTTGATCAAAGGGCTGATTAATCCCTACTCCAGGAGCCACCAACCCAACTTCACCTTAAATGCTCATCTAGCCAATTGTGTAAAATAATCATGAGGCAGAATCAGCGGAAAAACTCCAACAAAATGAATAATCAGAGTAGATCAACTCCCCTAAGGAACCACGTGGTAGATGCACTAGAAGATCCCATTCATAAACAAATGGCTGAGATGTCAGAAATTGAATTCAGAATTTGGATTGCAAATAAGATTAATAGAATGGAGGTAAAGTTAGAATTAGAAATTCAAGGAGCATTTCAAAGATGTCTCAAGAATTTAATGAATTCAAAGACAAAATCACCAAAGATTTTGATATCCCTCAGTAATAGAATGGAGCAGGCAGAAGAAAGGATTTCTGACATTGAAGATAAAGCTTTTGAACACTCCCAAATGGTCAAAGGGGAAGAGAAGTGGAGAGCAAAAATGGATCATTCTATCAGAGAGCTCTAGGATAATTCGAAGAAAACTAATATTCACCTTATAGGAATTTCTGAAGGCAACAAGGTGGCTTCAAAAGACCCAGATACTCTAGTACATTAAATAAACAAAGAGAACTTCCCAGACATGCCAAGAGACTCTGAAATTCAGATATCAGTTTTAGAACCCTGGCATGACTCAATCTGAATAAGACATCTCTAGGCACATTATAATTAACTTCACCAAAGTTAATATGAAGGAGAATATTGTGAAAGAAGACAGATGTAAGAAAACAATAACCTACAAGGGGAAGAATATTAGAATGACTACAGATCTCTCTGCTGAAAAATTTCAAGCTAGAAGAGGTGGCCATTGACTTTTAATCTCCTAAAACAAAATAACTTTCAACCCAGGATCCTGTATCCAACTAAACTGAGTTTCATTTATGATGGAGAAATTAAATACTTTAATGACATTCACATGTTAAAGAAATTTGCCATAATTAAACCAGCACTCCAAGATAATCTCAGACCTATCCTCCATAATAAACAGCGCAATCCTCTATCACCAAAGTAAACTCACTCAGAATTTTTTGATCAAATTCCAACTTCCACAGGGGCGAAAAGATTAAAAATATCCACTGGACTTTCGAAAAACTTAATACCCAAAATAGCATGAGGAGATTTTAATTATTAACATTTATGCACCCAATCAGAATGCACCTCAATTTATAAGAGAGACTCTAACAGACAGGAGCAACTTGATTTCCTCCATCTCCATAATAGTCAAGATTTTAACACTCCTTTGGCAGTGTTGGATAGATCTCCAATAAGAATCTAAACAAAGAAATTTTAGATTTAAACTTAACCATTCAACATCTGGATTTAACAGACATCTACAGAACATTTCATCCCAACAAAACTGAATACACATTCTTCTCATCAGCCCACGGAACATACTCCAAAATCGATCACATCCTGGGTCACAAGTCTAACCTCAGCAAATTTTAAAAAATAAAAATTATTCCTTGCATCTTCTCAGACCATGATGGAATAAAAGTTGAACTCAGTAACAACAGGAATCTGCATACTCATTGAAAAACATGAGCACTAAATAACCTTAAGTGTCACAGACGAGATTAAGAAGGACATTACCAAATTTTTGGAACAAAATGACAATGAAGACACGAATTATCAGAACCTCTGGGATACTGCAAAGGCAGTCCTAAGAGGGAAATTGATAGCACAGCAAGCCTTCCTCAAGAAAACAGAAAGAGAGGAAATTAACACCTTAATGGGACATCTCAAGCAACTGGAGAAGGAAGAACATTTCAACCCCAAACCCAGCAGAAGAAAAGAAATAACCAAAATTCAGAGAAGAATTAAATGAAATTGAAAACAAAAGAATTATACAACAGATCAATAAATCAAAAAGTTGGGTTTTTGAAAAGCTCAATAAAATAGATAAACCTTTGGCTCACCTAACCAGAAAAAAAAAGAATAAAATCTCAAATTTCATCAATCAGAAATGACAAAAACGAAATAACAGACCCCTCAGAAATTCAAAACATCCTTAACGAATATTATAAGAAAATTTACTCTCAGAAATATGAAAATCTGAAGGAAATTGACCAATATTTGAAAGCACACCACTTACCAAGACTTAGCCAGAGTGAAGTGGAAATGATGAACAGGCCTATATCAAGTTCTGAAGTAGCACCAACTATACAAAATCTCCCTAAAAAGAAAACTAAGCAAAGAAATTTTAGATTTAAACTTAAGCATTCAAAAATTGGATATAACATATCTATAGAATATTTCATCCTAATAAAACTGAATACACAAACTTCTCATCAGCCCACGGAACATACTCCAAAATTGATCACATGTTGGGTCATGAGTCTAACCTCAGCAAATTTAAAAGAATAGAAATTATTCCTTGCAATTAGGGAAGAAAAGGCAATTAAGAATATCCATGTAGGGTCAGAAGAGATCAAACTTTCACTCTTCACAGATGGTATGATTTTATATCTGGAAAATACCAGGGATTCTACTACAAAACTCTTAGCAGTGATCAAGGAATACAGCAGCATATCAGGTTACAAAATCAACACTCAGAAATCTGTAGTCTTTATATATATCAGCAACAGTCAAACTGGAAAAACAGTCAAGGACTCTATTCCATTCACAGTAGTGCCAAAGAAGATGTAATATTTGAGAGTTTACCTGACGAAGGATGTGAATGATCGCTATAAAGAGAACTATGAAACTCTAAGGAAAGAAATAGCTGAAGATGTTAACAAATAGAAAAACTTACCATGCTCATGGCTGGAAAGAATCAACATTGTTAAAATGTCCATACTACCTAAAACAATATACAATTTTAATGCAATCCCTATTAAAGTTCCACTGTCAAACTTTAAAGATCTCGAAAAAAATAATACTTCATTTATATGGAATCAGAAAAAACCTCAAATAACCAAGACATGACTCAGAAATAAAAACAAACCAGGAGGAACCACATTACCAGACCTCAGATTACACTATAAATCGATAGTGATCAAAACTACATGGTACTGGCACAAAAACGGAGAGGTAGATGTATGAAACAGAATAGGGAACCAAAAGATGAACCCAGCTGCTTACCATTATTTGATCTTCCATAAGCCAATTAAAAACATTCAGTGGAAAAAAGATTCCCTATTTAACAAATGGTGCTGGGTGAATTGGCTGGCGACCTGTAGAAGACTGAAACTGGGTCCACACCTTTCACCATTAACTAAGATAGACTCTCACTGGATAAAAGATTTAAACTTAAGACATGAAACTATAAAAATACTAGAAGAAATTGCAGGGAAAACACTTGAAGAAATCAGCCTGGGCAAATATTTTATGAGGAAGACCACCCCCCCAGGCAATTAAAGCAACACCAAAATACATTACTGGGATCTGATCAAACTAAAAAGCTTCCACACAGCCAAAAACACAGTAAGCAAGAAAGCAAGCATACAGCCCTCAGAATGGAATAAAATATTTGCAGGTTATGTCTCTGACAAAGTTTTAATAATCAGAATCCACAGAGATCTCAAATGTATTAGCAAGAAAAGAACAAGTGATCTCATCTCAGGGTGGGCAAGGGACTTGAAGAGAAACTTCTCTGAAGAAGACAGGCAAGAGGCCTATGAACACATGAAAATTGCTCATTATCCTTAATCATCAGAGAAATGCAAATCAAAGCCACTTTGAGATATCATCTAACTCCAGTACGACTACCCCACATCACAAAATTACCAAACCAGAGATGTTGGCATGGATGTGGAGAAAAGGGAACACTTCTGCACTGCTGGTGGGAATGCAAACTAATAGGTTCCTTTTGGAAAGATGTTTGGAGATCACTTAGGGATCTAAAAATAGACCTGCTATTCGATCCTTCAATTCCTCTATTAAGTATATATTCAGAAGACCAAAAATCACTTTATAATAAATATATTCGCACCAGAATGTTTATTGCAACCCAATTCCTAATTACTAAGTCATGGAAGAAACCCAAGTACCCATCCACCCATGAATGGAGCAATAAATTGTGGTATATGTACACCAAGGAATATTATGCAGCCTTAAAAAAGATGGAGACTTTACTTCTTTCAGGATTACTTGGATGGAGCTGGAACTTATTCCTCTTAGCAAAGTATCTCAAGAATGGAAGAAAAAGTATCCAATGTACTCAGCTCTACTATGAAACCAATTTATCACTTTCATATGAAAGCTATAACCCAACTATAGCCCAAGAAGAAGGGGAAAGAGGAGAGGGAGGGGAGGCAGAAGAAAGGGTGGAGGGAGGGTAATTTGTAGGAATACGACTACAGTGCATTTCACGTGGGTACATGTTAAATTTACTAAGTGTATAGTATAAATGTCTTAACACAATATCTAAGAATGTGGTGAAGGCTATGTTAACCAGTTTGATGAAAATATTTCAAATAGTATATAAAACTAGCACATTGTACCCCATGATTGCATTAATGTACATAGCAATGATTTAATTAAAAAAATTTAGAAGTTTATATAGTAAAAAAAATCAAAGTAGCTAAGATTAGTTTATTATTGAAGAAAAAAAACCTTTAAAATTAGTTAAGTGTAGTTCAAGTGTACAGTGTTTTTAAAGTCCCCACTAGTGTACAGTAATGTCTTAGACCTTTACTGACTCAGTCCTTCACTGACTCACCAAGAAAAATTTTCAGCCAAAACTCCATTCATGGTAATGGAGAACACAATTTTTTACCTTTTATACTGTAATTTACTGTACTTTTTTGTATATTTAGATATGTTTAAATACACAAACACTTAGCTTTTTGTTATAATTGCCTGATACTTTATAATTTTCATATAGTATCAGGATAGATAGGTTTGTAGCCTAAGAGAATTATGTAGTCTCAATGTGTAGTAGGCTCTAACACATAGGTTTCTATAAGTTTATTCTGTTTCATATTTGTGCAACAACTACATTATCTAACAGAGTTCTCAGATTGTACTCTCATTTTAAGTGATGTACTGTATATCTGAACCATTTAAATAAAGAGAAGATTAAGTTGATTAAGACTAATTTTGATTTCCCTTACTATGGTAAAAGTACAAAAAATAACTAATTCTTTAAAATGTTTGCATTAAGCAGTTCAAAGAAATAAACTGGTTGTTTACTCAAAGTTGACAAGAAGTATTCCTTCCAAATTTGAATTTATGTCACTACAGAATTTTTTCAATGAGAGCAATTTGTTATATATCTTATTATTTTTCTATATTTTGATGCATAATTAAATGTTTTATCCTCTCTGATATTGCACAGAGATCTGCTTATATCTTCTATCATTTTCCAACTTAAAAAGTATATCCTTTCATTTGCATATACTTTTTAAATAATACAATTTTTAATATGTCTATCACTCAATACAAAGTGCACCTTTCCATTTGTCTTTATTTTTTTTTCTTTCATTCTGTTTTGGTTTCTTTTTTTTAGATTTACAGGCGGGACTATTCAGTTTTACTACATAGATACATAAAAGTGAAGGATGTGCTTTAAGACCCATCAACCAAATTGTGTACATTTTACCAAATAGACAATTTTTCCTTCCCCTTCCTGCCCTCTGACACTTTGAAGTCTCCAATGACTATTATTGCATTCTGTGTCTATGCATACCCCTTGTTTATTATTATGCTATTTCCACTTAAAAGTAAGAATGTGTAGTATTTGATTTTCAACTCATCTCTTCATGGTGAAAACCCTCAACCAACTAGGCACAGAGGAAACATACTTCAAAATTATAAAAGCCATAAGTGGAACACCCAGAGCCAACAT
Source organism: Nycticebus coucang (assembly GCF_027406575.1). Classification (NCBI taxonomy): domain Eukaryota; kingdom Metazoa; phylum Chordata; class Mammalia; order Primates; family Lorisidae; genus Nycticebus; species Nycticebus coucang. Next base: position 42,005,830 of record NC_069794.1, on the reverse strand, counting down.
CAGACTGAACGTGAAATAGTTGAAAGCATTCCTTCTAAGAATTAGATTAAGACAAGAACTCTCAGTTTCATGACTTTTCTTTTTGATGGCAGGTAAATTTTTATTATTTTTTCATTAGCTTTCAAGCATCCTATGTTATAAGTTGTAAAATAAGTACTTAATAAATTGGCACATGTATAAAACTGAGGTAATAAAGTATCATAGATAAACCATCACTTGCACACACCAAGGCCCCCTTCTGGGGGCAAGACATGATTGCATTAAGGACTTTACCTAACAAATGCAATCAGTGTAACCTGGCTTATTGTACTCTCAATGAATCCCCAACGACAAAAAAAAAAAATAAAAATAAAAAAACATCCTTTGTATTAACCTGGATGGAAGTGGAAGACATTATTCTTAGTAAAGCATCACTAGAATGGAGAAGCATGAATCCCATGTACTCAATTTTGATATGAGGACAATTAATGACAATTAAGGTTATGGGGGGGGAGGAAAAGCAGAAAGAGGGATGGAGGGAGGGGGTGGGGCCTTGGTGTGTGTCACACTTTATGGGGGCAAGACATGATTGCAAGAGGGACTTTACCTAACAATTGCAATGAGTGTAATCTGGCTTATTGTACCCTCAATGAATCCCCAACAATAAAAAAAAAAAAAGGAAAAAAAAAATAAATAAAAATAAACATCACTTGCAAAAGAAATCTATATTTATTGCTTGGAAAATGACAAAGCTAAATGGCACTGATTCTTGCATAATGTGCAATAGTCCTCATCCATCTTTTTGGAACCTGATGAAGAGTTCAATACACTCTTTCCAGGAGAAGTACAAGGCATTCCTTGGATTTAGAAACAGGATCTCCAGATTGCTGATATGATTAGAGAATAATCAAGGTCTTTCATAGAAGTTTTATATTCCAACATGGTATAGTAAGAAAGTTTTTAGAACATGAAAGTCTTTCTAATAAAACTATGATCTTCATTATTTTTTTCCAGTTCTCATAATTCTAGTATACAACAGTTTAATAGATTACAACTTTATTTTTTTAAGACAGAGTCTCACTGTGTCACCCTTGGTAGGGTGGTGTCACATCATAGCTCACAGCAATCTCAAACTCTTGGGCTTAAGCGATTCTCTTGCCTCAGCCTCCCATTAGTTGGGACTACAGGTGCCCACCACAACATGCGGCTATTATTTGTTGCAGTTGACATTGTTATTTAGCTGACTTGGGCTGGGTTCAAACCCGCCAGCCAATTATGCTGATTTGTTAATATTTGTATTTCCATAAGTATTAATCAAGAATAATAGATTTAGGTGGCAGGACATATTTTATTTTACAACAGTTGTTCAGAACACTAAAGGAAAAGTGCTATGAGAACAAATTGAATTTCCCAAAAGTACACGAATAATGAATCTTTTTGTTAAGAATGTCAAATCCAATTTAACATTACTGTTGCAGTGTAGTGCTCTTCAACATGTATGTATTTGGGGCCGCGTGCCAGCTACCTGGAGCAAATCCAATGCCTACTGAGTTAGAATCTGGCTTGCCTAAGGAATGATTCCAATGTATTCAAAAGTGAAATGCAACATAAACATCCTTCTGAATAGAGTTAAACTGTTTGAAAGCTCTTTGAATGATGAATTTTTGTTCATTTTCTAAGAGGTAATCATTTGCTTTATTTGGTGCTTATTTCAAGTTTCTTCTTCCTGTTCACTAAACATCCTTCCTCTTCATTAAACATCAATCTTTATTCACTCTACAGCACTGACAAACAATGTTTGGAACATCTGGAATTTTACTACCTGATAAAGTACCTATCATCACAAGTTGATTTATTTCCTTCATGCACATTTAACATTGTTTTTTCCCTCACACAATTGAAGAGGAAAAGAGTTTTCTGCAGTCTATACAAGTAAATATCATGAATATAAAGTTATCAATAACTGAAATGATCCTTCAGAGCAGTTGGAGAAAAAATCACAGATTTTGCATACTATCACACTATAAATACAAACAAAAATAAGTGATTGGTAATTCAAAACTAATGAGCTAAAATACTTTGAAAAACATTATAATATTTATAAAATTTATTCTAATTCTGAAACCCTCTTATCTTAAAATTCCTTGCAACTGTTTTAGAAAAAGAAATTGAGATTTGATGCTGCTGGAAACAATGTTTAAAATTATACATTCTTCTGTATATAGTATATTAATACCACTCTCACAAACCAACAAGCCTTTTATCAAAACTTGAAATCTAGACTCACTTCCTTCAAATACAAGTAGAGGAATAGAGTGAGTAAATATTAAGAATTTAAAAATTATTTTTTCCTGAGTTTGACTGTGCTTAATTTTTTAAGTGATAGTCCATTCTGGCCTAGTGCAGGGCTAGTCATAGAGTTCTTTTCTGGAGATTCACAAACATTATAGACTCAAAGTTATTCTAAAGCATTTATACAATGTGAAGAATGCCAGTATACCATCTCTGAGAAGGACACTAAAATCTAGTCAACTATTTGAGCAGTAAGATGTTATTTACTCAGTTTGTTTTTTTTTTGTAGAGACAGAGTCTCACTTTATGGCCCTCGGTAGAGTGCTGTGGCCTCACACAGTTCACAGCAACCTCCAACTCCTGGGCTTAAGCAATTCTCTTGCCTCAGCCTCCCGAGTAGCTGGGACTACAGGCTCCCGCCACAACACCCAGCAATTTTTTGGTTGCAGTTTGGCCGGGGCCGGGTTTGAACCCGCCACCCTCGGTATATGGGGCCGGTGCCTTACCGACTGAGTCAGTTTCTATTCAGAATATCAAAGTAGAGAATTACAGACGTGACTCTTTGGCTGAAAATATAGGCCATAACTATTATGGTCAATAATTCAAAACACTAGAATTCTAAGATTTTAATAATCATACTTTCAGTTTTCCAGCTTGAGATGTGCATTTTATGTAACAGCCTACATTGTGTGATATTATGGATAATGGGAAATATCCATAAATATCCACACAATGTCAAATAGCTCCTTCATATTGTTGAAATTATACCAAAGGTGAGGTCATATTATTAAAAATTCATGTAAGTAATTTTAGTTTAGTTCAGGCATGGTAAATTCCAAATAGACTGCAGACTATGAAATTACTGAATCCTTAGAGAATGAAAAGATATGAATCAAATTGGAATAAAAATAAAATAATTAAATGTAAAATATTGAAATCCAGTGTCTAATGCATAATAGATACCTCTAACCTTCGTGAACTTCAAAGGTTAGAAGTTCACAAAGGTTATTTTCTTATTTCTCTTATATTTTGCACTGGACTGACCTGATTCAAATAGTACATATTGTCAATAAACATGTATATAAAAGGGTACATTCATGCTGATTTATTCTTTGGAGTATATTCTCACAAAAATGTTGAATCAACCATTCTAAGATATAATGTCATGAGAAAATAATTGTTCAGTATTTTGCCTGCCAAAATCACATTACAATAAATACATGTGCATTTGGTCCTCTATTTTGAAATAACTTTATTTCCTGCAGTGAAAATGAAAAAAAATGTGGTTGATGATATCAGGTTTCAGGCTCACATTTTATATTGATTTGTCAGAATGAGCAGCAGTAACTACAGACCTGAGAGATCCTGCTGCTCTGCCCTTCTGGCTTCAAATAAGCCCTAAGATGAGGAATAAATAGTAATGTGAAAAAGCAGTCAGAGACTATATGGAACATCTACTGTATTTTCTCTAGTCCTAAACACAAGATTGTCTTTGGAATATTGAAGAATAAATAAAGAACATGTAAAAGAATTTAATTCATTGAATGCATCTTTCAATATTAGATATTCTGAAACAAATAATGAAAGTCTACATCAAACAAAACCTTTCTTCCTGCTACGTCCCAAATCATGAGAAATGTAATTTCCTGAACAAGTAATCTTAATCCAATGAAGATTTACTTTGGGCTTTTACTTTGTAAATGTAATTCACTTACCCAATATTAAATGTTACTGGGTTTAAACAGCAATGGATACATCAATGATTTATTAAAATGTCTTGAATATGTCTATTTTCTTGATTCTGTATTATGACATACTTTAAACCATAAAGCCAATCTTTGTAGCCTCATATCTGCATAAAACACAAAGATAATGGATTATTCACTGGCTATTTTCTCTTATGATGTCAATAAATCAATAACATACTTCCAATACTTTCCTGACTCCGAGAAATATTAAAATGCATAGTATAAAATTTGTTTCTCTTAATTCATTTAAGATTGTCACATTTTATATTATTGTAAATAAGGTGTATTTATAAGGTCAATAGAAGTGATTATAAAAGGATTTTTATTTTTTTTATTTTTATTTTTTTTTATTAAATCATAACTGTATACATTGATATGATCATGGGGCATCATATACTTGCTTCATAAACCATTTGACACATTTTTATCACAGTGGTTAACATAGCCTTTCTGGCGTTATCTCAGTTACTGTGCCAAAACATTTACATTCTACATTTACCAAGTTTCGCAAATACCCTTGTAAGATGCACCACAGGTGTGATCCCACCGATCCCCCTCCCTCTACCCACCACCCCCCTTCCCACTTCTCCCTATTGTTAAGTTGTAGCTGGGTTATAGCTTTCATGTGAGAGTCCCAAATTAGTTTCATAGTAGGGCTGTGTACATTGGGTACTTTTTCTTCCATTCTTGGGATACTTTAGTAAGAAGAATATGTTCCAGCTCCATCCATGTAAACATGAAAGAGGTAAAGTCTCCATCTTTCTTTAAGGCTGCATAGTATTCCATGGTATACATATACCACAATTTATTAATCCATTCGTGGATCGATGGGCACTTGGGTTTTTCCATGACTTAGCTATTATGAATTGGGCTGCAATAAACATTCTGGTACAAATATCATTTTATGTTGTGATTTTTGGTCTTCTGGGTATATGCCCAGCAGAGGAATTACAGGATTGAATGGCAGATCTATTTTTAGATCTCTGAGTGTTCTCCATATATCTTTCCAAAAGGAATGTATTAATTTGCATTCCCACCAGCAGTGCAGAAGTGTTCCCTTTTCTCCGCATCCACACCAACATCTCTGGTCTTGAGATTTTGTGATATAGGCTAGTCTTGTTGGAGTTAGATGATATCTCAAAGTAGTTTTGATTTGCATTTCTCTGATGATTAAAGATGATGAGCATTTTTTCATATGTCTGAAGGCCTTCCGCCTGTCTTCTTCAGAGAAGTTTCTCTTCAAATCCCTTGCCCAGCCTGCGATGGGATCCCTTGTTTTTTTCTTGCTGATGCGTTTGAGTTCTCTGTGGATTCTGGTTATTAAACCTTTGTCAGAGATATACCCTGCAAATGTCTTCTATTCTGAGGGCTGTCTGCTTGCTCTGCTTACTGTGTTCTTAGCTGTGCAGAAGCTTTTTAGTTTGATCAAGTCCCAGTAGTGTATTTTTGAAGCTGCTTCAATTGCCCGGGGGGTTCTCCTCATGAAATACTCACCCAGACCGATTTCTTCAAGGGTTTTCCCTGCATTCTCCTCTAGTATTTTTATAGTTTCATTTCTTAAGTTTAAATCTTTAATCCAATGAGAGTCTATCTTAGTTAATGGTGAAAGGTGTGGGTCCAATTTCAGTCTTCTGCAGGTTGCCAGCCAGTTCACCCAGCACCATTTGTTAAATAGGGAATCTTCTCCCCACTGAATGTTTTTAATTGGCTTGTCAAAAATCAAATAGCGGTAAGTAGCTGGATTCATCTCTTGGTTCTCTATTCTGTTCCAGATATCTACTTCTCTGTTTTTGTGCCAATACCATGCTGTTTTGATCACTATCGATTTGTAGTAAAGTCTGAGGTCTGGTAGTGTGATTCCTCCTGTTTTGTTTTTATTTCTGAGTAATGTCTTGGCTATTCGAGGTTTTTTCTGATTCCATATAAAACGAAGTAATGTTTTTTCAAGATCTTTAAAATATGACAGTGGAGCTTTAATAGGGAGTGCGCTGAAAGTATATATTGCTTTGGGTAGTATGGACATTTTGATAATGTTGATTCTTCCTAGCCATGAGCATGGTATGTTTTTCCATTTGTTAACATTTTCAGCTATTTCTTTTCTTAGAGTTTCATAGTTCTCTTTATAGAGATCTTTCATGTCTTTCGTTAGGTAAATTCCCAAATATTTCATCTTCTTTGGCACTACTGTGAATGGGATAGAGTCCTTAACTGCTTTTTCAATTTGAATGTTGTTGGTGTATATAAAGGCTACCGACTTATGAATGTTGATTTTGTAACCTGAGATGCTGCTGTATTCCTTGATCAGTTCTAGGAGTTTTGTAGTAGAGTCCTTAGTGTTATCCAGATACACAATCATATCATCTGCGAAGAGCGAGAGTTTGATCTCTTCTGACCCTATATGGATACCCTTGATCGCCTTTTCTTCCCTAATTGCGGTGGCTAAAACTTCCATCACAATGTTGAAAAGCAATGGAGACAATGGGCAGCCTTGTCTGGTTCCTGATCTGAGTGGAAATGATTCCAATTTAACCCCATTCAATATGATATTGGCTGTGGGTTTGCTGTAGATAGCCTCTATCAGTTTAAGGAAAGTCCCTTCTAGACCAATTTTCTTGAGTGTTCTGATCATGAAGGGATGCTGGATATTATCAAAAGCTTTTTCTGCATCAATTGAGAGAATCATATGGTCTTTGTTTTTTAATTTGTTTATGTGCTGAATTACATTTATAGATTTACGTATATTGAACCAGCCTTGAGACCCTGGGATAAAACCAACTTGGTCATGATGTATAATTTGTTTGATGTGTTGCTGGATTCTGTTTGTTAGGATCTTGTTGAATATTTTTGCATCTATATTCATTAGTGATATTGGTCTATAATTTTCTTTTCTTGTTGGGTTTTTTCCTGGTTTGGGGATCAGGGTGATGTTTGCTTCATAGAACGTGTTGGGTAGTCTTCCTTCTTTTTCTACCTTTTGGAACAGGTTGAGTAATATAGGTACTAATTCCTCTTTAAAGGTTTGGTAGAATTCTGACGTGAAAACATCTGGTCCCGGGCTTTTCTTTTTAGGGAGGTTTTGTATAGTTGATGCTATTTCTGAACTTGATATGGGTCTGTTCAACATTTCCACTTGATTCTGGTTAAGTCTTGGAAGGTGGCGTGCTTCCAAGTATCGGTCTATTTCCTTCAGATTTTCATATCTGAGAATAAAGTTTCTTGTAATATTCATTAAGGATTTTTTTGGATTTCTGATGAGTCTGTGGTTATTTCGTCTTTGTTGTTTCTAATTGATGATATTAGAGATTTTACTCTTTTTTTCCTGATTAGGTTGGCCAGAGGTTTATGTATTTTATTGACCTTTTCAAAAAACCAGCTTTTTGATTTATTGATCTGTTGTATTATTCTTTTGTTTTCAATTTCATTTAATTCTGCTCTAATTTTGGTTATTTCTTTTCTTCTACTGGGTTTGGGGTTGGAATGTTCTTCCTTTTCCAGTTGCGTGAGATGTCCCATTAAGTTGTTAACTTCCTCTCTTTCCGTTCTCTTGAGGAAGGCTTGTAGTGCTATAAATTTCCCTCTTAGAACTGCCTTTGCAGTGTCCCAGAGGTTCTGATAGTTTGTGTGTCATTGTCATTTTGTTCCAAAAAATTGGCGATTTCTTTCTTAATCTCATCTCTGACCCAGCTATCATTCAGCATAAGGTTATTTAACTTCCATGTTTTATATGGGTATGCAGATTCCTGTTGTTACTCAATTCAAGTTTTATTCCATGATGGTCCGAGAAGTTGCATGGAATAATTTCTATTCCTTTAAATTTACTGAGGTTAGACTTGTGACCTAAAATGTGGTCAATTTTGGAGTAAGTTCCGTGGGCTGATGAGAAGTATGTGTATTCAGTTTTGTTGGGATGAAATGTTCTGTAGATGTCTGCTAAATCTAAATATTGGATGGTTAGGTTTAAATCTAAGATTTCTTTGCTCAGCTTCTTTCTGGAGGATCGATCCAACACTGCCAAGGGAGTGTTGAAATCTCCGACGATTATGGAGCTGGAGGAAATCAAGTTACTCATGTCTGTTAGAGTTTCTCTTATAAATTGAGGTGCATTCTGGTTGGATGCATAGATATTAATAATTGAGATCTCATCATATTGAGTATTACCCTTAACAAATATGAAGTGACCATTCTTGTCCTTCCTTACTTTTGATGGTTTAAAGCCTACTGTATCTGCAAATAAAATTGCAACACCTGCTTTTTTCTGATTACCATTTGCCTGAAATATGGATGACCATCCTTTCACCCTGAGTCTGCATTTGTCTTTTAAGTTGTGATGTGACTCTTGTATGCAAAAAATATCTGGCTTGAGTTTTTGTATCCAGTCAGCTAACCTATGCCTCTTTAGAGGACAGTTTAAGCCATTCACATTGATGGAGAGTATTGTTAAGTCTGGTGGAATTTTGGGTATCGAGTTTTTCAAAGGTCCAGTGGACATTTTTAATCCTCTCGCCAGTGTGGAAGTTGGAGTTTGATCCGAAGTTTCTGAGTGAGTTTACTTTTGTGGTATAGGATTGGGTTGGTCATTGTGGAGGATAGGTCTGAGAACATCCTGAAGAGCTGGTTTACTTATGGCAAATTTTTCAACATATGAATGTCATTGAAGCATTTAATTTCTCCATCATAGATGAAACTCAGTTTAGCTGGATACAAGATCCTGGGTAGAAAGTTATTTTGCTTTAGGAGATTAAAAGTTGATTACCAGCCTCTTCTGGCTTGAAAAGTTTCAGCAGAGAGATCTGCAGTTATTCTAATATTCTTACCTTTGTATGTTATAGTTTTCTTTCGCCGGGCTGCTTTGAGGATCTTCTCTTTCATGTTAACTTTAGTGAAGCTAATTATGATATGTCTGGGGGATGACTTATTGGGGTTGAATCGTGCTGGGGTTCTGAAGCTGTCTGCTATCTGAATTTCAGATTCTCTAGGCATGTCTGGAAAATTTTCTTTCATAATTTCATGCAGAAGGGCCTCTGTGCCCTTGGAGGCGACTTCATCATTCTCAGAAATTCCTATAATCCTTATGTTGCTTTTTTTCGAATTATCTGAGAGTTCTCTGAGTGAGTGATCCGTTTTTGCTCTCCATTTCTCTTCCTCTTTGAGAGATTGGGAGCATTCGAAGACTTTATCTTCAATGTCAGAAATCCTTTCTTCTGCTTGCTCCATTCTGTTACTGAGGGATTCTACTGTATTTTTCATATCTTTGAGGGCTGTAAGTTCTTGCTTCAGTGTGTCTAAGTCTTTGGTGGTTTTGTCTTTAAATTCGTTAAATTCTTGAAACAATTTTTGAATTTCTCCTCGAATTCCTAATTCCATTTTATTAATCTTGTCTGCAATCCAAATTCTGAATTCGATTTCTGACATCTCAGCCAGTTGTTTATGAATGGGATCTTCAATCACATCTGCCGTATCTTTTCTTGGGGGGGGTTGATCTATTCTGGTTATTCATGTTACCAGAGTTTTTCTGCTGATTCCGCCCCATGTTTATTTTACTCCCTTTGGTTTTTCCCCTGGGGTTTTATCGAGGGCCCGTACAGTGTTGTGGCCTGAGAAACTGGGGCCCTGTCTGGTGTGGTGGAGTAAAGTGGTTCTGTCTTGCTTTCAGCTGGTTTCTGTTCGATCCTATTGCAACTTCTACTCTGGCTTGAAGTCTCAGCTGTGTGGAAAAATCAGCAATTAAGTCACCCCGCCTGCCCACCTCTGGCCCCAGTTGGAAAAGGAGAATCAAACCTTCCTACAATCGCACACCCAGGGCACCGCCTGAAAAGTCCTCAGTCTATTAGCCCAGTTCAAAAGGTCCAAATCAGCTGTCTCAATCGGCACTTGTCTCAGGTGGAAGGGTTCAAGAGGTCTCTGGGAACTGGATCACAGGGGCCTGGTGACTCCTCTGATACGGCTCACCCCAGTGCAGCGTGGAGTCAGGAGGAGCCACCCAGCAAACAGAGCAGTCTAGGAAGGTTGATGTATCCTTCCCCACTTTGCCCCTCCGTCAGACCCAGTCACTGGTATCTCTGCAGATGGCTAACCCAGTTGCCTGCAGTGAACAGACACTCCAGGGGTTTGCACCTGCCTGAATCACAAGGAAGTCTGCCAGGCCCCCGCAGACTGCCGCTATCTAGCAGGAGGAGATGGGGCCTGACATCTTTGAGTGTTTGATGCAGGTGATGGGAAGGAGGTGTTCACTCAGGCTTAGCCCCGTCCCTGATGGATGCTGCTAACAGAACAGAACAGAACAGACAACTTTCTGGGGTTCTGTCTCTGTTCCTGTCGAAATCGCCTACAGAAGACGGGCTGTTTTGAGTTCAAACGTCTTTGCTGCTGGAGATTTGCGTCCGAACACCTCTCTGGGTTGGCCCCGCCCTGGAAGCTTCCCAGGTTTGTGAGCCGTGTCAGGAAATCCCCCGCTCACCAGTGGCCTCCTCTGGTTGCCCAGGGAGACAGGGGGTGTGGCCTCAGAATATCCAGAAGTGAGCGTTCTGCCGTTAAAGAAAAAACGGCTGTTGATCTACCTCCAGGCAACTGCTGCTCTGGTGTGGGCACTCAGGCGACCCTTTTCTCCTCTGTCCCGCGCCCCAGAGTCAGCACTGAGCGGCCACAGTTTGTGCTGGGTCCACACCCCTGAAGAGATCCCCCAAGAATCAGAACTCTTGGGGGATGGGCCCCCAGACCCCGATTGGGAGTGGGGGGGGAAGCTAGAGTTTCATTCAGTTTTATGCAACACTACGGCCCGGGGAGGGCTCCTGCACTGCACTGCAGGGAAGTGCCGCCAAGGCTTGATTTCCCCTCAGCAGAGTGCCCTCTCCTCGCTCACGTGTCCCAGAGTCAGAGCTGACCTGACGCAGCTCAGGCACTGTGCACTCCCCTAGAGAAATCACCCAAGGATCCAAACTCCTGGGGGATAGGCCCTCAGACCCCGAGTGAGAGTAGGGGCTCTCAGCTCTCAGCAGGGAAGCTAGAGTCTTATTCAGTCTTGTGCCACGTAATGTTGCCCGGGGAGGGTTGGTGCACTGCACCGCAGGGAAGTGCCACCAAGGTGTGACTCCCCTTCAGCCCGGTGCCCTCTCCTCACTCGCACGCCTCAGAGTCAATGCTGACCCGTCGCAACTCAGGGACTGTCCACTCCCCTTGAGAAATCACCCAAGGATCCGAATTCCTGGGGGACAGGCCTCCAGACCTCAGTGGGCGGGAGGGGAGAGCCGGGGATTCAGGGTTGCCGGCAAAGGATTCCCAAAGTTTTATTCAGTTTTATGCCCGGCAGGAGAACACCACGGCACCCCAGTAGGGGAGCTAGGTCCAGTTTTTAGAAGGTCTCTCCCTGGAGTGTAGTTGGAGGGCCTTTAATTTCTGCCCGCTTGTTCAATTGTGGGGCTCTTGAGCTGGTCTCATGGGGGAAGGGGACTCCCATCTGCTTGGTGGTGGATTTTGTACCTTTTGTTTGCGTCCTTGTGATCATAGCTTGCCTCAGCGGTGTTGATGTGCGTTCTTCAACCTTCTCTCTTGGTGAGGCTCAAGTCCACCAGGATACTGACTAAATTCCTGTCCCTTAACTCTCCTTCTGGACGGGAGCCTCTGTTGAAAGCTGGCTTCAGTCCGCCATCTTGTCTCCCCGAGTCTATCAAAGGATTTTTAAACAGCAACACAGCAAACCATGGATGGAAAACAATGAGAATAAAATGATTGAACAAGGATATTTGATGTGATTGATATGTGCTTGAAAATCACTGTTCCCTGGCCATTAGTGAAAGAACAAGTGAAGAGAACCAAAGTGAAAATTTCATAATACAGATTGATAGACCCATATGCAGAGATATAAAGTGGCCAGAGAGGTTGCATCTGGAGCATCTTTAGAGTTGTAAGTTCACAAAGGTTAGAACAGAACTGTATCATCCTATTGAAGTTCCTGTGTTAAATGATTCTAAAGTTCTTGTAAATGAACAGTATAGAGAATGTTGAAATTTGCTACCCTGTATGCTATCTTTTTACATAAATGATTAATATTACTCTTAATTAGAGTTTCTGTAGATTAAAAAATTAAAATAAAACTGTACTAAGTTTTGATGATGTATATAAGAAATCAAAGCTACCAATCTTTAACTTTTGTTAATGAGTATATTGCCAAAAACAAAATCAAACAACAAGTTTGATTATCCAAACTTGCCCTAGATAGCCTTAGCTAGTACCATGAATTCCTGTAAGTTTGGCTTTTAAGCTACAAAGGGGCTTGAACATCAGCATTTAGCTCATTTATACATCAAGATGTTCAGTGTGGTTACTTGAGGAAGGGGGAAATACAGTGTATAAACAACCAAATAAAAATAAAACTAACTTTAATCTCTCTGATGACATGTTTATATCTGTACTAGAGGCTGACCAAGAAACAGAACAATCTTAACTAAGTCTCCAGACCAGAGTTCATGTCATATAGTAGTTGTATTCTGAGCCAAAGATTTAAGCATCCCATTCCTATCTCCTGCTTCTTTCACCCACAAAGGACAAATCATAATTTTATAGTTAAATGTCACTTTTTCAACAAGTCTATATTAATAATAACTCAGCCAGTCTATATTAGTAAGTTAGAGTCTGCTCTTCTGAACTCAGATCACCTTGTGTGCCATTATCATGCCACTTACCAGCTAAGATGCCCACTGAAACTTGCCTGATATCAGACTGACAGCTCTTTCATTTGGTGGACAGATTTTGTTCTCTAGGTTCTAATGGCCTAGCCCATATGTTCTTTCTAAAGGTGTATTATTAAATGACTGAATTCTTACCCAGTGTCTTTATGTATAATTCTAGTCAGACTTGTTTTGTTTTCCTTTCACTTTTTCAAAGCAAAATAATGTTTCTTTCTCTGAGTGGAATAATTAACTTCATATTGATGATATTTTACACTGAAAAATTTCAAAGGCCTATAAGAAAGTCAAGGTGATCTCATTAGAGTAACATTTTAACATTAAAATTGGCTTTGTGAAAAGCCCTCTAAAACAAAATTTTCACAGGTAAATAGTTTTTAGCATGTTTTCTTTTGAAGAACTAAAAAAGTATAAAACTATTATATTCAGCTAATATCCACAGTGAACAAATTTGATTATTTTGTTCAGTCACGTATTTCCTGAGCTAAAATGAATTCTGAACAATTTTGTTTGTATAGTTCCTATTAATAATATGGGGAATAGGCAAGACTTGAGATGCAAAATCACCTCTTCCCTGGGTTTCCAGCCTGCTGCCTGTCCTGCTGGCCAGCCTCCACAACAATAATGGCCAGCAGAATCAGCATTGCTTATCTGTACTTTGTGTAGGGAATTCAGAATTTAGAGACTCAGTGAAGTATTGATCATTACTTCAAGATTAAAACTCATTTTACATTACTTGGGAAGTCCATATGAATCTAAAATCAGAGTATCACAGAAACATTGAAGTGTAGAACTGGAAGAGACCTTTGTATATCACTAGGGGTAAGAACATCAGTAGATCTCAATCTTACAGTATTAGGTCCCAAGATGGCGGCTGAGTAATAGCTTCCTTGCATTTGGGCACCATGAGTCTGGGGAGATAAGACTCCAGGCATCTCTGGCTGGTGGGATCTGCCTACAGTCATCCCTTTGAGGATACAGGGAATCAGCAAGAGACTTCTGGACCCCAAGAGGAGGACAAAAACAGTGGAAAACTGGCACAGGAACTTAAAGAGCAAGAGGAAGTAAAAGGAAAATTAGGGCAAGAAAACAGATAAAAGAAATCACTCATGAGGAAGAATCAGCAGAAAACTCCAGGCAACATGAAGAAACAGTCAGGAACAACCCCTCCAAGGGACCATGAGGTAGCTACTGCAGAGGATTCCACCAATAAAGAAATGTTAGGAATGACAGAAAGGGAATTTAGAATACACATGATGAAAACAATGAAGGAAATGATGGAAACAATGAAGGAAACTGCTAATAAAGTGGAAAGTAACCAAAAGGAAATCCAAAAACAGAATCAAATAAGAGATGAAGGATATGAAGAATATAGAAAGGATATAGCAGAGATGAAGGAACTGAAGCAGTCAATTAGGGAACTTAAAGATGCAATGGAAAGTATCAGCAACAGGTTAGACCATGCAGAAGAAAGAATTTCAGAGGTAGAAGACAAAGTTCTTGAGATAACTCAAGATAGTAAAAGAGGCAGAAAAGAAGAGAGATAAAGCAGATCATTCACTGTCAGAATTATGGGACCTTATGAAGCGTTCCAACATATGAGTTCTAGGAATCCCAGAAGGGGTAGAAGAATGCCCCAGAGGAATGGAAGCCATACTAGAGAATATTATAAAAGAAAATTTCCAAAAAAATAAAAAGAAAAAGAAAAAGAAAATTTCCCAAATATCGTCAAAGATTCTGACACACTGCTTTCAGAGGGATATCGGACCCCAGGTCGCCTCAACTCTAACTGAGCTTCTCCAAGACACATTGTGATGAACCTGTTCAAAGTCAAAGCAAAAGAAAAGACACTGCAAGCTGCCAGAAGTAAGTGCCAGTTGACCTACAGGGCAAACCCATCAGAGTGACTGCAGACTTCTCTAATGAAACTTTCCAAGCAAAAAGACAATGGTCATCTACCTTTAATCTACTTAAACAGAACAATTTCCAGCCCAGAATTTTGTACCCTACTAAGCTAAGCTTTAAAATTGACTGAGAAATCAAATCATTTACGGATATACAAACATTGAGGAAATTCGCCACAACAAGACCAGCTCTACAGGAAATACTTCAACCTGTTCTGCACACTGACCACCACAATGGATCAGCAGCAAAGTAAGAACTCAGAAATTAAAGGACAGAACCTAACCTCCACACTGATGCAAAAGATAAAAGTAAGCAATGGACTCTCACAAAGTAAGATGAATAGAAAACTACCACACTTATCAATTATCTCAATAAAGGTTAATGGCTTGAATTCCCCACTGAAGAGACATAGATTGGTTGACTGGATTAAAAAACACAAGCCATCCATTTGCTGTCTGCAAGAAACACATCTGGATTCAAAAGACAAATCAAAGCTCTGAGTCAAGGGTTGGAAGACAGTTTTTTAGGCAAATGGAATTCAGAAGAAAAGAGAAGTTGCGATTTTATTTTCAGATACATGTGGATTTAAAGCAACTAAAGTCAAAAAAGACAAAGATGGTCACTTTATATTGGTCAAAGGAAAAATACAACAAGAAGATGTTTCACTTCTAAACATATATGCACCCAATTTAAATGCTCCCAGATTCTTGAAACAGACCTTATTCAGTCTGAGCAGTATGATATCCAAAAATACCATAGTAACAGGAGACTTTAACACTCCTCTTACAGAGCTGGACAGATCCTCTAAACAGAAATTAAACAAAGATACAAGAAATTTAAATGAGACCCTAGAACAACTGTGCTTGATAGACACATATAGAACACTCCATCCCAAAGATAAAGAATACACATTTTTCTCATCACCCCATGGAACATTCTCCAAAATTGATCATATCCTGGGACACAAAACAAATATCAACAGAATCAAAAGAATTGAAATTTTACCTTGTATCTTCTCAGACCATAAGGCACTAAAGGTGGAACTCAACTCTAACAAAAACTTTCAACCCCACACAAAGACATGGAAAGTAAACAATCTTCTATTGAATAACAGATCGGTGCATGAAAAAATAAAACAGGAAATTATTAACTTCCTTGAGCATAATAACAATGAAGACACAAGCTACCAAAACCTTTGGGATACTGCAAAAGAAGTTTAGAGAGGAAAATTTAGATGCCTACATTCGAAAAACAGAAAGAGAGCACATCAACAAACTCACAAGCAATCTTATGGAGTTGGAAAAAGAGAAACAATCTAAGCCTAATGTCAGTAGAAAAAAAGAAATCTCCAAAATCAAATTAGAGATCAACGAAATTGAAATAAAAGAATCATTCAGAAAATTAATGAAAAAAGAAGTTGGTTTTTTGAAAAAATTAATAAAATAGATAAAACATTGGCCCCACTAATGAGAAATAGAAAAGTAAAATCTCTAGTAACCTCAATAAGAAATGACAAAGGGGAAATAACAACTGATCCCACAGAGATACAAGAGATCATCTCTGAATACTACCAGAAACTGTATGCCCAGAACTTTGACAATGTGAAGGAAATGGATCAATATTTGGAATCACACCCTCTCTGTACACTTAGCCAGGAAGAAATAGAGCTTCTGAACAGACCAATTTCAAGCACTGAGATTAAAGAAATAATAAAAAAATCTCCCAACCAAAAATTGCCCTGGTCCAGATGGCTTCAAACCGGAATTCTATCAAACCTTCAAGGAAGACCTTATTTCTGTAATGAAGAAATTATTCCAAAAAATTGAGGAAGAAGGAATCTTCTCCAACACATTCTATGAAGTAAACATCACCCTGACACCAAAAGCAGGAAAAGACTCAACCAAAACAGAGAATTTCAGATCAATCTTACTCATGAATATAGATGCAAAAATTCTCAACAAAATCCTAGCCAATAGATTATAGCTTATCATCAAAAAAGTCATACATCATGATCAAGTAGGTTTCATCCCAAGGATGCAAGGCTGGCTTAACATACGCAAGTCCATAAACATTATCTACCATATTAACAGAGGCAAAAATAAAGATCATGTGATCCTCTCAATAGATGCAGAAAACGCATTTGATAAAATCCAGCATCCTTTTCTAATTAGAATACTGAAGAGTATAGGTATAGGTGGCACATTTCTAAAACTGATTGAAGCTATCTATGACAAACCCACAGCCAATATTTTACTGAATGGAGTAAAACTGAAAGCTTTTCCCCCTAAAACTGGAACCAGACAAGGTTGTCCTCTGTCACCTTTACTATTCAACATAGTGCTGGAAGTTCTAGCCAATACAATTAGGCAAGACAAGGAAATAAAGTGAATCCAAATGGGAACAGAGGAGGTCAAACTCTCCCTCTTTGCTGACGACATGATCCAATACTTAGAGAACCCCAAAGACTAAACCACAAGACTCCTAGAAGTCATCAAAAAATACAGTAATGTTTCAGGATATAAAATCGATGTCCACAACTCCGTAGCCTTTGTATACGACAATAACAGTGAAGATGAGAAGCTATATAAGAACACAACTCCCTTCACCATAGTTTCAAAGAAAATAAAATACCTGGGAATATACCTAACAAAGGAGGTGAAGGACCTCTACAAAGAAAATTATGAAATCCTCAGAAAGGAAATAGCAGAGGATTTTAACAAATGGAAGAACACAACATGCTCATGGATGGGCGGAATCAACATTGTTAAAATGTCTGAACTTCCCAAAGCAATCTACCTTTTCAATGCCATTCCTATCAAAATACCAACACCGTACTTTCAAGATTTGGAAAAAAATGATTCTGCATTTTGTATGGAACCAGAAAAAAACCTGTATAGCTAAGGCAGTTCTTACTAATAAAAATAAAGCTGGGGGCATCAGCATACCAGATTTTAGTCTGTACTACAAAGCCATAGTGGTCAAGACAGCATGGTACTGGCACAAAAATTGAGACATAAACACTTGGAATCGGATAGAAAACCAAGAAATGAAACTAACATCTTACAATCACCTAATCTTTGATAAACCAAACAAGAACATACATTGGGGGAAAGACTCCCTATTCAATAAATGGTGTTGGGAGAACTGGATATCCACATGTAAAAGACTGAAACTGGACCCACACATTTCCCCACTCACAAACATTGATTCAAAATGGTTAAAGG
Source organism: Nycticebus coucang (assembly GCF_027406575.1). Taxonomy (NCBI): domain Eukaryota; kingdom Metazoa; phylum Chordata; class Mammalia; order Primates; family Lorisidae; genus Nycticebus; species Nycticebus coucang. The sequence continues at coordinate 41,988,001 of NC_069794.1, read as the reverse complement.
ACTTAAATTTAAGGCATGAAACAATAAAAATCCTCAAAGAAAGCATAGGAAAAACACTGGAAGATATTGGCCTTGGGAAAGACTTCATGAAGAGGACTGTGATGGCAATTGCACAAAAATAAACAAATGGGACTTCATTAAACTGAAAAGCTTCCGTACAGCTAAGGAGACAATAACCAAAGCAAAGAGACAACCTACACAATGGGAAAGGATATTTGCATATTTTCAATCAGACAAAAGCTTGATAACTAGGATCTATAGAGAACTCAAATTAATCCACATGAAAAAAGCCAACAATCCCATATATTAACGGGCAAGAGACATGAATAGAACCTTCTCTAAAGAAGACAGACGAATGGCTAACAAACGTGAAAAAATGTTCATCATCCCTATATATTAGAGAAATGCAAATCAAAACCACCCTGAGATACCATCTAATTCCAGTGAGAATGGCCCACATCACAAAATCGCAAAACTGCAGATGCTGGTGTGGATGTGGAGAGAAAGGAACACTTTTGCACTGCTGGTGGGACTGCAAACTAGTACAACCTTTCTGGAAGGAAGTATGGATAAATCTCAAAGCACTCAAGCTATACCTCCCATTTCATCCTGCAATCCCATTACTGGGCATCTACCCAGAAGGAAAAAAATCCTTTTATCATAAGAACAGTTGCACTAGACTGTTTATTGCAACTCAATTTATAATCGCCAAAATGTGGAAACAGCCTAAATGCCCACCAACCCAGGAATGGATTAACAAGCTGTGGTATATGTATACCATGGAATACTATTCACCTATTAAAAAAAATGGAGACTTGTATTAACCTGGATGGAAGTGGAAGACATTATTCTTAGTAAAGCATCACAAGAATGGAGAAGCATGAATCCTATGTACTCAATTTTGATATGAGGACAATTAATGACAATTAAGGTCATGGGTGGGAGGGAAGGAAAAGCAGAGAGAGGGACGGAAGGAGAGGGGTGGGGCCTTAGTGTCTGCCACACCTTCTGGGGGCAAGACATGATTGCAAGAGGCACTTTACCTAACAAATGCAATCAGTGTAACCTGGCTCATTGTACCCTCACTGAATCCCCAACAATAAAAAAAAAAAAAGAAAGAAAGAAAATTCAGGTATTCAAAAAAATTAAAAAAAAATAAATAATAGGAGGAATACACATGTTCTATGAAGCATACGTTGGAAAATGTTTTATATTATAATCAAATCACAATTTTTGTTAATATCTGTTAAAATTAGTCAATATTGTTTTTCCTGATACCTCAGTATGTAAAATAACTTTTCTTTTTTTCATAATTTCAGATTAATTTGAGGATACATATGATTAGGTTATATTGTTTGAATTTGTTAGGAAAACTCGAAGTTGTATTGTAGTCCTTCACCCAGGTGATGTACCATATGTCCCTACATTGTACCTATTTGGTGACAGCACATCTTCTTAATTAATTAATTAATTTTATTTCTGATTAATATGAGGGTACAAATGTTTAAGTTACATTCTGTTAGGTAAAGTTCAAGTTCTATTAAGGTACAGAGGATGTGCTATATACCCTTACATTGTGCCCATTAGGTGAGCATTTACCAATCACTCTCCCTCCCCGCCCCCATTTGAATTTAATGTCCTTTCTCTCTCTCTCTCTCTCTTTTTTTTTTTTTTTTTACTAAATCATAGCTGTGTACATTGATATGATCATGGGACATCATACACTCGATTCATATACCATTTGACACATTTTCATCACAATGGTTAACATAGCCTTCCTGGCATCATCTCAGTTACTGTGCCAAGACATTTACATTCTACATTTACCAAGTTTCACAAATACCCCTGTAAGATGCACCACAGGTATAATCCCACCAATCCCCCTCCCTCTACCCACCACACCCCTCTCTCCCCTCCCTTTCCCCCTTCACCCTATTCTTAGGTTGTAACTGGGTTATAGCTTTCATGTGAAAGCCCCAAATTAGTTTCATAGTAGGGCTGAGTACATTGGGCACTTTTTCTTCCTTTCTTGAGATACTTTACTAAGAAGAATATGTTCCAGCTCCATCCATGTAAATATGAAAGAGGTAAAGTCTCCATCTTTCTTTAAGGCTGCATAATATTTCATGGTGTACATATACCACAATTTATTAATCCATTCGTGGATCGATGGGCACTTGGGCTTTTTCCATGACTTAGCAATTATGAATAGGGCTGCAATAAACGTTCTGGTACAAATATCTTTGTTATGTTGTGATTTTTGGTCTTCTGGGTATATGGTCAGCAGAGGAATTACAGGATTGAATGGCAGATCTATTTTTAGATCTCTGAGTGTTCTCCATATATCTTTCCAAAAGGAATGTATTAATTTGCATTCCCACCAACACTGCAGAAGTGTTCCCTTTTCTCCACATCCACACCAACATCTCTGGTCTTGAGATTTTGTGATATAGGCTAGTCTCACTGGAGTTAGATGGTATCTCAAAGTAGTTTTGATTTGTATTTCTCTGATGATTAAAGATGATGAGCATTTTTTCATATGTCTGAAGGCCACACACCTGTCTTCTTCAGAGAAGTTTCTCTTCAAATCCCTTGCCCAGCCTGCGATGGGATCCCTTGTTTTTTTCTTGCTGATGCGTTTGAGTCCTCTGTGGATTTTAGTATTAAACCTTTGTCAGAGATATAACCTGCAAATATATTCTCCCATTCTGAGGGCTGTTTGCTTGCTTTACTTACTGTGTTCTTGGCTGTGCAGAAACTTTTTAGTTTGATCAATTCCCAGTAGTGTATTTTTGAAGCTGCTTCAATTGCCCGGGGGGTCCTCCTCATAAAATACTCGCTCAGACTGATTTCTTCAAGGGTTTTCCCTGCACTCTCCTCTAGTATTTTTATAGTTTCATGTTTTAAGTTTAAATCGTTAATCCAATGAGAGTCTATCTTAGTTAATGGTGAAAGGTGTGGGTCCAATCCCAGTCTTCTGCAGGTTGCCAGCCAGTTCACCGAGCACCATTTGTTAAATAGGGAATCTTTTCCCCACTGAATGCTTTTAACTGGCTTGTCAAAGATCAAATAATGGTAAGTAGCTGGATTCATCTCTTGGTTCTCTAGTCTGTTCCAGACATCTACTTCTCTGTTTTTGTGCCAATACCATGCTGTTTTGATCACTATCGATTTGTAGTAAAGTCTGAGGTCTGGTAGTGTGATTCCTCCTGTTTTGTTTTTATTTCTGAGTAATGTCTTGGCTATTCGAGGTTTTTTCTGATTCCATATAAAACAAAGTAATGTTTTTTCAAGATCTTTAAAATATGACAGTGGAGCTTTAATAGGGAGTGCGTTGAAATTGTATATTGCTTTGGGTAGTATGGACATTTTGATAATGTTGATTCTTCCCAGCCATGAGCATGGTATGTTTTTCCATTTGTTAACATTTTCAGCTATTTCTTTTCTTAGAGTTTCATAGTTCTCTTTATAGAGATTCCTATAATCCTTATGTTGCTTTTTTTCGAATTATCTGAGAGTTCTCTGAGTGAGTGATCCGTTTTTGCTCTCCATTTCTCTTCCTCTTTGAGAGATTGGGAGCATTCGAAGACTTTATCTTCAATGTCAGAAATCCTTTCTTCTGCTTGCTCCATTCTGTTACTGAGGGATTCTACTGTATTTTTCATATCTTTGAGGGCTGTAAGTTCTTGCTTCAGTGTGTCTAAGTCTTTGGTGGTTTTGTCTTTAAATTCGTTAAATTCTTGACACAACTTTTGAATTTCTCTTTGAATTCCTAATTCCATTTTATTAATCTTGTCTGCAATCCAAACTCTGAATTCAATTTCTGACATCTCAGCCAGTTATTTATGAATGGGATCTTCAATTACATCTGCTGTATCTTTTCTTGGGGGGGGGGATTGATCTATTGTGGTTATTCATGTTACCAGAGTTTTTCCACTGATTCCGCCTCATGATTATTTTACTCCCTTTGATTTTTCCCCTGGGGCTTAGTCGAGGGCCCGTAGTACAGTGTTGTTGCCTGAGAAACTGAGGCCCTGTCTTGTGTGGTGGGACGTAGTGGTTCTGTCTTGTTTTCAGCTGGTTTCTGTTCGATCCTATTGTAACATTTACTCTGGCTTGAAGTCTCAGCTGTGTGGAAAAACCAGCAATTAAATCACCCCACCCGCTGACCTCTGGCACCAATTGGGAAAGGAAAATCAAACCTTCCTACAGACACATACCCAGGGCACCGCCTGAACAGTCCTCAGTCTATTAGTTCAGTTCAAAAGGTCCAAATTGATTGTGTCAATCGGCACCTGTCTCAGGTGGGAGAGTTCACGAGGTCTCTGGGAACTGGATCACAGGGGTCTCTGGTGACTACTCTGATATGGCTTACTCCAGTGCTGCATGGAGTCAGGAGGAGCCACCTAGCAAAAAGATCAGTCTGGGAAGGTTGATGTCTCCTTCCCCAGTAACTGGTATCTCTGCAGATGGCTAACCCAGTTGCCTGTAGTGAACAGATACTCCGGAGGTTTGCACCTGCCTGAATTACAAGGAAATCTGCCAGGCCCCTGCAGTCTGCTGCTATCTAGCAGGAGATGGGGCCTGACATCTTTGAGTGCTTGATGCAGGTGGGGGGGGAGGTGTTCACTCAGGCTTAGCCCCGTCCCTGATTGATGATAACAGAACAGAACAGAATGGACAACTTTGCGGGATTCTGTCTCTGTTTCTGCTAAAATCGCCTGCAGAAGACAGGCTGTTCTGAGTTCAAAAGACTTTGCTGCTGGAGGTTCGTGTCCGATTACATCTCTGAGTTGGCCCTGCCCTGGAAGCTTCCCGAGTTTGTGAGGAGCATCAGGCAAATCCTTTGCTCACTGGTGGCCTCCTCTGGTTGCCCAGGGAGACAGGGGGTGTGGCTTCAGAATATCCAGAAGTGAGCCGTTTTGCTGTTAAAGAAAAAAAGGTTGTTGATTTGTCTCCAGGAACTGCCGCTCTGGTGTGGGCACCCAGCTAACCCTTTTCTCCTCTGTCTCTCGCCCCAGAGTCAGCACTGACCGGCCACAGTTTATGCTCTGTCCACACCCCTCAAGAGATCTCCCAAGGAATCGAACTCTTGGGGGACAGGCCCCCATACCCTGCATGAGAGTGGGGGGGAGTGCTGGGAGCTCAGTGGGGAAGCTAGAGTTTTATTCAGTTTTATGCCTGGCCGTATTGTTGCCGGGGAGGGCTGCTGCACCACGCTGCAGGAAAGTGCCGCCAAGGCTTGACTCCCCCTCAGCAGAGTGCCCTCTCCTCACTCACGTGTCTCAGAGTCAGGGCTGACCAGTCGCAGCTTGGGCACTGTGCACTCCCCTCGAGAAATCACCCAAGGATCTGAACTCCTGGGGGACAAGCCCCCAGACCCAGAGTGAGTGGGGGGGAGTGCTCAGCGGGGAAGCTAGAGTTTCATTCAGTTTTATGCCTGGCCGTATTGTTGCCTGGGGAGGGCTGTTGCACTGCACCTCAGGGAAGTGCTGCAGAGGCGTGACTCTACCTTAGCCAGGTGCCCTCTCCTCACTCGCGTGCCTCAGAGTCAGCGCTGACCAGTTGCAGCTTAGGGACTGTCCACTCCCTTTGAGAAATCACCCAAGAATCTGAACTCCTGGGGGACAGGCCTCCAGACCTCAGTGTGAGTGGAAGGGGAATGTTGGGGGTTCAGGGTTGCCAGTAAAGGATATTTAAAGTTTTATACAGTTTTATGCCTGGCAGGAGAATGCCATGGCACCCTAGTATTGGAGGTAGGTCCTCTCCTGTGGAGTGTAGTGGGAGGGCCTTTAATTTCTGCCCATTTGTTTAATTGTGGGGCTCTTGAGCCAGTCTCATGGGGGAGGGGGACTCCCGTCCATTTGGTGATGGATTTTGTACCTTTTGTTTGCGTCCTTGTGATCACAGCTTGCCTCAGTGGTGTTGGTGTGCGTTCTTCAATCTTCTGTCTTGGTGCAGCTCAAATCCACCAGGACACTTACTAAATTTTTGTCCCTTAACTCTCCTTCTGGAAGGGAGCCTCTGTGGAAAGCTGGCTTCAGTCCACCATCTTGTCTCTCCTATCCTTTTTTTCTCATGTGGGAGTATAATTATTTATCAATTACATATTAATATTATGTACGTTGCATGCTTTCTTTTCCATTCTTGTGATAAAAAATGTCTTTCAACTCCATCCAAGGAAACACAAAATATGTAAAATTTTCATCTTTTTTATGGCTGAATAGTATTCCATGTTGTAATATACCACAGTTTATTAATTAATTCACAAGGTCATGGGTACTTGAGTTGATTCCACATCTTGGCAATTATGAATTGAGCTAAAATGCAATTCAAATGCAAATGTCCTTGTGATAAAATGACTTTTTTATTCTGGATAGCTATCTAGTAACAAGACTGTGAGATCAAATGGAAGGTTTACTTTTAGCTCTTTGAGGATTCTCTAAACTTCTTTTGATAGAGGCTGTATTACTCTGCAATCCCACAGGTAGTGTAAAAGTGCTCCCTTCTCTTCACGTCCAGGCAAGCATCTGTATCTTTGGAACTTTGTGATATAGGCTGTTCTCACTGGAGTTAGGCCATATATCAGTGTGGATTTTATTTTCATTTCTCTGATGATTAGGGATTTCATTTGCATTTCTCTGATGAGCAGTTTTTCATGTGGTTTTTGGCCATTCATCATTCTTCAAGGAGGTTCTGGCAGTGCCTGTAGCCCAGTGGGTGGGGGACCGGTCACAGACACCAAGGCTGGCAGATTTGAACCTGGCCAGGCCAGCTAAAACAACAATGACAACTGCAACAAAATAATAGCCCAAGAGTTTGAGGTCACTATGAGCTGTGATGCCATGGCACTCTACCAGAGTGACAGCTTGAGCCTCTGTCTCAAAAAAAAAAAAGAAGAAGAAGAAGAAGAAGGTTCTGTTCATTCTGTTCAAGTGTCTTGTCTGCTTATAAATGGGATTGTTTGCTCTTTCTTGTTGACTAATTTGGGTTCTCTGTAGAGTCTAGTTATCAATCCTTTGTCAGATTCAGAACATGCAAATATATTTTCCCATTCTGAAGGCTATTGGTATGATTTAGTTGCTGTACCCTTAGCTGTGCAGATGCATTTAGTTTGATCACGTCCTGTTCATTTATTTTTAGTGTTGCTGCAATTGCCAACTGTGTATTCTTCATAAAATATTTTCCAGAACAATGTTGTTAAGAGTTTTTCTACACTTTCTTCTAGAATTATCATTTAGTGTCTTAAATTTAAATCTTTTACCCAGTGAGAGTCAATATTTTCAAGTGGTGAGAGGTGCAGGTCCAGTTTCAGTCTTGTACAAGCTATCCAGTTCTCCCAACACCACTTATTACACAGGATTTTTTTCCCCCTGAGTATGCTTTTGTTTGGTTTATCAAATATCAGATAATAATATGTGGCTGGGTTAATATCTAAGTTCTCTGTTCTATTCCATAAATCCATATCTCTACTTTTGTGACAGTACCATGCTGTTTTGATCACTGAACACTTGTAGTATAACCTAAAGTCTGAAATAGCCAATATAATTCTAAGAAATAAAAATAAATTTTCAAATATCACTTATTGATTATGACTGCATCATAACCAAATTAAATAAGTAGACAGATATAGTGTCGGCCAGTCAGATTCTAATGTTTACCATTGCTGTCATCTAGAGAACACTACTTATATTTCTGGGCTCCAGGTTATTTATGTATAAGATGATAAAGATATACGAACATTATAGAATTGAGTATTCAATCATTTTAACTTCTTAAAACCTAAGAAGTTTTAAGGTAGTAATTTTTCCTTTATATCCTGAAGTTTGTCATAAATAATTCAGATGCATATAACTGTAGATAAGGAATGTCTTGAAGTCATATATACCTTTTAATTTATTTAATAAATTTAAGAACAAAAATGGTTAAATATAATCAGAAAGGGTATTTTCTACAGGTATTTTCTACTTCTTACTAATGGGAATAAAAGAATCAATATAGAGACTCAATGGAGGAAAATAGTTCAAAATTTGATTTTAAATTATATGTGATACTGTATTATTATGATATAGAGTACATAATAATATGTTTATTATATATCATGTGATGTGTCACTTATTGGTTTTAAATATGTCAATTTACAGTTGTACACTATAACATTTTAATTATTGCACATTATTCCTCATATGGCTATGCAGAAATTCATTCATGCATGAATTTATTTATTCACATTAACTTTTGGGACAAATCCTCCCTATCATAGACATTTTTAAGTCTCATAAGAACCAGAAATTTAAAATCACATATACTACTTTAAAAATACATTAAGTTAATATAAAATTATTATTACACACAAACAAATGTACACACACATATACACAATGTATAATGTGGTATATAACATTAAAATATATTAGTGTAGTGAAATATGTATCATTTTATATTACATTGATACAATATATGTATGTATTATTATTACTAGTATAACATATAACATAACAAGTTTGTATATTCTTCATATTTGGGTACATATAAACAAACACACACATATGATAAGCATGTAAATATGCATAAATACATATATAATACTTTGTATAATATTATACCTGATACAGTGGTTATTACAAACTGAATAATCGAATTTGTGGGCACAGAGTTGTTTGTAATATTTTGTTTTATTCTTTTAGTGTCCATGGAATTATTAGAGGTGGCAGTTTCATTTCCTATCATAGCAATTTTTGTCTCAGGTAGTCTGGCTGGAGGTTGATAGACATAAATCTTTTCAAAGATCCAGGTTTGGTTTGCTGATTGTTTTCCATTAATTTTCAGTATCAAATTTCATTTATATTTGGTCCTTTATTTAAATTTTTTGCACTTAGTTTGGTCTTCATTCTCTCTTCTTTTTCTCATTTTCCTAAACTAAAAATTTGGAATATGTCTTTTATATCTTTCTTCTTTTTCATATACGTATTTAATACTATAAATTTCCTTCTAAGAAGTGATTTTGCTATATTCCCCACATATGTTGATAAGTTGCATTTTCCTATTTATTTAATTCAGAATATTTTAATATTTATCTTGAGGCTGCTTCTTAGACCTATGAGTGATTTAGAAATGTGTGTTTAATTTTTAAGCATTTTGGTCTTTTCAAACTCTCTTTCAGATATTGCTTTTTAGTTTAATTTCATTGTGGTCTGATAAAATATTTTGGATGATTTTTTATTTTTATTAACTTTTTAAGGTATGTTTTATAAAATAAAATAAATGTTTGTGAATGCTCTTCATGCATTTAAGAATAATATGTATTCTGTTGTTCTTCAAAAAAATAAAATATTCTATAAATATCAATTATAATAGAATTAGTTAATTGATAGTGATTTTCAGTTCAAGTTTATACAAACTAATTTTCTGGGGGAGTTATTGTGTTTTTCTAATATTAATTAAGTTCAAATAGAAACATCTCTTCATATAGTAAGAATCAGAATAGTTATTATCTTTATATTGATCACATTCTAATATAATTTATAGGTCTTATGAGGCCATGTTATTTTTCATGTAAGAAAAATTAACTGAATTTTCATGAAACAAACTGTTAACTGAATAGTTTAACATTATTTTATTATTGAAAAAACTCACTCGATTTTGATCTCATAGAAAAACTAGACTGCAACTCATATAATTGACCATAGTACTAAGGAAAATACATGGTACATTATAAAGACAATATTTTTATCCCATGGATGCTGTTACCGAAATTTCACTTTTCTATCATAAAATCATTTGGCTTTTAAATTTTTACATTATCATGAATGCCTAAAGCAGTTTGTTATTTCTTTTCTCTTTTTTGTTTTGTAGACTATATAACATTGTTCACAACTAATGAAATGTATAAATGATACATGTACAAATGTACTTATGCGAAGAAAGACGTCAGATTACCCTATACCTCTTCAAAAAACCATGACTCAAAAAAATGGGAGGGGTAATGTTTATACATGTATCTATATTACATAGTCCTCATTTTGTAACGCAATGTCAAATTTACTTTTCTCTCAATTAGGAGATCTGACAATTAAGCCTGGAAACCTATCCTAAAAAACATGCTATGTCCCTCGTTGCTGAAAATCACTACGGTGATCTTCCAAGAACTCTCTTTGGGAACTATGCTCAGATACCATTTTGGAACTCTTTTTTCTGAAATCTAATCATAGTTGTCATCATATTACCCTTGATGTTCTGAATGTCCTCCTTTCAATATTTCCTTTATCTTCAGGGGAAGAAAAAGTCATCGGGGGTCAGATCAGGTGAATAGGGAAGATGTTCCAAAACAGTTCTTAATTTGTTCTTTAAAAACTCCCTCACAGACCATGCCATATGAGATGTTCCATTCTTGTGATACAAGAGCCATGAGTTGTTGGAGAAAAGTACATTTCATATCCATTTAATTTTCATGGAACCTTTCCAAATAGTAAACTTGGTTAACTTCTTGTCCAGTTGATACAAATTCATAATGAATAATCCCTCTGATATCAAAAAGGTTAGCAGTATTGTTTTGACTCTTGATTTGGACTAATAGATCATTTTTGGTCATGGAAACTTGACTGACTTCCATTATACACTTTGACCCTTTATTTCACGGTCATATTAGTACACTCATTTTTTATCACCCATGATAATACGGCCCAAAACATCATCTTTCCTCTCCAAAAAAATCTAGACAAATTTTGAGTCTTCATTGCTTTCATTAGCTTCTTTGAGACCATTTTTGCACACACCTTTCACAAGTCAAATTTTTCTGTTAAGGTTTTCCTATTCTCTATTAATGTTCATTTGGTCTGCTAAGCTTCTCACAATTAGTCAACAATTTTGATCCACAATTTGGTGAAGTTTTTTCAATGTTTTCATCAGTTCTTGTCATAACAGGTCTCCCTGAACTATTTTCATCACTGATGCTTTCTCTCCCCTCAGAAAAATGTTTAATCCATTTGCACACAGCCATTTTCTTCATAGATTTATCCCAATAAAGTTGTACAAACATGTCCCTGACTTCACTTGCACTCTTGAAAGATTAACAAGAAATTTAATGTTTGTTCATGGCTCTAATTCAACCTCTGACATTTTCGAGACAGCACACAAAAACTTGCAACATTAGTGAATGCCACTCAACAAGACACAACCACACATGAACACTAACACACGGTTATGAAACCTTACAGAACTGTTTGTACAGTGCTGGCAATGGAAGCTCCTGGGTATAAGTTTGTGAACTTAATTGTCAGATCTCGTGTTTGCTAATGCTTATTTGTAAGTTTTATATGATAATAGTAAGTAAAAAGTACTAAAATATGTGTCTTTTGCAATAGCTACAATCACAAATGTCCTTTCTACTATTGATCTCATGATTTTGTCCTCCTGAAATTCATTTGTTGAAATTATGATCCCCAATGTAATAATATTAGAAGACATAGTCTTTGGGAGGTGATCTTGTATAACGGTATTAGTGTCTTTATAAAAGACAACTCAGGGAACTACCTGGCCCTTCTACTATGTGAAGACACAGGGAGAAGATGGCCATCTGTCAATAAGGAAAAAGCTCCCCACAACATGCTAAATTGCCAGCACCTTAATCTTACACTTCCCAGCCTCCAGAACTATGAGAAATAAATTTTTATTGTTTACAGTTCATCCAGCCATGGTGCTCTTTTATAGCAGCCAGAATAGACTAAGATGCCATTTAATTTTTATAAAACATTTAGACATGACAATATTTCCTGAGAGTTATTTTAATGAATACAAATGTATAAGTCTTCTTTATATCTTAATGTTAATTTGCTGTGTACACGAGTAATATTTTTGTCTAGTAGACTACACTTCTCATCAATATAAACTAAATATTCCTGAATAATTTTAACTAAAGTGCATGAGCAGTAATGCAATTATTTTATTTTGAAGATTACCTTCTAAAACATTGTTGATGACTTCCCATCTTCAACCATTGACTTACTGTTCACCCCCCACCCCCAGGAAATTTATGTTTTTACATAGTCAAGCTCCTCACTTAATTTTCAAAGTCATGATTTTCTTTAAGATTATCCTGATAGTCAACTTGTTAATTGAAATAAAAAATTTTAATTCTGGTAAGGTATTTTGTATACATTCATTGTACTGGCTAAAAATAAAACAAAGAGCCACATATCCCTTTTCTTTCTTTTTGTTTGAATTTTTTATATTAGGATGTCTATTTTAGACTAAATTCAATATTTCTAGCATATCAGAAATATCATTTTATGTATGATATATCTGAACAGTAACAATTATGTTGTAATTCATATGTTTCTGTGCGTTTAACTTCAAGAATATTGTGTCTATCCAACATCTAGTAAAATGCGATTTACTTTATACCCTGAATAATAGTTCTTCCTGTGAAAAATGTTTGTATTGACATCTTTTTCACTTTCCCACTATAATTTATTGAGTAATATAAAATGGAAAAAATATAAAGTGAGTACATTTGTCTTCTAAAGTAAAACCTTAAAGCTTCTGAAATAATAACTCAAAATGCATAATTAATATTTGTCAAATGAAATTGATATTAAATACAAAGAGGATTCTTAGATTAACAAACATACATATTAACATCTTCATACAGCATGTTCGTCTTAGCCCATGAACTAGTAAGTAGAATAAAGACATTTTTATGTAGGATTTTTATCTAAAAATATGAATGTTGAGAGAATTATGCATTGAAAAATGTGTTCCAAGGCAATTCGAAAGGATTAACAAATACATGTTTTTAACATTTCATTTTTTATGCCCATCCACTATTCTTTTAACTTAGTGAGGAAATAGATCACAAACATCTTATTTACATGGAATGGCATTCATTTCCCCAATACGCATAACATTGAAATACATCTTATCTTTCACCACTGAATAGAATCCTTGATTTGTAATTTGATAATGGTAGATATTGATGCACTTTGCTCGGTAAGTTGAAAGAAGAAAAATGAAATGCTACAGAGTCAGTATACGCTGGAGAAAATAATTACAACTTAGCAAGTATTTTGATGCATTTATTTCTGAAATACTAATTCCAAAAGTATACTTGTGGATAAAAATCAACACAATAATATTTAAATAAGTAAGTTAAGATTTCTTTACTCACTACCAATATTTATTTCAAAACTATATAATAAAGAGTTTTAATCATAAAATTGGAAGTAACAGTGTAAGAATTATCAAAGAAATATAAGAAATATTCATGATGTAGAACAATAATATTAATAGTTGGTCTGTGCAATTAAAATAATAAAACTGAAATAGTCTATAGTAAAAGCATGCAAATGAAAACAGTTGTACTTAGATTAATCTATTTAAAAATGTCTTTCTTTTGGGTGGTGCCTGTGGCTCAGTGAATAGGGCGTTGGCCTCATGTACTAAGGGTGGTGGGTTCAAACCCCACCCCAGCCAAACTACAACAAAAAAAATAGCTGGATGTCGTGGTGGGCACCTATAGTCCCAGCTACTCAGGAGGCTGAGACAAGAGAATTGACTAAGCCCAAGAGCTGCAGTTTGCTGTGAGCTATGACACGATCACACTCTACTGAGGGCGACCTCTATCTCTAAAAAAAAAAAAAAAGAAAAGAAAAAAAGGATTGCTTTTAAGGAAATTAAAGAAATTCAAACTTTGTGGGTTAAATAAAAAGTAAATTTATGATAACTAACAAAACTAGCTAAACTGAAGAATATCTGTTAACTTAACCTAAAAAGATCCTTGAATTATTTACTATATTCTGATGCTCTATTAAGCACTGGGAAAACGTACAACCTGTTTTAGTCAGAGAGCTCAAAAAAAAAAAAAAACAGAACCTATAGTATGTATATAAAGAGGAGGATAGAAAGATATTCACTGTAAGGAAATAGTCCCTGCAATTGTAAAGACTGACAATACAGAAATTTGCGGGAAAGTAGCCTGAAAAATCTCAGCAAGATTTGATGTTCTGAAATTTCTATATTGTAGTTAGGAGACAGAATTCTTTCTTCCCCCAAAGGACCCCAGTCTTTTCCCCTATGGCCACAAAATTATTGGATGAGGCTTGCACCATTGTGGAGGGTAATCCTTGTTATTCAAAGTCTATTAATTTATATGTTGGTCACTTCAAATAATCCATTCATAGCTATCTCTAAACTGACATTTGATCAAATAACTGAACACCATCAGCTAGCCAACTGATGACATAAAATTAACAAAATGCAACCTTTAACATCAAAGTAATCTAAGGAAGAATATCTACTGTTATACTCACTAATTAAAATTTTGCTAGGCCCTATCCAGCAAATTAGAAAAGAAAGTTACAAGGATTTAAAAAGAAGAAGGAAACTTAAAGGTATACTTTGGTGATATTATTGACAACATAAATAATTCAAAGCAAAAAATAAGTTGAGAGAATTAATAAGAGAATTTATATTTTTGTTGGATATAAGAAGACATTACAAAAACATACTGTGTTTCTCTAATGCAATTAGAAAAATAACAACTCAACAACAAATCCTTACCTGAAATTGTTTTCAAAAGGAACCTTACGGAGAAAACAATTCTAATCATTGGACATGGGAATACAGAGGAAAAAAAAAAAAATCTGTAAACTTGTAAATTTCAGAAATCTCAACAAACATTTTTACAAAAATAATAAATCAGAATTTCATCAATCTTTTTATCCAGGATGAGGGAAGTGATAAGAGATTGGAATACTTCCCCTCAAATTCTGAAGGAACTATTTTCCACATACAATATTATAGCCAGTATCGCTATCAATTCAATATAAAAGAAAAATAAGTGCATTTTCATACACTGAAATTCTCAAAATTTGCTTTATCACCCCTTCCTTATTTTCATTAACTTTTTAGAAAATCCATTTGGCAGAATAAGGATTATCATGCATGAACCTTGTATTTTTCACCAGTTAACTTTATCTACCACTAGATTTGTGATCTTGTCTGATATCCCATCATTTACCCAACTTGCTGTATTTATTCTTGAACATTCCTTAAAAGACATAAGCCTGATCTACCATTGGAGAACAACTGGCTTTATGTTGTTTGGGAAGTTTTTGTCAGGTTCCATATTAGAACATTGAATATAGTCTTTTTCTCAGTAAACATGTAGTATTTAGGGTCATCTCAGTGCTATATGTAGTGAGTAGTATACATCTATATGGATTTACAGTTTAAGAATCCATCAGTAAGGTAGATGATACTATTTTCCCTTCCTTTACTATTTTCTAATAAGGTTCCAATGAGGAAAAAGACATAATTGCTTAAATGAATGGAAGAACATCCCCTGCTTAAATGAATACTAGACTAGAGGAAAATATTTCTCTTAAGAAAAAGTGGGAGATGAAAATAGACATAAATATATATTTATTCTAAGTCTCATTTAATAGTTACACAGTTTTTTATTTTTTTCTTTTATCTTGTACTTCCAATTCTGTTTGTTGGTGACATGCTATGTTCATAAGTATATGAAAATGGATTGGGTAATGAGGAGGAAAATCCGTAAGGACATAATAATCAAGAAAATGGAATGGAATGGATGCACAAAGACAGGGAAGAACTTTTGCTGTAAGGTACTGTAGAGGCCGCCAAGAGCCAGACGACCTCTGAGCAAGATGATTTGCAGCTGGGGAACGGACCCTGGGGCGATTCGTCTGCAAGTGCTCCTTGCGAAGAAAGAGCCCCAGCCCATGGCGATCCTTAGGTAGGTAGTCATTGTCTAATACTCCCCTCACCTGTCCTGTACGGTCTCAGTAATAAGGCTGCTGCGGAGGTTGTTGGGGCTTTCCTGCAAGCAAAGTTAGCCCGCCTCCTGCAAGCTTGTACTTCCAATCCATGGTCACGCCTTTTTCCTTCCTGCAGTGATGGAGACCAGGGCCATGGGGGCCATAGGGGCTGCGACAAGGTACAAAGCTAAAGACCTGAGATATCTTTTTCTCTTCTGCTCTCTACCTAAAGAGTACTGCCTTTGAAAGTTATATAAATATTTACATTCAAAACAACATGGTTTTTTAGTTTGTATGTGCAGCTCACTAAGCATACAGAGCATTACTTGGCTTGATCATCCACCTCTGTCACTCACTAGCTATTCTGTTGTTCAAGTTATTTAAATTCTTCCCCCAACCACAGTTTCCTCACCTGTACAAATGAGCAATGTTTAACATTACCCCTTACTAAGTACTCGAAAAGGTGATTTATAAAAGTAATATCCATTATGACTATGCTGTTTATAAAATAATGTACAGTAACATAAATCCTGAACACTTCTAATGTTTAGATTAGAATGTGTAATTGTTTAATTTTGATATTCTGTTTTTTATTTAAATAAAACAAGCAAATAACTTCATTTTCTTCTTAATAAAATGATGCACATTACATTTTATGTCATATTGTGTTCTGTCTATTTACAAATAAAAGTGAGTGCTTTTCATTGGTGTTCTGAAAGAATGATACTACATTAAAGCAGAAAATACTCTAAACTTTTTAAGTCAACATTGCAATTGACTTTTAAATATTATGTTATAACTATAACTGCATGGACAACTGATTACATATTTCCAAGTGTCAAATGAAGTTTTGGGATATAAAACTATTTCTTGGCTTTTAAAAGCTAATAACTGTGCAAATGCAAATGCACCTTAACATGCCATGCTGCTAGAATACCGGAATACATGCAAAGCTCCCTAATCAAACTTATTTTATCTTTAACCATAATCAGTGTTAGTACCTTGAGTTACCTTGATCTTCTTTCATGTCACTAAAAACTTAAAAAGATTTGTGGATAGGGATGCTACTGAAATTGGGTCTTAATTGGAACTTAATCTCCATAATTACACATAATTGCCTGCGTTTATTACTCATATGATGAGGACACATTTTTCTTTAGCTCTCAGGAAATGTATGATAAAGCAGCACAAACAGCATTAGATAATGGGATTGTATACACTTCACTGACTTTATTTGGTTATGCAGAATTATTATTTAAAGAGAGACAACTTACAATAGAATGGCCTCTAACTTTTCTATGTATAATAACTTCGATAAAATCAAAGATACAATTTCCATATATCTTCTAAAGTATATTCACATTCATATTTAAATTAAATTAAAACTATATAAAATATATTGGTACTCCTATAACCTTCAGTTCTAAAAGAATTAGTAATGCAAGTTTTTTTTTATTATTAAATCATAGCTGTGTACATTAATGCAATCATGGGGTACAATGTGGTTTATATACAATTTGAAATATTTTCATCAGACTGGTTAACATAGCCTTCATGGCACCCTCTTAGTTATTGTGTTAAGACATTTATATTCTACATTTAGTACATTTCACATATAGCCTTGTAAGATGCACTGTAGGTATGGTCCCACCAATTGGGACCACCACATCCTCCCCCTTCCCTCTGCCCTTTCCCCACATTCTTAGGCTATAATTGAGTTATAGCTTTCATATGAAAGCTATAAATTAGTTTCATAGTAGGGCTGAGTATATTGGATACTTTTTCTTCCATTCTTGAGATATTTTGCTAAGAAGAATATGTTCTAGCTCCATCCACATAAACATGCAAGAGGTAAAGTCTCTATCTTTCTTTAAGGCTGCATAATATTCCATGGTGCACATATACCACATTTTATTAATACATTTGTGGGTCAATGGGCACTTGGGCTTCTTGCATGACTTAGCAATTATGAATCGGACTGCAATAAACATTCTGGTGAAAATATCTTTGTTATAATGTGATTTTTGGTCTTCTGGATATATACCTAATAGAGGAATTGAAGGATTGAATGCCAGGTCTATTTTTAGATCCTTAAGTGTTCTTCAAATGATGGAAACTAATGCAAGTGTTTTGAGACTAAGAGATCAAGTAACACTGAATGGCACTCAAATTGAAGAAGAAGTCAAATTCCTCTGTTTGCTGAATATATTATCTACCTAGGAAAACCTAAACTCCACCCCCCAAAAAAAACAAACAAACAAACAAAAAAAGAACCCCAAAACTTGAAAAATTAGGTAAATGAATGTAGTAAAGTTTCAGGATGAAAAACCAATGTACAAATATCAATAGCATTTATATGCACAAGTAACAATCTAGCTGAGAGTAAAATCAGGAAAGAAATTTTATTTATAAGAGCTACGAAAATGAATAAAATACTAGAAATATATTTATCTCAGAAGTTGAAAGATTTCTACAAGGAAAACTAAAAAACTCTAAGGAAAGGTATTGTAGGTGACTCAAACAAAAGGAAAATCATCCCATACACATTTATCACAAGAATTAATATCATTAAAATTGCAATATTGCCCAAAGCAATCTACACACTGACTCAGTGTCATCCCCAGCAAAACACCTACATCATTTTTCATAGAATTAGGAAAAGAAATCCTAAAATTCATTATGAAACCTAAAGAGAGCACAGACAGCCAAAGCAATCACATGCAAAATAAATAAATAAATAAATAAAGCTAGAGGCATCACTAGATGCCAAATTATATCACAAGGATATAGTAAGCAAAACAGCATGGTATAGATATAGATACAGTGGGGCACAATAGGAAACTGAGAAATACAGCCATACATTAATGCCAAGTGACCTTTGACAGACTCAACAAGAACATACACTGGGGTAAGGTCATTCTTTTTAATAAATAGATGCAGGTTGAATAACTAGATGCACAGTATATTTACTGTGAGTTGATAAAGGATAGCTGTCATTAAGCATAAATACCCAGAAAATAATTAATTCCCTTAGCAATTAGAATATTGTAAGCAGCTTGTTCATATTATGTAGAAGGTGATAAATGAGTGATATTCTTACAAATTGACAATTAGTTGAGTGAAAGAATAACTCGGAGGACATTATTCACCTTATTGCACACACACACTTGAAAAATGCTCAAGTACTCAGGTATGCATATGTGTATATATACTGAATAAAAATAATATTTTTTATTATTATTTTTTTTTTTGTAGAGACAGAGTCTCACTGTACCGCCCTCGGGTAGAGTGCCATGGCGTCACACAGCTCACAGCAACCTCTTAACTCTTGGGCTTACGCGATTCTCTTGCCTCAGCCTCCCGAGCAGCTGGGACTACAGGTGCCCGCCACAACGCCCGGCTATTTTTTGGTTGCAGTTTGGCGGGGGCTGGGTTTGAACCCGCCACCCTCGGCATATGGGGCCGGCGCCCTACTCACTGAGCCACAGGCGCCGCCTAAAAATAATATTTTTATCAATGAAAGTGCATACATTCTAAATACATAATAGAGACATTAAGCTTACTTTTATTTTAAGGACCAGTTTATTCTTGTAATTAGTTTAATGTCTTAATAGAGACTACATTAAAATAGCACAAAATTGTATATTTATTTTTATATGTATTAAGAATGAAAAAGCACTAAAATATACAGAAGAGATGAATCAATAAAATTAATTTGTGTTTTAAATGAGTTAATATTTTTAAGTTGAAATTTCTTTCTATGTTGGTTTATAACATCCATCACACTAAGTTGAAATTCTCATTTTTTGGTAACTTATTTCTAAAATTTATCTAGAAAAGAACTGCTGGGCATTGCCTGTGCCTCAGTGGGCAGGACACCAGTCCCATATACAGAGGGTGGCGGGTTTGAACGTGGCCCCTTCCAACAAAAAAATTGCCAGGCGTAGCCCAGGAGTTGGAGGTTGCTGTGAGCTGCAACACTACGGCACTCTACCAAGGATGATAAAGGGAGACTCTGTCTCTAAAAAAAAAAAAAAAAAATTATCTACAAAAGAACTGTTAAGAAACTTATCTAATTTTGGTAAAGGAGATAGATGGAGAGAGAAGGACAAAGAAATACATTTGAAAATAATAATTGACTTGCATTTCTAGTTGAAAAGATTCAATATACCTGAAATAATTAAAACTATACAGAAATAACATATCAGTAGGCACATAGATCAATGAAATAAAATCAAGAATGAAGAAATAGACCTATCTATAGATGAGGTTTTAGAGTTTATACAAAAGCATTTTTAAATATTTGGCAAAAGGTCATTTAGTCAAACAAATGTGTTAAGGGAATTGACAACTTAAAGTATACACATGACCAAAATAAATTCAAATAAAACATATAAACATCAAAATAATGTTTGGTATTTATTGGACAATCTCTATATATCAGGCATTCTTCATAGTTCACTCTTTATATTAGCTGATTTATTTTTCATAAAAGCTTATAAAATTATTTATATCATACTTTACAAAATAGAAAACTGAGGAGTAGAAAGGTTGAATAACTTGAAGAAGATCACATGGTTAGTAATTAGTCAAGCCAAGTTTCAAAATCAGAAAATTTGACACCATAGTCTGCTCTCAGATTCCAAATAAAGCAAAATATTTTAAAATAAATTTGAAAGTCTTGTGTTTTTTTTATAAGAGTGAAGTGGAGAAAAGTTTCTATGAAATTAATTATAAATCCATAATGAAAAAAAAACTAAAATACTTGTTATGTTACAATGTAACAAATTTCTCCCTCAAAGCAAACACCATAAAGTTAAAAGAATGTTAGACTAAAGTATTTGCAAGATAAATGAAATATAGTATTTAACATGTACCATATAATTTTATTTTTATGCACTGTCACCATATAATTTTAAAAAATTTTTCATGTGGGGCAAAATACATATAAGAAATAAAAATATTCCCAAATATTTTGTATGGAAAGACTCATTAATCTATTCGTTCAGGAAATATGTTTGACAGACTGCTGTGGGGATACAAAGATGGGTAAACAAATGCTAAGCTTTTATTTAATTAAGTATTAATTTCTTGAGGCAGAGTCTCAGTTTGTTGCCCCTTAGTAGAGTGCTGTAACATCATAGCTCACAGCAACCTCAAATGCTTGGGCTCCAGCGATCCTCTTGCCTCAGTCTCCCAGGTAGTTGGGACTACAAGGAGCCCGCCACAATGCCTGGCTATTTTTAGAAATGGGGGGGCGGGGGGATGGGGTGGAGGGGTGTGTGTCTCGCTGCTGCTCAGTCTGGTCTTGAACCTATGAGCTCAGGCTATCCACCCACAGCGACCACCCAGAGTCGCGGCATGAGGCACTGTGCCGGCCAAATGCTAAGCTTTTAGTATAAGGAAAATTATAGTCTACTGATTTTTACAAAGAAGCACAGTAGTAAACACACTGGGCTTAAATTAAATGAGTAACTTTTATGAATTTGTTTTGTATGTTCTCTAAATCACTTTTCAAAAATGATTTATACAATTAGGAATGTTTTCAACAAGAATATAGCACAAAGTTTTCCTATTTTAAATGACTAACTTTTGTCATTCAATTCATGCATGATTTACATTCAGATTTGTCATACTTCCTTATTACTTGAGTAGAATCAAGAATTAAAATGTCTCGAATCAAGGATTTCAAACATCCTCAAAAGCTCTTCCCAGTAATTCAAAGCGGGGATGCATGAGTGATGGGACTGGTTGTGATTCCAGAAGCAACAGCCACGCCTGCCCCGCCAGCCACCTCCCCACTGCACGTGAAGGAGATGCTACAGGGATAAACCCCTTGGAGGTTTTCACACCCTCTGTGCTTCAGAAGGCCCACTTCCCAATGACAGGAAAACTGCCACAAAAGCCAAAGGGAGTTTTAGATAACATGGAGGGCTCAGTCATTTCTCCTACCAATGGAAAGGGAAATTTTCATTACAGACAAATGGTACTTGGTTTTATCTAATGAGACTTATGGCATCAGAGCTCTAACTCCTTCTTTGCTGCAGGAATTCAATAAAACTAAATGTAACAATAAAAAATGAAATAAAACAAACATAAGGAAAACACCTTCAGCTA
The DNA here is from genome assembly GCF_027406575.1 of Nycticebus coucang. NCBI lineage: Eukaryota > Metazoa > Chordata > Mammalia > Primates > Lorisidae > Nycticebus > Nycticebus coucang. The sequence goes on along the minus strand of NC_069794.1, from coordinate 41,966,105 downwards.
AACTAGTTTCCCTCTTGACCTTAGGTTCATCTCAGTCTCCATATTGTACCTTCAGAAGTGGCAGAAACCAGGCTTTTTTTTTTTTTTTAATTTAAATAATAAAACAAATCAGAACCTAAAAAAAAAAAAAAAGAATTAAAATGTCATAGGAAATATAGTAGAATTTGTTTCTAGCACACTCTTCTAGGTGAAGATGCTTTCTGTTATTTGGGCACAGACATTCTCTAAACAAAAAAAAAAAATAGTGGGAAAAATTAGAAAACAAAAACAAAATGTTTTGAAGAAATCTGATACACCCCCTGCCATGCTAAAGAAATACTCAGTTATCTTTAAATTTAATGGGGTGCTGAACTGTAGAGGAAAGAAAATAGATCTCGATGTTATTAGACATGCTTCAGAATGTTTGTCCTTGACATTATTACATAAAATAACAATGCAGAAATCTAAAGTACATTTATGATCAGCAAATAAAAATTGTTGCCAGAGATTGAAATGCCCCAAGGAGGACAGTCTGACCTTCTCTCATAACAGAAGCATATCAGTAAACAGCAAAGATGAATTAAGATAAACAGTATTGTGAATGAAAGTGAAGTATGTGAATATAAAAGGACTTCTTTTGCAACAAAGTCTATGCAATTAAGTATAAACTTACAATACAATTAAATTATATTGTTGCTAAATAATAACTATTATTTCCCTGGTTTTCCAAAATTTTCTGGTCAATTTATGTTTTAGTGACACACATTGAGCAAGCTATCTTGTATTTTGTAGCAATGTATTTCATGACATTTTCTATCAATCCAGTATAGATGCCATAATCAGGATATAACTTCCACTGAAGAGTAGTATGTCCACATGTTTGGGGGATTAAGATTATAAAATATTCATGGTTAACATAATTACCTAACTGAAATAAAAAGAGGCTCTATGAAATTGAATCAATAACCATCTTAACAATGCAATCTTGTCCTTCACATTGTTTTTAATTTACTGGCAGAGAAGTACTTCCAGAAACTAGAAGAGTGTCATTTGTACCCATTTTACTTTTAGCATAAAGTTACTAATGAAATCAGATTAATACATTTTTATTTTTGTAAAGATTATCATATAAGATGCAAAGTAAGGTAACTGAAGGAAAAATATGTTATTTGAAAAGTTGACTAAGTTAGTTGTGATATCCTGGATTGAGCACTGAAAGATGAAAGAAGACATTAGCTGCAAACCCAGTGAAATGTTAATTTACTCTGGAATTGAGTTGGTTGCAATGAACCATTTTTATTTTTATTTTTATTTTTTTGCAGTTTTTGGCCAGAGCCGGGTTTGAACCCACCACCTCCAGCATATGGGGCCAGCACCCTACTCTTTTGAGCCATAGGCACCGCTACAATGTAACATTTAAAAATATATATTTTAAATGTACCCTGGTAATGCCAACGCTAACAATAAGGAGAAAATGGGAATGGGATGTAAACATTTCTCTGTTCAATCTTTTAACCTGTAACTATCTCTGAATTTAAAATTATCCATAATAAGTTTATTTTACAAATGTAGGGAGTATGGATTTTATTTTAAAATCAAAACTTTAGTGAAACTCATTATCTGGAAAATAAATTTAATGTATTTTCAAAAAGAAATTATAGAAAAGTACATTGTAGCTGGGCGCAGTGGCTCATGCCTATAATCCTAGTACTCTGAGAGGCTGAGGCAGGAGGATAGCTTAAGCTCAGGAGTTCAAGACCAGCCTGAGCAAGAGTGAGATCCTGTCTCTGCTAAAAATAGAAAAATTACCAGAGCATTGTGACAGGTGCTGTGGTCCCAGATACTTGGGGGGCTGAAGCAGGCAGATTGCTTGAACCCAGGAGTTTGAGATTGCTATGAAATGGGCTGAGGTCATGGACCTCTAGTCCCAGTGAATGAGCAAAGACTGTGTCTCAAAAAAGAAAAAAATACATTGAAGAGATATGCTGGCAAATAAATAATGATTAAAGGGATGTCAACACATCTGCTTTTCTTTCATGTACATGCTAGAAATATTTTAGGTAATAGGGGTAAAGCAAAAGGCTCAAGAAAATAAGTATATTGTAATCCAAAGATTATAATACATTTATGAGTTAAAAAATCTCTAGATTCTGTCTAAACCCCCTAAGTGTAAAAAATTAATTGTGATTGTACATATATTTTACATATGCTAACACTGGCATAAATAACCTATTTAAATGGAGTAGGGAAAATTCTATCAGAGGGAAAAGTCTAAATGCAAATACCTGTATACAGTTATCTACCAAGAGTAAACAATATGATGTTTTTTGGCTTATATTTTCATCCTTCTACTGTAGAAAGGTCTTCATATAAAAACAGTTATTTTTTTCTGGCATTATTGTATATCTTTTTGCTGTACCGAAAGATTTATTTTTGGTTCTCACCCCCCCCCCCAATTTTCCTCTGTGACTTGAGCACTAGCATTAAAAACAATAAACTGAAAAAAAGTATTCAGACAAACAAAAACAGAAAACCTAGAACGAAGTGTGAAAGCAGAGACTCATGAAAGAATTTGATTTTCTGATTTTCCCTTTACTGGAATACATGCAAAGAAGATAAACAGAAGCTCTGGAAAGGAAGAATCCTGATCCCGCTTCTCAACTAATTTAGTTCCATATTCATAAATTGTTCAAATATCATTCCACTTGTGGCAACGGCAACTTAAATCTAACTGCCGTGAATGGCTTGATTTTTAATGACTGAAACATAAATATTTACGCTGCTTCTGTTTTCAGATGCACAACAAGACCAAAAATAATAATAACAGTGGAGAGTTAAGGGAAGAGTTAAACTACCTAGAGGAGGATGTCCAAACAGATTAATCAAAAATGAACTAATAGTATCACCTAATATTTATTGTGTGTCATTCATTGTCAGTCATTGCCTTAAGAATTGTTCTAGTGCTATCAAAATTGTAATTACACTTACTATTATTAAGTCACTATTTTTGAATTCCATTTGCAGATGCAGTAACTGAGACATAGATACATTAAAGAACTTGCCAATATATTGATTTTGTAATGATATAATTAAGATTTCAACTTCGAAGATTTATATCGAGACATTTATAACCTAATATACATGGAAATGGATAATAAAAGTACTCAAAAAATTAGAAGCAAAAACAAACAAAAAATAAGACAGTGAATGGGCAATCTGAGCAGATATTTGAGATTATTATTAGTTATCAAAACTTAAATGCAAAATTGATTCTGTTAGTGGTATGACCTAAGACATAACTGAAAGACAACTTTAATATAAAAGGAAGAAGAGTTGAAACAGGTACATTTTATCCAACAGCAACATGGCTGATTGTTCCAACCTGTAACCTGGAGTGATTGAGTATAGTATGGGGACTCCCACTTAGAAGTACCTGACCCAGTGTTATGAATTCAGAGACTGAGAATCACAATGAAGTGTCAGTGGATACTGAAAGCATTGCTTTACTGTCTCCATAAGCCACTGCAGGTTTATGAAGCCCTGGGTAACTGCTGTAAGAGTGAGGACATTGCATTAGGAACATTACACATTTCATGAGCATGGAGTGAGTGAATTTGCAACTGAAGCAAAAAAAAAAAAAAAAAACATTGAAGGGCATCCTACTTTGATGATTTTATAGCAGCATCCCCGCAACTGATAGGTGAGTTTAGCATATTTTGGCAAGAATGGAGATTTCAGTACAGAATTATTGGGTGGGATGAATCATCTCACATACTGTAATAATAAAGAAACAAAATTGATTATCTCCTAAAACAAGTTAAAAGTTTCCTAACTTATGAGCACACAGAAACAATTTCTAAGAACCAAAAATTATTTAAGAAATTGTAAGAAAAGTAGAGCCCAGGCAGTGTGATAAGGCAGTGAAGTTTTTATAATATTTAATTTCTCTACTGTTATTTTGACCTGTTGCGCTCTGAAAATATTTGGATATACTCATGATGGTGTGGGAAATGTTGAAAAACTCTGTAAGGGATTCTCCTATAGTCTTGAGAAGGATAATATGTATGGCACTATTCCCAAGAAAGTCACCTGAAAACTTTTTTGAAAAGATCCACTGTACGATAATTACAAATTTATCCATGAAATCCAACTTACTAAAACTTTAAAATTCTTACTTTTTTCCCCATTTTACAATGATGAGATTACAGATTTAACTTGATAGTATGAGGTATGTTTCGAAAAGTCATGCAAAAATAAATAAGATAAAATATTCCCAAGGCCTATAACTAAAAAAGAAATTTAACAGTTTAAAATTCAAATTTTCAATAAGTAGTTGAAGTATGTAGATAGAAATAGATTATGTAAACAAGGTGATCTTATGCATATTTAAAAATATCTTAAATTTATTTGCATTATAATTAAATGTAGGAAAATGGAGGAAAAATGAAAATACTAAATCCAAAATTATTTTTACCAAAAAATATATTCACGGATAAATTATTCTTCTAAAAGTGTGCACAATGATCAAAAAACATTTAGCGGTCATAGGATTATTATGACTTTATTTAACTTTTGGGATGTAATATCAGAATATGCCAATTCATTTCTTTTACTGAATTGAGTTTATTAATACAGATGTTATACCCACATGGTGCACTTCCTCCATAATAATGAATCATAATATCACCATTATTTCAATTATGCCATGTTAAGAGTGAACTAGGAAGATCTAAAGGTAAAATCTATAACAAAGAAGAACAGTGGTTGTTTTGAGGTGAATTTTGTTCTTCTCCAGTTTAGGGATTAATGTCATAATCCCCAGTACTTTATAATGTGACTGTGTTTGAACATAAGGGCTTGAAAGAGGTAATTAATGTAAAATGAGGTCACTGTGTTGGGGCCTCAATCCAATATGTGGAGGGTCTTCATAGAAAGAGATTAGGACACAAGCATAGGACGCAGGTGTCCATCAACAAGTTAAGGAAATAGACCTCCCAAGAAAAGATAAAACAAACAACAACAACAAAAAAAACCTTGAATCTTAGACTCTTAGCATGCAGAACTATCTATGGGGAAACATATTTCTGTTATTTTGACTACACAGTTTGTGGCACCTTGCTGTAGCAGCACTAGCAAACTCACACAGTGATAGTGTATATTGCCAGTGCTGATGTGCAGAAACACTAACACAACATTGGTAGAATTTCATATTTTTGTGTTTTTGTGTTTTTTGTGTTTTGTGTTTTTTCTTAACGAAATCACCAGATCATATGCTATGAACCAAGTGTATGGTGCCCCATGATCATACTAATGTACACAGCAATGATTTAATAAAAAAAATAAAATAAAATAAAATAAAAATAATAAGAAAATAAAATAAAAAATAAATAAAAATATATTTTGTGATAATCTGCCAACAATTTAGACTTCAATACTTTTTTTTTTACAATACATGGGTTAATCATTTTTGTCCTTTGTATAGCATATTCCATTCCTCTTCCTTTTTAAAATTTTCTAGAACAGATAATACTTGTATGTTACTATCTTAAACCTATATCCACTGTAATTCCTTATACTTCTTAGCCCACTATTGCCCTTACTATCGATTTCCTAGACACTATGATATGTAACAAAAATATTTAAACAAAAATTACAATGTTCTTTCTTGAGCACTGAATAGAAAAAAAATTCCTTCTTGTGTAATGGGTTAAAAATACAACTGGAGTCATCTCAAATTAATATTTCATTGAATTTCCAATGTATTCCATATGCTAAGTACTATTATTGCTATTTGACATATAAAGAAATTTTGTGTCAGAAGAATTATTTTTTCAAGATCAGATAGTATCTGGTGACACTGAATCTCAAACCCAATTTTGTTAAATTCAAACACATGCTTTTTCTATTGCATTATATAGACATTCATTCAAATATTTCTGTGGCAGAATTTTTGTCTTTGGGGCACATGAAAATGCTTGCTAGAGATTTGTAGAGGGAAAAGAGTAAGCCCTAGACTACGAGGAAGCCTGGGTGTGATAAGCACTCTGCCAGTGGTAAGACAGCCTGTTCCCAGTGCTTTGCCTTAGTCACCCCCTATGGAACCTTGTTTTTCCACAGAGGAAACAACTGCAGCTGCCTCAACAACATTGGTGGAGGAGGGAAGGTAGAAGAGAAGGCCCTAATGATGAGAAGCTGGCACCCTGATCACCTTTGTAATAAGGAGACCTCATGCATACTGCACAATGCTCTGAACTGGAAGCGAGCCACACTGAATATCCAAGGAGACCCACAGTTCCCCCATGAACCACTAGTCCTCTGAAGCTGTCAAGGCCCAAGTGGATGCTAGGACATGTTGGCTGTGGATGTAGCAATGTAGAGACCTGGGGCTGACATTGCTAAACAGCTTAAACAAACAAACAAACAACAACAACAACAAAAAAAACAAATTTGCTTGTGGAGGGGAAACATGATGCACCCTCTCTGCAGAGCCTGGGCTCAATTATCAGTATTTGGGGGGGATTGTAAGCACCTGCAAGCCTAGAAGTGGCCATGCCACAACTCACTCCCACCAAAAGCTCATGCTTGGAAGCAGAGATGGCTACGTCTGCAGCATTGGGTGGTTGGAGAAGGAAAGATTCCAGTCTCCACTTCCAATCCTGACCAATGTTGATATTGCTCTGGGTCAGGGACACTATCTCACCCTACTGATTTCTCTGCACATACACATCTCAACTAGGAGGGGTACAGACAATTTTGGATCACAAGTCAAGATATGTTTGATGCAGTAAATACTCTCTGCCTTTCTCTGTCATAAAAAGCATTCGTGGCACTTCCCAGTCTACTTGGGGCAGCTCACTCGATGGGTCAGAACTCCAGGAATATTGTTGCTCTTCTGTGTCTCCATGTTTCTTTGTGGTTGTCAGAGGTCAGGTAAATGCTGGGGAATGCTTCTCTGGGACCCAGTGACAGAGAGACTGTGGGGGCTGTGGCTTCCTAGGCAGGATAGAGGTACCTGGTATTTGCACAGGCAATATGGTATCATCTCAGCTTGGGTGTGTGGTGGGAAGAAGTGACCCTATGTGTGCCAGCAGCACAATTCTGTGCTTCCAAAAAGCTCTCAGTTGTCTAGTGTCAGCAGAGCCTGGATTCATCAGGGTAGAAGGGCCATGCAACAGATGGGGACCTGGCAGACTGCCTCAGGTTTGAAGGGAAGAAAAGCAAACAATCCCACCTACTCTTTCTGCTGAACTCTAAATCCTTATGGGGTCAGTCTATGCCAAAATCTTGCTGCTTTTGGTTTTGCTCCAAAACTTCTTCTTGTGGCATCTCCACAGGGTAGGTTCTGACCCCCTTCCTTCAGTACTTTGCCAGGGCTATGCTTCCTTACCTGAGACATTTTCTTCTTTGGGAGACAATCTGGCAAATTATGTATCTATTTGGCCATTCAGTCCACTGCCTCCATCCCTTGTTTCAACCCCAGATTGCTACTAGGCTCACATCAGATATATTCACCAATACCTACTCATCATAAATGTTGGTGTGTTTCTCCTGAGAGGATTCATTAAAAGCTATCAAAAGCTTTAAAGTCTGAGCCTACCTTACTACTTTTTGATTTTTTTCTGTGGTCCCTCAGCATATCTCTGAGGTCACTATTATTATTCACTACCATTATCAATGTAATCTATTTGCATTCTATTATGAACAATTGTTGAGAAGTATTCCTTTTCAGCAATCTTCAAAGCTGTTCCTTATGAATAAGACATTCTTTTTGGGAGGTGTTTACATTTCTGATTATGGGCACCTCAGCTCACATGACAATTAGAAAAACATTGATTTGCAAACTGTTGCATGGGTCTAGGCAACCTTATTTGGTATTATATTTTATACTCTGGATAATAACCTTTATATCAAAGATAGCTATAAATGAGGCAAATACAAAATTCTGTAGTGAATATTTTCAAAAAAGTTAAAATCATTATAATGAAATAGTCATATGGGACAATGAAAAAATATTTCTCTCAAGAATATTGGGTGAGATTCTAAGAATATTATCTTCCTTACTGATAAGCTTATAATGATTTAGGATGATTTGCCACTACTCTGGACAAATAGATACTAATGAATATATTGATAAAGACAATGTCATTTAAAAATGCTTGGCTTATTTAGATTTTATACATTATAATAAAATTCAAATGCCCTGCTTTTGAAGAATTGCAATGAACACCATGCTGAAATGTACTTAGCCCATCCCATTATACAAATCCTCTTTATTTATCTAACTGCACATTTTCCAACTACACAACAAAATCATAAAGTTTGTGTTTTATATTAGTTATTCATTAAAGTTTAATTTACAAAAATGTGAACAAATATTAAGGGTACAGGTAAATGAATTTTCCGAGTGGTCAGAACCCCCAAAGACCTGTAATGATCACAAAGAAAACACTATCCTGATCATTCATAGTCATTTATGCCATTACAAACATAATGTTTGTAAATTTCAATTTATATATTGTCAATTCACAATTTCAACTTCTCATCTAAATACCAAATGGCATTGCACAAAATGAAATGCCACTATTTATGCATTTATTGTATTGCTGTTGGATTAAGTTTTTGAAAGTAGATATAATACTAGATAAATAATTTATTGTACCATATAACATGAGACGTTTAAAACATAGAGTGTGACTTAACAGGGTTTTATAAATTTCAGGTCAACAAAAACTATTTGAAACTTATTTTTTACTTGTAAAACATATATGTTTTGCCACTGAGAATCTTTATACTTATTTTATAAAATTCAGTTCTTGAGACAATGGAGAGAGAAACTTGCATTAAAATCTTCATTTTTTGAGTGATGAAACTGTACTAGTAGTATTTTATATCATTTTCATAGCAAGTAAATCATAGACATGATTTTCAACCTACATCTTTTATATTACAAAAACTGTACTCTTATCACTAAAATACATTACCATCTGTAAGTATTGTATTGCCCGACTCCACAGACATTACCTTTATTTATTTATTTTTGCATCACTTTAGAATACTCTATGATGCTATACAAGTCCAAAGTCCAATTTCTTTATTGATTCTCTTCTCATTAAAAATTAGCTCCTCTTTGAAGTTAGTCCCTGGGGCAATTATGATGTAAAAATCATTGTTTCTGAATTATATAGTCTCCAAATAAATTAAAGACAATAGACACATTGACATCTATTTAATTGCATGTGCATGGTATTTCAGCATAGGCATAATTACATACAAATCAGTTTTGATGAAATCGTATACTGATAGAATGCTACTTTCCTCGTTTTGCTCATGCTGGCCGCTTCAGCATTCATTGTGGCTTTGTCTTTTCTCTGTCACCATCACATCTACTTTAGCTAAATCTGTATTGTATAAGGATTGTGAATTTTTACTATTGTTCCATCCCCATTGATATTATCTAATTTGGTGTGCTATATTTTCCCATCTGATATATTTACATTTTTATTGGCAATAGAAATTCATGACAGAAACATAGAGATTGAGTTAAAACAAGGAATCAGGTGAAAAATGCATAGATATTGTGCTGAATCACTAAGTTCTACTGTTTTGTTATCTTGTCTTATCCTATCTAATATAAAATTTTACTGCTTGGCACAATCATTTCCCTTTTTCCCCATATTACAAATAGCAATATAAATTATCTCACTGAGCTGTTTGGTATTCTTTACATAAGCATTAAAGAACACTACACTAAAATGTTAAACCTTTTTTGTGAACTTCCTGTATTCCATAAAGGCAACAAATTTCTGAAAAGAAAAAAATGCAAATCAATTTTAACGAAGATTATTATGTGAAATATAAAAAATAAATTTTCTTTGTCCCTTTGTTTCTAACTTCTATTTAAGGGGGAATGTTGAAGATCTATATATCTACATATCTCTTATTGCTTATTGGTCATGTTTCTTTGGAAAACCCAAACTATCAACATTATGAAGATACGAAGTGAGGTAACCAGGACAACAGCGAGTATGTTACTAGATTGTCTCTAAAAGTAGAACAGTGTAGAAACAAATAAGTTCTATATGTTATCCTTAATGTATAATGTAGATTAGTAGTAAAAATAACTCTGTTGCTAATAATATAATTATAAATTATTAACTTATTAAGTTCAGATACTTAGTTTTAATCTGCTACTATTAAAAGCATCAAAAGCAAATTAAAATTTTCACAGAACCTTTGTTGATGTTTGTTATAATTTAAGTGATAATTCATGTAATTTTACTTTTGTTATAATTTTAATAACATTATTCTTGCTATATGTGTATTTTTAATAATATTGTAGGTTAAAATAGCTGAAATTAATACATTTTGGAAATATTTTTATAGTGTCAATAATTTTTTGAAGTATTCTCTATTTACTATTCATATTAACCCTATGAGATAGTACTACAGTTTTAGTGGCCCCTCCAGAGCTCATGTTGAAACTTTATACCCAATGTCACCTTGCTGAGAGGTGAGGCATTTGGAAATGATCTGCCCTTATGAACAGATTGATTGATTAACAAATTATCTTGGAGGAGAACTGGTGGCTTTATAAGATGAACAAGAGAGACCTGAGCTACCACGTGAACACCTTCAGCCTTCTCATCATGCGTTACCAGGCACTGTCTCAGGTCTTTTCTCTGAGTTCGCACCTGCAAGAAGGATCTCACTAGTTCTTGCCATTGACCTAGGACTGAACCTTCAGGCTATACAAAATAAATTCCTTTTATCATAAATTACACAGTTTCAGATATTCTTTTTGTGTGTGTGAAACAGAGTCTCACTCTGTTGCCTCAGGCTAAGGTGGTCTCAGCCTACCTCACAGCAACTTCAAAGTTCTGGATTCAAGGTATTATCCTTCTTCAGCCTCCCAAGTAGCTGGGACTGTATCAACCCTGAAGCATGGCTAATATTCTATTTTTAGTAGAGATGGGGGAATCTCACTCTTTCTCAGGCTGGTTTCTAACTCCTGAATTCAAGCAATCCTCCTGTCTCAGCCTCCCAGAGTGCTAGGATTAAAGGTGTGACCCACCACACCTGGCTCAGATATTCTTTTTAAGTAACAAAAATGTACCAAGATAGGATGTCTCACTTTCTCATTTTCATATTTAAAAACAGCATGGTATTGGCACAAAAACAGAGAAGTAGATGTCTGGAAGAGAATAGAGAACCAAGAGATGAATCCAGCTACTTACCATTATTTAATCTTTGACAAGCCGATTAAAAACATTCAGTGGGGAAAAGATTCCCTATCTAACAAATGGTGCTGGGTGAACTGGCTGGCAACCTGTAGAAGACTGAAATTGGACCCACACCTTTCACCATTAACCAAGATAGACTCTTACTGGATTAAAGATTTAAACTTATGACATGAAACTATAAAAATACTAGAAGAGAGTGCAGGGAAAACCCTTGAAGAAATTGGGTTGGGCGAGTTTTTTATGAGAAGGACCCCCCGGGCAACTGAAGCAGCTTCAAAAATACACTACTGGGACTTGATCAAACTAAAAAGCTTCTGCACAGCCAAGAACACAGTAAGTAAAGCAAGCAAAGAGCCCACAGAATGGGAGAAGATATTTGCAGGTTATATCTCTGACAAAGGTTAATAACCAGAATCCACAGAGAACTCAAACACATTAGCAAGAAAAAAACAAGGGATCCCATTGCAGGCTGGGCAAGGGATTTGAAGAGAAACTTCTCTGAAGAAGACAGGCGCGCGGCCTTCAGACATATGAAAAAATGCTCATCATCTTTAATCATCAGAGAAATACAAATCAAAACTACTTTGAGATACCATCTAACTCCAGTGAGACCAGCCTATATCACAAAATACCAAGACCAGAGACATTGGCGTGGATGTAGAGAAAAGGGAACACTTTTGCACTGATGGTGAGAATGCAAATTAATACATTCTTTTTGGAAAGAGATATGGAGAACACTTAGAGATCTAAAAATAGATCTGCCATTCAATCCTGTAATTCCTCTGCTGGGCATATACCCAGAAGACCAAAAATCACATCATAACAAAGATATTTGTACCAGAATGTTTATTGCAGCCCTATTCATAATTGCTAAGTCATGGAAAAAACCCAATGCCCATCGATCCACTAATGGATTAATAAATTGTGGTATATGTACACCATGGAATACTATGCAGCCTTGAAGAAAGATGGAGACTTTACCTCTTTCATGTTTACATGGATGGAGCTGGAACATATTCTTCTCAGTAAAGTATCTCCAGAATGAAAGAAAAAGTATCCAATGTACCCACCCCTACTATGAAACTAATTTAGGACCTTCACATGAAAGCTATAACCCAGTTAAAACCTAAGAATAGGGTGAAGGGGGAAAGGGTGGGGAGGGAGGGGGGAGGTGGGTAGAGGGAGGGGCATTGAAAGGATCACACCTGTGGTGCAACTTACAAGGGTATATGTGAGGCTTGGTAAATGTGGAATGTAAATGTCTTAGCAAAGTAACTAAGAAAATGCCAGGAGGGCTATGTCAACTAATGTGATGAAAATGTGTCAAATGGTCTATGAACCAAGTGTATGGTGCCGCATGATCATATTGATGTACACAGCGATGATTTAATAAAAAAATAAAATAAAAAAATAAAAACTTTGGTATAGAGTGCTTATGTTATGCCAAACACACAGAGATTGCAGATATTTAGGACAAGATTTGGCCCAACCATTAATACTTATTTAGTATACATATATTTAAAAGATTTTTGCAAATTTAGAGTACAAATTGAAAACTATTTGAGCTGCTTCTTTTTAGCAGACTCTATCCATGGGATAGTATATGTAGGATAGACCATTTCATTATTTTAACATTTTATCTTATAATTTTAATTTTTAATATTTAAAACAATATTACTTATTATATATAATGAATGGGATCTTGATTAACAAATTTGAGATGTAACTGAAGAATTACATACTAATTGCCATACTAAATGACAGAATTTACACCAATGAGAAAGATACTATTGCTCCTTTTTAAGAATTCAGGAATGTGTTTTTGATTGAAAAATCCTGTGATCCTCACTCTTCTTCTGCTTCAGAATTATATTTATGTTTATATAAGAAATTAAATATGAAAGTTGAATTGTATATCTATTTTATTAATTTCTTTGTTTATATGAGAATGCAAAATATATTGTCAATTTCTGTATGAAGATTGATCAGTTTCTAACCAATCAAAGGGACAATTCCTTGGCTCGGTGCCTGTAGCTTAATGGCTGGGGTGCTAGCCACATACAACAGAGCTGGCAGGTTTGAATCCAACCCAGACCTGCCAAATAACAAGGACAACTACAACCAAAAAATAGCCAGGTGTTGTGGTGGGCACCTGTAGTCCCAGCTACTTCGGAGGCTGAGGCAAGAGAATCGCCTAAACCCAAGAATTTGTGACACCACGGCACTCTATCCAGGGCCACACAGTGAGACTCTTGTCTTAAAAAGTGGGGGGGATGGACAATTCCTCCACATACAGACCACATTTATTACTTCATCTTCTGCCTGAAGAAAGGTAGGAAATGAAGACAAAAGCAAATCAAAAATCCTTACTAGATTTTTAAGTTTTAATGATAATCTAGATTAAACTATTTGTATATAATGACTTTTTAAATTATTTTTTATATTTAAGTGACAGTTTTTCTGATATATATATTTTTTTCATTCCAGGAACTAACTGCAAGTTCATGCTTTTCAAAATTGAACTCTTGCTAAGAGATTGTTCTAAGAAAGTTTATGTTCACCACAAAAAAGGTTTTTCACATTTTTATGTTTCTTATGGCCAACATAAAAAAGTAACACAAACTTGATGGCTTCAAAAAGTATTGTTTCACAACTCTGGAATCCAGAAGTGTAAAGTGTCAGCAGTCTTTGACCTTAGAGAGAATAAGGGGCAAAATCTTCCAGAAGCTCTATCCTCGCATATGGTGGTTGCTGGGAATCTTTAATATCCCTTCGTTTGTGACAATATCATTCCCATCTCTTCTATCATCACATGGTCTTCTTTCCCTCTGTCTCTTCTTTTCACTGAACAAATTATGCTTAAAAGCATTACTAGTTTGTACCATTATAAATAAAATGGAAAGACTCACTACAATAACTTAATAACTTAACTTTAGAATTGTTGAAAAGCTTTGTTTTGGTCACTGTAATCGTGAAACCCTTTAATTTCATCATACATGTATCTGTGAAACACCAGAAAAATAAAGTCTAGAAATAAATAACTTTATTTCCATCTTTTTAAAAAATAATCCATTAGTTAAAAGTTGTTAAATTGGCTTTGATTGTGTTTGCTCAACTTAAGGGTACAATTATAAAAATGGATTTTATTATGGATATATTTACAAACAATTCAGAATAAGCATAATGAAATGACCTCCTAATGGATTAGTAATATTCAATGGCACACAGCTTACCATTTGGCTCATAGTCACAATCGGGCCTTAAGTTTGACTTTCTATGGCAATGGTGACATTAAAAATGTTGCCTTATTCCTTTAGAAAAGTAGAGACAAAATTATTAATTGGGAAATGTCAACAAAAAATATATCAATATGAACATTAGGAGAATGAGAATATAAAAATCCTTCCTTATGAAAGTCATAACGTAAAAGGGGAGCACAGTGCCTATTCTCAAAAATTAATTTGCACAGCTCCAATAATATTTGTAATTGGTGAATATTAATGTTTGTAGCAAATCAGTTTTAAAAAAATTTGCATCTAATTTTACATGCTTCTATATTACAGAATAAATGAATGGAGATACTATGTTCTGATGGCTTGGATTTTTATCACTGAAGTAAAATATTCTTAGAGATTTATTATGAAACAAGTCACTGTTACTACAGAACTAAATCTAGCTTATAGTAAAGACATATCTTTATTATAATGTCATATTTAGTCCAAAGGTCATGTCATAAATTAAAGCTGAAATTAGTCCAGCAGAGTCCCATTATTTTTTCTCAGCATGAAATTTTAATAATATGACTTTGACTGACCTTTTTCACTATTGTTTCAAGATATCTTGCTAATATTTCTCTTTTGCATTATCACTTTCTTTCCAACATATACTTTTTTCCTATAAAAAATGTATTATAGCTGCAGCTGAATTGTATTCAGCTTGCCATCTGTTGAGCATTTGGATTCAGTTGAGAATGTTGGCAAATCTATTCTGCAAGAACATTTTCCAAATGACCACTCTTCCTTAGTATAGTCATTCATAAGACCATACTTACATGTGGATGCTCAAGCATTTGTGAAAAAAATTTTACTATATTCATAAAATGATGATTTCTCTAAACAAATAACTTGTCACTATTAAGAATATTTAATAACTGTCTCCATGTGCTGAGTATATGTTGAAATTGTCACTAATGCTGTGGCTTTTTGTGTATTCTAACTGAAGTAAGGAGTATAATATTCAGAAAATCAATATTAACAGTTATTAAAAAATCAGTTTATATGCAAGATAGCTAGTTTTAGTGAGTTATATTTAAGCATAAAATGTTTATATTAATGTTCTCTTATCAAGACATTGTATATAAGTGCTTTTCTTGTCCTAGTTTTACTTGTATAATTTTAGGAGAGTTTAAAAATGTATATTCTAGTTAACATTTGAAAAAATATATACAATGCATAAATATTTATCAATAAAAATGCTTTTAGCATACC
This sequence comes from Nycticebus coucang, assembly GCF_027406575.1. Classification (NCBI taxonomy): domain Eukaryota; kingdom Metazoa; phylum Chordata; class Mammalia; order Primates; family Lorisidae; genus Nycticebus; species Nycticebus coucang. Next base: position 41,950,399 of record NC_069794.1, on the reverse strand, counting down.
ATCATACAGTTTGTTTTTATCAATTGAAAATAATTGGTGGAATTTTTTATGTCTAAAAATATAATTTTTAAGTGAATATGTCCTTGTCATCTACTATCAATTAAAAAAAAAATCTCTACAGTTATTTGAAGTTCTGTGTATGTTCTTTCCCTTGGTCCAGATTTTATTTATTTATTTATTTTTCAGTTTAATGTGAGGGTACAAATAACCAGGTCATAGTGTTTGAGTTTGTTATGTAGAATCCCTCTTGCAGTTGTGTCTTGCACCCAAAAGATGTGCCATATACCCCATATACCCTTAAATAATGCCCATTAAGTGTGATTACCCCAAGTTTCCCCTACCTCCCTTTTCCTCACTGCCTTGTTGACTCTCCTCCAAACGTGAATTGAATGTGTTTTTCTCTTATGTGTGTGTGAATTAGATTGTCTGTTGGCTTCACATTAGTATTGATTACATTGGATATTTACTTTTCCATTATTGTGATATTTTACCAGGAGGAATGTGTTTAAACTCCAGCCAGGTTAAAAAAAATGATGTAAAGTCTCCGTCTTTTTTAATGGCTAAAGACTATTCTATGTTATACATATATCACAGTTTGTTAATCCATCCCTGGATTGGTGGGCATATAGGTTGTTTCACATCTTGGCAACTGTAAATTGAGCTATTATAAACAATCTAGTTCAAATGACTTTATGATAAACAAATTTACTTTTCTTCTGAGTAGATGCTTAACAGTGGGATTGTGGAGTCAAATGGGAGGTCTAACTTGAGTCTCCATACTTTTTTCAAAAGAGGCTGTATTGATTTGTAGTCCCACCAACAGTGTAAATTGTTCATTTCTCTCCACGTCCACACTAGCATCTGCAACTTTGGGACTTTGTGATGTGTGCTAATCTTACTAGGATATGGCGATATCTCAGGGTGGTTTTGATTTGCATTTCTCTGTTGATTAGGGACAATGAGCATTGTTTCATATATTCTGTTAGACATTGATCTGTCTTCCTTAGAGAAGGTTCTCTTCAACTCTTCCTGAGTGATAGATGGGATTGTTTGCTCTTTCTTTGATGATTAAGTTCTATACAGACTCTAGTTATCAAACCTTCATCAGATGCATAATATGCGAATATATTTTCCCATTCTGAAGGTTGTCTTTTGCTTTCTTGTGTCCTTAGCTGTGCAAAAGATTTTCGGCATAATTATGTTCCACTTGTTTATTTTTGTTGTTGTGATTGCCACTGAAGCCGTCTTCGTAAAAGCTTTCATGAGACTGACACATTCAGAGTTTCTCCCACACTTTCTTCTAGAATTTTTGCCATTTCATACCTTAGATTTAAATCTTTTATCCATCTTGAGTCAATTTTTGTTAAGTGGTGAAAGGTGCAGGCCCAATTTCAGTCTTTTATATGTGGTTATCCAGTTTTCCCAGCACCATTTATTGGATAGGAATTCTTCTCCCCAGTGTATGCTTTTGTTTGTTTTATCAAATATCAGATGGCTATAAGAGACTAGTTTCATCTCTTGGTTTTCTATTGAGTTTCATATGTCTATTTTTTTACTTTTATACCAATACCATGCTGGTTTGGTCACTGTAGACTTAACCTAAAGTTTGAAAGTGTGATGCCTCCAGCTTTGTTTTTATTACTAAAAATTAACTTTGCTATATGTTTTTTTTTTTTTTTCTGGTTCCATATAAAATAAAGAACTGTTTTTTTTTCCATTTCTTCAAAGTATGATGTTGGTATTTTAATGGGAATTGTATTGAATCTGTAGATTGCTTTGGGAAGTATGGACCTTTTAACAATGTTGATTCTCTCCAGCCATTCCAGGAGAATGGTGAGCTCTTCCATTTGTTAATGTCTTCTACTATTTCTTTTCTTTGGATTGCATTATTCCCTGTGTAGAGTTCCTTCACCTCTTTTCTCGGATATATTCCTAGATATTTCATTTTCTTTGAAGCAATTGTGAAGTGAATTGTGTCTTTGATTAACTTCTCAACTTGGCTGTTTTGGCATATACAAAGGCTACTGATTTGTAGGCATTGATTTTATACCCAGAGATGCTACTGTATTTCTTGGTGACTTCCAGGAGTTTTGTGATTGAAACTCTGGGATTTTCTAACTATAAGATCATATTATCAGCAAAGAGCAAGAGTTTGATCTTCCTGTCCCCATTCGGATGCCCTTTATATCCTCTTCTGTGATTGAATTGTCTAGAACTTCAAGCACTATGTTGAATAGTTTTGGGGATAGAGCACATCCTTTCTTGGTTCCAGTTCTAGGTGGAAAAGCTTTCAGTTTTATTCCATTCAGTATATTATCCATAGTTTTTTAGTAGCTGGCTTTATCAGTTTTAGAAAAGTGCCATCTGTGCCCATATTCATAAGTTTTATTGTGAGGAAAAGAAGCTGAATTTTCTCAAAAGCTTTTTCTGCATCTATTGAGAGTACTATATGGGCTTTGCTTTTGGTTCACCATTGATGTGGTGAATTACATCTATGGATTTGTATATGTTAAACCATCCTTGCATTCCTAGGATGAAGCCTACTTGATCATGATGTATAATTGTTTTAATGTGTAGCTGTCATCCATTGCGTAATATTTTATTGAATATTTTTACAAAAATATCCATAAGAGACATTGGTCTGTAGTTCTCCTTTTTAGTTGGATCTTTTTCTGGTTTTTAAAACAAGGTGATGTTTGCTTCATAGAATATGTTGGTGGAAGTTCCTTCCTTCTCAATGTCTTGTAATTGGTTTGGCAGTATAGGCGCCAACTCTTCTTTGAAAGGTTGATTAAATGTTGGCATCAAACCATCTAGTCCAGGGCTTTTTTTTATTGTGGGAAGCTTTTCTATTTTTTCTTAGCTCTCAGTGCTTGACATTAATCTGTTCAAGAGATCTATTTCTTTTTTGTTAGGTCTAGAGAGAGGGTGTGATTCCAGATATTAGATCATTTCCTCCACATTGCCAAATTTCTGAGTGTAGCATGGCTTGTAGTAATAAGAGATAATCCAGTGCATCTCTGTGATATCTGTTGTTATTTTACCTTTTTCATTTCCATTTTAAGTTATTAGAGATTTTACTTTTATATTTCCAGTTAATCTATAAATAACTAGTTAATCTAGAAATAATTGTTTAATAAGGTTAATCAATTTTATTTATCTTTTTGAGAAACCATTTTGTTTAATTATTTCCTGAATGATTCTTTTGCTGTCTATTTAATTTATTTCTGGTATAATTTTGGTTACTTCTTTTCTTCTTCTATTTTTGGGATTAGATTTCTCTTTCTTTTCCATTTTCTTAAGATGGTTCATTAGGTTGTTGATGTGCTGTCTGTCTGTTTTTCAGATGTAGTCATCTAATGTGATATATATCCCTCTTAAGACTGCTCTTACAGTATCCCTTAGATTTTTGGTATCTTGTAGCTTCATTGTTGGTAGTTTGAGTTAGTTAATGATTTGCTCCTTTATCTTTTTCTTGACCCAACTGTCAGCTTAAGGTTTTTTAATTTCCATACCTTTGTGTAGGGATGACAGTTTTTGCTGGAGTTGAATTCCTCCTTTATTTCCTGTTGTCTGAGAAGATATAAGACCTAATTTCAATTCTTTTAATTTTGTTGCATTCTTATTTGTATCCTAAGATATGATCTATTTTGGATAATATTCCATTGGCTGATGAGAAGAGCATATGTTCTTTAGCTTTGGGATGGTGTGTTTCGTATATGTCTATGTAGCCCATCTTTCCTAGGGTCATGTTTAAGTCTCTTGTATCTTTGTTTCTTTTGTGTTTAGAAGATATACCTAGTTCTGCCAGGGGTGTTAAAGTCCCGTGATATTATGCTGTCATGTTGCTCAGACCAATCAAGGTCTATTTTATAAGTTGTAGGCATTTAAGTTAGGTGCATATATATTTATCTTTGAAATGTCCTCCTGTGTATTGTTCCCTTGACCAGAATGAAGTGACCATCTTTCTTAACTGCAATTGCTTTAAATCCACTTGTATCTGTAAATGAGATTACAACCCCTTCTTTCTTACGATTTCTATTTGCCTGAAAAACTGTTTTCCTTCCTTTTACCGTGAGTCATGCTTTGTGCTTTAAGGAAGGGTAGGAGTGTTTCCTGTAGACAGCATATGATTTTTTCTTTTTTCTAATCAGGCAATCTTGCCTCTTAAATAGAAAATTCAAGCCATTAACATTTATTGAGAGAATTGGTTAAGTGTGGTGGAATTCTATATATCTTGTTTTGTGAAAGTTCATTGCTTAGTTTTACCCTTTACACCATTGTGGAAGGTAGGTTTTGTCATTTAGTTTCTGGGTGTTTACTTTGTTCATGGCATATTGTGATGGTTAGTGTATGGAATAGTTCTAAGTATTTTTCTGTACAGTTGGTCTTGTTGTGGAGAATTTCCTCAATGTTTACATATCAGTAAAAAGTTTGATTTATCCATCAAATTTTTTTTTTTGGTAGAGACAGATTCTCACTTTATTGCCCTATGTAGAGTGCCATGGCATCACACAGCTCACAGCAACCTCCAACTCCTGAGCTTAGCCGATTCTCTTGCTTTAGCCTCCCCAATAGCTGGGACTATAGGCACCCACCACAATGCTTGGCCATTTTTTGTTGCAGTTTGGCAGGGGCCAGTTTTGAATCTGCCATCCTTGGTATATGGGACCAGTGTGCTACCCACTGAGCCCCAGGCGCTGCCCTCTCCATCAATTTTTAAGCTTAGTTTAGCAGGATACAGAATTATGGGCTGAAATTATTTTGCTTGATAAGGTTAAAGTTGGATGACCATTCTGTTATGGGTTCGAAAGTTTTCGGTGAAAAGTCCACTGTCACTGTGATGAATCTGCCTCTGTAGATCAGTTGGTGCTTACACTGGCTGCTTGCAGAATTTTCTCTTTCATCTTGACTTTGTGCAGGTTCATGACAATATGCCCTTGAGAAATTGTGTTTGAGTAGAGATAACCCAGTGTGCCCTCTAAAAGGTGTGTTTTATAATCATCAGTTAAACCTGGGAAATTTTCATATTTTATATTATCCTGTAGGGCCTCTATTCCTTTGGGACATTCTTCTCCACCTTCAAGGATCCCTATGATTCATATATTTGAACAGTTTGTGAAGCTCATAATTCTCTGAGCAAATGTTCTGCTTTCTCTTATTTCTTTTCTTCTTCTTTAACTGCCTGCATTACCGCAACAGCTGTATTCCCAAGTTCTGAGATTCTTTCTCCTTCATAGTCTAATCCATTATTGATACTTTCTATTGCATCTTTAAGTTCCCTGACTGACTTCTTCAATTTCTTAAATTCTTCCATATCCTTTCTATATTCTTTGTATCTTTCATCCAATTTTTATTTCCTTTTTTCCACTTTCTCATTAATTCCCTTTATTGCCTATTTGCAACCTAAATCCTGGTCTCAAGTACCCTGCTGACTCTGCCTCCCAAGAAGCTGGGAATACAGGTACATGCCACCACACCCAGCCAAATCCTTTTTGTATATTTTTGTAGAGATGTTGCTGTGGCCTAGGCTGTTCTTAAACTCCTGGTGTCAAATGATCCTCCTTGCTCCATTTCCCAAGTGCTAGGATTACAGGGATGAGATACCATTAACAATGTGAAAAAATTTCAAATGGGTGCCTGATTAAAAATGATAGATACTGAAATGCAGCAGTGTAGCATCCCTTTGACTCCAGTGATAATGTTAACAAAAATTGGTCATTCTATAAATTAAAAGATGAAGATGCTATCCTGATGCTTCCTAATCACATTTCAGATTATTTATTCAACAATAGACTTATTAACTGAAACCACACCACTCTTAGCATCAGCTGTTCTTTATTCAGTTCCCCAGCCCTTCTATTTCATATATTTTGGAAATGGCATTTCTTCATAGTTATTTTTCACATCACAATTTTAATGTCACTTCTCTAGAGAAAATTACCCATTATATACACTAAGTCAAAACTTACACATATGTATTTCCCTAATATTCTCCACTTTTTCTATTAGCATTTACCACTGTTTTAATATGCTTTATTTTTGTAATCATATAATGCATACACATCATACAGTGAAAACTCCCTGATGCTGTGAATGCATATAATTTGTTCAAATTTTTATCTTTAGCATTAACATAGTTTTAGTTCATTGATATTGCTAAGTAGCCCAATATTTTTGCAGAGAGAAAACAAGATAGGAAAGCAAATGTATCTTTATTGTCACTAGCAAAGAAGATAAATGAACAGTTCCCTCTGCAAACTGGAGTAGTCACTTAAAAGTAAACTCAATAGGAGAAGAATAATTCATTTCTCTTATATTCTTCACTCTTTTTTCATTAGATTAACTAATATTAACTAAAATCATAATGATTTTCTGACTTATTACTATTAATTGGATTACATCTACCCCAACTTCATATTGTTATGTTGTAACATTAACTCATATGTGACTATTTAAAGATAAGTTCTTTAAATACCTGATTAAGTTAAAATAAGATCTTTAAGATCTCTGATCTAATACAATAATGTCTCATAAGAAGAGGAAATTTGTGTATATGGAGAGATACTACACCATAAACTGACAACAGAGGAAAGACCATGCAGGTGTACAGGAAGAAGGTGGCCATTTGCAAAACAAGGAGAAATGTCTCAGAATAAAGCAAACATGCCAACATTTTGATCTTGAATTCCCCACTTCCAGAACTGTGGGAAATGTACTTTTGTTTAAGTGACTCAGTGGAGGTACTATGTTATGGCAGCATAAGCAGAATGTGATTCTCAATGCACTTTATTCCTAACTATAATTCTAATCATAATTTATATAGGTGCCACATAAACAAAATTTAATGCATGATAAATTCACATTTGAATATAATCTCAGATATCATTTCTGAAAAATTGTGCTTTTGAAATATTTTTCATTTTTTCCATTTTGTTTCATATTTTAGAGTGAGTGTGTATGTAGGTCATTACAAAAGTTTTGAGATACACAAAAATTGAAACATAAAATCTGCATGGACAGAAAGAAATGAATTCCTCTCAATAACATGTATAAACTTATTAAGCTGATACTTGCATGTATAAGTCAGAATGGACACTGTCGATTACTTGTTGGAAGTGAAATAATGGATGATAGCATAGTTGGTCTCAAAACATTCATAGTGAATGTTTGATCTTGAACATTCATGATCTTGTACATGTTTGCTAGTTGAGGAAGGAGGAAAAAATGTTTGTGGCAAAGAAATATTTTAATGCCAAATGTAATAAATTATAAATGTATTTTTGTAGCTAAAGTACTATGTAATAAATGTTAGCAAAGTTTATTATCTTCAGTGAACACCACTGGTTAAATGTTAAAATTAACCTCCTAACATTCTAACATTCCTAATCTCTTAAAATATAACTGGTTAGATTTTTTAAATTCCCTTATTGAATGTTTATATTAGTGAGACACTAAAAACTTTGCTTTGTGTTTGTTTATACATTTTTTAAAAAGAGAAGTAAATTTTTACATTGTTAATTTTACTGTATACCCAGTCTATGAATAGTACTTCACCTATGGCTTAAAATAATGTATTATATAAGCCTAATGATTTTAAGTGGTAATTCACTTTTAAATACTTCTTTTCACAAAATAATTTTCAAAGTACCAATCACAATTGTATAACTTTGATTTTTTAAGGCCTGTGATAACTTTTAAAATAACATTCCATATCTCTATCGTGTAAAGTTGTCAGAGGAATACAGCAAAGAAAATAACAGTTTTGAAGACTTATTAGACTTTTCTGGGACACAGAAATGTTAAAGAAATCAAATGTGCCAGAGGGACACATCACACTTTGAAATAAATTCTATTTATGGAAGCCAACCTATATACTATTTTTTATTTTATTAATTTCTCACAAAAACCTAAAATTTCAATGTACTTTTACATAGGATTTATTAACATGGGAATTTAGTTACTTATTTAAACCTCAAAATTGTATTTCTTAGGATACTAGCATATTCATTAGAGTATTGTGAAACATGTCATAAATAATTTAAGCTATAATTGTCAAAATAAGTTAAAAGATCTATTTGTTTTACTTTGCTTAATTTTTTATGTGTGTAATTGCTTCCTTACTAATCTACACAATCCAGTAAATAAGACTCCTTATCATTTTAGTGACTTAATGTGCATCATTACAACTTGACTGATTATATAAAAGGAACACCCTGATTATATAAAAGGAACACCATCAAAAATTTTAGGCTGTCATTTAGATATTTTTTAAATTCACATAATTAAAGTACCTCGGAAGTACTAAAGAAAAAAGTTCAAACAGAATATTAAAATTGATTTCCTATCATTGAGACAATTCCACAGCAATAAATTAAGATAAGAGCTGGAAATGATAACATCAAATTGATTCAAAGCATAGTTATAAGAAGAAAAGAAAAGCTACCTATGCTTATGGCTGAAGGTTAGCAAAATATGGGTATATAGATTCCAAACACAAATTGAATTTTTTAATGTTTATGTGTAGTTATTATCAGTACCTAGTAGTTGTTTATCTATATAGGACGCATGGATGTTTTGATACGGGCATACAATGTGAATTATTCAAAACAGAATTTTTAAGGTATTCATCACCTCAGTCATGTAACAATCTTTGTGTTAGAAAAACATTATAATTCCACTTTTTTAGTTATTTTAAAGTATATCATAATTGATTATAGTCACTTCGTTGTGCAATCAAATATCGTTTATTCTCTCATTACATTTTTGCATCTATTAACATTCATACTTTCTAATGCTTAAAGTAGAAAACCAAAAATGAGGTCCGGAATTCATTTCCAGTTCTGTAACTTAACTTAGTGTGTGACCTTTCATTAGTTCTTTTAACCATGTTTAACTTATTCCTTATCTTATACCTGCCGTTAAGTTTTGTCACATGAAATTCTGTGATGTCATTTTGAAGCACCACATCTATTTAAAGATCAGTCTCAGTGCTATCAATCATTTTGAATCTTATCAGCATATCACTCACTGAACGAAAGACTTTTGGTTTAAGCATTTTTGCAATAGAATTTATTCCAGGCACTTGTAAACGAGAAATTTTTATGGCTGCCTGGAGGCAAGCAGTCTATGCTTGAACACATTTTGGTCTATTATATTGCATATGGAAGATGTTAATCTCCTGAGTAAGATATTGTGTGGATGATGTGAATCGTCTCCATGTGAATTTAACATTCCCATTCAGATGAGAGTAGTCCATTTTCTTTTCTGTTTAAATACAGATTCAAACAGTAGAATTTTAGATTATGACATTTATCTCAGAGTTGGTACTGTCTGGAGCCACTGACAAATGGCCAATTTGTACTTTGTAAGTATTTTACCCAAACATAATCTCAAATTTCACTGGAAGCAAATTTAGACTGGCTAATGATAAATTTTGGTAAATAAATACAGTGCAGTAACTATAATCATATAGCATGTGTTTAAAATATATAATAAACACAACACATTAATACTTTCAAGTATGCATGTAAGCTGTTAATATATTTATGGAGAAAGAGAGTATAATGGAATGTATTTAAAAACTTTGAAAATATTAACTGCAATATAATTGATGAATATAATATACCAAGAAGTTAGCTGTCCAAAAATTTTCAAGATTTTGGCCCTTAAACTTCACTACACATGGACAAATGGAGGATATAACTTCCAAAGTTTGTTTATTTATATTGCAGAAGAAATACAAATATTATTATAAATGTAAATAATATTTTGTGATCTGGTCTTAGAATAAAAATTGAAACATATTTTATTAATCAAAGTCTAGATTCCTGTATATTAAAACTGATCTAAAATTGCTAAATTGCTGTTTTGCAAGAATTATTTACATATGTGTACTTTATAACTTTTTTTTTCTAAATAGACATGAGCCTTTGGGTCATTGATAGAAAACTGAATGAAAATTTCACGCTGTTTTAGAAAGGTCATTAAAAGTTATCACTGAGTATTTACAAGAACAATTGGTTGAGGACATTATTTTTTCTATTATAAAGTGAAGCTAATTTCTAGAAGAATAGCCTTTCCTTTCTTTATAACAGAAGTCTACCTGCCCCTTTCTAGGGGAGAATGTCCTTTGGGTTGTACTTTAGTATATACTTTGGGTTCTATCACGTATCACTTGCATCAGTATCTAGCTTCAAATTATCTGTTCTTCCATTGCAACTTTGATTATCAACACTCTGTTCAATCATTTTCATGACCATCAATAAATTTTTTGTCATTTTATTAAATCAAGTGCAACACAACCTATTCAAAAGTAAATCAAACCAATTCAAATGCAAACTACAAATAAACAAAGAAAAAATTTCATACCATGAACCTCTTTATAGTAAAAGTCTGATAAAATTATAGGTATTTAACATCTTAATTACCTTTGATTCTTATTTCACAAACTCTAACTGGGTTTATATCCTTAGTATTTGACTGAAAGTCAAATCACATTGTTCATGATTCCTCTTCTGGAAATTCATATGCTTTGAAATTACTTATCAATTATAGATTGAATATACTATTTTTACAAAAAACAGGTTCACAGGATTATTATTGTTTGGCATTGAATCTGTATGTCTAATTGGAGACAATTAAAAACTGAATAGTTGAATTTTGTTATTTATAAGCATGGAATTTCTTTACATTTGTCTATCCCAAATTAATTTATCCTTAATATTTACTACTATTATAAAATGTATTACTTTTTACTTTTCAATTATTAGATGATTTGTATAGAATTAATCTTTGAATTTCAATAATAAAATTGGTTCCTCTGACCTTTCACTTACTATTTCTAGTAAGTTTTTGAATAATCTAGTGGTTTATAGATAAGTAATTATGTAGTATATAAATAGAGATATAATACTTTCTTCCTTTACCATCTTTATGCTTTTCTAAGACCTTGATTTTTTTCTTTTTAATCTTAGGGTGATAATATTTCACAGTTTACCATTAAGTATAATATATAATGGTACCTCTATGATTTAAGGAAGCTTATGCTTAATCTTAACTTGCTGGAAGTTTTAATCACAAATGGTAAATGGCCATTTACCTTTGTAAACTATGCTTCTGCATCTATTTAAATGATCCTACTGATTCCTTTATTCTACTAATCATATGAATTATTATGAATAATTTTGGGATGTTAACACAACTTTGCTTTTGAAAATAAATAATGTTTGTTCATATTTTATGTATTGCTGAATTCATTTGGCTAGTGTATAGTTTTATGTTCTTGAAGGACTGCTCCTTCTGAGATATCGCACTATAGGTACTTGGAAGGTAACAAGTTAGCCTATCACACTTTCATGAATACTTGCTGAAGACAATAGACTCTCAGGTCAGACACAACATACTTCATTACTCATGGTAAAAGCAGTAAGCAGAGTTTTATGGTATTTAATATTAATTATCTATGCCTTCTCTACATCTCACAGGATTATTCATAGAGGTCAGCATCAAAGCTTATACATACAGTGAGTTATGTTTCATTGGAGACACATGGAGTTTGTTTTATAGAAAATGCACTCTGGTTTGCTATCTGATCTGGAAGATATTTCACCTCATCTCTCCAAATATCCCAGCAAAAAACAATAATAATACAAATATCCCAGCAAAAAACAATAATAATACTCTGCGTAAATAGTGTCAAGGCTTTGCATTTTTTGCATAAGCAGTAAGACCATATACAGATACTCAATACTCAACGTCAATGATAATTGCATTGGGAAAGCATACACTCTCTATAATAATATATATTATTAGCTGGTCATGGTGGTTCATGCCAGTGATCCTAGCATTTTGGGAAGCAACAGGGGGAGGATCACTTGAAGCCAGGGGTTCCAGACAACTCTGAGAAATATAACAAGACCTTCTATCTACTAGATAAATAAATGATAGCTGAGCATGGTGGTACATGCCTGTAGCTCTAACTACTCTGGAGGCTGGGTCAAGAGGATCAATTGAGCCTATGAGTTTGAGGTTGCACTGAGTTAAAATCATATACTCTAGCCCAATTGACATACTGACACCCTACCTCAAAAAAAAAAAAAATTAAAATACTATGTGTTACTATTATTTTTGTAATATTATTATTTAGTTTGGGGGTTACTACTATTAGGGCCTCATAATATACTTTCTCTGGCATACTCTAAGCTATGTGTATTTTCAAAAAGTTTGTGAAATATTGCATTTTTCTTGCTTTCTTTCTTTTTTTTTTTAGAGACAGAGTCTTACTTTGTTGCCCTTGGTAGAGTGCCATGGCGTCACAGCTCAAGCAACCTCCAGCTCTTGAGCTTAGGTGATGCTATTGCCTCAGCCTCCCAAGTAGCTGGAACTACAGCTACAGGTATTTTATTGTTGGGGATTCATTGAGGGTGCAAGAAACCAGGTTACACTGATTGCATTTGTTAGGCAAACAAAGCTGTGGCACACACCCAGGCCCCACCCCCCTTCCTCCTACCCTTTCTCTGCTCTTCCTTTCTCCACCCCTCCCTCCTTCTTTCTCTCTCTGCTCTCCACTTCCCCCACCCCACCGTATCCTTAATTGTCCTCATATCAAAATTGAGTACATAGGATTCATGCTTCTCCATTCTTGTGATGCTTTGCTAAGAAGAATATGTTCCATTTCCATTCAGGTTAATACAAAAGATGTAAAATCTCCATCTATTTTAGTGGCTGAATAGTATTCCATGGTATACATATAACACAGCTTGTTAATCCATTCCTGGGTTGGTGGGCATTTAGGCTGTTTCTACATTTTGGCTATTATAAATTGATCTGCAATAAACAGTCTAGTGAAAATTTCCTTATGATGAAAGGATTTTTTTTTTCTTCTGGATAGGTGCCTAGTAATGGAATTGCAGGATCAAATGGGAGGTCTAATTTGAGCTATATTTCCTTCCAAAAAGGTTATATTAGTTTGCAGTCCTACCAGCAGTGTAAGTGTTCCCTTCTCTCCATATCCACACCAGCACCCGAAGCTTTGAAACTTTATGAAGTGGGCCATTCTCACTGAGGTGAGGTGATATCTAGGGATAGTTTCAATTTGCATTTCTTTGATGACTAGTGATGATAAGTATTTTTTTCATATGTTTGTTAGCCATTTGTCTGTCTTCTTTAGAGAGGTTCTGTTCATATCTCTTGCCAAGTAATATATGGGATTAGCTCTTTTGTTCTTTTTTTTTTTTTTTTTTTTTTTTTTGCAGTTTTGGCCTGGGCTGGGTTTGAACCCGCCACCTCTGCCATATGGGTTTGGCGCCCTACTCCTTTGAGCTACAGGCACTGCCCAACTCTTTTTCTTGATGAATTTGAGTTCTCTATAGATCCCAGTTATCAAGCTTTTCTCCAATTCATAATATGCCAATTTCTTTTCCCATTTGAAGATTGTCAGTTTGCTTTGGTTATTGTTTCCTTAGCTATACCAAAAATTTTCAGTTTAGTAAGTTCTATTTGCTTATATTGTGTTGTTGCAATTGCCAAGGATGTCTTTATAAAATCTTTCCCCAGGTTGATATCTTCAAGTGTTTTCTCCAAACTTTCATTGAAGACTTTTATTGTTTCATGACTTATATTTAAATCTTTTATACATCTTAAATCAAATTTTGTAAGTGGTGAGAGGTGTGGGTCCAGTTTGAGTCTTGTACAAGTGGCTATCCAAGTGGCTATCCACCACTTATCAGATAGAGATTTGTTTCCCCAGTGTATGTTCTTGTTGGGTTTATCAAAATTTAAATGGTAAAATATTAGTTTTATCTCATGGTTTTTGATTCGGATCCAAATGACTCTATTTTTGTGCCAATACTTTGCTCTTTTTGATCACTATGGGTTCATAGTGTAGCCTAAAGTTTGATAGGGTAATACCCACAGGTTTGTTTTTATTACTAAGAATTGCCTTGGCTATATGAGGTTACTACTAGTTCCATTCAAAACCAAGAAGTAAGGGATATGAGAAAGGAGTGAGGGATAAAAACTTCCCTAGCAAGTGCAATGAGCAGCACTTTGGTAAAGGAACACACTAAATTCTCTGGCTGCAGCCTTATATGGTGTGTCCATGTAACAAAAACATTTGAACCCCCTTAATATTTTAAAATTAAGAGAGAAAAGTAATTACAATGCTTTAAAAAAAACACAAAGTACACGTAAATATATAAAATAAAACTGGAGATAATACTGAAAAATTAATGTAATTAAATCTCAAAGAGTTAACAAACAAATTTACATCATTTTTAAATTTTGAATTAGTTATTTTTTGTGATTACAAATAATATCTTTAAAGATCTTTTAATTTCTGACAAAATATATTATTGAAAGAAGAATTTTTGACAAAATACAATAGAGAGAATTCAAAATGGAGAAAAAGAAGAGAAAATAAAAGTAATTGCAATGGTCATAATTTAAATCTTTTTATAAATTAATACTTCAGTATTAGTTCAGGAAAATCCCTATCATATTTTGCAAGTGGTAGCTTCGTTAAATTTTATTTTATTTATTTTTTTTTTACTAGGAAATTACTTTATTTAAATTACTTATTTAAATGAGTTTTGTACAGATGCTTAAGAACAAAAGGGTATTTAAAAATTTTTTTTGGTTGTGGAATTTTTTGATGAATATAATAAAATGGCATTTATAACATATATTTCAGTATAAAACAGTAACAAATTAATCACCACACACCCATTGCCTAAATTTTAATTCTATGCATAGAAGTGGTTAGAAAGTACACAGCACAGAAGTGGCGAATTTGCATTCTTTTAGGAAGAAATTTAATTTCCTTACTAATCTTTATCAACAACGAACACTACACACACACACATAAATATGATGAATGATAAAAATGTGTACTTTTTATGACAGTAAATGTAAACTAAAGTGTGAAATTGAAGTTTACCACCTTAAAAGTGCTCATAAATTCTCCCTATCTGTGAACAAGATAGAAGAATTCACAAAGTCATGTAACTTACTTTTTTAGGCTGGTATTCTAGAAGTGTTTCTGATTTGGTCATCCTTCCTTCCACTAATCAAGGAGATTGCTAATTGCAGCTGTCAACCATACAAAGTATCTCTCTTTTTTAAACTTGTCAACTGCTGTGTGTTTGGAGACAGTGTGTTTGTGGTATTATTGGGAAGCAGATGGAGGTTATTTTGTATATTTATGGTAGCTTCTTGACCCAAGCCCCTGGTAAATTGTTGATGTATGTTAAATTATTTGAGTATGATACTGGCATCAGCATCATACATTTATGGAGAAACTTTAAGGACATGATTTCTATTCTGGGTACAGTGTATGACAAAGGCATACCTTGTGGTCTTCTGAGTCATCCGTCTTCTAATCAAGATCCATTCACCACAGTATTTTCAGGCATTCCTACACAGAGTCTTGATTGGGGAATGCTTCTGGTCTGCTGTTAGAGTACCATTCATAAAGAGTGTGCTGAAACCATTTAAGGACAGTGAGTGGGGCTTCACTAAGTTTACAGACCTTTTCTTACAAAATGTTTTGTGCCTAGTAGTCAATTTATATTTAATAAATATCTCTATGAAGTCCAGAATGTGTCTTTAGACTTAATTTTACACAATCTGTTATTGAGATTGTGTATCAGAATAGATAATGTTTTCTACATCATTTTTGACAGTGAAGGCTATCAATATCTATACATAGCTCTATATTTATATAATAAAGCTATTAAAGTCAGTACACTAGATAAATTTAATAACTGATTTGTGGAATTATTGAAAAAAATAAAACTCCCTCCACTGGATACAGAAGTCAGCAAATTAATGGAAAAATGTGATGCAAGAGCAATGTTATTGACAAAATACTCAAGTTGTTTACATCAAACTTTTCATGTAGCCTTTTCAGGACTTCCAAATAGTAAACTTGGTATAGTGTTTGTCCAGTTGGTAAAAATTCATAATGAACTATTCCTCTAATATTGAAGAAGGTTAGTAACATCCATTGTGAACTTTTGACTCTTTATTTTAGAGTTATATTAGTATACCCATATTTCATCACCAGTTACAACATGGCCCCAAACAGTCTTTCCAATCCAAAAGGTCTTGGCAAACTTTGATTCTCCTTTGCTTTTGTTCATCAGTGAGCTTGTTTGGGACCAATTTTACATATTTTTCTTATGCCCAGATTATAAGTTAATATTTCTCTGTTTCTCTGTTGATGTTTACTTTATGTACTATGGTTTTCACAGTTAGCCAATGATTTTGATGTACAATTCAATAAATTTTTGCAATGTTTTCAGCAGTTCCGTGCTGTGGTGCTAGAGGGAACTGCAACACAGCAGACTGAGAATTCTGAAAGTTCTGAAAGAACTGAAAGTTTATTCAAAAAGAACTAAAATTTCCCCAAGAGGGGACTTTTTCGACCACCAAAGGTCTGAAGTTGAAGGAAGAAATGGCTCAAAAATTTTACATGCAGAGTTTCTGTGAAAAAAAAAAAATCTGCTGAGATGCAGAGAGATGAACACTGTAGCAGCCTGTAGCAAGGCAGATAGGTGCCACCCTGATTGAAATCTCAGGAGGTTTTCATTGAAGATTTTAGGGTATGTATTTACAGAATGAAGAAGTAAAGCGTTTATAGACTCATGATTCAATCATGTGGGTGGCCTTTTGAGTATGAAAAAGGTCAACAAGTTGGAGGGACTAAACAATTCTCAAGGGCAGAACTAAGAACAAAGTTTCCTTAGGGGATTGGAGATGAGTGATTACCATTACATCCTTTAGGCTAGATTGTCTTGGCTCAAGAATAAGTTTTAATTTTCTTCTAACTCTGCTGATATCCTGCCTCTGCTAAGCTGCTGAATTTTACTCAGATGTCTGCAGACTAGTTTTCTGTCTAGTTTGGTGAACATTCTGACCCCCTTCACCGCTGTAGACATGCTGAGCAGCAACAGAGGGGTGCAGAGAGAGTCTTCTAGAATGTCCACCTGCTTTGTATTTCTACCCACAGTTCTGCTCATTACTGACTTCCCTGACTTCTCTTCATCAGCAACATTTTCTGTCCCCTCGGAAAAACATTTATTCCATTTGTATGCTGCCATTTTCTTCGTGGAATTATCCTCATAACCTTGGACTAACATGTCCCCAATTTCACTTCCACTCTTGCCATGTTTCAGAAGAAATTTGGTGTTTGTTACTCAGTCAAGCTCTGAGAGTCACGTGATGGTACACAAACTCTCACAAGAACAATAATGAACTCCACTCAGCAACACACTGCCGAAGCTCAACAGTAACACAGCTGTGAGACATTGATATACCAAGGTTATGAAATCTTACAGAGTTGTTTGTATAGTGTTGCCAATGTAAGCATGTGGTGGCAAATTTAGAAACTTAATTGTCAGACTTTGTATACAAATATATACAAAGTATTATTTTACTTAAAAATTTTGATCTTCATTCTCCTTTTTATTTCTCTTTATGTTATACACCTCTTAGAATTTTTGTGGCAAGTTGTACTTTTATCTCTCCCTAAGGCATTCCTTTGCTTGGAAAGAATTTTAGATTGATCTTTACGCATACACATACACACACACACATATATATATATATCATGATATTGAGACTTATAGGAAGTTTCCCTAAAATCATTCTCAAATTTGCCCAGTTAAATTCCTTAAATTTCTCATATTTCCTATTTTCTAACATCACAGGTCCTTATTTACATAGAAATTGGTTTTACAAATTAAAAATATAATCTCATAAATGCATTCATTTTTATGCAATTAATAATATATCCAGTCATACCCTGTCTAATTAAGAAAAACAGCTTGAAGTATCTGAAGAAATAGACCAAAAAAACTCTTAAAAATAAATAAGAGAGAAAAGTGTAGTTTTAAATTTGTCACTTTACCTCAACTTCATCATCCCCTTACAACTTTGAAATGGAGGCAAAACACAGTGTAGCTAAAGTAACTAACTTCAGTTGATTAATTAAGTCAAAATGGCTCTGAGGAGAGGAAATTTCTCCCTCATTTCTCAAAATTCTACATTAAGAAGACAACAAAAGGAAGGAAAAGCAGAGAGAGGGAATGAGGGAGAGGGGTGGGACCTTGGTGTGTGCCACACTTTCTGGGGGCAAGACATGATTGCAAGAGGGACTTTACCTAACAAATGCAATTGGTGTAACCTGGCTTATTGTACCCTCAATGAATCCCCAACAATAATAATTAAATAAATTAAATTAAATTAAATTCTTTTTTAAAAAAAGAAGACAACAAAAACTTTTTCCAAAATATATGTGAAGTATGTTTAAATACAATTTTTTTCAATCTGTTAGAGGTTTAAAAAAAAAACTATTCCAAACTAAATATTTATCTGAATAACTTTTTTTTTAATTTAAATTATTTTGGGTACATAATAGTTGCATACATTTATAGTGTACATGTGATGTTTGATGCAGGCAGATGATGTATAATAATCAAATTAGGGTAACTATTTCTTCGTGGTAAGCATTTCAATTTCACTATATTAGCTATTTTATCATATCCCATAATTTACTGTTGACTAGAGTCACTTTGTTATGCCATAATTTACTGTTGACTAGAGTCACTTTGTTATGCTATTAAATATTGTTTTTTTCTATCTGACTGAAGATAGAGAAGAATGATAATAACCAAAGCCTGAGAAGGGTAGTGTGGAAGGAGATAAAAGAGCTTAATGGGTAGGAATAATCATCTTAAGTGAAAAATAAATTATTGTATATTATATTAATGTAAAAATATTTCATGTTTAGAAGTATACAGAAGTGATTTTTCTCACTTTATCTAAATGTATTAAATCTATGCTTTTTTTCAACCTTAATGGAAGTCTTTAATTGACCTAAATATATAAACACAAAAAAATCCTCATGATTACACAAATAGCACAAAACCACTACTTCTCAATAGTGGTAAAATGGTTTAAAAAAGGCAAAGTGGGAGGCAGAGCAAGATGGCAGCCGAGTAACAGCTTCCTTGCATCTGGGCACCATGAGTCTGGGGAGCTAGACTCCAGGCATCTCTGGCTGGTGGGAACTGCCTATCATCACACCTATGAAGATACAGGGAGTCAGCGAGAGACTTCTGGACCCCAAGAGGAGGACTAAAACAGTGGAAAACCGGCAAGTGGTCGCGTGTGTTCAATCCGTCTAAACCCGCCCACAACTGTAAGTTCAGTAGCAGCGAGACTGCAAACCAGAAAGGCCTTACCTGTGAACTGTTTTGATGTCCTTGGACTTGGCACTGAGTTGAACTGCCTTGGGGAAGGCCTGAGCGGGAGTGCAGAGAACTTTGGCCGTTGTCTAGGGCCCCAGTCTGAGCCGCTGAGCCAGACGGAGCTAATAGTGTTTGGCGGTGGGTCACACGGATCCATTGTCAGTGATCTGCCCCGGCAAGCTCCGCCCTCAGGGTCGCAGAGCTAGAAACGGGTGGGAGCTGGTAACCCAGCAACCAAGTAGCCTAAGGGTGGGGTTTGAGCCGCCTTGCAGCCCTAACCCTCAGGGGCAGAGTGAGACCGGTTTTGGCACACTGGGTAAGTGGATAGCCACTTCAGCAGTGATTCCAGCGAGAAAGCTGGGAAAGCTTCTGCTCAGCAAGTTTACAAGTTCAAAGTGCCTTTTAAGTAGGCTGAAGAGAGATTTAGGGTGTCTACCTGCTGGGGTTTGAGAAATCAGCAGCCTCCAGTCGTATCAGAACTGTGACTAACATCTCACACCCCAGAAGACCACGTGTTGCCCAGACAATATTCAATAACATATACAAACTGCTTTGTTTTTGGTTGTGTATTTTTTTCTTTTTTTTTTTTGTTTGGTTGTTTTTTTTGTTTGTTTATTTTGACGTTGCTGATGTTCTTTTGTTTTTTTAATTTCAATCTTTTCCACACAGATCCCTTTTTCTTTCTCAATTTTCCTAGTTTAATTATAATTTCCCATTGCTGCCTTTTTTAATAAATTCAACTTCATTTTTGCTAGTGTTTCTACCGATATAATTTGGTTTTTCACCCAATTTTATCCCCGTAAAGTTTTCTGTTTGCTTCTTTTGGTTTGATTTATAGCATTTTTGTCTTTCCTCTCTACTTGGTGGAGGTGGGGTACTGTGTCTGATCAGGTTAGCAAAGAGCTGCTGACCTCAAGGGAACCACGCAACTGGGCACCACCAGAAGGTGGGGGTTTTTTAAGGTTGTGTCAAAGTACCCTACTGTACACTTATATTGCCCTGTCTCCCTCTTTCTGTGCCTCTCTTCTTTTTGTCAATATTCCTTATACCCACCCCCTCTCCTTTCTCTATCTTTCTTTTTTTCTTATCACTCGGTCCTCCTTTCTTTCATCCCCTTTTTTTGCTCTTCAACCTTCTCACCCTTCTGATCCTGTAACCCTTAGTCCACAGGCACAAGAACTTAAAGAGCAAGAGGAAGTGAAAGGAAAATTAGGGCAAGGAAACAGATAAAAGAAATCACTCATGAGGAAGAATCAGCAGAAAACTCCAGGCAACATGAAGAACCAGTCTAGAACAACCCCACCAAGGGACCACGAGGTAGCTACTGCAGATGATTCCACCAGTATAGAAATGTTAGGAATGACAGAAAGGGAATTTAGAATACACATGTTGAAAACAATGAAAGAAATGATGGAAACAATGAAGGAAACTGCTAATAAAGTGGAAAATAACCAAAAGGAAATCCAAAAACAGAATCAAATAAGAGATGAACGATATGAAGAATATAAAAAGGATATAGCAGACCTGAAGGAACTGAAACAGTCAATCAGGGAACTTAAAGATACAATGGAAAGTATCAGCAACAGGTTAGACCATGCAGAAGAAAGAATTTCAGAGGTAGAAGACAAAGTTCTTGAGATCACTCAGACAGTAAAAGAGGCAGAAAAGAAGAGAGAGAAAGCAGAACGTTCACTGTCAGAATTATGGGACTTTATGAAGCGTTCCAACATACGAGTTATAGGAATTCCAGAAGGGGAAGAAGATTGCCCCAGAGGAATGGAAGCCATACTAGAGAATATTATAAAAGAAAATTTCCCAAACATCACCAAAGAGTCTGACACACTGCTTTCAGAGGGATATCGGACCCCAGGTCGCCTCAACTCTAACCGAGCTTCTCCAAGACACATTGTGATGAACCTGTCCAAAGTCAAGACAAAAGAAAAGATTCTACAAGCTGCCAGGAGTAAGCGCCAGTTGACCTACAGGGGCAAATCCATCAGAGTTACCGCAGACTTCTCTAATGAAACTTTCCAAGCAAGAAGACAATGGTCATCTACCTTTAATCTACTTAAACAGAACAATTTTCAGCCCAGAATTCTGTACCCTGCTAAGCTAAGCTTCAAAATTGACGGAGAAATCAAATCATTTACGGATATACAAACATTGAGGAAATTCGCCACAACAAGACCAGCTCTACAGGAAATACGTCAACCTGTTCTGCACACTGACCACCACAATGGATCAGCAGCAAAGTAAGAACTCAGAAATCAAAGGACAGAACCTAACCTCCACACTGATGCAAAAGATAAAACTAAGCAATGGACTCTCACCAAATAAGACGAATAGAATACTACCACACTTATCAATTATCTCCATAAATGTTAATGGCTTGAATTCCCCACTGAAGAGACATAGATTGGCTGACTGGATTAAAAAACACAAGCCATCCATTTGCTGTCTGCAAGAAACACACCTGGCTTCAAAAGACAAATTAAAGCTCCGAGTCAAGGGTTGGAAGACAATTTTTCAGGCAAATGGAATTCAGAACAAAAGAGGAGTTGCCATCTTATTTTCAGATACATGTGGATTTAAAGCAACTAAAGTCAAAAAAGACAAAGATGGTCACTTTATATTGGTCAAGGGAAAACTACAACAAGAAGACATTTCAATTCTAAATATTTATGCACCCAATTTAAATGCTCCCAGATTCTTGAAGCAGACCTTACTCAGTCTGAGCAATATGATATCTGATAATACCATCATAACAGAGGACTTTAACACACCTCTTACAGAGCTGGACAGATCCTCTAAACAGAAATTAAACAAAGATGTAAGAGATTTAAATGAGACCCTAGAACAACTAAGCTTGATAGACGCATATAGAACACTCCACCCCAAAGATAAAGAATATACATTCTTCTCATCACCCCATGGAACATTCTCCAAAATTGATCATATCCTGGGACACAAAACAAATATCAACAGAATCAAAAGAATTGAAATTTTACCTTGTATCTTTTCAGACCATAAGGAACTAAAGGTGGAACTCAACTCTAACAAAAATGCTCGACCCCACCCAAAGGCATGGAAATTAAACAATCTTCTCTTGAATAACAGATGGGTGAAGGAAGAAATAAAACAGGAAATCATTAACTTCCTTGAGCATAACAACAATGAAGACACAAGCTACCAAAACCTGTGGGATACTGCAAAAGCAGTTTTGAGAGGAAAATTCATCGCTTTAGATGCCTACATTCGAAAAACAGAAAGAGAGCACATCAACAATCTCAGAAGAGATCTTATGGAATTGGAAAAAGAAGAACAATCTAAGCCTAAACTCAGTAGAAGAAAAGAAATATCCAAAATCAAATCAGAGATCAATGAAATTGAAAACAAAAGAATCATTCAGAAAATTAATGAAACAAGGAGTTGGTTTTTTGAAAAAATAAATAAAATAGATAAACCATTGGCCAGACTAACTAGAAATAGAAAAGTAAAATCTCTAATAACCTCAATCAGAAACGATAAAGGAGAAATAACAACTGATCCCACAGAGATACAAGAGATCATCTTTGAATACTACCAGAAACTCTTTGCCCAGAAATTTGACAATGTGAAGGAAATGGATCAATATTTGGAATCACACCCTCTCCCTAGACTCATACAGGAAGAAATAGAGCTCCTGAACAGACCAATTTCAAGCACTGAGATCAAAGAAACAATAAAAAAGCTTCCAACCAAAAAATGCCCTGGTCCAGATGGCTTCACTCCAGAATTCTATCAAACCTTCAAGGAAGAGCTTATTCCTGTACTGCAGAAATTATTCCAAAAAACTGAGGAAGAAGGAATCTTACCCAACACATTCTATGAAGCAAACATCGCCCTGATACCAAAACCAGGAAAAGACCCAAACAAAAAGGAGAATTTCAGACCAATCTCACTCATGAACAAAGACACAAAAATTCTCAACAAAATCCTAGCCAATAGATTACAGCTTATCATCAAAAAAGTCATTCATCATGATCAAGTAGGCTTCATCCCAGGGATGCAAGGCTGGTTTAACATACGCAAGTCTATAAACGTTATCCACCATATTAACTGAGGCAAAAATAAAGATCACATGATCCTCTCAATAGATGCAGAAAAAGCATTTGATAAAATCCAGCATCCTTTTCTAATTAGAACTCTGAAGAGTATAGGCATAGGTGGCACATTTCTAAAACTGATTGAAGCTATCTATGACAAACCCACAGCCAATATTTTACTGAATGGAGTAAAACTGAAAGCTTTTCCTCTTAGAACTGGAACCAGACAAGGTTGTCCTCTGTCACCTTTACTATTCAACGTAGTGCTGGAAGTTCTAGCCAATACAATTAGGCAAGACAAGGAAATAAAGGGAATCCAAATGGGAGCAGAGGAGGTCAAACTCTCCCTCTTTGCTGACGACATGATCTTATACTTAGAGAACCCCAAAGATTCAACCACAAGACTCCTAGAAGTCATCAAAAAATACAGTAATGTTTCAGGATATAAAATCAATGTCCACAAGTCAGTAGCCTTTGTATACACCAATAACAGTCAAGATGAGAAGCTAATTAAGGACACAACTCCCTTCACCATAGTTTCAAAGAAAATGAAATACCTAGGAATATACCTAACGAAGGAGGTGAAGGACCTCTATAAAGAAAACTATGAAATCCTCAGAAAGGAAATAGCAGAGGATATTAACAAATGGAAGAACATACCATGCTCATGGATGGGAAGAATTAACATTGTTAAAATGTCTATACTTCCCAAAGCTATCTACCTATTCAATGCCATTCCTATCAAAGTACCTACATCGTACTTTCAAGATTTGGAAAAAATGATTCTGCGTTTTGTATGGAACCGGAAAAAACCCCATATAGCTAAGGCAGTTCTTAGTAACAAAAATAAAGCTGGGGGCATCAGCATACCAGACTTTAGTCTGTACTACAAAGCCATAGTGCTCAAGACAGCATGGTACTGGCACAAAAACAGAGACATAGACACTTGGAATCCAATTGAACACCAAGTAATGAAACTAACATCTTACAACCACCTAATCTTTGATAAAGCAAACAAGAACATACCTTGGGGGTAAGACTCCCTATTCAATAAATGGTGTTGGGAGAACTGGATGTCTACATGTAAAAGACTGAAACTGGACCCACACCTTTCCCTACTCACAAAAATTGATTCTAGATGGGTAAAGGACTTAAACTTAAGGCATGAAACAATAAAAATCCTCCAAGAAAGCATAGGAAAAACACTGGAAGATATTGGCCTGGGGAAAGACTTCATGAAGAAGACTGCCATGGCAATTGCAACAACAACAAAAATAAACAAATGGGACTTCATTAAACTGAAAAGCTTCTGTACAGCTAAGGAGACAATAACCAAAGCAAAGAGACAACCTACACAATGGGAAAGGATATTTGCATATTTTCAATCAGACAAAAGCTTGATAACCAGGATCTATAGAGAACTCAAATTAATCCACATTTAAAAAGCCAACAATCCCTTATATCAATGGGCAAGAGACATGAATAGAACTTTCTCTAAAGATGACAGACGAATGGCTAACAAACACATGAAAAAATGTTCATCATCTCTATATATTAGAGAAATGCAAATCAAAACAACCCTGAGATATCATCTAACCCCAGTGAGAATGGCCCACATCACAAAATCTCAAAACTGCAGATGCTGGCGTGGATGTGGAGAGAAGGGAACACTTTTGCACTGCTGGTGGGACTGCAAACTAGTACAACCTTTCTGGAAGGAAGTATGGAGAAACCTCAAAGCACTCAAGCTAGACCTCCCATTTGATCCTGCAATCCCACTACTGGGCATCTACCCAGAAGGAAAGAAATCCTTTTATCATAAGGACACTTGTACTAGACTGTTTATTGCAGCTCAATTTACCATTGCCAAAATGTGGAAACAGCCTAAATGCCCACCAACCCAGGAATGGATTAACAAGCTGTGGTATATGTATACCATGGAATACTATTCAGCTATTAAAAAAAATGGAGACTTTACATCCTTCGTATTAACCTGGATGGAAGTGGAAGACATTATTCTTAGTAAAGCATCACAAAAATGGAGAAGCATGAATCCTATGTACTCAATCTTGATATGAGGACAATTAATGACAATTAAGTTTATGGGGGGGGAAGCAGAAAGAGGGATGGAGGGAGGGGGTGGGGCCTTAGTGTGTGTCACACTTTATGGGGGCAAGACATGATTGCAAGAGGGACTTTAGCTAACAATTGCAATCAGTGTAACTGGCTTATTGTACCCTCAATGAATCCCCAACAATAAAAAGAAAAAAAAAGGCAAAGTGATAAGATATAAAGATAGAGATAGTTCAAGAGATCACAAATCATATGTATTTTATAAACATATACACACATATATATTTGTATATGGAGAGAGAGAGATAAAAAAGATGTATACTTATAGTTTAAAAAATAAAATATTAAAATTGCATCATTGAGTTGTTGAACTAAAATGATTTTTCGTCTCTTTGCTAAATTATTTTTCACTCTGTAATTTGGGATTCTTAAAGTGCATGCATTAACTTTCTGTTGGTTCCAATAAGAAATTGCCCCAAATTAAGCAGTTTATAGAAACACATAATTCTGTAAATTGGTAATTTATATGAACTGGCTGGCTCTCCTCGGATTGGTTTCTGAGGACCAAAACCAAAGCACTAATGCTCCTGGGTTATTACCTTGAATTTTGGGGGAGACTCTGTCAAGGTCATTCAGATTGTTGTCAGAAGTTAAATCCTTATAGCTGCCTTGAGTATCCAGGATAATCTGTCTACCATGGGATTCCATTCATCTGCAAAACCTAATTTTTTTCCGAGATGCAATATATTCACAGGTTTGAGTTATCAAGGCACAAAAAGCTCTGAGGTGGAGGAATTATAATTCAACCTATCACAGTACATTTTGCTCCAATCTATAAAACAATTCTTTATTTTCTTTTTATAACACAGTTTTAAGAAGCATTTTTGGATTAGATTTTGATTCAACAGATCTAACAATCTTTCTTTTTTTTCCTTTTGTAGGTTGATTTGTCTTGGCTTTAATGAGACTTGAGATTTTATCTGGAATGGATTTGCTATTGAAATGTTTATCTTTCTGTGTTTTTGCCTAAATTAGTATTCTGAGCACTCTTTTGAAAATGAAATTGCATTTCAGAAACTCTGCCCATAGTTAAATAAACATTAATTTCAAAATAAATGCAGAAATTATTTCAAAATCAGAGACTGAAAAAATTCTTGGACTGTGTTACAGATAATATTTCGTTACAATGAGGATCCCATTTACTACTTTATCTAGTACACGTTGTTTCAGAACACCATTTAACCTGTTTTTGTGTAAGGAATCTCAGTTTTAGCTTCATGTAAGTATAAAAGCAAGTTCTCAGTCATCCTATTCCTTTGTACTGGACTATGCTTTCCTTCTTAATTATTTTCCCTGTGGGAATTATGTGCTGGCTTTAAACCCTAAAGAATACTAAGCATTAAGTACTCTATCCCAGATAAAAAGTATCTGGCTCCAGACACTTTACCTCCTAATTAAGTGCTGCTCTTTATGTATTAAATAATAATTCATTTCTTTCAATGAATACCTGGAGCATGAGAGGCCTGGAACACCATCCTGGCTATGAATCTGCCCAAAGTCTCAATGAACACAATCAGGGGAAAAGGAAATATCAAGTAAAAAATAATAAAACAACAAAGAAAAGTACACTATCAAGAATAAACAGAGTTGTAAATCAAGACATAATAATGATACAGAAGTTGAAATAGACAAAAAATTTAAAGCAAATACAAATAAGGACCTAATATTAAAAAAGGTGTGCAATATGCATTAACAGATGAGAAATACAGAGGGAAAATCAACTGAATGTGGATTTAGGTAAAAATTATTTAAATTGGATAGATAGCAATCAAATAATTGATCATTGCAATGAATACTTTTTTTGTTTCAATTTCACTTCTGCTGTAATTTTTATTTCCTTTCTTCTTTCTAGGTTTAAACTGTTCTTTCTGTAGTTTCTTAAGGTGGAAGTGTTACCAGAATTTCTTTCTTCCATAGGTCCTTGGTCTTTGGGATTTGAGGAATGAACTGACAGACCACAGATCAGTGGTAAGATAGGATTTGTTAGCCAGAAAGGAAGCTCTGGCAAAAAAGCACCAGAGCTTCTGGCAAAAGGAATGACCCTTTGTCAAGGGCTATATTGTCACATGGCCAGTAATTGCAATTTTATTTGGCCAGTACTTAGTAACAAATGAATGGGTACAGTCCCTTCTGCTGAGGGCAAAAGGCCAGGGCATGCTCTTCGTGAAATTGCCCAGGCTTAAGAAATGGGGCTCTCTGTTCAGCTACGACTGGGGGAACCCTGTATCACGCACCTTCAGAAGTGGTGTGTGTGTAGTGGAAGGCAGCTTCACACCAGTTGCTACTGTACTTTGAAATAAGGAGAAAGAACAGGTGGCTCTACTATTTCTTCCTCATGAGTGTTTTCTTTTTGTCTGTTTCCTTGTCCTAATTTTTCCTTCACTTCCTCCTGCTGTTTTAAGTTACTGTGCCTCAGATCTGAGAAGTTGAAGTGTCCTTTTCATAAAGGACTGAAAGGAAGAGAATAGTGAAGAACAAGAAAGTGATAGAAAATGAAAAAAGGAAAAAGAGAAAGAGAAGGTCGGTAGTAAAAGGGAAAACTGACAAAAAGAGAGGAACACACACACAAAAAGAGAGAGAGACAGGAGTAGTAGTGATGAATAGTAAGGTATGTGACCCATATCCACAAATCCCAACTTCTGTGGGTCCTTGAGTCCTGAAGCTCTTTGCCAGCCTGAGCAGACACAATCCCCACTTCCACAAAATAGAGAAGAAAAACAAAAATACTACAAATCAAAGTAAAACAAACAAAACCCTTAAGTGGGGCGGCGCCTGTGGCTCAAGGAGTAGGGCGCTGGTCCCATATGCCGGAGGTGGCGGGTTCAAACCCAGCCCTGGCCAAAAACCATACACACACAAAACAAAACAAAACAAAAAAAAACCCTTAAGTGATACTGTTGGGGGAAAAAAAAAAAGGGCATAAAAAGTATCAAAAAAATTCCCTTATTATTAAAGAAGGAAACAATACAAAATTAGTATTACATGAGAAAAAAGAAGAAAGTAAAAAAAAGAAAAGTCTAGGGGAAAAAGTTGAAAAAATAACTTTAAAAAACCATACATATCTGTATTATATACACACATAAACACATATCTTGCTGTATGTTGCCTGGAAAATGGGTGATATTCTGGGGTATGAGATGCTAATCACCGTGCTGATAGGATTTTAGTAAAAGATGAAACCTCTGCCTTGCTGAGGAGACTGTGTCTCATCTTACTTCTTTGCCCTCAAACCCCACAGAGATCCTGGAGCTCTCCTTGGCCCATGTAAGAGACACTCCTTGACCTTTGCAAACCCTGTCCCATGGCTATGCAGTGGCTTTCCCAAGAAACTGTGTATCAGTCAAATCTTCCCAGGAGTAGCTATTCCACTTATCAGGTGCACCGGAACTGGATTTGCACTAAGATTCCGTGTGCTAAACCCGCAAGACAGCCTTCCCACAATGGCTGTGCCTGGCCTGCAGCCAAACAATGAGAGCTCCTCTTCACTTGGGTCGTTCAGTCCTGGCCCCTGAGCACTGTTCAGAATCACTTGTTCACTCGCCCATGCTCTCCCAATGTAACTTAAACAAGTGCCCAGGTCCAAAGAAACTGACAGAGCAGGCCTTATCTGTCTGCAAACTGTCCTGGCCACAACAATGGCTGCACTGGCTGGCCTCTGTCTAACACAAGTACTTGCCACTTCTTCACTGCTTTCGTCCTTATCTTGGGGTTCTGAAGTGTCCTGCTTCCTCCCTATGTCCCCGAAGGGATGTTTCTGGGCAGAGCCCAAAGCAGAGGTGCCTGGGGTCTTTTCTCTCCAATATGACCACACACAGCTGTAAAGACAGTTCCTCCAGTCTGCCATCTTACTCTGCCCCTTGTTGGATTGGTTTTCGAATACTATAGAAAACCATCTATATTTGCATCTATATTCATAAGGAATATTGGTTGATAATTTTTTTATTTTTGCCATGTCTTTATTTTGTTTTGGTGTCAGTGTAATGGTGACTTTATGCAATGAATTAGGATGATTTCCTACCACTTCAATTGTTTTAAATAATTTGAGAATATTGGTTTATATTATTTAATGTTAATATTATAAACCAATGAAGTCATATGGTCAGTGACATTTCTATTTTGGGAGGTTTTGTTTACTGCCTCAATCTTTTATTTATTAAAGGACAACTGATATTTTTGTTTCTTCCTGATTCATTTTAAGTAAATGAATTTACTTAAATTTCTTCTAGATTATCTATAATTTAAATTTCTTCTAGATTATCTAATTTTTAATATATGTTTGTTTATAGTGACTCATAATTATTTTATTGCTCTAAAGTCAGTAGTGGTTTTCCACTTTTATGTCTTATTTTACAAAGAAATAATTATTAGTTTCTTTGTTTATGCTATGCTTTTTAAACTTCTTTTTTTTTTTTTTTTTTTTTTTTTTGCTGTTTTTGGCCAGGACTGGGTTTGAACCTGCCACCTCCGGGATATGGGGCCAGCACCCTACACTTTTGAGCCACAGGTGCCACCCACTTTTTAAGCTTTTTTAAATCTATTCTCCATTTATGTTCTTCCTTCGTGGTATTCTCTTATTTTTGTAAGTTCTTAAGGTATAAAGTAAGGTTATCAATTTAAAATCTTTCCTTTTTTATAGGAATTTGCACTATGGATTTTCCTCTCAGCATTGCTTTCCTTGAATTCCATATAATTTCTAGGCTGTGTTTTCCTTTTAATTGTTTATAAATATCATTGAAGTTCCCTTTTTCTTTCTTTGATGCATTAGTCATTCAATAATATGTTAATTTCCACTTATGTAGCATTTTTCTTTTGTCCTTCTATTGTTAATTTCTAACTTCATCCAATTTTGGTCAGATCAGATACTGTACAGGACACTTGTCTTTTAAAATCTGTCAAATTTGTTTTCTGACCAAACTTATGATATCTTCTGGACAGTGTTCCATATGCACTTGAAAAGAATATGCATCCTAGTATTGTTGTTTAGAGTGGTCTGTGTATGTCAAATAAATTTAGTTGGCTTATTGTTTTGTCCAAGTCTTCTATTTCTTTGCCTACCTTATCCCCGCTTGACCTATCTATTATTTAGAGTAAAATCTTGAAGTATTTAACTACTAAATATTTATTTTAAAATTTTTAAAAATTTACTATATACATTTCTGTCCCTTATTCTCTCAATTTTTGTTTTATATATATTTAGTGACTGCTATGACATATATAAGGATTTATACATTTTTTTTTTTTTGCTGTATTCAATTTTTTTTAAATTTCAGGGGTACGAATGCTTTGGTTACATGAATTGCTTTTGTGTAGTCTATATTGATACCTTACACTGACTTTTAATAATGCTTTCAATTTAAAGTATTAATATATTTTATCTTATGTTAATAAACCTACCCAGATCTCCTTCTATTATTATTTGCATAGAGTATATTTTTCTTCCTTAACAATTTATCCACATACACCCTTAGATATAAGGTAAATATCTTGTAAGCATTTCAAGATTAGATTATGTTTTCTTACTTATTTTGCCAATATACATGTTGGCAATTTATATTTATAGTGATTAATGGTAGAGAAGGATATTTTTTATATTCAAATATTCTATGTCTTATTTATTACTGGTAGCATATTTCTTCCTTTTTGGTATTCTTCTCTATAAAGTTGATTTTTTAGTAAATTTTTTTTATTCTCTTCCAGTTTTCCATACATTCTATAAATATTTTCTTTGGAATAACCCTGGGGATTACAAATGATGCCTTCACATTATAATAATCTATTTTCATATTTTAGATGTATAAATTCATGATGTACAGGCATAATTATGTTACATGAATAGATTATGTATTGGTCAAGACATGGCTTTGGAGTGTTACTCATGCAAATAAAGTACATTGCAATCATTACAAAAT
The DNA here is from genome assembly GCF_027406575.1 of Nycticebus coucang. Taxonomy (NCBI): domain Eukaryota; kingdom Metazoa; phylum Chordata; class Mammalia; order Primates; family Lorisidae; genus Nycticebus; species Nycticebus coucang. The sequence goes on along the minus strand of NC_069794.1, from coordinate 41,919,019 downwards.
TTATTATCGTTGATCCACTTCCACCCTCACCCTTTCAAGTCTCCATTATCTATCATTCAACACTTGATGTCAAAGCTTAGTCATTATTTAGCTCCCACTTATAATGAGAAAATGTGATATTTGTCTCTGTGTATGAGTTGTTTCATTTGAGATAATGGCTTTTGGTTCCATCCACATTACTACAAAAGATATGAGTTTAATCTTTTTTATGACTGAATACTATTCTATTATGTATATATAACATATTTTCTTTATCCAGTCATGCACTGATGAACAATTAGGTGGATTCCATAGCTTTGCTATTGTTTATAGTGCTGCCTGAGACATATGAGTGCAGGTGTCCTTTGAAATGATTTATTTTCCTTTAGGGATACACTTAGTACAGGGAATGCTAGATCAAATTATAGTTCTGCTCTTAGTTCTTCTTATATATCCATATGTTTTCCATAGAGACAGTGCTAATTTACAACCCACCAAACAGTGTATGAGTTCCCCTTCCAAGAGTCATTGCTAAAGTCTGTTATTTTTTTGTCTTCTTAATAATAATTGTTCTGAGAGAGAAAAGATGAGATCTTATTGTGGTTTTATTTGAATTTTCCTGATGATCAGTGGTGTTGATCATTTTTTTCATGTTTGCTGTCCATTGTATGTTTTCTTTTGAAAATTGTCTATTTATATCCTTGGCCTACTTTGTAATGGTTTATTTAGTGTTTGGTTGTTATTACTGCTGTTGAGTGGTGTGAATTCCTCATGAACTCTGGAAGTTAGTTCCCTCTCAGAAGAATGGTTTGCAAATATTTTTGCCCAATATGTATGTTTTACGTTTATTCTATTGATTATTTATTTTGCTGTGCAAAGGCCTTTAAGTTTAATTAAGTTCCATTTGTCTATTTTCATTTTTGTTGCCTGTGTGTTTTAGGTTTTACTAATGATTCTTTGCCCACACCAATGTCCAAAAGAAGTTTCTCTACATTTTCTTCTTGTATTTTTATAGTTTTGGGTCTTATATCTAAGTCTTTAATCTATTTTGAATTGACTTTGGTGTATGGTGAATTATAAGGGTCCAGTTTTATTCTTTTACATATAGCAAACTAATTTTCCCAGCATCATTTATTCAAGCTTTCCTCAGCTTGAACTTTAATTGTGCCAGCTTAATTGCAATTATCATTCAAGCCCTCTCCTTTATGTTATTGATGTTGCAATTTCTCATTTAGCATACCCACAACCACATGCAAATTTTTTTTATATAATGGTAATATATTTTGAAGGTATATATTTTTCTTCTGAACTTATATATGTAAATTTTTCTCAAACTAAAATAAAATTTCATTCATTGAGAACAGATTTGATTTTTAATCTTTTAAACTTTTCATCAATTAACATCTTAAAATAGTTTTCCAGATAAGAATTTTTATTTTTGCTACATGAAAAGAATAGGTATTAAGCATAAAAGCCAATGAGGGGGGGCTACTTTGTTGTTATCAATTCTAAAAATAGTTGTTTATTCCTTCCATCCTGCACCAATTTTAAGATACATAAGTTTTCTTGCTATCTTTTCATCACCTTGAGTATATTTCCCAAATGAGATGCTATATAGAGACTACTCACTATAACGTTCCTTTTGAACAGTTTATAGGCTTTATCAAAGATTCTCAATGACTTGAAAGGCAGACAATAAAATACAATTATATTTGAAATATTACCGTCACTTTATTTGTAACATCTCAACATCTTTCATTTTATACTTTGAATATGATTTTAAATCTATATAAATTTATTTTTTTTTATCAGCAAGGACTTTCACAGGATTTATTTTGACAGATCTAGAAACTGAATGAATTTATTTTTCCCTTTGTTTAAAAAATAATATATTTCTACATTGTAAATATATTGTCCAATTAACTGTGATCAGCAGGGAAAAAACAAGCTTTTTTCCTAATGTTTGTTTTTCAGGGAACCTCTTAGGATTTCATTTATGGAAAAGAACATAATTTCTTGGACAGAAACTTGTACTGATATGCTAGTTGTATTCATAATATTTTATTTGGGAAAATAACTACCTTTTACAATAAGAATTGGCAGTTTTGATCGTATATTCATTCAATATTAAAATATGCCATTTAAACTAAAAAAATATATTGGAAGATTTTTACAACAGATTTAATATAGGGTTATGTGTCTTTAGACACTTTTACAATTAAAAATTGGTTAGATAGCCATTTTGAAATGGCCATTTTTAAAATACTATTGCAAATCTTCTTGTATATAAATTGCTTTCCATATAACTTCTAAATATGCTTTAAAATTAAACACTTTATCCTCATTTTTACCCATATAGTATTAATTTACTGAAAAAAATCATCTTTTTTTATTCTCTAATTTTTCCTTCCTCTACTGTAAAATGTTTCTCTGTGTTATCTCATTTTTAAAATATATTTTTGTTTTAGTAATAGCTGATGATAAATTATTTATAGCCAGTTCTCGTGAAGAAAAATGTATTAATATGTCTGTATATAGAGAAAATTTATTATAAATTTTCTTGGTGTAAAGGAAGTATAGCACACATTTGCAAATATTAATAAACTACATAATACTCTTTATTCTAAATTACTAATATCCAACCCCTTCTCACAGATGGCTTTTAAAATAGTATTTTGACAAGCTATTGTATCCACAGGTGCAACTGCCTGATGAAAATAATTTTTACATGAAGTTTGACTGATATTTTTGTTTAATGAATATGATGAAAACATAATGACATATTGGAAATTCACAAATTTTTCTATGTGTTCAATATTTTTGCTGTAGCATACTGGATGTCTTCAATGTAAACGTAATGCAATAGAGACAGACATGCCAAACTTAACATTTTCAATTGCTTTCTTAAGTCTAGAAAATCAACAAAACAACAAATCATACACAAATTTGTAAAAGTTGTTCAATTTTCATAGACATTTGTATATCCTTCTAAATGATTGGCTAAATAAATCCTCTCAAGCCACATTCCATCTTAATGTTGATCAGCTATGGTGCAGTTATTGTTATATTATTGCAATATAAATATTCTCACTTGAGCCTATTTTAGCTACTAACTTCACCTCACTTAAAGTTTAGAGATGCATAGTAGCCTTAGTAAAACCATGTTTTCATCATGAAGTCAGAATAAGCATAAATAACCTCAAAATAAGAACAATAGTAAAATGTTGCAGAAGAATTATGAAGTAATACATTTCAAATACTTATAATTTTTGGTTTATATTTAAATGAAATAATTTAAAATACATTTAATTATAGCTTCATTTAATAATTGTCTTTCAGCACCTGTTAGGATATGCCTTCTTCATACCATAATTTATGTACTAATCCTAATATCATTGCCAAAGACTTACTACCAAACAAGCGATCCTGTGGCTAGAAGTGAACATACATACAGCTTCACAAATCCTTTTTTATTTGCATGTTTGCATGTTTGCCTGTTTGTTACTGCTGTAGTTTGGCTTTGTTTTTGTTTGTTTTTAAACTACATTTTTCTAAAATGATGGTGAACATGCAGAGTATAAGGTCTATCTATTTCCACTGTTATTGGTCAATGAGAAAAGGGTATTAGAATTTTGGCAATTCTTTTGAAACTATGTGTTTTGAAGACAAAAACATTTGTAAATTTAATAGATTATTATTGACTGTTATATAGGTTCAGTATCTACATGTTAAGAAAACAGAAAATAACAATAAGATTTTACAAAAAGCATAGATGATATCAATACTCAGAACAAGGCTTAGCAGCACTACTTAGTGAATATACTTGAAAGAATGAGTTATTATACTTAGTCTTTGAGATTTGTTCTGGATTTACAGTATGGAATAAAAATACCTAATATAGACTGTCAATGCGATCTTTGGGTGTAAGATAAAGAAAATAAATTACACCAAAAAGTCATGAGGCATCTGTTAAGTTAAAGAAAAAATATGTGTTTTTATGTTGAATGTCATTCTTAATCAAATTTCATTCTAATTCAGTACTTTTTACAGTTAAAATATATCTTTAGAAGCTATCCATATCCCCTTTTTCATGTTGCTTTATTCCCAGGCAATTTTTGTATATAAAAACATAGATTTACTTTTTCTCATAAGAATCATGATAATAGCAGAGACAGTATAGCATATTTTATAATAATGTGTCATTTCAATGCTACAGGGAGTCCTTGAACACATGCTGCCCATATGCCCAATGAATTTACCCTGTGCACATCCTTCTAAATGACTAACTGACTAAATAAATTCTCTCAAGACACATCCCATTATAATGCTGATCAGCTATGGTTCATTTATTGTTATATAATTGCAAAGGATGTTTATCCTTTTTTGCCCTTTCATGCTGCATAAGCTGTTGTAATGTTCTGGGTCACAGATAGGATGAAATTGTGACTAAGCTCTTTTGTGAGTTCTCTATAATTTGGTACTCTGCAAAAACCCAAGCAGATAAAATAATATACCACCTGATTTGTAAATCTTAATGTTGAAAAAGAACTATAATATATTAAATTTATAAAGAGGGTTTTAAGCCTTAAAGAGGGATTTAAGTCTTAAAAATGATTTGTTCATTTCTCTGCTTCATAAAATTATACATACAATTTCAATGGATTAAAGAGACTAAAGTAATTTAGAACTTTCCAATATATTATTCTTATTTTAAATTGCACAAACGTAGAGATTACTTAGAGAATGAATACGGATAGGTCTTATAACATTATGTAGACTATAAATACATTACAACTGAATTCTAAGTTTTCAAATGAAAAATCTAGAGGTGCTCTAATTATTAAAAAAAATAAAAATTTTCTTTAGTAAAATTTGGAGTGAAGAATGTAATTCTACCTGATTAAAAATTTAGAACCAAAGAATTGTTCACACTTGTAATTTTTTTTTTTAATTTTCGGGGATTCATTTGGGGTACAGAGAACCAGGTTACACTGAATTTGTTAGGTAAAGTCGCTCTTATAATTGTGTCCTGCCTGTAAGAGGTGTGTTACATACTGTGGCCCTCATCTCCCTCCTTCCCATGCTCCCCATTCCCCCACCGCCCACCATGTACTAGGTCATCAATTGTCCTCATCTCAGAATTGAGTATATTGGATTCTTGCTTCTCCCTTCTTGTGATGCTTTACTAAGAATGTTTCAACTCCTCCCAGGTTAATACAAAAGATGTAAAGTCTCCATCTTTTTTAGTGGCTGAATAGTATTCCATAGTGTACATGTACCATAGCTTATTAAATCATTCTTGGATTGATGGGTATTTAGGTTGTTTTCACAATCCTGTAATTGTAACTTCAGCTTCAACAAATAGTCCAGTGCAAATATCTTTATGGTAACAGGAATTATTTTTCTGAGAAGATGCTCAATAATGAGATTGAAGGATCTAATGGGAGGTCTAGTTTGAGTTCTTTGAGGGTTCTCCATACTTCCTTCCAAAAATATTGTATTAGTTTGCAGTCCCACCAGCAGTGTAAAAGGGTCTCTTCTCTCCAAATCCATATCAGCATTTGCAGCTTTGAGACTTTGTGATGTGCACCATTCTCACTAGGGTGTGGTGATATCTCAGGGTAGTTTTAATTTGCATTCCTCTGATAATTAGTGATGATGAGCATTTTTTTATGTTTGTTAGCCATTCATTTGTCTTCTTTAGAGAATGTTCTATTCATCTCTCTTACTCATTGATATAAAGGATTGTTGGCATTTTTTTTCATTTTTGGAATTTTTTGGCCAGGCCAGGTTTGAACCCACCACCTCCGGTTTGTGGGGCCGGCACCCCACTCCTTTGAGGCACAGGCGCTGCCCAATTGTTGGCTTATTTTATTTGATTAATTTGAGTTCTCTGTAAATTCTAGTTATCAAGCTTTTGTTCGATTCATCATAAGCAAATAACTTTCCCATTTTAAAGGTTGTCTTTTTGCTTTGGTTGTTGTCTCCTTAGCTGTACAGAAGCTATTCAATTTAATTAAGTCCCATTTGTTTATTTTTGGTTTTGTTGCAATTGCCATGGAAGTCTTCTTCATAAAATCTTTTCCCAGTCTGATAACTTCAAGTGTTTTCCCTACAGTTTCTTTAAGGATTTTTATTGTTTTATGCATTAGATTTAGATCTTTTATCCATCTTGAATCAATTTTAGTGAGTGGAGAAAGGTTTGGGTCCATTTTCAGTCTTTTATCTGTGGTTATCCAGTTGTTCCAGCACCATTTATTGAATAGGTTTTTTTTTCCCTGAGTGTATGTTCTTGTTTAGTTTATCAAAGATTAGGTGGCTGTAAGATGTTAGTTGCATCTCCTGGTTTTTTATTTGGTTCCAGATGTCTATGTCTCTATTTTTGTGCCAATACCATTCTGTTTAGATCACTATGGGCTTGTAGTACAGCTTAAAGTCTGGTAGGGTGATGCCCCTCTTTTATTATTATTATTACTAATAATTTCCTTGACTATATGGGTTTTTCTGGGTCTATACAAAATGAATTATTTAATATTCAAAGTATGATGTTGGTATTCTAATGGGGATTGCATTGAATATAGATTGCTTTGGGAAGTATAGATATTTTCACAATGTGGATTCTTCCCAGCCATGAGCATGGTATGTTCTTCCATTTGTTAATATCTTCTGCTATTTCTTTTCTTAGGGGTTCGTAATTTTCTTTTGAGGCTTAAGAGGGAGGATTGCTTAAGGTTAGGAGCTCAAGTCCAACCTGAGCAACAGCAAGACCCCATTTCTACAAAAATTAGAAAAATTAGCTAGGCATTATGCTACGTAGTCCCAGCTACTGGAGAGGGTGAGGCAGAAGGATTGCTTGAGCCCAGGAAATGGAGTTTGCAATGAGTGGGTTCGAGTGCTCTGATGTCACTGCACTCTATCCTGGACAACAGAGAGAGACCCTGTCTCAAAAATAATTTATTTAGAGACAAAGACTTTGCAAATAATAATTTTTAAAGTTGCCAGATATATTTTTTCCATAGTTACAGATACAATTATGTCTAATATAACATCAATTCAGTTTTTATTTGGGGAGATTATTATAAGCTACATAGATGTAAGTATTAAGAAGGACCAAGTTTCAAACTCCAATCCCCAGTGTACAACCATTATCTCTCCTATCACATGCAGCTTTCTCATAAGATAGAAGGAGATATCAATCTATGGCTTTTGTCTTCAGATTAATTTTGATTACAGTTATCAATAGATAGTGCTAATGCATAAATGTAGGTTCAACTCAGAAGCATACAAATATTATTTTATTTCCCTCAAATCAAAGTTAAATTTGCAGTGTATAAAATCTCTTATAGTTCCTTAAAATATTTGGCAAGTTTCATAACTTTAAGTTTATTATTTTAAAATTAAAATTCATATTTTTTGTTATTACATTATCAGTCTTTCTTCTTATCTTCTATGGAATGAAATAATGTATAATCTCCAGGTATTAAGAGTGAGGAAGTTGTGTAACTTCCATTTTACTCCTCTTATTTATGTCATGCTCTGGAATGGATATAAGTGATGTATTTTGATTCAGAAATTCCTCCTATTTTCTCACATTAAGTGTGGGAGTAAAAGGGTTAAAAATTAGCAAACATTAATTTAATAAACTTTACATGAATGTAGATATCCTTAGTTGGTTATTCTCAATAGTACGCTTTACTTGGACATCCATTCACTCTGACCATTGAATATTAGTATTATTGGCTCTTTTGTGGGCACATGCATTTGTAATTAAACAAGACAGTGGGCCTTGCAAGTAACATAATTACCTAATGTTGGACACCTGTCACCAAATGAGTTCTATCTTTTATTCTACCACAAAAAGTTTTTCCTAGAATCCCTTGCTATATACCTTCTCTACCTGTGAATTTCTCTCTAAATTTTCAAGATGGCTCAAGATCAAGCATTCAGCAAATGGAAAGATATCTTCGTCATTCCTGGAGGTAATTTTCAGGGCATTTCAAGTTGGGAAACAATCTCCTCATTCCACCACAAACCTAATTCCTCTTAAATTACTGTGGACTCTGGACAACAGTTGTAACTCATTAATGCCACTCCTTAATCAGTCATTGGTAAAAGAGATAGATATCTGCTCTTTTATAAATATTTTCTAAGTAATTATCTTGAAGGAAATTCCATCAACTATATCCTGAGGGTTGGAGTATACTTTCCTACAATCATTGAACTCCAAAACATCTTGATAAATCTGTTCTTTTCCTTTTATCTACTCTTTTTTTTGGTATCAGATCAATTTTAATAACATTTTAAGTAATGATACAATATATTATATCTTTATACATTTTTGTTACTGGTACAATATTTAATTTTTATTTTTCACAAACCAGCACAAAGAGTTAACATACCAATGTGGGATGGTGGGGAATGAAGAAAATAAAACACAAAGATCACACAAGAGATAAGGAATGGATAGGAAGGTCTGGCACAGCTGATGACTGCAGCCAGCACTGAACTGTGTGAACAGCTTTATTTATATAGTACCTAAACAAGGTTTCTTATATTAACAATGTTTCAAATCAGCCAGGAAAGCGAGTGGGAATATTTTTATCTTGCAAGGTTGAAGGGAAGTAATAGTACACGGGATAAAGTTTAGGGAGAGAAGCACAATGTATGTGCTTTTAGGCAAAAGATAGAAAAGTGTGGCGGGTTCAAACCCGGCCCCAGCCAAACTGCAACCAAAAAATAGCCGGGCGTTGTGGCGGGTGCCTGTAGTCCCAGCTACTCGGGAGGCTGAAGCAAGAGAATCACTTAAGCCCAGGAGTTGGAGGTTGCTGTGAGCTGTGTGACGCCACGGCACTCTACCGAGGGCCATAAAGTGAGACGCTGTCTCTACAAAAAAAAAAGAGTAAAAAAAAAAAAAAAAAGAAAAGTGTACAGATGACTTTTGGCAGAGGGCGTGAGGAGAAAGAACTATTGTTTTAGGAAGGGAAGAGAAGCAGTTGGGGGCCATTCCTTGAACTCAACTCCTGAGCTGTTGGGCTCTTGCCACCTCACAATCTGCACTCCACATTTATTTCATGATAGGGATATCAAATGCACACCATTCAAATTTTTTCCTTTTTTTTTTTAAATGTAAGAGTCATAGTCATGTATTCCTTCTCAATAAAATACTATTTCATGATTTTTTAATATATTTTGAAGCATGGATATCAATTGCTAATTCATATTCTTTTGTGTATGTATATCATGCTATGTTGACCAGGCAGAGGGCAGTGGGTATTCACAGGCATAATACAGTGCATTATAGCCTTAAACTCCTGGGCTCAAAAGATTCTTCTGCCCCAGCTTCCCAAGTAGCTGAACTACAGGCATGTGCCACAATGCCTGGTGTATATTTTTCATAGTATCTCTTAACACTAGAAATTATAATTACACATTTTTAAACTCCTGTTGACCCTTTGATCCAATTGCAGTCATAACCACAACACTCTTGTTCAAATCATGATTTTTAAATTTGATTCAAATTTCTATATATATAGTTTAATAACTTAGATACCTTCTGCTACTCTCAACCTAAACATAAAATTGTGTTTCTAAATCATTTGTAATATTATTTTCTTAAATTATTCATAAAGAATAGCTGTAGTGCTTCCTTGGATTTCCAGAATTCCAGGTATATGTGAGCATGTCTATATAAAATTACATAACCTACTTCACCATCATGCTAAAACACTTACTGATACATGCAGACACACACACACGCACACACACACACACAGAGGCAGGCATAGGCACAAAAGACCACACATATGCCCATGCAAGGTTCACCTGCCAATTTAGATAACATAGCAAGGGCTTGAAAGAACTTAAATACACTTTTAGGAAATCATGGATTTATCAGGAAGTTAGTTTGCTTTAGGGTATAATGGAGAGTTTATAGATTTACAGTTCCTATAAAATGCTTTCTGGTTTTCATAAAACAATTGATTACTTGGTGCAGGAATTGACTACCAGTACTCTTCAATGTGTCATGTTTTATTATAAAATTGCTTATATTCTTTGTTTAAATACTCTCTATTCACTAAAATTATTTAAAATTATTTTATCATTAAGAAAATATTCACTTCAATATTCAGTTAATAGTCAGTAAATTATTTTCATATGTGAAGAACTGTTATAACAATCATCAGTAAAATTCTCTATCATTACAATTCTATTTTTTTTTTTTGTTTTGTAGAGACAGAGTCTCACTTTATCACCCTTGGTAGAGTGCCATGGCATCACACGGTTCACAGCAACCTCCAGCTCTTGGGCTTACACGATTCTCTTGCCTCAGCCTCTGGATCATTACAATTCTATTTCAAGATACATGACAGTTAAGTGAATACTTTTTTCTGGATAATATTTGTAATACTTATACCATGTTAAAAAACATTATAGCATAATTTTGAATAAAAATTTGATATCATTACCTATGGATTAACTTAGAAAAAGTGTTACTAATTACAATGTCTATAAACATGATATGCTTCTCATATTTTTATTATCATAAATGTTTTAATTATAATGAGTTTTCTTCTGGAAACTCAATTTTAACATACTGAATTATATTTCTATACTCTCCAAGTAAATTCACAAGCTATTCTTTTTGGTCTTTTCGTTTTCATTTTCTCATTTTCTTTAATCTTTGTATTGCAGGAGAATAATTCAAATTTGTAATTTTTCATTGGAGTAATTTTACATTTAATATATGTAGAAGAAACTTTTATTTCTCCTATTCAGTTTACAAATTTTAATAAATACTTATATCATTGTTTGCCTTTTTTCCTTTTCCATATTTTTACATTTTCAATTTACATTATGAATGTTCATAAATTTTATTAATCCTGTAATGTTGTTTTATTTTGATGTCAGACGTATTATTCCAATTTGTCTTCCTGTATTTAAAACCTTCCCTTTGTCAGATATTCAAATTATTCTCAACCCTCACTACACATATGCAAATAATAGTATACCTTCTTCAATAGGGACAAATAATGTGCTTTAAAGTTTTACTTCATTTCAAACAATAGCTGAAATAATTTGGAAGCATATTTGGCTAAAACAATAATAGTAATTCTGAAAATGTGTTCTAAATCTATTTACTGATCTCCACATATTATTAAGAATTGGAAAACATGTTCACACACTTTGAAGTCTTATAATTTTTATATAGTAGTTTACAGATTATATTTATCTTTTTAACATTCTTTCTCATTATTTGTATCTTCTCAAAGAGATAGATTTGTCATATTTATCAGAGGGAAGTTATAAATGTAAGCAATTGTTTCCAAGAGACAAAAATGCAGGGTTATTAACTATGTAATTAAATAGTTAATTAGAATGTATTTATCAGAGTAGGAGGATTACTGTGTAAAGAGACAATCAATCAAGCTTATCAAATTATTCTCATAGTGATAAAGCTCTGTTCCATCTTGTGTTGTTTTGTTCTCCCATGATGAGCACCTCCATCTGTGCAATTTATCATTAATTCCCTCAGGTAATCACTGTGAAAAAGTGAGGTCAGATGTCATATTTCCTTTTCTTGACAAGTCTGGAACTCTCTGAAATATGAAACTTGTATCAGTTATGGTGACCTTTAATATTAGAATATTGCATTAAAAATGTAAATACTCTGAATGGAAAATAAATGAGTAGATTTATAAAAATATCTGACATTTAGGGAACTTCATTGTCAAAAATACATTTGTAAATCCCAAACATATTTTTCTCTTCTTAATGGGCTTGTGCAAATATACGGTCTGTGCTTATTTCCCTATTTATCTCCTTTGTTTCCCCAGAGCTCCACTATTTTGCTAAATATTGAAAATAACTAAAGCTAGAGCTATTTGTACAACTGTAGGCTATCATTTTTTCTTCTTTGTTAGAGCTCCCTCAACTCTTAAGATTATCTGATGTCAAACTCTTTAATTTTACATCTACATGAAATTCAATAGACCTAAAATTACAGATATGTGCTGGTAAGTTCTTACTCTACCTGAGCTTCATATCTTAGTGAGATCACAACATTCCTTCATTCCTTAGTGAGATCATCTTCCTGATGTTTTCCAGGTTCCTTGTATTTTTAAATTCACTTTCATTAGAGTTATTTCCTTTTTTCCCTGTGTCTTATATAAACATCTCCTACTACTGAATCTTTCTCAAATATGCCTTTATTTTGAAACAAGCATAATAGGGGGAAATTATGTGCTTCATATATGTATGTAATGAATGTGGATTCTTATCCTTACTACAACTATTTTACCTGTTTCAAGATAGTGAGCAGATGCTAAAAATACATGCTACCATGACTTTGTCATTCTTTGTCCTTGTTGCTCAGCTCAATCTCCCTGGGCATGTTCCAACCATGATCATTAATCACGTTCAGGAATTCTTGGGGTGAAATCTTGTTGAACATCTGTTTGTCTTATGCCCTCTACCAGGTATTGGATATAGACTATTTTTTTTAAAGTCTTTGCTTTGATAGTTTGCATTCAACTTATAAATTAAAACTAGGAAAAGAAGGAAAATAAGAAAAAAACAAGAAAAGAAAAGAAAATAGTGACTAATTCTCACATAAATTGGATTTAATTTCGAGCAATGTACATTACTTAAACATTATTTTTTAATTCAACTTGTTAATATGCTGTTTAGGATATTGCATCCTCATTTCTAAGTGAGATATGTTTGTAATTTCCCCTTTATAATAATATATTTTCTCCAATTTTAATATCAGGTGTTCCCAGATCAAGTAGAATGATTTTGAAATATTTCTTCTTTTTCTATTGTCTAGAAGATTTGGCATGATCTGTTTTTCGAAATTATCTTTTACTTTTATTTATAAATGTTAACTATCTATTTTTTGAGACTTAAAAAAATAATAAGAAGTTAACTGATGACTCCATACTGAATCTCAGAGTTAAAGCATTCTATAATAGACATACTCTTATTCAACAATGTGAATGTTACTTTCTTTGCATCATTATCATTATCATTATTATTGTTATTGCTTAATATTTCAATGTAGCAATTGTCTGATTCCCTTTCTGATTGTATTTATGTTCATTCGTTCTTTACGAGGTTTTTGTTTCTAGTCTTTATCTGAAACATTGCTATTGTTATTAAATTTTAAGGCTTTTTAATTTAGTGAAGGCAAAAATAGAAACCTAATAAATACATGTATATGTAAAAATTTAAAAAAAATCAAACTATAGTGATACTTAAGTATGACAAAAAACTTATTTGTAGTTGGTCTATGATAGTACATAGAATGAGCATATGGAAACCATCATGCATTTACATAAAAGCTGTGGGCTGGCATAGAGATAATCATCATTGTTATGTTTACTTGCATCTGTCTTCATTCTCCTTCTCTTTCATTTCAGTCATTCCACTGTTATATAAAAGAAAATTCCTCAATTTAAGGGTTAAAATCTCTTTTGAGATTTTTCTGTGACCATCAATTGCCCAGTCACTACTTTTTCCCTCTCAACATCCTTTATCAAATACGAACAATCACAGAAAGAACCGTCTGCGTTCATTATTTCATTCCACCAACTGCTTCATTCTCTATTCCGTATCAGGTAGACATTAGACACATATGCGCAACTCCTCCTTTTCATCTTCAGTTTCTAACACATTACTTCATCTGCAAACATTATAACTTAGTTTCTATCACCAAAAGCACTCATGATAAAATGTTGGTTGCCAACCCACTTCCACTTCATTGCTACAGCTCTTTTCATCATTTACAGCCATGAACTAGCCATTTCTCCTTGACTGAAATATTATGTTCGCTTGTATTTTGTGACTACTCTTCTCCTGATTTGCTTTTTTTGTTTTGTTTTGTTTTGAGACAGAGTTTCACTTTGTTACCCTGGATAGAGTGTGTGGTATCATAACTCACAGCAACCTCAAACTCGTGGGCTCAAGTGATCCGCTTGGCTCAGCCTCCCGAGTAACTGGGACTACAGGCATTTGCCACCCAGCTATTCTATTTTCATTGTCAAAGGCAGCCTTCTATTTTTTCTGCTTTCCTATAAATAATAAATTTGGCTTAAATATGTCTGAATTCACATCATTCAATTCTTCAAATTACCCATATATGGCAAACATTGTCACATTAATAATAAACAAATTCAGTAAATTGCAAATGAAATGCGATTGCAATTATGTTTTGGATATGAGGCAGTCTCCCCTGTCATAGCCATTTTCTAAATATGCATTGCCATTAAGGTCATTGGAAACTGATACTGCAGCTACTATCATTGTTGTAGAATCACGAAGTATTTCAAACAAACCGCTGATAAAGTCTTCTCAGCAATTTTATATCCTCTATATATCTAAATATCTATGAATCTATCAGTTGCCTCTGTCTGTTATCTAGTCTTTTAGTATCCTCAAATGCTATTTTATACATCCACAAATATTCATATATGTTTATGAATGAAATATTGAATATTTTAATTATCCATTTCTTAGTACAACAGTCTTATTCATAAAACTCCTGTAGAATTGGTATTTTTCTGGATTTGTTATATAAATTATGTTTACATTTGGGGAATTTTGCTTTATAAATCTTTATATGTCTATATATATTTAACTGTGCTTTTGGCACTTCACCATCCTCGCTAAAAAAAAGTCAAACTCAACACTTGCAAGACTGTTCTTATGAGTAAAACTAGAAAGAACCTATAGGCTGTCAATTCCAAATCAATTCCACCATCATCATTTACTTGAGTACAACTGAGGTATTGCAAAAATCTGCATTATATTAAAAATATAAAGTGAAGTTTTCCTTTCATCAGTTGAAAAATAGAAATTTTACTCTCTTCATTTACCAAATAAATTAAATTTAAACATAAAGGTAGGCTTAAAAGCAGTTAAAAAATTGTAAAAATAGCAACTTGTGTGAATAAATACAGATAATCCAGATTTTATCAGATTTTCAATCAACTCTGATTTAAAGATGAAGTCACAAATAATCTAAATAATAACCCTAAAAATCCATGCATATTAACGAGGTCCTACTGTGAAAGCCTGATAAGCGGATTTTCCCAACATGACACAGCATATGACATTGGTAAGCCTTGCAATGATTAGTACTCCCTTCAATGACACAAATCCACTGTCCACGTTCTGGGATATTGTGGTAAATTAATTGTGTAAATGTATCTGACCCTCAACTCTCAATTTCTGAACTTACTTCATCATGTGTTAGCAAATATTCTACAAGCTACCATCTGTTGGATACCACACTTTTGGATAATAACAACCAAGGTTAGTACTGTAACTTTTTGATCACCCACAAAAATAAGATCCATTGGAATGTAGTTAGTAATTTTGTTGTAATTGTATTGTTTAATATTCTTTTTATCTCCATCACTACAATTAATATGCAGGTAATCTAACTGGTACTGAGATTTAGATTTCAGTATTATTATTACTATATCATTATTGAGACAAGGTCTCACTTTGTCATCCTCAGTAGAGTGCTGTGACATCATAGATAATGGCAATCTCAAACTCTTTGGGCACAAATGATCCTCTTGCTTCAGCCTCCAGCAGCTAGAACTATAGGCACTCTTCATAGTGCCCAGCTCTTTTTATAGGTGGAGTCTCACTCTAGCTCAGGCTAGTCTCAAACTGAGTTCAGAGAATCCATCCACCTCTGCCTCACAGAGTGCTAGCATTACAAGCATGAGCCACCGCGCCAGGCCCTATGTTTCAGTATTATTTTTATATCCGAAATTTCTTCTGACCATTTTTCTGCTTCGCTTTTCTCTCATTCTGGATTAAAACCTTTCAAAAGGTCATGAATGAGCTTTGTTCTTTTCACATGTTATTAATTAAATTCTCTATAAAACAGGACTTGGTCCTGTTTTAAGGTTTCCACCTCCCCTGGTAAGCCACTATGTGGCTTCTCCCATAGCCACATAGTGTGAAGTTAAAGATCAAACTTCCTGCGTGCTTCTAAAGATCTACATGCTTGAAATTATCACAAAACTGAATACATCTTATTATAATGGATTATTGTTTCTGTCTATCTCCCATAAGAAAATAGATTCTTTTTAGAATCTATAGTGTCTAGCACAATATTTAGCACATAAAACTTGTTAAAAAATTGTGCCTTTTTTAATGAAAAATTTTATATAGAAGATTTTTACAGAAGTATGCATGTGTAGGAAAAAATGAGACCTAGACTAATAACATTACCTTTAGAAGTATTATTATTCTCGTGTATGTGTGTGCGTGTGTATATATATATATATATATTTTTTTTTTTCTTTGAGACAGAGTCTCACTCAGTTGCTCCTGGCTAGAGTGTCCTGACTTGATAGCTTACAGAAATATCAAACTTTTGGGCTCAAGCGATCATCCTGCCTCAGTCTCCCAAGCAGCTGGGACTATAGGTGCCCACCACAACACCTGGCTAATATTTCTGTTTTTTTAGTGGAGATGGGGTCTCCCTGTTGCTCAGGCCAGTCTCAAACTTCTGAGTTTAAGCAATCTACCTGTCTCAGGCCCCCAGAGTGCTGAGATTATAGGCATGAGCCACTGTGCCCAGACAGAATGCCATGTTTTTTTCCATCACTCAGAGAATTGAATCCAGAGTGTTGTGATTTTTCATAGACTAAAAGCGTTAACACGTGAAAGTATTCAAAAAGTTTAATATGGCCCCCAAATTAAACGTGAAACCATTAGAATCTCTGTTTTATTGTTCTAATCTGGCCTTTACAGAGATTACAATTTGTTAGAAAGGCCTGCAGGATTTCAGAAGGTGTTATGCTCCTATAGTTTACTACAGTGGATCAATGAAGGGCAAAATTAACAAGGGAAAAGGTACATGGAGTAATGTTTGGAGAAAGCCAAACATAACTTCTCAAAGTTCTCTCTCACTTGTGTCAAACAGAGCATTTAGTTGTACGGAAATGAATTGTGAGAATAAGAACACATGCCAAGCGTTCACTTCCAGGTTAGCTAAATTCAGTCTTGGCACTGAAGGTTTTCATTCAGGCCTGGTCACATTGATGTGCTCTGCCTGACAGACATAAAAATCTTAGCCTACCTGAAGATAAGCGTGCTCAGGATAAAACACACCATTTACACAAATGGTTTAGGCATAATTGTTCTGTGGAATACTCTGAATATTATCTTTGTAGCATGTTCTTAATTTGTGAATCATGTATAAATTCCAGTAGCATGTATCTTTAAAGACTGTGTAAAATATTAGTATTTTACAGTATTCTAAATTAGAACATGTTGATACCACATGGCCATTTTGAGCACCCCAAGCGAGTGAACCAATAGGAAAAGAAGGTATTGTTCTATATTCTTGAGTGAGTTTTACTGTTCGTCAAGGTGACAGTGGATTGTCAGTACACAGTGAGGGAAAGCAGGAGTATGTCTGGAAGGCAGGGCATCTTCTAAATACCTTATTGTACTTCCGTCACTGGTTATAAAGTCAAAGAAAAATTACAGCAACTCAATACCGCAAGACTGCTTATAGCCTGCATCCTTACAGAATAAAAATTTGTATCAGTGCAATACATGAAGAACCACTATTAGCTCAGTTATTTGTTTAGCACAAAGGAAACACAGAATGGGTAGTGAGAGAAGCAAATGTAATTACCCATAGAAAAGTACGGAGAATCCTTAAAGGGCTCAAATTAGACCTCATTTTTTTTCTTTTTTTTTTTTTTTTTTGAGACAAAGTCTCACTCTGGCACCCTGACTAGAGTGCAGAAAACTAAAGGTATAATAATTATGACTATTTCTTATTTTGAATTTCACATGGTTATATTAGTAAATCTAACAATAATTTTTATTGAACCTTCTTTCATTCCTTATCATATAAATAGTAGTATTAGTGGTTAGCCTTGAATTTCAGGGTATAAGTTACTATACACTACATATCAAAGTGGCATGTGATTTAGTTATAAAAAATAAATAAATAAAAATCCCAGAGACAGATATAGAGCTTTTGAGAAAAGTTTCAAGTTTAGAGGCATCTTTTGAAGAACACATATTTTTAAAATTATTATTGTAATAGTCCCTTTTTATCTACACTTTTCACTTCACACGGTTTTAGTTACTTGAGGTCAAACACAATCTGGAATCATTAACTAAATTTATTATTTTTTTCAAGACAGAGCCTCACTCTTTCACCCTGGGTAGAATACTGTGGCGTCATAGCTCACAGCAACCTCAAACAAACTCCTGGGCTCAAGCGATCCTCTTGCCTCAGTCTCTCCAGTAGCTGGGACTGCAGCCATTCTCCACAATGCCTGATTATTTTTGGATACTATGTCTCACTCTTGCTCAGGCTGGTCTAGAACTCCTGAGCTCAAGCAATTCAGCCACCTCGGCCTCCCAGGATGCTAGCAGTTCCTACATTTTAAATTGCCACTCTTCTGAGTAGAATTCTGAAACCTACCGCTTCCTGCTTCATCCTCTTGAGCACAGGAATCATCTTTTTGTCCAGCTATGCACGTTGTATGTGCTACCTGATCCTAATTCACTTAGTAGCCTTCTAGGTTATTGGGTTAACTGCTGTGGTATCAACATGTTTGTGTTCAAGTACTCATTTTAGTTAAAATAGCCCAAAGTACAAGGTGCTGGCATTCAGATATGCCAAAGAGATGCTGTAAAGTGCTGATTTAAGTGAAAAGATGAAAGTACTCAACTAAATAAGGAAAGAAAAAATTATATGATTAAGTTGCAAATCTCTGCAGTAGAATGAATTAGCTATCTGTGAAACTGTGAAGAAGGCAAAAGGAATTCATGCTTAGTATATATTGAGTTTGGTACTGTCCAGCTTCAGCAATTTATGTGGTGTTTTGTCAAATGTCTGCCACAGATAAGAAGGGACTACTGTATATAAGGAAAAGTTGCCTTATCTTGGTCAGAGATATGATTTTACAAATGCCATTACTTGAAGTTAATCTTAGTTAGAAGTGCCATATACTTAGATGCGGGGTCAAGAATTGGTCTGGGCTAGTTAACCTTGTGTTAACACAGCTAAGCCAGAAGAATATTTTTCCAGTGTTCCTTTTCCTATATATATATATATATATATATTTAAATTCATGTAGTCACAGGAATATTTTTTGTAAGATTTGGAACATACAAATTAAATAGCAGCCATCTTCTTCCTACTGTTCCAGTTAGAAGCAGAACACAAGATCCTGTGTAGCTGACACAGATTGACACTTACCAACTGAACGTCTCCAACCCTCCTCCCTAGGACAGAAGTTAGCTCCTACTGAGCTTTCCTTCAGCTTCCTTGACTCCGCAATTCTGTGAGTTATCAGATCCATGGTGAAAGTTTCAACTTTCCTACAGATGATCCCATAAAAATATCTGGAGACTTCAAAGTAGATAAAAATAATTTCTATTCGTACACATCATTGTGAGTCTGCCCAGGCCCCATAGGTTCATTTTCCCTTTCTATTCCTGTTTTGTTTTAATTTCTATTTCCCAACTGCACAGCTTCCTAGTGATTTTGATTCTGATTTGATTCAAACTGGCAAAACTAAAATATAAAAATTATTTGTACATAAAACACACTGTTTTTTTAAATTCTGTATTAAATCAGAACTGTACATTAGTGCATTTATGGGGTACAATGAAAACACACTATTTGGTTTCAAAAAACTTGCACATATATCCATCAATAGCTATTTGGTAAAACTGCTTAAAATTTCACCTCAATTTTATTTCTTGAAATATGAGCCTAATAATATCTAGCTAGAAGAATTGTTTGGATAAACAAATGAGGTATAATATTCAAAATAGTTTTATTATTATATAAACCATTCAAAAAGATTCATACAATGCCAAATACAATCTATTGTGCTAAAAACAATGAAAATAATTTGTTATGAATTAAAGTAAAAGTGAAGCAACTCCTAGTGATAATTTTCCCTCACAGTTTCCTGACTGTGGTTCAAATATTGATACTTTTAGGACCACTTGAATAAGAAGTGATACTATATTTTGTTAAAATAACTTGGTATGAAAATAACATAAGATATATAAGAAATTTTTCAAAATAAGTAAATTTATATCCTGAGAAAAGAAGGACTTATTTTTAAAAATTCATTAGGTACATTAATAATAATAATATTGCTTAATCTGGTTAAGAAAGTCTAAACATTTCAAGGAAATTTTTGAACTGTTAAGAGAAATTGAAAAACAGGGAGTGAATCTTTTTTTTTTTTTTTGACACAGAGTCTCACTTTATTACCCTTGGTAGAGTTCCATGACATCATAAATCACAGCAGCCTCAAACTTTTGGGCTACAGTGATTCTCTTGCCTCAGCCTCCTGAGTAGCTGGTACTATAGTAACTTACCACAATGCCCAGGTCTTTTTTTATTTTTTTTTAATGATGGAGTCTCCCTTCTGGCTGGTACTGAACCAGTGAGCTCAGGCAATCCACTCGCCTCGGCTTCCGGAATGCTAGGATTATAGGCATGACCTTTCAACTGGGCCAGGGAATGAATCTTAAGATGCTATTTATACCCCCAAATAAAGAAAGCATTCACTGAAAAGGAATTTTTTTTTTCCCTTTGGTAAATTTTCTCATTGTATTTTCAATATAGAGAGTACTTTTACTATTGTACTGTATTGTTTTTACTGTTTTAAAAACTTTTTTTAAATTTTCAGATTATGAAGTACAAAACTTTTGGTTACATGAATTGCTTTTGTGCAGATTGATTCAAAGTCATGGTACCTGTTAGGTAAGAATTCTCCCTCTCTTCACGCCCCTTCCCACCTGCTTGGTTTTGTTAAGATTTATTACCAAATGTGCACATGGGTGTTTATCAAGTAGTTCCGATTTAATAGTGAGTACGTGTGGTTTTGGTTTTTCCATTCTTGCTAAATTTCACCCTTTTTACTCAATCATGTACATATACCACATTTTATTAATCCAGGTATGGATTGATAGGTATCTGGATTGATTCCACATCTTTGCAATTGTGAGTTTTGCTGTAATAAGCATTCTAGTACATGCGTCTTTTTGATAAAAAATCATAAAATGCATTATTGTTGAAATTATAAAGTGGTGAACAATAATTTATGTTCAATATGTACACATTAAATGAACAGAGAGAAGGCGTTTTATATATCCCATCACAAAGAGTGGCCTTTCCACACTAAAACATTCACAGTAATTTTCACACAAAGAAGAAAAAAGATAAATAGATACTCTTTGCATGACAATAAAAAATCGATGTTGTCCAGCCTTGTGTTCTCTGGTATACAAGTCAACTAATATGTATTTAACAGTTTAGGTGAGTTTCTCTTAATGGCACATAAAGATCTGTAGTGGCCCATAAAGCCTATGGCCAGAGGAGTGAGAGTTATAAGAAATTACCTGTGTAGGTCAATAATGGAACACCTTGGTGGAAAGGGACCGAGAGGGATTTAGTTCTCCTAACAAGCATGAGAGCTTGCGAGATGAGAGCAGTGGTGAATTGGCAGTCTCTACACCTTGGTTCAGAGGCATGAAATCAGCCTTATATTAGGCTGGAGGAGAAGGCAGTCGGGAGCATGCGCATTCTATCACGGACTCGCTTACTCTGACTCTGTCTCCTCTTCTGCCTGCAGAACGCCAGCACAACGTCTCTCTGCTGAAGATTACCAAGCTCTGCTAAAGACTAACATCTATCTATTCTAAGACTTCTTTACTCTCTCTAAGACACTCTCTCTGTCCAGCTAAAGTTGATAGCCCTCAGGCACCTAAGAGAAAATGTACCTGAGCAAGATAACTTAGCGTTCTGCGTTCAAAACCTATTTAAGCTGGGCCCAAGACTGGCCAGGTCTTGGGCCCTGACAAGAGGTGTCAGGAATGAGATGCGACAAAGATGTATTAAATATGTTGCTGAATTCCCCTAAATATGCATCACTGCAAAATACAAAGGTCACAAACTTTCCTTACATGTATGAAGAAATTACTCACTGACCTACACCTGTCAGTGTTTCTTTTAGAAGTTCACCTTATTCTTCTCAATGTACTTAGGTCTACTTGCACTCCTACCTATTCTAATTCACTATTTCACTTATCAAGCAACAACAAAAAGAAAAAAAAAAAAAACTTGGGGAAAAAAGTTCCAATGAAATAATATGCTAAGAACACTACCTTAAGCCAATAATTTGAGATTAAATACTGTTAACACAATGCCAGAGTTCCCAAAAACTAAAGAAGAAAAAATCTATTGCAAATAGCATACTAGAAATGATTTGCTGTGATAATATACTATTCGTATACTAGAAAATAGTATACTAGAAATGATTAGATAGTAAAGAAGAAAGGGGCAGACTGCAAAGTGGGAGTGAGGGAAGCATGATTTTAAATGGTTAGTTTGATGTAAGCACTCCAAATTGTATAAAAAATGAACACACTGTGCCTACAAATGATCTATGCATAAATGAAGGAATAAAAGGAAACAAATAAATGGCATAATAATTTAGTGCAGACACAGAATCTGAGAACTGCTCTGTGGAGGAGATAGCTAGCTAGCTAGCTAGCTAGCTAGATAGATAGATGATAGATAGATAGATAGATGATAGATAGATAGATAGATAATAGACTTTGTCAGTACTTTTCCTGTGCACTCTTTTATTCTGAAAGTGATATCGCTATTTTGTTTTAAAAATCCACTTTTTAGCAACTGTCATCAAAGTTTACTATGCATCTCTGTCTCTATAAAAGTGAAGAAATGCATCCAATTATCCTATAGTGTACAGTAAAATAAGTCTGAGGCAGAACTTTTTCATCATAACTTTCTGAGATAATTAGACATTTAGAATCAACAGATATTACATGAATTTTAATCATGTTTATATTTGACTTGGTAAAAGATCATTGCACTCTCCTCTCTAGTATAATTTGACTACATGAGGAAATGCTGGATTTTATTTATTGTCTTACTAGGTACTATAAGAAAATATAAAATTTTGACAAACAATAAAACACAGTAATATACACCTTATCTGTAGACATAACATCTCAGTCACAGAATGTTTTGCCTCTGATATATGCATATTTCTAACAAAGTTTGTTAGTGAACACAAATAGTGTCAATACTGGCCAGCATATAGAATATTAATAAAATATTCATCAAAAGATAAAACTATATATTTATTGTTGTGTTTTTATTCAAGCTATCTATTTTCCTTCCTGTGGATTGGATAGGAATAATCCATTTCAGAGGATAACTCAAGAAAAATAAAATGATACTAAGGTGTGCGTGTGTCTTTATGTGCATGTGCACATGCGTACAACAGTGCTTCGTGATAGAACAGAAAGTGTTCAGGCATTTTCAATCCATTTTCATTTTTTTTTCTTTTCCTGACATACTTTATTATGGAGATAAAACAAAATCTATGTTCAGGCTCCATCAATGTCAGGGGTAAGAGGTTCACAGGATAGCTACAAGGAGGGTCATAACTGCCACAACTGAGACTGGCCGCTGTCCTCTGCTTGGTGCATGGAGAGAAGATAAGAACTGGGCTTACAGGCCAAGCAAAGAGCCTTCCAACCCACTACTCAATTCCTTCCTGCTTGTCTTTAATGGCCACCCAGAACCACTCTTCCAATGGGGACAGCTCACTGATGAGGTTGGTGATGGCATTGGTGAAGGCCTCCTGGGGGCTGCAGTCTGGTGTGGTCTGCACTCAGATGATGACCTTGTGTTCCAAGGGGTGGGAGACTTTGTAGCCAGCAAAAAACACCTGCGGATCCTTCAGCAGCTGTGATTTAATGATGTTTCCTAATGTGTGTTCTTCTTTGTTGATGGTGAACAAACAGGCATTGGGTACCTTCGTGTCCTTGTTAACAGTGATCTTCTTCTCAGCCTCAAAGAGCAGGAAGGATTGGAAGGCTGGAGGGGTGTTCATGGTAGCACCACAGCAGCGTTTGGACTCCAAGAGGCTCCCACCACTGTCTCTAGAATCCTATTAAGTCAATCCATTTTCATTTTTAATCCTCATCGCCCACTCAGATCTACTGACATTTTGTTACCCACCAACAAGCTGAGAATCAGAGAAGCTACTTGCCCTTCATAAGATCACGTAGCCGGCATTTAAGTGAAAATTTAAAACATAACATTTATGAACCAAAGTTACTTGCAGTTTTACTAGTACAGTATCATTTATTCCCTATATAATTTATGACTATTGGTGAAATAATTGAAATAGCAAAATATATTTTAAAAATTAATGCATTTCATGATTTATAGTATTATTTAAACATTTTTACCTGCATTACACAGATGAAATATTCAATAAAAATTAAAAGTGTTAAGATGCAGAATATTTATGTAAAAGCAGACTCAAAAGTAATCACAGTTTTGATGTGGGGGTTGATTTGAGCACTTCATCTTTGGATAGTGGCGTATGCATATTTATTCAAAATTACTTATAATAAAAAAATTCAACTAACATTTTATTTGTTCTACCTCATAGCTAAAATAACAACATTTCCTCTATTTCCAACTTCCAAAACATGACCATTTTTATGCATAATATAAATCTTTAACATATATTATATTATAATCTATGCTACAAATATTTCAAATTTCCCTTGTCTCTGCTCAGGATATTATTTCATCTTTTCTCCACTCCTTTAATGAAGTATAATCTATCCTCTGTTTCTGTGATAGATTTAATATTTTTTTTTTTTTTTGTAGAGACAGAGTCTCACCTTATCACCCTTGGTAGAGTGCCGTGGCGTCACACAGCTCACAGCAACCTCCAAATCCTTGGGCTTAGGCGATTCTCTTGACTCAGCCTCCCAAGTAGCTGGGACTACAGGCGCCCGCCACAACGCCCGGCTATTTTTTTGTTGCAGTTTGGCCGGGGCTGGGTTTGAACCTGCCACCCTCAGCATATG
The DNA here is from genome assembly GCF_027406575.1 of Nycticebus coucang. NCBI lineage: Eukaryota > Metazoa > Chordata > Mammalia > Primates > Lorisidae > Nycticebus > Nycticebus coucang. The sequence continues at coordinate 41,894,107 of NC_069794.1, read as the reverse complement.
GGGCCGGCGCCCTACCCGCTGAGCCACAGGCGCCGCCCTAGATTTAATATTTTATAATGTTATATTTTGTCTCCTCTTTTACTATTGCATAAGTTGTAGAACAAAACTCTATCTCAAAATTTCCTTCATTTGTTATAGAGATGGACAAAGAAATGAGTAGAGATGCCATTTATACATACATGTGGGAATGCAAGAGAAAACTGTAGAATTTAGAGGAATGATTATTCCAAGGAAGAAGCAATGTGATGAAAATGAATAAAAATATTAAACAAATAAGCATGCCTCTAAACCTGGGGTGGGTCTTTTTATGAGTTGAAAAAATATTTATGCTCTTTATTTCTGGTTGAAGGAGAAAGAGATGACCCAAAGGTGCTAGAGTTTTGACATTGCAAGGTGAAGCCGTTGTTTAATGCAAATAAAAGTCTGAGCTCCTTCTTAAATGGTCCTTTTGCTTAACAGAGCATCTGAGCATCCTTTTTAGGTAAATGTGGGAGCCTGATTTTTAATTAGGGTCGGAGATATTACATAAGATGTTATTCCAAATAAGAAAGCAGCAAATTTTGACAGTGGTGATACCAAGAACAGAAAAAAAGGGAGACCCCATTATACAGAATAAAAGTAGGTTTGGCAGCTAACTAGGATGCTACAGGGAAATAAATCTAACAATAAATACCTAGAGACACAACAAAGCCTAAGGATTCTTATAAGAAAAGTGATTATAGATCATTATTACCTATAACAAAGTGAATTTTAATATACCTTCTTATACTAGTATTTCCATAAAAATCAGCTACATTTGATATACTCACCTTATTAGAGCATAAGAAGATAAATCCATAGTACCCAAAGTAAGGCGTTTTGAACACGAATGAAAAATGTGAAATTTAGAAGACCAATTATTTGACAAAAGACAGAAAGTAATGAAAAGATCCTATATCTAAGTAATTATTAGATGTATGTAAGTTATTATAATTTTAATTACATTGGTAAAAATTAATTTCTAGTATATCTATTATCTGGGTGAGTAAAAAGCAATACCCACAGACATTGTTTCTATGGTGGTAACATGATGCGAAATTTTGGAAGTTCAGAGGTTATGCTAAAGTTTAAAAATTTTAATATTATAATTAATGTGAAAATATACAAGGGAACTAAGATAGAATGAATTTCTTATGTAGCATTATTCATCATAATAAAAATATTACATTAATAAGGGTTCATAAGTATTAAATAAATTATGGGACAATCATATTAGTGATTATTTATCTACTTAGAAAAAAATGAACATTATTTTGAATTGCTGATAGGAAAAACTATTCAAGATATATCTTTGTGTAATAATAACATTCATTAATACATAATTAAAAATTTAAATATAAATGTGATTCTTATATAGATATGGCGATAGATAAAAGTATGAAGATATGCATACATTTAAAAAAAGAGTATTCATTTGGAAAAAACTGCAAAAGTACACAGAAAGTGATAGTCAGTTTGGGGGTCAAAATGTAAATGGTGCCTAAAAATATTCATTTTCACCTTAATTTGTTTAGAGTAACTTAGCAAACATTATTTTTGAAACAAAAACATTTAAACAAGAATGAAATACGATATTTAATATTGGAATTGTAATTTTCTTTAAGGAATTTGCATGTGAAACAACTATTTTGATGATATTTTCAATGACATTATTTGGCTTCATTTTATTAACATTGCTCAATGTTGTATACTACTTTTTGTTTTGCTTTATATTTGTTTCATTTTTCTAGGAAAACATTTTATTTTACATACATGATTAAAATTTTACTATATTACCAAGTTGTGCCTCATAATTTTTAAAATTAATCTCCTCTGACACTTTATCCCACTCAAAAAATGGGGAGGGCACGTATGTTTATACTTTTTTAGAAAATAGCTTGAAGTATAACTGATAAAAAATTAAACTTAATATGTACAATTTGATAACTCTGGACATACATAAATGTACATAATACATCACCAAAATCAAGGTCATAGACATTCCAACACCTGCCAAGCTTCCTGTGTCAGTTTGGTTGGTTGGTTTTTGTTGGAAAGAACAATTAACATGTGATCCACCAACTGAATATAGTTTAAAATTAACAGTTCCAGATTGCTAACTATAAGAATTATGTTGCAGAAGAGAAAAATCTCTAGAACTTCTTCATCTAGCATAACTAAAATTTTTTTTAAAATTTTCAAATAGTTAATTTCAATAAATTTAAAGTATAGGTGGTTTTTGGTTATAACAAAGAAAAATTTTTGAAATACATTGATAGTGCTAAATAGGAGTGAAACTATATCCCACTTTCCAGGACAATAATAGTACAAATTAATAGTTCATTTAGGAAGAATTTGTGAATGTCAAAGAAAAATCAGTTGAAATACAGGAAACCAAAAAAAAAAAAAAAAAGATAAACCTCAGTTAGGTACCAAGATGTAATGATTAGGACAAATTTACATAGTAATTTAAAAGCTGAATTAGAGGAAAGCAAGTAAGAAACTCATCTTCAAAAACCTTGCTAGACCCAGTTTAAAAAGAATTTTAACTTTAAGCTGACAGAATACCAAGCAAACAAGCATGGAATATAGACAGATAAGAACTTGAGGGAAACAGAAAATGAGAAAGAAAATAAAGATCTAACAACTGGGAATAGGGATAATAAGACTAAGCAAAGCAAGCTGAAAGCTTTTGATCAGCACAACCTACTATGAAAAATCACAGACCTCAGGGAACGATACATATGATTTCTTTTCTGCCTCTTCTTTCAGATCCCCATATTGGTTACTAATGGGACTTTTAATTCAAGTGGAGAATTTGAAATTTAAATGTCCTACTTTTAGAAAAATGTGAATTAGCTCTTCTGCATCAACAAAATGCAATGCACACTTAATTGCACAAATGCAAATGTTATCATTTTCGACACTGCACTATTATCTAGCAATTCAAGTGGGTCCATCAAGAGAGTTTGTAACAAAGCATTCTCTACATCTTTAGTGCTTTTCATATGATGATTATGTAATTAGATAAATTCACAAATTCTAAACTTGAAGTTTCTTAAAAATTTAAAAATAGAACTATCATATGATCTAGCAATCCACATATGGGTACATAAACAAAATATTTGAAATTAGTATGTTGAACTCCCATCCCTATTGCACCAATATTCACTACAGCTATCATATGAGATCAAGCTAAGTGTCCTTCAACAGATAAACAGATAAAATGCAGTATATATACACAATGGAATATACTATGGACAATAAAAGGGGAATTCTGTCATTTGTGACTACATAGAACAACCTGGAGGCCATTTCACTAAGTGAAATAAGCAAAACACAGAAAGCCAAATGCCCCATGTTCTCACTTATATGTGGAATCTAAAACAATCAAACTAATAAAAACCTGGAATAGAAAAATGGTTATCAGGTCAGACCTTTAAACCGAGCACTAAGGGAGGCAGAGGTAGGAGGATTGCTTGAGACCAGGAGTTTGAGACAAGCTCAAGCAACATAAGGAGACTCTTCCTCTACAAAAACTTTTGAAAATTATCCTGGCATGAGGCATGTTCCTGCAGTCCCAACTACTCAGGAGATTGCGGCAGAAAGTTCATTTAAGACCAGTCAATGGAGATTGGAGGTTGCAGTGGACCATATGATTTCTTTTGAAAATTATCCTGGCATGAGGCATGTTCCTGCAGTCCCAACTACTCAGGAGATTGTGGCAGAAAGTTCATTTAAGACCAGTCAATGGAGATTGGAGGTTGCAGTGGACCATATGATTTCTTTTGAAAATTATCCTGGCATGAGGCATGTTCCTGCAGTCCCAACTACTCAGGAGATTGCGGCAGAAAGTTCATTTAAGACCAGTCAATGGAGATTGGAGGTTGCAGTGGACCATATGATTTCTTTTGAAAATTATCCTGGCATGAGGCATGTTCCTGCAGTCCCAACTACTCAGGAGATTGCGGCAGAAAGTTCATTTAAGACCAGTCAATGGAGATTGGAGGTTGCAGTGGACTAGGATGACCATTGTACTCTTTTCAGAAAATGGAGTGAGAGTATGCTGACAGAAAGAAGAAAAGAGAAGTGAAGGGAGGAAGAATGGAAGGAAGGAAGGAAGGAAAGATTACCAGATTCTTCATGCCAGGAACCAAAGTGAGATGGTGACAGAAGGAAGGAGAAAGAAAGAAAGGAAGGGAGGGAGTGGGGGAGGGAAGAAAAGGAAGAAAATAGGAAAGGAAAAAAGAAAGGAAGGAAGAGAGGGAAAGAGGGTAGGGAGAGAAAGGGAGGGGAGGGAAGGGAGAGAGATTACCAGAGTCTAGCCATGAGAGAACTGGGTAGGTGTTTATCAAAGGTTAAAAAAAAAGGTTTTTAAAAGGTTAAAAAAATAAAAATTAATTGGACAAGGGGAATTAATTTTGGGACATCTATCTCAATGCAGGGAAAGTATGGTAAACATAGATAACAATGGCTTATTGTTTACATATGTAATATCACTTTGTACCTTATCAGTATATAAACTACAATTTGCCACTTTTCAAATCAAGTTAAAAAGACTAATGTATCAAAAATACTTGGGGGATCAAATTTTTCTTGTATTCCATATTATTCTTCTGTTTAGTCTCTGCCCCTTCATCTGTTTGCTCCTATAAATGTTACCTTGATATAGAGAAATAAAGTTTCTAAATCCACCAAGTTCTAGCTTATTTGTTTAGTAGTGGAATTAGATGTCTAGTTTAAGATAGAAAGGGTCTGTCTTATGAATGCCATATTGTTTTTCTTTCTCTTTTACTCATGTAAGTCACCTTTGTATAACATTTGTCACTTGTGTGAAGTTTCCTATACATAGAACTCTCAATAGTAGCCAATACTTCAGCATCTTGAAGATTTCTTGTTTAGTCCCCAATTATAAAAGCTTTAGTGTCTACTATTAAACACTTTTACAATTTAAATAACTGTTTTGCAACACTTATCAAGTGTCTATCTCTATAAATCTAGAATATAATGGGATTCTCTTAATCACTATCTCTAATTAAAATGAACAACACTTTATGGTATTGGATCTTGAAATTAAAGATTTTGGTGGCAAATAATCTGCTAACTTAAGGCAAAATACATTAATACAAAGACACTGACAGATCACAGACTTCACCGTAGATCTAGAAAATGAGTTCAAGACTAGAGTTGCTAAAGTTAGCAAAAGAGAACACAGGAAGCTCAAGCAAATTTGAAATTCAAACAAATAACAACCACAAAAGTAATGTGAGTATGTCTCAAGCAACATTAGGGATATATTTTCTTATTTAAAATAGTATTTATTGTTTGCCTGAAATCTAACTAGGCATCCTATATTTCACACACACACACACACACACACACACACACACAGTCACCACCATTACGATACCTTCAAAAACAATAAATCTCATTTTCTCTTTGCTTATTATTATTGCTACAAGATATAACTGCTGTTATATTATTGCTGATCACTATTGCTGCAGTTTTGGAAATGGGCTTTGTGGATGAATTCTAAACTGTCCTTACTGTTTTTCAGTTATTTCCTCAAAATTTAAACTCCCATTTGCCAGCTTAATTTGTCTGTACTCTTAGTACCAGAACAAGGAATGGGATGATCTGTTAACCTACAAGTATTTTATGACAAAAAAGGCTCTATCTCACACCAAGTTATTTAAAATTAGGGAGGTATAGGGAATTGTTCCTCCAAAACAGTACCATTACATGATAGTGAACAGACTGTAAATTTTTTCTGCTTTGTTATAGATTGCAGAATAGAAATTGCTCGTGTCTGTATCATTTGTATGGTTCAAATGATGTTGACAAAAGGAAGGAGAAGGAAAGAAAGGAAGAAGGTGGGGGGAAGGGAGGGAGGGAAGGAAGAAAAGAAAGAAAAAGGAAAAGAAAAAAAAGAAGGGAAGAGAGGGGAAGAGAATAGGGAAGAAGAAGGGAGGGGGAGGGGAGGTATATGTTTATGGGAAATATTAAATTCTAAAGATTAAAAAAGAAATATGTTGTTGCTGAAGTTAAGAAAAACAAAAAGGGTCTTGTTCTTCTCATTATTCAAAGGTCTTTGTTCCAGGGACTAAATCTCCAATTTCACCCAAGTGTATCAGTTTTCTGTTGCTTGTTAGCAGAAACAATACAATTTAACTAATCTTAAAATTTTATATCACCATATCCTAAGAATTGTTTTTAATGTTATTGTAAATGATAGCAAGCACTTCAAGGGTCAGGATGGAGGTGAACCAGAAGAAAGGGGTTAGAAGACATTTTATGGTTTTTATTATAACCTCAGTGATGCCTGAGGTTTTTGCACTGTTTTAGATACTCTATATGACATTTAAGCATGAGATTACTCAGGGTTGATCTAAATCTATTTTATTTAGGCAAATGATAGTCTGAACAGAGTATTTACTAGACCAAGCATCTGTAATTGCTTACTGAGACTGGGTAATGAATAACTAAGATTGATGAGATGCAGCTTACTTGGAGAATGGAAACTAATCTCATTTCCCTGAGTGGAAAATGTGATTAAGCTGAAGCAATCACGTAGCTGTCTTTATGTGGCTGAGGTTATCAACAAACCTACAGCTTTTCTTGTGAACCTTACATCTGATGTGGAATGACTGAGACATCAGATGCTATGCATGGGAGTCAGGAGGTCATTGCTATGCTGTTAGTGAACAATCTTTGCTATTTTTCTCCTGCATATTTTCTTCATGATCTGTAAAGGAGATGTCTCATAAAGTTATTGTTTTTAGAAATTATGTAGTGAAGCTGAATTAGTGTGCTGCTAATATGGAAGAATGGGGGTTGTGGTATTCAATCCATGAAATCAAGATTGTTTACTAGACATAAATCACATTAATTACATAACTATCAAGGCATATATCACAATAGGTCAATTCAAAATCAAAAAATGGAACAGTAAAACTGGCTAAGAAAAATATTTACAGTATCATCAAAGGGGCTGACAGTTGAGATTGTCACACAAATGTCTCAAACTAGATGTGGATGGAATCTTTAAAGTGATGAAGAAAATAACTTCTGAGCTAAACTTCTTAATTCAGTAAATATACCACTCAAAATTGAGTTTATAAACATTTTCTCTGACAAAAACTTATGTTCATTGCAATAAAACTTTTACTTAGAAAAATACATTAAAAGTTTTTTAGACAAAAAACATAATCACAGAAGTAAATAATGAAATTTTACGGAAAAGGAAGAGCAAAGGGATGTTTAGGTATGTGAGTAAATACCAACAAATATTGATAACATATGGTAAGGTATGGAATTTAAAACTAACAATGGTGAAGTTGTGTGGAATTTAAAATGTATGTAGTATTAGTAGAGCACCAACTATGCACATGTTTGGTGATGAAAGCAAAATGTCTTAAGCTATCCAGAAAGTGGTGAAAGTCATAATTTAAATTACATTGTAAAAAGAAAAAAAAAAAAAAAAACAAGTGTGAATGTCAGAACTTCTATAGTGATTGCATGCTCTAAGTTCAAGGTCACAAGGGGTTCAAAGTTAGAAGACAGAAATACATTCCATAATCAATAACCAAAAAAAAAGTTGATTCAGCTCTACTTGGATCAGAAAAATATGGCTTTAAGGCAAGAAGTATAAGAGAAAATCATAATTATTTTATGATGATGAAAGCATCAGTCTTCCAAAATCAGTATCCACTCAATAAAACAGCCCCAAATTTATAAAACAAACAAACAAAAAATAATAAAAAGTAAAGTGAGAAATAAGCCATGGGATTTAGCAGAGTTAATACGTTTGCCTGCTTAACACATGTAATAAAACAATTAAAGTACAAAAATATCCACATTCATACCAAGTGAACATAACCCATTTGCCAAAAGTGATGATATATGCAAAGCTGTGAAGTGTCAACAAATTTCACAATGTTAAAATTATTCAAAGTGTGATCTATGACCAAAGTGATCAGACAGGCCCATAAACAAGCCTCAACAAATTTCAGATCTTTGAAATCATGCAGCATATTCTCTTTTCTGTTATTTTCAAAAACAAAATAAGAGCTACTACTTTGGTTAAGCCAGTATAAGAGAATATTTCTTAATCATGGACATATTCTTGCACTAGATAGTAGTGATAATTGCACATTGTGTAAATTAAAATTTTTGTAGTGTGTATTTGCAATGAATAATCTGTATGATATGTATGCATAAAGACCATTTTAATACATTTTTCATATTTATGAAAAAAATCAAATATATAAGAATATTTTAATTTCAATCAAATCCTCAATTCCCCAATCATGTTTTCACTCTGAGCTCATTAATCGTTGAAACTTAAATTTCCCAGTGTAATTTTTTAAAATATATGTGTCTAGAGTAGGGAGAGAATAGTTTCAAAATATTCAATATTCATAAACAAGTAGAAATTTTTCAGAGATGATGGTATACTTAATAGTTCTACATGTCTTAATATAATAAATTATATCAGTTAAATTAAAAGTCATCCTTTAAATAGATATTAAATTCACTTGAGTTAATTAAGAAATAATAGTATTTTTACAATTTTATCATAGATTTTTTTTTTCTGTCAAACTTAATAAGAGAATGAATGATACAATGAATGAGAGCACTTTTAATATAAACTTTTACTCAGAATAATAAGACAGAAGCGTGATTCCAAGGGGGATTCTGCCTGGGGATAAAAATGAATAGTTGTAGACATAGGGGTCAAATAATATTAAAAACAAAAAAATATATTTTCCTAGAAAATAAATAATATATTTTTGTCATTTAGAAGTCTTTGCGTGGATTGCTAATATGGGTTTTAAAAAATAACTATATAAGATTAAGCTTAAGAACAAGTGTGACGACGTTTCAATTATTTAGACTCTCAGAATAGAGAAAAATGTAGTGAACTCAACTACACATTACCCAATTCAGAATTGTAAGTATTTTGAAAGGCTTTATTTTTTCATTTCTAGTCATTCTCAAATTCGTTCTTAATTATTCTTTAATAAATCCATTCACTCATTCATTTAGATGTTCTTTTAAAAATTTATTTAGTTTATTTTGTTCTTCTAATAGGCACCTCACATTAAATATGTCTACAAAAATTACCTATTCCCAGTGATTTATTTATTTATTTATTTATTTGAGACAGAGTCTCACACAGTTGCTCAGGCTAGAATGCTATGGCGTAATAGCTTACACAACCTCAATTCTTGGGCTCATGAAATTCTTGTTCCTCAACCTCCCAAGTAGCTGGGACTTCAGGGGCCTGCCACAGTGCCTGGCTAGTTCCTCTAGCTTTAGTAGAGACCAGAGTTTCCTTCTTATTCAGGCTGGTCTCAAATTCCTGAGCTCAGTCCACCCACCTCTACCTTATAGAATGCTAGGAGTACAGGCGTGAGCCACCATGCTCAGCCAGATTCCCATATTTATAGCATGTTTCTCTCACAAAATTGTCTTTATTGAAGAAATTGCAATTCAGTTTTTCCCATTGTTTTATAAAAATAAATTGGTTATTCCTTAATCTATTTTTTCAGGCCATAATTTTATTCTTACAATAACTACTTTTGTATCTACCTTCAAGAAAAATCTAAGTTGCAACTACTTCACAATATTTATCTTTCTTTTCTTCTTTCTCAAGGCAATTATAATCTCTCAACTAGGTTGTTACTGCATTCTCCTAATTGGTTTTGCTTTGATTCTTGCACATCTATGGTCTTTAAAATAAATGTGGCAAGGAGGGTTTTATTTATTAATGCCCTGCAAAGGCTTCTCATTATAGTGAGTAGTAACTAAAAATCTATGAGGCCATGTGCTATCTGACTCTAATTTACCATCTGGGCCTAATTTCTTAATACCTTCAACATTATTCCCTCTATTTCTGGTAAGGTTAATTTTGTGTTTACTTGAATAAAGTAGGCATAATTTATATAGTGTGTTATGCTTGGTGCTACCTTATTCTGGAACAGACTTCACATATATTTACATGACTAATTCTTCACGGCCTTTGGTTTAGGATTGGGTTTAATGTTTTCTGTGACACATTACCTGGTCATACCATTTAAAAGTGCCTACTGATTTGTCATGATCCTCATGATTTATGACATTTCTCAGATGACTTTTCTTTTTTTTTTTATTAAGTCATATATACATAGATCATGAATACATTTATGCCTTTGTGGGATTCAATATGTTGGTTATTTGTACAAATGGAAGTGCTTACATCTTACTAATTAACATAGCTTTTATCTAATTTACTTAATCACAGTGTTAAGACATTTGTGTTCAATACTTGATAGATTTGACTTGTACACTTGTAATATGCTCCATAGGTGTGGTCCCACCATTAACCCTCCCTCTATCAAACCACCCCCCTCCCTTCCCATCCCTCTCCCTTTCCCTCCTTCATCCTGGGCTATAGTTGTGATTCATCTCTCACATGAAACTGTGAGGATCACTTGAACCACTTTGATAGTTTGAGATTGCTATGAGCTAGGGTAACTCCACAGCACTCTAGCTTGGGCAATACAGTGAGACTCTGTTTGGGAAAAAAAAAAAAAGTGGGTAGAATTGATATTAGTTCTTTAAATATTTGGCAGAATTCAACATAAAACCCTTAGGTTCTGAGATTTTTTGGTGAGATCTTTTTTAATATGGCTTTGATTGTTACTCATCATTGGTTTATTAAGGTTTTCTGCCTCTGCAGGCTCAGTCTTAGTGGGTTATATGTGTCAGGCAGTTTATCCACTTCCGTGCATTCCAATTTGTTGGCCTATAATTGTTCATAACATTCTCTAATGGGTCTTTGTACTTCTAATGTCTCAGTTGTTAAGTGTTCTTGTTACTTTCTGATTTTTTTTTTTTTTTTGAGACAGATTCTCAAGCTGTTGCCCTGGGTTGAGTTCTGTGGCATCACAGCTCATAGCAACCTCAAACTCTTGGACTTAAGCGATTTTTTGCCTCAGCCTCCCAAGTAGCTGAGACTACAGGCGCCCGCGACAATACCCAGCTATTTTTTTGTCGCAGTTGTCATTGTTGCTTAGCAGATCCGGGCTGGGTTCAAACCTGCCACCCTAGGTGTATGTGCTGGCGCCCTTGCCAACTGAGCTACAGGTGCCGCCCACTTTCTGATGTATTTATTTGGTCTTCTTTCTTTTTTCCTCAAACAAAAGGTTGATTTTTTTTTTGTCTTTTCAAAAAAACTATTTTTCATTTTATTAATCTCCATTTTTTAGTCTCAATTTCATTTATTTATGCTTTGGTTTTTATTATTTCTTTTCTCCTACTAATGTTGTTTCCTTAGCAGCAAAACTATTTGAAAAAATAAACAAAAATCAACAGTATATAGCAAATAAAAACAGAGCTAAGAAACCAAGGTAGTCAATCTTCATAAATGGAAGATCTCCAGTGCATGAGTGAGGAATGAGTCAAGATGCAATTTTGTATATCCTTTAATAACACTAATATGATTTAAAAGAACAGTCTATATGCTGCTAAATATGAGAGCCATCAGATAAGAGTGGCTATTGTAATGTGGCTAGCATGGCTCTAGAAATATTTTTTTAATTTTGTTTGATTTACTTAATTAATATTTAAACTTAAAAAGCCTTATGTGTCTAGTGGCTATTGTATTTAAAGTGGAATACATTTCAAAACAACTAAGAGTATATTATAAATGTCTTACCACAAAAAATAAGTAAGTGAGGTGATGGTTATATTAATTAGTTTGATTTAAGAATTCCATGTTGTATATCAAATCATCACATTGTACCCTATAAATGTATACAGTTATGATTTAATAAAAACTAAGTTAAAAAAATAAATGAAGTAAAGCTTGTTAGCACATTGTTTAAAACTACTTCACAAAATAATAAAAATAATTTGAATATTTTACAGGCTAGTTATTCCATTGTTTGGGGGACAGGGAAGAAGTACAACATAAATCTATTTCTAAATTTTAATTTTTCCACAAAGGATAGCTGAAGTGAAAATTCGTGTTATTTCTACTCCAGAACACATATTCCTATTACCACAATAAGAAACATATAAAGTTCTCAAATAGGTTTACATATTATTCCATAGTGATTAGACAACAATACTTCTGCAATTTGGTTCACATAATTGGTTTGCAATTTTCAATGAAGTACATGGGTGGGTAGACACTTGATTCTCCATTATTTATACATTCTTTGAATATCATGCTAAAGTGTTCAGAGTTTGGAAGCAAGTGGGTATAGTACTTTAATAGATTTTCATTTAAAATATAATAAATATTTTTGCCATATATTGCATTTAATGCAATGCAAATAGCCAAAATGTCAAATCATAGGATAAACACTAATTAATTTCTCCTGAGTTCTGTGTGACATAATGCTTATAATTAAAACATTTTTATATGCAAACATTTTTATAAACAAACATATTTGGAGCACAGTATTGTAGTATTGTATTTGGGAACCAATATATTCTTTCTGAGGATTTTTTATTTAAAAGTAATGTACACAGTTATGTTTTAATAAAAAAATAAAAAAATTGTAATACTTCAAAATATCATTCTTTCTGTAAAAGGAAATATTCAATAATCTAAACATGGATTTATTAATTCTTATATATAAAGAAGAATGAGTTTCTTGGAAATAAGGTGTAAACGTCAGGGCCTTTCACTGCATGAGCCATCTGGGCTCTGTAGAGAATTTTGTATTCCTTTTATTAAATAGATTACAAAGATTTTATAATCTCCAAGACCAGAAAACCCTACTAAAGAAACTGAGAGATAATAAATAACTCACTAATTTAAGAAATGAGAGCAGTTTTAGGAAATATCCACTATCAGGTTGGTTTTTTGTTTTGTTTTTTTCAGTTTTTGGCCAGGGCTGGGCTTGAACCCACTTACCTCCGGTACATGGGGCTGGTGCCCTACTCTTTTGAGCCACAGGTGCCTCCCTCCACTATCATTTTTTATCATCACCTTCAAGGAAGTAACATCAGAACATTTACTTTAAAGCAATAATCACATTAATAAGACACCTAAATATAAAAGTGAGTTTGTTACCCCTTTCCTTAAACAATTTTTTGTTGTTGTTCTGTTGGGTTTTTGGTTTCTGTTTTTGGTGAAAATTATAGGCTAACATAAAATCACTCTGACACCGCTTAGCAAGAACACTATCAAGGTGAAAATTATTTTGCCATTTCTTCTTAGAAAATAATCAATATTTTGTGAGAATTCTACATTTGTAGTTCTTTAGGTAAAATAAAATTCAGATATAAACCAGTAAACATTAAAAATAAAGATATTACTGTTCCAAAATGAGACAGTATTGTTACCTAATTTAGAATACAAAATTTAACAATAGTAAATATTTCAGTGATTTTATAAATATTGAATTCTTTTGCTGTTGAAATTTATATATATAATCATATTAATTTTTTTACATATGAAAATGTATGTGTCCATGTACATTTATTTTATACAGAAAATTAAACCCATGTTTAATTTACATCATATGTAGTCACAAAGGAAAAGAAAGTGTAATCATTAGGAAAGTAGAATAGGAAGGTAAGTGAAAGAGGAGCATAGCTCTTATGAAAATTTTTATAAAGACTCATGAATAATATCCACATAATTGTAAAAGGTATCTGTAGTTTATTTGAGTGAAATCACCTAAGTGAGAGAAGCTCTTTTTATTTTTGAAATGTTCTGGAGCAGCAGCAGTTTACCATTATACATTTTCAATTGAAGGAAGTATATGTACACTGGTCATTATGACTTTCATCTTGGAAGCATTTTAGTCTAATGTTTCCGGAACCCAGGAAATATTGTACATTTTGAGTCTTTCAACTATTGTACTGAAGAAAGCAGCTCACTCACAAAAGCATTTTTAATTTGACAGGGGATTACAAAAACATTGGGTGCTCTTTAACTGTTGTCACAGCCATCTATTACATTAAGAACAAGTTGATTTTAATATTTGTCAAATTAAAAAGCATTGTATCATGCTAACCTTGGGCATTCATTTGCATAATTGGCTCTCTGCTTGCTGTGTATTATGTGACACCCTCATTTGATTACTGTTCATTTTTCTGAAATTCTGAGGCAGCAACTAACACAACCTGCATATTAATATTTCATTTTCATCAGACCTTATTTTTATGCAGCTGAGTTGTAGCAAATGCTATCTTTTCATTACTAAGCTTGTTATAAGTCACTTGCTCTAGAATGTTTGGAAAACAAAGTTCAATTCACATGTTTGCCCTGTTCTATAATAGACTTGTAAAATTGGATTCTAAAAGTTAAGTTTAAGTAAATGATCCCCCTGCCAGACTGCCTTTGAGAAAATATTCGAAATTTGAGAAAGAAAAATGTAGTGTTTATTAGCCCCTATCTCAGACAAATTTTTATAATAATACAAAATTCTTGTGACTTATAATAGCAAACATCTAATTTTCTTTCTTAGATCTGCATGTTGGCTAAGGCTCTGCTGGGCTCAGCTGGGCTAAATGCCAGGCTTCAGGTTATAATTTTATGTTGCCTGGCTATCCATTTTGAGTATAAGGTGAACTGTCTTATACTAGAAGAAAGGTTTGATTACCATTGACACACAATTTCCAGTTTCAGCCTCAATGCAGTCAATCCAGATGTCTGTCTTAAACATTAACTTCTTGGTACCCTCCCTATGGAACATATGGATATAAACTACTGGACTCACTACACTGACCCCACCTGTTATGTGGACTGCAGATGTCTCTTCAGTCACAGTTAATCCCACAGGACTCAAGCAAGATTAACACTTATGAAACAGGCTGCCTGCTAACATAAAGGATATCCTGTGAAAGTCACATCAAATATACAGGAGCAGATTCCCCAGAGCCTTGTCGGGACAGGGCTTAGGGTTTATAGCGTCTCTCCAGAAGGAGGCCTCAATACCAAATTAGAGAGACCTGCTTCCCATCCGCTTCACCTCTGTCTCAGTCTATGACGCCCGTGAGTAGGTGAGAATATGAGCACGGCGATGGTTAACTTTTCTGTGTCCACTTACATGCACCACAGAGTGTCTAAATTAAACGCCATGTCTGTGTGTGTCTGTGAAAGTGTTTTGTTTGAATTTGTAAACATAGTAATGTAGATCACACTTCTCAAGGGAATGGTATCAAATCACCCAATGCATTAGGAGCCTGAATAGAAATAAAAAGGAGAAGGAAGGATGAATTTCCCTTTGTGTTTACCACCTTCCTGCTTGACAAGGTTGTTGCCCTTAGACTAGGTTTTATGCTCCAACTCCTCTGTTTCTGGGACTCAGTGCTTAGACTGAATTGCACACTGGCTTTCCTTTTTCTCCACCTGACACATGACAGATCATGGGATGTCTCAAATTTCACAATTATATGATTCTGTTCTTCATAATAAATCATTGTATGAGTTTTCTTTTGGTTCTGTTTTTCTACTGAACCCTGATAATACAGGCATGTTCTTTGTATATTGGAGGTCAGAGGTGCAAGAGGATAATTTAAAACATCTCAAGCACATTGAAAATCTCTACTCAGAAGATGATTAATTCATAACCACTAACATTCATTGATTAAAAGTATTATGGTCAAAGATGGACACCAATGATCCAGCAAAATGTAGACTTTTCATTAGCAGGGAAAAGGAGCATACGTATTTACTGTAACATAATATAACCTATTCCAATTCTTCAAGAAGGATTTCAATTTTCTAGACTATATTCCTAATAGACTTTGGATTAAATAGGTACACATTCTAATCCTGGTTCACTAAACAAATTAAACTTGTAAATGTTCAGTCTTAATGTTGATGCTTTACTTCTTTTCATAATCTGCAGAAGAGAAACAAACAAATAAAATTCTTTTGTTTCTGTCATGTCAGCACAAATAATTTACAAAAAACAAACTAAAATCTCACAGATCATTAATGTTCTTTCACCTGACAAGTCTTTATATAGCTTTAATTCTTATAGTACTGTGTAATTTTTCCAGATAAAGAATGCTAGGTAAACATTTTTTTACAGAAATTTAACAATATTATTCCACTGCTTTGTTGACCCTATATTTTCGAATATCCACCCAAGTTCCCTGAAATGCATTGCATCATTTTTATCTCTGTTTTCTGTGAAGTTTGTTCACTCTATCTTTGCTTCTGAGCTATTTGACCATAATGTGCTTTAGTGATGTTTTTGTTTATTTTTATCCCATATTTGTTTGCTGAGCTCTTTAATTTCCAAATTTATGTTAATATATCTATGTCCACAATTTGCTAGACATTTGACGCATGCAGACTCACTTGGTACTCATGGCAATACTGATAGGCAGAATTTTATTTACTTGTTTCTCTTCTGCAGATTATGAAAAGAAGTAAAGCATCAACATTAAGACTGAACATTTACAAGTTTAGTTTGTTTAGTGAGCCAGGATTAGAATGTACACCTATTTAATCCAAAGTCTATTAGGAATATAGCCATCTGCCTCTCTCATTAAAACACTGTCTTGTATTTTAGAGGCTCACTTTTTAAAAATTGAAACACATATATAGCAAAAAAAAAATAATAATTCATTTTTTCCTTCTGTTTCTCTATTCAAAGCTGTAACTTTTACCTGCACATATATTTACCTGTCCTGGTTCATTTTTATGAAAACATCTTGTTAATTTAGGTCCAAGAGTGTTGACAGTGCTAAACCTCATTTCTGCTCTCAAATAATGTCCCTATAAATTTAGCATGGAATATAGGTGGGAGAAGAGAAAATAACCCTGTAGCAAGCTGATGTAGAAGAAATGTGAAATAAAATGAGAATGTCTTACAATATCCAAAATGTCAAAATTGCCTGTAAATCTCTATGTCTTGTTAATTATCACATTCCATGACTAGTACCAAAGGATTGTAATGCTTTGTAAATGTGTGCAATTTAATATACCAAGAAAAACTCTTTCCCCTATGAGAATGGATGAGGAAATAATGTCGATAAGAAGCTGAAACAGAAGAACCCCTAATTCTACAAAACAGCTAAAAAAAAAAAGAAAAGAAAAGAAAAGCCTTAGATTTTTATTATTGAATTCTCTTCTCTCTCTCTCTCTCTCTCTCTCTATATATATATGTATATATATATATATATGAATAAGAAACTGCTGGGATACAGAATATGTATATTGGGCATATTGACCACCTCAGTGAAGTCATGAAATATTCACAGATAAACAAGCAAACAAGCAACTGCCCTGGGATACAGAATATGAACAGTAGTTAACTGGTTAAAAGAGCATATATCCAGAAATATAAGAAGTGAAGTATAGGTATGGTTCTCTGAGGTTCCAGATGATGCCAGAAAGAAATCTAGGTGGTAAGAAGAGCCATTGCAAATTACATTACCTAAAGAGCCAGTGTGGCCTGACATGAGAAACTCAGAGATACATTGTTGATAATTCTCAATGTATAATAAATGCTGTGGCAGTTCCAAAAAATATGTCTGAAACTTATTTTTGTAGATCTTAGTCAGAGTTTTTACAATAAGAGGTAATTAAAATTTCAATGGAAAGTATACAATCTTGTACTAAAAAAAAAAAAAAAAAGCCAGGATTTAGGTCAATTGGTGTTTCTAAAAATGAGCAAAAATCAGAGACGTCAGTATAACCTGTGTGTATTATCTCTGCTGTATTCTCATTCCATTACTGCCTGATGAATCATGTATGTATGATCCAAATTTCATACAGGTAAGGTAAAGACCAAGGAAATGAACTGAAATTTAGTCCATTGTCTATTGCTTAAGAAATAGTATACAGTGTGAACTTAGCCAAATTAACCACCTTCTTAAAAACATAATGTTCTTCAGAGGAATTTGGCAGAATCCATTATTTTTATAATGTACCAAATCATTCACAATGCCAAAAGAACAAAAATGAATACTTGTCAAACCAGAGACCACCAGAGACCAAACGTAAAATAACCTAGAATTTATGACAGTCAGAAAGGAGTTATACAGCAATTTTTACTTCTATGCTCGGGATGTAGAAAAAAATGAATAAAAGGAAAAAATCTTGGTAGAAAAATAGATAATCTTAAAACAAATTTTTCTTCTAGATGTAAAAAACTATGGTATATAAAAGAAAATACAATACAGGTTTATGAAGACAGTGAAACTTGGAAAGGAAGGCAAGATCGAGCTTGAAGATGAATCAATAGAAATTATGTAATTTGAAAAGCAAAAGAAAAAAATGACTGGGAAAAATCGGTAACTGTGGGACAGTATCAAAAATTCAAACAAAAGTAATTGTAAGTAGAAAGATGAGAGAGGGTTTAAGAAAGAAAATAGAAATATGATAGTTTCTGGTAGAAATAGATAAATCAACATAAATTTGGAAATTAAAGAGCTCAGCAAACAAAGATAGGATAAAAATCAACAACATCACTAAAGTACATTATGGTCGAATAGCTCAGAAACAAAGATAAAGTGAACAACTTCACAGAAAACAGAGAGAAAAATGATACAATGCATTTCAGGGAACTTGGGTGGATATTCAGAAAATAAAGAATCAACAAAGCAGTGGAATAATATTGTTAAATTTCTGTAAAAAAAAAAATGTTTACTTAGAATTTTGTATCTGGCAAAATTATACAGTATTATAAGAATTAAAGCTATAGGGCAGTGCCTGTGACTCAGTGGGTAGGGGGCTGGCCTCATATACAGAGGTGGCGATTCAAACCTGGCCCCTGGCCCCTGGCCAAATTGCAACAGAAAAATAGCCAGGCATTGGGGCAGGCAGCTGTAGTCCCAGCTACTCAGGAGACTGAGTCAGGAGAATCCTCTGAGCCCAGGAGTTGGAAGTTGCTGTGAGCTGTGTGAGGCCATGGCACTCTACCCAGGGCAAAAAAGTGAGACTCTGTCTCTACAAAAACAAAAAGAAAGAAAGAAAAAAGAAAATTAAAGCTATATAAAGACTTGTTAGGTGAAAGAACATTAAATATTTGTGAGAGTTTTGTTTGTTTTATAAAATTATTTGTGCTGACCTGACATGAAACAAAAGATAAAAGGGTCTTCAAGAAAAAATAAGGGACATTGTAAATCCTAACATGGAAGGGCAAAATATTTAAAAAAAAAAAATTTCTTATTTTCCTCTTGATTTAAAAAAAAAAATACACCTGGGTTTAAGCTAAAGTTCTAACATTGTGTTTTAAGGTTGATATATGTATAGACGCTACAGATATGCTAGTGAAAATAATGACGCTCCGTAACAAGAGTTCTACATCTTAAAAGAAGTGGTGAAATATTAACTCAAAGTCAACTCTCTGACATTCGGTATAAATCCTATAATTCCTTTTTAAACTGTCTTGAAAATTCCTTACATTCAGGAAATATTTCTCACGGGGTCCAAAAGTCATATTAAATGATTATAACTACTAAAATTAGGGAAAATAATGGATTCTATATTTTTCTATCATAGATAAATTTTTAAAAGGAGAAAGTAAAAATATCTGATTTGGGGAATTATAATATTGCAGGCATTTTTCTTTTTTTTTTTTTTTGTAGAGACAGAGTCTCACTGTACCGCCCTCGGGTAGAGTGCCGTGGCGTCACACGGCTCACAGCAACCTCTAACTCTTGGGCTTACGCGATTCTCTTGCCTCAGCCTCCCGAGCAGCTGGGACTACAGGCGCCCGCCACAACGCCCGGCTATTTTTTTGTTGCAGTTTGGCCGGGGCTGGGCCTGAACCCGCCACCCTCGGCATATGGGGCCGGCGCCCCACTCACTGAGCCACAGGCGCCGCCCTGCAGGCATTTTTCTAACAATGCTAGTAATAAATAAATGTATGTAAATCCCTAATTAAACCAAAACATCTTTTACTAAAAGAAATGAAAAACTTAATCTGAAAATTAATAGGAAAAAACACTATAAATGGAAGAATTTTGTATGGTGTTTAATTTGCTGAATTTCATAATTTTCAATTCTATAGCATAACCTTAGAAGATAACTCATATGAGTTTAAATAATTCTTCTGCATGCTATACAATGTGTTCATTAATGAAATGTCTTCATTGGTTTGATATTGTGAATGGTTGTTTTATTTGTTTCTGTTTGAGACAGAGTCTGACTCTGTGCCCTGGGTAGAGTGCTATGGCTTCATAGCTCCCAGCAACCTCAAACTTTTGGACTTAAGTGATCCTCTTTCCTTAGTCTCCCTAGCAGCTGGGACTACAGGCATCTGCCATAATGTCTGACTAGTTTTTTCTAAGTAGAGATTGAGTCTCACTCTGGCTCAGGCTGATCTCCAACTCCTGAGCTCAAGGGATCCTCCACCTAAGCCTCCCAGAATGCTAGGATTATAGGCCTTTACCACCACATCCCGCCTTTTTTTTTTTTTTCCCCCACTGTGGTTAATCTTATATGTTTAGCAATAATAAAATTGATTCTATATTTTTCTATCATACTTAGATAAATTTGTATGTTCTTGGAAAGATTTTCTTGATTTTCTCCTTCTATTCTCCATAATACATTAGAAAAATGTTTTCTTCTGAAAGAGGCTTATTATTAAATATTTTCTTGCTTAATAGACCTAGTCCAGCTTTTCTCAACAGAATAACAAACAAGAGTTTGTCAAACATCTGCCTAAGGGTGGATGGTATTCTAGCAGGGTTTTATTCCAGATGGTTATACTAAGCCTTTTAATTCAGAATCTTTATTTTCTATCCCACTACAACTAAACAGTGTTTCTAATATTGGACAATTGACTCTGAGAGATCTTCGATTTAATGTCTACATCACAGATCATCATATCAATGTAATTTTCTACAATAAATTACCCTCCCTGTTTTTTTATTTTTTATTTTTTTTTCCTTTGAGCATCTGTTGCCTTGAAGGGATTACATTAAACTTTAGCTTGGATTTTCAGTTCAAGTTTGCTGTATACAATTTGCACTGCTTTGAACAGCTGGCCATCATGTCTGCTTTCCCATTTCCCTCACAGTTGAAATGATTTACCACCTGTGGATGCATCCTGTTTCTTCTGTGTTCATTTGTTAGGTTAATTAACTTTTATTCTTTCTGGCTTTTTTAATACAAGGCTTAATAGTTAATTTAACTATAGACTGCTAAAGGCTATATATTGTTGTAGTGAAAACAACAGTGTTGGGAAGTCTGCAAGTTAAGTGTGTGAGTTTTTCTCAAAAGCAAACTAATTTTCCAAACTAACAAATATTATATCAAAGTACAAATAAATTTATCATCTATTTGATTTTTATGATAGAAAATCTGTAAGTAAATCATTATTTTTGGCCAGAACACCACCTTCCATGTCTTCATAGTTTCTTTTATCCCCATAAAATGCCTAATTTAGTATCACTTATGATCAGATGCCCAATTTTATGTTCAGCATACTCCCAGATTTTGACAATTTTCTTGGTGATTCTATGTTCAAAATATAACGAAAACTATTTCCTTCAATTTCCCTTGCTACTTTCCCTCTCAATATCTCAGTTTGCAGAGTTATTCTTGCTTTTAAAACATACTAGTACTCCTAAAATGGTAGATGAAGATGGTTGACAAATAAACATTACTTTAAATTTTATTTTTCATTTCAGTAGATTTCTCCTAAATAATATAGTTATAAAAACTGTACTTCATGATCAAAGCAACTCACAGCAGCTTTCGGTCAACACAAAGCAACTCACAGTGTGCTTTCGGTCACACTGCCTGCAGCAGCACTAGGACCATAGTCTTGTTTGTCATCTTTTTTTTGTGGTATGACCAGTTCTCTTGGCACCACCTCTATGTAGAGCTGTTCTGTCAGCAACCAGTTTCAAGCAGGCTCTGATTAGTTTTGTTCAGGTGTAACCGGACAGCCTCTCGATCAAATATTGCTGTGGACTTTTCATTTATTTTTCCAGGATTTTGCTGACTTATGAAAGATGGTACCTTTGAGAAATCACATGGCAATCACACAGGCCCACTTAAAACAAGTAAGAGGGTCAACATTGCAACGGCTACGTCCACTGTTTGGGGATCACAACTTGTTAGCTAGGACTTTTTACTTTTACCAGTGAGAAGAAGATTTGAGAGGAAGTTTAGTGTGTTTTTTGTCTTTAGATTTTAGAAATTGCTCCATGTCTAAATGTTGACCATTAAGCTTCCCAAAGTCAACGGAAGGCCATGTGCTTCTGCAGCAGTGCTCTGATCAAACCCCCTCTAGCAACAGTTTTGTATTGGTGGCAAACAGTAATTACTAAATGAATACTCCCGATTTATGCACAGTTTGTTTTTCACAGGTTTACTTTACAACCCTTGCAAAATCCTCTTTCTGCCTATCAGGGGAGCTTTATGCTCAGGAATTTAGGGTGTGACTTTCAGTAATATGGGCTACTTTAACACAAGGCTGAGTATTCTCTCACTCTACGTCCTTAAAGGAGATTACTGTGAAAAATATTTTCATTCCCAAAACACTGTTGACCTGTTTTCTTTCCCAACGTTTGTTTTAAAGTCAGTGGCAAAATGCCAAGATTCTACTACTTGAAAAAGGACTCATGAATGTTTTTATCTTGAATTTCATGGGAATGGGAAGTGCCTGTGTTCAAGGAGTAAGAGCACTAGCCTCATATACTAGGGGTGGTGGGTTCAAGCCCAGCCCTGGCCAAAACAGCAAAAAAAAAAAAAAAAAAAGAAAGAAATTTCATGAGAAACTTAGGAACTGCCTTGAAGCTTAGGTCTTTCCTTGTAAGTATAACCCATTTCCTTTAATCTTTTTCACACAAAACCATAAAATAAAGTCTCCATGAGTCAGTGAGCAAACTGCCCAGTAAGCCTCAGCAGTGGTTACCTTGGTAATATATATATTTTTTTATTTTCAACTTTCCTCAGTCCACTCCTTTGGCTTTGGCTTCTGATTCCTACTATTAGTGATCATTTTCCAAATCACTATTGTCCTAGGTTTTTGATTCAGGTTCGACTTTTGGGGAGAGTTAAGGTAAGGCACAGTTAATATCTTTGATATGTGTTTATTTTATATATATATATATTTTTTTTCTCATTTGATGCTTGATGAATCCAACTGTCTTTCTAATAATAACAACAACAACAACATTATGCCTTACATAACATGAGGTAAGGTAATCAAGCACTCTTTATTTTCTATTATAAAAATGGGACATGTGGCAGCATATGAATATACAGTTCTATTGTAGTTCAAAATCATAAGGTGGAAAGTTTTTATGGACATAAGAAGAGAATAACCCCCAAATTGAAAATCTAGTAATGGTGCAACCAAGAGGTGATATTATTTATCACATATATAAATGAGAAGCCTGCTTATGAAATAACTGTAGACTTATTTTGTTTACTCTCTCTGTGTGTGTGCATACAAAGGTTACAAAAATGTATATGCATTCTAGAAGGTGTTATCTATGTATTAAATATTATGCATATCCTTTGAGTTCCTCTAGTTATTGTAGAAGTCAAATATGACTTGTATTCATCTTTTGTTATCAGTACATAGTTTTTTTTTTGTGGTTTTTGGCCGGGGCTGGGTTTGAACCCGCCATCTCTGCAATATGGGACCGGCGCCCTACTCCTTGAACCACAGGTGCCGCCCCTTTTGTAGAGACAGAGTTTCAGTTTATGGCCCTCATTAGAGTGCCATGACATCACACAGCTCACAGCAACCTTCAGTTCCTGGGCTAAGGCAATTCTCTTGTCTCAGCCTCCCGAGTAGCTGGGACTACAGGCGCCCACCACAACACCCGGCTATTTTTTGTTGTAGTTTGGCCGGGGCCGGGTTTGAACCTGCCACACTCGGTATATGGGGCCGGCGCCCTACCCACTGAGCCACAGGCACCGCCCAATTAAGTATTATTATTTTAATGCAGTTTTTTTCTTTTCTTAAAACGTGTATAATTTTTTTTGGCACCCTCCATATATACTACATATATATGAATTTTGTATTCCAAATCCCACATTTAATATATTATTTTTTCATTAGTAGAAAGAGTTCATTAAAGTAGAGGCCAATAAAATTGTACAACGTATGACCCCAGGTTCTTACCAATAAGTGTCCATTATGGGTCAAGTGTGGACCTGCTAATTTATTCCACACAATATAAAGTAATACCATTACTTATGTCTGAACTCTAGGAGAAAATGTTAAGAGTAGGAGATTTGAACTGTGAAATTCAGGCCAGGCACAGTGGCTCACGCCTATAATCCTAGCATTCTGAGAGGCTAAGGTGGGAGAATTGCTTCATGAGTTCAAGACCAGCCTGAGCAAAAGCAAGACTCCATCTCTACTAAAAATAGAAAAACTGAAGCAAGAGGATGGCTTGAGCCTAAGTTGGAGTTTGCTGTGAGCTATGACTCCACAGCACTCTACCCAGGGCAACAGTTTGAGACTCTGTCTCAAAAAAAAAACAACAACAACAACAACAACAAAAAACTGCGTAATTCACAGACTTCTTCTGAAGGTAACACATGCAAACCCAAACATAATGTTTAGGCACATATTTTTGCTTCTATTTCTCTGTCATATCTTCAATGTTCTATACATTTCTGCCATTTAATTGTTCAGAATGGATAAACGTTCATGGGAAAATTGCAATCTCACCCACTGAAGCAGATGTCTAACTTCAAGGCGGGATACTCTTTCCTAGCTTTGCATCACCTTGCTCTGTGGTGGTTTTCAAATTTTTATCAATCTGCAAAATAGATGAGAAATAGGAAGACTTTCATTTCTTTTTTACTAACTTTTTCCCCTCTTGTATTGAATATAGACCTTATCTTTGAAAAATGGCCCAGGTAAGAAGAGGCACAAATATTGAATTGGAATTTTAAAGCAGCTAGTGGCATCACATTAACATTGCTGAAATCTATAGGAACAAAGGTCATTTTGCCTAACATGTCAATATACAAGCAAGGGAACTAGAAGATTCTAAAGTTGGCGGGGATAAAAAAGTTTAAATTTTTACAATGGAAACTCCAATAGATAGCGTGTTGAAAAATCACATTTTAGGAATTAAGTACTAGTACGTGGGTAATCACAAAGGTTTTGCGATACAAAAAAGTCAAGAAGCATAAAATATGTATGGAAGGAAACAGATGAATGTCTCTCAGCAACACAAGTGGGCCAAGAAAGTTGAAGTTTGCCCTGGTGAATCAGAAAGGATGCTGTTGACTCCATTTTTGGAGTGAAATAATGGGCTGTAACATAGTCTGTCTCAAAAGTTTCAGAGTACTCTCATATGATATATGAAATAACTTGCATTTTTCTTCTTTCAGTAAATAATGTTAAGACCAAAACATCTATGGACATTAGCTTGTATAACATCCTAATTTGCATAAAATGTACTCAAAAGTTTCAATAACTTGCTAATTTCATATGTTTATATACAGAAGTGAATGTGCCATACATATTTTCTGATTTAAAATTAAAGGGACCTATTATAAAACAACATGAACTAGTGGTATGATAAAAAGGAAAATTGAAATTAATGTCATGGTTATGGTCTACTCAATAATAATATTAATAAAATGCCAATTAGCGAATTAAATTACCATCATAATATGTTGTATAACAATTGCTAGAGGAATGAAAATGCATTGGGCGGCACCTGTGGCTCAGTGCATAGAGCGCTGGCCCCATGTACAAAGGGTGGTGGGTTCAAACCCAGCCTCAGCCAAACTGCAACAACAACAACAACAAAAAAAAACAGCCGGGGATGTTGTGGCAGGTGCCTGTAGTCCCAGCTACTCCAGAGGCTGAGGCAAGAGAATCGCTTAAGCCCAGGAGTTGGAGGTTGCTGTGAGCCGTGTGACGCCACGGCACTCTACCAGACGGCGGTACAGTGAGACTCTGTCTCTACCAAAAAAAAAAAAAAAAAAAGAAAGAAAGAAAGAAAACGCATGCATTGATAGGTTCAGGTTCAAGATGTTGCATATGCCCTTATCCTGGTACCTGTGTCTGCTGTAAACTTGAGTGAATTTTCACTGGGACTAAATTTCCAGAAGCCTCTGGTTGTACCAATTGTTTTTGCCATCCAAAATTAGAATTACAACATGTAATATCGTAAGAATTTTTTATATTTATTTTGATAAAATCCCACTCTTGCTGGATAAATTCATCTTAGAAAACAATCTCCAGGGCAGCGCCTGTGGCTTAAGGAGTAGGGCGCTGGTCCCATATGCTGGAGGTGGCAGGTTCAAACCCAGCCCCGGCCAAAAAAAAAAACAAAACAAAACAAACAAACAAACAAAAAAACAATCTCCATAGAGAAAACACTGATACATGCATTACTGCTGGTAGTATTGCGTTGCAGTAAGTTTGCACTGATTGTATTGTTTTTGAGGTGAATTATACAGAGATAGATAAGAAATAAGGATTTTTTGCATACAAAGTTCTATCTTGGTAAACTAGAGAAATAATTGTTTCCTTATAAATAAAAGAGAATGGACATGAAGAGGAAATGATACTTGATGAATATTTTTACAAGGTCCATCTCAAATATTATGTAAGTGTTTTTTATGCTGTCTTCTGCCACAGCCAGTCATCATCCATCCGAGCAGCCACATAGTCGCACATCCAAGGTTCACTAGACAGTAAGCAGTTATAGTTTTGATGATGGATTTAATTTTGTGTAAATGTTCTATTTTTATTTATTTATTTATTTATTTTAGAGACAGTCTCACTTTATTGCCCACGGTAGAGTGCTGTGGCATCACAGCTCACAGCAACCCATAGTTCTTGGGCTTAGGGGATTGTCTTGCCTCAGCCTCCCAAGAAGCTGGGACTACAGGTGCCCACCACAATGCCCGGCTAAGTAAATGTTTTCTATTAAAGTTCTACAATATAAAGATTATTTGCCAATGATTACATGGTTAGTTATTTCAATATAATTTCAAAATTTTGATATTTTAAGTATCTCTTTTATAGTTTATGTGATTTCATTCATATAGAAATATAGACCAAATATAAGGAGTTCAGAAGGTCTAGGCCATATGGAAAGTCTTCTTAAGTGAGTAGAAATAATCAAGGCCTTAATACTATACATGATAAAAAAGCAGAAAATTTTTCAAAACTACTTGGTGCTAAATATGACACCTGTATATTATACTACAGACTTCTCTTTTGTTTAAAGAGAAGTATAAAGTAAACTTTATTTTATATTGTTCATAGGAAATTGTCTAATATATCATAACCATTTTATACCTTTTGAGCGCAAGTTGATTCATACAGCACTCTACAAAAGTAGTTGAAGCACTGATACTAGTCATTTCAAAAAATAACTTTATTCTGTTATAAATAATATGTAGCCTGCAAGGAATTTTATAGAGATTAAAAAGCCAGATTTGTTTGTTCTTGTTAATAAAAGAAAGTATTTTTTCAACTTCTTCTTCTTTTCTTTTTTTGGCTTAAGCATAACAGCAATATATTAGTGCATTGCTTTCAAGACGTTTTTTCTTATTCTATCTATATCATTTTTCATTTTAATACAGAAAGCTTTGTATGTGTAAGCTAAGCCATCAGAACAAAGTGGATTAAATTTTTTACTCAATATTTTCTCCATATTTAAAATCCCCATGGCTACCCCTTTGCATGCACCAATGACAGAGCTTGATCAAGGGGTTTAATTGTCCAGGGTGCAATGTGAGGATATATGATTGCTTGCTTTAGTGGCCATTTTTCTTGCTTTCTGGGTGACTAGTACCTTTCATGATTCTTATTAATGAATCCCACCTCCTCATGGAATGAGTTTAAATTTTTATAATGGAAATTCCAATGGATAACTTTCATCATCTGCCTTCATGTTTTCGATTTTACATAGATGAATATCTATGAAAGTATAGATTTATGTAGTATCACAGTTGTATTTTTTGAATTGTCTCCGTAATATTTATTTGTGCATATTCCATTATTATCTACAATTTAACATGAAATTAAATTGTATGTATTTTCTGGCTTGTCTATTCTACTTGGATTGAAAGTAGTTGGATCTACTTACGTTCTTCAGCCTTGGGAATATGCTGTTGCATTCTCCAAATCATTTGACACTTTCTTCTTTTTAGGCATTACCTAATTTCTTTAAATTAAAGCATTTGCTATCAACACACGGGAGGTTAAATTATATTATATTTTGAAGGGTCTACTTGAAAAACTAAGTTAAATTACCTTCTCCTGGAAAATTAGTTTAAAAGTAGAGAGTTTTTTAAGGGAGTAACTATGGAGTTGGAAATGAATGCTCCCCTCCCTATTCATTAAATTAAATACACTTTCTATATTTCTCTACGCATCTGTATTTGTGTCAATAAATTTATAATATAAGCAGCTATATTATAAAGTTTATGTAAGAATAAAGGATGCTTCTTAGTAAGTAGTATTCATTAAAAAACAAACCTTATTGTTGAAATCGTTACTATAATTCTTTGGTTTAATCTTGGGTAAGATAATGATGAATTTCCCCTCCCCCCTTTTTTGACTTAGTTATCCTAAGACATTTCTTCATCAAAATTGACTAGGAAGAGTGGAAATTTGTGTACAACATGAAAACCTAAGGATATCAGAGTTGATTATACAAGCTTTGTAACTAATGTCTTGAGGAATAAATATATCCTAAGTGTATATTATATATCATTTAAAACTTATTTTGCAACATTTCAGAAAAAACACACCTCTGATATTTTGAACAAAGCACCAAGTTTATGATAATGACAGTGAAAGGGGGAAAATTAAAGAAACAAATGAATTGAGCTTAAATATTTCTAAAGCAAGTCACTTTGCCTTGGAAAAATAAGGTATAATCTCTTCTTGCAAAGGGTTTGGTATTATTATAATATGGGTCAGAAAGAAAAAAGAGTGGATATTTTGCACCTATATCTTTAAATACAAGGACTATATTCATATACAAGTATATAAAAGATATATACACATTCTATATAGAACAAATACATAGCATTGCTGGATAAAATCTTGTGACATTAAATTATCGACTCAGTGATGTTTAGTATGGCTATATATGGCTTCATTAGTTTATTCTCGTAAATTGGTGAATTAGTGGTCTTGGAAAGATTTAATTTTCTGCCTATTTATTGCTGGCATGTGTGTGTGTGGGTGTTTACATGTGTGTGGGAACACATGGATGTTGTAATGTAGATTTCAGAAACAAGCTGTGTGATAATATCAATAGTAGATAACTATATAATAGTGAATTATTGTCTTTTTTATATGTTATCAATAACTATTAATTGCTTAATATGATACTTTAAATATTTACATTAATTTTACAAAACTCTGAGTCTCTTAATAATTAAAAAACATGAATATAGAATACTCTGTTTTTAATCAATACATGTTAGGAGTATCAACATTAAGGCAAAAGACTTCAAAAACATTTCAAAAATAACTGCAAACATAAAAGCATATCTTTCATTGTACTTAAAAAGAAAAATATCATTCATAGTTTTAGAATTTTGATAAAGTGGTTATGGTAATTGCTTTCTTCCTAACTAAAGAAAGTACTGTATACTTATCTGGAATTCTGTATCAAAATATAATATGCACCTAGATATCCATTGCCACTGCTTTAAAAGATTATGAATAATTTAAAAATACAACTTCCATAGAACTAAAGCCTGTGCTCTTTTAAAATAATTGTTAACATTTTCCTCCTAGGAAATACATAAATGAACATACTTAAAATAAACTGTGGTAAGTGCAATGACTTTTATTTTTCATAAATGGTGATATTCCTGGTGTTAAAATTTGAAGAGGTTAACAGGAGAAAATTCTGTCGAACAATATTTTTAAAGAATTGCTTTATAGATTATTTTGAAAAATCCATAAGCTTTTCATATCAGGTAATTTTATTTTCATTTTGTCTTCTTCGGGTTTGTTATTAACCCAGTAGTAGACTGTATACTATCTATGCCAAGGTTAAGAAACATGTTTACAATATAACATTTTAGTTGCCTGAGCCTAAAATAAGCTATGTTCTCTTTTCCTGACATATGGTTGCTACCTTCAAAACACTGCTCTCTTGAGTCTTTTCAGCAGTGGCAAAACAACAAAGAAGCCAATATACATGAGTATACACACACACATACACACACAAAATCATATTTAACTCCTATTTAACTCCTGTTCAAACTTTTAGATTACACGATTGTTTTTTCTTTCAAAATTTTATAAATTTCTACAAAAAGTGATGTTATGTTTTCCTAGGTAACTATTGTTTCAAATTCAAATATAGATCTGGAAATATTAATGGTAATAAAATAGTTACTATGAACTTCTATAGCATTGGTAGGAACCATTTGCTAATACCTGTGAACCACAACCACTTTCCATACAAATTAATTCATCACACATAAAGTAAACATGACAGAGATAAACACAATTAGTTTGTCAATTGTTCCGTATTTAATTTTAAGAAATAAATCTAATGATAGTAAATGAAATTTTGATTAATTAATTCAATTATTAAATGTATCTAGAAAGAAGTTAGGCACATACATTTAATAATGGTGAGAAAATGTATTGATAGTAGATATCTAACTGAAGTTGGAAAGAGTTTATATTTATGAAGTGAGTGGATTAAAGTTTTACATTTTGACAAGAGAAAAGTATATTATTCACAGTGTTTTTATGTAATTTTATTTACTGTGATATACTGTATAGATCAATAGAAACAAAAAAAAGGTATAATCACATTAAGCAAGATTTTGTAGAACACTCAAAACTAGGACTTTATTTCAATTTAAAAAAATAGCTATGAAGAGTCTCAAAATAATATCCTCAATAGTTTTATAACCAATTTAATACAACTATTTGTAAAGGTTTCATAGTTAGATTTTTCTTATCACCATAGATATTTGATTGCTTTCTGTGAAAATTAATTTAAGTTAAAAAAAGATGCCTAGACTTTATTTTCTCACTGTCTGGGTTCCACTATTTGAAACATAAATTCATAATAAAATTTTTTTTGAGTAAATACGTATTTGTCATGGGATAGGTCATAGGAAATGATGTTCTTCTACAACTATTGATGAAAATAATTTAAAATCACCACTTTTTGTTCAGATTAAAAATATCTTTTTTTGTCTTTGTATGTCTAAATAAAAATAGTACAATTTTAGGCGGCACCTGTGGCTCAGTCGGTAAGGCGCCGGCCCCATATACCGAGGGTGGCGGGTACAAACCCAGCCCCGGCTGAAGTGCAACCAAAAAATAGCTGGGCGTTGTGGCGGGCGCCTGTAGTCCCAGCTACTCGGGAGGCTGAGGCAAGAGAATCGCTTAAGCCCAGTAGTCGGAGGTTGCTGTGAGCTGTGTGATGCCATGGCACTTTACCCGAGGGCCATAAAGTGACACTCTGTCTCTACAAAAAAAAAAAAATAATACAATTTTAATTTTCAACAAATTTGTTTTCAACCATAAATTATAGTTAAATATTTGTTTCTAGCAAGGCAATTGTTTTGATCTTATTTTTTAACTGAAATTAGAGATAATGTTGAGTCAAATGGTGGCACTTCAAAAGGTATATCTCTGATGTAAACATTACCTTTTATGGCAAAAGTTGTGAAAAGTATGAGAATGGAGGAGTTTGTCCTCAATTATCCAGGTGGGTCTTATAACCAATGACAAATTTTTTGAAAGAGTTATTGAGAAAGACATTAAATGGACACATAAAAAAGGAGAAGGCATGTGAGGAAGATGGCCAAGATTTTATTGACAATAAAAATTGTGTCATTGTGTTTTGGCTGTTACAGGCACAGCCAAAAAAACAAGGAATGTCAACAGAGAGCAAAAGCTGAGAGAGTCAGGAGCAAGTGTGCTTTGTCCATAACCTTGATTCCAGACTTCTGGCCTTGTGATTGTGAGAAAATAAATTTCTGTTGTTTTAAATGTCAAATGTGTTAATTTGTTATAACATGCCTATAAAACTAAGGCAAAGAATAAACAGTATTTTAGTCAGTAATAATTTTGAATTTAAACATGTCATTTTTAAAACCCATAAAAGTGTCTGAAATAATCACAGATAGATTAATGGTGGTATATGGAAATATTGTAGTCCATATCTACATGGTATATGGAAATATCTAGTCCAAAATGAGAAAAGTTGATGGTAGAAAATAAATCATTCTTCCATCATAACAAACACTAAGTTTTTGAACTATGGATGTTGTTTTGATAATGGAAATAACCCTCTGATATTTTTCCTACATCACTTAAATATGAAAATAAGGCTTTAAACTTTAAGCATTTAAGAAATGATAAGTACAAATGGAAATAATATCAAAAAATGAGATATTTTATTCAATAATATTTCATACTTTTTTTGTTATAGATAAGAAGTCTCAAATGGTTACAATATATATTTCCTACATATTTGCATCAGTGACTTCAAATTTTGCCAGTTTTCAAATATTCAGCACAAATATTGCTATTTATAACCCAATTTCAATTAGCTTCCATTTCTGCTTCTTTTGATAAATTTAAATATGCTCAAAATAAGGTCTGCTTAATAGAATGATTTGAATTCTCACTTTGTTCATAGTATTTGCCCCAGTATACACAATGGAGTTTTCCAGCTGGGCAAGGTCTGTGTATTAAAAATGCACACGGATCCACACACTTTCATGTAAGGCTGTCGAACAGCTTGAACATGACTCAGTAAGACAGGTCAATCTTCTCTGATACTCATTTGTCCTTGAGCCCTTTTCACTTCATTTGTCAGGCTTGTCTCAATGGAAATAAGTCCCATTCGTTTTTAATCAGTTGATATTGCTTCTCTCACTGATAGTCATCTAGAACTTTGTCTAACTACATGTGGTGGTCTGGAGACTCTCCTGTGTTCAGTGTGTGTGTGTGTGTGTGTGTGTGTGTGTGTGTGTGTGTGTGTGTATCTTTCAAAGTGTGAGTAAGAAAACAGTGTTAGCATTTTCTATGGGCTTGGTCCCTCTTCATTTTTATTGGACAATGTGAGATAAAGCAAGTGAATTTAAAGATTGAAAAACATGTGTTTAATATATCATGTCTAGTGATTGCTCTGTGAGTTAAGGACATTTCAGAACATAAAATGTTGCCTGTCTTGTGACAAATTACTTGCAAGCAGATAGCACGTAGATTCCAATACTCCAGCTTAAAATACTGAGCAATAAAGCAGAAAACAATAGTTTCTGCTGCTTTTATAACCTTTCTAAGAGAGTTTTGTAGATTCACCTTGACTTCATAATATTGTCATTAACTTTTTAATGTGCTGTTGTAATAGCATTGTCCATTATATTTTCTAAGAATTCACTTCAATTTTTTCCCATTTATGTCTTTTACTTATGTGTTAATTGATTTATTCATTTCTCAAATATTTCTACATTCACTTTAAAACTCATTCTGAGAATACTTAAAGAAGCAAAAGAAAAGAAGGCAATATTCATTGCCACAATTAAGCTAAATGACAAAAATGAAAGATAGGAACTAAAACATGCCAATAGAAATAAGAGGATATTAATATTAAAAGCATGATATACATAGAATGTCAAGAGATATAAAATATCATTTTTGCACAATATCATAAAACTAGGAGTTTAGAAGAGGAAGAGATCAATTTAATCTGTGACAGTTACACATAAAATATTTTTCTTAAGAGTGTTCTGAACATGGTTCCTTTCTGTCTAAAGATTTTAACCTATTTTAAGCATTTCCTTAATACTTTATTCTCTTCACTTCTTCCTTATTAATTCAAATAGAAAATGGTATGCACTAAATAAGAATTTCATCAACATCTTTATATGAAAATTTCAAATTTCTTTAATATATAATCACTCCCTATTTTCTCCTGTTAACATAATACAATGATTCTTGAACTTTGATGTTCATCAGAATCACCTGTGGGTGCTGTTAAACCACAAATTGTTGGAGTCTAGATCTGGGGTGAGACCCTATGATTTGAATATCCTTTAACTTTCTTTAATCTGTTTTTATAATAAAGAAATTCTGCATTAACTTTTAAACTATGAAAGTTTTTTTTTTTGTTTGTTTTTTTTTTATACAGAATCTCACTTTATTGTCCTCAGTATAGTGCTGTGGTGTCACAGCTCACAGCAACCTCCAACTCCTGGGCTTAGGTGATTTTCTTGCCTCAGCCTCCTAAGTAGTTGGGACTACAGGTGCCCACCACAATGCCCAAATATTTTTTGTTGCAGTTCGGCCGGGTTCAAACCCGCCACCCTCAGTAAATGGAGCTGTTTCCCTACCCACTGAGCCACAGGCTCTGCCCTAAGAAAGGATTTTTAATCATATATTGTAACAGGAAATATGAACAAATATCTTATTCATTGATCTTTCTCAATAAGCAATCATTTTTATTAATAAACTTAATTTAATATCATGTTACAAAATTATTTTTTTCAGTGCAAAATTGAATTATTATTTCTAGTAAAATAACAGTTTTTAAATGTCAATGTATACTTTAATTTTCCCAAGAAATAATATTTTCTATATTCTCATGCTGTTATGTTGGTTCTCATGATTTCTTGCCTGGGTTAGTATATTAGCCCAGCTAGAAAACATTCTGAATGCCTCTTTTCTCTTGAGTTTAATCCAAAACTGTGAAGATAATTCTTTCAAATTACAAAAAAAACAAGGGTACTATAATACTGAATGCTATCTTTTAGTAAATCTTTTGAATTTCTCAATGTAACAAAAATAAAATTCCAAATTACTCAAAGTGAATTCCAACTTCCATAATAAAGACTTCCTTAGAAATACAGTGAGAAATAACAACATTGACCTCTGAATTTCTGAATTTCTTTTATGTTAGAGTTGCCAGCGACTATCTCTTTGATCACACATTGAGCATCCTCAAAGTCAAATAATGTGTCATAATCATGGCTTTTTTCTGGGTGTAATACAACCACCACATGTAGGAGATATCAATAAGTATTCTTGAGTTAATGAGCCAATCCATGAGTAAACAATAAGGTAAAATTTAGAAAAGACCTTGGAGAAGACAGTTAGTAGAATAATAGAAGCTTGTTCAAGCTTACATCATTTTTCAGTGTCAGGGAGGAAAGAGACTTTAAAGTTACAGCATTGCTCAGATTACAGATAATAAAAATTAAGTATTGATAAATGAAGAAATAAATGTATATGTTAAAATGGCTATAAGAAAGTCGATATTTAATGATACATTACCTTTTTTTTAAAACATATTTCTTATTACAAATTTTTCTACTTAGATATAGGGACAAATGTAAAAGCAGCTACCTTTAGTTTCTGGCAATGTATTGCTAATATCAATTATTTATCATTTTTCTGTGAACTTTCCTTTACTGATGAATATATTCTGTATGAGAAATTTGTGACTTTTCCTCAGTAGTGGGTATTGAGTTGTATTCAAGTTAAGGAAAGTGCCTTTAGAGGCAAGAGGTTTATTAGAGGCAAGAGGTTTATTTTTAAAAAACTGTTTTCTTCTCATTATGAGAAATACAAGGAGCTTTTCCTAACTTAATTACCAGAAACACTGTGTTTATAAAGATTGGACATAGTCCCTTGTGCTCATTCGATTTCCAATTGCTTGCAGTAGGCATCCATTTCACAGATGTTTTAAAATGTACGTATTTTTTAAAACAAATATTCATAAGTAGTACTATCAACAGTATATATTTAATTTCTTATCATCTTCCTTGTGGGGAACACTGGACTCATTTCTATTTTTAGTTTCATGTTACAATCTACTTAAAGATTTAGTAGAATTTATCTTACAAAACGTATGTAAATATATTTGAAGTACAAGGCTTGTCATGTATAGAAATAATTAGAGTAATTATATTTAGTATTCAATTATATACACATGCCAGGAGTATCAGAATAACATGTCATAAGTAGAAAGTGGGAACTGTTATGTTACATAAATAAAATCACTCAACAATTTTTTTCATAGTTTTTAATTTGTGAAATTAAAGTCATGACAAGTACAAGAACAAAGAAAGATCACATCACATTCTAGTTTGTTATGTCTTTGCTCTGCAGACCCCATGAAAATAGGGCATGCCCTAAATGCCTTTCTCTGGAGAAAAATAATCTGCGCTTTAGCAGACTTTATTTCTACTTTAATCTTATATTTATGGCAATGACTACTTCTATCAATCAAAGTAGTTACAAGAAATGAAAGGAGAAGAAAACACTTGTTTCCACTTACCATTTTAAAGCAATAGGATTAAAAAGAATCCCATTAATAATTGGGATTCATTAATTTTATTTATTTTTTTATTTATTTATTTTTTATATATATATTTTTTTGCAGAGACAGAGTTTCACTTTATTGCCCTCGGTAGAGTGCCGTGGCGTCACACAGCTCACAGCAACCTCCAACTCCTGGGCTTAGGCGATTCTCCTGCCTCAGCCTCCCGAGTAGCTGGGACTACAGGCGCCCGCCACAACGCCCGGCTATTTTTTTGTTGCAGTTTGGCCGGGGCCGGGTATGAACCTGCCACCCTCGGTATATGGGGCCGGCGCCCTGCTCACTGAGCCACAGGTGCCACCCAAGGGATTCATTAATTTTAATAAACCCAAATTTATCATCTATATCTGAATTTCTAGTGAAAATACCCTTCAATAAATCTCTGTTTCTGGATTAGAAGAAGTGGCAGGCAGATGATTTATCATCCCACATGAAATACCACAAACCACAAAATATGTGTGGGTATGTACTAATGGTTTTCAAACATGTTACATTAGACAAATGAAGGTTAATGGCTCATGAGAGACAGAAAAACATAGATGCACCCTACACTTTCTTCAGTATACTAAGAAGCATTAGTCACCACAGTCCAATGTTTCTAAGAAAATAGAAGGACCCAGGAGTTAAGGGAGACCAAAGGAACTAGGATTTGAAGGATAAATGACTGAAGAGAAGAGAGCATCAAAGACAGAGAACTCGGAATATCTGCAGAGGGTTATCTCCCAGGTCTCCCTAGATATTGTCTCATACTTGGTGCTCTTTGTTGATCATCTTTATGAATTTTGTTTTTCTTGTCTTATTTGTCAAGGAGTTCCAGTACAGTGTTGAATCAAAGTAGAAAAAAGTTGACTTCCAAGTCTCAGGTGAGAATGTTCACTATTATATCATTAACTATGATGTTAGAACATTTCCCATAAATCACCTTATCTATTCATTGTAGCCAAAACTGTTCCCTTCAATAGGTTGAATATCTTCTAGTTTACTGAGAGTTTTCTTTTTTTTTTATTTAAAATTATATCTTTGATCTATTGAGAGGGTTACTTTTAATTTTTTAAATGTGTTAATACCCATTATAAAAACTACACATATACAAAAAATAATACAAGTTATTTGTATAACTTGTATTAATTTTGCCAAATATTAAACCAACTTGACATTCCAAAGAAAATCCTACTTGATCACAGTAATGTTTCTTTGTGTGTGTATGTGTGTATGCATGTCACTTCAGTAGTTAACTTGGGCTACTATAATAAAATACCATAATTTTGGTGGCTTATAAAGAATAGAAATTTATTTCTCAAAGTTTTTGAGGCTGGAAGTCCAACATAAAGATACTAGCAGATTCAGTGTCTGGTGAGGCCTCATTTTCTGCTTCATAGCTGATGCCTTCTCACGGAGTCTCACATGGTGAAAGATCCATGAGAGTTCTCTGGGGTCTCCTTTATAAGGTTGCTAGCCCCATTCACAAGGGCTCTGGCCTCATGATCTAATCTCCTATTAGTAGGCACTGCTTAATTCATT
Source organism: Nycticebus coucang (assembly GCF_027406575.1). NCBI lineage: Eukaryota > Metazoa > Chordata > Mammalia > Primates > Lorisidae > Nycticebus > Nycticebus coucang. The sequence goes on along the minus strand of NC_069794.1, from coordinate 41,856,337 downwards.
CACTGGGCATTAGGTTTCAACAGATGATTTGGGGAGAGGTACAGAGAATTCTATATGCATATATATTAGCCAAATGTATAACTATACAAGTTATTTTAATTTGCTAATATTATATTATCTTGATCAATATCAAGAGAAATAGTTTGTATTTATGTGTTAATGTCTTTGTCCATTTTTACTATTAGCATATTATATATGTAATATAAAAGGTATTAGGTTTTTTTCTCCTTTCATTTCTTGTTACTATGTCTGAATGGATTTTTATAAAATAATTATTGTTTATTGTTTGATTATTGATACAGTTTTGAAGTTCAACTTTCTAGGCCTGGCATTTTGTTTGTTGGAAAGGGTTTTTTAAAAATATATATTTCCTTTAATTATTTTAATTCTTTATTTTTTGACATTGTGTAGTAGAAAGTTAATATTATTGATTGTAGTTTTTCTGTCCTTTAAGTGAAAATATTTAAGGCCAGAGTATTTCTATATAAACACTATTTTAGCTTCATCCCAGTAATAATTATACACTCAATTTTCTTTATTATTCAGAAGGATATTGTGTAATGATGAATGGATCAAACCATCAGAAACATATAAAATTGTATAAACAAATGAACCTATTAAAGAACTCTAAATCAGGGCGGCGCCTGTGACTCAAAGGAGTAGGGTGCCAGCTCCATATGCCGGAGGTGGCAGGTTCAAAACCAGCCCTGGCCAAAAAAAACCCTCCAAATCATAAGGTGCAAAATATAATTTACATGTAATCAGAATCACAGCAGAAAAAGAAGAAACATATATTATAAAGTATAACAAATGGAATAATTCCAGGTTTGTGGAATGGGAAAAAGTCACAGTTTTAAGTATCCTAATAAACCACAAATAGAAACAAATAAAGAAAATCATACATAAAGCACATAATTGTCACAGTGTTGGAAAATAAATAAAAAAATTAAAAACAGCTAAAGAAAGGAAGATACAGTGCATAAGTAGAAATGATAATAATACGTGCAAACTTCTCATAAGGACAACGAAAACAACAAAATGTTAGAAAAATATTTAAGATGCTTAAGGGGAAAAACTGTCAATTCTAAATTCTTTTTTGGGTAAGATATTCTTAAAGAATGAAGGTAAAATAAATAGAATTTCAGGTAAAGAAAAACTAAGAATGTGTTGTAGGGGAACTGAACTGTAAGAAGGGTTAAAGGCAGTTCTACAGATGAAAGAAAACTAAATTATCCCAACGTGCCCCATGAATCTATGCACAGATACAGAAATGATGATTGGTCTCCCCTATCACACCATTTAGAGAACATTGAAACTAATCCCGTTTAAAGAATCATAGAAATTTAACACTATAGAAAATCAGGTGTCACTGAAAGTTTTCAGGCTGCTGCCCAAGAATATATTGTACTTGAATATTTGCAATTTCTTGCTCTTCCAACTTATTTTCTATAGATTGAATAACTTTTTGTTATTCATTATCTTATGAAATTAATTAGTGTTCCAGAGTGACTGCTAATGTCAAACTAAACGTGAAACTAATGCTCATTTAGTAATAGAGATGAAAGTAACATCAACAAAATCTTGTCAAATATGAAAATATTATATCAACAAGCTTCTAAGCTTAAGGGTGACATTATCCTTTTCCAGAGGTTCATCATATATAGTGAAATATTAAAACCTTTCTCAGGATGAAAGAATGAAAGTCAGTCAAATGGAAAATATTGAGTCTACAGTTGATCAGGCTGGGGGAACAAGCATAAATAAGCGAACTTCAAAGTTACCATTACCCTTACCTCATCAAACCCTTTCTGCTAATAGCACCCAAAGCCTAGTGAACTCCTGCTTTTTAAAAACTCATTTTCCAATAAACAACCATAACAAAAATTGTAATGCCCAATATATACTGATAAAGCAAAGATGAACAAAAGTCACATTGACGAACTCTTGTATTTCAAATATAATAAAGTATTTTTTCCTTTCTTAAAATGTGTGTATACTTCCCCCCCTTCTGTACATATCTGGATAATACAATTAACCAACAGGAGAATATTGATGTATAGGAGGTCTGACAATTAAGTTCATGAACTAATCCTAGAAAAAGTGCTACAAACGTTATTGCCAAATATTACTACAAACACTTTCTTTCTTTCTTTTTTTTTTTTGTTGGGGATTCATTGAGGGTACAATAAGCCAGGTTACACTGATTGCATTTCTTAGGTAAAGTCAGTAGAAAGAAGTCTCCCAAATTAAATCAGAGATCAATGAAATTGAAAACAAAAGAATCATTCAGAAAATTAATGAAACAAGGAGTTGGTTTTTTGAAAAAATTAATAAAATAGATAAACCATTGGCCAGACTAATAAGAAATAGAAAACTAAAATCTCTAGAAACCTCAATCAAAAATGACAAAGGAGAAATAACAACTGATCCCACAGAGATACAAGAGATCATCTCTGAATACTACCAGAAACTCTATGCCCAGAAATTTGACAATGTGAAGGAAATGGATCAATATTTGGAATCACACCCTCTCCCTAGACTTAGCCAGGAAGAAATAGAGTTCCTGAACAGACCAATTTCAAGCTGAGATTAAAGAAACAATGAAGAATCTTCCAACCAAAAAATGCCCTGGTCCAGATGGCTTCACACCAGAATTTATCAAACCTTCAAGGAAGAGTTTATTCCTGCACTGCAAAAATTATTCCAAAAAATTGAGGAAGAAGGAATCTTCCCCAACACATTCTATGAAGCAAACATCACCCTGATACCAAAACCAGGAAAAGACCCAACCAAAAAGGAGAATTTCAGACCAATCTCACTCATGAATATAGATGCAAAAATTCTCAACAAAATCCTAGCCAATAGATTACAGCTTATCATCAAAAAAGTCATACATACATCATGATCAAGTACTTTTCATCCCAGGGATGCAAGGCTGGTTTAACATATGCAAGTCCATAAACGTTATCCACCATATTAACAGAGGCAAAAAACAGAGGATCATATGATCCTCTCAATAGATGCAGAAAAAGCATTTGATAAAATCCAGCATCCTTTTCTAATTAGAACACTGAAGAGTATAGGCATAAGTGGCACATTTCTAAAACTGATTGAAGCTATCCATGACAAAGCCATAGCTAATATTTTACTGAATGGAGTAAAACTGAAAGCTTTTCCTCTTAGAACTGGACCAGACAAGGTTGTCCTCTGTCACCTTTACTATTCAACATAGTGCTGGAAGTTCTAGCCAATACAATTAGGCAAGACAAGGAAATAAAGGGAATCCAAATGGGAGCAAAGGAGGTCAAACTCTCCCTCTTTGCTAATGACATGATCTTATACTTAGAGAATCCCAAAGACTCAACCACAAGACTCCTAGAAGTCATGAAAAAATACAATAATGTTTCAGGATATAAAATCAATGTCCACAAGTCAGTAGCCTTTGTATACACCAATAACAGTGAAGATGAAAAGCTAATTAAGGACACAACTCCCTTCACCATACTTTCAAAGAAAATTAAATACCTAGGAATATACCTAGCAAAGGAGGTGAAGTACCTCTATAAAGAAAATTATGAAATCCTGGGCGCCGGTCCCATATGCCGGAGGTGGTGGGTTCAAACCCAGCCCCGGCCAAAAAAGAAAATAAATGAAGAACACACCATGCTCATGGATGGACAGAATCAACATTGTTAAAATGTCTATACTTCCCAAAGCAATCTACCTATTCAATGCCATTCCTATCAAAATACCAACATCGTACTTTCAAGATTTGGAAAAAATGATTCTGCGTTTTGTATGGAACCAGAAAATACCCCGCATAGCTAAGGCAGTTCTTAGTAATAAAAATAAAGCTGGGGGCATCAGCATACCAGATTGTAGTCTGTACTACAAAGCCATAGTGGTCAAGACAGCTTGGTACTGGCACAAAAATAGAGACATAGACACTTGGATTGAATAGAAAACCAAGAAATGAAACTAACATCTTACAACCACCTAATCTTCGATAAACCAAACAAGAACATACCTTGGGGGAAAGATTCCCTATTTAATAAATGGTGTTGGGAGAACTGGATACCCACATGTAAAAGACCCATACCTTTCCCCACTCACAAAAATTGATTCAAAATGGATAAAGGACTTAAATTTAAGGCATGAAACAATAAAAATCCTCCAAGTAAGCATAGGAAAAACACTGGAAGATATTGGCCTGGGGAAAGACTTCATGAAGAAGACTTCCATGGCAATTGCAACAACAACAAAAATAAACAAATGGGACTTCATTAAACTGAAAAGCTTCTGTACAGCTAAGGAGACAATAACCAAAGCAAAGAGACAACCTACACAATGGGAAAGGATATTTGCATATTTTCAATCAGACAAAAGCTTGATAACTAGGATGTATAGAGAACTCAAATTTCTTCACATGAAAAAAGCCAACAATCCCATATATCAATGGGCAAGAGACATGAATAGAACCTTCTCTAAAGAAGACAAATGGCTAACAAACATATGAAAAAATGTTCATCATCTCTAAATATTAGAAAAATGCAAATCAAAACAACGCTGAGATACCATCTAACCCCACAAAATCTCAAAACTGTAGATGCTGGTGTGGATGGGAGAGAAGGGAACACTTTTGCACTGCTGGTGGGACTGCAAACTAGTACAACCTTTCTGGAAGGAAGTATGGAGAGACCTCAAAGCACTCAAGCTAGACCTCCCATTTGATCCTGCAATCCCATTACTGGGCATCTACCCAGAAGGAAAAAAATCCTTTTATCATAAGGACACTTGTACTAGACTGTTTATTGCAACTCAATTTACAATCACCAAAATGTGGAAACAGCCTAAATGCCCACCAACCCAGGAATGAATTAATAAGCTGTGGTATAGGTATACCATGGAATACTATTCAGCCATTAAAAAAAATGGAGACTTTACATCCTTCGTATTAACCTGGATGGACGTGGAAGACATTATTCTTAGTAAAGCATCACAAGAATGGAGAAGCATGAATCCTATGTACTCAATTTTGATATGAGGACAATTAAAGACAATTAAGGTCATGGGGGGAAGTAAAAGCAGAGAGAGGAAAGGAGGGAGAGGGGTGGGGCCTTGGTGTGAGACATGATTACAAGCACTTTCAAAGCTCTGCACCAACATAGGTGCTTTGTCCACCTTTCAAAGCAAATTCAGAACTCTTTTTCTGGAATGGCCATCAGAGCTTTTGTCATATTATTCTTCATCTCCTAAATGTTATCAAAATGTCTTCCTTTTAATACTTTCTTTATCTTTTCTCCTTTCTCATGCCAAAATTTTCAGTTAAGGTTTTCCTATTTCTCTATCACTGCTTATTCTGTCTGCTATGCTTCTCACAGTTAGCCGACATTTCTGATACACAACTTGATGAATAAATAAAAGTGATTAGGGGGTAGATCAGATGCTCTTGTTGCAATAAGATTATTTTTTACCCACTAAAAACTCCCTCACAGACCATGCCATATGAGGTGGTGCATTGTCATGATGCAATAGCCATGAGTTATCAGAAAAAAAATTCAGATCGTGTTCATCTAACTTTTTTACACAGCCTTTTAGCAGTTACAATTACTAAACTTGGTAAACTGTTGCACTGGTAAAAATCTGTACTAAATAATCCCTTTCATATCAAAAGAGGTAGTGAACATCATTTTGAGTCTTGATTTGGACTGACGGAAATTTTTTGGTTAAGAAGAATTGACTGACTTTCATTTCACCGTGTGACACTTTGTTTCAGGGTCCTTTTGGTACACACGTGTTTCATCGTCAGTGATAACATGGCCCAAAACATCATCTTGCAGCCTCAAAAGGTCTTGACAAACTTCCACTCTTCTTTACTTTTGTTCATTGGTGACCATCTCAGGGACCATATTTGCACACACCTTTTTCATACCAAGATTTTCAGTTAAGATTTTCCCATTTCTCTTTCAATGTTTATTTGGTCTTCTGTGTTTCCTGCAGTTAGCCAACATTTCTGACAACAACTTGATGAATTTTTGCAATGTTTTAATCAGTTCCACTCATTACTGGCCACTTTGACATCCCTTCATCAGTGATACTTTCTCTCCCCCCAGAAAATAATTTAATTCATTTGTACACTGTTGTTTTCTTTGTGTTTTTATCCCCCAACGCTAGGACTAACATATCCCTTACTTCACGTCCACTCTTGTCAAGTTTAACAAGAAATTTAATGTTTATTCCTTGCTCTAATTTAAGCTCCAACATTCTCACAATGGCACAGAAAACACACAACAATAATTAACACCACTCAGCAAGACACTGCCCCAGGTTGACACAAACACAGCTGTGAGATGCTGATACACCAATGTTATGAAACCCTACTAAGCTGTTTCTATAGTGCTGCCAACCTAAGTGCACAGTGACAAGTTCACAACCTTAATCGTCAGACTTCATTTATAACACTCTACTTAAAAACACTGGTATAATACACATTTGGGTTTTTTCTTCATCAAATGCCCATAAAATATTTACCACAATAAGTTGTGTATGGGTCATAAAACAAATCTCAACAAATGAAAAATTTAGTGACATTACAGTACTCATAAAAGAAAACAAAAGAAAAAATTATTTTAGAAGTGAATGTTAAACAAAACACTTCTAAAATATATGTGGTTCTAAGAGTAAGTCTCAACAGAAATGTTAAAAAGAACTAAGCAAAAACAAAGATGACATAAGATATGGTTAACCCTCTATTTAGAAATATGAATTGTACTAAATGCTTACATCAGAAAAAAGAAAAGGTCTTAAATTCTAACCTAAATTCTTACCTTGAAAAACTAGCAAAACAATAGCAAAATAAACACAAAGGAAGAGACAGAAGGAAATAAAAAGACAATAAAAAATCAATGCTATTGAAATTAAGAAAAACATTCCTAATAAAATGAAAATAAAAGAAATAAAATAATGCTTCTTTAAAAAGCTAATAAAATATTAAGGCTGTAGCAACACTGAAAAAAATAAAAGAGGATACACAAATCAACAAATCATGTATGATAGTGAATAACTATAAATTTTGTAGTCATAAAGATTAATAAGAGAATATAATAAAAAAACTTTGTTCTTCAAAATTCTTCTTTTATTCTTAGGATGTTTAGTGCAGCTCAGTTTACCATCATCAAAGATGGAAACAACCTAAATGCCCACCAATCCAGGAATGAACTAACAAGCTGTGGTGTATGTATACCATGGAATACTATTCAGCCATTAAAAGGTGGAGACTTTATATCTTTTGTATTGACCTGGATGGAGGTGGAACACATTCTTATTAGTAAAGCATCACAGGAATAGAGAATCAAGTACCAAATGTACTCAATTCTAATATGAAGGCAGTAGATGATCTAATCCATGGTTGGGGGAGGGGGTAAGGGAATAAGGGATCAAGGAGAGGGGAGGAGGGAGTGGGATGGGGGGGTTACAGTGACTGGCACACCTCTTGAAAGTAGAACAGAATAATAAGAGGGACTTTATTTAACAAATTTAGTCAGGGTAACCTAATTTTTTGTATCCTCAATGAATCCTAAGCAATAAAAATAAATAAATAAATAAAATAAAGTCTTAACACAAAAAGAACTTTATGAAAAAATTGTTAACATAATTTTAGCTTTTTTTCTGGAAAATTGCAGTGAGGAGATCACTTCTCTACTCAATTTATTAGATCATCATACAGTGATATCCAAACCAAACACATTACAAGAAAAGACAAACTACCATTTTACTTTGTTCTGTGTTGCCCTACTGAAATACCTGGGGCTGGATTAACAAAAAAAGAAAAGCAAGCAAGCAAGCAAACTGGTTGACTTGGCACGTGGCTCTGTAGGCCATACAGGAGGCATGGCATGTGTGTCTGCTCCCCTTCTCACAAGTGCTTTTGTGCTGCATCAAAACATTGCAAAGTCCAGGGGGAAGTGGGCACAGACTAAGAGAATCCAAATCAGAGGAGGACTTTTGCTTTGTAACAACCTATTCTTGGCGCATAATCTATTTTTCCTATAACTAATTTCATTTTTCCAAGGACAGGGCCAAGCCTTTCATGAGGAACCATGATTCAAACACTTTCTTTTAGTCTGAACACCACCACAGCTGGGATCAAATTTCAACATGAGTTTTGATGTGGACAAAACTATATCAAAACCATCGCAACTTCAGATCAATTTCTCTCATGATCTTAGGGCCATAAAAATCCCTACCAAATAAGAAAGTCATCAACTGAGAATGAAAAGGGTTATGAATTAAAGTAATTTGATTAACAAATCACAAGCAAAAATGTAGACATGTCAGGGTTGAGGATCATACCTTACTAAGATTAATTACACCAATTTCTGTGATTAGAATAATTTTCCCAGCAGCAGTCATCATCTCAAATTGGCAGCGACCTCCTAGTATTAGATAGATCTGTTGAAAGGGGTGGGTAGCTGGAAAGGGAGTCTTCAAACTTTTTCTTCTTACAAATTCCATATTGGGATTAGAACCAGGATACTATGAAGAGAAAAACTCCCAGTCTGGTTGATCACTGAAAAATAAATATATATACTGGTTGCTGGGTGTATATTTCTAATCTCTGTCAACAGTATGATAATGATTTCGTAATGGATAGATATTCATTTCTTTGCAACAAACAGTGACATAATATTAGATGTTGGCATCACTTCTATAAATCCAAAAATAATTGAAAACCGCCATTTATAAGCAGAAATCTTGAATAGAGAGAGTAATACATTTTTTGAATTAAGAATTGTGATAGTTTAATTGATATCAATTTATAATTCATTAGTCTCCAAACATTAATAATGTTTTGACATTTAATATAATAATTATGTAATAATATAAATTCATGAAAATGCATCATTTTAAATATTGCTTAGCATTTTGTTCTGTAAAAAATGACATCCAGCATGTACACTCTGGCATTTTATAGTTTCTCCTTCCTTTTTTTAGGAAACCTATGGAATATATCTTTGTGTGTATGTGTAAGGAGGATTTCTACAGGTTCTTTGAACAGCATGGAAGCCGGAGTCCAGTCTCTTCTTTTCCTTTTTCTTACTATTGCTCTGTGATAATTTCATTGCCAACTAACTGTTCTATTGACATCAACGTGTATACCAATTATCAATTCAAACCCTCAAGATTTCAACCAGAACATCCCCACTGTTTTTTAATCACTGTGGGATCAGCGGTCATTTGAAAATGGAAATTTACATATTACCTCACTTCAACTAAATATTTCTCAACTACATCTTTTACTTTTAGAGCACTTTGAATCATAAATTTCATACATCCTGCAGAGTGCCCTGCATGAGCAGCTATTTGTGATACATCTGTTGTTTTGGTAGACCTAGAAATCATTTTCCTTTTTTAAAGGACAAAGACACCTAGCATCATAGAAATTCAAATAATCTAAGCTGAAAGTGTCAGATGTGACTTAGACTAGTTTATCTGTTTTATTCCATCCATCCAACCACATGTATTAGTACAAGATGAGGCAAAAGAGCCAAGCGGGTTCGATCCAAAACTATCCAGCTTGAGATTTTTGTTTGTTTTTTAGAATTTTAGTGAAAGGAGATCCTTGTTGTGGATGTGCAGAGCTGACGGAAACTAGACATCATTGAAGCCATCTTATATGAATGAGAAGGAAGTCAATTAGCAATGAGAACAATGCAATAAAATTCTAAGCTAAGTAATTACAAAAGAATCAATTCTTGATTGTATCACTGAAATCCTGGATGCAATCATGCCTGGATTGTCCAAGTATGTAAGTCAGTTATTTTATTTTATTTTACTCTATTTTACTTTACTTAATTCAATTTCATTTATTCCATTTTATTTTATTGTTTTACTTAGGGAAGTTTGATTTTGCTTCCATAACTAACAATTAAAATATACTAACATTTACTTTTTCATTATGCCTTGGCAACATAAGCCACCTCACTTTTCTCATCTTCAGTGTCTTTTTGAAACCTGGCCCAATACTATTCTCTCTCAAAAGTGCCTACTGAATCATTGATTTTAGTTCAAATTATTATTTCCTCTGTGGGTGAGAAAAATCTCCTTTTAAACATTAATTGGATCCATAAGTCACACATTTGGAGTTCTTTTGAAGTTTACATTTTTACTTTGTATTCTGTGTTTACTGGCAGAATAAACTGATTTCCACAATACAATATAAGCAGCCTCAGAAAAAAGAAGCAATACATGTTTGGGTTCTCCATTATGTATCTGAACTGGCCCATAATTGCAGCTCAAAAATCAATAATAAGTTTTAAATTTACTTTACGAATTCACTAGCCATTCTACTCATTAAGGTGACTCTGCCGGTTGTCTATTCATAATCACCTTTAACAAGCAGAGCATTTTCCTCTGGCCAATTAAATCAGTGCCTATTGGCATCAATGAGTTTGTTTAAAGTGAAACAGTGCATTTCTCATAGTTTAGCCTTTTGAGCCCAAAGATATGTCCCTACCACCTTACTGGAACCTTTTCTTTGTACATCATCACACTTATAATGATAAATGCTGCCTTAACTTTTTCTAGCCCTTTCCTTTTCTCTAACTCTGAACCATTTAATTGTGTCCTCACAGTTGCTTTTCTGTAACAACCTAACTTCTCTTGTTCATTGTATAATAAAAATGCTGTTGTTTGGAATAAGTGGTGTGGTAAAGCTATCCCATACTGAGAGATGATTACTAAATTTTCAAACCTTGCAAATGAATCAATGTATTTGTATACAATCAGGGTTAAACATGAATTATTATGTATCATTATTATGTATACATAATACTATGCCATTATGTATATGGCATAGTAGGAATCACCAGGAAACTGTCTTTACACTCAGACATAAATTACAAAGCCAAATTACAATTGGCCTATATAACTATTTTGGAACTCTGGAGTTTATTAAAGGCTTTCAACTTCCAGGAAGAAGACTCCTCTACTTGGACGGTAAAGTGTGGCTAATTTTGGTTAATTACAGCACCAGCTGTTATACCCGTGACAAAGAAAATCCCAGGAACTGATGGCTTCACCAGTGATTTCTAACAAGAGTTTAGAGAAAAACCAACACCTTTCTTTCTCAAATTTTTCTGAATAAAAAAATCGAAGAGCAGAGAACACTTTTTAACTCATTCTCTTAGCCAGCAACATTGATACTTAAAAAGATACTATAAGTAAACTACAGATCAGCATCCTTTATGAATATTTTTGCAAAAATCTTTAGCAATATACAAACAAACCAAAATGAATTTTGCAGCATTTTAAAAAGATGATATGCCCTGGCCAAATGGAATTCATTCCTAAAATTAAAGGATAATATATAAAAGTTGATCAATATAGTATGCCACAATAACAGAATGGAAAAAAAATGACACATGGTGATTTCAATTGATGTAGAAAAGGCATTTGAACAAATTCAAAACTCTTCTATCAAAGAGCAAAATGTGAATAGAAAATAAACTACCTCAACATTGTGAAAAACCCACACTGAGGCTAAGACGGCAACCTGTAAACCATACAAGCTGCCCTTATAGATCGGATCAAAAATGGTGAGTACATGCTCAACTTGGGATTGATTGGATCCTCTGGTAGGAGACAGATTTGGGAATCAAGAGAGAAGTGATAAGAGGTATTCAAAGTAAAAAAGAGGTAAGTGGGGCAACAGTTTCTGGCCAGTTTGGAGGTACCCCACAGAGATTGTAATTAGAGCTTCCGAGGATCCCCTCACTACTCCCCACTGTGCAGTACCAGTGAGTTCTTTGGATCAGCCCTCAAGTACGATCCAAGGAGCTCCCTGGTAGTGCATAGTACCACTGCTCCAGAGAGAAGGTACAGGAGGACTCTGCTGGTTCCCAGCCCCTGGATACCATGGCTGTTCCCATTTGGAAGTCCCAGCTTCAGAACATGGTTTCTAGCTGAGAGATGTATTGTTGCCACTTCTCTGTCACCCCTGCTGGATAAGTGAGGGATTAGGACAGATGGGCATGCTTGTGCTCCCTGTGGGCCAGTGTTTTCAGCCCTACTGCTACCATTTGAACCAACGTGGAGCACACCTGGGGGCTCCAAACCACTGCCAGCCCCTGCCATCTGGGTAACTCCACGTCTGACATACTGGAGTGGAGAAAGGCCCAGGCCTCCATGTGCTGACCACCACAGTGTGCCCTAACACACCTGCCACACATCACCCACTAGTGCAAACCACAGGGGCACAGGGAGAAGCAGGAGAGCAGCAGTGTTAAACACTCCCAGTGAATCTACCCCTCTGTTCCTGTCGGTCTTCCATGGTAGAACGCAGGCACCCCATAGAGACCTCTCCCTCTCCTAACTGAGCAATAATTCCCTACAGAGAAGAACGGATGGACCACAAAGCTATCTGTTTTGAGCTGAGGGAAGAAGTTGCAGATAGGAAGACACCAGCTTAAGAATTCAGACGACAGGAAAAGCAGGTTGTCTTGACTCCATGAAAAGATTATAATAGTTTTTTAACAATGGAATCCAAGCAAAACAAAATTGTTGAAATAATCAGATAAGGAATAAGGAGTATGTATGGCAAATAAGATCAATGGAATTGACAAGAAAGGTGAAAAACCAACACAAAGACCCACCTCCCCCAAATGATAAGCATCTGGATAAAAAATTCATGACAGTTCAGGCGAGGTGGCTCACAGCATACAATCCTAGCACTCTGTGAGGCAGAGGCAGGTAAGGCAGATGCTTGAGTTCAGGAGTTCAGACCATAGTGAACAAGAGCGAGATGCCCCACTCTGATAAATAACTGTCTTTTGTTACTCGAATTTCTTTCTTCAGTAGGTCCTTGGTCTGGGGGATTCAAAATATGAACCCACTGGACCATTACTAGATCAGTGGTAAGATAAGATTTATTAGACAGAAAACACCAGCGCTCCTGGCAGAAGGAAAGACTCAAGTTGGAAAATCTCTACCTGACTTCTTTGTCTAGGGGATTTGTCTAGTCCTTGTCACAATGGATCTTTTGTAGTTACATTTGGCCTGGACTTGGTAACAAATGAATGGATACAGTCCCTTCTGCTCAGGCAAGGTGAATGAGCGCATTAATGAACGGACTCACAGTCCATTCCACTAGGGGCAAGGTGAATGAGTCATTCTCTTCATGAAGTTGCCCAGGCCTGGGAAACTTACATGAAATTGTCCAGGCCTAGGAAATGTGGGTAGGGACCTTGTATCACCCTTTAGGCCTGTGAAATGCTCTCAGTGGAGCAATGCAGCCAGAAGGGGGAGCTCTAGGTTCATGGGTGTTGGCAAGGGCAGTAGAGGGCTGTGCAGTCATCTCTCTCAACTAACGAAGGACCCACAGGCTTCCGTCAGGCTCTTCTCTTTCTACTGAACTTGGTTCTCCAGCTCTCACTTCCCTGCATCCTGCCTCACCAACACCACTGGGACTGCCATGCAAAAGGTGAGGCAAGTCCTCCCCAGTGGGCTGGCGTGGCCCAAGACGGGGCACCAGCTTGCCCTTTATCAGTTGTGGCAGATGCCTAGTCCCAGCTACTCAGGAAGATGAGGCAAAAACATTGCCTGAGCCCAAAAGTTTGAGGTTGCTGTGAGGTATGATGATGAGACAGCAGTCTACCATTGGGCAACAGAGGAAGACTGTCTCCAAAATAAAAAGGGAGAGAGAGAGGGAAAGGGAGAAGGAGAGAGAGAGAAGAAAGAACAGACTCACAACAGAGATAATAAAAGAACAATACAACAATATTTATGAAAATGAAAGTCACTTAAGGAATGTCAAGATACAGTAGGAAGTTTTGCAACAGATTAGATCAAACAGAAGAAAGAGTTTGAAGACAATCCTTTAGAATTAACCCATTCAAAAATGTAGAAAAAAGAATCAAGTGGAATGAACATTCTTTCTGAGAAATATGAGATTATAATAAATGAGCAAACACAAGCATCGTATATATATCCCTGAAAGAGAAAACGGAAAAGCACAAAGCATGGAAAACTTATTTCAGGGAATACTGGAAGAAAATTTCCCTGATATTGCTAGATATTTAGACATCCAGATAAGACTTTTTTAATTGTGAGATTTTCAAAATTAATATGTACATCTTGCTACTCATTGGTTTGCTCTGAATTTCTATCTTTACCTAATTCAAGCATGGGAGAATGTGTGTTTTCAAAAATTTATCCATGTCTTCTAGATTTTCTGGTTCATGTGCACAGAAGTGTTCATAGAAGTCTAGGGAGATATTTTGTATTTTTATGATGTCAATTGTATTATTGTCTTTTTCTTTTGTGATTGAACCTATTTGAATGCTTTATCTTCTGTTTCTGGCTAATCTAACTAGTGGTTCGTGGATTTTGTTTACCATTTGAATGAACCAACTTTTTATTTCATTGATCCTTTTTTTCTGCCTTGGTTTTCATTTTGTTTTGATCTGCTCTGCAGATCTTTATTTCTTTTATTTCGCTAGCTTTGAGTTTTGTTTCCTCTTTTTATAGTTCCTTGAGGTATGCCACTAAGTTATTAACTTGTGATATTTCTGTGTTTTTGGTGTAGACAATTAATGCTATGAGCTTTTTTTGTCAGCACTGTTTTCTATCGCCCAAGGATTTGGGGAGCTTGTGTTGCCTTCGTGGTTCAATTTGGAAAACTTGATTTCTTTTTTTTATTTCATCATTGACTCAAGGATTAGTCAGCAGCAATTTGTTTAAGTTTGATGTATCTGTCTAGTTATGAGAGTTGCTCTAGAAATTGATTTCTAGTTTTATTCCACTATGGTCTGAGAAGATACGTAATTATGATTTTTGACTTCTCTGAATTTTCTGGGGATTGTTTTGTGACCTAACATATGATCTATTTTGGAAAATGTCCTATGGCTATGGGAATAATGTATATTATGCAGTTTTTCCAGATGGGAATTTTAAAAGAAAAATTAAATAAGACTCATTAAAACTCTGCTATGCTCTTCTATGATGTGACTTACCACAACCTCCACCTTCATTTTATTAGCTGTCTCTTTAAACCATACTACACTTCAGCCATGTATGCATTATTTTGTGATTTAAACAGAATTCTCTCATATTTCAAGTGTTTTGAACTTTCTGTAGTACCTAATGAAATAATACTTCTCCTTTTGTGAAGGTAGGACATTTACATAATTTAGAATTTGGCTTAAATTTGTCTTCTTAGAATTTCTCAAGTATACCAAAAGCTATACATACACCAGTAATTCTGTAAATTTTATAGACTAAAATTATCTTTCTTTTTTTTATGCTATTCTTTCCCAGTTTGAATTTAGGCTACAAAGTCCTGGAATTATGTCTTTTATTTCCAAGTGCACATATCAAATATATAGTTTAGCTTCTCACTAATCTAATATTAAATTATATATAACTGTTTGTAGAATAAATAAATATTTGACTTTTGATATTCCAATAATTAACATCAAGTATATTTATAAATCTGTGTAATTTTTATAAGCATTTGAATTAAGTATCATTATATTGAGCATGCCCATTTATGCTTCCATGATATAAATTCTAATTCTTTATTTTTTTCTCAAATGAGTGCTATTCTTTGAGAATTTTCAGTGCTTCTATCCTTATTTAATCCACTAGTGTATTTTTCCTTACTGAGAGCAGGAATAGCCTTTAATATAAATTTTCTTTAGTGACATCAATATGTCCAATTTAGCAAATCTCTCATGACATGATTCCATTGTTCAAAGGCCTTTAAATTTTTTATCAGGTAAAGCTGGCATGATCCACCTCTCTTGTACATTTCAGAATCAATTTTCTTTCCCATATTTAAATTCCCTAATTAATTTTCACATAATTATGCATCCAAAATATCTTAATTATACTATATTCCCTTAACTGTCCAGTCAAATCCTTTGATTTCCCATCTATGCTCTTTTTTCCATTGCACTAGCTCTTTTGGCTTCCTCTTCTCAAGGCTACACTTTACTGAAGGACCATTTGAAATGTCATTACTTCCATAAAGGTTTTTCTGATCTTCCTAAATGAGATAAAACATATGTTTTTAATATAGCAATATTATACTTCATTTCGACTTTTATATAATTTTCCATTATCTCCTGTTTATAATTCATGTGGATGTGCAATGTTTCACTAATTATTATTTCAGTCACATTGCCTTGTACAAGTATTTGGGGAACAATACCATTAAATAAATGCTGATCAAATTTAATTAAAAGGTTTATTTAGTTTTTTGGAGACATAAAAATGAAATTAGCGGCAATATCTCAGCAGAGGAGGCTTAAATTCCTAGCAAATTTTAGAAGACATTGACAGAAAATTGTTTAGTAATTTATACTAAAATTGTTTACTGACTAGAATGATAGGAAGTGAATTCTAAACTTTAACTGAAATGAATTTATATTCAGAGTATATATTTGCAGTTTTGTAAATCAGGCCTCAGCTGAGTAGAGTATTTATTATAAATATTTATGTCCTTTCCATTTTCTTTTTCAAATAGATGAATACCAGTGGTATGCCCACATGATTAGTTGGGCAGATTGCAAAATATTGACTTAACTAGTTCCCTAATCCTTAGGAAGAAATTCTTTACTATGAGTATGAAACATGAACTTTACACAATTTATGTAGAAACAACTTAATATTCATCATCATCCAAAACACAATTAAAGGAGTGAAGCAAAACTTTGTGAAGAATATTCCAAAATTATTGAAGTAAAAATGAGTTAATAGAATAGAAATAAAATTGATAAAACGCAGAAAAATATTTCTGATATATTTAAACCAAATAATTCTGTTTAACCATTAAATGCAACTGAAAAAGGGTAATGAAAGATATTATAAGTAAAATAATAATTTTTATTTAATTTTTTGGAAGCTCCTAAGATCATTTAATATCTAACGTTTTCTTGAGACAGGATAGAAGAAATAATGAAAATAAAATAAAACAAGGTATAGGACTTTTCAAGCTATAAGTGTAAAATCTGAAAGCTCACTTTTACTGTCCTTTTTTTTTTTTTTTTGCTAAATTTTATCAGAAATAACAATGACAGCAGCAAAAATGTATAATACTTAGTATGTTAGTGTAGGGTCAAAGTTGTTTGGGCTTTCTCACCCATGGTCTTGAAAATAGGAAGAGATAATGGTGTCCAGGCTTTCTCACTCATGGGAAACACAGTTTGGGTTTTCTCACCCATGAGAAAGTGCATGTGTCCCTAAATAGCTATAACTGTGTACAGTAAAGTCATGCTTTGTGCAATTGCTGCCTAGTGCCTTGCCTCTAAGTTCCCCCCAATTATAAAGGTGTATAAGTCATTCTGTTTATGCAGATTATGGATTAAGGATTGTTGATTGTAGACTCTGGACTTTCCTTTTTTATTGTTTGGGATTCATTGAGGGTACAAAAAATTAGGTTACACCGATTGCATTTGTTAGGTAAAGTCCCTCTTATAATTGTGTTCTGCCCTCAAGTGATGTGTCACACATAATTACCCCCATCCTCCCTCTTTTCTTCTCCCAACTCCTTCGTTCCCCTACCCCCCACCATGTACTAGGTCATCATTTGTCCTCATATTAAAATTGAGTACACTGGATTCTTGCTTCTCCATTCTTGTTATGCTTTACTAAGAAGGTGTTCCACCTCCATTAAGGTTAATACAAAAGACGTAATGGCTCTATCTTTTTTAAGGCATGAATAGTATTTTATGGTATACTTATACCACAGCTTGTTATTCCATTCTTGAGTTGGTGGGGGTTTAAGTTATTTTCACATTTTTGGTGATTGTAATTTGAGCAGTGATAAACAGTGCAAATGTTCTTATGATAAAATGAATTTTTTTCTTCTGGGTTGATTTCTAGTAGGGGGATTGCAGGATCAAATAGGAGGTCTAATTTTAATTCTTAGAGGATTCTCCAAACTTCTTTCCATAGAGGCTGTATTAGTTTGCAGTCCCACCAGCAGTGTAAAAGTGTTCCTTTCTCTCCACATCCACGTCAGAATCTGCAACTTTGAGACTTTGTGATGTGGGCCATTCTCACCAGGGTTAGATGATATCTCAGGCTGGTCTTGATTTGCATTTTTCAGATGATTAGGGACCATAAGTTTCTTTTCATATGTTTGTTAGCCATTCATCTGTCTTCTTCAGAGAAGTTTCTATTCATTTCTTTTGGGATATATGGCATCCTTGGCTCCTTTCTTTGTCGATTAATTTGAGTTCTCTGTAGATCCTAGTTATCAAGTTTTTGTCCAATTCATAATACACAAATATCTTTTCCCATTCTGACGGTTGTCTGTTTGCTTTGGTTGTTATCTCCTTAACTGTACAGAAGCTTTTTCAGTTTAATTAAGTCCTATTTATTTATTTTAGTTGTTGTTGCAATTTTCACCAAAGTCTTATTCTTAAAATCTTTGCCCAGGCCAATATCATCAAGTGTTTTCCCAAGACTTTCGTTGAAGATTTTTGTTTCACTCCTTAGATTTAAACATTTTATCCAATTTGGATCAATTTTGGTAAGTGGTGATAAGTGTGGGTCCAGTTTCAGACTTTTACATGTGGTTATCCAGTTCTCCCAGCACCATTTATTGAATAGGGATTCTTTCCCCAGTGTATCTTCTTGTTTGGTTTATCAAAGATTAGGTGGCTGTAAAATGTTAGTTTCATAATTTTCTTTGTAGATATCCTTCACCTCTTTAGTCAGGTATATTACTAGGTATTTCATGTTTTTGAAGCTACTGTGAAGGGAACTGTGTCCTTGATTAGCTTCTATACTTGGCTGTTATTGGCAAGTACAAAGCCTATTGACTTGTGGGCGTTGCTTTTATATCCTGAGACATTACTGTATTTTCGATCACTTCCAGGAATCTTGTAGATGCAAAACTTCTCAATAAAATCCTAGCCAATAGATTATAGGTACATATTAAAGAATTATGCTTTAGGATCAAGTAGGTTTCATCCCAGGGATGCAGGGCTGGTTTCACATACACAAGTCCATGCATGTAATTCACTATATAAACAGAAGCAAAAACAAAGACAATGTGATTCTCTCAATAGATGCAGAAAAAGCATTTGATAAAATCCAGCATCCTTTTCTAATTAGAACACTGAAGAGTATAGGCATAGGTGGCACATTGCTTAAACTGATCAAAGCCATCTACAACAAACACACAGCTAATATTATACCGAATGGATTTAAACTGAAAGCTTTTCCACTTATAATTGGAACCAGACAAGGTTGTCATCTATCACCACTACTATTCACCTAGTACTGGAAGTTCTAGCCAATACAATCAGACAAGAGAAGGAAATAAAGGACATCCAAATTGGGGTGGAAGAGGTCAAACTCTTGCTCTTTGCCAATGATATGATTGTATACTCAGAGAACCCCAAAGACTCAACCATATGGGCTTTCTACAAAGCTCATCTCCCTGGCCACCAGGAGTTGAATAAGAGTGGAATTCCATGGAACTTAGCTCACCAGCCACTAGAAGCAGAATAAAGACATGTTACACCTGCCCTCCAATTCCTGTATTACTCTGGTCCATCTGAATTACAACACTTGCATGAAGTAGACAAGGGTCTAAATAATTTATTGATAAAACATTATTCTCAGGTTTGCAGATAGAAAAACTGAGATATGTAGGTATTTACTTTACTAAATGCATAGAGATAACTAAGCAAAACTTCAAGAAGATGATTATTTTTACAAGTATCATATTTAAGTGGTCTAACCTGGGAAGGATACACAAAGGAACTTAAGAGTTCAGGAATCTTATTGGTAAGTAATACTTACGAAAATTAGGAAAAAATGGAGAGAGTAAGATTTGGCATGACATAGTCTAAAATGATACAGATCATATACCTGTGGAAAAAATGATAAAAGGTGGTCATACTGATCAGGGAAAGCTTTAACCCTTGAGATAAATGTGTCAAAGTCTCAGTAAGGAGATAGGACTCAGTAAGGAGATCCACAGTTAAGATCACCATTTGGAGAAGTTCCAATTTGGACGTAAACGACAAGGCTAGAGTAGCCACACTATACACCTGCATTTCCTGGAGGACTCTGTACCCAGTTAGGGGTAAACCTTAACTTTAAAGGTGAGATGAGTCTGAATGAAAGCTTTATCAGCTGGAGGTTATCAGAGAAGCACATTTCTTGCACTTGGACAGTGATTGTTTTATGGTAGTACACTGAGTTTTCTAAAAGTTTTGTTATACAAGTAAGGATAGTAGCTTCAAAATAATAAAAGCTTATAATGGAGCCATTCAACCAAAAATTTACAATATTTCTTAAAATACATTAAAACTTCTGAATGTTGTTTGCATTTTTTCAATTGTAGTTTGCTAAAATACAATGCAGATTTTGTTTCCAATTTCAACATTTATGAGGTTTTGAAGTTGTTATTCATATTATTTAAAAAATAGGAAAAATGGAAAATAAACAACTGTTCTCAAATATCACAAAACAGAGGTTTTAGGAAAAACACTACTCTAAAATCTGGAGAGACAGATATTCAGTCCAGAGAGTTGTAGCAAACTAGATGTGCTTAAATAAAGGAGAAACTATTGGAGTTATAAATGAGGAGGAACTTTTAAATGGTAATTGTGGGATTTCTAAAGAATAATGTGAAAGTGAACAGACTGCTGGGACAGTAGTTTTACATTAGGCCCATACTTCCGTATCCTTGGAGTTTTCCTTCTAGGAATGTCACCTGATTCTCCTGGTGAGGATCAAATAAAGAGACTTTCCTTACTCTGGCAGGGAGAGGAGAAGAGCAATAATCATTGTGAAACATGTCCACAGTCTTCTCTTTAACAAAATAAATGGTAGTACAAGGAAATGCTGTTTTTGGAGTACAATTCTGAGATTTCATCTAAACTGAGGTAACAAAATTGATCCCTATTCTATCTTTCTGTTGAAAGTAAGGGGAAACAAAAATATTCACCATGGGTCAGGTCTTCAGGGAAAATGACTGACAATGCTGTTATCATCATAGTTATAAAATTATCCACATCCCCTATATCTCAGTACCATGTCAACAGGACTTCTGTGTCATAATGTTTTACCACAAAATGTCAAATAGTCCTTGGAGGAGTACTTAAATAATACAAGCAATATTATTAAGCAATATTAAGGGAGAAAAAAACAAAGTCATTAGAAGATAAAATATTTTAAATTATCATGGTTGATAAATTAACAACATTTTAATGACAGACACCAAATTACATATCTAGGGAGCCTGAAGAACACCAAATAGGATAAAACAGAAACAGACACAAAAATAATAAAACAAAACAAACAATCAAAACAAAAAACAGAAAAAATACAATACATGGAAGTACATTTTATTCACACCGTATAAAAACAAAGACCAATCAGCCATCTTGGGGTGAAAAGTAAAAACAAAACAACACAAAACGAAAAACCCTTAGGTATAGTAGAACAAATATCAGGATTGCAGTGAATGCCTCATCCAAATCCTTGGATTTAACAGTTTAATTAAATACATAAAGTGTTGAAAAATGACCAAACTAAAATTGCATACCCAGCAAAATCATGAAAAAGAAAGGAAAGATTTTCTCAAACTTTGAAAAAGTTTCCAAAACTGAAGGAGTTTGTTGCCAGAAGACCTGCCTTGAAGGAAATGGTAAAAAAGAATCATGTCAGGGAAAAGGATGAGGAGACAGGAGATCAAGGTGGTCTACAGGAGGAAAGAAAGAGCATCAAAAAAGAACGGGTGACAGTAAAATATATAAAACACAGTTCTACTCTTAATGGATATAAAAATTAATGCAGTAATGACACTGTATCAAATAAATATAGTTTATACATATCTGAGTAAAATGAATGACCACGGTGGCACAGGAACAGAAGAGAGTAATTGCTCTCAGGTCATGTCACATTATAAAGGAATTCTCTGTTATGCTAGTAGTACTATTAAACAGTATAATGTTATTTAAAAGTAGGGGGGAGGGGGGCGGGGCCTTGGTGCGTGCCACACCTTCTGGAGGCAAGACATGATTGCAGGAGGGACTTTACCTAACAAATACAATCAGTGTAACCTGCTTAATGTACCCTCAATGAATCCCCAACAATTAAAAAAAAAAAAAGTAGATTTGATTACTGTAAAACATATAGTTAATGATGGATACTGACTAAAAGAAGTACATGCACTAAGGTAATGTATATACTATGTATTACGAAAACATTATTAATATACTTAATAGATGTAAAAAAAGCATACACACTTAAATGTTCTAAAACATTTAAAAAAATAAAATAAAACATTTAAAAGGAGGGCTAACCATTAAGTATATTCACAAGTATATTCACATAAAATGACAACTATATAATATTACATTAAAATTCAAAAAGGCAGAATAAAGGGTACGAAAAACAAATTGAATAAATGTAAAAGTTATACATTAAATATGTTAATTTCACCAGGGCAATAGTGACTTTAAAAATAAATGGTATAAATACACATGTTAAAAAACCAAGTTCCATATTCATGTTATCACTATTCACAATAGCGTGCATTGGTTAATCTTGCCTGTAGCAAATTTTACTGTAGTGTCCAATAGTAAATTTTTATTTCTCTCATTTCTTTTGCATTTGTAATTCTTCAGCAAAGAGTATTTGTCTTTTCTAGTATCTATCTATATAATTGTGTGTGTATATGTTAGTATCATTATGAACTCATGAGTATATTTGTTTTACTCTTTGGTTATTATCACTATTGACTTTTTATTATGTTTCTCAGATTATTCTAGGATTAATCCCTGCGAGCTTTTATCATTTAGTTCCTGTGTCCTTTGATGTGCTTCAGAGCAGTATTTATTTATTTATTTATTTATTTTTGTATGATTGCTTGTTTGTTTGCTTTTGTTTTGTTCTACTTATTAAAATAGTTTCAAAATTGCTAACTTAAACTTTTGGGAAAATAATTAGGTTAGAGAGTTGATGTACAATTATTTTTGTCATTAACCAGATTTCAGACGAAAGACTGGCTTTCTTTTTTTTTTCTGAATATACTTAGGTCAACTTTTTGTTTTACATTCACAGCTGTAAGATTATATGATACATTTATAGTAGTTGATATTATTTTGTTACAACCTACGTTCATAAAATCCTACAAAATCTTGTTTTTCTTTTTACATAAAGTTCACTGGCACTGTATTAATGCTTTTAAAAAATACATAGCAATCTGGGCGGCACCTGTGGCTCAAAGGAGTAGGGCACCGACCCCATATGCCAGAGGTGGAGGGTTCAAAGTCAGCCCTGGCCAGAAACTGGAAAAAAAAAAAAAAAAGAAAACATAAAGATCTGTATCTGTCATCCTGCAGAATATAGAAAGTTTGTGAACATCCTCCTCCTGCCCCTTTTGTATCAGTCATATTTCTTCTACCAACCATTGGTCGTGATTGACCTATTCTCTATACCTGTTATTTTCCCATTTTAATAATATAAAATTCCAGAATGTACATTGTGGATCTGGGTTTGTTTGTTTTTTTGTTTTGTTTTGTTTTCTTTTCTTTTCTGTGTTTTCTTTCTTTTTTCCTTTTTTTTCTTTTCTTTTCTGCTCTCTCTCTCTCTCTCCCCTTTCTTCCTTCCTTCTTTCCTTCCGTCCGTCCTTCCTTCCTCCCTTTCTACTTAAAAAGTAGCTTTTAAGATTCATACTTCTTACTGTGCTAAACTGCAGTTAGGTACTTTTTATTTTTAAATACTATCCATTATTTGGATGTAAACCAATGCATTTTGAAAGCTGTCTTATTTTCATTTTTTGGTGACTAGTAATAAGACTGCTATAAATATCCAGATGAAGTCTTTGTTAGAACATTTCATCAACTCCCTTGGTGAAAGGCCTATGAGAAAGACTGCTGTCTTAAATGTTAATGATTAGCTGTAAAAGAGACTTACTTCAAACTGATTTCCCAATTATTTGTACCATTGAATTATCATCTATAATCAGAGTTCCAATTTCTCACTAGTGGCTTTTTCAATTTTATTTATTTTTCTTTCTTAATTTTTAGACATTGTAATTGGTCTGTAATGGTAATTCTCTGTGGTTTTAGTTTGCATGTCTCTAATGGCTAATGATGATGAGCATCTTCATATGCTTATTTATTAATAATATTCTTGCTTTGCTGAAGTATTTGCTTGTGTTTTATAACCTTTGCCTTTTAAAAATAAACTGTTTTTCATACACATTTTGTACAGATTTCAGATATAAATCCTTTATCAGATGTGTGATATAAATTTTCTATTATCTTCCACTTATTTTTTCCTGATTTTCCTAAAATGCCTTTTACAAAAGAAAAGCAGTAGATTTTGAAAATGTTTCTTCTTTTAATGGATTACTTTTGGTGCCATAGCTGACTTATTACTAAATTGGTGGTCGTGCAGATTTTAGTTCTCATATTTTCTTCTGAAAACTGTATATATTTTCGTTTTTCATTCAGGTGAATGTATTTAGAGTAAATTTTACATAAGGGTGAAAAGCGGATGTCCAGAATCTCCTTTTCTTCCCTGCATTTACACATCCAACAGTTCCAACAGCATTTTTCTAATAGATTAGCCATCCTCTATTTAATGGGTGTTACGCCTTTGCCAAAAAAAAAAAAAAAAAATACTAGAAAGTATGTGCAATCTATTTATGGATCTATATTTTACTGAAATATTCAGCATGTATATTGTTTTTCAGATACCATGTTGTCTTGATTACTATAGCATTATGGTAAGTCTTGAATTTAAGTAATGTGAATTCTCTAACTTTGTCATTTCCTTAAAGAATTTGTTTATGCTCATCTCTTTGCCTTTTCTTTTCTTTCTTTTTTTTTTTTTTTTTTTTTTGAGGCAGGGTCTCAAACTGTCACCCTGGGTACAGTGCTAGGGCATCACAGCTCACAGAAACCTCAAACTCTTGGCCTTCAGTAATCCTCTTGCCTCAGCCTCCCAAGTGGCTGGGACTACAGGCACTGCTACAACATCTGGCTATTTTTTGGTTGTAGTTGTCACTGTTGTTTGGCAGGCCCGGGCTGGATTTGAACCTGCCAGCTCCGGTGTACATGGCTGGCGCCCTAGCTACTGAGCTACAGGTGCCGAGCCCTCTTTGCCTTTTCATATATATTTAGAATGAGTTTATTTATGTCTATAAAATGATAGCTGGAATTTTGAATGGAATGTAATAGAAACTATAAATAAATTAGGGAGAACAGACATCTGAACAACAATGAGTTGTCCAATCTATGTATGATATATATATATTTCATGTATTTATTCTTCCTTCTTTGATTTCTTTCTGCATATTTGTATTTTTAGCACTCATATTCTGTCTGTATCTATCTATCTATCTACCTATCTATACATATGTATACACACACAAACACACACGGGGGCTAATTGGAAAGTACCCAGCCATTGTTAACATCACCTTCATGTTACATTGCCAGATACTTTCTGACCTCCCTCAAATATATGAATATGTTTTCCTTAATTCATTTATAAATTATAAAAATTATAGATTTTTAAAACAAAAATTCCTATTATTTATACCTAATGTAATGAAAAAACAACTATATTTTGTATATACTGAAATCACTTACTAGTTCTAGGAACTTATTTTGGAAGAGATAGGGGTTTTTCTACATAGAAAATCATGTTGCCTTCCAATAAAAACAGTTTTATTTCTTCCTTTGCAATCTGATTATTTTTAAATGTTTTTATGTTGGATTGTTGTAGTAGGTAGAAATCCAATACAAGGTTGACTAAAAGTGGTGAGAGAACAAATCTTTCCTTTAAATCTAATGTAAGCTGTAGGTCCTTTGTGTGGCTTAAATAAAGGGAAGCCACACAAAGGAGCCTTTATTATTACTTTGATGAATATGTTTTACCATAAGTAGAATTTTTTCAAATTATTTTTGTGCATTTATTGAGATGGTGGTATGTTCATTTACCACTTTGATGAATATGTTTTACCATAAGTAGAATTTTTTCAAATTATTTTTGTGCATTTATTGAGATGGTGGTATGTTCTTGTTTTTTAGCTTACTAAAATGAATAAATGTATCGATCAACTAATAGTGAAATAGCTTTGTGTTGTCACCATTAAACTCTACTTATCTGTAACTGCACTCTAGCCCAGGTGACAGAAAGAAACTGTTCTCTCTCCCCCAAAAAAATAATCAAACAAACCCCATATTTTAAAAAGTTGTCAACCTACAAAGAAACACACAACCTGTGTAGCACAACCTACAAAGAAACAAATGACCTGTGTTTAGTGCTAACCTGACCACATCAGTAATCCTTTCTTTCCTGCTTTAGATTAATTAGATTCTAACTCTGATCTTATAGCAAGGATCATTATGTTGATACAAATGATATTATTAATTAATTTATTATACAATCATTAGTATGTTTGACTCAAAAAACCACATTGCAAAATTGATGTCTCACCTTTTCTTCTTAGCGCCTTTATTTCTCATATGAACACTGGCAGGGATTTCTTAAAATATTCTCCAGATTTCTCTCTTACTATATTCCACACTTATTTCTCTGTGGATGTCAGAGCAGCCTTTAAAAAATGAAAATGAAATCATGTAACTTGTCCATGTAAACATAAGATTATTCACAGTCAGCATTAGAATAAAAATTCTGATCATATATTCTACAAAGTATTACATACATAAGACTTGACCTCTGTTTACTCGCATTGTTGTCTTTTCAACTATGCACTTGTCATGTGTCAGTCTCAGTTCTCATCATGGAAGGTTTCACCAGGTAGATTCCAAGGTTTTGAGTTATTCTCTCTTCTGCTTTTCACATAGCATAAAAACAAAACAAAACAAAACTTCATCTTTTCTTACAAATGTCATCTTCTCAGAGATAATATCTATGGTCAACCCATATAAGAAATTCACAACTATTCCCAAAACATCATAATGTTAAATTTTTTTTTTCTTTGAGACAGAATCTTGTTCTGTTACTCAGACTGAAGTGCAGTGGCATGTTCATAGTTCCCTGTAGCCTGGAACTATTGGGTTCAGGGATCCTCCTGATCATAATTCCAATAAGATATAGGAGCACCAGCACACTTGGCTAACATTTTTATAATTTTTGTAGAAATGGAGCTCTCTGTATTTTACACTGGCTGCATTAAAACTCTGGGCCTCCAGCAATCCTTCCTCCTTGATCTCCCAAGTGCTGGGATTATAGGCATGAGACACCGTACTTCACTATAATGCTATTCTTTGTTGCCTCTTGAAGCTTAATGCTTAATAATGTGGTATACTAAATTAATTAGATATTAACTGTTTGGTTAACTTTAATTTTTCCTCCAGTTTTCATCAAATCAGTAAGGTTTTGTGTTCTCTTACCTCAATCAGAGGGGTCTCATCTTATGAACAATGTGAGGTGAGAATTATGGAAAAGACAATACAACCATCTTTACAGAATATACGAACTTAGGTTTTGTTTTCTAGAAACCTACGTTTCTTAAGGATTATGCAAATGGAGAGTGGAGACAGGTTACTGCCTCTGAGGAGAGAAAAGCTGAAATAAAAAAAGTGTTACTTTATTCCAGCTCCAGGGAAGCATAGCTTTCCAAAGATAGTAGTCCCATATGCCACTGCCTGGCAAAGACCTGGGGAGGTAGTTTTAAATCCAGGTAGATGTTTCCATGGTTTGGCTTAAAATATTTCAGAAAAAGATAACTCTTCAATTGCATATTTGAGCACCATAATCTTGCATCAAGGTAATGCTGACCATAGAGCATGAATAAGGTGGCCGTAATGGGACAAAGATGTAGCACAACTGACCTGGCTTTTTATCACCATAGTTGAAAGGCACTGTTGCAAAATCCTAATGAAAGGGAACATGGCGCAAATAAAACGGAAGATTCAATTTCCTGCTTTCATTATGAGATAGGACCTTAAAGTCAGATTTAATATGTTTTCAAGAAAATAAAAAATATGGCTTTTTGTTCTCACGTAAATTTCTGTGTAGGATTCAAATGAAAAATATAAGATATTGTTATATTATCTTATTGTTATTGTTACTGTGTGCGTTAACTTCTGTGGGGTCAAGGTTTATGTCTGCTGAAATCAATGTTACCTACCCTGGTACAAAGTAGGTATACAAAATGTATTTTATTAATGTTTTAATAAAATATGACCCATTTTTGTGGGAGAGAAAAGAGAAGCCCAATGAATTAAAATAACTTAGCCAAAATTAAATAAATAATTAATGTCTGATTATGTATTTGATTCTAAGTCTTCAATCTTGAGCTCTTAGCACTTGGGCTGAAATTACATCTGTGAAAGGAGGAAAACACCTGAAAACACTCAGCTGTGGTTTAGCTCTCATTTAGAAAAAACAATGCACACATGTGACTATATAGAAAATTATTTAATGGAAGTCTTCTGGGAACAGTGAGGAACACAGCACATTGTATTAATAAAACACATTTGAGAAGGTTAATCAGGGATCAGTTTTTGCTTTCTTGTTCTTTTTTTTTTCCTGAGAAATATTCTTTTCTCAAACTTTTAAGAAAATATTGGAAAACTTATGTAGCATAAATTGTGTGGTGAGATGTAGAGAAGGAAACTTTTGGTTGTGCTTTTAGCCATCATTATAGAGACAGTTTGGATACAGGAGTACAGCTGAAGAGGACTAATTGGAAACAAAATCATGCCAGCAGTACAGTGGAAATCGTGTGTTCTCTAAGCGTCTTTGTACCACTTTTTGCTGCTTCTCTCATGCTCCATACATTAATGTGTAGGTTATGCTTTTCTTTAACCAAGATTTACCAGACCATTTTATTTTGTAAACAGTTATTGCAGAATTTGACTGCAAACATAATACTTGTCAGTGAATTCCCGTAAAATAAATTTGATCATGTGTAAATACAAAATCTTCTAGTAATTACTACAACATTATTTCTTGATAAGCCTTTTATTAGGTATTGATTCCACAATTGAAAAATGAATACAAATTTATATTTTTATCATAATTTTAAACACAATCATTTGCAAGGTTAAGCTAGTATGTCATTTTTTTCCCCCTAAGGACTCAGCATCTTCTTAAACATAGCTTATACTATTGTAAAAACAATTTCCATGTGGAGAAATGATTTTTTATTTGTGTCAATAAGGCTTAAAATCAAGCTAGAGAGACAAAAATCTCAGATAGTATAAAGCAGCATGATAATGATTGATAGTCCCAATTGGCAAAAATGTGATTTAAAAGATCAAACAATGATGATTATGTAATATATAAAAGAATAGAAAATGCAGTCAATTGTTTTAGGACCAGAGATTTTATGTAGCTTCCTGAGGCAAGAGCTGGCTCCTGCATCCCTGGCCTATGTCAGAAAGGCAGGGCATGCTGTTTGAGGTGATAAATGTGAAGAAGGGCAGAAGTACTACTTGCTTGCAGATCATAACAGGTGTAAACAAATTTGTGAATTAACCTTAGTTTAAGACAGTTTTAAATGTCTCCCACAAAGTGTCAAACTTCTGCAGTTAGTGGTTAATTGGACAGAAGTCTTGGAAGTTAAAGATGAAGCAACAACCTCTGAGCCTCATGTGGACCCACAGCCCCATTTGAGCTTCACCTAATTATCTGCCAAGTGCCCCTATTAAGGGGAATTATCTCTCCAATTAAGTGGGAAACCAGGCCATCAGATCTGATTTAGTTCCACGGAAATGGTGCCAATTAGGTGTATATCCTATTGAAAAAAACACATTCCAGTTAATGTGAGGTACAGTTTACAGTGATAAACTCTGAAAGTAGAAAAATGCTATCAAACTTACGGCAATTTGTGGCAATACAAGCTACAAAGAGAAACAAAACAAACAAGCTACAAAGAGAAACAAAACAAAGAAACAAACAAAAAAACAAGCTTATTCTGTGAAATAAGCATTCTGTTACTTGTTAAATGTTATACTTAATTTAAATAAATATTATATGATTTTATCAACTTTAATCAAGTTAATAAAGTCAAGTTAAAGCATTACATAAGTAATAACCCATTAAATAGCATGATACTACTCTGTAGGCAACAAGAGTAAAACACAAAATGTTACAATTTCCTTTTTTTATTTTCTTTTATTCTTTCTTTTTTTTTTTTTTTTGGTGCAGGTTTTGGCTGGCACTGGATTAGAACCTGCCATCTCCGGTATATGGGTCCAGCACCCTACTCCTTTGAGCCATAGTCACCGCTCACGATTTTCTTCTCAGTATATTATGTTTTCAAATACACACACCTAACACGTTTATATTCAAACGTAGATTATAAATTATGTTATTTAAAGTGCTGTACACTTATAGATAATTAATACATATTTGTCACAATTCTGTGAATGCATTCCTAAATTATGTGTTTATTGTACAGTTAAATGATTCAAGTAGTGGCAAAGTAGTTTCATGTTCAAGAGCTCTAGTGGTCTCTCCTGTAGCGCTGAAGTTGAATCAGAAGATAATCAAAAAACAGAAACAGCTGCACTTAGGAGAAAGCAGCCTGACACCACGGATGGTATGGTTTGTTGCCAAAAAAGAAGAAGATGATTTGCTGCGACATAAAGCTATAGAGGAAAAAATAGATAATTTTCTTTTTATTTAATCTATGAACTCACAACATGGAACTGTTGTAAATTAAATGTTAATATTATCATCCCTAAAAACAATTTCTCCACTTGTGTTATTTTACTATAGTAATTTTAATAACATCACAGAAATAATATATGTTCGCTATAAGAGCCTTTGGAAAACACAGCTAGACATAACTAAGAAAAGAAAAGCCTACTTAAATCTCATCATTTAAAGATAACCATTGTTAATATTATGGCATACAGCCTTCCAGATTTTCTTCTATGTAAATTATCCCATAATAAATATGTACAAATGTATATATATAGACGCATATAGAACTTCACCTTTGATTAACTAAGGTAAAATCAACTGCATAGACGTAGTTAAATTTTTAACTTTACTGAAGCAAAAATTGAAGTAGAGACAGGAATTGACCATCATATGTTACCCAAAGGGCATGTGCTCCACAGCTTGTGCTGGGTGCTGCAAACCTCCTGGTCTTCCAGGCTCCTTCAGTTCCTCTGCGCCTCCATGTTTTGCTTATGGACTATTCTATTTGTGAACTCTTTTTGAGTTTTTTGAATTTTCACTTTTTGAACTTCTACTCTCCAAACTCAAAAAACAAATGCATATTTACACGATTTCTTTAGTCTTTGAACTCTTAGTATTTGCTATTCAGAACCTTACAACCAAGTAGAATTGGATAATTTGGCATCTCCCAAACTCACTGATCCAAACTCACTCTGAATTCTTCTTATCCAAATACAGAAACCAATTAGATATAAATAATGAGGAATATCACTCCTTTTTAATTAAACCGGGTCAAACTCTTTTGTAACCTGCTTTTTATCCTGTCTGTTATTAAAATCATAGTTAATAAAACAGTCCACTATTTTTAATTGCACACGAACTTAATGGACAACCTGTATTACCATATCATAAAACATTTTTATAATACCATGTTTAGAGGCTACCTAATATTACTAAAATATATTTTGAATGTGTTAAACACTATTAAAATATAGTTAACTGACTCCCTAATGCTGGATATTTCAGTCTATTCCAGTCTATTAGTAACAGTATTACTACTGTAAAAATCCTGCAAACTAAAGCTTTGCCCTTCATGATCTTTCTTAGAATAAATTTTCCATGTCGGTTTTGAAACTAGTTCCTATTTCTATAATGGATTTCTATCCAGGCAGGCAGTTACATGTTCAGGAGATGTGGCATGATTAAAATTATTATGAAATATAGTACAGTCTGCTATTTCCCTATCGCTTTATTCTTTGTATTTTAGGATATAAATTTTATTCCTGAAAACTTACACTGAGAGAGTAGCCTTTACATCCTCTTAACACGGTATGTCTCGAGAAAGACCTTACATTTTGGTTTCTGGAAGGCTTAATAAAAGCTCTAGCTCTAGCTTTTTTACTTGCTGGGTAATCTCAGGCAAGGTATTTAAACTTTCATAGTTCGATTTCTGTAAAAGAGGTACAAAATAATAGTTACATTAGGCAGGATGCAACTACAAGAGGGACTCTACTTAACAAATGCAAACATTGTAACCTAGTTGCTTGTACCCTCACATTAAACATGAACTAAATAAATAATTAAATAAACAAATAAATAATAGCTATATCACAAGATTTTTGTGAGAATTAAATAAAACAAATAATAAAGGTGGCAGATTTTGTTTTTATTGGTGTTGTTATCAATACCATTGCTATTCATGGCTATTAAAGCTTTTAGAAAAAAATTTGTTATTGAAATTAGTGTATACTTTTGAGACCTGCATACTCTCACTTATCTCAGCCTCACGATTTAACCTTACTAATTCCTTTATTTAATGCACTGACTTTATTCATAGTGAAAAATCTGTTTTTCTTTATGTTACTCATAAATCCATACATATGCATATTTATATAAATATTTATATACATACGTGTGCATATAGACAGGTCCGAAATAAAATGTTAATTTTTGTCATACTACATATGCTATTCTATTCTAATTTTTAAAGGCCGATTGTAATCCATTAAATTGATTTTAGACTCACAATTTGCAATCTGATAAAAAGGTGGTAGAACAAAGTTGAATTTATGGCATTCAACTTTACCCCTAGCCTCAGTAGAAGTTACTTGTTATATTAATAAAAGGAGATTTACTCTATGTCATATTTAGTCAGTTTACAAAGAAAAAATTTTGATATTAGAGAACGTTAGTGAAAGAGCCAGAGTTTTGGAGACACACAGGGGAAGACTAAAATTTTAGCCTTGCCATTTTAATTCTGTAAATTTGGGAAAATTATTTGAGTTCTCATAGTTTCAGTTGCTTCATCTATAAGAAATATCAAACTAAGGCAAGAGTGGAAAGGTAAAAAGTATAAAATCTTTCTTTTTTGTCATTCTGATATATTTTATTTGTATTTTTTGAGACTAAGGTATTTAAAAATTTGAATTGACACAGTAATTGTATATATAATACTTGTGGGAAACAGAGTAATATTTCAATATATGTAGCCATTGTGTAGTGATTAAATCAGGGTAAGTACCATATCGATGACCTCAAACATTCATGATTTCTTTGTGTTGGGAGCATTCAAAATCTTACCGTAAAGCTATTTGAATATACACAATAAATTATCGTTAGTAGTAGGCTCCTTACAGTGCTATAGAACACTAGGATTTCTCCCCCATTGCTGTAGTTTCCTAGCCTTTATTCTCTCCCTATTTCTCCACTCTCCACTCTTCTCGCCCTCTAGTAACTGATATTTGTACTATCCAACTTTTTGAGAAATGTGTGCTCAGGTAATTTTCCCATTTTTGAATTGGATTTTTTGGAGTTTTTTTTTTCCTGTTATGTTTGAGTTCATATATATCTTGAATATTAATCTATTGTAAGATTGTTTGTGAATTCATTCTCATTCTGTGGTTTGTCTCTTCACTCTGTTGTGTCCTCTACCATGCAGAAGTTTTTTTTTTATTTTTAAATAATCTTATTTGTATATTTTTCCTGCGTTTTGGGGATCTTGTTTATAAAATCTTTTCCCTTGGCAATGTCTTGAAGCATTTCTCCTATATTTTATTCTACCATTTTTGTAGTTTTGGGCTTTTCATTTAAGTTATTAGTCCATTTTGATTGAATTTTTGTGTATCTTGAGAGATGGTGGTCTAGTTTCATCCCTTTGCATATGTGTATCTGCTTTTTCCAGCACATTTATTGAAGGACTGTCCATTCTTGCATGTTCATGGTACTTTTGCCAAAAATTAGCTGGATGTAAATGCATGAATTGATTTCTAGTTTCTCCATTATATGCCCTTAGATTATATATCTATTTTTTTTTTTTAATTCAAGCACCGTAGTGTTGTATTTACTATATTTTAGTAGTATATATTGAGGTCAAGTAGTGTGATCAGTATACTTGTTCTGTTTGCTTAAGATTGTTTTGGATATTTGAACTCTTTAGTGGTTCCATACCAGTGTCATGATTTTTTTCTTTTGTGAAGAATGTCATTGGTACTTTAGTGGAGACTGCTTTCAATCTGTAGATCAGTTCTGTAATATTGTCATTTTAAAAATGTTAACTGTTTTTATCAATGAGATCTCTTTCCAAATTTTTTTTTGTTTTTGCCAATTTCTATCCTCAAGTTTGTAATTTTCTTTGTAGAAAGCTTCAATCTCTTAGGTTGGAATTATTGCTAGGTATTCTTGTTCGTATTAAAACTGGAATAGCTTCTTGATTTTTTTTAGCTATTTCATTATTGGTGTACAGAAATTGAACTACAGTGTGTATGTTGACTTTGCATCCTACAAATTTAATGAATTGCTTTTTCATTTCCAAGAATTCTTGGTGGTCTTTACAAACAAGGATAATTTAATTACTTCCTTTTCAATTTAAATGGTATTTACTTCTTTCTTTTGCCTAATTTATGGATAGCATTTCCTCTACTACAACAATTAAGAGTGGTTAAAATGGGAAAGCTATAACCCAATTATAACCTAAGAATATGGGGAAAGGGAAAAGGGAGGAGAGCAGGGAGGATGGTTGGAGGGAGGGTAATTGGTGGAACCACACCCACGGGGCATCTTACAAGGGTACATGTGAAACTTACTAAATGTAGAATATAAATGCCTTAACATAATAAGTAAGAAAAGGCCAGGGAGGCAATGTTAACCAGTTTGATGAAAATATTTCAAATTGTATATAAAAGCAGTGTATGGTGCCCCATGATTGCATAAATGTACACAGCTATATTTTAATAAATAAATAAATAAAACAACCATGAAAAAATAAAATGAAATGAAATGGGCAACTCTGTCTTCTTTCAGTTCTTAGAGGAAAAACTTTCAACTTGTCCCCATACATTATGATGGTAGCTGTGGGTTTGCAATATATGATCATTATTGTGTTGACAATCATTCCTTCGATGCCTAGTTTGCTGATAGTTATTTTTCACTCTTTTTAAAATTTCATTTTATTTTATTTTATTTTATTTTTTTCTCATATCCAATTTTTTATTTGAGATTAATGTGAGGGTACAAAAAATTAGGTTACAATGTTTGAATTTGTTAGGTAGAGTCTCTGTTGCAGTTGTGTCCTGCACCCAAAAGGTGTGCCATATACCCTTACCTTGTCCCTATTAAGTGCGAACGCACCCATCACCCCCTCCACATGTCTCTTCTCTCCCTTCTTCCTCCTGCTCCATCTTGAATTGAGTTGAATTTTTCTTTTATATGAATGTATATTAGATCTTCTACTGGCTTCATATTTGGTACTTGCTTTTCCTTTTTTTTTTTTTTTTGACACAGAACGTCACTATGTTGCTCTTGGTTGAGTGCTATGTCATCACAGCTCACAGTAACCTCCAAGTTTTGGGCTTAAGCAATTCTTTTGCCTCTGCCTTCCAGGTAGCTAGGACTACAGGTGCCAGCCACAGTGCCAGCTATTTTTTGGTTGCAGTTGTCATTGTTTTAGCAGGCCTGGGCCAGGCTCAAACCCACCACTTTGGTGTATGTGGTTGGCACCCTACTCACTGAGCCACATGCGCTGAGCCTGCTTTCCCATTTTTTGTGATACTTTACTAAGAAGAATGTCTTTCAACTTCATCCAAGTTAATGCAAAAGATGTAAAGTTTCCTTCCTTTTTATGGCTAAATAGTATTCTATGGTGTACATATACCATTCCTGATGGGCATTCAGGTTGTTTCCACATCTTGGAGAGTTTAACATAAAGTGAATGATGTTAAATTTCATCCAATGCTTTCTCTCTGTCTATTGAGAAAATCATGTATTTCTTGGTCTTCATTTTGTTGATGTCATATGCCCTGTTTATTAGTTTGCATATGATGAAATATTCTTTCATTGCTAAGACAAATCTGACTTGAGCATCATATATAAGTTTTATGTTATGTTAGGTTCAATTTTCTAGTATTTTCTTGAAGTATTTAAGGGATATTGACTTGTAAGTTTTCTTTCTTTGTTGTGTCCTTCTCTGGTTTTGATGTCAGAATAATGCTGGTCTCGTAAAATAAGTTTGGAAGAATTCCCTACCCTTCAATTTTCTATAATAGTTTCAGAAAAATACATGTTCTGCCTTAAATGTTTGAAAGAAGCTAGCAGTGAAGCCACATGATCCTTTGCTTTTCTTTGTTGGGCAACTTTTATCACTGAAGCAATGTTAGTACTTACTTATTGGTCTGTTCACATTTTCTTTTTCTTCCTGGTTCCATATTAGTACATTGTATGTATCCAGAAATTTTCCATTTCCTCTAGATTTTCCAACTTGTTTGCATATAGTTGTTCATAAGTCTTTATAATTCTTTATATTTCTCTGCTTCCAATTGTAATGTCCTCTTTTCCATTTCTGATTTGTTTATTTGGGTCTTCTTTTTTGTTTTTTTTTGCTTATTTATACTAGCTGATAATTGCATATTTTATTTTTGTTTTCCAAAATTTAACTTTTTGTCTTATTATTTTTTTGTATTATCTATTTAATTTATTTATGCTTTTATCTTTATTATCTCTTTCCTTCTAAAAAAAGTGTGTTTGGTTTGTTCTTGGTTTTCTCATTCCTTCAGATCCATAGTTAAGTTGTTTATTTTGAATTTTCTACTTTTTTGACATAAGCATGTATTGCTATAAATTTTGCACTTAATGTTGCTTTTGCTGTATCCCAGCAGTTTTTGGTATGTTTTATTTTTACATATTTTGCAGGATTTTAAGATTTCATTCTTATTGTCTTCATCAATCACTGATCATATAGGAACATGTGTTTCAACTTCCATATATTTTATGGTTTCTAAATTTTTTCTTATTATTGTTTTCTAGTATTATTCCATGGTGGTCTGAAAAGAGACTTGGTTCAATTATTATGAATTTGTTGAGATTTGTTTTGCAGCCTAACATATGGTCTATCCTAGAGTGGGTACCGGGTTCTAATGAGAACAATGTATGTTCTCCAGCTGTTAGATAAAGTCTAAATGTTAATTCCATTTGGTCTATAATGCAGCTTAAGTCTGATAGTAGCTTTTGTTGAGATAAATATTTTATTTCCTCTGTAGATTGTGTCCTATACTGTCAATTGGGTAAGATGCCTTAGTTTTGGTTCTGGGTTGGCACAGCACTATAGTCTCCATGTGATTTTTTTTTTTTTTTCTGTATTTAACTTCAGAAGTGTCTACAATTGCCTCAGTGGCCTAGGCTGCTGGTGTTTTATAGAAAGGGACACAGCTTTGATGGAAGAGACGGTTACTTAGTATACTAGTTCTCAGTTCCTGGCTACAGTGGTTCTGCTATTCACAGGGGCAAGATTGTGATAATGGGCACCAGGAAAGCAGGTCTTTAACTTCTGAGGGAGATTGTGCAGTGTGCTGCAGCTCTTCTGTTAGACCATGGTAGGTCACCAGCAGTGGTGAGCACTATGCAAGTCAGATCTCAGTCCCTGCAAGTAAGATCTCAGTATGAAGAAGACCTCCACTAGTCCTAGGAGTACCTCCTTAGATGTTATGAACTGCCTGCTTTGTAGAGCATAGGCTGCTCCCTGGGCCGTACACCAGATTCACAGATGTTCCTGTTGTATAACTCAGGTTGTGGCACTGCAGCCTTCAGTGTGGACATCTTTCAGTACTTGTGAGGACACAGAAATATGGATATGCAGGGATTGTTGAGCCCTAGAACTGGATATGCTCTGGTAGAGCCTCTCCTTTCAAAATGGTGCTATACTATAGATGCGTGTTTCTCAGGGACTAGAGGTCAGGAACAGAAGTCTTTGAGCATGCTTCAACCAGATAAAAAATTTTAGCTACACATATCTGACATTGTAGTTTCCTTTCTGAATTTTCATTGATTGTTGCTATCCACCTTCAGCCACCTCCTCCACCTGCCATGCCATCTGTTTTTCCTCCTTCCTACTTAATGTACCCCCTTGGAAAATATAGACCCTGAAAATCTTTGAAAATTAAGGGTATAGGTCCATCTTCTATAGCTGCTTCAGGCTGAAAAGGAGCACAGTATTCCTCAAGCTCCATGATTCCCATGGAAAAGTCACAGATGGAATATGCATGCATTGAGGTCCAGTGTCTCAGAGGCTATCAGAGGGATGGGCTCAGTGGGTTCTTGTCTTCTTGAAGAGAACTCCAAACCCTTCCATCATCTCATCCTCATAAGTAGCTTCTCTGTTGTCCTCTGGATGTTGAGATGCATGCCCAGAAGAGTGAGACCCTGTTTGTAAAAATAGCCAGGCATTGTGGTGGGCACCTGTAGTCCCTGCTACTTGGGAGGCTGAGGGAAGAGGATCGCTGGAGCTCAGGAGTTTGAGTTTGCTGTGAGCTAAGACACCACAGCACCCTACCAAGGGCAACAAACTGAAACTTTGTCTTAAAAAAAAAATTGAGCAGAAATTTTCAAAACTGTTGAGGTCATAAAAACAATAAAAGGGGTTGAAAAACTGTCAAAGATTGGAGGAGACTAAAGTGGTACATCAACTAAATGAAAAATAGTGTACTGAAATTGATCCTGCAGTGGAAAAGAAAAAAAAGAAAAAATAGAAGTCCAGGACTATCCAAATAATGTTTGATAAATGTACTCTGATTATAAAAGTGACATTAATCAACTTGAGTTTTGTCAAAGAGTAAGTGGAACTGAAAACACTGAGTGTAATGCATTTATCCTGCACATATTTGGGGGTTGTTTGAAAATAGTGTTGATTTATTTGAGTATAGTGTTGATTTATTTGAGATCGTCCCTATCATAATTTAATCTGATCCAAATCTAATTAGATTTCATCTAAATCTAATATTTAGATTCATTACTTAAGACAAACACTAATGTTCTATTAGTTGTTCTCAAGGTGAAAATGTATTGTCAATTTCCAAATTATCAAAATTATGTTTATAATGCTTTCTTTCCATTTCCCACTCCCCTCCTGACAATGAATGAAAAAGAAGACAGCTTTGAAAGTATTAGACAGGGATATTCTGTTGAAGAAGCAGTAGGAGGTTTCTACTGAGTGACTGTCACTTGTAGCTCTGGGACAGAAAATATCTAACAAAGAAAACAACTCGATATATAAACAACAGGAAATTTAACCCTGAGGCAACTATTCGTCCAGTCCTTATTTAAGTTCATTTATTTATATCTCTTGGCAAAATAATTTCAAATGCGTCTGACATTAACAAACATACTGTGTGAGATTTCTGCCAACATGTCCAAGTGTCACATGCATTTCTTTTTTTATTTTGGCTCTTCTTTTTCAGTTTAGAATACCTGCAGCTTTGGGATTCCCATTAAAAGAATGTATGTGAGCATGCACACATAGTAGAGGATGAGGAGCAACATAATCCCACATGTTGTTATAGCTACTGTGTGTTAAAAGGTAAAAAGCACTACATTCCTTTAAATAAATGCTCTGATTTAGCAATATTTTATTCACAATTTTATGAACTTACATATATTTATTATGTATCTGGAAATTTGACTACTTCTCTGAGAAATATGTTTTGAAGGTATTTAATTTGTCTTTTAAGAATTTTTTTTTTTTTTAGTGTTTGGTTTATAAAAAAATGAAAACGTTATAAATACATTTTCCATGTTCCTTGTACCTAGTTTCCCTGCGACTAATGTCTCATTTTAAAATGATTTCCTTGTTAAATTAATAGACTGATAGTGATCCATTGCTTAGCTGAAGTCCATAGTTTATTCTAGTTTCCTTAATTTTTAAATAACATTCTTTCTTTTTTTTTTTTTTCCTTTTACTGTATCATGTGCAGGTTAAAACATTCCACTTAGTTGTCACCGTTGTTTTTGTTTGTTTTGCAGTTTTTGGCTGGGGCTGCGTTTGAACCCGCCACCTCCAGTATATGGGGCCAGCACCCTACTCCTTTGAGCCATAGGCACTACTCAGTTGCCATGTTTCTTTAGTCTACTCTTTCCTGTGACACTGTCTTAAACTATCTTTATTTCTCATGAACATGAGAGTTTTTTATGCATATTTTTGAGAATTAGTAAGCTATTTTGTAGACTACCTTTATGGAATCTGTCTATTGTTTTTCTCAAGATTAGACTATAATTACAAGTTTTGGAAATGAAGACAAGGGCATTAAAGATAAATTGTAAGCACATCTTATTAAGGGTGCATATTCAACATTGATACTGATGATAGTTCTGTGTCTAAGTTGGAGTTTGCCAGAGTTTCTCCACTGTAAACTTAACTTTTTTTAACCCTTTCTCTACTGCAATCTTTAGGATCACTATGCATAGCCTACACTTAAGAACTAGTGACTTATGCTCCCGTATATTGAAGGCAATATATCTAATTATTTGGAATTCTTCTACACAGGACATGTGCACTTGTTTCCTCACTTATTTTTATTTGATAATTTATTTATTATAGCATGGACTTATGGTTATTTATTTTGTATCACTGACAGTTTTGCTGTCACTGTTAATAGTTAATAATTGAATAGGTACTAATATTGAACCACTATGCATCCATTAATTATAAAAAATAAATCATTCTAATATAAAATGTTAATAATAAGGGAAAACTAGACTCAAGAAGGATGGGAACTTTCTGTACTACCATTTTGATTTTTCTATAAATTCAATACACACACAAAAAAAATAGTTTCTTAAAAATAATATCAACTATCTTCATCACATGCCTTTCACACACTTGGTCAGGTTTCCAGATGTTCAATAAATGTATGTAAATCTATAAAAATCACTGACCCTTTCACTGATTTTTTAGTTCTGTTTGTTTTAGTGCTTTTTTTTTTCAGAATGTCATGTAATTGGAATTGTAATACATGCAGTCTTTTTTTAGATTGACTCCATTCACGTAATAATGTTCATTTTTGATTCACTCTTGCCTTTTTGTGGCTTGATAGCTCATTTATTTTTATTGCTGAATAATATTACTTTATTTGGATGTAATAGAGATTATTTATTCACTCATTTATTGAAATACATTTGTACTTCTTCTAGTTTGCAGAGATTAGGAATAAAGTTGTTACAAACATCCATCTGCAGATTTTGCACAAACATGTTTTCAAATCAATTGAATAAATAGGAACACAGCTGCTAGAATTTTTGGTAAGACTATATTTAACTTCATAAGAAATCTCCAAAGTCTTTCCAACACGCCTGTGCTGTCTTATATTCCCATCAGCAGTGAATGAGAGTTCCTAGTGCTCCACACTTCACCATAATGCAATGTTTTCCATTACTGGATTTTTAAATCATTGTGTAGTACTACCATATTGTTGCCAGACCACACCAATAAACAGAGAAACAGAAGAGAGACCAGCAGTTTCACTTTTATTTACAGAAAAGCCAGAAATTCTGGAGAGCAGTGAAGATATCTCTTCAAAGAACTGCTGTTCTCCTGTTTTCCTGTGTTACTTTTATACTCTCATAGTAAGAGTATAAAAAAGCATTATTCATGTTATTAATCATCATAGTATACATTAAGCCAATTTCCCCTTATAGATTATAAGGTTAAACAATACCCCCCTTTCTTAAAGTGGTTGTATTGTCAAAGCATTCTTAATCTAGACTAAATTTATAGCTAGTAAGTACTCTTAATACATAAAATAATTAAATGTAAAGCATGAAAAAAATTATAAGAGAAAAGATAGGAAAAGGTCTTCTAGTCATTAACCGAGGCAAATATATGATGACTAAGACCATAAAGATAAGTATAGCAACAATAAAAATAAACATATTGGACTTCACTAAATTAAAATACTCTGTACAGCAAAAGAAATAATCAACAAAGTCAATGGACAACACACAGGCTAGGAGAAATTATTTACAAACTATACATACAATAAAGGGTTAATATCCAGAATCTAAAAAGAACCCAAACAAATCAGCAAGGAAAAAAAGAAACAAAACAGACAAACAACTCCATTAAAAAGGGAGGAAAGACATGAATAGACGTTTTCCAAAGAAAGAGAGACAAATAGGCTGGTCTTGGTTTTTCTAATTGTTGAGTTTTTGAGATTTTTGTATGAGTTATATGCATGCATTTTATTACATATGTGTTTTTCAAATATTTTCTCCCAATAGGTGGCTTGTCTTCTAATTCTCTTACCAATATCTTTCACAGAGAACAA
This sequence comes from Nycticebus coucang, assembly GCF_027406575.1. Taxonomy (NCBI): domain Eukaryota; kingdom Metazoa; phylum Chordata; class Mammalia; order Primates; family Lorisidae; genus Nycticebus; species Nycticebus coucang. Next base: position 41,814,110 of record NC_069794.1, on the reverse strand, counting down.
ATCTTTAATGTTAATAGCATCCAAATTATCATTTTTGCATGAAGGCCCATAATCTTGCTTTTGATGGTTTTTACAGTGGTTTAAAATTGCACTTAAATTTGTTTTTGTCAATAGAAAATTCTCAATTTTTAGCACCGTTGGTGAAATTTCTACCTTTTTGCTTTTATTGAATTACTTTTACTCTTTTTGGTCTTTTTTTCAAAGATTAGTTACCATTAATTTATTGAATTTTTTTTCTTAGCTATCTATTCTGTTCTATTGATCTATGTGCTGATGCTTTTACGAATACCATGCTATCTAGATTTCTGTAGTTTATATTAAGTGACATTCCCCTCATAAAATGATCTCAGCTATGGTTATTTGTCTTAACATATCACTCTATTTTATAAGATGAGAGGGTTTGTATGACTTCATTTATTTGAGATGCCCTTCCCCTGACAAATTCATTAATTTTTCAGTTTGTTTGGCTTCTGTTTTTTGTAATCATAAAAATAGGAGTGGCAACATTAATATTTGTTACATGCGGGGGTGGAGCATGATGGCGGACAGGATGGACGTGTAGCCCACCTCTCCCAAGCCGCCAGGTGAGAGGAAAGGCGGTCTGGAACTTCCCTGTGTGTGGATTATTGGAGTGGACAGACAGCTGGAGACGCCCAGCGAACTGGCGGTTTGCTATATATGAGGGGTAATTTTAAAATCACAGACTCTGTTGTAGAGATTCTTCCTTGCTCGGCCATGCAGGCCAGCAGGCCCCTCCCCTATGGAGGTCAGCAGCTTATAAATGCTGACAAAATCCAATTGACAAATAATTAATCCTGAACTGAGGGAGGCTTCCGAAAGGAGAGCCACTCAAAACCACAGGGAGCTGGGCAAACTGTTGGACAATTGAAGGGAAGGGATCCTGCCCGGGAAACAGACATTTTGAACTACCCAAAAGGGCGGGCACCTTTCCCCCAGGTGTTGGAGGGAGCTGGCAGTTCAGGCTGTGCCGCGAACTGGCAGGTGCCCATCCAAAACTCTGAACCATAAAACTCAGAATAAATCCCCCGAGCGTTCCAACAACGGGAACCAGCTTGAAGCCTAGGACCTGGCTTTGGCTTCTGGAGCTGCGAAGGTACTAAAGCCGCAGACCGGCTTTGGCTGCTTAAGCCCCAGGAGCCAGCTACAGGAGATAGAGCCGTGAGCCCGCCAACGACCGCAGGAACTCAACACCACTCCCCTTATGGCCGATTGCAGTCGCCAGTTTGCGGGGGAACCTGGGAACAGAGTGGAGGGACTTAGGAAGCATGGACACCTGCACTGAGTGGGAAGGTCGGTCGCAAGTGCTGTCTGGAAAAGAATAGCTGAGGTTGCACAATTCTTAGGCGACAAACTTTTACGGAAACTCCAAAATGGCGATCAGCCATGGAAGGTGGTTACCATGGTAAATGTATAAACTGTAAACCAGGTATAAGTCTCAAAACCACTCACAGCGCCACCTGGTGTCCAGAAAGTATATTGCAGTATGAATATATTCCTACGAAAGTTGATCCCTACAGCAGACATATAGATATTTATAGGTATATTTCTACACACAAGAATATTTTTGTAGTTGGTGCCTTTTTTTTGTTTTGTTTTGTTTTTGGTTTTCATGGTTTTTTTTTTGTTGTTGTTGTTGTTTTGTTTTTGTGTGATTTTTCCTCACCATTTTCTTAGAGGAGATTTCGATAATTTTTTATTATTACTTTTTATATAGATATATTTTTTATTTCTGTCTTCTAATTTTAATTTCTTCTTTCTTCTCACTTAACATTCCTTCTAACACCACTTTTTTCTCTCCTTTTTTCCTTTCTTTCAATTATTTTACGATTATCACTATTTTTATTGCAGTTGTTCTTATATTGCTGTTGTCGTGGCTGTTGCTTATATGTTTATGTGTTTCCGTCTGTCTCTGTATCTATGTGCCCATGTGCCTGGCAACCTTTGTATCTGTTTATTTGTTCATTTGGTCTCAATGAGCTTGGTGTTACGACCTGCAGCCCTGAGCTCCTAACACTCCCCTCCACTCTCACTCCATGATCTGGAGACCTGCCCCCTCAGGAGTCCATATTCTTGGGTGAACTCTCAAGAGGTGTGGACCGGACCTAGACTGCAGCTGGCCAGTGCTGACTCTGTAGCAAAGGAGCGAGAAGATGATGGTCGGCTGAGAGGGAATTACACTGGAGCGGTGGTGCCCTGAGGTGCAGAGCAACAGCCGTCTTCAGCAATAACAAGGCCCACCCCCAGATATCCCATAGCCTCTCCTCCTGTCTTCCTGGGCAACCAGATGAGGCCGAGCATCTTCTCAGATGGCAACCATCATGGAACAGACCTGGGACTGAAACACAGGCCCCGTGAGTAAGGGTTTTCCTGAGATGGTACCGACCTGGGTGGAACACGGGGACTAGAAAACACACCCACAGAGCCAGGAAACTCCTAGGGTGGGGCTATTCCAGAGAACTGCTATACTGAGCCTAAGACGCACCTGGCCCTTAGGGGATCACCAGCCTATAGACAAAGGAGGCCAAGAGGCTATAGCCAATAACTGATCGTGCTGTGAATACAAACCCGCAGGACTAAAGACAGGGCCTGAGGCACAGGGTCTGGGAACTCAAATCAGCCTCTCCTCTGCAAAGGAATCTGGCAAGATCAGAAACAAACTCCCACAGGGTTGTTCCCTTCACCCAGTAACATAAACTAAGGGTGGGGCTGGAACTGAGTGAACACCTCCAGCCTCCATAAAGTGCCCGAGGTTGACAGGCCACACCACCCCCTGCTGGATAAAGACAGAGAATAGCAGCCTAGTCGAGCAGACACAGACTACCCTGTGACTTAGGCAGGTGCAAACCCCTGGAGTATCTGCTTACTGCAGACAACTGACTGGGTCACAGCCCTGTGGTGCTAGCAGCGACTGGCTGTGACAGAGCTGCAAGGTGGGAAAGGAGGCATCAATCTTCCCAGACTGATCTATTTACTGGTGGCTCTTCCTGACTCCACACAGCACTGGAGCAAGCCATTTTAGAGCAGTCACCAGATCCCTGTGATCCAGTTCCCAGGGACCTCTTGAACTCTCCAACCCAAGGCAGCTGACTGAGGCAGCTGACTGAGACAATTGACTTGGACCTTTTGAACTGTGTCACTCACCTGGGACTATCCAGGTGGTGCCCTGGGTGTGTGGCTGTAGGAAGGTTTGATTTTCCTTTTCCATTTGTTGCCTGTGGTGGGTGGGGTGACTTAATTGCTGGTATTTCTCCACAGCTGAGACTTCAACCCAGAGTAACTGTTTCACTAGGGTCACATAGAAACCAGCTGAAAACAAGTCAAAACCACTTAGCCCCTCTACACCAAACAGGGCCCCAGTTTCTCAGGCCACAGCATTGTACGGGTCCTCAACAAAACACCAGAGGAAAACAATCATGGGGTGGAATCAGCAGAAAAACTCTGGTAACATGAATAACCAGAATACATCAACCCCACCAAGGAAAGATATGGCATATGTAATTGAAGATCCCATTCACAAACAACTGGCTGAAATGTCAGAAATCGAATTCAGAATTTGGATGGCAAACAAGATTAACAAAATGGAATTAGGAATTCGTGGAGAAATTCAAAAGCTGTCTCAAGAATTTAACAAATTTAAAGACAAAACCACCAAAGACTTAGACACATTGAAACAAGAATTTACAGCCCTCAAAGATATGAAAAATACAGTAGAATCCCTTAGCAACAGAATGGACCAAGCAGAAGAAAGGATCTCCGACATCGAAGATAAAGCCTTTGAACGCTCCCAAACTCTCAAAGAGGAAGAGAAATGGAGAGCAAAAATGGATCACTCACTCAGAGAGCTCTGGGTAACTCAAAGAAGGCAAATATCTGACTCATAGGAATTCCTGAAACAGATGAAGTGGCCTCACTGGGCGCAGAGGCCCTTCTGCATGAAATTATGAAAGAGAATTTTCCAGACATGCCTAGAGAACCTGAAATTCATATAGCAGATAGCTTCAGAACCCCAGCACGACTCAACCCCAATAAGACATCCTCCAGGCATATCATAATTAACTTCACTAAAGTTAATATGAAGGAGAAAATTCTCAAAGCGGCCAGGTTAAAGAAATCTATTACCTTCAAAGGGAAGAACATTAGAATGACTACAGATCTCTCTGCTGAAACTTTTCAAGCCAGAAGAGGGTGGTCATCAATGTTTAATCTCCTCAAGCAAAATAACTTTCAACCCCGGATCTTGTACTCAGCTAAACTGAGTTCCATTTACAACGGAGAAATTAAATACTTTAATGACATACATATGCTAAAGAAATTTGCCATAACCAAACCAGCTCTTCAGGATATTCTCAGACCTATCCTCCATAATAACCAACCCAATCCTCTACTACAAAAGTAAACTCACTCAGAAACTTCTGCTCAAACTCCAAGTTCCACAATGGCAAAAGGATTAAAAATGCCCACTGGACTTTCAAAAAACTCAATACCCCAAATTTCACCAAACTTATCAATACTCTCCATTAATGTGAATGGCTTAAACTGCCCTCTAAAGAGACATAGGTTAGCTGACTGGATACAAAACTCAGGCCAGACATTTGTTGCATACAAGAGTCACATCTTAACTTAAAAGACAAATACAGACTCAGGGTGAAAGGATGGTTATCCATATTTCAGGCAAATGGTAACGAGAAAAAAGCAGGAGTTGCAATTTTATTTGCGGATACAATAGGCTTTAAACCAACAAAAGTAAGGAAGGACAAAAATGGTCACTTCATATTTGTTAAGGGTAATACTCAATACGATGAGATTTCAATTATTAATATCTATGCACCCAACCAGAATGCACCTCAATTTATAAGAGAAACTCTAACAGACATGAGCAACTTGATTTCCTCCAACTCTATAATAGTCGGAGATTTTGACACTCCTTTGGCAGTGATGGATCGATCCTCCAACAAAAAGCTGAGTAAAGAAATTCTAGATTTAAATCTAACCATCCAGCATTTAGATTTAGCAGACATCTACAGAACATTTCATCCCAACAAAACTGAATACACATACTTCTCATCAGCCCATGGAACTTACTCAAGAATCGATCACATCTTAGGTCACAAGTCTAACCTCAGTAAATTTAAAGGAATAGAAATTATTCCATGCATCTTCTCGGACCATCATGGAATAAAACTTGAGATGAGTAACAACAGGAATCTGCATACACATACAAAAACATGGAAGTTAAATAATCTTATGCTGAATGATAGCTGGGTCAGAGATGAGATCAAGAAGGAAATTGCCAAATTTCTGGAACAAAACAACAATGAAGACATGAACTATCAGAACCTCTGGGACACAGCAAAAGGCAGTTCTAAGAGGGAAATTTATAGCACTGCAAGTCTTCCTCAGGAGAACGGAAAGAGAGGAAGTAAGCAACTTAATGGGACATCTCAAGAGACTGGAAATGGAAGAACACTCCAACCCCAAATCCAGTAGAAGAAAAGAAATAACTAAAATCAGAGCAGAACTAAATGAAATTGAAAACAAAAGAATAATACAACAGATCAATAAATCAAAAAGCTGGTTTTTTGAGAAGGTCAACAAAATAGATAAACCTCTGGCCAACCTAATCAGGAAAAAAAGAGTAAAATCTCTAGTCTCATCAATCAGAAATAACAAAGGCGAAATAACAACAGACTCCTCAGCAATCCAAAAAATCCTTAATGAATATTACAAGAAACTTTACTCTCATAAATATGAAAAGCTGAAGGAAATCGACCGTTACTTGGAAGCACGTCACCTTCCAATACTTAATCAAAATCAAGTGGAAATATTGAACAGGCCCATATCAAGTTCAGAAATATCATCAACCATACAAAATCTCCCCAAAAAGAAAAGCCCGGGACCAGATGGTTTCACATCAGAATTCTACCAAACCTTTAAAGAGGAATTAGTACCTATATTACTCAACCTGTTCCAAAAGGTAGAAAAAGAAGGAAGACTACCCAACACGTTCTATGAAGCAAACATCACCCTGATCCCCAAACCAGGAAAAGACCCAACAAGAAAAGAAAATTATAGACCAATATCACTAATGAATATAGATGCAAAAATATTCAACAAGATTCTAACAAACAGAATCCAGCAACATATCAAATAAATCATACATCATGACCAAGTCGGTTTTATCCCAGGGTGTCAAGGCTGGTTCAATATTCGTAAATCTATAAATGTATTTCAGCACATAAACAAATTAAAAAAACAAAGACCATATGATTCTCTCAATCGATGCAGAAAAAGCTTTTGATAACATCCAACATCCTTTATGATCAGAACACTTAAGAAAATTGGTATAGAAGGAACATTTCTTAAACTGATAGAGACCATCTACAGCAAACCCACAGCCAATATCATATTGAATGGAGTTAAATTGGAATCATTTCCACTTAGATCTGGAACCAGACAAGGCTGCCCATTGTCTCCATTGCTCTTTAACATTGTAATGGAAGTTTTAGCCACTGCAATTAAGGAAAAAAGGCGATCAAGGGTATCCACATAGGGTCAGAAGAGATCAAACTTTCGCTCTTCGCAGATGATATGATTGTATATCTGGAAAATACTAGGGACCCTACTACAGAACTCTTAGAAGTGATTAAGGTATACAGCAGTGTCTCAGGTTACAAAATCAACATTCATAAATCAGTAGCCTTTATATATACCAAAAATAGTCAAGTTTAAAAAACAATTAAGGACTCTATCCCATTCACAGTAGTGCCAAAAAAGATGAAATACTTGGGAGTTTATCTAACAAAGGATGTGAAAGATCTATATAAAGAGAACTATGAAACTCTAAGAAAAGAGATAGCTGAGAATGTTAACAAATGGAAAAATATACCATGCTCATGGTTGGGAAGAATCAACATTGTTAAAATGTCCATACTACCCAAAGCAATATATAATTTCAATGCATTCCCCATTAAAGCTCCACTATCATACTTTAAAGATCTTGAAAAAATAATACTTCATTTTATATGGAATCAGAAAAAACCTTGAATAGTCAAGACATTACTCAAAAATAAAAACAAAGCAGGAGGAATCACGCTACCAGACCTCAGACTATACTACAAATCGATAGTGATCAAAACAGCATGGTACTGGCACAAAAACAGAGAAGTAGATGTCTGGAACAGAATAGAGAACCAAGAGATGAATCCAGCTAATTACCGTTATTTAATCTTTGACAAGGCAATTAAAAGCATTCAGTGGGGAAAAGATTCCCTATGTAACAAATGGTGCTGGGTGAACTGGCTGGCAACCTGTAGAAGACTGAAACTGGACCCACACCTCTCACCATTAACCAAGATAGACTCTCACTGGATTAAAGATTTAAACCTAAAACATGAAACTATAAAAATACTAGAAGAGAGTGTAGGGAAATCCCTTGAAGAAATTGGGTTGGGCGAGTTCTTTATGAGAAGGACCCCCTGGGCAATTGAAGCTGCTTCAAAAATACACTATTGGGACTTATCAAACTAAAAAGCTTCTGCACAGCCAAGAACACAGTAAGTAAAGCAAGCAAACAGCCCTCAGAATGGCAGAAGATATTTGCAGGTTATGTCTCCGACAAAGGTTTAATAACCAGAATCCAAAGAGAACTCAAACGCATTAGCAAGAAAAGAACAAGGGATCCCATCGCAGGCTGGGCAAGGGACTTGAAGTGAAACTTCTCTGAAGAAGACAGGCACATGGCCTTCAGACATATGAAAAAATGCTCATCATCTTTAATCATCAGAGAAATGCAAATCAAAACTACTTTGAGATATCATCTAACTCCAGTGAGACTAGCCTATTTTACAAAATCCCAAGACCAGAGATGTTGGCGTGGATGTGGAGAAAAGGGAACACTTTTGCACTGCTGGTGGGAATGCAAATTAATACATTCCTTTTGGAAAGAGATATGGAGAACACTTAGAAATCTAAAAATAGATCTGCCATTCAATCCTGTAATCCCTCTACTGGGTGTATACCCAGAAGACCAAAAATCACACCATAACAAAGATATTTGTATCAGAATCTTTATTGCAGCCCTATTCATAATTTCTAAGTCATGGAAAAAGCCCAAGTGCCCATCGATCCACGAATGGATCAATAAATTGTGGTATATGTACACCATGGAATATTATACAGCCTTAAAAAAGATGGAGACTTTACCTCTTTCATATTTACATGGATGGAGCTGGAACATATTCTTCTTAGTAAAGTGTCTCAAGAATGGAAGAAAAAGTACCCAATGTACTCACCCTTATTATGAAACTAATGTAGGACCTTCACATGAAAGCTATAACCCAGTTACAACCTAAGAATAGGGAGAAGGAGGAAAGGGAGGGGAGGGAAGGGGGGAGGGAGGTAGAGGGAGGGGGATTAATGGGATTAGACCTGTGGTGCATCTTATAAGGGTATATGTGAATCCTAGTAAATGTGGAATGTAAAGGTCTTAGCAAAATAACTAAGAAAATGCTACAAAAGCTATGTTAACCTAGTGTGATGAAAATGTGTCAAATGATCTATGAACTAGGTGTATGGTGCCCCATGATCATACTAATGTACACAGCTATGATTTAATAAAAATAAATAAATATTTGTTACATGTGAAAGCTTGAATCACAAGTGTATATACATGTACTATTTATGTTATATATAGTATTTATCACATTGTATGTATATATGATACTTCAAGTATACTATAATTATGTATGTATAACTATTAATTTGTGTTATTATTTAATCATAATAATGCAATACCAATTGTCTACAAAATTCTGACTGAGTCAAGTGAGAAAGCCTGAGTGAACAAATTTTTCTTAGCCACTATTAGAAATTCCACATTAATTAAGCTAAAGCAAACATGTTAACTTGCTATTCATCTATAATAAATTTTCTGTAGGTAGACACATTTTGTATTTTCAAATTCATATTGATATTTTCAAGTATCTGCTTTGTTGGTTAATGCACTAAAAAAAAACCAGAACATTACTTAATTTTAAAAATATAAAAAAGGAGAGCATAACTGAAAACATTCCTCTCATTGATAAGGATAAGAATTTATAAGTGTGGTTGAGCTTTATTAATCTTCTTTTGTGAATGTTTGTTGGATAGTTTTATCCTTTGTGCCATTTTGAATGTAGATTTTGTCCTTAGTTTCTGTATTTAGTATTTACTTTGCTGGTGGTCCATTTGATGATCAATGTGGAGGATATTTTTAACTACTTGCAATAGAACCTATCTTGTGAATTTCCTCAATGTTTACATATCAGTAAAAGATGTGATTTCTCCATTGATTTTGAAGCTTAGTTTAGCAGGATACTGAATTCTGGGCTGAAAATTGTTTTATTTAAGAAGGTCAAAGTTAGATGATAATTCTCTTTTTCTTTGGAAGTCTGCTGTGCAGGGAGAATGGGGACCAAAAACCTGATTATTGCTAGGTTCCTACCCTAGAAAAGGGGAAAAAATAGAGAAATAAACTGAGTAAGGCAGAATAAAAACAATTTAGCTAGATTACTTTTAAATTAGCAGTTAAATTACTTATCTGGGAAGTTTCTACTTTTACTAGGAGCCTGGCCTGTAAGAGATACAGCTTGAAACCCTCCTTGCTTTGTCTGTATACACTCTGAAGAATAATGGCTGTAACAGAAGTACACACAAGACCTAGGAAGGAACATTAACCAGGCCATCCCCTGTCCAGTGAGCAGTCAAAGTAAATACCCATTGTGGGGATTTGTATTATGGCCAGGAAAGAGATCAAGAGATCAGCTTGAGTCCTGAGATATGGGCAGGAGGGCTTGTACCCTAATTATAGAGGAAAAAGCCTCTGGGTGGAGATAAGGAGAAAATTTCTCTTTTCCACTTTCATCACTGTGTCTGCTCCATAGAGAAACTAAAGGGGTCTAACTTCCTCTAAGTAATCTCTGTGTGTGACCACAGACAGGAGGCTGCCCACACATAAGGCTCAGATTTCAGATATCTCAAGGCTACCCAGACATTTGTAGTTAATAATTATAGATAGAATAAGAAATAACATGCTTACTCAGAGAAACTGCTGATGTTTTTACTCCCTTCTTCAGCTTATCCTTTTGGCTAAATGAGAAAATAGCCTTCAATAAAAGCTAGGTGGAACAAACACTTGCTGGAACCCCACAAGCTAGTGGTGGTCCCCTGTGTTCCCGCCTTTGAAAATTCTATTCTGTGTGTCCTGTTTTTTATCTCTCTCCACTTTTAACTTATTTCCTTAGTTGATCACCACCAGTTCCACAGGTATTAAAGAACCCTATCTCTGGGGTGAGACCCTGGCAGGCTGTCACTTTGATGGATGTGCCCTTATAGGTCAATTGGTGCTTACTACTGGCTGCTTGCAGAACTCTCTCTTTTGTGTCGGCTTTGGGCAGATTCTTACAATAATTCTCTAAAAGGAGTGTTTTTGAATTTTTAGTGAAACTTGGGAAATTTTCATATATGATATCCTCCAGTGCAGTCTCCATTGCTTTGGGATGTTTTTCTTCTCCTCCAGAGATCCTTATAATTCATACGTTTTGAATGCTTTGTGAAGTCCCACAATTCTCTAAGTGAATGTTCTTTTTCCCCTCTTATTTTCTACCTCTTTACCTGGTTTAGCTCAAGAGCTTTATATTCTACTCCGAGATTCTAAGCAAAAGCTGGAACCTGTCTCTATTAAAATAAAAGTAAAAAACTGAGGCAAGAGGATCCCTTGAGCTCAGGAGTTCAAGGAAACCCAGACCTGTCCTCCTGACCTACTTGTCCCCAGTCAGGGCCTGGTCTCTTAACCTGTCCTCAGATCTCTCAGGTGGATGTTTTGCCCTTTCAAATAGTTCCCCCTGATAACAAAGTGGTTTCCCGCAGGGAGAGTGGCTAAAATTACCCCAATGATGGCTGTCTGTGCTTAGCAGACCTGTCCACGCTGGCCATCCACTAGAACCCTGCAGACTGTTTCTCCCGTGCAGCTTTCCCAGAATGGTAGCCTACCAGTAGCCAAACTAGTGGTACCTTCACCCCACCTAGCGCTCATCTTGGCTGCCCAACACTGCTAGAGTTCCCTTGCTCATCCAAGCCCCTCCCAGGCAGTACAGGGAACATTCTAGTCCCAAAACTACAACTGCATGACAGCCCTTTCCCACCTCCAGTTCTCCATAGGAGGGCTGCTAGCCGACATCTACCTGTATCTTGGCACCTGCCCTCTGTGCCTGTCCTCCTCATCTCCAGACCTTGTTGGCTCCTGGAGTCTCCTACAGTTTCCTACTGCTTCACTGTGCTCCCAGAATAATGTTACCCCAGCCAGAGGTGACCAAAATCCTCTGTACCATGTGTCACCTAGAGCAGATGGCAAGGAGATGTCTCTAATTTACTTTCTTGCTTTGTTTCCCACTTCTTTTGGTATTTGAAGGAAATAATCCAGAAACTTCTAAAAAAATAAATGTAATCTCTGTCTTATATTTATTCTCCCTTTGACTCAGTCTTCACTGGGTAATTATTTAGAAGATACTGTATTTTAAAACTTAACTTTCTTATTCTCTTCTATCTTAAAAGACATAAAGACTTAGGTGTTCAATAATGCATCTAAAATTCAGTGCTAGTGTTAATCTTTTAGGCCATAAATAAGTCAAATATTTGACTTTTCACTTCAATAGATATCAAATATGAAGACTTTCCGAATACTTATAAGTAATTAAAAAGATGGCTTATAAAATAGGTGACAAACTATTTCCTTAACATCACATTTTGTTAAAATATACCTTGGTATGGTTATGATTCATTTATGACTTTTAAACTGCTACAACCTATTTCATACATTTAGTGGAAACTTTTGATTAACATTAAGGTCAAAATAAAATTAAAATAAGTACAACTCAAAGACTATTTTTTACATCTTAATTCTGTAAGTGTCCAGTTGATTCTTCTGCTTCTGTTCAGAAATAATTGGCAGTAGTGCCTTACTTAGGCCAACTGGAAGCCTTTCTCACCCGACAAGAATTTTCTCTGTTCTGGGAATCATTCTCTGTGAATTCATGTTGCCTTTGGATTGCCATGCAGGGAAAGAGTCTTAAAACAGACTGAATGAATGAGTAAACACATTCTAAGAAGTCTAAACCTTTGAATCTTAGCATGACAAAAACAACTTTCTTTTAAATTATTCTCTCCACATGAATGCTGTGATTAGTTTTGTATGTGCGTGTTTGCAATTTTCCTTTCTAGCAACTCAAGAACTTAGAGTACTTTGAGGACTTATGCTGATAAATTACAGCCGACTTTCTTATAACAAAACATGTCTATCTTTAGAACTTCATAATAACTTCTGATCTATGTATCAAATTAACATTTCTATTTCATGGAGTCAAAAAGAAAGTGTTTGTTATCAATAGCCATTTTCCTTTCCTAATATTTCTCCATTAATAGTGAGGCTGCATTGACACTTGAACCGAGAGGTCTATAACTGACCAGTGAAAGTGCCATTTATTTTTGTTCTAAAGTCAATGACAATGAAGTGCCCAATATGCATGAAACCACAATTCTCATAAAATGTCTTGAAAATAGATGGCTTAAAAATTTGTAGCTCTCTTATGACTCTTGTTTGAGAACCTATCCTAATAACCACTTATATATAATCAGATGGTCTTTATGCAACCTCATCTTGTAAATGGACCATGTGAATGTTTCCCTATTATTGCTGCCATAGCTCACAGACTATATAAGAGTTGCTAGTCATTCTGCACTGAAACAAATTACTATTCTACCAATAGAAATCACAATGGCCTTCACATCAGTCATGCCTTTATAATGTGAAGACTGTTATAAGAGCTGCTAAGGGTGCACAGAATTCACCCATTAAACTGTCTTCTCTGTTGAATTTGCCACTGAGATATTTTCTGTAGATAAAGAAATAAGAGAAATTGCTACAAAAAACAATTTTAGGTCTATTGTATCAGTCAAGGGTATGGTATGCTAACTATTATTCTTTTTTATTTCAAAATATTAAAGGGGTAAAATGTTTTTGTTTAATAGATTATCATGCATAATTATTAAGTTAGGGCTTTTGGTGTATCTGTCACCAGAATAGTGTACTTTTTAGAAATACTTGTGAAATATTCATTTTATAATTATATGTGCATGTATAGGTGTGTGTGTGTTTCAAATAACTATGTCTCCAGTAAACCACCATTTTGGTTATTCAGATCTAGACACAATTTTGTCTGTTTGTGCTTTGTTTAAATAATGATATTCAAAGTATTTCAGTTATAGTTTGACCATTTTAAATTATGAAAAATATTTATTTGAAACATTAAAAATATCAGGAAATTGAGAGTTTATTTTCTTTGCTGTCAAGTTCCTCTATTTAAAATTATTAGATAATAAGAATTGAATGAGACCTACATAAATATCCTGTTAAATGTGTTAAGTCAACACCTGATTAGTTATGTAGAAAATAGAAAGCAAAATGCAAGCCCATTAAAAAATATATGCACATATATAGGAGTTTGAAGAAGAAGTGGCAAACATATCATTATTTTAACACTTTAAACTTATCTTACATAATTTTGAAAATAATTATAGATAGTAAAGAGTTCACAAAACAGGCATAGGGAAAATCAGTCTTAAAATATTTCTTAACATTAATCAGATTTCTTAAACTTTGCTCAAATTTCCAATTACATATCTGAGATCTAAAGAAAACATGTCGATATTTAAACAGTTTTATGAACAGTTATATTCATTTGTGACTTTTCAGAATGTTTAAAAACGACTGTCTTCTTTTATGGAAAACAGTACTCCCATTTAGATGTCTAGGCCAGCATTATGATTTAGATTCCAAGAAGCAGATAAATGTTTGTTTTTTGATCAATTTTCCATGGGTAATGTCGGAAATTATATGCCACTTTTTCCAGGTTATGCATATTTCAATCTGAGATATGCCATCCTACTTGAAGATAATGACTGGCAAAAAAGAAGCTTGCTTACTTTTTGTTGGGTATGCCACATAGGATTTGGCAGTGTCCCAATGATTCTTTGGCATTTCATGAATGAGAGATCCAATTGATTCCATTAAATTTTTCTTTGTTGTCTAAAGATTCAAGTTTATGAGAAGAAAAATGTTCATTTCAGGTGCATGAAGGAGTGTTGATAAATTAGAATCATAAAATATTGATATATTTTTAAAAAGCAACTTGTCCTCTAGAGGAAAAAGAGATATTTTACTTCCCTAATTGTTTCTAAAATTAAGAGAGACTAAAAAAGATGCAAATTGCCATTGAAGGTGGAAAATCAATGCCCAATAAGAAATAATAATAATATTCATAATTAAAATAACAATAATATTATCATTAACTAAGTACTTATGTGCTAAAAATTCTAAGTAAGCTTTCACTTTGTGGCTTAAATTCATTTGAATATTTCTAGACTGAATATTTCTACTCCGACGGCACTACAGCAGCATGTCATGTTCTGACATCCCAAAGGAAATCAGGACTTACATGACCATAACTATTTGTAAATAACATCATTATCCTCTAATTTTCTTATTCTTATTTGATGGGTGCTTATACATGTGCACGTGCAAACACATATAAAGATGTTATATTTATTTCTATTTTGGGCAGTGGTACCTTTAAATACATCCATTGACACATTGCTTTAGAAATGCATTAAAATTATTTTAGAAGAAGAAGCCCTTAAAATATTTGAAAATAAATATAAAAATTTCAATTAATAGAAACAATGAAGAAATAAAATATTTTTAAAGAAGTAACTTTTTTTTTTTTTTTTTTTATTGTTGGGGATTCATTGAGGGTAGAAGTAACTTTTTTTGTATAAACAAAAAGACATTTTCAGGTAACAACATAGCCAGTAACATTTTAATACATTCACTAGTCTTAAATAAATAATATTGCTTTCAAAGCATTGCTTTCAATTCTAAACAGAAGCAATTTCAAAATATTTATTGGCACATATGGAAAACTATATTTAACAACTTTGCAGATAAAATGTATAATATCCTACAAGGATGTATGAAAGAGATAAATAGGTGTGTGATTTTTGAGAAAAAGTATCAAAAGCATGCATTTTGCTACAATAATTTATATATTAAAGAGAATTATAATTTAATTCAATGTGCCATTTTTTTCAGATAACATGAAATACAAAATGTAAAGAATAGCTCATGTATTTTATTATGAAGATTGTGGAGAAAGATAGACACCTTTAAAGATCCCAAAGCTTGTTATAAAGCTATTGTAATCCAAATAACGTATCATAAGTACAGGTGAGTGATGTAAACCAGTTATACAGGAAATATAACATAGAATCTGGTCAAGATGATGTTGACATTCATCTCACCTTGGACTAAATTTTGGACCGGTTTCTTCCTCACTATAGGCCCCTTAGCTCTTTTCCTACAGAATTAGCTTTAGAAAACTTGCAATTGTATATTCTTTCCTTGCACATTTGATATAAATCTTCCAGCCACTTGTCAGTTTTACAACTCAGGAATATATTTGTCAAAGACCTGTGAGTCATTTCTTTAAAATGTAATCATTAAGAACCATACTGCCTCTTGTCTCCTAGACTCTGTGAAAGGCTAGGAGCCTAACTGCTCTGAGCATCAATTAGCAAACACAGATGACCTAATCATCTGTGTTGACCGACCTCCCACTACTGTCCTCCATTATATTTCCACTAATTTATCCCAGCATTTAAAATCTCTCCTACATTTTGCTTCAGCAGTGTTCAATTGCTATATCCTACTGCAATAGTCTTGAATTCCATCTTCTTTGCCTTTAAAATTTCTGTGTTGCTATTTTCCTTTGTCAAAACATAGATATGTGAATATGAGAACTTGACATATTATATAGGTAGCAGAACAAAATGCTGAATAAAATAGTGTAATGAAGTGTGCATATAAAATAATAAGAATGGCAATTGATTCTTTTCTCATAATAGTACACAAAAATAAAATTTCCACTATGTTTGACATTTGAATATATTATTAGCAAAAGAGGAGAGACAATAGCCATAAAACTGATAGAATATACGCTCATGTTCATTAGTAATAAGAAAAATTATAATAAAAATTTCATTAATTCACAAAATTGTGAATTAATGATTATTTCATTAATAAACTTATTGCCAAGAATATGGAGAAAAATGCATGGGATTTGCATTTAGCATTACTTATTATAGATAATAACCAAGTAGATATAAAATAAATGTTCAATACTATGCTGTCAGTAATGTCTTAATTACTTTGACAAGAGTTACCCCCACTGACAAATTTATCTATAATCAAAATAAAATAAAATACAAATACAATCACTCATAAATGACATTAAAGACAGTTAACTTTATCCAAAATAGTCATTATTATGTGAAACAAAATAATATCAGCTGAAAAATTGCCTTGTTGTATCTTTCATGTGCCTAACCACATGTGCACATGCTAGTGCATGCTCACAAAAACAATGGAGACTTGGAAGGCTGAGAAAGTACTGGGTACAAGGATGTTTCGGGGTGATAGATACAATAAAAGCCAACACTTTAGCATTGTGCAATTTCTGCATGTAACAAAATTGCATTTGTACCCCAGAAGTTATATAATTAAAATTATTATAACATGGGGAAAATTATAGAATATTAATACTGCTACCTAGTATTTCTCATTGTAACCATCTTCATTTTATTCTTGAGGATCATAGGAAATGTATGAATTTCCTAAGTAATTTATTTTAAACCAGCAATTTTGTTGCAAGTTCTTTATTATTTCAACAATAATGAGTTCATTGGGTGGCACCTGTGGCTCAGTGAATAGGTTGCCAGCCCCATATACCAAGGGTGGTGGGTTTGAACCTGGCCCTGGACAAACTGCAACAAAAAATAGTTGGGAATTGTGGCAGTTGCCTGTAGTCCCAGCTACTTGAAAGGCTGAGGCAAGAGAATTGCCTAAGTCTGAGAGCTGGAGGCTGTGAGCTGTGATGCCATGGCACTCTACTGAGGGCAACAAAGTGAGACTCTGTTTCTATTAAAAAGAAAAAAAAAAAAGAGTTAATTTAGATGTGCTAAATAAAAATGGTAAAAAATTATAATGTAATTGAATTCCCAAAATTTTTACTGAATTAAACTTGTACTGTTGGTCACTTTTATGACCATTGTATTAATTGGCATATATTTATTTCTCAAATAAATTTACATAATTTGGTCAAATTATATAGATATCATTTCCAAGAAAAATATCTCCCTCCTTAATTCTAGATTTAAAAACTTTTAATTTACATGATCATTTTAAACACTTTTCTCAATATTTGGAAATTTTTTAGACCAATAATTTATGAATTATGAATTATGAATTATGTCCTAATATTTATACAGCTATCTTTCATTTTATTAGGTCCTTGTATAATTTGATTTTCAAGTCTTCTAATATTTAATTTTCAATTTAGTAATATTTAGAGCTACTGTGTCTCTGCTGATGAAAAATAATACTAGTGTTTTCTATTTTCATTCATTCTTCTTTTTTCTAATTGATTGCTCACTTGGAATATTTAGAGGGGAAGAGCTGATTTGTAGATATGGGACTTACTTCATTGGATATGATCTAAAATTTTGGAACCTGAGTTTTTAACAGTGAGTTTTTTAAATCTCGACTTCTCCTACATTCACATATAGAAATTTCTGTTTTACATAACAAAATTTTGTCTCCCTGTTTCATTGGTACAGCAGAAACATCAACTACAAAGTGCACAAGCAAATTTATATATTGGCTTATGTAAATGAGAGGCAACAAGTGATGTTTAATTGGTAGTTTTACAGGATTTAACTATCTTCAGGAGCCTGCCACGTATCTATATTTGATGTTGTAGTATTTTTTCCAGGTCTAAGATTGCATTGTTGCATTCGGGAGATGAAAAGGTAACAAGAACTTCAATTCTGTAAAGATTCAGACTAAACCACTGGTTATAGCTTACAGTGAGCCTGACATTTGTGGATAAGGACATGACTTCATAACCCTGTCTGAGTCTAATATCTACCCACCATCCAAGAGTAGAGCCAGCCACACCTTAAACATATCAGACTCATGTGAGGGATTGTCTATTTCAATTTGATGTCATTATCCCCATGTATAAAGTCACCCATTTCTCACAGAGTAGAAACCGTAACTGTATTCTCCAGATTCTCTTTCCTTAAAAGTCCCAGTTGAAATTTTATAATGTAAGTAAATCTTATGATATTCAAAGCAAAGTAGAGAAAGAAAAAATTATTATTCTCTGGAGACAGACGAAGACAGTTTCAGGAGCAGATGCTTGTATTGGTCAAAAATATACAGAAGGATTGATGGAACAGCTAAGATAATCAAAGAAAACAAATTTGGCATATGATAGAGTCATTCTTTCACTCAAAAAATATTTTTTAAGCTCCTGCTATTGTCAGAAAATAATCTCAGCACTGAGGGTACAGGTTAGAACAAAACAAGCAAAAATGTATATTCTGAGCTTACATTCTAGTGGTATGGAAAGAGGAGGGAAATTGTGTGTGTGTATATTCTATTTCATCTACTCTTTAATCTGGGCTAACTTTTTGATTACATTGGCTAACAGATACAACAGAAGCATTATTGGGGAATTGCTAAGCCTAGACCTTAAAATATGTAAACATTTCTGTTCTTGCTTTTGGAATCTGTGGTCCCATTCTTAGCAATGTCAAGAAAGACCATGAGAATTGATTTGTTATGTAGAATAATTATAAGAAATAATATGTGAAATTATTTTTAATTTATAAATACTACATGTTTTATCAGTTTAAATATTGGATAGTCATTAATCAGTTATGAAATCAAATAAAATTATTTTGCAAATTGGTAAAGCAAATGTACCTACCTTATAGAACAGAAATAGAAATTCCTGAAATATTGTAACAACTTCTTCATAGCTACTACAATATTAAAGTAAATAAAATATACTTTATTTATTTTTTATTTTTAATTTAATTTATTTAAAGTAAATAAAATACCATTAAATAAAACTTTTAAATATAAATTAATTTTTTGGTAATAAAGGGAGATTGGCAGTCTATTCAGTATGGATAATTTATATTTACCATATGAGTTCATTAAGAATATTCTCAAGATCTTGATAATATTGCTTCCTATTTTTATATCATTTAAATACATAATTGGTAAAAAATATTTCCACTGAATGAAAAACAAAACCTATTTCAGAAAACTCAGAGATAAATAAATGTAACAAAATATCAACCATAATACCTATACTTATTTGTGATAAAATTTCCATCATAGAAACATTTTTAGTACATTGTTTCATTCAAGATGGGTAAAAGATCTAAATATAAGGCATGAAACAATAAAAATCCTCAAAGAAAATGTGGGGAAAACACTTGATGATATAAACCTGGGGAAAGATTTTATGAAGAAGACTTTCAGGGCAATTGCAACAACAACAAAAATAAACAAATGGGAGTTAATTAGAATGAAAAGTTTCTGTACAGCTAAGGAGACAACAACTAAAGCAAATAGACAATCTGCACAATGAGAAAGGATATTTGCATATTACAAATCAGATAAAAGCTTGATAACTAGGATCTACAGAGAACTCAAATCAATCAACATAAAAAGAGCCAACAATCTTGTATATCACTGGGCAAGAGAAATGAATAGAACCCTCTCTAAAGAAGATAGATGAGTGGCTAACAAGCCTACAAAAAAAATGCTCTTCATCCCTAATTATCAAGAAATACATTGGCCCGGGGAAAGACTTCATGAAGAAGACTGCCATGGCAATTGCGACAACAACAAAAATAAACAAATGGGGCTTCATTAAACTGAAAAGCTTCTGTACAGCTAAGGAGACAATAACCAAAGCAAAGAGACATCCTACACAATGGGAAAGGATATTTGCATATTTTCAATCAGACAAAAGCTTGAAAACTAGGATCTATAGAGAACTCAAATTAATCCACATGAAAAAAGACAACAATCCCTTATATCAATGGGCAAGAGACATGAATAGAACTTTCTCTAAAGATGACAGATGAATGGCTAACAAACACATGAAAAAATGTTCATCAGCTCTATATATTAGAGAAATGCAAATCAAAATAACCCTGAGATATCATTTAACCCCAGTGAGAATGGCCCACATCACAAAATCTCAAAACTGCAGATGCTGGCGTGGATGTGGAGAGAAGGGAACACACTTTTACACTGCTGGTGGGACTGCAAACTAGTACAACCTTTGTGGAAGGAAGTATGGAGAAACCTCAAAGCACTCAACCTAGACCTCCCATTTGATCCTGCAATCCCATTACTGGGCATCTACCCAGAAGGAAAGAAATCCTTTTATCATAAGGACACTTGTACTAGACTGTTTATGGCAGCTCAATTTACAATCGCCAAAATGTGGAAACAGCCTAAATGCCCACCAAGCCAGGAATGGATTAACAAGCTGTGGTATATGTATACCATGGAATACTATTCAGCTATTAAAAAAAATGGAGACTTTACATCCTTCGTATTAACCTGGATGGACGTGGAAGACATTATTCTTAGTAAAGCATCACAAGAATGGAGAAGCATGAATCCTATGTACTCAATTTTGATATGAGGACAATTAATGACAATTATGGTTATGGGGGGGAAACAGAAAGAGGGAAGGAGGGAGGTGGGTGGGGCCTTGTTGTGTGTCACACTTTATGGGGGCAAGACATGATTGCAAGAGGGACTCTATCTAACAATTGCAATCAGTGTAACCTGGCTTATTGTACCCTCAATGAATCCCCAACAATGAAAAAAATAAATAAATAAATACAAATAAAAACAACCCTGAGATATCAACTAACCCCAGTGAGAATGTTCCACATCACAAAATCTCAAAACAGCAGATGCTGAGGTGGATGTGGAAAGAAGGTAACATTTTTACACTCCTGGTGGTACTGCAAAGTAATACATCCTCTTTGGAAAGAAGTATGGGGAATCCTCAGAGAACTCAAATTAGCTTCTCCCATTTGACCCTGAGATTCCTTTACTAGGCATCTACCCAGAAGAAGAAAAGTAAATTTACCATAAGGACATTTGCACTACACTGTATTGCAGCTCAATTTGCAGTCACCAAAATGTGGAAATGGCCTAAATGCCCACCAAGCCAGGAATGGATTATCAAGCTGTGGTATAGGTTACCATGGAAGACTATCAGCCACTAAAAAAATTGGAAATAGAGCTTTATATCTTTTGTATTAACCTGGATGGATGTGGAACACATCACAAGAATGGAGAAGCAAGAATCCTATACAATCGGGTGGCACCTGTGGCTCAGTGGGTAGGGCACTGGCCCCATATACTGAGGGTTGTGGGTTCAAACCCAGCCTCAGCCAAACTGCAACAAAAACATAGCCGGGCTTTGAGCTGGGTGCCTATAGTCCCAGCTACTCAGGAGGCAGAGGCAGGAGAATTGCCTAAGCCCAGGAGTTGTAATTTGCTGTGAGCTGTGTGATGCCACAGCACTCTACTGAGGGCAATAAAGTGAGACTCTGTCTCTACAAATAAAAAAAAAAAATAATAATAATAATCCTATGTACTCAATTTTGATATGAGGACAACTGATGACCTAGTACAGAGTGGGGGGATAAGGGGAAGGGGGTGCAAGAAGAGGAAAGAGGGGGTGAGGTATCATGGGGGGTGACATACCTCTTGGTGGTGTCACATAAGGGGGACATAAGGAAGACTTTACCTAACCAATGCAATCAGTGTAACCTAAAGAGTTAAGAAAAAAAAGAAAACAAATGTTAATTTTTTTTTTTTTTCTTGCCTCAGCCTCCTGAGTAGCTGGGACTACAGGCACACACCACAATGCCCAGCTATATTTTTGTTGCAGTTTGGCTGGGGCCAGGTTTGAACCCGCCACCCTCGGTATATGGGGCTAGCACCCTACCTACAAATGTTAATTTTAGAGAAAAATATTAATTATTATTTTATATTGGTACTAATTCTAACCTTTATTTCTCAATTTCTACAAACATAGTCCTAGTTTGAATATTATTTGGAAAGGATATTTCATCAGTTTTTTTAAGGAATGCTGGATTCATTGCCATTTCTGAGGTGAGCAATATTTTTGACATCATCTTACAATTTTATAGAGCAATATAATTTCATTTTTACAAACTTTTATCAGTAATATGTGAACAGGTCTTTTGAAAAGCTTGACACCCAAAGTACCACCAGGCTTATTAATACTCTCAATTAACGTGAATGGTTTAAATTTCAATAATCTCAATTAATGTGAATGGCTTAAATTGTCCACTAAAGAGGCACAGGTTGGCTGACTGGATACAAAAACTAGGGCCAGATATCTGATGCACATAAGAATCTCATCTTATCTTACAGGATAAATATAGACTCAGGGTGAAGGGATGGACATCTATAATTCAGGCAAACAGAAAACGAAAAAGCAGGGGTTGCAATTTTAGTTTATTTATTTATTTTTTTCCAGTTTTTGGCCAAGGCCAGGTTTGAACACAGCACCTCTGGTATATGGGGCCCATTCCCTACTCCTTGAGACACAGGTGACACCCAGAGGGTTGCAATTTTATTTGCAGATATATTGGGCTTTAAACCAACAAAAGTAAGAAAAGACAATAATGATCACTTCATATTTGTTAAGGGAAACACTCAACATGATGAGATATCAATTATTAACATTTATTCACTCAGCCAAAATGCTCAAGTTTTAACCAAGACCCTAAGAGACATGAACAATTTGATATCTTCCAGCATGATAATAGTCAGAGATTTTAATACCCTTTCAGCAGTGTTGGATAGATCTTCCAGGAAGAAACTAAGCAAAGAAATTTTGGACTTAAATTTCACCATACAACAATTGAATTTAATAGACATCTACAGAAGATTTCATCCTAATAAAATTGAATACCCATTCTTCTCATCAGCTCATGAAACATCCCCCAAAATTGATCATATCTTAGGTCACAAGGCTAACCTCAGAAAATTTAAAAGAATAGAAATTATTCTGTGTACTTTCTCAGATCATCATGGAATAAAAGTTGAGCTTACCAATAACAAGAATCTACATATTCATACAAAGACATGGAAACTAAATAACCATTAGCTGAAAGATAGCTGGGTCAAAGATGAGATTAAGAAGGAAATTACCAAGTTTTTGGAACAGAATGATAATGAAGACACAGATGATAAGGACCTCTGGGATATTGCAAAGGCAGTTCTAACAGGAAAATTTATAGAGCTGCAAGCCTTCCTTAAGAGAACGGAAAGAGAGGACGTGAACAACTTAGCAGGACATCTCAAGCAACTAGAAAAGAAAGAACACTCCAAACTCAAACCCAGCAGAACAAAAGAAATAACTAAAATTAGAGCTGAATTAAATGAAATTGAAAACAAAAGAATTATTCAGAAGATCAATGAATTCAAAAATTGATTCTTTGAAAAGTCTAATAAAATTGATAAACCCTTGCCTAGACTAACCAGAAATAGAAAATTAAAATCCCTAATTTCATCAATCAGAAAAGACAAAGGTGAAATAACAACAGATGCCTCAGAAATTCAAAAAATTCTTAATGAATACTACAAAAAAACTCTATTCTCAGAAATATGAAAATCTGAAAGAAATTGACCAATACTTAGAAGCATGCCACTTTCCTAGACTTACCCAGAAATAATCAGAAATGTTGAACAGACCAATGTAAAGTACTGAAATGGTACCAACTATACAAAATCTCCCAAAAAAGAAGAGTCCAGGACCAGACAGCTTCACATCAGAATTCTACTAAATCTTTAAAGAGGAACTAGTACCTATATTACATAAACTTTTCCAAAGCATAGAAAAAGAAAGAATACTTCCCAACACATTCTATGAAGTAAATATCATCCTGATCCCCAAAGCAGGAAAAGACCCAACAAGAAAAGAAAATTATAGACCAATATATTTAATGAACATAGATGTAAAAATATTCAATAAGATCCTAGCAAACAGAATTCAGCATCACATCAAAGAAATTATACACTATGACCAAGTGGGTTATATCCTAGGGTCTCAAGGATGGTTCAATATACATAAATCTATAAATATAATACATCACATAAACAAAATAAAAAACAAAGACCATATGATTCTCTCAATCAATACTGAAGGAGCTTTTGATAACATCCAGCATCCTTTTATGATCAGAACACTTGAAAATGTAGGTATAGAAGGGATATTTCTTAAACTGATAGAGGCTATCTACAGCAAACCCATGGCCAAAATCATATTGAATGGAGTTAAATTGAAATCATTTCCACTCAGATCAGGAACCAGATAAGGTTGCCCCTTGTCTCCACTGCTTTGTAACATTTTAAAGGAAGTCTTAGCCATTGCAGTCAGACAAGAAAAGGCAATCAAGAGTATCCAAATAGAAACAGAGGAGATCACACTTTCACTCTTTGCAGATGATATGATTGTATATCTGGAAAACACCAGGAATTCTACTACAAAACTCTTGAAGTGATCAAGGAATACAGCAGCATCTCAGGTTACAAAATCAATACTCAGAATCTGTAGCCTTTATATATACCAACAATAGTCAGGCTGAAAAAAAAAAAAAGAAAAAAAAACAGTCAAGGACTCTATTCCTTTTACAGTAGTGCCAAAGAAAATGAAATATTTGGGAGTTTACCTAACAAAGGACGTGAAAGATCTCTATAAAGAGAACTATGAAACTCTGAGAAAAGAAATAGCTGAAGATGTTAACAAATGGAAAAACATTCCATACTCATGGCTGGGAAGAATCAACATTGTTAAAATGTCCGTATTACCGAAAAAGCAATATACAATTTTAATGCAATCCCTATTAAAGTACCACTGTCATACATTAAAGACCTCAAAAAATTAATACTTCATTTTATATGGAATTAGAAAAAAACTTGATTAGCTAAGACATAACTCAGAAATAAAAAAAAAATCAGGAGGAATCATGCTACCAGACCTGAGACTATCCTATAAATCGATAGTGATCAAAACAGCATGGTACTGGCACAAAAACAGAGAGGTAGATATATGGAACAGAATAGAGAATCAAGAGATGAACCCAGCTACTTACCGTCATTTGATCTTTGATAAGCCAGTCAAGAACATTCAGTGGGGAAATGACTCCCTATTTGACAAATGGTGCTGGATGAAATGGCTGGTGACCCGTAGAGACTGAAACTAACCCCACACCTTTCACCATTAACAAAGATGCTTACTGGATAAAGATTTAAACTTGAGACATGAAACTAGGATAAAAGATTTAAATTTAAGACATGAAACTATAAAAATACTAGAGGAAAATGCAGAGAAAACAGTTGAGTAACTCTGCCTGGGATAAGATTTTATGAGGAGGACCCCTTAGGGAATTGAAGCAACACCAAAAATACATTGCTGGGACCTGATAAAACTAAAAAGCTTCTGCACAGCCGAGAACACAGTAAGAAAAGCAAGCAGATAGCTCTCAGAATGGGAGAATATATTTGCAGGTTGTATCTCTGACAAAGGTTCAATAACCAAAATTCACAGAGAATTCAAATGTATTAGCAAGAAAAGAACAAGTGATCCTATTTCAGTATGGGCAAGGGACTTGAATAGAAACTTCTCTGAAGAAGACAGGTGCCCAGCTGATAGACACATGAAAAAAATGCTCATGATCCTTAATCATCAGAGAAATGCAAATCAAAACCACTTTGAGATATCATCTAACTCCAGAAAGATTAGCCCACATCAAAAAATTCCAAAACCTGAGATGTTGGTGTGGATGTGGAGAAAAGGGAACACTTCTGCACTGCTGGTGGAATGCAACCTAATATGTTCCTTTTGGAAAGATGCTTGGAGATCACTTAGAGATCTAAAAATATACCTGCCATTCAGTCCTTCAATTCCTCTACTGGGTACATATCCAGAAGACCAAAAATCACATTATAACAAAGATATTTGTACCAGAATGTTTATTGCAGCCCAATTCATAATTGCTAAGTCATGGAAGAAGCCCAAGTGCCCATTGACCCATGAATGGATTAATAAATTGTGGCATATGTACACCATGGAATATTATGCAGCCTTAAAGAAAGATGGAGACTTTACCTCTTTTATGTTTACCTGGATGGAGCTGGAACATATTCTTCTTAAGAAAGTAACTCAAGAATGGAAGAAAAAACATCCAATGTAATCAGCCCTACTTTGACACCAGTTTATAAGCACCCATACTTCCATATGCATGCTACACCCCAACTATAGTCCAGAATGAAGGGAAAGGAGGGATGAAGGAGGATGGATGGAGGGAGGGTGATTGGTGGGACCATACCTATGGTGCATTTTACAAGGATACACATTAAATCTACTAAGTATAGAATTTAAATGTCTTAAGACAATAACTAAGAAAATGTGCTGAAGGCTATGTTAACCAGTTTGATTAAAGTATTTCAAATTATATATAAAACCAGCACATTGTACTCCATAATTGCATCAATGTGCACAGCTATGATTTAATATAAATAAATAAATAAATAAATAAAGCAGGATTTGGTAAACTAAAAAAAAAAAAAAGAAGCAAAACTTGTTCCTAGAATTATTCCTTCAGAATCAGAGAAGAAACACAAAGAAACAAAATTTCCATGTGTAGATTTCCATGTGTCTGGAGCCATGCACATTTTATCCACAGATCACTGTATTTCTGTGCCAGAAGTGAAAATATATATCAACGCTTTTAATTTAAAATTTGTGAGAAAATTTTTAAGAGAATCAAACATTTTATTAAGTAATACAAATGTCATTCATTTTACCTAGCATAAACTTGGATGATTATAGAGGCAGGAATGGCATGAAGAAATCTGGAAAAGGAACATGCAAGAATTTCTGAACAATTAAATGCCAATGTAATCAATTCGATAGTAAATATCATCAAACATAATATTTACTTGACTATCATATATTCATGTAACAAAGAAAACAGAAAACAAAAATTGATAATGGGGAAGGTGTAACAAAGATAAGAATAGTTTTCTCTAACAAGTACTGAGAAAAATACTCAAGTTCAAATAATTATAATTAAAATGAACACAGGGAGAAATTAGGCTAGTTATGTAAAAAATGGCATTTCTGTTAACTGAGCTGTGTGTGCTTTTACTCTTTTATAAACATTGGCTACAGTATTGAGCCAGAATATGAGCTTACAAGTTATAAAAATTTAGGTGGTGACATTAGCCATATTTTAAAGGTAAATTAAGAATAAAACATATAAAAACTCAAGAGATTAGAACATCATATAAATAGACATGTCCTAATAATGATGAAATGGTACAACTTATGAAGAATTAACAGCAGGAGGTAGTGGCATGTGAGAGCTGGAATGAGTTGGCATCTCTGCTCTTCTACAAGAGCTTGGGTTCCTTAAAATCATTAAATATCAGGAAATGTAACAAATTTATATGATAATTTTAAAACAGTAGTAGATTAATTTCAAAATAGCCCCAATATATTGCTTCCCTTTGTTGCTGTCTTTTGCAAATTGTCTCTACATAATGCTCTAAAATGCTTTGTTATAGATCTAACCAGCAGAGAGAAATAATTTCTATATCCTTTTGAATGTAGGTAGCCTATGTGATTTAATGTGGGCAATAAAAAGAGGTGAAAACACAAGTGTAAGAGATGTGAGCTTAGGGCTGAGAGGGGTTTTCTCTGGGAACCATATGCCCATATGTGCACTGCACAAGCTGGGGATACCACGGTAGAAGATAGTAGACAATATTAGCCAATCCACATCAATCTGGCTCACAATTACAAAAAGAAACACATTCAAAATTAGTAGATCTGACTTCTCCTACATCTGACTGTAGAAGCATGACTGTACAAATAAATACCTACTAATAATAAACACCTAGCTGACCCAAACACTCAAACACTGACCTTTAAGTCTCTGGGTTGCAGGGTTGTTTGCTAATCCTGTGGCCCCCAAACCCCAGACCATGGACCATAATAATGGTTGGTGGGCTGTTAGGAAATGGGCCACAGCAGGAGGTAAGCAGCAGGTGAACTCCTGAAGCTTCATTTGTATTTGCAGCCATGGCCCATCACTTGCTCACGTCACTACCTGAGCTCACTCCTTGTCACATCAGCAGCAAAATTAGGTCCTCACAGAAGCATAGGCCCTGTTGTGAACTGCTCATGTCAAGGATCTCGCTTATGTGTCCCTTATGAGAACATAATGCTCCCACTCCCAGCTGTGGAAAATTTTCTTCTGTAAAACTGGACCATAGTGACAAAATTATTGGTGACTGCTGTGCTAAACAGCGGTATTATTGAGAAATAGATAATTAATATATGACATGGAATATTTCTCTCCTATTTAAAGTCATATTTAATTATTAAAAACATTCTACACTTCATATGGAACCAGAAGAAACCCTGGTTAGCTAAAGCAACCTTAAGCAAAAAGGACAAATCAGGACGCATCACTTGAACAGATGCTCTGTAAGCTCTACTACAGGACTAAATTAACCAAAACAACCTGATACTGGCACAAGAACAGAGACATACAACAATGGATCAGAACAGAAAGCCCCGTTACAAAACCATCTTCAAGTTGATATAAGATCTTTGATAAAGGAGACAGTAACATATACTGGGAAATTTATGCCTACTTAATAAACAGTGCTGGGAAATTAGCCACATGTAAAAACTAAAACAGGACTCACATCTCTCACCACTCACAAGAATTAATTCATGATGGATAACAGACTTAAAATCTAAGGCAAGAAACAATAAGAATTCTAGAAGAAAATGTAAGAACAGACTCTTACAGACATCAGCCTGGGCAAAGAATTTATGAAGAATACCTCAAAGGTAATCCTTCAACAACAATAAAAAAATTAACAAATAAGACCTCGTTAAATTCAACAAGTTTCTGTACATCCAAGAAAATGATCAATAGACACAAAAGACAAGCTTCAGAATCAAAGAAAATGCACACTATATATCCAGTAAAAAGCTGATAACCAAAATCTATGAGGAGCTCAAACAAATCAGCAAGAAAAATATCAAACAGTGGCATAAAAACATGGCCAAAAGACATGAAGAGAAGCTTTCAAATGAAGATGAACTTATGGCAAATAAACATGAAAAATGCAAAGAAGCTCAATATCTTTAATTTCGGGGAAATGCAAATCAAAACCTCAGCAAAGTATCACCTAATTCCAGTGAGAATGACTTTTATAAAAAAACATTTCAAAACAACAGATGCCAGTGTGGATGTGGAGAGAAAGGAACACTTAAACAAGGCTGGAGGGACTGCCAACTAGTACAACCTCTGTTGTACTCTGTCGTATCTCAAAGAAGAGTAGACCTATCATTTCATCCAGAAATCCTTCTATTGGACATTTATGCAAAGGAAAACAGAAGTCATTTTATTAAAAAAGACATGTGTGCATTCAAATGTTTATTTCAGCACAATTCACAATCACAGAGATGTGGAACCAACGAATGCAATTTGTCTATCCTGTTGACAATTAGTTATAACTCTGTCAATAATGGAGAGTATATCATTATTGCTACCACCTTTCCTTCTCTGGGTTTCTTTATTCTTCATGCCCCAATCCTGAACAGAACAGACTATATTTCCAGTGGTTTCTCTTCAGTGAGGAAAATTCTAATGGATTATTACCTAAATCTTTGCATGTTCTTTAATTCACATAGCAAAAATGTAGACCATTAAAACCGTTGTACTTTCTGCTATTGTTATCAAATTAGTTCAACGAACTCTCCACTGTAAGAAAAGATCCAACATTTTGGTAATAATCGGTGGTTGATTATTTCAGAAGTCTCTCTCTTTCAGGACATTCTGATGGTCCTGCCTTCTCTTCATGTCTTCCTATGTTGTTTACACATTACTTTGGAAGGGGAGAAAATTTCCTCTGAGAATTAGCTATACCTGCTTGCTATCTTGAAGATAACTTGTCAATAATTTTTAAGTGTTGTTTTTAAGTTGATTTTTTTTTACTAAATATGTTGTTCTCTTTATTTTAGGAATAATACTGAAGAAAATATAACAATTAAGATGCTGATGCTGACATCATGTGTCAATTTGTGAACTGTGCTTTAAAGATCTATCCTCTAATACAACCTTTTGGGAAGCTATTATGCAGAATTTTCAAAGAACTTAAATTAGACCTCCCATTTGATCTTGCAATCTCATTACTAGGTATCTAGCCAGAGGGGGAAAAAAATAATTTTATCATAAGGTCATTTGCACAAGACTATTTATCACAGCTCAATTTACAATTGCCAAAATGTGGAGACCACCTAAATACCCACAAATCAAAGAATGAATTAACAAGCTGTGGTATGTGTATATCACATATACCACATGTATGGAAAACTATTCAGCCACTAAAAAAGATGGAGACTTTTTTTTTTTTTTTATTGTTGGGGATTCATTGAGGGTACAATAAGCCAGTTACACTGATTGCAATTGTTAGGTAAAGTCCCTCTTGCAATCATGTCTTGCCCCCATAAAGTGTGACACACACCAAGGCCCCACCCTCCTCCCTCCATCCCTCTTTCTGCTTCCCCCCTCATAAACTTAATTGTCATTAATTGTCCTCATATCAAGATTGAGTACATAGGATTCATGCTTCTCCATTTTTGTGATGCTTTACTAAGAATAATGTCTTCCACTCCATCCAGGTTAATACGAAGGATGTAAAGTCTCCATTTTTTTTAATAGCTGAATAGTATTCCATGGTATACATATAGCACAGCTTGTTAATCCATTCCTGGGTTGGTGGGCATTTAGGCTGTTTCCACATTTTGGCAATGGTAAATTGAGCTGCCATAAACAGTCTAGTACAATTGTCCTTATGATAAAAGGATTTTTTTCCTTCTGGGTAGATGCCCAGTAATGGGATTGCAGGATCGAATGGGAGGTCTAGGTTGAGTGCTTTGAGTTTCTCCATACTTCCTTCCAGAAAGGTTGTACTAGTTTGCAGTCCCACCAGCAGTGTAAAAGTGTTCCCTTCTCTCCACATCCATGCCAGCATCTGCAGTTTTGAGATTTTGTGATGTGGGCCATTCTCACTGGGGTTAGATGATATCTCAGGGTTGTTTTGATTTGCATTTCTCTAATATATAGAGATGATGAACATTTTTTCATATGTTTGTTAGCCATTCGTCTGTCATTTTTAGAGAAAGTTCTATTCATGTCTCTTGCCCATTGATATAAGGGATTGTTGGCTTTTTTCATGTGGATTAATTTGAGTTCTCTATAGATCCTGGTTATCAAGGTTTTGTCTGATTGAAAATATGCAAATATCCTTTCCCATTGTGTAGGTTGTCTCTTTGCTTTGGTTATTGTGTCCTTAGCTGTACAGAAGCTTTTCAGTTTAATGAAGTCAAATTTGTTTATTTTTGTTGTAGTTGCAATTGCCATGGCAGTCTTCTTCATGAAGTCTTCCCCCAGGCCAATATCTTCCAGTGTTTTTCCTATGCTTTCTTTGAGGATTTTTATTGTTTCATGCCTTAAATTTAAGTCCTTTATCCATCTTGAATCAATTTTTGTGAGTGGGGAAAGGTGTGGGTCCAGTTTCAGTCTTTTACATGTAGACATTCAGTTCTCCCAACACCATTTATTGATTAGGGAGTCTTTCCCTCAAGGTAAGTTCTTGTTTGGTTTATCAAAGATTAGGTGGTTGTAAGATGTTAGTTTCATTTCTTGGTGTTCAATTCGATTCCAAGTGTCTATGTCTCTGTTTTTGTGCCAGTACCATGCTGTCTTGAGCAGTATGGCTTTGTAGTACAGACTAAAATCTGGTATGCTGATGCCCCCAGCTTTATTTTTGTTACTAAAAACTGCCTTAGCTATACGGGGTTTTTTCCGGTTCCATACAAAACGCAGAATCATTTTTTCCAAATCTTGAAAGTACGATATAGGTACTTTGATAGGAATGGCATTGAATAGGTAGATAGCTTTGGGAAGTATAGACATTTTAACAATGTTGATTCTTCCCATCCATGAGCATGGTATGTTCTTCCATTTGTTAATATCCTCTGCTATTTCCTTTCTGAGGATTTCATAGTTTTCTTTATAGAGATCTTTCACCTCCTTCGTTAGGTATATTCCTAGGTATTTCATTTTCTTTGAAACTATGGTGAAGGGAGTTGTGTCCTTAATTAGCTTCTCATCTTGACTGTTATTGGTGTATATAAAGGCTACTGACTTGTGGACATTGATTTTATATCCTGAAACATTGCTGTATTTTTTGATGACTTCAAGGAGTCTTGTGGTAGAGTCTTTGGGGTTCTCTAAGTATAAGATCATGTCGTCAGCAAAGAGGGAGAGTTTGACCTCCTCTGCTCCCATTTGGATTCCCTTTATTTTCTTGTCTTGCCTAATTGTATTGGCTAGAACTTCCAGCACTACGTTGAATAGTAAAGGTGACAGAGGACAACCTTGTCTGGTTCCAGTTCTAAGAGGAAAAGCTTTCAGTTTTACTCCATTCAGTAAAATATTGGCTGTGGGTTTGTCATAGATAGCTTCAATCAGTTTTAGAAATGTGCCACCTATGCCTATACTCTTCAGAGTTCTAATTAGAAAAGGATGCTGGATTTTATCAAATGCTTTTTCTGCATCTATTGAGAGGATCATGTGATCTTTATTTTTGCCTCTGTTAATATGGTGGATAACGTTTACAGACTTGCGTATGTTAAACCAGCCTTGCATCCCTGGGATGAAGCCTACTTGATCATGATGAATGACTTTTTTGATGATAAGCTGTAATCTATTGGCTAGGATTTTGTTGAGAATTTTTGCGTCTATGTTCATGAGTGAGATTGGTCTGAAATTCTCCTTTTTGTTTGAGTCTTTTCCTGGTTTTGGTATCAGGGTGATGTTTGCTTCATAGAATGTGTTGGGGAAGATTCCTTCTTCCTCAGTTTTTTGGAATAATTTCTGCAGTTCAGGAATAAGCTCTTCCTTGAAGGTTTGATAGAATTCTGGAGTGAAGCCATCTGGAGCAGGGCATTTTTTAGTTGGAAGCTTTTTTATTGTTTCTTTGATCTCAGTGCTTGAAATTGGTCTGTTCGGGAGGTCTATTTCATCCTGGCTAAGTTTAGGGAGAGGGTGTGATTCCAAATATTGATCCATTTCCTTCACATTGTCAAATTTCTGGGCATAGAGTTTCTGGTAGTATTCAGAGATGATCTCTTGTATCTCTGTGGGATCAGTTGTTATTTCCCCTGTATCGTTTCTGATTGAGGTTATTAGAGATTTTACTTTTCTATTTCTAGTTAGTCTGGCTAATGGTTTATCTATTTTATTTATTTTTTCAAAAAACCAACTCCTTGTGTCATTAATTTTCTGAATGATTCTTTTGTTTTCAATTTCATTGATCTCTGATTTGATTTTGGATATTTCTTTTCTTCTACTGAGTTTAGGCTTAGATTGTTCTTCTTTTTCCAATTCCATAAGATCTCTTGTGAGATTGTTGATGTGCTCTCTTTCTGTTTTTCGAATGTAGGCATCTAAAGCGATGAATTTTCCTCTCAAAAATGCTTTTGCATTATCCCACAGGTTTTGGTAGCTTGTGTCTTCATTGTTGTTATGCTGAAGGAAGTTAATGATTTCCTGTTTTATTTCTTCCTTCACCCATCTGTTATTCAACAGAAGATTGTTTAATTTCCATGCCTTTGGGTGGGCTTGAGCATTTTTGTTAGAGTTGAGTTCCACCTTTAGTGCCTTATGGTCTGAAAAGATACAAGGTAAAATTTCAATTCTTTTGATTCTGTTGATATTTGTTTTGTGTCCCAGGATATGATCAATTTTGGAGAATGTTCCATGGGGTGATGAGAAGAATGTATATTCTTTATCTTTGGGGTGGAGTGTTCTATATGCATCTATCAAGCATAGTTGTTCTAGGGTCTCATTTAAATCTCTTACATCTTTGTTTAATTTCTGTTTAGAGGATCTGTCCAGCTCTGTAAGAGGTGTGTTAAAGTCCCCTGTTATGATGGTATTATCAGATATCATATTGCTCAGACTGAGTAAGGTGTGCTTCAGGAATCTGGGAGCATTTAAATTGGGTGCATAAATATTTAGAGTGCAAATGTCTTCTTGTTGTAGTTTTCCCTTGACCAATATAAAGTGACCATCTTTGTCTTTTTTTACTTTAGTTGCTTTAAATCCACATGTATCTGAAAATAAGATTGCAACTCCTCTTTTCTTCTGAATTCCGTTTGCCTGAAAAATTGTCTTCCAACCCTTGACTCGGAGCTTTAATTTGTCTTTTCAGGCCAGGTGTGTTTCTTGCAGACAGCAAATGGATGGCTTGTGTTTTTTAATCCAGTCAGCCAATCTATGTCTCTTCAGTGGGGAATTCAAGCCATTAACATTTATTGAGATAATTGATAAGTGTGGTAGTATTCTATTCGTCTTATTTGGTGAGAGTCCATTGCTTAGTTTTATCTTTTGCATCAGTGTGGAGGTTAGGTTCTGTCCTTTGATTTCTGAGTTCTTACTTTGCTGCTGATCCATTGTGGTGGTCAGTGTGCAGAACAGGTTGAAGTATTTCCTGTAGAGCTGGTCTTGTTGTGGCGAATTTCCTCAATGTTTGTATATCCGTAAATGATTTGATTTCTCCGTCAATTTTGAAGCTTAGCTTAGCAGGGTACAGAATTCTGGGCTGAAAATTGTTCTGTTTAAGTCGATTAAAGGTAGATGACCATTGTCTTCTTGCTTGGAAAGTTTCATTAGAGAAGTCTGCGGTCACTCTGATGGATTTGCCCCTGTAGGTCAACTGGCGCTTACTCCTGGCAGCTTGCAGAATCTTTTCTTTTGTCTTGACTTTGGACAGGTTCATCACAATGTGTCTTGGAGAAGCTCGGTTAGAGTTGAGGCGACCTGGGGTCCGATATCCCTCTGAAAGCAGTGTGTCAGAATCTTTGGTGATGTTTGGGAAATTTTCTTTTACAATATTCTCTAGTATGGCTTCCATTCCTCTGGGGCATTCTTCTTCCCCTTCTGGAATTCCTGTAACTCGTGTGTTAGAACGCTTCATAAAGTCCCATAATTCTGACAGTGAACGTTCTGCTTTCTCTCTCTTCTTTTCTGCCTCTTTTACTGTCTGAGT
Source organism: Nycticebus coucang (assembly GCF_027406575.1). NCBI lineage: Eukaryota > Metazoa > Chordata > Mammalia > Primates > Lorisidae > Nycticebus > Nycticebus coucang. The sequence goes on along the minus strand of NC_069794.1, from coordinate 41,778,877 downwards.
TATCTCAAGAACTTTGTCTTCTACCTCTGAAATTCTTTCTTCTGCATGGTCTAACCTGTTGCTGATACTTTCCATTGTATCTTTAAGTTCCCTAATTGACTGTTTCAGTTCCTTGAGCTCTGCTATATCCTTTCTATATTCTTCATATCGTTCATCTCTTATTTGATTCTGTTTTTGGATTTCCTTTTGGTTATTTTCCACTTTATTAGCAATTTCCTTCATTGTTTCTATCATTTCTTTCATTGTTTTCAACATGTGTATTCTAAATTCCCTTTCTGTCATTCCTAACATTTCTATACTGGTGGAATCATCTGCAGTAGCTACCTCATGGTCCCTTGGTGGGGTTGTTCTAGACTGGTTCTTCATGTTGCCTGGAGTTTTCTGCTGATTCTTCCTCATGAGTGATTTCTTTTATCTGTTTCCTTGCCCTAATTTTCCTTTCACTTCCTCTTGCTCTTTAAGTTCTTGTGCCTGTGGAGTCAGGGTTACAGGACCAGAAGGGTGAGAAGGTTGAAGAGCAAAAAAAAGGGGATGAAAGAAAGGAGGACCGAGTGATAAGAAAAAAAGAAAGATAGAGAAAGGAGAGGGGGTGGGTATAAGGAATATTGACAAAAAGAAGAGAGGCACAGAAAGAGGGAGACAGGGCAATATAGGTGTACAGTAGGGTACTTTGACACAACCTTAAAAAACCCCCACCTTCTGGGGGTGCCCAGTTGGGTGGTTCCCTTGAGGTCAGCAGCTCTTTGCTAACCTGATCAGACACAGTACCCCACCTCCACCAAGTAAAGAGGAAAGACAAAAATGCTATAAATCAAACCAAAAGAAGCAAACAGAAAACTTTACGGGGATAAAATTGGGTGAAAATCCAAATTATATCAGTAGAAACACTAGCAAAAATGAAGTTGAAGTCATTTAGAAAGGCAGCAATGGGAAATTATAATTAAACTAGGAAAATTGAGAAAGAAAAAGGGATCTGTGTGGAAAAGATTGAAATTAAAAAAAGAAAAGAACATCAGCAATGTCAAAATAAACAAACAAAAAAAAACAACCAAACCAAAAAAAAAAAGAAGAAAAAAATACACCACCAAAAACAAAGCAGGTTGTATATGTTATTGAATATTGTCTGGGCAACACGTGGTCTTCTGGGGTATGAGATGTTAGTCACAGTTCTGATACGACTGGAGGCTGCTGATTTCTCAAACCCCAGCAGGTAGACACCCTAAATCTCTCTTCAGCCTACTTAAAAGGCACTTTGAACTTGTAAACTTGCTGAGCAGAAGCTTTCCCAGCTTTCTCGCTGGAATCGCTGCTGAAGTGGCTATCCACTTACTCAGTGTGCCAAAACCGGTCTCACTCTGCCCCCGAGGGTCAGTGCTGCAAGGTGGCTCAGACCCCACCCTTAGGCTACTTGGTTGCTGGGTTACCAGCTCCCACCCGTTTCTAGCTCTGCGACCCTGAGGGCGGAGCTTGCCAGGGCAGATCACTGACAATGGATCCGTGTGACCCACCGCCAAACACTATTAGCTCCGTCTGGCTCAGCGGCTCAGACTGGGGCCCTAGACAACGGCCAAAGTTCTCCGCACTCCCGCTCAGGCATTCCCCAAGGCAGTTCAACTCAGTGCCAAGTCCAAGGACATCAAAACAGTTCACAGGTAAGGCCTTTCTGGTTTGCAGTCTCGCTGCTACTGAACTTACAGTTGTGGGCGGGTTTAGACAGATTGAACACACGCGACCACTTGCCGGTTTTCCACTGTTTTAGTCCTCCTCTTGGGGTCCAGAAGTCTCTCGCTGACTCCCTGTATCTTCATAGGAGTGATGATAGGCAGATCCCACCAGCCAGAGATGCCTGGAGTCCTATCTCCCCAGACTCACGGTGCCCAGATGCAAGGAAGCTGTTACTCGGCTGCCATCTTGCTCCGCCTCCGGGCTTAAGCAATTCTTAAGCCAAAAAGATGGAGACTTTACATCTTTTTTATTAACCTGGATGAAAGTAGAACACATTATTCTTTTTTTTTTTTATTGTTGGGGATTCATTGAAGGTACAATAAACCAGGTGAACACATTATTCTTAATAAAGTATCACAAGAATGGAGAAGCAAGGATCTAATGTACTGAGTTCTGCTATGAGGACAATTGATGACCTAATACGAGGAGAGGGGAAGGGGAATGAGGGAGTAGAGAGAGGGGAGAAAAAAGGGGGATGCGGGTCACAGTGTATGGCACTCCTCTTGGGGATGGAACACAATTATAAGGGGACAACAAATGCAATCAGTGTAATTTAATTTTTATACCCCCAATGAAGACCCCCCCACCAAAAATAGAGAGCTATCCTAATTTTGTAGAGTGTTATTTCTATTCTTGTTGTATGTTTATTGTGTTATTGAAATATGTAGATAATTATTGCCATGTTTTTAACCTAAACTAATGCTCTCTCTTCCTTTCAAAAACTGCTCATTTAACAGTCTGTCTTTTGTAAGTTGTTCCTGCAGTTATATCTCATATCTCAGTGATCATAAGCTGAATCACCATATGGGGACCAAGCTATGATATTCACAGACCAAAACTCCACATAAACCATGTCAAGATTAATCCTGTTCCACATCCAAAATATATATATAAAAAAAAAACACTGTCCTATATTTGTTTTTTTTCTCATTTGAACCATGGACAATTCCAATCATTGCTACTTCTTTTATGTGACAGTCTTCTATGATATATAGCCCTATGAAAACTGTCTTCTGTTATAAATATCCCCATAAAACACACAGAACTTTATTGGTATTTTGCCAATATTTTCTAATCTATCTCCTCTTGTTTAGACAGATACATATCCCCAGGATATAACACAGTACCTCCATAGAGTAGGAAAAATTACGAATAAATTAACTACTATAAGAAGGAAATATATATATTTCTCATCCAACTTTCTGAATGAACGCAATAAAGAAAGGAATTTTTGCCAACCTTTAGACCTCTTCTGTGCTGGTAAAGAATCTTTAGTATTTCTGAACCTATCCACAGACATGGCAGAATAAAGCTTGTTTAAGAGAGCCAAATTTATATATTGATTAACTTGAGGTTATCATAGATAATTGCTCTTAAATTGCATAACCCCTTCCACTCCTGAACTGAGATTTTTGTCTTTCATATGGCAAACCCACTTAGATTTTTGTCTTTCATGTGGCAAACCCATCATTTCAAAACCATCATATAAAAGACATAGGATGTATAGAGTGTGCATGTGTGTGCACATATATAAAACAAACACTTAGAGAGTCTATTTAGCTTAGCATAACACATGATTTTTTTTTTAATTTATATTTTGCTACAGACCAAATGCACTGTGAAACATTGTTATATTTTCATCTGTTAATAATACCCTTGATATTTTATTGATTTCTATTTGTATATAAACTCTTTCTGTGTTTTCTTCACTGGCAGAAAAAAAAGAGAATCTGGAGTCTGCACTTAACGTGTTCACCATACCCATAAACCAGACTGAATCACCATATGGGGACCACACTATGGTATTCAGGGACCAAGACTCCACATAAACCACGTGTGGGCTGCAGGGTTTGAAACTCTGTATGCTGCACTGTGGATATTTTCAGTAGTAATTTAAATATACAAGGGATTGTATGTGGGGTCCTAGAGCATGTTTGTCAGAGGTTCAAATAAACACAAGTGGCAGGTATATAACAACATACCAAAAACCGCTTTGCTTTCTGAAGTCAGAAATTTCCTTCAGAAACCAGGAACGATAATACATCTTTATTTCATTTTTGAAAGTCCTGGGAGATGGCAGTATCAAAGATTGGTGCTATAAAGCAGTTGTTTTTCTCTGACCTACTATGACTATCACCTTTGCTTGGCCCAGACTAAATGTTTCTCAGTAAAATGGTTGTGGTCTACTCTCAGGGCTATGGCACTGGCACTCCCTTGCCTAGAAAAACTTTCCATACATGCTGCCACGGCACTTCCTGAACTTCTTACAGCTGTCTTCTCATATATCATCACCTCAAAGCTAATCTGAGGTCCATTCTGTCTCCTTTTTCTGTTTGATCATTTATAACTTCCAAAATACTTTATAATTAACTTTTCGTTATAGGTTATAATAGTTTTATAAAGTATTTGCTCTGGAATACTGTTTTTTTTAATTTTGTTTTGTTTTTGCTAATAGCTGGAGTATAAAAAATTTATAAAATAACATCTGGCTGTTTAATAGGCACTTAGTAAATAAGTAGAATATATGTAATGAAGAATCTCACTTTCAAAGTTTACTCTTACGTAAAGCATTAATTCAATTTGCTAACAAATGTTTTGCCCTCTGTTATCATTAAAATGCGAAATAGCACTAGTACAGAATTCTAAAATTATGATTTTTTTATATGTGTATAAATTTGTGGGATACAAGTGCAATGAAATGTACATTGTACCCATTAATTACTTTTCCATCATCCATCCCCTCTCCATCCCCTAAGTCTTCCAGTTCCCCATAGTCCATCATTCCACTCTCTACATTCCTGTCTACTCATTATTTAGTTCCCACTTATGAGTGAACACATGCTATATTTGTCTTTCTGTGTCCAGCTTGTTTCACTTAAGATAATGACCTCCAATTCCATCTATGTTTCTGAAAAAGACATGATTTTGGTCTTTTTTATATCTGAGTAGTTTTCCATTATACATATATACCACATTTCCTTTATGCAACCATCTATTGACAGATGCTTAGGTTGATTCTATATCTCTGCTTTGTGAATACTGCTGAGATAAACATATCAAAGTAGGCATCTTTTGGATATATATATTTCTTTTCTTTTAAGTAGATACCCAATTATGGGAATGCTGGATTGAATGGTAATTCTATTTTTAGTTATTTGAGAAATGTTCATCAATTTTTTTTCATAAAGATTGTGCTAATTTACTTTCCCACCAACCTTGTATAAGAGATCCCATTTCTAGCTGGGTGTTGTGGTGGGCGCCTGTAGTCCCAGCTACTCGGGAGGCTGAGGCAGGAGAATCACCTAAGCCCAGGAGTTGGAGGTTGCTGTGAGCCGTGTGACGCCATGGCACTCTACTGAGGGCCATAAAGTGAAACTCTGTCTCTACAAAAAAAAAAAAAAAAAAAAAAAAGAGAGATCCCATTTCTCTACATCTTTACCAACATCTATTTTTTCCCTTTCAAAATCTTTTTAATAACAGTCATTCTAACAGGGATAAGATGATACCTAATTGTGGTTTTGAGAATCAACAGGAAGTAGAATGGAGACTTTACTTCATATAATTTTTTAATAAGCTTTGGTTAGGTGCCCTCTCTCCGCACACACACACACACACACACACAGACACACACACACATTTTTGTAGTCATCTAATATATTTTCTTTGGATTATTTAATCTGTGAGCCACAATCACATTTTGAAATTTAAAAACTATAAACAAAGCATGGAGGACAAGTTTGTCTATGGTGACTTCAAAATAGTTCACATATGGGTAAAAATAAGGAAAAATATAAAATGCATTTTTTAGCATAATGAGCGTGAGGTATATTTGAAATGAAATAAAGGAAAATGTTCCAAAAATAGCGTAAGATAAATTTAGAAATTTATACTTGAGGGAGAAATATTTTAAGATGTGTGACACTGTCATTTTAATTCTGAAAAGAAAGAGTCATTAAAGAAATTGAAGGTAAAGATTCAACAGAATTACAAAATAAATGATGCAGAAAATTCCTTTAAAATGTGAGAAAATGAGTAATGGACTACAAATGCAAGTATTAGCTCCCATCACAAATTCCCTTGTGGGAAAAGTGAAGGAAAATGGTTAGTGTGTATGAGTATGTCCTGCTGTATAACAGCACACAGAATCGAGAGTGTGGCAGCAGGAATTGCTCAGATAGATTATTTCCCTGAGTATGTCATCTTGGTCTTATTGTTGTTATTATTGTATGTGTGTGTTTGTGTGTTTTTATGGTGATTCTAGAGGATTGGAAAGGCTTGAAAGTGCATTTGTATGCTTGGCAAAATAAATTTGAGATGTGAATAAACAATCTGAAATAATTCCCTGATTGCAGAGAGTGTGAGGATTGCTAAAAACTTGAAAAAGTATCTGTGTGATGTGAATATACTGTTTTTATTTTTTTCAAAAACAATGAATTTAGAAATATTCTCTATGTTTTTAAATAAAATCTAGCTTTACTAAATAATGCATAAGATATACAATCAAAATATTGATAGATGTTATTAGTAAAATTTTTCCTCTATGAGAGATTTCAATGCTGGTTCAAAAGGAACTAACTAAAATTTTCAAAACAATAATGTTTGCCGTAATGCTCTACACTAGACCTATTTGAAAACATTGATTACTTTTTAAGATTCAGAATCACTCTCTGAGTTAGAAAATCTATATTTCCATATTACAAATACCCTTTCTTTGTGTCAAAGACAAAGAGCTTGATAATGAATTTGACTAAAAAATATTTTTTAAAAATTAACATTAGAAGATAAAACAGCTAAATAATAATTCTAATTTTTTATTTTTTTATTTTTGGGGATTCATTGAGGGTACAATAAACCAGGTTACACTGATTGCATTTGTTAGGCAAAGTCCCTCTTGCAATTGTGTCTTGCCCGCAAAAGGTGTGGCACACACCAAAGCCCCACCCCCCTCTCTCCTTCCCTCTCTCTGCTCTTCCTTTCCCCACCTCTCCCTCCTTCTTTAACTCTGTGCTCTCCTATCCTCAACCCCAACCATGACCTTAGTTGTCATTAATTGTCCTCATATCAAAATTGAGTACATAGGATTCATGTTTCTCCATTCTTGTGATGCTTTACTAAGAATAATATCTTCCACTTCCATCCAGTTTTTAATACAATGGATGTATAGTCTCCACTTTTTTAATGGTTGAATAGTATTCCATGGTGTACATGTACCACAGCTTGTTAATCCATTCCTGGGTTGGTGGGCATTTAGGCTATTTCCACATTTTGGCGATTGTAAATTGAGCTGCAATAAACAGTCTAGTGCAAGTGTCCTTATGATAAAAGGATTTTTTTCCTTCTGGGTATATGCCCAGTAGTGGCATTGCAGGATCAAATGGGAGGTCTAGCTTGAGTGCTTTGAGGTTTCTCCATACTTCCTTCCACAAAGGTTGTACTAGTTTGCAGTCCCACCAGCAGTGCAAAAGTGTTCCCTTCTCTCCACATCCATGCCAGCATCTACAGTTTTGAGATTTTGTGATGTGGGCCATTCTCGCTGGGGTTAGATGGTATCTCAGAGTGGTTTTGATTTTCATTTCTCTAATAGATAGGGATGATAAACACTTTTTTCATGTGTTAGCCATTCATCTGTCTTCTTTAGAGAAGGTTCTATTTATGTCTCTTGCCCATTGATATATAGGATTGTTGGCTTTTTTTCATGTGGATTAATTTGAATTCTCTATAGATTCTAGTTATCAAGCTTTTGTCTGATTGAAAATATGCAAATATCCTTTCCCATTGTGTAGGTTGTCTCTTTGCTTTGGTTGTTGTCTCCTTAGCTGTACAGAAGCTTTTCAGTTTAATGAAGTCCCATTTGTTTATTTTTGTTGTTGTTGCAATTGCCATGGCAGTCTTCTTCATGAAGTCTTTCCCCAGGCCAATATCTTCCAGTGTTTTTCCTATGCTTTCTTTGAGGATTGTTATTGTTTCATGCCTTAAATTTAAGTCCTTTATCCATCTTGAATCAATTTTTGTGAGTGGAGAAAGGTGTAGGTCCAGTTTCAGTCTTTTACATGTGGATATCCAGTTCTCCTAATACCATTTATTAAATAGGGAGTCTTTCCCCCAAGGTATGTTCTTGTTTGGTTTATCAAAGATTAGGTGGTTGTAAGATGTTAGTTTCATTTCCTGGTTTTCTATTCTATTCCAAGTGTCTATGTCTCTATTTTTGGTGCCATTACCATGCTGTCTTGACCACTATGGCTTTGTAGTACAACCTACAATCAGGTGTGGTGATGCCCCCAGCTTTATTTTTTATTACTAAGAACTGCCTTAGCTTATGGGTCTTTTTCTGGTTCCATACAAAACACAGAATTATTTTTTCCAAATCTTGCAAGTACAATGTTGGTATTTAAATAGGAATGGCATTTAATAGGTAGATTGCTTTGGGAAGTATAGACATTTTAACAATGTTGATTCTTCCCATCCATGAGCATGGTATATTCTTCCATTTGTTAATATCCTCTGCTATTTCCTTTCTGAGGATTTTCTAATGTTCTTTATAGATGTCCTTCACCTCTTTTGTTAGGTATATTCCTAGGTATTTAATTTTCTTTGAAACTATGTTGAAGGGAGTTGTGTTCTTAATTAGCTTCTCAACTTGACTGTTATTGGCATATACAAAGGCTATTGACTTGTGGACGTTGATTTTATCCTGAAACATTACTGTATTTTTTCATGACTTCCAGAAGTCTCGTGGTGAGTCTTTGGGATTCTCTAACTATAAGATCATGTCATCAGCAAAGAGGGAGAGTTTGACCTCCTCTGCTCCCATTTGGATTCCCTTTATTTCCTTGTCTTGCCTAATTGTATTGGCTAGAACTTGCAGCACTATGTTGCATAGTAAAGGTGATAGAGGACAACCTTGTCTGGTTCCAGTTTTAAGAGGAAAAGCTTTTAGTTTTACTCCATTCAGTAAAATATTAGCTGTGGGTTTGTCATAGATATCTGAAATCAGTTTTAGAAATGTGCCTCATATGCCTGTACTCTTCAGTGTTCTAATTAGAAAAGGATGCTGGATTTTATCAAATGCTTTTTCTGCATCTATTGAGAGGACCATATGATCTTTATTTTTGCCTTTGTTAATATGGTAGATAACATTTATGGACTTGCATATGTTAGACCAACCTTGCATCCCTAGGATGAAACCTACTTGATCATGATGTATGTATGACTTTTTTGATGATAAGCTGTAATCTATTGGCTAGGATTTTGTTCAGAATTTTTGCATCTATATTCATGAGTGAAATTGGTCTGAAATTCTTCTTTTTATTTGGGTCTTTTCCTTTTTGGGTATCAGGGTGATGTTTGCTTCATAGAATGTGTTGCAGAAAATTCCTTCCTCCTCAATTTTTTGGAATAATTTCTGAAGTACATGAATAAGCTTTTCCTTGAAGTTTTGATAGAATTCTGGTGTGAAGCCATCTGGACCAGGGCATTTTTTGTTTGAAGCGTTTTTATTGTTTCTTTAATCTCAGTGCTTGAAATTGGTCTGTTCAGGAGCTCTATTTCTTCCTGGCTAAGTCTAGGGAGAATGTGTTATTCCAAATATTGATCCATTTCCTTCACATTGTCAAATTTCTGGGCATAGAGTTTCTGGTAGTATTCAGAGATGATCTCTTGTATCTCTGTGGGATCAGTTGTTATTTCCCCTCTATCATTTCTGATTGGGGTTACTAGAGATTTTCCTTTTCTATTTCTAGTTAGTCTAGCCAAATGTTTATCTATTTTATTTATTTTTTTCAAAAAAACAACTCCTCGTTTGATTAATTATCAGAATGATTCTTTTGTTTTCAATTTCATTGATCTCTGATTTGATTTTGAATTTTTCTTTTCTTCTACTGGGTTTAGTCTTAGATTGTTCTTCTTTTTCCAATTTCATATGATGGCTTGTGAGTTTGTTGATTCACTCTCTTTCTGTTTTTCGAATACAGGCATCTAAAGTGATAAATTTTTCCTCAAAACTGCTTTTGCAGTATCCCACAGGTTTTGGTAGATTGTGTCTTCATTGTTGTTATGCTCAAGGAAGTTAATGATTTCCTGTTTTATTTCTTCCTGCACCCATCTGTCATTCAGTAGAAGGTTGTTTAATTTCTAAGCCTTTGTGTGGGGTTGAATGTTTTTGTTAGAGTTGAGTTCCACCTTTAGTGCCTTATGGTTTGAGAAGATACAAGGTAAAATTTCAATTATTTTGATTCTGTTGAGGTTTGTTTTTTATCCTAGGATATGATCAATTTTGGAGAATGTTCCATGGGGTGATGAGAAGAATGTATATTCTTTTATCTTTGGGATGGAGTGTTCTATATGCATCTATCAAGCACAGTTGTTGTAGGGTCTCATTCAAATCTCTTATATCTTTGTTTAATTTCTGTTTAGAGGATCTGTAAAGCTCTGTAAGAGGAGTGTTACAGTCCTGTTTTTAAGGTATTATTGGATATCATATTGCTCAGACTTAGTAAGGTCTGTTTCAAGAATCTAGGAGCATTTAAGTTGGGTGTATAAATATTTAAAATTGAAACGTATTCTTGTAATTTTTCCTTTGACCAATATAAAGTGACCATCTTTGTGTTTTTTGATTTTAGTTGCTTTAAATCCACATGTATCTGAAAATAAGATTGCAAATCCTCTTTTCTCTGAATTCCATTTGCCTCAAAAATTGTCTTCCAACCCTTGACTCAGAGTTTTAATTTGTCTTTTGTAGCCAGGTGTGTTTCCTGCAGATGGCTTGTGTTTTTTAATCCAGTCAGGCAATCTATGCCTCTTCAGTGGGATGCAAGTTATTAACACTTATTGAGATAATTGATAAGTGTGCTAGTGCATCTATTCATCTTATTTTGTGAGAGTCCATTGCTTAGTTTTATTAGTTCTTACTTTGCTGCTGATACATTGTGATGGTCAGTGTGTAGAACAGGTCGAAGTATTTCTTGTAGAGCTGGTCTTGTTGTGGTGAATTTCCTCAGTTTGTATATCAGTAAATAATTTGATTTCTCCATCAATTTTAAAGCTTAGCTTAGCAGGATATAGAATCCTGGACTGTAAATTCTTCTGTTTAAGTAGATTAAAGGTAGATGACCATTGTCTTCTTGCTTGGAAAGTTTGATTAGAGAAGTCTGCATTCACTCTGATGGATTTGCTCCTGTAGGTCAACTGGTGCTTACTCCTGGCAGCTTTAAGAATTTTTTCTTTTGTCTTGATTTTGGACAGGTTCATCACAATGTGTCTTGGAGAAGCTTGGTTAGAGTTGAGGCAACCTGGGGTCTGACATCCCTCTGAAATGAGTGTCTCAGAATCTTTGGTGATATTTGGGAAATTTTCTTTTATAATATTCTCTAGTATGGCTTCCATTCCCCTGGGGCATTCTTCTTTCCCTCTGGGATTCCTATAACTCGTATGTTGGAACATTTCATAATGTCCCATAATTCTGTCAGTGAATGTTTTGCTTTATCTCTCTTCTTTTCTGCCTCTTTAACTATCTGAGTTATCTCAAGAACTTTGTCCTCTACCTCCAAAATTCTTTCTTCTGCATGGTCTAACCTGTTGCTGATACTTTCTATTGCATCTTTAAGTTCCCAAATTGCTTCAATTCCTTCAGCTCTGTTATATCCTTTCTATATTCTTCATATCATTCATCTCTTATTTGATTCTGTTTTTGGATTTCCTTTTGGTTATTTTCCACTTTATTAGCAGTTTCCTTCATTGTTTCCATCACTTCCTTCATTGTTTTCATCATGTGTATTCTAAATTCTCTTTCTGTCATTCTTAACATTTCTTTATAGGTGAAATCCTCTGCAGTAGCTACCTCATGGTCCCTTGGAGGGGTTGCTCTGGATTGGTTCTTCATGTTGCCAGGAGTTTTCTGCTGATTATTCCTCACGAGTAATTTCTTTTATCTGTTTCCTTACCCTAATTTTCCTTTCACTTCCTCTTGCTCTTTAAGTTGCTATGCCTGTGGACTAGGGTTTCAATGAGTCCTTTTGGTACAGGACCAGAAGGATGAGAAGGTTGAAGAGTAAGAAGGGATAAAAGAAAGAAAGAAAAAAGAAGGAAAGAAAGAAATAAATAAAAGAAAAAAGAGAAAGGAGAGGGGGTGGGTAAAAGGGAATATTGACAAAAAGGAGAGAGGCACAGAAAGAGGGAGACAGAGCAATATAGGTGTACAGTAGGATATTTTGAAACCACCCTGAAAAAAGCCCCAACCTCTGGGGGTGCTGGGTTGGGTGGTCTTCTTGAGGTCAGCAGCTCTTGGCTAGCATGATCGGACACAGTGCCCCATCTCCACCAAGTAGAGAGGAAAGACAGAAATGCTATAAATCCAACCAAAACAAGCAAACAGAAAACTTCTGGGATAAAATTGGGGGAAAAAAAAATAATAGGGGTAGAAACACTAGCAAAATGATGTTCTAATTATTGAAAAAGGCAACAGTGGGAAATTGTATTTAAACTAGAAAAATGGAGAAAGAAAAGAAAGATCTATAGGGAAAAGGTTGAAATTGAAAAACAAAACAACAACAACAACAATAAAAAAACCCAAAGCAAACAAACAAACAAACAAAGCAGTATATATATCTTGTTGAATATTGTCTGGGCAACAGGTGATCTTCGGGGGTATAAGATGTTAATCACAGGGCTGATATGACTGGAGGCCTTTGCTGATTTCTCAAACCCCACAGGGTGTTGACCATAAATCTCTCTTCAGCCCTCTTAAAACACACTTTAAAATCTAAACTTGGCTAAGCAGAAGCTTTCCCAGGAAAGCACTTGTCACTGGGATCACTGCTGAAGTGGCTATCCACTTACCCAGTGTGCCAAAGCAGGTCTCACTCTGCCCCTGAGGGTTAAGTCTGTAAGGCCGCTCAGTCCCCGCCTTTAGGCTACTCAGTCACTAGATTACTAGCTCCTGTCTGATCCTTGCTCTGTGATCCTGAAGGCGGAGGTTGCTGGGGCAGTTCTCTCACAATGGCTCCCTGTGGCCCACAGCCAAACACTATTAGCTCCATCAGGCTCAGCGGCTCCATCTGGGGTCCTAGACAATGCCCAAAGTTCTCCATACTCCTGCCCAAGCTCTCCCAAGGCAGTTCAACTGAGTGTCAAGTCCAAAAACACCAAAAACACCAAAACAGCTCATAAGTTAGGCCATTCCAGTTTGTAGTCTCACTGCTGCTGTACTTACAGCTGCTGGGGGGATTAGATCGAATGAACACATGCAACCACTTGCCAGTTTTCCACTACTTTTGTCCTTCTCTTGGGGTCCAGAAGTCTCTCACTGACTCCCTGTGTCCTCAAAGGGATGATTATAGGCAGATCCCACCAGCCAGAGATGTCTGGAGTTTTGTCTCCCCAGACTCACAGTGCCCAGTTGCAAGGAAGCTGTTACTTGGCCACCATCTTGCTCCAACCTCCAATAATTCTAAATTTTATATGTGTTTTATATAATTTTTCACAAGCTCAAAATTGTCTATAGCAAATTATATAGCATTGTCTTCATTGTGAATCACACAAAACACATACATACTAATGTTCTCATTAAATTGTAGTGTTCTAATAAACAAAGGTTATAAAAAGGAAACTTCTCATATAAACTTTGTTACTTGTATCCTACATATATAGTACTTGGAAGAGTCAAAATTATTCAGGAAAAATATAAACCAATAGCAAGTCTAATTTCTTGTATACTACCCAAATCTCTACCCTCTGTGATTTCAATGAAGATTTTGCTTTATTTCTTATTTCATGTTTAATTAATGTTTAATGTGAATACCATATTTCTCCTTTTTACAGAGAGGAATATCAAAAACAAAGGCATAATAAATCCTTTTTTAAAATGAATCTTTTCCCCAGTTTTAATCCAATGCATTTTCCTAGTTATAAATATTCTTCTTTACAGTTAACATATATTTTAAGCCACTCATTCATTCATTGCCACTCATTATCTGTGGCACTACTAGTTTGATGATATTTCCAACCTCATTTTAGTTTTTCCTGTGATAGAAAGACAGTAGATCACTAAATATGAACAGTATTCTTAAAATCAGCAACAGAATTAGTGATATTTGTCCTCCAGTCTACTTTTTTTTTAATTATCTTTGTGCTAGGCTTTTCTGCTTATTTTATTTGCTATAGCTTGTCCATAAATTTTAGAATGAATAAAGTAGATGGAAATTTATCATTATGAGAAGATAGGAAAACTCTAGTTCTAACAAACAACATTTAAAATAATGATACAATTCCTTAAAAGTCATATTTATAACCTCAGAAGAAAAACAATGCTATCTTAAGGAAGATAAATATTGTCCAACATACTGACAGCAGTAAGATGGGAAGTAAACACATGCATTATACAAACTGATAAATGTAATGACCAGTATTTCCTTATACTGTCTTCAATAAGTCAGCCTTGATTTGCAGCCTCCAGGAATAACATTTCCAAATAAGTAGAGGCCAATTATCATTGACTATTTTGCTATTATTGATAATTAACAGCTACAGAGAGTTTAGGATGCAATTAGGTACTGTGATAAAGACCAGCTAATTGGGTAGCTTCCTAGTATAAGTGATTAAGTGATTACATAAATGATAAGTTGGGTCAAGGTAAAAGAGTGTAGAACTCTGAAGGACTAGATGGTAGCAAATTAAGTATGGGAAATTCTGTGGAAGAAAGTTTCTTAACTTATTTTCAAAACAAGTAAATCTACATAGCAATGAAATTAGTTTATTTACTTTATATTTAATTAGCTGTCCAGTATGTGACAGTCACTGAACAAAGCACTAAGGAAACACTAAGCGTCTGCTCATTGAGTTTCCATTCTAGTAGATGAAATGCAAGTAAATTTACAAGAAGTGCACCCTTTTAAAGTGTTTCTGTGAAGTAGGAAAAATAATCCACTGTCACATAAATTGTCTTAGATAAGAAGGGAGCTGGCAACACTCGAAAGAATGGTCATTAGAACCTAAGGATCTTGAGAAAGAATGTTTCAGGACAGGAGAAGAAAGAGAATTCTTTACGGTGAGGATGAGCTTGACATACTTGAGAAATTAAGACAACTCAAAATGGATGATCTGGAGTAAAGAATATGATAATTAGAGATACTGAGGAAAGAGACCAGAGTAAGATCATGTAGGGGCTCAAGTGTCATCATAATGAACTAATTTTTTATGTTAAATTTATTAAGAAGGCCCTAGGGGATTTTAGACAGAGGAAGGTTGAAATCATATTGACATTTTTATTTATTTATTTATTGTTGCAGTTTTTAGCCGGGGCTGGGTTTGAACCCGCCACCTCTGATATATGGGGCTGGCACCCCTACTCTTTTGCGTCACAGGCAACACTCAAGATTGACATTTTTAGAAAATGTTTTGTGCTATATAATTTATTTGGCATTATTTAAAACTGAATTTTCTAGAAAATGGAAGCTTATTCTCTAAAGTGCCAATCAACACATTTTTATATAGAGAATTTAAGTGAAAATAGCATTTGTTATTATGAGCTTCTAAAGATGATATATTGCATTATAAACATTTTTTTTTACTTCAAAGTCCTTGTTACCCCAAATTATAATATAAAAAGCAAGAGGTGTAAGTTAACAGGAGGTATAATGTACTTAACCAGGAAAGGTAGAAAGGAAAATAAATGGCTTGCAAAGAAAGTAAAGAATATTTTCAAACTTGAACGGACCAATTCATATCAGCACTAGATTTCATACCTCCATCGTTTTATGTGAGATATAATCTTTTATCATTTTTAAACCGCCAAATCTAATCTTAATTGATATTGAATATGGTAACCCTGCAAGTAGTATGCTGAAAGCAAGAGAACCCAATTATCTAGCTTTAAGTTGAAAGAGAAAGAAGGTAAATTGTGAGATTTCAGGTATTAAAAGTTAGAAAGTTAATGACTTAATTATGCATGCCCCACGTTGTAGCAATAGGGGAGATAGGAAAGAATCTGCCTATAGGAATTTTTTTTCTTGAAGCTTGCAGTTATCTCCTATTAGAGAGAAAATTAGATCAGTAATCCTGGCTTTTAAGCAGAGACAACAAGGGAACCCAAAGTTACTATGGAGCTCACTCCACATACCATATGGTTTGACTAAGTTTTGTAACTTAGTGTCTTGTAGGATAGAATGAGCTAAATGCATCAGTACCTCAAAACCTCAGTACCTCAAATTGATGCAGTGAAAAGTAGCAGGGTATTAAAACGGCCATCTTAATGGGTGTTAACTCTGAGGCCTTAACATAAAAGACAAGAAGGCTGTTGGCAGAAACTGGACAAGGCTTATGCCTTCAAATATAACCAATTTTTTAGATGGACTCACCCTATGTAATATTACATTGAGAGAGAAGGATGAAGAAAATATTAATACTGATATCATAAAGCAAAAATATTAGTCTTTTGAGCACAAACTTAAAAAGAGCAAGATCTTTCACTGATTTCCTGTATGTGGAACTGAACAGAAGCAATTAATCAAATTACTAAATTTGAAAACAATTTTATTCCCAAAGATACTACAACCTCCTGATGTTTTCAACTCTTAGGAATCCCCAGCCTTACATATTTACATCATACGAAGAAGTTGAAGGATAATATTCCATAATGTCCAATTCAGAAAGGGCAATGAAAGATAAGAGGCAAGGAGGAATCTCTGTGTAAACCAAGTCAATGACCCTGGGAGCAACAAGAAAGAGAATTCTTCCTAATGAATACTACCCTGAGATGTCAGATAGGCTAACTGGGTCTGGAGTCCTGGTTCCCTGACCCAGGTGGACTTGGTTTGATTAGTAGGCTGAAGTGGAAAGTTCAACTGAGGCTAGGCAGCAATTGAATGAGGAAGTGGGTAGAAATCAAAAGTAAAACTGGAACAGCGCAGGCAGCATGAAATAGAAAATAAAAGTAACATACATGAGCTTTAACAAAGAGAGATTTTATTTAAGAACAAAGAGAAAGCTTAGTGCACTTCCAAAGAGAGCTGGAAGTAGGTCCCTCTCATGAATGAGAACAGGTGAGAGAGACTGAGCCAGAAAGGCAAAAATATAAATACCTTCTTTCTCTAGGTTTGAAATTGGTTGTAACTCTTTTATAGGTCTCTGTGCCTCTGTTGGCATTATTGCCCTTTTCTGTTGGTCATTGATTGTAGCCCTTTTCAATTGCTCATTGGTTGTCTAGGTTACCTTATAACCACATTCCCTCCCCCACCCCCTTTTTAGCAAAAGTTGCTGAGTGGTGAATGTTCCTATGGGCCCTATAGACTTCCTTGTTCAGCGGGCCAGGCTTTCCTACCACCCTCCTTGAAGCCCCTTTCTCTGCCCCTTCTCCAATTTACTGACAGAAAACAAAGTCTGCATTCTTTCCAAGCAAGAATTAATAATTAGTGCTGATATGGAACTTCTGAGTATTTTGAGTGTGTCTTTTGCCCTAATTTGAAGATCTTCATTTTTCTGAATTGCTTTTATTCTGTTCCTGTGCTCTATGCGTATTATTTTAAAGAGTGTGGGTGTTTAAGTAACAAATATTTTATTTATGGATCACCTGACCACAGTAGTCTAAAACCTACATAGTGGAGAGCATTGCACATTACAGAAGGAGTTGAATAAAGTTATTCTTTGTCTTTCTTGGGCAAGAAGCGCCTGTTCTTTATGTGTGGGAAAAGGAGGACATGTGTATACCTGGGAGTCCAAATGAAAACTCACTTGGCTTTTAATAAAACCTGTTTACATGACTCTACCTCTGTTGCTTTTCATGCAATTAAGTTGTGATCCAATACAGAAAAATATATGGTTCTGGAATGTGAGGAAACGTGGCATTTTCTGGAAGCCTTTTTTGAGACAGAGAGCCCTTAAGATAATTTTCCCCTTCTTTCTTTCTTCCTGTTTTTACTACACGAAAAATAGAGCTCCCACTTGGACCATGCAGTTCAGACTTACAGATTTAGGATTATACAACAAAAAACTGGAAGGCATGAAGTCTTCAGAGGATGTATTATAATAGATTATAGCCACCATTGCATTTCAGGATTGCTTACCTCAAGAACTTTGAGGAAGATTTCTTTTCTTTGTTCTAGATCCTACTATTGTACTACTCTGTTCTAGGTCAACCGAGAGGTTGTAGAATCCATGTAAACTTTGAAAAACCACCTCAAAATTGGCAGAAGGCAGGGTAGGGTGGGAGTGAGGGTGACAGCCTAGCACACCTGGTGGAACCCCCTGGGATGCAGCTTCTGGGCCCTCTAAGAGTGGACCCTCCATGGCACTGCAGGAATGAACAATTTTACTGTTCTTATTTCACTCACTCAAGATCCAAAGTCCTATGTTAAAATATTTAATGAGAAAATGTAGGTTCTGTGTCTAGGGGCTAATTCTTAGCAGGAAGAATTCAAACTCTGGCTCCTTTCTACTTCTACCTTTGTTACCCGGTGAAGAATGTCTGGCCACCAGTTACTGTCCAGCTAAATTCAGAGACAGGAATTTAAGTTCAACCAGCTTTATTAGCAGAAGGCCAGTGATTCTGGAAAACAGCAAGAGTAGTCGCAATTCTGTTCTGTTCTTCTATTTCCAAAAGCACAATTTTATACACAAAAGTTATGTACTGATCCTTACCTTAAACAACATTAATTAACACTTATCAGAAATAGCAGTAATCACCATAACCCCTGGAATTAAGGAACATCCACTAAGTCTAAAACAGAGAAATTATTCAAATCTGAGAAGCAGAACATGCAAATAAACAAACTGGCACACTTGTAGTATTAAACATCTTTTACTGTTAAATGCTTACCCATATTATTTCCTAAGATTAACCACATGCAATCCAAAAATTTGCTTGTTTATT
Organism: Nycticebus coucang; assembly: GCF_027406575.1. NCBI lineage: Eukaryota > Metazoa > Chordata > Mammalia > Primates > Lorisidae > Nycticebus > Nycticebus coucang. The sequence goes on along the minus strand of NC_069794.1, from coordinate 41,760,294 downwards.
TATTTAGGAAGCAAATGAATAATTGAATGAGTGATTGCAAATAGTTCCAAATCATATGCAAATTCTTAAATACTTGATTTTAAACCTAATTCAATATGGTTTTCATTTTATATTAAGAAATAGCTAGCATCCCACATTAGTTGAGTGGCAGAGAAATATTATTGAATTGCAAAATTTTAAGAAATGTTATTGGAAAATGACCTCAAACATTAATTAAGAAATACGTTTATCATTAATTAGTACTTGTTTATTAGGCTATGTGTTACTAGCAATATGAAAGTTTAATTATGATTATTTGTTATTACCTAAATCATATGTCACTTGGACTACAAAGGCAACATCATTTGTGCATATTCATTTTATAATGGAAATGACCATAGGCCTTTAGGAATGAAATATAAGACACCTCAGAGTGACAATCACATTTTAAAATTAGATAGCATAGGAGGATTAAGTGGGCAGAGATAGTAGCTACAAATATAAAAGAAAGCTGGCTGGGAATCTGTAAGGATTTAATCAGATCTAGAATAGCTTCCTTAGTGCTACTGATATATCCTCATTACTTTAAATGCAACAAAGAAATGAAATCTAATGCTCCTTAGCTGCAGAACTAGAGAGTGAAGCAAAAAATAATAACCCGAAAGATCCTTGATGGTAGTATGAAAAATACCATAAAAGAGCAGCATGATTTTAAATACTCATTAATGTTATTAAAGATGAATTACATTTTAAATATTCTGATAGTGCTGTGCCTAAATCTCAGGTCTTTCACATAGAATCAAATGACTTGCCATCATTAGTGTCACCCAGTTATTTTAACACTGAAGATCATGCAAATTCCCGAAAGACTTTGACTAATGGGAAAGAAACTTTATTACAGAATATTAAGAGTAGCTGCAAATCTCTGATTTTTACATTGGAACACATTTTGGTAAATTAACTTTTAAAAACAGAAGATTTACTCTACAATCCAGAAATATAGCATTGCGTGTATAGTTGAATAAAGTTTATAAAAGAAATTTATTTTTCTGTAAAGTGGGGAATTAGTATAGAAAATGCAAAAGACAGTCAAAAGATAGCAAGTTAGCAGCAATAGATATAGAAATTAAACTTCCATATACATAATTGAATTAATAACATTTCATGAGGTAATAGCAATATAACAGTAATTATTAAAATAACATAGTGATATTACTGCTATTAGGAAGATGAAATGTTAAAGAAGGTTCAAATTAGAATCATGAAATCTAAATTTTAAAAGATATAAGTCACTTCACTTGGACACAAACATTGCTATTTGAGATACTCTATACAGTAGGAGATAATGTGGGACCCTGAATCTAATATTAATATACAGACATGGTTTGGCATAATTATACTCAAGTATTACAGTTCATAAACTCATTGAACTTCATAAGCTACTTATTACTGAACACAAGAGTTAGCACAGAAACTGATATGAAACATTGGAAAATTTGTAAGCATTTTTGACATAGTAATTTCATGTGTGTTGAATCTATTGATACAAATTTTGAGCTTATATTTCATATATTTTTAAATTTGTATTTCAAATAATTAATAATTAATCCTCTCAACACACCTCCAATATTGCTTAATTCTACCCTTCATTTCTAAGAGTTTGCTCAGTGTAATTGTGAAGATTTCACTGTCTGGATATGAATATATGATAAGCCATATTGTTGCGTATTCTTAATGCATTGGCCATGACTTCAAAGGTAGGGATGATAGGATAATTGTCACATAACAACAGTGCCAACAAGACCAGCAAAGGGAAGGTAAAAATTATTATTGATCAATACTTCCTATAGCTAGAAGAAAATACTAGAGATAGCACAAAAAAGTGATTCCTTCAGGGATTTTTAAGAAGTCAAAAATGTTTAAGTTAATTTTCCATCTTCTAGGCAGGAAAGAGTATGATGCCACATAATAGGCCTGTGTAATATTAGCAATACTCTGCCAGCTCACCATGAGATAAGGAATTTGCACAAGAATATAAAGGAACTAAGTAGACAAGTATACTATTTAATTCAGTTCTCATTTCATTTTTCCACAGAAAAAGTGTTTTCAGTAATGGAAGCATTGTGCAGACATACAGAGATTTTCATAAGTCCCTTATCTCATAGTCCAGTAGCAATTAATTGACTGGTTATTTAAACAGGACCATTAAGTAGATTTGGTCTCAGTGAAAAATCAAATATTAGTATATTTCTGAAGAGCTTGTTGCTGTCTGAACTGCAATATCTCAATTGTCTTCCCCGTGCTGCCATAAGAGCATGAAACAATGCTTGGGAGGAATGACATGCCTCTTGTGGAGATCTGGGGTCACAGAACCCAATGCTAACTTTTACCTAGAGTCCTGAAGGTGAATGTTCAATGCCCTTATGGTTGTATGAAAGGGAAGTGGCAAGGAGAAAGCCTAAATTACCAGAGTTGTATGCAGCTGACTTTTCTCTTGGCCTTTAATGATGAAGAAAAGAGTAGATCTTTTAGTTTCCTAAAAGAACCTTGCCCAGGAACCCCTTCCAGAGATGTAACAGTGGGAAACACCTTGACAAGAATTTTGAGGGTGGTGCCTGTGGCTCAAAGGAGTAGAGCGCTGGCCCCATATTATTTTTTCTGCTCCGGCAAAAAAAAAAAAAAAAGAATTTTGAAAGTGCTGAAATTTTACTCCATTTGTCAACTAACAAGTTATCCTGCTACCGTTTCATAGGTGAAAGCAGATAAAAGACTCCTAAATGGACAACAAAGGGATTTGTTTATCATGGCGAGGCAGACAGAATGAGCTTAATGTTCCCATCAGCGCGCTTTGCCCCTACCCCATACAAGAGTAAAAAGAAGTCAAGTTAAAAGGAGATGCATGGTAGCTTTGTTTCACAGCTGAGAAACCTCAAGTTTAGGAAGCTCTAATATTATAAAGGAGGCTGCGAGAAAACTTACCCAAACTTCTCCCGGGATACACGTTATAGCCCTGAACACATTAAACAAATTTGCCCTTTGACATAGAGGGAGAAATTATGTTCATTTCAACATCTGTTCACTATGCCAACATTCTTAAAAGGTTAATCCAGAATAAAAGTTGATGCAAGATGTCCAGAAATATCATTAGGAATTGCTTTCTGTAAATGATATGTTAGAAATAAGTCTGCAATTTAATTTTTTTGATCTCTCCATTTTTCATTTATTTAATTTTTTCTGCTTTACTAAGAGTTTAATAATTTTTAGAATTTCATTTTTTATTAATTTTAAATTAATATGAGGGTAAAATTTTTATTTTACACTGTTCTCATTAATTTAAGAAGGTTGTATACTATTCAACATCATTTATATAGTATTTTAGAAATGACAAAATGATAGAGATGAAGAATAGATTAGTGGCTGCTGACAGTTAGGGATGGTGAGAGGAGGGAGTAGAGTGTGAAACCAAAAAGATCTTCGAGATGTTGAAACAGTTCTGTACCTTGCACAAATCTACACATGGCAGATATCCAGAGCTATACATACACATTGTACTACTATCAATTTTCTGGCTTTGATATTATACCATCCTTACATTAAGATGTATGGGAGACCTCTAACACATAATTCTGAACATTAAACTCTTTCTAAATATTCATTTGAATATTCCCGAGATGATATCTAGACTGCTTATCATATGCAGGTATTTCAGTAAAATTTGCATTGCCTGCACTCTTTACTAAAATAGAAACTTCCGACAAACTGACAAAAAGTAAAAGTAAGTTTGAAAAATAAAGCTCCGCCACTACTAAATAAAATGTATAATTTCAAATGGTCATGAATTATGTCTGCACCTTTATTTCCATTTGCAGATATAGAAGAGATTGGCTTGTTCGTATGGGACTTGGAACTTGAACAGTTTTAACCTTAGTCTTGCACATATTTGATCTGTTTTGTAAAATGTGGTACCCTTACAATTTTACATTGTTATTTAGAACCACACAAATTACAACCCTGAATGGCAAAATTGTAAACAATTTATTGAAATGACAGAAGAACTGTTTTCCCATATTTATGTGATTTTGGCATGGTAATAATCCTATTGTTGTCAGTGGAAGAGAGTTTCACTATGTGATTTAACCATAATAAAATACATAAATATGAATTTCTAGAGTTCACTAAAATTTAAAATTCTTAAAAAGAATTTTTATTAAACAAGCTTAACGATTATTTTGATTGTCGTAATCCTCCTTACATTCCTATTTCTGTATCGCTGGGGATAAAGACTTTTTAACACAGTGAGCCAATCTATACCCATGCGCTTCAGCAAAACAGATAATTTTTTTTTCCTGTCAAAACATTTAATTATAAAGTTGTTCATGTTAGTTAAAAAGCAAATCATTTAAAGGGTAAAAAAAAAGATTAAACATAATCTTGAAAGGAAAATGCTTACTGATAAAAAGGAGAAAAATTTGTAGTCAAAGAAGGAAGTAATTTGTCATTTCAAGATCGTTAATGAGCTTCAGATACTCTTTGATGATAAGAAAGAGTATGATATATACAAAAAAGATTTAATGAAGTATAAAATTATAATAGATAATGAGTTTCTTTTTTTAGAATATGCAATTAGTAATTGTTGAATTTATCTGTTTCTTATGATCATAGATATATTGACAACACTACGCACATGTAAAACCATTTTAAATAAAAGTGACAAATTCTAAATTAAGATGATCAAGATCAAGGTAACATTTCTTCTTCTTCTTTTTTTTTTTTGCCTTAATTCTCCATTCTGAAGGATTAGAGGAAAATACAGGGTTCAACAGACAAAATTTCAGAAAAGTTTATATTATTGTGTTTGACTTATAACAGGGGATTTATTTAATCAAATGGTTATGGGGTTTTAGGCTGGTACCTGGGAAAATGAATTTATGGGTAACAGGACCAAAGAGTTGAATAGAATGATAATTTAAAAAAAAAATCACTCCTATAGCCAGACATTGTGGCGGGAGACTGTAGTCCCAGCTACTTGGGAGGCTGAGGCAAGAGAATCGCTTAAGCCCAGGAGTTGGAGGTTGCTGTGAGCTGTGTGATGCCATGGCACTCTACCGAGGGCCATAAAGTGAAACTCTGTCTCTACAAAAAAAAAAAAAAAAAATCACTCCTGTGGCTCAAGGAGTAGGGCACTGGCCCCATATAATGGAGGTGGCAGGTTCAAACCTAACCCTGGCCAAAAACATTTCAAATTGTATATAAAACCAGCAAATTGTACCCCATGATTGCATTAATGTACACAGCTATGATTTAATTAAAAAAATAAATAAATCAGCGGAAATTTAGGTTACTGTATAATTATAATACCATTGACAAAGTATTAATTAATTAGTTTGAACCTTCAAGTTACAAAGATTTGCTCTTCCAAGTACTTCTATTTTGTGATTGCTTTTAACTTACTGTATTTTATGTAGATATAGTGAAATAATCTTCATAATTATAAAATGTGAAAGAGGGAGGGAGGGAGAGGGGTGGGGCCTTAGTGTGTGTCACACTTTATGGGGGCAAGACATGATTGCAAGAGGGACTTTACCTAACAATTGCAATCAGTGTAACTGGCTTATTGTACCCTCAATGAATCCCCAACAATAAAAAAAAAGAAAAAAAAATGTGCATGGAAAAGCTTATTTCCCACAGATATATGAATAAGGAGGCTCTTTGTAATATTGTTTGCAGAAAAACATGAAAATGACTAACAAGTCAAGTTCAATAATTAAAAAATAGTTTACAGGCGGCGCCTGTGGCTCAGTGAGTAGGGCGCCGGCCCCATATGCTGAGGGTGGCGGGTTCAAACCCAGCCCTGGCCAAACTGCAACAACAAAAAAAAATAGCCGGGCATTGTGGCGGGCGCCTGTAATCCCAGCTGCTCGGGAGGCTGAGGCAAGAGAATCGTGTAAGCCCAAGAGGTAGAGGTTGCTGTGAGCCGTGTGACACCACGGCACTCTACCTGAGGGCGGTACAGTGAGACTCTGTCTCTACAAAAAAAAAAAAAAAAAAAAAATAGTTTATATACAATTATCCTTTAAACAATCATATATATCTACTAAAAAGGTTTAGGCATAAAGATATCTTATAATAAGAAAGATTTTAATGAGCTATTAATTAAAAAGTAAACCATAAAATATAATATTAGTGTGTAATTGTACATTTCTTGATACATAGAAATCATCTACTAAGACTGTGTATTAATTACTTAAGTTTGGTTTGGAGGAATATGCTTTTAGGTTTAGCAGGGTTATAATAATTATGAGGTATGCTAGTATTATGAAGTTTAAATATTTTAGAGGGAAAATATAAAGACAAGAAAAAGCAATATATGTCATTAAATAGTAAGCTGTTAATATTCTATATACCTTGCTTTCGAAAAGATGAGTAAAACCATTTTCTAATTTGTAATTTTGTTCCCTCTACTTTTAAATAATGCATTGCAAACTATTGTTTTAACAAGTATCATCATCATATGTGTAATAATCAAAATAATAATTTTACCTATAACATATGTGTTCATTTTTTAAAAAATATTAGATAATTGTCCATATTAATGATCTCCTAGCATTTGGCAAGGATTTTACTTAAAAGGGTTTTGCTTTAGTTTCTTACAAAACTAAATATACTGTTTACTATGGCGTCCAGCAGCCATCATTTCAGGTATTTTCTCAAAGACATTGAAAGTATTTTCACACTCAAAACATGCACAAATACGTTTAAATATCTTCCTCTCTATATATAATATATATAAAAATATATATACACACACAGATACATGCTATTGATCCTGTTTCTCTGGAAAACCTTAAATAATACAGTAACTAATAATGTTGATTATATTAAAACCCAAGTAGTCATAGCACTTTTAAATTCAAACGTCTTCAGGGGCACAGTAGACAAATAGAATTAAAAAAAAATAAAGTGCTCAATCCTTGAAGTACTTGGAAAAGCAGTTCTTTGTGACTTGAAGGTTCAAACTAATGAATTAATACTTTGTCAATGGTATTATAATTCTAATATGGTTACTTAAAACTAAAATATTTTAAAGAACATGCCCCACTAAAAAATTATTGTAGGGTGATTCAGCTAGTGGGAATCCAGTGTGGTTCAAAGAATTAATAGGAGAGAAAATTGTGGTCACAAGGATGCGCTGAAACTTCACAAAGGTACTACTACCTACTGGGAGGGTCTGGGTCCCCACTCCCTTTGCCAGGATCTGCACTCAGAGCAGTCAATGGAAGAAAAGACTCAGACTCCATTATCTCAGAAGAAATAACAGACGGGAGCCTGAGAGAGGCACACACTATCACTACCCTGTTTCCCCGAAAATAAGGCAGCCTCCGAAAATAAGACCTACTTACAGGAAAGATAAAACGTCACCTGAAAATAAGACCTAGAACATCTTTGGGAGCACACCTTAAAATAAGACACTGTCTTATTTTCTGGAAAACAGGGTAGTAGCACCTGCATAGGGCAGATAGCAAGAGCAGCCCAGAGAAGACCTCTCAAGGGTCTTTTATTTAGTAAACACCCTGAATCATGCTGGCAACATAAAACATAAAATTATTTTAGTTATTCACAGTAAGGTGCCCCAAGAATCATTCCCAGTAAAAGAGAAACAAAAGAAGGGAAATCAAGTAAACACATCATGTGATTACATGTACGTTACAAATTAGGGGGTAAACTTAGTCTTTCCTAACACGCATCATTGATTTTTGTCTTAAACTTGGGCAAGACTCAGGTGATGGTAATCTTTTAACTACTAAGCATTCTGTTCTTAGCCATAAGATGTCAATCGGGCCATCTGTGGCACCTGAATGCGCAGTATCCTAGTGTCTGGTCAGATAGGATCTCTGAAAAGTTAGCTCTGAATGGCCCAGGCCAGACAACCTAGGCTTTGAGTAACTTGGACTCCGGTCAAAGAAGTTCTCCAGGGATACCTGACCTAAACTATGCTACAAACCTAACTCCTCCAATATACCTATTAAACGGGCCAAAATCCAGGACACTGACAACACTAAATAAATGTTGGTGAGATGTGGAACAAGAATGTCGGTCATCGCTGGTGAGAATGCAAAATAGTACAGCTACTTTGGAAGATATTTGGCAGTTTCCTACAAAACTAAATATACTCTTTACTATAGTGTCCAGCAGCCGTCATTTCAGGTATTTTTCTCAAAGACATTGAAAGTATTTTCACACACAATAAAATGCACAAATACATTTATAATATCCTTATTCAGAATTATCCAAACTTGGAAGCATCCAAGGTGTCCTTCAGCCAGCGAATGGATAAGTAAACTGTGGTACATTCAGGCAAGGGAATATCAGTCAGTGTTAGAAAAAAAATGAGTTGCCTAGTCATGAAAAGACATGGAGAAAACCTCAATGCATATTACTCATTGCTTATTACTAAGCCAATCTGAAAGGATTAAATAATGTATTATTCCAAAAGTAGATATTGTGAAAAGACAAAACTATAAAGGCATTAAAAGTATCAGTGGCTTCTCAGAATTGGGGGTAGGAGATAAAGAAAGCACAGACAATTTTTAGGGTAGTGAAAATACTCTTTGTAATACTGTAATGTTGGACACATGCCATTATATATTTATCCCAACTCACAGAGATTATAACACCGCATATGAACCTTACTATGGCTCCTCAGATGATAACAAATGTACCCCTGTGGTCGAAGATGTTGATAATGCGGGAAGCTATGCTTGTGTACATTCAGGAGGTACCTGGGAATTTCTGTGACCTCCATTTAATTTTGTCATGAACCCAAAACAGCTCCAAAAATAAAAAATTCATTTGAAAAATTTAAACTTCATGAAAGCAGAAAAATTCTGAATCTTGGTCAAGATTTACGTTCTCCTCAGCATGATGAAACTTTGGACAATAGGACACTTTCTGACTCTAGGGCTCCAATATCTCTTTTCTTACATAATTATTATTTTAAAGAAAAAAAACCCTAATAGTCGTCAATTTCTCTGTATTTTAAGATAACATTTTTTAAAAGTTTCTACCACTGGAGAAATTTCTTTGAATTGGCATCTGTAAGGAAATGTGTGTCCCTTTTACCCAGTTTTTGTTGGAGGACAGGAGTTGAACTTTAGAAGATGCCTTGCTCCAACTTGTAAAACTGCTTTATGGCAAGAAGATATGACTAAATTTACTTTTCTCTGGGTAAAGTCAATGAGTAAACACAGGTGGCCTAAGATTCCCCAACTCCAGCTTTTTAAAACTCTCCAGCTTTTCGTTTTTCTGAGAGGGAGTGCTGACCTCTCTTTCTTATTGCAATGGCCTCAAATAAAGTCCACTCTCAGGGCAATTTTTGCTTTGACTTTATTCTCGTATTTTCATTTCAGTTAACATGTACAAATAAATAGGTAGATAATAGATAATATGTAGAAATATTATATAGATATATGGCTTGTCTTTGACTTAAAAATATCAAAAAAAGCAAACAAAATCTATTTCATAGTGCATGTGTTCTTATCTATTATCCTTCATGAGTTTGACATGAATCCCAGTTTAAAACAAATGAACAAAACTTGGAAGTAATATTTTATGCAACTGTTAGAAGAACAAACGAAAGATTATATGATATAAAAACATCATGTTGAAATTAAAATATTACAAAATTAATCATGGGGCACATGTCCTTTTGATATATTACAAAGAGCAAAATTTCATATTTCCTTTCAATATATAAAGTCTTTAAAATTTTAGGCTATTTGTTAATGTTAGTGACAAATTTACACTATCATTTTGTCTGACATACATACAGTACCTTGCCTGGACAAGATGTTTCACATAATTTAAGGATAACGCGATGACACTTGGTGTTCAAGACATTGACTTAATAGACAAATGAATTTACTTTTTCTGTAGTATAGTTTTCTGTATATGACATATACACGGTGGCATTCTAATGAATTCCATCTTGTGAAATCCCAAGCAAAAAAAGGAAAAATCATTAGTTTTTCCTAAGACGGGAAAACTTTCATTTTCTGTAGGCATCATGAAAACAGATTTTTTTTTTTTTATTGTTGGGGATTCATTGAGGGTATAATAAGCCAGGTATGAAAACAGATTCTTTAGTACACAGTCTAATAATGCATGCACATAAACATGCATTCATGTGTGCATGGTGTGTTGTGTGTGTGTGTATGTGTGTGTGTGCACATGAAGGAGGGGGAGACACAGAGCATGTTCTGTCTCTTTCACTAATTATGTTATTATTTTCTTATTTGGGATTCTCCATTGGATGCTCCGCTCATTTTGTTTCACAAAGCTAATTATTCTATAGGATATTTCAGTCTGATCGCTGGAATAACTTTTACAAATTAGCTTCTGGCTTTATATATTTCAAAATTTGTTTCTCCTCTCCTACAGCTGGTAGTTAATATCACATTCATAATGCTGCTTATCCACTGACCTATACCTTACCTTCAGGTTATAGAGCAATTCAGCATTTTGGAAGTAGGAGTAATTTATAGAAGTCATTTATACATAAGCATGCCATCGATAACTATTTTATTAAAAATTGTCTGAATATCATATAAAAAGAAAAATATCTTGCTAAACTAAGACTATTCCCAATAAAACTCAAGGCTGGTCAGATTTTCAACTTTTCCAATTTAATTCTACTATCAATAGACGTGAGGAGAATTATGATGGAGAAAAAAGATTGCTATCTATTTCAACTAAACGTTAGAATATACACTTTTTTAATTTTGCAAAGCTGTGTAGCCTTATTCACACATTGATAAAAGACTACTGAAATTGCCCTTAAAAATTAATAGATGGGTATCAGGTAAGAACTGTGGTAAGAGTTGGTAAGATGGGTATCAGGTAAGAACTTTGGTAAGAGCCTATACTTGCCAAAAACACACACTTAGCTAAAAATAGTGATAATGCTACATGTAATCAGCCACTGACTCCTAGTTTTCTTTCTTTCCTATAAACTCAGGAGTCACATAGCTGATGGTCATAAATATTGTTAAATTTCTCCATCAGTAATGTCACTCTTGTGAAACCTAAGGCTAATTTTTGAGATATCTTCCCGGCCCTGTATTCCAGTGGAACAGCTGAGCTACTTACCCAGACCGTACCAAAGCACTGACTCAACTGGTATTGTGATCACCACCCAAGAACTGTCTCAGTAAAGAAGATGACTTCTACACTCCTGTGGTTATACCCCAAATGCAACCACTTAGGGGACCATTACCTAGGCCTTTGCCCACTAAATTGTCTTTAATACCAATTCTCTCAAATTTTCAAGGAGATGGATTTGAGAAGTTCCCTCCATCTCTTAACATGATGCCTGTGATATTAAACCCTTTCTTTGTTGTACCCCTGATATCTCAGTGTATGGTTTCCTCTTGAGCAGTGAGCAATGAACCTGGCTGGTCCGTAACACAACCTCAGAAAGAGGCTCTTATGTAAGAAAGTCCTGAACATCACGTCTTTTTTTCCTTCAGTTTAAACCTGCATGGGGATGTGCTTTTAATGGTTTACTACCTTAAGAGGAGAGAATTTACACATTTTGAATGTCTATTATAGGCATATTTAATTTAAACAAAAATGTTGTTTTTCCTATGATTTTTAAAAATAGATGAAGTGATAGTCAGCAACATTAAAATATTTCTGTAGGGGCACAGAGTAAGCAAGTCTTCAAAGTACTGTTGGCATCCAAATCGGTTATATCCTAAAGCACATCTACCGTGCAGCCCTGAGTTCTCTCCTGACCATGAAGTGTTACAATAGCACATTTCCTTATGGGGAGATTCACTAATGCATGGACAGTGAAGTAAAAAGGCAAGAAGAGAAATATTAGGAAGTTGTAAATATGGACAATGGAATTGTGAACAAAAGAAAGTTACTTCGGAGCTGCCCTGTCCTTACAGTAGATAAAATGAATGGTTAAGATTAGAGTTGTGGGGTGGCGCCTGTGGCTCAGTGAGTAGGATGCTGGCCCCATATGCCGAGGGTGGCGGGTTCAAACCCAGCCCCGGCCAAACTGCAACAACAACAAAAATAGCCAGGCATTGTGGCGGGTGCCTGTAGTCCCAGCTGCTCGGGAGGCTGAGGCAAGAGAATCGCGTAAGCCCAAGAGTTAGTGGTTGCTGTGAGCCGTGTGATGCCACGGCAATCTACCCAAGGGTGGTACAGTGAGACTCTGTCTCTACAAAAAAAAAAAAAAAAAAAGATTAGAGTTGTGGAAGAGGAAGGTGAAAGGAAAGGGGAGAATAGACAGATAGCTGGGCACATCTTTCCAGGGGAGGTGATTTGTAACTATTGTGCTCAGATTGAATGAGGTGAGTGAGTTTGTTCTGGGTTCCCATCAAGCCTAAATTAATTCAATATGGAAATAGTATTATTTAATCTGAAGAGTGCAAAATATTCATTAGTATTAAGTATTCTTCAAATATATTCTTAGTGCTGAGATAAGCACTCTCTTTCTTTTATTTTCTCTCTACCCCTCTTCCCCTGCCAAGTCTTCAGGCATCTACTCAGATTATAGAGGTTTAACATAACCAACAAAGCAAGAAATATGATTTCTTTATAAAAATGCTTTAATCCCAAAAGATTTAGGTTACCCATTCCTCCTGATAGATTGATGAGTCTCATGATTATGTGGCCCATTTCTACTTCTTATTGACATTTCCATTTTCTCTCTTCTACTTTTAACTACATTAAAGTCAAATGCTCATCTAGCTATATACTTTCTTATAATCAACAGTAAGTTTATCCTACTTTGTCAGAGGTAAATGTATAGAGATATAGATAAATAAAAACATTGATATTGATAAAGGTAAGAGAAACTTAAATAATTTAAAGAAATATAATAAAGGCATTAATTTGAAATGAAAATCTCAGTGAGGAAATCTCTACTTAAATAACCAAATATCCTATTCACTATATATTACATTAAATAACTGTTTGGAAGGAATTCAACTTCTAGGGGTTTTTTTCTATGTTATCAATGAGTTAAATAAAGCAAGAATCATGACTATTACCCACTAACTTTTTTTAATTTTGTTTTTATTTTTAATTTAATCCAAAGGGACTTAAATAATAAATTATAACAGGAGTATGATTATACCACTCATACTTATTAACCAAGAGGAATCCTGAAATGTCATTTAGGTTTACAACATGCACATGTATCTACTTTTTTCTTTTTCGTTAATTTAGGCTATTATATCAGCAAGATACATAGCATTAAAACCTTTCAATATAGGTTGAAAATATTTTTGTAACTCGTTTAATAATAAGCATTTATTTAGAAATAAAAACCCAATTCTTTAACAGAAATTTAAAGTGAAAACTCATGTATAAGATGTAAGAATAGCAGTTTTAGAATTCTCCATGTGAATGTGCCTCAGATAAAGGCAGTCAGAGCTTTAGAAACTATTGAAAATTTCAACTTTTGTCACACTTTTCTTAAAGTAAACAGAAGAGTATTGGAATGATTGAGCAGTTTAAAAAAGTCAGCATCCATATCTCCAGCTCCTGTTTCAGCAAAGCAGCAATGAAATATTTGGTGCCTCAGCTTACTTGCCACATACCTTTCATGATTGCAACGATAGAGAGAATATGTGGATGTAAACTCCCTTCAAAATTCACCAGTAAGGATCACTGGATGCCTTTGGAGTAGAATACAAGAAGAGCTATATTAGCCGCTAGCAATACTGAATAATTCATTCCCTAATTTATTGCTTTACTTAGATTCAGAAACAAAATGCAGAAATGCAGGACAGGTGAGTTGTGAATTTCCAACAGTATAAGTGAAAAAGACCTGGAATTTAAATTGACTACAAGTGGAAAATAAGACCGTGCTATGACAGGGCTGTCACAAGGCAATTTTGACTTAGAAAGAATTAATACAATTTCAGAGCCCATATTAAAGGAGAGGAGAGTGGTTATCAGCCTGCTCTGATAACATCTGATATAACTAGATCAGCTCTGAGCATTCCTGGTTGCAAAAATTGCATAAAGCTTAACATTGTCAACCGGCTATTGTATATTGGTTACTAAAATTTGGCTGAAGGAAATAAAACAAAAGTATTTTAACATAGGAATTGAAAATAGGGATGCGGAGTACAGTCTTCAATTACTGCAATAATATAGAAATAAAGAATGATTTCATTCCTTTGTTCTTCTATTAACTCAACCAATATCCAGTGGTGGCTGAATTTCTTCTACACAATTAGCTGAGCATAGAAGATTTACAGTGAGCCAGTACAACATGGCCCTTGGAGCTAAAGAATCTGCAGTCTTCAAAGATAAGAGGTTTTTACCCTAACTGTATATGAACTATTTGTAGTAAGTGCTATGACAGGAGAGCAAAGGGTATTACATAAGAGGATCACCTGCACTAGTAGGGTCAGTATGCCAAGAAATCATGTTTCTACATACAGTAACTAAGAAAATGCCATGAAGGCTACGTTGAACAGTTTGATGAGAATATTTCAGATTGTATATGAAACCAGCACATTGTACCCCTTGATTGCACTAATGTACACAGCTACAATTTAACAATAAAAATAAACAAATTAATAAAAAACATAAACAAAAAACAAAACAAAACAAAAAGAACTGAATAAATAAACTGAGAATGTGTATAGGAGTTAGAACACTATGGTGAGAGGAGAAAAGCAGATGGTTCCTAAAAGAGCAGAAAGCATACAATTACTTGAAACTAGCGAGAGAGATCATCTTTTACATTACACAGTATGCAGGAAAATCATATGGTATAATAGTAAAATCTTCAAGCCTAAATATTATCCCAGTTCCTAGCCTGACTTTTAATAGCTCCTAGCCTGTTGAAAAATCAATAAATCTTTACATTATCAATTTCCTTAATTTTGAAATGGAGAAAATTTCTCAGGACATCTCATTTTACTAAATTGTTGAATAGACTAAATTAGGTATCATGTATATAACATTTTGAAACTCTAATAATTATACAAATTTTAACTATAACTATATATAGTCATGGTTATATAAAAAGGTAGAAGATTAAATGAGAAGCTATATGATGTATTCCAGGGATATTACAGAGGGATTACTGAATTGGGATGGAGATTAATCCAGATATTTGTGTTATAAGTAGTTTCACTAAATTTCCTGTGTTATGTGTTATCTGGCAGTTTCTTTTTTTAAATTTTTTTAAATTTTTAATTGATACATAATTGTGGGATACAATGTGTATTCTGATATATATACACAATGGATAATGATCAAATCAGGGGAATTAACATATCCATCACCTCTAACATTTATTATTTTTTTGTGTTAGGAAAATTCAAAATCCTCTTTTCTGAGTACAATTACATATTGCTTCACAATTGGGATATGTTCTGAGAAACGTGACATTAGATAATTTTGTAATGCAAACAATCGTATAATGTTACCTACCTAAATCTAGATGGTATAGCCTGCTATACACCTAAGGTATAGGACACACCTATGTTGTTCCTAAGTTCCAAACCTGAACAGCCTGTTATAATATTAAATACTGTAGACTGTAACACAAGAGTAAATACTTATGTATCTAAACATATCTAAACATAGAAAAGGTACAATAAAAATACAAAACCACAGTATTATAATCTTACGGGATCACTATGGTCCATCAGTGACTAAAATGTTATAAGCTTTATTATGGTGCTTGAAAATATATAATAAAAATATAGAACACTTTGTGATTTGCATGACATTACGCTAATAATCTCTGTATTTTTCCAATTTTACCACACGTGCTGCCAACCTCTGTAAGTTTCCAGATGACAACATAACACATTTATAATATTCAAAGCATTTACACATTCTGTTATTTGGAATGTATAAGAGTAAAAGTACATTGAAGTTATCTTGAGTAACCAAAACTTTGCATCATTTATTACTTAGAAATTGCCATGTAAGCAAGAACTGATTTAAGAACTTGGAAAGTTAATAAAGGATCTGAAAAATTACAATTTGGCAGCAAGAGAGTATGTAGTTTACCTGGAAATAATTTGATACTGTAAAAACCCCTAGACATATGAAGCATGAACTTGAAATATTTATTTCAAGAAAAAAAGAAATGAAGTTTTTTTACATATTCTCAATCCCTAGATAAGAACCACTGTCCTAATGCTTCACATTAGTTTGATTAATTAATTAATTAATATTGCTATTTACAACATATTTTCTCTTTCTTTCTTTCTTTTCTTTTCATTTGATTATGGGACATAATATTGCTATTTACAACATATTTTCTCTTTCTTTCTTTCTTTTCTTTTATTTTCTTTTATTTTCTTTCTGAATTTTTTGCCAGGGCTGGGTTCGAACCCACCACCTCTGGCATATGGGGCTGGTGCCTTACTCCTTTGAGCCAAAGGTGCCATACTACAACATATTCTCTGAATAAGCAGATAGCTTTTGATAAATATCAAGTCTAATACTGTACATAGATTCAGTGTTCAATAAATGATTATTGAATGGTCACTTTCTCTAAAGAAGTGAACTTTGTGCACTGTTTCATGTGGGGATAGAGATAGTCATTCTGTTTAAATCAAAACTTCCTATATTCTTCCTGCTTTAGATCAAAAGGCTAGTAAAAAAGTTGTTTTAATCAATGAATTTCCTATAAAGTTGGAATTTCCACCTCATGAAGGCAGAAATTTCCCACAAAAAGGGAATTTTTTAATTGTATACATGGGGAAGACAAGTATAGAAATATTAATCCAAGCCCTTAAACATTGTTAAAAAATGCATTACTGCCACTTTATATACCATATTTCTGAATTCTGAATATGTTTTAGAGGCCAAGTATCAGTCTCTAATAACAGATTTTATTTCTAATCTCAGTAAAGGAAATGGCAGGAGCATTGGTCTTCATATTTCTTTATGGGAAGTTTTATTTACTTTTTTCCAAAAACTTATTATGCATACTATCCATAGAAAACATTCCTCAAGTATACAAATCAGTTTCATTTTTAAAAGTCATTTGAATGAAATAGCATAATCTAGATTGAATGTTGAAACAGAAAATGATCATCATTGTAATATGCAGTAAAACCCACACAAATTTAGTTGCATAGTTATTAGTAATACATCATTTTTGGTTTCTTATTTTGAAAAGTTTACTGATAACCAATGTTTGATAGTTAAATTTGACATATATGACATATTTCTGATAATATAGAATGTTTAAATTAGGGGAAATGAAAGAAATGTGGATTGGAATTGTCTATGTTATCTTTGGAAATTTCATGTAAATCTAAAATTATTCCAAAATGAAAAGTTTATTTGAAAAATAACACTTTTATAACCACCACATAGATCCATAAAACACATTATAAGCACTCATGGAAAAACTGTATCTCCTTCCAGTCATTACCCTCCCAAGAATTACCACTGTCCTGAAGCCCTACACCACAGATTTAATTTTACATAGTTTTGTAATTTATGAAAATGGAATCAAGCTGTATATTTTCTTTTATTTGATTTCTTTCACTAACTACTGTGTAAGTTAGATCTACATCATTATTTAATGTAGCAAAATTAATTCATTCATATCACTATATTCACCATATGCATTTATTAATTCTATTATTATCATTATTATTATTATTTAAGATAGAGTCTCACTCAGGCTGGACTACCATGGAGTCAACCAAGCTCACACCAACCTCAACTTCCTGGATTCAGGTTATCCTTTTGCCTCAGTCACCTGAGGAGCTGGGACTACAGGAGCCCACCATGACATCTGGCTAATTTTTCTGTTTTTAGTAGAGATAGTCTCTTGCTCTTGCTCAGGTTGGTCTCGAACTCCTGAGCTGGAGCTATCCTCCTACTTCAGCCTTCCAGAGTGCTGAGATTACAGGTGTGAATCACTATGCCCGGCTTTATTTATTCAATTATTGACAGAACTTTAGGATTGTTTCCACTTTGTTGCTATCATGACTGTTCTTATTATTTTTTTTTTTTTTATTAAATCATAGCTGTGTACATCAATATGATCATGGGGCACCATACACTTGGTTCATAGACCATTTGACACATTTTCATCACATTAGTTGACATAGCCCTCCTGGCATTTTCTTAGTTACTTTGCTAAGACATTTACATTCCACATTTACCAAGCCTCACATATACCCTTGTAAGATGCACCATTGAAAGGATCACATCATGACTGTTCTTAAGGAAATATTTGTATTTCTGTAGTGTACATGTGTAGGAGTGGAATCAGTGGGTCATATATTATATCTGAGTTTACCATTGGTAGGATACTGTTATTTTAAAAATTCTACATATGAAATAAAGCTCTTTCTCAAACTGATTCTGCATGCTTTCTGCTTCTGTATCCTCATGTGAAGAGAAGTTAATTTCTCATGTGTCATTAACTACCACTGTATTGGATTTCTTTTTTATTATTATTAAATCATAGCTATGTACATTGATATGATCATGGGGCATCATTCACTAGCTTCACAAACCATTTACCAAGTTTCACATATACCCTTGTAAAATGCACTGCTGGGGTAATCCCACCAATCCCCTTCCCACTACCCACCTCCCCGTTCACTCCCCTCCCTTTCCCCCTTCCCCTATTCTTAGGTTGTAACTGGGTTATAGCTTTCATGTGAAAACCCTAAATTAGTTTCATAGTAGGGCTGAGTACATTGGGTACATTTTCTTCCATTCTTGAGATACTTTACTAAGAAGAATATGTTCCAGCTCCATCCATGTAAACATGAAAGAGGTAAAGTCTCCATCTTTCTTTAAGGCTGCATAATATTCCATGGTGTACATATACAACAGTTTATTTTTTTCTTTCTTTTTTTTTTTTTTTTTTTTTTGTAGAGTCAGAGTCTCACTGTACCACCCTTGGGTAGAGTGCCGTGGCGTCACACGGCTCACAGCAACCTCTAACTCTTGGGCTTATGTGATTCTCTTGCCTCAGCCTCCCGAGCAGCTGGGACTACAGGCGCCCGCCACAGCGCCCGGCTATTTTTTTGTTGCAGTTTGGCCGGGGCTGGGTTTGAACCCACCACCCTCGGCATATGGGGCCAGTGCCCTACTCACTGACCCACAGGTGCCATCCCTATACCACAGTTTATTAATCCATTCGTGGATCGATGGGCACTTGGGCTTCTTCCATGACTTAGCAATTATGAATTGGGCTGCAATAAACATTCTGCTACAATATCTTTGTTATGATGTGATTTTTGGTCTTCTGGGTATATGCCCAGTAGAGGGATTACAGGATTGAATGGCAGATATATTTTTAGACCTCCATGTGTTCTCCATATCTCTTTCCAGGAATGTATTAATTTGCATTACCACCAGCAGGGCAAAAGTGTTCCCTTTTCTCCACATCTGCGCCAACATCTCTGGTCTTGGGATTTTTCTGGTTCTCTTGAGGAAGGCTTGCAGTGCTTTTTGTGATATAGGCTAGTCTCACTGGAGTTAGATGGTATCTCAAAGTAGTTTTGATTTGCATTCCTCTGATGATTAAAGATGATGAGCATTTTTTCATATGTCTGAAGGCTGCATGCCTGTCTTCTTCAGAGAAGTTTCTCTTCAAATCCCTTGGCCAGCCTGCGATGGAATCCCTTGTTCTATTCTTGCTAATGCGTTTGAGTTCTCTGTGGATTCTGGTTATTAAACCTTTGTCAGAGACATAACCTGCAAATATCTTCTCCCATTCTGAGGGCTGTTTGCTTGCTTTACTTACTGTGTTCTTGGCTGTGCATAAGCTTTTTAGTTTGATCAATTCCCAGTAGTGTATTTTTGAAGCTGCTTCAATTGCCCGGGGGGTCCTCCTCATAAAATACTCACCCTGACCGATTTCTTCAAGGGTTTTCCCTGCACTCTCCTCTAGTATTTTTATAGTTTCATGTCTTAAGTTGAAATCTTTGATCCAGTGAGAGTCTATCTTAGTTAATGGTGAAAGGTGTGGGTCCAGTTTCAGTCTTCTACAGGTTGCCAGCCAGTTTACCCAGCACCATTTGTTAAATAGGGAATCTTTTCCCCATTGAATGTTTTTAATTGGCTTGTCAAAGATTAAATAACGGTAAAGAGCTGGATTCATCTCTTGGTTCTCTATTCTGTTCCAGACATCTACTTCTCTGTTTTTGTGCCAGTACCATGCTGTTTTGATCACTATCGATTTGTAGCGTAGTCTGAGTTCTGGTAGCATGATTCCTCCTGCTTCGTTTTTATTTCTGAGTAATGTCTTGGCTATTCAAGGTTTTTTTTTATTCCATATTAAACGAAGTATTGTTTTCTCAAGATATTTAAAGTATGACAGTGGAACTTTAATAGGGATTGCATTGACATTATATATTGCTTTGGGTAGTATGTACATTTTAAAAATGTTGATTCTTCCCAGCCGTGAACATGGTATGTTTTTCCATTTGTTAATATTTTCAGCTATTTCTTTTCTTAGAGTTTCATAGTTCTCTTTATAGAGATCTTTCACATCCTTTGTTAGATAAATTCCCAAATATTTCATCTTCTTTGGCACTACTGTGAATGGGATAGAGTCCTTAACTTTTTTTTCAACTTGACTATTGTTGGTATATATAAAGGCTACTGATTTATGAATGTTGATTTTGTAACCTGAGATGCTGCTGTATTCCTTGATCACTTCTAAGAGTTTTGTAGTAGAGTCCCTAGTGTTTTCCAGATATACTATCATATCATCTGCGAAGAGCAAAAGTTTGATCTCTTCTGACCCTATATGGATACCCTTGATCGCCTTTTCTTCTCTAATTGCAGTGGCTAAAACTTCCATTACAATATTAAAAAGCAATGGAGACAAAGGGCAGCCTTGTCTGGTTCATGATCTGAGTGGAAATGATTCCAATTTAACTCCATTCAATATGATATTGGCTGTGGGTTTGCTGTAGATGGTCTCTATCAGTTTAAGAAATGTCCCTTCTATACCTATTTTCTTAAGTGTTCTGATCATGAAGGAATACTGGATATTATCAAAAGCATTTTCTGCATCAATTGAGAGAATCATATGTTTTTTAATTTGTTTATGTGCTGGATTGCATTTATAGATTTACATATATTGAACCAGCCTTGGGACCCTGGGATAAAACTGACTTGGTCATAATGTATAATTTGTTTGATGTGTTGCTGGATTCTGTTTGTTAGGATCTTGTTGAATATTTTTGCATCTATATTCATTAGTGATATCGGTCTACAATTTTCTTTTCTTGTTGGGTCTTTTCCTGGTTTGTGGATCAGGGTGATGTTTGCTTCATAGAACATGTTGGGTAGTCTGCCTTCTTTTTGTACATTTTGGAACAGGTTGAGTAATATAGGTACTAATTCCTCTTTAAATGTTTGGTAGAATTCTGACGTGAAACCATCTGGTCCCGGGCTTTTCTTTTTAGGGAGGTTTTGTGTGGTTGATGCTATTTCCGAACTTCATATGGGCCTGTTCAACAATTCTACTTGATTCTGGCTAAGTTTCGGAAGGTGACGTGCTTCCAAGTATCGGTCAATTTCCTTCAGATTTTCATATTTCTGAGAATAAAGTTTCTTGTAATATTCATTAAGGATTTTTTGGATTTCTGAGGAGTCTGTTGTTATTTCATCTTTGTTGTTTCTGATTGATGAGATTAGAGATTTTACTCTTTTTTTCCTGATTAGTTTGGCCGAAGTTTTAACTATTTTATTGACCTTTTCGAAAAACCAGCTTTTTGATTTATTGATCTGTTGTATTATTTTTTTGTTTCCAATTTCATTTAATTCTGCTCTAATTTTGATTATTTCTTTTCTTCTACTGGGTTTGGGGTTAGAATGTTCTTCCTTTTCCAGTTTCTTGAGATGTCCCATTAAGTTGTTAACTTCCTCTCTTTCTGTTCTCTTGAGGAAGGCTTGCAGTGCTATAAATTTCCCTCTTAGAACTGCCTTTGCCATGTCCCAGAGGTTCTGATAATTTGTATCTTCATTGTCGTTTTGTTCCAAAAAGTTGGCAATTTCTTTCTTAATCTCATCTATGACCCAACTATCATTCAGCATAAGGTTATTTAACTTCCATGTTTTTGTATGAGTATGCAGATTCCTGTTGTTACTCAGCTCAAGTTTTATTCCATGGTGGTCTGAGAAGATGCATGGAATAATTTCTATTCCTTTAAATTTACTGAGGTTAGACTTGTGACCTAAGATGTGATCGATTTTGGAGTAAGTTCCCTGGGCTGATGAGAAGTATGTGTATTCAGTTTTGTTGGGATGAAATGTTCTAAAGATGTCTGCTAAATCCAAAGTTTGGATGGTTAGGTTTAAATCTAAGATTTCTTTGCTCAGCTTCTTGGAAGATCGATCTAACACTGCCAAAGGAGTGTTGAAATCTCTGACTATTGTGGAGCTGGGGGAAATCAAGTTGCTCATGTCTGTTAGAGTTTCTCTTATAAAATGAGGTGCATTCTGGTTGGGTACATAGATATTAATAATTGAAATCTCATCATATTGAGTATTACCCTTAACAAATATGAAGTGACCATTCTTGTCCTTCCTTACTTTTGTTGGTTTAAAGCCTATTGTATCTGCAAATAAAATTGCAACACCTGCTTTTTTCTGATACTATTTGCCTGAAATATGGATCACCATCCTTTTACTCTGAGTCTGTATTTGTCTTTTAATTTAAGATGTGACTCTTGTATGCCACAAATATCTGGCCTGGGTTTTTGTATCCAGTCAGCTAACCTATGCCTCTTTAGAGGACAGTTTAAGCCTTTCACATTAATGGAGAATATTGATAAGTCTGGTGAAATTTTGGATATCGGGTTTTTCAAAAGTCCAGTGGGCATTTTTAATCCTTTTGCCAGTGTGGAAATTGGCGTTTGATCCGAAGTTTCTGAGTGAGTTTACTTTTGGTATAGGATTGGGTTGGTCATTATGGAGGATAGGTCTGACAATATCCTGAAGAGCTGGTTTGGTTATGGCAAATTTCTTCAACATATGAATGTCATTAAAGTATTTAATTTCTCCATCATAAATGAAACTCAGTTTAGCTGGATACAAGATCTCGGGTTGAATGTTATTTTGCTTTAGGAGATTAAAAGTCGCTGACCACCCTGTTCTGGCTTAAAAAGTTTCAGCAGAGAGATCTGCAGTCATTCTAATATTCTTCCCTTTGAAGGTAATGGTTTTCTTTCTCCTGGCAGCTTTGAGAATTTTCTCCTTCATATTAACTTTAGTGAAGTTAATTATGAAATGCCTGGGGGATGTCTTATTGGGGTTGATTCGTGCTGGGGTTCTGAAGCTGTCCGCTATCTGAATTTCAGAATCTCTAGGCATGTCTGGAAAATTCTCTTTCATAATTTCATGCAGAATGTCCTCTGTGCCCAGCAAGGCCACTACATCTGTTTCTGGAACTCCAATGATTCGGATATTCACCTTCTTCGAATTATCCCAGAGCTCTCGGAGAGAATGATCAGTTTTTGCTCTCCATTTCTCTTCCTCTTTGAGAGTTTGGGAGTGTTCAAAGGCTTTGCCTTCAATGTCAGTAATCCTTTCTTCTGCTTACTCTATTCTGTTGCTGAGGGATTCTACTGTATTTTTCATATCTTCGAGGGCTGCCAATTCTTGCTTCAGTGTGTCTAAGTCTTTGGTGGTTTTATCTTTAAATTCGTTAAATTCTTGAGACAACTTTTGAATTTCTCCTCGAATTCCTAATTCCATTTTGTTAATATTGTCTGCAATCCAAACTCTGAATTCAATTTCTGACATCTCAGCCAGTTGTTTATGAATGGGATCTTCAATTACATCTGCCATATCTTTCCTTGATCTATTCTGGTTATTCATGTTACCAGAGTTTTCCCACTGATTCCAACCCATGGTTGTTTTACTCCCTTTGATTTTTCCCCCTGGGGATTTGTTGGGGGCCTGTACAGTGTTGTGGCCTGAGAAACTGGGGCCCTGTCTGGTGTGGTGGGGCTAAGCGGTTCTGTCTTGTTTTCAGCTGGTTTCTGTTCCACCCTAATGAAACAGATACCCTGGATTGAAGTCTCAGCTGTGGAGAAGTATCAGCAATTAAGTCACCCCGCCCCCCACCGGCAAACAATTGGAAAATAAAAATCAAACCTTCCTACCACCGTGCACCCAGGGCACCACCTGATTTGTCCTCAGGTGATTGGTTCAGTTCAAAAGGTCCAAATCAATTGTCTCAGTCTGCACCTGTCTCGGGTGAGAGAGTTTAAGAGGTCTCTGGGAACTGGATCACAGGGGTCTGTGACTACTCTGGTGTGGCTTGCTCCAGTGCTGCATGGAGTCAGGAGGAGCTACCCAGCCAATAGGTCAGTCTGGGAAGGTTGCTGCCTCCTTCCCCGTCTTGCACCACTGTCACACCCAGTCTCTGATAGACCTTCAGTGACTGGCTGACCCAATTGGCTGACCCAATTGCCTGTAGTGAATCGGTACTCCAGGAGTTTGCACCTGCCTGAATCACAAGGAAGTTTGCCAGGCTGCTGTGCTCTGCCTCTGTCTAGCAAGAGGAGGTGAGGCCTGACAACCTCGGCATTTGATGAAGGTTGGGGGGTTTTCACTCATGTCCAGTCTCGCCCCTGATTAATGTTACTGACAGAACAGAACAGAGCAACTTTGCGGTTCCCCTGCAGAAGAGAAGCTGAATTGAGTTCCAAATCAGCTTGTCTTTGCTCTTGTATTGTCTATAGGCTGATGATCCCCTGAGGGCCAGGTGCATTTTAGGTTCAGTAAAGCGGACCTCTGGGTCAGCCCCACCCTGGGCGTTTCCCCGGTTTGCAAGTTGGAGTTGCCTCAGGCAAATCCTATACTCACAGTCTCTGGTTGCCCAGGGAGACAGGGGGTGTGGCTTTAGAATATTTGGTAGTGAGCCATATTGCTAGCAAAAGAGGGCTGCTGTTTTATGCCTCAGGCAACCGCTGCTCCGGTGCAGCTCCCTTCTGGCCAACCGTCCTTTCTCCGCTCCCGTACCCCAGAGTCTGCACTGACCAGCTGTAGCCCGGCACTTTCTACATCCCTCGAGCAATCGCCCAAAGGTCTGGACTCCTGGGGGACAGGCCTCCAGACCTTGGAAAGAGAGCAGAGGGGAGCACAGGGAGCGCTGGGAGCCTGGGGTTGCGGGCAAAGAGCACACACAGTTTTACACAGTTTTATGCCTGGCCATATTATCACCAAAAGACGGCTGTCGCACTGTGCCTCAGGGAACTGCCACTCCAATGCAGTCCCCTCTCCACTGACTGTCCTGTCCTCACTCCCATGCCCCGGAGCCAGCACTGACCTGCTGCAGTCAAGGTCCCGTCCATACCCCTCGAGAAATCACCCAAGACTCTGAACTCCTGTGGGACTGACCTCCAGACCTCAGTATGAGTGAACGGGAGTGCTGGGAGCTCAGAATTCTAGGTAGAGACTGTATACCGTTTATACAATTTTATGCCTGGCAAGAGGACGCTGTGGCACCCTAGTAGGGGAGGTAGGTCCAGTTTTGAGAGGGTCTGTCCCATGGAGTGTAGTGGGAGGAACTTTGAACTCTGCCTGATTGTTTGTGGGGCACTCTGAGCCGTTCTCATGGGGGAGGGGACTCCTGTCCGCTTGGTGATGGATTTTGTACCTTTTGTTTGTATCCTTGTGGTCACAGCTCACCTCATTGTGGTTGATGGGCGTTCTTCAACCTTCTCTCTTAGTGCAGCTCAAATCTACCAGGTTACTTGCTGAATTTTTGTCCTTTAACTCTCCTACTGGATGGGAGCCTCTGTGGAAAGCTGGCTTCAGTCAGCCATCTTGTCTCCTCCATGTATTGGATTTCTGATTGGTCAAAGTTATACTATTGTTCATTCCAAATTGCAGTACCAGATATGAATTACATATTTAATTATTATAGCTCAATTTATTAGTCAGGTGATCGACATAATTATGGAAAAGTTGACATCTGCATGTCTTCATGTTTGATTGGCACAAGTATTTGGTTGGATATAATTTTATGGGTTCAGAGGACACAATTATGAACTGAACAGTATACTGGAATTTAAATATTTAAGTTCAAAGTAGAAAGGCTACCCTTGTTTGAATTATCCATTCAACATTTGCATGTATGTTGTGTGCTTACTGTATGTTGTCAATATGACTCAAATCACATCAGATCATTACAATATTTTCAAGACTATGGCAATTTTTATAACATCATGGATATATGGCAAGTAAATGGTGGTGAGTCTTTTGCAGAGAAAAGTAACTATTTTGTGCTCTCAATTTTGACAGACTATTGATTGATTCCCAGAGTGAGGTAACAGATAACTCGGCTTTCAAAATTATTCTTCACAACTGCAGTCTCCAACCCCTGGGCCACAGAACAATACCAGTGCGTGGTCTGAGAAGAACTGAGCTGCACAGCACATGAGCTGTGAATGAGCCAGGGAAGTTTCATCTGTTACTTTCTTCCTTCACCCCCAGATGGGACCATCTATTTTTAGGTGAACAAGCCCAGGACTCTCACCGATTCTGCATTATGGTGAGTTGTGTGATTATTTCACTGCATATTAAAATATAATAATAATAAAGTACACAATAAATGTAATGCATTTGAATCATCCTGAAACCATCCACACCCTCCACAGTCTGCAGACAAATTGTCTTCCCTGAAACCAGTCCCTGATACCAAAATGCTTGGGAACCACTACATTACATAACAATCTTGTTTATAAGCAATGATAACTGGCAATTAATAAGATATTTATAAGGAAATTAAGTTAATCCTACAAATAGGAAGAGAAAGATGACATTAGAGACAACCAGAGAATACTGACTGACAGATTAAAAATGAGTGTAGGCTGGTGCTGTGGCTCATGCCAGTAACCCTACCACTCTGGGAGGCTGAGGTAGGTAGATTGCTTGAGCTCAGGAATTCTAGACCAGCCTGAGCAAGAGTGACACCTTGTTTTTAAAAATAGCCGGGCATTGTGGTGGGCAGCGGTAGTTCCAGCTACTCCAGGGGCTGAGGCAAGAGGATCACTTGAGCCCAAGAATTTGAGGTTGCTGTGAGCTGTGATAGCATGGGATCTACCCAAGCTGGCAAAGTGAGACTATCTCAGAAAAAAAAGAATGATCATGAGAGAGGGAAATAAAAGAGGAGGAAGAAGATAAGTAAAGAAGGACCAAAAAAGAGAAATAGCCATTCATATCTAACCAAATATGCGTACTTGTATGTATACATGCTATGTATGTTTATATACATGTGAGCGTGTACATGTGTGTGTGAGAAAGAAAATGGGTTGGTGAGCTAAATATTGCAACCTCCATCATTATGTTTTCTATAATTTTTGATGTAACTATAGGAATTTTGAAATAACTGTAGAAAAACTTCCCAGAAGACTGACAATAGGATGTGTTTAAACTTTCATAAATCTATTTTTCTTATCTTTCCTGTGAGAAAAATCTCACTCTCACTCTCAATCCAATTTCTGCAGTTCCATTTTTGACATCTTATACCTGGCATTTGCAAGCTACTCACATCTCACT
The DNA here is from genome assembly GCF_027406575.1 of Nycticebus coucang. Taxonomy (NCBI): domain Eukaryota; kingdom Metazoa; phylum Chordata; class Mammalia; order Primates; family Lorisidae; genus Nycticebus; species Nycticebus coucang. The sequence continues at coordinate 41,732,763 of NC_069794.1, read as the reverse complement.
TTCCTAATTTACCCAAATATGGTCAGCACTTTTACATCATTCTCCTAAATATGGCTAAGAAAAAAATGAAAGACAAAGTGTTAAAGCTAGATATTACTGCTTTCAGAGAACTTGGAACTTTATCAGCTTCCCCGTCTAACCACACACACATGCACACATACGCACACACACAGATACCCCACAGTTATTTCTTCTCATCTCCATGACTACTGTGATATTCTTACCTTCCTCAAATTAGTTGCTTGCCTCAATTGCTTGACATTTATCCCTGCTTTCTTTAACAATACTTATCCCAAGAGAGTGGAGGAATTTTTTCTGCCACATATTATCTTACTAATTTTAACTATGAGAATTAACAAGGAAAAGTGTTTCTTCAAGGGAAGTCCTTGGCTGCTCTCTAGAAAGTCATAGAACCCATTCTTGATAATTCTAGCTGTTCTTGTTGCTTGAAAAAATTATTGAAAAGGGCTTCCATATTCTAGTTAAAGTAAAACTTTGAAAATTTTAAGAACTGTACCTTAAAAATTCTTTCATTAATTTATCAATTCCATTATATTGTAAAATAAATGATGATTAATATATGGAGATGCAAACCATAATTGCATTAATGTACACAGCTATTATTTAATTAAAAATATGGAGATGCTTGTAATAAAATTAATAGTACTTAGTTATAGTAATAGCACTCTCTGAGTGAAGTGAGTTGTTCTTATCTGTTCAATATTGTTATTTATATTGTCTTATGAAACCCTAATAATAAAAATAAATGAGATTAACCTGCAATACATTCAGATTAACCTGTATGACTTATTAAGGGATTAATATTTTATGAAGATCCAGAAAATAGCTCACTGAAAATCTTAAGTGTTCTCCAGTAATGTTTTAAATCACAGTTTTAATATGAGCTCCCATGGGATAGTTAGTTATCTTTATTTAACATAGACTTATTCTAAAAATTTATATTTTTTTGAGAATAAAAAAAGTGGGCTTGAAAAGATTAAATAAATACATGATTTTTATTGCACCCTTGTTCAGAGGAAACTCTTAGATTAACGAATTAGGTCATGGAAGAATATTAATACACAAATAATTATGACACAATCAAACCAAAAGTTGAAAACATATGGCACTTAAAAGTCTATGATAACCTTTATAATTACAAATGGTTTGCCTAAAATCATGCCATGAGTTTTGCATAAAAAGTTTTTCTAACAACTTTTTTATAATAAAAGAAATGACACTGCATTTAAAAAAAATTTTAACAGGGACATCGTGTAGGATAATATTTAGAACACTTAATAAATGGACATGGTTGAGAAAACTAATAAAATTGGAATATTAAAAAATGTTTAATATTTTAGAAGCATACTTCAGTAAAATCTTTTGGAGAAAACAAACCCAGAGCAGTCAAGCAAACAAAAATTACTTGCAGGAAAAGGCAGTACCTATAAGCACAATGATCCTTTTGTTTCTTTATAATAATTGCCATAATCACAACTTTGGGTTATCAGAGTGTTTTGCAGTTTCATCATTTACAGCTGTACCCACAGGCTGCTGATCAGAGGCCTGTTAGGAACTGGGCCTAATGGTAGGAGGTGAGAGGCAAGGGAGCAATGCTTCATCTGTCACTGTCTCTCATAACCTCCAGATGGGACTGTCTAGTTGTAGAAAGACAAGCTCATGGCTCCCACTGATTCTGCATTATGAAGAGTTGTATAATTATCTGATTATATATTGCAATGTAATAATAGTAACAAGACGTGCATGATAAACACAATGTATTTGAATCATCCCTAAACTATACCCACTCTCCCCAGTCTGTGCAAAAATTGTCTTCTATGGTGCCAGAAAGGTTGGGGACCACTGATCTACAGAACATGCATATTTAAGTACATTTAAACATGGAAGGGATTGTCATATCATTTGGTGCCTCATTTTAAATTAAAATGAGCAAATTTATATGAGAACAAAAAGCACAATGAATATGGAATTTGCTAATCAGGAAATCTAAGCAATAGTAGTGATGATAAATGTGTAGTATTATCTTATGTCTATCTGTCAGGCATTGGTTATACCACGAACTACCACATGCCAGCCAAACTGAATTGATTCATTTATCCTTTATCAACAAAAATATATGTCAAAAGTCTCAACTTGCGGGAAAAAAAGGCATTATGTATGGACAGTTTAAAACATGAAATAGTTTTGAAAACATAAAAAAAGAAAAGGATGGCAACAATGCTCAGATACATCCAAAAAAATAGTCTGGAGAATAAAGATGAAGGAGGGAACAAAAGGGCTTCAACTGTATGTATAATAATACAATACTGCTTTTTGTTCTTTTTCTAAATGTGTGTCCAAGAGCAATATGGATATAAGTGATGGTATCAATTAAGTCTAATCTGAGTGGTTGACACAAAGTTCTACAATTAAATTGTTCTACATGTTAATCTTAAATTTAATGAAATACAGGAAATTAAAATACGTTACTTAGAAGTAGAGGGTAAAAAGAAAAGGTAAAGAAAAGAAGATAGACATAATATTGAAGTTAGTCATGAAAACGCACATGATGATATTCTAAATACGTAAATAGAAAACTCATAATAAGATTTAAACATTCAAGCGTTCAAACCACAAATAAGAAAAATTCAAATACCCAGGGGATGTTTCAGAAAATATCTCTTTAGACATCTATTTTAGAAATAGAAGAACAATACTCTATCCTGGAACCAGATGAACTTTATATTTTTTTCCAAATGAAATGATTATAAAAATTTTACACTGCAAATGCATATGTAAATATCAATTACAACCAATATTTCAAATAACTTTTAATGAATAACATGCTTTTTTCACTTTTTAACAAAATCAGGAAATTGCATCCTGTGAAGTGTTCCTTGTTCATATTCAACTAGTTTAGACTGATAAAAGCTGAAGGAGCATGATAGTTAATTTTTCTGGGAAAGCCCAATCTGAGCTTCATAGATCTGCTATATTGTATTTACTATTACTGCAAAAGGAAGTGTAGTATTTGGATAAATAGCTTAAATTAGAAGTCAGCCAAAAAGAGAATAAACACTTCTACCTGGAACCCTTGCACAACTTTGTAATCATATTTTTAATAGAATACATTATGGAATACTTTTCATTTACAAAGATATGTCCAAGTAATACATACACTATCTCACAGCTAGCTTTTCTTTTTTTGTAGAGACAGAGTCTCACTTTATGGCCCTCGGTAGAGTGTCGTGGCCTCACACAGCTCACAGCAACCTCCAACTCCTGGGCTTAAGCGATTCTCTTGCCTCAGCCTCCCGAGCAGCTGGGACTACAGGCGCCCGCCACAACGCCCGGCTAGCAGCTAGCTTTTCAAAAACAAAATATAAGAAACATTTCTGAGAAACAAATGTTTTTATTTATTTTAAAGTTATAAATTCTATTTTATTTTTTAAACGTGTAGATATTTATTTCAATAGATTTAGTGAGTGCAAGTGTTTTCTGTTACATGGATGAATTTTTAGTGGTGAAGTCAGAGCTCTTCAGGTACCCTTAACCAGGATTCTGTACATGATACCTAATAGGGAATTTTTGATCCCTCACCCTGCTTCCATCTTCCAGTCTTCTTACTTTCCAAAGTCCATTAGATGTATGATTATATATACACGCAGCTTAGCTCCCACTTTCAAAAGCAAGCATGCGGTAGACACATATTTGTTTCTCTCTTCCTGAAATGCTTCACTTAGACTAATGTTCTCCAGTTCCATGCAAGTTGTTGTAAGAGATAGTACTTGATTTCTTTTTCATTGACAAGTAGTATTCCATGGTGCATATGTGTATATTCTTTGCAATTGTGAATTTTTCTGTGATAAATATATGAATGAAGATGTATTTTGGGTGAAATGATTTGTTTTCCTTTGGGTAGATACACAGTAATGGGATTGCTGGATCAAATAATATAAATAATGTTTTAACACAATAACTAAGAACAAGCCAGAAAAGCTATGTTAAACAGTGTGATGAAAATATTTTCAATTATATATAAAACTAGTGCATGGTACTCCATGATTGCATTAATGTACATAGCTATGATTTAAAAAAAAGAAAAGAAAATTTAATATAGTACAATACAAGAAAAACCAAAAAACAAATAGTAGGTCCATTTTTATTTCTTTCATACTATTTCCATAGAGGTTGTATGAATTCACAGTTCTACCCACAGTGTATGAGTGCCCTTTTTTTTTTTTTCTACACCCATGCCTATGTCTGATCCATTCTAACATGGGGGGTAAGGTGGTATTTCATTTTGGTTTTAATTTGCATTTCCCTGATGATTAGTGATGTTGAGCATTTTTTCATATGGTTATTGGCCATCTGTAATATATTATCCTGAAAAATATGTGTTCAAATTGTTTTCACTTTTTTAAATGGGGTTGTTTTTCTTTTTTTTTCTTGATGATTTCTTTGAGTTATTCTCAGATTCTGGGTTTTAGTTTTTTTGGCAGATGTATAACTTTTGGATTTATTTTCCATTCCATTGTCTAATGGTTATCATTATTATTATTATTTATTTACTTTTTTAAGCATATGTCTCATACGTCTGAACAGAGGGGACCTGCTGGTCTGTCCTCTCACCTCTGTCAGAGCACGCAGGTGGCCCTTAACTGTCCAGCACTTCTGGGTTGCACGGCGAAATGTGGGGTTTCCTCTAGGGCACACGCGCTATCTGAACATCCTCCTGTCCAGAGCGAGAAAAGGCTATGTGCATTTGTTGGCTACAGACGTGCGTTACTTCCGCGGAACCCACAGGGCCTGGAAGAAATGCCGGCGAGGACCCACTGGCCTCCCACCTTCCTAACTCAGTCTCCACCCCGACACGGCCATCTTGTCCTGCGGAGGATCCCGGAGCTCAGCCCCAGAGCGCCCCCTTTGTCTAATTATTTATTAATTATTCCCTTTGCTGTGGGGACCTGCTGGTCTGGTCCCCAAGACTTTTCACTTTAGTCTCATTTATTTATTTTTGTTATTGCTGTATTTCCCTTGGAGTTTTAACCAAATTATATGCTGAAGACAATGCTGAGAAGATTTTTTTCTTGTTTTCTTCAGGAAATTTTGTGGTGCCAGGTCTTAGATTTAAGTCTTTAATCCATGTTCAGCTAATTTCTGCATAAGGCAAGAAATGGGGATCCTGTTTCATTCCTTTGCACACAGCTATTGAATTTTTTTGCAAACATTTACTGACTAAAGTGTACTTTCTATGGTATATGTTTTGTCCAAAATCAGTTGGTTATAGGTATATGATTTATATCTGGTCTCTATTCTGTTCTGTTGATGTAGTCTGTGTCTCCACTTTTTTTTTGTTTGTTTGTTTGTAGAGACAGGGTCTCACTTTATGGCCCTCGGTAGAGTGCCGGGGCCTCACACAGCTCACAGCAACCTCCAACTCCTGGGCTTAAGTGATTCTCTTGCCTCAGCCTCCCGAGTAGCTGGGACTACAGGCACCCGCCACAACACCCGGCTATGTGTCTCCACTTTTATACCAGTACCATGATCTAGCCTTGCATTATAATTTGAATGTGATGTGTGATGTCACCACATTTGTTCTTTTACTTAAGATTGCTTTGGGCTATTCAGGCTCTTTTTGATTTCAATGAAAGTTAAGATTTTTTTTTCAGTTTCATTTTCAATTGTATTATATTGAATTGTATTATATTGAAAATTATATCTATTAATTTTAAAATGTTTACAACAAATTCACATTACTGGAAAACTGTATTGATCACATTTTCTTCATATACAAGGCTCATTGTAACTTGCTGCTAATGTTTTGTTCCACACTTTTTAGTCTATAGTAGCAATGGGTGAGATTTGTAGATTTCCTTTCTCTTAATTTTTCAGTTTTGATGTTACAATAATTAATGTTGTAGTTTTGTTATTAGAGTAATTTTGACACTGCTATATTATTAAGACTATATTATCTGATTCTGTACATATTAAAGAAATCTATGTGGGATAAAAGATATTTCTTTTTAAAGCCTTCATATAATTCACTGAATTATTCATGAGTTTTCTTTATGTTAAGGTGTATAATTAAAAGTTCATTTAAAGAGAAATAATATTATTGATCTTTTCATTCTTAAATCCATTTTGGTAATTTGTGACTTCCTAGGAAGTTGTACATTGTTATCTAAACTGTAAGTTTATTGACAAATATTTTTAATAACATTTCTATGTTATCATTTAATATTGTAGAGTCTGTACTAAATTCCCCGAGTTCATTCTCAACTTCAGAAAACTGTTTCATTTCTCTTTTACCTGCTAAGCCAAGCTGCAGTCATTAATTTTTTAGTTGTTTTGGGAATTTTAGCTGTTTATTTCCTCCTTCCCTCTCCTCATTACGTTAGGTGTTTTTCTTTCCCCAGTTTATTAAATGAAAAGCTTAGACTATTGAGTTAAACTTTCTTTTTATCTGATGAAGCTGTTTAAGCCACAACTATTGCTGTGAGCACTCAAATTCTATTATATCATGTATTCATTTAATGTGTACTTTCTTTTTGACAATTTATTTACAAATTGTGTAGCTGAATTAGCAAAACCGTAGTAATTTTCATTTCTTTCTGTTATTGATCTCTAATGTAATTTATTTTTAGTAAGATAATATGATCTTCATCATTTTAATCTTTTCAGGTTTATTAAAATTTGTTTTATGTCCTAGAATATGCATATTTCATTTGGGTAAAAGTTTCTTATGCACTTGAAAACAGTATTTATTTTGCGATTATGAAATGGTGTGTTCTGTAAATATCAATTAAGTAAAAGCACTGAAAGGCATTTAAATCTTTCTATTTTAATAAAAATTGTTATTTAATTTTTTCTATCAAGTGCTAAAAGTTATGGAAATGCCCAAATAAATTTTTAACTTTTCTGTAACTTTTTACCTTGTTAATTTTTAAACTGTGTTATTTCCACGTTTTCAATTCCATATATTCAATTATCAATATAATAAATCAAGTTTATTCTTCTTAAGATTTTTATGGTATATCATTTTTCCCTTTTCCTTTAAAGTAGAATTTTTATAAAAAGTATATGCAATTGCCTGGCTTTTATATCTACTTTGTCTTTGAGTTAAATTATTTACTATATGTAATTTAAATTGATTTAGTTATAGATAAAATTACATCTTTTTGGACACAATCTTGCTCTGATACCTGGGCTAGAGTAAAGTGTTGTCATCATACTCCTGGGCTCAAGTAATACTCCTGTGTCAGCCCCTGGATTAGCTGGTACTATAGGTATACATCATCATGCCTGGCCCATAAAATCAGATTTTAATCTACCTTCTGCTTTTTGTTTCCTATATTTTCCAACAGTTCCAGCCTATTTCTTTCCCCAGTCTTTAATATATGTTTGGGTTTAATTTTTTTTTTAATTCTTTCTACTATAGGATTTTTATCTATACCAGTTTGGTTTATTATTGTTGATGTTTTTATTTGCTGCCCTAAGGTTAAAACATGCAGCTTTAATTTATTAAACTTTGTATCTTTATTATGTTATATTTTCATGTGTACCCTTTTAACTGTTGATCTATTATCATGTTATTAATTCGACATGTCTTATAAACTCTATAAATCATTGAATTTTTTAACTTTAATCTGTCAATTATTCTTTTACAATTAAAATTCAAAAAAAATTAGTTATCCAATATCATGTAATGAATCCCACAAACTTAGAGGGTTAAAACAATACACAATTACTGTATCACAGATTTTGTGGGTTGATAATATTGATAGGATTTCACATAAGGCTATAATTAATGTAACTGTTAGGGCTGAAGTCTCTTCTGAGTGTTTGAGAAAGATATGACCACTTCCAGGCTCACATGGTTGTCGGAAAAATTCAAGTTCTCGGGGCAGTGTCTGTGGCTCAAAGGAGTCGGGCACCGACCCCATATCCCAGAGGTGGTGAGTTCAAACCCAGCCCCAGCCAAAAACTGAAAAAAAAAAAAAAAATTCAGGTTCTCAAAGATTGTTGGACCGAGGGCCTCAGTTTCTAACTGGCTATAGTTATTTCTTCATAGATATAGAGCAAGAATTTTTGAGTTATCCAAAATCATTGTTTACATTGTTCGTCTTAAACAGAATAGTACTATTGTTTATATAATTTAACAGCTATAACATGATTAGTTTTAACTAGAATGAAGACAGTATTTTCTTATAACAATGATCAAAGTAAAGGAAAATTATTTATTTAGATAAAGCATGTAAGATAGTTTATGCTGTTCAAGTTAAACGTTTTTGCATTAACTGGAAATATTTTAGTAATTATGTTTATCTTGATGGGAATTATTTAGTTTTCTGCCATATATGCAATCAATATTTTTAGAACATGAAAAATATAAGCTAACTTTATAAAGAATGAAGAGAATGGATTTTAGTGATTACTCTTAAGTGAGCTTAAATGCTAGTTATATCAAGGGTACTATATCTGAGAATTTCATTTTTGATTAAATTAGATCACTGTAACACTCTGAAAGTGTTGGATGGTTGTAACTCATTTTTTGGCAACCTATGAGACAGGAGGAGTCTCCTAGATGAGAACTCAGGAACAGTACGAGTCTCTGGCAATATAAAAATGAGTGAGCCTATTGAAAAATTTGATTGTATCCCAGCCTCCACTGGATGATGATATGTTTGACAGTTGTGCATTTCTGAATGAGCTGTGTATACTTCCCTCTGACTGAAATAGACTAGTACTGTTCATATAAATTGATCTAGTAATTCTCTGTTTATCAAGTAGCATTCTTTACATTTATTAAACTATTATCTGCCTCTACTGTTACTGTATTTCCCTCAATCAGATCACTCTTGATACTGTCGCACGGAGACCTAACCTAACATATATTGCCTAAGCTGTCCCTTCTCACTTTGGTGAGAAAAATATATCCACATAAAGAAAAATTCTGAAAGAAACATATGCAATATGTTCTGTAAATAATTATATTCAGGAATAAAATAATGAAACGTTAATGGTAATTTTGTATAATTTCAATTTAGTTATTCAGGACCAAATATCATCATTTTAATCAAAAGTCTTTTCTTCTACAATGTAGTTTAGTTTGACTAAAATTAGAATTTATTGATGTAGAGTTTGAATAACACAAAAAATGCAAAAAAAGGGGTAATTTCTTATGCAGAAAGGAGAAATAGAATCTTGATCATTTTAGCTCTAGGGAGATGCATTAAAAGTTTCTTTGGGATTCACATAAATTGTGTTTTAGTTAAGTCATTTCTCTAAGACTAAGAGTAACATTGATTTTATAGTATTTGCAATAGAGAAACTTGGAAACAAATAACTTCATAATTGCATACGGATATGGGCATACATCTGCTGCCTTCATCTATAGATGATGGTTGAGTATACCCAAATAGAGTAAAGTAACTACTATGAGTTGAATTGTGTCCCTGAAAAATTTACATGTGGAATGTAAGTACTTCAAATCTCAGTACTGTATTTAGAGATAGGAACTATAAAGGGCATTTCAATTTTAAAGAACAGGGCATTATAGTGGACTTTGATTAAATTTGGATTAGAAGGAAAAGATTAGGACACACAGAGAGACACCAGGGGTGCACACACAGAAGAAATGTGTGAGGACACAGTAAAAAAGCAGTCATCTGGACGATGAAGAGAGATGCCTCAGAAGAAACAAAACTCACCGATACCTTAACCTTGGACTTCTAGGCTTCAAATCTGTAAGAAAACAAATTTTGATTTTAAGCTGCCCAGTCTCTGGTATTTTGTCATGGTGGCCTTAGAATGCAAGCATTCCATGTTTTTACTTTAAGCAAAGCAGTCAATAAAACTACATAAGATATTCAACACTTGCTCAGAACCTTTTATTCTTTATTTGTTTTTTATTTCTCTCCTGTTTTCTCTCTTTTGGTAGAGATTTTTCTACTTTTCTCATCTTTCTCTATAAAACAACAACTAAGATATCCTTTTTTCTTCATGTTATGTAATAATATTTTTAATTTTCTTTATATATTATTATTATTTTCTTTTCTGAACTATTTTATTCTATTTTATTTTGTACTCTATTTATGGGAGAAAGCTAAGTCTGAGGCCAGGGTTGTAAGGGTCATGGCATTGGTCTGGTTCAAGGAGGACTTGATCTCATGGTCTGGATTCCTTCTAGCTTTGGCGTTTGGAAAGATGGCATTGGTAGATCCCCTCTGTGACATACTGGTGAGATTTATTTCTGTATTTGGTTGAAGTGAGGTCTTGATTTTGCCCGGGCTGGTAAGGAGCTGGCAAGCTGAATGGACTCACCAAGCCCAGCCCCCCAGAGTCCTAGAATTGCAGGTGTGGGTCAAAGCACCCTGCTAAATGCCACCATTTCTCCAGTTTCTTTCTCTCATATGTCCTTCCTTTCTCCTTTTTTAAAATTATTTCCTTTCACCTCCTCTTTTTTCTTTATCTTTTATTTCCTTTCTCCCTTCTTGCTCATTATACTTCTCTTCCTTTTGCCCTCATACCAAAAAGCCACCTCAACACCTAAGTGGAGAGACAACATAATTTAAAGTGAAGAAGGTATTGAGAGGAAAAAGAAGGGGACGTGAATGAGAAGAAAACACACACAAAGAGGAACCAACAGAAAAGTTCTGGCAAAATAATAATCCAGAACAAAGCAAAACCCCCACACACACATTAGGTGGCACCTGTGGCTCAGGGAGTAGGGCGCCAGTTCCATATACCTGGGGTAGTGGGTTCAAGCCCAACCCCCTAGCAAAAATTGAAAAAACAAACAAACAAACAAAAAGAGCAATGCCCCCACCCCAAGGTATAAAGAGATAGCTACCACATAGGATTCCACCTGTAAAGAATAAAGGAAATTGATGAGAAAGTGGTAAATAAAGGAAATTGAAAAACAGAACCAAATAATGGATGAAAAATATGAAGAACATAAAAGGGATATAGTGGAGAGGGGAGGATGCGTGTGTTCTCACTTAATGGGTACAATGTTCAGGTGTATGGCACACTTCTTGGGTGCAGGGCACAACTACAAGAGGGACTCCACCTACCAAATTCAAGCATTATAATATGGTTGTTCGTATGCTCACATTAATTTGAAATTATACTCCATAAATAAATAAATCACATTGTACTCCATAAATATGTTCAACTACTATATGTTATTTAAAATACAAAATAAAAAATAAAAATAATAAAATACAAAATAAGAAATATAAAACTTACTCTAATATTGCAAAAATTCAAATGTCAGAAATGGGACTAAACACAATTAAGTTAGTGAGCAAGTCTCTGTGGTCCAGCATCCAATTATTTCAATCTGTAAAATAGGAAATTGCCAGAGATATTACCATTGACTCTCTGTGATAATTAATTTTTAAAGTATAGTCAATGATATGTCTCTGAGAAATTTTAGAATAAAGAAGTTAAAATAATATTAATATTCCAAAGAATGGAAATTAAGATTGGAATGTTAAAGCAACACTTATAATTCCTAACAGTCTTAGTGAAACTGGAATGGTAAAGCAAAGTCTACAGAAATCCAAGTAAACATTATTTTCAACTAAGAATTCTCTATCCATACAGTAGAAAAGATAGAATAAAGTGATTTCAAATGCAAAATAAGAAAAATTTTATTTGTATCATTTCTTAGGAAACATTTCCTAAAAAAGGTGAAATAAACTGAGAAAAAAGAAATAAGCCAATGTTTTATAGAGTTATCCAGCAACCCACACAGGAGGGATATTTTTCATAAGTCTTTAAATTCTAGCTGAAAAGGAGGTCTACAGAACTGAATTTAGATCTTTATACAACTAATAAGACTAATATTTGATATATTTGACTTTAAAATAATAGTAAGAGACTTAAAAATGCACAGTTTGGAAAGAAACAGATATAAACACATTAAGGTTAAGTAAATGAAGGGGGAAATTTTAAATTCTGAAAAATTATAATGTAAATTATATAATATGTATTCTTAGTAGAAAATTGTATTTGGATAGGTATATTACATTAGGTACACAATAATATTGGATTCAATAACTAATGGATGAATGAATAAATGCTTATCAATTAGAATAAATGAAAGGGAATAATTTCAAACTATCCTGTCAAAGGGAAAACAAAGAGATAGAGTAGCATAAAGATATACTAAAATTATGAATAATTAGAATTAAAGTAGGTAAAAAGTAGGAAAAATAAAAAAAGATTGAATATCTTTTTATAAAAGTCATCTTATGTTTACTTTTGAATTGTTCATGAAATTCATTTTTACCATTTAAGATTAGGAAGATTTAATGAAATGTAAATAAGACAAATTATCATTTTGATATAAATAAAATATGATTAACCAGATTAATAATGAAATAGGGCTTTATAAAATGTACTTAATTATGGTAAAGAATAATTTAATGCTATATTTTAAAATAAAATTTAATACAAAAGGACCATGATCGGGAAAATGTCCCATTATAAACTTAAATTTATTTTGATTTTTTTGCCATCATCAGTATAGAGGGTGTTTCTTTCTCTACCAGTGTAGAAAAACTTATTATGGAGAGAAACTATAGAGTGAATTTTAACTTCAGAAGCAGCAGCAGTGACAACAATAGTAATTAATGACAATGACAGGGTACAGGTAGGACAAAGTAGAGATTTGCAGGATATGATGTTTTCCACTTCCACTATGTGTCCCTGTTAATATCATCAAAATATATTTTTCCCAAACATTTAGAAACTAAGAAGAAAATTATCATAATGTTTGATTTGGGATGAGCAGTGGAAGTCCTCCCATTAGTAAGGAATGACTATTAACTCTTCTAGAACAGGTAGTTTTCATGATGACTGCTAGTAGTTTGAGCATACTAAAGATAATATGAATTTGAAACTACAAAGTTCAATCTAGTAGTCCTAGGAATCATCACCTTCGGTCAGTGATTGACGTAGGACTAAAATAATAGATAATTTAATCTATTATCAAGCTGTAGGTAATTTCAAATGTCTTCATGGTCCTTATACATTATTGTGTGAAATAAAGGGCACCAAAGAGTAGGGAGGCACATCTATTGCAAATCCAGTGGTCACATTCAAGGAACTTATAGTTATGGTGATGTGAAAAGCTCAATGAATTGCTTTCTACAAAAAAACTGGATCAAATTAAACAAAAGTATCATTTGAAAGCTCTAGAAATACATAGTAAACGTAAGGCCAATGAGCAATGAGCAATATGAGACACATTTATTCATGAGAAACTAAATAGAACTTCATGAAAGAAAAGCACTGGTGGTAGGGTGCCTGTTGCTCAGTGTTAGGGTGCCAGCCACATGCTCTGGGGCTGGTAGGTTTGAACCCAGCCCAGGCCTGCTAAAACAAACAAAGAAAACAACAACAACAACAAAAAAAATAGCCATGTGTTGTGGCAGATGCTTGTAGTCCCAGCTACTAGGGAGGCTGTGGCAAGAGAATGGCTTGAGCTCAAGAGTTTAAGGTTGTTGTGAGCTATGATACCATGGGAATTTTCCTAGAGTGACAAAGTGAAACTGTCTCAATAAAAAATTAATTAATTAATTAGTAATTAAAAAGAAAAGCACTGGTCTTCTTAACTAAGGTTATGCCTATTCCTCCATAGTTGATACAAGAATGCAGTGAACCTCAAAGAGTTTTGCCCTCAGAAGGGTAAGAATGAATCAGGGGCCAAAAGTAACATACAATGGTTGTCTTCTAATAGTAGTGAAGTTGATAGAAAGCAGATAGGTTAAAGTAATACCTTTTCTAACTTGGTTTATGGTATTGCTTGAGGTGAGCTCAAATAAGCCAGGTATTTGAGCAGGAGACTCTGAAATGAAAAACATAAAAAGACTAAATATAATCTATATATATGATGGTTGACTGACGAGTATCCAGCCATGTAATATGAAAAATATATGAAATAATGTCTGGGTAATTTCCAGACAGACTTCATATACCTAGTTACTGGAGAACTATATATATACCTGATGGACAAGCAAAGGCTGTGGAAGACTTAACAAGTTTGATTGTGCTCAACAGAGAGCTATGCAGAATTAAGGCATTTGACTACCATATCTGTCCAAATTGTACCCTGAACATTAAACTACACAGGTACAGATTTCTTCTGAAAACCAAGCTAGACAATAAAAAGATGAGAAACATAGCTTGGCATACATAAATAGGAAAACAGAGTATAGGATTCCAGTGTTTAAGTTCAGATGTTACCAAAACAACAACAACAACAACAAAGTGGTATGACAGTCATTCAGTGAATTGAAAATGTCTCTGAAAAAAAAAATAATAAATAAAAAAAAAATAAAAAAAAAAAAGAAAATGTCTCTGAGTAGGCTTAGATACTGGCTTTATCAGACAAAGGCCCACAAACATCAATAAACAAACTCAAAGAGTTTAGGAATATATTCTATTATAAATATGTTGAAAAAAATTTGAATAAGCCATGCTTAAAGGTTCTTTCAATAAATATATACTTTCTTAATCTGCTTAAAATAATACATAAAAACTAATAATTTATAACTGATAAATGGGACTTCATTAGTTCAAAACATGAAGTGACTTTAAGTATGTATACTTTTTAAAAGTTAAAAGATAATGATAAGAAAATACAGGTATATTTTTATGCTAAAATATGATGGTATAATATTAGACTTGAGAAATATATTTCTAGATATATATAATATATATAATATATATTATATATTATATAGAAATATAATAGTAGAGAAATTGTTACTGTTAGAAGGTTTAAAATCTTCCTTTCTGGGTTTTAAAAATAACTTTTAAATTATATGAAAAAATCTTTATTAAACTTGGGTCATTGTATTTGTGATGATCCCATTCCTATTATTTTCATTACTCTATATATAAAACAAATTTCTTTTTAGTTGTTTTATCAAAAATTACATTTAGGCAACTTACTTGATAAAAAATATTACATAAATCAAGAATACACATGTCATTAAATGAAAGGCTTGAAAAAAGAACAATCTGTAAAATTAAAATTCAAATGAATAATTCTCTAGCTCTTATCATTATAGATGAAATATATCTATTTCAGGGTAAACCTTAAGATTTCTAATTTGTTCACAGTCAAATTCGAGATGAGAGGAGCATCAGTGATTGGCAGTTTCTACACTTGATTTCCTTAATATATTTTTATTCTTTGATTTCCCATCATCTGCAGTACTGTTAGTGCTTGTTAATGGTAATTTATATCTATTAGGAAATTAAAGTCTCAATATCTAAGTTTTGCATATATTTCTGAAAACCTATTCTTTTGAATGAGTGCTAGTCTTAAAAATAAGGTTACAGTACTGAATAATTAAGTATTAAATACTTTATTATTAATAAGATAATAAATAATATTTCATGTTATTATTTATTAAGAATGTTTCATATTTTTCAAGGACACATCTGCTTTAAAAGTTTTTATTCACATATACCCACACACATATATTAACATATTATAATCATGCTATAGATTGTGGTTTCACAAATTGTTATCCATGAACAGTTCCCAGAGATTTGAATATTATCTGAATTTATACAAAAATAAAAAGCTATAAAAGAAGTATCTATTATTCAGGAGTGAAAAACTTCTGAGGAGTCTATGAACCCATAGTAAGAGAAAAATCTAAGTAACTATTTGAGTGAGCATATATCACTCAATTATTTGTATATATATCATATATATATCATATATGAATATGTGTGTGTGTGTGTGTGTGTGTAATTTGTCCAAATCATAACCTGAATGTTAAATCACAGAAATACAAGATTTATCTTTTGGAAATAAAGATAAACAATAAAAAGAAGAATATGTGTGTGTGTGTGTATAAACAAATGTACACATGTATAAACATATGTAACAACTTTATATATAAATATATATACTATATATAATTTTAATGGTAAATTTAAATAAGAAAATCTATGTGATATTAATTAGTCTCTGTAAGTCAAGGACTAAAAGAGGAAACTTATTTTGTGTAGATGTAGGACTTCAATTTCTGGGTTGTATGCTAAAAATCTTAAGTATCAATTAAATAGCTGTATCATGTTTATTATTCTTACGACTTGATCAAATTCATCTCAGTAAAAGGGAGTTTGAAGATATAGATAAAAAATTTTATTTACCTGATGTTAAAGAATGTAGGCATCATGAGTACTGTGACTTAGGACTTAATAGAATTCTATGCTATTTTTTGCTTTTATTAATAATAAGACACCCTTGACTTTATTAATTCATGGATAAAATACTGTAGCATCACATATAGCATATGGCAAGGAGGAGAGAGAGTTACAAGATACACCTGTACCTCTATAATGTAACACCCTGGTGAAAAAGACATGGGAGGGTTTTGGCTCTCCTAACAAACATGAGAGCTCACGAGATGAGAGGAGCATCAGTGATTGGCAGTCTCTACACTTGTGGTGCAAAGAGCCACGGGAGTGTATCTATAAGAGGCTGGAGGAGAAGGCAGTCGGGAGCATGCACATTCTATCATAGACACGTTCACTCTGTTGCTTCTCTGCCCTGAAGAATGCCTGCACAGCATCTCTCTCTATGAAAGACTGCAAAGATGTATTCTTCTTACTAAGACTGCTTTACTACCTCAAATACTGTCGTTTGCTCTCTCCCCTTTCTGCTAAAGTAAATAGCGCTCAGGCACCTAAGAGCAATTGTTCTGAGCAAGTTAGCCTAGAAGTCCATGGCTGTAACACAGCTAAGAGGGCCAGAGACCTGGCCAGTCTTGGGACCTGATAAGTGACGACCATGAAGGAACCCCAACAAGTGGTGTCAGAAGTAGGATAGTGAACAGCCAATAACAAAATGCAATAAATATTTCATAAGAATGTATGAATTTCATGTAGGGCCAGAAAAATTTAATCAAAATATTCCAGTACACTCAAAAATAGGCAAATGATTTAAGCTTAGTACATTGTATAAAATGATAAATTATTTTTACATTGATTAGACAGACTTAAAAATAACACTGTGCATAAAACTTAGTAGACAATCCTTCTTTAGCCACAATAATTTCATTGTAATAATGCCTTTTCCATGTACCTTTTCCCCATACTAATAGTATGAAAAGACATATGTCCTTATTATGAGAGCCTGTGATTATTTTAATTCTCAGATTTTCAGTAAATACACAACATATTTCCCCTATTCAAGATGGCCTGATCAGAGATTGAGTTTAGAGAGTTAACATATATAGACTAGAAAACAACACACTGGTAAAGGTGATTATCCAATAAGAAACATATAGGAGGGCAGGTTCTTAGAGAAGTTTGCAAACAGGGTCTTTTATGTACTGGAACAACTCAGAGATATTTAGTGAAGTAAGGAAGACATTAGAAACACTAGAAAGACCATAAATTGTGTTGGATTGCAGACTTGAGGTGGAGTCTGTGTTCTACTTTCATGAAACATTTTCATATTTCTAAAATTTGATTCTTTGGGAGTCAATGAGGTGACATGTGTAAAATCAAGGTTAACACATAGTAAAAAGTATTCTTTATTTTAAAAAGTCCAAAATCTGTTTTGAAGGAACTAGATCTTCTGTTTTCAAGAAAATAATGTATTTTTCCTAGTCTCATGTAATTATCTCAGAAGAAAATACCCTGTATTTGCTTGGTGAATCAGCTGGGGTGTTTCATCTGGATATAGGAAATTCACCCAATATAGTGAATCTTCTGTATAATATAAAAAACTTTCTCCAGGAAGTCTTTTATAGATAATGAAATCATAATGTTACAGTATCAATTTATATCTTCAAAAGGATTGTAGTAACTGCCTTTGGAACTTTAGTATATATTCTTCCCACACACACACACACACACATACACACACACCCCATATCTATATACAGCACACTCCTGATAACAGTTCTAAGCTTTGAGTTCCTACTCAATTCTCCTTTCTTCTTGGTTCCTATCATCAGGTCTAACTTCTGTAAGCCAGCATGAGGAATGAGAAATAACCTGATTGGAAATGGTGGGAAATGAGAAAGAAAACAAAAGACAAAAAATAGGGTGGGATCAGGAGGTCTGGTGCAGCTGATGACTGCAGCCAGATCTGAACTGTGAAAACAGGTTTATATATAAAGTATCTTTAACACAGCAAATCTTAACACCTAGGGAAAAGATTAACATTAAGGGGAAAAGCTGTGTGCCTGCCAATAATAAAGAAAGTATGCATGGGCTACGTGATTTCTGGCAGGTGAAAAGAATGTTTGTTGTTAAAGGAGGAGAAGCGGGGCGGGGGGGACTTCTCTGAGCATCTCCCCAGTCTGTGGGGGCCCTGCCACCTCACAGTCCATTCTCCACACTAACTTGGTATCTACATTACTTAAAAATAAAATAAATAAAAAAATTATATGACATTGCCAAAATTATGTGTCTTTTTACCTCCCTTCTCTTCTTTTAGATAGATGGTTAAGCACCTCTTTAGAAATATTCATGTGACATCATTGACTGTTATATAATCATCTTGTCACTGAGAAATGTTAAGCAATGAAATGTATTTAGCAGAAAAATTTGATCCTATATGTAAAATATTCATGGTGAATACAAAATTGAGATGATTAGATTGCAAAAGGGTAATATCAAAGTTCAAAAGTCATTTTGAATTATTCAATAAAAAATTGATTTTGTGCAGAGAAGTCTATTATTTTAGCCAAAAATACCAGAGAAATTGAAGTAATTATACAAATATTACTGTGGGCAGGCTTTATGATTTAAAAAGTCAACCTGTCCAGATAACAGTGAATAGTGATTAGTGGAGTCACTGTTTTGAATGCTTGCTGTTGAAAACAGGCCAATGCTCTGACCACCCAAAAAAAACTCGCTGAAGAAATTAGGCATGTGACACATGAATCTACTCAACCATCTCAGGTAAGGCAAAAAATAGAGATGGGTTATCTAGGGGGGAAAAAAAGGCCCATAGAGGATGTTGTGGTGGAACCCTATGATAACAGAAAAGTCCCCGAGAGTGTTGAAAATCTTGGAGGTGAAACAATGCCAGCTTGCATAGAAAATGACAGAAACATGAATTAAAAGAAACCTTCCAGATTTCCACAGGCATGAAACAGCTCAGAGTGCTACTCAGCTTCAAACATGTGTTACCCTTCAAAAAATGGACAAATAACGCTGTGGACAGATTCTTGGGTAAGAGAGTAAAGACACAACGGCAGAGGCAGAGGTAGGTGTATCCAAGTGGCCTAAAGGCCATACAACAGGCCTAGGGAGTAAAGACTTTAATCACAGCAGATATTCTCAGGCTTTGTAACCTACTGTGATTTGTGATGCCTGATGTTAAGCCTGTATCCTCTTTAGAGCTCCCCTTTTCTTCCTTTTAGAATGTGGATATCTATGACTGTTATTGTATATTTATCCATCTCACCATTGTATATTGGAAGCATATAACTTGTTTTCTAGTTTCACAGGTTCACAGATAAGGAGGAATTTTGTCCCAGGATGAATCATATTCTGAGTCTAATATTGAAATGATATAAATGATGTGATTTGTGGTTTTTGAGGATATACACTTTGATAAGATTTTTGACTTGAAGTTGCTGCTACAATGGTACAGCAATGAAAGGATACTGGAATGGGAAGAAACTCTTCCAAGTGGGATGGATGTAAGTGTTGGGGGGCAGATCATGGTGCACTAAATGGTGAAATCAAAAAGATATGTCCCTTACCTGATTGTGTGATATAGGACAGGTTGTGCCATGACCTGCCACCCTTACTCCTGCTGCTGTTGGCTTTGGCAGATGGAGGAACCAGATTGATAAAAGGGTCAGACATCTGTGGGGAGACATTGGCGCTTTGCTGGCTACTCCCCGTGTACTTCTGGTTGGTCAATTTCATGGATGGCACCTTACTGTCTCCTCATGTGAGTTTCTGGGGCCTGAGAGTTCTGGCATCTTGCTGCTGATTAGACAACTGTTTGTAACTGATGAAGACCTATACCCTAAAAGTCAACACTGAGGCCTGGTAGAACAACCCACTGTGGACTATATACACCCCTGAGCAGAGAGCTGAAGAACAGATCTCGAAGAGGGAGCAAGAGAGCTTGTTCCCCTCCTGGGTTCACTCTGTCAGCAGCTTTTTTTTTTTTTTTTAATTTATTTTTATTGTTGTGGATTCATTGAGGGTACAAGAAACCAGATTACACTGATTGCATTTTTTAGGCAAAGTCCCTCTTGCAATTGTGTCTTGTGCCCTGAAAGGTGTGGCACACACCAAGGCCTCACCTCCTTCCCTCATACCCTCTCTCTGCTCTTCCTCTCTCCAAAAATCCCTCCTTCTTTTTTCTCTGATCTCCCATTCCTCCACCTCCCCTGTGAACTTAATTGTCATTAATAGTCCTCATATCAAAATTAAGTACACAGGATTCATGCTTTTCAATTCTTGTTATGCTTTACTAAGAATAATGTCTTCCACTTCCATCCAAGTTAATACAAAAGATGTAAAGTCTCCATTTTTTTTTTTTTTTTTTTTTATCGTTAGGGATTCATTGAGGGTACAATAAGCCAGGTTACACTGATTGCAATTGTTAGGTAAAGTCCCTCTTGCAATCATGTCTTGCCCCCATAAAGTGTGACACACACCAAGGCCCCACCCCCTCCCTCCTTCCCTCTTTCTGTTCCCCCCCCATAACCATAATTGTCATTAAGTGTCCTCATATCAAAATTGAGTACATAGGATTCATGCTTCTCCATTCTTGTGATGCTTTACTAAGAATAATGTCTGCAACGTCCATCCAGGTTAATACGAAGGATGTAAACTCTCCATTTTTTTTAATGGCCGAATAGTATTCCATGGTATACATATACCACAGCTTGTTAATCCATTCCTGGGTTGGTGGGCATTTAGGCTGTTTCCACATTTTGGTGATTGTAAATTGAGCTGCAATAAACAGTCTAGTACAAGTGTCCTTATGATAAAAGGATTTCTTTCCTTCTGGGTAGATGCCCAGTAATGGGATTGCAGGATCAAATGGGAGGTCTAGCTTGAATGCTTTGAGGTTTCTCCATACTTCCTTCCAGAAAGGTTGTATTAGTTTGCAGTCCCACCAGCAGTGTAAAAGTGTTCCCTTCTCTCCACATCCACGCCAGCATCTGCAGTTTTGAGATTTTGTGATGTGGGCCATTCTCACTGGGGTTAGATGATATCTCAGGGATGTTTTGATTTGCATTTCTCTAATATATAGAGATGATGAACATTTTTTCATGTGTTTGTTAGCCATTCGTCTGTCGTCTTTAGAGAAAGTTATATTCATGTCTCTTGCCCATTGATATAAGGGATTGTTGGCTTTTTTCATGTGGATTAATTTGAGTTCTCTATAGATCCTAGTTATCAAGCTTTTGTCTGATTGAAAATATGCAAATATCCTTTCCCATTGGGTAGGTTGTCTCTTTGCTTTGGTTATTGTCTCCTTAGCTGTACAGAAGCTTTTCAGTTTAATGAAGTCCCATTTGTTTATTTTTGTTGTTGTTGCAATTGCCATGGCAGTCTTCTTCATGAAGTCTTTCCCCAGGCCAATATCTTCCAGTGTTTTTCCTATGCTTTCTTGGAGGATTTTTATTGTTTCATGCCTTAAATTTAAGTCCTTTATCCATCTTGAATCAATTTTTGTGAGTGGGGAAAGGTGTGGGTCCAGTTTCAGTCTTTTACATGTAGACATCCAGTTCTCCCAACACCATTTATTGAATAGGGAGTCTTTCCCCAAGGTAAGTTCTTGTTTGGTTTATCAAAGATTAGGTGGTTGTAAGATGTTAGTTTCATTTCTTGGTTTTCAATTCAATTCCAAGTGTCTATGTCTCTGTTTTTGTGCCAGTACCATGCTGTCTTGAGCACTATGGCTTTGTAGTACAGACTAAAATCTGGTATGCTGATGCCCCCAGCTTTATTGTTGTTACAGAGAACTCCCTTAGCTATACGGGGTTTTTTCCGGTTCCATACAAAGCACAGAATCATTTTTTCCAAATGATTGAAAGTACAATGTTGGTATTTTGATAGGAATGGCATTGAATAGGTAGATTGCTTTGGGAAGTATAGACATTTTAACAATGTTGATTCTTCCCATCCATGAGCATGGTATGTTCTTCCATTTGTTAATTTCCTCTGCTATTTCCTTTCTGAGGATTTCATAGTTTTCTTTATAGAGGTCCTTCACCTCCTTCGTTGGGTATATTCCTAGGTATTTCATTTTCTTTGAGACTATGGTGAAGGGAGTTGTGTCCTTAATTAGCTTCTCATCTTGACTGTTATTGGTGTACACAAAGGCTACTGACTTGTGGACATTGATTTTATATCCTAAAACATTACTGTAATTTTTGATGACTTCTAGGAGTCTTGTGGTTGAGTCTTTGGGGTTCTCTAAGTATAAGATCATGTCGTCAGCAAAGAGGAAGAGTTTGACCTCCTCTGCTCCCATTTGGATTCCCTTTATTTCCTTGTCTTGCCTAATTGTATTGGCTAGAACTTCCAGCACTACGTTGAACAGTAAAGGTGACAGAGGACAACCTTGTCTGGTTCCAGTTCTAAGAGGAAAAGCTTTCAGTTTTACTCCATTCAGTAAAATATTGGCTGTGGGTTTGTCATAGATAGCTTCAATCAGTTTTAGAAATGTGCCACCTATGCCTATACTCTTCAGTGTTCTAATTAGAAAAGGATGCTGGATTTTATCAAATGCTTTTTCTGCATCTATTGAGAGGATCATGTGATCTTTATTTTTGCCTCTGTTAATATGGTGGATAATGTTTATAGACTTGCGTGTGTTAAACCAGCCTTGCATCCCTGGGATGAAGCCTACTTGATCATGATGAATGACCTTTTTGATGATAAGCTGTAACCTATTGGCTAGGATTTTGTTGAGAATTTTTGCATCTATATTCATGAGTGAGATTGGTCTTAAATTCTCCTTTTTGTTTGGGTCTTTTCTTGGTTTTGGTATCAGGGTGATGTTTGCTTCATAGAATGTGTTGGGGAAGATTCCTTCTTCCTCAATTTTTTGGAATAATTTCTGCAGTGCAGGAATAAGCTCTTCCTTGAAGGTTTGATAGAATTTTGGAGTGAAGCCATCTGGACCAGGGCATTTTTTGTTTGGAAGCTTTTTTATTGTTTCTTTGATCTCAGTACTTGAAATTGGTCTGTTTAGGAGCTCTATTTCTTCCTGGCTGAGTCTAGGGAGAGGGTGTGATTTCAAATATTGATCCATTTCTTTCACATTGTCAAATTTCTGGGCATAGAGTTTCTGGTAGTATTCAGAGATGATCTCTTGTATCTCTGTGGGATCAGTTGTTATTTCCCCTTTATCATTTCTGATTGAGGTTACTAGAGATTTTACTTTTCTATTCCTCGTATGTCTGGCCATGGATTTATCTATTTTATTTATTTTTTCAAAAAACCAACTCCTTGTTTCATTAATTTTCTGAAT
This sequence comes from Nycticebus coucang, assembly GCF_027406575.1. Taxonomy (NCBI): domain Eukaryota; kingdom Metazoa; phylum Chordata; class Mammalia; order Primates; family Lorisidae; genus Nycticebus; species Nycticebus coucang. The sequence continues at coordinate 41,709,257 of NC_069794.1, read as the reverse complement.
GATTCTTTTCTTTTTCAATTTCATTGATCTCTGATTTGATTTTGGATATTTCTGTTCTTCTACTGAGTTTAGGCTTAGATTGCTCTTCTTTTTCCAATTCCATAAGATCTCTTGTGAGATTGTTGATGTGCTCTGTTTCTGTTTTTTGAATGTAGGCATCTAAAGCGACGAATTTTCCTCTCAAAACTGCTTTTGCAGTATCCCACAGGTTTTGGTAGCTTGTGTCTTCATTGTTGTTATGCTGAAGGAAGTTAATGATTTCCTGTTTTATTTCTTCCTTCACCCATCTGTTATTCAACAGAAGATTGTTTAATTTCCATGCCTTTGGGTGGGCTTGAGCATTTTTGTTAGAGTTGAGTTCCACCTTTAGTGCCTTATGGTCTGAGAAGATACAAGGTAAAATTTCAATTCTTTTGATTCTGTTGATATTTGTTTTGTGTCCCAGGATATGATCAATTTTGGAGAATGTTCAATGGGGTGATGAGAAGAATGTATATTCTTTATCTTTGGGATGGAGTGTTCTATATGTGTCTATCAAGCACAGTTGTTCTAGGGTCTCATTTAAGTCTCTTATATCCTTGTTTAATTTCTGTTTAGAGGATCTGTCCAGCTCTGTAAGAGGAGTGTTAAGGTCCCCGGTTATTATGGTATTATCAGATATCATATTGCTCAGACTGAGTAAGGTCTGTTTCAAGAATCTGGGAGCATTTAAATTGGGTGCATAGATATTGAGAATTGAAATGTCTTCTTGTTGTATTTTTCCCTTGACCAATATAAAGTGACCATCTTTGTCTTTTTTGACTTTAGTTGCTTTAAATCCACATGTATCTGAAAATAAGATTGCAACTCCTCTTTTCTTCTGAATTCCATTTGCCTGAAAAATTGTCTTCCAACCCTTGACTCGGAGCTTTAATTTGTCTTTTGAAGCCAGGTGTGTTTCTTGCAGACAGCAAATGGATGGCTTGTGTTTTTTAATCCAGTCAACCAATCTATGTCTCTTCAGTGGGGAATTCAAGCCATTAACATTTATTGAGATAATTGATAAGTGTGGTAGTATTCTATTCGTCTTATTTTGTGAGAGTCCATTGCTTAGTTTTATCTTTTGCATCAGTGTGGAGGTTTCATTCTGTCCTTTAATTTCTGAGTTCTTACTTTGCTGCTGATCCATTGTGGTGGTCAGTGTGCAGAACAGGTTGAAGTATTTCCTGTAGAGCTGGTCTTGTTGTGGCGAATTTCCTCAATGTTTGTATATCCGTAAATCATTTGATTTCTCCATCAATTTTGAAGCTTAGCTTAGCAGTTTCCAGAATTCTGGGCTGGAAATTGTTCTCTTTAAGTAGATTAAAGGTAGATGAACATTGTCCTCTTGCTTGGAAAGTTTCATTAGAGAAGTCTGCGGTCACTCTGATGGATTTGCCCCTGTAGGTCAACTGGTGCTTACTCCTGGCAGCTTGCAGAATCTTTTCTTTTGTCTTGACTTTGGACAGGTTCATCACAATGTGTCTTGGAGAAGCTTGGTTAGAATTGAGGCGACCTGGGGTCCGATAGCCCTCTGAAAGCAGTGTTTCAGATTCTTTGGTGATATTTGGGAAATTTTCTTTTATAATATTCTCTAGTATGGCTTCCATTCCTCTGGGGCATTCTTCTTCCCTTTCTGGAATTCCTATGACTCGTATGTTGGAACGCTTCATAAAGTCCCATAATTCTGACAGTGAACGTTCTGCTTTGTCTCTCTTCTTTTCTGCCTCTTTTACTATCTGAGTTATCTCAAAAACTTTGTCTTCTACCTCTGAAATTCTTTCTTCTTCACGGTCTAACCTGTTGCTGATACTTTCCATTGCATCTTTAAGTTCCCTGATTGACTGTTTCATTTCCTTCAGCTCTGCTGTATCCTTTTTATATTCTTCATATCGTTCATCTCTGATTTGATTCTGTTTTTGGATTTCCTTTTGGTTATTTTCCACTTTATTAGCAGTTTCCTTCATTGTTTCCATCATTTCTTTCATTGTTTTCAACATGTGTATTCTAAATTCCCTTTCTGTCATTCCTAACATTTCTTTATAGGTGGAATCCTCTGCAGTAGCTACCTCATGGTCCCTTGGCGGGGTTGTTGTGGACTGGTTCTTCATGTTGCCTGGAGTTTTCTGCTGATTCTTCCTCATGGGTGATTTCTTTTATCTGTTTCCTTGCCCTAATTTTCCTTTCACTTCCTCTTGCTCTTTAAGTTCTTGTGCCTGTTTAAGTTGAGGGCGGGTTTAGACGGATTGAACACACGCGACCACTTTCTGGTTTTCCACTGTTTTAGTCCTCCTCTTGGGGTCCAGAAGTCTCTCGCTGACTCCCTGTATCCTCTTACGGGTGATGATAGGCAGGTCCCACCAGCCAGAGATGCCTGGAGTCCTATATCCCCAGACTCAGGGTGCCCAGATGCAAGGAAGCTGTTACTCGGCTGCCATCTTGCTCTGCCTCCAAGATCACAAGATTTTTACATACTGTAGTCCCAGCTACTCAGGAGGCTGAGGCAGGGGGATCTCTTGAACCCAGAAATTTGAGGTTTCAGTAAGCTGTGATGATGCCACTACACTCTAGCTGGGGCAACAGAGCAAGATTTTGTCTGTATTTACTCAGGGTTCTCCAGAGAAACAGAATTGATAGGAGATACATATGTCAGAAAGAAAGGGACTGGCTCATGCCATTATGGAAGCTGAGAAGTCCCATGATCTCCCATCAGCAAGCTGGAAACCCAGGAAAGTCAGTAGCAGTTTCAGTCCAAACCCAAAGAACTGAGAACCTGGAAGCCAGTGGTGTAAGTCTCCCTCCAAGTCCAAATGCTGAAGAACTAGAAGTACCTTCCACAGAAAAACGAGTTACCAAAGTTCGGCTCCCTTGCTCCACTGTTTTTCCGCTTAAAAAATCGGGTGAAGGTTGGGGTGAGGGGAGAAGGCAGAAACAGTGAACGGAAGGATTAATCACTTCTCCCTATTACATCAGCAGCCCCCGCCCTTTCCTCTGAGCACCTCCTCTCCTAGAACAGTTGCTACGCACTGGCACTCCATTTTTTTTTTAATGGCTGAATAGTATTCCATGGTGTAAATATACCACAACTTGTTAATCCACTCCTGGGTTGGTGGGCATTTAGCTGTTTCCATATTTTAGCAAATGTAAATTGACCTGCAATAAACAGTCTAGTACAAATGTCCTTATGATAAAAGGATTGTTTTCCATCTGGGTAAATGCCCAATAATGGGATTGCAGGATCAAATGGGAGGATTAGCTTGAGTGCTTTCAGGTTTCTCCATACTTTCTTCCAAAAAGGTTGTAATAGTTTGCAGTCCCACCAGAAGTATAAAAGTGATCCCTTCTCTCCACATGCATGCCAGCATCTGCAGTTTTGAGATTTTGTGATGTGGGCCATTCTCGCTGGAGTTCGATGGTATCTCAGGGTAGTTTTGATTTGCATTTCTCTAATAGATATGGATGATGAACATTTTTTCATATGTTTGTTAGCTATTTGTCTATCTTCTTTAGAGAAGATTCTATTCATGTCTCTTGCCCATTGATACATGGGATTGTTGGCTTTTTTCATATGGATTAATTTGAGTTTTCTATAGATCCTAGTTATCAAGCTTTTGTCTGATTCAAAATATGCAAATATCCTTTCCCATTGTGTAGGTTGTCTATTTGCTTTGGTTGTTGTCTCCCTAGCTGTACAGAAGCTTTTCAGTTTAATGAAGCCCCATTTGTTTATTTTTGTTGTGTTGCAATTGCCATGGCAGTCTTCATGAAGTCTTCAGGCCAATGTCTTCCAGTGTTTTTCCTATGCCTTCTTTGAGAATTTTTATTGTTTCATGCCTTAAATTTAAGTCCTTTATCCATCTTGAATCAATTTTGGTGAGTGGAGAAAGGTGTGGGTCCAGTTTCAGTCTTTTACATGTGGATATTTATTGAATAGGGAGTCTTTCCCCCAAGGTATATTCTTGTTTATCGAAGATTAGGTGGTTGTAAGTTGTTAGTTTCATTTCCTGGTTTTCTATTCAATTCCAAATGTCTATGTCTCTATTTTTGTGCCAGTGCCATGCTGTCCTGACCACTATGGCTTTGTAGTACAGCTTAAAATCAGGTGTGGTGATGCCCCCAGCTTTATTCTTTATTACTAAGAACTGCCTTAGCTTATGGATCTTTTTCTGATTCCATACAAAATGCAGAATCATTTTTTCAAAGTCTTGCAAGTACAATGTTGGTATTTAAATAGGGATGGCATTGAATAGGTAGATTGCTTTGGGAAGTATAGACATTTTAATAATGTTGATTATTCCCAGACATGAGCATGGTATATTCTTCCATTTGTTAAAGTCCTCTGCTATTTCTTTTCTGAGGATTTTCTAATATTCTTTATAGAGGTCCTTCACCTCCTTTGTTAGGTATATTTCTAGGTATTTCATTTTCTTTGAAACTATGGTGAAGGAAGTTGTGTCCTTAATTAGCTTTTCATCTTGACTGCTATTGGCATATGCAAAGGCTACTGAGTTGTGGACATTGATTTTTTATCCTGAGACATTACTGTATTTTTGATGACTTCCAGGACTCTTGTCTTTGAGTATTTGGGATTCTCTAAGTATAAAATCATGTCGTCAGCAAAGAGAGAGAGTTTGACCTCCTCTGCTCCCATTGGATTCCCTTTATTTCCTTGTCTTACCTAATTGTATTGGCTGGAACTTGTAGCACTGTGTTGAATAGTAAAGTGACAGAGGACAGCCTTGTCTGGTTCCAGTTCTAAGAGGAATAGCTTTCGATTTTACTTCATTCAGTTAAATATTAGCTGTGGATTTGTCATAGATAGCTTCAATCATTTTCAGAAATGTGTCACCTATGCCTATACTCAGCAGTGTTCTAGTTAGAAAAGGATGCTGGATTTTATTGAATGCTTTTTATGCATCTATTGAGAGGATCGTATGGTCTTTATTTTTGCCTCTGTTAATATGGTGGATAACATTTATGGACTTGCATATGTTAAACTAGTCTTGCATCCGTGGGATGAAACCTACTTGATTATGATGTATGACTTTTTTCATGATAAGCTGTAATCTATTGGCTAGGATTTTGTTCAGAATTTTTGCATCTATGTTCATGAGTGAGATTGGTCTGAAATTCTCCTTTTTAGTTGGGTTGTTTTCAGGTTTTGGTATCAGGGTGATGTTTGCTTTGTCGAACATGTAGAGAAAAATTCTTTCCTCCTCAATTTTTGGAAAAATTTCTGCAGGGCAGGAATAAGCTCTTTGTTGAAGGTTTGATAGAATTCTGGTGTGAAGCCATCTGGACCAGGGCATTTTTTGGTTGGAAGATTTTTTATTGTTTCTTTAATCTCAGTGCTTGAAATTGGTCTGTTCAGGAGCTCTATTTCTTCCCGGCTAAATCTAGTGGGAGGGTGTGATTCCAAATATTGATCCATTTCCTTCACATGGTCAAATTTCTGGGCATTGAGTTTAAGGTAGTATTCATAGATGATCTCTTGTATCTCCGTGGCATCAGTTGTTATTTCCTCTTTATCATCTGTGATTGAGGTTACTAGCGATTTTACTTTTCTAATTCCACTTAGTCAGGCCAAGGATTTATCTATTTTATTTATTTTTTCAAAAAACCAACTCCTTGTTTCATTAATTTTCTGAATGATTCTTTTGTTTTCAATTTCATTGATCTCTGATTTGATTTTGGATATTTCTTTTCTTCTACTGACATTAGGCTTAGATTGTTCTTCTTTTTCCAAGTCCATAAGATGGCTTGTGAGATTGTTGATGCATTCTCTTTCTGTTTTTCTAATGTAGGCATCTAAAGCGATAAATTTTCCTCTCAAAACTGCTTTTGCAGTATCCCACATGTTTTGGTAGCTTGTGTCTTCATTGTTGTTATGCTCAAGGAAGTTAATGATTTCCTCTTTTATTTCTTCCCACATCCATCTGTCATTCAACAGAAGGTTGTTTAATTTCCATGCCTTTGTGTGGGGTTGAAAGTTTTTGTGTGGAGTTCCACCTTTAGTGCCTTATGGTCTGAGAAGATATAAGGTAAAATTTCAATTCTTTTGATTCTGTTGAATTTTGTTTTATGGCCTAGGATATGATCAATTTTGGAGACTGTTCCATGGAGTGATGAGAAGAATGTATATCCTTTATTTTGGGGATGGAGTGTTCCATATGCATCTATCAAGCACAATTGTTCTGGGGTCTCATTCAAGTCTCTTATATCTTTGTTTAATTTCTGTTTAGAGGATTTGTACTGCTCTGTAAGAGGAGTGTTAAAGTCCCCTGTTATTAAGTATTATTGGATATCATATTGCTCAGACTGAGAGACGTCTGTTTCAAGAATCTGGGAGCATTTAAATTGGGTGCAAAAATATTTAGAATTGAAACATCTTCTTGTTGTATTTTTCCCTTTACCAATATAAAGTGACCATCTTTGTCTTTTTTGATTTCAGTTGCTTTAATTCCACATGTATCTGAAAATAAGATTGCAACTCCTCTTTTCTTCTGAGTTCTGTTTGCCTGAAAAATTGTCTTCCAACCCTTGACTCAGAGTTTTAATTTGTCTTTTGAAACAAGGTGTGCTTTCTGTAGACAGCAAATGGATGGCTGTGTTTTTTAATCTAGTCAGTCAATCTATGCCTCTTCACTGGTAAATTCAAGCCATTAACATTTATTGATATAATTGATAAGTATGGTAGTGTTCTATTCATCTTATTTTGTGAGAGTCCATTGCTAGTTTTATCTTTTGCATCAGTATGGAAGTTAGATTCTGTCCTTCAATTTATGAGTTCTTACTTTGCTGCTGATCCATTGTGATGGTCAGTGTGTAGAACAGGTTGAAGTATTTCCTGTACAGATGGTGTTATTGTGAAAAATTTCCTCAATGTTTGTATATCAATAAAAGATTTGATTTCTCCATCAGTTTCAAAGCTTAATTTAGCAGGATATAGAATTCTGGGCTGGAAATTGTTTTGTTTAAGTAGATTAAAGGTAGATGACCATTGTCTTCTTGCATGGAAAGTTTCATTAGAGAAGTCTGCAGTCACTCTGATGAATTTGCCTCTGTAGGTCAACCGGTGCTTAATACTGGCAGCTTAAAGAATCTTTTTTTTTTTTTTTTTGTCTTGACTTTGGACAGGTTCTTCACAATGTATCTTGGAGAAGCTCTGTTAGAGTTGAAGTGACCTGTGGTTCGATATCCCTCTAAAAGGAGCGTCTCTGGATCTTTGGTGATATTTGGGAAATTTTCATTTATAATATTCTCCAGTATGGCTTCCATTCACCTGGGGCATTCTTCTTTCCCTTCTGGGATTCCTATAACTCATATGTTTGAATCCTTCGTAAAGTCCCATAATTCTGTCAGTGAACATTCTGCTTCCTCTCTCTTCGTTTCTGCCTCTTTAACTATCTGAGTTATCTCAAGAACTTTGTCCTGTACCTCTGAATTTTTTTCTTCTGTATGATCTAATCTGTTGCTAATACTTTATATTGCATCTTTAAATTTTCTAATTGACTGCATCATTTCCTTCAGCTCTGCTATATCCTTTCTACATTCTTCATATCATTCATATCTTATTTGATCCTGTTTTTGGATTTTCTTTTGGCTATTTTCCAGTTTATCAACAGTTTCCTTCATTGTTTCCACCATTTCTTTCTTTATTTTCATGATGTGTATTCTAAATTCCCTTTCTGTCATTCCTAACATTTCTTTATAAGTGGAATCTTCTGCAGTAGTTACCTCATGGTCCCTTGGAAGGGTTGCTTTGGACTGGTTCTTCATATTGCCAAGTGTTTTCTGATGATTCTTCCTCATGAATTATTTCTTTTATCAATTTCCTTTCCCTCATTTTCCTTTCAGTTCCTCTTGCTCTTTAAGTTGCCGTGCCTGTAGACTTGGGTTTCAGTGAGTCCTTTTGGTGCAGGACCAGAAGGATGAGAATGTTGAAGAGCAAGAAGGGCTAATAGAAAGGAAAAAAAAAAAAAAGAAAGAAAGAAAGAAAGAAAAGAAAAAAAAAGGAAAGGGGGTGTATAAAAGGGAATATTGACAAGGAGAAGAAAGGCACAGAAAGAGGGAGACAGAGCAATATAGATGTACAGTAGTGTACTTTGACACAACCTTAAAAAACCCCCAACCTTTGTAGGTGCCGGGCTGGGTGGTTCCCTTGAGGTCAGAAGTTCTTTGCTAGCCTGATCAAACACAGTACCCCACCTCAACTAAATAGAGAGGAAAGACAAAAATGCTATAAATCAAACCAAAACAAGCAAACAGAAAACATTTACAGGATAAAATTGGGCAAAAAAACCAATTAATAGGGGTAGAAACACTAGCAAAATGAAGTTCTAATTATTGAGAAAGGCAACAATGGGAAATTGTTTAATCTAGAAAATGGAGAAATAAAAGAAATAAAAAAAGGAAAGGAAAAATCTATAGGGAAAAGCTTGAAGTTAATAAACAAAACAACAACAACAGAAATAAAAACAAAAACAAAGCAATATATATATCTTGTTGAATATTGTCTGGGCATCAGGTGATCTTCTGGGGTATGAGATGTTAATCACAATGGTGATACAACTGGAGGCCTCTGCTGATTTCTCAAACCCTTCAGGGTGGAAACCCTAAGTTTCTCTTCAGCCCTCTTAAAAGGCACTTTAAACTTCTTAATTTGGCTAAGCAGAAGCTTTCTCAGAGAAGCATTTGTCTCTGAGATCACTGCTGAAGTGGCTATCCACTTACCCAGTGTTCCAAAACCAGTCTCACTCTGTCCCTGAGGGTTAAGGCTGTAAGGTCACTCAGTCCCTGCCTTTATGCTTCTCAGTCACTAGATTACTAGCTCCTGCCTGATCCTTGCTCTGTGACCCTGAGGGCAGAGCTTGATGGGGTAGTTTTCTCACAATGGCTCCGAGCAGCCCACAGCTGAACGCTATTAGCTCTGTTCAGCTCTGTGGCTCAGTCTGTGGCCCTAGACAATGCCCAAAGTTCTCTGCACTCCAAGTACTAGAAATGTCCCTTCTCAGGGTTTCATAACTTCAAGGAACACAAATGAGACTGATTCACCTACAAGGGTGCAGTGGACTGTACTCCTTCATTTACCAATGATTATCTTCTCATCTATAAATAACTGTGTTATTCTAATAGCAATTACACACATAAATATATAGTCATGCTCATACACATACACATGCCTATGTGAGTCTACAAACACTTCAAATTGTAATGGAAATAAAAATGAGTTGTAAGAACTCCAAAAATGCTTTGAGAAATTATATATTCATATTGTATACCAAAGAAGGGAAACAAATTCATTGGTGCAAATATTTCTAAGTTTAAGCTGGTAATAGATTTTGTTTTCCAGAATATAAGAATGAAGTGTATTCCAAATGTAAACTCATATAAAATTTTTGTAATCCATTAGTAATTTATTAAATTATCCATATTTTATTTTATGTAATTTTTATGTTATTATACTAATATATATTTTAAAAATAACAAATTGGAAAAAAATTAACCTTTACAATTCACTAGGGAACCAAACATTCAAACACAACATATAGATATTTAGAACATTTTAACCTCTGTTTCATTTTTTCCATTTTTCAGGGTCTAATCTTTTGTTCCATCTTTATGTTTCTCTCTTATTAGTGGTACAGGGTGGTGGTGGCCCAGGGCCCCGGCACTTCTGGCTGGTGTTGCCCAAGCCAACAGGAGGACCTGCCATGCCTTCTCTATCCCAGGGGTGTTGGGGATGTGATGGGCAGAGGAGTGATCTGGTTGAGGGTAGGCAGAAGAGGCCTGTAGGAGGCTCCAGTAGCTGGAGGGACCAGGCAATGACCCAGGAACCACATCCAGTTTTCCTGCCCATCTCCCTCCCCTTGCACTCTTTATTTTTAGAAATAATTCCATAGTGGTTCTAAAATCCATAGTTCACAAAGCTCCTTACCGTTTCTGTCTCTTGGTGACCTATGCCAACCCACAGGAGCTGACAGGGCAAAGATTATACCATACTGATGCAGGGTTCCTCCATTCAGGGATGAATAGGGATCCCCATTTCCAAGGCCTTGACAATTTCATGTAAGTTTCCTAGGCCTGAACAATTTCATGTAAGGCTCATTCACCTTGCCCAAGCAGAAGGGACTGTATTCATTCATTTGTTACCAAGTCTTTGGCTCAATGCAAATACAAAGGATCCATGCCACTATATACACCTCTAGACAAAGGATACAAGTGGATTTTTTCCAGCTTGGGTCTTTTCCTCTGCCAGGAGTTCAGTTGCATATTCTGTATTCTTTTCTATTTAATAAATCATACTTTACCACTGATCTGTGATGAGTTCATTCTTCAAACTCCCAAAACCAAGAACCTATTGAAGAAAGAAATTTTGGTAACATTAGCAAGAACTATATATAGTTGACCACAATAGCACTAGCCAACAAGGTCTAATGGATATTTTAAAAGTGCTTCATACAACAATACCAAGATAGGTATTCTCACATTTGTGTAGAACATTCACCAAGTTAGACCACATTCTGGGTTATAAAATACCTCATGACAAACTTTTCAGAATGGAAATCATGCAAAGTGTGTTTTCTGACAAGCATACAATTAAACCAGAAACATATAGTATAACAATAGAAAGTTATCTAGAAAATATCCACATATATGGAGAATAAGCAATGTACTTCTATATGCCACAAAAGTTACTCAAGTTGAACTAAATGAAAATAAAAATGCAATTTGTCAAGATTGTGGGATGAAATAAAAGCAGTGCATACTTCAGAGAAATTTACAGCATTGAATGTATATTTTAGAAATAACAAATTAGGTCAAATCACTAATCTTATTTTCAAAATACTAGAAACCATAGACAGAAGAACAACTTAAGTCTACAATGAGCACAAGAAAAAACCTTCTTAAAGCAAAACCAATCAAATTGAAAGCAAAAGTTATAATAAAATCAATAAGACAAAAACCTGTTTCTTTAAAAAGTCAATTATATTGATAAACTCTAGCCAAGATGACTAGACAAAAAGAGAGAAAACACAAAATTAACACTTTCCAAAATGAAGGAGGACTCATCACTACTGTACCATAGCTATTACAAGTATCATAAAGGAATACTACTAGCTACTCCAAACTATAATAACTGATAGGAAATGGATCAAATCCCTGAAAGAAAAACACTATCCAAATTTGCATGAAGAGAAGGAAATAAATATGAATAGTTCCATATCTGTCACATAAATTGCATCAATAATTAATAACCTTTTAAATAAGAAAGCCCGGGTCCAGAGATTTCTACTGGTGAATTCTAATAAATATTTATGGGAAATAAAGAAGCCATTAGTCTACAATCTATTCTAGAAAATAGAAGCAGAGAGAAAATGTTATGTTCTGGAATAGATTGTGAACTATCCGTATCTTTTTTTCCTACAAATGTTTATCAGAATTCACCGGAAATTTGAGACCATTCTTTTAAGTGAAGTATCAAGAGAATGGAAAAACAAACACCACATGTACTCAATACTAAATTGGAATTGGCCAATCAACAATTAATTGCACATACAGAGGTAAAATTCAATGGAAATCAAGTAGGTTGGAGGGGATGGTGAGGTAGGACAAATTCACACCTAATGGACATATTCTGAGTGAAGAGCAAGCATACTTATAACTTTGACTTAAAATGTAAAAAAGCAAATTATGTAACTAAAATGTGTGTACCCATCATATTCTAAAACAAAAATTTCTATGAAATTTGCATGACCTAGAAATTGATTCAGATGAAGTTATTGCAAGAAAGAAAAAAATAGCAGACTAATACTCTTTATGAATGTAGGTACAAATGTTCTTAACAAATCCTGTAAGACAAATCCAAAAATGTATAAAAATAATTATGAATCATACACATAACCAGGTATTCAATGCTGGTATTATATTTGAGAATGAGTTAATATAACCAACCACACTGAAAACTAAAGAAAACTCAGCTGATCATATTAATCATCCTAAACAAAAATTGACAAACTCCAAACCCATACTTGCTTAAAAAAATAAAAAGCTCTCTGCACACTAGAAATAGAAAGGACTCCTTGAAAATGACAAAAGGCTATTTTTAAAAATCCTACAACTTATATCATATTTAATATCGACAAACTGTAACTTTCTTCCTAAGATTAAGACAAGAATATCCTCTTTCACCACTCTTATTCAACAACCTGAACTACTGAAATAATCTTTGAAAAAATAGAAAACAAAAGCTACGGGAGGCGGAGCAAGATGGCAGCCGAGTAACAGCTTCCTTGCATCTGGGCACTGTGAGTCTGGGGAGATAGGACTCCAGGCATCTCTGGCAGGTGGGAACTGCCTATCATCACTCCTATGAGGATACAGGGAGTCAGCGAGAGACTTCTGGACCCCAAGAGGAGGACTAAAACCGTGGAAAACCGGCAAGTGGTCGCATGTGTTCAATCCGTCTAAACCCGCCCACAACTGTAAGTTCAGTAGCAGCGAGACTGCAAACCAGAAAGGCCTTACCTGTGAACTGTTTTGATATCCTTGCACTTGGCAATGAGTTGAACTGCCTTGGGGAAGGCCTGAGTGGGAGTGCGGAGAACTTTGGCCGTTGTCTAGGGCCCCAGTCTGAGCCGCTGAGCCAGACAGAGCTAATAGTGTTTGGCAGTGGGTCACACGGATCCATTGTCAGTGATCTGCCCCGGCAAGATCCGCCCTCAGGGTCGCAGAGCTAGAAACGGGTGGGAGCTGGTAACCCAGCAACCAAGTAGCCTAAGGGTGGGGTCTGAGCCGCCTTTCAGCCCTAACCCTCAGGGGCAGAGTGAGACCAGTTTTGGAACACTGGGTAAGTGGATAGCCACTTCAGCAGCGATTCCAGCGAGAAAGCTGGGAAAGCTTCTGCTCAGCAAGTTTACAAGTTCAAAGTGCCTTTTAAGTAGGCTGAAGAGAGATTTAGGGTGTCTACCTGCTGGGGTTTGAGAAATCATCAGCCTCCAGTCGTATCAGAACTGTGACTAATATCTCATACCCCAGAAGACCACGTGTTGCCCAGACAATATTCAATAACATATACAAACTGCTTTGTTTTTGGTTGTGTACTTTTTTCTTTTTTTTTTTTGTTTGGTTGTTTTTTTTGTTTGTTTATTTTGACGTTGCTGATGTTCTTTTGTTTTTTTAATTTCAATCTTTTCCACACAGATCCCTTTTTCTTTCTCAATTTTCCTAGTTTAATTATAATTTCCCATTGCTGCCTTTTTTAATAACTTCAACTTCATTTTTGCTAGTGTTTCTACCGATATAATTTAGTTTTTCACCCAATTTTATCCCTGTAAAGTTTTCTGTTTGCTTGTTTTGGTTTGATTTATAGCATTTTTGTCTTTCCTCTCTACTTGGTGGAGGTGGGGTACTGTGTCTGACCGGGTTAGCAAAGAGCTGCTGACCAAAAGGGAACCACGCAACTGGGCACCCCCAGAAGGTGGGGGTTTTTTAAGGTTGTGTCAAAGTACCCTACTGTACACCTATATTGCCCTGTCTCCCTCTTTCTGTGCCTCTCTTCTTTTTGTCAATATTCCTTATACCGAACCCCTCTCCTTTCTCTATCTTTCTTTTTTTCTTATCACTCGGTCCTCCTTTCTTTCATCCCCTTTTTTTTGCTCTTCAACCTTCTCACCCTTCTGGTCCTGTAACCCTTAGTCCACAGGCACAAGAACTTAAGAGGAAGTGAAAGGAAAATTAGGGCAAGGAAACAGATAAAAGAAATCACTCATGAGGAAGAATCAGCAGAAAACTCCAGGCAACATGAAGAACCAGTCTAGAACAACCCCACCAAGGGACCATGAGGTAGCTACTGCAGATGATTCCACCAGTATAGAAATGTTAGGAATGACAGAAAGGGAATTTAGAATACACATGTTGAAAACAATGAAAGAAATGATGGAAACAATGAAGGAAATTGCTAATAAAGTGGAAAATAACCAAAAGGAAATCCAAAAACAGAATCAAATAAGAGATGAACGATATGAAGAATATAAAAAGGATATAGCAGACCTGAAGGAACTGAAACAGTCAATTAGGGAACTTAAAGATGCAATGGAAAGTATCAGCAACAGGTTAGATCACGCAGAAGAAAGAATTTCAGAGGTAGAAGACAAAGTTCTTGAGATAACTCAGACAGTAAAAGAGGCAGAAAAGAAGAGAGAGAAAGCAGAATGTTCACTGTCAGAATTATGGGACTTTATGAAGCGTTCCAACATATGAGTTATAGGAATTCCAGAAGGGGAAGAAGAATGCCCCAGAGGAATGGAAGCCATACTAGAGAATATTATAAAAGAAAATTTCCCAAACATCACCAAAGATTCTGACACACTGCTTTCAGAGGGATATCGGACCCCAGGTCGCCTCAACTCTAACCGAGCTTCTCCAAGACACATTGTGATGAACCTGTCCAAAGTAAAGACAAAAGAAAAGATTCTGCAAGCTGCCAGGAGTAAGCGCCAGTTGACCTACAGGGGCAAATCCATCAGAGTTACCGCAGACTTCTCTAATGAAACTTTCCAAGCAAGAAGACAATGGTCATCTACCTTTAATCTACTTAAACAGAACAATTTGCAGCCCAGAATTCTGTACCCTGCTAAGCTTAGCTTCAAAATTGATGGAGAAATCAAATCATTTACGGATATACAAACATTGAGGAAATTTGCCACAACAAGACCAGCTCTACAGGAAATACTTCAACCTGTTCTGCACACTGATCAACACAATGGATCAGCAGCAAAGTAAGAACTCAGAAATCAAAGGACAGAACCTAACCTCCACACTGATGCAAAAGATAAAACTAAGCAATGGACTCTCACCAAATAAGACGAAGAGAATACTACCACACTTATCAATTATCTCAATAAATGTTAATGGCTTGAATTCCCCACTGAAGAGACATAGATTGGCTGACTGGATAAAAAACACAAGCCATCCATTTGCTGTCTGCAAGAAACACACCTGGCTTCAAAAGACAAATTAAAGCTCCGAGTCAAGGGTTGGAAGACAATTTTTCAGGCAAATGGAATTCAGAAGAAAAGAGGAGTTGCAATCTTATTTTCAGATACATGTGGATTTAAAGCAACTAAAGTCAAAAAAGACAAAGATGGTCACTTTATATTGGTCAAGGGAAAACTACAACAAGAAGACATTTCAATTCTAAATATTTATGCATCCAATTTAAATGCTCGCAGATTCTTGAAGCAGACCTTACTCAGTCTGAGCAATATCATATCTGATAATACCATCAATAACAGGGGACTTTAACACACCTCTTACAGAGCTGGACAGATCCTCTAAACAGAAATTAAACAAAGATGTAAGATATTTAAATGAGACCCTAGAACAACTATGCTTGATAGACGTATATAGAACACTCCACCCCAAAGATAAAGAATATACATTCTTCTCATCACCCCATGGAACATTCTCCAAAATTGACCATATCCTGGGACACAAAACAAATATCAACAGAATCAAAAGAATTGAAATTTTACCTTGTATCTTTTCAGACCATAAGGCACTAAAGGTGGAACTCAACTCTAACAAAAATGCTCAAGCCCACCCAAAGGCATGGAAATTAAACAATCTTCTGTTGAATAACAGATGGGTGAAGGAAGAAATAAAACAGGAAATCATTAACTTCCTTGAGCATAACAACAATGAAGACAGAAGCTACCAAAACCTGTGGGATACTGCAAAAGCAGTTTTGAGAGGAAAATTCATCGCTTTAGATGCCTACATTCGAAAAACAGAAAGAGAGCACATCAACAATCTCACAAGAGATCGTATGGAATTGGAAAAAGAAGAACAATCTAAGCCTAAACTCAGTAGATGAAAAGAAATATCCAAAATCAAATCAGAGATCAATGAAATTGAAAACAAAAGAATCATTCAGAAAATTAATGAAACAAGGAGTTGGTTTTTTGAAATTTAAATAAAATAGATAAACCATTGGCCAGACTAACTAGAAATAGAAAAGTAAAATCTCTAATAACCTCAATCGGAAACGATAAAGGGGAAATAACAACTGATCCCACAGAGATACAAGAGATCATCTCTGAATACTACCAGAAACTCTATGCCCAGAAATTTGACAATGTGAAGGAAATGGATCAATAGTTGGAATCACACCCTCTCCCTAGACTTAGCCAGGAAGAAATAGACCTCCTGAACAGACCAATTTCAAGCACTGAGATCAAAGAAACAATAAAAAAGCTTCCAACTAAAAAATGCCCTGGTCCAGATGGCTTCACTCCAGAATTCTATCAAACCTTCAAGGAAGAGCTTATTCCTGTACTGCAGAAATTATTCCAAAAAACTGAGGAAGAAGGAATCTTCCCCAACACATTCTATGAAGCAAACATCACCCTGATACCAAAACCAGGAAAAGACCAAGCAAAAAGGAGAATTTCAGACCAATCTCACTCATGAATATAGATGGAAAAATTCTCAACAAAATCCTAGCCAATAGATTACAGCTTATCATCAAAAAAGTCATTCATCATGATCAAGTAGGCTTCATCCCAGGGATGCAAGGCTGGTTTAACATACGCAAGTCCATAAACGTTATCCACCATATTAACAGAGGCAAAAATAAAGATCATATGATCCTCTCAATAGATGCAGAAAAAGCATTTGATAAAATCCAGCATCCTTTTCTAATTAGAACACTGAAGAGTATAGGCATAGGTGGCACATTTCTAAAACTGATTGAAGCTATCTATGACAAACCCACAGCCAATATTTTACTGAATGGAGTAAAACTGAAAGCTTTTCCTCTTAGAACTGGAACCAGACAAGGTTGTCCTCTGTCACCTTTATTATTCAACATAGTGCTGGAAGTTCTAGCCAATACAATTAGGCAAGACAAGGAAATAAAGGGAATCCAAATGGGAGCAGAGGAGGTCAAACTCTCCCTCTTTGCTGACGACATGATCTTATACTTAGAGAACCCCAAAGACTCAACCACAAGACTCCTAGAAGTCATCAAAAAATACAGTAATGTTTCAGGATATAAAATCAATGTCCACAAGTCAGTAGCCTTTGTATACACCAATAACAGTCAAGATGAGAAGCTAATTAAGGACACAACTCCCTTCACCATAGTTTCAAAGAAAATGAAATACCTAGGAATATACCTAACGAAGGAGGTGAAGGACCTCTATAAAGAAAACTATGAAATCCTCAGAAAGGAAATAGCAGAGGAAATTAACAAATGGAAGAACATACCATGCTCATGGATGGGAAGAATTAACATTGTTAAAATGTCTATACTTCCCAAAGCAATCTACCTATTCAATGCCATTCCTATCAAAGTACCTACATCGTACTTTCAAGATTTGGAAAAAATAATTCTGCGTTTTGTATGGAACCGGAAAAAACCCCATATAACTAAGGCAGTTCTTAGTAACAAAAATAAAGCTGGGGGCATCAGCATACCAGATTTTAGTCTGTACTACAAAGCCATAGTGCTCAAGACAGCATGGTACTGGCACAAAAACAGAGACATAGACACTTGGAATCGAATTGAACACCAAGAAATGAAACTAACATCTTACAACCACCTAATCTTTGATAAACCAAACAAGAACTTACCTTGGGGGAAAGACTCCCTATTCAATAAATGGTGTTGGGAGAATTGGATGTCTACATGTAAAAGACTGAAACTGGACCCACACCTTTCCCCACTCACAAAAATTGATTCAAGATGGATAAAGGACTTAAACTTAAGGCATGAAACAATAAAAATCCTCCAAGAAAGCATAGGAAAAACACTGGAAGATATTGGCCTGGGGGAAGACTTCATGAAGAAATCTGCCATGGCAATTGCAACAACAAAAATAAACAAATGGGACTTCATTAAACTGAAAAGCTTCTGTACAGCTAAGGACACAATAACCAAAGCAAAGAGACAACCTACACAATGGGAAAGGATATTTGCATATTTTCAATCAGACAAAAGCTTGATAACCAGGATCTATAGAGAACTCAAATTAATCCACATGAAAAAAGCCAACAATCCCTTATATCAATGGGCAAGAGACATGAATAGAACTTTCTCTAAAGACGACAGACGAATGGCTAACAAACACATGAAAAAATGTTCATCATCTCTATATATTAGAGAAATGCAAATCAAAACAACCTTGAGATATCATCTAACCCCAGTGAGAATGGTCCACATCACAAAATCTCAAAACTGCAGATGCTGGCGTGGATGTGGAGAGAAGGGAACACTTTTACACTGCTGGTGGGACTGCAAACTAGTACAACCTTTCTGGAAGGGAAGTATGGAGAAACCTCAAAGCACTCAACCTAGACTTCCCATTCGATCCTGCAATCCCATTACTGGGCATCTACCCAGAAGGAAAAAAATCCTTTTATCATAAGGACACTTGTACTAGACTGTTTATGGCAGCTCAATTTACCATTGCCAAAATGTGGAAACAGCCTAAATGCCCACCAACCCAGGAATGGATTAACAAGCTGTGGTATATGTATACCATGGAATACTATTCAGCCATTAAAAAAAATGGAGACTTTACATCTTTCGTATTAACCTGGATGGACGTGGAAGACATTATTCTTAGTAAAGCATAACAAAAATGGAGAAGCATGAGTCCTATGTACTCAATCTTGATATGAGGACAATTAATGACAAGGTTATGGGGGGGGGAAGCAGAAAGAGGGATGGAGGGAGGAGGGTGGGTCCTTAGTGTGTGTCACACTTTATGGGGGCAAGACATGATTGCAAGAGGGACTTTACCTAACAATAGCAATCAGTGTAACTGGCTTATTGTACCCTCAATGAATCCCCAACAATAAAAAAAAAAAAAGAAAGAAAACAAAAGCTACATAAATTGGAAAGGAAGAAAAAAAATCTATCTGGAAAATTCCAAAATGTTGACAAGAAATTATGAAACTTCTCTTACTAATGTATAAATACAGTAAAATCACAGGATCCAGGTTAATATATATACCTCAATTACTTTCCCATGTCTCAAAAACAAACAATTAGAATTTGAAATTAAATACACAATACCATTATAATAGCACCAATAATACACAACACTCAGGTATTAATTTTAAAAAATATGTTTGAATATAAATAACATATATTTGGAATGTAATAACCAATATGGGCAATATTAAAGGACATTGTAAACATATAGATATTCTGCATTAAGAATTAAAAATTCCAAATTTCTTCAAATGCCAGTTCTTCCAAGATTGGTCTATAGTTTCAATGTAATTATAACCAAAATTAGGATTAGCAGTAAGCAATTTATAAATTTAAAAAAGACTTACAAAAAATACAGTCAACATAATACTGCAGAATAAGAACTGAAGTGAAATTATATTATTTAAACTTTAGTTGATAATATTGATATGTCAGTTTTAACACATGTTCCATAATAATATTAAGATGTTAATAATTGGGGGAACTGCATGAAAGGTATATGGGAACTTTCTATACCATCCTCTCAAATTTTCTGTAAATATAAAATTGTTCTAAATTATAAAATCAAGTTTATAAAAATCTACAAAATAAATTTGTGCTTTCTCCAAGCTGGCTATAAGAACAAAGAGTAACTAACAATGCCCATTAAGAATCTTTTGGAGATACTGAATATGTTCTAAAATTATACTATGCTGATGGATTCATACCTTTATAAATGTACTAAAATCAATAAATTATACACTTAAAATTTATAAATTTTATCATATACATTACAACTCAATAAATTAATTAAAACAAAAATACATGTTATATATTTACCAGTAAATTAACTGATATTAGACTGAAATAATTGAGAGTCATATTAATATTTTGGCTGAAGCCAAAGATGACTAGAGGGAAATAGAAAAAACTGAGCAGAAGGGAAAATCGAAGAATACTGACATTTAGTGGCAGAGGAAGAGGAGAAATTGAATATCAGTTTCCTTCACTGTCACAAAATGTTCTTGTTACCACTACTAGTGTTATTATTTTACAGAGAAGATACTGCATTCTAATGGGTCTTGTTCACTAAATACAGTTTTATTTGTGTTATGAATGTTGTATCCCTCCAAAATTCATGTTAAAGCTTAATTTTCAGTGTTAATAAAGGTGGGGCTTTAGGACATAATCAGGATATGAGGATTCTGCCCTCATAAATAGGCTTGGGCAGCCTGTTTTCCTTTTTGCCTTAAGTATATACATAGAGTGCTTCTTAGAGAAGTAGTCCTTCATTAGACTCCTGATCAGATGGTGCCCTTATCTTATACTTCCCAGATCTTAAAACTGTGATAGATAAATTTATGCTGCTTAAAAATTACTCAGTTTATAGTATTTTTGTTATAGTGATTCAGACTGAGGCAGAAATTGAGACCAGGATTTAGAATAAATATCTTCTTACTGATATACCATTGTATTTTAAAAGCATATAATTCATATGATCACATGAGCTCACAGCTGGAGGTAAATTTGCTTCAGGATGAAACATACCTTTAAGTCTGACCCATATATGATTAAGAAGATATTTAAATGAGATGAGGGACATAGATTTTGGGATGTAGACTTCTAGTTGAGGTTTAAATGAGTTAAGACTATAGGAACTATTGCAATGGAATAAATGTGTTTTGGATATGACAAGGGCATGGGTTTTCGTGAGGAAACCTGCTTGGTCTGAATACTGGACCCATTCATACTTTGGATCCTAATACCCAATATGATGGTCTTAAGAGCTGGGGCCTATGGAAAGTAAATAAGTGATGAGAGCCCCACCCTCGTGAATGGGATTAGTGTCATTGCAAAAGAGACTTGAGGGAACTTTTTCGCCTTTTCCTCTATGTGAGGACAAATATGGAAGGTGACATCTATGAGGAATGAGCCCTAGCAAGATACCAAATCTGCTTGACCTTTGGCTTCCCAGCCTCTCGAAATGTGAATAAATTTCTGTTGTCTATAAATTACTCAGCCTAAAGTATTTTATAATATTATGATAGGACTACAATAGTTTCCTTGAATTTTTTTCTAAAAGTATTTCCTTAAACCAGCTGAACATACAAAGAAATGTTTTCTAGTTCTAAGATAAGACACAATCATTCTATTAAATGTTCTCTTTCTGTAGAAAGCAAATTCCTCAGGAAGTTTTATCCAATACCCTTAAAGACCTGCTCCTTACATTTCTAGGACAGAAAGAAACAATATAGCACAATGAGAGAGTTTTGAGGTTTTGGGTACCCAAAGAAGGACTTGAGGGAGGGTTGAAGTCTGAGCTCTGGGTCTTCACATCTTACTGAAACTCACTGACCGCTGTCTCTGCGGACATGATGGTGACAGTCGGCTTGCCAAAACAGACCCTCAAAAGCATAAGCCGAAGTAAGGCGAAAGGGGTCTGAGATAAAAATAACTACTTCCCTTTTGCTGTTAGAGATTCTTTGGTATAGAACCAATGTTGGATCTTCCTTATTCTATTTGGAATTTACTCTTGATACAAATTTTGTCTTCTACAGGGGCTAAACATTTTAAATATTACAACACTATTAAAAATGAACTGTAAATGATCACTGTATGTATTTGAATATATTACAAACATTTGCCTAAGGCAATACTGCATGTTAATAAGGAAAATGCTGGTTTTGTTTTGTTTTGTTTTTAGGTCCCATTTCCTCAGACAAATAGTTTAAGATAGGTATGATGCAGTTCTCTAGTTGGAAGCATTACTGACTAGATTTGATGATAATTAGCAGTCTCATATGTGACATACACAGCAAACCTGCTGAAAAACAAAATAATCAACATACAAAGGCCAAAATTTTATTTTCTTCCTGATAAAGGCTACATTGGATAACACAGTTAATATATATGAGCAAATATTTTCTTAATCCTTGAACCCTGAATTAAACAGATTTAAATATAGGTAAAGATGTTTGGCATGGAGGGACAGAGCCATATAGACTCTGTATATAGAGCCATATATAGACTGCAGGCAACAACAGTCTTCCCAAGAGAAGCAGAAGAGGAAGAATCTGGTGTACATATGCCTAATTTCTCCTCCAAACTCAACTTTTCAGATTATTCTGTGTTGAGAGCAGAACTGAGTGAAGAATCAAAGGAGAGATATATATAATTAGATAGATTACATATAAAAGATGTATATTGTTTGAGCTCTTTCCACATGTAACAAATATAGAGAGTGAGGAATAAACATCTTTCATCTATAAGATTTGGAAAGAATCTATCAGAGCTAGAAAAATAAATCCACTTGACTATGCCAAGAAGGAATGAGACAGGTTAATATAATCCAGTGAAAGTAGAAGGATATGTCTGGGGAGAGCATGTTTTCTGAACACACAGTGGATACTGATACTAATAAGGAAAAAAAAGGAAGTTATTTCATTTAAAGAGAGAAAATGAAAATAAGTGTGTAGAGGGAAAAAAAGGAATCATGTCAAATATAAAATTTTTCCACTTCATATTTTTTCATTTTCTTTTATTGGTGACACATGACATTTTTGGCAGATGGAGCGATACATTCTATTGGGCCAATTTTATGTTACTGTTTACTATCTTAATAAGGTTACTCTCCATTATCTGGGAGAGTCCACTTGAAATTGCTTTGAAGCTTTTTCCTTAGGGTTTTGCCTGGGTGCAGTAGGACTTTCTTCCTAATTACTATTCCAAGATTTGACTCTACTTCTTGCATGCTCTGCTACTAGATCTTTTCTCCATCAAATATTTATTAGAGTTCACACTGTGTACAGGGCAATGTACTATGAAGTAAAGAAGATAAGAAGTCAGTCAAAGAAATATGTTCCCAGGTCCCAACAGGTTAGCAGTTTCAAATAGTCACAGGACACATGGCAAAGTGTTAAATTATTATTATTATTAAATAATAATATCAACAATAATAAGGTCCAAATCCTCCATATATAATTGGAAATGTATATAATTGCAAATTTAGATCCCTTTGTCTTCTCTCAAAATTTTACTATAGTAATAATTTTTCAGTAATTTATAAAATTTGCAATAAACCCAGCACTGAAATGATTGAATTCTTCTCTAATTTGTATCTCTTTTCAGTTAACTTGTACAGTGCTGTGTCTAAAGAAAATGCCTTGCTAATGGAATATATATGGTGTATGTGATGTGTATCTTTTTTATTCTTTATAAAATAACTCATGGAACCAGGGAATATGGTATTATACTTTAAGAAAATGGAATATACTTTAAGAGTGAAGGTAGAAGCATAAGATTTAGTGGAAGGAGAATAGATTATGATGTTTTACAATATAGTATGCTTTGCAAACAGATTATTAGTCACATATCGAATTGGTTTGAATTTGACATACTTTTTTGTAATTATTATTCAATAAAATTTAAATTTTGAAAATTGACAAATTATTTGGTGAGGAATAGTCTAACAAAATTATATGCTCAGTAATTATTTGAGGTGTGCACTCCAAATCTTTGTATTCGTGACCAACTTTAGCATGGAATTTAGATTCGTAAAAATCATGTACTTTAAAGCATTCTTCTCTTTATTTAATATGAAAGAAAAAATATCTGCATGAATTAAAGGCAAATAAGAAAATAAGGTTATATCCTGCAGTATTCCTAATCTCAACATTATAATTGTTCAAAGTAGGCTTTCCTGTAAGTGGCAGAGAGCTCTCACCCTTCCATAACTACTCCTTTGGAAGCTATGTGTTTGATCAAAAGCTTATTTACTTTATGAGAAAAAAAAATATAGTGAGAATCAATACAGAGAAAATAGTCTTGTAACCAATGAGAGCATTTGAATTGACACAATAAATGATTTATTGAACACTTACAATGCACTCAGTACAGCAAGATGAGAGGAGGGACTTTGAGAATTCTCAAAATAGAGAATTAAAACCTTATCCATTATATATTATAAATTGGACAGACTTTAGTTGCAGACATGATTGTTCTTCAATACCAAAAGGTAAGGCAAAGGATCCCATTGTGTGAGGGGCATTAGGAGAACAAAAGACCAAAGCAGATATTTATCATAGAAAGAAACATTGGGCATCAGTTTCTGCCCCATTTGCTCTCATTTTAAAAACATTCGTTAAAAGTATAAATATAGACATGATGTTGAGAAAAGTTAAGACTAAAAACAGAGCTGCTGTCTTCGTATCTACCAGTTTGAAATAAGAAACTTTGTGAGTCTCTATAATTATAAATCTTGTTACTAAAAACACAAGACAATTGTAGATTATGTAATAGATTGAGTACTATCAAAACTTTTACTTGTGAATAATATTGAAGATGATGAAAGATCAAAGTTAGGTTAAAGATAGTTTTAAAAGTGTAGCACCCGTTGTTGGTCTGTTTGGATTGTTTTTTCCCCCCTCTTTAGTCTATTTTAAGTGTGGCTAATTACTTTTTTCCTTGAAAACAAGATACTATATGGAGTATACAAGCATTGAATTATTGCATTAATTTTGATTTCTCTAGAAGAAAACCTGAGACAAAAATTTGACTACAGTTTATTTGAGAGACAGAAAATGCCAGTGCGGTAGTGAGAAAGCCGGAGAAGGCAAGAGAACAAAGCCATTAGAAGTTGCATTATTACAGTTCTGTGCCTGTAGCTCAGAGGCTAGGACGCCAGCCACATACACCAAGGTGGAGGGTTCCAACCCAGCCTGGGCCTGCCAAACAACAATAACGACTAAAAAACAGCAAAAATAGCTGGGCTTTGTGGTGGGCGCCTGTAGTCCCAGCTACTTGGGAGGCTGAAGCAAGATAACGTAAGCCCAAGAGTTTGAGGTTGCTGCGAGCTGTGATATGACTGCACTCTACAGAGGACGACATAATGAGACTCTGGCTCCAAAAAAAAAAAAAATGAAGTTGCATCATAACATTAGTTATCACAATAGGAAAACACAATATAATTCTACTGAGTAAGTCTAGGAAATAATTCAGAGTGTGCACCTCAATGATGTCCCGTACAAGGAACATGGGAGTTGAAGCATTTGTCTCTAGGTGAGGTCTGCTAAAGGTGAGTGGACAATCATTAATTCCCCTTTTCCCCCTTGCTTGCCACACTAACACTGGCCCAGTGGGCCCTCGCAGACTAGGTACTCAGGGAATAAGATACAGGTTTTGTCATTTGAACGTGAAATTGACTTAACTCTAAAATAGTAAGGTCCGAGGGGATTAGGGGGGAGTTGACAGCATCCGAGACTCTGATGCCATCTCCCTCCTGAGAAAATGCAGCAAGCTGTGAGGCTTCCACGTGTAGCGCTTCAGTCCAATCGGGGACCAAGGCTTGTTATCAGTCCTGACAAGCCTGGTTCTATCTTGAAAAGTCACAGACATAGAAGGTAGCCCTGCAGTGATCCTAACTGAGCTGCGCAGGTTGTTGTCTCCCAGGCTCCTCACGGTTTCTTCCTCAGCTCCAACGTCAGGCTCATTGGTACAGGAGACTTCTGCAAACTGCTCAGCTTTTCAGCTGCTTTCAGCTGGGCACTTTTATCTTGTAGGCTTGTACAGAATAATCTTCAAATACCTCAAGGAGAAAACCGATGCTGAGTTTCGGTCACACTCCTCTGTACCTCCCTTCTTTTTTAGGTACCTTGAATCCTCTCTCGCCGCACGCTTATATTTCATCTGTTTTGAGCAAGAGGGCCGCGGTGTACTCACCTTTGTAAGGATGCACAAAGCTCTGCCAATTTTTCTCTTAGCGGCATCCTTCCGCCCATCTTCTCAGAGTAGAACAGGGAAAGGGAAAGAGAACACTGGTGTGCATTAAAGACCCTCTTTTCTCTGGGCCCCCGCTGCTCAGTTGACTCAATGTCATGGAGATTTGTTTACCAAAGCCAGGCAGAGCCTCCAGGTTTTCAGGGAATGAGGTGGAGTGAAGATGCCTCTGCTCCTGCAACCGCGGGTTCCCGGGGGCCCAGGCACTGTCAGAGTGAGGTGCTGACTCTGGTTCTGGGTCACAGCAAAGAAGTATAAGGGGAAATTTACAAAACAGGTTACCCTGTGTAGCAGGATGTGCAGGACGTGCAGGAAGTGCACACCTGACTGTTTTTCTTTATTTTCTTTCTTTCTTTATTTAATTATTTTTTAGAGACAGAGTCTCAAGCTGTAGCCCTCAGTAGAGAGCTGTGGCATCACAGCTCACAGCAACCTCCAGCTCTTCAGCAACCACCAGCTCTTGGGCTTAGGCAATTCTCTTGCCTCAGCCTCCCCAGTAGCTGGGACTACAGGCACCCGCCACAATGCCCAGATATTTTTTGGTTGCAGTTTGGCCAGGGCCGGGTTGGAACCCGCCAACCTCCATACATGAGGGCGGTGCCCTAGTCACTGAGCCTCAGGCGCTGCCCCTGACTGTTTTTCCGTGTTGATGTACCTCGTATGGGAAACACGTGCTGTGACACCGTTGTTAATTGGTCTGCCTGGTATCTGCCTTAGCTATTTCTGCATAGCTAAGTGATTAGTTTATTGTGCATATGGTTGCAATGGTTGCTGCTAATACACGTACCCTATCTGTCACTGTGCATGTGGCTAAAGCAAAATCACAGGTCAACAATTTTTGTCACTGCCCTGGACATCCAGTTCCCTATGCATCTCCCGAGATGTCCCTGTTACATGTTTCCCACACATATAATTTACTTTATCTCAGACACAGCAAGCAAATAATTACAAGGTTAAGCTTCATGTGAATTTGCAGCGATCAGACATTTCTCCATAATCATTGATAACAGGAAAAAAAATAGCAAGTATTATTTCATAAAGGGGATTCATACAAAGAACAACTGAATTTGGTTCTCTCACATGTTACCGTTTATTTTCTGGCTTTAAACTTTTAGAATAACTTTATTATAATTATATCCAGAGTCAAAGAGTAGAAGATAAATTGAGAAACAATTTCAAATCTTGATAAAAATAAAAAATAATAAAAATTTTAAAAATAATAAAACAGCACTCAGACTACTAATAGGAACAGAAATAAGTAGCAAAGAATCCCCTGCTATTTTGTAGAGAGTTTTAATCGTACTCGAAGGTAGCAAAATGTACAGACAAATCTATGGAAGTTTATTTCTGGAAAATGTTACCATCTTATATGCAAAAGTTTGTAATGAATTTCATGGCAGTATATAGCTAAACACTATAATATTATTTTTGAAAGATTTGTACGCAGATGTAGTCTTCTTTCTGGAGTATTTCACAGCACATGTTTGGGAACTCTTTGTCTTTCACTGAGGGTGGGAAATCAATAGGAAAAGCATAAGTTTCTTTTGGGATGCTTTACTGACATATTAGCTTACATGCTTTTTCTGTTAAGAGATTTCAATCAATATCACATAGTTTTCATGACAAGTATATAATGCATCATTAAGAAACTTGACTGCAAATAAATAATTATGATTTCATATTGAGAACTGAACTGTATAACAAACAAATGGAAGGGGTTAATTGTGGTAAAATTTAGGGCTGTATGTATTTTTCTGTTTGTGACATTGAATTGTTAAGCTTGCAGTACTTGTGTTTGTTTCATTTCCATTATCTTTATTCCCAAGGGGGTCTTGCTATTTTACAGGCCTCATAGCACAATAACTAAGATCGGCCTTCATGAAACAGGTTAAGGTTAGGGCAATTGGATTTCTGCAATACTGATTCAAGGACACATGATCGGGTGATGTCTGTACAATTCAGTCTAAAGAGAATCAATACTGGATGTCTAGGAATTACACTCTGAGTTGATAAGAGTTTTAAAACATCAGAACCTAATTTTAGACAATATTTTCATAAGACCCTAGATTGATAAAAAATGAAATTGTTAAGAAAATATCTTTATATTTATACCTTTTCTATCTACTGATGTTTTTAATGCTTGTTCACATTGTTATAGGAAAACTAGGGAGTTTAAGAATGAAAAATTTCTTAATTGGTGGACAGGATTAGAAGAGACCTCTGTGGTTGTGTTACTTGCACCGAGCAGTTCTCTGACCTCTATCTAGACACTTGGCACTCCTCTGGGCTGCATTTCCCTCCTGTGTATAAAAAAGCAACAACAACACTTGTATATATGGCTATATTCATGGATTAAAACTGCCCATAAGGGCAAAGAAGTATAATTAAATGTTGGCATTGTTCCTTTAAAAATTAAAATCCCATTAAAAATTAAGAAAGTCTTAAACAACCTCATTAGTGTTGGGCTGGAAAGCAATTACGTATATTGTTTTGCCCCTAAAATCATCCCAGAAGGTTAGCTGTGCCGCTTACTGCCAACAATATTTGCTGATATAATTGATAGTGGATGCTTGCTGATCACTCCCTTTCAGCATTTAGTTTTCCTTTTAAATATCGTCCTTCAAATGAATATGAATTATTTGGTTAAGTGAGAAATTTACACATGAAAGTTTATTCTAAATCTAAGAAATTTTTAAAACAAAACAAGCTGTACACAGATGAAAACGGAAGCTATATTCCTAACCGTTGAAAGCTCACAATTACTAATATGATTTAACAATTATGCCAAAGTCTACTAAGCTAAATATTTTCCTGGTTATTATGCTGTTTTTAATATATGCACAATTTAATATTTTGAGACCTGAACTTGTT
This sequence comes from Nycticebus coucang, assembly GCF_027406575.1. Classification (NCBI taxonomy): domain Eukaryota; kingdom Metazoa; phylum Chordata; class Mammalia; order Primates; family Lorisidae; genus Nycticebus; species Nycticebus coucang. Next base: position 41,680,612 of record NC_069794.1, on the reverse strand, counting down.
TTTTTTAAAAAAGGAATGTTTATCCCAGAATTGATGTTTTTTACATTCTTGAGCTTTTAATGTAGAGAAGTAAATTTTTCCAGATATAAAACTTTTACAAATTTGTGTTCATAAAAAAATGCTTTAACTAGTCAGTCAATATCAACTTTTTTAAGTTGATTCTTACACTCCCATACCTTACACTTAGGTATAGAATTCTTGAGATCTTTCTATAAAGATCATCATTTCAGAACTACCTTAAACTTAATCAAAATGAAAATCCACAGCTCAGGACCAAAATTAATGTTAAATAAAGTGAAATAAATAATTTGGTTACACAGATGTCTTTTACACAGAAAGTTTTCTTCAATGTGCCTAATACAAGGAACTTTGTATACAACTGGGGTGAACTCAAGGGTGATTTTTATTTGTGTAAAATCATAGTCAATCCAATGGATACATTTACTCGATTTTATTACATCTAAGACATCATTCATTTAAAAATGTGCCATTATTCAGCATTTCACTTAAAAAGAAAAAAAACTGACAAATGATAGCAAAATTATTTTAATATGTAGAGTATTAATATTTGGCTTAGTTCATGAACATTTTTAGACTTATCAAAATATAGATTTCAGATGCTGAATGTTGCTCAAATATGTTTGTCCCAGGGGTTCTTTGATATACACATAATAATAACAGGCAAAATCAAATTCTTCACTTTCAGATTTTGACTCTAATGCATCACCTTCCAGTCAGAGTCAGTTTCTGCACTTTCCTATGTAACATATTTCTTACTTTTAAAAGAACCAGACACTAAATAAAACCAGACATTTTATTTTGGCACAGTTATATCTACTTCTCTGATACCATTTTACACATGCAGTGGAATAGAAAGCTCAGTATCTAAATGAAGATGGGACTAAAGTATACGATTTTTAGCTGCTTTTTTGTTATTGTGCAGATACACAGGCACACACCCTTTCTCCAGCAGAAAAGTTCAACAAGCTGAATGCTGATACTCCAAAACAATTTTCAGTCATCTAAGTTCATGAAGTGTTACATAAGGTTGCTCAAACACTTCAAAATACATAGGTTACACATGGTGGTATGTTTTTTGCATTTTATACATCTTCTTTTGTAGAAAATTTTATATAAATTTACAAGTGTAGTTCCATCCTATTTGACATAGAAACTTAATTTTTATAAAGTCCATCTTCTGCTCACATTCTATTTAGACTGCTTCCTAGTTTAATGTATTGTGTTTAAGTCCTTCATTCCTGAAATGAATACTTTGATTTATTTACCACTTCTTTATATTTTTTCTCAGCTTTCTCTTGTTAGCACTTTAATGTATTGTGTTTAAGTCCTTCATTCCTGAAATGAATACTTTGATTTATTTACCACTTCTTTATATTTTTTCTCAGCTTTCTCTTGTTAGCACTTTATAACTGTGTCTTTTTGTGGAATCCTACAGCCTTTGCAACAACAGATAAAACCAGTTTTTTAAGGTAGTTTGAATGTTATGAGTGAGATGTCCTACTGATGGTATAGTTATTAAACCTATTTCCCCAGCTTTTTGAACAGCCTATAAATTCTGTTAATGCTAATACTTGTTAATAAATAAATAGATGAAATGGTAAAACGCTTTAATAAATCATGTTAAATAGATTTCTATCCCAAAGTATTTCTTAGATATTTGAACATACGACTCTGCACTGTATATTTTTAATTGACTATAGTTAGTATTTGTCATTCATTCTCTTATACAAAGAAATGCAAGACTTTTTCCTTTTGATCAAATATACAAATTTAGTGCAGCAATGAAGCTCTAACATAGCCAAGGATAGAGTTTTCTCTAAAATACTCTTCAAGGTAAATCACCTATTGTGGAAGGGCTGAGCACCAATTGAGATACCAATAGCAATCTTCTCAAGCAGAAAATAATTAAAAAATTGAAGGAACAGAATAATTGAAAAAGTCACTGATTTGGAACTGAGTATTGTCAAAAGTAAAGAGCTAGTTTGTAGCACTAACATATTCAAGGAAATGATGTTCAATTGTTTTCAGTGACAATCAGCAAGAAGGAATCAAGCACCTCATAGTAATTACTGAATTTCTGCCAGAATCTGTTATAACATTGCCTTAGGGGAAGGAAGACAAAGAAGATTCTAGCTAAGAAGCCACATCAAGGAAAGCAGGGAAAAAAAGAAAGACTGTTAGAGCTTTAACTCATGAAGCTACCTGATGATTAAAGGAGTTGTGAATTTGGAAAGAGGGAGGATTAATTGAATATTTAATTTTTAATAATTAAAATAAATAATTTTTAATGAAAATGCTATGATACATCATTTTAAATTTTAAGATAAAATATATTACACTTGATATCACTTATATGATCTTGAAATTTTTCAATGAATGAACATTTTACATACTGTAAAAATTTGCACAATAATGGTCAAAATATAAGTAAAACTAAAAATGATTTTAATGAATTGACTATGTCTTTGATGTAGTGGGTAAAAATTCAGCATGGGAAGAATAATTGAATTCCATGGCAAAAGGTAAGACTGAAAAATTAAGAAACATAAATAATATAAGTTATAGTAAACTTCTATAGATTTGAATTAGAAAAAATAGTATAGTTTTAAAGTTCAGGGGCTATAGTTAAAATATGCAAGGAAAATGTTGCCAATTTGCAAAGAGTTAGAATATGCATAATAAAGTATTATTATGAACAATTTGACTAAAAATCATTCTGGATTATTAATAAGTACTCATAAATCATAATTTGGAAATCGATGAGTACAGATTGATCTATCTATTTGTCTATACAAACACATCAAAAAGTTTGTGGAAAATAGAAGACATTTTTACATTATTAACTGAAGAAAAATGGGTACGCATTGAATAGTACTCGTCAATTATTTTATAGAATGTCCCTCAATTCGGATAAATCTGATGTTTCCCCATGATTAGATAGAAATTAAGAATGTTTGGAAAGTGGAGCCTTTCTAAACACATATCAAGTGAAAATGTAATTAACATAGCATCACTATCAATGTTGAACTTGACCAAGGACCGTGATAGTATTTTTCAGGTTTTCCCCCATTTTTCTCTTTTATACTGAACACTTTGGAAGGAAGTAACAATATACACCCCATGCTTATAGAGTAGGGAGTCACATCCACCCCAATGCACACCCATTTTTCTTCAGTAATAATGCAAAAATTATTGCATGGACACTATTATCTGAATACCCTAAATTTTTTAATGATAAACTAAATGGCTAGCATCATTACTCACAAAATTCTCTTACCTTGATGGAGCTTATGTTAAGAAATATAGTTAAATTTTCTATTCCACCTTAAAGGTGGAATATTTACATAAATTATGTATGATTTTTCTTAAAGAAAGATCTGCCTATTCCACACCACTTATTTATGTATTCATTGTTTTATATCAGTAGGGATTCATATTTATTTTTGCACATATGATTATAATCCAACAATACTATATCTATTTTGTTGCTCAAATACTTTTTCTTTGGGAACTGAGAACTCTTTTGGCTCTAATGTTTCTCCGTGACAGATCTTCTTAATTTGGGGCTGGATTTTAAACACGTCCTTCGTTAGTGGCACTAAAGGAATTGTAGGCCCGTTTTTAGGCATTTTGTTCTGCTTTTCTTTTCACAATTCTGGAATCAGTCGTTTTTATAAGGTCCCCTGATTTCTTTCACTGGAAAAATAATAAACTAAGCACATACTGAATCTTCTTATTGCTACTATGACTTTGTTGTTTTTAGATCCTCTAAGCTGACACAACAAGAATATGTGTATACTAACGCAGTACCTGTTAAGTGTTTCTATACGTAACCATTTGTATGTGTTAACCTAAATGCTTTATACAGGTTCTCCTACTTGAATCAATTACTCAGAGAGTATTTTAGCCTTATTCATTAACTTATTTGTAACCATCTTCTGCAAATGTGAGAAAACCTACCTTGCACCTTATACTGTCCATTTACTTAATTGTCCAATTCCAATGTAGTGTATAGCTTTTTCAGAATTTTCATAGAGTATCCTTACAGAAGACATCTCTCTCAATCAGACCGCAATACAGTGTAGCATTTATTTTGCCTTTAGCCTTTCAGACTCCACTCATTTCTATAGTTAATTACGTCAGCATCTTTTAACAGACGCCATTCAGTGAAATTGTTTCAAAAACCTAAAAGGCAATTTGATGTTTTTGGTCATATTTTTCATTCCTCCTGGGATCCTCTGACTTCTTTAAATAATTTTTAAAACGTGTATACATATATAAATATATATATCTTAAGGCTCATTCCTTGTGCTTTTATGTTACATGGAATTTGACAAGTGCCTAGTCCCACGCATGCGCACATTGGTATCAAACAATTTCATTGTGGTATGCTTCATCTATTCAACACACTCCTCCTGCCCCCTGATGTGTTCACCTGTTCAATTGTTTTTGCCTTTCCAAAAGTCATGCAGATGTAATCACAGTATGCAGCCTTTTAGACTGACTTCTTTCCCTTAATAATGCACATTTAACTAATGTATATTTTGGTTTAAGAGCACAATTGTATTTAATGGCTGAATAATGCTGTGCTGTATGGATGTACCACAGACTTTGTATGTGTGTTTGTGTGTGTGTGTGTTTAAACTTTTACCTATTGAAGGACATCTTAACTGTTCTCAGTTAGTGACAATTATAAATTAAATTGGCTGTAAAAATTACATACAAGTTTTTTATGTGTGTGGACATACATTTTCAAATTCTTTGAATAGATTCTTACAAGCATGATAGCCAGATTTTATGTTAAGACAAATACAGCTTACTTATAAACTGCCAAATTGTCTTCCAAGGTAGGTACAACCTTGCACTCTCACCCTCAATAAATGAGAGTTTCTGTCACTTCTCATCCCTTTCAGAAACTGAAATTGTCCTATTTTTGGAATTTGTCATTCTAATTGGTCTGCAATATCTCATTGTTGTTTTAGTTTGCTATCTCCTAAAGATGAGTCATGCCCAGCACATTTTCCTACGTCTCTCTGCCCTCTGTATATCTTCCTTGTTGAGGTGTCTGTCCTGATGTTTTTCCCAAGTTTTTAAATTAATATAATTTATTTTAGGCTCACAGCAAACTTGAATAAGGTATGGAAAGTTTCCTATACTTTCCCTGTCCCAAAACATAAGTAGCACTTAAACATCAGCCCACCAAAATAGTTCATTTATTACAAAAGATAAACCTGCACTGACACACTTTTATCATCCAAAGTCCATAGTTTACATTATGATTCAACCTTGGGATTGTACCAAAGTATGGATTTTGACAAATGTATAAAGACTTGAATCCATTATAGTGTCACTATAATGACCTAAAAAAATTCTATGATCTACTTATTTTTCCCTCCCTCATAAAATATAGCAATCACTCTTCTGTTTTCTGGTTTGCCTTTTTACCTCTAAAATGTCATATGTTTAGTATCTCAGATTGGCTTCTTCCACTTAGTAATATATATTTAAGCTTTTTCCAGGTCTTATCATGGTTTGAAAACTTATTTCCTTTTAGTGCTGAATAATATTCCATTGTCTGATTTTACCATGGTTTATCTCTTCATCTACTGAAAGACGTTATGGGTTCTTATACATTTTGGCAATTATGAATGGTGCTTCTATAAACACCATATAAAAAACTTTATAATTGTTTTCCCATATACTCCAAATAGCCTGTGGCAATTTTGATTGGTTTTGCATTTATCTATAGATCAAGTTTGGATCCCAGTGTCATCTAAAAAATATTGAGTTTCCTTATCTCTCAACATGGAATAGCTCTCCATTTATTTAAATTTTTAAAACCACCTTTGTCAGTCTTTTGTTGACGTTGCTATCAGCATATAGATTCTGGGCATAGTTGGTTCCATTTATACCTAATTATTTTAATAATCATGATTAATTTAACTGATACCTTATTATAAATCTCAGCTGCCAATAGTTGCTGTTCAGAAAAACAATTGAATTTTGTGTATTGCTGTTCTATCTGGTGATATTGCTACATTCACTTTTTAATATCAAACCTTTGTTTTATTGCATAGCCTGTGGTTTTCAATTCAATATTGAATATGAGTGGGAAAAGAGGATCCCCTTGCCCCAATACATGTCCATAATTCAAAGGCAATTACTTGATATAAAACCATAGTAATTGTCTTGGTCTGATGGTGCTATCATAGTAAAACACCACAGACTTTGTAATTTATAAAAAATAGAAATTTATTTCTCATAATTGTGGCGATAGGAAGTGCCAGAAGGTTTAGTTTCTGTTAAAGGGCCAGTTTTCATTTCCAGGATGGCACTCAATTGTTGCACCTCTCTAGGGGGCAAACATTGTATCTCGACATAGTGGGAAAGGCAGAGGGCAAAAGATTGCTCCCTTTTACTCAAGCCCTTCCTTTAGGGTGCCAATCCCATACATGAGGATGGAGCTCTCAATATTCAATTGCCTCCCAAAGGCTACTCCTCTTAATATATTTTCTCTAGGTTATCAGTTTTGAAAGTTTTAGAGAGGCATCATCGTTTAAACCATAGCAGTAACTAATCAAAATGTTTTTTGAAGTTTAAATTGTTGATTGTCTTATATATTTTATACAATGCCATAGGTTTTAGAGTAGGTTTTAGTTTTGAGAAAATAATTTCTGTACTCTGTAAGGCATATTCAAATGGAGCATCTAGTTTCTAGGTAAGCCAGTTATAGAGTATTTGAAAAGAGAACAAATAATATTATATCTTTGTAATAGGTCTCATATGAAAAATATTTTCTTATTTTTCTCGACACTAAATATAGAAAAACAAAAGAAAGAAAAACAGCAACAACAGATTCCTTCAATTCAGGGCAGGGCTGAAAGTACATCTTAAAGTTAATGCAATGTCATCATTCCTTTCAAAGAGTCCCCTTTAATAGATTTGCTGCAGTTTGTTTTGTAACAGTGAAGGACTTTGAAATTACATACATTTTTGTTATCACTTAGTCACCATGACACTGAGAATGTTATTTTCTTCTGAGGAACTCATTTTCCTCATCTTTAAAATGTAAGTAATTCACCCTCATTCAACCAAAGGTTAAAGGCATTGCTAGTTATATTTTACATTTTGCTATTACAGAAAATTTTTTAAAAAGCATTTTAGTTTAGAAATGCATGTACAAGTTAAAGTGGACAGCATGTTCCTACAGATTTACAAGGAGATTTATAACATCTTACTGCTGCCTTTCCTCTATGAAGGTGAATTAATACATGACTAAAATTTCTTTAAACCAATTCCTAAACAAGTGAAAGTACAAATTTATTTAATTTGCACCAGATATTCTTTTTCTATTTTTATTTTATTTATTTATTTATTTATTTATTTTGAGACAGAGTTTTGCTTTGTCACCCTCAGTAGAGTGCTGTGGCATTATAGCTCAGAGCAACCTCAAACTCTTGGTCTCAAGTGATTCTCTTCCCTCGGTCACCCAAGTAGCTGGGACTATAGGTGCCTGCCACAACACCCACTGTTTCTAGAGACCAGGTCTTGCTCTTGCTGAGGCTGGTCTTGAAATACTGAGTTCAAGCAATCCACCTCTCTCGGCCTCCCAGAGTGCTCAGCCTCTGAGATAAGATCTTAAGTTATCATTTTCGGGAGACCAATTATATTCTTGTGGTAAATTAATGCAGTCATTAGGGTGCATTTTTTTTTAATGCCTGACATTCAACACCTAGAATGACATATACCATATGAATTTTGTCAAATATACTCTATGTTCAATAAACTACTGCTATTTGGGCGACTGAGGGAAGAGAATCACTTGACACCAAGAGTTTGAGTTTGCTGTAAGCTATAACGCCACAGCACTCTACTGAGGGTGACAAAGCAGAACTCTGTCTCAAAATAAAATAAATAAATAAATAAATAAATAAAATAAAAATAGATAAAGAATCTCTGGTGCAAATTAAATAAATTTGTACTTTCACTTGTTTAGGAATTGGTTTAAAGAAATTTAGTCATGTATTAATTCACCTTCACCTATGATTTTCACTTTTTACAAAGTAAAGTAAGTGATAATCTCAGAAGTACCTTTCTTTCTTTTTTTTTTTTTAATTTCACATGAATATGAGGGTACAGACAATTAGGTTTCAGTGTTGGCATTTGATAGGTAAGGCTCCTGTTGTCGTCGTGTCCCAAATCATGGGGTGTGCCATAAACCCTTACATTGTGCCCTCTAGGTGGGAACCAATTCCCCCTTCCTCCACTTCTCTCTGCCTCCCATTTCCCCTCCCCCAATTTGAATTAAATTGAGTTTTTCTCTTGTATGCCTCAATTTCTTATAATTTAGTAACGCTTAAGTCAGTTTCTCTATCTAAAATTCCTAGTTTTGAAAATTAAATTTGTACTCTTTTGAAAAGAAGGCCTCAGTTAACTTGTTATAAATGTATTCTTTCTCAAGTAAATGCTTAAATTGCACTCAGCTAGTTAATTTCATTCTCAAAATTTTTCTAGTATGTTAGTTAACTGTATGTTTCATTAAATATGCACTGTGAGAGTTATGTGAATAAATATTCATACATTAGCAGCTTTACTACATTAGTCAATCTGTATTCATACTTACTACAAGATTTCATAAAATTGCAGTTTTAGTACAAGAATGAGAGCAATTGTTAACAAGAGCGTTAAGCTGTTTAGTGAACTCAAATTCTGAAGCTAAATTAATAAGGTAGCCTGTTTACATATCAGAAAGAATATGAAAATACGGTGTTAATAATGGTAGAAGAATTTCAAATGAGTCAACAAACTATCATTAAATGCTTTTTTCTATGTTGTATAATGCAAGGCTGAGACTTACTGATGCATTTAAATATTGTACAATTTGTTCATGAGTATAATTTATGCATATACTATGACATTAGAACTATTAAGCATTTCATGTTAAATTTGTGCAGAATATAAATATTATCTATTCATTTCAAAAACTTAAATACCTAATCAAAAATTAAAATATTTCACTTCATTGCTTTTTTTCAGCACAGAGATTATTCAGATAGCATATTTGCCTAAAAGAATGAAGATTCTGTGCTAAGCTACAAATTTCCCTTTGCTAAGGACATTAAACTTTCAGATATTTTGGTCAATCTAAGTGGAATGTTTGCTACTATTTACGGTTTGCAGTTAAGATCCAAAAAATGATGAATTATAAAATTGGGACTAGCAGCTTGGAATCATATATTCATAATTACCTCAACTTCTCTTTTAAAAGATATAGAGTCTAGCATCCAGCATCTCTCCCTGGGAAACTGGGAAATTAGCCATCTTCAAAGTGATTTGGATCCTGGAATGAACAATTAATTAACTCATCACTGTAAAAAAAGATAAATGTGCAAGTCTATTAAATTTTTAGTAACAGAGTAAGGAAAAATATGTAATGCACAGGGATCTGAGATGCACATTAGATGAAATCAAATTAGAAAAAAGTTATATTATTGTCATCTTTCATAGCATAATTAACTTGCAGAGAAAACACAATTTGTGTTTTTTAGTCTTTATAAACATTCCAGTCATCCTGGGCCTTTAAAAATAATCAAATCATACTATCTAACTCAGAACCCCTAAGAATGAATCCCAGATGTGTATACGTCCTAGGGCAAAATGTTTTGTTTAGTTTATTTCATCTTTATGACGAAGTAAGACAATTAAGTTTGCAGACTCAATCCTTGAAAAAGTGGTACATACCAGATTGCTGAATATCACTACAGTCACCTGCTAAGTATTACCCTTGGAAAGCTGTTAACTGAGATCAGTCCCCAATGAGGTGAAAAAAGTGAAATGGAGACAGAAAATATGATTTATGATTTTCACGGGACAAAATAAATGTGATGTTCAACCTTGATGCCATGAGCCACAATGTGTGTTCCACTTGATGTGTCCTAATAATAAAGCTATATGATATCCAGAGTTAAACCAGGAAACTATATTTATGTCATATTTCAATTCCCAACTTGATGCAATTAAAATTTAAAATTCAAATTTAAAGATTCAGAAAATAATAGTGAATTTTTAATAAATCTCATTTATTAACAACTGTTTTATAATTGTTTTTCATTTTTTGAATGGCTATAATAAGGAATATTAGTGTAGTATTCAATAAGGTTAACTCAAAGTTACAATGATATTATTTAAGATCATGCACAATAGTAACTGGTAAATGTGATCTTTGTAAGAGGATCTTTTAGATTTGACGCTCCTTTCTTTCTTCATCTCAAATTATGACAAAATGGAGACTCAATTTCACATTTGTGAGAAAGAGTTGATTCTATTTTTGGCTGTCTCATTTTGAGCATTTAACTGTCAAAGGGCAGAGAATGGGCCATTTCATCCATTTTAAAATAATACACTGTCTCTTTGGAGACAGCACTGTCATTTGTTTTCATTTTTCTGAGGCATCTCTCTTCAAATTGAAATATTTATTAAAGGGAAAAATCCAACTCCCTGAGACATGTAACTGAAGGATGAGATTTCTTAATTCACATTTTATCTGAAACACATTCTCCTACCTATTTTGGTTTATAGTAGGGTATAAGCTGCATTTTAAAATATGTTTTGTTGATCAAACTATTGAGCCTCAAGAGAAATAGGTTCTTGTTTAAGTTAAAAATTTATTATTCGCTGTTCATCTTCCCATACATTATGCATTCTATTCTTTGTTCATGCTCTCTGTGCTTCTTAGAAAATAATCCGTAACAAAGATGCCAGACCAGTATATAAAATTTGTATCTGCTTCTTTGGGTCAAAGCTATAGGAAGGTGATGTAAATTGAATATCTCAATGAAGCATTTAATTTTTATTTAAAAAGCACTCTTGCTTTTTACCTTACTATGGTAACCCTACCATTAGATTAAATTGCTTCTAAATGTTTTCAATATAGTATATGTTGCCATGCACATGTCAGAATTAGATGGGATAACAACTATTTTATGTCAGCATATATATCTTTTGTTCATTAATATTTTTAGAGAGAGGAAAGTTGTGAAAATATGCTTATAAATCTGGGAGAAATGTAAACATATAATGCTTTGTGTGGATAAAGACGCTGTCAATTTGCAATAAGTAGTGTAGCAACAACACAAGTTATATAAGGGGATTAGGCTATCTTCTTGATATTTATAAAAGAATTCCAAGAAAAGAAGAACATATGCTATATCCAAAAAAGGTCATGAAAAAGGCATGCAAAATTAAAGGAAATCATTATTTAAAAGCAGAGTTACATTTTTCTATGGCCATATACCTTCAGTGAAAGAGTCTTATACAGAGGATGACTATGTGACATATTTTTCTCTAAATTTAGGTGAATAAAAAAGTATCAGTTATTATTCATAAATGACATCTAATATGGCAAAAGTAACATTAATAAAAGCTGCTTATTTTGAAGCTATAAATTCAGTAGACATTTGTGGAGTAAATAGTTTTCTTGCTCAATTTTTAATCATTAATTACTTTGGTTAGATTGGCTGTCAATGATACATTATCTGATGCTGCTTAGAAATCACTGTCATTATCACTCCTAGAAGGAATCACCTCGAAATAGTGTATTACAATTCAGAGTGAAATATTCAAAAATAAAGCATTTGATAGCAGATAATGTAATATACGTTATTGCCTTGAGCAGAAACCACCAATGAAGATACTCATTATTCTTCTTACTTTAACTTTCCAAAAGGGATTTTTTGAATACAAATGTCATATGATCACAGGATACATGAGTGACTCATCAAACTTATGATCATATTCTGTATTTGATCAATGGCCGAACAAGTTACACAGAAGCAATTTGAATCTCCTGGCTCCCTAGCGACAATAGTGACTTCATTTGTTTTATTTTAGGAAAAAGTTTTGAATGAAAATCTAGAAAAATTCACAGGAGAGGGAGGCAACTGTGGCTCAAAGGAGTAGGGCGCTGGCCCCATATACAGGAAGTGGTGGGTTCAAACCTGGCTCTGGCCAAATTAAAAAAAAAAAAAAAATTCACAGGAGAAAAGTTCTCTGAATGAGGATATGATCTTTATTTTGGTTAAAACCATATCAAATGTTTTCTCTCAGGCCTTTATATTTAAATATTTTGTTGCATATAATGGTAGAAGCATATTTCCTACTTTGAGTTGGTATTGCCAGTGGTGACCAACTTTAAGGTTAAATTTTTAAAATGTTATCTAATTTTTGCTTTAATTTTCATTTTTCTATTTACCAGTAGATTAATAGACTTAGTGTCTTCTGAAAAACTTTCCTTTAAAAATTCGTTTTAATTTTATTTTGTAAAAACTACCAACAGCCATTTTCTGCTTTTTAAAAATATATTTAGTTTAAGGTAAGATGCTTTATACATACAGTATTTTTTTTTCTTTGGCATTTTCTGCTTATCTTTTAGTGTTCTATATTTACATGACAATTTTAAAAATTAACAAAGTTCAGTATCTCCACCTTTTCCATTATAAATTCTGAGAAATATTGGGGAGGTAATTAATGAATTAAAAGGATAGCCCCCTTTTTTGAGAATTACTATTAAAAGTAATTAAAATAATGCTGGCTATTCAGGAGCAAAAACATTATTATAGAGCCATGATATATTTAATATATTTTAAGTTTTTTAATTAACTATTTACTCATTTTTAAATTTAAGTAAATACTTGTATTTCCCTTAACAATTTTCTAGTGTAAAGAGGTCTCCAGATAACTTTCTAACAGTGATTTTCTACGACAAATATAGTAAACATTTAGTCATAATCTGAAACTTTTCTAATATCTACTCAGTTTACTTAAAAATGAGTTTTAAGCCATTTAATTTAAAAGTGACTACAATCCCTGTTTAAGTCTGGGATTTAAAGTCTGTGGAGTTTAAGTCTGTGGAGTGGTAGGCAGAGAGGTAGGGAAGAAGTGTGATACATCCCCGAGAAAGTTCTTACTTGGAAATATCACCATTACCAATATAATCCATTAGAAATCAAAGCAATATATGTTATAAAGTAAAAATTTATGTTTGATTTTATTCTCATTATTTTTATTAAATAATTCATTCCTCAATCAGAAATTTGCAAACTTAACATTGTAGTGTTAACATTAGTAAGTATGTTTTCCTTTATTTCTGGGTGATAAATCTGTCCTACTTATATATTTATATATATTTCTGTTTATTTGGCAATCTTCTACTATTTGATTGAAAATAAAAAAAAAAAGGTTTGAAAGAAAGCCAAGGCAATTTTTATTCACTCATTTATTTTTTGAGACAGAGTTGTCACTCTGAGAAGAGTGCCTTGCTGTCATAGCTCACAACAACCTCAAATCCTTGGGCTCAAGTGATCATCTTAACTCAGCCTCCCAAGTAGCTGGAACTACAGGTAATGGCCACAATCCCCACAAATGGTAGTTTTTTCTATTTTGTAGTAGAGACAAGGTCTCATTCTTGCTCAGAATGGTCTGGAACTCCCGAACTCAGGTGATCCACCCACGTCAGCCTCCCACAGTGCTAAGATTACAGGTGTGAGCCACCACACCACTGCTAGCTGGCAAAATTTTTCATTCAAATTATCTCATTAATTAAAAATGTTATTTTTCCTTTTTCAGTAAAAAATCTTCAACAAAATATTTATCACACTAGTTACAAAGCTCTTTATTAACATATAATATGTGTGACTTTTACACTATCCAATATCAGTATATAATTGTTATTACAAGCATTGGTGATATAATGAAAGCAATAGATTTAGTGGAAATATAGATCTGTTCAGAAAATTAACTCTGAGCAGCAAAACCATCCTGCTACTTTCACTGATGACAGTTTTAGTCAATTAATATTGATTTTTACCTAGTAAGTATGACTCAAAACTAAGATCAATATAATTAATGAATAACAATAATAATCAGACACAGTGATAATAGCAGAATATATTCAACAGTTTTCTTATTAAAGTCTTTATTTAAAGGACATGTGAAGATAACTGTGACATTTAAGGACAGAGGACAGAACTCTTGTTAATAAAAATAGCATGACAAATCTGCAGGAACATTTCTCTTAAAAAACTGAGTATACTCTTTTCAAAAGGAAATAAAAAGAAAATATGATTTTATTGTTTAATGAAACACGTATATGTAATGCTGCATTTTTTTGATGCACAATGAGACTTAATGAATCTTAGCAACATTGTACATAATTAACAAATATAAAATCTGAGGACATAATATGTCTCAGTGAAACTAACACATGAGTGAAATCTCCAAAATTTGGAAATGATTTGTATCCATGAGTTAAAATAAAATTAACTCATAGTGAATATTATTTCTTACCCACAAAGAAATATAAAATATAATCACAAATGTATAGCTGAAGGCATTGCACAAAAAAATAAATGGAACATATGGGATATCAAGGATATCAACACAGCATATAATCATAAATAATTTACTCTTTGCTTCATTACATTTATCCCACTATGTAATTATGAATTCATTATTAAAAACAAGTTGGTTGAGGCATGGCTACCCCACTAGTCTGTAATCAGAAAGAGAGAAAGGACATTATATCAAAATTTTATCATAACAGACAAACCTTACTCAAATGCTTACTAACTGTAATGAATTCCTTGAGAAAAGGTAAATTCTTTCAATTTCAGCATCTCACCTGTAAAATTTAAATAGCAGTAATGTCCAATACATAGCATTCTGTAGAAAAGCAATGAAACAATGCATGTAAAACATTTAGCAGAGGTTCTAGAGCTTAGTCAGCAATCTGTATGTTAGCTCTTTCTTGAATACCTACTCTGTTTTCTGCTCCAAGTTGAATGATTTTACAATTCAAATAAAACCTTGTTTCTGTTCTGGAGTACCTTGTCACCTATATTGTTGTATATTAAGAGAGAGATGCAGATAAACTGTAATTATAATACACACTTTTTCAACACAAATTTGCACTCTAGTATTAAAATATTAAAGATAAGATAAAGAAAAAGCAATAACCTCCATAAAGCAGGGAGCTTGCAATTGAATAGTTTAATAGGTATCAGATGAGATTTTTTTTTTTTTTTTTTTGCAGTTTTTGGCCCTGAGCTGGGTTTTGAACCTGCCACCTCCAGCATATGGGGCCAGCGCCCTACTCCTTTGAGCCACAGGCACACCCAGATGAGATTCTTTTTTAATTGCTGGGAATTCATTCAGGGTATAAGAAACTAGGTTACACTGATTGCATTTGTTAGATAAAGTCCCTCTTATAATTGTTTCTTGCCCCCAAAAGGTGACACACACTGAGACCCCACTCCCTTACTTCTTCCTTCTGTCTCCTCTTCCTTCTCTCTCCTCCTCCCTCTTTCCTTCTCTCTGCTCATCCTTTTCACCACTCCCTCCCTCCTTCTCTCTCTCTCTACTCTCCCCTTCCATCACCCCTACTGTGTACTGGGTCATTAATTGTCCTTATATCAAAATTGAGTGTATGTAAGATTCATCCTTCTCCATTGTTGTGATGCTTCATTAAGAATAATGTGTTCCACTTCCATCCAGGTTAATGCAAAGGATGTAAAGTCTCCATCTTTTTTAATGGCTGAATAGTATTCAATGGTATACATATACCACAGCTTGTTAATTCATTCCTGGGTTGGTGGGCATTTAGGCTGTTTACACATTTTGGCGATTATAAATTGAGCTACAATAAATGGTCTAGTGTAAGTGTCCATACGGCAAAAGAATTTTTTTCAATTCTTTTGACACTGTTGAGGTTTGTTTTGTGTCCTACAATATGATCAATCTTGGAGATTATTCCATGGGCCAATGAGAAGAATGTATATTCTTTAGCTTTGGGATGAAGTGTTCTATATATGTTTATCAAACACAGTTGTACTATGGTCTTATTTAAGTCCCTTCTTTGTTTAATTTCTGTTTAGAGGATCTGTCCAGCTCTGTAAGAGGAGTGTTAAAGTTCACTATTATTATGGTATTATAGGATATCTTATTGCTCAGACTAATTAAGGTCTGTTTCAAGACTCTGGGAGCATTTAAGTAGGGTGCACAAACATGTAGAATTGAAATGTCTTCTCGTTGTATTTTTCCCTTGACCATTATGAAGTGTCCATCTTTGTCTTTTTTCACTTTAGTTGCTTTAAATTTACTTGTATCTGAAAGTAAGATTGTAACCCCACTTTTCTTCAGAATTCCATTTGCCTGAAAAACTGTCTTCCAACCTTTAACTCTGAGTTTTAATTTGTCTTTTGAGGATAGGTATGTTTCCTGCAGACAACAGATGGATGGCTTGTGTTTTTTTAATCCATTCAACCAGTCTATGCCTCTTCAGTGGGGAATTCCTGCCATTAACATTTATTTAGATAATTGATAAGTGTAGTAGCACTCTATTCATCTTATTTTGTGATAGTCCATTGCTTAGCTTTGTCTTTTGCATCATTGTGGATTCTAGGTTCTGTCCTTTAATTTCTGGGTGCATACTTTGCTGGTGGTCCATTGTGATGGTCAGTATGTAGAACAGGTTGAAGTATTTCCTGTAGAGCTGGTCTTATTGAGGCAAATTTCCTCAAAGTTTGTATATCAGTAAAAGATTTGATTTCTCCATCAATATTAAAGCTTAGCTTAGCAAGATGTAGAATTCTGGGCTGGAAATTGATTTGTTTTAGCAGATTAAAGGTAGATGACCATAGTCTTCTGGCTTGAAAAGTTTATTGGAGAATTCTGCAGTCACCCTGATGGATTTGTTCCTATAATTCAATTGACACTTACTCCTGACAGCTTCCAAAATCTTTTCTTTTGTCTTAATTTTGGACAGATTCATGACAATGTGTCTTGGAGAAGCTTTATTTGAGTTGAGGTGACCTGAAGCCAATATCCCACTGAAAAGAATGTGTCAGAATCTTTGGTGTTATTTGGGAAATTTTCATTTATAATATTCTCTAGTATGGCTTCCATTCTTCTGGATCATTCTTCTTCCCTTTCTGGAATACCTGTAAATAGTATGTTTGAATGCTTCATCAAGTCCCATAATTCTGTCAGTGAATGTTAGGCTTTCTCTCTCTTTTTTTTCTATCTTTTTAATTATCTGAGTTATCTCAATAACTTTTTCCTCTACCTCTGAGATTATTTCTTCTGCATTGTCTAATCTGTCTTTGATACTTTCTATTGCATCTTTAAGTTCTCCAATTGACAGCTTCAATACCTTCAGCTCTGCTATATCCTTTCTATATTCTTCATATCATTTGCCTCTTATTTGATTCTGTTTTTGGATTTCCTTTTGGTTATTTTCCACTTTCTCAGAAATTTCCTTCATTGTTTTCATCATCTGTATTTTAAATTGCCCTTCTGCCAATTCTAACATTTCTTTATAGGTGGAATCCTCTGCATTAACTACCTCATGATCCCATTGTGGGGGTTGCTCTGGACTGGTTATTCATATTGCCAGGATTTTTCTGATGATTCTTCCTCATGAGTGTTTTCTTTTATCTGTTTCCTTGCCCTAATTTACCTTTCACTTCCTCTTTCTCTTTAAGTCACCGTGCCTCTGGTCTAAGGTTTCAATGAGTCCTTTTGGTTTAGGAATAAAACAATGAGAAGATTGAAGAGCAAGAAGGGAAAAAAGATTAAAAAAGAGAGAGAGAAAGGATATGGGGTGAATAAAAAGTACAGAAGAGAGGGAGACAGGAGTAATTAAGGTGTACGGTACAGTACATTGACTCACACCTTAAAAACCCCCAACCTCTGTGGGTGCTGGGTTGAGTGGTTCCCTGAGATCAGCAGCTTTTTGTAAGTCTGAGCAGATATGGAACCCCTTGTCCACCAAATAGAGAGGAAAGACAAAAATATTATAAATCAAACTGAAACAAACAAACAGAAAACCCTATGGGATAAAATTTGGGGAAAAGGCAAAACACTAGCAAAAATTAAGTTCTTATTATTAAAGAAGGCAACAATAAAACGGGCGCCGCCTGTGGCTTAGTGAGTAGGGCACCGGCCCCATATGCCAAGGGTGGCGGGTTCAAACCCAGCCCCGGCCAAACTGCAACAAAAAAATAGCCGGGCATTGTGGTGGGCGCCTGTAGTCCCAGCTGCTTGGGAGGCTGAGGCAAGAGACTCGTGTAAGCCCAAGAGTTAGAGGTTGCTGTGAGCCGTGTGATGCACGGCACTCTACCCGAGGGCGGTACAGTGAGACTCTGTCTCTACAAAAAAAAATAAATAAATAAAATAAAACATATTTAAACTAGAAAAATGAGGAAAGAAAAGAAAAATCTAGTGGTAAAATGTTGAAACTTAAAAAAAAAGCTATATATGTATATATATTTCTGAAAATTTTCTGGGCTGGGCAACAGGTTACCTTCTGGGGTATGAGATGCTAATTACAATGCTGATACAGCTGCATGAGATAGAGATTGGAGGTTTTTTGCTGACTTCTTTGTGCTCAAACCCTGCAGGGTTGGGAGCTTGAATTGCTCCTCAGTCTACTTAAAAGACACTTTAAACCATTAACCTTAGCTCAGCAGGTGCTTTCCCATTAAAGCACTTGTCAATGGGATTTCTCCTCAAGGGTTGCCTGCTTATCTGGTGTACCAAAACCAGTCTCAGTCTATATCCCTGAGGGCTAAGGGTGAAAGGCAGCCCTTCCACTGCCAAACAATGAAAGCTCTGCTCTTCCTCAGTACCTCAAAGCTGGCTTTTGGTGCTGCTCATAGTCACTAGATCACTCACCCAACACCTCCCAGCCCGAGCCTCACTCTATGACCTTGAGTGTCACAGCCCCTAGTGGCTGCTATGGCCCTGGACTCCACTGCCGCAGGAAGGAACCAGACTTGACGCGGATTAGAAGTACAAGCTTGTAGGAGGTGGGATAACCTTGCTTGCAGGATAGAACCAAGAAATGTCCGCAGTAGCCTTAGATAATGAAGGTGTGCCTAAGGATTGCCATGGGCTTGGGCTCTTTCTCCGCAAGGAGCACCTGCAGATGACTCGCCTGAGGGTCTGTTCCCCAGCTGCAAATCATCTTGCTCAGAGGTCATCTGGCTCTTGGTGTCCTCTACATTTTCCACCTCTAGTGTATTAAAGACATTTCTGTATAGGCAAGGGAGAATATCTGTCGGTTATTTCAGTTGTTATCCTCACCAAGGAGCTTTCCTTCCTGCTAAGTATAAGAAACAAAAGAGCATAAAGTATAACACAGAATTACACCAACGGAACTAATTCCCATGTAAGAGAAACTATTTTAGCCAAACTAGGCATAGGGGAAAACATGTCTCCTTTGTGCTAATCACCACCCAACTACGTGCCATGGGCTGACCCATAGGGCCTATAACGCTTCCATAGGAAGTATAAACCACCACCCAAAGTTAACATTAGGTGGGGAAAGGGCTGTATTGGACTCAGACCCTTTCCAAAGAGCAGTATAACTTTAAGTAAAGATCAGACGCCCAACTGAAACAGATATAAATCCAGTAAGTGAAATTCTCTTACCTTTGCCGATATCAGTATTTACCATTACCTCCACGCCTGCTGTTCGAGGTCTTTGTTGTCATATTCTTCAAAAGTTTAGAAGATGGATACTTGTTATTCAGCCCAAAATAATGAAATCCTGTATCAATCTTTCCTGTCTGCATAGAAACTCCAACTGCCTCTTAGGGTAATAGGATTCTGACCACTCGTAACTGCTTCCTGCTGAAGATGGACGGTGATATGGGAGAGGCAGCTAGAGTTCCCACAGAGGAGATTGATCCAGGGTTTCTCTATTGTGAAATTACCTAGCCTCCAAAAATCCTGTGAATAAAAGAAAAGTTAGTGAAAACAAATTTGTTAAGGTGTTGTCAAGGTGTCCTGCTTGTTTCAAGGCTTAATCCAGCGGGCTGGTAACCACTGCTTCTCTTGGTGTTCTGTAATAATATGGGTAAAACCTCAATCCCAATGCAGTACATAACCAGGCTTCCACTCTGACATGTCAGGTTTTCTATAAAAAATAGGTTATTGTATTGGAGAGAATGGTGAATGAATGAGAGATGTCCAATGGCGTTCTGCAGCTGTCTTTCCATCATTGCTGAGATTCAGAAAATTGAGAGTGAAAAGAGCTCTAGTGAGCATATACTTGGGAATATTATTCAAGGGGAGGATCTTCTCCCCTTCTCTCTTTATCTAACATATCTTTCAATGTTTTATGATGTCACTCAATAATTGCTTGTCCTTGAGAATTGTAAGGAATGCCATAAGTGAATATTGCAAAAAAGATAGGAAGGTATTTAAATTGTGAGTAGAATAAGAAGGTGCATTATCAGTTTTAATAGATGTAGAGAGACCCATAATCATTGTTTTTGCTATAGATCTTCCCTTTCCAACACTCTTTTCTCCTGTCCCAGTTTTCTGCAGTTATGACATTTAGGACGGTATGGACTGACCCCTTCTCTTAAAACGGCAGCAAGCAAATTAGCCTTGTGGAATTCCATTCCTATATCAGCACATGCCCATATATATTCCCCTAAAGGAGCATTTTGTGCTCTCAAAGGTCAAAAGGCCTTTTGACACTCAGAGTTAGCATTCTCAAATGCTAAAGTTTGGAATAGCACATCTCTGAGCTCCGGCTGGGCCATGGCCTTATCGACCGCAGTTTTTAGTCAGGCTAGAAAGTCAGTATAGGGTTCATTCCCTGACTGCATTATCTTAATAAAATATTTAGCGGTATCTCCAGGAGCCTGAACCTTTTCCCAAGCCCTAAGAGAACACAGCCTTGCCTGGACTATGGCTATGTCATTGTACTGAAGTTCATTGGAAATCCACAGCCACTGGGCAGAACCAGTGAGATGTTCTGATGTTATAGGTACTCCTCTTTGCTGGTTTTGGTGATTCATCAGGTCAGCCTCCTCTTTCCCAGGTGTTGAACTGTAAATACTGTCCAGACTCAAGAACAGTTCTGGCTATCATGTTCCAGTCATAAGGAATGAGCAGCTGCTCTTGTGCAAGCCCCTGTAACAAACCTTTAGATAACAGTGGTTGTATACCATACTGTCCATGGCCTGTTTCAAATCTTTCATAACCACAAAAAAAAAAAATCATACGGTGATCAAAATGTTGGCCCCCTTGAGGGTGTTGTGGATCGGGAGGAATATCAGTGACCATAACCAGAAAAAGCCCCAAAGTGTCTTCCCACTTAAAGTCACCAGTTTTATGCCCTTCTCATACAGCCTTCATAACAGAAGTCACAGACAGTTCATCTACATAGGGAGGTGCTGAGGGCATCTGAGGCTGCTGCATCTATAACTACAACAGCAGCAAGATTGCTAGCAGGGAAGGCCTTCCCTATGCATTGTTTTGGGGGGGGGGTTGGACTTGGGCACTCAGTTAAATTACCTTGGCAGAACTTGGGTGAGAGTGTGGATGATTTTAAGTATTGTCTGGGATCAGGGACTGAGCCACTGAGCCTGAACAGAGATAACATTGTTTGGCTGTGGGCCATGCACAGCCATTGTGGGAGCACTGCCCCTACAGGCTCTGCCCTCAGGTGTAGAGAATGCCAAGAGCCAGACGACCTCTGAGCAAGATAATTTGCAGCTGGGGAACGGACCCTGAGACTATTTACCCAGCCTTCCAATTGTCTGATCTGAGCAGCCATAATGGCCATAGAGGCAATTCCTTGCTGTATCATATACTCTTGATTCCCAGTTTGCCTTAGGTCCAGCTTCCCTCTGAACCTCACTATTCTCCTCACTTTCAAATTCTGTTTGAACATCACTTTCTTCCTCAATTTCTAATTCTCATGACTCCCCAAGAAGTTACCCATTGTTTTCTCTAAATGTTTTTGCTCACTTATTCAAGCAAGATTCCCTAGATTCTAGATTAGCCAAAGGTTCCACTTGCCCTGAGAGGAATTTCCCTTTGGACTTCTTCCCACTGTCTACCAAAGTGTTCACTTACTTCCAAGTGTCACTTTCCACTTTGGTCCACGTCCCTGGTGTCCTGTTGTGTCCTGCTGGATCCTGTTGACTATGCCAGATGTCACAGACCCTAGTGGCCCCTATGGCCATGGACTCCATCACCGTAGGAAGGAACCAGACTTGACGCGGATTAGAAGTACAAGCTTGTAGGAGGCGGGCTAACCTTGCTTGCAGGATAGAACCAAGAAACCTCTGCAGTAGCCTTTTATTGACACAGTACAAGACAGGTGAGGGGAGTGTTAGACAATGAATGCGTGCCTAAGGATTGCCATGGGCTTGGGCTCTTTCTCCGCAAGGAGCACCTGTGGACACGAATCGCCTGAGCGTGATGCCTCCAGCTTTGATTTTATTGCTAAAAATATCATTGGATATATGAATTGTATAATGGATCCATACAAAATGAAGTACTATTTTTCACAATTTCTCTAAGTATAATGTTGGTATTTTAAAGAGGATTGCATCAAATGTGTATATTGCTTTGGGTAGCATAGACATTTTGACAATGTTGATTCTTCCCAACCAAGAGCATGCTATGTTCTTCCATTTGTTAATGTCATATGTTATTTATTTTCTCAGGGTTTCATAATTGTCTTTGTAGAGATCCTTCTCCACTTTTAGCTAAGTATATTCCTAAGTATTTAATTTACTTTGAAGCTACTGTGAAGTGAATGATGTCATTGATTTGCTTCTCAACTTGGCTGTTGTTGGATACAAAATGCTTCTGATTTGTGGACATTGATTTTATAACCTGAGATGTATTATACCCTGAGACTGTATTTCTTGATCACTTCCATGAGTTTTGTGGTTGAGTCTCTGGGGTTTTCTAAGTATAAGATAATATTATCAGCAAAGAGTGAGAATTTGACTTCCTTTGCCCCCATCTGGTTGCTATTTATATCCATCTGTTGCCTGGTTGCTTTGGCTAGAACTTCCAGAACTATGTTGAATAGTAGCAGTGATAAAGGACAACCTTGTCTACTTGTAGTTCTAAGTGGAAAATATTTCATTTTCACTCCATTGAGTATGTTATTAGTTGTGCGTCTATTGTAGATGGCTTCAATCAGCATAAGAAATGTGCCATCAATGCCTATTTTCTTGAGTGTTCTTGTTAGAAAAGAATTCTGAATTTTATCAATTGCTTTTTCAGCATCTTTTAAGAGTATTATTTGGTTTTTGTTCTTGTCCTTGAGGCTAGATGTGTTTCCTGAAGATATCAAATGGATGGCTTGTGCTTTTATATACTATCAACCAACCTGTGCCTCTTCAATGGGAAATTCAAGCCACTAACATTTATTGAAAAAATTGATAAGTGTGGTGGAATTCTATTCATATTAGTCTGTGAAAGTCCATTGCTTAAATTTATCCTTTGCATTATTGTGGAAAGTAGATTTTGTCCTTTATTTGCTGGATGTTTATTTTGCTGGTGATCCATTGTGAGGGTAACTGTAAAGAATAGGTCCAAGTATTTCCTGTAGAGCTAGTCTTGTGGCAAATTCCCTCGGTGTTTGCATGTGAATGAAAGATTTGATTTCTCCACCAATTTTAAACTTTAGCTTAGTAGGATATAGAATTCATGGCTGAAAATTATTTGTTTTGAAGGTTAAAGGTAGATGACCATTCTTTTCTAGCTTGCAAAGTTTCTATTTAGAAGTCTGATGTTACACAAATGGATCTGCTCCTGTATTTACATTAGTGCTTACTCCAGGCTCTTTGCAGAATTTTCTCTTTCTTCTAGATTTTGGCTAGTTTCATAGCAATGCATCTTGGAGAAGCTATTTTTAAGTTGAGATGACGTTGGATTCCATATCCTTTGAAAGGAGTTTGAAAATCTTTATTGAAACTTTGGAGAGTTTCATTTGTGGTTTCCTCCATTAGGTCTTCCATTTCTTTTGGGCATTCTTATTCCCCATTTAGAATACCTATAATTCATAAGTTTGAATGCTTCTACAGTCCCATAATTGTCTGAGAGAATGTTCTGCTTTCTATCTCTTTTTACAGGCCTGTTTAACTGCCTGTGTTTACTCAAGAGCTTTATCCTTTAGCTCTGAGATTCTTTCTTCTCCATGTTCTAATCTATTATTCATACTTTCAACTGCATCTTCATCATTTCTCTATTCTTCATATCTTTTATTCCTTATTTGGTTCTAGTTTTGGATTTATTTTTGGTTATTTTCCACTTTCCTAGCAACTTCCTTCATTGTTTTTAATATTAGTGTTTTAAAACTCAGTCATTTTCAACATTTCCTTATTGGTGGAATCCTCTTCGGTACCTACTTCATGATTTCTCAGGAAGGTCTTGCTCTCCTTTGGTTTTTCATGTTGCCAGTATTTTTCTGTTGGTTCATCCTCATGAATGTTTTCTTTTTGTCTGTTTCTTTGATCTACTTTTTTCCTTCACTTCCTCCTTCTCTTTAAATTATCTTGTCTCTGTGCCTAGGTGTTGAATTTTCCTTTTGTTATAGGACTAAAAGGAAGAGAAGAGTGAAGACCAAGGAGAGAGAAATTTGCCTCTTGAGGTCTGGAATTCCTTACCAGCTGAAACAAAAACAAGATCCTCACCTCCACCAAATAGAGGGAAAAAAGGCAGCATATCACAACAGGGCCCTACCAGTTCTGTCTTTACAAAGGCCAAAGCTATAAAGATCCACTAGACCAAGGGATAAAGGTCTCCTCCAGCCAATGCAATGCTGTGGCACCCCAGTCCAGTCTTCAGAGTGAGCCTCTGTCCCATAAATGGAATACACATTGACAAAGAATAATTCACATCAGAAAAAAATATGAAATTATAATTATGAAAGTATATAAAGATAATTGAAAATAAAATTGTGTAAGATGTAAAAAAAAAAGTAACAGTGTATTTTTATTGTTATTTGAGAAACTTACAAAATACAACCAAGACATCTGTACCAGAATGTTTATTGCAGCCCAATTCATAATTGCTAAGTCATGGAAGAAGCCCAAGTGCCCATCGACCCATGAATGGACTAGCAAATTGTGGTACATGTATACCATGGAATATTATGCAGCCTTAAAGAAATATGGAGACTTTACCTTTTTCATGTTTGTATGGATGGAGCTGGAACATATTCTTCTTAGCAAAGTATCTCAAGAATGGAAGAAAAAGTATCCAATGTACTCAATCCTACTATGAAGCTAATTTATAGCTTTCATATAAAGGCTATAATCCAACTATAGCACAAGAATATGGGGAAAGGGCCAAGGGAGGGGAAGGGAGGGGGAGGTTAGAGTGCAGGGAAGGTAATAGGTGGGGCCACACATACCTATGGTGCATCTTAGAATGGGTACAGGCAAAACCTACTAAATGCAGAATACAAATGTCTACATACAATAACTAAGAAAATGCCATGAAGGCTATGTTAAACAGTTTGATGAGAATATTTCAGATTGTATATGAAACCAGAACATTGTACCCCTTGATTTCTCTAATGTGCACAGCTATGATTTAACAATAAAAAACATAAAAAAAAGAAAAGTAGAAAAATTTTTACAAAAAGAGAGTAATGGAAAGTAAATAAAGAATAAAAGGAGTAAAAAAATTCATAGCAAAAATAGAGCCCTAATTTTTTAATAAAGTAAAAATGTAAAAATAAAAATTCAACACAACACAATAAAACAAACAAAGAACCTTAAGGGAGAAAATTGGAAAAAAAGAATAACAGGAAAGGAAAGGTGTAGCAAAAATGGAGCCCATATTATTGAAGAAAGAAATAATGAAAAAAGTATGAATACAAAACAAAATGAAAAAAATGTATGTGAAAAATGGAAAAGAAAAAAAAAATTTATATCACCATGAATTGCCCGGACATTGGGTGACATTCTGGGATATCAGATACTAATCACAGTGCTGATTCAGGTCTATAAGATGGGGACCAGAAGCCACAATCTTGCCAAGGAAACCGGATCTTGCCTTTATGATTAGTTTGGCCTCAATCCCCACAGCATTAGGAACCTGAAGATCTAGTCAGCCTTTTTAATAGACAAGCCTTGGGGAGGAGCAAGATGGTGGCCGAGTAACAGCTTCCTTGCAACTGGGCACCATGAGTCTGGGGAGATAAGACTCCAAGCATCTCTGAATGGTGGGATCCATTTGAGGACACAGGGAGTCAGGGGCACAGAACACAGGGACACAAGGAGAGACTTCTGGACCCCAGGAGGAGGACAAAAGCAGTGGAAAACTGGACTCATCAAAACTCTGGTCCAGAGACAAGGCAACTTAAAGAGCAAGAGTAAGTGAAAAGAAAATTAGCGGAAGGAAACAGATAAAATAAATCACTCATGAGAAAGAATCAGCAGAAAAAATCCTGGTAACATGAAAAATCAGTCATGAGCAACCCCTTCAAGGGACCATGAGGTAGCTACTGCAGAGGATTCCACCTATAAAGAAATGTTAGAAATGACAGAAAGGAAATTTAGAATACAGATGATGAAAACAATGAAGGAAATTATGGAAACAATGAAGGAAACTGCTGATAAAGTGGAAAATAACCAAAAGGAAATCCAAAAACAGAATCAAATAAGAGATGAATGATACGAAGAATATAGAAAGGATATAGCAGAGCTGAAGGAACTGAAGCAGTCAATTAGGGAATTTAAAGATGCAATAGAAAGTATCAACAACAGATTAGACCATGTAAAAGAAAGAATCTCAGAGGTAGAGGAGAAAGCTCTTGAGATAACTCAGGTAGTTAAAGAGGCAGAAAAGAAGAGAGAGAAAGCAGAATGTTCACTGAAAGAATTATGGGACTTTATAAAACATTCAAACATAGGAGTTAGAGGTATCCCAGAATGGGAAGAAGAATGCCACAGGGGAATGGAAGCCATACTAGAGAATATTATAAATGAAAATTTCCCAAATATCACCAAAGATTCTGACACACTCCTTTTAGAGGGATATCAGACCCCAGGTCACCTCAACTCTAATCGAGCTTCTCTAAGACACATTGTGATGAACCTGTCCAAAATCAAGACAAAAGAAAAGATTCTTCAAGTTGTCAGGAGTAAGTGCTAATTGACCTACAGGGGCAAATCCATCAGGCTGACTGCAGATTTCTCTAATGAAACTTTCCAAGCAAGAAAACAATAGTCATCTACCTGTAATCTACTTAAACAAAACAATCTCCAGCCCAGAATTCTATATCCTGTTAAGCTAACCTTTAAAATTGACAGAGAAATCAAATCATTTACTCATATACGAACACTGAGGAAATTTGCCAGAACAAGACCAGCTCTATAGGAAATATTTCAACCTGTTCTACACACTGACAATCACAATGGATCAACAGCAAAGTAAGAACTCAGCAATTAAAGGACAGAACCTAACTTCCACAATGATGTAAGAGATAAAACTAAGCAATGGACTCTCACAAAATAAGATGAATAGAACACTACCATATTTATCAATTATCTCAATAAATATTAATGGCAGGAATTCCCCACTGAAAGGCATAGATTGGCTGACTGGATTAAAAAACACAAGCCATCCATTTTCTGTCTGCAAGAAGCACACCTAGCTTCAAAAGACAAATAAAAACTCCAAGGGTTGGAAGACAATTTTTCAGGCAAGCAGAACTCAGAAGAAAAGAAGAGTTGCAATCTTATTTTCAGGTACATGTGTATTCAAAGCAACTAAAGTCTCCATCTTTCTTTAAGGCTGCATAATATTCCATGGTGTACATATACCACAATTTATTAATCCATTTGTGGATCGATGGGCACTTGGGCTTTTTCCATGAATTAGCAATTATGAATTGAGCTGCAATAAAAATTCTGGTACAAATATCTTTGTTATGTTCCATGATCACATTAATGTATACAGCTATGATTTAACAATAAAAAATAAATAAATAAATAAATAAATAAATATCTTCTGTATGTTTTAAAAAAACAAATATATGTGTTAAGATAAAAAAGAAAAAGCAACTAAAGTCAAAAAAGACAAAGATGGTCACTTTATATTGGTCAAGGGAAAAATACAAGAAGACATTTCAATTGTAACTATTTATGCACCCAACTTAAATGTCCCAGATTCTTAAAACAGACTTTACTCAGTCTGAGCAATATGATATCCTGAAATACCATAATAACAGGGGGCTTTAACACTCCTCTTACAGAGCTGGATAGATCTTCTAAATAGAAATTAAAAAAAGATATGAGACTTAAATGAGACCCTAGAACAACTGTACTTGATAGAAGCATATAGAACACTCTATCCCAAAGATAAAGAATATACATTCTTCTCATTGCCCCACGGAACATTCTCAAAAATTGATCATATCCCATTGTCCAAAACTGATCATGTCCGAGGCCACAAAACAAACCTCAACAGAATCAAAAGAATTGAAATATGACCTTGTATCTTCTCAGACCACAAGGTACTAAAGGTGGAACTCAACTCCAACAAAAACATTCAACCCCACACAAAGGCATGGAAATTAAACAACCTTATGCTGAATGACAATTGGGTGCAGGAATAAATAAAAGAGGAAATCACCAACATCCTTGAGCACAACAATAATGAAGACACAAGCTACCAAAACCTGTGGGATACTGCAAAAGCAGTCTTAAGTGGAAAACGTATCACTTTAGATGCCTACATTTGAAAAACAGAAAGAGAGCGCATTAACAAACTCACAAGCCATCTTATGGAATTGGAAAAAGAAGAACAATCTAAGCCTAAACCCAGTAGAAGAAAAGAAATCTCCAAAATTAAACCAGAGATCAATGAAATTGAAAACAAAAGAATCATTTAGAAAATTAATGAAACAAGGAGTTGATTTTTTGAAAAAATAAATAAAATAGATAAAACTTTGGCCAGACTAAGTAGCAATAGAAAAGTAAAATCTCTAGTAACCTCAATCAGAAATAATAAAGGGGAAATAGCAACTGATGCCACAAATATACAACAGATCATCTCTGAATACTACCAGAAACTGTATTCCTAGGATGGATCAATATTTGGAATCACACTCTCTCCCTAGACTTAGCCAGGAAGAAATAGAGCTTCTGAACAGACCAGTTTCATGCACTGAGATTGAAGAAATGATAAAAAAGCTTCCAACAAAAAAATGCCCTGGTCCAGATGGCTTCACACCAGAATTCTATCAAACCTTCAAGAAAGAGCTTATTCCCATACTGCAGAAATTATTCCAAAAAATTGAGGAAGAAAGAATCTTCCCCATCATGTTCTATGAGGCAAACATCACCCTGATACCAAAACCAGGAAAAGACCCAACCAAAAAGGAGAATTTCAGTTCACTCATGAATATAGATGCAAAAATTCTCAACAAAATCCTAGCCAATAGTTTATAGCTTATCATCAAAAAAGTCATACATCATGATAAAGTAGTTTTCATCCCAGTGATGCAAGGCTGGTTTAACATATGCAAGTCCATAAACATTATCCACCATATTAACAGAAGCAAAAAGAAAGACCATATGATCCTCTCAATAGGTGCAGAAAAGGCATTTGATAAAATCTAGCATCCTTTTCTAATTAGAACACTGAAGAGTATAGGCATAGGTGGCACATTTCTGAAAATGATTGAAGCTATCTATGATAAACCCACAGGTAATATTTTATTGAATCGAGTAAAACTGAAAGCTTTTCCTCTTAGAACTGGAACCAGACAAGGTTGTCCTCTGTCACAATTACTTTTCAACATAATGCTGGAAGTTCTAGCCAATACAATTAGGCAAGACAAGGAAATAAAGGGAATCCAAATGGGAGCAGAGGAGGTCAAACTCTCCCTCTTTGCTGATGACATGATCTTATACTTAAGAGAATCCCAAAGACTCAACCACAAGACTCGTGGAAGTCATCAAAAAATACAGTAATGTCTAAGGATATAAAATTAGTGTCCACAAGTCAGTAGCCTTTTGTATACGCCAATAACAGTCAAAATGAGAGGCTAATTAAGGACACAACTCTCTTCACCATAACCTCAAAGAAAATGAAATACCTAGGAATATACCTAATATAAGAAGTGAAGGACCTCTATAAAGAAAATTATGAAATCCTAAAGAAAGGAAATAGCAGAAGATATTAACAAATGGAAGAACATACAATGCTTATGACTGGGAAGAATCAACATTGCTAAACTGACTATACTTTCCAAAGCAATATAACCATTCAATTCCATCCCTATTAAAATACCAACTTTGTACTTTCAAGACTTGGAAAAAAAAATGATTCTGTGTATGCATGGAACCAGAAAAAATTTTGTATAGTAAAGGCAGTTATTAGTAATAAAAACAAAGCCAGGGACATCAGCATACCAGATTTTAGTCTGTACTACAATGCCATAGTGGTCAAGACAGCATGGTACTGGCACAAAAATAGAGACATACACATTTGGAATCAAATAGAAAATCAGGAAATGAAACTAACATTTTACAACCACCTAATCTTTGATAAACCGAACAAGAACATACCTGGTGGGAAAGACTCCCTATTCAATAATGGTGCTGAGAAAACTGGATATCCATATGTAAAAGTCTGAAACTGGACCCACACCTTTCTCCACTCACAAAAATTGATTCAAGATGGATAAAGGACTTAAATTTAAGGCATGAAACAATAAAAATCCTCAAAGAAAGCATAGGAAAAACACTGGAAGTTATTGGCCTGGAGAAAGACTTCATGAAGAAGACTGCTGTGGCAATTGCAACAATAACAACAACAACAAAAAATGGGACTTAATTAAACTGAAAAGCTCCTATCCAGCTAAGGAGACAACAACCAAAGGTAATAGACAACCTACAGAATGGGAGAGGATATTTGCATATTTTGAATCAGCCAAAAGCTTGATAACTAGGATCTATAGAGAACTCAAATTAATCCATATGAAAAAAAGCCAACAATCCCATATATCAAAGGGTAAGAGACATGAATGGAACCTTCTCTAAAGAAGACAGACAAATGGCTAACAAACATGAATAAACTGCTAATCATCCCCAATTATTAAACAAATGCAAATCAAAACCACCCTGCGATACCATCTAATCCCAGTAAGAATGGCCCACCTCACAAAATCTCAAAACTGCAGATGCTGGCGTGAATGTGGAGAGAAAGGAATACTTTTACACTGCTGGTGGGACTGCAAACTAATACAACCTTTTTGTAAGGAAATATGGAGAAACCTCAAAGCACTCAAGCTAGACCTTCCATTTGATCCTGCAATCCCATTACTGGGCATCTACCCAGAAGGAAAAAAATCCTTTTATCATAAGGACACTTGCACTAGACTGTTTATTGCAGCTCAATTTACAATCGCCAAAATGTGGAAACAGCCTAAATGCCCACCAACCCAGGAATGGATTAACAAGCTGTGGTATATGTATACCATGGAATACTATTCAGCTATTAAAAAAAATGGAGACTTTACATCCTTCGTATTAACCGGGATGGAAGTGGAACACATCATTCTTAGTAAAACATAACAAGAATGGAATAGCATGAATCCTATGTACTTAATTTTGATATGAGGACAATTAAGGACATGGTGGGGGTGGGGGAGGGGAGAGCAGAGAGAGAAAGAAGGAGGGAGGGGTGGGGAAAGGAAGAGCAGAGAGAGGGAAGGACGGAAGCGGGTGGGGTCTTGGCGTGTGCCACACCTTTTGGGGGCAAGACAGAATTGTAAGAGGGACTTTACCTAATAAATGCAATCATTGTAACCTGGTTTCTTGTACCCTCAATGAATCCCCAACAATAAAAAAAAAAATAAATAAATAAATAAATAGACATGCCTGGACATTTCCAATAGTGTCCCTTAGCCAAGCAGTGCTTTCCCCAAAAAGCATGTTTCACTAAGGTCTCCCCACAGGTGACTACCCAGTCCAGCAGGCATGCCACTACCAGCCTCACACTAGGACCCTATAGGCTGCTCCTCCCAAGCAGCTCTCCAACTATGGCCAGGCCAGCAGATCAATAATAAGAGCTCTATTCTGCCCAGTGGCTCAATCACAGCACCTGGGTACTGTTCAAGATCACTCCTTCACCCAAGCTTTCCCAAGGTAACCCTAGCAAGTGTACCCAGGTCCAAAAAAAAAAAAAGGCCTGCAGGGCAGTCCTTCTCTGTCTTTATTCATTTACTTTTTTTAGACACAGAGTCTTCACTTTGTCGCCCTGGGTAGAACGCCATGGCATCACGGCTCCCAGCAACCTCCAACTCCTGGGCTTAGACAATTATCTTGCCTCAGTCTGGAGTAGCTGGGACTACAGGTACCCGCCATAACACCCAGCTATTTTTTGTTGCAGTTTGGCTGGTGCCAGGATTGAACCTGCCACCGTCGGTATATGGGCCAGCACTTATCCAGAGGTACTGCCCCCTTCTCTGTCTTAAACAGCCCTCTGAATTCTCTGGTTTCTGCCAGCATGCAAACACTCACCTTCTATGCTGGATTTCTACAGTTCTGTAACTCTCTGTCAGCTCCTGAAGTCTCCTTCTGCCTTCCTGTGTCCCTGAAGCAATGTTTCTGGCCAGAGCTTCCCTAATCTCACCATAAGTGGATTCAAAGAAGATATCTCTAGTCTGATATTTTTCCAAAAGAGTAGCTTTATAATGAGAAATGTGACAAACACTACTTCATTCAAGTAAGCAAGCCCCATTTATTTTCGTTGTTGCTGTGATTGACATTGGTGTTTTAATCACAGACCTATCATTCAATCCAGCAATCTCCCCACTAGATAGCCACTATAAGGAAAATAAGTCATTCTATTAAAAAGACACCTACACTTGAATGTTTTTTAAAGCACAATTCATGACTTCAAAGATGTGGAATCAAAGCAAGTGCCCATAAATTCATGAGCTGATTAACAGAATATGGCATATGTATACTATGGAGTACTACTCAGTGATAGGAATGATGAATTAATGCTTTTTGCAACAATTTCGATGAAACTGAAGACCATTCTCCTAAATGAAGTATCCCAAGAATGGAAGAACAAATACCTTATGTACTCGCTATTAAACTGGACCTAATTAATGTGCCCATGTCTGCACAGAAGAATCCAAAACTTAGTGGAAATCAAGCAGAAGGGAAGTTGAAGGAGGAGAGGGTCAAAAACCTAACAGATACAATGAACACTATTCGGGTGACAGGCACACTTTTACCCATGATTCAAGAATTACAGAAGTGATCCAAGTAACCAAAGACATGTGTACCCCTTTATATAACACTTTGAAATTTACAAAAAAAAAAGATTCTTGAATCAAGGTCTGAACAACAATAAAAGTCAACCAAATGAAGGAAAGAGAACAAACCATAAGAAAAGGAGAAAATAGGTAATCCAAGACCCTGAATTCAAAAGCTTTTCCTGTAATCAAAGAATATAAAGTGTATGTGTGTGCTGGAGCTCGAGAAGGGAGAAGAAAATAAGGTGTATATCCCAGGAGATCAACATAATAATAATCACGTCAGACCTAATAGACAATTGAATTTGTTTATAGACATTGGTGAATTTACATAAAGAAAGTAGAATGATTTGATTTTTGTTTCACATACATCTCACTACTCATTGAATAGAGACGTACATGCAATAATATGGCTCACTAGTCACTAGAGAGAAGGGAAACTAGTTATAAAGCTATTTCAACATTCCATCTAGGAAATGACAATGGTTTGGACAAGAGGTAGAAAAGATAATTAAATAAACTAAATTTAGGAATCAATAAATTCATCATTTGTGCTAAAGTACTGTAAATAAATTGAATTTTTGTCTATTTCAATCAGACTACTACTTAATTAAATAATATATAATTTAAGGTATTGCATAAAAAGCCCATTTAATTTATCATTTAAGACCCTATCACAGATTTGTCAGTGTCAGGTTGGAAGCCGGTGATTTTACTTTAGCACAAATGATGAATTTATTGATTCATAAATTTAGTTTATTTAATTATCTTTTCTACCTCTACTCTAAACCACTGTTATTTTCTGGATGGAATATTGAGATAGCTATCTATTTAACATGAGAAAATTGAAGTCAATTCTGGATATAATGTATTTATCTATCAAATTAATAAAATTATTCTGTTATATATCTCTGTGAACATGTTAAAAATGTGAGTAATATTGGACTAATATCATTTTTATAAAAATATTTCAAAACCATCAAGGTTAAAGTTAAGTGAGGTCACCATGTTTTTATTTTTAGACTTATGTCATTCATAAATTAAACAAATTGAAATATGAGAGGTTTTCAAAACTCTAAGCCCACGAAAATTAAAAGAATGTCTAATGAGTTTGATAAAATAATAGGTTTTAAAAATACTTCACAATATTAAATTTATGAACAAAATCTAGCAATTAAATTTATATAATTTATATATTTAATTAAATTTTTAAAAGTCCATTACATCAATTTATATTAGATAATATGTCACTAACTTGGATTAACAGCAGTTAATCTGAACACTGCCAGATCAGGTTTAGGAGTTCGTTCACTAAAGATAAGCTCTGATTGTGTCCTATTAATTGATGGAATAAAAACAAAATTATTTAATATTAATAGATACATATACTTCTATAAATTATTCAGAATTCTCTCTGGAATATTAAATCATTAATATTAGCTATAATGTAAGATGGACGTAGATAACAGTTAGAATCATGTCCTAGGTTGTCTGAAGCCATGACTTATGAGAAGTTCAGGATTGTGGGATTTGCAATGAGATGATATAGGAGATGATTTAAAAATTGTTCATGTTTAATATTTGTATATATTATTCCAGATAAAACCCTTACATTATTTTGTAGAAGAAATAAAATGGGGGACTACACAAAGAGAACGATCAGTTGAATAAGAATCTTAGGTCCCACTGAAGCATTATTATAAATGTCAAATCCAGGACAGTCATCTGTTCAGAAGAGCAGGTAACAAGTGAAAAAATTAAAATGAATGGTTGATTAAACTCCCAAGTCTTTTTCAGATCTTAATTGTTCAGATCTTAATTTTCCATGCTTCAGTAATATCTGTGGTAATTTTAGATAGAAGCTAGATGATAGATACATAGATAGATTGATAAACTGATCAAATAGAAAAAAAATATTTCACAACCCAGGATAAATTCTATCAAAAGATTCTAAAAGGTACTGAGCAAGCTAGCCTCACAATGCATTTCAACTACATTAAACTCCATTCTTTTAGTTTTTTGAGTAAAATAATATATTCTTGTCCCTAGAGAAAAAAATATATAATATCTGGGCATGGTGGCACACACCTGTATTCCCAGTTAATGGGAGGCCAAGGGAAAAGTATCATTTAAGCCAAGGAGGTTGTAGTGAGATAGGGTTGATTGCACCATTCACTCTAGCCCATGCACTACCAAAAAAAAAAAAAAAGTAAATGTATTATCTGGATACGAATTGTGGCAGTTCCGACAGGTTGTCTGCTTTATCTTATATGACAAACAGTTGATTGCTAAGAGTTTGAAACACAGACTCGAGTCTATCACGAGAATGTGAGAACAAGATATTAATCAAAATTCTAAATTGATGTAGTGATAAGTTCAAGATCCTTTCACAGGTCTGGCAACGTCAGATTCGAAGCCAGTGATGAGAAAACAGAAAAACATGGTTGACTCCCATGATTACTTACTATCTGCTTCTCTTGTTATTTTTATTCCTTGCCAGCTGCCCCACTGATCCCTGGGGAAGAAAAGGCATGGGGGGGGGGTATGACATTTTGTACTTTCATTGGTCCTAAATTGTTTCATATGCTATGTATTGCACTGCATTTTAAAGTCTTTTTTCTTCTCAGACAAAATTTTGAGACTATTTGATATTTCGTGTCAGGCTTGTCCAAGGACATTTCCCTCCCTAAGTCATATTGTTCCATATTCTCAGAGGACCACTTGGTGCCCTATTCTCAGTTTTCACTCATTCCCTCCCCCTCCTTGCTGCGGGGCTCTTTACACCCATCTACGTGGTCCTATAGGGCTCACTGTTCCTCTTTCTTGTGTGGGCCACTTCTCCACTTCCACTGGAAGCTCATGTATAATCCTCAATAAACTAGGATAAAGTAAGCAAATCTTATTTTATTGATACTTCCTAACTCTGGCACCGATGCTGTCAGAGAAATGCTTGTCTTCCATGCTTCTCAGGCTGTTTCTACACAACTCTCCATCCCTCCAGTTTTTGTCATTTATTAAGGATTTTTAAGGTTCATGCTAAAACCCTGCTCATCAATTGGTTTAAAGTGCAAAACCAATATTAGGTTTCCCATGGTAGAAATATGAATGATCACAACAGAGATTTCTCCTAAGATCCATTTTCACAAAATGATCTTACTTATTCTCAAATTATTTAAAGTATTATTTAGAAAATCACTTTCAGGTATTGTGCCTATTTTTCCTTGATGTCTAGAATAAGCTTCTGGTCTAAACTTCTATTTTAAAGAAAATACTGAGAGATAATTAAGATATATGCTGGATATATCTGGTAATTTTAAAATTAGAATAATGGACATTGTAAAGGAGAAAGCAGACTAAATGGGGAGAGAGAAAGGAATTCCTAGTGAAAGAAAACTTGATACAGAGACAAAATTGAATGTTAATAGTGGAAGAATGTATTACATCAAGGTTAATACAAAAACATTATTTTTGTATTCTCTTTATACAATTTTTGCTAATATATAATAAATAAAAAATTATTCAAGATTTCTGGATATAGAGTGAATATTAGTTGGTAAGTTCAAATACCTGACTGAACCAGTAACTTCTCTCAAAATTAATGAAGCTAATGCTCTATCATTTTTTTTCCCCGTAGAGATACACCTTTAGAGGATTCTATCTTCTTTCTTCTAGCAGGATTTCTCTGATTTTAATCTACTGTCATGTGCAATTTGGAGTTTTCTATCACCATCATTCCAAGCATGCATTTTGTTTTCTGTTTTGAGCACTAATTCACTACATTTCCTTCTTTCTTTATCTTATTCCTTTTTAAAAGAATAATTTCCAGTGCCTTCTTGATAATAGTGCAGATAGGGTGGTGCCTGTGGCCAGTGGGTAGGGCATTGGCCCCATATTCTGAGGATGGCAGGTTCCAACCGAGCCCCGGCCGAACTGCAACAAGAAATAGTTGGGCGTTGTGGCAGGCGCCTATAGTCCCAGCTAGTTGGGAGGCTGAGGCTAGAGAATTGTCTAAGCCCAGGAGTGAAGGTTGCTGTGAGCTGTGGCCACAGCACTTTACCAAGGGCGATAAAGTGAGACTGTGTCTCTAAAAAAAAAGAATAGTGCAATTTGTTGTTGTTGTTGTTGTTGCAGCCATCATTGTTGTTTGGTGGGTCCGGGCTGGATTCGAACCCGCCAGCTCAGGTGTATGTGGCTGGAGCCTTAGCAGCTTGAGCCACAGGTGCCAAGCCATCATATATATATATATTTTTAAAAACTTAAGTATGTTGTAGTTAAATACTATGAAATGCTGTCATATTGCTACAAGTGGGGTTAAAGAGAGGATTAAAAATAAACCAGTGAGAATATCCTTAATGGGGGCAGCGCCTGTGGCTCAAGGAGGTAGGGCACCAGCTCCATATGCTGGAGGTGGTGGGTTCAAACCCAGCCCTGGCCAAAAAAAAAAAAAAAAAAAAAAGAAGCCAGAATATCCTTAATGATGTACCTCTGAATAGTATTTTTTAGGGGAATATCATGATGTTATAAAAAGATAGTATTCCCCTTCCTGCCCCATTCTTACTCTCTTCTATACTCTTTCTTATAATTTCAGCTAATGAGAATTACTTGCAGCTATACTTCGAATGCAGGGAACTTTATTGGTATATATGTATGTTTGTTTTATGTTTTGTTTTCCTCTTTTGAAAAATTTCTGTTGAAGACTTTATTTGGTACATCTTCTTTATAAGAGGACTGTTAGATTATATCGGTATTGAAAATAGTGATTTCTTTCCCTGAATTCTATAAGGAGAGTGTGTTTCCTACTAGTTAAGTTTGGCTAGTAGACTAGTCATGTCTGATTTTTAAAACTGAGATTGGAGTAGATGTGACACTAACGGAACTTAAATAAACCTACCATTTGATCCTGCAATCCCACTACTGGGTATTTTCCAAAGAAAAAAGCCATTTTATTCTAAAAGCACAGACTCGAACGCTTATAGCAGCATAATTCACAATTGTAAAGATGTGGAAACAACCCAGGTATCCTTCAATACATGAATGGATTAATACATTGTAGTATATGTATGCCATGGAATATTATTCAGCCATTAAAAATAGAGATTTAGTATCTTTGTAACAACCTGGATGAAATTGAACACCATTCTCCTAAAGGAAGCATCTCAAGAATGGAAAAACAAACACCACGTGTTCTCAATACTATATTGGACCTGGTTGATCAACTCTGATATGCTCATATGGAAGCAAAACTCAGTAAGGTCAAGCAGGGGGAGGGAGAGGAGGGGATAGATAAATCATAACCCAACAGGTACATTGCACAAGTATACTGCACACTTTCTGGGTGACAGACACACCTATAGCTCTGACTTTAACCTTCAAAAGCAAATTATGTGACCAAAATGTATATATTCCCATTATAATCTGAATTTTTAAAATAGAGCTTTTAACGTGCTTGTATGCTTAGGTGTGTTCTCTTGCACATCTGCCATTAATAAATGAAAAGTGATGACTCTGTAGCTATTGTCCATCATCCTGGGACCCAGGAAAAACCCCTTTGGAGCAGAAAATTTTAAGGTGAACTGTAACACCATGATAAAAAATAAATGTTCATTGCTAAAAGTCACCGTTTTTATTTTACTTCTCTTTTTTGGTGACACAGTTTCATTATGTTGCCCTCAGTAGGGGGCCATGCTGTCACAGCTCACAGCAACCTCAAACTTTTGGGCTTAAGCAATTCTCTTGCCTCAGCCTCCCAGGCCTCTGGGACTACAGGCACCCGCCACAACACCCAACTATTTTTTGAGTGTAGTTGTCATTGTTGTTTGGCCAGCCCGGGCTGGGTTCGAACCTGCCAGATCTGGTATATGTGCCTGACACCCTTGCTGCTGAGCTATAGGCACCAACTTCTTTTTTTATTAAGTAGCCAAACCTGATGTAAAAGTTGCCAGCACAAATGGTAATACTACTATTAAAAAAAAAAAAATAGAGTATATGTCAGCAAATTTCGGACTAGTACTTGTAGTGAAAAAACTGTTACAGGAGCTCAGGAAAATAGCAACTTATTTTCTTTACTACAAAAAATATTTGGTAAAATTTTACGTGTGATATTTTGAAAGGCAAAAAACATCCACAATATATTTTTAAAGTAGAGTTTGGACATCTTGAGGCCAAATATTGAAATCCTAAAGTGGTTTCTACTGGTTGTATTTTATAGTTACTACAAGAAATGATAAGATCAAAAAAAGTATTTGCCAGTTTCTACACAGAATTTTGAGCAAATACAGAAAGCCTAGAACTTGTCAGTCTAGAAAATAAAACTGCTTTTCACCAAATAAAGTATTATTTTATTGTCTAGGAAAGAAAAAGCCCAAATTAGGTGTCTTGATTGAATATCTTTAGTTAATATTTCTAAAAAGAATTAGTTTTAAATAAACCCTTTAAGCTAGATAAAAGTATCCAAAGAAAAATGTGGTCTCACAGCAGGCTGATTGACTCAACAGGACTGTAATTAAGTTTAGAAAGAGAAATGCCCTGAAAATAATTGAAGATGTGACCGTTGGCACATGGAATTGCCTGTAATTTAAGACTTATAAAACCAAAATATTAGTGAAAACTATATTGTCAAAACTACTGTCAGTCAGATCATTAGACACTAAAATTCTTTTCATTATAAAAAGGTTCTGGCCCCAACTTTGCAAAGATAGGACTCAGGTTAAAAGACATTCTCAAGCTCCCCAAAAGGAATATCCTTTAAGGCTTTTAGTATCTTTAATTTTTAGCCAATTATTCGGAATTGACTGAGATACATGATGCTAAAAGAAATAATTTCCTTATTACAAAGCCAAAGACTCTGAGAATAGAAGCTTGGTCTATCATTTACAACAATGTAGATGGAACTGGAGGACATTGTGTTAAATGAAATAAGTTTGCACAGAAAGACAAAACGTGCAACTTTCACTGGTATGTGGGAGCTAAAACAAAAATGAGCTCATGGAGTATGACTAGAATGACCATTACCAGAGGACCGTTAAGAATAGTGAGCAGGGGCAGGGTGGGGAGAGATAAAGTGGGGAGGCCAAATGGTTACAAAAGTACAGCAAGACAGAATAAGTAAGATCTAGTATTTAGTAGCACAATAGGATGACTATACTTAACCATCATTTACTGTATATTTAAAAGTAATTAAAAGAGTGGAATTGGAATGTTTCTTTTCTTTTCTTTTTTTATTTTTTATTTTTGGAGACAGTCTCACTTTGTCGCCCTCGGTAGAGGTAGTATCATAGCTCACAGCAACCTCCAACTCTTGGGCTTAGAATTGGAATGTTTCTAAGCACACCCACTAAAAGTAAATACTTGAGGTGATAGATACAGCAATTACTCTGATTTTATCATTACACATTGTATCCCTGCACCAAACTATCACATGTACCCTATAAATACAAACAATTATTCTATACTCATAGTAATTAATAACATAGAAAACTAAAAAGAAAAGAATAAACTTGGCATAATAAAAAAATATATTTGTTTCATTCCAGAGTAGAGATATGATAGTTATCTTTCCAAAATTATTAGACATATGACTTCTATAAATCTTGGGAGGCTAACAGTTACTTGTTCCATACTTAAATGTTGGGCCTCGAAGGAAGATATTAACTTATATGTTTGGTATATCAGAGTCCCAATCAAGAGGAGGTTGATCAAGAGTTTCATAGATAGGCTGGGTGCTGTGACTAACCCCTATAATCCTAGCATTTTGGTGGATTGTCTCAGCTCAGGAGTTCAACAGCAGCCAGAGCAAGAGTGAAACTCCATTTCTACTAAAAATAGAAAAATTAGCCATGTGTTTTGGTGGACGCAGTCCCAACCACTCAGAAGGCTAAAGCAAGAGGATCTCTTGAGACCACGAGTTTGAGGTCGCAATGAGCTATGATGGCAGGGCACTGTACTCAAAGTGACAGAGTAAGATTTTGTGTCCAGAAACAGAATTTAGACATTAAACCCGATGCCATGATTTTAACAAACCTTTGTGGGATCTGTATGTTTTGTATTTCAGACAGACTTGCATGAGTACAACTTATGACAGGTAGAATATAATTTAAAAATATTTACTCCTACTTTTCTTTCATGACAGGACTATACTTTCTAACCTTTGTGAACTCAAGCATGTAACTTGCTTAATGAATGAAACTTTAACAGAACCTAAATAATCAGAGGCGTAAAAATGGTTTGCATGGCATGCTTTCTGGTATTTCTGTTATCATTATAAAATAAAATTTCCTTCAATCGTCTGATTTCTTTTCTGAATGTATTTATCTTTGTTTATTGTTTCTAGTCCTTATCTTAAACATTGTTATTGTTATTAAATTTTAAGCCTTTTTAATTTTGTGAAGGCAAAAAGTGGAAACCTAATAAACACATGTATGTGTTTAAAAAAAATAAAAAGCCAGAAAATTTCCTGAATATGTGGTTACCTATTGGTTTAAGCCTTAGAGTGAACAAGTAGGTGGCAGGGATACATCAGCTGATCTATGGAATCGACCCATAAATTTAGCCTCTAGAATCTTGGCAGAGAACTTAGTCAAATCCAAAATCAATGATATAAAATAATTATTTAAAAAAATTTTAATTCATATCCAGGAAATTAACTCTGTAGAGAAATATCTTTAAAAATAATTATGGAGTAAAAATAATACAATTGAGAATATTTTTCTCTTATTTTTCAGGGAACCGTACATTAGAATCCTATAACCCAACATTGTGTTTCCATTTACATGTTTAATAATTTATATTTCTTAATAAATTTATCTAAAAACCCAGCCTTTTAGAAGCTCAAATTAATCACCATTGTAATCAAGACAGCGTGCTATTGGCAAAAGAGAAGTTTTTATCAATGGAAGAGAATAAAATCCAGAGACAAATCCATACACACGTAGTCAATTGATTCTTGACAAAAGTATAAAAGTAATTCAATGTCAAAAAGATATTTTTTTTTGAAATATTGTCATTAACTCAAGATACATCAAAGAACTAAATATAAGGAATAAAACTTTTAAACTTTATCACTTCTCGATGTGATAGCTCTTACAAAAAGTTTTTTTTTTTTTTAATTGAAAGCCTATTGTAACAATAAGATATATGGGCTTAGAAATACACAGACTGTAAAGTATTTTAGCACTTGTCTTTAACTTGATTTGTTTGTTCTAATAAAAAAGATTGGAAGAGTTACCTGTTGCTTTTTCTGGCTAACTACTTTTAAAATTCCTGTTAATTTCTTTGTGTTAACAAGGAAAGTATTGAGCTTTTTCTCATCAAAACTAGCTTTTTTTCCTTAAATTATCAGGGTAAACTTGCAAAAAAAATGAAGAAAGAAACAGAGAGAGTTGAAACAGTTAGGCAAAGTTTTTAGATACAACAAGAAAGATGAGCTTTAAAAATATATAAATATGAATTTATTAAAGTTTAGAAATTTTGCTCTTCAAAAATACTCTTAAGAGAATTATAAAACAAGACACAGCAGGAGACAATATTCATAGTTCACAGATTAGACAAATGACTTGTATCCAAAGTATGCTAAGGAAAGCTTTCAAAACTCTACAACAGGTAAGTTTTACACTATTATGATGATAAAAAGCTCTTTCTGCATTATACAATTTATCAATAAAATAAGAACACTTGTAACCCCTAATATTTTGAAATAAAAATTACAAAAAGCCCTAAAGAATAACAAAGAATCCAACCAAAATTAGGGAAATGATTTTAACAAAGGAAGTATAAGAAAGGCAAGTCAGTAAATGAGAAAATAATTCAACATAATTACAAATTAGTGAAATGCAAATTTAAATCACAATATGATACCAGCATTCATCATTAGAATGGGGGGGAATGATAATACCTGGATGGAATATAGAGCAACTAGAACACTTATATTTAGCTGGTGATAATGCAAAATGGTTCGGCCACTTTGACAGACTGTTTGCTAGTGTTACATAAATGTAAACCTCCATTTATCATGGAACTACAAATCTTATTGCTTGCTCGTTGATGAAACTCATTTATGCAAAAATATGTATGAAAGACTTATAGAAGCTTAATTTGTAATTGTCCAAAAATGGAAACAGTGAACATTTTCAGTCCATACAATTACTTTTGTTTTTTGTAAGTCCTATTTCCAATTATAGTATATATAGCCCTGATAAAATATTTTTATTTCTAGAGATATGCCTCCATACTATTGAGAATATATTAGGAATTTAACATAGTGCATTTACATCATGATTTCATTTAAAATCTTAAGTGAATTGAGTAGTGTGCAAGAGGAAGAGAAATGAAATCTCAGCTAGAAACTTGAAAAGAATTTGTGAATTATACAAAATCTGAAAGTGCATCTAGGGTTTTCTATAAAAAGAATGTACAATTTTATTTCCCCTTTATGAGTTTTCATGCTTCTACCAAGTTCTCAGAATCTTTGGGATATTTTTAATTAATTCAGTAATCATTTTTCCAAAAATATTAATACATGCATTTGCCAGTATATTTCTTTTTTTTTTTTGAGACAGAACCTCAAGCTGTCACTCTGGGTAGAGTACTATGGCATCACAGCTCACAGCAACCTCAAACTCCTGGGCTCAAGTGATTCTCTTGCCTCAATCTCCCAAGAAGCTGGGACTATAGGCACTCACCACAACGCCTGGCTATTTTTTGGTTGCAGCTGTCATTGTTGTTTGGTGGGCCCAGGTTGGATTCGAACCGGCCAGCTCAGGTGTAAGTGGCTGGCACCTTAGCCGCTTGAGCCACAGGTACCGAGCCTGCCAGTATGTTTTAAGATATTATTGGGCTAGGTAGTTCTGTTCAGGCTATATTACTTTACCTTCACACTTACTGCACTTCCGGCACATTGTA
Organism: Nycticebus coucang; assembly: GCF_027406575.1. Taxonomy (NCBI): domain Eukaryota; kingdom Metazoa; phylum Chordata; class Mammalia; order Primates; family Lorisidae; genus Nycticebus; species Nycticebus coucang. Next base: position 41,636,592 of record NC_069794.1, on the reverse strand, counting down.
AGCATAATAAAAAACATGTATTTTGTAATTTATTGTTAGATAGCATTGTAATGATCTACATTTTAATCATAATTTATTTCTCCTGTGAACATTTATTTTAGCATCCTCTAAAGGTACATACCTTTGTGTATAAAATATTGTGTAAGTCTTTTTCAGTGTCTTAGTTACATACCTCATGTCACACTCAAAGCAGTATGTGGCATACCTAATTAGACTATTCATAGTCAACTATAGATTAAAAAAATTGATTCATTCTATAAATATTTTATGAACAAAACCTTTCCATGAAATAAAGTTATTTCTATACAGTAAAAGAAGAGTTTTATGTGCAGACCTATTTATTGGTTGAAAGCTCTAAATTGGGGGACACGCTTGATCACACGGAGTTACTTTCCAGTCATGTTCTCACATGATCTATCTTTTAAATATTCTATACTAAAATCCTGCTATGTTTAAAATTTCTCTATTTCTGAACTAACACATTATTAAATGCTGTTAATCAGAAGTAATTTATTCTTAAAAGAATATGTTTAACAATTCAAAAAAAAATCTTAAATACATTAAAATCTATAAAGTGAAAGATTTTCACTGCTAATTTAGTAGGAAAAACCCAAACCAACTCAAACTCATTTGTCATCAAAATCTGAGCTGAATTGACATGAGGATTTTGTGAATATTCATTGGTTTTATGCATTCTTTATTGTTTGGGATTAATTGAAGGTACAGAGGATTAGGTTACACTGATTGCATATGTTAGGTAAAGTCCCTCTTATAATTGTGTCCCACCCCCAAGATGTGTGCCATACACTGTGACCCCCCCAATCCTCTCCTTCCTTCCCTCTCCCCAGCTGCTCATTCCCCTACTCCCCACCTTGTATTACATCATCTACTGCCTTCATAATAGAATTGAGTTCTCTATTCTTGTGAAGCTTTATTAATGGAATGTAAAAATTGAAAAAATAACTTTAGATAGCACACTGAATCTCTGAGGCAAACTGTGACTAAGGCTTGGACACTGAAATGCACAGAATAACATCTAGAAATAATTCTCCATAGGATAATCAACCTGCTGGTATAAACATAAAAACTGGCATAACTATCATTTATAAATGGATGCTGTCACTAGCACCTCTTTCAACAGTTTTTGAAAGCAAGAGGTCTCTGCTAGGTCTCTTCCCAGAAAAGATTCTGTGCAAATTCTTCTTCCTTATGTTACTGGCTATTGAAAAGAGGTTTAATGATTATTTTTGACATACATTATTTGACTATTGTCTATAGGAGAGGATGAGTGTCATAGTTTGTTTGGACTCTATATCAAACTATCATAGTCTAAGTGGCTTGTAAACAACAAAAATTTATTTCTCACAGATCTAGAGTCTGTGAGGTCCAAGATCAAGGTGCTGGCACATTTGGTGTCCGTTTAGGGCCTGCTTCTTTACACATAGAAGGCCACATTCTCACTATGTCCATACATGGTAGGAGGGAAGACCAAGCACTCTGGGGCATTTTTTTTGTCAAGTTACTAATCCCATTTACAAGGACTTTGCCCTCGTGTCCTAATTGTCTTTGAAAACTATTACCGTGTGGGTTATAATTTCAACACATGAATTTTGGAGGGAACACAAGCTTTCAGATTACAGTAATGGGTAATCAATGTCCTGAATGCTATTACGGAAAACCTTGGACTTATAGGGTAAGAAGTTTCTTCATTGTAGATATGCTATTAGTAATTGTGGACAGCTGCAAAGCCAGATTGTTCCTGTCAAATAAAGAGCACTTCCTGGCTATCCAATCCCAACATGCATTTTTGGTCATAAGTAAAAACTGTATTCATTGTAAATATACTGCTGGTAGATGTATTCATACTATACTTAAATAGTAATCTATATAAGTAAAAATATACTCATTGTCTATTTAAAATTTTGAAAGAGAGCCTTTTAAACTGTTAGGAGTTGTTACATATAGTTCTAAATCTCTCTGGAGCATATCCATTCCTCCTTTTAATGTAATTTTTTATGGTACTGTCATAATCTTTATTTAACTTACAGCCTAAATTTTAATGTTAATTACCACAAACACACCAAATATAAATGTGTATGAAAAAATATTTTTAAAGTACTTATACCATTCATATATGTGTATGTATATAATATGTAGGTATATATACTGAGCATTTTTAAGTATGTCAAGAATAATTTTCTGAGTAGGTGACTAGGTCCTCGAATATTAATTTCTTTAAATGGTCTCAAGATGTATCTGCCACTTCTGGTAACCACTCATCATTCACTTACTTCAAGCCAATACCGATAGTTATTCTATCTCCTGATGTAGCCCCAAACTTTATTTCTGTAAGACAGAAATCTGGTAGTTGATACAATCATTTATTAACATTGCCAGTATTAAGCATGTAATGTTTCCTTGTTGGATTGCTTCAATTCCAGTTTAAGGGCTCTCTTCATGCTACTTACTTGTGCCTTTAGAAATTACTTGGAATGTAACTTCTTTTTTTCTACAATTGTAAGGTCAAATAATTGTAAATTATATCAACTTCAAACTCTATCTTTGATCTTGAATACCTTCAAATGGTAAAATAGAATCTTGGCGGTAACTTACCAAATGGTTAGCACAATACATCTAAATATGCCTTTTCCCCCCTAAAAGCAGAAGTGGGTGTGTTACTGGGAATATTGCAGCATAGAAGTAATAATTTTTGAAAGTTACAAATCATTTCACTTCTACCTTGAGCAGAGCATTATCTGGTAACATATCAAATCAGCCTACTCCTTAAGGAGTTCAAGTTTTTATGTTGTTCATGACACACAAAGTAACTACCTGGAAAGCAGGATGCAGCTTGGTTTGCATTATTATTATTATTTTTTTCTGAATGAAGAAATTCCATTTTCAGCAATTTATTTTTTAACTATGAGGTAATATCTAAATATATTAATATCACTTGATCTCCAGAAGTATTTACTAAGTAAATAAGACATTTATTTTTATTGACTCTCACAGAATTCCATGGAATAAAAGGCGGCTTTTTCTTTTTCTTCCCAGAGTAAAATCCCTGTTTGGTAGACACATGTGGAATTCTCTGTGAAAGTGCAATGATCCCTATCCCTGCAAATTAAAATGTATTCTAAAGTTAAAAGCAAACTGGAGAAGATATATGGTTCTCCCAATAGGTAGAAGAAACTCCTGTCTGAGTAGTTTGTGGAGGGCAGAGAAAAAGCAAGAGAGAGAGACAGAGATAGAGAGAGAAAGACAAAGAAATGTCCAGACCGATAGTTGTAAAACAATTGCCCAAAAATTGATTTATGTTTGATTTCCTAAACAAGGAGACAACATATGAATTGATAGCTGAAATTAAATAAACTTCTTGCTTAAGCTTTACGTAATTTGCTTTCAAATTATACGATCGTGATTGTTACAGATATATTAATATGAATCACGTATGTTCAATCTAGTAATATATTATTATAATAACTCTATTATTTCTTATAAGTTCCATTGATTGTTTTTTCTGACCTGGTCCAGTCTTAACTGCTCTGTCATATCTTATTCACATTTTTGTGATCACAGAGCAGATTGGAATAGAATATCCCCTTGTGAGATAACTCAGATATTTTATTCTCCAGAAGACTACCAGGGGCATACTCTGATGGCCAGATAAAGGACAAAATGGGCTAGAGAAGAAGTTCTACTGTGCAATTGCCTTTCCAGCCTCAGCTTCTGTCATTTGCTAACATTCTATTGCAGAAGCAAATTACATGTGTGGATCAAAGCACCGTGTCTTCAGGGGATCATTGATTTGATTCATCTGCACACTACAACTCCTTCACCTTCTGTAAATTCATCACATTATTTATACTTTTGTTATATCTTTGGTCTACCACAGGTTTGATCTTAATTTTGATTTTTACCTTCAATGGAAAGTGGGAAATACAGAAACTTTCATTTTCCATATCTCCCCTAATGACACACTTTGATTCAGAGAGCTAATGAGATGGTAAGATACACATACATATATCTGTTAACTAAAACTCAAGAATTTGAGAAATGATGTGAATATGACTTCATTACCCCACTGGGATCCATTATGATGTAGAATGGATTAACAATGCCATTTTCAACTTAAATTTCATAAGCCATTACACTAAGTGAAAAAACACAGTTGAACATACCTTCCCAAGAATTAGTTCAGAAACCATTCAGTAATGGAAGAATTATTCCATACCCTCCTCCTCCCTCCCACTGACTTGAATTCCATGAGTCTTGCTTCCTAACTGGATGAATAGTTACTGATTCTAAGTGTGTTACTATGTATCCTGTTCAGAAGCCTAGAAGGAAGATAAATTGTATAAATGTGTTGTTATCACAGGGTCTTCCATCAAGTGTATTTTATTGATACACAATAATTGTACAGATTTTGGGGGTGCATACAATGTGTGATGATCAAATTAGTGTAATTGGGATATCCATCACCTCAAATGTTTATCATTTGTGCTGAGAACATTCAAGTCTTTTCTTCTAAGCTATTTTGAAATATACTACAAATGCTTGATAACTATAATTATCCTAACATGCAAATATTAGAACTTATACCTTCTATCTAATTGTATTTTTTTAATCAGATACACTTTTACTTAAGGAACATTTAGATTATCAATAAATTATGTATCAGAATTGAGTAAAAAAACAATTCCTCAACACTTTATTTTAGTAAGCCAAATCAAACCACTGCTTACCAGACCTAATATTTTTTACAGTTATATATGTCACGTAAGACCTTATCAATAATGCCATATATTTGGTTTTCAGTGATTAGTTATATATTTTTTTAAAATAAGAGTCGAATTTATTAAGGCTTCTTGTGAGACATAACATTACTTACTTTGTTAAAGTTCAGAATATTACGGGGGTGCACAAATTTCGGTTACATAGTTTGCTTTTGTATATTTTAACTAAAAGTTGTAAGTATTCCCTTCACCCAGAAAGGGTACATTACACTTGATAGATGTGAGTTTACACATACCCTCCCCAGCCACTTACTTGAATTCCATGGAGTCTTGCTTCCATATTAAGTGTTGGTCAACTAGTTCCAATTATGTGGTGAGTGTTTTTCCATTCTTGAGATACTTCACTTAGAAGAGTGGTGACCAATTTCATCTAGGTTATTATTAAACATGCTAGGTCATCATTTGTGTGTGTGTGTGTGTGTGTGTGTGTGTGTGTGTGTGGCTGAGTAGTATTCTGTGATGTCCGTATACCACATTTAGGAATCCATTCATGTATTAATGAGCACTCAAGTTGTTTCCAAATCTTTGCAATTGTGCTGCTATTAACGTTTAAGTGCAGGTGTCTTTATGGTAAAACAATTTTCCCCCCCTTTGGGTAAATACCTGGTAGTGGGATTGGTGAATCAAATGGTAGATATTAGCCTAGGCAAGATATTAGCCTTCTTCTCCTGTGAAGAAGAAACCCCAGAGCAATTACAGCAACAGAAATAATGAACAAATGGAACCTGATCAAATTAAAAAATACTGCACAGCCAAGGACACAATCAGCAGAGCAAAAAGACAAGCTACAGAATGGGAGAAAATACACTGGTAACCAGAATCTACAAAGAACTCTAAGCCAATCAGCAGGAAAAGATCACTGGAGTACAAGCACATGGAAAACGCTCACTATCGCTAATCATCAGGGAAATGTAAAGCAAAATCACATTGAAATATCATATAACTCTAGTAAGAATTCACTTATCAAAAAAACCCAAAGCAACAGATGCTAGAGCGAATGTGAAGAGAAAGAAATACTCACATACTGTTTGGGATTGCAAAGCAGTACAACCTCCACGGAAAGTGCTATGGAAGCACCTCAAATAATTAATTATATACTTAATTTTTCCAATAATTTCCATAGATCAGTGCATTCTCATAATTGACGCAGTTCTGCTGCTTCTTATAGGAATTTTGAAAACTCCTTTTTCAGACAGTAACTGCATAGACTGGGCATGAGATTTCTGTATTATGTAATTCCTGTTAAAATCAGGCCGTTTATTTTAATGATAGCGTCTCCAGCTTCCACCTCCTGTTTATGAAAGGCAATCACCATAGCACTCTCCATGGATGTGCATTTATCAAAGCCATGGCAAAGGGAATGCCAGAGTTCTCAGTCTCTAGGTGTATTATTCCCTCATTATCTGTACCTCTGTTTCTGTCTCTATATTTCAGTCTATATCCATCGCATTTCTACTGTCAGACTTCAGTTGTCCCCTTTGCTCAGCACTCCAGACTTACACATTTACCTCTCTACTCAATCACTTGACACAGATGCCACATTGTGCATTAGACCGTGGCAGAATGGGTATTCTCAGTTCCACATGCCATGAAAAGGTGGCACTAATTCCCACCTTCTGCATCAGCCTTAACCCAGATACTTTCCATTGATTCTACATTTCATGTAGTTAAACGGGTAGATCCATTTATGGCATTATAGCAGTGCTCAATCATATTTTCCAAACAAACTGTGGTTTCCCTTATCTCTATTGTGGACATATTCAAATGTATATAAAAGTTGAACAAAAAGTATAACTACTTTAACTTAGCTCTTTCTATCTTTTCCTGTTTTCTTTTTAATCCACATCATCTTTACTGAGAAAACAAAACCATCAGAGAGTTTTTGCTTCAAAACTTAGAATTCATACTTGGCTCCTTTCTTATATTTGATATCTAATACCTATACAAATACTCTTCACATCAATTCTCCAAATGGAGTCCTAGCCCAATTATCTCTATAGCTAGGCCTAAAGACAATCATCTTTCATGCAGACTATTGGAATAACTTTCAATTGGTCTCTTCACTTCCACACTTTATTTCCTCATCCTAACAAACTGGAGATATTTTTAATACATCAATACATATAAATTACACCCCATGTTCAAAACACTTTCATTTCTTTCTTCTCCATACTCCTAGAAGAAATTTAAACTCCTCATCTTTTCTCATTTGGCCCTTCATGATCTAAAACTTGCCTGCATAAAACATCATCTCCTTTCATTCCATTTCATTTCATTGGACTAAATTGAAAGAGAAGAATCAGGTCCTTTTATCTTCACTCTTAGCCATAGTCCTTGACCAGTCCTGTAAATTTGAATAAGCTGTTAAATACAAAAAAAAAAATAGATTTAAGTTTGCTTTTATAAAATAAAGGTCTTTGAGCAGGTTATTTCCAAAGCCTGTGATGGATGGGAAGATTTTTGAATACAGAATACAGGGAGCTATCAAGACTGACTGCAAAACCTTGAGGAAAGAAACATAGGATAAATTGTCTCAGTTTCTTTTTCTCAGCACATGCTTCCTTTCATTAATCCATCAATGATCAGAGTAAATAATTTTCAACTAGGCAAAGGATTTTATCAGTGTGATACAGTCCATGTGTTCCATCCATATATACTATATATCAGTATGTATATGTCAACCTTACTAACAAACAAAGAGAGATTCTCTTTAGTCAGAAATCAACAGGAAATTTGCAAATCCAGGATACATGGGTTACGGAAGATAAGACATATCCAGGAAGTTTTCAGAGGCAAAAGGAGGAAGTTTTTTGGAGACAAGAGAATATTGTTCACAGGGGCTTATGCTGAGAAATGATGTCAGTTCATTAGTGGAGACAGTGTATCAAGCAAGTGTTCTTGTGAGTTCAGCTAGCTGCCCTGTGTCTCATGTGAAGTCTCATGTGATCAGAGGTGTATGTACCTAAGAGCCCTTTAAAGGATCTTTGCAATAGTTCTTCTTGTAGGCATGTGTGCATTAGGACCCTCCATTCTTGGCCTCCTTGCTATTCTGGGGAGTGGGGGGTTGGCACAAGTGACTCCAACTTCATATGGACAATTTTCACACATATATACCCATATTCTTCCTGGAGGGCAGAGTGGTGCAAGTTTAGTATGAAATGACAACAACTAAATGATTCCATGTGACGAGGTTTTAATTACATAATGCATGGCTGTCTGATGAACATTTTTGCAAAGCTAAGAATACCTGGAGGTATTCACATCCATTCTTTTCTTTTCCCTATTTTCTCTTCTTCCCTATCTCTTCTTTTCTTTTTCTAGCCTTTAGCTTAAATTCATAAACTCTACTTCTGTACCCAATCACATGTTTCTTTCCTTGCATCTGTTATTTTAAAATTTATTTTAAATCTCTACTTTTCAGCAGCAACCAAGGGCACTCTGTACCTAAAACCTTGCATATGTTTGTTTGGTATTCTTAATTACTTTATCTTCTTTTTTGTTGTGTTGTTGTTGTTGAAATGTTTACTTGCAGGTTTGGCTTTTAAGTAAACCTCCTGATTAGCTCATCAAGCTGATTAGAGATAATCTCTTTCCAATATCCTCAAATGTAAGCACAGAGTCACAGTTTTCCCATTTGTTTATTATTTATTAAAGTCATACTTCTTAAGATAAGCTCCGTGTTCTTATTTCTTTATGGAGAGGAATTGAATTAGTTGTCTCTTCAAATAAAAGTTAAATTTTAACTTATTTTGCTTTTGATAAAGCTGTGTAACACACTGTTTCTCACACAGAAACTGCCTCCAGATTAGTAAATTCTTATTAATTTTTGTTAGGTGCATCTCTTTTATACAGTTCCCTCAGGGAAAACACAGCAGCAACCAATGGTACTCTGCTGAAAAAAAAAAGGCAAACCAATAATATTTCAATCTCTCATGACAGTATTTTCAAATTCCACATTTATATCTTTAAGTTATCCAAATATAGTTTTAAATAGGAAAAATAACATCATTGCACTCAGAGTCAGAACTAGCTCATTATGGTAAGCATGTCACATAGTCTCTTGCTGATTAACTGGGGCTATAGAATTGCTTCATTAAACTTTCTATAGAAAAGCCTGCTAAACAGCTATCAAAAGCAAGCATGACTTCTAAATAGCCCATAGCTTGAGTATGCTGCCCAGCCTCCTTCACTTTTAGGTGCAGAACCAGCTACGTGATTGAAAATCCCAGTGCAAAATGAAACCATGGGGCCCTTTGTTCAAACATAATATATAATTTAAGAAAACACGAGCAGAGATTTAAAATAAGCACGTTGTCTTTTGAAGCATAGGGCCCTGTGCAACTGCACAGGTCATACACTTATGTAACCACTCTTGCGGGTATGGCCATTTGTGACTCATGTCTCAATAAAGGAATATAAGCCAACATTGTAAATGCATTCTGGACTTCAGAACCTGGGCACCTTTCTTCCGTGCTACTCTGTAATCTAATATTGCCTACAGATGGTTTTTGGAGAGATTGTTTTCTTTTCTTTGTACCACATCTTCATATAATTTCATTTATAAAAGTGTCACCTCTCCTTTCTTATGCTGAACTTCTATTCACACTTTAAGACCTTTTTAAATGTCATACCATTTGCAAAGTGCTCCTCAGTTCATCAAGCATTTTCTCACTGCCCTCTCTCTCTAGAGGATAATACAACTGCCTCTAGTATAATACTGTCTTATGAAACTAGAGTTATGTTTGCCTTCTGAACTATGATCTGTCAGTAGGCTGAGCAGCATTCTTATTAACCTTGGTGCCCCCAGGACCTATTATGTAGGTTGAAATGTTTATCAACTGTGTGCTGAATTATTAAATGTCTGTATTGATAGCCAGTAAATAATCTTTTGATATTATCTTCCAATCTTACAAATACTTGAATGTAAGAAACTAATAATGAGTCCTCTTTCCTCTCTAATAAAGTTTTCATTTGTTGCTCCCAAGGATAACTTGCAGAATTTTAATCCTCTAAATGACTGTAATTTATAGTGCTCCATTAAATAGAATGGTGAGAAGACAATTCTATTTTTTAAAGCTAAAGTTAATAAAAAAAATAATAACACATTAAGAAATATTCCAGTTCAATTAATCCTGGCAGAAACTGTCTATAACATCCAATTATAACAAAGAAAGTTCACTTAATGCACTGACATTTTATTCACACTGACAATGAGCATGAGTGATTATAAAATGTTGAATGTGTGAGTTCAGTATGTGAGCGTGTTCAATTATGCTGTGTGAAAAAGTCCATCCTTCTTGTATTCAGTTAGTGTCAGGAATATTTTTAAATGAGCAATTAAAAATAACATAAAACATATTTATGTTGGAAAATAACTTGAATGTAACACTCATTGGTCTCTTACATTTTATTTGCTACAGTGATGATGTACGATCTGGTGTGTCTTTTGGCATTCACGACAGTTCACAGCAAAGATGACGTTCATGTTGTGAGACAATGTGAAGCAGTAGGAAAAGCAAGATTGAGAGTTATGGACACTGCATTTGTTTCTTCACCAGCCACTTGTAGTTGAGCTATCATCTAAGCTTCAGCTTTCTATCTCTAACATACATAAATGGTGTCATACAATGTCTAAGACTACAGTGTTAAACCCATATACCATCCAAATACAAAAACATTTCTGGTTATGGAAACACATAACCTCCCCATCCCCCCCTCCCTTGGTAAGTTATTTCTTCAGTTTCTAAATAAGAAGTTCAGTTATACAAAAATGATAGGTTATTTTATTTTCACATTCATTAGAGACCTTAAAATTTCTATGATTTTATTGCTAATTATGAAGACATTTGAATTTTTCTTGGATGTGATTTAGAGACAAAATTTCTTTTCTTTTCAATTTAAATACAAATTAATGCCATGGAATCAAACTATTAATAACCACTACACATGTCTAAATATGACAGGGAACACTTAGAAGTTAACAAAACTCAGACCACTTTTCTTCTGAGCTCAGAGCTAAGCTCCACTTCTCCATTTCTTTTAATGACAGAGCCATATCTAGTCACTAGCGATTATTTGTCCAGCAATTTCAGAATGACTAATAAAACATTTTTCTCCCCAATCGCCCACTAGATGTTAACGTCAAGGTAGACGTGCACAGCACTAGCTTGAAGCCTGTAGAGTTTCTGTCAGCTTGAATTCACCACTCCCACACCACCACCAGTCACATTTCTACGGCAGGGATTAATAAATGTTTATTTTGTTAAATTATTGAAATATTAAGGTTTATTAGTTACAGCGGCTCCTTAACTTCTTAATAGAGTGAGACAAACTTGAAGGAACATCACACAGCGATATGCACTTATGATCATCACAGTTGGATTTGCTTTTATATTCTTCAAGAGTAGAAAGAATTACATATATTTTCACTTTTACTTTTTTGAAGTTGCATTTTATTCTTACCATCTTTTAAACAGGCTACTTAATGTATCTATTTTAACAAGGTAAATATCACAGTGACCATATAACATATGGTATATATTATTTCACATTACTTATCCATGTACACACATGGTGTCCTTAAAGTTTGTGTGCAATTTTTTAAATTGTACATGAGCACACAAGCTTTATAGACACCTTGTATTATACATTTTGTATTAATTAAAATATTATTGTTCACAAAATAATATATATTATTAGTGATATAGTGATTATTAATTATATGTATTTATATATATACTGTGCTCCAGAAAAGAGCACATATTTCTTAAATTTATGTATTTTCATTTACGTGGGAAGCATTTTAATGTGTCAAGTTTTACCTTTTCATTTTGTTGTCATTGTTCATGATTGATTGTCTATGAAGTTTGAAGATATCTATTTGAAATGCAACCTTGACTTAAGAAATACAGGTATAAATTTAGGCTCTAGCAACATTGCACGATGTGAGATAATTCATCCAATCTGTAGCATTTCATTGACCACTTGTGCACACAGGATTGAAATGATGATGTCAGTTTGTCTTCAACTTGTATTCTGTTTCTATGGAAGAATCAGTGTAGTAAATGCAGTAAATACATGTGTTAAGTAAATCAGATTGTAAATGGAGTAATTAGCCATAAGAATGCATGAATGACTTTTAGCATAAAGTTGTAGTTGTTAATTCTGCAATATTACTCATCTATATAGAGTAAGGTTCTAATACTTTATAACTTTTCAGAGCTTTGGGATTTTTAATTAAAAATTAAATCTGACGGCTTATTATTCATTAAAACTCACAATTGTTTCTTAGCTTATTGGTAACAAGTTTCTAGACTTTCTAAAAATCATACACCAAGACAAGGAAAAAATAATGTTCTACGTGGTTTTCTGAACATTTTATACTTTAATTTAAGTATATTAAAATACAGTCTTATTTCCTTGAAAATTAGTGATGTTGATTATAGTTCATATACATTCTTTCTTGGGCACTATCAGGTCTTCTTTTGAGAAAAATCTGTGTATGTCTTTTGCCCACTTTTTGATAGTGTTATTTGATGTTCATTTTTGAGGATGTCTCAGTTCTTTGTATGTCTGGATATTATTCCTTTGTCAGATGTATAGTTTGTGAATATTTTCTCCCATTCTGTAGGCATCTGCTGCCTCTGTTGATCACTTCCTTTGTTGTCCATAAACTTTTTAGTTTTATTAAGTCTCATTTATTTATTTATTTTTCTTATTGAGGACTTGTTTGGGGGATCTTATCCATAAATTCTTTGCCAAAGCTGATGTTTAGAACAGTTTTTCTTACACTTTCTTATAGAATTTTTGTGGCTTCAGGTCTTACACTTAAGACTGATACATTTTAAGTTAATTATTTTATATGGTAAGAGAGAAGATTCCAATTTCGTTCTTCTGCATGTGGCTATCCAGTTTTCCAAGCACCATTTACTGAGTAGTGCATCCTATTCCCTGAGCATGTTTTTGTCTGCTTTACTGATACAGTTTTATTTCTGTGTTCCATTCCATTGGTATATTTGTCTACCTTTATACTGTTCCATACTGTTTTGTTTACTATAGCCTTTCTGTATAATTTGAATTTAGGTAATGTAAGGCCTCCAGGTTTGTTCTTTTGGCTTAAGATTGCCCTAGTTATTTGGGCTTATTTCTGATTCCAAGAAGAGTTTAAAACTGTTATTTTCTAGAACTGTCAAAATGATTTTGGTATTTTGATAAGAAATGAGTTGAATTTGTAAGTAATTTTGGGCAGTAAGGACATTTGTAACAACATTGATTCTTCCAATCCATAAGCAAGGAGTATTTTGATGTTTGTTTGTGTTATCTATGATTTCTTTCATCAGTGTTGTTTAATTCTCCTTGTAAAGATCTTTCACCTCCTTGGTTAGGTATAGTCCTAGATATTTTATTTGTGGCTGTTGTAAATGGTATTGAGTTTGTGATTTGACTCTAAGTTTAGCTATTATTAGTATACAGAATAATAAAATACCAACTTACCTCTGTCAGAATGACCATTATTTAAAAGCCAAATGTAAGAGACAGACCATCACTAAAAGCAGCACACAGGGAAGACAGCAAACCTTGGCAATATTAGCAAAGTATGACAAAAGGAATCTGAATTCTCTGGTGCTCAGAAGGTTATCACTGCAACAACAATTATTATCTTTTTTTTTTTTTTTTTTTTGAGACAGAGTCTCCCTTTGTTGCCCTGGAAAGAGTGCCATGGCAATGTAGCTCACAACTACCTCAATATCTTGGGCTTAAGATTTCCTCTTGCCTCAGCTTCCTGAGTAGCTGGGACTACAAGTACCCACCATAATGCCATGCTAGTTTTTGTGTTTTTAGTAGATAAAGGATCTAGCTCTTGCTCATCCTGGTCTCTAGCTCCTGAGCCCAAATAATCCACCAGCTTCAGCCCCAATAAGTGCTAGGATTATCGGCATGAGCTACCACACCCGGCTGCAATAACACATTTTAATTGCAGTCTAACTCTTGTCTACAGTAGCAGAAATGACTACTCTAAACCTATCTGAAGGAAAACTGTGCTTATCAATAAACTTAAAAATTATTTACCCCTAATGTGCTATTCTGTAACAAATACTGCTTTCACCAAAATTTACAAGGCAAGTCATTCAGTTCTGTTTTTAATATTGATTATCTAATTTCCTATGCATTTATGTATGGAATTCAGGTTCATTTGTCCAATTTATGAAAAAGGATAGTGGATATTTCATTGAATCTGCAGATCTACTTTTTGAAAATTATGATCTTATCAAATTAAGTTGTGTTGTCTTTGAATATTAGCTGCTTTCCATTTATTTAGATCTTTGATTTCTGTCAAACTTTTTAAAAAAGTAGTTAAGCCTTAAACTTATTTTAAATTTATTTAAATTTTTTTGTGTTTGAGCTACTATGAATGAAATTGTTTCTTGATTTCATTTTGAGGTTGTTCATTTCCAGTTTACAAAGATTCTACTTTTTATTATTGTTCCCATAATCTGCAACCTTAATGAAATAATTTGTCAGTTCCAGTATTGTTCTGTATTTATGTGTGAATTCCTTAAAAATTGATATGCAAGGATCATTCATCTGCATAGATTTCCAATATGTAGGCCATTTGTTTCTCTTTATTGTATGATACACCTGGTAAAGCCCCAGGTGTGACATTGAATAGAGTAGTAAAAGAAGGTATTCTTGTCTTGTTCACCAGCAAGTATGATATGAGTGCCAGTATGATATGAACTCTTCCATAGATGACTTTTAGGAGATCTAGGAAGTTCTCTTCTATTCCTGGCTTTATGGGGGGATTACTAATAAATCAGTAGGCCAGGTGCAGTGGCTCATGCCTGTAAACATAGCACTCTGGTGGATTGCCTGAGCTCATAGATTTGAGACCAGCCTGAGCCAGAGTGAGACCTCATCTCTAAAAATAGTCAGGCTTTGTGGCAGGCGCCTGTAGTCCCAGCTACTTGGGAGGATGAGGCAAGAGAATCGCTTGAGCCCGAGAGTTTGAGGTTGCTGTGAGTTGTGATGCCAAAGCACTCTACCAAGGGTGACAAAGTGAGACTCTGTCTCAAATAAATAAATAAGTAGAGATAAATAAATAAACAAACCAACCAGCATTGGATTTGTCAAAAGCTTATCTCTGTCAATTGAATTTTTTATATTTTATTGTATTACATTGGCGGATTTTGAATGCTACATCGTATTTGCATTTGTGAGATAAGCACTTTTGGTGGTAGTACCCAAATGTCGTAGCATCATTTTTTTTTTTTTTTGTAGAGACAGAGTCTCACTGTACTGCCCTCGGGTAGAGTGTCGTGGCGTCACACGGCTCACAGCAACCTCTAACTCCTGGGCTTAAGCGATTCTCTTGCCTCAGCCTCCCGAGCAGCTGGGACTACAGGCGCCCGCCACAACGCCCGGCTATTTTTTTGTTGCAGTTTGGCAGGGGCTGGGTTTGAACCCACCACCCTCGGTATATGGGGCCGGCGCCCTACTCACTGAGCCACAGGCGCCGCCCATAGCATCATTTTTATATGTTGCTATTTTCAGTTTACTAAATTTTTAAGAATATGTGTCTACATTAATAATGGATAATTGACTATAGATCTCTTTCTTTCTGATACTTTTACCTGGTTTTATTATCTAGGTAATAGTTGCCTCATGGAATGAATTTGTAAGTTTTTCCTTTTCTTCGATTTTTAAATGACAAATAAAACTGCACATACTTACATGTAAAAAATTCACAACACACATATGTTGCCACGAATGTGGTGGGAAAGGAACCCTTATACACTGTTGGCGGGAATGAAAATTAGTACAACTACTCTGGAAAATAGTATGGAGATGCGTGAAAGAACTAAAAATGTACTTAACATTTGATCAGCAACCCCACTAATAGTATCTACCCAAAAGGAAACAAGTAAATTTACGAAAAAAAAGGACTTGAATATTTATCATAGTACAATTCACAAGTGCAAAGAAGCAGAACCAACCTAACAGCCCATCAACTGAGTAATGGATAAAGAAAATGTGGCATATGTGTATACATATGTGCACACACACACACACACACACACACACACTCTTCATGGAGTACTACTCATCCATAAAAAGGAGGGAAATATATCCTACTGAAGTCTCTCAGGAATGGAAAAACAAATGATCACATGTTCTTACTCATGAGTGGGAGCTAAATGAGAGGTATATAGGGTCATAAGGTGATTTATCGGGCTTTGAAAACTAGGAAGGGGGAAGGGTGGGAGAGAAGGAGGAATAAAATCTGCCCATCATAATAGAATGTATACGGTTTTAATCACAGGTACACTGAAGGCTCTGATTTAAGCATGATACAATTTGTCCATAAAACAGAAAAACGCTTCAACCTTCCCCCCCATATTTTTTTAAATAAAAAAAGAAAAAATGTAATGCATTGTAATGGTTATCTGGAATTAAAATAACTTAAAAATAATTGTATATTTTAATTTCAAATAAAGACAAATACTATAGTCTTAGAATAAAGATTGCCTTTTATACTGAAAACATTCATAAAATACTTATCTGTCTTATATTCTCATTTCAATATTGGTTATTAGATCATGACAGTAGTATACCAGTACAAGATTAGTATTTACAAAGACTATGTTAGAATGTGAGTTTTAGAAGCTCAAAGCCTATATACTTCCATAATATAATTTACATTTTATATAGCATAAATGAGGTTATATTTCCTTTCACTTTCTTATCATTTATTTAAAGAATATTGCTTTGATAATTGGAAAAAATATTAATTTTATGTTTCTCAAAATTTTACATTACAAATTACCCTGGATGCTTATTAAATGACACTTTTCCAGAAAAGAAAGTTAATTATATGGGCTTTGAAGAGAGCCTAAGTATTCCTGGGTTACAGAAAGAAATCACTTAAAATCTTAAAAAAAAAAAACATTTAACAATCAAATGATGCTAATTCAGTAAAGGGAGTAAACTTTTCAATAAATAGTGCTATAAAAATTAGACATCCACTAATATGAAAAGAAAAAGAAACAAGATAAATCTCCCACAAGATATGAACTGAAATGCATCATAAGCTTAAATTTTCAATTTCAAAATATTAATATTTTTAGTAAAACGGTAAAAAGTCCTTAAACTTGACATAAAGAGTATGATTTGTTTTAAAAAGCTGACAAACTAGATCTCATCAAGGAAAAATGTTTGCTTTCTGAAGGGATCCATGTTGAGGATGAAAAGACAGGCGATCACTTGAATGCAAAATCTTAAAAACAAGCAAACATATAGAAAGAGTAGAACAAGTAGAAACAGTAGACTTGTGGTTTACCAGGAGATGGGGAGAGGGAGGAAATAGGAAAAGGTAGGTCAAAGGGAGCAAACTGGATTGAAATGCACAGTATGAATAAGTCTAGAAACCTAATGTACAGCTGAGTACTGTAATTAGTAATATTGTGATGAATATTGAAAATTTGCTACTAGAGTAGTTTTGGGTGCTCTTATGAACACATATATACATGATAACTGTGGAGGAGGATAGATATGTAAGCTCATTTAACCATAACAACCATTTTACTATGCATACACAAACCAAAATATTATATTGAACACCACAAATATGTATATAGGGTGGCTATAAAGTTTGTGTGCAATTTAATTGACTCACACGTGAACTTTATTGCCACCCTGTACAATAAAAATAAATTTTAAAAAATATGTGGGGCACATGGAGATAAATATTTTCAAGCCGTATACCAACAAGAAAGTGTTGATATGAGACCTGACAATTAAGTTCACAAACTCATCCTAGAAGAAGTGCTCCATACCTCTTTGCTGAATATCTCTATAGTCACCCTCCAAGGACTTCCCTTGGGAAGCCTTGCATCAATGCCAGCTATTGAAACTCTTTTTCTGGAATGACCATCAGAGCTATCATCATACTGCCTTTGATATCCTGAGTGTCATCAAAATGTTTTCCTTTCTACATTTCCTTTATCTTTGGGTAAAGAAATTGGTGAATGGGGGACCAGATCAGGTAAGTAGGGAGGGTGTTCAAATACAGTTATTTGTTTAATGGCTA
Organism: Nycticebus coucang; assembly: GCF_027406575.1. NCBI lineage: Eukaryota > Metazoa > Chordata > Mammalia > Primates > Lorisidae > Nycticebus > Nycticebus coucang. The sequence continues at coordinate 41,618,709 of NC_069794.1, read as the reverse complement.
AAACTCCCTCATAGACAGTGCTGTGTGAGCCAGTACATTGTCAAGATGCAAGAGTCACAAGTTCTTGGCAAAAAGTACAGGTTGTTTTTGTCTAGCTTTTTCACGCAACCTTTCAGCACTTCTAAACACAAACTGTTAACTGTATAGTTGGTATAATTTCACAATGAGCAATGTTCTAATATCAAAAGCGGTTAGCAACATTGTACTTACTTTTGATTTGAATGGACAGAATGTTTTGGTTGTGAACTGGCTGACTTCCACTGTGCACTGAGTCAAACTGGCACACCCATGTTTCAGAGTCAAACTGGCACACCCATGTTTCATCACCAGTGATACCATGATCCATGACATCATCTTACCTCTCCTCAAGTCTTGGCAAAGAGTCAGAGTCAAACTGGCACACCCATGTTTCATCACCAGTGATACCATGATCCATGACATCATCTTATCTCTCCTCAAGTCTTGGCAAACTTCTCCTTTGCTTTTTGTTCATCAGTGAGCTCATTAGGGACCATATTTTCAGGTGCCTTTCTCATACCAAAATTTTCAATTAAGATTCTCCTGTTTCTCTATCGGTGTTTACTTGGGCTGCAATACTTCTGACAGTCTGCTGACAATTTTAATTCACCATTAGTTCAATTTTTGCAATGTTTTCATGAGTTATGCCTGTTAGTGGCTGTCCTGATCTCTCATCAATGATGCTTTCTCTCCCCTCAAAAACATTTAATCCATTTGTACACTGCTGTTTCCTTCATGGTGTTATCCCCATAAACTCAGAACATGTCCTTGATTTCACTTCCACTCTTGAAAAGTTTTACAAGAAATGCAATGTTGCTCTAATTCCACCTCTGACATTCCCGAGAAAGCACACAAAAACATGCAATAACAATCCTGATCACTACTCAGCAAGACAGCAAGAAACTGCCACACGTCAACACGGACACAGCTGAGAGACAGTGGTATACTGAAGTTCTGAAACTTTACCTAGCTATCTGTACAATGCTACAAATGTAAGAACATGGTCCCAAGTTTATGAAGCTAATTGTCAGAACTTCATTGAATATTAAAACAATAAGCTATCCGTTGATAAAGGGTGTGGATAATTATAAACATGCATTTTACCAAATTGGATATATACATGATAAAGCAAATAACTGCACGAAAAGATGTTCAACATCATTAAGAAAATGAAAATTAAATTACAGTAAGATAACAATATACAAGGAAATGAAAATTAAATTACAGTGAGATAACAATTATAACAATGGCTAAAATAAACATAGTGATAACACCAAATGCTGATGAGGACTCAGAAAAATGAATTGGTTACACATTGCTTATTAGAATATAAATAGTACCGCCATTCTGGAAAACAGTTTAAAAATTTGTTATCAACCTAAATATGCAGCAACTATACGGCCTAGCAATTGCACACTCTGGCATTTTCCCCAGAGAAATGAAAATTTATGTTCACACAAAAAACCTACACACAAATATTATTCATAGCAGAAACAACAGATATGTCGTTCAACAGATGAGGAGTTAAACTATATGTACATACATATATATAATAGAATTGTCTTCAAAAATAAAAATGAATCAACTACTAAAACACATAATGACCTTGATGAATGCCTTAGGAGGTTATGCTAACTATAAAAGCCAGTACCAAAAGTTATGCATTATATGTTTGCATGTACATAATATATATGATATTACAATAATATACAAATGGATATTAGATTTCAAGATATCAGAAATAGAGGAGCAATAAGTGAATATGGCTATGAGATGGCAACATAATTTTCATAATAGGTAATGGAACTTTTGACCATTGACTGTATCCATGTCATATCCTGGTTGTGCTATCATTCTATAGTTTTAAAGCATGTTCCTATTGGGGGAAATTGGGTAAAGGTTACATAGAATATCTATGTATTATGTGCTATATGTGTATTATATATAAAAATGCACAATTCAAATGATACATAACAATCTCAATTTCTTATTATCCTTTGAGACACTTGGAATTTATTTTAAACTTCATTTATTTTAAATAGTATTACCAGGAGGTGAGAATAGGTTCAGATAATAATACAAATTTATTTAATTTTTCTTCTGCTTTATATAATGAGTTTGGTGGTTTTCTTTTGAATGGAGAACAGCTTTTTTAATCAAAGGTAGATTAATACAATACAGAGAGAGGAATACAAAGCAAACTATCACCTTCAATAAAAGCAATTCCCTTATTAGCTAATGACAAGGATAGCAAATCAAAGTTAGTAAATGTAATTTCATTATTATCAATATAATCAGCATAGTATTTGAACTCATGACTGGTATGTACAGAAAGATGATAATTTTATCACTATTGGTGAATAGTGGGGAAAAGAAAAGAGGCAACAGTAAGCTCTAAGAATAGCACCAGGGTTTATCTCACTTATTAATAACTATAATCCTATATTTTGGATATTATTATTCCCACATGAATAATGAAGAATCTTTTAATGATAAATAAACTTCCTGAAACAGCCAGTAAGTGAGAGACCCAGGATTAAAGCATATGTTATACTAATTCTAAAGCATGCATGCTTTCCCTTATATAAAATAATTTTTCTGGAAATGTTTGAGTGTAACACTCAAATGCTTTGTAACATTCATTTTTCTCTGTGATTGGAAGGAATTCCGGTATAGATATCGCTAACATGCCAGAGGTGTACTAAGTTTCTTGCAATAACTATATGCAAAAGTATTAGACATATACAATAGGATAATGATATTTCATGTTGGAAAAAGGCTTGGTGTTCCGAGAAATTATATTAATATTCAATATTAAGAGCATTGAGCTTTTGTTAGGAAATGTTTGAAAAACTATTAAGTAGGGATTATCAACGCTTGAAAGGAGGTTTAGACCAATGTTTTATATTCCTAACTATTATATATACTATATATGCACATATATTACATCAATATACTATATTATATAACATATAAATAGGCACATATGTATTACTATATCATATACATGTGATGCCTTCATCTTTTCAAGCTGCTGTAATAAAGTATCATAAACTGTGCGGTTTATAAACATAAAAATTGTTTTTTTACAGTTCGTAAATGTGGAGATATCTGAGATCAAGTTGTTTGCATACTCAGAGCCCAGTGCTGGCCTGGTGGTCACAGATGCTGCCTTCCCCTTACCTTCCCACAGGGCATGGCAGAAGGGATTAGCCAGCTCTCTTGGGTCTCTTTATAGCTGCAGTAATCTCATTCATGAAGGCTGCACCTCCCCAAAGACCTTGCTTCCTAAAACCATGATCTTGGGAGCTAATATTTCAACATAGGAACTTGGGAGAGGGTAAGTTTTCCAATCATAGGAAGGGACAATTGAATATGAAAGGAAGTTAGAAGCAGTTAAAGTAAAGATAGTTTCACTCTTAAACATAAACCTCAAATTTAGTAGCTCTATTGTTAGGTGGATTGGTCTTTAAACAAATAGATAATTTTTGTCAGAGATTAGCTGCAAGAGTCACACAGATGTTCATAATTAATAATTATTAGTATTTTTTAGTTTTTATTTTTGAGACACAGTTTCAACTCTGTCACCAAGGGTAAAGTACCGTCATGTTGTAGCTCACGGTGATCTCAATCTCTTGGGATCCAGCAATTCTCCTGCCTCAGTCTCCTGAGAGCTGGGAGTACAGGTGCCTTCCATAACATCTGGCTACTTTTTTCTAATTTTGGTAGAGACAGGTCTCACTAACCCTTGCTCAGGCCGGTGTGGAACTCCTGAGCTCAAGTGATCCACCTAGCTTGGGCCTCCAAGAGTGTTGGGATTACAGGTGTTGAGCTACCACACCCAACCAGTAACTAATAATTAATTAGTAAACATATCTGTATCTATGTCTGATTTAGAGAGTTAAATAAATTGTAAATTAATAGGTTTGTGGATTTTACAAGGTAATATGCAGGCATAATCCATAACTATAACATAACTTGTTCCCCCTTCTACTTCTGTTTGCTCATATGGAATTTACTGGTTGACAGAAGTAGAATTATGTCACTTGATTTGAAAGATGTCAAATAAAGAATTATTTAGAAATGGTGATAATTTTTCTTTCTTTCTTTTTTTTTTTTTTGTCTTTTTTAACCAGGAAAGCTAAGAGAAGGCACCTTTAAGGAATTGCTGTTTATTCCTACCTTGGATAAGTGACTATAGTGTCTATTGTGATACTGAGGTAAAATGTTTAGAAAAATGAGCATCTTGATGAATAGATTGTGAATGTTGACAAAGATGATAAAATTCTTTAATGCATCTTTAATTCTCAAGAAATATTTTAATAATGATGTAAAATTAAAGTAAATGTTTACAAAACAACTCCTTTATCTGGGGCAAGATAGCATATAAACAGTAAAAATGCCTCAGATAACACTAGTAAGAACACACTTCCCAGGCCATTAGTCACTTTTACAAACCATGGTTCTATAGAACATTATGCAGTACAAAAATGATACTTATATTTATATTTGATCTTCCAACAAATAATTAACTGAATTATTTATTCTCCAAACAGGCTAAGTACAATCTTGAAGATGCTTCCTTTACTTTAAAATTCTGTCAGTCAGTGGATTCACATTATTTTAACTTAAAAACTGGGTTTAATTTAATAAACCAGGTTTGTTATCTCTTAACAAGACTTAGCTTTTAGCATTGCCTTTATTTTATTAATACCTCCTAGAAAAGATACATGCTTTCAGTCCAGTGATTTAGTTACCTATGAATAATTCATGATTCTGGGCTGATAGTCTCTTTACTTCTATTTTAGCACCAATTCCTGAATGATCCTGATGCTTTTAAACACAAAAGACTTTCCTACAATGCAAAGCATGTGTAGTTAAATAATTGTCATCACTTATGCATTAATTTTCTAAAAAGTAGAAATAAGCTTTTTGAAAAAAAACTCTTAATCCAAATACATGCAGATATATATATAATATGAGGTCTGAGAATTTAGTGCACAAACTCATTCTAGGAAATGTGCTATCAAAATGTACCTCATTACTGAATATCACCACAATCGCCTTCAAATTATTTACCTTGACCATTTGATTTCTACTGGGTTTGAACCTTTATATATTTGCTACTACAGTCCTTAACCTGACCTACTCATTAGACTGTAAGTCTGGAATGTATGAGAATATATATTCCCATCTGACATATATTCCATATATTCTCATCTATCCCAGATTTTTTTTTCAAAGGGGGTTCAGTAAGTTCTCATGTAACAAGTACAAAGTAGGGGTATATGGCACACTTTCTTGGTGAAGGACTCCACTGCAACTCAGGCTTGACTTTACAAATGCAAACAATGTAACCTAGTCATAGGTACCCTCAGATTAACACACAATTAAAAAAAAATGTTTTTGAAAACAAAATAGCACTTTCAAAATTCCTATCATGTCTTTCTTTTTAAGTTATCACTTAAAATTGTAATCTCATTGACATGGTTTTGCAAACTCATCCTGATACTTAAGAGGTATGTTTTCCAAGTTTCATAGTTTTCTCAATCTAAAGTTTCAGAAACCTTCATAGTCAAAAATGGTACTTATATTTATATTTGATCTTTCAATAAATAATTAACTGAATTACTTATTGTCCAAACAGGCTAAGTAAAATCTTAAAGATGTTTCCTTTACTTTAACATTATGCCAGTTCAGTGGATTCACATTATTTTAATTTAGAGAAATCTCTCATTGTCCATTATACTTATTTATATAATTAAAAATTTCCCAGATACTCAGTATGAAGGTGCTTGGCTTAATCTTTTTTTTTTTTTCCTTAATGAGAAAACTTCCATAAGGGCAGGGGCTTTGTTTCATTCAATATTTAATCTCTAGGACACAGAATACATCATGACATGTAGAAATTATTTACTAAAAAGAATCACTGATTTAATGTACATACCTTACACATTAAGAAATATAGTAAAGCCTTAAACCTTAATGGGTAAAGCTTAGAGTTAATTTGCTACTTCTTGATATTTCTCTTAATTTCCATGTCTTGAGTTTTTTATATATATAATCTGTTTGTCATGTCAAACTGTTTTCAAATCCTCAGGTCATTATCAATGTACCAAATGTTATTACCTTTTATGTTCTGTTTCTATTATTTCTGTATTAAAAAAAAAACCTATATATAGAGAACTTTAATTTTTATGTTAAAATCAATAACTCAAGTTTATATCACAAATGAGACTGCTTTTAAAAGGCTCAGAAACACATTCTCAACTGTCCATTTATCATCTCTACTTGCAAGTTTATGAACCCACATTAGAATCAATAAGAAAGTAAAAATACATAAGTATACACTTCCCAATCTTATTGTAGCAAAACTTTCTCAGAAAACCATTTACTAACCACATAGTCTAGATCAGAGGGCTTTTGTTATATAATCTAATAAAAACATGTTTTGTGAATTAATATTGTTTTATGATAAATATAATTAATGACATACCATATAATATATATCACCATATCATCATGTTAACAGACACACACATATACGCACATACATGGCAGTGTCTTCTATTGCTATGTGGAGATACTTTAGGTATGAGGAAATAAGGAAAACATTTGCAAAATTTATTTTTCAATGTAATATTTTACAAAAGCAATACTTGAAAATAAGTTATGTGTTGGTTAGTTCATATATCATTAAAGACTCAAAAGTCATACTTTCATTTATCATAATATTCAGACTTAATGAACATAGAACCTAATTTTCTGAAATTCATAACTTAGCAATAAATAAATTGTGCACATGTTCCATAAAGGAAACATCAAATTTCAATGCACTAATGAGGAAGCAAGAGCTGCTGAAGAATGCTGTCACATATTAAAAAGTAATCAGGCTCAAAAGTACAAGAAGATGCATAATTTGAAGTGATTTATTTCTAATTACTATATTTCTCAGTACCTAATTGCAGTAAGTATAATTTTCATTATAACATGAATCTTATTTTACAGTATGTAACATTAAAATGCTAATGTGTTTGTAAAATCTCAGGAACTTATTTAAATAATAGTGATATTTAAATTCTAAAAATATTCTGCTATAATAAATAATTGACAAAAGGAGTGTTAACAATGTCCATGATTGATAGAATTCTCTAAAAATATTCATTCACCCATATAGGTAGCATTTGCACTTTGAAAAGAAATGCTAATTCCTTTCAAAGTAACAAAGTAACAATTTTATATGAAAATTAGATAATTTTAGTTAACAAAATTCTTTCTAATTTCTAATATTTAGCTATTTTAATTCTTTTTTCTTGCTAAATTTTGACTTTGAAAGATATTATACTGAAAATACAAATAAAAAAAGGTCCTGGGTTTTCATTAATGATCTCAACGCATCAATTTATTTTATGCACTTAAAAATATTTCAATTTATTTTGCATAAAATCAATAAGTATTACACATTTATGTCAGAAGGTAAAGATATTTGAAACTAGTTATCATTCTGATATAGTAACATAACAAATGGCTTTTTGTCATTATGTAACTTTCCAAGAAAAAAAAAATATCCCTTTGATAAAAAGCACATTGTATTATAAACCACACAAATCTCCTATATTTTGCTTTGCAAATCAGTCCTAAAATTAATAATCATTAAATGTACAAGGGTTTCTCAAAGGAAATGAAATCACCATCTTGAAGCAGTAGCTGGTCTCTTGCTCATTGCATTATTTACAACAGTCAATATTTGGAAATAGCTTAAGTATGTTCAAATGATGAATGGATTAAGAAAAGGTGAAAATATACATGTGGGTGTGTACATAGATATATGTATATATAACAACAGCAACTATAACACATATGCATATACACATACATGTGGGAATACTTAATTTTATTGTGTTTCATAGATATTGAGCTTTTATAAATTGAAGGTTTCTGGCAAACCTTTGTAAAGCAAGTTATTGGCATCATTTGTTCAATAGCACATGCTCACTAATGTCTAAGTCACATTTTGATAATTGGCATAGTATTTCACTTGTTCATTATTATCTGTTATGGTGATCTATGATTGTTGATCTTTTATATTACTACTAAAATTGCTTTGAGATGCCACGGAGCCATATAAAACAGTGGAATGAATTAATAATGGCAGTAGTCTGCCTGCTCTACCTCCCATCCATTTTCCTGTCTCTCTTTCTCTTCTTGGACTTCCCCATTCCATGAGATACAACATGGAAATTAATAATGATACATTGTCTTTTAAGTGTTCAGGTAAATAAAAGGTCATATGTCTTTCAGATCAAATCAAAATCTAGAAATTATAAAGCCTAGTGAGGAAAGCATGTACAAAGCCAAGATAGGCCAAACATTACACTTTTTTTGCCAAGCAGTTAGGCAAGTTTTAAATTCTAAAGAAAATTTCTCAAGGGAAATTACAAGTGCTATTCCAATAAACACAAAAATGATAAGAAAGTGAAACACCCTTATGGTTCCTATGGAAAGCTTTTTTTTTTTTTTTTTTCCTTCCAGTTTTTGGCCAGAGCTGGGTTTGAACTAGCCACCTCCTGCATTTGGGGCCGGTTACCTACCCCTTTGAGCCACAGGCACCTCCCCATATGGAAAGTTTTTTAGTGGTCTGGATAAAATATAACCATCCTCAACATTCTCTTAAGGCAAAACCTAATCCAGAACAAGTTCCAATCTCTTCAATTCTATGGAGACTGAGAGAGGTGAGGAAGTTACAAAATAAAAGCTTGCAGATGTTGGCTCATGAGGTTTAAGGAAAGAAGCTATCTCCTTAATATAAATGTGCAAGATAAAGCTGTAAATGCTGATGTAGAAGCTGTACCAAATTACCCAGAAGATATAGCTTTCCTGTGGGCATGTGTGGGAGGGCTTAGGGGAAGAGTCATATCTTGATGTTTGCAATATTAGTAATAATGATTTTATAAGCTTGAAACTAATTAGTTGTAAATAGATTAGGAATTGAATTAGGAATAGGAATATGATTACAGAGGATGGACAAAGAAGAAAAAGAGATACAAGAGAGAAGTGATTCATGAAAGCCCTAATTTCATTGCAAAGTGCTGTGGAAGGCCTGCTCCTTTAAAACTCTCAAAGTTGCCTTGCTGAAACTTCTCCCGTCTCCATAGTACCTCTGCTACAATGCGAGCTGCAGAGGATTCCTGTGTGTGTGTTTTCTTTGGGGGGGTGCGGGGGCAGCTAGCTCCTGGAAAGTGATTTTGGGAGTTGAGAATGTAGAATGTTTGAACTTTGTTGAACACAGCAAGAATTGCTCCCTATCAGATAAGGAGATAAAATATCTCTTCTTCTGTTGCCTTGTTATGGCCAGAGGAGCCTGTGCATCTGGACATGAGGCTTTCTGAATATTAGCGATCACTTTTGTGATTTGTGTGTGTGGTCTAATTGGGGTCTTCACTCATGGCCTGCTCCGGGACTGCTTTCAGGGTTCCATAATCTGTTTGTGTTAAGATCATAAATACAAAATACCTTAAAGCAATAAAAGTAACAAGTAAATCCATACAATTAACGTAGTTAATTAAAAAAAAATAGTTAGAAAAATGCAAGCACAGCAAGAAGTATGATAGGATTGTTTGCCTTACCCTCATGAGATTTATGATTGAAACACTGGTGTATAAAATAAATATGGAGCTAGCCTGGAATTTGGAAATGCAAGCTGGAAGCCTCACGGGGAAGGGCGTGCAGCATCCCAACACTAGCTACTCTTAAACTCTCTTTGTGTCTCTTGTCTTTTATTTTTCATTCTTCTACGTCCTCTTGCCCCACTAAGCCACTGGAAGGGATCCCCTAGCTTTCTTGGGGCTGGTTCCCGACAGTTTATGTCACTGGCAACATTAAGTTGAAGTCAAAGTTCATTTTCCTTTTCAAAAATCATACAGTTTCTAAGAGTTATGCTAAGTCCATTATGTCTATGTTCTATTAATGGATGATTAATAGAGTATGGAGGATTAAAAAAGCATGGATGATTGCACATTTGTTCAAAGCGAGGTTTACTGAATATTTTAAGTGTATTGGTTGATACTGGCTAGTGTTTGAAAGAAATTGCTTCTAACCCTTGTGGATGATTTTGAGAGGCTCAAAACTTTAGAGAAAGATGTAACTACAGGTGTGGAAGCAACAGCAAGAAGATTTTGAAGTGGACCTGATGATATAAATGAATTGCTCTAATCACATGATTAAGTTCAAATGAATGAAGAATTGCTTCTTCCGGATAAGCAAAGCAAGTGTTTTCTTAAGATGTAATCTACAGCTGACAAAGATGCCGTGAACACAGTGGCAATGATAATAAATAATATTTCATAAATGTAGATGATAAAGCAGTAACAAGATTTGAGAGTATTGACTCTAATTTTGAAAGAAGTTCCACTGTGGAAAAAATGCCATCCAACAGTTATTATATGCTACAGGAAAAAATCTTGCATGAAAAAAGAGTCAATCAATGTGACAAAATTCATTGTTGTCTTATTTTAAGAAATGGACACAATCGCCCCAATATTTAGCCACCACATCCCTGATCAGAGACCAGGTATCAACACTGGGGCAAGACCCCCCCATCCAGCAAAAGTATTCTGGCTTGTTGAAGGTTTACATAGTCATTAACATTTTTAAAGAATAAAGTACATATTAGCATGTATTTATACAAATATGGAAATTTTTCTGGAGATTCACAACAATTGGAAAAATCTCGCAGCGGAAGTGAGTAGTTTGGAAATAGTTTAAAAATTGAGAAAAGGTATGTCATGAACACTTTAAATAATATACTAAGATATCAGTCTATTTTATAATTGACTATAACAAAATATACAAATATATTATCAAAAGTTAAAATTGATCAAAAGTCATGCACAAAATGATATACCGACTGTAAATGAAATAATTTTCAGTAAAGTGAAATGTAAACAAATGTAAAGATACATTATTCAATTATAACTTCATAAAATTAAGTACAGTTCATACTTGACTACTATAATAATTTTGTAGCCAACTCCTGGTGATATTAGGATTAACTCAAGTGTTGTGAGTGTTACTTGAACACCATGGGAAGGTCATCATCTCAGCTTAAGCAGTTCATCTCTTCAGTAAATTGTATATCACAGTAAAAATGATCTCTACTGGTACTTGTGTATTTTTCATTATGTTCAATGAAAATACAGTAAAATTTGGAATGCACCGTGAGACCCATACAAAGTGCCACCAAGAAGCAGAGAAAAGCCATGATATTACAAGGAAAAGTTGAATTGCTTAATGTATATTCTTGATTGAGACTCACAACTGTGGTTGTATGAATTTGTTGCATGAATCTGTGGATAGATGACTCATCTTGTAAACAGTTGTAAATTTATGGTATAAATAAATACATAAATACATAAGAGTACTGTAAACATATTTTCTCTTCCTAATGGTTTTTTGTTAATAACATTTTCTTTTTTCTAGCTTACCATATTGTAAGAATACTATATAATACATACACCAAATATGTGTTAATTGTTTATTATCAGTAAGGGTCTCAATCAACAGTAGTTAAGTTTGGGGGGGATTCAAAAATTATATGTTCTCATTAGAAAAGCTTCTATGTCTTTCACCAGTTTTAATGGGGTTGTTGTAGCCTTTCTTATTAATTTGCTTGAGTTCTTTGTAGATTTTGGTTTATAAGTCCTTTATCAGATGCATGCAAATAGTTTCTCTTATTCTGTGGGTTGTCTATTTGCTCTTTGTACACTTGGCTGTGCAGAAGCTTTTTGTTTGTTTATTTTTGCTATTGCTTTGATTGTCTTGGGGTCTTCTTCATGAATTTGTTGTACAGGCTCATATCTATACAAGTTTTTCTTCAATATTTTCTTCTAATTATTTTTTTAATTTCAGATTAAAAAAGAGTAAAAAGAGTAAAAACAACAGATTATAATGTTTACATATGTTAGGTAGAATTCTTCTTTTTTTTTGTAGAGACAGACTTTCACTTTATCGCCCTCAGTAGAGTGCTGTGGTGTCACACAGCTCACAGCAACCTCCAACTCCTGGGCTTAGGCGATTCTCCTGCCTCAGCCTCCCGAGTAGCTGGGACTACAGGCGCCCGCCACAACGCCCGGCTATTTTTTGTTGTTGTTGTTGCAGTTTGGCCGGGGCCGGGTTTGAACCCGCCACCCTCGGTATACGGGGCTGGCGCCCTGCTCACTGAGCCACAGGCACCGCCCGGCAGAATTCTTCTTATAGTTGTGTCCCACTTCCAACATTTGCCCATTAAGTGGGAACATGCCAATCCTCTTTACTCTTCCTCTCTCTCTTCTTCCTCATGCTCCCGCCCTTCACTTGAACTGAATTGAATTTTTCTCTAATCTTCTAAAATTCTTATAATTTCTTGCTTTAGATTTAAGTCCTTTATCCATTGTGAATTAATTTTTGTGAGTGGGGAAAGATGTATATCCTGGTTTAGTCCATTACATGTGATTATCCAGTTTGTCCAGCACCATTTATTGAATAGGAATTCTTTTCCCCAGTGTATGTTTTTAACTGTATTTTCAAAAATCAGATGAGAATAAATGAATAAATTCATCTCTGGGTTCTCTGTTCTGATCCATAGGTTTATGATTCTGTTTTGTGCCAGCACTATGCTGTCTTGGTTACTATAGCCTTATAGTATAGCTTGAAGTCTGGAAAAGCGATGCCTTCTACTTTATTCTTACTGCATATGGTTACATTGGCAATTTGAGATCTTTTCTGGTTTCATATGAAATGTAGAACTATTTTTTCTAGAGCAGAAAAAAAAAATGCCATTGGTATTTGAATGGGGATTATGTTGATCCTTTAAATCACTTTGGGTGCTATCGCCATTTTAACATTGTTGATTCTGCCAATCAATGAGCATAGTATATCTTTCCATCTGTTTCCATTCTCTGTAATTTATTTCCTCAGTGTTTCATTACAATCCATATGGAGTCTTTCATCTCCTTTGTTAAATATATTTCTATGTATTTTCTTTTCTTTTTTACTACTGAGAAAGTTATTGTGTCTTTGATTTGATCCTCAGCTTGACTGTGGTTGGGGTTTGTGAAAGCCACTGATTTGTGTACACTGATTTTGTAATCAATCAAATATTCAAAAGTACACGTGCAACAAGAAAGCGTTTATGTAGACAGGAGATGTAAAAGTGTAGCAGGCAATGAGAGAAGGGAGGAAGCACATATTATCCAATGGTTCTCATTAGGAATTGTGGCAAGCCAATTTATATACCTAAAACTGGATTGCCTCCAAAATAGGATGAGTGAAAGGGGCTAAGGTGAGGTTTGAACAGACTGAAGAAATCTAGTTTTGTGAAATCTCAAAATGAATCATCATCAGGTCATTTGAAAAACATAATAATCCATGTTATACCATGGAGAAAGTTTTGGAGTCAGAACCTAATTTTAGAGCCATCAAGGTATAAAGAATAGTAATAAAAGAGTCATGCCATTGGAGGTAATGGGATTGTGAAGAGAGCAAGGAGGTCTCAGAAAACTGAAGACCACAAATTTTGAAATTTTGGAAAAAAGATCCAAAGAAGAAATTCCAAAGCCATAAATTTATAAAAGGTATTGAAACCCATCTTTGCCTCCAAAAAGTAAGAACAAACCAATTCCACAGATCAGGTTAGGTACAGTCCCCAGATCCCAGGCCTTTGGATGGTGTTCTTGAGTCCTGGGGAGACCAGACCAAGACTGAGCTGCCAGACTTGCTCTCTGTCTCCCTGGGTTCAGGCCCTGGTTGTTTTTAAATTTAGTATGTGTGTGTTTAGTGCCCCTGAAGAATGGTCAGGCAGCAGAAGGGTGGATGCCCAGTGAGCCTGAAATCAGAAGCACGGATCCTCTCAATGAGATTAGCTGAGGCAGGCAGCTGGGCAGCACACAAGCTGCTCACACCTCCCTCTTTCACAAAGGCACCCAGATTTCCTGCTCCTATCCTGGCCCAGCTGAAGCAGAGATGATGGAAACAGCTCAACCCACTGTGGCTAGGGCGAACAGATTAGCTATGACATTGGGCTATGTAACTAAGGACAACTATTAGTTATTCTAAAAATAATTAGAAAAAATTACTATACATTTTAAGTATTATCTGTGCTTTTTTGTATAAACACATGCTAAATATGAATCCTGTAAGTGGAATTACACTTCTTTGATACATTTGTATAAGATGAACTATTAAAAGTAAACACATTATTAATTGAAATGTAGAAATGTCATTTTGTTACATTAAATCTGCATTTAAAAATTATAAAAAAATTATAAAAATTAATGTATGCTAAAATTGAGACAAATAAATAAAAACAATTATATCAAAAATTTAAATTGCCTTTTTAATTTGGTAGTGCAATCCTCTAAATACAAAAGCAGTTTATTTGACATTTTATCTACCATTCTAATATTCAAATTAATTAAAGTGCACTTGTATCTTAACAAGAGAGTAAAAAGATTATGTAATTATTGGTTACTGTGAAAACTTGTTGTTATTTAAAAATATATTTGAATTATGTAGGTGCAAGAGTCAGTAAATCTATATTACTTAATAAAGACAAATTACAACATCAAGCCCTCTGTCTGAAATATTTCAAGTGTCCACAGTGGAATAATTTAGTAATATTTAAATTGTAGCAGTCGGTCTACTTTTCTCTATCAGAAATATGGTTGAGGTAGAAATTGCACAAAATTAGAATCAACGTTATATGGAATTATGTGGTAGAACTGGCAAACGTAAAGTAGATATTTTTGAGACATTCTGTGAAAGTGATAAATTTGTTTAAAGTTTATTTACTAAATGAATAAATATAATAATTAAAACTGTGTTAAAAATACAGATCTGTAAAACATAACACAACATTTTTTTTTTTTTTTTTTTGTAGAGACAGAGTCTCACTTTATGGCCCTCCGTAGAGTGCCATGGCATCACACAGCTCACAGCAACCTCCAACTCCTGGGCTTAAGCGAATCTCTTGCCTCAGCCTCCCAAGTAGCTGGGACTACAGGCAGCCGCCACAATGCCCAGCTATTTTTTTTTTTTTTTTTGGTTGCAGTTCAGCCGGGGCCGGGTTTGAACCTGCCACCCTCAGTATATGGGGCTAGCACCTTGCCGACTGAGCCACAGGCGCCACCCCCATACCACAACATTTTAAACTATAGTCTATGTTTTGTGTGTTTTAATAAATTTAAAATTTCTGAGAAACAGTGCAGACATAAAATACATACTTCCACATTTGGACATTATTGGGGTCATATGCATAAATATTTATGACAGCAATTTTTATATTAAAACATAATCAATATATCCAAATTATCCAATAATAGGGATAAGCTAATCATGGTATGGCATACATACCGATGAGAATAAAAAGGATACATAATAGTAATGCTGTAGAATAATTAAAATTCTTTCATAAGTGTTTCTATCCTTTAAAATAATAGGTAAAGTATTTGTAATAGTGCCCTTTGGTTAAAACATAGATAGGTATAAATATATAGGACATTTTACAACTTGAATAAACATTACGTAATAATGGCAATTATCAGGCATGAAGTGGCATATAAATATTTTATAATTTTTAAATTTTGGTTTAAAAATATTCTATGTCATGTGCTTTTTTTTTAAATCATGACAAAATAATAAAATTAATTGGATATATATATATCTTTTTTTTTTTTTTTGAGACAGAGCCTCAAGCTATTGCCCTGGGTAGAGTGCTATGGCATCACAGTTCACAGCAACCTCTGACTCCTAGGCTCAAGTGATTCTCTTGCCTCCACCTCCCAAGTAGCTGGGACTACAGGTTCCTGCCACAACACCTGGCTATTTTTTTTTTTTTTTTTTTTTTGGTTACTGCCGTCGTTGTTTGGCAGGCCCGGGCTGGATTCAAACCCATCAGCTCAGGTGTATGTGGCTGGCACCTTAGCCACTTGAGACACAGTTGCTGAGCCCGCATATATACATATTTTTTTCCTGCTTTTGTAAAAAAATACTAAGTCTAGTTCTCTCAGAAAATGTGCACCTGGCTCTTACTTGACTTAAAAGTGAATTATTACTTCAAATGGCTTACCACAGGTGAAAATGCTTAACCCTTCTGAATCATCTGATCATTGTTTATATAACACTATACTAGCCATGCTAAAATTGATTCTTTAATGCATATGGTCACTCATTTTATCCATGAAATTGAGATTTTCTGAAATAAATCAAATTATTTGTGGAATGTTTTTCAACTGCTTAAACTGTATTGTTTTGTTTTAGTGAATAGGAACTTGGATTTGTGCACATGAGGCATATGAATTACAAGCAAAAAAAAATTTATAAAGCTAATTACTTTACCCTGTAACAATGAAAACAAACTACAGGTGAGCAGTAGTTAGCACTGTATTTTCTTATCTTACGTAATCATGATTTCATTTCCTATATCATATACTATATGATTACTTGTTTTATTATTTAGCAAATATAATTTATAGTATATAAAATAAATAAGGAACTATGGTAAATGCTGTAGACAAAAGTTTATTTTAAAGATAGTTTCTACACTTGATAAGACATAAGAACATTTATATTATTTGAACAAAAAATAATATATCTAGCTTGTCAAAAACTTCATCCTTTAAAGGATAAGTAAAGATAGGGCACAAAACTTGAAATTCAAAGAGATTGGAAAATGTGTAACCCATAAAACAGAATTGAAGAGTACATGTGAAAAAAAAAGTGAATTCTAAGAAAAGAAGTTGAAAAGGATATCAGGAGTTATGTCATAGATAAATTTTCATAAAAACAATCACAACTAAATATATATAAGGGATGGGTAGATACTGAAATGAATATAAGGAGGAAAATGAAAGTCATGTTTGTGATGAAAAAAGAAGTCTGGAATGTGGAGGACAAAGGTTATACTGATGCCTCAATGTTACACACTCAAAAGCTGGATATAAATGAATATTTCAATAATAATTTTAATACTGAGGTTAAAGAGATAAAATGACCACAAGAATAAACAAATATAGGAGTAGTAGTCCTTTGGCTTATCAAGAAAAAATTAGGTACTAAGGACTATGATCTGGAAATGTAATAGCTAGGTGCCTATTGCAGCAATGACATTCAATCTCCATCTGTATGGCAAAAGGTTTGAGATGAGCTTCCCACAAGAAGATGGGCCCTTATAAACATTCAGTGCAAGTGTCTTTTTGACAAATTGATATTTTTCCTTTGGGTAAATCCTAGGAGTGGTATTGCCAGATCCAATTGAATCTAAAATCATTGCCATCTGTGATTTCATAGGAGTATCCAGAACCTTGTCTTTACTTTAGATTTAGAAAAAGGGAAGAAAGAGTAAAAGAGACAAAAAAAAGAGAGAGTAAACCTGAAAACATATACATTGAATCCAACTTAAACAATTCTCTTGTTATCATCATTATGAAACCTGATACCTTCTTCATAAATCCAGATTTGAAATGAGCAACAATGACAGGAAAATCAGACCAGAAAAATGTTTGCATTTGGTAGTGTTACCAACAAATAAAATATGTTTCTCTGTTTCATGATATAAAGGTGAGAAAAGAAAATCAATGCAATAAAACTCAATGTTTAAAACAAAATAATATTGGTAGAACAGCTGAAGTGGTGAAGTAAGGACCTTTGCAAAACTATCCCTCCCTAAAACCAATTAAAATTCTGGAAAATTTTTCAAAATCAGTATTTTATTTTAAAATTATTATTATTATTATTATTATTATTTAGAACATTACAGGAATATGTAAGTGTTACTTACATAGTTTGCTCTGTATTGTTTTGGTCAAAGTTATAAGGGTGCCTGTCACCCAATTAGTGTGCATCATACCTGTCAGGTGTGAATTCCCTTCCCTCCTCCCACTTGCTTGATTTTCATTGAGTTTTGCTTCTATATGTGCACATAAGTGCATATCAATTAGTTTTAACTTAGTAATAAGCGTATGTGGTGTTTGATTTTCCATTCTTGTCTACTTCATTTCTAAAAACGGTCTCCAGTTCCATCTAAGTTGTTACAAAAGATACTAAACTACCATTGTTTGTGTATAGCTGAGGATTCCAGAATATGCATATACTACATTATATTCTTTGATTTGTGTATCAGTGGGTACTTGTGTTGCTTACACTCTTTGCAGCTGTAAACTTTCCTCTTATAAATATTCGTGTGCAAGCGTCTTTTGGATACAATGGTGTGTTTCCTTAGGGTAAATGCTTAGGAGTGGTATTACTGGGTTAAGTTGTAAGTCTATCTTAAATTCTTTGAGTTATCTCCAAACTATTTCTCATAGATATTGTACTAGTTTGCAGTCCCACCAACAGTATATAAGTGGTCCTTTCTTTCCGCACACATGCCAGCATCTGTTGTTTTTGGAATTTTTGATAAAAATCATTTTTACTGGAGTTAGGTGGGATCCCATTCTGTTTTTGATCTGCATTTCCCTGATGATAAGAGATGTTGAGCATTTTTTCATGTATTTGTTGGCTGTTAATATATCTTCACTTAAAAAGTTTCTGTTCATGTCTTTTGCCCACTTTTAGATGGGTTGTTGGCTTTTTTCTTGCTGATTTGCTTGTGTTCTTTGTCGATTCTGGATATTAGCCCTTTTATAAATGTATACCCTGCAAATATTTTCTCCCATTCTGTGGGTTGCCTATTTGCTCTATTGATCAGATTCTTGGATGTGCAGAGCTTTTAATTTGATCAGGTCTTCTGTATTTATTTTTTTTTTCTGTAACTGCTTTTGGTGTCTTTTTCATAAATTCTTTCCTAGGCCAATACTTATAAAAGTTTTTCCAACATTTTATTCTATAATTCTTATAGTTTTATTCTTTAGGTTTATGTCTTTTGTCCATCATAAATTAATTTCTGTGAGTGCTGAAAGGCATGAGTCCTGTTTTTAGTCTTTGCTTGTGGCTAACCAATTTTTCCAACACCATTTATTGAATAGGGATTCTTTTCCCCACTGTATGTTTTTGTCAGCTTTGTCAAAGATCAAGAGGCAACATGAGGATGATTTCATATTCGGGTTATTTCTTCTGGTCTGTAAGTCTATGTCTCTTTTTTTGTGCCAGAAACATGCTGTTTTGATTTCTATGATTCGTAATATACTTTGAAGTCTAGTAACATGATGCCTTCCAATTTGTGCGTATTGCACAAGATTGCATTGGCTATTCAAAGTCTTTTCTGGTTCCCTGTGAAGTATTCATATATATAATTTTTTTCTATCAGCAAAAAGTGACATTGATATTTTAGAGAATTGCACTGAATTTGTAAATCACGTAGGGTAGTATAGAAATTTTCTTTTTTCTTTTCTTTTTTTCTTTTTCACTTTGTCACCCTCGGTAGAGTGCTATGGTGTCACAGCTCAAAGCAACTTCCAGCTCTTGGGCTTAGGCAATTCTCTTGCCTCAGCCTCCCGAGTAGCTGGGACTACAGGTGCCTGCACAAAGCCTGGCTATTTTTTGTTTCTGTTTGGCTGGGGCAGGGTTTGAACCTGCTACCCTCAGTATATGGGGCCAGCGCCCTACTCACTGAACCACAGGCGCTGCCCCAGTAATATAGAAATTTTAATAATGTTGATTCTGCTGAACCATGAGCATGATATCTTTTTCAATCTGTTTGCATCCTCCGCAATTTCTTTTCTTCATAGTTCTCCCTGTTGATGTCTTTCACTTCCTTAATTAAATATGTTCCTAGGTATTTTTTTTTTTTTGTAGCTATTGTGAAGGGTATTGTGTCTTTGATTTGATTTTCAGTTTGACAGTTTGGCAAATATAAAAACTATTTATTTGTGTTCATTAATTTTTTTGAGACAGTCTCTTATTGTATACAAAGTGTTTCTTGGTGTAGAGTGAAAGAATTATTGGTTTAAGACATTTAAGAAAATTTCTGGTCACCATTACTTTATCATTTAGCTAACCAATCCACGGCTTCAGTGGTCACAAACTGTGAAACAAACTTTATAGAATCAGCACAAGGAAGGAACTATAAAATCCAAATTGCTACAACATCAGTTATATTACAACCAAGCACTAAACAGCAATGACAACAAACCCCAAAGAGGAGGGCCATCTGATATTCAGAGCTACTACTTCATGTTAATTAAAGTGCTGTGTTTTTAACAACAAATAAATAAATAAATATACAAAAGTATGGTTCTAACGTAGAAATAAGTCAAATTGTTCAAGAGTGAACATAGATACTGGAGTGGCTAGACAAAGATTTTACATCAGCTCATATTTTTTAAATGAAAGAAAATAATTTCTAAATAATCAAATGAAAATACAGCAACAGTACCCTATTAAATAGAAAATATCAAAAAATAGAGAAAAATCAGCAGTAAT
Source organism: Nycticebus coucang (assembly GCF_027406575.1). Lineage (NCBI taxonomy): Eukaryota > Metazoa > Chordata > Mammalia > Primates > Lorisidae > Nycticebus > Nycticebus coucang. The sequence continues at coordinate 41,598,297 of NC_069794.1, read as the reverse complement.
TTTGATGGTAAATAAAATTCATTAAAGGGGTTCAACAGCAAATTTGGTCTGACAGAAGAAAGAATTAGTGAAATTCAAAATACTCAATTAAGATTAATCTAAGAAAGAGAAAGAAAAAATAATGATAAATAAAAAGAAACTCAAAGATCTGTGGAATTCCATGTATTGTAACAAAATACACACACTGAGAATCCTAGAAATAGAGACACAATGAAAAAATAATGTTAAAAACTTAAACAGTTTTAAAAAACTGTTTGAAAAATACTGGTTAAAAACTTTACAAATAAGATGAAAAATATTAATCTATATACATCCAAGAACTCAAAACATTCCAAGTATTATTAAATCAAAAGTTTCACACATAGACACAGAATATTAAACTTTCAAAAGACAAGGAGAAACTAGTGAAAACAGCAAGAGGGGAAAGAAGTCATTACATATTAGGAATTATGCAGTCCAGACAAAAAAGTAGAACACCATATTTAACATAGTGGGGGAGGGAGGGAAAAGTCTGTTAACCAAAAACTCTGTATCTAAACACTATCCTTCCCAATGAATGAGAAATTAACTACACTGAGATAATCTGTGACTTGCAGACCTTTTCTTCTAGAAATAATAAAGGAAATATTTCAAACTGAAATGAAAGGACAATAAATAACTCAGATCTGAACCAAGAACAGTTATAACAACAACTACACAGATAAACATAAAAGAAACACATTAATATTTTTGTTACTATTTTATTCTATGTTATTATTTAAGTAGCCACTTTATAAAGCAATATTTATAATATATCAATACATTTACAATGTCTAAATTTGTAATATTATAAAAATATTTTTCACACAAATCAAGAGTCAGGAATGGGTTATATTAGAGCATTATTTCAGTATGCTACTGAATTAAGTTAATATTAATCTGATCTGAATTACTTTAAAACTTTAAATTATTAGGTTAACTGTAATCTACATAGTAGTCACAAAGAAAATATCTCAAAAAGTTTAATAAAGAAACAGCACAAAAAGTACTTATTTACAACAAAAGAAGACAATAATGGAGGAAGAGACAAGCAAATGGGTAAGGCACATGAAAAACAAATAGCAAAATGGCAAATACAAATCCTGACAATCAGCAATTTCATTAAACAGATTAAACTAATTAGAAAGCTAAGAATGTGACATAAAAGATTATAGGAATGGGGGAAGGAAAAAGATGGTGGTCAAGTAACAGCTTCCTTGCAACTGGGCATGGCGAGACCGGGGAGAGAAGACTCCAGGAATCTCTGGCTGGTGGGATCTGCCCAGAAACATTCCTTTGGAGCACAGAGAGTCAGCAAGAGACTTCTGGACCCCATGAGGAGGACAAAAGTAGTGGAGAAGTGGAAAGTGGTTGCACGTGTTCATTTTGTCTAATCCCACCGGCAGCTGTAAGTATAACAGCAGTGAGATTTCAAACTGGAAAGGCCTTCCCTCTGAGCTGTTTTAATTTTTTGGACTTGGGGACTTGGGGAAAACTTGGGTGAGAGTGCGGAGGACTTTAAGCATTGTCTAGGGCCCTGGACTGAGCTGCTGAGCCAGATGGAGCTCATAGTGTTCGGCTATGGGGCCCTGAGAACCACTGTGGGAGAACTGCCTCAGCAAGATCTACCCTCAGGGTCACAGAGCAAAGATCGGGAGGGAGCGAATAATCTAGTGACTGAGCAGTCTAAAAGTAGGGACTGAGACACCTTACAACCTTGGCCCTCAGGAGCATAGAGTGATACTGGTTTTGGCACACTGAGTAAGTACACAGCCACTTCAGGAGTGAGCCCCAAAACAAGTGCTTTCCTGGGAAAGCTTCTGCTTAGCCAAAGTTAGTAGTGACTTTTAAGCGGGCTGAGGAGAGATTTAGGCTCTTCACCCTGTGGGGTTTGAGAAATCAGCAGAGGCCTCCAGTCTCCATCTTGTATAGCCATATCAGAATTGTGATAAATACCTCATACCCCAGAAGATCACCTGTTGCCCAGACAATATTCAGCAAGGTATATATACTGCTTTTTTTTTTTTTAATTTCAAAATTTTATCTCTAGATTTTTCTTTTTTTCTTGATTTTCTTTCTTAATTTTTCTAGTTTAAATATAATTTTCCATTGTTGCCTTCTTTAACAATTAGAACTTCATTTTTGCTAGTGTTTCTACCCCTATTATTTGGTTTTTCCCTCAATTTTATCCCATAAAGTTTTCCATTTGCTTGTTTTGGTTTGACTTATGGCATTTTTGTCTTTAACCTCTACTTGGTGGAGGTGAGGTACTGCATCCAAATAGGCTAGCAAAGAGCTGCTGACCTCAAGGGAACCACCCAACCTGGCACCCCGAGAGGCTGGGGGTTTTTAAGGTTGGGTCAAAGTACCATACTATACACCTATATTCCTCTGTCTCTCTCTTTCTGTGTCTCTCTTCTTTTTGTCAATAATCCCTTTTACTCAACCCCTCTCCTTTCTCTTTTTCCTTTTCTTTTTCCCTTCTTGCTCTTTAACCTTCTCATTCTTCTGGTCCTGTACCAAAAGGACTCATCAAAACACTAGTCCAGAGGCATGGTAACTTAAAGAGCAAGAGGAAATGAAAGGAAAATTAAGGCAAGGAAACAGATAAAAGAAATCACTCATGACAAAGAATCAGCATAAAAATCCTGGCAAAATGAAAAACCAGTGCAAAAACCCCCAAGGGACTATGAGGTAGCTACTGCAGAGGATTTTACCTATAAATAAATTTTACAAATGACAGAAAGGGAATTTATAATACAAATGATGAAAACAATGAAGGCACTGATGGAAACAATGAAGGAAACTACTAATAAAGTGGAAATAATGAAAAGGAAATCCAAAAACAGAATCAAATAAGAGATGAATGATATAAAGAATATAAAAAGGATATAGCAGAGCTGAAGGAACTGAAGCAGTCAGTTTGGGAACTTAAAAATGCAATAAAAAGAATCAACAACAGATTAGACCATGCAGAAGAAAGAATCTCAGAGGGAGATGACAAAACTCTTGAGATAACTCAGATAATTAAAGAGGCAGAAAAGAAGAGAAAGAAAGCAGAATGTTCACTGACAGAATTATGGGACTTTATAAAGTGTTCAAACATATGAGTTATAGGTATCCCAGACAGGGAAGAAGAATGCCCCATGGGGATGTAAGCCATACTAGAGAATATTATAAATGAAAATTTCCCAAATATTGACAAAGAATCTGACACACTCCTTTTAGAGGGATATTGGACCCCTGGTCACCTCAACTCTAACTGAGCTTCTCCAAGACACATTGTGAAGAACCTGTCCAAAGTCAAGACAAAAGAAAGATTCTTCAAGCTGCCAAGCATAAGCACCAGTTGAACTACAGGGGCAAATCCATCAGCATGACTGAAGATTTCTCTAATAGTACTTTTCAAGCAAGAAGACAATGGTCATCTACCTTTAATCAACTTAAACAGAACAATTTCCAGCCCAGAATTCTATATCCTGCTAATCTAAGCTTTAAAATTAAAAGAGATATCAAATCATTTACTGATATAAAAACACTGAGGAAATTCACCACAAGACCAGCTCTACAGGAAATACGTCAACCTACTCTACACACGTACCATCATAACAAAAGTAAGAACTCACAAATTAAATGACAAAACCTAATTCCACAATGATGTAAGAGATAAAATTAAGCAATGGGCCCTCACAAAATAAGATGAACAGAAAGCTACCATACTGACCAATTATGTCAATAAATGTTCATGGCTTGAATTCCCCCTGAAGAGGCATAGATTGGCTGACTGGATTAAAAAAACATGATTTGCTGTCTGCAGGAAACACACCTGGCTTTAAAAGACAAATTAAAAGTCTGAGTTAAGGATTGAAAGACAATTGTTCAGGCAAATGGAATTCAGAAGAAAAGAGGAACAGCAATCTTATTTTCAAATACATGTAGATTTAAACACCTAAAGTCAAAAAAGACAAAGATGGTCACTTTATATTGTTCAAGGGAAAAATACAACAAGAAGACGTTTCAATTCTAAATATTTATGCACCCAATTTAAATGCTCCCAGATTCTTGAATCAGACTTTACTCAGTCTGAGCAATATGATATCTTATAACACCATAATAACAGGGAACTTTAACACTCCTCTTACAGAGCTGGACAGATCCTCTAAACAGAAATTAAACAAAGATATAAGATACTTAAATGAGACACTAGAACAACTGTGCTTGATAGATGCATATAGAACACTCCATCCAAAAGATAAAGAATATGCATTCTTCTCATCACCCCGTGGAACATTCTCCAAAATTGATCATATCCTAGGATAAAAAACAAACCTCAACAGAATCAAAAGAATTGAAATTTTACCTTGTATTTTCCAGACCACAAGGCCCTAAAGGTGGAACTCAAGTCCAACAAAAACGTTCAACCCCCACAAAGGCATGGAAATTAAACAACCTTCTGTTGAATGATAGTTGGGTGCAGGAAGAAATAAAAGAGAAAATCATTACTTCCTCAAGTATAACATCAATGAAGACACAAGCTACCAAAACCTGTGGGATACTGCAAAAGCAGTATCGAGAGGAAAATTTATAGCTTTAGATACCTACCTCCAAAAAACAGAAAGAGAGTACATTAACAAACTGACAAGCCATGTTATGGAATTAGAAAAAGAAGAACAAAGAACAATCTAAGCCTAAACCCAGCAGAAGAAAAGTAATATTCAAAATTAATTCACAGATCAATGAAATTGAAAACAAAAGAATCATTCAGAAAATTAACAAAACAAGGAGTTAGTTTTGGAGAAGATAAACCTTTGCCCAGAGTAACCAGAAATAGAAAAGTAAAATCTCTAGTAACCTCCATCAGAAATGATAAAGGGGAAATAACAACTGATGCCACAGAGATGCAAGAGATCATCTCTGAATACTACCATAAACTCTATGCCCAGAAATTTGACAATGTGAAGAAAATGGATCAATATTTGGAATCACACCCTCTCCCTAGTCTTAGCCAGGAAGAAATAGAGCTCCTGAACAGACAAATTTCAAGCACTGAAATCAAAGAAACAATAAAAAATCTTCCAACAAAAAAATGCCCTGGTCCTGATGGCTTCACACCAGAATTCTATCAAACCTTCAAGGAAGAGCTTATTCCCATACTATAGAAATTATCCCAAAAAATTGAGGAGGAAAGAATCTTCCCCAACACATTCTATGAAGCAAACATCACCCTGATACCAAAACCAGGAAAAGACTCAACTAGAAAGGGGAATTTCAGACCAATTTCACTAATGAATACAGATGCAAAAATTCTCAACAAAATTCTAGCCAATAGATGACAGTTTCTCATCAAAAAAGTCATACATCACGATCAAGTAGGTTTCATCCCAGGGATGCAAGGCTTGTTAAACATACCCAGGTCCATAAATGTTATCCACCATATTAACAGAAGCAAAAACAAAGACCATATGATCCTCTAAACAGATGAAGAAAAAGCATTTGATGAAATCCAGCATCCTTTTCTAATTAGAACACAGAAGAGTGTAGGCATATGTGGCACATTTCTTAAACTGATTGAAGCTATCTATAACAAACCTCTAGCTGATATTTTACTGGAGTAAAACTGAAAGCTTTTCCTCTTAGAACTGGAACCAGACAAAGTTGTCTTCTGTCACCATTACTATTCAACATAGTGCTGGAAGTTCTAGCCATTACAATTAGGCAAGACAAAGAAATAAAGGGCATCCAAATGCTAACATAGGAGATCAAACTCTCCCTCTTTGCTGACGACATGATCTTACACTGAGAGAATCCCAAAGACTCAATCACAAGACTCCTGGAAATCATCAAAAAATACAGTAATGTCTCAGGATATAAAATCAATGTCCACAAGTCAATAGCCTTTGTATACACCAATAACAGTCAAGATGAGAGGCTAATTAAGGACACAACTCCCTTCACCATAGCCCCAAAGAAAATGGAATACCTAGGAATATATCTAACAAAAGAGGTGAAGGACCTTGATAAAGAAAATTATGAAATCCTAAGAAAGGAAATAGCAGAAGGTATTAACAAATGGAAGAACATACCATGCTTATGGCTGGGAAAAATCAACATTGTTAAAATGTCTACATTTCCCAAAGCAATCTACCGATTCAATGCCATCCCTATTAAAATACCAACTTTGTACTTTCAAGACTTGGAAAAAATGATTCTGAGTTTCTATGGAACCGGAAAAAGACCCATATAGCAAAGGCAGTTATTAGTAATAAAAACAAAGCCAGTGGCATCAACATACCAGATCTTAGGCTGTACTACAAAGCCATAGTGGTCAAGACAACATGGTACAAAAATAGAGACAAAGACATTTGGAATCAAATAGAAAACCAGGGAATGAAACTAACATCTTACAATCACTCAATCTTCAATAAACCAAACAAGAACATACCTTGGGGGAAAGACTCACCATTCAATAAATGGTGCTGGGAGAACTGGATATCTACACGTAAAAGACTGAAACTGGACCCACACCTTTCTCCATTTAAAAATTGATTCAAGATGGATAAAGGACTTAAATTTAAGACATGAAACAATAAAAATCCTCAAATAAAGCATAAAAAAAAAACTGGAGGATATAGACCTGGGGAAAGACTTCATGAAGAAGGCGGCTATGGCAATTGCAACAATAAAAATAAACAAATGAGACTTAATTATACTGAAAAGCTTCTGTACAGCCAAGGAGACAACCAAAGGAAATAGACAACCTACACAATTGGACAAAATCTTGATAACTAGGATCTATAGAGAACTCAAATTAATCCACATGAGTAAAGCAAACACTCCCATAAATAAATGGGTAAGAGACATGAATAGAACCTTCTGTAAAGAAGACAGATGAATGGCTAACAAACACATGAAAAACTGCTCATCATCCCTAATTATTAAGAAAAGCAAATCAAAACCACTCTGAGATATCATCTAACCCCAGCAAGAATGGCCCACATCACAAAATCTCAAAACTGCAGATGCTGGCATAGATGTGGAGAGAAGGGAACACTTTATACAGTTGGTGTGATTGCAAACTAATACAACCTTTTTGGAAGGAAGTATGGAGAACCTTCAAAGAACTCAAGCTAGACCTCCCATTTGATCCTGCAATCCCATTACTGGGCATCTACTCAAAGAAGAAAAAAAAAATCCTTGTAGCATAAGGACACTTGCACTACACTATTTATTGCAGTTTCATTTGGAATCACCAAAATGTGGAAACAGCCTAAATGCCCACAAACCAGGAATGGATTAGCAAGTTATGATATATGTACACCATAGAACATTATTCAGCCATTAAAAAAGATGGAGACTTTACATCCTTTGTATTAACCTGGATGGAAGTAGAACACATTATTTTAGTAAAGCATCACAAGAATGGAGAAGCATGAATTCTATGTACTCAACTTTGATATGAGGATAATTAATGACACGATGAGCGTGGGGGAAGGGGAGAGCAGAGAGAGAAAGAAGGAGGGAGGGGTGAGGGAAAGGAAGAGCAGAAAGAGGGAAGGAGGGAGTGGGTAGGGTCTCAGTGTCACACCTTTTGGGGGCAAGACATGATTGTAAGAGGGACTTTACCTAACAAATGCAATCAGTGTAACCTGGTTTTCTCTAACCTCAAGGAATCCCCAGCAATAAAGAAAAAAAAAAAAAGAAAACTAAGAATGTGAATATAAAAACATGATACAACTATATGTTGTCTATAAGATACACATTTTAAATTCTAATGTACAAATAGCTTTAAATTTTTAAATATTGGAAGATATATACTATGTAAATTTTAACCATAAAAGCTGGAAATATTACATTACCTGTATAACACAATAAAATTTCAGAATAAAGAACTTACAAGTGACAAAAGGCATTTTATAATTTTAAAATATGTAGTTAAATTCATCTTGAAGACATAATAATATATACTGACAACATCACTTCAAATGATAAAAAAATTAAAACAATTAAAAGAGAAATAAACAATTTCACAAGGTTATTTGGGGAAATTAAGCCCCACATTTTATAGTAGATAGATTATATAGGCAGATGACCAAGGAAGGAGAAATTGTGGACATGTTAAGGCAACTAAAATTAATAGCCATTTGCAGAACAATAGACCCAATAACAACAGTACACATAGAACATACTCTAGAATAGATCATATGCTAGACCATTAAGAAAGCTCGAATGAATTTGAAAAGGATTAATATCATATAGCTATACTGTCCATCCAAAGTGGTCTTAACCATAGGTAGTATAGAAAATCCATTAAAAAAAATAGATATTTACAAAACACATCTATATAATGACTCAGGAATAAATCATATGTACAATCAAAATACTTTAAGATAAATGAATATGAAAATAAACCATATTAAAACTTAGGGCAAGCATATAAAGTAATTCTCACAAAGAAATTTATAAATACAATGTCTATATTATGTAGATAGCAAGGGGCCTCAGAGACTTCTTAAGTAACAAAGCGGGTGCCTTGCCTTAGTGCTGGCTCAAGCCATTGCTCCACTGGGGAAGAAAGACAAGGGCAGGCTCCATCTTGGTGTGGTCTCACCTTAATTCTGCCCAGAGAAATCACCACACCTGGGAGAAGGAGGATCCCCTTATAATCTACAAAAGAATGCAGGGAATCCCCCAGCCCACTGGCTAGGCAACCCAAACACAGTAGTGTTTTGAAAATGACCTTGAGTAACCTAAGACTATTTCTCATGTCATTACCTGTCCATCAAAGTCGTTCCATGGTGATATCTGTGCCATGAGGAGGGCCCAATACAGTATGAAACAGGACACCAGACCATTATCAGAGTCTTTTTTGTTATGACTGAGAGCCCACTCCTCATTTGTGGTGAATGTATCTTGCTCTGTAAATTTGTATCTTGTTCTTATTCTGTAAACCTATCTTTCTCTTCCTCAATAAACTGTGTTTATCTTTGCCTTGTATTTGTCTGGTCATTCTTCAGCCAAGAGGACACCAAGAACTGAGAATGCAATCAACTGCCTGAACACAACATTTCTAGTGGGGTGACTTAGATGACTGTCTAGGTAAGCCAGCTCACCTTTTTCCATGAAAACACTTTTGCTTCAGATATTTCTGCCTTGCAGCCAGCCCTTGAAGGGATGTTGGAGCTTGCTTTCACTTTTCCAGCCTCCTCATTTCTCAGAATGCACAGTGAGTTCTTGGGTGTGTCATTAGGAACATGTTCTTCATGGTAAAAGAAGTATTTCATTTTGTTTTACTTTAAGAACGAGGGCTCTGTGCTGTAACTCTTGGGCTTCTGGGCTTTGAGTTGGTTTTGATAATGTACTTTTCTTTCCAATTTGATGGGGTGCTTAAGGATCCTTCCCACATTAAGACTAAACAATGTTTCCTTCCCCTGGTTTTGTCTTCCTTATTGTGGCTGGCCACCCAATCACTGGTGCTAGTACTTTTATAAACAACTAAGTCACTATATCAACAGATTGTCCTGCTACTTAAAAATTAAGAGACTCTTAGTTTCAGGGGTTGTGCACAGTCCCATTTCCTACAAATCACATTAGTTCCTTGGTGAATGACTCAGGTATTTTCCTTGGCATGCCCAGCTCTAATAGACCCCAGTAGGTATAGTCTTTCCCCTTTCCTTCCTCATTCCATGACTGGGTGGGAAGCAGGAGGTAGTTGGGACTAACGTTTGTCCATAAAGCCTACCGTTTAGTAGAGCTAAAACATAGAACAAGACCTTGGGACCTATATCAATCATCCTCTTAAGTATGTGGGGACATTCCATCCTGTGGGTCTATCATATGACTTGACTTGGAAAGAAATATATGTTCTAAACCAAACTTTAAATGGTTTTGAGAAATCCAGAGTGTAAATGGAGGCATAGAAATTTGCCACTGGTTTGTACCTCTGAAATCCTAGATATCCAGCCAGTGAGACCACAAGAGACTCAGGAATAATTCATCAGAAGAGAAGTGAGTGAGGAGAGAACACTTTCTAGTATGTGTCCAAGATGGTTTCAAGGCCACCAGAAAAATGAAGTCAACTCTTTCAAGGTCTCCCCCATAATCCAAGGACCTGAGGAAAATCCCATATTCTTCCTGGACTGACTCTGGGTGAAAATGAAGACACATCACTCTCCATTTTGGTGCTGCTTCAAACAATTCCCCATCTTGGAAGGACAAGGGCAGTTCTCATCTTGGTGCTGCTTCAAACAATTCCCCATCTTGAAAGGACAAGGGCAGTTCTCATCTTGGTGCTGTTCCTACCTTAATCCTACCATGATAAACTACCACACCTGGGGAAAGTAGGAATTGTTGATTATCTTCCAAGGAATGCAGGGGATCCCCTAGCCTACAGGTCAAATAACTCAGGCACAAGAGGATATGGAGTGACATAGAGTAACCTGAGGCTAATTATCACGTCATTACCTGTCCATTTAATTGGTTTCATGGTGACATTTGAGTGATAAGGAAAGCCCTATCTAGACAGAATGTGTATAAAACAAGACGCAAGACCATTATCAGAGCCTTTTATGATATGACAGAGGGGCAGCCTATTCATTGTCTGTGGTGAATGTATCTCACTCTGAAAACCTTTATCTTGCTCTTGCTTTGTGAGCCAATTTTAACTTCCCCAATAAACTTCATTTCATATTTGCCTTGCTTTTGATGTACCTGGTCATTTTTTTTTTTTTTGCTAAGTGCCTACCAAGAACTGACAATGCTGTCAACTGTCTGAACCAAACATCTATGTTATAAAATAAGAAAGACATCAAATCAGAAAACTGACTTTTTCATTATCAACTAAAACTAAAGCAAGCTCAAAAATTAAAGAATATCATAAAAATTAGAGAAAAAACTAATATAACAGAACATAGAAACACAATAGGAAAACTCACGGAAACTAAAAGTTGGTTCCTTGTAAATATCAGCACACATGATTAATCCTAAGCTTGGCTGACTGAAATAAAAATCAAAACAGCAAACAAAACTTAGAAATTCCATAGATAATATTATTCACTAAAATTATGAATAAAAGAGAGGACATCACTTCTTATTTCAAAAAAGAAAAAGAAAAACAGGTTATAGGGAAAATTCTATGAACAACTGTATATTAATACATTAGATAATGAATACAGTTAGATGAAACTGAAACATGGCTATAAAAATAAACACTTCCACAACTGATTCAGAAGAAACAAAAAATTAAAATAGACCTATAACAACTAAAATTAGTGTTTTTTTTTTTTTTTTAGAGACAGAGTCTTACTCTGTCGCCCTTGGTAGAGTGCTGTAATATCACAGCTCACAGCAACCGCCAGCTCTTGGGCTTAGGTGATTCTCTTGCCTTAGCCTCCTGAGTAGCTGGCACTATAGGCACCCGCCACAATGCCCAGCTATTTGTTGTTGTTGTTGTTGTTACAATTTGGCCAGGGCTGGGTTTGAACCCACCACCCTCGTATAATTAGTAATTTAAAACTTTTTGCAAATCAAACAAACAGAAAATATTCTTAGGTGACCACAATGGCAAACATTACCAAAAAGGTGGGTAAGAAAGAATTAATACTAATCATTCAAAAATCCTTCCAAAAAATAGGAGAGAATGCTTCCTACTGCAACATTATTCATAAAAGCCAAATGTAGAAACAACTCAGAAGTCCATTACCTGATGGATAGAATATTTAAAGATACGATATAATAGAATACCATTTAGTGACTATTATTCAGTGATATAAATTAATGAGGTATTGCTATTATTTTTAACATTGTTGAACCTTGAAAATATTGTTAGTCATTAAGGAAATTTGGTAGTGATTCTACTTACAATAAATGTCCAGAGAAATCAAACTGATAGAGATAAGTAATAGATTAGTGGTTTTCATGTGGCTACAGGGAAAAGTGACTGATAATGAGAATGGAGTTCTTTTTTTTTCTTTTTATGAGACAGAGTCTCACTATATCACCCTTGGTAGAGTGTCCTGGTGTCACTGCTCACAGCAACTTCAAACTCTTGGGCTTAAGCAATTCTTTTGCCTCAACCTCCCAAGTAGCTGGGACTACAGGCACTCACCACAATGCCCAGCTATTTTTGGTTGAGGTTGTCATTGTTTAGCTGTCCTGGGCTGCGTTTGAACCCACCAGCCTCAGTGTATGTGGTTGGTGCTGTAACCACTGTGCTACAGGCACTGAGCCAGACAATGGAGCTTCTTTTTGAAAGAGGAAGATATTTTAAACTTACATTATGGGGGTGTTCACACAATTATGTTAATATGCAAAAAAATGAATTGCATATTCTAATAGCTACTCTGTGTTTAAATATCAATAAGGCTGATAAAAGGACATTCATAACAAAGATATTTGTACCAGAATGTTTATTGCAGCCCAATTCATAATAGCTAAGTCATGGAAAAAGCCCAAGTGCCCATCGATCCACGAATGGATTAATAAATTGTGGTATATGTATACCATGGAATACTATGCAGCCTTAAAGAAAGATGGAGACTTTACCTCTTTCATGTTTACATGGATGGAGCTGGAACATATTCTTCTTAGTAAAGTATCCCAAGAATGGAAGAAAAAATACCCAATGTACACAGCCCTACTATGAAACTAATTTGGGACTCTCACATGAAAGCTATAACCCAGCTACAACTTAACAATAGGGGGAAGTGGGAAAGGGGGGGTGGGTAGAGGGAGGGGAATCGGTGGGATCACACCTGTGGTGCATATTACATGGGTATTTGCGAAACTTGGTAAATGTAGAATGTAAATGTTTTGGCACAGTAACTGAGATAACGCCGGAAAGGCTATGTTAACCACTGTGATAAAAATGTGTCAAATGGTTTATGAAGTGAGTGTATGATGCCCCATAATCATATCATTGTATACAGTTATGATTTAATAAAAAAATTAAAAAAAAAAAAAAAGAACAGTCTCATCTACCTTACTTCACAGATAAAAATCAAAGAAAACATTCGGTGTAAAGATAGAATGAATACCTGCTCTTGAACGAATGGAATAATATCATTACTTTTACATGATAAAAGTAAACTAAATTGGAAACTAATTGTTCTGAAAAGCTGATCTCATAAGAAAATAATAATACTTAAAGGCAGAACAATGTTGTTTATAGGATAAAGGAGATGCAGACATAAATTAAGCAAAATGAACCAGTAGTTAAGAAAGTATCTCTTTCATATACAAGAAATTGGTATTTGATAAAAGAAATATAAAATAAGAAAGGAAAAAAAATAAATGAGAATATTTTATAAGAGGAAGTATTATAATTGTAAAATATAACTACCAAATTAAAAATGAGTAAATGGAAAGCTAAAAAAGCTTTAAAATAAAATTGATAATATAAATATTTTAGTCAAAATTCTCTGAAGAAACAGAGCCAAGAGGATACATGCACACCCATATGTGGGATTTATTGCAGGAATTGGCTCATTCGATTATGTTGGCTGAGAAGCAGGAGATCTGGTAGTGTAATTCAGTCCAAGTACAAAGGCCTAGGACTATTCCAGATTCTGAAGGCTAGACAACAGAAGCCCTGATTTTCAGTGGCAGGAAAAGATGTATGTCATCAGAAAAGATAGAATTTTCCCCTTCTCTCTCTTTTTTTTTTTCTCTTGTGGCCACAGGGTAATTGGATTATGCCCACTGAAATTGGTGAAGTCATATATTCTTTATTCAGTCTACACAGTCTACTGATCTAAATTCTTATCTCTTCCAGGAATTCCTTTATAGACAGACCTAGAAATTATGTTTTCCCAGGTCTCTGAGTATCACTTATCCCAGTCAAGTTGACAAAATAATTCATCAGAAGTCAACAATTCGTCAGTTTTGCTGTCATATGCATCTCATAAACCATATTTAATCTATAAATAAAGACAATATCAAGGTCATAGGTCAAAGTACAAGTACTCTACATACAAAAAATCTATTAATCTCTTCTCTTAAATGGGAAGTAAATTCTTTGAGTTGTGTTTACTCTTCTCCCAACATTCCATAACTTAAATACTATAATGTAAAGTGAACTATGCTTAAATACTAATATAAACTCAATGCATCTTATATTACATGATGAGAAAATAATAGAAGAAAACAAAAGCATTTGTTTAATTTGTGTTAATCTAGGTTTATACAAAAACAAATGTTTCCTTAACAAAATAATGAGGAAATAATCATGACATTACAATCTTTATTTCTCTAACTAATTACATCATCGTAAGTGGTATTTATAACTTCCCTCTTTCACCTCACATTCTGTGTTCCCTTTTTACTTAGCTGAGTGACCCAAATCTTTATTCCTAAAGAGTCTGAGGTATTTTTAGTAATCTGAATTGAGTTACAATTTCCCATTGACCTTAAACACAGAACATTGTAAAATAAAGTGTCCTAAGGGATCTCATATATTTCAAACATTCTCTTTCTTTTCTTTTTTTGCAGCTTTTGGCTGGGGCTGGGTTTGAACCCACCACCTCTGGCATATGGGGCTGGCACGCTAGTCCGTTGAGCCACAGGTACTGCCCTTCTTTTCGTTTTTTTTTTTTTTTTAACCTTCATTGTGGAGTAGCAGTCCAATTTCCTCTTGGTAATCTGATTAAATCACCCAAGTCAACAGCATTACTCCACCCTTAGCCCAGAGGCATAACAAGCCTATAGTGGCCAGGTGGTGGTAGTTTTAACATCCAGTTCAATGTGATTAGAATCATTGTCTCCTGATGGACACATTCTTCCCTCTGAACTAAGACCTCTAAGCCAACAGAGCATAGCATCTGAGAACAGGAAGCAAAAAATTTTCTAGTGGGTCACCAGGAGCCACTTCCATTTCCAACCTCTGTTCTCATCTACCATGCATCTCATCTATCAAAAAAAAAAATACTTTTGTATATTGAGTGCTGATTTAAAACAGACACAGTCTTCTGGAAACCCTTGCCCCAGCACTGCAAGGTCATTATCATCCAGCTTGTGCTGTAACTGAGGTTTCAAAAGCCATTCTGCCATTTGCAACAATCTAGCTCCTTCAAGATGGTGGGGAACAGGGTAGGACTAGCGAATTTCATGAACATTCTTGGCTGTGAAGTGAGGTTCTTTGTCAGAAGCAATGCTGTATGAAACAGCGTAATGATGCAAAGGATACTGTGGCTACCAAATTCCTTCTGGTTCCCTTGTTGCTGCCCATGGTTGCAGAGATGGATGTTATACCTGGGCTCAGCAGCACTGACTTCCACCCATCAAGAATGTTCTGGCCACAGCCACTCCTGTGTGTCTAATCTGCCAGCAGCAGACAACAACAGTGGCCCCCTGATAGTATACCATTCTTTGTGCTGATCAGTCAGCTACCTAGTGGAGGGTGATTTACACTGGACCACTTTCATTACGGAAAGGTCAGCTTTTTGTCTTTACAGAGGTAGAATTTTTCTCTGGATGTAGATATGCCTATCATGAATGCAATGTTTCTGCCAAAACAACCAAACAAGTCCTAAAACCTCAGTGCACAACAAAATCAGCATTAAAATAAAAACAATTTTAAGTTAAAGAACACAAATATGCACATATACTAAAATAAGAACAATACGCACATATACTGAATAAGAGCTGTAGAACAATGATTATAGCAAATCACCGTGCACCAGTTCTGAGTAGTGTCTACAAAGCCATAATAATGTAAAAACTAAACATTCTTTGTAAAAAATATATATATTACGCAATTTTATTGGCCCATCGTGACAGGGCTCTATGCATATGTCTCAGGATTGCTATGAAAAAAGAGACCTAAATCCTCATGCCAAAATTGCAGATAATTGGAAATTTCCTAATGGAGGGAAAGAAGTAGAAATATAAACATGTAGAGACACAAGGTCAATGTCAAATTGAGCAGCTAATGTAATTAAGTGGGTGTGCCTCTGGGAAGCATGGAATATGTGACTAAACACAGAGTGCTACTTTTTTCTCAAGTAAACTTTGAAGAAATATTTGTCTTTATTCACTCACATGCATAATTTTGACAAAAATAGAGATGAATTCATAATAAACTAAAAATATCAGATTCAATGTGTACCAGAATTAATGTTTAGAAATCATCTATAATTTATGTGCTTCTGAATCTTTGAAATATGTTACACTTTTTTAAACTTTTTTTTTATACTTTTATAAACACAGAAAGGATTATACAATGTGCAAATCTCCTTACCAGGTTCCCTCCTTTTATTATCTGTGATTGTCCATTTCTAAAGTTTTGACATTTCAACATGTTACCTAAGAGACATAAATGGAATCACATGTATTTAACCCTTTGGGGTTGACTTGTTTTTTTTTAACCTCAGCATAGTTCTCTGCAGATTCACCCCAGTGTGATTAGAAATATATAAACACATGAATTTTCTCGTAAAATAACACCTAGCTTTATATTTCCCTTTTTTGAAATGTATAATGTTAAAGACCACTGGTCTTTAGTTATAATATTAAAAATTCATCCCCAATTTACTAATATGTTTTTATTTCTGAGAGTTTATAGATACCTTCTTCTAACATGTGATGCCATGGCTGAGTAACATAATAATCAAAACATGTCTTTTTTATTACAACATGTGTATATATTCAACATATATAATTACATAGTTATAATCACCATATATAATTAATACCTAGATTTATTCAACATATATAAAAATCAGTGGCTCGTAGGGGAAAATGTATAATTTTGAAACTGGTATCAAATGATTTTTGTTTGTGTTTTGAATGAACTTAATTTACTTTTTTCCCTTCCAACCCCATTTATAGATGGGTGATCATAGAGTTTATTATTTCTTATTTATTTTACACATATCTTAAATAACCATGGTCACCAAATATAAATTATTTACAGATATGATTCTGTTTAGTGGCTCCAAAATAATTACAAGCAAACATCTAAATCTCCTTTTGCTACATTTTGATGTTCATATCTGTTGGTGGCCTAGATCTCAGCTTGGTGCCACAAAGATTATTTTTGTTTAGAACTTTTTAATTTTTGCCAAAAGTCTGTCAAAGCAGATTTTAAAAGTGCCCTATGGTTTTTTCTTAAATTTGATTGCTACAATTAAGATACAATAAAGCTCTCATGGAGTGCTTACTGCACTCATGTGTGTGGATATACTAACAACAATTCATTTATACATTACCTTTTTGCAAAGTCAGTTGGAAATATTTTATTATACTTCATTGCATAATTCTCTCATCAATAAAAAAGAAAAAGATGCATCATTTGTCTTCTCCATTTAAAAGGGAAAAATCAATTGTAAAACAAAGCAAAACGTACAGCAGGCTATACTAACAATAAGCCAAGCCTTTAATCTCAATATCAATATTCATTAAAGTTTTATATTACTTACCCACAGACTAATTACTCAAGTATATCATATGTGACCTCGCTTTCTCCCCAACTATTAGGAAATGTGGTGCCTTCATCTTGTAATGAAGACTATAGAAATTATATAAGTGAGGCTAAAAAAGTAAAATAAAATAAAAAGGCAAAAAGGCAAATTGATTTTAAAAAGCTTTAACTTAAAGCCTACTAAATAAGGACATAGTCCCCACTTCTGCTTCTCCTTTGCAACACTGTGGCATTGATTATAATGTCCTTGGCAATAGAGGTCACGTTAATTTTATCACATCCAAGGATTCTAGGTGAAATATGTGGCACATGTGCGGGCTGTATGCTCGTTTGTCACATTATTACTTGCTGTCAGTTTTGAAGGTAGGTGTCTTTTTGAAGAATGTGCCACAGCTAGAGGGTCATGTTATTTGCATAAAGCTCTGAAAGCTGTCTTTCTAGAGAGAATGAGTGGGATGTCGCTTCATTTTATGTTTACAGAAAGCATATAGGGGAGAGCTGTCAGGAGCTGATGCTGTCTCCCTTGTACATGGATAATTTAAAAAAAAAAAAAAAGCTTAACAACATATTAATGAATTGTAACTAAAATCCCCATTTATTGGTCTGCATGTTAATTTTACCACTCAGAATAAAGTAGTTGTGGTCTGCTGTCAGCAGATATTTTTGTGTTATAATGCCAGAAGATGCCTATAAATTGAAGTGATTTACAGAAGCTTCCATTGCTTTTGGTTGATAACCAAATAATTTCCTTCCTTTACAAAATTAGAGTAAGAAGGATATGATTGTATTTTTGAAGCTATTATAAAGATCTTAGGAAGGATTCAAAAATAATCCAACACTAAGTATCATTATTGGAGCCAAATAGTATATTATAATGCATATTCCAATGTGTTTTTTATAAACTTTGTATTTTTAAAATCATATGTACAAAAAGTAAATTTAAATAAAATTGCATTTTTTAAAAAACAAATAATTTGATAAGCATGTAAATAGAATTATTCTTGAAATAATGTGCTACAATAATTTTAAATAAAGGTTATGGCTTTTAAAATGATATAACAGTGAAATTACTCTAACCTTCAAGGAAAATGAAGAAAAGAAAACCTTTCTCCTATGTAATAAGGCTATTTAATATATTTAAGAAAAGCATATATTTTGAAATATAGTTATATACATGTCCCTGTGCTTATTTTGATTGAAAACAAGGCAGAATTATATTCAATCAAAAAATACATTATGACTTATATAATGGTAATCTATTGTATTCTTAAAAAATTCAGAAAGAATGAATGATAAGTGTTCTCACCACCCCAAAAATGATAACTATGTGGGGTAATGGATTCATTACTTAGTAAGATTGAATCACTCTACAATGTGTGTATATATACACATTAAAGCATCATGTGAGAGTTGTGTGTGTGTGTATGCATCTATATACATCTAATAGAGAGAATCTACCTGAGAGTGGATGCATACACACATGCTTTAAAGGGTACACAATGCATAAAATATATAAGACAATTTAAAAAAAAAAAACAAAACAGGTACGTTGTATACCTTCTCCTGCATCTGGACAGGACTACTTTTATTATTCTAATAGCAAGTAGCAGACATAAAGTTGCCACGGTTTGCAGGCCCGGACAGGGAATCCTCAAGTTTCTTTCTCATGGAAGACTTCCTTGTGAGAAGCGTCTCTTTGAAACTTTCCATCTGGCCACGCTGCCAGCTGAAAACTACCAACTCAGCCCAGTGAACCCCAGTGAGCACATGAAGCAGAATTGCCTGCCAAACTGCCTGCATCCCTTCCTGATCCACAAATGGCTGTTTTAAGTCACAAATGTTGAAGTGTTAGTAGAAACAGAAGACTTTAATAATTGTGTGCATGTGTGTGTGTGTGTGTGTGCAGCTGTGTGTGCGTGTTCTAAGTCAGAAATATTAATAATTCTGAAGCAGTCATCAAGCTCGGGGTATCTTTATAAGAAGGAGCTGAAATGGCTGTAATAATTAAACAGAATACTCTTCATGATTTTCACTATTCTGACTGAGAGAAGACAAACTGAATGTTATAGAAGCAGATAGTTTGAAAAAGGATGGTTATTTTCTATTTCATTACCAGACACTTATTAAATAATAGCTCACTAAAATGTGTTGGCTAATCAACATCACATGTTCATAAGACAAGTCAGCCTTATCGATAGTGTCACCTCTTCCCAGGTGGTTAGTCACTTGGTCAATAATAAACTGATTCTTTCAATAATTATTGAAAAACATAAAAGAGAACACAGAAAACTGAATCAAACACAAATTTTGATTATATTGAATGATATAAGCCATAATTTGGCATAACAATATATTAATAAACTTTATTTAAATTTACTATCTACACATTTTTAAAAATTGAAAGTTTTTAAAAATACATTGATATGCTCAATGTATCTCCAATAATTATATTTAATTTTGTTTCCAAATCATGTATAAATACAGTTTCTTTAAAAATGTACAGATGTAATAGAATAGTTAGTGAAGCCGGTCCTTATATTTGTTAACTAATGAGAAAAAGTTTCATTTATATATTGCTAATTATTCTTTTTTTGTAGCGGAAGACATGTGTAATTTCTGTGTAGCATGGCCTTTGCTGACAGCTGCTTGGTTAAAATTTCTCTTCTTCCTTCTTAACTAAGTTAAACAGTAAGTCTTAGTCCAGCAATTTTACTCTTTCCAGCCACACTACAATATATGGGTAAAATGATTTTCTACCTGATGTCTTGTTGTGTAAATTAAATGTTACAATTGACAGGAAGTCATTAGCTTAATATCTGGCAACTAAATGTACTAATTAAAAATTAGTAATATAAAAAAATTTGAGTATCCTCTATCATTTGATATTTTTTTTTTTACATTTTTCTTATTAAGGACCAATCATCTCCTTATCCTTGATAAGCAGATATTGAAATCATCACTTAGGAGTCAAGGAGATTTTTGGTCAAACAAAAGTCATACTGCTTTTCTTTGGATATTTAAAAGAGCATCAGAGGTCCTGAGAGCAGGCTTATCATCAAGGATGGTGCAATACGTACACTGGTTACCCAGGCTTAATCTCTAGAACTGGATGATGCTGGAGAAGAACGATATTTGAGTAGAGGTAGTCATTTTCATCCAGGTATAGGTTTATTTTTTTTGGCTACATAGGCAATTTATTGCATAATCTTAAATTGGAGGCAGAAAATATTCAGTATGAAATGTCTCTCCCCCCTCCCCCCAGTACACACACACACACTTTAACCTACCAAGCCATAAAACTAACTTTGCTAAAGAACATGTTCTTTTGTTTTTAAAACTTTGGGTTTTATGCTTAGAATGCCTTTTTTCCTTTGCCTCATTTTTCACTACTCATATAACTTATTCATCCTTTGCTTTGTGCTGTCTTTAGTTATTATACATACGTTTCTGAGGTCAACGTCTGAGACAATGTTTTATATGTCATTTAAGGTAAAAATAACTCACTTATTGGCTTAGCAGTGATCTTCCATTGTGTGTGTGTGTGTGTATTGCAGTAAAACAAAGATTTAGGCAGTCAGCCTTTTGATGATGTAGAGCTGTTAGATTTATTCTACCTTTTTTTATTTTTAATAAAATATGTGCTTAAAGAAATTTGAGTTGTGTTTCTGTTTTGGTGGTGTTTATTGGTTGAGGATGAAAAGAAAAGAATTTTGAAGATAGAGTAAATGAACAATGTAGTAAATTGAATAATGGCATTTTTAGACATGTGGGTTGCCATGGAGTGTTTGATATTTGTGCATATGAATTTAAAAGCAGACTAATCAGCAGGGTTGTGAAATATTCTGCCGCTGACTTTCAGCTCTCACTGAATAGAGAGATAGACTCTCACTGGATTAAAGATTTAAACCTAAGACATGAAACTATAAAAATACTGGAAGAGAGTGTAGGGAAAACTCTTGAAGAAATTGGGTTGGGCGAGTTTTTTATCTTACTTTTGATGAAACATTATTAAAGGACTTCTGTCATTACTGTGGGACATTTCTGGTGCCATGGCAAGGGTGTCCTGCCCTTTTTGATGTATTCATTTTAAGAAGATAGAGTTCAAGAAACTAAGGGTTTTTTTTTTTAAAGGTAATATTGAAAAATAGATAAACAAGGCAGAGTGCCTAAAAAGAACTAGACAATAAATTTGAGAATAATTAAAATAAAGTAGGTAGACAAAGGGCTAAGAAGGTATGAAAAATATGGTCGACATCAGGGTAATACAAATTAAACCACAGTGAGAAAGCACCTTATTATCCCTGTCAGAATGGTTATTATTAAATAGTTAAAAATAAAATATGCTGGGATGGATGCAAAGAGAAAGGAATGTTTATATACTATTGGTAGGACAGTATCTTAGTCCAACTTCTGTGGAAATTAGTATGGAGATTCTTCAAAAAACTGAAAGTAGACCTACCGTTTGATCCAGTAATCCTACTCCTGGGTATCTACCCACAGGAACAGAAGTCATGTTACCAAAAAGACACTATAAATTAAATAATGTCTTTTGCAACCTCTGGGATGGGGCTGAAGACCATTATCCTAAGTGACGAATATCAGAAATAGAAAAAACAAATACCTGACGCACTCACTAATAATTGAGAACTAAATCATGGGCACACATGAACACAAAGAGATGTAAAGGATATTAGAATACAAGAATTTGAGAGGGAAGTGGGTGGTGAAGGGGAAAAAAAGCTTACCTATTCTGGTGTCAGGCACAGTAAAGTTTGAACTTAAGCATTATATGAGATATCTGCATAAAAATTAAAAAAAAAATCTGTGCTTCCCTCATATTTTGAAGTAAAAAATAAAATACAATATTTCTATTTTAAAATTACAACATCCTTCGTAATTTTCCTGAATGTTTCTAATAGAACCATGATCATTTATTTTTCTTTTAAATCTCTCAAGTAGAAAATCTCTCTCTGACTGTCTCTCAAGTCGTATGGTCCAGAACTTGCACATGTGGTTCGTATCTTCCTCGCTCTCATTTCCACTTCCAAATTTCCAATCCTCTACATTATTTTTAAAAATGGAGCTCTTTTGTAGTTCGTGTCTAGATTTACTACCTCTATTCCTTTAGCTTACTTTTCCCTGATGACCTCCCAACATCTCCTCTGTAGTTTTTAATGGCTTTATCAACTGGCTCATTTCCAACACGATTATTTGAGAAGTAATAAAAAATACTTCATTGTGGAGGCGGAGCAAGATGGCGGCCGAGTAACAGCTTCCTTGCATCTGGGCACGGTGAGTCTGGGGAGAAAGGACTCCAGGCATCTCTGGCTGGTGGGAACTGCCTAGCATCACTCCTATGAGGATACAGGGAGTCAGCGAGAGACTTCTGGACCCCAAGAGGAGGACTAAAACAGTGGAAACCCGGCAAGTGGTCGTGTGTGTTCAATCCGTCTAAACCCGCCTGCAACTGTAAGTTCAGTAGCAGCGAGACTGCAAACCAGAAAGGCCTTACCTGTGAACTGTTTTGATGTCCTTGGACTTGGCACTGAGTTGAACTTCCCTGGGGAAGGCCTGAGCGGGAGTGTGGAGAACTTTGGCCGTTGTCTAGGGCCCCAGTCTGAGCCGCTGAGCCAGACGGAGCTAATAGCGTTTGGAGGTGGGTCACACGGAACCATTGCCAGTGATCTGCCCCGGCAAGCTCCGCCCTCAGGGTCACAGAGCTAGAAACGGGTGGGAGCTGGTAACCCAGCAACCAAGTAGCCTAAGGGTGGGGTCTGAGCCGCCTTGCAGCCCTAACCCTCAGGGGCAGAGTGAGACTGGTTTTAGCACACTGGGTAAGTGGATACCCACTTCAGCAGTGATTCCAGCGAGAAAGCTGGGAAAGCTTCTGCTCAGCAAGTTTACAAGTTCAAAGTGCCTTTTAAGTGGGCTGAAGAGAGATTTAGGGTGTCTACCTGCTGGGGTTTGAGAAATCAGCAGCCTCCAGTCGTATCAGAACTGTTACTAACATCTCATACCCCAGAAGACCACGTGTTGCCCAGACAATATTCAATAACATATACAAACTGCTTTGTTTTTGGTTGTGTATTTTTTTCTTTTTTTGTTTGTTTGTTTTTTTTTGTTTGTCTATTTTGACGTTGTTGATGTTCTTTTATTTTTTAATTTCAATCTTTTCCATACAGATCCCTTTTTCTTTCTTAATTTTTCTAGTTTAATTATAATTTCCCATCGCTGCCTTTTTTAATAACTAGAACTTCATTTTTGCTAGTGCTTCTACCGCTATCATTTGGTTTTTCACCCAATTTTATCCCCGTAAAGTTTTCTGTTTGCTTGTTTTGGTTTGATTTATAGCATTTTTGTCTTTCCTCTCTACTTGGTGGAGGTGGGGTACTGTGTCTGATCAGGTTAGCAAAGAGCTGCTGACCTCAAGGAAACCACCAAACTGGGCACCCCCAGAAGGTGGGGTTTTTTAAGATTGTGTCAAAGTACCCTACTGTACACCTATATTGCCCTGTCTCCATCTTTCTGTGCCTCTCTTCTTTTTGTCAATATTCCTTATCCCCACCCCCTCTCCTTTCTCTATCTATCTTTTTTTTCTTATCACTCGTTCCTCCTTTCTTTCATCCCTTTTTTGCTCTTCAACCTTCTCACACTTCTGGTCCTGTAACCCTGAGTGCACAGGCACAAGAACTTAAAGAGCAAGAGGAAGTGAAAGGAAAATTAGGGCAAGGAAACAGATAAAAGAAATCACTCATGAGGAAGAATCAGCAGAAAACTCCAGGCAACATGAAGAACCAGTCTAGAACAACCCAACAAAGGGAGCATGAGGTAGCTACTGCAGATGATTCCACCTGAAAAGAAATGTTAGGAATGACAGAAAGGGAATTTACAATACACATGTTGAAAACAATGAAAGAAATGATGGAAACAATGAAGGAAATTGCTAATAAAGTGGAAAATAACCAAAAGGAAATCCAAAAACTGAATCAAATAAGAGATGAACGATATGAAGAATATAAAAAGGATATAGCAGACCTGAAGGAACTGAAACAGTCAATTAGGGAACTTAAAGATGCAATGGAAAGTATCAGCAACAGGTTAGACCACGCAGAAGAAAGAATTTCAGAGGTAGAAGACAAAGTTCTTGAGATAACTCAGACAGTAAAAGAGGCAGAAAAGAAGAGAGAGAAAGCAGAACGTTCACTGTCACAATTATGGGACTTTATGAAGCGTTCCAACATACGAGTTATAGGAATTCCAGAAGGGGAAGAAGAATGCCCCAGAGGAATGGAAGCCATACTAGAGAATATTATAAAAGAAAATTTCCCAAACATCACCAAAGATTCTGACACACTGCTTTCAGAGGGATATCGGACCCCAGGTCGCCTCAACTCTAACCGAGCTTCTCCAAGACACATTGTGATGAACCTCTCCAAAGTCAAGACAAAAGAAAAGATTCTGCAAGCTGCCAGGAGTAAGCGCCAGTTGACCTACAGGGGCAAATCCATCAAAGTGACTGCAGACTTCTCTAATGAAACTTTCCAAGCAAGAAGACAATGGTCATCTACCTTTAATCTACTTAAACAGAACAATTTGCAGCCCAGAATTCTGTACCCTGCTAAGCTAAGCTTCAAAATTGATGGAGAAATCAAATCATTTGCGGATATACAAACATTGAGGAAATTCGCCACAACAAGACCAGCTCTACAGGAAATACTTCAACCTGTTCTGCACACTGACCACCACAATGGATCAGCAGCAAAGTAAGATCTCAGAAATTAAAGGACAGA
The DNA here is from genome assembly GCF_027406575.1 of Nycticebus coucang. Classification (NCBI taxonomy): domain Eukaryota; kingdom Metazoa; phylum Chordata; class Mammalia; order Primates; family Lorisidae; genus Nycticebus; species Nycticebus coucang. The sequence goes on along the minus strand of NC_069794.1, from coordinate 41,573,076 downwards.
ACCAAACCTCCACACTGATGCAAAAGATAAAACTAAGCAATGGACTCTCACAAAATAAGACGAATAGAATACTACCACACTTATCAATTATCTCAATAAATGTTAATGGCTTGAATTTCCCACTGAAGAGACATAGATTGGTTGACTGGATTAAAAAACACAAGCCATCCATTTGCTGTCTGCAAGAAACACACCTGGCTTCAAAAGACAAATTAAAGCTCCGACTCAAGGGTTGGAAGACAATTTTTCAGGCAAATGGAATTCAGAAGAAAAGAGGAGTTGCAATCTTATTTTCAGATACATGTGGATTTAAAGCAACTAAAGTCAAAAAAGACAAAGATGGTCACTTTATATTGGTCAAGGGAAAACTACAACAAGAAGACATTTCAATTCTAAAAATCTATGCACCCAATTTAAATGCTCCCAGATTCTTGAAGCAGACCTTACTCAGTCTGAGCAATATGATATCTGATAATACCATAATATCAAGGGACTTTAACACACCTCTTACAGAGCAGGACAGATCCTCTAAATAGAAATTAAACAAAGATATAAGAGATTTAAATGAGACCCTAGAACAACTGTGCTTGATAGACGCATATAGACCACTCCACCCCAAAGATAAAGAATATACATTTTTCTCATCACCTCATGGAACATTCTCCAAAATTGATCATATCCTGGAACACAAAACAAATATCAACAGAATCAAAAGAATTGAAATTTTACCTTGTATCTTTTCAGACCATAAGGCACTAAAGGTGGAAGTCAACTCTAACAAAAATGCTCAACCCTACCAAAAGGCATGGAAATTAAACAATCTTCTGTTGAATAACAGATGGGTGCAGGAAGAAATAAAACAGGAAATCATTAACTTCCTTTAGCATAACAACAATAAAGACACAAGCTACCAAAACCTGTGGGATACTGCAAAAGCAGTTTTGAGAGGAAAATTCATCGCTTTAGATGCCTACATTCGAAAAACAGAAAGAGAGCACATCAACAATCTCACAAGAGATCTTATGGAATTGGAAAAAGAAGAACAATCGAAGACTAAACTCAGTAGAAGAAAAGAAATATCCAAAAACAAATCAGAAATCAATGAAATTGAAAACAAAAGAATCATTCAGAAAATTAATGAAACAAGGAGTTGGTTTTTTGAAAAAATAAATAAAATAGATAAACCATTGGCCAGACTAACTAGAAATAGAAAAGTAAAATCTCTAGTAACCTCAATCAGAAACGATAAAGGGAAATAACAACGGATCCCACAGAGATACCAGAGATAATCTCTGAATACTACCAGGAACTCTATGCCCAGAAATTTGACAATGTGAAGGAAATGGATCAATATCTGGAATCACACCCTCTCCCTAGACTTAGCCAGGAAGAAATAGAGCTTCTGAACAGACCAATTTCAAGCACTGAGATCAAAGAAACAATAAAAAAGCTTCCAACTAAAAAGTGCCCTGGTCCAGATGGCTTCACTCCAGAATTCTATCAAACCTTCAAGGAAGAGCTTATTCCTGTACTGCAGAAATTATTCCAAAAAACTGAGGAAGAAGGAATCTTCCCCAACACATTCTATGAAGCAAACATCACCCTGATACCAAAACCAGGAAAGGACCCAAACAAAAAGAATTTCAGACCAATCTCACTCATGAATGTAGACGCAAAAATTCTCAACAAAATCCTAGCCAATAGATTACAGCTTATCATCAAAAAAGTCATTCATCATGATCAAGTAGGCTTCATCCCAGGGATGCAAGGCTGGTTTAACATACTCAAGTCCATAAACGTTATCCACCATATTAACAGAGGCAAAAATAAAGATCACATGATCCTCTCAATAGATGCAGAAAAAGCATTTGATAAAATCCAGCATCCTTTTCTAATTAGAACACTGAAGAGTATAGGCATAGGTGGCACATTTCTAAAACTGATTGAAGCTCTCTATGACAAACCCACAGCCAATATTATACTGAATGGAGTAAAACTGAAAGCTTTTCCTCTTAGAACTGGACCAGACAAGGTTGTCCTCTGTCACCTTTACTATTCAACATAGTGCTGGAAGTTCTAGCCAATACTGTTAGGCAAGACAAGTAAATAAAGGGAATCCAAATGGGAACAGAGGAGGTCAAACTCTCCCTCTTTGCTGATGATATGATCTTATACTTAGAGAACCCCAAAGACTCAACCACAAGACTCCTAGAAGTCATCAAAAAATACGGTAATGTTTCAGGATGTAAAATCAATGTCCACAAGTCAGTAGCCTTTGTGTACACCAATAACAGTCAAGAGGAGAAGCTAATTAAGGACACAACTCCCTTCACCATAGTTTCAAAGAAAATGAAATACCTAGGAATATACCTAACGAAGGAGGTGAAGGACCTCTATAAAGAAAACTATGAACTCCTCAGAAAGGAAATAGCAGAGGATATTAACAAATGGAAGAACATACCATGCTCATGGATGGGAAGAATCAACATTGTTAAAATGTCTATACTTCCCAAAGCAATCTACCTATTCAATGCCATTTCTATCAAAGTACCTACATCGTACTTTCAAGATTTGCAAAAAATGATTCTGCGTTTTGTATGGAACCAGAAAAAAAACCCGTATAGCTAAGGCAGTTCTTAGTAACAAAAATAAAGCTGGGGGCATCAGCATACCAGATTTTAGTCTGTACTACAAAGCCATAGTGCTCAAGACAGCATGGTACTGTCACAAAAACAGAGACATAGACACTTGGAATCGAATTGAACACCAAGAAATGAAACTAACATCTTACAACCACCTAATCTTTGATAAACCAAACAAGAACTTACCTTGGGGGAAAGACTCCCTATTCAATAAATGGTGTTGGGAGAACTGGATGTCTACATGTAAAAGACTGAAACTGGACCCACACATTTCCCCACTCACAAAAATTGATTCAAGATGGATAAAGGACTTAAATTTAAGGCATGAAACAATAAAAATCCTACAAGAAAGCATAGGAAAAACACTGGAAGATATTGGCCTGGGGGAAGACTTCATGAAGAAGACTGCCATGGCAATTGCAACAACAACAAAAATAAACAAATGGGACTTCATTAAACTGAAAAGCTTCTGTGCAGCTAAGGAGACAATAACCAAAGCAAAGAGACAACCTCCACAATGGGAAAGGATATTTGCATATTTTCAATCAGACAAAAGCTTGATAACTAGGATCTATAGAGAACTCAAATTAATCCACATGAAAAAAGCCAACAATCCCATATATCAATGGGCAAGAGACATGAATAGAACTTTCTCTAAAGAAGACAGACGAATGGCTAACAAACACATGAAAAAATGTTCATCATCTCTATATATTAGAGAAATGCAAATCAAAACAACCCTGAGATATCATCTAACCCCAGTGAGAATGGCCCACATCACAAAATCTCAAAACTGAAGATGCTGGCATAGATGTGGAGAGAAGGGAACACTTTTACACTGCTGGTGGGACTGCAAACTAGTACAACCTTTCTGGAAGGAAATATGGAGAAACCTCAAAGCACTCAACCTAGACCTCCCATTCAATCCTGCAATCCCATTACTGGGCATCTACCTAGAAGGAAAGAAATCCTTTTATCATAAGGACACTTGTACTAGACTGTTTATTGCAGCTCAATTTACAATCGCCAAAATGTGGAAACAGCCTAAATGCCCACCAACCCAGGAATGGATTAACAAACTGTGGTATATGTATACCATGGAATACAGCCATTAAAAAAAATGGAGACTTTACATCCTTCGTATTAACCTGGATGGAAGTGGAAGACGTTATTCTTAGTAAAGCATCACAAGAATGGATAAGCATGAATCCTATGTACTCAATCTTGATATGAGGACAATTAATGACAATTAAGGTTATGGCGGGGGAAGCAGAAAGAGGGATGGAGGGAGGGGTGTGGGGCCTTAGTGTGTGTCACACTTTATGGGGGCAAGACATGATTGCAAGAGGGACTTTACCCAACAATTGCAATCAGTGTAAACTGGCTTATTGTACCCTCAATGAATCCCCAACAATAAAAAAAAAAAAGAAAAAAAAATACTTCATTGTACACTTTCACCACACATTGTTATTTTTTTTTACCTCCAGAGTTCAGTCTACTCCATGTCAACCCCCATTTCACAGTTATAATCTTCTTTTTATTTTAGGGTGAGGGTCTTACTCTGTTGCCCAGGCTAGTGTGCAGTGGCTCAATCATACATAGCTCACTACAGTTTGGAGCTCCTGGGCTCCACCAATTTTCCTGCCTCAGCCTCCTGAACAGCTGGGACTACAGGCATATGCCACCATGCTTGGCAAATTTTTACAATTTTTTTGTAGAGGGAGATTTCACTATATTGTCCAGGCTTGTCTTGAACTCCTGGCCTTAAGTGATCTGCCCACTTTGGTCCCCCAAAGTTCTGAGATTACAGGAATGTGCCACAGTACCTAGCCCATAGTTATATTCTTCTGATCTTCCATTTTATGACCATAGATTCATACCTTTCTGTTATTTATTATATTATTTCTACTGCAAATATTCCACATCATTTCAGTTTTTTAATTTTTTGATCCCTTGCAACTTTCTAACCATCAGTAAATGTCTCATAATCTGACTTTTCACTTTACCCAGGATTTTGTCCACATCTTTCATTAATATCACTCTTCTGGAAATAACTCCAGACTCATCATGCTTCTCTGTCTCTGTTGTGCTCACGTGGTATAGCCCCAGTGCTAGTTCATCCCAACTTTCTGCATGCTACACACCTGAGAGGTGTGGGTCCAGTTTCAGTCTTCTACAGGTTACCAGCCAGTTCACCCAGCACCATTTGTTAAATAGGGAATCTTTTCCCCACTGAATGTTTTTAATTGGCTTGCAAAGATTAAATAACAGTAAGTAGCTGGATTCATCTCTTGGTTCTCTATTCTGTTGCAGACATCTACTTCTCTGTTTTTGTGCCAGTACCATGCTGTTTTGATCACTATCGATTTGTAGTATAGTCTGAGGTGTGGTAGCGTGATTCCTCCTGCTTTGTTTTTATTTTTGAGTAATGTCTTGGCTATTTGAGTTTTTTTTCTGATTCCATATAAAACGAAGTATTATTTTTTCAAGATCTTTAAAGTATGACAGTGGAGCTTTAATGGGGATTGAGTTGAAATTATATATTGCTTTGGGTAGTATGGACATTTTAACAATGTTTATTTGGGTGAGTTTTTTATGAGAAGGACCCCCCGGGCAATTGAAGCTGCTTCAAAAATACACTATTGGGACTTGATCAAACTAAAAAGCTTCTGCACAGCCAAGAACACAGTAAGTAAAGCAAGCAAACAGCCCTCAGAATGGGAGAAGATATTTGCAGGTTATGTCTCCGACAAAGGTTGAATAACCAGAATCCACAGAGAACTCAAACGCATTAGCAAGAAAAGAACAAGGGATCCCATCGCAGGCTGGGCAAGGGACTTGAAGATTAACTTCTCTGAAGAAGACAGGTGCACGGCCTTCAGACATATGAAAAAATGCTCATCATCTTTAATCATCAGAGAAATGCAAATCAAAACTACTTTGAGATATCATCTAACTCCAGTGAGACTAGCCTATATCACAAAATCCCAAGACCAGAGATGTTGGCGTGGATGTGGAGAAAAGGGAACACTTTTGCACTGCTGGTGGGAATGCAAATTAATACATTCCTTTTGGAAAGAGATATGGAGAACACTTAGAGATCTAAAAATAGATCTGCCATTCAATCCCGTAATCCCCCTACTGGGCATATACCCAGAAGACCAAAAATCACACCATAACAAAGACATTTGTATCAGAATCTTTATTGCAGCCCTATTCATAATTACTAAGTCATGGAAAAAGCCCAAGTGTCCATCGATCCATGAATGGATTAATAAATTGTGGTATATGTACACCATGGAATATTATGCAGCCTTAAAGAAAGATGGAGACTTTACCTCTTTCATGTTTACATGGATGGAACTGGAACATATTCTTCTTAGTAAAGCGTCTAAAGAATGGAAGAAAAAGTACCCAATGTACTCACCCTTATTATGAAACTAATGTAGGACCTTCACATGAAAGCTATAACCCAGTTACAACCTAAGAATAGGGAGAAAGGGGAAAGGGAGGGGAGGGAGGGGGGAAGGAGGGGGGAGGAAGGGGGAAGGAGGGGGATTAATGGGATTACACCTGCGGTGCATCTTACAAGGGTATATGTGAATCCTAGTAAATGTGGAATGTAAAGGTCTTCGCAAAATAACTAAGAAAATGCTACAAAAGCTATGTTAACTAATGTGATGAAAATATGTCAAACGATCTATGAACCAAGTGTATGGTGCTCCACGATCATACTAATGTTCACAGCTATGGTTTAATAAAAAAAATAATAAAAAAATAAAATAAATAAATGTTAGCAGAATATAAATAATGTGCTTGTGTTGGCAATAATTGTTACTAGCTATTTTAAAAATTTGAATTCTGGAAATACCTTTCCCTGGGCCGCATGTTTTGTTTGCTTTAGGTATTTTGCAAATACAATACTATTTATTGGAACAGAGTTTTCTATCTACCCCTGAAATAATTTGACAATAATCAAAAAAAAAAAAAAAAAGTAAGATAAATTACTTTGCTTGGAGTATATCTATAATTCATGTGTGTCTGTTCTCAAGGTTCAATTTCTTCTTGCTTTCTTTTTTTAATTTCACATTAACATGCGGATACAAATATTTACTTTATATTGTTTTCAATTCTGAGGTAAAGTTCAAGTTGTAGTTAAACCTGTCACTCATGAGGTGTGCTGATAACCCTCACATTGTTCACATTAGGTGAAATCCTGCTAAAGAGGGGAGAGATTCCCTCTCCCTTGGTAGAATATATACTTGCGATTTTTTTTTCTTTTTTTTTTTGTGCAGATGCATAGTTGTTTATACATTGGTTTCATAATAGTATTGAGTACATTGGATACTTGTTTACCCCTCTTCTTGAAATACTTTACTGATAAGAATGTGTTCAACTCCATCTAGGAAAACACAAAAGGTGCAAAGTCTCCATCTTTTCTTATAGCTTAATAGTACTTCATGGTATACATATACCACAGCTCATTTATCCATTCATGCGATGATGGGCACTTGGGTTGCTTCCACATCTTGGCAATTATGAATTGAGCTTCAATAAACATTCTGGTGTAAATGTTCTGTGGTAAAATGATTTTTTTTAGTATATACTAACAGATTTAATGCAATCTCCATCATAGCACTTTGAAGAACCTGAGAAAATAATATTTCTTTTCATACAGAACTAGAAAAGAAAACAAAATAGTCATTATTATAAAAAATAAAAACAAATCTAGAGGTTTGTTATCAGACTTTAGGTTATAAGTCTATAGTGATCAAACAATATGGTACTGACATAAAAATAGAGATATAGATCTATGAAATAGAACAGAGAACCTAGAAATGAATCCGTGTCACCATCTGATTTTTGGTGGTGTGGGGTTGGGAAGAGAAGCTCTATTTATGCCAGTGAGGACCCTGAGCACTGCATAGTGTTCTCTTGGGAGTCAGTACAGTTCTGGGTCAGGTCTCAGTACACAAACTCTGCCTAGGAAGCCTTGAAACTTCATTTATTCTTCCACTGGCTCTGGGCAGTGGGGATAATGCTTCTTTAGATTTCTCTGTTCCAAGTACCTCTCTGGATTTCTAATTGCAAGATGCTTTCACACCAGAGTTGATGGGAAAGATTAGTCCCAGATCCGGGTATGGGATTGAGCCTCAGGATCCATTCTCCTCCAGAAATTCCCAGATTCAGATGTACACAAAGATGGAAGCTGGGTGCAGACTGGTGCCATCCTTGGAGAATGGATGTATGTGGCAGTAACTTTGTTGCGCGCATATTCATGGCAGGGTGTATTGACCAATAAAGTCATTTTGGGATGTCCAGTCATAACCCTTTCCCACAAAGGCACCATGGAAAGTTCAGGCACCAGGACCTGGAAGCATAGTGTCTGCCCCCAGTAAGGATTAAAACCGTCATTCTGCACATAGTTGGTGTCTTGCTGGGTTGTGTTTGGACCGACACTAAGATCTGCACTTTCACAAGTGGATCCACAATGGATGCCTCTTTGGTCTTGTTCACTTTAGGGAGTTGGTGACCACCAATCACCTGGATTAAGAGGGTCTGGGCCTTGAAAGAGCTAATGGGACTCTCTGGGTGGAAGGAACTTTGAGCATTATGGAGGAAGTCTGGTTTCAGCACCCAGACACAGCCACCACTCTGGTGGAAGAGCTCATCATAGATAATCCATTTCAAGCCCTGCAGTCTGCATACTCATAGCCACCATCTGTCAGCCTGCATTCCAAAGTTCCTGGAGGTTGTAGTTGGAAGAGTCTGTCCTCAGGCCACTGGGGTACACACGGCTTAATTGCCAGGTATTTTGCTGCCCAAACTCATTGCCTTCTCTTTTTGTCTTTCCTCCATGGGCTCAGCTCCTGGAGCTCAGGCTTCAATTCTGTGTCATTTAGGGTCTCCTAATGAGGCATTTAGGCGACTCCTTTGCCTCTTCTATCATTAAGATCCTCCTCAAGCACATTTAATTTCTTCCCCTTCACCAAGATCTTCCTTCAAAACTCCTTGGGCTAGGGCAGTTGAGTGCGAAGCAGCCCACCCAACATGATGCTGTTCCCCCCAGAACCTTGCGTGTTATATAGTCTGTTGCTGCTCCCAGTTGCAGTGGTTCACCAGGGACAAGATGACTGGGTAGTCTAATGCCAGGAAGGCATACTATGCTACTGTGGCCACAACATCTTTGACTAGGATGCCGTAAGTCAGGGTGTGTCCTGGTAGGGACAGGTTCCCCACTAGGTTTCTCCCACACATCCAACTTCCACACAGTGGCACCCCTGCTTCAGTACCCCATCCAGACTCCTTCAAACTGCATCTCTATGGAACTTTCTCTGTCCCCTGGGACCACACTATCTGATTTTTGATAAATAAAAAAATAATATGCACTGGGGGAAAGAATTCCTATTTAATAAGTGGTGCTGAAAGAACTGATTAGCCACATATAAAAGACTGAACTTGAACCTACTCCTCTGCCATTGACAAAAATTGACTCTCACTGTATACAAGTTTTAAATTTAAGACAGAAAATTCTAGAACAGAGTGTGGGGAAAATGCTTGCCAAAATTGGCCTGGTAAAAGATTTTATGAAAAAGAGCCCCTTGACAATTGCAGTAACACCAAAAATAAATTAATGAGACATGATAAGCTAAGAAGTATTTTCTGTACAGCTAACAGTATTTTCTTTTGCAAAACTTATGTCTATGTCTATTTCCACATTTTGTTTTTTTGATGTTTGAGTTCTTTGTAGATTCTGGATATTAGCCTTTATTTGATGTATAGTTTGCAAATATTGTCTCCTCCTCCTGTACATATTCTCTTTACTCTGTTGAATATTTCCTTTGTTGTTCAGAAATTTTTATTGAATCAGGTTCCTTTTATTCATTGTTGTTTTAGCCGTACTTGGCTATAGGGTCTTAGTGATGCATTCTTTGCCTAGGTTCATTTCCAGAAGAATTTTTAAGCATTCGGTAAAATCCAGTACACTTCCATGTTAAAAATCCTCAATAATTTTGGCATAGAAAGAACATACTTAAAATTATAAAGCCATGTATGACAAATTCACACCCAATATCATACTGAATGGGGAAAAGTTGAAAGCATTTCCCTGAGAATGGGAACAAGGCAAGGGTGCCCTCTGTCACCACTTCTATTCAAAATGGTGCAGAAAGTCTTAGCCAGTCCAGTCAGGCAAGAAAAATAAAGAGTATCCAAAAAAGAACAGGGGAGTTCAAACTATCACTGTTTGTTAATGATATGTTCCTGTAAGTAAAACAAACAACAACAAAAAAAACCTTAATGATTCTGAATGAATACTCCGAGAATTGATAAATAAATTTAGCAATGTCTCAAGTTATAAAGTCAAGACATGTAAATTAGTAGCATTTCTATATACTATTGTAATCATAGTCAAATTAAAAATCATATCAAGGACTCAATACCACTTACCAGCTATGAAACAAAGAAGATACCTTGAAGTAAACTTAACCAAGGATGTGAAAGAACATTATAAGGAAACTACTGATGAAAGAAATTATAGACGACACAAATGGAAAAACATTTCATACTCTTGGGTGGGTAGAATCAACACCCTTAACATGTCCATGTTTCAATGTGATGTACAAATTCAAGTCCCATCAAAATACTGATGTCATATTTCACAGATATAGAATATTTAATCCTTAGCTTCATTTAGAACCAAAAAGAGCCCAATAACAAAGGCAATCTTAAACAAAGTGAACAAATATGGAGGCATCCCATTATCTGACTCCACATTATATTACAAGATTCTAGAAAAAGAAAGCAGCAGGGAAATGTTTTAAAGTAATGAAACAGACCAGTGAAACAGAAGGAAGAATCAGAAATAAAACCAACTACCTACAACCAACTGGTCTTCAACAAGAAGACAACAACATACACTAGGGAAAGGTAGTCCCAAATTTCACAAATAGCACAAATATCTGGTAGTCCTATTCAATAAATGGGGCTGAGGAACCTGGATAGCAATACATAAAAGAATGAAACAGGACCCCCATCACTTGCCAAATACAAACATTAATTCAAGATTAATCAAAAACTTAAATGTTAAACTTAAACCATAAAAATTCTAGAGGAAATATTTTCTTATTAAAAAAATAGACCATTAGAGTGTAGTGTAGGGCAGAGAAAGCTTGGATTCGAAAATTGGATTCGTCAATATGAACAGTTTAATAATGATACTGCATGACCATGCTTAACTTTAAGCACTTAGCTTTCTGATAATCGTTAAAATAATCAAAATATGTGGTATGAAGAAATTCACCCTCAATATCTTTGGCAAAGGAAGTAGGGGAGGAGGGTGGAATGCAACCATTCTGACCTGTGGTTCATAATGGTGTATCAGCCAAAAAGCAGATGAATGTTTCCTCTGAGGGCTCTTATTTTACCTCTGTGATGCTTCTCTCAGCTGAATGTGTTGGGGAATCTGGGAGAAACTTTCTCTTGGAAAAGGAGACTCTTTTCTACGAAATGGTGTCATAGTGGCTGATAATGCTACCATAATTGCCTTATCCATATTTATAATGTTCTCTTTTCTTGTGTTCAGTGTGTGGCCATAAGATGATGTGGAAAATATAAATGAACTTAATGAGATACACATTGAGTTATAAAAAAATAATCATATCTAAGTACTTATGTGTCTCTGTATTTGACCATTAATCTTTTTTGAAAAATAAAGTCAACTTCTGGTAGATAATGCCATTAAATATTTCCATCAAAGTATAAATTATGAAATTTAACTCTTTTTAAGTTTTATAATTTGTGTTTTTAAAACTCAAATGCTCTGCTTTGATGAAATGCATGATATTCTTAGAGAATGATTTAGCTTTCATCACCCAATGTTTTCTGTTTAATTGAAATACCCTAAAAGTTAAGTTGCAAGGTAATAAAAATTAATTATATATATGTGTGTGTGTGTGTATGTGTGTGTGTTTGTGTGTATATATATATATACGTCTGTGTCTGTACATACTTGTGTGCATACACAGTTAGCTGACATATGTAAATCACATAGATGGATACCTGATGTGGACTAAGTGCTATGGAGATCTTGCTATTATTATTGTTGTTGCTGCTGCCATTACTGTTATTATTTAATATTAAACTGATTTCTAGATATTTAATAGAAGTTGCACAAATATCTGCTCATTGTTTTTAAGTGTCAATTGAAAGAAAATTGGAAGACATAATTTTTAACTATCAGATAAGTTTATTGGACCCTAGAAATTATTATGAAAGTGTAGCAGCCTGTATCACCTATGACTAGGAGGAGTGAGAGTTATAAGAAATACCTGTATAGCTCAATAATGGAACACCTTGGTGGAAGGGGCATGGAGAGGGATTTAGCTCTCCTAACAAGCATGAGAGCTCGCGAGATGAGAGCAGTGATGAATTGGCAGTCTCTACACCTGTGGTGTTGAGCGGCATGAGATCAGCCTTATATTAGGCTGGAGGAGAAGGCAGTTGGGAGCATGCACATTCTATCACAGACTCGCTTACTCTGACTCTGTCTCCTCTCCTGCCTGCAGAACGCCAGTGCGGCGTCACTCTGCGGAAGATTACCAAGCTCTGCTAAAGACTAAGATCTTTCTAAGAAGACTGCTTTACTCTCTCTAAGACACTCTCTCTCCAGCTAAAGTAGATAGCCCTTAGGCACCTAAGAGAAACTATACCAGTGCAAGGTAACTGAGTGGTCCATGTCCAGAATTTAGTTAAGCCAGGCCCGAGACCTGGCCAGTCCTGGGTCCTGACAAGTGGTGTCAGGAATGAGATGTGACATGAAAGTATTATAAACCAAACATTAGTATAATACACAGTATCACCTTCAAATTGACTACCTCCCTACATTGACTACCTCCTTACATTGACCTCATTTTCATATGCATATACCACAGGTACATATCAGTATAGTAGGCCTAATTCCTTATGTTAACCATCTCCATATATTGATCAATTTGTTAAAGTCTCTTGGATGGTCAACTTACAGAGGTTTTACTCTGTGTGTGTGTGTGTGTGTGTATAAATCTTTTTACTTGATGCATAAAAGTGACATAAAGCTCTCAGAGAAGATATTGCACATAGTTATTTCTTGGTTAAATTTTTTTTGTTTAAAGTGTATTTAAATAATTGAGGTATTAAATAGGGCTTAAAAAAAGAAAAAGTTTAAAAAACTAGATAAATGATTAAAAGTTACTCTTTTTATGTTTCTTGACACAAATAGAACTGCTCTGTGCAGTAGTAGTCTATTGAGAGTAAAGAGCTCTGACATAGGCATAATACTCTCTTCATAGATTTGTTAGTCTGTACTGTGTGGAATTGTCTGCACCTGTCTCCTGTAAAGTTTATGCTGTCCTAGGAAATAGCACATTAGTTCAGAAGCATGTAGGGTAGCTTAGACAGTGAAAGCAGTTGAGCAGAAGGTGTGCCGTAACATGGTAATAATAAAATTTACTAATTAGAATATATGAACATTGATGTGTCTGACCAAAAGGTTAAGTAGCAGATTGTGTGGCTTCAAACTGACCACCTGGCAACCGAAAGCCTGCCTTTCAGATGCACATTTCTTCAGAGAAAAAGTTAGATTTGAAAAATACTTTGAAAGTGCGTATGGGAAGGAAGATGATCAGGGAACTTGTCTAAAAGGTACTTTTATATTACGTTTGACTTAAGTTAGAAAAACTTCAATTACTTATATCAGAGAATAGAGGACTAATCATGAAGATATTATGAACAAGGATATACCATAATAAGCATCTTTCCTGCTGGGAAACAAGACGAAAAGAAACAAAACTCCTTACAATATCACTGATATGAAGAAAGTGAGGGAATGTGTTCTTGTTCTTCCTTTTTTTTTATTTTTTTAATTCTGTGTTCAAATCTCAAGATCTCAGAATTTTAATTACCATCCTTTCACATCTCTCTGACCCTGCAATTAGGATGTTCTTAATCTATCTTCCAGACTTTTTCAATGTTTCAAAGCTTGTAGTTACTTAAAAAAAATAAATAAGAACGGTCCTTCCTATGACCAAAAACTCCCTTCTTCCTACCACACACACACATACATCATAACAGGTTGATAATTTTAACAAACTTTTGATATTTGAAATGAGCAAGAAAAAGACTTGTCATCTCAGGTAGCAGAAGATAACCTGGCAGAAGTATAGAAAGGAAAAGTTTCCTTTTGTATAATTTTTAAAAGCGAGGCTTCCTTGAAGTATTAGCACTTTTTATACTTCCTTTTACATATTTTGACAAAGATGCATAAATACATCATCACATTCAATCAAATGCAATACATAAAAAAGGAAGCATAGGATATTAACTAATATTTTAGCTATACATATGTGCAAATAAAACCTATCACTATCTATTTTCATCTACTAGTGATCCTAATGTTGCACTTTGTGATAACACTGTCTCATATTCAGATAATATTTTCTTTAACAGTTGTAATGATAATTTCTCTAGGCAGAATATTGTCTACACTGCTAATGGAACATAAAACTTCAGAGCATTTGTTTTTAAAAGGATTGGCAATAGGGCGGCCCCTGTGGCTCAGCGTGTAGGGCGCCGGTCCCATATGCCAGAGGTGGTGGGTTCAAACCCAGCCCTGGCCAAATTAAAAAAAAAAAAAAAAAAGGATTGGCAATAATATGTTGAAACAGATTATTCTAAAGATGAAGTCATAAAACATATTAAGCCATGTAAAATACTGACTGAAAATAGAGCAAATTTGTGCATAAAATATTAAATTCAACATAAATTCATCATTTAGCATTTTAAAACATTAAATCATAAATTAAAGACTAGTTTAAATTCCATATAGATTTTAACATTGTAGCTTAGAATAAAAAGGAATCTTGAATTTGTGTAGAAACCATTTACTTTTCTACTGACAATTTATTTTTGCATTATACAATATTAATTGAAGGAATACCTTAAATATTGTGAATATAGACATCTCTTTAAAATTGCAAAAATCACAATTGAAAGGAAAGATAAATGTAATTATGTGACTTTTTGTGTATTTTTCTTAAAAGACATTTTGTATTTCTACATACAAAGATGGACATAGAGTACATTGAAAATAGGACACTATCTACATAGCAATTAGATTGTATATATTTAACTTTTGTACATGAACTCTGTTAGCAAGTCTCCTAAAATTTGTAAATGTAATTCTTATTTGTAGAACAAAATATTATATGACAATACATAGGTGCTCTACAATGGCCTAGGTACCATAAAAAATATTTTTGTTAATTTGCCTGACTATAATTAGTCTTGAGATATAGGAAAACTTAGAACATGTCCCTAGTCCTCAAATTCTTCTTCAGCATAATATAGAGATCACTGGAAAGATTATGGGGCATAATCAAATTTTGAAATTCGAACTTACTATAATTTTATGTGAGCAATAACTAGTTCCAGTATTTAAAAAAAAAAAAAACAAAACTAGTTTTGGGCCTAGACCTTTAAAAAATTTGGTAAAATACTCAGGTTTTTTTTTAATAATCATGTTAACAGTAACCTTAAAGACCAGTGTTTCAGATGACATAACAAGATGGAGAAGGGATGCCTAACATGCCTCAATCAAACTTTAAGCAAGAAATAAATCTTAATTGTGTTAATCAGAAAAAAAATAATATAAAATTTGAAAATTTTTGCCAGTATCAGTGTTCCTAAGGTCCTTATATGTGGCTTCTTTTATCTTGGTTTGGCATTAGACTGAGGAGCTTAGGTCATTATACATTTTTGCAAAACAACATTGACTGAAGTTGTCAATTTAGTCTCAGTGGTCTGAGCTGACAATATCAAAAGTATCTTGTCACTTAATAAGGTATAATGATAAAAGAAGTGGCCAGTAGAAAAGTTAATGAATACTCACTCTGGAAAAGACATATAAAATTTTCTGAACAGTCCTTTACACAGATATGCATGCAAATATATACAGAAACACCCACATTGTTTTATAACTAGAACATGGACTAGAGTGCTATTAAATTATTACTATATCCTATGATATATAATATAAAATTTAAAAGTATGGTTATTGGAATACTGATGTGAATACTTTTGGTCTAGATAGCTTTGAATTTGCTTCTCTGAGTTTTTGATACCTCATTTATAAATAATAGAGGGGAAGGTCTTAAGAGATTCTGATAGTGCATTCAGTACACTGTTCCTGTAATTGTTTTTATTGTATTTTATCTGTTTGGTAATTTTATTTCCTTATATATAAATAATATAGACTCACTCGTGTGTGTGTGTGTGTGTGTGTGTGTGTGTTGAGGGAGGAGAGGTAGATCTCCCTTTAAATGGCCTGTGCCAGCAGAAACTCATGCAAGTAAAAATCATGTACTTGTTTTTGGGCGCGTCTGTGGTTTATATATTACTAAGGATTTCCAAAAGTTTATGGAAAATGTGTATTATATAAAAAAAAAAAAACTATGCATGGATTTCAAAGTTTTAGGGCAGAAAAAATAAACTTATAATAACTTGTTATAGCATATCTGAACAGAATGTAGTTTGAGGCACTAAGAAGGATTAGATACCCTATCAAAGCAACATGAATTCTGTTAAAATTGAAATAAGAACAAACATCAAATTTATGGTGAAGTTTGGATGGAAAAATGGTGGAACCATTGATGCTTTATACAAAGTTTTTTTTGGGACAATGTCTCAAAGAAATCAGCAGTTTACAAATGGATAATTCATTTTAAGGAAAAATGACATGATGTTGAAGATGAAGCTTGCAGAAGCAGATCATCCACATCAATTTACCAGAAAAAAAAAACTATTCATTTTCATGCCTTAATTGAATGTAGACAACACCACAGACATCTCAGTTTATTCACACAATTCTGTCTGAAAATTTAAAGTTGAATACATTTCCATTTGATAGGTGTCAAACCTGTTGTGCTCTGATTAACTACAGACAAGAGCAGACTTTCAGTAGAAATTTTAAATAAGTGGGGTCATGTCCTTGAATCATTTTTCTGTAACCAGAGATGAAACATGGCTTGACCAGTTTGATTCTGAACACGGAACACAATCAAAAAGATGGCCACAAATAGGTGAACGTGGTGCAATCACTGCAAAAGTGGATCAGACAAGAAGCACCTGGCTCCAGTTGTTCTACTTGCTAGCCCCTGTTCTTTTAGGTACTTACCATGACTTTTACTGAAGATTTCACAGTTGGTATACATTTCCTTCCATCTATTCTGCCATTATCATTGAAATAGCCACTCTACCTAGATGTTTCCTTTCAGTACTCTAATTTTTTTTTGTCCATCAAGACCTTGCCTTGGGAGCCACTCAGTGATCTACTTCCACAGTCAAACACTAGAAAAACCTGATATCTGCAAGCTTTTCACAAATTGACTTCCAAGTATCTGGCATTTATAAGGCTATATTTTCACTTTTGAACTAGATCACTGGAGAACCTCAGTTTAAAATTTTTCATTTGTATGAGAACTTCAAATTCATTGTATTTACCATCTGTCTCTTTGCCTCCCTCATTTTATTATCTCCTTCATTAACCATCATTCTAATCACTCATTTACATATGTAATCACTTACCTATGGTTTACTCTTGGTCAAATATTTTGGGCAAAATACTAACAATAATTAAGACCTACTTTGCTACGTTTTATTTTTCTGTTCCCAAGTAGTTGTAGCAGGTGAAAAACACACAACATTTTGTAAACCTCAGGTAAAATCGTAATCCTGTCAATTCTGTTTTTACATTTCCTTATCATTATTCTGCCCTAGACTCCAATATTCATATATTTTATTTTTTATTGTTTGGGATTCATAGATAGTACTGAGAATTAGGTTACACTGATTGCATTTGTAAGATAAAGTCCCTCTTATAATTGTGTCCCACCCCCAAGAGGTCAAGAGGTGAGCCATACACTGTCACTTCCTGTCCCTCTCCTTCCTCCCCCTCCCTACTTGCTCATTACCCTACCTGACCCTTGTATTAGCTCATCTACTGCCTTCCTATTAGAATAGAGTACATTGGATTCTTGCTTCTCCATTCTTGTAATGCTTCACTAAGTAGTATGTGTTCTGAAATTATACTTCTTTTCCTGGTACACATTTTCACTGGTTGCTTTTTTCCCTGCAACTTTCTAGAGAAACAAACTGCCTTCTGTTAGATTGACTCTAAAACTATGGGATTTTCCTTTACATCTTCTCATGTCAAAATAAAGGCTTGGTTCTCATACTTCTCTGCTTTGTTTATACTCAGTTTCCAGTTAATGTCATTTACACATAAATATTTAAACATCATTTATTTGGTAATGACTCCAAAATGTATTTCTCCAGCCTCAACCATTACCCTAAGTTCCTAAATGTAAAACAAGTTAATGTGTCCAAAGACAGTAGTTTACTTCTTCCCATATCTGCTTCTGCCCCACCAACCTTTACTTCATTTTCTCAACTTGGTTATTTTTAATTTTATTCACACAGTTCTCATGCCTCTATCTATGAAATTATTCTATACTCTCTTAATCTCTTTCTCTCACATATATGTTTAATTCATTAGGAAATTTTATTGCTTTTTATTAACTGTAGATCCAGAATCTGATGATTTCTCACCCTATTTTTGTCACAACTTTCTTAGTTCCAAGAAACATCCTCTCTCTCTAGATTACAATCATTTTATCTGCTATTCTTGAATCCACTCTTGTCTTTTTGTAGACTTACTTTTCCATACAGAAACTAGTGTATCTCTTCTAAAATTTTCCCAACATTTACATCTCAGAATAAAATCCAATATCTTTACCAAAATTTGGAAATCCCTAATTGATCTCACTATATATATTTTTAGAATCATCCACTCACTTTGTTCTAACCACTATGCCTCCTCCCCTCACTTTTCTTGGGAAAGGTCAAACATGTACCTCAAATATCACTATGAAACCTCCAATTACTGCTATTTCTTTGTTGATTGTTCCAGCAGTTATCAGCTGGTACATACCCTCACTCAGATATCTGTTCAGAGGTAATTTACCTCATTAGAAGTAACAGAAATTGACATCTAAAAATATTTCAAGGGTAGAATGATGAACTGAGCATCTAAGACAGAAATCCGTAGTGTGAAGTTGTATGAAAATATCAAAATGATTTTATCAAACATATTTTTAATTAAATTGTGGTATTCTGGTTTTCCTCAAAACTTTTTTCTTAAAATTTCCCATGATCATTGAGAAAGAGATTAAACATACTCATTCAAATGAAAACACACTTAACCTCATTTATTTTGGAGGGACAATTAATTATGTCTACAAAGGGGGTAAAATGCCAAGAATATTTCTAATAAAAAGGGAAAGCAAAAATAATAAGATCATCTTGTTACAGCATTATTCAAAATAATACTGTTGTCAATAGCACTTATGAAGGGCTGTATTTTGAAGAACTGTTTGGAGGAGT
The DNA here is from genome assembly GCF_027406575.1 of Nycticebus coucang. NCBI lineage: Eukaryota > Metazoa > Chordata > Mammalia > Primates > Lorisidae > Nycticebus > Nycticebus coucang. Next base: position 41,553,958 of record NC_069794.1, on the reverse strand, counting down.
TTTCCTTGTCAGTCTTCAAAGGTTTTAAATAGTGACACTGTATACCTTTTGTAAAATGGTTTCATAGTCTTAATAAAGCAACATGGTAGGAAATAGTTTTTCTATAAAACCTCTTTAATTTTTTTCACTCTATTTTTACTAGATCCAGTCATCATATTTTATCTTCACAAATAAACATTTAATATTACAATTTTGATGGTGTTTTACATATCTGCTAAAAGTCCCACATCTACTTTCTCCTATAATTAAAACATTTCTCCTCTATCACATGACCATTTGAGTTTACTCTACCTCAGGGGTAGAAGATGTGAGCTTAACACTTTAGTTGTATTATTTTTTCTTTAGTACAAGTTCTTTTTTATGTTTTATTATTATCCCACATTGAATTAAGCCTAATTGCCTATTGTTTATCAGGTATTTTGGAACATTTTTCCAAAATGAAGGACTGGTCTGAATTGCAGGCACATCCTACAATTACTGAAAAATTTTAAAGCTAAGTAAGACATAATGGCCCAAAGGAAAGAACTCAAAGAGCTAATATTAAAGGAACAGGTTGATCTGTATTTTCTGGAAAGGAGCAGGCAAAGAAATACAGCAGAAGATTTTGGTATTAACAAGATCACAATTAGCAATATCCAAAAACACAAATCTGAGTACGTGGTCAGATATGCTAAGGATATGAAATGCAACTCCAACTATGAGATATGCCTCAAATATAAGATATGTCTTTATTTATGGGATATGGTAGAAGCTCACCTTAGAAATGTCCTTAACTAGATATTCTTCTACTCTAAAACTCACTTACCTCCTAAGTGCAAATGAACTGTCATATATGTATCTTTTCAATTTTTTTCTTGTTATATTAAAATCACAATAACTTGCAATAAAATAAAATTTTCTCATGATTATTGTGCAGCCCACATGCTAGAATGATTACCAATGTATCACATCCCTGAGTAAGAGTGAAACCTGTGAATTGCTTCTAATGAAAAACATATGGGAAAGAAGATGGGCTGTTCCCTCCCAACCAGATTACATTATATTAATATAAAACTCATGATTAGCAGACTGGAGGGAGAGCGACACCCTTGCTGACTTTAAAGTAGCATGCTAACATTTGTAAGAGGGCCTGTGAGAAGACTGCATGACTATGAACTGCAGGGGGCTCAAGAAAGTAAGAGTGGCTCCCACATATTCAGCATAAAATTACCCTAGAGTTACAAAGGGATAAATTATTCCAACTACTTCAATGATATTGGAAACTGATTCTTTCCAATCAGTCCTCCAGATAAGAATCCAGCATAGCCAGCATCTTGATTGAAGCATTGTGAGCCTTTAATCCAAATAATATATTAATTACCAGACTACACTGGCAAAAGAGCTGGACACGAAATGGCTAAAATTCTTTTATCTCATGGTACCTACATGGTAACAAAGGTAAGTTGGCTTAATTCCCTATGTGTGTGGTAATTTGTTGCAATGAATTAGAAAATTATACTATTATTTTTTACAATACAATTTTAAATACTATTTTTACAATGATATCAACTTATTTTATATAATTGTGAATTCTTCATTGCATCCTGCCATTTTTCTACAATTCACTGTATTTTATCAGAGAACACAAACATTAAGCAATACTATTACTTTGCATTAGCCTACGCACTAAGAAAAAAGTTTCTTACCAAAAGGTATAAAATATGGATACAAAGTACATAACAACTCTATATCTTATATATATTTTGAGATAGAAAATAAAGAAAAATCATATTTGTTTAAAAGAAGAAGCACTTTCCTATAGTCGATTTTTTGGAACATGATTCCTTCTGTGATGTAGACACTAATCAAATGCATTTGAGAATAAGGAAGCACAGCACGAACTTACAACCCTTCATGCTCAGAAATAATGTATTGCCAAGCACAAAGGGAAGATTTAAGCTCATTCAAATTATTCTTTACTTATTAAATATAGACTGCATAAATTTCTCTAGAAATTTTCACCACTTGAACAAAGGTGTACTAACCATTTCAACTAGAACATTGTTAACCTTTTTTTAGGCCATGAACTTAAAGTGTATAAAAATTCAGCCATCTTTTTTTTCCCCCCACTGGGGATAGCTGGAGGATAATTTTCTAGAAGTACAGATATAGTGGTCTCCCTTTAAATGTAATTGTATCAGAACAAGCTCCTTACTATCTTTCTGCTCCTGCCGCTGTTGTGATAGTCAGCGCTGGGCCTAATCTTATTGTTAATGTCAAAGACCAAACATGACAGCCCCAGACAAGATAGGCTCCAGTGAATGACAGAGTAATCAGTCTGGCAAAGAACTGGCTCATCCATAACGGATCAGACTCTGCAAAGTCACTATCGGTGTGTTCACATGTTTGCTTCTTTTCTCATTTTGATGGCAGCTTAGATCATTTAACATCATATCCTTGTGTCAAAGATTATTTGAAATTCATGTTATTCTAATACTCTAAAGTAAACTGGATAAAAATGTTGTAAAAGTCAGTTGTATCAATATATAAAATTCACAATATCTGAGCACATTCTGTGAAAATTATTATAAAATATGATCTTTCACATTTTCAAAAATTACCCATCTTACAGTCAATTGTCTAAAATGCAATAGTCAACAGTTTCTAGTCAGGCTATAAAGATGTGTAGACTTTATGTTTTTATGTTTTCTATTCTATTTGCTAATGATGTTTATTTTAAGTATTTAATTAAATTCATATTTTGTACTCTAAAAGACAGATGTACATTAGCCAATGTAGTATATTCTATATGCTTAAACATTTTTAAGAAAATGAAGAAAATCATGTGCTAATATTTTATTTCTGTGAAATATTTTATCATATAGCCTTTAAAGAGTATAACAACAGTTAAATTCCTTTTAAGGAAAATATGACATTCAAGCATTAGTATTAGGTATTTTCTAAGTTTCTCATACCATGCTTTTTGAAAAAGATACTGTATCTTCTATTAATAAATTTCACTCTATGTGTGTATGTGTATCCCAGTTCTGCAATAGATACTTTGTAATATTTAGCCTAACATCAATTTATTAGGACAAGAAAAACATGAATGAATACAGTTACTTAACAGCTCAAATTAAAAGCATGGGTGATAATATAAATGCAGTATTAAAGAAACTATGAATAGCTCAGTTAGGTGTTATAGAAAAAAAGATGTTGTTTTGATACACATATGATAAATTTTCAAAATAAGTGGAAAATTGTAGTATTTGGGGACTATATGCAAGTAAAAAAAATCAACAATAAAAAAATGAGAAAATAACTTTCATTTTAATCTTGAGAAAGTAATGTTATTATATGTATGCTGATTTACATTCTGATGCTCTTTTAATAATCAGACCAGAATTTTTAATTACATAAATTTCCTGTGACTACATGATGAGCTAGTGGAATAATGCAATGTGAATTTATATCAAAATATGTCTTATTTAATAATTAATATTTTATATAAATTTTTAAATAATATTTTATATACATTTTATATAACATCAAATTTATATAATTTTGGTTCCCTAAAATAACATTATAGTATTGTTGCTATTATATACACTTGAAATTCAAAGTACACATTTATTTTTAAATTCTATTTTATGATTACTAACTTTAATTAATAACAAGAAATACTCCAAGCAATGTTCCTGCAACATTTAGTTTTTTGTTTACTTTGAAAGGAGTTTTTTTTTTTTTTTTTTGAGACAAAGTCTCATTATGTGGCCCATTGGTAAAGTGCTGTGGCATCACAGCTCACAGCAACATCAAACTCTTGAGCTCCAGTGATTCTCTTGCCTCAGCCTCCCAAGTAGATGAAACCAGACACCCACCACAATGCCCAGCTATTTTTTTGTTGCAGTTGTCATTGTTGTTTAGCTGGCCCAGGCTGGGTTTGAACCCATCAGCCTTGTTGCATGTGGCCTGCATAGTAACCTTTGTCCTATGGCATGGAGCCAAAAGGAGCTATTTTATTGACAAAGAATAGAGAATGCTAGCTGTCCTTTACTTCCAATAAAGTCTCAAATCCTATTATTGAGGTGCTCCACCCTCGTGATCTAATTACTTCTTAAAGACTTCATCTTCTAATCTCAATCTATTGGGGTTATGATTTCAATAGAGAAATTTTGGGAGAATACATATACGCAGTCCAAAATATGTGGTAAATTCACACTTGCAAAAACATGACAGTTAAAGAGCAGTGGAGACAATGGACAGCCTTGTCTTGTTCCTGATCTGAGTGGAAATGATTTCAACTTAACTTCATTTAATACGAAATTGGCTGTGGGTTTGCTGTAGATGGCCTCTATCAGTTTAAAAAATGTCCCTTCTATACCAATTTTCTTAAGTGTTCTGATCATGAAGGGATGCTGGATATTATCAAAAGCTTTTTCTGCATCAATTGAGAGAATCATATGGTCTTTGTTTTTTAATTTATTTATGTGCTGAATTATATTTATAGATTTACGTATTTTGAATGAGCCTTGAGACCCTGGGTTAAAACCGAATTGGTCATGATGTATAATTTGTTTGATGTGTTGCTGAATTATGTTTGTCAGGATCTTATTGAGTATTTTTGCATCACTATTCACTAGTGATATTGGTCTATAATTTTCTTTTCTTGTTGGGTCTTTCCCTGGTTTAGAGATCAAGGTAATGTTTGCTTTGTAGAATGTGTTGGATAGTATTCCTTCCTTTTCTATATTTTGGAAGATGTTTAGTAATATGGGTACTAGTTCTTCTTTAAAGGTTTGGTAGAATTCTGACGTGAAGCCACCTGATCCTGGGCTTTTCTTTTTAGGGAGGTTTTGTACAATTTATGCTAATTCAGAACTTGATGTGGGCCTGTTCAACATTTCCACTTGATTCTGGTTTTCTTGGAAGGTGATGTGCTTCCAAGTATTTGTCAATTTCCTTCAGATTTTCATATTTCTGAGAATAAATTTTCTTGTAATATTCATTAAGGATTTTTTGAATTTCTGAGGAGTCTGTTGTTATTTTGTCTTTGTTGTTTCTGATTGATGAGATTAGAGATTTTACTCTTTTGTTCCTGATTAGGTTGGCCAAAGGTTTATCTATTTTATTGACCTTTTCAAAAAAACAACTTTTTGATTTATTGATCTGTTGTATTATTCTTTTGTTTTCAATTTCATTTAATTCTGCTCTAATTTTGGTTATTTCTTTTCTTCTACTTGGTTTGGGGTTGGAATGTTCCTCCTTTTCCAGTTGCTTGAGATGTCCCATTAAGTTGTTGACTTCCTCACTTTCAGTTCTCTTGAGGAAGGCTTGCAGTGCTATAAATTTCCCTCTTAGGACTGCCTTTGCGTTATCCCAGAGATTCCGATAATTCCTGTCTTCATTGTTGTTTTGTTCCAAAAATTTGGCAATTTCCTTCTTGATCTCATCTCTGACCCAGCTATCATTCAGCATAAGGTTATTTAACTTCCATGTTTTTGTATGAGTATTCAGATTCCTGTTGTTATTCAGCTCAACTTTTTATTCCATGGTGGTCCGAGAAAATGCAGGGAATAATTTGTATTCCTTTAAATTTACTGAGGTTAGACTTGTGACCTAAGATGTGATCAATTTTGGAGTAAGTTCTATGGGCTGATGAGAAGTATGTGTATTCAGTTTTGTTGGGATGAAATGTTCTGTAGATGTCTGCTAGATCCAAATGTTGGATGGTTAGGTTTAAATCTAAAATTTCTTTGCTCAGCTTCTTATTGGAGGATCTATCCAACACTGCCAAAGGAGTGTTGAAATATCTGACTATTATAGAGCTGGAGGAAACAAGTTGCTCATGTTTGTTAGAGTTTCTCTTATAAATTGAGGTGCATTCTGGTTGGGTGCATAGATATTAATAATTGAAATCTCATCATATTGAGTATTACCCTTAACAAATATGAAGTGACCATTCTTATCCTACCTTACTTTTGTTGGGTTAAAACCTATTGTGTCTGCAAACAGAATTGTAGCACCTGCTTTTTTCTGATTACCATTTGCCTGAAATATGGATGACCATCCTTTCACCCTGAGCCTTTATTTATCTTTTAAAGTAAAATGTGACTCTTGTATGCAGAATATATCTGGCCTGAGTTTTTGTATCCAGTCAGCTAACCTGTGCCTATTTAGAGGACAGTTTAAGCCATTCAAATTAATGGACAATATTTATAAGTCTGATAAAATTTTGGGTATCGAGTTTTTTGAAAGTCCAGTGGACATTTTTAATCCTTTTACCACTGTGGAAGTTGGAATTTGATCAAAAGTTTCTGATTGAGATTACTTTTGTGGTAGAGGATTGGGCTGGTCATTATGGAGGATAGGTCTGAGAATATTCTGAAGAGCTGGTTTGGTTATGGCAAGTTTCTTCAACATATGAATTAAATACCGTAATGAAAGTATTTAATTTCTCCATCATAAATGAAACTCAGTTTAGCTGGATACAGGATCCAGAGTTGAATGTTATTTTGCTTTAGGAGATTAAAAGTCGATGACCAACCTCTTCTGGTTTGAAAAGTTTCAGCAGAGAGATCTGCAGTCATTCTAATATTCTTCCCTTTGTAGGTAATAAATTTCTTGCATCTGGCTGCTTTCAGAATTTTCTCCTTCATATTAACTTTAGTGAAGTTAATTATGATATGCCTGGGGGATTTCTTATTCGGATTCAGTCATGCTGGGGTTCTGAAACTGTCTGCTATCTGAATTTCAGAATCTCTTGGCTTGTTTGGAAAATTCTCTTTCATAATTTCATGCAGAAGAGCCTCTGTGCCTTGTAAGGTCACTTCATCACTTTTAAGGATTCCAATGAGGTAGATATTAGCCTTCTTTAAATTATCTCAGCGCTCTCTGAGAGAATGATCCATTTTTGCTCTCCTTTTCTCTTCCTCTTGGAAAGTTTGGGAGCATTCAAAGGTTTTGTCTTCAATGTCAGAAATCCTTTCTTCTGCTTGCTCCACTCTGTTACAGAGGGATTCTACTGTGTTTTTCAGATCTTTGAGGGCTGCAAATTCTTGCTTCAGTGCATCAAAATCTTTGGTCGTTTGGTCTTAAAATTTGTTAAATTCTTGAGACAACTTTCAAATTTCTCCTTAAATTTCTAATTCTGACTTTTGAATTGCTCCTCAAATTTCTAATTCCAAATATTCCTCCATTCTATCAATCTTGTTTGCAATCCAAATTCTGAATTTGATTTCTGACATCTCGGCCAGCTGTTTATGAATTGGATCTTCAGTTACATCGGCCATATCTTTCCTTGTGGGGGTTGATCTATTCTGGTTACTCATGTTACCAGAGGTTTTGTGCTGATTCTGCCCCATGATTATTTTACAAAATTTGATTTTTCCCTTGGAGCTTTGTCAAGGACCTGTACAGTTCTATGGCCTTAGATACTGGGGACCTGTTTGGTGTAGTGGGGCTAAGTGTTCCGTCGTGTTTTCAGTTGGTCTCTGTTTGACCCTAGTGAAACAGTTACTCTGGGTTGAAGTCTCAGTTGGGGAGAAATACCAGCAATTAAGTCACCACACCCCCCATAGGCAACAATTGGAAAAGGAAAATCAAACCTTCCTACCACCACACATCCAGGGCACCACTTGAATAGTTCTTGGGAGATTGGCTCAGTTCAAAAAGTCCAAATCAGTTGTCTCAGTCAGCACTTGTCTCAGGTGGGAGAGTTTAAAAGGTCTCTGGCAACTGAATCACAGGGGTCTGTGACAACACCATTATGGAAGTTTTAGCTACCGCAATTAGGGAAGAAAAGGCGATCAAGGGGATTCATATAGGTTCAGAAGATATCAAAATTTCGCTCTTTGTAGATGATATGATTGTATATCTAGAAAACACCAGCGATTCTACTACAAAACTCTTAGAAGTGATCAAGGAATACAGCAGTGTCTCAGGTTACAAAATCAACATTCATAAATCAGTAGCCTATATATATATACCAACAATACTCAAGCTGAAAAACAGTTAAGGATTCTATTCCATTCACAGTAGTGCCAAATAAGATGAAATATTTGGGAGTTTATCTAACAAAGGAGGTGAAGATAACTATGAAACTCCAAGAAAAGAAATAGCTGAAAATGTTAACAATTGGAAAAACATACCATGCTCATGGCTGGGAAGAATCAACATTGTTAAAATGTCCATACTACCCAAAGCAATATACAATTTTAATGCTATCACTATTAAAGCTCCACTGTCATACTTTAAAGATCTTGAAAAAATAATACTTTGTTTTACATGGAATCAAAAAAAACCTCGAATAGCCAAGACATTACTCAGAAATAAAAACAAAGCAGGAGGAATTATGCTACCAGACCTCAGACTTTACTACAAATCAATAGTGATCAAAACAGCGTGGTACTGGCACAAAAACAGAGAAGTAGATATCTGGAACAGAATAGAGAACCAAGAGATGAATCCAGCTACTTACTGCTATTTGATTTTTGACAAGCCAATTAAAAATATTCAATGGGGGAAAAGATTCCCTATTTAACAAATGGTGCTGGGTGAACTGACTGGCAACCTATAGAAGACTGAAACTGGACCCACACCTTTCACCATTAACTAAGATAGACTCTCACTGGATTAAAGATTTAAACTTAAGACATGAAACTATAAAAATACTAGAGGAGAATGCAGGGAAAACCCTTGAAGAAATTGGTCTGGGTGAGTATTTCATGAGGAGAACCCCCCGGGCAATTGAAGCAGCTTCAAAAATACACTACTGGGATTTGATCAAACTAAAAAGCTTCTGCACAGCTAAGAACACAGTAAGCAAAGCAAGCAGACAGCCCTCAGAATGGGAGAAGATATTTGCAGGGTATATCTCTGACAAAGGTTTAATAACCAGAATCCACAGAGAACTCAAACGCATCAGCAAGAAAAAAAACAAGGGATCCCATCGCAGGCTGGGCAAGGGATTTGAAGAGAAACTTCTTGAAGAAGACAGGCGCACGGCCTTCAGACATATGAAAAAATGCTCATCATCTTTAATCATCAGAGAAATGCAAATCAAAACTACTTTGAGATATCATCTAACTCCAATGAGACTAGCCTATATCACAAAATCTCAAGACCAGAGATGTTGGCGTGGATGCGGAGAAAAGGGAACACTTCTGCACTGCTGGTGGGAATGCAAATTAATACATTCCTTTTGGAAAGATATATGGAGAACACTCAGAGATCTAAAAATAGATCTGCCATTCAATCCTGTAATTCCTCTGCTGGGCATATACCCAGAAGACCAAAAATCACAACATAACAAAGATATTTGTACCAGAATGTTTATTGCAGCCCAATTCATAATAGCTAAGTCATGGAAAAAGCCGAAGTGCCCATCGATCCACGAATGGATTAATAAATTGTGGTATATGTATACCATGGAATACTATGCAGCCTTAAAGAAAGATGGAGACTTTACCTCTTTCATGTTTACATGGATGGAGCTGGAACATATTCTTCTTAGTAAAGTATTTCAAGAATGGAAGAAAAAGTACCCAATGTACTCAGCCCTACTATGAAACTAATTTGGGGCTCTCACATGAAAGCTATAACCCAGTTACAACTTAACAATAGGGGGAAGTGGGAAAGGGGGGTGGGTAGAGGGAGGGGGATCGGTGGGATCACACCTGTGGTGCATCTTACAGGGGTATTTGCGAAACTTGGTAGATGTAGAATGTAAAGGTTTTGGCACAGTAACAGAGATAACCCGGAAAGGCTATGTTAACCACTGTGATAAAAATGTGTTAAATGGTCTATGAAGCGAGTGTATGATGCCCCATGATCATATCAATGTATACAGTTATGATTTAATAAAAATAAATAAATAAATAAATAAAGTCACCAAACTCATATTTTCCATTCTAAAATAAATGCAAACGATCTTATTTATAACTAAAAAAAAAAAAAAAAAAAAAGTTTCTTCCTCAAGAGCATAAAATGATCATGGCAATATGTCCCCAGTTGGAGCATCAGGTTGGTCGTTTCTTAAAGTTTCTTATGTTGTACATGTTACAGTTCCAGGTCTTGCCATTCATATTGTAGCATTTAAATTGAGCCCATATTTCAGTCATTTTCTCCATGTAATATAACTAACGGGGGGACATCCTATCATTGCCTGAATGGGAAGCAGAGAGATCAAATGTGCATCATTTGTTATTCTTCTGCTTAAAGCATGGGATTTATAAAGGCTTTTCACTCGCTGTATTTTGTACCTATATTTCAGCTCCATAGTTTAAAGTTTGTCTTCTTAAAGAGAAACTTTGTCACATTAAATTTTTCATAGAGTAAGAGAAAGTCTGAATTGTATTTTAACAGACTGTACATAGTAAATAGATTGTGGGGCGGGGAGTAAATAGATCAGACATGGTGGTTCACGACTGTAATCCTAGCACTCTGGGAGGCCAAAGGAGTGGATTGCCTGAGCTCAGGAGCTGGAAACCACCCTCAGCCAGAGTGAGACCTCGCCTCTAAAAATAGCTGGGCTTTGTGACAGGCACCTGCGGTCCCAGCTACTTGGGAGGCTGAAGCAAGAGAATCGCTTAAACTCAAGAATTTGAGGTTGCTGTGAGCTGTGATGCCATAGCACTCTACCAAAGGGGACAAAGCTAGACTCTGTCTCAAAAAAAAAAAAAAAAAAAAAGGTAAATAGATCAGAATAATCTCTTTGTCTTCTGTAAAGAAGTACTTACTTGTTTCCAAAGAGTCTTGGTTGTAAACTGGGATAAAACACGTCTGAAGTCATTTATGAGCCAACTTCTGAGTACCATCAGCTTTAAGATCTAACATTACTTCAAAGATTCACATCTTCTGTCAGAAGACTGAGGAAGCAGGATAATATTATCTGGGTATTGCATGGCACAACATTCAATGAATATGTGAAATATCATGCTCTCCAAAATGCTAGTTTTATTAAATTTCTATCCCTTTATAATTAAAAAGAATAAAATATGGTCTGGCCAGAGATAAAGGAATTTTTAAGTTTGGATAGCTATTAATCAGTAGGCTGATGCATGTTTGTGTATAAAGATACAAAATATTATAATTACAAGGATATTATATTTTGACCTATTTTTTCCTCAGATTTTTTGTTAGTATTACACCTGAGGGGACCTGGTTGTTTAATTAATAATTATTTTCTATTTATAAGTCATTATCAGAAATATTTCTTAAGAAAACTAAAGTAATTCTATGACCCCAATTTAATCATTGAGATTTCCAACAATTGGTGTTTTTCTTCCCACGTTGAATATAGGAATTATCATTTACTAATAGTTATATTTTTAAAAATTCACAAATATTTGAACAGAACCGTATGTCTTGAAAGTATTCAGCCATGTAAAATATATCATTCCCCCAAAGTGTACACATTGGTACACTTTTGTGTACACTTTTGGTAAAATGGACATGTGTAGTATGTCTAGGTACACCGGACCAATAATGGTACCTTTAACTCGACTTCTAAAAGTGCATAGATAACATCTTTAAAATATGGACACATTTTTGGGCATGCTATATGTCTTCTAGATAAAAGTCCCTTGTCAGATAAATATATAATTTGCAAATACATGTTAGATTCCTACAGTTTTTTGGTTTGTTTTTATGGAGTCTTAAATGTTTTCTATATACATGAATAGGATCAGATAGTCTATAACAGAGATAATTTTACATTTCCCTTCTAATCTGGATGTCTTTTATGTTTTATTTTCTTGCCTAATTGCTATGCTTAGGAAATCTATTAGTATCCTGAGTGGTAGTGGTGAAGAGTTGATATATTTGTTGTTTTCTTCATCTTGTAGGAAAAATATTCAGTTTTTCACTGAGTATAATGTTAACTATAAACTTTCCATATTTCATTATGATGAGGTAAATTCCTTCTATTCCTACTTTATTGAGATTATTTTATTATGATAAGGTGTTAAATTTTGTTAATTTTATTTTCTATCTTGAGGTCACTGTGTCATTTTTAACTGTTATTTTGTTGAATGGCATCACATCAATTCATTTGCATATGTTGAACTGTCTTGGCAAAAAAGAAGTAAATGCCTCTTTATCACAGAGAATGATCCTTTTATGTGCTATTGAATTTGGTTTGCTTTGGTAGTAGTTCTGGTGTTTGAGGCATGGGTTTGAAGTCTGAAAGCTATATTCAGAGATTAGAGCTGTTCTGTGGCAGCCCCTAGGTCTTCTATGCAGGTAAACTGTTTAAGGTGGCTGAGCTAGTTTCCAGAGCTCAAGTATGAGCAGAGAGACCATGAATCCAGCCCAGGGAAACTAACTTGTTATTGTGATGGTTTTGGCAGCTGAGATATGAGTGGCCATAGGATAGCCTCATGAAACACTCAGTGGCTCAGGTGGCCTGGTGCACCCAGGAGTCATGGGTACATGCAAGGTTGGACAAGTGTGATTCTGGTCCCGGGGTAAAACAACAGTGCAGGAATTTAGTGGGAGGGAAGGGTGTGTGGTCTCATCTTCCTCTCTGGAGTTCCCCAGAAGAGGCGTTCCCCAGCAGAATTAGCTGTTGGCTACTTCAACAAAACATGGGGGTATCCTTTATGTTCCAGACTGCTGGGGTCCACACTGGTTTTTGCGATGCAGCTAATACACATAGCCTCTGCCTTTGTTTGTTTCTTGGTTTGTTCCTGTTGACTCAGGTATGCTGACCTCACGAATTATTCTTTCCTTGTGCATTATCTCCTTTGGGAGGTGTGGGCTCCATTGTGTTCCTTCAAATTCTTTAAAGAACTTTGAGCTCTGTCCTGGATATTTCCTTTTGTGGAAAACTGTCCATATTTGGGGTTTTGTAGCTGAATAAACACTATCTCTTATTCTGTTACCTTGTTCTCAAAAAATAGATTTTGAATCTTTTTTTCTGTCTCCCAATATTACAGTTTCTTTATTATATGTCAACTCACAGAAAGCCAGTAATGCTAGTCAATGGAAAATCACACCATAATTCGTTACAAATATAAGCATTTTTGAGCAATCTGCCAAATATCTTTCATGTTGCCAGGCTAAGCCTACATTAGTATTTTTTAATTTAATAAAAATAAAGTGAAAGAAAATAAATCAACTGGCTGAACATAAAACAGTTGCTTCAATTTTAGTTAACCATGATATGGATTAAAATTATTGCAAAAAACATTATTCTTCTTACACTTACGTGCATTTACTATTTATTACTTATTCTAAATTTCATAAAATTTCATTTTTATTTTTAAGCAAAGGAATTAATCTTTTGTTGTTACTTTACTTAGAATTGAGGTTCACATATGCGTAAAGCAATCATGTAATAAATTAATTCCAATAGCTTCAGAAATTACTATTTCCCAAGAGTAAAATTAGATATTTGATAACTTTCAAAAGTTAATAGTATTTTTTTCAGGGTGGATAATGGCATTGTCTGTTAGTCATCTAATGTGTATATACTGGGGGAAAATTTTTTCTTGATCTTATAATTATTTCATGTATATCCCTTTTGGGAATAATTATTCTTTAAGATTTCTTAGCTCATGTAGCTATGTTATGCAATGATGTTTGAAAACATTTCCACGTGGACCACTTTCCACCCAAAAACCTGCAACTTCTCTTCTTTTCTATTCTCATTCTTCTCCTAAGAAAATCTAGAGGTCATTGGAGATATTTGGAACTCATGAAAAATGTTTCTTCTTCTTTTTAATTCTTCATTTTCCTTCTCTGGCTCAGACATGAGGATTGTCCAAATCCTTATTTCTGCTGAAGCATCCAGAGAGAGAGAGAGAGAGTTCCATGTCATCAATAAGGTTATTCAAAGATCCTTATTCATTTATCTCGTTAACCAATTACTACCTTATCTTGAACTCTTGCTCTCAAACTCCCTTTATGTTTGTTCATTGTAGATATTGTCAGGTATTTTCAAAATTATCTTGCCTTTATTTTTCTCTACTAATAACCTTGAAAGTGGGTGTTTAGAAATAATTATGTTCAAATATTATATTTAACAAAAATTTATCATATTTAACTAAAATTTGCCTGATTAAAATTATTGATTCAGAAGCACATGTTCTCAAATCACAGCTCATAATATAAAACAAAGTAAAATAATGACATTTAACAATGTTTTTGGGAAATATGATTCATTTCTAAAAATGTTTTCCTGTCCCAATAATTTAGACACATATTAAATATGTATTTTCTAATACTCTTAATAACCATAAAAAGGCATTTTTATACTGAATATTCTAATTTATTTTACAGAAAGGAAAGATTGAAGCATAAAGTCTACTTTTTAATTCACTACATACAAATAAAACAAATGTAATTGGAAATTTCAGGAGACATTTTGCTTTATGAAACCTTACATTTTCTTTCTCCTGGGCCCATATCTTATCTTCCTCAAGCTTGTATTTAGCATGACCCTGTAACTACATCCCCTCTCCATGGTATGTAGTAACCATAAGTGCCACTTTTATATTGGGCAATGGGTACAATTCTTAATCTTTCTACTAGTCTCCTTCACCTTCTAATGGTTACATGCCTCTTCCCAGGGCCACCTGGGTGTATTACTGACATCATTGACCAAACCTCTCATTCACTCAGCTTCACTGGACTATCACTAGATTTTTGGATATGCAAATATGTTTGTATCAGCTTGCAAATGTACAGGTATTAATTTGTATAGTGAAAGTACAACTCAATGCATTGTATCCAAGTAATATTAAATAAAAGCAACCTGAAACTTAGATTTTTACATACACCATTCTTCTCAATTAAACCACTACAAATTTTGATAGTAATTTTTATGTTCTTGTGGATTGGTGGTGCAAAGTATCTTTCAAAAATAAATAATTTGTCCTTATATAATAAATAAACTTCAGCAAAATTGGCAGTATTAAAGCATGTTTTTGTTTTTAAATGTCTTCTGTCATTAATAAAAAGGCTATTTCATTCAAATAATATTTCCTAATCCACTGCCCTTTCAGCATAACATAGTTGTCTACAATAAATAATGACAAACACTAGAATAGAAGAATTATAATGAAGAGAAGCAGATAAATAAGCTTGTCAACACAAAGTTGCAACCATTTTCAATGAAGATGCTGTGCTTTCCTATAGTGATTTGTGACTATTTAAACTGTATGCCAGAGAGTTATATTTTGCCACCTTTATGGGCTTAAATCTCTTCCTCTTGTTTAGATAAATAACAACAGTGCTTGTATGTAAAATAAGGGAAATGAATTTTTGCAAAAAGAGTATTTTACTGCAGTGTGAATGTGTGTGTGTTTAAATTAAAGTGCATTCTGTAAAGGCAAACATTTGTTTAATTCCGAAGTAGCTGAGTCTGCAAACCTTCGATGCTCACATAGGTTTGATGAGAGTCTGGAGGACTAAGATTTTAGCATTTGGACTCTATAAATTGCTAAAACTTTCAAATAAAATATACATGTAAAAAAAGTAATAAAATAAATAACTATATTGCTAGAAATATATTAATATATTCATGTAAATATAAATAATTATGCTTGAAGGTTTATTTCAGTTTACTAAAATTCCTAAGTCAGTTTTCCAGCTCCCAAACTCAAGACCTTAATTTACTTAATTTCTTTGAACTAGGATTTCTTATTAAAAATGGAAATAATAAAGTTTAATTTATATGTTTACTGTGAGGACTGATGAGAATAGTTCAATCCCCAACCCATAGTAACTATTCAAAAGCACATATTATTACAATTGTGCTTATTACAAATTGTCATGGTAACAATGACAGTATGGTAGGATTAATAATTTCTATTTGGGTATTCTTCAGTTTTTGGTTGGCCAGATGTATATCCTACAAATATTCTTTATGGGTAAATTGTAAAATTATCTTTTCATTTAAAATCATATGCTCAAATTATCTTAAAAGTTCTAAAGATACATAAGTTTAGCATTCACAAAAATAAATTTCATTGAACTAAATTCTAATAGGTTAGTTAAAAAAAGTAGATTAGTAGACAATATCATTCTATATATGTGCTTGTTATACATTGGATCCAGGCAATGATTTAATTTGTGATCTTAAAAAAATGCACCAGTTTGTAATTTCTTTTTATTTTATTTTATTTATTTTTTTTTTTTTGAGATAGAAGTCTCAAGCTGTCACCCTGGGTAGAGTCCCATGATGTCATCATAACATCATAGCTCAAAACAACCTCCAACTCTTGGGCTTAAGCGATTCTCTTGCCTCAGAATTTTTTTTTTTTTTGTATTATTAGTAGAGATGTGGTGAGGTTGGTCTAAAACTTGTGAGTTAAAGCAATCCATGCCTCAGCATTCCCAGAGTGCTAGGATTACAGGAGTGAGCCAACCCTCCTAGCCCCAGATTATAATTTCAAGGTGTTAGCTAAACTTAACTAAAATACTCAGGCAAAAGTGATTGTTTTATTTTCAATTCAAGTTAATTTTTATGTGTAATATACTTTTTTGGATAGCAAAAGTAATGTCATGAAATGTTTTATATAATATATGTAAAACTTTGTTAATAATCGCTTGACAACATTCAAGATGCTGAATGTTTAAAAATATGTGTCATATAGAGACATTTCTGTGATTTTTTTAAAGATTGAATCAATATAAACTCTTTTAATTATGCAACTAATATGTTTACAAATTTAAAGTACATTGAAAACTATTTTAAAATTCATAAACAGTGAATATTAAACAAACAAGTTATAATGGCCCACATTAAATATCAATTTAAAAAATTTCAGTATCAAATGAGAATAAATGCTGGGACCTAAAATTTTCTACTATTTCTTTGAAAGTTTGGAGAGATGAACAAAGAAATCTAATTTCATTTGTATGATTCCAAAATATTTATGTTGCTATTTTATGAATATTAATGATACTCTATTAATTCTGAGCCAAAGAACTTTTTTTTTTTTTGTAGAGACAGAGTCTCACTGTACTGCCCTCGAGTAGAGTGCCGTGGCGTCACACAGCGCACAGCAACCGCTAACTCTTGGGCTTACGCGATTCTCTTGCCTCAGCCTCCAGAGCAGCTGGGACTACAGGCGCGCGCCACAACACCCAGCTATTTTTCTGTTGCAGTTTGGCCGGGGCTGGGTTTGAACCCGCCACCCTCGGCATATGGGGCTGGTGCCCTACTCACTGAGCCACAGGCGCCGGATTCATCAGGGTACAATAAGCCAGGTTACACTGATTGCAATTGTTAGGTAAAGTCCCTCTTGCAATCATGTGAAATTTTCCTCCTAAGTTATAGATCTTGAGATATTACCAAGTCCCATACATCCTGTTAAGTAAGGAAGTTGAACACAAAGACACATTCAGCCCTCATTTTATCAAGAGAAAGTAAAAATAGTTATTGCAATTCCCTATAATGAGTGAGAAAAAATAGGTGCAAAGTTCTAAGAGAGCACAAATGATTCTTACTCAGATATTTAATCAGATGTTGTAAATTGTTTTTCCTTTATAACATTCACATACAGCAGAACCTTCATAATTGACCACCTCCTTAACTTGACCTTAATTTCATAGACAGGACATACATCACATGTGTGTAGTAGGACAGTAGGCTGTTTCTTATGTCGACCACCTCCATTTGTTGATCAGTTTGTTACAGTCCCTTGTGTGATCTACTTACACAGGTTCTACTGTATTTTAGTTTCATTATAATATTTGTTTCCTGCTATTAGTGGGCTCGCATGTTTAAAGGGTCAATATCTCATGACAATCAGTGAACAGACTTTATCTGGAATACTAACAGTATATTGTTAATGCTGGTTTTAAAAATTAGCTTCCTTGAGAGAAGGCTTTTCTCAGATACAGCAAAAATGTGAATAAGATGGAAAGGATGGATGACATACGCATTTATTAAAGAAACACTTTTAAGGAAAATGTTATTTATCACAAGCAATTATTTAATCTGAATGATGACTAAATTTCATTAATGTTTCTCTTAATACTATTTCATTAATAGTATTTCTTTACATTTTTCTTTTCTTTTTTGTAGAGACAGAGTCTCACTTTATCGCCCCTGGTAAAGTGCTGTAGCACACAGCTCACAGCAACCTCCAACTCCCGGGGGGAGATTCTCTTGTCTCAGCCTCCTGAGTAGCTGGGACTACAGGCCCTGCCACAACGCCCAGATATTTTTTGTTGTTGTTGTTGTCGTTGTTGCAGTTTGGTTTGAACCCTCCACCCTTGGTGTATGGGACCGGCGCCCTACCCACTGAGCCACAGGCTCCGCCCTACATTTTCCTTTTTTTTTTTTCCAACATATATTTACTGAACACTTCCTTGAGTTTGGTATTGTTAGAGGCGTCATTGATGTAGCAATTAACAAAACAAACATCTTTCTTTTTCTTGGGTAGTATCCAATCTGATAAAGGTTAGTTGAAAACAAGAATTCAATAAATCAGAAAGATAATCTCAAATGATGATAAATGCTATAAATACAAATAAGGGAAATAGAATATAGCTAGGGTTGACAACTTAGGTAGAGATGTGGAATTTGAGGTATTTCATCTGAGACTTGAATGTTGAAAAAGACAAAACCATGTGATAATCTAGTCTCAGTGGGAGGATGCCATATGATGAGGATGGCATATCTTAAGCCGTATTTAAAACAACCTTTAATCTATATTCTATTAATAATCCTAAAATCTAATTGCAAAAGCATAAAATCTAATAAGTCAATGAAACTTTCTAAAATTATTAATAACTGGGAGTGTATATGTGTGTAAGGAAAGAGAGGGAGTCAGAAAGAGAGAGAAAGACAAAGGAGAAAGGAGAAGGAGAAGAGAGGTAAGGAAGAAGTGAAAGAAAAAGCTCAGGAGAGATCTGGAGAAGTAAACATCTTGGTGTTTTCCTTCCCTATTTTATCTAGTTCTTCGTGAGGTCCAAGATCCAACTCAGTTTAATAACTTCCATCTTAAAAGATATATTCTAATCAGTATTTTCCAAAATGAAATGAAAGACCAAAAATAAAAATGGTTAAATCTTTTGACCAACTCCAAGGTATTTAACTGTTACTTTTTGTATTACTAGCTTACATAACTTAATAGCTTAATTTTTAAACTTGTTAATTTTTTTAAATAGTCATTCCATAGCTCAATCTTTTCATGAGTGCTTTTGACATAAACATGGAAAGTTTATCATTTATTTTATGGGATTTTTATGATTCATTTTTGTTTGTTTTCTGTCAGGGGTTAATATTGTGTGCTTAGAGCACTGAGAAAAATGTAGATAGGTGATAGAACTGGCAGAATTTAGCATGCTTCTATTTGGATGAGGATTTAAACATTTAGGCCGTCAGCATTCCAGGCAAAACCGAATTCATGTTTATTTCCTTTTTGAAATAATTTTAATTTATTTTCTATTGTATTCTTTTATAATTAATTAACTTAGTAATAATTTTTTTATAAGAAATGAAGTTATTATATATTGGATGAGGTGTGTACCTATAATACATGCACAATTATATAATAAACCATCTTTCTTTAGAAATGTAACAGTTTATGTATTTCCAAAAAAGAAAACCCAAAATGTCAACTGCAAAGTTGAGAGACTTAATTAAGAAAAATTTATACCATTTTAATGTTTCAGAATTCATATTGTTTTATATTAATTTATTACTTCTGATTTTGGCAAAATATAAAGACTAAAGTGAGTAGAAGAAGATTTAATCAAATTTCAGTAGAGTTATTTGCTTATGGCTCTTATAAATTGCATTTGGGAGAGGAAAATGAATTCCTTGACTAGCTTCATGCTTTGAATTACGTTTTAATTACTCATGCCATCTTTCCCTCTGTTTTTATCAATGATTATATTTATTTATTTTTTTTAATTTTTGCATGGCAATTTATTACCTTATAATCAGGAAAGTATACCAAGACTATAAAATATCAGTATATACCCCATCCAGGAAAACCCCTTCCGTGTGTCAGAAAAAAAGAATTTATCAGCTCTTTTGGCATGCAGAAGTCTGTAGGACCATTTCTTTGGGTCATGGTAAGGTCTTGACAAAGCACTGTTGTACTGACCAGACCCAATGTAGCATCTGCCAACCTCTGCATTTTTCAACTTTCCTCTTAGGATTCCAATTCCAATGATCATATTTAAATTATTTTTAAGAATGAGTAATAAGTCACTGAATTTTGCCATCTTTATTGATTATGTGGTGGGAACTTTATTGAAAACATTCACAAATATTTTATTTATGGCTTTATTCTATTTTCTATCCTAATTGACCAGTATAAGTTTAATTATTTTTCCACTTCCCTTCTTCATGAAGTAATGATATGACCAAAAAGGAAATCAACATATGTAATTAATAATTAAGTCCAGATAATTGTATGGTTGTTTTGTATGTTGTAATTTCCTCTAACTAATTAATCTCATAATTTTCTGTGAGTTTAGGGAAACTATCGCATGGTTTGTCTATAGTTGATTACACAGTTAATATGAAAATTAGGTAGCACAGTCTGCAAATCTAGTAAAGTTAGAGGGTGCATACACAGTAACTTAACAAAAAAGAAAATATAAAATTAAAATGAAGGTCTTCCTTTCAAGATAGCAACCTGTTAAGTGAAGTTTTGATTTCAGAAGTCCCCCCCCAATACTTAAATCAGCTTGTTTAGTCAACAATTCCAAGGAATTCCATATTGCTGTCTGTAGAGCAGATGGCTTTCCTGCTGCCTGCCCTGCTGCTTCTGCTGCCACCTTATCCTCCAGCAGCTGTGGTTACTTGAAAAAAAGATGCTTTTATTGCCTGCAGGATGTGTTCATAACTATAGTCCGACATTTAAAAAGTTACTTGTTGGATCCTCTAAGAAGTGAGAAAAACAAACAGCTTTAAAGGAAAGTACACCTATGATGCTTCCAAAACTTCCAGACAACATTAAAATTTGGATAACAGATAAATGAATTTGTTCATTCTTTCTCTAATTTCACTTCTCTCACAATTAGCCTGCTTTACAGACTGTCTCCAACACAGCTAGAAGTCTACGCTGCTTTTTCTTTTTAAACCATGCTCCAATGGAAAACTGATGTATAATTAATACAACAAAATAAAGAAAATCAGGAAGGTGGGTATAAATGTCCCTAAAGATATTTATTTTTATAATATGTTAATGATTCATTACAGTTATACTAAAACCAGTTAGAAATCTCTTACTATTATTAAATAAATAAAGTGGTTGCATGATTGGAGTAATAAGATAGAGGACATTTCTTAATTTTTTTTTTACTGTCATTGAAAATCAGATCATATCTAAAGATGCTGATTTTCGGGGCATGATATTTCTGGCAATTTATATATAATGCAAATTAAATATATATTTGACTTCTGGCATCTTTTCCTTAGAGACCAATAACCAGCTTTTGTGATTAGGAATGTAACTCTTTGTTATGTAGCTATCTTAATTTTATTTTCCACAAAAATCATATTAAAACAATTAAAAGAATACTGGATCTGACCTGAAATGCTGATATTTAGCTTACAAAGGATGATAAAAGTTTCAAATATATACTGCAACTCAGATATAAAGCTAGCCCATAAATTCCCTTGAAATTGACTTAGAATAAAACCAGTGGATAACAAGGTAAAGTTAATCATTATGCATATTTATAAATAATGTATATTATGTATATATAAATCCAAAATATTTATAGATATAGATAAAACCAGTAGATAACAAGGTAAAGTTAGTCATTATGTATATTTATTATACATATTGTATTAAAATTGTAATACTCAGTATATACCAATAAAAAAGAAGAAAACGAGCCACATTTGACTTCTGGAATTAGAAGAGGTGCCCAAAGTATACACATAATATACTCTATATAATATACTCTACTTAATACATATATAACATTTATTAATGTGTGCTACATTTTTGGCATCCCTGGTATATATTTCATATTTTATTTATTATATATAAATATATATTTTTTTCTTCCATATTTAGGATCAAAACAAACAAAAGTTACAAATCTGCAAGCACCTGAATTGCAAAAGAAAGTTAAAGCCAAGGTGGTGAAGAGGAGTTGAATAGCTATTACCTTAGTGTCTCTTTATAGCTCTATTCATGCTTTGTAATCAATAAAGGAGACAAAAAAATTGCAATGATTGGGTAATGAAGGCAGCTACTGTAAGACTCATAAACTGGCAAGAATTACTAAGGGCAAAAATAAAAAAAAAATTATTAGAGAGGCCATCAAGAAGCCAGTAATCAGAATCATCTCAAAAGAAAAGTATTACAGAACATAATCAAGAACTACATGAAAAAAATAGAATAGCATAAACATAAGCATGGACATATAAATCCAAACACAAGTGATAGATTAAATAGTTCAGTGAAAAGAGCTAAAACAAACAAAATAGATCAGTTAGATAGAGATGAGAAATGTTTAAAAAGTCAGTTATGGCTCCTGAATATAAAATAAATGTCCTGTGAGAGATCAGATAGATAAATAGATACAAATAAATAGATAGACATATATAGATATTTGAACTTACATATCCTAGGAAACTATGTATTTACATGCACATATATATTGTCCAAAAAGCAAAGAAATGAGAAATTATTATTTTCTACTATTTTAAAAGATAATAGTGAAGAATATTCTAGAATTGAAAAGATAGTTAGAAAATAATAAGAAACAACATCAAATAATGATATTATCATGCAAAATATTTATTTATTTATTTATTATTTCAAATTAATATAAGGTAGAAAATTTTAAGTTACGTTGTTCTCATTTCCCAGCTAAAGTTCAAGTTGTACTTGAGCCCTTCACCCAGTGGGCATGCTGAACACCCTCACATTGTGCATGTTATGTGAGGTCCCACCAATCACCCTTCCTCTTAACATGTAAAATATTTAAAAGGAACAAATTTTAAATAATCATCCATAAGAATAACATTATAAATTTTATGTTTCCATGAAATAATATAAAATAAACCTACATGATGCTTTTAATCAGAATCATTAGAGGCTACTGACAAAGCACCATAAAGAAATAATTTTCTATCCAGAATTTTTTATCTAGCTGATCTTATTGAAGATGCATTATAAAAGAACTCTTTGAAAAGGATATCCAGAAACAAAAAAAAAAATAAACTCAAAAGGAAAAAATAGATTACAAAATTAAATAATGCGCACAGTAACTGGCAAATTTTGTAGGCAAATAAAATTGTGACTAACATAAAGAATTGAATGGATAGAGAGTAAGATTTAATCTCAAAGTCTAGATCCTAAGTATGTGGAAAAGAAAAGCTGGATTAAGTTAAAATATTCTAAACTTCTGGAAAATTCAGGAAGTAACAAATTTAGAATTTGATAAGACAACATTATGCTAAATAGGCATAGCAAGAAACATATGCAGCTCAGGAATAGTATTTGGATTCAAGGGATGAGGAGGTCAAAGTAAATGGATGACCATCTTAACTGCCAGTTGAGTGGAATTAGCACTGTATTTCCTGGTGGAATCTCTCCTCCTTTTGAAACTAAGCAGAGCATAATGTCCTGCAGATAGGAAGAAATTTTTTTTCTGTTGAATCACTAGAGCTAACAGTGAATGATATCACTTTCATTTCTACACTTTTTTTACCCATGAATATTGGCTTTAGAGGAAATGGCAGCATGTATTGAAAGCCGATTCACAACACATACAGCTTTGTGCAGGACATTGATTTACCACTGCACGACATTCGTACCTAGCTTGCAACTAAAAGTGAATCTTCAAAAGACCATTCTATCATTCTCTCCATCCAGATGTTTCAGTATGTTGGGGAA
The DNA here is from genome assembly GCF_027406575.1 of Nycticebus coucang. Lineage (NCBI taxonomy): Eukaryota > Metazoa > Chordata > Mammalia > Primates > Lorisidae > Nycticebus > Nycticebus coucang. The sequence continues at coordinate 41,530,151 of NC_069794.1, read as the reverse complement.
CTCAAAACACCACTAAATTGCACCACCATTGGCTCATTGTCATGCTTCATTTGCTGTGAAGTTATTCCTTTGGTCAGAAACAGTGCAGCATGAAACACCATGATGGGTGATGAGGAATTTTGTAATTCCAAAGATAATAGATTTGACAGAAGCTTCCATGGAAAAAAAAGGCAAATCTGTATACAGGATGTTTAATCCAGTAAGACCAAAGTAATGCTCCTTTCATGATGGAAGTGCTTCCAGCAGGTAGCTGGATGATCACACCAGGGAATGGTCTCATATCAGGGAATCCGTGTCAGACTCTGCTGCTGCTGGTAACATGGGCACTCAGCAGTGGCTGAAGCAGAATCTATTTTGCTGAGCCCATTCCTAATCCCCATCCTTGCTACCATGGTCACTTTGTTCATGAGTGTTCTGGGTAATGACGGGAGCTGCTGGAGAAAGAGGCTGACTCATACATAAAGAACAAATCATTCTATCTTCTCGGTTATTAAAATCTCCTCTACTAAGGTTAATCTTTGTTGAACATTCATATTGTATACAAACATCTTCATAATATACTTTTGATACAGGACAAGTGGCATCCCAGCCAACTCGGTGGAGCCTTGGTGGTATTGGTGTGGTGGCAGCAGCAGAGGAACCATCAGGCTGGAGAGTAGGCAGGGGGAGCCCCCCAAGAGATGCCAGTAGCCAGAGGTGCCAGACAACTGCTGGGGAGACACTAGCACCTTAGGTTTCCCTCCCCTTGCATTTGGCTGAACAGGGAACCCCCATTTCATAGGCCTGGTCAATTTCATGTAAGTTTCCTAGGCCTGGGAATGAAAGGGATTATAGCCATTCATTCATGTTCCAGACATGCTAAATGTAACTATAGAGGGTCCCAGATAGGTCATAGAGGGTCCCAGACACGGTAAATATAACTGCAGAGGGTCCCAGATACGCTACATATAACTACTGAGGGCCCCATGTGACTATATATACCCCTAGACAAAGAGCTGGGGAGAGAGACACACAGATAGAGAGAGCTTTTCTCTCCTGACTAGGCAGCTTCTGTGTTTTTGTGTTCTGTAAATAAATCCTGTCTTACCACTGATCTGTGGCCCACGAATTCATTCTTCAAATCACTGAAACCAAGAACCTACTGAAGACAAAATTCCAGTATCACTTTCAGAATTAGGATTTTTTCATTTGTAGTCAAAATGTGGGTGCACTAGATTAAAATGAGGGTGCAATAAAATGAGGGTGGACCCTATTCTTTTTTTTCTTTAACTTTTTATTTTGACATAACAGAAAAGTTGCGAAAAGAATACAAAGAATTCCTTCCCCGCAGTCCCTTCTCCAGACTTCCCAGATGTGTTAACATCTGACCACATCTGCTCTTTCCCTCCTGACTTCTCAGCATGGTGTTTATCTTCATTTCCGAAACAAGCAGACAGGCCAAGGGAATAGGCTCTGATCGCGCTTCTTTCTCATCTTCATTCTGATGAGAATGACAACTGACATTTGTTGAGAGCCTAACACATTGTTCTGAGCACTTTTTTTTTTAATTTATTTTTTTTTATTATTATTGGGGATTCATTGAGGGTACAATAAGCCAGGTTACACTGATTGCAATTGTTAGGTAAAGTCCCTCTTGCAATCATGTCTTGCCCCCATAAAGTGTAACACACACCAAGGCCCCGCCCAACTCCCTCCTTCCCTCTTTCTGTTTCCCCCCCATAACCATCATTGTCATTAATTGTCCTCATATCAAAATTGAGTACATAGGATTCATGCTTCTCCATTCTTGTGATGCTTTACTAAGAATAATGTCTTCCACGTCCATCCAGGTTAATACAAAGGATGTAAAGTCTCCATTTTTTTTAATGGCTGAATAGTATTCCATGGTATACATATACCACAGCTTGTTAATCCATTCCTGGGTTGGTGGGCATTTAGGCTGTTTCCACATTTTGGCGATTGTAAATTGAGCTTCAAGAAACAGTCTAGTACAAGTGTCCTTATGATAAAAGGATTTCTTTCCTTCTGGGTAGATGCCCAGTAATGGGATTGCAGGATTGAATGGGAGGTCTAGCTTGAGTGCTTTGAGGTTTCTCCATACTTCCTTCCAGAAAGGTTGTACTAGTTTGCAGTCCCACCAGCAGTGTAAAAGTGTGTTCCCTTCTCTCCACATCCACGCCAGCATCTGCAGTTTTGAGATTTTGTGATGTGGGCCATTCTCACTGGGGTTAGATGATATCTCAGGGTTGTTTTGATTTGCATTTCTCTAATATATAGAGATGATGAACATTTTTTCATGTGTTTCTTAGCCATTCGTCTGTCGTCTTTAGAGAAAGTTCTATTCATGTCTCTTGCCCATTGATATAAGGGATTGTTGGCTTTTTTCATGTGGATTTATTTGAGTTCTCTATAGATCCTAGTTATCAAGCTTTTGTCTGATTGAAAATATGCAAATATCCTTTCCCATTGTGTGGGTTGTCTCTTTGCTTTGGTTATTGTCTCCTTAGCTGTACAGAAGCTTTTCAGTTTAATGAAGTCCCATTTGTTTATTTTTGTTGTTGTTGCAATTGCCATGGCAGTCTTCTTCATGAAGTCTTTCCCCAGGCCAATATCTTCCAGTGTTTTCCCCATGCTTTCTTTGAGGATTTTTATTGTTTCATGCCTTAAATTTAAGTCCTTTATCCATCTTGAATCAATTTTTGTGAGTGGGGAAAGGTGTGTGTCCAGTTTCAGTCTTTTAGATGTAGACATCCAGTTCTCCCAACGCCATTTATTGAATAGGGAGTCTTTCCCCCAAGGTATGTTTTTGTTTCGTTTATCAAAGATTAGGTGGTTGTAAAATGTTAGTTTCATTTCTTGGTTTTCAATTCGATTCCAAATGTCTATTTCTCTGTTTTTGTGCCAGTGCCATGCTGTCTTGAGCACTATGGCTTTGTAGTACAGACTAAAATCTGGTATGCTGATGCCCCCAGCTTTATTTTTGTTACAGAGAACTGCCTTAGCTATATGGCTTTTTTTCCGGTTCCATACAAAATGCAGAATCATTTTTTCCAAATCTTGAAAGTACGATGTTGGTATTTTGATAGGAATGGCATTGAATAGGTAGATTGCTTTGGGAAGTATAGACATTTTAACAATGTTGATTCTTCCCATCCATGAGCATGTTATGTTCTTCCATTTGTTAATATCCTCTGCTATTTCCTTTCTGAGGATCTCATAGTTTTCTTTATAGAGGTCCTTCACCTCCTTCGTTAGGTATACTCCTAGGTATTTCATTTTCTTTGAAACTATGGTGAAGGGAGTTGTGTCCTTAATTAGCTTCTCATCCTGACTGTTATTGGTGTATACAAAGGCTACTGACTTGTGGACATTGATTTTATATCCTGAAACATTACTATATTTTTTGATGACTTCTAGGAGTCTTGTGGTTGAGTCTTTGGGGTTCTCTAAGTATAAGATCATGTCGTCAGCAAAGAGGGAGAGTTTGACCTCTTCTGCTCCTATTTGGATTCCCTTTATTTCCTTGTCTTGCCTAATTGTATTGGCTAGAACTTCCAGCACTATGTTGAATAGTAAAGATGACAGAGGACAACCTTGTCTGGTTCCAGTTCTAAGAGGAAAAGCTTTGAGTTTTACTCCATTCAGTAAAATATTGGCTGTGGTTTTGTCATAGATAGCTTCAATCAGTTTCAGAAATGTGCCACCTATGCCTATACTCTTCAGTGTTCTAATTAGAAAAGGATGCTGGATTTTATCAAATGCTTTTTCTGCATCTATTGAGAGGATCATGTGATCTTTATTTTTGCCTCTGTTAATATGGTGGATAACGTTTATAGACTTGCGTATGTTAAACCAGCCTTGCATCCCTGGGATGAAGCCTACTTGATCATGATTTATGACCTTTTTGATGATAAGCTGTAATCTATTGGCTAGCATTTTGTTGAGAATTTTTGCGTCTATATTCATGAGTGAGATTGGTCTGAAATTCTCCTTTTTGTTTGGGTCTTTTCCTGGTTTTGGTATCAGGGTGATGTTTGCTTCATAGAATGTGTTGGGGAAGAGTCCTTCTTCCTGAATTGTTTGCAATAATTTCTACAGTACAGGAATAAGCTCTTCCTTGAAGGTTTGATAGAATTCTGGAGTGAAGCCATCTGGACCAGGGCACTTTTTGGGTGGAAGATTTTTTATTGTTTCTTTGATCTCAGTGCTTGAAATTGGTCTGTTCAGGAGCTCCATTTCTTCCTGGCTGAGTCTAGGGAGAGGGTGTAATTCCAAATATTGATCCATTTCTTTCACATTGTCAAATTTCTGTGCATAGAGTTTCTGGTAGTATTCAGAGATGATCTCTTGTATCTCTGTGGGATCAGTTGTTATTTTCCCTTTATCATTTCTGATTGAGGTTACTAGAGATTTTACTTTTCTATTTCTCATTGGTCTGGCCAATGGTTTATCTATTTTATTTATTTTTTCAAAAAACCAACTGCTTGTTTCATTAATTTTCTGAATGATTCGTTTTCAATTTCATTGATCTCTGGTTTGATTTTGGATATTTCTTCTCTTCTACTGAGTTTAGGCTTAGATTGTTCTTCTTTTTCCAATTCCATAAGATCCATTGTGAGATTGTTGATGTGCTCTCTTTCTGTTTTTCGAATGTAGGCATCTAAAGCGATGAATTTTCCTCTCAAATCTGCTTTTGCAGTATCCCACAGGTTTTGGTAGCTTGTGTCTTCATTGTTGTTATGCTCAAGGAAGTTAATGATTTCCTGTTTTATTTCTTCCTGCACCCATCTGTTATTCAACAGAAGATTGTTTAATTTCCATGCCTTTGGGTGGGGTAGAGCATTTTTGTTAGAGTTGAGTTCCACCTTTAGTGCCTTATGGTCTGAGAAGATACAAGGTAAAATTTCAATTCTTTTGATTCTGTTGATATTTGTTTTGTGTACCAGGATATGATCAATTTTGGAGAATGTTCCATGGGGTGATGAGAAGAATGTATATTCTTTATCTTTGGGGTGGAGGATTCTATATGCGTCTATCAAGCACAGTTGTTCTAGGGTCTCATTTAAATCTCTTATATCCTTGTTTAATTTCTGTTTAGAGGATCTGTCCAGCTCTGTAAGAGGAGTGTTAAGGTCCCCTGTTATTATGGTATTATCAGATATCATATTGCTCAGACTGAGTAAGGTCTGTTTCAAGAATCTGGGAGCATTTAAATTGGGTGCATAGATATTTAGAATTAAAATGTCTTCTTGTTGTAGTTTTCCCTTGACCAATATAAAGTGACCATCTTTGTCTTTTTTGACTTTAGTTGCTTTAAATCCACATGTATCTGAAAATAAGATTGCAACTCCTCTTTTCTTCTGAATTCCATTTGTCTGAAAAATTGTCTTCCAACCCTTGACTCGGAGCTTTAATTTGTCTTTTGAAGCCAGGTGTGTTTCTTGCAGACAGCAAATGGATGGCTTGTGTTTTTTAATCCAGTCAACCAATCTATGTCTCTTCAGTGGGGAATTCAAGCCATTAACATTTATGGAGATAATTGATAAGTGTGGTAGTATTCTATTTGTCTTATTTGGTGAGAGTCCATTGCTTAGTTTTATCTTTTGCATCAGTGTGGAAGTTAGGTTCTGTCCTTTGATTTCTGAGTTCTTACTTTGCTGCTGATACACTATGGTGGTCGGTGTGCAGAACAGGTTGAAGTATTTCCTGTAGAGCTGGTCTTGTTGTGGCAAATTTCCTCAATGTTTGTATATCCGTAAATGATTTGATTTCTCCATCAATTTTGAAGCTTAGCTTAGCAGGGTACAGAATTTTGGGCTGGAAATTGTTCTGTTTAAGTAGATTAAAGGTAGATGACCATTGTCTTCTTGCTTGGAAAGTTTCATTAGAGAAGTCTGCGGTCACTCTGATGGATTCGCCCCTGTAGGTCCACTTGCGCTTTCTCTTGGCAGCTTGCAGAATCTTTTCTTTTGTCTTGACTTTGGACAGGTTCATCACAATGTGTCTTGGAGAAGCTCGGTTAGAGTTGAGGCGACCTGGGGTCCGATAGCCCTCTGAAAGCAGTGTGTCAGAATCTTTGGTGATATTTGGGAAATTTTCTTTTATAATATTCTCTAGTATGGCTTCCATTCCTCTGGGGCATTCTTCTTCCCCTTCTGGAATTCCTATAACTCGTATGTTGGAACGCTTCATAAAGTCCCATAATTCTGACAGTGAACGTTCTGCTTTCTCTCTCCTCTTTTCTGCCTCTTTTACTATCTGAGTTATCTCAAAGACTTTGTCTTCTACCTCTGAAATTCTTTCTTCTGCATCGTCTAACCTGTTGCTGATACTTTCCATTGCATCTTTAAGTTCCCTGATTGACTGTTTCATTTCCTTCAGCTCTGCTATATCCTTTTTATATTCTTCATATCGTTCATCTCTTATTTGATTCTGTTTTGAATTTCCTTTTGGTTATTTTCCACTTTATTAGCAGTTTCCTTCATTGTTTCCATCATTTCTTTCATTGTTTTCAACATGTGTATTCTAAATTCCCTTTCTGTCATTCCTAACATTTCTGTGTAGGTGGAATCCTCTGCAGTAGCTACCTCATGGTCCCTTGGCGGGGTTGTTCTGGACTGGTTCTTCATGTTGCCTGGAGTTTTCTGCTGAGTCTTCCTCATGAGTGATTTCTTTTATCTGTTTCCTTGCCCTAGTTTTCCTTTCACTTCCTCTTGCTCTTTAAGTTCTCGTGCCTGTGGAAGTTGCAGGTGGGTTTAGACGGATTGAACACATGCGACCACTTGCCGGTTTTCCGCTGTTTTAGTCCTCCTCTTGGGGTCTAGAAGTCTCACGCTGACTCCCTGTATCCTCTCAGGGGTGATGATAGGCAGATACCACCAGCCAGAGATGCCTGGAGTCCTATATCCCCAGACTCACGGTGCCCAGATGCAAGGAAGCTGTTACTCGGCTGCCATCTTGCTCCGCCTCAACAGTAAATCGGTGGACTCTGTTCTAATCATGGAAGTCATTCAAAAAAAAAAAAAAAGGAAACAAAGCTACAGATAGACACAGATGGAAGAAAGACACATGACAGTACAATCAGAGATGCGAGTTACATATGTACAAGCTAAGGAATGCCATAAATTGCCAACAGCCAACAGATGCTAGGACAAAGCTAAGAAATACTGTCCGCAGAGTTGTCAGAGAGAACACAGGCCTAGCAACAACTTAATTAGGCTTCCAAACTCCACAATTGTAGGAAAATATATCTCTATTGTTTTAAGCCAACCAGTTTGTGGTGATTTGTTATAGCAGCTCAAGAAAACTACTACAGCTAGAATCTTGTATTGAGAACTTTCCCTGTTATTTAGTTTCCTAAAATATAACTTGAAATTCTATTCATATTATTGATTTTTGATTTGTATTTATCAATATTTTATAATGATGATACTCTAACAACCTCCAACAGTGCACAATAAAGTACGTAACAGTGAAATAAGTAACAAACGATAGAGAGTGGGTGCAATGTATATGCGCTTGCATAAAACATTTTAGCTGCTTTCTTCTTTGTAATTAAATATTCCCATCATTGGTGAAAAGCAACTCTTTCAAGTCGGGTCCTGCATCCTTTTGAAATGTTCCTAAGAATGTTGATGCAGGACAAAGTGGCACCGTGACCTGCGGCCTTAGCCCTGGAGGTGTTGATGCTGCTGCGAAAGGAGGAACCAGCTTGCTGGAAGGCTGGACACCTGCAGGGGAGACACTGGCGCCTTTCTGCCTTCTCCACTGCACTTCTGACTGGTGGATTTCTTGTCAGTTTCCAAGGCCTGAGAGTTCATTGGACAGCTGGCTATAACTGATGAAGACCCACACTGTAAAAGTCAACATTGAGTTGGGGTCGAACAACCCCCCTGCCACTACATAACCCCTGAGCAGATAGCCAGAAGACAGACTTTGAACTGGGAGCAGGAGAGCTTGTTCCTCTCCTGGGTCCTCTCTGCCAGGAGGTTTGTTTTTTCGTAGTTGTTGTAATTTTTGTTTCTGTGAATAAATCTTGACTTACCACTGATCCTGTGGTCTGTCTATTCATTCCTCAAATCACGGAGACCAGGAACCTGAAACTCCGGTATCTTATTTGGCGAGACAAAGTTCCGGTAACAATGTCACCTAGTATTGCTTTGGAACAAAATATGATCCTGGGCTTTTCTCTGTACAGTTTTTTTTGCTTTACTTTTGACATAGAATCACCTGTTTTTATAAGTAGCCCTGCTTTCTTTTAGTAGGAAATGACATTTAGATAGAAAAGTTTTGATGCCATATGTTTGTCGTTATTGTTTTTAGGCTTTCCTTTCATTGACGGTACTAGAAAAAACGTATGTAGTGAATGAGTTTATATGTGTTTGTGTGGGTGGATATATATATTTGATTACATATAGGGAAATATAACTAGGGAACATAACTTAATAACTATATTTATAATTCAACTGTAACATTACTATATTGCATTTATATTTTTTGTTTTTATGCTTTTACCACTTTTCTCTAATAAAAACATTTTGATATCATTTGGCATTAATATATGTTGACTTAATTCTACAATATCAGTAGCAGCTTCAAAATAATAACTAATTATTGTATATAAATCTTAAAAGCACTTTAAGATTTCCCTTTAGTTTTTTCTTAGAAAATATATCACTAAAAATATACACTGAAAATATTGTTTTACTATGTCTCATTAAGTAATTATTAGTGCAGTTTGCCATCAACTGAATATCAATTAGTTTAATGTGATTTAATATTTATGTATTGATTTGCCTGTGCTTCAGCTTTCTGTTCCATATGAGTACTCAAAAATACTTACATTATTCAAAACTCAAAACAATATACCAAAATTTAATTTATAAAAGTCTCAAATAAATCCTCTCCTCTGCCATTATGCACATTTCCTTTCTGTATAATGAATTGTACCTTTTTAATTTTTTGATTATATTGAAAATATTTTTGAACAAGTAAGTATCTATGCATATTTACTTATGTGTCTCTCTAGTCCCATAAAATTGCCATGTAATAAATACTACTCAATTACCTGTCTTTATTGTAGCATAATACAGACCAGGGATCCCTCCTTATTGGTATGTAGATATATTCTCACCCAGTTTTTTACATCTGAATAGCACTTTACTGTTGTGGCTATAACATATTTTGTTTAACCCATTAATTTTTATGAATGTGTGTGCTGCTTCTGGTCTCTGTTTATTTCAGTAGTGCTACCAGGAATACTTTTTTGCACATATATGTATATATACACATATGTATACATACATACATATACATATATATTTATTTAATATATTAAGCCTTTTAAAATAGATTTCCAACTGAGACTGCTGTCAGAGAAAATACTTATATAATTTAACTATATGTTGCTGAATATTGCTAAATAAAAATTATACGATTTTACATATGTACAATCATTATATGAGAGTGTTTGTCTTCCTGTAATCATACCTACAGAGTATATTGTCAAACTTTTGGATTTTAGATAGACAAAATAACTGCATCTTTGTCAATTGTGGATATGCCTTCTTTTATCATGAGTGATATTGATTATTTTCTCAACATGTTAGAAGAGTCATTTTCATTGAATGGACCTATGATTAATGCTCTCTCAGTTTCAAAGATTTCTCAGTTTTGATGGTGTTTCTTTACTGAATTTTTGTAAGTTCTTTATAGGTTCAGATATTAGTGGTTTATGTAAGGTAAAATTAGAGCTTTCTTTCTTTTGTTTGTTTTGTATTGTTGTTTTGTTTTTAGTTTGTAATGTGTCTTTTGCGTTTTCTTATGAGCAAACAAACCTGTACTTTAATGCAGCAGTACTAAGTATTTAAACATCACAAATTACATAATAGTGGGCAAGAATGTACTGTGTAATGTTAAAATATATTCCAGATCTTTAAAATGGGAGATTGTCTGATCAGCTTAATAAATGTATGTGATACGGTCATCTTTTTAATAGAAATATTCAGAAAACTAATTTTCTTTGAAATCAGATTTTGGAGACTCTAGGCTAGAAGGTTTTTTATTTGTTGGTTTGTTTGTTTCTTTGTATGTTTTTTTTATAGTGGGTCTTCTTGAAAATAAGAAAATGCATAGGTTTCATTAGTTTTCTATCATGCCTTTCTTGATTCACCTTATATTTAGTAGGTTAATTCACAACAAATTTATTATCTTAAAATTCTATGAGATAGAAGTGATACAGGACAGGTGGTGCCCCAGCCAGTTTGGTGTAGCCCCCCACCCACCCAGAGGAGGCTCCAGTACCCGGAGGAACCTAAACTGCTGGGAAGACACCAGCACCTTAGATTTCCCTTCCCTTGCATTTGAGGCTGAACAGGGAACCACCATTTTCTAGGCCTGGTGAAGTTCATGCAAATTTCCTTGGCCTGGGAATGAAAGGGATTGTAGCCTTTCATTTGCAACCCAGATGAACTAAATGCAACTACAGAGAGCCCTGTGAGACTATATATACCCCTGGACAAAGAGCCCAGAGTCAGACACAGAGAAAGAGGGAGCTTTTCTCTCCTATTTGTTTTTTTTCTCCCTGCCTGGAGTTTGGTGGTTTTGTATTCTTTTCTGTAAATAAATCCTGTCTTAGCACTGATCGGTGGTCTGGGGATTCATTCTTTGAATCACTGAGACCAAGAACCTACTAAGGATGAAATTCCAGTATCAGAACTACCTACCAATACTCATCTTGCTGGCCTAAAGGCTAAGTGTGAGCATTCCTTTATAGAGGCTTTAGGGGAAAAAAAAAAAAAATCAATGTCTTTGTTTTTTCTAGCTTCTAAAGTCTTCCAGTATTCCTTGGTCTGATGCCCTCTTACTCTATATTCAAAACCAGCAGCACCACATCTGTGACTATTCTTCCACAATCACACTTCCTACTGATCAAAGTTGGGAAAGTTTTTTTACTCATAAGAACAGATGTGACTAGTAGGGCCCATATGAGAAATCCAGAATCATCTTGCCATCTGAAAAATGCCATCTTTGCCATATAAGGAAACATTTTTACAGGCTCCAGGTTCTTTTTGAGAGAAAAGGCAGGCATGATTGTGAGTTTCATATAATGTTTCATTATATGTTTTTGTATTTTCAGTTAACCAAACAAGCTAAAATAATTTGATCTTCATACTTAATATATTTACTCAATTTATTTTTGGATTACATATGTCCTCCAATATACTTTCTATGAAATAAAAGGAGATATTCTAAACTTAGTAGAAAATATTGTAACTAAAACACCAACATGTTCTCTAATATATAAATTACTTTTTCTACAAAATACCTACATAACAGTAATTTTATTTATCTTATTCTTTTGATTTTTCTTAAATTTTTAAGTAGTTTAACATTTATATTATGGAATATACTTAATTACATAATGTACACTGTTTGCATCCATTTTTAATGTACATTGTGAGTATAATTGTTTAATTGCTATGGTATTATCTTCTTCTCTCGGCATGACTGATTTAAATCTGACTTAATGGACAATTTCACAATTTTTTTTGTGTGTGTGCATTTTTTTTACTCTGGGTACTACAAAATACACTTAGAAATTCATGGTGAAGTTAATTTATTTTCCATTTAATTTACAAGTGCATGAGTCATAAATTATGTACCACTGAGACTTAATTTCATGTAATGCTCACAACACAGGAGTCCAATTACAAATGAAGAGTTAAAGTTATAAGTATCTTAAATTATTAAGGAATTGTCAGATGATGATTCAAATCTAGAATTAGAAATTAAGTAGTTTTAATATTATTTATCTATTATCTCCAGCATTAAGCCTTTTTCTATCTGGCTTTCTTTTGCAGATTCTTATAATAATAAAAAAAAAAAAACATTGGACAAGTTTTGTAGTAGTTTATAATATGAATACAGATTATACATTTTTTTAAAGGTCAAGGAAATCAGCTATAATCAATTTCAATAAAAACTGAGTAACACTTAGGTTGTTTCCACAACTAAGCTATTGTGAATAATATTGCAGTGACTACAGTGACAATACTCTTGTATACAAAGTAGAGTGGAAATTTTCTAAGAGAACAGATTACAGGTCCGCTCACTACACACAAAAATAATGGCAATTATGTGAAATGATGAATATGTTAATTGGTGCGTAGCTTAGTGAGTAGGGCCACATACACTGAGGCTGGCAGATTTGAGGCCACCAGGGCCAGCTAAACAACAATAACAACTGCAACAAAAAAATAGCTGGGCATTCTGGTGGCTGCCTATAGTCCCAGCTACTCGGGAGGCTGAGGCAAAAAAATCACTTTAGCCCAAGAGTTTGAGGTTGCTGTGAGCTGTGATACTACAGCACCCTACTGAGGGCAACACAGTGAGACTCTGTCTCAAAAAACAAAATATATATTTGTTAATTGGCTTTAAGCTAGTAATCATTTCACTATGTATATGTATATCACTACATCATGCTGTACACCTTAAATAGATACAATTTTTATTTAAAAATAAATAAAACTTAGCAGAGCTTGGTTTTGTGCACCGAACAACAGCAGTAACAACACAACAAGAAATGTGAGAAATTTCAAAGGGGAATTTGAATTCACTTGAATTCTCTTATCACCCCAACATATGACATTAACTTGGAGTTGGGGAAACAGGTTTGAGCTTTTAGCAGATACTTCTACAGAGGCAATGAAAGAATTTTGGTATAAAATATCTAATCTCTTGTTTCCTTTTACTCACGGTCTTTCATTTTCAAGTGTTGACATGTAATGTGCCAAATTGCATCAGTAATATTGTGGTCTCAGAAATCCCTGCTAGTGTTGTAGACTTTTGAAAATGCCAGTTAATGAGTTTACCTTTAGATTTCATTTATTTAATATTTAACCTTCAAAATTCTCAGGGAAGATGATGATTATGAGAGGAAATGCTTTTTTCAAATATGATTTCTCCTAAAGAAATTAAAGTTCAACTGTGAGTTAGTTACCTTTGGTGAAGTAGTAACCAAAATTCTGTGGTTCTTTGGTCCTAGATGTTCTGCCAAGAGGCTGATCTATTCTTTTGAAATTCACTGGATGTAATACCGACTTGAAGTGCTGTTCTGCTCTTCTCTACTAGCCTTCAAAAAAGGTCAGCTGATGTCTTCAATAGGATATGCGCTTCAAGACCAAAATACAAAAATGCCTTCCTCTAAAAATGTAAATAATCAATGTCATATGCTATCTGAAATAAAATTGTTGGAACAGATAGACTAAAAAAGTAAAGATGTTAAATATATTTAAGGAAGTTAAGGTAATTATTACTAATGTGATGCAAGAATATAAAATCATTAAAAAGGTGTGTAAAGAAAATGCTACTTGTAAAAAATAATGGAAAAAAATAGCCAGAGTCTAGTCCACCCTTGCAGGAAATTCATTCTGGCACCCCTTTTCTGCAATGGCCACCAGAGGTATCATTGTGTGAGAAAAGACATTAAGTTTGTGAAGTTATCCTAGAAAAAGTGTTACATCCCTCGTTGCTGAGTATCACTATGGTCACCTTCTAAGGTCTTCCCTTGGGAAGCTGCTCACTGAAGCCAGGCCTAGTCCACCAATCATAGTGCTCTTTCTATAATGAGTTAGCACTTAATTGTCTGACCTCATAATTTTAATTGAGATAGATAGATATTATTAATTGAAAATAAATATCCAATAAAGAATAGCTTATTCTTAAGTGCTATGGAGAACTGTAATTTAAAATATCATCTTCTCTCAAAGCAGAAATAGTCTTCAAAAGAATAGTAGAGAAAAAAATTTTTATTATTGAATATTCATTAAACTAGAATGTGATACATTTCATAGCAATCCTCTAAGAGGCTACAATATCAAAGGAAATGTCATTCCTTTATATATCTAAGCAGATACAACTCATTACATACATTTTTAGTTGACATACAATAATAATTGTACATGTTTGGGGTATATAATTATGTTTCAATAGATGTATAATAATCATATCAAGGAAATTAGCACATCTATCGTCTTAAATATTGATCATTTCAAAAATTCACTCAGTATTTTTTATGGATAATCAATGTTTACTTTTCAAGAAAGAGAACTTGACAGCACCATTTGTCACACATAGATCACCCTGAATTTACCTAGGGTTGGGGTGAAAATCTGTGTTACTTCATTGGCTTTATCCAAAGGAAAAATAAGCTTTCATTTCTATTACAGAAAGTAATTTTGCAACTTGGGAAAAGACACCCGTGGAAGTTTGGCTCCTACCCTCCCACAAAAACTGTGATTTAGGTGGGCTATATTCCTTGATGGTTGAATTTTAAAGAGATGGCCCCCAGGTCCACTAGAAAGACAGCCATAGGTCACAAAGCTGACTAAAGTCTATCTAGCTTTTTAAAAAAATGTATATACATACATATTCTGCTTAGTAAAGTATCTCAAGAATGGAAGATAAAGTATCCAATGTACTCAGTACTATTTTGAAACCAATATATAATCACTCACACTTTCATACTAATGATAAAACACAACTATAGCCCAGAATGAAGGAGGGAAGAGGAGGTTGAGGGGAGGGGAGGTGGGAGGCCAGGTGGAGGGACAGCAATTGGTGGGATCTCACCTATTGTGCATAATGCAAGGGTACATGTCAAATCTATTAAGAGTAGAGTATAAATATCTTAACACAACAATTAAGTAAGTGAGGTAAGGCTATGTTAATCTGTTTAATGTAAGCAGTCCAAATTGCATATAAAATCAGCACATCGTACCCCATAAATACATAATGTACAGAGTTATGATTTAATAAAAAAAATAAAAGAGAGAAGAAAGTACTCAGAGTTACAAACTTAGTAAAGTAAATGCTGGTAAAGAAAAGAAAAAACAAGGGCAGTATCTGTGGCTCAAAGGAGTGGGGCTCCTGGCCCCATATACTGGAGGTAGTGGGTTCAAACCTGGCCCCGACCAGAAAGAAAAAAAAGCATACAATTAATTGTCTTGCATTATATGTTGCATTTTGGACTAGATATTTGTTGATGATTCAGCTATTACAAGAATGGTTGACACACTGAGGATAACATACTATAATGAGTGGTCAGGTTCTTCAGAGGAAAGAAAAGAAGTACTAAAGTACTGCTCTATAATAAACAGTTACCATTTATGCATTATTAGTAGTTTGACATCTTAAAGTTTGACTTTGAGTTCTTTACTTCAGAAAGTCAATTGACAAAAGTCACCAGAAGTGGCTCTCTGATTTCCATTCCACACAAATTTCTCACAGACTGCTCCCACCTAACTATAGAGTGTGGCAGGATGCTTCTACCGCAAGTCCACTTCTGGAAGGCACTAAACTCTCCCCTGACATCCTGACCAAAACTTTCTTAAACTACATAGCACTCTAGGATATCAATTTTATGACCTTTCATTTATGGTCAAACTTCCATTGTAATGTGACTGTTCTTACACTCTTCCCAACTAATTTTCTCTTATGGAGCTATATTCCTAATAAAATCTTTGCACATTTCTATTTGTTATGTTTCTCCAGAGAGACAGAACCAGTACAGTACATTTATAGATAGAGATAGATAGATATTTAGATACAGTATATTTATAGATATAGATAGACAATAATGAAGGCTAAGAAGTCCCACCACAGGCTGATTGTCTGCAAGCTGGAGATCCAGGGAATATCATAGCTAGGATCAATTCAAGTCAAAAAGCCTCAGAACCAGGAGAGCTAAGAGTGTAAATTCTCATTCGAAGGACAGAGGCCTGAGAAACTACAGAGCTGCTGGTGTAGGTAATGGAATTACAAGACCAGATAGCATGAGTTCTTATATTTACGCACATGTTATACATATGAGAGGAGAATAAAGAAGACATTTTTTTCATTTCTTTCTTGTTCTGAGCCTCCAGCCCACTGGATGGTGGATGCCCACACTGAGGATGAATTTTATCCACTGAATCCACTGACTATCATGCCAGTCCCCTCCCAAGCACCCTCATAGACATAACAGAGAGAACTAACGCTTTACCAGTTCTCTAGGTATTTCCAGCCAGGTTGACAGCTGAAGTTAAGCATCATAACCACAAATTCTATCTTGGTGCTTCTGAAAGGTTTTGGAAAAACACATACCGAAGGTATATTATGAAGGTATACAAAAGAACTTATAAATAATTTTTGCTATAGAACTAAGGATAAAAACAAACTAATTTTTCACTTTATTTTTACTGAATATATCTTAATAACATGATAAAAAACAAGGACTTTTAGGGTAATGGTTATACTAAAGGCCCAGATTACATGTAACAAAAATACACCTACACCCCTTAAATTTATGCAAATAAAACTATAAATTAAAAAATTAAAAATTATAATAATTAGATGAAGAAAAAACTTTAAAAAATGATAGAGTGCAAATAAAGTAAAATTATTATATACATTTATATGAACTATATATAAAAATGGTGTATATATAAGATGATCAATGTATATCTATCAAATTGTTTGTATAGTATGTATATATGTATGCATACACATTTATTTGAATTATACATAATTATATATGAATGCACATTTAGTTATAATGAAAATTAATATATTTAATATGCACATTTATATATGTGTAGGCATATGCACACACATTTACACATATTTATACATATAAGTATATAAACATGCATGTCTAAAACATACATGTATGTGTATATGTGTAATTTAATTGAGGATAAGTATATAATTAAGAAGAGCAGAAGACATAAGTAATATGAAATATTTGTTAGGAAATACATGTTTTATGTAATATCAGAAAACAGCAAATTTAATAAATGTTCTATTTTATAAATGAAAAATAAATCCCTCTATCTTAATGACATGTTGATTAGCTTTTCAAAGTAATTTTATTTCAATAATTTTGACATATTATTAGGCAAAATTTTAAAAGGAGAAAAAAAATATTGAATTAGATACCCCTCTATGAAAAATTAGTGAAGAAGAAATATTAATAATTTTACCAAACATAATTATTTCATATATGCTAATTTATTTCTCAATGAATTTAAAAAGGAAATTTTCATAAAGTTCATATAAATTTGGAAACTAAGTTAAAATTCTTTTACATTATAGGCATTTGCTACTTAAAATCCCCAAAAGGCTTAATGTCATAAGGAAAAACAATGAGCTGAGGACATTGTGTTTTACCTATACACCTAAATTTCATACAAAAGTATCAAATTTCTGCTATAAAAATAGCAGAAAATTCACATACTGATTGTTTATTCCAACTCCATCTTCCTTTCATCCATGTATGTTTAATATTATATTTTATCAGTGAGTTATGTAAACCTACATGAAGTTGGTCAATTAAGTTCAGAAACTCATCCTAGAAAAAGTGCTATGTACCTCATTTCTGAATATCACTAGGGTCACTGGGGTCACCAGATGGACAAGAGGAGTACTTCCAAGATGACCTTAGTGATACTCAGCAAGAAGGTATGCAACACTTTTTCTAGGATGAGTTCAGAAACTTAATTGTCTGACGATGTGCTTGTGTGTGCAAGTGTGCACATGTGTGTGTTTATGACACTATTGTTCTTCCCTGATCCCCTCTTCCTTTTCATTTAACTTTAGTGTCATATCCATTTTTTTTTTCTTCTCTGAGAGGGTAGTATATTATATAATGGCTAAAAATGTGGACCTTGGAAACATATAGCTTTAGACTTGAATACTGGTTTCATTACCTTGGACAAGGGATTTAACTTCCTTGTATCTCATTTTATTTATAAAAATCTTAGCAATAACATATACTGATTTATGGGATTATAGGGGAATTATGTGCATAAATCTTAGAATATTTCCTAGAATATAAGAGGAAATCAAGTGTTGGTTATTATTCCAATCTTGGAACTTAGAATCCTCTTAACTTCTCTACTAGAATGTAAGTGAAATCAGGATAGAAATTTTTGGATTCGAAAAACTTGGAATAATGGCTGGCAAATAATAGGTACCCAGTCTATACATGATGAGTGGAAAAAAGAACAAGTTTTATTCATGTAGTGATCCTCTTTACATTTACTTCATATTGAATAGTTTTACTTTTATTTTATTTTCATTTACTTTTGTATTTTCTTCAAGCTTGGCTGCAATTTCCCAAGCAAGGCTCTCAGTTTTATTTTTGCTTTTCATGGGGGCTTCAAAATGACTTTAACTTTCTAAAATTGCATTTATATATTTTTTCTCTGTATTCTCTTTGCTTGATATCTCTACTTTTCTGTCTTTGTGAGGAAATCATCTTGTTATTAGTTTCTTTGTGAATCTATGGAACTATTCCTTGACAATATTCCTGCTTCTCAGGGTAATTTTATGAGATCTTTAAATATCCTTTTTTTATGTTACGTTACCCCGTTATAGCATCTTTACATCAAATAGCATAGCTTAAAAATTTTTATGAAGATTCCTTCCAAGTTATTACTTCCTTTGAAAACAGACAGCTATTTGTTGAAGGCATGCTGAGAATAAATGGGGGTGATATAGTGAGCTCAAGCAGCTAAATTCTGCTTATAAAATCAATTTTGTTCTGTGTCTAGAAGAATATATCCTCTCTGTTTTTGTAGATCAATGTGGCTAATAATAAATTCTCTCGTGTTTAGGGCTTTTGGAGATGTCATCTTTTCATTTCTGTTTTCTTTCCCTTCTTTTCCACTTCATTTATATATACAAATTAAGTACAATGTATCCCCTTATTAAGTCCTTAGTATGTACATTTATATGCAAATAGATAGATAGACAGATAGACTTCTCAGTCATAAGAGTGGGAGGGGGTTGTTTGTTTTCTTTTCTTTTCTTTTTTTCCCTTTAAAAATTAAGTACAATTTACAAAGAATAACATGCGTAATTCTTAAGAAGGCATCTTGGTGGATATTAATGTATGCCTACTTATGGTGACCGTCATCCAGATTGAAACAGAATTTTTTTTCAACATAGGGATTTTGTTATGTCCTTTCCATTTAATTCTCCCATGGGTCTTCATAACTGCTTCTCTGAATTCTGTTAAAATAGATTAGCGTTGCTTATTCTAGAAATTTCTATAAATATAACCACTTAATGTAAACATTAAACTTTTGTGTGATTTATTTGGTTCAAGTTATCTTCATTAATTTAAATCCATGCAGCTGCCTGCATCACTTTTAATTTTGTGTAACATTCAATTTAATAAATATACATGTGGTTTATCTGTACTACGGATGAACATCTTGACTATTTCCAATTTGAGCTTATTAAAAATAAAACTGTTATAAATAATCCTGGGAATCCTGAAAATATATAGTTATGTATTTTGGTGTACATGTGCACTCATTACTTGCATGCACGCATACATATAGAAGTGAAAAAAGTCAAAGTCAGCATATGCTCAAACTAATTGGAAACCTAAAAATACTTCATTGTATTCTTTGCAGCTTACTTTCTACCCTTTAGTTGGGTTCAACACTCTTTCTATTCCAATCACTCTGATAGTATATGTGTGTACTTATAATTCATTATGTTTTAAGTATATATTAAAAGAAAATTGTTAAGTAATGATGTAGAGAAATTTGAGGACATACATATTGAAAGTATTCATCAATTTTTTTCAACTGGATTATCAAAATATTTCCTATCAGTTTATTGTTCTTTAAATATTCTAAATATCAGCATTTGCCAGATAAATAAATTTCATTTGCCTTCATCTATCCTTTGGTTTGCTTTCAGTTTTCAACTTTTGTGAAAAGTATATTTTTTATTATTCATAATAAGTCTCATTTTTCTATTATAGGTTTTGAAAGATTACCAAGAAATCACCACACAAATCTACTCTTCTTTGAAATGCTCTAGAAGCTTTACAATTTTAAGTCTAACATTTACATTGATCCATTTCATGTTAAATTTTGTATATTGAATGAGGGAGGGGACAAGGTTAACTTTTACATATATGAATATTCAGTTATCTTGCCATCATTTCTTAAGATTTTCATACCCCATTTAATTGCATTGATGTCATTGTCAAATATCAAGTGATTATCTAGATATAGGTCATTTTATTGAGTAGTATATTTATATTTCATTCATCTTTTGTCAATCCTTAGAATAATACCAAAATCTCTAAATTAAAGTATTTTAATAGTCTGGAAATCTAGTGTTGTACATCTTCTAACATTGATTTTCTTCTTTTTCAATGTAGTTTTACCCTTATTAAGTCCTTACCATGTACAATACATGTTAGAATAAGCTTATCAATTTCTAAAAAGTGACCAGATCCAAATTGACTTTATAGATTATGTTGAATTTATACATTATGTTAGGGATAACTTAACAATATTAACTACTCCAAACTGGAGCTACGTTATGTCTTCAAATTATTAAACTTTCCTTTTTGTGCAATATTATTTATATTGGTGTGAGGTGATCAGGCATTGCATCATTAAAATTATTTTCACATATCTGTTTTATGTTATTTATTTTTAATTATCTTTTTTTAATATTTGATGGTACAAGCATGTGTAAATATATTGAGCATTGTATACTAACTTACTAAGCAGTAGTTTCGTTAGATTCGCGTGTTAATTGTACTAGTTGTTTTCAATTATTAAAGATTTGCTGTGTACACAGTTATGTCATATGTGAATGAGGCATTTTCTCTTAGTACTTGTTCAGTTATCCAAATGATATATAATTATTGATCTTACATAGCATCATATTCAATGAAAAATATAAAATGTTGTCTATAGTGTTTGGTCATAGAATTTCTTTCCGGAGAAACCATAATATATGGATCACAGGTTTAAAATTGGTCTTTTCCTAGGATATCTTTGGTTTGGGATTAAGAAAAGATAAATTCTGATAATGTATGCAGGAACATCACTCTCAAAGTATGTTATTTCACTTTTAGAAATTCACAGCATTACATTTTGTCAATTTATACATATTTAACATGCTAATGTCACTACTTTCTCTTCTCCAACCTGCCATGCCAGACAAATCTTTAATTTGCACTTAAGTTACAGTGAGTCATCTAGCAGTATATTTATGTCCTGCTAAAAATAAGATTTTATAAAATTGAGCTTTTCCTATCTCTTTCTAACTGCAGATACTATTCATATATTTGTAGCAAAGTTTGTTTTTAATGGTCATTAATATGTTGCTAGAAAGATCAAATTAAGGTGTAATTCCATTGTCTTCTAATTTCCATTATTTCAAATTAAAAGTCTGTAATTTTCCTTATTGTTTTCTCCTTAACATGTTAATTTCTGTTCTGTAGTTACTGTTAAGATTTCCTTTCTGTGTTGTACAGTTATATGATTAACAACTGTCTTACTCTGTAAACTTTGAACATTGTGAGATCCAAGATAACCTTTATTTCAGTTTATCTGGAAATCTTCAGATCTGAGAATAGTTCTTAATACATAATAATTATTTAAATTCATGTCTTGGTTTAATTAATAAACGTTAGTATTAATTTGAATAATTACCCGGAGAAGCCAATAATAGGACAGAGAATCCTTAAGAGTACTCATATACTTTATTAAAAATAAAAATCTTTAGTTGTTTATAATTTTTTAAAATCTTATGAAGCTCTCAATTAGGACAATTAAAAGAGAATATATGCTTATAGATGGAATAAGTGGTTATAAAAAATGAGAAAGCTTGGCAGCGCCTATGGCTTAAGGATTAGGGCACTGGCCCAATATACCGGGGATGGCAGGTTCAAGCCTGTCCCTGGCCAAAACTGAAAATAAAAAAAAAAAAAAAAAAGAGAGAGAGAGAGAAAGTTTGAAAAAACTTTGAAGTACAAACAGTCTCTGGGTCACAAATGAGATAGATTCTCCAGGTTTGTTCTTAAGTTGAATTTGTATGTAAGTTGGCACAGGTACATTTACCTATTACCTGTAATTGCCTCTGTTCATAAGTGCAAATTGTACATAAGTCAGATGTTTGTAACTCAGAGAATGCCTATAGCAAAACAATGATGCTGTGATGAGAGAAAATAAATGGTGACTTTGCTTACATCTTCATTCATGTATAGTTAAAGGAATATTTCTTTCTTGGCAAGACCATTTTTCTGGTTTTGGATGAATAATATTACCGATATTCTCAATGAATTGAGTAAGAATGCCCCCCAAATCATGGTCTATTTGTGAGAGACAGTATTATAAGGAATAGCCTTAAAGGTATATGAATTGAATTTCAAATTAATAAGATAAAAGTCAAAAATTTTTGAAACAGTTTCAGCTTAGCCAGCTTAGTAAAATTTCTGGCAGTAGTTTCCTTGTGTTTATCACCAGATATACAGTAATCACACAGCAATTAAAATATGTTAACACGCACGACTCGGTGCCTGTAGCGCAGTGCTTACAGTACTAGACACATACACTGAGGCTGGCAGGTTTGAACCTGGCCCCAGCCAGCTAAACCACAATGACAATTACAACAAAAAATAGCCGGGCATTGTGCTGGGCACCTGTAGTCCCAGCTACTTGGGAGGCTGAGGCAAGAGAATCACTTAAGCCCAGGCGTTTGAGGTTTCTGTGAGCTGTGATGCTATGGCACTCTACCAAGAGTGATATAGTGAGACTCTGTTTCAAAATATATGTTTATATGTTGACACATACAATCATTTAGATGGCTATCAAAAGAAATATGTTGAGTAAAAAATCAAACTCTCAAAATTTTATATATTGTGTGGAATATATAAAATTTTATATATCGTTTTTATAAAAATGTAACATAAGAAGTTATAGAGATGAAGAATAGAGTCATGATTTTCAACGAATATTGGAATAAAGGATATATTGCACTATAAATAAAATTTATTTTTTTAAATATTATTTTCCAAATAGCTCTAAATTTCCATTATATTTATAAACATGTTCTTATAATTATTATGACAAAAATTAAATAAAATATTAAGCATGGAAAATTTGTATATAAGAAATATTGTATACATTACATATACACATATATGAGGTCTGATAATTAAGTTTGTGAACTTGCACTCTTACTCATTTATGGTTTTCATACATGGAGATTTTTTTTTCCATTCCTTTAGCATGAGTATATGAGCACCTTTGCAAGTTAGATGAGCTGAGACGGCAGACACTTGGGCTGTGTTTTTTCATCTATTGAGCCATTCTGTATCTTTTAAATGGAGCGATAAGATCATTTATATTAAATCTTAGTATTAATATGTGAGATAATGTTCCGTGCATCATGTTGAATAATACGTAATTGCTTCCCTCCCCCTCCTTGTGTTACTGTTTTGTAAGATTTCTGAGCTTTAACTTTTAGGTGCTTTTACTTTTGGTGATAACTGTTATTCTCGGTGGATAGGACATTTTAAGCATTTCCTGTAGGGAAGATCTGATGGTGACAAATTCTTTGCTTTTCTGGGAAAGACTTTATTTCTCCTTCATTTACTAAACTTAGGATACAGAATTCTTGACTGACAGTTATTCTATTTAGAAAGATTAAAAATGGAATCCCAGCTTGGTGCCGGGAGCCAAGCTGAGTTCAGCAGCTAGGCTGCCAGCCACATACACCAGAGGTGGTGGGTTCCAACCCAGCCAGAGCCTACCAAACAACAATGATAACTACAACCAAAAAAATAGCCAGGCATTGTGGCAGGCACCTGTAGTCCCGGCTACTTAGGAGGCTGAGGCGAGAGAATTGCTGAAGCTCAGGAGTTTGAGGTTGCTATAAGCTGTGACACCACAGCGCTCTACCGACGTGACATAGTGAGACTCTGTCTCAAAATAAATAAATAAATAAATAAATAAAATGGCATCCCATTCTCTTCTGACTTGAATAGTTTCTAATGAGAGTTCTGCTGTTTTCTGACATGTTTTCCTTGGTATGTAACTTGTTTTCATCTCACCACTTGTTGGATCTTCCCCTTCACTTTGACTTTGGTCAGACTGATGACTGTATATTTTCTGTGAATCTTCCAGGTGTTCGATAATCATTTTGTTCCTGGATATCTAAACCTCTAGCAATACCACAAAGTTTTCCTCTATTTCTCTCAAATAGGTTTTTCATGCTATTTCTTTTTCTTATTCTCCTCAAAGTTACCGATAATTCTTATATTAGCTCACTTAGCATAATCCCATATTTTTCACAGTGATTATTCCTCCTTATTCTCCTCAAAGTTACCGATAATTCTTTTTTCTTTTTTTTTTTCTCTACATATTTGCTAACTGGGTTACTTCAAAATCATAATCTTCAATCTCCATTTTTTTTTTTTTCTACTTGGTCCAACATATTGTTAAAGCTTTGGGGGAGTGTATTAAAATTTTCTAATTGACTCTTAAATTTCTTTGAGTTCCTGTATCTCTTTACTGTTATCTTTCTCTTTAATAATTTTTTTGTTAATGTCTTTTTTTTTTCATTTCTTTGAGATTATTTTCTACCTTCTCCTCAATTTTACTTAACTTGATAAATCCATAAGCTGAATTCTTTTTCTGTCATTTCAACAATTTCCTTTGGGTTGAAGTTTATTACTGAAGAACTATTGTGATCTTTTGGGGATGTCCAGACAGCCTGTTTTTTAATGTTACCAGAGTTTTATGTGGGTTCCTTCCCACATGGGGCCACTTCTCTCATCTGAAAACAGATCACAGACATGGTACACCTGTTCTCTTTTACATGTTATTTGGTGAAAATAGAAATAGGTCCTTCCACAGATGCCATGCTTGGGTACTACTCTGGAAGCTTAATCAGGCAAAATCACAAGCTTAATGCACTGTGAGCCTGTAATGATGCTGCTCTGCTGTGCACCCTGTTCTCATGTGGTTGTCACCAGGCCAATGTAGTAGGGCCAGCCTCTGATGCCAAATGTTTATATGTGTTAAGACTGGGCTGCTGAACATGATGTATGCATGGGACTGAGGATGTCCACTGGACATATACACATGCATACAGGCCTGGGCAGTCAGGTACCCAGCATGTGGGAGAGTGGCAGTTGATGTTGGGTGCCACTGGATACAGCAGATCACAGGTTGTACTGGTCCCACCGGCCCACAGTGCATTAGGCAGTGTCCCACCAGTACAGAATGAGCTAGTTGATCACAGATAATGTGCAGGGCCAAATGAGATGGCTTGACAGAGTGGACCTGTGGGGAAGGGTGCCTACATAGGTTGGAGTAGGTCCACAGGGTCCAGAATTCAGGCACATTGGCCAGGACAGCTTGTGTGTGTGTGGCGGGGTGGGGGGTGGCGGTTCATAGACAAGGCAGGGAATGTGTCAGGTGCAGCATCCATGGTGTCTATGCAGGATGGTGCAGGTCTGTAGTACACAGTACACCTAGATCCAGAGGCTGTGTCTGTACTGGCATTTGTCTCCCCCTTGGGGTCTTTCAAGCAGAAAAGATAACAGTGATCCAAGCTGTTGCAGCAGTTGGCAATGGGTGTTGAGGGCTATGGGTGGATGTTCTGCCCAGGTCCCACGGAAAGTATGGTTGGACAGGATCACCCAGGCCACATCAGTGGGTTCCAGGCCTGTGTTCTCCTGCCCTGCCCAGGGCTCCCAATATTGATGGTGGTGATGGCAACAGAGGTGCACATCATCCACCTACAGGATAACACAAATACTGAGATTCCCTGCTCTATCCCCTCCTGGCAGAGCAGAGAAGGAAGTACAAATCAGAGGTCTGACCCTTGGGAAAAAGTGGCATTCTTGGTTTGAGATACTACAGTGGTATCAGCTGTAGCACCCTTGGCTCACAAGCTAGCTGTTTCTTCTCTCTGGAGTTAACACAGCTGCACAGCCTCCAATCAGGTCTCTGTATCAGTCCAGAACTCTCATCCTGCTCCAGCTGCAGTATCCTTGGGGGAACTGTGGAGCCTGGGATTTTCTCCACTGTCTTTCTCACACACGTGGGTACCTACCACAGTCATCTCTGGTCCAGTTGAGCAGCTCCCCCCATTTCTACCTTCTTCACTTCCCTTCTACCTTCTGTCCATGGATTCCTGGAGCCTGTTGCTGAGAGAATCCATCCAAAGGTTGGATATCCATTTGCCACTTTTGATCCTCTCTCCACAGAAGTGGCATTGCGTATCTGAATTACATTATTAGATTAATGTTGGCATAATTGATATCTTTGAGTATATCCATGTAGAAAATGATTGTATGTCTTCCAATATTTTCAAAAATTTCTTTGTTTCTTATTAATAATTTCAAGAGTTTTTTTTTTATTTTACATTGGTATTACCCAACTTTTCACAAAATTATTTGTAGTTGTTATGTATTTTTATGTTTTGGGGGAGGTTTTTATTTTATTATTCTTTCTAAATAGTTATTAATTCTGAGTATTTTATAGTAGTTGGGTATACGAAAATAAGACTGATGTACTGAATTATTTTATATTATAGTTATTTGTATTAATATTCAGTAAAGTGATAGAAAATCCAGACCGGGCAATTAATTTGGAGGTAATTGAAAATGTTGTCAAAGAATTACTTTTCCTCAAAAGCGCTGGGTTCCGAGGCCAATTATATGAAAACTTCAAGGAATAGATAATGCCAAATGTTATTTAAACTGTTTCAGAACCCAGCAAGGAAAGAGGTGCTTTGAAATTCCTTTGACAGAATCAGTAAGATATTAATGCCAAAACCTAAAAGTACAGAACAATCTCACTTATGAATATTGAAGCAAATATCTTAATTAAAGTATTAGAAAGTAAAAGCTTGAAGAACTTTCAAAGAATTATGCAATACGGCAAATAGGACTTTAGCCTATGGTTCAATCATAGAAAATCTATTTCAATATTTCAAAATATTAAGCAAATATAAAAGTGTAATTTTAATTAACAGAATGCCATTTTATGAAATATAGATAGATATATGTATCTAATTATATAGATATAAATTTGTGTCAAATACTAAATCAGACATAGCTTAAAAATTCAACACTGGATAAATATAATTCCTATTAGCACTGAACAATTATGTTAGAACTAATGTTACAAGAGAAGTTAAGAAGATATATTTGTCAAGGAAGGTTCTAATTCATCACTTTCTGGTATTATCTGTTTGAATATTCCAAGAAAATCAGTTGAAATATTGGGTATTATATTGCAACTTAAAGTTCATAGATAAAAATCTGTTTATTTTCTATATGCACCACTAAACAGAACATGAATACAGAAACATATATATATATTAATTTAACCAAAAATATTCATAATTTTCATACAGGTTCATTTTTATCAGGATCACTATTGTGATTTATTTTGGCATTAATATCTTACTGATATGTTTACATGTTCTGAGAAGTAAAATTATATAGCTATCTTTTATTCTTGCTTTCATTTTTACAACTACTGAACGTATTCCTTTTTTTTTTTTGTAGAGACAGAGTCTCACTGTACTGCCCTCGGGTAGAGTGCTGTGGTGTCACACAGCTCACAGCAACCTCTAACTCTTGGGCTTATGCTATTCTCTTGCCTCAGCCTCCCGAGCAGCTGGGACTACAGGCGCCCGCCACAACGCCCGGCTGTTTTTTGGTTGCAGTTTGGCCGGGGCTGGGTCCGAACCCGCCACCCTCGGCATATGGGGCCGGCGCCCTACTCACTGAGCCACAGGCGCCGCCCCTGAACGTATTTCTTAAAACATGTATTAGTGTGCAAATTTCTGATCCTATTAATTGCTTATTTGAAGAATACTCAATATATCTTAAAGCTTGTATATAGCATCATTTTGTGATAGCATTCCTGGAATTTTTATAAAATTCTAGATTATTTCTTTCTTGTTTGTAATGAGTATGTATTGTGGTGGTTGTTAAAATTGGTTAACAAATAACTAAATAATTTGAGAAAAGACACCATAACAAAGACAACAATCCCTTGTTCAATAGATGGAGAAAGCTTAGGAAACCAGTTAGGACACCACGCACATACACATACACATTTATATTTTTCTAATTTCCTGCAATGTGAGTACCTTCTTTTATACTTGTCTTTCTATTTATTATTTTCTGAATTATAGTTTATATTATTTTACTATTTTACAAATAGATTATTTGTTCCTAGATTATTCAAGGAGGTATTTACATTTTATTGATATTTTTGGGTATACGTATTGTAATATTTTCAGTAATCATTATTTATTATTTGTCTTACTGAGCCTTCTTAAATAATAAATGAGAAATTATTTTGGTAAATTTAAAAGTCTCACAACATATATAAGGGTCAGGGTTATTAAAGGAAGTGTAATCAATTCTACTTTAAAGAAAATTTTGATTACAGTAGCTGTAAAGTAAAATTTTACACATAGTTGCTAAATATTTTTCTTTCCCACTGTGACATATGCAAATACAGCATACATATTATGGTTATTTAAATGATCATCAATAGATAAGCTGTTGTTTTCTGCATACACATAATATGGAATATAATGTATTTTTGTTACATTTCTGTATATTAATAAATATTTATAACCCAATTATAATAAAACTAAATGTAAAGACATCTAAATATAAAGCCATATGTACAGTATGATGTTGTTTATTTATTTATTTATTTTTTTGTAGAGACAGAGTCTCACTGTACCGCCCTCGGGTAGAGTGCCGTGGCGTCACACGGCTCACAGCAACCTCCAACTCTTGGGCTTAGGCGATTCTCTTGCCTCAGCCTCCCGAGCAGCGGGGACTACAGGCGCCCGCCACAACGCCCGGCTATTTTTTTGTTGCAGTTTGGCCGGGGCTGGGTTTGAAACCGCCACCCTGGGCATATTGGGCCAGCGCCCCACTCACTGAGCCACTGGCGCCGCCCCAGTATGACGTTATTTTTATTTTAAAAATCTCCACTTGCATATACATACACAGGAGAATACGTATAAGTGCAGACATTTTCAGAATGACACATAAGACTGGTGACAAGTTTTTTTCGGCTTGACCCGACCCGTGGTTTTGAGACTGAATATTGGGCGGCGCCTGTGGCTCAGTGAGTAGGGCGCTGGCCCCATATACCGAGAGTGGCGGGTTCAAACCCAGCCCCGCCGAACTGCAACAAAAAAATAGCCGGGTGTTGTGGTGGGTGCCTGTAGTCCCAGCTGCTTGGGAGGCTGAGGCGTCGCGTAAGCCCAAGAGTTAGAGGTTGCTGTGAGTCCTGTGACGTCATGGCACTCTACCGAAGGCAGTAAAGTGAGACTCTGTTCTACAAAAAAAAAAAAAAAATAGAGAGACTATTTCCATTATGCACAGCATATTTACAACTAGAATATTTGTGTAATCTAAAAATAATGAAAATGAAAATGTAATGGAACTAAATTATGCTTTAATTTGTCTAACTTGCATATAGAAAACTGAGTACTGTAAAATATAATGATGAATTCTGATTTGATGTTTTAATAATAAATATCTTTTAAATAATGATTATTCATTCAATGGAATAAATCATACATGTATAGATTCATCCATATCCTAAAAAAAAATCTAATAAGAAATAAAATTATAATTACAGCTTTATTGCCTAATAGAAAACATTATGTGGATAAATTTCAATGTTTTAAAAATTCAGTACTGGTGAACAATATCATAACCTAATAATAGATAATGTATACTTTAAACCGATGCCCAACTTAATTTGCCTATAGAATAGCATGAACTAGTCTATCTAAAGTTCATAAAACAGGGGGTCAAAATAAGTTAATGCATTGCAATGGCCCTGGACTATACATTTCAGAGTACAGACTCTGTCATCAAACGTTTTGGTTATAAATTTTATTTATGAAAGTTGGTAGTTACGTGACCTCAAGCAAGTCAATTCATTTCATGTATTTTTAATTTTCTTATTTAAAATATGGGAGAGGGCGACGCCTGTGGCTCAGTGAGTAGGATGTCGGCCCCATATACGGAGGTGGCAGGTTCAAACCCGGCCCCAGCCAAACTTCAACAACGACAAAAATATAGCCAAATGTGGTGATGGTCACCTGTAATCCCAGCTATTCTGGAGGCTGAGACAAGAGAATTGCCTTAGCTCAAGAGCTGGAGGTTGCTGTGAGCTGTGATGATACAACACTCCATTGAGGGCAACAAAGTGAGACTCTGTCTCAAAAATAAAAGGGGGGGGAGAAATGCTAATGTTATTTATGCAATTTTTGTAGAAATAAAAGCTATAATACATAGTAACTAAATAATAAAATATAGCTGCTATTGTAGACATGGCCCGTCTAAAATATAAGCCCTCTACAATCAGCCTTGGCAAACCTTTCTAATTTTATTCTTCAGCTCTATGCTCATGTAAAGCTGGCCTGTGTCATCACACAAATCACTGGGTTGTCTCTTCTTTTTTAAAATACCCATTCTCTCTCTTCAGTTCTTGGCCAATTTATGTATCCTTTCAATGTGTCTATTATTTAAGTAAATGAAGTAGTTTATTCAATTCCTATAAAAGAATAAGTACTCGGAACTTATGTTCCAGATAGCTAATTTAGCTTATTGGAATACAACAAGTTTTTGAACTCTCCAGGTACTTTTTAAATATTTCAATAAATTAACTAAGAATGTATGTATTGATCATTTAGTATTAGTAAGATGCTATGCATAAAATCTTGCATTTTTATTTTACATTATTTAAATGACTGTAACTTATATTTTCATATACATAGACTAAGAAACTATGCATCACTTTTTCTAAAAACTTAGTATTTAGAATGATGATGTAATGCTTTTATATGCTTGATAAAACAAATGTTTATTAAATATTTAATTACATAATATTTCTCATAATGTCTGTTTTGATGATTTTGATATACACAACATTTCCATAAATAACCAAATAAAGAACAATATTGTTTTATGTTCAACCTTTTCGGTATGGGGTATAGAATAATTTGATGCTTTAAAATCCTCTGACTTATGTCCTGATGATCATGAGATATTCTGGATACTGTTCACTATTTTCAATCTTTGGAATGAGACATAAGCACTGGCCTTCAACATTGATTAAATATTCAAGTTATTTGTAATAATATTCCATTCAACTTACCAGGTTTCCTAATTGTACCTAGTATATATTTACATAAAGAATGACTACTAAGAAATCAGTGAATAAGTTTTCTACCTGCAATTCTGTGTGAAGATCATCTTTAATAGGAGAACTATCTGTAATACTTGTACAATTTTCAAATTATAAAAATATTACTTGAGATAATTTTTTTTTTTTTTACTGTAGAATTATCTTTTTATTTTGGGTAAAAACCCACAGTCATTTTGGGGAGCTGTAATTAAAATTTAACAGCATTATAATTCTAACAAATAACTTAAATATCCTTGTGAGATAAATATAATAATATTTTATGGGTATTTTGGAACCCCAGTATTAAGACTATAAATCACACTAGCCTACATCTATCACCAATGACTCATACTGTTTCTTTCTAATGAATTGACCATTACATTTCCAAAGTTCTGAAATGGCCAACAGACCACAGAAAGATAATTCTTTAGGCTCCTGCTTGAAACCAACAGCTTCAGCAAACTGCTGGCCTTGATTCAGGGCCAAAGTTGAGATAAATTTTGCCTGCAAATGCTACACTTAAAGCATTCCTACATGCTTGTAAGTATTTAAATATTCTTTATGGTTATAATAAGATGATAGTGTTTTATGAATGTGACTAGTATTTAGTATTTAACTAAATTGATTGTAATATTCACATTTGAAAATAACTTTCTTCAAATTAACAGATCAATTTATTAGACAGCAGTAATGTTATTAATTTTTAATAGAGTAAAAAACGATATATTATACTTTCAATTTTATTCACTTAAAAGTATATTTCCTTAAAAGAGAAATAAATAATATATTGTAGAAAGGGAAACATGTACATAAAGACAAATGTATGGCATTTTGAATAGCTCACTATGTAAGATTCTGGGCTAAGCATTTGGTAATCCACAAAAAAATTATATAATGTGAGAATCCTACCACTCCCTACAGCTTCATCCAGGTCCACACTTAATTATCAATTGCTGAATGACAGGACTATGGACCATATCTTCTCCAACATATCCTTTCCCAGGGATAATATTTATTTTTATTCAATTAAATTTCTAGTCATCTCTGTGTTAGTGAGCACTAGTATATTTTCAAACGTGATCACACATAATTTCATGTATTCCAACTAAATTATAGAAGATTTCACATGTTTTTTATTCTCCACACTACCAAGAATTCTTTGAGAATACATTTATATATTAAGCTTTTCATCAAATTGACAAAATAACTTCCTGATGATTCTCATTAATGATTTATGTGTCACTTTATGTCACTTATTTAAGTTACTGTCATTTATGTAGCTCTGAATGATTGTTTCTTATTTTTAAAAACATTTTGAAGTATGAGTAGTTTGATATGTAAAAAATACATAAATATGACATTGAATCCCTTCAAGACTAAGCAATGAAAATCATAGTTATCATGTGTAAAACAATACCTAGTGTTCTATGAAAACATTGAAACCTTCAAGGTAGTGTATTTGTTAATTAGCTAAATTTAACCATTTCAAGGTATATACCTATTTTAAAGCATAATGTTATACACAATAAAAACATGCAATGTTATATGTCAATTAATAAAATCACAGTATTCACATATATCCTGCACACATAAAAGCTAGTTTTTTCCTACAGTTCCCTAAGTAAAACTAACCATTTCTACATTACCTTGGAAAGAGGAGAAAAGGTTAAAAAGCAAAGCGGCAATTTTTATCTAAGGCTCATGCATTTTATCACCGATGGCGTTTTCCTCTACTTCCTGTCATAACATAAAAAAATGTAAATTGAAAGGCTTTATTCTGAGAAACTTGCTACTGAAACAAAATAGCTTTTCTAAACTCTTTCTAAATTTAATGCATTTAATTTAAAAATAAAATTGTGCTAATTTCTACAGTTTCTTTATCCTCCTAGAAGAATCCTTAATGAGGCTCTGTCACAGCTTATTTTCACTTTCATGTTAGTATAAATTAACACTTCATTAAAAAGTACCCATTTATTTAAAACAATGTTCTCCTTACTGGAAATGAAGGAGTAAGTATTAGCAACTATGATAAGGAGCAAATAACAGACAGGAGCACTGAATCTTTAGAATATTAATACTTGATACTCCGCTTTATTTTTATATTATGTATATTGGCTATAGAACTGCTGCTTACAACCCGTAACCCCCACACATGCAAAAAAATGTTTTAAGCACTAAGATTAAGATGATTTTATGTCTCATATGTAATTTTAATTTCAAAAAACTGAATCCCTGGCAAATATGTTCCAAAGAAATTTCAATATATTATGATTGCGACTGTACAATAGTCAATGCTCCCAGTAGTTTTAAAAACATATTGACTATATACATATTTTATAATATCTTATGTCTGATAGCTTTTGAAAATGATTTTATTTATATTGACGACCTGATTATCTGGCATAAATAATTGAACATTCTTATCTATCAAATATCTATTAACAGTAAGTAGCACATTTATATCCATGTTTCTATTAATGCAAATAATTTACATGTATATTTGTATATATATTGTACATATATAATATTTATAATATCTCTGAGCACATATAAATTTATTGTAAGCCCTTTATTAAGTTGGAATGCTAAGAAAGCAGACATTGGGAGGGCAGTTAGCACCCAAGAGGTTTACTAGATTTTTTTTTTAATTAAATCATTGCTGTGTACAATAATGCATTTATGTGGTAGAATGTGCTTGTTTTATATACAATTTGAAATACGTACAACAAACTGGTTAACATCGCCTTCACCACACGTTGTACATGTGCATTATCAGTAATAATGTGACTGACCCAGTCGGAACTCCCTTCAGAGTTGTTCCAATTTGGGACAAGGGGATTAATCTACATTTATTAGTCATCGAATACAAGATGTCCAAGGGAAGAGGTATGACCCTAGGTGATGTAGTTTTTCATCAGGGAAATAAGTCCAAAAGAGGAATGACAGCGGCATAGTGCATCAAAGCTGATGCCACAATCCAGTCACCAATTGTTCAGATACATTTTTTATGTAGATTCCAGAAACATTTTCTTCATAACTCTGATGGACTTGGGTTAAACTGAAAAGAGGCAGATTAGGTGTTCAACTAGAGTCCCTGGCATTGCAAATAACCTTAGGCCTGTATTAGGTACTCGTGGTTTGCTCTAATGTCTCTTTCAAAGTCATCTTATGCTCAGACAGAATTTATGATGACGATGGTGGCTTACTGATGGCATAGCCTAGATTTCATTCATCTCTGAGAAATTTGAGCCATCACTCATATGATCTTCTTATGTCAGAGTAACTAGATTTATCTATTAAACCTCAAAAGTAGGCAAAGCAGTGTTGAAAGGCACCATAATGACCCACTTGTTTTTTGTTTTTTGTTTGAGACAGAGTCTCACTATGTTGCTCTCGTAGAGTGCCATGGCATCACACATCATAGCACCTCAAACTCTTGGGCTTAAGCGATTCTCCGCCTAAGCCTCCCAAGTAGCTGGGACTACAGGCACTGGTCATAATGCCCAGCTGCATTTTTGTTTTAGTTGTCATTGTTGTTTAGCAGGCCCGGCTAGTTTCAAACCCACCAGCCCCACTGTATATTTCCGGTGCCCTAGCTGTTGAGCTACAGGCACCGAGCCCATCATGACCCACTTGAATGCCAAATACATTCCCTCTTACTTCCCTACCTCCTCCCAATAGTCAGGTTCATGTTTTCCTAACAAGATGATGAATCCCTTTCCTGCCTGCTAGATTTCTAACACAAAGTTCTTGATTTTCCTGAAGATCATCAGTACTTTTTATTAAATAAGGGTGTTGCTACATGTTTCACAACGTAAATGAGGCAAATGGTTCCCCTTTGGGATACAAAAACTCAAAATCCATAGAGCAAAAGTTCCAGGGACATGAAGCACGAATTTCACAAACAACTCAATTTTCTCACCAGAAGAATGCCTCCTTCCCTAGTCTGTCTACTGTTCTCAACTCACTCCACAAACAGGTAAACTCTTCAAGGATAATTTCAGTGAGGCAGCTGAAGCTGTCATGTGTAACATAGCTCAGTTCTCTTCTGCCCAATCCTACCTCCTTACTGTAATTTTCACCAAATTCCTCCCAAGAGCCCTCCATCACATAGAATGATGTTAAGTGAGATTATCTCTGCCTCCAGCTCCTGGATTCTGAACTGTGTATATGTCCTATTGGGATACATCACCATAAGAATATCTGTGATAGATCCTGCAGAATGGCATCCTACTGTTGTAAAATACCACAAAAGCACCATCTTGGTGTTTTTGCTACGCCTGTGACTCCATTGCTCTTGCAATCTTCTAGATTTTGGGTATTATGGTCCTGGGACACTCAGTAGATAGAATGGTCATGGTACACGTATGCATATTTGCTGGATAAGTGCCAGTTCACCTGACGTGTTATGTGAAATTCTGTGCAAGAAACAAAAAATTCTGTAAGTCTGTGAAGAGTAACGCTGTCTGAAGGAGGAGAGAACCAATACTAGTTGCAATATGGGTCTGTTCCTTTTAAAACTGAATGGCTTTACCTTCTAGTGTGTAAAAGGTCCAAAGTAGCCAATTTTCCACCAGGTATCCAGACGCCACCCTCAACAGTTGGAGGCTTACTGTTTCTTTCTGTTGCTGACAGTTTGAATATTGAAAATGGTAATAACTTCATCATGTTATATATGGAAGTTCATTACATTAGGACACTACATACCTGCCGCTGCTACCACAGTGACTTCCTTTTTTGTGCCTTTCTGTGTTAACTCTAGGATAGCCAACAACAGTAGTTGGCTGCCATCAACTGATCCAATTAATGTATCTAACTGGTTCTTTGGTTCTTATCCACAGTGGATGTCCTCTTTGGGGTATTTACGTTTAATGGGATTTTCATATGTTGTAGTCATTTTTCTATCTATGGGAAGGTACGGGAAGGGAAGAAAAAAGGAGAGTTTAATGCTTAGCTCCTAATTTTAATGAAAATAAAATTATAATGTATAAAGCAAGATGTGATTTAGACGATTATCTCAAACCTTATGGAAACTTATTAATAATAAATGGTGAAAACTGATTACAGGTATATAGAAGTGATTTAGAGATTAGAAAAGTGATAAAGATGCAAGTATTAAAATGTTATAGCTATTTCATTAAATTTGCAAAAATAAGTAATGGAAGAGATTCTTATTAGCAACGCTCAAAGACAAATGTCATGAAGGAAGCATTGCTTCAGAAATGTAAAGAGCATTTTTTAAAGGCTACATTTAAATAATTTTAAAGTGACATTACAGTCACCAAAAAGAAAAATAAAGACATTATCAAATAAAGACATTTTCACATACTACCACAAATTATGGGTCTTGAAGGTCTGTCAATCATCCCTTCATGGGCTTTGCATACATGAGCTGTTCAAAATTAATGACTAATTAGTAGCTCTACCCAATAAGATTTATTACTTTGTCTGAAATTAAATTATGCACGCTAATCTTACCTATTAAAAATCAGGATACTATGAATCCTGTCATGATGGAAAAATAATCTACTTCAAAAGGTGATTGCCAAAAAGCTACACTAAAAATCTCACAGTTGAAATAGCAAAATGCTAATATCTGAACAAATATATCAGTCAGATTATTAAACAATCTCTGTCTCTCTTCTCTCTCACTCTCACCCTCATCTGTGTGTAAACAAATGTACGTGCTTGAGTATAAAGTCACAGATACAAATACACATGCATACACACAGAGATTTTGGAAAACCTGAAATGTTTACCTAATTCGGAGCAGAGTGATGCCTTCATATTCTTGTTCTTTGCTCAGTTTTGTCTTGTTTTATATGAAAGACAAAAATAATATTTACTTCAATTTTTCACTGTTGAAATATGGTTCATATATGTCTGCTCTATAAAATGTTTTACCGCTGTAACATCCTCTCTTATTTTGCACAATTTGAGAAGCTTTAATGATCATCCTAATCTATTTGTAATCATTTTCCTTACAATGGCCTATTTCAACTATGTGTTGCATGGTTTATACCGTTCTTTTCTCCAGTTGTTATACACTGCTCTCCTCAATAACTAAACTGCCTGGCCTTCGTCTCTTGACCAAATCACTGAGTGAACGCCACCAGAACCATCTGAAGAAACGCTCTTGCCACTATCTCACATACTATGTATGGGAGAAAAATTCTACCCAATTATTCTATCCCTCATGTATTCCTTAAAGGGTCAAAACAGGATTCCAGTTCCTGTAAGTAATGTATTACTTGCACGGACAATTTCTTTTTTTTTTTTTTTTTTTTTTGTGTGTGTGTGTGGTTTTAGGCCGGGGCTAGATTTGAACCCACCACCTCCAGCATATGGGACCGGCGCCCTACTCCTTGAGCCACAGGCACCGCCCATGCACGGACAATTTCAATGTACAAGACACCCTTCTCAAATTACTACCAGGCTATATCAGAAAAATCTCGTATATTCTTAAATGAATGTTTTCTGTGGGCACAGTGGCTCACGCCAGTCATCCTAGCACTTTGGGAGACTGAGGCAGGAAGATTCCTTGGGTTCAGGAGTTCGAGATAAGCTTGGGCAAGAGAGATCTTATCTCCCCTAAATATAGAAAATTTTTTCTGGGTGTTGTCAAAGGCTCCTGTAGTCCTACCTACTCGGGAGGTTGAAGCAGGAAGCACTTGAGCCCAGGAATTTGAGGTTGCTGTGAACTAGACTAACACCAGGACACTCTAGCCTGGCACATAAGAGTGAGAATCTGTCTAAAAAATAAATAAATAAACAAACAAATGAGAATGGTTTTCTTAAAATTAGAAACACTTCATCAATATTTTCTGAAATAAAACCGTAACATCTAACTATACAGTATAATGTGCATATTCAGTTTTATTAGGAAAACATTTTTTATTTTAACCTTAATGCATTTGAAGGTATGGTTTCTGTGCTTCTCACAGAAATAAACATATTCCTTGGATGTTAAGAAGTATCCTCCTTACCTTGTCTCCAGAGATTGATTCTTGACTGATTTTCTTCATGAAGAATGAAACTTCCTTACCTTTATTTAAGGCAGAATCATCTTTCTTTAATGATTTGAGTTGTAGGAAAATTTAACAATGCATTCTGTTTGAACTACATTTGCCAAAACAAGTTAATATAATTTTTTTTAAAAAAAGCGAAAAAGATGGATGGCGCCTTTGGCTCAGTGAGTAGGGTGCCATCCCCATATGCTGAGGGTGATGGGTTCGAACCCGGCCCCAGGCAAACTGCAACAAAAAAAAAAGAAAAAAAAATAGCTGGGCATTGTGGGGGGCTGCCTGTAGTCCCAGCTACTCGGGAGGCTGAGGCAAGAGAATCGCCTAAGCCCAAGATGTGGAGGTTGCGGTGAGCTGTGATGCCACAGCACTCTATTGAGGGCAACAAAGTCAGACTGTCTCTAAAAAAAAGGAAAAAGATTTGTGTGGTAGGCTAGGAATACAGTGAAATTGCAAGTTGAAAGAAAGACCTAAGAGAGAAACTATGCTGAAAGATATGTTGAGCAATCTGGCCAAGGAAAGCCCCTTTGAAAGGTTATGATTCCAAGCACAAGAGATTGGTAGCTCAGTGTTCGTACCTTCTAAATGTCTAGTCTTTGCCTAAATAAACATTTTTATATAACTTTTTCCCAGGCTTATATCAATAAATTTTCCTGTCCTCATGTGGAAATGGTTATTGCTTGCTGTGATTTGTGATTCATCACTATGTACACGTATTATGAAACATATCTTCGGATCGTCTGTCAAGACAGCAGAGAAC
The DNA here is from genome assembly GCF_027406575.1 of Nycticebus coucang. Lineage (NCBI taxonomy): Eukaryota > Metazoa > Chordata > Mammalia > Primates > Lorisidae > Nycticebus > Nycticebus coucang. The sequence continues at coordinate 41,491,317 of NC_069794.1, read as the reverse complement.
CTCTACCTCTCCCAGCAGCACAGTGGGAAAAATGTTCTGTGCATGTAGTTGGACTGAGTTAAATACAGAGATGGAGTGAGAATGGGAGACCTCCGCTAGCAAGCAAAACCTCAAAAAGTGGTTGACAAATGTTAAGAACAAACAAGGATTCCAAATCAATCCATAAATAGGGACTAAGCCTTCCATTTCATTCTCTAAATAAGTATTTGAAAGTGTAGTGAGTAATAGCTACAGTATTTTTATCCGTTATATTCTGGATAAAAAGTATTGTGCAAAACTTTTTATTTCTCAAATATTATTAATATCTATTCCCTCTAGAACCAGATGGTTTACACTCATCCATATTATGTTTCATTTTTCTATTTTATCTATATTTGCATGTCTAGTATCACAATAATAAATTTTCAACTTATTTCCAAAACAAATACAGAGTACTGAAGATGTATTTTGAATTAAAAGACTTCTGTTTGTTTGCTTTGCAGCCTAACCATTACTTGTGAGGTTATTGCCTGTCTTCCGACTCAGTCCATTGGGTCCTGAGTTCTAGTGACTGAACCTTTCAAAATGAACTCTAGGCAAGTTGAAGAATATCTTCTTGCTTTGGGTTCTTATATAAGCTGGAAATCTTTTCTTTCTACTTAGTAAAATGGGTCAGAACAATATAATTAAACAGTATATTTTGTTTATAACTTTGAAAAATCCCAATAATTACTGTGCTTCTTTTAGTAATAGTGGGAGAATGGAACTGATTCCTAAAAACTTCACTTAGGAAAAAAGAGTCCTGAATTTTCATGAGGTTAATCTCTCAGCCTCTGGAATGTGTTAAGTCCCACTACCTCATTCAGGGCACCTACTTCTTTCTACAGCATAAATGTCATAGACCGATATACTATGATACATGGTAGTGCAATGATCAGTGCCCCTATGGATTAATTAGAACTTATAACAGGAGGGTTGATGGACACAGAAGTAGGAAAATGAGGGTATACCGCTGTTTCCTGATAGAGTTAATCAAATTGCATCTGGTGTCTCCTCTTAAAGAAGGAAGTAAAAGCCTTTAGCAGATGGATAGCTTTATACCAGGGGATGCATTAATTTTCTCCACTGTAATTTTTCAAGACCCCCATCTGTAAAGACAAATCAGGTTAGCTAAGTATGAATATGCTATCTACTTTTCAAAAGTTTAATAGTAGCACTTATTTTTTGCAATTTACTCAGGAATGTTGTGATACTATTTTGTTAAATAAGTTTAGTTTTAGAGGTCCAACTTATCCCATTCCGAGATAATAACTTCTATTTCTAAGGTCAGAGAATAAGGTGGTGTTTCTGTTAACTGCTAAATATATGTATTTGAATAATATATCAGGATCTGAGAAAGTCTTCATTGGTTGGGTTGATAGATAGAGAAAATCTACAGTGAGATGGAAAGAGTTCCAAGACTACAGTCTTCACTCTGTATCCCCAGGGATTACTGAGAGCTCAGAAAAAGTGTCTAATAATTAATAAAATAATTGTAAATGTTTCTTCCTTAATAAACACGAACAGTTATAAATGGCCAAATGTTTCTTCAGATGGATTGTTAAAATGGAATTAGGTGGAATTATAGTATAAACCTAAGATAAACCTATAATAACACGGGATATTTCCTTAAATCTTAAGTTCCTTGCTTTTTCTACCTTTTTTCAAGGGACACTGCCACTGTCAACTTAATAAGTCTGAAACTTGGATAAAAGGGCAGGACTCTATATTCTCATTATTCGTATCTTAGGTGGTTGGTCATCTCTTTCTGTCCTGGGGAAAAATTATTTCCACCAATAGCTTAGTATGCCACACATCCTAATTATAATCATGCCGTCTACCATGGTAATTATGTACACCTGAGGTAATTATGTCACCTACAGATGTTTGGTGATGTTTCTTTCCTTCTTACACTCTAGGGCCTCATCATCTGCACTGGAATTAATTAGATAATTTCAAGCACTTCACATATTTATTCCTGTTCTATAGGGAATAACCATTACAGTGTTTTCAGTGATAATACTATGATGTATTCCTCAATGTCATTGTAAAATAAACAATTCATTGGTTTACTGTTACATAACTTTTTGAAAGTCGCATATAATAAATGGTCTTTCCTATTTATCCTTTCTTAAGTTTTGTAGTTCCTTCCCCTTTATCATGCACGAGGAATTCCAGCCATCACAATTTCAATAATCATAGATTCAGTTTGACTTTTTTGGTCTAATCTACTATCCAAGTAAAGAGATGGAACCATTCATGCTGGTAAAAACTCTGATACATATTTCATAATCTTTGTTAATTTTTCTTGAAGTCTTATTTCTATAGCGAAGTTCGATACAATATTATATTTGATTTAAACTATTTTACTGCCTATTACCAGAGATATATTTTTGCTTCTGAAAAGAAGACAAATATTGTGTTATTCACTATGTAAAACTTTTTTTTATTTCAGGTTATAAATAGGGAAAACTTGTGAATGTCAAGGAAAGCCTTGACCTTAAGTGAGACCATTGTAAGATAATCAGGGACAACCTTCAAAAGCAAAGACAGAAAACCTTCTTATACTGACAAGGCAGGCACAGAGGCTTTGAGAGGACTGTGATATTCACTGTTACTCAATTCCATCCCAATGTCCTATTGCCTTCACAGAGTCCAACTCATTCCCAGCCAACTTTTAGATAAGGGACTGAGTAAAATGAGCTACTGAAATTACACTATAGCTTAATAACCTTCAAGATAAGCTTTATTTTCACTATAAGTTTTCATCACAGCAGTTGCCATATCTCCAGAAGCCTTGCCTTCCCTAGGATCTTCATTTTAGGGAGTAGAAATAATAACGTAATTGTTTGGCCTCTATGTAATGTGAATAAGTAATATCCCATCCATAATGCACATTTGGATCTTTTTCAAACTACCTATTCAGAGAAGAAAATCCAAACTCCCATAGTGCTAAATGTGGTTGGTTAAAGAAATTCCTAATATAATTATACTTTTATACCGAACATAGGTTAAGGAAAACTTCCTTTCTTCTAGCACAGGAATGGGAGATGTATCTGACAGTGTTAGGTAGCTTACTGAATGATGTGGGTGGTTAAAAAATTACTCTAGGTTGATCTCTAACTTCTAAAGCCATATCCCAAAATGGTCATTTTTAGAAGATGTTCCCTATCACAATCACCAATTTGTATTATCCATAAATACTCAGCCAAATTTTCTTTTTTTAAAGTGAATGAAACTTTATTTTGAATAATAATATACACATCGTTCATCTCACTTAATTTTCATTGTGCATAGCCATGTATGAAAGTACACAGAAAAAAAGGAACATTAGAAATAGTGAAGGATGAAACTCTATAAGTGACGAAGACATTCAATATATCCCTACCATGCTTAGAAATATCATAAAACAGGACTGAGTAGAAAAGAATAAAAACTATGAAAATATTATGGAGATTTCTGATATAAATACTTTTTCCAGATCCATGATTTATGTTTTGGTTTGAAGGTGATTGAATCATAAGGATGGAGACCTCAGAGGTAGGATTAGCAACCTTATAAAAGGATGAGAGGGAACTAACCAGACCCCTTTTTGCCTTTCTGTCATGTGAGGATACCGTTTTTACCACTTCTGCCATGTCAGGATGCACAGAAATGTCCTCACAAAACAATTAACACCAGAACCTTGCTCTTAAACTTCCCAGCCTCCAAAAGTGTAAGAAATAAATTTCACTGGTTTATACATTACCCAGTCTTAGGTATTTTGTTACAGAAATATAAGTAAACTAAGAAAGATTATCTTCTGTAATTGTGAAGTTTTTTGCTTAACTGGAAATTTGCAAGAATATCACCACCCTGGTACACTCTGGAAAATAAATGTCCAGTTCTGTGCCTTTCTCCCATTTGTCTCAGTTCCAAATTTAAGTTTACCGTGAGTATATGTTATTGATAAAATCTTATACAATTCTCTAGTTGAGATCTTAAAAATACATTTTTTGATGAAAAATAAACTCTTCCTATTAGAAGATGAAGATGAATGTTTGTCAATGAGATAATCCTTAGTCTTGTTCATATTTTTAAAATCTCTCATTCACTCACAGAGTCCCTTCAATTCTTATCTGTATTACATATTTACTTTTTTTATTTTATTTAGTTTCTTAATACATAATGTTTTTTTAATTTTTGGATAGTGATAAGATTAATACATCTGATCAATTCTCTCAACTCTTGTAAAACCATTCTAGGTTTGAATGACTTTACCAAAATTGATGACCTCAAATTTCAGCAAACTTTTCTGAGCATATTTTATTTGTAATGTAAGCCTTAGTTATTACACTGAATGCCCTAGAACTTGCTGCCCTATAAGCACTTTTGGGAAAGAATTATGCCAAATTTCAATATGTCAAGCTGTGATTAATCAACTTTATTCCCCAAAAGATTAAATTACTACTGCAAAAGGTCAATAAATGCTAATGATTGTTATCTGGCCTTAGAGCTATGAACAGAATTCTTCAAAAAATGATTAAAAAAAAAAGAAAAGTCATTTTGGAATAAATGATTTAAAAAGTCAACTGAATTTGTTACTTTTGTTGTAAAAACCTTTTTGATTTATATCTCAGCAATTACTAAGTGTCTGTTCTTCATCAGATATTTTTCTAAAAGAACCAAAATAGTCATATGAAATAAATATTTTTCTCTAGTTTTCTTGAAACAGAATGGAAAGGAAATGCAATTTTACTCTTTTGCTTAACAATACCTATTACATATATCATATGTAGAGTAAGTGGCTGATATTTATAAATATTCTGAGGAGTTTATATAAACAGGTGTTTTTTAAATATACTGAACTATCAAAACTCTGATATTAAATCTCATCTAAGTTATAGTACGTAAACAAATAATTTTTTTATCAGTTTACAAATAAAGAACTCAAGGCACAAAAAGTTTTATAATCACAAATTCACACAAATAGTATTTTATCTTGAAAGCCATATACTTTTGATAATACCATATGCTTACCATCTAAACAGTCAGGAAAAAAATGTGAACAACTAATTAGTACAGTGAATAGATGATTGATCTATTAGAAAATACAAAACTATAGGGTTGGCTACAAAAGAGAATATCTTCTTTGAATGGAAAGATAAAATACATTATAAAAGGAAAGGATGATTTAAAGTGATTAGATAATTTTCAAAAAGTAAAGAGTTAGAGAAAAGCAAATGCAAAGACACAATGACATTTGGGGTAGTGCATGGTTATGAGCACCAGATGAGAGCAGAGGCAATGTTAGAACCTGCCTCAGGGAGTTAAAGGATGGTAATGTGACTGCAGAAGGGTTTTAAAAAGTATGACTTTTGTTTTTCTCCAAAGGAAAAATAATAGAAAGACATAAATTTTGAAGCCACAATTGATTTGGGGGACACAGTAGAGTAGGTTTTATTTTATTTTTTTTGTTTTCCTTAGAATATTATATTCATAAGATGTCACACAGATAACATAAGGAAAGGAATATCTGATTCAAATTGGTTTGAGAAAATGTTATAGTTTATATAACTTAGTTGGAGTCCCAGTATGCATCCTTATTTCAATGCCATTAACTGTTTAAGAGAAATTATTCAACCGTAATTGTCAAAGCACAAGAAGGAAGGCTTACTCGGGATCATCACAAGAAGTAGAGGAACCACTACCATGGAGTCTGCAGAAGGAAAGAGATTGGGCTCAACTCTGAATACAAAACTGGCAACTGTTGTATTCAGAGTTGAGCCCAATCTCTTTCTTCTTTGCTCCTGTCCCAGCAGGATGGGGTTTAAAGGATTACTAAGAGGAAACATTAGGAGTTAACAGAGGTTAATGGGGGTTAACTGAACTGTGCTAAAGACAGAGCACAGTGATCAAATATCACATGGGGGATGATAGAAAATGAGGGGCCTGACCAGCTATTGAGGATGCCCAGATATCAAGGAGGGAGGCTTCTGTGTGAACTGAATCGGCTAAAACTAGATTTTATAAGAAACTGTATACATAAGCCTAGCAGAGGATCAAGAAACCTGACTAAAATAAAATTTTGCTGTTGGAAGGCAAAATAAACAGCCTTCCAACAGCAAAGAGTAGTCCAGTCCAAGAGAGTCAGGTAGGAGAAACCCTACCCAAGTAATATATGGATGGTATTGCTTTTTAGATTTCATCTCCCACAAATCACTTACCGTATCACTCATTCATTCCACTTAATCATCCTGGCCTTTACCCATTTTGTCTTTGCCCTGAGCTCCTACCACTCAGACATCCAAGTATCTAATCCCTTTGATATAGGAGACCACCCATTTTAGGATAGACTGAGTGTCCCTATTTTCTAGGCCTGGGTGAGCTCAGAAATCAGCCTCATCACAGGCTCCATCTCTAGGCACAAACAGGCTCATAAAAATCAACCTGTCCAGCGTTCTGCTAAAGGCACCTCTTCTGGAACAGGAAACACACACAAAGAGGCTGCCACTCCCAAGCAGAGAACATACCCGAATCAGACTACATTTCTACACAAGGACAGTTTTAAATTAACTTCTGCCCACAAGCTCCTGGTACTAAAGAGTGTGGCATTCCATCTCCCCCAAACCCTCCTGCCTGCAGGATAGGAAAAGCTGTAGATAAATCCTTAGACAGAGGCTCATATGGGCTACCCACTAGGACCCACTGTCTGCAGTAGAGGCTTCCTCATCTTATAAATAAAATCTGTTCTTTCCCTTACTTGCATGATCAGTGAATTTTTTTTTTTCATTGTTTGGGATTCCTTGAAGGTACTAAGAATTAGGTTATACTTATTGCATTTGTTAGCTAAAGTCTCTTTTATAACTGTGTGTCTCCCCTCAGCCATGTGCCCTGCAATGTGACCCCCTCCCTCCCTCATTCCCCTACCTCTACCCCCATCTTGTATTAGCTAATCTACTGCCTTTATACTAGAATTGTATTCTTGCTTCGCCATTGCTGCAATGCTTTACTAAGAAGAATGTGTTCCAACTCAATCCAGGTTAATACAAAACATGACCACCCTGAGATATCACCTACAGCCCACATCACAAAGTCTCAAAGCTGAATTCTTTTTTTGAATGTCAAGACCAAGAAGAGAGAGAGAGATTGGCTATACATTCACCCTCAATTCTTTGTTCAAATGCCTTCTTCTCAGTCAGGCTAACACAGACATCTTTAGAGCTTACAAACTATCCCACAGCTCCAGTCCTGCCAATCTGCTCGGCTCACTTGTTTGTATTTTCATAGCCCTTAACATCTTCTATTATATTATATACTTAACATACAGTTATGACAGTTGTTAATTTTTTGTCTTCTCCTACCAAAATGCAAACTCCTTGAAGAAATATTTTGCTTCCCTTGCTGATTTATACCAAATGTCTGGCAAAACTAAATACTCAAGACATATTTGTTAACTTTACTAATTTAGCTTTCACTTCACTTATTTTATTTCCAAGGACATTTAGAGTATATTTTTTTACAAGTGTATATGGAAAAAGTGGCAGTTTTTATCATCCACCTGGGTGGGCCTGGTCTGTGGCTAAACATATTCTTGTTTCTAAGTGTGCTTTTACTTCTCCCTGCAGAGAGATGAATTTCCTACAAACACATTACAGTTTTCTATTTTCTATTGTTTGTGTGTGGGAGGGAGGAGGACTGCAGAAGGTTAAAACAAGAGATCATTCATTTTTTAAGGGTCAACAAAAAAGATGATTGGAATCTAGACCCATTCTTACTCACTATTTAGTACTTTTATACCTCTTAAATAACTCAGTGTTTTAAGACAATTGTCCGAAATTTCTCCATTTACATATTTATATCTCAGTAAAACAGCATGATGTAGGTCATTACTACTACAGCAGGAGACAATGCATTTGGATATTGGAGACTGATTAGTTGCTATGCTGCGCTTGTTAACATGCAGACCCTTGAGTGAAGATTATATTTGCATATTTCTTTCTTGTCCAGGATGACACACTTTTCTCTTTGCCTGCCTAATACTATTATCATGTTTGAACATTCTTGTCCCGGGAATTAATTTTTCACAGGTCTTTCTGTTTGCTCCACTTTTTCACTCTATTTTTGATTCTTTTAAAATTTATGTTTATATAATTCTGTCATTAGGTAGTTCATTGTTCAAAACAGCATTTTCCCTAATTTTTTTTTTTTTTTAACTTCTGTACTTTGAGTTTAAATCCTCAGAGAGACTATGTTAGGATTTGACCATGGGATGCTGTGCTCTTTTTAATATTTATGATTTACACTATTCTCTCTGCTCTATTTCATGTAGCATGTTTATTACCCTAAACATTTAAAACTTCTCTGTTTTTCACACTCTATATTCTCGTTTATATTCTAAGCATAAGTAACCATGCAGCTATTGTCAAGCATAATATATACATACATATATATAAATATTAATCTCAACAATACAGAGATATATTTATTACATGAGTATATAGGAAATTCTTCTAATAGGATATGTGTATATAAATATAAGACTATTAATATAATAGAAAGCTTACACTTTAATGACAAAGTTTTAAGGAAGGAAGAGGAAAGAATACTAAAATTCAATGGAAGAAAACTTCAAAAATAAGAAGCATATGTTTTGAAGGAAATAAAATCATAAATATAGAGTTATATGGTGATTTCATGCACCTCTGGCTTAGATGGTGAAATAAGATCACTCTCCAGCACATTCTCTTTCTCTAAACAAATAAAACAGATAAGAAAATACAACAGCAATCAAAGCAAGAAGTCACAGATTCTCTGAAAACAAGATAATTGTCTTCTTTGTCTAGACAATTAAAAATGAACATGAAATAATACAGTCAGGGCCACCATTCTAATTTTTGAGGGGGGGTTTTGAGGGAGGTAATGATGATTGGGTTTTGATCCTTACCAGACAGAGTAATAGTTCCACTTCCAAACACTATTCCCAAGAATGAAAGAGGAAAAAAATTTTCCGTCTATAGGTATTTAGACTAAATGGAAAATTTACAACAAAAGACAATTAATTCTGGAAGAAAACATAAGAAACAATGCTGGAGTTGCAAAAATCATTACCTTGATTTTCCAGAGGTCTTTGGGATCAAAAAAGCATGGGTCAAATATCAACAATGATAAATAAAAATAGAGGACAAACATAACTACAAAACATCAAGGATAATGAAAAAATCCCAATCTCAGAAAAGAAAAACAGATAATCTACCAAGAACAACATATGACAGACAAGAGTCTTAATTGATAGTAACACATGCCAAGAATCAAATAGCTATAGCTGTTCTTTGGGAGAAAATACCTGCTCTGAATCTCTCAGCCCCATGACTACCTTCTTTTTTAAAATTCCTTAGCACTGAGCACATAACATTAATTTGTTCACTTAGTAAGTCTGTAGTATATGCAAAAATGACTAGCATCTATTTGAAAACAACCATGACATTGACATTGAGTATATAATTTTGTGAGGCATAAATATGACAGTTTTACATGTGAAACTTTAAGACGGTGAGTGACATCTGTGTGTCCCTGTCAATATGGCTCAGCAGTTCTTGCCTTGCCCTTACTTACGCTTTAAAAGTAGGCGACAATTTGGCTTGGGGACTTATCTCCTAAATCATTAGAGATTTAAACACCGAGGCTGTACTACACTTTCAACATGTCATGGAACATACAAATGATATATCTTACATGAAGAAGGCAATAGTTTAGTTATGTGAAAATGTCATTTGAGATTAAAAAAAAATACGTGGCATGTTCTTGCTTTTTTGTTGTTTTGATAATTTGATGGACTCTTACAAGAAGTAGGCAGTCCCTGGGTTTACAAATCTGATTTATTGGGACTACAGTGAAGGGAATTTATAAATAAGTTGCTCTTCAATTCTAGTCTTTAAATTGCTTATACCTGAAATAGCCACAGATTCACTGTCTAAGCCACCTCTCCGTGAAAAGAACCATGAACAACTGAGAAGTTTATTTACACCCAAGAGAGGATGGAACTGATCGGAGAATAGTTGTAAATACCAGTTGTGACTACTCTAGTTCTAGGCCTTTAAAAGTCATGCATATTTATTACTTATTTTTCTTTAAATATGCTTGAGTATATGTTAGGCAATGTTTTCCTTCTTTCTCTCAATCCCTTGACATCTGAATGAATTAATAGCAGTTAATTGTCTATCATCATAAATAAATTACTGAAAATATTAAAGAATGGATGTGACTCAGCAAGAAGAATGAATATCTATAAAGAAAGATAAAAAAATGGTGCATCCGTCTTCAAGGTGAGAGTTGATAAGTTTTCATCTGCATGAAAATGACTGCATTATATTAGCCAGGAGGTTAATTTTGTTGTGTTCTTAATTTGATTTTAAGCATGGTCATGTTTGTATATTGATGTTAGATTGACAAGAAGGAAACCGTATTGGATTTGTACTATGCCTGTTTAGCTCGGGTATGACTACAATTTTCAAAATGGAAAGTAGCTGCAGGTTAGTTTGGATAATAAAAAATAGTTTGTACAAAATTTTCATGACAGAACACAAGCATCCAAGAAGTATCAGCCACGTTATTTTTATGTTTAGAAACTCGGCAGGCACAGAGCCCCCGCTGCTAGGATGGCGCATCGGTGCTCTGCTCCATGTTGATCTACTGCAGCACACCAGCTTTCACCAGCTCCTGGGCCTGCATGCTCCACTCTCTCGGCAGCTGGTGAGTTCGTGGCCTCCTCGAACTCTTCCTCTCCTGGGTCAGGTGTGTAATAAAGGACACCAGCTTCTCTGGCAGATTTTTATTTTGAAGGCTCATAGAGAACAGAAAGCAACAGTTTGCAGCTTGCTCTCACAGGTTTCAGGTTTGGTTATTCTACTCCTCATTTTCTTCTTCATGTGCCAATTCTCTTTCCATTTTACCCCGATTCCCTGCCTTGCTCCTATGTGACTAAGCATAGAATAGAACTGTAACAGAGAATGGAAATATTTAACAGAGGATGATATTGAGAAAGGAGGTAAAAATGTTTTCCACCTCTTCAAAACCACCTTACCCTTTTTTTTTTTTTAGGGGGGGGCGCAGAGGTGAAAACCTATATCACTGCCTCAGGCTAGTGGTCAGGAAGGGCAGGAGAATGTCTTGTTCTTTGTGACACATGAGATAGCTCAAGGGAAAGGTCTGGGTGGAGGTCATGAGATGGTTGTAGCCCAAAATGGAATTATAGGATTAGAACCTTTAAATGCTTCTGTTCAGAAGGTAGACTCTGGTATTTTTGAGATAGAAGTTTGCCAGCCTCCTCATTTGCCAGCAAATTAATAAACTTCTCTTTCTTCCTCCTCAAACTACTGTTCCACTTTTTCTGATGTGGCTTTGAGGGACAAGACTGAACTTTCAGAAACATTCTGGTGTCTCTGGTGGGCCCCTCGGCACCTAATGGAATAGCACCCTGCAACTATGGGAAGAGACAGGGATCAGCTCTGGCTCAGAGCTATGGGTCTTTACAGGTAGAAGCCACTTCTTGTCTTGGTGAGAGAGCAAGGGATGGGCCTAGCAGCTTCTGGAGCCTATTGAGCTCTGAAAAACTCCCCTCTCGGTCTCCCCAAAGTAAACACAACTTCTATAGCTTGAATTGAAGTGTGGAGAAGGTAGTGGATTTAGAAATTGTCCAGATGCCAGACCTTTTGTTAGATAAATTCTCTAGCATGCTGTTTGACACCATGATCCTACCCACAGCAGGGGTGGGGAGTGGTTTCAGACCTTCCTGTTGGTTTTGTTTTGAGGTGCCTCATGGGGGTGGAAGTCACCAACTTGAGTAAAACGAGGGAACCTGGTTTGAATTTGGAACTCATTTGAAGTTCCCCTGGAACAGGGCACTAGGTCACCATTTGGGAAGGGTTATTTTGTGAACCTTCCAGATTTGTAGGGTATTTGGGGCACTATCTGAAGTGTCATTTGGGGTGGCATTTGCAACTATGCCACCATTTAGGAGGTGTTTACCTTCCAAAACGGTAGAGCGTTTAGGGCATCCTCTGAGGTAACAATTTGAGGATGAATTTATCCTCTTAGTATTCACATTTCTTTGATAGAAAGCGTTTTTGGAATGAGGATACCCTGTGTTGTCTGTTAATTGTGAGATTTATTGCCAGCATTTGGGAAGGGTTTGGCTTCTAGCCTGTAGGGCATTTGGGGAACCACTGAGGTGCCATTTCTTTTGGTTTTAGTCACTTGTATTGTCTGTTATTTGTGAGTTTTCTTGCAACATAAGAAAGGTCCAACTCAAAGTGCCTTGTGACAAAATGTTGGAAAGAGAATGGTGTTAGTCTGTTATCTGTCAGTTTTATTACAACATAAGAAAGCTCAGGTCCCTTGGAGAGGAAAAAAAAAAAAAAACACATTGAAAAAAGAAAGGCATTAGGCTGTGACAATTTAGATTGTTTATGTGGGAAATTCCCTATATTGTTTACTGGTGACCTTTTTTTTTGTTTTTTGAAGTTCTAACCTGGTTTTATATTTTCATGTATTTCAGTAACCCAATAACAAAAAAATTAAATCAACATTGGGGGTTCATAATTTTGTTTTCCTCTAAATGCCATCTATATGTTACTTAAGTTGGGTCACAGTCAAAGTAGGTCATAGAAAGAGTCTTTGTTTTCTAAAATCAACACCAGGTAGTAGCTCTTGGTGGTTTCCAATGAATCACACAAGTGTATAGGAAAGAAAGGAAGTGAATATCTTTGGTAGGAGAAAATATTGCAGATTGGATATGGCCATATCACCCTGAATGTACCCAATCTTGTTTGATCGCAGAAGCTAAGCAGGGTCGGGCCTGGTTAGTACTTGGATGGGAGACTGGTGACTTTTTGTATCATCTGGTGTGTAAGGAAAAATGGTAGTTGGCACTGCTTGTAGTGAGTACAGGAAAAGTGATGGTTTCCCAATTTTAATTTGGAGGTGCATTCTGTATTTATTGTCCTATGGTTTATCTTCTTTTGGAAAGCTTTTGTTCATTTCTTTTGCCCACTTTTTTTCTGGAGTTGTTTGATGTGTTTTCTTGTGATTTTTTTTTGTGGCATGCAGATGTTTTCTCCCATTCTGTGTTAACTGCTGATTGTTTCCTTGGTTGTGTGGAGCGTTTTTAGTTTGATCTTGTCCCATTCATTGATTTCCATTGTTGCTGTGATTGCCTTTAGTGTCTTGTTTGTGGATTGTTTGCCTAAGCCAGTGTCTGTGGGGGGTTTTCCAGCATTTTCTTCTAGAATTGTTATGGTTTAATTCTGTGGGTTTGAGTCTGTTGTCCATCATGAATTAATTTTTGTTAGGGGTGAGAGTTCTCACAGTTGCCTACAGCTAAATTCTTACAGAAAATCCCTTGGTTTACATTAATTAACCTTAATAGTTTTTCTTCTCTTGTGAAATTTGACTAATACAGTTCTAGAAATTCAAATGATGTGGTAATTATGTTATACAATTAAGTAGTTCGGGATGTATGTGAATGTGAGTGTCTGTGTTTTTCCCAGTGTTGTTCTTTTGTTTTTGTGGGAATGATATTTTGTATGAGTTTTATGGAATGATTTAAACACTGGAGTATTGAGGATCTTTTGAAAGATCCTGATAATTTTTGTGCCCTTAACATGAGGTCTGTAGATCAAATGCACCCACATCATCTCTGATCTCTGATATTTGATAAACTATAGTATTCAGATTGGCAATGTATATCAAATTCCAAATGTGTCTACCTATTCACTGTACGATTCAATCTCTGGGAATATTTTTGATTTTTTTTTATTTTTCCTTTCTTTCTTTTTTTTTTATTTTTTTATTTTTTGGTAGAGACAGAGTATCACTTTATTGCCCTCAGTAGAGTGTTGTGGCATCACACAGCTCACAGCAACCTCCAACTCCTGGGCTTAGGCAATTCTTTTTCCTCAGCCTCTCAAGTAGCTGGGACTACAGGAGCCTGCCACAACGCCCAGCTATTTTTTTGTTGCAGTTTGGCAGGGGCCAGGTTTGAACCCACCATCCTCAATATATGAGGCCAGCGCCCTACCCACTAACTGCACAAGTGCTGCCCAATTTTTTGAATTTTCATATCAGAATTTTAATCAGGGCAAAAGCTTGGAGATGCATAAGTGTTCACTCGTAAGTTTCACTAGCAAAACACTAAATCTAAAGTGAGAGGAGAAATCTTCATGAAGAACGTATCAGGCAAGGGAATGTGTGCTCTAAGACCAGTCTTTACATTGAATAGAGATGAAGACTAACAGGACTGTCGCATTAATCAAATTAGAATAATTTTGTTATAATATTTTATCACACATAAAGCATTATGCATATGAAAAACAATATCTAAATATCATGGAAATGTCAGAGGTCTTTTTTTTTTCTTTTTTAGATAAGAATTCAGTATCCATTATTACAGGAGAATTGGAAGAGAGGGTCATACAACGACTTTGATGAAGGCTGAGTATATGAAATGAGTTAAGCATAAAAGTGCTCGTTATACAGCAAGAGAAGAGTAAGGATTTGTGTGTACACATGTGACATATATTTTTGATAATGAAACTTAAATAAACATGGGATTAATAAAGAGGAAATGATTAAGAATTTATTTGAATCCAAATATATTTATAAATTCCTATCCCCCTTTGTTATAGAAAATGTAGTACTTCACATACACCATTTTATGTTCTTCTTTTTGTTGCCTTTATTTTTATTTTTTATTTTTCTCTTATTTTTTACTGTTATATAGATACTGGCTCTTCTAGGAAAATAAAATATAAAGACTGGTCTTAGAGCACACATTCCCTTGCCTGATACGTTCTTCATGAAGGTTTCTCTTCTCACTTTAGATTTAGTGTTTTGCTAGTGAAATCTCAGAAAAGCTTTTCCTGAAAGAAAAGCTTTATCTTTAACTTTATTTTTAAAGCTTTATTTTTAACTTTATTCAAATAAATAGAGGGTACAATATTTAGGTAACATTGTTCTCACTTCCAAGGTAAATTCCATTTCTAGGCAAGCCCCTCACCCAGGGTCATGTTATATACTCTCACAATGTGCACATTAGGTGAGATCCATCCTTCTGCCATATATCCTCCCTCAACCCCTTCCCAACTTCTTTATTTTACCCTTTATTTTTTGAGGATTCCATACCTAGCTGATACTCGTACTGTTCTTTTTTTTTTTTTTTTAATTATCAATCTCTACAACTAGAACATAAGCTCCATCAAAGCCTAACTTTTTTAATGTTTGGTTTACTGCTTTATTTCCAGTGGTGTAATGTGAAAATAATAAATATTTGTTATGAATAAATGAATGGAGCAAGACCCCCCATCTCTAAAAACAGCTGGGCATCCTGGTGGGCTCCTGTAGTCCTACCTACTAAGGAAGCTGCAGCAAGACTTCACTTCACCCATTTTATTTAGTTATCCACCATGTAACCACATTAATTTTTCCATTGTCTCTTGGTTTCTACCTACATATAAATATTTCATATTTTCTTGAACCTGAAAAATTAATTTTTGACCCAAAATGCCAGTTAGTTGCACTCCTATTTCCACACAAATTAGCTTATTGATAGTTTTGCACAAGCTCACATTTTACACCACTAGATATGAAGCAGCAAACCAAACATTAAAAAAAAAAAAATTTAAGCTTTGATGGAGCTTATGTTCTAATTGTAGAGATAGATAACTAAAAAAGAAAAAAAAAAAACAGTAGAAAGGAGTATCAGGTAGGTATGGAATCTTCAAATGATAAGTAAAATAAAGACTAAAAGGGCATTTTTATTTTAAATATTCTTTCAGGAAAAACTTTTATGAGATTTCACTAGCAAAACACTAAATTGAAAGTGAGAGAAGAAATCTTCATGAAGAATGTATCAGGCAAGGGAATGTATGCTCTAAGACCACTCCTTATGTTGAATAGGGATGAAGACTAATGGGACTGTCACATTGATCAAATTAGAATTTTTTTTATGATATTTTGTTACACATAAATCATTATGCATGTTAAAAACAATATCTAAATATCATGGATAAGTCAGAGGTTTTTGTTTTTTGTTTTTTTGGGTAAGAATTCAGTGTTAATTATTATAGGAGAATTGAAAGAGAGGGTCGTACCCACGACATTGATGAAGATTGTATATTAAATGAGTTAACAAGCATAAAAGTTTATTATACAGCAAGAGAAGAATAAGGATGTTTGTGCATCTGTGCATAAATTTTTGACAATAAAACTTAAATATACATGGAATTAATAAAGAGGAAATGATTAAGACTTTATTTGAATCCAAATATATTTATAAATTCCTACCCCATCTTTCCTATACAAAATGCAGCACTTTGCATACACCATTTTATGTTTTTCTTTTTGTTGTCTTCTTATTTTGATTGATTGATTTATTTATTTATTTTTACTTTTAGATAGATAGAATCTCTGACTCTTCTAGAAAAAAACAATGTCCTGCTTCATTGCTGTCTCAAGGAATTGCTCTACCTGGGAAGAAGGATAAGAGACAACACTGCATATTGGTGTTGTCTCCTCCTTAATCCTATCCCAAGCCACTGCTATAGCTAAGAGAGGCAGAATGCTTTATCAGTCTGGGAATTCCCCTTACCCCCTCAGGTCAGCTTCCAGAGAGGGAGTTCATATAGATATGGAATGAGGACACCTGTTGATCATTTAGTACCATTCTACACCTCCTGAAAGCCACCCCACAGACTGAGCCAACTCCACTTTCTTACTTCTTATAAGAAAGAAACTTCTTATAAAAACTCTATTTTCTTACTTCTTATAAGAAACCCTCAATCGATTTGGTTTAATATTCACATGCACTGAATATTCACATGTTACATTGAAGCTACTTTAGGAATCAGGTTCACCAATAAACTCATCATATTACTGTTTTGCTGATCACAGTATGTATGTTACTATAGCTGTCGGCACTTTGGTTCAATTTCTTCCTTCTGCCAATTTTGTGTGTGGTCTCAAAATTTGCTGGTACTCTTAATGTGTTTGTTGATTTTTCCTATGTTTTCCTCTGGGTTCTGCCCATGGCATAAGTATTTCCCATCAGATACTTTTCAAAGAAATTTCATTCCAACTTGTGTCTTGAGCTAGTCTAAGCCAGAAATGCCTAAAGCTATACCTCTTCTTGGTTAGTTTCAAATTAGGATATCAAATTGATTTCAGTGTATAAAACTGAATGTCAGCCTGCATGTCACAGAGATGTTGAATATGGAGCACAATACTCTAAGTTAAATATGGAGCTTCTTATGAAATCTGAAAATCTTCCTATCCAATATGAATCATTTCTAATGAATAGCACATCTGAATACTATGGACTTTATTGACATTAATATATGCCTGATAAGCTCTGAATACCATGGCTTTATTGACATTGACATATGCATGATTTCTATCATCCATGCCAATTGATGACTGAATTTTATTTATTCTTCCCTTTAACATTTACTAGAGCCTTGTATTTCTTGGCATCCCTATTGCTGTTAACTAACTTTGTTTATGGACAATGTTCTGCATAGTCTCTCTGCTTTCACTCGTTTTTTCCTCTAATATGTTTTTGCAATTTCAACATGAATATTTGTGAAACATAAATACAACTAATAATTACCACAATTTTTTCCACTGAGCATTGAAACCATTTGATTTAACGTTCAAATATATTAGCTCATAAGAGTATCATGAAAGAGGCTAGACTCTTTCTTTTCCCCTTTTATTCTTTGTTATTTTTGTTTTCATGCTTTACACTTTGACACTCGAGTCACTCAAATATAATAATTCATGCTTTGACTTTCACACATGATGCCTCCTTATTTTTTCACCTTCTTGCCTATTCTCTGTACCTAAGCTCACCTTCCCTGCCAATACCTCAGGTCTGGAATTACCTCCCCCTAGAAAGCATTTTAGCCCTCCATACACCTCAGGCTAATAGATGCTGCTATGTAGAATTTTGTTCCTAATCCTAATAACTTTAAATAAATTATTCTGGATATTTATTGATTCTATGAGCCTTGAAAAGATATTTTATAGTTCCAATCTTTGAATTAATTTCGTGATCTAACAGAAAAATTATATAATAGCTGAATAAGAAAGTGAGAGAATACATATTTGATTAATTCAACATATATATTGAATGCCTGCAAACTACTGAGCCTCGTACAGGAGGTGGGATCCCAGCAGTGATGAATTTAAACTCATTGCTAGTTTTCTTATCTACTTCATGCATAAGACTACATACTCTGTGAAAGCAGGAGAAGCTTATCAATTCTATACCTTATGCCATTTAATAGATAACTGTTCAAAGAATGAAAAAGTGAGAAAGATATTTGCAGTTACATTCAACCTGTGAAGAGTACTGCTTTTGATATGCTCTACTTTTGGATTATAGACTTCTTACATTCCTACCATTATAAGAGAAAAGATCTATTACTAATCCTATAATGTATTTTGGAGTTTTCCAGATATCTAAAATATTCTTATATCCCTATGTGAAGGCTGGCCTCAATTTTCTTTTGTCCTCTAAGACTGATATCCTTTTGGTGAACAAAAGTCATTCTCTAATTATCTAAAAATAAAGAGTATGGGTTAAAGGTGTGATTCTTAAATATAGAAGCTAAGAGATTAGAAAACATTAGAAACAAATGTTCTGAGATTCAATAAAAAGTCATCTAGCTAGTTTGCTGTAATATCAATAAGAAAGTGGTGCATACTTTATTACAATGAAGAGAATATAATCTTGCTAAATTCTCCTTTCCAGATTTTTTAAGTTTTATAGAATTCTAAAGATTTAAGACTAACAGAGTTCAAGGTAGAGATTTATGTCATTTTATTATATAAATGGCATAAGAAATAGAAGATGCAAAAGAATATCAATTAGCAAAAAAAAAAAGTCGATATGATACATTACTTTCCTTTGCTTCATCAAATAGGTTAAATAGGTCAGCATTGTGTACTTGCTGAATACGTAATGCTGGGTTTTGAAATAAAAATTTCTTGTTTGCTAGTTTTTAGGGAATTTTGAGTAGGTTGAATTTCTAAACACACACATACACAAAAAAGCTTTCGTGATAATTTGCTTTAACTTTGCTTAATTCAACATTTTTCTGTAGCTCAACAGACGAGAAAAGGCATGATTATTCATGTACTAAATAAAGGGTGTTTAATTACAAATTTAGTTACTGACCTCAAAACAATTATGGTACTCAGTTGAACGTAATTTTCTTTCTAATTACCTGAATAAATTACTGTGTTCATTCTGCACTGCTTTTTGATTTCACTTTGCCTATTGTTTGCTCTCAAACCTGACTGACAACAACCTCAAGATGCTTTTCACTAGAGGTATTTCATTTTCTTTGATGGAAATGAATAATTTAAAGTGATTTGACTCTGTTCTCTCACAAATGATAAAAGAGAAAATGACCAGCACATTCTAGAGACCTTCCTTCCTTCCTCCTTCCCTACCTCTGTCTCTTCCTTCTCTCTCTTCCTTCCTTCCTCTCTCCCTCCTTCCTTCCTTCTTTCCTTTCTTCTTCTTTTCTTTCCTTCCTATCTTCCTCCTTCTTTCTTTTTTTTTTTTTAAAGATACATCCAGAAATGCTAAAATAAAGAATGAGGACAAAGTTTTTCCAAAATCCAGCAAAAAATAAAAACTCATTTTAATAAAATGTGTAAGTCAGCTTATAGTTGTAGTATAAGCACATACCTTTATTTTATTCGATTAAAGTATTTTAACAGGTAATTGATAGTTGACAAGTAATTTAACACAATTTTTTAAATAACATTTCTTTCTGATCCTTTGGGGATGTTACTGTTAGCTGCACCCAACTTCAAGATCCCTGAACCATCAGATATGATGTATTATTTTAGAGGAATATAGGTTATTTTTTAATAGTTTGCTAACTGGAGAAGAGGAAGAAATAAGAATGCGTTTATGTATCTGCATTTCCTACAGGAATTACTTGTTATGATTATCAAATATAAGAAAGTAAGTCAAATTTGTGCCATATATATTTAGGTTTAGATAATTACTATACAATAAAGTGTTAAAAATAAGCTTTACTATTCAAAATAGATTAGTTATAAAATTTATACCTAGAGTAAATTATTTTTTAACCTGGAATACTATTCAACAAGTGAGAAGTAATGCAAATATGTTCAATGTAAAGCACATGTAACTATTTCCCCCTTTGAGTTTTTTAAGAGGTTTTTAGAAGGAAATAAACAAATATTGTCACACTTTCAAGGATAATAAAAGAATCATAGACATGCTCTGATGGGCAAAATGAACCACCAGAAATCACTATGACCTAATTATAGAATGAGACAATTATCATAAGCAAGTAAGAGACTCAGCCTAGTCCTTATATATTCAAGTCATAATCCAAGAAAAGATGGTGCCACCATATTTTTGCCTAGTCAAACACAAATGTGTAATGGAACATTCCTGAATCGAGAGAGAATAAGTAGCTAGTTTTACTGGACTATCAATAAATTAGACTTTATTGTTTTTTTGTATTAACAGTGCTCAATTTTTGTGAGTCATAGGGATAAGGTAAGAATATCTAATTCAGACTTTATTAAATTATTTAAGCCATCTTAATTTTCATTTGCTTCAATCTAAAAACTTGTATTTTGGTGCCCTAGAAATGTAATTTTTTAATTAATTATATAAATAGTAAGGAGGGCAAGAGGCGGGAATTTCCCCTAATGTGCACATTGTGAGGGTGTATAACATGCCCCCCCTGGGTGAGGGGCTCTTCTACAAATGGAACTTTACCCTGGAAGTGAGAAAAATGTAATCTAAATGTTGTACCCTCATACTAATTCAAATAAAGTTTAAAAAAAATAGTAAACCTAATTCAGACTCATTACTTAAAAAGAAAACATGAAAAAGGAAGAAGTTGAAGTGAAAACCAAAAGCATGCAAATACAGGGAGTCAAAAAATGTCATGTAGAAATATACTCACCATAGGATTATTTATCTAAAAAAAATATGGAAGCAATTGAGATGCCCATTAACAGAAAATAATAGATAACATATGATATGGCCATAACATGACAATGCATGCAGTTTATAAACATTTTCTGATTTAATGATATTTTAACATTATCACAGTACAATGGTAAATAAAAATTGAAAAAATAGGTTCGTCGCCCATAACACAGTGGTTATGACACCAGCCATTTACACCGAGGGTGGTAGTTTTGAACCTGGCCTGGACCAGCTAAAACAACTGCAACAACAAAAAAAATCAGCTGTGCATTGTGGAGGGCACCCATAGTCCCAGCTACTTGGGAGGCTGAGGCAAAGAATGGTTTAAGCCCAAGACTTAGAGGTTGCTGTGAGCTGTGAGACCACGGCACTCTACCGAGGGCGACATAGTGAGACTGTCTAAAAATTGAAAAAATAAGCCAGGTGCAGTGGCTCACACCTGTAATCCTAGCACTGTGGGAGGCTGAGGCGGGTAGATTTTCCTGAGTTCAGGAGTTGGAGACCAGCCTGAGCCCAAGCAAGACCTTGTTTCTAAAAATAGCCTGGCATTGTGGCAGTTGCCATAGTCCCAGGCAACTTCTATGAGGCAAGAGAATCAACTTAAGCCGAAGACTTTGATCAACTCTCAGCACTGTACTGAGGGCAACAAGGTGAGACTCTGCCTCAAAAAAATTTAATTAATTAATTCAATTAAAAATTGGAAAAAATGCTAGACACAGACTAAAACGAAACTGAGAAAACACACATTTGTTTTGCTAATAAACTTTCACATTCTAAAATATATTAAGGTTTATTGAATAATTGTTAAAATAGTACAGAGTTCCCGGATACCCATTCTTACTTCTATTATTACTTCTTCTATGTAATATTTGTCACAACTGACAAAATAATATTGGCATATTATTAAATAAAATCCATAATTTATTCATATTTCCTTAAATTGTACCTATTCATTTCTTTCTGTTGCAGGTTCCAATCCTGTATACACATTAAGTTTAGTTGTGAATTCTCTTGAATAGACTATGACTATTTCTCAGATTGTCCTTGTGTTTGATATCCTCACTTTCAAAAAGAAGTAGTCTGGTATTGTGTAGAATGTCACTCAGTTGAAATCTGTCTGATGTTTTTCTCATGTTCAGCTTATGATTATGACTTTCATGGAGAAGTTGTGTGTCACACTTTATGGGGGCAAGATATGATTGCAAGAGGGACTTTACCTAACAATCGCAATCAGTGTAACCTGGCTTATTGTACCCTGAATGAATCCTCAACAATAAAAAAATAAATAAATAAATAAAAAAGAATAGATATTATACTTGCTGGGGTTAGGTGATATGTCAGTGTGATTTTGATTTGCATTTCTCTGGCAATCAGGGATGATCGGCATTTTTTCAAATGTTTGTAAGCCATTATTCTGTCTTCATCCGAGTAGGTTCTGTTCATATTTCTTGCCCAGTTGTAGATAGGATTGCTTGCTTTTTTCTTGTTGATTAATTTGAACTCTCTGTAGAGTCAATTCTAATATGAAGCCAGTAGATAATCTCATACATCCCCACATAAGAGAAAAAATCAAATCAATTCAGGGTAGTGGGGAGGTGAGGGAGCAAAGGGAGAAGGGAGCAGGGCAGAGAATGGTGGTCACAGTGTACAGCACACCCCCTGGTGGCAGGACATATTATAAGAGGGACTTTACCTCACATACACAAGCAGTGTAACCTAATTCTTTGTACCTTCAATTAACCTGAAACAACAACAAGAACAGAAACCATAATAGCAAAATAATTCATCACTCTTGATGTTACCTTTGAACATCTGGGAGAGGTATTTTTGTTAGGTTTCTCTGTGATAAAAGTACTGTCCCTTATCTTTCCATACTGCACATTTGGAAGGAAGTCACTCCGCACAGCCTACACTTAAGGAAGGAGGAGCACACATTCCTTCTGTTGTTTCTAGTCCCTGAGAAAATGATATCTGTACAGGATATTTGTCTGTTCTCCTTCGTTTATTTATTTATTCCTTCCATCATTTATTTATGTTGCATATCATTTTGAGGTAATTATCAATTTATTATGGGATAAGTGATTTAAAAAAAATGGTTTAAAACATTTCCAGTCTTTATAATGAGTCTATAAAAATTACTTCTAAATATCTACTATCCTTATAATAAAATTGACTATTTTATTATAGTCAAATTTATAGTCAGATTCTGATTCCACAGGTCTAGGGAGGAACCAGAAATATTTGCAAATTTGAAGTTGTGCTCTAGATGACACTTCTCAAGATTTGAGTGGCATACATTTCACAAGTTCAGAAGAAAGAATGATATGGTCCCCTGATCAGAGTCCATGAAAAAAGAAATGGGAGGAAGTAAGGCATTCAACAATAAAACTCTGGAAACTATAAGGCACTGTGTAGGCACTGTGTATAAACATTAAGGAGCACATGGGTGGGTGGTGGCTTATTGTTGCTCTTACCTTATTCCTGAAATGAGATTCAAGAATCCTTACTCAGAGCTCCAACTGGCACACACCTCCATCCGTACACTTCTTTCATCTGAGGGCTTGGTGAATTCATTTTTGAAATATTTTGTCCATATGATTTCTAGGGATTATCGTTATGGAGAGACAGTCGATCATATTTGAGCAAAATTAGGAACAGTGCTTTTAATTGTGTATTTTTGCTGATTTTATCCATTTTACTCCTGTCATTGCTAACCTCATTTTTCCCTTGGTAAATCCATTATAGAAATGTGTTGCCTACTTATGAGCCACAGTTTTAATCCTGTTTGAAATGCTGGGTGCTTGACATCGGTTTTAAAAAGTAATATATGCATGCCTTTTAAAAAAGAGAAATGTCCAGAAAGGCCTAAATACATATACCCTGAATTCTCTATGGAAATACATGAGTATTACCACACAGCACTGTGATAGCAGGTCATCCAAACAATGTGAAATACTACCTGCCTTTCCCACGACCGAGTTTCTATTGCATGCCTTCACTGTTAAGTTTTCTTTGGTTATATATAATGTTTATGAAATATGCTGAACATGGGTAGAACATAAGTAAAAGTAAATTTACTTCTTTTCCTACTGACTTAAAACGTTTTTAAGATCTTTTCCTCCCCACCCTGACACACACACACACACACACACACATACATATACTTAGTATCCCATAGCTCTTCCAGTTTACTCTAAAGTCCCAATCAAGTATAAATTCTCCATTTCCTTCAACCTGATCTGAAATTCTATAGACCAGCAATAGCAAGAAGGAACAGTCTTATCTTCCCCATTATTCCCCACCTGGCTTTTCCCCTCCTTTTTTCTCTTCTGTTCCTCTCCTTTCCCTTCAATTTTCCTTTCCTTTGTTCTTGTTTCCCTCACTCTCTCTTTCTACTCTGACCTCCTCTCTCTCCGTTTCCTTCTCATCCTTCTTCTCTGATTGCTATGCTATTTCTGCAGGTTCTTCTAGGTGGAGCCAAAACAAAGAAGAAAACATACCAACCTGAAGTAGTTCTATTGAATTAGGATGTTCCTGCTTTCTCTGTCCTGCAGATATGAATATTCTAACCCTTTTTCCTCTTTATTTGCCTTTATTGATCTATTAAAGACACTCACACCACAAGAACCCTCTGTATCTTTTCTGGCACTATTCCTGAAGAAGGTGATTTTTTCCAAAAGCTATTTCCATAATCCCTAACTTGGGTCCCTGCATTTTCTGGTATACCAACACAGAACTATTTTTTCCTATAGTTCTCTCACTCCTGACAGAATCTTCTCAAGTAATTCTTTTAAGTAAAATGGTAGCCTAACTGGTTCTATAGCAAACCTACGCGATTTGCTTATGCCACCATACAACCATCCTCACCAAGCCTGTTTTAGTTGGGCCTAGATTATATGCTATGGCCACTACCATGTTTTAAAATTCAGTTTATTACCTAAGCAATCTAAATATATCAATATTGTTACTTAGAGTCGGATTATAATGTATCCTATAGGACGATAGTCATGAAAGTGTTAAGTAGTGGCATAAAATTGCCAAAGCAGTTATGTTTTATTTTCTGATAAAAGGGTGAGGTCACTCACAAAAGAACTACAGTATATAATCTAGTACATGCTATAAGATATACAATTCTAAAATCATAGAAAGGTCAGATCAAGAAAGAGAATATAGGGACAAGCAAGTCCAGAGAAAATCTACTGTACATAATAGCAAATTTAGCTATGAAATCAAGTGACTATTTTTAAATATAGTTAATGAATATTAGTATTTAAAATCCAAACTATGGGAGGGAGGGGATTCAATAAATTTCTACTTAGCTGGTACAAAGTAAAGGTATTTGGCACACCTCATGAGTGAAGGGCACAACTACAACTCTGACTTTGCTTACAAATGCAAACAATATAACCTAATATTTTTAGCAGTCAAATTTCAGTGTGCTGCCATAATCATAGTACATTACATTAACCAATCATGCCCTATCATATCATCAAGTGTGTACCATCTTTTAATTATATAAATATCATCATTCTTCTTCTCTTCTTACATTTAGGTTTCAAAATGACTCATATGACCAAAGTATGACATATTCAATTCATTTGGATATTATTTTCAGATTTATCTTTTGTCTTCCTCTCCATTTTTTCTCCTATAACCTAGAACTTTGTGGTCTTACAACTGCACAATCAAAAATTAAGATTTAGGTACATAAGTTCAAGAAAAATGACTACATGATTTAGCATGTTGTTTTCTTTTTCCATTTCTTACTTTAGGACACCCTTTATAATCTCCAGTGTGCTGTTTGAGAGCCCACCACTGTATCCCTCTAGTAAAGTTCAACAACACGCAATCACTGAGGGTCTATTTCTGCTTAATAATTTCAATAGTTAAGTATTTCTTGTGCACTTACTGTGTACTTTTAGTTTTGTTCTAAATAAAGCTTTGTTTATAGCAAGGAAGAGGTCATAGCTTAAGGGTAAACAAAATAGGCTTATACTTCTTCCTGACATTTTCATTCATTCTTTCTTCATTTTGGGAACTCTTGATAATTCCCTGCCATGTATTTGATCCAGAGGTAAATTAGAAGGCTTTTAATCAGCTAATGGCTCATATTCTGTTGCTCATTGTGATATCTCTCTGACTACCAGTTAGAATTGAATCTAGCAGTCGGATTTTAATGATTGAGGGCATAATATGCTCCTGAATTCTAGTCATTTGGATGTATCTCAGTTATTGACAGTGACTTCTAACTTGACACGACTTAACAACTTCCAGAGCTTGTAACTGTCCTTGTACTCCAGGCCTGTAAAACATTTGTTTTAAACTTTTCCTTTGCTGGAGTACCAGTTTTGCTTTCTCATGTTATCCTGTGACTGGGGCCCTAATTTAAACTCACCAGTCTCTTCAATAAGAGATACTTGCCTGACAACCTGTGGGGAGTCTCAGTGAAGAAAATGTTTCTTTCTTTTTTTTAATGTGTCTTTCTTAATATTTTGTTTGTTTCACCAGAATTTAGCACAAGGCAGAAAAGCATAAACAGTCAGCATTTCCTCATTAAATTGCTCACACATGAATTAAATCTCACAAAAGTTCATTTTTTGCCTATCCCCCCATTTTCTATGCTATTTTTCCAGACCTTAGTTGAGTTTTATTACATTTAGACAGTATAATGACCTGCTAGACATCTGTTCAGATTATCCTTCTTTCAGCTTTTCCTGGTTTGCCCTACCTCAATACCATGTGTAATTTTTAGATTTTGCACTTTCCACCTTTCCTCTCTTTGTATAAACACCTGACTGCCTCCCATTAATATTATAGCATTGCTAGGAAATTACATCAGCACAATATTATGATGCTAATAATGACAGTAACAAAAGATATTTTAGGACAGAATAATGTGTGATAATTATGCCTGAAGGGATCAGAAAAGATATCATAAAATAAAAAACATTTTGAAGGCTTAAAAATTTTTCTAGTTCAATGGCAGGGGAGTTGTTAACTTTACTCTAAGGAAAAACTCTCAGATGCAGGAGAAAGAAGACACTAATCAGGTACCAATAATTAGTTTTGTACAGTTACACTGAGGAAATAATTCTGGAGAGTGAGAGATGAAACTGTGTTATTAGGCTAAGACTGTGAAGAACTTGTTATAAAATGATAACAGATTTGAACTTTATCCTTTGGTAAATGCTTTTATTATGAGAGATTAAAAGGATCAGATCTGTGTTTTAGAAATATACCACTCATGTTACTGTGATACTGGATCTGAGAAAAAAGAGCAAAGAGTCATAAAACCACTTAGACAGCGACACTGCCAAAGAACAAAACGTGATGCCACAGGCCTGAATGAAGTCTTCCTAGAAAAAAAAAAATGTGCTGCAAGTAATGTTTGTCTCTTTATGTGGGAAGTATGTGAAAGAAAAGGGTCAGATATTCTTCCGTTAAATTTTTCAGTTACTTGAATATACCAAGAAAGGTGCTATACTTCGCTACAGCAATAAACAAAACAAACAACCCTTGATCATATGGTGCTTATTTATTATTTATGTTTAATTTTAGAAAAATATAAGGGTATATAAGATTGGGTTCGATTGTTTGCATTTGTTAGGTAACATCCCAGTTGCAGTTGAGTCCTTCACCTGGGAGGTGTGCCTTCCACCCTACATTGGATTATTTAATTTCTGATGTAGGATGGAGGCATTAAAGTGATGTGACTACTAATTTCTGTAGTATTTAATTTCTGATGGGGATGGAGGTATTAAAGTGACGTGTGAAATAAATGTAATATGGAAAATGATAGTGAGTACTATGAAGGAAATTCATAGGAGTGATAGAAAAATAGGAATTTTAAATGTAAGGCCTTAGTGAGACCTGAAATTGAGACAGAGTCATGAAGATACCGAGGGAAGAACATTCGGGAAGGGAAAAAGGTAAGGAAAAAGTTATTTAGATGAAGCAGAATGAATGAGGAGAGTAGTGAGAGACAAGTGAAAGTGCAGAAGACTTTTTAAAAGACGCTTCAATGAGGTCAGCATTGTATTAAGTTTAGTTCCAGAATAGGAAGTGAATTCCTACACTATGAGTCCATTTTGAGTTGGATTTTGGAACCATTTAAGTTTTCTAAAGAAAATTTCAGAGACACATCCACTAAGCTAATGCAGGTTTGACTTGGCAGCTCAGTAGGCAGATCAGACATACAGAATGAGAGGAACCATCTCACAAGTTTAAAAAAGATCTGTCCTAAAATTAGAGGAGAGGAAAATCTGCGTCAAAAGCAAAAAAAGGAGAGATTTTAAAAAGCAGATTATGAACAACATTGAAAATACACCAGAGAAGTCATGTAGGTAAAAACGGAGAGGTGGTCATTATACTTAGCAATTGAAAGGTTTTTAGTGATCTAAGCAGGAGCTCTTGTCATGGATTAGTAATAGAGACTGATCACAATGGCCTAAGGAATGTGCTGAAACAAGGCCAATGAAGGAAAATTAAGGATTGAGAATTTGGGGTTATGAATGGACAGAGAAAGTTATACCTTGAAAATACACTTATTTACCTAACTAGTTTTGTGTAATTTTGAAAATCTTTGTTTTCATGTTATTTCTATTGAATTTAGAAAAAGGAAATTCGAAGAACCTATAAACTTGTCTAGTGTGTTGAAATTAACAGAGGGGTTTAACTCTTAGAGTTTAAGAATTTGGCATATTACAAAGAACCAGTGACCTCAAGTTGAAAGATCTGAATTACCAAAATATTTTGGCAGCAGTATGACTAGGCTGTTAAAATTCTTTGAACTTTAGTTTCTTATCCTTAAAGATAACTAATGATATTTACCTCAAAAATCTACCATGAAGATTAAATCACCGATACATGTGTTGTTTTTTTTTTCCAGAAAAGGCATTTAAAAATATAAATTTTGGTTCTTGTTATGATTAGCAAAAATAGATTTTAGAGACATCAGGGACTCATTTTATTGTGTGACAATTTATCTCCCTATAATTTCAAGCAAGTCATACTTTCGAAATGTTAAACTTTGTACCTCTGATGAGCTCCTATTAACATAAATATCAACCAACCTAAAATTATACAACTTACCCCCAATCTTTGATCAATTTTATAAATTTAAAGTACTTACTATTAATTATTGTTTTGAATTGGATTTTTTTTTTATTAAATCATAGCTGTGTACATTAGTATGATCATGGGGCACCATACACTTGGTTCATAGACCATTTGACACATTTTCATTACACTAGTTAACATAGCTTTCATGGCATTTTCTTAGTTATTTTGCTAAGACCTTTACATTCCACTTTTACTAGGATTCACATATTCCCTTGTAAGATGCAACACAGTTGTAATCCCATTAATCCCTCTCCCTCCACCTACCTCCCCCCTCCCTCCCCTCCCTTTCCCCCTTCTCCCTATTCTTAGGTTGTAACTGGGTTATAGCTTTCATGTGAAGGTCCTACATTAGTTTCATAATAAGGGTGAGTACATTGGGTACTTTTTCTTCCATTCTTGAGACACTTTACTAAGAAGAATATGTTCCAGCTCCATCCATGTAAACATGAAAGAGGTAAAGTCTCCATCTTTTTTTAAGGCTGTATAATATTCCATGGTGTACATATACCACAATTTATTAATCCATTCATGGATCAATGGGCAGTTGGGCTTTTTCCATGACTTAGCAATTATCAATAGGGCTGCAATAAATATTCTAATACAAATATCTTTGTTATGATGTGACTTTTGGTCTTCTGGGTATATGCCCAGTAGAGGGATTACAGGATTGAATGGCAGATCTATTTTTAGATCTCTAAGTGTTCTCCATATCTCTTTCCAAAAGGAATGTATTAATTTGCATTCCCACCAGCAGTGTAAATGTGTTCCCTTTTCTCCACATCCACTCCAACATCTCTGGCCTTGGGATTTTGTGATGCAGGCTAGTCTCACTGGAGTTAGATGATATCTCAAAGTAGTTTTGATTTGCATTTCTCTGACGATTAAAGATGATGAGCATTTTTTCATATGTCTGAAGGCCGTGCGCCTGTCTTCTTCAGAGAAGTTTCTCTTCAAGTCCTTTGCCCAGCCTGCGATGGGATCCCTTGTTCTTTTCTTGCTAATGTGTTGGAGTTCTCTGTGGATTTTGGTTATTAAACCTTTGTCGGAGACATAACCTGCAAATATCTTTTCCCATTCTGAGGGCTGTTTGCTTGCTTTACTTAGTGTGTTCTTGGCTGTGCAGAAGCTTTTTAGTTTGATCAAGTCCCAATAGTGTATTTTTGAAGCAGCTTCAATTGCCCGGGGGGGTCCTTCTCATGAAAAACTTGCCCAACCCAATTTCTTCAAGGGTTTTCCCTGCACTCTCTTCTAGTATTTTTATAGTTTCATGTCTTAGGTTTAAATCTTTAATCCAGTGAGAGTCTATCTTGGTTAATGGTGAGATGAAATACTTGGGAGTTTATCTAACAAAGGACGTGAAAGATCTATATAAAGAGAACTATGAAACTCTAAGAAAAGAGATAGCTGAGAATATTAACAAATGGAAAAATATACCATGATCATGGTTGGGAAGAATCAACATTGTTAAAATGTCCATACTACCCAAAGCAATATATAATTTCACCGCATTCCTATTAAAGCTCCACTGTCATACTTTAAAGATCTTGAAAAAACAATACTTCGTTTTATATGGAATCAGAAAAAAACTCGAATAGCCAAGACATTACTCAGAAATAAAAACAAAGCAGGAGGAATCACACTACCAGACCTCAGACTATACTACAAATCGATAGTGATCAAAACAGCATGGTACTGGCACAAAAACAGAGAAGTAGACGTCTGGAACAAAATAGAGAACCAAGAGATGAATCCAGCTAATTACCGTTATTTAATCTTTGACAAGCCAATTGAATTGGATTTTTTACAGATTTTTTTCTTCAAATAATGAAACACTATGAATTTGTGAAGTATTATATGTTTTATATATTTTCATTGAAATGATATTTTAATTAGTTAGTATCTGTAACTGGTATTTATTATAGGAAATTATACAACAAACATGCATATATAAAATCAATCTTCCAAAATATCCAGGTGTGTAGATGCATATATATATACACACATATATAAAATGTAGGTATATACATTTTCTGAATTTAAAGAAATCTCAGTAGTTTTGAAATAGTCTTGGTTGCAAATAGAGCACATTTTATTTTCTTCATTACATCATCTTTTGTAATATTTGAATTGAACAATTTATATCACTTTGATGTTGCTTTTCAAAATTATTTATAAACCAGAAAAAAAACTCATATAGCTAAGGCAGTTATTAGTGATAAAAACAAATCTGGGGGCATCAGCATACCAGACTTTAAGCTGTAACACAAGGCCATAGTGGTCAAAACAGCATGGTACTGGCACAAAAATAGAGACATAGACTTTTGGAATCAAATAAAAAAACAGGAAATGAAACTAACATCTTATAGCCACCTAATCTCTGATAGACCAAACAAGAACATACACTGGGGGAAAGAATCCCTATTCAATATATGGAGCTGGGTGAACTGGGTGTCCACATGTAAAAGACTGCCCATATCAATGGGCAAGAGAGATGAATAGAACCTTCTCTAAAAAAGACAGACAAATGGCAAAAAGAAATAGGTCCCTAATTATTAGAGAAATGCAAATCAAAACCACTGTGAGATATCATCTAACCCCATTAAGAATGGCCCACATCACAAAATTTCAAAACTGCAGATGCTGGCATGGATGTGAATAAAAGGGAACCCTTTTACACTACTGGTGGGATTGCAAACTAATACAACCTTTTTGGAAGGAAGTATGGAGAACCATCAAAGAACTCAAGCTAGATCTCCCATTTGATCCTGCAATCCCATTACTGGGCATCTACCCAGAGGGAAAAAAATCCTTTTGCCACAAGGCCACTTGCACTAGACTGTTTATTGAAGCTCAATTTAGAATCGCCAAAATGTGGAAGCAGCCTAAATGCCCACCAACATAGGAATGTATTAACAAGCTATGGCATATATATACCAAGGAACACTATTCAACCATTAAAAAAGATGGAGCCTTTTACATCCTTTGTATTAATCTGGATGGAAGTGGAACACATTATTCTTAGTAAAGCATCACAAGAATGGAGAGGCAAGAATCCTATTTACTCAATTCTGATATGAGGACAATTAATGATCTAGTATATGATGGGGGTGGGGTAAGCGAAGAGCAGAGAGAGGGAAGGGGTAGTGGTGGGTCACAGTGTATGATACAACTTTTGGGGGTGGGACATAATTATAAGAAGACTTTAACAAATGCAATCAATGTAACCTGGTTCTTTGTATCCTCAATGAATCCCCAACAATAAAAAAAAAAAAAAAATCTTTTCAAGAAAGAAACACACTAAAAAATCATCACAATACAGCTCTTAGGAGCTCCTGGGATAAGGCCCATGGCACAGTATGATAACCCATCATTAATTTGGGTACTCAAGCTTATTAGCCTCCTTTTGAAAACCCTTGAAAAGAGTAGAATATCAGAATTCATGTTTTGCTTTTT
This sequence comes from Nycticebus coucang, assembly GCF_027406575.1. NCBI lineage: Eukaryota > Metazoa > Chordata > Mammalia > Primates > Lorisidae > Nycticebus > Nycticebus coucang. The sequence continues at coordinate 41,458,703 of NC_069794.1, read as the reverse complement.
TTGTTGTTGTTGTGAAGTGTTAAGTGTATACAAATGTTTTTGGTTACACATATTGTGTTTGTAATGCTCGAGTTAGAGTTATAAATGAGCCCTGATAGTGTTCATTGTACCCATTAGATAGGTTTTTACAAATTCCCTCCTCTCCCCACCAGTCACATGTGTGATTTCAATTGAGTTATACTTTCTTCTATGTACATAAGTGCTCATCAGTTACTCCCAATTTAATAGCTCTGCTTATTTTTCTATTCTTGAGATACTTCACTTAGGATAATTATCTCCAGTTCCATCCGCATTATCACAAAAGTCATCAAGGCATCCTTATTCATGACTGAGTAGCATTCCCTGGTATACATATACCACACTTTGTTAATCCACTCTTGAATTCATGGGCATTTAGATTGACTCCATATCTTTACAGTTGTGAACTCTGCTGCAATAAACATTCAAGTGCAGTTGTTTTTTCAGTGAAATGACTTATTTTCATGTGGGGAAATCCCCAGTATTTCTGGATTGAATGGTAGGTTCAATGCTTTACCAACATTCCACACTGTTTTCCATAGAGGTTGCACTAATTTGCAGTCATACCAATAGTATATAAACATTCCTCTCTCTCTCCAATCACAGCAATATCAATTATTTTTGGACTTCTTTGCTTTTTTTTTTCTTAATTTTAGATTCTTATGAGGGTAGAAATGATTATGTTACAACGTTTGCATTTGCTACAACAAAGTCCCTGTTGTAGTTGTGTCCTGCACCCAGGAGTTGTGCCTTACATTGTGCCAATTAGGTGGGAGCACACCATTCCCCCACTCACCTCCATCCCCTCCTCCTTGTTTGCTCTCTCCTCCCCTCAACTTGAACGGAATTGAGTTTTTCTCTTTTGTGGGTGTGTATTCGTTTGTCTACTTTCAACTTTTTAATAAAAGCCTTTCTAACTGGGGTAATGAGATCTCATTGTGTTTTTAATTTGAATTTTTTATGAATAGTGATGTTGAGCATTTTTTCATATGTTTATTGGCCATTTGTCTATCTTCTTTTGAAAAGCTTCTGTTCATGTCTTTTATATATTTTTTCATGAGACTATTTAATTTTTTGTTGGTAATTTGTTGTGTTCTTTGTAGATTCTGGTTATTAGCCCATTGCAAATGTATACCATGTGAATATTTTCTCCCATTCTGTAGTTTGTCTATTTGTTCTGTTGATTATTTCCTTTGCTGTGCAGAATCTTTTGAATCTAATCAGCTCCCATTTATTTATTGCTGTTGCTATGCCTGCCATTAGGGTCTTATTTATAAATTCTTTGTCTGAACAGTACCTAAAAGAGCTTTTCCAATATTTTATTCTAGAGTTTTTATTATTTCATGCCTTACATTGAAATCTTTTATCCATGTTGAATTAAATTTTGTAAGTGGTGAGAGATATGGTTCCTGTTTTATTCTTCCATATATGACCATCCGGTGAGAGATATGGTTCCTGTTTTATTCTTCCATATATGACCATCCAGTTGGTGCAGCACTATTTATTGAACAGAATTTCTTTTTCCCTTTGTATAGTGTTGTATGTTTTGTAAAAAATTACTTGGGTATATATGGTTGCTTTTATGTCTGAGTTTTCTGTTCTGTTCCAGTGGTCTATGTTTCTATTTCTGTGTGTCTAAACCACGTTGTTTTGGTTACTATAGCCTTGTAGTATAGTCTGAAGTCTGGTAATATGATGCTTCAAGATTTATTATTTTTGCTTAAAATCGCTTTGGCTGTATGGTCTTTTTTTGACTCCAAAAAAAGCAAAGAATTATATTTTATAGATTTGAGAAATACGTTGTTGATTTTTCATGGGAATGGCATTGGATCGTTAAATCACTTTGGACAGTATGAACATTTTAGCAATGTTGATTCTACCAATCCATGAGCATATGTATTTTTATATTTGTTTTTATTCTCTGCAATTTCTTTCATCAATGTTCTGTTTTCCCTTGTAGAAATAGCCTATAATATTAAGTACAGTAACATCCTATGTAGGTTTGTAACCTAGGAGCAGTAGTCTTAATTACTTATACCATATAGCCTAAGGATGTGGTAGGCTACATGATCTTGCCTTGTGTAAGTGAATCCTATAAAGTACTCGGAGTAGCAAAATTGCCTAAAGAAGTCTTTCAAATAAAGTATCCCTGTCATTAAGTGATGTATGACTCTAGTAAATATCAATACTGTGAACTCCTTTGAGAGTGTTTATACACATATTTTTCACTGAGAATGCCAATTAAATAAACTTTTGTTAAAGTTTGTCTATTGGCAATACATTATCTGGCCTTGAAAACCGTGGTATTCAAAAATCTCAATTCAATGTATTTGTCATTATGTATATTTGATACCCAGAAGGCAGTTCATAAAGTGAAAGTAAGGAAGCTCATATCATCTTAGAAATTAGGAGATGTACGTAGAGTGGGAGGATACTAGATTCTAAAACTCAGTTTGTAAATATTCATTCCTACTTGAATCGAATATGTATTATCAGAAATAACAAATATGTATCAAATAAAGTGTTCTCAAAATACAATGTGTAAAAAATGTTTGATAACTATTTGTGAATAAAATATGTACTGTGATTATCATCAAAATTAATACATATATCAAATAATGTACAAATATAATCAGTACATTAATACAAATATAATACATTCTTATTATAAATAGGTGTGAAAAATCTAATAAAATCTTCAAAAGCATATAATTATAGTTAACAATTAGATACCACAGTCAATAAATGTTTATTGGCAGTGTTCATGTGCCAGGTATTATTGAAATTCTAAGGATATAGCAAATCTATTTTAATAGTGGACCATAGAATTAAACCACAAACCAAGATGTTGAGTAACACTGAAAGAAATGGGAAATATTAAAGCATGCAGTTTCTGAAAAAAAAATTTAGCAATGTAAATTCAACTATTTTTCCAAGTATGAGTCTTCTTACTTTATGATTATATAATTTTGCTTCCACTATTAATCAGTAATCAAAATATTTACATATTCTGCACTGACCAAATGTCTTCCTGTGTTGATTTTTGTTTCAGCAATACCTATGAGCATTTAGTATAAACTGCTATGAGAAGGATTTTGAATGTTCATCATGTACTTTACACTATATGAAAACATTTTGGGAGTCTTTGACACCATAACTCATAAATGTAAACTCAATCTCACACATAGCATGGATCTAAAACATGGATTATTGAGTATAAATTTTCTATTTTATTAACTAAAGTAAATTTTTTTCTCTCTCTCTCTCTCTCTCTCACACACACACACACACACACACACACACACAACATCTAAACTAAATGATTTATAGAGGACTGTGAATAACACATTACATGACCCCATTTCTCAAATGTGCCATGCACTGGAGTTCCATTTGAAAAATTTTACTATTACTGGCTGCCTTCCAGATATATGTATCTATTCTTGGCTTTATTCAGAGATTTATACGTCTCCTTGGAGTTTTTCCTAAAGTACATTGTTAAGAGAAGTTTGTATCTTTCAAATATTTCTTTCTTTTGCTTATTTTTTAGGATATAATGTAGTTATAAACTTGTCATTGGCAAGTAAGTTTATAGCATAGTTTTTCTTATAGAAAAAAAATGTTCTGGAGTCACATTCTTCCTGCCAAAATTAATTTATGATGCAATAGGTAGGTTAGTAAGATCTAGGGAAGATTTTAGAGGAGCAGGGGTGGGAAGTATTGAATTGCTATAAAGCCCTCCCTGTATATCAAGGTTTATAGAAATGGCCCTGTAAGGCCACTAGGTAGTTGTATAAGTTGCCAGGTTGTGCAGTCATGTCACTCTCTCTCCCTCTTGCTTGTAAACTAGAGCTTTTGTTTCTTTAAAATATATAGACCAATAGATAGGTGGATATTTATATGCACATACATATATGTACTTTTATATATATGGACAAAGAAAAATTTAAATTATTATAATATTCATTTTTGGAACTAGAAATCATCTTTAGCCACCTATTTTTCAAATGGTTTTCCAAGATATCTTCTTATTTTGACAATTTTAAAGTAATTACTGTATTTGTAAAAAATATTGATGGATTTATTTTAACAGATGTTTTATGCAATGCAATTATCCAGTTATATGGTGATGTTATTTTTTGCAAGTACATTTTTTAATACCTAACTATCTTCTTATTTTACCTAGCAAAGTTTCTTTGAACTCAGTCACTGGGAACTAATTATTTGCTATTGATATTGCAGCTACGCTCTTGATATCCCCAAAGACTTTCATAGATTTAGTTTAGTTTTCTATTTCTAATTTTTTACAGACTTACATTGACATCCTCTGAGGAATTTTGTGATGGTAGAAAGCTCTCTAAATGTGAATGGTAAAGATGCATACTTATATATATTGCATATGCTCTCTCTTTGTTTGCTCAATGACATTATTTAACATATATCTGAAGTAACAATAATATAAACTTTTAAAAAATATTATTAATATGGACTTCTATTAATCTATTCAGTTGATTGAGAAGCAGTGTACTTTTGTATCTTACTATTAAAATTTTTGAAAAAATAATTTAAATTTCTCTTCCATGAGTTAACTCCAACATGGAAGTCTTCAAAATAATTTTAGCAGCATTACACTGTGTGCGTTCAGTGCTTTTCTTTTAAAAATTTAAATTCTAATTGCAAAAATTATAATAATGGTGATATCCAAGTGTACTTTCTTGTATTAAGAATATATTTCCTTAGTACGTTTGAATATATCATACATGAAATACAACAGTTAAAATGAGAAAATTTTCTGTAGAATATAATTCACTAAAAGTGCTTTGCTGTCATCATATTTTGTTTATTCATTTGTTTGTTTGTATTGTTAGGTATTCACCGAGGGAAAAACAGGCTACACTGATTGCATTTGTTAGGTAAAGTCCCTCTTATAATTGTGTTCCATCTCCAAGAGGTGTGTTACTCACAGTGACCCCCCACCCCGTCCCTCCTTCCCTCTCTCCACTTTTTAAGATTAATGTGAGGGTACAATTAGGGTACCATGGTTGCTTTTGTTAGGTAGAGTCCCTGTTGTAGTTACATTCTGCACCGAAGAGTTGTGCCATATACCCTTACATGGTGCCCATTAAGTGGGAGCACACCAATGCACCTCCAACCTCCTTTCTCCCTCTTTCCTTCCCCCTTCCCCCCAACTTGAATTGAATTGAGTTTTTCTCTTACTTGGTCATGCAGTAGATTATCTGCCAGCTTCATATTAGTATTAAGCACCTCAGATACTTGCTTTTCCATTCTTGAGATACTTTACTAAGAAGAAGGTGTTTCAACTCCATCTAGGTTAATACAAAAGATGTAAAGTCTCCACCTTTATTTAACACTATCTATTAAAGATAAAATTTTAAGAAGAACTAACATATTAGTAGTTACAGTACTGAAACTCTCAAGGCACTGATTTAAGTTCTTTACTCAGTACTTGTAATAAAGCTCTGGTAAAATATCCCCTTGTTGCAACAGTCCTGTGAAACAAGGCACACAATTGAAAATTTTTGAAAATAAAATACAATTAAACTAACTGAACATAATTAAGTAAAACTTTTATTCTGTTTTTTGTTTGTTGTTTAAGACTGACTCTCACTCAGTTGCCCTAGGTAGAGTGCTGTGGCATCAGCCTAGTTCATAGCAACTTCAAACTCTGGGCTTGAGCGATACTCTTGGTTCAACCTCTCAATTAGCTGGAACCACAGGCATGTACCACCACGCATAGATAATTTTTCTATTTTTAGGAGAGATGGCGTTGCCCTATTGCTCAGGCTAGGAATCTTCATCTTATTAGAAACATGTTCTACTTAAACTAGCTATTTTTATGAAAATACTTAAGACAATGTCTTCTTGAAATAATTATACATATCTGTTGTGTGATCAGAGACGCGAATGAACAGCAGCTTTGCCGTGGGTGTAAACTCGCTCCTGTAATTATTAAGTCAAGAAACAGACTGCACAAAATGGGATGGTGTGTGTAGCGAAATTCTTTATTCAGGGTTTAGATTTTATACTTTTCTAGTAACATATACACTTACTCTATCATCTGTTAGTTCCATCATTATCTTATTTTACCTATCTGAAATTAACCTGAAAGGAAATATTTTGTTATCAAGCCTCTGGAAGAAAAGCAAGTCATTTTAAACTCACACTGAGTTCACTTTGTGTGCTTGATGTAGGATATGTTTATTTCTAAATATTATCCTACACTAGCTCTGTAAAGCACTTTGAAAAAATTCCTTTTAAAATATTGAGCATACTAAAATTAAAAATAAATTATTGAAATGTTTATTTATAAATGATAAAAAGAATATAAACATTGTGTATACATGTTTATTTATAAATGATAAAAAGAATATAAACATTGTGTATACATGTTTATTTATAAATGATAAAAAGAATATAAACATTGTGTATACATATAAACATATGTGTAATTTACATAAAATTTTGTTTCAATGATGACATACTCTTATGTTTACTTAAACTTCCTTATCTATCATCAATATATTATGCCATGTGATACTGTAAGATAGAGAAATACATTACATGCTCAGTAAAGCATAAGATTACTTTCTGTGGCAAAGTCTTCTAAAAAATATACTATTTCACTCTCATGGTCAAAGTGTGAATTAATTCTTTTATCAATATATTCTTCCAATAGGCATTTCTGTGGTAGTTTATCAGTCATTGCTTCTAGTATGATTTCACCTGTTTTAGGTGTTGATTAGAAGATGCTTCATTCAATAAGACAGCCACTTGATTTTAAGTTAAATTAAAACTTGCTTTCAGAGTAACTTTCTAAACACTATTGGATATTTGAATTAGTTATGATAAAACATGCCTAGTATATCCCAATCATGTTAACTACATCATAAATATTATATGTAGCCCTCTCCTTGGTAAGGTTTTTTATTCTATGTACTCTATGTGAATATAAACAGAGAAATAATTTCATTGTTATAATACAGGATAGGTAAAATTATATCTGGTTCGTAAAATTGACATTAACTACAAGAAAATTTTCCATACAGTGCTATATTGTTAATAAAACAGAAGCTTGCGCATCTCTTACCAAATACATAAGGTATCTATAAGCAAATATGGCTAAACAAAATGCATTAAATCAAACTGACATAAAGCAGCATATGGTGGGCCAATTGAGTGGTTCAGGGAAGTGGCAATATTGCAAGTGAAAAAGATAGAGTGATATTACAGATTAAAAAAAAGAGAGAGAATGGGAAAGATAGGCTTCTATAAAACTTTGAAATACATTAGATAAGAACAATTTAAAAAACAGATGGTAATATTATGTGTTCTTTATCCTACAGTAGTTAAGAAAACAGTGAATATTTTATTTCTGCTGTAACAGAGGGTGATTATAGTAAAGACAGCTTATTTTCAAGTGTTGATAATGTTTGGAACTTGATTTTTTTTTTCCATATAGAAAAAATAGATTCTTGGTAAAAGCTTCTCTTTGCTTTATTTTTTTATTGATTATATGCTTAGAAATTATTTTCCACATCTGGTTACTTATAAATCTAGATGAAGCTTTGTATGTGAGTTTATTCCCCAAGAAAAGATACTGACAATATAAGGAATAAACACGTGATGGGATTCTAGATCTCAAAAATCTCTTAATAAATGACAGATGATAGTCGTACCTGTTAGGTCATTAAATATGAAATGTCTGATTTCAAATAAAACGTTTAGTTCATTATATTTCAAATAAGAAGCAGTACATACATCAAAGGGTATGACTAAGCTATCAACATGATTTTGCCTTATCATTTTATTATTTATTATTTTCTTTTTTTGCAGTTTTTGGCTGGAGCTGGCTTTGAACCCACCACCTCCAGCATACGGGGCTGGCACCCTATGCCTTTGAGCCACAGGCGCTGCCTTGTTTTGCCATTTTAATAGTAGCTTGTGTATACTGGCAGTGGAGAAACATGGAAAGCAAGTGGCAATAAAATTGTGCAAATCATTTTCCACAGCTTGTTGAAAATTGAATATTTTTCCTTGTTAAAAGTGGTCCAAAGCCTGGAAGAAGTGGTAGTCATTGGTGCAAGGTCTGGTGAGTATGGTGGAAGGCAGAGAGTTTATAAGTCGGCTTCTAAAGTTTGAGCAACGTTGCTTATACAACAATGTTGTCTTACAAGACCGATAACCTATCCCTATTGACAGTATCAGCTGGTTAATCTTAAACATCCTCACCAGGTCATCTAGCTGGTTGCAGCAGACATCCACTATAAATAACTGACTAGGGTTCATGAAGTTCTGGTGAGTAATACCAGCACTGGACCACCAAAGAGACACCGTTAGCTTTTTTTGATGAATATTCAATTTTGGACTGTGTTTCAGCACTTCATCTTTATCCAACCATTGTGCTGAATGCTTGTGATTGTCAAAAACAATCCATTTTTTTAAAACACACATAACACCATAGTATAGAAATAGTTTGCTAGTAAAGAAAGGCAAGTTTCATGACTGTTTCTCTTCTAAGATTCATTTCATTCACAGTACACATCTATCCAGCTCTTTAACTTGCCAATTTGTTTCAAATGGTCCAGTATTTCTGCAATGGAAGCATTAAACCTTGCTGCTATTCAGGTGTAAGTTGAGATGGATTCACTTTTGCTACAGTTCATCATTATCCACCGTGGTCTCGGTTACTCATGTTGCTGATTAGTTTCTTTTATTTTATTTATTTATTGATTTTTTTAATCGTAAATGCATAGATCATGTATACCTTAATGAATGTATGGCATACAATGTGCTGATTTCATATAGAATTATGAGCATTTACATCACACTGGTTAATAGAAACCTCATCTCCTTTACTTAATTATTGTGTTGAGACATTTATACTCTATACTTAATAAATCCGACAAGCACTGTAGCTGATTTCAAGATTAAAATTACCAGAACAGAATTTCTAATCCCATGGATGTACTGTGCATTCATTAGCCATGTCTTTTCCAAACTCTTCCTTGAAATTTGTAGCTGTCTGCACTGCATTGTTTCCATGATGGAATTCATATTTAAAAAAAGTAAATAAAATAAACAAACTTTTGACCTATCGGTGGTTTCACAAAATTTCTATAAGAATTTTTTTGAAAGACAATCACAACCCAAACCTTTGAAAGATGAGTATATAGCTTAAAAAAAAAAAAAAACACAAACAAGAAGTGCCAAAGTATAATGTCGGAGGTATCAACTATCAAAATTAGTACTTAAGGAAATGAGACATTTTTAACTTAATAACATATGTTCTATGCTATATACACAAGACATATTTAGTTACATAGTAGTTATGTTTAAATTTGCTAATATTTCAACATTTTATTAAACAAAATAAAAGATTTAAGTTGAAAAATGTAATGTGCTGAAAGCAGTACAGATTGGATCATTTTGGAGAAACATACAAATGAGAGGTCTAGTAAAATAGAAAAATATTTTCTTCATTATAGAATAAGAAAGGAAAGTGAAAGTACTCCTGAAGAATAGAAAAAAAAACAGGTCACCAAAAAGAAGGAAACATAGACAATGACAGTGTTAAAAAGCTCACAATACCATCAAGAGTTTTTATGTTCAGTTGAGTGTTTTTTTCTTGCATTCCAGGATCCTTCAACTTGGCTTCATTTGGTGCCATAGCCTAACCATATAAAGGTGTTGGGGACTCTATTTTCAGTTTTTCCATGGTGACATGTCTTCCCAGACTATAATCTATGCCTCGGGTTCCTTCAGATTTGGTGATCTTCTTACTCTGATACAGGTATTATGAACATTATTATTATGACATTTTAATTAGGACCCCTGCTAGTTTTAACTTTTCTCCAGTGCCTCCAATATTTGCTCATAGAACCTCTACCTCTAATAGAACCTTAACATTTCCTGCTTATATCTTTTCAGGAATAATAAAAGTGATTATAATCAAAAGTTTGAAGGAAAAGTTTAGATTTAATACATTTCTATTCCTGACAAATTATCCTAGTGGTGGAGCTGGACACTCTTTAAATCATTTCATTATTACAAAAATTGAGCAAATGTTTCCACTTCATGGAGAAGTATACCAAATCTTAAAAAGTTTGAGTAACTTGACCAAGATAGCATAAGGTTATAAAAAAAAAAAAAAAAAAACACACAAACCAAAGTTTTTTCAAAGAATATAATATCAGAAACATTGAGCCAAACAAGTTCTAATCTTTTTTTTTCCTCTTAACAATTTTTTTATTAAATAATAACTGTGTAGATTAATGCAGGGGATACATGTGCTGGTTTTATATATAATTTGGAATGCTTACTTTGTTTGGGATGGGGTTGGGTTCATATATTTAGATACTTAAGTGGTTAAAATGCTAAAAGGCTACTAGAATGATTGGATTCATATATTTAGATAATTAAGTGGTTAAAATGTTAAAAGGCTGCTAAGAAATTCTTATTGTTAAGCCTGAACATTTGCTTATGTAATAAATATTATATTAATCAGAATTGAGTATTAAAATCTCAAATAGATATGAATTTAGAAATTTCTTCAGAATTAGTAGATTCTTATTTCAAAATAAAATGAGGTGACATGAAATGAAATTTAGCTAAAATTTTATTTATATGGCCTTCTTCAAGGTTTTAGAATATAATTAGAACATATTGTTAGTAAAGTTTATAGGCATAATTTTAATTAGTAATAGCTTTAAATGATCAATTATTTAAATTATTGAGAAATTAATGCAGCATTCTCATATTTACAATTTCCAAAAGAAAGTAAGTTACATCATTTATTTATCACACAAATGTCAATAGAAACTGTCCTTTTTTAAAATCAGGTGTTAATACCTTGAGATTAACTTCTTATAACATTAGACAAAGAGCTTCAGTAGAAGCTCAAATAAACTCTAAAACATTAAATCTACTGATTTCTAAAACATTTAGGAAAGATGAAAAGCAAATCCAGTAATTTCCAACAATGAACACTTTAGGATAAAGAAATTACGTATGACTTTTTCCTTCTCATTATTTATATTTTCTCAACTTCCTATAATGAGTATTTGATATTTTTGAAAGCCTGAAAAACAGCTAAATGTTAAAAGGTTTAAGTTTATTATAATGTAAAAATAGCAAATATTTCTATTTTATTATTAAATGAGAAAATGGATGTAAGTCTAACATGAATTGTAATTGAAAGTTAATAGAATTTTAACAAATGGGTTTGGGAAACTGTATAAATTACATTTAGTAAAAAAATAGAACTGCATCCTCTGTGACAAAAATGAACATATGAAAATGAAGATTTATTATGTTTTATTTCTATTTGATAGGCAATCAAAATCTGCTATGGCTTGTCATTGTACTATTTTTAATGCACTTCATTTTCATTTTTATTTCTGTGCATGTTCTGTGCTCTCTTCCTCCTATCTGCAGTAAATTTCATCTTTATTTATGCCCAAACACTTCTCATTTTTCCATGCCATGCCCATGCTCTCCCTCTTCCCAGATGAATTATTTAACACAACCTCAATTGACTTTATGCTTTTCTAACAAAATCCCATCTCTCCTTTAAAAAGAAGGAAATTCTATCATTCATGAGAATATGGATGGAATGGGAAGACATTATGCTAAATGAAAGAAGGCAGGCACGGAAAGACAGACTCTGTGTGAACTCACAGTGGAATCTAAAAAAGTCAATCTCATAGAAGGAAAGTAGAAAGGTAGTTACTGGAGAGGGTAGGAAGGGGAAAAGAGAGAGAGTAAACAAAAACACAAAATTCCAGTGGTACTGGAGGAGTAAGTTTTAGTGATTTATTGTACTACGTGGTTATCACACTTAATAACGTATGTCTCAAAAGTGCTAAAAGAATAATTTTTTTTCATGTTCTTACAACAAAGGTGATAAGTTGCTGAGGTGATGGGATGATGGATATGTTAATTCACATTATTGAATCTTTCATTACCTTTTACAAATATACTTCATTATTATTTGTCATTTTTAAAATACTCAGCTTCTGGTTTCAAAATCTATGTTCAAGTCTTTTGAAATTATATTTCTTTTTTTTTATATATCTGGTGATTTATATGATGGTTTGTAAAGCAAAGCCAACAAAATAGAACACATTACTAGAAATGAGTATTATCTGGCATTGTTTGAAGGAGAAATAATTGAGATAGCTGATAGCATAGCCAAGTGGCAGAAAAGAAATTGACACTCTAAAATAAATGATTTATATATTTAAACCATTATAAAATTTGCTAATGTATAAGTAAAGGATCATTTTAACTCTTATTATTAATTCATTAATAGTGATTCACAGTTTCTGGGAAGATCATATTCTTTTTGGAAGATGGACAAATGTAAAAAAAATACATGGTAAATATTACTGCAGTAGGAGTTAATCAGGATGTTATGATGCCTTTGCTGATTTAGGGAAATCAGTGAAGGTTTCCTTGAAGAGAAGTGTTATGAGCTATTAGAATATTTGGGTAATGGGATCAGACTGTCAATATAGCTAGTTGCCATAATATGAAGCTGTTTTATATCTAGCTTAATGATTTGGACTTTTACAAGTTGATAATGCTCTTTGGATAGTTTTAAACAAAGAAGTTAAATGCTAGGTAGCCAGTCCCACCCTTCCCAGGACCCCAAGTCTTTTCCAGCTTTCCCCAATAGCCTCATCATCACTTAGCTACTGATTGTGCCCCCTGGCTTGAAGTTGGAGGGTTAGTGAGTGAAGTCCCACGCAGCTTTAACCCTCTCCCCAGATACTCTCTGCCTCTCCTGAAGCCCTGGGGCTTCCATCTTCAACTATCCCATTCCTACCCTTCGTCTTCGCCCTCTTTTTCTTTTTTAAATATACTTATTTTGCTATGGGGGAGGGGAATATCAAATGGACAAGATCACTTTTAAATGGTAGTTTTTATAAGATGTTATAAACTTGTATCTTTTTACCATTAAAAAGAAAAAGAGCTCTCTGGCAGCACTGTACAGATTGGATTGGGTTTGAAGGTCCATTAGGTTTATAGAAGCTAATTAAATGGCTCTGGCCATAATCCAAACTAGATACAAAAAGCTCTTAACAAAAGAATTGGGACATGGGGCAATAGGACATATGAAATGGTTTTGAGAGGTATTTAAGGTATTAATGAAACCGAATTTAATGACTTGTGAGGATATCAAAATTGAGGATATAAGATGAGTATAGGCCTTTTTACATCATAAGAAACAAAATAATTTATGGAATACTGGGAGACACAGATAAGCTTACTTTTGACTTGAGATAAACACATGGCAAGAGGATGGAGATGGAAAATAACAATCTATACTCACAACCAATTTGGGGCATATGTTAATAGGAACCTTTTCTCCAGATTACTTCTGAGCTTCTGCTTAAAAGTGTCATTTAAAGATGTTACCTTCAAGTGAAGGTTTTAGGGCAGTAATAATGGATGAGTGAAGTTTTGGACAGTTAAATAAATCAAAGTGTAGAAGTAGAAGATAATTAGAAATTTCAATCTGCATTTCAGGAGACAGCAGTAGAAAGAGACATTTGATGATTATCAACCTTTAGGCACTGGCAAAAAGCCACAGGTATTCTTAAGATAACAGAGGAAATAAATGATTTAGTGAGAATGTGTCAGTGAAAGAACCAAGAAAACACTAAAGTTTAAGTAGTCAGATTGAGATAAAGATCTGGCAATAAACATATAGAGGAGTTGGAGAAAAGACCAATAGTTTTATTGCAGAAGGAGATGGGTGGTCAACATTAAATGCTTCCGAGATCAGGTAGATAGAACAACAACAATAACAACCACAATAACTACTGGAATCGGAAATAAGCCTTTGCTAACATTGAGGAGAACGATACACATGAAGAGGAGGAAAAGTGCTAAAGAATTAAAAACACAAGAGATGAGAGATTCAAGACGACTACAGACTACTCCAGTAAAAATTTTACTATTTGGAGGAGAAGAGGAATCCTTCAGTAACTACACAGCTAGATTATGATAGGATGGCAGTAGTTATGCTTAGTTGTTGCATTTAAAATGGAGAGGTGTGGGCAAAGCCAAAAAGAGAAATGAGGGAGGGAAAGAATGGTAATAAAGCTGAAGAGAAGACAGCTGATGGGACATAACCCCAATAGGAAGGAAGGTATGGATCCCAGATCAAAATGTAAAGAAATTACTCTTGTTTAGGCTTAAAAACAAACAAAACAAAACATCTTAGGAGGTTAAGCAGAAGGTAGATCTATAATGCAGATAGTTTTCTAGGTGGAGAAAGTAAAATATTGATAAGGTTTATATTTCAATACATCAATTAATTTGTGAATTAGGAGGGAAGACTGTTTTGTGAGGAGTGATTTGCAAAGGAAGAACTTTGAGAGAAAAGAAAGGTTTTTATTAAAGCATTTAGAAGGACTGCTATCCATGGATAGAATTAAGAATTCTTGAGAGTTTAGAACTTATTGTCATGTGCTTTTTCTCTTCTCATTCAGAAGACTGGGAACAGGCAGAAGATTAATTAAAACAATGTTCAGATTTAAGAAGCTGATGATGGGCGGCACCTGTGACTCAGCGAGTAGGGCGCCAGCCCCATATGCCGAGGGTGGCGGGTTCATACCCAGCCCCGGCCCCGGCCCCGGCCAAACTGCAACCAAAAAATAGCCGGGCGTTGTGGCGGGCGCCTGTAGTCCCAGCTACTCGGGAGGCTGAGGCAAGAGAATCGCGTAAGCCCAAGAGTTAGAGGTTGCTGTGAGCCGTGTGACGCCACGGCACTCTACCCGAGGGCGGTACAGTGAGACTCTGTCTCTACAAAAAAAAAAAAAAGAAGCTGATGATATAGACAACCAAGGTAAAACATGGTTAATGTTTAGTCAAGAGAATAATATAATAGTAAATAATACCAAATTACTCTTGGAGATATCTTACAATAAATATAAGGGAAAATATATTCTAAAACTTTTGAATATCTGCATAAACATTCAGAAATGTTATGAAAAGGTAAATTTATTCTTATGTATAATATATAGTATGCTAATATCTATAGTAGTTTATACTAGTGCTATTATAACTAACACAAGACCTGAATTATATAAAGATTCTTCATAAAATTATAAATTCATTTAAAATACAACTTAAAACAATTACCCATGAATGATATTTAATATTTAATTTCATGGTCTTAAGAAATAATACTTCATTATTTCCAGAAAAGATATACCAAAGAAGTATAGATATGATTTTCTTTGTCCATCTTCTGAGACATTGCAATGACAAAACAAACTGGCATTGCCAAATCAGACTCACTTAGAACTTGGAACTTTATGAAAAGATTTCAGGCATGAAAGTATCACGATGTACAAGCCAAGCAAAGAGAATTCCAGGATTGCTACTGCAGTGGTCATTTCTTTATTATTATTATTATTAAATCATAGCTGTGTACATTAATGCGATCATGGGGCACCATACACTGGTTTTATAAACAGTTTGACAATTTTCATCACACTGGTTAACATAGCCTTCCTGGCATTTCCTTAGTAATTTCGTAAAGACATTTATATTCTACATTTACTAAGTTCCACATGTACGTTGGTGAAATGAACGTAAGAGCACGTTTCGGTACAGAGTAGCATAGAAAGTCTCTAAAAAATATTTGCAGTTACATCAATTAGAGTAAAAATGGTGTTGTTTTAGCCATGATACATCTCCATTCAACACTATGATATTAAAGCTATACGTTCTAGATGGTTTACACTAAGCAATTCACGCAGGTATTTCATGCTAAGAGCATTCTATAAATAAGGGCTCTTCCACAAACACATACCAGCAATATGTTAGCAAAAGATTTGTCATTTACTAGTTACGAAGTAGGAGGATATTTGATTAACCTATGTTCCTTATTTCAAAGGGGCATTCCGCTAGTGAAGAGAGAGAATGAATCATATGTATGCCTATTACTAATCGTTTTCTTCCAGAAACGTGCTTTTACATTTGACAATCTATGATTCTTCAACATTCATTTAAATTTCCAGTTTCTTATGAAGCGAATTACAAAAGATAAAGGTGATAGGCTTGGCTGTGCCCCTTAGCCAAACAATGTCAAGAAGCTTTCAGTGTTTTCTATATATTTGCAAATATAACATCAGTAGATAGGCTTCTAAGATAAATAATGTCTCACGTGTTGTCAATGACTACCTTATTGATACTTACATCATTTCAATTTCTGAGACCCCTCTGATAATGGTTGAACTTAGGCAAACATGCTTTTGTTTCTATTTCCTGGTCTACTAAAATTATTTGCATGTACATGCTATATAACATTACTCTCCCCATAAGTAACAGAATTAGGAGGTAGAAATGTATAAATGGATATATTCTAGTGATGGAATATAATTAGTCAAGATAATGTATTTCAGCAATGAACAAAATTATCTAATCTTTCAAACAGAATATTTTTTAAAAACTACACAAAGGATTCTGTGTCACACACCTGCAGAGCATTAACTTGTAAGAAAGCACAATTGTACAAAATATAAACATAAAAACAAGGTGTCTTTTAAAATGGCAGGATCCTACAGGACAGATCAAATGATGCTACTGAACAAACATTTAAGTAGATCACTGAGCAATAACATTCGAATTGGTTTTATTTTATTTCGGAAAATCCTACCAAAATCTATAAACCAGCCAATAAAATGTCATGATTAACTACATCAAATGCTGCCAAAGGTCCAACAAAATCATGAAAGACAACATCCCTTGTTGCAATCAAAAGGTCGTTATTTTCTTTGAATACCGCAGTCTCAGCACTATGATGAGGATGAAATCCTGATTAAAATTGCTCAAATGAGTCAAATTGCATCATGTGCTAACGTAATTGATTGCAACCTCCAACACTTTAAGCAGAGCTGAAATTAAAAAATGAGTGATGGTGTTGCACTTTATCCATAAGTAATGAAGGTTCTTCAACACTTCTGGCTCAGTGTAAATTCATGGTCATTTGAAGATCTGACCTACAGCCAAAAAAGAAAAAAAAAATTCTATTTTAATGTCCATCAATGACATTTTTTGAGTACCAAGATCCCTTTAAGACAGAGAATTGACTCCAGCTGAGACAATATCTCCCATTCTTAAGAACCAGAGTTTACTAACTCTGAATAAGAACCGTGAAAAGGGGAAATGAAGATTGTAATGAAACATCTTTTTGTTGTATCTACTTTTGCCAGCCTAAACTGAATGGCTACATTCACGTATCGTGCTTTTCTAAAAGTTTTGCTATTGAAGAAAACATAAAAGGTATAATGTTAGATCTTAATGGCCATTGCTTCCATTGGGGCCTCTCACAGGTTATGGGAGACAGGAACTGTGTCACTGAATCTCCAATTGTTGCTACAGGTGCATCCCAAGGGCATGCTATGGTAGACAAGAAATAGGAGGCAGAGACACATCAGAAAAAAATGCTTTAAGAATTGCAGGCATTGTAGCAAACAAGTATGGCTCATTATTTATGCATGTACTCCAATGAGGAAAAATAGGTTAAAATTTTTTAATGTTGCTACGTGATAATAGCAATGAAAGACATCATTTATAACATAATGCCTGCTTTGCAGATTAGACACTTAAGACACAGAGAAAGAATTCTACCAGTTCATTCTGAATTCAGTAAAAAAATTCAAATTAAATTCAGATATTTTGCACCATTGCCCTACAACCTCACTCTGCCATCTTTTCCCATGTTTTCGAACCCTTAGGTTGTTAGTGACACTGGAGAATACACTTTAATTCTTATGAGTCATTTCACATCTTTTTATACTTGCATAACTTTTAGTTTACTGTAAACATATGTATATACACATGTAAAATGTCATAAGTGTCATAAAGAATATATCCTTAACTACCATTACATGTGTACACATGTATTGTGTATGTATGTATCAAATAGCTCAACTCAAAACTGGGCAAGGATTCAGAAGGTTTTATAAGAAAAATTTTAGGGCATAGAATACACTGTTTTAAGATTACATTGTCTATCACAAACTATTAATATTTACAGCAAAAGTGTTTCTCAATAGCACTGAGTAGCTATGCAAAAAAAGGGTGGTTTTTCTTGCAGTTAAGATTCTTATAATAAAACTACCTTAGCAAAATGAAATCATGACAGTCAAAATATTCTACTCCATACATTTTCTTTTTAAGACACTCATATTGATTTTCTTATTCTAAATATTACAAGAAGGAAGGAATAAAATATTGTAAACTGAAGTAACAATATAGGAATGATTTCAGACAAAATCATCACTAAGTTTTATTAAGTACATCAGGTGTCTCATCAACTAATTTTTGAAGTGGCAGAATGACCTAGCAAGTCACATCTAATGACAAAGAAAGTGAATGTAATTAAAATCCAACCTAGGGCCAAAGCTAACAACTAACAAATGAAGAGAAAGCATTAAAGTTATGTTAAAAGGTGAATTAATAACCTTGAATGAAATAATAGCACTCTAATGACTAATTTTCACTGACAGCTTTCCAAATTCTGAAGTCATTCAGGAGTCCTTTAAAATCAAGTGTCCAACTATTCCAGGACTGATTAAGAAATGCTAGCTTCCATTTTTTTAATCAAGCAATTTCAAATCCTTCCATCAGTAGTTATTCTACTTTTAATTTCTTTCCTACATTGATTGCAGATTCTGGTCTATTCAATTTTTGTTCTTGTTTCATGGCTCCGATTTCTCATTTAGTGACATCATAGGTTGTAAAACTGTGCTTTATTCAAAAGACCATTGCACTCAGGAGAGTAGTTAATGGACATTGAATCAGAAGAAATGTGGTTGAATCTCCATGTTACTGCTTACTAGGTGAGTAGTGTTAAAATTAACCCCTTGAATATCTGTTTTCTTCACTATACAGGGAATTTTTAAAAAGCTATGTCTGCAGATTCTGCATAAAAACAAGTATGTTAATTTGGATAAGGTTTTCAGTTGTACAGATGTAAAATATTATTTCCAGGGGTAACTGACAGTTCAACAATACCCAAGGGCACAATCAAGAGAATGAAAAATAGCAGCACATACAGAGAATTTGAGAGGTATAAGGTAATATAGTATATTGTATTGAATTCAAACTTTTCTTTTATAAAAATGAAGAACTCATTGCCACAGAGATAAATGCACCAAAGGCTTTACAAATATTACACTTAGAAATTTTAGGTTTTTAAAATCATATCTATATATTTTTTTTCAAAAATAAATCATTCAAGATTTACTATACACATAAGTTCTGAAAAAATGCTGGCAAGACGGAGAGACATGAAATCTCTTTCCAAATGGGCACTGCACTATTTTAGAAAATCATGCCAAATATAAAATAACAAATAAAAACATCAGAGTAGTTTTCCAATTTCTGCTTCTGAATTGGTAAATATGCAATAGATGCCAATTCATTTTACTGAATTTTCTTCATTTGTATGATAAATAGGTCAAGGTCATCTATAATGTCCTTCAACCCAGTGATTCAGCTTCAGATAATTCCCTTCCACCTGTAGAATGCAAGGTTTAAGGATCTGATCTTAAAGTAAAGACCAGATACCCTCAATGAATCCCCTACAATAAAAATAAATAAATAAATAAATAAAAGACCAGATAGCTTAATTCTGAAAACCAGCTACTCTCTTGATTTTTAAATGATTACTTGGTCTGAAAGTTCTGTTCTCCATAATGTAGATACACATAGTGCCTATGTATAGAGTTGCTGTGAGTACTGTTATAATTGATGAAAATCACGGCACATACAAAACATTCAGTGAATATTAGCTGTTATTAATCATTAGCACGATTGTTATCATTAGCTGACATGAAAATAAGACCTCTCACTAGCTCGTAAAAATCAACTCTTGCAAACTTTCTTTGATGGAGGACCCCAGAAGAGCTATGCTACAAGTATGTTGAATTATTCTTTTAACATTTTTGTTTGCTTGTTTGTTTCATGATTTCTCTTAACTTCCCATTACTTGGGCCTTAAATAGTAAAATTTATTCCTTTCTGAAGTTTTTCATGATACTTCTTTAAGCTAAACTAACTATCCATCTCTCTCTCAACAGCTTTTTGTATATACATCCCTAATGACCTTATAAAAATTATATTTCAATTACCTTGAATTATCTGTACATCTCTTTCCTACAAGAGTGACTTTTCAGGAAGCAAAACCTGGGACTCATTTACCTTGGTGATTTGGGGGTCTAAAAGCATCATTGACATTTGCTCCATAAAGATTTGCTGGATGTATGAAGTCTTAACATATTATAATGTCACCATAACATGCATTACATTCTCCTACTGCGTTTTAGCAAAACCCATTTAATCAATCCATAGGTATTTATTAGTATTTTAACCTAGATTATTACTTCAGTTTTTCAGATTATGGTTCATTTAGTTAAAGCGAGTTTGCTATATATTTTAGTTTAGACATATTTATTACTTTGAATTTCTTGTTATGGAAACAATAAACTATACCACCTTTGCCTTTCCTGTTCCCTCTCCCAAGATTATCCTTCTCCTCAGATCTGTAAGGTCCACTCTTTCTCCTGTTCCAAATCTCGGCTGGAATGTTGCATTTGCACAGATGACTCCAGTAGTGACCAGTCAGTCCACCTATATTTTCCATTTTTGAATTATTTTTCTCCTTCATACCTTAAATTATATTGAAATGCTATATACTTTGCTCATTTTATTTGTCTTGCATCAATAAAATTCAATCTTTCTGAGGACTAAGGCTTTCTTTACATATTTAATTTACAGCTATCTTTTTTTATGCCAGAAGATGGTCTGTCAAATGTAGGCAAGCAACAAGTATTTGTTAATTATATATTAACAAATTCTGAAAACTGGTCAATGTAACCAGTTACTCACTGAGGGAGTATGATTAAAGAAAAACTCTATGAGTTTATTATGAGGCTTTGAGAAGTCTTTTCATGTCAGCTAATATTTATAATCACAAAATGAATGTCTGAAGGGTGATTATCAAGTGTATTAAGAAGTACACCAAATGAAAAGTGACGTCTTTATGAAGTTGAAGTGTGCATGTTGTATACTTTCTAAAATATGCCTGTATTGAATATATGCAAATATCCATTAATTATTATGTATTCATCAGACACCTTCTGAGTACCTTGCAAGCATAAACATCCTAAGCATGTTATTCTCTTTTGTATAGGCTATTTCTATGAGGATCATAAACATGTGGCTGCTGTTACCAGCAGAGCCTCATCCAAGGAAGGTTCTCAATAAATCAGTGATAACATTAATAATAATAATAGTAATGGTAACAAGTATTATTGATCATATAATGTGCCTGTACTGTTGGTATCAACATCCAGGGAATTATGAGACATTTTCTCTTTAGGCGAAAAGATGAACTTTTTATAACCTCTCATGAGTAGAATTTCAATGGTAAATTAGTATTAACCAACATCTTTTGGCTCTGAAAGGCAGTGAAAATCATCTAAATGAAAATAGTAAGCAATTTCCAAATACAGATCTAAGATTCTAAGGTACAGAATTTGTGATCCTCGTATTACTTTTAAACCTTTGGTTCAGGCATGACTGAGTGCAACATTCTACATGTAACACTTTATATGTAACACATCAAAAGTTGTTACTAATCTGTCTTAAAACTTGTCTATGAAAAGTGAACTGGAAATTGGATAAAAAAGTTTTCACTTATACTTTTGTGTTATTCTCTAATTAATATGGTAAGATCAGTTCTAAGGAGAAAAACAAGTAAATTCAAAAGTTAAGAAGTTTAAAAAGAAATAAACCTAACAATATTCACACTAAATGAGTATCATACATTTAACAAATCAATTTTAAAGAAAAGGAAATAACATAACATAAAATATGATAAACGCTGCTCTTTTGCTGGTTTGTGCGCCCTTATTCTTTTAATAAAATCCTTTGTCAAGTTAATTTTACAAATATTGCATGTATTTAACAAAGAGGATATTGAAAGAGATGATATAAAAGTGTCTGTCTTCATTCAAAGTAGAAATAAAAATATTTTTAGATCCTGATCCAGCAGATATTTTAGTGAAGAAATAAAAGGGAATAGATTAAAAAATATATCAGTGCTGATTCAGAGAGGAGAGAAAGTTACCTAGAAAAAAGAAGATTCAAACGAAAGTTTCTGGCTTTAGTTTAGTTTTGCCATTATCGTTGGTTTTTTTTTTTTGCTAATGTTATTTTTTTCCTAACATCATAAGAGCAATTTTGTAGATGCTCTTATATCTACTCCCTTATTACCTTTTTGACTTTTGATGTTATTATCATACAGTTGATATAGGAGGATTATTTCCTTTCCTTGTTTGGAATTGAAGCTCCTGTGGTACGTTGTATCATTGGCTTCAGGTATAAAGCATTGCTCTGCATGTGTGTGTTTAATAATGTGTTTGTGGGAGCATATGTTTATTTCTAGTTATCACAGTCATTAATATATACAAGCCAGTTGTTGAGATTTTGGAATATTTGTAAATAAAAATACTAGAATCACCCAGATTTACCCCAGCAATGTTGATTTTGTGGATAAAATTACATGTCTTTCTGTTATGCACACAGAAGAGAAGGCCTTCCTAAGGCAAGACTCTTCGTTTTGTTCTTTATATACCGTCAGCTATGTCCAAGACACAAAACTCAGAGCTTGGTAGAAGCCTCAGCCTGTGGGGAAGTTGAACAAATATTCGTAATATCTTGACTGAGAGATTATCATAAGTATTTTGTATGCAATCAAATAGTTTTCCAAATTATAGTTTGAATGGCTTCCTAATAGACTATTTCCTTTCATTGTATTATACATCATTCCGGTATTATTAACTGTTGATTACAGTTCTTTGCAATTAAAAATAAAATAAAAATAATGCTACCCAGTGAGTATCCTTGCATATACAACTTCTTTACTTTAACACTATTATTTAGGTGTTACATTATTTTATCAAAGAGTAGAATTCATTTAAGCTAGTAAAGCTTTTAAAGAAAACTCTGCTAAAATTACTGTTTGTGTACATTATAATTGTGTAAAAAAAATTAAAACTGCAGTGGTCATGTTTTGTTTTATTCTTGTGAAGTTAATAATAACCTAGAGTATACTTAGAGTGTGTTTCTCATTAAAGGAAAAAAATATTTCAAGTGAAATTCATTTTGATCAAAAACTATCTGTATTAACTAATTCAGTTATAGTATGAATGAACAACAGCTTTTGTTAAAAAGTCATTTAACATTAATAACAAGTCTTGTGCTCTAGAAACTTGCCTATAGCCTTTCATTTCATGGCTAACAAAGATACAGGTTGTGATAGAAAATCTTTACTACTTCAAGATCTCAGAAATTCAGATTAAAAATAATATTTCAAGCCCATAGTATTTAGAATAAAGTATAATTTCATATAATGTATGAGGACACTAATTTAAGAACATAAAACTACAGAATTTCATTGGAGTGGTGTTGAACATTAAAAAACAAAACTAGTTTTTCATTAATTCTTCTTGTGCAAATAGATTATGCTAATAGCCAAAAAACCTAGTTTAACAATTCTCATGAAATTCTGCTTGAAATAATTACTGAAAGTTAGGGTTGGCATTTAAACTTCAAAGTAATACAATTTAATTTATTTGAAAGTAAATTAAAATGTCTATGCTACTTCATTAGGGCTACAGAACAGGATGCTATCTTTAACTTCATTTTTTCCCTCCTCTGAGAAATTTCAGGAGAGAGATGTTTAAGAGTATCTTACTGTTGTCAAACCCTATGATTCATAATTCTTTTTACCATTTCCATTTTTTTCATCAGGCTTTTTCTGAGAAATTTATTGTTCTTGTTAACTGGATTATTAATGCAAGAAACCTATCTAGAACAATTACACCACTTAGTAATTTGAAGATGGGGGAGATTTACATCTACTTCAGCTTTAGAAATATTTCCCTTGTACTCAATTATACCTAGTAGTTATGGACACGTTTATGTCTTATTTGAAAACGCACGCACGAATGAAAGCATAAAGTGTCTAGGAGATAATCAGGCCGTAAAACATATCGACAACCCAATTTGGAATATTTTTCATGCCAATACAAATGTTAAATTATGTCAGATAACTTTAACAATTTTGTAAGAAGAAAAATGTCATGATTCTAACCCTTTTTACACGAGAGGTAAGAAAAATGCTCTTACTTTTTGTGAAAATCAAGTGTTTCGAGAAATGGAATTTTACAGTAAGTGCATGAGTTTATATGTTTTCTTACAAAAAATAAAACAGGGCCCTTAGAAAAGACTCCTTTATTATAACCAGGTTTTTAAAAGCATCATAAAAGCAGGAATGTGAAATTGTTTCTGAATTTCTTTCAAGAACAAAACTTGAAAATATAAAGGAATCTAACTGTTATTAGATATGAATCTGTCGCAACAACTCTGTACACTTTGTGACATTGCCCTTAATTCCCCAAGAGGCTTCGGTTTCTCAGACAGGTTAAGTAACTTGCTCAAGGTCACCTTACTAGTTTGCGGCAGCCAAGAGCATGCAGCAAGTTTGGTTTCATGCCGAAGCCCGATGCTATATCCTCAGTATCATGTTATATGATGAAAATGAAACAGAAAATTGTTTCATGAATGAATGGTATAGGCTACGTAAACTAGAATGAAATAGAATTAACTTTATTATAAATACAATTAAATGTTTCCATATCTGTAGTATGATTTTTCATATTTTGTTTGTATTTTAGAAAATTACTTTAAATTGTTTGTGTAGTTTTTTTAGTCTCACTTTTTCAAACCACAGATTCAACATTTCATGTTTTCTGTCTCCCACAACCTCTATTTCTTGCGTAATGACGTATTTACTAGAGATATAATTTCATAGAGTAGTTCATTTAATTAGGAATCAGTTATCTTGTTATTAAAATCTAATATAGTTGACATATCCATATTGCTTTTTCTTTCATCTAGAATTGCATTTTACTATATTTGTTAAACTTAACATATAACTAAATTAAACAATGAATTTAAAGTAGTACAATTGATTTTCTGTCTTAACTGATATGTTTGTGCTCCACTGCAAGCAATTCAAATAAAATGGTCAAAAACAATTTATATATAGCCATAACATTATCATTTAGTTTTGAAAATCAATTCTCTATAAAAAATATTGCTTTGTTTTGGTACTGTATTACATAATTGGTGAAACATAAGATAATTCTGAATTAGTGCACTAACTTTGTACAAAACTATGTTTTGATAGATTTAAGAAAATGTTACAAATTAAATAGTGAAATATATTATTAATATCACATACCTGGCAAGATATTAAATTGACAGATGTAAATGTGTAAATTGCATGTAAACAAGTATTCACTGTATAATTGCATGCAATTTTATGTATTTATAGTTGTAAATGTGTATACATACATTTAAGAGAGAGAGAGTGTGTGTGTGTGTTTACAGACAGGGGAGGAAAAAAGAAATACTAAGTGTACATACGACAATGAACAGTACAAGAGTGCCACCTTCTGGATATAGTACATTAAGAGACTTTTAAAAAAATGTTTCCTACTTTCAAACATATTACAAACAAATTTCAAAAATTTGTATGTAATGTGATACAAACAAAGCCACTACCCCAAAACATCAATGCAAACTTACATTAATTGGAAATTATTTAATTTTCTAAATATAATAATTGATAAATTATCAATAAATACAAGTTTCCATTATCTTTTACAAAACATATTGGCAAAAGACATTTTGCTTATATAATTCACTAAATAATGATGTATTTTATGTCATATCTAATCTTTTATGTATCTTGGTATCTATCACAAATATTAAAATTAATAACAAAACTTAAAGTTATACATATTAACATTAGGCAAGACTATCTACATTGTGAAGAATGATCAGATAATAGGTGAGCAAACATGTCTTGGATTTAGAGCTGTTGAATTTATCTCTTTCCTTCTTTGGTATCAGACACCCACGAGCCTAGAGAAATCTGAATCATGAAGTCCTTCCTCACATAAGAGTGCATATTCCATAATCAGAACTTGCTTCTGATTTAAAATCTCATCAAACTTTGTCAACAGTGTGCTTGCACTTAAAATGTGATTAAGTTGTAATTATTAATTTTAGTTAGACTCTAAAATTCATAGATCTTTTTTTAAATTGAAAAAATGTCAAGGGTTTGGGAAGGAGCATGACTGGTCATTGAGTTAGAGGCAATCTGCTCTATCTCTCTTTTGTATTTTTTTGGCCTTCTTTTCTTTTTTTTCTTCTTGCTCTTGTGTTTTGAGGTATGTTGAACACACGGAAATTTTCCTAGCTTATAAAGATTATGCCTTATTCAAATCTTTCTATTTTGCACATGAATAAGGATAAATCAGCACATAAACATATCAAGTATGCATAAGATCTTAAGTATATCAGAAGAGATATACTGTATTTTATAGTAGACAATATTTTATAACATAATATAAAAGGTCTTAGCCACTCTAATATTAATGCTAATTGTATGTAACCTCTTTTATAAAGGTCTTTTGGATAACGTATAATTCACTCTTCTTTAGGAGATTGGGAGTTCAAGAATCATGATACCTCTCCATTACCTGTGTAAAATTGTGACAAGACATTACTTTAGACATGGGACAATATCCTTTTCAGTCTTATTGCCCTACAAACATTCTTCCTTCACTCTTGAGTCCCCAAACAACTTCTGAAGTAGATTCGACTAATGGGAGAGTTCAGCATATTGAAACAAAATGAAAGTGAATAATGAAACAATTCATTAAAATAGAAAAGGATTTTAAATACTTATGACTTGGTGATCTCTGTGTGATTCACATGATAGAGTATTCTGGAATATACCTAACCCAGTTTATTAAGATAGCAACATTGACAAAAATAAAACCTATACAATTTGTACATTAGGAATTTGAGGTTTTGTAAGAAATAGTGATTTACTTTCTATGCATAAAAGCTTAGAAATCTTGAACCTAATAATAAGCAATTTCAAACATTTATGGTACAGTCTCTTTAGATGAATATATAGACACCATGAAAATTAATGGCAATTATTACTAAAAAGACAGCAAATTCCTTTAAATCTCCTGCAAGTTTACTATCTGCAGATTTCCATAAAGATTTTTTTCAACAGAAATTTCTTTCACAACATCATACCTTTCAAATAAATATACCATGTAAGTAACGAACTTAAACAAGATCTTTATATTTAAGGTCAGACGATATATAGAGAGTATAAATTGTCAAACAAAACTACCAGTCTCACAATAGTATTCATGATGTGTTGAGGATTCCAGAGGTAGGGATTAAGCACTATGTATTATGTAAATGAGAAATATCCTGATTCCCCTAGGAAATTCTCTTAGTGAATCTACTAAGGACTTATGTGTATGAGGACTTATGTGATGTGGGCCATTCTCACTGGGCTTAGGTGATATTAGGTGTTATCTGCAAATAACATCTCTTCCTAATAAAAGAGAAAGTTGAGCTTATAAACAATATAGAAATAAAATTCAACTATGGAAAGAAAGGGTCACTTATTCCTTTCAACCTGACATGAGTTGTTTATTACCCTTATACTAGAACTTTAAGATTCCTGCTAGGATTGCAAAAACATGATGCCATCTTGGAAGCTTTTCTGAATTAAAAAAAAGGTCTATCATTACCAAACCAAAGTCTCTATAAAAAACTGAAAGTCCAGACTGAGCAGCTTGGTAAATTTACTTCAAAAATTTTGATGAAACTTATTTGTCTAAGTTTACAACTTTTTATTGGTTGGAATTCATGGTGGCCTATTTGCCTTTGGAATGGCAGAGAAAATCTACGTGCTCACTGGCTCCACAGAAAATGCCTGCAGGAAGCATAAGAGGAGGAAATGACAAATACTGTCACACAGTTCTACTAGGAGAATGTAAATTGACCACAATATACAAAATGCTGTGGGGGGATCAAGCCAAAGAAATGTAATTCTAGTTGTCTTTATGGTGACTTGTTAATGACTAGAAAAACGTAAGGAAAAAGAAAATGATAAGGCAATTAGTAAAGGTTATGTTATTCTGTAAAGTGGTCAGTTCTCTGTGACATAATTCAAATTTTTAAAGTCAGTACAATAATTCCAGGCCTAGACCACTGTCACTGGAAAAAAGAAGAAAATTGCCCCTCTGGTGACTATGGGCAGAGCAACTAACACCATTGAAATCATCACCTGCAATGGATGTTTATTGATTTGTGCCTGTCTCCTATAAGAAAGTGGAGTCAGAGCTCCAATACTAAGTTCCAGAAAATTCAATAATTACCCACTCACCATTTGATCAATGGAAAAATATAGCTAAAATATTCCAAAAAATGATTAAAAGTAGAGATTTCACTAAAACATCTCTACGTATTTTTGCCATATGAAAACAAGATAAACCAAATTTGAGTCTGGATTTTACAAGCCTAGTCTGCAAAGGAAGAACAAGACAAATGAGTTGTTTTTGTACATTTTGACAGTTTATATTCATAATTTTCTAACCATAGTAACAAAACAATTGCTTTTTTGATGAAAGTTGACCTGAGTGTCAACACATGTTTTATATGATCTCAGCCTCAGTTGAACTTACAAGCAAATGAATTAGTATATTTTTCAATTGGGGGATTTTTGTGTACCCCTGTTACCATACCCACACGAAAGGCAGAAATTGAAGGATCAACCAGAAAATAGTAATATAGAGTAATCAGAACAAATGTATAGTTTCCACTATTCCAAATAAAAGTTCCAACTCTCCATTCTGGAATCTTTATGGGTTATTTCATGTTACAACTTTTTCTTACCTTTTTAATTAAACAAACTTTATTTAAAAATTGCCTTCCCTTACCAAAACAAAGAACTTCTCATCTTTAAGATGAGAAACTTGGGTGTAAGTCTCACGTAGTCCATAGTCACTCAACCATTTGGCAACATGGCACACTTAAAGATAATATTATATTTCATAGTGGGTACTCTGGACAGTATTTGAATGATCTGCATTTTCATTTTTAAAAATAATTACATTTAATATATTTTTTGTTTCAGGTTAATTGAGGGTACAGAGAATTAGGTTACACTGTTTTCATTTGTTAGGTAAAGTTCCAGCTATAATTGTGTCCTGCCCCCAAAAGGTGTGCCATACACCGGTAACACTGTGCCCCTTAACTGGGAGTGCCCTATCCCCCTCCACCCTCCCTTCTCCCTACTCCCTCATTCCCCTGTCTCCCACCTTGAACTGATTTGAGTTTTTCTCTTATGTGGGTATGTACTAGAACATCTACTGGCATCATATTAGACTTGATTATATTGGATTCTTGCTTCTCTATTCGTGTTATGCTTTACTAAGAAGACTGTGTTCCAACTCTATCCAGGTTAATACAAAACATGTAAAGATTCCATCTTTTTAATGACTGAATAGTATTCCATGATATACATATACCACAGCTTGTTAATCCATTCGTGGGTCACAAAAACAACAAAAATAAGCAAACGGGGTTTAATTAAGCTGAAAAGCCGCTGCACAACTAAGGAGACAACAAGTAAAGCAAAAAGACAACCTTCAGAATGGGAAAAGATGTTTGTTTGCAAGGCTGACAAAGGGTTGATAACTAGAATCTACAGACAATTCAAATTAATCAACAAATAAAAGAGCCAAAAATCCCATCTACCACTGGGCAAGAAATATGAACAGAGCCTTCTCTGATGAAGACAGACAAATGACTAACAAACATTTGGAAAAAAGTTCATCATCACTGAACATCAGAGAAAAGCAAATCAAAACCACCCTGAAATATCACCTAAGCCCAGTGAGAATGGCCCACATCACAAAGTCTCAAAGCTGCAGATGCTGGCATGGATGTGGAGAGAAGGGAACACTTTTACACTGCTGGTGGGACTGCAAACTAATACAACCTTTTTGGAAGGAAGTATGGAAAATCCTCAAAGAACTCAAAGTAGACCTCTTTGATCCTGCAATCCCATTACTAGACATCAACCCAGGAGAAAAAAAAAAATCCTTTTATCCTAAGGACATCTGCACTAGACTGTTTATCACAGTGGTGAGGCCACTGTCCCTGCAGTTTTCTCTGATTTCTGTTGATCATTCTGAGACCAATGGGATAATCATATGGATCAAAATCTTCTCTAAATGTTCTTTTAACTTTGCCTCTAGAACATCAGAGAATAGAACGCTTCTCTAATTTAGCAGATATATTGGTATAGTAATTGAATGAGTTTATTAACTCATAATTCAAAATCCTTCACATGCTATTGTATTTTAACTTAATTTATCAATGATAACTATCTTATTAAAAATATTTCTTCAATATTACTTTCATAATATTAATACAACTATTTTGTTTCTCACATTTTAAAAAAATAGAAGTTAAAGATAATTGAAAAATTATTCTGAATATAGAATCCTTTCATATACTTTACTTTTCCATCCCTCCTGAATCTTTTAAAGCTCTCTGTCAAAACCAATTTGACAGCAATTTCTTTTAAACAATTTGCCTTCGGGGAGTATCTTCAAAGTATTCCACTTAATGCATAAAGGACAAAATAAATCTCTTTTCCCCATACTCAGGCATCATTATTTTGCATATTACTTAATCACATGAATAAAATACATGGTGAAACCAGCACAAACTGTTATGGGAATAATATAACATACCCTTGGTATGCATGCAAATAAAAAATAGCCCAATTGACGTTGAATACAAAAACCTCTGTTAATCTATCACATCTTTTATATGAAAGTAAATTATGAGAACTTTGTCTACAATGACTTGTCAGAAAACTAAATTTCAAAATATACTTCCTAAGAGAATCTCCTAATCCTATAGAGGAATTAAATTCTTGCAAATAAACATTCTTCTCCCTTTCAAGAAAATTTATTTGCAAAACTATTTCTCCACTACTGTGCCTTTGTTTGACTGAGTCATAGCTTTAAATCTCTCTCCTGAGAGAGCCTAGAATTTTCCCCAGCTGTAGCCACTTGCATCATTGGGTACAGTAACTAAATCATATTTTCACTTAACATCTGCAAAATTCATTAGTTTAACTTTGGTCAGTCTTATATACCTTCTTTATTGACTTTCCAACTGGTCAACAAGACATATAAGGGTATTTTAGCACCCATAGAACCCCGATACTTAGAAACAAATGCAAACTACTGTTTTTATGATCAAGATACTATTGTTCTTAAAAAATGATGTCTGATGCAAAACTGAAATTCTTAAAACAAGGTAATGGCAAAAGAATTTTAAAGTATAAAGTCAGAGGCTCACATAGAAATTAACTCAGTAGCTATTCAAATACATATCATATATATACATACCCTATATCAACATATTTGATTCCATATGTTTAGTTGAGGGTGGATAGTTGAAGTTGGTGTTTTGTACTATTTAAAAGCTCCACAAGTACCTACAGAATGGAAGAAAATATTTGCAAACTACCCATCTGACGAAAGATTAATAACTACAACATATAAAGAGCTCAAACTACTCAATGGGAAAATATCAAATAATTTGATTAAAAGGCCGGCAAAGGATCTGAATAGACATTTCCCCAAAGAAGACATACAAATGACCAAAAGGTATATAAAAAAAAAAATGAAATGCCCAACATCATTAGTGATCAGAGGCATGCAAATCAAAAATTTCAAAAACTGTCATGTCAAGCCAGTTAAAATGAATTTTATCAAAACAACAGGCTGCCAGGGATGTGAAGTAAAGAGAACCTTACACTGTAGGTAGGAATGTCAGTTGTGGCAATCACGAGTGGTAGTATGGAGGTTCCTCACAAAACTAGGAATAGGACTACCTTATAACTCAGCAATCCCACTGCTGGGTATGTATCCAAAGGGAAATTCAGTATATGGAAAAAATATCTGCACTCTCATTATTATTGCAGCAGTGTTCATAATATCCAAGATATGAAATCAACCTAAGTGTCCACCAATGGAAAAATGGATAAATAAATTGTGGTCCATATAATAATACAATATTATTACACAGAACCCCCAAAAAGAATGAAATCCTACCATGTACAACAACATGGATGGAACTGAAGAACATTGTGTTAAGTGAAATAAGCCAAGCACAGGAAGAGGAATCTCTCATGTTTTCACAGATATGTAGAAACTATATTTAAAAACACTTAACCTTATGGGGACAGAGAGTAGAATCATGGTTGCCAGAGGCTGCCAGGAACATCAGGGATAGAGAATCATGTAGGGATGGTAAATGGGTACAAAAATATAGATAATTAGATAGAATGACCAATGTTTAATAGCATAACAAAGTTACTATAGTTGATAATAAGTTGCAGTATATTTTCAAGTTGCTTTAATAGTGGCATTTGAATTCCTGACACAAATAAATGTTAAATGCTTAAGGTTAAGTATACCCAATTACACTGATTTGTTAATTCCCATTGTATGTTGTATCAAAATATCATCCACAGCATATAAAGGTATACGTGCATACAATTATCATGTACTCATAATAAAAAATAAAAGAAATAAAAAGCCCTACAAATAATTTGTAGATGTGTATCTCCTACTGAGAAATGTTTGCCTGCACTTGTCAGCACAGACTATGGGAGAAATTAATTTATTTTAGTACAGGGAATAGAATATTAAATGTAGACAAAAGAGTAAAAACATTTTGGATTCATAATCACTAAGTTTCTTCTTGTGGTACGTTTACCATACAAAATATGTGAACAAAATTTCAAGGGGTAGAACTCTTCCAACCAGTGACTAATTAGGGTACTGTTTTCATTGCCTAGGAAAGACATGGGTTCCCCTTTAGTCTGAGATATCTGAAACATGTTTATTCTTGAAAGATTATCTGGTCCTTTATTATCGTTTATTTTCTTGAAATTAATTAATTAAGGTGTTTATCTATTTACTTACTTATTTACTCTTGGCTGATGATACTTAAATGCTAACTTGAAAGAGTATTCTTAATGCTAGGACAGAGACTCTACCAGTTTTTCTCTTATATTCCAAACATGGGCTACATGTTTTTCTATTTTCTGCAATTAGAAAATATTCTCACAGAGACTATTGGACAAAATTAGTTTTTGTTGTTATTTCTTTAGCCTGTATCCTATGTTCTTTCTCAGACCTCTCTCTTTCTCACCCTTTTAAATTTTCAAGTCATAAATGGCTTTGACCTCTACTATTGTGATGAAAGGGTCACCTCTTTTTCTGTGCAGTAGGACAACTTGTCTGGAGTTCTTGTCATATTCTATTATCTTCCATGGTTTCCTTCTTACATCTGTCAAGTAAACTTTTAAAACTTTAGTCTTTTCTTTCTCTAGCATATTAAGGACAAATATTACTGAATTTCAACATTTTATACTTTTTTAAAGTTGACTTCTCTAAGAGAAAGTGTAAGTGTCTTTAGGCTTATCACATTCTTCATTGGATTGCAGATAGTTCCTTCTAAAAGTACACAAATGGTATATGTTATTAATTTAACAGACTGGGTTACATTCCACTGCTGTTTGTCTCTACTTCTGAATAAAATGAGTCCTCGAATCATGGAGTTTACAGCATAAATTGTTTGTTTGCACTTTCTTTTCAGCCACTGTTTGCCATGCTTTAATTGATTTCTTTCTCCCTTACAATTCAGGAAAATAACTCCTGTACTTACTGCTTTGAAACCTACTTTCAGCAGCTCTAAAATACATAATCGTGATCAATGATTAGCCAATCAACAATCCAAATCCA
Source organism: Nycticebus coucang (assembly GCF_027406575.1). NCBI lineage: Eukaryota > Metazoa > Chordata > Mammalia > Primates > Lorisidae > Nycticebus > Nycticebus coucang. The sequence continues at coordinate 41,424,859 of NC_069794.1, read as the reverse complement.
AGGTGAAAGCCTGAGAGAAATCACCAGTAGGCCATAAGATTTCACACAAGTTCATCTCATAATGGTTCCTTTTGTGACCCTGGATTTTATACTGAACAGAATAAAGAGAGAGGAGATTTGTAATAGCCAATATAATACTGAAGAAAGCACCTGGAATTAAGAATCCAATGGCCTAAATAAATCACAAAGCCAAGCTGTGCTTTATTGAGTGATCTCACTCTTGCCCATATAAAATTTATTGTTTTTACAATTTGGACTCCAAAACAAAACTCCTGAGGTCACTCAACAAAGTCCTACACATACTTATGACAGAATCTGCCTGTGTGAAAAGTTGCCCAGCAAACCAACCAGTACAAACGTATTGCAGTTACATGTATGTTGTGTCTGGATACAAGAGATTCTGAGACATTCATTCATTTCTCGTGTGTACTTTTATTCTTGCATTCCTTCTATAAGTATTTACTGAAATAAGACTATTTCTAAAGCATTCTGCTGCTAAGAAGTAGGTGCTACCATGAAAAATATTGATAATATATGAACCCTATTCTCCAAGAACGAACAGTATAGCAGAGATGATATTTAACAAAGGGTCACACAAAAAATTTTCTAAAGGTATGGTAAGTACTAAAGAAAAAACACAGAATGCAGATTTAGGACTAGGATAATGAGAGCTCCAAGTTTGTAAATTTCCTCATCTACTGAAAATATACTAACCTTTGATAGTAAGACTTTAAATATGTTTTCAGTAAGTCTTATACTACAGAGTGTTAAGTGTATGCTAGAAATATGGTAGATTAGAAGTGGCAAAATAAATTATTCATTCAATTTTCATGGTAGTCAGAACACATTTATGAAAAATTTGGAATGAATACTCTGGAGAGCAATATTTTATGTGATTCTAAGTCGGTACATAAACACTTGGGAGATTTGAATTAAAATATTTCAATAATGAGTTCATTAAAAAAACTTTAAACATTTAGCAAAGCTTAGTGATTTATAGTTTACTTAAATTAAGAGGTAACTTAATTGAATCATATTTTACATTTAAATAGATGACCAATGGTCAATTGTTTTAAAGAAATTCATGTAATTCTATCTAGAAATTGGCTTCCAAAAATTCCGGTTTGGCTCCTTTATGTTTCATTAATATACCAAATATATTTTAATATGCTAAATTACAAATGAATATTCAGAATGAAAATTATGAAACAAGGTATACCTTTCAGCTACAAATAACATTCTGTCCAGATGTCAAGTTGGATATAAGCTGTTAAAGCCTGGCTTAGTATTTGACACTAATTTTCTTCAATGCCAAATAAAATATGCCTTAAGAAGCAGAAAGTGACTAAAAATAGACAAGCATTGTATTCTTTTTTTCTATTATATACTATATATATATTCTATATATACTATATATATATTCTTTTTTTCTATTATATCCCTTTTATGGGTAAGTCTATTCGTTTTTGATTTTGTGGATGCCTATATTAAGTAGCGTCTTTTGTCTTTCACTTACCTCCTTATGTGCATCGTATGAGATTCCTTACTCAAGCCACCCAATTTTACAGATGAATGAACTATGGTGGGGCTAAGTGATACAACCTAATAGTGGTGGATTTATTCCTAGAACATATGATGTCACATTCTAGAAGAGTACTTTTGCCACTTACTAACAGTTTGTGAAATGATTGCTATAGAATTATTTTTACCTGTAGTCTGCATGTTTATTGTACTAAAATTAGATCCAATGTGACTTGAAGTGAATCTTTTCAGTGTTTTTCATTTGCTATGGTCCCTATTAATTCTGATATCTATGTATCCAATCTAACATGTAATGCATATGTTAAATTAGATAATGGATAGGAAGATGTTCTTTAAGAAAATGATATTTATTCAGGAATAAGTATTGCCATAGGTAACTGTGTGTGTATTTAGTGAGGGAAAAGTAGACTAATACATTTAAATAAAAAATACATATTTTAGGAGGATTGCATAATTATTTTGAGATAATTAGGTTATAAGAATTAAAAACAAGATTATCTTGGGTTATAAGAATTAATCAATATTACCATGCTGGCAATATTTTGAAGTTGGACAGGCAGTTTGGGCACATGGTCTAACAGAAATAATTTTTTATAAGATTGTGACTGCCTCTGTTTAAGATTATGGTTTTTACAGAGTTGTTTATGACAGTTCTTGATACCAGGCATTTGGCATGAGAAACTTCCTGTCATGGCCTTCATGCATCAGAGTTTTAGCACAAGTGGCTTCATTTTGATTTTGACAACTTTCACATTTCTCTTTTCCCATTAAATTATTTCTCTGAAAGGATCACTGATTCATTATCCTATCATTAGATATAAATTGTCCCTTGGTGTGGGATGGAGCTTTCTTAAGATTATTGGTTTTATCCCCTGTTGGAGGGAGTAACTGACAGATAGGAGTCAGAGTCAAAACCATTCAGTCACATTTGAACAACAAATGAACTTTGAAGGGAGTGGATACCGGGTAATTATACCTGGAGTTGGATACTGGGTAATTCTACCTGGAGTTTATTTGGGTATTTTGTTTTGTTTTGGTCATGTATTTTTTGATTATTCTTTGTTTTTTTAATTTCTTTTATTGTTTGAAATTCAGTGAGAGTGCAAAGAATTAGGTTATACTGATTGAATTTGTTAGGTAAAGTGCCTATTTTAATTGTGTGCTGTCCCGGAGATGTGCTATATACCAAAAATCCCTATCCCCCTCTCTCATTCCCCTACCCGTCATTCTGTATTAGATCATCTACTGCCTTCACATTAGAATTGAACACATTGGATTCTTGTTTCTCCATTCTTCTGAAGCTTTACTAAGAAGAATGTGTTCCAACTCAATCCAGGTTAATACAAAAGATGTAAATTCTCCATTTTTTAATGGCTAAATAGCATTCCATGGTATACACATATCACAGTTTGTTAATACATTCCTGGGTTGGTGGGCATTTAGGTTATTTCTACATTTTGGTGATTGTAAGTTGAGCTGTGATAAACGGTCTAGTGCAAGTGTCCTTATGACAAAATTATTATTTTTTTCTTCTGGGTAGATACCTAGTAATGGGATAGCAGGATCAAATGGGAGGTCTAATTTGAATTCTTTTAGGGTTCTCTATATTTCCTTCCAAAAAGGTTGTATTAGTTTTCAGTCCACCAACAGTGTAAAATTGTTCTCTTCTCTCCATGTCCCCACCAGTATCTGCAGCTTTGAGACTTTGTGATGTGGGCTATTCTCACTGAATATAGGTGATATCTAGGGTAGTTTTGATTTGCATTTCTCTGATGATTAGGGACAATGAACATTTTCCAAATGTTTGTTAACCATTCGTCTGTTTTCATCAGAGAAGTTTCTGCTCATATCTCTTGCTCAGTGGTAGGTGGTACTGTTGTAGTAGATGCAGTGGTATGCGGGATTGTTGGTCCTTTTTTGTTGTTGATTAATTTGAGTTCTCTGTATATTCTAGTTATCAACCCTTTGTCTGATTCACACCCTATAAATATCTTTTCCCATTCTGAAAGTTGTCTATTTGCTTTACTTGTTGTGTCCTTGGGTGTGCAGAAGCTTTTCTGGTTAATTAAGTCCTGTTTGTTAATTTTTTTTGTTTTTCCAAAGGCTGCTGAAGTCTTTGTCATAAAATCTTTCTCCAGTCCAATATCATCAAGTGTTTTCCCTATACTTTATTCTAAAAGTTTATCATTTTGTGTCTAGTTTATCATTTTGTGTCTTAGATTGTCTTTCATCCATCTTGAGTAAATTTTTGTAAGTGGTGAAAGGTGTGGGTCAACTTTCAGTCTTTTACATGTGGTTATGAAGTTCTCCCAGCAGCATTTGTTGAATAGGGATTCTTTTCCCCACCTTATGCTTTTGATTCTTTATCAAAGATCAGATGACAGTAGGAGACTATTTCATCTCAGGTTTTCTATTCTGTTCCATATGTCTATGTCTCTGTTTTTTTTGCCAATATCATGCTGTTTTGATCACAGTGGACTTTTGATATAATCTGAAGTCTGGTAGAGTGATGCTTCCAGCTTTGTTTTCATTACTAAGAATAGCTTTGGCTGTGTGGTTTTTTTCTGGATCCATACAAAATGAATTACTATTTTTTACAATTAATCTAGATATAATGTTGGTATTTTAAAGGGGATTGCATTGAATGTGAATATTGCTTTGGGTAAAATAGAGAGTTTGACAATGTTGATTCTTTCCAGCCAAGAGCATGTTACATTCTTCCATTTGTTACTATCTTCTGCTATTTCTTTTCTTATGTTTTCATAATTCTCTTTGTAAAGATCCTTCATCTCTTTTGTTAGGTATATTCGTAAGTATTTCATTTTCTTTGAAACCACTATGAAGGGAATTGTGTCCCTTATTTGCTTCTCAACTTGGCTATTATTTGCTTATACAAAGGCTACTGATTTGTGAAGATTGATTTTATACCGTGAGATGTTACTGTATTCCCTAATCACTTCTATGAGTTTTGTGTTGGAATCCCTGAGGTTTTGTTAGTATAAGATCATATATTAGCAAAGAGAGAGAGTTTGACCTCCCCTGTCACCATTTGGATGCTCTTTATATCTTTCTGTTGCCAGATTGCTTCAGTGAGAATATCTAGAACCTGGAGGTTCTTGTTATAATCAATTTTGTCAGTTTTGTATGTGCTGTCATCTATAAGTCCTGCTGTTACCAAAGATACTCACTAGAGGTATCCAGCTTTTTTTTTTTTTTTCTCTGTCACATATTGGAAGAACAAGGGTTGTCTTGGGCCACACATTAAATACACAAAAACTAATGAAATCTGATCAATTAAAAAAAATCTGTACATACATTTAATGACATTCAACATCACAGATAAACACAAAATACCTCACAAAATCAGCATGCAACCACAGGGATGCAGATTGGACACTCCTGAAAAGTATCTTGTAGGTGAGGTTCTGTCAAGTCTTCAGCAGAAACTACTGATTGTGAAATTTCGATTGCATCATTATTCTGTCAAGTGAAAAAGATAGGCAAGAAGACAGTTAGGAGTCCCATTATGACATGTAGTCTTGTTCCAACATTTTGGAAAAAGCTGTCTACAGGGTTTGGTTATGACATTGGGCATTTTGGTTAATTTTCTGTATGGCCCATACATCAGACATAATGCTTTTTCTTTAAAATCATTTACTTTCAACTTAGAGGGCTTCAGGAACAGAATAGTTGCTGTTTTTCATAATTACGTGGAAGAAACTTGAACTAGAAGAATCTAGAAGAATTTATACTCTAGTCTAGTATATATGTAAATAATATAAAAAAACTTGAAAATAATGCAGAGGCTACAATCTAATAACAGGTGTTATTAGACACATAACTCTTCTTTCCATAGTCAACTTGATTTTTATCAAAGATAAACATAGTAAGACAAATTTGTTTCTATAATAAAGTTTAATTTCATCAATTTTGGTCTTAATATTTACAAAAGTGAAGGAAGGATAAGTATTGACTGCACAGCAATCTCATATTAAGAAATTTCTGAAACTAGGATGCCAAATCAAGGCAGACTTCAGACTTTTCTTGCAGTACCTATAAACAATTGAAATATAGCATCCCATCCAAACCTTGGTAACAATACTAATGCTTCCAGTTGGGTCCTATTTTAAAGACAGTATATTTATTGAACATATACATTAGCTATGTTGCCATAAAAATAAGAATAATCATGAATAGTTTCTGAATTTCAAGAAGAACAAGTACAGAAAAGAAGTAAATGTTCCCACTTTTCTTTAAAAATGTTTACTTACTTTACTAAATTGTTGTAAACTCTAGATAGTTTTAGGGGGAAAGTTTTCTTAAACATAAAAATAAAAATGTTCAGTAAATGTTTTAAGTAAAAGTTAGAAAAACATTATCTTCAGCAAGTATACAATCTTATGCAATTAAATTTTGTTCTACTTGATATTGATTAGCATTTTCAGAAATCCATTAGTTTCTTCATCAAACTTTTAAAAAATTTTATTTAGTACATTTGCACAACCTTAAAGTTATCTGAAACCTGTATTAAGTACTCTTTAGAGTCTTCCATGAATCTAATTATAGATGTCTTTAGAGAAAAATTAAAATAATTACGGTGGATGACAAAAACTTATATTATCTATGGTTAAAAAGCTGATGAAAGTTCAAATTGACAAGAACATTTAGTTATTTTTGTGGCATACAACATAATAACTAGAATTATGACTAATGACATAATAGATTTTAAATAATTTTACAAAATTTTTGAATATTCTTCCAATAATATAGCCATAAATGTAACTGAAAGATGATCTGGCATCATTTATCATTTGAACAAGTTTTCCACATAATTCAAAATTTCAAGTAAGACTTAATTAGTTTAATATGTCTCCTTTATGAAACTTTGAAAAGTTCTAGGGCCTCTGAACCACCCTAAAGTTATTTCAAGGTCAAAGAAAGGTTTAATTTAGAATTTAACCCTAGGGAAAGCTGCCAAAATGTCAAGAGATTTAAAACATTTGTTCAAAATAAGATCATATGTCACTGACGAATAGTTGTAATGCACTTAATCAGATTGACAATTAAAAGATTTCAGAATCAATACAAGTTTTACATGGCTAGGGAACAAATTAACCCTTTCAGTACTCAATTTCTTAAGTAATCATAAAGAAACTAATAAAGTCAACGTGAAATGCAGGAAATTATCTTAATAAGACATACTTTCTTTGTTTTACAGGCCAATTAACAAAGATAAAGAAAAAAAAAAAAAACTCTGGTAGTGTGATTATTTCTCCTTATAGGAAAATCATTTAGATAACTTGGAAGTTGAATCTTATGAAAAGATACTGAATTTACTTGGACACAGAACGAATGGGTTTCTATGGTTAAGAGTGTTCAATGTATTACAGAGGAACATAAACAGGAAAACTAGTATCTTGTACATGGCTCATAATAAAGCACGGAAAATTTCTGGTTGCATGGAGCAATTCAGACACAATAATAATAGCTAAGAGTAGAGAAATCAAGTTCTACTGGAGGAAAACATTGATTAAAACTGTAAAGCTGTAGGTTAGAAGATAGGTGAAAATTTATAGAAAGATATTTCCAAAAACAAATCAAAACGTCTTAAAAATTTTATTTAGATCAGATGAATAATTCAAGAAAACCATTCTATTCTAAAATAGGGGATGCGGGGTTCATTTTAATTTTTATGTGTGTTTGAATATGTTGGTGTGTAAATATACATACAAAGATAGATAAACATACAGAGTTTAACTTTTAGAAAGACTTATAAATAATCCATTATTAATTATAATACACAAATTTCTTTTATAAATTCATCATTCACGTAAGTTCCATGACTTATGCAGACTTTTATGACGTGCTTTGTCTCTTCTCAAATAGTCAATCATTTAAATTCCTTATCATTTTGAAAGGTTATCCTTTCTTTTTATAACCTTCCTTACCAAAAATATATCTTCATATTTTCACATCTCTCTCTTATACTTACTGGTTTCTTTATGTTTCCTTTCAATTCAGTTTCTTAATTTATGTTCAAAATAACCTTAAATGATCTCTGAATTTTGACAAAATTGTTTTTATTATTTATGAATAAAGAACACATTTAAGGCATTTTAAGAATTTTTCGTAAAAATACATTTTATTTATTTAGCGCACTTTCGTAAACAGAATTTTATATATTGAAACTTTACACTCCAAGTAATTTGAGTTAAATTTCTAGTAAAACTTAGCAAGTGAGAAATTTTGAATAATCACATAATAGTATGTTATAGATGAGAAATACTTTATAATTTTAGAAACATGTTTCCCCATAAACAAATTTTATGTCTACTAATAGGCCCAAATATTTTTAGTTTGTGCATAATTTTTGAGTAGCCAAAACCAAACATATTTATACAGCAATTTATACTATAATATTTTATATTATTTGGAAATGATATAGACATTTAACAAATATATGCTCCTTAATTTAACATATCTTTTAAGATTTAAAATTACAGGAAAATATATTTACAAATAGATTCGTACCATGTACATTAAACCAACTAATATATTTTTAAATAGTTCTCTTTATTTTACTTATGGAAACTGAGATATTAGGCAAAGATGGCATTTTGAGTTATTTCTCTATTGTTTTTATACACTGATGATATCAGGTGTTCATCTAAGTAAAACCCTATCAGTATTTTGTCCATATCTCAGAAGGTGCAGGTACTTTTGTTAAGCAAATAATATTAAATTAGTCTTATTTAGCAAAGAGTTGCACCAACAAATCATTATGGTTTTAGGCTGAGTTTATAGTTTTATAACCTCAAAACACCTAGCAAAAATAAAATGTAATTCTGTTTGACCAGCAACCTCAAATAGAACTAGTAGTGGGCTATTATATTCCTATATTTTGATAGATTTTCATCCATAAATAAGTAAATTTCTATTTTGCTTTATTTGATGACCTCACATTAAATGTCTTCACAATTTATTAATGTAAAAATAATTCATATTAACACAATTGGTTCAATAATGTGAACTCAGATACTAGTTCATATATCATATGCTCTTACTAATAAATACAGCAACTATAGCAACCCAATAGAAAACACCTCATATTTATTTATCAATTTTTAAGTTGTGCATGATCATAAGTACGATAATAAATGTGCAAAATAGATGTGACATATTAAATATAGCTTGACTTTGTATCTTAATTGAAAGAGGCATGCAACTGAAATATTTCCAATGTTTATTTTATTCACAAAGTATTAGTTTAGAAGATAATCCCAACTGAGTTTTCATAAAATAACCAGAAGGAAAATTATAATTTAATAGACTATTTGATTTTTTTCCCAAAGGCATATTTTATACATCTCTTTTATAAAATATAAGTATTCAAATATAAAAGGTAAATATATAGAAAATATACTGGTGAAAGAGAGCTGCTTGCTACACACTATAGAGTACTTGAAGAACATTCCTTTCTATGAAAAATAGTATTCATATCAAGCCTTTCATACTGAAGTAAAAACACTTGAAATAAGCATATGATATGAACTAAAATATTTTATGTATAATATAATAACTATTGAACTATTTATACAACAACTATTCAACAATCCATAGAAAAATATGTTAGGACCTCTGTAGTTCACCACCACCCTACATTGACTACCTCATTAAGTTGACCTAAATTTCATAGATCAGACATGCGTTACATGTACATATGTGTGCTAATTTCTTATATTGACTGCCTCCTGCATTGACCAGTCTGTTACAGTCCTCTGGGTTGTCAACTTGCAGAGATTCCACTATAATGATTGTTTCAATCACTGTTATCTATGACATGAGTTGCGAATATTTTTCTAATTGTTCTATATGACTTTGACTTTGCTTTTTATATTTTTTGCCTTTAAAAACTTAAGTTAATAAATTTATTCATTTAATAAAATTTATTCAATATGGTTTTCAATATCTCTGTATTTATTTGGTCTAATTTTACTTTTAAATATTCTAATGTCTACAGAATAATTTTATTTTTGAAAACCATAACTATATTGTTAATTATAGTAAAACTGTATTTGGTATTCTTTCATTTAAGCTTTTCGCATATAAGAGTTCCTAATTGTTTTGTGTTCATATTTGATTGCTGCTAGCTTGCTTGTGTTTTATTTATTTATTTTTTAATTTTCTTTTTTATTTTATTTTATTTTATTTTTTATTGTTTATCTGGTTTGGTTTGGTTTGGTTGAGACAGAGTCCCACCCTATGCCCTGAGCAAAGTGCAATGGCGTGAAAGCTCCCTGCAACCTCATACTCTGAGCTGTGAGCATCCCACTGCCTCAGCCTTTGCAAGCTGCTGGGATTACAGGCGCTCACCTTGGTGCCCAACTGGGTTTTTCACTATTTTATGAGTAGGGTCTAACTCTCACTTAGGCAAATCTCCTTCCTCGGTTTGCACAGTGCTGGGATTACAGGAGTGAGCAACTGCGGCCATTAAATATATCTTTACTATTTTCTTTGGTTTTATTTGGATATTTTCTTATGAAGAAAATTTAGCATTCTTTTTGATTTTACTTCTCATTTGTTTTTTCTAAATTTGCTAAAATATACACTTTTTTTATCTTTTCATATGCTATTGGTTTGAAGTATATGCTTCTCATATTTATTATACTAGCATTTTCCTTTTCATTTTGTGAAAATAAACACATGTGTCTCTAAGAATGGAATAGCATTTAAACAGGGCCTCATCTGGATTAGAATATAATGACAATTATTAATAATTACTGGATATTCATTATGCTTTGAATCTGGATGTTATATGTGTTAATTCAACTAATCTTGATAGCAACTCTATAAAAGGACTAAAATTCCTTATATTCCAATGTTACAGGTGTTACTGTAAGAGAGAGCAGGCAGGAATTTTAAAGTTATATTTATATCCTTCCTCAAAAGGTGACTATTATACATGGAATAAAATACAAAACAGAGAGTAAAGATTCTTTGATTTATCCTGCTTTCTCCCTATTTTAGCCACAGACACCATTTTTGTTTATGTTTCTATACCTTCTCCATTTTTGCATTAAAAACTTTTCCTTTGCTATTCTGTCTGCGTGGAAAGCTTACTTTTATTTCATAAATGGCTCCTTCTAATTAAAGAATTCTTGTTTTTCTAAGGAAAAAGAATAAGTCCCTCTATAATCTACCATAGGCAATATGGTTCCTAATTTGGTGACAGTATAACAATTTAAATACTACTTCTGCAATTTAGAAACTATGCAACCTTTAATTTTATAATCCATATTTGTGTTTCTCATTTTCTTTAACTAAAATCTGTGGGTAACAATTGTATGTAACTGATTGAGATGTTTTAACAAACCAAATATAGAAAAAATCTTGGAAAATGTGTTGGCCCAAAAAACAAACTCAAAATGTTTTTTTTATAATATTTATTATTCTACTTCATAGTCTAACATAAAATGTCTTCTTTTTCTTCAGATGTAGAAGAAAATACTAGAAGCAGAAAGAGTGCTAGAGATTTGAGACCTATTTTCAATTTTTGTTTTAAAAATAATTTTCCTTTACAAAAAGGAACATGAGTTCTAGTTTTCAAATTCACTAGACTATGTAAAAGTAATACTGCATATAAGCCGGGATTCTTACTATTCTTAAAATATGTGAGAAATAGAAGAAATAATAATTGGACACCATATTTTTATTAGCTTTAAATATATTTAACATGGCTCTAGAAGAGGTCCTCAAACTTTTTAAACAGGAGACCAGTTCATTGTTCCTCAGATCGTTGGAGGGCCAGACTACAGTTTAAAAAATATATATGAACAAATTCCTGTACACACTGCACATATCTTATTTTGAAGTAAAAAAAACAAAACGGGAACAAATACAACCATACTGCCTCATGTGGCCCGCGGGCCGTAGTTTGAGGACCCCTGAATCTAATGTTTCATTATTATTTTCTTTTTTTAATTGGGATCTCATTTATTTATTTATTTATTTATTTTTATTAAATCATAGCTGTGTACATTAGTATGATCGTGGGGCACCATACACTTGGTTCATAGATCGTCCTTATCAGTTTAATATTATTTTCTTTTACTAATTTAGTAACTCATAAAATCATAACAGAGTGAAAATACTTTGAAAACACTTTGGCTTCTTTATTATTTAATATGCAAGAGCAGAATGACTTTAGCTATAATTAATTGTTCCCTCCTAACTCCATCTGAAGTAGGTTATACAGCTGATGGACAATAAATTACCCTACACAAGGGAATATTTATATCTGTAACTTCAGTCACACATCAATTAATTCAAGTCATACAATTTTCTCTAGTGTATACTTTCCTTGGAGGAAAAATTTTCACCATCAGTTTTAATTTTTTGGATGTCCTCTCTACATTTCTTCATTAGGGATTTTCAGAGTGAAATTGCTTTCTTTTTTTATGTTAAAGTCAATTAAACTATATAGTTCTTGGTAACTCAATTATTTAAAAATCTTTGTGTATGTTTTGCCTATATAAAAACAGCACATTTATTGATGCAAAACTATACTTTACCATACTTAAATTATTATTCTCTTAAATTAAAACAATTAAATTGGTGAACAGTGTATACATAGTAATATCATAAATAGATCAAATAGTTAAAACAGTTATGATAGCAAGTAATTGAATAATTAAGCAGTATTAAATAATTATCATCATACAACTTGTACAAAATTTTACAGATTAAGTACAAGATAAGTTAAAAATGAGAATTTATTCTTGATGAATGCATTCTTTTGGAATCTTTTAAAATTTATATTACAATCATTAAAATAGAAAATAAAAAACAATGATAAATTATCTGAAGCATTAAAATATCCAAATGTTAAAATTGTCACATTTCTCTTACTATGTTTTAAAAACTAGATGTATTTACCAAAACAATGATGAAAGATACATCCCATTTTACAGTGGCTATCGACTATTTATTGAGTATAAGTACAACTGGGAGCTAATAAAGATGAGATATATGATGTAGTTGAGAAATGAATGAATACATAAAGATTGAGTTATAGGCTTGTATTTGTATTAGAATAGAAAATGCTTAACCATATGCCCTGTAAAAATAAACATTATATCAGATATATTGAAGCTCAAGATTAACAAGATAGAGAAGAATGAGATGTATTTAAAGATGTAGATGACAGCCCAATTATACAAGATTTTATAGACCATATTAGGAATTATACTAATTATTCTAAGAGCAATACAAATAAATTATTGTTGAATTTCATTTCAAAAATTGAATCTGCAATGGGGAGAATGGATGAGAGTAAAAACTATGAATAACTTGGGATCTTTAAGTAGGGAAAACAATGATTTCTGGACTGTAGGGACAGTTCAATTCTTGCTTATGTAAGTGGTCTTGCTGTAATTATTACATATTCCTTTTTACATTCAACCATGCCTAAATTTTGCCTATTACAATAGTCAATATATGATGGGTTTTTTTGTTTGTCAAAAATTAGTGACTGAGCATAATATAAGTGGATGAATTTGAGATATATTCAAATTTCCTTGTTAATTTCTTCATCGATCCATTGGTTCACTGGTGTGCTGATTACTTTTCAGGTGTTTGTGTATACTCTGAGGTTCTTGTCATGATTTCTAATTCTATTTCACTATTTTCAGAAAAGATCCTCAGTATGAGTTCTAGTTGATAGTTGAACTAATTGAGACTTGCTTTGTGCCCTGAGATATGGTATGTTGTGAAGCATGGTCCACATGGCTGATAAATAGAAAATGAGTTGGGTGAAATTTTCTGTAGATGTTAGTAATATCTCCTATTATTATAAAGTTGCCTTCTATCTCCTCTTTTAAGTCTATTAATATTTGTTTTATATACTTGGGTGATCTAATGTTGGGGACATATTTCTTTACAACTGTTACATACTCTTGCTTCAAAATGTAATACAAAGATATAATAACCAGCATTGTACTGACATAAAAACAGAGACAAAACCCATGAAACAGAATAAGGAATCCTGCTATGTATGCACACATCTATAGCCAACTCATTTTCAAGAAGTTCCCAAGAACATACAATAGAAAAAAAGACAGACTCTTTAATAGATGGTGCTGGGGAAACTGGATAACCATATGAAGAAAGAAAGAAACTAGACCCCTATGTTTTATATACAATAAGCAAATAAGAATTGACTAAGGATCTAAAACTTAAAATGATAAAGCTACTAGAAGAAAATATTGGGAAAACATTCCAGAAATTTGTCTGGGCAGAGTTTTTGTGTAAGACATCAATTGTACAGGCACCTAACACAAAAATAGGCAAATGGGATTACATCAAGATAAAAATCTTCTGAATAACAAAGAAAACAATTAATGTAGTCAAGAGATAACTCACAGAATAAGAGGAAGTATTTGAAAATTATTAATCTGGTAAGAGATTAAAATGAGAAGATACAATGAGCGCAAACAACTCAGTAGCAGAAGAGCAAATACATTTTATAAGTGGACAAAAGTTCTGAATAAATATTTCTCAAAAGAAAAAAAATGCAAAGGACTAATTGGTGTATGAAAAAAATGTTCAACATCACTAACCATCAGAGAAACACAAATCAAAACCACAATAAGATATCATGGCTTTTTTTTTTTTTCCAGAAAACCAGAAATAATGGATTCTGGTAGAATGTGGAAGAAATGAGAACATTTGTACACTGTGGTGGGAATGTAAATTATTAAAAAACCACCCTGAAAAACATTATAGAGATTCCTAAAATAAAATCACCTATGATCCAGCAATTCCACTGCTGGGTATATATCCAAAAGCAAGGAAATCACTATATAAAGAGGTATCTGCAGGTGGCACCTGTGGCTCAAAGGAGTAGGGCGCCGGCCCCATATACAGAGGAGGTGGGTTCAAACCCAGCCCCGGCCAAAAACTGCAAAAAAAAAAAAAAAAAAAAATTAATAAAATCAAAAGTAAAAAAAAAAGATATCTGCACTCCCATGCTGTGCTCTTCATGATAGCCAAAATATAGAACCATCAATGAATTAACTGATTAAAAGAAATGTTGCTGTCATTTGCAGCAACATTGATGGAAATAGAGTTCATTATGTTAAGTGAAATAAACCAAGCATGGAAAGACAAATGAGAGTATCACATGTTATCACTCACATGTGGGAGATAAAACACTAGATCTGAAGATAGCAGATTGGTGGTTACCAGATGTCAGAAAGTGTGGGAAGAGAAACTAAAGAGAGATTGAATAATGGGTAAAATATATGGTTTCATAGAAAAAATAAAATGAAATATTTCATAGATAAGTAGGGTAACTATAGTTTATAATAATCTATTATATATGCCATTATAGTAGGAGAGAATAATTTGAATGTTTGTATCCTAAAAAACAAGAAGTATTTAAGGAAATAGATGTCCTGATAAATTGATTTAATATTTATATATTATTATATATGCATGCATTAAGTTATCACATGTACCCCCAAATATAACATTTATTATGTTTCAGTAAAAATAAAACAAAAAAATAAACAAATGGATATATGTGTTTGTGTGTTTGTATGTAGGTGTGATATGTGTGCATTTTCCTACTTAATATGGGAAATATAAACTGATAGAATTGAAATTTTTTATAGATAAATAAATAATTGGAATAATTTGGAAGGCTAGAAGTAGAAATAAAACTTTTCTGTGTATACTTATAAATAATTATGAATTAATCCTAAGAAAGGAAAAAGGCTAAATTTTAATACCAATGAAAATATTATAACCATATCTTTAAAGGCTAAATTTTAACATTAATGAAAACATTATGACCATTTTTGAACACAGACTTGTGACTACATAATTTTTTGGTTAAATATTGAAGAGTAAATTAACCATGGCTAATATTTGCAATGCACAACAATCAGCATTGTATATGCTTTAATTTCTTTATTTTTCACAAGCATTTTAAAATATACACATAGTTCTTCAGCTCTACCAGTTTCACTTTGTCATTAAGGCAATCAGGGTTCAGGACAACTAATTATGTGCAATAGATGAAATACTGGATTAAAAGCCTTCAAAACCTGCACTGTCCACATTTGTACTATGCTGATGAAAACTGTAGCAACCAATATACATGTAGCACAATATAATAAAGTTAGTTCTCTATAATGTCTCCATCACTGTGTAGCCTTTTTCATTCTTTATTTTTCCTAAGACAGGATTCTACTAATTTTTTGAAATTTTTTATCTACATAATGCAATCACTAAAAAAGATATTTCAGATATAAGCATAAAAAGAATGGTGATTCAAAAATCAGTGATAAAAATAAGCAAAAATGGAAAGACTTAATGTAATGAGTTTTTAGAGATACCTCAATAAATATTACATGTCACAAGAAGATATAAAACCTGTGAAAGGAAATTGTTTGAAAAAATCAAAGTATCTATAGAAAACCCAATGTCTAAAATTCAAGATCATCCAACAACCACCAATTACAGGTTTGGCAATTAACTCTAAGTTTCTATCATATTTGCCTTATTACATATTTAACTGAGACAACATTTAACATTGATTTTAAGCTTTACATACATGTTGACAAGAAAAATTAGGAACTTTTTTAATTCTCAATTTTGAGTATTTATAAAGATATCACACTTTTTCTTAAGCAGGTGATTACAATGGTACTTATGTAAATCTTGTGTGAGGACATACATCAATGTTTGTGATTTCTCTGATTCAAAAGCTGTTAGAGCCTTAAATATAATGTCTATTCCCTAAAGCACCACATAAGAATGTAAGGAAAACACTATAATGGGACTTTTGTGATTATTCTTCCCATTATACAGTGAAGGCTTAGCATTTCTCCAAAGCAAATGCTTGCCGTTAGAATCACGATGAATTAAGTATCCGTCATTACCATGAGCACTTACAAATTTTCCTTTATGTACAACTTCAAGGGAACCAAACTGCTGAACCTATATTCATGAGAAAAAAAGTACAAAAGAAAAAGAAAAGATTATGTGTAAAGATGATGAATAATAAGTATCACACAGCTGCTGTTTCAATTTTAGAAAAGTTACATCAGGCTAAGGTCACTGTGTATGAAATTATTGGCATCTTTACGAAAACCTATCACTTCTTTCACAGAATAACAGTAAATCCATCTAAAAGAGTGATTGGGAAGCTAAAACAAGGATACAACATCTGTCAAGTAGTTTATGCATCTGGCCTAGAGAAGAGTTCCTTATTTTCAAAAAAGACTGTTTGATTAGACTGTATATAGGAGTAAAGTTAGGCCCTTATAACAATATATTTTCAAATAAATGGCAAAAAAAACCCCTGAAAATAAATGTGTATGTATATCTTTTTTCTGTACCACATTTAAAAGGAAGATTCATCATTAAACAAAAGTCTATCAAAAATTGTCAGTTTCTGGGCCTATATAACCTGAGAAGCGAGTCTGTGTTTCAGACTTGACACTATAAGTTAATTCCAACTCATGAGAAGATTTAAGGGGCATGTATATCAAATAGGTATATTATGTAAGCTCCAAAGAAAACATAATAAGATTCAAAAATAGTTAAATTTGTAGAGAACAGAAAAGTACGTTGCAAAAGATTATGAGAAAATCAGCCTGTACATAAGTAGGAAAATTGGGAAAGGATTATATCAAGTCCAATATTCAGCTTTAAAAATAAATCTAATTAATACATAGATGGGGAGCTTTACAATAAGGGGGAGTACATTATGAACAGAGGTCTGATTTGACTTCAGATTCAGTGTGTGATGCCTATTTACTATCTTTATGTGTTCAAATAAAATATGTTAAGGAATAAAAGAGGCAGAAAATTGATTGTTTAGTAGTGGTAATGTATTATACCTAATACTTCTCAAGGGAACCATTGATCAACTATTGGATATCTGGCAAAGTGTTAAAATGTCTAAAGTTATGGAATACAGGGATGCACTAATGCCAAAATGTCTATTTAACACAGAATAGAGATAATGCGATGATGTATTGTTTCCATTTTCAGTATGTGACAGGCTTTATATCATACATTCCAAAAGAAGACACAAAAATTCTCATCTGTTTTCTCATTCCAGAGCCATAGATCTAACCTTGGGTGACAGATGGAAATTTAGTAGAAGCAGGGGGCAGAATCAAATAATGAGGAGTAGCAAAATTTTTTGTTTTTAAAGATAAAATGTAAAATTTGAAAAATAAATCATTGTTTTCTGTTCCTCCAAAATAGAAGAATCCCATTTCAACCTGTCCATCTTGGCTTTTGTTTAGTTTTTGTTTTTTGAGACAGAGTTGTTAACCTCAGTTGAATGCCGTGGCATCTTATCTCACAGCAACCTTAAACTCTTAGGCCCAAGCGATTCTCTTGCCTTTGCCTCCCGAGTAGCTGGGACTGTAGGCACCCACTACACCACCTGGCTATTTTTATAAAAGGGGTCTCGCTCTTGCTAAGGCTGGTCTAAACCTGTGAGCTCAGGCAATTCACCCTCCTCAGCCTCCCAGAGTGCAAGGATTACAGGCGTGAGCCACCCGTGCCAGGCCCAACTTGTCCATCCTGCTGAAAACATCTAAAAATACTGCACAAATGTAAGAAGTTTTCTGCAGAGGAGATAGCTGAGTACGAAATTCTGTGATGCTGCCTGTGAAATTACATAAGTCCCTGCATCAGTTCTAAGATTCATATTCACCAAGTCAAACAAAGCACTACCAAAAGTTTTGAGGACAAATTATTGATGAGAAACATTCTTTGAGTAATTTAACAAAAATTAAAGTATATACAACATATGTTTGGAAATAAGGAAAATGTGACCAATTTGCAAGGTAAAGGCAATCAACAGATTCCACTGACAAAATAACTTGATTGTCATAATTATTTGAAGAATATACTAAAACTGTGTTTTATTATCATCAACACTTGATAATGGGAGATAGATTTTTTTTAAGCACAGAAAAGTAAACTTATTATGATTATTATTTTTATTATTATTTGTAGAGACAGTCTCAGTTTATGGCCCTGGTAGAGTGCCGTGGCATCAGGCAGCTCACAGGAACCTCCAACACCTGGGCTTAGGCGATTCTCTTGCCTCAGCCTCCTGAGTAGCTGGGACCACAGGTGCCTGCCACAATGCCTGGCTATTTTTTGTTGCACTTTGGCTGGGGCCGGGTTCGAACCCACTACCTTCAGTATATGGAGCTGGTGCCCTACCCACTGAACCATAGGTGCCACCCAGTAAAATTATTTTTTAAAAGTAAAAACTGCAAAAGAACCTAAGAGCAGTTAAACAAATGAAAACACAGTGTTGTCAAAAATCACTAGATGGAATCAAGCAGAGTAGAAATTGTAGAGGAAAAAGCTAGTAAATTGGATGGTAAATAAATGAAAATGATCTAATCTGAAGAATGGAGAAAAAAAATCTTAAAACTTGAAAAAAAGATTTAGGGCCTTCATGGAACAGTATCAAGAAGTTTAACACTAATGTCATTGGAGTTCCATAGAGACTGAAGAAGGTTGCTGGGGCAGAGAAAACATGAGAGGCCATACGGTTGTAAACTCCCTCAGTAGTGTGTATGTCTATGTGTATATGTATGTAATATTAACTTCAACTCTCTATAAAGAATTAAATAAGTATATTTACAACCCTCAGTGAACCACTTAATGTACATAGATGGTAGGTATACTGGTGAGAGACGGATAGACAGATAAATGCATGCATTTATATATAGACGTAGACAAAAAGTTTATCACTATAAAACTAGAATATTATAATTATGGAATATAGCAAAGATTAAAAAAGAACCCTACAAAAGAAAGCAAGAATACATAATAAAAGGGGAAAAGTCAAGTAAATACATAGACGAATAATAAAATTCAACATGTAGATACTTGAGTAGGAAACACATACCAATTAAAACAAATTGTCACATTGGTTAGAGACAACCACAGCAATTTAGGTTCTCAGAATCCCATTATAAAACTTAATATAATCATAGATAAACATAAAAAGTGAAAATATTCTTCATGAAAAATTTGATCAAAATAAAGCTATGGTGGCTGTAATATAATACAGAAAAGGTTTACTAATATTCAAGCAAAGGAAGATCATTAGGAATAAACAGCAAAATATAAAGATAAAAGGCTCCATTGAACAAGAAGATACAACAATATTAAATGCACATGTCCTTAACTCATCTTAAAAATACATACAGCATAATCTAGTGGAAATGAAGGAAGAAACACCTGTAAGCACAATTAAAGTTTTAGACTCCAACACTCTTCAGTGCATAATTCCCAGAAAAGGAGGATATAGTAGACCTGTACTAGAGTTATCAGTGGACCTAATTGACAATTACAAAATGCTTCCCAAATAACACCATAATACAATATTTTCAAGTACACAAGGGAAATTTCACCAGGAAATATTCTATTCTGAGCTGTAAAACATACTTCATCATATTTTAAAAATAGAAGTCACACAAACCGTATTCTCGGACTATAATGAAATTGAAGAACATATAAATAAAAGAAAAACATCTTTAAAATCTACAAATATTATATGGAAATTAAAGATTACTCTTCTCCATAACCTACAGGTCAATGAGGCAGTTATAAAGAAAATGATAAAATATTTTAACTAAATGCAAACATAGCACCAGTTAGGTGAGAGCTCACAAAACCTCATCCCTCCTTCCTTGACCCTCCTTCCTCCACCTACTGGACTTCGTGTTTTTCTCTTGTGTGGTCTTGTAGTTCTTCACCTACTAGTTTCATATTCATGTTGAGTACATTGGATACTTACTTTTCATTCTTGTGTACTCAGGATGGTGTTCTGCAAATCCATCCAGGTAAATACAAAAAATGTATAGTTGCCATCTCTCATCTATGGCTAAATACAAAATGCAAACAATGCAACCTAATTGTACCTACGTATTATTCTGAAATTTAAAAAAATGCAAAAATAGCAATATGTTAAATGTTTCTTAGAAAGAATTTATTGCTTTAAATGCTTATATTGGAAATATCTAAAATCAATTGTCTATGCTTCCACTTAAAAAAACTAAAAAACTAAAAAAAAAAACAAAAAAAAACCTAGAACAGAGAAAGCAAGACCATGGATAAAGTAAATCAAGAGGAGAAATCAATGAAATTAAAAGCAGAAACATGAGAGAAAATGAATGGAACCAAAAGCCGATTTATTGAATAAATCAGTAAAATGGATAAACTCTAGGCAGACTGACCAAGCTTAAGAGAGAATAATTACATTACCGATGACAAAAGTGAAGTGTTAACGTAAGAGCCTAGACATTAAAAGGATAAATATGACAACTTTGATGACAGTCATTTCTTAAGACATATACTAATAAAGTTCACATAAGAAGGAAGAGATAACTTGACTTATAATCTAGAAAAATATAAATTTATGTCTTTACAACAAAGGCAATGTTAGATCTGGATAATCTTATTGGCAAAATTATGACAAAAAATTAATAAACAAATGACATAGGTATACAATTTCCTTTGAAAAGAGAAGAGAAATAAATTTTTGAAGTTGGTATTCTCTAAAGCTAAAGCCAGAAATATATTTCAATATTACATGAAAAGAAAAATGTAGAACAATATTGTTCACAAAATACAGAGGGTTCCAAAAAATGTACACACAGTTTAAGAAAGAAAAAAGCTGTATTCAATTTGTAATACTCAAACCACATTTAACATGCGATTACAAGAGGTGCTCAGCGTGACTTGTATTCATCATTTGTTATTGATATATATTATTATAGTTTTAATACTTTTTTTTTCTTAAAATGTGTGTAATTTTTTGTCACTTGCTATATATATGAATGTTCTCAATAAAATATCAGTAATATTATCTGGCAGTGTACAAATATTACAAATTATGAACAAATGTGCTTTATCTAGCTAATAAAAGTCTGAATGAATATTTAAAAATCAAGCCAGGTACAGTGGCTCATGAAGTTTGGGAGGCTGAGGTTGGAAACTCACTTGATGCCAGGAGTTTTAAAACATTTTGTCAATACAGTGAGACCTTGTCTTGACAAAAAACAAAAATAAAAATAATTACCTAGTCATGTGGTTTGGGCCTGTAGTCACAACTACCTGGGAGAGGAGACAGGAGGATAACTTCAGCCCAGGAGTTCTACGCTACAATGAGCAATGATTGGCCTCCTACATTCAACTCTACCCTAGGTAACAATCAATGATAGCAAGAAAGAAAGTAAAAAGCTGGAAATATATTTGACCAAGGAGGTAAATGACCTCTAAAAGGAGAACTACGAGTTACTGAGATAGAAAATCTCAAAGGATGTAAACAAATGAAAAAATATATCAAAGTCATGGACTGGCAAAATGAACATTGTTAAAATGTCTATACTACCCAAAGTGATCAATAGTAGATTCGATGAACCCCCATTAAAATACCTACATCATTTTTTTGCCTATCTAGAAAAAATAGTTCTACACCTTGTATGGAACCAGAAAAAGAGTCCAAATAGCCAAAGGAACCTTAAATAAAAATAAATAAGTGAATAAATAAAATCAGTAGGAATAACTTTACTAGATGTCAAGCTCTAAAGATATTGCAAACTACACAGAATGTTACTGGCACAAGAACAGAGAGACAGGACGGGGGATCAGAACAGGAAACTATCCTCATGTTGCTATCTGATCTTTGACAAAGGAGACAATAACATACATTGAGGGAAAGAATCCTTATTAAATAAATAAAGCTGGGAAAATAGGATAGCCACATGTAGAAAACTGAAACAGGATTCATACCTTTCACTACTCATAAAATTTAATTCATGATGGACGACAGACTTAAACCTAAGCTATGATAATATAAGAATTCTAGAAGAAAGTGTCAGAAAAACTCCCATAGACATTAGGCTAAGGAAAGAATATATGAACAAAACACCAAAGACAATTGAGGCATCAACAAAAATTAACAAATGGGACCCCACTAAATTAAAAATCTTCTCTTCAGCGAAAAAAATCAATCAATAGGGCATATAGACAACCTACAGAAAGGGAGGAAATATTTGCATGCTATACATTTCATAAAGTTTGATAACCAGTATCTAGAAGGAACTCAAGCAAACCAGCAAAAAAAAAAAAAAATTTTAAACCCCACAAAAAAGTGAGCAAAATAGATGAACAGAAGCTATTCAAAAGAAGATAGACTAATGGTCCATAAACATATGAAAAAATTCTCAGTGTCTCTAATCATCAGGGAAATGCAAATCTAAACCACAATGAGGTTTCACTTAACTTCCCTGAAAGTGGCTTTTATCAAAAAATCCCTAAACAACAGACACTGGGTGGTGAGGATGTGGAAAGAAAGGAAAACTCATTCATTGTTGGCAGGACTGAAAAATAGTACCACCTCTATGGAAAAATCATATGGAGATACCCAGAAAAAACAATAATGGACCTATCATTTGATCTAGCAATCCCACTGTTGGGTATTTGGCCAAAGGGGAGAAAAAAGTCATTGTATCAAAAAGACACAAGTACTTGAATGTTTACTGCAGCACGATACACAATTGCAAAGATGTGGAAACAACCTAGCCCTTCCTCACCCATCTCTCTTTATGCCATGCTTTACTTTTAACATAGCAAAGTCACACTGAATATTTGCTAACTTAAATAAAGAATACGTGAGTGAATAGATGCTTAAATAAATACACGTAAATGGAAAAGACTAAGTTAATTATTTAAAACAGTAGTACACAAACTTTAATGTACATTTTAATCACAAGAGTGAATATTAAAACACAGATTGCTGGGCCTCAATTCCAGAAGTTCTGATTCAGTAGGTTTGGGTTGGGTCTTAATAATTTGCATTTCTAACAATTGGCAGGGATGATGATACTGCTAGTTCATTAATCACATGTGGAGACCATTTGATTTCAGAGAATTAATGTACTGGTGGCACAAATACTACATTTTAATGACATTAGAATGATGATTTTAAATAAATGCCAAATTTAAAACAAAATTGACCATGAGCTGGGCACAGTTACTCATGCCTATAATTCTAGCACTCTGGGAGGGCGAGGTGGGCTCAGGAGTTCAAGACGAGCCCAACAAAGAGCGAGATTTGTATCTACCAATAATAGAAAAATTAGCAGGGCGTTGTGGCAGACAACTGTAGTCCCAGACACTTGATGAGATGGGAGAATAGCTTGAACCCAGGAATGTGAGGTTGCTGTCCAGCACTCTAGCCTGGACAACAGAGTGAGACTTCATCTTAAGGGGAAAAAAAATATTGTGGAGTTGATAATATCCTAAATCAATTAAAATAAGATGTGAGAAGAAGTGTAACCTGCATATAAATATTTCTTAAAAAGTAACCTATATATAAATATTTCCTAAAATGTTTATACTTGGATAATTATAACCTTTTTTGATAATGTTTTCTTTTCTTTTTAGTATTTTAATTTTCAATCCTAACAGAAATTAGATAGAATAGTACTCTGCACCACCATCATTCCCCAATTCTTAACATTTTATTTTTATTTTTAATTTTTAACATTTGCTTATTCTCTGTCTCTCACACACATGCACACCCTACACAGATAGGCAATTTTACTGAATAGAAATATAAAATCCAAGCATCAAGTTGCTAAAATAATTCATTTTTAAACATTTCATTTGCCTTTCCTCAGATAATGAACATAACCCTAAATGATCACAAAATGGCAGTGACATCCAAGAAATGCAATATAGTCACAATGATACTATGTAATTTACATTTCACTTTCACATTTCCCCAAACATCTCACTTGCTTTTGAAAATACCCATTGGAAATTGTGGAAAATTTAAATTACTGTTTCCATACACAGAATACTCCACAGGTGAAAATAAGTAGAATAAGTTATGAATGGAGACTGTTTTATATCGATTTTTATAATTCAATAAAATTCAAATGATTTCATCTATATTATCAATTTTGAATTTTTTTAATTTAAAAATGTTAAGTGGGTAAAATATTTTTGTTACATGGATATTTTATAAAATGCTTCACTTGGAGCTTTTAATATGGCCATCACCAGCAGAGCGTTCATTGTACTCTGCAGGTGAGTGTTTACTCCCCACCCACTCTGGCACTCCATCTCCTGGGTTTCCAATGTCCTTTCATCTTTGTCCCCAGGTGTGCCCATCATTTAGCTCCCAGTCACTGGGAGTAAACGTGGTGTTTGTTTCTCAATCTCAGAGACATTTCGCTTAGGATGATGGTCTCCAGTTCCATTCAAGTTGTTGCAAAAGACATTATTTCATTCCTTTTTATGGCTGAGTAGTATTCTGTGGGGTGTGTTTGTGTGTGTGTGTGTGTGTGTGTACATATCACATGCTCTTTGTCCACTCATGAATTGAAGTGGCACTAAGGTTGATTCTGTATCGTTGCAATTGTGAATTATGATACAATATACATTCAAATACAGGGTTTTTTTTATAAAAATAACTTTGTTTCATTTGAGTAAATAGTAATAGGACTGTGGGATAGAATTATAAGTCTACATTTACTGTTTTGAGGAATCTCCATCCTGTTTTCCATATAGATTGTACTAATTTGCAGTCCTACCAACAGTGTACAAGCATTCCATTTTCGCTGCATCCACACCATACTTTGCAATAATGACCATTCTGACGGGGAGAAGTGGTATTTCATTGGCTTTTTTATTTGCATTCCCTTGACAATTAGTGACGTTGAGCATTTTATACATATATATACATTATATATATTATATATATATTTTTTGTCTATCTCCTTTTGAAAAACTTCTGTTCTTGTCCTTGCCTGCTTTAAAATGAGTTTTTTTTTCTTTTTAATTTACTTGAGTACTTTGGAGATTCTGGATATTATCTTTTATGAGATAGATTTTCTCGCATTCTATCGATTGTCTACTTACCTCTGCTGTGCAGAAGCTTTGTAATTTACTCAAGTACCATTTATTCATTTTTGTTGTGGTTGTCATTGCCACTGGTGTCTTCTTTACAAATTCTTTGCCTAGGCCAATATCTAGAAGAGTTTTCCTGTTTTTTTCTTGTAGAGCTTTTATTGTTTTATTCCTTAAGTTTAAATCTTTTATCCATATTGAATTAATTTTTGTAGATCTATATACTATGCATGAGGAAACAATGAAATTTGTTGCATTTACTTGGATATTTGGGGCTGCTGATATTTTAAATGCCACTATAACAAGTTCAGAAAAAATACTAGTGTAAAAGGTTTCTCATTTTACCATGCATGAGTGATATGCTCATAGTTCCAATTCATAGATTCACACCTGTTCATATTCTGGGGAGAAACGACCAATGATTAATCAAAATTTTAACAGATGTCATAGTAAGAGGGGTATGGTAGAGTACAACAATTCATATGAATTAGAAGAAGAGTCTGTTCTGGTATTTTACAGTAAAAAAATGAAACAATACAGAGTCTTCTACCATTTAACGTTTAATATGGAATAAATTCATATTGACATAAAACAATTAATTCAGAATTAATCTCTTTTAGGAGAAAAGGGAATGATAAAGAGCTAATTGGCTTTGCAATGATATAGAACTGATTGATTACAATGAAAAAATTGGAGGTACAAGGAAGTGGAAAGATGATGAAAATTAGAAGCAAGAACAAGGCAACAAATATAAACAAATTTTTATCATTCTTTGTATTCTTAAATATGCTTAAAACCTTAAATTCATATAAATTTGCCTTCTTTGTTAAATTTGACATTTCTCTTTTTTATTAAAATGTCATGATATGCACATATGATTTCATATTTGATCGAATTGTTTTGTGGCAATTTATCTCTTTTATATTTTTTATATGATTCATGGAAAAAGTATGTCCTTGATTATAAATTTTTTATTAACAATGAACTTTATGAACTTATATTTCTCTTGTGAATTGGATGTATATATATTTTACACATATTTCTCTGATTATTGACTCAAAATTTTTACATATAATAAAGATTTTTAAGTCTCAAGTTGTTACATATAGTTTTTCATCTTCTGTTTATTGTTACTGTGTGTTCTAATATATAGTGTGATTGTCTTACAAATTTAACAATGAAAAACATAATATTTTTAAAATATTTGATTTATTTGAGATTTTTAGGTTTAAATATAAAATTCATATAATATGAAGTGAAATTTGTCAATATTTGAAAAGCATATACAGTAAAATAAATCAATTTTTCCCAGTGTACAGTGTATGATGTGACAACATTATGCATGCATTAACAATCCATTCTCTGGACAAACTGAACAATGGATTGAAATAAAACTAAATTTGTTAAGGTCATTGACTTGCTTGCATATCACATGTTTTAAATAACTTGTAAGAAACCATCACCTGTTAACTTTTTTCATGTCAAAGAAGAATATACATAATTGTTTGAAAAGAGGTTGAATTTTTCCTTTCTTAACTAGCTAAGAATGAATTTCCTTCAGCTACTTCAATTGAAGGTTGAAAAAAGCAGCAGATATGAGACTCCAGCTGTTATCTATGAAGCCATGCATTAATCATATTTTCTAAAATGTAAACAGTGCAAATCCTCTCAATAATTGTTTTTGTTTTGACATATATTCTTATTTTTCAGAAAAATACTTCATTCATGTGAAATATAATGGATTTATTGTTTTTGTGAATAAGTAAGACATTTTGATTTTTCAGTTTTAATATACAATAATGCCAATACTTTATAACTCATCTAAACAAACGCTTTGGGGGATAATCAATAATCTGAAAGTATAAAGCTTTTTTAAGAACAAAATGAGGCTCCTTTATTTCTCAATACATATATAATTGCTATTTCTACATGTGAGTAGCTAATTATGAAAATAATTTTAAAATGTAAAAATGTTCATTTTATAATAAGGAAAACACACTAAAAAAGGTTTAATAAGAATGTTTGTTTTTTTGCATATTCGTTTATTTCTCTTGACTTCTCCAGGAGAAAATGCATACTGATGTATATAAAAGAACATTCTCATGGCATAGGAGTAAGTAAAATTTCTTACATAATATGTAAAAGTACTACCTATAAATGCTAAATGAATTTATACTACCTATAAATTCACTCTTAGCTATAAATGCAAAAATGATAAATTTGATGTTATTTACATGAGGAACTTCATTCCTCAATGTCAATATTTAAAAATGAAAAAAGACAACAGACCATATAGAAAATTATAATTAGCTACACACAGTTAATATTAATAGAAATCTGAGAGGTAAAGGAAGAAATTATGCTGTATTATTAGTGAACCACTCTCATATATAAAAATATCAATATCCAATGCATCTGTTTGGTTCTTTGTGATAGCAATTCATATTATTACTACATAGAGTAGAATTGTGTATTCATATTTTATTTTAGAAAATAATCACAGCTACAGAAAATGTTCCAGACCATTATAGAACTTATATTTTCCTGCTACATTTAGGAGTTGCAAGCCATTAGTCAATGGCCTCTCAGTATTATAGAATGCACTTGCTGTAAAGATACAATTTTTTGGCATATACTTTTTATAATAACAAAGGGAAATTAATATCAATACATTGCTATATATAGTCCTCGGACCCCATTCATAATCTACCAGTTGTACAAACAGTGTTATTTCTAGTAAAAAAAAAAAAAAAGAAAAAGAAAAACTTCAGAATTATATGTTAGATTTAGTGATGTCTTTTAGTATCCTTTAATCTAGAAAAACTCCTTAATCTTGCTTTGACTTTCAGGGTCTTGTCATTTTTGAAGAACGAAAAACAGCTTTTTTGTGTAATGTCCTCAATTTAAATTTGTCTAATTTGTTTCCTTCAGATTTGTCATGAATGGGCAAGGTACCACAAAAGTGGTGATTTCTCATAGAATCCTATCAATTTGAACACGATTTAAATTGGCCATTAACATCATTTTTTAAAATCCCTTCAGAAGATGGGCCAAGAGACTTCTCTATTACAAAATTATTCTTTTTCCCGTCATAAGAACTTTTTCTTGCATGGTACTTTAAAACTATGCAAAATTAATCAAATTCTATATTTTCTTACTTCTTTTTATCAATATGGACTCAACATTTCTTTTTAAATTGATGGGAAAAAATTGATTAATATCATTGTCTGATTTAATGCTCTGATTTGTTTAGAGTATAAAATGTAAGGCCAACTTCTGAATTGTTTGATCCGTGTCTGTATTATTTTTTGAGAAACTCTTTGGTTTGTGTTTTAGATAATACATGATTATCTTTTGCTTTCTTGGCTCCAGGGCTAGAATCTGCTTCCTCTCAAGGGACTTATACTTCTTCTCAGTGGAAAATGATATTCGGAAACCATGTTCAGGGTGTTGTTGTGCTCCTAGAAAGTAGGCTTTGCAGGTATTCTAGGTATCGGCATATAGAGACACACATATTGTGTGTGTGTTTGTGTGTGTGTGCATATATAACGTATAGACGTTGTTCGTTTTCCATAATGGCCTTAAAATATTACATCATAAAAGGTCTCTTTCAACAGGTTATGGAGAGAAGGTTTTAAAAATCCGTTTTTAAATCACCATCCTGTGACTCTTCACATCACTGTATTCCTTTGCTATTCTTTGTCAGCTTGAGTTTGTTTTTCATTTCTGATACAAATCAATTCTGAAAAGCATCTTTAATTGACTTATATTATTAAGTTATGCTGTAACCAATTTTCAAAAGTAAAGACACCTGTTGTTCCATGAATGCCAGTTACATATTATGTATCAGCTTATTTTTCCCTTACCTCTGCCCTTGTCTGATAGGTTGAAAATATTTTTCTACATGTGTAGTTTCTGCCAGGAAAACAAGAGACATAACATTTCTCATGTGCTTAGGTCTTTCAACCATCGTTACAGTCGTCACCAATTGTAACTGCAGTTTTTCTTGTAGTAAATGGTTTTGTTTTGTTGGATTTTTTAAATTCTTTTTTTTTGTTGTTTTTAGTATTTGAATCATTTATAAATAAGTCTTTGATTTAAATTAATTTACATATTTGGAAAAATAATTGTCATTGAGGATATGGTAGATTGTATTTTCAAAAATGGAGCACCCTTCTTGGAGGTGGGGCACAATTACAAGAGGGACATTACCTAACAAACACAATCAGTATAACCTAATTCTTTGTACCCTCAATGAATCCCAAACGATTTTAAAAAATTCATCATGTTTATTATTATCTAGTGGCTTTGTTTCTCCCTTGTTACTGTTATGTAAGAGCTGTGCATTTAACTGGTGGGTGTGGATTGTTTACGTCCATGCATACAGTACTTTTAACAATTTCTTGCAGGGCAGGTCTACTGGTGACAAATTCCCTTAGTGTTTGCTGGTCTGGAAAATATAATTCTCCTTCACTTATTAAACTTAATCTTGCAGGATATAAAATTATTAGGTGGTAGTTTTCTGTTTAAGAAGACTAAAAATGGGGCCCTAATTTCTCTGGGCTTGTAAGGTTTGGGCTATGAATCTGCCGTTAGTCTGACGGATTTTACTTCTAGGTTACTGGAAGCTTTCACAGCTTATATGATTTTCACCTTCACATTGACTTTGGCCAGACTGATAACCATGTGCCTTTGTGATGTCATATTTTCCTTGAATTTTCCAGGTATTCACTGACCTTCTTGTATCTGGATGTCTAAATTGATAGAAATACCAGGAAAATTTTCACCCAATATTTCCACAAATAGTTTTTCAATGGATTTTGCTTTTGCTTCTTCTACCTCAAGGATACTTATGATTCTTATGTTTTTTCATTTTACATATTTATATATGTTTTTGGAGAGATTGTTAATTCTTCTTAGTTTTTTTCTTCATTTTTCAGTGACTAGGTTAATTTGAAAGTCTTGTCTTGAAGCTCCAAATTCTTTTTTTTGCTTGGTAGTCTGTTCTGAAAACTTTCCACTGTATTTTGACTTTCCTTAAATGACTCTTTCACTTTCAGAAGTTCAGTTATATTTTTTCTCATATTATTTATCTCTTTACTGAATTTCAAATTCATGTCCTGAACTTTTTTTATTTTGGTTTCTTTGTAATCGTGTTCAACTTTCTCATCAATCTCATTGAATTAATTTGCAATTCATACTCTGAATTTCATATCTGAACATTTCAGACATTTCCTTTTGGTTGAAATCCATTGCTCTGAGCTAGTATAATCCTTTGGAGGGTCTCAAAACAACTTATTTTTCTAGCCATGTTGCCAGAATTCTTATGCTGGTTCTTTTCATTTGGAACTTTTATTCTCGGTATGAAACAGGTAGCTTTGTGGTACATTTGTTCTCCTTTGCTGAGAATTCTGTTGCTCAGAGAACAGAGGGAGAGTTTGCTGGTTAGTAGCTTGAGTCCTATGCTAGAAGACTGACCATGCCCTGTGCACCTTTAACATTTGGCTTTCCTGCATCTTCCCATTCCCCTGTGGTTGTGACAAGTGGTCAGCATGTGTTGAGTGCATGAACGCCTACACATTCTATTCAAACCAGGTGCAATGGCAGCATAGCATTATCATGCTTATCAGTAGTGCTATGACCCAAGTGGCAGTGAAGGGATCCAGGGACCACAGAATGTTCTGTGACCCCTGGCAGCAGTGGCTTGGTGTGGCTACACAGGCAGCACAGTGAGTACTGGGTCCCTGGATGTCTGCTATGCCCAGCTACCCAAGTGGTGATATGGGAGGACAGCACCCACCCTCACCAGTGTGAAAGTCCCTGGACTTTCCAGTCCTTCTGCAGCCTGGCAAAGGATATGGGGAAGAGGCAGCAACAGATGTGAGCCCTGGATAAACACAGAGCTCTGGAACTGAGACCTCAAAATGAATCCAGAACACATCGCACAATGGGACACTGTCATGCCTTCCCTCCCCCAAAATGCGGCTGCACAGTCTCTGTCTAGTTCTCTGGTTCAGACCAGAGACTTTCTACAGTGGAAAGGTTCTCATGCCTCTCTGACTGCAAGGTCCACAGGGGGAGTGTGGAGCCAGGGCTTCGTTCCTCGGTCCCTTCTCCATATGCTTGAGCACTTCCCCAGGTGCCTCTGACCCTGCTGAGCAGGTCACCCCTTTCCCTCTCCTTCATGTGGGATGCCTCATTTCACCTCTCTTTATTGTCAATGCCCTCTTCTAAACAATCCAAGGTCGATTGTCTGCTCACTACTTTTGATCCTTTCCATGAGAGTACTATATGCAGGCTGCTTCTAGTTTATCCTATTAGCCCCTGATTACTGCTGCTAAACATCTTTTCATATGCTGCTCAGCTAATTGTATATCTTCTAAGAATAAAAATCTATTCAAATCCTATGTGCTGACTTTTAGTTAGACATTTTGTTTTTGTTGCTATTGTTGAGTTTTAGGAGTTTTGTATATTCTAGAAATTATCCACTTCTCAGATATGTGGTTTGTAAATATTTTCTCCCATTTTGTATATTACTTTATAACTTGGTTGATTATTTTCTTTAATGGACAGAAGTTTTTCATTATGATGTATTCCTGTTTATGCATTCCTGCTCTTTTACATGGCTTGTAGTATCATAAAGAAGAAATCATTATCAAATCTAGCATCATGAAATCTTCTACCTAGGTTTTATTCCAAAATTGTTATAATTTTACATTTTATATTCAGGTTCTTATCTATTTTGAGGTTTTTTTTATATGATGTATAGTAATGGGCTCATTTTATTTGTCTGCATGCAGATATGTGGATATCCAATTTTCCTGATGCTATTAGTTGAAGATACTATACATTTCCCATTGTAAAGTCTTGGCTTCTTTATGGAAAATTATTTGATCATATATATTTTTGATGTTACTATAAATGGAATTGTTTTTACTAGCTTATTTGAAGGTTGCTCATTGCCCTTATATAAGGGATGTTTTATGGGCTGATGAGAAGAATGTCTACTTAGTTTTGTTACGATGAAATGTTCTGTATATTTCTGTCAAGTCCATTTGTTCTATGGTCATGTTTAAGACCCTTATTTCCTGTCGAGTACCAGCCCCAATACTATGGGTTCCCTTCCAGTGGCTTGGTGGGGTGCAAAGCCCTCAGAAAATAGGAAATAATAGATAGGCAAGAGACAAAGAAATATTTTTTAAAGCAGCAGGGATTCAGGAGATGGCATACCTATCTTTGTGAGGCTTCCTGTATGCTGCCCCGAATACCAGTCTAGTTCCATGTTTATTTCATATACCAGTGTTTCAATTATAAATCTCATGGAGGCAAGGCAAACAATGCTGTCATGGTTCTTCTTTTTTTTTTTTTTTTTAGCAGTTTTTGGCCGGAGCTGGGTTTGAACCCGCCACCTCCAGCATATGGGGCCGGCGCCCTACTCTGTTGAGCCACAGGCACCTGTTCTTGCTCTGCTTGCCTTTCTTTAACTAAACTATTTCTTTTCTTTCTTTCTTTCTTTTTTTTTGGTGGTTTTTGGCCCGGGCTGGGTTTGAACCTGCCACCTCTGGCATATGGGGCCTGCACCCTAATCCTTTGAGCCACAGGCACCACCCACTAAACTATTTCTTTAACTAATTAGGTTAATTGTATGGATTTAATTGTTACTTTTATTTTTTTAAGGTATTTATGATCTTTATACAAATAGTTTGGATAGTGAAACAGTTCAGGAGCACAACATCAGAGAAATATCCTAATTAGACCAAACTCGCAATTCACAGAAGTGATTTTTTAATACCCTGAAAGCCTTATATCCAGACAGACAGACTCCTCTGGCTAAACCAAGGTGACAGAAGAACAGAAATATTTCATCTCCTTATGAAGAATGGGTTTGAGTGCTTCCTGTAGAGCTGATCAAATTATGGCCAATTTCCTCAGCATTTGGATGTCAGTGAAATATTTGCTTTCTCCATCACAAATAAAACTCAGTTTAGTAGGACACAGGACCTTAGGCTGAAAATTGTTTTGTTTTGTTTGTTTTAAGAAGGTTAAAGTCTGATGACCATCCTCTTGAAAAGTTTCAGCTGAAAGATTTGTAGTCATCCTGATATTTTTCCCTTTGTAGATAAGACTTTTCTTATACCTAACTGCAGAATTTTTTCCTTCATATTAACTTTGGCAAAATAATTACAATGTGTCTAGTAGATGCTTTGGTTGGATTGAGTCATGCTGGGATTCTGAAACTACCTACTATCTGAATTTCTGTATCTTTTACAATGCTTGGGAAAATCTCCACCATATGTCTTGAAACAGGGCATCTGAACCTTTATAACCATCCTCTTCTTCAGGAACCCCTATAATTTAGATGTTTAATCTTTTCAAATGATCCCATGACTCTCTCAGTGAATATTATGTTTTTGTTCTCTTTTTTTTCTTCTGCCTCTTTGAATGATTGAGATAGTTCAAAAGTCTTGTCTTCATTTTCTGAAATTCTTTCTTCTCCATGTTCTACTCTATCACTGAAGGTCTCTACTTTGTCTTGAAGCCCCTCAATGCCTTTTTAAATTCCTTAAACTCTGCTCTATCTTTCCTCATTAAGTCCATATCCTTGGTTACTTTGTATTTGAATTAATTTCTTCATATAACTTTTGCTCTATTTTGGGGATCTATTTCCATCTTCTCCTCAGGTATCTTATTTGTCACTGTATTCTGAATTCTATGTCTGACATTTCAGCAATTCTGGAGCTTCCCACTCTTTCATCTTGCTAGTGTCATGCTCAAGAAAATACATTTTAAAAACTATTAAGAATTTTTATTGACCAAGTAAGTTATAGAAGCAGTGTTGCTTTTTGATTGCTTTAAAATTGGAACTAATACATATTAAAAAGTGATTATTTTAAGAGTAATTTGTAAATGGCCAGTAATTTTCAAATGTTATCAACCTAGATAGTTTTTCTCTTTCTATGATCCCCTTGGAACATCATGAATACTTAAGCTTAAGTTTTAGTACCTCATCTAGGCCTTTAATGAATAAATAGGTTCATCTATCCTTAATTTTTCTGGTAAATCCAAATGGAGACATTTTTGTTTCTCTAGGTATGAGAATAAATATTGGAAATTGTAGAACAATTTTCCCAGTCACCTTGGACTGACCTAGATCCTTATCTACCTTCTCGCTTTTAGTTCTCAAGAATAATTATGAAATATTTAGGAAATGCAACGTCTGGAGATTAGAGAAAGCCATACAGAATAGCCCTGGCTCTAATATATATTCTCAAAGAGGATATCTTTCAATGTTTTAGCTCAGTGTGCCATGTGACACCAAGGTACATCACCTGGGCTAGGCTGCTTTTTGGGACCCCTCAGGTGCCATGCAAGTGAGACAGGTGCAATCACCCAGGCAGCTTTCCTGAATCTTGTGGGACTACCATGCAATGAAGCCTAGGCTTCTGTTCTTTGCTGACTATCTCTAAGCAATACATCAGTGTCGTATAACTTGTTACATTTGAGTCTGTCTTTCTCAGCCAATTCATACATATTAGTAATCAGTGCACAGTGAACCTGCTTCAGAAATAGCACTGGACATCATTCAGTTGTAGTAATTTCCACTTTATTCACTTCTGTTATCTTTTATTTACAACTAAATATCAAGAAAAACTGAATGTATATAATTACAAGTACAACTAGTTATTTAAATTAAATATTTATAAGTAAATGTAAGTAATCACCCCCTTCCCAATTTTTGGCATTGCCATTATTTCTAAGTGGAGATTTAGCTAGTAAGCCTTTTTCATCAAGAGGGTTAGAGTTGTACTCAATTTCTTCTGTATTCTTGATTTGGTAAATCACTCATATTTGACCATAATAGGTAGGATATTTTTATCATATCTATTGTAAATAATATAAAAAGTGCCTAAAGTTTAAGTCTCTTGCATGGTTTTACAATTAATCTTTTCATATTACTTCTATATATTGCCATTAGGCACTCATTCATTATTTTATTTCTACACACTATTCTGTATATCACTTCTTGTGTTATTTTTTCAGAGAGTTCATGTTTTTTAATTTGTGTTGCATGCTTCAGAAATCAGGGTGTAATACTTTGCTGAGATATTTTTATATTTCTGTTATTTTATGGTTCCTTAATTACCTACAAAGAAGCAGTCTCTGCATAGAGAAAAGTTCGCCACTTCAAGTAGAACAAACATTTCTGGATGGCTTCACAAGAGAAAGATGTTCTTACACTGCCTGCTGGTTCCTCACTCACAGTTATTTCTTTGTTACAGAAAAAAGTCAATATATTTCAAACTCATGAATGAAGTTTAAGAAAAAATCAGTAAATTGAAAATTGGGCTATTTGTAGTATGCTGAAAGGTAAGATAAATCAGCAACATGTAAGTTATTATGGAAAAATTCTCCTCTAATTGTCTGTGCTACACCTTAATTCAGCCATTTATGCTATGTTTCTATAAGAGACAGGTATTGCCAATAAATATCCACCTCAAGTATCACCCTGTGGCTGGGCTACAATCTTACCTTCCCAGATCCTTTTGTGTTTCTTTTAAAGAATTCTTGACCTCCAACTTACTGAACCAACCATGACTTCACTATCCCTCTTCCTTCATTTATCTATTTTTCATTAGTCCATTTTAGAAGTGGCCCACCCTTTTGGTAGTTCCTCTTTACATTCTCTGAAGCCTACAGTTATTTTCTGCTACTATAATATTCATTCAGTGAAACCTAAATTAAGAGTACATCTAAATTTCTGTGTTGTCTATGCCCTCGTGTTTGTAAGACGGCATGTTATAGACAAGGAACACGGTCTTTGTGACTAACTCATTGAATTGACAATCACAATATGAGAACTACCTCGCAATCTTATTATATTTCTTTGCAAAATATATTTTCTGCACTCCATAGATGTTAGCTGAGCTTCAGTGTGGAACAGACACTAAAACATGACTAGACACAAAAGAAATTTATTATGAGAAACAACTATGAGAAAAAAATGAGTAGAAAATTGGGGGAGGCTGGGGAATCATCAGTCTCGATGTATGTCTGACTCCTGTAAAGATGAGAGAGAAGGAAGATTGGGTAGGAAAATTCACAGGCGCAATGCAGTTCTGTTGAAAAGTTCTTAAGAAAAAAATTGCCCACCAAATAAATCTGTCTTTGAGAAATAGGCCTACCTTAGTAACCTTACCAAATTGACTAGAAATCATCTGAGAATGAATGGTGGTTGAGCATGTAAACAGGATGCTGGATTTTAGGGTGGATCATACAAGAATATTCAATTGTGTGACTTACAGTCAGAGACGTCAGGGGCATAGTTTTATGGCCACCAACACTGTTCCATACCTTCTTTCTTCTTTCTACTGAAGTTACTGCTTCCTCTTCAGGTACAACTGGCAACTAAAAGTCTTTATGTTAATGCGATGAAAGCATTTAGGAGGTGAACTCATTTTCCTCTCACATAATCCACCAGTCTGTCTGCAATGTATGCCAGGGACATATGATATGCTCCTTATCCAACTAACTCTGAGTTAGCTGTCTCAGTCTCTGTCTGAGATCAACCAGTCCCCTCGTGTTTGGCATTCCATCCCCTCTGGCCTCCCTTCCCCTTCCTCCCTTTCTCTCTACAAGTACATATCCAGGCTCAAATAAACATGGTGAGATTGTGACAATCTTTTAAAAACAATATTAACAAATAGACTCTTGTTCTGTTTCTTCCTTGAGTGGCCTGACATTTCTTGGCTCTTCTTTATAGATAATTTTTCTCCCAAAGATATGTGTGGAACTATCTCTTTCCCTTTCTTGCTGTATGAACCAACTCTTATCAGTTCTTCTATAACCATTCACTGAAAATGTTTTAAGTCACAATCTCAAATAAGCACAATTTAGCCTTCAGTTCATGCTGCCATCCTTTTTGAAACACCTGCTTTTGGCTCCAATGACATCTCATACGCTATCTCTGTCTCTCTCTTTTCCTTCCCAGTTTCCTTTTCTGGATTCTTTTTCTCATTCAGAATTTTAATTCTTGAGTGTCCTATGACAAACTCCATAATCCTCTTTTGAATCTGTTCTCATTCTTTATATCCTGCCATTATTTCTCACAACTTTGCATAATGTACATATATAATTCCTGATGCTTCTGAAGTTATATATACTTTCAACTTTAACTGGGTGCTCCAAACTCATATTTAACTTTTCCAAATATATATATATATATATGAAATATGTAATGTAATCATAGCAAAATATTTAATAAATATAAGCAGCAAATAATCAATAACATCTACACTATACAGTATATATTATGTACAATTTCACTAGAACCTAATATATGATGAAACTAAGTATCTCATGCTGAAATAACATTCTTGTTTCCCAATGAATGCCCTTCCTTCAACTACCAGAAAATTACTGAAACTTATCTTCTTGAATTCCTATAAA
This sequence comes from Nycticebus coucang, assembly GCF_027406575.1. NCBI lineage: Eukaryota > Metazoa > Chordata > Mammalia > Primates > Lorisidae > Nycticebus > Nycticebus coucang. Next base: position 41,386,900 of record NC_069794.1, on the reverse strand, counting down.
CTTTTATGTAATCACTCCTTTTCTTTCATAAAAAAAGGAAAGGATATGCTGACATTAAAATGTATGAACTCCACCTATGTAATCTTTCTACAGCCTTTTTACTGAAAGTAACTGTTCTTGATAAATTGAAGATTTTAGTACCTGGAGGTAAAGTCATCATATTCGTTCCAAGGCCTGCCATCATTCTCAGAGATGGTAACTTTTATATAAATTAGCCAGTCAACATGCTGTCCTTTCAGGGACATGATTTTCTTATTTCCATAGTATCCAACAATGACCACATCTTTGATTTTATTACCTGAATTCTCTTCTGTCCTGTATATTGTTGGGTCTACATTTATATATAAAAATATTTTTTTATTTTAAAGAAATGTATACTAATTTTAAAGGTTCTATATCTTTGCAAAGTGAGTATTCTGTATGATACCTACAATTACGAACACAATTGCTTAAGTTAACTGTGTACAACAGATTAAGAATATAAGATATTTAAATCTTGAGATTAAAATAACTTTTTATATCATCATATATTTTTGATGGATAATGTTGTTTTCAGGAATATTTTAGCATAATTACGTGCTGCTAAAAAGCATGCAACTACTGTAGTTTGAGAATAACACTGAATGCTATTTAAAACAAAAATACAAATGCTTCCATTGTAACAGGACACTTCTAATTTCTTTTTTTTTTTTTTGAGACAGAGTGTCACTTGGTCACGCTTGGTAGATCACTGTGGCATCTTAGCTCACAGCCACCTCAAACTCTTGGGTTCAAGATATTCTCTTGCCTCAACATCCAAAGTAGTAGGGACTACAGGCGCCCACCACAATGCCTGGATATTTTTTAGAGACAGAGTCTAGGTCTTGCTCAGGCTAGTCTTAAACTCCAGAGCTCAGGCAATCCACCTGCCTTGGCTTCCCAAGTGCTGGGATTATAAGCATGAGATACTGTGCCCAGACTTGGCACTTATTTTATGAAGGAAATAAAAATATATGTATTCACTAAATTAACAAAACTGTGCTCCTTTTTTCAATGATGAAAAAACTTTGGGAATGGTTACTTTAATTTATATCCATATGATATATCATATGCAAAAATAGTATATAAATGACAATGTTTTTGATGAAATAAATAAAATTTATTCTCAAATATACAGAAATATTTTAAGTTAATTTTTCTTTAATACAGAAATAGCCATTACTTTCATTGAAATATAGAGTACTGAAAATAATAGTGCTGCCTATATGTAGCTTTCAGCCATTGCTTATTTAAGCCTTCTTACCTGAAGACACTCCTCTCCCCTTTTTGTGTCTCAGCTCAACAGAAGACATTTCTAGCTTCATTACCTTTGTACTATAGATTCTAGGTGCAAAGAATCTACAATCTTTTTATGAATTGCTTTTTTATGTTATTGAAACTTAATTTCAAATATGATTTCCCCCACTGAACACCCAATCTAAATTACCTTCTATTCATCTAATTGCCATTGCATATTAACTGTAGTTATGTTTATGTTTGTATGTAAACATCTGTGTACGTGTAATCAGTCCCCTTTTCTACAATGTGTTTTTATACTATTTGTTTCCATGTTTTAGAAAAAACATATAAATTTTTAGTTGCATAAAAATAACAAAAACTACTCTTAAATCTTTTTTTTTTTTTTCTGAAAGCATGGTCAGTATAGTAATAAAGTGTGGTAATAGTAATATGTACTTGCAGTCCTTATTCTACAATAGGCTTATAAAGATTTTGTGCACACATCTATGAAAAGGTAAAATATGATTCAGCAGCAGAGGCCATAAGTGTTGCTACATGGCAATATTTGGCGATAATATATTGTCAATTAAAACATTTACAGTTTTAAAAAGATTCTATTTCCAACTCCTTGCTTTACAAAAAAATATGTTTCTAAATATGTGAATAGTGGTTTAACATTAATGCCTAGAGAGGCTCAACTCATTAAGAGCTAGTAAAATGTAAGAATTATCAATTTCAAAGATGACTTAGAACACATCATGTTTTTTTTTTAGATAACTGGTTATTTTGGATATTTAAGACCTATACTAAATGCTTAAGCCAAGTTCCTTGCATTATGAATCTACTGGCTAAAATGAGAAGGATCCTAAGGAAGAAATTATATAATATAATAGATCTTTACACTCCAGGTAGATGCCACTATTACAATCTGAGGGCATATAAAAGAAGTCTTAGATGTCCTAAAAGTCATTACTGGTCATACACATGGGCACAAATCTGTTATAAGGTCCCAGGAAAAGCACATGTGTACAGGCTGAGCACAGATTAATCTTAAGTGTTTCCTGGGACAACTGTCTCAACTTTTCATCTGCAGTCATGAACTCTGACATTTCACCACTACTGTGAGTGGTCAGGTATCTGAGGAATGATGCAGCATTATCTCAAAAAAGGTATCTGAGAGTTTAGGGAATAGGCAGCCAACCCTTAAAGCACATCAGTGAAGATCAGGCAGACAGGTTGGGATGACTGAACAAAATAACTCACCAGTCTTGGGAAGTCATCAGTAAAAATAGTTCACAGAAGACTTTTGTGATAGGACATGACAGAGTAAATAATATTAAAAATATCTCTCTTCAGTAAACAACTATAAAGGTGTGTTCAGAATATATGATAAAATTGTTTTAGGCATTTGGAAAACATTGAGAGAAAAGGGAAAAATCTTGACAGGTTCATGTTCACTTAAGGTTTCTGCCCACCAGGAAGTTGACATGTGCAGGTTAGCATCTCACAGTGGTCCTGCCAAGCTTAAGAGACAGAAAGGAAAATTTTGCATTATTAACGTAACCAGAAGGTGTATCTCGGGACATCAGAGAAGGACTCGAGAAAGGGCTACAGATGTACAAGATAAAACTATGTGAAGCTTACTACAGATTTGCTAGGTAGACAAAACTCAGTAACATTCCATGCTAACATCCCATATCCTTCCAAGACACTAAAAATAAGTCACACTCTGAAGCCATCATAATAGAGCTTACTACCATATCCTGACCAGACCTTCAATAAAGAAAAGGTATGAAATTTAAGTTACACTAAGCTGGAGTAATTTGGAAAATACCTCAAGCTTTTCATAGATCTACCCCACATAACATAAAAGAAGTTAACAAACTTTATGTTTCCTAACTCACAATTTAACTGCCTATGAGTGAAGAAATAAGAACTTTAAGTAAAAGATACCAGAATTCAAATTTCAACAATGCATTATCCACCATGTTCTGTCAAAAGTGGGACATTATCGAACATGAAAAGAAAGATTAAAAATGTGAACCAGAAACAAAATATAAAGCAGTTCATGTAAGCTAAACCATGTATGGCACCTATGTTAGATATAGCAAGTGAAGGCATTAAAGAAATTATTTTGAATATGTTTAAGGCTTAAAAAAAAAAAAAAAAACTCCATAATATTAATGAGTGAACAGCAAGGGAATCTCTGAAAGAAGTGGAAAGTCAAAGTTGAACTGAAGTGTTCAATAATTGAAATAAAAAACACTGGATGAGCTTAACAGCCGATTGGAGATGGTGGAAGAAATTGCTAATAAATGGCAAGACTAATCAAAGGAATTATTCAAAACAAAAAACAATAATAAATAAATTTTGAAAAATGTAATCAGAACTGCAGTGACTTGTGGGACAGGATAGAGTCTAACAATAGCCTTCTCGGAAGTAAAGTCAAATGAGATTGGGACAGAACAATATTTGAAAAAAATGGCTTATATTCCTCAAAATTTTGTGAAAATAACATCAGCTTAAAGACATAAAAAGCTGAACAAATCCCAAGAAGGGTAATATACTATATATTTTTAAAAAGCCATTTATAAATGGTAAATTTTTTCAGATGATTTTTACCATAAAATATACATTTACCTTTTCATATAAAGAACAAAAATAACAATTTCAATAGATGAAAAAAAACCCACTGGATAGAATCAACACCCATTCATGAATAACAGAAACAATTGAATAAAACACACAAAACACCTTCCAAAAATAATGTCCATCTAACTTCATATTTCAGAGTGAAATGTTAAATACTTTTTTTCCTAAGGTTAGAGAACTCTTAGAAATAAACTACGCGCTATAACTCCCTAAGATACACAATTTATATATGAATTTTTGTAGCTCTGGGAAGAACTATAATTTGTGGTGTCTATTTTACTAAAAATGCCCCTCATATTGAGCCTTGAAACTACTTTGCTGGTTAATGTAAAACCATGAAGTATTTTTGATAATCTCTTGAACCAACTGGTTAAGATTTCTCACTGTTTTAATAATTTCTTATAATTCGTAGTAAAATTTATACATTCATTTATTTTCAAAAATTGTATCTTTGTTATTGATAATTCTATATAGATGCCTAAAACCAGGTATGGGATGATAGTGGCGGTACTTATTAAAATCGGATATACGATCCATACAGTGAGCAAAGAAAGGTGACCAAATATCTGCACAGACCTCTATTTTAACCAAACTAAATTTAATTGAATTCATGTATTATAGTTTTGTATCTATAATAGCTCCATTACCCTAACAACAGCATTGAGGTAAAACATTGCAGTTTCATAAAAATAGTAGGAAGGTTTCTGATTTATAAATCACAACCCAGTACTTATCACAAATGAATGGGTCAAATAATTTTTGGTTCATCAATTATGAACCCCATCCATTTGTGAGGAGTAAAGTAGTTAAGTTTCTAGGGTAAGGGAGAATGTGGGAGTACTTAAGGAAAAAGTCGTATCTTGACATACTTACATTATTAGTAATAATGATTTAATAAATTAAAAACCAATTTTTAATTATCAATTATAAGTAGATTAAAAATTAAATTTTAAAGGCCAGCTACCACTCTGGGAGGCTGAGGTGTGTGGATTGCCTGAGCTCATGGTTCCAGACCAGTCTGAGTAAGAGCGAGACTCTGTCTCTAAAAATAGCTGGGCATTGTGGCTAGCAGCTGCAATCCTATCTACTTGGGAGGCTGGGGCAAGAGAATCACTTGAGCCCAAGAGTTAGTGATTGCTATGAGCTGTGACACCAGGGCACTCTACAGAGGATGACAAAGTGAGACTTTGTCTCAAAACAACAACAAAAAAATTAAATTAAAAAAAATTACAGAAGATAGACAAAAGGAAATAGAGTCAGAAGAGAAGTAGATTTAAGAGACCCTAAGACAAATATAAAAGGCATTGCGGGACCTTTAAGAAACTAAAAAAAATTGTCTTACTAAAATGACACCCTTACTCCAGCAGGACTCTGCTACAGAGGTCACTGAACAGACAAGGTTCGCTCAGATGGGGCTCAAGGTTCACTCTCTCTCAGGGAGATTAAGTACGTTTGGAGAGTTAAAAAATACAAAATGTTTAAATCTCTGTTAAGACAGCCAGAGTTGCTCCAGACCAGATAAGAGCAAAAATACCTCTTTTCTTCTATCACCTTGCTATGACCAGAAGTGTTAGTCTGTCTAAACATTAGACTTCTTAAGTGTTAATTGTCACTCCTATAATTTGTGTACATGGCCTAATTAAGGTCTTCGTTGATATCCTGCTTCTGAACTGTGTTTACAGTCCCATGTTCTGTTTATATTAAGATTAAAATACAAAAAAACAATAAAAGTAAAAAATAAATCCATAGTTAAAAAGATAGTTTAATTGAAATAATACAAACACAATAAGAAACATAATCTCAACATTTTGCCTTAATTTATGATTAAAATAATGATACATAAAATGATAAAATAAAAACAGGGCTGGTGTAGAATTTGAGGCTATTTGCTGATGCCTCACACAAAAGAAGGGCAAACAGCCTCCTGATGCAACTTTAGAACTTTCTCTTCTGTCTTATGTTTTCATTTTTCCTTCATCCTCTCTCCAGCTCCTGAGAGAGAACCCACAACATAGTTTGAGACTAGTCCTCGACACTAGTGTTAGATTAGGGAGAGGTACCAGTTCAGATCTAACCTTAGCCATTGTTCTTCCTATTGTATATTTCAACACCTATGAGAAGTTGATTATGCGATTTTTGAAAGCATTGAAGACTGAGATCAAAAGGGAATTCCTTGAAAAAACAATGAACTGAGAGAGTTAATGAATCAGGAGAAATATTAAAAAGTTGCTTGAAAAGTTAAGAATTCTGGAGTATGGACTCTCTTTTAAGGACATCTAAGCATTCTGCTAAGAAAGCTTGTCAGTTTCCTGAGTGCATTCTCTCAAGCAGAATTTAACAGTTTACATAACAAAGAACAATTTGACCATACTACCTCTGCACTATTTCTTTAAACAGAAATTGAAAAGTAGTCCCAGAAACATGTCTAGGATTTTGAGTAGCAGATTTATAATTTTTGCTGCATATTTGTTGCAATTTTTTACCTCAAAAATAGAAAATTAGACAAATTGAGGATTTTCCCAAAAGACATTATCTCTTACAGACATCCAATTAAAGCTACCATCTGTATTAACTGTTGGATTTAGAGCCAAATTACTAAATCATTTATATATATTTATATATATATATAGAGAGAGAGAGAATGAGATAATATACAAATGAATACATTGGATGTGTTATTCGACCACTGCATACAGGAAAATTTGATAATTTAAATTTTTTCTAATTTTGACTTTATAAAAGCATCGGGCATCCTCATGTATAATAGCTCACTGTACACACTTCTACAGAAATTACTGAACATGCGATAGGAGTTTGTCCTTATTGTGTAAAACCTATGGGACATTTTAGCAGTTACAATCACTCAGCATCTTCTAACTTTGATTTATTCACTGCCAAAATGATTCAGTTAAGATTTCATTCATCTTATCTATCTAGCCCAATTTCTTTTAATAAAAATGAAAGTGGTTCTCTGGTATTTCCTTTGAAAATTATGCATAGGCAGCAAGGTCATTTCTCTGGACAGATTTTGCTGTGAATGAAACCCTAGCTACTGGTAAACTATTTCCAAGCCACTTCAGTGACCAAAACCACTGTTGTGGTTGGCCACCACCTTGATACATTAAGTATTCTTTTATAAGCGTAGATATGTGATTCTAATGGCCTTAACTGTATGTATCTCAAAGGCAATAGGAAGGATGAATTAAAAATTTTATTCATGGTTTATTCAGAGTTCTAACATGCAAGTTAATTATTTGTTTCAAATATGAGTAGCTAAATTCATTTGGGCTATTGTCAAAAGGTCCTACCAGTATTGTCTGAGCTGTGATAAAATACTAATGTGATAAATTTATCAATGTTTACTAATAGACCCTAAAGTATACTTTCATACCATAAGTTAAACTATTTATTAGTTTGAAAATATTTTAATGGAAATCCTTTTGATTACAAGTGATATTAATATATATAGAAGCCATGTCCTCTTTTGTTAACCACTGTTTTCTGATGGCTGGAAGGGTATCTGGTATACAGAAGGAATGCTATGTACATTCTTTGATTGGATTACTGACTAAAGAATAATACACACATGTCTGGAAGCATAATGAAAGAAAGAGGAAGAAAGGGAGAGTGAAAGTTTGATCTTCTCTAACCCTATATGAATACCTTTAATCACCTTCTCTTGCCTGATTACATTCTCTTGCCTGATTGCAATGCCTAAGGCTTCCATTATAATGTTAAAAGCTGTGGAGACAGTGGGCAACCATGCCTCATTCCTGATCTAAGTGGAAATGTTGTCAATTTTACTCCATTCAATATAATATTGGCTATGTGTTTGCTGTAGATGGCCCCTATCAGTTTAAGAAATGTCCATTCTATATCTATTTTCTTAAGTGTTCTGATCATGAAAGGATGATGGATATTATCAAAAGCTTTTTCTGATTCAATTGAGAGAATCATATGGTCTTTGTTTTTTATTTTGTTTATGTGATATATTGTATTTATAGATTTATGTATATTGAACCAGCCTTGAGACCCTGGGATGAAATCTACTTGGTCATGGTGTTTTGTTTGATGTGTTGCTGGATTCTGTTTGCTGCAATCTTATTGAATATTTTTGCATCAATATTCATTAGAGATATTGGTCTATAATTTTCTTGTTGAGTCTTTTCCTTGTTTGGGGATCAGGGCTGTATTTGCTTCATAGAATGTGTTGGGAAGTATTCCCTCTTTTTCTATGTTTTGGAAAAGGTTAAGTAATATAGGTACTAGTTCCTCTTTAAAGGTTTGGTAGAATTCTGATGTGAAGCCATCTAGTCCTGGAGTTTTCTTTTTTGGAAGATTTTGTATAGTTTATGCTATTTCAGAATTTAATATAGGCCTGTTCAACATTTCTACTTCTTTCTGGCTGAGTCTAGGAAGTGTGCATGCTCCCAAGTATTTGTCTATTTCCTTCAGATTTTCATATTTCTGAGAATAGAGTTTTTTGTAATATTCTTTAAGGATTTTTTGAATTTCTGAGGAGTCTGTTGTTATTTCATGTTTGTCATTTCTGATTGATGAAATTAGGGATTTTACTCTTTTATTTCTGGTTAGGTTAGCCAAAGGTTTACCTATTTACCAATTTTTTGATTTATTGATCTGTTGTATAATTCTTTTGTTTTCAATTCATTTAATTCTGCTCTAATTTTGGTTATTTCTTTTCTTCTGCTGGGTTTGTGGTTGGAATGTTTTTCCTTTTCCAGTTGCTTGAGATGTCCCATTAAGTTGTTAACTTCCTCTCTTTCTGTTCTCTTAAGAAAGGCTTGCAATGCTATAAATTTCCCTCTTAGGACTGCCTTTGCTGCATCCCAGAGGTTCTGCTAATTCATGTCTTCATTATCATTTTGTTCCAAAATTTGGGAATTTCCTTCTTAATCTCATCTATAACTCGGCTATCATTCAGCATGAGGTTATTTAATTTCCGTGTCTTTGTGTGAGTATACAGATTCCTGTTGTTACTGAGTTCAGCTTTTATTCCATGATGGTCTGTGAAGATACAAAGAATAATTTCTATTCTTTTAAATTTGCTGAGGTTAGACTTGTGACCTAAGATGTGATCAAATTTGGAGTATGTTCCATGGCTGATGAAAAGAATGTGTATTCAGTTTGGTTAGGATGAAATGTTCTGCAGATGTCTGTTAAATCCAAGTGTTGAATGGCTATTTTTAAGTCTAAAACTACTTTGCTTAGTTTATTATTGGAGGACCTATCCAATACTGCCAAAGGGGTGTTAAAATCTCCAACTATTATGGTGCTAGAGAAATCAAGTTACTCATGTCTAATAGGGTCTCTTTTATAAACTGAAGAGCATTCTGGTTGGACACATAAAGGTTAAAAATTGAAATCTCATCCCATTGAGGGTTTACTTAACAAACGTAAAGTGACCCTCCTTATCTTTCCTTCCTTTTGTTGGTTCAAAGCCCATTGTGTCTGCGAATAAAATTGCAATGCCTGCATTTTTTCTGATTTCCATTTGCATGAATTATAGATGACCACACCTTCACATTGAGTCTGTATTTATCCTTTAAGGTAAGGTGAGATTCTTGTATGTAGCAGATATGTGGCCTGAGTTATTGTATCCAGTTATCCAACCTGTGCCTCTTTAGGGGACAATTTAAGCCATTCACATTAATTGAGAGTATTGATAAGCCTGGTAGCATTTTGGGTGTCTATTTTTTTTGAAAGTCCAGTGTATATTTTTAATCTTTTTGCCACTGTGGAAGTTGGGATTTGATCAAAAGTTTCTGAGTGAGTTTACTTTGGTGGTAGAGCATTGTGCTGGTCATTGTGGAGGATAGGTCAGAGAATATCCTGGAGAGCTGGTTTAGTTACACCAAATTTTTCAACATGTGATGTCATTAAAGTATTTAATTTCTGTATCATAAATGAAGCCAGTTTAACTGTATATAGGATCCTGGGTTGAAAATTGTTTTGTTTTATTAGGTTAAAGTTTGATGACCATCCTCTTATGGCTTGAAAGTTTCTGCAGACAGATCTGTAGTTATTCTAATATTCTTTCCTTATAAGTTATGGTTTTCTTACATCTGGTTGTTTGTAGAATTTTCTCCTTTATATTAACTTTGGTAAAGTTAATTACAATGTGTCTGGGAGATGCTTTCTTTGGGTTGAGTCATACTGAGGTTCTGAAATTGTCTGCTATCTGAATTTCAGAAGCTCTTGCCATGTTTGGGAAGATTTCCTCAATTATCTCTTGGAGTAGAGCATTTGGACCTTTCGAAACAACCTCATCACCTTCAGGAATTCCTGTAAGGCAAATGTCTCTTTCTTAGAATTGTCCCACAGCTCTCTGAGAGAATGATCCTTTTTTGCTCTCCACTTCACTTCCTCTTTGAACATTTGGGATTATTCAAAAGCTTTGTCTTCAATGTCTGAAATCCTTTCTTCTGCCTGCTCCATTCTGTTACTGAGGGATTCTATTGTATTTCTCGTATCTTGCAGGGCTGCAACTTCTTTTCTCAATGTGTCAAAATCTTTGGTGATTTTGTCTTTGAATTCATTGAATTCTTGATACAACTTTTGAATTATTCCTAGAATTTCTAGTTCCAACTTTACTTCCATTCTGTTAATCTTATGTGCCATCCAAATTCTAAACTCAATTTCTGACATCTCAGCCATTTGTTTTGAATGGGATCTTCTGGTGTGTCTGCCTTGTCATTCCTTGGAGGAGTTTATCTACTCTGATTATTCATGTTGCCAGAGTTTTTTCCGCTGATTCTGCTTGACGATTATTTTTCATTTTTGTCTGGATGAGCAGGTGAGGTGAAATTGGATTTAGATCTCTTGGAGTAGTGATTAACCAGCCCTTTTCCAGAGAGCTGGGACTGGTGACTACAGCTTTTCCCCTGTAGCTTTGCAAAGGACCCATATGGTACTACAGCTTGTGACTCTGGGAAACTACAAAGTTCAATAGGTCTCCAGCAACTAGATGGCATGGGTCTACTGGCAGCTCAAGTGTGGCTCACTCCAGTGCTCCGTAAAGTCAGAAAGGCCCACCCAGCAAATGAGTTAGTTGCGGGGAGGTTGATGCCTGTTCTGGAATACTGATCTGAATAGAATGGAGCCTAGTTACAGAGTGAGGAGGAACTGAATATATTCAATGAGATTCCATTTTAACCTGTGAGTCCATTTTGAACTTGTTTATAAAGACATATTTTTGTCAGTTCCACATTTCAAGAAGCGGATTTAATCTCAGCCAAAATTTTTTCTTTATTTTAATAAAACTATGAATTAAAAATTCTTTAATATTTTTATAGGAATGGTTTTGAGCACTCTAGCATTTAGGTGAAAATTCTGGGTCTTAATGAAAATAAAATTATAGAAGCATTATTTCTATAAAATGTTATTTTAATGAATGCCATTTCTTCCTTAGTATCTTACATGTAGTTCTTTTTTCTTCCACTTTGAACAATAAAATTTACTAGGCATTTAAATAATTAGTTAATAAATATCCAATACTAACAATTCAATTTGTATAACATTAGAGTAAATTTTGGGTCCCTTCATCAACAGTACTACCACTCAAGTCATAAAATCATGTAGATAAATTTTAATGTATATTTTATCCTTTATTTTTATGCACTTCTATAAGACACTGAGTCTATACATAGAAATTTTGAACACACACATATATGTTTATATTTATATATACATATTAAAAATTGAAGTTTTAGAAGAATAGTCTACTAATATTCCAAAACTTTTAAAAATTGAAGTTCTAAAGTTATTTGTAGATATAATATTTATCCATACACATATGTGGGTATAGTATGCAGACACATATTTTTTCCTCTTGCTATTTACTGTGAAAGAGTGAAAGAGAAAGTTTAATAAAGAACACTGGTTTTACACTTAAGTTGCTAGACAAATCAATCTGTCAACAAATATTTAATGATAATTAATTCTTTTGGTTGTGGAGGCAGAGAGGAGTTAGAATGTGAGAAGAAGTTGAGCTGATTGATCTACTCTTATAAGGAAGCTACTCATTGAGTTTTGGTAAAGAGTAAAGTAAGTTTTCAGATTCCAAAGTTCAGATATTCTCAATGTGAGGATAGTTGTTCTAGCAGTAAACATTATTTCATCAGTGTTACCTGTTAGGTAACTTCAGAGAGATGCATGGTAAAACAGCAGTGAATAGTACGATTGAACATCTAGCTCTATTCTTCTTTCTTATGAAACAGATTCTTAGATTTACTGTTAACATTTGTATGAATGTCTTCTTTTTTTAAAGATTTCCAGCACATTAAATGTAATGTTCAGGTATCTTAGCTCCCTTATTTGAGCAAAAGATAATCCTTTTATATTATTTCTTTCTCTGCAAAGTCCACTATCAGATGTATCCTCTGCATTTAGAGAGGTATTATATTAAAGAAATGTGTATTTTATATGAAAATATATTAAAGTAAGACACATGACTAATGATTTCTTTATGTGATAACAAAAACTTACATTATTTTTGTATCCCTCTGTATATAGCACAGCTATTCACAAGGTAAAGGAATCTATTGAGGTGAAAAACTGCTAGCCAGTAAAGTTGGTATCCTAACCCCATGTTATTTCTGGCAGGCTAAAAGTCTCAGTGATTCACAGTATATATTTATGATTGTTGATGTCAATCTGAAAATTACAGTATCTGAGATTTTTAAAAATTCCTAGACTATCATCCATTGTTAATAAGTTCAATAACTATATCTAAATTTATACTTACATAAAACATACAAAATGGGAAAGAATAATGAAAATATTTCTAAAGTCTTAGTTTTTCATAAACTAGCTAGATGAAAATAAATATAGGGAAAAACTGTTTATTACTCCAGCTCAACAATAAAAGACAATTATTTCTTTGAGGCATCTGTTATGTAGTGATCAAATACTTCCCTGTATATAATATTTAATATAATCAACAGTTATTGATCACATGGTTGCAAGATTGAGTCATTTGCAATCATATATGCTAATTACATTTGAATACATTTTCTTCCTGTTTATAATTATGTTATTACATATAGGAAGTAGGTAGAAGTAGTGCCTAAATATAAAAAAAATTATAGGAAATACTTCATTGTAAACAACAGCTTCATTGGAAAGGCAAACATTAGTACATATACCATCAAAATATTAAAGAGTATCCTCTGATAAAACAAATTATCATGAATTTTCCCCTCATGTTAATATGTAGCAATGGGAGTCACAGGCACTTGATCATTATTATGTTCAATAAGGTGAGAACCAAATAGCTCTTAAGAGATTTAGACCATATGAAAGTAATAGTTAAATGATCTTGAGTTGTCTTAATAAAACCTTTCTCAGTCCACATAATTGAAATGAAAGCTACCTTAAGATTCAAATAACAGGTGCATATGCAGACTTGTAAACTGTAAGCTGTAAGTGTAACTTGGCTGTTAGCAACAGGCTGACAGATGTGTTCATAAGAGGAAAAAGACCAACACCCTGATGGACTGCCATGTCAGCGTTACAGTTATCTCGGAGAATAAACATTCTATGTAACTCCTTGTTAGGAAAGAAGGTTACATAGCCTAAATATCATTTTCCTCTCTGCTTGAGCATAACAATTTAAATATATAGTTAGCAAAAGTTATTCTTAATATATTTCTTTCCTTTGATAAAAATATCCTTGTGCATAGTCAAGGATGAAAACAACATTCTCTTTTGTCATATATATTCTGTTGAAACCCTGGGAAACAGGTAAATAAGGACCTCTTAAGTAAAAGCAAGCTGACTCTGAGTGTTGTGAGATGTTATCCACGATTTACTTGGCAATACTGAAGTTTCACCTGTCTGCTCTCTTGACTTCTGCTTTGCTTTACATTGCTATTATTATAACTTAATATTTGATAGAAGAAGTAAAAAAATTGGTATAAAATAAAGATAAAAGTGAAAAAATAATTCTTAAAGGCTTGAGGAGGTTTTCTACAAAAAATCACACATTCTAGTATTAACTATATAAGAAGAGATATTTACTAATAATTTTACAAAAGTTGTGTGAGATTACTAAACAAAATTTAAAAATTGATTCAGTAGTGTATGTTTTTCCTGTCACTGGTAAATATAGTAATATTTGGAAGGGTAGGATATGTAAAGCAACACCTCCAAAAGCAATTAGATGAGCTTAGGTGATCAACATTCTTGTCAGTTGAAACACAACATAAACTGGCAGTTCACAGGCAATTATAAGTCAAGAAGACATTGAATTAAGTGCCATTTTCCAATCAATAGGGCTGTGCTATTTGGGTATAATCCATCATGATCCTCTGTCACATCAAGATATATCAATTTCAAGAAATTCTTTGGCATCAGACAGCCCAATAGTCTGCCAGACTTACTATTGAATAAAGTGGAAAGCAATATATTCTAACATTAACGCAGATAATTTTACTCTAATGACTGATTGATTATTTGGGAGGAAAGGGAAGCTGGTGGTTTTACTGCTCACTTAATCTTTCACTTAATCTTTCCCAAGAGTCTATTCAATCAAGTCTGCTGTTTCACACAAATTCCCAACTCTTTCCCTAAATCAGCATTTAGCTATAGTACAATACTCCGGTCTTAATAACCAACATTTCCCTATAATTATTTCCTGTTCCAGACAGTGTTGCGGGGGCTGTAGTGAGTTCCTTATATACAATATCTCATGTTATTTTTATGTATAATAGTATTGTAGCTTTGTCTCTGGGGAGGAAATCCGAAGCTCAAAAATGGTAGGTAGGTAATTTGTTCAAAGTTATATCACTAGAAGGTCTCAGAGGTTTAGTCTTTAAGAAAAATGTGCATTGATTTTCTACCCTTATTTTTCTATCCTTGTGTTTTCTGTCTTTACCTTTATTTTCTAGGTATTAGTTAAGAAATTATTGAAGCAAAAATTATTTCACAGAAAACAAGTGATAAACTTTTCTCCTTACTTGTCTGATTCACATAAATATGTATAAAATAATTTGCCTTCCCAACTTTGTTTTTCCTTTACCTCTTACCTAATTGTCATTCCTCTGATCCAGTGATAACTCCTCCCATTTTAATCTAGATACTACCCCTAACCACCAGTTCAAGTCCTCAAATATTTACTACTTTGTCCTATTCCCTTAATTTTGTGTATTTTGTTGGGTTCTTCTACTCACTGAACATACATGCTCTTATCTCAATTACAAGCACTCTAACGCCTATCTTTGTTTGAGCAATCATTCTCAAACTACATAGGTATGTTTTGTCCTTCGAAAGGTGTCTTCACTCTACCTTCATGCCCCAGCCTCTCACTTATACCTCAGGCTAGAGCATTTTGGTTTTGTGCAGTCAGATTAGTACACATATATAAATTATTAAAAGCTATATTTTACATTAAAAAAATCCCTCTGTGAAAACTTCATAAATAAATTCTTCTTATTTTGTCTGCAGTATTTTTAATTTTCTACAATGAATATGTTTTTCTTTTTTTGAAAGAAAATCAAGTTAGGAGTTTAGATATATCTAGAAGTATATAGTGATTATATATGCTATTACTATTAAGTTGATCATTCATAAACATTGAAAAGATTGTGATGCAAAAAGAGACTCCCAATGCTAGGAGCCACATAAAATCCACACGGGTCCTTGGCTTCATGCAAGAAAGAATTCAGGAGCAAGCTTAATAAAGTGAAAGCAAGGTTTATTCAGAAAGTATAGAAAATCTACTCCACAGATAGAGCAGAGACAAGTTCTACCTGCATAAGAGAACAGGTCCCTGGCTCCTGCTGTCTTTCTATTTAAGTAAGGGGATAAATGATAGGAGGAATGTTCATGGAAAGGGCAGTGTTCCTCCATCACCTTGTTCTGATCAGTTGGAAATTGCCCTGTCTCCATCCTGTTTTGATCAGGGCATTTTGAAATTTTGTCTCGAGACTTCCTAACCTAGTGTGCAACTGCTTCAGCAATGCCCAAGGCAATGCCAGCAATAACGCCCCAGGTATCACCTGCAACAATGCCATACCCAAAGGATCAGTCTGCCAGTTCCCTGTCTCAGTTACATGCGTTATACTACCAGTTTCAAAAAGTATAAACAGCTAAATAGTTGGGTGTAATGACTCACGCTGGTAACTGCAACACTTTTGAGGCCCAGGCAAGAGGATTACTTGAGGCGAGTAGTTTAAGACTGACCTGAGCAAGAGAGTGAGTCTATAAAAAATATAAAAATTATTAAAGAGTGGTAGCACACATCTGGAGTCTCACCTACCTGGAAGGCTGAGGGCGGGAGGATCATATGAGCACTGGAATTTGAGGATGCGTTGAGCTGTGATGATACTACTGCACTCTTGCTGGGGCAACAGACTGAGGCCTTGTCTAAAAAAAAAATAATAATAATAAGGAATTAAAAAGATACTTTATTGTAGTTTAGAGTTCCTTTGTGCATTTTATTTCCTGAATATTAAATTATTTTCTTAATGAAGAAAAAACAACATAGGGTTAAACACAAATAGATGATTTGTTTTGAACAGCTAGGCACATTCATTACTGAATATGTGATTTACACTTTGTAATTCTACTTACAAATTGAAACCAAACTCTTCCTTAAATATGAGTATTTGAACAGCAGTGCACAACTGTAAATATAATCAGAAATCAATTTTATTATTTTTACCAACATGTAGAATACTAACCAATTTAAATATTAGCATTTAACTTTACATTTCATGTTTCAGAGACAAAGCTATAAATAATCATAATTTATAGCATTAAAAAATTTTATAATTCTTACTCTTAACAGCAGGTGCCACCTGTTCTAAGCACTGACATTCAGGGATGTAGTCTAGTTTCATAATATAGTCTGAAACACCATATACCATTATAATCATCTAACTATACACACTGAAAAGAAAAGAAAATTCAATAGCATAAATGATACAAGAAAAAAATCACATCTGTGATATTAAGGATTGAGTGTCATTTGGGAGAAAACATAAAAAAGAGAATACTTACTATATCAAGCTTCTGTTTCCAATTTTATCTGCAAATCATACTTGAAAATGTTACATATGTTCAGCTGTTATGCATCACAATACATTTAGATTGGCCATTCATTATCAAAGAGATTTACTGTATCTTTTCTGAATTTACTGAAATAAATAATTAAACCAAAATTGTCCTTATTCTTGTCTCAGAACATAAATTAGCAACTATGGCAAATAGATAATATTAATATGTATAAAAACAAAGCAATGATTTTTCAATATGTTATACTATTATCGTTAGTCTGAATCTTCTTTTTAGTATGCTATAAATTTTTAATAACTTGCTGAAACATTACTGAAAAATTAAAATGACTTGAAATGATTTCTGTCAATGCTGTACAATAATTAATATGATATCTAGTGACAAATGTGATATTCAAAAGTACAGAATTTTAAATAAAGATGAATTAAATATGACTTTTGCACAATCTTCCAATGTCCAACATCTGAATACATTCATATTTAGCCATTTTTATTATCATAGTCAAATATTTCATTACCCTATACATTCCAATTCAGGTGAAATTCAAGACTGCATTCTTTCCTTTTTAATGTACTCCTATTTAAACATATTCATAATATTCGATAACTTACTGTACACACAGTGAGTTCACAAACTATCCACTATCAAAATTAATAAGAAGTACATTTAGGGCGGCGCCTGTGGCTCAGTCTGTAAGGTGCAGACCCCATATACCAAGGGTGGTGGGTTCAAACCCGGCCCCGGCTGAAATGAAACCAAAAAATAGCTGGGCATTGTGGCAGGCGCCTGTAGTCCCAGCTACTCAGGAGGCTGAGGCAAAAGAATTGCTTAAGCCCAGGAGTTGGAGGTTGCTGTTAGCTGTGTGATGCCATGGCACTCTACCCAGGGCCATAAAGTGAGACTCTGTCTCTACAAAAAAAAAAAAAGAAAAAAAAAAGTACATTTAAATGTCATTTCTTTTAGTTTTTATATTTGGTATGTTCTTTTTTAGAGTTTCCCATATTTCACTTTTTTAAATATCATGGTATATGTGTTACTCTGCCCCAAATTCTCTATTTGAAATTTCCAGTGACAAGTTTTATCAGCCAGAATGGCAAACAGGGTGGTGCTGATTAATAATATTGAGACAAAGGGGCTATAAAGAAAGTACATATAGCCGGGCGTTGTGGCAGGCGCCTGTAGTCCCAGCTGCTCGGGAGGCTGAGGCAAGAGAATTGCGTAAGCCCAAGAGTTAGAGGTTGCTGTGAGCTGTGTGATGCCACGGCACTCTACCTGAGGGTGGTATGTGAGACTCTGTCTCTACAAAAAAAAAAAAAAAAGAAAGTACATAATGAACATATTATTAAAAATAAATATAAAAGAAGAAACATTACATTTAAAAAGTCATTCAAACACTATCTCCATGCTTCTCTTTAAGTCTACCTTATAGTAACAATTTAAATTATTTATCCTTGCAATTCTTTTTTCCATTCTTTCCAGACATCTGGATTTTTGGTTTTGTCTGTGACTATTTTATTGACGACTAAAGGGCTTTTAAAAAGTCTATAATTATTTTCATATTTATTCTAATGAGACTAATTACATATATTCTGTGGAATTCTTGAAATAAATATGTTTGTGACATGGTCACTCTCATCAAGAGGCTAAGAGTTGCAAATGAGTTTGGATCACTTATAGCATGTAAATAACAACCAGATTACTATTATACAAAAATAGTCACAGTGATGGACTGAACTCTTCACACATCATCAACCATTATGATCTTATGCCAAGCAGAAATTGACGGATTTGCTAACTTTATAACACAATTTAAAGAATTAAAAGGCCATTTTTATTTCACATGTACAGTTATCAGATTAATTCATATATAAATCAATAATTTTAAAGCATTTACAGTAAAAATAGACATATCCCAGGGAGTGAATGAATTACTCTGAGTAGAAGGCGTGAATAATAATCTAGTACACTTTAATATTTGGTTTTAGCGTATTGTCCATTTTTTAAGCCTATTCACTTTTTGGAATGCAAATCATTTTATTATGTTTTTCTTTCTCTTGAAGGAGTTTGTATGAAAAAATTTAGGAGGAATCAAAGATTTGTATTCAATCAAAAAGTTATGCTTCTGGATATGAATATATACCTATTTATAATTATAATTTGTTCATTAGTTTCTATTTTTTGAATTTAAAATTTTAAATTCCTTTATTGCAATTTGTATAGCAATTTTAATTATTGATTTATTTTACTATTTTGTTTCATTTTATCTGTGTTTATTTGTATTGAATTTATTAAAGTGCAACCTAACATTTAAATCTTTTGCCATTTTATTTAAGCTATTTTAAGTATTTCTTTATACAATGATTAACTTCTACTTTTCTAATGAAGCATATCTCAAATGTATTGTACTGACACTTATTTTAAATGTGTGTGTTTGAGGAAAAGGTATCATGGTGATCAGTTTCTCCATTATAGAACTTCTCAATATACTGTGAATCTCAAAGGAGTGAATATAATTTATACTGCAGTACCATCCACAGTTATTTGACCATTATATTTCTTGGAAATGTACATCATGGGGTCTGAAAATGCAGTAATTAAAGTATGGAATAGTGTTTATAAAGGAGAATGCTTAAATTCTTCATTCTTTAATTTTACAGATTTCCTATAAAATGCAGTCAGTATAAACCACTGCTTTTTTTTCACATAAATTGTCTTTATAAAATGTAGCTATGCCAAATCAGAATTTAGTATAAGAATAATAATTTTGCTTATAAAAATAAAAATTTGAAATAATATCTGTTTATTCCTAACATGCCAGCTACTTTGAATGAAGGGGATAGTAACAGTATGAATAATAATATCTGATTTTCTAAAAGTTTTTTAGATACCAAGTACTACATTAAAACTGTATTATTATTATTATATCCTTTGATCTTTGCATCAGCTCTGATGTTTTGAGGGTCAAATATGAAGAACTGAGCTTAGCAACACCCAAGGCCATAATGCTAGTGATAGCTAAAATTTACCCCCAGGTATGGCTGTTAATAATACCAAACTTTTAAGCAAAACACTCTTGTGATATTGTTCTTTTTTTTAAATTATCATCATTTTAGTTTTTTAAATTTTTTGTAGAGATGAGATCTTGCTATGCTGCTCAGCCTTGTCATGAACTCCTGGCCTCAAGTGATTCTCCCACCTTGGCTTCCCAAAGTGCTGGAATTATTGTCATGGGCCACTGTGTTGAACACTCACTCCTGTGATCTTAACAGATGGGATTTGAAATTTGTTATGTTAACCTCATGTAATCAAATGATGCTGATACATTTCTATAAATTTACTACTACAGATGAGTAGAGAGAGTTACTTATAAAATTTCTTTGAAAGAATAATCACCACCGTTGTTGACTTACTTGCTTATTTTATTAGAATAAAATTTACTATTTTAACCATCTTTAAATGTACTACATAAAATTACCATATTCACAGAATTCCGCAACAGATTTCTATAGCTTTTTCATTTCGCAAAACTGAAATTCTATATCCACTCACCAACAACGTCCCTTTCCCCCTATGCCAGTCCCCTTGCAACCACTACTCTACTTTCTATTAAGAGTTTGGCTATTTTAGAAACCTTATATAAGTGATTCACGTACTATTTGTCTTTTTGTGACTGGCTCATTTTAATCAGCATAATGTCCTTAAGGTTTTGGCACATGTCAAGATTTCCTTCATTTTTAAGATTGAATAATATTTCACTAGATGAAAAGATCACATTTTCTTTATCGATTATCTGTTGATGGATATTTAGTTTGCTTTCTTCTCTGGGCTACTGTGAATAATGCCTTCAGGAACATGGGAGGGCAGATGTCTCTTCAAGATCTTGTTTTCAAAACTTTTGAACATATTTAAAGAAGAGAGGATTGCTGGATTATATAGTAATTCTATGTTTAATTTTTCAGGAGCCTTCATAATGTCTTCCGAAACAGCTACGCTTTTTTACATGTGCACAGAATTCCAGTTTATATCCTCTCCAACACCTATTTTCTAGTTTGTTTCTGTCATTATGTTTTTTATTTCCATTTCACTCGTAATTGAGATAATCATATGCTTTTTTTCATTTATCCTGTTAATGTGATATATCGCATTGCTTTATTTTCATAGGTTCAATCTTCCTTTCATTGGGGAAATAAATCCCACTTGGTCATAGTGTTTAATTATTTTAATGGGGTGCTAAACTTGGTATTTTGTTGAGGACTTTTGTCTTAATATTCATCAGGAATATTTCTCTTTCTTTTCTTGTATTTTTGTCTGATTTTGTATCAGGATATTGTTGGTCTCAAAAATGAATCTGTTTTTACAGATAGGGTATCAACTATGTTGTCCAAACTAGTCCCAAACTCCTGGTTGCAATGATTTTCCCATCTTGACTTCCCAAACTGCTGAGATGACAGGCATGAGCCACCATGCCCAGACAAAATATGTATTTTTTAAAAAATCATAAAGAAAGAAAAAATTGATGTCAATTACTAATTACAACCTGGAATAAAAGCCACAGTAAAAGTACTGCATGTGGCAAGTTTAGAGGCAGTCAGTGTGATCATTTTGGTAACAAAATTTCTTAGAGCTTTGGCATAAGCAGGAAACCAAAGGAACAAAATGTATTTTTCCTGTTGGTTGCATTATTTGAGAATTAATGTCAGTTTTGTTTTTTTTTCCAGAAAATAACTTTTTTCCTCTTCATTTGCAGATAAGTAATAAAAATATTAATTCTAAGACAAATTTGTCAGAAACCATGTAGAATTGATAATAGGAAGGAGCCAAAAATGTATTACTCAACTTCTTTTGATGCACTCAAAACATCTAAATGGTTTACAAAAATTTAACTTATTACTGTGAAGGATTATATATGCAACAAAAGTACAGTTTACAAATGCCATTTTGAATGAAAAGGAAAAAAACATATGAGATATATATATTTAAGTTTCACTTGAAACATATACAATGTAACATCATTTTTTTTGTTAAATGCTTGACATAAATGAAAATAATATGAAGCTGAACTCAGCTAAGATAATGTTTTGCATTTTCTAAAATCCCAAATAGAAGCAGAACAATGAAGTTGATTGAAGACTAAAGTCTGAATATACAAACTGATGAATTTACAATCATCAAATATTTCACATTTTTTATGATTTACAGCTGTGCTTAAATAAATCTATCTAATTATACTGAAGCCTGCCATGTATTCATGGGCTAATCCCATTTGCATGCTTAGAAATGATAACAGTGAGCTCCACTGAGCAATAAAGATTTAGATAAACAAATTGAGAAGTTTCTACACTAATTCTAGGTATTTTTTCTGATATTTATTTGGCTCCCTGCTTCCAACAGATCATGTTTTTGACCTTAAACCAAAAGAGAGAGAGACAGATAAGTCAATGCCTGACACTTCCCCACAAAGACTGGGCCATCTGGACACTTTATATTTATAACAGGTGCTTCTGGGATTTAAAGCCTAATTCTGGCCCAGATTCTGTTCTGTATGGGTGACTCTGTTGCTATGCGCAATTGTGCATTGCATTAATCGAAGAGAATAGAAAAGGCCAAGTACAGCAATTAGTCAGTTGGTCATGCAGAAAAGAGTCTAGTGGCTTTGAGCCACAAAATACTGAATGCACAGATGCACAGTGCCATTGGTGTTGCTCTCTGTAGAATGTTCTGAGTCTGTGTCAGGTAAATGCCTTTGGGACTTGATTCCAGTCTCCTGTCCCCTTTGAAAATAAAATACATGTGTTAACCATAAGAGAGAGAAAATGCTATAGTTAGAGATCCTAATAACTAGTGACATTGGCAAAATATGTCTTGAATAACTAATAGGATATTACACAATAGGCATAGGTGACAAAAAACTTAAAAAATGATAAATAAAAGAATGAATATGTACTTTTGTCATGAAATGTTTAAATGAAGCATTTATTTGATGAAATTACATTTTTTAGTTATTTTTAAGTAAGTTTTCAGACTTATATAATTTTAGCCAAATCTTTTAAAGTATACACAATAATTCAGTTACTTAAAACCACAGTTTTCTGATTTATCAATTAGATGCATTATCTCTTATTAAATAATGTAATGAATCATGAGAATGAGAGTCTTTTAACTTTCCCATTTGGGATGAAACAAATACACAAATCATAGTATTAACTTATAGCCCTAGAAAACTGAAACTATTTTTAAACCCTAATTTTCTTTACTAACTTTTAGAAATTGAATTACAAAATTTGTCATACTTTATGATCTAGAACAATAGTATCATTGCATTTTACAGTGTTTCCAATATTTTATATTTTCTTTTTCTTTTTTTTTTTTTTTGAGACAGAGTCTCACTTTATCACCCTTGGTACAGTTCCGTGGCATAATAGCTCACAGTGACCTCAAACCCCTGGGCTTAAATGATTCTCTTACCTCAGCCTCCCAAGTAGCTGGGACTATAAGCACCAGCCACAATGCCTGGCTATTTTTAGGGATGAGGTCTTGCTATGGCTCGGGCCAGTCTCAAACTTTTGAGCTCAGGCAATCCACCATCCTTGACCTCCCAAGTGCTGAGATTTACTAGGGTGAGCCATCGTGCCCAGCCCTATACACCACTTTTTAATTCAATTTACGATAATTTAAAATTAAGAGTAGCTAATGTTAATTTAATAAACTTGACAAATTTTTTGAAAAAAAATGTCAGTAACTCATCTAGGTACTATACATACAACATAGAACAAAACACACAATGTTCCTACCCTATGGAGCTTAATGATGTCTGAGTACACACATCACATATTTAATGTTCATTTGTATATTTTCATATAATGATATGAAAATTATTATTATGTAATGAAAATCAAAATGATATAATGGTTGGAGTAATAAAAACAAAGAAAGTAAAGTAAGGTGGAAATAATAAATTTGCTACTGTAGATAGTGAGGCCAGGACAGAACAATTTGAAGTGGTGATATTTACATAAAGACTTGAATGGGAAACAAATATTGAAAACCAGTGAGGGAAAGAGCATTACAGACCATGGAATAAGAAAAAGAACAGCAGAGCGTAATCATCCACAAATTCATCAAGTTGCATACATTTTTAAATACGTATAGCTTTTTGTTTGTCAATCATAACACAATAAAGTGATTTTAAAAAGAGAGAGAGAGCTAAGGCCTTAAGGTAAGACAGGATTGTTGTGGGTATGAAGCACCAATGGTGACCTGGGCACCTTAGTAGGTGAATGACCTATTTTATTACTGATTTACTGATACACTAAAAAGTGGACTGGTTAAATACTAAATTCCTGCAGTCACAGAAAATTATACTCAAATCCAGTTTTGAGGACTTATTAGATGTTTTCTTAGTTGTAAAGTAGAGATTATAATAATAGCAATAGTATGGCATTGTTGACCAGAGTAAATAAGAGAACAAAATCAATGCATTTCTGGTAATATCAGACATATGTTATGTGCTGTATAAATATGACTAATCACCACCAGTATTATCATCATCCACTCATATAAAATATAATACTTTTTCTCATCTCTAGATGGAGAACTTAGAACTCAGATTTGTTTACCCTGGCTCTTTTGTTTATACTTTGATACCTTCAAATAGTTTTTTTTAGTTAATTAATACTGTATATCCAGCCTTTACTGTTGTTCTCAGTGGAAGGATATAATAAGCTATTTCAATATAATCAGAAATAGAAGTCTCGCACAAAAAAGACTTTAATGCTTAAAGCGAACACATTTTCCCTATAAATTTAAAAACACATTTGAACTAAAATGATCTCTTATATTTGTACTTTAACTGCATTTCAAGCATGAAAATATAAAATTGTTCTCATCTCTCAGTTTATCATGGTTCATAAAAATCTTTTTTCCATAGACCACGTGGTCAATCTTTGACTCAAATACTCAAAGTCTTTGGCTCACTTGTTTTAATAGTCAGAATATGGAAGACTCTGAAATATCAAGATCTTAAAAAAAAAAAGAGTTATTTTTTCTCTGAGTAGTCCTTATTTAACATCTATGAATAGAATAAAACATAATAATAATGATAACAATAAACTTGAGCACCACAGGACTGAAAAGAAAAGGAAAGCCATCTTTTTCTAGGGGCATTCCTTCCTTCCATTACAATTGCAGAGATTTCTGAGCAGTAACATCTCCTTATTCAACAATGAAGTTTTTGCTCTTAGGGATAACCCTCATAAAACACTTGTTTCCGCATCATGTCTCTAAATAATGACTCCTGACAACAGTTTCACGACAGCAGCTCTGGTACTCAGCTTCTAGTGGCTGCTCCTTATAGAGACTACTTTCAGTTGCTGGATCAATTTCAAAGGCTAATGGCTTTTGGTGGCCATATATTTTAGGGTCTTTTTTGCTGCTAACTCTTCTGTTGACAGCTACCGTGTCTTAAAATTTCAAAAAGTCATAGTGAAAGACCTATAGATTTTTGCTAAGAGAGAAAACTTTTTTTTTTAACATTACTGTATAAAATTTGTTTCCTGTTCAAATGAAGGGAAGCACAGATAACTGAATCAGAGCAGAACATGTATACTTATCCACTTTCACCAAGGTTTCAGTTCACCTTGTTCAACTCCTACACTGGCCAAATTCAAGAATAGAGAAAAGACTTAGCAATCACAAATACTGTGAACACCTAAATAGCTGGTTAGAAGACCTGGGAAAACAGGTTTCAGAAAGGGAATACACATCTTATAATTGTTCAAGATAAACATTTAAATAATGAACTGGACTACATGATTTTTGTCTATATATTTCTGTGTTATTACATACATACATATACTCCCTGGCCAATAGGTTGTTCTACATACATGTTCAAGTATTTTTAATATTCAACTAGATTTTTTTTCACTCAACATTACCCTTTTGTAAGTCAGCAGTATCTCTTTCTTCTAATGTTAAGTTCTTTGAAAGAATTCTGTACTGTCCTTGATACAACTTTTACACATTCATTTTTTAAGCAAGTGGAATTATTATTTTCATACTATTCCATAGAAATTTTGCTAAGAAGTTGCAGAAAAAATTCTAAGGTCTAACTTAAATTGATCGTACTCTTTTTCTTGAACCTTTTTCCTCTTCTGTTATTTTTCCTTCTGACTCTAGTCTTGCTTTTCAGTTCTGTTTGAGGAGTAACATTTCTGTGCTTCCCCTTCATGTCTGTTTACACCAAATTGTTCTTCTGGACCTAGGTATATACTCAGCCTGATATACCTGATTTATTCCAATTTATCCATATATCATTTTTTATACACGCTTTTTTTTAAACACTCTGGTCTCACTCTAACATCATCTTAGCATCATAGCTCACCATAACCTCACATTCCTAGGCTCAAACGTTCCTCCTTACTCACTCTCCTTAGTAGCTGGGACCTCAGACATGTGTTATCACATCTGGCTAATTTTTCAATTTTTTGTCTGTAGAGAGAGGGTGATCAAGCTGATCTTGAATTATTTGCATCAAACAATCCTTCTGCCTGGACTCTCAGAGTGCTGGGATTATAGGTATGAGCCTCTGTACCTGGCCTAACACACACATCTTTATCTCCTAAGCCCGTGTCTTTTTCTTCAGTGTTGGTTCCAGAGAACAAATGACTGTTCCAGAGAACAAATGACTGTTCTTAGTAGACCATAAACACCTCAAACATACTATTTAAAACTAAATTTATTACCTTGGTTTTCCATGGAAACTTTTGATTTTCCAATAATCTCTCTTATCAAAATGTCTTTTGTCTTTTTACTTTACACTCCACGAGTACAACGGTTCCTTTGGTTTTATTTCTCAGTATATCTCCAGATACTGGGACATATAACAAGAGCTCAGAAACATTTGCTATTGGAACAAACAAATATTACTTCCTAAATTCAAAGTTCTTGTCCTGCTACAGGTTAAAATAATTGATTAGTCATTAGAAACAAACACGTCCACAAATTTTCAATATGGCGTGGCTTGATCCCTTTTAATTTTTCAGCTTTCTTTTCCTTTTTTACAAATACGCCCTGTATACCCTAGCCATACACTACAGTTATTTAAATATATGGTATTCAAGTAGAGTCATATGTCTCTTAATGATGGGGCTATGCTCTGAGAAATGTGTCCTTGTGCAAACATCATAGCGTGAACTTAACAAAGCTAGGCGGTACCATGTACATATAGCCTACTGAACACCTTGGCTTTATGATATGGCCGACTGGTTCTGCTGGGTTTCAAGGCAGTTGCCAACATCCTAAAATGTCAGGATTTTGGCAGCTGTCTGGGTCCTTAATTCCTGAAGTGCTCTTTGGCCACAAAACGACCAGACTCCTAAAGTGAGGCTAATATAAAACAAAGTTTATTGAGGAAGAGAAGGATTAGTTTATAAAGTAAAAAAGTTTATAAAGCAAGACATGATTTCCAATGACAACAAACAGACCTGTATTGCAAAGCCAAGTAGGCAAAGAGGCAAAGGGTTAAGGGTTCCAGCTGTCTGCTCTCTTTTAACCTGCCAGGACCAGGCCTACCTCCGGGTTCAGAGGTCCCCTTGGAACCAGTGTCTTATTGCACATGTGGACCTACCATGAGCCTCTCTGAGAGCCCATAGCGTGTTGGACCACATGAGAATTAGTTTAAGTGTGCTCTAAGTCACCTTTAAGACCCTGTTGTACTGTTGCTAGGCTAGAGGGTCTTCTACATCCCTTTTGCAGTTCACCCACTAAGTCTGACTAGTAGATGGGTAGGATGGTCCTTCCTCCCCAGGTGTGAACAATCACCTGAGACAAAATTAAGGTGGGCAGAGCCAAGATGATGGCAGCCTGGGTTCTCTGCCCTTGTCCTCCTTCCCCAAGAGAGCTGTTCCTAACTAACTCCCTCGCTGTTCTAGGCTAAGCCCTGCACAGCATGTTACCATGCTGAATAGTGTAGGCAATTGTAATGTAACAGTACTTGTGTATTTAAACATGTCTAAACATAGAGAAGGCACAATAAAAATATGGTATAAAAGGTGAGAAGTGGTATAGCTGTATAGGACACTTACCATGAATGAACCTTGCAGAACTGAAAGTTTCTGGCTGAATTAGTGAGTGTAGTGAGTAAATGTAAAAACTAGGACATTATTTTACACTACTGCAGACTTTAGGAACACTGTACACTTTGGTTACACTAAATTTATAAAAAGTAAAGCAGTTATGCTATGGCATTATGATGGCATCAGGAGGCAAAAATATATATGTATATATTTTAGCTTCATTATAATCTAATGGGACCACTGTTAATGTGCGTGAATGTGGTCTGTCACTGACCAAAATATTTTGAGATATCTGACAATATGTATATAAGTATAGAGATTTTTAAATATAGAGCCACATGTAATTTCATATCAATCTATTTATATAGGTATACCTATGTCTATAATGGATAATTCGTACATCTTTATAAGGGAAACGTGGGTTTAAGTAGGACATGGGAAAAATGTGTCCATGAAAGTATCACTTCCATGTCAAATAGCTCTTAAATAAACTAAATAAAAACAATATAATCACTACAAAGTACTTAATTTAAGAATGACAAGTAAGTTTCTTTGTCAACTGTTTCTTTCTTTGTCTTTCTTTCTTCTTTTTTTAGAGACAGGGTCTCACTCTGTTGCCAGGACTAAAGTGTCAGAGGTATCATTATCATTATCATTACAGCTCATACAACCTCAAACTCCTAGGCTCAAGTGATCCTCACACCTTGGCCTTCCAAAGTTCTAGGATTCTAGATTTTGCCAATTATTTCACTTTCAAATAACAAGTCACATTTGTTATTTGACAAGAACTTTTGAATTCAAAACATTAATTCAGATCAGTTAAACTGGATTGACAATTTAGATCCATTTTCATGAATATACAGTGCATTGAGAGGAGTTATAAATATAAACTTTATATATATAATTGCATTCTGCTGGTTAACTTACATGGGGCTTAGAGACACAGCAGTATTTGGCAGAAATAGCAACATCTGTTGTTAGGTTTGGGCTTTTACTTTTTTTTTTTTTCATAACTGTTGCTCAACTTAAGGCAGTCTGTTTTTTGGTAAGAAGGAGTGGATTTTCCTTGCTTATAATAATCCTAATATCTTCCAGCAGGCTGCCACAAAGCACACATGGACAGTTATAGGTCTTGCTACTCTCCAAAGATAGAAATAATGAAAATATTGCTAACATACACATGATAAGGACAAAAAGTATGAAGGAAGAAAGAAAACCATGCATGTTTAACAGACCATTATAATGTAGTTAGGTCTGCATAATCAAGAAAACACTGTTACTGAAAGGAAAACAATTTACAGAGGAAGGGAAAACAGACTAAAAAATCAGGGACAATTTATTGTTCATTTTAGGCAAGGGATAATGTACCCATGTTCTTTAAATGAATGTTTATGATCAATATGAAGGGATAGATTTTTCCAGAATTTCATTTCATCTTGATGACTAAAGCCTTTACTAGACTTTTCACTGCCTCCTTCATTTTTCTCACTCTACTTTTTTCATTTATTCATTCTGTCAAGTTATATTAATTAAAATGGTGTGGATTTATTCAAGTTTTTTTTTTTTTTTTTTTGTAGAGACAGAGTCTCACTTTATCGCCCTCGGTAGAGTGCCATGGCATCACACAGGTCACAGCAACCTCTAACTCCTGGGCTGAAGCCATTCTCTTGCCTCAGCCTCCCGAGTAGCTGGGACTACAGGCACCCGCCACAACGCCCAGCTATTTTTTGGTTTGCAGTTCAGCCGGGGCCGGGTTTGAACCCGCCACCCTCGGTATATGGGGCCGGCGCCTTACCGACTGAGCCACAGGATTTATTCAAGTTTTGCCATAACTGCCTCTCTTTCTTGTGGTAGGCTATAAGCATGATTTGAGTGTTTATCATATTCTAATTTTGTGTCTGGAAATATTGTCCAGCCCTTATTATGCCCCATGCTCTCACTAAGTGTTTGTTCAGAGTGATCTCAGTTAACACTCTACTTCGTGTTTTTTTTTTTTTTTTTTTCCGCTTGAGAATCTGATAACCACAGTTAATTGTTGATAACCTAAAGGCAGGGGTCACATCCGATTCATCTAAGAATATTCTAAGTGTTTATCTAACTGTGATATGTCTTTGGTAAATGAATTTGAGTTCCTCAAGATAAACAGATTTTCTCATTTCAAAAAGGAACAACAAACGACTTCTCTCACTCTCTCCCTCCCTCATGTCCTTCCTCAGAGAAATTCAGAATGTGTGGGTAATGCTGAGGATTACTATAGGAGTCTTAGAAACTAAAACAAGGACTTTATGACCCAACGGCCACTATATACCAGAGAAAGGGTCCCAGGAATTATCTAGGTAAATGATGGGAGGAGTTTCTTTTTCTGGCTCATGTGAAACTAGGCATCAGAATATGTCTCCTCAAATCATAAAACGAGAGCTCTTAACAGAATTTTTACAATTTATGACAAAACATAAAACAGTTTGTCTCCTGAAATAAAGTCCGTTGTGACAAAAAAAAAAAAAAAAGTGATCAGGTCAAAGGTCTTGGTGAAGGTTCTATTGCTAATCCATTATATGGCTTTAGGCAAGGTATTTAGCCTTTTTTCTACATCAGAATCTCCATCTGCAGGGAAGACATGGAACTCAATTATCTCTAAATTCCCTTCCAGCTATAGTAGATCGTATAAAAAAGGCACTATTTTATTGCTACTATAAGTTACAAACCATTCTTTTTTAAAAAATTGTTCCTCCAGTCCTTCAATCCTTATGCTGTTTATATAAATATGTTAGATTTATGTGCTTTTTCCTCTAGATTTTCCAACAAATTTATATTGCATCTTAGGAATGTATCCGTTTCATTGAGCAGTTTTTCTCTAGTGAATATTGTCCTCTGTTCTCTGTGGAAGCTCATCAAGGCTGAATGGCTGAGAATAGCTGGACATTTACATAATTAATTTCCTTTATTATTTAAATCGCCCTAGGCAATTGCTTTAGAATAACAGTCATTTTGTGCATCTCAGTATTAGGGCTACAGCTTCATTGAAATGTAAATATAAAAACTTGATTCTTTAAAAACACAATGCAGAACCAATTGGTGCAGTTGCCCATTATTAAATATTAATTGAGACAAGGGACCTCTACAAGATAACATAATGACCCTGTTCTTCTGTCTCTTTTATCTTAGGAATGTGTGAATGGAAGTGATTTAGAAAGAATTTGGAGAAGTGTTTCATTTTATCTGAAAAATCCTTGTCTTTTCTCTTTTGATTGAGACTTTGAGCCAGACCCGTCCTGCTGTTTTAGATCTTCTAATTCTGGGCACTATAGAATATGTGGCTAATAAAACAATAAGATATATTTTATTTATACTGACAATTTGACTTATGGGAAATCGTTTAGTTCTCAGGTATTTTTAGAGAAGGCTAGGTAAATGACGAGAGTTGCTGGTAGTGATAATACCTCAAAGTTTGGAAAATTTAAAAAGTAAGAAGCATGGATGGTGTGCTTGTGAAAATGTTGTGAAGAGGCCAGAAATAAATGTAAAGAATATAAGTATGTCATCCCTTACCTGAAGGGATATAAAGAAAGAGGAAAACACACGAGCACTTGGAGGGATTGACGGAGTTGTCTGTGTCCTTGGTTCTCTCTGTACTCTTGGCTGAAGAATGGTCAAACACCCCTAAGTAAGGCCAGTGTGAGAGCAGCATGTTGGTGGCTGAAAATAGGCCCTGAAATAACTGAACAGGGTAAGCAAAGTTTTGAAGAAAAGGAAGTTTTATTGAGAAAGAGAAAGGTTTACAGAGTAAGAGCAACGTATAGGCTTATAGAGAAAAATAAATTCACCATAGGCAGTGAACAGCCCCCATTGTCCTGACCAAGAAAATGCTAAGAGGCAAAGTTTAAGGTTTTGGTTCTCTTTTACCACCTAGGTCAAGTCCACCTCATGGTTCAGACGTCACCCTGATTTTCCAGGGTCACCTCAAGACTCTACTGCACCTGTTGCTGAGCTAGAACATCTTCTACATCCTTTTGCAGTTGACAGTGAAGTTCTGACTGGTAGATTGGCAGGATGTTCCCTCTTCCCCAGGGCTGAGCAACCACTTGGGTCAAAATTAAGGTGGGGGGTACCAAGATGGAAGCCAGGGGCCCTGCTCTTTCCTCCTTCCTGAGATAGATATTCCTAACTAACTGCTTAATATAAGTACAAAACAAAATTTATTTGCAGAAGAGAAAGATAGGTTTATAGAGCAACAGCAAGGGTAGGCTATAGGTTTACAAAGGAAGATGTTTTCATCATAGACAAAGAACAGGTCCCCTTGTCCTGGAAAAGCTTTGGTTATTGTCTGGGGTTCTGTTTTATATTGTCTAGATTGGGTCCACCTCCAGGTTCACAATCACCTTGGAACCCCTGAGTCTTACTATCACCTGTAGATCTCCCATCAGCCTCTCTGAAAACACCTGGTGGTGAACCACAATGTAGATTGGCATAATAATTAGCCTTAACATTGTTCTAGCTCACCTTCCAGATTCTATTGCATCTATGCTTCTTGGCCTACAAGCTAGAGTCCTCTGCATTCTTTTGCAGTTGGCATGGTAAGTTCTGATTGGTAGATTTGTAGGGCATTCTCCCCTTCCCCAGGTGTGGGCAGCCACTTGATACAGGATTAAGGTGGGGCTGTACCAATAAGGAGCCTAGAGGCCTACCTTTGCCCTTTTTTTAACATGAACCAGAATTCTGTCTACCTAACACATTCACACATATAAATATAGTTAAAAATCTATGGAAAGCCCTAAATTATAAAGTAATTTTAGCCAGTTCCTTTACTGCATATGACATCAACTTATTGCTTTCACTAATAAATAAAGTCTTTTATTTATTGATTGATTCACTTTTAGCTAAAAGTTGATATTATTATATACTATATAATATTATATTATTATGATTATATTATATAATATTATTGCATTATTATTCTATTATATATTATATTATTGATTCTTTTTGTTTTTGGCTAGGGCTGAGTGTGAACCCACCACTTCTGGCATGTGGGGCCAGTGCCCTACCCCTTTGAGCCACAGGCACTGCCTATTGATTCATTTTCTGATAAAAGCTGCAATTATTATATTACCATATAATATATTATATATGTAAATATATATATGACATGGGTCATAATATACATATAGGTTTATATTTTCTGACTTTTATTTCATCTGAAACTCTTATCAATGGAAAGAAAAAAAAACCCCAAACTTTGTAAAATAATAAAGAGGTTAATTCTGTGCCAAGTTTGAGAACCATAGCTCAGAGCCATGCCCAAGAAGCGTTGAGTAAGTGAACTTGCTGTGGTTGGGTTACAGTGGAGTATTATACATTTCAGGGAGAAAGGAATTACACATAAAGTCATAAATCAGTACATAGACAGGGTACATTGATTTGGCCCAAAAAGGTAGAACATTTTACAGTGGAGGGCTTACAGGTTATAGGTGGGTTTGAAAATTGTTTGATTTGTAATGTTTCCAAAGGCTTGGAATGTTTAAGTTAAGGATGTCAGCGAATCAGAAACAAGCCTCTGAGTTACATGTGGGACCAGATGTCAGTCCCCTGTGTTCCCAGATTCTTGGATTCCAGTGCTAAAGAATGATTACTGATACTAAATTGATGGAATAAATGAGCACAGCAAACAGGTGCAAATTGGCAAAGTGCTGAAGTTTACTAAGAGCCAGTGAGGGATGGAATATTCAAGGGTTTTCTTAGAAAAAAGTGGAGAATTCTTGGAATTGGAAACCCTCCCATCTTCTATCTTTCTAAGGCAATTTCCAGGGATTGTCATAGTACTTGTAAACTGTCATAGTGCTGGTGGGTGTGATTTTTAATATGTTAAAGAAGGTAGGTCACTTAGGCACACTGTTACCTCAGCTTGTGCACATGCTCTAAACACCGTCTATTGAGGCCTTGATCACGTCTCCACTTTGTGGTTTTTCTAACTCTTTCTGATTGGCCAGCCTTTGGAAACCCTCTATTGTAGATCAGACGTCTGTCTGGTCAGTCCTTAAGGATTCCCTTGCGTGTCATTTGTTCTTCCTTGGAGCCCCCTCTGGTCAATTTGTTCCTCTAGTAGACAATGCATCACCTAGCATCATCTGTCTCCAATGGACACCCCTAGAACCATTTGTTCCCCTTCCTCCTTATTCCTACCTAATAACTAGATATATACCAAGACTTGAGTGATCTGTTAAGTAAAATGATGACCTGCAAATGTGGTTCAAACTTTGTTTTGCTTGCATAGACTTAGGTCTGTTAATGAATTACAAAGGATATCTCTAAGAAGTAGGGCAGGGGGTGGGGAGGAGGTATGATGAGGCATTTCTGATCTCCCTTCTCAAGGTCAAAAACTCAGCTTTGGGGTATTCCAGGTTCCCTAAGTCAAAAGGGGGTCTATTCTGTCAGCTGCAGTTGGAGGATGAGGGAGTTTCAGATTTTATTTCAGTTCACACTCTATATAAAGTACCCTTTTCTGGGACACTGTAAATTCAGATGTGGTCTCAAATATACACTGGTGATCTATTTTGGATATATCAACTAATTTTACTTAATGAACAAGCAGAAAAAAAGTTTCATTTATTCACATAGCATAGTCTAAAAAAATTTCCCCTAAGAATGCTAATTCTCACACCCATGGCATAAAACAAAGAGTAACAGAGTAGTAGCCCAAATTCTGAGGTTCTGCCTTTTCCTAGTACCCAAGTGACTTGAATAAGTCATAAAAACATAACATTTTTCTTTAATTTAATAGATAGATAGATTTATAGATTTAAATTTATAATTTGTAATTTATTCTGACCTTCATGAACTTGCTAACTCACATGAACTGATGTGTACAGAAACACTCTTCAAACTACAAAATATTACAAACATTTAAAACATTTCTCCTATTGTTATTAGCATCACATATTTCCTACAAAGGATTCAAAACATGCATTAATACAATGACTGCAACTAATTGCATTCATCAATACTTATTCTTAGTTTTTACCTATATTAATTTATTTAAACCTCAAATTAAACTTATGAGCACATGGTATAGTTTTTAACAATGATGAGGGAAAATAATATTAAAAATATCAATCAAATGCCCTTTAGGGGCATTTGGCCCTTGAGGTTTTTTATTGTTTGCATTCTTGAATTTAAAATTTTTAATCATAAGTCAATTGAAAATCACTTATTGGGAAGAAACAAGAAGAGTGCCAATAAAGGAAGACATACATCTTACTACCTTCCTGTACTGGATAATGAAGTTGTCTGTAAAGACACAGAACCTTTAAAAACCTAATATGTGAAGTTATTCACATTCTCCTATCCAAGTTGTAGTGTGAGAACTGCAGAAAAACAGTGAAGAAAATCTCTAACAACAAAAACCAGACACAGTAAGAATAGCACTTGAAAAGGTTAGGTCATCTTGAAATGTCCAAATCGCATCATAACCTCACACTCTCCCTTTCAAATTATCTTTTCTCAGCATGATGGAAATAGAAATTCAAACTACATAACCTTTCATCCAACAACAGCATTGTTATGCTACAGAGAAAGCTTAAGTAACTTAATTCTTCTCACAAAACCCGATGTTGATATTTGGCAGCTTCTAATCTGGCTGGGTGCCCTGACATGAATTGCAGATTCTCTGTGCTCCTTCTGAGAGGAGTTTGAGGAGGATGAAAGCAGATGTGGACAGACACAGATGTAGCCCAGAAGCCAAATAGCATGAGGCTCCTCAACACAACAGAAGTGGATTTGGCAACCTCACGCTGTTGTAAAGAAAAAAGGTAATTTTCTATAAAGTAATTAGATAGTCACTTAACTCGAACAAACTGTTGCTGTGGTTTTATATTTTGTTTTTGTTAGCTTTAGGAAACATCCTTTGGATGTAAGTAAAAATGTAGTGGTTGTTTTTGAACAGTACTGGCCCTCACTGTTGTTTCTAAAGAATAATAATGAAATTTTAGGATTGAAAGTGATATTCAAATTAGAACATATCACAATTGAGCCTCACAACTTAGGTCCATCGGTACTGATCTCTGACCTCTTTAAGCAGACAAAATGAAAGTCTATTATTGTCTGGTCTGGAAAACTCACACCTTATTTCCAAGTCACTTGATTTTCTGGCTATTGCTTTAAACCTTTTAAGGCTGTGTTGGTAACGCTTAACCCTCTACTGTTAAAGAACAGAAGGCTCTCTTCCCTGTTCCTAGATGTCATTTTGTCAGCAGTTTTCCCTAAGTTTTCTCTTACTTCTTCTTAGGTGGTTGGGTAGAGTGAGAAGGCAGTTCATTTTCACACTCATTTGGAAGGTTTTAATTATACTTTTTGACCTGTCTATACCGTGTTCCTCATTCTGCCTTGATTTCCTGACTAGTTTATGTAATGCAAGATCTTATCCCTCCCTGGATATTTGTAGCTTTCAGCAGTGAATTTTAGAGACCTTACGCTTTGGTGTACTTGAGTCTAAATCATAAAACAAAAATGGCGACATAGAGAAACGATTAAGGCTGCTCCTCCACACAGGATACATGGCATCTGGC
The DNA here is from genome assembly GCF_027406575.1 of Nycticebus coucang. Classification (NCBI taxonomy): domain Eukaryota; kingdom Metazoa; phylum Chordata; class Mammalia; order Primates; family Lorisidae; genus Nycticebus; species Nycticebus coucang. The sequence continues at coordinate 41,350,323 of NC_069794.1, read as the reverse complement.
CTTGGATTTGACATTGTGGCCAGGGTCTTTTACCCTTGGCAGAGGCTTATATTTGTCCTGGTGATATTTTTGCAGTTGGGCATTTGTATTTTTATTTCTGAGAAAGATACTTAAGCCAGCTCTGTGGTGACTACAGGGATGTATGCAAGGGTGTCACCTTCAAAGAAAATGCCTGTGCTTTCAGGAGAAGGGCTGGGCATCTCTGAGCTTGGTAATCACTTGGACCTCAGAGAATGCCCGCAAGGGGCCACTTAACATTCGGCAATACAGACCTGGTGAACTCCATTAAGGTGTGATAAGCAAAGGCTGGGGGCTTGGCAAGCAAAAGATATGGGGTCACTAAGGCTACCCTATGAAAAGGCTAGATTACTTTTAACCCTGAAAACTAACACCTGTACCTTTCTGTGGTGTGGGAGGCTTCAGCATACATGCCTTCAAGGCCTAGACCTCAAGGCCAGCATTTCCTAGGCAGACATAGATGAAGTAAAGATAAGTTTTGATTTTTTTTTCTTTGCAAAATAGCATGATACTTCTTTAGAATTCTTTTAGACATTGTCAAACACTTTGCTGGTTTAATATAATATGGGAGATAAATTCTGTGTGTACTTCAGAGCACCAGGCCAAGCCTGCGTAAGTAGAACTAAATTAGTAGCTACAAATTTTTTGTTTTCGTATTCCTGGATAAGAAGGAAACAAATAGGGTATACTCTGCGTCTTTCACTAGTGCAAAGAACCATGTAAACTAAAATTGGTTCTGATTTTGTTAATTTCATATAAAGTTATCTCCCTCCAATGAGGCAGATTTCTTAGACATAAATAGTTCCGTAAGAGGCAGGAGAAGAAATAGCCACTAGAGTGTGATATTGGAAATAGTTAGAAAAGATTGTGAATACAAGGTATACAGAGAAAGCTCAAAGTGAGCACAGAGCTTGGTTCAGTGCCTGGGACTCAAAGGAAAATGGAAACAGGGCGATTATACAAAATGGTAAGGTAGGAGGGCCAAAACTCAACCTACTGATGGTAAATTTCTTCCTATTAAGTTTCATAGGTCAAGTTTTTGGAGGAGATATGTAGGGAAGAGTGATGCCTGTATTAGTTTACTAGAGCTATTATAACAGAGTAACACACTCTGAAATGTTTAAACAACAGATGAATCCATTGTGAATTCATTTTTGTGAATATTGAGAGATGAGGATCCTGTAAAACTGTTCTATAGGTGACTTTCCAGGTTTCTCAGCACCATTTATTGAATAGGGATTCTTTCCTCAGTGTATGTTTTTTGTCTGCTTTGACAAAGATCAGATGGCAACATGAAGGTGGTTTCACAACTGTGTTCTCTGTTCTGATCTGTAGGTATCTATAGGTCTATGTCCTCAGAACCATGCTGTTTTGGTTACTGCAGCATTGTAGTATTGCTTGAAGTCTAGCTTAAGGCATGAAACTATAAGAATCCTAGAAGAAAATGTTGGAAAACTTTTTATAGATATCAACCTAGGCAAAGAATTTATGAAGACCCCAAATGGAATCATAGCAACAACAAACATAAATAAATTGGCCCCACTCAAATTAAAAGCTTCTGAACAACCAAGGGCACAATCAACAGAGGAAATAGACAACAAACAGAATGGGAGAAAATATTTGAACGTTATATATCCAACGAAGAGCTGATAGCCAGAATCTGCAGATCTATAAAGAACTCAAGCAAATTAGCAAGAAAAACAAAAAAGCAAACCCTATTTAGGCAAAAGAAATAAACAAAAATTTTTCAAATGAAGATGTACTAATGGCCAACACACACATGAAAATAATGCCCAATATCACTAATCATCAAGGAAATGCAAATCAAAACCACAGTGGTTTATCACCTAACTCCAGGGAGAATGGCTCTTATCAGAAACTCTCAAACCAGCAGATGCCTGCATGGATATGGAGAGAAAGAAGCTTGTTCTCAGCCACAATTCACAATCACAAAGATGTGAAACAACTCAAGTGCCCACCAATACATGAGTGCATTGATAAATTGTGCTATATGTATACCACAGAGGATGATTCAGCCATAAAAAATTGTGACCTAGTATCTTTTATAGTACCCTGGATGGAATTAGTGACCATTCTTCTAAGCAAAGGATTGTAAGAATAGAAAAATAAACACCGCATGTACTCGGTACTAAATTGGAACTAATCAATCCACACTTTCATGCACATATGGAAGTAACACTCAACAGAAATCAAGCAGGTGGGGGGGCAGGGTGATAAATTCACACCTAATGGATACAATGCACATTATATGGTGAAAGGCACAGTTATAACTTTGACTCAAATGGTACACAAAGATTATATGTAACCAAACCTTTGCACTCATGTAATTTTTTGAAATTAAAAAGGGGGGTGGGATGGGGAATCAAGAATAGAATAGCAAGAGAGAAAACCAAAAGAAACAATTCAAAGACAACCGAGGAGCCCTTGCTTTACAGCCCCTTTCTGCTTGCCCCCTTCAGCCCATTTCCCAGCTGACCCAAAGGAATTGTATATAGGAGCATCACAGAGGAGACACACCCCAGAAAGAACAATTTCCACAGGCAATAGAATTCATTTCCACCATCTAGAATAAAAGAAGGCATAGTTCTACATGGAAGCAAATTCCCCTCTTTACAATGGCAGATGCTCACCAGAGCTCCGTTTTCTGCAAGGCATAAAACTCTTAGAGGAACTCTTTCATTACCAGGACTGATAAGAAAACACCAAAAGACAAAGAGCCAACATGGAACAACAAAGTAACACTGTGACTGATCACTTGCGTCCTAGTAATATAAATGAATACAGAATACTTGAAAAATGCACTAGACAGATATTGACTTATGATGGGGTCAATATCATGATTTGTTTAACTCTGTTGACAATAAATCTTAAAAAAAAAAAAAAATGGAGAAAAATTATAGTCCCAAAGGCCACCCGTCCAAGATCAAGGTATTGGCAGGACTGGTTTCTTCTGAGGCCTCTTCTAGGATGGTCTTCCTGTGTTCCCAACTGTATCTGTACTTTCTGTTTATAAAAGGATACCAGTTATAGGGATTAGAGCTCATACATATTATTATTAATTTTACATTAATAACATTTTTAAAGTTCTTATCTCTAAATTTAGTCACATTAAGTGTTACTTGAAAGTTGGAATGCAGCATATAAATTCTGGGGAACACAATTCAGCCTAGAAGAATGCTATTTGAGAATGGCTTCCTAAAACTCCAATAATACCATATTTATTATACTACATTCCTCTTATCTTTTGTTTCTCTTGGGCTAGTTTCTCAATCTTGAGAGCTCAGATATCTTGTGGAACATAATAATATTTAATATTTCAAAACAGCTTAAGACTTTCATACTTCACACTCCCATCACTAAATATCTTTGGACTCCCTCATCTGGGAGTTCCTCTGGCTGTTTATCTCCGATACCTGGAGTTTACTTAGATATGAGTCACTTAAGTTGACCTGGATGGGAGATACAGCTCATTGTCACAGAGAATATTTAAGTTCTTAGAAGTATAAATTGAGAGAGCCAGGGGGACACTGAACTAGTTTTGATGTTAAGACATTATAATTCTAGAATGCTGTTTTCATAAACAGAACAAAATTTATTTTTCCATCCATAAGGTGCTTTTATGAAATCATACATACATTCAACTTAAAAAGCAAAAAAAATAATAAGTCACACAGACTTTAAAATGATGCTTTCTGATTCTTGACCAGTTGTGAGAAGCTTCCTGAGGATATGATTTTGAAAGTTCACTGTGTCTGCCATAAGTGACATTCTGAAATTATACTGTATGAATACTGTTTCATTGCTAAATAGAACATTTCACTTGTCAACTTGATGAAATAAATTAAAAAGCTAAAATCAGATAATTCATGTACAAATAGAAAAATAGGTATTAGAACTATTCATGGGGGAGGAGAGCAAGATGGCGGCCGAGTAACAGCTTCCTTGCATCTGGGCACCATGAGTCTGGGGAGATAAGACTCCAGGCATATCTGGCTGGTGGCATCTGCCTATCATCACCGCTATGAGGATACAGAGAGTCAGCAAGAGAATTCTGGACCCCAAGAGGAGGACTAAAACAGTGGAAAACCGGCAAGTGGTCGCGTGTGTTCAATCCGACTAAATCCGCCCGCAACTGTAAGTTCAGTAGCAGCGAGACTGCAAATTGGAAAGGCCTTACCTGTGAACTGTTTTGGTGTCTTTGGACTTGGCACTCAGTTGAACTGCCTTGGGGAGAGCCTGAGCGGGAGTGCAGAGAACTTTGGCCGTTGTCTAGGGCCCCAGTCTGAGCCGCTGAGCCAGATGGAGCTAATAGTGTTTGGCGGTGGGCCACAGGGAGCCATTGTGAGCAATCTGCCCCGGCAAGCTCCATCCTCAGGGTCACAGAGCTAGAATCGGGTGGGGACTGGTAACCTAGCAACTGAATAGCCTAAGGGTGGGGTCTGAGCCTCCTTAAAGCCCTAACCCTCAGGGGCAGAGTGAGACCGGTTTTGGCACATTGGGTAAGTGGATAGCCACTTCAGCAGTGATTCCAACAACAAGCACTTTCCTGGGAAAGCTTCTGCTCAGCAAGTGAACAAGTTCAAACTGCCTTTTAAGTGGGCTGAAGAGAGATTTAGGGTGTCTACCTGCTGGGGTTTGAGAATAGGCAGCCTCCAGTCATATCAGAACTGTGATTAACATCTCATAACCCAGAAGACCATGTGTTGCCCAGACAACATTCAACAACATATACATACTATTTGTTTTTGGATGTGTTTTGTTTTTTCTGTTTTTTTTTTTTTTTTGTTTCTTTCTTTGTTTGATTTTTTTTCTTGGTTTGGTTGTTTTTTGGTTATTTTGATGTTGTTTTGTTTTTTAATTTCAACCTTTTCCGTACAGATATTTTTCCTTTCTCAATTTTTCTAGTTTAAGTATAATTTTCCATTGCTGCCTTTTTCAATAACTAGAACTTCATTCTTGCTAGTGTTTCTACTGCTATTATTTGGTTTTCACCCAATTTTATCCTGTAAAGTTTTCTGTTTGTTTGTTTTGGTTTGATTTATACCATTTTTGTCTTTCCTCTCTACTTGGTGGAGGTGGGGCACTGTATCTGATCAGGTTAGCAAAGAGCTGCTGACCTCAAGGGAACCACACAACTGGTCACCCCCAGAAGGTGGGCTTTTTTTAAGGTTGTGTCAAAGTGCCTACTGTACACCTATATTGCTTTGTCTCCCTCTTTCTGTGCCTCTCTTATTTCTGTAAATATTCCTTTTACCCACCCCCTCTCCTTTCTCTATTTTTCTTTTATTTTCACTCAGCCCTCCTTTCTTGCATCCCTTTCTTGCTCTTAAACCTTCTGACCCTTCTGGTCCTGTACCAAAAGAACTCATCGAACCCTTAGTCCACAGGCACGAGAACTTAAATAGCAAGAGGACGTGAAAGGAAAATTAGGGCAAGGAAACATGTAAAAGAAATCACACATGAGGAAGAATCAGCAGAAAACTCCAGGCAACATGAAGAACCAGTCCAGAACAACCCCGCCAAGGGACCATGAGGTAGCTACTGCAGAGGATTCCACCTATAAAGAAATGTTAGGAATGACAGAAAGGGAATTTAGAATACACATGATGAAAATAATAAAAGAAATGATGGAAACAATAAAGGAAACTGCTAATAAAGTGGAAAATAACCAAAAGGAAATCCAAAAACAGAATCAAATAAGAGATGAACGATACGAAGAATATAAAAAGGATACAGCAGAGCTGAAGGAACTGAAACAGTCAATTAGGGAACTTAAAGATGCAATGGAAAGTATCAGCAACAGGTTAGACCATGCTGAAGAAAGAATTTCAGAGGTAGAAGACAAAGTTCTTGAGATAACTCAGATAGTAAAAGAGGCAGAAAAGAAAAGAGAGAGAAAGCAGAACGCTCACTGTCAGAATTATGGGACTTTATGAAGCCTTCCAACATATGAGTTATAGGAATCCCAGAAGGGGAAGAAGAATGCCCCAGAGGAATGGAAGCCATACTAGAGAATATTATAAAAGAAAATTTCCCAAATATCACCAAAGATTCTGACACACTGCTTTCAGAGGGCTATCGCACCCCAGGTTGCCTCAACTCTAATCGAGCTTCTCCAAGACACATTGTGATGAACCTGTCCAAAGTTAAGACAAAAGAAAAGATTCTGCAAGCCGCCAGGAGTAAGTGACAGTTGACCTACAGTGGCAAATCCATCTGAGTGACCGCAGACTTCTCTAATGAAACTTTCCAAGCAAGAAGACAATGGTCTTCTACCTTTAATCTACTTAAACAGAACAATTTCCAGCCCAGAATTCTGTACCCTGCTAAGCTAAGCTTAAAAATTGACAGAGAAATCAAATCATTTATGGATATACAAACATTGAGGAAATTCGCCACAACAAGACCAGCTCTACAGGAAATACTTCAACCTGTTCTGCACACTGACCACCACAATGGATCAGCAGCAAAGTAAGAACTCAGAAATTAAAGGACAGAACCTAACCTCCACACTGATGCAAAAGATAAAACTAAGCAATGGACTCTCACAAAATAAGATGAATAGAATATTACCACACTTATCAATTATCTCAATAAATGTTAATGGCTTGAATTCCCGACTGAAGAGACATAGATTGGCTGACTGGATTAAAAAACACAAGCCATCCATTTGCTGTCTACAAGAAACACACTTGGCTTCAAAAGACAAATTAAAGCTCCGAGTCAAGGGTTGGAAGACAATTTTTCAGGTAAATGGAATTCAGAGGAAAAGAGGAGTTGCAATCTTATTTTCACATTCATGTGGATTTAAAGCAACTAAAGTCAAAAAAGACAAAGATGGTCACTTTATATTGGTCAAGGGAAAAATACAACAAGAAGATGTTTCAATTCTAAATGTTTATGCAGCCAATTTAAATGCTCCCATATTCTTGAAACAGACCTTACTCAGTCTGAGCAATATGATAGCTGTAATATCATAGTAACAGGGGACTTTAAAACTTCTCTTACAGAGCTGGACAGATCCTCTAAACAGAAATTAAACAAAGATATAAGAAATTTAAATGAGACCCTAGAACAACTGTGCTTGATAGACGCATATAGAACACTCCATCCCAAAGGTAAAGAATATACATTCTTCTCATCACCTCATGGAACATTCTCCAAAATTGATCATATCCTGGGACACAAAACAAATATCAACAGAATCAAAAGAATTGAAATTTTACCTTGTATCTTCTCAGACCATAAGGCACTAAAGGTCGAACTCAACTCTAACAAAAACACTTGACCCCACACAAAGGCATGGAAATTAAACAATCTTCTGTTGAATAACAGATGGGTGCAGGAAGAAATAAAACAGGAAATCATTAACTTCCTTGAGCATAACAACAATGAACACACAAGCTACAAAAACCTGTGGGATGCTGCAAAAGCAGTTTTGAGAGGAAAATTTATCACTTTAGATGCCTACATTCGAAAAACAGAAAGAGAATGCATCAACAATCTCACAAGCCATCTTATGGAATTGGAGAAAGAAGAATAATTGAAGCCTAAACTCAGTAGAAGAAAAGAAATATCCAAAATCAGATCAGAGATCAATGAAATTGAAAACAAAAGAATCATTCAGAAAATTAATGAAACAAGGAGTTGGTTTTTTGAAGAAATAAATAAAATAGATAAACCATTGGCCAGACTAACGAGGAATAGAAATGTAAAATCTCTAGTAACCTCAATCAGAAATGACAAAGGGGAAATAACAACTGATCCCACAGAGATACAAGAGATCATCTCTGAATACTACCAGAAACTCTATGCCCAGAAATTTGACAATGTGAAGGAAATGGATCAATATTTGGAATCACACCCTCTCCCTAGACTCAGCCAGGAAGGAATAGAGCTCCTGAACAGACCAATTTCAAGCACTGAGATCACAGAAACAATAAAAAAGCTTCCAACCAAAAAATGCCCTGGTCCAGATGGCTTCACTCCAGAATTCTATCAAACCTTCAAGGAAGAGCTTATTCCTGTACTGAAGAAATTATTCCAAAAAATTGAGGAAGAAGGAATCTTCCCCGACACATTCTATGAAGCAAACATCACCCTGATACCAAAACCAGGAAAAGACCCAACCAAAAAGGAGAATTTCAGACCAATCTCCCTCATGAATATAGATGCAAAAATTCTCAACAAAATCCTAGCCAATAGATTACAGCTTATCATCAAAAAAGTCATTCATCATGATCAAGTAGGCTTCATCCCAGGGATGCAAGGCTGGTTTAAAATACACAAGTCCATAAACAGTATCCACCATATTAACAGAGGCAAAAATAAAGATCATATGATCCTCTCAATAGATGCAGAAAAAGCATTTTATAAAATCCAGCATCCTTTTCTAATTAGAACACTGAAGAGTATAGGCATAGGTGGCACATTTCTAAAACTGATTGAAGCTATCTATGACAAACCCACAGCTAATATTTTACTGAATGGAATAAAACTGAAAGCTTTTCCTCTTAGAACTGGAACCAGACAAGGTTGTCCTCTGTCACCTTTAATATTCAACATAGTGCTGGAAGTTCCAGCCAGTACAATTAGGCAAGACAAGGAAATAAAGGGAATCCAAATGGGAGCAGAGGAGGTCAAACTCTCCCTCTTTGCTGACCACATGATCTTATACTTAGAGAACCCCAAAGACTCAACCACAAGACTCCTAGAAGTCATCAAAAAATACAGTAATGTTTCAGGATATAAAATCAATGTCCACAAGTCAGTAGCCTTTGTATACACCAATAACAGTCAGGATGAGAAGCTAATTAAGGACACAACTCCCTTCACCATAGTTTCAAAGAAAATGAAATACCTTTGAATATACCTAACGAAGGAGGTGAAGGACCTCTATAAAGAAAATTATTAAATCCTCAGAAAGAAAATAGCAGAGGATATTAACAAATGGAAGAACATACCATGCTCATGGATGGGAAGAATCAACATTGTTAAAATGTCTATACTTCCCAAAGCAATCTACCTATTCAATGCCATTCCTATCAAAATACCAACATTGTACTTTCAAGATTTGGAGAAAACGATTCTGCGTTTTGTATGGAACCGGAAAGAAACCCGTATAGCTAAGGCAGTTCTTAGTAACAAAAATAAAGCTGGGGGCATCAGCATACCAGATTTTAGTCTGTACTACAAAGCCATGGTGGTCAAGATAGCATGGTACTGGCACAAAAACAGAGACATAGACACTTGGAATTGAATTGAAAACCAAGAAATGAAACTAACATCTTACAACCACCCAATCTTCGATAAACCAAACAAGAACATACCCTGGGGGAAAGACTCCTTATTCAATAAATGGTGTTGGGAGAACTGGATGTCTACATGTAAAAGACTGAAACTGTACCCACACCTTTCCCCACTCACAAAAATTGATTCAAAATGCATAAAGGACTTAAATTTTAGGCATGAAACAATAAAAATCCTCCAAGAAAGCAGAGGAAAAACACTGGAAGATATTGGCCTGGGGAAGACTTCATGAAGAAAACTGCCATGGCAATTGCAACAACAACAGAAATAAACAAATGGGACTTCATTAAACTCCATACAGCTAAGGAGACAATAACCAAAGCAAAGAGACAACCTACACAATGGGAAAGGATATTTGCATTTTTTCAATCAGACAAAGCTTGATAACTAGGATCTATAGAGAACTCAAATTAATCCACATGAAAAAAGCCAACAATCCCATATATCAATGGGCAAGAGACATGAATAGAACCTTCTCTAAAGATGACAGACAAATGGCTAACAAACACATGAAAAAATGTTCATCATCTCTATATATTAGAGAAATGCAAATCAAAACAACCCTGAGATATCATCTAACCCCAGTGAGAATGACCCACATCACAAAATCTCAAAACTGCAGATCCTGGCGTGGATGTGGAGAGAAGGGAACACTTTTACACTGCTGATGGGACTGCAAACTAGTACAACCTTTCTGGAAGGAAGTACGGAGAAACCTCAAAGCACTCAAGCTAGACCTCCCATTTGATCCTGCAATCCCATTACTGGGCATCTACCCAGAAGGAAAAACATCCTTTTATCATAAGGACACTTGTACTAGACTGTTTATTGCAGCTCAATTTACAATCGCCAAAATGTGGAAACAGCCTAAATGCCCACCAACCCAGGAATGGATTAACAAGCTGTGGTATATGTATACCATGGAATACTATTCAGCTATTAAAAAAAATGGAGACTTTACATCCTTCATATTAACCTGGATGGATGTGGAAGACATTATTCTTAGTAAAGCATCACAAGAATGGAGAAGCATGAATCCTATGTACTCAATTTTGATATGAGGACAATTAATGACAATTATGGTTATGGGGGGGAAGCAGAAAGAGGGAAGGAGGGAGGGAGGTGGGGCCTTGGTGTGTGTCACACTTTATGGGGGCAAGACATGATTGCAAGAGGGACTTTACCTAACAATTGCAATCAGTGTAACCTGGCTTATTGTACCCTCAATGAATCTCCAACAATAAAACAAACAAACAAAAAAGAACTATTCATGGGGTTGGAAAGTTTCCTTTCTAAAATGAAGATGTCACACCTTTACCTTTCCTTTCATTTTGTCTTCATCCTCTTCCATTAGTAAGTACTATGTAATAAACTTTTTTTTTTTTTTTTTGCAGTTTGGGCTGGCCTGGGTTTGAACCCACCACCGGCATATGGGGCCAGTGCCCTACTCCTTTGAGCCACAGGCACTGCCCCTATGTTATAAACTTTTAAGAAGTCACTTTGTCTTTTTTCCTAATTAATGTCTCTAAAATATACCAAATGCCACCTTGGCATTTTCAATTTATTTGAAATCATTGGAAATAATGCATTTGTCAATAATGGGAAAAAATTGACAAGAAATTTTAAAGAATCTCCAAACCCAGTAAATTTTGTGAAGCAAGGTACTGCAACAATAATCTCAGTAACATTTAATACAGTTGTAAAAGTATTCTAGAGAATTATTTTCAACATAAGCAATGAAATGATAATTTGATGAAACAGACTAATAAAAACATTGATTCCAACAATGGCAATGGTGACTAAGACTTACCGGGTTAGTCAAACTACTAAGTTCTTTATACTGTGTTTTGATTCATTATAGTCTCGTAAGTGTCTAATAATTTTCTTATGAAGATGCACAATGAATCAAAATACTTAGAAGTAAGTTCTTTTCATGTGTTTTAATTCATTGCTGCTCACTAAATTATCAAAAAGTAAAGAAATTTATAAAATCCCCACATAGCACTAACAATTGAACACTACTAGCACCTTATTGCTAGCAAATCCTTGCCTCTCGTAAGAAATTTCTACTCTGATGTGAGTGGCACATTACATGATTTTACACTTTATTTAAATGGAACAGTGTCAAAAGTGGTCTATTTTACTTGGCTTTATTGTTTGTGGGCATTCAGCAGAGTTGTGCTATGTAACAAGTGTCTGAATATGTTCAGCCACATATGATCTTCCTATTTTGATCAACGGATTTACTTACCTGTCTTCAAATTAACACTATACAATGTGGTTTACTGTAGCTATTTAAAGCTGGTTTTCGTGTCAATATTGCCATGCCTTCCCTTGGTCTGTTGAATTTCAATAGAAATTTTAGAGTCAATTTTTCAAGTTACCCCTATACACACACACACACACACACACACACACACACACACACACACACAGACACATACACAATTGCTATGGTTATTTTTCAGAGGAACCCATTGTAATATAAATCAATTTGAGGAAACTTGGTGCCTTTCCAATGCTGAATCTTCCAATCATAAACATGGCATCTGTTCTTTCCCTTTTATATATATTTGCAATTGCTTTCAATACTGCTTGTTCCTTCTATATCAAGGTCTTGCATAGAATTATTTGTAGGTGCATCATTGTCACTGTCAATTTAAACATACATAATAATAAAATTCATTTTCCAATTATTTGTCATCATTTCATAACTGGTGGCTACATCACTCTCAGCTCTGTCTCCAAGGTCATATTAAGACTGGATAATTTATTTGAAAAGAAAAGAAATTTATTTCTTATAGGTCTGGAGGCTGGGGATCCAAGGTCAAGAGGTTGAATCTGGTTGATTTTTTTGCAGAGGGCTTTGTGCTGCTTAGTAACATGGTGGAAGGCATTGATGATAAAACGGTTAAGCGAGTTAGCTCAGGTGTTCTTCCTCTTTTCATAAATATGCCAGTTCCAGTTTGGTGTTTGTAAGGGACCAGCCCCCACACAACTGGTGGGTATTCCTCTGAGCTTGGTGATGACAAGAGAATGAAAGAAATAGACAATTTATGTAAATACTTCAAAAGCGTGCTCTCTTCTACCTCCACTCCTTCTGCCTGTCCTCCCAAATTTCCATCTGCAGGTGATAACTCTTTATTCCATTAATATGTTCATCCATTAAACCACGAATGGACTATTCATCTCTTAAAGGCCCTACCTATCCATACTACCATATTGGAGATTGAGCTTCAATATGAATTTCTGAAGGACAAACATTCAAACCCAGCAGTTGTATTGGTAGTTGGTTTTGATTTTAAATCATGTAAGTTTATTGATTTTTGTTTTATATAGCAATATTTTTTCTGAATCTACTGAAATGATTTATTTCATCTTGTCACGAGGTAAGGTTTTCTCCTTTGTTCTGTTAATGTGGTGAATTATATTAATTTTGCACTATTAACTATTTTGCATTTATAAATTTGGCTTGGTGATGATATATTCTTTGTAATAATATATCACTAATCTGCATTAATATTAATATTCTAATCTTTTGTTTAAGATTTTCACATCTGTGTCCATGAGAAACTTTATGCTATAATTTTCCTCTCTGTAATGTTCCTGTCTGGTAGTTTTCAAACAAATTTTTCATTTATTTTGTAACAGCTAAGAGATTTCATGCAAATATTATTTCTTTTAAAAATATTTGAATATGCTAATTTGCTTGTTTTAATCATTTCACAATATATTCCTGTCCCAAAATATCACATTGTACCTCATGAATACATACAATTGGTATTTATCAATTAATAATGTTAATAAAAATAAATTTAATTTTTCTTTAATTTGGAAGAATTTATTGATGAAGGCATGGGCTTGTAGTTTATGTGAAAGCATAAAATTGTGAATTCAATGTATTCAATAGATAAAAAGTAATAGAAAGTTTTTTTCTTTCTTTTCAGTTTAGCCTCAAAGGTCAAGGATTATCCTGCAACATTCCAATACAGAATACCCAGAGTTCTTTGCTTTCTTTGTTTTTTAGAGCTTTTTTCTGATGTTTAGCTACCATGGTAGCAGGAACACAATAGCAAACATTGTATAAAGAAGAAGCCCATGCAAATTTACATAAAATGTTTTTTCAGTCAGGTTGTTAATGGAGGTTATCAAATGACTATTTCACTCTCAAGCTAAAAATGAAGAAAAGTAAAAACTTCCCTGTGAGTCTTCTTAATTTTACATTAACTCTCATCTCACGCCATTATGGCTCTTTTACTATTTCTATTAAGTTAAATAAGAATGCATGAATACGTGAGAAATATTTTTCAACCTTGTTAAAGAAATATAATCTAAACAGATGCTAATAAATGTGATAAGATAAATGAATTAATAAACCTTTGGGTCTGAGAAGTTTGAACTTATTTATCCTATGGTATAATCAGTTTTCAAGTTTGTACTTGAAAACAACTACAAATTTATAATGATATTTAAAGCAATGTGGCATCTTCACAATGTCCAATTATTTAAATACTATCATATCTCACCAACAGATTATATTTTTGAAAAAAATTATAAAAGTCAGTATTTTGTTATTGTTGTTCCATCAATGAACATATATACTGGAAAACATAAAAATTTATCTGAGATTAGATGACTGGAATTAGTAATTTCTCAGTGTTATTTCTTTAGCATAACATACAAATTTACCTAATCTAATTATTCAGCAGTGATCTTAAAGTCATTAAAAATATTTTCCTTTTGATTATACAGTATTTACTAGTACTTAATACCTAGAATACAGTAATTAAGCTATTTTGCTAATAAAAAAACTAGCATTTTAAGCTAATGATAATAATTTAGATAGAAGCAAAGACATGTATATATTCATTTAATAACAAACAATAACATCAAAAAATAACCTTGCTCTTAAAATTTCATTTAATTTTTCCTTAAAACACATGCTACAAAGCCAGCCAAATACTATATATAGCACCTATTATATCATTATGGTCAACACTCAATGACATCACTATAGATGGCATAAAAGACTGCTTTCTTGTTTTCTGGTGCTAATGGGAATCAAGCTTGCAGGCACGATCACAAAAATGTAAGAGTGACTCTCAATAATAGATGATATATTTATAGAAAAGTCATGATTATTGGAAGATTAACAGTTTAGTAGAAATAGTTTGGCTTAGACATAGAGATGACAACTCCATGCATTAGCCTAAATCAGTTCAATATATAATCTAGAATAAAGTTATTAATTGTTAATTTATATGTGTGGAGTTTTAAACGCAGTTTGGATGAGATCAACCTAGGAGTTTCCTGATTTTTATTTACTTGTTAATTGTTTCCTCTTTCAGTGGGCCTGCCTAAGCCTTACATAGATTCCTGCCATACTACTCCCTGGACAAGTCAACATAACAAACTTCAAACAAATAGAAAACAAACAACTCTCTATGAACAAATTCTCAACAAATTTAGAACCTTTTCTGTTGCAAATTTCATTAATTTATCTTTGGTTGAATCTTTCACACCTGAAATACACATTTTTTTTTCTGCTCATTTAAAACTCTAAGAAATAATGTTTGAATCTGAATCAAAGATAAATAAAGGGAAAATAATACGCTTCTTTTCCTTTTTTTTGTCTTGTATTCAAGATCAAAATGAATTCAAGCATGAATCTCATGAGCTGAAAAAAGAAATTGTTTGTAGAAACATTAAGGTGTGCAGAGATGAAAACATGTGTCTTAGGAAAGAAAACAAGTCCCTCTGGGAAGAAAACAAAGCTCTTCAACAAGAAAATAGAGACTTCAGAATGAACAATCATTTAACCTGGGAAAGAAATCAGATCCTACGACAGCAAAATCAGGTCCTCTGGAAATATAAAAGTATGATTTCTGAGAGCCAAAAATCATTTGGAGAAAAAATCAATGCCTTGAACCTTGAAAAAAAGTCTTACTGGCAACAGAATCAAGCCTTGGAAGCTCAGGTCAAGGCTCTCCAGGAGCAGGAGAAAGCCTTCCAGAATGAGAAAAGAGCTCTTTATGGAGAAATAAAATCTCTTCTTGCAGAGATCAAGGCCCTAAAACACCAGGAAGCAGCAATCAGAATGGAGAAACTGACCCTGATGGATGAGGGAATAGCTCTAGAGCTGGAAGAACAGTGTTTGTGGAAGGAGGAACAGGCCCTTCGTGAAGAGAACAAGGCTCTTAGAGAAGAAAATACTGCTCTTCAAGAGGAGGAAATTGCCCTGGGGGAAGAGGCAAAAGTCCTTGAGGAGTGGAATTACATCCTTCAGGGTAAAGGCAGTGCAACTTGCTTGCTGGGAAAATGCACAGTGATAAATTAGAGCAGAAGTGGGACTTGAAGATGTAACCAAAAATCTATGAAGATCTTTGACATTTCAGAAAAGAAAAACTGAAGGTAAAAAACAATTGTCGGAGTTGGAATCAACATCTTGGGACTTTCCAGTGTTCAATTTGGTCCTGGAAACTAAATAAAGTCCTGAAGTTTAAAAAAAAAAATTCTTTAGATTTACTTAAATCTTAGATTACTATTATTTATTAGGTAAAAGATGTATCAATCAAAACATGATCTTTAATGCACAATTTGTTAGCCTTTTTATAACAGAGATCACTCCTATAAGAAATTAAGAGCAAAGTGGAAATTTTGTATTAAAACTTATTAGAATTCTAAACTATATATTGGAATATAAACTTTTGTCTTGCTGGTTCATATGGACTGTATTAAAGAATGTCTCTTCTGCCTCTTTATGCTTCCTCCAATAATCTATTGATAATTGAGGAGGTCATTAAAGTGCTAAGAAAAATTTGAAATATGTGATAGTATGAAAATTATTAATGTAGGTGCACTGGATTTCCTCTTTTCTCTTTTTTTTTCTCATTTATTTTCCTTCTTTTGCTTACTGAGGTGGGGAGACTGTTCTAATAAATGTATTAAACAAAAAGAATAGTGAGTGAGAGAACAAACGATACTTAACTGTAGCAGATGTTTTGGTGTCTGGAATGTGAACACAAGGGGTGGGGGGCAGTTCATGTTCAGTGAAAATTGGGAAAAAACAGATTTTTCAGAAGTTTTCATATTGATAACTGATCTTATTGAATGCACTTTTTAAAAACTAATTCTGGAAAAACTAAGTCATAGATTTATTAGAATTACACATTGCTAGACCTAGGACAATACCTTATTTTTATCATAATTTATTTTGAACACTTATATGTGGCAATTTTTTAATGAGTTTAATTGAATATGACAGAAGTTATATCTCATTCTGATCTTTTTCTCCTGTTGGAGAATGGGGAAATAAGTGTGGGGAGCCACGTCTGCAAAAGTCAACATACATTCATTAAGCACCTCTAATTAGCACTCTACTAAGCAAAGCAGATAAATTTAGAATATGAAGGAAAATGAGATGAATCCATTGATTTTAAAGATTCCACAAGCTATAAAGGAAGATAAATATATAAATGTTATTTCTTAAGAAAGTGTGTCTGCCTGGTAGTTTAATGACCACTGGTCCACCATATATAGTCATCATTTTAAATAACTTGGCCTTAGGGAAGACTAAAAAGCATAATTTGTAGGCATGTGCTGTAAAGACTTGTAGTCCAATTGAGACAGCAAAAAATACCAAACCTTTCTCATTTGTCCTATTCAAAAGATGTAGAAGATGCCCGGAGACAGGATGGTCGCCAACTTTAGTGTTGTAGGAATTTATGGATATGCCACTCTACTCCCCACACCTTAATTTTGATATTACTGTTATGAGAAAAGGTCATTGCTCTTCCAATTTCCTGCTATAGCTTTTAGAAGAAAGAAATCATTTTACTTTTTGGTGACGATGTCAGAAAGAGCAGTGGTTTTGGAATAGGTAAAGTTATCAGTGAACCTCTCATCATTATTACGTCACAAAGGAGCAGCTGTTCAGGTTAAAAGCATAGGACATGCTGGTCTGAAGGTGGATTTCTTCTCTTTGAACTTATATGTGAATCTTAGAATCAGCACTGCTATAAAGATATTGTTACTTTTATAGAACATTCTACAAAAGTGAGAAATTATATAATTTAGGAATAGCTTAAAACAGATTAGGTGATGTCCATGTTATTTCATCTTTACAGACTAATCAAAATTTTCTTTAAAATCTTCTAGTTACTATTACATTTATGAAATGCTATCTAGAGAGCTATAGTGTACATTATACATAAGTTCAATATATTTAAAGTTTTCATGTGTATTGCTAAATAGATAATAATCTGATTAAAAAGGAGTAATTTGAATAAAAAATTGGAGGCATCTTGATGCTCACAATGCAAAAATTTCACTATATATTGACTTTGGTTCATTGTTCATTTCTAGAGCTTTACTAAGTGAATTTGTTAACAGTTTATACAGCTAGATTTTTAGAGGATAATATTTTGAACTGAAAAGAGTGTCCATAGTAGCTCTCCAAATTTCACCTCGCCAAATCAATTAATCCTATTTAACAAATATTTCAATTCTCTTTTATTCATAATACATTTTCCAGTAATTCAGAGTACATAAAACTGAGCAAGATACTATTTCTCTAGAAGAGTTTGTATCATATAGGAGTTAAAAAACAAAATAAATAGCCATAATATTAGGCAAAGAGCAAAATATAAACAAGTAAAAAATACATGTAATAGAGAGTATACTTTTTTGTTTTTTTGAGACAGAGTCTCACTTTGTTATCTAGGCTAAAGCGCTCTGGTGTCAGCCTCACCTACAGCACCTCAAACTCCTGGTGGTCACGAGATTCCTCCTGCCTCAGCCTCCCAGGTAGCTGGGACTACAGCACCTGCCACAACACCCAGCTATTTTTTTTTTCTATTTTTAGTAGGGACAGGGTCTCACTCTTGCTCAGGCTGGTCTCAAAGGGATCCTCTCTCTTTAGCCTCCCAGAGTCCTAGGATTACAGGCATGAACCTCTGTGCTGGTCTATACATGTGTTTAATTCCAATTGAAGGCAAGGAAAGACCTTTTTGTAGTCTGGGCCTTAGTAAATGAAGAAGGAAAGAAAAAGAAAGAGTAACAGGCAAAGTCAGAAGAATATCATAATATCAGGAGAATAAAGGATTATAAGCCTCAAACAAATGTTGGGAGTGTCCTTAGGAGATCTTCCATCTTTGAACTTATTTCCTCATACTAATCAATACAAATTAAAGTTGTCTAAATAATGAGATAGCCCTGTTAACTTAAGCCATATTACTAAGGAGAAATACATTTTCTGAACTCCTCCCCCATTATTACGTCTTTGATTTTCATATCATTTATTTAAATTCTATCACTGATTATGACCTACATGTTAGATGCTAGTTGGTTCTGAATATTTACTACACATCAAAGGAGAAAAATTCTCTTACCCCATGGTTTCCAGGAGTGGACGCCTTAAGGTCATCCAAATGTGAATGCCCCTGGGAGTTGCCCCTCCTCCAGGCCCGCAAACAATTCTTAACTTTAGGAAAGCATAGTTAAATGAATGCTACAATATCATCTTAGAGTCATCTTTAAGATTACCTTCCTTTAAGCTACCACCATGTCTAAACCTATTTACCAAGCTCCATTTATTTAAGGCTAGAAGTTTTGGGCTCCCAGATTCATTCTTCTTCTTTATTTGTACTCCATTATGGTCTGTGCATCCTCTCATTTGCCCCAAACCCACATTTGTCTCCACCCTTCCAAAGGTTTTGTTAAGTCCTCTCTACATCTTTAACATCTTTTCTGAAAGTTCTTTTTGGTCTTCACAAGCCACACACATCTCAGTGATCCTGCCCTCTTAGCATGCTTCTCAAGTGAAGGCTTTAGAGAACAGCGAGAAAATGGAGCTAGCAGATTTTCCCATTCATCACTGCATTTTCAGAATTGTATCCTGTTTCTTCTGACAAAAGATTCCGTTTCATTGAGTTCTGTGATGTTAAACTATATGACTTTCTATCTCATATGCTATTTCATATTCTGACTTCTACTTCACTCTTTTAGACAGTAACACTTTTGGAATCTGGATCCTAGCATCCCTCTCCACCTCTATTGCTTTCGCACTTCTTTATGACTTCAAACTGCACATGGAAGATTACTCCAGAAATACGCCCCTCAGATCCACTGATCTTGTCTCTAAACAACATTTCCCTCTATCACCTTGTCCTTCATCCCCATGGTCATACTTTAAAACAGTTATGCTTTTAGGCGAATAGCTCAGAAATCTGACCTGTCCCAATTTCTGAACATGCACCATACATTTCTAATTTCCCTACTTAGCCAACTCATGTAGCAATCCAGCGCAATAGCTCCATTAGCACTATTTCATTGCTGTCAGCCCTCATATTTTCACTTCTTTCGTTATTCAGCTTAGATTCAGGCTCATTATAATACTCTTGAAAATGTTCTTTACTTTTGTGACTCACTGTCCATTACCCTGGGTTAAAAAACGTCCAATCCTGATTCCTCATAACAAAGTTCTTTCTCTTCCCTATAGCAGAACAGCTGAACAATGCCAGGGGTATTGCTGTTAATAACACAGACATAATGGTATATAATACGCTAGAACTGTCTAAGCACTTACGTGTATTAGCTCACTTTCCAAAACCACTAAGTACTGTTAGTATCCTCATTTTACAGATGAAGAGACAGAAGTGCAGGAACATTTGATCTCAAGATTACGAGGATGTTTTATTTCAGGGATGGAATCCAAACTCAGGGGATCTGGCTAGTGACTCTCTTTTCTCAGCATGTACAATATCTTGCCTCTACACAAAATACTATACAATAACCCAAAATGCAAATAGAAATCCAAAATTTCCCAGCAATCTACATTGCTTTCTGCTTTCTGGTATAAGTAGATTTTAGCTTTTCTTTTCTCTACTACCTACCACAGTCCTCACATCTCTCACAACCAGATGATAAACCTAACTGATAAGTCCCCAAGAAAATGTGTGCTATCAAGAACTCTGATATCATTTTACCATAAATACAACATACTTACTCTGTGCACGTGAGGCCTACCTTCTTTCCTATTAAAGGGAAAATATATTTATCAAAGGTTAATCCATTTATTTCTGCTCAGATTTTCATCTCGTCTTTTCTTCTCAAGGAATTTATTGTGAGCTGCATTCTCTAACATTTAACACACACACACGCAAAGAGAGAGGTAACCTTTTAATTTTCATTATTCTATGAGAGTACAGTGGTACTCTAGTTATATTTTAGGTTTTTCATGTAAGTGCAGCACTTTATTTTTCTTTTTGCTTGATACAACTTCCTGATTCTTGATAGTTAGTTGTTCACACAATACACAATAAAACTACTCAATCTTCTAAAATCCAACCTTTGAGGCAGGGATATTTTAATCTGTGATTTTAATCTGTACTTTCCTAATGACTAATGATGTTGAGGCTGTTTTCATATGCATATTGATTGTGGACATAGTTTTCCTTTCAAACTATCTTTCAATTATTTTGTTCATTTTTATTGGCATTCTGTTTTTGTTGGTGTTTATTGACTTTTAAAAGTTGTTTGCCTATTCTGAGCATGGACCCTTTGGAAGTTACATGTTTTGCAAATATTTTCTCCCATCTGTGGCCTAAATTTTCATTTCCCAATAGTAAGATATGAAAAGCAGAATGTTTTGAATATAAAGTCCAAAAAATATACCCATTTTTATATTTAAGGAATATTATATTCAAGTCCACTCTTTTATTAGCAAAAGTGTTCTTATATTAAATCATGTATTTTTCACAGGAAATATAGTTTCATGGTAATAGCATTCAAGTAGGATTCAGAACCAAATTTTTGTTTGCATATGTATAAACTACGACAAAAATCAAGTAATTTATGTTTACTGAGTTTCAGTTTTATCAACATTAAGTTAGGGACATTAATAACTAACATCTGCTTATCTAGGCTTATGATAAGAGTTTTGTGAGTATTATTTTATTTATAAAATAAAATTACATCATATAATTACAAAAATAATTAACATTTTTGTCAGAGAATAAAATTAAAACTTTATTGTGTATAAATCACCTGACCAAATGTAACAGCAAATAGCTGCAAAGTAGTAAATAAGACACTTAGGTTCATGGACCGACAATGTAGCTCCTAGTTACTTTTTAAAGGTTTTTTGGAACTTTAAGAAATGATAATGCATGGAAGTGCTCTGAACTTTCTGAAGTTTTATGTATTTCTCACTTGTTTGGTAACTATGTTTTAGACTTCATCATAATTCCATACCCCTCTAGTTATATTTTAGGTTTTTCGTGTAAGTGCAGCACTTTATTTTTCTTTTTGCTTGATATAACTTCCTGGTTCTTAATAGTGAGTTGTTCACACAATACACAATAAAACTGTACTCAATCTTCTAAAATCCAACCTTTGAGTCAGGAATACTGACTCTTCTGTTTTGTCCTAGAAATTATTAATAATTCATTGATATTTTAATATTGCCATTTTTAAAGAATAAAATTATTAAATCACTTGGTTAAGAATGAACAATGGGTCTTAAATTTCCAATTGTCTGTCACTGACAGACTAACCATAATTCTCTGGCAAGTGTAGAGTGGCATTTGCATCTAGAGCAGTGATTTTTTCAACCGGTGTGTCACGGCATAGTGGTGTACCCGGAGAGGATCTTAGGTGTGCCATGAAAATTTTTAAAGATCATAAATTAAATTATTTTCCAAAGAAGTTCAAAGCACAGTAAGTATATTCTTTTTTTTTCATTCTTTTTTTGGTCAACATCATTTAAGTGTGCCATGGAATTTTAAGCACAGGTTCAAATTTGCCTTGAGATAATAAAGGTTGAAAAACATGGCTCTAGGGAATGCTAAAGCATCTGTACATATTACCTCATACGGGAACTATAAATTAAAATGGATCTTTTCTAAAAGATAAATATATATTTAACATGGTTTTACAGAAAATGAATACTGCATATATTCCAGAAATAGTCTTCTAAAGCTGAATAAATGTGCCATTTTTATGGTATATCAGCTGTTGGGTTCACTGTATTTCTCTGTAATGTATTTTACTTAGTTCTGGCCCATGCCCTTAAAAATACTTTTTCGAATACAAACCTGTAGATATTTCATTACCTTAGAATGAGCTGTATCTATAGCTTTATGATTTGAAGAAAATAAGACCAGATAATCAAGGAGTAGGTAAAATGCAGGATCCTGCTCCGGACACCTGCTAGTGATCAGCTCTCAGTTCTCTTCCCAACTCTGCATTCATGATATCATGTAGGCAGCTTGAGCTTTATTTACTCCAAATTCGGACTGTCTTATTTATTTACTTTTTTATGAACTAGTGTTAAACGTTTACCAGCCATTCCTGGTTAAAGAAAAGTGTTTAAAGAAAATAATGAAATGTAGATGTTTCACTATTTTGTAATCTTTGAATGTTGTCCAATTAATTTCAGATATTCATAGCATCAGGTAAGTATTTTTCAAAAAAATTTACAAGACATTTGTTGATCAGTAATTTCTTGGTCATGATTTATATTATAAATGACGCAAATGAATAATTGAAACAAGGAAGCTAACGATTTTTTCTCTAAATGTATTTTTTATTATTTTGTATTTATTAACATCTATTTTAATATATGTGCATTACTTAAGAAACATGTATTATATTTTACTATCCTTGCTTAAAAATAGAGTTAGTATGTGAATTTGTGTATGGAGGAAAAGAACATGATAGTAACTGGAAAATAAGACAAACTGAAGAAAAATTGAGAAGATTAGATCTCCAGTTATTTTATGTTCAGAATGCTATAACTTATGATCAGGGACTCAACTAGGCCAGTCAGTAATCCTGAGAAAATGGCTCATTAGGGTTCTCCAAAGGGAAATCATTGTACAGTTAGAGAAGCAGGGAAAATATTAGAGCTGTCTAAAATTATAGATTTTTTACTGAAGGAATTGTGATAAACTAAATTCCCAAGTTAAAAGCCAAAAACATAATCAACTGATCAAAGAAGAAAATTTTTCTGGTGGTTGATTGTTTTGCTAAATAAAAATGATAATTATCATCATGATTCCTATAATTTTGATATTCGTATTATTTCTGAAAAAAATCACTAAAGAAATAAGAGGTTTACTCAACAATATTAAAGTGTAATATACTATATTACCCATGATTCTGCCCCAACTTTTAATTTTTAAACTCTAATATCCCAAGATATATCTCTGAGGTGGTGAAATGACATCTACATAGATGATTCATTCTCTGCACACAAAATAATGTACTAATTCTACTTTAAATAAGTAAAATATTAATGTCTGATTCTTAAGTAAAAGCCATATTAAATGGATATTAATAAACAAAGCAAAACTGTTTTTTTAAACAAAAAAAAAATCTCATTACTCTAGTGGGAGAATGTAGACAATAAAACATGTTTTAAAAATATAAATAGTACGTGGTGCTAGCAAAAAAAGGGAGGAGTTGGAAGGATTCAACTTTATTTTTTCATTTTATTTTTATTTTTATTTTTTTAATTGATTTATTTTTATTGTTAAATCATAGCTGTGTACATTAGTGCAATGAAGGGGTACAATGTGTGGGTTTCATATACAATCTGAAATGTTCTCATCAAACTGTTCAACGTAGCCTTCATGGCATTTTCTTTTTTTTTTTGTCTCTTTTGGCCGGGGCTGGGTTTGAACCTGCCACCTCCGGCATATGGGACCGGCGCCCTACTCCTTGAGCCACAGGTGCCGCCCACATGGCATTTTCTTAGTTACTATATGCAGGCATTTGTATTCTGCATTTAGTAAGTTTCACCTGTACCCATTCTAAGATGCACTGTAGATGTGGCCCCACCCATTACCCTCCCTCCACCAAAACCACTCCCCTCCCTTCCCCTTCCTTGGCCCTTTCCCCATAGTCTTGTGCTATAGTTGGGTTATAGCCTTCATGTGAAAGCTATAATTTAGCTACACAGTAGAGCTGAGTACATTGGATACTTTTTCTTCCATTCCTAAGATACATTGCTAAGAAGAATATGTTCCAGCTCCATCCATGTAAACATGAAAATAAAGTCTCCATCTTTTTTTAAGGCTGCATAATATTCCATGGTATACATGTACCACAATTTGCTAGTCCATTCATGGGTCGATGGACACTTGGGCTTCTTCCATGACTTAGCAATTATGAATTGGGCTGCAATAAACATTTTGGTACAGATGTCTTTGTTATATTTGGTCTTCTGGGTATAAACCTAGTAAAGGAATTACAGGATTGAATGGCAGGTCTATCTTTAGGTCTGTAAAGGGGATTTTGTTATGTGGGCCACTCTTACTGGGGTTAGGTGATATCTCAAAGTAGTTTTGATTTGCATTTTTCTTATGATTAAAGATGATGAGCTTTTTTTCATGTGTTTGTAGATCATGCATCTGTCTTCTTTAGAGCAGTTTCTCTTCAATTCCCTTGTCCACCCTGAGATGGGATCATGTGTTCTTTTCTTGCTAATATGTTTGACTTCTCTGTGGATTCTGGTTATTAGACCTTTATCGGAGGAATAACCTGCAAATATTTCTCCCATTCTGAGGGCTATCTGCTTGTTTTACTTACAATGTTCTTGGCTGTGCAGAAGCTTTTTAGTTTGATCAGGTCCCAGTAGTGTATTTTTGATACTGCTTCAATTACCTGGGGAGTCCTCCTCATAAAATATTCACCCAGGCCAATTCCTTCAAGAGTTTTCCCTGCACTTTCTACAAGTATTTTTATAGTTTCATATCTTAAGTTTAAATATTTTATCCAGTGAGAGTCTATCTTAGTTAATGGTGAAAGGTGTGGGTCCAGTTTCAATCTTCTACAGGTCTCCAGCCAGTTTACCCAGCACCATTTGTTAAATAGAAAATCTTTTCCCCACTGAATGTTTTTAATTGGCTTGTCAAAGATCAGATAACGGTAAGTAGCTGGATTTATCTCTTGGTTCTCTATTCTATTCCAGACATCTACTTCTCTGCTTTTGTGCCAGTACCATGCTGTTTTGATCACTATCAATTTATAGTACAGTCTCAGGTCTGGTAGCATGATTCCTCCTGCTTTGTTTTTATTGCGGAGAAATGTTGGGCTATTCGAGGTTTTTTCTGATTCCATATAAAGCGAAGTATTATTTTTTCAAGATCTTTAAAATATGACAATGGAGCTTTAATAAGAATTGCATTAAAATTATATATTGCTTTGGGTAGGATGGACATTTTAACAATGTTGATTCTTCACAGCCCTGAGCATGGTATGTTTTTCCACCTGTTAACATCTTCAGCAATTTCTTTTCTTAAAGTTTCATAGTTCTCTTTGTAGAGATCTTTCACATCCTTTGTTAGGTATACTCCGAAATATTTCATCTTCTTTGGCACTACTGTGAAAGGAATAGAGTCCTTGACTGTTTTTTCAGCTTGGTTATTGTTGGTATATATAAAGGCTACAGATTTATGGGTGTTGATTTTGTAGCCTGAGACATTGCTGTATTCCTTGATCACTTCTAAAAGTTTTGTAGTAGAATCTCTGGTGTTTTCCAGATATACGATCATATCATCTGCGAAGAGTGAAAGTTTGATCTCCTCTGACCCTATGTGGATACCCTTGATCGCCTTTTCTTCCCTAATTGCAATGGCTAAAACTTCCATTACAATGTTAAAGAGCAATGGAGACAATGGGCAACCTTGCCTGGTTCCTGACCTAAGTGGAAATGATTTCAATTTAACTCCATTCAATACGATATTGGCTGTGGGTTTGCTGTAGATAGCCTCTATTCGTTTAAGAAATGTTCCTTCTATACCAATTTTCTTAAGTGTTCTGATCATGAAGGATGCTGGATATTATCAAAAGCTTTTTCTGCATCAATTGAAAGAATAATATGGTCCTTATTTTTTAGTTTGTTTATGTGTTAAATTACATTTATAGATTTAAGTATATTGAACCAGCCTTGAGACCCTGGGATAAATCCCACTTGGTCATGGTGTATAATTTTTTTGATGTGTTGTTGGATTCTGTTTGTTAGGATCTTATTGAGTATTTTAGCATCAATATTCATTAGTGATATTGGTCTATAATTTTCTTTTCTTGTTGGGTCTTTCCCTGGTTTGGGGATCAAGGTGATGTTTGCTTCGTAGAATGTGTTGCATAATATTCCTTCTTTTTCTATATTTTGGAAGAGGTTTAGTAGTATAGGTACTAGTTCTTCTTTAAATGTTTGGTAGAATTCTGACTAAAGCCATCTGGTCCTGGGCTTTTCTTTTTAGGGATATTTTTGTATAGTTGATGCTATTTCAGAACTTGATATCGGCCTGTTCAACATTTCCACTTCATCCTGGCTAAGTCTTGTTAGGTGGTGTACTTCCAGGTATTGGTCGATTTCTTTCAGATTTTCATATTTCTGAGAGTAGGATTTCTCACAGTATTCGTTAAGGATTTTTTAAATTTCTGAGGAGTCTGTTGTTGTTTCATCATTACCATTTCTGATTGAGGAAATTAGAGATTTTACTCTTTTTTTCCTGGTTAGGTTAACCAAAGGTTTATCTATTTTGTTGATCTTTTCAAAAAACCAACTTTTGGATTTATTGATCTGTTGTATAATTCTTTGGTTTTCAATTTCATTTAGTTCTGCTCTGATTTTGGTTATTTCTTTTCTTCTGCTGTATTTGGGGTTGAAGTGTTCTTCCTTCTCCAGTTGCTTGAGATGTCCCATTAAGTTATTAACTTCCTCTCTTTCCATTTTCTTGAGGAAGGCTTGCAGTGCTATCAATTTTCCTCTTAGGACTGCCTTTGCAGTATCCCAGAGGTTCTGGTAATTCGTGTCTTGACTGTTGTTTTGTTTGAAAATTTGGTGATTTCCTCCTTAATCTCGTCTATAACCCATCTATCCTTCAGCATAAGGTTGTTTAGCTTCCATGCTTTTGTATGTGTATGCAGGTTCCTGTTGTTATTGAGTTCAACTTTTATTCCATGATGGTCT
Source organism: Nycticebus coucang (assembly GCF_027406575.1). Lineage (NCBI taxonomy): Eukaryota > Metazoa > Chordata > Mammalia > Primates > Lorisidae > Nycticebus > Nycticebus coucang. The sequence continues at coordinate 41,322,995 of NC_069794.1, read as the reverse complement.
GAGAAAATGCAAGGAATAATTTCTATATTTTTAAATTTGCTGAGGTTAGATTTGTGGCCTAGGATGTGGTTGATTTTGGAGTATGTTCCGTGGGCTGATGAGAAGAATGTGTATTCAGTTCTGTTGGGATGAAATGTTCTGTAGATGTCTGTTAAGTCCAGATGCTGAATGGTTGAGTTTAAATCTAAGATTTCTTTGCTTAGCTTCTTTTTGGAGGATCTATCCAGGACTGTTAAAGGGGTGTTAAAATCTCCAACCACTATGGAAGTGGAGGAAATCGAGTTGCTCATTCCTGTTAGAGTTTCTCTTATGAATTGAGGTGCATTGTTGTTGGGTGCATAAATATTAATAATAGAGATCTCATCATATTGAGTATTACCTTTAACAAATATGAAGTGTCCATCCTTATCCTTAATCATTTTGGTTCGTTTAAAGCCTATTGCATCTGAGAACAGGATTGCAATGCCTGCTTTTTTCTGCTTTCCATTTGTCTGGAATATAGATGACCATCCCTTCACCTTGAGTCTATATTTGTCTTTTAATGTAAGATGTGATTCTTGTATGCAGCAGATATCTGGCTTGAGTTTTTGTATCCAGTCAGCCAATCTGTGCCTCTTTAGAGGACAGTTTAAAACAGTCACATTAATTGAGAATATTGATAAACCTTTTGAGAGTCCAGTGGACATTTTTAATCCTTTTGCGATTGTGGAAGTTGGAATTTGATCAACATTTTCTAGGTGAGTTTACTTATTGTGGTGGAGGATTATGTTGGTCTTTATGGAGGATAGGTCTGAGAATATCCTGGAGAGTTGGTTTAGTTATGGCAAATTTCTTCAACATGTGAATGTCATTGAAGTAGTTAATTTCTCCGTCATAAATGAAACTCAGTTTAGCTGGGTATAGGATCCTGGGTTGAAAGTTATTTTGTTTTAGGAGATTAAAAGTCGATGACCATCTTCTTCTAGCTTGAAAGGTTTCAGCAGAGAGATCTGCAGTTATTCTAATATTCTTCCCATAATAGGTAATGGTTTTCTTTCGTCTGGCAGCTTTCAGAATTTTCTCCTTCATATTAACTTTAGTGAAATTGATTATGATGTGTCTGGGGGATGTCTTGTTCAGGTTGAGTCGTGCTGGAGTTCTGAAACTGCTATCTGGATTTCAGAATCTCTTGGCATGTCTGGAAAGTTCTCTTCATAATCTCATGGAGAAGAGACTCTGTGCCTTGTGAAGCCACTTCATCACTTTCGGGGATCCCTATAAGACGAATACTGATTTTCTTCAAATTATCCCAGAGCTCTCTGAGAGAGTGATCTGTTTTTGCCCTCCATTTCTCATCCTCTTTGAGAGTTTGGGAGTGTTAGAAAATTTTGTCTTCAATGTCAGAAATCCTCTCTTCTGCTTGCTCCATTCTGTTACTGAGGGATTCTACTGTGTTTCTCAGATCTTTGAGGGATGCAACTTCTTGTCTCAATGTGTCAAAATCTTTGGTCATTTGGTCTTTGAACTTGTTGAATTCTTGACATATCTTTGGGTTACTGCTTGGAGTTCTAATTCAATCTTATTTGCTATCCAGATTCTGAATTCGGTTTCTGACATCTCAGCTATTTGTTTGTGCATGGGATCTTGTGCTGTTTCTGCCCCATTGATCCTTGGGGGAGTTGATCTACTCTGATTACTCATATTGCCAGAGTTTTTCTGTTGATTTCACCTCATGATTGTTTTACACCGTTGCCTCTGGCCATCCTCAGAGTTGGGGAGGTGTCTGTCAAAGATTAGATTCCAGCGGGATCACTCTATTGTTGCTTGATCTTTGTATGGAGTGACCCTGTGTAGTTCCTCTGGGGCTGCTCCAGCTAGGGAGTTCTTGTTGTGGGAGCAGCTCTGGAGTGTGACACACCCGGATCCAGCAACAGGGCGGGAGTGGGTGCGCACGGTTCTGGGAGTGCCTGGCTCCCAGTGACTTTGGCACAGAGAGCCCAAGGCTCCAGCAGTCTCTGGCCAGGAGAAGGACTCTGCGCAGAAGCAGGGAGGGCTCCAGAAGGCACATGGCTACCAGTATCCCTGGCCAAATGAGCGGGCCAGTGTGGAGGCTGGGAGGACACAGGAGGGAGGATGCAGGGTTGCATGGCTCCCGCAGTTCCTGGTCAGGGCATGCAGAGGCCCGGTTGTTGCGGGGTCGCAGCACACATCTTATGGAGATCCGGGCAGCACCAAGCCCAGAAATTTGAGGTTGCTATGAGCTGTGACATCACGGCACTCTCCCCAGGGCCGCAAAACTGTTTTTAGAGGAAATGTAGCCAGCTTCGTTGTTTCAATTATTTCTTTGTTTTTCCTGTGTATAACACACCTCCTAAAAATATTTAACACCATTCTGTTTATATAAATTATCATTACTGTCACTTCAAAGATTAAAGTGTAAGCAATAGTGATCAAATTTATTTTAATTTTTCTGATTTAAGCTTATTAGAATATAAAGCTAGAGGTAAAATTTGAATCACTGCAACTGATAATGGCATAACAAATGTGACCCAAAGGGCTTCTATAAATCTGTTCGGTAAGTAAGAGGGAATTCATCTTCCTAAGTTTGATAAAGAAAAAATTTTGTACACCTTCTTTCTCACACTGAACCTACTTGCTTCATACCAGGGGAATGTGAGCAGTTGGCTGAAGCAGACCCTCAAGAAGGTTGTCTCTTTCTTCATTCTCTACTGTGTCTACTATTGTTCTCAGAGAATTCTTGGGTTAATTTACTCGAGGTCAGACAAAAGAAGAGCAGAAGTAATTTCCGTTGTTCATCGCAGTGGAAGCCAACAGCAGTCTGACCACCTACATGTGCATGAGTAGAGCCTAGACCAGAGAAAAGTCAAACCCAAATCACCAGTCCACAGTTCTATGAGTCCAATAAATGCTTAAGGATTTTAATTGCCGATACTGGGTTTGCTACACAATGTGATTGAAGTGGAAGACATTATTCTTAGTAAAGCATCACAAGAATGGAGAAGCATGAATCCTATGTACTCAATTTTGATATGAGGACAATTAATGACAATTAAGGTTATGGGGGGAAAGCAGAAAGAGGGATGGAGGGAGGGGGTGGGGCCTCGGTGTGTGTCACACTTTATGGGGGCAAGACATGATTGCAAGAGGGACTTTACCTAACAATTGCAATCAGTGTAACCTGGCTTATTGTACCCTCAATGAATCCCCAACAATAAAAAAAAAAAAGACTAATAAATATCACACGGATCAAATTATTTGTTTTCTTTCTCTATTATTTTATGTTAGATTTGTTTGAAAAGTAATTTTTTTGGATATGTCTAGGCATTTTTACTTAAACAACAAACTATTTCTTTGTTTTGTACCTTTATAGAATTAATAAATATATTTACAGATAAATTAATTACATAACTACATCTTATTGAATTATTAGTAACACATGATTAAGAGCTTCAGTGATAATTTTTTCTGTTTAAAACATTGTTAGTAAGTTGTTAGTTTTATGTGTACACTATCATGTAAACATAATCATCCTATTACTAAATGAGAGAAATTCAATATAATATATATTTCTTTATTCTTTTATTTATTTTTTTATTAATTTCTTTAGAATGAACTGAGTATTACAAATTCAATATAATGTAAATTAATTTCTTCATTCTTTTATTTATTTATTTTTTATTAATTTCTTTGAGAAATTAGAGATAATTTAGATTATCTCTAATAATCTAAAAGATAATATAGATTACTGGTTGCTTACATATGACAAAAACGAAAGGCAAGTACTTTAAATTATAGGAAAATTAGAGAAGGCTACATTTAAATTCCACTGCCTATTTAGACAAAAACTTCTGACAAATATAATTGAAAAGATGATCTTCAAGCTCATTTAATAAAAATTTAAAGAAGTCACTATCCTCAGAAAATTTAGTTATTGTAGATTAGCTTCATTTTTTTCCCTAGTAGACATAGTTAACCACTGGTGTATCATTGATGTTATATCCCTCTTTGGTTGGCTTCATGCCTTGACACATCCTCTCCAACAGCATCTAGCCATAGGCTTCATAGTTCCTGAACCAGTCCTAACTGAGGTAACCGTTACAATGGATCCTTGCAAATTAGATTAAACTCCACAGATTTAAATTTTAGAGTGAACCACAATCTCCAAGTTTTTAAATCTCCTTCATTGATAAAATGTCCAAAAATGTGGCTTTTCAGGGACAAGCTTAAATATAGCCCTCAGTACAGTGCTCAAGAGAGTTCAGAATTAGACCCAGGGACATAAGCAAATTTATAAATGATGTGTCATTTCATATGTTAGACAAAGGATGAATTAGTCACTTGATGTAAGTGTTCACAATGAGTTGTCATCTGAGATAAAGGGAAGTTAGGTATATTCTCTACTTCTCACCATCACTACCACCAAAGCATAACTTATTTTTGCATGGATTTGTGTAATATCTTTAGATCTATATCTATACTCAAAGGTTATTAGTTATCTGGGGCTGCCACAACAAAGTAGCAAAGACTTGGTGGCTTATACAGCAAATTTATTTCCCTCACAGTTCCGGAGGCTAAAAGTCTAAGATCAAGTTTTCAGCATATTTGATTTCCTCCAAGATCTCTCTCCTTTAGCTTATACATGGGCCTTTTCTGTGGTCCCTTTGTGTACGCCCATGTCCTAATCTCCTCCTCTTATTAAGACTTGAGTCAGATTGGATCAGGACTCACCCTTAGCACCTAATTTCATTTTAATTACCTCTTTAAAGGCCCTGTCTCTAAGGACAGTTGCATTAGGAGGTACCTGTCATCAGAACTTCAACATCTAAATTTATGTTTATATATAAACACACTTGAGGATCTGAAAGATACAATATAACAAATAAAAGTCAGCCATCATAAAGAATAAAGAAAATCTAGAATCTATAGAGAATAAGGTTTATATATTTTAAACTTAAAATAAAAGAAAGAGAAGAAAACCTCTTCCCAGCAATGTTTACCACTTGCAAACTGGATAACACACAAAGATTCAGAGAGAAAATTGCAGTACATCTACCATAAAATAGGTTAATAATTATTCTTCAAAAAAATCTTTTAAAATTAATATAAAGATGAAAGTTCTTGTAGAAAGAATACAATGGAGATGCAATGGAGAAGAAATACAAAAGGAAAATAAATATAGGTTGTCCTGTGAAGAGTGCTCCTGAACCAGCTGTGAACTGCCAGCTTTTAACTATTTGGAGCAATTGATTTATAATTTTGCTGAGTCACACTATTGAATATCTGTCACAGTCACAATATTGAATGCTGAAACTCAGTTACTTTGCTAGTGAGTCTTACAGTTCCTTTGCATCCACACCTTCGCATGACTATAATCCTTCTAAATACTGTAAACATTCTAGCAAATATACAAAAGCTCAGGTTTTATCACTGACATTAATAAGAACTGGATTGTTTATTTGCAACACAGAATTATACCCTGTAAGTTTATTTTCCAAATTGTTCCCTGCCCTAACTATACCCGGAGATTGTGTAATCTAAGCCTTTTAGGACTTGATTTTAGAGAGTTTTTTAGCCTACCTAGGTAGAGGATTTGCATATGAGCCTACTCTAGTAATCTCAGGCCTACCTATTTCTCAGTGATGTGCAGGTATCCCATAGTAAGTTGGGAGTTTGGATGTGTCCTCTGCCCTCTTCTTGTTATATTCACACGGATCACTGACACTACTACCATCATCACTGACATTGGACGAGGCAAGAAGAAAGGCAACCTGCAGTGAGTTCCCATTGCCCAAAATAACCTCCTGCCAGCTGAGGCTTTCCTCCTCTGATGGTACTATCAGCCTCCTCCAGACAACCAGGAGCAAAGCTACAGAAGTTTAAACCTTCATGACCAGATGGAAAAAGGAAGGAGTCAGCTCTTCATCTTTCTATACTGAATGAAATGTTATGGTTGAAAAAATCTACCTGACCAGAGAAGCTGACTTTGACTTATAGACTCTCAGCAGGGTTAGATACAATAGTCAAGGACAGGAAGCTCTGGAGAGTAAGGTTTGTTTATCATCCTACGTAGTGTTGTCATTATCAAATTTTGTATTTGGGGTATATTTTTCATTGTTTATTTTGAATCGTAGATTTTCTGCATTAATACAGGGTTATTTTATGTTTTAGTCTTTATCACAATATTAAATATTTAATATGGTCCTTCTAAATACAGTACAAATATTATAATATTAACACAAGTAAAATTTCATAGAGAACGCATATATTGTTCTAATTTTTATGATACATGACATTTTTAATCAAGAGAAGCAGAATTGTATATGGAAAATTTGAATAATTTTTTGAACAAGTATTTAGGTATTAAATAAACATGTAAGGCAGAAGACACTTTTTTTTTTCTGGATATTATTGCAGGGTTACGAAATCTAAAAGTAAAAGATGATTGATCGAATTCCAGAAAGAATGGTTTAATTCCGAACCAGTCACAGTCTGACTCAGGCAGAAAAATTTATTTTTTTCAACGCACTTTGTGCAAGTTGTTAGTGAACATATTAGTTAATGACCTGAAGGCAAATCCCTGACGATGTGATTTTGTGCTAATTGTGTGGAAAACTATTTCCAGCTTTTAAAAATGCTAGTCTGAGATGCTATAGGGAATTCATCCTCTGTGTTTGAGCTATTCTATTCAACCCTTCTCAAGGGCACTGAATCATACTGAGTGAGTCACATCCTATCTGAAATCAAGGAAAACTCTCCAGAGGCAGCATTAAGGATTAAACACTCTCATTCTGTTTACACTCAGTTGGCATTAAAATGAAAAATAAATTATAAGACAGATTGGATTAATACCTTGGATATTTTAATATCTAATTTTCATAATGTTTTATATTATAATGTTAAAGTTTTGATATAACAATAATGCTCTGGTCTCACTTTCAAGAAATCTCATTTTAAATTTATCTTCTTTAAAATGTTTTTCTTGACTAACAGTTGAATGAAAAAATACTAGACATATATTTATATTTTCATTCAATTATTAGTCAAGAAATATATTTTAAAGAAGTTAAAATATTTTAAAGAAGACCAGTGCTTTAACAGCCTCAGGCTAAAAAATATTAAATTAAGGTATGGTAAAGCATGAAGCTGTACAATATAATTATGTAAATTTAAAATGCTTGCAGAATATCTGCTACTGGCTCTAATATAAGGGTTTAAAAATACTAACTCTTTCAATTGTAGCAGACTTGGAAATGAATTTATTAAATTTAGCCATGATTTTTAAATTAATTAAATATAAATGTAAATATTCAAACAAAATGAAAAAGTATAAAGTTATAAGTTAAGATTTCTTGTATTTTTAACTTTTCTTGCTTTTTGCTGCATTTTTCACATCAGACTAATTCCTGTTCTCTCCTCACCCTGTCCTCCCCAAAGCTCATGGCACTTTCTCCGGTGTACATACTTCATGTCTTTCAATGCATCTAAATCATGCTGATTTGGTTATAAATGTATATTTAAAAATATATATATAGATTACTTTGAAGTATGTTTTCCTTTTCCTAAGCAGAATTGTCTTATCAATTGTTTTGTTTTTATTTTTTAATTCAACATAGATTTTTTAGATGTTCCTATAGTAAATACATCTAATTATATTAGATGGCATGCCATGTATCATATACACATATACACAGAGATAAGTGTGTATGTGTGTTCATGTGCATATATGTGTACACACATAAATGTTACATTTATAATCTCACCCTCTGGTACTGTACTTGAAGATTGCCTACACTTCTTTGCTGCTAAAAGTTACAGTATTATAATGAATGTATTAATCAATATCTTTGTAAGGATTTTTTTTTTTTGTAGAGACAGAGTCTCACTGTACCGCCCTCGGGTAGAGTGCCGTGGCGTCACACGGCTCACAGCAACCTCTAACTCTTGGGCTTCCGCGATTCTCCTGCCTCAGCCTCCCAAGCAGCTGGGACTACAGGCGCCCGCCACAACGCCCGGCTATTTTTTTGTTGCAATTTGGCCGGGGCTGGGTTTGAACCCGCCACCCTCAGCATATGGGGCTGGCGCCCCACTTGCTGAGCCACAGGCGCTGCCCCAAGGATTTTTTTTTTTTTTTTGTATTTATACGTTCATATGAGAATGCCTGTTGGACATACAATATTTGCATTGCATTGGTGTTTTTACCAGCTATTAGCAAATATCTCTAGAATGTTTGAACAAGTTTGCCTTCCCACATGTAAAATTGAAGTTTTCAATTTCCCTATATTCTTACAATTGATAGCACACTATCTGTACATTTTTGCCAACCTGATACTTGCAAGAGGGCATGTTAAAAATGGAACCACTATAAGATCCAGTAATCCGATTGCTCAGTATATGTCAAAAAGAAAGGAAATCAGTACAGTGAAGAGGTATCTGCATTCCCATGTTTATTGTGGCACTATTCCAATAGCCAAGATATGGGATCAACTTAAGTATGTCTCAGTGGATGAATAAATAAAGAAAATGTGGTATACATTCACAAAATGGAATCTTAAGCCATAAAAAGAATGATTCTGTCTTTTGCAACAACATGGATTGGAACTGAAGTGCATTATGTTAAATGAAATAGTTCAGGCACTGAAAGAAATTTTACATATTCTGATACTTATTTTGGAGATAATAATAATAATAATAATAAATTAACTCATGGAGATAGAGAATAGAGTCATGATTACCAGAGACTGGGAGGGTAGTGGGTGGTGGGAGAGAGAAAGTGGGGATGGTTAGTGGGCATAAATCTACATTTTACATTGAGACAGCATATATGACCTAGTGTTTAGTAGTACAATAGGGGGACTATGCTTAACAATAATTTATTGTGCATTTCAAAAATAACCAAAAAACAAAATTCAAATGTTTCTAACATTAAGAAATGATAATTGCTTGGGGTGATGAATATTCCAATTACACTGACTTGATCATTACACATGGTGTACCTGTATGAAAACATCAAATGCATTCCATGCAACTATGTACCCACAATACTTAATTTAGAAAATTAAAAATAAGTAAACAAAGAAAAAAAACAAAAAAAAAATGATGACTATTTGAGGTGATGGATATGTTAATTGACTTTAATTATTTCACATTGTATTCGTAAATGATAAAATCATTTTTTACCCCATAGAGATAGACAGCTATAATTTGTTAATTTATAACTAAAAATATAGAAACCATAAAAATTAGAAATGAAGTTTGTATGAAAATAATAGGGCTTAATATATATATATTTATTTTTTATTTTATTTTTTTTTTATTGTTGGGGATTCATTGGGGGTACAATAAGCCAGGTTACACTGATTGTAATTGTTAGGTAAAGTCCCTCTTGCAATCATGTCTTGCCCCCATAAAGTGTGACACACACCAAGGCTTCCCCCCCATAACCTTAATTGTCATTAATTGTCCTCATATCAAGATTGAGTACATAGGATTCATGCTTCTCCATTCTTGTGATGCTTTACTAAGAATAATGTCTTCCACTTCCATCCAAGTTAATACGAAGGATGTAAAGTCTCCATTTTTTTTAATGGCTGAATAGTATTCCATGGTATACATATACCACAGCTTGTTAATCCATTCCTGGCTTGGTGGGCATTTAGGCTGTTTCCACATTTTGGTGATTGTAAATTGAGCTGCAATAAACAGTCTAGTACAAGTGTCCTTATGATAAAAGGATTTTTTTCCTTCTGGGTAGATGCCCAGTAACGGGATTGCAGGATCAAATGGGAGGTCTAGGTTGAGTGCTTTGAGATTTCTCCATACTTCCTTCCAGAAAGGTTGTACTAGTTTGCAGTCCCACCAGCAGTGTAAAAGTGTTCCCTTCTGTCCACATCCACACCAGCATCTGCAGTTTTGAGATTTTGAGATGTGGGCCATTCTCATTGGGGTTAGATGATATCTCAGGGTTGTTTTGATTTGCATTTCTCTAATATATAGAGATGATGAACATTTTTTCATGTGTTTGTTAGCCATTCATCTGTCATCTTTAGAGAAAGTTCTATTCATGTCTCTTGCCCATTGATATATAGGATTGTTGGCTTTTTTCATGTGGATTAATTTGAGTTCTCTATAGATCCTAGTTATCAAGCTTAATATATTTTTAAAAATTACATTGCAATGTAACTGTTAAGTTGTTCACACTGATAATTTCATGCTGGATTCCAAATAAAGGGTTTATCTTCCTGAAAGAGTACAGAAGAATAGCTATAAGTGAGTACATAAAACATAAATTTAGGTTTGACTTTGGTTTCTCCTGCCCCCCAGTGCATCTTAAAAGCCTTCTAATGCGGGTGGCACCTGTGGCTCAGTCGGTAAGGTGCCGGCCCCATATACTGAGGGTGGCGGGTTCAAACCCGGCCCTGGCTGAACTGCAAGCAAAAAATAGCCAGGTGTTGTGGTGGGTGCCTGTAGTCCCAGCTACTCGGGAGGCTGAGGCAGGAGAATCGCTTAAGCCCAGGAGTTGGAGGTTGCTGTGAGCTGTGTGATGCCATGGCACTCTACTGAGTGCGATAAAGTGAGACTCTGTCTCCACAAAACAAACAAACAAACAAAAAAAGCCTTCTAATGCAAGTGCTGGGCTCCCTCTCCAGCAATTTGGTATCCAGCTTAGTAGGGACTCTTTGTTTAACTACAGAGCAATGGACAAAGGAGACCAAGAAACTGCCACTACTCTGGTTTTCGAAAGTTTTTTTAGCTTGTAAAATGATTTGTGGAATACAGAAATGTAGAATTACTAAATGCTGCTCAAACAAGTGTAATCTATCTACTCTTTAGTTGTTATCTCTTGTTTGTATAATATAGTTTATTTCTGTGTTAACATGTTGATAATATTTAATTTCACATTTCTTGAATAAATTTCACTTTATCATAAGCCAATTGGTTTTACTTTCCTATTAAATTCAGGGATTTGTTGCCTTAAGATATTCTGAATCTGTGTGAATATATGATATTAGCCTATAAAACAAAAATAGAATAAACAGCATCCTAATTGGAAAAGAAGGCAAATTGTAACTGTAGATGGCATGACCTCAAATAGATAAAAGCCCTAAAGACTCCACCAAAAAATGTTACAGCTAATGAACAAATTCAGAAGGTACAGAAGGCAAAATCAACATACAAAAATAAATAGTGTTTCTATACATTAACAGTGAATTATCTGGAAAATAAATCCAGAAAACAAATGCATTTTCAAAAGCAACAAAAATATAATGTACTTAGGAATATATTTAAACAAGAAGGTAAAATATTTATACACTGACAACCATAAAACATAGATGAAAGAAATTGAAGACACAAATAAATGGAAACATACCCTGTATTCTGTGTCAATGGACTGAAGGAATTAACATTACCAAAATGTCCATGTTACCCAAAACGGTCAATATATTCATTGCAAACCTTAGCAAAATTTAGTTACAATTTTCACGGAAATAGAAAAGGTAATTAGAAAATTTGTATAGAATCGCAAAATACCTCATTTAGCCAAAACTATATTGTGCAAAAAGAACAAAGCTTGGAGTCTCACAGTATTTGCCTTCAAAATATACTGCGAAGCTATAGTAACCAAACAGCATGATGCTGGCAGAAAAACAACACACAGAATAAAATCCCATAATTAAATCCATGCATTTATGGAGTCAACCAATTTTCAGCAGTTGCCAGAACACATAATGGGACAGAAAAGCCTCTTCTATGTTTGCTACTGGAATGACTGGATATCCATATGCGGAAGAACAAAATTAGAACCTTATCTCATATCACATGCAAAAATAAACTGAAAATGAATTAAAGATTTAAATGCAAGACTGGAAACTATAAAACCACTAGAAGAAAATATAAGGGAAAATCCCCTTGACATTGGCCTACACAATAATTTTTTGGATAAGACCTAAAAAATACAAACAACAAAAATAAAAATTGGCAAAGTGGATTACATCAAACTGAAAAGACTCGGCACGGCCAATGAAAATGCTAACAGAGTGAAGAACCAACGCACAAAATGGCAGAAAATATTTACAAATCATACTTCAGATAAGGGGTTAATATTCAAAATACATAAGGAACTCAACAGCAATAAAGCAAATAATACTATGAAAATAGGAACAAAAATCTTGAATAGACATTTATGAAAAAAAGACATAAAAATGGCCAACAGTTTTATGAAAAAAAGTGTAGTTATCACTAATCATTAGGAAAAATTCAAATTAAAGCTACAATGAACTATTGCATCACACTTACTAGAATTGTTGTTATCAAAATGACTAAAGTTAACCAGCATTGGCAAATAGGTGGAACAAAGGTAATTCGTACACACTCTTGATTTAAATTAGTACAGTCATTATGCTAAAAGTATGAAATTTCTCAAAAAATGAAAATTAGAATTACTGTGTGATCCATTTCTCACTACCATGTATACATCTAAAGAAAATGAAATAAATATGTTGAGGAGATTTCTGCATCCCCATTTTATAACAGCATTATAAATAGCCAAAATATGCAGTCAACCTACCCCTCCATCAATGAAAGAATATAGATGCAGAAAACATGGTAAGGATGCCCAGTAGAATATATCCACAAAAAGAAGGAAATTTTATTATTTGCAACAACAAGAATGAACCTGGATGACATTATGATAAGTGAAATGAGTAGGCAAAGAAAAACAAATACTATAGGATTTCACTTACCTAGGAAATCTAAAAAGATTGACCTCAGTGAAGTAGAAAATAGACATGTGGTTACCAGGGGCTGTGTCAGTGCTGGGGAAGGAACTGAGGAAATGTTGGGTAAATGTTACAAAATTTCTGTTAGACAGAAGTGATAAGTTTAAGAGATAAGTTATACAACATGGTAACTATGGTTAATAGCAACAGGTTGCATTCTTGGAAAATGCAAAAGAGTCTATTTTAAGTTCTCTCATGATAAAAATGATGACTATGTGAGGTAATGCTTCCATGAATTACATTCATTTCACCATTCCACAATGTATCCATATAACAAAGCATCATGTTACACTATAAATATGTACAATTTTGTATTTGTGAATTAAAATAATAATTTTTTTAATAAAAGAAAGCATGGTGAACTGACCCATTAATGGTTAGGGGACTGAAACCGTCATGTTTTTGTCTGTTTTGCTTTACTTTTATCAGAGGGCCAAGTATGGAAGTATTTTTCTTTAACATTTTGATTCATATAATGGTTATTTTTTCTTTCAAGCATTCTATTCCTTCTGATAATTTTAGCTTTTTATCAACTTCTATTTTAATATGTTTTAAAGTTTATAAACATAAAATAGAGAATATCAAATAGTTATTTTAAAAATCTCTACAGTTGCTTGTACCACAAAGCACTTGGATAGTACTATAATTTTCCTTTCACTGCTTTACTTTAAAAAAAAAAGCAGTCTTTGAAAGTTACCGTAATATTGAAAATAAACAATTTTACTTATTTTCCTTAAATAATAGAAGTAAACAGAGGTGAATTTTGCAATCTCAGCAAGGATAGATAACAAACTTTTTGACATATAAAGACAATTTCAAATACAAATTGGGGGAGACCAAGTGAGACGCCAAAGTAATGTGAAATTGTATGGTATTAGTGGCATCATTAATAATCGGCTCTTGAATTAGAAGCACAAAGTCAACTTGTATACTTATAAAGTTCATTAAAATAAAAGTAACTATAGTATAAAGATAAGTGAAGGCTATAACTTAGGACATACAATGGTAGTTGTATGTTTTCACATTTGGTGCAAGTTGATAGCAGAATTGTTCTTCATAAAAATGCACACCAAGGGGCGGTGCCTGTGGCTCAAAGGGATAGGGCACTGGCCCCATATGCTGGAAGTGGTGGGTTCAAACTCAGCCCTGGCCAAAGACTGCAAAAAAAAAAAAAGAAAAATGCACACCAATTTTATCCTAGTGCATGTAGGATAATATTTAGAAATAAACTTATCCTACATCAAACACACAAAGTAAATTCAGTGTGAGTTTAAAATGACATGCTTTTCTTCCAGAGGCTTAAGACGCTTGGACCCCCCTGGGTTACTCACAGAGTTAGTTTTTTTTGGAATTGTAAAAATTCCTTAGCCTTTTCTCTGAAGCAGTACACCCCATGAAGCCTGAGATCCAAGGGCATGCTGCCCTTCCTCAGAGATACAGGCCCACGGTGTATAGTCTGTTTCTTGACTTAATAATTACAAACCTACAGCAAAGCTGCTGCTTGTTCGCGTCTCGGTTCACGCAACAGTGCACGTTGGAGTATCAAGATTAGAGGAAGGGCTCGGCTAGAGGAAGGGCTGAGCACAGTGAGTCATGCCTGGAATCCCAGCTCTATAGGAGTCCAAGCAGGTGGATCGTCTGAGCTCATGGGTTCAAGACCAGTCTGATCAAGAGTTAGACCTGGTCTCTACTAAAAATAGAAAAACTACCTAGGTATTATGACGTGTGCCTGTAGTCCCAGTTACTATGGATGCTGAAGCAAAAGGATTGCTTGAGCCCAGGAAACTGAGATTACTGTCAGCTATGATGTCATGGACTCTATACAGGGCGACAGTGAGACTCTGTCTCAAAAAAACAAAACAAAAAAAAGAAAGAAAGAAAAAGAAAAAAATTGAAGAAGATGAGGGAGAAGTGGGGGGGGGATTTATTGAGTCAATTATGTTATTTTGTAAATGGTTATGTAGAGATTTTGGCCTAAGGATTTCTTGAATAAACTCAGTAAATGTCACTTGTGTATTTCATAACCGCTAGATTTCATATTTGATGTGAATTACGAGACTGGTTTTGAGAAAACACCATCTTGTTGACAAGTGGCAGTGGGCAGTGCGGTCTATGAATAGAAGAAGACATCCCAGAGCTTTTAGCCTCTGTATTTTGGAATTGGAATCATCAAGGAAAACACAACACAGTTAAGCACTGGACAGAATAAAGCTTTATTCACATAAAGAGACAAAGTGAGATCAGCTTTAGTGGTAGGCATCATCTGGGCTTCTTTCCCAGCAGCAGCTGCCAGCCATTGGTGGGCACACACGCCTCCTGTGTGGTAGTAGAAAGACACCATCCTCTCCCCACGGTAAACGGACAAAGCAGTGAAGTTGGCCTGTGTCCTGTGATGCCCCTGTGTAAGTAGAACAAAGCAGTTCACATCGCGTCTGAAATGGGAAAAGGTATTTCCATACAAGGTAGCAAGTTCAGCACAGGCTATCAGAACATTTTATCTTTCGGTCAGGATATGTTTCAGGCTTAATTCACATATTTATGTGACCAAAAAGGGAGTCAAAACACTATGTGCATCTTAACAATTTAATCCTTAAAGGTAAATGTTATGAATGCAGCCTATGTTATAAAAAAACAGAAAATTACGAGTGCACACTTTAATAAAAACTTTTCACACATTACGTGGAAGGAAGTCTGTAGTTATAGTACATGAAAAGATATAGAATACAATCTAAGTATACATTCTATCTAAAAAGAACTAACGTAAAAAATGACAAATGATGGAAAAAATGGTGAAGATAATGATATTAACTATAGAGAATGTGACAAAATGAAATATATACAATAATGGAATTGTAGAGATAGAAGTTATTTCATGTCTATATACAAAATACTATGTAGCTCCCATTTTATAAATAAATATATAATCCCCAGTGAACTTTCCTTCAATAATATAGCTAGAATTACAAAGTATACTTTTTAACTAACAAACAATAATTGTATATCTTTATGTAGCACAATATGTTTTGATGTGTATCCATTATAGAAAGATGAAATCAGGCTAATTAGCATATGCTTCACCTTACCTACACTGTTGATTTTTATTTTACAGGGCTTTTACTTCTAGACCCCAGGGTTAAGAGAGACTTTTCATGTCTACCTCATAGATTAGTATTGTTATTGATTTTGTATGTTCCATTAGCTCTCTTGGATAGAATACGGTAGAGAAACAGAAAGCAGATCTCTGGGGAGGAACAGCAGAAAGAGGGGTAGATAAAAATAGGCTCCTGTTAAGTCCAACTATATTCTTTTATCTGGTATCTTTGCCAAACCCACTTATCTATTGTTTTTTTTTTTTGAGCCTTAGCTGCCTGAGGCTTGAAAGTCACTTCTCTGAGGTTCCATATCCCTCAGCCCAGCAGGGGGAAAAAAAAAAAAAAGGAAATCTTCCATTCCCTGGAAGCTGTTTGGCCTCAAAGTGTCATATGCTAAGTCACTTGTCATTGCTGCCAATCTACTCTTTTGTGTACGGTGTTACAACTCAACAAAAATAAGTGTTCATTTTCTATTTTTTGGCATGTTTTTGGAATTTATACTCAGTAGGCTAATTTAAAGTATGTGAATCACCTTAAAGACCTTGAAGTTGACACATACACTGTAAAAATAGAAACTGCATAACATTACAAGAAGACTGTTAAAGAATACCTTAGGTAGCTGGTATTCTTTGGAGGGTACATATCAGTGACCAGGTTGGCCCAGAAAACATACAGGGGTCATGCTTAAGACCTACAACAAATTAAACTGGATTATAATTCAAGCAGATATATTTCTTCAAGTAAAACAACATTATATTATTTTGCATCTAATAACAAATATGAACTTTGTTATGTTGCTGTGTTGAATGTTTTCTGCTTCTTTTTATTAGGTTTGTATACCATCTTTCCACAAGTTGTATTCAGTTTAGTAAAGTTTTCTTTTAAATGTTATTATAATAATTTATTCATCAAGGAATTAAAATATAATGCCAAATTCTCTATTTTGCTTTTATTTAAAAGTAAAGGAGATCAATATGGTGGCTACATAACTACATAGCATATTTTTTAATCTAATTTCTTGCTGATTATCAAGTTTCTCTCTATCAAGTTTCTCTGGAGAAAATGTAGTTTTAACATATATCAAGACATGTTGCATGGTTTATAAGTCTGTCAGGAAACTACTATTTATATATTCAACTAGAAATTATATTTTAGGTGTCTATAATTTTATATCTGATCACTGCTGAACACTATTAGTAAATGAAAATTAACTATGAACTTCCCAATAGACTTCCTTTTGACATTTAATATAGTACTGGCCTTTTAAATTCGCTTCTAAAATAAATCACATCTAATAAAATAATTAAAACATTTAAAATACAGCCGTGCACTAAATAGGAAAATGCAATATATTTTGCACTTTTCAGTCAGAATAAATGCCATTCAGGTTTTCTTATTTTAAAAATTCCCATTTGGGGGTATTGATCATAAGGGGAATATTTTAGCTAACACTATTCATATAGCTACCATCCTTGTATGTGAAATGGTCTTATGTTCTGTCTTAATGGCCTTTCACAGACTCTATTTTTACTCTGAAGAAAGTATATGGAAAATGAATATAATTATCTCTTCAGAAACATAGAGACAGAACCCTTCATATTGTACACACATGTCTTTAGGTTGCCCTGGCT
The DNA here is from genome assembly GCF_027406575.1 of Nycticebus coucang. Lineage (NCBI taxonomy): Eukaryota > Metazoa > Chordata > Mammalia > Primates > Lorisidae > Nycticebus > Nycticebus coucang. Next base: position 41,305,496 of record NC_069794.1, on the reverse strand, counting down.
TTAGATAATGTTTTCCTATATTTGTACAATATGGTTATTCTCACTTATGGTCTTCCTATGGCTGGAGGAAGAAGAGCATTACTTAGAGAGCGAGAAAATCCTGCCTAGAGAGTGTGAGCAGCATCTTCCTTACTTGCGCGCCGACTCTCAGTACTGGAGGGGATAGTAGAACATAGCAGTGATGGGTTCATTACTTTATGACTCATCTTTACTTTCAAATATCAGCATGTCTGTAATGTTCCTAAAAACTAAAACTACAGGCATAAAATCAATTTTTACCATGTTATTTTCTCGTATTTAAATTAGTAAAGAAGGATGGACATGGTGGCTAATGCCTATAATCCTAGCACTCTGGGAGGCCAAAGTGGGAGGGTTCTTGAGCTCAGGAGTTCAAATTGACCCTGAGCAAGAGGGTGACCTCATCTTTATTATAAATAGGAAAACTAGCTGAGTATTTTGGTGGGCGCCTGTAGTCCCAGCTACGTGGAAGGCTGAGGCAGGAGGATCTCTTGAGCCCAGGAGTTGCAGGTTGTTGTGAGCTATAATGACACCATGGCACTCTACTCAGGGTGACAGAGTGAGATGTTGTCTAAAAAAAAAAATTAATTAATAAGGAATTACATATAGTAATGATTGAAATAGGGCTTGATGGTTGATGATGCCATCTTTTTTACTTTCAGAGTGTTAGAACCACCTTTACCACCTGGGATATATTTTTTAGTATATAAAGAGAGACAAACTTTCCTTTGTCTGTTTGAATCAGTGCACAAACCATCCCACTTTCCTTTGCTCATTCCTGAAATGCAACATAAGTATACATACATATATACTCCCACTCCCAGTAAAGCAGCCAAATGTACCAGGCAACAGATGGAAAACCAAGAGCCCATGTGTTCACATTCCTGCTATGCCAGTAAATTGCTGGGTGATGTTGGGAAAGCTATATATCTTCAGCTGATTACCTTCTCTCTAAAAGAACTGAGTCACAGGGCCTGAATATTAGCTCTCTGAGGCCAAGTAATGAATTTGTCCTGTCATCATTCTTAATATGGAAAATGTATTCAAATAATAAAGAGCTGGAATTGGTCTTATTATTATTGCATAATCTCACTAGGTCTCCCCTGCTGTTCTGAAGTCTATAACCAAATGTTTTGCAATACCAATTAAAAAAAAGAACTTTCTCTACTACTACCACAGTAAGAATTATTAAAAAGAAAGATGAATTATCTAATACAGCAGCAAGAGCAAAAAAAAAAGAAAAACCAAAAAGATACATCTAGCTTTGCCAGGGAAGATATAAAAATAGACACTAAACACATGAAATAATTCTTAATATTATTGGCCATTAAATGGAAGTCAAAATTACAACAAGATCCCATTTTATAACCACTAGGACTGCTAAAATGAAAAAGACAAAATAACAAGAATTGGTAAGAATGTGTGAAATTGGAACCCTCATACTTTGCTGATGGGATTGTAAAATCGGGCAGCTACTCTGGAAAACGGTATGAATGTTCTTCAAATTTCAACATAGAAATAGTAGAAATTTTACTACTAGTTATATAAGCAAGAGCATTGAAAACATATGTCTACCCAAATACACATACACAAATGTTCACAGCAGCAACATTTATAATAATTACAAAATGGACATAACCCACCATAAATCAAGTAACACAGGAATAAACAAAATTTGATACATTCATATAATAGCATATTATTTGGCCATAGAAATAAATGAATCAAGTACTGAAATTTGCTATAGTATGGAAGAACCTTAAAAACATTATGTTAAAGAAGCCAGTCACAAGATAACACATATTACATGATGCCATTTGTACAAAATGTTTGGAATAGGCAAATCATAGGACAAAGTGATTCCTCATCAGTAGACCTGGCTCAGTGTTACCCAGAGTCATTTCTGTTGTCTATCTTCACAGACTTTAATAATTGAATGATAGGAAGGTATCCTATCTAGTGAAACAAGAATGTAGTGATAACATAAGATTGTAAGGTTGAATTCAGTAGGGAAACAACTTTGTATACAACTTTGACCTTGCCCTGGTGAGAGCACACACCTGGCCCTTCACTACATAAAGATCCATGTAAAATGTAATTCAAAATTGCTAGTGGGAGGAAAGGATCATTTATCTGCTAGTATTCATTGTTCATTGACTGAAGATTAACCTAGTGCATGCTACTAGCTTCTCACGTGTTCAGTTAATGCAAACAAAAGCAACTAGCAATTCTCACAGAATCCCAGGTTGAGGCCGTAGAAAGCAAGAGATACAGGCTGTGGTTAGGTGCTATCCCAATATACTTCCTGGTAATGTCATGGAACAGTGGACAAAGACAAGATGTCTTGAGAGAATCTGTATAAACTAAAGGGATTCTATGCCTTTGTTCCCAAATATGTCCAATGGTGTGTTAAAGTTGTTTGTATCAGCTTTTTGGATCTATTACTATATGAGTTCAGTAACACGCTGTTAGTACCTTGAAATTGGCAATGGTTGAGATACTTACACAATGAAAATGGGCAAATACTACAAATTAGCTTTTATTTGATTAACCATTTATCAGTATGTCTCCTAGCCATAAGCTCTCTGAATTTTTACTAACTATACCCTTGGGAATCAACGTGTTTACTGATGCATAGAAATAATAATAATAAAAAAACCTCTGTCCCTTTTCTTTGTCTTAATGGAACAAAAGTTTGAGGAATATGATAGGAAGGAGACTACTGACGTGTATGTAATGCCAGCAGAGAATTTGCTTCATCATAAATGCATGGTTTTATATATCTCGGTCACATTTTTGGTCATTGCTACTCTGAAGTTAAGATTATATGACACTAAATAAATTATATAGCTAGAATATCAAATACATACAAACCACTGTGTTAGATCCTTTACATAAGCTTCTTTAGTTTGTTTGTGGGCTTTAGGATAACCCTATGAGTTAATTTTTGTTAGTTTCATTTTACCGGTAAACTAGAAATCAGAGAGTTTCAGCAAGATGGTTCAAGGTAAAAGTCACTGGTTTTTCTACTACAGCACAGAAGCGATCTCTATGATATATTATTATCAAGTATAAGGTAGAATTATATTAAATGAATTGCTTTTTCATCTTTTGATAGATGATTGTATAGTTGTCTCTTTTTTTCTCTGTTATGTGGTGAAGCCCATTGAAAGTTCACTGGTATCAATTACACTGACACATATAAATTATATTTTGGCCCACAAAATAAATTTTTAGGACAGTAAGGTGGATACTTAACATTGTCCTCTTTCCTCATAAAGAGCAATGCATAATTTTGTGTTGCTCTTACTCTATCATTGCCCAGGATATTCTATTTTTACAGGCAGAACATTGATTGGTGCATGTTACCCTTGGGCAGAAATGATATTGCATTAAATTCGTATTAATATTCCTTGCTGCTCTTCAGCTTTTCTGTTTTCAAGTTTGTTGAGCCAATTGTATGTGTGTGTGGATGCATGGTTTTATTTCTTGCTCTATCCTAGCCATTTACTCTCTATTATCTTTCTTCATATTAATATTATGCGAAGCACTGAACTACAATGCTAGTATCAAAGGTCAAGGACCAGGGCGCCTAAGACAATTCGACTCTCTAAATCAGAGGAAATATGTCTTGCAATATACTTTACCAGTAGAGCTGTAAGATGAACAGTTTCATTGGTTGCAATCTTATAGATTTACCTTTAGTTTATGAAGTAAAAAATGTAGGGATTTAATGAACAAAATAGTATTCCCACGGGGTAATGGCCAACTAAACAACTAATTTAATCCAGGAAAAGACTGAAATTGAATGAGAAAGGGGAGTAGAGGAAGTCAAAGGTTTTGAAAACCTTTAAAAACATTTTTTGTTTTTTTCTTGTTAGGGTAGAGAGGAAATTTCAAAGATTACACTATGGGGGGTTAATTTTGGACCAAATCAGTATACATAAAAGGCAATGGATTTTGTGGCCAAGTTTTCTGAGAAGAGCCTGAAGGTCTTGATGTGGCAGGGATAATACCGAAGCAAGTCTATTGCTGTGTAATTGGGAAAGGTGATTTTATTCCACTAAGGCTCATCTAAGGAAAAGAAAATATAGGCGGATTCTGTGAAATTGGTTAGTAGAATACTTTTTGCTACCTCTGCTTTTATATTTCCTAGCCATGAGACTTCACAATGAAAACAAGCATAAACAAAAAGTCAGCGTGTCCTAGTGGGTTACCTTGGGCATATATAGAGTTTAAGGCATTGATCAGCAGTGGTGTGGGGCTTGGTCTGCAAGCCTTGGTCTTAACATCTCTTTTTTCTGTATCTTCTTTGAACAGCATTTACAGCCAAGGAAGAGTGAAAGCATGACCTCTTAAATTTTGTGGCCTTCCCAAGAACACCTGTAGTCGTTCACACATCCCATGTTTTCAAACTGGCTGCGATATTCATTTGGATTACCACTATGGATTTCAGAAACTCACAGTCTATGGGTAAATCAGCATCACAGTGGGATGTTTAAACAATATGGAACAGAGATTTTATATCATGAGATTTTCCCATACCACTAAGCTAAGATAGAAAGGAAAATAAAAAATCATTGTAATTATTATAAACCTAAAGGCGAAGGGATCATTTAAAAATACCAATCTCATAACACTTTGTCAGTTGAACTTAAGATTGTACAGAGACATAGTGAAGAATGAATGAGTTTAAAAAGCAGTTTTTCATTTCTTAGTGAGAACTGGAGCTCTGCTGAGAATGTTCGAAAAGCAAAGCAGCCATGTTGATTCAGCTAGAGACGAAAAGAGATTTGCTCAGAAAAAAAGAGTGAAATTCTTAAATAGAAATCTACAAAAAAGGAAGCAAGAAAGATAATGTGCCCATACATAAGTATTTTAAAAGCCAGAACTAGAAAAGTTAAAGCTTCTTCCTTTTTTTGCTTAGAATTCAAGGAGATCTCATATAGCAAGAGAGAGTCAAGATGTTAGCAAACTACAATAAAAATAAAACTTGGAGGCTTTCCATAGGAAGGCTGGAAGGCATAAAACTATATAGAATTCTATACTCTAGCAGTGCTTTTTGTTTATTGGAATGATTATATTAGTTTATCAGGTAAGATTTGGACACATTTTAGAAAAAAACTTTGAGAATATCCATATGAAATTCAAGAACTTGTTCATTTGCTTGATTAAATAAAAATATAAGTGGAAAATCAGGCAATTTATGTTATATAAGAGAACACCAGACTGTACATATCACTTTTTGGAAGGTGATAAAATTAAGCAAACAAAGAAACAATAAATTATATCCATCTTTTTAGAATTTTGAATGGGTAATTGATTATTTTCTTAATGAAATTATTCTATTTAGGAAGTCAAAGCTTGTTTTGAAAAACTTTTTGTTTGTTTTTACACACATCATTCAAAAATGCATCTCTCACTTCAAGAGATCCATAGACAGAATTAGGAAGAATACATCAGCAAAATGAACATATGGACCCAAATCAGAGTGAAAATTAGTTGAAAGATGATTCCTTAATAGCAAATAATGCTTTTCCTGCATCAGGTAGAGAAGGAATGAACCCTAAGTTAAAAATAAATTACCTTTTTCTTTTTTGGCCCTGTTCTATTTGAAAGGTACAGGAGATTAATCGAAAGTAATGAAACACACAAAGTATCAGTCCACAGGTGTATAAACTTGCTTATGAGTGCCATAGCAAAGCAAGAAAACTCAGAGACTCAAACAACAGAAATCTATTGCCTCGCAATTCTGGAGCCTGGAAGTCAAAAATTAAAGTGTCAGCAGCATTAGCATCTTCTGATGGTTGTTTCTGATGGTTGTGAGGTAGAATAGGTTTCATGACTTTCTTCAAGCTTCTGGTAATCTCCAGTGTTCCTTGACTAGGAGATGACATCCTCCCTATTCATCATCTTCCCTCCAGGTATGTCTATGTCTCAGTGGAATTACTCTAATTAGAAAGTGAGAGCTTATTTTGAAAGAACTGAATTTTTTTTACACTCAGCATTTGAAATTATTCATTTTCATGAACAACTTAAAGTTGGCTTAATTCATCTTTTGAGGTGTTATTCTTAGAAAGAAAACTGCAGAAGTACCTTTTTATGAAGTCCCAAGTCATATTGAATTAGATTATATATTAATAAATACATGTATTCTAAGATATATATATACATATGCATAGAATAAAAAGATATATGCGACACTAAATAAAAGTAAATTATACAGTTAGAATACCCAAATACATACAAACCACTGTGTTAGATCCTTTACATAAGCTTATTTTTGTTTGTTTGTGGGCCTTAGGATAACCCTATGAGATGGATAAATTCCGTTAGTAGTTAAGGGTCACATTTTAGCTTGTTTATTTACAAAGATCCTATTTCCAAGTAATCCCACCAATAAGTTCACATTCTGAGAGAGGTAGTGGGTGTTATGTCTTCATCGTCTTTACTTTTTCTTTCACAAGGAGGGATATAATTCAACCCAGAAGAACAAATGTTAAACAACAGTTAGATAAATGAGAATGAATGTCATAGGAATGTTTCTGATTCTTTTTAAATACTTCAGAATATTCAAATCCTATGAAGTTAAAATACTAAAGAAAGTGAAAAACTCTCGTCTTATGTATCACAGAATAGTCTAAAGGTTCTCACCAGACCTTTGCCTCCACAAGCTTTGAAGCTTAGCAGTTTTAATTAGGAATAGTTTTGAAAGATTAGCAAACAGAGAAATGATATGTAGAAAAATATGTAGGCAAGCAAGAATCATAGACTCGGAATTATCCTTTAGGTATCTGCATCAAACGCATCAACATGGAGTCAAAATATGCTGTTTTGCATGAAATAAAAACTTCAGAAAAATCTGTGTAGGGCAGGGCTTTGAGACTCTGAAAAACAGTAGGTCTCATGCCCATAGAATTTAATGCATCAGATAATGGCATCTTGGTAATACAATTAATGAAATACAGTATTTTTCTCCACAGAATTTTCATATTCATTTCATCTGTGTAGTGCCTTGAGGTCGAGGTATAAAAATATTTGAAATATAAATTTTTAAATATATGAGGTGAAAATCATAGAAAAGAATGTAGGAACTCAAGGAAGCCCTGGAATTAAGAATTGTCATCCTTGAGAAAATCTACAACTGTGCAAAACAAGAAATCATTTCAGTGCCAGAACATAAAGCAAGGAAGCAAGACTCTATAAAGCAAGATGCCACAATTAACATTGTAATAGGTTATATTTTCCAAAATGGGCTATAAATTTTGAACAGCTTGTACTTACCGCCATCTCATGAAAACTTAATCTGTCTCAGGCTTTCCATCTCCATTTCTTTTGAACAATACTGAATTATCACTTTTTCTTTGAAATGTTATCACAGGGGTCACAGTGAGGTTAATGTTTGGAGTAATTGAACTATCCCTTTAGAATGATGAAGTATGGAAGATGTGAACAACTTAAAGTTGGTTTAATTCATCTTTAGAGGTATTATTCGTAGAAGAAAACTGCAGAAGTACCTGGAAATCTCACAGGCATTCAGGTTAAGACTTTTATCGCAGCAAATTTTAATTAAGCTATTTGCCTTCATAAATGTTAGATGTATTGGTCAGATATTGCTACAAAGGATAACCCAAATCCCAGTGGCCTCCCGTAAGCATTTATTTTTCTAGTTTAAGAGTCTGCATCTCAACTAGTAGGGTTCTGTTTCAGTCAAGGGTTCTGCACTTGGCTGTAGTCTTTGGTTTAGATTCATGTCTGTTCTACATGTCTTCACATCCTTGCTCCAGCTGCTTTCCAGTCACCGGAAAAATAAACCAAGTAAGGATGTTTGAGCTTCAGCTCTTAAAACTTCTCCTCAAGTAGTTGTCTAGCTGACAGAAATAACGTTTTACACTAAAGACGTAAATACAACATTTGTAAGGGATTTGTAAAGGATAATGAGTGATGAAATTTTAGAACAAAAAATACAAAAAAAATCTGAAAATATTACTATTTTAAAGAAAAGTTATAAAGTTGATCTGTTGGCATACTAAGACTTTCAGTGTTATAAGGAATTTTTAAATTCTTCTACTTTACTTTTTATAGCAAATTGTAAACACTATCCTAATACAAATGTTATTGGTTCAAATTATGGAATAAGTTGCTATAATTATCTTAGTTCTTCAAACCCAGCAAATAATCTCCCTTCTGTAATATGTGCATAGCCTTAAGGAGTACATTAACTTCACATTCAATTGTAAGTCAGCTCTATATTACTAATTAAGTCACAATGCTAATTTTGGTCTCATATAAACATTCTTTCACACTAACAAATTGTTACAATATATTTGGACAAATATTATAACTTTAACTCACTATGATTATTAAGTTCAAAAAAAAGATTATTAAGTTCAAATAAGAACTTTGTATTTTCTTTAACTGTTTCTCCAATTGTAAATATTTCAACTAAATATGATTTATTTAATAAAACATTTATTTTTAGTTTTAAGATTTACTTTGGCATAAAATATTTAAAGGAATTAAGAAGAGTGCATACAATGACTTAGAGAAAATTGTATTAACTTAAAAAACTTAGAAATAAAAGAAATGGATTGACACCATATGTAGTTATGGGGATTTAGACCATTTTTTGTTTGTTTACAAATTGAAATATAAGGCTAGACATTTGGAGCTTTGCTCTCAATATCCATTCATGCACTTCTAGTAAATTAACCCAGATATTGAGCTTAGCACTCTGAAATCTGGCTAGATCCTTTGACCATACAATCTCCCTAGCAGGTAGGTCTGGCCAAGTGACCCAGTATCATCACAGAGAAGGGAGTGTTGAGAGAAATTGGCACCTGTTTCAAGACATCTGAAAAGATGATAGTTCCTTCTATCCTCTTTGTCATGCTGTCTTAATTACCAGAAGTCATTCTGAAAATAATTTGACCTTGAGACAAGACAACATACACATAATACCAAGAAGAAAGATGGAGACTGAGTCTCAGATGTGCCTTAAAAGCCTTAAAAACAACAGCTGCATAATTATTGATTTCTTTTACAATCTTTAGCTTATTTAAGACTCTATTTTGAAGGCTGTGTTATTTTTAGTAACCGTAATCCCAAGATAAAGCAAGAGACGGAGAAAATTAGAAACGTAAATAATATCCAGAAAACAGGGTTAATAAAAATCAGTATCATCAATGATACAGATGTCTTCTCAGACAGTAAGGAAAATTCTCTTCCTTCCAAAAAGAATAAAAATGTGGAGCAAAAAGCAGCAGAAATAAAGTCCAGTGGATGAGAATCATCACTGTACTGAATGTTTATTTGGGAAATAAAATGAAAGAATGGAAACCATTTGAAAGAGTCAATAAAGGGGCACAGTGTAGGAACACAACAGAGGATGATGAAATGGAAGCAATGTGGCCTAAATTCTTCCTGTTTTGACCCACTCTATTAACCTCATCATACTCACATCTTTTTTTCTCTAAATAATTAATAATTTTTTCTATGAAAAGCTTTTCTGTATGAAAACTAAAAAGATACACGTATGTATCAAGCTCCAACAACCTACCATTTCTTCATTACCAATTAAACTTATTAACTATAAAACACATTGCCACTAAAAGTTCAAGTCCATGAAATAATTTGTTTATTTCAATAGAATCTCTTAATTTCACTAGATGAGAATAAAAACACACACTCTGTGGTTTAAAGGTTATGTAATGTGAAGTCAAATTGTCTCATTTTGGAATTACAGATCAGCCATTTCCAGGTCTGTTGTCTTAGGCAAATTCTAGAAATGGTTTATCTATAAAAAAGTAAAGTAGTAATAATCAACTTGAAGAATAGTGTGAATGTTAACTAAGTCTGTTTATGTGAGTGTGTAGAAGCTTGTATGTAATATAATAGCTCCTTGCTTCCTAGAGTCTCTGGAACACCTACATAAGAATGACTTATAGTACTAATTAGAGAATTAAGGTTGAACAAAAGAAATACAAATTTTTTAAAGCCACTGCAATCATTTTTTTAACTGATTGTATTGAATGGTATACAGGTGGCATTAGAAACAAGTGTTTAGATTTTGATAGAAGGCATAGATACATAGATTAGCTATAGCAGTAGATTTAGACACAGACATAGATTTAGACAGTTGGTCTACTAATATTAAGCAAAACTAACATAGTAGTTAATTTTGATTTAAACGTTAATACTGGTCATACATTTTTATGTTGATTTAAATTATATTCTTGCCCAAGCGTGGTGGCTCACACCTGTAATCCTAGCACTCTGAAAGGCCAAGACTGCTTGAGCTCAGGAGTTGGAGACCAGCTTGAGCAAGAGCAAGACCCTGTCTCTATTAAAAATAGGAAAACCGAGGCAAGAGGATCACCTGAGCACAAGAGTTTGAGGTTGCTGTGAGCTACGATGACTCTATGACACTTTCTCAGGGCAACAGAGTAAGTAGGACTCTGGCTTCAATAAATAAATAAATAAATAAAATTCCTTTCCAATAACTAGTAATTAAAGAATGTTAGTCATGCAAACATTAAACAGCAATGATGCAATTAAATGACCCAACTTATACAGTATTATCCAAAATCAGAAAACAGTCCAACAGAGAAAAAAGATGAAAGAAAATTAAAACTCCTATTGATTGACAATTCTGTTATATATTATTTCTTTTCTTTTCTTTCTTTCTTTTTTTGTAGAGACAGAGTCTCATTTTGTTGCCTGCAGTAGAGTGCTGTAGCGTCACAGCTCACAGCAACCTCCAGCTCTTGGGCTTAGGCTATTCTCTTGCCTCAGCCTCCTGAGTAGCTGGGATAACAAGCACCCATCACAACATCCGGCTATTTTTTTTTCTTTTTTTTTTGTTGCGGTTTTTCCAGGGCCAGGTTCTCTACCCTTGGCATATGGGGCCAGCTCCTTGCTCACTGAACCACAAGTGCCACCCATATTATTTCTTTTCTTAAATGCTTTTCATGGTAAATTAGGTTAAAAATAAGGATATATGGATAGTTTCCACAGATATACAATGTCAAATTTGTACACATAATAAAAATATTTAGAAATAACAATTGTAACATTAACAAAAACTTTATAAATGTACTCAAAAAGTCAGATATTAGAATTTAATGTTATGATAAATGATTATCTGCATTGTAATTATTTTATAGCTTTAAAATAAAAAATAATGCTAACAATTAAAATATATATATATATACTTTTTTTTTGAGACAGAGTCTGATTGTCACCCGCGGTAGAGTGCTATGGCATCACAGCTCACAGCAACCTCCAACTCCTGGGCTCAAGCGATTCTCTTGCCTCAGCCTCCCAAGTAGCTGGGACTGCAGGTGCCCCACCACGATGCCCGGCCATTTTTTAGTTGCAGTTGTCATTGTTGTTTGGCAAGCCCAGCTGGATTCAAGCGCACCAGCTCCTGTGTGTGTGGCTGGCACCCCAGCCACTGAGCTACAGGCACAGGGCCGAAAAATATTTTAACATACAATTAAGCAAGTTAAAAAATAGTATTTTTTTTTTTTTTGGATTACCTATACAGAAGGAAAAAACAGAATTGGGAAATTTTTCACAAGAATTAATAAGACAAATTGCTCAAATAGCAAGAGCACTGAAAGAGAAACAAAGAAAAATAGAAAATAGTAAAGAGAAAGAGTTGCAACATATTCCTTGTCAAACTAACTCTTCCATTTTCTTTTACCTCACAAATATATTTAATTTTAGTTAAGAAATTCATTGGCTTTAATTTTCTTTATATATAATTATATGTAATTATAATTACAGGTCTTTTTTATTTTTTATTGTTCTTAATGATGAGTAAAGATTTTCATTTTTATTGAGTTATACCCTCGTACACTAGAACTCCAACAGCTGCTATCTTTTTTAAAAATCATGATTGAATATTTTGTACCATGTTGTGCACATTTATATAGTTTAAAAATTGTTTTAATATGCTTGTATGTATTTTTTGGCATTTAATAAATTTTTAAAAAATGAGTACCATGATCAAATTACCGTGGTTCTGATGATGAACCAGAACTATAAGATAAAATGAATTCCTTAAAAGTCTGGTTACTAGTAGGTAGGAAAGCAGAACTAAAGCCCATCCACTTCTCTTAGCCTATTTCTCTTTGCATTGAAACTTGGCATCTTTTATTAATGTCAGATCTAAAGCCTGCAAGGCAACACAATCTTAAGGGAAAAAAAAAAAGAAAAATTGGTAATGCTAGTGGAGCACATGCTGAAAAAATTAGTTTTAGAAATAATAATTTTATCATTTATAAGGCTGAATTTAAAGTTGAATTTTGAATCTATTTGCTATAAACTAAGAAAATGAATAATTAGCTATTAAAATTTTCCCAACCTAGAAAATTATTAAAGGGAATTTATAAATGAAATATACTTCCTTCTCACTTGCTACACATTTGATACCTTATTTCTTAGAATCTGCTCAGTTATCAAATAGGGGTAATACACAAATGTGTGTACACACACACACAGTCTGCCAAGTATTTTTTTCCTCCTGAACAATGTCATATACTCTACATTTACATCTAGAAAATAGGTTCTACACCCCATAAAAAACCTATTTTGATTTTCATCTGATATGTGACACAAGGTAAGAAATGTGTTCTATGTTATTTAATCTTTTTGTACTTCTGTGACTAATTACATTATCCTCCTTCCATCACTGATTTTAACACTAAGGTTATAATTACAATTAATGAGTGATTTATTGCATTATTGATGGCACTTTTAATCTAGCTGAACTGTACAGTCATCTCCCGGATTCGTAGTTTCCAGAGAACAAAAATTATAGTACCTGCCAAAATGAGCCAAAAGGAAAGGCACAGGGGCTTCGTGAAAAACAATTTATTTCAACAAATTATAAAAGCCAAGTTAAACACACACATTCAAGCACATAACAGTTTACAAATCATCAGATTCTGAAACTGACATTCATATGCTTCAAACTGTGCTGGCCTTTAAGTCATAAACAGCAGGACTGGCAGAGGTACTGTCAGACTATTTCTCTCTCTCTCTTTGAGGAGATGGATATGTTTATTAACTTTATGTTGCCATTCCACATAGTATACATATATTTAAACTTCCTGTTGTTCCCCATACATGTATACAACCAAGAATTGCCAATCAAAAATATTATACACACTGCTGAGGTCACAGGGAGAAGCTGAGGTCTCTCCATATGGCCACCCAGCCTGGAAGGAGTTGGCTTCCTGAGATGTTCCTTGGGGAAATTGTCTCCTCCTAGGTCTCCCCCACAGTTGTTGGTCCTGTGGGTGGAGCCAAGGCCCCGGCAACAGGCTGGAGCTCTGGGACCGAGCCAGTCCTCATCTTCAGTTTGCTACCCAACTGGCAGGCACCGTGGCTTTTCTCGTCTTCTGTCCGGACTCCTGGTCCTTCTCTGGCTACAGAAGGGGAACTATGATGAGATGCTAGTGGAAAAGGCCATCTGGCTGAGGGCCCCCCTTTTGAGGGGACAGAGAAAGTGGATTGAACATCGGAGGATAGGAAAGGACTGGTGGAACCCCTAGATGTCAGGGGCTTCACATGGATGACTTGAATGGAACCCACCTCCCCTGGTGTTCCCTACCTCACCATTAGGGAGGTCTAATTATATTGTTTCATTAATCAGGAGTCTTTGATGTGCTCTACATGGAAGCCCCTGGTCACCATAGGCTGGGATCTGTGTATGGCCCTAGTGTCTCCTGGGTATTATTTGATCCATGAGACCCTCATCATTTGTAGTAGGGTGGCCCTCTCCCTGGGATTGAGTGTAAGAAATTTTTATGACTCTTCCTTACTCATGAAAAAAGAGAAATGGAAATTTATACTTGCCAACAACTCGTTCCCGAGGTCCCCAAAGCTCTGACGAATGGCAGGGCCCCAGCCCCGTGCTGTAAAGAACAATGCCAAGGCTCTGCAATTCCACCTCAGGGCCATAGTACTCATGGCCCAAAAGGATTTCTGGGGCATAATGGGGAGAGGGGTGTTCCACGAAGGTGCCCAGGTTATGGCCTTTGTAAAATGTTGTGCCAAACCCAAAGTTGGTTATTTTTATATTACAGTTGGCATCAAGAACAATGGGACTTCAGATCCTGGAGGTTGGTCTTTTCACTGGCAGTACTACAAGGCACATACTATTTGCCAGAACTTGCGTAGAGCCGCCTCCTTCATGCAGTCACGGTGGAATATTTGGTAAAATGTTTTTCTGTCACTGGCATGTTCATGTTCAACAACTGAGCACAGAGTGTCCACAGTGTCAAAGAACTTGCTAATGTTCAGATAATTCAAGGCCTTCATGACTTCGACCTATCTGTATAGACTCTGGAGGGTGGAGGAGCTCTGTCGAACTTTTTTGACGACCACACACGGAGATGAGTGTGTGGTCTCCGGAGACTATTTGTGGCCTTCTGGGGCCCAGTGAGAATAACCCAGGTCACCTGTGCCTCGTTGAGCTACCAGGGATGGCCCTCTTGAGAAGTCTGTAATTTCTAATCATGATTTCCCCATCACAAAGGTGGACACTGGGCCCTGCTTCGGTGACCTCCTCATCACACTAACTACAAAATCTTGCCAGCAGCACAAACTAATAACACTATCTATACAAACGATGCTAATTAGCGATACTAACACTGCCGGAATTCCTCCAGCATTTGTGGGTGACCTATATGGCCACTTAAGTTCCAGTGACAGTATGCCCAGCCAACTAGCCCTTGGCTGCACCTGGGTGCTGGGTGACATCACCAGGAGTCACCTTTCCCAATCTCTGGCTCTAATACAGACCATCCCTCGGTGTTGGAGACATCCTCAGGTGGACTTTCCTTCAAGGTGACAAGACTGCACCAACAGTCTCAACGTCCCAACGGAAATAAATGCCCACTCCCCACCAGGTTCTAACCCGAAAGCTTTACTCTGTGCACCTGATTGGTCACATGCCAAGACTTGAGCCAGTCACTGAGGCCGGGGAGGATAGGCTCTGCTGATTGGCCAGGTCCAGGTCATGTGACCACCATCTCTAACTAAACTTGGCAGTTACTTCTCTGTTGCCAGGTAGGAGCTGACGTGATGTCCGAGACAGCAAGGTCATGGCCGAGCCTCTGCATTCTGTGTCTGCCATATGAATTACCATGTTCATGTCCTCCACATCCACTGGTTTTTGTGTACACAGAATCCACAACAGCGTTTATCTCTTCCCCTGACTTCCTTTGCAGGCTCTGTTTCACCTACACCAAAAAGGAACAGGACTTCCTGTCTGAAGATGGAGGCGGGATTCCCTCCCGACCTACTCCTCTTTGTCCTCAGGCCGTCATCAGATACTCAGTCACCAAACATTCACTGAGAAGCTTCTCTGCGGCAGGTCCTGTCTGGGTGCTGGCCCAGGGACAGGCAGGACTAATGGCGTTCAGTCCTTCAGAAGCTGACAAATACTTGTTAGAGGTGGATGTGGTCTCCACAGTTGGCTCCAGTGGCCAGGCTTGAGCATCACAGGTGTCGGGGTTTGCATGGCAAATAGTTGGGTAGGGTTAAATGAAGTCCAGGCTATGTTGTTATAGGGTATAAGAGCATCCCAGCTTGGCCCCCCGGTGTCCTGCAAT
This sequence comes from Nycticebus coucang, assembly GCF_027406575.1. Classification (NCBI taxonomy): domain Eukaryota; kingdom Metazoa; phylum Chordata; class Mammalia; order Primates; family Lorisidae; genus Nycticebus; species Nycticebus coucang. The sequence continues at coordinate 41,289,852 of NC_069794.1, read as the reverse complement.
CCCAGCGACTTGGAAGGCTGAGCTTGGGCAGCATAGTAAAACACTCTCTCCTTACATTCAACAGCTCCTTTCAGTGTCAGAAAAACACAAGGGGTTCTGAGCTGGTTAAGGGGGACTGCTGGATGGTCAGAAGGGTATTGCTGTCAACCCTGCTTAAAGCACGAGAAATATCGATCACATGCCAGGCCCTGTTCTGATACATGTACATGTGCCCATTCTTTTCATCTTCACTTTGCCCTGCAGTGAGGTGCTGTCTCCACTTCTTTGAACTATTCCACAATCTGGAGTTACTGTGTTTTATTGAACACAGTTCATCGGAGCAAATCACCAGTCCAGAGGTGTGGAAAGAGCCAGTTTCCAGTCTGCAGGCACCCTTTGCTCTCTCTTTCTCTCCGTCCTGCTCCATGCTCCATTTTTATGTTCTGGGAGGGACCAAGGCCAGTGGTTTTATTGGTACAGCTTGTCCTTACACTGACACACACCATACACAAGTCACAACACTTTCTAAGTACCCAAAAAACTATTAGTTAAGTAGTAAAGCCCAGTGGCTATTACTGGTTCCAATAAAGCTTATGAAATATTCCTAATAATTTTTTTGAAACCCAAGAAATTGCAACTTAACATGCATTGAAAGACGATAGGACAGTTAAATTTTATTCTGGAAATGCTAAACAGAGGTATTGAAACAGATGGTTCAGTGAGATTGAGAAGTATTTTTTTTTTTTTTTTCGTAGAGACAAAGTCTCACTTTATGGCCCTCGGTAGAGTGCCGTGGCATCACACAGCTCACAGCAACCTCCAACTCCTGGGCTTCAGCGATTCTCTTGCCTCAGCCTCCCGAGTAGCTGGGACTACAGGCGCCCGCCACAACGCCCAGCTATTTTTTGGTTGCAGTTCAGCCGGGGCTGGGTTTGAACCCGCCACCCTCGGTATATGGGGCCCGTGCCTTACCAACTGAGCCACAGGCGCTGCCCGAGAAGTATTTTTTAATCAATATCTTTAAAATGCCTACAGACAGTTTATTTTTTGAATTGTAGCATTGCATATTTTATTCTACAATGGAATGATAAAAACTCTGCTGCTCTTACAAACTTTGCATTGTTCTTTTCTCATTCTCAAAATCAAGGTGTAGAAAGAAATGTAATTTTCGGTTTAAGGATTTGTGTCCATTACCTTCTTCTGTGGATCTATTTAAACTGGTTTTACAATATAAAAGAAAATTGTATGTGCAAATTTGGGGCAATGGCAAGAAATAGGGAAAACAATGTCTCAAAATTATACATAAAACCCTAATTATATTTACTATGTAACATTGAAGACATGAACTAGATATAAATACCCAGAAAACCTCTGTATCCACTTTCTAACCTTAAAACTAAATGTAAGAAGTAGAGTTAGAATTCTCTGCTTTCCAAGAAGGAACTAGTCTCCGTGTGGTTTATCAATATCCTATATGCTTATCAATGTCATACATATCTATCCTTAGGCAATGTATATAGTTGTTTTATATTTGGCATAATTATATAAATGCCATCCTACTACACGTTCAGTTTTTAGGGGAAGCTTGCAGAATATTTTAATAATGTACAAATTACATTATAGGATGATGTAGACTAAATTAAATGAAGACTAAATTAAACTATATGCAGAAAAACTCTACTGTCAGCTGCAATTTTCCTGTAAGGAAAATTTCAACACATTTCTTCTCAATAGAGAAGGCTAAGCTTTGATGGGTGGGGACAAGGCCATCTCCATTTTAGAGATATGTAGATGTTAATCAGTATTTAATTTACAAATTTTTTTTTTGTTGTTGTTGAGACAGGGTCCCACCCTATGCCCCTGAGCAGAGTGCAGTGGGCGTGGTAGCTCATCACAACCTTAGACTCGGGCTGCGGGCACCCCGCTGCCTCAGCCTCCAGAAGCCGCTGGGATTACAGGTGCTCGCTGCAGCGCCCGGCTGAGTTTTTGTACCAGGGATTCAAAGGATTCTAGTATCATAAGTGAATTAATATCTAAAGCTTTTGCCACATATATAAAGAGCCAGTAAGGGCTGGATCAAATAATCTAGAAAAGAAATATACCATTCAGTTCAATAATCAAACTAATATACATAGAGCAACAACTGAATGTATATTTGAGAATGATATCAATGTTTTTTAACATTGGAACTTTTATAAAAGAAAGGGGCATACATTTTGGTACTACCAGTGGAAATGTACAAGTGTTACTGGTAATACTCAAAACAAAGAAATGCCAATATCTAAGTTCTAGGAGTAGATTGTAAGAAAAGATTAATAATAATCAACGACAAACTTCTCTTCTTATCATCTTACAAATTCATCAAGTAAAGCCCTCCAGGTGGCATAATCAGTGGCCAATCTGCAAATATTTTTATATACTTTATGGCTATCAAGGTGAGCAAAGATAAATGATTTTACATTGTAATACAAATATACATGCATATACAAGTATGTGTACTCACACACGTGTCTATATGTGAGATAGAGAGAGAGAGGGAATGTTTGTAGTACCCAAATAGGCAAATAGTTAGAAAAATACATCTGTGTGTATATTTGGATTAGCATACATTTTATTAATTTTTACTAAGTAATAATCAATGTTACAATTGCTTTTTTATATGACATTAGATTTGTTTTTTCCTGGGGTATTAATGGTACAAAGGATTTACATTTAAATAAATTAACTTAAAGGGAGAAAACACCCCTACAGTCCTAAAAATAAATAAGACCAAAAGTATTGCTTTGAGTAGAGTTCTGTATTTTATTTTCATTTGTTTCTTTAATTAATACAAATTTTACTATTGCAAATAATATTTTATACATGAAAATTTCAATAAATTGTGTCTCTATGTATGCCCCATTTGCCTGAAGAGAGTCTTAAAAATAAATTCATCTAATAATAGAAACCACTAATTTCTGAAACTTTAATCTTTTTTTTTTTACTGATCTAAAGGCAAATCTCAAAATTCTTTTTAAATTATGCTCCAAATATTTTTACAAGATCTCCCTCTTCTGGCCACAATAGTTATTTCATGTCTTTTATCTACAGTAGTCTTAAAATGTGCTGCAAAGTTAGGGCAAGCTAATTTATACTAATCTGGCATCGAAGAGATAAATAGACAGGCACTCTTTAAAAATGAAAAACAGGAAGCTCTTTTCAATATCTCTGATACACATACTGTTCTATTAAAGTCTGTTTATCTAATTTCATTTAAGTTTTCTGCCTCACTGATAGTCTGAGGATTCATATGCCAAGCTTGGTAATAAGTTAATAAATGAATTGAATGCTTGAGGTGTTCCAGATGGACTTAAATTGCAAATGCTGTCATTCACAAAAGAGACTGAGCTCACACAGCTAGAATGCCCGCTTCCACAGGCAAACTTACCTGTGCTCATTCAGGGGCAATGGAGGTGAGAAGCAAACTGCATAAATGCCCTTTCAGAACTTAAATGTCCCTCTCAAATGTTCAAACCTGATTGAAAACAATAAAGCATAGCTAAGAAATATTCACAAATGAAGGACAATAAATAAATACCATGCAACTTGCATAAGAATAACATACTAAAAACAGTTTTAAACTATGTTTATGTGGCACTAATATATTTACTAGTCTATTTCGATCATTACATTTAATTTTATAGAATTTCAGAGAAACACACATGGAAAATTTTGTGGGAAAATTTAAATTTTTCTTAAAAAGTGTATTGTTTTGAAGCACTAAAATCCCCAGTAGTCATTAGTGATAAGTTTCTACCTTTCTTCAAGAAAAATCGACAAAGTAAAGACAATCTACAACAAATATATGGTACAACATAATCAGTGCTCTCAAGAAATGTATGGTTCAGACTAACCTTGGGTTACATTAACAAGTCTCAGCAAATTTTGATTCACTTGAAATTATACTCAATTTGATTTTACACATAATTTCAGTTTTCAGGTGGCAAGGTTTATAGTTTTCATCAAATGCTCAAAGATGTCAGTAAGCCCTAAATTTAAGAACAACTGAGTAAAATAAGCCAATAATTATGAATTACATAATATTGAATATTTTAAATTACCAGTGTGACAAGACTGTAATGGTAACAAAATGTACATAGGAGAAAAAGTCCCCAAGAAATGGCAACATGTGCTCTGAATTTTGAAGCTCGGGAAGTTTGTCAGAAAGTAAAGAAGGAGAAGAAGCTTCAGAATATCTTCAGAATAGACATAAGAGCAATGTTGTGGAATACAGCCTAACATAATCATTAAGAAAATGTCCTTTGCTGCAACTAAACTAAAAATTCACAGTGAAAAGTTTAGTTTATTCCCCTCATTGCTGTCTTTCCTAAATCTAGAAAAATACTTAGTACCTAGTACCAAGGTCCATAGGTATTTTTTAATTCAAAAAATGTGACTACGTTTAAACAATAGGATAAAGAAAGATAATGAAAGTTCTTGAGAACTTCACTAAGGGAGGGATGGAGACAAGATGGCTGACTGAAGCCAGCTTTCCACAGAGGCTCCCATCCAGAAGGAGAGTTAAAGGACAGAAATTTAGCAAGTAACCTGGTAGATTAGAGCAAGAGAGAAGGTTGAAGAACGCACATGAACCCCGCTGAGGCGAGCTGCAACCCCAAGGATATAAACAAAAGGTACAAAATCAATCACCAAGTGGACAGGAGTCCCCTCCCCCATGAGAACGGCTCGGAGTGCTCCACAAACAAACGAGAAGAGTTCAAAGGTCCTCCCACTACACTCCATGGGACAGACCCTATAAAAACTGGACCTACCTCCCCTACTAGGGTTCCACTGCTTTTATGCCAGTCATAAAACTGCATAAAACTGTATATCAAATCTGAGCTCCCAGCACTCCCCTCCACTCTCACTCTGAGGTCTGGAGTCCTGTCCCCCAAGAGTCAAGATTCTTGGGTGATTTCTCAAGGGGTGTGGACAGGGCCTAAACTGCAGCTAGTCAGTGCTGACTCTGCCACATGGGAGTGAGGAGACAGTCGGCTGAGAGGGAACCACACAGAGCAGTGGTGCCCGAAGGAGCAGAGCAGCAGCTGTCTTTTGTTGCATGACCGGAGACGCAAACGAACAGCAGCTTTGTCGTGGGTATAAACTCGCTCCTATAATTATTAAGTCAAAAAACAGACTACACGGGATAGAATGGCGTGTAATGAAATTCTTTACTCAGGGTTTTGATTTTATACCTTTCTAGTCACATACACACTTAATCTATCATCTGTTAGTTTCACCACTACCTCATTTAACCTATCTGAAATTAACGTGAAAGGAAATATCCTGTTACCATATCAACACAATCACTTTTGTAGTAAACATCTTCTTCTAGACACTGACTAATCTCTGGGAAGGTATCTAAATAAAGATCACAAAAAGAAAGTAGTCACAGGGGAACAGAGTTAATGGAAGAGTATCTTCAAGCATTCACTCAAGTTTACTCAGTATAAAGTAATGAATGTGTCTTTTCCTCAGGGAAGAGCACCTATAAACCTCTAACAATATGTTGTTAACATATGTCAACCCTCTGGCCCGTATCTCTGAGGAAGGGCAGCATGCCCTTTGATCTCAGGCTTCACGGGACCCACAGTTTCAAAGAATTGGCCTGTGGAATTTTTAACTCCAGGCAAGTCAACTCTGCATGTGTCCCAGGGGGAATCCGGGACCCTTAAGCCTCTGGAAAAAAGGCAAGCCATTTTAAACTGACACTGAATTCACTTTGTGTGCTTAATGTAGGATATGTTTATTTCTAAATATTATCCTACATCTTTTGGCAACAATAGGACTCACTCCTGGATATTCCGAAGTCACACCCCCTGTCTCCCTGGGCAACCAGAGGAGGCCGGGCATCTACTCAGGTAGCAACCACCATGGAACAGATCTGGGATGGAAATGCAGGCCCCAAGAGTAAAGGGTTTGTCTGAGGCGGTACCAGTCTGGTGGAGCACGGGGAATAGAAAGGCATGCACAGAGCAGGGAAGTTACCAGGGCGGGGCTGACCCAGAGGACTGTTTTACTGAGCCTAAGATGCACCCGACCCTCAGGGGATCGTCAGCCTATACACAAAGGAAGACAGGAAGCTAGAACTGACAGGTAACCGAATACAAACCTGCAGGAGCAAAGACAAAACCTGAGGTACAGGCTCTGGGAACTCAAAACAGCTTCTCTTCTGCAGGAGAATTTAGCAGGGACATAAATAAATTCCCACAAAGTTGTTCCGTTCTGTTCTGTCAGTAACATCAATCAGGGGCGGGGCTGGAATTGAGGGAAAACCCTCCAGCCTCCATCAAGCGCTGGGGGGACTTAATTGCTGGTATATCTCCACAGCTGAGACTTCAACCCAGAGTATCTATTTCAGTAGAGTCAAACAGAGACCAGATGAAAACAAGACAGAACCACTTAGCCCCACCACACCAAACAGGTCTCCAGTTTCTCAGTCCATAGCACTGTACGGTCCTCGACAAAGCTCCAGGGGAAAAATCAAATGGTGTAAAACAATCACTGGATGGGATCAGTGGAAAAACTCTGGTAACATGAATAACCAGAATAGATCACCCCCCCGAAGGAAAGATATGGCAGATGTAACTGAAGATCCCATTCGAGATGTTAGAAATCGAATTCAGAATTTGGATTGCAAACAAGATTAATAAAATGAAGGAAAATTTGGAATTAGAAATTTGAGGAGCAGTTCAAAAGTCAGAATAGTAATTCGGGGAGAATTTCAAAAGTTGTCTCAAGAATTTAACAAATTTAAAGACAAAACCACCAATGATTTTGACGCACTGCAGCAAGAATTTGCAGCCCTCAAAGAGCTGAAAAATACCGTAGAATTCCTCAGTAACAGAGTGGAGCAAACAGAAGAAAGGATTTCTGACATTGAAGACAAAGCCTTTGAACTCTCCCAAACTCAAAGAGGAAGAGAAATGGAGAGCAAAAATGAATAATTCTCTCAGAGAGGTCTGGGATAATTCGAAGAAAGCTAATATCCGCCTCATTGGAATCCCTGAAAGTGATGCAGTGGCCTTGCAAGAGACAAAGGAACTTCTCCATGAAATTATAAAAGAGAATTTTCCAGACATGCGAAGAGATTCTGAAATTCAGATGGGAGACAGTTTCAGATCCCCAGCACAACTAAATTTGAATAAGACATCCCCCAGGCATATCATAATTAACTTCACTAAAGTTAATATGAAGGAGAAAATTCTCAAAGCAGCCAGATGTAAGAAATACATTACCTACAAATGGAAGAATATTAGCATGACTGCAGAACTCTCTGCTGAAACTTTTCAAGCCAGAATGGGGTGGTCATTGACTTTTAATCTCCTAAAGCAAAATAACTTTCAACCCCAGATCCTGTATCCAGCTAAACTGAGTTTCATTTATGATGGAGAAATTAAATACTTTCATTACAGTATTTAATTCATATATTGAAGAAATTTGCCATAACCAAACCAGCTCTTCAGGATATTCTCATACCTTTCCTCTATAATGACCAGCTCAATCCTCAAACACAAAAGTAAACTCACTCAGAAACTTTTGATCAAACTCCAACTTCCACAGTGGCGAAAGGATTAAAAATGTATACTGGACATTCCAAAAACTCGATACCCAAAATTTTACCACACTTATCAATATTCTCCATTAATGTGAATGGCTTAAACTGTCCTCTAAATAGGCACAGGTTAGCTGACTGGACACAAAAACTCAGGCCAGATATTTTCTGCATACAAGAATCACATCTTACCTTAAAAGACAAATATAGACTCAGGGTGAAAGGATGGTCATCCATATTTCAGGCAAATGGTAATCAGAAAAAAGCAGGTGTTGCAATTCTTTTTGCAGATACAATAGGCTTTAAAACAACAAAAGTAAGGAAAGATAAGAATGGTCACTTCATATTTGTTAAGGGTAATACTCAATATGATGAGATTTCAATTATTAATATCTATGCACCCAACCAGAATGCACCTCAGTTTATAAGAGAAACTATAACAGACATGAGCAACTTGATTTCCTCCAGCTCCATAATAGTTGGAGATTTCAACACTCCTTTGGCAGTGTTGGATTGATCCTCCAATAAGAAGCTGAGCAAAGAAATTGTACATTTAAACCTAACCATCCAACATTTAGATTTAGCAGACATCTACAAAACATTTCATCCCAACAAAATTGAATACACATACTTCTCATCAGCCCATGATACATACTCCAAAATTGATCACATCTTAGGTCACAAGTCTAACCTCAGTAGATTTAAAGGAATAGAAATTATTCCTTGCATCTTCTCGGACCACCATGGAATAAATGTTGAACTCAATAACAACAGGAATCTGCATACTCATACATAAACATGGAAGTTAAATAACCTTATGCTGAATGATAGCTGGGTCAGAGATGAGATCAAGAAGGAAATTGCCAAATTTTTGGAACAAAACAACAATGAAGACACAAATTATCAGAACCTCTGGGATACTGCAAAGGCAGACCTAAGAGGGAAATGTATAGCACTGCAAGCCTTCCTCAAGAAAACTGAAAGTGAGGAAGTCAACAACTTAATAGGACATCTCAAGCAACTGGAAAAGGAAGAACATTCCAACCCCAAACCCAGTAGAAGAAAAGAAATAACCAAAATTAGAGCAGAATTAAATTAAATTGAAAACAAAATAATTATACAACAGATCAATAAATAAAAAAGTTGTTTTTTTTTAAAGGTCAACAAAATAGATAAATCTTTGGCTAACCTAACCAGGAAAAAAAGAGTAAAATCTCTAATCTCATCAATCAGAAATGACAAAGACGAAATAACAACAGATTCCTCAGAAATTAAGAAAATCCTTAATGAATATTATAAGAAACTTTATTCTCAGAAATATGAAAATCTGAAGAAAATTGACCAATACTTGGAACCACGTCACCTTTTAAGACTTAGCCAGAATCAAATGGAAATTTAAAAAGGCTCATATCAAGTTCTGAAATAGCATCAACCACACGAAATCTCCCTAAAAAAAAAGCCCGGAACCAGATGGCTTCACGTCAGAATTCTATCAAACCTTTAAAGAGGAATTAGTACCTATATTACTCAACCTGTTTCAAAATGTAGAAAAAGAAGCAAGACTACCCAACACGTTCTATGAAGCAAACATCACCCTGATCCCCAAACCAGGAAAAAAACCAACAAGAAAAGAAAATTATAGACTAATATCACTAATGAATATAGATGCAAAAATATTCAACAGGATCCTAACAAACAGAATACAGCAACACATCAAACAAATTATATATCATGACCAAGGCTGGTTCAATATACATAAATCTATAAGTATAATTGAGCACATAAACAAATTAAAAACCAAAAACCATATGATTCTCTCAATCGATGTAGAAAGCTTTTGATAATATACAGCATCCCTTCATGATCAGAACACTTAAGAAAATTGTTATAGAAAGGACATTTCTTTTTTTTTTTTTTTTTTTTTGTAGAGACAGAGTCTCACTGTATCTCCCTCGGGTAGAGTGCCATGGCGTCACACGGCTCACAGCAACCTCTAACTCTTGGGCTTACACGATTCTTTTGCCTCAGCCTCCCAAGCAGCTGGGACTAGAGGTGCCCACCACAACGCCCGGCTATTTTTTGTTGCAGTTTGGTCGGGGCTGGGTTTGAACCCGCCACCCTCGGCATATGGGGCTGGCACCCTACTCACTGAGCCACAGGCGCCGCCCCAGAAAGGACATTTCTTAAACTGATAGAGGCCATCTATAGCAAACTCATAGCCAATATCATATTGAATGGAGTTAAATTGAAATCATTTCCACTCAGATCAGAAACCAGACAAGGCTGTCCATTGTTTCCACTGCTCTTTAACATTGTAATGGAAGTTTTAGCCATTGCAATTAGGGAAGAAAAGGCGATCAAGGGTACCCATATAGAGTCAGAAGTGATCTAACTTTTGCTCTTTGCAGATGATATGATTGTATACCTGGAAAACATCAGGGATTCTACTACAAAACTGTTAGAAGTGATCAAGGAATACAGCAGTGTCTCAGGTTATAAAATCAACATTCATAAATCGGTAGTTTTATATATACCAACAATAGTCACTGAAAGAACAGTTAAGGACTCTATTCCATTCACAGAAGTGCCGAAGAAGATGTAATATTTGGGGAGTTTATCTAACAAAGGACATGAAAGATCTCTATAAAGAGAACTATGAAACTCTAAGAAAAGAAATAGCTGAAAATGTTAACAAATGGAAAAACATACCATGCTCATGGCTGGAAGAATCAACATTGTTAAAATGTCCATACTACCCAAAGCAATATGCAATTTTAATGCAATCCCTATTAAAGCTCCGCTTTCATACTTTAAAGATCTCAAAAAAATTAATACTTTATTTTATATGGAATCAGAAAAAACCTCGAACAGCCAAGACATTACTCAGAAATAAAAACAAAACAGGAGGAATCATGCTACCAGAACTCAGACTATACTATAAATTTATAGTAATCAAAACAGCATGGTACTGGCACAAAAACAGAGAAGTAGATGTCTGGAACAGAATAGAGAATGAAGAGATGAATCCAGCTACTTACCGTTATTTGATCTTTGACAAGCCAATTAAAAACATTCAGTGGGGAAAAGATTCCCTATTTAACAAATGGTGCTGGGTGAACTGGCTGGCAACCTGTAGAAAACTGAAACTGGACCCACACCTTTCACCTTTAACTAAGATAGACTCTCACTGGATTAAAGATTTATACTTAAGACATGAAACTATAAAAAATACTAGAAGACAGTGCAGGAAAAACCCTTGAAGAAATCGGTGTGGGCAAGTATATCATGAGGAGTCCCCCCCCCTCCAGAGCAATTGAAGCAGCTTCAAAAATACACTACTGGGACCTGGTCAAACTAAAAAGCTTCTGCACAGCCAAGAACACAGTAACTAAAACAGCCCTCAGAATGGGAGAAGATATTTGCAGGCTATGTCTCTGACAAAGGTTTAATAACCAGAATCCACAGAGAACTCAAACATATAAGCAAAAAAAGAACAAGTGATAGCATCACGGCTGGGCAAGGGACTTGAAAAGAAACTTCTCTGAAGAAGACAGGCGCACTGCCTTCAGACATACGAAAAAATGCTCATCATCTTTAATTATTAGAGAAATGCAAATCAAAACTACTTTGAGATATCATCTAACTCCAGTAAGATTAGCCCATATCACAAAATCCCAAGATCAGAGATGTTGGCATGGATGTGGAGAAAAGAGAACACTTCTACACTGCTGGTGGGAATGCAAATTAATACATTTTGGAGAACACTTAGAGATCTAAAAATGGATCTGCCATTCAATCCTATAATTCCTCTACTAGGCTTATACCCAGAAGACCAAAAATCACACTATAACAAAGATATTTGTACCAGAATGTTTATTGCAGCCCAATTCATAATTGCTAAGTCATGGAAAAATCCCAGGTGCCCATCGATCCACGAATGGATTAATAAATTGTGGTATATGTACACCATGAAATATTATGCAGCCTTTAAGAAAGATGGAGACTTTACCTCTTTCATGTTTATGTGGATAGAGCTGGAACATATTCTTCTTAGTAAAGTATCTCAAGAATGGAAGAAAAAGTATCCAATGTACTCAGCCCTACTATGAAACTAATTTATGGCTTTCACATGAAAGCTATAACCCAGTTATAACCTAAGAATAGGGGGAAGAGGGAAAGGGAGGGGAGGGAGGAGAGAGGATGGGGGGGATGGAGGGTGCTTGGTGGGATTACACCTGCGGTGCATCTTACAAGGGTATATGTGAAACTTAGTAAATGTAGAATGTAAATGTCTTAATACGATAACTAAGAAAATGCCAGGAAGGCTATGTTAACCAGTGTGATGAAAATGTGTCAAATGGTCTATAAAACCAGTGTATGGTGCCCCATGATCGCATTAATGTACACAGTTGTGATTTAATAATAATAAAAAGAACTTCACTAAGAATTTTAGCCTCTGTGCATTGCTATTCATTAATTAATATAAAGTCATTGGAGGTTCCTTGTTTTTTTATTTCATTCTGTTATTATTGTGATTATAATGGAAGTATATAAGATTTGCGCTTTATATTAGAGAACAATGTTAATCATTTTGGTAGATACTGGATCCTAGGAAAGTAATAATAGGTCATCAGTTAAAACTTCAGTAGGGTTGAGGCAACAATAGAAGGAAAATAGGAAAGTAAATTTTTTAAGTATTCCAAATAAATTAGAATTTTAAATAAAAGGTGAAATTGAAAAGAAAGGATGAGAGAAGAAGTAGTTGAGACTAAGTCTCAGAGTTTTTGGCTCAGACATCTGTGTGGATACTATTACATACAATTATAAAAATAAAAGCCAAATTAAAAAAGAAGCCTTGTTTCCTTGACAAAATGTAACCCACTTGTGATGTCATGGGCATGTATGAGGCCTGACAATTAGGTTTGTGAACTCATCCTAGAAAACGTGCTTAGAAGGATGGACTGAAGCTCTGACATCGAAGGTAACCTTAGTAATATTCAGCAATGAGATATGTAGCTCTTTTTCTAGACGGAGTCAGTGAACTTAATTGTCTGACCTCATAAGTGAAGAGGAAGGAAGACTGCTAAAATTTGCGAAAAGTTTGAGAATTTTTTAGTAAATAGATTGGCGAATGTACATGATATAGCTATGATCTTAAAAATGCTAGGTGACTAACATGGCATTAAATGTTGGTTGATGGATACAACTAAGATTTCTAGCATCAGCTATTATTACATGAATTAAAATTAGAGTTTTAGCCTCATATTATATGTATGAGAATAGATGGCAGGAGGGATTACATAGAGTTTACATTATTCTCTGTTATCTTATCTTTTATAGTTCAGTGGGGAGTGTGCCGGCCACATACACTGAGACTGGAGGTTTCGAACCTGGCCTGGGTTCAATTACAACTGCAACAACAACAACAACAACAAAAATAGCCAGGCGTCACATTAGTTAACATAGCTTTTGTAGCATTTTCTTAGTTATTTTGCTAAGACCTTTACATTCCACATTTACTAGGATTCACATATACCCTTGTAAGATGCTATGAACCAAGTGTATGGTGCCCCACGATCATACTAATGTACACAGCTATGGTTTAATAAAAATAAATAAATATAAAAAAAAAATAGCCAGGCATTGTGGCAGGCACCTGTAGTCCCAGCTCCTTGGGAGGCTAAGGCAAGAGAATAGCTTAAGCCCAAAACTTTGAGGTTGCTGTGAGCTGTTGACAGCACGGCACTCTATCAAGGTGACAAAGTAGGACTCTGTCACTACAAAAAAACAATAATAATATCTCTACTCAATTATGAAAAGTCTGAAATGTCACCAATAAAAAATGCTTATTTTCCAAAATCCTTTATAAAAATTCAGATCACAATGGGTCACATAGCAAATGCAATTGTCTATTTGGAATTTACAGTATTATTTTTACGTTTTTTTTTTTTGAGACAGAGTCTCAAGGTATCACTCTCGGAAGAGTGCTGTGGTGTCACAGCTTACAGCAACCTCAAACTCCTGTACTTAAGCAATTTTCTTGCCTCAGCCTCCCAAGTAGTTGGGATTACAGGCATCCCCCACAACACCTGGCTATTTTTTTGGTTGTAGTTGTCATTGTTTGGCGGCCCGGGCTGGATTGAACCCACCAGCTCTGATGTATGTGGTTGGTGCCCTAGCCGCTTGAGCTACAGGTGCCGAGCCTATTTTTACATTTTTTATTATGTAATTAACGCATCATTTTGGTGATTCTGTACCAAACATTCCTCATTGAAATTTTTAGAGTTGATGAGAAAATTTAAGGAGATAGAACATCTAGTAACTGAGTGTGGTATACAATTTTAGGTATCATCTGAACAACTCTCCAAACTTTAAGTAGATATTGACATATCTCAATATCATGTATAAAGGCACATTTAATCAGTTATAAAATAGTCTGTTCTAAAAAATAATTGAGGACCATCTAAATTATTAATTTACTGAAAAAAATATTAGAACTTGTTATACTCACTTCACTTGAAAACATAAACAATAGATCATAATTAAATCTATTTTTGTTTCACCGTGAATATAAACTTAAAATGCTCATTTAGCTTTCTATAAAGTAACCAATATTTACAACTCATTCTGACATAGCCAAATCAACAACTTGGATAATTAGAATTTTGGAGTCACACTAGCAATTTATTTTTCCGCAATCGATCAAATTAACTACACTACATTTCAAAGAGCCAAAAATAACTGAAATTTAGTTCTTTTCATTATGTAGCTTCCACACAAAATTGATCATTCTGTTGAGGCAGCTGGACAAGGGAAGGGTGACTGAGCAGAGCAGAACTGCATTAATCCCAATAATAACTCTTTAGAATTCTCAAGCAGGGATTAATTTTGGGAGAAACAAAGAGAAGTATGTTTCTGAAAAAGACATAATTTCAATCTACTCTAAAATACAGACATATGCAGAGTGTGATATGGTAAAACATATTGAACTTCTATTCCCCAGTGACTTGCTAAGCAGGTTTATCTTGTATTCCAAATGTAGCACATTTCTTCAAACCTGTTACCAAGTGTTAACATCTTCCCTGCCCTTCCACCTTCCCTAGATTTACATTTCTATACTATACTAGGCTAACCCTACTCCTTAGAAACAACCTTCCTCTTGTCATAACAAGAAAGTTTTAGATGCTCATTTTGTCTTCTCTTTTGAACTTCTTCTCTGTAACTATTGCTCATCTGCATATCACCTGAGCTCTCTGTTTACAGTTCCACACTCCTGCACTTACAGCTGCAGCTAGGACAGATACAGTGTGATTTAATCTAAGCCTTAGGGAGTGAGAGGATTCAAATGGTTCTATTCTAAGGAAGCATCATCAACATCTAAGTACCTCTTACCCATAAACTTTGAATCACGTAATGTAACTTTCAACAAAGGAGACTCCAAGAAGTTTTGCTTACAGGATGATAAAAAAGGCTTAATTTTCAATGTTTTAGATCTTGATTTAGATATGAATTTTCCTCATATAGACATTTTAATGTAAGTTATTGATAGATAATTTAACCAGATCAAGCCACAAGCACTCTAGATAAAGAATGCTTACTTACAGAGAGAATATTGATTATGTAAAATGCATCTGGAAATGATTGCATTATTACTTATACCAACCTTTAAATTATAGCCAAATATTCTAAATATCGAAAACAACGATTAAAAATAGAAACTCCAGGGATGGAGGGAGTGGGGTGGGGCCTTGGTGTGTGTCACACTTTACTGGGGGCAAGACATGATTGCAAGAGGGACTTTACCTAACAATTGCAATCAGTGTAACCTGGCTTATTGTACCCTCAATGAATCCCCAACAATAAAAAAAAAAAAACTAGAAACTCTAAATTATGTAAATTATTTTAATCTGCCTATGGTAAATTACCAATATTTAATGACCAAGGAAGTTTTATGTATGATTGTATCTAGTATATTCAATTATATACTATGTCCAAAAGCATATCAATTAAGATTAATCAATATGTATAATTTTTGGCTGTAATATCAGTACCTCCATAGTTAACGAGAATTAGGGAAAATTCAGAATGGAGGTTAGCATGATCTTTTAAATTCATTAATTATATATACCTTGATATTATTAATAGTCTAAATAGACTCAGCTTCTAATTATTCACAAATGAGTTATACCAAATAGCAGGGTAATTTTGACTTGTGCTTTATAATTGTTTCTTTTTTCCTCTCTCAGTCCTTCAAGTAGGGATTCTGTCTCTCCTTAAATCTTTGCTAATACTCATTTTTAAAAATTGTTTTATATATTCAATGTAGGAGGACAATGGCTAGCAAATATATGAAAAAGTTCTCATCATTCCTAATTGTTAGAGAAATGCAAATCAAAACCACATCATCTAATCCCAGTAAGAATGGCCCACATCACAAAATCTCAAAACTGCAGATGTTGGCATGGATGTGGAGAGACAGGAACACAAATACACTGCTGGTGAGACTGCAAACTAATACAACCTTTTTGGAAGGAAGTTTGGAGCACCCTCAAAGAATTCAAGCTAGACCTCTCATTTGATCCTGCAACCCATTACTGGACATCTACTCAGAAGGAAAAACATCCTTTTATCAAAAGGACACTTGCACTAGACTGTTTATGGCAGCTCAATTTAGGATCACCAAAATGCGGAAATAGCCTAAATGCCCACCAACCCAGGAATGGATTAACATGCTGTGATATATATATACCATGGAATACTATTCAGCCATTAAAAAAGATGGAGACTTTACATCCTTCTTATTAATCTGGGTGGAAGTGGAACACATTATTTTTAGTAAAGCATCATAAAAATGGAGAAGCATGAATACTATGTACTCAATTTTGATATGAGGATAATTAATGACCTAGTACATAGTGAGGGGTAGGGGAAGGGCAGAGCACAGAGCAAGAGAAGGAGGGAGGAGTGGGGGAAAGGAAGAGCAGAGAGAGGGAAGGGTCTCCATGTGTGACACACCTTTTGGGGGCAAGATACAAGTATAAGAGGGACTTTACCTAAGAAATGTAATCAGTATAACCCGGTTTCTTATACCCTCAATGAATACCCACAATAATAATAATTAAAAAAAGAAATTAGAAGTAATCATTGGGTAGCACTAGTAGCCATTTTATAATAATAATGAAGTATGATAGTGTTTCAAGCTGTGCTTGCACTCCAAGCTTCCCAAAGATAAATAAATAACTCCAAATGTCTTATATGCCAACCAATGTGTTCCGTATGGATACATATGCTCCATTTTTCTTTTCTTGTAGTTTTTGGCCGGGGCTGGGTTTGAACCTCCGGTATATGGGCCGGCACCCTACTCCTTGAGCCACAGGCACCACCCTCCATTTTTTGATCAACATTTGCTAAATATCAGCTGTGCATGGTGGCTCATGCCTGTAATCCTAGCACTCTGGGAGGTTGAGATAGGTGGCTTGCTTGAGCTCACGAGTTTGAGACTAACCTATATAAGAGCGAGACCCTGTCTCTAATAAAAATACAAAAACCGAGGCAAGAGGATCATTTGAGTCCAAGAGTTGGGGGTTGCTGTGAACTATGATGATGCCATGGCACTCTACCCAGGGTGACAGCTTGAGACTCTGTCTTAAAAACAAACAAACAAACACATGCACAAAAAAAGATTTGCTAATATGACTGAAGGGTTTTAAGTTTTCAAGTCTATTTCAATCTTGGTTTAATGTTCATATTTAAAATCAAGTTAAAAATATCTAATGAAGGTAAAATGAATTTTGTTTTTCTTGGTAGATACTTAGTAATAGGGTTGCAGAATCAAATGGAAGATCGACTTTTAGTTCTTTTACACTCAACTACAATTTGAACTTTATCTTAGAATTGAAAACAGTGTAACCTAAACATTTTCACTCATATTAATTTGAAATAAAAAAACAACTTTTGAGGCAAATACATAATAAAAAAGGACACTAAGGACTAAAAAAATCTAATTAATTAAGAAAATAATACTAAAGACATATGGAATACACAATGCACTTCCCTTATTATATACTTAGTTTTCAGTAATTATTAATTCTACTCCTACTTACCTGTTTGTATTATACAGGTTATTATGTATGAAATGTATGATTTCCTTAAGTACTAAGTTTAGTTTGACAGTTGATATCTCTGACATTTCACTTTGACACTTCTTGTTTTATTTTTATTGTGAAGATACATTTTAATTTTTTAAAATGCATGCTTTGGCCTATGATTATTTTTCAATTTTTTTTAGGAAATATTTTTGAAAAAAATATTTGTAAATTTTTGAATAAGAGTTTTGTTGTGGAACCAATGCAGGGCATATAGTTCAAGATATCAATGAAATGTTTGGGAAGGATGTGGCTAGTGAATGCATAGTATGTCATGGTTTGAGAAGTTCTGTTCTGGTGATTTTTAATTTTGAAATGACCCATGTGGATGACCTGAGACCAAGTAGATTATAAGGAGCTGAAAGCTGTCGTGAAAGTCAAAGCATCTCAATCTGCACGTGAATTAGCGGCAAGGTTTGATGTTCCTATTCCAACAATATCAGATCATTGAAACAAATCAGGAAGGTAAAGAAGCTGGATAGATGAGTTCCACATGAATTAAAGGAGCATCAGAAGAGAAATCATCTTGCAGAATACCTTTCTTTGGGGCCATATCATAAAGGCAAACCACTTCTGTGCTATATTATTTGTGTGTGATAAAAATGAATTCTTTTGATAATCTCAAGTGCTTTGGCACAGAAAAAGATAAAGTTCTGAAGTACAGTCCAAAACCAAGTATTTATCAAGAAAATCTAATGGTGTCTGTTTGGTTGTCCAGCTCTGGTATCATAAAAAACCATAAAAAACCTTTTTTGGCAAAAAAAGGTTAAGTGATTACAGTGGATGTCTACTGCAACCAATTGGATGACATGATGAGGATGCTTGCAATTAAGCAGCCACGATGGGGCAATAGAGACAGGGAAATCCTCTTGAAAGACAAGACTTGACCACATGTCATATAAACAATGCTGCTCAAACTACAGACACTAGACTTGGACCTCTCTGTCATCCACTGTATATGTTAGGACTTACACCAGCTATCTCCTGTTCCAAGTTTTGGACCACTGTTTGCAAGAAAAAATATTCAATTCCTGATGAGCTGTGGAAAATGCCTTTTGTGATTTCATTGGCACTTACTTGCTCCCCAGACTTTTTTTCCTGCTGAAATAAACTAACTACCACTAAGATTTACTTAATTCAGATTCCATAGTTCAGTACTGTTTCTTGTTTGAGATATAATAAACTAAGCTTTTGATTCAAAATTGTACATCTCATATCTAATGATACATCCTGCCTCACCAACAACAACTGTAATGAGAGCGTAGACTAGTTTTTGTTCTATGCAGAATTCCCAATAACCCTTGGTTTTACTAATACCCTTAGTCAGATACTCAAACTCCACATAATATTATTTTTAAGTAGAAAAAAATCCTATGTATAAGTTTAGGACATAAACAAATGAATATAGACACATTTAGAGACAACCATATTGTTCTAGGTGTTTCAAAAATCTCTTCCCTAAGTGAATATACCATAATTTTATAAACATGCATACCTATTTCATTGCACTTCTCATTATTGTGCTTGGTAGCACAGTAAATTGAAGGTTTGGGCAAATTAGTATCAAGAAATTCTATTGGTGCCATTTTTCCAACAGCATGAGCTGTTGGGGGTGGAAAAGTACCATAAACGACACCCATAAAAATGGGGAACTTAATCAATAAAAGTTTTATGTGTTTAGACTGTTCCACCCCAGCATTTGACCCATCCTTCTCTCTTTCCTTGGGTGCCTATGTTCCTTGAGACACAACAATATTGAAATTAGGTGAATTAATAACTGTACAATGGCATCTAAGTGTTCAAGTGTGTCAACTTAAAAAAAAATTTCAAAGTCATATTAATATAAATAGAGAGGTTTTTTGGCAAAAAAATTGAGGACTGCAACCCAGGAATCACAGATTCAAGTTGCCCTAAATATATCCTCCAATAAGGAGCAGTTACAAGTGAGCTTTTAAAGGAAAAAAGAAGGGGAGATTCCTAAGTTAAACATAAGTTTTTCATTGGCTTATGTGGTGTTCTTTGTGTCAAATTCAAGAAACATGAAGATAATGACTGAGGATCACATTGTACAATTTGTGGTAGCCCTTTAGGTAATTCATCTGGTCTGGAAAATATGGGGAAGGGGGACGAGTGACTACGGGCTCATGCTCATGCTCATGCCTCTCTGGGCCCAATAAATTTGGGATACCTCACATTCTTCAGAATTCTCTCAGCTTTCTCTGGTGAAAATAAAAGTTACATGTCTCTCATTTTAAATCAAAAGCTAAAAATAATTAAGCTTAGTGAGGAAGACTTGTCAAAAGCCAAGACAGGCTGAAAACGGCCTTGTGCAAGCTGTGACTGCAAACACCAGTGAACACGTGAATGATAAAAAAAGTAAATAATTAAACAGCCTTATTGCTGATGTGGAGAAAGGTTTAGTGGTTGTGTCAGTCTGTTTAGCACTGATACAAAGAAATGCCTGAAGTTAGATTATTTACAGAGAATAGAAGTATCTCCAGCTCACTATTCTGCAGATTGTACAAAAGGCATAGTGCCCCCACCTGCTTCTGGTGTGGGGTCAGGGGTCTGGAAGGGGAAAGGGAAGCAGGTGTGTAGCATCCTGAGAGGAGAAGCAAAGAAAGGGAGGAAGTGCTGGCAGCCTTCTTTAAATACCAGCTTTCACATGAACCAACAAAGTGAGAACTCACCCTTCATCATGACCCACACCTTTCCCACTCGGGCCCACATTTAACAGTGGGGATCAGATTTCAACATGAGATTTGGAGGGGCCAAGCTTCCAAACCTATCAGTGATCTAGATAGAAGAAGAATCCAATGACAGCATTCCTGTGGCCAAAACCTAAAGCAGAGCTCACCCCTGATTTTTCAGTTCTATGAAGGCTGAGAGAGGGGAGGAAGCTACGAAAGAAAAGTTCAAAGCTAGGAGGTTTAAGAAAAGAAGCCATTTTCATAACATTAAAGTTCAAGGTGAAGCAGCAAGTGATGATGTAGAAGCTCCAGAAAGTTACCAAGAAGATTTAGCTAAGATCATTGATGTAGATGGTCACCATAAATAACAGCTCTTGTTTTTATTTGTATACATTTAAGGAATAAAAGTAAAGTTTGGCTGTGGATATGTATTGCATAGTGGATATGTGTTGCATAGTGGATATGTATTGCATAGTGGTAAATTCAGGGCTTCAAGGGCATCCATAATCCAAACAATGTATGTTGTATTTATTAAGTAATCTCTCATCACCTACCTCCCTTCCACCCATATTCCCTTCTGTATCTCTAGTGTCTATCTTTTCACAATCTATGTCCATGAATATACTTTATTTAACTCACATTTTTAAGTGAGATATATGGTATTTGACTTTCTGTTTTTGAGTTGTTTCACTTAAGATAATTTCCTCCAGTTTTATCTGTGTTGCTGAAAAATAGATAATTTCACCCTTTATTATGGATGAATACCATTTCACCTTGTGTATACACCAGTTTCTTTATCTAATCTTCCACTGAACAACACTTAGATTGATTAGTATCATTTGCTATTGTGAATAATGCTATGATAAACATACCAGTGCAGATATCCTTTTATATAATGATTTATTTTCCTTTGGATAAATAACTAGTAATGGGATTGCTAGATTGAATAGTAGCTCTATTGTTAGTTCTTTGAGAAATCTTCGTGTTGTTTTCCATAGAGGTCATTAATTGATGTTTACCAACAGTGTATAAACACTATCTGTTCACTATAGCTTCATTGTTTTGACTTTTAATTAATATCCATTCTGAGTGATGTAAGATGATATCTCATTGTGATTTTAATTTTCATTTCACTGATGATTAGTGATGCGAGTTTTTTTTTTTTTTATGTTTGTTGGTCATTTGTCTTCTTTTTTTTAATTTATTTTTTTATTTTTGGTTGCAGTTCAGCTGGGGCTGGGTTTGAACCTGCCACCCTCGGTATATGAGGCCGGCACCCTACTTACTGAGTGATAGGTGCCACCCTGTCTTCTTTTTAAAAAAATGTCTATTCATTTCCTTTGCCCTGTTGTTAATGGGGTTAGTTTGTTGTTGTTGTTGAGTTCTTTGAATCTCTCAAATTCTTTATACTAGTCCCCTGTTGGTCAAATATTTTGCAAATATTCTCTCCCATTTTATAGGTTTTCTGTTCATAAAGTTAATGATTTCTTTTGCTGTGTAGAAGCTTTTCAGTTTGACTAAGTCTCATTTGTCTGTTTCTGTTTGTTTGTTTTTTGCTTGAGCTTTTGAGATCTTAGTCACAAATTCTTTGCCAGACTAATATGAAGAAGAGCTTTCCAACAATTTTTCCAGTATTTTTATACTTTCAGGTTATATATTTAAACCTTTAATCCATCTTGATTTGGCTTTTGTATAAAGCAAGAGATAGGAATACAGTTTTATTCTGTTGCATAGAGCAGTCCAATTTTCCCAGCCCATTAATTTTAAAGGGAATCTTTTTCTCATTATGTTTTGTTAACTTGACAAAGATCAGTTGGCTAGAGATACATGAGTTTATTTGGGGGACTTTATTCTGTTTCATTTATCTATGTGTCTATCTTTATACCAGTACCATATGATTTGATTGTTATATCATTGCAATATAATATAATTAGTATAATTTGAAGTCAGGTAATTATATGCCTCCAAGTTTTAATTTTATTTTTTCACTTAGAATTGCTTTGGATATTCAACATCTTTTTTCCATATGAATTTTACGAGTTTTTTTTTTTCTTATTCTTTGAAAAATGACATTATAGTTGATAGAATTTATATTGAACCTATAGATTGCTTTAGGCAGTATGATGATTTTAATAATATTAATTCTTCTAATCCATGCTTTTTTTATTTGTGTCATGTACAATTTTTATCAACAATATTTTGTAGTTTTCCTTGTAGAGACCTTACATCTCCTCAGTTAAATAACTTCCTGTCTATTTTTTTTTCTTTTTACAAACGTATTATAAATTAGATTGCCTTCTTGATTTTTTTGGGGGGAGGAGGAATTAGATCCATTTCTAGAAAAATAGTGTGTTTCTTTAAAAGTGTTCTGATACCATGATCTTTTTATACTTTCTGAACAGTTACTTTTCTTTTTTTGAACTTACTTTCATTGGGATGGGAATTTATTTTTCTTGAGGATCTAACTATGATATATGTTAAGCAGGGCCATTTGGCTTTGCTTCTGGGGTAATTTATTGGTGAAGATTCTGTATGATCCCATGTTTATAAATAGCCTTAGTGTGGTGGCTTTCTCAAATATCACTTGTAGTAGTGGTAAGTGTCATCTACTGAGTAGCCAGAGTGGCATGGGCAGTAGTGGCAGCAGAGGTCTTGTGAAGCTTATCTCCTTCCCAAGAGCTCTCTGCATCCAAATACAGACCAGTGGAGAGTTCTTTCAGGTAAGAGACAGATGTAGTGGTAACACTTAGGTTTAAATTTTATATTTATTAGCTGGGAGAAGTAGCCAGGTGTCCCAGACCACGAGCTTGTCCTTGGAATGCTCAGTGGTCTGGATCCCATGCTCTGTCTCAAGACAGTGGTGAAGTTGGCCTTCACTTGCTAGATTAAGCAAGTCAGCACAAAGGCCTCCTCATGGCAAACACAAACACCAGTCCTGACGGGGTTCTGGGGAAGTCCTCAGGTCTCAGGAAAAATGCTTGAGCAAGAAGCAGAGTGGCTGTTACTCCATGGGGGTCTCAGCTAGGGAAAGAAGTTGTGGTCCCTTGCCACAGCCAAGTGAGTGCATACAGGAACTGCTTCCCTCTCACACTCCAGACTTCCTGGGATTCAACTCTGGCAGCCAATCAGAACTATTAGTTAAGTCCCATACAGTTTGCTTTTGGTCCACAAAGCTGCCATGGGCTATTAAAACTCACCACCCATATCAAAAACATGCCTCTCACTCAAATCTTCTCTTCCATGCCTAGGAAGGAGGGGAGCCCAATTTCATCAACTGAGGGAGAGTCCACACTGCTCTTGTTTCTCAGTTCTAGCTTTGGGAGCCCCTCACTCCCTCAAGATTCAGATTTTTAGTCCTTGGCTTGAGTCCTCTAATGCCAATTGTTGCCACTTTTGCTGACTCGCAGAGTCCTGTGCAGCTTGCTATGAGCTAGGATCAAAAATAGAATCTTCTTGTCAGCAGCCAGGTCTGGAAAAGTGTGTGGGGCACTTTCTGATATCATCCTTTTTCATAGTCTTCTTGCTGCTCCAGATCCAGGGCTTGAGAGGGTCAAGTTGCTCACCTGTGGGAATGTGGTTCACCAAAGCACACCTGCTCCCTCTCTCCAAAACTGGGGATTCCCTCATGGTTTTCTACCATATTCCATCATGCAGACTTCCCCCCACTTTCTCATTCCCAGTATCCCAAGTTTTCTTTAGCTTTTCTATTGAACCCCTGTGTGTCTTTATGGATAAAAGTTCACAGCGTGGATCTCCACACTGTATTTTACATCTCATAATTGGTAAGGTATTCTGAAAAAGCCTTTATTCATTCTCCCGTTGTGGGGGGAAATGATCTACAGTATAGGTAAAATTGTGTTATAGTGAAAGAAAATACCTTCCAGGAGTTTCATATGTACAGGGGAGCCAATGCCTAGCTTCAAAGCTTCGAAGCATGGACTGATTCTCTTGTTAGGGGATAGTGCACCTGGGAATTTTAAGTTGAAACCAATGCTCATTTTCATTCAAACAAATCCTTAGTTCCTTAAAAATTATGCCAAATCTATTCTGCCTGTGATATATCATACAAGTGAAACACAAAATCTGTATGACAGCATGTGTTTATAGAATGTTTTACTCAATATTTTAAGCCCACTGTTGAGACCTAGTACTCTGAAATAAAGACTCCTTTCAAAACATTATTGCTCAGTGGCAATACACCTGGACCCCCAAGAACTCTGATGAGAATATAGAAAACGGTTAATGTTGTTTTCACACTTGCTAACACAATATCCCTCTGCCCAAGAATCAAAAGGTGACTTTGACTTTCAAATCTTTTTATTTAATAAATACCTTTTGTAACCCAATAGAAGCTATAGGTTATGCTCCCTCTGATGGATATGAGCAACATAAATTAAAAACCTTCTGGAAAGAATTCAAGATCCCATTGAGACTATTCATAATTCATGGGAAGAGATTCAAATATCGACATTAGCAGGAGTTTGAAAGAATTTGACTCCAAACTTCAAGAATGGCTTTGAAGGGTTTAAGATATTAGTACAGGAAATAACTATAAATGTGGTAGAAATAACAAAAGAACTAGAATTAGAAGTGTAACCTGAAGATTTGACTGAATTGTAATCTCATGACAAAAATTTAATTAGTAAGGAGTTACTTCTTATGGATGAACAAAGGAAGTGGTTCCTTGAGATGAAATCTGTTGCTGACGAGGGCGGTACAGTGAGACTCTGTCTCTACAAAAAAAAAAAAAAAGAATTTTCAAATTAAAGTGATATACTGTTTACATATAATGTTATTACACATTTGGACCACATTATAGTGTAAACACAGCATTTGTATGCATTGAGAACCCAAAAAGTTTATGTTACTTGCTTTATTAAAGTATTTGCTTTTTTACAGTGATTTGGAACCAAAACAACATTATTTCTGAGGTATGCCTTTACCAGCATTTAGATGAATTCGTGGAGTTAAGCTATTTTCTCTGGAAGAATTTCAGAAATCATATTTTTCTTACAACAGAGATAAAAACTAAGCAAAGATAAATCTGCTTTTTAATATGTTTATCACAATAAATCTAGAACATTCTGGGTGCTATGAATATAGCAGTGGAAAATGACGTAATATTTTAGGTTTTTTTGAACTTACAGTCTGGTAAACTTAGGGGGATGCATAAATAAGTAAAATAAAGCTGTTCAATATGTGTCAGGCTGTATAAAAGTATGAATAAAATAAAGCAATAAAAAGAAATAGAGTATGACATAGGTTGTAAAGACTTCTCTGATA
This sequence comes from Nycticebus coucang, assembly GCF_027406575.1. Classification (NCBI taxonomy): domain Eukaryota; kingdom Metazoa; phylum Chordata; class Mammalia; order Primates; family Lorisidae; genus Nycticebus; species Nycticebus coucang. The sequence continues at coordinate 41,264,161 of NC_069794.1, read as the reverse complement.
AAGTAGATGCTGAACAAAGGTCAGAAGGAAGTGAAGGAATAAGCCATGCAAGATCTCAGAGAAGAATTATCTAGAAATAGGAATGGTAAAGCTCCTAACTATTAGAGCAAGATGATCTCAAGCACATGTAATTTAAGTACTGTGTGTTGTATGGAGCTTGTGGAGAGTTCTGAGCAGGTAAGTAACATAATCAGATGGATGTTTAAAATGCACACCTAATAAATCTTTACCAATTATAACGTTGTTATTTTAAACATTTTCCATGGAGTATTTGACAGCTAGTCTTACTAGGGCATTATGCTTTTGTACTGGACATCCTTGTCTTCACATATTTTGTAGTCCATTTGAAATTGATATTGGAACAAGAGGATGCAGATACATGCTGATTATCATGTGTGATAAATGGTCAAAGATAGTACTATAAGGGTGGTAATAGGAAATGACAGAAGAGTAACCCCAGACAGACATGGAATACCAGTTTGTGTTTGCTGGTGGATCTCTTAACTCGTGAACAAGAGTTGAGGTGAGTAACGTGAGGAGGCATTTTACATATGCATATGTGATGTAGAAAATACATATACTTATGCAATACTAAAAGCTACTTGACGTTATTGGAGTTTCAAGTGTTGGTTTATCAAAGACTCTCTGCTGTATATGTGTGACTAGGAAGACTGAGATTTATCCAGTAAAAATTGGGAGTCACAGAAAAGATTTTGATAATTACTTAGAATTGCTTTAGATACTTCATTTGACATGTGTGAAAAGGGCAACCATGATGAGAAAAGGGTACATGTTGGATCTATTAAGTATAGAGTATAAATGTCTTAACACAATAATTAAGCAAATGAGGTGAGGGATATACTAACCAGTATGATGTAAGCATTCTAAATTGTATATGAAATCAGCACATTGTACCTGATAAATGCATTAATTTACGCTTGATATACCTCTTTATGATTTAATTAAAAAAATTAAAAAGAAAAGGAGGCAAGAGAATCTAATGCAGTTATATATTTATTTTTAGTTATGAGTGAATTAGGGTCTGAATTAAGGCAAGAATCATAAGGATGGGAGAGATGGATATTTTTATAGTAGGAGTGATATAGGGAAATTGATGACTAATCACAGGAAAGAGGATAAAAAAGGAAGTCAAGAACGACTTATAGGATTTAGTTTGGGTTAGTAGATCAAATGCATCTCTGCTGGCAGAAAGAACTATAAAGAAATAAGCATTGGGAGAAAGAGTATTTGCTCAGTTTTGACATTTTTGAAGTTCCTATGTGTTGCCTGTTTATCCAGCAGGCAAATATTTTGATTAATTAATCCTAGACTGCAAAGAGAGGTCTAGGTGAACAAATATATTTGGAAGAGAAAGGCACAGAATCATTAGCTGAAACCAGGAAAGTGAATTAAATCACTCAAAGACAGTGCATTGGCACAGAAAAGCAATGTGAAGAACCAAACTTTAATATGAATAAAGAAAGATCATGGAGGGAGTTGTAGAGAGGGTGACAGATGCTAGGAAGTCTAAAAATGAAAAAGAATAAGGAGTTTTGTCCATCAGAAAAGCTCAAGGTGTGAAAAATTTCAAAGAAAGCAGATTTTCCAAACTAGACTGTGTGCTTCTTAAAGACAAGAGTTGTTGCCTTTACTTCTGCTCTACAAGGTGCTCCTCATCCACATTATAGCAAATAGTAAGTACCATTCATCTATAAAGTTAGTAGAAGGAGCCCAGTGACCCGCACCCACCCCAGCCAAGGAGACAGCTGGAAATCACACAGCCCCGCACCCCATGCCCTGCGCCCACCAGGCTTCCGCCCGCCCCAGCCAGGAACTCTGGGAGCCGCACAACCTGCATCCTCCTTTCTGTGCCCTCCCTGCGTCTGCACAGGCCTGCCAACTGGGCCAGGGACTCTGGTAGCCACATGAACTACGCCTTGCCTCTGTAGCCCTCCCTGCCTCTATGCAGAGCCCACCTCCTGGCCATAGGCTGCTGGAGCATTGGGCTTTCTGTGCCAAAGTCACCGGGCACCGGGCACTCCAAGAACCATGTTCACCACCCCCTGCACCCTTGCTGGATCTGGGTGTGCCACACTCAGGAGCAGCTCTCACAGCCAAAACTCCCTGGCTGGGGTATCCCCAGAGGAGCTACACAGGGTTACTCCCTATAAAGATCCAGCAACAATAGAGTGATCCCACTGAGGTCTAATCTTGGAGAGATACCTCCCCAACTCTGAGGATGGCCAGAGGCAATGGTGAAAAACAATAATGGGGTGGAATCAACGGAAAAACTCCAGCAATATGAATAATCAGAGTAGATCAACTCCCCCAAGGAACAATGGGGCAGGCACAGCACAAGATCCCATGCACAAACAAATAGCTGAGATGTCAGAAATCAAATTCAGAATCTGGATAGCAAATAAAATCGAATTAGAATTCCAAGCAGTAACCCAAAAGATGTCTCAAGAATGCAACAAATTCAAAGACCAAATGACCAAAGATTTTGATACATTGAGACAAGAAGTTGCAGCCCTCAAAGATCTGAAAAATACAGTAGAATCCCTCAGTAACAGAATGGAGCAAGCAGAAGAAAGGATTTCTGACATTTAAGACAAAGCTTTTGAACACTCCCGAACTTTCAAAGAGGAAGAGAAAAGGAGGGCAAAAACAGATCACTCTCTCAGAGAGCTCTGGGATAATTCAAAGAAAACCAATATTTACCTTATAGAGATCCCTGAAAGTGATGAGTGCCTTCACAAGGCACAGAATCTCTTCTTCATGAGATGATGAAAGAGAACCTTCCAGACACGCCAAGAGATTCTGAAATTCAAATAGCAGACAGTTTCAGAACTCCAGCAAGACTTACCCCAAATAAGACATCCCCCAGACACATCATAATCAATTTCACTAAAGTTAATATGAAGGAGAAAATTCTGAAAGCAGCCAGACTAAGAAAACCATACCAACAAGGGGAAGAATATTAGAATAATCGCAGATCTCTCTGCTGAAACCTTTCAAGCTAGAAGAGGATGGTCATCAACTTTTAATCTCCTTAAACAAAATAACTTTCAACCCAGGATTCTGTATCCAGTTAAACTGAGTTTCATTTATGATGGAGAAGAGAAATTAAAAACTTAAATGACATTCACATGTTGAAGAAATTTGCCATAACTAAACCAGCTCTACAGGATATTCTCAGACCTGTCCTTCATAAAGATCAGTGTAATCCTCCACCACAAAAGTAAACTCACCCAGAAACTTTTGATCAAATTCCAACTTCCACAGTAGCAAAAAAATTAAAAATATCCACTGAACTTTCTAAAGGCTTATCAATATTCTCAATTAATGTGAATGGTTTAAATTGTCCTCTATAGAGGCACAGGTTGGCTGACTGGATACAAAAACTCTGGCCAGATATCTGCTGCATACAAGAATCTAATCTTACCTTAAAAGTAAATATGGACTCAAGGTGAAGAGATGGTCATCTATATTCCAGGCAAATGGAAAGCAGAGAAGAGCAGGCTTTGCAATTCTATTTGCAGATACAATAGGCTTTAAACCAACCAAAATAAGAAAGGATAAGTATGTCACTTCATATTTGTTAAAGGTAATACTCAAAATGATGAGATTTCAATTATTAATATTTATGCACCAAACCAGAATGTGCCTCAATTTATAAGAGAAACTCTAACAGACATGAGCAACTTGATTTCCTCCAGTTCCATAGTAGTTGGAGATTTCAACACCCCTTTAGCAGTGTTGTATAGATCCTCCAAAAAGAAGCTAAATAAAGAAATTTTAGATTTAAACTTAACCATTCAACATCTGGATTTAACAGACATCTACAGAACATTTCATCCCAACAAAACTGAATACACATTCTTCTCATCGGCCCACGGAACATACTCCAAAATAGATCACATCGTAGGTCACAAGTCTAACCTCAGCAAATTTAAAAAAATAGAAATCATTCCTTGCATCTTCTCAGACCATGATGGAATAAAAATTGAACTTAATAACAACAGGAATCTGCATACTCATACAAAAACATGAGCGCTAAATAACCATATGCTGAAGGATAGATGGGTCACAGACGAGACTAAGAATGACATTACCAAATTTTTGGAACAAAACAACAATGAAGACACAAATTATCAGAACCTCTGGGATACTGCAAAGGCAGTCCTAAGAGGGAAATTGATAGCACTGCCTTCCTCAAGAAAACAGAAAGAGTGGAAGTTAACACCTTAATGGGACATCTCAAGCAACTGGAGAAGGAAGAACATTCCAACCCCAAACCCAGCAGAAGAAAAGAAATAACCAAAATCAGAGCACAACTAAATGAAATTGAAAACAAAAGATTATACAACAGATCAATAAATCCAAAAGTTGGTTTTTTGAAAAGGTCAATAAAATAGATAAACTTTTGGCTAACCTAACCAGAAAAAAAAAGAATAAAATCTCAAATTTCATCAATCAGAAATGACAAAAATGAAATAACAGACCCCTCAGAAATTCAAAACATCCTTAATGAATATCATAAGAAACTTTACTCTCAGAAATACGAAAATCTGAAGGAAATTGACCAATACTTGGAAGCACACCACCTACCAAGACTTAGCCAGAATGAAGTGGAAATGTTGAACAGGTCTATATCAAGTTCTGAAGTAGCACCAACTATACAAAATCTCCCTAAAAAGAAAAGCCCGGGACCAAATGGCTTCACGTCAGAATTCTACCAAACATTTAAGGAAGAACTAGTGCCTATATTACTAAACCTCTCAAAATAAAAAAGAAAGAATACTACCCAGCACATTCTATGAAGCAAACATCACCTTGATCCCTAAACCAGGGAAAGACCCAACAAGAAAAGAAAATTATAGACCAATACCACTAATGAATATTGATGCAAAAAAACAGCCCTCAGAATGAAAGAAGATATTTGCAGGTTATGTCTCCAACAAAAGTTTAATAACCAGAATCCACAGAGAACTCAAACGCATTAGCAAGAAAAGAACAAAGGATCCCATCGCAGGCTGGGCAAGGGATTTGAAGAGAAACTTCTCTGAAGAAGACAGACGCGCGGCCTTCAAACATATGAAAAAATGCTCATCATCTTTAATCGTCAGAGAAATGCAAATCAAAACTACTTTGATATATCAACTAACTCCAGTGAGATTAGCCTATATCACAAAATCCCAAGGCCGGAGATGTTGGTGCGGATGTGGAGAAAAGGGAACACTTTTGCACTGCTGGTGGGAATGCAAATTAATACATTCCTTTAGGAAAGAGATATGGAGAACACTTAGAGATCTAAAAATAGATCTGCCATTCCATCCTATAATCCCTCTACTGGGCATATACCCAGAAGACCAAAAATCACATCATAACAAAGATATTTGTACCAGAATGTTTATTGCAGCCCTATTCATAATTGCTAAGTCATGGAAAAAGCCCAAGTGCCCATCAATCCACGAATGGATTAATAAATTGTGGTATATGTACACCATGGAATATTATGCAGCCTTAAAGAAAGATGGAGACTTTACCTCTTTCTTGTTTACATGGATGGAGCTGGAACACATTCTTCTTAGTAAAGTATCTCAAGAATGGAAGAAAAAGTACCCAATGTACTCAGCCCTACTATGAAACTAATTTACGGTTTTCATATGAAAGCTATAACCCAGTTACAACCTAAGAATAGGGGGAAGGGGGAAAGGGAGGGGAGGGAGGGAGAGGTAGGTAGAGGGAAGGGGATTGGTGGGATTACACCAGCGGTGCATCTTACAAGGGTATATGTGAAACTTGGTAAATGTGGAATGTTAAGTGTCTTGGCACAGTAACTGAGAGAATGCCAGGAAGGCTATGTTAACCATTGTGATGACGGTGTGTCAAATGGTCTGTGAAGCTAGTAAATGATGCCCCATGATCATATCAATGTACACAGCTATGATTTAATAAAAAATAAAAAAAAAAGATCCTAATGAACAGAATCCAACAACACATCAAAAAAATTATACAGGATGACCAAGTGGATTTATCCCAGCCTCTCAAGGCTGGTTCAATATACATAAATCTATAAATGTAATTCAGCACATACACAGACTAAACAATAAAGACCATATGATTCTCTCAATTGATGCACAAAAAGCTTTTGATAATAACCAGTATCCCTTCATTGATCAGAACACTTAACAAAATTGGTATAGAAGGGACATTGCTTAAACTAATAGAGGCCATCTACAGCAAACCCACAGCCAATATCATATTGAATGAAGTTAAATTGAAATCATTTCCACTTAGATCAGGAACCAGGCAGGGTTGCACACTGTCTCCATTGCTCTTTAACATGGTAAGGGAAGTTTTAGCCATTGCAATTAGGGAAGAAAAGGCGATCCAGGGTATCCACGTAAGGTCAGAAGAGATCAAACTTTCACTCTTCACAGATGATATGATCGTATATCTGGAAAACACCAGGGATTCTAGCACAAAACTTTTAGAAGTGATCAAGGAATACAGTAATTTCTCAGGTTACAAAATCAACACCCACAAATCTGTAGCCTTTATATACCAACACTAGCCAAGCCCAAAAAAAAAGTCAAGGACTCTATTCCTTTCACAGTAGTGCCAAAGAAGATGAAATATTTGGGAGTTTACATAACAAAGGACATGAAAGATCTCTATAAAGAGAGCTATGAAACTTTAAGAAAAGAAATTGCTGAAGATGTTAACAAATGGAAAAACATACCATTCTCATGGCTGGGAAGAATCAACATTGTTAAAATGTCTATACTACCCAAAGCAATGAATAATTTTAATGCAATTCCTATTAAAGCTCCACTGTCATATTTTAAATATCTTGCAAAAACAATGCCTCGTTTTATATGGAATCAGAAAAAACCTAGAATAGCCAAGACATTACTCAGAAATAAAAACAAAGCAGGAGAAATCATGCTACCAGAACTGAGACTGTACTATAAATTGATAGTGGTCAAAACAGCATGGTACTGGCACAAAAACAGACAGGTAGATGTCTGGAACAGAATAGAGAACTAAGAGATAAATCCAGCTACTTACTGTTATCTAATCTTTGACATGCCAATTAAAAACATTCAGTGGGGAAAAGATTCCCTATTTAACAAATGGTGCTGGGTGAACTGGCTGGTGACCTGTAGAAGACTGAAACTGGACCCATACCTTTCACCATTAATAAGATAGACTCTCACTGGATAAAAGATTTAAGCTTAAGACATGAAATATAAAAATGCTAGAAGAAAGTTCAGGGGAGACTCATGAAGAAATCAGCCTGGGTGAATATTTTATGAGGAGTACTCCCCAGGCAATTGAAGCAGTATCAAAAATACAGTACGGGGACCTAATCAAACTAAAATGCTTCTGCACGGCCAAGAACATAGGAAGTATAGCAAGCAGATAGCCCTCAGAATGGGAGAAAATATTGCAGGTTATACCTCCGACAAAGGTTTAATAACCAGAATCCACAGAGAACTCTAATGTATTAGCAAGAAAAGAACAAGTGATCCCATTTCAGGGTGGGCAAAAGACTTGAAGAGAAAGTTGTCTAAAGAAGACAGATGCACGGCCTACAGACACATGAAAAAATGCTCATCATCCTTAATAATCAGAGAAATGCAAACCAAAACTACTTTGAGATATCACCTAACTCCATTAAGATTAGCCCACATAACAAAATCCCAAAACCAGAGATGTTGGCGTGGATGTGGAGAAAAGGGCACACTTCTACACTGCTGGTGGGAATGCACACTAATACGTTCCTTCTGGAAGGATGTTTGGGGAATACTTAGAGATCTAAAAATAGACCTGCCATTTGATCCTATAATTCCTTTACTAGGTATATACCCAGAAGACCAAAAATCACAATATAACAAAGACATCTATACCAGAATGTTTATTGTAGCCCAATTCATAATTGCTAAGTAATAGAAGAAGCCCAAGTGCCCACTGACCCACGAGTGGATTAATAAGTTGTGGCACATGTATACTATGGAATATTATGCAGCCTTAAATAAAGATGGAGACTTTACCTCTTTCATGTTTACATGGATGGAGCTGGAACATATTCTTAGCAAAGTATCTCAAGAATGGAAGAAAAAGTATCCAATGTACTCAGCCCTACTATGAAGCTAATTTATAGCTTTCACATGAAGGCTATAATGCAACTATATCACAAGAATATGGGGAAAGGGCCAAGGGAGGGGAGGGGAGGGGGGAAGTTGCGGTGGAGGGAGGGTAATTGGTGGGGTCATACCTACAGTGCATCTTATAATGGATACAGGTGAAACTTACTAAATGCAGAATACAGATGTCTACATACAATAACTAAGAAAATGCCATGAAGGCTACATTAAACAGTTTGATGAAAATATTTCAGATTGTATATGAAATCAGCACACTGTACCCCTTGATTGCACTAATGTACACAGCTATGATTTAATAATAAAAAAGTTAGTAGAAAGAATGAAAAGAAGAGAAGTGATAAACATAACGTTAAAAATTGAAGTTAAAAATTTCAAATATGAGGACCATCAGATTTAATGACTGAAGGAGATAGTTTTCAAAATAGTATATCAATGCCACAGATGCAACAGAAAATCTAAGAAAATCATGAGAGTTTATTTATCTTGTTATACTCCATCTACTTTGTTACTACTTTAACTCCTTAATCTATTTTCAGATTTTCAAAAAAGAGAAAGGAAATATCTTTTGGGTAAAATTTACAATAATAAAAAATGGAAGAGAATAGGCTTCATTCAAGCAGTTTATGTTGTTTCCACACTTAGAAATAATCTGATTTAAAGAAAATAAAATTTTAAAAAAATCCAGAAAACCGATAAACAAAGGAGTTCAGATTCACTACCTTTAAAACAGGAATACGTCATGACAAGTCTTTCTTTCAATCATGAATGAAAATAATTTTACAGGGCATAAAATGATTAGATTACAGCTGTACTAAGGTGGACTAACTAGGATATCCAGGTGGAAATAGGGAAAGACTGCTGGGCAAATGAATTTGATGATCAATTTAGTTCTGTGGATAACTTTCCAAATGAGCATGGGCAAATTACTTGATCTTTGGCATCTATTTATTCATTTAGGTATAAAATAAGAAAGTGGAATTGCCTAATCTTAATGGCAATTTTCAATGGCATAGTAAAATGACACTAAATTGCAGTTATTGCTAATTTGAGATATCATATTTCTTAATTTCACTGCCTTCCATATAGAGCAGTAGGGAAATAGAAGGGGAACAAAGTTATAAAATGAGATGGAGACTGAAGGAAGAGGAAAAGAAAAGGAAGAAAACAACAACAGAAAACTAAGATAGTGTATTCAAAATATTCCAAAGCAGGCCTGGCTGGTGACTTGTGCCTGTAATCTTACCAACCCGGGAGCGAGAGGCAGGTGGATTGCATGAGTTCAGGAATTCAGGAACAGTCTGAGCAAGAGTGAGAACACCATAGGTGGGAGTTGTGGTGGGGGCCTGTAGTTCCAGCTACTTGGAAAGCTGAAGCATGAGTAACTCCTAAGCCCAAAAGTTTGAGGTTGCTGTGAGCTATGATGATGCCACAGCACTCTACCCCAAGAGAACAGAGTGAGACTCTGTCTCAAAAAATAAATTCAAAAGCAAATTCCAAGAAGAATAAGAAAACATATATTACATTTTTTAAGGAGGAAGGAATTAATTGATCAGATAATTGGGAAATAGATTTTAAGACCATGTGAAATATTACACTGGCTCTACACATATTCCTAGGTCGGGTGAAAATGAAGCATACATACAGATGGATTTCAATGAAGGGTTATTGAATTTCCTTATTTTTTCAGACTATAATAAATATTGGACATCATAAATTTAATAAATTTAGTACTCTTTGTCAGATGTGAGAAATAGGCTAGTGCACAAAATCACTTTATGTTTGAACACAGGCATAAATCATGACTTGAATTTCAGGGTTTTGTTTTTCTTGAACTCACCAATAGGCAATGTGAGAAGCACACCAAATGAAACAATGTTACAGTGTGGGTGAACTGGAAGGTCTATGGCATCAGCTGCCTTGGGCATGAAAGAACTTTGAGGTTGGGGGAGCCTAGCACCTCAGATTATTATTTTATAGGCTGGACAGGGTCACTTAATTTTTTTGTATGGATTATTATCATAAGAGGATGTAAAAAAAACCCCTGTCTTGTGAGCTGAAGATTTAGCCTTCAGACTAATAAATCCTTGCTATATCACAATTCCAAACAGATTTACCTGGTATTTTAAGCATGTTATGTCGGTAGTTACTTATTGGGCTTTTAGACCTACTTAAGATCTTCCTACAGGGCGGCGCCTGCGGCTCAGTGAGTAGGGCGCTGCCCCCATATGCCGAGGGTGGCGGGTTCAAACCTAGCCCCGACCAAACTGCAACAAAAAAATAGCCAGGCGTTGTGGCGGGCGCCTGTAGTCCCTGCTGCTCGGGAGGCTGAGGCAAGAGAATCGCGTAAGCCCAAGAGTTAGAGGTTGCTGTGAGCCGTGTGACGCCACGGCACTCTACCCAAGGGCGGTACAGTGACACTCTGTCTCTACAAAAAAAAAAAAAAAAAAAAGATCTTCCTACAGCAAGAATAGCTGTCCAAAATTAAATTGCTTTGTTTTGCATAGTCTTATTTCTTCAAAGATTAAAAGGCACCCTTACTTTTGGAATAGTGTGCTTTAGTAAAAGTCTTTTATACAAATTCTTCCCTCCTCTCGAGATTTTTCTTTTTATTTATTTATTTATTAAGTCATATATACATAGATCATGAATACATTTATGCCTTTGTGGGATTCGATGTGTTGATTATTTGTACAAATTAGAGTGCTTACATCCTACTAATTAACATATTTTTTACCTAATTTACTTAATCACAGTCTCTAGACATTTGTGTTCAATACTTGATAGATTTGACTTGTACCCTTGCAACATTCTCCATAGGTGTCGTCCCACCATTAACCCTCCCTCTATGGAACCATCTCCGTCCCTTCCTATCCCCCTACCCTTCCCTCCTTCATCCTGGGCTATAGTTGTGATTCATTTCTCATATGAAAGTGTGAATGATTATGAATTGGTTTTATAGTAGTACTGAGTACATTAGATATATATTTTTTCCATTCCTGAGATACTTTACTAAAAAGAATATTATTATTCTAATTAAACAAGTATTGCTAAACATGTAACATGTCCATTTTTTTAGTCAATAATTCTACCTAAAGATGTAGCTCTTAAGATACAGATATAGGGCACAATTTATAAAATTATCCCAAACACAAAGCATATGCGTATAGAAACCATTGTGTTTAGACACTAAGGCATGATGGGCTATTCATCTCTACATATGCTACAGACTGAAAACACAGTTGATAGTAAGTTTATTCAGAGTCTAATAGTTTAAAGTTGTCTTATTTTAGATTCAAAAGAGTATAAAGGAAAAGTAAGATTTTTTTTTTAATTGCATAGAACATTTTTTTTTATTGTGGTTCTTTTTTGTTTAACTTTCCTTCAGTTTACATTAGAAATAATATACTGAATATCCAGCAGATGTCAGTATATGCGTGCAAATGTTTTACTTTGAAGCGTGCTAGCAAAGTCTAAGATGTTAAGAAGATGAAAGCATATTCTATTTAAACAAAAATCAGAGAATTCATGAATTAGAGACCTGGACTACAAGAAACATTGAAAGTTCTTAGATAAAACTAATATGATACCAGGTTAAAAGCTGGACCTATAAAAAGAAATGTAGACCACTGGAAATGGCATAAATGAATGTAAATATAGTTTTCTCACTTTAATTATTCAAAAATAACTGATTGGCTAAGAAAAAATACTGCCAATATATTATTTTTATGGAAGATGTAAAATTAACAAATAACAAAAACAAAACAAAGGAAATGAAGGGGGAAAATTTTTTTCATATCAGTTATTCTAGGAAAATGACTTTCTGGTTTGTAACTTCATTCAAGTGATACATTATAAAACTGATTCATTCCTAACCAAATATTTAAATGAAATTAGTTCCTATTAGCCTTCTACCTGTAGTGTATCCTATGCATATTTATACCCTAGCTTCTATAAAACTTTATTATATTTTTTTTCTTTGCTTTGTTTTTATTGTGGATTAACATAAGTGTACAATTAGGCCACATTGTTTGCCTTTGTAAGGTAAAAGTCAAAGTTATAATTGTCCTTCACCCAAGATATATGCCCCATATACCTACATGTACCCAATAGGTGGAAGCCCACCAAACCTCCTCCTATCCTTTCCTCCTCGCCCCTTCTTAGATTTAATTGTGTTTTCCTCTCATGTGGGCCTGTATTGCTCATCTACTAGTATCAAGTTACATAGGATGCTTGCTTTTCCATTCTTGAGATACTTTACTAAGGAAAATGTCTTCAACTCCATCTGGGCCAGGTAAATACACAAGATGTAAAGTCTCCATCTTTTTAGGGCTGAATAGTACTCCATGGTGTGTGTGTGCGTGTGTGTATGTGTGTGTGCGTGTACATACTACAGTTTTATTAATCCATTCAAGGTTCGATAAGCATTTGAGTTGTTTCTGCATCTTTGTGATTGTGAATTGAGCCATTATATACATTCAAATCCTTATGAGAAAATGATTTTTTTTTTCCTTTTGGGTAGATACCTAGTAATGAGACTGTGGGACCAAAGGGAACATCTATTTTAAATTCTTTGAGGATTTTCCATACTTCTTTCCAAAAATCTTCATTTGCAATCACACTAACAGTAGATAAGTGTTTCCTTCTTTCCACACCCATGCCAGCATCTGCAGTTTTGGGACCCTGTGATGTGAGCTATTTTCACTGAGGTTAGGTGATATCTCACGGTGGTTTTGCTTTCATATCCATTCCTTCTATTTCTCAATAGACTTATTAAAAGCTGTATCTATTTCTTTACTTCTTTTTGTACCTTTCAGACAGATGGTCCACATTTAAGTCATTAAATAACATGAAAAATTGAGTCACAATTCACACTGAAAGTAAATATGCTGGTCCTAATTTAGATTGTGCAAATAAAATGTTATAATGGCATAATTGGGTAATATATGAATAATTCATACCATGTTACCCAGTACAAAATAAACATTGTTGTACATCTGATTACTTTTATCCAAACTTTATATAATAAATCAGTGTATATTAAAACTATTCGCTAGGCTTGGCACCTGTAGCTTAGCTGCTAGGGTGCCAGCCACATACACAGGAGCTGGTGGATTTGAACCCAGCCAAGGCCTGCCAAACAATAATGGAAACTACGACCAAAAAATAGCCAGGCATTGTGGTGGGCACCTGTAGTCCCAGTCACTTGGGAGGCTAAGGCAAGAGAATCGCTTAACCCCAAGAGTTTGAGGTTGCTGTGAGCTGTAATGGCACGGCCCTCTTCTAGGGCGACATAGTGAGACTCTGTCAAAAACAAACAAACAAACAAACAAACAAACAAACAAACTAATTTCTACTTTCCAGAATATCATCACCAGCTTTTCCCATATAATTGTTGGGTGACGCTATGTATGAGTGTGAATGTATGTATGAATTTGTGCCTGTATACACATATACGGAGATCTGACAATTAAGTTTGCAAATTCATCCTAGAAAAAGTACTACATTCCTCATTGCTGAATATCACTGTGTCACCTTCAAAGCACTCCCTTTGAGAAGCTCTGCACTGACACCAGCACCTAGCTCACCTTTCCAAGCAATTTTGGAACTCTTCCTCTGGAATGGTCATCAGACCTCTTGCCATATTATCCTTGATGTCCTGAATGTGATCAAAATGTATTTCCTTCAATATTTCTTTTATCTTCAAGTAAAGAAACATGCCACTGATTAGCTGAGTAGGGATGGTGTCCCAATACATTTATTTTTTGACTGGATAAAACCTCCCTCACAGACAGTGCTATATGAACTCCTGGCTTTTGTTATCAATAAGCTCTTTTGAGACCACTTTTTTGCTGACATCTTTCTCACACCAAGATTTTCAGCTAATATTTTTCTAACTATTTCTCTATCAATTTTTACTTGGTCTGCTGTGCTTCTCACAGTCAGCTGACGATTGTGACTCAATTCTATGTATTCTTGCAATGTTTTCGTCAGTTCTTGTTACTGGTCTCCTTAAACTCTCTTCATCAGTGACACTTTCTCTCCCCTCAAAAAAACATTTGCTATTTTCTTCATGGAATTATCCCATAAACTTAAACTAACATGCCCCTGATTTCATTTCTACTCTTGCCAAGTTTAATAAGAAATTTAATGTTTATTTGTTTATTAATTCAAGCTCCGACATTCTCATGATGGCACACAAAAAACATGCAACAATAAGGAAAGCCACTCAGTAAGATACTGCCATATGTTGACACAAAGCCAGCCGTGAATAAACCAAGGTTATGAAATCTTTCTGAACTCTATGTACAGTGCTGCCAATACAAGCACAAAGTGGCATGTTTGCAAACATAATTGTCAGAACTTCGTAAGTGTATATAAATTCATTTTGCTATGGACATCCTCACATAATGTTAGTGTTGTGAATAACCACTTATAAGAAAATAATAATGATTAAAAATGGTTCTAGCAGTTTACAATATCACCTGTAAAATGTGAGACTTTCTTTTGCCTCACATCTTATCAATCTTATTCAAGGAAGAGTGAAATCTTTTGTAAATCTGCCTAGAAAAAATGCCCAACCTCTTTAACGAGTCCAAAGTTTAGGCTGGTGGAAGTAAGTATATAAAATGACCATTTATTTCAGACACAAGATGGATATTACATCTTAATTACCTATAACAACATGTATATTACATGTTAATTACCTACAACAACATAATATTTACATTTTGGTCCCTAGCTTATACTGTTTACTTGCTTATTGTTTGAAGACCTGAATTTTAGGAGTATGTGCAAAATTATCACCTTCACACTCTAAACTGTGGGCTCTTGAAAAGGAAATTTTGAGAAACTTGCAAATGGAGTGGCAGTTTGGGGCTAAAACACCACGGGATGAGAACTATCCTCTTTATGCAGCTGTCACAGCAGGTGTGTTCATGCAGGTGAATGTTTGTAACAGGTGCATGTTTGAGCAATGAAAAATGCACGGCTGGAATGAACAGATTCAATAGACCTCTGTGTCCAACAAACCTCAGCACTTTGCCATAGCTGGTACTGCAGGGATTGGGGATAGATAAGGTAACATTTTTATAAACGGAAAAAGAATGTCTTGAATGCAAGACTAGGCTCACTTTAAAAGTAATGAGAGTTTCAATCAAAGTATTTGAATTTCAGGCAATAATGGCTTGAGAGATTTTTACTTACTTATTTTCTTTCTCCTCCAGGACTGCAGTCTTGAGTTAAAACCACATAAGTGGCTAAAATTGGCACGGATAACCAAACAATTTCAACTTTGAATTCTTCATAATTTTGAATAAAAGACAAAGAAGAGAGTTACTTTGCTGGCTGGAGCAATGTATCCAGATTCCTAAGGGGAAATACGACAACTGCTCCACAATAGAGGTCAGAAAGACTGCATCTGGAATAAAGGAGGTGTCTTAGCACATCTCTTACTATCACCATGCCTATGGTTAGAGTCAATGGAAGACGGCAATATCCCTGTTTAGGCAGAACTACTAATTGTCTAGACTAGCTAAAATCACTAGAAGCTGATGTGTTTCCTGAAGCTAAAGGGAATTCATAATGGACAGTGGGAAAGTAGAGTTATTAAATACCAGCTATGTCCATGTGACAAAGCTACAGAAATGAAGATATTGTCATGAGCATTTCTAACTAATTTTGTTATAATCTGTGTGTGATATCTTCATTTTCTTCCCTTTCTTTTGCCTTTATCATGTAGCAGTAGATATGTTGATTTTATATCAGTATTGAAATATCACCAACTTTATATTATAGTATTTAAGTTCCACAACATCAGAGAGTAGAGTAAACCTTGCCCAGAGAATGGTTATCCGCTTCTGGGGAAAGAGTTAGCAAATTTCTGGTTGAACACGGGACAGTTGTATCATATTAGGTGGAAGAATGACCTTGTTATTGTCTTTACTGCACTACTTTGCATTGGTGTCAAGTTGACCAGGGGTGGACTTGTGATACTTAATTTTAGTTGTCACTTCACCTGGGCCACAGTGTATAGGTATGTGGCCAGACATACTTTGAGGTTGTCATTGGTTTTGTTTGTTTTTTATTGTTTCAGGTTCATTGAGGGGACAAAGAATTAGTTTACACTGTTGGCCATTTGTTAGGTAAAGTCCCCCTTATAATTATGTCCCACCCCCAGGAGGTGTGTTCACCGTAACCCCCATCCCTCTCCTTGCCCCCCCTCCCTACTCCTTCATTTCCCTGCCCCCCATCTTAAATTGATTTGTGTTTTTCCTCTTACGTGGGTATGTATTAGATCATCTACTGGCTTCATATTACAGTGGAGTACATTGGATTCTTGCTTCTCCTTTCTTGTGATACTTTTACTAAGAACAATTTGTTCCAACTCTATTCAGGTTAATACAAACGATTTTAACAAGCCGTGTTATATGTACACCATGGAATACTATTCATCCATTAAAAAAAGATGAGACTATCTTTGGATGAGATTAAAATTTAAATTGGTGGAACTTCGCAGTAGGTTGTTCTCCATAATGTAGGTGAGCCTCATCCAATCAGACAAAGGACTGTGAAAATAGAAAAGTGACTTTCCTCTGAAGAGGAAAGAGTTGTTCCAGCACACAGCCTTCAGGATTTAAATGTAGTATCAAGTCTTCCATGTCTTTACCTAACGATATTTAAACTCAAAGTTCAGCATCAGCTCTGCCCTATTCTCCAGTCACCTGATTCAACCTGCAGACTTTGGACTTGCCAGCGTTCAGAACAGCATGAGCCAAATAAAAACATATACATGCTATTTGTTTCTACACATATACACATGCTATTTGTTCTGTCTCTCTGGAGAAGCCTAATGTACCTATTATGGCAGGACACAGATCAGTTTGTTTCTGGCAAATGAAACCGAAACTCTAGCACATAAGTAAATGAAGCTGTTTGGCTGAGTCAAAGAGAATGAAAAAAAATTAGAGAAAGAAGAATTTTGAAATTAACTCTAAAGATTTAATATATAGAGAAAATAGTACTTATCTCCAGATTGTACTTCTATCTGGGAAATTGCCGATGTAAGAGTATAACTATAATTTCTATATTAATATTATTAATGTTTTATTACTGGGAAGTTTGTGTCATTTATACAAATTATGTAACCTCCCGAGAGCAATACTGGATAGCATAGTGAAGATAATTTCAGATGATAAACGAAATGAGAAGCAAATTTTCAGCCCATAGTAAAGTAGCCCTTGAGACTTAATTGTTCAAGTCCTCACATGACCCATTTTTAGATCTTATGGAGGGAAAACCAAAATAGTCCATTATTGGCCAAAGGAAGCACTTTGTTTGGAATTGGTGGAAGATTTCTGAAGGTCAAAGCAAGACAACTTCTCTTATTAGTGTTAAAATGGCCATAAGTTTTTATATAAATCTTTTTGTATGTTGAATTCTCATTAACCTCTAGTTTTCTAAAAATTTTTTGAAATCTTTTTCTGTACCCAATGAGATAATTGCATAATTTCCATTTAATTTGCTAATGGGATGATTCACCTAAAATATTTCTTTTAAATGTTAAATTACCTTAAATACTTGAGATAATCAAAATTACATATGATTTATATATATACACACAAACAAAAAGACATGCAAATGCATACACATATACTTACATGCAGATGCAGATGCTCCTTGAAATAGAAATTGAGTTATGTTCCAAGAAACCCACCAGAAGTTGAAAATACCCTAAGTAGAAAATTCATTCAGCATACCTAATGTATTGAACAGCCTATCTTAGCCTAGTCTACCTTAAACCTATTCAGAAAACTTATATTAACCTATTAACTCACAGTTGGGCAAACTTATGTTAGAAGTCAATTTTAATAATATATCAGATATATCATGTAATTTATTGACTATAATGTCATTTGCCATGAACTACCGTGGTTACTTCTAATGACCCAGCTTTCTCATCATTTTTGGACTGTAATTCAAATATTTCACATATTGACATGGCCAGAGACATTATTTCATCTAAAAATGTAAGACACATACAGTAGAACCTCCACAGTTGACCACCTCCTTAAATGGATCTAATTTTCATAGACTGGACGTATACCACATGTACGTATCAGTAGAGTAGGCCTAGTTCCTTATGTTGACCATTTCTATATGTTGACCAGTTTGTTATAGTCTCTTGGGTGGTCAATTTGTTCTTTAATTGTATTAAATATTTAGGAGAAATACAGCTAGGCTTATACTTGTCTATAAATTCCAGTATTTCGTCTACATTAATTAGTTGTGAACTCTTGGACATATCTCCTAGCTGCATGTAATCTGTGTTGATGATGATATAACATATACCAGAACATTGACTATTTTTTTTATTGAAAATATGTGGGTTTATAGGCCTTGATTTGGCTACTATTTATTACTAGGTAATTTTTCCCCAAAACAAATATTATTATTAACATCTATGGATCATTTATAATTCAGCAGCTTCTATGGTTGTATGTAGAGGCTGAGTTTTGAAAGATATTAACAAAGAGAACAAGAGAGATATTTTTAAAATTAGACATACAAAAATATAATAACAATAGCTTTGAGCTCAGTCAGAGTAACAATTCAACAAATACGGCTTTTATTATCATGACCATTTTCAATTGCAATTGTTTTGAATACAGAAAAGAATCATGCCACAAGGAGGAAGTTAGACACCCTATGGCTATGTTGATTGAAAAATGTCCAACCATGCAAGGGTTGAATTACAATTGTATGCCAGCAAATGATGCCAAGCAGAATGTGAAATTACCATAGCCAGAGCTACTGACTCTGAAAAGGAAATCAGAAATGTAGATTTTTTATTTGTCTTCTGAAATTATAATGTTGGCTCAATTAATTATATTAAGAAAATTTAATAAAATTAATGTGTGGGCCATATGTGATCTCTTGTCTGTTAATTTATGCCAATTTACTACTTTCTACTACTCTGGACATGGAGAGATGACGTGTTTTTTCTATGTTGTGTTGCTTACAGATGAGTAAATAAGTAATTTAATTTCTCTATCTGTATAGAGATTTTGTCACCAAGATTTAAAACTTCTTTATCACAACAGATTTTTTAAAGTAATTTTTCATTGCCTCCTTGGTTAAATGAAGAAATTACTGTGTAGATGTTAACATATTCAAGGTTTTAGTTCTATATTAGTATGACAACCTATGTAAACCATATAGATCTTCTTTTATATAACTTTATTTGGAAAGCTACATTTCCAGGCCAGTGTTTAGCAAAGAGTCAGATGCTATGAATAGGTTTTTAGCCATATCCATCCTCCTCATTACTGAGACTGCCCTAGAATATGACGTGTACACAAGATATATGAATGAGTTTTTAGCCACATCCATCTTCCTCATTAGTGAGACTGCCCTAGAATACAACCTGCTCACACCCTGGAAAATTTTCAGGCCATTGAAGACACTCATGTAACACAGCTTGTTTGTTTGTTTGTTTGTTTGTTTGTATTGAGATAGAGTCTCACCTGTCTCCCTGGGTAGAGTGCCACGGTATCATAGCTCAGAGCTGCCTCAATCTCTTGGGCTTGAGCAATCCTCATGCTTCAGCCTCCAGAGTAGCTGAAACTACAGGCATGTACTAGTACGCCCTGCTCTAATGCAGGTTTTCTGAAAAATGTATCATTCTGCTGCCAGATTCTATGGGGAGGGTAGCTCTTTCTTTCATTCTTTTTTTTTTTTTAATTAAATCATAGCTGTGTACATTAATGCAGTCATGGGGTACAATGTGCTGGTTTTATATACAATTTGAAATATTTTCATCAAACTGGTTCACATAGCCTTCATGGCATTTTCTTAGGGATGATTGTGTATAGATACATGGCATTTGCTCCTCACAGAGATCATGTTGACTCCACCCCTTCCACAGAATGCTTTTTTAAAAATATGTACTATAAAGGCAGACTCTATCCGTTTCTATCCCAGTCATATTACATACTCCTTTAATAGACATAGAAAACTAAGAACTCATCCAGAGAAGAAAATACCTGACTGCCGTATAGGTCATAGTCAGATAAAGCTTGGAGCTGCATTTGAAGGAATCAATTTCATACTGTAGAGGCGGAACGACTAAAATATTCTTTATATCTTTTTTACAGCCATTAATGTTTTTTCTTCCCCCCAGGGCAGAGAGAGTACATAGACTGTAAATGAGTTTTTCAACCAGTGCAAAGCCTGGCACTAGTAGGTTTCTTTTCTAAAACATATATGACATTATCTTATCATTTATTTTAATGTTCACTTGCAAGTTTTGTTTAATTCAGTAGATATGTAATTGGGAGTCTGATTGATGTGCATTACCAGGGCAACTACAAATTAAATGGTAGCATATAAATGAATTTTAATTCAGAGAAATCAGAGAAAGTAGAATAAGAAAAGGTAGCCAAAGATTTGGGGTAGTAAGAGTATAGTGGTATTACTGAAGAAAACGTGACGGATACTGCGACTGGCGCACTCAACAACAAATGCCTATTTACTCTGCCTTTAAAATATGCTCAGGAAACCTTTAACAATCTCATGCACTTTTTAAACGTCTTTGAACCCAAGAGTGTTCATGTGACTCAATTGTGGCCTAAGAAATGAAAGTAGAGATCAACGGGGGCTACATTCATGGCTTTTTCTTCTTTCCTGGAATGCCCCTGTTGGCCAGAATCCAACACGTATTGCTAAGGATACTGTAGCAAAAAATAGAAGAAAACCAGCTTCTCAATGACGTTTTTGAGGCAGAATTCCAGCTTTAGAGTACCCATCTGTAAATTTATTTTTGCATGAAATAAATAAATCTGTATTTTCTTGAGCTACTGTAATCAAGTCTTTCTTAGAAAACACAAGCCCTAATTAATATAAATTAAAAAAAATAAACATGAGCAATATAATCATGAAATTCAAGGAAACACGGTCTATTTTCTCTGGGTTCTTTCTACTATTGTACTGAGACATTATATGTAAATGGATAATATGTGAATATATGTAGGTTAACAAGTGTGACTATGTCAAAATAAATGTTACTTACAATTTACAAACAGCTCATTGTTTTAAAAATAAAATAAATTTAAACATGGTCAGCATTTATTTGGTAGATTAACAGAAAATATACTTAGTAAAATGTAAAACCTATTATTACTATATTTTCATCATGTACAGAGGGTGCCAAAAAATTATACACATTTTAAAAAGAAAAAAACTTTATTAAAATTGTCATATTCAATATACAGTGATAACGAAAGACAAATACAAGTCATGTTTGAGCACCTCTTATAACTGCAGAAGTCAAACTTGACTTACAATTTTAATATAGTTTTTTCCTTTCGTAACATGTGTATACATTTTTGTAATCTCTGTATATTATGAAAAGTACTAATATTTTGAAAATGTCTCCTAGATCTATTAGCGTCACTTAGAAATCTGATTATTCTAAATAACATTTTGGTACTATTTCTGCTTTTAGCCCTTATCTCCTGTTCTGGTGAGTTGTACTTACTCAATCTGTTAATTAGTAACTATTTATGACAACAAAGCAAGCTTGTCACTTCTCGCCCTTAGTCCACTCATTGATGTGTGCTATCCTCGGGAAGCAAATCATCTGCTCTGACAACTTTTCTTGAAGCATTGGTCCTCATTACTAAGTACACTTCCGCACATTGTAGATAGATACTCAATTTTTAGAAGGCCTGGGAGTGCTGAGGTTACAAGGTAGGATTTAAAGAGTTTTTCTGAATCGAAAAAACACCAAAACCCCTAAGCTCACCCTGGAAGATGAATCTCCTAATCGGAAAGGTCCACCTGACCCAGTCCAGCCATTTGTGAGTATCATTTTCTCATTGGGGATCTCTTACTCCATGCTAACACCACTCCGTCAGTAGTGCACAGAGAATCAAGCATGCATCCGATCCTTCCCTTCTTTCCCCCGAGAAGAGTTGAAAAGAAGACAATGTTTTTATAAACAATTTTACTAAAGAAAATAATAGCACCATTACCAAGTGAATGATGAAAAGCATCTATCTAAAAAATTGGTTTTATAAAGTACACCTTCTGTACCACAGTTAACATATGTTATCCCCCTTATTTTAAGATACAATGCTAGAAAATAAAAATGTCCTAGTAGGGTCCTTTATTTCTTACTTCCTGTCCTATTTTTGATATTCATCATTCATGAAGATCTTAGACATCTAGTCTGCCAAGAAAAGTATTTTATTTCCATCTCTCATTTAATTCTAGTTCCTAACAATAAGAAATGTGCTTAGTCAGTAGAAAGATCATATGATCTCAACACTCTGAAAGAGTCTGCTTCTATACACACACAAAAAAAAAGAAACACAAAAAACCTCACAAAAACCCTCAAGTTGTTTCCATTTTAGAATGAAAACATAAAAGCTTAGATTAATGAAACAAACATTTTAATAAAACAGAAGTGAAACATATCAAACAAGGTAATATCACTCAAGGACAGAGAGGTAAGAAAACCACTCACGAATTCTTTGGACTTCCAACCTTTCTTTTTTCTTTTCTTTTCTTTTTTTTTTTTTTTTTTTTTTTATAGAGACGGAGTTTCACTTTATCGCCCACAGTAGTGCTGTGGCATCACAGCTCACAGCAACCTCCAACTCTTGGGCTTAGGTAATTCTCTTGCCTCAGCCTCCTGAATAGCTGGGACTACAGGCACCTGCTACAATGCCCCGCTGTTGTTTTGTTGCAGTTTGGTTGGGTTTGAACCTGCTACCCTCTGTATATGGGGCTGGCACCCTACTCACTGAGCCACAGGCGCTGCCCAAGGACTTCCAACATTTTTTATGACACTCACTTATTCTATAATTTTGATAAAAAGGTGGTCTTATGATGCTATTCCTTGTACTTCAGAGAAATAAAAATGAATAAATCATTAACCAACTTTGAGTTCTAGGAGTTTCCAACCTGTCAAAAGAGATACAATTTTTTTTTAAATGCAGTATAGTATGTTTGATGGATTTTTTAAAGTGAGAGTATTGTATGGTAACAGCATAAGAGAGAGATAGTTACTTCCCTGGGGATGGTAAAAGAAACTGCTAGGCTATATAAAAGATTTGGTATTGAATTCTGTCTTAAAAATCAAATAAGAAGGCATTGTTACAAAAAAGAAAAGTATTCTAAGCTGGAAACGCATCAATCCTATGCTCTCCATCCCAGAGGCAAACTGACCTTAGGAATGATTAAAAAGGCGATTGTGCCATACCATTTTAAATTAATGTTTTGGCCTGAGAAGTTACCCTTGTCGGAAAGTAAAATAAGAATTTTTTTGAAGAATTAATTATGCTGAGGTTAACTTACTGTAAACAAAAAAAAAGTTGTAATTGATAGAATAATCACAAAAACACACTACTCTGAAAGTTGATGCAAGAGATAACATGATGTTTCCTTCACAGAAATATTAATATCACCATTTATATAATCATTTTCTCCAAAAATGTAGTTCCAAACTACATGGCAAAGTAATCTGCATGCGGACAGCTCAACTTTGCTTTCCTTTGTTCAATCCTGCATTTCTGCCATTTGGACAGCACTGGCTACATAAATTTTTGACCAAAAAAATATGTGTTGAATGAAAAAAATGAAGAAATAAGACAATTTTCAGTTCTACTCCTGGTAATTCACCGAGTGCTTTTATATCATAATTCTAAATGTTTCTTAAACAGATTTTTAGGTATATATTTTCCAGCTGTTATGAAATTAGGTAGTTAAGTTCTATGAAGGTAACAAAATAATGAATCAGGTTAAATAGAGAACCAAATAGTGAGGAAGAACTCCTGGAAGAACTACTGCTATAATTGATGGACAGAACTTGCGCAACAACTATTAAAAAGTATTAGTGAAGAATCCAGGAAGTTTAGAATTAATATACTTAAGGCAAAATATGTAAAAATGAACAATATGAAATATAATGGGTCAATATTAAAGTGGCATTGCTATGAGCTGTGATGTCATCGCACTCTCCCCAGGGCGACAGCTTGAGACTCTGTCTCAACAACAACAAAAAAAAGAACATTCAAAAATGAAGGAAAAATCTCAGAATTTACAATATAAAAATTTCACTTGCCAAAATGGATAAACGATTTGATTGAAAAGAAAACTTGTCAAAAAAAACAAAAATGACACAATATATCCAATAACATGACATGCCAATAAATAATTATTTTGCCGGCTGAAAGTTTTTCTGAGATCAGAAATGAAATAAAGGTATTTCCAATCAAAAATGTAAAAAATTTCCTTGAAAAATGATTTAAAAAATTTTCCAAAAACAATTTGTATCTATAATGATAAAGAAGCAAAGAGCAATATTGACATTTTTTTTGAAAAATTTTTATGATTGTTTGGAATATTTCATATATTTAAAAATATATCTAAATATAATAGATTAGCTCAGTGATGAAGGTAATATACTTTGTATCATATCATTAATAATTCCAAGATATGAGCTAGTCACAAATCTTAACAAGTAAGAAAAGTAGAATTTTATTTTATTCACACCATGTATCTCTCTACTTCCAGACAACTGTCTTAAAATGACAATATTGATTCATACCATCTGCTCTAATGTCAGTCGCACAAAGAACTTGAGTATTCTATTCCTTACTTAACTTTCAGGAAAGACAACATTGTTTTTTTTTTTTTCTTTACTGAATAGATGGCAAAAATAGATCATTTTAAACATTTCTTTTATGCTGTGTGTCAGAATAATAGAAAAAGAAAGGATATAATATAAAACATACATTCTTTTTTTTCATAAAGTGTGAAAATATTTTTCATGAATGTAACATTAAAGAATCACAGCAGGAATTATAGATAAATCATGAAGTGGCAAAAATAGGGAAATTTCCAGAATAATAAGTTATATTTGTGGGGTAAGTTTATTATCATTATTTAATTATTAAGTTGTTAACATTTTATGCTATCTTTTCTTCATGATGTTATGTGAAAATACTCCAATGAATTAAAATTGTATGGGATTATAATAGTGACTTTTTTCCAAGCATTCAGCATTTAATGATAAATCTATATTCTGTAAATGTGGACCCTTAAATCTTTAATAAAGTGTACTAGCAGCACTCCATGGCAACAGGACTGCTTAAGCGAAATTCACACCAGGTGGCAGTATTTTCTAATCAGGAGCCTCCATTTTTCTTATACTATAAAGCAGCCCTTTTTATATTATCCACGAAATGTTTCTCCTTTCCCCTCCCCTTTCTTGATCCCTCCCAACATCCATTTTCAGTGCTGGTTCACTATAATCCTATTGTTCAATATCGTGGTGACCAGAATCTCTCTATATTAATTCCCCTTGTGCATACTTTGTTCCCTTGTGTTAAATTGTATTTTGTCCTTAGTATAATACAGTGTGAAGGCTGTAGAAAGAAATATGTCAGGTTATTAGAAAAGAAGCTCATGTGATAGGGACAATGAGTGAGCATGATTGAAATGAGATGTACTATTGGGACATTGACTTAGATAATGAGAATTCAGCAGCCCAACATACTATATGCAAGGTACAGGTAAAGGGATTTGGTTCCATTGCCTATTTATATTTTTTTAATGTTGTAAAGAGTTGAATTTATTTTATTTTTACATCAATTAACAGATTTTTATTTAATCATCTATACTTTATCTGCTGCTTTAAGTAGAGTTACATTGCAACACTATATATTTTGAGCTTTTTCTGATCCTCAAAATTTGCCAGCTGAAGCAACTTGTTTTTGTTGTTGTTTTTCTCATTTAATCTTGATGTCTCTCTCTGGAGGGTGGTTATAAATTCTAGCCCTGCCCTACCCTAACAGGGCTTCACAGGAGGTGGTCATGAATGTTTACCATTTTCCTTTTGCTGGATATTTCTTCAACTTGACAGATGGCTTAATGCCTAAGTGTCCAACTGTGACCAGAATTCCCTTTCATAGGAACTTGTTTATGTCTGCAGACATTTCTGTGGCTTTTTTGACTTGTATCTATTTCTTTCTTACCAAGATAGCTATGCTCTCAGAGAACCTTGACTAGGACAATTAGGTTTTGGTGCATCGGTCAGGTGAATCACAGTGGACAAGCAGCACAAAAAAAGACACAAAATAACAGAAGTATTTTATTACTTGCAGACCCATGAAAAAAGGAGTTCCTATGGTGATCAGTGATGGGGAGTCCAGAGATGGCAAGATGCTCAACCAGTAGGTGAGTGGACCGAAAGCCAGAGAAAGGAAGAGAGACAGTGATACTAGTGTTGACCATGAGGTTTAATTAAGGTCAGCAGCTGAGGGATGCGCTGGGTTTAGGACAGTCTGTTAAGGAATAAGCAGGTTATCAGAAATGAACTATAAATAGGTAATGAGAAGCCTATTTATAGCTTATACAACCATAAATGGAGGGGGGTATTTTTCATACAAAATTTATTTTAATAGTTATTACACCATTTTACAACTATTAAATAGCGATTATGTTAACATTTTATTATTTTATTATCTTTCTTGTTTTAAATTTCAGAATATTAGTACACGTTTTGTTTACATACTTTGTTTTTTTACAGATTGAGTCAAAGTTATACATGTAAATCTGCCCTTCACCCAGACTGTGTGCATTGTATCCAATTGATGTGAATTTTCCCAGCCCCTTGGTCTCCATCCTCCCAGCTTCATTTTCCTTATCTGCATGTAAATGTTGACTGATTAGTTCCAATTTGTTATGGAGTACATGTGTTCGTTTTTCCATTCTTGTGATATTTCTCTCAAATGAATAGTTTCCAGGGCGGCACCTGTGGCTCAAAGGAGTAGGGTGCCAGCCCCATATGACGGAGGTGGCAGGTTCAAACCCAGCCCCGGCAAAAACTGCAAAAAAAAAAAAAAAAAAAGAATAGTTTCCAGTGCCCTCCAGGTCATCCAAAAAGATGCCAGATCACCGTTTATGGCATCTGAATAATACTTCAGATGGTTGAGTAGTACTTCATAGTAGGCATATGCCATATATTATTAGTCCATTCATGTATTGGTGGGCATTTGTGTTTTTTCCACTTGTGACTGCAAATTGTGCTAATATAAACTTTCACGTGGAGGTGTCCTTTTTATAAAATGACCCTTTTTCCTTTGGGAATACACCCAGCAGTGGGATTGCTGGATCAAATGGTGGTGCATTTTAAGGTCTCTGAGGTATCTGCATACAATTTGCCATACAGGTTGCACTAGTTTGTAGTTCCCCTGTGTACAGGTGTACAGAGTTCTTTTCCCTTCTCATCCACATCAACATCTGTTGTTTTGGGACTTTTTTTTTTTTTGTTTGAGACAGAGTCTCACTTTGTCACCGTTGGTAGAGTGCAGTGACATCCTAGCTCACAGCAACCTCAAACTCTTGGGCTCAAGCAATTCTCTTGCTTTAGTCTTCGAGTAGGTGGGACTACAGGCTCCCACCACAACACTGGCTATTTTTTTACATACAAGGTCTTGCTCTGTCTCAGACTGGTGTCAAACCAGTGAGCTCAGCCACGAGCACACCCGGCCCATTTGGGGACTTTTTAATAGAACACATTCTCATTGTAGTTAGGTGATATCTCACTGTGTTTTTGATTTTAATTTCCCTAACAATTAGCAACACTGAGCATTTTTTAATGAGTTTGTTAACTATTAGTATATCGTTACTTGAAAAGTTTCTGCTCATGTCTTTTTCCACTTTTTTTTTTTTTTGTAGAGACAAAGTCTCACTTTATCACCCCCCATAGAGTGCCGCCTAGCATCACAGCTCATAGCAACCTCCAACTCCTGGGCTTAGGCGATTCTCTTGCCTCAGCCTCCTGAGTAGCTGGGACTACAGGCACTGCCACAATGCCCGGTTATTTTTTTGTTGCAGTTTGGCCAGGGCTGGGTTTGAACCTGCCACCCTCGGTAAATGAGGCTGGCACCCTACCCACTGGGCCACAGATGCTTCCCTTTTTGCCCACTTTTTAATGGGATTGTTGAAAAGGAAAGTTTTTTTTTTTTTTTTGTAGAGACAGAGTCTCACTTTATGGCCCTCGGTAGAGTGCCATGGCATCATACAGCTCACAGCAACCTCCAACTCCTGGGCTTAAGCGATTCTCTTGCCTCAGCCTCCCGAGTAGCTGGGACTACAAGCGCCCACCACAACGCCCAGCTATTTTTTGGTTGCAGTTCAGCCAGGGCCGGGTTTGAACCTGCCACCCTCAGTATATGGGGCCGGCACCTTACCGACTGAGCCACAGGTGCCACCCCTGAAGAGGAAAGTTTTTAAGTGGTCAAAAGTGAAATGGTATAACTAGTTTCCAAACAACCTGTCAAACCTAAAAATGGATGCCAAGGCAGCAAGTATAGCAAACAAAATTATAAAACTAAGACATATATATCAATCATGGTATTTCTTATCTCATTTAGAATTATCTGTGCCAGGAAGTGGCCTGGGTGTTGATAATGATCTGTGACATAAAAGTAAATCCTGTTTTTTCTCATTGCCTATTCATAGTTTATGTGAGCCATCTCATTAGATAGAAATGTCAGAGTAATAGAAATACAGACAGAGGGATGTAGGTATCAGAGAGAATGCAGCTATGGTAGACAGTAATCGCTGTGTAAAATTAGGACAAAATTGAAGAGCCAGAGATATTTATTTTCATAATAGCTGAATTAATTTACTGTTTAATATTAAGGAAGCTATGCATGCTAAATACTGTATTACATTTAATTCTTACAGCAATCCTCCTCTACTGCCCTATATATGGAGGAAGCAGAACATCAGTTAAAAGAGCCTCTGTCAAGCTGCCCAAAATTCAGAGCATAGTTCTTATTCAATTGAATGAAAATGATGATATAAAAAACAAACTGAGGCAGGAAGGCGCCTGTGGCTCAAAGGAGTAGGGCACTGGCCCCATATGCCAAAGGTGGCGGTTCAAACCCAGCCCCGGCCAAAAAAGCTGCAAAAACAAAAACAAAACAAAACAAAAAAAACCTGAGGCATATACCTCGTATTCAATAGATGAATTTAACACCATCAAAGGCATTAAAATAGAATGGTTGCATTTTGGGGCTATAATTAAATTATGCTAGTGTTAGGGTATTCCTTAAAAATACCCCAAAAAAGAGAAAAAGGGGCTATAATTATATTATGCTAGGGTTAGGGTATTCCTTAAAAATCAATACTTAAACACATATTTTTTTACTTGATAGTGTAATAATTTATTCGATAGGCTGGTCATCCTGCCCAAGCTTTGCTCTCAGGAGGACCCTCCCTGGCCACTGTTCTTCATGGGAATGAAGAACTGGAAAGAAAGTCTCATTTTAGGAGCTGTACTAATTTATCAACTTTCTTTTTACTCTTTTCTTTTCTTTTTTCTGTTAGAGATTTGAGAGACCAAGGCTTGGCTTAGGAGTTAAACATTACAGCTCTTTGGCTATTTGTGTTTACATTTGAGTCATTTTAAAAACTAACTGAATATAGAGAATTGATTGCAGAGTAGTCTTTTGCTAGAATAAATACTGGATATGATGGGTTCAGCTAAAAAGCCGCTCCACCCTTCTTTTGATTACCTCCTTTTCAGCCACAATGATCTTTTTGGCTTATAGGTGTGCTTTGAGAGTGGTAGACGGATGAACAGCTTTTGGCATTCTACAGCTGATCCAGATACTCATGAACTTAATTTTCCCTTCAGCATCTATTCCAGCCTTGTTTCCAAAATTCCACATCCAATCCGCAAGACAATCATGTTCCGTACTGTAGTGACTGCTCTGATAATCACATAATCTCATTAAAGTTTTGCCTAACCAAGTACTGCCCCTTTATACATTTTAAACTTTCTTCTGGATCCCAGCAACAAGTATTGTAAGTAACAAGAAATGTAAGAGTCAAGCTTTAGTTCCTGAAAAATGTGATTTAACAAAGAAAAAAGAATCTGCCTTGCCATATCTTCTATATATCAACCTTATCTGCCACAGATATGTTCAACACTTACAGAGTTTCATGAGAAAGGGGAGAGGAGAGGAGTGAGTGGACTGGGATTCTCCCACCTAATGAGCACAAGTAAGGGTATATGTCCTGGGTGCAGGGCACAACTACAAAAGCGACTCTACCTAACAAATGTAAACATTGTAACTTCATTGTTTGTACTTGCATACTAATCTGAAATTTATAAAAAAAACCAAACAGTTTCTTGCTTAGCATGTTGGACCAGGGGGAGCTTATTTTCTTTTCCTGGTAATGCTCAGGGTAGTAGAATTTAGATCACTCAATGAATAAATAAGAGAAGTGTACTTTAATTCTACTTTCAGTCCCAAAAGGTCAAGAGCAAAGGGGGCTTATGAGTGGAAAGTATTCCATAACTTTACACATTTTCTACGTTCTAGTTCTTAGCGCCTAATTCTTCATTGATCAATTCGTTTTCACATTCAAGTTCTGAGAAATTCAACAAATACCATAAATCACCAGACATGCTGGATACTAGGCTGTTGTCCCACATTTCCACATCCACTCTTTTCTTTGAAAGTGTCCATCTGACTTTATTCTTGTGTACACTGAATTTGTTTACAACACAATGTTTTTTGTAAACAGACATAAAATTTCTTTTCAATAAACTTAAAAATAAAATGAAAAGAATGTTCTGAAAGTATTCACGTAGGTGGTGAACATGAGGACTCACTACGACACTCCTAACTTTTGATCATTCCACATTGATAATAGCAAAATAAAAAATTGGGATTAAAATGATTTCCCACATTAAACACTGTAGAAATACCATCTATCCTGAATTATATCAGGGTTTGAACTCACAAGGAATTGATGAATAAGAGGTTGCCTTTTCTTTGGGTTTGATTTGTAATTCCTTGGTCACTAGGAGTATTTTGATGTAGATTTTGGCCCTTCTCTCCCCTTCCCCTGCCCATTTATAGTCTGTCTGTAATACTTGAAACTCAAACTCAAACTTCACCTTTTGTCCAACTGCTTCCATCGTAGGTCTCATCAATAGCAGGTGCTGGTGAGATGCTAGGAAAGTGAAAGAGGTTTTTCCTTCCTCTTTGCCTTGTGCCATCTTGATGGTTTTTCACCACGTAACTGCATTTTGTTCTGATTTCTGGCTGTTTTCTACCCTCCCTAAGTCAGTATCATTGAGGGTCCTCAAGGGTGATAGACCCAGCTGAAGGTTACACGTGTTTGAGCCATAGCTTGAGGTGACTCTCTTCTGACCCCCTGAGGTACCAGCACAAACAAAGCCCCAGCTCTTTCTCAGAGAATAGAGTTCCTCTTTCTTAGGGGCTGCTCTTGCAAGCTTCTAGGTTTCAGTGATCAAATCTTCTCTTTATTCTGTCAGACCCCGTGGCAGTGGCTTATTTGTTCAATGTCAATCCAGGACCTCCTTTTTACTTTACACTGGCTATTTATTGATACCTTATAAGTGCTCTCTAATAATATAGCTTAGGTGTTTGTTTTGTTTTATACTGTTTTTTCCTAAAGACCCAAAGATACGACAACTCCTAACCATATTTTGAAGTTTTTTTTTTTTGTCTAGTTTAATTTTGCTTTCTAAACTTGACTATCTCTGCCAAATAAATGCAATAGGCTCAGAATTTTTTAACAAAATGATAAAATCTTGCAATTCAGCCCACGCCCTGAAGTGTATAGTTAGGGATTTGAGTTTTATCTTCTATCTTTAAGGAGAGGGGTGCCGTCAGAAGCAGTCATCTTTCTTATGCATTTCATATTTTTTATGCCTTTAACAGTTCAATTCTCCAAAACCTTTACTTCCTGCCTAGTCACAGTTGGATTATAATTTAATATTTTAGCAGTGCACACCATGGGCTCCCAAAGTCCTAGCTTATAATGTTGGCTGGATTGTTTTACTTCTTTTAATCTTAGGCAGACTAGAAGATCAGTTCCTGATCCCCCAATTTCCCAAGACATCTGTTAATTTCAGTGTCTTGTTAGTTAAGGTTCTTACTAACTAGCAGTGGTAATAAAGTCAGACTATTTTTAAAGAACATGAATTAATTAAATAAATGTTATTTCACAAAATATCCAGGTAGAGTGGACAAACATTCAGAATATGGGAGAGAAAAAAGAGATTATGAATCTGGATTAAAATTTCTGTCACGCAACAGCAATGAGACAGTGAGTTGCTGCCACTGACAGCCGATGCTTCAGGCTCTGCTGCCAAAGCTCCAGCAATGACTTCGTGGCTGGGATCTCATCTATTCTGTTCCCTAAATGCAAGCTTACTACTAATAGAAAAAGCTGTTTCTGATTCCTTCTCTCATTATCAACAAAAAATTTAACAGCCTAAATCAGGTTGCTCAGTCAAAAGCCCATGCTTTAGTTTACAAAGAAGCAGGTATTTTTAGCCTTAAGAATAGGAAATTTTGTCACCTGTCAAAATTCACAAAATGGAAATTCATCAATTCCAAGAAGAAGGTTTTTTTGTTAAGCAACCAATAGTGAATACATCTCACACTCACCTTTGGTACTTTTTGACTGAGCAACCTGTTTCAGTGACACAGTGACTCCCAGTGACTTCCAAAGCCAAGTCCATTCTCCAAAAAGAACTTCATTGGACTATTAAAATGTCCTCTCACGGTTATTTTTTTAATTTTTTAATTTTTTTTTTTTGCAGTTTTTGGCCAGAGCTGGGTTTGAACCCGCCACCTCCAGTATATGGGGCAGTGCCCTACTCCTTTGAGCCACAGGTGCTGCCCATAGTTACGTTTTTTGTACCACTTTTCTACTAGTCTGTGAAAACGTGCAGTGCTTAGTTGTAATAATTTTAAACATAGAATTCAGAACATCCAGAAATGTTCATTGCTTTGATCTTTAGGTATGCTCTTCTTATCTGATTTTTTCAAGTTATTTTTATGGTTGTGAGACTGTTAAAGTTAATCCTTTAAGTAAATGGAACACTGAAACTCTAATGTGGCTATGTTCTTGGAATCTGGGATCAGACTGTAGTACTCAAATCTCCATATTTATCATTTACTAAATATTAATCATTTGGCCATTTTCTTAATATTTCAGCTCTTTAACTTTCTCACTTGAAAATTGGATTATTCATTGTACTCTGTTATATGACTATGGTGAGAAATACACCATTCCATATATTTACTGAGCCTAATTAAAACAGAATATTTAGTACAAGTTGTTATTATTAATTATCCTTAACAATATTATGTACCTTTAAAATTATTGGTATTCTCTAAAATTTTGAAAATTTGACCCCCCCAAAGTAGAAACGTGCTGATTAATATGTAAATTGACTACAATTATGTTAAACATAATCCAATCCCCTTTAAACTTATGCAGATCTAGTCATCTTTCCCTTGTCTCAAGTTTTATTAAATAATTAGTTTAATGTGCTGTTTGTTTTATACTGTCCACATGGCAAACATGGTAGCATAATAATGCTGAAAGAGTAAAATTAAAGGCACCCCCCCCAAATAGTTTATGTCCCAGTAGGAGAGCAAAGATAAAATATCATTGATTTCTATGCCATAGAGTAGTCATCTCATGGCGAGCATTCACAGAGCTCTGCAAAGCACAGAAGAGGAACGCTTAAATCACCCCGGTATTCTTAGAAAGCACCAAGAGTGGCGATGAGCCAGGACATGAAGAAAAAGAACTATAAGGTTAAAGAAAAATGTGGAGCTGGCATTTCTGTCAAAGGAAACTGTATGAATAAAAGAGTAGAGCTGTGAAATGATATATTGTATGAGGCGTTTTGTAAGAAGTGTGTGTGTAAAATAGCAAGAAATGAAGCAGTATCTATAAAAAAGGTCCAATTCATGGAAGGGCTTATGCATCCTGCTTACAAATTGAGACTTAATCTTTCAAGTGATAGGAGCAATTGAAGAACTTAGGTAGAGAAGTGAGTGACACAGGCGAATTTTGATTTTCAAATAGGTATCCATACCAAAAAGACATGAATGAGTAATCTGGCTTAGTCACTTATTCTCTGAAGGAGATTGAGCAAAGTTTGCTTAAATTTCTTGGATTTCAGATTTTTTCATTCCTGAAGCTTAAAGGAGATATACAATTTTAATAAATTTAAATTTCTCAATTAAAGCAACAGTTTATTTAATATAACTTCCCATAGGTTTTTAGATGTGTACTGCAACAGCACTTCTTGGTTAGAAAATATGTGGAATTAACACATGAACATGATAATTACAAAACACAGTCAGGATTCAGAAAGGAAAAGACGGCAGCTGCACCATCTCCAAGTGAAGGAATGTGTTGTTAAAAGTGTTGTAACAGATGATCAAGAGGATGTTCTCAGGTTGAAATTTGACTATGTAATGATAAAGCCACCATTGGACAGCCCAGGGAAAAATTCCTTGCAGCAGTTGTGGAAAGATGGAGTCAAGAAAATCATGCTTAGAGGAAAAAATAAACATTAAAAAGAAAAACAAAAATAACACCATGATCACAGTTTGGAATATAAAGAAAATCCAGGTTCTGCTCTATAATAGCCACTGAACAAATATCTCTTCTTTTAACAACAACAACAACAAATACAAACATACTGCTATGGGAACTGCAGAGCTGAGGGTTTAGGAAAGTGACCTCTAATTACAGAAGAGGTTCCTAACAAGTACTTATTTTAAGAAGGTAACCTGAACAGGACAGGAGAATGAAAAAAAGGAACTTTCTTCTGTTTTCTTTATTCATTTTATTATTATTATTATTATTATTGTTGGGGATTCATTGAAGGTACAATAAGCCAGGTTACACTGATTGCATTTGTTAGGTAAAGTCCCCCTTGCAGGGAACAAATTTGTAGGTTACATTGTTCTCACATCCAAGGTAAAGTTCAAGTTGTAGAAGAGCCCCTCACCCAGGGGAGCATGTTGAATACTCTCACATTGTGCACATTAGCTGAAATCCCACTGAGCGCTGTCCCCACTTCCCCGATCCTCTCCTTCCTCACCCTTCCCCCTTGCTAGACTATATTTGTGTTTTATCATTTTTGTGAGTGTGTGTTTATGTATTGGTTTCATATTAGTATTGAGTACATTGGATACTTTCTTTTTCTCTTCTTGAGATAGTTTAGTGAGAAGAATATGTTTCAACTCCATCCAGGTAAACATAAGAGATGTAAAGTCTCCATCTTTTTTATGGCTGAATATGTATACCATAGAATGCTATTTCTTTATTTTAAATAGAGTCTCTCACTCTGTCGCCCTGGATAGAATGTCATGGCATCATCATAGCTCATAGCAACCTCAAACTTTTGGATTCAAGTAATCCTCTTGCCTCAGCCTTCCTGAGTAGCTGGGACTACAGGCTGGCTAGTTTTTCTATTTTTAGCAGAGATAGGTTCTCGCTCTTGCTCAGCCTGGTCTCAAACTGCTAATCTCAAGCAATCCACCCACTCAGCCTCCCAGAGTGGTAGAAGTTCTGCATGACCTCTATATTAAGACAAAATTTTGTTTTCATTTCTTTAATTCAATTTTTATTAAATTCTAACTGTATACCTTATGAGGTACAATGTGATATGATATACAATGTAGAATGCTTAAATCAAACTGATTAACATCACCATCACCTCACTTACTTATTTTTTGTGGTAAGAGATTTATAATTTACTCTTAGTTGTTTTCAAATGTACCCTTACATTATGCACAAGGTCCCACCAAATACCCTCTCTCCTCCCTCCACTTGCTCTCCTCCCCTCCTCCTCTTCCCTCTCCTGTCTTTCATTCTGGACTATATTTGTGTTTTACCATTCATATGAATGTGTACATGTTTATAGATTGATTTCATAATAGTATTGAGTACATTGGATACTTTTATCCCCATTTTTGAGATACCTTATTAAGAAAAATATTTTCCAGCTCCATCGAGGTAAACATAAAAAATGTAAAGTCTCCAAAAGTGTGGGTGTAAGAGCACATCTAGTTATAGATTACAGAGGCATAATTGTTAATATTGTCAAACATGTTTTACACAGGCAAAGGCTGATCATTAAATTTATCTTTTCTAAAAATGCAGTGATCCCGGCTAAAGGGGAATGGGTTTGCCATTTGCTTAGCATCTTCAAGCTGTCCTTGCTGAGGGCTACACTCAGCCACTGAGTCAGAGGTTTGAGAAATACGACTAACAAGAAGGAGCAAACAGGGCTGACTGTGTGGCTGGCTTGATGCAGACATTTGCTACTTTGTCTCACACGGGCTAAGGATTGGGTCTCATAGGCAAATCAAGATATCATTAGGAAAATAAGCATAAAATGATATAATTTGGCTAAAATCAAGAAACCAAAAAACTTTGATCTGTCCAGTGATAATCCAATTATCCATAATCTGGAAATAGTGTAGGTCGTCGATCAGTTTTACACCAACCTCAGCACTCTTATGCTAACATTCATTTATTAAATTGCCCATAAATACCCAAAATGATTTTTGGACCAATATTAATATCTTTCTATTATCCTTATTCACTGATATGTTGAAGTATCTATTTGAAATGTTCTTTTTTAATATTTGCAGGAAAGCTATGCTTTTGCATTTCGGAAAATGATACTGTAAAAACCAACATTCACACATATCCTCTATCCTATATACGTTTCCAGAAATGTCCCTGGCAATGTTTCATCTTCTCATTCCTGCCTCAAAGTTTCATCTTCTTCACTGCATCTATCTCCTTCACTGTGTGTGGCCTTTTAAAGTAAACAGACTATTTCTCCATATGGCCTAGAGACATTCAACAAGTGTAGGATAAAGAACAGTAAAACAGTATTTAAAACAATTGTTGAAGAGAATTATTTGCAAACAAATGATTCATTGTTCATATCCTGCTTGAAAGAACAGTACGCACTTTTTGCTGTGATTAGTAGAATGAGTTCTAGAAATTTTTCTGGAGTGACCATCCTTGTCCATTCTTGTCACTCCACCCCTAGGCCTTTTGGTTCCTCCTCTTATGTAGTGTTGCCCTTGACCGCATCTGAGAAGAGAAACCGAAAGGACACGTTTTGCTGGCTGACTCTTTATATAACATCTCACTTCCTACTGGTCTGTGAATATGTGTCTTTGAGTGTGATGAAAGCAGGTATGAGAAGGTGTTATAATAGCTAAGTAGAGGAATAATCACTATCTCTCAACACCAGAAGTCAATAAATAAAGCCAGATATTGTCTTAGGTCATGGTTCCTGATTCCAGGGCTGGAAGTTGGAGCATCTGTCTCCTAGCAACAGTTCTGAGTTACATGCTCACTTCCCTACACGCCAATTTAATGACCTCCACTGGGGCATCTGCCTTAGATAATTTGAGACTGTGGTCTGGGACAAGGAGGCACACTTAATCTGCTCTTGCCCTGCTATCTGCATTTAGACAATAAAAATAATTATCCTTTAATCTTCCTGGCAGTACATAATGAGAGATCCATGAAAAAAGGCCTATGGGAATCTGGCTTCTTTCAAATCTCAGTCTTATTGCCTATTTTGGTTCTGGCTTTTCAACTCTGCTTACGCTGAGAAGCTTTTTGTAAAATAATTTAGCTTTTAAATATCTACAAGGCTTCAGGTTACTGCATTCACAGCCATCCTAGAGGGTTGGCCAGAGGCAAAAATTGTGACTTTTCTTTCAGATGAGGTAATTCCACCCAATTCCTATTTATTAATAGGATATTAGTGATTCTATTAGTAGGGAAAAGCTAACAACCAACTCTAGCATCCTAAATTTTCCATAGCAAATCCTATATTCACAGTCATGGTTTATATTACAAAGTATGACAAAAAACGTGTTCATTTAATAACAGATAACAAGAATTGCAGCTTCTGACTTGGGGTTAGTATGATTCCCATTGTCTTTTCCACCATTAGCAATTTTAGCTAGGCAATTCCAATTTCAGAGTCAGCCAATTTGTGATACCAAATATGAGCATCAATTAGGATGGTTACTGACAGTGAATAATTATCTGGAAATGAGACAATAGTAACATTTTTTTTTTTACACATTGTATTCATCTGTTAGGGCCGTTGTAGCAAAATAGTAGAAACTGGTAGCTTGTAAATAACAGAAATCTCCAGACACAGTAGCTCAGACTTGTAATTCCAGCTACTTCAGAGACTGAAGTGGGAGGATTGTTTGAGTTCAGGAGTTAGAGGCTGAGGGATCTATGATCACACACCACACTCTAGCCTGGGTACCAGAGTACTACCCCATTTCTAAAAATAATTAAAAATAGTAATACCTTAGATTTATTTTCCATTATTACGGAGGCTTGCATTTTTAAGAATAAAGTGGCAGTGGATTTTGTATCTGAGAAGAACCAGTTTCCTGTCATAGTTGGAACCTACTCACTGTGTCCTAGTGATACTGGAATTTTGTCTTCAGTAGGTCCTTGGTCTCCGTGATTCAAAGACTGAATCCATGGACCACAGATCAGTGGTAATACAGGATTTACATTGCAGAAAAGAATACAGAGAAAAAACACCAACACTCCTGGCAGAGAGAAAAACCCAAGTGGGAAGAAAGTTCTCTCTCTCTCTCTCTCTCTCTCCCCCTGTCTCTGTGTCTCTCTCTGCCTGGGTTCTTTGTCTAGGGGTGTATATAGTCACATGGGTCTTTTGTAATTACATTAGGCCAGGACTTGGTAACAAATGAATGGATACAGTCCCTTCTTCTGGGGTAAGATGAATGAGTGCATTAATGAATGGATACAGTCCATTCCTGAAATTGGCCAGGCCTAGGAAACTTACAGGGAATTGATCTAGGCATAGGAAATGGGGTTTCCCTTTTCAACCGTAAGTGCAAGGGGTAGGAGACACTAAGGTGCTGGTGTCTCCCCAGAGGTTATTTGATCCCTCTGGCTACTGGAGCTGCCTGCTGCCCCCACCCTTTCTCTTCCAGCTGTGGCTGCACCAACACCACAGAGGCAGAGACAACAGGTCCTTCCCTCTGCTCCCCTGAGCTGGCTGGGCGCCACCTGTCCTGTATCACTAGCATGGTGGGAGAGCCATAGCAGCTCACAGTTCTTTGTGGTTCTTTAAAAGGACATTAATCCCATTCATAAGGGTCTAGTCTGCTGACCTAAACACCTCCCCCAAACCTTACCTCTAACACCATCACCTTAAGGGTTAGTTGTGTGGGAAGGACGCAAACATTTAGGCTATTGAACTCACCATTATTTTGGACACCCAAGTATGGTTTTATTATTCGTTTGTTTGCTTTTAGATAGACTCGCACTCTGTTGCTCAGGCTAGAGTGCTGTGCTGTCAGCCTGGCT
Source organism: Nycticebus coucang (assembly GCF_027406575.1). Lineage (NCBI taxonomy): Eukaryota > Metazoa > Chordata > Mammalia > Primates > Lorisidae > Nycticebus > Nycticebus coucang. Next base: position 41,224,721 of record NC_069794.1, on the reverse strand, counting down.
CACAGCAACCTCAAATTTACCTCTGGGCTCAAGTGATACTCTTACCTCAGTTTCCCAAGTAGCTGGGACTACAGCATTAGCCACAATACTTCACTTTTTCCATTTTTAGTAGCAATAGGGTCTGGCTTTTGCTCAGGCTGGTCTAGAATTCCTGAGCTCAATGGATCATCCTGCCTCGGCCTTCCAGAGTGCTAGGATTACAGGCCTGAGTCACCACACCTGGCCATATACTTTGGGTTTTTTAAACATTTTGCTCATGATTATCTTTTACTTCAGGGTCGTTTATTTTTTACTATAAATGATACTGTGTTTTATTTTTATTATAAATCTGATATTAACATATAACATTTGACTCTTCAGATTTTAACTTCCAAATAAAATACAACTTTTTTGAAAAAAAAAATAGGCTATAGAAAAATGATTTCTAAAGAGACAGAAAGCAAGAAAGAAGGAAATACACACACTAGTCTGGCGCTTTATCCTAGGACAGCCAAAAATAAGTTCATTGATCAAAACACTGTGAAAATAAACATTTCAAATGTTGCCTGAAGAGTTTTATAAATTCTTCATTTAAGTGCAAGGACTGAAATAATAATAGTGTTGTTCTCTTATAAGGCCTTGATAAGTTTCAGTTCTGTTTCCATATTTTATGTCCAAATATAACAGGGTTGACTTTCTCAGCCTCTGTTGGCTCCAGATAAGACAACGTGTAAAGACACTTCTCTGAAGCCCTCTACACTACATCTGAAAGTGTAAAGTACTGAGAACATTGTCAACAGCTTTAACTTCCATAAACAAAAGGTGATTTAGTCTACAAATACTCTTTATGGCCATAGCTGAAACAGAATTATCTAAAAATAATGCTTTTGAAGTGCAAGACTAACCAGTCCTTTGTTAATATTGCCAGATATTGTAGAGGGATACTTTTTTGTAATGGCTTATAGAGTAACTCTTATAAACAATACTTTCAAATGTCACAGCTGACATTAAAGTTCTTTCAATTAGCTCTGTCCAGGACTCTAAACCTCTCATTCCCTTATCTCTATTTTTCTGGGTTTTATCAAAGTTTATTATGACTGGCATGATTATGAATTGGAATCTAGTATATATTTACATATTGCTTAAAATGTCTTGTATCTGTAGTAGGGTAAATTTTACTTTAAAAATTTCAGGAAAATGTTTTGAAGAAAATTGGAAAATGTTTATAATGAATAAAAGTGACATAAACTTAAATATCAATAACATGATGGTGAAGCTAAGTTTAAATTTAAAACTTAAATTATAATGAACAATAGAGCCTAAAATATCAATCCTATATTTAATATTTTCTGTAAGGAGTTCTTGAAACATTGATTAAATTATTATAAATTTTGAGTTATATGCAATCTCCTAATAACTTCTTCATTATAGTATGGCAGCATAGGTTCTTTGCCCATCATAATTCCTCAGAAATTATTTATCAAAATATATTGTGAACCTGTGGCAGAGACTGGTTAACCCTTAAGCAAATCCCTATTCTCCACATCCTGGGTATATATGTAACATGCAGACAACAATTATGTACATTCCTTGTTGTATCCTAGGTGTGTATCCCTAAGTTTTGGCGACAGAATGTAGGTAGGGACATTGTATACCACCTTAAGTTCCAACTCATTAAAAAGTCCTGCTCTGGCATGCCTTTCTTTTCTACAGTGATTTTGAAGCCATGTGTCAAATATGTTGGAGCTAAAAAGTTGAAAGATAGATCCTAGGTCTCTGAATTTCTACTGGGAGAAAAACTGGCTTCTCCATCAGAAGTATCTGATTTTGGACAATGATGTGAGTGATAAACATTATTTTAATCAAATATTATTGGATTTGTTGCCTAAACTATTACTATTTTATTAATACATCCCCCATTTAAAAACAAGAAATTCTATCCTCCTTTGCTAGAAGGAGTTCATAATGTCATCCTTCAGAGCCCCAAATCTCTCTATATTATATCTAAGATGTAAATGGTGTTCTGAGAGCTCCTAGTGCTCTCTCCCTTCCCTCATTTTGATGAAATCACTTTCTGAAATACTTGCTCCCAGACAAGGGTAGTTTTGTCTGTGTATTAGTTTCCAATGTCTGCTGTAGCAAACTAACACAAATAGGTAGCTTAAAACAACAGGAAATTCTTCTCTTACAATTTTGGAATCCAGACCAAAATGAAGTTATCAACAAGACTAGGTTTCTTCCTGAGAGTCAGTGGAAGAAACCTTCCTTGCCTCCATGAGCCTTTTTGGTTGCTGGCAATCTTTGGCATTCCTGCATTTGTAGATACATTGCTCCAGTCTCTGCTCCATATCCACATGACCTTCTTTCCCACATGTATGTATTTTTATGGCCGAATTTCTTCATTCCTGTAAGAATGCCAGTCATATTTGGTTTAGGACACATCCTAATCCATTGTGACCTTATCTTTTTTTATTTTTTATTGTGAAATCATAGCTGTGTACATTAGTGCAATCAAGGGTACAATGTGCTGGTTTCATATACAATCTGAAATATTCTCATCAAATTGTTCAATGTAGCCTTCATGGCATTTTCTTAGTTACTGTATGTAGACATTTGTATTATGCCTTTAGTAAATTTAAATTTTGCCTTTACCCATTCTAAGAAGCACCATAGATGTGGCCTCACTCATTATCTTCCCTCCACCCTAACCTCCCCCCTCCCTTCCCCTTCATTGAAACTGGACCCACACCTTTCACCATTAATTAAGATAGACTCTCACTGGATAAAAGATTTAAACTTAAGACATGAAACTATAAAATACTTGAAGAAAGTGCAGGGAAAACTCTCGAAGGAATCAGCCTGGGTGAATATTTTATGAGAAGGACTCCCCAGGCAATTGAAGCAGTATCAAAAATACACTACTGGGATCTGATCAAACTAAAAAACTTCTGCACAGCCAAGAACATAGTAAGCAAAGCAAGCAGACAACCCTCAGAATGGGAGAAAATATTTTCATGTTATACCTCTGATAAAGGTCTAATAACCAGAATCCACAGAGAATTCAAACATATTAGCAGGAAAAGAACACGTGATCCCATCTCAGGGTGGGCAAGGGACTTGAAGAGAAACTTCTCTTCAAGAAAGAAGAGAAGACAGACGCACGATCTATGAACACGTGAAAAAAACTCATCATCCTTAATCATCAGAGAAATGCAAATCAAAACTGCTTTGAGATATCACCCAACTCCAGTAAGAGTAGCCCAGATAACAAAATCCCAAAACCAGAGATGTTGGCATGGATGTGGAGAAAAGGGCACATTTCTACACTGCTGGTGGGAATGCACACTAATACGTTCCTTCTGGAAGGATGTTTGGAGAATACTTAGACATCTAAAAATAGACCTGCCATTCAATCCTATGATTCCTTTACTAGGTTTATACCCAGAAGACCAAAAATCACAATATACCAAAGACATCTCTACCAGAATGTTTATTGCAGCCCAATTCATAATTGCTAAGTCATGGAAGAAGCCCAAGTGCCCACCAACCCACGAATGGACTAGCAAATTGAGATACATGTATACCATGGAATATTATGCAGCTTTAAAGAAAGATGGAGACTTTACCTCTTTCATATTTAAATGGATGGAGCTGGAACATATTCTTCTTAGCAAAGTATCTCAGGAATGGAAGAAAAAGTATCCAATGTACTCAGCCCTACTATGAACTAAATTACAGCTTTCACATGAAGGCTATAACCCAACCATTGTGACCTTATCTTAATTTGATTACAACTGTATTTCCAAAGATGGTTACATTTGAGGTACCAAATAGACATTATGAATTTGGAGAGAATGTTCTGCAACCTAGTACCGTGTAGAAGGAAATAAGACACAAGATTCTGGTTCTTAACTTCTTGATTTTGACTCAACTTTAGAAATTTTTTTCATATTGGATCAGACTTTTGAAACTTAACTTGTATTTTCTAACTCATAAAATCTATCATAACACTATTTTATAAAATGATTAAATTATGTAATATCAGTTTATAAATTAAAAATAAAAGTATAAATGGCCAGAAGATCAATAATTCTATCCAAAACTTCATCTCATGATGATTAAATATAAAATGTTGAGTGCTCAACAGACTTCAAAATGAGCTTATATAAGGACGCATGTATTTATCACTTACCATCCTCACAACATCTGTTGCCTCTCTTCAGTAAATAAATTGTATGTTCTCTCTTTTGTCAGTCTTACTCTGGGAACTGACACTGTGGGTTTTGAGTAAAATAAAATTAAAAAAAAAATACACCTGCAGTACATCTTACAAGGATACATGTGAAACTCAGTAAATGTAGAATATAATTGTCTTAACATAAAAACTAATAAAATGCCAGGAAGGCTTTGTCAACCAGTGTGATGAAAATGTGTCAAACTGTATATAAAACCAGTGTATGGTGCCCCATGATCGCATTAATGTACACAGCTATGATTTAATAAAAAACAAAAAGAGAGAGAGAAAAAAAATTGCTTGTGTCAAAGAAGATATAATAAATTTATTCCATAAATACTGAATCAGTATGTACTATGTGCCATACCTTGGGCTAAACACTTAGGATATATTGTTGAATAAATTGTCCAAGTATACTTGTAGGTTTTTTGTCTTCTTTGTCAATTAGCCTACACATGTACACAGAAAAACACTCTAATTATAGCTAAGTCTTTTCTCTCTATAAGTGAAGGATACTAGCTTTCCCAAGGTACATATTTAAGCCAGAATACTACTCTAATATGTGAAATGAAATACTTGGGCTCAGTTGTTTTTCTGCTTCAATTTTATGATACTCGATTCACTTGTACATATTGTTATAGAAGTAAATTGGGTGTAATTGAGTGTTTTGAAATCTAGGCCAGCATTCACATGAAACTAAATTATTATTCTCATTCTCCCTCCTCCTACGAAAGTGTAAACCAAACCATCAACATTCGAGAGTGACTCTAAATCTACTTTTAACTTTTGGAAACAGATGGGTTTGCATGAATTATTGTCTATAGCAATTTTTCTCAAATTAATCAGAACCAACTTAAATTTAAAACAGGATAATCAATTTAAAATTTAAAAAGGGGTAATCATTTTTTTTAAAATCTAGACATAGGAATGAAGGAACTTTATTCCAAAAGACTACTTCATATTTATTAGACAAAGAATGAGAATTTGGAGAGTTTGTATCTACCATTGTGATAGGTGAGTCATCCATGAATCTAAGTTACAAGGGATGGATGGTTATTTGCAAACCCTTTGGGGAGCTGGACTAACTAATGTAGAATTGTTGCAGTAACGATTTTCAGAAATTCACAATGTTTGAGGGATTATTACATTCTTATAAGTGGTAAGAATAAGCACTTCAAACCAGGCAGTTGGAGAGAAGAGTAAGAAGAATTACAACCTCGTTGTCCACCTGGAAAAAGCCTACTTCCCTTCTAGTTACAACTCAAGTCTCTCTAAAGTCTTTCTTAACATCCCTAGGCTCCCTTGGTTTCTTTCTTGCAGGGGTTTTCAATTTATATGGAGTCTGCTATTTCTCCCTTTTGCTCTGAGAGATGGAAAAGAATGGGATATGATGAAATAAGTAACTGATGCTGAAATGTGTAGCATTCACTTTTTTTTTAATCTGGCAAAGAAAAACTAAATCTTGCTATATCATCCCTGCTTCTGTATTATGCAATAATATACAATGGATATTTGGTCTATGTTTCTGGTATAAATTCTGACTTTTTTTGTTGTAATCATGACAACATTCTAACCAGGTAATCATATACTGTGCTACCTCATATACAAGCTACAATTTAAAGTGGCTGTAGACATTCTTTCTTGGTTTGTATATAAAAAAAATTAAATATGATACTTCTGAAAATAACTTTAAAAATTGAGCTCAAAGGGATACTCAACAAGGGAATAATATGAAAACTTACATATCAGGAACCAAAGTAAATATTACAGTACAAGATTTTGTGGCACCTCTGTGCCATGTTCCAGCATGTGCTCCTTCCAGCCGACATGGAAATAAATTAAAAACCACAATGATTTCAACCAGCACACAACAGAAGTAGTTTCAGCAACTTCCTTTATTTTCTTTACTTTTGTGGAGGGTATCAAAAGGAGGGTACCCTCCTTTTGTGGAGGGTATTAACTGGCTTAATACTGGGGTCTTTGATCAAAGTAAATCACTTTTAATAACCCAAGCTCTAGAATGTTTGAAACGGTTCAATGATAATATATAAAACTTTTGAATATTCATATTTGTATACACCTTATGAATAGCAATTTTTAATAAGTAACTAATTAGCAATTAATACAAGTAAAGTGGAAAGAACAAAATAATGCTCTGAATTTTAGAATGAAATAACAACAAAAACCAGTGACCACACATTCCCTTACATCTCTATGAGACATTTTATGCACATCAATACTTGCAAATTTTAGTTTATTTGGGGAAAAATATTAGATTAACATTTTAGACCTCATAGAGATGACAAGGTATTTGGCTCCTTTTGAAAAATTAAGGTCAGAACAATAAATCATAATCTTCCACTATATTTAATTATTTATTTATACCTTAAAATATAATTAACATATACAGAGTATGAGTTTATACATATTAAAATACATAAGATACAAAAATGAGAGAATGCTATTTATTTATAGACTTTTTATTTTCAAGAGAGATAAAGAGTATTTGCATAAAACTTTTCTTAAGTTTTAAATACCAATTAATCTTTTTAAAATCTCTTATCACATGACCTGACCACCAGTTGAAAGCATAAAATATGCTGAAGAACAACACCGTTTTCGATTAAGTATTAAAATGCTATTTTACATATGTTATTCAATCAAGTACCACTTTGAAAGTACAAGATATTTTCCTGTAAAAATGATTATGACTGTCGATAATTATGCAATTTTGGTTCCTGGGGGGGAAAAAAATCCACATTGCCAAGAGGTTGTATTTTTAAATTTTAATATGGATTTTTATCAATCTGGAGTTACTCTGTGTATTTTGCAAAATAGACATGGGTTTTCATCTATAATTACTGCCTTAAAACTGCCATTATAGATTAACATTTCTGTAACTTATAATTACATTTTCAGCTTGTTAAGGTAAAAATGTTCCCCCAACCAACCAGATGTGTATTTGGGGTTTCATATCTACAGTAAATGGATTAAATAAACTTTTATTAAAGTATGATTTTTTTCTCTTTTTGCTAAAGAAAAATAGCTCAAATATAATGTTATCCTTACTAACATAACTCACTAAAGTATTGTGGAGTAGAATTGAAACTTCAATAATCTTCTGGTGTATCCAGACTTATTTAGCAACTACCAACAGGTGACTATTTTCATTATTTTTATTTGTCATATTCTGTTCTTTAAAAGAGAAGGGGGATGTGAAAACAGTAATGAGCAAAACAAAATTAAGGTAGTAGACTATTCCACCTCAAAACTATAGAGATTTAAGGAATAATAAATACTGGCCATAATTTATTGTAGAGATAAAAAATGTACTAATGTTAAAATAAAACAAACCACTGAAATTTAAAATTTCAGTTAATTAAAAAATTCACAGTTAATTAAAGAAAAAATCAAGACAAAGAAAGGGAAAAAAAAACTGTTTGCCTTATAAATGGCTTACGTGCTGAATATATACCCACAAAATATACAAGACTGTTACAAATCAACAAAAAAGGAAGCAAGAAAGATATGAAACTCGAAGAGAAACTTCAGAAGTTGAGACATACCACTGGCCAGTAAATACATTAAAAAGTGCTCAACATATTTGGCCATAAGAATAATGCAAATGAAAATTATAATGAGCTACCCATTCCCATTCACTTGAATGCATAAAATTAAAAGGAGTACTAGAAAATGGGTGAAGTTATGGAGCAAACATCCTGCTCATACCCTGTTGCTGGTAGGATTACTATGTAGAACAGTTATTTGGGGGAAATAAATTAAGAAATGGAACTTAACCTTTTAGATATTTATACAAAAGGAATGAAACTTTATATTTTAGAAAATATTTATACAGTAATTTTTAGCCTCATCTTATTCATAAGATTCAAAAACTTGAAATAAGCCAAATGCTCATTAATAGACTAGATAAACAGATTGTGATGTAATATAGTGGAACATTATTTATCTATAAACAAGAGCAAAATATGTATATATAAAACAGCATGGATAAATTCTCTTTTGTATACTTTAATCTATTTATATAAATAATTTAAATTATTAAATTATTTATTTTTTATTTATTTAAAATAGTTGTTTTATTGTTATAAAATTTATTTTATTTTTATTTAAGTACATTCAGCAGTTACAAGTGCATATTTGTTACATAGATGAATTGTGTAGCGGCGAAGTTTAAGTTTTTAATATCTCTGTCATGTGACTTGTGTACACTGTACCCAATAGATTATTTTTAATCCCGCACCTTTCTCCCTTTGCCCCTTCTGAGTCTCCAGTGTCCATTAAGTCACTATATAACCGTGCACAACCATTGCATAGTGCCCACTTATAAGTGAGAGCACACGGCATTTAGTTTTTTGTTTGTAGGTTGCTTCACTTATAATAATACCCTCCAATTCAACCCAAGTAAGATGTATATATGTGTCACAATGTCTTAATCCACTCATCAGTTGACAGGAACCTGGGTTGATTCCATGTGTTTGCAACTGTGAATTGTGCTACAATAAACACATGAGTGCAGGTGTTTTCTTTTTGCTGTAATGATTTCATCCCCTTTGAGTGTGTGCCCAATAATTGGATGGCTGAGTGTAATAGTAGGTCTACTTTTAGTTCTTTTAGAAATCTCCATACTATTTTCCATAGAGGTTTATTAATTCATATTCCCACCAACAGTGTTCAGTATGCCTTTTTCACTGCATCCACACTATTATCTGTTGTTTTTGGACTTTCCAAAATGGCCATTCTGACAGGGTTGGATGGTAGCTCATGTGGTTTTAGTTTATGCTGTGCTCCTTTAAGTTAATCACCCACTATCAAAGGCAACCACAGTTCTGACTTCTGTCACCTTAGCTTACTTTTATCTGGTCTTAAACTTTGTATAGGTTACATATTCTCTTTCTTGTGAAGGGTTTGGCTTTTTCAATTAGTTCTATGTCTGTGATACTCTTTCATCTTGCTTTATTTGTCAATGGTTTATTTCTTTTTATTACTGAGTAGTTTTCACTTGTAATGATATAACACAATATACTACATCTTTACATACTCTACTGAGAGTCCTCTGGGGGTATTATGAATAATCTTGCTAGAAAATTCTTGTCTAATTCTTACTATGGACATAATGCTTTTATTTTCAGGGGCAGTGAATACCTAATAGTAGAATTCCTGGGTCATATTGTAGGTAAACATTTAGCAGAATAAAAAACTGCCAAATTTTTAATTTTTTAATGAATTAAATTATCTTTATATTCTCTATATAATTTCTATAATCTCTCCAAGGATGCCTTACATTTGAGCAGAAAGTCAGAACAAAAGGAAACAGCTGATATGGATAATAAAGCTAACTCTTATATCATCCTACTAAATGTTTAGCAATTGTCTTTTATCACTGATGGTAAAAAAAAAATCTTCCCATCATGGCCAGTTTCAAGCTATCAACATGATGTCAACCAGCTCTCAAAATTCCTGAAGATTTCACAGTGGTTCTTCTGGCAGAAGCCAGTTTCAGTATTCAACTAGTCCTATCATTTTATTTTAGCAAAAAGAAAAATAAAACTAGATAATTCACCATACCAGTGGGCATATCTCTTCCTCAAATCTCTCTGAAGACATAGACTAGATAATGAATGCTGATTATATCTCAGTACTATAAATATAAATCCATATTATCATATATATATAAAGAAACTGGGGCACAATTAAGTAAAATGCTTTCACAATGTTCTACATCTAGTAAATGGTGGAGCCAGCATTTCAACCCAAGTATTCTAGCTCCAAAATTCACATGATAGACTTTACATTATTGTGTAGCCTCCGTTCTTCTAGGCACAAAATAAGATTTTCTTTTACTATTGAAGTACTATTTTATAAACTGCTTAAACTCTTGATTAATTGAAAGAATAGATTATTGTTACTAGAAATTATTTAATTATCACTTATTCAGGCTTTACAGAATTGATATAATGTTAATCTGTGAAAGTAACTCGTTTATATACAAAGACAAATCTGAAATCCAGATTCAAACCATCTTGAGGAAAGAATGGAACACTATATTGCATTCAAAAATAATTCAAGTTAATTTGTCATTATCTTAAGTAATTTCTCAAAATGACTTGGAAAGATGGAAAAAATTATATCTGTTTATTCATAAAATTCATGCATGTAAAACAAAGTATTCCAGTTTTGAGAATTTAAAAATTCTCAAAATTGTGTGTGTGTGTGTGTGTCTTTGCTGTAGAATAAAAATTATGTTTCAAGTTCACCAAAGTTTATCTCACAGACAAAACTGAAATGTCAGGTCTCTTTAGTAGGAAATGATCCCTAAATGTCAGCTCCCCAAGCAAGTCTGACTTGTATCCTACAGATAAAGGCCACAGAGGAGCAGTTAACCTTGTCTAAAACCTTTGCTGGCCCCCAAGGTGCTCATGATAAGGAGATGCCTTTCTGATCTCTCATTGCTTTCAGCTTCACATCTTAAATGTTTTCATGTAAAGGGTGTCAATTGGGAAAGCCACTGGGTCTTTTTAATGTCTTCACAATAGTCAAAAATTCCCAAAGCTGAGCAAAACTTCATATATATTTGATTTATCTTTATACAAATGAACGTAATTTCAGAACATGACAGAATTGTACTCTTGATTAAGTATTGCTTCACATTTTTAGCTCTCCTTTTCTGTTTTTATACTTTCAGCAACATTTCCCAAACTTCATTCCTACATGCAAAGACAATCCTTTACATTTTTTTTTTTTACTCCTATGGCAATTTCAGCACATTAAGAGCACAATATTCATTAATGTATTGAATACTTAACAAGCCTTTCTTCCCCTTATGTAGGAGAAACTTGGCCTTTGAATACAACATTGCATGTGTTGCATAACCAGTTACTTTTTTAAGCTTTGTTAGGAGTGTAGTGTCACTGTGTAGAAATAAAATGTGTAGTTTGATTAATTAGATATCAATCCTGGCCTAGTCACATGTTAGTTATCTAATCTAAAACAAATGATTTAAACGTTTATAATTTTAAATATGTCATATATAAAATGAGATAGTGTTATTGAGTTTCATAGAATTTGCTTTGTGTTGTCATGTGTATGTAAGAATAATCAACAATGCCTGAAATATATGTGCTTCTCACATATTTGCCTTCTGTTTTGCTTTCCCAAATAATATTATGCTGTATTCATAGTCTCTAGAATAGCATTTAGTATGTAGTACACTCATAATAAATATTTAACATTCAGTATCACTATGTGTGGTACCACAACATATATAGAAATGTACATATGGTATTGGGTGCCTAGTTGGAGATGTCAAGTGTGTATATTCCTTCTAGTTCTTCTTCAATTCAAACTTCCCCTTAACTATAGTCACATTGATACAAACATTCCCAAACCTCATAACCTCACAAATCTATTTCTAGTTTCTCTAGTCTTCTTCACCTGTGGAATTTTTTGAATAGTAGCTCTCTATTCTCTACATTGCCCCCACACTCTCTAGGTTTTGTAGTTATTTCTGCATTAACGTATTATTAGTAACTTCTGATCTTACTTACCTGCCTCTACTTCATTGTCTCCTAACCCATAATGTTTTTAAACTAGTCATCCCATAATAAAATTTTCCTAATCATTTTTTTTCTGATGTCTTCTATGTAAAGTCAGAATACCTTCACATGGAACAAAAATTCTCTTATGAGCTGAAGTCTGTCTTCCCCAGTGTCCTGCAGTTTAGAGTACCACGGGTATATTGTAGGAAGTGGGCTAATTCATCATCGTCTTCTAGGCACCTTACTGTCCTGCACCTACATGTGCCTATGACACTACCTCTTCGTTTATTTGTTGCTAACATCTTTTTAAAACTCTATAACTCACTTCGGATGTTTCTCCATCTCTAGTGCCATCTCCAACCAGGCACCCAATATCACATCTACCTTTCTATATATATTGTGGCACCAAATGTAGTAATATGCATCGATCTGCTGGTATTTTTGTCCCCTCAGTAGACTGTAACTCCCTGAGGAAAGAAATACTTGGCTTATTGTCTGGACGTACTACCATCAACAGTGATCTTGTCCTTCTCTTTCTCCTCCTCATAATGACAATTTCTGATAATATTAATAGGTGAAATGTGCTAAGAAATTACCACATGCCAAGCATTATTTTAATGTATGCATACCTTTATACCTCACTAAAACACAGTATGGCTGATACAATAAATGTCCCCATTACAGATAAGGAAATTGAGATTCAAGAAGTTGAAGTCACTTGCCAATAGCCACACAACTAGTAAGTGGCAGATCTAAAAGTCAATTTGAGAGAGTCTGGGCTCAGTGCCTAGCATCCTAACCACAGTAAGTTTACTCATAACTGCTCCATTAGGGACTATTGAATGAAGGATTTTCCAGAATTTTAAACATGAAAATTAAATAATCTGTATCTTTGAAACCACATATCAATTACATAAATCATGTTGCTTTAAGTTAAATTAGTTTAACAACAAATTATACCTGGATTAGAAAGTCGTATATAAATTTGAAAAATCATATAGTGAATTTTGTTAATAGCGACAACTAAAGCATATGGTTTTCATTGTCAATGCTCTGAGACTTCAGAATTCTGAATGTAGGGATAAGAAAATGTGTTACAGGAATAAGGAAGGAATTAATAATGTTTATTTGATGGTCTGTGAATGGCACAAGCATTACAGAGGAGATAATGTTAAACTTGTTCTTGCATAATGAACAATCAAGTCAAACTAAGAAAAAAAAAGAAAAGAAACTAAACAAACAAACAAACAAAAAAAAACTAAAGAAAAGTAAAACAGACCTATACAACATTTTCATGTGCAAAGAATAAAAGCTTGACAAAGTGCTAAGGATGCCAAGGAGTGTAATGAATAGTCTTAAAAGTCAGGAAAGATAATATTGGAAATAAATTTGAAGAGCATGCATAAAAATTATTCTGAAGTGTCTACACTTTATTTTTTGTGAAAAAGAAGCCAAAGGGCTTTTAAGCAATCTTTACTCTTCTTTGGTTATTTTCAAATGGCTAGTGGCAATGTTCATTGTGAGTTAAAATACCTATATTTTTACCAAGGAAATGAATGAAATTGATAGAATTATCTTAACACTTGAGGGTATATAAGTATACTAGCCATGAATCAGAGTCAAAAGTCTCTAGCGTGTAGAAAAAGCAACATTATTTTCTAATAAACCAAAATGACTTCTATTTTTATGCCCCATTCTTCCAAAATGATAGGCGTTCAGTAATTGTCATTTGAGTTCCAAATGTTTCCTAGATTAATGGCTAATCTCTGAGGTGTTAGAAGACAATTGAAGGGAAGGGCAATTTAGTCCTTTACCACCACTCCATAAAGTTCTTCTTTGCCCTTAGAGTCAATCCTGGAACCCTATACCATATCTTTACATCCTTCGAAATTTCTACCATTGGCCTTCACTAAAATAATTAAATATATATTTATGTAAGTATAACATTCAATGGATTTTCCAATCCCTTAGAATATAATTTCCCTGAGATCAAGGGCTGAATCTGTCCTTCACTATACCTTTGTACTTAGCCACATACCTGGAGAGTCTTAATGTTTACTTATGTTTTGCTAATAAATAAATAAATAAATAAAAGTATACCCCAATGGTCAAATTGTAAGCAATGAGCAGGTCAATGGGAGACTTATTTCTAACAGGAAGTACTATTTAGTGATCATCTATTTACTTTGCACTTTCAAAATATTTTGTTTGACCCATTCATTTGGTTTAATTTTATTAAGTTTTTTTTTTTTTTACAAAAATTATTTGTTAGACATAAATTGCTAAGACAAGGAGCAAACTTAAGATTATTCTAAGCCTCATGTGTGTACCTATGGAAACAAATTAAGACAAAGCAAAAAAGAAATAGAGGTCATTTATGAAGACCTTGATATATAGCAAAGGAATTAGCCACCATCACTTGTGTTTGACAGAGACTCAAGGCAGGTGGGAAAACTGGAAAACTTGGCAGTAAAAAAAAGAGAATTTTTCAGGTTATGTTCTGATTGGAACTTATTGGCATAGGGGAGCTGGAGGTAGGCTAACTATGATCTAGGCATCTTATATAAAAAGGTTTGAGAATTATATTTGGCATTCTTTAGCTTGACCTGAACTGGGAGCAGAGACCACATTCTGAGGGTTGACAGCTGACTGCTACCTACAGACTGTGGTTTGTCTTCTTGGGCTGGTGGCTGCAGAATTCCATTGTCATTTACTCCCTGGCCATTGTGCATTTGTGTATTTGGTCTCACATAGCTCAAAACACACTTGTAAGGCAAGATTAAATGATAGTGATACCCTAGACATATTTTGTACTTTTTATACTCAATCATAAATTCATTCCAAAAATATTTATTAAACATGAATTATTTCTATGAATGTGCCCAACAGTAAGGACAGGTCAGTCATCAACACAGGCTGCCCTTCTTTGGGATTCTTTCCATCCAATTATTCTTGTTTGACCCAGCACAGCTTTTCTTATTGTTGATCTGATAACGAAAGTATATTAGAAGTTTTATTTTTAAATTTTGATTTTTGTTTAAAACTGTTGTACCAGCTAAGTCATTTCCCACTGAAGGTAACTGAAACCTCTTCTCAACAATAAGGGGAATCTGTCAACTTACATAATTGCAACAGTGCTGAATTATAGATCTCAAGAATATTTTCATCAGAGCCATGCATTCAAGCTGGCCTTGATCATAGTAGTTAATATTTAAAATAGTTTCATACTTCACATCTATTCCATATACGGTACAGAAAATGAAGCTTCTTTTATAATCAGTTATCCAAGAAAATCCCATCCGTTGGATTCTAATCCTGCATTAGTTCTCTACTGATGTTGTAAAAAAACTGCGAACAATTTTGTGTCTTAAAATAACACAAATTTCGTCTGTCCTGGTTCTACAAGTCAGAAGTCTGAACACCATCTCAGTGGAATAAAGTCAAGATGTCTGCAGAGCCTGTTCTTCCTGGAGGTTCTGAGGGGAGAATCTATTTCCTTGACTTTTTTGGTTTCTTTTGTTTCCTTGCAGTGGATGTTTGTACTCCTTGACCTTACTCCATCCTCAAAGTGCATCACTATCATGTCCGCTTCTATAATCACATCACCTTCTCCTCAAACTTTGATTTCTTTTGAGTTCTTCTAATAAAAATCCTTGTGATAACATTTGGGGACCAACCAAATAATCCAGTATAACATCCATATCTCAAGATCCTTGATTTAATTTCATTTGCAAAGTCTCTTTCTACAGTTTCTGGGGCTTAGGCTGAAGACATCATTGGGAGGCCATTATTCACAGGTCCACCAGTCTTGCTTGGTGCAAATTGAGATAAGCATAGTTTAAACCAATCGCTGAGGCACAGGGACGAGCTTAAAGATCAAACTCTGGGGGGTACAGTCATATTCATCTGAATTGTCTTGCTGCCCTCAATGGGCACAGTGAATGCATGCCAGGAAGGCAATAATTCTTTCCATTTCCTACTGCCACCTATCAAATTGATAATAAAAGCAACACCTCTAGTTATGCATAATACCAAGAGTAAACCTCCAACAGAAAAATTTAGAGGAAAAGCAGAGCCAAAGAGAATAGAATCTCATCTTTTAGAAGATCCTGCTTTGTTGTTTTCTCAGGAAGAACCATCTGGACTGAAGCTTAGAACCAAGGCACCAAAAAGGAGAAATTAACAACAAAAAGAGAAGATAACAGGAAATAGAAAAGTATAGAGATATTTCCCTGGATAAGTTTGTGGTTAAGGAGGTAATTTAAATTGTGAAACATAAAAGAGAAAACTTAATTAGCTATGTAGCATTAATCTCTCAATATTTGCTGCTTAAAGCAATCTTGATCCATCAATAAATGTCTTGAACAGAAAAACTGAAATAAAGTGCTTCATAAAATGACATGGGATTTTAAGACTTTATACAATGTTTAACTCTGGCAGTCAGTTCTTCTGAATAACAACAATGATACTTGACTTTTCAAACATAAACCATGTTTTAGACGTTATCCTTTACTTAAAACATTTAGTCAAGACTTATTTTTATCAAAGAGAAGAAGCTGGAATGGAACAAAGATATCCCACTGAGTTTATTGCTTTGCTCTAAGGCAGTCGTCCTCAACCTTTTTAAACAGGGGACCAATTCATTGTCCCTCAGACCATTGGAGGGCCGGACTATAGTTTAATAAAATAAAAAAAAAAAACAACTATGAACAAATTCCTATGCACACTGCACATATCTTATTTTGAAGTAAAAAACAAAACGGGAACTAATACAATTCACACCACTTCACGTGGCCCGCGGGCCGCAGTTTGAGGACGCCTGCTATAAGGCAATAGAACATATCAACTAAACCATTGTTTCTTGTGTGTCCACATAACAATTTACTTTATGGATGCCATTTTGGAAATATTTCTTTACATTTGAACCAAATTTCCTCAAGGTATTACATCACATATTTAAATATGGTTCTCTGTTTACGTTTCAGTGAAGATATCTTCATTTAATGAACTTAATTCTATACTCCTAAAAAAGAAAAAAATAACCTTCAAAGATATTATAAAAATTTCACTTTGATACAAATTGTAGTTTTGCTACACCCCATCTCTCTGAAAATGGAAAAGACATGAAGAAATATTTTTGAAAAACAAGGAGCAATCAGTAAAATCTGTGTTAATAGATGTAACACATATGAACTACTATTAAAATATATGATGATATTTATTCATAAGGATGTCTGTAAATTCTTTTTATTTATTTATTTATTTTTGTTGTTGCAGTTGTCCAGCTGGCCCGGGTCAAATTCAAACCTACCACCTTCAGTGTATGTGGCTGGTGCTATAACCACTGTACTACGCGAGCACCAAGCCTAATGTCTGTAAATTCTTAACTCAATTAACTGTTTGAAAACAGTTCAAAATAACAGAGACTTTTATTTATAGAGACATAATATAATACATTTCTCTGATAGTTCAAAACAAACCAAATTACATGGGTGTCAGAATAAAGTAGTTTTAATTCTTATTGAGGCTCGCTGAGACAAATGCTCTCAATTGTACCAAAATAGAGAGAAAAATAATTTTTTTCAGATTAAAAAATTAATACTCTTTTTCTAAAAGTCTTCAATTTGTTGGCTTTGTCTTTTTTTAATATTGGTTTCCTTGATCAAATTATGACTTTCAATACCTGATGAGACTACATTTTTTCTTTTTTTTTTTTTAATTTTTTTTATTGTTAAATCATAGCTGTGTACATTAGTGCAATCAAGGGGTACAATGTGTGAGACTACATTTTTTATCCATCTTTTTTTTATTTTTTTTTACATATACATGTGTTTATTAGGTTTCCATTTTCTGTCTCCACAAAATTAAAGAGGCTTAAAATTTAATTAACAATAACAATATTTAAGATAAGGACTAGAAACAAAAACCTCATAAAGAATGAATGAACATAAATACATTCAGAAAAGAAATCAGAGAATTGCTGCATCAGATTTTTTTTTTTTTGAGGCTGAGGCTTTATTTTGGAAAAAGCAATCAAATTGGTTTTTAGTTGGGTGCATATATAAGAGAGGGTAACCCAGGTGGTAAACCCCCCACAAGGATGGGCTGAGGGATGGGGCTGAGCCTCAGGGGGGTCTCCTGTTCCATGTGCTCCCTGGCACAGCTGCCTCCCCCACAGCCTCTGTGGCAGCCCTGGGAGAGGGTAGACTGGAGGGGCGGCAGTGGCAGCTCACTTGGGCAGGACATCAGAGGACTCAGACACCAGCTTCCCATCTTGGGTCTCAATCTTCTTCACAACCACAGCCCTGGGGCTGGTGCAGCTGAAAGAGCCAGAGCCCCCACCAGAGCCAAAGCCAGTCTGGAAGGAGCTCAGACCATAGCTGAGGTCAGGGCTTGTGAGGCCCCCATAGGCGAGCTCAGGCCACCTGAATAGCCACTGGTGGTCTTCGTGTGGATACTCATGTTCTGCATTCTCGACTCCAGCCAGCTCTCCTCGCCCTCCAGCAGCTTGGGGTAGGTGGTGATCTCCACGTTCAGGGCCAGCTTGACGTTCATCAGATCCTGGTATTCACGCAGCTGCTGAGCCATGTCCTGCTCGGCCTGACGCAGGGTGGCCTCCGGCTGGGCCAGCTTGGCGCTGGCATCTATAAGAGCAAGCTCCCCATGCTGCTTGGCATCCGGGATGGATGCAGGCCTCCAGGGAAGCCCTCCGGCCTTTGAGAGCTTCGACCTCATTCTGGAGCCGGCTGATGTTCCGGTTCATGCCGGAGATCTCTGTCTTCACGCGCAGCAGGTCATCTCCGCGCTTCCCAGTCTGCACCTGCGACTCCTCCTACTTTGTCTGGTACACGCTCTCAGCCTCAGCTGGCTGCGGTTGGCAATCTCCTCATACAGGACCACGGATGTGTCTGAGATCTGGGACTGCAGCTCACGGATCTCCTCTTCATACAGCAGGCTGAGGAAGTTGATTTCGTCAGTCCGCCCTTCCAGGCGGGCCTCCAGATCCCTCTTGTTCATGGACGCTTCATCCACATCTTTCTTGATGAGGACAAATTCATTCTCCATCTCTGTATGTTTATTGATTTTCCCCTCATACTTATTCTTGAAGTCCTCCACCAGCCCCTGCATGTTGCCAAGCTCTGCCTCCAGCTTCAGCTTCTCCTGGCCCAGTGCATCCAGCTGTGGCGGAAGGTTGTTGATGTAGCTTTCACACATGCTGTCCATGTTGCTGCAAGCGTCTTCTGCTGCTGCAGGAGGTTCCACTTGGTCTCCAGCATCTTGTTCTGCTGCTCCAGGAAGCGCACCTTGTGGAAGAAGGAGGCAAACTTGTTTAGGGTCTTGATCTCCTCCTTCTCCTGGGTGCACACAGCCTGAATGTTGGGGGTCCATCTCCAGGTTGAGCCGGCTCAGCAGGCTCTGGTTCACTGTGATGGCTGTGATGCCCCCCATACCTCCGGCCCAACATAGCCTCCACCCAGACCCAGGCCGGTGCCCAGGCCACTCTGGAAGCTGCTGCCCACCACCCGGGAGAAGCTCAAGGAGCTGATGCGGGCACCAGGCCCACTGCCGTCTGAGCGGCTGCTGAAGGCCCGTGGGGCAGAGGTGGACACCTTGTAGGAATTCTGGGTAACCCTGATGGACATGGTGAAGCCTGGAGTGGAGGAAGGTAGGCCAAACCAGAGATTCGAGAAGGAGTGAAAATCTGCTTCTAGATTGCTGCATCTAAATATTAAGCAACAATAATAATAATACAAAGAAAGTAATATTCACATTGTCAAATAAGAGTATGCCTATTATAGAATGCTTTGACTCTGAAATTCAGTATAGAGTCATCAGTTAACTTATTTTTTTAAGTCTCAAAAAATAGGCAACTAATATTTATAAATAATATTTATAAATAAAATTTATAAAATTTATAAATAAATTGGGCTGCGATAAACAGCCTAGTACAAGTAAGTGTCTTTATAATAAAAGGTTTCTTTTTTTTTTCCTGGATGATGCCCAATAATGGGATTGCAGGATCAAACGGGAGGTCTAGGTTGAGTTCTTTAAGGTTTCTCTATACTTCCATCCAAAAAGGTTGTATTAGTTTGCAGTCCCACCAGCAGTGTAAAAGTGCTCCTTTCTCTCCACATCTGTGCCAGCATCTGCAGTTTTGAGATTTTGTGATATAGGCCATTCTCACTGGAGTTAGAAGATATCTCAGAGTGGTTTAAATTTGCATGTCTCTAATAATTAGAGAGCTGTTGACCTCAGGGAAATCACCCAAACCAGCACCCCCAGAGGTTGGGGGTTTCATGGTTGGGTCATAGTACCCTACTATACACCTACCTATATTACTACTGTTTCTTTCTTTCGGTGCCTTTCTTCTTTTTATCAATATTTCCCTTTAGTCACCCTCTCTTCTTTCCCTTTTTTCTTTCTTTTTAAAATATTTTTTCTCTTCTTGCTCTTCAATTTTCTCATCTTTCTCGTCCCATACCAAAAGAACTCATTAAAACTTTAGGCCAGCGGCACAGTAACTTAAAGAGCAAGAAGAAGTGAAAGGATAACTAGGGTAAGGAAACATATACAAGAAAGCACTCATGAAGAAGAATCAGTAGAAAAATCCTGGTAACATGAAATACCAGTCCAGAGTAACTCCTTCTAGAGATCGTGAGGTAGCTACAGCAGAGGATTCCTCCTATAAGGAAATGTTAGAAATGACAGAAGGGGTAAAGTCTCCATCTTTCTTTAAGGCTGCATCTTACAAGGGTACATGTGAAACTTAGTAAATGTAGAATATAATTGTCTTAACACAATAACTAAGAAAATGCCAGGAAGGCTATGTTAACCAGTGTGATGAAAATGTGTCAAACTGTTTATAAAACCAGTGTATTGTGCCCCATGATTGCATTAATGTACACAGCTACGATTTCATATTAATAAAAAAAAAATTAAAAAAAAAATGACGGAAGGGGAATTTAAAATTAGATGATGAGAACAATGAAGGAAGTTTCTGAGAAAGTGGAAAATACTGACAAAAAGAAGGTCAACAGCTCTTTGCCAGCTGGATCAGACACCGTACCCCACCTCCACCAGGTAGAGAAGAAAGCCATAAATACTATAGATCAAACCAAAACAAACAAGCAAAAACCCTTATGGGATAACATTGGAGGAAAAAATAACAAATAATAGGGGCAGAAACACTGGCAAAAATGAAATTCTAAATGTTAAAGAAGGCAAAAATGGAAAATTGTACTTAAACTAGAATAATGAAAAAAGAGAGAGAAAAAAAACAAAAAGAAAACAAAGAAAGAAAGAAAAATGCCAAGGAAAAATGTTGAAATTAAAAAAAAAAAAAACAAAATCCCTCAAGCCAAAGAAACAAACAGTATATATATCTTGCTGAATATTGTCTGGGCAACAGGTGATCTTCTGAGGTATAAGACGTTAATCACAATGTTGATACAGCTGTACATACAAGATGGAGACTGGAGGCCATTGCTGATCTCTCAGACCCCACAGGCTTGGGAGCCCAAAAGTCTCTTCAGCCCACTTAAAAGACATTCCAAACTATGAACCTTGGCCAAGCAGATGCTTTCCAAGGAAAGCACTTATCCCTGGGATCTTTCCTGGAGTGGTTGCCTGCCAATCCAGTACACCAAGGCCAGTCTCCCACTATGCCCCTGAGGGCCAAGGCTGTTAATCTGCCACACTTGGATCTCCACACTTCCCCAGCGTCTCAGTACTCACCTTTGGGAAGTTCAGTCACTAGATTGCTCACCCAAGGTCTCCCAGCTGATCTTTGCACTGCAACACAGGAGCAGCTTTCCCAACAGCAGCTCTGTGGGCAGCTAAACAATATTAGCTTCTTTCCAGCTCAGCGGCTCAAATCGGGGGCCAAGACAATGACCAAAGTCATCTGCACACACCAGCCGAAGATCTCCCAAGGCAGTTCAATTGAGTTCCCAAGTCCAAGAAAACCAAAACAGCCCACAGGTAGGGCTTTTCTTGCTTGCAATCTTGCTGTTGCTACGGGTACAGCTGCAGGCAGCCTCCAACCGAACAAATGCACCTACCACTTGCCAGTTTTCCTCTGCTCTGTCCTCCTTGTGGGGTCCAGAAGTCTCTCACTGGCTTCCTGTGTCACCAAAAGGAAGACTTTGGGCAAAACCCAGCGGCTAAAGATACCTAGAGTCTTCTCTCGCCACTCTCACTGCACCCGGCTGCACAGAAGCTGTTACTTGGCTGCCATCTTTCTTTCTCCATCTTTTAGTGTTGCTCTCACAAAGCTTTAGAAGTATTTTTCTAGGTCATTGTTTGATAAAGGGAAGCTTTCTGAAATTAAGTCCCATGATGTATTCAGATAAAGGAGATCTGTGAAGTTTGCAAAATATTACACAGTATAATCTTATTTTTTAGTGATTCACATTGCACATTATTGTATTCAGGAATATTAGAAATTGAGAATTAAGTAAATATATTTAACTTCATTTAACCTACAGTTTCT
Source organism: Nycticebus coucang (assembly GCF_027406575.1). Classification (NCBI taxonomy): domain Eukaryota; kingdom Metazoa; phylum Chordata; class Mammalia; order Primates; family Lorisidae; genus Nycticebus; species Nycticebus coucang. Next base: position 41,202,460 of record NC_069794.1, on the reverse strand, counting down.
CAAAATTACTTTCCCTCAGAATAGATCTTTTCCTTTCATAACACCCAATAATATATCAGAAAACTCTTTGCCATAGACAGTACTTTAAAATACACCTCTATATGACAATCTTCATAAATTATGTCCCCTTCCCCATGAGTTTATTATGTCCACGATGCATGATTTCCACAGCCAGAACCTGAGTGAGCCCAGTCTCCACTCTTCATTGCCATGTGCATTAAGTGCCCACCATAGCTATTTTCTTAGACATTAACTTATCATCCAAGAAACCTAGTTTAGGAGGTTAGAGGAAGAATTTAGGTCACAGCAGCAATGGTTCTTTTCTGCAAATTTGGTAGAGCAATTAGGTAATTACCTTTTGAGTTGGAAGGAAAGAATGGAGATTAATAATTCTTCCCTGCCACTATTCTTGCTCGAAATCTGTCACTCAAATACCAGAGCCAGCACATTTAAAATAAAAGAGAAACCAGGGATTTTTTTTTAAATTGTAATTTAGTTTCTAAACTGAAAGTAAATAACCTAATTTTAAAACATCTATGCATTAGAACACTATGAAAATGTCCTATTGAGCAAAATGATGTAAGGAAAATAAATAACTCTATTAGATTTCCAAATAGTTTTCTAAAACTCTACTGGTAAGCATAGATCAGATCAATAGGAACTGAACCAGCAACGCACAAATAAAATTTCATGTAAAAATAGGAAGACATGAATTGTAAGCAATTCATGTTGCATGCACAGAACTGATATTTTGTGCATAGTAGGCAAAAGAGATTTTTAAAATAATAGAGGCAGTCTGCTGTCATACCACCCTAAACACACCTGATCTTGTCTGAAATGGTAGAGGCAGAACTTTGTGGCTCGCTCCTATAATCTCAGCACTTAGGGAGGCTGAGGCAGGAGGACAACTTGAGTTCAGAGGTTTAAGACCAGCCTGGGCAACACAGAGAAGTGCTTCACTTTTTAAAACAAATTAAATTAATGTTGTCCTAAAGATTTTTATGCTGTCCTTTTAGATGAGAAACTTCTTGACCTTGGGTAGTTAACTCTAGGTGACATAATAAAAGAAGAGTCTGGACTGCCTATGTATGAAGTTGCTTTCAGATACATATTGCATACTCTATACCCTATATCAGTAGTCATAATTGCTTATGTATAATGTCAGCTATTTAGAAGAAATGTAAATAGTTTCTAAGCACTAGTTTAAATACTAGAAGATTAAAAAAATACTACAAAATTAAAATATGGCTTCAAAGTATGATAATTATGATAAAATTTCTTTAAGAAATTATTGATCAATAATACTTGTGTAAGCAAAGATAATTAATCTGTAAGTCTCAAAACATATTTTTTAATATTAAAACATTGAAATATTTGAGAAACCACTTAGAGAAAAAAAATTTATAAGACCTGAAGGTAAGATTCAAAAAGACTCCTTCTCTGTTAATCTCCAGCTAATAAATCTTAAAATTGGTAGTTATTTAGACAGAAAAGAGGAAGGAAATGAATACAGAATCATTGAAATAGCCTTTCAAAGTCCCAACTTCATAGTTTCATACCCCTTTTTAAAAGGGAAATCAAAAGCAGTGCATTAATTCGAATACAATAACCCCCACACAAATGCACATATGTATTGAAAACACACAGATAGAACTATTTCGGAATCTACCTAGTCTTCAGGTTTTACAGTTTTCTGCTTGCTTGCTATTTAACTGATCACTGCTATATGATTTCTATATGCTATGAATTAAATTACATATCCCGTCCAACCAGCTCCCACCCCTGGCAGATATATTGAATCCTCCCCTGGTATTTGTGAATGTGACTTTTGGAAATAGGGTATTTGTAGATATAATTATGATGGAAATTAAAAGGACGTAGTATTTAGTAGGGTAGGCCCTTAATTTAATATGACTGGTCTCATTAATAGAGAAAAGAAGCAGAGAAGAGGCTTGGGGGAGAATGCCACATGAAGATCAAAGCAGGAATTTAAAGATAATTCTACAGGCCAAGGAATGCTAAGCATTATAGGCTGTCGCCAGAAGCGAGAAGAGAGTCCAGGAACAGATGTTTCCTCAGAGCTCTGAGAAAGAATCAACCCTTCTGACCCCTTGATTACAGACTTCCAGGCTCCAGAACTGTGAGCCAAAATATTTCTGTTGTATGAAGCCACTGCTTTTGTGGTACTTTTCACAGACATACCTGGAAACTAATATACTATATAAAGCTGGACATGTAAAAATTCTAGAAACCTCTGTGGTTATCTATGTTAATTCCAATACAATGTAACGGATAAGGCTTATTTTCAAAATTTAGGTATGAAATTGTTACTATGTGCCAAAATTATTAAAAAATTTTACTTCCTGTTTTTGTTTTTTTTCAGGGTAACAAAGAAGGATTTTACTTAAGAAGAATAAAGAGAAAGTTTATTCCAAAAAGCATTTGAAGTTGGTCCCTCTTATGGAGGAGAAAAGGTGAGAGAGATCAAGTTTTTCCTTTCTTATCTAATGAGAGGGATATATTCTAAAATGCTTTCTCATTTTTAGAGAAAAGTTAAGAATCCTGACTTTTAGAACAAACAGGAACAATACCCTGTTTCCCCGAAAATAGGACAGTGTCTTATTTTAAGGTGCGCTCCCAAAGATGCGCTAGGCCTTATTTTCAGGGGATGTCTTATCTTTCCTGTAAGTAGGTCTTATTTTCGGAGGATGTCTTATTTTGGGGGAAACAGGGTAGTAAAAAGTAAAAGGCCGACCATATTTTAAGGTCAGTAAAGATAAGACTGAATCCATATCTGGCCCTTCCTTAGCGCTGCTACATTGGGTAAGTCTTTTCTGAGTTTCTCAGTTCTCATCTAACTCCGGGTACTATGGACAGACAGGATAAATTATATCTGCTTAGTAAGACTTCTGTGAAAGTAAAAAAGTATTATCACTTTTTCTGTACATTTTTTTTAAAGAAAAAAAGTTAGGAGAGAAAAAGTTATTATTCCTACTGTGGAGAAAAAAAGTGCTCCTTGAAAGTTTTGATTTCTCATAATTTATGTTAATTGTGTGATATTATGTCACTCAGGAGAAAAATGACACTTCTTTCTTGGCAAGATATTTTTGGTATTTGATAACAACAAAAATTCTTATTGTCACAGGAGATAGCATTTGAATATTGACTTTTCCAGTCCTTCCAGTTGATGTTTTATAAGCCTGGGCTGCTTCTGAAGGAATGGCAGGGCACCAGGAAGAACATCCTTTGTTGTTATTCTTTACTTCATCATGGTTTTCACAATGACGCTTGGGAGAACAGACCACTGAAACCCAATCCCCTTCTCCTTATTTGTAACGATATTATTCACCTTTCTCACAGAAATGGTTTGATTTTTAACACTTCATTTCCACCCTGTTAAAACAGCTGAAAGTTTACAGAAGCCTAAGTCAAACCAATTCTTCCTCACATCAAACATAGCAAATCATATTTTGGGGTATCAAGGAAACACAATGGGGAAAAAATAGAACAAAGATTGTTTTTGCTTTTACAGCCTTTTGCTTTCACAATTCAACAGTAAATCAACAATGAACATTTGGTTTGCCCAAGGCAAACATGAAATCCTCTTGCCTGTTTGGAGCCTATATTGTGTTTTGTTCTTATCTGATAACTTGTCAATGTAAGTACAAACTCCTCTCTGAGAGATCTCAGCACCGGTGGTTGTCCCCACTGAATTTATTCATCTCATCAAAATGATACTAAATTCAGCTGTTCAATTTTGTATTCTTGAGGAATATTGATAATCTAGTTCAAAAGAAAACCACAGAGAAGAATTCATTGCAGCATAAAGACCATTTCCCCTATAGCTAATCGTGTTTTTATTCAGATATAGAGACATCCCTCCGTGAGGCTACTGCTCTCTCAAGGGAGAGGACAGGGAAAATCGTCTGACTAATAGATATTTAAGCACACAGGTTAGAAAATTCTCATTCTAGATGTTTTTCTTGCCAAAAAAATTTGAGGGTCCTTCCGTCACACCTCTATTCATGTTAGATTCAAGCGTCACGAGTGACAAAGGAAAATATCAGAAAGGTGAAACAGATCAGCAGTGATTTGAAAACACCATGAGACAAGAGGAAGCCAAGGTGAAGGGCACGGCCTAGAGAAGCCCAAACTGGTGGTCTGACTGAGCTGATCTCTGCCTCATGAAGCACTGCTCTTATTGGTTACAGAAGGGTATTGAGAACCTACCTTACATGTTTCTTTTTCTATTTCTTTCCTTTTTCCCATAGATTAAAAAATTAATAAACCTGAAAATTATTTACTTCATAAAATAATAAATCTAATGTGAGCACAAAGGGTTTGCAGGGGTGAAAACACGCAAATGAATTTCAACGTATTCTCAGCACAGCTAATGAAATGGCTTGGTCACCTGTCCATGTGGGCAAAAAAAATGTCAATTGCTGTAAACATAATTTTGATTAGGTATGTCACACCACAGAGGATTATAAGGGAATTACAGTCTCACTATTCATTTTAAAGCAGAGGTGTCCAAACTACCTCCCGGGCCACTTGCTGATTTCGTGAGGACTTTTATTCCTTATCGGATATCGTGAAAAGTATGCATGGATATTTTTTTGGTTAATTAGCTTTCATTAGTGTTTGGGTATTTAATGTGTGACCCAGGACAACTCGTATTCTTCCAGTGTGTGGCAGAGAAAACAAACAAACAAACAACAAAAACAGTTGGACACCCTTGAGCACAGATATCTGGGCATTGACCTCAGGGCTTATGGTAGTATCAGAACTCTCTGTCATTCTCTGCGTAAAAGGTCTCTGTTTCTTGAACATCTCAGAAGTTTCCAACTATCTTGACTAATGGAACATGATGGAAGTGAGAAACCAGTTTCTTGCCCAAACTGCTGTCATCAGAAGGACAAGCAGCCCCGCAGGAAGCCCCAGGTGCCACAGAACTGTCACCAGTGCTCTGGCTCAGTGCACAGCTGGCAACCAGCACAACTTTCTAGCCATGTTGGTCAAGCAGCCTTAGGGAGCATGTCCTCCAGTCCCAGTCCAGCTGCTCTCTCTGGTGCCACATGGAACAGAGACAAAGTGCTCCCTAAAGCCCCAATCCAATATTCCTAACACAGAGAAATGATAAATGCCTGCGGTGATAGTTACCCCAATTACCCTCATCTGATTAATTCACGTTGTATGCCTATATCAAAACACCACGAGCACCCTACAAATACATATAACTATTATGACCTATAATAACCAAAAAAAAATTCTATTAATTCAGATGTGTAAAGGAAAGAATTGATTTTTCTAATGGTAAGTTGATAAGTTTTGGGCTGGGCTGATATATAGTAATAGAAAATAAAAAAAAAAAAAAAAAAAAAAAAAAAAAAAGAAAATATAGATAACCAGTTAGGAGAGTATCTCACCTGGCTCTTCTACCTTTACCACAAATCCAGCACTTTTCCTTAACTTTTTGTTAAAAATTTAAAATGAAAAAAGCTATAGAAATATAGAGGAAAAAGGAGATCTCAAAGTTGTAAATACCAGACTCTGATTCTCTGTATGTAAATAAACGAAGGGTGATAAGGTCAGAAAAACAGGCCCCAAAGCATCACAGCACTTACACAAGAAATAGCAATATGTCTCATTTTCTAGCTGTAGTAACTTAGAAGTATGACAATATAGTCTTGCTATCGTATGGTAAATAGGATGTGAAGAGGGAAAACTTTGGTAGTAGAGAAACTCATGCTCGCATCTCTGAATATTTCTGAAGTCAAAGCCTTGCTAGAGAATCTTAAAACCATAGGATGAGTAGGGACAACAGAGTGGTGTTTCTAAGAAAAAAAGAGTGAGAGAGAAGTGCTCTCCCAAGTTCCCACAGCTTTTAGAAGCTGCAGAAAAAAAAAAAAATTAATTTTCTAAGAATATCAGCAGCAAAAGAGGATTAATGAAGCTAAAAATTGACCTCCATCTCTGCAGAATACTATTTCAGGGGCAGTGATGAGTGACAAATAGAGCCAGACTAAATCAAACTTAAACCTGGTGCATTTCACTACTTTTATGTGCTCAGGTTTTTAAAAAAGCCCTGCCATGCACTTTTCACCCTTCTCAGCCTACAACATCAGAAGAGCTATGCCATTAAGATGGGGAGAGGAGAAAAGAATAGCAGAAAAAGACATGGCTCCAACATTCTGGCTTCCATTGAAAAATGACGAAATAACGAAAGAATAGATTCTATCTCTTCCCCACTCCAAATTCCTGGGACTAAACCCACTATGCAGGTGCTAATTGAAGAAAAATCACGTATGATTTGTAATGAATTTCATTTGGAGGTTTAAATGCAGGGTTATGGAGAAATAAATGACAGAAATTGTGTATAGTGTGTTGAGAAATTTATGTCATTAAAGAATTTACATTCATAGTGGAAGAGCTATTCCGTATTCTTGAGTCAAAGATAAATTTAAAAAGATATAAATAAAAAATAAACATAAGAAAAATTACTCAAATATATACTCATAGAATCTACACTCACTGTTAGGTTTAATAAATTGGTTGTGTGTATCTTAAAATTAAAGTGCACCACAACAGAAGACCCAGGACACTATTCCTATTTAAAAATAGTGGCAAACAAAACATATCTATGCAACCAGTAGCCCTGCATCACCAGTTGAAGGTGGTCCTTGCCAAGGTTCCCTCAAGACAATACTTCCAATTCAAGTAATTTCATTAAGAGTTAATCCCAGTGAACACCTGTGGAGGAACAGGTGAAACAGTGAAACAGAAAAGGGCAGGAAGCAAATTAAACAAGAGACCCTTGTGGAAAACTGAAACTTAATCCAACCAGGAAAATCTGAAAAGCCAGGATCTGCACTATCATTCCACTAACTCTCATCAATAACCACCTTGAGGATTCTGGGAAGAGTGCATTTCTAATTCTCCAGAGTTTCTAGCTTCACTAGGCTCTGGCAGCTAGATAAAGTTCTCGGGAAAGGAGACACAGGACCACAAAACTCAGGGCACTTTGTATTAAAGTAGGAAAGGCTGAGAGAATCTCTGTGGGTCCCTGTCAACATCTGGGTCAATGTCTTACTGGTGCCACTTACATGAATCAGGTTAATTTTACTCTGTCCTCTCACAAATCTTAAAGAATATTGCTGGTCAACTCAAAAACTTATGATAAGGGTGTTCCTGGGATGTCCACAATATGAACTGTTTTCCATTAGGTACTGGGTTACGGTCAAAAAGCAGCAATATCCATATGCCCTTCTTCGATCCCCCTCATTCACACCAGAGATTTTGCTGATGTAGATGACTTGCAGGGTGGAATTTCAGCCCCTGGTGACTCTTCCTATGTTGCCTTGCCACAGTTGTCACTAGTCATGGAAACATTCAATTCATCCCATGAGTTCCAGACATTGTTTTTTTTCTTTTTTTACATAATAGCATTTTAAATCCTCACCTCCCCACCCCCCCACCCCACCCCCATTTGGTGACTCTTTTGCTTTCTAGTTTCCTGGCATAAGGAGCTCAGAGTGACTAGGCTGCCACCACAGCTTTAGCTCACTGTGCCCTCTGGGTAACAACAACAACAAAAAATACAGAGCTTACACTTACTTACAGGGAGAAGATGAAAAAATTCCATGAGGTTCTCTGAGAATGTTGGAAAAGGGGTCCTTGTATTTCTAACTCATGGAGCCCAAACACGTATAATTCCACACAGTGGGATAAGTCAGTATATACTGGAAACTGTCTAGATGAAAAAGCAAATGTTAACCTCTAAACAAAATATAAACTTTGAATTGAAGTACAGTTAAGCACTGACTCACCTTTATCTCACTTCCTCACAGTTACTTACAGCTGTCTTTAGCCATTTTCCTTACAACTGCCTATTGCCAGTTGGTCACATAAACGAGGCACTAGCCTCCCTTAATCATTTCTATCAGATAACATTAATGTTAAGAAACCTCAGATTTTCCATTTGAGATACTTTCCGGATCCTAAATTCCAATGTGCAACATGAGCCAGTCTGAAGATCCTCTTCAAGGAACCACTTCAAAACCTCTTCAAAAACCCAGCACTGGAATGTGGGTTTTTCCTCTTCTTGTCCCCTGATTTTACCTCTCACTTCACTCACCAGCAACTCCCAGCTCCTCAGCTCATTAACCACCAAAATGTCCTTAAAACCCCCCATTTGAGATCCCTCCCCCAGAAGTGTGTTTGAGATTCCCTCTCACATGTTCAGCTAGGCAGCCACCTGATTATTAAGCTCCTTCTCTGCTTTAACACCTGCTGTTTCAGTGTTATTGGTCTGTTAGTGTGCAGGAGGTCTAGCAAGCCTTTAACTGGCTGTTGGGCTCTAGTAAATGTTTCATCTTGAAAAACATTGTCCCAACAATGAGGATGTCATGACCAGGTGCACACTGAGATAGTTTTGGAGCTGTATTTCAGTTATTACCCAGGATTTGAAACCTCCACCCTAGGTAGAAGCCCCTAATACTAATCATCATCCCAATTCAATGATCCTCAAAAGATTTGAGTATTCCGCTTTCTCCAGCACACAATTACTCTGGGGAATGATCATAGGTCTCTTTGAGATAGATTGAAATAATTACTATTATTTATGTATGTGATATTATTAAAGCCACTAATATCCCTTCTTGCCCTGGTCTGGAAATTGAGCCAAAGATTGTTGATTTTCTACTATGGCAGCTGACATTAGTTTTCTGCTCCCCCACTCTTTAACTTTCTTCACTCTAGGATTTAAGAGACACACTCAATGGCTGTCCATTTACCTTTTCCCTAATAACTCCATACTCATTTAGCCATCTGCAGCTCCCTGGAGGTTAAGGAATGACACTTCAGCTATGCTACTATTATCTTAATTATACCCACTTTATCTCTGCTGGTTAAGTGCTGAAATATGACCTCTGTTTTTTTGGAATCCTAGCTTCCTGAATGACTACATATAATCTAGTTACTTAGAAACCTATCTACCTCAATCCCAACCTGTAGGGGACAGCCACTGCTGATTTCTCAGCCATGCTGATGGTTCCTTACTAGTGTATTCCTTACTGCTTTAGAGAAGTGATTACCCTGAGAGCCCTCTTGGAGATTTGAGTCAGCTGCTAGGTTCTCTGATTTTATTTAAAATATCTACTCTAGCAAGCTTTCCTCTTAGCTGTTTGATCTCAAGGCAATTCTGACATTTCTACTTTATTTCTGATTATCACCTAGATTTGTCTTTTAGCTTTATTTTGCTTTGTTTTGTTTTAATTTATTATTCTTAGAGAACCCATTCCACCAGTATAGAAGGGCTAGTAGCTGTAGGTATTCTTAGCAAGATATTAATTATGAAATCACATGATAGAAACCCAATTACTATTGAACTCTATTTTATTCAGCCTTAAATTCAGCTCCCATTGACCTCCAAACATCACAATCCATTCCAGTCATGAATCTGTTGGTTCTTTCTTATTTCTAATAGCTGGTTTTCCTGCTGCATTAGTGAATAATCCCTTTTCTCACGAAGTGGAGAAAGTGCTTCCTTCATGATGCCATAATAATGACTGATTCTATATATTAATCTATAAGAGATGAAGGGAAGAGGGAGGTTTCATCTTGACAGGCATTGGCTATAATACCTTGTGTATGATGTCTTGCATAGTTATTAGGCAAGGAGTTAGAGTTCCCCAAGAAGTGGAGCCTAAAACAAAAATTTATATGCATGTTTTTTCTTTGAGACCTGATTTAAGAAACACTGAATGTGGGGAAAACAATTGAGGAAGGGTAGTGGAATTCAATACCATATAAGAATAAAAAAATATTCATGTCTACTTGGAATATGACCTTTGGAAATAGGGTCTTTGCAGACGTGAGCAAGATGAGCTCATACAGGGTTAGGGTGAGCCCCAAACCCATAATTTGTGTTTTTATAAAAGAAAGGAGAGGGATATTTAGAGACAAAGACACAGGGGGACAAAGGGTAGAAGGACTTCAGTTAATGGAAATAGAGAACCAGATGTTGCAGTTGTTAGACAAAGAATGCCAAGGATTGATGGCAGCCATCATAATCAAGGCTTTCCTACTTTTGGGCTCCAAAGCTGTGAGGAAGTAAATTAATAAATTTACATTGTTTTAAGCCATCAGTTTCCTTGTTTCTTACAGAAGCATTAGCAAAGTAATACAGACTGGGGTGGGGGAAGGAAGTCAATAAATGGTGTGTTTTTAAGCTCTGAGCCTGAGTGCTGGAACTAAGTACCACCTGGGAATTGTGTATGCCGGTAGAGCATGAATTCCTTAGTTATTCCTCTTGCTAAGTGCAGAAGGTGCATTTTTTTTTTTTTTTTTTTACCAATTCCCAGTAGTTGAATGCTGTTTTTGAGGGGGTTCTTCTATTCTCTAACACTTCTAACCTCCTATGTTTCTAAGCAGAGCTTACCTTGGTGGTCAGAGAGTCTTCAGACATGAAGACAAAAGAAAAACTGGAAGTTGGAGTTAGGGCACAATGCCTGCCAGAGATTCTCAAATAAATCCATGTTGTCTGTTATTATTCAAATTACAAGGAACATTCACATTCAGATCCTCCCCCACCTAACTTTTCAGGACTCCTGGTCTACACTGGGTAATCTAGCAGGCTAGATTGTGGCTGCAGTTACTTTTTTGTTTTTGTTTTTTTTAATTTAATTTTTATTTTTTTATTTTATTTTTTTATTTATTTTTATTAAACCATAGCTGTGTACATTAGTATGATCGTGGGGCACCATACACTTGGTTCATAGATCGTTTGACACATTTTCATCACATTAGTTAACATAGCTTTTGTAGCATTTTCTTAGTTATTTTGCTAAGACCTTTACATTCCACATTTACTAGGATTCACATATACCCTTGTAAGATGCACCACAGGTGGAGGGGGAAGGAGTGGGATTAATGGGATTACACCTGCAGTTACTTTTGCTATGATTTCTGTAGAAAACCAACTCAACAAAAGCTTGAAGGTGATGCCTTCTATAGCTAGGTTTTCTTACAAACCTCAGTAGTCAGTAGTCTTGCAATAGAAGATAATAATGTACATTTTGGATTACTTCCAGTCTCCTCCAAATAAATGGAGGCTATTTAGCCCACAGTTTTGCAAACAACCATGGGCCAAAGTGTCCCCCCAAGCCATGGCTGATGGCAATGCCAGTCTTCTTAATTTCCCTTTGGTCCTGGTGCTGAGCCTGAATTATTTGCCCAGATTCCCTGTTCCCTCGTGGTCAGTTCCATTACGCAGTCCTAATGTCTCTCAATTGGGATAAACTTTTCTTTTTTTTAATCACAGATGTCATAATACTAATAACTTCAGAACTTAAAGAAGGATATCTATTCCTTTGCTCACAGGCAATCCCTTGGCTTTGTACAAGATTGTCTATCCCTCCATAGTGACCTTCTAGAGTTTCTTACCAAGGGGCTATTGTAGAGGAATTATATTAATAACATAAATTTCATTCTTATATACACTTCAAAAATATTCACGATTCTTGCTAATGAATGCTATTAGTCACAAGAGAAAAGGGACATATGGATATGAGGAGATTGCTTTCATATTCATCAAGGCTATTAGAAAAGCTAGGTGACTTTTTTTTTCCATTAGTAAAATATCAGTCTTACATTAGGTGGAAGATGTAGAAAGATTAATCATCCAGACATTTTCTAAAAATTATTTATTTATTAAAAATGTTTACTGCTGGGTGGGGAGAGGGGAAACCAGAGAGAGAAAGAAGGAAGGAGGGTTGGGGAAAGGAAGATCAGAGAGAAGGAAGGAGGGGGGTGGGGCCTTGGTGTGTGCCACACCTTTTGGGGGCAAGACACCATTGTAAGAGGGACTTTACCTAACAAATGCAATCAGTGTAACCTGGTTTCTTGTACCCTCAACGAATCCCCAGCAATATTAAATAAATAAATAAATAAATAAATAAATAAATAAATAAAAATGTTTACTGTTTGGCGGTGCCTGTGGCTCAGTGAGTATGGCGCCTGCCCCATATACGGAGGGTGGCGGGTTCAAACCCAGCCCCGGCCAAACTGCAACAGAAAAATAGCTGGGCGCTGTGGCGGGCACCTGTAGTCCCAGCTGCTTGGGAGGCTGAGGCAAGAGAATCGCGTAAGCTCAAGAGTTAGAGGTTGCTATGAGCCATGTGAAGTCATGGCACTCTATCTGAGGATGGTACGGTGAGACTCTGTCTCTATAAAAAAGAAAAAAAAATGTTTACTGCTTACCTGCTTTTTGCCAACATTGTTCTGAGTGCTGAATGGGTAAAGACAAACGAATACAATTCTTGTATGAATGGAATTCACAGTATGACAGGAAGAAAAGAAATATAATTATCTAAACAATAAAATAATAAAAATTACAGCAAGTACTGTTAGGAAAGGAAGAAATTACAGTGATTCAGACTGAAAAGTAACAGAAGCCAACTAACGCTGAATACTGTGTTCAGAAGGGAACTCTCAGAACTCACGGGTATTCGGAAGCCTGGTGGAATAGAAAGATGACAACCATAAAGGAGTTCCAAGCAGAAGAAAAATGTTGTACAAATATTCTTACATTTCAGGGAACTTGAAATAATATTGAATCTGCAAGTAGCTGGGTGTGTCTGAAGCATTATCTTTAGGGATCAAGTTGGAGTGCTCTGCAGTTTCCAGAAGATATAGGGCCTTACAGGTGATAGAATGTCAGTTATTTTCCAGATACAGTAAGTTTAAGCAAGTGTATAACATGATGCAATTTCTGTATTAGGAAGATCTTCCTGCTTTTTATACAATGTGTTGAAGGAATTATACAAGAAAGTAGAGGGCAGAGTTAGGATTCCATGGTAGTTCCCCAAGGAAGTGGCCAATCATTTTTAATTGGAAAATACTATGTTCTTCCAATAGTTCTTTTAAGTTCAACTTGATTTTTTATTAAGTACATATAGCTTGATACACTATGGCCAAGCAAATATAATGCAGTGATAGCAGACCATATATTACACGTTGATTAATAAAGATGAATAATCTTCTCAATTTCTAAATTCCATACTAGAATTTTGATCATGGGAAATACGGCTTAATGATTTTAGAACTGCATTTGAAACTACTGAATTAGAATATAATGGATATCTACTTTACTCTTTACCTATACATTTGGTATAAATAGCATAAGATAAAGATGGCTAGGTGTGGTAGATCACACCTGTAATCCTAGCATTCTGGGAGGCAAAGGCGATAAGATGGCTTGAGCTCAGGAATGTGAGACCAGCTTTAGAAAGGGTGAAATTCCATCTCTACTAAAAATAGAAAAAAATAGCTGAGTGTAGTGGTGGGTGCCTGTAGTCCCAGCTATTCAAGAGGCTGAGGCTGGAGGATATTTTGAACCCAGGAGTTTGAGTTGGGAAGAACTAGGCTAGTACCACAACACTCTACCCGGGATGACAGAATGAGACATTATCTCAAGAAAAAATTAGATAAAGCTGTATTCAGTACATGATGATGTATTTTACGTAAAGACTCAGAATGAAGTGAATGAATATAAATAAGTGTTAAACATTGTCATCAAAGAAAAATTTTCCATTAAAACAAATACGTAATAGAACAAGATACACTTAATTTTTTTGGCTTATATTTCTTGGTTAGCCATGACCAAAAGTAATCTTAAACATTCAATAACATCTTTTTATTTTTATTTTAAATAAAAATCTCTGTTTAATCTCTATTTAAATTAAAATCTCTATTTAAATCTCTGATGACTTAGTTTTAATTTCAAAATAAGTGGTTAAATATACAATGACTTTCTTAACTGTTGGCAGGCAGATTTTACCACTGGATATATTCATTCAAAGAATAATGAACATAAGTATTTGGAATTTTTACTTACTGAATCACATTTTGGCTTAAAACTCTGTACCCAAAACCAACTTTTGTTTTTCAAAGCCATACAATGCTTTTTATAACTTCAGAACCACATCATCTTGATCATAAGCAAGTAATTTTTACATTACTTACACTTATTTTCAAGATCAGTTTTATTGATTATTTAATTGGCTACACATAGATACAATGTAAAGTCTATAGTATATTTTCTTATAAACACAGAGGGTACAAAAATGTATACACATTTTAAAAAAGGAAAAAGTGTATTACTCAAGTGTAATACTCAAGTCACATTTGACTTTTGTATGTTTAACAATTTACTTTCCTGAAGTTCCTTTTTTTTTTTTTTTTTTGCAGGTTTTGTCTGGGGCTGGGTTTGAACCCACCACCTCCGGGCCGGTTCCCTACTCTTTTGAGCCACAGGCACCACCCTTTCCTGAAGTTTTTATCTGTTAGCCTCCTCTTCATTTTTGTTAAAATAATGGAAGAATGTATTATTCTGTAAAGTAAACATAATTGGACTTTATTTTCAGAAAGAAGAGTCAGAAAAGACATCCAGGATATATAAATGTGGGAGGTGAGAGACAGTTGTGGAGACACATATTTTCTCAATAACATACATAAACTGTTTTTCAAACTGAAGGATTACAAAGAAAGATTGAATTACTTTGAAATCTCCAGCTGATAACATTGTAACAGATGATATATTGAGGTACAAATAAATCAGTCTAACACTTCTAAAACTATTTTTGGAAATATTAAATTCTCCATGAGGCTTCTGATTATGGATAGGCTGGTACATAATATAGACCCCAAAATTAATTCAAATGGCCCTGGCCTAAAGTAGAAGCATTTTCTTTTTCTTTTCTTTTCTTTTTCCTTTTTCTTTTTTTTTTTTGTTGTTGTTGAGACAGAGTCTCACTTTGTCACCCTCAGTAGAGTGCTGTTGCATCACAGCTCACAGCAATCTCAGACCCTTGGGCTCAAGCAATTCTCTTGCCTCAGCCTCCTGAGTAGCTGGTACTACAGGCGCCCACAACACTGGGCTGTTTTTAGAGATGGGGTCTTTCTTACTCTTGCTCAGGCTGGTCTCGAACCCGTGAGCTCAGGCAATCAACCCACCTCCGCCTCCAAGGGTGCTAGGATTACAGGTGTGAGCCACCATGCCCAGCCTAAACAGCATTTTCTTAAGTTTCCTAGGCAGAATGTGTCTTTGCTCTTGGCAAATAATCACTGAAGCTGACCTTAACATTCTCTAGAACCTAAAGTTGCCTGTACCAAATACTTGAGACCCTTCCCATGATCATGGTGTTAAAGCATGATATAAAATAGTGAATTTCCAATCCCAAATAGTCTAGATAATGTTAAATATATATATATATGTTCCATATTGAATGACAGAAACTTGAAATAAGCACAGCTGTGCATTTTAGGTAACTTTTGTGATCTGTTCTTGAACTTATGATTGGAAAGGAACCTGTCTCTTAATCCATCTACAGGCAAACAGTAGATGCTTGCAGCGAATATAGATTATGTTCTCTTCATGGATAATGAATTAGGAAATGATTCACTTTTTCTGGTAATATTGTTTTCCCTCGGTACACAGTGTCTGATATTAATACGCCGGCTCCAGCTTTCTCTCGATTAGCACTACCACAATAGTACACGTTTTCATTCTTTTACTTCCAATGTATTTGCATTTTTATATTTAAAGTTGGTTACTTATTGGTATCATTTAGTTGCTTTTTCTTTTTTACGCAGGCTGCCAATTTCTGCCTTTTAATTAAGGTATTCATGTACATCCCCCCAATTTTACGTGTTCATTCATATCGTTGGTTTAAATATAATACTTTGCTGGATTGTTTTGCTACTCGTTTCATTTCCTCTTTGTTCCCCTTTGTGTGTTCTTAGGCTCAATTTAAATAACTAAAAAATTATGTTTCATATTTCTAGCATTTTTCACCATTTTGTGCAGATAATAGATTTTTATTTGATATTATTCTTTTGCTTTAAGAACTTTCTTTCACATTTCTCAGAATACAGATCTGGTGCTGATGAAAGCTTAACTTCTGGATATCAGTCTTTCTTTTTGTTTCTGTTTTTAAGATTATTTTCCTGCCTGGAGATTCCTGACAGTGTTAGTGCTTTAACGTTTTCCTGCTGCCTTCCACTCGCATTGCCTTGTTTCTGATGAGAAGTCTGTGCTCATTTCTATCTTTTGTTTTTCTGTACGTAAAACTTCTTTTAATTCCTCTGGATTCTTTGAAACATAATTTTCACCAGTTGTAAGAAATTTGATTATGACATAAATAGGTTAGTTTTCTTCAATTTTTTTTTCTTTTGAGCTTGGGGTTCATTAAGCCTCCTAGTACTCATTAAATTTCTGCACATATTCTTTTATGGGTCTCCCTCAGCTTTAGAGATACGGTTACATGTCTTTTGTCAGAGGGAAGTTATGAGCAGAACATGATTTTCACTCTGTGTTTTTTTTCGCTCTGTATGCTTTACATTGGATAGTTTCTAGGGGGCCATTTCAAGTTCACAAAGATTTTCTTCTCTAATATGTAATATGCTGTTAATTTCATCCAATTTTTTTTTCTTCTTAGAAATCGCTATTTTTCACCTCTAGAAATTTGGCTTGGGTCTTTTGGGGACATTTTTCATGTCTTTTTTTGTTCTTTTCTTTTCTTTTTTTTTTTTTTACCAGGGCTGGTTTTGAATCTGCCACCTCTGATATATGGGACCGGTGCCCTACTCCTTTGAGCCAAAAGTGCCACCCTCATGTCATTTTGAATGTTTGTTGTTTTTTTTTTTTTTTTTTTGTCATACAAACAATTACCTAACAATCCCATATGGTGCTGTCACTGTCTTTATAGTTCAAATTCACACCAAGTTTCATTAACTGAGGAGAAAGAAGATTGCTGGGAGGAAATATTTATATGTCGTAAGTTCTAGATCTGGAATTGGCATCTGTTATTTCTTTCTCTTTTTTTTAAGTAAATTTATTTCAGTTTAATGTGAGGGTATAAACAACCAGGTCAAAAGATTTGATTTTGCTAGGTAGAGTCCCTCTTGTGATTATGTCCCACACACAAAGGGTATACCAGCCTCCTCACCATGTGTCCATTCAGTGAGAGCACTCCAACCCCTTACCTCATCATCCCTCCCCTCAACTTGAAATAAAATGAGTTTTCCACCTATGTGGGCATGTATCAGATCAGCTACTGGCTTCATATTAGTATTGAATACACTGGATATTTGCTTTTCCATTCTTGTGATACTTTACTAAGAAGAATGTGTTTCAGATCCATCCAGGATATTACAAAAGATGTGAAGCCACCATCTTTTTTATGGCTGAATAGTATTCTATGGTGTGCATGTACCTGTTGGTGTGAATACCAGTGCTGCAAGAAGGACAGCCTTGCAGCCTTCAGCGGTAAGTTCACTTTTGCAGTGTTAAGAAATGAGGGCAAGAAACAGACTACACAGCATGGGATGGTGTGTAGCAAAGTTCTTTATTTCGGGGATCTGATTTTATACACTTCTAGTCATGTACACACTTAATCTATCATCTGTTAATTTCACCATTACCTCATTTTACCTATCTGAAATTAAGTTGTAAGGAAATATCCTGTTACCACATCAACACAATCACTTCTGCAGTAAACATCCTCTTCTAGACACTGACTAATCTCTTGGGCAGGTATCTAAATAAAGATCACAAAGAAGAAAGAAGCCATAGGGGAATAGAGTTAATGGAAGAGTACCTTCAAGTGTTCACTCAATTTACTCAGCATGAAGTAACGACTGTGTCTCTCCTCAGAGCAGAGCACCTATAGACCTCTGACAATATGTTTTTAACATATGTCAACGCTCTGGCCTGTATCTCTGAGGAGGGGCAGCATGCCCTTTGGCCTCAGGCTTAAGGGGGTGCACAACTTTAGAATATTGGCTTGTGGAATTTTAACTCTTCCCGAGTTGATGGGCATTTGGGTTGTTTCCTTGTCTTGATGCTTGTAAATTGAGCTCTGATAAACAATCTAGAGTGCAAATGGCCTTATAATAAAATGAAGTTTTTCTTCTGGATAGATGCCTTTTAGTGGGGATTGAGGGGTAAAATGGGAGATCTATTTTGAGTTCTTTGAGGATTCTCCATGTTTATTGTCAAAGAGGCTGTATTAGTTTGCAGTCCCACCAACAGAGTAAGAGTGAGTGTTGCCCTCTCTCCACATCTGTGCCACATCTGCACCTTTGGGACTTTGTTATATGAGTTAACCTTCTGGGGTTAGGTGATATCACAGGGTAGTTTTGATTTGCATTTCTCTGGTAATGATGGATGATAAGCATTTTTTCATAAGTTTGACAACCATTCATCTGTCTTCCTTAGAAAAGGTTCTATTCATATCTCTTGCCCAGTGATCTATGGGATTGTTGGCTTTTTTGGTTTGTTTGTTTTGATTAATTTGAGTTCTCTGTAGATCCCAGTTATCAAGCTTTTATCTGATTTGTAATGTGCAATCTTTTCCCCCATTCTGAAGGTTGTCTGTTTGCTTTGGTTGTCGTCTCCTTACCTTTCCAGTTTAATTAAGTCCCATTTACTTATACTAGTTGTTGTTCAAATTGCCACAGAAGTCTTCTTCATAATTTTTTTTCCCAGGCTGAAATCTTGAAGCATTTTTCCCGCACTTTCTTTGAGGATTTTTATTGTTTCATGCCTAAGATTTAAATCTTTTATCCATCTTGAATCAATTTTTGTGACTGGTAAAAGGTGTGGGTCCAGGCTTAGTCTTTTACATGTGGATATCCAGTTCTCCCAACACCATTTATTGAATAGGGATTCTTTTCCCAGTCTGTGATCTTGTTAGGTTTATCAAAGATCAGGTGGCTGTAAGATGGTAGTTTTATCTCATGGTTTTCTATTAAGTTCCAAATGTCTATGTCTCTTTTTGTGCCAATACCATGCTATTTTGACAACTATAGACTTGTAATATAGCATATAGTCTGGTGGGATGATGCCCACAGCTTTATTTTTATTACTAAGAATTGCCTTAGCTACACAGGGATTTTCTGGTTCCATACAAAATGAAGGATTATTTTTTTCCAAATCATGAAAGTATAATATTGGTCTTCCAATGGTGATTGCATTCAATCTGTAGATTGCTTTGGGATGTATAGACATTTTAACAATGTTGATTCATGCCATCCAAGAGCATGGTATGTTCTTCCATTTTTTAATATCTTCTGCTATTTCTTTTCTTAGGATTTCATAATTTTCTTTGAGAAGTCCTTCACCTCATTAGTTCGATATATTCCTAGGTATTTCATTTCTTTGGAAGGAACTGTGAAGGGAATTGTGCCATGGATTAGTTTCTCAATTTGATGGTTGTCCATATATAAAGGCTACTGATTTATGGACATTGATTTTATATCCTGAGACATGGGTGTATTTTTTGATTGCTTCCAGGAGTCTTGTGGTTGAGTCTTTGGATTTCTCTAAATATAAGATCATATCATCAGCAAAGAAAAAGAGTGTGACGTCCTCTGCCCCCATTTGAATGACCTTTATGTCCTTTCCTTGCCTGATTGTATTAGCTAGAACTTCCAGCACTATGGTGAATAGTAATGGAGTTAGAGGACAACCAGTTCTAAGTGAAAAAGCTTTTAGTTTTACTCCATTCAGTATGGCATTAGCTATGAGATTGTCATAGATGGCTTCAATCAGTTTAAGAAATGTGCCATCTATTCATATATTCTTAAATGTTCTTATTAGAAAAGAGTGCTGAGTCTTATCAAATGCTTTGTATGCATCTATTGAAAAGGATCAAATGGTTTCTGTTTGTGCATCTCCTAATATGGTGAGTCACATTTATGGATCTGCATATGTCAAACCAGCCTTGCATGCCTGGGATGTGACATACTTGATTGTGTTGTATAATTTTTGTCATGTGTAGCTGTAATGTATTGGCTAGGATGTTATTGAGAAATTTTAGATCTATAGTAATTAGTGAAATTGGTCTGAAATTCTCCTTTTTAGTTGGTTTGGCATCTGTTACTTCTGCTCAAACTCCAGAACTTAACTCACCAATGATAGGGGGACTTATAAATATATAATTGGATTGCTTTATGACAAGCTTAGATTTTATTACAATAGAAAATACAAGATATTTTGTTCGATAAAGATTCTCTGCTATAATTCTGTATGTTTTAGCCCTACATTTATATCACTACTATGGAACTTTCTTAGCAATGATCATGGTTTTATTAAAAATTTCAACCAAATATCTCTACTTACGTATTTTATGGAATTAAAATTATCATGTCAAATTAATTTTTATTCTGTGAAATCTTTAAAAATCATTGACTTTCATATTTCTATTGATGAAAACTTCATTCTTCCGGGACTCTGGAGTCATTCATTACTTAAGTCACTCTACTTAGATGTGGTCAAACCAGAAAAGCAAAAACCACACTCAGTCCTTTAAGCAGAGAGTTATTTTTATCTTCTTTTTTAATCATTATTATTATTATTATTATTATTATTATTTGTTGCTCATATTTAAAGTAACCAGCCACATTTTTGAAATTTTGACTAGATTATTTCTCTGCCAAAAATCGGAATCACCTCCTTATTTATTTATTAATTTATTTATTTCAGCTTAATGTGAGGTTACAAACAACCAGGTCACAATATTTGAATTTGTTAGGTATAACTGCTCTTTTAGAAAAGGTGTGCCATTTTAATAAGTAAAGCTTACTGAAGAAAGCTTGAGAGTGTGGTGTGCACATCTTTCTTTAAAAGGACATATTTTTCATAAAAATGTCTATAGCCAATGGGTCAAAATCAATTTAACTCAAAATCAGTTTTCATAAAAATCAAATTTCATCAACAGCTATATAAGTAGGAGTCCATTTCCCTGTGTATCCCAATTTTTAATCATAATAGTCTACTGGCAGAGGTTAAATTATTCAAAACATCAAGTTGCCTAAATGAAATGAAAATATCCTTAAAGATGTTTCCAATGTATTTCATTTATTCATTCAACAAACATTCAGTAGACATTTATTTAGCTAATAACATACCACCTTAGGCACTAATCTAACCCAGGAGGACATATTTTTGAAAATAAGTGGGTCTTCTTGGGCAAAGAATTGGATGAAGGAGCTACTGAAGGGTCATATTTTACAGGAAATCCAGGTCGAGTATGGGTGGCAAAGGAGGAGAGATTCGGCTCTCTACAAGCGTGATGCTGTGGCACTTTTGCCAAACAAAGAAATATTAAGAAATAATAAATTTCAGTTTGGTCTATTAGCCTTATGATTCATGTAAAACATTTGGGTATATGTTGGGAAATCAATGAAAATGCAGGTTCAGAACTCAAGATAGAGCACTGGTATAAAAACATAATTTTGAGCTTCTTATGATATCAGGAAGAAATGCAATGCTATGTTCAAGAAAGAACATATGGTAATAGAATTATTACTGAGTCTCATATAATATTAAATTTAATTATCAACAGAAGAATATCCAGTAAAAAAGAATGATATGTTATAATCAGAGAAAAGGAATAGATTGAGGATATAGCCACACTTGTAAGTTTTTTGAAGATAAGTGCTATGTTTGTTCATCTTTGTAGCATGGAGCACGGAGCAAAGAAAGAAAAGATGCAATATCTAAAAATGACTGTTCATTATGTTAATGTGTTGAGCATTTTTGTAATAGTGAACTTTTTTCAATTTTTTAAAAAAGGGATAAAAATTTAAAATAAAACATTTAAAATTATCTTCATATCTTATATCTCAATAAATAAAATCCACAGTCAAAAGATAAAAACAAATTTCAAAATAGTAGTATAAATTGTCAAAAGCTTTCTAGAAGTATGTTACCAATTACATTACTGCTTTCTTTTTTTTTTTTTTGCAGTTTTTGGCCAGGGCTGGGTTTGAACCTGCCACCTCTGGCATATGGGGCCAGCGCTCTATTCCTGTGAGCCACAGGGACTGCCCTGCTATTTTCTTCTTCTTTTTATTTATTTTTTGTTTTCATTCAGTTGCCCTGGTGTTGAGTGCCTGAGGCGTTATTGCTCACAGCAACCTCAAACTCCTGGGTTTAAGTGATCCTCTTGCCTCAGCCTCCTGAGTAGCTAGGACTATAGGTACCCACCACAATACCTGGTTATTTTTAGAGATGGGGTCTCGCTCTTGCTCAGACTGGTCTTGAACTGATGAGTTCAAGCAATCCTCCTGGTTCAGCCCCTCAGAGTGCTAGGATTACAGGTATGAGCCACTGTGCCTGGCCTATCTCTGCTGTCTTTTAACACACAAGACCACCACAAGCAATGACCATTATTTTTTTTCTTTTTATTTAGCTAATTTGATAGTTAAATAATGCTTTCTGCAGGTATTATATGTCATTGATTGTATGTTCCATAAGTGATTTCACCATGGCATATCACACCTAATTAGGTTACAATATATATTAAATTTCATTAATTTTTGTATTTTCGTGAAGATTTGTCTCCACGTCAGTACTATTTATGTGTTTTTCTTCTTTAACATGGAATATTTACTAAAGTCTAGTCAAAACTGTTATCACTTCACATATTTTTTTCATATTTTACACAGGCATATTCAAAAGGCAAATTTAAAAAAAATCATGTTTGTATTGATATTACACGTGTTTTTAAATATAAAAATGTTTTTTCTCCTTTTTTGTTATGACTTCTTGTCTTACCAAGTCAAATTCCACTCCCAAAAGGGCTCATTCAATGAATCTAAATTCGAGTATGTTCTCTCACTTACTTTTATTTATTTGTCTGCTATCCATTCTTACACTTAACCTCCCAGAACAAGTGAATTTAAGCAAAAAGAATTACCTACATGACTACAAAATGGTTGAAGAGCCAGGATGATGTTTTGAGCAATACAACATGATTATATGTATGCATCTGTGTATGTAGCTATTTATATAAGGAGATACTCCAACAGTTACTATTTGCAACTCCACTCAATATCCTAATTCATTCATCAGTCAATTTCTTTCCTACATTTTGTAACAAATCTAGTCAAAATGGTGAAAGTAAAGTTATAATTTAATTTTTAACTTAGTTATCTAAGTAAAGGCCAACATATTTGACCATTTATCTCCTAGCACCTCTCTTTAATAATTCAAGGAATGGATACACATAGAAAGTAGTAGGATTAATACATGATAAGAGATGATACTTTCTCTGTTTTTTACCATGCTGTTTTTAATATCTATTGCAAGCCACACACCCTATGTATTTATTTAACAATGTAAATGCTTGCTTTATGAAATGATGGGTTTTTAATGAGAAATTTATCATCAAACAAAAAGAAAATTGAATAAATGCCTAATTTTTGAATAATTTTCATATTTTTCTCTTCTTATATTCCTTCCTCTCCGTCCTTTTACCCTTACAGTTGGATTATCACCAACTTCATAAGATGAGTGTAGAAGTGCAATATTATAAGCATTTTGTTCAACAGCCATACAATTATTTTAGTAAAAAAAAAAAAAATCATTACCCCTAACAGTTATTATCTGTCTTGGTTTCCAGATGACCTCCTCCACAACCTTATCCTGATGCATGTGCATGTCATTCTTATGAAATCTTACATTTCCCATAGGGACTCTTTTACGCTACCAGAGACAATACCCTTTTGCTTTAAAACTCTCACATTTCTGCAGTTCATCCAAAAACCTCCAAGGGAACAATGACTCAAGCTGAAGTAATTCAACTACCAAAATAATTTCACAGTTCCTTTTCCCAACATGTTATTCTTTAAACAGAAAATTTTCTGGTAGGTATTTACTTATTTATGTCATTCTCATCTTCAGTTTTGAGCATTTGTAAAAGTGGAACAGCTGTAGGATCTATAGTATATCAATAATTAATAATACTGTCTGTACCCTGTGCACATTTTTTATGTGCAATTAGGAACACCTGGGGAAAAGCAGCTTTAGATCAAAGTGGGCCATTGAGATCTCTAACAAAATTTACAAATAAAATGGAGGGATACTGGAGAAAACCTGATCTAAACTCAGAAAACCTAACAACATATGGTAGCTCTAATTAGAGATTGTAAATTTCTAAATGATAACTATATAAACATAGTTCTTTATCAGAGAGAAAATCATTGTAACTTAAAAAAACATTAATTCGAAATATTTTTCTGTATTTCAAACTAATTCACTATTGCATAATATGGTATGATGTGAATATAAACGTATATTCACCCAAATCTGTATTTTCTCAATTCTGTGTACAGGTAATTCATAGAATTACCACATTGTGTGAAAAAAGAAAGTTGCATAAAAAAGCAAACACTCTTTCTATGTTAGAAATATTTTTTCTTCATTTCAAAATAATTCACTATTACATAATATGGTATGGTGTGAATATAAATGTATATGCACTGAAATCTGTTTTCTCAATTCTGAATACAGATAATTCAGAGAATAACACAGTGTGAAAAAAGCAAGTTGCATAATAAAGCAAACATTCTTAACTCTAAACTTTATAAAAGGCAAAACAGAAGAATACATTATTTACAAATACATACATGAGGTAAAATTATTTTAAAAGGTTTGGGAATTCTGAAAATAAAGTTTCCAGTGGTGATGATCTTTGGAAAAAGACAGAAAAAATAGAGGAAATTACACAGCAGAGATATTGTCAAGGTTGTACTTCTTAGATTAGGGGTTTGTGCTAGAGCATTCCATTTATTATGTTTTGTAGAAAGCATATTATTTAGACAAATACAAGTACTTTATTTTTAAAAAATTAAAGTGTTATGTTAATGATTTACTGAAATTACCTATAAATAATTTTCTTTCACTGTTGGTAGATTGAGCACATCCATACATAGTAAAAAATCAGAGAAGTTGTGAAGATAGATGTATAAAATAATAATAGTAACAGTGTATATGAAAGGAAAAATTTATAAAACTTAAAGAACTATAATGCATTTGATGATGAGAATTATTTAATAATTGTGCATATAAAGTGTGTTGTCCATATTTTTTTAATAATGGAGAATTCGCTTGATCAAAGGAACAAACCATACAGCCCTGTCACAACTGCTTATGTGAGGAACCATGGGAAGTAAAATAGAATGCTCACAAAAGGAAAGATCTATATATACCACCCCCAGAGGATCAATTGCTCTGATCAAAAGCCACCAAAAATACCAGAGAATAACTTCTAAGCCTTCAGCTAGAGAAAAGTTTACTAGATAAGGTGATAAAAAGCTAGGAATGCTGGAGATGGAGTTTGAACAAAATCATTGAGTAAGTATCCCCATTTAAGAAGAGGTGGATTTAAGGCAGAATTCTAAATGACAGGAATCATATGATGATCTAGAGATAGGATCAAAAACTAAAAGTAACATTAGATTTCTATAGACAGGGAGACATCAGGGGCATCTGAAATAATTTTCAGATATTTGTGGTGATTTTAGGAATACAAAATAGGAATACAAATACATGTCTTGACTGTCTCAGGTACGTTGACTCAACATTACTAAATGAAATGCAAAAAAAAAAAAAAGAAAGAAGGAAGGAAGGAAAAAAGGAAGGAAGGAAGGAAGAAAGAAAAAGGAAGTAAGTTTGCCAGCAACTTCCTTACCCCTACGCTCATAATAAACACACGACAGGCACATACACAAATCTCCTTCTCGTTGATTGTAGTTAGCATTCCATTTTATTTATTTTTTATGCAGTTAGCATTTTAAAGAACACATTGTGATAATTGTACACCATTAACAATAGCAATGAAAAATGATCATACTAATTTATTGCTTATTTATTCTTTATCATGGGAAAGACCATTTCATGAATATTGGAAACTGCATTTTCTCTGCTATGTACCAAGATCTAGCACATTGGTACACATTTGATGTTTTCATAAAATTTTGCTAACTGGAAACATGTCTTAATTCTAGATAAACATGAAAGATGAAATAAATTAATGAATAAATAAAAACTGATCATTTTTCCTAGCACTCTGGGAGGCCAAGGCAGGTGGACTGCTTGAGCTCAGGAGTTTCAAACCAGCCTGAGCAAAAGTAAGACCCCATCTCTAAAAATGGCCAGGCATGGGCATTGTGGCAGGTGCCTGTAGTCCTGGCTCTTTGGCCTGAAACAAGAAGATTGCTTGAGCACAAGACTTTGAGGTTTCTGAGAGTGATGATGCCAGGGCACTCTACAGAGGGCAATAAAGTGAGACTGTGTTTCAAAAAAAAAAAAAAACGATCATTTGGAGTTTAGTTTTTATATTAATATAAAAACATAATGGTTTCTGGGAAAATATAAACAGGGAATGGATAGGATAAGTTAGTGAACAAGCTAACAACATATAGAATAAATGAAAAAGTAAAGACTAAAGTAAAAATAATGCATAGCCATTTAATATTTGCATATTCAAAATTGTCCTAAATTTAACTTCAGAATATTTATTGTTACGATTCTTATTCTTTTTTTATTGTTTGGGATTCATCAAAGGTACAATTAGGTTACACTGATTGTGTTTGTTAGGTTAATTCCCTCTTGTAATTGTATCCCACCCTCCAGGAGGTGTGCCACACACCATGACCCTGCATCCTCCTCCCTACCCCCATCTCTCCTATCCCTTATTCCTCTGACCCCCCCTTGTATTAAATCATCTACTGCCTTCATATTAGAATTGAGTACATTGAATTCTTACTTCTCCATTTGTGTGATGCTTTACTAAGAAAATATATTCCATCTCCATTCAGGTTAATACAAAAGATGCAAAGTCTCTACCTTTTTAATGGCTGAATAGTATTCTATGATATACATATACCACAGGTTGTTAATCCATTCCTGGGTTGCTGAGCATTTAGGCTGTTTCCACATTTTGGCAATTGTAAATTTAGCTGCAAAAAAACAGTCTAGTGCAAATGTCCATATGATAAAATAATTTATTTTCTTCTGGGTAGTTGCCTAGTGATGGGATTGCAGGATCAAATGGGAATTCTATTTTGAGTTCTTTGAAGCTTCTCCATACTTCCTTTCAAAAAAGTTGTATTAGTTTGCAGTACCACCAGCAGTGTAAAGGTGTTCCCTTCTCTCCAAATCGACGCCAGCATCTGCAGCTTTGGGATGTGGCCCATTCTCACTGGGGTTAGGTGATATCTCAGGGTGGTTTTGATCTGCATTTCTCTGATGATCAGGGATGATGAACAGTTTTTAAATATTTGTTAGCCATTCACCTGTCTTCATTAGACAAGATTCTGTTCATATGTCTTGCCCATAGGTAGATTGGATTGTTTACTCTTTGTTGTTGTTGTTGTTGACTAATTTGAGTTCTCTGTAGACTTTAGTTATCAATACTTTGAGATTAAATTTAATAATTAGGAAATTAAACACATCAAGGACCATCAAACTAATAGTCATGTAATATTCCAAGATTTGTAAGTGGTTAAGTGACTATCAAACCCCCCTTCTATTGTGGGTAATAGTTTCTTAAAACATGGATTCAGGATATTTCCATTGATCATGAAAATTCTACTGGAATTCAGTGAAAGTAAGACTTAAAAAAAATCTCTTTGGGATAGTCTATGAAGAATGAAGCCATAAAAAGGGACTTTTGCTTCTCTTCTTCTCGTTATGGCTTTTTTATTTTCTGCAGTCAAATACACGAGTAAAACCAGTTCTTTGCATTCAAGTATGTTCATCTGAAGCTGCCTTTGCTCCCTTCATGCTTGTGAATTAATAAGTTGGAGGGAAGGAACCACCTATTATGGAAATTAAAGTTAAGAGAAAGCTTTTCTGATTGTTTGAGATATAATAATCCCTGTAGTTTGCAGAAGCATGCAAAAATACTATATCGCCTTTCCATAACGGCAAAATCCAATATTGTCAAAATTTTGGAATAATCTCTTGTGTTGGTGAAGTTAAGATGGGTATATATTTTCATCAAGCCTGAACACTCTGTACATACTGACTTTTTGGTATAGAGAAGGAAATGACATACAGTGTGCATTCCCAGTTTCAGTGGAGAATACAAAGTTGTTAACATCAAACCAATACTTACAATGTAGATAAAATGTTTAAAACAAATAGTAGAAAACAGAAATTTTATTTTATACGCATTCAACATTCACTTTGCCAATAATACATTTTATACCACAAAGGGCAGAGAGTATGAAGATGTTTAGATCTAAATATACATGAATTAAATTTTATAATGTCTGAGTTAGTGCCTAATGATTTTTTTCCCACTATGGGTTATTTCTGGTAGTGAAAGTAAAGTAAATGTAAGAAGTATAGAAGTATGAACTGGTTACATAGATACGGGACTAAAAATCTGTTACCATTCAACGATGGTTGAACACAGTGTAGTTTTAAAAAATTTTATGGAAAGGGTAGCGCCTGTGGCTCAGTGAGTAGGGCGCCAGCTCCATATACCGAAGGTGGTGGGTTCAAACCTGGCCCCGGCTGAACTGCAACCAAAAAATAGCCGGGCGTTGTGGCGGGCGCCTGTAGTCCCAGCTGCTCAGGAGGCTGAGGCAGGAGAATCTCAGAAGCCCAAGAGCTGGAGGTTGCTGTGAGTCCTGTGACATCATGGCACGCTACCGAGGGTGGTAAAGTGAGACTCTGTCTCTACAAAAAAAAAAAAAAAAATTATGGAAAAATATTTTGCCTTATGAGCATGTTATGATAGAGAGGTAAGTAAGACCACTATAAAATCACCAATGAAGCAGTAATTAATTTGCAAAGTTCCTAAAAAATTTCTGAGCTCTATGCATAAACCTTGGCAGGTGTTAGGAAACAGGGATTTCTGACATTCTGCCAAATGTCAATGATTATAACTACTTGACAGTGATAAGTATAAAGCGTCAGCAGACAGACTTACTTCAAGGAGATTATTCTTGTCAAGCCTCAGCTGGCTGTAACTAGGAGTGAACATAACATTTGCTTTTATGTCTCCTAGGGTTTTCTCTGGGAGAGAATGTGGGTGGATAGTGGAAAAGTTTCTGCTAATTTCTGGGGAATCTCTATTCCGTGCTACAAAAAAAAAAAAAAAAAAAAAATAGAAAAACTGACAACAACACAGAACACAGTTTTGGAATAATATCAAAACTCTTAGTGTCCTGTGCTGTTTTAGCAATCACCACAAAATAACACAAAGTAAGTTGTTCTTTACATCTTTTCATGTGAAAGTCCATGTTGATGTCAAATATATTTACTATTGCTGTCTTGAGAGTCTGAAAAAGGCTAAGGGTAATGCTAATATAATTTTCTATCTGTACAATGAAAAATCCAACCATATATTTGGAGAGGCTTGTCCAGTGCATTAAACAAATGTGTGTATTTTTCTCAAATGGCTCTTTTCCACCTTCTTTCCCTGTCTTGCAACATGTAGGCATTCCACATTCGTTGACAATAGACTAGCTATTTTATTTTTTCTTTTTTTTTTTTATTAAATCATAGCTGTGTACATTGATATGATCATGGGGCATCATTCACTAGCTTCACAGACCATTTACCAAGTTTCACATATACCCTTGTAAGATGCACCGCTGGTGTAATCCCACCAATCCCCCTTCCCCCTATTCTTAGGTTGTAACTGGGTTATAGCTATTTTAAATGCTGTTTTAAGCTAAGAGCTGACTCAGAAAATTCTGGATTTGAATAAAATTTTGTCCAAGCCAAAAGAGAAAAAATGAAATGCTGAATAAATAGGATATAATAATTCTTTAATTTGAATTAACTCAAAACTTGAATGAAGAGAAAAAAATATAACTTCTCTAGACTCAGCGATCATTTTATTGTCCAAAACAGAGGGAACGAAAGGATCACACAGTAGTTTTTTTTCCAATAGTATCTAATGTTTTTAAGTATTTGCATTTTTCTCAAATAGGTTGATAAAGATCTTAGTATTAAAACTGAATTGTTTGCTCTTCGCTATAACACAGGGTGTTAGCTTTAGTTTTTTCTTCTTTCAGATTCATGTCGATAGGTCTCACAAATCTACAGAGGCTAACACAACAGGCAACGTATTGAAAGGACTATAAAAACTCAGAGTTTCACTCTTTGGCAGTAATTCTCACTTTTTCTATCAGAGCAGCACAATAAAAATGTTAAGAAGAAAAAATCTTAATAGGATATATGGCCATTTCCAGCCCTGGAGGCTGAGTTTTTATCTTTTTTATAAGTAGAACCTGCCACTACTATATTCTTCTAAGTGGTAGATCCACTTGATGTATGTGATGAAGGTGTGTGTGTGTGTGTGTGTACGTGTGTGTGTGTGTGTGTGTGTGTGAGAGAGAGAGAAAGTTTCATAGTATTCCAACATCTTCAGTTTTTCTTACATTTTAATTAATATAAAAGAAATACAAAAGAAACATTTGATGAAGGCAATTCATATATAAAATAGAAAAACACACAATAGGATCAAAATTAATGTATCGGTGCATTATTTCAATAGTTTAATAGTACAACAAACTCTACTCCCTTAAAGATTATGTGGACTATGAAGTAACAAAAATTTACTTGGAAAAAAAATGATTCAGTGTTACAAAGTCAAATGTGAATGGAAAAAAATATTATTCATATATTGCATCACAGAAAGCTTTTATATTATTTAGAAATTACTACTGCAAAAAAGAAAACACTCCAGGATAGGACATTTTCTAGAAAGGAAGGGTACTTAACAATTCCTTTTAATGTTAACATTAGAAGGAATTAAACTACTTGTAGTTTACAGTGAAACTACATGTAGAAACTATTAAAGGGAGACTCTTGGGAATGACTTGTACCAAAATAAAGGAAAAGTAAAATGAGTTATACTCCTGATAATAAATCTCGTATCGACCAGCCCATTCAGTATTTACTACTCACTAGTTCATGTATGCATGTGTACTTGTGTGTTATAGAAGTAGGCTTCTTTTAATTTTTTATTTCAGATTCAACATTGTATTCAAATTTTACATATTCTAGCAAAGAGTAAGAAAATAATCAGAGAATCTACTAGGTCAAAATATTACTCTTTTTCATCCAGATAATTAAATAACTACGTTTATATTTTACATTATTTTTATAAATAGACCTCTATATTTTCTATATTACCTTTTTGGATAACAGAAAAGAAAAACTAACATTACTGTTGAGAGGGTTATGTTTTTTAAATTTTGAAACATTTTAGGTAGGTATGCATTATACAATACTTTAAATATTTTATATTGTGATAATAAATACGAAAATTACACTGTATTTTATCAAGAAATACTGTAATGTTTCATCCAAATAGCACTTCTTATATAGAATCTCAGGGGCTTACACTTCTCTAGTATAAAGCTAAGTAAAGTAGATTAAATGAATCATTTAAAAAAATTAAGAATCATCTTTGTTTAGGTTTTGTTTAAGGGATCTGTCCATCTCTGTAAGAGGAGGTTTAAAGTCTCCTGCTATCATGGTGTTACAGGATATCATATTGCGCTGACTAATTAAGATCTGTTTCAAAAATCTGGGGGCATTTAAGTTGGGTGCATAAATATTTAGAATTGAAAGGTGTTCTTGTTATATTGTTCCCTGACCAATATGAAGTGTCCATCTTTGTCCTTTTCAACTTCAGTTGCTCTAAATCCACTTGTATCTGAAAATAAGATTGTAACCCCTCTTTTCTTCTGATTTCTATTTGTCTGAAAAATTGTTTTCCATACCAATATCATATTTTGAAGAACTAGAAAAATAGTATTTTGTTTTGTATGGAACCAGAAGAAACTCCATATAGCTAAGGCTATTCTCAGTAATAAAAACAAAGTTGGAGGCATCACCCTACTAGACTTCAGGCTATAATACAAGTCCACAGTAACCAAAACAGCGTGGCATTGGCACAAATATACAGACATAGACATATAGAACAAAATAGAAAACCAAGAGATGAAACCCATCTCTATTTGCCATCCAATCTTTGATAAACCAAACAAGAACATACAGTGAGGAGAAAAGAATCCCTATGCAGGGTGGCGCCTGTGGCTCAAGGAGTGGGGCGCTGGGCCCATATGCCGGAGGTGGCAGGTTCAAACCCAACCCCGGCCAAAAACCACAAAAAAAAAAAGAATCCCTATGCAACAAATGATGCTGGGAGAATTGAATGAACCACATGTAAAAGACTGAAACTTGACCCACACATTTCACCCCTTATAAAAATTGACTCAATATGGATAAAAGACTTAAATCTAAGACACAAAATGATAAAAATCTTAGAACAAAGTGTGGGGAAAACCTTTGCTGATGTTGGACTGGGGAAAGATTTCATAACAAAAACTTCGGTTGTCATCAAAACAACAATAAAAATTCACAAATGGGACTTACTGAAGCTGAAAAGCTTCTGCACAGTTTGACATCCCTTAACCACTTACAAACCTTGGAATGTTACATTACTATTACTTTGCTGGTCCTTGATGTGTTTCATTTCCTAATTATTAAATGTAAGCATTTATGGGACTGTAGCAAAGGCACAGGGTAAAAATGAAACACAAGCATTGCCTTTCAAATTCCCCTAGGTATTTTAAACTAGTTTTCTAATTAGAATTCATAAATGCTCTATTTAAACAATGAACTTCAATAATAAACAATGTTAATACAACTCAGGTATACAAAATAAAGCATTTACCAAAAAAAAGAGTGGTACCTTATTGTTTTATTCACACACATACAAAAGTAACAATACATATAGTTGTGCTTTACCAGTAAATTAACATTAGCTGGATTTTTTTTTTTATTAAATCATAGCTGTGTACATTAATGCAGTCATGGGGTACAATGTACTAGTTTTATATACAATTTGAAATATTTTCATCACACTGGTTAACATAGCCTTCATGGCATTTTCTTAGTTATTGTGTTAAGACATTTATAGTCTACATTTAGTAAGGTTCACATGTACCCTTGTAAGATGCACTGTAGGTGTGGCCCCAGCAATTACCCTCCCTCCACCCAGCCTCCCCCTCCCCTCCCCTCTCTTTCCCCTTTCCCCATATTCTTGGGCTATAATTGAGTTATAGTTTTCATATGAAAACTATAAATTAGTTTTATAGTAGGGCTGAGTACATTGGATACTTTTTCCTCCATTCTTGAGATACTTTGCTAAGAAGAATATGTTCCAGCTCCATCCATGTAAACATGAAAGAGGTAAAGTCTATATACATACCTCTACAAAAAGACTAGAACAGATCCACTTCTGTCTGGTTCCCCCTAATCTCAAGATGTTGCGTTCCCAGTTTTTAGGCAGTTACCTTTGAAAACTACAAGTAAAAAGAGAGAAAAATTGGGTCAGTCCAAGGCTCCTCAGGGAACTATCCTGTGGTAGTTGACATTATCATAGTCATTGCTACTGTACTAGATTTTACTAGGCCAAATTTGCAAATATAGTCCCTGCCTTTATGTTCTTATAGTCTAAGAGCAGGCTAACTGGGCAAATAAAACTACCAGATAGAAAGAAATATACTCTTTAAAAAAGTGACTGAATCAAATCACAAAATCAAGTGATAATGAAAAAAAGCAAGAATAATTAAGCTTTATATTACATTCTGTCACTGTTTATGTGTAACCATTGTTAATTTATCTAACTTCTAAGAACTTTAAATTATCTGTGAAATGAAAAGGCTGACTTAATTTCCCTAGCACTTTCTCCCAACCACCAAAGTATTATGACATGTTAAAAATAATTATTGTTATACATCAGTTTTTGTTCAATTACATAATCTCTCTAGAGGAATCAATAATCATGTTTTAGAGAATAAGTTTAGTAACCATCAAATATTATATATAAATATGTCAGTATATTTGTAAGTTTATATTTATATATATTATGATTAAATATAATTATCTATTGTGAATGGACTAGTATTATTTAATACTACATACTCATATAATTGCTTTTGTGTATCTGTATAAAATATGTGCATTTTATATACATAAATACAAGAACAAATAATTTCATTTATTTGGTGATAGAAATAATGTTTTCTTGATTTCATCAAGTTTAGTGTAATGATAGAAAAATGGTATAAATTAGTAAATACATACATAAATGCATAATTATAATTTAAGAAAATTAAAATGAATTAATTCAATAGAATCCTGAGTTTCTAAGTATAATTTGCAAATTATGCTGCTATTTATTGAGGCCAGTATGAATAGGTCTTTAGATGGAATAAGGGTATTGGGACATTCTGTTACACTGGAATTGTTAGTGAGCTAACCAAAACAATACATCAAGTAAATCACTGTCCCCAATGTTTTGGCATCAAAGACTGGTGTTATGAAAGACAATATTTTCATGAATGGTGATGGGAGATGGTTTCTGGATGATTCCAGTGCATTACAATTATTGAGCCCTTTATTTTTATTATTATTACATTGGAATATATGCTGAAATAATTATATAAATTAGTGGGCAATGGGGAGCAGCTGTAAATACAGATGAAGCTTCACTTGCTCACCTCCCACACACTTCCTACTGTGTGGCATGGTTCCTAACCATGAGTGCTGCTGACTCATGGCCAGGGGATTAGGGACCACAGAAGTAAATAGTTGGACACAGGCATCTGGAACAAACCATCAAGGAAGATGTCTGTATAAACATGGGTTGTCATTATATATCTGGCATTCAAACCATGTAATGGTTGATATTATGTAAGAAAGTAATGCAGAAGAGTAAAAGGGAAGAGAGATTAGAAATGAAAGTCAGATGGGGAAATGGGGTGGAAGTAGAGGAGTAGATAGAGAATGAAAATGCAAAGCACAGACAGTCAGTGTAACAGACCTAGAAAGGAAAGAGTTTTGTGAGAAAAGCGTCTCCCCTGCCACAGGAAGCTGAGATATTGAGTAGAAATATTCATTTGACAAATACTGATCGCTCTCCCACTGTGTGCTAGCAGTTGCACCTAGGATACGTGGGTAAAAAAAAAATAATAATAAAGATTCTTCCCTTGTGGAATTTTCCTTTTCTTCTTTAGCTGCATGACAAATACAATATGTAATAAAAATATTAACCGTATAAATCATCAATACGATAAATGCTTTGAAAACATAAAGTAGAGCAGGTAAAATATTTTGCAAGGATGGCAACCCCAATAGATTGTAGCAAGGAGTGTAATCAGACAATCATGGTAATTGGCTTTCACTTTAAGCTTTAAAGGATGAGTGAAATGGTATCAGTTATATTTTGAGAGAATTATTCTTGTAACATTTTAGAAAATATGTTTTGAGGAACAAATGCAGAAGCCCCACTTCTAAATAGAGCTTATTACTATAATTCACAACAGAATTGAGGGTTTTGACCAAA
This sequence comes from Nycticebus coucang, assembly GCF_027406575.1. Classification (NCBI taxonomy): domain Eukaryota; kingdom Metazoa; phylum Chordata; class Mammalia; order Primates; family Lorisidae; genus Nycticebus; species Nycticebus coucang. The sequence continues at coordinate 41,167,229 of NC_069794.1, read as the reverse complement.
ATGCATAGGGAGGTAAAGTGTAATTGGCTTCAAGATGCAGCTTGAAAGAAGTTCCAGTAGCACGTCCAAATGAACTGAATGACAGCAGAGAGAAAAAGGGAGAATTGAAAGACTGTATTAATATTTTTTGGCCTGAGCAATAGAGAGATAGATTGCCATCAACTGAGGTCTGGAAGACTGAGGCTGGACTGGAAAAGCTGCAGCATTTCATTTGAGGCTCTGTCAAGTTCATAACATTAGTGAGATGTTCAATTGCAGAAATCGTGGAGAAAGTCAGAACTGTGAGTCTAGGGGAGTAAAGAAAAAAAATGTCAGCTGGAGATACCAAGTAGAAGTTTTAAAACATATAGACAGCATTTTAAAACATAAAATGTGATTACTTAGAAAATGATTATAGATAGAGAAGATATCCTGGGTGTTGCTGTACAAGATGAAGAAAGAGAGAAAGTGTCATCAGAAGTTGCTTCTAGACTTGGCTGCCTGTGAGGTGGTGCCCATGAAAATGTCAGAGAGAGGTCATCAGCTACGAGTACTAGAAGGCTAATAGGAGAAGTAATGTTAAATAACATCGTTTAATTCTCTCAATGAGTCTATTACTAAATTGCATAATTTTCTCCATTTCAAGGTATAAAAGTTTGTCCAAAGACACATATTGATTAATTGACGGTAAGATGTTACCAAGTTTTAAATACTAAGAAGAGTTATAGCTTATACAGCTCTTGGATTGGTCTTTTCTTAAAAAAAAAAATGCTTGGCGCCTGTAACTCATTGGATAGGGTGCCATCCACATCCACGGGAGCTGGCGGGTTTGAATCCAGCCCCAGCCTGCCAAACAACAATGACAACTATAACCAAAATGTAGCCGGGCGTTGTGGTGGGTGCCTGTAGGCCTAGCAACTTGGGAGGCTGAGGCAAGAGAATTGCTTAAGCCCAAGACCTGGAGGTTGCTGTGAGCTGTGACATCACAGCACTCTACTGAGGGTGACAAAGTGAAACTCTGTCTCAAAAAAAAAAAAAAAAAAAAAAGAAAACAGAGAGAGAGAGAAAGAGAGAGAGACAGAAAAAAAGCCTACAAAATTTTACACCGATTAGGTGGTCAAAATGCATTTGTTCACTGTATTTATTATAAATTAAACCACTTAGTATTAGGATGGCCTATATACATCTGTATCAAATCTCAGAACTTCTAGATCACCTTTCAGTTCTCATTAAGTACTATCACTCCTTTACTATTCTTTCAATACCAAATATTGGTAAATAATAGATTCTGATTTCCACCTTCACTTTTTATACATTCTCTTCTCCTCTAGAATGCTTTCTATTCTTGATAGTAAGCAATTTCAAATAATCTCTAAAGTCTCAGTTATATTAATCATTGATTATTTCTGTTCTTTCAGCTGTTACATACATATATGTAGTGTTGCATTAAAATAAATTCTAGAACAGGCCAGAGAAACAAACAAATGAGCAAAATGAGACAAGCAGCAGTAAATGAATGAGACCCACAGTGAAAGTTAAGATAATTCACTTTTAACCATAAATAAGAAATTAATCAGATATAAAGAAAGGATTCAAATAATGTTCTGCTAGAAAATGAGTAAATAGAAGGCTAAGAATGAGCCAGTTGTGATAAACTTCTACAGAATGAATCACTCATCAAGTATTTTCGATCATGCATAAGTATTAGCTTAATTCTTGGGAATATTATTTAAACAAGAGTCTTACAGTCTCATGGAAGGCATACAACCTTCAAAATCCAATGCTAAATTTTATTTTATAATAATGATTGTATTCATCATCCAACACAGCAATATTTTAAATACTTTCTAAATGTTACTAAAAATGAATATGTGACCCATTTTTGGCACTGATAATTTATAATCTAATCAATTAAGACAGCATTTGTAAGTATTTCTTGCAGTGCAGTAATACAGGGGGTGGAAAAGGTTTACTGCCTTCTCTCCCTTGGTAATGCTATGTATAATATGCTGTGTGGTTTTGAGTTTCTGGGGTGAACACATTGGTGTTTTTCATTCTCACTCAGGGGAATAAATAAAGATAAATAAAAACTTATTCTGTATTACCTATCCATTCGCATGAGTTATTGTGAGGAGGCTCTGAAAAGTTTGCCTGCTGAAAAAGACTTCAATTCAGCCTGTGAATAGTCAGGCTTCCAAATAAACCAGGCCATTTTTTTTTTTTCCCCTATCCAAAGACAAGGGAAAGACAAGATTCTTTCTTGTTACTTTCTGAGCTTTGAGAAGGAGTTGGGGGTAAGGGGGGGTCCTGCTACCAATTTCACTGTCCATATTTTAGCACCGTGAACACAACCTAAGAGCATTCTATTTAGAATGCTGGCAAAGATTATACACTGCCAACTGAGAGGCATTAATATATTGACAAATGTGTAGTTTTTTAGACCTCCTAACATTTTTCACCAATATCTTCTGGAATCTTATTACCAGCTACATACCTTGTCCCTTATCTAAAATAATTTTAGCTTAGCAAACTCTCCCAAAAGGAATGTACTATCTCTCTTCTCACTATTTAAACTAGATGAACAAGTATTTATCAACTTTAAGCTCTATCATTTTACATTAATCACTTCAACGTCCATGTAGGTGATCAATCAAAGCAGGCTCTGAAAGTTTTATCTCTATATTAACCAGAAGTTATTTGTTTATTCTATTTTGTAAATCACTAATTTTAAGAACATCTAAGACGTTCATATTGTCAGAAATTTACCTCTAAATTCTTATTCAAATGTTAAACTTTTACAGTAGTCCTTTTACATTTATTTCCCTCATCTTCTTAGTCCAAATTAACTGATGTTTGGGCATTGTAACAATCTATTTTATATGTACTAGTTTCTTCTCTTACTATCATACCTTTCATGACATTGCTTCTTTCTCAATCTTGCTTATCGTGCATAATTTTGAAAGAAAAAGTCATTGCCACATAAAGGTAATTAATTTAATGATATTCTTTGAAATATAACTGCATTATGAATGTAAAATTGAAGCTAAAACAAAATTTGAATAAAGAAAGAACAAGAAGATATTTAAAAGTTGTTGGGTAAGATAGAGTTGGTAATGAGAAGCAGATAAAAGATATACCTGTTTAAAAGATATACCTCTAATAAAGTATATTTCAACATTAAAACTACTAAAAATATAACACCGAGATTAAAATCTATTTTAAAAACAAAGACGTGTAAGTCAACATTACAGGACCTGAAATAAACTTTAGGGTAAAAAATTAAATTGCTAAGTTCTGCAGATAGCTGAGGTATAAAGAACTCTTCAGATAGGCAGTCATATAAGGCTGAAATGTTTTCATTTTGAAATCTAAACTTTTTTAGTCCCTGACTAATTAGCATATTTTTTCACTGTAACCATTTTCTACTGTATAAAGGGAATTCTAAATAATTTTTATAAGTCTAGGTTTACTTAATACTATAATATGTAGTGAGTTCATCTGGTCCAAAGTTACTGCTAATCAACCATAGGGAAATTTTTCCTAATTAAAATAGAAAATAAATACATATTTAATGAAGGACATAATTGTCGTACCTGCCCTTAAATAATTACAATACAAAATGCCAACATACAAAGATAAATGCTATCAAAATTATTTTCATATTTGTTTTCCCTAACCAAATTAACAGTTGGTAAATAAAGCATTACTTTGATGATTAGGCAAACATTAGTAAACAAAGTGGACTTTTATTTTTCTCAAAAAGATTAAATTTTAGTTGTACATGTTTGGAAACGAAAGTTATTTTTTTTTTCTTTTTTTTTTTTCTTTTTTATTGTTGGGGATTCATTGAGGGTACAATAAGCCAGGTTACACTGATTGCAATTGTTAGGTAAAGTCCCTCTTGCAATCATGTCCTGCCCCCATAAAGTGTGACACACACCGAGGCCCCACCCACCTCCCTCCTTCTGTTTCCCCCCATAACCATAATTGTCATTAATTGTCCTCATATCAAAATTGAGTACATAGAATTCATGCTTCTCCATTCTTGTGATGCTTTACTAAGAATAATGTCTTCCACGTCCATCCAGGTTAATACGAAGGATGTAAAGTCTCCATTTTTTTAATGGCTGAATAGTATTCCATGGTATACATATACCACAGCTTGTTAATCCATTCCTGGGTTGGGACTTCATTAAACTGAAAAGCTTCTGTACAGCTAAAGAGACAATAACCAAAGCAAAGAGACAACCTACACAATGGGAAAGGATATTTGCATATTTTCAATCAGACAAGAGCTTGATAACCAGGATCTATAGAGAACTCAAATTAATCCACATGAAAAAAGCCAACAATCCCTTATATCAATGGGCAAGAGACATGAATAGAACTTTCTCTAAAGACGACAGACGAATGGCTAACAAACACATGAAAAAATGTTCATCATCTCTACATATTAGAGAAATGCAAATCAAAACAACCCTGAGATATCATCTAACCCCAGTGAGAATGGCCCACATCACAAAATCTCAAAACTGCAGATGCTGGCGTGGATGTGGAGAGAAGGGAACACTTTTACACTGCTGGTGGGACTGCAAACTAGTACAACCTTTCTGGAAGGAAGTATGGAGAAACCTCAAAGCACTCAAGCTAGACCTCCCATTTGATCCTGCAATCCCATTACTGGGCATCTACCCAGAAGGAAAGAAATCCTTTTATCATAAGGACACTTGTACTAGACTGTTTATTGCAGCTCAATTTACAATCGCCAAAATGTGGAAACAGCCTAAATGCCCACCAACCCAGGAAATGAAAGTTATTTAAAAAATAAATTGTATTTCCATATTGAAATGGAGAGCTAACACAGATAAACTTTCCTTACAGTGCATTAAAATGCTTTATTAAAAGTTTAGCAATCTAACAGAATACTTCAGCAGGAGGGAGAAAGAGAAACAGAGAGAGAAAGAAGGAAAAGAGAGAAATCTCAAAGAGCCAAAGAAAGAATTCTAAAGTGACTAACATTAAAAATCAGTTTTAGAGGAAATAAATATTTAATTGTGATAAGCAATTAATGGCTGAATAGTATTAATTAACTATTAAAAGTAAACAGTAACTAGTAAAATATATTATATTAAATATATATATTAAAATATATTTTATATATAAATATATTTTATATTTAATATATATTAAAATATATTTTATATATAAATATATTTTATATTTAATATATATTAAAATATATTTAAAAGTAAACAGTAACTAGTAAAATATATTTCAACATTAAATGAAAAAGAAAACACTACTAAAATATAGTTGCAAAGGACAGCTCATTTCTGACAGCCCATTTCACCTTGTTTGGGGAAGGGTTTCCTGAATTTCTTTGAAAATCCTGAAATGAATTGAATGAAGTGATTCATCTCTAGGTTCGGGGAGGGGGTGAATATGCAGCCTGAACTTAAGAAAATCATCACATTTTTGTCCCTTTGACCACAGTAATTGATCAGGCAGGAACACATGATGCAATTGAACATATGAGTCATCTGCATAGGCTTTTGTTCTTGTTTCCGGGGGAAGAGAGGTAATTAAAAAATGAAGCAATATAAATGACTCACCACAACACAAATACAACGTCCAATCTCATTTAGGGTACCAAGGAATAAATTTTTTTTAGAACATGTCAAACTGAAGATCTCTCCTTTTTACCTTTTTGAGTGGTAGACTGGAGAGGGCATTGGGGAGTATAGAAGCAGCTCTCTTGTCGCCTAAGGTCCCCTCCCACACCATCCCACAGCAATACTGGGGAGCAACAGCAAGTGCTTCCCCTTTACTGATCTCTGTTATTATAGAGGCGTACCTCCAGGCCTGCTAGTCATTAACCACACTGCATTTGATAAACTGTAAGGGCTGACTGTAGTTTTGCTTTAAGAGTGTCCACTTTTTCATGTTTTCTTTGCATTTTATTTTATTTTACTTTTTTATTTTATTGAGACAGTCTCACTTTGTTGCCCTTGGTAGAGTGCTACGGTGTCATAGCTTACAGCAAGCTCAAACTCTTGGGCTCAAGCGATCATTGCCTCCCAAGTAGCTGGGACTACAGGCACCTGCCTCACAAGCCTATTTTTAGAGATGGGGTCTTGCTGTTGCTCAGGCTGGTCTTGAACTCCTGACCTCAGGCAATCCACCTGCGTCTGCCTCCCGGAGTGCTGGGTTGATAGATGTGAGCCACCATGCCCATCCTGCATTCTTTATTTTGTATAGGTTGCCATTTCAAGTTTCATTATTATAGATCTTATTAATAATCTTCCAACATCTGGCTGTATCCATCTTCATACATTCATTACATATTGAATATATACTTAGTAATTTGTACCATATGTACTTCATTTGTGGTATCTGAGCCTTGCAATCTCATATTTTTGAATGGCTCTCAGGTTCTTTCTAAAACTTACTGATAACTCCAAACGAGATCATAGTGACTGACAACACCGTGCCTAATACAGATTTATTATAGAAAATGATTAAAAAATAAATTAATTTGACAAACTTGCTACTGAATCAATATAATCAGACATAGGATGTTAACTATTAATTCCATATCAGCTTTTCATTACTTTTCCTTCTTAATCTAATCTTTTTAATAGAAAAAACTGTAGTATCTTCACAGAGACCTTTTCTTGAGGCATTCTAGCTAGCAATTTTACTTGGGTAAACAAGGTACTGACAGGTAATAAGAATCCAGATATTTGGAGCAAGGAAGACATCAGCTTTCAAGTAATTGTTCCTCAAGGTCAGTGTCAGATACTTTGTTCAGAAGGCGGCATGTTCTCCCAGGCTCCAGAGGGCTCCGAAAGATTACTCAGGACCTGCTGCTTCAGAAGGAAAAGAACTTTCTCACCAATAGAAAAACCCGGTCCTCCAGCCCCCTTAAGCACCCCACTTCAGAGTGGCACAGGCCTTCCAAAAAGGACTTTGGCATCAAAAAATCTCCATCTGGATCTCAAGCTATGTATTCAGGAAGCAGTGACACCTGGTGCTGCTGTCTCTCAATCTGCCTTCCAAACATGCTGACCCTGAGCCTGACGATGAGATCAGACCTTTGCCCCACATCTCCAAAAGTCATGATTCTAAATGTCACTTCAAGAATGCCACTAGTCTCCACTGCTAATTAAGCTGACTGTTCCCCCTTCTCCCTGGGGGCCAGTGCGCAGTGGCTGCCTCCTCAGGGGTGTATGCAACCTGTTGCTGGTACTGGTTACCCCGAGGAACTTTGGAGACAAAGGGGCCAACTTCAAGTTCCCTGAGTGCCAGACAATCCACATCTCCAAGAAGGGAGAATTACCAAGTTTAATGTGAATGAATTTGAAGACACAGCTGAGAAATGTCTTCCCAATGTCTGTGGGGCCAATGAAGCCCCCAGTCATAGCTTCTAGAAGCAGGGCGGGCCCTGCTCTGATATGCATTTCTGCACCATTGCTCCTCCTTACTCAGGCCCACTGATAAATCCCACTTGTTATTAAAAAAAAAAAAAAAAAAAAGAGAATGCCTCTAGTTAATTTGCCTTCTCTGCCCTCATTTTCTTTCTTTCTTTCTTTTTTTTTTTTTTTTTTATTGTTGAGGATTCATTGAGGGTACAATAAGCTAGGTTACACTGATTGCAATTGTTAGGTAAAGTCCCTCTTGCAATCATGTCTTGCCCCTAGAAGGTGTGGCACACACCAAGGCCCCACCCCTTTCCCTCCTTCCCTCTCTCTGCTTTTCCTTCCCCCTCCCCATGACCTTAATTGTCATTAATTGTCCTCATATCAAAATTGAGTACATAGGATTCATGCTTCTCCATTCTTGTGATGCTTTTCAATGAGTTTCAATGAGTTTGGTTGACACCTCACCCAGGAGCCTGTGTTCACAGAAAGCTCTCCCACTGACTACTCAGCAAAGAAGTGGGAGCTGCTTTTCTAGGAGAAGGAGGGAGTTTAGCCCATAAAGCCCCCACCAACACCAGACACATTTAAGTTTCTCACCATGTTAGCTTAGCTTCTACTACGGGTGAGTTTTTATTACATACTGTGTTGGTACTAAACTGTGTGCTTTAAGAGATGTGAAGTTGAGTAAGAAGGAGCCCACTCCAGGGTGGGGAGAGTGATACTTCCAAAGAGTCCTGGTCTTGGGTCTCAACAGCAAGGCAATAGTGACAGCACTGATCTGAGATGACATCTCATAGCTTCTTTAGCTCAGCTACAAAAAGAGAAAATAAATTTCTCACCCTGATTTAGTTTCAAATTCAGAAGTGACTTTTTTCCACCTTCATCACATGCTGCCTCAGAGGGCAGCTTCTCACTGCCCCTCTTCCTGACAGCTTGCTCTGGTCTTGCGTCCTGTCCCCGTGCTGGTGATTTGGTGTGGGTGGGCTGTCTGCCTTGTGGTCAGGATGCTTCCCTTCTTTAAGAAGAGGGCAGCTTAGGAGCGCTATATAAGAGTGTGTTCCCAAAGGGGAGAAGTCCCCCCCATACAGCTGCTATGTAAGGCAAAGTGAGGCAAAGCAAAAAAAAAAAAAAAAAAAAAAGAATCCAGATATTTTATTTATTTTATTAAATCATAACTGTGTACATTAATGAATTTATGGGGTACAATGTACCTATTTTATATACAATTTGGAATGTTTACGTGAAAGTGCTTAACATGCCCTTCACCTCACTTACTTATTTGTTGTGTTAAGACATTTTTACTCTTACTTGTTTTGTTTTTAATGAATGAAGCTGATTCAGGGCGGGGCTCCCCAGCTGGGCCTTCAGCGCCTTCTGCATCTCTGCCTGGTGGTGTTGATGCAGCGGAGGAGGCAGAGCTGGAGAATCAAGTGTTGCAGAGAGACCCAGCCGGGAGGAAGCCTGCGGGTCCCTAGTTAGCTGAGAGAGACCGTGGCACAGCCCGCGCTGCTCCCTGCGCCACCCCCAGACCTACCCTTGAACCTAGAAAACCCTCATCTAGCTGCACTCCTCCCCCGTGAGCATTTCACAGTCCCAAGGGTGATGCAGGGTTCTCCCTTTCAAGAGGACCATTCACTTTCTTGGTCTGGTCAATTTCATGCAAGTTAGCTGTTTCTGGCCAAATTCATGAATGGACTGTATCCACTCATTAATGCACTCATTCACCTTACCCCAGCAGAAGGGACTGTGTCCATTCATTAATTACCAGGTCCTGGCCAAATGTAAGTACAAAGGACTCATTCGATTATATATACCCCTAGACAAAGAACTCAGGCAAAAATATTTTTTTCCCACTTGGGTTTTTCCTTCTGCCAGGAGCTCTGAGGCATTTTCTCTCTATGCTTTTCTGTAAAATAAATCCTATCTTATCTGTGGTCGGTGGATTCATTCTTTGAATCACAGAGACCAAACACTTACTGAAGAAGAAATTCCAGTATCAAAGCTAGATTTTGAAGTCTGAGTAAGTGAAAAAGAAAGGAAGGAAAGCATGAACTACTACAAGGAAATTTGACAATAGTATGACACATTAAAAAAACCTGAGAATGGCAAGATTCAAGGCTAATTATTTTGGTGCACAGATAGCTACTAAGAAAATGGTTACATGGAATACTATTAGTCACCTCAAAATGTTAAGTGTGTGTGTTTTTTTTTGCATAGCACTAGACTTTTTGAATTTTTCTGCTTAGAGGAAAGACTGTTATTTCCCCTTGTTCGGGCAACAAAGTTCTTGTCAATTTGATAAGGCGGAAATACCATGTTGCAGATTTTGGTTAAACTTCCTACGATGAGCAAAGTGAAACAGGCCAAAAAAAAAAAAAATTAATCGGGTCTATGGCAATCAGGGAGAGAAATGAAACTCAGTTGGTGGATGCGTAAGCAGTGGGGTGAGTAGTGGAAAAGTACTAAAGGACAGGACGTGAAGAGGAGACCTCCACGCAGATGGATTGTGTTGAGCACATTCTTTAATTTCTCAGTTTGCTAAAGCTTTTCCTGTGGTTAAAATATCTGTATTTCCCAATTGGTGGTTATCCTCCCACAGAAAGTAGGAGAGAGGGACACTAACTTGATAATTTTATTTCAAAAGGTTAGCTCCTGAGCTTTGGAAAGAGCTGTAAAACTGACCAAAGGCCGAGAGATTAGCATGCACTTCAAAGCCAAGAAGTACTTGCAATTACAAAGTTTCCTAGAGTAAATAATAAAAGGGAGGCTAGGGGCCTAGGGTAAGAAAGAAACTTGTTTAGATTTTAGTCAAGCTGGGGGGAACTTTAAGGTAGTTCTGGTACTATTTTTATTTTTTTATTTCAGATTCATATCAGGTACAAATGATTAGGTTACATTATTTCCACGTCTAAGGTAAAGTTCAAGTTTTAGTTGAGCCCTTTACCTAGGGAGCATGCTGAACAACGTCATGTTTTACATATTAGGTGAGATCCCGCTGATGGTTCTCCCTCCTCTCTCACCCTGCCTCCTTTCCCTCCTTTCCCCCTCCCTAGAGGAGTGTTTTTTTTTTTATTTTTCCTTTTGTGTTGGTGTGTAGTTGTTTATATATTGGTTTCATATTAGTATTGAGTACATTGGATACATTCTTTTTCCATTCTTGAGAAAAATGTGTTTTCCATACTAAGAAAAATGTGTTTCAATTCCACCCAGGTAAACACAAAAGATGTAAAGTTTCCATCTTTTCTTATGTCATTATATACTCCATGGTATGCATACAGCCCAACTTGTTAAACCATTCATGGCTTGATGGGCACTTGGGTTGCTTCCACATCTTGGCAATTGTGAATTGAGCTACAAAAACAAAAGGAATGTGACTTTTGGCCTTTACTTACATTTTCCCTCTTCCTAGTATCTGGAATGTAGAATATTCTTTGAATTGTGAGGTTATGGGCTGTACGTTGGGATGAGCAGAGTAGTGAACTGAGCAGATTTTGAGTCTGTGAGAACTTTGTAGAGAAGAATGCACCCCATCAGTCCTGAAATGCACACCACCAGACATTCCGAGTGCAAACCATAGGGGAATATAATATATGTTGCTTTCAACTGAATATAATTCTAACCTGGTAGTCCTTGTTTGTAGAATTACAGTGAATCCAAATGATGTCAGAAGAGTTTGCCACACGTTCACCAACACATATGAGTTACCTTCACTTTAGTCTTTACACTTGTTACTTCTTTATTCTTATTTACATCATTATTATACATAGTTAGGTACATTAATGTATGTATATGTTATATGCATACACACACAAGTGTATATATATACATATATATACTTATAAATATATATATATATATATTTCTTTTCCAACTTAATTCAAGCTGGGGAACAGATCCTGCACAGCAATTTAGAACCAATTTACAAGGTTCTACCTCATAATTTACCCTTAAGCAATATTTGTTTGAATAATAATCTCTTTTAATAGCATCTATAGTTCAAAAGAATGGAGAATTTCTAAAATTTTTTGCACGTGTGAGACTCTATCAGCGAGCTTGCGTTTTGTGATACATGATGGTCTTTGCTACATATTACTCTAAATGGCAAAACCAAAGTATAAACACCAGCATGGAGTAATGGAGAACAACACCTGCTGCTAATTGGTTTGATTGTGGATTGATTTGAAATGATACTAAAGTAAAAGGCAAAACAAATACAGGGGAATTGTTAATACTTTAGAAACTTTGAAGCTATCTAGCCTAAGTTTTCTTGGACCCTTTTTTCACATAAAACTTCAGCTAATTCAGAATACAGAGAAACTCAAGTTTAAAAATAATGACCTTTAAAGCTTTATCAAATAGGAAATTTTCTCATTTTTGTTACAGGTATTTTATCAGAACCTTAATTACCAAGATAAATAATGTCAAAGCTTATTGAAGAAATGTGCTTCACAATAAATATTAAACAACACGATAATAATGATAATGATTTTTTCACTGCAGGCAGCTTTTGAATTTTTGATTCATACATATTAACTTTAGGCCTTAATAGAATATTGATTATATATTAGGGTTCTAAATAACAATAAAGTGATCCTTACAAATAAAAAACATCACATGAAAGTGCTTCTAATTAAAGTTGCAATTTATTATCATAAAAGCTAAGTTTAACTGCTGTAATTCATGACCACTATACCTGAATAACTAACTCTGAACCCAGTCAATAGTATCGACAAATAGAACCCAGTTGGCTGCAGCCTATTTCAAACATTCAAGGCAGGACACATTTGTAAACACCGAAATTATCTTTCTTTAAGCATGGTGTTATACTGGCAAAAATAAACCTATTATAAAAAGGAAACAGTTAACTATTTTCCCCTACAGAGTTAAATTCCTTAAATTGTCAAGTATATGGGTTTATCCAAAAGTCAAATTAATATTCAAATGGGTTTAGAAAGGAAAAGTGGGGGAAACATGCCTGAAAAGAGATATTTCAAAACAGAAAGCATGTTTTACACATTAACAGTGAGTGCTCAAATTATATTCATATCACTAATTAAATCCAAAAATATTTATTGATTACTTCCTATGTGCTGGCTATGATTCTATATGTACTGTCAAAAATTACTTGGGGCCAAATAAAAAGTGGAGAATAAAAGAATCGATGCTGTCTTTGGCCTCTAATCAGCCAGGTTTCAAATACACAGGGCTGCTGTGTAAACTTCATTTGTTACATGAAGTATACAGCCAACATTTATTTATTTATGAATATGCATTTACATTTATTTATTTATTATTATACTTTGATTTTTCTCTATTTCTTCTTCTCCAAGAATATGACAATAAGGCCTGGCTCGGTGGCTCACACCAATAATCTCAGCAGAACGGGAGGCCTAAGTGGGGATCACCTGAGCTCAGGAGTTCAAGACCAGCCTGAGTAAGAGCAAGACTCCCATCTCTCAAAAAATGGCCAGGCATTGTGCCAGGTGCCTGAAGTCCCAGCTACTTGGGAGGCTGAGGCAGGAGGATTGTTTGATCCCAAGAGTTTGAGGTTCCTCTGGGCTATGAGACCACAGCACTATACTGAGGGTGACATTGTGAGACTCCGTCTAAAAAACAAACAGCAAAAAAATTAAGACAATAACTGATTTGCTACGATTTTTTTATGTGATAAATGAGATGATATGAAAAGTACTAGTACATTATAAACGTCAATGGATGACAGCTTACTATAATTAAATAATAAGTAATAATTGAGAACAGCTGTGAGCTGTTTATCACTTGAAATATTAACCATTAATAATGTAATTTGTAATTAAATTTGTAATTAAATGAACAATTTATATTATTGATGGTTGATATTTCAAGTGATCAAAATATTTTAAGACTCACCTTAATCATCCTTGTCTTATTTTGATGCAAAACTTAAGCCCTTACACTACATTCAACATTCATAAAAATTTTGTATACCGTGTTTCATATGTGCTCGTCATATTCCATATGATAGCTCTGGGCATAGCTGCTTGGTAAATAACTATATGTAGGCTCATTCCCAGAAGTCCATTACATCGACAGGAACCATTGTTGCTTCCGGTGTGTGTCACTGTATAAGTTAGGCTTTAAAAATACTCTGAATAATACCAACAGACAACTGCTCAACTACTGATAGATGAGTTTTCAGATAGTAGTGCCTGCATAAGGAGTCTGTAGGAGGCTAAAAGTTCTGTGGCAGTCTATTTTATATTGAAGAAGATGTCACATCTCATTTAGACTATCTTCTAAGAGAGAAGTCAAATCTTGTGACTTAAAATTTTAGAGTTTTCAGCAAATCAGTTAATTCAATTTACAATTATAGTCCTCACTGTGAAACTCACATATGGTTTTCTAACCTACTGTTATAACCGAATTACCTGAATTCTCATATGATATTCATGATTATTTTTCTTTTATCTTCTAATTTTATCAATTGTCTATTTTGAATGGTATTGTCTAGTGAGCCTATAAGTGCTCAGTAATAGGGGATAGCTAACATTATTTACATGCATTATCAGAAATATGAATAGATTGTCTTTAATGATTCTTTGCACCTGTATTTTGTTTCATCATAAAACTTAAAAATCACATGGCATTATTTTTTAAACCTAGAACCATTCCTAAGAGATTTTTAAACCTGGATGGATAAATAAAAGAAAAAAGTTCCTGAATCACATTATTTATTTGAAATCATTTAAATATATTTATATTTGGGTATTTTATAGTGATATATTAAAAATGAATATGTGTATATTGTTTTATGTGAATATATAATGCTTGCATGTTATAGAATTAGTTTATATTTGATGCTTCAACTATTTGTACTCAAAACAATGTTATAAACATTTTTTGTATTATAAAAAGAATATCCATTATTTTCAGAGACTGTATAATATTCCATAATGTAAATGCATTCATTCCTTTAATCTTCCTTTATTAATGGATTATTTTAACATTAACTTTAATATCTTTATATGTATTTACAAAGACTATTTTTTATATTTAAGAGGAATTACTGAATCAAAGGTATATAAATTATATTTCATATTTCTGCTGCCAAATGAAACTCTGAAATAATTGTACAATAATTCCAGTCTCTTTAAAAATATATATGAATGTTTGTGTGTGTATAGATTGATGATATACAATCGATAGGTAGACGGATAGTCTGAGAGAGTGAGAGGGAAAAGAAGGATGGAAGGAAGCAAGGAAAAGAAGGAAACTTTTGAACATATTTGTATACATATGTTTTTATATATATGAATATATAGTATATTTTCTTAAAGGGATATTCATAAAATGTTCAAATAATTTAGAAAACGAATCTTGAAAAATACAGACGCCTTCATCAACCAATGTTTAGAGATTGAGTAATAATACGGCATATCTCTTGCACGTTACTTTGCAAGAAAAATAGATTCATGCCCTTTTCTCTCCATTTTTTTTTTCTACTCCCTTTTCTCTTGCTTTACATCTTCTTCTAAGACACGAATCTGGGGTCTCAAGAATCAGAGCATTGAGCTGGCATCTGAGCAGGCAAGCCAGATGCCTAGTCAAGTAGGGCAGTGATAGGAAGGTGGAGCTGACTGGTGTTTTGGTGGTTCATCAGTCAAAAGTCTAAGGAAGATGGGGAATGGTGGGGAGGGTTTTACATGGCACAAATCTACTGAGCTTTTAAGGAATCTGGCCCATTTTTCCTAAGAGTAAATCATAAATAATGTCTAAATGAGGTGAAGCAAGAAAGAGTAGCATGGGATATAGTGAGCTTTATGGTGATAACGACCAGAGAAAACAACTAATGAAATTAGTTTGCATTCTTGCAGATTGTGGAACTAGATGTCAAGAAGCAGGGGATTCTTAAAGAATATTTTTGGGATTACTTGAGTTTCTAAGAAATATATATGTGTGTGTGTATATATATATATATATACACATAGATACACATACATATATATTTTGTATTACAAATATCATATAAAATATTTAGTATACTTTGGAACTATATTCATCAGATGTGTTTTTTTTTTAATTCAAAGTCTGTGACACTTAATTTCCTATATTATTTTGTTTCTTCTATAGAGCTCAGTTATTAGTACAAAACCAAGTCTAGATGTTGCTGTTTTTGAAAATGTAATTAACATTTACAAGGAGTTGACTTTTATTTATTTTACTCTTCAGGCCTTCAACTGACCACTTAGATGGCCTAACGTGGTCAGTTGAAGGCCTGAAGAGTAAAATAGAGGTTTCTATGGGAAGAAGGGAATCAGCCAACATAATGTAATATAGAAAGCCTAAATGAGTTTCCAGCCTATGGTTCTGCACTCTGGATTTCAAATCCAAGATGGCAATTTCAACTACACAAATTTTCAGCCTGATCCCCTGCCAGCCACCACAGTTGTCTGAGCCAGTACCTTAAAATAATCTCTCTCTTTCCTCCTACTTCTTCCTCTCTCTCTCTGTCTCTATCTCTTTCTATATATATACACACACACACACACATATACTGTATATGTATACATATTATACATAATTTTACACACACACACATATATATCTAAAAGTTCATAACTGTTAACTTTGCAAACTCATCCCACACAAAGTGCTACATACCTCGTTGCTGAATTTCACTACAGTCACCCTCGAAGTACTCAGCTTGGGAGCTCTTCACTGACACCAGTGCGAGTCCATCCTTCAAAGCAATTTTGAAACATTTTTTCTGGAATGGCCATCAAAATTGTGATTGTATTATCCTTGATGTCCTGAATGTGATCAAAATGTCCTCTTTTCAATATTTCCTTTGTCTCTGGGTAAAGAAAAAGTCACCGTGCACCAGACCAGGCCAGTAGAGAGCACGTTCCACTACGTTATTTACTAGCTAAAAACTCCCTCCTCATGCCATGGGAGCTGGGGCATTCCTGTGATGCAAGAGCCACACCTTTCTCACGCTAAGATTTTTCAGTTAAGGTTTCCCTGTTGATGTTTTCTGGGTCTGCTCTATTTTTCACAGTCAGCTGGCGATTCTGACCCACTGTTGGATGACTTCTGTGATATTTTGTCAATGCTTCTCATAGTGCATACAACAGTGCCTTAGGTTTGGAAGATGTTAAAAATGGAATGTTTTACTTAGTGAGTAAATGAATGAATGAGGAAAGGTGGTAGTATTGAAGAAATATAAAGAACAATACTTTAATCTTAGTGTTTTACATTAAATATTATTAAAGTCTCTGAATCAAAACTTTTATATCTAATATTTTATATTCAAATGCCTACAGAAATTTTCAACATCTGTAACAATCAATATATGTTTCAACAAATATTTTTTGGAAAATATTTACATAATTTAAGTCAGATAAGGTCGTCAAGTAGACTGAAAGTGATTTTTAAAAGTATTACTTGTGATTTTATTTGCCGTTAGAATACTGGGTTTCAATCTTAATTTAGATATATTCAATAGCATCATTCATTTTCTCACCATTAAAATTCAATATTTTAAATGGACAAAATGATTTATTTCTCACTGACTACACTCTTGTTATCTTCACTTACCACTGACAAGCTAGTTTAAATTTCTTTTGTTTCTCCCAACTTAATACTGTACAGTTAGTTACCTGATTATTTCCTTGTTAAAAATTACTGTTTCTGTTTAAGTAAAGAAATCCATTAATGTTTACTTAATATTCAATTTGTTAAAGTCTCACTCCTCTTACACCAGCTAGTCACAGGAAGACAACTCTTTTCTTCAGAAGTTTCATTTGAAGAATATGCTACAGCGGCAGAGTGAGACTCTTGCAAAAAAAAACAAACAGAATAGATTTTGGCTTCTAGTTTCCATGCTGTTCTTTCTTTTTCACAATGCTTTTTTTGGTCTATTTCCTGAGAAACTAACTGGAAATGTTACACACAAATTGACCTTGACTGGTCACTCTTTTAAGCTTATAATGGACTGAAAAAGGGAGACATGATCTCTAATTCAACTGTTTCTACCTAGAAATAAAGTAGATTTATTGATTGTACAAAGACAAGACATCAAGAACTCTGAGAATCCAATTTACTTTAAAGTTAACCTGCACTTTTTTTTGTCAAATCATTTTATTCTCAAAGAAAATAATATTTTACAACTACTTTGAAAGCATTTTAATGAAAAGATTCACAAATTGAAAACTTCAGTAAGTCTTCCATTCCTACTCTATTTCCTTTTACTTAAATTCTTATTAAAATTGTAATGAAATTATGAGCATAGCTGGAGTTTATTTTTACTTCAACAATTCACACAAAGATCTCAAAAATTATGTCTTCAGTAAAAAAATTATTTCCCGAAATAATTTATCACTTATTTTCCTCAAATATCAAAATTTATGTGTATTGGTTATGTAGGTTGCTATCTACTTCAGCTATTCTGAGAAAAATAATGTGGACTGTATGGCTTAAACAACAAACTTTGGTTTGTTAAGTGAGCTCTTGGCCTTTTTTTTTTTGCAGTTTTTGGCCAGGGCTGGGCTTGAACCCACCATCTCTGGCATATGGGGCCAGAGCCCTACCCCTTTGAGCCACAGGAGCCGCCCTGGCTTCTTTTTTATAAGGCACTAATCCTGTTCACAAGGACCCCATTCTACCACCTAATCATCTGCAAAAGGGCCCACAACCAAATACTATTATGTTGGAGTGCAGAACTTCAGTAAATTAATTTGGTTATGAAAGGGCACAAACATTCAGTCCATAACAGCTTATTTATAGGTAACACGGTAACAAAAACAAATCTTCTCATAATGAGCAGTTTAGCTGTTTATTGTCTGTATTATTTTGGTCAAATGTTTACTCATCAAGATTAGTTTTGCATACAAAAAAACAATATACCAAAATCTCTACAGGTCAAATGGATTATGCTAATTTGTGTGGGTGCTTTTTCTTGGTTTTGTTTTAATACTTAGGTCTTATGATGGAACTTAATTCAATAGTTTCTGTCCTATGTATTGTATAATAAAATTAGTTTTAAAATTACAATTGTGTTAATGTAATAATTTAATGACAGCAACTAATTTATTTGTCTTTATCATTAAATCCTGACCATCATTTCTCCCCTTAAACATTAATTTCTGTAACATAGAATGTGTGGGAAACAAAAAGAAGAGCATAATATATAATCCAGGTATAATATATCCACTTCTGCCACTTAATGTATTAGCAACTTTATAGTGATGCTATCAAAAGGATTACCTGAAAAACAATTTTAGTTTTTTCTTTACCGAATATTATCTTCATATGATTATTTAAGTAACTACATTTCTTTTTCACTATACCTAAATAATGAACACACAATGTTATAATATTAGACTTTTGTGATATTTTGACATCAGAGATATAAACAGAAAGAAATATTAATGCCTTGTTTTTAGAAAATTTACATTTTTGTACTGCATATTTGTAATTCAATGTCTTTTAGGTAATTAGATAATGTTGATAATGACTTGAACTATTCATAAAATTAGATGACAGCATAATTTAAAATATGCTAAAATAGTGGGGAATAATTGTGATTGCAGATTACAATTTTTTAAGCATGTAAAATGTTGGCTCATCTTTCTTCATATTTATTTTTGAGGTATCATTTTGTGCTCTAACTTATCTAAAGATAGCTATAATCATTCGCATATAGTTGTCCAACTTTTGAGGATCTTTAAGAAACAAATCTCCCCATATGATGCACTAGCAAAATGTTCTTATTTGCTAAGGAATCACTCAGAGGCTATTGCTTTCATTATCAATGGAGAATTTTATAACTTTAAATATTGAGCTGGGGTCACTTTTTACTCTGAAAAAAATAATAATACTTTTGATGTTATTAAAATAATAAATTAAAATGGTCTTTCCGAAAAGAAAACATTTATGAATGATATATATCAAAGTAGCCATGCATATCTTTATGATCAATTATATTTACATGCGTTGCACTCTAGATGAATGCTAGCATGATGTCATTGTTGTTCCTTTAAAATATCTCTTCTGAGATGCACATCCATTGCATGATGAGCTGATATCTGGTTCTCACTGTGTGAGTATTAGGATTCAAGAATTTGGTACTAAATGCTACTCTGCTTGGTATTTTTTATTGTGTATAACACATAATGTGTTTCTCTGATCCAGAAATCTGATATTTCTGTCAGTGAACAAATTTTTATTGTACTTATTTATTTTTATCTTTTGTTTATTCGTTCAGGTTCATTGAGGGTACAAAGAATTCGGTTACGCTGTTTGCATTTATTAGGTAAAGTGCCTCTTATAGTTGTGTCTCGCCCCCCAGGAGTTGTGCCATACATTGTAACCCCCAGTCCCCTTCCGTCTACTGACTCCCTCATTCCCTTGCCCCCCACCTTGAATTAATTTGAGTTTCTCTTATGTAGGTATGTAGTAGATCATCGTTTTGGTTCATATTGAAATTGAGTACATTGGATTCTTGCTTACTTAGCAAAAAGATGCAAATTAGAACTAGCCAAAAGAAGAGGGGGCAATCACAGGTCTCACAGGGAAAGGTCTGGAACAGAGGTACATGCAAAGCTTCCATCATCCCCTGGTCCCTATCTACCTGTTCATCAATATGTAACCGCATGCAGAGAATTGCCAAGGAGGGAAGCTCATCTAAGCCTTCATGTCCAAGGTTGATGTTAGAGTTTCATCATGCAGTCATGACTGATTAAATCATTGACCAAGTAATCAAATGCTATCTCCACAACCCTTCCTTAGAGATCACGCTGATCTTCTAATTACATAATTAGGCTTCTGGCATGATCAAACTTCACCCTGCCTCATTTTATTATTGCCTCAGTGACTTCGACATCACTGGACAATCATATCCCCAACCATCAGCCATCCCATTAGTAAAATGGTGAGGGGCACACCGTGAACAATGAAGACATTACTAACCCTAGGAAATTCCAAGGATTTTTTAGACTACCTTTTAAGAACTGGTGGAAAAGGGCAGACAAACTTTTTGTCACACTATATAACACTGTGCATATTTTTAATAAGAAATAAGTATGTTGAATAAATAAATGCTTTTATAGTCCGGGCTTATGAAATATTTTATTAAGAAATGTCTAGATTTTCTTGAACAGGCAGCATAAATTTTATAAAATTCTATATTGAAAATCGTTCGCATGTTATACAAAAAGAACAATATGATTCATAAGCAGAATATTAAAAAGATGCCTATTTTTAAAAGTACCATGTTTATAAAGCTAATGGAATATTATAATTTAAATATCAAAACAGAAACTGTAGTGCTATATCATCTATTATGAGTTAGAGGATTAGAATCTGTCTAAATCCATTTTTCTATTCTAAGAATATGTTATTGTGAAATTATGTGGTATAATAATTCTGTTTGTTACAGCCATCCTGAAACTATGTAACACAGATTTCATAATAAACTCCTTTTCATTTCTCCTTATCTCAATTGCTGACACTAATATTCATTCAATTTAACAAACCTAGAAACCCAGGAATCACTGTTTTTAACTTCTTCCCCCAGTAGATGAGCTTCTTGGGCAGCACCTGTGGCTCAGTGGGTGGGGTGCTGGCCCCATATACTGAGGGTGGTGGGTTCAAGCCCAGCCCCAGCCAAACTGCAACAAAAAAATAGCTGGGTGTTGTGGTGGACGCCTGTAGTCTCAGCTGCTCAGGAGGCTGAGGCAAGAGAACCGCCTAGGCCCAGGAGTTGGAGGTTGCTGTGAGCTGTGACGCCACGGTACTCTACCGAGGGTGATAAAGTGAGACTCTGCCTCTACAAAAAAAAATAAAATAAAATAGGAAAATATCTCTTTTATTCAATAATTTTGGTCTTCACATACTTCAAAATATTAAGTATTCTGTTCTTTCCAGAATATCATATGGGTTAGTAAATTCCATTGATAATGACTTTAGGCAATGAGAATGCACACATTTTATAAGGAAAAAAAAATCTTCCAGGTGTATTTAAGCAGTGCGCTTTTGTATTATATCCTTAAAGGACATATATTTTACAAGTTGCACCTGAAATATTGAAAGCGACCATCAAATCTGCCAAAGCAGTACTAAATCCATCCCAGAAGTCATATGCTTTAGTCAAAGTTAAAGTGTTGATACTGTATCCTCCTTTTTATTCTTCAGTAAATGACACTGTTGGGCAAGTAATTGTCGAGTGATGTCAAAGTCACTGAGGCAATAAAATGAACTTTATTACTCACATCTAATGGCGAGAGTCACTGAGCTGTATTAAAATTAAATCTACATTTTATTTCTCAGAATGGACAGAATATGAGCAGAAACTCAGCTCCAGCAATTCTAATTTTGGGAGCAAGGATTTACTTCTGTACTATTTCAAAAGTTTTGAAATAAAAATAATTTTTCTAAATCAACAACTCAAATTCATAAATGCTGGGAACTCCTATTTATGTATATGCACTAAAGGTAGCAGGCATGGCTTGTAGCATCTTCTTACCTTCTTTTGATGTAATTAAAGTCCCTCAGCTAAGGATTTCATTTCACATAATTGACTACAGTTAGGTATCTCCATGACACTAATTTTTGGATAATGGAATTTTTAAAAAGTGGCATGTGTCTGCTGCTTCAAATTTCTTCAAAAAACATCTGACATTGAGGCTTTCCTCTTTTGATTTGTCTTCTCCTGGCTCCTATTGTCTTTCTACATATGTGATGGCAAGTGCTGAGGTCCTTAATTTCCCCATCAGGAAAACTGATGGAGTCTAAGTGTATCAGCACTTAGAAGGGGCCTGGGTATCTGGAGACAGTGCAGCAGAGTTACCATGCTGACACTGACATGCACCAGGCACCCCATCGGGCTTTAGGTACTATAGAAATAGAACTCACAGCAACCTCAAACTCTTGGGCTTAAGTGATTCTCTTGCCTCAGCCTCTCAGGTAGCTGGGATTACAGGCACCCACCACAATGCCAGGCTATTTTTTGTTGTTGCCGTTGTCATTGTTGTTTAGCTGACCCAGGCCGGGTTCAAACCTGCCAGCCTCAGTGTATGTGGGCAGTGCCCTACCCACTGAGCCACGGGAGCCACCCTATAATTTCTTATGTAGAACACATTTACATTAGTCCTCCTTCTACTATCTGATTCCCATAGACTTGGTGACATTTCCATGGGAATAAACAGATATTAAAGACAGAGCTACTCAACATGTGGACTCCACGAATTGTTTGTTACAGGTCTTTGACAAGCTCAGTACAAAGACAGGCAGTAACATTTAGAAACTTTTTGAGGAATTGACATTGGATATGATGTTTTTATTATATTTTACAAAAATATCAAATCTCCTATAGTTTGGATGTTTAAAGGACCCCTATCACAGATAGAGATTGTTTAGATGACACGCATTGTGTGTGTGTGTTATTGCCATTTGTAAATAAATGCCTGATGGAGTTTGGGCTTTATTTAGAGAGACTAAAATTAGTAAGCTGCTTTGGAAAGTCATTCTTTGTCTGTTTTCAGTGTCCATTTAACCCTATGAGAGAATCAGGAAACCCGTATTAGCTACTGTTGAGATTATATTTCTTACACCAAACACATTCCAAATTCAGATATCAGAAGGTCTAAGCATCTGTGTGAGTCTAGAGACTCTACTAGAGATTTTCTTTGCTGAAATTTTGGACCTGCTAATGGGGGGGCGGGGGAAACTTTGTGAAATAATTTAAAGTGGTTTATTCTGAGCCAATGTGAGTGACCATGGTCTGGGGAACATAGTTGCAAGTGGTTCTAGGAAACGCGTCCATGGCAGCCAGGTAATGGTTTGGTTTTACATATTTTAAGGAGACAGGAATTGCAGGTAAAATGACAAATCAATACATGGAGTGCATACATGGGGTTGGCCCAAATTTTGGGACTTCTCAATATAGGGGCTTACAGGCTAGAGGCATACTCAGAGATTCTTAATTTATAATTGGGTAAAGAATTACAAATTACTTTATAATTGGTTAAAGAAAAATAGCTTGGGTTCAGTAGGAATGAAAGATAAGGAAATCTGTTAGGCATAGAACAAGCCACAATCTAAACTCAAAGAGACGTCTTCAGCAAACTGGTGGCCTGCAGATGTGACTGGACATTTGCCCTTCCTGGCCTTACAGCCATGTGTATATAATTTAGACTCTTATGGCTACAGAGAGACTGTTTTCTTCGTCGTATGATCTTTGATTTAACATCAGTGCAGATCTGTTGTATCCTAAATCCAAATGGGAAGGAGTATAAGAAGGTGCATTTGACCTCTCTGTCTTTCCTTTTAAAAAATTTTATTTCAGATTAATATGAGGATACAAATATTTAGAGACTCAGGATTTTATTTTTACTTTAAACTTGAAGGTTGATGATATGTGTAATTAATGATAGGACTAGATAGATAGGGGTACCTATCTACTACAGAACAAGTTAACTTTGACCAAGATAACAGGTTAATATTAAAGTGTTGTTGGAAAGTGCTTTTATAACCTGAAAGTATGGAGGGAACAGGAAGAGAAGTAAGGAGGGAATGAAAGAGAGAGGAGGATGAAAGTTATTGTATATTCTAAAGCCCCCATACACGGGTGGAGGCACTGAGAGTTCATACAGGAAAAGGTTTAAATAGCCCAAAGCTCAAGTTATTAAATGATTAGATTACATCATATCTTAGCAATGAGGAAAATAAAGCTTCAAGGTAATAATCACTATTCTTCAACTAAAAAATATTATTTTTCCAAAGTGGCTTTTATAAAACAACAACAAGAAAAGGAAAAGTGAGCAACACATGCTTCACAAACAGAATTTTCTTATTCCTTGTCTTTATGATTTTCCAGGCCATGTGCAATTCATTTCAATTTCGTTGCTTTATTCATAGCTCAATTTTGTTTCTTTCTCATTTGCCGTGGAAAATTACTTCATAAAGCCTATCAAATGTACAACTTAATGAACATTTTTCCTTCCCTTTTTACTGCCTACCATGAACAATTCAGGAAAAAACCCAGAGAAGCAGCTTTGTTATTATCTACCACCACTTAAAGATAAACTCTGGCTCATTATTAGGGGAAAGTGGATATTTTTTTTCAGATCACATATGAAGAGAATATAATTTTTGAGGGAAAATAACATTTAACTAAGAGAAAAGTATAAATATAATTAAATTACAATTCTCAAATCAGTAATATTTTCCTGAAAAACAAAATAAAGATATACTGAAACAATAGTGATGTATAGCTGAAAAATTTTACCAAGAATAAAAATAAATCAAATTTTATCACAATTAAGTAATATTATAGTTATTGAATGTGTCTAAAACAGGAATAACTGATCTTTTTTATGGATTTACTTTTTTCCGGGTGCCATATTAGATCATCTTTTTTCCAGGTGCCTTCACCTTCAGACCGTTAGGGGAATAAAGGAAAGTCTCTTTCTGCCCCTGTTGATTTCTAAAAGTTTTGAATTCAAAATGTTCATTATACCAGGGGACCATATTTTGGTATGAAATTCCCTGTGATCCTTCACATAATAAAGAGTAACAACCCCATGTCTCAGATAGGGGCTTGCGATTATTGTATATGGCTTTTGAGAGTAAACAACTACATCAGAAGTTTAAAAAAAGGAAGTGAAATGGAAAAAATATAAAAGTCAAAAAACAAGGTTATAAAATTAACATGCATATACATCAAGCTATTGTAATCTTAGTCTTAGTTAGAAACTTACAGAAATTAGCTATACGAAACATAAGCATTATATTAAAACTATTTGAGCTAAGGAATTTAGGGACTTATAGGCCACAGTTTTTATTTTTTGTTTGTTTGGGTTTTTTGTTTTTATTTTGAGACAGAGTCTCACTCTGTTGCTCTAGGTGGAGTCAGCCTTGCTTACAACAACCTTAAACTCCTGGGTTCAAGTGACCCTCTTGCCTCAGCCTCCAGAGTAGCTGGGACTACAGGCATGTGCCACCACACCCAGCTAACTTTTTCTATTTTTATAGTAATGGGGTCTCCTTCTTGCTCAGGCTGGTCTTGAACTCCTGACCTCCAGGGTTCCTCCTGCCTTGGCCTCACAGAGTGCTAGGATTTTAGTCATGAACTACTGCACTAATGTAGTCATGAGCTACATTACCACATAACTGAATAAACCCTCAGTTATGGGGTTTATTCAAACAAACATATAATCAGAAAGACAAAGTGGTGAATCTGCCGACCAGGTATGCGAGTCGAACGTCGACAAGGAGGACGCCGGCGCGCGCTGCGGTACTGCGGGGTGGTATGGAAGTCCCCGAGTGGCCGTGGGGCTGCACGCTTCTCTCCCGAGCAAAGAAAGGACTACGTAATAATAATGGGATAGTCCCTAATGTCTTTCTGATTATATGTTTGTTTGAATAAACCCCATAACTGAGAAATAATATACCCAAGCTCTGTGTCTTTCTGATTATATGTTTGTTTGAATAAACCCCATAACTGAGAAATAATATACCCAAGAAGCTCTATGTCTTTCTGATTATATGTTTGTTTGAATAAACCCCATAACTGAGAAATAATATACCCAAGAAGCTCTATTACAAGATATCTTGCTATACTCTCTGTAATTTTTTTAAGTCTAAGAGAAGAAGGAAATTCTTTTCTTTCGTTCTTTTTTTTTTTTTTTATTGTTCGGGATTCATTGCGGGTACAATGAATTAGGTTACAGTGATTGCAGTTGTTAGATAAAGTCCCTCTTATATTCATATCCCACCCCCAAGAGGTGTGCCATACACTGTAACTCCCCAATCCCCCTCACTTCTCCCCTCTCCCCATCCCTTATTCCCCTAACCCCTCCTTTTGTATTAGATCATCTACTGCCTTCCTATTAGAATTGAGTGCACTGGATTCTTGCTTCTCCATTCTAGTGATAGAAGTAGGAAATTCTTTATGGTTGGAGTGGATGTCTGGTCACAGGAGGCAAAGTCCCTTATTTTGCCACCTGTTTAAGCACTTACCTGTCCAACCTTGGTTTGAAAGACCTAGTTCCACTTCTCAAAATTGGCCCTTATAAAATGAAATGTCCTCCTCTTTCATGATAATCCTTGGGTGCTGATGGAGTGTGCATGTGTAGTTTGAGCAGCTGGCCAGTAGCAAGAGAAAACAGACTGGGCCAAGTGGGAATCTAAATGAGAGAGAGTCATAGGCTTTTGTCAAATCGTCTCTCATCTTTGGAATATCATTATTCTTATTTTCTTGGGAAAAAACAAGAGATAAATAACAATAATAATTTGACAATGAAAGAGAATTTTGTTGTCAGAAAGGATAAAAGGAACCTAACTTATTAATGAGCCTGCTAAAAAACATAAAGAAAATTATCATCTGTTGCCAAGAAAAGACTCAGGATTCAGTCTGAATTGCAGGTAAATAATAAAAGCCCAAAAAAACAAAAGCCAGGGCCAGAATCTAGTAACAAGTGTTTTATAGTTATATTTTTGATGAAGCATAGTTTTTCTCTCTCCAATGTCTTTTTTCACCAGAATAGAATTATAGTAAGACCAATTTGATTGCAAAATAAGTTTTTATCTTATGACATTTGTCCTGAGCATTTGCATAAAGCACAGCAAGAAAAGTTATTGGCTATATAGGTCTTTTTCTAAGTTGACTTCATTGAAACATTACCTGAAAATGTTATTGTAGTCAAAACCTTGGTATAATCAATGTCCCCCATGTATCTTGTTACAAAAGAAGACATTTTTATTGAACGTATGTGGATAACTCTATTGCCATAAAATGAATACAATTTTCAATACCAGGTATAGAGAAGAAAAGAAATGTTACTATTTTACCCAATTGTTTTAGGCTGTAAATAGCTCAAAAGAAAAATATGTTCTTGTCTACAGAAAACAAAACATAAAGAATCAGCATTCTTTTAAACAAATAGTCATAAAAAATTATTTCAGTCCTCTGTCAGTTCTGTGCCATGTAATTAATTTGTTTTGCTTTATGTTGGGTTAGTAATCCTGAAGGCTTCAGCTTTTTAATTTAGGTGCTGAAAGGTTTTACCTAATCTAATCACAAACCTATATTCAAGAGTACTTAGCAGAGCCCTTTCTATTAAATTCCTTGAAGAAATTTTTAGTGAGGAATCAAAGTAAAACAATGATTATCGATGACAAAAGTTTGAAACACCCTATTGACACGGATATTTCATTATTTCTGTAGCATACAACTATCTAGCATAACCATAATTATTGATGACAACATAACACTGAGACATACGATGTCTTATGTTGGGGTACACATTAATATCACATTTGTATATATATAATCCAAAGAAAGTTAAATACCATTTCATATTTGGCAATGTTTACTATATAATTTTACCATATCCAATAAGCCATGGGACTGCCACAAGACTGGTGTGGGACCAGGCTACATAATGCTTTTTCATATACTTTCTTTTTTTTTTTTTTATTGTTGGGGATTCATTGAGGGTACAATAAACCAGGTTACACTGATTGCAATTGTTAGGTAAAGTCCCTCTTGCAATCATGTCTTACCCCTCATATACTTTCTTACAAAGATATTTCTCTAGGTGTTTCACCCAAACCCTTTCTTATCTAAGGCCCAAAGAAAAGAGTCCTCTGTAGCTACAACCTTCAACTGTAAATAGCCTTTGTCAATCATGTCTAAAACTGTAAGGCCTTTTCAGCAACAGTCATCTCTTGCTGTCACAGAGGATGGTCCCAAGCAAAAGAAACGTCCCTAAAACATTCCTGGAGCAGCTAGACTGTGCTCCAAAGATCTGGGTGAAGGAGGCTTGTTGCAGTTTAACTTCAGTCATGATAGCTCATTTTAATATGCCTTGGACACCCAACAAAGAAGCAGACACAGTGGTCTCCCTTTGGCCAAGGAACCGTTTGGCTTCTGATCTAAAAGCTTGAACAAAGCTGCCACTCCTGTGGCACCATCATGTGGGAAGCCCCTCCCCAATCTGGCCCTCTTGCCAAGAGGCCCCCCAAACTGACAACCTGAGAAGGGTTTTCTGTGGCCACATCAGGGCCATGCTGCCTGATCAAGGTATGAACAATTCTACATAATCCTAGATAAGAGATCTGGGCATCTGGGCTGGTAGTTGGTAATTAGCAAGTTAGATCTAAATTGTCTAGTACAGAGTTTAAAATCACTCCATGGTTGGTGATCTCTTATCAGGAAAGAATGCTTGTTAGTCTTAGTGCAAAAACTGCAAGTAGGGAGGGATAGATTATGAGATTGGTTTCTGGTTAGCCCTTAAAAAGAAAAGTCTGATGGCTGTTAACAAGGGGGGAGTTTAACAAGGCCTATCTGACCGCCCATTCTGCCATGGCTAAGAACCTGAGAACTTACTTTTAAGGTGTCTCTTGAGTCCATTCAGCGGGGTAGAGGGTAGAAGGAGTAGATTTTCTTTCAGTTTCCAAAATCATTTTTTTTTTTTTTAATTACAGAAATCACCTTGTGTGATTATAGTGGCCTTAAAGTACCATGATCTGATATCTACAAGCTTGAGAGTCAGGGAACCCTACGAAGTCTCAGTCAAAGCTGAAAGACCCGAGAACCTGTAAGCAAATACTTGAGGTCAGGATGTCTGAGTTCAAGCAAAAAGAGCAGATTTGCCTTGTTGTTCTAGTAAAGCCCTCCAGGGATCTAATGGTGCTCAGCCACATGCGTGATGACAGTCTCCTTTATTCAGTCTACATATTCAAACGCTAATTTCTTCCAGCAACACCCTCACAAACATAGCCAGAAATAATGATTTACTGGCGATCTGGGCCTCTTTTGTCCTAGTTATGTTGATACATAAAATTAACCATCACATGGACAGTCACTAGAAAACAGTTCAGGATTTATTTCTGAGCTTCTGAAGAAAGGATTTAGCAGAAATATCTTCCTCCTACCACAATTTAGCAGTTGTAGGTTGCCGGATAAGTAGAAAGTTGGTTTGAGAAAAAAGAATATAATTACCTTCTCCTTCGTGCTCCAAGCTACCTTAGGTCTGTCCTCTGGACCTTTCTGTTAGAATGCCTTTGGTAAATTCTTCTTCATATCCCCAAGCAATTTGATGTTCCCTCATCAATTTCTTTTATATATGACACTTAAATCCATCACAGCATTTACACAGTGTACAGAAATCATTTGCTTCCATGTTTCTTCCCACTGTTCTTCTGGATGTAAAGACTATATATTGTCTAAAATTATGCTTCCTACACTGATTTCAATTCCTGGCATTACAGAAGGTACTCAGTGAATACTTACGGGATAAATACATTGCATTATAAATATATTGCATTTATCTTTATTTTATAACATATAAAGAATCATTTATTCATTTCAGTATGCACCGTTAATTGGTATATGCTTGTATAATTTCAAAACCAATTTAAGAATTTAGGATTTTTTTCTTAAAATTCTTGAATTATTATGATACTCTCTTTTAATAAATAGCATAATATGTGAATAATAGCATTAACCTAAAAAAGCCTTTCAAACACTAATGTTTTTTGTAACCATATATCTGATTAATTGAGGTTATAAATGTATGTATAGCCAGGAATGTGATGTGTTTATGAAAGAAGGCTAGTTATATAAGCTAAACTCCTAGAAAAGTAACAAAGTTAGAAAATTAAAGGCCAGCCACCCAAACCCAAGCATTTTGTTGACCTGTAAGCCTACTTCTCTGTTCCTATTCTGTCTCATAACAGGTAGGTATTGTTGATTAACTAGGCTTTCAAAAATTGAACCTTACATGTTTATGTGTTAAAATATGAGACCTCTTTGACTCTGAAATCATCTTAGCTTTTTTTTTTTTTTACTATGTTCTTTGACATACTTTATTAGTTCAATAGTCAAGCTTTTTGTCTCCATGGTTACTTTTGCAAATGTAATTTGATGAGAAGATCTGAGTCAATCAAAATAGCACTTGGACATACAATTTAGCTATTCTCCAAAATATGTTCACTGCAGGCCTGTTTTTTTTTTTTTTGAGTCCTGTGGGAACTCTCCTAATTTTTTTTTTTTTTAACAAACAGGAAACTAGCTTTAACAGAATTTCATTTTTCAAAGGTTTAAATTAAAAATGAATTCCCTATAAGCATCTTCTATATCCATTAATATCTAAATATATCCTTTGCATCAACTAATTGTTGCACAGTATTTATATCTGGCTCTAAAAGTGAGGAAAGGAAGTGAAGAAAGGAAGAGGTTTCTGAGCATCTGAAAAATACAGCATTCAACTATATATTATTTTTCAAAAAAATTTCAATTTTTTGTGTGTATATGGAAAATAGGGGTTATAACTTTAGCTAAATTCTAAATAGCCTAATCTCAAATTTCTGAATTACTGCTAAGCATAAATAGACTTACTCAAATTTATATTTGACTATCTTAATTAACCAAAATGAGATGTCCTAATGTGGAGAGAACACAAATATACTTACTTTTGGCAAACATGTCAAGTTATAATTAAATAACACTATATACAATTTAAAAATATATTTTTTCTGTGAGTAATCTAGTATCCCTAAGTTAGTTTTATAATTTAAGTAACATGAAGCATTTTTCTCATAATTTTATTTAATAAAATGGATTGACAGGTTTGTATCATAAAATTCTCTTCACAGTCTATGAAGAGCGTACTGTAACTTTGAAGAAACTATTATTTCTAATATGGAGATAATGATGAATCAATAAGATATTTAAAAGTATTTTACCAATATCAAAGATTTTTTAAATTCTCAAGTAGGTGTGTTCATATTTAACAAAAAGATTGTTGTATCACCTAACTCCAATAAGAATAGCCTATGTCACAGCCCCTATGGTCCTGGTCTTGATCGCCACAGGAAGGACCCAGGTGTGTTGCAGATTAGAAGTACAAGTTTGCAGGAGGGGGGCTGACCTTGATTTCAGGGTAGTCCCAAGCAACTTCTGCAGTAGCCTTTATTGAGATAGTACAAGGCAGGTGAGGGGAGTATTAGACAATGACTATGTTCCTAAGGATCATGGGCTTGGGCTCTTTTTCCGCAAGGGGCACCTGCGGACAAATTGCCCGAGGTCCACCCCCCAGCTGCAAATCATCTTGCTCAGAGGTCATCTGGCTCTTGGTGTCCTCTACAGGCCTATATCACAAAGTCTCAAAGCTGCAGATGCTGGTGTGGTTGTGGAGAGAAGGGAACACTTTTACACTGCTAGCCGGACTGCAAACTAATAACAATACTCTTGGAAGGAAGTACGGAGAATCCTCAAAGAGCTCAAACTAGACCTCCCATTTGATTCTGCAATCCCATTACTGGGCTTCTACCCAGAAGAAAAGAAATCATTTTATCATAAGGACAGTTGCACTAGACTGTTTTTTTGCAGCTTAATTTACAATTGCCAAATTATGAAAACAACCTACATGCCCACCAATCCAGGAATAGATTAACAAACTGTGATATATGTATACCACAGAATACCATACAGCCACTAAAAACGATTGTGACTTTACATCTTTTATATTAATTTGGATTGAGTTGAAATAAATTCTTATTAGTAAAGCATCACAGAATGGAGAAGTAAGAATCCAATGTACTCAATTTTGATATGAGGACAATTGATGCTAATATATGGTGGGGGGATGAGGAATAAGGGAGGGGAAAGAGGGAAGGAGGGAGGAGTCTGTGGGGCCACAGTGTGCGACACACCTCTTGTGGGCAAGACACTATTAATAGAGGGACTTCACCCAGCAAACGCAAGCACTATAATCATTGTTCCTTGAATGATTCCCCAACAATTAAAAAAAAAAAATGTTAGTGGTTATTTTCTTCATAGAATAGCAAAAGACTTTTTAAAGTAATTTTTAACAAGAAGTTTTATTTTTCTTAAGTTTCTAAATTGCCCTTTCAAAGTCTTGGTCTTTTAGTTATAAATCTGGGAAATGTAGACAATCTTTTTTGAGGGGGACTTTGATAAATATGTGTGTGTATAAATTTAAGCACACAAAAATCCTTAAAAACTCAGTCCTGTTAACAGCATATTTAAAATTCCTCCGTGCTATTATAATATTCATAAATTCAATATAATTCTAATTTGATTTCAAAGTACTTAGATCAAAAAATTCAAAACATTGGTTACTTTTAATAAAATTTCATATTCAGTTACAAGATTTTTATATTCAAAACTGCTTTACATTCTGTAAAATTTTCTTTTACTTTTCTGCATAAAATTTTATATCTCAGGTCCTTGGAAGTGGCCCACCGCAGGAGTAATGAAATAGGAGCCTTCTGGCTTCTACTTGGGCGTTTCAACCTGCATAGAAGGGAGAAAAGAGTGACTCACCAGGAGACTTTGTTCTTGCTGTGATTTACAGTGGATGAAGTTATATAATTAGCCAGATCCAGAAGCAGTGGAAGCCTCCAATAACACAGGATCCACGACCCGTGACACGTGCCCACTGGACATCTGGAAGAGCTGTGCTGCGACCTCCGACCAGAGCCCACTGGGACCTCCATAAGTGCTGCGACATGGCCTGCAACCCTTGATCAGCACCCGCCCGGAACTCGGTAAGAGCTGTGCTGCGACCCACGACCAGCATCTGCCTGGACATTCGTAAGAGTGGCGCCGTGAACCACAACATGTGACCCACGCCCGCTGGGCCTCTGCACACCCTGACCAGGAACTCCAGGAGCTGCACAACCCTGCGTCCTCCCTCCTGTACCTTCCCTGCCTCCACACCAGCCCGCTTGTCTGGCTAGGGACTCTGGTAGCCACCTGCCCTCCAGAGCCCTCCCTGCCTCTGCATGGAGCCCTTCTCCTGGCCAGAGACAGCTGGAGCATTGGGTCCTCTGTGCCAAAGTCACTGGGCACCAGGCACTCCCAGAACCATGTGCACCACCCCCTGCCCTATTGCTGGATCTGGTGTGTCACACTCTGGAGCTGCTCCCACAACCAGAACTCCCTGGCTGGGGCAGCCCCAGAGGAGCTACACAGGATCACTCCCCACAAAGATCTAGGAACAATAGAGTGATACAGCTGGGGTCTAATTTTGGAGAGACACTTCCCCAACTCTGAGGACAGCCAGAGGCAACAGTGAAAAACAATTATGAGGCAAAATCAACTGAATAACTCTGGCAATATGAATAATCAGAGTACATCAACTCTCCCAAGGAACAACAGCAGACACAGCACAAGATCCCATGCACAAACAAATAGCTGAGATGCCAGAAATTGAATTAAAATCTGGATAGCAAATACAGTCGAATTAGAATTCCAAGCAGTAATCCAAAAGATATCTCAAGAATTCAACAAATTCAAAGACCAAATGACCAAAGATTTTGATACATTGAGACAAGAAGTTGCAACCCTCAAAGATCTGAGAAGCACAGTAGAATCCCTCAGTAACAGAATGGAGCAAGCAGAAGAAAGGATTTCTGACATTGAAGACAAAGCTTTTGAATGCTCCCAAACTCTCAAAGAGGAAGAGAAATGGAGGGCAAAAACAAATCGCTCCCTCAGAGAACTCTGGGATAATTCGAAGAAAACTAATATTCGTCTTATAAGGATCACCAAAAGTGATGAAATGGCTTCACAAGACACAGAGTCTCTTCTCTATGAGATTATGAAAGAGAACTTTCCAGACATGCCAAGAGATTCTGAAATACAGATAGCAGACAGTTTCAGAACACCAGCACAACTCAACCTGAATAAGACATCCCCCAGACACATCATAATCATTTTCACTAAAGTTAATATGAAGGAGAAAATTCTAAAAGCAGCCAGATGAAAGAAAACCATCACCTACAAGGGCAAGAATATCAGAATAACTGCAGATCTCTCTGATGAAACCTTTCAAGCTAGAAGAGGATGGTCATTGACTTTTAATCTCCTTAAACAAAATAACTTTCAACCCAGGTTCCTGTACCCAGATAAACCGAATTTCATTTATGATGGAGAAATGAAATACTTTAATGACATGAACATGTTGAAGAAATTTGCCATAACTAAACCAGCTCTCCAGGATATTCTCAGACCTATCCTCCATAATGACAAGCGTAATCCTCCACAACAAAAGTAAACCCACCCAGAAAATTTTGATCAAATTCCAACTTCCACAGTCACAAAAGGATTAAAAATGTCCACAGGACTCTCTAAAGGCTTATCAATATTCTCAATTAATGTGAATGGTTTAAATTATCCTCTAAAGAGGCACAGGTTGGCTACTGGATACAAAAACTCAAGCCAGATATGTGCGGCATACAAGAATATCATCTTACATTAAAAGACAAATATAGACTCAAGGTGAAGGGATGGTCTTCTATACTCCAGGCAAATGGAAAGCAGAAAAAAGCAGGTGTTGCAATCCTATTCATAGATGCAATAGGCTTTAAACCAACCAAAATAAGGAAGGATAAATATGGGCACTTCATATTTGTTAAAGGTAATACTAAATATGATGAGATTTCAATTATTAATATTTCTGCACCCAACCAGAATGCACTTCAATTTATAAGAGAAACTCTAACAGACATGAGCAACTTGATTTCTTCCAGTTCCATAGTAGTTGGAAATTTTAACACCCCTTTAGCAGTGCTGGATAGATCTTCAAAAAGAAGCTAAGCAAAGAAATTTTACATTTAAACATAACCATTCAACATCTGGACTTAACAGACATCTACAGAACATTTCATCCCCCAAAAAACTGAATACACATTCTTCTCATTAGCCCATGGAACAAACTTCAAAATTGACCACATCCTAGGCCACAAATCTAACCTCAGCAAATTTTAAAAAATAGAAATTATTCTTTGCATCTTCTCAGACCATAATGG
This sequence comes from Nycticebus coucang, assembly GCF_027406575.1. Taxonomy (NCBI): domain Eukaryota; kingdom Metazoa; phylum Chordata; class Mammalia; order Primates; family Lorisidae; genus Nycticebus; species Nycticebus coucang. The sequence continues at coordinate 41,132,007 of NC_069794.1, read as the reverse complement.
AATAAAAGTTGAACTCAATAACAACAGGAATCTGCGTACCCACACAAAAACATGGAAGCTAAATAATCTTATGCTGAAGGATAGATGGGTTATAGACAAGATTACTAAGGAAGTCACTAAATTTTTGGAACAAAACAACAATGAAGACAGGAATTATCAGAACCTCTGGGATACTGCAAAGGCAATCCTAAGAGGGAAATTGATAGCACTGCAAGCCTTCCTCAAGAAAACAGAAAGAGAGGAAGCTAATAACTTAATGGGACATCCCAAGCAACTGGAGAAGGAAGAACATTCCAACCTCAAACCCAGCAGAAGAAAAGAAACAACCAAAATCAGAGCAGAATTAAATGAAATTGAAAACAAAAGAATTATACAACAGATCAATAAATCCAAAAGTTGTGTTTTTTTTTTTAAAGATCAATAAAATAGATAAACTTTTGGCCAACCTAACCAGGAAGAAAAGAGTAAAATCTCGAATTTTGTCAACCATAAATGAACAAGATGAAATAACAACAGACCCCTCAGAAATTCAAAAAATCCTTAACGAATATTACAAGAAACTTTGCTTTCAGAAATATGAAAATCTGAAAGAAATTGACCAATACTTGGAAGTACGCCACCTACCAAGACTTAGCCAGACGAAGTGGAAATGTTGAACAGGCCTATATCAAGTTTTGAAATAGTATCAACTATACAAAATCACCCTAAAAAGAAAAGTCCAGGACCAGATGGCTTTACATCAGAATTCTACCAAACCTTTAAAGAACTAGTACCTATATTAGTAAACCTCTTCCAAAATATAGAAAAAGAAGGAATACTACCCAACACATTCTACGAAGCAAACATCGCCTTGATCCCTAAACCAGAGAAAGACCCAAAAAGAAAAGAAAATTATAGACCAATATCACTTGATGCAAAAATATTCAATAAGGTCCTAACAAACAGAATCCAACAACACATCAAAAAAATTATACGCCATGACCAAGTGGGTATTATCCCAGATTCTCAAGGCTGGTTCAATATACATAAATCTATAAATGTATTTCAGCACATAAACAAACTAAAAATTAAAGACCATATGATTCTCTCAATTGATGCAGAAAAAGCTTTTGATAATATCCAGCATCCCTTCATGATCAGAACACTTAAGAAAATTGGTATAGAAGAGACATTTCTTAAACTAATAGAGGACATCTACAGCAAACCCACAGCCAATATCATATTGAATAGAGTTAAATTGAAATAATTTCCACTTAGATCAGGAACCAGACAAGGTTGCCCATTATCTCCATTGCTCTTTAACATTGTAATGGAAGTTTTAGCCATTGCAATTAGGGAAGAAAAGGCGATCAAGGGTATCCATATAGGGTCAGAAGAGAAGAAACTTTCACTCTTCTCAGATGACATAATCGTATATCTGGAAAACACTAGGGATTCAACTACAAAACTTTTAGAGGTGATCAAAGAATACAGCAATGTCTCAGGCTACAAAATCAACACCCATAATTCTATAGCCTTTATATATATATAAAGCCAAGCCAAAAAAACAGTCAAGGACTCTATTTCTTTAACAGTAGTGCCAAAGAAGATGAAATATTTGGGAGTTTATCTAACAAAGGATGTGAAAGATCGCTATAGAGAGAACTATGAAACTTTAAGGAAGGAAATAGATGAAGATGTTAACAAATGGAAAAACATACCATGCTTATGGCCAGGAAGATCAACATTATCAAAATGTCTATACTACCCAAAGCAATATATAATTTTAATGCAATTCCTATTAAAGCTCCACTGTCATACTTTAAAATTTTGAAAAAATAACACTTCATTTTATATGGAATCATAAAAAACCTCAAATAGCCAAAACATCACTCAGAAATAAAAACAAAGCAGGAGGAATCATGTTACCAGACCTGAGACTGTACTATAAATTGATAGTGATCAAAACAGCATGGTACTGGCACAAAAATAGAGAAGTAGATGTCTGGAACAGAGCAGAGAACCAAGAGATGAATCCAGCTACTTACCGTTATTTGATCTTTGACAAGCCAATTAAAAACATTCAGTGGGGAAAAGATTCCCTATTTAACAAATGGTGCTGGGTGAACTGGCTGGCGATCTGTAAAAGTCTGAAACTGGACTCACACCTTTCACCGGTAACTAAGATAGACTCTCACTGGATAAAAGATTTAAACTTAAGACATGAAACTATAAAAATACTTGAAGAAAGTGCAGGGAAAACTCTTGAAGGAATCAGCCTGGGTAAATATTTTATGAGGACTCCCCAGGCAAGTGAAGCAGTTTCAAAAATACACTCCAGGGACCTGATCAAACTAAAAAGCTTCTGCACAGCCAAGAACATAGTAAGTAAAGCAAGCAGACAGCCCTCAGAATGGGAGAAAATATTTATAGGTTATACCTCCGATAAAGGTCTAATTACCAGAATCCACAGAGAACTCAAACGTATTGGCAGGAAAAGAACATGTGATCCCATCTCAGGGTGGCCAAAGGACTTGAAGAGAAACTTCTCTAAAGAAGACAGATGCACGATCTACAAACACATGAAAAAAAGCTCATCTTCCTTAATCATCAGAGAAATGCAAATCAAAACTACTTTGAGATATCACCTAACCCCAGTAAGAGTAGCCCAGATAACAAAATCCCAAAACCAGAGATGTTGGTGTGGATGTGGAGAAAAGGGCACACTTCCACACTGCTGGTGGGAATGCACAATAATATGTTCAGTTTGGAAGGATGTTTGGAGAATACTTGGAGATCTAACAATAGATCTGCCATTCGATCCTATAATTTCTTTACCAGGTATATACCCAGAAGACCAAAAATCACAATATAACAAAGACATCTGTACCAGAATGTTTATTGCAGCCCAATTCATAATTGCTAAGTTCTGGAAAAAGCCCAAGTGCCCATCAACCCATGAATGGACTAGCAAATTGTGGTACATGTATACCTTGGAATATTATGCAGCCTTAAAGAAACATGGAGACTTTTCCTCTTTCATGTTTACATGGACAGAGCTGGAACATATTCTTCTTAGAAAAGTATCTCAGGAATCAAAGAAAAAGTATCCAATGTACCCAGCCCTACTACAAGGCTAATTAATGGCTTTCATATGAAGGCTATAACTCAACTATAGCACAAGAATATGGGAAAGGGCCAAGGGCGGGGAGGGGAAGGGGAGGTTTGGGTGGAGGGAGGGTAATGTGTGGGGCCACACCTAGGGTGCATCTTAGAATGGGTACAGGTGAAACCTACTAAATGCAGAATACAAATGCCTACAGACAATAACTAAGAAAATGCCATGAAGCTACGTTGAATAGTTTGATGAGAATATTTCAGATTGTATATGAAACTAGCACATTGTACCTTTTGATTGCACTAATGTTCACAGCTATGATTTAACAATAAAAAAGTGTTCAAGATCAAAAAAAATTTATATCTCAAATTAATTTTACTTTCTAAATCAGAATCTCCAGTCAGTTATGATTGAAGATCTACCATATCAAAATCTATTGATACAAATATTTTAAGTACATCTCTTAGTTTAATTAAAAAGTTTTGCTACTGTGTATTTGATTTACTCCATCATCTATATTTCAATTCTAAACCTTCCTGATTCTGAAAATATAAATTCTTTGTTAGGCAGGAGAACAGGTTTGCGCTTCTGATTAAGCTGATTTTTATTTCGCCAAATGAATTTATCATCTCAAGAACTGAAGTTAGGGTCACTGACTGATATAAGCTAAACATTTTACCATGTGAGATCAGCAGCTCCTGTTTCTGTCCCCTCTAGTCTCAATCTGCTGAAATAAATGGTAAAACAATAGAATCTACTTTTTATTTGATCTTCTTATTTAATTGTAGCTTTTTATACTTCTAACTTCCTGCTTTTCTTATATATTCCATTTCAGCTATTTCTCACTGTGATTGGGAAAAATCCAATAAGTATCACCCTACTTCCCCATCTAGGTTTAAACCAATTAAAAATGAGAAAAGTAGTTGAGAATGAAAACATTAATTTTATTCCTTATAAAGCTGATACTGAGGCTCACAGATTAAATAAGAAAGCTAAGCAGCATTGCTAACTCCCTACTTGATGTTTTCATTTAGAAAATTAGAGGGGAAATACAGTTTGCAGAGAAATAATTACTGAAATTGGTGCTTCTCAAGGCCAGTCACAGAAGGATAGCTTGTAAAAACAAACAAACAAACAAAAACAAAAACACAATATTTCATTGAGTAGCTCTGGGTCAGTCCCCTGACTTGACATTACTAACAGGTTCCCAGAACTTTATTTAGTAAGAACCTAGATCAGCCAACGTCTTCAATGAAGGGCCATAGTAAATATTTTAGAATTTCTCGGCCATGAAGGTCTCTGTTGCAACTCTTCTGTGACACACCTCTTTGGGGTGGGACCCTATTAATAGAGAGACTTCACTCAGCAAAAGCATGCACTATAAACTGGCTCATTGTACCCTCAATGATTCCCCCAATGAGTTGGTATAGCTCAAAAGTAGCAAAAGACAATAATGTACAAAATATTAGGCATGACTGTTTAAAAATAACAATAAATTATAGACACAGGAATTTGAGTTTCACCTAATTGTTATCTGCCATAAATTATTCTTCTTTTGATACTATTTGCTATTATTTAAAGTTGTTATTTTTAGCTCATAGGTCATAAGATAGCCAGCAATAGACTGATGTTCACCTGCAACCCGTAAATTGCAAACCCATGAGCTATATTTTTGTCTCACCCTGGCCCTACAAGAGACAGAAAGAGAAAAAAAGGAAAGATGCAAATATCCTTATGCTTAGATAAACAACTAAAAAAATACACCAATCTCAATTGTAATGAAAAGTATAACCTAAAAATAATAGGCTTAATTCTTCCTGTTGAAAATAAGAAAAGATTTTCCTCCTCTCCTTTTTCTCAACTTGTAACTCTAAGTACTTTTTCTCTCTTTGAAATGTATTTAAATCCTTTCAAAAGCTTTGGTAAACTTTATGGCCTAGGGGTGTTTCTTTCAAAGACCTGTGAGCCATTTCATTGACATGTAAAACTCAAGGAAGATAGCACCCCAATTCTCAGTTTTTGTGGGACAGTTAGGATCCTAACTTCCCTAGGCACATTGCTCTAAATTGGCAAAGGACCTGCTATCATAAAATTTTGAAAAGTTTGCTTTTCCTCTGGTTAAAGCTAATTAGCTAATACAGATGATCAATCTAAATTCCTGATAAAGTTAGGATGAATTATGTGTTATCAAGGGTTAAGTACTTTTACTTGAGGATCTTAAAAACAAGAATAAGGGGTTGTAATTGCTTGGCCACCTCCCTACCCATCTTTAAGCAAAAGGAAAAATAAAGACCTTAGGCACCCTATCAAGGACTGATCCATTCATTAAGTAAAAGTCTTTTCTGCCTTCCATAATCAATGGCATGGAAATAGTAACTTTAACTATGTAGTCTCTAAATCTTGGTCCTAAAACTGAAGTCTATTCAAATCTATGCTAGTAATCAATAACTTTATCTTCCCCAGTATAGAAACAGGATTAAGCATCCTTACAGCTACACAGGGCTATCTACATAATGAATGCTTACCTCACTCCTTTTTCTCTCTTCCAGCATTAGACTTATCTTATGTATAGTAAAGATTTTCCTGGGGTTCAAAAGAATGTAACCATTTTTTCTAACTACCCCACTCTCTCTATTTTTTTTTTTCTTTTCTGTATGCCCTACTTTTTTTAAATACTGAAACTTCCAAATTCCTTTTTGGAAAAACAGGCACACATTTGTCTGTGGTTTGTATTTTTCCCAGGTACATCTTCATCTTTGGCTCAGCTAAAATCTACTGATTGAGATTTTTACCTCAGTCACTTGTTTTGATTTGTAAACAAAGAGATGTCTTCTTGCCTTTGTAGTCTTTTACTGGGTTGCCCGTTATATGTGCATCCTTTCTTGTATGATGCTTATTCAATAATAAGAGTTTACTATTTTTGGAGACTATTTCTGGGTTAGGACAAGATTTATGTAACAAGTTCATTTTTCCAGTGCTTTCACATATCTACCACATTACCAATTTCACTATCATTTACAAAGGTAATGGGTAGAGTTTAGAAGAATACTTCCTTAGACCAGGAGCATCTAGGGAAAAGTCTATCTTTTCATGAGCAGTGAAGTAGGACAGAACATTCTATTACCAATATCTTTAAGAAATCAGACATCACATTCACAAAGTTAAGTTGGGTGCTCTTCACATCTGTTCCCATAATACCCTGGAAAATCTCTTCCAGTTTGTTTGGAATATGATGCAATTGTACATTTGTTAACTTGTCATCTTCTATGTCTGTGTGTGGCCTTTTAAGTACAGGTAATGTGCTCTGAGCCCAGTCCCTGGTACATGTAGGACACAATATGTGTTCTAGTAAAATAAAATAAAAATGTTTAAAAATGGTTATATTTTCATAATATATTTTTCATGCATTCTGAACATAAAGATTTTAGGTACAACACTCAACTTGCTTTTTCTTTCTTTCTTTTTTTTTTTTTTTTATTTTGGCCAGGGCTAGGTTTGAACCCGCCACCTCTGGCATATGGGACCTGCACCCTACTCCTTGAGCCACATTAATATTTCAATTAGCATGATGCTTATAATATTTATATTTTAATTCCTTTGGAAGATTTAAAAGCTTATTCAAGCAAATCTTACTTTTTGCCCCTTAATATATATGAAATATCTGCATTCTGTTTTCATTGATGCCATGCATATAATTTCTGCACAACAATTGCTTGTGAATTTTGCAGGTGCTGCCCACAGGGTTTTTGTATTCATTATCATTTTATTTTTGATCTTCTTGTTTAAATATACTATAACTTCTCAATAAAAAATATATACTATATGTATCCTTTTATAAGCAACAAAATTGATATACTCTCAAAATCAGTGTCCTTGGAATTCTTGCTTTTTATAAAAATATAGGGATGTTATGTCAAAGACACATACATCCATTTAGTCTGCCCAGTCTACTCAGGATACTATTTTGTGGAATAGGAATACACCTGCAAAGAAGGCAAATCATATGGTTATCAAGAGTCTTACCTTCCTTCTACTGGGCACACTGGATGAACTTGCAAACAACAAGAACAAAAAGAAATGTAGTAGCAATAATTAGACGGTAGTTGGCTTTCATTTCTGTTTTGTAATGTTTTCCGTGTTCTGATATTAATATTATGACCATATTTTTATGGGATGGCTTGCTTGATAGCTTAGTCTTTTATTCGTGTATTGATTTATTTTACTTTTGGGACTAGTCTTCAAAACTACATGTTTCCTGGGCGGCGCCTGTGGCTCAAGGAGTAGGGCGCCAGTCCCATATGCCAGAGGTGGCAGGTTCAAACCTAGCCCTGGCCAAAAAAAAAAAAAAACAAAAAACAAAAAAAAACTACGTGTTTCCATATGGGTAACACTATATGGAAACCCATATAGTGGGTTTAAGAGTATTTTTTTCATTAAAAATGTATTCAATTGACCAAGTATGATTGTGGTTTATTCTTTTTCAACTTCAGAAAATAAGTTCAGACAACAAAGCAGGGTGATCAGAATGAAACAATGCAGTTTCAATTAGCATGTACAATAAATATTATAAGGTTTTGAACATGTGGTAATTGTATTAGTCTGCTGAGGCAGACTAACATAACAAACATAACAAAATAACATAGGCTGGTTGATTTAAACAACAGAAATTTATTTCTCAAAGTTCTGGAGGCTGGACTTTCAAGATCGAGGTCCTGCAGGACTGAGTTTCTGTTGAGGGCTGTCTTCCTGCGCAGCTGTCCATATCACCTTCACTTGCCTTTCTTCTGAGTGCATGAAAGGGCGGAGAGAGAAAAGAAATGAGGTCCTGGTGTCTCTCTTATAAGAACTTTCATTCTGTTGGATAAGAGCTCCTTTGTTACCATCTCATTTCATCGCAATCTTTTCCTTAGAGGCCCCACCTCTAAATACAGCCACAGTTAGGGCTTTAATGTACAAATTTGGAAGGACAAAGCATTTACCACTAGTTCATAATGGTGATCTAGGACCTATGTATAGGGAGACCTATTTTAATGGCCAAGGCAAAAATAAAGTGCGAGTATTTGCATGATTCACAATGACTCTAAAATAAACAGTGACTCAGTAAAACTAAAACAATTCCATGTATTGTGCCCTATGAACTGTTATCTAATACTATACTATTAGTATGGTATTAGTATCAATACCATTAGTATAGTATAGTATCAATACCATGAAGCAATGCTGAAATCATGACTAGCCTCGAACGCTTTTCAAATACTTCTTTCAGAATTTCAATTTGGTCTCCGAAGTAATCTCTTTAAAAAGTATATATACAGTGACTGAATGAAATAAATGTTTATGTGGAAATAGCATTTAGTCAATATAAACAATAAAGTCTGAATACTTTAGAATAATCTAAATTCTACTTGAATAATCTTTTAAAAATAATCAACAATTAGCCGGGCATTGTGGCAGGCACCTGTAGTCCCAGCTACTTGGAAGGCAAGAGAATTGCTTAAGCCCAGAGAGTTTGAGGTTGCTATGAACTGTGATGCCACAGCACTCTGCCTAGTGAGGCCCTGTCTCAAAAAAAAAAAAAAAAAAAAAAAAATCAACTATTGCCTTTGTAGAAGATAGGACTTTTTATTTATAATTGCTTCACAGTGAAACCGTATCTTTCATATCATTACGTAATTCTTTGAACTTCATGGGTGAATAAAAAGAGGAAGTGTAACTTCTAAGTATTTACATTACAGTGTACTTTTGAGAATATTTTTCATACATTTATAAGTAAAATACTTTTTTATAATGCTATCATTGGAATAATTTAAAAGTAGCTTATTGTTTTCTACCTCTACTCATGAAAAACACAGATATACAAATGGGTCAGAGATTTACTAAGTGGGGAAACATTCACACGTGTAACTTTCACTTTGTATTTTGGGATTCACAGACAATAGGTTTTGCTTTTTACTTTAATAGTGCTCTACAATAGAAATTGATGTTTTAAGTGCTTATGCACTACTGAAAAAAATTTAAGCTGTTCAAAAGGTATTGTAGATATTAGCATTTTGAGTAATTGAAAACAGAAAATTATTCTTAATACGAGATTGATATTAAAAATGCATTTTGTTTTGCTGTAGTTCGTTATGAAATTTAATTTGGCACATGTAGTAACTCTCAATAAGATAATTTAGTCCATAGGATACATCATTCCTCGATTAAAAAAATAAGATAAAACATACATGAGAGTCAGAGAATAAAACAAGAAAAATGACATTAGGAATTGCATCATTGTCTAAATTTTGAAGAAAATTCTCTAACTTTACCAGAAAGCAAAATAGTAAATTCCAACACTGATATAGCATCTGAGTTTTAAAAAAGTTACAATAAATTTAAATTAAATTTTAATGTGGCTTGTATTGTCCTAGTAAAATGCTTAATATAGGCTCTGAGTTTATTGTCAAATCACTCCTCAGAATCTCTGTACTGTAAGTTTGGTATACAACAAATGTGTACAGTATAAGCAATGGGAAGCTAATTTAATCCATGTACATAAAATGGTTGTATATAGAGAATTGGTTTGGAAAAAAATTTCCTTTCAATAAAAAAAGACTTATTTATGAAAATATTGATTATATATATACATATATATATAATTTTTTTTTTTTTTTTTTTTTTGCAGTTTCTGGCCAGGGCTGGGTTTGAACCCGCCACCTCCAGCATATGGGGCCAATGCCCTACTCCTTTGAGCCACAGGCGCCACCCTTGACACATTTTTAACAAGTTTTAAATTTGATCACTACAAAACTTTACTGTTCAAAAAGACAGAAATAGGCCAGGTGTGGTGGCTCATACCTGCAATCCTAGCACTCAGGGAGGCTTGAGCTCAGGAGTTCGACGTGCCCTGACCTACAGTGAGATCCTGTGTTGTAGCAGGTGCCTGTAGTCCCAACTATTTGAGGGACTGAGGCAGGAGGTCACTCAAGTCCAAGAGTTTGAGGTTGTGGTAAGCTATGATGCCATGGTGCTCTACCGAAGGTGACAAAGTGAGACTATGTCTCAACAGAAAAAAAGAAACATATAAATTTATCTTTTCCCCTAGTCTCTGAAGCTTAGCTATATGATATCATTGTTGTACATCTATAATTAAGAATATATTGTATATTGCAATCTTTTAGCCTGATATTATTTTTAACCTTCACTATTTTTTATCAGCAAATAGATATTTTAATTACAAATTAATAATAATAATTAGATTTAATATAAAAAGGAATTTTTAAGATTATAATTTTTCAAAGTCTGTAATAGTTACATGGTATCAGCATTATTTTTGAGCATATGATACTTTATGAAAAAAATCAGTGAAATGAATAAATTTATTTAGTTGTTTTGTTTATTTTATAAAATGTAATATTTTTATTTTCTTTATATATTTTTCAATGTTTTGTTTTAAAATTATAATTTTTAGTGTCTACAATAGTTATATGATTTCAATACTATTTTGTAGGAATTCAGTGGAATGAATGAATTTATTTAGTTATTCTATGCCTTTTATAAAAAGTGATAATTTTATTCTTTTTAATATTTTAAAATTTTAAGTTAAAACTAAATTATCTCTCTTTTCTCTGAATTTTAAATAAGAGGGAATGTTTTAGTGTTTTGATTTCATTTAGAATGGTTTGGAATTGTATTTTATTTTGTTTTGTTTTGGGGGATAATAGTTTACATTTTTCCAGTTCACTAAATCATGTCTTTATTTTATCTATCTTTAAACTTAAATCTTAGTATTGGCTAAAAATATTAAAATAAATGTTGGAAAAAACGGTTAAAACTACTTCTTTTTTCTTTCATAATAGCATTGTGCTTAGGCAAAACATTCTCCATGTAGGTTTTCAATTACACAGATCCTGACCCATATGGGATTTACAATAAGAGTACATGGTGATAATACAGTCTTCACTTAGAACTTACCAATGATATTAATGTGCATGAGAAAAAAATATTTTGATATTTCTTTAAACAGTGAACTGAAGTGCTAGAACACAACAGTTTCTGTGTTTTATGTTAGCATATATTCAACATTAATTTAATATTTTAATACAACTTGGTAAATGCTTTCTGAAGACCCATTTTTATTTTAAGCATATAAAATAAAAAGTAATCAGAAGAATTTGTTTTTGTGTTTTCATTGCCAACATTTTGTTTGCCAAAATAAATATTCAAAAGCAAATGTGATTCTTGACACCTTTAATAAAATACATTTCCTTACTTGATTATTGCTCAATAATTTCTCTTTTCTCTAAGTGTGGAATATTTCCCCCAATGTAATGATGGTTTAATAAGACGAGGAAGAAGGAAATGTGTCAATGACATTAACTCTCAAAGTCAATACATGAAAACATTTTTAAAGATGATAGGCAAATCTCCAATGAACATATAAAGAGATATTTAACATTACTAATGATCAGGGAAGTGTAAGTCAAAGCCACGATGTGCCATCAATCATTTCGTGTTCATTAGGGTGACTACATTCAGAAAAAAAATACAAAATTAATTTCGACAAGGAGGTGGAAAAATTAGAATTCCTATACACGGTTGGGGAGAATGTGTTATAAAATGATTCAGCCATATTGAAAACAAACTAGAAGTTTCTCAAAAAAAAAAAAAAAAGGAATGAGTATTACCATATGATCCTCCAATTCCACCTTTGGGTATATATATATATATATATATATATATATATTCCAAAGTAATTGAAATAAGGATCTTGAAAAGGTATTTGCACACCAGAATTCATAGTAGTACTGTTCACAAAAGTCAGGAGGTGGAAACTATCCAGCACCCGTGAAAAGATGAATAGATCAACAAAATATTGTAAACACATAGAGTGGAATTTTATTCAGCTTTAATAAAGGACATGTCACGTACTACATCATAGATGACCCTTAGCATCATGCTGTGTGCATCATGGTGATCACAAAAGGACAAATACTTTGTGATTCCAGTGATGTATGGTATATACAGGAATCAAATTCACAGAAACAGAAAGAATGTTGGTTTCCAGGGGCTGGAGGGAGAGGAAGATGGGAATTCATTGTTTCATGGATACAGAATTTCAGGGTTTTTTAGTTGAAAAAGTTATAGAGATTGTACAACCATGTGAATATGCTCAACACTACTGAACTATACACTAGGAAATAATTCAAATGGTAAATTTTGTGTCACACATTGTTAGTCACAATTTAAAAATAATCAGTGATACCACCTTATCATCGTCTGACTATGAATGATGATGTTTTTCAGAAATACGTTATAACTTGTCTTAAGAAACGTCAGCTTTCTAATACTATTTTCCAGAGCCAGGCTGTTTCTTAGTATTTTCTTTGATTGTTACATTTCAAATATTTTTGACTATACAACAATAAAATTTAATTCCACGTTTTTCATTGGCTCATAAATACAAACAAAGATACAGGAAAAAAAAAATATTTCCTTGCCCTGTCCAGCTCCTGAGCAATTCTTATCACTCTTACTATGTAACACAATACATAATACTATGTATTACATATGTAAAACACATATGTAATATGTGTTTTCTAGGAACCTGTGCCATCTCAAGTGATTAACTACAGAAGAAAACAACACTGAAAGTTGCATTTGGTGTCAGGACAGCATTAAGGAGGAAATGAACTCACGTTTTGATGAGGAAATATACTTCCCTAATTTTGAAGTGAGGCAATAAAAGTTACCTATCTCTGCAATACACATTGCTAATTTTGGAGTTAGATCTGAAATAAAATGTATTGAAGAAAGATACACTGATAAAAGCAAATTTTTCATTGTTTATTGATGGAATTTCAAATTTATATAATTTATTAAGGGTATTATATAATGTTTCCACTTTATGATTTAAACAATTACAAACATTTACCTTAAAATAATACACATATCAGTGTAACAAATCGGAAAGTGGGGATCTTCAGTCTGCTTTCCTTCTAGCAATAATAATAAATAAACTTAATGCATCATATCCTTTCCGAAGTTCTAAGTTTTTTTTTTAAAGAACAAAATTCTAAAGGACTTCAACATGCAAAGGATATATATATGTATATATAACATTCAGAATAACTAGCTGCCATGCTTACGCTGAACTCAACACAAGGCAAAAGCCCAAATTGTACTGACTCTTTGGCTCAGTGTGTTACAAAAGCAAAGCAAAGTGGCAAGCCTAATGAAAACAATCCTTTGCGTTTGCTAGTTTCAGATTGCTAACATGGTTGCAATAAAATTCAGTCATCATCTCTGATGAGATATGCAGCTTTGATTAGCAGGACAGTTTGTTTTCTGAATGCAAGAACCAAACACAAATCTGTTTCTCTAACTGTTCTCATAGCTTAGGAAAATGAGAAAGGAACAGGTTTGTTTTAATAAAACATCATTCTGCCATTCTGCTTTATGGTGTGACCACATTTGATTACAAAAACACTAAACCAATCAAATTCTGTCAGATAAAATATCCTGTGTTCTCCTCTAGGCAATGTCTTTGCCACAGATAATAAAACAATTGAATCAGTTGCAATCATGAATTTATCCACATCGTAAATATTGGTCTCCCTTTTCAACTGTTCAAGAAAAGCAAGTGTTTGGTAACTGTAGTTATTGTATAGTATAATACAAAACAAATCACCAATAACCATTCCTGAACTGACATTTGGCTGAATGCTGTTCCAGTATAAGTTCCACATTTTCTTGTTTCCTGCAATTCTGTTTGATCTTCTGCTTTTTTCTGACATTAGTAGGTAAGTCTACAGGAATCCTTGTTCTTGACAAGTTTTCATCTCAAGTGCTCGTTCTTGCCATACAATATAAAAATAATGACTCCAGCAAATAAAATCCCTCCAAATAAAATAAAAATAAGTCAAGGTTGCTTGATGACTACCACACAGGCACCTGCCCTCCCAATATTCAAGGAAGCCATCTGTTAAAAAAAAAAAGATGAAACACAACTTAAGACAAATTTTACGGTCATAGAAAAACATAAAAATTATAATCTATTTAAGGAGATCAGACACAAAAATTATAAGCAAATGTGCTTCAGTTTTTCCATTTTAGCCACAATACCATAAAATGAAAACATTGACAATGGCATTTTTAAAAACAGCAATGATTTGTATTTTGAAAATTTTAAAACCTGTCATTGCTTATGGAATTTTTAAGAAAAGTTATAAAATGATTCTTTATTTTTATTAAAATAAACCTACTAGAGAAAAGTTTCTAGGAAATATTTATTCTGGAGCCTGCATGTACACAATTGTGATGATATTTTATAGTGATGGCTTAGAGTCTATTTTAGATGAAATAGCTATTACACTTAGTGCAATGACTTTGAAGTTATTTCCCCAGATATTATCTTGAATTAAATGTGTTATTCATTCATTCTAGACAGAGACATACAATGAAATAACTTCAATATTTTGTCATAAATAGGCCCTAATTATAATCACTCCAGGGCTCATTAAAAATTTTCTATCTCATGACAATCATTGAAATGGGAACTGAGTTTCTTTAATAATGCTGAATATAAAAATGGCCAGACATATATTGAAAACAATAATTTTTACAAAGTTTGTAATGAACATTTATTCTTCAGGGGTAAACCCAACATTTTAATAATTTGAGCTTTTTGATGTCAATGACTTTTACTATGGTTTTCTAAGAAATTACAGGATATTATTCCAAACTGAAGAGAAAGGGCATAAAATGTAAGAAATAAAATACCGAAGAAGAAAATTGCATACATTATCTTATTGATTTAGAAATGACACGTTCTCACTCTCTCAATATGAAAATTACCTCCATTTTCTAACAGTTCTTTTGAATGTATTTATTATTACTCCTCATATATATATTTATTAATTTTTGATTTCCTTCACTTACACACTATTTGTTTAAACTAATTTAATGTAACCTCTCTTGTCTTTCTCATAGAATTGCCTAAAATGAGAGAAGGAAACAAGTATGTGCCTCTATTGACAGCCTGTGTTGTGTTAAGAATAAGTACAGGTCACAGCAGTCACGTTCATAATCACATCATGTGTTGCTACTACTTTGTGACAGGTGAGTGGCTGGAATATCAATGTGTAAATTCCATAACATCAGTGTATATAAACTGAAGTTTATCTGACTACAGAATGCATGTTTTATCCATTTTTTAAAATTACTTAATGATTTTCAAATATTGTTTCACATCAGCATCATCCTAAGGAGATTTAACAAAGTGCATTCACCATGTGCATAATGAGGTTCCAGTCAAGGATCTTGCATGTGATGATTGTCACAGAAGATTATTATGGAGCTGAAAAATTCCTGTCATCTAGTGATGCAGTAGCCATGGTAACGTCCCAGCTCCAGGCATTACTTTCCTGTTGATGGTGATATGGGTGTAAACAAACCTGCTCTACTGCTATTTAAAAATGCATAGAATAAGGATATAAAGAAAGTATTTTTGCATTACTGTACCATGTGTTTAGGTTTTAAAGTTAGTGCTATGACAATTGTGAAGATTTACAATTGGCTACAGTATTCAGTACAGTTAACATGCTGTACAGGATTGAAGCTTACAAAGGATGAAGACTATTTCACATAGGTTAGCTGTAGAGAAAGCTGTGTTATGTAGGTTTGTGTAAGTACACTCTATGAGGTTCACAAAACAACCAAAACCACCTGAAGATGCATTGCTCAGAACATAGCCCTGCCTTTAAGCAACACATGACTGCATGTGTGCACAAGCCCTATCACTCAATAGTAATGGGATAATGTTGGCTAATTGCATTTTGAAAAGTTTTCCAAAGACTCACTGATTTTTATTAAATAGAAAAGTACTATGCTCCAGACGACATAGAGAAAGTAGGTTAGCTCTGTATTTTTATGTACATTTGGACCTATATTTTTAAATATATATGTCGTGTATGTGTTTGTGTGTGTGTAAAAATGAATCCTTTCTATATTTTTTCAAAAAATGTGCTACTGTTTCTGTTTCTTGTGTGCATGAATGACACCCTCTCTACCCAGTTGATCAAGATACAATCTTAGAGCACATCCTTGACCTTTCGTTTCCCTCACTCGACTCTGTATTTGTATAACCATAGAGCTTTCTAAATATCTCTCCAACCAGATTAATTCTATCCATTTCTTCTGTCTTCCACTTAGTTCAGGTTAAATTTTTACTGTATGTGTATTGGTAAAATATTCTCCTAATCGGTTTATTTCTCTCCAATCTTGCTTTCTCCTAATCATTTTTGCGTTCTAGCAAGTGCAATTACATTAAAATACAATTATGCGTATTCACTTTTCCTGTTTGAACTCCCTTATTAGCACCCATTCAGCTTTAGGCTCAAGGATCTTTAACATAGTTTCTCATCCTCCATCCTATGGGTCCTGTTTGTCTCTCCAGACCCATTGCTGCCCAGGCCATTTTCTGAATGGTGAAGTGTGCCATGTTTTTTCCCCAGCTCTTAAATTGCTGTTATGTAAGTCAAAGTACTCCCCATATTTTCATTTGGTTAACTATTACTCATTTCTCAGGACTTACATTCTAAGTATTTCCTAGAGAAAGATTTCTCTTAGTGTTGTATCTATTATTTGCAAATAAACTAACCCACCCACCCCCACACACAAAAGAAACTTAGTTCCAACAATAGTTTTCAATTTGTTAGAGAAACATTCACATATCTTATACCAGACCGCAGCAACTATTCTAGTCTGGGAGACAGGACAGTGAAAGACACATTGTCTCCAATTCCTTACAACCTGGGGGTGGCTGCAGCATGACAGCACTGACTCCTTACTAAGAGAACACAAGAAGAGGAATTTTACTCAGGTTAGGGGAAGTAGGGCAAAGTTCTTTTTCTTATAACCTGAAGCACACATACTGTTTTTTCAAACTAAATGTCAGAAATAAGCCCACTGGAAAATGACAAAAGTAAAATTTATTTAAAACACACACACACCTTATTTTATCTATAAAACAAACTAAGGCAAAAATCAGGCAGCTGATTCCTACCCTATTAACATTATTTGCAATTAGAGCTAACCTGGGAGTTTTCAAAAATACATAGTTTTGAATATTTCAATGTAAATTTCTTTTTTAAAATTTCAGTCTAATTTGAGGGTACAAAAAATTAGATTACAATTTTTGCATTGGTTAGGTAAAGTCCCTGTTGTAGCTGTGTCCCGCTCCCAGGAGGAGTGCCAAATACCTCTACACTGTGTCCATTAAGTGGGAGCACACCCATACCCCCTCCTCCCTCACTCCCTTTCCGTCCCTCCCCCTCCCCCATCTTGAATTGAGTTGAGTTTTTCTGTTGTGTGGGTGTGTATTAGATCATCTACTGGCTTCACATTAGTATTGAGTACATTGGATACTTGCTTTTTCATTCTTCTGATACTTTACTAAGAAGAATGTGTTGAATAGCAGTGGGGACTATGGACAGCCTAGGTATTTAGTTCCAGATCAGAGTGGAAATGTTTTCAATTTTACTCCATTCAGAATGATATTGGCTGTGGGTTTTCTGCATATGGTCTCTATCAGTTTCACAAATGACCCTTCTAAGCCTATTTTCTTGGGGGTTCTGATCATGAAAGGGTTCTGGATATTATCAAAAGCTTTTTCTGCTTCAATTGAGAGAGTCATGTGGTCTTTGTTTTTTATTCTACTTATGTGATATATTATATTTACAGATTTACATAGGTTGAACCAGCCTTGTAACCCTGGGATAAAACCGACTTGATCATGGTGTATAATTGTTTTGATGTGTTATTGAATTCTGTCTGCTAGGATGTTATTGAATATTTTTGTATCAATATTTATTACCCATGATTGGATTAACAAATTGATGTATATGTACACCATGGAATACTATGCAGCCATAAA
Source organism: Nycticebus coucang (assembly GCF_027406575.1). NCBI lineage: Eukaryota > Metazoa > Chordata > Mammalia > Primates > Lorisidae > Nycticebus > Nycticebus coucang. The sequence goes on along the minus strand of NC_069794.1, from coordinate 41,113,996 downwards.
AATATGGAGACCGCATCTTTTATGTTTACCTGGATGGAGATGGAACATATTCTTCTTAGTAAAGTATCTCAAGAATGGGAGACAAAGTATCCAATGTATTCAATACTGCTATGAAATCAGTATATAATCACCTACACATTCAGAGGAATGGTAAAACAACTATAGTCCAAAAGAAGGAGGGAAGAGGAAAGAGAGGGGAGGGTAGAGAGGGAGGCCAGGAGGAGGGAGAATTGTCTGGGGGATCCAACCTAATGTGGATAATGCAATGACACCCTTCTATATTATTAAGAATAGAGTATGAATGTTTTTGCCACAACAAATAAGTAAGCAAGGAGACAGTTATGTTCATCAGTTAGATGTAAGCAGTCCACATTGTATATCAAGTCAGCACATTGTACCCCATAAATGCAATAACGTATACAGTTATGATTTAATAAAGAAATAAACAGAAAAAGAATGTATTCCAACTCCATCCAGGTTAATACAAAAGATGAAAAGTCTTTATCTTTCCTATTGGCTAATACTATTCCATGGTATACATATACCACAATTTATTACTCCATTCCTGAGTTGGTGAGCATTTAGGTTGTTTCCACATTTTGGCAATTGTAAATTGAGCTGTGATAATCTTGTGCAAATGTCCTTATGATAAAATTCTTTCCTTTCTTCTGGGTAGATGCCTAGTAATGGGATTACAGGATTACATGTGAGCCCTATTTTGAGTACTTTAAGGATTCTCCACACTTCTCTCCAGAGAGGCTGTATTAGTTTGCAGTAGCACCAACAGTGTAAAAGTGTTCCCCTCTTTCTACATCTGCACCAGCATCTGCAACTTAGGGACTTTGTGATGTGGGCCATTCTCACTGGGGTTAGGTGATATTCAGTGTGGCTTTAATTTGCATTTCTCTAATAAGTAGGGATGATGAACATTTTTTCATGTTTGTTAGACATTGATCTATCTTCTGAGAAGATTCTGTTCGTGTCACTTGCCCAGGGTAGATAGGATTGTTGACTCTTGTTCTGATGATTACTTTGAGTTCTTTGTAGAGTCTAGTAATTGAGCCCGTGTCAGATTCGTAACATGCAAATATCTTTTCCCATTCTGAAAGGTGTCTATTTGTATTAATTGTGTCTTTAGCTGTGCGGAAGATTTTCAGTATATGTATACTATTTTTTTTGTTGTTGTTGTTGTTGCAGTTTGGCCAGGGCTGGGCTTGAACCCGCCACCCTCGGCATATGGGACCGGTGCCCTACTCACTGAGCCACAGGCGCCGCCCAGTGTATGTATTCTAATAATCAGGTCTATGTGGGTGCAAATAATACATGGGATAACTAATCAATTTTGTCCACTTATTGGATAAATAGAGTGAAAGTGATAGGAATTATTCATATAATATGGAAACCTTTCTAATAGGTTCAAATCCTAAAAGTTTTCAAGGAAATTGTTTGTGGTCTACTGATAGTCCCTTGAGACTCTTAAAAATATAAATAATGAAACAATATGTAATTAAAACCTTAAAGTAATTTAAGAGCTTTAAAAGTAATGCTTGTTGCACTAAAATAAGGTTGTTATAAAACATTTTATCTATCACTTTTCTGTTTCTAAAATATCATATGATCCAAAAATGTATAAAATATATAGGAGGAAGTATGGTCTTTAGAGTCTTTTACCTATTATTACTACATACATTATTTTGACTTCAATTTTAGAGGAATGATAAGCACAATGGCTGTTTATTACAAATATGCAATGAGGATATTATATCATTTATATAACCATAAATTTCCTTTATTTAATATTCTGTTGTACAACTGACATATTTAAAATACCATTGAACTGTTACATTTCCTTAGCAAATCAACAGTCATATTAATTTATGCAGTGCTCTCTTTGGAAACACTACAGATTCAAAAAGATAAAATGTCAAAATATATTGTTGAAAATTTTAGTGCAATAATGTGAAAAGCAACCATTACTAGCTTCTTTTATATTTACTGCCTTTTAAAGAAAAAATAAATACTTTCTCCCTAGTATTTAAAGTAAATATTACAGGACTTAATTCATATAATATTTCCTATTCTTTCCCCTATTTCTCTTCTTTTTAACTTATATTTTTATTTATTAATTTTTTTGATTAGCTAAATGTATGTATTTTTGTTGAATACAAGCCTTTTCCTTCAGGGGCAAGGGGGATTGTCGTTTTCCTTTAGGGGCAAGGGGCAAGGGGGCTTAGCTGTTAGGAATGTGGCTTTGTACTTCAAAGTCCACCTCTCCAAATATTGTTGCTGAACACACAACATGAAAGTTGGTACAATCAAGGAAGCTGTGTTTATTTAAAAGTAAATATCTTTCAAATAAATTGACTTCAATCAGTTTTCAAATTCTTCAGATAAATTTTAGTCAATTTCTCTGATCGAAATTAGCATCTTTCAGCCACTGAGACAGGCAAACAGGAGATCTGGTTATTATTCTGCTGCAACTAAATAGAGCTTTGGATAATCACTGCACTGTTTTATGGAAACTATGTATTTGAACAGCACTTACTTTTAGATTTCTGGTACAAGAAAGAAATAATAAAAATATTCAGTAATTTGTAAAAAAAAAAAAAAAGATGAAAAGTAAAGAGAAATTGTAACAAGTCTGAGAAATTATCCATTCTCTCCGTTATATGAAGGATATATTAGCTAAGCAATATAAGGTGTTTTTCACTTTAATTAGATTGCTCTGCCCTCAACTTTCCCTAACATTCACATACACCAACACACAACCTCTAGTTAAGAGATCAGAACAGGAGCTGTCTCCTTCCATCAGGATCCTGAGTATCTAAATACAGTGAGTATTCAAGGTATGATTCCAATCATTTCACTCCATCTTCCTGGACAAAGTGGTTGACAAAGAGCACTTGATACATGGCAGACTGCACAGAGCCCTTAGCTGTTTAATTTTTTAAATTGAATTGGGACAAAAAGTTATTTTATTTTCTGTCTATGGCTGTGAGGTTTACTAATTCGAGCTTTTAGTAACGCCAAGTGGAAAATTCTCTCTGTAGTATGTAAAAAAGAATCTAAAAAATGCAGTCAACAAAAATGAATGTCAGAAAGGTGATTTCTGCAATCTCTCTTTGCCTTTTACCAATCATTTCTAAAGTTGTGGTTTTGTGAACCAATAGATTACATTTTTACAATTTGCTCAGGAAACTCAATTCCTCCTTTTTTTACTAATAAAATGGAAATCCCATCAAACAATGAATGTCACTTTTAATATAAATTTTATTAAAGTATAACATACATAAGAGGAAAGTACAAAAAAATACAACTTAATGAACTTTTTACAAAATTAACACAACATTGAACTAAATCATTTCTGATTCCACAATGTTGGGTTTCTTTTCTCTTTTTAACTTCAAGTTAATATGAGGGTACAGATGATTAAGTTACATTGTTTGCATTTGTAAGGCAAAGTCCAGGTTGTAGTTGAGTCCTTCACCTAGGAGATCTGCCATATACTCTTACAAGAATGGAAAAGCAAATATTCAATTTACTCAATATTAATATGAAACTAGTAGAACCAAATTATTTTTGGTTCAGGGTAATTTGAAAAGATAGATCATTATTTTGCATATCCCTCTTCCAAAAGAAGTGAAATAAATTCTTATACTTCAAGTAAATTATGCTGATGACCATCTTACCTGTGTCCACTCGTTAGTTTGTGGATCATAGGATTCCATAGTGTTGAGGTATGTCTGCCCATCATAGCCACCAACAGCATATAATCTGTCACCAAGGAGACAGACCCCAACAGCATCTCTGGGCATACTCAAAGGAGCCACCATGGTCCATGTGTCTGTTTTGGGGTCATATCTAAAATCCAATGACAATAGTATATAACATTCTGCTCATATTCAACTTGACTATATGAATGACATTCTTTCAAAAGTATGTGATAAAAAACAAAACTAATTTTTTAATCAAAGTAGAGTCATTTGGTATTCTACAGGGAATATCCATAAGGTCAGGCTTTCTAACTTTGTTAATTTTAAAATACACCCAGACTTTTAGATGAATGCAGATTCATTTAACAAAAATAAATGTTGTGACTTCTTTCCACAAGGAAGAGAGGGTATCAAATATGTATGTAACTATTATCCACAGAAGATGCAAAGAATATCTTTTAAACAGATTATATAACAAGTGTTATGGTCATGAAACAGAAAAAAATGGCTAAATTTTTGGTAGAAATATTGGATACTAACTAGATAAAGTTTTTTGTGTTTTTTTTTTTAAAAAAAAAAAACAGTTCTAAAAGTCTAGTCTAAGTTTTCTAGAAAGAAAAGGAAACCTTTGTGTAAAATCAGCATAGTTGGGTTTTTCTTTTTGAAAAAATAAACATGTATGGCCAGCTTTGAGGAAACAAGTATCTAGTGTGACGAAGTTCAAGAAAGTGTGAGGAGGAAACGCCTCTTGAAAGGTCGATTTTGATCAGCTTATGGACTGTGGACTCCCTGAGTAACAGGTGCTCTGTATTTATTCAACAAATAAATAGAAAGCCCTTGAAACTTGAAGAAATAACTATTATATGAGCAGAGCTGTGTTTTAGTGACATGGCTCAAGTTTTTCCTTATCTTGAGGAACAGCGTGACAAATCAATAAAGTCAGGAAGTCAAGTTTAAACCTAAACCAAACAAAAATCCTTCAAAAACATATAATTACTATGTATTACATATAGACATTTAATATTTTGAGTGGCAAATACTTTAAGACATTTCCTGGGCGGCGCCTGTGGCTCAGTCAGTAAGGCGCCAACCCCATATACCGAGGGTGGCGGGTTCAAACCCGGCCCCGGCTGAACTGCAACCAAAAAAAAAAAAAAAAAAAAAGACATTTCCTGAACATGTTTTATTTAAGCTAAGAATGAGTGTGAAACCATCTCTTTGCCTTTAGCCAGCAACTGCAGTTCAGATACCAAAACAGAAAGCTGGCAAGAACTCAACAGAACATATATGAACTAAAACTAGAAGAAAGATTTTCCCATAAACACAGAAAATGCATTCTTAGTTTGTTTTTCTGCTCCACTCTTTTTTTCACCAATTAAAATTTTCAATTTACAGACTCCTAAAACAAATGCATACCCAACCCAAAAATGAAAACAAAACGAACAAACAAGTTAACCAAAAGGAAGAAAAAAAACCTTGCTGAAAATAAATCTGTTACAAAAGACCTTTTTATTTCTCTAGAATATTCGTATTACCCAAGACATAGAATGCAGTTGAACACCCTGGTTGAGGGGTTTGTGTATTGCCAACATGACGTGTGTGATAATGAGAAACTGATTCAATCCCTACAAAACCAACATCACCTTATTAAAAAGTATAGGCTGCCCAGTAAATACAAATTTAATTTTACATGCTATAGTTAATTAGTAAGTATAAATAATCACATATAAATTAAAGTACACATAGACACACATGCACAAACTATATAACATCAAAATTAAAAAAAAATTAGATCTTTTTCACAAATGTTTTAAAATACACAAAGATTTTTAACATGAGGGGTAAAGAGAGAAAAGAAAAGATAACACAAAGAAGCAAATATTACAATCTAGGATATGGAACATTTTCTGGAACTGAATTTTTCAAGAAATTAATGGCAAAAAAATTCAAAATAATACCGAGTAAATACAAAGAAGTAACTCTTCTAAATGAAAGGTGAGGTAGAAACATAGCAAACAGTGAATTCAGATCTTTATGTGGATCTCAATTCACATGGACCAACTCTTAAAAGATGTTTGATATGTTTGAAAAATTTTATAAACTCACGCAGTACATTTGAATAAGGAATTACTGAAGTTTTTATTAGGAGAATAATCACATTGTGATGATGTTAAGAAATAAAATCATGATCATGTTTATTCATTTGTTGCTGGAATTAATTCAGAAATGTTCTGAGTTGAAAATATGTTTGAGAATTTCTTTACAATACTTCAGGGAAAAAAGGAAGGGCAGAGGAAAGGGAAATGGATGAAATAAATATGACAATTTGTGGTGGTTGCTGGGTAAGGAGTATAGCAGAGTTTGTGGTATTTATTTACTTTTTCATTTGTCAGGAAATGTTTCTAGCACAAATCGTATTCAAAGGAAGAATATATAATACATCTTAATTTCAGTGAAAAGTCAACATCATTTACATTTTATTCATTATTCAATAGAATCCGGACTGGCTTTTGTCACATCCAATTTACATAAATAGCTTTTTTCTGAAATTGTATTAATACTTTAGTTTTAGTCTTCATTTACTCCCAGTTCTATAGAATTTTTTCAAATACTGTCTGTAATGAAGACTACCATATTGCAAAAAAGAGTTCATGAAAACTGAAATAAAAAATAGCTAAAAACCAGCTAACACTAGTGGGATAGGCAATTATACAGGGTGTCCCAGAAGCTTCCCCTAAAGTCACCTTATGCAGGGAAAATGTGAAATGGTGGTTAAAGGTGCCTTTACAAAATGTACATTACACAATTTTACAAAATATTCTCTTAGGTATCGGCTACCTCTTTGTAAAATTATGTATTGCATATTTTGTAAACAAAGGTACATTTAGCTATAGTTTTCCATTTTTCCTATGTATGGTAACTTTGGGGGTAGCTTTGGGGACACCCTGGAAATGAATTTCCAAAGGCTTAGTTCTTCAAGTGAAACTCAAACAATGATACAATTCTCAAATACTCATTCTTCAGGGGAGATTAAGGAAACACTCATATGTCCCACATTTAGGTTCACATTTTAAACTATTAACTTACTTTTAGAAATCATAATTTTTTTAATGTAATTAGATATACCTATTTTCAGTGGTAGGTTATGTATTTAAAATATGAAGTAACTATATTTTTATTAATATATGATAATAGTAATGTTATTTAAGTTTATAAATCACCATTAAAGCTAAATCAAACCTGCATTTTTCAACACACATATTCAATCCACAGTTATATAGGAAGTGATCACACACACTCAAAATTACCCAACAGTCATTCTTCTTGAGTTCACAGTAACAATTATAAGTTGTTTTTTCTATAAGCGAGAACTCTGTGGATTCATCTCTTGGCCTAGGATATATAAAGTTATTACCCCCAAAATGAAATAAACAGCTGTTTTTGCTTAGGATAGTATCTATAGATGTATAAGCATTTTCCAGACAATTACTAACAGTGATTTCAATTTTCACTGAAGGTCACATTTTTCATAAAATTTCATTCTAAGCTTTTTATTTTTTGCTGCTAGTTGCTATTTATTCAAAACAAAAAAGATGAGATGGGGAGGCAGATTTGTATTTAGGCTCACCACCTTTTCTGTTAGCCTTCTGAGTCAGACTGCCAGCTCTGAATCGGGGACTCTATTAAAGTTTATAGCCCTCAGAAAGAGAAGTGCCCTTATATACTGGATAAAATTAGTTCAAAATGGAAACTTGTTGAAGGCCTTCAATAGTCACACAATAAAAGCTTCTCTTTGAAAATTACCATTGAATTATTTGAGGAATTGTTAATTTTCCAAGTATTATTGTGATTTCCACACTTCAAGAGTAAAAAATTATCTTAAAATACAGAAAGATAAATTGTTTAAAATATGAAAAGATTACTTTGGTACCAAAATTGAGAATGCTTATTTTCTCTATATTTCTCAGGGTATGATCATATAGAGAGAAAATTAAACAACTTAGAAGTGAATTGCTACTTCTAAAGATGTTTGCCTTTTATTGCAGACTAAAAAACATCATTCACCTTAATACATTGTATAGCACAGCACGAAATACATGCAAAATTGTATTCACCAACTAAATAATAGATAGTGAATTGTAGTCAGGTAAGTTTTCCTGTAAATTAAATAAACAAGGACAAATAAGAAAACAAAGAAGTCGGGAAAAGAAAAAAAATGAAGATCTATGCTATAAGCCTGGATAAAGTGCTCTGAAAGAGTGGTGTGGAGATTTCAAGTAAGTGAATTACATAATTTGTATTTAAAAATATCTAAAACACTATTTGTATGTTGAGCACTGAAGAATGGTAATAGTGCTGTTTAAAAAATAAATAATTTTATTTGTTCCTGTACAGGGAACCATTATCTACCAGGTTTCATCACATTATCAAAAGAAATATTCTTTGACTTAAGAAGTATTTATATTATAAGAACATAAAACAATTAATATTAATAAAAATTATTAGTTAAAAATTTGTAATTATTCTCCTATAAACATTGTCATTTGGATGTTTTCATATACATACATACCCAATGGTTGTTAAAGAATGGGTCAAAAAAGATTGCATAACTTGAAATGTGGAAAATGCTGCCAATTGGTATTACAAAGAAGCTGTGATGATTTACGCGCTACACATCAATGCAGCAAGAAGGTCAGTCCTTCTGTATCCTCCCCAACATGTGGTATCATCTGCTATTTGTATTTTAGCCTTGCTGGTGGGTAGGTGTTGCTATGATATTGTCATTGACAATTTCCTCATGACTAATGACATCAATCATTTTTTCCAGTAGTCATTGCCCATTTGCATATTGTTTCTTGAAGAATTCTTGTTCAGGTCTTTTTTCTGGGTTTTCCATTTTTATCTTCTTTCTAAAATAATTTCTAGAATTCACTTACATATAGGAAATAATACTTCTGTTGGTGATAACTAACAGGATGGTAACTATGTTCCCCATTCTCTAGTTTAACTTTTTATCCTCTCACTGGCTTCTTTTGAAGACATTTTTGCAGTAATACTTTCCTTCCTTATGGGTGACTTCTTGTAGGTCCAGGATAGAAAATATTTCATACCTCAGTACTATAAAGATGATCTCCAATGCTGTGTTCTAGAATCTTTATTGTTGTATAGTTCATATTTAAATCTAAACTCTATCTTGAGTTCATTTTTGCTATGACATAAGACAGCAGGTAAAACTAAGATTTTTTCCCTGGGAGATACTCAAGTAACCCAGTCATTTGTGTCATAATGACTTGCTTTTCCTCACTGCTCTTTATTTCCCCTCTGCAATAATCAAAATTCCTTATACATGCGATTTTGTGTGGGGACATGAGTTGTTCCCTTTGTCTACTTACTTGTATTGTGCTGGGATGCAACAAGAGAGCAAAGGTGGTCCCGATCCACTGTTAGCCACGAGCATGCCTTTGAGCATATTTTCTGATCCATTGCCTGGATTTCAATTTTGTTTGTGATCTTAAAACTAATTATTTGTCTTTCTTTCTGAATATATTGTATAGCACAGCACAAAACACATGCGAAATCATATTCGTCAACTAAACAATAGATAAGTGTTCTTTGTCTAGTTAGTTGAATCTTCTGGGCCTAATTTCTCCTACAACTCAGTGCATGGCCCTTCTGGACACTGATTTTGTCTGCCAAGATGTTTTCACTAGGCTGAAGTTAAGTCACCAAATTAGTTTTCATCTGTTTTATTAACTAATCTACAATCCTTATTCAAACTCAGTCCCTGCCTTCTTACCTGCACCAATTTGGGTGCCAATGTTATTTGTGCTCAAGACAGCCTGACTCTGAACAATTTTGGTAAGCATTATGTAAGTGTACCTACCCAACACCACTATTACATAATATATTTCCATTTCCATAAGACATCATTGTGATATAATAAAATTTGATCTACAAAACAGCATTGTGCACTATTCTTGCTACTTCTAAAGATGTTCGCCTATTATTACACACTAAAAATCCTCATTCACCTTACCTGTGCAAGATTGTTCCACAGAGGTATTGTTAGGTATCTTGATTTATTGATGATACATGTGAAAGCATCACTATAGAAAGCATGCTATAGGAAATGCAAAAATGCTATTAATCTGACAGGTAGTATCAGTCATGATAATGCTGTGTGTTTCTGCATTACTTAAGCTGCTCCTACCCACTGCACTCCTATAACTTAAAATAGCTATGCTTATTTAAATCTAATTTTGCACCATAAATGTATTCCTAGACTGAATTATTTATGCTTCTGCTCACAAACAACATTTCAATACATTATACAGTCGAGTTAGATGAGAATATTTGGATGAAATATCATTTCATTAGCAGCATTTATATAAGATATTCAAGGTAAAAGTAGGAGCCTTATCTCATTCCTCTTCTCTCTTTTTTTTCCCAAGAGTTTAGCAGAGAAAATGTAAATGAGTTGTCAATATATTAGCAGTATCTTTCTGAAATAAATGATTTTGCGCTTGTGTGCGAAGACTTTTTGTTTGGACTCTGACCACTATCCTCAGTGTAACATCTATGGCTTCTGATTTCAGTGGACTAGACCATATTAAAGTGAAATTGTGGTGAGCTTAATGCCCTTCTCTGTGTATAAAGATATAGTTATTTCACAGAGTAGCAATATTGTTAAACATTGTTTCTCTATTTTATCCAAACAGTAGCTTAAGTATGAACAGAGCCTGTTTACTAAAGGCAATCGTTTGCCAGTGGAATTATGCTCAGTCAAAACAATTACATATCCTTAGAAAAATGTTTCATAAATAAGAAAGAACATCTTTGTCTCTGACGATATCCCTTACAGGCATGAGTATTGCAGCGGTTCTCAACCTATGGGTTGCGACTCACAGGAACTGTATTAAAGGGTTGCTGCATTAGGAAGGTTGAGAACCACTAGAAAGGGTATGAGTTTCTTTTTTATTTATTTATTTATTTTTGAGACAGAGTCTCACTATGGCACTCTGGGTAGAATCCTGTTGTGTCACAGCTCACAGCAACCTCAAACTCTTGGGCTTAAGCAATCCTCTTGCCTCAGCCTCCCAAGTAGCTAGGACTACAGGTGCCTACCACAACGCCCGGCTATTTTTTGGTTGCAGTTGTCATTGTTGTTTAGCAGGCCCAGGCCGGGCTCGAACCCACCACCTTCAATGTATGTGGCTGGCACCCCAGTCGCTGAGCTTACAGGCGCTGAGCCAGGATTTGAGTTTCTTAAGAGGAAAAGTGTGATGATGCCATCAGTGCTATCCACCAGACACCTCTTGCTCTTCTCCCATGTACAAGTTAGGATACTGCCCTCCTATCCCTAGGAAGATTTCTATGGTCATGTGCTGGTCATGTGGCTGTCGCTGAGGCGTAAACAAAGAATAGTTACATCACTTGCAGGTAGAAACTTTAAGAATCAGTGAACAATTTGCCACACTGTGCTTTTTTTTTTTTTTTTTTTGCTTTTGACAGAGAGCTCGTCAGTGTTCAATATTGTAGCTTGTAAGTCATTTTGAGTACCAGAGTGACAATACACATGTAATATGAGTTTTAAAGAAAAAAAGCATTGTAGTATTCAATGACTGAGAGTTTTCAAATTATTGTCATAGTAGTTACATATCCTATCCTGATTTATAAACTAATTAACCTCAATAACCCTATTCTCATTTCTCTATAGATCATTGTGCACCTTTACATAACAGGAAATATCCCCAGGCATCTTACTAGAGACCATCTAGTCCCTGCTGCACACCATACAATAGTTCTGAATTACCTAGAATGCTTACTGTGTTACAAACAGCCATTACAGAAAACTTGTTTATAGCCACAGCAGGCAGGATCAGCATTGCTGAACTAAGTCTGAAGTCAAGGTGCATTTCCACTCCAGCCTCCATGAACCTGATCATTTTTACGAAGAGTTAAATAAGAACCTGTATTTCCTCAATACACAAGGATTATGAAAATAATAGTTCTTGTAAGTCTATTTTATGTTAAGAAAGATGTGTCATAAAGCGAAGGAGTCCACAGTTCATCTTCAAGAGTTTAAAAGGGTCGTAGAACTAACAAGACAAGATGAATAGAACACTTAAATAGAAAATATGTTTAGAAGAATTTAAAAACATTCATGTTTAATAAATTACTTAAAAGTATGTTTTAAGGATGCTGTTAAAGATAAATCATGAAGAAATTTAAAAGTCATCTAGATATTTTGTGAAAAAAATCATAAAGATTTGAATATTAGTTGGATAAAGGAAGGAGGACAACAGAAAACAACAATATGAGAAAATGAAAGAATGAGAAGGGGAGAAACAGAGAGAGAGACAGACTACAAAGGTAGCTCTATAATGGATTGAATTCACCTTTCCTAAATTACACAGTTTTTACATCACTTGAACTAGGCTTCGTTGTAACAGGGTCCTGTGGTCTTACCTTTCTACATAGTCTAGCAGCCGGGAACAATGGTTTGAAGCAGGAGCATCATGACCTCCGACTGCATAAAGAAAACCATCACATGTGGCCACTCCGACACCCCCTCTTCTCTTACACATGGGAGCACACATATTCCACTTATTTGTATGAGGGTCGTAATATTCCATTGAACTCAAACAAGAACTTCCATCACGACCTCCAACTGAATACAACCTAAGAATACAATTTAAAAAACATGTTTTAGCATGGTCTGGATGACAAAATATAGCAAAGAAAAGTTTCTTTAAAGGAAATTTGCACAATATGAGGCTCAAATCCACTAGGAATATATTGTTTCATGAGGAGATTTTATTAAAGCTACTCGGTCAAGGATTACACACATCTAGAATTCCCATTATGCCAATATGTAGTATGCAGTATGGTAGATGAAATGAAAACAACTATAATTTCTAACTGCTGTTGTTCTAGATAGATAAATAGATATAAAATTGCTTATTGAAGAAATAAATAATTAATACATTACTTTTAATAACTAATATGGAACAGCAATTAAGTTGTAGAATAAGATATTACAAAATGACCACAATCAGAAGAAAAGGAACTGTTTTTCTTCTTTATCAGCAAATGATTTGACAGTGTATAAATCATGCATGCTCCATGAAATGAACCTAAGTTTAGAACACTGAATCAATGGAATGGTCTTTACAAGTATTGTCATAGCAATAACTCCCTTAATCAGTGCTTCTACTGTACCCAATGAGAAAACTTTGCAAAAAACAAAACAAACCATCAACCGACAAACCAAAAAACAAACAAAAAAAAGTGGGTCACGATGCTTGCATGGTTGAAAATTACTAAAACCTAATATAATCATTTTGATGTAGTTATTTTGTTAAGGAGAATTATTACAAGACCCCAAGAAAATAAATTTTACATCACAAATGGTACTTTCATGATTCGAAATATGATGTTTAATCTTCATAAAATCATTAGTTCTCCCCGTTTGATCCCAGTCACGAAGATTTCATCACAGTAAGGTATCATATTGCACTTAATTTCCTTACCCATTTGATCAGTGTATCTTTTGAATGCATACTATGTTCCACACACTGTTCAAAGTTTCATAAATACATTCATGAACAAAACAGGAGAAAAAAATCCCTTTATTCAATTCTACCGAAGTAGTGATAAACACTATAGAACAAATCCCTCTATTCAATTCTACTGAAGTAGGGATAAACACTGTATACAAAATAAGCATGTATATCATATACTGCTGTAGAAGATGCTAAGCTATAACCCAGTTATAACCTAAGAATATGGGGAAGGGGAAGACGGAGGGGAGGGAGGGGGGAGGATGGGTGGAGGGAGAGTGATTGGTGGGATTACACCTGTGGTGCATCTTACAAGGGTACATGTAAAACTTAGTAAATGTAGAATATAATTGTCTTAACACAATAACTAAGAAAATGCTAGGAAGGCTATGTTAACCAGTGTGACAAAAATGTGTCAAACTGTTTATAAAACCAGTGTATGGTGCCCCATGATCGCTTTAATGTACACTGCTATGATTTAATATTAATAAAAAAATAACTTGAAAAAAAAAGAAGATGCTAAGTGCCAAGGACATAGATGAAGCCCAGAAGTAGAATCCAAAGTACAACTTGTAGAAGGGATTGTGGTTGCAACTTTAAATAAACAGCCAAAATAGATCTTATTGGGAAGGTGATATTCACACAAAGACTTGAAGATGATTGTAGTGATTAAAGTGAGTTGAGGGATATCTGGGGGAAAAAAGATCTGAGGCTGAGTGCACAATGAGCTCAAACTTTCAGGAGCTGCAAGGAAGCGGGATGGTTGGAGTGGAGATTGAAGGTGGTATGGCATTTCAGGTGGTGAAAGGTATGATTTTGGGTGCCTGACAGCTTACACAGGTGGTGGAAGATATTCCTTTTGTTTGAATTAGAAAACCATACGTGGTTATTATTATTTTTTGAGTAGCGAAATGATATTATTTGTTCATGTTTTAGCAAGAATAGATGTTGTGGAACTTTTCCTTTACTATGGACATTATGCCTAATATTGATAAATAGACTTAATACTTTTTATTTCAAAATATTATGGTGGTGCAAAAGTTTTGGTTAAATGAATGACTTTTGTACAGCTTGAGTTAAATATTTAAGTGTGCCTCGCCCCACTGGGCCGTATGCATTGTACCCATTAGGTGTGAATTTCCCACTCCCTTCCACCCCCATCATCTGCCTGCTTCCCGCTGAGTTTTACTACCTTATGCACATGGGTGGTGATTAATTAGTTCCAAGTGAATAGTGACTACATGTGTTTGTCTTTCCATTCTTGTGAAACTTCACAAAGAAGTAATAGACTTAATTCTATAGTATTCAGTTTCTAAATAAATGTATAAAAAGGATCTTATTCCTTAGCCTAGCATATAAAAAATCAATCAGATCTTACATTGACAAATTCATGCTCTACTATCCTTTAGTCCCTAAAATAAGATGTTTAAACATATTACAAATCCCGGTTACAGTTTCTTAAAGTTGTTTATGTTCTCATAATGCTTGCCATGATAAAATGTTTCTAATTGCCTAAGCGTTCCTTTTATGGATGCAATACCTCTTTGCTTGATTAATTACAAGTTGCCTGCTGGCTCATAATCTTGCAATATGTTGAAATTAACCAATAGGTACATTTGAAAGACACATATCATCTTGCAAAAGCACCCAGAAGTGAAATAATTATTCACTGAGCATTATTTACCATCCTAAACTCTTCATGAAATCAGAGTATTTCCACATTTCATTTAAATTGAATATCTAACTCAAAGTATGCTATAATCTTATGTATTATTAAAATGTAACTAAATGTTTATTGTAGGGACATTATTTGTTGTGTAGCCTGATGCAAGGTGCCTAGCAAATTCTCCAATGCATGCTTTACATATAAAAATAGTACCATCCTCTTATTTTCTACCATTTTAAAGGAATATTGATTTCAAGCTGCTTTATATGTTCATACACACTAGGTTGATTAAATTATACTATTGACGTAGCAATTATGAATTGGGCTCCAATAAACATTCTGGTACAAATATCCTTGTTATAATGTGATTTTTGGTCTTCTGGGTATATACCTAGTAGAGGAATTATAGGATTGAATGGCAGATCTATTTTTAGATCTCTAAGTGTTCTCCAAACATCTTTCCAAAAGGAATGCATTAATTTGCATTCCCACCGGCAGTGTAGAAGTGTTCTCTTTTCTCCACATCCACGCCAACATCTCTGGTCTTGGGATTTTGTGATATGGGCTAATGTTACTGGAGTTAGATGGTATCTCAAAGTAGTTTTGATCTGCATTTTTCTGATGGTTAAAGATGATGAGCATTTTTTCATATGTCTATAGGCCATGTGCCTGTCTTCTTCAGAGAAGTTTCTCTTCAAGTCTCTTGCCCAGCTTGCGGTGGGATCACTTGTTCTTTTCTTACTTATAAGCTTGAGTTCTCTGTGGATTCTGGTTATTAAACCTTTGTCAGAGACATAGCCTGCAAATATCTTCTCCCATTCTGAGGGCTGTTTGCTTGCTTTAGTTACTGTGTTTTTGGCTGTGCAGAAGCTTTTTAGTTTGACCAGGTCCCAGTAGTATATTTCTGAAGCTGCTTCAATTGCCCTGGGGGGGGTGGGGTCCTCCTCATGATATACTGGCCCACACCAATTTCTTCAAGGGTTTTTCCTGCACTGTCTTCTAGTATTTTTTATAGTTTCATGTCTTAAGTATAAATCTTTAATCCAGTGAGAGTCTATCTTAGTTAAAGGTGAAAAGTGTGGGTCCAGTTTCAGTTTTCTACAGGTTGCCAGACAGTTCACCCAGTACCATTTGTTAAATAGGGAATCTTTTCCCCACTGAATGTTTTTAATTGGCTTGTCAAAGATCAAATAATGGTAAGTAGCTGGATTTATCTCTTGGCTCTCTATTCTGTTCCAGACATCTAATTCTCTGTTTTTGTGCCAGTACCATGCTGTTTTGATCACTATCGATTTATAGTATTGTCTGAGGTGTAAGTCATGGAAAAAGCCCAAGTACCCAGTGATCTGCCAATGGATTAGTAAACTGTGGTATATGTCCACCATGGAATATTATGCAGCCTTAAAGAAAGATGGATACTTTACCTCTTTCATGTTTACATGGATGGAGCTGGAACATATTCTTCTTAGTAAAGTATCTCAAGAATGGAAGAAAAAGTATCCAGTGTACTCAGCCCTACTATGAAACTAATCTATGTCTTTCACATGAAAGCTATAACCCAGTTATGACCTAAGAATATGGGGAAGGGGGGAAGGGGGAGGATGGGTGGAGGAAAGGTAATTTGTGAGATTACACCTGTGGTGCATCTTACAAGAGTACATGTGAAACTTAGTAAATAGAATATAAATGTCTTAACACAATAACTACGAAAATGCCAGGAAGGCTATGTTAACCAGTGTGATGAAAATGTGTCAAACAGTCTATAAAACCAGTGTATGGTGCCCCATGATCGCATTAATGTACACAGCTATGATTTAATAATAAAAATAAATAAAATAAATTATACTATTGATTTAGCTAATCCCATTGTTGTTGATAACTGATACTAAAATAGTTTCAAATAATCATGTACTTATTTTCTTTTTCCGAAATTTTTTAAAAGCAATGCATACAAATATACACCTGAGGGTGTATAAACAGTGTATGTATGAACATACAGCCTGTCAAGACTAAATTATGAAAAAATAGAAAGTATGAACAGACTGTGTCTAACCTAGTGTTAAACTAGGTATAATTATGTTGAGATTTTGGAGATTGAATCAATGATCAAAGAATAGCCAAGGGGCATGAGGTATACAAAAAAATGTTCAGCATCACTAATTGTCTGAGAAATGCAAGTCAAAGTCAAATGAGATATCACCTCACTAGAGTAGAATGGCTATAATTAAAAACACTAAAAATAACAAATGCTGATGAGCAGGTGAAGAAAGGAGAACTTTTATACAGTGTCAGTAGTGATGTAAATTAATATAGCCATTATAAAAAACAATATTGAAGTTCCTTAAAAATTAAAAATGTATCTACCACATCTATCAGCAATCTCACTACTGTGTATATATTTTCAAAGAAATGAAATGGGTATGTAAAAGAGACAGCAACAATTCCATGTTATTGCAACACTGTTCATAACAGCCAAGATATGGAATCAACCTAACTATGCATTGACATGTAACTAGACAAAGAAAATGTAGTCCATGAAGTCTGACAATTAAGTTTCTGAATGGAACCTGGAAAAAACTGCTATGTACCTTATTGCAGAATTATCACTATTGTTACCTTTGAAGTATTTGCCTTGGGAAGCTATGAGCTGATGCCAATGCCTAGCCCATCTTCAAAGCAATTTTGGAACTCTTTTTCTGGAATCACCATCAGAGTTGTTGTCATACAAAAGTTTGACAATTAAGTTTATGAACTAGCCACCATGCTGTATACAAACAACTCAGTAAGATTTCATAACCATGTTAGTGTCTCACAGCTGTGCTCGTGTTGTGTTGACATGTGGCGGTGTCTTGTTGAGTGGCAAGTGTTAATGTTGTTGAATGTTTTTGTGTGACATATGATGACAGCTCTGATGTACATATACAATGCAATCCCATTCAGCCATAAAAGATCAAATATTATCATTTATGACAACATAGTTGAGCTTGTAGAACATTAAGTTAAGCGAAATAAATAATCCAGGCACAGAAAGACAAATATCATATTATATCACTGGTGGAATCTAAAAATCTGATCTCATAAAAGTTGAGAGAAAATAGTTGTTACCAGAAACATGAGGAACTAGGAAGGAGGGGGATATGAGAAGAGGTTAGTTAACTGGTAGAATGATGCAGTTAGACAAGAGAAATATGATCTGGTACTCTAATACATAGTAGGGTGACTACAGTCAACAATAACATGTTGCATATTTTGAATAGCTGGAGGATTTTGTATGTTCTCACATCAAAAAATTGATAAATGTTTAAGGCTAGGTATATGCTAATTACCTTGCTATTATCATTATACTATGTATACATTTATTTTAAATACTATATTATACCAATAAATATGTACAGTTATTACTTGTCAATAAAAAAGAGAAAAAGAGAGAGACAGAGAAGGAAGGAAGGAAGGAAGGAAAAGCCAAGGACCTGATGACTTCATTGGTAAATTATTATGAACACTTTAAAAAGAATTAACAATGATACTTCTCAAATTCTTCCTTGAATTGATGAGGCAGAACACTTCCAAACACGTTCTATGAGACCAGCATTACTGTAATACCAAAGTCAGACAAAGATGCCACAAGAAAAGAAAACTAAAAGCCAACATCTCTGATAAATACACATGCAAAAATCTTTCTCATAATATTAGCAAACTAAATCAATAGTACATTAAAAGAATCATGCCGCCTGACCAAGAGAGATTTATACCTGGCATGCAAGGATGGTTCAACACCCATACTAATACAATAAAGGGTAAAAATCCCATGATCATTCAGTAAAGTTGAAGATGAAGCACTTCACAAAATTCAGCACACTTTTAATGATAAAAATTCTCAATAAACAAGGAATAGGAGGAAACTTCCTCAACAAAAATTAATTAAGCTATTGTATATTAACGCAACATTTCCCAGTTAAAATATCCCTTCCATATAGGAAGAATGAGTAAAAGAATGAATATTTCACATTTTTCTATCACAAGACTTAAGAAAGAACATGTTATAATTATTAAACACGCTGCTTGCTTAATAAAAGTTAAATGCTTAACTTCTGAGCACATTTTTCTATAATACCATGTCTATTAGCATACATTTTATTTGGAAATAAAATTTTCCTGCAATAATACCATGTCTATTAGCATACATTTTATTTGGAAATAAAATTTTCCTGCAAAGTTCACAGTTTATAATATCACTGACTTCTTTGATATAAGTACACATTATTAAAATCCTCTCCTCATAAAATCCAGTAATGTAGGAGTTTACACACACAAGAAGTTTATGGAATACCTTGATAAAAATTAAACATTTGACAGTTCTTTTTGTATAATACATGCTTGATATATTCTAGATGTTTTATAAATTACTAAAATCTGTTATCAATATTTTCTTTCATTCAGTAATTTGTGTGTCCTTTCAGATCATTCATACCATGACATGTTCTACAGATTAAAAATGCAATTATAATTTTAATATAATTTAAAATATCTATCAGTACTCTGACACCTTATACTAGAAACTAGTAGTACCAACTAATGCTTGAGCAAAATTAGTTGAAATGCCTGAAGTTTTTTCTTAAGAAAGAACTTGGAAAAAAATGAGAGAAGTAGAATTTGTGTAAAAGAAATAATAGTGTCCTTTTGGACTGTTTAATGGTTCTATTCCTAAAACCAATACGTTGAGCATAGATTAAGGGCAGTGAGAAGGGAAAAAAAGAGATGTATTTACATATCTAAAAAATTATGTATTTTGTGAATATATGCTATCAACCAGCATTGTCTGCTATCCACTTATTTGTCAACATAATTGACTAAAAACTAGATTTATATAAAAATAACTGACAATAATCATAGATACTGTAATTATTTTTAAAGTATAAAAATAACAAAGAAATGCAAATAATAGACTCTGAGAAGTTAGAATAAATGCTGCAGTGTGCATCCAAACCTTCATGAGCCATTATGAAAGACTATCTTCTTAGATTTTTCCATCGCAGTGTATTTACTCATAATTTAGACTGATACTTTGCTTTCTTTAACTATAGTGACAGATAAGACATTGAGAGTCTGAAGAGCTGAGAAGAATCTCATGATGGAAGTCAACATACTGATAACATTGGAAGTGACAGCTGACAGTTTCATAGCAAGAAAGGAAACATGACATTTTAACTTGGAGTTGGAGGATGAGTTAAAATAGGTAACTTGAAGAAATAGGGGGTCAGCAATACATACAGGGAAGGCATTATGTACAAAGACAAGGGGCATAAAAGGTCATAGCAGGTGACAAATGAGGAGTGACAGGTCTGTCATAATGATGGAAGGGATAGTAGTAAAGGATAAGAAAAAAAAAGATGCAGCTGGTAGGATGAAAAGGTTAGAGTGAGAATGAAGAAGGCTTTGTGTCACGCTATGGAATTGGGGTTTCATGCTGAGGAAATGAGAAAAGGACAGAAAATAACAATTCTTAAGAAACGTCAGGCTCATAGCTCAGTCAGCCATGAGTATCAAACAGGAATTGAAAAGAGAGTTAGAAATAACCTGATGAAGTAAAATTTTCTAGCACTTGTTAAGAATTGCACAAATCTATGTCTCCTTTACTATCTTCCCTAATTTATGCATTTAAGCAGCACACAGATGAGCTTTACTTAATGTTTTGCCAACAGTTTTCAATATCTTCTGTCCTAGTTCCCGGGTGCCCTTCTAAATAAGTGCCATATATTTGATAGTCTGTGATATGCAATATAGAAATTTAAGAAAAACAATTGTGCTATTTATTATATGGATTCAAATGTTTTCTAGTGGTTTTATAAGTGTTGAGACCATGAATACATTTCCAGAATGTTAGCCTTTGTCCAAAGAGTTTGAAATTTAATCTACTTGCAAACTAACAAATCGGCCTGTCACAATTTCATAGATGCTGGCAGAAGAAACAAGACTCTGGGTGAGAAAGCAATGATGACTTTATTCATTATGGTACAATAGACAACATGAACTTACTGGTCATCTTGGTTTTCTTTGTTTCCCCAGGCCCAATCATGTTACTCAGGGGAATACCGCACATACAGTGGGTTTGTTTCACATCTGAGGAAACTTAGATTTAGAAAATGCTAATCCTCTAAAGAAGGCCAACAGTAAACCTGGCTAAGATTTGCTCAAAAGGGAGGTATTATCTTTGACTTTTGTCAAGGAAAACATTCTCTTCTCTCTAACCCAAAGGAAAACACCCTCTCCTTCTTCTATCTCTCTTGGACTTCAAATATCCTGAAAATACGGTGTGATTAAAAGTAACCAATACCTCTTGGTTGAAAAATGTGCAGCAATGTTATCACCTCTTGGATAGTTGTCCATTAACCATCTTGTTCTGATGGCTAGCATAACCATGATTTAAATAGCAGGATAAAGGAATGAAGGAAAGTTGGTAGAAGGAGCAAAAACTCTCTTTCACGTTCTCACATTTCATGGGTCAAAACTTAAGATAGGTGGCAATATCCAGTTCATAGGATGCTGAAAAATGCTGTGTTTATTTTTGGTGGCTATATGCCTCATAGAAAAATAGAGTTTAAGATGTCATATAAAAGGGGTGATGAGTACTGGAGGTTAATTATCAAATTTCTGCAAAAAGATTGCATTTTTTCTGGTCCTATGTGCCATTGTCCATTCATGTTATCCTGCATAGCTTTTCACCACCTATGCAGAATTACTTCTATTCCTCTCTTATTAACCACCTGAGGCTGTGTCACCACTGTGAAATATTTCCTGATTCTACTTTTTTCCCCTATTTCTCAAAGTTCTTTAAATTTTGTTCCTTAAAATTTAACTTTATTTATGATTTGTACCTACATAAAGTTGTTGACTATTTCATATACTTTGTCAACAAAGAATAATTGAAAATTAGTTACAGAAACTACTTCTCACACCATCATGCAAATGTTAGAGCATTTTGCTAATTAGCTTGGGATATTAAATATAATTTTCACTCACTATAATTGGTTACCTAGAATGAATGTTTATTTAGGAATTCTTTCTGTTCATAATAAAAACATTAGAATCCCACTACTCAAGCAGGATAATATCTCTGAAGCAACTCTCTGGATCTGGAATTCAGCTTGCTCCTTTGTTCATCAGTTGATGGAGAATGCTTTAATCTGATCCCACGAGAAAGCATGTAAAACCCGCTGTCAGATTATTCTTGCATCAGCCTTTCAGTGAACTTTTTTATGGAGGGTACTTGTTAGAATGCCTCACAGGCCACTGAGCAGGATTTTGCTAAGTTTACAACTCCATGTTGTGTGACTGCCTTTGTTTGCTTGCTAAGAAATGTTGGTGCCTATTGCAAACTCAGACCAAGACTTGCTACCACTATATCATATGGTTGTAAACAAGAGTGTGGGCCAAAGCCTGACAAAGTCTTGACCTTTATTTATTAGCATTGACTCACATTTACTAAAGGAATCTGATTATTTTAAATATATAATTTTTTATATTAATTTACAACATTCTAAAGTTCAGTAGAATTTTTCAACCTCAAACCTGTTCAAATGGTCACGTCAATCTTAATTCTTCTGTTTCTTTACCGACTCCCACTCTATAATTATTATAGCTCTGTAATTTCCTTTTTTGTTGCTGTTTCTTGGTTCTCTTTAATATAAGATCTCTGAGAGCAGATTTTATTTATCTTTTTTGATATATTACCATGGCCCAGGTATATTTGTGAAATTTTAAAATCAATGAATGAAGTACTAGCTTCCAATTCCAGAAAAAAGGGCAATTCATTTGTGGAAACTTGTCAATGAAAAAGCACCTGTTTAAGTTCCACTGAAGCAGACTTTGACAAATGACAGAGAAAAGAGTTAATCATGTGTCCAGGGAACACAAAAGAATGGAAGAAGGAAAGATTAACGCTAGCTGTGTGGATTACAAGGGGGTCACTGAAATGGTAGTGATTAAGCTAGGCTTTGAATTTTGGAAAATGTTATAAATGATCTTATTTGGATTTTTAGCGAAGCAAATTTTTGATACTTTCCTGACACTATTGTTCTCAAGTACAATAAATCCTGTTGTTATTGATCTTGCCACATAGAACTTAATGCACAGAGAGAACCAGAGTTGTGTTAAGTTATCAATCTGCAGAGTTTTTAAATATATTCAAAGGTGAAGTGAACAGCTGAAGAGAGAAACTAAGTAGACATTCAGAAGTTATTAAGGAAAAAAATCAATGGAGGAGGAATCTAGGCTGACAGGTAAGTATATGTAAAGACAAAGTATATTCAGGGTCTCAGAGTTATTGATGTGGCTGGGACACCACAAGGCAGGTGGTGAGTCAAAAGACTGGAGAAGGAAGGTAAGGGCTAAATCATTAAAGGCATTATGTTCCAGACTCAGAGTCTGGCTATAACTAGGTAGAAACAGGATATTAAAATGAATTGTTACTATTGAAATACATTATAATCCTGAAACATAGCTTATATATCAAGTAACCCTTTGAATCACTATAATATATCTTAGCTCATCAACTATTGCAATAAAAATTCTAATAATATTATGCTTACCTTGAGCAATTAAAAGTTACTCTTCAGCTAAAGTGAATATTTATTAAACTGAAATATAACCATATCACTATTCTTTTTAGACCTTTTACAATATTCTTACTTTAGTTAAGCTGCTATATAACCTGAGACCTGTCTTTTGTCATATCTTTTGGGGCCACTCTCTCATCATGTTCTAGCCACACTTAATTTTTCCACCTTTTATTTGCATTTCAAACTCAGGGCACTGGCACGGATTTCTCATTCTCATTGGAATACTTCCTCACTTTCTAAAATCTGATAAGTTAATCAAATGCTAGCTTAAAAATTATATCTTCCAGTAGGCAGTTTCTGGTCCCATTAGTAGCTCCAAGTGAGTTTCAATAAACAAGAAATTTCTTGTGAAAACGTAATTGGTAAATAATAATTGTACATATTTATGAGGCACGTGTAGAATTTTGTTACATGTATATAATGAGTAACAGATTAGAGTATTCAGCATATCTATCACCTCAAACATTTATTACTTCCTTGTGCTGGGAACTTTCAAAATCATTTCTTCTAGCTACTTGAAAATAAATACTAACTTATTGTTAAGTATAGTCTCTCTGCTGCTCTATAGAACACTAGAATTTATGCCTCTTCTCTATCATTTTGTTTCTATTAACCAACCTCTTCCAATCCCCTCCTCCCTTCGTCCCTTCCCAGCCTCTGATAAAAATCCCCTGAGCTCATTAGTAGCCCAAAGTGAGATTCAGTGAACAAGGAATTTATTTTCTTTCTTTTATAAATGTATGAGGTTAAGCTAGATTAAAGTGTATATAATAAAATCTGGGATATCATCTTTGTGCACAATTCAAGGGTTTATTTCAATGTAACTATGAGTAAATTTTAAATGTAAACAGTTATGATCTTAATTAAAAATTAATGAAAAAACAGTACAGCAAAAATTTAAAAACAAAAATAGAAACGGGGTCTTAGAAGACACCGTTCAATGATGGACTTTTAGGTTTAAAGCAAGGTGTTAGATATTGGTACATAACAGGAAAAGCAAGCATTAAAACTTGGCCTCAAGATACTTTAAGATGTATGTTCTTCAGACTGAACAGAAATAACAAATGCCTTGTGAAATTATTAACTTGAGATTTTGATTAAATAAGTAAGTCTTTTGTCATGATGAATCATGAAACCAACTCACTTGTTTTTATGATTTACAGATTCTCTTGGTGTGGTAGCACACATTTTTTGAAACTCAAGCTTATGCACAGATATTCTCAGGCAATATGCTCATCTGCTTTGTGGGCTAAGTCAAGAAATTAAAAGAAAAAACACACACATTTTTAGCTACAATGTAAAATATGAAAGAACCAAGCCAAGGCAGGGATGGAAAAAGAAAATCACTAATGTATGTGTCGTTGGAAGAGTCTGAGGTTGTATTTGGCCCACCAATCACAATGTCTACTTGCCATTTTGACACATTTTTTTTTTTTTAGTTTAAATAATTTGGACTGGTAGAAGAAGATTTATTATAAAAGATTCACTTTTCTTATATTGGGAAGGTTTATTTGTACATTTGAGTTTTCTAAATTGAATCCATTGATGAAAATAATAAATGGTAAGAGATAAAACAAAAAGAAACCATGTGTTATGACACTAATGTATCAAAGTGAAGTAGAAAGTAGTGTTTTCTCAGGACTATGACAATTCCACCAGGAAGCTGCAAGCTGTTCCTCCAAGGCTCAAGCTACAAACTGATAAACAGCAACACACCAACCACATTTTAATCAAAAACTCAAGCATATTAGCCCTAACTTTTTCATTTCTTTTTTTCACTTTTTTTCTTATTTTTATAAATGTCAGACTATTACAGGAGTACAAAATTTTCGGTTACATGGATTGCTTTTGTGCAGTTTAAGTGAAAGTTGTAAGTTTGCCCATCACTGAGATAGTGTGAATTGTACCTGTCGGATGCAAAGATGACACCTATCTTTCCCCAGTCACCAGCTTGATTTCCACGGATTCTTACTACCATATAAGACAATTAAGTCTGTGAACTTACCACTGTCTGCTTATTTTGGCAGCATTGTACCAATAATGTGGTAAGCTTTCATAACTTTGGCACATCAGTGTCTCCTAGGCATGTTCATGTCAGTGTGTGGTAGTGTCTTACTGAGTAGCTTTCATTATTGTTGGATTTTTTTTTGTGTGTGTGCTCTATGACAATGGCTTTGACTGTCATTCCAGAAAAAGAGCTCCAAAACTGCTTTAAAGGTTAGACTACTCAGTGATATTCAGCAATGAGTAATGTAACACTGTTTCTAGGACATGAACTTAATTGTCAGGCTGGTGTTATATATATAAAGCATTGGTCTGTCCTAATGTGTAAAGCATTGGTCTGTCCTAACATATAAAGCATTGATCTGTCCTAAAGTATATTGTTAGTAATAATTTTAATTCATCTAAAAAAGAGAAAGTATTTTTTATGTAACTGGCTGAGTCCAAAGTTTATTCTAAAAAGGAAAAGAAATATTAAAAAAGAGACTTGTGAATTCTCTCAAATTCAAATTTCTGATGTCTTTGGAAATTAAGTACCTTTAGACTAAAAGCAGATTTTTAGAACTTTCATTGGAAAGTTAACATATCTGTAAGTATTACTAACCTAACTTCAAACAAAACAGAAATTGGTTACATGGAACTGGGCTAGTTTCTTACAGCTTTTGTTGGAAATATTATTAGTTCTTTCTATGTTCTATTTTCCAGAAGTCAAGAAAACCATTTTCTGTCTTTTGAGCTATTTGTAGCTTTTCAAGCAATATATGTACTTAAGAGCAGAGTTTGAAATATATATATTTTATCTTTCCTTGATTTCTCCAGAATTTGAAAGCCATTTATAAGTATTCTTAATTTCTGACAATACTGTTATTTGCATAAGTTCAATAAGAATCTGTTTTCTTCTATAAAACATCATGAAAACACTGGTTATTTTACCAAGGCTTTGGCTGGAATAGCATTTCCAGATGTGTCCAGACTGAGTTAAGGAATTAAGGTTGACTTTATAAGGCCAATAAAAAAGCTGTTTGGAAAACATTGGAAATCAGTAACATTTCCTGATCTGTGGTGAGTAATGAAGGTCACTTGCTGATGGGTCTGGGAATCGAAATGTACTTGGGAACCTCAAGAGAAGAGGAATTTACCCAATGCATACAGATATCTAATGGCACAGATAAAACTTGGGCTTTCATGAAAGGCTTTCAAGAAAGTCCAGCCTGAGATTCCTTATAAAAGACACCATCAAAGCCAATTTTAAATGGAAGATGAGCCTAGATGGCTAATAATTAATTATTCTTACTGCACTTTATGCAAATAATCAGACCCAGTATACTGAAGGTACAGTTTATTTTGGCAACTGAGTTAGTTCTGTTGTAATTTGTCTTTAGTAAAGAAAAAAAAATTAGAGAGAGTAACATGATTGAAGGAGAAAAGAGTCTGTGGCCCACCTGTATTAGATACCAGCCTTGTCTGTACTGTCAACTCATAAAATGAGACATAACTGTTTTACTAAGTTAATCTGTTAAATGGGACTAAGAAACTGGCCAAAGAGTATAAAATTATATACAGTTGTTATATTTACTCTGAAGGCTTATGACTCAACAAAGATCTCCTGTTGGCAACACTGGATAAATTTGTGCCGGGTTAAATGTTATCTACTGTGTCTATATAAATACCTCAAGAAAAATTAGGACTGAATGAGAATTTCCAAGTAAATTGTATAACTGTAACACTGCATGCTACTGTGCCTAATCCGTATACTCTGCTGAGTCTGCTGCCAGCAGAAGCCAAGTGGCCCACTTACCTGGACTTAAAAGATGCCTTTTTCACTATAAGGCTGGCTCTGGGAAGCCAGAGGCTGTTTGCTTTCCAGTGGGAGAGACCAGACTTGGAAACTGCATTCCAGTTAAACATGAACCAGGTTGCCACAGGGGTTCAAAACACCCACGATTTTTGGAGAAGAATTGGCTCGTGACTTCCAGAAATTTCTGGCTCAGGAATTAGAATGTATGCTACTCCAATATGTCAATGACCTCCTTTTAGGGCACCTTACCCAGAAGGGCTGTGCCTAAGGCACAGACTGTCTTTTATGACATCTAGAAGTATATGGCTATAAAGTGTCCAAATGGAAGGTCCAGATTTGGCAGCAACAAGTATGCAATCTAGGATTTACTATCCAGCAGGGGTAGAGGTATCTAGACATGAAATGGAGACAGGTAATTAATTGCCTCCCCACTCACATTAGCCGAAAGGAGGTTTGGGAATTCTTACGCTTGGTAGACTTCTGTTGCCTTTGAATTCCCAACTTTGCCATCTTGGCTGTCTTGGTTAAGTCCTTGTACAAGGCAACTAAAGGAGAGGAAGGAGAGCCCTTAGAATAAGGAGAACAGAAACATGCCTTCTCTCAGCTAAGGATGAGGCTAATAAGTGCACCTGCATTGGGGCTACCAGACTTGGCCAAGACCTTCACTCTGTATATCTCAGAGAGAAGAAAGATGTCTTTAGGTATGTTAACCCAGCTGGTTAGGTCCTGGCCAAGGCCGATAGCTTACCTGTCTAAACAGCTGGAAAGAGTGGCAAAAGGATTGACACCGTGCTTACAAGCTCTAGCCACTACTGCTCTCCTTGTGCAAGAAGCTGATAAGCTGACTTTAGGGAAGGATCTCAGAGTGAAAATACGCCACTCTGGGGTCACTTTAATGAACACTAAAGGACATTTTTGACTCTCTAATGCAAGAACATCCTGAACCCAGCCACACTCCTTCCCATCAGTGAAGAAAGACTGAAAATGACTGTACAAAAGTTATGGATAATATATAATTGTGCGACTAGCCTTGGACACAATGGCACAAGGTGAGCAGTGAGCAGTATGTGGTGATTACCTTAACAGAGACTGTAGAGGCTAAGCCCCTACCCCAAAGAACATTGACTCAGAAGGCTGAGTTAATTGCCTTAATTCAAGCCTTAGAACTAAGTGAAGGGGGCGGCGCCTGTGGCTCAGCGAGTAGGGCGCCGGCCCCACATGCCGAGGGTGGCGGGTTCAAACCCAGCCCCGGTCAAACTGCAACAACAAAAAAAAATAGCCGGGCGTTGTGGCGGGCGCCTGTAGTCCCAGCTACTAGGGAGGCTGAGGCAAGAGAATCGCGGAAGCCCAGGAGTTAGAGGTTGCTGTGAGCCGTGTGACGCCACGGCACTCTACCCGAGGGCGGTACAGTGAGACTCTGTCTCTACAAAAAAAAAAAAAAGAACTAAGTGAAGGGAAAAATGTTAATGCTTTTCTGACTCTCCAAGTATGTGGGGCATTGTACAAGGAGAAAAGACTATTAAATTCTGAAGAAAAGGACATTAAGTATCAGCAGAAGATAACTTCAGTTGCTAGAGGCAGTATGAAAACCCCAGAAAGTGGTAGTGACACACTGTTGTGGACATCAAAGAGATGCTTCCAGCATCACTAAATGGAACACCAGAGCTGATACTGAGGCAAAGAGGGCTGCTTCCCAGCCATACCAGGTGTCATGAGTGGCTCCCCTCATCCCACGGGTTCCAGAGCTCACCCCTATCTACTCCCATGAGGAGAAGGAATGGTTGGCAGCAGAGGGGAGCCAGGCAGGAAAGGGAGGATGAATAAAAATGCTAGATGATGAGTAACAGTCCCCTAGCTTCTAAGAAGTTGCTGGGCAAGTACTTCTACATCTCCCACCTGGCAGCCCTGGCCAAAACTGTCAGTCTACAGTCCAAGAACTGATGGTACCCCCAGGAATCAAGTTGTATAGAGCAACACCCCTCAAGAACTTCCAGGTAGACTTTACTGAAATGCCCAGGTTTAGAGAGAACAAGTACTTGCTGGTGATGGTCTATCAGATTTGAAATAAGAAAAAGCCTTCCCTACCAGGATAAAAAGGACTCCTGAAATAATAAAAGTATTGCCCAGAGAAATCGTCCCATGGTTTAGACTGCCACTCTGGTTTAAATCTGGCAATGGGCTAGATTTCATAACCAAACTAGTGCAAATAATAAGCTAAAGTTTTAAATAACTTATAGGCCCCAGAGTTCAAGAAAGGTAGAAAGAATAATAAACATTAAAAGAAACCCTAACCAAATTACATATAGAAATTGGCAGTAACTGAGTAAACCTGCTCCCTTTTGCCCTTTCACAACTTTAACCTCTGTGCTTTGTTTGGCTATAGGTGGGCCAGGGACTCATCAATCGGGTACGGAAGAAAGTGGGACCCAGCTTAGGGCTACATAACTCAAAAATCAGCCCACGGACTCAGAAATACTGACTTCTATCTATACCTGTGACTGTGTTAAGTTTCTCTTCAAACCATAACTAATAGTAATGCATACCTACTCTCTGCCCCTTCCTAGCGATTCAGATGAATCAAGGGTTTGATTTCCCAAAAAGGCCAGTGGGGAATGTAATAGACCAATAGCCCCCCCCAAAAGACCCAATTCTGTCTCAGCCTGTGACCCAAGTCTGTCTCAGCCTGTCTCAGCCTTAGTCCCCCCCATGCCCCCCACCCCCTTTGGTTAATTCCAAGAACAGGTTTCAGAATAAGGAAGTTCCCGAAAAGTCCCTGAGAACCCCCTAGCCATGCCACACTGTAACCTCGCCCCAAGCTAACCGTCACATTCCACTTCTGTACTTGCTTGCCACATGGCATAAAAATGGTATAAAAATCAGCCTGCTCCTCACTTCAGGGCTGACTGCTCTTTGGTGTAATAAATGGCCATCTGTTTTGGTGCAGGTCTAATAAATCACCATCTGTTTATTACTGAAGCGGGGTCCTAGTCCTTTCTTACAGAAGGCGATGGATACAATACTATATTTCAGGCAAATGGAAATCAGAAAAAGGCAGGTGCTGCAATTTTATTCACAGATATAATAGGCTTTAAACCAACCAAAATAAAGAAAGATAAGGATGGTCACTTCATATTTGTTAAGGCTAATACTCAATATCATGAGATTTCAATTATTAATATTTATGAACCCAACCAGAATGGACCTCAATTTATAAGAAAGACTCTAACAGAATTTCTTATTTCCAAGTAACTTGATTTCATCCAGCTCCATAATAGTCAGAGAATTTAACACTCCTTTGGCAGTATTGGATAGATCCTAATATGAAGCTAAGCAAAGAAATTTTAGATTTAAACTTAACCATTCAACATTTGGATTTAACAGACATCTACAGAACAATTCATCCTAACAAAACTGAATACACATTCTTCTCATCAGCCCACAGAACATACTCCAAAATCGATCACATCTTAGGTCACAAGTCTAAACTCAGCAAATTTAAAAGAATAGAAATTATCCCTTGCATCTTCTCAGAACATCATGGAATAAAAATTGAACTCAGTAACAACAGAAATCTGCATACTCATACAAAAACATGAAAGCTAAATACCTCATGCTAAATGATAGCTGGGTCATAGACAAGATTAAGAAGGAAATTACCAAAATTATGGAACAAAACAATAATAAAGATATGAATTATCATTAATTCTGGGATACCGGAAGGCAGTCCTAAGAGAAAAATTTATAGCACTGCAAGTCTTCCCAAGAGGTGGGAAAGAGAGGAAGTTAACAACTTAATGGGACATCTCAAGCAACTAAAAAAGGAATAACATTCCAATCCCAAACCCAGCAGAAGAAAATAAATAACCAAAATTATAGCCAAATTAAATGAAATTGAAACTAAAAGGATTATACAACAGATCAATAAGTCAAAAAGTTTGAAAAGGTCAATTGTTGCTGTAAATGGTCCAGGCGGAGTTGCAGAGATAAGACCAGCAGTCAGAATTGTGGAGAAGCAGAGGGCTACAGCTCACTTAGGCATGTAGCCCTTATTTTATTTCTTGCAAGTTTATATATTCTTAACAATACTAAGTTCTACATGTACACACACACACATTGTAATAATAAAACTAGTTGGCAGCAAAAGATACACAGGATAAGAGTACAAAGAAACCATACAGAACAACCACAAGAATTTATCCAGCCATTCGTCTGTGAAAACAGCTGTAACCTGTAACTGAGATGTGTATTAACTTATCTTGTTTTCCAGTTCCAAGGTCCCTTCCAGGACATTCCAGAGACAGACAGACTCTGCCTTCAGGGCCTGCCTCCCACATGATTAGCTTTCTAATCACTTTGGAGGGTCTTAAAGGAACATACCTTCATAGGGACTCTGAGAAAGCTTCTTTAAACATAAGTGAATGGCACTTGGAAGTTACATTGAGGTTACAGTCAATAAAATAGATAAACCTTTGGCTAACCTAACCAGGAAAAAAAAGAGTAAAATCTCTAATTTCATCCATCAGAAATGACAAAGACAAAATAACAACAGACTCCTTAGAAATTCAAAAAATCTTTAATGAATATTACAAGAAATTTTATTCTCAGAAATATGAAAATCTGAAGGAAATTGACCAATACTTGGAAGCACGTCACCTTCCAAGACTTAGCCAGAATCAAGTGGAAATGTTGAACAGGCCTATATCAAGTTTTGAAATAGCATCAACTATACAAAATCTCTCTAATAAGAAAAGCCCGGGACCAGATGGCTTCATGTCAGAATTCTACCAAACCTTTAAAGAGGAACTAGTACCTTTATTACTCAACCTTTTCCAAAACATAGAAAAAGAAGGAATACTACCCAACATGTTCTATGAAGCAAACATCACCCTGATCCCCAAACCAGGAAAAGACCCAACAAGAAAAGAAAATTATAGACCAATATCACTAGTGAATATAGATGCAAAAATATTTAACAAGATCCTAACAAACAGAATCCAGCAACACATCAAATGAATTATACATCATGACCAAGTGGGTATCATCCCAGAGTCTCAAGGCAGGTTCAAAATCTATAAATATAATTCAGCACATAAACAAATTAAAAAACAAAGACCATATGATTCTCTCAATTGATGCAGAAAAAGCTTTTGATAATATCCAGCATCCCTTCATGATTAGAACACTTAAGAAAATTGGTATAGAAGGGACATTTCTCAAACTGATAGAGGCCATCTACAGCATACCCACAACCAATATCGTATTGAATGGAGTTAAATTGAAATCATTTCCACTCAGATCAGGAACTAGGCAAGGTTGCCAATTGTCTCCACTGCTTTTAAACATTGTAATGGACGTCTTAACCATCACAATTAGGCAAGAAAAGGCGATCAAGGGTATCCATACAGGATCAGAAGAAATCAAACTTTCATTCTTTGCAGATGATATGATTGTATATCTGGAAAACACCAGGGATTATACTACAAAACTCTTAGAAGTGATCAAGGAATACAGCAGCATTTCAGGTTATAAAATCAACACTCATAAATTGGTAGCCTTTATATATACTAACAATAGTCAAGCTGAAAAAACAGTCAAGGACTCTATTTCTTTATAGTAGTCCCAAAGAAGGTGAAATATTTGGGAGTTTACCTAACAAAGGATGTGAAAGATCTCTATAAAGAGAACCATGAAACTCTAAGAAAAAAAAAATAGCTGAAGATGTTAACAAATGAAAAAACATACCATGCTCATGGTTGGGAAGAATCAACATTGTTAAAATGTCCATACTACCCAAAGCAAAATGCAATTTTAATGCAATCCCTATTAAAGCTCCACTTTCATACTTTAAAGATCTCAAAAAAAATAATACTTTATTTTATATGGAATCAGAAAAAACCTTGAATAGCCAAGACATTACTCAGAAATAAAAACAAGGCAGGAGGAATCATGCTACCAGGCCTCATACTATACTATAAATTGACAGTGATCAAAACAGCATGGTACTAGCACGAAAACAGAGAGGTAGACGTCTGGAACAGAATAGATAACCAAGGGATGAACCCAGCTACTTACTGTTATTTGATCTTTGACAAGCCAATTAAAAACATTCAGTGAGGAAAAGATTCCCTATTTAACAAATGGTACTGGGTAAACTGGCTGGTGACCTGTAGAAAACTAAAACTGGGCCCACACCTCTCATTAACTAAGGTAGACTCTCATTGGATTAAATATTTAAACTTAAGACATAAAACTATAAAAATACTAGAAGAAAGTACAGGGAAATCAGCCTGGATGAATATTTTATGAAGAGGACCCCCCAGGCAATTGAAGCAACATCAAAAATACACTACTGGGACCTGATCAAACTAAGAAGCTTCTGCACAGCCAAGAACACAGTAAGTAAAGAAGGCAGACAGCCCTCAGAATGGGAGAAGATATTTGCAGGATATGTCTCTGACAAAGGTTTAATAAGCAGAATCCACAAAGAAAAGAACAAGTGATCCCATCTCAGGCTGGGCAAGGGACTTGACGAGAAACTTCTCTGAAGAAGACAGGTGCACAGGCCTATGGACACATGAAAAATGCTCATCATCCTTAATCATTAGAGAAATGCAAATCCAAACTACTTTAAGATATCTTCTAACTCCAGTAAGATTAGCCCGCATCACAAAATCCCAAAACCAGAGATGTTGGCGTGGATGTGGAGAAAAGGAAACACTTCTGCACTGCTGGTTGGAATGCAAATTAATACATTCCTTTTGGAAAGATGTTTGGAGAACACTTAGAGATCTAAAAATAGACCTGCCATTTGATCCTACAATTTCTCTACTAGGTATATATCCAGAAGATCAAAAATTACATTACAACTAAGATGTATGTACCAGAATGTTTATTGCAGCTGAATTCATAATTGCTAAGTGATGGAAGAAGCCCAAGGGCCCATCAACCCATAAATGGATCAATAAATTATGGCATATGGACACCATGGAATATCATGCAGCCTTAAAGAAAGATGGATATTTTACCTCTTTCATGTTTACATGGATGGAGCCCAAACATATTCTTAGCAAAGTATCTCAAGAATGGAAGAAAAAGTATCCAACGTACTCAGTCTTACTATGAAACCAATTTATAGCTTTCTTATAAAAGCTATAACCCAATTATAGCCCAAGAAAAAGGGGAAAGGGAAGAGGTAGGGGAGGGGAGAGGGAAGGATGGGTGGAGGGAGAGTAATTGGTGGGACCACATATACAGTGCATCTTACAAGGGTACATGTGAATTTACTAGGTGTTGAATATAAATGTCTTAACACAATAACTAAGAAAATGCCGTGAAGGCTGTGTTAACCAGTTTGATAAAAACATTTCGATTAGTATTTAAAACCAGGACATTGTACCCCATGATTGCATTAATGTACACAGCTATGATTTAATTTAAAAAAAAGAAGGTGACCATAGTTATATTCAGCAATGAGGTATATAGTACTTTTTGTAGGATCAGTTCATGAACTTAATTGTCAGAACTTGTAACTTACAGATAAGCCTGAAAGTTGGTAATAATGGTTTCACTCCCTCTTCCAGCAAATCTCAGTATCCCTCAGAAGAAATGAAATGGCATTTCTGACCATTTTTTATGTAGCACCCATCACCAGGGGCTGTGTATTATACCCTGTTTTCCCGAAAATAAGACATCCTCCGAAAATAAGACCTACTTACAGGAAAGATAAGACATCCCCTGAAAATAAGACCTAGCGCATCTTTAGGAGCACACCTTAAAATAAGACACTGTCTTATTTTTGGGGAAACAGGGTATGAACTTCCTTTCACTCCTACACATTAGTTTTCCATAGCAGCAGTAATTTAGCTTCTGGGTCTTTCCCAAAAACTCACAGCCAAAATAAATCTAGCATAAATATTTACAGATACTATTTGATATGGAAGTGGTACTAGTGGAAAGTGATGTGGAAAAAACACTGCTGCAGAAAAGGAGCTTTACTAAACACAAAAAAGAAGCTGAATTGACAGGTAGCTATTTGCTTTGGCATTTCATGACTCTGGGTCCATCTTTCCTTTCTCATCTATTATTGAATTTTGAAAATAATAATGGATATTGACATTAAGTGTACTTCTAGCAAAGCATTTGAGAGTAAGATTTGGAAAGCAATTAAACATGCTGTGAAAGAAATTAAGTGATTTAAATTCTCTGTGACAGGACAATTCACAATTAGCATTTAGGGAGACAAAATAAAGTACAACAAAGCATGAATACCTCTTTCTATAACATAAACGCACCTTATTTTCTGAGCAAAGAAAGTGTGTGCTTTAAAATTTGTGTCTTATGGGAAAATAAGAATTCGTACTCTCTAAAAATTTAAGAAAATATACATTTGATGATGTAGAGATAGGAATTCAAAAAAGATATCATATAAGGAAAATTACAAGGCAAAAATCAAAAATCTCCATTTGAACTAATAGAGCTTGTAGAAAAATCGGTATTGACTGAATCTACAACTTAGAACAAATTTTCTTGAGTTAAGAGAAAAGGAAACAAAATATTTTGAAAGAAAAGACATGCATGGAAAAACTCAGTGCTTAAGTACACACGGAACCATTAACATGTGTACATACTAAAATATATACCCTAAATCAAAGGGGAACAATTAAACAAGTCTCAGTAGATAGAAACTTTTCCAAGTGGAAGAAAGATCTGGTTGAGATTGTTACCTGAATCTCCAGAGGGGAAGGGAGCCATCAGATTGTCCCCTAGTAAACATTTTGAATTTGAGACGAATGTGCCTGTTTCAAAGCCATTGTCTCTCGACTTCACATCCTCTCGTGTACATTTGGCTTTTGAAGTGGTGAGTGAAAGTCTGTAAAGCACTTTTCTGCTTTACCATCTTATTTCTTGTTTGGATCTGACATTACAAGGTGACAAGAAACTGAAAAACTAGACGAAGAGGAAAAGTCTTGCTCCTTTTTTTTTCAGCTCGGTGTGGAATGTCACCATCTTTCTCTCACTGCAGCACCAACAATTATTCAGTAGTATCAGATACATACATATAAATACAAGTATCTGATACTACAATATGTGTGTGTGTATATATACGTATGTGTGTGGGTATATAAATATAGTATGCATGTATATATCTATATCTATACCTATCTATCTATATCTATTTCTATATATATGTGTTGCATTTTTTTCAATGCTTGCATTGAGACCACTCAGAGCAGGTGGCACCAGCACTTTGGTACCTTCTCCTCAGACCTCCAGGTCCCAGAGCAAAGGAAACCTCTTTTTCTTAATGAAGACATCAGCTCTAGCTCAAAGAAGGCTGAGTTTCATCTGCGTGGCACCTTTTCTCCAAGATTGTAAATCTTTATAATTTCAACTTTTTTTTTTTTTTTTCAGTTTTCCAGCACCAGGGATGATAGCTATTCCCTTCAATTCATGTATTTACAATAAAATGTTTCCTCATTGAATTTTTGTTTAGCTAGTAAATTTTATGCATACTTAACAAAATGTAAGTATAATGTAACAAAAGTGTACATTAAATTATCTTTGTTTAGAAAACTAATGAATAACAAAAAATGGAAAAAAATCACTGAGAACATACATACTCCTCTTTCCTCAAAAAGAAGATAAAATATAAGAAATAATAAGCTACAAAATTTTTAAGATACAAAGTTGTGTTATTAAACTACTAAAGCCAATTTGCAAACAATATGCACTGATAGGAAAGTTCCCCCCCCTTTTTTTTGAGACAGTCTCACTTTGTCACCCTTTGTAGAGTACCATTGCGTCATAGCTCACAGCTACCTCAAACTCTTGGGCTCAAGCCATTCCTTGCCTCAGCCTCCCAAGTAGCTGGGACTAGAGGTGTCTACCACAATGCCCAACTATTTTTAGAGATGAGGTCTCCTTCTTGCTCAGGCTGGTCTCGAACCTGTGTGCTCAGACAATTCATCCACCTCAGCCTCCCAGAGTGTTAGGATTACAGGTGTGAGCCACTGCACCCAGCCAGGAAAGTCCCTTTTAGACATAAAATGTAATGCATTATATAAACAACATGTCCTTCCTGGAATGTAATAATAATATTAATAACAATAATAATAAAATGAGATACTTCCTTCTGGAAATGATATATTTTCAGGATATAGAGAGCACTGCAAAATGAAATGAAAATGAGCACAGGTAAATAGAAACAGGGAAAGACTTGAAAATATACTTCCACGGAAGATATACTCATGGCTAATATGTACATCAAAGATGTTCAAACTCATCAGCTATTAGAGAATGTGACGAAAATAAATAAGAGACTGACATTACCAGGTCAGTAGGTTGTGGTGCACTCAGAATTCAGATAAACTGTCAGTGTGTGGGTAAATGAGGAAAACCACTTTCAAAAATGTTTGAGCAGGATCTACTAACATTGAACAGAAGAACGCCATAATATAATGCCTCGTAATGTCAGTTCTAGAGCCACATCCAGCTAAAATGCATACTTATGTTCACCAAAAGACATAAACAAGGATGTTCAGAGCAGTATTACCTTCATAGTCAAGAAGAGAAAAATATTGAAATGTCCAACTACATTCAGTAGTTAAGGATAGGAGAATGAATAAATAAAATCTTGTCACATTAGTAGAGAAAAATAAGCCACAAAGTCAATTATCAACATTACTGTTATCTTTGTAAAATTATGAATTTTAAGACATAATAAATAGAAATAAGTCAAGCAGAAATTAATGAAAAGGAAATAAGAAAAATAAGCATAGCTTCTCTATATGCTAATTTCATAAAAATAAAAACAAACTCATATAATGACACTGACAAAAGCTAACAAGATGAAGTTAGTAATAAAGCCAACCTGGAAAATAACAAGTTAGGAGGATAATAACAACATAAAAGGAAGATATAACAATACTAAATAAATTATTAGGAGTAGTCATAAAATCAGAAGCAGTTTTAAAATCTTAGTAAAACAGAAATTTGCGAGGGACTAAGTATAATAACATACATAAACGTTCCACTCTCATTTTTATATACTTTTTATGTTTATAGACAATTATAACAGATAAATTGTAGAAAGATTTTCCATTTATATACAGTATTATGATGTTATGCTATCATAATGGAAAATGTTATGAAATACTTTATTATAGATCAAAATAGGCACAATATTATGGCTAGAATATGGAATGGAACACAATATTAAAGGAGTAGTGCAACGTAAGGAGGTTTTGTTTAGATGTATATCATGATGTAAAGTTAGAGTATTTATGTATAACCAAATAAATAGATCAACTGCAAAATCATACACCATATTTTCACAAGGAATTTAATAAGATATAAGATAAATGCTCTTTTTTCACAAATAAAATCTTTACTAAGGAAACTACAGACAATTGGATACTGCCTTTAGCATTATACAATACCTGTATCTCCAGCAACAGCTAACACTGAGTATCAAGCATTGTAAATAGACAGACAAGGACACCTGATCTTACTACTATTTAAGTAATTATTCTTTAACTAAAACAACAACATAATAGAGAGGAAATAAAGGTAAATACTAAGGCAGAGACAATGTTTCATTACCAGTTTGCTCTGTTTCTAGGAAATATTATTATATAATAAATTAAAAAACAAATAGAACATATACATTTAGTACAATGGCTAAAAAACACATAGAACACATAAATTTAGTAAAATGGCTATATATATGATCCTAAGATTATAATTTAAGCCTAAAGTAAATTTGAAAGAAGCCTGAAAAAGCATTAGCCTTAAGGAACCATAAACAAAGACATGGATTTTTATAAATACATAAACATGAAATTTGTGTTTCAAAAATATATACAACTAGGAGAAAGTTGGCATTAGCAACTTGGCAGAGAAGGACTTTCCAGTGGTTGTTACCCCCAGCAGAAGCTTCAGTTTGAATAACTATCCACGCATAAAAATATCTTCCCAAGATCTAAGGAAACCAGGTGACAGATACAGCACCTGAGTCTAGCACAGAAATCAGAAGACGGTAGGGAAGACTGATTTACAATATCTACGTCACACTGCCTCCAATTCCAGGCAGCACAGTATGAGGACAGATTTCCTTTGCGTGGGGAAGGAGAGGGAAGTGAGCATCCTGGACTTTAAGATCCCAACACAGTAACTACTCCAATAAAACTCAGCACCATACAGAGCCCCTCTGCCCCAGACTCAAGGCCAGTACCACAGACTGTACTTAGGAAATGCCTCTGTCTAAGTCTGCCACTCTGCCAAGCCAACCTCATTGGCCCCAGACTTTGAACAGGTCCCTGGTTCTAACCAGTCTCAGCAGCCCTGTGATTTGAGTCTTGACAGACTCAGTTTCCAAACCCACCATAGGGCCAGGTGAGCGCCAGCAACTAACTCCAAACTGTCCCCAGTACCAGGCTGGCCTCCACAATTCCAAGCTGGAATCCTTGGATAAAGGGTTCATACCTACTCTCCCAGACCCAGCATCCTGGTTGAGCCCTGCAGAACTAATCAACAAATTCCAGTGGATCCAGGACAGTGGATTCTGGGCAACATCTGGAGACAGTTTTGCTTGTCATGTTGAGGAGGATGTGTGAGAGGTGCAGCTGTCATGTAGTGGGTGAGAATCCCAGGATATTACTGAACACTCTACAATGCACAGGACAGCATGCTCCCCCTAATAAACATTTATCTGACCCTAAATATCATCAGATCTAGAGAGACAGGAATGGAGAAGCTTCAAAAGTGGACAGACATATAGTTATGCCAAAAAAAAAAAAAAATCTAAAAAGCACCCAAGACATATTAGTAGTCTTTTCTTTTGAAGGTTACTCAATTATTTTATCAGAAAGAATATAAATATTATCAGGAAATATATTTGATACTTTTTTGATTGGAAATCAATGTGAAGAAAATTTTGTTTCTGTGTTCTATGGAGATAATACTAGCCTTTGCCAATTATTGTGAAGACTGAATTTCAAAAGGCTTTTATAAAACCATCATATTAAAAGTTATTTTAAAAGAGCACATTCACACAACAAGAAAAAAAGAAATATCTACTTACTTGCCATTCAATGCTGCTACACCAACTGTGCTCCGAGCAATGGACATACTGGCTACAAATGTCCACTGCTGGCTCTGTGGATCCCACCTCTCCACTGTGTTCAGATAGCTCCAGCCATCATGCCCTCCCACAGCATAAATAGGGCCTTCAAGTACTGTCACACCTACAGCATGGGAGAAATGAATATCAGACTTATAACTAAGAATATTCTATTTACTCTTAAAAATCTTAAAGAGTAGATTTTAAGGTACATGTTCTTACCACAATAAAATTCAAACTTAAATTTTAAAACTTGAATGGATTCATAAAGTCAAATTAATGTACAAAATTATGAATTCGTTTCATTCAACCTAGCCTCCAGTTAAGAAATAACTGCAATGAAGTAGAAACTATCTACTGTTTATTGAATCATTCCATTAAAGTGAATTCAAAATTGAGATCCAAAAGGAAATATGATGGCCTATATTCTTTACACAGTAAAACAAATGTTCTTATTTATGATCCTATGAAGTAGCAAATACTAAACATTAAAGGTGATACATGTCTTGTGCTTCTACTGTTAAAGAATATTTCTCTATTACAGTTTAAATTACTTTGTTACTAAGCCATGTTACCTTAGCAATGCAATATTACCAACTTGAATTTTGGAATAGTATTTTCTATGTTTTGAATACCTAGAATTTTATAGTATCATCCATATTATTAGCTAAAATTGCTAAACATAATACACAATAAAATTAATAGTGAGTCATCAATAGACAGACTTACATTGAAATTAAGTGCATATATTGAAGATTTTTCAGACTTTTCCTTTTCTTTTCTTTCCTTTCCTTTTTTTTTTTTTTTTGTTTTTGCAGTTTTGGTCAGGGTTGGGTTTGAACCCACCACCTCCGGCATATGGGGCCAGGGCCCTATTCCTTTGAGCCACAGGCACCGCCTTTTTTTTTTTTTTTTTTTTTTTTGTGAGACAGAGGCTCACTATGTTGCCCTCAGTAGAGTGCTGTAGTGTCACAGCTCACAGAAATGTCAAAATCCTGGGCTTAAGTGATTCTCTTGCCTCAGCCTCCCAAGTAGCTGGGACTATAGGTGCCTGCCACAATACCTGCTGCTTCGTTTTATTTTATTTTATTGTAGTTGTCATTATTGTTTGGCAGGCCTGGGCTGGGTTCCAACCCAACAACTCGGGTGTATGTGGCTGGCGCCCTAGCTACTGAGGTATAGGCATCAAGCCTCAGATTTAGCTTTTCAAATTCAGGATATATTGTTTTCTCTCTGATACCTTCAAGAATTTGATTTCTGCATTTTATTCAACTTTTTAGCATTTTTGTTAAAACGTTTACTCAGATACCAGACACTCCTTCAAGGCCAAAAGTTAAAATTGTATGAATTAACTTTTAACTTTAGTTTTAATGTAAACATTTCATAATATAATAAAGTGTCATTAATGTTTCATTTTTCTGTTTGTCTATGTGTAAGCTTGTATTCTAATGTTACCATTTACATAGGCAGATTCCTATTTCTCTCTGTATTGCGACTTCCTTTCCCCTGAAGTGGGAGATAAGGTAATGATCTCATGGTGTTATGGTGAAGATTATATGAATTATATGAATGAATGCATGTGAAGCATTTAAGATGGAATTTGATATATTGCTGTCACTCAATTTTTGTAAGCCATTGTAATTGCTATTGTTACCTTATAAGTATACTCAAGTCTCATGGAGGATATCAAAAGAAAATTCATAAAGAAGAACAAGTAAAAGTCATATAAGAATATAAAAAAGCTCAATATAACTACCAATTAGAATTACTAGGATAATCAAATAAAATGTTTTTGGGAGAAAGGTATAGATAAAAAAAAGTTTGAATTATGGCAATATCAAATGTTGCTGAGAATATTGGGAACTGAGAATTCTTACACATTTCTAATGAAATTGTAATTTAGGAACACAACTTTGGAAATACATTTAACAATGCTTATTGTAAATCTTGTAAATAACTTCTAAAAATTTGATATTTTATAATTAATTATATAAATATGATAGGAGCAAAATATAGTAATTGAGGTACACAGCTAATAAATATTTCCTATAAGTCAAAATACATTTGGATAAGCCATTAATCTTTCAACATAAATGACTATTATGTTCTTCTAAAGAAAATTAATCTTTCAACCTATGTATCTGTTATGTTATTCTGAACAAATTAGAAAGTATGTCATATCTTTACTGGAGATAGAATAGAGCTTACATTCTAATTGAGAACATAGGCAAAAAACATAAAAATACTGAAAGATTTACATATGCTATTCTTTAATCGGGCAAGGTAATGCCAGTGATACTGCTGGGCCTGCAGGCAGGGCGCAGGGAACAAGAGTGCTGCAGTTAACAATGCTGACTTTTGAGGGTAAGTGCCTGGGCTCAAATCCTAATCCATGGCTACCAGCTGTGAGACATTGGAAAAACATATTTAAATTTCTTCGGTCTCAATATCCTCATCTTCAAAGAGAACATATCCATAACTCATACATAACTTCGTTTGTGTGAAGATTAAATATAAAATATATATAACAGTGTTTAGCAAATAATATACTTTTAATAAATATTTAGTTTTTTGTTTATATAAATCAAAGGGTCAGTATGGTCTTTCTTGGGAGCTGTCCTTAAAGCTAAGACATTGGACTCAAGATGGCGCGGAGAGGGAGAGCGCGGAGAAGCCGCCGCCCCTTTGCTGCTGCGGGAGATGGAAGGGAACAAAAAGGCCAGAAGCACTACAGTGATTTTGAGAACGAGGAAGATAATAGCTACAACCGGAGTGGTTTGAATCTAGCCAATGACACTGGAGTCAAAAAGAAGAGAAAGAAAAAAAAAAAAGGCAGCGAGACAGATTCAGCCCAAGATCAGCCTGCGGAGATGAACTCCTTGCCAGCAGAGAGGATCCAGGAAATACAGAAGGCCATGGAGCTGTCCTCAGTGACCTGCCAAAACCATGGAGCAGGCTAGCAAACGAAGCTACCAGTTCTGGGATACGCAGCCTGTCCCCAGACTAGGCCAAGTGGTGAGCACCCGTGGTCCTGTGGAGGCTGACAGGGAGAACATCCGGCAGGAGCCCTGTCCTCTACCCCAGGACTCCACCTGGGATGCCTTGGACCTGGGAGGCCGTGGTGTGCTGAAAGAACTGTACACCCCCCGAATGAGAACTACGTGGAAGATGATCGACAACATGTTCCCATTTGATTATTACTCAGAATTTCTTTTGTGGGCTCTCTGGCCACCCGGCTGGCTGCCGCAGTGGCACTGTGGGATTCGAGGGGTCTCAAGTCAGAAACTGGTTGGGTTTATTAGCGCCATACCAGCGAAAATCCGTGTCTATGACACAGAGAACAAGATGGTAGAAATTAACTTCTGATGTGTACGTAAGAAGCTGCGGTCCGAGAGGGTGGCTCCAGTCCTGATCCCAGAGATAACCAGGCGGGTTCACCTGCAGGGCATTTTCCCAGCTGTTTACACTGCCCGTGTGATACTACCAAAGCCTGTGGGCACCTGCAGGCACTGCCATCGGTCCCTAAACCCACGGAAGCTGATCACAGTGAAGTTTTCCCATCTGAGCAGAAATATGACCATGCAGCGTACCATAAGCTCTACTGACTGCCAGAGACTCCCAAGACAGCTGGACTACGACCAATGGAAAAAAAGGACATTCCAGTAGTGCACCAGCCCCTCACCAGGTACTTGAAGCATTTTCACCTCACGCCAGTCATGAACCGGGAGGAGGTGGAGCACTGGTTCTACCCCCAGGAGAATGTCTTTGACACTGGTGGTGGAGAATGCAAATGGAGAGGTGACGGATTTCCTGAGCTTTTATATGCTTCCCTCCACCATCATGAACCATCCAGCCCACAAGAGTCTAAAAGCTGCTTATTCTTTCTACAACGTGCACACCCAGACTCCTCTTCTAGACCTCATGAGTGACTCCCTTGTCCTCACCAAAGTGAAAGGGTTTGACGTGTTTAATGCACTGGATCTCATGGAGAACAAAACTTTCTCGGAGAAGCTCAAGTTCAGCATAGGGGACTGCAACCTGCAATATTACCTTTACAGTTGGAAGTGCCCCAGCTGGGGGCAGAGAAGGTTGGGCTGGTGCTACAATAACCAGTCACCAGTGAGATTCTGGATAAAGCCACTGAGAATTCCAACCAGGAAATGGAACCCCACAAACTGGTCCGATTTTCACAAATGTGAGAATCCCTGGCAAAAGGAACAGAGCTGAATTGGCTTTAGGAAACCGCCAGTGAACTTGACAATTGTATTGCAATGGC
The DNA here is from genome assembly GCF_027406575.1 of Nycticebus coucang. Classification (NCBI taxonomy): domain Eukaryota; kingdom Metazoa; phylum Chordata; class Mammalia; order Primates; family Lorisidae; genus Nycticebus; species Nycticebus coucang. The sequence continues at coordinate 41,069,241 of NC_069794.1, read as the reverse complement.
GTGGGCTGTGTGATGTCACCTTTGGCGGTGTCTCTGGTCTCCCTGTTTTCCAGTTAATCACATCTTCATGCACCTGTCTTCAAGGGAATGTAACTGCTGAAAACTAGTTCGTGATTGGCATATTATGGAGTTAACGGGTGAATAATAAAAGTATATATATATATATATATATAATATATATAAAAAATAAAGCTAAGACATTGCAAGCAGAATGACGGAGAAAGTGAAGGATATGTCATTACCTCAAAATTTAAATTCTTTTCCCAAACATTTCTATTTATAATTAAATTAAACACTGAGCAAGTAATAATATTCGCAAAATTGTTGTTTATTTTAATATCCATGCTTTGAAAGTACCCAAGTTTTTCTTGAAAAAGTTCATACTTTATGCTTCTACATTATAGAAAAATGCAGTCTTGTAGATTGCCACAGAATTTCCAAACTCTAGCTACCTCATAATGTGCTTTTCACATCTCTTGCAGTTGTGATTTCTTCACGGAAGGATCTCATTAAGTACAGTGAATAATTGGACCAGAATAATTTAAAATCAGAATTATACATTCAATTACTTCCTTACGTTTACTAAAAATATCTTTCCAGATGCAGCAAGGTTAACAGTATAAAAATGTCTTTCTATATTTTGTTCAGTATCAATATTAACTCTGCATTCAAAAAATAATAATTTAATTGAAATAAGAGAAACATCTAATGTCATTTTAATAAGCCTCAAGCATAGTAATTCTGCAAATACTCCAGATAATTTTAAAAAATATCTTTTAGATGTTTTATGTTGCCAAAAATGTACATTTCCTAATACATATAATTACTTATACTTTTTAAACTACAGCTTCTCACATATATTTCCCAAGACAATTCTTCAGCAAAATATTTACCAGAATTTTTCTGTACAGTTTTTATTAATGATAGCTTAGTGAAATAAGCAAACCACCTATAATATTCAGGTAAAATGTAAAATTTAAAATTGAGCACTTTATAGAAGAGTTACAGAGCACAATATCAGCAACTTGAGATGTTGAGATTCCATGCTCATTTTTCTTTTTCTTTTCCTTTTACGAAGTCATATACACATAGATCATGAATACATTTATGCATTTGTAGGGTGCAATATGTTGATTTTTTTTTACAGTTTGGAGTACTTACATCAAACTAATTAATATAGCTTTCACCTCATTTACTTGATTATTGTGTTAAAACATTTATGTTCTATACTTGATAGATTTGACTTGTACCCTTGTAATATGTTCCATAGGTGTGGTCTCACTGTTTACCCTCCCTCTATCAAATGACACAGAAATAGTTGAAAATGAATATTCTTTAAAGTTCTCCATTAGGAGGTGCTCTTTAAGAAATGAAAAGATGATTAGTAAAATTAATGAGATTCAATAGAATTTTCAAGACAAAATTTTCCCAGAGTTGTAGTATTTATTCACAAAGATATATGATTACACATAGATGTTATTCAGGAATATAAATATATGTTGAATCTAGAATATATAAAATTCAGATATATTTTTCCTCATATTTTACACTACAACAAGAGTCCAGAGTATATATCTTTTCCGATATTTAGCAGTTTAGAAGTTTAGGACATTTTTTTTGTGGCAAATGAATGAATTCACAAAATTTTGTGTGATATGAAAACTTCTGTTCTTATTTTTCTTCCAAATGTTAATATCTTGCATTTCTCCCTGGATTGTAAACTGTTTAAAAACAGGGCCTATGTTTTATACTGTGTACTTCCCCAAGCATCTAATACACCATTGCCAGGGTATCTCTGTACACCCAGTTCATTCCTTCTATTGCCACTAGAAATAATATGCTAACAGAGGCCACGAGGCACCTTTCTGCTCATATGGGTGTCTGTAGTTCCTCTGTAGTTGCATAATGGCTCTTTATAACCAGATCTTATTCTATCTTTCCTGTTTTATTTTCATTACATTTCTATACCCTTTACCATTTGATGTATTTGGCTTTTGCCCACATGTTCCCTATACTTTAATATTTTGTACTTCAGCTCATCCAATGAAATTATAGTGTTCCTTTCAGATATAATTCAAATGGCAAGTTATCTGTAAGGTTTTCTTTCCTTTTTATGAGATTTTATTCTTCTTGCATCCATGATCCTCAATAATTTACTTATTTGAGTCTTTATGGTGAGATATTATAGGAACATTGAATAGCTTGTAAACATTTGGTATTCAGATTACTTTATGAAAAGACATACAAGATTTTACTTTATGTTTAATACAAAATATTGTCATCTATTTTAAATATGATAGATGCCAATTACTGCAGATATTATTTGAATGTACTTTTAATACCTCTCTATATTTGTATTCATTTTGAAAGTAATTTAAAAGTATAGCATGCAGAAAAAGTTAATCCTATAATACATTTTATAAAATTCATTCAATAAGATTATCTTGCCTCACTCAGATGGACAGCCCATTGATTATATATTATTATAATTCAATAATTGCTAAATTGGATGCAATTGGGGAAATGACTCTGCCTTTTTACTATATGAAATGAAGCAGGTTGGTCATAAGTTTTTGGAAGATCATAGGTTTTGAAGACTAATTTTTTTGCATTAAGCTTAATCACTTATGAGCTATGTGATTTCGTGAGAATTCCTTAATTTCTCTGATTCTCACTTTGTCAATCTTTAAACTAGGATTAAGAGCTCCTCTCCTAGGAGATACTAGAAGAGAGTGCATGGAAAACACTTGAAGAAATTTCCCTGGGAGAATATTTTATGAGGAAGATCCCCCCCACCCCCCCAGCCCCGGGCAATTGAAGCAACACCAAAAATACATTACTGGAATCTGATCAAACTAAAAACCTTTTGCACAGCCAATAGCACAGTAAGTAAAGCAAACAGACAACCTTCGGAATGGGAGAAGATTTTTGCAGGTTATGCTTCCAACAAAGATCTGATGACTAGACTCTACAGAGAACTCAAATAAGAAAAGAAAAAATACTCCATTTCTATGTGGGCAAGAAACTTGAACGGAAACTTCTCTGATGAAGAGAGGCTCATGGCCTACAAACACATGAAAAAATGCTCATCATCCTTAATCATCAGAGAAATACAAATCAAAACCACTTTGAAATATCATCTAACTCCAGTAAGATTAGCCCACATCATAAAATCCCCAAACAACAGATGTTGGCGTGGATGCGGAGAGAAGGGAAACACTTCTACACTGCTGGTGGGAATGCAAGCTAATGCGACCCTTTTGGAAAGAAGTTTGGAGAATACTGAAGGAACTAAAAGTAGACCTACCGTTCAATCCTGCAATTCCTCTACTAGGTATACACCCAGATGATCAAAAATTATTTCACAACAAAGACATTTGTACCAGAATGTTTATTGCAGCTCAATTAATAATTGTCAAGACATGGAAACAGCCCAATTGACCCAATCAACCCATGAATGGATTAACAAATTGTGGGATATGTATACCATGGAATACTATGCAGCCATAAAAAGGATGGAGACTTCACATCTTTTATGTTTACCTGGATGGAGCTGGAACATACTTTTCTTAGTAAAGTATCTCAAGAATGGAAAACAAAAGTATCCAATGTACTCAATACTACTATGAAATCAATATACTAACACCTACACATTCATATGAATGGCAAAACATAGCTATAGCCATAGCTATAGGAGGAGGGAGGGTATTTGGGGGGACCTCACCTAATGTGCATGATGCAGTGGTACATTTCAAAACTATTAAGAAATGAGTATAATTGTGATGGATGTGTTACTTAGTTCAATGTAAGCATCTTTACATTGTATATCAAAACAGTACACTGAACACCATAAATGCATCAATGTACAAAGTTATGATTTAATAAAAAATAATAACTGACATTATGTTATTAAACCTCATTATGTATATTACAAATATTTCAGAGCAAAATTCTTTATTTTTTTTCTGCTTATTAGATGTTGAGGCCTACTGTCAAATTGCTCATAGGGAGGATCAATTTCAAGGGATATTGTAGGGACATGTATAATATGAAACTATTTAAAAAATAAAATGTGCCACCAATATCAGTCTGGATGTATTTATGTCTAAATTATGCATTATTTAAAGGTTAATTTCACAGTGTCCAAGGCAATTAAATGCAGTTGTTTTGGCAACATGTTCAATTGAACACAGCTCCCTTTTTCTTTACTTCCAACTGTAATTAAGTTCTTTATTTCTCCAAATTAAACAGGTAATGGAATTTTAAGGCAACTGGGTTAAAATGAGGCTGTAAGATTAGGCTCTCCCTGGAGAATTTCAGTTTATGATCTGAATAAGTTTCTGGGAGACACATTAGAGGTTGGAGATAAGAATGAGAAAAAAAATTTTTAAATTGGCATCATAGATGTTGACAACCAAAGAGAGGTTTCACATGTGCTTCAAGTCATTTGCCTTTCCTTGGCTCTGGCTTCCCAAGAAACCAAAAGTCTATGCCAGACAGACTTTCAGTACAGGGAATTTACAGAACCAGACCCTCTGTCTGTCTAAGTCTTAACAGGGGCTAACGGTGTCAATGTTACTTCATAACAGACCCGCTGGGGTTTAGGTCCTTCTGTCAGAATTACATCAATCAGGATACTCCAATTAACTTAACCTGAGACTGTCTCAAAAAAAGAAAACACAAACCCTCGTTCTTGAGGAATAAGACCTGTGGACACCATTTACCTCTCCTATGGAATGTTAAGGCAATTTTCCTAGCAATTTAGTAAGGTGTAACCAATCAAATGGCTGTAATGCATTTACTGACCTTATATGAAAAAAGTTTACAACCCTGTTAAGTTTCTGCGTCTATCTAAAGTGACACTATAACTTTTCTTCTTTGGAATAATGAACCCATTTTTCTGGGGGGAGAATCTGTGTTTTTTTGGATGGTCATCCTCAAGCTTCACATTCAGATAAACTCTATAGTTAACCATGTGTCCTGAATCTCATTATTGAGATTGACAGAGGAATCATTAGTATGAATCATGGGTGTGATTCATCAGGCACTTCAATAGAAGCCAAGAATAGAGACGGGATTATGCCAGCAAAAACACTGCCAGTTTGCACTACAGGAGACAAAAAGAATGAAGCAAAGTCAAACAAAATAAAAGGTGGCTAGACTTTTTAGTCTCTACAGAACCAAACCCCGGAGCTATTCAGTACCTAAAATGCACTATTCTTGAAAAAATGGGGGGAAAGGCCCTGAAAGTGATTCAAGGAGTCACGTGGTTTCAGCAGGCCACAAGGCCTTGACTAATGCCTTGAGGGACAGGATCATCATTCAGAATCTTGGAGTCAAGGAACCCTAGAACTTTGAGGGTGCACCCTATAGTCAGAGCCATAGGGGACGATCCCTGACCCAGTGGATGTGGAAAGGAGAGATCAAACCAAAGAGGATTATTCTTGAGCCCCAGTATGCAGTGAAATTGCCTTGCGGAATTTTAGACTTGTATAGAACCCAATACTTCTTTCGTACTTGTTCCTTTCAGAATGGGGACATCCATCCTACGCATGCCACACCCCTACATTTTAGAAGCACTTAACCTCCCTGGTTCAGCAGATTTACAGCTAGAGAGGATTTTTGCCTCAAGTCGAATCACACCTCTAGTCTCACCCAGAACTCATTTGTTCATATGCAGATGAAATTTTGCATTTAGGTCTTTGGAGTTCATAATGTTATGAGTTAAGACTTTTGGGGTTTCTGAGATGCAATAAATGTTATTTGCATGTGAAAAAGACATAACGTTTGAGGGAGTAGAGGTAGGATGTTATAGACCAAATTATGTCTTCCCCAAATTGACATGTTGACACCCTAACTCTCAATGTAATTGTGATGTTTTTATTTATGGTTCCTGGCTTATAACTCCCATAGCCCTTCTTATGATAAATTAGAGTCTCTCACCCTCAGATCTACTCTTTGCCTCTTTCCACCTGCAAAAGGTAGGACTCTAATATGATTGTAGGTCCTAAGACCTTCATTCTACAGATGATCCTGCCTTATACTCTGAAGAAAGGTTGCACAGAGAGGCAAGAGTGAATCTGAACATACCAGCCTTACTGGACTTATGTTATATCCTATTTGTTCATTTACATTTTTACTTAATTGTCAATAATGTCTGTATAATTCAGACTCTAAAAATCTCCCAAAGGACAGGATTTGAAAAGCTTCCAGATAGCTAAACACAAACGTTCCTGGAGGGTGACACATTCAAGGAGACATGGAAGCTCTGTGCCCCATGCTCCACGTCTTACCCCACACATCAGTTCATCTTTGTACCCTTTGTCATTCCCTTCATATTATGATCATATGGTCAAAATAAGTAAATGTTTCCCTGTGTTCTGTGAGCCACCCAAAGTGGGGGTTGTGGGAAACCCAGTTTGAAGCCTGTCAGTTAGAAGGTTCAGATTCGTGGCTGGTGTCTGAAGCGGTGGGCAGTTTGGGGACTAATCCCACACCCTGTGGGATCTGATGCTATCTCACAGTAGATGGTGTCACCATTAAATTGGAAGACAGCTGTTGTATACTGCTTGGTGCGTGGGAAACCACCCCACATCTGGTCACAGAAATCTGTCATTGGTGGTTGTGGTGTGACAGCAGAGGAAAAACATGGTTTGAGGGCGGCACCTGTGGCTCAAAGGAGTAGGGTGCTGGCCCCACATGCCGGAGGTGGCGGGTTCAAACCCAGCCCCGGCCAAAAACTGCAAAAGAATAAAAATAAAAAAAATTAAAAAAACGCAGTTTGGTTTGAGTTTTTCTAAACAGTAATGTTATTTAGAGATGGGACTTTGGGGAAATAATTAGAATTAGATGAGATAATTCAACTTAAATGAGGTTAGGCCCTCATGATTGAATTAGTGACTTTAAATCAGCCATGTAAGGACACAACTAGCAGGTGGCTAGCGGCAAGCGAAGAAGAAGGCCTTCACGAGGGCCACGCTGACATCCTGTTTTTGGATTTCTAGTCTCTAAAACTATGAGTAATAAGTTTCCGTCGTTTAAGCCACATGGTCTATGGTATTTTTTTATGATAGCCCAAAAGGACAAAGACAATCTCGTAAGAATTTAATTATCCTGCAGCTACACAGTGTAATTGTATGCAATACTGAAAGAAAGAGGTACTTCTCTGTGCACTGATATTTGAGCGTATGAACTGAGGAAAGAAAAACTGCAGATCATATGTAACTTGATAGCCCTTATGAAACAGAAAAATTAATATATATATGCATATATACACACAAAAGAAATATGAGGTCACAAAACAAATCCTTCCTCTAATCTACTAGGACTTTTGCAATTTCACTTCAGCTGTCCCACCAACTAAATCTACGTTGTTTTTTATGCTTGGGTCTTTACTGTTTTTCTTCACATTGGATCTTGGGTTTATTCCAGCAGATTTTCTTTACTTCAGATACTTTCTTCAACAGGAACATAAACCACTTACATAAATAGACCTATATCTTTGGTAGGAATCAGCTTTGACCAGCAGAGGCAGTCGTCGTTAATAATATTGTCACACCCTTACCCAAAGACACTCACTGTAATGTTGGATTACTCTGCAGTACCTATTGGTAGTTTATGTAGCCATTCCTACATGGAAAGGGATGAAACTGACACAAAATGTTGGAGGATAAAATAGAATGAATTTGAAGATTTCTATAGCAGTTAGTGAAAGAATTCTTAACCTTTTCTTCACATATACAGTTGTAACTATAATGCCATATAAAATATTAACATTTAACCATAAATTCACATAAAAGTTTCAAGGAAATAGTCAAAGTTTAATTCTATAAAAGTAATTTTTATGTTAGACATTATGATTGAAATGAGTACACAGACTTCCCAATCAACATTTTATATAATTATGTCTTTATATTATTTATAGTCACCATTATCAAAAAACTTTGTTCTCAGCAGCAATTTGCAGAAGCTACTTTTTCATTATTAATCAGAATTCTGACAATTAATTTCTTTAAATCAAGCCCTATGAATCTAAATGTGTCTTTCCCTTTCAGAAGCATATTCAATATTGAATTTTCTTATTTATGTGGGTTTTTTAAATTTCAAATTAATGTGACAGTAAAAGTTTTTAGGTTACATAGTTTTCAACTCTAGGGTAAAGTTCAAAATGTAGTTGAGCCCTTTACCCAAGGGCTATGCTGAACATCCTCACGTTGTGTACATTAGGTGAGATCCTGCCTCCCTGCTCCCACCTCTCCCCTCCTCCTTGCTAGACTATATTTGTGTTTTATTTTTTGTGTGGGTGTGTAATTGTTTATATGTTGGTTTCATATTAGTATTGAGTACATTGATGTTTTTTTCCATTCATGAGATACTTTACCAAGAAGAATATGTTCCAACTCCGTCCATGTACACATAAAAGGTAGGAAGTCTCCATCCCCTTTTATGGCTGAATAGTACTCCATAGTACACATATGCCACGTTTGTTAATCTATTCATGGATTGATGGGCATTTGGACTGCTTCCACAACTTGGCTGTTCTGAATTGAGCTGCAGTAAACTATCCAGTGCAAATGTCTTTGTGGTACAATTATTTTTTTTCTTCTGAATAGATACCTAGTAATGGGATTGTGGGATCAAACAGAATAGAGATACAGATCTATGGAACAGAATAGAGAATCTAGAGATGAACCCACTCACATATTGCCATTTGATCTTTGATAAACCAAACAAAAGCATGCACTGGGGCAAATAATTCCTATTTAATTAATGATGCTGGGAGAACCTTTCACCAATGACAAAAATAGACTCTCACTGGATAAAATATTTAAATTTTTAAATTAAATTTAAAATTTAATTAAATTAAATTAATTTAATTTAAATTTAAAAAAATGTAAATAAAAATGCTAGAAGGGAGTGTGGAGGAAAACACTTGACAATATTGACCTTGGAAAAGATTTTATGAAGAAGACCGTCCTGGTAATTATAGCAAAACCAAATATAAATAAACAGGATTTGATCAAGCTAACAAAACTTCTGTACAATGAAGGGTACCACAACTATAGCAAACAGCCTTTGGGATGGGAGAAGATTATGACAAAGAGCTGATAACTAGAATCTACAGAGAACTCAAATTAATCAACAAGAAAAGAGCAAACATTCTCATTTATAAGTGGGCAAGGGACTGGCACAGAAAGTTTTCTGAAGATGATAGATGAATGGCCAAAAAACACATGAAAAGATGCTCATCATTTCTAATCATCAGAGAAATGCAAATCAAAACCACTCTGAGGTATCACCTAACTCCAGTGAGATTAGCCCACATCACAGAGTCCTGTATCTGCAGATCCTGGCATGGATATTGAGAGAAGGGAACACTTTTACACTGATGGTCGGATTGCAAAATACTATTAATGTGTTTTTTAACAATACCCAGCACCAAATGATGGCAGTGATGGGCAAAGATAGCAACTACACAAAGTGAAGAATAAGCTTTTTATGTCAAAAGAAAAATAGTAATTTAATAATAATAAATGTCACCTAAAGAAAACAACATTTCAATTAGCAGAGATGATTTAACAAGAATGTTTGGTTGGAAAGACTTCCTGAGTTAGCTCTGTAATTGCTGACACATAAATCTTTGCATACCCAAATAATTATCATGGAATTCAAAGGTTTTAGTAAAGAAAAATGTGAAATGTAAGAGAAAAAATAGAAAACTAATTATTCAACATCCTAAATTACCATGGTAAATAATTAAGAATTGCATTCTCAGGGATGATTCAGCAAGAGTGTTATCTGAGGATACATAGGAGGCTACTATGGTGCTCTCCAGAATTTGTGTTGTATATGAAATCCTACTGGCAAAAAGAGTTATAACTAAATACATTAAATAACTGAGAACCATGCTAATAATTTAACAAAAAGCACTTGTAAATAATTAATAAGCTGATTTTATTGCTATAGTAGCTAGGAATCTGTAGCATATAGTTAACAATAAATTATATTATACTTTAAAATATCTAAAAGGGTAGAATTTAAATGTTCCTAACACAAAAAAATGATAAATGCTTGATATGTTGGACACCCCAATTAGCCAGATTTGATCATTGCATATTGTGTGCCTATCAGTAGCACATACATATATGCAAATATTATGTACCTGTACTATTTAAAAAGAAGAGGGGAAAAAAGGGAAAAAAATGTCATTAACCCCTCTCCAATATCATCAACTTCTTGTAATTAAAAAATAAAAAAAATTCCCTCTAGTTATATAAGAATTAAGAAAGCTGCTTAATATCACAAAACTTCTATGATTGGGTTTTACTCTTAAGTAAATAACTTCTTAATTGATTTTTACTCACAGTAGTATGCCCTTATCTCAACTATAAATGAATAATGTTCTAAACTCATATAATTTTTTCCAAAAAAAAATGGCACAATGAAAAACAAAACAGTATTTTATGACTGCTTATAAAGAAGTATACATAAGTTTCAAGAAAGAAAATATTCAAGTGAGGCTAAGTCTTCAGGAGAAACTCTTACAGACACTAGGTCAAGGAGTGGTGATCATGGCTCACCTGGTGGCTTTCTGGAAAAGCCTTATATCCCCAGCCAGACTTAGGAAATATGAATTCAAATTTTAAAAATACCCCAGGTAATATTATGCACATGTTAAAGTTAAGAGGTACCAGTGGTCGGGGGCCCCTGTGGCTCAAGGAGTAGGGCACCAGTCCCATATGCCGGAGGTGGCGGGTTCAAACCTAACCCCAGCCAAAAAAAAAAAAAAAAAAAAAGAGGTACCAGTGGTCTCCAAAGCAGAGAACTATACCCTAGAGGGTACATTAGGTAATCATTCAAGATATACAAATAAAATACTAGAAATTATATTTTCTTATAACTTCGTGTATATCTTTGCATCCTTTACAGTAATTATAGTCTTACTTCATTAATACATTTATGTAATCTATGAAAAATCATATTAAACTAAATGCTCAAGACTGGTATATCAATAGGCATACCTATAAAACAAGTTTACTTCTGAGACAATTCCTTGCTTTGCTATAATGCTGGTACATACTAATTTTAGGTAGGATAATTCTTAGATTCAAAATGAAATTGTTTCATAATTAGAGTCAATTCATATCTAGGAATTTGATGTGATACTTTTGATTCCTACACTGTCCATGTAGCAGAAACTGTTAATTGCTCATACCCTGGCTTAAACACAGGGAAGAATTTGTTTTACTTATGCCATTGCTTTTGGGGACTTTAGTCTTAGCCTCAACTGCCCTCATTCTAACAGATTCAACTGAAGAGAATTCACCTTCTCTGATTTTGTAGATTTTATCCAGATATTCAGCAACCTAGATTGCATGCCCTAATTTTGCTTTGAAAACTTTTGAGACATTCCAATCATGTCTCAAAAGTTTCTAAGTATATTAATAATGTATAAACAGTAAACTGTCTCATGAATTTATTATATTTTATATTTGAATATTATTAACCTATGAAATGAGGTCTCAGATGTAGCTCGGAGGATATACAAACAGATGGAAAATAGCAACCATTGAGTAGGGCAGAAATTAACTTTCAAAGGTATAATTTTTTTCAAGAATTCTTTTGGCTTGCTTTTATGACTATATATTAGCTATTTCAAACCTATAAATGTTGAATCTCTATATAATATCTGTCTATAGAAAGTAGACAATGAAAGCTACATTTAGATATGCTTTAATATGTTATGATATCACTTTTCAAAATATAAATTTGATACATACATATAGGATAGAAGTAAATGAGTTATTTTTAAATTGACTTTAAATGTCTATGAAATTGTATCTATCAAATAAATTTTAAATTTTTAACTGTAAAACTCACATCCACTTAATTTTTAGAAAAATATTTGTAATGGGTTAAATAGCAGCCTACAAAAAGATATGTTCACATTCTATTCTAGAACCTGCAAATGTTACTTTACTTGACAGAAGGGTCTTTGGAGATGGGATTGCATTTGGCTCTTCATTTGAAGACATCCTTCTGTATCAGACAGCAAGCCCTAAGTCCAATGACAAGTGTCCCTATAAGGGATACACAGGGAGAATCTGACAGGCAGAAAATGAGTAATTATGATGAGGGAAGCAGAAAACACAGTGATACAGACACTAGTCAAGACACACCTGGATCTTTCAGAACCCGGAAAAAGCAAAGATTCTCTTCCAGAGCCTCCTGAGGGATAGTGGTCCTGCTGCCACCTTAATTTTGGACTTCTGCCTTCAGAGCCATGAAAGAATAAATTGTAAGCCACTGAGTTTGTGGTAATTTGTTTAAAAATCCCTAGGAAACTAATACAGTGTGCTAGGACGGTTAGATTCTCTAGCATCTGTGGTTATTTTACCCTTAGAAATTTCTCTGCAATCCTCTGGTTTTTACTCTTCTCAACTTTCTGTACTGCACTTGCTTGTGAAATTAAAACAGTAAATAAGAGTTCCCATGAAAAATCTGCCTCTTTCTATAGTTATTCATATATAAAATGAAGTAAAAAAATACATTTTATATTTTAAAAAATTCTAAGTTTTATCCTTAGTTTACTTAAGTTTATTTTATTTCACTTTATTTTTTAGAGTGCTTGACCCTGTATAGCTGAATGAGTTAGTGATAATATTTCACCCGCTTAGGAACAAGAGGCTAATAAAATACAATGTACAGTGCTTGATGTTCCATCTGTATTCCATGTATCTTATCTTTTAGGATACTCTTAAGTTGTTCTCTATGCTGGGAATGATCTTCCCCTGGTAACAAATCTAAATTAGAACTATTGTTCAAATACTGGCCTGAGTCTTCACAGATTATTAAACTTTACATACCAAGCTGCAAAGAAAACAATTGTGCTTGGAAAATTTGTTATAAAGCTTGTTTTTCTTTTTAGATTGTATTAAAGTAATTTAGAGCACATCTTTTCTAAGAGACTGAACAATCTGTGAAAGCATGATTTATTTTTCTGAGTAATTATAGCATCTCACACAGCACCTACAACCATGATTTGCATACAGTGGATGCTCAGTTAATGCATGTTCACTAGAAGCATAAGTGGACAAACCATGGAGGAATAAAAGAAGAATTTAAGAATTAATGGATTAGGCAAAAATAAGCTGAAAATACCAGATTAATTTTCTTCAGTGTTTTCAAGTGCTGTTATAGAATCCCTAAAGATGTGGAAAAGGTTCTTCAGTAGATCTAAAGGAATTAAAAAATAAAGCATTGAGAAATTTTCTCTCTGAAAAAAATCATAATGATTCTTGCCCATATTTATAAATAATTTAATTTTTTCTTGATTGTGTTTAATTCTTTTGACCTTGAACAGTATAAGCAATACCTTAGTAATTATCAATACTAACTAATGCATTAGTTAACATTTTGTTTCTGTGTTTTTTTTTAATCACTGGTTGTTTCTTTTTTCTTTTTTTTTTTTTTTTAATAGTTTTTGGCCAGGGGTGGGTTTGAACCCGCCACTTCTGACATATGGAACTGGCACCCTGCTCTGTTGAGCCACAGGTGCCACCCACACTGGTTGTTTCTTAATTGAACTGAGATTTTTTGAATTTATTTTAGGTTTCATTGACTAAGAAAACAAACTCCATGTCCACATAGAAGTTGAACAAATGTGACTCTTATCTTTACAGGGAGCTAACACTCTTTTTAATGTTTCTATAAATATGTTATGTTATCTATGGCATATTAACTTTCTTTCTTTTTTCTTTCCTTTTGCAGACAGAGTTTCACTCTGCTGCCCTGGGTAGAGTCTCATGGCATCATCATAGTTCACAGCAACCTCAAACACTTTGGGCTCATTGATCCTCATGCCTCAGCTTGTCAAGTAGCTGAGACTACAGGTGCCTGCCATGATGCCTGGCTAATTTTTCCATTTTTTCGAAGAGATGAGTCTTTCACTCTTGTTCAGGCTGGTCTAATTCTGAGTTTAAGCAGTCTATGCTCGTCTCGGCCTCCCAGGGTGCAAGGATTATAGACGTGAGCCACTGCCCTGCCCCTGGTGATCTGTGTTAACATTCATTTAACAGAGTTAATATGAACTTGCAACATTTTAGGACCTTGTGGGAAGTTAAAACCAATATGACAAAGTCTTGTTCTAGAGGCCAGTGTGTTGCTTATATGTCAGAAATATAGGTGGCATCAGCAAATATAAAACACATACAGTCTTTAGGATATTCTTTGGGGTGCTGTGGTTGGTGAACCTCACTACTATAATATCTGGTCATCAGGACAAGGCTAGTCTGCTGCCATACATGTGTTCTGGCTTTCCTACCCTCTAGCTCTATGCCTCCTAACTCCTCCAACCAGTCCCCACACCTGCACTTTAATCTCAGTTTGCCTCTTCTTAACCCTACAGACTACTGTTCTGTGTTGCCTGTTTGGTAACTCTAGCCTTCTCTCTGTATAAGACACTTACCAACACCATGTACCTTTAGCAAAAAGTCCAAAGACAAGTAAAACAAACAAGCAAAGCCTCTTTTTTCTTTAATATTTTGTAGTATTGGCAACATTTTATATAGTGTCTTTAAAGTTAGCTTAAGCAATAAAAATCAAACGCCACAATTTACTTTCAATGAGCTACTTATCTTTATTTCCTCATCTTAAATCTTTTGGAGTATGATGAAAGGTTAATGTGCCTCTGTGAATTTCTAGATGTAAGAGTCAAGGTTAGAAATTACATCTATAGACTTTCAGCTAAGGGCTCTTGTGTGGCATTCCATGCTTACCTACATTTTGTCCTCAATTGACCTTTGTTAGCACAAATTCAGTTTAGCTGCTTCATGTAAAAAATAGTTATGAAAGTCCAAATTGAGAACCAGATTTTTTTTCTAAGGCTAAAAATGAAGAGATTTGGATTTTAAAAATAATTTTGAATGAATTCTACTTAACAAAGATAGTATTGTAACAAACGTCCTTTACTCCTTGAAAGAAGAATTAAATTAGAGAGATGTGAATCAAAATACAGAGGCATAATTTTAAAACAGAAAATTCCACTCAGCTGTTTTTCTTTTTAGGATTGCAAGACTTATAAATAAATAGTATGAAGTAGATAAAAATAATCTATTAAGACTGGGATCCCAACATTCTATGATTTTATTGTGATATAATTGTGTAGTTCTTAGTGACACTAAGAAGTGCTATGTTAAGAGGCAACAGAGAAAAACATGTTGATTTACGAATTCCAGCCCGGCTTCACCCATGCAGTTGTGTTTAATTAAACCGAAACAAATAGAAATAAAGAAATTAAGTAACTGCAAAAGTTGAAAATAACTATTCACAAGTTTTTTTTTTTTTTTTTTTTTTTTGTACAGACAGAGTTTCACTTTACTGCCCTCAGTAGAGTGCCGTGGCATCACACAGCTCACAGCAACCTCCAACTCCTGGGCTTAGGCGATTCTCCTGCCTCAGCCTCCTGAGTAGTTGGGACTACAGGCGCCCGTCACAACGCCCGGCTATTTTTTTGTTGCAGTTTGGCCGGGGCTGGGGGTTCGAACCCGCCACCCTCGGCATATGGGGCTGGCGCCCTGCTCACTGAGCCACAGGCGCTGCCCAATATGTGAAAGTTCTTTTACAAACTCCCCCTTTTTTTTTTCATTCTGGTTGGATACACATTATTCTGTTAAAAAGCCTTAGTAATTTTCTCATTAACTGGGAGTCGTTGACCTACTTGGAGATGTTTCAAAGCTATAACCTGAGCTGAATATTCTAGTAGTCAAAAGTAACTATCAAGGCATGGAATAGAGTGTGAGAAGTTCTTAGAATCTTTGTAACAGGGAATAAATCTCTTTAGCTCTTTGAGCCTCAGTTTCTTCTTTGTAAAATGGTGATCAGAATAATATTAACTTCAACAGACTATTAATGTGAGGATTAAATGAGAAGTACATAAAGTGGCTAAAAGAGCTTTCAGTGCTCAGTAATTTTTTAAGGTAACTATTATTTTAATATGACTTCATATACTGAAAGTTAAAAGTAAGGTCAAGGGGTAGATTTGCCTAGAAGGAACAAAGAAATTGGATTTGCATGGGACCAATTTCTTTTTGCATTTTTTTCCCTATTCTTCCATATTCTTGTTAATCTTCTTAAACTTTACTTGTAATATTGACATTTTACGTTTATTCCTCCTACTGGTTTTCAATTATTGAAATTTTGTATAAGTTACTGCTTTAGGTTGTTGAATAATTAGTATGGTTTTATTTATACTGATTCATGGAATATGCAACCTCTAATACTTCTTGTAGGCAAAACAGAAAAAACATATCTCAATATTTATTTCAATTGTCCCTATGTAAAATTAACATAGACTTGATGAAATATAAATATACTATAGTCCCCATATAACAAAATGATGTTATTTCAGAGAAAAAAATAATGGGGCTATTGTTGATAAAAAAACATAAATTTAATGTATATGTAAAAGGATTTAATCTGTATATTATTTAGTATAATTGTTTATATAAATGTTCTTTCCCTAGGTGAAATGAGTGGCCTTTAAGGTATTTAGTCTGAGGAAAAATATTTTGCAAGCATTTCTGACCTTACATCTCTGGGTTACAAGATTATAAAAGACTGCTATAATCATCACAACTCACTCTTTAGCCTGTTGATTAGAATGGGGTCCATATAGCAAGAGATTTTTTTTTTTTAGGTTTAGCCAAATATGAAGATTCCATTATCTGATTCAAACCATAATTTTAGTAGTACTCTCCCCTAAAGAGTAGAAGTTTTATTTCTTTCTGGTTGAGTCTAAGGAGACAGTGTGATTCAAAGAATTTGTCCAAGAGTTTCCTCCACATTTTCAAATGTATGGGCATAGTGATTTTTATAGTATTAAGTGGAAATCTTTTGTATTTCCATGATATCAGTTGTTATTTCACTTTTTTCATTGTTAACCATTCTTAATGGCGTCTATTACCAATGAAATAAAAAAATCATTTTGACTATTCAAAAGAAGAGTAACAGTGCAGCTTTACTTTCTCACTCTCTCTTTTTTTTTTAACATACTTAAAGTCCTAATAATTATGTTTTTCCAACCAATGGGAAGGATTGATCATAATGTACTGTACCTTGTAATAATATACAAACATACATGCAAACATTTGTACAAACATATAAATACACACATATATGGAGCTCAAGTGCATTGATGTTTCTGATTCAAAAGGTTTTGAGCAAATTTATAACATAAGATTGTGTATACATGATTGCACAAATATGTTTGAATATATAAATATTGTGTTTTTTGTATATTACTTGTAACTATTGATCATTCTACATTTTTGGTATCTTTTGAAAATTTTAAATAGTATAGTCAGACAAAATAATAGAAATGACTATTGCCTATTTTTCCCCCTCATCCAAGGCATAAATAAATATGAGTTAATTTTTACATTTCTTCCTTCCTTTTATTACAAAGTTTAAAATTCACTGTAAGTCTAAATGATAAAAAAAATCAAGTAAAAAAATAGCTTACATTATTCTGTTCAATTGTAACATATTATGAGTTATAATACTCTTGTTTATAGTAACTTTCGGAACTTGCTACTTCTCAGAAATCGTTGAATTGATAACCTGTGATTTTTTGTTACACAAGTTAGCTTATCAGTTAAGCTGCTTCTGAATTCTATTTGAACTTCTACATTTAAAACTATATTTTAGATGAAACAATCATGGAAGAAAAAGTTTCTAGGATATCATTTTTCATCTTGGTTTCTTGCATTGAGCCTTCATGTCCTGTGAAAAGGTAAAATGTTTTTGGAAGGAACCTTTGTCTGTATTAAATCTGACAAACTAATCTCTTTACCTGGCAAAGAAAAAAATAACACAATGCATTTTGTTTCAATCTTTTCCTGGGAGTTCTGAATAACAAAATACGTCTACCAAAAATAATAAATAAGTCACAAAAAGGAGGGATAAGCTCCATGTACATGGAATTGCGAATTTATTCATACCTAAATATTCAGTGTCATGTAATGTTTGCTATGTTCACAAATGACATCTAAAGAGGTAGAGCAAGGCTAAATACTAGGTCAATTGTCACGAAAAAAGGCCTAATAATTCAAAAGTCTGAACATTTATAAATTAAATTGATAGTATTTATGCTAAAAAATATTTTTACTAACATAATAACATTTATAAAATATTTAGTTATTAACAATAGCAATACTTTCACCTTTTAGGATGTACTTAATTAAAATTATTAATATATTCAAAAATATTTGATTTTCTACATTTGCAAATGCTGAAGACACCTATACAAAAATGCAAGAACTGTTAAGGCTTGCATCCTAGCAAGCAAGGGTGATGTGAGCAAAGACATGGTGACGGTTAATGTGATTTTGCCTAAAATTAAAAAAAAAAATTGTCTTTTACTTTAATAAGGAGATGTTCTTTGGAAAATTTATGTAAAATATGTTTTTATAAATGTCTGCAGTTTCATAAGACAAAAACTCATACTATTTCACTAATAAAATGCAATCAAGAGCATTTTCTTAAGTGCATGACATTGTCTATGAAAAAGGTATTTATAATTAGTGAGTCTCATGCTATACGTGATTCACAAATCTGTTGACTTATATGAACAGGGCTTTAATTATTTATTAATATTTTATCAAATCTGTCACTCAAACATCACAAGCCCATATATCCATGGAATTTCACGTTGGGTCTTTATAGATTTATTCTATTAATTTGAGCCTTTTTTTTTTTTTCTTTTTTTGTAAAGTTAAGAGTCTCACTTTACCACCCTAGGTAGAGTGCCATGGCATCACACAGCTCACAGAAACCTCCCATCTCCTGGGCTTAGGCCATTCTCTTGCGTCAGCTTCCCGAGTAGCTGGGATTACAGGTGCCCACCACGACACCCAGCTATTTTTTTGTTGCAATTTGGCCGGGTCCGGTTTGAACCCACCACCCTCGGTATATGGGGCCAGTGCCCTACCCACTGAGTCACAGGTGCTGTCCACTAATTTGAGCCTTAATAAATGGATAGCCTGAAAGTATAGTCCACAATACTTATAAGTTTTATACACCACATGAAAAAGAGAAAACATTTTTTAGAAAAATATAAACTGTATATAGTCTTGAAAGTGATGTTATGTGAACTTACATACAACATAATCTGTAATACTCATAAAATGAAAAACAAATAACAATGTGTTGATGGAAGCAAAGAGTAAAAGTAAAGGATGATAGTTTCCTTCACTGAAAGAGGATTTCTTGCAAGGCTGAAGAAACTTAAGTTTGAGGACCCTTCACTCACCAGGCTCCCTTCACTCCCAGAAGAGGGCTCTCTCAATGAGTTCAGATGCCAATTGCTATATTTTCCCCTTATTTTTAATCCTCACAAAGCCTGACTCTGCCCCCTAGGTTCATCATACTTACAGTGAAAAAAAACAAAACCTTAAATTTGTGGAGAATTCTAGACCCAGCTTTACCACTAATGAACTGTAACAACTTCAACAGGCTAGTTAATCTTTCTGGTCCTGTGTTTTCTCATTTGTAAAATTAAGATTCTGAAGTAAATATTCTCCTAGGTATTCTTTGGGTTTAAATATCCATTAATCTAAATAAAATTTGTCTTTGATTGCTTTAGCATTCCAATACCACTAGCACATTAAGTTGGAAATTATTAAGGCTGAAGGAATTTTCTTTTCTTTTTATTTATTTATTTTTTATTGTAAATCATAGCTGTGTACATTAGTGCAATCGTCTGTACCCATTCTAGGATGCACCATAGATGTGGCCCCACCCATCACCCTCCCTCCACCAAAACCTCCCCCCTCCCTTCCCCTTCCTTGGCCCTTTCCCCATAGTCTTGTGCTATAGTTGGGTTATAGTCTTCATGTGAAAGCTATAATTTAGCTTCATAGTAGGGCTGAGTACATTGGATACTTTTTCTTCCATTCATGAGATACTTTGCTAAGAAGAACATGTTCCAGCTCCATCCATGTAAACATGAAAGAGGTAAAGTCTCCATCTTTCTTTAAGGCTGCATAGTATTCCATGGTATACATGTACCACAGTTTGGCTAGTCCATTGGTGGCTTGATGGGCAATTGGGCTTCTTCCATGACTTAGCAATTATGAATTGGGCTGCAATAAACATTCTGGTACAGATGTCTTTGTTATATTGTGACTTTTTGTCTTCTGGGTATAAACCTAGTAAAGGAATTATAGGATCGAATGGCAAGTCTATTTTTAGGTCTCTAAGCATTCTCAAACATCCTTCCAGAAAGAATGTATTAGTGGGCATTCCCACCAGCAGTGTAGAAGTGTGCCCTTTCCTCCACATCCACGCCAACATCTCTGGTTTTGGGATTTTGTTATGTGGGCTACTCTTACTGGGGTTAGGTGATATCTCAGAGTAGTTTTAATTTGCATTTCTCTGATGATTAAGGATGATGAGCTTTTTTTCATGTGTTTGTAGATCTTGCGTTCGGTCTTCTTTAGAGAAGTTTCTCTTCAAGTCCCTTGCCCACCCTGAGATGGGGTCACGTGTTCTTTTCTTGTTAATACTTTTGAGTTCTCTGTGGATTCTGGTTATCAGACCTTTATCAGAGGTATAATTTGCAAATATTTTCTCCCATTCTGAGGGCTGTCTGCTTGCTTTACTCACTATGTTCTTGGCTGTGCAGAAGCTTTTTAGTTTGATCAGGTCCCAGTAGTGTATTTTTGATACTGCTTCAATTGCCTGGGGAGTCCTCCTCATAAAATATTCACCCAGGCCGATTCCTTCAAGAGTTTTCCCTGCACTTTCTTCAAGTATTTTTACAGTTTTATGTCTTAAGTTTAAATCTTTTATGCAGTGAGAGTCTATCTTAGTTAATTGTGAAAGGTGTGGGTCCAGTTTCAATCTTCTACAGGTTGCCAGCCAGTTTACCCAGCACCATTTGTTAAATAGGGAATCTTTTCCCCACTGAATGTTTGTAATTAGCTTGTCAAAAATCAAATAACAATAAGTAGCTGGATCTATCTCTTGGTTCTCTATTCTATTCCAGACATCTACTTCTCTGCTTTTGTGCCAGTACCATGCGGTTTTGATCACTATGGATTTATAGTACAGTCTCAGGTCTGGTAGGGTGATACCTTCTGCTTTGTTTTTATTGCTCAGTAATGTTTTGGCTATTCAAGGTTTTTTCTGATTCCATATAAAACAAAGTATTATTTTTTCAAGATCTTTAAAGTATGGCAATGGAGTTTTAATAGGAATTGCATTAAAGTTATATATTGCTTTGGGCAGTATGGACATTTTAACAATGTTGATTCTTCCCAGCCACGAGCATGGTATGTTTTTTCATCTGTTAACATCTGCAGCTATTTCTTTTCTTAGAGTTTCATAGTTCTCTTTGTAGAGAACTTTCACATCCTTTGTTAGATATACTCCCAAATATTTCATCTTCTTTGGCACTACTGTGAAAGAAATAGAGTCCTTGACTGTTTTTTCAGCTTGGTTATTGTTGGTATATATAAAGGCTACAGATTTATGGGTGTTGATTTTGTAGCCTGAGACATTGCTATATTCCTTGATCACTTCTAAAAGTTTTGTAGTAGAATCCCTAGTGTTTTCCAGATATACGATCATATCATCTGTGAAGAGTGAAAGTTTAATCTCTTCTGACCCTATGTGGATACCCTTGATCGCCTTTTATTCCCTAATTGCAATGGTTAAAACTTCCATTAGAATGTTAAAGAGCAGTGGAGACAATGAGCAACATTGCCTGGTTCCTGATCTAAGTGGAAATGATTTCAATTTAACTCCATTCAATACGATATTGGCTGTGGGTTTGCTGTAGATGGTGTCTAATAGTTTAAGAAATGTCCCTTCTATACCAATTTTCTTAAGTGCTCTGATCATGAAGGGATGCTGGATATTATCAAAAGCTTTTAATGCATCAATTGAAAGAATCATATGGTCTTTATTATTAAGTTTGTTTATGTGTTGAATTACATTTATAGATTTACGTATATTGAACCAGCCTTGAGACCCTGGGATAAATCCGACTTGGTCATGGTGTATAATTTTTTTGATGTGTTGTTGGATTCTGTTTGTGAGGATCTTATTGAGTATTTTAGCATCTATATTCATTAGTGATATTGGTCTATAATTTTCTTTTCTTGTTGGGTCTTTCCCTGGTTTGGGGATCCAGGTGATGTTTGCTTCATAGAATATGTTGGGTAATATTCCTTCTTTTTCTATATTTTGGAAGAGGTTTAGTAGTATAGGTACTAGTTCTTCTTTAAATGTTTGGTAGAATTCTGATGTAAAGCCATCTGGTCCTGGGCTTTTCTTTTTAGGGAGATTTTGTATAGTTGATGCTATTTCAGAACTTTATATAGGCCTGTTCAGCATTTCCACTTCGTTCTGGCTAAGTCTTGGTAGGTGGCGTGCTTCCAGGTATTGGTCGATTTCTTTCAGATTTTCATATTTGTGAGAGTAGAGTTTCTTGTAGTATTCGTTAAGGATTTTTTGAATTTCTGAGGGGTCTGTTATTTCATCATTACCATTTCTGATTGATGAAATTAGAGATTTTACTCTTTTTTTCCTGGTTAGGTTGGCCAAAGGTTTATCTATTTTATTGATCTTTTCAAAAAACCAACTTTTGGATTTATTGATCTGTTGTATAATTCTTTTGTTTTCAATTTCATTTAATTCTGCTCTGATTTTGGTTATTTCTTTTCTTCTTCTGCATTTGAGGTTGAAGTGTTCTTCTTTCTCCAGTTGCTTGAGATGTTCCATTAAGTTATTGACTTCCTCTCTTTCCGTTTTCTTGAGGAAGGCTTGCAGTGCTATCAATTTTCCTCTTAGGGCTGCCTTTGCAGTATCCCAGAGGCTCTAGTAATTCATGTCTTGATTGTTGTTTTGTTCCAATAATATGGTGATTTCCTTCTTAATCTCATCTATAACCCATGTATCCTTCAGCATAAGGTTGTTTAGCTTCCATGTTTTTGTATGGGTATGCAGGTTCCTGTTGTTATTTAGTTCAACTTTTATTCCAATGATGATCTGAGAAGATGCAAGGAATAATTTCTATTTTTTTAAATTTGCTGAGGTTAGATTTGTGGCCTAGGATGTGGTCGATTTTGGAGTATGTTCCGTGGGCTGATGAGAAGAATGTGTATTCAGTTTTTTGGGGGATGAAATGTTCTGTAGATGTCTCATAAGTCCAGATGTTGAATGGTTGAGTTTAAATCTAAAATTTCTTTGCTTAGCTTCTTTTTGGAGGATCTATCCAGGACTGTTAAAGGGGTGTTAAAATCTCCAACTACTATGGAAGTGGAGGAAATCGAGTTGCTCATGCCTGTTAGAGTTTCTCTTATAAATTGAGGTGCGTTGTGGTTGGGTGCATAAATATTAATAACAGAGATCTCATCATATTGAGTATTACCTTTAACAAATATGAAGTGTCCATCCTTATCCTTAATTATTTTGGTTGGTTTAAAGCCTATTGCGTCTATGAACAGGATTGCAACGCCTGCTTTTTTCTGCTTTCCATTTGCCTGGAATATTGATGACCATCCCTTCACCTTGAGTCTATATCTGTCTTTTAATGTAAGATGCGATTCTTGGATGCAGCAGATATCTGGCTTGAGTTTTTGTATCCAGTCCGCCAACCTATGCCTCTTTAGAGGAAAATTTAAACCAGTCACATTAATTGAGAGTATTGATAAGCCTTTTGAGAGACTGGTGGACATTTTTAATCCTTTTGCGACTGTGGAAGTTGGAATTTGATCAAGAATTTTTTGGGTGGGTTTACTTTTGTGGTAGAGAATTATGCTGGTCTCTATGGAGGATAGGTCTAAGAATGTCCTGGAGAGCTGGTTTAGTTGTGGCAAATTTCTTCAACATGTGCATGTCGTTGAAGTATTTAATTTCTCCTTCATAAATGAAGCTCAGTTTAGCTGGGTACAGGATCCTGGGTTGAAAGTTATTTTGTTTTAGGAGATTAAAAGTTGATGACCATCCTCTTCTAGCTTGAAAGGTTTCAGCAGAGAGTTCTGCAGTTATTCTGATATTCCTCCCCTTGTAGGTAATGGTTTTCTTTCATCTGGCAGCTTTCAGAATTTTCTCCTTCATATTAACTTTAGTGAAATTGATTATGCTGTGTCTGGGGGATGTCTTATTTGGGTTGAG
This sequence comes from Nycticebus coucang, assembly GCF_027406575.1. Lineage (NCBI taxonomy): Eukaryota > Metazoa > Chordata > Mammalia > Primates > Lorisidae > Nycticebus > Nycticebus coucang. Next base: position 41,045,061 of record NC_069794.1, on the reverse strand, counting down.
TTGTGCTGGAGTTCTGAAACTGTCTGCTATCTGAATTTCAGAATCTCTTGGCATGTCTGGAAAGTTCTCCTTCATAATCTCATGGAGAAGAGACTCTGTGCCTTGTGAAGCCACTTCATCACTTTCAGGGATCCCTATAAGACGGATATTGGTTTTCTTCAAATTATCCGAGTTCTTTCTGAGAGAGTGGTCTGTTTTTGCTCTCCATTTCTCTTCTTCTTTGAGGGTTTGGGAGCGTTCGAAAGCTTTGTCTTCAATGTCAGAAATCCTTTCTTCTGCTTGCTCCATTGTCTTCAATGTCAGAAATCCTTTCTTCTGCTTGCTCCATTCTGATACTGAGGGATTCTACTGTGTTTCTCAGATCTTTGAGGGATGCAACTTCTTGTCTCAATGTGTCGAAATCTTTGGTCATTTGGTCTCTTGAATTCTTGAGATAACTTTTGGAATTCTAATTCGATCTTATTTGCTATCCAGATCCTGAATTCAATTTCTGACATCTCAGCTATTTGTTTGTGCATGGGGTCTTGTGCTGTTTCTGCCCCATTGATCCTTGGGAGAGTTGATATACTCTGATTATTCATATTGCCAGAGTTTTTCTGTTGATTTCGCCTCATGATTGTTTTTCACTGTTGCCTCTGGCTGTCCTCAGAATTGGGGAGGTGTCTCTCCAAGATTAGACCCCAGCGAGATCACTCTATTGTTGCTGGATCTTTGTAGGGAGTGACCCTGTGTAGTTCCTCTGGGGCTGCTCTAGCTAGGGAGTTCTGGTTGTGGAAGCAGTTCCGGTTTGTGACACACCCGGATTCAGCAACAGGGCTGGGGGTGGTGCGCACGGTTCTGGGAGTGCCTGGTGCCTAGTGACTTTGGCACAGAGAGCCCGAGGTTCCAGCAGTCTCTGGCCAGGAGAAGAGCTCTGCGCAGAGGCAGGGAGGGCTCCAAAGAGCACGCAGCTACCAGAGTCCCTGTCCAGATGAACGGGCTAGTGTGGAAGCTGGGAGAACACAGGAGGGAGGACACAGGGTTGCGTGGCTCCTGCAGTTCTTGGTCAGGGAATGTGGAGGTCCGGTGGGTGCGGGTCACTGGTCAGGGGTCGCTGCACAGCTCTCTGGGCTGGAGGTTTTAGGCGGCACCAAGCCCAGGAGTTTGAGGTTGCTATGAGCTGTGACATCACAGCATTCTACCCAGGGCAACAGCCCAAGGCTCCAGTGTGCCAAAACCGTCTCACTCTGCCCCTAAGGATTAAGGCTGTGAGGCAGCTCAGTCCCCGCCTTTAGGCTGCTCAGTCAGTAGGTTACTTTGACCCGCACAATCCTTGCTCTGAGACCCTGAGGGCGGAGCTTGCCGGGGCACTTCTTTCACAATGGCTTCCTGCGCCTAGCTCAGTGGCTCAGTCTGGGGCCCCAGAAAATGCCCAAAGTTCTCCACACTCCTGCTCAAGCTCTCCCCAAGGCAGTTCAACTGAGTGCCAAGTCCAAGAACACCGAAACAGTTCACAGGTAAGGCCTTTCTGGTTTGCAGTCTCAGTGCTGCTTGTACTTAAAGTTGCTGGCGTGATTAGTTCGATCGAACACATGCAACCACTTGCCAGTTTTCCACTGTTTTTGTCCTCCTCTTGGGGTCCAGAAGTCCCTTGCTGGCTCCCTGTATCCTCAAAGGGAAGATTTTAGGCAGATCCCACTGGCCAGAGATGCCTGGAGTCTTGTCTTCCCAGACTCACTGTTCCCAGTTGCAGGGAAGCTGTTACTTGGCTGCCATCTTTAATCTCTCCTGAAGGAATTTTCTATTAGACGTAGGTTTAAAATGCATTCTAAGTTGAGATATGGAATATTTGCATGGCCACTTAGGTGAAAGGCATTTATAAAAAAGATTAAAATATAAAATAAATTAAAATCCAAAATAAAATATTTGCTCCAGAGAAATTTATAAAAAGTATAAAATATTTCTCCAGAGAAAATTAAGCCATAAATTAGAATAAAAAACTAGAATAACAGGAATTGAATTGGTGAGCTTCTATAATAAAATTAATATTTTTGAGTGAACAAGTGGCCATCATGTTTCTAAAAATTAAATCTCAAACTCTGTAATTCTTATTAAACTAAAGGTTATGTTATACACTTATTATTTAAAAAATGGACTAACTTTAAGTATACAGAACCACTTATAGACAAAAAGTTACCCTAAAATTAATATTTTATTATTAAAATAAAATTCCAATTGAAATATTATCAATTGGATTGTGCAGGTCATATTATCAGACAATAGTGGTCATATGACCTCCTAGTCTGATAATATGACCTGCATAATTATATAAAATAATATATATTTTATTATATATTTTCCTCATATCTATTGTACTGGAATTAAAACAAATGAAAAAGAATATTTGTTATATTTAAAACTTTTTCATAAAATAATCCAAGACTATTGAAATTAATTTGTTTACTGGCCACACTTGGGGTTTGCTACTCAAATATACTATGCTTTCTTTTCCTTGTGTTTTTGCAATGTTTTGCTTCTTTGTCTGAAATATACTTTCCTTCTTCAATTTGCCTAAGGAGTCCTTTATGGTTCAGTTGAGGTATCACCTCCTTTTGGAAATCTTTCCTAATTATTGATTCTGACTTGAAGCAATGTGATCATAGGAATTTTACTCATCTTATGAATATCTGTTTGTTCTTAATTAATTTCTTTGGACTCCCTATTCAAGTCCTTGAGTACAATATTTTTTCATTTTTATTCTACTGTTAGAATTACAGACAGTATTATAGCCATATAATATAAAGTGAAGTCAGGTAATGTCATGCATCCATCTTTGTTCTTTTTGCTTTTGATATTTGGGCTCTTTTTTTGTTTCATATAAATTTTTGGATTGTTTTTTCTAAACTGTGAAAAAACATTGGTAATTTGATAGAAATTTCATGGATCTGTATATTGCTTTGGGCAGTTTGGTCACTTTAATGATGTTAATTCTTCTGATGCATAATTATGGGATGGTTTTTCACTTGTTTATGTCATCTCTCATTTATTTGTCACTGCTTTTCAGTTTTTCCTATGGTCTTTCACTTCCTAGCAATTTTATTTTTCATTTTTTTTTGTAGCCATTGCATGTAGAATTGCCTTCATTGTTTCATTCTAAGATTATTATTGGTATATAGAAAAACTACTGATTTTTGTACGTATGCTGATTTTGTTCCTGCAACTTAACTAAATTCATTTATCAAATACAGTGTGGCCATAAATTCATGTGCAAGTTAAAATAGTGTGCAACTTAAAATTGCACATGAATTTTATGACCACCTTATATAATATTTTTTGCTTGTTTAGGAATTTTCCAGATATGATATCATTTCATCAGCAAAGAGGTATAATTACATTTCATGTTTTGCAATTTGGATGTCTTTGTGCTTTTTCTTTTTCATGCCTGAGTCCTTTGGCTACAATTTCTACTATTATGTTGAATGGGAAAGTGAAATTGGAAAGTGAAATATTATGGTTCTTAGAGAAGATGTGTTCAATTTTACCCTTAAATATTTATCTTATTTTGTCATATATAGCCATTCTTATTTTGAGGTATTTTACTTCTCTGCCTAGTTTATTGAGGGTTTTTATCATGAAAGGCTGCTGAATTTTATCAAATGCTTTTTCTGCTCCTGTTGGGATAATCATTTAGAAAAATTGTTCTGTTCCTAGGAGGCTATTATATTACTTTCATTTTGCAAGTTTCCTGTATCTTTACATTAATTTCTGTAAATAGGGTGTAGTGTTTCTTCTTATTTTTAAATTTTCTTTCATGAAAGGAATACTTTTTCCTGAATATGTAGTAAAGACTGTGTGATTTTGTTGGCTATAAATAGCATCAGTGGTATCTATGGTTTCCTCCATGTGTTAGAATGCATTTATTAGTGGAAGCTATGGTGAAGTTGTGCTGGAACTTCAATGCCATATGGGCCTCTCTTCAGGATTCATTGGTAATAGTGGTGAGCTAAGCATGTCTGTTATTGTGTGCTGGGGCAATGTATGCTGACACCAGTGGAGTGACTCTAGGACTCTGATTCTTGGGCCTCTAGGTAACTTTTTCCAATGCCAGTTTCAGTAGCAGTGTCCTGGGCAGGTGAGTGGGCTCTTCTGCTCCTGGGCAACCAGTGTGGTATGAGTGACAGCACTAGCGTGGTGGTGAGATGCTCTTCTCATTCCCTCGTGCTATTCACTCGTGTTAACATAAGTTACAATGGGCTTTATGGGCTGACCTCCAGGCCATTTGATGGTAATTTCAGGTAAAAGCCAGCTATTGTGGAATTGGTAGGATGTTTGTGCCCCATCTCTGTCCCCTGGGAAATGCACTGGGATGACCTAGTGGTGAATTGTGTTTGGAACCTCCAGGACCCTGGATCCCATACTCTGTATCAGGATGGCAAGAAGCTGGGTGGAACAAAACCAGGCAAACTTGTACTTGGGCCCCAACTGGTAAGTGCAGGCACCAATCTTGACTTGGTGATGTGATTTTCAAGCCCCTGGTAAAATGCCTTGTGTGAGAGGTGACATGAATGCATTGAGATTCTTCCATGGGCAGTAATGTCAGGCAGGAGGGGGACTTATTTTCCTCTCATACTTCATGCTCAATGAGGCTTGCTTTCCCTTAATGGCTGTGCAGCTAACACGGCTGTTCAATAAAACTCATAAGTCTGTGCTTAGCCCTGAATTCAGCCTTGAGCTACTAGAACCCCAGCCCAACTCCTGTCCAGGGTCTGTGGCAAGTCTCCTTCTGCTCAGGCCCAGGACTGTTGCTCTCTTTCAGGACCAGATGCTGCAGTCCAGACATTGCTTGCTACTGAGTCCTGTTTGCAAAAGCTCATCCCCCATTCACACCCCAGCTCTACAAGCAGCAGCCTAAATTTTGGTACCATTTAGGACTAGTGCCACCTGTTCTTATGACCTTCCATAGTCTATTAAAAGCTGAGATCAAGAATGGAATCTTACTGCAGCCATTGCTGTCCTAGAAAATGTGTGGGACCCAATGCCTTTTTCCTCCCTGGAACAGTTCCTTCCCACAGTCTTCCAGCCATTTCCCAAGTCAGAATCAGAGCTTGTAAGGATTCTGTGGCTTGGATTGTATGATTTTTTTTTTTTTTTTTTTTTGTGGTTTTTGGCTGGGGCTGGGTTTGAACCCGCCACCTCCAGAATATGGGACCAGCACCCTACTCCTTAGGGAGGAGTAGGCACCCCCCAGGATTGTATGATTTTTCAGTGGAAATGTGGACAGTCACTCACCCATCTCTCATACTAGGGATTCACCCTTGGTCCCTGGTGTATGCTACCGTTTTCATTCTCCTTCCTGGATTGCAGTATTTCCTGTCACTTTTCAGTTGAACTCCGTGTCCTACTTGTATAATACATTTAAGGTTTGATTGTCTACACACTGTTTTGACTCTTCTAAGTGGATGAGGTATGCCTGGAATGCCTCTAGTCAGCCATCAACCTGTGTACTGTATTTAAAATTATATCTGATACCTTATTCTGAGGAGGCAGATTTAAATTTTGTTTCCCTGTGAAATATGCAAAACTTTGAAGAGTCAACCCTTTTAGAGAAATACAACTTGTCTTGGTCTAGTAAGAAATGTGATTTCTTAAGTAAAAGAGACATGAAGAGGGCAAACATACACTGATGTAAACCTAGAAACAGTCACTACACTGAAACAATTTTCCTTTCCAAACAATGAAAGCTGACAGGATAAAATGAGATATTCTGGTCTAATGGATTATATCAAAAGATAAATAATGTAAGGATGTGCTATGCTGATTTGTTTTCATTCCATTTATTCCTTTTTGTTATACATAAGGTTTCTAAAAGCCAGGGACAAATTGATAATAAATGTCACTTTGAGTTCTCTTTCTTCATATGTAAATTCAAGAGATTTTATTACTTCAAATACTTAATATCATTTTTAAAGCACTACTTGATATGTTCATTTTAACATCATATTTCTTCCGTGTACTTTATGAATTCTCATTTGTTTTGTTTCTCTGGCATGTGAGCATTTTTGATACAAATACACAGATTCTTCTAGTCTACCTGTGCATTATCCCCTCCTCTAAGGAGAGCTTCTCCCGTTGTTTAATGTAACAAACCAGAAGAGAAATCACATTGCTTTTAAGGAAGAGGAAGAGGGCAAGTCACAAACTGGGCAAGCCTTTGCAGGTAGGAGAGAGCACTGTTTGCTTTTCTCATGAGGTCAGTAATTTTGTGAACATAACAAATGGTTTATTTTCTGCTCGTATACTGCCCAGCTAATTTTGTAGTAGAGGCAGGGTCTCGCTGTTGCTCAGGCTTGGTCTCAAATGCCTGACTTCAGGAGATCTTCCTGCTTCAGCCTCCCAGAGTGCTAGGATGACAGGTGTGAGCTACCAGGCCCAGCTGAATTTTCTAATTACTGATTTTTGTCTCGTATGTTTTCTCACAATTTTAATACATTGAATTTTATTTTATTTAAATGACATCGATTTTATTGTTTCTAAAACTTTTATTTGATACTTCATTACAGCAAATGTCTTAAATTTGAAGAGATATTTCTTATATTTTTGTTTTTTTCACTTTCTTTTTTCAAAGTTCAATATCTATTGCATGTATTTGAGGACACTAACTAAATTTGTGTTCATTGTTTTAAGTTCTTTGATGGAATATTGCATGTATATATATCTTTACATTTCTCTTAATATTCCTCAAATATCGTAGGAATCCCAATATTTGGCATATCAATAACATTAAAAAATAACTATTTAGACTTCTATGTACATAAAAAATATAAATAAGATAAAAATATTAGTAAAATTTGTGGAAAACCAGCCTGTAAGATATGTAATGTTTCAATAAAAATATGCATTTTTTAACTCAAATATTAGTTGCAAAGTCAGTCATTGTAATTATATTAAAACTGCTATTATGACTCTGGCATTCTTCTGGGAATCTGTCCTAGAAAATGAATGCAAACTGTAAAAACATGATCTCCATGATGATATTTATGTCATTGAAGGCAGTATTATTTAAAATAAAAATGTCTAGAATCAACTTAACCATTCAATAATAGAGGGATGGTTAAATTATAATCTGATGCAATGTTTTTCAACCATTAAAAATTATTTTATAAGAACTATGTTAAATGTGGAAAAGAGTCATGATTAAACATATAATTGAAATGATAAAACATGCATATGTTATATTACCACTATGTAAAATAAAAATAATAGATAACATATACAAAAATGACAATTACAATATAGCAGTACTTTCCCCTTTTTCAATCTCAGGGGAATTCAAGGAATATAGATGAGAAGTGAACCATACAGAACATTATTTATTTATCAATATATTCAGTCTATTTACCTACCTATCCATTTGTCTATCTCTATCTACATTTTATCTGTTCTTCAAACTGAAAATACTTTGGCTGAATAATTTCTCAAATTATCCAACAGAATGTTTATAATTATCAATGCTATTGGTTTTATCCAGACATTCAAGTATGGAATTGATTTTTTAATTCTTTCTTTTTTTCTTTTTGCATGTCTATCTTTTATTTTGTAAAAGTTGATAGAGTGAATCTTAACAGATAAATTAAAATGACAACAAAAGAATAAAAACAAATGCTTTTATAAGTAAATATATTCCATTATTATTATTTACTTATTTATTGGCAATAGCATGTTTTATTACAAAGACTATGAGTTTTGAGTCAAAGAAACTTAGCTTTCTGTATAAAATGGTGTGACATTGGAAAAATGATTGGCCACTCTATTGTCATTTTTGCATCTTTAAAAAGACAACAAAGGCTCTGTGCCTGTAGCTCAAGTGGCTAGGGTGCCAGCCACATACACTGGAGCTGGTGGATTCAAATCCAGCCTGGGCCCACTAAACAACCATGACAACTACAACCGAAAAATAGCTGGATGTTGTGGCGGGTGCCTGTAGTCCCAGCTACTTGGGAGGCTGAGGCAAGAGAATCACTTAAGCCCAAGAGTTTGAGGTTGCTGAGAGCTGTGATGCCATGGCACTCTACCCAGGGCGACAGTTTGAGACTTTGTCTTAAAAAAATTAAAAAATGACAATAAAATGGTTATCTTCTAAATTAGTTGTAGGTGTCTGATCAATTATCTTATTTACAATGGAGAAACAAATGACCAATTCTTCCTCCACTGCCCCTGTATCTGATTGTTCTTACTCTGAGAATGCCTATATGCATGAGTGTTCATGGAAAGGCAAGCCTTTGTATTACACTATTAGTAACAATTGATTGAGTTCCTCCTTTTTCCTGACCCTAGAAACCTGAGGCCTATACTTACAAATTGAGCTTGGTCAATAATGCATTCCCAACAGAAACTTTAAAGTTGGTATGAACAAAGCAAAGGAGGGAAGGAAGGAAAGGAAGATTTTGTTTTGTATTATTATTATTATTATTTTAATTGGCAAAGGTTGCAGCAACATCTAGTCTAAAGGCCATTGTATCTCAGATCTACCTCACAGACCTCGAGTAAGTAAAGCAGAGATGCCGGCTGAGGAATCCAGTGTCCTTCCATGGAAGCGTCTGTCCTCACCAGACTTTCACAGGGATGTAATTTTAGTATCTTTTAAACTAATAAATGTCCTTTTGTTTCAGCCAGGTTCCAGGACATTCAGCCAATTTTCTAAGCTAAGTGTTATGTTTACAAGAGACTCCTTTTGCTTAAGAATTGCTTAGTTTATGCTTATTACTGCCATATAAAAATAATCCCTTATAGAGTCATTGGCAGGAATAGCAGAGTAAAGACCTCCAAAAAATTCTCTACTTCATACAAGTAATGAATGAAAATACTGGCAAAGACAGTCAAAATTACAACATTGGTAAATACATAAAGGCTTTTAACAATAAGAGAAATGTTTATTCAAGTAAAACAGTTGCATTTAGATAAGAACAATGAGGTTTGTGATGTTTCAGTGTGTTCATTCATCCCCTTTCTAGTTTTCTGGTGACCACCAATGCTCTACAAACTACTACATAGAAGATGAGCGATCGTTTCCCAATTCATTTTATGAAACCAGTATTGCTTTGATAAACCAGGCAAAGAAATCATAAGAGACGAGTATGTCTTGTGAATATGGATAAGAAACCTACCATAAAATACTAGTGAACAAAATACAGCAGTAAATACAATGGCAGTATATATAGTAAAAAAGCAGTATAGAAACCATGACTAAGTGGAATTTCTCTGAAAAAGCTAAAGTGGTTCAACGTCTGACCATTAGTTAACACAATACATTACACTAACAGAAGATGGGACAAAAATCACAAGCTAACTTCAATAGATGCAAGAAAATCCAATATCCATTTGTGAGAAAAACGTTCAATTAACGAGGAATATAAGGGGCCTTCAAAACTTTATAAAAACATTTATGAAAATAGGAAGAAACATTGTATTTGATGGTGAAAATCCCTGCATTCAATTCGATGCTGGAGGTTCAAGCCAGAGAAATAGGTCAGAGGGAGAAATAAAAATCATACACTTTATGAGGGCAAGACATGATTGCAAGAGGGACTTTACCTAACAATTGCAATCAGTGTAACCTGGCTTATTGTACCCTCAATGAATCCCCAACAATAAAAAAAAAAAAAAAAAATCATACAGTTTGAAAGAAAGAAGTAAACCCTCTCTCCTTGCATATAACAATGTTCTATATATAGAAAATCCTAAGAGAGACACACAAAAAAATTCTCTTAACCTAATAAAAATGTTCAACTAGGTTTCAGGATACAAATTCAATATACAAATGTAAATTGTATTCCTAGACACTAGCAATAAAAAGTCTGAAAATGATATAGCAAAAATCTCATTTACAATAGCATCAAAAATACTAAATTATTTAGGAACATATTTAATAAATAAATATAAGAACAAAGACCTAGGCGGGCATGTAGCTCACACCTGTAATCCTACTCCTCTGGGAGGCCAAGGACAGTAGATTGCTTGAGCTTAGGAGTTCAAGACCAGCCTGAGCAAGAGCGAGATCCCCATCTCAACTAAAAATAGAAAAAAATCTTGGTGGGAGTTGTGACAGGTGCCTGTAGTCCCAGTTACTCAGGAGGCTGAGATAAAAAGAAGATAGCATGAGCCCAGGAGTTTGAAGTCGCTGTGAGCTATGACACCATAACACTCTACTTAGAGCAATAGAGTGAGACTCTGTGTCAAACAAAACAAAAACAAAAACAGTCACATAGACATAAATCAATAGAATAACACCCTATATACAGGATAGGAAGACAATATTTTTAAAATGGCAATCCTTACAAATTGATCTCTAGCTTCAATGCTATCAGTATCTAAGTCCCAGCAACATTTTTGCTGAAATTGAAACCTGGTCATAAAATTATCTGGAAATGCAAGGGACACAGAATAGCTCAAAAATCTTGAAAAAGAATTAGAATGGGTACAGGCGATTGCACTAATGTACACAGCTATGATTTAACAATAAAAAAAATAAAAAAAAGAAAGCCAGAGGGTTTATACTACTTGATTTCGAAACCTACTACAAAGCTGTAGAAATCAAGACTTTGTTGTACTTGGCATAAGTTTATATATATAAACTAATGGAAAATAATTAAAAGTGCATAAATAAGCCCTTACGCTTATAGTCAATTGATTTTTTTTTTTTTTTTTTAGTGACAGAGTCTCACTTTGTTGCCCTTTAGTAGAGTGCTGTGGTGGCACAGCTCACAGCAACCTCCAGATCTTGGGCTTAGGCGATTTTCTTGCCTCAGCCTCCCAAGTAGCTGGGACTACACTACAGGTGCCTGCCACAATGCCTGACTATTTTTTTGTTGCAGTTTGGCAGGGTCCGGGTTTGAACCCGCCACCCTCTGTATATGGGGCCAGCACCCTACACACTGAGCCACAGATGCCATCCTATGGTCAATTGATTTTTGACAATGATGCTAAGAATGCAATTGAAAGAAATGTCTTTTCAACAAATGGTGTTAGAAAACTTGCAAAAGAATGAAATAGAGCTGCAATTTTATACCATATTAAAAAATTAACTCTAAGTGGATCATATTTCTTTATTGAGGACCTAAAAATGTAAAACTTATCAAAGAAAACACTGGCATAATTTTTTTTCTTTTTTTTTGGCATAATTTTGCATGATCATAGATTAGATAATAATTTCTAAGATAGGCTGACAAAACCAGAAGCAAAAAAAGAAAAACAAATGAACTGGACATCATCTAGTTAATATTTTTTGTTCTTCAAAAGATACTATTAATAAAATTAAAGTAGAATCCATAGAATTACAGAAAATCTTTGAAAATCTTGTATCCAGAATATAAAAACATTGCTTACAAATTAATAAGATGAAAAATTACTAAAAAAAGAAAAAAAGGAAAATATTTTCTTAGACCCTTTTCCAGAGAAGGCATCAAAATGGCCAATAAAAACATTCTACAATTTAATTTTTAGGAAAATCCATATAAATCCACAATGAAATGCTGCTGCTAATATACTAGGAATATTTTTATAAATAGAATAAATGTAGGCAAGGATGTGGAAAAACTGGCATCCTCACACATTCGTGTGAATAGAAAATGGTGCAGCCATTGTGGAAAGCAGTTTTGCAAATTCCTCCAAAAGTACAATGAAGAGTTTACCATACAATCCAACAATCCAACATCTATGAATATACCCTAAATAATTGAAAACATGTGTTCAATAAAAAATGCATACATGAATGCTTACAGCAGTTTTATTCATAGTAACCAAAAATGGAAACAACCCAAACAACCTTCCTGCTGATAATGTATACAAAAGTATAGTAAAACTTAACAATGGAATATTATTCAGCTATGAAAGGAATGAAATACTGAGATGCGCCACCTTGAATGGACTTTGAAAACATGAAAGAAGTCTTATATAAAAGGAGACAAATTGTGTTATTGCTTTCGTATAACATATCCACAATAGGCAAATCCATGGAGACAAAAGATAGATTATTTGTTGCTAAAAGGGATGTAGCAACAAAAAAAATCCTACCCTGCACTTAGCACATAACATGTTACATGCCATATAGAAAATCTGCAATGAACAGTCACTATTATTACTGTGATGAACTTCTTCTCAAAAGATTTAATTGAAACAGTATACTATAATAATGTTTAGTTTTGTGCAATATAAAATGTTAAAAATCCATCATATATGGAATTATGTTTTTTAGAAACATAAATGATAAAATAAAAATTCGTAGCATAATGAGAGAACTGTGGTCTCAGTTAGTCTAATTCTCTAGGCAGATACATTGCTCCCTTGATGTCCCAGACTTAATATGCATATAAATTTTATATGTTATTTTATCCTGCAGAAGGATCATTTATTGATAGCTCTGAAGCATTTGAACCACATAATTATCTTTAATAACTACCAGACTTATATGACTTTTTCATAAAATTACATAAGGATTTTTATTTTTCACACAAATCAAACCAGGGTGGGGGGAGCTATAGAAGTCAAAAATGCATTTTGAGTTTTCAGATTTTTTAATTTTTGAAATTTCACTTTAGATTCTAACTCCTTGTCACTTGTTTGTATAATATGGTATTATATATTCAATTTTATAATCCTACTGCATGCCATGAGTGGGTACTTATTAACTATGTGGCAAGTAAAATGAGACATTCCAGTTTGTGAACAAATAGAAAACTAGTACAGGCTATTGGTTTACACTCAAAAAGAATCCTGTCAAGTAGACTGAAGGGAGAGTCATGGTATATATTTAAGAACCTAATACCAAGACTGTAAAAACAACCAGAGAAACAGAATTCTGTTGTCACTTTCTGTGTTAGACAAAAATTTAGGGTACTGCCTGGAAGGACTATCTTGGAGAAAAACCTGATATGTTCTTTTTTTTTTTTTTTTTACTAATTTACATTCTTCCCCTTGGAAGAGTTCCTGCATTTCTACACTGATAAGCAACAAAGCATCAGTGTTGATGCAGAGCTTGCCAGAATTGGTTTGCTAACATCAGGATGCCACTGAAACCCAGCTTGGATGAGGAACTGCTAACAACAGAAGCAAATAGACTTGCCGGTCCTGAATATTGCCTTCTCACTTCAGCTAGTGGTCCTAAGGCTAGGACATCACAGACAAGGAAGAAAAGCTCAAGAGGGTTTATTTGTGAATAGATGTAAATAGATGTGTACCCTGAGGCCAGAAGTTAGGGATCACAGCAGGCAGTTTACACAAAGTCAGCTTGCAGGGTTAGGGTTCCAAGCTCAGCTGTAATTCCCCCATCAAATCCTGAAAGTTTTAGAAAGATATCAAGAGTATCGTATGCTTTAGGATTTTCATACAACTGGCCAAAGTACTTACTATTGTCCATAGGAATGCTTATGTAAAACACACACACACACACACACACACACAGACCACAGCTACAATTAAAAATAATTAGAAGGGTTAGAGAAAGAGAGTAAGAAGACATGGCAAGGGAAGGGAAAGAGGGAAAAGAGAAAAAGTAAGAAAAAAAAAGAGGGAGCAGATGAGAAGAAAGGAATGAATAACAGGAAAAAGAAAGGAAGTTTTAAAATGAGACAGAGGCAAAGAAAAAGTTGAAGGAAGAGAAGCAAAAGGAAGTTGATATGTATAAGAAGAATTATTAATTCAAAGAGGCAGCTAAGAAATCAAAATATGAATACTAAGTAGTCTCACAGAGATAAGGGAGGATATGAATACTGTTAAGAAGAAAGTAATTATAATGAGTTATCAGGTAGGAATCATGAGACTGTAAAAAGCAAACTTAACTGACACTAAAGCATCAACACATGATATAAATGTCATAATGCGCACAGATTAAGAATAATTTAAAAGGATGGACATTGAAGTTATCTATCAGGAAAAAATAAATAACCAATATAAAATAAAAATGAAAAGATCTGATGAATTAAATAACAAATAGCAACATGTATGCAATGAAAGTCCCTGGAAGACATCAAAGACTGTTACATCCCATAGGAAGATCAGGAGTCTTAAGGTGTGGGAGTCCTTGGTGTTTGGGTATGACACATGGTGCTGAAATTCCTGTGATTCAGCTGATCACGAAGGAACGTGACTGATCACAGAGGAAGCACTCTGTCTCAGCAGAGAACACAGATGCCTTGCATCCCTATCAGTCCAGCATCGACTGATTGGACATTTGATTAGTATGTAAACCGAAGGGCATTGCCTGTGAGTGGTTTGAGATGAGAGCTGTGACCAAAATTATGTACTATGCTCTGATTTTTCCACTAAAGCTATTAGGTCAGACCTTGGGGAACACAGAAGCAGAGCATTTTTTTTTTTTTTTAAGAATTAGTAAGAAGCAATAAACATTAAGAATTAAAACACAAAGAAAGCCACTGCCTTGAAAAGGGAAGAGAGGTGATCCACTTGATAATGGGAATGAAACTCACACAAGAAAAAGAAACAGAAAAGAGAAACTTAGACATGAAAATAGTGAATTGCTGGAGTTGTTACTGCATTGTGAAACGCTGTGGAAAACCATGCATTATGTTTCACGCCTCTGTGGCACTTGGCTCATATGAAGCCACACTTCCACATGTAACTTTACAATGAATTCTCAATAAATAAGACAAACTAAAAGAGATTTTCCAAATGGTCTTAACCATCTCTGCTCAGCATTGGTGCCTAATGGATTAAGCAGCCCAAGTGACTGGGTTTGAGGCAATCCATAACCTCATAACACTTTCAACAACTGAAGTTACACTGTGTAAGATATGTTATTGGTGAAAACTTTTGAAGTGTTTTATTGACATGACAATATCCTGCATAATTTAACTTACAAAAAAATTGAATTGACTAAAACAGTAAAGGGGAAAGATACATGAAATTCCCAAAACCAGTTCAGAGTGATTATTCTCTGTATTTCTTCCAAACAGAAACCCAAGTAGTTAGGTAGTTCACTAATAAAAACAACACATAGAACATTTACAAAAGCCGAAATCCCTCAGTATGCTTGGAAAAAATACCTATAAGAAAATGTTTATATTCATGAATATTTGCTGGGAAAAGACTACTTGCCATTTATGCTTTCCATATTATAATTGGGTCCAAGGCGATTTAAAGAACTCATACAGTATTTATTTAAATAAAAAAAATTATCAGATATTCATTACTATTCCTTAATTTTACTAATGAGAAAACTATAAAGAAAAGGGAGTTAAACCATATTAATAGAGATGAAATAGGTAAGTTTTTGTAGTTCAGAGGTATTACCTCTTTCTATTTTCATTTTTGTTTAGACTGATGATAGAGTAGACACAAATGAAAAATATAGTGCTGAAGAAAATTAAATAAGAAATGATTATTAATTTTGCTTACCTACAAAAGTCTAAATCTGTGGATTTGCAATCTTGATATTTCCCTAATATGCATAAACTAAATAATGAAATTTCTGGCATATTTTGGGTTTTCAAACAAAGCACTTTGTATTTTTTTTTTTTACAATCTCCTTTTTTTTTTTTTTTGAGACGGAGTCTCATTCTGTCATTCTGGGTAGATTGCCACTGCCTCATAGCGCACAACAACCTCAAATTCTTCAGTTCAAGTGATCCTCTTGCCTCAGCCTTGTGAGTAGCTGGGTCTACGTGCCAGCTACAACACTTGGCTAATTTTTCTATTTTTAGTAGAAACAGAGTCTGGCTCTTGCTCAGGCTGGCTTCAAGCTCCTGAGCTCTAGCAATCCATCTGCCTCAGTCTCCCAATGTGCTACTGGCCCTACAATCTCCTTAAAACAAAGTTTAAATTCAAAAGTTGTTTGTATTTATTAAATTCCTTAAAAAAAACTTGTAAGGAATTTATAATTTAGAAGATAATTACACAATCATTGTAATCACTATATTTTTATCTACTTAACTACCTTGAAATGGTGGCAAATCAGGAGAGTGAGGCTGAATTTAAATGATTTAAATGTAATTCATCCAAATAGAAGATGGTAAACATGAGGCACACCTAAATCTTCTGACTCCACATATAGTGCTCTCTACAGGATACTCATAGAGGGAACAGATGAATCCTACCACATTGATTTATGGTGCCAGCTTATATGTCCCTAACCTATATTGCCCTCTTCCCCATCAGTGTTTTCAAGGTGCAATCAATTATGTACAAAGGTACAGGTAGACTGGCCTCTCCAGTAATGTGAGAAGTTTTACTAAGTCCCATTAACTATTTCTTCTTCTACTAGGATACACTACTTTGGCCTTTCTCTCCATTTTTTTATATCAATTTTTACAGATAATATGATTGTCAGACTGTAAAAACTTTGAGGACAGTTTGAGTTCTACTTATTTTGGAATCTCTTAACATCTCTTTCAAGAGTTTAAATATATGTTGGTCAACATAAGAAAAGATAAAGTACTTTAAAGAAAATATATGCTTCAAATAAGCCCACAAATTACCTAAAGGTAATGATAATTTATACCAATAATGCTGTCTTTTGACATATTAATACATTTGCATTGTCATTAAAATATATTTCTAAGAATATCAATAAAGTAAGAGATCTTACCTAGACCGTGTCTATGTGTTGACATTGGTGGTAAGACAGTCCAAGTCTTGGTTTTGGGATTGTAACATTCAACAGTGTTCAATGTCTTTAAACCATCTCGACCTCCAATTACGAAGAGTTTATCATCAATAACAGCCACACCAAACTGCAACCTCCGGCCGTTCATCATCCCTGCCTGGATCCACAAATTTGTTCTGAGGTCATATTTCTCTATGGTTGTAGCTCCTGATAACACATAAAATCAAAAGTCACCAATTACTACTAATCCAACACACAGCCTGCTCAAGGCAGTGTACAAATGAGGACGTGAAAACATTCTCGTCACATCCATTTTTCTTAAAGAAAAAATGGCAAAACCCAAAAGAGGCTGTAATTCATCTGCTTTACTTTCTTCTCTTGGCAGACAATAAGAACCAAAATAGACACAAATTTTCAGCTTGTTTGAATTACATCATGATCTCACTGTATTGAGTCAATTGAAATCTTGTTGGGCATGACTCATTTCTGTCATATTTTGCAGTGTTTTTCACTGCGTGTCACTAAAAATGTAGCAAAATCCTAGCATTAAAAATGTTTATGCATGAAAGTCCTTTTAAATAATTAATATATGTATGTTACCTGTATATTTTCCAAATCCGAAGAGAAGATAATATAAGATATTAAATTACATAATAATCTCACTCAATTGAGTCAATTGAAATCTTTCTTGGGCATGACTCATTTCTGTCATATTTTGCAATGCTTATCCCTGAGTGTCACTAAAAATGTAGTGTCATCCTAGCATTGAAAGTCCTTTTAATAATTAATCTATGTATGTTATCTGTATAGTTTCCAAATCTGAAGAGAAGATAATAATAAAATATTACCTTGTTTGTTTTTAAATTTACCTATGCCTTAAATAAATTGAGGTTTTTAAGGTCAACTGTGACATGCATAAATTAATATTTGCTATGCTTTTTAAACCTTTCAAAAAATGATATGGGGAATAGCTAATAGAATTTAGGGACATAGAAATATCTTTAGTTCTTAGCAATCATGTTATAATCTCTAAGTAAAATAGCTTATCTTTCCTAAAAGTTTCTTTTTTTTTTTTTTTGAGACAGATTCTCATTATGTCACTCTCAGTAGAGTGCTTAGATGTCACAGCTCACAGCAACCTCAAACTCTTGGGCTTAAGCGATTCTCTTGCCTCAGCCTCCAGAGTAGCTGGACTATAGGCACCTGCCACAATGGCCAGCTATTTTTTGGTTGCAGTTGTCATTGTTGTTTAGCAGGCCTGGCCCAGGCTGGAACCCGCCAGCCTCGGCGTATGTGGCCCATGCCCTACTCACTGAGCTACGGGCGCCGAGCCCTAAAAGTTTCTTACATACAAATTTGAGAAACACAATTAACTCCAACTAATGCAATAGAAATTAAAAGAAGAAAGAACCTAGATGGCTGGTGAAATTTGCTTTAATGGATTAGTGACTCAATTTTCATTGACAATGTCTGCCTAGAATAAGTCCACGAATGTTGATATGGTATAGTATAAACTAATGAACAGTGATCTTTCTGCTGTGTTTGACCTTAATGTTCAGACTCACTTTCACCAATATTTCATGTACAATAATTAAAAATCCCTACAAAGGGAATTGACATTCTTGGGTATTTTCATTTAAGCACTGGCAATCTATTTTACTTGTAACATAAAAATAGTTTGCACATCTAAGGAATTCATTCCTCTGGGCACTCATTTACTCCTCAAACCCTAAATAGCAATGACTGAAACAAATATAAAATCTTGATAGCAGAATTTTTATTAATTGAAGTAAAGGTGTATAAGTTTAAGCTTAATTTTTATCTAAAGGCATCATAAAAATAAAAGTATAGACATTAGATGTAGTAAATCTGCGTTTGACATTGTTAAAAATATAAACTTATTCCCAAAGATAACTAAATTTGAAGGACTATAAAATTATTATTTTTAGAATTAAAAATAATTTGCAATAGTCACAAAAATTGGCTACTAAAATGTATGTTTTAAAGAAATGTATTTATTTTTATGTCTTGATATATTCACTATATTTGGTATTCAGTGTTTTATTCAATGACGTACAAATCAAAACTCCATAGTGAACTGAATTGTTGGTAATTACAAGGTTGTCTGGATTCTCAAACCTCCATAGCTTTGCTGGTATATGAATGCCTAACTAAAAATTAAGAATTATGTGCAGGTACTTGTCTCTTATGACTAAATCTTGACAAATGATGGCAGAAGAAACAGTATAAGCTAATACTAATTAACTTAACCCCATTAGACTCATATGTTGCAGGTATAGGTGGAAAAGGAAGTGATTATTTGAACAACTATATTTTCTTTAATCTTCAAAGCCTTGCTAAAGACCTCTGCAGAGAACTTGAGGTCTGGTTATCTGTTTTAGAGGACATAAGATTGGGTGATGGTAATGACTTTTGAGTAACCAAAGGAGTTGTGATTCAAAAGGGAAATCTAAGAGTTGATTTGTTATTCAAAGCCTCATCCCAACAAGTTATATATGACTTAAATTTTGACACTGCAGGAATGGTAACGTTCACAATTTTTTTTCTAACTCAGTCTTCAAAAACGACCTGTTCACATATTCTAAAGTAGCTATAGCAAAAATAGGAGCTCATCTCTGCCTTCATTATTCAAATTACAAACTGTATTCATTTCCTTTGGTTGCTGTAAACAAAAATATTTTGAATTTAATGGTTTAAAAATACAAATTTATTTCTTTATTTTTAAAACTTTTTTATTTTTAAATTTTATTTATTTTTTTATTTCAGAGTAGTACAAGTAATTACATAATTAATACACAATTTACATTTGTACATTTTAAGTCAAAGTTATACATTAATTATCTTACAATTAAAGAGGTCAGAAGTCTGAAATAGGTCTTACAGAAATCAAGGTGCTTGACAGGGCTATGTTCCTTTTAGTAGACCAGGGGGAAATCAGTTTTCTTATTTTTCTGTTTTTTGGAGGTCACCTACATTACCCCTTCTTCTGTCTTCAAAGCCAGTGACATTGCATTTCTCTGATGCTGATCCTTGTGATTATATTGGGCTCACCCCAATTTAATCTGACTTAATATAGAATAGTCAGCTTATAACTTCAGTTTATTAGTAACCTTAATTCCTTTGCAGACTTTATTTTCCCCTGCTGGGTAACCTAACATATTCACAGGTTCTAGGTTTCAGGATATAAATTTGAAGGGGACCATTATTCAGTCTACCCCAAAACCAAGACTTATTTTTACTGTACAATCTTGCTTACTTATAAAACATTGACTAGTGCAAAACAAAAAGGAATTTTTTTATTTGTGGAGTTCACTTATTCTAGCCAATGTAACTGATTTTCTTAGTCAGCATGTGTTGCAAATATTTTATCTTTTTTAAATTTGTATTATTTTTATTTTTGTATTGTTATTGATTTTTCTGAACATTTTTATTAGATAATAACTATGTACATGACTGCATTTATGGGGTACAATGTGTTGATTTTATATACAATTTGGAATGTTTACATCAAACTGGTTAACATATCATTCACCTCACTATCTTTTGTTTTTTTAACAATCACAGTTAAGCGTGTACTTTCCTTTTTTCTAATAAAAGTTATTAATAATATTCTTTAAGAAATTTCCTCACCAATGTACTTTATTACCTAACTGTATATACCTACTAATTCTATTACTATTATTAATTTATAAATTTGGGCATTTTGTTGTTTTAAGAGGACATGTATTCCCTTGCTTGTCTCCTGAGTCAGAAGAAGAAAGGTATCCTGAATAGTTTTAGACTTTATTGTCCGTAAAGTAAAAACAATCCTATGTAATACATTATATAAACTAAAAATAGATCATTAGTTAGTGTGGACTGCCATGGTGATAGCAAATAAATTTGGAAGAGATACAATTTTAAGACATGGGTACGTTGAGGTTACTCTGCTAATGAAACTATCACTGTTATCCAATATCAGGGCTACTCCGTTAATGAAACTATCCCTACAAGGTGAAAGCACAACTAAAATGCAGGGCTGCAGGCAAAATAGAGTCTTGACAACTTTCATAAACTGGAGAGTGGTCTCTATTCTGTTATTGCCACTGGGAATTCTGGCTTAATATTGCCAAGTTTGCTTACTTATTAAGAAGAGGCAGAAACCTAGCTTTAGAAAATATAAGCTCCCCAAACAATAAAGGTATACAACTAATTTAAAATAATGTTAAAACCCATTAAAACAAACACATGGTCACATCTAGTCTTAAAAACTATTACTAGGAGTGGATAGATCCACGTCCTTTTACTTCTTAAGCTGTAGATCACTCCTGTTAGAAAAGTGTGAAGGTTGCATTAACTCTGATAGAAAATTGTGATGTTATTCTGTGAGCTATCACTTTCTACAGTAATAATATTATTTTGTAAAGTGCAGAATGTAACTTAATAAAATTAAAAACAATTTAAAGCTTCCCAACTGTAATTCAAAGGTGAATCTAATTCTTGATATATAGAAAATAGGGAAATAAAATGAGATAGGTATTTTTGAGACTATATGATTTAAGATAATACATGTGTATACATGTGTATATAAGTACATATATGTCTTATGATATATAAATACATATATTTATGTGCATTAATATATACTTCGTAATGTATTAATTACAGACGAGGTACCAGGTAAGGGCAAGGGGCTCAGCATTTATAGTAATATCAAATTTTGAGATTACATTATTAGAAATAATTCCTGATATGATTACTGATTATTTTTCATAAAAAGTGTTCAAAAGGCTGGTCCAAGTCTAGTGGAATTATTATTAGTCTACTACTAATTATCTCAGATTTCTTTGTTCCTTTTCCACTCCCACTGTTTCAGTTGACTAGCTTTGAAATGTTATAATAACAAAAGAAATCACAATACATATATTATTCAGGACTACCATACATTTTATGTATATCTTTTACTGGAATATATTTGTTAAATAAATTTTGAGTAAAGATATTTTGTGTAGGAAATTTACCTACACAAAGAGCTTTACCTGTATTACTACATTTCATTTTCACAAAAACTTAATAAGAAAGGTACATCAATTTTACAGAAAAGAAGCCACATTAGAGAAAACTTTAGTATATGCTCATTATCTCTCAGATAATAACTTGTGGATCTATAATATTCACCTGGCTCTAGAGATGACTTCTCTTTACCAGCTCATCCCAGACGTAGAGGGAACTACAGTTAGTATATGCAGTAGGCAGAACTTTACAAAATCCCCCTTCCTGAGACTGCATGACCTATTTTCCAGAACCTGTGACTATGATGAAATATCAGTCCATTGATTGCTGTGCTACATGGAGTGGTTGACCTTAAAATAGGGTTATTACTTGTGATGCCCTGATGACGTGGCCCTTGAAAGTGGAGAGATTTCCCAGGCTGAGGGCAGAAGGGAAAGGAAAGCTTTCTCCGGTTTGCTAAAAGGAAAAGTCAGGGAGATTTAGGTATTATCAGGGCTCAATTTACTGCTGCTACTTTGAAGATACAGGAAGCCCAAGGAGAAGGAATGCAGGGAGGCTTTAAAAGCTGGATGTCATCAGTACATGACAGCCAGTGAGGAAACAGTTCCTCAGTTGTATAGCCACAAAGAATGTATCCTGTCGACAAGTGGAATCAACTCAGATGAGGAATCCAAACTCCAGATTAGAGTACAGACCAGGCAACACCTTGATTTCAGCCTTTTGAGATCTTGAGTAGAGGATATAGACAAACCACCCCAGACTTCTAACCTACAGAACTCTGAGATAATAGATGTTGGCTGTTTTAAGTCACTAGGATTGTGGTAATTTGTTATAGTAGCAGCATTATATTGTTCTTTTTAATTTGGTTTTATAATGTATAAAGTATTTATTTTCTGAACAAGTTCACCAACGTAACTAGAAGATTATAAACAGAATGCAAATACAAAACTATTTTACTCATGACAAAACACTTGATCAAGAGACTCCTTTATCAAAATGTAAAACTGGGAAAATGTGGTCAACATGTAATCAAAGCGAGGTTGTGGGTCTATTTTGAAATGTTCATTCATATAGGAAAATGTGATTATTTCGGGTGTAGGAATGGTAGGAATTAACACTTATACATTCTGTTTTGGCATTACAGAAGCAGGATATGTTCCAATATCTGCAATTGAAATATTTCCACTTCATTTATTTTGAAGACAGTATAGAATTAAATGATAAAAGTTTTCTGGGAGTCACAAAAAGCTCCCAGAAAGAGAGCTCTTAATTCAACTCTTAATTCAACTCACCAGACTCCTTTAATTCAACTCACTAGACTTACCTTAGCTCTTCTCACAACAACATTTAATTCAATATTAATAAACTCATTACCTAACTTCCAAAGCTTTTTACAAGTCCATAAGTTAGGACAGTCTGAAAGCTGCAATAGCTGACAGTGAGGAAGGAACCAGGAAAAAAAATCCTTTGATTTTACTCAAAGAGAGCAGTCACTTATGGCTGTTAAATAGCAGCAACAAACAAATAGATTGTATATTTAATACCTAAAGGACATCCTGGTTAAGCATTAATGATAGACTTGATGTCATAAAATCATTAGAAAAAGGCTGAGTTGCATTAGATGTATTCTTTAAAAAAGAAAAAAGAGCAATAAACAGTGAGAAGCATTTGGAGAAAATTTTAAATCAAAGTTATTTTTCTTGATAACTATAACACAAAACCCCAAAGTTTAAAGTAAATATGATTATAAAGATTAACTTATTTCTTGAGTTTTTATAGTGTAAACATTTCATTGACTTTCTTGTTCCACAATCTACCAAAACTGCAGCTTTGGAATAACAGGTTTACACTCATATAAAAGGCATTACCGCATGGGAAATATTTTTCAAGCCCAAATAAAAGGTTTTTTTTTTTTTTTTTTTTTTTTATTGTTGGGGATTCATTGAGGGTACAATAAGCCAGGTTACACTGATTGCAATTGTTAGGTAAAGTCCCTCTTGCAATCATGTCTTGCCCCCATTCTCTAGGTAATTTGTTACATAAGAATAGCCTTATAAAATTTAAAAATCATCATAATTATTTCATATGTGCCAAATAAGCAACTAAAAATATTCTATATCTATCCCTTGATATAAACCATTTATAAAATAGTCATAGACTGATATGAGCCTGTGTATACAGAATACATTCAAATTTATCATTAAGCATAATGCTGTCTTTTAAAATATATCTATAAATTTTAAAGTCCATTATTATGATTAATGCTAAACTAATTTCATTTAAATCAGAAAATGCAAAAACATGTCTAGTTATTGGATCACAGCCAAAAGAAGAAAGAGTATAGGACCCATTCCCTATTAGTTGCATTATATGTAATAGTTTACATTAATAACTAAAAATTATTCACTTTAAAATCTTAGAATAAACAGACTATTTCTGGAAGTTAGCAAATCAGTAAACCAAACAAAAGTCAATGCATTTTTTAATAAAAACATAAATCAACTATATTATTAGAAGAACTTATTCAAAATAATATCTCTAAGAGAATATTATAGCAACATAAAATCAGCAACATAAGTGCTAGTTTTAGAAGAAGAAAATGTTTAAAACTACTGAGAGATGTAAGTTTAATAAGTAAAAAAAAAAAAAGGAAACAACAAACTATACTCATTTGGAATGACATGACATTGTAGAAGTTATCATATATTATATAGGATGTCCATAAAGTTCATGTGCAATTTAAAATAGTTTAATAAAATAATAATATTTGTATAAGGTATTTAAAAGATTACACTGGAATTTCTCTAAAAATTTAATAGTTACATATGAAGAAATAAATTCTTAAAAGCCAGACAACTTGTAACTGAGAGGATTCACCAGGGAAAAGTACCCTACTTGATGTTAGAAAATACTGTATTACTGTAGAGGTTTGGAAAAAATTATTGATTAAAAATATACTAATTATATTATATAAATGAATCTGAAAACAAAGACAGAAATAACCCTAACTCATATGAGATTTTAATATACTAAAAGTTATTATATACACCAAAGGAAAACATTTTATTTTATTTTTTTTATTTATTTTTATTAAACCATAGCTGTGTACATTAGTATGATCGTGGGGCACCATACACCTGGTTCATAGATCGTTTGACACATTTTCATCACATTAGTTAACATAGCTTTTGTAGCATTTTCTTAGTTATTTTGCTAAGACCTAAGATAACTCCTTATCCTTTTGACAAAAATATATAAACCTTCATTCCTCCTTTATTTTTTATTCCATAATAAATTTTGGGTAAACTGATGATTCAAGTCAAGTTTGTATGAACAGAGAACTTAACAAGTGTTTGTTTTTCTTCTCAAGAGTCCCCCAAACTAACCAAGACAGGGAGAGTACACTGTCAGGGCTTTGGTCAAAGTTTAATAAAACTTTAAATGAACTAAAAGATAAAAAGTAAGCCATTAAATTTTACTTCTAGTTAAAAAGATTAAAGATTCAGAAGGGAAATTCTGACATTAGACAGTAAATATTAATATAAATTACCCATTAAATATAACATATGTTTATATCAAATACATCAAATAGAGAGACCAATAAAAGCAATGAATGAGAAGATAAGCAAAATACTTGGTAATAAAAGGAGTGTATATTCTTGTTGTTAAAAACTTACATAAAATAGGAAGAGAAGTAGAAACATTGAAATAAAAAATATACCAGTGACATTAGCAGACAATGGAAATTCAAGATATATAACGTGTAAACATCAGAAAATTTACTTAGGCTTTCTTAATAACTAAATAATCTTATTATATTTCCAACAGATTCGAAAAATATTTAATTTTGGCATTGCCAACAAAACCAGTTAAATCAATGCAACTTTTGGGAAGGGATATGTGTATGTGTGTTTTGTGTACAAGTAGTAAACAAGTAGCAAATTTTGGAAATGAAGGAGGTTAAATGTTTTATGTGTAACTTCCTACTTTAAATATTTTACCATATTTATCATTTTACCATGAAGGACCTCTATAAAGAAAATTATGAAACCCTAAGAGGGGAAACTGCAGAGGACATTAACAAATGGAAGAACATACCATGCAACATCCTACTTTCAATACTTGGAAAAAATAATTCTGCGTTTTGTATGGAACCAGAAAAAAACCCGTATAGCTAAGGCAGTTCTTAGTAATAAAAACAAAGCTGGGGGTATCACCATACCAGATTTCAGGCTGTATTACAAGGCCATAGTAATCAAGACAGCATGGTACTGTCACAAAAATAGAGACATAGACACTTGGAATCAAATAGAAAACCAGGAAATGAAACCAACAACTTACATCCACCTAATCTTCAATAAACCAAACAAGAGTTTCCACTGGGGGAAAGACTCTCTCTATTCAATAAACAGTGCTGGGAGAACTGGATATCTACATGTAAAAGACTGAAACTGGACCCATAGCTTTCTTCACTCACAAAAATTGATTCAAAATGGATAAAGGACTTAAATTTAAGGCATGAAATGATACAAATCCTCAAAGAAAGAATAGGAAAAACACTGGAAGATATCGGCCTGGGGAAAGACTTTGAGGAAGACTGTCATGGCAATAGCAGCAACAGCAATAATAAATAGGATTTAATTAAACTGAAAAGCTTCTGTATGGCCAAGGAGACAACAACCAAAGCAAATAGACAACCTACCCAATGGGAAAGGATATTTTGCATATTTTGAATCAGACAAAAGATTAATAATCAGGATCTATTCAGAACTTCAATTAATCCACAAGAAAAAACCAACAATTCTATGTATCAATGGGGAAGAGAGATGAATAAAATCTTCTCTAAAGATGACAGATGAATGGCTAGCAAACACATGAAAAAATGCTCATCATCCCTAATTATTAGAGAAATGCAAATTAAAACCACCCTGAGATATCATCTAACCCCGGTAAGAATGGCCTATATCACAAAATCTCAAAACTGCAGATGCTGGTGCGGATGTGGAAAGAAAGGAACACTTTTACACTGCTGGTGGGACTACAAACTATGGAGAAACCTCAAAGAACTCAACCTAGACCTCCCGTTTGATCCTGCAATCCCATTACTGGGCATCTATCCAGAAGGAAAAAAAAAAACTTTTATTATAACGACACTTGTACTAGGCTGTTTATCACAGCCAATTTATAATCACTAAAATGTGGAAACGGCCTAAATGTCCTTCAACCCAGGAATGGATTGGTAATCTATGGTATATGTATACCATGGAATATTATTCAGCCATTAAAAAAATGGAGATTTTGCAGCATTTGTACTAACCTGGATGGAGGTGGAACACATTATTCTTAGTGAAGCATCACAGGAATGGAGAAGTATGAATCATATGTATTCAAATTTGATATGAGGACAATTAATGACACGCTGGGGCATGGGGAAAAAGGAGACCAGACAGAGAAGGAGGAAGGGGGTGTGGGCAAGGAAAAGAGGAAAAAAAAAAAGAAAGAAAAGAAAACAGTGACTAATTCTCACATAAGTTGGATTTAATTTTGACCATAGTACATTAATTAAACATTAATTTTAATTCAACTTGTTAATATGTTGTTTAGGATATTGCATTCTCATTTATAAGTGAAATATGTTTGTAATTTCCCCTTTATAATAATATATTTTCTCCAATTTTAATATCAGGTGTATTCAGATCAAGTAGAACGATTTTGAAGTATTTCTTCTTTTTCTATTTTCTATAAGATTTGGCATGATCTGTTTTTTGAAATTATCTTTTACTTTTATTTATAAATGTTAGTTGTCTAATTTTTCAGTCTTTGGAAAAAAAATAAGAAATTAACTGATGACTCCATGCTGAACCTCAGAGTTCAAAGCATTCTATAATAGATATACTCTTATCTGACAATGTGAATGTTACTTTCTTTGCATTATTATTATTATTATTATTGCTTAAAATTTCAATGCAGAATCGTCTGATTTCTTTTCTGAATGTATTTATCTTCATTTGTTCTTTATGAGGTTTTTGTTTCTATTCCTTATCTTAAACATTGTTATTGTTATCAAATGTTAAGCCCTTTTAATTTTGTCAAGGCAAAAAGTGGAAACCTAATAAACACATGTATATGTAAAAAAAATAAAAATAAATAAATATTTTACCATAAATATGTCTTAGTGTTATTATTAAACTTTTAATTCATTATTTTTTTTTATCTTTTTCACAACTTTAATTATTTTATTTATTTATCTTTTGAGACAGAGTCTCACTATGTCACCCATGGTAGAGTCCCATGGCGTCACAGCTCACAGCAACCTCAAACTCTTGGGCTTAAGTTATAGTCTTGCCTTAGCCTCCCAAGTAGCTGGGACTACAGGTGCCTTTCACAATGCCTGGCAATTTTTTGGCTGTAGTTGCCATTGCTGTTTGGCAAGCTCTGGTTGGATCTGAACTCGTCAGGTCCAGTGTAAGTGGCTGGCACCCTAGCCTCTGAGCTACAAGCTCCGAGACAATTTTATTTTATTTTATTTTATTTTATTTTATTTTATTTTATTTTTTAAGGTTAATATAAGGGTACATGTGATTAGGTTACTTTGCTTTCATTTATTAGAAGTCTGAGTTGTATTGAGTTGTATTTGAATATTTCACCCAGGAGGGGTGCCATATATTCCTACGCTGTACCTGTTAGGTGAAAGCTTACTGAACCCCTTGTCCTCATCCCCCTCCACTCTTCTTGAATTTATTATTTTTAAAAGCAGCTGTTGGTGTTCCTAATGATGTCACAAATAAAGAGATGTTTAAAAAGGTAAGCAAAAATTAAACTTTTGTTCTATCATTGTTACTTAGCTATCCTTTCATAGGAAAGAACTCATATTTAAAATAATGTTATAATAAATGAAGATACATACTAAAAATTATTATAATCATACTTTATTTTTTTCATCTTAATAAAAGTACATTGGACATACACTCAAAACTAATTATCATTTTCAAATTGAATATTTATTTTTATAGTTAATGTCATTTGTACAAATGAGCTAAACACTTAATTATGTTATTATTAAAATACTCTTTGCTCTAATAAACACCTTCTACATAATATTTATTTAAATTTTTCTAGCTTTTGTAAAAATATGGGCATTGGTAAGTGAAAAGAAAACATGGCTGTCATGACGATTAGGTTCTAGTATTACCATGTGTCCAAAATATGTTACTAACTTCTACTTTCAGAAACGTAGCAAAAGAGCATGAGACTGCATTGATCTCCAGCTAAACTGCAAACCTTGGAAAATACATTTCTTTCGTTTCACACATGCTCATATAAATATTCTAATTGAAGGCTCTCTGTGATGCATTGAGGTTTACTCATTTCAAATAAAGGCTTACATAAGTGCTACCTTATGCTTCTGCTTATCTCTAAATCTTTTGCTTCTTATTCTCTGAGTCTCTATCATAGAAGTTAATTTAATGTATGTTGAGGACTTTCTTTGTGTTTTCAGAGAATAGCCACATGTTGGAGGATTAAGATCAGGTATTCACAAAACAAATGCAAAAATCAGTCAGACTTATTATCCTTTGGGTCTAAGGAGACTTAATGTGGAGAAAGGATATAATTATCCTCACTTACTGTTCACTCACAGGAATACGGATCAAAACAAATGTACTAAGTACTTCAAGAATATATAATTGTGGAGTGCCTTTTGTCATGACACATTATTCCTTATTCAACCTGTGTTCATTGAAAGACCTAGAGAATGCAGAATGATGTGGTCTAATCTTCTGACTATTGAGAGACAAAGTTACTATTAGCATAAATTTAGAAGAATCTGACCTATAATTTTAACATTGAATTGTCCTCAGAAGCAGCAGCAAAAATGGTTACAAGTAAGACATTGAGATTTTTTTTCTTTTCGGTGAAGGTAAGACTATGAAAGAAAACTTCATGGACAGGTGCCTAATTTCATTTTGGATAAAGAACACGGCTTCTGGGCTGAAAGTCTCTTGTGTACAGACTTATTGCAGATGCCAAAAACAGGAATTTAACTTAACATCTGAGCATCTTTTCTAATTCCACAGAAGTGGACACCTATCTTTATTTAGTTCTTTCTTTGGGACTAAGAAAGATGATTCTTAGGAAGTATTATTCTTCTCTAAAACATCTCTTACTCAGTGAGTAGATAACTATTTCGGAAGAAAATTCTTTGTGTGTGAAAAGCAAACTGAGATTTGACTGACAATTTTATTTGTGGTTTCAAGCTATTTCTAAAGCTTTGTTCTAACTGGTGACCTTGAACTAGTAATCCCCAATGACATATTTCAAGTTCAAAGATAAAGTCCTAAAGTAGAACCAAAGTGACTGAATAGAGTTACTGGGAAAAGTAAGGGTATTATTATTATTATTATTATATTGTTTTTCTTCAGAAAACCACACAGTATCTTCAAATTATTTCCCTCACCTAATTACAAATACTCAGGTTTCTTTGACACAGAATTGTAAGTATATCATTTTCTTAAGGCCATATAAAGACTTCAAAATGTGTCCAGCTGCAGGATGAAAAGCTGTTTTTTAAAAATTCCTGCCAGTGTACCCTGCTCCGTTTAGGCAAAGGAAATACAAATCAGGTCAAGGGAGCCAATATCTCCTAGATATTTCACTTTCAATTTCTGCCTTTCAACAATAGTGATAATATGCAAAGAGTGATGAGAAAAACTTAGAATAAAATGATCTCGCCAGTCCTTTGAATAGAAAGAGAAAAATACTAGGGGTTTATTCCTAAAGTTAAATAATTTCTTAATTTAAAATATGTTAAAATCAAAGCCATATGTTGCATTAAAACATCATAATATATGCTCTATTATAAAATAATTCAATAAAAAATATCTAGAAAATTAAGTTTTTATTTTGTAGTTTATAATTTAAACTTTTCACCCCTTTGTAGTTTTCTTCATCTTTTCCCCACAACATTCCTATTACTATTGGTCACATATAGAACATTCCTTTGAATATACATGAAATATTTGAGGTTATCTAATCAGACACCTGGCTGTTAATTCAAATCAATAATTAACTGTGGCTGCATCTAGGTTGTCAACAGGGAGGCCAGGTAAAAAATATAGAAATATATTGGGCAGTGGCTATAGCTCGGTGAGTAGGGCACTGGCCACATACACTGAGGCTGGCGGATTCACGTGGCCGGACCTGCTGAAGAACAATGACAACTACAACCAAAAATAGCTTGGTGTTGTGGTAGGCACCTGTAGTCCGAGCTCCTCAGGAGGCTGAGGCAAGAGATTTGCTTAAGCCCAAGAGTTTGAGGTTGCTGTGAGCTATGACGCCATGGCACTCTACCAAGGGCAACATAGTGACACTCTGTCTCAAAAAAAAAAAAAAAAATATATATATATATGTATACATATGCACACATAGAAACACACATAGAAATATAGGATGTTTTTAATTCTCTTATGTCTGTTCACTCAGTTAATCGCTGTCTAATGGAACAGTCACTGCTACCAGGAGCTCGGCATGCCATCTGCATACTTACTATTTTTTAGGTTCTATTTATGTTCATAGCTATCATAGATGAGATGACAAAACAATGTAATAATAAAATTTTATTATTGTTTTTTCTACCTAATATACAAAGAATACCAGTTTGAAAGATGCACAGCTTTTAATTTGGTTACTTTTTCTTTGGAACTAAATATTTTTTCTAAATGCCTTAATCTAGGCCAAAAGGTAACTTTGCTTGTCTACATTATCCTGCATGCAGGAAAGTGTCCTATGGCAGTTGAAGGGATACAATTTTAATCTTATTTCATAATTAATAATGTCTAATTATTGAAACAAAAGTTTTTAAAAAGGTCTCTTTTAATGTGGGAGAAAAAATTTTAGGAGTTTTATCAGAAAATGACATTTTCTATTCAATATGGGAGTACCTACACAAATGGTTTAATATGATATAATTAATCAGACTGATAAACATATAAAATAATGATTAATTTCTACCCATGTTTCAGAGGCTGGCAGTGGCAGCAGTCACTAACAGAGATTTTTGAGCCACTTAAAAGGAATAGAGTCCATAAATTATGTGCAATAAAGATATCTGTAACTAGAATCTTATGACAATAGATCAAGTAAATGTTAAGAATAGTGTATGTGAAAATAATTTGTATAATTGGTATAAAATATACTTAATTATAATATCCTTATAATCAAGAATGATTGTTGCTTGAAAATAATCACCTGATAGAGAATAAGCTGATAATAGTCTTGAAATTTTGATGCATATAAATGTAAACAATGGCAAAAATAGTGTTTTTAAAATATATACGTGCAAATCAGTTGTGCAAAAGCACAACTTTATCTTTTTATAATTTAACTCATCTTGTTAAGAACCTTCCTTTCAAAAGAACCTTCATTTAAACGTCAAAACCTGGCTACTGACACTTTACCTGTTAACTGAATTTGCTCTGTGAAGCCATAATAATTTCAGTTCCAATGAATAGAAACTTAGGTGTGGGAAAAATGCCAGCAATGAATAACGTATGTCACAACATTTCAAAACATCACTCCTACCATCACATAGTGAATCAGTATTTATCAGGTTTTTTACATCTATCCTTTCTTGACACATGTAATATTTCTCAAGGAGCTACGTAATGTTATTATTCCCATTTTACATAGAAGGAATACCCACATTTAGACTACTTAGTTAACTTGCTAAATTTGTAAGGCTCACACCACCACATCAATTTTACTAAAATGAAAATATCATGCACCCAAATATATTTGTGGTTATTGTTGAGAGGTTAGTCTGTAAAGTCTATATACAAGACAAAAAACTACTAAAGTAATTTAAATTATTTTAGAACATTTTCTTAGATTTTTAATAAATTCATTTTAGATATTAGACCAGAACAATACATAGACATATATGTAGCTATATTTATGTAAGTTTAAATCCAGTATGAAAACCTAATTTTAGTTTGGTACTTTGTTGTTCATTATACAGAGTAAAACACTGAGCTTTCTATAGCGTGCTTTTATGTAAAATAAAAAATAAGTAACTAAAGTACAACTATACTCTCAGCCACTATGTAGATATTGGAACTTTCTAAACCATTAGCATGTTCAATTCTCCCACCTCTTTTTTACTCCAGCAAAATTAAAGTTTATATCATTCTTATCATTTAAATTGTTTTTTTCTCTCTCTTAACAGGTGTGGTTGAATTCTTTGAGTAATATATATAGTTAATCATTAATGACTCCAGCGTAATAGAGTAAATTAAATGTTCTTGCCCACTTAGGTATTTATTTATGAATTTTACTTTCACTATTTAATCATCTCTCAGGGAACATATCATTATACGTATACATAATTACCTACAAGTGCATCCTTGTGTGTCTGAAACACATTAAACGCTGCATGTTCCTAAACACGTTTTTTAAAAGTCGGTCATCAAGACTACCTGAGTATAAAACAGAATTAATGTAATATTCTTCAAAATCTTTGACATTAAATAAAAATACATCCTATAATTCTGCTATTTCAAGAATATTCCATATGTACAGAAATGCCCCCCAAGACCAATTTGTTACACAACATATAAAATGTTATTAGTAGAGAAGATTATGAAACAGCAAATAGGTTACTAAAGATCATCCATAATAAAAATAGCACCTTTTTGGTGATTCATTTGTTGATATATTGGCATAATTTCCAAGAAGTAAGAAATTTTTCATGAATATATTTTTGCAAGGCACAAAAATTATGTTATAATTATAATATAATTGTATATACATATTACAAGTATAACATAAATTATAATATCAACATATATGTATACTCAACGTGATTGCACAATGGTCACAAAATTTCTCTCACATGACAATTTAGAGCAATTTTATTTATATTGGATAAAACTGAAAATATTCCAGGTTTCTATCAACAGGAGAAATGATAAACAAGTTATTACTAATCAATTAAAACATGAACTAGTTGTATATATATTATCATGATGAATCCCCCCAAAAGAGTGCTGATTGAAATGAACTTTAGGTAAAATAGTACAAAATGTGAGATTCAATTCATATGAAGTCCAAGAATAAGCAAAACTAATTTAAGTTGAAACATATTAAAAGGAGTGCTTATCTTTGGAGAGATGCAGAAAACTCACAGAAGTGGAGAGAGAATATCAGTTCCCAGGGCTTGAGAGTGGGGTAGCAGCCACTGGGATATGTTGATCAAAATATTCAACATTTCAATTAGACAAAATTAATAAGCTAAAGAGATTTTTTGTGTAACACCGTAACAATGTGTTGTCTACTTGAAAATTGTTTAAAGAGTAGATTTAACTGTCTTACCATTGAAAAATGATAAACATGTGAGGTAATTTATATGTTAATTAATTTGAGGTAGCCATTCCACAATGTACATATATTTCAAAGCATTATGTTATATAAGTTGAATATAAATAAATTTTAGTTCTCAATTTAAAAAAGTTTGTTTCTTCAAATAATTTTTTCTTTCAAGAGAACATATTACCATGAATGTTAAATTTTAAATAATGAGTGATTTAGAATATTTATGATTTATTTTAATAAGAAGTGACTTTAATACATTTACTAGACACAATTTTGGACATTTAAAAATACTAATTTTGTGGTTCTTTCTGCCTATTACTTGAATAAAATTTTAAAATGTAAACTGAACTTTAATATATTATACTTGAAAATATGTAATTGAAAGCTAGAGTATGTAAGAAATTGATATAACATGGAATTTGAAAGTAGGAAGAATTACAATGTGCTTAGAGTTTTGTGTACATAAAAAATTAATTTAGCTAACATGAAAAGGAAATTACTATAATAGAATAGTCAAAATTTTAAATTATATACTTTCTTATATTCCTTATGTATTCTCTTAAATCACAAAATAAGGTTTATTTAACTGGCCTGGAGATGTTACTTACACATTTCAGTATAATACTAATTATGGTCTTTAGTAAAATCTAAAAGAAATATAGTGAGAATTGAAGTATGTCAAGTGTTTTGCTGGTATTTAATAAAATGTCATGCCTAGCACATCTCACCATTTACAGATTAAATGTAGGCAAATGAGAAAAAAATGATAAAATTTTTGGAATTATACAAACCCCTACATTTAAATTCTACCCTAACTACTTACTAAATCATAGAAATGTCAAAATCAAAATTAACTAGAAAAATGCTCTCTTGTTTTAGTTTTAGTAGGAAATAAATGAACTTTTATATATGGCAGTATTTGAAAGGAATTATTTAAAATATGTCATTGATGAAATTATTTTATTATTTCTAAATGATTAGTTACTGAAGAAAAATATTCCAGATCCATAATAATTTCTTGCAGCTTAAAGAACCCTATGGGAAAAGTATTTAGAAAACAGTAACTTTCTATTTATATTTTGCTTTCACATCTTTAAAATATTACAAGGGGGAGCTTTATATTAATATAAAATTTATGTTAATAAACAGTATATTTTACATCAAAGCTAATGCTTCATGAATATATGTATTATTTGACCATTCTGGACATCCACCAAAATCAGTTATATTGGTTGTAATTTAATTTTAGTAGATGTTTACAGGAAGCCCAGTTTAGTAACAATTATTTCTAAACTTTAAAGCATATATTAATAGCTCTTCTTATTAATTGATTGTTATTCAGAAATGGGAATTAATGTATTACTGTACAACAAATGAATATTCAACAATTTATACTTGAAATTCTTGATGATCCCTCAGATCCAAGACATTTGTTTGGGCTCATGACTTTGAATTACATTCACTGTTAGAAGAATGTGTGAGATCTGATCAAATTATTAATGAATGATGAACTATATTGTATTTAGAGATGTTCTAAATTAATATGTGATACAATTTAATACTTTGAGATAGGATTATACTCTCCATTTTAGAGACTTAGAAGTTATATAGGAAGATAGTACTACTAAGTTTACAAATCATCCAAAATTAACTAACCATGGAAATGTTAATGGTCTATTTCACAAATATATAAAACGTAATATTCCATGGTGTACATATACCACAATTTGTTAATCCATTCATGGGTCAATGGGCACTTGGGCTTCTTCCATGACTTGGCTATTATTAATTGAGCTTCAGTGAAAAGTCTGGTGCAAATATCTTTGTTATATAGTGATTTTTGGTCTTTTGGATATATACCTAGCGGAGGAATTGCAGGATTGAATGGCAGGTCTACTTTTAGATCCCTGAGTATTAAAAAAAGATGGAGACTTTACGTCTTTTATATTTACATGGACAGAGCTGGGGCATATCCTACTTAGTAAAGTATCTCAAGAATGGAAGAAAAAGTATCCAATGTACTCAGTACTATTATGAAACCAGTTTACAATCACTCACATTTTCATTTGAAGATAGATCACAACTATGGCCCAGGAGGAAGGAGGGAGGAGAGGAATTGGGAGCTGAGGGGAAAGGTCAGATGGAGGGAAAGTGAATGGTGGGACCACCTTGCATATTGCAAAGGTACATGTAGGATCTATTAAGTATAGAGTATAAATGTCTTAACACAATAATTAAGTAAATGAGGTGAGGTATATATTAACTAATGTGATGTAAGCATTCCAAATTGTATATGAAATCAGCACATTGTACCCCATAAATGCATTAAAGTGAAAAAAACAAATACATAAAACATTTGAAAAGTGCAAGGTCTTAACAGTTTGATTATAAACAAAATATCTAATTTCCAAAAGTTATAGTATATAATAAAACAAGTAAAATAGTCAGCAGAGAAAAATTTAGAATGAAAAAGAAAGTGGAGGCTTCCACTTGTTGGAAAATAGAAGACCCATGCTGACATTTCCTCTAATTATAATACTAGTATATTTGCGCAAATTACAAAGCTCTTTTACATATCTGGGCTAAAACAAAAATAAGGGAACTCTTCAAGGTCATAGCCAAATAAATAGATGAAAGAACAGTAAGGGGAAACTTAGGAAAGAGCTAACAGAATAAGGAAGCCAGCATTTCTGTGGGTTAATGTTTACACCAAAAATAGCTGGAACATCTGCCTTGAGTCATACATAAGGTTGGAGAACAAGGAAGCAGAGATGGTGCATTAAGCCTTGATCTTTAGAAAGAACTCACGTATCTAAGTGGTGCAGCGGTTCTTGTTGAAGCAGACTGCTTCACACGAGGTAAGTATCTGCAGTTTAGCCCTCTAAAAGTTCCACAAAGTAAAAGGAATTAACTATGACTTTACAGTAATGTTACCTAAAACACAAAGAACCAAACTGACCTTAAGTGAGTATTACTGGAAACAACAAACAACAGATTTACAATTCCAAGCATTTCAATGTTGGAATTATTAGTTACAGGTTATAAAATAAAACGTATCAGAGTTAAGAAATAATGAAAGAGGTGAAAAAAAGTAAGAAAGTAATATAAAAACACCCAAATGATCATGTAAAATTGAAGCAAAAATTGAGAAGTCTCAGAAATAGACAATGTTCAAATAAAAAACACACAAGCCCATGTGCTTTTAACCATGATGGGTTAGCTTGTATTAGACAAACGATCCATCCCCACAACATAACTGTAGAGCTCCAGTTTTAAATACAAACATGAACTGTTGTAAAATATTAGACAGTAGAAAAGACAACTAACACTTAAGAGGCCACAATCTCAGAAAGGAAGGATAGGAACTAAAATAAGACTAATTCTTTGTCATTGTTCCCTTGAGATATGACTGACAGATTGACAGGCGGTGGTTTGCTAAGAGGCAAGCTGCAGAAATTCAGGGAGAAAATGGAAGTTAAGATGCTACACGTAACTTACGAATAGTTGCAAGGCATAGTACTATTAATATCTTAGAACTAGGGCGAACTACTTCTGAGATCGAAATACAATGGCATTTAGGGCTCACTGGGGATGAGTGAGTGGCCCCTGTATACATATTGAAAACAAAACAGAAGAAGAGCAGCCTTCGCACATACCAAATCTTAGTCTCAAATCATCTAATTCTCTTTTGGATTTCTAAATTTTCTCTCAAAAGTAAATTCTGTCTGAGAAACATTATTGCTATCTAGAGCCTCTATATATTTTCTTATACAATATTCATAATTCTTTCAACAATTGCCAAGCACATTATGCTACTCAGTAGATATTTACAGCCAACTGCTAAAGTGTTAAAATGATTCCCTTTAACATAAAGAGGAATTATATCCTAAACTATTTCTGTTGAATTTTGTACTATGTAGTATAGCCAACCTATTAGCTCCAGAAACTGTGATAATGTATGTAATAATTACAAAAAGGGAATTAACATATCATTATTATTCATTATCTACCTAACTAAACACATTAAAAAATTGAAATAGAAAAAAGTTCAATGTCACTATCAAGAAAAAAATACAAATAAAATAACAGGAATTTGGGGGACCATTAACAATTCTTTCTACTTTGTTATATCAGAACATGTTCACAGTAAAAATGTTTTAAAGATAGAAATGT
This sequence comes from Nycticebus coucang, assembly GCF_027406575.1. NCBI lineage: Eukaryota > Metazoa > Chordata > Mammalia > Primates > Lorisidae > Nycticebus > Nycticebus coucang. Next base: position 41,006,915 of record NC_069794.1, on the reverse strand, counting down.
ATTTTTGGGGCGGCGCCTGTGGCTCAGTGAGTAGGGCGCTGGCCCCATATGCCGAGGGTGGTGGGTTCAAACCCAGCCCCGGCCAAACTGCAACAAAAAAATAGCCGGGCGTTGTGGCGGGCGCCTGTAGTCCCAGCTACTCGGGAGGCTGAGGCAAGAGAATCGCATAAGCCCAGGAGTTAGAGGTTGCTGTGAGCCGTGTGACGCCACGGCACTCTACCCGAGGGTGGTACAGTGAGACTCTGTCTCTACAAAAAAAAAAAAAAAAAAAAAGAAATGTATTTTTGACATAGCAGTAAAATTAGAACTCCTTGTATAATTTCATGTATTTTCTAGAAAGAAATCAGTTCACATGTCACAAAAGCTTTATCTTTTTACCTACTAATTTTTCTTTTTTTTTTGGATTTTTAAAATTTATTTCAGTGCTGGTAGAAAAAAGGTAAATTCACAAAAAAATAGAATAATAAATGTTCTATTCTCCTACTTAAATCAATGGCTGGACTTCTGCATATTCTTTCTTCAGAATCTTTAAACTATTAGAAAAAAATTAATAGGCACCAAGAAATTAGAATCAAAGGCACCATCATCCAACATCCATCTGAAAAGATGCTGACTATAAACAGCAAATGTAATACACTACAAAGTCCTCACATTGAGGGTGGCACCTGTGGCTCAAGAAGTAGGGTGCCAGCCCCATATAGCGGAGGTGGCGCGTTCAAACCTGGCCCTGGCCAAAAACTGCAACAACAACAAAAAGTCCTTACATTGACATACGTTTTTTTTTCCATAAGCCTTCATTTTTCTCATTCATTTTTCCCAATTCTTCCTCTCCCAACATCTATTTAGTATTTCTCAAAATTTCAACTTACTAAAATTTTTAAATAGTCAGTAGGTAAAAGTCAGATGTCAGTCACCAGGTTAGTGAATTGAAAAGGCTAAAAACCAAAATCAGAAAAACCTGAGTTTGCTAAACCAGACCAACTCATTCTAAATAAATGATCTTGAGCAAAGTAAACTATCTCCCTGAATGTCTCTTTTCCTAAATGTAAAATAAAAATAAAACAATAAAGAGCTATTGAAAAATAAGAGAGTTACAGAAAGTGTTGCCATCTGATGGAGTTTTTTGTGTATGTTAAGAACATAACGTACAATATAATGAAAGTCTTTTGTAATAAAATATACTAATTCTAAATTTTGTGTTTAATGAAATAGTGTTTTGTTTTTTTTTTATTGCTGGGGATTCATTGGCGGTACAAGAAACCAGGTTACACTGATTGCATTTGTTAGGTAAAGACCCTCTTACAATCATGTCTTGTCCCCAAAAGGTGGGCACACACCAAGACCCCACCCCTCACTCCTTCCCTCTCTGCTCTCCCCTTCCTCCACCCCTACCATGTCATTAATTGTCCTCATATCAAAATTGAGTACATAGGATTCATGCTTCTCCATTCTTGTGATGCTCTACTAAGAATAATGTCTTCCACTTCCATCCAGGTTAATACGAAGGATGCAAAGTCTTCATTTTTTTAATGGCTGCATACTACTCCATAGTGTTCATATACCACAGCTTGTTAATCCATTCCTGGGTTGGTGGGCATTTAGGCTGTTTCCACATTTTGGTGATTGTAAATTGAGCTGAAATAAACAGTCTAGTGCAAGTGTTCTTATGATAAAAGGATTTTTTTTCCTTCTGGGTAGATGCCCAGTAATGGGATTGCAGGATCAAATGGGAGGTCTAGCCTAGTTCTTTGAGGGTTCTCCATACTTCCAAAAAGATTGTATTAGTTTGCAGTCCCACCGGCAGTGTAAAAGTGTTCCCTTCTCTTCACATCCATGAAGTAGTACACAGCTATGATTTAATATAAAAATAAAAAATAAAAATACCTACTAATTTTTCATCAAGGAGTCTGAGGAAAACAGAGGTTAGGATAAACTTTTATGTATACAGATGCTAATGGTGGCATTATTTATGGAAAAAGAATTGAATCCCATCAAGGTGTTATTAACAAGGTTAAGCTCAAGTCACCTGTTACATTTCCATACAAATCAGAATTAGCTATTTGTAATAATGGATTTCAAAAACTTAATAAAATGTGTATTCACAATACAATCTATGGTATAAGTAGTAAAAAACAACATATCAAAAAAAAGAAAACTCCGGGTATGTTAACAAATCCGATGTACATATTTTTAGAGTCTTAGCAATGTCATGTCAGAGAGAGGATGATGAATACAGTATGAGTAGGTGTACTATACAAATGTAGATATATAGACATGTAGTATATCGTTATGTGGATATATAGGTGTATACACGTGTTTGGGTGTATGTTTATACAGAGGGAGATATATTATGGTTTTTGAAATAACCAACAAAATCACTAACCAGATTCTGTCTTTTGAGAAAGAAAGTAACCCAGATAGATGAGATTCTATTTTAGAGGGCTTTTCCACCTCTGTAATAATGTATTTAAAAGTTTAGCACCTCTTCCCATTATTTGTATTTTTATCTCACAAGTACTCACATCCAACTCAGATGGTCCAGAAACAGTTGTTCCTTCACTTTCTTGGCTGCAGTTTTTTAATCTTTTCTGATTTTCATGGGTTGACATTCCATGGCTCATTTCACATGATAATTACCAGAAATAAACTTCCCAGTAAATAGTAATTACAAGTAAAAAAATTAAACTATGAAAACCATCTAATAGCAACAGAGATCTTTCTGACAGACAACAAATGAAAGCATGTCATTTTCTGTGGGTTAAATAGATTATTTCTCTTCAGGTACTATTTTGGAATCTCATTTCACAATGGTTGAAACGGGTTTTATTGCTTTGTTGCAATTTTTTCAAATAACAAAATCTTTTAAAACAGGTTGAATATGTGGTCACGTTCTTTTGCTGTTAATTGCATTTGTTTTTTATATGTGCTTGAAATATACTATTATTTATCACTTACACACAAACACAGGAAAAATACACTTTGCACATTAATTCCCTTGTGCACTTGTTTAAGAAAGTTAACACACACATAAGAAAATCTGGGGTGGAGAGACAAATATTGAATATTGGATATTTTTCAATAACTATAGAAAAGTAAGAAAAAAACCTTTAAATGCATGTGTTCAGTTTTTAAACAAACCACTGATTTTCTTTTGAAGAACCATATTGGTAAACACCATTAATTTTGTAAATTAAAAAATCCAACATAATTATTTTAATTGTTTATTACTTGTTTTGCTTGTATGTGAGATTTTTCAACTCCTCAGAGACAAAATGCTCTCCATAACTGTACTCACAGCAGGCATGCATTTGGTGCCTTACATTTATTAGCATTAAAATGCAGGACTCAGTATATCCAACACATTATTTGGGCTGTGTGTAATAAGACATCTGCGTATGAAGTCTATATATAATGCATAAGAAATAAATAAAGCATTTAAAGCTGAGTAGGAAAGCAGCAGCTACAGGTTAAAAATAAGAGATGATGTTTTAATTTTTCTCTTAATCTTAAATCATGATTAAAGCTAAGTTTATATGAGCTTTCTTGGTATTACCATACTATCATATTAGAATTATTTCATTATATAATATAGAATGTGTAGTTGTTCAAATTTAGAATTATATACCTTTGTTGTTATCCATTCCTCCTACAGCATACAGAGTTCCAACTGTAGATTTTCTGGGTTTAGTTCTTGGACTTTGCATTAAAGTTCTTCTTTCTGGCAATAGATGATATTTCATTGCTTCCAAAATCAGCTTTTGACATTCCAGATCATTCTTAAATAATGCATGGTTTTCTAGGTCAGCTAATATCTGTGAATAATACACAATCACTGTTAATACCGCTTTGTAAGTGAATGAGCATTATGATACCAATGCTTAAAATTAGTCAACATCATTACCCATGTATCAAGAAGAAAGCAGATTATAGTAAGAATTCATTACACTGACAAGGAAAAACAAGTAAAATGCGTGGCTTTCAAGAGGGATAGAATAAATATTATTTTTGACTTAATATTATTTGTTATCATCTTTCTACAAATAGAAAGATACTTACATAGATCACTTTTCCATTTGTTTTATTACAAAAGCTGTTTGTAAATCCAATATACTTGCTTTTATTACTAAAAATATGTTTGGTAAAGGAAATTAAAAAGAATTAAAAAGAAACCTTGAACAAATTAGGTCATAACATGCCTATCATAAGTATTCATATACTTAATGTAAGATGCTCCATCTATAGTTTAAACTCTTTCAAATTCAAAATAACTCAATGAAAATGAAAAAAAAAAGTTCCTCTTAACATCAAAATATGCAAGGAATTGAAAGGTGGTATATCAGGCAAAGTTACTTTCCAACACTGAAAATTTTATTTCAAAAATTCAGCACGTGTAAAAACAAGAGACCAGTAGTTTTAAATTCTATTATGTCTCTGTTTTGTTATAACCAGTTTTTGCTTCTGAAAATTCTTTTGTGCCTATTTCTTTCAATGCATCCAAAGTGTCTTTTATTTTCCTTTTCTTCTGTCCTTCTTTGGTTCTTTCAGTATCATCTTTTTCATTTTTAATGGACCCTGTTTCACTTCAAGTGACAATAAAATCTCTTCCATACATTTAGAAAAGTCATGGGTGGAAAAGTTAACATTTACCCCCTGACTTTTCTTGGACATGGATAAAAAACCATGAAATATCTGTACATAGATGTTTACTGAGTGAATAAATTAATATATGATGGAAGCATGCAAGTAAATAATTAATTTGAACACTATAACTCAAATATTAATTAAATTAAATTAGGCTACTAATACATTAATTTATATATATGTATATATTACTATTATAGGTTTCAGGAAGAATATTAAAAGCTATGAGGAAGACAACAGAGTATCTAAGATTGAATAGGGAGTGTAATGCGTTGGAACTAACAGATGCTTTGAAGTCATGTAAGTGAACATATATAACTGTATACTCAGGTCTGTTTAACTTTTTTTATACTAAACTCTAAATGCCTTACTACCTCCTTTTATTTTGAGTGGTTAATTCTAAAAAAACAAAAAAGCTGATATGCAAAAAGCTAAGGATAGTCCAATGGAAATTTGTAAAAGGGCTACTATTTTACTCTTTTATTCATTTATTTATTTTTATTTTTTCTTAGTCTCACATTTTTGCCCTCAATAGAATGCTGCAGTATTATAGATCACAGCAACCTCAAACTCTTGGGCTCAAGCAATCCTCTTGCCTCAGCCTCCCTACAGGCATCCCCCCACAACACCCAGTTATATTTAGAGATGGGGTTGTGCTCTTTCTAAGGCTGGTTGTGAACTCCTAAGCTCAAGCAATCAACTTGCCTTGGCCTCCCAGAGTGTTAGGATTACAGGAAAGAACCACTGTACTTACCTATTTTTACTTTTAGTAAAAATTTGTTTTTATTCACATGAGGACATATGTATTTCTCACAAGGCCACAGTGGTCTTTATAAACATCATATCTATTTATAAACATCATATCTATCTATAATAACTCTTGGTCATCTGTTTTTCAAGATATTCTTTTCTTCCTTTAAGCTTTTCATTTATTTATAGGAAAAAAGTACACTTTATAAGGGTATATAAATGCACATTTATATACATATACACATACACATATAAAGTTTGTTAATTCTTTTTCCCCTCTTCTTCTACCCCTATTTTTTACTTCTTTTGAGAAAATCATAGATACACTTTTCTTAAAAAGTAAACCATTCTGTGGATAAAGCAAGATGATAGACTAGAGAAATCTCCTTATTAACCACTCACAGTGAGACAAGGTAAAGAGAACTTTAGCCACCTCTGGCTGGAGGAACCTAGCCAGTGACCTCACTCTGGATGCACAGGGAAGCAGTGGAAGACTTCAGGAGCCAGCAAGGAGGTCTGCAGCTGAGGTAAATCAGCACAGAAGGCAATCTATTTTTATTTGTTTGTTTGTTTGTTTTCCTTTCTTGAAGGGTTCAGGGGTCAGCATTGGTCTGTGTGTGTGTGGGGGGGTCATGGCCTTGGTCTGCTCAAGGAAGCCACAAGCTTGTGGTTTATGATATCCTTCCAGTGTTGGCCCTTAAAAAGACAGTATTGGTAGGTGCCCACTGTGAAATACTGTTGATTTTTTTTTTTTTTTTTCTATTTGGCAGAGGTGGGATCTTGCTTTTTCTCAGACAGGTAAGGAGCTCCTGAATTTGAGGGAACAGCTCATCTCAGCCGCCCAAAGCCCTAAAGTCTTGGGTGTGGTCAAAACAACCTGCTAAACACCACCATTTTTCCTATCTCTCTCTTTCCTTTTTCTAGCTTTTCTTTCTTTCAACCCCTTCTTTATTTTTCTATTTATCTTTTTATTTTCTTTCTCCATTCTTGCTCTTTAAGCTTAGCTTACTTTTGGCCTTATGAGAAAAAACCACTTGAAGACCTAAGCTTTGAAACAAGGCAATTTAAAAGAAAGTGGGAAGTGAAAAAACACGGGGGAGGAAATGAATAAGGAGAAAACACACACGAGGAGCAACCAACAGAAAAATTCTAGCAACATGAAAAACCAAAACAGAGCAATCTCCCCCAAAGGATCATGAGGTAGCTACCTCAAATAATACCACCTATAAAGACTTAAGGAAATTATAGAAAGAGAATATGAAATATAGATGGTTAAAGATGATAAAGTGAATTGATGAGAAAGTGGAAAAACAGAACCAAAAAATGGATAAAGGACATGAAGAATATAGAAAAGATAAGGCAGATCTTAAGGACATGAAGGAATCAATCAGAGAACTTAAGGATGTGGTACAAAGTATTAGGAACAGATTAGACCATGGAGAAGAAAGAATCTCAGATCTAGAAGTTAAAGCTCTTGAGTTAACCAAGGCAGTTAAAGAAGCAGAAAATAAGAAAGACAGAAAGAAAAAAATTTGCTCATAGAATTATGGAAATTGATGAAGCATTCAATCATATGAAAAATATGTATTTCAGAAAGGGAATAAGAATGTCCCAAAGGAATGGAAGCCCTACTGGAGGATATCGTAAATGAAAATTTCCTAAGTTTCACTAAAGACTCTGAAACACTCCTTTAAATGGGATATTGAATAGCAGGTGGTCTCAACACAAAGAAGAATCCCCAAGACATATTGTAATGAACTTGTCCACAGTCAAGACAAAAGAAAAAATTCTGCAAAGATCCAGGAGTAAGAGCTAATTGACCTACAGGGGGTAAAACCAAACAACGGTCTTTCACAAAGTAAGATGAATAGAACTCTGTCACACTTATCAATTCTCTTAATACATGTTAATGGCCTGAATTCCCCACTGAAGAGTCACAGGCTGGCTGATTAGATAAAAAAGCACAAGCCATCCATATACTGTCTCCAGGAAACACACCTACCTACCTTAAAGCACAAAACAAGATTCATAGTAAATAATTGGAAAACAATATTTCGAACAAATAGAAATTAGAAGAAAGGAAGGGTCACAGTTTTCTATTCAGATACAAATGGATTTAAAGTGACTAAAATTATGAAAGACAAAGATATTAATTTCATACTGGCATAGGGAACAATACAACAAGAAGACATTTCAATTCTAAATATTTATGCACCCAACTTAAATCTTCTCAGATTTAAGAAATAGACATTTATTGGACTGAGCAATATGATCTTCTTTAACACCATGAATACTGGGGACATTAAACCCCTCTGGCTGAACTTGACAGATGCTCTTAACAGAAAGTATATAAAGATATGAGACTTAAATGTGATGCTAGACCAACTGTGCTCAATATACATATAGAGAACATACCATCCCAAAGCTAAGGAATATTCGCTTTTCTCATCAGCCCATGGAACATACTCCAAAATAAATCATATCCTGAGATAAAAATCAGGACTCAACAAAATTAAAAGGATTAAAATTATACCTTGTATTTTCTCAGACCAGAGGTAATAAAGGTAGAACTCAACTCCAACAAAAATTTTCAGCCCCCCACGAAGGGATAGAAATTGAACAACCTTATCCTGAATGACAATTGGGCAAAGAAAGAGAAACAGGAGGAAATTATTGAAATTTCTTGAACATAACAACAAAAAAAGCTATAACTTAACAAAACCTGTGGGATACTGCAAAAGCAGTCCTAACCAGGAAACTTATCTCATTAGATGCCTACATTAGAAAAACAGAAAGAGAACACATCAACATCCTAAGGAATCATCTTAAAGAAATGGAAAAGAATGAGCAATCTAATCACAGAACTAACAGAAGAAAAGAAATGACAAATATTAAATCAGAAATAAAAGAAAGTGAAAACAAAAGAATCATTCAGAAAAATAATGAAACAAAAAGTTGGTTCTTCAAAAAAATAAAAGCAAAATCAAAGACCAGGTGATCTTCTTAATAGATGCAGAAAAAGAATTTGTTGAAATTCAGCAGTTTTTTCTAATAGGAACACTTAAGAATATAGGCATTGGTCACACATATATGATATTGATTAAAGCCATCTATGATAAACCCAAAGATAATATCATGCTGAAAGGATTAAACCTGAAGCTTTTCCACTTAGAACTGGAAACAGACAAGGATGTCCTCTATTGCCACTACTAGTCAAAATTGTGCTGGAAGTTCTAGCCAATACAATCAGACAAGAGAAGGATATAAAGGACATCCAAATGTGGACAGAGTAGGTCAAACTCTTATTCTCAATGATGTAATCTTATACATAGAGAACCCCAGAACCCAACCACAAAACTCCTGGAAATGATGAAGAAATACAGTATCATCTTAGGATATGATCATTGTCCACAAATCAGTAGCCATTGTATACACCAATTACAGGCAACTTGAGAAGCTAATTAAAAACACAATTCCCTTGTAAGTAGCTTCAAACAAAATTAATAACTAAGAATATACCTAACTAAATAGATGAAGGACCACTATAAAGACAATTATGGAACTCTAAAAAATGGAATAGCAGAAGACACTAACACATGGAAGTACATATCAGGCTCTTGACTGGGAAGAATCAATATTGTTAAAATGTTTATTCTACCCAAAGCAATATACAGATTCAACGCAATTCCTATTAAAATACTAATGTCATACTTTTCTGTAACCAGAAAAAAACCATATATCCAAGGCAATTTTTAGTAATAATATCAAAGCTGAAGTATCATTTTTCCAGACTTTTGGTTATGTTATAATTCCATGGTGATCACAACAGCATGGTATTGGCTCAAAAATAGACATGGAATTATGGAACAGAATAGAAAACTCATAGATGAAACCAGTCTCTAGTTGCCATCTTATCTTTGATAAACCAAACAAAAGCACACAGTGGGGGAAAAAAATCCCTATTCAACAAATGGTGAAGGGACAACTGAATTACCACATGTAAAAGACATAAACTGGACCCACACTTTTCACTGCTTACAAAAATTGATTCAAAATGGATAAAAGATTTAAATCTAAGACATAAAACAATAAAAATTCTAGAATAAAGTATCAGAAAAACTTTTGCGTTGTTATACAGGGGAAAGATTTTATGAAGACTTCAGTGGCAATTGCAACAACAACAAAAAACAAATGGGACTTAATTAAATTGGAAAGCTTCTGCACACCTAAGGACACAATGATTTAAACAACTTGACAACTTTCAAAATGGGAAAAGTTATTTGCCTGTTGCCAATTTGACAAAGTGTTGATCACTAGACTCCACAAAGAACTCAAGTTAATCAATAAAAAAAGATCAAACCATGCCATGTATCACTGGGCAAGAGATATGAACAGAAACTTCTCTAAGGAAGACAGATGAATGGCTAACAAACATTTGCAAAAATGCTCATCATTCCTGATTGTCAGAGAAATACAAATCAAAACCACCCTGAGACATCACCTAACACCAGTGAGAATGGCCCATATCACAAATTGTCAAAGGTGCAGATGCTGGTGTGGATGTGCAGAGAAGAGAAGGCTTTTACACTGCTGGTGGGACTGCAAACTAATATAATCTTTTTGGGAAAAAAAGTATGGAAAATACTCAAAGAATTCAAATTAGACCTCCTAAGTGACCCTGCAATCCCATTACTAGGTATTTACCTAAAAGAAAAAAAAAATCATTTTAACACACAGACATTTTCACTAGATTGGTTTTTCTAGCTCAATTTACAATTGCCAAAATCTGGAAAAAAAAACAAATACTGTGGTATACATATACCATGAAATTCTATTCAGCCATTCAAAAAGATGGAGACTTTACATCTTTTGTATTAACCTGGATGGACTTGAAACACCTTCCTATTAGTAAAGTATCACAAGAATGGAAAAGCAAATATCCAATGAACTCAATTTTATTATGAAGGCAGGACACAATTTAAATCATGCCTATGTAATAGAAAAACTCAATTCAATTCCAGTTGAGGGAGAGGGAATAATGAAGAGGTCTCAGGGAAGGAGCATGGGGAGATTGGTGTGCTCCCACATACTGGGCACAATGTAGAGGTGTGTGGCACACATTTTGGCTGTGGAATGTAACTACAAGAGGACTTTATTAAACAAATTGAAATATTTTCACCTATTTACTTGTACTGTGATTTTACCTGAAATTAAAATAAAGCCATCTTTCATTTTGACTACACACTAAAAATATCCAGATAAATAGTGAGAAATTTACAAATAAAACAGAAAAAAATCAAAATGTGTGTGCTTCTTTTCCGTGTCTTTCCTTAGAAAAGTATAATGTAATCAACCGTTTAAATTGGGAGTTAGAAAATAATTTAGTTTTAGATAGCAAGCTTATGACACAGAATCAAAATCTGTGCATTCATATATCATATACTATCTCTAGCATTTATGAATCAAAAATGTTTAAATTTTGATATATGAATGCAGGAGATAGTTTAATCAAAATGAGTTCATATACTATTCTAGATATTTTAAGATGGATAAATTCTAACTCACAAACAACTCTATACCTTCATTTTGATTTTATAACCTTTTAATAAATACATGATTCATGTTTAATTTCTACATATAAAACTTAAACATATGTATATCAATGATATGGGTCAAGTAAGTTATGATTAGTTTAATAATTTAAGATCACCGAAGTACGAAATTGACTAAATTAAATTTTAGTAAGTGATAACTTCTGCTGAAGTTTAATCTTGAGAATTCCTGTAATGCTCCATATCAAAAGGTCTTAATGTGTTGCCTTTTATTATGATTTTTATTTCTTTAGGGAACTTCACAAGGAAATAGGCTAATATTAATTAATTAATTAATTATAATATTGAATAATTTTTCAATGTCTGAGTAAGAAAAATTATAAACATTATCAATTGAAATATTTGTACATTTTCTTGCATTGTTATTTTATATATAAAATAGATATAAATGAACAGAATGTGCAACAAGTTTTAAATGTGACATAAGTAATACAGTTTGTTAATATAAAATACAATGATCAGGTTTAATGTACTCAATGTTTTCATTTTTATGAATAAAATAATATGTAAAATATCTTAACTATGGGTTATTCCTATTCTTTTGACGAATTAACTTCACTGTAACCATTTACCTGTTGTTATACATTTTTAGGATATTACTTTTAACTATTTGTTGCTTATGAATGCCATGATTTGTGTTCTTATTTCATTTACACTGAAACCACTAAGGACTCCGCCTAAACCGAATGGCCTTTCAAAGGCCGCACATACAAATATCATTACATTGGGTATGAGACCTGCAACCTGCAACTTTCAATGAGACACAAACATTTGGTATTTACAAAAACTAGTGTGTATAGTTAAGAATTCAGTATCTGACTACAATTTGACCATAATTTGATTAACCACCTTTGAGTACTACCCAAATACCTGTTGCCAATTCCTTATAAAAAATTGTTGATTTTATGGATAATGTGACTCAAACAATATATACTTTATCTTTACATTTTAGATAGGAAACATCACAGTATACAAAAATAAAAATCTAACCCCACCATACTTTATATGTAAAGAGGAAATTTCTGTCTTCTTAGAACACATCTAGAAATCTAGTACAGGGTATGTTACTTTGTCACTATGTGAAATTGTAGTGAAATCAAACAAAATGATTTTTGATTCAGGAAATATTTGCTCCAGGAGGATGAGATTGTGAACCCACAAAATGCTAGTAAGACTGCAGTTTTCCCTTCAAACCTTGCTTCAAGACCTTGCCTTGTTATGCACACTAATTCCAATGCTATTATTATATAAAAGCTACATAAGCCCAAACATTTTACCACACTGCAAAGGACACTTTAAAATAATGCAGCTCAAACTCTGGAATTGGAAATACTTTCTTGTTTCTTTTCTCTACAAAGGATATTCTAAGGCTTTGTGTAAGTAGTGTTCTTTCATACTGAAATACATATCATAAAGTTAGCTTACTTATTAAAAAATATGTTTTGCATTCTTAAAGGAATTCAACATTAAATACATTTCGGCAATAGTGATTACAAAAAATTGCAAATTCAGTGAATGTACTTTCACGTAGAATAAAGTCAGGTGCACTGAAAACTTACACTCTTTGCCATTCTTCTACACATTAAGTATTCTAAAAAAGTATTTCAACTGTTTATATTATGCAAAATATCTAGATAAATAAAATTAGCTATTAATAGTTTTTCACATGGCTTACTCTGTAAAAATAAAAATAAAAAACAAAAATGTGAAACCATTTTATATTATTGAAATTGCCATGTAGCTATTATTTATTTCACATATATTGTTTCTATATGTCAGGAAAAAATTTAAGTTCATTTAATAAATAAAAAATATTGAGATACTGTTTTGCTACAACTTATAATAAAGCTTGCTGTTTACAATATTATGTTAAATGTTAACACCAGCATAAACATATCCATGAATCCATGAACATAATGATTAAAATCACCTGAACATATGTCAAATATCAAGAGGAAAAATTATTAAGTGGACTTAATAATAAATACCATATTATTGTCATGAGTTTTCACTTCAAATATTATCTCTTCCAGATAATGTGCACTGGAGAGATGGGTCAATTTTGGTAAAAAAACATTTAAAGTCTTAAAAAGCCAAATATCTAAGGATTGCCTCAATTAAACACAATAAACCATCATATAATTATTATAGGAAAATGTATTTTTGTAAGAAAAATGAAATAGTTATTAACAATAAGGTGCTTCGTAATTAAGTACCCTGGAGAAAAAAGTAACTTCTATAATATGTGACAACAAACTATATTAATTTGCACTTAATGCATTTCCAAATGAACCAAATATTTCCAATGTTTTTGACTATTAGAATAAATAAGGTACATAGTACATAGCACTTTGCTGCAGGCAATGTTTTTCTTTTTTAAGTCTGTCAGCTACCAAGTCATTTTGTGGACATGTTCTGTCTCCCTATAAACATATTAGTTTTCTTTGTGACTAGATAGTGACCAATTAGTTATACAGTAACATTGCAGCTTCAGAATCTCACATGGCCAAGAAATGCATAGGAGAATCTCTGCATTGCCTTCATAATTTACTATATATGCAAATTAAGAATAATTTATCCATATCTTACTAAAACTATTGACAATAATTTTGATAGAATATTCTAGCTTCCAGAAACATCATGAATGTATGATTAGAATAAATACGTCCCTCGCAATTATATGTTTGAAAGCATTATTCCCTTTTTAAATATGCTTAAAGTTCTATTGGCTGTATCTCTAACTTCACTTTGCTTAGGAAAAATAAACAAAAGGAAATGAATTTATATGAACAATATTTGTTGTAAATGATTGTTAAAATTGTTATTACAATCCACATAATCTGATTATTGATAGTTTGTTTGATAAATTGAACCACATGCTCAAAGCAGCCACATATTTAGCAACATGAAAATATTCATGAGCACTTTTATCTATATGCATACACAAAAACACTCCTCAAACTATTTTTTATATAAATATTTGTATAATTTTATTTCAAATATTTGCAATAAATTATAAATTATGATGCTAAAAGTACTCTTTTATAAAAACAGAATTCATTTTGCTAGTGTTTAGATTTTGCATTGTTTGTGCAGCCTCACAAATAAGAAAACAGAATACATTTTCATATATATCATTCAAATAAAATTTTCTTCCTTCTGGATAAATTAACTAAGGTGTCAAGAAAATATCCCCTTATCCAGAATTCTTGACACCTGTATCTGAAATATTTTGAATGTACGGATACTGGCCTTAATGTTGTAAACCAAGCCAAATTCATGTATTTATTTTGCTACACTACCTGCTCTTATTACACAAAGGCATACACTTTAATTTTATAGTACAAGTCAGAATGTGTTTATATTCTAAAAATTTGTGTTATAGATAGCCTTTTAAAATTCTATAAAGTAAAATCCTTAAGTAAATACAGAATCTAGTAACATTCTCCTACAACGTTAGTGGCTAGAAATAAGAAAATATCTATGAATGAAGCTACTCCTTAAATAAGAGTAATATTGTACTAGGGCGGCGCCTGTGGCTCAGTGAGTAGGGCGCCGGCCCCATATGCCGAGGGTGGCGGGTTCAAGCCCAGCCCCGGCCAAACTGCAACCAAAAAAAAAAAAATAGCCGGGCGTTGTGGCAGGCGCCTGTAGTCCCAGCTGCTCGGGAGGCTGAGGCAAGAGAATCACGTAAGCCCAAGAGTTAGAGGTTGCTGTGAGCCGTGTGAGGCCACGGCACTCTACCCGAGGGCGGTACAGTGAGACTCTGTCTCTACAAAAAAAAAAAAGAGTAATATTGTACTAAAGAAATAATTTGAAAGGCAAAATGACAACAATTTTACAAAGCATAGCAATTTCATCTATACCTTTCAAATGATCAGGGAGTCCATTGTATAATAGAATATAATATTGAATAAATATTTAGGGGATGTTAAATTTAAACTTACTATGAGCCAAAGAAAGTAATATCTCTTTTTGCACTATATAAATATCTTTGGGCTATCACAGCTATGACAACATCCTCATATTCATGACAAATTGACAAAATTTAATATACTTCCTATTATTTCATAGTCTTTCAAAATTTTGTTTTGCTACTGGATTTATGCTAAAAAGATCAACTCACAGAATTTGAATCTATAAAGCAAACTTGATGCCTATTACAAGTGACAGTCCTTAGAGAATAAGTAACAATTTCATACCTGGTTTTTCAAGCTTTGTGGCTGGCAAAATGAAAAACATGAATAATAAAATATTATCACATCTCATAATGTGCAGAAAAAAGTGATTTCCACTTCAGTGATTTATAAATAAATTTGATACAAATAAAATAATTTCAGATATTTGCATTAAGCAGTTTCTAATACATGCCACAGGGAAACAATGATCACATTCAGTTCTAAATAAACCCTGAGCTGTTTTAATAATCAGTGTAGGTGCTGGTGAAAGGAGAGAGCTCAGTTATCACAGACCTTTGTAGCAACACAATAAATAGTGAGCTCATAGGTAGAGATGTACAAATTTATAAGGGAAAACAGCAGCTGACACACACCTACAGAGGTTTTTTTTTTTTTTTTTTTGCTTATATATTTCCCCCACTTCAGATTTTGTGAATGTTCAAAGACGTAGAGAAAGAAAAATGGGAATTATTATGCAAACTTGGCAATATTATTTTGTTCACCAAAACTGACAACATTTCATCCGTGACTATTTGTTGTGATACTAAGTTTCCACTAAAGGAACCAGCTCAGCCATAATCAGAATATCAGTCTGAATCTAAAAGAAATTTATCACCCAGGAGTAGAAAGTTTCTCATATTACATTTAAAATGCCATTAACTTTAGCTGAAAAGAAATTTAGCAAAGCATTGAATCATAAAATTTTTAAGAGGCTGAAATATCTGCTAGTCAATTTTACTGACATATTTGCTATTCTGGTCAAATTATTTGAAGATGTTATTTCTATTTTAAAATAAATGAGAAAAGTAGATACAACAGATAAGTCTAGATTCTCTTTCCAGTGCTCTTATTTCAAAAGGAAAACACAAATTACTGACATGGTAATTTTTCTCACATCAGATACATCTGAATGATTCCTCCTTATGCATTTGAGGCAACAAGAAGAAACTATATGCGAAATAGGGAGCAGGATCATTAATTTTATTCTGAATACAGAAATATTTGATTGCCTTAAGAAGAAAAATAATTGGCCAAGCTGATATTACAAATAGTGAAGAATATAACAAAACCAAAACAAATAGAGCTCATAAAGTTAAACCAAATACTAGTTCTTAGTAGTGACAAGTTAGATGGGCTTTGAGCTGCTATAATTTATGATTAATTTTTAATTATTTTACAATAGTTTATTGTTATCAGTTTGAAAGCTCAGAATTTCTAAAATGGAAATAAGTGATCATGTGCCCTATATGAACACCCCTTCATTGTGAACAATTTCATTGCATCCTATTTGTGCTCTAGACCTTTCATTCATTCATTCACCAATTATTTGATCAGGATGTATTTTGTCCAAGATGCCATAACAGGTTCTGGATACCATTAATTTCACTCACCACTAATTTATTCTACTTATGTCTACCTTCCTCCCTGTCCCCTTGAACATTTTCCTTGATTTATTGGCATTTAAACTGTATTTAAAAGCATGTATTTGTTATTGTTTATAAGATATAATTCAACATCTTCAGATAAATATGCAAAAAATCCATAATACTACTCAATTTTATCCATTTAGTCACTTTCCCTAATACTTAAGAACATTTTTTCTGTATTTCACATTTTAGCTTTTCTCATCCCTCTCTCCTTGTCGGAATCCATCATGGTATTTTCTTAATCCAAGCATTCTCTCTCTCTCTTCCTCTCACTGACTTTCTCTCTCACTTTCTGTTATTGATTCATTCTCCCTCCGGGATTCTATTAAAATATGAACCAATTTCAGAGCCTAGTTTAAGGCTCTATTACTTTTATGAGAACTTAATTACCCAGGTCATACTCAACAAAATTAGCTTTTATTCATCAAATCAGACTTTAATCAGTTACTACATACTCAGTCACTTAAGGGCTTCAAACACATGCTAAATTATAAATTTGTGGGAAGTCAGCAAAAATGTCTAGTGCCCCTTTTTGGGTACCACTAACAGAGTGACATATATATAAGAACTATTTATGTAATTGATCATTTATTATCATTAGTATAGCTCTTAATTTATTTTAAATAATTGATTAATTATTAAAGTCTGAGAATAAACAATGTATATGCAGATATCTATTCAATATCACATCTAAAATTCAATGCATAAATACTAATTATCTTTCAAAACATCTTTGCATAACAATCAACCAAATGCTTATTTATAAATTAATATCCCACATCCAGCTGATAGCATGTTTATTTCAAGTCATATTCAAGTAAAAAATCTATTACAGAGATAATTTGAATATTTAGACACCACCATGAAGTGACATGACTCAAGCAGGAAGCATTATGCGAATGTTCAACTAACAATTAAAACTCATTTATTTACATATGAACTTATCTCTTCTCACTACCATTCTCCCTTCTATTCTTGACTTGTCTTTCAGTTTTATTGATGATTTAGTGTACCTGTTTACTTGTGCTTCCATTTTCAGTTACTACTATTTAAACTGCTTCAAAATAATTTGGAGAATATGAAATATAAATAAATAAATATTTGCACAATTTGCTTTCCCTCCTGAGATCCCTGATCCATTAATAATTCTGTTTGGCAAAGTCCCTTATCTCCTCAGTCAACCCTATATCCTAAGTATCAAAATAGTGTTGATTAACATAATACTACCCGTGACTCTTCCATTCCACTAATCTTTTTTCATTCCGAAAGCTACTTCACTAATTTAAATTCTTAAACTTTTTTTGAATTTTTGAGAAAGATTAATAGTCTGAATTTTTGTCTGTAGTACAAATAAGCATATACACAATTCAAACCTCCCACATTGTGTTAAAAAATACACATTTAAAACATACTGTCTTATGTGGATAAGAAATGTTGGTTTTAGTTATTTGCACTACAATTGAAAATATTTCTTAAAATAACTTAAAATACCTACATCAGGCTCATTGTTCACTGCACCACTAGATCAACCTTCTACCTTGACGGTTGTTCTGTTTGCTACACTTCACATGAACTATTGTTTTTATTGTTTCTTTAGGGTGAATTTTTCTTCTTTTGAGCTTGTGAATGACTCAGTGAGAGCACTTGTTTTATCTTATTTCCATATAACTTATTTTTATCTATAAATTATCTCCTCAAGACTAAACTTTATTTTGTATTTGTTCTGTAATTTCCTTAATTGATGACTTAGTATTGTATTGTGTAGACTTGTAGTCACCAATAGCAAAAAATATACTACTTTCATCCTTTTAATGGATTTATGTCTAGCTGTCTTCTTCCTAAACACTAATTGTATTTATTTAAATTTTAAGAGTAAAATCTGGAGGAGTATATTTTTATAAAATTCTGATATTTGTAGTGCTCTTTTAAAAGATGTAATTGGAAAAGAACACATTCAAACCTGTGCAGATGCCTCATAAAGAATTAGTATTTGTGTTTCTGTTTCCTTTAGCACTTTCACAAAAAACATTTCTGATTGAGCAACACAGATCATAGTAATTGGCAAGCCATTTTTGCCAACTGAGTGAGAAGTAAGATAGAAGAATGTGAGTCATACACTTGTACTTTTTGAGTATAAAACATCAAAGACACATTTTCTTAATCTGTAGTACTGGATTAACTGAAGACATTTTTGACCTTGTCTTCTATTTGTATTGGTGATTTAGGGTATCTCTTTATCTGAAATTGATGATATGAAATAATAACTTTTAGCATATTAAATATGTATTTGGCTATTAGAAAAGCATTTGATAAATATTTCTAACACATCAATAAAGTTCGTCTAGCAGATAATTATATTTGCCTCTTGCTTCCTTTTTTTGAACTCCCCCTTCTTTTCTAGAGATGTGTGGCATGCTCTAGGTGCCTAGTCTCTATTACAGACCTTTCCTGTCCTGAACAAGCTCCCAAGTTATAATTTAAACTTCTGGATGATACTTTCTTTCAGACCTCCTATATCACCTACTTACCAAGACTAAAAAGGTCAATCTATTAAAATTAATCTTAAGCATATTTAATTCTTTCTCATCATATAGCTTTACAATATTTTGGAGAAATAATGTTATTTCAATATGAGCTATAATCTGAAATTGATGGATTAGATTAGTTAAATGAGGTCTTAAAACACAACTTGTGTTCAAACCATCTTGTGATGAGTATAATGTTCACAAAAGAATAAAATTTATTTCAGTACTTAGAGTTATCCTGCATTTCAGAAAAGTCTGCACTTGGCCTACACATTATATCCAAATGAGATAACCACTTTAAACATTTAGGAGCACCTGGCATTACAAGAAATATTGAGAATTGTTCTATAACTTGTCCCACGTTTTGTGTCAGAGAACTTAATTCTGATGGAAAGAAGCTCCTAGAAATACTTTGACACAAAACTTCAGGACAACAATTGAAGAGACTATTGGAAATCTGCATATCCTGATTTCAATAATAATGTGGATATAGTATTAAACTTTTTGTCTTGTTTTGTCCTGTTCAATTATCTTTAAACAAGTCCTTTCAATTCATCTCACACTAATTATAAGTTATCAGTCTGTATTCTCCCAACATTCTCTAAGAAAAGACAGACAAAAATTTTTATCACTTCATATTTGCAGATTTTTAGCTTCTTCAGATTTACTCTGATCAAAGCCTAACACACCTCTTTTGATCATCATCAGTGAAATAAGTTCCTGTGAAAACATCAAGGTAGAGGCATATTGCAAATCAATAAGGGATTAAAATAATTCTCCTAAGTAAAGCAAATTCCACTGTGCATACACTTTGTAGAGTTTCCGAAGTTTGGGTATGATGTAAGTAGCTCAAGCACTTTAACAAAAAAAAAAAAAAAAATTAAGGAATGAGGGAAAATATAAGTTTATTAATCTTAATACTAAAGGCATTAATAGAATTTGGAATGTGTCAAAACCTATGCCTGATAATTTGGAGAAAGCAAAATTAACTTACCAGTTCCTGACTTAAAGTAATTTATAATATAATAAAGCATATGGTCATTATATGCTGGTACTTACAGTTAAACATCTTCAAAGGATGTGAGAGTAAATGGCAGAGTATGGGGACTCTGCCAAGCATAAGCTTTATTAATAGAAAAATTTCACAACCAACATTACTGCCCCCCCTTCTCTTTCCCCATCATTCCATCCTCTCATATTCTCATATAGGTTTTTGAAGCTTATTCCAAATGAAATGAGGGAATTACTTCTTATGTCAGACAAAGGAAAATCCATTGTAATACAGGGGAAAATTTTAAATCTGGAAATGATTTTGATATTTTTAATACATAGAATATTTAATTTTTAACTTGAGATAACACTAAATTTCCAGCCCCATCAGAAAGGTTAAGTAATTAAGAAGATTTGTGATTTTCATGCCTATTTATACTTATTAGATAAAGGGGTTTGTATAAATATTTTTTTCTGATAATTTGCTCAGTTTCAGTGGAATTGTAAATGCTGTTCATCAATTAAAAGCTATTTGCATTTATGAGCCTCTGTAACTCAGTTTTGTTCTGGTTTCTAGAACACAAAATTATAACAGAATCCTAGACTTTTTACCACATTAAATTGATCCTTTTTTACCATAAGACATTGCCATTTGTAAAGGCCATAACTTCCAGTGGCAGAAAGATAATTTAGGGAAAATTCTTAATAAGACTGCTTTTCCTCTCTCAAGTACCTTTATTTTGAAATGACATCAACAGGAATCTGAAAAAGTTTTTATAAGAAGCAAATTTTTAGCTATGAATTTTATGAAGAAGTTATTTATACTAATAAATAGATTCATAGGAATTATGTGTTTTATTTATAAGAATTAGGTATATATGTAAATAAGTATAAATTATATAAAATATATGAAAACACAATTAATTATAGCACTGATAGTATTAGAAAATAATACATTGAAGCTGAAAAAATTGTAATTACGATTACAACTAACATGTTGTTCATTGAAAAAAAATGCTAAGTACTAATCTAACATCAATGACAACACACATAGAAGATAACATACACAGAATTGTTGTACTTCTTTCAAGTTTTCTGCTTTCCTAATATTTTTATCTAGCTCTACATAAAAACCTGAATTCTACTTTTTCAAATATATTTACTGGTTCAAGAAAAATCTCACACCCAAAAAGTAAAGACTAATTAGGTATGAAGTGATCTGTGTAAAAGTTAGCTATAACAGACATTGATAAGCAACTCTTGTCAAAAATGCTTTACATTGCTACATACGGTCAGTTATTTGGTACCATATGTGTGCCAGATATTGGAGATAAAATATTGAGAAGCTTACAGTATATTCAGGCAAGAAGACACACACCTCTAAATAATCTTTAAAAACAGGGCTACTTTTAGCAATGAAATTTAGTATGAGAACACCGAGGAAGAACACCTATGTGCAGAAAAGGGTAGAAGTGGACAAGGAAGGCCCTCTTAGGAAGTCAATTCTGAGTTGAGTTTGCAATGGCAAATCAGGAATTAAGGAAGAGCATTTGTGTCTGAGTATAATGGGTCAGGGTGTGAAGTAGATGTTGGAAGACTTGTAAAAGAATATACTTGTTTCTACCAGTAGTCTAGTAACTATAGAAAAGAAGATTGCAAATAACTAAGAACAATTTATGTAATGCTCAAGTTTTGTATTGTGTATATTCCAAAACCATTGAACATTATAATTAAATTTGTTTTAAAAATATTAACTCAAGAGAAATTGTGAGGAATGAATATAAATGGAGAAAGATGTCATTAAAGTTAGGCAACTAACATGTCATTTGTTGAAAATAAAATGCTAAGTCCTAATCTAACATCAATGATAACACACACACACAGATGAGATTTAAACATTTTAAAGATGTACATTAAAGAAAAAGAAAATGCTTGGTGACACCAGAAGGAATAAAATAATAGTTATTGAGAAAAACTTTATTTACAAAGAAAAAAATATTTCTATTATTGTTTCTGGGCAAGGAAGAGAACAAAATTTCATTATACTTTCGTAAAGAACTAACCAATAGATAAAATGAGCATTCACCATTTAAATAGATCTTTATGTTTCAGGATGTCTTACTTATCTGCCCAATTTTATACATATTTTAGAATATACTTAGAATAATGAACATTAAAGGGAATGTATATTAGCATGAGGTGAAATCTAATGGTCGGGATAGAATTCCACCCATTATTTTTATAAAAGATGAATATTGTAGAAGACTATTCATTGAAACCCTATTTCAGGTGTTCATTGAGATTAAATAATCAACATTCCTAACTTCTTACCTCATATTTGTTATCTCTTATTCTTAGACTTCTTTTGAAAAGAATACAGCACTTATAGTGAATTGTATCAAATTGAGAAGTTGTTTAATGGTTTGGAAAAACTTCACAGCTGACTTGAGAATAACACATTCATTATTATTTATGACTCTATTTCCAGGTTTCTGTAGGTCAGTTTATTGAATTCACTGAATATCTTCTTTTCCAGCTCAGCTAAGTCAATTTTGCATGCTACTTCTTGGTAGACTGACTAACAAATGGAAGAAAGCTGATTTCTTTAAATATAAAAACATGCAAAATACCCTAAATTTAGGATAATTTATTCCAAATAAAAACCCATGGCATATTAACGCTAACCACGAAGAATTTCAAAACTTTATAAAAATATATCTACTTAGGCCTATGAATCCCTAGTGTGTTTATGGATCATCCTTCCTACAAATCTTTAATAGATGTTATTTGGACCAAGTGTTCATCACAAAAGTCAGGGATTTCTTGAGTTAGAGTTAAGAATTATTTGTATTAAGGTACTTCAGAGACTATACTCTAAACAGGGATATGGCATGATATGTTCATAGATTTATAAACTTTTTTAACATGAAATTTTTTTGTGAATATCTTCAAATGATTTGTGTCCAGGAACAAAGTGTTTGGAAATACTGATGTAGAGTCAGTTACTGAAAATATTTCAGAACTCATTATAGAGGTAATAAGAGGGTTTAATAACACAAAACAGTGTTTTATTGTTGTTTTCAGTAGGCATCATGTCTATTGAAAATATTAATAAATATTGACAAAGACATTTAAAAGGTATAATTGGTAGTTTAAAATATAAACAATAAATATATTTAAAGACAACACTAGAGAAATAAATGACATGGTATATATTTATTAAGATGAGAGCTATAATGAATTTTAATATGCTTAGTAAATAACAATTATGTGACTATGAATTTCTAGGCAACATTTATATATTACTAAATTCTACTTAATTGTTCAGAAAAAATTTCTTCTAATTACAATAAAATTAGGAGCCTTTGTGGCTTAAATAATCTAGCTGACCATAATAATTGAACTGTTCAATATCTATGTTGTTATTTCTAATATGAATTCCAAGATGACAGCTTGTATTTCAACACACGATAGATGCTGAGGAGACTTGAAAGGTAATTTTTTTGGTTTGAAAGCCTGTTCTTGTGGGTGGAACAACAACAACAATAAAAAAACTCAATTATGAGAGTCAGAAATTCCAAATTTTGTTTGACATGTATCAATGAATAATAAAATTTTATTATCTAAAATAATCTTTTTTAATTCTTACAGTCTCAATTCTTACCTGAAAAAAAATATTAGGAGGCAGGTTTTAAAAGTTTTTTCTTCTTAAATAACAATCTATGAAAATAAGACAGATGCATATTTCAGTATGGTATCATGTGATCATTCATAAATTTTTAATTATTAAGGAAAAAGTCTAAGCAGGCCTGGACTGGCCTGATGAGGAAGCTAACACTAGGTAAAAAAAAATATATAGCAGTAAATATAACTTCAAATCAATTATAGTAAAAATGTTTCTAAATTATAGCTTGTATTAAGAAATAAAAGGGGAAAAATTACTATACCTACTTTATGAATTCTACCTAATGAAGTGAACTGACAGAAGCCTAACAAAGTGTTCTGATAATATTAATAGAAAATCATGAATTGTTTATGCTAACTTAAAATTGATTGTGGAGGCAGCGCCTGTGGCTCAAGGAGTAGGGTGCTGGTGCCATATACCGGGGGTGGCGGGTTCAACCCAACCCTGGCCAGAAACTGAAAAAAAAAAAAAAAAAACTGATCATGGGGTTGTAAACAAAATTTTCCAAATTTATCTGCAACATTAAATAGTAAATATTATGTGTATCTATAAAATATTAATTTAACATATGCCCCATTTTCATAATGATTAGAATATGAAATAACATGCAACTGAGCAGTGGTAAGATTAATCTAAGATACTTTTTCTTAATTAAAAAAAAATAGGCCAGGGAGTAGAGCAAGATGGGGGACTAGAGATATCTCTTTTGCAGCCATCATGGTGAGATCAGGAAAGGAAGACTCCAGCTACCTCTGGCTTGGGGACCCTGCCCAGAAATAGCTTCTCAGACATAAGAAGGCAACAGGAGACTCCAGGAACCAATGGAGAGATCAGGAACAATGGAGAACAGGCATAAAAGGCCAGAGCTTGCCTGCTGGCAGAGGCTGACCAGTTTAACAACGGTTTTCAGACAAAGAAGTCCTGCCCTGCAGGCTTATTATTTTGGGGGGGCAGGTGGGCACTGGACAGACTTGTTGGAGTAACCTGAGAATATCTTGGCCAAGTGAGTGATCTTAAACAGCACCCAAGGGAAGGGTTGTGCCACTGTGTGGAGCAGATAGGCTCAGCCATCATGGAAGAGCTGCCTGGGAGGACAGCCTGTAGGGTCTTAGTAAAGGCCAGTTTGGGCATGCCTGATGATCTGGGCAGCCACTTGTGGGGACAATTGAGTGAAACACATTTTCCCAGGAAAACCACTGTTTGGCCAAGGGACACTATCTAGAAAGTTCAACACATGTCTACTAAGTAAGCTCTAAGGTCTGGACTAGAGTACCACGGCATTGGCCTGGCTCAAGGAGACTTTGATCCTCAGGCCTACAGAATGGGTCCTTGTGGCATTTGGGAGGACAGTATTGGTAGGTTACCCCAAGACATATTGCTTCCTTTTTTCCTTCTCTATTTGGTGGAGATGGGGTCTTGATTTGGTCAGGCTAGTAAGGATCTCCTGACTTTGAGAGATCTACCCAGGCCTGTCCCACAGAAGCTGGTAATTGCTAGAGTGGTACAAAGCACTCTGTTGAACATCACTATTATTTTTCTCTCTTTCTCCCCCTTCCCTCTCTCTCTTGTTGTTCTTCACTTCTTTTTGTCAATATTTCCTTTTACTCCCCCACTTTCTTTTTATTTTCTCTTTTTATCTCTTTTATCTCTCCTTGCTATTCACTCTTACCTTACTTTTGGTTCTATAACATAAGGATACTTCAACACCTAAGCACAGAGACAGGGTAATTTAAAGCAAAGGAGAAAGTGAAAGGAAAAAGTAGGGAAATGAAGTGAACAAGAAGAAAACACTCATGAGGAGGAACCAAGAGAAAAATCCTGGCAACATAAAAAACCAGAATATAACAACCCTCTTTCCCAAGGGATTAGGACATACCTGTTGTAGAGGATTCTAGCTGTAACGAAATGATATAAAAGACACAAAGGGAATTTAAAATATGGATATAAAAACAATAAAGGAAATTGTTAAGGAAGTGGAAAATAACCATAAGGAAATCCAAAAATAGAACCTAATAAGGGATGAAAGATATGAAGAATATAGAAAGGATATAGCAGCGCTTAAAGAATTGAAGATGTCAATCAGGGAACTTAAAGATGCAGTAGAAAGTATAAATTAAAGATTAGACTATACAAAGAAATAATTCAGAGTTAGAAGATAAAGCTCTTGAGCTAATCCAGGCAGTTAAAGATGAAGAGAAGAAGAGGGAGAAAGCAGAATGTTTGCCCAGAGAATTATGGGACTTCATGAAGTGATTGAACATACTAATTATAGCAATCCCAGAAAGAGAAGAAGAATGCCAAAGAGAAATGGAACCCCTACTGGAAGATAACACAAATAAAAATTTCCTAAGTATCACTGAAGATTCTGACAACTCCTTTCAGAGGGACATCCAACCCCAGGCCAACTCAACTCAAATAAAGTTTCTCCAATACACATTGTTATGAACCTGTCCAAAGTCAAGATGAAGAAGAAAATTCTGCAAGCAGCCAGGAGCAGGTACCAACTGACATACAAAGGCAAATCCATGAGGGTAATAGCATAGTTCACAAATGAAAATTTTCAAGCCAGAAGACAAGGGTCATCTACCTTTAAAAAAAAAAAAATCAGCCCAGAATCCTGTATCCTTCTAAGCTAAACATTACAATTGATGGAAAAATCAAATATTTTACAGTTACACAAACATTGAAGAAGGTTGCCACAACATGACCAGCTCTATAGGAAATATTTAGACGTATTCTACACACTGACCATCACTATGGACCATCAGCAAAGTAAATACCACAAAATTAAAGGATAAAGCATAGTTTCCACAATGACCCAAAGAATAAAACTAAGCAATGGATGTTCACATCATAAAATGAATAGAACTCTATCATACTTATCAATTCTCTCAATAAATGTTAATGGCTTAAATTCCCCACTGAAGAGGCACAGGCTGTCTAATTGGATAAAAAAGAACAAGCTATCCATATGCTGTTTCCAAAAACACACATAGCCTCAAAGGACAAAGAAAGACTCAAGGTGAAGGGTTGAAAAACAATATCTAGGGCAAAAGGGAACCAGAAGAAAGAAAGAGTTGAGATCTTATATTCAGATACGAGTGAATCTACAAAGTCAAAAAGAAAAAAAAAAAAAAAGAAAGAAAGAAAGAAAAAAGAAATACAAAGTCAAAAAAGACAAAGACACTTCATATGGTCAAGGGACTACCATAAGAGGACATTTCAATTCTAAATATTTATGCACCCAACTTAAATGCTTCCAGATTTATGAAATAGACCTTAACTTGTCTGAGCAATATGACATACTTTAACCCCATAATAGCAGGAGGCTTTAACACCCCTCTGACAGAGCTGGACAGATCCTCTAAACAGAAAGTAAACAAAAACACAAGGGACTTAAACATGACTCTAGAACAAATGAGCTTTATAGACACATACAGAACACATTATCTCAAAGCTAAGGAATATACATTCTTATCATCCCATGGGACATTCTCCAAAAGTAGATCATATCCTAGGACACAAATCAAAACTTGACAAAACTAAATAATTGAAATTATACCTTGTATCATCTCAGGCCACAAGGGCAATAAATGTGGAATTCAATTCCAACAGAAATTTTCATCCCCACACAAAGGCATGGAAGTAAACAACTTTATGCTGAATGACAGTGAGTCACAGAAGAAATACAGGAAGAAATCACTAACTTCCTAAAACATAACAACAATGATGCTGCAACTTACCAAAACCTAGTAGACACCACAAAAGCAGTTCTAAGAGGGAAATTCATTGCATTTGATGCCTACATCAATTAGATGCAAGGATGGTTTAACATGCACAAATCCACAAATGTAATACACCATATCAGCAGAAGCAAAGACAAAGACAATGTGATCCTCTTAATGGATGCAGAAAAAGCATTTGATAAAATTCAGCATCTTTTTCTAACAGGTACATCCTAGAAAATAGGCAAAGGTGGCACATTTCTTCAGCAGATTGAAGCTATCTATGAAAAACCCACAGTTAACATCATCCTGAATGGAGTAAAACTGAAAGGTTTTCCACTTAGAACTGGAACCAGAAAGGGATGTCTTCTATAGCCTGTACTATTCAACATAGTTCTGTAAGTTATAGACAATGTGAGTAGGCAAGAGAAAAATGTTAGGGAAATCAAAAGGGGAGCCACAGAAGGTAAAATTCTCTTTCCTGATCATATGATTTCATATGTAGAAAACACCATGGACTCAACCACAAAACTCACAGAAGTCATCAAAAAACATGTGAAACTTAGTAAATGTGGAATGTAAATGTCTTAGCACAATAACTAAGAAAATTCCAGGAAGACTATGTTAACCAGTGTGATGAAAATGTGTCAAACGGTCTACGAAACCAGGGTATAGTGCCCCATGATCACATTAATGTACACAGCTATGATTTAATTAAAAAATATATATATATAGTAACATCTTAGGATATAAAATCAATGTCCACAAATCAGTAGCCTTTGTTTAAGTCAATAACAGCAAATTGAGAAACAAATCAATGACACAATTCCCTTCACAGTAGCTCAAAGGAAATGAAATACTTGAGAATATATCTAACAAAAGAGAATTATGAAAACCTAAGAAAAGAAATAGCAAAAAACATTAACAAATGGAAGAATATACCATGCTCTTGACTGGGAAGAATCAACATTGTTAAATGTCTATTCTATGCAAAGAACTCTACAGATTCAATGAGATCCCCTTTAAAATACCAACATCATACTTTGAAGAAATGGATACAAATAGTAGTACTTTATTTTGTATGGAACCAGAAAGAAAACTGTATAACCAAAGCTATTCTTAGTAATAAAAACAAAGCCAGAGGAACCACTTTAACAGAGTTCAGGTTATATCACAAGTCCACAGTTATCAGAACAGCATAGTATTGGCCCAAAAATAGAGACACAGACTCATGGAACAGAAGAGAAAACCAAGAGATGAACTACTGCCTGCTTATCATCTGATCTTTGATAAACCAAATAAAAACTTACAGTAGGGACAAGAATCCTTATTCAACAAATGGTGCTGGGAGAACTGGATAAACACATAGAAAAGACTGAAACTGGACCCACACATTTCACCACTCCCCAAAATGGACTCAAGATGGGTAAAAGATTTAAGTCTAAAACATGAAATGATAAAAATCTTAGAAGAAAAGTGTGGGAAAACTCTTGAGGATGTTGCCCTGGAGAAAGATGTTATGACAACAACCTCAGTGGCAATTGCAACAATAAAAATAAACAAATGGGACTTAATTAGGCTATAAAGTTTCTGCATAGCTAAGGACACAATTAAAGCAGACAGTCTTCAGAATGGAAAAAGATATTTTCAGAGTATAAATCTGGCATAAGGGTGTTAACTAGAATCTACAGAGAACTCAAAAGAATCAGCAAGAAAAAGAACAAATAATAATCCCATCTACTGAGTTGCACCTGTGGCTCAAGGAGTAGGGTGCTGGCCCTGTATACTGGAGGTGGTGAGTTCAAACCCAGCCCTGGGCCAAAAAGCTGCAAAAAAAAAAAATAAAAAAATAAATAAATAAATAAATAAATAAATAAATAAATAAAAAATAAAACAAAATTCCATCTGCCACTGGGCAAGTGATATAAACAGAACCTTCTCTGATGAAGACAGGCAAATGGCTAACAAACATTTGAAAAAAATCTTATTGTCCCTGATCAGCAGAGAAGTTCAGATCAAAATCATGTTGAGATATCACTTAACCCCCGTGAGATTGTCACATATCACAAAGTCCCAAAGCTGATCATGCTGGCATGGTTGATATAGAGAGAAGGGTACACTTTTACACTGTTGATGGGACTGCAAACTAATACAATCTTTTTGGAAGGAGGTATAAGGAATCCTCAAAGAACTCCAATTAGAACTCCCATTTGATCCTACAATCACATTACTTGGCATCTACCCAGAAAAAAAAAATTGTCATAAGGACATTTGCACTATGCTGTGTATCATAGCTCAATTTTCAATTGCCAAAAATGTAGAAACAGCCTAAATGCTCACCAACCCAGGAATGGATTAAAAGTTATAGCATATGTATACCACGGAATACTACTCAGCCATTAAAAAAGATGGAGTCTTTACATCTTTTGTATTATCCTGGATGGAATTGAAACACATTCTTCTTGTAAAGTATCACAAGAATAAAGAAGTAAGAATCCAAGGTACTCAATACTAATATGAAGTTAGTAGATGCTCTAATACACACCCACATTAGAGAAAAAAATCAATTCAAGCTGAGGGGTGGGGTAACAAGGGAGTGGGGAGAGGAGAGAAGGGGATATGGGTGTGATCCTACCTTTTGACACAATGTTAGGTGAATGGCACCCCTTTTCACCTGTGGGACAGTCACAATTATAAGAGAGACTCTACCTTAGAAATGCATATATTGTATCCTAATTCTTTCTACCCTCAAATTAACTCAAAACATGAATAAAAATTAAAAATGCATAAATTAATTCTTTTGTAATAATAATTATTATTATAAAAGGTATGAGGAGTGGACTCCCGAGGCTATAGGCTGCCCAGCCCTCACGGGTTTGCTGGGCACATTCACTAATTGAGATGCCTGTTGCTGTTTCAGAACGAGAGTATAGACTGCCTGTGGCTCTATAATTTTGGGGTTTAGAGGGCAGTGACCCTGAACCCACAATTCCGAGAAGTTAGTTTCTGTGGCAGTTCCACACCAGTGGCAGATTTCTGCATAGGCTCCCAGGCTTTCTGGTACATTCTCTGAAATATCAATGGAAACCTCCAAGCCTCTACCTATCTTGCATTTTGGGGCCCTACAGATTTAACCAAGTGGAAGCCACCATGATTTATAACTTGTGCCCTATGAGTAGTGACCTGAGCAGCACCTGGGGCTCTTTGCCCACGACTGGATCTTGAGGGACCTGGAAGTGGAGCCAACATCCTGAGGTAGTGCAGGGCAGCAGTGCCCTCCGTGTATCTTGAAGAATGATTCAAAATGCTAGCCCTGCTGGACCTGTGATGGGAGGACTGCCTTAAAGATTTCCGAAATGCCTTCAGGGCCTTTTTTATATTATCTTGACCATGGAATCCTGGATCACTCTCTCTGTGATTGCTCCATAGCAATCTTGGATTCCCTTCCTGAAATTATTATTTTCTTTTCTACTGCATAGCAAAACTACAAGTTTTCTAAATTGTTACGATCTGCTTCTCTTTTAATTATAAATTCCACATTTAGATAATTTCTTTTTTGCAAAATCTGATTGTAGGCTGTTAAGAGTAGCCATGCCACTTCTTGAACACTGTACTGCACAGATATTTCTTCCATTAGATACCCTAGGTCATTACTCATAAGTTTGGGCTTCTGCAAGGCCCTGGGAAGGGCATGGATATAATACATCCAAGTTCTTTGCTACATTGTAACAATGTTGACCTCAACTCCAGTTCCTCATTAATTCCTCATTTCCATCTGAGACCTTGTCTGCCTGGACTTTATTGTCTGTATTTCTCAAAATGTTTTGGTTTCAGCCACTTAAACAATCTCTAAGACATTCCAAACTTTCCTTCATTTTCCAGTCTTCTTCTGAGCCTTCCAACATTGGTCTATTACACAGTTCCAGAGACACTTTCACATTTTCAGGTATCTATATAGCAGCACCTCACTTTTGGTATCTCACCTCATCAAATTTTTCCCTTTCTTCTGGATAACACCCATGAGCCTACAAATGTGCCTGATCTCACTTCCCAGTATGGCATTTATCAACTTATTGACCTTAAGCTCCAAACCTCATCCTTTTTGATTATTATATAAAAATGAATCTGGGCCCTTTATACATTTTTTTCTTTGCCAGAAGATACTATTTTGTCAGTAGAGGGTGAGGTAGGATTCAGAGATGCTCAATCAGAAATGGAAAAGGAGACATTACAACTGATAACAGAGAAATACAAAATATCTATGAATCTATGAATATCTCTTTGCCCACAAACAAGAAAATGTACAGCAAATGGGTAAATTGCTGGAAGTGTACAACCTCCCAGGCTTGAATCAGGAAGAAATAGAGATCCTAAAGAGATCACTAATGAATGGTGAGATTGAATCAGAAGCAAAATAGTCATTAAAAAAAAAAAAAAAGCTCTGGAATAGACACATAGCCAAATTTTACCAGACATACGAAGAGGAGCTGTTATCAATCCTAATAAACTGTTTCAAAAAATTAGGAAGGAAGGAATACTCTCTCTCATCTTACAAAGCCAGTTTCACCCTGATACTGAAGCCAAGTAAGGATACAACATAGAATGAGAACTATAGACCAATATTCCTTTTTTTTTTTTTTTTTTTTTGTGTTTTTTTTTTTTTTTTTGGCCGGGGCTGGGTTTGAACCTGCCACCTCTGGCATATGGGACTGGCGCCCTACTCACTGAGCCACAGGCGCCGCCCTAGACCAATATTCCTGATGAGCACAGTTGCAAAACTCCTCAACAAAATAGCAGCAAATAGAATCTAATAGCACACAAAAAATATAATTCACTGTATAAAAAGACTTACAACCATACAATCATCTCAAGTGATGCAGAAAAAGCATTCAATAAAATCCAGCATCCCATGATTAAAAACCCTCAACAAACAAGGCATTGAAAGAACACTTCTCAAAATAAGAGCCATATATGAAAACAACAACCAACATCATACCGAAAGGGAAAAGTTGAAAGCATTGTCCCTAAGAACTAAACAAGACAGGATGTTAACTTTTGCCACTTTTACTTATCATATTACAAGAAGTCTAGCTGATATAATAAGATGAGAAAAAAATAATCAAGAGCATCCAAATTGTAAAGGAGGAAGTCACATTATTTCTGTTTGCTGATGATATGATCTTACGCGAAGAAATCCATCAAGTCTCCTGCAAAAGGCTTCTAGAATTTATAAATGACTTTGGTAAAGTCTCTCATTATCATATCAACATGCACAGATCAGTTGCATTTCTGTACACCGTTTACAACTAAGTTGAGAACAAATTAAAGAACCCAAGCCCCCTTACAATAGCTACCAAAAAACAAACAAACAAACAAGAGCAAAAGGAAAAAAAAAAAAATAGAACCAAACGAGGTGAAAGATCCCTAAATGGAATAAAATACTGAGGATAGAAATCTTACATGACACAAATGGTGAGACATCCCATGGTCAGGAGATGCCAAAATTACCATAGTGCTGAAAGGAATCTACAGATTCATTGTAATTTCTATTAAATGTTAATGTCTTTTTTCACAGAGTTTGATTGAACAATCATAAATTTCATATGGAACCAAATGGAGACCAAATGTCCAAGAGAATCCTAAGTAAAAGATAACAAAACTAGATGCACCACATTACTCGATTTCAAATTATACTGCCAGGCTATAGTTACCAAAACATCATGGTACTAGTATAAATGCAGACAGATAGATCAATGGAATGGAATAGATAACTCAGAAATAAAGCCACAAACCTACCACCAAATGATCTCCAACAAAACAGACAAAAGCATATACTAGTAAAAGGAAAACCTATTTAATAAATAGTGCTGGAAAAATTGATAGCTATACACAGAAAAATTAAAATGGATACCTCTCTTTCAATACAAATATTAACTCAAGATGGCGTAAAGGCTTAAGTGTAGGGCCTGAAAATTCTAGAAGGAAACTCTAGGAAAACTCTTTTAGACATTATCCCAAGCACAGAATTTATGACTAAGACCCCAAAACAACCAAAACCCCAGATACAAAACCCCAAAATAATGTGATTTAAACTGAATAACTTATGCACAGCAAAAGAGGTAATCAACAGAGTAAATAGACAATCTATAAAATAGAAGATTATTTTTCTTAAATATGCATCTGATAAAAGTTAATACCCAAAATCTATGAGGAACTTAACTCAGCAAGAAAAAAGAAAAATTAAAAGGTTGATGGAATTTTTCAAAAGAATATATATAAATGAACAAAAATATATGAAAAAAATGTTCAACATCACTAATGGTCAGAGAAAGGCAAATTAAAACCACAATAAGATACTACCTTACTTCAGGCAAAGTGATCATTATTTAAACTGTCAATAAAACAATAGATGTTATAAATCTGGTCAAAAGAGAACACTTGTACACTGTTGGTAGAAATATAAATTAGTATTATGTAAACTCTAGGGAAAATAATATAGGAATTTCTCATAGAAATAAAAATACATTTACCATACAGTCTAGAAATCCTAAATAGTTATCTACCCAAAGAAAAATAAGTCAATTATGTAAAAAATATACTTTTACTTATATAAAGAATAATTCACAATTGCTTAGATACGGAATCAACCTGAGTGTCCACTACATATGAGTAGATAAAGAAAATGTGATATGTGTTTGTGTGTGTACACATTTTTATACATACTACTATATATATTTTTACACACACACACATATATATGTATATATACATATATATATGTGAAGGTCTAATAAATTTGTGAACTCATTCTAGAAAAAGTGCTGCATACCTCATTGCTGAATGTTACTAGTCACCTTTGAAGTACTGCCCTTGGCAAGTTATGCACTGCCTCCAGCACCTAGTCCACCCTTCAAAGCAATTCTGGAACTCTTTTTTTGGAATGACCATCATAGCTGATGTTGTAGCAGTTCTAGCAGTGAAGTCCACAAACTTGCCACCATGTGTTATGTAGGCAGCGCTGTACAAAGAACTCAGTAAGGTTTCACAACCTTGGTATATATCAGTGTCTCACAACTATATTTGCATCCACATGTGGCGGTGTCTTGCCAAGTGGGGTTCATTATTGTTGTAGCATGCTTTTGTGTGCATTGTGATGACAGTTCTGATTGTCACTCCAGAAAAAGAGTTCAGAAATTGCTTTGAAAGATGAATGAGGCACTGGCATCAGTGCATAGAGTCCCAGGCAGAGTACTTTGAAGGTTATCATAGTGGTGTTCATCAAGGAGGTATGTGGGTCTTTTTCTAGGATGAGTTCACAAACTTAATTATCACTATATATACGTATATGTATACACACACATACATACTATGAAATAACACTCAGGCATAAATAGAACATTTATAAATAGAACTTAAAAATCTCTTTTGGAACAGTGCAACTTGGATGGAAATAAAGGCCATTGTCCTAAGTGAAGTAATTCAGGAACAGAAAATCAAATGCTGTATGTTCTCACTTATAAGTAGGAGCTACATTATGGGTCTGCGTAGTCATATAAAGCAGAATAATCAACAGTGAAAACTCTAATGGTGGGAGGATGAAGAGGGTTGACATAAAATTAATTACCCCTATTAGGTACAGTGTACATTATTCGGTCACTGGGATACTATAAGCCCAGACCTCACAAAACTTCACTTGTATCCTCAAAATATTGGAATTAAAAAGATAGTAAAGTAGCTTGCTTAATTAATTCATGTTCTCAAATTCTACATTAAAGTCAACGTAAAGGTCTGAAGACTTAAATAGTTTTGGCTTTATTAAAAATGTTTCACAATTTTTCTTAGCCTTAAAAGTTACTATATGCTATATAACTCCAAGATTTGTTCGGTTTTGCTTTAACATGTTTGAAGCAATAAAACTTTGTTACTTGATTAAAATTATTCAATATAGAATAAAAGTTGATAAAATTTGTAATATACAGACATGCAATTGCAGTATAGGAATGCCTGTCTCATGAAAGATGAGATACAAAACACAGCCAGTAGGATCAGCCTTTGATTAAAGCAAAGATACTTAATATATTGTAGACAATAAAGGCTTTCAGATTATGCTACAACTTTATTACTATGCTAGCACTAAAAGAGAAATGTGGGTATGTGTAAGTTTGTATGTGTGAATCTCCTTACATATTTTTTGTAATATTAATACTCCAGTAAAATAAAATTTTTAAAAATATTTGCATGTTTAAAATGTGTAATTTGAACTGTGAATTCATAATGATTAAGTTATGATTCTACATGGCATTAAATATAAATCTATAAAATTTTAGGAAAATATGTTTTCTAAATATCTCTCCTTTAAATATATATTTTTCAATTTTGTTCAGAGAAAAGTGGTGCCATTTTGTTCATTTTTAACCCCGATAATATAGTTTAGTAGAGTAGACTACCTATATGATGATGGCCTGGTATAATCACTAAGTAATCAGACAGCAAGCAAATTAGAGGGGAAAAAAATGAAAAAATAACAATGACTGATAATGAATTGTGTTAAAGTATTTAGGATATTTTTCGCCTCACTTATTTGTAAGAGTAAAAGAGTTTTTTTCCCCCCTTTTGGAAAAGTATGATATATACCATACTAAACAGTGAGGATTTATGCAGACCAACTTGGAGAACTTATTAAGGAGTAGTCTGGGGAAAGCAAAAGCAAATAAATAAAACCTATAAATGAATTATGAATATAACCTAATCTGTATGTATTGTATTGTGATTACAAATGCTCTTTTGTACTGAATTACTATTTTCATTTTGTTTTTCATTGGGATTATTAGCTGTGTCTATAGTTTTTTAGGACAACAAGAGTCCTTATATCACTGACAGATGATTAATTGTAACTTTTCCAATGTAATAAAGATTGGAGAAATCACTTTTCCTTCTTACTTTTCTATTACTACCACAAATAATCTTTTGAAATAAATTTATTACCTCTTTGCATAGAAAGATCAATAATAGCAAAGTGAAGATGAGGTCTCTCACTAAAGTTAAATACTTGAGTGTCCTTGTTATTTTTTTTTGTTAGTTACCAGATTAATCCATATTCCTCCAAACATAGGCAATATTTCATTATTCAGTTGCAAACTCTTTTTTCTTTTGCTTTTATCTATAGAAAATAAAAGTATTCTTGCATGTGCATAAACACACCCACAATTCTGTTTCCCATAAGAATCAGTAGGTTCGATTGTTAAGAAATTATGAGAAATATTTCTCCCTGTCTTAAAAGACATAAACAATTTCAGTTTTTATATACAAAGCAAAGTTTATCTCTAACCTTCTAAATAATCTGTAGTGGTGATAAGACTGAATTTCCTTGAAAAACTTTTAACTCGGTAATATGTAAAATTGCATTCCATTATTTTTTAAGCAACATGTTTCATTTTCCATTCATTGAAAAAAAGCACACCAAAATTTTGATACTTATGTGTATTTATAAGATATATATTATATATAATATATATACAAAATATATCTAATTAAATTAGTTAAAATCAGTATAAATAGTTATGAAATGTATATAATGATGTTTATATAATAGAAAAATAATATTTTGTTGTATCTCAGAAAGAGAAAAAATAGAAAACTTAGTGAATCAGATTGGATAGTCTCTTTGAAAAATATATTCAGTCATTCTCTAAAATGAATGAAATTTTGATATTTTTCTAATACTCTTGAAATTGTTAAACCTCAGGGTATTCAAGAAAAATATGGAACTATTACATGAAATTCTATTTCCACTTATTTTAACAAATAATAGAATTTCTTCTGGAATGTAACTCAGTTATCTAGCTCTTTCATTTTGCTTTTTCCTCTGGTCTTTTCTACAGCAAAGTCAAATAACAGATATGTAGAAGATAAAATAGACATTGTCACTTCTGAGTCTTTTTATAACTTTTCTTCTTTTCCTAAGCTCTTTTTTTCTACCACTATTCTCATCGAAAATCCATATCTTCTATCAAAGTTTACTTCTGTATTATATTTTCTATATCAATTTACTATAACTTATTCATCACATAATAATAAAGATTGTCAGAAGAGATTTTCTCATGAGTATTTAAGAAATAATTACTTACTGGGCCAAGTAATAACAAATAGAGTGCTGATTGGGAGAAACGGCTGTACTCAAATATGCCCCCAAGTCAATTTGGTTGATTTCCTCATGAACATAAGAGAAGACATTATAAAATAAATATATTTTTGGCACTAAATTTTTTGATACATTTTCTTTGTTGATGCAGTCTCTGTCATTGTTTTCATTTTTACTCTTTCATACATTAGAATTTTTTCATACATTTAACAAATATAATCATGGAAACTCCTAGCTATAAAAGTACCTACAGGTTATATGGTTTAACTTTATCCTAGAGGCTCCTATTATACTTGAAATTCTTTCTTTATTTTTAGCTTAAACATCTTTTTAAATCTTCTTTTTTTTTACTTTTTCTACACTTGACTTGGTTAATATTTTGTTATATTTTAATTAACAATCTTGAAAGCAGCTTACATTGGGTGTTTCAATAATTATGTTTTCCCTTGCCTGAAACTGTTCATTTGCATCTGCAGGAATTACCTAAAAAAACACAATCCAAATTCTTAAGTATCCTTCAAAAATTAGTCTCAGTGCTAGCTTGCATTAGTAACGCCTTACCTCCCTAGAACAACATGAATTCTTCTAACTTTAAATATTGTTAGTATTTTAAAATGCAATATTTTTATTTATATATATTTAACAATATATAATTATATATTAAATGTAACATACATCACACATACATTA
This sequence comes from Nycticebus coucang, assembly GCF_027406575.1. Lineage (NCBI taxonomy): Eukaryota > Metazoa > Chordata > Mammalia > Primates > Lorisidae > Nycticebus > Nycticebus coucang. The sequence goes on along the minus strand of NC_069794.1, from coordinate 40,968,551 downwards.
AAATTCTGTGTGTGTGTATGTATATTTATATTGAGAGGGAGAAAGAAGAAAAATTATTGACCGTTAAAATTATATAATTATTTTGATATCATTTAGAACTTTGAATTATGGTACTTTTAATATTTCTACTCTCATTTATGCTTAAATTTGCTGTGATATGTCCTCCAAATAATATCCCCTCCCACTAAAGCTGTTTTCTACTTTTTTCATTTTTTTTCTATTTTTCTCTCACTCATCTAATATATTGTGTTTGAATTTCCATATTTTCTACTGCTCTTGAGTCTTTTCATGTCCTATGGCAACACATACACACATGCACAGGCATGAACACACACTCATCTGACATGCATGTGTAAACACATACAATATATACGCACAAATCATTTACTGACTGGAAAAGATTTATATGTTAATCCCTGTAAGACTCCTGGGCAGACACCTTATATTAATGGTTCCAGGATGAAGAAAAATGTATTTCCTAATTATTTTAATTGTTTTTCATAAGGACCCTAAAATGTTTAGCAGCTTGAAAACTCCATATAAGGCTGTTAAATCCCAGATTCAGTTAAACTTTTCCTTGACTCTGCTTAGACATTGAGGCAAATACAAAGCCAAGTATAAATAAATGTTTAACTCATTTTACTTCACTGCAGGAAGAACCACATTAGTTTTGGTTACAACCGATGTAAAGTTTGTTCTCTAGAAATGAATAGGAAGATTCTCAATTTACTCATTTGTCAATGGGAATAAAAATCTCTACAACATATGGATATTATAGAAATTAAATGAAGGCCGGGCATGGTGGCTCACACCTGTAATCACAGCACTCTGGAGGGCTGAGGCCAGTGGATTGCCCTGAACTCACAGGTTTGAGACCAGCCTGAGCATGAGCAAGACCCCGTCTCTAAAAAAAAATAGCCAGGCATTGTGGCAGGTACCTGCAGTCCCAGCTACTTGGGATGCTGAGGCAAGAGAATCGCTTGAGCCCAAGACTTGGAGTTTACTGTGAGCTATGATATTACAGCACTCTATTAAGGGTGACAAAATGAGACTCTGTCTCAAAAAGAAAAAAATAAAAGAAATTAAATGAGATAAACATGATCAGTAACTAATTTCCTATTTTACCACTGTTCTTCCATCCCTTGTGTCTTCATAGGAACTTTCAAAATTCCTAGATTCAAGACATTTTTTATGATATTCTGGATTGGAGAGGAAACACGGAGATAACACTCATTAAGGTAGAATTATCTCTGGGTTTGTTCATATATGGCCAACTCAGATTAGAAGGAACACTGGATTTTCCACTAGCTCTGTGACTTTTAAAAAAATTGCTTACCAGGTGGCACCTGTGGCTCAGTAAGTAGGGCGCTGGCCTCATATATTGAGGGTGGCAGGTTTGAACCCTGCCCCAGCCAAACTGCAACAAAAAAAATAGCCAGGCGTTGTGGTGGGTGCCTGTAGTCCTAGCTACTTGCAAGCCTGAGGCAAGAGAATTGCCTAAGCCCAAGAGCTGGAGGTTGCTGTGAGCTGTGATGCCACAGCCCTTTACCAAGAGCGACAAAGTAAGACTCTGTGTCTAAAAAAAAAAAAAAAAAAAAATTTCTTACCTCTTTGAGCCTGTTCTTCACTTTGTACAATGTAATTAATAATCCTTTCCTTGCAGCTGTGTATTTATTAGAAATATTCTATCTAAAATTCTTATGTTGACACTCAATTTATTAGTTGTGGAAGTGATAGTCTCTCCTATACTAGAGATATTTTGTGAAAAGATATGTTTTGTTTTTTTTTCCTCCTGGGCATTTATTATCTGAAATATAAAGTTATGTGTGTAATATCCTCAATTTGAAAGATGAGGAATTGAGAATAGGTATATGTGCTGCATTTATGTCTACTGGACACTGTAATAAATGTTAACTTAAAAGTCTTTTTCTAGTTACTTGCACCAAAACATAAAAATATTTTGTGTGTTAATGTTAATACATATTGCTTCACTAACCAAGGTAAATCAGCTTAACTAAAAAGAAATAAATCCCATTGTAATGTTTAGCCTTAGGAAGAACTTAGCCATTAGGAAGTAGCTCTCTAGTCTGAGTAACAGTTTACATGACATGTACCGGCAGAAGTATCTCCCCATATCATACGACAGAAGAGTGAGGGCAGAGGCCATGAAGTGAAGATGCAACTGAGAAAAAGGAACTGTCACAGCATCTGTCAATGGCTAATAATCATTATCTAACAGTGAACATTGGCCATTTCTGCCTTGAGAGAAGATACCTTACCTCTAAAATTACTTGGCATCAGACACTAGGGTAGGAGATCTGAAAAATTCACTACTTGGCATCATGATTTATTCTTTACGCAGATACTAAAATGCATGTTTCCTTTTCTTTGTAAGAGACTGGTTTTACAATAAGCTCATTTAACACAAAATATTCATTAATTCTTTTCTTGCATTTTTACTCTTTCATTCATGTTATCAGGCAAATGAAGCACAATTTTTGCCTTATTGATGTTTCTTTTTTCTCTTTTTTGGTATGATAATACCACACATGACTATAAATCTCACTTTTGCACTTGCTATTAACACTTCATCCTTGCCTACCCCTTTTTCTTGGTGTCCCAGTTCTCTATCTTCCTAACATGTGGATCAGTAAAAACCTGATGAATGGTGTAGGCCTCTCATCTCCACCCCCCCCCCCACACACACACTAAATATATACACACACAATTACACATATCAATTTAGAGGCCAGGTCCACCTTCAACTTTATTTTTAAATATCCTGAGAAGACACAGACTCTAGATTACCAATGCTACAAATAGTTAATTTTGCAACACCACAGGCTAGTTTAAAGATAAAGACTCAGAATCAGGGAACTAGCTACTCTTCCTCTAACAAGCTGAGTGAACTGAGTGTTCTTAGCAAAGTTCCTGTGCGCTACTTAACTCATTAGAGAAAATGGTATAGTTGACTTACTTGGTGTCTAGAGTCTCCTTAGCTTCAACTATCAAAGATCCTATAATTTCAGTTGTTAAATACTGTTAACCTCATAACTCTTTAACATTCAGAAATACATTGGGCCTTAAAAATACCAAAGAAGACGTATCATCATCCAAGAATGACCTATTGTTACATCTTAGGATTTAGATAAATGTTACATAGAGAGTGTATTATGATTAGATGTTTTACTACATTATGTAACTGATTATCACAAAACTTTGGTGTGGCAGTATAGTTGCATTTTGTCAAGAAGGAAACTGAATATCAAAGAAATTAAGAGATATCATCATGATTGTGCAAGAGATCGTGAATCAGTAAGTGATGAAGATCCAAGATCTATCACCCATCATTTTCTACCATCTAACTTATCTTAAAACTACTATTTGATTAAAACGTTTAAAATTGGAATAAAGAATTAAAAATATGTTTTGAGATTTACATTTAATAAAGGATTTTTCCATAGGTCGTATCTATTAAAACAGCATCACACATAACTACCTGTGGTGGAAGCAGTGGTAATCTTATAAAGGCAAGAAGCATACTCAGGTCGTTGCATCTTCTCTGCATGTCATACTTCACCCACATCATCAAGGCATGAAAAATGGTCTCTTCATCAGGAACATTTACATCATCACTCGCCAGGAGTTTATGGAGCTCCTCGGCTGGAAGGAGTAAAAATTCTTGATTTCTGATAACTTCCATTATGTTTTCCTGCAGGGAAAAAACATCTTGGCATGAATTTTGCTTTACTTTTATTTAGCTAGTAAAGCATCTCAAAAAGAAATGAGAAAAGTAGTCAATAACCTTTGTTCTCATTATAAGATAATCCTTGAGACTCAATCCTTCAGAAACTAGAAGCTAAGATGAAAGCATTGTAATTGTAATTGAAATGTAAATGTATCCCAGACAGCACAGATCTTGTAATAACTGGAGGATTATAACGTTGAGCTTTTTTATGCAGGCAGAATACACAAAGTGATTAAACGTTCAAGTTTCAAGTACGCCAGGATGTACTATTTGGTGAATATGAAAAGAATAACTTCTCTCATTTTTGAAAATTTGGCTATACATATGTATCAGAAGATGGCAATAAAATTACATAGAGGAAAAGTAACATTATAAGATGCATCATTGCTTATTCAAAAGGCAAGAACAGGACTAATAGGCCATAGAAATCACTAAATCACACGCTCCACCCAACCTCTTGTTTTTTCTCATGCCTTCCTCTCTTCTTGACAATTTCTTTGCCTTCATTCAGTTTCCCATTTGTTTTCATGCAAACGGCCACTGTAACATCCTAATTACTCTTCCTGATGGTATTCTTGGTTTCTCAACAGCATCCTCTCTATATTGAAGCCAGAATAATGTTTCTAAAGGATAATAGTCTCACAGCGTTATTCTTAAGTTTTTCTTTTTGTTTTGTTTTGTTTAATGGTTTCTCCTTGTGCTCTGGTTCACATTTTTTTGTTTAAGCACACTGGTGTTCATAATCTTCTGGTTCTAATAATTCATTTTCTTTCCTTATTTGCATGTCAGTTTCCAAAAGTACTTCCTCCTCTTACACCCATGTGTTCTGGGACAACTCCAAGGAAGACATGACAAAGGCCACTCAGATCATACTTAAAAAGCTACAGTTGTGGTAGAAATAACCAGAAGGACACATATTCTAGGATAAAACCGGAAGTGGGGAGAGGCCAGGACTCTTCCAAAGACAGCATTGTGAACCAGATCAGTGCACTGCACAAGTGAGGATCACTCATCTGTAGGTTAGAGCAGATTCAAACTTGTTCCTGAGGAGCAATCTGATCCTCATTGTCAGTGTATCCTGGGAACTGAAGCGTCATTAGCTTTCACAAAAGGATGTTGACTTTTACTTTCTTTTGTAGCATTTGCCATATAATACCATTAATTTTATAGCAATGATGTAATTCATAAATAATATACCTTAATTACATTAATTAATATAACAGATTATCTTAAAGTTTTTTGCTTTTTTCTTTTTGTTGTTGTTGTTTTTGAAATTTTTGTTGTTGTTTTTGTTGTTCCCTGAGTTTCCTTTGGGCTTAATACAGCACTGTGTCAGTTACAGGTGTTCAATAACTATTTTCTGAATTAGCAAATTAAGTGTCCTAAGATTTAGAGCCACCAAGTTCCTCTCAAAAGCTATTGCAAGGTAAAGATGCTTTAGAGAAATCTTTGAAAGATCTTTGTCTTCTATTTTTCCAGTTACTGCAAAATCTATCCACTATGAAAGTGCTCACAGAATTGTACAACCAGGCTGACACTTTATAGTGAGAGAAATCATAAAAAAAGAAAAAAACAACTCTGTGAAACTCTTAGTAGTGTCTATCATAAAGATCTTGTTCAGGGACTATTTCATTATATTTTATAGTGTCCTCTTTATGATGACTCTTGGGACACATTTCTTTCGGGTTTTAGTAGTAGGAATAATTGCACTTTTCTTGAGTAAATTGGTTTGCCTTTATCACAGATGCTGTAAATTATGAAATTGATCAGATTCTATTTTTATTTTGCCTCTAGAAAACTTAGAGTCAAATTGAAATCTATCTGGTAGGAAGGCTATAGACTTTTATAGTTTGATTTCTTTCTCAGACAGCTCTGATAATAGTTTCACTTAGTATCTCTACAGCAGTTTTTCTTCTTTTTTTCCCCTTTTATCCATGCATCTAATTGAGAGCATTTCCCATAATGTTGTGCCTTTGTAAGTCATACTAAATCTTCTGTGAACCGGCAATGTCGTTTTTAAAAACTGCCAGAAATAAACTGGACGTTAAGAACTATTATCTGATATTACTGCATCTATCACATCTCCCTATTTATCATGTTGTTTATTATTGTTTTATTAACATACTTGGGAGTTCTGTAAAGCCTCCTTTGGACAGGAAAAAAAAAACAAAAAACTATGATTTTAGGGTCAACTTCCTTTTATATATTTTTTTCTATTGATTTTAGAATTTAAACTTTCTAAAAAGGATAGTGGGGAGAGTCACCTTTCCTGAGTTATCAAAGATTTATTGTAATAAATACATTAAAGTTGCTACACTGACATATTGCAGTCAAGATTCTGAACTTTCCAGGTTTTAAAACCAATATTGCTGGGCTTTTGATTATTTTCCTTGCCTGAATTTATAACCCTTAAGTCAAAGTTGCTGAATGAGTGAGCTCTTGAATTCCACCTTACAATTTCTAAGGGAATGGACACTCATCATGAGATCATCACATCTTGTTATTTTACAGATGAGAATACTGAGGTTCCAAGGAGCTATGTGCAGTCATACAGACAATCAAGACAAAGTTGGGATTAGAAATTCTGTTTCTCATCCTTAGGCCTATGTCACTTCCCATTATACTGCCTAGGCCATCTATCTATCCTTTGGTTAATTTCCTTCTGCTTCTCCTTTGTTTTAAGCCTAATGTCTTGCTTTGACCTATGCAATTTATATGCATCCTTATTCTCCCCTGGACCTTGTTTACAACTCTTGATATTCTGGGTTCTAATTGGCATGGTGATTCCAGGTGGCTTCATTTAGAGACTTAGCCAGGATTTAGATCCCAAACTTGCTACTCGCTGACTATGTAACATTAGGGAGTTAGATTTTCTGTATAAAAACAACATACATTTTAGAGCACTTTGATGAAAATTAACTGTGAAGACTACATAAAATGCTGAGACAAGTGCCTATCTCACAGCCAGCATTATGTAAGTGGAAGCCTGTACTGCTCTGCACCGGACCCTGTCTTCTACTTCACCTTCCTTCCTAGTTTGATTGTCTACATTCACATCACTTTATTCTCTATTTTTTTTTCTGATTATTCAGTCAAATTCAAACAACAAAATGTTATTGAATTCTTGGTCTCTGGCTAATGTGTACTTAATACTTGATATACAGAAATTAGAAAAAAAAAAGTTGTCCCAAGAATCTCAGTTTCTGGAGAGAAGGATAGTAAGATGCTGTAAGAGAAATACATGCATTTTATGAACAGAGGAAAAATGAATGACTTAATGGAGTTGAAGGGAAGTAAGAAGGGAAGTGGAATAATAAATATCAGGGAGGAGTTTGAGTTAGGAAATATCTACCTTTTTTTTCTCGTGGAAATAAAAATCCTCAAGATAAGGAAATGTTTACAATAGAATCATAATTCTAAAGAATATTGATATCATCTGGCCCAATTCTTATTGTTTAGCCACAAATATAAAATAGGAATTTCTACCAACTGACATCTCATATCGGAAACAATCTTTGAAACCACTTAATTTAGTTCAATCATATGTACCTCTGTTGCTCACTGCTCATCATTGATTATTTTCAGTCATGGGAAACCTATAATCCAATCATTGCTGAATGGCTTTGTCAGAAAATTGTCCTAATTTCAAAATAAAATCTTCTTTCTTGTAATTTTCTTACCACCTATGGAAAATCAATTACTATACCATCTATTACCTTTTCAAATCCTTGAAGATTAATATTTTTCTCCCTTATAGGATATCTTTTAAAGGGCAAAGCCTTGCCATTCTTTAATTTCTATAAAGGGCTCACTCTTCAAAACCAGAAAAGGATGCCAGAGTAGAAAATGTACTGTTAGCTGAATTTTTGCAAGAAATTATGTACTTGCATTTTTCTTAATTATTTCATTAATGGAAATGAATAAAACAAAATTGAATAGATATTTTCAGTAACTTTATATTGTTTATTTGCATGCTTTTTAATCATTCCTGAGGCCATTTTCCAAAAACAGAAGAAAAAACAAATATTAAGATATTGACCTATAAAATCTTCATTTCAATAATAATATATTTGTGTAATTCACAATATATAGTGACATATGTGAGTATATACTTTATTTTATGTATATATGTCACATCTCATTCCTGACACCACTTGTCAGGGCCCAGGATGGGTCAGGTCTCAGGCCGGCTTAACTAGCTTCTGAACGCGGACCGCTAAGTTACCTTGTTTAGGTCTGTTAGGTGCCTAAGAACTATCTACTTTAGCTGGAGAGAAAGAGAGAGAGTGTCTTAGAGAGAGGAAAGCAGTCTTAGAATAGATAGATGTTAGTCTTTAGCAGAGCTTGGTAATATACCGCAGAATGACGTCGCACTGGCGTTCTGCAGGCAGGAGAGGAGACAGTCCTAGTAAGCGAGTCCGTGATAGAATGCGCATGCTCCCGACTGCCTTCTCCTCCAGCCTAATATAAGGCTGATCTCGTGCCTCTCAACACCACAGGTGTAGAGACTGCCAATTCACCACTGCTCTCATCTCGCGAGCTCTCATGCTTGTTAGGAGAGCTAAATCCCTCTCCATGCCCTTTCCACCAAGGTGTTCCCTTATTGAGCTATACAGGTATTTCTTATAACTCCCACTCCTCCTAGCCATAGGCTATATGGGCTGCTACATATATAAAATATACTTGTTTAATATCATTCAGATGATACAACAAAGAAAAGCAGTATTAAGAGAACCATTAATGTAAACAAGTTTATCAATGTTTTCCTGTTTCTTATTCATTTTGTAACCACTGTTTGAAAAATTAACATAGAATAGAATTTTTTTAAGTATTTAAATTATGTATCAGTTTCTCTCTTTTTTTTCTTTTTCTTTTTTTTGACAGAGTCTTATTATGTTGCCCTCGGTAGAGTGCTGTGACATCACAGCTCACAGCAACCTTAAACTCTTGAGCTTAAGTGATTCTCTTGCCTCAGCCTCCCAAGTAGCTGGGACTACAGGTGCCTGCCACAACACCACCTGGCTTTTTTATTTTTATTATTTGGTTGTTTGGCAGGCCCGGGCTGGGTTTGAACCTGCCAGCTCCGGTGTAAGTGGCTGGCGCCCTAGCTATTGAGGCACCGAGCCCAGTTTCTCTTTTAATACTAGCAGCATATGGATAGGTAGTTATTAAGTACCACAGGTGTTTCATTATCATATACATATAACTTTTTCTTTGTTTCTCTTACCCATGGAAAAACTAATTAGATCCAGATACACTACACTAAAGTGAAGGGCTGATATTTTTCTCTGTTAATTATTTATCCTCCACAGTGGCTATCTAAGTGGTAAGAAGTATGTTTTTATGAAATATTAGAGTATTAGTTTCCATCCTTTATTTGATGTATAGTGCTGATTGGAAATCAAGCAAGTGGGAAGGGGAGAAGGAAATGGGTAAATTTACACCTAACAGGTACAATATATACTCTGTTTCCCCAAAAATAAGACATCCTCCGAAAATAAGACCTACTTACAGGAAAGATAAGACGTCCCCTGAAAATTAGACCTAGTGCATCTTTGGGAACACACCTTAAAATAAGACACTGTCTTATTTTTGGGGAAACAGGGTACTATATGGGAGATGGGCACACTTATAACTTTATTCAAACTGTACAAAAGAAATTTATGTAACCAGAATGTATAATGTTCAGAAATAAAAAATAAAAAGAAAAGCAAATGGCAGTAGCTAGAATGTTTAAGTAGAAAGTTGAAAATCTCTGTGCAGTCTTTATGAAAGCTGTATGTTCCTGCCAGCCTGGTATCATTGCCAATTAAATCATCAGATGATAGCATACTTATGCATTCAAATATATTTCTTTTTATTTCTGTAAAGTGTCTAGGCCACCTGATCACATAACTTTTTCTGGAATGATTTCCAATGCTTAATGAAAGCATATAAATACAGTCTTTCTAGAAAAATAAAATGTTAATGTATTTTGCATTAAATACTTTTAAAGAAGTATTAAATACTGCTTTGCTAGCTAGGACATCCAGAAGAAAATCGGCTGTAAGAGTTTACTTCGGTGTGTGAGAATGTATGTATATCTGGTCAGGTGGTGCTGATTCTATACTTATAGAAAATCGAAAAAAAAAAAAAACGTTATCCTTTATCATAAGAAAAAACAATTTTTTCAAGACCAAAAACTTTTATTATCAACTGATATTTATATGCTCGTTTTTCTTTATGCTTATATGCACAAATTATACTCCAGAAAAGATTTTTTTTTTTTGCTTGCATAATCAGAGATAGTTAGACAGTTGGGTCAAAAAGTATGTGCAGAAAATAAGGAAGATGTGAGTACCTAAGTTGCTTACATGATCACATTATTTTGCATTAAAAATAGCATTATCTTTACCACACAAAGAATATATATAATTTTGCAATCTTAGGATCCAAATGGTCTCTACAGAAGCATGTAAAATTGTAATTATAATTCCACATTCATTTATTGCTTCATAAAAGGAATTAGACTATTTCCCTTCTGGGCTGAATAATTTGCTAGTTGCTTCTAACCAACATTAAAAAATCATAGCACAATATATTCTTTCGTATTAAGCTATTGTAAAACTTTTCTTTTTTTTTTTTTTTTTTTTGTGGCTTTTGGCCGGGGCTAGGTTTGAACCTGCCACCTCCGGCATATGGGATGGGCGCCCTACTCCTTGAGCCACAGGCGATCTTAACAACAGAAATGATTATAATAATTGTCAAAGAAAATCAGGTGAAAATTAAAAGCCAGCTGTAAAATTTACCCTAAATAAATATTATATTTTTCTGATTATTTATTATAAAAGATAGTTTGTATATTAGTTTCTTATTGCTGCTATAATAAATCACCATCAATTTTGTGGCTTCTCAAAATACAAACTTATTATGCCCTAGTTCTATAGCTTAGAAGTCCAGGCAAAGTGTAGTTCAGGTGGTTTTCTACTTCAGGTTTCCCAGGGCCAAAATCAACTTAATTGGAATGGCTCTTTCATTTTTCGAATCTTTGGACATAATCTGCTGTCAAGGTCAATCAGGTTCTTGGTAGAATTTGATTCTATGTGTTACACATTCTGGTCCCCCAATCCTTGCTGGCTGTCATCTAGAGGCCATTCTCAGCTTTTCGATGCATCTTGCCTTGCTTGGCTTTTCTTCCTCCCTCCACTCTACACCCAGAATGCCAGGTTGAATCCTCAAACTTTGAATCTCGTTTACCTTCCTTTTTGCATCCTCTCTCTTCTTTTCTTTTTCTCCTACGTCTCTGAAGGACTCCCGTGGCTTCTCTTGCTTTTAAAGGCTACACCACTTCATTTGAATACTACTAAATAATCACACTATCTTAAAGTTGGTTGATAGGTCACCTTAAATTCTATCAGCAAAATGCCCTCATTGTAAATACGTTGATTAGTATTGGAATCTCCAGAGAACCTTGGCACATGGGAGAGAGATTCTTTCAAATGTTGCCTACCACAATGGGGCCTGCCTTTTGAGTTTATACATATTTTTGTATTTGTTATTCAAAAACTTAGAGCCTGAAGTTAACAAATGAAGAATAATACCAAGTTTCAGTCATCTAACCACAATTTATCATATGACTAAATACCTTAAGTTCTCTATCAGAGAATGTAAATATAAAGATGAAAAGGCTTGGCTCTTTCCTTCAATGAACTGAAAATTTTTGATCCTGAAGAAGGCAAAGTTTGTCACTTGATCAATAGACTACCAATATTACCTAGTCCATTAAGTCCCTCATTGATAATTCATTTATTTATAAGAAAATAATGATATATATTAAAAATTATTTATATAAACTTTTGACTTTCAGAGGAAAAACTGGTCCTTCTCTTTAGTTATCCACCTTGACCACCTAGCCAAACTAAATTAGTGAGTCCAAATAAAAATCCAATGGGGGGGTGAGGAGGAGGATGGGCAGAGGGAGGATAATTGGTGGAACCACACCTACGGTGCATCTTACAAGGGTACATGTGAAACTTACTAAATGTAGAATATAAATGTCTTAACACAATAACTAAGAAAATGCCACGAAGGCTATGTTAATCAGTGTGATGAAAATTTGTCAAATGGTCTATAAAACCAGTATATGGTGAAAAAAAAAAAAAAAGAAAAAAAAGAAAGAATGAACTAGTTGCAAGACACGATTGCAAGAGGGACTTTGCCTAACAAATACAATCAGTGTAACCTGCTTTCTGGTACTCTCAATGAATCCCCAACAATTAAAAAAAAAAAATCCAACAGAGGAGGGCAGTGCCTGTGGCTCAAAGGGGAGGGCACCAGCCCCATATCCGGAGGTGGTAGGTTGAAACCCAACCCTGGCCAAAAAACTGCAAAAAAAAAAAATTCAACAGAGGAACTGTAAAATCCCTGGAGAAGCAGTTCCCTGGCTGTCATTCATGTCTCCTGGCAATATGACCTAGAATTGTTGGATACTCAACCACTGGTTTGAATCAGACTGTGTTTTAAGTTAGTTATAAGGCAGTCCTTGGCACCAGTGGCATCCTACAATGCAGTGAGTAATGGAGACTCATGACTGTACTGCAGTGTGGGGCTTCCTCTAAGACTGCATTGTCCTGTAGCCTGAAGAAACCTTGAGACTTGATTAAGTTTGGTTTCATGAGACCTGAGATACTGCTGTTAAACTTAATGAGGTGCAGCAGGATCTCTTGGGCATGTTCTCTCTTGGGCAATGACCTCTTCCCCCAGAGAACCTTGTGTGGCTGAGGATTAGGGGAAAGGCAGCCTGTCAGAGAATGTGAATACCTGAGATTTTCACCTTCCTTGGCTGATGACTATTTGGGCCCTGACAGATTTGGTGCACTCATGATGAGTTAATTGCTACCAATGAAAATCTCTGGACTCTCCTTGTAGAGGATATAGTAGCCCTGCAAGCAACCTTGGTTGTCCTTTGGGTCTGCAAAGAGAGTGTAAGAATAGTAGATGAAATATTTAACCAGACTTAGACTTCTAGGTTTATCTGTGCCACTCGCCCTGGTTATGGAGTCCATTTAAACCCCTTCAAACAGTCAGGTCAATCAAACTGACATAATCCCAGTTGTAACTGACAGAATCTTCGGCATGGAAAAGGTAGTAAGGGAGAAATCAGCAAAAATTGACCCACAGAATGAGCAGCATGAGAATCATAAGTCTGTCCACTTTCCTGGGTGACTTAGGCAAGAACTTTTTCCAAAGAATCCCTTGGATGGGTTGCTCAATAACAGAGGTTCCAGAAAGGAGACTAATGTGCTCCTCACCAGAAAACTTGTGGTTCCAAGCTCGTAAGGTCTGCTTGTTAATGGCCCCTGCGACGGTCACCAGTGCTATCACTTGCTCCCTTCCCTGTGAATCTAAGGATCAATTGTAGAGCTCTGCCAACTTTTACTTGTAACCCATGCTTAGGTTTCAAAGCTAAAATTAAGGATTTGGCTGAAGGTGGTAGTCTCCCCAGGGGAGATCAGAGATCTTATGCCACGGTTAGAGTCTCGTGGAAAAATACGAAGAATTATACCCTTTGAGGCTTTGAACTATATGGACTATATGGTACACAAATGTCTTTGATACAGTTGGCACCATGATGGGAGGAATTCTCTCAGCTTTGAGATCTGAGGTCACCAACAATGGGACTCTTGCTCATGCCTGGCTATGATTGAGTCCTTTTGGACTCCTACAAAATTCAATGTTGTGATCGCCAGTATTGAATTTACTACTCATAAGAATGTATTGTCAAGGTGCACTTTTGCTCACCTTTGCTATTGAGCCCTGAAGGGAATAGCTGAAGTTAGGACTATCACAGGGTGGCATGTGGAATACTGTGAACCTAACCATCTAGCAGTGTTTACAGCTCTTGTTTTGCTAAAAAAAAAAAAAATCAGCTGCCCAGAATAGAAAAAGAAATAGCTACCTTTATTCAAAGTCATCTTTGAGACTATTTTTCTATTCAATGTTTTGTCTTCCTTATGCAAAAGGCCTAGAGACTCACCATTGTTTATACGTAGCTCAACATGGTAGTGAAGTTTTGGCACCAGAGGTATCATCCCAAGCTGAAGGAATTTGGAATGCAGCAAGTGACATCAAAATGCCAATCAGAATTACATGATTTATTTTTTTGTGGCTCACCAGCAAAAGATGCTTAGACTTGGACAGAAGAAATAAACATAAGGCGGACTCAGAATAATTGGTAGAAGAACTAACACATCCCCTCAGGTATGCAGCCATCTGCAGATGATTTTCCTAGGAATGGGGAGAAGATCACAGTTGCCAAGGGACACTGGAATAAGCTCATTGTTGAACAAATACTGTCTTCTCAATGCCCATTATCAGGAAATTATCAGAAAGGAGGAAAGGCATTTTATTCTACTGTAACAAAGGTAACAGTATACTTTCACGGAGCTCTTTGTTTTGCTCAGGGATATCATTCTTTCTCATAATATAGTCTACAAAAACTTTGATTGCCCCAATATCCTATGAAACATCACAGGAATTCACTTGATAAGTGATTTCACCCTGTTATTCAGTGTGTAGTAATTGCCCCATATTCTGGATTAACTACTAAAACACATCAAAGGTGAGGGATAAATTCTATAATGTTTCAAGAATATTCTGCATCTATAGGCAAGACTATAGCATGGTAGCCTTGCTAGCTAAAGAGAAAGTCATTGCCCTTCATACTTACAAACATCAAGAATGAAATACAATATTTATTGGAATTCTTTGAATTTAGAAAGGACTTGGGGAAATGGTTCAAGTCCCCTTATTGCATGAGCAAGCAGGTCCAGATTATTGGGCAATTGTGTAATATGTAATGCAAATTGTAAGTTCCAGTAGTATACATGGTGGATAAGAATGTTGGGGAAAAAGATTATCAAGTGTCAATAATAACATCTTGCTTTATATGTCCAAAAAAAACTACCCCTTGCACTAAGAAGTACATACTTTTTCCTCCCATTGACCATATGTCTCAAGTACGATAAATTTGTGAAAAATGAAAGAATCCTGTCCTAGATGAAAATGGATTTGGCCTGGTTTATTAGTTCTAACCATGATAATGATGAAAAGAAATCCTTCTTGTAGGCAAAGCTTTGAACATCTATTTTCAGACCACTTTGAATGAAGAGAGAGAGAGTGAAAGAGATCATCTAATTTATGAGCATACACATACATGCCTTCTGATCACTGGAAAATAGCTTTCCTGGCTGGTGAGAAGCTTGACAGGAACAACAGGGAAAAATCTGTGACAAGAAGGTCTGGGAAAATCTTATTCAAATATATTCACTAGACTGGTGATCACAAAGTGATGATATTTAATGCTCAGCAGATAGTATCCATCAGAGAGAAGGTTCTGCACACTCCACAATCATGCAGAGAAAACAATTTATACTATGCACATCAATCTTCTATCTTTATCTCATTATTTCTACAGTAAGTCTACAAACAGGTGACCATGGTTTAAAAAAATGGAAGCTATGAATGGACCTGAAAATGTAAGCTTTCTCTTACAAATGCTGATCTAACTAGTTCTTAATAAGGCACATTTCTTGAGAAAAATAAGCTAGCCATTTGGTGGAAAGAAGATTACATGAGTCTTTTTCTACCTAGGAGGAACAGACTTTCTTTCTCTCAAAAATAGATACATATTCTAGAAATGATCTTTCCTTCTTGGCCCTTAATACCATCCAATGTCCTGGAAGTTCCTGATCCATGGACATATTGGCCTAAAAAGATTCCCTTGGAAAAAGAGAACCTATTTTATAGTGAAATTAGCACAACATGGGGCTCATAAACATAGTACTTATTGGTCTTACCATATATTTCACAAAGCTCTAAATTAAACACCAGCTTTGAATATAGCACAATGAAGTTTAGGTCATGATCCTCCAAGATACAACATGAAAGCTTAGCCACTAGATATTTGATTTTGTGTCCACAATTGTTGGAATTTATGGCTTAGGGCTTATGGCTTCATATTAAATATGAATTTAATATTAGCCTTTTCCATCATTATTCTCATTAACCTACTTATGAATGTCTGTTTTATTACTCCACTACTTCAGGCTTTGTTGAGTAAAAGATCCAGATTCCCGGTATAAAGGCACTTCTGCCAATAGAGATAGTAAGGGTTTCACTAAACTAGAATCTGGAAATACAAACCGGCTTAACAGAGCAGGTTAGCCCAATATGGAATAGGTGGAAACATAATTTACAATGGGGCAAACATTGATCTCTGAGAAAAAGAACAAAATACATGGGCAAATAATCCCTTTCCTTGTCTTCCTTTAATGGACAGTTCTGTATCACAATTGTTCCACATGTCCTATTTAAAAGATATTTCTCCTATCAAACTAAGAGCTATGTATTGTTGCTAAACTCTGAACTGCTCAGAAACACCAAACCTTGTATTTTATTTCCTTTCTTATCGTGTTTTCCCTTTCCTCCTCAAATTTGCAGACCTGAGACAATTGCATATCCCAATAGATGCTTGGTCAACTTGCTTTGTCTTTAATTCTATTCTGGGGAAAACTGAAATGAAGTAATTAAATAGTAATGCACGTATTTCCATAAACACAAACACAAAACTCATGCAATATTTAAATTTACAGGACGCCACACGTGAAAATAGGTAGAATAGAACGTAGATAACATTTGTAGAGTATTACTTCTATGCAGAGACTTTCACATATTTTCATGCTTAATTATAAAAACAAAAAAATGGAAAAAATTACAGCAGAAAAAAGTCCAAACTGTCAATAATAATATAGATGAATAGTATTTATTTTACTGGGTAAGTACTTTAAACTATTTCCTCTTTACATTTAACATACTTTTTTGAGATGGACTTAACATTACCAGGGACTACAGAAAGTGAATATATTTTCAAGAGTTGAGTGATAAATTAAATCTAATAATGAAGAAAGAGTTGAAGACCAAAGGACAGAAATGTGTATTGTATCCTTGGGTGATAATGGTGGTCAGGGGTAGACAGATGACATTTTTTGGCAAAAGTAAACAAAAGTAGACTTGTGGAATCAGGACAAATGACTTTGAACGCCAACCTAAATTTTGATGCAAGTGTTTAGGAGAGAGTTAACATCTACTAAAGCATTGTGAGTATTTTTTAAGACTCATTTTTTTTTTTTTCCCAACATCTCTGCTCTTCTCCTAAAGTAGAGGTTATAATCTACAGGCCAAATCTGCCTTTTTCTTTTTTTTTATTGTTTGGGATTCATTGAGGGTACTAAGAATTGATTGTGGTTGTTAGGTAAAGTCCCTCTTATTGTGTCCCATCCCCAAGAAGGGTGCCATACACTGTGACCCCCCCACCCTTCCCTCCTCCCCTCTCCCTCATTGCCTTCCCCACCCCTTGTATTATATCATCTACTGCTTTCTTATTAGAATTGAGTACACTGGATTCTTACTTCTCCATTCTTGTGATGCTTTACTAAGAAAAATGTGTTAGTGGTAAATGCAAAAGATGTAACATTTCCATCTTTTTTAATGGCTGAGTAGTATTCCATGGTATACATATAAAGAGTAAATGATCCCATCTACCTTTGGGCTATGAGATATAAATAGAACCTTCTCTGACAAAGACACATGAATGGCTAACAGACATTTGAAAAAATGCTCAATCAAAACCACTCTGAGATATTGCCTAACCCCACTGAGAATAGCCCACATCACCAAGTCTCAAAGCTGCAGATACTGGCACAGATGTGGAGAGAAAGATACACTTTTACGCTGCTGGTGGGACTTCAAACTAATACAACCATTTTTGAAGGAAATATGGAGAATCTTCAAAGAACTCAAATTAGACATCCCATTTGATTTTGTAATCCCATTACTAGGCATCTACCCAGAAGAAAAAAATATATATCATTTTATCATAAGGATACTTGCACTAGGCTGTTTATCACACCTCAATTTACAATTTCCAAAATGTGGAAACAACCTAAATGCCCATCAACTCAGTGAATTGATTCATTGCTTTTGAATTGATAAGGCACAATGTATTGGAAATATTTAGCAGGAGCCAGGAATGTAAGTTTATGAAAAGATAGATATTGGAAAGATATAATCTGGATATAATAGGTAACATTTTGAAGTCCTTTTACATTTGTCTTACATGGGTTGATCTAGAAAAGAGGAAGAAATTGATATATCTGAGAGATGGGATGGGGGGACAAATGGACATTTGCCTGCCCATCTCTTGGATATAAAATCCAGAAAGTTCATGGAGAACAAAAACTGAAAAAATACCATAGTTTTGCCATTAGTAACTAAAAGAACATTTTAGTCAAGTGATAAGTTTATAGTCTGATTTTAATCATGTATCAGGTCTATGTTGAACACAGTAGAATACTCTGAGAACCACAGTGCTAAAAATGAAAACTCAATACCATAGCTCTACCATGACACTATTTGTTTTTTGGGGGGGCGGGGAGGATAAAATCCATCTGTTTGAATAGTTCTTCAATAACTATCTCAAAACCTAAAACATTGTAGGTGCTCATATTTTTCTTTACTTAAAATGCATTTTTCTGAGCTTAATGCCAGAAAAGGAAGGAGCCAGTGGAGGAGAAACAATATAATCATGAAACGAAATATAAATGGCTGTGAGTGAAATATAGAAGAAAATGAGAAATTATAAAAAATAAAAAAATATTTGCTAGTTATGAAAGAGTGAAGTGCCCATCAACCCATGAATGGATTAACAAATTGTGGAATACCATGCAGCCATAATAAAGATGGAAATCTCATATCTTTTGTGTTTACTTGGATGGAGCCGGAACATATTCTTCTTAGTAAAGTACCTCAATAATGGAAAAAGAAAAAGTATCCAATACTACTATGAAATAAGTATATAATCACCTACACATTCATAGGAATGGTGAAACATAACTATAGTCCAGAAAGAAGGAGGGAATAGGAAGGGGAGGGGAGGGGAGAGGGAAGTGAGAAAAGGGAGGGAATTTGTGGGGACCTTCCCTAATGTGCATAATGCAATGATACATTTCTAAGCTATTTTTTAACTTTGTTTCCTTTTAATGCATTTATGGGGTACAATGAGCTGATTTCATATAGAATTAGGAACGCTTACATCACACTGATTAATATATACCTCATCTCATTTACTTAGAGTATGAATGTCTTACCACAACAAATAAGTAAGCTAGGAGATGGTTATATCAATCAGTTACATGTAAACATTCCACATTATATATCAAATCAGCAAATTATACCTTATAAATGGATTAATGTACATATTTATGATTTAATAAAGAATAAAGCCTGTAGTCCCAGCTACTCGGGAGGCTGAGGCAAGAGAATCACTTAAGCCCAGGAGTTGGAGGTTGCTGTGAGCTGTGTGATGCCACGGCACTCTACCGAGGGCCATAAAGTGAAACTCTGTCTCTAAAAAAAAAAAAAAAAAAAAAAAAAGAATAAAAGAGTGATAGCAATAATTTTAACCAAAATTTAAAAAAAAACTACTAACTAATACTTTAAAATAGATCCCTGACGTATGTATTTTTTTTATTTATTTTTTTGGGGGGGACACAGAAATATTAAAGCATATCAACTAACACAGAAATTAAATAATTATAATCCATTCCTATAAACCAAGGAACAAGGTATACAGAGAATAGGGATTACATTAAAACATCTGGCTGAACCTTGCTGGGCTTGTATCAATGATGGCATTATTTATTTCATTTTTCAGGTTCATTTAAAGGAACACTTACTATATGCCCTATGTATGTAAAGGGATACACTTGAATTTATCAGCAAATACCATCTTTAATTAAGTTGTAATAACATAAATTTAACCTATATATTATCGTGTTAAAATACAGAGCAGTGAGATTTTTTATTTTTTAATACATGCAATAAAGATCTTAGAAAAAATTTATGAAAATAATTTAATATTCATTTTTTTAATCAGAAAAATGCATTAACATTATTAGAGGTTTAAACTTTGCTGAAGTCAAGAAATATGAAAGTAGAATTCCTGATGTGACTTTGTTTAAATTTTATGAGTCTCAACCACGGTATTATTAGGTTGAGCTGAAGCTATCATTATGAAGGTTCTCACCTTGAGAATAATAGAATATGAATATTATGAGAGATGTATATGTATTTTAGCATGATTTCTAGTGTGCAAATCCCTCTTCAATATCGTTATAAATCTCAAACATACTCTTTCTCCCTGTCAAAGAAAACTTTCTACCAATTCAGGGAGCTGAAGTTGACTAGAACAAAGGTCTTTACACTGAATTGAAATTTTTCTTTTTGTTACTTATTCCCATTGGCCCTGATACCATATGAAGACAGAAATCCATAAACTAATTAATAACTCATATTATACACATTATTCTCATAATTGCTTTAAAAATACGAACCTATGGGCCATTTATGTTTCTCCATTTGTGACAACTCAACTACATAGAGTTTAAGTGACTATTCCAGGTTAACACAGAGAATATATTATTGAGAAGGGCATCAAATCCAGGTAATCTCACTCCAGAATTCACACTTAATTATTAAGTTATGTTGTCTCTCAGTATGGCTTAAATAAAGTGCTGCTAAACTATACTGAGTTTGTAATAATGATCATAGTATAATTTCTTTAATTTTCTTGGAAGCTTTGCCACCAGTGATTGGTAGTTAATCTGTGCTCCCACAGCTGCAATTTCTGCAATAATGAAATGTCTTATTAAAATAACTAAAGAAAGCAAAACTATAGCCTGGCTATCCCAAAAAAAGAAATTACAAGAGCATTTAAAAGCTTTTCTTACATACCTTCCAGTTTTAGTTAACTCTTTTTTTTTCCCACCTCTGTACCATATAGAACACACAGAACATTATTTGGTTTGGTTTAATTTCAAGGTTGGCATATGCTGTTTGTTCAAAGTCTCTAGCAGTGGCAATCCAATAGAAAGTGAATATGATTTCATTGCTGGTTTTCAAAGTGTGACTTGAGTACTTCATGTTTACTTGTAGCAACAATGCTGAAAATACAACAGTGCTGTTTGAGTTTCAAAAATCCAAAATCACTACCCTTTAATTCTAAACTCAATTTTTAAACTCACATACGAATAAGAATACTATGCACTCTAACTTGGGAGTGATCTTTCGTCTGTTTATAATCTTATTGACCACATGTTTAAACTGGCAGCAAATCCTTTACAGCTATTAACATCGATAAGTAATATGACAATTTCATTTTTTCATTAACTAAAACAAATTATTGATTATCCACTCCATGACAGGCATTTAGTTCCTTGTTATTAAAAATTGATAAAGACTCTGACTTTACTTGGCCTAGTCTATTGAAAATGCCTTGAATTCCTGCCAAATTTGTAACATTTGAGATGGATGCAACCTTAATAAACATGTGATTTCATGCTTAAAGTTTTTAAGCTATTAAATACATTATTTAATACTCATAACTCGTTGAAGTGAATAGTACTATTACTTCCTTTTATAGATGAGAAAAGTAGTGTACAAGGATACTTGCCTTGGATAGCTTTCCTTGGGGGTTCTATTAAAAATCCAACAATCTGCCTTCAAATGTGATGCTCATAATCACCTACTCCCCTGTCTCCTTACCAAAAATAATCACTAGTAAGTGGTTGGGAGTAGAACTCTGAAAGAAGTAAGTCAAAGTTTTACAAATTTACATGTGAAAGATTCTTTGGCAACTATCAGCAACTCAGAAGATCATTTAACATAAATGATCTACACTAATCAATTGATGCCCAAAATTAACCCTGTGTTCCAAAATCTCCCAAGGAACTAAAATAATTGGCTTCAAGATGGTGATTAACTAAGTGGTTTCACATGGTGAATTTTTAGTAAGTAAATACATTAAGTGCATTCTTTCTTCCTCAATACCTCACGAGAACTGTTTACTTATTAAGCAGTCCCTGGGATTCCACAGTATTCACCTAATAAATACGAGACAAAACTGTTGAAATGAAGCTATTTCTGTGACTTGAAGTTCCTGAAAGAATCCTTATTACCTAAAAATCATCAGAAGAATCATAATGTCTGTCTTTGTTTTTATTCAGTGGACAAGAAAAGGGGTAGATTAGTAGGGGAGGTTGTGAGAAATGTAGGGTGTCCATAAAGTTCATGTGCAATTATTTTAAATTTAAATTTACATCCTTATTTCTATATTTTTATTGTTCCCTTCAGAACCCACTAGATTAAGGTATGAGTTATATTTGTAAATGAGGAAAACAGGGCTAGAACATAATACAGATGATATGAAAATTGTGTTTGAATTTTCTAAATTTTAAAGAATGATTATTTTATTAGTTATGAGAATAAATCATAACTACATTTGGATGTAGTTTTTGTTTTTATTTTAC
Organism: Nycticebus coucang; assembly: GCF_027406575.1. Taxonomy (NCBI): domain Eukaryota; kingdom Metazoa; phylum Chordata; class Mammalia; order Primates; family Lorisidae; genus Nycticebus; species Nycticebus coucang. Next base: position 40,946,399 of record NC_069794.1, on the reverse strand, counting down.
CTTGAATAAAAAATTCTGTTAAATATGGTTTATTTAAAGCTTCGTTCTTGTAGACACTGGAATAGCATGGTAACAAAAGAGACATAAACTTGTATTCTGAGTTTTGTACATGATACTTTCTTCACTTATAATTAAGATTCATTTGACTAAAATTATTACACATGCTTTTGACACTGTTCCATTTTATCAAGTCTACTGAAGGCAGAATAGCTTTCAATGTAATAGAAAAATATATTAATTTGAATTTTAGGTTATATTAGCAAGTTTTCTCATTTGTTAAGAATACTACTGAATTTTGAAATTGTCAATTCTATTCTATTGTCAATTCAATAGAATGCATTGCTATTCTGCAATGGAAATGAGTTCTCATTGTTTACATTAAAATACTTATTTTTGCATTAATTAACTCTTTATGATTTTCAAACTTTCTCTTAAATTTTTAAACTGTAAAATCTTTGCAATAGCTCAATTTACAAGGGCCAAAATGTGGAAACAGCCTAAATGCCCAACAACTCAGGAATGGATTAACAAGCTGTGGTATATGTACACCATGGAATACTATTCAGCCATTTAAAAAATGGAGAATTTATAGCCTTTGTATTAACCTGGATGGAAGTGGAAGACATTATTCTTAGTAAAGCATCACAAGAATGGAGAAGCATGAATCCTATGTACTCAATTTTGATATGAGGACAATTAATGACAATTAAGGATGCAGTGGGGGTAGGGAAAGGGGAGAGCAGTGAGAGAAAGGAGAGAGGGGTGGGAAAAAGAAGAGCAGAGAGAGGAAAGGGTGGGGGGGCCTTGGTGTGTGCCACACCTTTTGGGGGCAAGACACAATTGTAAGAGGGACTTTACCTAGCAAATGCAATCAGTGTAACCTGGTTTCTTGTACCCTCAATGAATCCTCAACAATAAAAAAAAAAGAAAAAATATCTTTGCAATCTCTATCACTTACTCCTTCACAAAGCTTTCCCTTAAACTGTTGATAGGTTGGCAATGTAGGCCCACTGATGGCTTACATTTGAGAGTAAAGTATTGAAACATAATTTTGAATACTTAGCTAATTAAAGCTCATTTTATAAAAGTATTTAATATTTTGAATATTAAATAAACATCATTAATATAGATTTACCATGGGTACAAAAGCAAAAAAATACATGTGTTATATCAGCAACTCAAATACCATAAGCAGCATTGACACTGACACAGCAAGTTTCTTCAAAATAGCAAATATCCACTGTAATATTCAGAACCGCGAGTATTTACAGTCTTCCTTCTATTTAACTGATAGTCGCATGTTTAGAAACATTCTTAACATTTTTAATCCTTAATAAAAATATTATTAATATTTCATATGTAGATTTTACCTACAAATAGCTGTTTCATTTACATGAAGGAGTGGAAATGGACAATGAAGCAAGAAAGTTAATTGCAATCTGGGTTATACATATTGTATTTTGTGGGAAAACTTGGAGGGGATAGAGAAAGAAATATTCTTTATAGCTCACGCAGTAAGTGATGAGAGCAATATGGAGTGAGTTTAAATATAGATAAAGTTTCACTCTCTCCCCCTGGGCTCACCTTCAGCTGTAGGGCTGGTTCCTAACAGGCCACTGACTTTACTAGGCTGCCATCTTGGGGGTGGGGACTGCAGTGTTAGAGAACATGATTACTAGAAATACATATATATTTTTTTTTACATGTTGGCCAAATGAGATTTATTCCAGGAATGTAATAATAGCTAAACATCAGGAACTGGATTAGTATTTTTCACCGAATTAATTAAAGAAGGAAAAGATTATTTCCAGAGATACTTGACAAAGTTCAGCCATCATTCTTCACTAAAAACTACTTGATAAAATATGAACAGTTGGATACTTCTTTAACATGATAAAATATTTCTGTTTGTCCAAAAGCCGCAGCATCCTTTGCGGGGAGCCACTAGAGGGCTTTCCAGTGAGGTCAGGAGCATGTCAACAAGGACGACAGTTACTGCTGTTATTCAACACTGTGATTCCTGACCACATGTCGCGAACCAGTGCAGGGAACGGGAGCCAACAAGAGTGGAATTGGTGGGGAATGAAAAAAATACAGCATAAGAGAAGACACAGAAATGAAAGATGGGATCGGGAGGACTGACTGAGCTGATGGCTGCAGCCAGCACCAAAGCACAAAATCAGCTTCATTTAATAGTATCTGTACAGGGTTGTCCAGGAGGGAGTAGCATATTCAATATGGGGTTGATTTGTTTTTATTAAAGTCATTTATATTTTCCAATTGTACTGTAAGACCAAAATTATGTCTTTTGTTTATGCTAGTATGAATATTTGAATGAATAAAAAAGAGCATTGTTAAAGAGGGATTTGAGGGCTTAAAAAAATTGGGAATTAACTATAAGGATTGAGAAAATCAATCCACAGAATTCTCAGGTTTTTAAATAAAATAATGATTAAGTTTATGTAAAATACTGATGTTATTAGCAAGATTCAGGATAGATTAAAATGCAACCCACATTGCATTTTACGCTACAAAGGCATTTCAGAATAAGATTTTTCGTACGTGGAAGTTATTTGGAGAATGGGATGGAAGAAGAGGGAGAAATTTATTTCAGCCATCAGCTTACCATTACAGCACACGTTACCCTGTAGGTGGTGAAACCAATTCAGGAAATATTAGGAGTTGGAATGAATTTGTTAGAACAGTGGTCCCCAACCTTTCTGGCACAATAGCCTTCTTTCCTGGAAGATGGTTTTTCCACTGACTGGGAGATAGCGGGGATGGTTTCAGGATGATTCAAACACATTAATTACGTCTCCACCTTAGATCTTCACACATTAGATTCTCATAAGGAGGGTGCAATGAACATCCCTCATGTGCACAGTTTACAGTGGGGTTCACGCTCCTGAGAATCTAATGCTGCTGCTTATCTGACAGAAGGAACATCTCAGGCAGTGATGAGAGTAATATGGAGTGAACTAAATATAGATGAAGTTTCACTCTCTCTCTCTGCTCATCTGCAGCTGTAGGGCTGGTTCCTGACAGGCAACTGACTTTATTAGTCAGCCACCTGGGGGTTGGTACTGCAGTGTTTGAGAACATGATTACTTTTTCACAGAATATACCAAATATTAGTCACTGTCTTACAGAGAGATTGAAAAATGAGCTGTGGAGTTCAGAAGTGAGGACTTGGTTTGAGGTTTGGTTTGTGGATAATTATTGAAGCTGTGTACCATTGGTGTACTATATCAGGAAGAGAACAGATCAGGAAGAGAAGGGGAGAGATGCCAGAATCCTGGGGATTGGTGCAGAATGGGGTCAGTGAGAGATATAGAAAATGGGTATCCAAGAACAAACATTGAGAAATATTTTCAGAGATCCAAGAAGATAAAAAACTGCACACTAAAGTGTAAGTATCACTTAATAGTGTTAGCAATTTATATCTGAATATGAGAAAGAATGGCTGTGAGAGAAGAGTTAACATAAGAACTTGTTCCTGGGGTAGTTATCCTTTTTTCTACGTCCTGACTCAACATTTAAACAGTAAATTCTATAAGCCATGAAAGACAAAAACTATATAGTTTATTGCCTAAAACTAGTATGAAAAATAATTTGAGGAGAATATGTATAAAAATATTTTCACTAAAATATAAAAGATTTCTTAGTCAACAAATAGAAGGAAATATACATTTAATTTGTGAATTATTGCATATGTTTCAAATGGTATAACTTATACATTTATATAATAACCAAAAATTATACTAGTGGATTCCAATACCTTATACAGACATCAGTTTCCAACGTTAAAGGGATGTTGGTTCGTATTATTTTTATTTTATTTAGTCACTAAAGGCTGGGCACAATAATAAATGACTTCTTATTTAATGATATTTTTATTTATCAATATTTGTTTAGACTCATCAATTAATGTAGAGTTGATTATAATATTTTGCCTACCATTAGGCTGAAAATGTTAACATAAAGTATTCATCTGTTTTAGGCTGTGACATTTTATATATATATATGTGTGTGTATATATATATAATATGTTTAAAAATAATCTCCAATAATAATACACCAGCCATGATAGATATCATTAATTAAAAATACTTATGATTTAAAAATTTTGGATTAGTATTAGTTATATAAAAAATACTTAACCTTTTTATCGATAAGTTAGATATCCATTTCATTTAAATTATAAGAACTTCTAATTACTTAACTATATGTATAAGTATAATATACATGTGTATGTTTTTATATAATGTAAATAAATTCATATACATAAATGTTCTTTTTCAAAATAGTGTTATATATAAGAAAAAGAAGAAATTGCTAGATGTTTGAGAGAGGTATAGAGAAAAAAGTGGAATAAATTTCTAAGTGAGATGCTTACCTGTCATATTTTAGCCCAAAGGAAATCTTAACTGCTTCTCCTTTATGGCAAAAGTTGTGCAGAATAAGCACACTTTTAGATGCAGAAAAACATTGTTCCAAATGGATTCACAGCCACATGAATAATGTTTGTAGAGTGAAGAAATAAACCAGGTGTAAAATATTTCACATTACATTATTTCAAAGATTTTTTTTTAAAACACCAGAGACTAAAACTGCAAATACCTTAAGTAAAGAAAGGACACTAAACCTAAATAAACTAAATCATTATGGAGCAATACAAAGCAAAACATTCGAACTTTTATTGTTTTTCCTTTGCAGAGAATTTTTAAAAATCTTAACATTTATATATTTTCTCAAGCCTAAAAATACCTTTACAATATTTTATCAAATAGCAATTATATAAATATGTATATATATATATAAATTCTCAAATTCATTCTATGCATAAATTTTGCTTATTTTAATAGAATATCCTATAATTTAAGGTACAATTATATGGTAAAAATATACAAACTTGTACACCCTGAGTTTATGACAAACATAGTATGAAACTAGTTAGAGAAATGAATTATAGTCAAAAATTACAATTAATGTTATTATAAAATTTTATTCACTGATATTATTTTGTTTTTGTTTTTTTCCCAATCCTCCATCATTAAATCTCCTATGGTGTCTTTCTTAAGTTCCTCAGACAGGATCAAGAATTCCCTTCCTGTGAACCCTGAAAAGTTTGATGAAACTCACTGCACTGAAAACTTTTTTCAGTAAAACAACAACAAAGAAAATACAAAAAACAAAGCAACAAAATGATTGTCATATTCAACTTTGCATTCCCATCTATATCAGGATTCCTGGGTGGTAAGTTCTTACAATATTTCTAATATGTTAATTGCAGTTGCCCTGGGCTTTAAAATTTTAAAGAGTGTTTCATGAATTTTCTGTTTGCAAATCGACCTAGTGAATGATCAATACACCAAAAATAAATTTCATACTTAGTTAAAAAAACACATTAAAAGGTCCTTGGCATCATTTAGATAAATGCAAAATATAATATTTTTAAAAATAGGAAAAATAATTATTTGATATCAGTGAAAAGGGTTTATTGTTGACGTCATGACAAATGTAGACACCACTCTATGTAGGATAGCCTGAATGTTGGCCAAGGTCCATATAAATCATCCTAGTCATTTTATTTTTCTTATGCTTGATTGCTTGGTGAATTACTAAATCCTAGTTTATTTTTTACAGATTATTAGGAAAGACAGCAGGAGTTTGCAATTCTGTTTTCATTTATATAATGACCATACAAATCATTTATTAAGAAATTATCTATTCTGTCCCAGCCATGGATCTAGGATGGGAGATACAACACTAAGAAGGCAGACAAGGCAAAATGATACTCTGGAGTAACAGATTTCCAGTCAAACGTGGACTAAGAAATCATGGAAAAATTTCTGCTTGGAAATCAGTATGAATACTTTATCAGACACAAAGTTCATGAACAAATGATATTCAAATACTGGAAAATGAAATATTTTAACTTTATAAATACATAGTATGTTAAAGTAGAATTTCATTAAAAATATTAAATCATGACTCTCATAAAAATATAAAATAAGCCCAGGTAAAATATTTATTTAATTAATTCATGAGGGAATTGATAAGGCATAAAAAGTAGTTCAAAAAAGAAGCCATAGAGAAGGCACCTATGTGTATGAGCAAGTAGGAAATGAGAAGCTGAATTTGTTCATGGAAGAAAAGTGACTTCTGAAGAAAAGTGGCAGGAATCACTTATACTTCCATGGTTTATAATGTATTTACATCATTATATCAAAAAATAATCTGCATTACAGTCAGTAATGCAATGATTTGGGGTGTAAAATGTAGGATGTCCCAAATTTTACCCTACAGTTGCCATGCATAGGAAAAATGGGAAGTTGCAGCTAAATGAACCTTTATTTAAAAATATCATTACAAATATTTACAAACCACTTTCTACATGTTGGCCACCTCTTTATAAAATTTTGTAATGAACATTTTGTAAATAAAGGTACATTTAGCTATATTTTCCCTATGCATGCAACTTTAGGGGCAACGTTTAGGACATCCTAGAGTAAAAAGAAGTTAGATCTCTATAGAATCAGAAAACCCAGAAGGTGCTCTAGACAACTACCCCTAGAATAGCTGGTAATCCATCTATCTCTCTATCTCTCTGCTCTGTCTTCCTCTTTCTCTCTTTTTCATTCTTACTTTTCTGTTTTCCTCCACAAACTTTCCATTTTTTCTGACAGATAACATAGAATGAAATCACAAGACATTTTCTCTTTAAATTGTCTTATATGAATATTATTTTAAGCATATTCAGTTAAACAATTTCTCAGTGTTGACAGAAAAACAATTGTTGAAAAATCATCAAACTCATTATTTTTTTTTAGTTTTGGCTGGGGTCGGGTTTGAACCCACCACCCCCAGTAGACATGGCCAATGCCCTACTCCTTGAGCCACAGGTGCCACCCAAACTCATACTTACCTTTAAGTCACAGAATTATATTTTTAAAATCCTGCTACCTTGGCCTGAGTATTAAACGTTTTGACATACTGGTCCTGAAGGTTAATTCACATTCTTCTCAACACCAAATATATTGCTGAGAAGCAATATTTAAGCTAGTCATTAGGGATTATTTTAATAGATTCTCTCTACAAATATCCTGTGCTCACATGAGTACACTCAAATCTCCTTGGCTATAGCCAGGGAGGGGACCAAGAAACAAAGCTCCCAAAGCACTAGTGGTAAATCAGCTACTGCTTTAAAAATTATCTCTACCTCTGCCCATTCCTGCATCTTCTTCTGTGTACTAAGAACCGTGTCCTAAATAGGACATTTTGGACCAATATGAACAGTTCTATGGATACTGGTTGATCTATTGTGGAGATAGACTTGCTTTTCCAAGAAATGGATGTAATGACCACATGAATCAAGAAGAATTTGGAATTATATTCAACCCACAGAATGCAAATCAAAGAGACAGAATTTCACTTAATTAGTTCAATAAACCATTAGGCCCCTATCTCAAGCTGCTCTTACTCTTTCCCCTTTCAGTTGTATTAAACAACTTTCAGTTAGGATCTCACATAACTTCAAAGAACCATCTACTTTGGGTAAAAATATTTTGCTGGCAGCTCATGCCAATTTCTCTGTGAGATGTTGTTTTGCTATTTCTTACTAACTTTAAAGTTGAACTTATAAATCTTTTCACAACTCTTTGATGAGTGAAGCATGCTGTTCTGAATATTATTTTTCCACTTGTTTTCTTAATATGTCTTTTCATTAAAAAATTGCTGACTGATGTCCCCATAGTACTTCCATACCAGCCATGCTCCAGATGCAGTTATTTTGAGAGGCCTCAGACGTCTGAATTTGTGAAAGCACAGCTGGTTTAGTGTCACCTCACTGCACCACGCCAAGTCTAGGCCTGAAGCTGCCCAGTCTCTCAAATCCACTGTTTTTGTCATCTCACTTCTTCAGCTACCATCCTCTGCCGTTGTCCCTTGGCTTGTTCCTGTAGGAGCTCCTACTGCTGGGAGTCCTGCTGGGAGATTACCTTCTGGCTGCCTGTGAGCTCCTGCTGTCACTTTAGGAGAGCAGCCTTCTTGTTGAGGGACAAGGGCTGCTGGTGGTGTGGCAGTACTAGGAACAAGCTGTATCCCTCCTTGGAGTCTCCTCCCGGCCTCAGATAATGGTTATGACATCCATGTGTCAAACTAGTCCCATCACCAACTAGTCCCTCCTGCACCCCATGCAGCTCTACTACTTGCTCACACTGTGCTCATACTTTACAGAAAGTCTGGTCCATGTCGTCACTCCCCACTCTACCCTCCCTGTGGACTCCCATACTAAGAAAAGCACACTTTATCCACCAGAAAGAACTGTGGGCAAGGAAGCTACTATGGCCCCAAGTGTGACTCCCCAGGAAGGTACACTCTAAGCCTCCTGATAAGTACCCTCCTTGTTGGCCAGCACCTGCGCTAACCATGCAAGCTGGACCATCATAGTGGTCTCCAGTTGCTCATCGGGAGAGGGCTCAAGGTGGGGTTTCTTCCTCAAAGGCAAGAGCCTGTGAAGTACACATTCAGGGGAGCTAAGCATGTTGCCCAAACCTGCCCCTTCCTTCAGTTTTGTTTCTTCAGAGACTTAAAGAGCAATATGTATCATTTTGTACTTGAAATGATTACTTTGTGTACATTCTGGAAAATGTGATTCCCTGAGAAAAGGTTCAAAAAGCTTTAAGTGTGGAAAAAATTAATAGACAACACATTTGACATTAAAAAGGAACGACTAGTTGTTCATTTATGTCAATTTCAAACTTCAGTATCTTAGTTCCTATTTAAACTGCTCTCTTTAGGTGCAAATCACTACATGAAAATTTTTTCTTTTTCCAGATCATACATTTCATATTATACATTTGTACTGGAGTTCTATTCAACATTAAAAATTATTAAATAGTTCTAAATTATGGTGTAAAACTGATTATTTGACATTATCATAGTAACAAATTTAGTGATTTCTGTGGACCCATTTGTGTTCACACAATAGATACACAAAAATTGTTTTCTTTTTTTTTTTGAGACAGAGTCTCACTGTGTCACCCTCGGTAGAGTGCTGTGGCATCACAGCTCACAGCAACCTCCAGCTCCTGGGCTTAGGTGATTCTCCTGAGCCTCCCAAGCAGGTGGGACCACAGGCACCCACCACAAGCCCCGCTATTTGTTTTCATTTTATTTTTCCTCAGTGGTTTCTATTGATAGAAAAGGTATAATCCAGGGGGATTTTCTGTTAATGCAACACAATACATGAAGATTGAAGAAAGTTTGACAACAGACTCTGCAGCAGTCGCATCCCTTTTAAAAGCCAAGCGGTCATCGTTTATTTATTTTAACTGGCCACTATATATGCCAAGCTGCTGGAGAATAGAACTGAATATCTATAGTGATCAGGCAGATTTGTTCAAACAATCTCCATTTTATGAATGTGTTTTATCTTATTTACATTACTATTCAGTACTTTTATTCATAATTGTATATAAAAATAAGGATATATATACCCATATATACACATATTCCTAAAAAGGAATATACACATATTTCCTAGGATTTAGAAAAATGTGGTCCGATCATTTGGGATAGGAATTCTTAATCCAAAATCTAACCATCTGGCAGCAAAAATAAATAAAAGATGTGAACAGACTTTCTATATTAAGTGTAAATGGTACTAACTAACCATAAAAGAGAACTGTGTTAATGCAAGAGAAATAGATATGCAAACTTCACTAACATGGCAGTTTTTGGCTCTTAGACTGTCATAAATAAATTAAAAAAAAAAGACAGGCAAAATCTCTAAAGCAGGCCCTCCTGCATTGCTTATGGGAATGCAAAAATAGCATAACACATAGAAAATGGATATATTTATGCCAGAAAGTGGAAATGCACGCATAAATCTGCTTGTGACAGTTTTATTTTTGGAAACAAAATACTGAGAAAGAACCAATCCTCTAATTAGAACATTGGTATTCATTAGCAACAAAATACATATCACAGTGCAAGCAAAAAGGACAATATGCAATAGAATATGCAGAGTAATTTTATTAAAAATTAAAAACTATAAAAATAATAAAAAATACAAAATAAAAACAAACATGGATATGTATATATGTGTATATGTAAGTGCATGGATATTGTTTGTGTGTGTATATGTGTTAGGTATATATTGTGAATATATGTGTATGTATATGCACATTTAGATTGCTGGGGGGAACTTGAAAGGAAAATAAAATAATAAAAAACAAAACTAAAAATGTGATATTGATGGAAAATACAGTAATCTGAATATTGTTTCTAATAATCATTTTCATCATTAAATCATGTAACTATTTTTATTGTCAATAAATAAAATGAAATGCATCAAGCCAAAGAGAGTCCTGAAGATTGAAGCTAAAATTCAATGAATTTACAAGACTATAAATGAAAGAGGTAACATAAAAACAGGCTACAGGAATTTAAAATTATGTACAAAAGCAAAATAGTCTAATACTAAATTTGTAATGATGTGTTTTTATGAAATAATGATTTTAGATATTTACTTTCTTAAACTGTCCATAAACATGGATAGAATTAAAAATACTTCAGTGCCAGTGAACATGTTAATTAAGCAGATCATGGCTTCTAAATACCATGATCTGAACAGGAACATGCTGAAGAGGAATAAAAAAACTTTAGAAAAATGGTTGATTTTATTTCTAGAGCAAGGAGATTCCATTATATTTTGTTATGCCAGCAAACAAGAAAGTTTTTACAAGCAACAACTCACACACAAACACCTAAACACATAATAAATATACATATATATAGACATAAATAATGCTGACGGCCTTTTGCCGCACATAATTCTTCTGCTAGTTGTTTTTGTTTATTTATTTTGTTTTTCTGTGCATGTGCTGGTGTCATATAACATTCCAGATATCTTCTGAAGTCACTAAATACCCATCTATTTTATACATTATGCTGGCACCTAGCACGTATTTCCTTTAACATGTGAGGAAAGACAAAATGGTACCCTACACTTGTTATTTTGATTAGTAAGGCCAGATAGCTCTTAGAATTTAGTCTTAACAATAATGATTAAAATATGTATAACTCATTTATTTGAGTATTTTTGATTACCTAATAGAAAAGTAAAAATAGCTAGCTGATTTCATTTTTGATTATGTAATTAGTACTAAAATTTAAAGTTTAATAGGTCTATAAATTTTATATTTTATTTTTCCTTTTTTTTTTTTGGAGATGGGGTCTTGCTCTTCTCCCAGGCTGTAGTGCAGTGTTGTAATCATAGCTACTGCAGCCTCCAATATTGAGGCTCAAGAGATCTTCTTGCCACCATGCTCATGGCTGGGAAGAATCAACATTGTTAAAAAGTCTATACTTCCCAAAGCAATCTACCTATTCAATGCCATTCCTATCAAAATACCAACACCATACTTTCAAGATTTGGAGAAAATGATTCTGCGTTTTGTATGGAACTGGAAAAAAACCCCGTATAGCTAAGGCAGTTCTCTGTAACAAACATAAAGCTGGGGGCATCAGCATACCAGATTTTAGTCTGTACTACAAAGCCATAGTGGTCAAGACAGCATGGTACTGGCACAAAAACAGAGACATAGACACTTGGAATCGAATTGAACACCAAGAAATGAAACTAACATCTTACAACCACCTAATCTTCAATAAACCAAACAAGAACATACCTTAGGGGAAAGACTCCCTATTCAATAAATGGTGTTGGGAGAACTGGATGTCTACATGTAAAAGACTGAAACTGGACCCACGCCTTTCCCCACTCAAAAATTGATTCAAGATGGATAAAGGACTTAAACTTAAGGCATGAAACAATAAAAATCCTCCAAGAAAGCATAGGAAAAACACTGGAAGATATTGGCCTGGGGAAAGACTTCATGAGGAAGACTGCCATGGCAATTGCAACAACAACAAAAATAAACAAATGGGACTTCATTAAACTGAAAAGCTTCTGTACAGCTAAGGAGACAATAACCAAAGCAAAGAGACAACCTACACAATGGGAAAGGATATTTGCATATTTTCAATCAGACAAAAGCTTGATAACTAGGATCTATAGAGAACTCAAATTAATCCACATGAAAAAAGCCAACAATCCCATATATCAATGGGCAAGAGACATGAATAGAACTTTCTGTAAAGATGACAGATGAATGGCTAACAAACACATGAAAAAATGTTCATCATCTCTATATGTTAGAGAAAGGCATATCAAAACAACCCTGAGACAATGGCCCAATCACAAAATCTCAAAACTGCAGATGCTGGCATGGATGTGGGGAGAAGGGAACACTTTTACACTGCTGGTGGGACTGCAAACTAGTACAACCTTTCTGGAAGGAAGTATGGAAAAACCTCAAAGCACTCAAGCTAGACCTCCCATTTGATCCTGCAATCCCATTACTGGGCATCTACCCAGAAGAAAAAATAACCTTTTATCATCAGGACACTTGTACTAGACTGTTTATTGCAGCTCAATTTACAATCGCCAAAATGTGGAAACAGCCTAAATGCCCACCAACCCAGGAATGGATTAACAAGCTGTGGTATATGTATACCAGGGAATACTATTCAGCTATTTAAAAAAATGGAGACTTTACATCCCTTGTATTAACCTGGATGGAAGTGGAAGACATTATTCTTAGTAAAGCATCACAAGAATGGAGAAGCATGAATCCTATGTACTCAATTTTGATATGAGGACAATTAATGACAATTAATGTTATGGGGGGTAGGAAAAGCAGATAGAGGGACGGAGGGAGGGGGGTGGGGCCTTGGTGTGTGTCACACTTTTGGGGGGTAAGACATGATTGCAAGAGGGACTTTACCTAACAAGTGCAATCAGTGTAACCTGGCTTACTGTACCCTGAATGAATCCCCAAAAATAAAAAAAAAAAAAAGAGAGATCTTCTTGCCTCAGCCTGTCTCATAAGTGGCATTACAGGTGTGTGCCACTGTGCCTAGCAAATTTTGAATTGTTTTGTAGAGATGGAGTCTGACTATATTGCCCAGGCTTGCCTCCAACTGCTGGCTTCAAACACTTGCCTCAATCTCCCTATGTACTGGGGTTACAACTATGAATCTCCATCCCTGGCAGTATTTTTCTTTTAATTTTATTTATTTTTAAATATTACTAAATGTCACTACTATAGCTTTCATACCTTTTACATTCATCATGTTTTTAATTGGCTAAATTGACTTATCTCTAAAAAATAATTTTTAAAGGTGGCTTATATAATAAAAAGTAATATATTTTATGAAAGGTTAAATATTTTCTCCTGACATACCACTTGTACTTTATTGCATATGCCACAGACTTTCATATGCATTGTTTATTTTTTCCCTGGCCTATACCATCTATGATGATGAAATTGAATGTTGCTCATAGAATAAGGAAAGCATATGATCACTTTCCTTATTTCCCTTGCTAGCAAGTTACAAAGAGCATATATTATATAGGTAGTTAAGGTCAGGTAATTGCAGATGGTTTTGATAACTAGATACGTACCGCCAAATCACAATCCTAACAGATAGTGTCTCCCATAACAAAAATGTAATTAAAGGTCAGGTTCAACAGGACATAGTGTTTAATCTTCACCTACTGCTTTCTACTCCTGTAAAATCTTCCAAATCCTTAGTGTCCCTAAAAGTCTATATTTAGCCATCTTATAAGATTATTGCAATGACTTATAACAATTCTGATATCTACTGTGTTATTTCTCTAATCAATTAACTGTATTCCATTTTTCATCATTTTTAGAAAGCATAGCTTATATAATTCTCATATCAATAAGCTTTTTTGATGTCCATTACATTATTAAAAATATCCAGATTATTTAATATAATATTAGAGCCCCTATAGTGTATATAATATTAGAGCCCCTCTAGCTTTTTATTTGGATACTATTCTCACATACCCTATGATTATCATACCAAATTATTCATAATTCTGACTAATATTTTGTACCACTCTGGATTTTTGGAAATAGGTCTTCTCTGCCTTGGTTATATCCATCTGAAATAGTAAATCTGAAGAAATGGCCCTACCATGCCTAACTCCACACTGGACTAAGTTGGCATTTTGCTGTAGGAGAAACAACAATCTGAGGGTTGGATACTTTACTATTTAATGTTATACCTAATAAAAAGAACAATGGAAATTGAATTGATTTTTCTGAACTAAGTAGAATATTATTTCAAAGAATTTATTTAATCTGCATGTAATATTCATTCCCTTCATTTATTTAAAGAAACTATGCTTATTGTTAAGGCTTCATCTTATGATTATTATTATTGTGACTATAGATGTTGTATCTGGGCACATACTTATCCAGGAAAGAAGTTGTGAATTTTCTTATTATTTTTATTTCAAAATATTAAAAAGGTACAGATGTTTCTGTTATGTGGATACATCATATAATGCACAAGTTGGGGCTTTTGGGGTGTCGTTTCATAGTACCCTATCATTAGTACTCTATAGGTTAGTTTTTACCCTGCAGCCTCCTTCTATATTCTCCCATTCTTGATTTCCAAAGCCCTTTATATCTCTTTGTACCTGTGTGTACCCATTGTTTAGCTCCTAATTATTAGTGAATACATGTCATGTACTCACTTTTTTAGTCATGAGAAACTTCAGTTAGGATAATGGTTTCTGGTTCCACCCAAATTGCTGCAAAGGACAGTATTTCTTTCCTTTCTTTGGGTGAGTTGTACTCCATGGTGTGTGCGTGTATGACATACATATATATAACCTTTTTAAATCTACTCTTGAGAACCTAAGCTGATTCCATATCTTTTTAAGTGTGAATTGTGTTATGATAAACTTCCAAGTACAGGTGTCTTTTTAATAAAATGTCTGCTTTCCTTAAGGTACATACCTAACACTGAATTACTGGATCAAACGGCGGGTTTCATTTATTTCTGTAAGGAGGATCCATACTGTGTTCCATAGAGGCTGTACTAATTAGCAGTCCCTTCAACAGGATATAAATGTTCCTTTCTACATTTATTCCAGTATCTTTCTTTTTTTGATAATGAAGATTCTGATATGGGTAAGGTGGTATCCCTATATAGTTTTAATTTGCATTCCCTTGATGATTAATTTTCCAAAACACTTTTCATATGTTTGCTGCTGATTTGTCTATCTGCTTTTGAAAAACTTCTGTTCATGTATTTTACTCAACAGTTTTTAATTAGTTTTCTTTTTCTTGCATATTTATTTGATTTGTTTGTAGATTCTGGATATTAGCCCTTTATTATACGTACAGTATGCAGATATTTACTCTGCAGGTTGCCAATTTACTCAGTTAATTATTTCCTTTGCAATACAGAAGCTTTTAAATGTAATTCCCATTTATTTATTTTTGGTATTGATGAAGTCTTAGTCATATACTCTTTTGCCCAGGCCAATGTCTAGAAAAGTTTTTCCTACATTTTCTCCCAAAGTTTTATGGTTTCATGCTGTAGACTTAAGTTCTTTACTTATCTTGAATTCTTTTGTGTGGTAAGAGACAGGGGTCCTGTTTCATTCTTCTGCATGTAGAAATTCCTGGTTTCTGTATGCTGTTCCATTGGTCTATTTTTCTACTTTTATATCACTACCATACTGTTTTGATTACTGTAGTCTTGTAATATAATTTAAAGTCAAGTAACATCCTGCCTCTAGATTTGTTCATTTTGCTTACAAATCTTTTGGCTATTTGGGCTCCTTATTAGTTCCAAATTATTCTTTAAATTATTCTTTTCTAGATCTATGAATGTGATTTTGGCTATTCCATTGGATCTGTAAATCCTTTCAGCTAGTATGAACTTTCTAACAATATTGATGTTTCTCCATTTGTATCATTTATAATCTCTTTCATCAGTATTTTCTACTTCTCTTCGTAGACATCTTTCACCTCTTTGGTTAAGTATATTATGCATTTTTCTGTAGCATGGGAGCCTTAGTGTTGGGTGGGGCATAGTGTTGGACCACTGGACATCTGTGGCTCTTGCCCTATCCACATCCCATGGAGGCTGTCACTGTGGGGCTTCTCAAGTAGTGTCTTCTGTGAAGCCACTCTCTCAATCCACCACTGGGGTTCTTGGCTCCCAGTCACTGGGCAGGCAAGAATATTCACTCTCCCTGCACTCTCCTTGCCCTGGCCATAACAATCTCTAGGTGACTAGTGTAAATCTGAGCAAAACATAACAAAAATGAAAAATATTCTTATTCATTGAAAATTTTCATTCACAAATGTTCTTAAGAAAAAAAACAAAAGTTTAGCTTTTTCTACATATTATCTTTGACACAATATACTTCACAAAAATTAGTTATATCTTCTGTATGCACCATAAATATTGTTTATTAAATAATCAGGAATATTAAATGTACACATACGTAAGTAGTCATAAATTCTAGCCTTATTTTAGAATATCTATAAATTGTATTTCTACATAACAACTAGCAAATTCATGCTGCTTCAACACCGACCTGAAAGATAAAATGAAGAAGCTTCTCTGTGCTAAAAAGCACATGATCTTACTGTCCCAAATAGGAGGGTATAACTATTTCTTTTCCAGAAGAAAATTTGACTAGCAAAGACTAAAACCAGGTTTCAATGACAAGATAACTTTTCTTTTGAAATAAACTAAAAACCTCTTTCTTCAGTAAAGAGAAACATTATAAACACCTTACTAGAATCTGATAAGATAAGGTTACATAGCAGGTCAAGTCATTCCTATTGTCTGCAACATTATTTGCAATGGATGTGTCTGCTAGAAAGGCTATGAATGCAGACATCGTCTCTGGCCTTCATTGTGAGTACAATAATGCAATTCTATCCAGCTCATCTCAGACTGGCACAGCAGTGGTTTAGGTATTTCAAATGAGCGTTTGTTAAAAAATTTTCCCATATATAGACGGACAATTGGCTTAGTCTAATTAAAGCAGTCTTATTATTATTTCTGAAATGATTTTATAGTGCTCCAAATATACCCTTCCTACTTAATAAAACCTGGTCATTCTCACTCAAAGTGAAGACACGTCTCCAAATCCTCCCCTTCTTCCTATTTTTACCTTTTTAATTATCATGAGGGATTTTATGCTCCTGTTTCCTCACACATGCACTCACTCCAATATTCCTTCTTATTTATTTATTTATTTTTATTAAATCATATCTGTGTACCCAGAATGAAGGATGGAAGAGAAGGGTGAAGAAAGGGGAGGAGGAAGGCCAGGTAGAGGGTGGGTAATT
The DNA here is from genome assembly GCF_027406575.1 of Nycticebus coucang. NCBI lineage: Eukaryota > Metazoa > Chordata > Mammalia > Primates > Lorisidae > Nycticebus > Nycticebus coucang. The sequence continues at coordinate 40,929,138 of NC_069794.1, read as the reverse complement.
GGTGGAACCTCACCTATTGTGCATAATGCGAGGTTACATGTCAAATCCAATATTCTTTCATTTGTTTAACACTAATCAAAACAATATTTAAAAAAAAAAATTATGTGCAGTGGATCAATAGGGTCCAGCTTTTAAAAGCATAGTGTCTGATGGAAATTAGGAATAACAAATTACATAAAATGTAGTACATTCTTCAGCAGATATAAGGACAAAGTTTCAGGAAAACATCATAAAATAAGTTTTATGGGTGGGCAAAGGATAATTAAGAGAGGGCTTTATTTAGAAAGTTACATTTTAGAGATGAAAATTGAAATTTTACTGGCACACAGGAACAGGATAAGACATTCTTAATAGAAGGATAATAATGTATCAGAACACAAAGTGATGAAATATAAAGTGATGAGAAATAGCAAATACTGGTAAGTTGCAATGAACAACAAGTATTTATAGGGAAATATTATGAGATGACTAAACGAGTTGGTGGCTGTTTATAAACACACTGTATACTAATAGTTTGCACTTATGTTTTATAGAAACCTTTAAAAAATGTTAAGTTGGAAATAGATTTAATCAAATTTTGAATAAGGAAGGTAACCACCTAATATAGAAAGTGTAAAAGATGAAACACTATTTTATTCTTTCTAGAAATTATGATTTAATATGATTTCTATAATGCTCAAAGGTAAGAAAAATTACACAGTGTATTCTTAGAGATACAACATATGTGATAGATATATTACAAAGAACAGTAAGTATATTATAAACACATAATTCTAACTATTCTCTATAGTTAGAAGGAGTAAGAGATAGACATTTAAGAGGTAAACAGCTGGAGCTGTTGTTAAAAGCTCTGTTTCTTAAGTTGGCTAGTAAATTCATAGAAGGTCATTTGAATTTTATGCTTTATAACAATAATATATATCCTAAATTAAATATCATGCAATATCATATAATGAAATATTTAAAGGTAAATAAAATATTTAATGATGAAATATTTGAAAAAGTCACATATCAATTTCAAATTGTATGTAATAAAATTATTTTAAATGAATTAGACAGGAAAAGAAAGAAGATAGAAATGAATGCAACATTTCAAGTGAGAAAGAATGAAATTTACATCAATTAGAAGAGCACTCTGGTTGTGCACTGAACTTTTTTTAAATTTCATGGACGCATAACAGTTATACATATTTATGGGGCACGTGATATTTTGATATAAGCATAACATGTGTAATTATGAAATCTGGGAAATCAGGGGATTCATCACCTCAAACATTTATCATTTCTTTGTGTTGGGAACATTCCAAATCTTCCCTTATAGGTATTTTGCAACGTATTATTGCAATAAATAATTGTTAACTATAGTTGCCCTACTGTGCTGTGGAGCAAGAAACGTATTCCTTCTATCTAACTGCAGTTTGGTACCTAATAATCAACCCCTCTTCATCCTTTTTCTTACCACCACTTTTTCCAGATTAAGATATTTAATACAGTAATGAACTCTAAGCAGAATGGGAAGAAATTAGTTTTAGTATATAGTAAGGGAGAAAAAATAGTAATGAAGGCTTCCTTAAAACTCAAGGTTAGAGAGACTTTCAAAAGGAATATATTCATTAGTGTTAAACACAGATGAATATTGGAATATAAAAATACCATTGGATTTTTAAACTTTGTCATAACCTTTCTGTGGCTCAGTAGAGGTGGCTCCTTACTGTAATGGAGGTTCAGGCATGTTTACAGTGGTGGTGAAATAGTCTAGGGGGCATGTGCTGGGCTTTTTTTCTTAATGTGATTGCAAAGAAAGCTCACAATTTTAACAGTGTCTGTTATAGGCCGGGTGTGGTGGCTGATACTTGTAATGTTAGCACGCTGGGAAGCAGAAGCAGGTGGATCGCTTGAGATCAGGAGTTCAAGACCAGCCTGCACAAGAGCAAGACCACCATCTATATTAAAAACTAGAAAAACTAGATGGGTGTTGTGATGGGCACCTGTACTCCCAGCTACTCAAGAGGCTGAGGATCACTTGAGCTGAAGAGTTTGAGATTGCTGTGGGCTATGATAACACCACAGCATTCTACACAGAGAAACAGAGTGAGACTCTGTTTTAAATTAAAAAAAAAAAAAGTCTGTTATACTTCAATCTAAAATTATATAATATTTTAAAGGTGCTTTTATTTTCCACATATTTTTAAAGTGCCAATTTTAACAAATAGTATTATCACTATTATTACTATTATATTACTTTTTGAGGTGCTTTTAAGAGGTGCTCCTGGGAAGGAAGATGTACTTAAAGCATTAAAATAGTTGAAGAATCAGGCCATAAGGAGGAATGTTAGTGGGAGACAACATAGTTCAATGGTTGAATTTCAGGTCTTGTACCTAGTTTATTCATTTTTATTAAATAAAAATATCATAACTGTGTACCCAGAATGAAGAAGGGAAGAGAAGGGTGGGGAGAGGACAGAGGGGAGGCCAGGTGGGAGGTCATTAACACTGCAAGCATAGTTTGAATTCTGGCTCTATCATTCATTAGCTGAGTACTGTTGGGTGAGTTAATAACATTTTCTGTGCTTCAAATTCATTAACTGTAAAGACACTGTCTGACAGCATTGTTAGGTTTAAATAGTTAATAAAACACATCCTAAAACGTTTAGAATATTGCCTTCTTACAGTAATCTATAGTTATAAATATTGATATTTGAAGACAATTATAAAGACATTGTAATTTCTTTTATCCTGCCTTGCTGCTCTCTAATTTATATGAAATATTATGCAGCACTTGTACATAAGACACGTGGATGACGATCATTTTAATGTCATATGGAAACATTGACATTTACCAGTGAAGAATTATTTAATTTTCTAGGGACTTAATATGTTTGCATGATTTACCACCTCTATTAATTAGGGCCGATGCTTTGTGAAATTATACATTAATTTGCAGAATATTGACAGTTGCAAATGATGTCTGCCTTGTGAAAAAAATAAACTCTAACGTTCAAAGTTTTATTGCCTTCCATGATGTTAACCAGTTTTGTCTTTAACTTTACAAATTTATTTCAGCAATCATTTTTTTATCAAATCACAAATGCATAGATCATGTATACACTAATGCGTGTATGGAGCACAATGTGCTGATTTCATATAAAATTAAGAGCGTTTACATCACACTCGTTAATATAAACATCTTGTTTACTTAATTACTGTGTTTAGACATTTATACTCTATACTTAATAAATCTGACAAGTACCTTTGCATTATGCACCATAGGTGTGATCCCACCATTCACCCTCCCTTAATCTGACCTCCTCCCTCCTCTCAGAGAACTCAAACTTATTAATAAAAGAAGAACAAGTAATCCCATTTCATTGTGGGCAAGGGACTTGAACAGAAACTTCTCTAAAGATAGGTGCATGGCCTACTGACACATGAAAAAATGCTCATCAACTTTAATCATCAGAGAAAGGCAAATGAAAACCACTTTGAGATATCATCTAACTCCAGTAAGAGTGGCTCACATAACAAAATCCCAAAACTACAGATGTTGGCGTGGATGTGGAGAAAAGGGAATGCTTCTGCACTCCTGGTGGGAGTGCAAGATAATACGTCTCTTTTGGAAAGAAGTATGGAGAATACTCAGGGGTCTAAAAGTTGTCAAGTGTAATATCCGTGCACTCACATAGCACAGCTCCTTTCAAGTGAGTCTGGAGAATAAATTCCTCCTCTTTTAACCTACATAATATTTTACGAATTGTAAATATTATATAAATGAACATTTCTTTTTTAATTATTAAAATAACCTCAATAATTGTAGCTTTTTGGTCTGATGTGAGGAAATACCTTCAAACTTCCCAGACCATGTGTTTTCTGTGATGTAGAACTGACCTCCTTATTCCAAGGTTAGCACACTGCCCACACCTAACCAGTTAGAAGTGCATCTGAGGGGAAATTGAGGAAGAGTACATAGCTCAAGTTATGAATTTATTGATTATATGGAATGAAAAAGGCATGATAAATATTATAATTTTTAAAATTAGTTTTTATTGCTAAACTAATTGCCATTTTTAACAGTCCAAGTAAAAAGCTCTGGTGTATCTAGAAACCAAGAACTTCTATTCCCTTATAAAATATCTCTTGTCAATATATGATAAGATTTAACCTTGTTAAAATAAAATTGCTCCCCAAATTATCTGTAGATTCAATGCTGTCCCTATCAAAATATCAACTGGTTTATACATAGAAATTGACAAGCAAATCCTGAATTTCACATGAAAATACAAGTGACCAAAAATATTGATAACATCTAGAATAAGAAAATAGCCAAAGCATCCTGAATAAGAACAAAGTTGGAAAACTTGTACTTCTCAATTTCAAGATTTGCCACAATTTGATTTTATATTCGGAGTAGGTGTTAAAATCTCAAATGCCTTCAGTGATCAGGAAGATAATGGAAGATTTTAAAACAAATTAGGTACAAAAATAAGACTATTGGCCTAAATTAAAACAGAAAGATGGAAACATATTCAGGACAAAATTAACAAATAAAAGAATGCAGCCTAGATTTTGACCCATAGTTTAAAGAAAAATTTAAGAAATTGCCTCAGTTAGTCTACGTGTCTATCGAAATCACTTCCATAGTATGTATGCCATGATGTTGACCACTTTCACCGTTTTTAAACTTTTTGGTAGTCTATCATAACATAAATTGTTTTAAAATTGAACTCTAGGAATGTCATAAATTTTAAGATGTTATGAATAAAATTCTAGGTCGCAATATTTTATTTAATTACCAACTACACATATTCAGGTTTTTTTTCCTTTGCTCAGCAAAATAATCCATTATACTAATGTCATTTGATATTGAGGCATATTATTGAATGAAGGGTTTATGGTTGGCCTCTGTTTTCCTGATCAACCAAGTCAAAATTTATAATAAGTTTTTCATTTGTTGATCCATTTGAAAGAAAATTCTTAATATTTTCACTGGAACCTTCAGCATCATTGATTCACATCTCTATTTATCAGGCACTAAAGAATACATAGAATAGGTACACTAACATTGTTTAGCTCATGTTGTGGTTATTACTGTTTTATTTTTTAGTAAGTTGGAATATATCACTCATAATTTTGCCTTCTTGAAATAATAATCCTCAGAACACGTTATGACATGAAAAAGTAAAAAAAGAAAACAAACACCACATAACCAAGAGTATCCATTTACTTTGATGGATTTTGGATGAGTTCATCAAACTGTCCATTTTTATTCTAAATACTCTAATAAAACAATATTCTTTTCTGTGTATAGTCATATTTTAGTCTACTGACAACTAAACCATTACAAATCACTAAAGTCTTTTCAATGCACTTCATTGGCCACTTAAAAAATCAATCTTTGAGAATACTTGAGATTTTCAATATTTAATGCCATGCTTCTCTAAAGTTTTTCTAAAGAATTACAAAAATATAATTTATATTCATCCGAAGGGTCAGAATTATTAAGGGTTATCTGTAAGTATATATGACATGGAAACTTAACTAATGGAGATATTATACTAGTTTTTATAGTTTATGCTTTTTCTAGTTTGGTATCAAATTGATAAAAACTTAAAATGTAAAAGTCAATAGAATAATGATAATAATAATATAAGTATATCATATAGGATCTGTGGAAAGTGTGAATTTTAAAAATAATGTTAACCACTGTTTTTACAGAGTTAGCTACTTAAAAATATAACCTTTTTATCTGATAGTGCATCTTTTGCTGATACAGATGTCTATTATAAATGTACATTTAAGTATATATGTTTTGATCAGTCACAACATTTTAACAATAAAATTCCTTCTATTTCAACTGTAAAATCTGTAATATTTGCACAAGTATCTCCTACCTATCACCTCATCACTTAGTTATTGTTATTTATTCTTATCGACATATCAGAAGTAAAAAATAGAAATACTACTTTATAAATCACTAAGTCATTTATTCTCCTTTAAAATATAACTGATTAAAAACTAATTTCCATCTCTGTCCATATATTTGGAAATGTTTTCATGTTCTGTTAATTTTAGGTTCAATTAAAAGGCAAGTTTTCTTAACAAATGCTTAAAAAAGCATAATAACTGGCCTTTTTATTCAGTTTTAAGTAAATGTACTTAGATATAGTATTGATGAAATAATCCATTTTCTTAAAAATTATTTATTCTTTATTATTTTCAAATAAATTAGCTATTTTTCTGTTTGCAAGTAATACAACTTTAATGGAATTTAAATTTCTTTTTCATGTTGCTGAAGTAAACATGTCTTAACTTAAAAATATTTAATATTTATGTCAGCATATGGAAATAATTCCATGACATAAAGTTTGCTATTTCTTTAATTTACTTGGATCTTGCTCTGAATCTCATTCTACACTTTTACCCATTTCTGCTGACTCTTACTCAGTAACTTTTAATTACAACGTATGACTTTATATGATTTGCATATACCCTCTTTTTTGGGCCACCAGGTTTTACATTTATTCCCTGATATCACTGTAAGCCTTTAAGAAAATCTAAATTTAAGTAAGTATAACTCTTATTATATTTTAAATATACAAAAATATTAAACATAGGCCTTGAATATGAAATCCACTGACACTTATTTTAACTTGAAAAATGTACACACATAGAAAATGAAATATTATGTTACTTATTAAACATATTTGAAATAATAAAATTGTTAATGAATTCTAAACATTATAGGTGGCGTACCACAAGAATGTACTTATTATTAAATTTTAATGAGGAAATATGTAAAATAAAATTAGGCACAAAATAAAATTTTAATTATTGAAGAATGAAGGTAAAATATTTCATCTCAACTTTTTGATATTTATAGTATTTTGTTTAAAATTACTAAAAAATGTATAGTATATTCCAAATTATTGTTATATCAGAGTACTTATGCATTTATTCTTTATTTCAAATATTAGTTATTGTGTGACTACAATGACATAGGGCTATACTAAGGATTTGGAATACTGTGAATAAGACAGATCAGTATGTTACCTCATGTATTAGTCTAGCTTTATGCATAACTTTAACATATTTAGAATAATTTGGGTTTTAGGGTAAATGTCTAATATTCTATTAGAAGTTTCTTTTTCCTTGGGTTTTAAAAGACTTTACAAATACATTTCTGAAATCCTTCTTTAATAGTGCAGATGCCTGATTTCTACTAAGTCCCTGTAACAAAGGGCAGACTGGTTTCCCTTTCAGGCAGATTGATTTATCGTGTTTCTTTTGTAACATAATCAATCCCTTTACCTTTTATTCCTCTTTAAAAAAAAAAAATTACTGTTAAAGATCTTAAACACAAGTAGAGTCCTTAATAGAGAAATGATATTGTAAGAAAAATCTAAAAAGTGAAGCATAAAATGAAATTGTCATTCATCACCTCATCAGAAAATACAAATATTCTATATCAGTTCATAATGTGTAAATTGTTATAATAAAGTGCAATCTTCATGTGCATAAAATTAATGATTTGCTTCTTATATGAATAAAAGCAAATTATTGATTTCATTTGTTGAAGACTGTGCTTTGTAAAATGAAAAGACCTTGTAAGCAAAATGTCTCTGCCTTTCTTCCTCTGACGCCTCAAAGGAAGACCCCTTGAAACCATTTGAATAATGTAACAATTATTACTTTCCATAGAAGAGAATGCTAAAGATTAAAAGACTGAAATCTGTAAGCACTTAGGGACTAGTTGTAAATTTAAATGTATGTTTTTAGAATATTTTTAAATATTAATGTTATGTTAAGTTATATTGTTGCCACATCAACTTGAAACATGGCAACTCTTAAAAATATTTTAATTTGCTGGACCTAACTCATCTTTAATAGATTTTTTGGCATTGGGTGTGTGTGTATGTGTGTGTGATTTTAACAACTGAATGCTACATCTTTGCATTTTATAAAGAGCTATGTCGAAGAAATAACATTTTTAAAAAGTGAAAGTGAGGACAAGGACTTTACCAATGACTCTGATTTAAAGCCTAAATGAAAACTGCCTGGAAAAAGTAGTCCAGAAGTCCTGAAGGTGTAAAGTATAGACTGAGTAGCAATAGATGTGTTAATTTGATTCTGATAGTAAAAAGAAAAAAGAACAGTCTATCTGATATGGAGAGAAGGAAAGGGGGAAAAGGAAAACAATAAACAAAGGAACAGGGTGAGTTCCTTTCTGCTCAAGATCAATGGCAGCTGTCCTCCACATTGCTCCTTATACTTGCCCTCATCTTTTATTTTTTTATCAGTGTACAATGATATTCTGAGAATGAAATTTTGATAATTTTCACTTTGTCACTTCTATATAACTGAGACTTGTCACTAAGATCATGAATGTATAGAAGACACGGGATTGAGTCACCTAAAGTAATAAGACACTAAACTTAATTTTAGCACTAATGTCTCAATGGTAATCTTTAGAAATATATGGAAGAAATGACCTTCATTTTTTTCAAATTAGAAAAGGATATTTGAAGTTAAATTGTATGTGTTCTTCCAAAACTACCTAGTTTATGGCTTAGTAGAAGAGATATTTTGGCAAAGATAAAAAGCATCCTGCTAGCTAGAAACCATGAGAAATGTCAGGTGTTTCAAAGCCATGAACAGTAACCGTGTTATTAAAATTTGTTGTTTTTGCAGGCGTCATTCTAGTGGCTCTGAAGGGCAAGTGAAGGATGTCTATAATTTCTACTGCTACCGGACTCTGTAAGGGCGGCTTCTCTAACACTGACCCTTTGAAATGCTTTAGGCTACAGGTAACTGTTTGCCACCTCTCAAGCTCTCGTGAACAGGGTGGCTTCTAATTAGTCCTGTTGCCACTGTCTGTGCTTTCTCCCCAAAACTAATGAAATGTTGTAAGTCAGGCAGGTAGCACTCGGCAGAAAATAAGGATGGAATGAAGAGGAAAATGATGAAGAAAAAACAAAACTAAAACTAAAAAACAGAATTGAGATTCTTCAGGGGCTTCTTTGTTCTCATCTCCGTTTTAGTTTTGTAATATCCATTTTTCTGAAGCAATCCATGCTTTATATTTTAGATATCAAGAATCTGACTTAGTATTATGGGAAAAATATAATCGTTGTGTACTTATTAGCACGTAAAAAGGCATGAAATTGGTAGGAAGGCAGTACTGGGTTTAATACCCATTCTAGTGTGCTCTATCTATTAATCCTGAAAAAGTTATTTAGCATCTCTGAACCAGAGTTTTATCATTTTTAGAATGGAAATAACTAATACATGCTTTGCAGGAATTCTGAAAGGAACAAATTCAGTAAATATGTTTAACACCCAGGACAATTCCTAATACATATTAAAAATTTTACTTGTGGTGTCATCAGTACCATTAGTGGTCAGCCTCAAACTCAGTGGACTGCTGTTTATAGACCAAACACAATGGCAGAAAGGAGAGTGAATTCACTTTCTCTTTTTCTTTCTCGGCCTGTGTGTGTGTGAGTGCAGGGGGAGTTGCGTGTATGCACGTGGGCCTACAGCGAAGCACTCTATTCTTCATCCCTCCTCTTGCATTCTTCTCATACCAGTCCGGTGACTGTCTTAAAATTATATTTTTGTCATTATTTGATTAAAATACTCAGCAGTGTACCATTATACTCAAGATGAAAACCCAAATCTGTAACAAAGTCTATTTAACCTGCAAAATTTGATTCTGCTGAACTCTCCAGCCTCCTAACTTACTTCTTTTCTTCACCATTCACCTCATCTCATTTGAATTTCCCTAAGCAGAACAAGCTCTTTCCCACCTCAGATCACTAGTATATCCACTTTACCTGTCATCAATATTCCTTTGACAACTCTGTACCTGTCTAATTTTACTTCATCCTTTACAATTCACTTAGACATCACTTACTTCAGGATATTTTTTCTGTTTAACTCTCTTTTAGCATCTTATGATTTTTTTGTAGCATTATATATATTATATACACACATATATTCAGGAATATGTAATTATCATTTATAGTGATAATTTATTGTCATTCAACATATTAACCTTGACTCTAACAGCAATATCCCGTCTACTTTGTTCACCATTGAATTTCCTGTGTCACCTAATGGGAGCACCCTGACTACTGGTACCTAGTAGTCAACAGTCACTTCACTTATTCATTCAGCAATTACATTCATTTATCTAGCATTTAGGTTACAAAAGTTAAAAAAAAAAGATAAGAAGCTACTATATTAACAATAACAAAAAGTATACAGATAACATAAAACCAGGGAGTAATGAGTACTGCAAACGATAAACAAGTGTAAGGAGAAGTTTTGAGAGTGTCACTTTATATAGAATATTCATGGAAGAAATCTCTGTGCAAGTGACAATTGAGCAGAGTTCTGAACGAGACAGAGGAAAAGAGCTGTCAGTTTTTAGTAGAAGCGTATTTCCAGCAAAAGGAAGAAAGACCAGGCGCAAAGGTCCTCCAGTGGTATTATGTGTGATGTAGTCAAAAAACAGAAAGAAAGTCAGTGTAACTAAAACTCTGTGAGCAGGGAAAAAATGGCAGAAAATGTTACTGGGAAGAATCTCAGAGGTAAGTAATAAGTAGCTTTGTTGAATGAGTGAATTCAAGACTGCTGAAATTCATAATTCTAAAAGAATACTCCTCCAAAAATGGGAATTGATGAATATTTTATAATGTATTTGACAACTTTGTCAGGATAAAATAATTCAGCAAAAATTATTCATTCTCTATCATAATGGAATTTGCAGTATATTTATGAAGACGAGTCACAAAGAATAAAAAAAAATTGTATAATAATGTTTATGAAATTACATAGACCTAAGGAATGGAATATTAATATTTCAAATGATGGAGAGAATTCCATAAGAAGTTTAGAGATATTTCTTTGGACTGAATACACTTAAATTTCAAAGTGACAGTTTGTTTAGAATTTGATATCTGAGTAAAGTGTTGAGTACATGGCCCACAAAGTAACTGTTTAGGAGAAGTGAGATCAATTCCATTTAACTTTTTTTTTTGGAGACAGGGTTTCACTATGTCACCCTCAGTAGAGTGCTGTAGCATCACAGTTCACAGCAACTTCAAACTGCTGGGCCTAAGTGATTCCCTTGTCTCACCCTCTCAAGTAGCTGGGACTACGGCACCTGCCACAAGCCTGGCTGTTTTTTGTTGCAGTTGTGATCATTGTTGTTTGGCTGACCTGGGCCTGGTTCGAACCCTCCAGACTCGGTGTATGTGGCTGGCACCATAACCACTGTGCTACGGGTGCTGACCCAGTTCTATTTAATTTTTAAGGAAACTACCTGCACAGTGCTATGGAAGCTAAGTGTGCACAACTGTGCATACTGGAATACAGCTTTTGAACCTGCCGCTGAACTTTCAATATCTGCATACTGAAGATACTGCTGAAAATGAACGACTCTGTGATCTGAGTTTGGAAGATTGTGGAAAGGGAATTGGAATCTAATGCTCTCCATCTTCGCTTCTACATGCATTGTTCTCAAGAAAAGTATGCAAAGATATTGCATTGCTTAAGAACATCCAGTTGGCCCCCAGCAACTGCTTCAGTGGAGTAAATAGTTTCAAGGAATTGCTTGAAAGTTATTTCTCTTTTCCTTTTGCCTGTGTATCTGCCTGCACTTGCCTGTAGACATTAATGGCTGATTCTTCTCTTTCTCTTTCCATATCTTGCATGAATTGGCAAATACTAACTCAGACCATCTGGAGAAAGAATTGATTAAAAATGGGGCTTTCCTCCAGAAGGTAGAGCTGACTTTGGACTGAAGTGATAATTGATAATCAGTGGAAATAGACAACTGAGCAGAGAAGGAAAGAGTAGAGGAGAGAAGAAGCCTCTCATGAATCGCATCCATCTTTACTAAGCAAATCAATTCTAAAATTATGCTTTTATATACTTATTTGGACAGGGAACTGCATTACTAAAATACAAAAAGAGAGAATGAAAAAATTTAAATAGCGCTGTTTTAAGAACAATTCTATTTTACCAAATACATAAATAGATACCTATTTTCATTCCCTGATTGTATTCATCCACAGGTAACCATTTGTTTCAACTTTTCTTCACATGATATGATTATAAAAGGTTTTCGATTCTTGCCATTCTCAACTGTTTTAAAGTATGAAATTCAGAGTTAAGCACAGGTTTCATAATAAATCTAGTAAGGTACAATGAGACTATTTCCTTCAATGATTTTTGTGCTATCTTAACGTTCATGCAGCCAAAACTTTACACTGATGCTTTAGAATTAGTTCCACACTTATGTCTAATATTAGCTTACAATCAAAATTTTCCAGTATTTTGCATATGAATCACTGCCAAGACAGGTCACCTTCCCTGAATAGATTTTGGAATCATTCACACAAAACTGATAACTGATGCCAAATAAATAATAACATTTCCAGATTAAACATAGAAAACCATATAGATAGCAAAGAACTATAAAGTTACGATCTGGACATTAAAATCAAATTCACATCTAAAGAGTTTCAGCAAGCAATTGATTTCTTTGAAAAAGTGTCCCTTCTGTAATAAACAACCAAACACATAATTACAGTAAAAAGAGAAGTTAATTCCATCCTAGATATAGTGGGAAAACTGGAATGATTTGCGACTAAGACAGTTAAGTAGGAAAAAGATCATAGTACAATATGTTTGCTTTCAAAGCACAGATTGCCTAGTTTAGATTAGGGCATACGCCTGATTATACAAAGATCAAGGGGAATATGTCATGGGAAGTCACAATATCAGATGCATTGTAAATTATTAGAGTGGAGGAAAAATAGAGATCTAGGAAAATAACCGGTCAATCATTTTTCTTCTCTAAGCTAGTGACCATGAACGTCTATAGAATTCTGGAGCTTCACATTTCCAAAATTATTTTAAACTATAATGACACAACACATAAGCTATTGACAGTCTGAGAAATAAATTAATATAGGGTCATTTGGAATAAAAATGTCCTTGAACTATTTTATATTTCTGTTATGAATACATTTTTCTATAAAGTATACTTTATTAAAGTCTGTAAAGAAAGAAATTTTGTTATTTTGTGTGATAAATTGTGGAACAGCCAAAGCAGCTGTGAGGAAAACATTTTTATTACTAAATTAATAATTTCAAACTAGACCAGAAGGAACCATTATCCCTCTGGATATGGAGGCATATTGTTCTTTGGCTTAGCTAAGCCAGGAACTCCTGAATGTAATGAAATGTGCCTAATTAAATGACAGCGATTGGACTTTGATATTTTGCTTGATGAATGATTTGTTTACATTGATTTTATATGGTTCATATAATTTCAAAAGTAGTGTCATGTCTGTCATCCAATATTTCTTAAGAAGGATTTGGAAATACAATTACAAAACCATGTATCCACTTTTTATTTCTACATTTTTAATTTAATGTATTAATCTGCTTAAATAATTAAGAAAGAAAATAAAAATTATATTGAAACTCTGTCTCAAAATAACAATTAGAATACTGTTAAGTGGTTGACTTTCATTAGTAATTTATAAAAGTGTAGCATCTCAAAATATGACTTTTGAAATACATAGCAACCATAAAACTTAATAATATTCATCTCATATAAATTCTTCATGAGTTGAAAAGAAAAAAAGTTCTATAAAGTTTACAATTAGTTGTTTCAATAATGATATTCAAACAGTACAATACTCAAATCAACAACAATAATAATAATATTAGCAAAACTGGTTGGAATTTATATGGAGCCTCCATGCTGGAACTGTACTAAGTGCTTTTAGAATGATTAATTCTAGGTTATGTAATATGATGGGTATGAGACTTGTAATCGGTTACTCTATTCTATAATAAAAATAATTTTAAAAAACACACTCTAAAGTTCACACATCTAAAATTTATAGTTCAAAGGAATTTTGAAATCTCTATAAAGCAGTTAAAAATACAGACATGTATGAAATAAATACAGATGGAAATAATATACATACTTGTGTGTATATGTTTGTGTGTATATAAGGCTTTATTATAAGAATATTTACAGATGGATATTCATTCAATGTAAACTTTTTCATTGAGACGATAGTTTGGAACGTCTAATTTACAAAAATGTAGCTAAGCTGTTTTATATATATTTAAATGTATTTCCTTAGTATAGGAGTTCCCAGGAATACAATACTCATTATACATTATTGTATACTATAAAAATACATTAGAACTATAATATTTTTCTCCATAAATTTTACTGGTCTGGCTATAGCAAATACAATATGCTATGATGAAGAGATTGAAGGAAAACTGTTAAGAAAATATTTCATAAGGGCAGCTGTGGAAGTGGCTATAGCAAGATAGATAGCCTGGTAACAATTTAAAAATGTGGTTTAAATATCTCTCAAAATCCCAAGTAGTCAGAATCCAGAAAACAGCAATAAAGACCATTATATAGTGTCTTGGTACCTTGAAATAGTAAAATACAATACAGCATATGGTACTCCCTAGTATAAAAAATGTGCCACACAGACAAAACTCATTTTAAACATAAAAAAATGTTCAAAGTCATCACAGTAATTATCTTTACCTCTGACAATATGGTGTGTGTCTCTATTGCTAAAATATTAAATTTCCTTACCATTGTGTAGCTGTGGGCCACCTTCATTAGTTCAATGCATCCTTGAGCATCTGCAAATGCGCGGATTCCTAAACAGTTAGATGGATGCAAAAGCTTCATGAGGAAGTGGCAGCACACTTCTACTACCTGGGGAAGCTGAAGAAGGCACGCTGCAGCAAGAAGGTTCTCAATGGTGTCTTCCTTTAATTCCAAGCAGCCTAAAGCAGCGAAGAGAATTGTGAAAGTCCTTTAGAAACATGAAATAAGATGTGCCACAATACTATGCAAAACATGATTTTGCTAGACATTATCTAAACCAAAATGTACCAAGACATATATAATGCAATAAAGGCCTGCAATTATTTTAAGCACTCTGCACTTCTAATTTCCTATGCAAAAAATAGCCATATATCTTTGATCTAGCTTCAACAAGTGCATGTATGTGTGTTTATGTTGCAGCTGCTAAATTATTTGAGAACCACTTTCGGCCATCGTATTTCACACCTAAAGCTTCAGCATGTATTAGCTAAGAACAAAAGCATTCACCAACACAGTCGTAATATAATTATTACACACAAAAAATTGATTCCACAGCATTTGCTATAATGTACATCTCTCCAAACATTAACAGAGTTTGCTTCATGTCTTTTAATTATTATTAGTATTTTTTTTTTTACACTTTTTGGCTGGGGCTGGGTTTGAATCCACCACCTCTGGCATATGGGGCTGGTGCCCTACCCCTTTGTGCCACAGGTGCCACCCTAATTATTATTATTTTTTAATAATGTTTTTTAATGTCAGTCTCTAATCAAGGATCACACATTAAATTTACTTGGTAAGTTACTTTGGTTTCTTTTAATCAAGAACAGGATTAGTATTGGTGAAAAAAAATCAAATGAGTTATTTATCAAAATTTCTCATTTTGGACTAAATTCTGTGATTTGATTAGATTTAGGTGAGATCTTTTAGGCAGGGACACTATATAGTTGATCTGTACTTTTCTCAATCTCTAACCAGGAAGCTCATGATATTAATGTGTCCTATTGTTGATAGTGTTATGTTTGGCATCTTGTTGAAGGCAGTATCTACATATTTCTTCATTTTAAAGAAACATATTCCTTTATAATTGACTAGAAATTTGTTGGGTGACAAATACTTTTGCTTTCAAACATGACCTTTCACTTATAACTTAACATATTTCATAGATAAAGATTATTTTATTTTATATTTCACAAAAAAAATTAAAACAGCAGAGTAATCTAGAGTCATGCTCCTAGGCATAGCAAGTGATTTGCTAAACAAAAAATAATAGAGTCACAATTGAACGGGTCCATGAATAGAGTAATATTAAGATACTTATTATATATTAATTTCCAAATAAACAATTAAACTAGATACCCACTCTATGGTTTTGATATAAAAGAGAGACACTTCAATAATAAAAACCAAAATAGTTATTTAAATTTTAAGAATTTAGATAACCCAGATGGATCCTGCTGTTCAAATGTTATCAAATACAGTAGTAGAAAAAGGAAGATCATAGTGGTCAGGTTCATTAGAGGGGTCTATTTTCCTCTAGCAATAAAAATCTTTGAGGTATTTATATTTCACATTATCAATAATATTATTATATAGTAATTTTGTTTAATAACATCGTCATCAGCAATTGAAGGATTCATACTGACTTGAATAATTCATATCAGAACAAATTATTAATATATATTTTTAAATTTGTTGAATACTATAGTAAGCATCAGAGAATAGCATTTTATGGGTTAGTGAAACATATATATATATATATATATTTTTTTTTTTTTTTTTTTTTAGACAGAGTTTTACTTTGTCACCCTCGGTAGAGTTCAGTGGCATTATAGCTCACAGCAACCTCAATCTCTTGGCCGTAAGCGATTCTCTTGCCTCAACCTCCCAAGTAGCTGGAACTACAGGCATCTGCCACAACACCTGGCTATTTTGTTGTTGTTGTTGTTGTTTCAGTTGTCATCGTTATTTAGCCTGGCCTGAGTTCAAAGCCTCCGGCCTCAGTGCATGTGGCTGACACCATAACTGTATCTTTGAAATACATCCCCTTGTGCTACGGGCACCAAGCCTGAAACCTATATTTTTATATCAATATTAGGTGATTTGTAAAATTTATATCTTGTTATAAAAAGGAAGTTAAAATAGAAAAGAATATAAATGCATTAGAATTTGTTCTTATTCATAACATAACTATCACATTTGTTTATATATGCATAATATTATCATGATTTAAAAGCAACAGAAGAATTATATATAAATTGTTCAGTGTACATGGTTGATGATTCTTATCATAGATCTCGTGAAAGTCTAAATAAAAAGGATAAATGCCCCTGGTCTTCCTTTTATAGATTTTATCTTATTGTAATTTAGGAGAGTTAGTTTCTTCTATTTAATTAACTATTGTCTCAATAAAACTTGTGCAAAAATGAATTAGGACAGAAGGCGTGAACTGCTAATCTTAGAAGGTGGGTTTATAAGGTTTGCCCTTAGCTAATGTCTGAGAATTTAGATTTGAAGAGCGCTTTTCCCATTAACTGACAGGAATGGCTCACTGTGCCTAAACTGTACAAACAGTATGATTTATGCTGAACATCACTTTTCCTTCTGGGCAATCTTTAATTTTGGTATGTGTTAGACAGAAACTAAATGTGTGATCAGCACCTAGTACAAACTCTGGGCACCAAATCTCTAATGAGGTTCCTTGTTTGGCAACATTTCCAAGTGTGTCTTGTGGGAATCACTGAAAGAGAACCCATGGAAGTATAAACCTGGTTTCCTCTGGACTTCACCCCATAGGCTTGAGGGTGCAATGATGAGGATGTTTTGCTTGGTTTTGTTTGCTTGTTTTAGTTGTTTTCCCCTCTTATCCTCTGTGAATAGTATCAAGTAGTCTTGGCTCTATCAAAACATTAAGACAGTGTCTTGTTCTGTTACCCAGGATAGAGTGCAGTGGTGTCATCATTGTCCACTGAAACCCCAAACTCTTGGGCTCAAGCAATCCTGTCTCACCTTCTTGAGTGTTTGGAACTATAGGCATGTGCCACCACACCCAGCTAATTTTTCTGTTTTGTAGATATAAAGTCTCACCACATTGCCCAAGTTGCTCTTAAACTTCTGAGCTCAAGCAGTCTTCCCATCTTTGCCTGCCAAAACTTATGAATTGCAGACGTGAGCCACCAAGGCAGCCTTCCACAAAATTTTAAATGGAAAATATCAATAGTCAAAACTCAAGTAAACAGCATTTTCAAAGATACGTGTTATTTAGAAACATTTATGAGGTTGGTGCTTCAGTTCTTCTATTATAAGATAAAGTTGAATATTGTGAGGTATAGCTTAAATTCATATGAAAATGTTAAATGTGTAATTTCTTAATAATTCTTCTTACTCAAATAAATATAATAAAATAAAATTAGACTTACAATTATAAAGTTATGAAACTATGAATGTCCCAGGCTGATTATGACACTTTAAATGGTCCTATGAACAAGTCTACATTTGAGTATCATCTACGTACTTTCCTCAGGTTACTCATAATTTAATTGTAAGAAAAAATCATATTTTATGGCATCCAGTACTAAGTTAATGGAAGGTTAGGATTTTCACTCAACGTAGCAAGGACTTAAGTATATATAAGCAGCATTGCCTTTCATAGAAAGCAGACAAATTATGAATCGCTGCAAATTTAGTGGAAAAGACGGTCAAATGTCAATGGGAAAATTAGGTCGTGGTCTCATATCCCTGCAATTTTGTTGGCCTATGAGTTAAGATACCATTTATTTCTCTGGCAATAGAATATTGACTATCTAATCATCTCAGAATGTTCTTGTAAGGGTCAATTAAGATAAAACATGGTATAATTAACGAACATAATTCATAAGAACATAACTCAAATATATAAAATAGCAAAATTGCAAAGACGGTGTTTTTTTTTTAAATTACCCTTCTACATGAATATGTATTCTTGAATACACATTAAAAATTCTATTGTGGTTTTGAAAGGTGTAACAAATTGGACTCAAAATTAATAAATATTTGATTATCAAAGTGATATTTTTTTCCCTAATTCTCAGTTTTCATATTCATTTTTATAAGGGGTTAGGCAAAGGATTTGAAGTAACTTATGAAAATACATGCTATTGCAATCATTGCAATTGAGGGCTTACTCTGTGATGAACCTTATGCTAAGCCATCCTAATTTATAAGTTCTTTGACTCCTTAAACAATCAACTCACTTAAAGACTATTATTTTCCTTTTCTTCTAGTCGAAGAACTTTAAGTCTTCATAAAGCTAAATATTTGACCAAGAGCTAAAACTGTAAAAAGGAGGAGCCCAAGAGCTAGTCACAGTATTTAGTGAGAAACAAGGAAAAGGTACATACCAATTATAATAAATGTCCAGCAATCAAAATGAGCCCTGGTCTGATTTCATCACAATGAATTTTAGTGGAATATCAATTCCGGTGAAAAGGAAAGTAAATTAAAGATTTCTGGTGTTCAATTCTACACACTATGTTATACTACCTCACAAACAAAACAATAAAGTGTATAACCATTTAAGAATTAGAGTAAGGTGAAATACTTCTGAGAAAATACAGTCAAGCAAATGATGAATGCAGAATACATCGCATGTACTTTGAACATCTGGTGTAGTGAAATCTGATTCAGTCCCCAGCTTCTCAAAACCAATGTGTAAGAAAATGTAAACATTATAAGACAGAGAGCAACAAGATAAAATCCAAACAGACATTTTAGGGAAGCAAAATTGGTTCTGAGACCCACAAGATTTTTCCTTACTTAGAAACCCAGAAAATAATTGAGAATTATATTGTAGTATGAAAATTATATTGAAGTAGATAAATACTTCAATATGTATATTCAATATACACTTACTACAAGTTCATAAATATCAAGATTCACACAGCTATTTCATTTACAGTCTATAAAATCTCATAGCATAAAGCTAAAAGATACTATTCAGTAACAATAACAAATATCTCTATATTCATAACATATAGATCATTTTTATTATCCGTTTTGATACAATAATTTTCCACAAATTAGTTTTGTAAGATAGCATTTAATTATTTTGAGAGTAAGATAGTTTTACACAAACATGCACAAACAGACAAACACTAACTTTCTTGCTAATGTTATGGAATGGTAGGGATATGGGGGCAATACACTACTGATTTTATTAATTTTATTTTGATTATTTTTATATTTTATTCCTGAATTTGAAGATTATTTCCATGTTGTATGAAAATTGTTTTAACTAATATTTTAAACTAAAAAGTAATAATATATAAATCTAGTTTTTGAAAGTTCAATTTCTTGAATTGAAAATATAATTTTCCATTTTGCAATAGCCTGAAGTTTTAAACTAATGTTCTGTTAATATGCTTGCATAATTCACGCAACTTGAATTAAACCAGTAATAGAAATGAAACAATAATTTACTTTTAATTAAAAAAAAATTCTGATCAGGGTTTGATAGCAAAGTCCAGGCTAAAAATATTGAGATATACTTCTTAATATTAAAGCAAAACACTAAACATCTCAGCCCTAGGGCATGTGTATTTATTTCATTCTAATGTTTGGCAGTAAGTGGAAGCTATCTTAACATTTCTTAGTATGTATGAAGACTTTAATTAACTTCAGTGGCACACAAACTCTTTTTCCAAGGAAGTTAACTCCAGTATGATTAAAGGTTTGCCATTTGGCAGTTTAATTTTCTACCCTCTTCTTAATACCACTACTAGACAGACAACTTCCTTTATTTAAATCTTGTGCTTATCAGTTCTCTACAGAACCTGACAGTTTGTTAATAACTCTGCAATTCCATCTCCTGTATTTGTTAAAACTCTATTTTCTTACACATAAATGGACACAGTATATTTTCAAGCATGTCATGATAGTGGGGACTATGTAAGAGATAACCCAGGAGGAAATTTTTATCAGACGTAAAGCAACTTTAAAATATAATGAACCTTAGTAAAGCCTTTTCAAATACGTTATATTCTTTCTTATCTTTTCACAATGTGATCATCAATTTTTGGACACAATTGAAATTCTAATGTGTGTGCACACTATTCAAAATCAATATAGTAGCTCAAACATTTATTATGTTCCAATGAAGAAATACTAGGCTGTGTATGTCAAAACGTATGTTTATACAAAAAGAACATAATAGAACATAGTTTCTTTTTAACATAGGTTTTTTTTAACTATTTATTTATTCATCTATTTATTTATTGAGATAGAATTTCACTCTGTCATCCTGGTTAGAGTGCTGTACCATCATAGCTCAGGGCAACCTCAAACTCTTGGGCTCAAGTGATCCCCTTGCCTCACCCTCCAGGCAAGCTGGGACTACAGGTGCCCGCCACAATGCCCAGCTAGGTTTTTCTATTTTTAGTAGCAATGTGAATCTCAGTCTTGCTCAGGCTGGTCATGAATTCCTGAGCTTAGATGATCCACCTGCCTAGGTCCTCCAGAGTGCTAGGATTAACAGCAGTGAGCCACCCAGCCTAAGACATAGTTATTTTAGGAGCTAAATTTAAGAGTCTCTTAAAAGTAAGAGATGTTTGTAATTCAGCATATTGTTTTTTAGAGCCTATCATAAGACATAGTGTATAGCAGGCATATAGTAATACTTGAGAGTAATTCAGTGCATTCACAAGACAAGGACCATTAGGCACTAATGCAGAGAATTGAAAGGCACTATTGCTACTTGAAAGGAACTAGCATTATTTTGGGAGGAACTATGAATGAAACCTGCACCAAATGACTGTATAGCAAGTTGAGAGTTAGTTTAAGCTACCCAAACTATTTTGAGAGAAAGATTGTTATGAGTCACTCCACTTAAAAGTTGTTATACCTGATATTCAAAAGGCCAGCAATATGGTAGGGAAAATATTGTTCAATGATTAGGATGCATTAAGAAATTTAGAGCCTTTAAGCATATATACACATGTGTGTATACATATGTGTGTATGTGTATACGTGTCCTCATATTAATTCAAAACAGATAAATACATTTGTGATTTATCTCAAGAGGATTTTATCAATGCCTACTTGAAATATGAAAGAAGTAATTCTTAAAAAATATTTTGTACTTCCGCTTTGCATATGTTCAGCATAGAAAAATGTTTACCTGTAAAATTATAATGTTCAAGTTCTATACATCTCCGACTTTCTAAGTGATTTGAAAGTAGTTACATGAAACTGTAAAGTCTTATTAATATTTTTTTCTGACTTATGTTTCTGAGGATGACTGTTTATTTCCTTATACCAAACAAAGGCTTTATTGAAGATCAAACAAAAAATATCATAGTTCTCATTTCTGGATGATTAAAACTATAGAACAGAGGTTCTAAAACATGCGGGTTAATGTTTACCAAGCTCAAGTCTATTTGGCACTACATAACCCAGAATATGCCATTAAGTGGGCAGTGATACATAGTTTTTCTTGCTTTAAAAAAAAAACCTCAAAGAGATTTTTCACTATGCCCTGTTCTAATAATTCTCTGCATTAAATTTGTTTAAAGGTTTATGCTAATTGAATTTGTATCCATAAATTTTCATACAGATGGCTATGGAATTAATGATGATTTTATTTTCAATATTTTGACTTTTTGATGATGTGAAAGTGATGTGCCTTCAGTACACTCCTGTAGCTAGATAGGACTATGTCCAGATTAATCCATAAAAAGTTGAGAAGTATTTTTTAAATGTTTGTAATTATAATGAGTGGGTAAAAGTTGCATGTATTTATAGGGTACTTGTGATGTTTTAATATCACAAGGCACACAATGTATAATAATCAAGAAATCAGTAATCATGTTTAATATAGGCACATGATATGTAACAAACAATGAAGTATCCATCTCTTCAAGATTTTATCATTTCTGTGTTAGGAACATTTAAATTCCATTCTTTTAGTTAAAGTTTACCATAACTTATTGTTGACTACAGTCACTTGGTTTTACTATCAAATATCATTCATTCTATCTAACTATATTTTTGCACTCTTTAACTGTCCCCACTTTATAATCCCTCCTGCCCCCTGCAACCCTTCCTAGGCTCTGGAAGCATCATGGTAATTCTCAGCTCTATGAGGTTAGTTATTTTAATATTTAGGCCTCACGTATCCATGAGAACATACAAGATTTGTCTTTCTGTGCTTGGTTTATTTCACTTAACATTCCCCAGCAGTTTATCCAGGTTGTTGCAAATGTCAGGATTTCATGATTTTTTTGTGGCCAAATAATATCCCATAGTGTATGTGGATCACATTTTCTTTATCCACTCATCCACTGAGAGACACTTGGTTAGTATGAATTGTACTGCAATAAATATGGGAGTGCAGGTATTTTTTTCTACTTGATTTCTATACAGATGGTTTTGGAGCTATACCTAGCAGGGAAATTTCTGGGTCATATGGTAGCCCTGTTTTTAGTTTTTTGAGGAACTGCCTTAATGTTGTCCATAGTGGTTGAACTATTTTATTTTCTCACCAAGAGTGCAAGAAGGCAATATGATCTGTCTTTCTGTGTGTGTGTGTGTGTGTTTGGAAGGAGAAACAAATTCTTCACTCTGTTGTCCCAATGACATCACTACAGCACACAACAACCTCCGACTCAGGTTCAAGTGATCCTCCTTCCTCAGCCTCTTGAGTAGCTGTGATTACAAATATACCAAGACACTAGGCTAATACTTTCTATTTTTTTGCTCAAGGTGGTCTTGAACTCACTGAAACTCTCTGAAGCCCCTGATCTCTTTTTTACTCTACACAAATTTGCTGGACTATGCATAAAGACAGGTAAATAAGGAGAGTGTTTTCTAGGTCTTAATATGAGCAAATTTTTACTATATAAAATTCTTTAAAAGAAAATTGCTCTCTCTTCAAATAAATAAATGTGTTTTTTTGTTTGTTTTTTTAATTGAGATGGAGTCTCCCTATGTCATCCTTCATAGAGTGTCATGGCATCACTGCTCACAGCAACCTCAAATTCTTGAGCTTACATGATTCTCTTGCCTCAGCCTCCTGAGTAGCTGGGACTACAGGCACCTGTTGCAAGGCCTGCCTATTTTTTGGTTGGAGTTACCATTGTTGTTTAGTAGGCCCGGGCTGGGCTGGAACCCTCCAGCCTCCGTGTATGTGGCTGATGCTCTACTCACTGAGCTACAGGTACCAAGCCTCAAATAAAAAAATGATTAAACAATTATTGAAGCTTACCTAAGTCAAGCATTCATTGCCAGCTGCTTAACTTATTTATTCTTTACCTTAATTTCTATGTCAATGAAATAAATTAGCTACTATGGTTCTTTCAAATCTCACAGATTCTTCAGAATTCATGAGAAATTCTGTTTAAGTAAGTCATTTGAAATCACTCTTCTCCATCTCCATTAAACACATTGTTTCTATAGCTAATAGTTAACTTTCAAGTCTTGACATAACTTGATCCTTCTTAGTTTCTCCAAAGCCTCTCAAACATTAAAATTAATTTTTTTTCAAATGGCTTCCCTTTTACAAATATTTCTGCTTATTCATGTTTTTCTCTCTTCTGGGATGCATTTATTTTTATTTTTCTTTAAAGAAAAGTCTTAGAGATCGTTAGCTGGCTCACTGGACAAACATATTGAATACCTCCTATTCTTCCCTGCCTGTACAATTGCTCACTTGATCTCTCCTATTGTTACAATTTGCTACATTTTATATAGCAAAATAAAGAAATACATTGTTTTATGGAACACCTATAATTCTTCCAATAACACCACACAAGATATTTGCTTTTCTAACCCATTTCTGTTAACTCACAATTGAAAATTTATTAACCACCCAGGGAAATACGTGTGTTGGAGCAAAGGCCAAAGTGGTGGTGATAGCAGAAAGGAGCTTTGTCTCCAGTCTGTCCTCTACAAAGCAGAGCCAAATCTGGGTCATTATTGCAGCAGGGAGTTTTGAAACACCTTCCAACTTGGTGCAGCAGAATGTCGAGTGTCTTTTGACCTAGTTTTGCACACAGGAAACGTAAGGCTGCCAGACCATGGAGACTGGAAGTGTTAGATCTATGTCCTTTTGTTGCTGGAAGGATCCCTAAAATGTTAGGTTCAGGATTTGTCACATTCCTGGAACGTGAATGTGACTGTGTTTGCTACTTCTTGGCTCATAGGCAGACGCTCCTTTATATCATCATGTCAACTTGCATGTAAATGGAAATTGACCAGAATGGCCTTAATATTCCCTTTAATTTGACTGAATCTTACAAAGCCTTCTTCCTGACTCCAGGCTGACCTCTCTTTTCTGGAGCATTCATCACTTTAGAAAACATAGAATTGTAAGTTTTTTCTCTACCCCTTTGAGATATGTCTTTTTAAAAACCTCTTGCCAGTTATATAACCCTATAATATTTTTCTCAAAGACTTGAGAACCTTATCAAAGATGAACATCAAGGGAGACAGCTCGTCTATCTCTCAGTGTCTATGGGGTAGGTAGCCAAAGCCTAATTTTGGTGGTCACATTGCTTAAAGTTGCAAATCTACCCTAGTCACAAAGATATGAGAAAGTTTGCATTTCCTTTAATAAAACCAATTAGCAAACACAGATTACCTACATTTCCCTTTTCACTCCAGTATTCATTTATTTATTTGTATTTTTTAATAGAAATTCTACATTTTATTTTATTTTATTTTACATTTTTTTAAATGTTGGGAAATCCTTGAGGGTACAATGAGCCAGGTTATACTGCTTGTGTTTGCTGGATGAAGTTCCTCTATTAATAGTGTCCCATCCCCTAGAGGTATGTCATACACCGTGGCCCCACACCTCCCTCCCACCTTCCCTATCTCCCCTTCCCCATCCCTTCCCCCCGCACCATGTACTAGCATCCATGTTTCAGCAGACTTAAGTTCAGACTGAGTTCCGGGTTTTCTCCGCTATTGTAATATAGCCTTGAATATAATCTTGCTTACATGTTTAACTTTGTCCAGGGCATTTTTTACTTTTTCAAAATATTAATAAAAATGGTTAAAACCAGAAAATGTCTAAGTATTCTGACACATTGATGTTTTGAAATTCAGAATCCAGAGGGTGGGCACTTTTCTTTTCCAAGAACTTTTGTATACTGAGTGTTACATTAATGTCAGGCACTCCTTGCCATGACAGCCAAATCCTTAAAGAGGACAGATTCCCAATAGTCCCTAAGCCTTTTGGCTGATCCTCACAATAGTCCAATGGCTAATCTTCACAATACCATCTCTCATTCCCTGTTAAAAGAAATACTGCAAAAATACAGTTTCTTAAACTAGGATCCTGCTGCTTTGAGAAACATGGCCTACCCTGCCTTTCTCTCCTCAACTTGTATTGGGATTAAAAACTCAGGGAAGGGGTGGCGCCTGTGGCTCAATGGGTAGGGCACTGTCCCCGTATGTTGGAGGTGGCAGGTTCAAACCCAACCCTGGCCAAAAAAAACAAACAAACAGACAAAAAAAAGAACTCAGGGAAAATGAACTACATGCCATTTCTGAAAAATATTACATGAAACCAACCAACCATCAATCCATTCTATTTGCCTTCACTCCTCCTTCAAGATTTTATTATTTCCTTTTCTCCTGTTGCTTAGAAGTTATAAATGAATGTAAAGCTTGATAATGCTGTTTTAACATTTGGCATTACATGTGTATAATAGTTATTCCCTCATCTAACTCATCACTTGATATGTGAGCTTCTGGAGGGCAAATAAATGACTTATTTATTAATTTATTCTCTAGGTATCCAATACTTGTACATTGAGAATTTTCAACAAATGTTTGCTAAAAGGAAAAAATTATTTGTATGAATTAAATATAATAAGGTGTAAAAAACAATAAAAATGTCAACACATTTGATTTAAAAAAGCTTCAAAGATATTCTCACAACTCTAAATATCTTTATTGTTTCAACTAAATTTATGTAGTCCACATTAAATATTTTTAAAAAGTTTTAACATTAAAACAACACATCACAAGGAAAAGAGTTATTTGAACATATCATTTCCAAAAGGAAAGATAATTAGGATCTCTTTTCAATACAAGTTGGACATAAATTCAAATATCCTATTCCTCTCCCAAGATTTTCCATTAACTATTAATTTATTTATTTGTATAGATCCTTTTAAATCTCCTGTGGAAGAAAGTGGTGAATATGTATGCAGTCATACATTTGTGATTTTACTGACAAATGTAGCCTTCCTTCCTTCCTTCCTTCCTTTCTTTCTCTACCCCTTTGAAACATGAGTCTTTTTAAAAACCTCTTGCCACTTGTATAACCCCGTAATATTTTTCTCAAAGACTTGAGAAACTTATCTTTGAAATATGAACAACAAGGGAGACAGCTCCTCTATCTCTCAGTGTCTATGGGGTAGCTGAAGCCTAATTTTGGTGGTCACATTGCTTAAAGTTGCAAATCTACCCTTGTCACAAAGATATGAGAAAGTTTACATTTCCTTTAATAAAACCAGTTAGCAAGCACAGATTACCTGCATTTCCCTTTTCTTTCTTGAGACAGAGTCTCACTTTGTCACCTTTGGTAGAGTGCCATGTGCTGTGGCATCATAGCTCACAGAAACTACTTTTTTTGCTCCTTTTGCCTTAGCTTCCTAAGTAGCTGGGACTATAGGTATCTACCACAATGTCCAGCTATTTCTAGAGATGGGGTCCCCTCTTTCTTTCTCAGGCTGGTCTTGAACTCCTGAGATCAAACAATCCACCTGACTCAGACTCCCAGGTTGCTGTGATTACATGCATGAGCCACCACACCTGGCCTTAAATAGTCTTTAATTTAAAAAAATTATAAAATATAAGATTTTAAGCTTTATCCTCTACTCAAAAGAAATGAACTACAATTCACAAGACCTAAATGCTATGACTTTTTTACAGTACCTGTATATGCAAACTGGACGAGGTCCCAGAGGGCATTGGGGTCTATGCCTTCCATCTTGATCTCATCTTGTTTGGCTTCACAAACATCACTCGTAAACATGGCAGCAAAATAGTCAGAGACTGAACTCAGAACAAGCCTGAAAGAGTCACAGGATCTAATTTAAACCACAAATATAAAACATAAAAACATTCAATGTCAATAAGAACACAAGGCAGAACAAAAAAAAAAATCAATGCATTTATTTCTATACTGCCTTATGTATTATACTTTTAGAAACTGATTCAGGAAATCTTGGTCTACCCATTGGTCACAGAGCATTCCCCTGTGTTTTCTTCTATCATTTTAAAGATTTTTTTTTCTTTCGTATTTAGGATTTTAATCCCTTTGAATAAGAATCAAATTTTATTCTCTCCACATATTGCCTAATTCACTACTAGCCATGCTGACTTACCCCCCTGAATTATGGTGCCAAGCCCATCATTAATTTTAGTCCTGAACATATGTTGATATGATATTTTTATTATTATTTTTATTTGCCTGTTCTTGGGCCAATACAATCATCTTTTTTAATACTATGATTCTAAATATGCCCGTATAACCAATAAGGCAAATTATTTCCTTTTCATTTAATTATTATTATAGTGTTATTCTTTAAGAAGTAAAGTTTTAAACTTTCAAGTTTCAGGTAATTTTGTTATGTTTTTAAAATAATTCATATGTAATTCTGATGAAAAGTGTGCTGACTTTTATTTTTTTAGGAAGAATTAAAATATCTTTCATGTATTTCATGATCCAAAAGTATAAAATATCTATCCATCTATTCAGGATTGCTGTGTCCTCTCTTCAAACTTTAAAGTTTTCCCTAAAATTGCTTTATTTATTCTTGGTTGATTCCTATATGGTTTACATTTGTTGGCACTGTGTATACTACCCTTGTTGCATTTTTCCATCAGAACTTTTAATTAAAAGTTTCATAGACCCATTGTCTGGCACAGTTGGTGAATTATTTTACTGGTTCTGTTGATTCTGCTATTTTTTTTTTCATTTAGGTACGTGATTATATCATCTGACATTAATGTTATTTTGCCCTATTTCTCTTCATTCTCCACAACTCATTTTCTTTCCCTTTTCTTCCAACCTCCTTTAGAACCTCCAGTGCAGTGCTAGGTAGTAGCTATATAACAGAGCAAAATTTGTGTTTTTCTCCATATTAAAAGGAATGCAACTGAAATTTCTCCCTTCAGTATAATATTTCCTGAATGTATTTAGTATATAAGCTTTCCTAAATCAGGAAGACTCTTTTAATTTTCAGCTTTTAAAAAACCTTTTATAATATATGGGTATGAAAATTCATAATTTTGTAAATGATGTTTTTCAGAAGCAAAATTGTTTGTAGGATTTTTTCACGTATCATTGTAAAAGAAATAAATCTATAATTTTCTTTCCTTGTAATTTCCTTACTGATTTTGAATCAAGAATGCACTAGCCCCATAAAATTGGCTAAATTCTATAAGTTATTATTTCTTTAAATTTCTGTAACAACTTGCAGAAGAAAGCAACTAGGGGTGTCCCACTGCTGTCCATGGCTGGCTATGAATGCTTATCTGTGGGGCTAGATATCATAAAAATTATGCACTACCTTTTATTTTTGCTCAACAACTTTTGTTAGTGTTTGTACATTTAATGTGTGCCTCAAGACAACTCTCAGATCAACATTCATAGACAGCCACTGGCCATGCTGGACACCCCATATGGTCTCTTGATACTATTTCCATCATTTTATAAGTTACAAGCCTTATTGTTGGGCTTTCTTTGTACACCAACATTTGCCTTTTGTATTTTCCAAGATATTATCCACATTATCTAGATTTTACAATTTATTAAAGTTTTATTTCATAAAATTGTGTTTAATGCTATCCATTTCTATGTTTTTAAATATTTTGTTTGTTCTCTGGGATTAATCTGTCTACTATATTTATTTCATCTCATTTGTTAACATTTTTACTGTATCTTTTACACCTTTGTGTGTGTGTGTGTGCAAAAGTGTGTGTCATTAGGGCGGTGCCTGTGGCTCAAGGAGTAGGGCGCCGGTCCCATATGCTGGTCAAACCTAGCCCCGGCCAAAAAAAAACACACACACACACACAAAAAGTGTGTATCATTAAAGTAGCTACCCTAGAACAAAAACCAGGAATGTTTTCTGTAAAAGGCCAGATACTAAATATTTTAGATGTTGAGAAACATACATATAGTTTCTGTTGCCTAAATTCCTTATTTAGAAAAATTTAGAAATGAAATTTAATCTCTTAGTCTGTAGAAAAACAAGCTGCACACCAAATTTGGTCCCTCCACAAATACTTTCTGACTATGTGTAGATATGACTTTAGCCAGTAACAGTTTATCATCAATTAAAATAACACTACCTCATGGACACTGTAAGAAATTAACAACAGAATAACTCCACTTATCCCCTTCTGCTCAATCAAGAATCTAAAAGAAGAACATATATGCTACAGCAAGGGTTTTTTATGTTTATCCCCTGATTCTTTTTTGGTACTCTTCATTCATTTCTGAAGAGGTAGGCTTTACTCTGGTATCATTACTGGAAGACATTACTTTATTAATTCTTTTACAGGTCTGAGGGCAAAATATTCACCCGGCTTTCACTTATCTGAAAATATTTTTACTTCAATGCATGTAAAATGTCTTACAGAAGTTGTTTTCACTTATTAGGGTGAGGTTATTTTTTTTCCTTTGGGGACTTGAAAAATATAATTTTATTATCATTTAGACACTATTGTTTTTGATAGAAAGTTAGCTTTTGTTTCTATAATTGCTTTCCTAATGTAGTATTTCCTTTATCTCTATCGTTTTTATTTTTTTCTATCTGAAGATTTTAATTCTTGAGTATAATACTCCCAGGTAGGCATTTACTTATTTACTTAATATGCTCAACTTATGATTTTCTGAGCTTTCTGGAGAAGTAGATGGATCTTCTTACATCAGACTTTGAAAATTCAAAGTTCATATACATTGTTCAAAAATTTAAGTTCAAATTCATATATATTGTTCAAAAATTGAGAATATTTTTTTTACTCTGTGTTCTACTTTAGGTAATTTCTGCTGACTTGATTTTTCTCAAATCTCTTTCAGTATTCTTCACTACAATTCTGAAAATCCTGGAGCACTTAATAATTATGTAAACTCTACTCTCCCTGTGTTTTATAAACAGGACAATAAAGCCTGGATGATGCACATCTGGTTACAGCCTGGTTTACTACCTTAAGCCCTACTGCTAAAAAAAAAAAAAAAATGACTCCTTGCAAATTGATCCTATACATTGACAGTGGAGCGATCACCTAAGATCTGTGGTGAAAATATATAGGGTGGACATAAAGTTTGTGTGCAATTTAAAATTATTTTACATAAAAATTGCACACTTAATTTATATTCACCCTGTACAAGGAGGTTACTATATCGTTTTCAGGCCTACCTACTCCTCTGTCCTACAGCCCAAAAGAAATACTTTTTTTTTGAGGCAGAGTTTTACTCTGCCCCCTGCATAGAGTGCTATAGCATCATAGCTCACAGCAACCTCAAACTCTTGGGCTTAAGGGATCCAGTTGCCTTACCCTTCTGAGTAGCTGAGACTACAGGTGCCCACAGCAATACTCTGCTAGTTTTCTATTATCAGTAGAGATGGGATCTCACTTTTGCTTAGGCTGGTCTCAAACTCTTGAGCTCAGGGGATCCTTCCTCCTCGACCTCCCAGAGTTCCGGGATTACAGGCGTGAGCCACTGTGCCTAGCTAGAAATACATTTCTAAGTCTATGACTGACATAGATGGTTATTGTTTTGATGGATCTGGATGACATAAACTGAAAACCTACTGGAAAAGATTCACAATTCTTAATGTCATTAAGAATAATTACAATTTATGAAAGGTGGTCAAAATATCAAGCTTAAGAGGAATTTGGAGGAAGTTGATTCCAACTCTGATGTATGACTTTGAGGGGTTCAAGACTTCAGTTGGGGAAGTAACTGGAAATGTGAACATAGCAAGAGAATTAGAAGTGGAGTCTGAAGAGGTAACTGAAATGCTGGAGTCTCATGATCATACAAATGGATGAGGAGCTGCTTCTTATAAAGAGCAAAGAAAGTGATTTCTTAGATGGAATCTCCTTCTAATGAAATGTTTTAAATATTGTTGAAACAACAAGAAGGATTTAGAATATTACATAACTTAGTAGATAGAGAGGCAGCAGGGATGAAGAAAAAATTTACTCAAATTTTGAAAGAAGTGCTACTGTAAGTAAAATGCTATCAAACAGCATTGCATGATACGGAAAAGTCTTTCATGAAATGAGCATCATCAGATGTAGTAAACTTCATTATTGCCTTATTTGAACAACCAGCACCCTGAAAAGTCAGCAGTCATCAAGACCAAAGAAAGATTCCACACTACAAAAAGATTACAGCTCTCTAAGTATTCATATGATCATCAGCATTCTTTAGAAAAAAAAATTAATTATTGTATGCATACATGCAGAATTGCATAATGCTAGTGTACATTTAACAGACTACAGGATAATATAAATATAACTTTTATAAGTACAGGGAAAACAAAACACTCTGTAACTAGCTAATGTGCAATATTTATTCAGGTGGTCTCGAACGGTACCTTCAATAACTCAAAACTCTGCCCATACGGAATGGGAAAAGATTTGAGAAAAACTATGACATTTGATCGCCATGTTGAAATTGGGGGTATTAATATCAATTCTTTGTTACTAACATTAAAAACAGAAATATTTATGATTTGCATGTGTATATGTGTGTTGTGTGTGTGTGTGTGTGTGCATATATGTACACTACAGGCAACTTGGAAAAAAGAAGAGACTGCAGTGCTGGAGGAAGGTACACAAAAAATGAGCCCGGAATACCTTTGGTTCCAAGAAAATGAGAACATGCTCAGAGCTGAGGAGAGCATGCCAGAAGAACCATACATGGTGTTCCCATCTATATGCAAAAGAATAGTAAACTTCGAATGCACTTTTTTTCTCTAAGAACCCTCTAAGGGAAAAAAAAGAAAACCATGTTTTCCCTTACATGTTCTGTTCCAGTACATATAGAACCTTGTTATCTAGAAGTTTTTCTAATTTTCTAACCAAAAGGGTATTATTTTTATTTATTTCTTTTGAAGTTTTATCTGTCATTTATTTTATTTTCTGTATTATAAAAGTGGAAGGGCATGGTGAAATTTTGTAATTCAACAAAATATATTTTTTTATTTTAACTGAAAAATATTTGTTAACTATGTATAATTTATGCATCTCCAAAATGCCTTATGTATATGTAAGATTCATGATTTTAACTATTTTATTAATATTAATTCTTAAGATAGTAGCATGTTAGAAATATTTTAAATGTTTTATTTGTTTCATTGGGGAAGTTAGTAACTAGCATACCAACTCTTTGTATTCTCAAAGTTTGTCAAAATGATTAAGACAGATATTTTCAAGTATTCGCTACATACTAATTAGATACATCAATGTCAAATGATTTGTTTTGCCAAAAGCACTAAATACAACATTTCCAGATACAAACATAAACTATAATAAACCAGGGATATATATATATTGGTTCAAGACATATATTAACATAAAGTTAACAATTTCATCTTACGCATAAAATGTCTGTATTTACAGCAGGGCCAAATTACCATAGAGCAAAATATCATGTAACCTATATTATTCAATTTTAAATCGTTACATGAAATCTTCTCCGTCAACCATAACATACTAAATAATGCTGACTCAGCCAGAGAAGCACAAAACATTTATTTCACATTTAGATTTAATGACACATAACATTTGAATTAGATTTTAGAAGACGGATTTAACGCATAACAGAAGTTAATATTTTTATGTGCGCATCCTTAGCTTCTATTAATGTGAGATAAGCAGGTGCAAAAAATGTATATGTAAGTGTGTGCATGCAACAACTCTGGAAAATCTCTTATTGAGGTCCCTACAAATTTATTTCCTTCCAAATCTATTAAACCTTTCTAAGTTCTATTTCTATTTGTTGTGGTGTTTGACACTGTTAACCTCCCATTCCCTTTTGAAATCCATGTTTTAGCGAAAGCATTGCAAACTTTCTTATCTCAGCTCACCTCTGATTCATTGACTTCTCTTCCTGCTCCTTCTCCCTAATCCTTTCATTGGCATAGGTTCTGTTCAGGCCTCTGAATATTGAATAATTCTTAAGCATTGCCTTATCATTAACGTTAGGGTGATTTTGAATGTAACCTTATATCTCAAGTGCCTGTGGAACTGCTCATCAGATGCCCCAATAGAATTTCACTATGTCTACATGAAACTCCATGTTTTCCCAATGAGATTTTCTTTCAACTACTCTTCCCTGTTCTTAATCGGTGCCCTGCCAATATATTGAACTTCTAGAGTAGAAATGATGCAATTATCATTATGTCTCCTTTCTACTTCATTACCTATATCAATTATAACACAAAATCCATCTTTCCATTTGAACTAGAATGTATTGTTTTTCTCCTTATAAGGCACACCCATGTGCCCACTGGTGGTCAAGTTAACTCCTAATGGCAACAAGATGCTCCTATTTTGAAGAATGTCACTTGGCCCAGTAGGAGCAGCCTTACTTCCTGGGAGTTTCTGCTTCTCTCACTCATCCTCCAAATGCCACAACTCACACAACTCTCAGCCTACAGGTGGATCTAATGACAGTAAAAATAGAAATCAGGTTATAACCTGCTGCCCCTTTCTTCGGGGTATGACTAAATGTATAAAAAGTCTTGTTCCAGAGCTTCTTGGGAGATACAGATGAACTAAGACTCCATCTTCATTTATTTCTTCTTCTGGCCTTCCTTGATTCTGAGGATACTCTTTAAATAGATCATGCTCAGTTGATTCCAGGTTCAGACTCTGACTAGGGAACCTGACTGATGACATCATTCTTCAGAATGTTGCTGAGCTCATCACTTTATGTTCACATAGTCCTCATTCCATGTCTGCATTAACTAAAACAATTTCTAAGATTATTAACTAGTTTTGTAGTGCCAGAATGTACATTTTGTACATTTTCTAAAACTGTTAAAATTTAAAGCTACCTTTCTATCTCATTATGAAAGTCAGTCTATTGAATTTGTTAAAGGCATGACTTCTGTATCTAGATTGCCTGGGTTTGAATTGTAATTCCACCAATTATTTAGTGAATTAGTTTAGTAAAAAATGAAGAAAATAAGAATTTCTTTTTATTCCGAACAAAGTGAGCTTATAAATGCAAAGCATTTAAAGCTGGTGCTAATATGAAGTACCTACAATCCCTCAGAGAAACAAATACTATATATCCAAAATAATCTGATTTCATTAGTTCATTTAATTTTTAAAAGAATAGCATATTTAATTTCAGATTTTAGGCACATTTCTTAAATTATAATTGATTTCAACTTAGCATGATTATAACTCATACAAAATGAATATTTTCCCCCATAGTTGTCATTGTAGTTAAGCTCGCGTTTGAAACATTTGTTATTGTTTTATATCTTAAAAAGAAAATTTACTACCTAAAAATAAAAAATAATGAGTGAAAACTAAAGTCTCTTAAAATATAGATCCTAATTTCTACAACCATAAAAATTCTTCAATCTGCATACCGATCTATGACTTTTAACCATATGAATGAATATTTCCAATAAATACAGGCTACTGTACCTATGTGCAGGTATCTTTCGGTTCCCAACAATCAGGATAACATCACAGAGCTGCTGTTGCTTCAAGTAACTTTCCATCTTTCTGAAGGTTTGCTCAGCATGGTGAATGGCTTGATAGAATTCCTCAGAGCTACTGGAGTCCAAATCATTTTGAGGTGTCATTGAATTGCTAGTTGCTGACAGCCTATAAGCCACAGGGGAAAAATGTTTTCATCAAGAGCCAGTTATCCAGAATAATACACACATATATATATATATATTTTAGAATTTTTAGGGAAAATCAATGTATCTGTCGTCATTTTTAGGATTTTTAATTCAAGTTCAATCAAGCCACTTTGAAAAATCCATTTTGAGTTGGATTTCCTATAAGAACATTAAATGAATTTAAAATTGTCTTTCATTGTTCTAAAGATGTTTAAAGATAGATTATTGGTATTTTTTAGGAAATTAAGTTAATAAACCTGAAAAAGTCACAGAGACAAATTATTAACATACCTATTTTAACATTAATTAGCTATGAAATGTTAATTTCATTCATTTGAGATTGAGGAAGATAAATTATATTATTCTAAATAGTTATTATTCTTGGGATGTTATACTGAATGTTGCTTTATAGACATAGGTGGCTTTTATTATGAAAAGCTATGAAGCATGGTTTATAAAAAATATTGACAGTTAAATGTGAAATTAAACTATTGAGTTTCAATGTAATAACTTTTAGCTGACTAAATCTCTCACCAAGAATACCAGAAAAAAAGTTACATATAATATCAAAATAATTTTAAATTCAGTAATATCTACTAAAATAATTGAGAGTTAAATTATTAAAGTCAACTCAAAATTCTTCTCTGTTTTTTTCTTTCATTTCCTTATAAAGTGAGCGCCTGAGAAGCTCAACGTTATGTGGTACTTAAACAGAACTTCTAGTAGTTTCACTCATCGGGTTTGGGTGAGAAAAATAGATACTGGAATTACAGGCTCTAAAGGTAGCCAGAGCACGAGGGGGGAAAGCCAGAGCCGTAAAGTAGAAAAGCTCAGTTATGACTGTTATTCCACAAAACTTTCCCCCTAGAGGACGTTACTGAATTAGGAATAGCAATACACAACAGAAAATGGCTTACAGGAAACTGAGAAATTAAACAGAATTTAAAAATCAGACATTTGAATTTAGGGCACATCAAGTACAAGATGTTCTAGTAAACTGATAGGCTATCAGCTGGACTCCCTGAGCAGCTATATCCTAGGAGTACGGAGCACTGGATATAGACAAGATAATACAAAGACTGAAATCTAGATTTGAATTAATGAAAATCTCTACTTGCATTAAGGTGATCTTGTAATTGAAGTTCCAGCAAACAATAAAATAAATTCTCATTAGAAAAATATATTTTATCCAGACTCTATGATATCCTTTATATAATGTCTGGAAAAGGGAAAAAGGACCCAAAGAGAAAAACAGTCAATTGAAACAACTTTTGAGTACCACAAATACTTTTCAATGTATGGATAAGAATTAGTACTTAATAGATGTAAAAATCAATTTTATTTAGGTTTTTAATATAGAAAGTAAGCTAGAGAATTTCAAGTTATATAAAAAATAAAATATAAATAAGACAATATAATTTAAGATTTTGATAACAAATTACGGATTGAATGCAGCTGAAAGAAAACATATGGGTCTGACAATAAATTAATAGAGAATAATCAAACTAAAAATTGAGATAAAACAATAGTTTCAGAAACAAATGAAACATGGTACAAACTATAATATTCATGTAATTCATATAATTTGCGATCTTAAGAGCAGGAGAGAGAGATGATGGGACAAAAGCTATTTGAAAAAATATTAGCCAAGAATTTTTAAAAATGTGTTGATTTATATCAAGAAACAGACTCAACATTCCCTCTAAATCCCTAAATAAATATAAGTAAAACTAGACATCATAATAAAAAGTAGGTAAAACTAAGAAAAAAATGAATTTCTCAGATGCTACCACAAAGTAGAAAAAGAGAATATGCTCTCAACCAATGTGATGAATCAAGTATGACTTAAAAAAAAAAAACTGACAAGAATGTTAAGAAGAAATAAAAATTTAGCCATGCTCTCTTTTAAATATATTTGCAAAAATTCTAAGCAAAATATTGACTTTTGTAATAAATATGGAAATATATAGAAAAAAGAATAATGCACCCCACCTCAACTGGACTTCATTAGGAAACATAATTTAATCACATAAAGCTGCCTAAGACCTTTTCTAGACAAATCAGAATGAGATGTTAGTACCACTTCTATACAACTTTTTTTTTTTAATGGAGCTCTTGCCAGGATAATGTAAACTTAGAAAAAAAAATCACTCTATTACTGTCGTGGAGGAAAACATAATTGATAGTATTGCCATAAGGTGTTTTTACCCACATGGATAATCCAAAAGATCCCTCAGATAAACTTACAATCTTAAATTCATTGCAATGATTTATGTTCTCTATTTACAATATTTATCTACACAATATGGTTATTTTCAACAGACTTTGTAATTTCTTTTTAAGATATTTGAAATTAATACAAATTACGCTGTACCATATGTTTGCCTTTTACAAGTTTGCAAATTTAAACCCCAGAATATGGTCATTTCTCAGCATATATTTCAGCAAGAACAGCAGAATTCTTGCACACATTAACACATTAAACAAAGAAGTCTCAATATGCATGGCAGGAGGCATTTTAAAATCTAGAATGAGCATTATTTACTTATTTAATCAAATAATTTAATCTCAGCTACCTAAGAATTGACTCAGAACTTTTAGGCTGCTGAATAGATCAAAATTACCTCCAAAGAGAACCTGATGCTTCTGGTCTGGTGCCCAGACTGTATAAATAAGGTTTAATTCAAGATATTAGAGACAGACCTTCAAATTAACCCCACATTAGTTTTAAAAAGGTTTAGTTAGGCTCAAACCTCTATTGAGATCCTTATAGTAATTTTCCATAAATTAAATAAAATGCTTAAGGCAGAAAGATTTATACCTCATAAAGAATTTCATAATCTAGAAAAAGTTATCAAAAAATAATTTAATATACTTTGTCTTCAACTCATTCAAGTTGTAATGAACATCATATTAAAGTAAATAATACAAGAAATAGAATACAGTTTTAGAGGTTTGTGAGATGATACCTTAGAAATAAAATAAAATAGAGCATAGCATTTGAAAGCGTTAATTCAAGAAGGACTTTCTTTTACCTAATCTATGTAGGCAGATTATTAG
This sequence comes from Nycticebus coucang, assembly GCF_027406575.1. Lineage (NCBI taxonomy): Eukaryota > Metazoa > Chordata > Mammalia > Primates > Lorisidae > Nycticebus > Nycticebus coucang. The sequence continues at coordinate 40,890,540 of NC_069794.1, read as the reverse complement.
ACTTATTGGACAATTAAGTTTACAAACTCATCACTTATCCAACTTATTGGACAATTAAGTTTGCAAACTCGTCATAAAGAAGTGCTTTGGACTAGGCACAAACTTTGGTGCATAACTTCCCAAGGGGAGTACTTTGGAGGTGACTCTCATGACATTCAGCAATGAGGTATGTATCACTTTTTCTAGGACAAGCTCTTAAATTTAAGTGTCTGACCTTGTATCTACACTAAGCTGTCTCAACCATAATACAGACTTGAGCATTTTCTGGAAAAAAAAAAAAATTGAAGTAAATTGAAAGAATAGTTTCATAAAAACAGAGAGCCAGAAACTAGGCTCAAAATTTTGAGATCTGATTCTCTCCTAGATCTTTTTCCTCAATGTCATCATCCTTTTAGTCTTCTTTTATTATATCTGAGAACAAATTACTTTGTTCAAGGGCATTGATCTGTCAGATAAATGGTTATGTTTGTTTGACTCAATTTTCTCTTGGACATTTCTTATAAATCATTTCATAATCTCAGACTTCAGTAGAACTTTATCTTATTCAGGGGATTTAGAAATGAGTTTCCACATCAGACCACTTACATATAATTTTTAAGCTACCCTTTATCATTTAGCCTTTGTTACAACATACATCTGGTCTTCTCAACTTAACAAAAGAGACCTTAAATATTTAGGAAATAGAAATTATGTCATGACAAAGTTTTAGAATAATTATTAAATAAAATCTGGGTATTGTGCTATTTTGTTGTTGTTGCCCATTTTTTATATCTTCACTTAAAAAATGTTTTCCTTTCTTCACTCATTAGCTTCAATTCTTAACCTTGCAAACACTAAGGAATCCATTGCAATAGGACCTCCCTAACCACTGAGTGATGAAGCTATCCTTAACAAGGACATTACTATCTTTCAGTTTCTTATCATCATTGCTGAGAGTTGACCAACATACTTTCCTCCTCCTTTGGTGAAGAATTCAGAACTAAACACCATCTACTTTCCCATTGCTAAAAATTTTATGGTAAAGCACATTTCCTTATTCCTGTGCTAAGTATTGGGATCAGATAGAAATAACTTAGTTTCTTGCTCCAGTAAATAGTTGCTTGTGAAATATAAGACTGCACTTGAACAACAAAAAAGCTTAATTATAAAGCTTACAAATACTCATCTGTTTTTACTCTATGACCCTCGATTCTGTCCCATTTAAAGCTATTACATCATGAATCCTGCCCATTACCAATCATGTCCTCAGCCTTCATTGGTTTCTTGGTGGCAAATCCACATCAATGTGGTAGGTGTATAAGTTCCCATATGATTTGAGGGTATGCTTTCTTCACTTTTTACTATCTTTCAAATCAAGCTCTGTTTCAGCCATGGTAAGTAATTCCAGGTTCTGTGATATGTCACAACTCTTTTTTCTATGATTTTCCCACACATATCTTTCTTTACCTGGAAACTCCACAGCTTATTGACATTCTTATGATTAACTTAGTGCTTCAGAAATAAGCTTAAATAGCACTACTTTTAGAAAGCCTTATTTTAATCCTCAAAACATAGGGCCTTGGGTTCTGACATGTTATAAGTGTGGTTTAAATACATCTCTGGCATGTAGAATATTTTAGGAGTTCAATAACTATGGAATGAAGTATATTCTTTGAGTAGATGGCCATGAACATGTACAAATTTTATTTTGTTATGTTATTTTCTTTGGCTTTGGTTTGGTTTTTGTTTTTAAAGTGCACAAAAATTTGTTGCTCAAAAAAAGCTAGCAATAAAAAGAAAAGCAGTGACACTTACATCTCAAAATTGAACAGAATGCCTGGCACAAAGAGAGTAAATATTTGTGGTGTGAATTACTTTTTTAAAATACCAGATAGCTTTCACTGCTTATGAGAAAAAATGCATAAAATAACTACTGTAACTAGAATACACACTCTTTCACCTTTCTCTGGTAGTATGTTAATATAAATTGCAAAATAATTGCTAAAGAATACAGTGAATATACTAACAAAAATACTGTAAAAATCCTTTAAACAATTATGATAGTTTCTTTAAAAATAAAGGCTGATAACTAAGACTAAATTGCACAACCATTAATTTTTTTTTTTTTTTTTTTTTTTTTGTAGAGACAGAGTCTCACTGTACTGCCCTCGGTAGAGTGCCGTGGCGTCACACGGCTCACAGCAACCTCTAACTCTTGAGCTTACGCGATTCTCTTGCCTCAGCCTCCCGAGTAGCTGGGACTACAGGCAATTAATATTTTTTTAATGTCAGTGACTAATAATGGAACAAAAAAGGGTAAATAAGTTTGAAGGCAGTTTAGAATTTTTGTTGTTTTTGTTGTTTCTTTTGGGTGACAAGAGGTAGCTTTTGTTTTGTGAAAATTATTTTAAAGAACATTTGCGTTCTCTGTGGATTCTAGTTATCAGACCTTCATCAGAAGCATAATCCACAGAGAACTCAAACTAATCAATAAGAAAAGAACAATAACCCCATTTTTACATGGGCAAGAGACTTGAACCGAAACTTCTCAGAAAAAGACAGGTACATGGCCCCAAAACACATGAAAAAATGCTTATCTTTAATCATCAGAGAAATGCAAATCAAAACCACTTTGAAATATCATCTAACTCCAGTTAGATTAGCCTATATAACAAAATCCCCAAAACTACAGATGTTGGCGTGGATGCAGAGAGAAGGGAACATTTCTACCCTGCTGGTGAGAATGCAAGCTAATACGGCCTTTTGGAAAGAAGTTTAGGGAATACTCAAGGAACTAAAAGTAGACCTACCATTCAATACTGCAATTCCTCTACTAGATATATTCCCAGATGATCAAAAATAATTTAACAACAAAGACATTTGCACCAGAATGTTTATCGCATCCCAATTCATAATTGCCAAGACATGGAAACAGGCCAAGTGACCTTCAACCCATGAATGGATTAACAAATTATGGTATATTTACACCATGGAATACTATGCAGACATAAAAAAGATGGAAACTTCACATCTTTTATTTTTACCTGGATGGAGCTGGAACATATTCCTCTTAGTAAAGTATCTCAAGAATGTAAAAGAAAAGTATCCAATGTACTCGATACTACTATAAAATCAATATATAATCACCTACACATTCATAGGCATAGTAAAATGTAATTATATTCCAGAAAGTAGAAGGGAAGAGGAGAGAAAAGGAAGGGAAAAGTAAGGGGAGGTGGGAGAAAGGAGGGTACATGGGGGAAACCTCACCTAATGTGCATGATGCGATGGTATAGTTCAAAACTATTAAGAAAAGAGTATACTTGTCTTGCCACAACAAATAAATAAGCATGGTGATGGATGTGTTAATCAGTTCAATGCAAGCATTTCATATTGTATATCAAATCAGTACACTGAACCCCATAAATGCATCAATGTATCAATGTACATAGTTATGATTTAATAAAAAACAAACAAATAAAAAGAGCATTTGTGTATAGCACATAAAGAAATCACATATGCAAATGTGTGGGAAAATAACTAAAAATCATAGAAGGAAAACATATCAAAATTACAAAAGCCAAATACAGCATATCTACAGCAAAAAGCATGCTGAAAGAGGAAAAGGTGAAAGCATTCTCCTGAATAACTGAAGTAAGGAAAGGGTATCTACTCTCACCACTTCGACATATCTCTAGAAGTTGTAGCCAGAGCAATCAGACAAGAAAAAATATAGGGTGTCCATATCAGGAAGGAGGAGGTCAAACTATTGCTCTCTTTTGATGATATGATCCTGCGTCTAGAAAACAGCAAAGATTCCATCAAAAGACTCCTGGAAGTTATAAATAAATCCACCAAAAGCTCAGGTTACAAAATCAAGGTACACAAATGAGTAGCATTCCTATACACCAATAATAGGAAAGCTGAGAGTCAAATCAAAGTCTCATTTCACTAACATTCACAATAGGCACACAAAAAGCAAAATGCCTAGGAATATACTCAACCAGGGAGGTGAAATATCGCTACAAAGACAATGATGAAGCATGGAGGAAAGAAATCACAGAGGACCCAAACAAATGGAAAAACCTGTCATTGTCATGGATGTATAGAATAAAAAATGTTAAAATGTTCATGAAACCCAAAGTTATCTATAGATTCAATGGAATTCCCATATAATATTCCATAGATATGGAAAAAACATTCTTTATTTCATTTGGAAACATAAAAGAGATCAAATAGAAAAAAATAATCTTAAAAAGAACAAATCTGGGAGCATCACATTACCAGACTTTAAACTGTACTACAGTGCTCTAGTAACCAAAACTGCATGGTATTAGCACACAAAAAGACACATTTACCAATAGAACAGAATAGATAACCCAACTATGAAGCATCCACATGGCCAACTGATTTTTGACAAAACAACCCAAATATACACTGGGAAAAAGAAGCCTTATTCAATAAATGGTCTGGAACATTTAGATAGCCACATGTAGCATGAAACAGGAAACTATCTCTCACCAATCTCAAAAAGTAATTCAAAATGGATAAAAGTATTAAATGCAAGACATGGAACAACAAAGCTTCTAGAGGAAATGTAGGGAAAACTTTTCTAGATATCAGCCTAAGCAAAGAATTCATGAAGAAAACCCCAATGTCAATCACAGCAACAACAAAAACAAATACATGAGATCTGATTAAGTGAAAATCTTGTGCATAACTAAGGAAACAATTAAAGGAGCAAATAGATAACCTATGAAATGGGAGAAAATATTTGCAAGCTGTGGATCAAATAAAAAGCTAATCACCAGAGTTTACGAAGTACTCAAGTAAATAGGCAAGAGAAAAACAAACCATCTCATTAAAAAATGGACAAAAGTCATGAACACAAATTTTTCAAAAAAAATATAGACAAATGTCCAATAGACATATGAAAAATGTTCAGTGATGCTAACCATCAGGAAAATCCATATTAAAACCAGAGATGCTAACTATCAGGAAAATCAAAATTAAAACCAGAATCACCTTATCATTTCTAGAATGACATTTATTCTAAAAAAAAATCTTAAAACAAGAGATACTGAGTGTGGATGCAGAGAGAAAAGAATACTTATACACTATTGGTGTGAATCCAAATTAGAACAATCTCTATGAATATCAATATGAAGATTTCCCAAAGAACTAAAAGTAGACCTACCATTTGATCCAGCAATCCCACTACTAGATATCTACTCAAAAGAAAGGATGACACCTGCGCTCAAATGTTTATTGCAGCACAATTCACAATTGTAAAAATGTGGAATCAAATCAAGTTCCCAACAATTCATAAGTGTATTAATAAAATATGGTATTATGTATACCATGGAATACTATGCAATCATTAAGAAGGATGAACTAAAGCCTTTCACAAAAATTTTAATGGACCTGGAGACCGTTCTCTTAAGGGAAGCATCTCAAGAATATAAAAACAACACCACATGTACTCACTATTAAATTGGAACTAACAGATAAAAGCAGACTGTGCACAGAAAAAACAAAACTCAGTGAAAATCAAACAGGGAGAAGAGGAAAAAAAGAAAGGGTCTAAAATCTACTTGATGGATACAATTAACACTACTTGGTGATGGGAATATCATCACCCAAGTAGTACTAAGCTGTGACTTTAGCAGTACAAACGTCATCCATGTAACCAAAATGATCCACGTAACCAAAAACATTTTTATCCCCTTAATATTTTGAAAAATTTTTGTGTTACATGTATTATATACTATAAAGGAATTCAACCTGACAGTCTTCACACTGAGTAGGTAGAGGAGGAGGAAGGGCTGGTTTTGCTGTCTAAGGGGTGACGTAAGTAGAAGAAAATCTGCTTATAGGTTGAGCTCACATAGTTCAAACCCTCAGTACTCAACCGTCAACTGTTAGGACCATGTTTCCTGAAGATGGGGAGACAAAGCCCACACAACCCCATCAATCAATGGTCAAGTGACATGAACAGAACCTTTTCCCACGAAGACAGACAAATGGCAAAAAAAAAAAAAAAAAAAAAAATGAAAAAAATGCTCACCATACCTAATCATTAGAGAAATGCAAACCAAAACCATTTTGAGATATCATCTAACACCAGAGACAATAGCCCACATCACAAGATCCCAAAGCTGCAGAGGCTGGCGTGGGCATGGAGAGAGGGGTACACTGTTGGTAGGACTGCAAACTAGTACAGCCTCTATGGAAAGAAGTATGGAGAATCCTCAAAAAACTAAATGTAGACCTCCCATTTCATCTTGTAATCCCATTATTAGGTATGTAGTAATGTAATCTAATCATATGTACACTCATATTAATCTGGAATTTAAAAAATTAATGGATAAAAAGTGCATTACATATATAAATTATTTGACTTATATCTGCACATGTGTACCTTAAATTTCATTGATATGAGACTTGTGACTCTTGAGAGTCAGCAACATGAAGATTACTTATTACTAATTACTACAACATAGAAATGCTGAGTATTGGGCACCATCTCAGACCTACTGAATCAAGCCCTCCCAGAGATTCTGATGCATGCTCAAGTTTGAAAGTCACTGACACAGGATCTTAGTTTGTGCCCTGGCCAGAAACTTTGGGATCTACTCAAATACTTCATTTTCCTAAGTTATTATTAATTTATATATTATTTCATAATTAAAAATCTCTGTTATCATTGTTTTTTCTAATATTCTATTCATAGTTTAATTCAGAACACATTTATTGAGTACCTACTTGTTGCTCTTATATTCTGGAACTAAAAGAGATAAAAATGAGGTTGTGACAATGTCTTTAAGAATTCAGAGCAACTAGTTATTTGAAAGACACAAATTGTAAATAAAAGAACTGATAAACACTATAACAATAACATGCAAATGGCAAAAGAAGTGGAATCACCTGAATCTATATAGTAATTGTAAAAATAGAAGGAAGGCTTCCTGGAAGAACATATGTTTTAGCCAAGACTTAGAAGATTGGCAGATGGTTAGTGTTATTGCAATCCATACTTTATAGATGAGGAGAATTTTTACTTAATGTACAAAGGCAAAATAAATAAAAAAATCCTTGAAACAATACAACTGGAAAACTAGGCTGGAATTGAAGTCAAGACTTCAGGAATAGACTAGTCTCTTTTCCCTCTTGTCTCACTTAATTACTCCAAAAGGTAAGGAAACTGGAAAAGAAACATCACTAGTGAAAGACAGGGGCAAGGATAACATTTAGATTTTCTCCTTATGCTAATTTTCCCCTTATGCGAATTATCCTTTGATGTTATTAGTAAACTGCAGGACAACTCTCAAAGCAACAGGTGAAAAAGAAGAGCATGTTAATATAAACAGCAACTTTTTAATCTTTAAATATTCTATGAAGGAAAAGAAAAAAGAAAAAAAAAGCACACCTTAGAGTTTCAGTAACTTGTCTAACTTTTTTAACACACATTTATTAGTAAATTGTGCCAGATAAAATTTAACTCTCAGGAGTGGGCCTAACATTTTTTTCTTTTTTTATTGTTGAGGATTCATTGAGGGTACAAGAAACCAGATTACACTGATTGCATTTGTTAGGTAAAATCCCTCTTACAATCGTGTCTTGCCCCCAAACATTTTTTTTTTTTTTTTTGTCAAGACAGAGTTCTACCCTATGCCCTGAGCAGAGGGCAATGGCATCGTAGCTCACTGCAACCTCAGACTCGACCTGTGGGCATCCTGCTGCCTCAGCCTCTGAAGCCGCTGGGATTACAGGTGCTCTCCACAGCGCCTGGCTGGGTTTTTCCATTTTTTTGACATGAGTCGGGGTCTCACTTTCGCTCAGACAAGCCTCGAACTCCTGAGCTCAAGCAATCCTCCCTCCTCAGCCTCCCACAGTGCTGGGATTACAGGTGTGAGCCACCGCGCCCGGCTGCCCCCAAACATTTTTAATAGCAACTAACTCAGCTTATTTGCCTGTATATTTTCAATCTTATATTTAGTGAATGTACTATCCCTATCTTTCAAAAGATTGATTTGGAGAATAAAAACTTTTCAAAGATGTTTAAGGTCTGTTCTTGTTTGTTTGTTTGTTTTTTCCCCGTCTGTCTCCCACAGCAACCTAGGACACATTCATTTTCTTCCTTGTCTGTACCTTGCTCTGTGCCATGGAAGGAGCCCGATGCATGAGCACACAGCCTCCTGCATTACCTCGTATCATTCCTTCCTAGCCTTCTTGATTTTGCTTTTTAACCAATGAAAAATATAAAGCAATACAACTGAAGGACAAGCAAAAGGTTAGTGAATTATTTTTGTAATTTCCTTCCTTATGTTACTTTACCTCTACATATTCCTCCAAGAGTCAGTACTTCCCAAAGATATATTCCATGTTATCTTGTTGACATTGGACTCCAGTTATTTTTCTTCCTTGTTGCTTCAGGTGTAAGGGTTGTAATGGCTTCTCACTTTCTATTCTGGATGATCTATTATTTCATTTATTCCCCTGTTACTGCCGATACCTAGGCAAATCGTATCTTCATGAAATGCATTCATTTAAAAAATCCAGTAGATATCCACCATGATGCTGCTTGCAGACCCAGCAGGGTATTTAGGTGGCAGTGATTGTGAACTAGGTCACACATCCACAGTTCCCAAGCTCCTGGATGGACAACTGATCACGCATGAAAAGGGAGATCTCATTGTGAGCCTGTAACACTGTTATTCTCTTGTGTCTCTCCATTTTCCTGTTGTTTTCACAGTGCATGCAGGTGACAAGGGATACTCCTGTGGAGGGATAGACTGGTCCCCAGGTTGCTGCTGGAATTTCACGTGGGGACAGGGTGAGTGCCTCTCCCCAGTGGCAGTGGGTACAGGCTGTGCTGGTTTGCTCTCACATGGGTCCTCCGGCACAGCAGTAGCCTCAGCAGCTGGGCGAGTTATCTGGGCAGCAGCAACAGCAGAGGAAGATCATCAAGTCAGTCGGCTGCACCTGGATTTTCCAGTGGTGGCAGTGGTGGCTGGGTAGGGCCATGTCCCATTTGGCCAAACAAGTCACCCTAATTCCCCTTTGCTTTCAGTGTCTCCTGTCACTTCTCTGTTGATGCCCAATGCTCTATCTTAGACAATCCATCTGAAGGTGTGAATATCTACTCACCAACTGTTATCCTCTCCATAAGAGTAATGTGTGTTCCTGCTTCTAGTCCTCCATCTTGGTTTCACCCAAAAGCCTATATTTAAATACATATAGATGCACAATCACAAGAGAAAAAATGAATACAAACAGAGATACTCACGTCTCTGAATGGAAAGGTTTAATTATATTGGCATAGATTGAAAAAATTCCAGGATATTTTATTTTAAAATTGAACTGATCTATCTTCCTCTCTCCCTCCCTTCCTTCCTTCTTGGCTGGACTACAGTGACATGGGGGATCAGCCTAACTCACAGCAACTTCAAACTCCTGGGTTCAAGTGGTCTTCCTGCCTCAGCCTCCAGAATAACTACAGGCACCTCACATAATTCCTGGCTAATATTTCTACTTTTAATTCAAATTGAAAGAGGGATCTTGCTTTTTCTCAGGATAGACTCAAACTCCTGAATGGAAGGGATCCTCCTGTTTCTCAGAGTGCTAGGATTACAAGTGTGAGTCACTGTGCCCTGCCCTGATTTTCATGTTTATTTGAAATTAGTCAAGGCAATTTTGATAAAGCAGAATAAAAGGACCCACACATAACTAGACATTAAAAAATATTTCAATAGCTAAACAAATCAGGAGAATAGAGAAATGAGTGATTGAAATATAAAATAGAGGAATCTAATCATAAGTTGGCTGTTCAAATAAATGACAAGCTTTATCTTGGCAAAGCAGGTAGTGCCGGGTGCACTTTCCCACTGTAAACATATAGAAACCTGAACCAAATATTTGAGATAACTGTTTTCAGGCATTATATTATGGCTAGCACGGGGCTTTAATATCTTTTTAGAGGGAAAACATATGAGATAAACTGGACTTTACCTCTGTCCGGAGGCAATATCCCAGGGACGGCAAAGGAAAATGAAGTCCAAGCAGAACACTTCTATCCTATTAAGCTGGGAATGCTGAAATTGGAGTCTGTGCTTAAAGCAGTAAAGTTTAAAGTTTAAAAGAAGCAAAACATATGAAACAGTGTACTGGAAGGAAGAGGCTTATGCAGAGTTCAAGGAAGGATGTTTTCTAGAGCTGCGTGGAGTAATTAATTCCCGACAAACTCTTGGCCAAGTATTGGGGTGCGGTATGCGCATAGTGCAACTTCATGAGGTCAAGTGCAGTACGGCTGTTAAGGGATTGACATAAGAGCAGAGATCCCTGCAGGCCCATGGTGCTAGAAGACATTGACATTAGAGTTGGTTCCACCAGGGTGGGAGAATTTATAATACCTGGCATTCTACTGAGATACAAGAAAGATATATCTAAACAAGAAGAACACAAAATAGAATAAGACCTGATCTACATCCACCCTGACAAAGCCTAAAGTCAGTCTTCAATGATATCAAAACAGGCTAGCAGTAAAATAATTCAGGACAGAACAAATTCAGCATTCTTTTATGATTTAGATTTCAACATTTTAATTTCTTTTTTGTATAAGTCACTTTTTGCAAGGTAAGCTACAGAACCAGCCTGAGGCAATCTAGTGCTCTAGGGATCTAGAACTGCCATCTTCAGCAGAACGACATTGTAATACAAGATGCTGGCAATAGGGTTGTAAATTCTAAATAATAATGCTTATCTACATTTTTTTCTTTAGGAAACAGCCAAAGGTTCAGTCTTTAAAGGTGTGATATACGAAATACCTTGATCTAAAAAGGATACAATGACCCAAATTATATATTGCCTATTGGCAATACAGAACAGAGCTGGTCAAGGATTGGTAAACAAAAAAATGTTCAGATTTTGAAAACATGCTCTGCACTTTAAAAAATTCCCAGTTGCTGTCAATAAGAAAGCTGTCAATAAAAAGAAAGTAAAACATATTACAGATGCTTGATTTACCGAGTTCTTCCACTAGGGCATTAAAGTAGAGATAAGTGTGGTGGATATGATGCTTAGATATTTTAAATATAAATTACTTAGTAATAAGAAATTAGATATATTGCATTTTTCCATTTGCTCCAAAACCAAATTTACAATGAAGACTATTTAAAAGAAACACACAACTCTAAAGATGTTGTTGGTGATAGTACTTTTCACTACAAAATCACCTCCCTTTTCCCCAGATAATTAATATGGCCATTGTTCCATGATACACATTCCTGTGGAAAAACTTGTTAGTAGTTGAAAAACAGAACATGTCCTAATTAGCTAATCGATAAGCTCAGTCTTTGGGATGGACCCATAAAATCTGGTCATTGTTTTGTTAAACATCACAAACTTTGAAACCCATTAGCCCCCAGCTATAGTTTCTCTGCAGTATTTCCAAACTAGGTGTAGATCTATTGTGAAGTCTCTCCTCAAGGGTGAGGTGGGTGTTAGTCATCAAAGTCTGGAAAGTCATCGTAGAACTAACCCAGGTAGCCTTTGAATGCATAGCAGGCAATGCACAGGTGGTAAACTCTGGGAAGGAATAACAGAGTCCAAATAATTAGGACTGAATGACTCCGTTTGCCCCCTTACTAATGTAGCCGGACATCTGGAGGGAGTCTATGATAATGAGAAAGGCGCCAAAAACAGCACAGTGGCAAGTGCAATGGCCTTGTAAATAATTTTAGGAGGGCTTTCCTTAAACTCAGGGTCAAAGTAGCTATCATCTGTGCTGGAGAGTCTTAAGTATTTCACTTTACCACTTGGGATTCCAGTAGCCAGGTTGGTATGGGAAGGCATCATAACACACTGCCACAGCTATAGTCAGAGGACTGCTTGCTGCCCAGGCATGAGAGCTCACCCAGAGTTGATGGTGGACTGGTGGAGGTTGCCTGGCATGGCCTATGTGGCTGCCAACCAGTCCCCCAAGCATGGACTAGGATGCCAGAAGTCAAAATTTAGCACTTTAGAAAAGAGATCAATATAATTTATACTCCTTATTACATAACATCAATGTTCATCATGCAACTAAAAATTACTAGATGTGCAAAGAAGAAAATAGCATGACAAATTAAAAAAAAAAAAAGCAACTAATAGAGAAACACTCTAAAATGATCCAGATATTTGAATAGCAGACGAGGCCTTTAAAGAATTATTACCATGTGCAAGGAATCAAAGATAATTAGGGTCTTAATGCATGAATAGTTTAGGACAATAAAATGTAAAACTAAAACTGAAAGCACACATCTAAAATAAGAAATTCAGTGATATATTGATTTGTGTTGGTAGAAGATTAGTATAGACAGAAAAAAAAAGTCAATGAAAAACAGGAAATAAATATTGAAAAATTAACAAAGCCTGAATGGCTTGTGGGAAAGTAGCAAGTGACCTACCATGCTATAATTGGTGTCCCACGAGGCAATGTGAAAGAGAATTGCTATGTAGTATACATCTAAATATCTATGGGTATACATCTAAATATAACATTGGACTCTAAGAAAGACAAATACAACATTCCCCCAATTAGGTGCATCAACTAGATGACAAAGAAGGAATTTCAATAAATTATCTTGGCATGACTCCCTTTACATTAAAAATAACTGAAGTTGCAACCTGATATAAGCTTCAAATATGCTAAAGTGGTAAGTATAAATGTCCAAGTACTAACTAGTAGAAGAAAAATCACTTTATGGGGGCAAGACATGATTGCAAGAGGGACTTTATCTAACCCTTATTGTACCCTCAATGAATCCCCAACAATAATAATAAAAAAAAAAAACTTCAAAAAAAAAAATCAGTGAGAATGGAGATACCCTTTAAATAATTGAAGTGGAATGTGTTCTTAAGCAACTCACAAATTACAGATATCCAAAGGAAAAAGAACAACACATATAGTTTAGTTGTGGTTATGAAAGAAAATACCATACCATTCAGTTCTAGATATACTGCAGGAAAAACTATTTAATTTCTGTACAAAGGAATAATACCTAGATTTTATAAAACACTTTAAAGTAACAAAAAATATAAAGAAAAATTAAAAAAATGAAAATAAGTGACAGATGTTTTCATTCAATTCAAAACAACAAGGAAAGAAAAAGAAATATTAGAATATGCTCAAACAGAAATAGTAATTATGAATATACAAATGATAAATATTTTTGCCCTTAATACTATAAACACTTTAAAGAATGGATAACTGAATAATATTCAAACTGTTTTTGAAACAAGATGAGAAATTTCTTTGATGAGTAAGGTAATTAATTAAATTTCATGGAAAATAATAAGAGTTAGAGAAAAGAAGATGGTACAGTATTTCAGATAAGAGAAAACAATCAGATCCCTAATATACTTGCAAAGGTATGTCAAAATTAGAGGATAAAAATATTTTAATGACATATTAAAAAAATTAAATTTAAATTTTAAATGAAGAAATGAGTTGTGCATCATGAAATTCATATTCATGAATTCGTATTTGCATTATGAATTCAACATAGAGAGATAATTCATTTGGAAATCCCCATATTTACAATGCCACATTTACTATTTTCCTTTAGAGATCTTTGTAATGCTTCAAAGATGAGTTTAACTTTGTTTCCCTAAGTGCATTTATATTTGAAATAATATTTAATTTGCACTGTATCTGTTTATTTTTCAGAGATAAAGGTGGCACATAGGACAATCCCTATCAATATTTCAAGGAACTGTACACACATAACACTAGAAAAAGCTGTGTATAAGCATTTAACCATTAAAAAGCAGAGGAGTGAGGTAATTACATCTAGGGAGTAGAAGAGAAAGACATTGCAGAGAGACATATTGTGAGACTATCATGGTAACCAAGGGAAGAGATGATACAAAACTGAATCATATCAGATTTTATATAGACACTGTTAAGACAATGGATATGGACTCAAGAGTTATAATGGGAGTAAAGTCTTCAAAACCTGGCCAATGCATGTTTATCTGAACCTATCATTAGGTGTTAAATCACATACAATTGCTCCTATGTATGGTTACTTGTTTGTTTGTACTGGTTATTACTTTTATCTAGGGCCTAATGTTTCATTCATATGAGGACATACACTTGTGATTCATAGCTAGCTTTCATGCCTAGGGCCTTATCTTCAGAGTCACAGATTTTTCTGTCATCCTATAGACGTGAATGTGTCACTATGCCCATATATGGTACACTCATGTGCATGGTTGGCTATGCACCCAAATAAACATGTTTATAGCCATCTGAAATACACATTAAAATCTACAGTGCACAGAAAGAGCAGTAATTTATCCTTATAACTCTCCCATCCATAATTGCATGGTTGTCAGTTTAGACTAAGAATTATTCTCCTGACACCACCTTCCTCTTTTCTCTTACTTAAATGCTACTAATAATTATTTAACTTTTTTTAGTGAGTTGAAGATAAAAATTTATCAAGTATTTGAATTGCAGTGAATATATATATGTATATATACACACAAAAAAAGATAGCAATTCAATTATTCATCAGTATGAGTCTGCCCTTGTGATGACATCAAATTAATTAATTTTGATTGATTTAGAAAATTATATACCTGTAGTAGAAAGCAAACTCAAAATTGGAACAAAAATATTATGATCCCTCTTACTACATAATGAACTTACTCCTCTTTCCTTCTGGATTTTAAATTTGATATTTTTTCTCCCCTGCTGTTGTGAGAGTAATTTGTCTTCATTATCTTAAATCTTTCAGCAATTTTTAAAATTTCAGATTACTATAAGGCTACATATAATTAGGGTACATTCAGTATCTATTTTTGATAAGATCACTTAAGAAAATAGGCATAGATGGGACATTTCTCAAACTGAAGGTATCTATGACAAACACTCAGCCAACATCATACTGGATGAACTAAAACTGAAAGCATTTTCACTTAGAACTGGAACCTGGTAAGTTTGCCCACTATCACCACCACTGTTCAACACAGGGCTGGAAGTTCTAGCCTATGCAATAAGGCAAGAGAAGGATATCAGGTATTCTAATGGGGACAGAGGTCAAACTTTCACTCCCTGCTGATGATATGATCTTATACTTGAAATTGTTAATGACAAGAGACAAAGAAGAGGCTTCAAAAAGGAAGGGAGAAAAGCCTACCCTGTTGAATAAGGACATCTGGAGGGCTCACAGAAACCAGTTAGATCATCTCTCAGTGATTCTCACTAAAAATGGGGGAAAACTGTGGGTTTGAGGTAACATAGGTAATCAACGGCCAATAGAAAAGGACAAAGGTAATTGGAGAGGCACAGAGACCAATGAAAGAGTCACAAACAATTTCAAACAGGAATAAAGAAGATATTTATATCTTGACACTGCCTAGTGTGTCTCTCTCTTCTCACTCACGAGAGGGACCCACTTCTAAATCTCTTTGGAAGTGCTCTTAGTTTTCTCTTTTTATTTCCTTTTATTTTATTTTTGACACAGAATCTCAAGCTGTCACCCTGGGTAGAGTGCTGTGCTGTCACAGCTCACAGCAACTTCCAACTCTTGGGCTTAAGCAATTCTCCTGCCTCAGCCTCCCAAGTAGCTGGGACTACAGGTACCTGCCATGATGCCCAGCTATTTTTTTTTTGTTATAGTTGTCACTGTTGTTTTAACAGGACTGGGCCAAGTTCAAACCCACCAGCCCTGGTGCATGTGGCCGGCGCTCCACCCACTGAACTACAGGCACTGCCCTCTCTGTTTTTAAATGATACTTCTTCCTACAAGTAACTTCTTTATGTGAAGTTACTTTCACTTTCTATGCACACTGCCCTTGTTGCTCCAGTTTTGCTTTAGGTTTCTACATACTTTCTCTTTCTATTCATGTGTGTCTCAGTTAAAGTGTCTAGTTTCACTGAGTAATTGAATAGGCAACTGAGTTCTGAAAACCTGGACCCTGGCTGTCAACAGTTATTAATGTTCATGATCATCTATTACTTTTTTTAGAAGTAAAGATGAGATTATAACATCCATTGCTTTTCTTAAATTTACAATATTTTATGGACTTTAAAAAATCCTATTTATTTATAAATAAAGCATGTGGATTACTAAATAATGAAAATAAAATGAGTAAAAAAATATATACAAGTCATAACTTTGGTCATTAAAATGTCTTATGAGAAGAGAGACAAATAAACCAAGGACAATAGTGTCACAGTGCTTTGAATAAGGCATATATAGAGCTATGAGGTTATAAATATGGAATATAATTCAACAAAGTTTGCCTGCACACGAGGGTCAGAGGATATCAATCAAAGCTTTCTGGAGAAGAATTTTTTTAGAGACAGAGTCTCAGTTTATCCCTCTCGGTAGAGTGCTGTGGCGTCACAGCTCATAGCAACCTCCAACTCCTGGGCTTGAGCAATTCTCTTGCCTCAGCCTCCTGAGTAACTAGGACTACAGACACCTGCCACAACCCCCAGATATTTTGTTGTTGTTGTTGTTGTTGCAGTTTGGCCAGGGCTAGTTTTGAACCTGCCACCCTCGGTATATGGGGCCAGCACCCTACCCACTGAGACACAGGCACTGCCCATCTAAAGAAGAATATTTTTAAATTATGTTCTAAGAAACCACTATGAGTTGCATAGGTAAAGGGCAGGAGAAAGACATGCTTCTTAATAAGAACAGCATATTTAAAAGCTTAAGTTGTATTCAGGAAACCCAAAGTATTTCACTATGGGCTACTTCAAATTGTTGGGTAGGAAGTCAGAATTGTAAAGTGGTGAAAAGTTGAAAGACGGGCTCTGATACTTAATGGCTATGTAAATGTGGTCATGTAACCTTCTTTACGTGAGCTTCAATTTTCTCATCTGCAGTGTAAAACCAATATGTACATTTCATTGCTGTTCATTCACTTATTTCATGCATTCATTTATTCAACAAATACATATTAAATGTTATTTTAGGTCATGAATATTTGTTCAACAAATCTGGAGCCACACTAGTAAACCAAAGGCAAAGATCCTGTTCTCATGTAACTTATTTTTGAGCTGAAAAGGAGACATAAAAAATAATCCAAGTTGTAAAAAATGCTGAATAATAGAATAAAATTAGGTAAAAAGAAAATTGCATCATTGTATGATAAAGTGACATTTTGAGTGCAAACAAAAGAAATAAGGAAGGAAGGAACATGTATATCTCTAAGGAGAGTTACAAGAAGGAAAAAAGGAAGACAGGACAAAACAAGGGAGCCAGTGTGGCTGGAGTAGAACAAGAAGAAAGAATATGGTAGTAGATAAAGTCAGAAAAATAACAGGCATCTTGATACTGCAAGGTAGGCTTAGTGAAAAACTTTTGGATTTTATTCCATGTGAGATGGAAATATAGTAAATTGTGTTCTGGAAGGATCACTGCCTTTTCTGTGTAGAATAGGGTATGACTTAGACAAAGTGAAATGAACAATTAGGAGCCTAACACAAGAGAATGCTATAAGTAATGATGGTGATTTGAAATTAAATGGGACATTTTCCAAAGGTAATACTTAGAGAAGGTGCTTTCACCTATGAACTATAAGAGAAAGAGGTGAAAAGAGGAATCCAGAATTATTCAAAAGTTTTTGAATTTAGCAACTTGGAGAATTAATTTGACACATAAAGATGGAGAGAAGACAGGAGGAGCAGATATAAACAAGAGTCGGGTTGCAGGAGAAACCCAAGTGGAGTGGTTTTTTGGCTAATGGGTGGACATTCTTGAATTCTTTAGTTCTGGGGCAAGTTCAGAGTTCGAGTAATAAATTGAGGTACCACCATGTTTAATGGCAGTATTTAAGCTGTCAGTTTTAAATGCCATTTGGTCAGATCACATAATTGACTACATGTAGCAAAAGTGAAATGTCCAGAGACATTTGACTTCACTGACAAATGAAGCAAAGAAGAACTCGGCAGTAAGAAATGACGG
The DNA here is from genome assembly GCF_027406575.1 of Nycticebus coucang. Taxonomy (NCBI): domain Eukaryota; kingdom Metazoa; phylum Chordata; class Mammalia; order Primates; family Lorisidae; genus Nycticebus; species Nycticebus coucang. Next base: position 40,872,595 of record NC_069794.1, on the reverse strand, counting down.
AAACTACGCAGGACTGGCATCTCAAATACCAAACCAGGAAAGCCTGAAGCAGTAACCTGCATTAAATCTTTTGATACATCCATTAAAACAAGAAAAGCAACATGACGAGGGAATCTATCAATACAGACATTATATGGAAAATAAAAGCATAATTAATATAGACTATATTTTAATACATCTGGACCAGATACTAACTCATTTTGAGTATTTACACTCTTCCCTTATTTTCTTTTTCTCCCCCTAGCTAATATATTTTCCATTCTTTCCCTGAAGTGCTTTATTTTCCTTTTTATTCTTATTTCGGTAAATAAGAAAGAATGAAAAGAATTCAGGAGCTAGATTTTCTCCATTGGCTATCAACATTGGCTACTTTTTTCAAAAGACGAATTGATCCCTGCTCCTTTATAGTATGGCTCTGAAAGTAACTGTACTGACATTACTTTTACAGGTGAAAAAGCCCACTGAAGAGGAAAAACCAGGTAGATGATACTGTTATATTTCTGTTTAGGAAAACAAAATTATTAGGAAAGTTTACGGTTAGAAGTCAGCTTTGCCTGACTTGGTGCCCATAGCACAGTGGTTACAGCGCCGGACACCTGCACCAAAGGCGGCAGGTTCAAACCCAGCCTGAGCTAGCTAAACAACAACTGCAGTAAGAAAATAGCCGGGCGTTGTGGCGGGTGCCTGTAGTGCCAGCTACTTGGGAGGCTGAGGCAAAAGAATTGCTTATGCCCAAGAGTTTGAGGTTTCTGTGAGCTATGATGCCATAGAGAGCTATGGCACTCTACCCAGGGTGACATAGTGAGACTCTGTCTCAAAAAAGAAAGGAAAAGAATCAGCTCTTTCTATTCAAAATATTTGTTACTCTATTGAGGCAATTTTCAGTGGAATTTTATGATTTCTTATAACTTCAAATTTTCTCACAGCATTCTCCACAGGCTGCTTATACTGTTCAGAAACCCAGAGAACAATTATTTGTTCTCAATAAGCATATAATATGTGACGTATGTATGGACTCATTGCAAATTTACTAATAATGAGTCCAAACTAAATTTTAAAAATTCTATTAAACTTGAAAATTTCATACACAGCCACGTTTTTCAGGCAAAATGAATGGCTGTTTCCTTTTTTCATGTTTTGTTTTCTTTTTCACTTAATTGCACTACTTTGCATAATTTCCCACATTTTCTGTGCCCATTTAGGAGCAAAAAGTTTGCATCATTTGGCATTTGTCTTCTTTCTCATCATTTTACATTTTATTATTGTTGGCAGTCGTTAAAGGGGAAGAGAAAGTCTCAAAGATGCTATTTGAATGTTAATGTCCTTTACTAAATTTGTGGTTATGCTAAGAACTCATAAAGCTTCAAAAAACACACTCCATACCGCAACGTTCTTATTTCTAACTTAAATCTATTTCTCATTTACCCTTTTTATTCTATATTTTGAATATCATTTTCACATAAATTTTCATGTGTCATTTATAGTTATCTTCCATGAAGAACTCTGGACTAGATAAAACATTTATAAATATCAGGAAATAATGGCCAACTAAACGAATTTGGAAGGAAATAAATAGAAATTCACAGTATTAAGAGGAAATACAAATAGGCAAACACATATAAAAGCAAAGTATACTTCAAAGTGTAGTGCTAAAAGCAATACTCAACTTTAATACTGTCAAAAATGGTTTTTACAAAAGAGGAAAAGGGAAATGGGAAGAACCCATCAGCAAACACCAATTATGATGATGTATTATATTGTTTCTCTGGCTGACTGTAGGGAATTTTTTCTAAACTTCTTTTAATTACTCCAGATAATAGAAAAAGCTTCCAGATTTCATCACATGTTTCTTGTTTTATTGGTAACTTGGAGAGACGGCAAGATGGTAGCTTAACAACAGTGCAGTATTTACATCTTAATTGTACCATGGTGGAAAAATACCACATGAAGTTGAAGGGTTGCTCTGTGTATTTTAAAAGCTTGCAGCTGTTTTTTGGTCTAAATTTTTAAGTTGGTGAATAAAATTAATCGTGTTACTAAGAATCGCTTAATAAAAATTCAGTATTATATTTGCATTTTTAAAAGTGTAAAATATTTTAAAGGTGGTCAAAAAAAACTCCTAGGATGCTTTATTTTAGCTCTAGTGGAGTAGAAGTTTGCTATATCTTATGATGCAGTTTGAGCTAAATTAAAAAACAAATTCCATACCCATAAAATATGGAATTTTGCACATGTTAAAATAAAGATTTCCTAAAGCAAGTCCATTTTAGCACTACTTGTTACAGACAGCAAATACAGTGATTTCAGATGATTGTTTGATGTATGCCCTAAAATTCACAGGCAGAAAAATATACTAACCTCTGTAGAGTAGGGTGCATGTATTTGGTGGCTAAACTAAGCACTGCTGAGAAACAAACTTGAGGAAAGAGAAAATATATTCAATCATATTTCTAAGGGCTTATGCTCCACAAAATAGAATACAAATAAAAAGTATCAACATATAATATAAAACAATAAAATATATATGTATTTTTTAGTTACTATGTGAAGTAACATATTGAATGAGAAAAAGAAATAAAAATCCCGAACAACTGATCAAAATATGAGCAGAAATGGATTAAGTATTTTAGTGTTGTTATTCATTGTTTGTTTAAATAATAGGATATAATCATCTCCAAATACACAGAGTCAATAACCAGCTCCATAAGGAAAATAGAGCGTAAACACTAAATCTAAAATGAATGCACAGCTTTGTCAAAATTCATTCATTTTACGTAGAGATAAAATTCATTGTGTGTTTAAAGAATGTCAGAATACTTTTGGTGTAGTTCACAGTAAGAATTTCAATAAAATCTTTCAGATAGCAGAAACTAGAGGGAAGCAAATATAGAAATGTTATATTTTGCCAGTGGCAGCTAAGAAAACCATCACTGAGGCTGTCAAGTTGAAAGCTAGTGCAGATGATAAGGAAGTAGAAAATAAAGTCTGGGTGTCTGTCATACTTCTCACGCCATCACCCAGGCATACACAATGAGGATCTCCAAGATTCAAAATGTTATTCCAATTGCTATGGGATCTTTACATAATATCAACATACTTAAAGCATTGTGCAGGCTCATAAAAATGGAGTGTATGAACAATGATGATGTGGCTTGTTTATAAGTTTTCACTGAGCTTTGGGACCTGAAATATAGGAGAATTAAAACAGAGAAACAGTCAAAACACATTTGCTTTAGTGGGAAAAATATGCTGATAAAAATGATATGTTAGCTAGTGTTTTCCCTTTAATTGGAGTAGATTTCTACAAGGAATGTGTTTTTGTTGCACAGCATTTGAAACAATTTTAAAAGAACACAGCATTACAACTCATATAGTAATGTTACATGTGTAGTGAACGCTGTACCATTTGCTAAAAAAATTAAGCAAAAACAATTAAGAAAAATGAGCAGAAAATTATTACAGACATTTAGGAAGTGAAAGTAATTTATATTTATGAGAAGTGATTTAAAAATATGAAGATAATTTATTATTGACCTGAAAGTAACAGGTCCTGTACAGACATGTACAGTCATGTGTTGCTTAGCAATGGGGAAATGTTCTGAGATATGCACTGTGAGGTGATTTCATCACTGCAGAAACGTCATACTTGTAGAATACACTCGCAAAAATCTATATGACATAAACTACTATACACCTTTTGCTCCGTATGTTGCCATTCTGAATACTGTAGGCAATAGCAATACAATGGTATTTGTTTATCTAAACATATCTGACCTTAGCAAAGGCAAACACACAGTATTATAATCTTCTGGGGCTACCACTACATCTGCAGTCCATTATTGACTTAAAAAACTGTTATACATCACATGACTGTGTATATCAAAACATAAAAAAAATCATTAGGTTGAAATATTCAGTGTAAGAGTTCACACAGGCATGCCTTCAAATGAATAGTTTGTTAGAAAACCTTACGATTTTTGACTTTTCCATGACAAGAAATCAATGCACAGTCTATAGAAACCATATTTTGAGTACCCATATACCCATTCTCTTTTCCAGTTTCAGTATAGTATTCACAAATTACCTGAGCTGACACTTTATTATAAAATAATAATTATTTTATTAGAAAATAAGTATTATATTAGAAAATAATAATTATTATATTAGAAAATTTTGCCTAATTGTGGGCACATTTGTCATTGTTCTAAGCACATTTAAGGTGGGCAAGGCTTTAAGACAAGCTATAAGCTCTGGTGTTTAGTAGGTTAGGTACATTAAATACATTTCCAATTTAGGATATTTTCTACTTACAATGCATTATAAGTCTAGGAGTATCTGTACCAATTTATATATATATATATATATTATTTAGTTAAAATGCAATTTTACTATAACATAACTGAATATATATGCAGTATATACAGGTGTCCATAAAGTTTGTATGCAATTTAAATTATTAAACTATTTTAAATCACACACAAACTTTATGGGTGCCCTGTATAGTACATTCCTTGAGAAAACACTTTCTCATGGATATTGCATTGTTCCACTTTCATGTTGCTTCTATGTAGTAGTCTCTTAATTTTTAAATACTTTTATGTATTTAAGTTACTTAAATCTTCATTTAAAGATGAATAAAAATGAGATATACAGGGCAGCACCTGTGGCTCAAGGAGTAGGGTGTCAGTCCCACATGCCAGAGGTGGCAGGTTCAAACCTAGCCCTGGCCAAAAACCAAAAAAAAAAAAAAAAAAAAAAAAATGAGATATACAAAGATGAAATGATTTATTGAACATTTTAATGAAAGTATGTCTCAGAGTTAAAACACTTTTATTAAAAAATACAAGGCACACTGACCTTTGTATGAGAAAGATTATCTTCAAAAAGGTAGGTCTGGGGCGGTGCCTGTGGCTCAAGGAGTAGGGTGCCGGCCCCATATAACGGAGGTGGCCGGTTTAAACCCGGCCTCTGCGAAAAACTGCACAAAACAAAAAGAAAAAAACAGTAGCTCTGGTCTAATTCATCTTGTTGCCTAAAAGTGCTATATCACATAGCCCTGGAAAATCTCCACTAGCTCTTAGGGAACCCTAGATATTGATGATGATAACACACATACAGATGTGCACATACTCCATACTACTACTACCCTGTTTCCCCGAAAATAAGACAGTGTCTTATTTTAAGGTGGGCTCCCAAAGATGTGCTAGGTCTTATTTTCAGGGGATGTCTTATTTTTGGGGAAACAAGGTAATATTTCTAGTGCAAAATTCTAGTTGTGGGGCTTTGATGTGTGTCACACTTTATGGGAGCAAGACATGATTGCAAGAGGGAATTTGCCTAACAATTACAATCAATGTAACCTGGCTTATTGTACCCTCAATGAATCCCCAACAATAAAAAAAATAAAAAATAAAAAAAAGCAAAGAAAACATAGTTTAAGTTGTATTATAGAAAACCCACAAAAATCACCCCAAAAATATTTTTAAAAATATGTAGAGCTTAGGTGTAATATCGTCTGGAATCGAGTGCTTTCTGGGTAGGGGTAGGAGATGATTCTAAAAAAGTAGGGTAGGAGCAACAATCAAGTGGCTGAGCCAAGACCTGAACTCAAGACAGTGTGGTTCAGAGTCCGCCCTCTTCAGCACATGTTCCTCCACTCCTTGGGCTAATACATCAGTAAAAACTGTCAGCTATTCCCTCAGACCAAACCAAAAATAATCCCTCGACTAAGCAAACAGAAGGGTGAAATCTGTGGCAATTGGTGCTGACTTGAAAGAGTAACAGGGAAAGAAGAGTTTCCGGTGATTTTGAAGTTCAGGGCTTAATATTATTAGTTGGATTCCTGTGCCACTTAATGAGAGTGGAAGCAAAGGTTGAAGGAACAGATAACAGATAATTCCAAAAATTTAAACAGAAGTCTATATTTAGAAAAAATAGATGTTTGAGTCTCCACGGTATGTAATTAGAATTTGGAACCAATGTTTAGAATTTGTGGACCTCAGAATGTTTTGTAAAGTTAGAAACATAAAGATAATTTAGGGGCATTGATATTAAAGGCATGAATAGATGTTAGAAAGACAGGAGAAAATTAGAAGAGATTATTGTCACTGAAGCAGATGGATGAGAGCATTTCAAAAACATGGAGACATTAGCTAGTTGAATGCTATAGGACATTCATGTAGCATTTCAAAACAAAATGTTCACTGGATTTTTTTTATGCATTGATCACTTAAGAGCAGTTATTTCAGGAGATGTCTCAACCTGAAGTCAGAGTTTAGGAAGTGATGGAATTTAACTGTAGATCATTCATTCAAGAATCTCCAAACATAAATTGCTTTGGGAATGAGCCAGAGAAAAGGACGTAATTTGGAAAAGTTATTTGTCTTGGTATTTTGAGGTAGAAGAAATTTGAAATTTAGGGTGTAAATCCATAGAAGAGAACTGGTGGAAAGGAACCCGTTGGAAGGTCAAAGGGAAAATGGGGTAGGGAGGTGTAGAAGAATTAATAAGAAAGAAGGTGAAACAAAATGTCAGAGGAAGGAGGATCACAGAACCGTGGAAGCCATGAAGAGTTAAGGAAGGCCCCAGACTCAGGGACTCAGCAAAGGAGAGGTGAAAGGAAAGTTGAGCGCCTTCTTGCCAGCTGGACTTACTGCTATGAAATGGCAGGTACTATTTTCTGCTACAGTGGGGGCCTAGACACCAGAGCACTCCATGAAAGAAAAATAGTAACAATTTACATTTATTATCTACTTAGCAGTCAGATGATATACTAAATACTTTACATATATTATCACTTTAATCTTCGCAACTGTTTCGAGAAGTAGGTGCTATTTTACAAATGATGAAATTGAGCAACTGAGAAGTAAACAATTTGCTCAAAGTTACACAATTTTTAATTGATACTGGTGTGAATTCAGCTGATTTGCGTTCACATCTTTAACCATATATTACAATATCTCTTGAATATTAATGTGCTTTAATAATTTAAATGGTGCTAAGATCTAAATGTTTCTTCCTAAAGTTAATGTGATGGAGAGTTAATCTCTAATACAATACTGTTAAAAGATATGGACTTTTGGGAAGTGTTTATGACATGAGAGGTACAACCTCATGAATAAATTCATTCCCTTATAAAGAATTGTGGGAGTGGGGACAATTTGCTCTTCTGTGAGGACACAGAGATCGTCCCTTTTTGCCCTTTGCCTTTGGTCATGTGAAGAGAGAGCAGAATGATCCTCAGCCAACACCACATCATGGTGACCATGTCACCAGGGTGACCATGTCAGTATCTTGATCTTGGACTTCCTGGTCTTCATAAATTCTTCTTTATAAATTGCCCAGTCTCAGATATTCTGTTATTTGTGCCAGTAACACTAAATGATCTAGGATTAATCGAGAGATCTGTTTAAAGAAAACCGAACTTACATCCTAGCTACATCCACAAGTAAACTGAGCCAAAGGCACATCATTGTAGAAGCCCTAACATATAAGATGATATAAGTTTTCCCAGAATGGTTTACTAGGAGAGATTGCTCAAAGAATTACCAGGTTTTTTTTTCTGTCCTTCTTCCTCTGCTTCATGTATTTTATTTTAGTCCTTCAAGACTCACAGCATCATATTTCATTAAAAAGTCTTGCCATCCACCTTTCTTTGCCTGTATATTGGAGTGAAGCATTTTTCTCAACATACTACATCATGCATATAAATCTATCACCACTTGTCAGCTATGCTTTTGTCATCAGCTAACTTGACTTTCTTACTCTGTATCTTGAGACTACCTATCGAGCAGAAGCTGTACCTTCTATCTCTGATTCCAATTGCATAGATAATCCAGGTGCATAAGTGTTTTCATCATAAATCATCTCAATGATTAATTGGAAGTTCTTTTATATATATACTAAAGTGATGATACTAATGTAGTACTAAACTATTGGCTAATTTTTTATATTTGTATTGTGAGATGTATATCTTAATGTTTGTATATATTTTCTCTCTTTAATATATTATTTGTATATATAAGGGATGTCTACAAAGAATCCATGTGCGTTTCTATTTTTCATGTTACATGACTGAATAATTTAGAATAAGTCTCATACATACTTTATTTTTTAGAGCAGTTTTCGATTCATTACAAAAATTGAATGGAAGGTCCAAAGATTTCTTATATATCTCCTGCTTCTCTATTTCCATGGCCACCCCTGTTATAAACATTGCCCACAAGAGTGGTCTATTTGTTGCAATTTATGAAACTAAATTTACATACCATTATCACCTAAAGTTTATAGTTTACATTAAGGTTCACTCTTATTGTTGTGGAGCCTATGGGTTTGGATAAATGTGTAATGAAATATATCCACCATTATTGTATTATATGGAGTAGTTGCACTGCTCTAAAAATCTTCTGTGCTCCTCCTATTTATCCCATACTCCCACTAATGCCTGGCAACCAGTAATATTTTTTTTCATATTGTGCCTAGTCCAGAATATCATACAGTTGGTATCATACAGTATGCATGATTTTCAGATTGGCTTCTTTCACATAGTAATATGCATATAAGTTTCCTCTATGTGTTTTAATGCCTTGATAATTCGTTTCTTGGTAGTGCTGAATAATCAACTGACTGGACATACCACAGTTTATTTGTCCATTCACCTACTAAACAACTTCTTAGCAGCTTTTAACAAAGCTACTATAAAACATCGCTGTGTTGATTTTTAATGTGGATATAAAGGTATTCATTTCTTTTTGTTTGTTTGTTTTTTGTTTTTTGTAGAGACAGAGTTTCACTTTATTGCCCTTGGTAGAGTGCCGTGGCGTCACACAGCTCACAGCAACCTCCAACTCCTGGGCTTAGGTGATTCTTCTGCCTCAGCCTCCCGAGTAGCTGGGACTACAGGTGCCCGCCACAACACCCAGCTATTTTTTTTTTTTTTTTTTTTTAGAGACAGAGTCTCACTGTACCGCCCTCGGGTAGAGTGCCGTGGCCTCACACAGCTCACAGCAACCTCTTAACTCTTGGGCTTACGCGATTCTCTTGCCTCAGCCTCCCGAGCAGCTGGGACTACAGGAGCCCGCCACAACGCCCGGCTATTTTTTTTGTTGCAGTTTGGCCGGGGCTGGGTTTGAACCCGCCACCCTCGGCATATGGGTCCGGCGCCCTACTCACTGAGCCACAGGCGCCGCCCAACACCCGGCTATTTTTTTGTTGCAGTTTCTTTTATGCAAATACCACGGAGCATGATTGCTGGTTCTCATGGTAAGAGGATAGTTTGTTTTGTAAATGTATCAAACTGTCTTCCAAAGTGGTTGTGTCATTTTGTATTCCAATGAGCAGTGAATAAGAGCTCACGTTGCTCCACATTCCAGCCAGAATTTGATGTCGTCAAGGGTCTAGACTTGGCCCGTTCTGGTAGTGACATCTCATTGTTATTAATGTTCATTTCTTTGATGACATATGTCATAGAACATCTTTGTGTTTGCTTCTTTTTCATCTGTACATGTTCATTAATGAGATGTCTATTAAGGTCTTGTACTAGACCGTTTATTGCAGCTCAATTTACAATCGCCAAAATGTGGAACAGCCTAAATGCCCACCAACCCAGGAATGGATTAACAAGCTGTGGTATATGTATACCATGGAATACTATTCAGCTATTAAAAAAAAATGGAGACTTTACGTCCTTTGTATTAACCTGGATTGAAGTGGAAGACATTATTCTTAGTAAAGCATCACAAGAATGGAGAAGCATGAATCCTATGTACTCAATTTTGATATGAGGACAATTAATGACAGTTAAGGTCATGGGGGGGAGGAAAAGCAGAGAGAGTGAAGGAGTGAGAGTCTTGGTGTGTGCCACACCTCCTGGGGGCAAGACATGATTGCAAAGGGGACTTTACCTAACAATTGCAATCAGTGTAACCTGGCTTATTGTACCCTCAATGAATCCCCAACGATAAAATAAAAAAAAAAAAAGGAAAAAAAATAAGTTGTTCATTTTCTCATTGAGCTTGAAGTGTTCTTTGTATATTTTAGATGACTATCTTTTATCAGAAATACTTTGGCATATGTTTTTCTCCAGTCTGTGCCTTTTCATTCCCTTGATTAAGTCTTTTGTAGAACACAAATTTTTAATTTTAATGAAATCCAACTTATCAATTCTTTCTTGAGGGATGATACATTTGATATTGTATCTAAAGAGCTGTAAATCCAAAACTCACCCACATTTTCTCCTATGTTTTCTTCTAAGAGTTTTCTAGTTTTGGACTTCACAAGTTTTGAGTTTCTTGTGAAAGGTAAAAAGATTATGGATTCTGCCTAGGTTTTTTTCTTTTAATTTCACATTAATATGAGGGTACGAATATTTGAGTTACACTGTTTTCATTTCTAAGGCAAAGGCCAAATTGCAGTTGAGCCTTCCACTCAGGAGAGGCACTGAACACCTTCACACTGTGCACATTAGATGAGAAACTGCATCATCCTCCCTCCTCCATCTTCCCCCACTCTCTTCCCCTCCCCCTCACTAGAACACACCCATGTTTTTCTTCTGGGTGGGCATATATCAATCCTCTATTAGTCTCATGTTAGTATTGAGTACACTGGATACTTGCTTTTCTATTCTTGCGATACTTTACTAAGAAGAATGTGTTTCAACTCTATTGAAGTAAACACAAAAGATATAAAGTCTCCATCTCTTCTTATGGCAGTATAGTAGTCCATGGTATACATATACCACTGTTTGTTAATCCATTCATGGGTTGATGGGGACTTGGGTTGATTCCACATTTTAGCAATTGTGAATTGAACTTCAATAAACATTCTGGTGCAAATGTCCTTGTGGTAAATTATTTTTTTTCTCCAGGGTAGATACCTACTGGGTATCTACCAATATCGGATTCTGGGATCAAATGGAAGAACTAGAAATTCTTTGAGAATTCTCCATACTTGTTTCCATAAAGGTTGTATTAGTTTGCAACCCACCAGTGAGCTAATACATTTTGTAACATCTTCCATAGAACTGGAGACTATTCTTTTTGTAAAGCATTGCAAGATGGAGAAACAAACAGAACATATACTCACGATTAAATTGGAACTATCTGATCCGCATCCACACAGACAGTAAAACTCAGTGGAAACCAATTAGGTGGGAGAGGAAAGGAAGGGACAGGTAAATTCATACCTCGCAGTACAATGCATGCTGTCTGGGATGTGGGTATAGCACAATTCTAACATTGATACACAAAAACAAATCATATAACCAGAATGATTGTACTCCCTCAATATTATAAAATTAAAATAAAATAATAAAAAAATACTGTGTATAACTCAAAAATATATTCTGTGGCTTGTCTTCATAGCACATATGTTTTAATTACATAAGAAATGAAAAAATATTTTTTGGGCGGCGCCTGTGGCTCAGCGGGTAGGGCGCCGGTCCCATATGCCGGAGGTGGTGGGTTCAAACCCAGCTCCGGCCAAAAAAAAAAAACACACACACACAAAAAAAAAAAGTTTTAAAAAAAAAAAAAGAAATGAAAAAATATTTTATAAAATATGGTGAGCAAACAGGCATATTATGAAAAATATAAAGAATGAATAAAATGGTCGATTATTTTTTAGATTTTTCCTAAAAGTATTACTTATGTGATTTCGAAGGTATAATCTGTCTACAGAATATAAGCAAATATTCTTGATACTTTGATATATGTTGAGCATTGGAATACACAGTGAAGCTGGACGAATTTAGCAAAACAAAGAGCTAACTATTTTTCATGCTATCATCTGAAATAGAAAGTTGTGAAGTTATTCTCTAAGAATAAATTGAAGCTTAAACCGTTTTTTAATGCCTTAATCTTGTACTTTCTGTGATACATGAAAGCAAACAATCTGGCAAATTTTAACTCTATTGAGAGTTATCAAGAAAGATTAAACCTACACTGAGTAAAACTACATGATAAAGCCTAGAACTGTATCATCTTTTATTTATGATGAACTTTGGATAAGGTTTTCCATATGGATAATATATCTATATCTTTTTAAAGAATTCTGCTGCTTAAAGAGTTTTCTTTAGTGTGTTTTGGTCACTTACCTCTGTACACTATACCTATAAGATGTTGAAAAACATGCATTCCTTCAAATTTTTTCTGAGTGGTTACATATAACATGTTCACCATATTTTCATTTAGAAAATATTCAGACCTACTAAAATTTTTTATAAATACTATCCCATAGACCTTTCACCAGATTCATTGTTAAAATGTTGTCACGTATACTTTGTTGTTCTATTGTTCTTCACACATCTTTGTACGTGAGTGTCCTCCCTCCTATCTATATATGTGTTATTCTCTGAAACTATTGGTAGTCTGTAGAGAGCATCATCTCACCTCATTCCAAATATTTTGATATAAATTTCTTAAGAATAAAGACATTCAGTAGCATAAGTTCAATACCATTTCACCACCAAGAAAATTAACAGTAATTATATCACAGCATATTCATTATTTCCCTAACTACCCCCAGTACTTATTTCAGTTATTATTTTAATGTCTAAGACGCAATCAAGCTTACCCTAAACCACAAAATATACATTCTTTTCATCAGCTCTTGAAACATTCTCTAAGATTGACACCATCCTACGACACAAAACATGTCTCAACAAATTCAAAAAAATAGAAATCATTCCATGCAGACCCGCAGTGGAATAAAGTTAAAAAGCAACTGCAAAAGAAACATCTCTACAAAAAGCCATGGAAACTAAACAATCTACTGCAGAATGATAGTGGGATCAAGGAGATAATTAGGATGGAAGTCAAAAGATTCTTTGAACTAAATGATAAAGGGGCACATGTGACCAAAATCTGTGAGGATAATTTATAGTTATAAATGTCTATGTCCAAAAGACAGAAAAAATCACAAATCAACAATGTAAATTATGAATCATCTAGAGGAACTGAAAATATGAGTAAAGCAATCTCAAACCCAGTATATACATACTGCTATAACCAAGGTCATAGCAGAAATAAATGAAATCAATAACAAAACAAGTGTACAGAAAATTAACAAAATAAAAGTCAGTTTTTAAAACTAAAGAAGATTGACAGACCACTATTTACATTAACATTTATTTTTTCTCTTATCTCATTTCCTTTGGTAGTACTTCTAATACCATGTTGAATGTCAGTGGTGAAAGTGAGCATCCTCGTCTGGTTCTGAATCTTAGAAGAAAGGCTTTCAGTTTTCCCTCATTCAGTATAGTACCATAAATCTGTCGTGTATGTCTCTCTTTGTGTTGACATAAGTTCCTTCTATACCTAGTTTTTTGAAGGTTTTCATCATGAAGGAATTTTGAATTTTATTGAATGCTCTTTCAGCATCAATCTAAAGGATTGTACAGTTTTTCTAATTGCTCTGTTGTTATGATATATAACACAAAAGAGTTAAAAATCACACCAATACTTTCTCTGTCCAAAATGCAGTAAAACTAGAAATTACCATGAAGAGAAATATTAGAAACCACACAAACACATGGAAATTAAACTGTACTCTGCTGAATGACAGTGACCCAGTAAAGAGATTAAAAACGAAATTTGAAAAATTTCTGAAATAAATGAAAATAAATCCATAATACATCAAAACATAGAGGGTAAGAAAAAGTGATGATAAGAGGAAAGTTTATGGGAATAAGTGCCTCCATAGCAAAAGTAGAAAAGCATCAAAGAAACTACTTAGTGGTGTTTCTCAAAGAATGAGAAGATGAAGAGCAAACCAAACCCAAAATTAGTAGAAGAAAAGAAATAATAAAGTTCAGAGAAGAATAAATAAAATTGATATCAAACATTACAAAAGATCAGAGAAACAAAAAAGTTGTTGCTTTGAAAAGATGAACAAAATGGCATACCCTTAGCTAGACCAATAAAAAATAGAGAGAAGGCCTAAACAGATAACATCACAAATGGAAAGGAGACATTAAACTGGCTACTGCAGAAATGCAAAGGGTCATTCGATGCTACTATGAGCAGCTACATGCTAATAAATTGGAAAACCTAGATGAAATGGTCAATTCCTGGACACTGTAACAAGCAATGAGATAAAAACAGTAATGAAAAATTTCCCATCAAAGACAAGCCTTAGACCCAATGGCTTCCCTGCTGAATTCTAGCATGTATTCCGAGAAGAATTAATGCAAATTTTATTTAAACTATGCAAAAAAATGGAAGAGGAGGGAATACTACCCAACTCATTCTAGGAGGCTTGAAAAACTCTGTTAACAAAACTAGACAGAGACACAATAGGAAAAAGTTATAGGCCAGAATCTCTGATGAATATAGATATGAAAATCCTCAACAAAATGCTAGCAAGCAAAAATTAACAGCACATTAAAAAGATTATTTTCACGATAAATTTGAATTCATCCCAGGGATACATGGATGTTTCAACATACAGATAAAATTTAGTAAGTGTTATTTAAAAAACTTGAGGAGCTTCAAATTGATTCCCTTAAAACTATACTAACCCTTTAGCTTCAGAAGTGTTTTCCTGTGCCTCTTTGGACATGTAGAAACAAGTATGAAAACTCCAGCTCTAAAGGTCAATCTGGAAGATAATAGCTAATATTTTATAAGCTTTTAATATATGACAGACAATTTATATATATTTTTTATATACTTCACAATAGTCCCACAGGGGATATTATATTTCTAATGTAGTATCTGAAGTTTGCATATACATGACTTTCATGTGACCTTACAGATATTCAGCCAGGTCTGGGGACTTTCTAACCCTCAATTATTCCTCACATTTGAAGTTTCCACTCAGGTAAATTAGAGATAAGATTTTTTTTTTTTTTTTGAGACAGAGCTTCAAGATGTGGCCCTGGGTAGAGTCTGTGGCATCACAGCTCACAGCAACCTCCAATTCCTGGGCTCAAGCGATTCTCCTGCCTCCGCCTCCCAAGTAGCTGGGACTACAGGTGCCCACCACAACGCCCAGTTATTATTATTATTATTGGTTTCAGCCATCATTATTTGGCATACCCAGACTGGATCCGAACCCGCCAGCTCAGTTGTATGGGGCTAGTGCCCTAGCCACTTGAGCCACAGAAGCAGAGCCTAGAGATATGATTTTTAACTAATTTTTCTTAGACGTTGGTAAACTAGCATTTTACATGGGTAAAATGTAAATACCATCTGTGAATATGATGTGCTGAAGAAGATCAAGGCCTCCATTTGCTCATTTAAAAACCTAGATTGTAATTCTCAGTGGTTATCTTCTTTGGTAACTGTTAGGTGGATTTATTTTATGTATCAGTATAGATAATGTGGTTGATTTTTAAAATTTTTTACCCTCAAAACTTCTGACATGTATTATATAATGAAGTTTAGTCTTGTTTTCTAATTATTTCACTTTTTCTGCTGTACAGAAAATCTAGACAAGAACATAAATGAAATATGTAAGCCATATGTTCTGTAATTAATTATGTTTCTTGAGAATGTTATCTTATAGACTCAACTCTCTGTATATGTGTTATAAAAGGTAACCTAGGAAGATTTTTCTTTAAATTCAGAGCATATCCTCAACATGTGACATTCACAAAATATTTTTTGAAGTGTGTGTATATTATTTTCCAATGTGAAAGCAATTTTGAGTACATAAAAGGCCTTGCATACGTAAACCTGCTTTTACTATCTTTGTGTTATCCACTGACTGCTCAGTTGTCACAATAACAGAGACAGAACATTTTCAGTGGAAGCTCTAAAGCTAATAAAGCATCATTCCCTAAGGCACTGACTCAGGTGAAACATTCTGATGGTTCAGGAAACCAGTGCAAGCCTTTCCTCCTCACATTGACTAGCCACTGGAGGTAACCCAAATTTCCTGCTCGCTGCAGAAACATGATGAAGTTAAAGGCAAAGAGGATAGGCTTTTGGCTGCTAATTTCTCTGTGTGTGTGTGTTATAAACTTCCTTTCTGCAAGTACAAAAAAAATGCACAATAAATAAGCAGTCTGCATAAGTGGATATTTGATAGCACCAAAAAGTCTTACACATAGAAATTTAAAATAGTCACTAATCACTAGTGTTCCAGCCTCATATCTCGGGAGGCTGAGGCAGGAGAATCGCAGAAGCCCAAGAGCTGGAGGTGGCTGTGAGTCCTGTGACATCATGGTACTCTACCAAAGGTGGTAAAGTGAGACTCTGTCTCTACAAAAAAATAAAATAAAATAAAAATAAAAAATAAAAGCATAGGGGCAGCACCTGTGGTTCAAAGGAGTAGGTCCCCAGCCCCATATACTGGAGGTGGCGGGTTCAAACTTGGCCCCGGCCAAAAACTGAAAAAAAATATAAATAAATAAATAATAAAATAAAATAAATAAAATAAAATAAAAGCATAACTTAAACTTAAAAAGGTTCTGTATGATTTTAAATGGATCCAATGTCATACTTACTTTTAAACATCACAATTTAAACACAAAACATAGTACTATTAATATAGAGAGTCAAATTAGAAAAAGTGACACATTTTTCAGAAACTCCTTTTTAAGAGCGGAGAAATACGGTGTGATTTTCCGTGGTTCTAATTTTATTTGTGTACTGCATTTCCTCATGTATTTTATATATATATATAATTTTTATACATTTATACATATATAATTTAATTAAACAACACTACATTGAAAGTTAGTATATTTGGATTCATCTTTTGCTATTGCAACTAGTTGACCGTGATATCAAACAAGTCATCTAACCAGTTGGAGCTCCCATTCCTCGATATATAAAAATAAAAGAATACATACTCCCAAGACACTCAATAATGGCCAAGAATTGTGCAGTGGCTAGACATTCAAAGGTGACTAAGAAAGAGTTGCTATTATCGAAGAACACAGGAGTATGTGGGAGGGGGAGAGGAGGGACAGAGTAATTGCAAGTGATGGAAACATCTTTGAGCTGTGCATTAAAGGATAATAATTAGTTAGAAGAGGGAATCAAAGTATATAATTATAAAAAAGAAAACAAAAGTATGGAGGAATAAAACAGAGTTGTTGGAAAATTTGTACCAGGAATAGATTTCTATGATTCATCAATATTCTGAAATGTCCACTTCTCTTAGATTTTATGCTTAAAAGAATTCTAAATGGAAATAGTTATTCACTTCTTGTTATGTGCTTATACATGTATCAGGTGACCCATGATGTGACTAAAGAAATTTACATTTTTAGAGCAAACACTTATTCTCGAATACAGGGACAAATATGAAAGATCGAATGGACAATAAGAACAAAATGTATGCTCATGTATACAAGACTATTGTATTTTTGACTACTTTTGAAAGTATTAATGTTTTTAAAATTTAGAAAAATAGAATTAATTCTCATTTACAAGCTTTTTAAATACTGATCTGGAAAAGGAGAAGCAAATCAAGAAGGTAAGAACACACAGAGACACGGTAACTGCTCTGGTGGGGAAAAAAAAAAGCCCAACGAGAACTGTAGCAACATAAATCCCTTTTAGAATCAGTTCAAAGTAAATGCTTCTCTTTTCCCTACCTCTAAAAATCCTAACAAAGTCCACATTTCTTCCACACAGAACTGTGCAGTCACAAAACCAAGGTAAGGTCTGAATACAAATACAGGTTCTATGCTGAAGTGGTCAGAAGCAGTTGCATTTCACCGAGCAGGATGGGGAAACTGTAACAGAGGCAATATTGCTGCTCTATCATGACTCTTACAACCCTCTCAAAAGCCCTTTAATGTCACCTAAGAGACGGCATTTTCAAAGTGCAGGATATAAAAGATTTTTTATAAACTGAACAAAAACATTGTCAGCTCGTAACACAAACTCTTTATAAAGCCTGCATCCTGTGAGTGAGAAGTTAATGTTTATTGTCCCAGGCCTTTGAGATTTAGGGATTTATTAAGTAGCTTAATTGCTGAACAAGCTAACCAAAGATAACCTGAAATATTTAAGAGTGTTTTTTTTTTTTAATTAAATCATAGCTGTGTACATTAATGTGATCATGGGGCACCATACACTAGTTTCATAGACTGTTTGACACATTTTCATCACACTGGTTAACATAGCCTTCCTGGCATTTTCTTAGTTATTGTGCTAAGACATTTACATTCCACATTTACTGTTTCACATATACCCTTGTAAGATGCACCGCAGGTGTAATCCCACCAATCCCCCTCCCTCTGAGTGGTTTTGAAGCCACATGGTACACAGCAAAGAATGTTTAGAGGTTGGGGTAAAAGTAGCCATAGTGGCTAAGCATCTGTTAAACCCACTATCTGAGAAAATTTGAGGTCACAACATATATGTAATGAAGTTATGGCCCAGGCCAGAGAAATTCTTGAAAGAAAATCACTAGAAGGAATTCTGTTTTATTAATTATTGGAGAATATACTATACAGAGTAGTATAAAACTAACTGTACTAGTTAAGCAAGTAAAAAGGATGGAAAGAGATCTAGAAAGTCTGGGATATGTCAGGATAAGAAGAGAGTCTATTGCCATTCTTCTACCAGTGAAAGATCAAATCCAAATATGCTTTGATCTATAGAGTCTTTGGTAAGAATTATGATTAAATTGAGTCAATGAATGGGAATTTACTTTGTGGTCCATGGAAGACTGATAATCTCAAAGTACTTGTATTGAATTTCTATATAAAGAGATATGTCTTCAAGAGAACTGTTGGTAGAGATATGGGCTCCTGAAGCAGATTAAATTGAAATATACCCAAAATATATTTTGTGTTTACTTGGATGGAGTTGAAGAATATTCTTAGTAAAGTATCACTATAATGGAGAAGTAAACATCCAACGTATACAGAACTAATATGAAACCAATAGATAAACAATTACAATTACACTTCCACAGGAGAGAAGAACACAAATGAATTCAAATCTAGGTCAGGGGGAGAGAAATAGAGAAGGGGCAGAGGGAAGGTGATTGGTAAGTTCTCACCTAAGGTACACAATGTAAAGTTATACAGCACACCCCCGGACGAAGGGCTATGATTTAAACTTTACCTATGAAATCTATACAATAATTAGATAAAGATGAAGTGCCAAGACACAGTCCAAAAAAATAATCATCATCATAAAAAGGTAATGATGTCTCTTTGGTTGTCCAGTGTTGGTATTATCCCCTGCAGATCTGTGAAAGAAAACCAGTTGATCGATTATAGCTGATGTCTACTGCAGATGCTTGTGATTTAAGCAGCCAAGACTGGTCAACAGAGACAGGCCAATCCTCTTGCAAGACAACTACTCAAACTACAGAATCCGGACTTGGAAACTGTTGTGCACCATATTCACCAGACCTTGCACCAACTGACTACAACTTGTTCAAGGCTTTGGACCACTTCTTGCAGGGAAATATATCAAATTCTCAACAAGCTGTGGAAAATACCTTTCATGATTTAATTGCCTCTTGCTCTCCAGACTTCCTCACTTCTGACATAAACAAGCTACTGTTAAAATGGAAAAGCCATGTCAGCAGATTACGAATATACTTTGATTAATTGTACTGCTTCTTGTTTCAGATACTAAAAACTAAACTTTTGATTCAAATTGGAAATTTCAAATTTTATGACATCAATATAATAATGTAAAGGTACCAAGAATTTTTTTTTTAATTTTCCTTAAGATGTGTCTAAATATTGGTAAAGGGAAACGAGATCTAATACAGTAGTCCTGTATATCAGCCCTAGACAGGTTGCATTTCTTCATACTATTTACAAGTAGGTGTTGGGCTCACAGGACCCTGAGTTGGACATGCATGGGCCACTGTGCTTAGCAATGTACCAAGCTATAGCCTGCTTTCTGACAGAGGGGAATAGAGAAAAGGCATAAAGATGTATTTTCTTTAGTTGTCCTGGTTTGGTATTACATTATAATACAGGAAGGATACTAAGCTAGGAAATGCAAAAAAAAAAAAAAAAATATATATATATATATATATGGTTATTTTTCTGACTTCATATGGAATGGGTTAACGAAATATAATGAAATATAACAACAATAATGAGAATAATGACAAGTGAAACAATGAGTTAAAGTATCACAGGGTTTCAAGGCCCAGAACGAAGAGAAGCTATAGGATATAAAAGATCTAGGCTCGAATTCTAGTTATATTATTTACCTGTTATAAAGACTTGGACAAGTCAAATTTTACCTTTATGAACTTCATTATTACAGTCTATAAAGTATGGATACTTAAGTAGTTATTTTTATGTTTTATTGAAACATTTAAAATACATATGTTCAGGCTCAGCACCTGTAGCTTAGTTGTTAGGGTGCCAGCCACATGCACCAGGGCTGGTGGGTTCGAATCTAGCCTGGGCCTGCTAAAACAAACAAATAAAAAAATAGCTGGGCATTGTGGCAGGCATCTGTAGTCCCAGCTACTTGGGAGGGTGAGGCAAGAGAATTGCTTGAGCCCAAGAGTTGAAGGTTACTGTGAGCTATGTCACCTCTTCTGAGGGTGACAAAGTGAGACTTTGTCTCAAAAACAAACAAACAAAAAGTGTATGTTTAACAGCAAGCACAGAATCTAGCACACCTAATAGATGTTATGATTGAAAAGTGTTGGAAAGAAACTAAGAAGTAAGATAGGACTCCATGGGAGATGGTGGTGATTGCTATGACTTGTGGAATACACAAGATTCCCAAAGCCTAAAAGCTTGGGTAGGATGAATAGTTCTATCCTCGCTATAAAGGGAAGAAAATTTGAAGTCAGTGTGGCTTAAAAATCAACCCTTAGATTCTGAAAATATCCTATTACATCTTATTCCAGGATTAAACTTGACACAAAAATACAATGACAGTGTAACTTGAAGAAATGAGTACAGTGAACTCCAGTTATAAAAATAAAGAAGTAAAATGCAATATAATTTGGGTGTGTTTCTCTATCAAGGAAGCTGTAGAAAATTTGTCCTGTGAAATTTTAGTACCTTATTTTTATATATTACATTAGTAAAAGAAAAAAGACCTTAGAACACCATGACCATTAACTATTTGAAGGTGTTCTTCATTTTAAAAATGTACAGCTTCCCTCCACGCCAACCTCCCCCTCCTTTCCCCTCCCTTGGCCCTTTCCCCATATTCTTGTGCTACAGTTGGGTTATAGCCTTCATATGAAAGATATAAATCTCACCAAAGGCTTTACTCCAAAATTATTCACACAGAAGACACAAGAATTTTTAATATATGTAGGATTCTGCTATTGACTTTGGAAAACAAAGAGCAATTTTCTTCTCTCGTCTAAAATGGATTCATCAGGTCAAAAGAGCTAGGGAAGTGAAAGGTATGAACTTGGGACGTCCATCTGTCTGTGGACCTGTTGCTGTTCATTGAACAAGGGGACTCAGCAGTTAGTGTCCATATGACTTTGTCATGGCAACTGCATTTCTATGCATCACTGCTTATATCTGATCAAGAACAAGGCAGAGGAAAAAGTTCCTTTGTCAAGAGCTAAAAACACAGAAAAGTAAAATTCTGCAGCCTTTTATACTAGAAAAAAAAATTGTGGTATAAATGTGTGTGCGTGCATGCAAGTATATTTTGAGAAAGAAGCAAAGTAGCATGCATTTAGGAAATTATACCCTACTGTTCTTTTCATTTTTTTTCCTATTTATATATTTCAGATTAATATGAGGGTACATACAACTAGGTGACATTGTTCTCATTTGTAAGGCGAACTCCAGGTTGTAGTGTTGTCCTTCACCCAGGATACGTACCATACATCTGTACATTGTTCCCATTGGGTAGGAACCCATGGAACCCCTCCCAGTATTCTTTTCTTAAAACATAAGCATGTATCTGGATTTCATTAAAATACTTGTACAAACTTTAGAATGAGATCAATGCATTTTACTCCTTAACTGACTTATTGAAATTTTGAATAAGATTATTAGGTAAGTCAGCTACTTGAATACACCTCTAAATTTTTTATGTGTATTTGAAAATAAATTTTGCAATAGTCACAAAATTATAATAAAGAGATATGTTCTTAACAGAATCCAGTATTCAATTTAAGTCAAGTGTTTTGTGTAGTGACAAATATTAATATTTGTAATACTTATAAAATAATGAAGTTTGCTTTTTAACGTGCCATAGTAACTAAATAAAATAACATTTTTAGCTAATATTAACTTAAGTTACTATTATATATTAAATAAAAAATCAGTTTTTCAATAACTTTTTAAGGATAATCAATCTGAATAACTTTTAAGTGAAGAGTCTTTTGTTACTAATAGCTCAGTCTATGAAAGTTTGGAGAGATTGAGTCAAAGTCACTTTTTCCACTAGAACAGATAGGTTATTTAGAAAATTAAGGAAAGGAGGCTGATATAGTTTTGGTAATTTATAAATAAGGAGCATGTGAGTCTAAATTTAGTGATGAAGGACAAAGTTTTTGATGTTAATGTTTCATTTTGTAAGAATCAAATGAAAGTCTGAGGTCTGATTTAGAATTAAAACTAGGAATAATGCTAAAATAATGAACATATTTAATATTTCAGTTAATAACATTTCTAATATAGAGATATAAGGAATATATATATATATATATACACACACATTAAAAGAAAGATTGGTGAAGTACAGTAGATCCTCTGTAAGTTGACCACCCAAGGGACTATAACACACTGGTCAACCTATGAAGGTGGCCAATAAAAGAAATCAGGTCTACTGTATTTATATGTACATGTGGCACGTGTCTGGTCTATGAAAATTATGTCAACATAAGGAGGTGGTCAATGTAGGGAAGTGGTCAATTATGGAGGTTCTAAATATATTTAATTTTATAATGTTATTGCATTAGCAATTGCATAATAGAATATTATTTAATAATGTCTCTATAATTTTATGTCAGAATAATATGATGAAATGATTTACTAAAAATGATACACACCAGTTTCATCTAGGTGGATTTAAGTATTACCAGTTTTATTTGTATTATTACTGTTACTTTTATTTAATGTTTTTATTATAACTAAACATAACATGTCAAAATATGACATATTATCTACATGTACAATATAGAGAATCCATTTCCATATATACCCACTACACAGAAAAACATTAGTATATTTCAAAACTTTTAAATTACCTTTTGTGATTTTTTTCAATTATATTTTCTGACTTTTATAAAAATAACCACTATTCTGATTAATTTTTGCAATCAATAAATTTTGCAATCGGTCAATGCTTTTCTCCATAGTTTGAGTGTACATATGTGTGCATTTACGTGTAATGTATTGTATTGAAGCTGGGTCATAGCCTGGGCCCTAGATCCTAAAGTCTGCCTTCTTTTCTATAAATATCTAAATTCTTTTTCTTTTCTTTTGTGTGTGTGTGCGCACTCTTTTAGTTATAATTAACAGAAAAGTAGGGAAGAGTATGTTTACTACACTTTCCAGAAGTCTGGCTATGTTTTAAAAGCACAGTCACATGACATTTTGGTCAAGGCATCTACTACCTTGATCTCATAAAATTATAATGGAGTTGAAAAATTCCTATTACCTAAAGAAGACACAGCCATTCTAAAGTCATAATACAATTAGTGCGTTTTGCTGAAGTTAGTGTCAATAAATCGACTTCACTGCTGGTTGTATAAAAATACAGTCCATATAGCACATAATACTTGACAATATATGGCCATGTCCCTGGTCTATGTATTTGCTATGTCATTATTTTTGTTGTTATTTTAGAATGTACTCCTTCTACTTAAAAAATAAATGTAACTATAAAACAGCCTCAGGCAGGTCCTTCTGCAGGTATTCCCAAAGAAGTCATTGTTATCATAGGACAAATCCTCTTATATTATTGTCCCAGAAGACTGTCCAGTGGAACAAGATGTGAAGGTGGAACACAGTGACATACATGATCCTGACCTTGTGTAAACCTAAGCTAACATGTGTGTTTCTGTCATAGTTTTTCTTTTAAGTTGAAATAGTATGTGTGCGTATATATACACATATATATTAGTGTGTATGTGTGTGTGTATACATGTGTGTAATGTGTATATATGTACAAAATGGAAAAAGCTTAGAGAATAAGTATATAAAGAAAAATATATATTTGTACAGCTGAACAATGTGTTTGTGTTTAAGGCTAATTGTTATTAAAGAGTTAAAAAAATTAAAAACTATAAAATAGAAATATTATAGTGAGCTAAGATTAATTCATTATTAAAGAAAAAAATTAAAATAAATTTAACATTATAAAGTCTACAGTAGTGTACAGTAACATCCTAGACCTTCACTTTCATTCACCACACACTTACTCAGAGCAACTGCCCTACACAGTGTACAATTTTTTAATATTTGATATTTCATTTTTACTGAACTTTTTCTACAGAGGTCCACAAATACATTCACTATTGTGTTATACTTGCTTACGGTATTCAGCACAGTATATGCAGTATAGTTTTTTAGCTTCAGTGCAATAGGCTATGTCATGTAGCCTATATGTGCAGTGGGCTGTACTATCTAGGTGAAAGTCCACTCTTACTTTGTGCTGCACATTTCTCTGAATATATCCCCATCACTAAACCGTAAGAGTTATGTACAGAATCTGAGAATTTCTCAGTTCCTCCACCACTTCTGCTCTGATTTGTCATTTTACTTGCACTTCTGCGTTGCTTCCAACTGATATCTGTCCAGCAATCCTTACTCATTCTCACACACATCCTTGTTCAATAGAAGTAGAAAACCTATAAAAAGTAAATTCCTATCATCCTCTTCTGAACATTTCGCAATGGTTTTCCATAGTACACTGAATAAATTTTAGCACCTTATCATGATCCACAAAGCCTTATATAACTCAGTTCTCTTCATCTCTGTTATCACATCTATTTCTCTTGGCCCAGTCAATATTGGCCTTTTGGCAGTCCGTTTATGTTTTAGGAATACTCTACATTTGCTCTACTTAAAATCATTTCATTTGTTCTTATCTCTCCTGAAACAAAACTTTCTCATTTACCAACATAGCTTATCACCTTATTGAATTTCTATCTCTACTCAAGTGAAATCTCTCAGAGAGGATTCTTATCAGCCAGTTGGTCTGGAATAGTACTACCATTTGTTCACTTGCTATGACTTTACCATGTTTTATATTGTAATAGAAATAGTAAAATAATAGTCACTCAATAAATGTTAGTTGAATTTAATTATTTAAATTAAGTGATTGTGAGAAAAAAACTCACATATTTAGAAATTTTTATATGTGGGCTTCAAATTGGGAAAACAGTGTCATTTCTATACCTTAATTTAAATAAATTTGTAGGGATTATTTTGAAATATTACAAATTCTCAATTCTATAATTTGAAATATTTTAGGATTAAAGTAAGACTGGACAATTTAATTCTCTTATAAAAAAAAAAAAAACATGAATGTATCCGTGGGATGCTAGGCAACACAGCCCATCTGTCACTTTGTCAGTAGTCAGCATACCAGGAGTCATACGACTGAACTAGACTCTTGAGCTCTATTTCAAGTTTTGATTATGATTCACAGAGTAACCTTGGGAAAGTCATTTAACCTTCTGTGACTAAGTTACTTTACTATAAAAAGGAAAAAGCAACACTTAACTCTCATGGGTATTATGTATAACAATTCATATTGGAAGTTATTTTGAAAATCTTTCTACACACACAGCACAATTTACTATTTAAACCATTATATCAAAGTCAGCATACAACCAAAGAATGTGGCCTTGATTCTACTTTCTAAAGGCATTAAGTCAAACTTTTTGCAAACAAGAATAAAATAATCTATGATAAATCTAATAGACTGAACATGTAAACAGCAATGTTTTTATCTTGATTTTTAAGTATTTTTGTTGTATAATTCACAATTGGAAACATCCTTATAATCATTTAGCAAATAGACTTTAAAACTAGTTTTTTCTGTTGTGTCCTAGAAACAAAATACTATTAATTCATTCTACATTTATGGAAGAATTGTAACCTTCAGATAGATTGCTAGAAGTAGAAGCCACATATATGAGTATTTTACATCCTATGAGCAGTAAAGTAGGGGAAAGAGTTAATGAACAATTATTAAAATATGAACACTGCTAAAAAACACACATATCCCACACAAATACAAACATACCTTTTGGGCTTATAAAGACGTATGGACATATCATATGTTTGAGTGTTTGAAACCTTGCTGAATTTATTCTTGAAAATAGACATTTATATTTAAATAATTGTTCTTAGAACAAAGTAAAGACATCCCAAAACACCTCTTCATATTGGACAGAATTAAATGTTTCCCATTAGTTCTTTTGAAAGCAAGAATGCTGCTTCCTTCACTCTTTAGGAAAAGAGGCTCTGCTTAGTTTCTAGATTAGCAGTCCCCAAATGCTTTGGCCTCAGGGAACAGTTTCATGGAACACAATTTTTTCACAGACTGGGGGATGATTTCCAGAGTATTCAAGTACATTATATTCACCTGGCTTATTCTCAAATGGATCATGAATCATTCTTTTTGTGATTGGGAAGTAAAGCTCAAATTTTTTTTGAAAGTTGAAGATAGGTGATTACACACCAATTGGGAGAAAAGAGGCCCTGGCTCTGTTTCTTTCAAAATGTCTGTTAATATTTGAAATATGTCAAAAATCCCAGTGTTCACACGTTGCCCCCATAAGTCCAGTTTGGCTCTGAATGAAGACATTTTATCTGCCAAGTTGAACACAGTTGCCATTCTTCTCTGAAATGGCAGATTGAGTTTGCTCAGCAGGTTGAATATGTCACACTAGTAAGCAAGTTTTGCAATTCATTCTGTGTCACTGAAATGTGCTACTGGTGGTGACTATTTTTGTAGAAGAAATCTCTGGAACAGCTCTCATAACTCAAAAACTCTGGCCAGTGATCTACCTTTAGAAAACCATCTCACTTCTATGTATACAAGAAGACACATGTGCTCTGCACCTGTCTCCTAAAAGAGCTACATGAACAGAATAACTTAAGTAATGAACTTCAATGTGGCTGATAATTTTAATCACATCTTGCAAAACACTGTTTAGTTCAGGTGATACAATTCAGTTAGCTAGCATTTCTGTATGGATAGTGCATAGACTCACCTTAAGAAGCCACTCTTTGACCTGAATAGTGAAACCAGAAAGCCATCTATTCATGGAAGCCTCTCTGTCCATGCATATACCTACACAAAATGACCAATTCAGCTTTCTTGAGATGTAATCATTCAAAGATTTGAAGAGTGGTGGAAGGTGGGCAGACTTATATCTTTACAGGCCCTCCAATTCAGGGTAAAGCACAAAGGTTGGCCAGACCACTGGAGAAAAAAGAAGTCTGAAGGGAGCCCCAACTGGGTAACATCATCAACAACATCCCTGCATGAATAATCAGCAGGCAGGCAGGCTGAGACCTATGGCCTTCTGATCGGCAGTTAGAATAGGAAAGGCAGTTTGTTTGCTCTGCCAAAAAGAAACTTGTTTTCCCCTCACACTTTCTGAATGTGTTACTGGGCTGTTGTGGACAAGTTATTACCCTATGTTCTTGATTACCCAGTTGTTGCTCTTTACATAACCTTCCAAAGGGCTTGGAATTCTTTTTGTTCTATTTTTGAATTTTGACACCTTTGCATTTTTTCACAAATGCTTTGTCTTAGAGACCAATAAGAGGTTTCTGAGGAATCAGAGTGCTGCTTCATTGCCTCAATCTGCTACTCGGTGTGTGAGACATTGTATGCCTCTCCAGGCTTCTCAGAATTTATGCATTAAGTTAGTGTGAAGTCTCCTTCCTTCAGTGCTATAGGTCCCCAGCCTGGGTTAGGGTCCCCTGGAACCCTAACAAATAGTTCTGTATCAGTAGCATTAGTTGGCAACAAAAGTTGCGCATAACATATCCTCATGAAAAATAAATGCCACAAAAACAAATATTGCTGTGTTGTTACCAGCAATGGTAGACTTGTCAATCTGAATTGTATACTAAGATGCATCATTAATTCTCTCTATAGTTGTGCAGAAATATCCTCTGCTATTTTGTCAATTAATCTAGTTAATGTTCTAGTCAAAAGAGGAACATGTAGAATCTTCTAAACTGCAGCCTCTCCTCCAAGTTCACACCAAAAGTCTCTAGCATTAGGCAGGACCAATTTTTCAGCAATAATGAATGGCTTCTTAGCTTTAGTATATGGTTAGCCACTAGAAATAATGCTTTCAGTGCAAACAAATTTGAGAAAGTGGTGCCCTTCAACAATTGTTTCTGTTCTTCATGTTCACTTTTGTTTTTCTTTTGAAAAACTCCAAAGGCTTGTCTTTTAATGCAGGATTCTTAAAAGAGCAGTGAGCAAGTGAGAAAATCTTCATATGTCAAAGCAATTGTGAAGGATTCATGGCTTTATTGGATAGCTTCATTGCCACATGTTATGCAGAGTGGGCTTGGAGAATGTGAATCACTTGTTGCAATGAACATATAAGTAGGACTCTGTGTATTTTCTTTTAAATGCAGCTTTCATTTGTTGGCAGACTTAGTATATTTTTCTGTCTTATTTGAATCTTTCTCCCTTTTCAAAGAAGTTCTCCAGTGATGTTTGTTTTTTACTCAGTTTTGCTAGGATTAGCTTGTGGGCTTACCAAAATTGTGACTGAAATAAGTGTGCAGTGCAGGAAATAGAAGCAGATGAAAATGGTAAATAAAATAATGGTTAGGCCATGCCCAGGCTGAAATAAGAGGTAGATTATAACTTGAAGCCTGCCACCAGATGCAACTGTATAATTCATGTATATCAACTCACTTTCCAGTGTAAAGCCTGCCACCACATTCAGCTTAATTGTCACTTGCCACTCTCTGTTAGAGTTTTGATACAAGTCTGAAAGCAATTGATTATGGTCTCTAGGCAGTCAAACCTCTGGGCTAAGAATAATCTCTATTTGCAGCTGCTGCTCAATGCTAGCATCACCGCCTTAGTTCCACCTTAGGTCATCAGATGTTAGATTCTCATAAGGAGTGCAACCTATGTCCCTCACATACAGTTTACAATAGGGTTCAGACTCCTCTGAAAATCTAATCCAGCTGCTGATTTGACAGTAGGTGGAGCTCAGGCAGTGATGTGAGAGATGAGGAGAGGCTGAAAATACAGATGAAGCTTTGCTCACTCACCCAGAGCTCACCTTGTGCTGTGTGGCCCAGTTTCTAACAGCCCGTGAATCTATATCAGTCTGAGGCCTGGGGCTTGGGGACTGACCTTCCAGATTAACAGAGACATTTTCCTATATTTGCTTTATCAAAAATTTTAATCACACTTAGACACTATGACTAAAACGTCCCTCAGCTTCGTAAAGGTCACTTTTGCTCAACCAAGTTTTCAACTGACTTCCTTAAAGAGAAGTTTTCTAGTTAAGTTGTTACTTTGTAATTTATTTCTCTATTCTCTTTCTCTAAATGCAAAGAGGATATAATAATCTCCTTGGGAGGAGGAGGCAGAATATCCTTTGGGTAGCAGGAAAAGTTGGCAATAGAAAGAACATTCAAAGTGGTAAAAGGCCCACAGAATAGAACTTTCTAGGCAGAGAAGATAGTCAGTGAAAAGATGGGCAAAGGACTGAAAACATTTCTAGTGTTTGTCACTGGGGACTTAACATGTGACAGAAAATGTCAGAGAGTAAGAGGGGAAATACTGTCAGGACTACAGTGGTGGTAAGCTTTGTGATGGTGTTTTACATTAATTACTGCATTTAATTTTCACAACTCCTCCAAAAAGTGAGGATAATCTTGCCCATTTTACAGATGAATAAAATGTCTTTCAAGAAAAGATGTATCACAGGCAAAGATACCACAGGTATCTAGACTTGAACCCATGGTCATGTAATATAATAGCCCATGTTTGTTTCCCTTACCCTACCAAGCAATGAAACCAAAACTCTGGATTCTCTTCATATTTTCCCATCTAAAGCCTTAAGGAAATTATTTATTCAGGGATCATTGCCAGTAGATCTTCCCTTCGTAGTAACAAATGCAGGGAACATGGACTGCTTTTAATACACTTATTCAGTAAATACTTATCCTATACTAAAGATTATCAAGAGTGTGCTCTAAAATGTTTTTCTTTCATGGAACCTGCAACCAAACTGACCAAATATAAATTCAATAGTATTGATGTGGACAGGCCTCTGAGAAATATGAAAGGTGTATGATATGAAAGGTGTATACGAAATTGAATCTTTTATAAAACATGTCGATGAACATGTTTCGTAGGACATGTTATGAACTACTTATTGTGTAGTAGCACAGAAAGAAATATTAGAAAAAATATAAAATTTATTTTGACCAGCTTGATTCTCAGAGAAAAAAAGATAAGATTATAAATGTTTGATTCACTGGAAAAAATAAAGATTATTTAAATCTCAATATAGAAGTGAGTTCATTGGGCATTCATATCATATTATCACTTGCATTAGCTTAGAATGAAATCAATGTGTATATATGTATATATGTGTGTGCATGTGAGCTTATCGCATCAGTCAAAAGTTTTTGCCCCATATAGTAGAATTTTATAAAAACTGTGTTCTTTAGACATTACTTCACCTGTTCACCATTTCTCAATAATTATATAGGGAATTTATTCCTTGAGTATAAAACTCTGATATTATTGAAAGAAAAAGTTCTTTGACCCTGTAGCCAGTGTTCCAATTGTCACATTTTAGTGATTTCAATTGGCAGAACAAATTCTGAATACACTACTTTAAGATCATACATATATTTTAAAAAATCAGATTTAAACATAATTAAATTCATAAATTCAAAATGTAAATTTCCTTCTTCTGAGGGTGTTTGTAACTATATTCTATTTATTATTTTTCTGACTACTTCTAAACTAATTGGATCTATGTCAAAGATGTTACGAAAAAACACCTCATGTAAGGAAGGAGTCCAGTCATGGTACTCTGGTCAGTTCTAAAATCTTGGTCATAGTCCTTGGTATTTTTGGACCTTGTTTTATTTTTATTATAATAGAATTGTCTTGCTGAAAGTAATTGATGGATCTATTTAAAACCAAGACAACAAGTTTTCATTACATTTTTTGCAGGGAGGGATTTTAGCTCTTTATCACTGGCATAGATCACTCCACACTTTGTGGTGCTGTCTCAAGGAAAATCTTTATATAGGAAACATAATACTGATGCAAAAATTACATTTTTTAAAATTTATCAGTATAAATTCTTATACTGATAAGGTATAAATTTATCAGTATCTGCTCCCTTGATTTTCTATAAGGTTGACTGGCATGGCAAGAAATGGAACTTTGAAAACCCTGAATAAAATGCTATATAGTTAACCATATGTTAAAAACGTTGATGTCACTTAGAGCATACAACTGTCTAAATTCTGTGTATATTTCAGAACATGATTTAAGATTTATTTAAATGTTTAAAATATCCTTACATTTATCTTTAACCATATTTGAATAATAAAGGACTGATTGGATTGATTCATATTCTTTCTATGCAGGGACATTATTTAGTAGTATAATTATAGTAGATATAACATCAACTTTATCTGGCCAGGCAGCCAGTTAGAACAATTTTGAAATCTATGGATGATACTTGAGAAGGGACAAAAATAAGGCAAAATAAAGCTAGGTGTAATATTAGGCTAGAAAGATCATTTTATTTACCTTTGCTTTGTTTTGCTTGAAGTTAGTCTAAATTATAGGCATACTTTCTTTTAAAGAGAAATTCATTTGTGATAGCATGTCCATGCTTCATTGAATGTAATAACTTTATTACACATTATAAAAATTTAAACAGGAATTTATAATTTAGAAAATACTTTATTTTTCATTATTTATTTTAATTTAATCAATTAATTTATTTTTGGGACAGAGTGTCACCCTGTCACCCTGGGTAGGGGGGAAAGTGCTATGGTGTCATAACTCACAACAACCTCAAACTCATGGGCTCAAGCAATCTTCTTGCCTTAGCTTCCTGAATAGCTGGAACTATAAGTGACTGCCACAATGCCACAAGGGCTAATTTTTCTATTTTTAGCAGAGACAGGGTTTCACTCTTGCTCAGGCTGATCTCAAACTCCTGAGCTCAGGCAATCCAGCCTCGGCCTCCCAGAGTCCTAGGATTACTTCTGTGAGCCACCACAACCGGTCACTATTTAATTTAATATATTTTTTTCTTTTAGTACTATTGAAACTCATTTAATAGATAAGGAAAATTGAGGCCAAGAGAATTTAGATAAACAAATATCACAGAACTAAGTGACAAAACCAGTTTTCTTATCTAAGCCAAACCTAATTCTCCTATTTTTTGCTGTCTTTAAAGCTAAGTTGAAGACATATAATTAATTCTTGCTTAAACTACATTTTTATATTTTATGATTCTCTACCTGCACGTTAATATATTTAGGCAACAATTTCTCAGATTTCAGAGTTCATCTAGCATGTACTACTTGACCTGGATCTGAATTACTAATAAAAATGTTAATATGCCTCTACATCAGCACACACATGAATAGCAGTTATTTCACTTGTGATTCCATCACCTGCTGAGGGTTGTTATTATTATTACTATAAACACAAGCATTTGAAATTTATTACATACCTATATGTGCTATGGTCTGAATATGAATAGCTGTTTATTTCCACCAACCTTATGATTTATGATGGGTTTATATATATAGTACATTATCATATTATAACTTCATAATAAACTTAGAAGTACAAAAAAGTGTACTTTTGTCCCCAGTTCATACATGAGGAAAATGAGGCCAAATAAATTATGTGAAATTCTGTGAACATGAACTTAGACATTCAAATTTAGTATTGTTCCAGTTTGCTCGGGCTTACCTCCAAACAAAACAAAATATATTTTACTTCAAGTATTCTGATGGGACATTAGTACTGAAAGCAACCTAGATTATTCTCAGATGCAGCTAAAACAGAAAAATATTAATCTGGGTGATAAAATGAAGAATAAATCAAACTAATGGATAATTCATATACAAATCTAAATTTTTTAATGTGAATATATAATTAAAGCAATCAACTTACTGTCATAACTTTTTTCTGTAAAGTAATGCTGTTATCAATTACTTAAATTAAGCAGATGAAACTATAACAAAGAAATGACTTCTAATTTTTTCATTTTTACATTAGTATTAGAATTCATCCACATTTAAAAAATTCATTTAATACTCCACATGTCATCAAAAACCTTTTGATTGAAACTGGCTTGTGTTACATAAAATATTCATACATGCTTCTGGTAGCTTCTTCCTTCTTAAGAAACCTTTCCATAAAATTTTTCTTCAGAAGCCAGATTCTACCTTGTATTAAACTTTTATCTAGAGAATTAAAGTTTTGTAAGGTTGAAGATTATGAAATATTAAAATGAAGTTTGAAGTTCTAATGTGTTCCGTTAAAGAAAGTGAACGTTAAAGAAGTTTACACTTCAGAAACTGTCTGAACTTTACACTTCAGAAACTCCCTAAAGGATAAGAGTGGGTAGTTGATTTCTCTTTTATGTGTCATAACTCATATACTAAAAATCAGTTCAAATAAATATTAATCTGTCCATTTATCACACTGATTTGAATTACTAATTTACTTTTTATATTTGAACTTAACAGTGGTGATATAAACTTCTACTTCACCTCTACTTCAAACTTCAACATTCTAAGAATATTTTTCATTATGATCAAAGATAAATACTAACCTGGGAATTGTTTACTATCAAAACATAAATGTAACATGCATTTTATGAGAACAATATCACAATATTTTTCATCATGTAAGTGCTAACATCTGAGTGTCATTTTACCATTTAGAAAATGTTTTTACATGCATAGCTAATTATTTTTCCTAGACAATTAAATCTCATAATTTCTATAGCTAATTGAAGCACATAAGTAACTCTTTCTCTAACTTCATATTAAGAAAGTAAAGAGAAATTAGTATTGGTAACTATAAGTAAGTCAACTGGTCTTCAATGCCAGGTTTGGTTGGAATATAAAATATGTTGCAGGGAAAGACATCAGAAGTATCTGTGCCAGGTTTCTACAAAACTAAATGAGAAGAGTTGGAAATTAAAATATTCTACAAAATAATAGTAAGATATGCAAAAATTTGAGGTCTCATAATTGAATTTTAATATTGCATAACTATAGCCTGTATAGCTTGCATGGTATTTGATTTAATCATAATTAGTAACATTGTGCCTTTCCTAAAACTGAAACGTCACGAGATGACCATGTTATCACAATTCTTTTTCTGCCCATATTTAGCAAATGAAAATGAATGGCAGATGGTTACATCTATTATTGATAGTTGCCTTCAGCTCATCAGGTTTTACTTGTAATGAGAGAAAATCTTAGGATTATTCTAGAGTCCCTTCTACATAGTATTCTTATACATTTTTCTTTACTTTGGGAAAACCAATTCAGCATGTACTTGACATTTACCGTAAAGAAGTACCTGGATGTTTCCCAGTAAAAGACAAGCACTTTATGCCGACTTCATGAATTATATTTAATTCAGTAGAAAGAAGAAATTACCAATGCTGATGTTGTTTAAAGGAGATAGTGAATTGAAATGCCTAACTTTAGGGTAATGGGGCACAATATAAGGCTGCTACAGGACAATTAGACTAGATAAGTGGATGACTTCGTTATTCTAGAGATCTTTTCCCACCTTGGACTATGTGACCTTCTGACAAATTCTACCAACGTTTTCACTAACTTTTCAGATATGGTGATATCTGAAATACTAAGGGAAATACTTGATACCTATGATTTTTGTGTGTGTGTACTCAAAAAAAAAAAAAAATCCAGAATTAAGAATTATAAAATAAAAGTCTTCATTTTTTCTATTCCTCAGATTTATAGAATTATTTTTATTTGTCACACAATCATAAGCTAAATTTTTATAGTTTTTTTATTTTTAAATATGGTGATATTTCTAATATTTCAGAAATCTAGATCTCTCTCTCTCTCTCGTTTTGTTTTGTTTTTTTAAGAAAGTCTCACCCTATTGCCCAAGGTAGGGTGCTGTCACATCATCATAGCTCATAGCAACCTCAAAGTTGGACTTAAGTGATCCCGTTGCTCAGGTTTAGAGCGGTTAGTTTTTTCTATTTTTAGTAGAGACAGGGTCTCACTCTTGCTCAGGCTGCTCTTGAACTCCTGAGCTCAGGTGATCCACCAGCCTTGGCCTCTTGGAGTGTTAGGATTACAGGTGTGAGCCATCACGCTAAGCCCAATTGTTCATTTATTTTGATCTTTACTTTCTCAGCTGCCCAATAAGGCAGTGAAGTTAATTCATTTCGAATTGGAATCCAAATTCCTATAAAGTAGCAAAAATTCTGTGGTATACAAACTATGTCTAGTCATTCAGCAATGGAATTCAAGGTTAACGAAGCTACAGTGAAATATGAGCTTTGTCTCTTCATGGTATAGAGAATCTAATATCAGGATTTGAATGATACAAATTATCCCCCAATCATGAGACATCAAGAAAACTTTGCTACTTATGTGTTATACAAACTGCTGAGAAATGTAAAGTATGAATCTGAAGAATGTTAGTTATTTTTTTTAATTTCTGTTTAATTTTGTGTAGGTCATTTCTTACATGTCTCCAATATTTGTGAGTAATTGTTTCAGGTAGGTATATTTGAAAGGAAGAGATGTTTCTGTGATGGTAGCTAAATTGTAAGGAAAAGAAAAACTCATTATCTTTAACTTCCAAACTTAGAAGTCACTGTCAAAATGAGGCTTTTTCAAATTTGCTTAAAATTTAATTTTAATAAAATCACATAATCAATAACAGTTAATTTTCAATCTATTTTGAATAACTAATTTTGTGTCCCAATATTCAGTAATATAAACTATTAAAAAGTTTATTACCACATCTGTGTAACTATTACCACATCTT
This sequence comes from Nycticebus coucang, assembly GCF_027406575.1. Taxonomy (NCBI): domain Eukaryota; kingdom Metazoa; phylum Chordata; class Mammalia; order Primates; family Lorisidae; genus Nycticebus; species Nycticebus coucang. The sequence continues at coordinate 40,836,683 of NC_069794.1, read as the reverse complement.
TTAACTCCAAATGATTCTAAGAAAGAAAGAGGATCAGGGCAATCATAGTGCCTCCTCCCTGCCAGCGGGAACCTCTGTCGCTGCCACTTTGAAACCACTCTACCTCTGGAGCCAGTAGCTACAGGGAAAGAACCAGTGAGGAGGACACGTCCAGAGGGCAATGCCGCTGCAGAAGGAGGGAGTAGCAGCGGAGCTGTCCGTGGCAAGAAAAGAAGCAATCCTTTTAGGTATCAACCTATGCAAATTGATGAACCAGTTGCTTCCTCAGAAGTCATATACATTTCCCCAGCCAGATAGGCATTTAGCATTGTAAGAGCCTCCCATCCAGAAGGAAAGTTAAAGTACAGAAAACTAGCAAGTAACCTGGTCAATTGGAGCTGTGCCAAGAGAGAAGGTTGAAGAATGCACATCAATCCTGCTGACGCAAGCTGTGACCCCAAGGATACAAACAAAAGGTACAAAATCCATCACCAAGTGGATGGGAGTCCCTTCCCCAATTAGAATGGCTTGGACTACCCCATAAACAAACGAGCAGAGTTCAAAAGTCCTCCCATTATATCCCACAGGAGAAACCCTCTAAAAACTGGACCTACTTCCCCTACTAGGGTGCCATGGCACTCTTTTGCCAGGCATAAAACTGTATATATTCCCTACCTGCAATTCTGAGCTCCCAGAACTCCCCTCCACTCTCACTCTGAGGTCCCCCAGGAGTCCAGATTCTTGGGTATTTTCTCGAGAGGTGTGGACAGGGCATGGACTGCTGATGGCCAGTGCTGATTCTGTGGCACGGGAGTGAAGAGGGGATGGTTGGCTGAGGGGGAACCCACATAGGAGCAGTGACACCCCAAGGCACAGAGCAGCAGCCATTTTTGGCAACAATAGGGCTCACCACTGGATATTCCAGAGTCACACTCCTGTCTCTCTGGGCAACCAGAGGAGGTCAGGCATCTTCTCCAGTGGCAGCCACTGCTGGAATAGATCTGGGACCAAAACATAGGCCCTGTGAGTAAAGGGTTTGCTGAGGTGGTACCAGCCTGGGTTGAAGTGCAGGGACTAGAAAATGCCTGTGTACAGCCAGCAGATTCCCAGAGTGGGGCTGACCCAGAGGACGGCTTTACAGAGCCTGAGATGCACCCAGCCCTCAGGGGATCATTAGCCCAGACAAAGAAGGGCAGGCAGACGCTGGAATAAAAACTGCAGCTCAGACCGGGCAGTGGTACAGACAGGGCCAGAGGCACAGGCTCTGTGAACTCAAAACTGACAGCTAACTGTGCTGAGAATGCAAACTACAGCTGAGATCGGGCAGCAGCACAGACAGGGTCTGAGGCGCAGGTTCTGCAAACTCAAAACAGCTTCTTTCCTGTAGGGGAATTTAGCCAGGACAGAAGCAAATTCTGCAAAGTTGTTCAGTTCTGTCAGTAACATCAATCAGGGGTGGGGATGGAACTGAGTGAACAGCCCCAGCCTCAATTAAGCACCAGAGGTTGTCAGAACTCACCTCCCCCTGCCAAATAGTGGCAGAGAGCAGCGGCCTGGCTAAGGAAACATGGATCTCCCTGTGATTCAGGCAGGTGCAAACCCCTGGAGTGTCTGCTCATTGGAGGCAACTTTATCACAGCCCTGCGGGGTTATCAGTGACTGGGTGTGACAGAGGTGCAAGGTGGGGAAAGCAACATCAACCTTTGCAGACTAATCTATTTGCTGGGTGGGTCCTCCTGACCTCACAGAGCACCAGAGCAAGTCATATATGAGTTGTCAGCAGACTCCTGCAATCTAATTGCCAGAGACCTTTTAAACTCTCCCACCTGAGACAGGTGCTGACTGAGACAATTGATTTGGACCTCTTGAACTGGGCCAATCACCCGAGGACTGTCCAAGTGGTACCCTGGGTGTGTGGTTGTAGGGAGATTGGATTTCCTTTTTCCAATTGTTGCCTGTTTGGGGGGGGGGGGGCTGGATGGCTTAATTGCTGGTATGTCTCCATAGCTGAGACTTCAACCCAGAGTAAATGATTCACTGCAGTCAGAGACCAGCTGAAAACAAGACAGAGCCACTTAGCCCCACCACATCAAGCAGGTCCCCAGTTTCTCAGGCTGTAGCACTTTACAGGTCCTTGGCAAAGCTCCAGGGGAAAAGGTACATACACCAGTCCCAGCTTTGGGGCAAAGGACTCATTAATAACTACGCCTGCAGCCCCAAACCCAACTTTTCTTTATCCACTCATCTAGACAAATGATGTAAAATAATCATGGGGCAGAATCAGTGGAAAAACTCTGGTAACATGAATAACCAGAGTAGATCAACACCCCCTGGTGTTTCCTCTCCAAGGAAAGATATGGCAGACGTAACTGAAGATCCCATTCATAAGCAGATGGCAGTGATGTCAGAAATCAAATTCAGAATTTGGATTACAAACAAGATTAAAAGAATAGAGGAAAAGTTGGAATTAGAAATTTGAGGAGCAGGGCGGCGCCTGTGGCTCAGTCCATAGGGCGCCAGCCCCATATACCGAGGGTGGCGGGTTCATAACCCGGCCCCGGCCAAACTGCAACCAAAAAAAAAAATAGCCGGGCGTTGTGGCGGGCGCCTGTAGTCCCAACTACTTGGGAGGCTGAGGCAAGAGAATCACTTAAGCCCAGGAGTTGGAGGTTGCTGTGAGCTGTGTGAGGCCACGGCACTCTACCGAGGGCCATAAAGTGAGACTCTGTCTCTACAAAAAAAAAAAAAAAAAAGAAATTTGAGGAGCAATTCAAAAGTTGTCTCAAGAATTCAATGAATTTAAAGACAAAATCACCAAGGAAGCAATTCAAAAGTTGTCTCAAGAATTCAATGAATTTAAAGACAAAATCACCAAAGATTTTGACACATTGAAGCAAGAACTTGCAGGCCTCAAAGATCTAAAAAAGTACAGTAGAATCCCTCAAAAAACAGAGTGGAGCAAGCAGAAGAAAGGATTTCTGACATTGAAGACAAAGCTTTTGAAAACTCCCAAACTTTCAAAGAGGAAGAGAAATGAAGAGCAAAAACAAATCATTCTTTCAGAGAGCTCTGGGATAATTCAAAGAAGGCTAATATCTGCCTCACTGGAATCCCTGAAAGCAATGAAGTGGCTTCACAAAGCACAGAAGCTCTTCTCCATGAAATTATGAAAGACAATTTTCCAGACATGCCAAGAGATTCTGAAATTCAGATAGCAGTTTCAGAATCCCAGCATGACTCAACTCGAATAAGACATCCCCCAGGCACATCATAATTAACTTCACTAAAGTTAATATGAAGGAGGAAATTCTGACAGAAGCAAGACATAAGAAAACCATAACCTACAAAGGGAAGAATATTAGAATGACTGCAAATCACTCTGCTGAAACCTTTCAAGCTGGAATAGGGTGGTCATTGACTTTTAATATCCTAAAACAACATAACTTTCAACCCCAGATCCTGTCTCCAGCTAAACTGAGTTTCATTTATGATGGAGAAATTAAATACTTTAATGACATTCACATGTTGAAGAAATTTGCCATAACTAAACAAGCTTTTCAGGATATTCTCAGACCTATCCTCCATAATGACCAGACCAATCCTCTACCACAATAGTAAACTCACTCAGAAACTTGTAATCAAATTCCAACTTCCACAGTGGCAAAAAAATTAAAAATGTCCACTGGACTTTCAAAAAACTTGATACCCAAAATTTTACCAGGCTTATCAATATTCTCCATTAATGTGAATGGCTTAAATTGTCCTCTAAAAAGGCACAGGTCAGCTGACTGGATACAAAAACTCAGGCCAGATATCTGCTGCATACAAGAATCTCATCTTACCTTAAAAGATAAATATAGACTCAGGGTGAAAGGATTATTGTCCATATTTCAGGCAAATGGAAATCAGAAAAAAACAAGTGTTACAATTTTATTCACACTTACAATAGGCTTTAAACCAACAAAAGTAAGGAAGGATAAGAATGATCACTTCATATTTGTTAAGGGTAATACTCAATATGATGAGATTTCAATTATTAATATTTATGCACCAAAGAAATATGTGCCTCAATTTATAAGAGAAACTCTAACAGACATGAGCAATAGTTGGAGATTTTAACACTCCTTTGACAGTGTTGGATAGATCCTCCAATAAGAAGCTGAGCAAAGAAATTTTAGATTTAAACTTAACCATCCAACATTTGGATTTAACAGATTATAGAACATTTCATCCCAACAAAACTGAATACACATAACTCTCGTCACCCCACGGAACATACTCCAAAATCGATCACATCTTAGGTCACAAGTCTAACCTCAGTAAATTTAAAGGAATAGAAATTATTCCTTGCATCTTCTCAGACCACCATAGAATAAAAGTTGAACTCAGTAACAACAGGAATCTGCATACTTGTACAAAAACATGAAAGTTAAATAACCTTATGCTGAATGATAGCTGGGTCATAGATGAGACTAAGAAGAAAAATACCAAATTTTGGAACAAAACGACAATGAAGACACAAATTATAAGAACCTCTGGGATACTGCAAAGCCAGTCCTAAGAGGGAAGCTTATAGCACTGCATCCTTCCTCATTAGAACGAAGAGAGAAGTTAACAACTTAATGGGACATCTCAAGCAACTGGGAAAGGAAGAACATTCCAACCCCAAACCCAGTAGAAGAAAAGAAATAACCAAAGTTAGAGCAGAAGTAAATGAAATTGAAAACAAAAGGATTATATAACAGATCCATAAATCTTTGTTTTTTTTGAAAAGTTCATTAAAAGAGATAAAACTTTGGCCAACCTAACCAGGAAAAAAAGAGTAAAATCTCTAATTTCATCAATCAGAAATGACAAAGACGAAATAACAACAGACTCTTCAGAAATTCAAAAAATCCTTAATGAATATTGCAAGAAACTTTATTCTCAGAAATATGGAAATCTGAGGGAAATTGACCAATACTTGGAAGCACGTCACCTTCCAAGACTTAGCCAAAATCAAGTGGAAATGTTGAACAAGCCTATATCAACTTCTGAAATAGCATTAACCATACAAAATCTCCTAAAAAGAAAAGCCCGGGACCAGATGGCTTCACGTCAGAATTCTACCTAACCTTTAAAGAGGATTTATTACCTATATTACTCAACCTTTTCTAAATATAGAAAAAGAAGGAATACTACAGAACATGTTCTATGAAACAAACATCACCCTGATCCCAAAACCAGGAAAAGACCCAACAAGAAAAGAAAATTATAGACAAATATCACTAATGAATATAGATGCAAAAATATTCAACAAGATCCTAATAAACTGAATCCAGCAACACATCAAAGAAATTATACATCATGACCAAGTCAGTTTTATCCCGTATCTCAAGGCTGGTTCAAAATCTGTAAATCTATAAGTATAATTCAGCACATAAACAAATTAAAAAACAAAGACCATATGATTCTCTCAATTGATGCAAAAAATCTCTGGATAATATCCAGCATCCCTTCATGATCAGAACACTTCAGAAAATGGGTATAGAAGGGACATTTCTTAAACTGATAGAGGCTATCTACAGCAAACCCACAGCCAATACCATATTGAATGGAGTTAAATTGAAATCATTTCCACTCAGATCAGGAACCAGGCAAGGTTGCCCTTTGTCTCCACTGCTCTTTAACATTAAAATGGAAGTTTTAGCCAACACAATTAGGGAAGAAAAGGCGATCAAAGGTATCCATATAGGGTTAGAAGAGATCAATCTTTCACTCTTTGCAGATGATATGATTGTATATCTGGAAAAACACCAGAGATTCTACTACAAAACTCTTAGAAGTGATCAAGGAATACAGCAGCGTCTCAGTTTACAAATAACATTCATAAATCAGTAGTCATTATTTTATACCAACAATAGTCAAGCTGAAAAACTGTTAAGGACTCTATTCCATTCACAGTAGTGCCAAAGAAGATGAAATATTTGGGAGTTTATCTAGCAAGCAACGTGAAAGATCTCTATAAAGAGAACTATGAAACTCTAAGAAAAGAAATAGCTGAAAATATTAACAAATGGAAAAACATACCATGCTCATGGCTGGGAAGAATCAACATTATTAAAATGTCCATACTACCCAAAGCAATATACAATTTTAATGCAATCCCTATTTAAGCTCCACTGTCATACTTTAAAGATGTTGAAAAAATACTTCATTTTATATGAAATCAGAAAAAACTCAAGTAGCCAAGACATTACTCAGAAATAAAAACAATGTAGAAGGAATCATGCTACCAGACCTCAGACTATACTATAAATCGATAGTGATCAAAATAGCATGGTACTGGCACAAAAACAGAGAGGTAGATGTATAGAACAGAATAGAGAACTAAGAGATGAACCCAGATACATACTGTTATTTGATCTTTGACGAGCCAATTAAATATATAATTAAATACTATAAATCGATAGTGATCAAAATAGCATGGTACTGGCACAAAAACAGAGAGGTAGATGTATAGAACAGAATAAAGAACTAAGAGATGAACCCAGATACATACCATTATTTGATCTTTGACAAGCCAATTAAAAATATTAAGTGAGGAAAAGACTCACTATTTAACAAATTGTGCTGGGTGACCTGTAGAAGACTGAAACTGGACCCACACCTTTCACCATTAAATAAGATAGACTCTCATTGGATTAAAGATTTAAACTTAAGTCATGAAACCATAAAAATACTAGAAGAAAGTGCAGGGAAAACTCTTGAAGAAATCAGTCTGGGAGAATATTTTATGAGAGAACCCCCCGGGCAATTGAAGCAGCTTCATAAATACACTACTGGAAAAAGCATCACCAGAGGAAGAAGAAAATGAACAAAAAACAAAGAAGAATGAACAAGCAAATTGAAATTAAAAATAAAAAAAATTAAAGAAATACACTGCTGGGATGTGATCAAACTAAAAAGCTTCTGCACAGCCAAGAACACTAAATAAAGCAAGCAGACAGCCCTCAGAATGGGAGAAGATATTTGCAGGTCATGTCTCCGACAAAGGTTTAATAACCAGAATCTACAGAGAACTCAAACGTATTAGCAAGAAAAGAACAAGAGATCCCATCTCAGGCTGGGCAAGGGACTTGAAGAGAAACTTGTCTGAAGAAGACAGGTGCACAGCCTACAGACATATGAAAAAATGCTCATCATCCTTAATTATCAGAGAAATGCAAATCAAAATTACTTTGAGATATCATCTAACTCCAGTAAGATTAGCCCATATCACAAAATCCCAAGACCAGAGATGCTGGCATGGATGTGGAGAAAAGGGAACACTTCTACACTGCTGGTGGGAATGCAAACTAATACATTCCTTTTGGAAAGATATTTGGAGAACACGTAGAGATCTAAAAATAGACCTGCCATTCAATCCTATAATTCCTCTACTAGGTATATACCCAGAAGACCAAAAATCACATTATAACAAAGATATTTGTACCAGAATGTTTATTGCAGCCCTATTCATAATTGCTAAGTCATGGAAAAAGCCCAAGTGTCCATCGATCCACAAATAAATTAATACATTGTGGTATATGTACACCATGGAATATTTTGCAGCCTTCAAAAAAAATGGAGCCTTTACCTCTTTCTTGTTTACATCATGGGGCTTGAACATATTCTTTTCAGTAAAGTATCTCAAAATTGAAAGAAAAGGTATCCAATGTACTCAGCCCTACTATGAAACTAATTTATGGCTTTCATATGAAAGCTATAACCCACTTATTACCTAAGAATATCGGGAGAGGGGAGAGGGAAGGGAGGGAAGGGGGAAGGATGAGTGGAGGGTGATTGGTGGGATTACACCTACAGTGCATCTTACAAGGGTACATGTGAAACTTACTAAATGTAGAATATAAATGTCTTAACACAATACCTAAGAAAATGTCATGAAGGCTATGTTAACCAGTCTGATGAAAATATGTCAAATGGTATATAAAACCAGCATATGGTGCCCCATGATTGCATTAATGTACAAAGCTATGATTTAATAATAAATAAAAAGAAAAAGAAAAAGAAAGAAAGAGAAAAACTATCAGGATAATATTAAATTCACCCTAATTTTTTTTCTTTTGAAAGCAAATGAAAATGTGCAGTACCTCATTTATCGGTAATAACACATTCTTACAAACTATCTCACAATTGATTGCAATTGCATAGCTACATTGGGACATGCTGCCTTGGAAGATAAATTTTGAAAATATCAAGTTTCTCCTTAGATTACATTTGTAGGTGGGCTTATAAAACTGGATGACTTATTATTCATTTAGGGTCTGACTGATTCTTAAACTCAGCAGACGTAATTCAAAACAACCCAAAATATATAAAAATATATATAATGTTGTTTTCATCAGGAAATACACACTGAAGTATTAAAATAAAAATCATAGGTTATAAAAGATTATTATCCTGAGAATTGATCATGAAGCTTTAGTTAGAGAATTAATGGATATGGAGGGAGACTGAAGATACCAACAGCTACATATGACAAGTAATTAGCCAGCATGAAAATACAAGAAACAAAGCAACAAATAAATTTTATTTTAGGGAGTCGGAACAAAACAAGGCTAGATTCCTTGTACGAAGAGATTAGAAAAATAGCATTTTGCCCTACGGGAGTATAAGGTATCTTAGAAATATAATATAAACTAAACTATATGCATTTTTTAAATGGGTTAAATTTCATGAGCATAAGTGAGAACAGGGAAATCAGTAAAGGTATTTGAATACTTACCTCACCATAGTAAGTCAGGGTTGATGTGAGATGATATTTTCAGAGGTAACTATCAAATATACAAAAATTCTGTAGTGTGTTTTGCGTTAACATTTACACAGGTGTTATAACTTGCCATTCTGATGCTACTGCTGAGCCTTGGCCTGTCCATCTATGATGATAATCTTCATAGTTGCATTGGTTGTAATGTTTCATATATCCAATTGCTTGATTAATATTCATTTAAGTATAAGCTTCTCAGAGTAAGTTATTATTACACACCATTGCACTTGTGGTGCCTAACATAGTGTCTGAAAAAGCAAATATATTTTGAAGAAATGAAGAAATATAATAAATAATTAACTGACCAATCTTTTGTAGTAATGCGCAACATACTTGCTGGCCATCCATGACTTAGGCCTATAGCAGGATTACAGAAACTCACCCCTAAGGTCTCCTTGACACTGCTACCCAGATGCTGAATTCAGTCCAGAGATTGACAAATTGTGACTAATGTGAACATGTGTGAAACCACCGCCTCATCTTACATTTTATTTCCATCATCCATGAGAGTTATTTTTAGCCCCTTTACTGGAAAGCCCCCTCCCCCCCCCAAAAACCTCTAGATCAGGCAGACTGGTCTAATTTATCTCACCATACCTTACATACGACCTCATATAGATAGAGTTATACAACATGTACTATTTTGTGTTTAGCTTCTTTTACTCAGTGTGTTTTTAGGACTCATCTTTTTAATTTGAGTATATAATTCCGCTGTGTAAATGTATCATTTCAATAAATTACCAATTCCTTTGTTAAATTGGTTCTAGAGTTTGACTATTTTCACTTAAGCTGCTAGTTTCTGATTCTTGTTTACAACTCTTGGAATTCTAAACACAAAATTTTCCGATCTGTATGTCATTGACGTCATAAGGAAACTCTCTCTGAAAATCTTTTGTATGTTGCTATGTACATAGGAAGTAGAAGAAATAGTTTATAATTTTCATTCTCAAAGATATTTGACCCCAAATGTGTCAAATTTATTGACCCTGTTACCTTACTGTGTTCTGAAACCTAATAAAAGTTGGTTTATTGTCTGATACTTTGTTAACTCATAATTAAACTTCGATTTTCCCTATACTAGTTCTCTAGAGAGAACCAGAGTCACTATATACTTTTTGGCCAGGGCTGGGTTTGAATCCGCCACCTCTGGCATATGGAGCCGGCGCCCTACTCCTTTGAGCCACAGACGCCATCCGAGTCACTATATACTTAACAGCAATATACTATCAGACAGAATGAAAGAGAAACTTGGAGAAAGTGAGGAGAAAATAAGTATCAGTTGTTACTTTCTTTGTTTCTATCTTTATGACATTTCTCTAAAATTGTTAACATATCTAACATTTTTGAAAACTTGCTATACATAAGACCATGACTCTGAGGCAGGCTTTTCTATGACCGAGATACCACTTTATGTTTCTTGCCATATAAGAAATTTATCTTATACCAGGGTTGATGTATTAAATAACTAAAACACAATTATAATGTTTTTTATTTTATTTATTTTTTTTAATTGTTTGAGATTCATTAAGGGTACAAAGAATTAGGTTACACTCACTGCAGTTGTCAGGTAAAGTCCCTCGTATAATTGTGTCCTGTCCCCAAGAGGTGTGCCATACATGGTGAACCCCCGTTCACCTCCCTTCCCTCCTACCCATCCATCATTTCCCTACCCCTGGCCCTTGTATTCAATCATCTACGGCCTTCATATTAGAATTACGTACATTGGTTTCTTGCTTCTCCATTCTTGTGATGCTTTACTAAGAAGAATGTATTCCACCTCAATCCAGGTTAATACAAATGATATAAAGTTTTCATCTTTTTAGTGGCTGAATAGTATTCCATGGTAAACACATACCACAGCTTGTTAATCCATTCGTAGGTTGGTGGGCATTTAGGTTGTTTCCACATTTTGGTGATTGCAAATTGAGCTGTGATAAACAGTCTAGTGCAAATGTCCTTATGGTAAAAAAGAATTTTTCTTCTGGGCAGATGCCTAGTAATGAGATTGCAGGATCAAATGGAATGTCTAATTAGAGTTCATTGAGAATTCTCTATACTTTCTTCCAGAAAGGTTGTATTAGTTTTCAGCCCCACCAGTGTAAAAATGTTCCCTTCTCTCCACATCCATGCCACCTTTGAGACTTTGTGTTGTGGGTTGTTTTCACTGGAGTTAGGTGGTATCAGGATGGTTCCATTTGCATTTCTCTGATGATCAGGGACGATGAGTATTTTTTCAAATGTTTGTGAGCCATTTGCCTATCTTTGACAGAGAAGGTTCTGATCATATCTCTTGCTCATAGGTAGATGGGATTGTTTACTCTTCTGCTGATTAATTGAGTTCTCTGTAGATTCTAGTTATCAGCCCTTTGTCAGACTGATACCCTGCAAATATCTTATCCCATTCTGAAGGTTGTCTTTTTAATTTACTTATTCTGTCCTTAGCTGTACAGAAGCTTTCTAGATTAATTAAGTCTCATTTGTTAATTTTTGTTATTGTTCTGATGGCCACTGAAGTCTTTGTCGTAAAATCTTTCCCCAGTCCAACATCATCAAGACTTTTCCCCACACTTTCTTCTAAGATTTTTATCATTTTGTATCTTTAATTTTAGTCTCTTATCCATCATGAGTCAATTTTTGTAAGGGGTGAAAGGTGTGGATCAAGTTTCAGTCTTTTACTTGTAGTTATCCAGTTCTCCCATCACCATTTGTGATTCTTTTCCCCACTGTATGCTTTTGTTTGGTTCATCAAAGATCAGATGGCAAGTAGAGACTGGTTTCATTTCTTGGTTTTCTATTGTGTTCCATATGTCTATGTCTCAATTTTTGTGCCAATACGAGGCTGTTTTGATTTTTGTGGACTTGTAATATATCCTTAAGTCTGGTAGGGTGATGCCTTTGACTTTGTTTTTATTACTAAGAATAGCCTTAGCTATACAGGATTTTTTTCTGGTTCCATATAAAATGAAGTATATATTTTTCCAGTTCTTAGTATTACATAGGGCATTGCATTTCATCTGTGGATTGCTTTGAGTAGAATAGACATTTTGACACTGTTGATTCTTCCCAGCCAAGAAGCACGGTATGTTTCTTACATTGGCTAATGTCTTTGCAATTTCTTTCCTCAGGGTTTCATAATTCTGTTTGAAAAGTCTTTCACCACTTTTGTTAGGTATATTCCTAAATATTTCATTTTTTTAAAGCTACTGGAAAGGGGACTGTGTCCTTGATTTGCTTTCATCTTAGCTGTTATTGATATATACAAAGGCTGCTGATTTTTGGACATTGATATTTTATACCCTGAGACATTACTATATTTCCTGATGACTTCCAGGAATTTTGTGTTTGAGTCTCTGGGGTTTTCTAAGTTAGACATCACATCATTAGTGAAGAGGGAGAATTTGACCTCCTCTGCCCCCATTTGGATTCCTTTTATATTCTTCTCTCAACAGATTGCTTTGGCTAGAACTTCCAGAACTATGTTGAATAATAGTGTTGATAGTGGACATCCTTCTCTGGTTCCAGTTCTAAGTGGAAAAGCTTTCAGTTTTATAACATTCAGTATGATGTTAGCTGTGGGTTTGTCATAGATGGCTTCAATCAGCTTAAGAAATGTGCCACCTGTGCCTATTTTCTTAAATGTTCTATTTAGAAAAGGATGCTGAAGTTTCGCAAATGCATTTTCTGCATCTCTTGAAAGGATCATATTATCTTTGTTTTTGCTTCATTTACGGATTTGCATATCTTAAACCAACCTGGCATCCCTGAGATGAAGCCTACTTGATTGCGATGTATAATTTTTTAATGAGTAGCTACAATCTATTAGCTAAGATTCTGTTGGGTATTTTTGCATTGATATCCATTAGTGAAATTGGTCTTGTCATTCTTTTTTTGTTTGATCCTTTCCCGGTTTTGGAATCAAGGTGATGTTTGCTTCATGTTCCTTCCTTCTCAATGTTTTGGAATAGTTTCTGTGGTATACATACAAGCTCATTTTTGAAGGTATGATAGAATTCTGATGTGACGCCATCTGGTCCTGGGCTTTATTTGGTTGGAAGCTTTTTTATTGTTTCTGCAATCTCAGTGCTCGATATTGGTCTGTTCAAGAGATCTATTTCTTCCTGTTAAGTCTAGGAAGATGGTGTGATTCCAATTATAATTTAATTACTTTTATGGAGAGTGCATTTAGAAGAATGAATCATTATTAAAGGACAGAATGATTCTGGCAAGCACCTAGCTCATGATCAAATCATGCTGACTTAATATTCTATCCCTGTTTGTTGACTCACAATGACACTTGAATTTTGACCTACCCATGTTTTGCTTTTAGGACTCTTTTGTGTTTATAGAAAAAAATATATATGATTGTAGCTATGACTACATATATTGATCAAGGCTACTTTAAATACCACATAAATTACTAAAATTTTATAATACTTTCCTTTAAGAGTTCCTATCCTAGGATGACTGAAGGCCAACCACCTTGCTTTTAGGAAATGACCACAGCATCACTGACAAACAGCTCCAGCTTCATAACCAAATCTCTCCATATTAAGGGGTGTTAATTATTTCTCCCTACACTTGAGCCATATTAGGGAGTGAACGAGAGAATAGGAAGAGGTGGGAAGTGTTTGATTATGAGTGAAAGGGTTAATTAATGCTGAGGGGTTTGTCTATTCCTAATACAATCAGTGAGAAGAAAGCAGCCATTCTTTTCTTTCATTTTATCTTTGATTAACACTGGGAAAGAAAAGCACCTTGCAGCAGCAATTAACATATAAAATAAAATTTTAAGGACAGAGGAAATTTTCAGGTGTATTAAATCTATGTGTTTGAGGGCAATCAACTGTGCAAAGAAGAATAAGGTAAACTCCTTAAAGCCAGAACATTTATAGATTTACTTTAATGGCAGAAACAATGCCTTTGTTCAATGACACCTGAGCATTAGTTGATGCAAGGGCTTAGCAGGTGGATTAGCAGATGGTAGTCAGAATTCCCAGGTTTACAACTAATATTCATTGCTTCTCCAAAACCAAGATAAAGCAAAAAAAATACATAAAAGAGAAGGCTAAGCATATATCTACTCCTATTATGTAGACTAGTGAGCTAAATTTTGCATTCTACAGTGATTATCTAGGGGAAATTAAAGCATTAACTAAAGACATTGATAAATATTTCTATCAATTTGCTCAGACAAAAAATGTTTTTTGAACTACAGACTATAGCATAATTATTCAAAATAAACAGTAATTAACTGAACTAAATCAAGCAACACAAGGGTTTGCAAATTTGCCCTGTGGTTTACCAGCTGTGTTTTTTACTGTCTGCACTGTGAATTTATACTCATGGTTTGAGTTCTCAAGAGGTGGTAGAAAATTGAAACATGTTTTAGAAGCGTATTAAGTAAGGGTAAAATTACTAATTTAGTTACTCTAAATCATCTGACAATAAGAGATTTACCTTTTATAACATTATGAAGCATGTTTATCAAGCCTTTATTGGGAAGTACTATATACGAGGAACTGCTTGAAATGTGGAGATATGAACTTAAATAAGGCATTTATAATTCAAATAGAATTTTAAAAGTAGAGAAAAAAATAATGGTTTAAATCTGGTTACTGACTTATTATATCAGAGAAATAAGCTTTCTAATCTTTCTTTTTCTTTGTGGCCCAGGTTAGAGTACAGTGGTCTACTCCTGGTTCACTGTAACTTTATATACTTGTAACTATTTTGTTAGTTGACATAGAGATTTTTTTATTTATCTCTGAAGGAACTATATTGCTTGTGGCTTTATGTAAATTCTGATAAAAATTAGTAATAACTTCATGTACATAATTTATGTACATAATTATGGTACTGTCAGTTTCCTCCTACAAATAAAAATAGCCAAAATGCAGTTCAAAATATTAGGAACTTAGCTTGAAAGTTAAAAAATCTCAGAGTTCCAACCTTGGGGGGTGGCACACTTTCTGAGTTTTATTTCTAGAAGCCCTACAAAGTTCCTACTGTGAAGATCTGAGAAAAAAACATCTTTCTTCTACCAGGAAAGGGGAATAAAAAGTAACTATATTGAAATGACCCTAGTGCTCCCTACTCTTAACAAATCCTGGTCTTATGCAAACTATTAAACTCTTTTACATGCATGTAAACTATTGAAAATTTGTCAAAACTTAACTGACCTGAGGGAAATGAAATATCCAGCATAGGCTCATTAAAAGACTGAGACTTCATTATTGGACCATGGAATGTTTCCACAAGCCCCATGCCCTACAATCACATCGATAATGCTTCTGTATAGTAAAAGGAGTTCATAGCTACAAAAAACAAAAGCAAAACAAACAGGAAAAACACTACAAAACTTAGTCACTATTTGAGGAGGCTCTAGGGACATCCAGGGACATTAGGAAAGACAGAAAGGTAGCAGAGGAAAGTTTAACTTCTGATACCACAGCAACAGCAAACACCAAAAATATCCTAACGTCCAGCCAGATAAATATAAAACCTCATTTCTTTTACCTAACACGTCATGTATGGCTTTTAACAACATCAACGAGAAGAGGCAAAACAGGTGAAAGCAAACAAAGAAACAAAATTACAGTCTGAAGGCAAGTATTAGAACCCGATTCAGACATGGCAGACAATTTGAAATTATTATACTGAGACTTTAAAAAGACTAAATGGGGAAAATGGACAATATGAAAAAACAGATGAGAAATGTAGGCAAAGAGATAATAATAGCTCTAAAAAGGAATCGAACTTACATGCTAGAAATAGAAAACAATGTAACATAAATGAATGCCTTTTATGGGCTCATCAATAGGCTAGATATAGCCAATGAAAGAATCAGTGAGCCTGAAGATGGGGTCACGGAATCTTCCAAACATAATTGAAAAGAGAAAAAAATTCAATTTTGAAAATAATATATAAGAAAAATGGAACAACTATAAAAGTTGTAGCCTGTGTCCATAGGAAATACTAGATGGCAAAAAAAGAGAGAAAGGAAGAAAATAGTTGGAGTTATAATGGACGAGAATTATCTAAAAATGATGGCAGATGGCAAACCACAGATCCTAGAATCTCAGAGAATACTTACCAAGATAAATAGCAAAATTCTACACTTATTCATATCATTTATGTTAAAACTGCATAAAATCAATGAGAAAGAGGAAACAGGAAAGAAGCCAAGAAGGAGGGGAAACAACATACCTACAGAGGAACAAAGGTAAGAGTTACTTTGGGCCTTTCTTGGGATACTGTGCAAGCAGGAAAAGAGTGGTGCAAAGTAATTAAAGTGGTAAAAAGAATAAAAAATAAAAATAAAACACCCACCTAGAATTCTATACCTAGAAAAATTATCCTTGAGACATGAAGGAAAAATAAAAAAAAATATTTTTGTTTCAAAGAAACAAAAATAGAGCAAATTTTTTGCCAGTAGATCTGCTTCATAAGAAATGTTAAAAGAAGTTATTCAGTGTGAGGAAAAATAATATAGATCATAAATTCAGATCAACATAAAGATAAAAACAGTAATGAATACAGAGTAATGAAGGTAAAGTAACTTGTTTTTTCTTAATTTAATAGATAACAATTTGTTCTAAATAATAATAACAGCAATGTATTTGTTGGTTATAGCTCACAGATAAGTGACGTAAATGATAGCCATGTTATAAGGGATGGGAGGGAAAACTGAGTCTGTTTTACAGCACAGTGTTACTGTAAAGAGAATACAGATTACCTTTAAAGGTATAGCAAACCACTACATTTTTTAAAAAAGAAATACAATTGTTATGCTGAGAGAGAAAAAAATGTAATCACATAAAACTCTCAAACACCAAAAGAGTGAAAGACAAAAAAAGGCAACATGTAGAATATAGTTGCACATATGATGGATAGATATGAAATTAATAATATGACACTTTAAATGTGAATAGTCTAAGTATAATAACTAAACTACAGAAAGTCTGAGAATGGAAAATATCAAGACCCAATTATGTGTTGTATAAAAGAAGCCCACTTTGATTCTAATGACTCTCATTGATTAAAAGTAAGCTGTAGAGAAAGATATATTAGGGCTAACAGTTACCAGAAGAAAGCTGGAATAGCTTTGTTCCTTTCCCTCACAGCAGACTTCAGACAAATATAATTTATAGGATATAAATAGTAGCACTGCCTATTGACAAAAGGGGCAATTCTCCAAGAAGACATAACAATCCTTAACAAATATGTGTCTAACAATGGTGTCAAACATGTGAAGCAAAAACCTATAGGACTTCAAAAAAAAAAAATAGATAAAGCCACTATGTTGGAGACTTTAACACCCATCTATATGTAATGGATAGATACAGCAGACAAAAAATTTGGAAGGATTTTGAAATAAGTATATACATCAATCAACTGCATCTAATTGACATTTATAGAACAGCAGAAAATCACATATTATTCTCAAACTCATATGGAACATTCACCAAGATATATGATAATTTTGGCCATAAATTCTCACTTTAACAAGTTAAAAAAAAAAAAAAAAAACAGACATAATGCAACATATGCTCTCAGACCACAGTGGAGTTAAAGGAAAAATCAATTAAAGAAGGATAGCTGGAATATCCCTAAATAATTGGAGATATTGGACACCACTAAATAACACATAGTCAATAAGAATATTAAAGGTAATTTTAGACATATTTTAACTAAATGAACATTAATATTCAATCTATCAGTATATGTAGGAAGCATTGAATTCAGTACCTAGGTGGTTAACGCCTATAAACCCAGCACTCTGGGAGGCCAAAGTGGTGGATCTTCTGAGTTCACAAGGAGTTCCAGACCAGTCTGCGCTAGAGTGAGCCCCCGTCTCTAAAAACCAGCTGGGCATTGTGGCAAGTGTTTGTAGTCCCACCTACTCAGGAAGCTGAGGCAAGAGAATTACTTGAGTGTAAGAGTCTGAAGTTGTTGTGAACTATGACACCATGGCACTCTACCAGGGGGTGACAAAGTGAGAGTCTGTCTCAAAAAAAAAAAAAAAAAAAAGGAATTAATGCAGTATTCAGAGCATTGTATATAAATATTTTAAAAGATCTAAAATCAATATTTATACTTCAACCCCCAGAAACCAGGAACAGAGAATAAAATTAAAGTAAGCCAGAAGAAAATAAATAATAAGAATCAGAGAATAAATAAATCAAACTGAACCCAGAAAAATGGAGAAAACCAAAGAAACCAAAAGTTGGTTTTTGGAGAAGATTAATAAGACTGATAAACCCCTACTCAGACTAACCAAAACAAAAACAGAGAAAGGATAAATTACTAATATCAGAAATTAAAAAAGGATCATTAAGGACAGGCACAGTGGCTCATGTCTGTAGTCCTAGCACTCTGGGAGGCTGGGGCAGGTGAATTGCTTGATCTCAGGAGTTCAAGACCAGCCTGAGCAAGAGTGAGACCCTGTCTCTACCTGGGTGTTGTGCTGGGTGCCTGTAGTCCCAGCTACTTGGGTGGCTCAAGCAAGAGGATCACTTGACCCCAAGAGTTTAAAGTTGCTGTGAGCTATGATGCCAAAGGCACTCTACCAAGGGGGATGAAGTGAGATTCTGTCTCCAACAAAACAAGAAACCAATGGTGTACTCATATAACCATACAATAAAATATCATTCAACAACTGAAAGTAACACACTATCAAGTCCCCAAAAGACATGGAGGAATATCAGAGGTATATTTCTAAAAGAATGAAACCATTCTAAAAAGGCTACAGGTTGTATAATTGTGACTATATGACATTCTGGAAAAGGCAAGATGAGAAATACAAGAAAAATTGGTTGTTTAAGGGTTTGGTGGGAAGAATAAATAAATGAACTACAGGATTTGGGGGTAGTGAAACTATTTTTTATGATACTGGAGTAATGAATGCATATAACTAGTATTTGCCAAAATTTATAAAAATGAGAACCTTAATTAATATATAGATATGAGTTAAAATTGCTATATCACCATGGGCTCATCAACTGTGTGAATGTGTCACACCAAAGCAATGTGTAAATAATAAAGGAGTTGGGAAGAGTTTATGTGAGCTCTCCGTACTTTCTGCTTAATATTGTATAAAAATAAAACTGCTCTTAAAAAGTAAGTCTATTAATTTAAAAATTGGTACTAAGCTAAAAGTTTTAGGGGCCACATTGTAAACACAAAAAGTTAAGGAAAAATAATATCCAATAAAATTGAAGTCATACAAAACCTCTGGATGTGTTCTGTGCCCTTTCTGTGATATTTACCCTGTTAGGTTTTGTGTTCTTTTAAAAACCTTCTTCTTATTAAACTAAAGGTCAAGTAGGATTCAGTCCATATTTATTATTCCTTTAAAAATCACATAGTAAAAAAGATTCTATTAACTTGTTCTCTACAGGTGCCCTTCTAGATGGTCACTTTTTTTTTCCCGGCAGAGTCTCTGTAACTGTCCTGCCTAGTAAAAGCTAAGAAAGGGAAAATTTACACAGCTGGCAAAGCTCAGCTTCCTACATCTATCTGTCTAGCATGCTCTAATGAAGGAAATTAACTCCATCTGGGCAAAAAAAAGAAATAAAAATCACGAAGGATTCTTGGAACACTTAGGCACCAATGAACAACCTTCTTATTACAGAATTCACAGTAGGGAAAGGAGATTCAATTGCATCAGCTTATATTAAAAAGGTTATATTAACTAGGATTCTCTTTGCAAAAATAAGATACTTAAAATTGGCAAATTAATGACATTCAAGGTCTTATTTAAAAATCCCATTAGGCTTTTAATGAGAAATTTAATCATAGAAAACTTTCATTTGTATAACTTCCAAATTTCCTCTTAAAATATTAATAAAAACTCAACAACAACAAAAAATGTGAAGTTAGAATTATTTTAAGGCCAAGAGCTTAAAGAAGGATATTGGCCTGACATTTGGACAGTTTTCTAGAATTTAAAAACCTACTAATGAGATCTGAGACCTCGTGAAGGTCAACTCACATTTGATAGCCTTAACATCGTCTTCTCATTTATAAAATGAGAAAGTGAGTCCAGCTGATCTTTGACTCTAACTGCCAACTCTACTGTGATTTCATTCCTGTTACTCTATTCAGAGCAAGGGTACAAATGTGGGGGGGGCTTGCATTTTTTTAAACCTATAAATATATTTCAGTTGAAATTATTTTACCAAAATAAAAATAAATATTTAAGTGTACAAAGTAAATGACAACATGCTTATTAAATATTTTAAAAACACATAAGGCATATATGTTGAAATAAACAACTAATTATCTAAAATGATCTATGTTAAGGCATGCCTACTGGTTTTCTCATTAGCATCAGACTATCAGTTCTTCCATTTGATAAACTGGGCAATTTTATGGCTGGAAGGAGAAGGGAATAGCTTTATGATATTCCAACTAACTAAAAACGGTGTGCACTTGAGTATTTGACACTAGAAAATTATCAACCATGTCATACTTAATGCAGTTGAATAGACTACCTGAGTGTTCCTAGCAAGGAGACCTGGATCAACACAGGCTCAATATCTTCAGAAAAATTTTTCAAGATCATTGTTATTTAAACTGGTTGATCCTAAGATTAATTCAAGAAGCTTCTTAATAATACCTATTCCTCAAACCCATCACAGATTCATTGAATGAGAATCTTCCAGGGTGGCATTTAACAACTGTGATTTTTCAAAGTTCTCCAGGTAATTCTCCTGTTCACTGAAGTTTATAATCCATAATGTGCATGCGTTGATGGATACTGAGTAAGAACCAAAACACATAACTCTCTAAATCTATTCGTGGTGGCCATGTGATCTGTATTTCATTTTCCATTTTATAATGTCTCAGAATTTACAGATCTTGATAACATACTCTCAATAAAAATCAGGGCAATGTCTTTTCTTTTGATTTCATCAGTTTTATAAGAAAAGACTAATATTTTTGAAACTACTTCTATAGCTGTGGTTTTAACATTTTAAATGAGGGAAAAACAATAGTAGTGAACATTTAGATAATGATTATAATATGCTAGATACTATTCTATATATTTTAGGAATATAAAATCATTTGATCTTTATAGCAACTCAGTGAAGTAGGGAATGTTATTATACTCATTTTTGGAATGAGGGAAAAGACTCTTAATGAAGTCAATTTGCCCATGGTTATATGCACCTCTATGTGTTAGAGCTTAGATTTGAACTCTTAGATTTAGATTTAAACATATTGAGCATTTAGTCCATATCCTATATGATTATTTAATTCATTTCACTCTTTTAGAAGGTTTTTAGAAACAGTGACATAGCTAAGTTCTGGTGCAGGTTCACATCAGCATATGATGAATCCAATCATTCTTGATTTGATCTCTGGCTCAGTAGGTGAATGAAAGGATTTTTGGACATGTAGTGGTTACTGCATTTCATACAGCTAGCTATTCATTAGTCAACATGCAGCCTGGTGTAAGAATCTGGCAAAGCTTGAAAGGATACATGCTGGCATGTGTCTCAAACTGTCTTTGTGTGTCTACTAGTCTGAGTACTTTCTGATTGGACCAAGGAATGAATCCAAGGAAGTTGCCAACATGACTTGGCTCTTGTTTAAGACACCTGTCAACACTTGGCAAGGGCTTATAGCGTGCAGCCATTAAGTGACCACAAGATCATTGATACTTCAAGATGAAATCATAAATGCAGAAAGAGGCATAATAACTGAGTAACAATCCTTACTATTAAATCAATTACATTTTTAAAATGAAAACAAAATCATAAAGTTATATCTACCTGATAAAACTAGAGGTTAATATTTCCTCTTTATCTATTCTCCTATAAGGTTCATATTACTTTTATAAATATGCTGAGAGAAAAATATATTGGCCAGATACAACCATGTTACATTTTGGTTGTTTCATATTCTACCTTTTTAAAAGGTAATTTCCTGGTCACAATATTATCCTTTTGAGTATAACAAGCTAAATTCATTTAATTCTAGTACTCTATTCAGGAGTTGTCTTCCCAGAAATATTGTAAAGTACATATCATGAAAAAATAATTTTTGTATATTAAGTCTATAAACTTTGGCAAAAAAATTATAACAACTGTCTTTTAATATACACATCTGAATCACTAAGAAAATAAAGGAATTTTAAGACAATTAATTTGCTCCAGTTTGCTCATGACTATCCTAGACTTAAAACCCCAAGTCCCATATCTTGGGAATTACTTCAGTTTTAGGTAACTGAGATAGCTGGTATATTAATTTTCTGTTGTATATAGTGTATGATTATATGTTTAATAGAACTATATTCATATTTATTATTTCCTACTTTTCTTAGGTTAGAGGTCTGGGCATTTATTAGCTGAGTCTTCTCAGGGACTCAC
This sequence comes from Nycticebus coucang, assembly GCF_027406575.1. Lineage (NCBI taxonomy): Eukaryota > Metazoa > Chordata > Mammalia > Primates > Lorisidae > Nycticebus > Nycticebus coucang. The sequence goes on along the minus strand of NC_069794.1, from coordinate 40,814,519 downwards.
AAGGCTACAATCAAGATGTTAGAGGGGCCGCATTTTCATCTGGAGGCTCAAATGGAGAAGAATCCACTCCCTAACTTACTCCATTGGTGGATGGAAATAATGTCCTTGCTGTTATAGGACTTGGATCCTCATTTTCCCACTGGCTGTCAGCCAGAGGCTGCTCTCGGTTCCTGGAGGCCATCAGCAGATCCATGCCATGTGGATTTCTCACAATTTGGCAGCTCATTTCCTCTAACCTAGCAATGAAAAAGAGTCTCTATTGATATAAATTCTCTCAATGACCAACAGAGCTTGGAAACATCATTTTCCTCTCTCGGGCTTCTGATGGGATGGCAGTACCTGACCAACATCTGGATGGCAGCCTAGGGAAACCTTGAAGCAGAAGACCCAGAAAATCTTTGACCAGACTTCTGATCAACAGAACTATTAGATTTTAAAAATGTGTACTATTCTAAACTACTGAGTTTGTGGTATTTTGTTATGTAGAAAAAATAATAGAGTTGGCCACACACATACGCAAAGAAACAAGAATAGATGTTGCTCTAGGCATTTGAGATATAAAGTCAAAGAGGGGGCAGGTACAAAACGTAGGGTTTTCCAAAGGAGGAAATGTAACTCAGATACCCCGCAAAAGTCTTATCTGAACAGCTAAAGTCAAAACATTAAAAACATACATGTAACTTCTGAAGAGAAAATATACTTCCCAGTGATGTTGTATAGTCAAACTTTCATTTAAATATAAAAGATAAATAATGTACAAAAAGAACCTGATGGAGTTTATGTTGATACACTCTCAATAAAGTAACTTTTAAAGGGTGAACCAAAAAAGGAGGAAAAACTATCCAAGACTTAAAATCTTATATGAAAGAAGTAATGGTGATTGTATCAATGCCACATATAGAAATAAATCTCAGTAACTATTAACAAAAAATTATAAATTGTAATCATTACTAATTTGGAAGGCATAGAAATGACATGGAACTAGCATAATCAATAGTAATTTTACATAATATAGAAAAAGAGTACCACAATGAAAATTAGTCAAATTGGGGTAATAGCAGTGATTAAATGGGTACATGTGCTTCTATATTTCTGAAGGAGAGAGAGACTTACTATGTTCAGACTTTGTGGATTTACTCTATGTGAATCTTAAACCAGTAAGGATAACTACTAAAACATAGAAATGGTGTGTATTCCTCCTAAATCATATGAGAAAATAATCAAAACTTTAACTAGAGACAGAAAAATTGGGTAAATAAAGATGCATAGAAAAATTAAATATATATTTTAAAGTTATAGGATAGAATTTTATACATGTAAATAAAAAATCAGAATAAATATATTTATTTCACCAAATATTCCACATACAAACAAAGATTAGAAGTCTGGGATAAAAATAAATCCTCTTATTCACACTGTATACATATATATAAACATCACTGTACCCAACAAATGTATACAATTTTGATTCATCAATTAAATATGATATTAATAGGGTATAAAATTAAAATATTTTGAAATATAAATATCAGAACCAAGGCCTGACTCTTTGATAAAAATAGTAACCAAACAAAAATAAAATACTAAAATATTTTTATATATTTTTTAGAAGACACTCACTGAAAACACACCCTTAGATTTCACCTCACCCTAGAGAAAATGGCTTAGATCATTAATTTCCCCAAACAACAGATGTTTACATAGATGTGGTGAGAAAGGAACACTTACACAGTGTTGGTGAGACTGCAAACTGGTGCAACCTCTGTATAATGCAATATGAAGATTACTCAAAAAGCTAAAATTAGACCTACTATTTGATCCTGCAATCTCATTACTAAGTATTTACCCTGGGGGGGGGGGAAGGTATTCTACCATAAAAACATTTTCTCTTGAATTTTAATAGCAGCACAATTTATAATCACAAAGATGTGGAAATAACCCAAGTGCCCTTCCACACAGGAATGGGTTAATAAATTGTCATATATTTATACCATGGAACATTATTCAGCCATAAAAGACGGACACTATGTAACTTAGGCAAGAACCTGGATGGAATTGGAGACAATTCTCGTAAGGGAAGTGTGACAGGAATGAATAAACAAACAGCACATGTATCCAATGCTAAATTGGAACTAGTAGATTAATATCTACATGCTGACACGGGAAAAAAAAAAAAAACTCAATGAAATTCAAGTGGGGAAAAGAGAAAGGATTGGGTAAATTCCCACCAATGAGTATATCACACAGGCTTTTAGCACACTACCAGCATGTGGGACACACATACATAATCAGATTTTAAGGAATCTGTTTGTACCCCTACATTAATCTGAAATTTAAAAAACAAAGGTTGTAGATATCTGAAAAAAACTAACCAGAAATTCTGGTTCTGAAAAATTCATTGTAGGAAACGCAAAACACATACAGAAGCTTCGAAAACACACTAGATTAAGCAGAAGAAAGAATCTCAGAATTCAAAGATTGGTATTTTGAAATAATTCAGTTGGACAGGATAAGGAAAAAAATAATAATGAATGAACAAAGCCTTCAAGATGTCTGGGACCACATAATATAATAGAACTTATGAATTACTAGTATTGCAGAGAGGAAAGAAAAATCAAAAAATTTAGGGACATAATCAATGATAAATTATGTGGAAAAGCAAGAGAGTTAGACATTCAGAGACAGGAGGTCCAATGATTCTCAGACAAATACATTGCAAAAGGACATCACCATCACATATTATAGCCTGATGATTAAAGCTGAAGTGAGAGAGAGAATTTAAAAATTAACAAGATAAAAACATATTGCCATGTATAAAGAAAACTCCATTATACTCTGAGTGATCTCTCAGAAGAAGCTTTACATACCAAAGGGAACAGAGTGGTATTTTCAAAGTGCTAAAAGAAAAAAAAATAAAAAACCTGCTAGTCAAGAAACTTACGTTCTACTAGAATAACCTTCGTAACTGCGAGAGAAATGAAGTCCTTCTCAGGCAAGCAATGCTGAGAGAATACACTGGAACCATACCACTAGACTGGTCATATAAGAAATGCTCAAAAACATTTTTTTAAAACACAGAGATGAAAGATAATATTCACTATTACAAAAAATAAAAAATATGAAACTCAGAGGTTTTTTTGAGATGACCACATGAAGGAAGGAAGAAAGGAAATAAAGGGCAAGATGATAGAAAAGAGCAAACACAAAGGAACGAAACCATTTATAAAACAACTAGAAATCAACTAACATTAGCAAAAGAAAAAAAACCTTACACATAAATATTACTCTTGAATGTAAATGTATTACATGCTACACCTAAAAGATATAGATTGGCAGAATAAATTTTTTAAAAATGATTTAACTTGGGTGGTGCTTATGGCTCAGTGGGCAGGGCGCTGGACTCATATACCAAGGGTGGTGGGTTCAAACCTGCCCCGGCCAAAACTGCAACAAAAAACAGCTGGGTGTTGTGGCGGGTACCTGTAGTTCCAGCTACTTGGGAGCCTGAGGCAAGGAAATAGCCTGAGCCTGGGAGTTGGAGGTTGCTGAGCTGTGTGATGCCATGGCACTCTACTGTGGGCAATAAAGTGAAACTCTGTCGCTACAATAAATAAATAAATAAATAAATAAATTAATTAATTAATTAAATTAAATAAAAATAATTTAGCACTGTACTGCTTACAAGAAACTCATGTTACTCGAAAAGAAACACATAAACTGAAGAAAAAGGGATTAAAAGAAATTTCCACACTAACAGAAACCAAAAACAAGTGGGAGCAGCCACAATTCAATCAAATAAAACAGACTTTATTTAATTATTTGTTTATTTTTGAGACAGAGTCTCATTCTGCCACCCTAGTTGAGTGCCAAGGCTTCATCAGAGCTCACAACAACTTCAAATCTGTGGGCTCAAGCAGTCTTTCTGCCTCAGCTTCCCAAGTAGCTGAGAGTACAGGCACCTGCCATAATGCCTGGCTAATTTTTCTGATTTTAGTTGCAATGGGGTCTTGTTCTTACTCAGGGTGGAACAAACAGACTTTAAATTAGAAACAGTAAGAAATGACAAAAGAAGGTTATCATGTAATGAAAAGTAATCAGTTCATCAAGAGGATGTGATAATCCTAAATATGCTTACACCCAACATTGGAGAACCCAAATTCATAGAAAAAATTACTAAACATAAAGGAAGAAAGATAGCAACACAACAACCTCCCCACACTTCTCACAGCACTAGGAAAATCATCAAGACAAAAAAAATCAACAAAGAAACATTGGATATGAATTAAATTTTAGAAAAAATGGACTTACCAACATTTACACAACACATCTACACAAAAAGTACAGAATATACATTCCTTCCATCAGAACAGGAAACTCTCAAAGACAGACCATATTTTGGGCCACAAAACACATCTTTGCAAAGTAAAAAAAAAAAATAATCAAAATCATATCAAATATCTCTTCAGACCACAGTGGAATAAAGCTAGAAGTCAATACTGAGACAAACTCCACAAACTATACAAACATGTGGAAATTAAACGGCATGTTCCTGAATGATCAGTGATTAAACAAAGAAATTAAAATTAAATTTAAAAACTTCCTAAAATTAATGAACATAAAAACAAAACATACCAAAACCTGTGTGATATAGTAAAAACTGTGCTAAGATAAAGTTTAAACACTTTAAATGCCTACATCAAAAAGGTAGAAAAATAAAAAGAGAAGAATAAAAAAAAAAAAAATAGAAGCTGACTCCTGGAAGTTGAGAGAGTAGCGATGCTAAGGTGGTAGCTGCCACCACAACCACTGCAAGACAATAAGCCGGGTAGAGTTGCTGAGGATCTGCCATACTTATCGTTTAACTATAGAACTATAGACTATACCAAAATAGAGAAAATTGGAGAGGATACCTATGGAGTTGTGTATAAGGGTAGACACAAAACTGCAGGTCAAGTTGTAGCCATGAAGAAAATCAGACTAGAAAGTGAAGAGGAAGGGGTTCCTAGCACTGCAATTCGGAAAATTTCTCTATTAAAAGAACTTCGCCATCCAAATATAGTCAGTCTTCAAAATGTGCTTGTGCAGGATTACAGATTATATCTCATCTTTGAATTTCTTTCCATGGACCTCAAGAAATACTTGGATTCTATCCTTCCTGGTCAGTTCATGAATTCTTCACTTGTTAAGAGTTATTTATACCAAATCCTCCAGGGGATTTTGTTTTGTCACTCTAGAAGTGTTCTTCACCGAGACTTAAAACCTCAAAATCTCCTGATTGATGACAAAAGAACAATTGAACTGGCTGATTTTGGCCTTGCCAAAGCTTGTGGAATACCTATTCGGGCATATACACATGAGGTAGTAACACTCTGGTACAGATCCCCAGAAGTATTGTTGGGATCAGCTCGTGACTCAACTCCAGTTGACATTTGGAGTTTAGGCACCATATTTGCAGAACTAGCAACTAAGAAACCACTTTTCCATGGGGATTCAGAAATTGATCAACTCTTCAGGATTTTCAGAGCTTTGGGCACTCCCAATAATGAAGTGTGGCCAGAAGTAGAATCTTTACAGGACTATAAGAATACATTTCCCAAGTGGAAACCAGAAAGTCTAGCGTCCCATGTCAAAAACTTGGATGAAAATGACTTAGATTTGCTCTCAAAAATGTTAGTCTATGATCCTGCCAAATGAATTTCTGGCAAAATAGCATTGAATCATCCATATTTTAATGATTTGGACAATCAGATTAAGAAGATGTAACTTTCTGACAAAAAGTTTCCACGTTCCAGATAGTTGTATTTTTACTGTTAACTCTATTTTTTTTTTGAGTTTTTTTTTTTTTTTTTTTTTTGGCCGGGGCTGGGCTTGAGTTTTGATTTTTTTTATTATTAAATCATAGCTGTGTACATTAATGTGATCATGGGGCACCATATACTGGTTTTATAGACTGTTTGACACATTTTCATCACACTGGTTAACATAGCCTTCCTGGCATTTTCTTAGTTATTGTGTTAAGACATTTACATTCTACATTTACTAAGTTTCACATATACCCTTGTAAGATGCACCGCAGGTGTAATCCCACCAATCACCCTCCCTCTGCCCACCTCCCCCCTCCCTTCCCTCCCTTTCCCCCGTCCCCCTATTCTTGGGTTATAACTGGGTTATAGCTTTCATGTGAAAGCCGTAAATTAGTTTCATAGTAGGGCTGAGTACATTGGATATTTTTTTCTTCCATTCTTGAGATACTTTACTAAGAAGAATATGTTCCAACTCTTGTCTATTTTTGTCTTGTATATTTTTATTTTCTTTGTTGTAACACTTATGCTGTACTTCATCTTCTAATTTCAAAAATATAACTTAAAAATGTAAATATTCTATATGAATTTAAATATTTAAAAAAATAGACATGAGAAAAGAAGACATTACAACTGATAACACAGAGATACAAAATATTATCTGAGACTACTATGGAAGCCTCTATACAAACAAACTAGAAAATCAAGATGAAATGAATAAAGTGTGGCTTTCTTAGCTGGTAGAAGGATCCTAGGAGATCCTTTCATTCACATCACATCAACCTCTGCCTTCTCCAATGCAAACCCATCACTGCTAGCTTTTTCTAACTACCTGTGTTTCATTTCACCCGTCTCTAAATAAACAAAGTAGAGAATTATCTCTCTGTTTCAACTTGCCTAAAACCCAAGCTGATGAAGGAAACAGGGAAGTAAAAAAATCAGCCAACTGAATAAATCTCAATGCCTATCTTCTTTTCTCAGTTCCCACTGCTATGAAAAAATAACCTCTTTCTTATGTCTGAACCTGGGCATTTCTTTTCACAGCTACTGTTGTGGACATCTCTGCCAGAGAGTTGATTTATGCAGTCCAAAGAATGATTAAAAGCTTAATTACTGTTCCAAATAATGAGTATTTCTTTAGGCATTGGTCTACTCAACATAATCAATGGTTTCAGTTATAGGGTAAGTGAAAGTTCCCAAGGTCATGAGATTTGCATCTCTTTATGAAAAAGGTTATCATACCAATTTCAGAATAAAATTTTTTTGCAGCAATTGGCAGAGTTCTCAAGAAGGAAGTTAACAGTATGTAAGACCTAAAATAAACAAATAGATAAATAAATAAAGAGGGATTTGTTTTACTTAGATTCTTAGGATGATCAGAGATTGGCTACACAATTACAAACCCCAGTGCAAAATAATTAAGAATTTCAAAGGGAGACACCCATGCCATGAAGCTGGCTCTGACAAGTACATTCTTAAAAGTTACTTTTTGAAATATCTCATCAATTTATAACTTTTTGTATCACACCATTCCCTCCCCCCCTTCCCTTTCCCATCTACTCCCTGCTTCAATCTCTTTTTGCCAGAGTAATGTTGCTTAAAAATATAATACTATTTTGTGATTATTTCTAAACAGCTTTGAAGGAGAGAAATCACAACATGAGCTACTATTTCCTACTGTAGATTAATCAGAGAGGGAATCATCTTAGCAGAAGTCAGTAGCAAGACAACAGGGAGAAATAACCAATCGAAGGGTCCTAGTGAGAACAGAAGTATGTTCAAATTCCACAGGTAATCGCAGACTCCAAGATGGTTTGGAGCTAAGTTAGGTGTTGTTCCTGATGCTATGTAAAATTAGCGCCTAATTCAACACCGATTATTTTATTGGAGGAAAAATTCTCACCTGTAATCCTCAATGTCCAATTTTAAGGTATTTCTGATACAGTGGCTCAGTTCTGGTATAATCAGTATACATTATGACACTTTTGAAACGTTTCCGCCAGTGTCCTCAGGAGAAAATTCAACATGACATTTTGGAATCATTTCATTTTTGGAATTGGCAAGATTTTCTACTTAGCCAGGAAAACCTTGCAAACATGAGTCCTATAAAGTATTGCTATGGCAAGAATAGATTTAAAAACAAATAAAAACAAAATCTCAGAACAGGAGGAAAAGGTTTTTGCTTTGTGTACTATAATTTGATTTCATCTACTGGGTGGGAGAGAGAGATGTTCACCAGTAGATTTTTGGTTTAAAGTCTCTTATGAAAGAAGCAGATTAAAAGAAGAGAATTATTTGCCACATAACCTAATCTGAAAACTTAATTAAAATCATTTAAGCAACCATCAGCAAAATCATACTCTAATATTGCTTGCATCAGAGCAAGGTGGCAGTCTGAAAGATGGAGTTAGACTTGTAAACATGTTGCTTACATGAAATCTCTGAAGTGTTGTCCTAATACTATACTTTAGTACTTAAGAAAAAATCAAAGAAACATTCATAGAATTAAAGAGAGTCTAGCATTTATTAATTTATATTTTTCTTTTTCTTGCCATAAAATAAGTTTTAATAGCCAATGGATTGTGTGGAGAGCAAGGAATATCAGGTTATGAAATAATATTAATTGTAAGGATATACGTTGTACATACTTAAGTATTCTCCAGCAAGTCACAAATGACAACATTAAAACCCAGATAAAGCTCTGTCTAATGGAGAAAAGTCACATTTTGCAAGCACTTCCAATCTCATTTCATCAACTCTAGTATTATGAAACATATCACCAACATTGCTTAACTATTATTGTAGAATATTTTAAAGTCTCTAAGTACTTTCAGATACTATGGTCATGATTGTCTCAGTAAATATTCATGGTGGGTAGGGAGGTCAGAGTTGGCAACTTCATGCAATTTATGAAGGCATAAATTTACAGGAATTTAGAAATACTACAAGAGTAATACATCTTTTTTCCCCCCTCTAATTGTTTAGATTACATAAAGGTGGCCTGCATCATTTGGATTTGTTGCATTTTTAAAATAGCAAATTCTATTTAAAATTCAGCTAGTATCCCCTTAATATTATATATATATATATTTATTTATTTAATTCCTGTATGATATTAAGTAATTGAAATGTGCTATACCTCGTTAGGTAGACACTCAATCTTCTTTACATTTTTTTAAAAATATAAGTTTTGATGATATTTGAAAAATTGCAGGTTAAAAACTGACAAATTATTCATTCAAACTGTTCCATGAAATAGCAAGACATTGAGTAATTAATATATAGTATATTCAGTTAAATAGATTAGAGTGCCTTCAGAGATGTCCCCTTCAATTATCCTTAAGAAGTAGAGATTTTTACATAGTGTAGCAAAAATGGAATTTAAAGAAAAGGGAAAAAGTATTTCATACATAATTTGTTGCTGTCTTAGGACAGCTTGATGTTCTTACCTGATATATTGATAGCGTATGAGAATTTTACCTGTTTGAGCATCTCACACGTTTACAAGGGACCATGTAATGTCAATATGTATAAATATCCACTAGATGGCAACATTCCTCACTTTTAGGATCCTTATGGGCAGTACACCTAATTTTGATTTGGATTATGGGCATTAAAGCTAATCTTTCAGAAGCTAACTTCTTTTCCAAATTTTTCTTAGCTTTTTGATTACAAGATAATAGCAATAAAGTTCATCATTACATTTCAAGAACACAAAATGTAATCTTATAATTTTAATAAATATATAAAATCTGGTATTTGACTTGCATTATTCTTTCTGAAATAAACATGTATGTAAAGTTTGTTCTTTTTAAAAATTTACTATATCATAATAATATCACACATATTTTCTATTATTGGCTGATATCATAAACATTACTGCTATTCAAGGTTCTCTACATGGGTAAAAATGCATTCATTCTTTTCCTACCTCCATAAAACTCGTATAGTAAAATTCTGTGCCATTAAGGTAAAGCTCATGGACAGCATTCATGCTTTCCCATTGCCCTTCAAGTATTGGCCATGAAAATAAAAGAAAAAAATTACTGTGGTTACCATTGCAAAGCCTTCTAAGCATTCTATGCAGAAGGGGTTCCTTCTGAAAACTATTCAGCCTTCTCTTTTTTCTCATCCGCTGCCAAAGGGATGTAAGCAAAATGGTATATTTCATCATCAAGTTCTGCAAGGCAAATGTCACGGATAACTCTTTGGGCCAGATACCAAATTCAAGAGTTTGGCTCCATTATATGATTCAAGGAAAGATAGAATTAAATATTTACACTAAGTAAGGATATCAATACAATGGATAAATCTGACTTACAGTAGATAAGTATTGAAGAGAAATATACATTAAGTTTTGCCTCATCATAACTTTTCATTTAAACTTATAGTTGAGGCCAGGCACAGTGGTTCATGCCTGTAATCCTAGCACTCTGGGAGGCCAAGGCGAGTAGATTGCTTGAGCTCACGAGCTGGACATCAGCCTGAACTACAGTAAGACCCTGTCTGTAAAAATAGCCGGCTGTTGTGGCAGGTGCCTGTTGTCCCAGCTACTTGGGAGGCTGAGGCAAAAGAATCACTTAAGCCCAAAATTTTGAGGTTGTCGTGAATTGTGACGCCAAAGCACTCTACCAAGGGCGACAAAGTGAGATTTCGTCTCAAAAAGCAAAACAAAACAAAAAACTTATAGTTGGATGACACTTGTTTATTCTATATTTACGGAAGAATAATATTTCATTATGTGATTATTATCGAAATTTATTTATCCACTCTCCATTAATTTACTTATATATTTAGACACTGATATAGCACTATCTTAATAAATAAAAAATGTAGGTTCCTAAACAAGTCTAAACATGAGGAGTGTTAGTTCCCAATTTTATTAATTTTTTAAAAGTTTTTATTATAGGTCCTATATGTATACATTTTAAAAATAAATTTGCCTATGGGCGAGCACATACACACACACACAAACAAATAAAAAACCTGCATGGATTTTCTTGTGAGATATATTTAATCTGTAAACAAACTGGGAAGAATTGACACCTTAATAATAGAGAGTCCTCTGATCCATGAAAATAGTATATTTTTCCATTTGGGGATCTTTAATTTTTCTTAGCACAGTTGTGTTCTTTTCAGTGTTATGAGTCTTTCACATCTTTTGTCGTATTTATTTCCAGGTATTTCATAATTTATTGTTATTATAAAATGTATTTTTTTTGTAATTTCCATTTCAAATTATTGTGAATATCTAGAAATACAACTGAATTTTGCATGTTGATTCTGTATTCTGACACTGTGCTAAACTCACTACCTTTTTCATATTTTCTATGAAAATTTTATGACACTTGTGCCTGCAAATAAAGACAGACTTAGTTCTTTATTTTTACATTAATGATCAATTTGTGTTAAATAGAAAATTTTACTTCTTTCTTTCTAATATGTAGATGCTTTTTATTTCTTTTTGTTTCTTTATTGAACTGACACTTCAAATACAAATACATTGAATAAAAGTGTTAGGAGAATACAGCTTAACCTTTTTCCTGATCTTAGAAGCGACCCAGTTTTCTAATATTATGACTTAGTGACAGATTTTTCATAGGTTCTCTTTATCAGACTGGTAGTCTTTGTTCTAAGATATACTTTGATATTAATACATCCACTTTCTGTTTCTTAGTTTTAGCATGATAAATCTTTTTCATCTTTTTACTTTTAGCCAATTTGTGTGTTTGTCTTTAAAATATATGTTTTTTAAGTAACATAGAAGTCTTGTTTTGATAATCTCTGCCTTTTGATGGTGAACGTGCAGAATAGTTTCTTTGAATGTAATTTTAGTATAGCCAGAGGTCAGATTATCTGTTTCCTCTATTTTTCTACATTAATTGAATAATTTTGTAAGGTCATTTTCTTTTCTGATCTACTACAATTTACCATTGTTGTATTATTTTCATGATGGCTTTAGGACTCAGATCACATTCCTTAGACTACCTTTAAATGATATAACACTTCACATTTAATATAAAAATCTTAAAATACTATATTTTTACTTCTCTTCTATGAGTCTTCATGTTATTGATATCATACATTCATCTTACACATATAGTAAAATCTTTAACCATCTTTTTTTGTTTCAACCATCAATTATCTTTCAAATATACCACACTGAAATAACTTTTTTAATTATTATTATTTTTTTACCCATTCAGTTACTGTTTCTGGTGCTCTTCAGTTCCCTTTTACATACATTGCCAACTTACGTTATTTATTTGAGTTCAAAGGATTTCCTTTAACATTTCTTGTAGAACATATTTGCTTCTTATGAATTATATCAACAATTCCATACCTGGAAAAATTATTTTGCCCTCAGTTTAAAAAATGTTTTGAGTGTGTATGGATTTCTAGGAGAGCTTTATTTTTCTTTTACAGTGAAATTGTGACAATGATCCTCCAATTTCTTCTCACTTGCATTATGGCCAATGTGCAATGACCCTTCATCCTTACTGTTTCCTGGGTGCTTTAATATTTTTCTATTGTATTTATCCATGTTTCTGAGAATTTGATTATCATATGCTTGGTGGTATTTCCTTTCCTGTTGTTCATGCTTGAACCTGGAAAAATATGATTTTCATCAGATTTGGAAAATGTCTGTCATTATTTATTTAAATATTTTCCCTCTTCACCCTCCTCTGAGAATTCCAATTATATATTCATTAAGTTTCTTATCATTATTAGAAAATTCATGGTACTCTTTTTATTTTCTCTTTTTCTTTCCTTCCCTCTCTCCCTCCCTCTCTCCCTCTTTTCCTTCCTTTTTTTTTCCTCCCTCTTTTTTCTTTTCTTTTCTTCTTTCCTTACTCTCCCATTTGTGTTCGTTCTTTATACATGTCATTTGAGGTGACATAGTAAGTCCAATCCCTGTTTGATTCTCAGTTGTCTATCCTGACTTTAATAAAATCATTAAAATATTACTTGGCCTAGAAATTTTAAAATTTTAGCTTATTATTTTAAATTTTTTAATTTCTAGTATTTGATTATAATGTGCCTTGTGCTATTTCCTTTTATATGTCTTGTGCTTAGAATTCATTAAAATTTTCAAATTGGGGAGTTTATAATTTTCATCAAATTTGGAAAAAAAAATCTTTGTTGTTATTTCTTTAAATATTTTTCCCTTCATCTGTTGCTTTTCCTTGGAGATTTCAATTCTATGTTTATTAAGCCTCTTACAATTATCAGAGAGCTCACTACATAATTTTTAGGTAGATATAATGGCATATTCATGTTGCTAACAACTATTTACTAATATAATCAAACAACTGCTAAGGCTGGGGTGTAACAGTATAGTTGTAGCTCACTACAGTCTTGTACTTCTGGGCTTCACTGATCCTCCTGCTTTAGCCTCCCAAGTAATTAGGACTATAAGCATGTATGTCCCCATACCCAGCAAATTTTCTTTTTGTAAATATGTGTCTTACTATGTTGCACAGGCCGGTCCTAAACTTTTGGCCTCCAGCAGTCCTCCCACCTCAGCCTCCCACCTCAGTCCTAGGATTATAGGCATGAGCCATCACACCTGGTCCAGAATTAAAAATTCATTTATCACACAAAATTCTCAGGTATTTTGATAAAAAATCAACAATTCACAAGTGACAAATATTAGGTGTCAACTTCTATAAACCTTTCTGTTGAAATTGCATACTAGTATATCAAAGACAAAGTACTTAAAAATGGAGATGATATTTTTATTTTAATTCAACTGATAAAACTACTCCACACTTATTTTCAAAAATAGTAGAGTTCAAAAGTGAATCCCAGAGTTGTAAATTCACAATGTTCCTATGTTAGTAAATAAATATATTTTAAATATAAATCCTAAATGATAGATTTCCTCTCAAAAGCTGTGTTTTCCATTTTCTGGGACATGCACCTCTTGAAAAATTACAAAATAATTATTCTTTCCTTTCTTTGCATTATAAACAATCCCAAATTTAGTCATAAAATTTAAGTTGTCCAATAATATTTCAATCAAGATATAGTGCTAGTTTACATGAATAAATATTTATCAATGTTTCATATCAAGAAGAAAAAGAAAATAGTGGCAGCATGATCCAGCAGGATGCCATGTAACGAACAAGCCTAATAAGAAATATAACTGAAGGATTTCTAATACTTCATCAATTATCAGAATTGGGCTAAACCTACTTAATGAATGAAAAAGGCTGAATTCAGAATTAATATAGACTGAAGACTCTCAGATCATTTTCAAAAAGCATCATTTCTATGAAAGTACCTTCTATCAAAATGATCTGACTCAAATTTGCCATCCAAAATGTATTGTTCTGAGAGTCCTACAATTATAGATTTCATTTTTTTTCTGGTCAAGCATAACTCTGTGGCTCTTTCTGTAACATTTATAGTCATCTGTTTTCAGATGCTGGACAGAAACATCAGCAAAGGTACCTGCCATCAAATCTCTTTAGTGCGGGATTTTTACCTGTACTTGAATTACAAAATTTTCAAAATAATCTTTATTTATTCACAGCTTATCTGTGTCTACAGAAAGTTTAATCATAGTGTAGAAAAGAAAATTACCTAAACCAATGTGTAACTTCCAGATCATTTATTTTTTATTACGACCACAAGCATACCTAAAGTCGTTTCGGATGGTACAATAAAATCATTTGCGTGAGGTATTTGTTCTTACACTGACACTCTGATTAAAATGTTACACATGTTTATATTCAACAAATTTGATTTAACTCAAATATATGCTGCAGATCACAATTTTTCTGTAAGTACTATGAGAGCTCTTGGTCAATCTATCAAATTTGAGCTAAATATAGTTGTTAAAAGTATGTCATCTGCAGATACACAAATTATCTTTGGGGGCTTGGTACAAACAAACTAACAAATATAAACATCTGATCAACTTTACATTCTGTATGAGCCAAATACTAATTTTTATTACACAGGACTTCTTTACTTTTATACATGATTTAAAATAGTAACTTGGAAAGGGTAATTATGTAGTTTATAATGTACTCATTAGAAATTTATAAATAAAAACAACATTTGGTCCTTCTATTAACATGTTTCATTGTTACAATTAAAAAGTTGTAATTCCTATTTTATCTTACCCTTACATTCACATCTTTTTTACAGATAGTTCTGTGGTTTGGATAACTGAAAATCCAACTCAGTGATCCCATTTTTTTTTTTTTTCTTTTCAGTTTGCCTATAACAAACTTGCTCAGAAAGTAAGGTGTCTAGAAATAGAGGACTTTTGGGTAGAATATCATGTAATGTTGATAAATTCATTCTAAAATAAGTAAAAGAAGTTTTCTTGAAAGAAGGTGTTATTTTTCTCAGTTCTGGTTTAAATAATAGTAGACTACATTGCACCCAAACTTAGGATAAATTAGCAAAGAAGCACACAATTGGGTAAAATCACTCCATTACATACCTTTCCACTCTGAAACTTAGGATAGTGAAAAAGAGTAATATTATTTAATTTTAGTGTTTCACGAAAGCATAGTGTGAGAACCACTTTCCTGATGAAGTAGTCTTTTATCATTTTCAAGGTTAATTTTTCCCTTGACTGAAGCAGAGTTCACTCTTCATTCTAAAAACAAATGTCTAAGGCATGTACCACTAACCCCCATGAAATGTTAATGGAGAATCTTCTCTTTCAGCAGCAGTTCTCTAGCAGTGGTTCTGACTGTCAGCAGAAAAATTTCTATCATGAATATCTATGTCTCCAAAACTATTACTTTTTTCCATTTCTAGGTATTATTTTTCCCATTTCTAAGTATACTGTTAAATAATTATAAAATAAAAAGCACTGAATGAACCATTATTCAGAAAATAATTGTTTTCTAATTCGAACTAAAAAGTCTTCTTTAAATGAAACTTACCAAGCATTTTTTTTATCACCTTCACCATACAAAGTCTATTTAAACATTATAGCACAAGCAGAATGTCCACCAAGAGAATAAATTTGTTGCTTTATACCCTTAGATGGAACCACCTATCTTCTGTTTGGTTGCTTAAGCAGAGGGGAAGTTGATTTGGCAAAATGAGTTGCAATTTGGGTCTGGAGTCTTATTGCAAGGATTAAAAGTCCATCTATACTGAGTCTAAGCCTGTGATTCTGCGAAAATTATTTGCCCTTGTTATATGTTAGTCTTCTGATCTACATAGTCAATATACCAAAGAGATACTTATAGGTACTGGGACTATAGAGTGGTATGAATTTTAACTTAAGTATCTAAATATTTAAATACTTAGATACTTAAGTTAACTTAAGTATCTAAAAAGCAAGTTCTTAAACAAATCCATTCAATATGATTATGACAAATATTCATTCAACAGTATTTACTGAGTAACTACATGTTGTATGATAGAGGCAGAATGATGAGTACAATAAGAAATTTTAAAAAATAGAGCATCACTACTATAAGAACTTAAAACAAGGGGAAATGAATTTGGGTGATCAAGACTTGCTTCCTTGGGAAAGGCACAGAGCTCTTATGCAAGACTCGTAGGCACTGATGAATAGGAATGAACTCCAGAAAAGTTCATTTGAGGAAATAACAGCTAAAAAGAGAAGAAATGAGTTCTTGAGGCCCAGAGACAGTGAAAAAGAGAAGGACATTACATCCAGAAGGCAGAGGATAAGGGGAAGGCTGAGGAGTGAGGGGTCTATGTAGCTAATCAAAAGACAGATCATTCAGAACCAGGCTGTGTATGGTATACATCACGATCAGTGGGTTTCTCTGTATAGACAAATTGTAATCAGGGAGTGGTAGAAATCCTCTGGGGAAAAAAAGGGCAGTGAGGGATGTGAAAAAGTACTTCAGCTTTCCCACTTTATAACAGAAAATTTATTCACTTCAGGTAACAAGGTGCTACAGGTGGCAGTTGCAGAACTCCAGTTCAAAAAAGATAGTAGTTTAGATTGGTGCCAACAATGTAAGTAAAGAGAGGTGGGACAGACACAAGTTAGATTTTCTAAGTGAAAATGGCAGGGGAGGAATATTTTAAAATGATGGGAAAGATGATGCTGCCAAATACGATTTGGATACAACCCAATATATGGAAAGCTATTCTCTGAGATAAGGAAGGAAATTGAGCAACACAGACATGAAATTACAAACTCAACGTTGTACATGTTGTATTTAAATAATATTCGCAGTATCCACCAGACAGGTCAAGTAGGTAGATGAATTTAGGAGATTAGAGGTTGGGGTGAGGTCTAGGTTTGGACATGTAAATCTGGAAATACTGTGTGCGTGTGAGTGTGTGTGTGTGTGTGTGTGTGTGTGTGTAGTAACTAAAATCATGGAATTAGATGACTGCACTCTGTACGAATTTAGAATCTGAAAAAGCAAGCAGCTAAAACATGACATCTTTTCTCCCACACACATCACTATAAACTGCAAGAATATAAATATTGCTTTTTGGTTTTATAGTTTACTACATATGGGATTTTGGACAAGAATATCCACAACACAAATATATGGTGATCTGAATATCCAGGAAATTATACACTTTCAAAACTAAATTTGAATAGAGAAGAAGACAAATGAATGATTAACAGCGGAGATCAGTGACCTATTATTGAAAACTATTCTTAATGTAATTGCTTCTATAACTTACTGAGATTTGTTTAGGGATATGGTAGAAGGTATTTCATATAATAGGTAGGAAAAGATAACAATTGAGTTTTGACCATAATTGGTTTACCCCTGTATTCCTATGACCTTTCTGTTTCAAGTCTATGATAATTTGACCTTTCCAGAATTCTGAGATCATGGGTAGCTTTCCCCTGCATGTCCTCCATCTGCTACTGAAACAACCAGTTAAGTGAACTGAGCTACTCACATTTTTCTAAAGCACAATTCCTAACTTTCATGGGATCAAATAAATGAATAGTGTGTCAAAAAAATGAATAAAGATAACATCAGAAAAGATGCCCCAACTCTTGTTTTAAAAATAAAAATCAATTTAGTAGAGAAGTCAGAATTGATACAACAAAAGGTTATGTATTAAATGTGACATCATAGTTTAGTGATATACTACTGACCCCAGCAATAAAAAATATCACACAGGGTTTTTGCCATGTATATATTCATTGATAGATCATCATAAACAATATGTAGCCTGCCTTGACGTATTGTCAAAAAAAATATTAATTCCACATCACTGATTATTTTGCATGAAAGGCTGAAGTATAATCAAATTTCCCTTCAGAATTTTACTTTGAGAATGTTGTCTCTTCTAGTCAATGAACCCTAGTCTTATCATATACCGCATTAAGATATTGCATATTTATAATGACCAATAGCTAATTTTACTAATGTGTTTTCAATCAGCCATTAAGAAAGTTTGAAAACATACAAAATCTATCAGAGACTGGCTGTGCTGAATTGTCTAGTAAGGAATTTGAATTTACCTATAGAATTAAGTATTAATATGAATTTTAAAATAAAATTAGACTTAATTTTCCATAGTTTACACATGGAAAATCTTATAAAGCACCCTGATTCCAATAGTAAAATTAACTTTGGTTGATACTTGAGTTATTTTCAGAATTCTTCTCAGAACTCTTTGTGAATAAAATTAGTGAAAAATTTTGTTTACGAAGTATAAGCAGTAAAGAAGATGAAGTTAAATCTGGTGGGTGTTTCATTCCTGAGCTATATATTTGTTAATTTATTGTAATTTCTTAAGTCATTATCATTAGCATTTTCACATTCTCCAATTTACATGAAAGTCTCCATAATCTGTGGATGTTGAATGTGCCTCATTTACTTAGTATTTGTTATAAAGAAAACTTTTTAAACAAAATTAAACATTGTTATTTCCAGGAGATTGGATACTTCAGGCTAATTTGAAATTTTATATACAATGTCTATTATTCTATGAGCTGTCAGAGTCTCTAAAATCTCAGTTTTATTGATGTATAATTAGTAAATATTTAACCTAACCTTTTTACTTCTAAATAAATAAAGTAAAATGCCAAATGTTTATGAATAACCCCCCCATTTTTATATTTGCTAAACTAAAGAGATAAAAAATACATTTTATTTTTAAAATACTAAAATGATAGATGACTAGTAGATACATAAATTTAATAACCTCGTGGAATTCATGGTACCCAAGGTTATAATTACTTTTTGGTAAAAGATCTTATTTAATTGAATAACAAATATACATATTTAGGTCTCATATATATGTGTGTGTATATATATATGTATATACATATATGGAAAAACCTTTAAAAATTGCAAGTTAAACTTTTCCCTCTTAAAACAATAATCTTATAGTAAATGTCTTAATGTAGGAAAAAAATATGTTCGGGGTCCTTAAAATTCAAATTCAAATCTATAATGCATATAATTTAAAAACTTTGAAGTTTTTTTTTTTGTGTGTGTGTGTGTGTATTTAACTTCACATTTGTCAGCTTCCCTAAAGAGCACACATAAATGTATGCTAGGTAATCTATGGTATCTATAATTTTGTTTTATATTAATTTTGCTACCTAACTTTATAAGAAGCCAAGTCAATTGACCAAAAGTTAAACAAGTTGCTTCTCTGTATAATTTGTTATTGAATGGTGATTAAAATTTATCAACATATTCATTATAATTTTCTTATCTTTCTTCTTTAATAATGCATTCTAGTAGCATATGAATCTAAATGCAAATCCTTTCATATCCTGGTTGTATGGCAAAATTAGAAATGATGGAGTATAGAATAAAAATGAGTCAATTCCCTAGAAATTTGAAACTCAGAAGGAGTTTTATGTGTGTGAAGGGTTTTCTATAAGCCTTCAATAATCAGAATTCTACACAAAGAATTATAATACTAGAAATAAACCAGGAATAATTAATGAGCTGCTTACTAAAGACACACAATTCCAATACTGAGGCAACAAATCGTGACAACTGAATGCAAAGGAACTTAGCAACAGTTTTATTCTAAGACTCTGAACAGGGCAAAAGTGAACATGAAGTACAAAAGGTAAAAGAGAAGTTGAGATGGAAAATCAGACTTTGTTTCTAGAGGTGGGTTGGGAGAGAGACAGTGCTGCTGACCAGTGGCCTCGTTTTGTCTAACTCATTATTCCTAAAATAAGTGCAAGCCACAGGGATCCTAGATAAAATGCTAAGTCAGTTACTAGGCCACTGTCTGCGGTGCATCCTGATGATGTTTAAAGCAAATTTCACCTCATATCAGACAATACAATTTAATGACAGAAGCTGACAGAACACTACAGTCTCAGAAATACGAGAACCCGTTCCACGCGGAGATCTGCCAAGATGAGACATGTTCAATTAGTGACTGCAACCCCCCAAACTTCCATAAAGTCATGTAGCTGAACAAACAGAAATTAATGAACAAACTTTTAATGAGATTAGCATTTCAATAATAAAAACCAGGCTAGCATCTCTTAACCTACATTTTCAGCCTGAAACGTTTTAAATTTAGTAATCATAAAAGCACAGGCAGAGAAATCGGTGGGGACTGGGAGACGCTTGGAAGACCCAGGGGAATCACGGTACCTTGGTCCACATCCTTCACCTGTTGCCTGGCTCGAGTTGGCGGGTTCCACTTTGAGCTCCTGCAGGGCCAGCCCTTTCTCGTGTGGTCCGGGAAAGTCCATGCCTGACACCACTTCCTCCTCTAGGGACTCCACGTAGAAGAGAGTCCTGGCTGGTTGCTGGGTGCCCTGTCCGGGAGCCCCTTGCTGCAGCCTTGTAGCAACTGGAAGCAGCGTGCCATTCAGGGGACCGAAGGAGGAAGAGGAAGAAGAGGGGGACGACGACGAAGAGGAGATGGAAGAGGAAGGCTTCTTCCAGAAACTGCTCCCGCTGCCCTTCTCTTGGTTTTTGAGCAGGCGGCTCTGGCTGGGTCCCCAGTGTTCGAAGCTGCCGCTGCCATCCTGTTGCAGGCAGCCGCCCCCCGCCGGGCCGCCGGTGGACGGCGACGGGTGGCTGAAGAGTTTCCAGCGGAGTCGCAGAATGTGCTTCACATCGAAGTCTTTTCGCCCCGAGCCTGACATGCTTTAGGAAGGCAAAGGGGTGGCAGCTCACGCCGTAGACTGGCTAGCACGGTATCGGAAGCCACCCAAGTCCAGGGGCGCAGGAAGGGGAAAGATGCGCCTTCTGCGCTCAGAGAGCCAGACCAGGGGACGCCGGCTGTGCGCCCTCCCGGGCGAAGACCTGAGCGCTGGTGGCAAAGCCGCGCGGTTCAGCCTTGGTAAGGTTCACCGGACCTGGAAGTGGGGAGACCACGGGCCAAAAGAAGAGGCAGGAGAGTGGGACGCCAAGGGCTTAGAGTCTTCGATCCTGGAGCGGGAGCCCCGCGGTTATCCAGAGGAGGGGCGACTCTGAGGATGGAGGTGCGCGAGGAAGGGAGATCTGCGCGCTCCAAAGCTCGAGGGTGGGGGGCGCGGCCGCTGGATACACCTCACTGGGACGCGCTCCTGGCAGAACAGAGCTGTAGTCGGGAAGGTGTGGGCGCTCCTGTCCGCGCAGCTGAGTGCAGTGCCTGGGGCACGCAGAGAGAAAGAGCCTCAAGTCGCGAAGAAGCGTATCCACAGCCAGCCTTCCTGGTGCACCTGCGCCCCTCTCCCTGGCCTCTGCGAGGATGCCCTGATAGCTTGCTTTTTATGTCTAGGAAAGTCAAATGCTTTCTGCAGTGCGAGAAGGGGTGGTTTTAATATAGTCAGTTTGCAAGAGACAAAAATGTATACTGCTGAAAATATAGGGAGACCAAAGAAAAAGCCCGCCGGTGAAGCTGTCAAGGTCCTCACAGTACAATTTTCTCTCTGCCTCAGCGCCTCCTCCTCCCCCTGAAGTGACGCAGATGTGCACTGGGGCCTATACGGAGAGATGGAGGGAGGGAGGGAAGGCTTCAATCTTCTTTATGCAAGTGAGTCTGCTGCTCTTATTGTCCCCTTGCGTGGGTCCTGTCACCTTTTTTCACCCTCCTTCCTCACTTCATTACAGTGTAGCAATACAAGAAAAGCAAACAGGCATGATGCTTTAGCATCAGTATACACCAAACTGGAATCATGGCAGTGGAAACTTAATAGGCTGCCATCCGTCTGCAGGTTGCAGGTTAATAGCTTGAATTATTTAATAAACTGAATCTGTTAACCTTTAGCTTTAGTTTCTCTGTAGTGAGACACAGAAAAAACAGGGATACCGACATCAAAGAGTGATGATGCCACCAACCTGGCACTTAAATTGTGCTTCGGTTATTAATGCACCCACGCAGTGATTCACCCCAGGGGGCCAGAAGCACTTGGTAAAAATTCAGAGATGGGCATCTGAACGCAGGGGCGGGGTTTCGCAAAACCAGTGCATTTGATGTGCAGCCTCAGAATGAAAGCTGTGCTCCGTGGAAACCCACAATGGAATAAAATGATAAAAGTGAGTTTCAAACATAACCTTCTGGTACATAAATCATTGTGTTAAATGCATGGAAGAGTTTAGGCAATAAATGAGTAATAGCCAAGAGCTACTATCTTACAAATAGGTGTTTAGAAATGTGTTTCCCTTTATACCTATACATAGATAGCAATGAGGATTGTGATCACTTTCTAGATAGGAATACATGGAATTATTTTTTTCCTTTTCCTTTAAAAGGCCATTAAAATAGAATCCAATAACCTCTGCTGAAGGCAAGGGGACCAGAGAATCAGGAAGTGGTGATTGTCCATTCAAGGAATTCACAGCTTCAGCAACCCCCAGCAGGGAGTAGGAAGCAAATATTAAAGTGCAATAATATCACTGCTCTATTACCCCGTTCTTGAGCTGTAAACTTAACTAGAAGCAAACCAAATGTGAAATCCTTAAACAAAACTCTACATTTTAATATCAAGAAATCAAGTGCACAAAAGCCCTGTTTTCAGGGGTAGAAAAATCGGTATTATTCATTTTAATATTGATTTATGACAGCTGGACTGCAATCCCTGTGCCTTTGTTTTTCCTCTGGTATACAGTACTTTAAAAAAAATTAAAAACTCCTTTAAAGCAAACAATGGGTGACAGATCATTTTTATCCAAAAATGGAATCAAGTAAGTATCTCCCTTAGGGAAGGAAACAGTGTATGAAATTATACATCACAAACATAACAGAGAAAATATCATCAGAGGTAATGTGGAATCTGAAGTACATATAATTAAGTGATTTCTAGGGTAATTGGTGTTTTATGAATTTTCTAACGTGACATAATTTTCTATTGATTTACAATAATTTAAAATAACATGTACAAGGTGACTCTTCTGTATCTACATTTTCTTCATTAATATCTACCACATTTCAAAAATTGTAATGTAAAATTCAGTTTTTTAATTCTGAAATTCAATTTTGTGTTTCCTTATGCATCTGCAATACTACCATTACCACTCCACAGCTAAAAGTTATCTCTTTAATGATCAGTATTTTATATGACTTTAAAAAAAGTTGTAAGATTAAGTTGTGGTATAAGAGAATATGAATTAAAAATAAGTTATAATTAATAAATGATAAATAATGCCGAGTTGTTAATTTCATAATATGTTTGTAAGTTTAAAACATGGTAATAACCTATTATTTAATAAAATGCTTTTCCATATTTATCAGTGTATATAGAGTGCATGAGTTTGAAATAATGTCTTCTTGGGGAAGATATTTAAATATAATTTGTCTTAATATCATATTAAAATATTTAGGATTTAGAAAGTAAAATATGTATAAAGTTATGTTAAACTGAGATGATTGACGAAAATGATTATATTATTTTCACCTGATTGTTACTATACTACAATATTATTGGGAAAAGAGGACCAGAAAGGAAGAAAAAATAAAGGAAAAAAGAGAGGCATGAAAGAGAAAAGAAAGGGGAAAAGTAAGAAAAAGGAAAGGAATGAAGGAAAGCAAAATAAAAAGAAGAAAGAAAAAAGAAAATAGGAAGGAACGAAAAAGGAAGAAAGAAGGGAAGGAAGGAGAAAGGAAGAAAGAAGGGAAGGAAGGAAGGGATGGAGAGAGGGAGGAAGAAGAGAAGGAAAGAAGTAAAGGAGGAGGGAGAGAGGGAAAGAATTTACTTGGACATCATGACTTTGTTGATATTAGATAAAATCCTTCAAAAATATACCATGTGAAATATTGCACTATTTAATTTATTTACCCACTATTCAATATAAATATTTTAATTTGACACTTACCATGTACCAGGTCTAATACTAAGTAGTAGCAAATATGAAAGAAATAGGTTCCTTGCAGCCTGCTAACAAAATTCACAAAGGAGAATTGTTTAATCAGTCATAATTTATGATTGACTCATGGGTCAATTAAATTAAGATTTAAGATAATCAAACTTATGGGCAAGAGGACATTGGCATAATAAAGATCACTTTTAAGAATTTAGAATCAAATCACACTTTGTTTAAAAGAAAAAAAAATTCCATTATATAACACATTAAATTAAATTGAGCTGTCAGTTCCATCAATCACAGTCTTTCAAATGAGTGCTCATATGATTGCTATAGTCTTCAACACAATGTAAGCAAACATTTAATCAGGATACTGAAAATGGGTAGAATGCTTCAGTATTTACTATAATACACAAACATAAATAGCTCTTCACACAATTATTAAATCCAACATAGGTATTAAATACATCACCCACGTAAGTTGAAAGTTCTTACAGCTCACATATTAAGCAATAATCAAAATTGGATTTAGTTCTGTCTCAGTCCATTTTCTGTTGCTTGTAATAGAATACCTGAAACTGGCTAACTCAGAGAGAAAAGGAATTCATTTGTTACATTTATGAAAGCTGAGAAGTCCAAAGTCCAGAGGCTTGTTATGATGAGGGACTTCTTGCTGGCAGTCTCCCTCTGCATAGTCCCAAGGCAGGGAAAGGCATCACAAAGTGAGGGGGAAGGAGTGTGACCACTCAGGCCTCTCTACCTTTTCTGATGAAACCAATAGTTCCAATCCCATAATAACCAGTTAATAAATTAAAGAACTAAACTATTGAATTGTTACTCCATAAATGAATTAATTCATTCATGAGGAAAGAGCCCCCATGACCCATTTATATCTTAAAGACTTTACCTTGCAATACTGCCACATGGAGGATTAAGTTTCAAAAGGAGGTTTGGAGTAGGCAAACATTCAACCATAGCAGGATCCAAGCACTTAATTGGATAATTTTCTCCTTTTTAGTAATTATTTTCTTTTTCTTTTTTTAACTTTTTTTCTTTCCTTTTTCTTTTTTATTTTATTTTATTTATTTACCTATTTATTTATTTATTTATTTATTATTATTTTTGGTTGCAGTTTTTGGCCTGGGCCAGGTTTGAACCCACCACCTCCAGAATATGAGGCCGGCTCCCTACTCCTTGAGCCACAGGTGCCACCCTATTTATTTATTTTTTTGAGACAGTCTCACTATGTAGCCCTTAGTAGAGTACCATAGCATCCCAGCTCACAGCAACCTCTAACTCTTGGGCTTAAGCAATTCCCTTACCTCAGCCTCCCATGTAGCTGGGACTATGCGCACCCACCACAATGCCTGGATATTTTTTTGTTGCAGTTGTCATTGTTTAGCTGGCCCAGGCTGCGTTTGAACCCACCAGCCTCAGTGCATGTGGTCGGCACAGTAACCACTGTGCTACAGGTGCTGAGCTTTAGTAATTATTTTCAAAACAAACTCAATTAAATGTACACTTCTCTAAGAAAAGTGATTCTAATCTAATTCCTTTGAATATTTTTGACATCCCTTCCTATAATGTCTAGAAAGTTGCTTCTCCATAACTATCCTCAACAAAAGTAGTTGAATGGCTAATTATGTTTCAGTTTGATAGTTCATGCCTTGTGATGACTCCTGTGTTTTTGTCTCTAATTAATTTTAATAAAACATATCTATATACATTAATAGAAAATATCATCTAAAATTAGTATATATCATTTAAAGTAAGTATACAGCATTCTGATTGTGTAAATTAAATGAAGACAGTTTTGAAATAACATGTTATTTTCCAAAATGTTTGAAACATAATACCATATAATCCTTACATTAAGTTTATTCCACGCAAGATCAAGAACTCCTAACTCATAAACATAAAAATAACCTATTCCGGGACTATTAATCTTCATTAAAGTATAGGTATAGTTTAATTAAGTAGCAAGTAAAAGACTGCTTAATAAATGTTGGTAGGTGTTAATTGGTCCTCAGGGATCATTTTAATCCACTCTACAACTTTGGTTTATTTGAACTTTTGATTTTGATCTGGCAATACATGTGTAAACTTTAGAAATTCTCATGAAAATTCTTGAGTTAATTCAATGAATGTATGAATTCAAAATGAAATTTGAAGAATGCATTCCTAATAATGATGACCAAGACTGTATTTATGTTACTTTTTATTTTCCAAAATTGTATTTGAAACCTCAAAGGTAGTTTGTGAAAATACATTACTTTAATTTTGTGCTGGGTTCTATCTGGTTAATCATCCTTCTCAGAGAAGTATGATATGATTTTAAAACCCTTACCTCTTTTATGGAAATATTTCTAAGGTGCAGCACTATATATATAGATATGTATGTAGGCAGATTTGTTTATGTATTTAATATAGATGTATTTACCTTTGATAGATATTTTTCAAAAATATTTTCTAATGTGTAAAATATTTGGGAGAATCAAATTTTGCTTTGTATTTGACTTTAGAATCTTTTAAAATGAAAACACGGGCAGAGGCGCCTGTAGCTCAGTCGGTAGGGCGCCGGCCCCATATACCGAGGGTGACGGGTTCAAACCCAGCCCTGGCCAAACTGCAACCAAAAAATAGCCAGGCGTTGTGGAGGGTGCCTGTAGTCCCAGCTACTCGGGAGGCTGAGGCAAGAGAATCGCTTAAGCCCAGGAGTTGGAGGTTGCTGTGAGCTGTGTGAGGCCACGGCACTCTACCAAGGGCCATAGGGTGAGACTCTGTCTCTACAAAAAAAAAAAAAAAAAGAAAAGAAAACACATAATAAATACCTTTTTATTTACCAAAGGTTAAGATTTCCAAAGTATAAGGAAAGTTCATTATTTTGCATATTATATTTATATTTGCATGTATCAATGTAAGTAATATGAATCCACTGAAGCCTTAACCATTATAAGCAAAATAAAGAAGATTATAGTTTATAATTTACACATTTAGAAGTTATAAGAATGTAAGATTTTGATGTGAATATGTATAATATAACAGAAATTTCAAATATTGTCAATATTTTTACAATTATTTTTTTTTCCTGATGAGAAGACCTGAAAATGTCCTCATCTTTTAAGCCAACCATGAATGATCTTTGTAGATGGTATTTCATTTTATCACGTCTCTTTAGGACAAGAGTTTGAAAATTTTATTTTCTCATATCATATTTCTACATTTTTCCATCTCAAGACATATCTACTAATTTTTTTTTTTTTTTTTTTGTAGAGACAGAGTCTCACCTTATCGCCCTTGGTAGAGTGCTATGGCGTCACACAGCTCACAGCAACCTCCAACTCCAGGGCTTAGGCGATTCTCCTGCCTCAGCCTCCCGAGTAGCTGGGACCACAGGCGCCCGCCACAACCCCCGGCTATTTTTTGGTTGCAGTTTGGCCGGGGCCGGGTTTGAACCCGTCACCCTCGGTATATGGGGCCGGCGCCCTACCCACTGAGCCACAGGCGCCGCCCTATCTACTAGTTTTTTAATATTTTCATTAATCTGCATTATTACCAGATCTTTTAAAAAGTGAGGGCAAAAAAAAAAATGTATGGCCTTAAAAGCTAAAATCTGGTTTGTGTCTGATTAGGAATATAATGTGTCTGATTATAAAATATAAAACATTTAAATTTTTTTTTCTAG
Organism: Nycticebus coucang; assembly: GCF_027406575.1. Taxonomy (NCBI): domain Eukaryota; kingdom Metazoa; phylum Chordata; class Mammalia; order Primates; family Lorisidae; genus Nycticebus; species Nycticebus coucang. The sequence continues at coordinate 40,786,830 of NC_069794.1, read as the reverse complement.
AAGTTCATGTGGAAGCAATACATAAACATATGAAAGCTAAGAAAACATTTTCTACATATTCATTTTTTAAAATAGTACTGTGATTTATAAGTAAAATTGTATTGAGAAGATTATTCTTAGAAAGCAAATTTCTTCTGAATATTTTTACCAAAAGTAAATTGTATTCCAACATCTAATTTGAAAATCATAACATGAGATACTTAATGTATTTTTCTGATTCTTACTACCAGTCAAATGCCTGTGATCCCTAGTAATATGTTCAAAAACCTATTACTTGTCAGCCCTCTGAGAAACTAACCAAGTAGCCCCTTACCTTGAAGTCTGTCTCCTTGAATCATGGTTACCTGTCCCTATGTCTACTACTGTAGCTGTTGGCCATCATGGAAATTCTCAGTCTTTATTAATCAGGGCAAACATGACAAGCACTGCACATAGGAATATGATAAAGTCTGAAAAAAAATTAGAACAAATGCATCTATCTAGTTCCTGAATTTGTAATCTAAGTTTTAGTTGTATGTTTAGAACAACAATTATAAATAATTGTGGCAAAACAAAAGAATAATTTGCAGATTATGTTTGTTTTTTTTATTTCTTCACATTTGATAGATCTTAACATTAAATATAGAATATTGTCTCCAAAAGTTAGATCAGAAAAATGTATATGCTATAATTATTTTCTTGTTACATATTCATCCAGAAAAACTAAGAAAAGATCTACCACGTTGTGTCTAAGTGCCAAACATCTCTTTCATTTAATTCTTTTGACAATCTTATTAGGTAGATATTGGAAGAGACACTTAATATTTAAAAAATTGAAACTCCACAGATATTTTATTCTATTAACTGTCTTGATAATATCTTCCCTCCTATAATTTTAAGTAATGTATAGGAAGAAAAAAAAAGTGACAAACTTATTATGAGTAGGAATTCCCAATATCATTTTATGAGCTGTGTGAATTTATTCTACTCAGGTAGAAAAGAGACTTCTGAAATTTGACCTTTCCAGTGTGTATGCAGGTGTGTGGGTATTGGCTACTTTTGTACGCTGTAAGAGAGTACCACAAACTGGGCAATTCTTAAAGAACGCAGAACAGTATTTTATTCTCTCATATGACAGCCTTCAGAAAGGCTGGAAATTCTGATATCAAGGCTTTGGAATTTGGTCTGGTGAGAGTGTTCTTGCTGCATATTACCACATAAGAAGAGCAAGCGAGAGAGAGACTGAAGCCTGTGCCTGTGTCCCTATGAGGCAGAAGATCAGAAAAGAGAGCATCCACTCCAACATGCCCATTTGATAGTGGCAGTAATCGTCCAGGATGGTGGAGCGCTTGTAATGTAAAAGCCCCTTCCCAAAGGTGTTCCATCTCCTAACACTGTTGTACTGGGGATTCAATTTACAACACAAGAATTTTGGCCAACGCATTAAGACCAAAGCACCACAGCAGTGTGTATTGTTTCAAGTTGGGGTGTGTGTGTGTGTGTGTGTGTGTGTGTGTGTGTGTGTCTATTCATATGGAGAGAAAGAAAGAGAGATCAAAACAAAGTATATTTCCTTTGGGGGGCAATAACTTCTGGAAAATGAAGCTTATTTTACTAGAGTAGGACAGGGTAGTTCTGGATTGCAGATAATATTTATTATTGAACTTTGAATTCATGGTGCTTAATAGTGCTTATTCCTATCATGGCATGAGAAACAATGAATAATAAATACTTTGATTTATAATAATGAGCAATGGGGTAAGGGGAATGACACTTCATAATGGAGGAGAGGGGGCAGAAAATATGCAATAGTTTTAAACAATACTATGAAACTGCATTTGGAGTTATTTAGTGCAAGAACGGATAGAACTGTAAAGTTCAATGGCTTCTGGACTATTTCAGTATTCTCAGTTAAGTTACTATAGGACTCTAAATAACTCAAGAAAAATTTAGAACATATCATGCACATTCATTTTGACAAACAAGCAATGAAATGTGCAATATATATGGGATGATCTCATTATTGGAATGGTTAAAAATTTATTTTAAAAGTCTTCACATTTAAATTCATAAGCCTTAGTTACAATGAAAATTCCATCCATCATTCATTCATCTTTTCATTTATTCAACCACATTTTTATTGAGCACTTATTACTTAGTGACAGGTCATGTTCAAGGTGATAGGAATTTAGCAATATAAAAAAGGTAAGTGGATTGGATGCAGTGTTCTAGGCCTGTAATCCCAGAATTCTGGGGGGCAGAGGCAGATGGAGGTCAGAAGTTCAAGACCAGCCTGAGCAAGAATGAGACCATCTCTACTAAAAATAGAAAAACTAGCCAGGTGTTGTAGAAGGTGTCTGTAGTCAAAGCTACTTGGGAGGCTGAGGCAAGAGAATAGCTTGAGCCCAAGTGTTTCAGTTTACTGTGAGATACGATGTCAAGGCACTTTACCTAGGCTGACAGAGTAAGACCCTGTCTCAAAAATAAATAAATAAGGAATTTGTAGAAATTTAACTTTCTAATTTAAGCAAACTAATTTAAGCAAACTAATGCTTGCTTCTGATTCTGCTTCTGCTTCTGTAAAGTCCTCGGTTCTGTAAAAGCCAGAGCCAGCTTCTCCAGCTTGATTCAAACTGACCAAGGAATAAAAGTATCCGTAGACTGGAACTTTTGACTAGGGATAAAAAGAAGACTGAGCCAGTTGGGGAGCATGGCCATTTAGAATTCTTCTGTGCCATCGCTCTGTTGGCTGAAATAAAGCCCTTCCTCTTTTAAAAAATAAATAAAAATAAATAAACAAATAAATAATAAAAAGGGTAAGGGGCATAGAAATTAAAATTCAACAAGTAAATGAATATATTAGATGATGGAGACGTCTGTGGCAATAAATACACCATGTAAGAAAACAAGGAGTTTTGAAGGAAACAGAGTTAAGTAGTCTGAATGGTTAATTCACGGATAAGGTGGAAGTTTACCAACCTCGGAAAGGAAGTGAAAGCTCATGCTGTTCTTGTATCTGGGACAGTGCCACAGGCAGAGGGAACAGAAAAGCAAGGTCCTTGAGGCATTATAGATTTCAGAATACTTAAGGAATCAGGAAACCAGAACTGAGTCAGCAAAAAGGTAAGGAACTGTGTCTGTAAGCTCCGGGAAGCTGAGGACACCCAGGCCCTTTGGAGGTTCTGTCACAAATGCAGAGATACTAGTTTTATTCTGAATGAGACAAGAAGCCCTGGAACCAGTGAGAGTACTGCACTGACCCCATCTGACTCGTGTTTTCTAAGATCAATCTGGCAGATAATGATGGTAATACACAAAGGAAACCAAGGTGAGGAAGCACAAAGTAGATAGGACACCACGGAAATAAAGAATCTGAAAGATTATGTAAACGTGGACCAGGAGTTGTGCTAGTCTATCATTCTTAAAGAATAGAGTTTCTTCAAAGTTCATGATTGGTTTGGTTTCTCCTTTTCCTTTTATAGAAAAAAAAGCTATGTTTTAGATGGTCTCATCTATCTTTTGTACCTCAAAAATAAACTGTTTCTCTTTGTTTTCTGTCCTCAACTGATACAGGATTGTCACATAATCTAAATCATCTGCAAGTGTAACAGGTTATTTATTCTTTTATATTTACTCTTACTTATGAAAGAAGGAACCAAGTTGTACTTAAGTAGTATGAGTGTGTAACATTGAATGTACAGCATAAGGACTATGGTTAACAATATTTTGATATATTCTGAACAGCTGCTAGCAGAGTAGTTTCTGGGTGCTCATCTGATATACACACAAAAGGTGACTATGTTTGGTGATGAATATGTTCCTACAATTTTTCCGACTATAGTCATCATTTCACTACATGTGTGCCTAGCAAAACATTACATTGTACATCTGAAATATGTACTGTGAAAAATTAAAAGAAGTATGATTTTTTTTCCAGTGATATTCAAATTTAGCCTGAGGGATACTCAAAGCTCTTCATCTCTCTTCAAGGAACAGAAGTCACAGCCCGGGAAGTGCTCCTATTTTTAAAAAGACAACCTTGCTTTTTATTTTTTTCTGTAAGATGAGTTTCAGCATAATTCTATATTTCTGAAGAACTTCTGGCTTACAACATATTTTGAAGGCGAGTAGTGCTTTGCGTCATTTCTAAGGAAAGGTAGACAAACATGTATCTTTGTACTATTTATTTACTTTGGAATTATTTGTCTCTTTAAATAACCTTCATATTGTGGAAAAATCCCTGGAAATTAATTTTTCAATGTATAGTTAGGTTGAAACTTTCAAAAGACTTTTATTAAACATACAAATTTCTACTTACTTGAGTACACTTTAAGATTCCTGATTAATCACAACATTGATTTTCTGGTGAGCTTACAGTTTTGAAAGTGAATGACAAAAACTGAAAATCAATCTTTTACATTATTTTTTTCTAGGACTAGTCAGTATTCATAGATGTCTACATATTAGATATATTCTAAAAAATTAGTAGAAGAAATGGAATCAAAATGTTTGCTTCAGCTGACAAATCACCTAAGTTAATTTTACTTTCTCATATGAGTGGGAGAAATAATGAGAAGTTAATGAGTAAAGTAATTTAGTGATTACCCAAAAATCTTGGCATTGGTCTATGAGAACATTAAGAAAACAGATAGTGTAGTAAGTAAATTTCTGGTAGTGTAAGTGAAAGAGTAAATTTTCCTAAAGATACTAGATGCTATTTTATAAATTGTTTATTAATATTTACTGAACATATAAAGTTTAATATATTAGCAACCAGGTATAATCCATTTTAAAGCTATCATTGTGTTTTTCTTTTTTTTCTATTAAAACATAAACACATAGATCATGTATACATTGATGCATTTATGGGGTACAATGTGCTGATTAAATATAGAATTAGAAACGCTTACATCACACTGGTTAATATATACTTCATCTCATTTACTTAATTATTGTGTTAACACATTTATACTCTATACTTAATAGATCTGATATGTACTCTTACATTATGCACTACAGGTGTGATCCCACCATTCACCCTCCCTTGATCTGACCTCCTCCCTCCCCTCCCATTCCCCTCTCCTCCCTCCTCCATCCTGGGCCATAGTTGTGATCTATTCTTCATGTGAAAGTGTGAGTGATTATAAATTGGTTTCATAATAGTACTGAGTACACTGGATATCTTTTCTTCCATTCTTCAGATACTTTACTAAGTAGGATATGTTCCAGCTCCATCCATGTAAATGTAAAAGACGTAAAGTCTCCATCTTTTTTAAGGCTGCATAATATTCCATTGTATACATATACCACAATTTATTAATCCATTCATGGGTCGATGGGCACTTGGGCTTCTTCCATGACTTGGCTATTTTGACTTGAGCTGCAGTGAAATATTTGGTGCAAATATCTTTGACAAAGTGATTTTTGGTCTTTTGAATATACACCTAGTAGAGGAATTGCAGGATCAAACGGCAGGTCTACTTTTAGATCCCTGAGTACCCTCCATACTTCTTTCCAAAAGGGATATATCAGTTTGCACTCCCACCAGAAGTGCAGAAGTGTTCCCTTTTCTCTACATCCACGCCAACATCTGTAGTTTTGAGATTTTGTTGTGTGAGCCACTCTTACTGGAGTTAGATGATATCTCAAAGTGGTTTTGATTTGCATTTCTCTGATGATTAAAGATGATGAGTATTTTTTCATATGTCTGTAGGCCATGCGCCTATCTTCTTCAGAGAAGCTTCTGTTCAAGTCCCTTGCCCACAATGATATGGGATTACTTGTTCTTTTCTTATTAATAAGTTTGAGTTCTCTGTGGATTCTGGTTATCAAACCTTTGTCAGAAGCATAACTTGCAAATATCCTCTCCCATTCAGAGGGCTGTCTGCTTGCTTAACTTATTGTGTTCTTGGCTGTGCAGAAGCTTTTTAGTTTGATCAGATCCCAGTAATACATTTTTGGTGTTGCTTCAATTGCCTGGGAGTCCTCCTCATAAACTATTCTCCCAGGCTAATTTCTTCAAGTGTTTCTCCTGCACTATCTCCAAGAATCTTTATAGTTTCATGTCTTAAGTTTAAATCTTTTATCCAGGGAGAGTCAATTTTTGTTAATGATGAAAGATATGAGTCCAGTTTCAGTCTTCTACAAGTTGCCAGCCATTCTCCCAGCACCATTTGTTAAATAGGAAATTCCCACACACCCCCAATTTATATTTTTGGTAGGTTTATTGAAGATCAAATGACTATAAGTGGCTGGGTTTATCTCTTGGTTCTCGATTCTGTTCCATACATCTACCTCTCTATTTTTGTGCCAATACCATGCTGTTTTGATCACTATAGATTTACAGTGTAGTTTAAAGTCTGGTAGCATGATTCTTCCTGATTTGTTTTTATTTCTGAGTAATGTCTTGGCTATTTGAGGTTTTTTCTGATTCCATATAAAATGAAGTATTATTTTTTCCAGATCTTTAAAGTATGGTGGTGGTGCTTTGATAGGGATTGCATTAAATTTGTAAATTGCTTTGGTAATATGGACATTTTAACAATGTTGATTATTCCTAGATTATGAGCATGGTATGTTTTCCCATTTGTTAATATCTTCAACTATTTCTTTTCTCAGAATTTTATAGTTTTCTTTATAGAGATCTTTCACTTCTTTTGTTAGGTAACTTCCCAAATATTTCATCTTCTTTGGCACTACTGTAAAGGGAATAGATTCCTTGACTGTTGTTTTCAGGTTGACTATTATTGGTATATATAAAAGGTACTGATTTGTGAGTATCGATTTTATATCCTGATACACTACTGTATTTCCTGTTCACTTCTAAGAGTTTCGTAGTTGAGTCTCTGGGGTTTTCCAGTTATAAAAGCATATAATCTGCAAAGAGTAAAAGTTTGATCTCTTCTGACCATATTTGTATATCCTTTGTCACCTTCTCTTGCCTGATTGTGGTGGATAAGACTTCCATTACAATGTTAAAAAGCAGTGGAGACAATGGGAAACCTTGCCTGTTGCTAATCTGAGTGGAAAAGTTTTCAATTTTACTCCATTCAATATGATATTGTCTGTGGGTTTGCTGTTGATGGCCTCTATCAGTTTAAGAAAAGTCCCCTCTTTGCCTATTTTTTTAAGTGTTCTGATTATGAAAGGATGCTGTATATTGTGAAAAGCATTTTCTGCATCTATTGAGAGAATCATATAGTCTTTGTTTTTTAGTTTGTTTATGTGATGTATTATATTTATAGATTTACGTATATTGAACCAATCTTGAGACCCTGGGATAAAACCCACTTGGTTATGGTGTATAATTCATTTGATGTGTTGTTGGATTCTGTTCGCTAGGATCTTATTGAATATTTTTGCATCTATATTCATTAAAGATATTGGTCTATAGTTTTCTTTTCTTGTTGGGTCTTTTCCTGGTTTGGAGATCAGGGTGATATTTGCTTCATAGAATCTGTTGGGAAGTATTCCTTCTTTTTTGATGTTTTGGAAAATGTTAATTAATATAGGTACTAGGTCCTCTTTAAAAATTTTGTAGAATTCTGATGTGAAACCATCTGGTCCCGGACTCTTCTTTTTTGAGAGATCTTGTATAGTTGATTCTAGTTCAGTACTTGATATAGCTCTGTTCAGCATTTCTAATTCTTTCTGAGTAAGTCTAGGAAGTTGGCATGCTTCCAAGTATTGGTCAATTTCTTTTAGATTTTTATATTTCTTAGAATAAAGTTTATTGTAGTATTCATTAAGTATTCTTTGAATTTCTGAGGTGTATGTTGTTATTTCACCTTTGTCAATTCTGATTGATGATATTAGGGGCTTTAATTTTCTATTTCTGGTTAGGTTGACCAAAGGTTTATCACTTTTGTTGAATTTTTCAAAAAAACAACTTTTTGATTCATTGATCTTTTGAATAATTATTTTGTTTTCAATTTCATTTAATTCTCCTCTAATTTTAGTTATTTCTTTTCTTCTACTGGGTTTGGGATTGGAATGTTCTTCCTTTTCCAGTTGCTTAAGATGTCCCATTAAGTCATTGACATCCTCTCTTTCCATTCTTTTGAGGAAGGCTTGCAACACTATAAATTTCCCTCTGAGGACTGCCTTTGCAGTATCACACAGGTTCTGATAATTTATGTCTTCATTGTTGTTTTGTTCCAAAAATTTTGCAATTTCCTTCTTAATCTCATCTATGACCCAACTATCCTTCAGTATAAGGTTATTTAGTTTCCATGTCCTTGTATAAGTATGCAGATACTTGTCATTGGTGAGTTCAATTTTTATTGCGTGATGATCTGAGAAAATACAAGGAATAATTTCTATACTTTTAAATTTTCTGAGGTTAGACTTGTGACCTAAAATGTGATCAATTTTGGAGGATGTTCCATGGGCTGATGAAAAGAATGTGTGTTCAGTTTTGTTAGGATGAAATGTTCTATAGATTTCTGCTAAATCCAATTGTTGAATAGTGAAGTTTAAGTCTAACATGTCTTTGCTTAGTTTCTTATTGGAGGATCTATGCAATATTGCCAAAGGAGTGTTAAAATCTCCTGCTATTAAGGTGCTGAAGGAAATCAAGTTGCTCATGTCTGTTAGAGTATCTCTTATAAATTGAGTGCATTCTGGTGGGTGCATAAATATTAATAATTGAAATCTCATAATGTTGAGTTTTACCCTTAACAAATATGAAGTGACCATCCTTATCTTTCCTTCCTTTTGTTGGTTTAAACCCTATTGTATCTGCGAATAAAATTTCAACACCTGCTTTTTTCTGATTTCCATTTGCCTGAATTATAGATGACCATCCCTTCACCCTGAGTTTATATTTATCTCTTAAGGTAAGATGAGATTCTTGTATGCAGCAGATATCTGGCCTGAGATTTTGTATCCAGTCAGCCAACCTGTGCCTCTTTAGAACACAATTTAAGCCATTCACATTAATTGAGAGTTTTGATAAACCTGGTATTATTTGGGGTATTGAGTTTTTCAAAAGTCCAGTGGACATTTTTAATCCTTTTGCCACTATGGAAGTTGGAATTTGATCAAAAGTTTCTGAGTGAGTTTACTTTGGTGGTAGAGCATTGTGCTGGTCATTATGGAGGATAGGTCTGAAGATATCCTGGAGAGCTGGTGTAGTTATGGAAAATTTCGTCAACATGTGAATGTCATTAAAGTATTTAATTTCTCTATCATAAATGAAAATCAGTTTTGCTGGATACAGGATCCTGGGTTGAAAGTTATTTTGTTTTAGGAGATTAAATGTTGGTGACCATCCTCTTGTAGCTTGAAAAGTTTCAGCAGAGAGCTCTGCAGTCATTCTAATATTCTTCCCCTTGTAAGTTATGGTTTTCTTACATCTAGCTGCTTGATAGAATTTTCTCCTTCATGTTAACTTTAGTGAAGTTAATTATGATGTGCTTGGGGGATGTCTTATTTGGCTTGAGTCATTATGAGGTTCTGAAACTGTCTGCTATCTGAATTTCAGAATCTCTTGCCATGTTTGGGAAGTTCTCAATGATTATCTCTTGGAGTGGAGCATCTGGGCCTTTTGAAACAACCTCGAAACAACCTCATCATTTTCAGGAATTCCTGTAAGGCAAATATTATTATTATTATTTTTTTAATTATCCCAGAGCTCTTTGCAAGAATGATCTGTTTTTGCTCTCCACTTCTCTTTCTCTTTGTGTGTTTGGGGGCATTCAAAATCTTTGTCTTCAATGTCTGAGATCCTTTCTTCTGCCTGCTCCATTCTATTACTGAGGGATACTACTGTATTTCTCAGATATTTGAGGGCTTTAAGTTCTTGCCTCAATGTGTCAAAATCTTTGGTGATTTTGTCTTTAAATTCATTGAATTCTCTAGATAACTTTTGACTTTCTCATTGAATTTCTAATACTAACTTTACCTCCATTCTGTTCATCTTATTTTCTTTCTTTTTTTTTTTTTTATTGTTGGGGATTCATTGGTACAATGAAGCCAGGTTACACTGATTGCAATTGTTAGGTAAAGTCCCTCTTGCAATCATGTCTTGCCCCCATAAAGTGTGATTTCTGACATGTCAGCCATTTGTTTATAAATGGGATCTTCTGAGTGTCTCCTTGGTCATTCCTTGGGGGAATTGATCTACTCTTATTATTCATTTTGCCAGAGTTTCTTTGCTGATTCTACCCCATGATTATTTTTCACCTTTTGTCTAGAGAATCTGGTAATGTGAAATTGAATTGAGGGCTCCTGGAGTTGCAATTAACCAGACCTTTACCAAAGAACTTGGACTAGTGACTACAGCTTTTCCCTTCAAGCTTAACAAAGGTCCCATTCTGTGCTACGGTCTGAAACTCTGGGAAACTGCTTGGTGTGTTGGGGCTAGATAGCTCTGACCTATATTCAGTTAGTCTCTGTCCAATCCTAGTGAATCAGTGGCTTTGGGCTGAAATCTCAGATGTGGAGATATATAAGCAACTAAGACACCCTGCCACCCAAAAGGCAATAACTGGAAGAGGAGAATCCCACACTCTCACAATAATTCAACCAGGGTACAACTTTGGTCCCCAGGTGATCAGTACAGGTCAAGAGTTCCAAACCAATTGTCCCAGTAAATACAAAAACAAATCAGGTGGGAGAGTTCAAAAGGTCTTCAGCATCTAGGCAGCAGGAGTCCACTGAAAGTTCAAGTAGTGCTTACTCCAGTGCTCTGTGGAGTCAGAAAGGCCTACCTAGAAAAATAGTCCAGGGGTGCTGGTGCCTCCTTCCCCACCTTGCACCTTCATCCCACTCAGGCACTGGTAGCCTCACGAGACTGTGGTCCAGTTCTCTCCTATGAGCAAATGTGCCAGGGATTTGGGCCTGCTAGAGTCAGAGGGAAGTCAATGCCTTGTTGGCCAAGTGACCACACTCTGCCACCAGCTGACTGGGGATAAGTCTGATTATCTCTTTGCTCAATGGAAAGTGGGGAGTATTCCACCTGAGCTCATTCAGAACAAGAGGTTAGAGATGGTGCCTCTGCCCCAGCCACTGTGCTCCTCTTGCATCCCTGCAATGTGAGATCTAGCTCCCTCCAGCAGTCCACAAAATTGGAGAGGTGTCTCTCTGAAATTTGACCCCCGTGTGATTTCTCTATTAATGTTGCTGCTAGGTGGGAGGTGTCTCCCCTTGGGTTCCCATGCCTCAGTGGTTCCTGAGCCTCCACTCATCATATGGAGACCCAAGCCTCCAGCCGTTGCTGAGTTTCTCTTTCTCAGAGCTAAGCCAGACACCTTTCCCCTTTGCCTTTCTGCACTGTTACCGGATTCACAGTTACAGTGTAGCTGTGCTACTCAGACTGAGAAATGCCCAGTCTTAACAAAGAACTGCAAATGTTCTAGTCTCTGCAAGGGTTGAGCTTCTAGATTGCCAGGCCAGGGGGAAGGGTGGACTGAGAGTTCAAAGTGGCAGGGAAAACATTTGTTCAACCTTCATGCCAGATAAGAGAATTCCCAAGCTCACAGCAGGGACTTTCTGGAGAAGGAGTCCCAGCTTCCAGCAACTCATTCCCATTGGGTGAGAGAAGAGGACCTCAGTTCACTTCTCACTAGTAGAGATCTCACAGCAAGCAAGCAAGCAACTCTCTTGGGGGAGGGTAAAGACACACATCCTCTTTGGGGTGGGTTCTGTACCTGAAATTTGTTTCCTTGAAGTTGCAGCTTGCGTCAGCAGAGAAGACATGCAATTATCAATCTCTTCTCTCAGCTTGGCTCCCACCCTTTAGCTATGTTGTGTTCTTTCTGGCTGTTATCTCCCCCATGGATGGGAGCTTCTGTTGAAAGCTAGCTTCAGTTGGCTTTCATCCCCGTTGTGTTTTTCTCTATAGGAAACATTAAAATTCTAGTCAAATTACTGGTTTTGAAACAGGTATTATATACATATATTGAACGGCAAATTTAAAAAATTATTTTAATTAAAAGAAAAATTCTCAACAAGTAAACATTCATAAAATTACTAATATTTGTATGAATATATTAGAGTATAGAACAATGTGTCTTATAAGATAGACTTGAAATTTCCTCTGACTTTGCAGATTCCTTCCTGGGATAACTAAGATTGACATGTCTATCAAAAAGAGCAAGCTTACCAGATTTCCTCATTTTTTTTTTTTATCTATTTCTACAAATCTATATTTCTATAGGAATATTGCAGACCCAGATTATGGATTTTTGACTCTCACAAAAATGTCTAGCCATGCAGAGCTAATTGAAACCACTGGAAATTGCTATAAATCAATCAATTAGTTGAGAATTGACTGTGTACTCAGCCTTTTGCAATGAAGGCAATAGGGATATATCTTAATAGAAAACATAGCACATGAAAGAAATATTTTAAGTTATGAATAACTCCCAAGATAAGATTTTTTTAATTTAATGTTTAATTAAATTTATATGTTTAATGTCTTATAATGTATGTACAGATTCTTATAATCTATGCACAATTTTTTATGATTATTTTTCATGTACCTGTATAAGACTTGCAAAAAAAGAAATTAGAGAGTCCTAGTGCTCAATCACACAGTTCTCTATACCTCCAGTAAGACTACATGAGTCTATTTACTTTTATGTAATAAGATAATTTTACAGATTATAAAAGTTATAAAATTTTAATTTTCATATGCACCATAATAACTTCTAAAGTTACATACTTGCTTCATCTAAGACTGTTTCACTGACCCATTTCCGAGCTGCCTTTTCTTTGCTGTGGGTAGTAGTCTCTACAAAATTTACAGATTGAAGCTGTTATTACAGTATGAACTGATTGTTTCCTATTCAAATGCATATCATGTGTGTATATATGTACATTCATGAGCACACATGTAATTTGAAGGGATTCAAATTATAGTGAATGATAACCATCAATGAGATTAAAGTGCAAACAAATAGAGATAGAACATCTCTAATCTATTTGAAATGAAAATAGCAAAACCAAATAGCATCAAAATCTGAAAATTTTTGAGTGGTGACATGATGGCACAAGTAAAATTTGACACCTGACTTCATGTGACAAGTTTTGAATCAAAAACTCAGTCAAAACATTTTTTCATGCGTAATATAAAATTACCTTTCAGTCATGTGTACCAAGTGATTACAAACATAAATGAATTTCATATTTAAACTTGGATCCTAATATTTCATTATATATGTACAAATAATTCAAAATCTGAAAAAAATCCAGAAGTCAAAATACATCTAGTCTCAATAATTTTGGAATATGTATATTCAACCCATAATTTGACATTTATTTCATATCAATAGAGAGTAAATCATCTTGTGTGGCAAATAACAGTTGTTAGTCATTAATAATATTTCTTCCAACACTTTAAGTGGAGTCAGCTTAACAGCAGGTGTGGAATTTTACATAGCTGCAACTTCCTTGTTGTTATACTATCATTATTGTGAAAAGTATGGCAGTGTATAAGATGTCACTGAAATACTCTGTAGAGTATTTCAACAAAAGACGAGGGGATTTTAAGATATGATTGATCAATAGTTTTAATGATGTCAAAAAATGCCGGAAAATTGCAATACAAAAAATAAAGAATTTATTAAGAAGGAGAGAACTGACAGCATTCAGTAAAATTAGTAATTTAACTAATCTGTTATTTGGTTAGTCCAAGACTGTCCAATATTGATATATTTAAATTTTAAAAATAATTTAGACAAATCTTGTAAAAATTTGTCATAAAATAGTTATATTCTATTCAGTCATGAAAGAAGTAATTATTGAGTACTTGCTTTGCACTGGTAACTGCACTTTAAAGCAAGCTTCCCAGTATCCACACAGAGCTTATATTTTAGAAAGAAAAGATACAAACAACTAATAAATCAATAAAGGTGTTATGACGTAACCAATATGGTGAGCTGGAAAATGGCATTGCACAAACAGTTCTCCCCTTCAAATGAAAATTTTAGAGAAGCCCTCCCTTGTAAAGTTGCCATAAGAGCTGATCTAAAGGATAAAAGAAATAGGTAACAGATAGATGAAGAGATAGTGATGACAGAGAGAAGAAAGAGATGGAATCTGAAAAATGGAAGCAAATGATCAGCACAAGGTCAGCCTAGTGCACAGGCCAAAAGAAGAGATGACTATTGAAAGACCTTTCGGTAGCAAAAAGCATGGGATTTTAGAAGAATATATAAACCACTGTTTATGTATGTGTGAGAGGAGAGAGCAAGCAGTAAGGTCACAGGTTTTAATTTTTAGTCTAGAGTTGGATTTTAAATACATATGTATGTGTTTGTGTGTACATATACATATATATGTGTGTGTATGTGTGTGTGTGTGTGTGTGTATATATATATATAGAGAGAGAGTTTTGTATTGTTTTGTTTTGTTTTTTTGAGAGAGTCTCACTGTCATCTGGGTAGAAGACTGTGGCATTTTAGCTAATAGTAACCTCAAATTCTTGGGCCCAACTAATCCTCTTGCCTCAGCTTCCTAAATAGCTGGGACTACAGATGCCCTGCCACCATGACCAGCTATTTTTTTTTTCTCTCTCTTTTTAGTGGAGATGGGGACTTGCTTTTCCTCAGGCTGGTCTCAAATTCCTGAGCTCAGGCAATCCACCCACCTCTCCCACCCAGATTGCTAGAATTACTGGTGGGAGCTACTATGCCTGACCTGATTTTAATTATATTTATATTGGAAAATTAGTGAAGTTCTGTAGGAGGGAAATAATATAGATTTTAAGAATTTGAGAAAGGTAACAAGTATTGGATTGAAGAAATATGGAATCAAAAGAAAGGAATGTATCATTCAGAAATGGTTTCTTCCCCAACAGAAAGACTCAATAATTTAGGAAAGGTTCACTCAGTAACAAGGTGTGGAAATAAGAAGTTGGATGGCATTAATGCTTGCTTTCATACAGAGAAGCTATCTTAAATTATTTTTGGAATTTTAGAAGTAGAATTTAGTATTTATTTCATAAATAGAAATAAATTATCATGTAAGAATTTGTATTTCTTCAAGCACTTTAACATATGTACTCGTACTTTGCAAATAGGGATGTACAGAAGAGGGAGTAAAGCTAAGATCTCAGAGGTGAGAGGCAGCCCACTATGGAAAAAGCAGGAATGAGAAAAATCTTATATAAAAAGAGCTTGGATCAGCAAAATCATTGGGATGCCAATCAATTTTTTAATAAATTGAAAAATTTTTTGAGATAAAAGTAATTTTGTAAGACATTTTATCTAGTTATTTTCTAAATTATTAACTTAAAGATTAAAATATTATGTAATCCACATATTTTATATTAATATCTATCATTTTTATCGATAGGATCTACATCTTTTAAAAGCACCATCCCCCATTTATCTCTTCTTATGAAAATCATGGTAAGATGTTCTTAATCATCAATGCTGTATCTCAAGTAAAAACCATAGATATGAAACCTACATTGCCAATATCAGAGGCAAACTGTCGTGTGTTCCAAAAATTGTACCTAAGCAATCTCTAAAATTTTATTCTTCTACCCGTCTAGCTATAAATTCTCCTGAAAAGTAACTCAATTTTACCGTCTTCTGCTTATCTAGTATCCTACATTTCACCTACAAGTTAAACTCCCTTAAATGCAAAGTTTACAATTTTTCTAACACTAAAGCATGAACAGTCCATTTAATCCTATGATTTAACTTCAGGGAGTTATAGATTTCTAAATAAAACAAGATTGTAAACACCTGCTAGAAAATTAACTCAATAAAACTTTTAATATCATTTATTATCTAATCTCTTTTTTAGATAAGGATCTACATCAAGATTATCTCAGAGAAGAAAAGATTCATAATATGTATTGCTGAGCAATAAAGATACTGAAACTCTCCATTAATCAAAAATGACATTTATTTTTGGTTTATAGAAATGAAACAAAAATATTTATTTTTATAAAAACCAAGGTATGTTTATTTTGAGATTCTTTTAAAACACTACATAGGAAAGATAATAGAGCGTAGAAAAGTCAAGAAAGAGGAACCCAAAGTAATAAAGGAAGCAAATAAATGACTCCAGAAGAAAGATACAATGATTAACCTTCAATCTTGATTAAATCAGATAAACATTATCAAAATGTATCCAAATCTGAAAATGATAACTAGATTAGTCTGAAGGCAACCATAGCAGTATTTGAATTTCAGCTCTAGCACATACTTGTGTAAACTTGAAATAATTTCAGAGCCTCTCATAGTCTTTGTTTTTCATCTGTAAAACTGATATTGTAATATTTCATGTTTTAGAGAAAAAAATAAATTAAATATATCTGTTATTATAGAAGTTACTTATCAAATACTAATCTGTGTCTTTCTATATCCTATCTCTAAATTGAAATAAGTTATGATATATGCACTTCTATTTAATAATTAAATTATGAAATGCTTAGATTTTGCTGGGTATTATAGATAAAAAATATTACTGCCATTTATTTTTTAAAACATTCCAGATGGGGTGGTGCCTGTGGCTCAGTGAGTAGGGCGCCAGCCCCATATACCGGGGGTGGCGGGTTCAAACCCAGCCTCGGCCGAACTGCAACCAAAAAATAGTCAGGCGTTGTGTCGGGCACCTGTAGTCCCAGCTGCTTGGAAGGCTGAGACAGGAGAATCGCAGAAGCCCAAGAGCTGGAGGTTGCTGTGAGTCCTGTGACATCATGGCACTCTACCAAGGGCGGTAAAGTGAGACTCTGTCTCTACAAAAAAAAACATTCCAGATGACTATGAAGGTACAAATGATTAGGTTCTGTTCTTTGCATTTGTTAGACAAAGTGCAAGTTGTAGTTGAGCCTTTCACCCAGAGGGTTGTGCTGTCTAGCCTTCATTGTGCCCATTAGGTTAGAGTTTACCAATCCCCCTGTCTCTGACCCTTCCCTTTTCTCTCTTTTCCCCTCCTCCCCCACTTGAATATAATTGTGTTTTTCTTATGTGGGCATGTAGCTGTTTAGCTATTGGTTTACTGCTGTTTAAATATTAGAACAATACTTTGATTGCTCATTGGTTGTAACTTACTAAACTTGACATTAGTAATAATTAGTTTCTTTAACAAGAATTTCATTAATGGCAACTTCAGATTATTATAGTGATTAATGATATAGTGTAAAAAAGATTTTATGTTATAAAAATCTTTGTTCATCATGCATAGTCATCAGAGGGAATATTAAGAGTGATTGTGAAGAAAATTTAAAGTTCTATCTATTATCAAAAATATTACCATGTTTTAATAATATATTCCTGTACATGACTTGGACATAAAGGGACCTTGTGAAGGCAGTGGCTAGATCATTAAGACGTGCATCACTGTGACTCTCCCATACTTAGGGAAGGTATAAAGATACCACTGATAGGTAGCATTCCTGATTTCTGTCAGAAGTTAGCAAATAGCAAACATTTGGATGACAAAAGACCCAAATAGATTATGGTAAACCAACACATCTTCATCATTAAGTAATGAAAAATGCATATTGAAAAGAGAAGTCTAGGAATAAAGAATCTATTTGCACATAAAACATCCTTCTCATAATAAATATTTAACTCAAAGCCTGAGGTTGGCACCAAAGATCCCACTTTTTTGAATTATTTTATTTCAGATCAAAATATATAAAGAATAAATAATACTAGTGTAATTCATAATTTTCAGTTCAATTGTTAAAATGTCATTACAAAGTCTGGTAAATTTAAGATGTAGACTTTTGAAAATAAGATTCTTTTTGATGAAATACAAAGAGGATTGGATTTATTTTGCTAATTTAGTTTGTATGTAATAGATTTAGAGACACAATGTTAAATCCAGTGAAAAGCATTGGTTGTTGAATTCCATACATCATTTTTTTGAAATTTAAAGAAGACATAGAAAACTTATTTTTCCATTGTTTTCTACTTTTGTGGATTAGCAAGGAACCATCATTTCCCACCAAAGCTTTGGTGATAGGCTCCAGCTCTTTTCTTTCCAAAATATTAAATAATTCATGATATTCCCCGTTTCCTAGTTTTGTCAAACCTGTTCTAGATATTTTAGTGGAGCTTATATCTCAGTGGGAAAAAACAAAGATGCAAATAAATTAGGACATACTGTCATGAAGATTTTATTATTGTGTAGGAAAAAAATGAAGCAAGCAAAGAACTAGAGAATGCAGAGGGGAGCCACAACGGTTGTGATTAGAATAAGTCCCTTGAATAGATGAGATTTGAGAAGGCTGAATCAAGAAATATGAGGGTGGAAGGGAGTTTTGCAGTTACCAATAGGCAGTAAGGAAAGCTAGTAAAAAGGTTCTGAGGCTTGTGTCCTTAGCGATAGAAAATGTCTACAGCACTCAGTCATCTTGTTTTTATTTTGTTGCTATCATTTTCTTTTCTTTTCCCCTGGATTGTGCCTGTCCCCAATCCTGGAAATAAATTCAGTTTTTTAGCCGTTATGTATATGAAGATATATAGATGCCAAGTACCTTCATATAACTTAAAATAAAGGTGTATATGTACATGTATGTTATACATACACATGTGCTTATGTGTGTACATTTTTGTGTGTATATATATTTACTTGCATAACTGATAATTTAATTACTTTTAAAAAGTTGATTTCTTATTTATTCTTTATGATTTAAAATTCTTCTCCAGAGTGTCTAGCTGTATATATTTTTCCTTATAATCTTCACTTTTACTCAGTGGACTGTTCCGAAGATGAATTTTTCTTTTTTTTTTCAGTCATAAAAATAATACCACCTTTAATTATAAACAATGTCTAACTAGAAACAATCACTGGAGAAGATTAATTTTGACTTATGTGAAAAAAAACTTCAGTGATACCAATGGTGATGATACTCTATATCCTAGGGATGAATTTTTTTAAGCTCTTTATTTCACTATATTTTATTCCCTCCCTTAGTATATCAATTAGATAAAGCTAAAAATTATGGAGACTTCCTTCACCTCTAATTGTCTAAGTTATAACTGTCAAATTACCCTGATTTTCTCAAATTGTCTTTTCTAACTCATTACCTGTGTATCCTCGGCTTTTTTGCAAATTTAAAGCACATGCAAAAATAGACAATGGTGTAATCAAGTTTCATCTATCCTTCACCTGAACTTCATTTAATTTTATAGAAATTTTTTTTAGTCTCTGTTTCCTCCCACCTTACTCCTGCATGTATTATTTTCAATTATTTCCTAGATCTTATACCATTTCATGTACAACTATGTTAATGTACATCTAAAGAATAAAGGTTCTTTTCTTTAAGATGTGACCACCATACCATTATCAGACAAAAATAACCATAATTCAATAATATCACCAAGTATTTAATAGACATTCACATTTTCACATCCAATTTATGTGTGTAGTTTTGCTTGTTGGTTGAATTGGCACTAAGATAATATTAACATCATATTAAGTTCTAAATGTTGACACTCATTTCAAATTCTAAAGACCACTGTTTTACAAACATCTTGGACATTATT
Source organism: Nycticebus coucang (assembly GCF_027406575.1). Lineage (NCBI taxonomy): Eukaryota > Metazoa > Chordata > Mammalia > Primates > Lorisidae > Nycticebus > Nycticebus coucang. The sequence continues at coordinate 40,767,394 of NC_069794.1, read as the reverse complement.
TACTACTCTTTATTTTCTCTCTTGTTTCCATAAATGCTTATTTTTCTTTCCTGCACTTTGTTGTTTGTTTTTTCTTCTTTTCTTTGTTGATTTTTCTAACATGTTTGGTAATGTTTAGTTGTCTTGTCATACTTGCACTGAGAATCTGTGTATCTTTCTGTCAATCAGTTGCAGATATGATTCTTGGTATACATCTTTTTTTAATTTATTTATTTTTATTGTTAAATCATAGCTGTGTACATCAGTGCAATTAAGGGGTACAATGTGCGGGTTTCATATACAATCTGAAATATTCTCATCAAACTGTTCAACATAGCCTTCATGGCATTTTCTTAGTTACTGTATGTAGGCATTTGTATTCTGCCTTTAGTAAGCTTCGCCCTTACCCATTCTAAGATGCACTGTAGATGTGGCCCTACCCATCACCCTCCCTCCACCAAAACCTTCCCCCTCCTGTCCCCTTCCTTGGCCCTTTCCCCATAGTCTTGTGCTATAGTTGGGTTATAGCCTTAATGTGAAAGCTATAATTTAGCTTCATAGTAGAGCTGAGTACATTGGATACTTTTCCTTCCATTCCTGAGATACTTTGCTAAGAAGAATATGTTCCAGCTCCATTCATGTAAACATGAAAGAGGTAAAGTCTCTATCTTTCTTTAAGGTATACATCATTTTGTGTGTGTGTGTTTTTATTTTTTATTTTATTATTATTATTATTATTTTTTTATTAAACCATAGCTGTGTACATTAGTATGATCATGGGGCACCCTACACTTGGTTCATATATCGTTTGACACATTTTCATCACATTAGTTAACATAGCTTTTGTAGCATTTTCTTAGTTATTTTGCTAAGACCTTTACATTCCACATTTACTAGGATTCACATATACCCTTGTAAGATGCACCTGTATACATCATTTTATAGTGTGCAGGTAACCTGTCTTCTCAATATCAGGTCTTCATATTTCTCCTACACCTTATTCATAAGCTGAAATACTGGCTCTGCCTCTCCTGTTCCAAAATTTCATCCCCACCATCAGAAGACATAGGGGCAATTGGTGAGGAAGTACAAATAACCAAAACAGAAGCAGCCAAATTACCTTGTGCAGGTTCCTAATTCATCATCTTGACAATTACTCAGAAGGGCTCCCTGGTTTCTTTTTATCTTTTGAATCAGTGGTTGAAGCATACCTAGAAGTGTTCCTCTCTGCACATCTAAATAGCTCTATAGATGTTTATTTGTTTTTGTTTTTATTTCAAGAAAATCTATTTGCTTTTGTACATTTTATTTTATTTATTTATTTTTATATTTATTTATTTTTTTGAGACAAAATCTCACTTTGTTACCCTTGGTAGAGTGCTGTGGCATCAGAGCTCACAGCCATCTGAAACTCCTGGGTTCAAACAATCAGCTTCCTAAGTAGCTAGAACTATAGTGCCCAGCACAACCCCTGGCTAGTTTTTCTATTTTTAGTAGAAATGGGGTCTCACTGTTTCTCAGGCTAGTCTCAAACTCTTGAGCTCAAGCAATCCACCCACCTTGGCCTCCCAGAGGGCTAAGATTACAGGTATGAGCCACTGCACTGGCCTTGCTTTTGCAAATTTAAAGTCAAATTTATAGGTATGCCCTTCACCCGGAAAGTGTGCAATGTACCTGTGCAATATTAAAAGAAGATAGTAACCTGGTGTCTTTTTTTATACTCCTGCAGGTGTTAATATCCAGTTTTCTCTGAAGATTATAAGCTCATGATCTTTCTATCTTTTCAGTATTTCCCAAAGTTTATTTCCTATTCGTGATACTTTGTAAGCACAGTAATAGATATGCATACATAAGTACAAAGACACACATGTTTCATAAATAAATATATGCATTGATGATATTCCTTCACTCTTTTACCTGGTACAAAAGAAAAAGTATATGCATTATTTTTAAAGTCAAGAAATTCATGGTAGGACAAAAGGTGGTCAGAGTGCTCCATCTGAACTATAGATTCTATCCATAGCCCATTTATTTCTAACCATGTATTATTTTAAGTTATATTCTCATTTTTTATATATACATATATAAACTGTTATATATTAGTATATTGTATATACTATTATATACTATATAGTATGTTATATATATGTTAAAGTATATAGTGTATCATATGTACTATTATATACTATGTAATATATCATATGTATTTAAGTTATATTTCTATATTATATTATGTACATTAGTTTAAGTTATATTCTCTATATTATATATATGTATGTATACACATAGACACACAAAGAAACTATTATACAATTTGTATTTATATGCAGTTTTGGATCTTCAACTTTCTATTTCCATCATTCTCTCCATCCTCTCTCTCTTTCAGTGAGGCAGAGGGATATAAAAAAATTATGAATGGAAACTCTAAAAAATAATCCAAATTGTACATGTTTGTACATGTATAATAGCTCAAAAATATATCTCCTTTTTATGTCACTCAACTTTTTCTATTAATTTGATATGCATCAACCTTTAAAATAGTCATGACTTAATGAGACAAAAATTGTTCAAGGTAGGAGATCTAGATTCTATTAACTATGTGATTTAAATAAGAGAATTTCTAGCTGTTCTTTAATAATGAGGTGAAAACTAAACTCTTAATATGAAGGTTTCCAACATGGTAACAATTAACATTATCCTTTATTCTATTAAATATCATAGACCAGAGTCTTGAGACTTGTGCACATAAATATTTAAAATATATTACTTTAGTGTTTTACAAATAAACTAATGTAGGGGTATATGTCCATCATTTCTATAGTCATTCAGTTCATAAAAGGAATGTTTTAAAGGCACCGGGAATATTGACATTATAAACCAGATGTAAAAGAAAGCTCTGATCCTACCTGACCTAACATATACTTGCACCAAATATCTGAAGGCAGCCATATGTAAGATAAATATATTTTTTTCTTGCCTCAAAGATCATAATTCAAATTTCGTGGAGGTACTTAGAGAGTTCAGACTTCAAATAATTAATAAGAAATGCTTACTAAAGTATAATACTCTCTAATAATGAAATACTTTTAAAATACCTTATGTAGTGAGTTTCGATTTTTAGAATTATCCAAGTAGAGGCTAAATCATCACCTGTTTACTTTATTGTACACAGAATTAAAGATTCAAGAGATTATGTGATATGTGGGTGAGCTAGTTGTTACTAATATTTCTTCCTGCTTTATAGTACTTTAATTTTATTTTATTATATTTTATTAATTTGTTAAATTACATATTAGTTATGCTAAGTACAGGTCAGTATTGCAAAATGTTTACACTAATTGAAAATAATCTTTTGTTACATTTTTGTTTACATCCCCTTAGATATTTCAAACTTGACTTACCTGACAATTTTCTCTGTCATTACATAGATCCACTAATGGTGTTATTGCCTGTTCTAATGGTCATTAAGTGAAAATGGGCATCTGGAACAACACAGCTGGAGTCCACTTTACCAAGATTCATTTTAGCAGTTGGATATCTACATGATGTTCATACCCACTGTTATATCTGAACATTAGTGCTCCATAACTGTCTTTTAGAATGTAATTCATTCTCTTCCTTCACTTAACTCTACTGAAGGAATAAAATGACTTAAGCTGTATTTATATTGAGAAGAAGAGGGCAGGTGGTCCTGTCAAGGAGTAAAAACCCCTTAACTTAGTGGTAGCATTAAAATATATAGTTAATGTATTAACTTGAATTTAAAACAAACAAACAAAAAAAAGCTAGAATCTCAGTAATGAATTCAAAAAGTTCAGAATTATGAATTAATATATAAATTCATAACTCAAAAAGCTAAGATGTATATAAGCATTATCAATTGGTATACTATTTTCATAATGCAAAAAGATACACTGCTCTGAGTATTGTTTCTTCAATAAAATATGAGATTATTCCTGCTTTATGACTCAAAGCCCTCAATGTCCATATGTTTCTTCAAGATATCTAGGGAATTTTGAATTTAAAAAAGACTTTAAAATGCAAGATTTGTCCAATGAAAAACAGTTATTGGGCCCATTCAGATATTTTCTCTTTAATCAGTACATCATGTTTTAGAAAAACAGATGCTGTAACTGATAAATGTGGTAGAGTTCTATTCATCTTATTTTGTAAAAGTCCATTGGTTAGTTTTATCTTTTGCATTATTGTGGAACCTAGATTTTACCCTTTTGTTTCTGGGTATTTACTCTTCTGGTGGTCCATTGTGATGGTCACTGTGTTGAATAGGGTCTAAATATTCCCTATGGACCTGTTCTTATTGTGGTCAACTTCCTCAATGTTTCAATGATTTTATTTATCCATCAAATTTTAAAGCTTAGATTAGCAGGTAGAATTCTGGGCTGAAAAATGTTTTGTTTAAGTAGATTAAAGGTAGATGACCATTGTCTTCTGGCTTGAAAAAATTTCATTAGAGAAGTCTGCAGTCACCCTGAAGGATTTGTCCCTGCAGTTACTCCAATTGGCAGTTACTCCTAGCAGCTTGCAGAATCTTCTCTTTTGTCTTGACTTTGGCCAGGTTCATGAGAATGTGTCTTGGAGAAGCTCTATTTGAGTTCAGACCATCTAGGGTCTGATATCCCTCTCTAAAAGGAGTGGGTCAGAATCTCTATTTGAGTTCAGACCATCTAGGGTCTGATATCCCTCTCTAAAAGGAGTGGGTCAGAATCTCTATTTGAGTTCAGACCATCTAGGGTCTGATATCCCTCTCTAAAAGGAGTGGGTCAGAATCTTTGGTGATATTTGAGGAATTTTCATTTATGATATCTTCTAGTAGGGCTCTCATTCCTCTCGGGCCTTCTTCTTCCCCTTCTAGGATGCCTATAACTCATATGTTTGAACACTTCATGGAATCCCATAATTCTGTCAGTGAACATTCTGTTTTCTCTCTTTTTTTTTCTGTCTTTCTAACTGCCTGAGTAAGCTCAAAAGCTTTATCTTCTACCTCTGAGATTCTTTCTTCTGCATGGTCTAATCTGTTATTAATACTTTCTACTGCCTCTTTAAGTTCCCTGATTGCTTCAATTCTTTAAGCTCCCCTATATTCTTTTTATATTCTTCATACTGTTCATCTCTTATTTAATTCTGTTTTTGGATTTCCTTTTGGTTATTTTCTACTTTCTCAGCAATTTCCTTCATTGTTTTTACCATTCATATTTTAAATTCCCTTTCTATCATTGTTAACATTTCTTTGTATGTGGAATCCTCTGCAGCAGCTACCTCATGATCTCTTGGTGGGGGTTGCTTGCTCTGTTCTGGTTTTTCATGATGCCAGAATTTCTCTGACGATTCTTCCTCATAAGTGTTTTCTTTTTGTCTGTTTCCTTGCCCTACTTTTTCTTTTCACTTCTTCCTGCTCTTTAAGGTACTGTGCCTCTGACCTAAGGTATTGAAGTATCCTTTTGGTCAAGGACTAAAAAGAAGAGAAGAGTGAAGAACAAGAAGGGATAAAAGATAAAAAAAAAAATAGATAAGAGAAAGGAAAGGTGGAAGGTAAAAAGGAAGATTGAAAAAAGAAAAAGAGAGGAACAGAAAGAGAGAGACAAGAGCAATAGTGATGTACAGTAGTATACTTTGATCCACACCCACAAATCCCAACCTCTGGGGGTGATGGGTTGGATGGGTCCTTTAATGCCTGAAGCTCTTTGCCATCCTGAGCAAAATACTATAAATCAAATCAAAACAAACAAGCAAAAATCCTTGAGGGATAAAATTGGAGGAAAAAAAACAAATAATAGGGGCAGAAAAACTAGCAGGATGAATCCTTTATTATTAAAGAAAGCACCAATGAAAAATTATATTTACATGGGAAAATAGAGAAAAATCTAGGGGAAAAAGTTGAAAAAAATTAAAGAAAAAAGATATATATATCTTGCTGATTATTGCCTGGGCAACATCTTCTGGAATATGAAATGCTAATCACAATACAGCTGTACTAGATGGAGACTGGAAGCCTCTGCTGACTTCTTTGCCTTTAAACACCACAGAGTTGGGAGCCTGAATCTCTCTTCAGCCCACTTAATAGACGTGCCTTGTCCTTTCCAAACCATGTCCATTGGCTAAGCAGTGGCTTTCCTAGGAAAGTGTGTGTCACTCAGATCTCTCCAGAGTGGCTGACCACTTTTTAGGAGCACTAGAACTGGCCTTTTTATAGGATGCTGAGGGTCATGCCTTCAAGGGAGCTATCTATCCCACAATGGCTGTGGCCTGCCTGCAGCTAAATAACAAAAGCTTCATTTGGCCCTGATGGCTCAGCCTCTGGGTGATGTTCAAAGGCACTTGAACTCTACCACACTTATCAATTATGTCAATAAAAGTTAATGGCTTGAATTCCCCACTGAAGAGGCATAGGCCAGCTGATAGGACAAAAAAACACAAGCTATACATTTGCTGTATTCAGGAAATACACCTAGCCTCAAAAGACAAATTAAAACTCAGGGTTAAGGGATGGAAGACAAATTTTCAGGCAAACAAAATTCAGAAGAAAAGAGGAGTTGCAATCTTATTTTCAGATACAAGTGCATTTAAAGAAACTAAAGTCAAAAAAGAGAAAGATGGACACTTCATATTGGTGAAGGGAAAAATACAACAGGAAGACATTTCAATTCCAAATATTTATCCATCCAACTTAGATGCTACCAGATTTCTGAAACAGACTTTAATTAGTTTGAGTAATATGATCCCCAAACACGATGATATCAGGGGACTTTAACACTTCTCTTGCAGAGCTGGACAGATCCTATAAACAGAAACTAAACAAGATACAAGGGACTTAAATTTGACCCTAGAGTTGTGCTTGATAGATCCAAAATAGATCATATCCTAGACACAAATCAAACCTCAACAAAATCAAAAGAATTGAAATTTTACTTATATCTTCTCAGACCATAAGGCAATAAAGGTGAAACTCAACTCCAATAAAAATTGTCATCCCTACACAAAAGCATGGAAATTAAACAACCTTATGCTGAATGACAGTTGAATCAAGGAAGAGATAAAAAAGGAAATCATTAACTTCCTTGAGCATAACAACAGTGAAAACACAAGCTATCAAAACCCAAACCTGTGGGATAGTAAAAGCAGTCCTAACAGAGAAATTTTTCACATTAGATGCCTACACCTGAAAAACAGAAAAAGAGCACATCAATAACCTAATGAATTGTCTTAAAGAAATGGAAAAGGAAGAGAAATCCAATTCCAAACCTACCAGAAAGAAAAGAAATAACAAAAATCAAACCAGAAATAAAGAAAATTAAAAATAAAAGAATCATTCAGAAAATTAATGAAACAAACAGGAGGGTTCTTTGCAAAAATAAAAAAAAAAATCAATAAATCTTTGGCTAGATTAACCAGAAATAGAAAAGTAAAATCTTTAATAACCTCAATTAGAAATAAAAAATGGAAAATAACAACTGATACCGCAGAGATACAGGAGATTATTTTTTACTGCTACCAAAAACTTTAAGCCCAGAAATTTGACAATGTGGAGGAAATGGACCAATATCTTGAATCACACCATATTCCTAGACTTAACTAAGAAGAAATAGATCTCTTGACAGACAAATATCAAGCACCAAGATTGCAGAAACAATAAAAAAGCTTCCCACAAAAAAAAAAAAAAAAAAAAAAAGCCCAGGACAAGATGACTTCACATCAGAATCACACCTTCAAAGATGAGCTTGTATCTATACTGCAGAACCTATTCAAAACATTGAGAAGGAAGCAAACTTCCCCCAACATGTTCTATGAAAAAAACATCACATTGATTACAAAACCAGGAAAGGACCCAACTAAAAAGAACTACAGATTAATTTTACTGATGAATATTGATGCAAAAATACTCAACAAATATTAGCTAATAGATTGCAGCTACTCATTAAAAGAAATTATACATCACAATCAAGTAGGCTTCATCCAAGAGATGCCAGGTTGCTTTAACATATGCAAATCTATAAATGTAATATACTGTGCCAATAGAAGCAAAAACAAATATCAATAGATGCAGAAAAAGCTATAATTACAGTAGAACCCTTCTAAGTTGACAACCCAAGGGACTATAACAGAAAGGTCACATGTGGAGGTAGTGAACGTAAGTAACTATGTCTACTCTACTGACAGGTAGAGTGTTTTACTTTCTTGTACAATTGTTTTACTTTCTTGTACAATTTTTATGGCAGAATATTATACAAAATCATAGTATGATATTTTGTAACAGTAAAATAATATATACAGCATCATACACAATTAATGCACTGTTTTCACATGTTTTAACCATTCTTTCTAAAAGTGTCAATTCTGATCTATTTCTTATTTTTATTACAAACATAGCAGAGAAAACACTCCAACATTGGCTCCACCACTCAGGATACCTGGAAATGTTTCCACAGCAAATGACTTCAATTGCATTATCAAATGCCTGACATCCTTTTCTTTTTAGTTCTCTGCAATTTCTGTGGCATCCTCCCTTCTTTCCCTTCATCAGCTGTTTATCCACTTTTAAGCTGGTCTGTACTTCAGTCAATATCACTTAGAAAATTGCTTCTGTGCCAGGTTTATTACAGGATTCCAACTCATTCAAATCTACTCCTTTGAATTCTTCCATGGGAGACAAATTGTCTGATGAGAAAAAAATATTGTGCTGTTGGGTTGTAACAAATCCACATTTCTTGAAACACTTCTGTATTGTTTCACCTAAACTTTATTCAAAACAGAACTGATCCAGTGAACAGCATCCAGATCATTAAATGATGCAGTGGTTGAAGTTGCTCCCACAGGTGGACCACAGGTTTGGGTTTCTCCCACAGTTTGACCCACTGCAGGAGGAAGGCTTGGTGGTGAATTTTAAATATTATGATGATGACTGAATCAAGAGGTTGGATTTTTCAGGTCATGTTTGGAGACAGAAATTTCACAGTTGTGTTTGTGAGATGATTCATTTGTGGGTTCCCAGCACAGTTGTCTAATCTCTGTAGCATAGACTATTTTTTCTTCTTTATTTCTCAGTCCTTACCCTTTACCCACTCCTCAAATCAGTCACTAGTAACCCATGAGCATCTGTTTGAACACTAAGTGACAGTGAGGTCTGCAGACTTCAAGTTCTTAAATATGTGTGGCTTTGCCAATTTACCAATCACCAAGGGTGTTAGGTTCTCCCGAGTTGTGCTAGAGAAAATCAGAACTGTAAAGCATTCTTTAGAAAGATTTCTGTCCTTACATTTGTCACCCTTTATAATGACGCTCCCATTAGGTATTGCCTTGAAAGAATACATGCTCCTCAGTGTTAAAGGTGTCATCATTTTTGAAGTCTTTAGGAAAGTCTGGAAACTTTTTGATGCATTCTTCTACAACTTCTACCAGAACTTCTTTGGATTCACTGTACAAGACTTTCAGAGAGATCTCATCTTTTGGTTTAAATTTTTCAAGCCAACCACTTCACACTTGAAAATCTGCCACCCTGAATTCCTGTGGAATTTTTTAGCAACTTCTTGGATTAATAACCCAGAGATTTGGGCTTCAACAGCCCTCATTTGTTTAAACCAGCTTACTGTGCCTTCATTGACTTCAATAAGGGAAGTTTTTCTCCTTTCCTGTAGAAGCTGTCTACGTTCCTACCATATTTCTCTAAGTGCTCATGTTTAATTTTTTGGATTTTGCTAATTGTGGTCTGGCTGGCACCAGAATGTTCTGCCATCTTTCTTTGCTTCCGAGTTCCAGAAAATGTAGAAGTTCAACTTTTTCCTACAATATGAGTTCTTTGTGTTCTTTACTTTGGGCCATTATGTCTCAATTAAATGTAATAATTTTCAGTAATTTTTGGAGATTTACTTACAATTCAGATTAATCCTTTACATTGAAAAAAACTTCTCCACCACATGATAAACAGTAGGATGATAGGCCTAATCCAGCATGTAGTAATAATAAAACATGAAAGAAGAACTGATATTAAAGAAAAAATAATACAAACTAAGGGGGAAAGTCCAGACCTTCTATCCTTAGGTGTAGCATGGACTAGACTGGTCCAATCATAGAGGATAAATTAATGTTGTGAGTCACAGTCCAAGTGGTCAAGATATAACTTAGAGAAGTGGTCAATATATAGAGGTCAGTCTCCATTGAGTACATGTGGTGAATGTCTGGTCTATGAAACTTGGGTCAATTTAAGGGAGTATTGAATGTAGGACGGTGGTCAATTGTAGAGGCTCTACTGTACATGCAATCTTTTATATGTTAAAACAGGCAATTCATGGGTTATGAACCAGGCTGGTTACATAAGTGCATTCTTAAATTGAATTTGCATGTAAGTTGGAACAGGTACATTTACCTATTACCTGTAATACCCTCTGCTCATAAGTGTAAGTCATATATCAGTCAGATATTTGTAACTTGGGAATTTACTGTAATAACCTCCATTCATAAATGTGAGTTATGCCTAAGTAGAGTTTTTGTAACTTGGAGACTTCTTCTATTTCCTAAATGTGTTTGATGTTAAGAATACAAAGGTGAGCACTTTAGTTTCCATTTAAGATTCAAATTTTAGGGAGATAAGAAGGAAAAGCACCTAGATGTATTTTAAATAATATAAGACAACTTTTAACAAGTGTTCTATTTTCCTAATAACATAAAAGACATTACTTGAGAGTTCATGCACATCTGGGACTCCAATGACCAGATCAAATGAAAGGCATCTTATTAAAGACCTAAAGAGGACAGAAAAGTGCACAAGAGGCCCTTCCCCTGTCAGACAGAGCATAATAAGCCAGGTGTGTCATCTGTGGAAGAAATAAAGAAAGAGACAATGTGGTGATAAAGGGGAAAGGGCAATATTGGGTGTTTAGACATTGAATTGATTGAATATTACAAAGAAAGTTTAGAAGTTAAACTCCAAATAGGTGATTATTCATTGGCAAAATTTGTCGTAACTCTATTTTGCATAATTCCTTGTACTTCTCAATACATGTGTGAAAATACGTACATGGATAGAGATATACTATAAGCAGGAAATATGTCCAAAGAAAAAAGCAGTATACATTATAAGAAACATATCTGTGTTACAATGTGTATGTGCTACACATTCTAAATATGTGTAAAATTCATTTACTTCTCTTAATTTGCAACGTCTCTAGTTCAAGCTACAAACATCTCTTATCTAAATTCCTACAGATGTATCCTAAATAATTTGTATAAACCAGTTTTTCATCTCCAAGCTTCAGGCATAATTGATGTTTTAACTTGCAGATGTGGCCATATAGTTTAATTCCTACCATTGCCTGCACCTGGTTCCTGCCAATTCTGGCCTCTACGTTTTCTCCAGTCTCATTTCACACATTTCCCCACATGCTTTCTATTTTATTGGAATTAAATATTTTTTTTATTCCCCAGTGACTTTGGACTGCGTCTTTTCTCTGTGTGAAATATTTTCCACCACTTGCTTCTTGGTTAAATTAATACTCCCTTAACATTTGGAGTTCACTTAAGATACCGTTGCTCATGGAGACGTTCTCTGATCGAGATAAGTCATATCCCCTTCCTGTATACCTTCGTACATCCCTCTGCGTTTCCTTTATAACACTTTAGCAGTATGTAATTATACAACTGTATCTTGATTTTATTTATTTATTTTATCTCTCTCCTCTGTTCTATAAAGTTGATGCAAGCTGAAACCTGCCTGTTTCCTTCACCATCCTACACCTAACTCCAAGTAAAGTATTAAACATAATAGGCACCAAAATATCTGTTAAATCATTGTGTAAATGTATAAATGAATAAAGATGTGAATACAGATACACTAGTCTAAACATGTTTGCATGGCACATACCTATATGAGTTCTAAACAGATAAGAAGGAAAATCCTAACTGATCATTGCTGGAGAAAAACATCTAGTAATATTTTTCCTTTCCAGGTATTTAAATAATATGTATGTTAAAATTGTATGAATTAATTCACCTTTATAATGCATTGAAAATACTTGGGGACATAAATATCACAAGTTTATTTTTATCTTTAAAGAAACATAGCTTCAAAAAATATTAGTTACGAGACTATAAAGTAAAAGCTAAATTGTGGGATTGACAGAATTATAGACTTTTTTGGTTTTTATTTTAGATATTTTGTTTTTAAATAATCAAATAATGGCCATCTGGCAGTGAAATTTTCTCAACATATGTGTGCCTATTAGCCAAGGCAAGTCTATCTGCATCCTACAGGCTTAATGATGAAAATTTATTTCTTATGTGTAAAGACTCTAATATTGAGGTTCCTGGAAGCTTTCTATTTATATGATTCTGTGACCTAAGTGGATTCCACTGCATAGAAACAAGATTTGCAAACTGTGTCCCTTAAAATTTTTACAGTCAAAGCTGAGATTGGTATTCAACTCTGATTGTCACGATTGTCATTCCTTAACTATAACTCACTTCAAAAGAGTTGGGAAGGACAGTTTCAAAATTTACCTTTTTTAATAAATTAATCACTAATATAATATGCATTCAAAAATCAGGAAAGAAAGAAGAGAGACAACTGAATATCAGTTTACATTTTGTATATTAATACAGATAGTGTGCAGTATACAATTATCACATGGGAGTAACATTTTAACCTTTTATTTAAAATAATGGAAAATTTTATACTGAATTTCAGTACATAATTATTATTGATAATTCATATAATTTAACCAAACAGTTTTAGATTGGTTCAATTATGAAAATTTGGAAAGACTTATGGTGATACATGCCTATAATTAAAAACATCTACAGCCTTACCTATCCTACTCTCTTCTTAAGCAATGAAATTCAATAAATTACTGGGTTTATTTTTATAAAATGTTTTTTTCCTTTTTTTATTTTTATTAAATGATAGCTGTGGTCATTAATATGATCATGGGGCACCATACACTTGGTTCATAGATCGTTTGACACATTTTCATCACACTAGTTAACATAGCTTTCGTGGCATTTTCTTAGTTATTTTGCTGAGACCTTTACATTCCACATTTACTAGGATTCACATATACCCTTGTAAGATGCACCGCTGGTGCAATCCCGTTAATCCCCCTCCCTCCACCTACCTCCCCTCCCTTTCCCCCTTCTCCCTATTCTTAGGTTGTAACTGGGTTATAGCTTTCATGTGAAGGTCCTACATTAGTTTCATAATAAGGGTGAGTACATTGGGTACTTTTTCTTCCATTCTTGAGACACTTTACTAAGAAGAATATGTTCCAGCTCCATCCATGTAAACATGAAAGAGGTAAAGTCTCCATCTTTCTTTAAGACTGCATAATATTCCATGGTGTACATATACCACCATTTATTAATCCATTTGTGGATCGATGGGCACTTGGGCTTTTTCCATGACTTAGCAATTATGAATTGGGCTGCAATAAACATTCTGGTACAAATATCTTTGTTATGGTGTGATTTTCGGTCTTCTGGGTATATGCCCAGTAGAGGGATTATAGGATTGAATGGCAGATCTATTTTTAGATCTCTGAGTGTTCTCCATATCTCTTTCCAAAAGGAATGTATTAATTTGCATTCCCACCAGCAGTGCAAAAGTGTTCCCTTTTCTCCACATCCCCGCCAACATCTCTGGTCTTGGGATTTTGAGATATAGGCTAGACTCACTGGAGTTAGATGATATCTCAAAGTAGTTTTGATTTGCATTTCTCTGATGATTAAAGATGATGAGCATTTTTTCATATGTCTGAAGGCCGTGTGCCTGTCTTCTTCAGAGAAGTTTCTCTTCAAATCCCTTGCCCAGCCTGCGATGGGATCCCTTGTTCTTTTCTTGCCAATGCATTTGAGTTCTCTGTGGATTCTGGTTATTAAACCTTTGTCGGAGACATAACCTGCAAATATCTTCTCCCATTCTGAGGGCTGTTTGCTTGCTTTACTTACTGTGTTCTTGGCTATGCAGAGGCATTTTAGTTTGATCAAGTCCAAATAGTGTACTTTTGAAGCAGCTTCAATTGCCCGGGGGGTCCTTCTCATAAAAAACTCACCCAACCCAATTTCTTCAAGGGTTTTCCCTGGACTCTCTTCTAGTATTTTTATGGTTTCATGTCTTAGGTTTAAATCTTTAATCCAGTGAGAGTCTATCTTAGTTAATGGTGAGAGGTGTGGGTCCAGTTTCAGTCTTCTACAGGTTGCCAGCCAGTTCACCCAGAACCATCTGTTAAAGAGGGAATCTTTTCCCCACTGAATGTTTTTAATTGGCTTGTCAAAGATTAAATAACGGTAATTAGCTGGATTCATCTCTTGGTTCTCTATTCTGTTCCAGACATCTACTTCTCTGTTTTTGTGCCAGTACCATGCTGTTTTGATCACTATTGATTTGTAGTATAGTCTGAGGTCTGGTAGCATGATTCAACCTGCTTTGTTTTTATTTTTGAGTAATGTCTTGGCTATTCCAGGTTTTTTCTGATTCCATATAAAATGAAGTATTCTTTTTTCAAGATCTTTAAAGTATGACAGTGGAGCTTTAATGGGGATTGTGTTGAAATTATATATTGCTTTGGGTAGTATGGACATTTTAACAATGTTGATTCTTCCAAACCATGAGCATGGTGTATTTTTCCATTTGTTAACATTCTCAGCTATCTCTTTTCTTAGAGTTTCATAGTTCTCTTTATATAGATCTTTCATGTCCTTTGTTAGATAAACTCCCAAGTATTTCATCTTCTTTGGCACTACTGTGAATGGGATAGAGGCCTTAATTGTTTTTTCAACTTGACTTTTTTTGGTATATATAAAGCTACCGATTTATGAATGTTGATTTTGTAACCTGAGACACTGCTTTAGTCCTTGATCACTTCTAAGAGTTTTGTAGTAGAGTTCCTAGTATTTTCCAGATATACAATCATATCATCTGTGAAGAGCGAAAGTTTGTTCTCTTCTGACCGTCTGTGGATACCCTTGATCGCCTTTTCTTCCCTAATTGCGGTGGCTAAAACTTCCATTACAATGTTAAAGAGCAATGGAGACAATGGGCAGCCTTGTCTGGTTCCTTATCTGAGCGGAAATGGTTCCAATTTAACTCCATTCAATATGATATTGGCTGTGGGCTTGCTGTAGATGATCTCTATCAGTTTAAGAAATGTCCCTTCTATACCAATTTTCTTAAGTGTTCTGATCATGAAGGGATGTTGGATGTTATCAAAAGCTTTTTCTGCACTGATTGAGAGAATCATATGGTTTTTGTTTTTTAATTTGTTTATGTGCTGAATTACGTTTATAGATTTACGTATATTGAACCAGCCTTGAGACCCTGGGATAAAATCTTGTTGAATATTTTTGCATCTATATTCATTAGTGATATTGGTCTATAATTTTCCTTTCTTGTTGGGTCTGTTCCTGGTTTGGGGATCAGGGTGATGTTTGCTTCATAGAACATGTTGGGTAGTCTTCCTTCTTTTTCTACCTTTTGGAACAAGTTGAGTAATATAGGTACTAATTCCTCTTTAAAGATTTGGTTGAATTCTGACGTAAAACCATCTGGTCCTGGGCTTTTTTTTTGGGTAGATTTTGTATGGTTGATGTTATTTCCAAACTTGATATGGGCCTGTTCAACATTTCCACTTGATTTTGGTTAAATCTTAGAAGGTGACGTGCTTCCAAGTAACGGTCAATTTCCTTCAGATTTTCGTATTTCTGAGAGTAAAGTTTCTGGTAATATTCCTTAAGGATTTTTTTGATTTCTGAGGAGTCTGTTGTTATTTCGTCTTTGTTATTTCTGATTGATGAGATTAGAGATTTTACTCTTTTTTTCCTGATTAGGTTGGCCAAAGGTTTATCTATTTTGTTGACCTTTTCAAAAAACTAGCTTTTTGATTTATTGATCTGTTGTATTATTCTTTTGTTTTCAATTTCATTTAGTTCTGCTCTGATTTTGGTTATTTCTTTTCTTCTACTGAATTTGGGGTTGGAGTGTTCTTCCATTTCCAGTCTCTTGAGATGTCCCATTAAGTTGCTTACTTCCTCTCTTTCTGTTCTCCTGAGGAAGGCTTGCAGTGCTATAAATTTCCCTCTTAGAACTGCCTTTGCGGTGTCCCAGAGGTTCTGATAGTTCATGTCTTCATTGTCGTTTTGTTCCAGAAATTTGGCAATTTCCTTCTTGATCTCATCTCTGACCCAGCAATCATTCAACATAAGGTTATTTAACTTCCATGTTTTTGTATGTGTATGCAGATTCCTATTGTTACTCATCTCAAGTTTTATTCCATGATGGTCCGAGAAGATGCATGGAATAATTTCTATTCCTTTAAATTTACTGAGGTTAGACTTGTGACCTAAGATGTGATCGATTCTGGAGTAAGTTCCATGGGCTTATGAGAAGTATGTATTCAGTTTTGTTGGGATGAAATGTTCTGTAGATGTCTGCTAAATCTAAATGCTGGATGGTTAGATTTAAATCTAGAATTTCTTTACTCAGCTTTTTGTTGGAGGATCGATCCATCACTGCCAAAGGAGTGTTAAAATCTCCGACTATTATAGAGTTGGAGGAAATCAAGTTGCTCGTGTCTGTTAGAGTTTCTCTTATAAATTGAGGTGCATTCTGGTTGGGTGCATAGATATTAATAATTGAAATCTCATCATATTGAGTCTTACCCTTAACAAATATGAAGTGACCATTTTTGTCCTTCCTTACTTTTGTTGGTTTAAAGCCTATTGTATCCGCAAATAAAATTGCAACTCCTGCTTTTTTCTCGTTACCATTTGCCTGAAATATGGATGACCATCCTTTCACCCTGAGTCTGTATTTGTCTTTTAAGTTAAGATGTGACTCTTGTATGCAACAAATGTCTGGCCTGAGTTTTTGTATCCAGTCAGCTAACCTATGTCTCTTTAGAGGGCAGTTTAAGCCATTCACATTAATGGAGAGTATTGATAAGTTTGGTGAAATTTGGGGTATTAAGTTTTTCGAAAGTCCAGTGGACATTTTTAATCCTTTTGCCATTGTGGAAGTTGGAGTTTGATCAGAAGTTTCTGAGTGAGTAGAGGAATGGATTGGTTATTATGGAGGATAGGTCTGAGAATATCCTGAAGAGCTGGTTTGGTTATGGCAAATTTCTTTAGCATATGTATGTCATTAAAGTATTTAATTTCTCCGTCATAAATGAAACTCAGTTTAGCTGGGTACAAATCCGGGGTTGAAAGTTATTTTGCTTGAGGAGATTAAACATTGATGACCACCTTCTTATGGCTTGAAAAGTTTCAGCAGAGAGATCTGCAGTCATTCTAATGTTCTTCCCTTTGTAGGTAATAGATTTCTTTCGCCTGGCCACTTTGAGAATTTTCTCCTTCGTATTAACTTTAGTGAAGTTAATTATGATATGCCTGGGGGATGTCTTATTGGGGTTGAGTCGTGCTGGGGTTCTGAAGCTATCTGCTATCTGAATTTCAGGTTCTCTAGGCATGTCTGGAAAATTCTCTTTCATAATTTCATGCAGAAGGGCCTCTGCGCCCAGTGAGGCCACTTCATCTGTTACAGGAATTCCTATGAGATGGATATTTGCCTTCTTTGAGTTATCCCAGAGCTCTCTGAGGGAGTGATCCATTTTTGCTCTCCATTTCTCTTCCTCTTTGAGAGTTTGGGAGCATTCAAAGGCTTTATCTTCAATGTCAGAGATCCTTTCTTCTGCTTGGTCCATTCTGTTGCTAAGGGATTCTACTGTATTTTTCATATCTTTGAGGGCTGCAAATTCTTGTTTCAGTGTGTCTAAGTCTTTGGTGGTTTTGTCTTTAAATTCGTTAAATTCTTGAGACAGCTTTTGAATTTCTCCACGAATTCCTAATTCCATTTTGTTAATCTTGTTTGCCATCTAAATTCTGAATTTGATTCTGACATCTCAGACAGTTTTTTGTAAATGGGATCTTCAATTACATCTGCCATATCTTTCCTTGGGGGAGGGGGGTTGATCTATTTCGGTTATTCATGTTACCAGAGTTTTTCCACTGATTCTGCCCCATGATTGTTTTACTCCCTTTGATTTTCCTCTGGTGTTTTGTTGAGGACCCGTACAGTGCTGTGGCCTGAGAAACTGGGGCCCTGTTTTGTGTAGAGGGGCTAAGTGGTTCTCTCTTGTTTTCAGCTTGTTTCTATATGACCCTAGTGAAACAGTTACTCTGGGTTGAAGTCTCAGCTGTGGAGAAATACCAGCAATTAAGTCACCCCACCCACCACAGGCAACAAATGGAAAAGGAAAATCAAACCTTCCTACAACCACACACCCAGGGCACCACCTGGATAGTCCCTAGGTGAGTGACTCAGTTCAAAAGGTCCAAGTCAATTGTCTCAGTCAGCAGCTGCCTCGGGTGTGAGAGTTAAAGAGGTCCCTGGGAACTAGATCACAGGGGTCTGGTGACTGCTCTAAAATGGCTTGCTCCAGTGCTGTGTGGAGTCTGGAAGAGCCACCAGTAAATAAATCAGTCTGGGAAGATTGATGCCTCCTTCCCCACCTTGCAGCTCTGTCACACCCAGTCGCTGCTAGCCCCACAGGGCTGTGACCCAGTCAGTTGTCTGCACTAAGCAGATACTCCAGGGGTTTGCACCTGCCTAAGTCACAGGGTAGTCTGTGTCTGATCAACTAGGCTGCTATTCTCTGTCTTTATCCAGCAGGGGGTGTTGTGGCCTGTCAACCTCGGGCACTTGATAGAGGCTGGAGGTTTTCACTCAGTTCCAGCCCCACCCTTAGTTTATGTTACTGGGTGAAGGGAACAACCCTGTGGGAGTTTGTTTCTGACCTTGCCAGATTCCTCTGCAGAGGAGAGGCTGATTTGAGTTCCTAGACCCTGTGCCTCAGGCCCTGTCTTTAGTCCTGCGGGTTTGTATTCGCAGCACGATCAGTTGTTGGCTATAGCCTCTTGGCCTCCTTTGTCTATAGGCTGGTGATCCCCTAAGGGCCAGGTGTGTCTTAGGCTCAGTATAGCAGTTCTCTGGAATAGCCCCACCCTGGGAATTTCCTGGCTCTGCAGGTGTGTTTTCTAGTACCTGTGTTCCACTCAGGTTGGTACCGTCTCAGGAAAACCCTTTACTCACGGGGCCTGTGTTTCAGTCCCAGGTCTGTTCCATGGTGGTTGCCATCTGAGAAGATGCTCGGCCTCATCTGGTTGCCCAGGAAGACAGGAGGAGAGGCTATGTGTTATCTGGGGGTGGGCCTTGTTATTGCTGAAGACGGCTGTTGCTCTGCACCTCGGGGCACCACCGCTCCAGTGTAATTCCCTCTCAGCCGACCATCGTCTTCTCGCTCCTTTGCTACAGAGTCAGCACTGGCCAGTTTCAGTCCAGGTCCTGTCTACACCTCTCGAGAGTTCACCCAAGAATCTGGACTCTTGGGGGGGGCAGGTCTCCAGATCACAGAGTGAGAGTGGAGGGGAGTGTTAGGAGCTCAGAGTTGCAGGTCGTAACACCAAGCTCATTGAGACCAAATGAACAAATAAACAGATACAAAGGTTACCAGGCACATGGGCCCATAGATACAGAGACAGACGGAGACACATAGACATACAGGCAACAGCCACGACAACAGCAATATAAGAACAACTGCAATAAAAATAGTGATAATCGTAAAATAATTGAAAGAAAGGAAAAAAGAGAGAAAAAAGTGGTGTTAGAAGGAATGTTAAATGAGAAGAAAGAAGAAATTAAAATTAGAAGACATAGAAATAAAAGATATATCTATATAAAAAGTAATAATAAAATATTATTGAAATCTCCTCTAAGAAAATGGTGAGGAAAAAAGACAAAAACAAAACAAAACCCCATGAAAACCAAAAAACAAAACAAAAAAAAGGCACCAACTACAAAAATATTCTTGTGTGTAGAAATATACCTATAAATATCTATATGTCTGCTGTAGGGATCAACTTTCATAGGAATATATTCATACTGCGATATACTTTCTGGACACCAGGTGGTGCTGTGAGTGGTTCCGAGACTTATACCTGATTTACAGTTTATACCGTTACCATGACAACCACCTTCCATGGCCAATCACCATTTTGGAGTTTCCGTAAAAGATTGTTGCCTAAGAATTGTGCAACCTCGGCTGTTCTTTTCCAGACAGCACTTGTGACTGACTTTCCCACTCAGTGCAGGTGTCCACGCTTCCTAAGTCCCTCCACTCTGTTCCCAGGTTCCCCCTGCAAAGTGGCGACTGCAATCGGCCATGAGGGGAGCGGTGCTGAGATAGCGCTTTTGTTGGCGGGCTCCCGGCTCTATCTCCTGTAGCTGGTTCCCACGGTTTCAGCAGCCAAAGCCAGTCCGCGGCTTCAGTAGCTTCGCAGCTCCAGAAGCCAAAGCTGGGTCCTAGGCTTCAAGCCGGTTCCCGTGGTTGGAGCGCTCGGGGGACTTATTCTGAGTTTTAAGGATCAGAGTTTCCCATTTGGATGGGCACCCACCAGTTCTCAGCGCAGCCTGAACCGCCAGCCCCCTCCAACGCCTGGGGGAAAGGTGCCCGCCCTGGGGGAAAGGTGCCCGCCCTTTTCAAAATGTCTGTTTCCTGGGCAGGATCCCTTCCCTTCAATTGTCCAACAGTTTGCCCAGCTCCCCGTGGTTTTGAGTGGCTCTCCTTTCGGAAGCCTCCCTCGGTTCAGGATTAATTATTTGTCAATTGGATTTTGTCAGCATTTACAAGCTGCTGACCTCCATAGGGGAGGGGCCTGCTGACCAGCATGGCCTAGCAGGGATGAATCTCTACAACAGAGTCTGTGATTTTAAATTACTCCTCATATATAGCAAACTGCCAGTTCACTGGGCGTCTCCAGCTGTCTGTCCACTCCAATAATCCACACACAGGGAAGGTCCAGACCGCCTTTCCTCTCACCTGGTGGCTTGGGAGAGGTGGGCTACACGTCTGTCCTGTCCACCATCATGCTCCGCCTCCTATTTTTATAAAAATTTAAATGTGCTAGATGCTCGTTTAAAAATTCAGTATGACCATAAAAAAAATTCAGTATGAATTGCTATACACAGTATTTTTTAATTATCGTCAGATTTATCTTAAAAGCTATGGGAAGCAACTATCATATTTTGATAAATAATTTGATACCATTACTCTTTTCCTAGTTTTTGGCTCCAGGCTACCATCTTGATTTGTTGCTTTATTTTCTTATTTATAAAGCTTTCCAGAGCCTATTACTGATATACTTTATTATTCCCTCATTTGTTCTTGCATACAGATTGTTTTATCTGAATCCCACCATCTGCTGTAAGGTTCAATTTGTTGGCTGCACCCTCAATACCACTTACTTGGCTAGATGTGTGGCCCTCACTTTAAACAATTTGGTCTTGCTATCTAGTACTAAACTAGTCTTATTGTGTATTATACATAATTTTATTATAGTTGCTGTATTATGATATTTAATGATTGTTACATATTGTTATTAGTTTGACACATTTTCTTTATATTTTTATTAAATCATAGCTGTGTACCTTAATGCAATCATGGGGTACAATGTGCTGGTCTTATATACAATTTGAAATATTTTCACCAAACTGGTTAAGATAGCCTTCATAGAATTTTCATTTATATTCTACACCTAGTAAATTTCACATGTACTCTTGTAAGATGCACCGTAGGTATGATCAGGAGAAATTATGCTACCAGACCTCAGACTATACTATAAATTGATAGTGATCAAAACAGCATGGTACTGGCACAAAAACAGAGAGGTAGATGTATGGAACAGACTAGAGAACCAAGAGATGAACCCAGCTATTTACCATTATTTGATCTTTGACAAGCCAATTAAAAACATTCAGTGGGGAAAAGATTCCCTATTTAACATATGGTGCTGGGTGAACTGGCTTGTGACCTATAGAAGACTGAAACTGGACCCACACCTTTCACCATTAACTAAGATAGACTCTCACTGGATTAAAGATTTAAACTTAAGACATGAAATTATAAAAAATACTAGAAGAAAGTGCCAGGAAAACTCTTGAAGAGATCAGCCTGGGCGAATATTTTATGAGGAGAAATGCCTGGGCAATTGAAGCAGCATCAAAAATACACTACTGGGACCTGATCAAACTAAAAAGCTTCTGCACTGATACATTTTCTTACACAACTAACCTCTTAAAAATTTATGAATTTTAGAATTGGTTTTTCAATATATTATTATAAACTCCTCTTATATTGGGTTAGTTGATTTCTCCTCTGCATTTTCCAGGACACAGTATCTATCAAAGAAAATTACAGTTACAGATATATTTAGAATACTTTCTCACATTTTTGAGTGTATGAAACAGTATTAATTGTGTATTAATCATTTTAATCCCAATACAAGGTATATAATACACATTGTTTAAATAGTTGAATGTTACATTTTCTTTTATATAAGAAGCTTCTCCTTTCTTCATGGAAATTTCTATACACATGTTTCTTACTAGAGTGAGGAATCAATTATTTTTTAAATATTTTTGAAATTTTGCATATTTTCTATATTGAGGTATTTTTATATATTGTTTATAGATTATAATCTGCTTGAGCCTAAACCCATTTAGTTCTCCAAGTAGAATTTAAAAAAAACACTAATTTTTAACTTGGCACTTAATAATCTGTGCTATAACACTTCATGAAAAATGAATGAATTGAGAAAAACTCAGACCTAATTATTACTTTGTGCTAAAAAGTAGTGTTGGAAACTGATGGCATTAATATGTGTAATTAACATACTGAGTCCTACTCTATACTAAATACTTTAAACCTATTATTTCCATTTCTAAATCATTTAATAATGAAATAATATGACTAAAATGTCCTGTCAAACCATAACCTCTTTATATTTGCATTTTCATTTCTTCTTATATAGTTCCTAGAATAAGTGCTCCATGAATTTGAAAAATACATTTTTGTTATTTCAGTCATAGTGCCTACTGAACTTCACTAGATGAGCCTGTCTCTATCTTCAATACTTTCATCGTTATTGTGACAAATTATACTACAAATTAGAGCATATGTTTTAAACAAGGTACAGAGTTACTAATTAACTCCCAGTATTTGGTTATCATAATACATACACAGAAGACTGAGAAAAAAATTTAAGGTCAGAAATAAAAGTAATGCAATGGTTTATAGCTAAGAAAATGAATTTAGAATGTCTTCACTCAATTGTCAGAAATCCTATTGATGTTAATTAAAATACATGTGCATAACATTTTATAGAAATAATTGAATTATTTGAAATAAATCAAACATAAAGAAGTGAGGGAAAGTCTTAGTCTGTTAGTTTATCTTTGTTTGTAAATAACAAAAATAAACCTTCGTTAGTGTAGATTAAAAAAAATAATTCATTAGATGAATACATGAACTTAAATATATACAGAACCTCCTTGATACATTATCTGTGGAAATTCAATAGTTTCCAAGGCAAATTTTTCATGCTTTCGCTCACTCTTAGGACAGTTTATCTCTTCTTCTTAATATTAATTTTGTTCTTCTATGTGTATGGAGAAAATGATTTTATGTTATTTTCATTATTTCATACCACATAACCCTGTCTTAGTAATCCCAATTCAACTCACTTGAAATGAAGAGGAAAAAAAAGAAAAAAATCCCAAGGGTCCCAGTTTATTCCATGAACTTGCCTTTCTGGGTCAGATTTCTACTTTAGGGCAAATAAACTATGATCAATAGATATAAGGCTATCTGATGTGAAGATGATTATAGAGACCAGCTTGTTTTCTTCTAGGAATTAGTTATTAAAGTTGAAAAACATGAGTAGTCTCTTTTGCCATATATTAGGCTTTTACTGGTAGTAGAAAGTTAGATAATTAAAGAGATCCATTAGTCTGAACAATAAAAGGCTGCATTGAATTAATGTAGTTAGTGATGAGTTCCAAGACTTATTAAGCCTTTTCATGCATTATATGCTCTACCACAAAAATCTCAAAGCAACCTCAATTCTTCCTGTAATTTTATATAAATGAGTAAAAATAGATCCTTGCTGAAGGTTCTTTGTTCCCATCTGCTGGAAGACTATTGTAACAAATACACCTCTCTTAGTCGATACATTTTATTGTGATCTGCTGGAAATATGTAATAAATATTAAATCTATAATGTCTATAGTGAAGAGCTCTTCCTTACATGTTTTTCTGTGTGCTATAACAGCTCTGACAGTTAAGTTTGTGAACTTGCCACACTGTGTTTATGTTGGCAACACTGTACAAAAAACTGAGTAAAGTTTCACAACCTTGATATATCAGGCTATCACAGCAGTGCAGGAGTCAACACGTGGCAGTGTCTTGCTGAGTGGTGTTCATTACTGTACTTGAGTGTTTTTTGTATGCCATCACTAGAATGTCAGAGTTTAAATTAGAGGAACAAACAAACATTCATAAATTTATTTCTAAACTTGGCAAGAGTGGAAGTGAAATCAGGGACATGTTAGTTCAAGTTTAGGGGGATAATTCCATTAAGAAAACAGCAGTGTACAAAAGGATTAAGCATTTTTCTGAGAGGAGAGAGAGCATCACTAATGAAGAGAGGTCAGGGAAGCCAGTACCAAGTAAAACTGATTAAAACATAACAAAAATTCATCAAATTATCCATCAAAATTATTGGCCGACTATGAGAAGCATAGAAGATCAAGTAAATATTAATAGAGAAACGCTCATGAAAATCTTAACTAGAAATCTTGGGATGAGAAACGTGTGGCTCTTGCATCACAACATTGCACCAGCTCACACAACACAGTCTGTGAGGGCTTTTTTAACCATTAAACAAATAACTGTATTGAACACCCTCCCTACTCACCTGATCTGGCCCCTAATTACATTTTTTCTTTACTGAAAGCTAAAGGAAATATTGAAGGGAAGACATTTTGATGACGTTCAAGACATCAAGCATAATGCCACAATAGCTTTGATGGTCATCCCAGAAAAAGAGTTCAAAAATTCATTTGAAAAGTAGACTAGCCACTGGCATTAGTGCAAATCTTCCCAAGGTGAGTACTTTGCAGGTGATGCAGTGATGTTCAACAATGTGGTATGCAGAATTTTTTTCTACAATGAGTTTGTGAACTTAACTGTCAGACCTTCAAATGTATGTAGTAGTTCCACAGTTTCTTACCACATAGTTTTTACTTGAATGGGCCTTCCATATCATAAAATACATCTACAACTACAAAATGTTTTAATCTTTCAAATACATTTTTGAAAAATTAATATTTTATGTGTATGAAACTTATTCTTTGCAGAATAAAAAAGAATGAAATACTTCCTTAAAGGAAGAAAATTAGTAATGCCTTAACTACTCTGAAACTATATTTTTATATATACATATATGTGTATGTAGACTTATGTGTATGTATTTATATGTAACATGTTTCACTCTGAACTGTGAGGTGTGGTTTTATTTTTTGCCTGATTCCCACTATTTTCTGGCTAAAACAGAAAAGTGATTATAATGCTTTTATTCATTCACCAAAATACTTCTTATTATGGTCTAAATATGGCTCTAGTTTTTGGAGGAAATGTACTATAGTAGTAAAAATATTAGGAAATATTTGTTATAGATGATAATCTAGAAAAGGAGAGAAACATAAATTATAATTTAAAATATTAATTTAATATATAAGTATAAAAGAAAGTATAAAGTATAAGTATAAAGGAAATTCATAAGGTAATTAATAAATGACAATGATAGCAAAGAAGTTTAATGTGGACAGGGAATTTCCAGGTGTTTGTTGTTAGAGATGGTACGTGAGCTAAGTAAGACTAAAAGACCACAGAATTAAGAATAGTCTTGTGGGAAAGGCATTTTTTATAGGAAACACTAGTTATTAAATATTACTTGTACTATATTAAAAATAGAATATTTCAGAGGGTCAATGCATTGAAACTACCAGGAGGGCTGAGTCCTCTGAATATATATTGGCATCTACAGAATATGGATATTGGATATTGGATAGTGGTGTGTTTATTGCATGTATGAGGTATGAAAGAGGAATCTGAACAAAACTTTGTGATGAATACGTTCATTATAACTTGAGGGAATGTGTCTACTAGGCGTTGAGCTAAACCTTCCTTTCTAAGGTTCTTAACATTTAATTTTTTTTTTTTTTGTGGTTTTTGGCTGGGGCTGGGCTTGAACCCGCCACCTACGGCATATGGGACCGGTGCCCTACTTCTTGAGCCACAGGCGCCGCCCTACATTTAAATTGTTAATAATTTACTTTTAAAGGGGCTTTGAGTATCATAATTTTTATAATGTTGCATGTAATCTTTCCAAAACCTGACCCTCGAGAAGGATTTTGAAGATTTTCTTATTGAAGCCCTCATTAGAGCAATTGCATAGTAAGAAGTGTGTGTTATTTTATTTGAGCTAAACTGAAAAGTGTGCCCCCAAATTTTGTTTGTATTTCCATGACTACACTTTGTTGGAATCACCATTAGACAATGAATTTTGTGGACTAATCAGGTAGAATAGATCTTAGGAGATAAGGTCTTTTACATTCTTTATCAGATTACCTGGCAAAATTTTCATTTTATTTTTAGAAAAATTATATTTCTTTAAACGAAACTAATATACGAGGCAATATACATTAATACATGTTCATGACATTTTCATGTATGTACAAAATTTTCAGGCTACTGTGCTTAATCCCCTCTTGAGATAGTACACCAATTTGGGAAAAAGTAATCTAAAAGTCCTTAAATGAATATCCCTCTTCCTTTTCCTTCCTCTAAAATGTTTGCTACTCTGATTTGTAACCCAAAGTATTTTACCTATTGGTTATGATATTCTATCAAATTGGAGCATCAATAATAAATGTGAAAATATTAGACACTGAATTTATTTCAATTAGTTCATAATTATAAAATCATTTTTTTCTTGTTGATACTCTGCACTTAGCCAAGTAAAAGTTATTTCTTTTTTTCCTTAATATGAACGACATATACTTCCTGCAAATTTAAACTACGTTTATGGGTGACATGAAAGTCTTCTCCAGGCATAAGGTGTACCTATGTTTAATCATAGAGAACTTGGGTTGAGATTTGTGTACTTCACTTAAGTCTTATTTCTATTGGATGCAAATGCTTTTGGCTGTGTATTGGAGCAACTTTATGTATTATATATATACCTAGGACTCTATGAAGACTTTTATGGCAGCAATTATTTTAAGTGCTTGATCTCTCTAAAAATAAGTTTTTATATTGGAAGGATTCCAATTAAATTGGAGAGTACTGAAATTAGTTACTTTGCACAAAACATGTTGACATGGAAACCTAATAACTAAATTTCAAAGTGATTTCATGGTATATTGAAAGATTAAAATTAATTATTATTTCCAAATGCTGTATTTTATGTGTAGCCAATTGATATATAAATTAAGATTAGCTTGTTTGATTCTATGCCTCTACTAGTTATTATAAGGAAATAAAACTAGCACAGAATCGTGTTGTGAAAATAAATTGGGATTATTTAGGAGAGGCACAATGACTGGAACACAATGAAAGCTTGTTAAATATTATTTTTTAACATTTATTTTCATTGTTACCCAGAAATCTTTATTGTGTGGTTTGCTATCCCTTTTGCTTTCCCATTGTGTTCTTAAAGTGGGTTATTACATACGAGATTGCCTTAGTAAGTAATTTTTTTTAATCTGGTTATATTTCCAGTGAGTATTTTCTATTTCATGTATATTGATCACCTGGAAATTTACTTTCTTGTGTGCCATTATCTTAGCTCCGAATTATCATCATTATGATTTTGAACTTTTGTAATATTTTTTGTGTTTTATTCCCTATTAACCTAGTTGAGTATTATTTTTCTTGTTTTCATTTTCTGATTGGAAGATGAAATGTATCTATTTTGTTATACACAACAACCTGGTATAGAGTCCAATATATAATGTTGTCTTAATGAGCAATTGTTGAGTTAAATCAATGCTTAGAGTATGTATACAATTGTGACATTATTGTTGAGTTTTAAGAGTTCTATATATATTTTGGATAACATTCTTTTAATATATCACAAAAATTTTCTCCAAGTCTATGCTTTATTTTTTATTCTCTCAGCAATGTCTTTTGAAAATAAGAAATTTTTAATTGTAGTGAAATTTAGCTTTTTAATTCTTCCTTTCATGGATTGCACCTTTGGTGTTGCTAAAGTCATCACCAATTTAAATCTTCTAGGTGACCTTTCTCTTGTGTTGTCTTTGAGGAGTGTAATAGTTTTACATTTTACATGTACATCTCTAATTCATTTTGATTTTTTTTTAAAGGGTATAGCATAGATTTGTTTTGTGGCTAGGTAAATTTGTCAAGGAAAAATTCTATGTGTCTAATACGAATTCCTTCTGTGTCAATGTATCATATCTTATAAAAAAAATCTGAAACATTACTGTATTTTTTAATGACTACCAAGAGTCTTGTGGTTGAGTCTTTAGGGTTCTCTAATTATAAGATAATATCACCAGCAAAGAAGGAGAGTTTTACCTCCTCTGCTCTGATTTGGATGCCCTTTATTTTCTTGTCTTGTATAATTGTATTTACTATAACTTCCAGGACTATGTTGAATAGTAATGGTGACAGAGGACAACCTTATCTGGTTCCAGTTCTAAGAGGAAAAGCTTTCAGTTTGACTCCATTCAGTAAAACATTAGCTGTAATGTTTCAGGATGTAAAATCAATGTCCACAAGTCAGTTGCTTTTGTATACACCAACAACAGCCAAGATGAGATGTTAATTAAAGACACAACTCCCTTCACCATAGCTCCAAAGAAAATGAAATACTTAGGAATATACCTAACAAAAGAGGTGAAGGACCTCTCTAAAGAAAACTATGTAACCTTAAGAAAGGAAATAGCAGAGGGCCTTAACAAATGTTAGAACATACCATGCTCATGGCTGGGAAGAATCAACATTTTTAAAATGTCTATACTTCTCAGAGCAATTTACTGATTCAATGCCATCCCTATTAAAATGCCAATATCCTATTTTCAAGACTTGCAAAAAATGATTCTGTGTTTTGTATGGCACCAGAAAAAAACCTGTATAGCTAAGGCAGTTCTTAGTAATAAAAACAAACCTGGAAGTATCACCATACGGGATTTTAGGCTGTATTACAAGGCCATAGTGGTGAAGCCAGCATGGTACTGGCACAAAAATAGAGACATAGACATTTGGAATCAAATAGAAAACCAGGAAATGAATTCAACAACTTACAGGCACCTAATCTTGGATAAACCAAAACAAGAGCGTGCACTGGGGGAAAGATTCCCTATTCAACAAATGGTGCTGAGAGAATTGGATATCCACATGTAAAAGACTGAAAGTGGACCCGTACTTTTCTCCACTCACAAAAATTGATTCAAGATGGATAAAGAACTTAAATTTAAGGAATAAAACAATAAAAATCCTCAAAGAAAGAATAGGAAAAACACTGGAAGATATTGGCCTGGGGAAAGATTTTATGGCAATAGCAACAATAGTAATAATAAACAAATGGGATTTAATTAAATTGAAAAGCTTCTGTACAGCCAAGGAGACAACAACCAAAGCAAAAAGACAACCTACCCAGTGGGAAAGGATGTTTGCATATTTTGAATCAGACAAATGCTTAATAACCAGGATCTATACAGAACTTCAATTAATCCACAAGAAAAAAAACAACAATCCCATACATCAATGGGGTAGAGAGATGAATAGAACCTTCTCCAAAGATAACAGATGAATGGCCAGCAATCATATGAAAAAATACTCATCATCCCTAATTGTTAGAGAAATGCAGATTAAAACCACCCTCAGATATCACCTATCCCCAGCAAGAATGGCCTATATCACAAAATCTCAAAACTACAGATGCTGGCTCGGTTGTGGAGAGAAAGGAACACTTTTACACTGCTGGTGGGACTACAAACTAATACAACCTTTTTGGAAGGAAGTATGGAGAAACCTCAAAGAACTCAACCTAGACCTCCCATTTGATCCTGCAATCCCATTACTGGGCATCTATCCAGAAGGAAAAAAAAAACCTTTTATTGTAAAGACACCTGTACTGGGCTGTTTATCACAGCCCAATTTACAATTGCCAAAATGTGGAAACAACCTAAATGTCCTTCAACCCATGGATCAGTAAGCTGTGATATATGTATATGATGGAATATTATTCAGTCATAAAAAATAGAGATTTTTCTGCATTTGTACTAACTTGGATGGAGGTGGAACACATTATTCTTAGTGAAGCATCATAGGAGTGGAGAAGTATGAATCCTATGTACTCAATTTTGATTTGAAGACAATTAATGACATGATGGGGCATGGGGGAAGGGGAGAAAAGACGGAGAAGGAGGGAAGGGCTGAGGGAGAGGAAAAGAAAAAAAAATAAAAGAACAAGAAAAGAAAATAGTAACTAATTTTCACATAAATTGGTTTCAATTTTGACCAAAGTATATTACTTAAACATTAATTTTTAACTCAACATGTTGATACGCTGTTTAGAATATTGTATCCTCATTTATAAGTGACATATGTTTGTAATTTCTCCTTTATAATAATATATTTTCTCCAACTTTAATATCAGGTGTACCCAGATCAAGTAGAATGATTTTGATGTATTTCTTATTTTTCTATTGTCTATAGATTTAGCATGATTGGTTTTTGGAAATTATCTTTTACTTTTATTTATAAATATTGGTTGTCTATTTTTGATACTTAAAAAAATAATAAGTTAACTGATGACTCCATACTGAATCTCAGAGCCAAAGCATTCTATAATAGACATACTCTTATTTGACAATGTGAATGTTACTTTCTTTACATTATTATTATTATTGCTTAATATTTTAATGTAGCAATTGTCTGATTCCTTTTCTGAATGTATTTATGTTCGTTTGTTCTTTACAAGGTTTTTGTTTCTAATCCTTATCTTAAACATTGTTGCTGTTATTTTAAGTCTTTTTAATTTTGTGAAGAAAAAAATGGAAACCTAATTAACACATATATGTAAAAATTAAAATTAAAAAAGTCTTAGACATAATGTATCTTGATGTACGTAAGACGTGTTTATTACATCTGAAATACAATATTCTCAATGATTTTCCATATAAAATCAAATGTGTTCTTTGGCAAATAGAATTGAAACATGTTGTGTATGTTCTTTTGAATGTGTCCCTTAAAAGCTTCAAATGGATTTCAAAACAGCACAAATCAATAAGTCAAAATACAGTAATGCAGACATATAGTGACACCTGATTTCTAAAGCACCTTTGGTCCCAGGAGAAAAATAATATTAGATGTCTTAAAAACTAATATGAGCACATTCATTAAACTTCTAGTGACACAAATTATTTTAAAAAATGCAAAAGTCTTAGAGAAAGTAAGTCTAATTTGAAATAACTGTGACTAATTGGAATTTTCTAGTTCTATATCTGGATCAAATGTGAAGGATCTTTTATCTGTTGGAACATATGCTTTGCCTCCATTTACTGGTTTATGTGGTTCTGTTATTACACAGACAGAACATATACAATTTTCTTAAGTGTTTGCTTCACTGTCAATCCTGGCTCAGATTTTATAAGTGATCAAACTGAGCTTGATGACTTTCTTTTTTTTTTTTTGTAGAGACAGAGTCTCACTTTATGGCCCTCGGTAGAGTGCCGTGGCCTCACACAGCTCACAGCAACCTCCAACTCCTGGGCTTAAGCGATTCTCTTGCCTCAGCCTCCCGAGTAGCTGGGACTACAGGCGCCCGCTACAACGCCCGGCTATTTTTTGGTTGCAGTTTGGCCAGGGCCGGGTTTGAACCCGCCACCCTTGGTATATGGGGCTGGCGCCCTACCGACTGAGCCACAGGCGCCGCCCGCTTGATGACTTTCTAATCAGGAAAAAAGAAGTTGGTATCCATAGCTGTACAGTGTTTGTGTGTGTGTGTGTGTGTGTTTTACTAATTAGAAAAGTTATTTGGGTCTTCCTTTGCTCCTATAGGACCACTGATGCAAATATTTTGTCCATATTGTTCATCATGCATTAATCCTCTATGCCTATGGTGGCATTTGTTTGGAAGTGTTGATCAATAAATATATTTTTTATCAAATTAATGGAAATGAGAAAGCCTCTTAGGTCTTGTAATTTAGCAAAAGCAGTTATCTCTTGGTTTCAGACATGCTCAGTTTCATCTCCATAAAAGAAGTAATTAGTTATTATGGAGTTGTAAAAAGATTCAAAGGTTTAGCTTATTTATTTATTTAGTTAGTTAGTTAGTTAACTATTCTGCCCAGCATAGATGCCCATATTAAACAGAGGTGTTGTTAACAGTTTACTAGATTACTAAGAACACTCAGAGAGATAAAATGAAGAAGTAATATTCACATTTTAAAGTAGTATGAGATCATAAGAAAGAGAAATAGAGAATGAATCAGGAAAGAATATATTACAGTAGAACCTTCATATAGTTAGCCACCTCCTACAGTGACCACCTCCTTTCCTTGATCTAATTTTCAGAGACTGGCCATGCACCACGTGTATGTATCAGTACAATAGGCCTCATTCCACATGTTGACCAGTTACAGTCCCCCGGGTGGTCAGCTTACAGAGCTTCTACTGTATATGTATGGAGAATATTACAAGGCATGCTGATACTAGAGAGAGAAGTATTTTCTTGGGTAACATTTAAGTGGATTCATTACATCTCTGAGAGCAAAAGATATTGCAGAAAATGAGTAGCTGAATAGTCAAGAGTAGGCAAGGATGTGATAACTATTTTTCAGTTCACTTCTTGTCACAAGGGAGATGCAACTTAAGCACATATTGAAGATTTGCCCTGTTTAAAATTTTGGAATTAGCACAAAGTGTAGTCAATACATAATTATTACTCTTCTGATTGCCCCCCAATTTTGTTCCGTGTCATTCTCAGATGGTCTCTGGTGTCTCACTCCATTCCTTTACGTGCCATCGCAGGGATTACATTTTTGTCCATTTTGAGCATGTAGGACTTTATGAAGGATCAGCATGTAGCCATTTAATTTTCCCACAAACCTTTTAAAACTATGCTCTAGACAGTTTTCTTTTGGGTTGGTCCTTGAATAAACTTTCATGCAGGTCTCAAAGCTTTTCTAGTCTGTGTCAGTAGCAAGAGAATTTCAACTCATATTTGAGATTAAGTAATCCATTTTTGTCTACTATTAACACTTTAAATAAAGCAATTTAAAAGGTTTTTTTGGTTGTCCCCCATTCCCAGTTCCGCATCAGTCTTACTCAGGCCATAAAGCTTTCCAGTGGAACAAGGTTACTTCTTTTTTCTTTTCTTTTCCCATCTAATTCTACATCTAATATTTTTGGTGCCTCTGAGTAGGAGTAGATGGAATGAAGGAGAAAGAAGGGATGACCCTAAGAGAATCATATTGCTAATTTTTGCTTTGGTTCTTAAGAAGTATACTTGTCATATCTGACCTAGAAATACACCATCCTTACACTGCCTTTCTTCATTTCATTACTGGAAAAATGGCAGCCCCATCTGTAACTTTGTGTTCATAGGGGTTTTCCTGGCAGAAATCAAATAGTAACCTAGTGTCTCGTGAACTTCAAGGAACACATAGCAAGCTGTCGAATGGTTGCGTTCAAGCATCTTTACATTTGTTTTCAGAAAGAGGGGAAGCATCCTTTTCTTTTCCCAAAAAGAAGATTGAAAGCAGAATTCAGAAATCACCTTTCCTAACTAAATTTGTTAACTTTCAGTTCTTATGTAAAAGTAACTCATGTCACTGTCTTAGTGTGTCTTTCATAGGTGGGTAAATTTTCAGTTTAGGATGTAAGGGTACCTCGCATCTATTCAATTTTTCTTGATATTTACAACATCAGCCAAAACTGAAATTGTGGCACCAAAAAAAAAAAAAAAAAAAATCTGGTTTCATTTCTTGTCACCCTTCTTTTTTTGCTTCTTTCTCTTTTGGAAATACATGTTATTTTTAAAATTCTATTTGCATCCATCTTGCGATATGCCTTTTTGTTTTACGTTTTTTTTTTTTTTTTAATTGAATCATAGCTGTGTACATTATGTCATGGGGCATCATTCACTAGCTTCACAGACTGTTTACCAAGTTTCACATATACCCTTGTAAGATGTACCGCTGGTATAATCCCACCAATCCCCTCCCTTCTACCCACCTCCCCCTCCCTCCCCTCCCTTTCCCCCTTCCCCCTATTCTTAGGTTGTAACTGGGTTATAGCTTTCATGTGAAAACCCTAAATTAGTCTCATAGTAGGGCTGAGTACATTGGGTACTTTCTCTTCCATTGTTGAGATACTTTACTAAGAAGAATATGTTCCAGCTCCATCCATGTAAACATGAAAGAGGTAAAGTCTCCATCTTTCTTTAAGGCTGCATAATATTCCATGGTGTACATATACCACAATTTATTAATCCATTTGTGGATCGATGGGCACCTGGGCTTCTTCCATGACTTAGCAATTATGAATTGGGCTGCAATAAACATTCTGGTACAAATATCTTTGTTATGACGTGTTTTACGTTTTTGTTTACCCCTGTCAATGAAATATATAGGTTATGTGTTATCAAATCAGATTCCAATATCTTAACTAACAATATTGAATTGATTTTCCCAACCATATGAATAAAAAGAAATTCTTTAATATGTATTTCCCCAGATAAAGCCTGGGTGATATAATAAAAAAAAGATAAGATATTTTAGTGTCATAACTGGCACTTACTCTTTATTCTTTCACTTTTCTTTCAAGAGAAGACTTGGATGAGCATGTGTGGTGTGCGTGAGTTCATGTACTTTAGTTAAAAGAACTTTCCAAGTGATTTACTCTATTCTGTGTTTCAATTTCTAGTACATCTGAGCAGATATTTGGAAATGGTTCACATAATTTTGTGGGAATCTACCACTAAACTACTTTCTATATGAAAATTGCTTTACTCTTATACCATGTAGTATATGAATAAAACTGTCTAGAGCTTAAAACTATAAGAAATAATGTATTATTTTATTTACAACAGTGTCTATTTATAAGGGAAATAAGCTCACAGTTTGCTTATATATTTCCCCCCAAAATGAATCTCCCATTGTATATAATAAAATTGACTTTGATTAATCATTCTTGAGATGTTGTATTCTTTTTAAGGAAACTAGATTCAGTGAAATAAAGATCATTAGAATTCTGAAGAGGTGACAAAATACAACTTTCTTATTACGTTTTCTATGAGAAGCATGAGTTCTCATAAACTGTCTTGATAAGTAAGTCCTTACTGAAAATGGGCCTATATACCAGACGATCAAATTAGTTCAACAATTGTGTTTCTGTGGTTTAAACATCCTTTGGTTTGAATCACTAATAAGTTATCTCTATGTATTTATGTTGAAATACATACCAATCAGGAGTCATGGAATGTGGAGACTAAATAGCTGAGAACACGTTATTATTATGCCCTTGTGTGTTGTATCTGTTCTTATTGCCAATTAATGCAACACATTCTAATTCTTTTTTTTTTTTAATTTGGCCGGGGCTGGGTTTGAACCCGCCACCTCCGGCATATGGGACCAGCGCCCTACCCGCTGAGCCACAGGCGCTGCCCTATGCAACACATTCTAGAAGAAGATTTTCATGGTTTACAAAAGCAACAATTTATGTCTATAAATAATAAAGTAGGGACAAAAGGATTGTTGCTTTTATACACCATGAACAATCTAATGAAACCCCTGAATTAGCCAACTTTTCTATGTGTTTTCACATTGATTTTCTAACCAACAAGACATGAAAATATTGGAAAAATTATTGAAAAATTTTTGGAAAATACTGAAAAAACTGATTCAAATGTATATTTTACTATATCATAAATAAATGAGGAAGATAGAACTAAAGAAAAACCTTTATATAAAATAAACTACATTCATTATCAAAGGAAGATAATAGGTCTCAGGAAATGGTTTTGACAAACTTATGGGAGGAGCTCTTTCTGTTTAAAGATACTTTAAAGAGCGTATTTTTTTTTTTCATATTCAGAAAATTATGATGAAAAATCCGGAAAGAGTAAATATAAATGTAGAATCTGTCTCAGCAAGGATACATTCTTTACATGAATCAAAACCAAAATTACAAAGAGCTTATCTTGAGGAAAACAGACAGGTGATTAACTGGGCTCATATGTCCAAAATACCCAGTGATTTGCTTGTTCCAGGCATTTCTTGTACCAGGGATTTGAACAACATCCTTCAATCTCTCATCCTTTATTTTCTTATTTTTGGCACTTCTCTCTGCAGGGCTTTTTCTGTCTTATTGAATGAAGCTGAACATATACACGAGGTATATTGGCACATGGAACACTTTATATTGTTCTCAGAAGTAAAGATCCAAGAAAGAAAAAAAGAACAACTTTGCTTCATGATTACACACAATTCTCTGCCTCTAATTGCATAATGTAACCATTGGTCATCTGCTTAGAATAGGGGAAGTGTAGATTCCTAAAGAAAGCCTACCAGAAAGACAAGAAACATATTTTCACTAAATCAACAAAAGGACAACGGCTGCAAACTGTGATTTAAATTTTTCAATTAGTATGTTCATGAAATAAACTTGCAAAATCATTTAAGCCTTGATAATCTCATTCAACATGCAAAATGTACATTAATCCCAGCTTATTCACTAAAACAGTTAATCTGTGTGATATTGCCAGGTTTCCTATAGAGAGATTTTGTGTAAACCCACTGGGGAAAGCCTTGATTGATATAGGGGTATTTCACATTTATTTACGATAGAAGAGTAATGGGACACCAAAATTATTTTACTTTTTCAGTCTTCTGTCAATCACGTTCAAAACAGTATGCCTCCATGGCTAGTGCTATCCTTTCCCTAGTGACTGTAAGCAAAAACACAAGTGGTGAACTTTTCCTACAAAGGGCCAGAGAGTAAATACTTCCAGCTTTTCAGGTCCTGTACTCTCTGTCTCAAGTACTCAACTCTGCTGTTGTATATAAACAAATGAGCATGGTTACCTTTTAATAAAAGTGTATTTATGGACAATGGATTTTGAATTTCACATATTCTTCAGAGATCATTCAGTATCTTTTCATTTCTTCCCCAATCATTTAAAAATGTAAGTGATAGTCTCATCTTGAGACTGAGCAATAGATACAGGGCCAGCTTTAGTTCACTCTCCAACTCCTAGGGTTGTGGGACTGCTCTCAAGATTTCAAACTTTTGATTTATGAAAGAAGGAAATGGGTACAAATATAATTTGAAATATGTGACTTTGATGTTTTGTTATAAATTTTCATATATTTTATCATTTTATATTTGAACAGTATTTTCTCATAAAAATATTACAAGGTTGTGTGTTTTTATGTGTTTATCCATAAAAAGCTTGTTATGCCATCAAATGTTGCCAACCATATAATAAAATGTCTAATGAAAGTCAGACTTTTCAGTAGCAAAAATATTTATGGTTAAACTGAAAGAATACTCTCTGTCATATAAGGTATTCCCATATGGTTATAGTCAGAAATAGCACCACTTACCCAACATCCTTAAGTCTCCACTTCTCTACTTTATTTTCTCTAAAGTGGACGTCTTTGCCTAATGTACTAAATAAATGTGCAGTTATTTTCCATATTCTTCCACTAGGACTGAAGCTCCATGATATCAGAGACACTCTCTCTTGTTTATTGCCTTTTTGCCATCCCTTGAGTAATATCTAGAGTCTAGCGGTTTCTATACAGGTATTTGTGAAAATAAAAAAAGGATGTGCAATGCAAAGGTGAACCCTAATATAATTCTGTAGGATTTAGTTATTAATAATGTTAACAACAATGTCTGATCAATTGTCCCAAATACAGCACACAATGAGAGCTTTTGTAATAGGAAGAACAGTGAAATTTCAGCCAATGATATATGGGAATTCTCTCTACATGCTCCTTCCTTTTTCTTTAAACTGAAAACCGCTTTAAAAAATTCTACAAATTAAAAGAGAAGAGGAAGGCGGAGAAAGAGGAGGTGGAGGAGGAGGAAGAGAAAGAAAAGAGGGGGATGGAAGGAGGAAAGAAAAGGAGGGAGGGTGGAAAAAAAGAGGGCAATGGTGAAGGAACAGAAGAAAGAAGAAAGGAGAAAAGGAGAGAAGACATTGAATTAAATTTTTATTTGTTGATTTATGATACGACCTCTAATAAATATATATCCTAGGCTGACATTTGAAGAAGGTTTTGAATTTCTCAGGGTCTTGGCATGAAGCAGGTGCCACACAGAGATGGAAGCCGAGGAAAATTATAAACAGGCAATATGTAGCCAAACTGTGAGGCAGAGTGCAGCCCCCTGGGGACAATCACAGCGGGGCTGTGTCACCATGCCTAGTGCTAAAGAATCTTTCCAGGAAGCTAAACAAACCTTCTGAAGGGTTATGGACAGCCCAAGCCAAGCATACAGGGAGAGAAACAAATGAGTAAATAACCTGAACACACTTGACCTTTTCCTCCAATATTCTGAGGCTCTTCTTTTGTACAACCCAAGTAGACTCCAGGGAGGTAGAGAGATAGGGTTGCAGGATAGCCTCCTGATGAACACTGGAGGTGGAACAGTAGATCTGCTGGGGCAGATAGATTCGTTCACACTCAAAGAACTGTCTTTGCAAATTCTGTATCCTATATTCAGTTTCATGCAAAATATTTTGGAAGCCTTAGGCAAAATATTAGGTCTCACAATCTTAAATAAAGTGTCTTTTAATATTTTTCTCCCCCGATATTAGGTTTTACTTCTATTGCTATTTTTCCTATGACTTAACTGAGGAATTGAATTTCAAATATCATTTCTTATGCATAATTCTTGGAATCAGTAGCCTACAAATTACTCCAATTTTTCAGTTCTGGAAAACTAAAATTTCACCTGGCTCATCTTTGATAAACTACATAGTCAACTTCTCCCAAACCCCTATTTCATAGTCCTGAGCTTAATGCTCCCAGTCATCGCATGTTGATGTTGACTATAGGCCTAAGTGGTTTCCACATATTACTTTCTTCAAGAATCACTAATACCCCTTTCTTCTTAGCTTTCCCATTATTCTATCCCTGCCCCCCCATTTATTATTTTCCTTCTTACAATACAATTTTCTACCATTGCTATTAACAATGATAATATAAGTGATATTGATAACGACAAACACGTGATAGTAATTACAATGCAATAGTCATAGTTCTAAATAATTTTAAGAATCAGCTCATTGAATAGTCCTGCAAGCTTTATGCAGAAATTACTATTATCAGCTATTTGCAGATGAGAACATTGAGACAGAATATTTAAGTTCCTTGTTGATGTCACCACTGGAGTAAAAGAGAAGGAATTTTAATCACAAGGCCTAGGATCTTAATTATTCCATACAATAATCTGCCTTAGGAAAATGTTTTGACACCTGGAATAGAGAGAGTCCTTTCCACTGATTATGGATCTGTTCTTGTTATGTTTAGTAGGTATCTTAACTTGGTCCTGATGTTTGTGCTCTGGTTTGCTTCTTCCTGTGTCATTGATAGACGTAAATCATAGACTGGCAAACTGCAAAACTTTAGAAATAATAAATAATGATTTCAAATAAACTTGGAAAATGAAGATATACAATGCTTCCCTTTAATTATTCTTAAATATATAAAAACAAATACAGATGCTCAAAAACTAATTAAAACCTGTAACTGTCCACCAATTTTTTCCATTTCTATAGAGTTGAGACTGATTTCCTAGAATATACACTAATATGTTTCTTAATTTATTAGATTAAAATTAATATAAATTTTGAAAACTTTGCCTTTATAACTGAAGTGCCCTTAAATACTTTATATTCACAGTTTGGCTTTTTTTTTTTTATTTTCTGTCCACAATTGCCTCTCCAATGTTCAAAGGAAATCATGGTTCTTTCTTTTTTCATCTGCTTTTCCTGATAGAATAAATATGTGGCAAGTTTTTTTCACTTATTGTTATTTTAAACAGTTTGTTTTTCCCTAGAATTGCAAGTTGAAAATTTTTTTTAGCCAAAAACATGGAAACAGGATGATAATAATAAGAAAAGGTAAAACATTATTCCACCACCCATTTCCCAATGGCCATTATCATCTTTCTCATTCTAACTCCGGTTGAAATTTTAGACTTCTCAGTATTAATTTCTCCTCTGGAAGATATTCAAAATGCAGTTTCATATAAATCCTCTCCCCACTGCTTTTCTCCTTTCTTGTCTCTTTATAAGTCAAACAAAGCTTGAAGTTTCACCAAATAGATAAGATTCTGTGAAGGACAAGAGCATAATATTTTATTTGGAACAAACAAATTTGATTTAAGTTCTGTATGTGAAATTGAACTTGCCTTCAGCAGATTAAAACAAATTCTCAGATATTCCACCTTTGCACAAAAAAAGTATAAATGAAAGACAAGATAGAGGGAAAATAAAGGTGGAAAACACCGTTAGCTATCTATCTTTGTTATTTTAGCATAAATGAAGAACAAATTGTTACAAATACAAAAAATTTCCCATGAATGTGCAACGGTTAATATAAATTAGCCTGCACAAACGAGTGCCTGAAAGCAAGCATTGCCAATGAGAAATTGCCAAGACAGTAGAATGAAATACCAGTTTCCTCTGCTCAAGGTGCCTGGAGCCCTTTATCTATCTTCTGGTCTTACACCTTCAGTTTATTTCTAGAAAATAGTCCAGAAAGGTTTCTTCATTCAATTGTGTAATGGTTAGAGAAAGAAACTGTTAGGGACATTACAGAAAAATGCTGCACAGAAAATTGAGGGGGGGAGGAAGATAAGAGTGAAGAGTCATAGAAATGATGTAAACTATTAAGATTGTCATGTGAAACTTTGATAAAATATGTTGCCCATGAAATCTGTACTATAAATAAAATATGCTGCCTGTCTTTAAAGATCTCAAAACAGATCTGCAACAGTGAAGGAATGACACAAAACCAATAGTAGGTTAAATTTGAGCTTGCAGAGCTTAGGAAAGAAATTCAAGAAAAACTAACTTTATCAGGGAAATGAAAGAATAACAATAAGCAACAATAAGTATATTGTTGATTAATAACAAGGAGGTGGAAATAAAGCAAAGAAGAACCCCACTGATAATAACTCCGATATAGTTAGAAATGTGTTCTACTAAGATATTTTTTTCTTAGAGTGAAAAAAATGAAATAGAAAGGGAAGAGAAAAATAAAAAGCATACAGTTAACATGAAAGAGAAAAAAATTGTTCCTCGCTAGTCAGAATTGATGTTAGAATTAAAAAAGAACAAATACAATTTAAAATATAGGTAAAAAACAAAAACTCATTAAAGATTGTAATTTGAATTAAAATTTGAATGTAATTCAAAATTTGAAAATAAGAGAAGTGGACTCTTGTAGAATATCACTCAAATATATCTATACCAAGATAGATTTTTAAAATTGGCTAGCATTCCTCAATAAAGAATTCTCTAAGCATACAGACCAGAAAACAAATATATGGGAAAAACTTAAAAATAGAATTATCTTGCTAGACTAAGACCTTTCCATAGCAGCAACCAGTGATAGAATAGTAAAGCAAATTATAAAAAATTCAGAATAATTTGTAGATTTTATTTCTAGCTAAAATCTTATTTAATTTGAAAGGTAACAGGACGTATGTTCATATATGCAAATGTGTATGGATTATAGTCCCATAAGTACATGAGAAATATGATACAATAAATACATACAATAAATAGTGATGTCTACAGTAACCAACAGAGTAGGAAAAGATAATAATTTAGGCACAACAATTAGTTTAGAATGCAATGAGAAATTAGATACTCCCGTAAAACATTTTACATAGTTTATTTATTTCGTTTCCTACCTCAGCTTTCTTTGTATAAATAAAAAAATGATACAATTGAGATAGAGGATAATTTGTCATTATAATTAAGGGTTAAACATATGAACATGTCACTAATTTAAGGGAGAAAACAACAAATGCTAAATTCTATTACTATGTAACATTACAGACATGTCAGCCAATTCTCCTCAATGAAATTTCTAATGAAATGAAAATTGAAGAGGGAAATTACCATCAGAATTCTGAAATGTGCCCATTTGACTTATTAGCATTAGACATTGCAGAGACTTACTTTCTATATCTTCTATACTTCTTGGAGGCATTTATTTGCATAATTGATCTGATTTGGATTTCTCAAGTCTTGAGAACAACTGAGCTCAAAAAGGAAAGCAGTCATCAGTTATCTTTTTAAGAAAATGATATTGACATATGAAAGTTGTACCTTTTTATGAGATACATGTAGCATTTTATTACCTGCAAACAATGTGTAATGATGAAATCAGGGTTTTCACTGTATTCATCATCTTACCCTACCTATCACTTCAAGGTGTTGAGGACATTACAAGTCCTTTTTTGTAGCTAGTTCGAAATACAGGGTGGCCATAAAGTTTGTGTGCAATTTAAAATAGCATATGGACATTATGGCCACCCTGTATACAACACATTGTTCTTAACGGTAGTCACCTTACTCTACAATAGAACTTTGGAAATTCTTCGCTTTACCTAGCTATATATCTGTGCCAGTTAATAACTGTTCTTCACACATCCCACCACACACATTCTTCCCATCTCCCATAACTAACATCTACTCTGTCCTTCCACAAGTTCAACTTTTTTAGTTCCCACATATGAGTGATAACGGGAATATTTGCCTTTCTCTTCCCTGCCATTTCTCTTAACACTATGACATCCAGTGCCATTCATGTTGCTGCTAAAGACAGAATTTGGTTCTTTGTTATGGTACATTTTCTCTCTCTCTTTTTTTAATTAAATTATAGCTGTGTATGTTAATGCATTTATTGGGTACAATGTGATGGTTTTATATACATTTTGAAATACTTACAACAAACTGGTACATTTTCTTTATCCATTCTTTCAGGTGAGTAGCTGCCACCACAGTGTTAAGCTTCCTTCAGAAGACTCAGGCTTTGTGAGTGCACATTAGTTGCAATTCCGTGCACTGTTTGCTTTGTTAGTATTGATTTATTTGTCTGCACTCTTCCTTTGCATTTTTTTGCATTATGGTTTAAATTACATTGACTATCACATGATTGTTTTGTTTCTTAACTATTGAACAGTGTGCAATCCAGCAGTGTCAATTACGCTTATTGTTCTAATAGGGTGAATAGACCAAGTTTTGTTATCCAGGAACAGATTGCTATTTTAAGTCAGAGACAGACTAGATATGCTCATGGATAATCATACAACTAAGATAATAAAACAGAAAGGTAATTCAGTAATATCATTAGTTACTTAGTATATAGACAAGAATCAATAGTTTTCCTACATTATGTGTAAAAAATCTCTTAGCAAATAAAATGGAAAAAAATAATTGCGTCAGTTGTAGCAACAAAATAATTGCACACATAGAATTAAACTTAACAAGAAATAGAAAATATTTAACTTTTGAAAAAGTACTGGGTCGGGCATGGTGGCTCCTGCTTGTAATCCTCAACTTGGAAGGCCAGGGTGGGTGGACTGCTTGGACTCAGGAGTTCAAGATCATCCTGAGCAAGAGAAAGAACCTATTCCTACTAAAAATAGAAAAATTAGCTGGGCATTGTAGTGGACAACTGTAGTCCCAGCTACTCTGGAAGTTGAGGCAGGAGGATTACTTGAGCCTGAGAGTTTGAAGTTGCTGTTAGCTATGAT
Source organism: Nycticebus coucang (assembly GCF_027406575.1). Lineage (NCBI taxonomy): Eukaryota > Metazoa > Chordata > Mammalia > Primates > Lorisidae > Nycticebus > Nycticebus coucang. Next base: position 40,723,703 of record NC_069794.1, on the reverse strand, counting down.
GCGGTGGCACTCTATTCAAGGTAACAGAGTGAGAGTCTCTCTTTACAAAAAATATATATATATATATATTCTCATAAATAAGGTGACAAGCTCTTTGTAGACCAACACATCCATCTCTCTGCTCCAATAAAGATATCATCAGGTGAATATTCACACTTGTGCCTCTCCTTGAGACTTGCCTTCAGCTGAAGGAAAATGTCAGCCCAAGGTAACACCTCCTTCCCACAGCTAATGACTGGCTGAAATAAAGAGATAAAATCCAACTCTGTGTCCTTTGAGATAATAAGCAAGAGGCATCCAACCTCTAGAATCAACTGTGGCCTTAACCTTGCAAACACACTGTGAACTAGATTCTCCTGCCCAATCACGACTTTCTTGCTTTTACTGCTACCTTCTTAGGTGCACTTGGGATTGGCATTCTTTTGTGCTCTTGGGTTAAAGCTATGGGTGTGAAGAATCAGAGAAAGCAGTGGCTTCACTTACAAAGTACTCTTTGCAGGTGTCCTGCCTTAGATCCAACAGAGTTCACTGAAAGACTCCTGAATTTAGATGCTATCATGTGCTTGCTTAGATCAATAAAACTTTTTGCTCTTCCTCTTTGGCAATTCATTCTTCATTAAGAATATCCATATAAGGGAATCTTGGATCCCAGATGCCATCCCAAATTCCTAAGATATGAATAAGTTTATACAGATAAGTACAATCTAGATATTTTCAAAATATTAGACATTTCAGGGTCTCTATTTCTTTAGTATTCAAATAAAATAAATTCCACATATGTCTAAGAAAACTGAGGAAGTATTTATATGGAATACATTTTCTAAGGCAGAATTTTGCTGCTAAAGCAAAGATGAGAAGAAATGCAGTCTGCTTTGGGTCTAGGGAATTACAAAAAGAAACACATAAATTAGGTCCTTATGGAATGTAGAAAGCTAACCAAAGCTTGATATTGTCTTTTATGTTTAGAAACTTTGAACAACCTTACCATCTGAAGGGCAACCAGCAAACCAAGCTTTTGCTTCAAATCCTATAAAATTACAGATTTTTTATAGCAGCATGTGAAAAAATAGCATAATTTAAGTGAGGACGAAAATTTTGAAACTGACCTTTTAAATTCAATTCTATATATAACTATTACTATACAGTCATGTTGGCTTAATAAATAGGATAGATACTGTCTGAGAAATGCATCATTAGGCAATTTCATGAACGTGATAGAGTGTACTTACATAAACCTGTGGGGTATAGTCTATTACTCTAGGCTTCAAACTTGTACTGTATGTGACTATACTGACTACTGAAGGTAGCTGTAACACAATGGTTAGTGTTTATATATTTAAACATGGATAAAGTATGGTGAAATATGGTATGAAAAATTAAAATTGTTATCCTGATATAGGGCACTGACTATGAATGGAACTTGCAGGACAGAAGTTGCTCTAGGTGAATCAGTGAGTGAGTGGTGAGTGCACGGGGAAGCCTAGGATGTCACTATGCACTTCTTTTTTGTTGATATTGAGTCTTACTCTGTTGCCCCAGGCTAGAGTGCTGTGACATCAGCTTAGCTCACAGGAACCTCAGACTTCTGGGCTCAAGCAATCCTTCTGCCTCAGCCTCCAGAGTAGCTAGGACTATAGATGCCTGCCACAATGCTGTGTATTTTTACATGACTGGCAGCAAAATAGGTTAGTTTACATCAGCATTACCATGAACATGCCAGTAATGCATTGCACTACAATGTTACCATGGCTACAATATAGCTAGACAATAGTTATTTTTCATAGTCTTGTGGAACCACCATCACATACGCAGTCCCTTGTTGACTGAAGTATTGTTGTATGGAGACATGAGTGTATACAAATATTTTTATTTATGACTTAACACTGACTTCATTATTCTTAGCTATGAAATGGAGATACTATTCAAATTTTCTACATCTTACCATCAATGCTTAGAGATGAGAAATAAGAAATATATGTATGCGAAAGCATTTTGAAAAGTATAGAGCCCCATGAAAACTCAATCCATTATTATTATTCATGTAATTGTTTTAAATATTTATTATCACTAGCACCACCACTATTTCAGAATTTAATTGTAACCTGCTACAATAGAATGATAAATCAATGATTTTAGAAAAAAAATTAAAAGGCAGCAATTCCTTGAGGATAAATACGTCTAATTTTCTACATGTTCTCTGTGTATTATACTATGGATAAAATATGGTTATCCATTAATAAATATTGATTACAACACTAAGAAATAAGATAGACTGATTTTATGTGGATATATATATAACTGATATAATATAAAACATAAATGTGAACTATTGATAATATATAAAGTATATAATATATAATATTATATAGAAGTTATTACTTTATTTTAAATAATTTATGAATATAAGTATAACATATATTTACACAAATAGATGTTTTTTAAAGCTAATATGAATACATGTAATATGTGTGTATATAGGCATATGATGCATACATGTATATGTTTTCATTGGCACTCTTATATTTAAATTAGATCCTTTTAAATAATATTTTAGGCCTTTATCCTACCCACATAAGAGAAAAACACAAATCAGTTCAAGGTGGTGAGTGGGGGAAGAGGGAGCAAGGAGAGAGAAGGAGTGTGGAGGATAAGAGGTTAAGGTGTACGGCACATCCTTTGGGGATAGGAAACAATTATAAGAGCGACTTTACCTAACAAACGCAAACAGTGTAAGCTAATTCTCTGTACCTTCAATGAACCTGAAACAATAAAAAAAGAATTATCGAAACAAAACAAAACAAAAAGAGTATTTGGGACTTTTAATTCATTTTACTCCATGTGACTGCAGTGAGGATTATGATTTATTATACATTTTAAATGTATTTTAATGAGAGTCAATGATTGAAAGAAATGAATCAGCCTGCAGCTTTCATTCCCCTTAATGAAAATATGGAAACTTAAAAATACTAAGGCATTTTAATCAACATTAAATCACACATATTGAATTCACATTTTATAATTAGGCATTAAATAAAATTCTTTCCTATCTTTTGAAGGCTGATTCTCACAATGCATAAGTTTCTGTTTCAGAGCTAGTAACTTTGGAAATAAGTTTAACACTTTCAGGTCATTGCTATTTTGTAAAAAACCCTGATGTTCTAGTTAGTATTATAAAATTATTAAATATGTCTCTCAAGGTGAGATTTTAAAGAATAAATGATATTCATGTATTTAACAAAAATATATTGAGGGCCCGCTGCTTGTCTGGAACTGTGCTAGATGTTGGGGGCAAGCCAGTTGCAAGAAGTATAATTATAGCTTTTATGCCAGGGTAATCATCTAAAGAATGAAATTCAGCTAGATGAGGTATTTGTCCACATATAAAAGAATACGCTGATGAATATCAGCATGGAAATAATTAGTTCATAATTGGTTCACTCTAGTAAAGCATTCTATGAGACATTTACGCTGATTTTATCTCTCTACCCGAAGGAAAAAAATAGATAAAATTATGGAATCTTTCCTAATGAAGTATTCCAAAGAATTTAACTTCGCTTCTGTGAGTGACAAATCATAGACCAGGAGTATAATCCAACCGTACTGGTCACCTATAGATTGACAGCACTCCAGATGTTGCTCACACAGAATGCTGAAGCCTGTGTTTGGGGGAAGCTCTTTGATGAAAGCCTTTAGTATAACTGATTTTATTTGCACAAAGGGCCTCAAATCGATGGTAGCAGTCTGAAGGCATGGCGTGTTGGTTTTAAGCTTCTTCCTCTCTACTCCACATTTCCACTTTTATATTCCGTTTTATTGTCCTGGGGCTGGGATTTTGCAAAACATGTTTCTCCTTTGGCAGGTCATTCTCTGTTGGATTTTTGCCAATATAGTCTCACTAGAGGGAAACTGAACGGGGACGAGAAAACAGAGACTTGCTCCTTCCTATGTATTAACTGTTCCTCTCAGCCTCTTCTTAAGCCTAATCTTGCCAAAAGCATTTGGTCCAGTTTCTAATGTTTCTTAACTCTCTCAGAACCAGCTTCTTGGTTGCCAACAGAGACACCAGCACCACATGGGCAGTGCCCTGTTCTCAGACTCCAGAGTTCTGGATTTGAAGAAGCGGTGCTTCCTATTCCCGAGATCCAGAACCCCAGGTAGGCGATTCTCCCATCAGAAGTTTAAATCCTCCTCCAAGCTTCTGGGCTCTTATAACCCCAACATCTTCCTTTTCATCATAAATCTCCAGGGACAGTAGCTCCTTTCCTGGAAATATTTCTGTTGTGCCTGTCTTCCCCTCTGCCTTTCTGTCCTCCCATTATAGGTTGATTTCTTACATTAATTTTACAGTTAAACTAATTTGTGTGGTTTTTGTCCTCCTGTCTGGATCTCAACTGATAAAGATCACCCATGTATTAGTGTTAGTAGGAACTGGCAGTGCAGGGAAGTGAGAGTTAGGTTACAGTAGGGCTCTTCATTGTTCTTTTCTTGTTGAGAAAGTGACTAAGATTTTTTTTTAATACTAGAGGAAATCATTTAAAGACATCCTTCCACCTAGAAGGCAATCATTTCCTATACAGCTCAGCAGTGGAAGCATTTGCACAGGTAATTTTCTAGAGCAAGCTTTGGATATAAGATGCAAAGCTAAATTATTGAATTACAAATTTAAAAGAGCGGCACTGAATTAAAAAACAGTAATAGCCAGTACTGAAGAAATATGGTTGATGATATTTCTGCATTTTAATGTGTGAACTTTAAGAAACTGCAGATATCAGGAAATCTCTTGGATAATACAAAAGGAGGTTGTTAGTCAAATCCCATGGAAAAGAAATCTATCCCTGAGACTCGGAATGCAATCAATCAACACAGACCATGTGACAAAGGTAGAGGATGAAACAGGTTTGGGGTAAGAAACTGGTCAGTATTTTAAGGATAAATATTTAAATAGTTCTATGTTATTTAGTAGCTATTATTTATATCTTGCTGGAATTGACTTACATAGAATATTCACTTTTACTTATGGCCGGTACTATATAAGGCACTAGATACACAAAAGTGAACAATCTACAATTCTTTTGCTTAAAAGATAGTCTAAAAAGAGATTGAGTTACATGCTAAGACAATGCACTTGGTAGAAATGGATATAGTATTTAAACTACAAAAGATGTTTAGACACATTGCAAATGAGTTGTTGTTTACTTATGTCTGGCTGGAGAAAACACATTGGTCCCAGAAAAGGTAAAGCCCAATCACAGTACATAGATTCAGTTACATTCAGTCTTTTTGTTTGAGCCTGGGAACTTTAGTGTATTGAGAAAGAACTATGTCAAGGGGACAAAGGGATAAGAACATATAAGAAAGAGAAAGTTTTAAACAACATGGTGTATGTGAAAACTGCAAATTAGTTTGATATTATTGCAGAATTCAGTGACCTAGGAAGAATTGCAAAACTCAAGTCTAATTTGGATGTAGTTAATCTAAAGAGGTTTAAATCATTATAAAGATAATAAGAAATCATTGAATGATAAAACTATTGAAAAAATCACTGATTTATGAGAAAATAAAGATGAAGACAGAAAAAGGTGTTATAAAATTCGTTCAAGAGTACAGTGAAAGGGGGCAAGACATGATTGCAAGAGGGACTTTACCTAACAATTGCAACCAGTGTAACCTGGCTTATTGTACCCTCAATGAATCCCCAACAATAAAAAAAAAAAAAAAAAGAAAACCTTTTCTCCACCTTAATGGAGGAAAAACAGAAAAAAAAAAAAGAGTACAGTGAAAGATGAAAAGAAACTAAGGTTGTGGACTTAAATATAAACATAGATGATGAGATGAGGGACGTTTAGAGAGGTTTCTATGCATTGCCTAGGGAGATAATATCATGAAAGCAAAGTGAGAGTATAGAAGTGTCTGGAAGGTATAAGAGTTCTCTGGTTTGGATTAATTTAACTGTCATCAATTGAAGTATAGAATTTAGTAGAAGATTCTAGTTTGGAGGAATGGTGACAGAAAGATAATTTTAGTATCCAATAAAATGTATATATGTAGGTCCTGGATCTCATACACAGGAACACTGTGAGCAATCAGAAAATGTAATTTATGTAGGGATATGAAGACTTGCACCTTGGAATATAGATTGGGGATATAAACCGAATTGCATGTTAAACTGCACAGCTAAATCAAGATTTCTAGGAACACATATAGAGCTAAAAAAAGTAGCACATTGGTAATAGAAATCTGAAAAATCTCAGTATTTATAAATTACCCGTGCATTCATTGCAGACTATGCATTTAGTTGACTGTCTTTTCAATACCACTTTAAATATTTCAGTTGAAAGAATAACCTGATTAGCTGGGTGTGGTGGCTTGCAGCTGTCATCCTAGCACTTTTGGAGGCTGAGGCAGGTGGATTGCTTGACTCAGGAGTTGGAGACCAGACTGAGCAAGAGCAAGACAGTGCAGCTACTTGGTAGGCTGAGGCGAGAGGATCGCTTGAGAACAAGAGTTCATGATTCCTCTGAGAAATGATGCCACGGCACTCCGCACTCCACCTAGGGTGACAGAGGAGACTCTGTCTCAAAAAATAAAAAAAGAAAGAAAAAAAAGAAAAGAATACAGAATAGCTTGATTAAGTGAATTTTGACATATCTGTATAATAAATATTTTTATAGCATTGAAAAATCTATAAAAATCCTTTAACATTATGGGAACACCAAAGGAATGAACATATAAGTTAGTCAAAACAGGTTCCCAAATTGCATCAATAATATCATTTTGATTAAAATGCACAAATAAAATGCACTGGGCACAGTGGCTCTTGTCTGTAATCCTAGCACTCTGGGAGGTGGAGGCAGGTGGATTGCTTGAGTTAAAGAGTTCAAGATCAGCCTATGCAAGAGTGTGACCTTATCTCTACTAAAAATAAAAAAGTTCGCTGAGCATCATTGCTGACGCCTGTAGTCCCAGCTACTTAGGAGGCTAAGGCAAGATGATTTCTTGAACCCAGGAGTTTGAAGTTGCTGGGAGCTATGAAGCCAGGGTACTCTAGCCTGGGACAATAGAGTGAGACTCTGTGTAAAAAAAAAAAACAAAAAATCACAAATATATATAGAAAAAAATGGCAATAAGTTTAAACAACACAATGTGATTTTACATGATAGGATTCATGGTATTTTTGTACATTTAACTATTTTTAAAAGCATTTGTATTAAATACATATAATTTGAAATAATTTTGAACTCAAAAGTGTATTTTTAAAACTTTATTCAAAATATTGTTTGGGTTTACTAAAAATGTGACTTCAAATAGCATTCGTGGGCAAGCTCTTGATGTCTGTAGAAGGTCGGCGATGTAAAAACATAACGCCCCCCTTTTTATTAAATGGGAGGGTTATGGATATAAGATGCATCCACTTTATGCATACTAATCTAAACCATCAGTATATCTTATCCGATCTTTTGTCACCAGTGTCTAACTAGTTTTCTTCATTACTGTCCATGTTTATAGCTTATTCGCTATAAAGCAACCAAAATGTTATTTTAAAATTTTAATTCCATTTATGTTATTCTTTAGCAAAAACTTAAAGTCCTTATGTTATGCTTGAAGGAATTCCTTTTTTGCCAGGTGCAGTGGCTCATGCCTGTCATGCCAGAACTTGTAGAGGCTGAAGCTGGAGGATCACTTGAGGACAGGAGTTCTACTGAAACCAGCCTGGGCGAAAAAAATGAGACCTGTGTATCTAAGAAGGATGAGGACAAGGAGAAGGAAGCCAAGGAGGAGGAGGAGAAAAACAACCCCTTTCCTAATTTGGCCTTCAACCCCTCTCAGAATCTTCTCCCTTGCTGAGAAGTCTTTTCCATGGACTTTGGTTACCTTGCTGGTCAGTGAATACTCCAAGCCCTCCCCTTCCTGGGCTGTCTTGCTGTTGGAGCTCCTTCTCTGAATGCTTTTCCTGTCTGCATCTGCTAGTCAGTGCAGCATGTCTCTCAGTTTAAGTCTCAGCATGGTGCCAACTCTTCGCAGATAACTGTCCGGGTCATCTTTTGTTAAGTGTTCATTTCTTCTACTCTCTATCTCCATACCCTGCTAATTGTGCCTTGTAGCTTTTACCAGCTCAGCTACTGTGTATGAATAAATGCTTGTGTGTTTGCACATTCTCCTCTCCCTATCTGAATGTAAACTCTCTGAGAGAGGTACCGTGTCCGTCTGGTTCTCTGTTGAACCACCAATCCTAGAACAACAGGCTCTCCATTAACTAAAAAAGTGAACATTTCCATGTACAAGTGCCTGAATAAGAGCTAGCCTTTTCTCTCTTTATAAAAGCTTGATAAAAGATGCTAAGAAAGTTGAAAAAGGAACTGCTGTAAATGCCAAAAAATAAGAGATATTTAGTTGCATGCAAATTACCAGTGAATTTTTAAAAAAAACACCTAGGTATGCCAAAGAGTTATATTAATAAAGTCTAAGTTGTGCATATTTGTTTTGTTTGTTGTGTTTTTCTTTTCATATTTCACAGGTGTAACAGTGGTGGTTCATCTCAGAAACTCATAATGGGATAGTGATTTCTGACATAATTAAACACGTGTTCTTTTTTTAAACTTTGGTAATTAATTTTAGCATTTTGGTCAGACAGTTAATGTGCAAATATATGCAATTAACTTTGAACAACAACTACCAGTAAAGATATGTGACTTTATAAAGTTTTTGTAATTATGAATTCTAGGATCATATTGGAAAAGTGTTTCTGAAGATTTAGCATCATGTGCGCTTATTTTCATTTTGTATTCATGGAAATTCATGCCATAGCATATTCATAGAATCTAACAATGAATTTTAATGAATAATTAGAAATACGGATTCACAAACATTCATTAAAAATGCATAACTATGTTGGAGTGCTTTGAAAAGCTGCAACTGTCTAGGCTTAACAGCACACTTTTTGTAGATTTTGGCTCATTGAACTCTTCTAAAGTTACCCGTTTAATATAACAGAAAAATTTGTTAAGATTATGGTCAGGTTCCTTACAAATAAATTTAAACACCACCACATTAAATCCACATTATCTTTTCTACAACAAAATATTAACACACACAAATCTACTTCATAATAAGCAGTTTGAGAAGGATAGGAAAATATCTACTTCTGTTAATCATTTCCTGTGATTGAAAAATAAGTAACAGTGATAAGAAACCCATGGAAAAGTGAGTTAGGACATGAGACAACACAGAACAACCTTGAAATGGTTTATCTTGCTCTTGGTCCTCATGAATGGGTAAGGACATTGTAGAGTGATGTGAGGTCTCCACTCCCTAAGTAATGTGAGGATCCTAGTAAGTCCCTCCAAGACCCCAGGGGGTTGACACAACATTGAAGAACCATGCTCATGGATGGCCAATGCCAAAATTTGGATGACTTGAATTAGAGAACAGATGGGGAGCTGTCAGGGGTGAGGGTTCAGGACTGGGCCTCAGCTTTTGCCCAGGACACCCTGAAAAGACGGAGGAGCCATGATCACTCATCCCTTGCCGTCAAAATTTCTACCTGTGGAAATCTCAGAAAATAATAATTGGTTATTAAATAGGTAAAAGCATGCATCTTTTAGTCTCCATGTGTCTATCCAGGGTTAATAAAAAAAAAAAAGTCTACTAAAAATTAACTGTAGTTTTAACAGATAATCTGTACTACTTTTGTTAAGTAAAGTCTCCCGCCATATATATAAGGCCAGAGGAAGGACTAAGTTGTCTTTTCAACATCACTCTGAAGTGTTGTCTAACAAACCTATTCAGGGACTATTTAATTATCTAAGAAAAGCGCTCTTGTTTTTTGACTTATTATTTACTAATGATAAGAGGCTAGACTCTGTGATGTTATATGTTTTCTTGCCTATCTTATCCCCAATACAAATTAATATGATTTATGTGTGGCAGAGAATATAACTCCAAAGCTTTCAGTCGTGTCACCCTACAGGATATTAAAAGTTTTGTCTCTAATTTAATAAACCTATTGTAGCATGGCTTTTTTGACTGACTATATAAATCTCCGTAGCTCAAATCCTCATTCAACCCGATTTACAATCCTGCTGATTTTCTCATTAAATAAATTCTTGCCATGTATTCATTCTATACTTATAAATTATGCTTAGACATTGTCATAGTGAAAGTAATACATTGTCAAAGTAAAGTGGGAATTCTCTGGGTTTCTGCTATAAATGAAGATGTGAGCTGATTGCGGCCCTGTTAACTTTGTTTGAATATATACTCCTGTCTAGATTTCCTTGTTGTTAAAGACTCCATGTTTGTGCTCCTCCTCCAAATTCGTGTGTTAAAATCTAATCACCAATGTGATGTTATTTGGGACCTTTGGGGAATAACTAAGCCATGAAGGTGTGAGGGTGGAGCCCTCTTGAATGAGGTTAGTGCCTTTACCAAGGAGACTTGATGAATTCTCTCTCTCTTTCAACAATGTGAAGGTACAACTAGAAATCTGTAGTCCTCAATGCAGAACGGTGGGCTCATTAAAATGTAACCACACTGGCATTATTATCTCATCAGACTTCCAACCTCCAGAGTGTGAGAAATAAATTTCTGTGGTTATAAGCCACTCAATCTATGGCACTTTGCTTCAGCAGTTTGAAGTGACTAAGCTCAGCTATCTATACAGTTTAGTTTCCAATAATTTTTTCTATAAGTACTATCTTACAAATTTCTTAAAATGTCTGGTTCTTTTGTTTTGTTTATCATCCATTCTGGAAAAACTGGAATTGTAGATAAACACAACCATCTATTCTTTTCATATCTATACAGATATGCTTGTTATCATGCATCATTAAAAAAATAATGAGTAAACAACACAAATACATGTTCATGATTACCCAGACAAATGTAAAAGAAATCTCATTATGTTTCTTCAATAAGTCTTCTCTTCATATACTTACAAATTATCACCAAATGATCTTTCCTACTACTTCATAAAGAAGGTAGAAGCAAAGCAATAGAAATTTTCTCCACTTACTGATATGATAACATACAAATATATAAATCTGAAACTGCGTCTCATCTGTCTTTTAATGTTCAGTGATAGGTACATAATTAATAATATTAGGTTTCTCTTAAACATGTAGAAATTCATGTGGAAATATATAGTGAGAAACAGGTAACTTTAACAATAAAAGTAAAACATAAAATATATAGTAGTAGACAATTTGTAAGATAGTTATGTAGAATATTGGGAAGGAAGCGATATTAAAGGATAAAAACCATTTAGAATGACGTTTTCTGTGTTGTGGGGTTTTGATTATTTTAATTATCTTATTTATATTCTATGTGCTTCAAATGCTAGCTCTCTAGAAAAGATTACTGTTGGTGCTTTTCAGTTCCAGACTTGCTTTCTTACAAGAATATTATTATGCTTTTGCATCATGTTGTTTTTTTTTTTGTAAGATAATTCCCATTCTCAAACTTACTCTTTTTTTTCCAGTTTATCATGTGAATGTGTGTTGTTGTTTTTTTTAATTTTTATTTATTTTGGTTTAGTTTGTTTATTTTTGTTGAAAGATGAAAAACTTTAGGTATACCCAATAGTGCACATCTGTAGTCCCAGCCACCTAGGAGGTAGGAGGATTGCTTGAGCCCAGGAATTTGAAGTTGCAGTGGACCGACTGCACTCTAGCCAGGGAAGCAGAAAGAGACTCTGTCTCAAAAGTAAATAAATAAATAAATAAACAGAAAAAACTTTACTGACCTGTCCATATAGCAGTTCCAAACTTAGCAAAGAAATTGGTTCCCTATTCGAGACACTTTCTCAGAGACATCAAACCATGTCAGAATTTTCCCTTTTATCAAGTACCTTAACTCAATTATTGTGTACACTATAAATTCTTTTCAAGTTCACATAAGTAAGTCAGACTGTCAAACGGGAGATGTATATCTTTGCATCCGAGCTAACTTTCTCCAAAAGGTCATTCTTATGTCAGGTCACCTCTTAATTTTACATACAATTTGATATTAGGTACAAATATTATACAGACACACTAATTTGTGAATGCTCCTCTACATTTTGTATAAAGCATTCAATAGATTTTTATACAGCAAGATAAACATGGTAGTAGGGCTTTAAATTATTAATATGCATGAGTTAATAGATTTTCATAGCAACTAATCTTTCTAATGTATCTATTCGACCATTACTTACACAAAGAACTCTTGGCAGGGTGTTTTATTTTACGGTATGATGTCTAAATGCTAGCAATAAATATTTTAGCAGTTAATGAATGGTTCAAGAATTAAAACATTTAGTTCAATCTGAAATATAACTACTTTTTCTAACATCTTCACTTAAATAATGCAAACAAAACGAGACTAAATAGGTTAACAATATCTTAAAACCACCAGAATTAATAAAGTGGAAAAAAATAAAAGAAGAAAATGGTTCGGAGATTCAGCAAAGACAAATCACCAAGCTAGAGATGAAAGTAAATTGGGAAAGCTTTGTGGTACTTACCTTTCTTTTATTGAATTTTAACTATATATTTATTTATATGTGTTGAATTTAAAGATTTGTTACAAAATGAAATTTTAAAACATTACCAAATTTTATAAAGCAATATTCAATAAATTCTCACCTGCTTGGTTTCTAAGTGGAATTACCTGAATTTGTAAATTATTTTCCATTTGAGATTAAAGGGATACAAAAGAGGGAACTTTTGTCAACTTTTTCCACCATGATAAATACCCACCACGTCTATGCAATTGTGTTAATATATTCCAAATACTGCATACACTAACACATGAAATGTGTACTAGTAGATGGAAGATGTAAATTGTTCTTCTGTAAAAATGAAAAATCCTTAGCCGGGTGTTGTGGCAGGCGTCTGTAGTCCCAGCTACTCGGGAGGCTGAGGCAAGAGAATCGCTTAAACCCAGGAGTTGGAGGTTGCTGTGAGCTGTATGATACCATGGCACTCTACCAAGGGCCATAAAGTGAAACTCTGTCTCTACAAAAAAAAAAAAAAAAAAGAAAGAAAAATCCTTTGATAAGGGAAAAATGAAAACTTTACTAGAATATTTTACAAATCGTGTAATTACTCCAGATATTATTGCCGAATTAGGTAAAAAAGGCAGGGTGGTAATTTATCAAGTTAATAGTCATCAATTTAAAGCTATGTATTGATTTTTAGTACAGACACAATCAAAGCACTACCTTACAACAGAAAAAAATTAATATATCATGTGGGGATTCATCATGTCATGATGATGTTTCCTCATGATGTTGTACAGTACATCTTTCATTATCCAAAAAGTTGTATTTTCATAACCATAGCTGTTTCTCTTTATAAAAAAACTTTTTTTAGTTTGAAATAAACTTAGATTTACAGAAAAGTTGCAAAGATAGTACAGACAGTTTCATTATCTACCTCATCTACTTTTCACTAATGTTAAAGTAACTATAGTACTTTAATAATCAAAACTAAGTTATCATTGGCAAGTTACTATCATGGAAACTCTACTTAATTTCACTAGTTTTATGCTGACATCCTTTTCCTGTTTCAGGGTCTCATCCTGGATAGTATGTTGCCTCTTGGCTGTATTTGACTTCTTATTCTCCTCTCATATGTGACAGTTTCTCAAAATACGTTTTTTGTTAGCTTGACAGTTGTGAAGACCACTGGTCAGGTGTTTTTAAAAAAAAAAAAATGCTCCCATGCGAGGTTTGTCTGATATTTTCCTTATGACTGGGCTAAAATTATGGGTTTGGGGGAAGAACAGCACAGAGATCAAATGCTCTTCTAATCACAACTTGTCAGAAGTTCAAGACAAGGATGTGACATTCACTGTGAGGTTCACTTTTATCTCTTACTTAAGGTTGTGAGCTTCAGGCTTCTCTATAGTAATGCTGCCATTATAATGTCCCTTCACTGTTGTATCACCACTGTATTTTCCTTTCTATACCTTATTATTTGGAAGTGAATCATTAAATCTAATCTTCACCTAAGAAAGAAAGGAGATGACGCTCTACTTCTGGAGGGTAGAGTATCCAAGGATATTCACAAGTTCTATGACATTTGGAAGACTGGCTCCCATTATCTTCCATTCTTTACTTATTTTTTCAACCTTTGTATACTTGTAGTTTTAGAATTGCTAACCTGTATGTCTATAAACTTACCAAATAGAGTACTAACACATGTTCTTTTGTTAATGTTAGTATTCCTGGTCAAAATAATACTAGTAATATTACTAATAGTATCAACCATTAATTGGTTATTATGGAATAATCACCTTATTCAATTCTGACAATATGAAAATGTAAAAAATAATTACACGAATTATGTTACACAAGTTATTTAATTTTATCTCACAACAACATAAACAGTGGGCATTTTCACCATTATTATTGCTAATATACATATTTTACAGGTAGAGCATATAAAGCAAAGAAGAGGTAAGCAAACTGCCCACAGAAATAATAAGTGGTAGAATCTGTATTCAACTAGGTCTTTATAAATGATAAAATTATCTGTTGTTATCAGCTTAACCAAAAAACTGCTTTAGAAATGTCACATTTCATAGATGTCCAACAAATTCCTAAAGAGGTTTGGAGTCCAGGCAACATTCTTCTTTTCTTTCTTTGGGATGTCCGCCCTCTCACTCCTTTTCTTTCCCTCTCTCATTCCCTATCTTTCCAAGATAAAATAACTTATGCTTTTATATCCTAAAAAAAAAAAAGTTTGGAGTCCATATGACTTAGAACATCAGTAGAGGATATTATAGTTAGGACAATGGTGAATAAAATAAAATGCAATAAATAAATAAAACCCTGTTTAAGTGGGTCTTCATGCTTTGGTGCGTAGGAGCTTTGGAGACTTGCACACATTACATCTAACTTGGTTTTCTCATCTAGAAACACCAGTAAGAATACTCATTTCAAAGGCACATACAACAATGCCTCAAACTTGGTAGCACATAATAACTTTACCCCTTAGCATTAGTATTTATTAATAAAATAAGGGAGAAGTAACATTAGAATGAATAACATTCTGGTTCGGCACCTGTAGCTCAAGCAGCTAGGGCGCCAGCCACATACACCACAGCTGGAGGGTTCGAATCCAGCCCAGGCCCGCCAAACAACAATGACAACTACAACCAAAAAATAGCCAGGCATTGTGGCGGGTGCCTATTGTCCCAGCTACTTGGGAGGCTGAGGCAAGAGAACCTCTTAAGCCCAAGAGAGTTTGAGGTTGCTGTGAGCTGCGACACCATGGCACTCTACCCAGGGTGACAGCTTGAGACTATCTCAAAAAAAAAAAAAAAAAAAAAGAAGAATGAATAACATTCTAATAATAATTTTTTTGAGAAAAGTTTAAATGTTTATCTAGCTATTACCAAAATAGAACAGAAACCTAGAAACTTTCAAGGTATATTTCTTTATTACCTTCAAAAGAAAATAATATTTTCCAATTAAAACTTGAAAGTTCTCCTCTCAAATACTGTGACTTTTGTAAGACAATATTTGTCAGGTGATAACCTGATACATACCTCAATAAATAAAAGGTGGAAAGATGACTCATAAAAGGCAAGCATATTATTGTGTGGTTGTTGATGCAATTTGTTAATCATAATTTACTTTTGTACTTTCTACAAGCTTTATACAATTATAGAAAGTGGAGAATGTTGATGCAATACAGAATTGCTTTGTTCTGCAATATTAATTTTCCTTTTGAGTTTAACTTCACATAGAATCATTTCTTTGACAGGTACAAATAAACTTGAACTCACAAAGAACTTAAATACAGATTAGTGTCTCTTACATGAAAATGAAAAATATTCTAGGTTCAAGAGTCTGTGCTATATTGGAAGATGACTCTCTGAAAGTCCAAATTCCATTAAACCTAGAAATCATGTTTTAAAATCATGCCTACAGTATTATTTTATTTCATAATCGATATTTTCATTAATCTTCATACAGATAACAAAATATCCATATATAAAATGCATATAAATTTGCAAGTGTTACTATGAAATCCAAAATGTGTGCTGGGAAACATAATGATACTCAAACTAATGTAAAACTGTATATCTGATAAAGTGTGTACCTGAAGAAACGTATCTTAAAGGTTAACTTAGAATCAAAAATTATATCACATTTCAGCTACCATCATCTATAGGTTTTCACACATTTCTAGAGGGTGTAATGAGATTTTTAAATCTATAACAATTTCATCCCTCGGTATATTACAGCAACCACTCATTATTTAGGATTTGATTCTTATACTTTAAGTAAATTAAGCTGCTAAACATGCAATTCTTTGTTACCTCAATTATTTTAACTAGATTGTGTTGAATTGTAGGAGATTGTCATAGTTCAGAGGTTATAAATAACAGCAGTGACCAAGTTATGCTTTAGACATTCAAACCTCTGTTTTTTCAGATTTTTTCCAGTTACATTCCCCTCCAATAGAGTCAATTGCCTGTCAATCTAAAGAACTATTTGCAAAGACTTCTGTGTTCCACTTGACTAAACATCCTTTTGATAGATGGAAAACATTTCAATTGCATTATATAGAGATTTTTAAAAGGCTTCCACTGCATTTCCTTCTCAGACAACTTTGCTAGTACACCCTGGAATTTATGCAAAGATGAATGACCTTGTGTACGTCTTGTTAATCTGCTAATTTATTTGTTTATCTTAAAATTATAATTCTGAGAGTAAAACGAGTAGGGGTTAGCCCAGACAGAAGTGTTTTATGCCTTTTCAAGTGTTTTAGCCTATGCGATCTCCTGGAAAGAGAGAGTCGATAGGCAATTTAATTCTAATTTATCTCTCTGCCTCTGGTTTCACTCTGATATATTTTCCAATATTCTACATTAATTCAAATGTGCTTTTTCCAAGATAATAAATTTGAAAAACTATATAGGTAGTACCATGTCATGTCACAATTAAAATAATTTTCTATCAACCATGAATAACCCTGCCATAAAGCTATTACACAACTTCTCATAGTGACCATAATTAAGTCTATAGACACTTTTGCTTATATGTTCACTCTGAATGTAAGAAGCTGTTTTTTAAAAAATAGCCTCTATAATTTCTAATTCCTGAATATTTTTCTGTCAGTAGTCTGGAGCAATGACAACCAATCTTATGCTCCCTAAATGAAAATATAAGGCAAAGATATATTTTCAGTACCAGTTTCCTTCCAGCAAGTTTGCAGCTAACCGTGAGGTAGTGCTGCACCTTTGTCCTTAGTCCAAAGAGTAATGCGATGAACATAGAATGTATTTTATATTCAATACATTTTGATGGAGACTATAGAATCAGTAATGGGTATGAACAAATTATGAGTTTTATTTTCAAACGCACAAGATTTTAAATAAAACACACAATTTTCAATGTGAGATAAAGAAATACAGATTTTCCTTACTGACATCTAGAATTATTCATATGTCTCCAATTCACGAACAAACTATATTCCTGAAGTTTTCCTTTGAATTTTCTTTTTGTGAAGAGAAATCGCATTAATGTACACAGCTATGATTTAATAAAAAAAAAAGGAAATGTAAAACCAATTACATTGGTCGGTTTCTCAAGCTACAGTTTAATATCAGAAAAGTTAATAGGCTTTTGTGGTCATGAATAATATTCGATCTATAATCTGCTCCTTGTAGCTCTTCCTGGGTAATTATATTTTGAAAATATGCATTTCTTTTTTATCTATAATTCTGTACCTCATTGCTCTAACATCCACCTACCCATATGAAATCACAAGTATATATTCACCCTCTTGCTTCCCTAAAGTGTTGTAAGTGGAGTTGGACTTGGGAT
Source organism: Nycticebus coucang (assembly GCF_027406575.1). Taxonomy (NCBI): domain Eukaryota; kingdom Metazoa; phylum Chordata; class Mammalia; order Primates; family Lorisidae; genus Nycticebus; species Nycticebus coucang. Next base: position 40,705,885 of record NC_069794.1, on the reverse strand, counting down.
ATTCCTTTATATACTGTATTAATTGGGGTTCTCCAGAGAAATAGAACTGAGACAGAAAGTGAGAGGGAGAGAAGGCATATGGGGAGGGAGAGAGCAAAACTGGGGGAATAGGGAACTGGCTCATGTGATTACAGAGGCTTGATGAATATAAAATCTTCAAAGTAGACCAATAGGCTTGAAATTCAGGGAAGTGGGGTAGGTCATGCCAACAGCAGTCTGGTGATAGAATTATTTCTTGTTCTGAAAGCTAAGTCATTTTCTACTAAGGCCTCCACCTAATTAGTTAAGACCCACCACATCATGGAAGGTATTATTCAAAGCTCACAGATATAAATGTTAATCTCATTTAAAAAAAGAGATCACCTTGATAGAAACTTCAAAAACAATATTTGACAATATATTTGGGCACTGTGGCCTAGCAAAATTGACTAATAAAACTAATCACCTACCATTATTTAAAACTGGAGCTTGGTAATTCTTTTACGCATGATATGGAACACACATGCAGACAATGACCAAGAGATCTACTAGTTGATCTTGTTTGAGCAAGTAAAAGTAACAATTAGATCATTTTTATTTTTAAAATTCCTTTTAATCCTAACACTATGAGAATCCTAACTTCTCTTTTTAAATAAATTCTGAAAGTAATGACAGCCTGCATAATGGAACTAGGATTTTAAAAATGCATATAAAGAAGACAACAATTTTGTTATAAAATATTGTTTCAATCATTGCTTACAATACCAACCTCAAAAAAAAAATATGTAGTAGAATCATTGTGTGTGAGGGTGTGTTAATTTATAGTGTTAGATCATCCATAGATTATAAATACCTTAACTATTTCATATTTCTAATAAACTTTTTCCACTAAATGAAAAAAAATTAATCTTAACAAGTGGTAGAAAGTTCATCAATTGACAAATTTTAGTGATAATATTATTTTGAAGAACAAAACAATGTTGTTAATAGGGCATAAAGAGTCCTAAATGTATGATAATGGCATAAGATACTAAAATGCTGTGTCCTCAGGAGTGTTATCCTTAAATTCAAATTTGGATTTTGTTATTTAATATTACAATCTGGCTTGTGTGTGTGTGTGTGTGTGTGTGGTGTATATATATATATATATATATGTATATATATATACATACATACACAGTTTCCTTGGCAACTCTCACATTCCCGAGATATTATCTGACTTTAAGAAAATGAGATCTGGACATCAATATATATATATATAAAATCAGTTAAGGTATTTATATTATATGGTTAAATATGAATTAAATTATACTTTATAATTTTAAAATGTTTCTTTTAAATTGAATAGAGGTATTATCAGTCCAGGCAAACGTGAGAAGTAACAAAATATGTTAATAGTTATTTAAATCACCCCTTTCTGTTTCTTTTTCTTCTTCATCCCTTGCTTAAGAGTGCTACCAATGTGTTCACAGTCTCTTTCTTCTACTGAAAATCATTTTCTAAGAAAAACCTCTTTGGAGGATAGGACGCCTAAGCAAAACCATGAACTGTGACTTGGAAGTTAGCCAGGCGCAGATGGAGCGAAGGCATTTCAGCCTGAGAAGCAGCATGTGCAAAGGCACAGAGGTGTGAGAACGCAGGACCTCACCCGGAGCAGGCCATCAGTCACTACTTAAAACTAAAGAAATCAGCTTTTCTCTTTAAAGGAGAATTAATGATTACGTAGCTGATATCAGGAGTGCAACCTCAGTAGAATGCCCTGAGAGCTGCAACTCTGCTGTGGCTGCTGGTATTTTGTATTTTGTTTGAGGATGCAAAATTCAAAAGCAAACTAGTGTGTTGGTTGATTGTTGAGTAGATCTCCACAAGTCTTTGTTTTCTTTGAAACAAAACAAATTATAAGATATTCATCCTACCATTCTACAAGTTGTGTTTTTTTTTTATGCTCAATTTATACCAATGTTCTAGATGTCTAATCAGTGAGTTAGCATTCTACTCTGTAAAGTGAAAAAATCAAAGATAAGTGAGGAAAGATAAATTGATATGAGATTATTAGGAGTTAGTGGTACTTTCCCTCATTAGATGGCTGTCAGTCTTCATGGACCTTGACAGGAGCAGTCTACAGGAACTTGTTAATATAGTTACTTAAAGGTTTTGAAGCATTTGGGACTGGGTATATGGCCCACTTGTAGAGATAATAGGGATAGACAGGATTGAACATGACAGTGCTTCCTTCTGGAGAGGAAAACTGATGAAATGATACTAGCTAATGTTCCTGCAGCATTATTAAGTGCTAAGCACTGTTCCAACAACTTCACATGTAGAACTAATTTAACCTTCATGGTAATTCTGTGAGAAAGCTACTGTTAATTGTGTCCAACCTTCAGTTAAAGGAGATAGAGAGAGGAGTTAATATTCTGTGGTTAGTAAATGAAAAATTGAGTATTCAATCAAACCCAGGCCTTTTGTTTTAAAACAACATGCTTTTAGCCATCTCTGGATAAAGGGTGTGCTTAAGATTTACAGTGTAATGGTGATAAACAGAGGAATATTCCTATAAAGCTGGGAGCCTGTCATGCACTCTCAGCTAAACTCTGGCATTGCAGCCTTTTCCCTAAATAACCACATCAGATAAGTTCACTCTGTGACCATGATGGATTGAAACACAATAAGACCATTTCATAATCTTGTCTGAATATACAAAACATGAGCAATGTTAAGTCCACAAACATGACCAGATTATCCCTATTGAAGCTCATTGGAACACACACTGCTTCATTACTAGTCACAACTTTGCTTCCATCCAGTCTTCCTCCTACATAGATTAGGAATCGAATACCCCTGATACCTGAAACATCCCAGCAGAGCAAAGCTCGATATCCTTAAATTTATTCTAAAAAGACCTAACATAGCACAATTACTATAATAGGTCTCTTCTAACACCCTCTCACTGATAACACACTATGATATCTGTTCTTCCTCTTGCAACAATTAACCCAACTTGTTGAACCACACGTGAATTCCTGGTTGTCTTTGTCTGTAGTAACTAACTTGTTCTTTGGGCATTGGCAATGAAAATCATTGTGATACTAACTAGTGAAATGAAATGAATTGGGTATGTAAGAACATGAAAAAGGAAGACAGAGAGAGGAGAGGAAGGAGAATGAGAGAACAAACGATTCTTTAGGCTGAATCTAGGACTGGGGTTGGAGGGCAATTATTCTGTTAATGATTTTAGACTACAACAGGCCATTATTTCTCCAACCTTTATATTGATAATTTCATATTAAATAACATGCCTTGAAGGCAAGGTGCTTTTCCAGTGATAAACTTTAATACTTCATCCTCACTGCAGACTGAAAGATATTCCACAAATAATAAACAGGGAATATTTGTTGGTAAGTGGTCTTTTGGGAGCCAACATGATGTCACACAAACACAGCAAACCTGCAGATAAGCCTTTAGCAATAAAATTAGAATACTAAACAAGCATATTTTCAGAAAGATATATTTATATCTGCTATAAATTTTATAAGAAAACACTTAAATGATAACAGGAGTTTGGAACCTTACCTCCAAACTGTGATATATTTGTCTATTCCTCAGCAAAATAATATTGGATATGTTTTAGCTATGTCCAAGTTGAAGTATGAAAAAAACAATTGTTATTAATGCATGCATAAATCATATTTATATTATTATTTTCATATTTACAAGTGTTTTATATTGTAACACTAGAAAGACTGTCCAAAAGGTTGCCTATTCTTCATAGTATATAGATCATGCTGGAGAAAAAGGACCTTAAGCTAGCTTCCTCCAGCAATGAGATCATTAGGTCAGTTTATTTTCACCTCAGATAAAAGTCAAACTAAAACCCTGATGTAATTAGATCCACTGTAAGTTTCACCAAGAGTCGTATTTAGTAAATCTCTCATCACCATATTTATTTTAGAGGTAAAATATACAATGTACTCCACTGCCCTTTTTTCCTTCCAGTTCAATAACATAGGAGGAAGCAAAGTAAACTTACCTAAAAATCCATGCATGGCTTACTAAGACATATCCAGTTCAACATAATATACTCCAGCTGTATTTTAGCCTTTGAATGTGAACTCTGCAAAATACAGCCCACATGAGCTTTAAAAAGAAATAAATCAAACTTGAGACAAACTCCTCCTTCCCTTGTAATATTTAAGAGAAATGAATTCCCCAGAAAGAAAAGAATGCCTTCCTGTATTGATTTCAAGTAACTATTTAATGACAGAATGAGAAATAGAATTTTATTCTTCTAATTCTTAATTCAGTGATTCTTCTGCCATTTGTGTGTGTGTGAATGAGTGCACCTAAGTGCTCACATAGGCTTCTGTTTTAGTTGGAATTTTAGACAAAGTAATTTAATGTGACTTAGCCACATATAGACCCCATGGAATACAATGCATACTAAAAATACAGAGTTGGCAATAATAGTTATTAATTGCATCCCTTTAAAAACTTAAGAAAATTCAGGTAGATTTAGAAACATAGATTCAATTTCATTTGGGCAATAGTACAATAGACAAATAAAAAAGACAAATAGCACAATTGTATGTGGTTAAACATGAGAAAGGGAAACCAGTAAATGTGACATGCATTTTAATTTTACCTGAAGTAGACTCTTACTTTATAACTGGTTTGATACTAAAAAAAAACAAAAAATCCATTCTCAACAACATTAAAATGTGTTTTGCATATTCCAATATAGACAGTACAAAATTCAAATTCAAAATTTGAATTTATGGGTTAAATATATTTTACAGGAAACTATGGAGTCTGTTGACAATCTATTTTGTTATTCTTTTAAAGGTACAATAAAACGTTACTTTTCTCTGATTGATTTAAGACTTTTTATTACCTCTATTTTTATTTTGTTAACATTATTTTTGATCAACAAAAAGTAAATATATACATTCGTGGAAATACAAAGTGATGTTTTAATATGTGTATGCAATATGATATGATTAAATCAAGCTATTTAACATATCCATCACCATGCTTACCTGTCATTTTTATTTTATTCATTTATTTTTTTTTTTTTTGAGAGAGTTTTGTCATCTTAGGTAGTATGCCGTGGCATAGCTCACAGTAACCTCAAACTCTTGAGCTCAGGAGATCCTCTTGCCTCAGCCTCCCAAATAGTTGGAGTACAGATGCCCACACCATGCCCAGCTAGTTTTTTGGAGATAGGGATCTCCCTCTTGCTCAGGCTGGTCTCAAACTCATGAGCTCAAGCAAGCCACCTGCTTTGGCCTCCCAGAATGCTAGGATTACGGGTGCAAGCTCCTGTGCCTGGCCCTACCTGTCATTTTTGTGACAAGGTAATTAAAATTTGCTCTTAGTTATTCTGAAATGTATAATACTTCATTACTGACGATAGTCAACTTGGCATGCTGCAGAACTCAAAACCTATTCCTTGTCTATCTCATACTAGGCACCCTTTGATCAACAACTCTTATTCACTCCTGGTTTTATGTGGTCTGTATAAACCTAATAAAGTCCTTATTATTATTATTATTATTAAATCATAGCTGTGTACATTAATGCGATCATGGGGCACCATGCACTGGTTTTATAGACCGTTTGACACATTTTCATCACACTGGTTAACATAGTCTTCCTGGCATTTTCTTAGTTATTGTGTTAAGACATTTACATTCTACATTTAGTAAGTTTCACATGTACCCTTATAAGATGCACTGCAGGTGTAATCCCACCAATCACCCTCCTTCTGCCCACCTCCCCCCTCCCTCCCCTCCTTTTCCTCCTTCCCCCTATTCTTAGGTTATAACTGGGTTATAGCTTTCATGTGAAAGTCATAAATTTGTTTCATAGCAGGGATGAGTACATTGGATATTTTTTCTTCCATTCTTGAGATACTTCACTAAGAAGAATATGTTCCAGCTCCATCCGTGTAAACATGAAAGAGGTAAAGTCTTCATCTTTCTTTAAGTCTGCATAATATTCCATGGTGTACATATACCACATTTATTAATCCATTTGTGGATCGATGGGCACTTGGGCTTTTTCCATGACTTAGCAATTATGAATTGGGCTGCAATAAACATTCTGGTACAAATATCTTTGTTATGATGTGATTTTTGGTCTACTGGGTATATACCTAGTAGAGGAATTATAGGATTGAATGGCAGATCTATTTTGAGATCTCTAAGTGTTCTCCAAACATCTTTCCAAAAGGAATGTATTAATTTGCATTCCCACCAGCAGTGTAGAAGTGTTCCCTTTTCTCCACATCCACGCCATCATCTCTGGTCTTGGGATTTCATGATATGGGCTAATCTTACTGGAGTTAGATGATATCTCAAAGTAGTTTTAATTTGCATTTCTCTCATGATTAAACATGATGAGCATTTTTTCATGTCTGTAGGCCATGCACCTGTCTTCTTCAGAGAGGTTTCTCTTCAAGTCCCTTGCCCAGCCTACAATGGGATCGCTTGTTCTTTTATTGCTTATACATTTGAGTTCTCTGTGGATTCTGGTTATTAAACCTGCCAATATCTTCTGCAAATATCTTCTCCCACTCTGATGGCAGTTTGCTTGCTTTACTTACTGTGTTCTTGGCTGTGCAGAAGCTTTTTAGTTTGATCAGGTCCCAGTAGTGTATTTTTGAAGCTGCTTCAATTGCCCAGGGGGGTCCTCCTCATAAAATACTCGCCCAGACCAATTTCTTCAAGGGTTTTCCCTGCACTCTCCTCTAGTATTTTTATAGTTTCATGTCTTAAGTTTAAATCTTTTATCCAGTGAGAGTCTATCTTAGTTAATGGTGAAAGGTGTGGGTCCAATTTCAGTCTTCTACAGGTTGCCAGCCAGTTCACCCAGCACCATTTGTTAAGTAGGGAATCTTTTCCCCACTGAATGTTTTTAATTGGCTTGTCAATGATCAAATAGCGGTAAGTAGCTGGATTCATCTCTTGGTTCTCTATTCTGTTCCAGACATCTACTTCTCTGTTTTTGTGCCAGTACAATGCTGTTTTAATCACTATCGATTTATAGTATTGTCTGAGGTCTGGTAGCGTTATTCCTCCTGCTTTGTTTTTATTTCTGAGTAATGTTTAGGCTATTTGATGCTTTTTCTGATTCCATATAAAATGAAGTATTATTTTTTCAATATCTTTAAAGTATGACAGTGGAGCTTTAATAGGGATTGCTTTAAAATAGTATATTGCTTTGGGTAATATGGATATTTTAACAATGTTTATTCTTCCCAGCCTTGAGCATGGTATGTTTTTCCATTTGTTAACATTTTCAGCTATTTCTTTTCTTAGAGTTTCATAGTTCTCTTTATAGAGATCTTTCACGTCCTTTGTTAGATAAATTCCCAAATATTTTGTCTTCTTTGGCAATACTGTGAATGGAATAGAGTCCTTAACTGTTTTTTCAGCTTGACTATTGTTGGTATATATAAAGGCTACCAATTTATGAATGTTGATTTTGTAACCTGAGATGCTGCTGTATTCCTTGATCACTTCTAAGAGTTTTGTAGTAGAATCCCTGGTGTTTTTCAGGTATACAATCATATCATCTGCGAAGAGTGAAAGTTTGATCTCTTCTAACCCTGTATGGATACCCTTGATCGCCTTTTCTTCCCTAATTGCAGTGGCTAAAACTTCCATTACAATGTTAAAGTGCAGTGGAGACAATGGGTATCCTCATCTGGTTCCTGATCTCAGTGGAAATGATTTCAATTTAAGTCCATTCAATACGATATTGGCTGTGGGTTTGCTGTAGATGGCCTCTATCAGTTTAAGAAATGTCCCTTCTATACCAATTTTCTTAAGTGTTCTGATCATGAAGGGATGCTGGATATTATCAAAAGCTTTTTCTGCATCAATTGAGAGAATTATATGGTCTTTGTTTTTTAATTTGTTTATGTGCTGAATTATACTTATAGATTTACCGATATTGAACCAGCCTTGAGACCCTGGAATAAAACTGACTTGGTCATGACGTATAATTTGTTTGATGTGTTGCTGGATTTTTTTTTTTAGGATCTTGTTGAATATTTTTGCATCTATATTCATTAGTGATATTGGTGTATAATTTTCTTTTCTTGTTGGGTCTTTTCCTGGTTTGGGGATCAGGGTAATACTTTTTTCATAAAACGTGTTGGGTAGTCTTCCTTCTTTTTCTACATTTTGGAACAGGTTGAGTAATATAGGTATTAGTACCTCTTTAAAGGTTTGGTAGAATTCTGACGTGACCATCTGGTCCCGGGCTTTCCTTTTTAGGGAGATTTTGTATGGTTGATGCTATTTCAGAACTTGACATTGGCCTGTTCAACATTTCTACTTGATTCTGGCTAAATAAAGTCCTTGTTAACTTCACAGTGGTAAAATACTTTATATGTTCTTTACATATATTTATCCTGCTTGGAATAAATAGAATATTTGTAATTATGTGGATTGAGGTCTTTAATTGGTTTTGGAGAATTCTCAGTAATTATCTTTTCGAATATTTCTTCTAATTAATTATTACTTTCTCTCCATTCTGGAACTACAGTATTTGAAATTATACATTACATTTTGGTTGTTTTTCTTATATGTCTTGTATTATGGCCCATTTTCTTTTATTCTTCTCTGCCTCTCTCTTTAAAGTTTTGATATTTCTTGAAAGCCTTTTCTTCACAATAACTAATCATTGTTTCTCTGAATCTGTTAAAATGAACTAATGAGTTCTTAGTTGTGCACACCAAGTTCTACATGCCTAGTATTTCCATTTGATTTTTAATAGATTTAATCATCTCACCAAAGTCCACATACTCTCTATTGTGCTCTATTTTCCAATCTTGCTTTCTAAAACAAAATTTTATAGTTATTTTATAGTCTCCTTTAATTAACTCCAATTCTCTCTCTCAGATTTTGGTTATGTAATTTTATTTCCTTGCCATGCCTAATTATATTTTTGTTATTTAATACTACACATTGTGTATTCAAAACTCATGGGCTCCCCAGCTATTCTCTTCAGTTGGCGTTCACCTATCTCCCGGCCAGTCAGAGACTGTAGCAGCTGCTCATTTCATCAGGAACCTAGCTGACTCAACAGTAAGGGGCAGCCCCGCTAAGTTTCAGTGCACATCCCTTAGTCCCATGACCCTCCACGGCTCTGGAATGAAAACCTGTTGTATATGTCACAGCCTTTCCTACTAGTATTTATCTTACAAGGTAACTCTTATTTCCAGAGGATTTTAGCCTATAGGAAAAAGCTAGAATATAAAGAAATTATGGGGTGGCACCTGTGGCTCAGTGTGTAGGGCGCCAGCCCCATATACCAAGGGTGGAGGGTTCAAACCCAGCCCCGGCCAAACTGCAGCAAAAAAATAGCCGGGCGTTGTGGCGGGCACCTATAGTCCAAGGTACTCAGGAGTCTGAGGCAAGAGAATCGCCTAAGCCCAGGAGTTGAAGGTTGCTGTGAGCTGTGACACCACAGCATTCTACCGAGGGCGGCAAAGTGAGACTCTGTCTCTACAAAAAATAAGAAAATAAAGAAAGAAAAGAATTATGTATTGACAGAGCTGAAATAAATATATAACAATGAGAGTAAATATTTTTTAAATGTGGGAGAAATAACAGGTTATGCAGATAAAAAAAAAAGCATAGAGAATTCCAGAAAACTTAAACTAAAACATATATTGATTATAGTCTATAAAATACAATAATAAAAATATTTCTGAGATTTCAAATACATATATGAAAAAGAAATAATGAAGTTTCAAAAACAAATTAAACCAAAGAAAGTAGATAGGAAAATAATCAAGATACAAGCAGAAGTTGATGAAGTAGGACATAGCCATGGCCATTTAAATTAAGCAATGTATATACTTCATTCTCACAAACAAATGCAAATTCACATTCCCTGTCTTCTTTGATAAGTATTTACAATTTTGTATGAAAGAAGTAGTATTTACAATTTTGTATGAAAGAGCTAGAATTTTATATAAACTTTTCAAAAAAGGAGAAGAATGATTCTCAAGGCAAAGGGCAGCATATCTGGCAAAGGCATAACAATGAAAAAAATTACAAACAGATCCTTCTCATGCAAATTGCTGCTAAATCTTAGAAAAAGAAAATAGAACAGGTCCAGTAATTTATAAAAAATGTAAGAATGTGGAATTTATTTTATGAATACAAGTGCAGCGGAATATCAAAATTAAATCAGATTAATTTACTATATAAGAGAAATCAGGCAAGAAAATGTATTATCATCACAATATATAAAGAATAAATTTTAACATCTCATATATGTTGATAATTTTTAAAAATTCTTAACAAAAATGGTATAGAAAGAACATACCCTTTCTGATTTATACTGTTTTAAAAAAGACTACAAAAAACACGACTAATACTGAATGATTGCAAAATTTTTACCTGAGTTAAGGAAGTATGCTATAGTCACAAATATGACAAATATATACTGTGTGACTTTTATAAGTTTTAAAAGCAATTAAAATTAATCTTTGGTTTAGGCTGGGCGTGGTGGCTCACACCTGTAATTCCAGCACTTTGGGAAGCCAAGGTGGATGGATTGACTGAGCTCACATGTTGAAGACCAGCTTGAGCTAGAGCAAGACCCCATCTCTAAAAATAGCCAGGTGCTGTGATGGGTGCCTATAGTTCTAGCTACTTGGGAGGCTGAGGCAAGAGAATCGCTTGAGCCCAAGAATTAGAGGTTGTTGTGAGCTGTGATGACAAAGCACTTTACTGGGTGTGACAAAGTGAGACTCTATCTCAAAATCAAAACAAAACAAAATGAAACAACAAATCTTTGGTTTAGAAATTATAAACATGGTTCCATTTGAGTGGGTAGTGACTAAATGGCTCCTTGGAGTTGGGGGTCTTCTGGGATGCTGCCTGTGTTCTATAATCTTCCTCACCATGCTGGTTACAAGGTATGTTTCCTTTGTAAAAAATAATCATGACTTGTGTGTTTCTGTATATGTATGTGGTCCTTCAATAAAACATAATCGTGTGCTTATTTGAAAAGAATAATTGTTATAAATGAAATAGATGTATTGTTCCCCACATCCATGCTGAATTTTTTAGTAGGTAGCAATAGCTTTGCCTGCAAAAGAGATGAATCTTTTTTCCAGAGCTCAAATTGCCAAAGCTTATTAAGTCTATAGTCAATGTCTTTTCATTAGGAAATAAAAAAATTAAGTGTTAAGGACTAAAAATACCATATGTTTTAAAGAAGTAAAAATTAATGCAAAGAGAATTACCCACAAGAGATGTATGACAATATGTTAAATATTATATGATTCTCCTTTCCTTCTTTTTAATATTAATAAATTGATAAAAAAGATCTTTTACCTGGACCTTTAACTATTTTCAAAGTCTGGTAGATGTATGGTATATATCTATCAAAATTAAATAGGGCCCTTTTAGAATTAAAATATTGTATGATTCTTCAAGTTTTTCTTTTCATTAATGAAACCTCTTGATAATATATAGAATATGCTCAATTTATAACAAATTCTTGTTATATATCCCTGTTGCTTTGGGAATTTACAAATGTGAGTTTGTGTGTATATTAAGTAGTATGTGAAGGGAAGGGAAGAAAGGTTAGGATAAGAGAGTAATAAACCCAAAGAGTGACAGAACAAGTGACTTAATATAAGAATGTAATATTATTTTTAAAAATTTCAATTCTTTCCAAAAGGAGATAATTGATTTCTTCCCGTTAGTTTTACAGTAGGCCCAAATAATAGAAAATGAAATTCTAATTATTTTGCATAAAATATGACCAATAAATATACATTTAAAGGTATGACAAGGAATTATACTAATAATACTACATTAATAACTGGTGTTCTTATTCAAACTTGTTAGAAAATGTTGGTCATTTGTTATTTTTAAGTTTTTAGTCAATTTAAATTTACAGGATTATAATATACAAAAATGGCTATTAAAATAGATTCCCTTTGAATATAAGTGTTCTGAAATCTCAATCCAAGCACTATGCTATTAATGGATAACAATAAACTTTTTTTTTTTATTATTGTTGGAGATTCATTGAGGGTATAAAGAACCAAGTTACACCTATTGCATTTGTCAGGCAAAGTCTTTCTTATAAATGTGTTCCTCCCCCCAAATGCGTACCAAACACCATGATCTCCTACTTCCCTCTCTCCACTCCCCCATTCCCTTTTCCCCAACCATGTACAAGGTCATCAATAGTTCTCATATCAGAATTGAACACATTGGATTCTTGCTTCTCCATTCTTATGATGCTTTACTAAAAAATAGAATTTATCAATTTTAACTTTTTAAAATTTATTATTTTTTTAAACTTTATTTCCTGATGTGCACTAGAATTTTAGAAACATTATACATAAAATATTCTATTAAGTTACTTATTTCATTATTTTAACATTGATGTAACAGTATTTTAAGATGTTAAGATAGAATAACTTCCAACTGCTTTTTTAAATGTGATATTATAGGTTCATCAATTTTAGCTTACTGACAATATTTTGTAATTGTTTCACTTTCTTCAGCTACTTTACCATAAAAAAAAATCATCAACCAGCAGAATTTATTTGCTAAGCTAAGCATTGACCAAATATAAAAATACATATTAACAAATCAGTGCATTACTTGATAAGCTGTTTTTCTTGACTTTTAAGTTTCTTTGTGGTAATGATTTCCTTCACCATTTCATATTTTTTTAAATACATGGCATCATCTGTGTTTCATTTTGCATCATTTATTTAAGCATTTCAGCTTATGTGTTGAAAATTTTATTAAATTACTTTCCTGATTTCTTCATCTATTATCCTGACTACCTTGATGACCCCCTCACCCCCCATGGTTAGATAGCATGTATCATAATGAAAATTAAACATGGTTTTCCCATTAAGGAGATCACAATCAACTGAGAAATAAATCATTTTTCAATCCTATAAAATATAGTCAACATTGATTTCAAAAAATGTAATTAAATAACATTTTTACTTGGAAATATGATAAAATAGTAATTTTCAAATGACTGTGTGTCAATACATTTTTTTAAAAAAACAAACTAGTTAATACTGAAATAATTTTTATTTAAGAGAAAGGCTAAGTGTGTGTATGTATGAGATATATATATATATATATTTTTTTTTTTTTTTTTTTTCCTTTTGAGACAAGGTCCCACTCTGTCCCCCAGGCTGGAGTGCAATAGTGTGATCATAGTTCACAGCAATCTTGAACTCCTGGGTTCAGGGGACCCTCCTGTTTCTGCTTCCCAAGTAACTAGGACTCCAGATATACACCACCATGTCTGGCTAAAAGGTTACCTACATTATAAGACAGAAAAGTAAAAAAAGTAGAGAACTTAATTTGGAGAGGGCTACAATAATTCTCCCTTTTCTAGCACAATTTTCAGTATGTGGTTATTTACCTTATCTTTTTACGGGTCAGATTCTCTAGAGACATATTCAGAAGTTTGTGTTATTTCCCATAAAACTCAGGCAAAAAAATGCTGTCATGTATTGAAGCCCAGATGGTGTACTAAACAATCTTTAAATTATTAAGTTTTATTCAGGAGAGTATTATATTGCATATAACAACCATAATAAGGCAGATAATATAGAAAAAATCGCTTTTCAATAGTTTTTTATGAACACATGAAATTTTCATAATAATTAAATAGCAAAAACTCTTTTCATAATGTAAAAAACTAATTAGTGCACAAAGTATATGGAGGTGAAGCAATATTTGTAAGAGTTTTCTATCAAGAACCTACTGCCGACCATTTTATTTCTCTTATTCCTCTTATATCACTACAGGGACTTCACAGGATTTTTCTTTTCCGTGTGCAGAATGCTGATGATAATCAAAAAAAGAAGTACCTATTTGATTATTTTTCCTATAAAACTTTCCCTAAAACATCTTCACTGTGGTAATCTGACGCTTGCTAGCAAGTGTTAAATCAATTTACATCATCTGTGTCCCACATCTGTTAAGTTTTAATAACCAGAGAATAATTGCATTTGACGTAATCCTGAAAATACTTGTTTATAATTTATTCCTTTGCACACAGTATCACAAAGTGAGGGGGAGAATAAGAACTATTTCTCTTAGGCTGTCAAAAGTGTTCTGCATTCAATCACAGTTTGTTTTTGTTAAAATAACAGTTTTACGAACATCGTTCATACATTTGAAAGTAAACTACAACTTTAGTGTTTATTGATGACTTAGGGTGGAGTTAGCTGTCATTTATTGAGTTCTTAACATGGCCATACCCTGTGCTCTATATTTTGCTATTTATACTATCATCCTCATTTTACGTACAGTATATAAGGCTTCTAAATGCTATTCAAAGATATCAAAGTAGTGAGACACAGAGCCAGAATTTAAACTCAAAAGCTTTAACACGTATGCTCTATCGAGGCCTGTGCTTGTGCAGATTTGGTTAAAACTGAATTTTCTCAACCATGTTGTATATTTTGATCACTTGAACTTAACTACGTAGTTGAATTCTTTTCTTTAAATCAAATTCTTATTGACTCTTTAGGAATTTGGGGGGATCCTGATCATTTAATTCTCAGTCACATCAAGAATTTACTTTTACCATTTTACTATATTTTAAATAGTTAAGAGAACTACAAATTTCAGTTGCCATGCATATCATAGTACCTTTTGAGTGCTTTTGCAATAGCTGCGATGCCAACAGTTCAGTTAATGCATCATGCCACAATTCACACAATTTGTAAAACTATTCTCATGCATCTGACATTGTAATAAATTGAGGCCTTATGGAGAGTTCTATGATAATGGTCCTTTAATCCACTCAGTGCTTCCAGGCCAAGAAGTCACTAATTCTAGCAAGTTGATAAGACATGGAGAGAGCCAAGAGGAATGTTGTGGTATCCCTTTATTATTTCTATAGAAAACAAAAGTCTGGTATTCAGCATGGGGCAAATCTGGGATCGGTATTATTACACCATAACTTAGAAAGGTCTTGTCACACATGGATCCTTGTCCAAGAGAGAAAGGTAAATAGAAAAATGTAGGAGTAGACTGAGCCTCAAAGATGAAAACAAAGATCTTGAGTTCACCCTAAACGAATATGAAAAAAACATTTAAGAGATGCTAAGTAAAAGACTTTCTCTTGGTTTCATCATAAAGGACTGACAACTTGTCCTGCTGTGATACATGACAGGCAAGCCTTAGATTGTGTCTAACGTTTTTCTGAGGTCCCCTACAATGCAATCCTAAATGCGTGAGTCCACGTTGAAAAAAATAGACTCCCAATCTGGGGACTACCCAGAATGCAAAAAGCAAAACTTCCCCAATAAAATAAATACAATGAAAGATAAGAGAAGGTAAACATTATTCTAAATAAATATATGTTTGGTTAAAAAACAGTATGATTATCAAGAGCTGGAAAGACCAGTAGGAAAGGGGACATGAAAACTCTAGTGGTAATCAGGTGATCAGAAACAGGATTGAACTTGATTTCATTTAGAGGACCTTAAATTGTAATTACAAATAATTAATGAGAAACATAAAATTACTTGCAAGCAATACATTAAAGTGTCAATTATCATACTGTATAAATAGTTGTTTGTAAAATATAGTTATCTAAAATACACACACATAAAAATTTAAAAGAATAAAAAAATCTTAAGCAAATGCTCACAAAAAGTTAATACATTTATAGAAACATAGATACATTTTCACATAAAATTACATGGGTAATTTACAGAGGATAAAATTAAACCGAATGGTCATAAATCATAGGAAAATATGATCAAGCTTACCAGTAATCAGAAAAATCCAAAGTGAACTTTGATATGTGATAATATTTCACAAATATTAGACTTCCAAAAATTAGTCTGGAAATAAGTACAGCTTGCAGTGAGGCAGAACAGTAGGGATTCTCACACACTGCTGGTCAGAGTGTAATTTAATGTAAGTACGTTAAGGGTGCAATTTGCCTGGCAATATCCAGTAAAATGAAAATGTGGATATTCAGCAATTTAGCAATTGCCTTTCTAGGTATAATGCCCTGGACAAACTCTCATAGACGCACCCAAAGAAACATGTAAAAAATGTCCAGCACAAACAAAACATAGGTAACAATTTACTTTGGATATTATGGTTATTATCGACGAAAGGATTGACATTACTAAGAGTGAAATTATAGATCACCAACATATATAAATCTCACCTTCCAAAACAAATGATAACAACGATATGGACACTTTGATCATACACACACCCATGCATGTACACACAAACACACATATATATGATGAAAAAATGGGTAAAATAAGACCACAAACTATTTCTGGTGAGTAATTGTTTAATACAATTATCTAATGAGGTATGCAAATGATAAACAGTAAATTCAGGTGTGTGGTTACCTGTGATTTTGACGACGGGGTTGATACTGGGAACAAGTACACATGGCAGATTAATTTTACATCCAATAGAATGTTTACTTTAAAAAAAATCAAGATCTGAAACAAATATGATGAATCAAGTTAGTGAAAACAACAGAATAGGATCATGAAGTCAGAGTAAGAATTGAATAATTAAAACATTTCTGTGAGAAATAGAGTCTCTAGTGCCTCCTCCCAGTGATAACGCCAACAAACAAAGGAAAACCATCCCTAATAAGCACTATACCTTAGAAAAGGTTTCCCAGAGTAAAGAGAAAGGAAAGAAGGGAGGGAGGGAGGAAGGGAGGAAAGGGGGGAGAGAGGGCAGGAGAGAAAGGAAGACCAGGAAAGAAAAAAAAGGAAAGAAGTAAGAAAAGAAAAAGAAAACCCTGGCCCCATTTTGCAAATCAACAACATATAAATTATGGGGCTTCAAAAGGTAAGAGATGAAAGCTAAACATGCATGTGATGTCAATCCTGTCAGGAAACAAGGAAACACATAAACAAGAGAGAAATAATAAACAAAGAAAATAAGAAATTTCCTCTGAGCTGAAGAGAGAGCCATGTCTGCAGGTTGAAAGTTTTCCTCCAATTCCAGAAAGGATGAGAAAAGACACAAATCTTGTCAGATCCTAGAGAAATTCCTGACCTGGAAAAAATTTTAAGTGTAAAAATTCCTGTTTCCTATTCCTGTTGGAGACGCGAAAGAACCTGTGCCCTCTAATCTTGCTGGTGGATAGGTGAATTGTGACATTCCCAAAAGGCAGTCGGTCACCATCACTTAAAGATGTACAGGTCCATTCTTATTCCCAGCAGATTTTTCCTAGGGATTCATCAGGAAAAAGGGAAAAAGCAAAAAATAAAAAGGGCTAAGAATACAAATACAATGTGTTTATCACGTCACTATTCCTGCAGGATTCTAACAAATCCACTGATAATTAAATGATTGCAAAATAATAATACATCTACACAAAGGGATATGATGCAATTATTTAAAAATAATACAAAATATACTAGTGGAATTCAGGGGATATTCATGAGGTATTAATTTGGAAAAATATAATAAAAAGAATTTTGTATAAGACATAAGTGTTATTCCTTTTTTTCTTTTTTTGGAGACACAGTCTCACTATGTTGCCCTTAGTAGAGTGCTGTGGCGTCAGAGCTCACAGCAACCTCAAACTCCTGGGCTTAAGCTATTCTCTTGCCTCAGCCTCCCAGTAGCTAGGACTACAGGTGCCCACCACAACACCCAGCTATTTTTTTGTTGCCATTGGCCCAGACCGGGTTAGAACCTACCAGCTTTGGTGTATGTGGCTGGCGCTGTAACCACTATGTACGGGTGCCGAGCCATGTTATTCCATTTATATAAGGCAAATGATGACAACACTCTATGTATATAAATTTTTCCCATTACATATTTATAGGCATTATAAAAATATAGATACACAAAATACTCATATAAGAGCATGAGAAAATAGTGGTGGAAAGGTACACCTAAATTCCTACTGTGGATTGTAGGATGTAATCTATTTTGAGGTGAGCAAGAAAGGTTGAATGAATTGCAATAACAGAAGAAAAATAATATCTCAGGAAGATTGAACATGTGATACAATACTTTCATGTATATGTAATTTTATACATGTATGTAAGCCAAGACATCTTGTATAAAAGTAACTATTAGTTAATATTTAGATAAATATGTACCTAAATGAAGAAACCTGAGTGAAACAAATTTAGATCTAAATCTATTAACTTTTTTTTTTTTTTTAGAAACAAGAGTCACAGCTCACAGCAACCTCCAGCTCTTCAGCTCTTGGGCTTAGGTGATTCTCTTGCCTCAGCCTCCCAGGTAGCTAAGTTTGTTGCTGTTTGACCGGGGCCAGGTTCGAACCATTCACCCTCAGTACATGGGGCCAGCACCCTACTCATTGAGCCACAGGCACCGCCCTAAATCTATTAACTCTTAAGAGTATTTATATTACAATTTTACTTAAGCAAAGCAAGGAAAAAAATAATCTACGAGAATCATTGTTTTTTATGTTTGCATTAGCAAGGATATGCTCAAGGGTGTAAATTTGCATTACCTCCAGGCTAAAATAAGGTTGGCCAGAGATGATTGGTTAACTCTGTCATTAATCACCTTGATATTATAATTTTGGGTATAGAAATAATAATTCATCTACCTTTTAATTAGAAAAACCTTACACAAAATAATCAAAGTTACTCAAAAAATTATTTTGAAAAGTGGTAAACTAAATACTTTCAAATTCCATTATAAAAACTCATTAAAATTAATTTCATAAAAATATAGCTGCTATATCACAGACACAAAATCCTAGGAGGTACTATGACATAATGACTCTGTGTTCAAGTTTTAGAATTAAAGAGGCTGGAATCCAATGCTGTTTCCTGACACTGGAACATACCACCTCTAGGATCTTGGGAAATTACGTAATACCTTTGTGTACCACTTTCTTTGAGTACAGAATACAAATAATTGTACAAAAATTAACTAACAGTATTTCTGAAAATAAGACATGAAATTCTCAAATAACCTACCATATTAAATGTCAAATACAGGTTTGTTTATTTAAAAAAATATCTGCAGTGAAAATAAGAAGTAGCAAATATCACGTTTAATGTATACTGCATGTGAGCTACAAAATGTAGCTGATTCACAAATGTCATCTCTATGACTTTCACAACAGCAGTCTTGAACATTGAATGTATATGTCATTAGTATCATTTTTAAGAAAAAAAATGTAGCAAGACAACGTGATTTACCATTGTTAGTCAATTAGATTGTTTACCTCCAATTTAGATTTTCTAGTTTTTGGTACAATTATCACACACCTAGGACACTTTTTTTTTTTTTTGCAGTTTTTGGCCGGGGGCTGGGTTTGAACCCATCACCTCCAGGATATGGGGCTGGTGCCCCACTCCTTTGAGCCACAGGTGCTGCCCCACCTAAGACACTTTTTTTTTTTTTGCAGTTTTTGGCTGGGCCTGGGTTTGAACCCTCCACCTCCAGCATAGGGCTGGTGCCCTACCCCTTTGAGCCACAAGCGCCACCCTCCTAGAACACTTTTTAAAAACCCTAAGTTACATCACAGTTATGTTTCTGGTTATTTATTTATTTAGAGACGGAGTCCTACTCTGTCACCGTGGGTAGAGTGCTATAACGTCATAGCTCACAGCAAACTCAAACTCTTGGGCTCAAGGGATCTTCTTACCTCAGCCTCCCAAATAGCTGGGACAACAGGCATCCCCAAAATGCCCAGCTATATTTAGAGACAGGGTCTTGCTCTTGCTTAGGCTGGTCTAGAACTCTGGAGCTAAAGCAATCTACCTCCCTTGGCCTCCCAGAGTGCTGGGATTGGCTTGAGCCACCACAACTGGCCTTGGTTATTTATTATGAACTTTCTTCTGCACATTTGAATAAGGCAGTTTGAAAATAAGTTTAGTTGTTGATTTCAAAAAATCTATGAAACAAATTTTTACGTAGTCAAATTTTAATAGTTTGTTCTTATAGCAGGTAGATGACATTTTTCAGCTGTTTGATTATTGTTGAAAGCTTTTATTGATTTTTTAAATAACAATTTTCACAAATATCAATGACTTTCAAATACTGATTATAATGGTAATCAGGGCTCGCCAATGCGAGTATTAGGAAAACTAAATATATATTTGGCAGTTCTCAGGGTTTCATCTTATCTTGACAGAAATGAGCAGTACTGATTTAACATTTAGTCTTGTATAAATCTACTTTGGTTACACAGACGTAATCAAGGTCATGTTCCTTGCCTTCAACTAGCAGTTCTGTGGCTGCTCTGGCTCCCTGATAGCACGTAAGCCTCTAACACAGCTTGTTAAAGTTTAATTATAAACTGTCTTGTGATTTTTATAATTATATACAAAATTGTTATCTTCTTAATTACATAATGAAATCGTCGGAATCAGGAACCATTCCTTTTACTTCCTTTGTACCTCCGCTGTTTAGAACATAGAACATGAGCAATTTTCTTTTTAGAACTTAGAGTAGCATAATTATCTTTTAGAAGCATATATCCTAATTAAAATCAAAATTTGTACTGTATAATGACTATACTGCCTATCAAATGCTCTGGGGTTTTTTGTATTTAGACAAAACACAACAAAATACTCAGAAATACTTCTAGAATTTTTTTATAAAATGAGATTAGCATAGTGGAAAAACTAGAAGGTCACAGTATGCCCTACTTTCAAAAATACTAGGCCAAATAATAGAATTATTCTTGGTCTTATAATTAAATACTGTACTTTGGGGATATGTTACAGTTTCCTGTCAGGTTTAGAGTCGTGAGAAAGATGTATTTTTATCAAAGAAAAAATACGACTCTGCCACTTCCTGCCACTCTCCTCATTCCAGTAAACCTGACATAATTAAAGATAGTAAGTTCAAGGTGAGCAGCCAGCCACACGAAGCTGCCTTTATCATGAGTGTCTGCTGTCATGAAGATGCCATAGTTTACAGATCTTGTTCACATTTATCTTGTTCACATTTATCTATTTATACATAGACTTTGGAGAATGCAAGAGTAAAAAGTGCAGGAAATCAGAATCCTCATGTCTAGATTTGAAACTTCTGCCTTGCTACTTACTTGCCAACTGTGCAGATTTGAGCAGCTGCTTTGGTTCTTCTTGAAATGAACTCATTTATACTGGAAGGATATGTAAATTGTCAAACGCCTTAAACATAGTAGTTATTCTTTTTGTTTGACTCTATTCCCAAAAATTCATAGAGAGAAAATGAGATGAAACAAAAATTAGTTGAAAAACTGCTAATATTTAAGTAATTATGTCCATCTTAAGAAAAATGTAAATGAATTACTAACTGAATGCAATTTAAAGATGGGGTGATACATTAATTATATGCAGTTTGTTTGCTAAAAACAAATTAAATATACCTATATACATTTAAAGTTGTCAAATATATAAATCACTTAATCTTCAAAATGAATTTATTAAATTTTATTCAAAATTTCTCAGTATTTCAGTCTGAATATCGGTCAATTCATTTTCTTTTTTTTTTAATTTCAAATTAATGTCTGGTGGCACCTGTAGCTCAGTGGGTAGGGGGCCAGCCACATACACCTAGGCTGGCAGGTTCAAATCTGGCCCCAGCCAACTACACAATGACAGCTGCAATAAAAAATAGCCAGGCGTTGTGGCGGGCACCTGTAGTCCCAGCTCCTTGGGAGGCTGAGGCAAAAGAATAACTTAAGCCCAAGAGTTTGAGATTGCTGTGAGCTGTGACGCCACAGCACTCTGTTGAGGGTGACATAGTGAGACTGTCTCAAAAATAAATAAATACATAAATAAATTTCAAATTAATGTGAATGTACATTGTTTAGGTTACATTGTTGCTATTTCTTCTTCTTTTTTTGTAGAGACAGAGTCTAGTTGAAGTTGTAGTTGAGTCTTGCACCCGGGGGTGTACTAAACACCCTCTCCTTGTGCACAGTGGGTGAGTTCAGCCACTTATCCTCATACCCTCTCCTTCTCTCTCCCTCCTCTCCTTTGCTAGACTAATACTTGTGATTTTTATTATGTGTGGTTGGGTAGTCGTTTATATATTGGTTTCATATCAGTATTGAGTACATCAGATACTTTTTTCCCATTCTTGAGATGCTTTACTAAGAAAAATGTGTTTTAACTCTATCCAGGTAAATATAAAAATTATAAAGGCTCTGTCTTTTCTTATGGATGAAAAGTATTCCTTGGTAGACATATACCACAGTTTGTTAATCTATTCATGAGTTAACAGACACTTGGGTTGTTTGCATATCTTGGTAATTATGAATGCGATAAATATTCTAGTGCAAGTGTCCTTGTGGTAAAATGATTTTTTTTTTCTTCTAAGATACCTAGTAATGGGGGTGTAGCATCAAATGGAAGGTCAACTTTTTGAGAATTCTCCATACTTCTTTCCATAAAGGTTGCTTTAGTTGGTAATTCCACCAGCAGTGCAAAAGTGATCCCTTCTCTCCACATCCACACCAACATCTGAAGATTTGGGCTACATTTTGATTTTAGCTAATCTGAGCCCCACTTTGATATGGGCAAGTCTCACATGAGTTAGGTAATATCTCATACTGCTAGTCCCTATGTCTTTGGCCAGTTTCTTTTTATCTTTCAAGTCAACAAATTTTACAAACCCAAAGTCTCTTCTCTTTCTACAGCTAGTCTGTCATCATTTTGTTTTCTCCCCAATCTCATATTTTTAAGGAACCCATACAAACTCAGAGTAAAAATAATATTCTCAGATCAGGTTCCTTTGTTAAATCTGGACTAGCTCTATATGAATTTGGTGCCCATCAACGTAAAGATGGAATTGAAGACATGGTAGTACAAGAATGAATTAAATTTGCAACATCAGCCCCTACTTATTTCTATACGCCTCATCTCATAGCTACTCCTTGGCCATCACATTCCAAATGTACTTAAAGGATACAATTCAGGATGCTTACAAAGCTTGTTCTTTTCTAAGGCATGCTGTCTGTCCTCTGCTATGATAAACTCTCCCTGGACTGTTTAAATCTGTTTCATTAGGTCCTTTAAGAAAAAAGAATCAAAATATGCTCTCTGTCATTCTATCATCATAATTGTAATATTTTAAACAACATTGTATTGTAATTTGTGTTTATACGTGTAATTTACTGATGTTTCTTTATTTGATTTATATTGTTCTTCTTAAGTAAAATGTAAGCTTCCTAAGGACAGAATCAATTACTTCTTTGTTTACCAAGTATCCTCAGTTCCTGGAACATAGTAAATAGTTAAATATATATCTTTAATGTCTGAATGAACACAAGTCTAGAGGGATAGATAAAACAGTTAATTAAAACTAACCAACAATAATATGAAAGGAGAGGCTAATGGGTTGATAAGAAAAACAAGCGAATGTAGTGTCATAGAAACTAAAAGAAAGGAAGTTTTATGAGAGAAAATGTTTAAAAATGAAACATGTCAAATAAGATACGGTAGAACAAATATTGATATGTCCAAAGGCGATGGTGGTGATAAGTTTACAGTGTCACCTTCAAGACAGAACTTGCAGTTTTATATTTCATGGTGTTGAGAGTTAAGGAAAATCAATGAAGAGGAGAAAGCATTAGATGTAAACTTTAAAAAAATGGGCTTTTTGCACATGAGGATGAGGAACAAATTAGAGCAGATAGAGCAGTTGCTGGAAAAAGTTGTGATGCTGATAAGAGGTTTTATGTTGTTTGAACTGTTTTAAGATGACATACACTGACACCCTATTCTTCTGAGCTTAATTTATTCTAATTTATATGGACTCATGGCTAGTGAGGTGGAGGAAGTGAGGGAGCATATTTTAACATTTTAAATAACAGCATGTAAGTAAAGTAGAATGTAACATTAGAGATGCATCGGTTTTCCCAGAAAACTACACATAGCACTTTTATTTAATCATTTTCTTCATAAAAGGGTTTAAGAGGGGTTTTTTGTTTTTCTTCTTCTTTTTTTTTTTTTTTTTTTTAGAGACAAAGTCTTACTTCGTCGCCCTTGGTAGAGTGCTGTGGTGTCACAGCTCACAGCTACCTCCAGCTCTTGGGCTTAGGGGAGTCTCTTGCCTCAGCCTCCAGAGTAGCTGGGACCACAGGTGCCTGCCACAGCGCCTGGCTATTTTCTGTGGCAGTTTGGCTGGAGCCGGGTTTAAACCTGCCACCCTTGGTATATAGGGCCAGCTCCCTACTCACTGAGCCACAGGCGCCACCCAGGGTTTTTTTGTTTTTCATGATATCTAATTTGAGATAATTTGGGGAATTTAAGCATGAAGTTTTTTTATCTTTGTATAGTATCCAATGGAGAATTGATGACACTATGTTTTAGAATACATGACATTTTTATTTCATTTCTTAGGTAGCCCAGATTCTGTTTTCTTTCCTGTTTTCTCTTCTTTTATGATGGTACAGCTGAACAAAAAGACTATTGATCAGTTAAGAAATGGCAAGAAAGAATTCTTTAGTTTTCTTTGTACAATAAGCAAAAGAAAAAATAGAACTTATTATGAAGTAAATTCTATTTCATCCCTGAATATATGGACAATACATGCTTATGGTTGTTGTACTACTTGGGAATCCACAACAGATTTTGTTGCTCTAATGAGTATCCTAGAAGCTATAGGTCAGCTCATTATGAGCCAGAAGGAAAACAGTGGTTCTTTAATATGCTTTTGTTTTAGCCTCTTGTGAGGTTTAAGATTAAGTATTTTAAGATTGATATTTTTTCCCAGCTGGCTAGTATGGTTTGTGTTTTGTTTTTTATTTGTTCTGTTTTCTCTTTTAGAAGCTAGTAAGAAAATGACATTGTGTAAATGATAAAATAAGAAAGACACTAAAGTACATGAATTTAATATACTAAACTTGATGAACAAAATGAGCGATTTACATAATAATGATAACTACTGTGATATAATAGTTATAGTGTAAATGAATCAAGCATATTCAGTTTTTATATGGCCTCTGTTTTTAATAAACTTGTATTTCAATTACCGGCTGGGTTTGAACCTGCCACCTCCAGCATCTGGAACCTGCACCCTACCCCTTTGAGCCACAGGAGCTATCCTATTACTCTTTTTTATATCTCTGGTGCAAAATTTCACAACAGTTCCATCCTGGAAACCCAAAGTAAAATAAAGTTTTCCTTAATTACAGACATAATCATATATGTAGATATTTTAGTTCTCTTATAAAAAGTTGTTGAATTTGAGTGAAATGAGAACATATTTCAAACTGCATTTATGGAAGGATTTTTGTCCTTTAGAATGTTTTGGTAGAAATGTAACCAAGATTACTACAAGTTGAATAAATGTGGGAGCAGAATTGTTCCTCATATCCTAACAATCTTCTATTTTCATGAACAAAACATCTCACAGAGAATTAAAAACAAATGTGCATTTTAATTCCTAAAGTTTAAAAATATCCATAATGCTCTCAGTTTGTGTATACTTACCTGCATAATAGTTTTATTTATTGCATTTTTCCAATTTTCTTGCCCACATTCTAACATATCATTAATTTTGAACTTCCTTGTCCTAGGAAGAGCTTTTTGACCAGATGTGTGCCTTACAGTATTAAGCAGATTATATAAAAAACATATAAGGCTATTTCCAAGTTGGACAGATTTCCTAAAGTAGAAAAATATTATCCCTCACAAGTAAAAGACATTCCTCTTGTCTAGGGTATAAGAGAATAAAAAAGAAAGGCTATATCTGGGTCTACAGGGCAGGGGGGATTCTATCCCAATACCATGTATCACACCCTGTAAAAATTTAGGCAAAGTTGCAGAGTAGAAATACCTGCTTAGTGGATGCACAATAAAGAAACAACCAGGAAATTTCCAGATGTGAATAAGGTGTGTGGACTTAGACATTGGCCAACATTTCACTTAAGTTATATGAACTCATATGTGCAAACAAATAGCCAAGAACAGGATTTAACACCAACATTTCCCCCAACAGCCCACATGGTTTAAAACCTGGTTACATCATAGTGCACAAACATAATTCTAATGAAGAGGCAAGATCATAGGATAAACCAATATCATTATAACAATTAGTGTTCCTGTTCCTGAAAGTGGTGCAACCTTCCTTTATTAAAATTTCTAAATTAAAAAAAAAGAAATTTTCTAAATTTTATCTTGACAATTTCTCCTTGATCATGGAGCAGGAATGAGAACATTTTTTCATATTCATTCAAAGATATTTCACTTTCTATTTATATCTTTTTTAAACTGACTTTTGCATTTTTACTTTGTATCCAATAACCTTGTTAAATTTCCCTATTAATTATCATAATGAGTTTGTAGATGCTTGTGAGATTTCCAGGCAGCCAAACCTTGTGAATGCTAATAGTTTTATTCATTTACTTCCAATAGTTATATATCAGTCAGGGACCAATCAAGGTATAGAAATTATATCCCTTATTTAAACAGAAATAATTTAGTATTTGGTACATTTTAATTCCATATAAAATTTTAATGAAGAGAGTGAAAAGACAAGAAAAGAAAACTAAGGAGTATTATACAAGTAGCACAGGAGAAGCAGCAGCTACCGTCTCTCTACTGCACCTACATCTGGGGAAACAAAGTGAAGAAATGAAATTGATAAAACTAAGAAGTTAGGGGAGGAGCTGCACAGAACTGTAACTCAAGTATTTAAGGAGGGGACACAGCTCAGCCGATTCTGGTTATCTCTGAGCTCGGGGAGGACTATGTGGGTCTGGGATCTAGATATCTGCAGGGCAGAACTTGTGGCCCTTGCTGCAGATGTGTCTGATTGGAGCAAAATTAATTGAAGACAGGAAGTTGTGAAAGAGGTGCACAGTGAAATCAGGGATGAATTATTGCTCCTAAGATAAAGAGCATTTAAAAGAAAGCATGAAACCTAGAACAAAAGAAAGCAATCAGGATGCCCATGGAAAGCAATTGGAAGTCACTAAGTCCTTTCCTCATCCCCTAGTTTCGTACTTTCTCTATAGGTCCCCTAATTGGCACAACCCGTAGGCAGCATTCAGACAAATTAGAAATGTGGTTTTTCTCTCATAAACCAGGATTAAAAATTGAAATGTAGATACAAGTTTGGAACTGAAAGAAAAAAGCTCTGAGATCCTGGTATGTAAGTCTCTCTACCTTCTAACAGTTTTCATCGTTGTTGCTGTTGTCAGTTATGTTATCCTAATTTTTTAGCTGCTCTCAGAAATAGGATTGATTCGAAGCAGCCTACTATATCACTATCAAAATACGATAAGAAATTGTTATTAATTGTTAATATTTTTCTTTTTTCATGTATTTCTCCTCATTACAGTCAAACAAAAAAATTGAACTGATTATGTTCAATAACTATCCTATTTACCTTAAAATCGAGTGCTTTCACATTCAAAATTCTTGATAGCACTCATATGTTATCTGCTATATTTTCACTCAAATAAGATTACAAGGGCAACAGATAGAGTTATTTGTAACAGAAGACCGTTAATAGACAAAGATGTCTACAATTCTGAAGTGAACTACTATGCAATATCTGCACCTTATTTTTCAGCTTACATTGGGCAAAATGAATTTTCCCAGGGAGAAAAGAGTATTAGTAAATGACATAAAATTTCAATATGTGTGAAAGTCAAAGCCTCCCTTGCCTCCGATTATTTTAACCTCTCATATCATATTTCCACATATATGATACTTCTTTTAATTCCCCACCCTTCAGTACTAAAGTAACAGAAGCCCTGATAGAGTGCATATTGTGCATGAAGGGAGAGAGGTAGATGCTTATACAAAACTTTTAAATGTGATGCAAAACTACATTAAGCCAAATTTGTAGTAACAAGAATATTAACTTGAAAATCCCCCAGTGGATTTAATCTTTGCCCAAAAAATTTGTATGCCTTGACATATAACCCCACTAAGACCTATGTTTGAAGTCTCTTGGGTTCATTTTTATGAAAGGGATCAGAGTTTCCTCACACAAATGTAGGGATTATTTTCACATGTTATTTAAATGTTAGAATGTAATTGACCAACTCTAAAATAAGCTGCATTGATTTCTAGTATTATTAAAATTAATTACATTCATTCTTAAAATTGAGAAACACATTAAATGCCCATCATATTAGAGACCTTGATATGCTAACATATTGTAGGTAGTAAGAAAGTGAATAAATGAATAATATTCTAAGAACTTTTAAATTTAATGTAATTTTTACATATTACCTTGATTTAATTCTTCTATGACTCAGCATAGTAATTGCATAAGTTAAGCATTTTATGCACATACCAAGTACAATCCCTGGCTTATTCCTATAAAGTAAAATGTTCAAACAAAGGTGGAAATAAGGATATTAGATATTAACTATTTTTCCTGTGTTTGCTACACTTACTCTTTTGTAGCTATGAAAAATTGTTACCAGCTAGCTAATATTAAGAAAAAGAAAAACTTGTTATAATATCCTGCCATTGCCATTTATTTGTAAATCCAAACAGATACAACAATTCCTGTGTGAAAATACAGTTTAGTCAGTGTTTGTCACCTGGGATGCACAGTTGTGCACCTGATCCGGAAGAGATTATGATCTGACAGATCAGAGATGATGTGAATAAATGAATATATGCAAAACTGTAAATAATGCAAACCTTGGCAAAAATATCTACATCTGTATGAGTTTGCTTTTATGTAGCAAAGGATGTGGGCAGTTTGAAAATAAGCAAAATTTGTCTTACTTTAATAAAATAGGACTCAAAATCATTTCAGAAATGTGCTAAATCAAGTCAGTATGCTTAGTCAGCTAGAAAATATTTTATATTTTTTTAGTCTTATTTATAAGTTTTATCTTCCACTATTACCTATTTTTTATGCTTCCTTAAAATAAGAAAGTGGTGTGTGTATGTTTATTTTGCAATAGAAATGCTCTGTGCAATTCTTTGGCAGTAATCACAGAAGGCGATTAATCACATGACACATGGCTTGTGTGATCAAGGCAACAACATTTTAAAGATTCAGGTGGAGATGGTAAGAACATCATCAGAGTAAAAGTAGATTACATCGTTCAGGGCTTAGTAAGATCTACTAGAATTGCTGACTTTTATAGTAGGTGAGAAAAAAAGCAGAGAAATAAGTTGATCTGAATCATGTACTAAAAAAATACGTATTTCATAGTATATAATTTGAGAAATCACCAAAATAAAAATTTTATTTTGAGCATGTTGCAAAGTAACTTCCAGATATACAAGAACAACTCATCACACAGGATATAATTAGTTCCCATTTATCCTTAGTTAGTAGAACAAAGGTCTTCCTCTTTGCTGCCCCAATTCCATTCATATATTATAGTGGTTTTATTTAACCTTTATAAAGATTAAATTATTGCAGGACATATGAAAACAGAAATGGCAGGAATTTGAAAATTCCGAAATGCTTTCTTTTTCTATTTTCCATGACCAGTCACTACAAAGTGATTTCTCTGAAACTTTTTTAATCTAAGTCATTAATGACTTTCTAGCTAAATCTAAAAGACACATTTGTTAGCTTACCTTACTTGATCTCTTGGCATCTTTGGAACTGTTAGTCCCTGAATGCCTCTTACAAAGCACTTTGATTTTTGTTTTCTGAGTTAAAACTTCATTCTGAATTTCCCCCCAAAGGCTCTGCTGCTCACTCACAAGCTCCATTGTGGAGCACGGATCCTCAGCTCAGACCTTCAAAACTTCAGTCTTTGGGATCTTGTACTGTACTTCTTACCCTCCTCGGTCTACACAATTTTCCTGGGATATTTCATTCTGTAGCTTCAGTTGATACTTCTGTGTCAAATACAAGCCTAAATCTCATATATGTTCATATGACTCAGTGTTGCCTAAAATAATATATTCCCCTTAAAAAATACATTCTAATTTCCCTTACTTTTAACCTATATGAATAACATCAACATAGATCCAATTATTATATCTCAAGCTTTAGTTCCTGAGCTTTAACAATCTTCCTATTTACCAACTGTTTTAATTTTATGTTGTATACATTGTATGTCTGAAGTTGTTCTAGTTCTAAAACATGAACCACAGACCTTGAAAGCAATTGTCTAAGAAAATCTAAGTATCTTTTTTTACATATACCATAATTTATTAATCCATTTGTGGATCCATGGGCACTTGGGCTTTTTCCATAACTTAGCAATTATGAATGGGGCTGCAATAAACATTCTGGTACAAATATCTTTGTTATAATGTGAAAATCTAAGTATTTTACAAATTGATCTAAGTTACTTTAGACAACATAGTGGACAATTTAATTGGTTTTGCTTCCCTTCTTCCACTACACTTTAGACTATTATTTTAGGGAAGTCTGACTTCTACGTTATCATGGAATTTGCAGGGAACATTAGAGAGTTTCTATGTCCAAGTCTTGTTGAGTGGTAGTGGTGGTGAGTCTTTGGTTCTTCTACACCATAACTGAGAACAGAAATGTTCTGTAAGAATTGACTATGGACTTGTCTTCCCAGCGGTTTTATGTATTCATTTTCTCTCAAGGCTTTTGATATCCCCCAGGTAATTTTGGCAGTCTATCTAAAAGAGCCCCATCTCTCTCACTTTCCTCTTCTCCCTCACGCTGAGGGTAGTTACTTTCTGGTAGGGCAGCCGGTGTTATCACGTCCACATGATGCTTCTACCAAAGACTGCTGTCACGTGCCCTGAATTTCCTTTCTTGAACCTATGCCAGAAAAATACAAACCTTCCCTAAGGGCCTGGACTTTTAAAATTAAAAGCCAGAAAGATAGTAGGCTTTTTCTGTTTTTTTCATTCTTTCTTTTCAAAGTCAAGGAAATCTGATGATTGAATAGGAAGAATGGGAAAATCAGTTATACATTAAGATAGAGAAATAGATAGATAGGTAGAGATGTGTATATGTACTATGTAAATGTGCAAAAATTTAAACAAGCATCTCTAGTGTTTCACTACGTCATCCATTTTAATTTCCCATATATTATCTACATTTTTCCACTAATTCAAAACTGTATGAAAAGAAGAACCACACATTATCTCCTTTACCTTTATATTCTTTTTTTTTTTTTTTTGGTTTTTTGGCCGAGGCTGGGTTTGAACCCACCACCTCTGGCATATGGGACCGGCGCCCTAGTCCTTGAGCCACAGGCGCCGCCCATACCTTTATATTCTTAACCATTGCAGTGTCAGGGATATTGAGAATAAACATATACTTGTTGTAATATAAACATTTATAAATATAATATAAATAAAATATAAGTACGTGCCTACTATAGAAAATCCTTCCCTGTCTTTCTCACAATCAGGCACCATTCCCATGAATTTTTGTGGTAAAATTTCTTATTCTCTTGGCCAATAGAAAGTGGAATTCGGAACAATGATAAAGAAAGTCATTATTCTGATTCAAACATCTACATAAAAGTGATAAGATCCCTCGGGCTTTTATTTCGAAATAAAGCCTTACTCAATGGCGAGATTCAGAGCCAAATGAGAATTTTTAGGAAAGCAGAGGAAACCGCTAGTTCCATATCACTTTGAGGTCTTTGGCTTATTTTATTGGAGATTTAATCTTTTGGATGTGTTACTTGGCATAAAGCAAAGCCAAATATATTTAACTTAGTAAAGCTAGTTTTTTCCAAATTGCTCAATGGAATGTGTTTTTACAGTTAGGAAATGATGTTTTAAATATGCTAAAATGAATGAATTTTGCTAAAGAATAATATTTGAACAAGAAAATCAGGTTACTAGAGCTATATATTTAAGATGTATATTCACAGTCACCCATATTTTCATTTGTTTCATGAATCAGTTCAAGATTATAATATATTTGAAAGACAAAATCACTGATTTATATTTTTGTTGGCTATATTTAGAGCTACTTCCATTTTTAATACTAAAAATATAATTTTAAGATTGATATTGACTCTGCACCCATAGCACAGTGGTTACCAGCCACATGCAAGGTGGTGGGTTCGAACTTGGCCTGGACCAGCTAAACAACAATGACAACTACAACAAAAAAATAGCCTGGTGTTGTGGCAGGTGCTTGTAGTTCTAGCTACTTGGGAGACTGAGGCAAGAGAATCTGTTAAACCCACAAGTTGCAGGTTGCTGTGAGCTGAGATGCCACAGCACTCTACTGAGGGTGACATAGTGAGTTTGTCTCAAAAAAAAATTTTTTTTGATATGATGTCTCCAATCATGGATGATGAACTTTTACTTCATTTTTAAATAAATAGCTATTGAATGTGTAGTATGTTCTATGGATCCTTTGGAATTGGTGTTGAATAAGTTTGAGACATTTACTGTACTCAATACTAAGTTAAAACTAGTAGATTAACAACTACAGGGCCAAATGAGGGAAAACCCCAATTAAATTCAAGAAGTGGGAGAGGAGATTTGGTAAGTTAACCACTCAGTGGGTACAAAGCACAGATATATGGCAGACTTCCTGGATGAAAAACAACTACAACTCAGACTTGACCTTACAAATGCAAACAACAGAATCTAGTCATATATACCCCCATGTTGATTTAAATTTTTTTAAAAAAAAAGGGTTTCTGTACATCAGAAAAAAAAAAAAAGCCTTTTCTATAGTCACTTGTAAAATCCATATTGCTATTTTTTAGTCTGTCATTTGTTTTCTTGAGTGTTGAAGTCCAAGCTGATTAAATGAGTTCAGATTGGGGGTGGGGGGGGAGGAGCAGATCTTTCTTCTTAGCTTGCTGCCTCTTTATAGTAAATGTCACCATTTAATACAGAGTTAGCATACTGCAACCCACAAGTTCATGTATACAGGCACCTTGTTTGTTTTTCAGTTTCATCGGAGCACAATGACACCTCCCACTTTACGTATTGTCTGTGGCAGCCTTCGTGTTATAATTGTGAAGTCAAATAGCTGTGACAGAGACGATATGGCCCACAAGCCTAAAATATTCACACACTGGCTCTTTAGAAAATTTGACAAACCCTGTTCCATGAGAATGATTAATTTAAAAAATGCAAATCCATATGTTCTTGTGCAACAATTTTTCATGCTGTAAGAAGACCAAGAAATGTATATTGTCACACATTTTCTAAAACAGGACAGGGAAAGACTGCAGACATGCAAGGGAGATGGGGCGGCAACTGGGGTACTGGCTGGAAACTATTTCAGAAGGAAGAATCTTGAAGAGAAAATAACACTGCAAATACAGGCAAGAGATACACAGGCAAGCAAGCAGGAGGAATGTTTTATTTGTAAAGAATTAGAAGGTTGAAAGGAACAATCATATACAAATATGTACACATGTAGGTCTAGGTCTGCTTTGTGGCTATTTTGCAAAGGTGAGATTCCCTCACACATCCAAAATTTGAACGTAGAGAATGATGGATGATCCCACATATGAACCAGGCAGGTATGGGAAGATTTTTACTCATATAATAAAGACTATAGGTAAAATAAGGCACGTCCTAAAGCACATCCAAAATTGGCTTGAGGGAGACAAGACAAAGGAGTGTGGCCTGGAAGTTATTGTGATTACGGGGCAGAGCTGGGTGGAAGCAGGGTTCAGATTCCCCTCCGCCAGTGCCAAAGGAGAGCTCGCTGGGGTCTCCTATTAGCTTGCCTGGCTGGGGGGCAGAAAGGGAAGGAGGGGGAGGAGGTGTTGGGGCTTCAAAGCTGTCTGCACTCAGCGTGGATAGAGGAAGTATCAGAAACTCCAGTGATTTTCAGGAAAGCTTACTGGATTGTAAACGTAGAGATTTGAGCTTCAATTTTGTTTAAATACTTGACAATAGGTCAAATCTTTTGGCCTCCATTTCATATTTGAGCCAAACAAACACAAAAATACGGGCTCTTCCTACTCATGATGAATATTGTGTTCAGAAGGAATATTTGTCAAAGAACACTGACAAGTAAGAAGTAGAGGGGACTGTGTGCTAGTGTACGTGAGTGCCTTACACCGGATCACTGCGGGCTGCTAGTTTCCTAGCAGCATTTTTTGAGTGCAAAAAATAGACCCTGGTTATTTGAATGCATTTTTGTACATGAATCTAGGAATTTTTGAAAGTAATCACAAGCTTCTTTTAGTTTCACTTTAGCAGAAATATTTCTGTCAAAAAAAATGCTATTTTGAAATTAATCGAGTAGTCATTTCAACTAGGAGAAAGAAAGGTTAATGCCATGAACTTCTGGTTATAGTTTCACATTGTTGTAGCATAAACCTCAGAATAAAAGTCTTAAACAATAATTAAAGAACTAAATAAATACTTTATCAGTTACAAAGATAAAATAGACACAGTAAAAAATATCTTCACACAAATATTCTGCTGTGTGCAAGTGGAAACATGATAAACATCTTCTAATTGAAGCATTGTGTAACCATTTCTTGGGTTTAATTTATGGCTGAAAATACGCATCCCAACAGCAGCCCACTTGACATTTAAAAGATGAGAAAGAACATGTCTTCTTGATTGCCACGGGTTATCAAACTGATAATAATAAGAGTCACCCAGAACTCTGCAGCCAAATATTGACCTCCAGATTCACAAGAATGAAGTTAAAAGGATTATCCACAGTAATCACTACAATGAATTTTCTACCACATGTAATTAAAAATAAATAAACACAAAACTACATACCTGGATGTCAAAGCAAGATACTCTAAATCTGAGCACTTTAGAAATTCTACCAAAGTCTTAGCAACAGTCAATTGCCAGATCTTCATTACATTCCATCTCATTTTTTTTAAGTTGCCATGTAATTGACTAATAGAGCAATGCCATTTCAGGGAACATGTTTTACACTTGTATTAAATAATCCTTTATGTTGCTTTAATCAAAGCAAAACATGGCACTGGTATGAACATATCAGTTATACATTTTTTTTTTTTTTGGTGGTTTTTTTGAGCCGGGGCTGGGTTTGAACCTGCCACCTCCGGCATATGGGACCGGCACCCTACTCCTTGAGCCACAGGTGCTGCCCCAGTTATACATTTTAATTCTCAATGAAATTAGGACTACCAGACAACATAATCTCAGCAATAAAATTATATTTTAATTACTTTTCATCTCCTAAATTTTCTGATTAAACCCCCATATTGATTCTTTCCTTAGAAATTAAAAATTATATTTGATTTTAAACTTTTGCTAAGCATACTTTCATTATAGGCATCTACTACCTCTGGGGATTAAGTAATATGTGCATAGTACTACAATAAATATTTTAAAATACAGAAAAAATGTTAAACAATTTCTAAAACCACTCAATGATAATTAAAGATAAACATTTCATTTTCTTCAAAATTTATCTATTTCGTAGCTTCTTCATCATTCTCATTACTCCAATGTCCTAATGGAAAATAAATTGTAAAAGTATTGGTAGGGAATATATCCTACTGTGAAACACACTTTTATTCATTATCTATATTCATGAATAACTTCAATTGTAACCATTTGATCAGAAAAGTCAAATACATGCAGAATAAGAAGCATGAATTTATCTTAAGTCTCTGGATAGAGGAATAAATTCATCCTAATCTTAAATGTGAGACTGTGATGCTTTCAGTTAATATGTAGAAATAAACTAAATGTCACTGGCTCTGTTTTATGTCTTTATTTGAGGTACAGAAATGAAATGTATAATTTTATCTCTCACATTTACTCTGTGATATAGATAACATTTGCATTTGATGGAACCTGTTTCTGTTGTCTTTTGTAAAGAAACAGCATATTCCTTAAACAAGGTATGATTTCACAATTAATGCCAATGATGCTGCTTAATCCTTCATAGTAACAAATCATATCTGCTTGAGTTAAAACATTCATCTCATGGCTTGACTAAATTTATGAATAAACTAATATAAGACAAAAAAAAAAAAACTATTACGGAGAGAGCACTACATGACCAGAATGTATTAGTAAGGAGGTGGAGTTCCAGAAGGATTTCCATTATACTCTATACAGCATGAATATTCATTACATCATGTACTTTACAAGCCATTGACTTTATAACTGTTGCAGCAATAATGAGGTTATATGGGACTATTGCTACAACTGTATTAGAGGATTTGGTATTGGAAACTTCCACCTGTCATTTTGCATCTCAATTTAAATACTTGTGAAGATACTAGCAATTCACAGATGACCTTTGAGAACATTTTATTAAGTCTCAATGACTTAAACTTGGCTATATATATTATTCACCTAATAAGGTTCTGTTTGTTTATAAGCGATTTCAAAGTGAGCTATACATTCTACTCTTTAGAATTTTGTAATTTGTGATCCATTTATGTACTATGGTTGCACTAGACACCTTGGATGGAAAAATGAGTAAGATGAACCTAATTACTTTTTCATATAATAGTATTTATAATTTTGTGGAGACTGTATGCATTTTAAAAATTAGTTGAATAAACTAAATTCTAGGTTATAGAAATTACATGATAATTCAAAGAAGGGAATACTGAAAATTGGTTGTTAACGGTTATGAAATACTGCATCCCGCCACTTGTTCTTGGTGTCCTTGATAGACATTGTTGTTAATTGATCACAGCATTGTCCTGAGACCCCAGGCATGACTTTGTTACTTTCAATAAAATAATCCATGTTGTTTCTGCCAATCAAAAGAAATTTTCTGGCAATTCAGTTAGGCTCTTCCCACCCTAGTCAAGAGCCTGCGAGTCCAGACTCTTTTTAAAAATACGTGTTGTTCTTACTAAAAAAAAAAAAAAAAGTTCAATTTCCCCCATGTCTTTCAAGAATATGCCCTATTTTCCATATATAATGTATTTCCATCTATAATATTCACCCACTTTTTTGGCCCAAACTTTCAAGAAAAAAGTTTTTGTTTTAATTTTTTAATTCAGATCTTTACTTGTTTATATTTAGATTCTCTTTTTGTAATATAAAGGAATTTTATCATTTATTTTTTAACAATAATGGTACGAGAAATTTTATTTAATAAATAATTATAAAATACAAGAACAGATACAAGGTATAAGAAATTTCATACCAGTAACAAATTTACCATATTCACATATCATAGAAAGCCAAGAGCTCCATGTAACTGACAATATCACAAGTATCAGCTTCTTAAATTGTTATTAGTGTCTTCTAAAGAGTCATTTTTCCTCATTCTAGTCAATTTCATCATCCTCATTTTCACCCACAGCATTGCTAATGCTGCATGTTTTAATGATTTCACAGCCACTGCTTTCTTGACCCTGCTCCACAATCTTAGGATCCAATATGAACCTGGACAATGGATGCTTTGTTGATTATTTCTTCAGGTACTAAGCATTACCAGCTGACTGCATCCACTATGTCCACGCTTCCTTCAGTAGGGCCTTAAAGGGCTTGTTTACAGGAGGTTGCAATTGGCTGGTTAGCGTAACAGGTAATACAGCAAGTTAGATTTTCACATCTGCTGCAATTGCTTTTGCACTTTGTGTAACATGTGCTTTGAAGTGATAAAAAAAAAAAAAAACAAGCAAAGCTGGTTTTTAAAGAGTCCTCTAGGCCAAGGGTTCTCAACCTGTGGGTCGTGACAGGTTATAACAATGAAAATGCATCCTGCATATCAGATATTTACATTAAGATTCATAACAGTAACAAAATTACAGTTATGAAGTAGCAACGAAAATACTTTTATGGTTGGGGGTCACACAACATGAGGAACTGTATTAAAGGATTAGGAAGGTTGAGAACCACTGCTCTAGGTCTTCATGACTAAACTTTGTTAAACCAGATTTTCATGACCTCTCCATTCATCCATCCTTCCTCATACATGTGGACAATCACCCTGCCTGGAATACTTTATTTCAGACACATTTTTCTTTTAAAGATGATCATGGGTGGTAGCTTAGTTCCATCTTCACAACAGGCTAGCAGGCATCCTCAAACTTTTTAAACAGGGGGCCAATTCACTGTCCCTTAGACCGTTGGAGGGCTGGACTATAGTTAAAAAAAAAAAAAAAAAAACTATGAACAAATTCCTATGCACACTGAACTTATCTTATTTTGAAGTAAAAAAACAAAACAGGAACAAATGCAATCACACCACCTCATGTGGCCCGCGGGCCGCAGCTTGAGGACCCCTGGTAGAGCAACAGTGAAATGTGTTTTCTTCATGTCTGTTAAGTTTAAGAGCCGTGGTCTTTGCTTCTTTGACATCCATAGTTCTTTTTGATGGCACATCGAATGTAATTATACCTTGTTCATGTTGGTGACTTGGGACATCTCAAAGTTGTAAGTGTTTTGAAGATTGGTATCATAAGAATTTAATTCCAAAACTTAATTGTCATACATTGCCGGAAGTTTCAGGGCAAGTTTTGTTTCTGTTCTAATGCTCAAATCTTCCATCTCTACAAAGTTAAAGCACCATTTAGGTGTCCCTAAGAAATCATCAGTGGTTTATCTCTTTTTTTTTACCTCATGCGATCCTTTTACCCTCTTTATTGATTCATAATGGTTGAAACAGAGATCCCAGTTTGATGCTGCTCCATAATTCAGGTCTTCACCTTGGACCCACCTCTAGCCACTTTGAATGTCTCTCTGGCTTTGCCTTCTTTCTTGCCATCTGAAAAAGCTTTTCTTTTAGCTGAATTCACAACCTCATGACACTGTCTGTGGGAGATGGTCCAAAGTGACTCTCAGAGGCTCTGTCACTATGCTCTAACTGTTAGCTTAAAGCTAGCAGTGTACTAAAACTATTTCAACATTTCCAGTAATTTCTGTAAAAATATCAGCTAGATTGCTAGCTCCCATCTCAAGTGACCTAGAGAAATACATCATTCTTGATTGGCTGAAAATGATTTTGTAGCAAGTTGTAACTTCAACAAAACTGATTACCATATTCCAGGGTACTATTTTGCATGAGGATATCATTATTGCTTTCTAGAGTTATGCTTTTCACACTTAAGCATAAATAAAAGAAATGAAAACATTTATATAGATACAGAATTTATTTCTACCCATGTAAAATGTATATGCTTATTCATCCCTCAAAAACTTTGACAAAAACTGTGCATTATACATGACAAAAACCAGTACCCCTCTCAATCTAATCTCAACTTAAAGGCATACTACACTGGCCTGGCAAAGACCACTGGTTTAATAGTGTCCTTCACTCTTTCTAAACTCACTTTTATTAGGTATAGAATTTGTGTTCTTTGAGGAGTCTCCATACTTCTTTCCGAAGAGGCTGTATTAGTTTTCAATCCCACCAACAGAGTAAAAGATTCCTTTCTCTTATAATACCATTCTTTAAGCACCTTTCTATAATTTTAAATGACAAACAACTTCCCTCAAATTCCTTCAAGACAGAAACCATCAGCTAACACTTTCTGTATAATACCTATTGCTTTCAATATTCTGTGAAGTTTTTAGCTGTCAAACTGTATTATATATAATATTTGTAAACTTAATGACTAAGTAAGTTAAAATATTAAGTAATATGTGAGGTATAGTTTGCAAAAATTTTATCATTATTATTCATTGTTCAAAATAAATTGAGTCAATATTGGGGTAAAAAATAAGGATGACTTTTTATGTCAGAAAAAAAAATTAACAGAGGACTAGGACAATGGAAAAATACAATCATCAACTGTTTATCTAAACGTCCTTCCAAAAAAATCACCTAGATGAAAATCTTCTGATAAAGATCCACAAACCATGAGACCATAAGTCCAAATTGTTTCAAATCCTAGACAATATTTGCTGAAAACAGGAGGCAATACAGTTTTACACCTCAAAAATAAAGTGTATGGAACCTAAAACATCTTTGTATGTATTGTAGAGCTGACATACATTAATTAGCCCTTGACATAAAATATAAATTTGGGAAATTTTCATTAAAGAATACATATTTATGGGGGAGAGAGCAAGATGGCAGCCGAGTAACAGCTTCCTTGCATCTGGGCACTGTGAGTCCGGGGAGATAGGACTCCAGGCATCTCTGGCTGGTGGGAGCTGCCTGTAATCATCCCAGTGAGGATACAGGGAGTCAGCAAGAGACTTCTGGACCCCAAGAGGAGGACTAAAACAGTGGAAAACTGGCAAGTGGTCGCGCATGTTCAATCTGTCTAAACCTGCCCGCAACTGTAAGTTCAGGAGCAGCGAGACTGCAAACCGGAAAGGCCTTACCTGTGAACTGTTTTGGTGTCTTTGGACTTGGCACTCAGTTAAACTGCCTTGGGGAGAGCCTGAGCAGGAGTGTGGAGAACTTTGGCCATTGTCTAGGGCCCCAGTCTGAGATGCTGAGCCAGACAGAGCTAATAGTGTTTGGCTGTGGGCCACAGGGAGCCATTGTGAGTGATCTGCCCTGGCAAGCTCCACCCTCAGGGTCACAGAGCAAGAATTGGGCTGGAGCTGGTAACCTAGTGACTGAGTAGCCTAAGGGAGGAGTCTAAGCCACCTTACAGCCCTAACCCTCAGGGGCAGAGTGAGACCGGTTTTGGCACACTGGGTAAGTGGATAGCCACTTCAGCAGTGATTCCAGTGATAAGCACTTTCCTGGGAAAGCTTCTGCTCAACAAGTCTACAAGTTCAAACTGCCTTTTAAGAGGGCTGAAGAGAGAGATTTACAGTGTCTACGAGCTGGGGTTTGAGAAATCAGCAGCCTCCAGTCGTATCAGCACTGTGATTAACATCTCATATCCCAGAAGACCACGTATTGCCCAGACAATATTCAACAACATATGCATACTGCTTTCTTTTTGGTTGTGTTTTTTTTTCGTTGTTGTTGTTTGTCTATTTTGATGTTGTTGATGTTGTTGTTTTTTCTTTTTTAATTTCAACCTTTTCCATACAGTTTTTTTCTTTCTCAATTTTTTCTAGTTTAATTATAATTTCCCATTGCTGCCTTTTTCAATAACTAGAACTTCATTTTTGCTAGTGTTTCTACTGCTATTATTTGGTTTTTCACCTAATTTTATCCCAAAAAGTTTTCTGTTTGCTTGTTTTGGTTTGATTCATAGCATTTTTGTCTTTCCTCTCTACTTGGTGGAGGTGGGGTACTGTGTCTGATCAGGTTAGCAAAGAGCTGCTGACCTCAAGGGAACCACCCAACTGGGCACCCCAAGAAGGTGGGGTTTTTTAAAGATTATGTCAAAGTAACCTACTGTATACTTATATTGCTCTGTCTCCCTCCTTCTTACACTCTATTCATTTTGTCAATATTCCATTTACCCACCCCTCCCCTTTATCTATTTTTTTTCTTTTCTCTCGGTCCTCCTTTCTTTCATCCCTTTCTTCTCTTCAACCTACTCATCCCTCTGGTCCTGTACCAAAAGGACTCATCTAACCCTTAGTCCACAGGCACAAGAACTTAAAGAGCAAGAGGAAGTGAAAGGAAAATTAGGGCAAGGAAACAGATAAAAGAAATCACTCATGAG
The DNA here is from genome assembly GCF_027406575.1 of Nycticebus coucang. NCBI lineage: Eukaryota > Metazoa > Chordata > Mammalia > Primates > Lorisidae > Nycticebus > Nycticebus coucang. Next base: position 40,664,554 of record NC_069794.1, on the reverse strand, counting down.
GAAGAATCAGCAGAAAACTCCAGGCACCATGAAGAACCAGTCCAGAACAACCCCACCAAGGGACCCTGAGGTAGCTACTGCAGAGGATTCCACCTATAAAGAAATGACATAAAGGGAATTTAGAATACACACGATGGAAACAATGAAGGAAACTGCTAATAAAGTGGAAAATAACCAAAAGGAAATCCAAAAGCACAATCAAATAAGAGATGAATGATATGAAGAATATAAAAAGGATATAGGAGAGCTGAAGGACCTGAAACAGTCAATTAGGGAACTTAAAGATGCAATGGAAAGTATCAGCAACAGGTTAGACCATGCAGAAGAAAGAACTACAAAGGCAGAAGACAAAGTTCTTGAGATAACTCAGATAGTAAAAGAGGCAGAAAAGAAGAGAGAGAAAGCAGAACGTTCACTGTCAGAATTATGGGACTTTATGAAGCGTTCCAACATACGAGTTATAGGAATCCCAGAAGGAGAAGAAGAATGCCCCAGAGGAATGGAAGCCATACTAGAGAACATTATAAAAGAAAATTTCCCAAATATCACCAAAGATTCTGACACACTTCTTTCAGAGGGATATCAGACCCCAGGTCACCTCAACTCTAACCGAGCTTCTCCAAGATACATTGTGATGGACCTGTCCAAAGTCAAAACAAAAGAAAAGATTCTGCAAGATGCCAGGAGTAAGCGCCAGTTGACCTACAGGGGCAAATACAACAGAGTGACCACACACTTCTCTAATGAAACTTTCCAAGCAAGAAGACAATGGTCTTCTACCTTTAATCTACCTAAACAGAACAATTTCCAGCCCAGAATTCTGTACCCTGCCAAGCTAAGCTTTAAAATTGATGGAGAAATCAAATCATTTACGGATATACTAACATTGAGGAAATTCGCCACAACAAGACCAGCTCAACAAGAAATACTTCAACCTGTTCTACACAGTGACCATCACAATGGATCAGCAGCAAAGTGAGAACTAAGAAATTAAAGGAAAGAACTAACCTCCACACTGATGCAAAAGGTAAAACTAAGCAATGGACTCCCACAAAATAAGATGAATAGAATACTACCACACTTATCAATTATCTCAATAAATGTTAATGGCTTAAATTCCCCAATGAAGAGACATAGATTGGCTGACTGGATTAAAAAACACAAGCCATCCATTTGCTGTTTGCAAGAAACACACCTGGCTTCAAAAGACAAATTAAAGCTCCGAGTCAAGGGTTGGAAGACAATTTTTCAGGCAAATGGAATTCAGAAGAAAAGAGGAGTTGCAATCTTATTTTCAGGTATGTGGATTTAAAGCAACTAACGTCAAAAAAGACAAAGATGGTCACTTTATATTGGGCAAGGGAAAAATACAACAAGAAGACGTTTCAATTCTAAATATTTATGCACCCAACTTAAATCTCCCAGATTCTTGACAGACCTTACTCAGTCTGAGCAATATGATATCTGATAATACCATAAAAACAGGGGACTTTAACACTCGTCTTACAGAGCTGGACAGATCCTCTAAACAGAAATTAAACAAAGATATAAGAGATTTAAATGAGACCCTAGAACAACTGTGCTTGATAGACGCATATAGAACACTCCACCCCAAAGATAAACAATATACATTCTTCTCATCACCCCATGGAACATTCTCCAAAATTGATCATATCCTGGGACACAAAATAAATATCAACAGAATCAAAAGAATTGAAATTTTACCTTGTATCTTCTCAAACCATAAGGCACTAAAGGTGGAACTCAACTCTGACAAAAACGCTCGACCCCACACAAAAGCATGGAAATTAAACAATCTTCTGTTGAATAACAGATGGGTGCAGGAAGAAATAAAACAGGAAATCATTAACTTCCTTGAGCATAACAACAATGAAGACACAAGCTACCAAAACCTGTGGGATACTGCAAAAGCAGTTTTGAGAGGAAAATTTATCACTTTAGTTGCCTACATTCGAAAAACACAAAGAGAGCGCATCAACAATCTCACAAGAGATCTTATGGAATTGGAAAAAGAACAATCTAAGCCGAATCTCAGTAGAAGAAAAGAAATATCGAAAATCAAATTAGAGATCAATGAAATTGAAAACAAAAGAATCATTCAGAAAATTAATGAAACAAGGAGTTGGTTTTTGAAAAAAATAAATAAAATAGATAAACCATTGGCCAGACTAATGAGAAACAGAAAAGTAAAATCTCTAGTAACCTCAATCAGAAATGATAAAGGGGAAATAACAACTGATCCCACAGAGATACAAGAGATCATCTCTGAATACTACCAGAAACTCTATGCCCAGAAATTTGACAATGTGAAAGAAATGGATCAATATTTGGAATCACACCCTAGACTTAGCCAGGAAGAAATAGAGCTCCTGAACAGACCAATTTCAAGCACTGAGATTAAAGAAACAATAAAACTTCCAACCAAAAAATGCCCTGGTCCACATGGCTTCACACCAGAATTCTATCAAACCTTCAAGGAAGAGTTTATTCCTGTGCTACAGAAATTTTTCCAAAAAAATTCAGGAAGAAGGAATCTTCCCCAACACATCCTATGAAGCAAACATCACCCTGATATCAAAACCAGGAAAAGACCCAAACAAAAAGGAGAATTTCAGTCCAATCTCACTCATGAATACAGATGCAAAAATTCTCAACAAAACCCTAGCCAATAGATTACAGCTAATCATCAAAAAAGTCATTGATCATGATGAAGTAGGCTTCATCCCAGGGATGCAAGGCTGGTTTAACATTCACAAGTCCATAAACGTTATCCACCATATTAACAGAGGCAAAAATAAAGATCATATGATCCTCTCAATAGATGCAGAGAATGCATTTGATAAAATCCAGCATCATTTTCTAATTAGAACACTGAAGCTATCTATGACAAACCCACAGCTAATATTTTACTGAATGGAGTAAAACTGAAAGCTTTTCCTCTTAGAACTGGAACCAGACAAGGTTGTCCTCTGTCACTTTTACTATTCAACATAGTGCTGGAAGTTCTAGCCAATACAATTAGGCAAGACAAGGAAATAAAGGGAATCCAAATGGGAGCAAAGGGGGTCAAACTCTCCCTCTTTGCTGACGACATGATCTTATACTTACAGAACCCCAAAGACTCAACCACAAGATTCCTAGAAGTCATCAAAAAATACAGTAATGTTTCAGGATATAAAATCAATGTCCACAAATCAGTAGCCTTTGTATACAACAATAACAGTCAAGATGAGAAGCTAATTAAGGACACAACTCCCTTCACCATAGTCTCAAAGAAAATGAAATACCTAGGAATATACCTAACAAAGGAGGTGAAGGACCTCTATAAAGAAAACTATGAAATCCTCAGAAAGGAAATAGCAGAGGATATTAACAAAGGAAGAACATACCATGCTCATGGATGGGAAGAATCAACATTGTTAAAATGTCTATACTTCCCAAAGCAATCTACCTATTCAATGCCATTCCTATCAAAATACCAACATCGTACTTTCAAGATTTGGAAAAAATGATTCTCGTTTTGTATGGAACCAGAAAAATACCCGTATAGCTAAGAAAGTTCTTAGTAATAAAAATAAAGCTGGGGGCATCAGCATACTAGATTTTAGACTGTACTACAAAGCCATAGTGGTCAAGACAGCATGGTACTGGCACAAAAATAGAGACATAGACACTTGGAGTTGAATTGAAAACCAAGAAATGAAACTAACATGTTACAACCACCTAATCTTCCATAAACCAAACAAGAACATACCTTGGGGGAAAGACTCCCTATTCAATAAATGGTGTTGGGAGAACTGGAGGTCTACATGTAAAAGACTGAAGCTGGAGCCACACCTTTCCCCACTCACAAAAATTGATTCAAGATGGATAAAGGACTTAAATTTAAGGCATGAAACAATAAAAATCCTCCAAGAAAGCATAGGAAAAACACTGGAAGATATTGGCCTGGGGAAAGACTTCATGAAGAAGACCGCCATGGCAATTGCAACAACAAAAATAAACAAATGGGACTTCATTAAACTGAAAAGCTTCTGTACAGCTAAGGAGACAACAACCAAAGCAAAGAGACAACCTACACAATGGGAAAGAATATTTGCATATTTTCAATCAGATAAAAGCTTGATAACTAGGATCTATAGAGAACTCAAATTAATCCACATGAAAAAAGCCAACAATCCCCTGTATCAATGGGCAAGAGGCATGAATAGAACCTTCTCTAAAGATGACAGACGAATGGCTAACAAACACATGAAAAAATGTTTATCATCTCTTTATATTAGAGAAATGCAATCAAAACAACCCTGAGATATCATCTAACCCTAGTGAGAATGGCCCACATCACAAAATCTCAAAACTGCAGATGCTGGCATGAACGTGGAGAGAAGGGAACACTTTTACACTGCTGGTGGGACTGCAAGCTAGTACAACCTTCTGGAAGGGACTATGGAGAAACCTCAAAGCACTCAAGCTAGACCTCCCATTTGATCCTGCAATCCCATTACTCGGCATCTACTCAGAAGGAAAGAAATCCTTTTATCATAAGGACACTTGTACTAGACTGTTTATTGCAGCTCAATTTACAATCGCCAAAATGTGGAAACAGCCTAAATGCCCACCAACCCAGGAATGGATTAACAAGCTGTGGTATATGTATACTATGGAATACTATTCAGCCATTAAAAAAAAAATGGAGACTTTACATCCTTCGTATTAACTTGGATGGAAGTGGAAGACATTATTCTTAGTAAAGCATCACAGGAATGGAGAAGCATGAATCCTATGTACTCAATTTTAATATGAGGACAATTAATGACAATTAAGGTTATGGGGGGGGAGGAAAAGCAGAAAGCGGGATGGAGGGAGGAGGGTGGGGCCTTGGTGTGTGTCACATTTTATGGGGGCAAGACATGATTGCAAGAGGGAGTTTGCCTAACAATTGCAATCAGTGTAACCTGGCTTATTGTACCTTCAATGAATCCCCAACAATAAAAAAAAAAGAATATATATTTGTTTTCCTATCAGAGAAAGCATTCTGTTAATATCCCAAAATATATGGTAAATATAATCCAAGCATGGAGAAGACAATGGGTTAAAGATAACTATGTGTTATTTTGTAAACTAACATATTTAATGATTGTACACTATTTTAAAGCTGGTATTTTATATCCCTTTGTGATTACTTTCTACTATCACGCTTTCTTCAGATTTCTTACTTTGAACCTTATATCAAGTGCTGATGGTTACAGCAGCACTGGTCTTACATAACAAACTTATAAGCATATAAAATTAAAAATTGAAATGAATGCTCAATGCATGTTAAAAGATTATTTATTGTCAATTATGCCATAATATAATTAATTCCAAGCATTTAGAGAAGAGGTCACTTAAGGCTTGTGATTTTAGAGCAAAAGGTATAGAGGTGGACCACTCTATAGAGGAAAGGGGATGACAATGATTAATGAATGGGCAGGGTGGCTTGTACAAAGTAACAGTATGTAGGAAATATAATAATACACTTGCTCAAATATAAAACATTATTTATGTGGGGTGATGGTGGAATATTACACTAAAAAAGCTATTCCTTCTGCTTGTTTTCACTGCCAATGAGTGCTATTTCTTTAAAATATACTACATGCTTTAGTGAATATAACTTTCTTTGAAACTTTAAAAACTGTGCAAGAAAAATGTTTAAGAATACTATTTTTAATTAAAGTTACACAGTAGTCAATTTGAATAAAATGGGAAATGGAATATAATTTATAAAAATCTTAGGCAATACTCAACTCTCAAGTCCTCAGTCTCATGATTTCCTTCATCCCAGAAAACTAGGCATGGTTCAGTTAGAAAAAGACTTGAACAGCAAATTTAGATTCTGTGCAAAGTTAGAAACCATCCTTTTATAGCTATCTTACTGTGCATTATGGGGGTAATAGGTCAGAAATTGGGAGTATGAAGATACAATAGTCACTGTATCTGCACTCCCATGTTCATTGTCACATTATCCGCAATGGCCAAGACAGGAAATGACCTAAATTTCTGTCAAGAGATGCATGGATAAAGAAATAGGCTTGGGGACAGTGGCTCACACCTGTAATCTAGCACTCTGGGAGGCCGAGGTGGGTGGATTGCCTGAACTCATGGGTTCAAGACCAGCGTGAGCAAGAGCAAGACCCCTGACTCTAAAAATAGCCAGTCACTATGGCAGGTGCCTGTAGTCCCAGCTACTGCGAAAGCTGAGGCAAGAGAATTGTTTTGAGCCTAGGAGTTCAAGGTTGCTGTGAGCTGTGACATCACAGCACTTTACCTACGGCAACAAAGTAAGACTCCATCTAAAAAAAAAAAAAGAAGAAAAAGAAAATCGGGTATTTAAAATTATTAAGTGGGTACAAATGTTTTTGGTTACATGGACTGCTTTTGCAAAGCTTAAGGGAAAAGGCCCACGACAATAAGTGTGCCCATTAACCAAATGATGTTCTTTGTACTTATCTGTTAAGTTCATTTTCCTCCCTCCCCTTCTCCTCCATCACCCCCTGATTGATTTCTACTGAGATTTACTTCCCTTTCCTTCTATACACGTGTGCTCACTGGTTAGATGCAGTGTGTTAATAGTGGTGTTTATTTTTCCATTCTTGGGTATACTTCATTTAGGATAATGGGCTCTTCTTGGAAATAAGATATTTAAAAATAGGGTAAATTCATTCAATAGACTCTTCTTCAGCCTTAAAAGAGGAAAACCTTCCATTTACAACAGCATGAATTAAACTTGAGGACATTGTACTAAGTGAAATCAGATACAAAAAGGCAAATATTATATTATTTCAGTTATATGGAGGCAAATTCATAGAAGCAGAGAGTAGGATATGGTTGCCAGGGACAAGGAGAAAGAGAAATGGGAAATATTGGTCAAAGGGTAGAAAGTTTTAGTTTTGCATAAGTTCTGGAAATCTAATGTACAGTATTTTGACTGTGATTAACACCACTCTGGTGGATATTTGAAATTTCCTAAGAGGGTAGATCTTATGCGTTATTACCATGAAAAGAAAAAAAAAAGAAGAAAGAAAATAGTATCTCTGTAATTTGATAAATCGTATAATTAATTAGTTTGATTGTGGTAATCATCTCATAATGTGTATATATACTATTATATCTCAAAACATATATACAATTAAATTTAACCTTAAATATATATAATTTTGCATTATACTTTACTAAAGCTAAGCAGAAGGGAAGTTCTAGATAGTGGTAGTTTGGAGGAAATAAAAATGAATCAGAATATTGGTCATAATTATTGGGAAGTAATTTTTAATGGAAAGAGGATCAAAGGTGAAACAAAGCTTGGATGACATAGAGGATTGGGACATTACCAGAAAGGGGAGGACTTGCCACTATCAGCTGCATTTCTGGGAGTTTGCCTGAGAGCTGCAGACGCTTCCAGGTAGGCACAATTATTTACGGCACAGTAGCACACTCTGGGCATGAATGCAGACATGGAAGGTAACATTTAAAGAGATCTTTTTAGACCATTATGGTCTTAATTATAGGAAGTTAAAATAATATCCTTGACAAAGTAGCTATTTGATGAGCTAAGGTGAAAAAATGAGAGCAGATAAATAGACAAGAGCTCATTAAGCAAAATTCACACCAAAGCAAAATGTCAAAAAACAGGAAACTTCATTGTGGACACAGAACACTTGGTCTTAAGACATGGACCACATGCTGTGCGACAAAGGACATGTCATTACTTACACTTTTTCACTTTCTTTTAAATGTAATTTCAGCTATCTCTGTGGTATTGTTTTCAAATAATAAGTTTGAACTTTCAGGCAATCAAATACCTGTACAGTTTCTGTAAGTGTTTCTGTCTTTTAGATTCTTATGATTAGCCATTGCTTATTGGTCCTGAGTACTGCAAAATGGGTATACATACGGGTAGATTTTTCAAATATTAAAAATTATCTGAAAATATTTTTCTAAAAACTTTTTTAAAATATCAAACTTATTTAAAGATGTAATTATTTCTATAACAAAAATTATATTCTTATGCTTTCTTGGGCAAGAAATAGTGAACATATATGAAATTTTTATTAATAACTCAATGTTATCAGCATATTATTGTCCTGATAAATATACTAAGCTATAACTCCTGTCTCCTTTATAACTGTCACTCTGTCAATGATAAACTTCCCCTTTCTCTGCTACCAGTGGCCTGGCTCTATACTCCCTACCATATTCGAATATATTATTCTTTTTCTCCAAAAGAAACTAGGAATACAATAGTGTTAAAAATTATGCATTTAATCATTAATATTTGTCAGAATAAAGGTATTAGAAGTAAGTTACAATAGCTTATTCTAGTATACAATTAGTTTTCATGTTCACAAAACTAGACATGTTTTATGCAATGAAAAATTTTCTGTTAACAAGAGCGATTCAGTTTTCAATGGAAATATTTTCAACATTGTCACAATAAAAAGATTAGATTAAGCAGCATTAAAGATTAAAAATAAAGTGAGTAAATCTATGCTGTATGTTTTTACGTATTGAATCATGTTTCTCATACTCATTATATGTATTTAAATATAAAGGTAGATATAAAAGGAAGATTTTACATTAAATTCCACTTTAGCTTTGAGAATGAATCTGTAATGCACATTTTAAATGTTTTAAAAGAGTTGAAAAGAGTTGCATTTGTTGTAGAAAACTGTTAATCGGGTCAGAAGACATGTTAATCTTTCCTTTAATTAGCTAAATTATAACAATTTGAACTATTTTTCACAAAAGTTGTAGCACCACTATTCATCTTTGGCTGTTAAGGTTACAGGCACTAAAGACATCATTAAATAGCCTTTAGAGTTGTGACATTGCAAACCCACATCTACTAATAGATAACTCAATAACTGCAACCACAATAACAGAAGATATAATTACTATTAATGAATATGAATTTATCTTGGAACATGGTGAATAGGCATTGAGATTCAATTATATGTAATAAACAATGCACCCAGTATTTGAAAAATTATTATTTGTATAGTATTATGTACCAAATATGAATTAAACATAGCTCTTCATACAAAACAGGAGAGATGATTGGAAGCACAACTTACTAAAATGTGTCATAAAGATGATATATACCAAACAGAAGTACTGTACATATAAAGTGCATAAGAGTAGACAGAGTAAGAAATTTAGCATTATACTAGGACAATGATGATTCAACCAGGGGTAATTATCCATACAAATGCTGCCATCACCACCACCCTTACCACACAATGAACATTTGGTAATGTCTGGAGACATTTTAGGTTTTAACAACTAGAGATAATATGGCAAATGCTGGGTAGAATCTAGGGATGCTGCAATGCACGAAACAGGCATTACAATAAAGAATCATTTGTCTCAAAATTGAAAGAGTTCTGTACTTGAGAATCCCTGCTATATGAATTATGAAAAGCTTCTGTAAAAGGGTCCTATTTGAGTTTACTATTGAGAAATCTAACAGTGTCTCCCTTATCTGAGGCTGTACCTCTCAGTTTCAGTCACTGGTAGTCAGCTATGTGTATCATCTAAAAATATTAAAAAAGAATTACAGATATAAATAACTCACAGGTTTTAAATTGCACGCCATTCTAAGTAGTGATGAAATCTTGAACCATCCAACCTTCTCCCACCCAGAATATAAATCAACTCTTTGTCCAGTTACTGGTCAATGATTGTATTGCAGCGCTGTGTTCAAGGAAACTTTACTTAATTGTTGTATTTTTATTATGAGTTAATTCTGTTGATCTCTTACTATGCCTAATTTATAAATTAAACTTTATCATAGTTGTGTATATATAAAAGTATAGTGTAAATAGAGTTTAGTACTATTTGTGGTTTCAGGCATCTACTAAGAGTTTTACAATGTGTCCCAGTGGGTAAAGGGACTACTGTACTTACTATTTAAAAAGCAAACTAGAGGTGGAATTATACTGAAACCAAGTGATAAGTCCCCACAAAAATGGCAAAATCTATTCTTTGTATAGTAACCATCATATCTATGAAATAAATGATGAGTATGTAGTTATTCCTTGGGCTATACAGAAGTATATACAAGACATATAGGTACAAAAGAGAGAAGGTTGAAAATTTATGATAAAGAATAGTGGATGGCTTACTAAGACTTTGTAGACATATATTTATCTATAGCAAACGTTATGCTTCATTTTATAGCAAATTTGGATATTCTACAATTTTCATTTGCATTGAGTTGAGTTGTTTTACTTTGCTGGGATGTACATGTTAATTTAGTAGTTTTTCTTCTAATGATTAAACTGCATTCCAGTTTATTTATAGATGCACCAAAACATACACAACCACTCTACCGCCATTGGCAGTTAGACCGTTTCATCATATTTTTACTAAAAAAATTAATGTATGTACGTATTTGCTGATATTTCTCAAGGATGTTTTCTCCAAAATGCTTGAGTAACAAGGAAGGATTTTTATGTAAAATCCTTCAGACACAGATGTCTTTTTGCAAAAAGTGAAACGGATATTGGAACTGTAATCTGGAAATAGGAAGTGGGATACGAATAAGTACATCTATTCATGAATTATTTAGTGGTGAATTTGGTACATTTTGATGTTAGACAAAGTGTGTGAAATTTAAAATCTAGAGTTAGCACCTGATGGTAAATGTTTACTAGTAGCAGGAAGGTTAATTTTATGCATCAACTTGACTGAGCTAGGAAGTCCCAGACATTTAGTCATATATTATTCTGTGTGTATCTATGAGGGTCTTTATGGATGAAATTAAGATTTGAATCAGTAGACTAAGGAAAGTGAATTGACCTCCCTAATGTGGGTGGGCCCCATGTAATCAGTTAAAGGTGTGAATAGAATGGAAATAATGACCTTCCTACAAATAAAACAGAATTCCTTATGCTTGACTGCCTTTGAGCCAGGACATCAATTTTTTTTTTCCTGCCCTCAGACTTGAAGTGAACTAATAACCCTCTCTGGGTCTCAAGCCTACCTGTCATCTGACTGGAGATACACCATTAGCCACTTTGGGTCTCTAGTTCGCCAACTGCAGATCTTAGAACTGTCCATCTCCATAATCATGAGAGCCAGTTACTTATAACATAAATGAATAATTAGTTAATTAACCTATTGGCTATGTTTGTCTAAAGAACTCTGACAAGTAGTAATTACGATAATTTCCTTGTAATATATTTCTTTGGCCTAGCTTTGTTTTATGTTGCTTGCTTTAAAAGTGAGTTTGAGTTTCAATGTAAGCAAAATGCTTAGAAATTAGCTCATCTTTCACCATTGCCTAGCAAATATAGGTCACAATTGATATATTCATGGTTTTTAATGACTCTCATGAGTAGTAGTAGTTTTCATTCTTTTTCTAGTCATGGAACTTTCTTGGCAATTACTAAGTTCCTATTTTCTGACGAATTCTCAACTGTTGGTGCTGTCTCTATTCTTTCTGTGAAATTTCCTGAAGTTGCAAAGTCACCAGTGCTGCGGGTGTTATCATGTTACATCTGCCAGTGTTCCCTGTTAATAATAATATTTTCCCTTGAATCATGTTATTGAAACCATGCAGACCCTGAATTCTCTTATTCAGCATTAGTAAACATTTTTTACTTAAACTGAAAATTATTTTAGTGATTCTCAAGAGGAAAAATCAATATTCTCACAGTCAATTCTATCACAGGATAGAGCTATATTTATTGAAGAGACAAATGTCAATGAGAACATTATCACTTAGTTTAGACTATTGTATTAATATTATTGAATTTCTGAAAAAGGTAGTACACAGACGTCTAACTTTATCTCTTCCAATCATAATGATGCTGGGAAATTTTATTATGTATTTATTGGCCTTGCTTGTAGATCTAAGATCAAGGTTCTGAAACTCAAAATAAGAGATTGCTATAAGGATCTGGGTTTCTTAGCATGGTGAGTAACAACTGACTCTCCTCAGAACACTGGTCATGATCAGTAGGAGTTTTAATCACTTGCAACAGGTAAGGAGGGCCCAGGGAATACTCTCCAAAGCAGTGTCTCATGAAGGGAAAATGGCATGAGGTTTTTGTGAAGTCAGAGTGAAAGAAAAAAGATGTGTCATTCCATGCAGGAAGTAGTTTCTCTCAAATGCACATGCAGTTAGTTCACCACAAGTCACATGTCAGAGCAATGAAGATGGAGCTCCCCTGAGGTGGAGACTTTCAGATAGTAATGAAGGAAGTTTGTCTGAGTTTATCTGTAGGCTGCCAGGGTCTGTCAGGATCTAAGTTAGCAAGTTGAGTAGCCACAGATCTCTGTGACATAAATAAAGGCTGCAGAACAGGTTGACTGCTCAGTTGGTTGAATGTCTGTAGTCTCTAGAGACCCTTCCTTCCTATTTACAGAATATTTTGAGCAAAGGTGAACATTACTGTTGAATGTAGACATTATGACTGCATGCTCAGTGTTCCAGTCACTGTGGATACAATCATACTTGACAAGAGCTTTTCTCAGCTTTTCTCAGGTCAGATCCCAAAATCAAACAGAGAACCTCCACCTAGTCAGGATAAGATGGGCTGGTGCCCACCTCTTCACATGATCCACCTCCACCCCTACACCCCCTACAGTCAAAGAGGATTTCTGATATCAGAAATATCTAGATCTAAACTGCATACACAATTTTCTATCACTTCATAAAATTCAGTTTCTCCTACTGTGAAATGCAATTAATAATAAGATTTTGGTAAAAATTTCAAGAGACAATTTAAGTAAAGCACTCGGAAAACACTAAATATTAGCTATAATTATAATCAGTAAGGCCTAACAAATGCGTACCCTTAAATTATACAAATGCTTGAAACTCTCTTTGTGGGCAAACTGGAATCTAGTCTTGATTACTTTTTTAGTAGTAAACTGTATTTCATTCTGATCAATTATCATAGAAATATATGTGTTATAACTTTTTCATACATCAGGAATCTCAGTTTTGTAGATCTTCCATGGGAGGTATTTTCTTTATTTTACAAGTAATTAACAACAGTGCTGATTTTACTCTGAAACAAGGAATTTATTCTGAAGTATGCATGCTATGTTGTTATTTCCTCTCTGTGATAAAAGGAATATAAGTTTTAAGTTAATGGCCAGCATTACAATATATTCTAAGACTATGAAAGAGAATAGAATGTCTACCTCTCTACCATGGGAAATAAACTTACAGCAAAAACATTGCATTATTGTCTTACCTTCAAAGCCCAGAAAATTAGCCACATGAAAATTTAAGCATTAAATATATAAAATGAATTAGAATGGTAACTACTATGTAATAAAAAAATCAAATCCTACTAGTAGTGTTTACAACTGTCTATACCAATTTTTTTAAAAAAGGTACTTATTTTATTCAATAGATAACAAATTCATATATTTCTTAGGCAGTGTATTGCCATTTATTACCTTTAAAATAATTAGGATGTGAAGAAAATGATTGTAGTCACTAGGAGGTTGATATAAAAGTAATATTTAAGACATAAATACAAATAATAATCAATATACATGGTTCATTTTGGTACATTAATCCCTACAAATATAACCTAAGTCATAAAACAAATTAAACCATTATTCTTACCGAAAAAGAGGGTACTTGGATTTATAAACTACAAATTTACTAATCTTATCACTAAAAAGTGAATATATATATATACACATTTATACACATTTCTAATTAGAGTGTAATATAAATTTAGGGGCAGTAGAAAATGAGAAGGTATCTTTCAACTAGCTCACACAATTTTAACACAGCCTCATCTGTAACAATTGGTGTGTGAGGCTTGCTTATTTTCCCCTCTATCTCTCTGTACTCACTCTCTCATTGACTCATTGACTTGGGTAAAAAGTCAAAAAAAACTGAACAAAAAACTGAACTGTTCAACAGTTACTTTTTTAAAAATAATTTCTTGGTTTTCTCCATCAAGGAAAAAAAGATGAATCTGTCGGGTGCCTTCGTGAAGTCCTCTATGGTTTTTTATCACATCAATTCCCCCTTTTCTCCCAGAGTCTCCTGGATGCATTAACGATTGATGTAGCAGATACATGTGTGCTCTTTATACCACTTCAGCTCCTGGAGCTCTTTCATTGTTAGTCTTAGTAACAATTTCTGATAGTGAATTTTTCCTAATCTATTTAACCAAATAATTCTTAAAATAATGAAATGTTTATTTGCTATGGGTGAGTTTGCCTCTTGTCTCATCCTCATCCCTAATCCTATTTACATATGCCACAAAATTCCTAAGAAATTCTCTGTATGCCATACCATGCCATACCATGTTCCTCTTTTTGACAAAGAGAAGTCACTGCCTTTGTTGCATTTGGCATTAACACAGTATAACACATAGTCAAATATAGAGCTCTGTTTTCCCCATCTTCAAAGGTACTTAACATGTCATAATTCAAAATCGTAAAAAAATACTTAGTGAATAAGTATTTTTATTCTTTTTGTATGCAGCCATGTACACTTAAAATGTCCCTTTGTTATCATTCTTGTAAACTCATGCTTCTTCATCCTCAACCAAGGGGGTTTAAATGGTTAAAAGAAATTCTAAAAATAGTTATTACATTAATAACTATTCATGATATCTCTCCGAAAGCGTACAGTATATTTATATTGCAGTATTTTAGTATACTTCTCAAAAAGTGAGATGATCGTGGCCGGGCTTGGTGGCTTATGCCTGTAATCACAGTACTTGGGAGGCTGAGGCAGGTAGATTGCCCTGAGCTCACAGGTTCCAGACCAGCTTGAGCAAGAGCGAGACCCTGTCTCTAAAAATAGCAGGGTGTTGTGGCAGGCGCCTGTAGTTCCAACTCCTTAGGAGGCTGAGGCAAGAGAATCACTTAAACCCAAGAGTTGGAGGTTGTTGTGAACTGCAATGCTATGGCACTCTACAGAGGGTGACAAAGTGAGACTCTGTCTCAAAAAAAAAAAATGAGATGATGATTTTAGTTATTAAATATTTGGTAAAAACAAAGATTTCTTTTTTGGTTTGTTTTTGGTTTGTTACTATTACACATTCTCAAAATAATGCTCTTACATGTAATTTTACAGAGTAGGCTGGGAGGAAACTTTTAGAACAGTAGTATTAATTACTGGGATGAACCTTTAGAAATGATTCAGGATTTGATGAATATAGATACTCTTTCCTAGAATTCTGCAGCCTACTTTCTTGAATGTTTCATAAAGAGTGACAGATTGTAAGATTGTAGTCTTAAGATTTTTTTTTTTTTTTGGTTTTTCTTTTTAAAATTTTCTCATCAAGATAGTTTTTGAAATAAAGTGGAGTTAACACTTGTGGGTAGCATTAAAGCTTTTTTTTTCTCTCTCTCTTCTCAAGACAAATACTGTATTTATTCCATTCAAAGAAGACAGCTGAAGATTTATGTGGTGAAATGAACATGCTAAAGACCTAAATCCTGGAATGCCAGCTGTGAACTTCAATATTATTTAAAATAACAACTTGCAGTGGAGTGATAGCTCATGTCCCAAATCCTACATTTTGAGAGGCAAAGGTAGGTGGATCATGTGAGGCCAGGAGTTCAAGACCAGCTTGAAACCATTACAGCAAGACACCATTACAAACAAAAAAAAAGTGAGCGATGATGATGCCACTGTACTCTTGTCCAGATTGAGAGTAAGACTCTATCTAAAAAAAAAAAAAAAAAAAAAAAGAAAGAAAGAAAAAGAAAGAAAGAAAGAAAAATAGCAACTTGAAAAGTAAAAAAATATATATTATATCCTCGGACTACTAAATTTTACAGATTGGGAATGAATGCCTGAGATTTTGAGTGTTTGTTCTAACCACCAGCTGAAGCCAATATGTAACATTTCAGGTTTATTTTTCCCATCTGTCACTATGGAATAAGTTTTACTTTCAGCAGTATAACTAAATCTCTACATAGTGTCAATATGGGAAATGCATGTATTAGTGAAGGAGAGAAAAGTTCTATGCCTCACATTCCATTACTGTGGGGAAAGTTACTTATAGAGGAGCGAACACATAAAATTTATATAGAATTATGGTCTAGGTAATGGTAGAAATTAAGAGGAGGAATGAGACAAAATTTTCAAAAGAAACTGCCTATATTTAAATTAATAAAATTGATATTGTCTACAGGGGAGAGGAAGAGGACACATAGTGCCCTGGTTTTGCACTGAGTTTCCTTTTGGTGAATCAAACCTTGTATGTGTGTGAGGGGATTGTGGTGGGGAGACTATGAAATAGGCGCTGAAGTGTCATCAGAATGAGTATAAAGGAAAATGTTTCCAGAAGCCAGTCACATACATCTTTTTATGTCATTATCTTACTGTTCTATTGAATAGTTGCTTACCACATATAATCAAAATGAAAACTAAGAATAGTCAATGACCAAACAATGCAAGCAGAATTTTGATAAGTAGATGTTTCCTAAAAATTACCTGCTGTTTTTCAAGGTTGAAAGGTGGAGACTGTTATAAAGTTCTCGCTTATCTTGCTAGATATAAGCCATCATTGGGAGGAATAAGGAGCAAAGCAATGTCTGAGATAAAACTTATAGGCTTTTAAAAATAAACCCAATATTTTAAATTTACTGGCTGGTGAAAACAGCAAGTAATCTTCCTCAGACACCTAACTCAGTTCCTTGTGTAGCACAAGTGCATATACTCATCTCTCTGTCCAACACCAGCAAGGATGTATGAGAGAAGGAGAAAAAGAATATTGTCAATCATGTTTCCTTTTCCCGACGTAGTTGTCTATGCACACATTAAATTGATCTATAATTTTGTTTAAAACATTGAATCCGAGTGGCCTGGCACAGTGGCTCATGCATTCTGGGAGGCTGAGGAGGAGGAAGACTAGCAAGAGCAAGACTCATCTCTACTAAAAATAGAAAAATTAGCTGAGTGTGGTGGCATCCTGTAGTCCCTGCTACTCCAAAGGCTGAGGCAGAAGGATTACTTGATCTCCAGAGTTATAGGTTCCTGTGAGTGAGGCTAATGCCTTGTCACTCCAGCCTGAGCAACAGAGCAAGATTCTGTCTCCAAAAAAAAAAAAAAAGAATCTGTTTACCTACCTATGTAGAACATTTTTTTTTTTTTCTGTAGAGACAGAATCTCACTTTACTGCCCTCGGTAGAGTGCCATAACGTCACATGGCTCACAGCAACCTCCAGCTCTTGGGCTTAAGTGATTCTCCTGCCTCAGCCTCCTGAGCAGCTGGGACTACAGGTGCCCGCCACAACACCCGGCTATTTTTTGTTGTTGTTGTTGTTGCAGTTTGGCAGGGGCTGGGTTTGAACCCGCCACCCTCGGTATATGGGGCCGGCGCCCTACTCTCTGAGCCACAGGCGCCGCCCAGAACATTTTGAAAGCTTCACCACACCTGTCTTGATTATACGAAATTCTGTCCTCAAAGCTAGAAAAGTCTTCATTGCAATGTTTTATTCTTTGATGGAATTTAATACACAGTGACATCTTATTCACCTTTGAGGTATTAATGAAACCAAATATTCAAAATAATTTTTATTAATGACAATATTTGCATGTGTATTTTTTCATTGCAGTGAATATCAAGACTCGAAACAAGTTTTAATGTTATGTATATTATTGTTTCCTAATTATTTATACAGTATTATATTCACTTTCACTCAAGGTCGCAATAAAATATTAAATAAAATACATACATATATATTCAATGTTAAGGTGCACCACACTTTGATTATGTGTTACTACCGATGGCATCTGTATATTTACATCCTAGTTGATGGTAAGCTAAGAAGTTGCCAACCAGCCAGGAGAACAATGGGAACCGAAAATGAACCCATTTTCAAAGGACAAAGTATTGATACAAAGGCTATATTAACGAAACCTGAGAAATAATATGCTACTGAAAATCTTTGATAAAAGAATGGTCTGCTATACATAGTAACCAAATTTATAGATGTCCATAGTCTTTGTTTAACATAATTTATATTAAAAATTAATGTTATTTTTGTGTTGATAGGAACATACCAATGTCATATTTGAAAAATACATATTTCACATAAAAATTCAAGATAAGCCTTTATTATGCAAGCTATAAGAATGTTGGTATTTTCGAAGTTGTTTTAAAAGGTTAATTGTATCAATAAATATTTCATATATGATTATTTATTATTTTATTATGTTCTTAACCAAGTGGGGAAAAAAAGAAATCTTCAAAGAAAGACAGTGAAAGTCCCTAGTGCATCCTGCCACATATAATTCTTTAAAAATGACCTTTACAGTCACAATTAAGATACATTATTGCAACTTAACCCTTTGCTTGTTTCTTATTTTCCATACACATATATAACTGATTATTTTGTTTAAAATAATATGTAAAAAAAGATATGAAAATTGTATTACTTAAATACAATACAAAGGCATATATATCTTAAAATTTATTCACTTATATTTAAAGTCTTTATGTTTCTTAAAAATGGATTAAGCAGACCTATGATAGTTAATTTTAGAAAATTGATTTTTCAAACCAAATTTCTTTAAATTCCAAAATAGCAATGTCTCCAAATTTTAGTAATACTCATGAAATAAATTACCAGCATAATTTAATTCACTGTTAAATTATCAAGTGAGATATATAAAATAAATACCTCAATTTTTAAAAGCCAACCAATGAGAAACACTATTTATCTGCCTCGATTTTAGATGTGCTGTTATTTGAGAATTCTTATCTATCAAGGACCATATATTTTAGATTTTATAATTATAGATAGATGCCTCACTCTTCTTTGCATTACATTGTCATGCAAAGGAGTTAGAGCTGAGTAGTATCTCACAAGAGATATGTTATTAAATATAAGAAGTTAAATGAAGTTGTAAATTATTCAATTTAGAAATGAGCAGCACCTTTCGAAGAATTTAGGTTATTGCAGCAAGGTATATGTTATTTGCCATTTGTATGATTGTTTGCCCTTAGTTTGAAAAAAATGACTAAACACATAAAATAAAACTTCCGGAAAAATCATGTTATGTATTATCATACATCAAGGGGATGCATGTCAGATTTTCACAAGAGATAAAATCAGGGAATGGGGAGAATAAACAGGCATACTGCCATAAGGCAAACAATAAATCTCTGCATATTCTAAATGCTAGAAACAGTCTATCAGGGGGGTATTTCTTAGAAAGACCCTCAAAAACAGCGCCTTTGAAAGACAACAAGAGGGAAATACACTGTATTTTGAGAAAAGCCTTTTGGCGTGTTTTTAGTGCTTAATGAAAGCACATACAAGAGAGCTGTATGTTCATGAGTCTCCCACCCATGACACAGCACAACTTTGCTTAGTCAATCAATCACACTCCTTTGCTTTGCAGTCAATTTGTGTGAATATCTTTCAACTATAAGTAGTTTGGAAAATCCTACTTAAACTTTGATATTTAGAAAGTTATTTTTTTATATTTTATTTTTAAGGAAAGGAGTCTCACTATGTTGTCCTGGCTAGCTTGTACTGACCATTCATAGGAGCCTCCCAGGTAGGTGGGACTCCAAGTGCACACCACAAAGTTTATATTTTTAACAGTCTTCCAAGTTGTCCCAATATATGTCAAAGTACAAAAATCATGACTTCTAGAGAAAATCTTACCATCATTTCCTGACTATAAACACGTATACGACAGGAGACAGATTATCTCTTAAGTATAAGACAGTAAATGAATTTCATATGCATGTATGAGATTCATAATTTTACTTAGTAATAAATTTTACTTAATAATAAATTATTTTTACAAAGGTTTTCTTCAGTTTTTCACCTTTCTTATCTTTGGAAAGAGTCACCTTCCTTTCTTTCCCAGGTGAATTCTACTACCTGGATATAGGTTAATGTTCTCTTTGCTTTAACGAGAATTTTGAATTCATCATTAATTTCTTAAATTTTCTTACATTAAACCCAAGTTCTTTCCTCTGAACATGTAAGATTCTTTTAACGTTGATCTACTCATATTTCTTACTATACTTTTCCTCTCTTTATCATTTAAGGTTTTTAAATAAATTATCCTCCTTCCTTTCACTATGCTATTATCTGGTTACTTAAAAAAAAAAAAAAAAACTGGATTATTCTATGTGGTTTAGTCCCTACGACTATGCTGGAAAAAAGTCATCAAGTCCATTTAGTGGTAAAACCCAATCCATTTTAGATGAGATTTCAGAGATTTCATCATTTACTCAAAATTTATTTTTTTTGCTGATGAGTCCTTATACCCGAAACCTGTGATAAATTTCGTTCTCTTTCAAATCTCTTTTCCATTCCTTCCTTTTCACTTAAATTAAAAAGAAAATTTCTGATATGCCAAAATATTGTTTTCTCTCCCAAAAGTCTCCCTTCCCTTTACAGATTTGGTTATTTGATCCTACAGCACTAGGTAATTCTCTTGACAAAGTATATTTACCAAGCAATTGTTTACTTAGATGTTATCTTTCTCACAGATTGGCAGCTACTGTAGAAAGGGTCCAGGTCTTTCTTGCTAGGAGGCACTTCAATATTGCTTAAAACAGTGAATAGTTCCCCTAGTGATTGCCTTTGATGGTAGGCTCCTTTCTATTGCGATTTTCAAAGTTTTTGTTTCCAGTCTTCTCAGGTTTTCTTCTAAAGTTTTTTTATTATTATTATTATTATTAAAAAGAAATTCCCACCTTTATTTGTTATCTTCTCAATAACATTAATAGAGCTCTATTAATATTTTTTTATTAAATCATAGCTGTGTACATTAATGTGATCATGGGGCACCATAAGCTGGTTTTATAGACCGTTTGGCACATTTTCATCTCACTGGTTAACATAGCCTTCTAACACTATACATGACCTTCCAGTACCTTGCCAATTTTCCACCTTATAAAACTTGCTGTTTCCTCCAGAAGCCAGAGATCTCAATGTCCCTGCCTTTCTTGCATACAACATGCAATCTTATGACCTGGGCTCCACCATTTAGACATATTTAAGTAGACATTTGTCTAAATGGCTCCACCATTTAGACATATTTCTGTGAAGAAATGGGTACACCATGGAATCCGTTCTTCATATAAGCTTCAGATGAAGCTTTATAATACATTGCCAGTCTTATGCAATTCTGAATTACTGACCTAACAATTTGGCCTTCTAGGAGATTCTTTGAGTGACTAGATGTCCTTAATAAATTCCTTTTCTGCTTAACATGTTAAAGTGGATGTTGTTTTGTGCAGAGATGAGCTCTGATTGATTTACCTTGTTATCTTGAGTTACTACCTTTCAAGTACTTTTGCTTATTCTTCTCCCTATGTCTGGACCTTAATTAAATTTATTCATTTAGCCACTCCAGAAATATCAGCTGAGAACGTATGAATGTCACAGACTGCCATAGATACCAAGAATCTGCAGAGGACAGAACAGAAACATCTCTTGTTCTGGTGCCTATATTCTGGGCTGAGATACAAAATAATATTTCACAAGTGGTAGTTATATTGAAGAAAAAATAAGCAAAATGAATAGCCAGTGACTGATGGCTTAAGGCTACTATTTTAGGAAGTACATGATGGAAAGGATTCTTTTATTTGGAACATCTGATGAGATGAGTCTTCTGATGAGAAACTTAAGCCTCCAATATGGACTGTGAATTTCTAGAGGAAGCACATTCTAGGCAGGGCAAACAGTAACTGAAAAACCTCTGAAGTGATAGCGTGAATCATGTGCCTAGAAAAAAACAAGTCTCATTGAAGATAAAGAGTGTGAGTGAGTGAGGGGGAAATGATAGTGAGCTTATGGTGCAGGATAGTTCCCTGGGTAACCTTGGACCAATCTACTCCTTCCTCCTTTCTCACTTGTGGTTCCCAAGAATAACCATTAAGTGTGTCAGGAATATAATATCCTGAGATGGAAGGAACTTTCTAGAAAAGCTCATGCCTTGTTCTTAGGAAAGGTAACGTCTAGAATGTGGAAGGAAATGCTCAGGACAGCCCAGTCCTTCCTTTCTTCCCTGGAAGCAGATGTTTAAAGCTTTGCCTAGAAAGTCACTTTACCTCTGAGGTGTTTAACCTAGAATGTGCAGGATGCCTTTTAGGGATTCCCAGCTGTAGTGTAAGTTAGGACTGTGCGGTCTAGTCTGTATCTGCCCACACAGCTTTCTGGAGATGGTCTTACAAAGGATCTTGGGCTTTTGTCCCATGAAACCTATCTGTTATTGGTAAACCCCCTCACATAATTTGGGGCATGTAAGTGTATTCTGTCTCGCCAAACTCAAGCATTGGCAACACCACAGCCCGGGATGCGGGGGACAGAAGTGTTTGGACTCCTATTTCTTGTTTTTTTGTTTAGTGCTGATCTCTGCTATCCTCTACCCAGGGGGGTATTTCTTTGGCACTGGGTGTTATTGACTGCCCTTTGCAGAGGGCATATAATTCGGATCCTCATAGTGCATTGGAAATACTTACATTGCACTGGTAAAACTTTTGGAAGCTATTGAAGATTTTAAATAGAGGAATGACATCATCTGGATTTTGTTTAAAGATATCACTCTGACTCACTCAGTAGGGAGAATGAATTAGTAGAAATCACAGCACTGAACCTTGGACTTTCTCAGTCACAGAGAGAGAAGAGAGGTCAAAAGAAAAAAAAATCTAAGAGAAGATAAAACAAAGAAAAAATATGTCACATTGGGCGGCGCCTGTGGCTCAAGGAGTAGGGCCTGGTCCCATATGCCGGAGGTGGCGGGTTCAAACCCAGCCCCGGCCAAAAACCACAAAAAAAAAAAAAGTAAAAATATGTCACAGAAGCTATATGACAACAAACTGTCAAAGAAGGAAAGTCAATTTTATCCACTGTCATGTTGACAAGATGGGAATGAGAGGTGGCAATATGGAGGTGGCATCAACTTTGAATCCCCTTATTTTATGCACTTGATTCCATTGTTTTCTACTTCTTGAAAAAATCTACTTTACATGTGTTTTTCTGCTACCTATATTTGATAGCTAGATCCTTCCAACCCAGATTGTTATAGTGAAATTCAGACTACTTTTCCAAATTGTGTTAAATATTTCCACTTAAAGCTCAACATATCCCACTGAGAAAACATCCCTTCCACTCCCACTTAAGATTATTTTATTTCATCTAATTTTCAGTCTATAAAGAATTCAGAGTCAATGACACTACTATGATTCATAAGTCATCTTTATTTTTTCTCTTCAAATACGTCAAAAATTTCCTCCTATCTTTCCCATTGATACTCCATAATTAATGCCCTTACCATCTCTTTTTTTGGATTATTGCTATGTCCTTATCGATATTTTAGTTTTTGGTTTCATTGATTTTCTGATATTCTTACTCCTAGTCATACCAGTTATTCTAAATGTCAGATTATATAGTGTGACATCTCTGCTTACAATCATTTAGTGGATTCCCAGTATATCAGGATGAAAATTTACATTGTAGGGAGTGTCATTCCTGAACCAATTTGTACATAGTGTTCAACTGTCATCTGCTTGTATATCCTTGAAAATTTGTATTTCTTGACTTATTCTCTCATTCGGTTTCTCTGAAATTATCATGCTGTGACCAAAAATAAAATGTTAAGCACCCTCCCCCCTGAAGATTGAATGGAACCCCCCTCTTGGCCAAAGGAATACCAGCAAGACTTAAAAGCTAAATTACCGGGCATGAGCAGAAGGGAATTTACACATGCTGAGTTATTTCCCCTCTCTTTAGAATTATTCTCTGTAACAGAAAGATACTAAATACTGAGTAGGCCTGAGGTCATGTAAAAGCTAATCCACACCTGCAGACCCTCAGTTTACTTAACAGATCACTGGAGTTTCAGTAAATGTCTGGTGGCTTGTCTCTAATTAACTAATTTCTTTATCTTGAAGAATCGTAAAGCCTAGACAAAACTTCATAATTTCAACCAATTACAAATCAAAGAATCTTTAAATCCACCTATAACCTGCAAGCTCACACTTGGAGATGTCCTGCATTTGGGGGCCAAACCTCTGTACTCCTTCCACGCATTGATTTTGGATTTTGTGTGTAATTTCTTTCTCCCTGAAATGTATAAAAGCAACCAGGAACACAACCACTGCAAGACAAGCTGCTCATGCTTCTTGAACATGCCTCTACAGGTCATGGTAACACGTGATCCAAACAAACCACTTTAAATTATTTTACAGAGTTTGGATTCTTTTCCATGGACAATGTCTGTTCATTGCTTTTCCTCATTCAGCTTTCTCTTATTAGACTATCTTGTATTTTGTCAAAATGGTAGTAGATCACTGAATTGGTACTCTTATTAATTTGAAAATACTGTATAACAAATGGCAACAAATTAAATCATTTATAAAACATCAGACTAAACTTTAGCTAACATATCAGAACCTAACAGTGTTTCCAGCATGCAGGACCTTAAATATGCCATTTCCCTGCATGAACGAATGTTAAACAAAAGTTTATGTGGCCCTTATGCAATTCACAGAAAGGATTTAATTGATTTTAGTGTATTGTAGGAAATAGAATTTCAATTACTAAATCCTAAGTTCTGAAAACAACAAACAGAATATGAAATTGATAGGTATGTGGAAAACATAGATTTTAGTCTTTCACATACATAGCAATAGATAAATATATGCAAATATATATGTATTTGCAGCATAATATTTAGTATCTTAACAGTTTATTTTAAGGAGCAAACATTTATTTATTAAATTTATTTAGAATGTTACGAAAAATGTTGCTTAATATGTGTGCTGAATCTTCCTTTACAAATACAATTGAGCAGATGCATGGATTTTTTTAGGATGCCCTTTAATCCTGAAAATATGAACACAGGGCAATAGAAAATATTTTTCATAACTGAAACATTAAAGTATTCAGACCTTTTATGAACTCTTGACAGATTATCTTATTCAGGCATCAATCAAAGTTAATATTATAAGTAATTACCCCAAAAGTCAATGACACCAATATTATGAATTATTATTTTTAGAATCTTTGTATAAATATGCTGGTAGAAGGACTAAGCTCTAGAATGAAAATAAACATTAAAATTTGGAAAAACATAACATACAGGAAATTGAAGACCTATCTTTTGTTTCTAAATATATCTAAATATATATGTATTGTTTTTTTTTTGAAAAGTGCCAATTTCTTTTTCTTGAAAGTAAGGTTACATGATTATCTTTTAATTAAAATAATAAAATCGCCTTACAAAGGAAAATTTTCTCCATACAATAATTTGGTAGATATTAATGTACTGACTTTATACTAAGATCATGTAGTTTCTATGAAATTTAAATTGGTTTTGTAAAAACTGCATTTCAACTTTTTAAGAAAACCTCTAAATTTATTTAAAACTTTTTATTAAGAAAATAAAATATTATATCAAATTGTTTTAAAATGACATACATATTCACTAATGTGGAAGCAATTATGGCTAATTCAAAATTATGAGTTGACTATATTCATCTATCTTTTAACATATAAGCAATTGATTTTTAGTGGTTTTAAAAATCTAGCTTTCTGCGAGCACGATAAAGGAAAGATAATTGTAACTTCAGAATTGGGTCATCTATTTACAACTTTAATAATTTTATTGAGACATGACTCCTCTAGCACACAATTCACCCAGTAAAGTTTTAATGTGCACAATTCAATGTTTTTAATATAGTCACACGGTCATGCAATCATCACCACAATCTAATTTAAGAATATTATCACCCTCTTCCTAAAAGTAAATCTTGTAAACATTAGCAGTCATTCCCTAGCCCTCACTTACTTTTCACCCTCAGGAGGACAGCCACTAATCTACTTTCTGCCCTTGTGTATTTGCCTATTTTGAACATTTCACAAAATGAAATCATACAACAATGTGTGGCTTTTTTTATATCTGATGTCGTTCACTTGGCATGTTTTCAAAGTTCATCAATGTTTCAGCTTATATCAGAATAGTACTTCAATTCTTGTTATTTCATTGTATTGATACACAATATTTTATTTATTCATTCATAAACTAATAGACAATTTTCCCCTTTGGCCATTATAATTTCTGCTTCTCTGAACATTTCTATACAGGTTTGGTATGGATCTGTTTTCATATCTCTTGATTACATAGCTAAATATTAAGTTGCGAAGTAATGTGCTAACCAGGTGTTCAACCACTTGAGGACCTGCCAGACTGTTTTCCAAAGTGGCTGTACTATTTCTCTTTCCCCCCAGCAAAGTATGAGGATTTCAATTTTCTACATCCTTGCCAACACTTACATTTAATTGTCTTTTTTGATTATAACCATCTTAGTGGTTATAAAAGTGATACGTCATTGTGGTTTTCTTATGAATTTACCTGAGTCATGAAATTAATCATATTTTTCATGTGCTTTTTGGTCATTTTCCACAGCATCTTGGAGGAATGTTTATTCACATTCTTGGTGTACTTTTTAATTGGATTGTATTTTTTTTTTTTGTTTTCACATACACATGTGTTCATTAGGCTTCCACTTTTTGCCTTCACAAAATTAAAAAGGCTTAAAATTTAACAACAATAACAATGTTTAAGATAGGGTTGTATTTTTTTATTATTTAGTTATACATGTCCCCTAACTACTCTGGATATAAGTTCCTATCAGATACATGATTTACAAGTAGTTTTTCCTATTGTGTAAATTTTCTTTCCATTTTTGATGATATCATTTGCAGCAAATGATAATTTGCTATTTATTAATTTTGACGATGTCCACTTCAATTTATGATTTTGGTGTCATATCTAATAAGCTTTTTATAAATCCATATCAAAAAGTTTATTACATCGTTTTCTTCTAAAACTTCTTCTTTCTTTTTTTTTTTTTATAGTTGTATCATTTACCTTTAGGTCTAACATTCATGTTGAGTTAATTTTGTGTATATTATGAGGCAGGCATCCAAATTCATTCATTTATCTGTGAATATACAATAACAGTTGCCTCAGTACTATTTACTGAAGTAGGCTATTTTTTTCTTAATAAACTGTGTTGACAGTTTTTTTGAAAATTGACTTAAAAGCTGTTTTGCAATGGTCTATATATCTTTTCTTTTTTTTTTTTATTAAATCATAGCTGTGTACATTAATGCAATCATGGGGTACAATGTGCTGGTTTTCTTTTTTTTTTTTTTTTTTTTGTAGAGACAGCGTTTCACTTTATTGCCCTCGGTAGAGTGCCGTGGCATCACACAGCTCACAGCAACCTCCAACTCCTGGGCTTAGGCGATTCTCCTGCCTCAGCCTCCTGAGTAGCTGGGACTACAGGCGCCTGCCACAACGCCCGGCTATTTTTTTGTTGCAGTTTGGCGGGGGCTGGGTTTGAATCCGCCACCCTCGGTATATGGGGCTGGCGCCCTGCTCACTGAGCGACAGGCGCCGCCCTGTGCTGGTTTTCTTATGCTAGCACCAGATCATCATGCTTACTGTAACTTCACATTAAGTTTTGATATCATGTGATTTGTATTATTTCTCTTACCCTTTCTGGAAATATTTTGGATCATTTGAATTTTCATAAAAATTTTAGGATAAGCTTGTGAATTTCTACAAAATCCAAGTGATATTTTGACGGTGATCATGTTAACTTTGGAGTTTCATATGTAGATGACCATCATCTTGATAATATTAAGTATTCTTATCCTTGAAGATGTTAAGTCTTTTCTACATTTTGGTCTTCTTTAAGGTTCTTAAAGAGTGTTTGATAGTTTTCAAAGTTTAAATGTCTGGTTTAATCATTCATTCTGGCTACCTAGAGATAGTTCCTGGATTGGCGTAGCTATGTGCTGGTCAAAAGCTGTTGTTTAGCTTCTTTATCTCATGAAATTTTCATTCTTTACTATTAGATGTTTGTGTGATTTGGAGGCTACAGTCACAGACTCAGCAATTGCTGATTTTTATCCCACATTTCCTTACAGGGTAGGGGCTTAGATGCTCACTCTGTGATTACTCCTAAACTGGCACAGTCCTGGGCATGCACACAGTCTTGCAGACAAGAGAGTACTGGTGTAACTTTGTTTTTCTTTCTTGCATCATTAGATTTCTCTGGGTTACTACAGCTTATTGCTCAAGCAGTGGTTTTTAAGAACTTACATTTAAGTGTCCTGTGTCAGTAAGCTTCTACCTTATGTTGATGAGTGTGTGTGAAGCTTGGTGAATTCTTTTCAGACTGCTCCAAGTCTTTCTCTAATTATTCCTGAGTGGGTGTAGCCTAGAGTATGTGAGAATGGCCATCCTGAAACACAGAGTCAATTGTTAACCCGGGGGGCATTTTTTTAGACTGTATCTTTCCCTGATTATATTAAACACTTGATTGTTCTGCCAATTTTGCAAGTATTATGGAGCTACCAGCCTTTTCTCAAATGCTCTTCACAAAGATCTTCATCATTTTTGACAGAACCGCAGGCGTACGATTTTCCACACTCTGTTCCAAGACAAACTAGTTGCTGCAGAAAGAGCTTCTGTCTTTTCCTCGGGTCAGAAGTCCTGTGTTTTTAGTGATCATTTAGTTGTTCATTTATTTTGATTTGTAAGTTAAAAATTGGAAATATTAAATTTAAAAACAATAATGAATTCAAAGTGGAGGTTAATCATTTTGTTAGAAAAGAATACTTCTAAAATACATGCTCTAGGAACACGTCGTCTATTATCTATTAATCAGTATTGCTAATCTTACAATTAAATATGCAAATTTATTTAATCCCGGTTTACTTACTTTTCCTATTATTTCCTTTTGGGTTTAGTTGCTCATTAGTAGTAAACAATCCTTTGAAAATCAACATTTCTTTTGGATGAGGTTTTGTCTGAATAATTTCCAATTCTTTAATTCAAAGCTCATAAATTTAAGTCAGTTAATAGAAGCTCAAGTCCAAAGTATCAAATAGGTACTGAATTTCAGAAAAATAAATGTGTTCATTAGTATATATCTCAATCAATAATTAGGAATTCGCTCCTAAAATAAGATTATATTTTCATGTATCTTCCCTATTCAATTCACTGGAAAATTCTGTCAACATAGAATTTAGCTCACATCAATCTGCTTCCTCCAAATCAATTGCCAACACTTAATATCATTTCTCACCTTGTAACTAGAGTCTATCTTCACACTTAGTTGGCACCAATAAAATCTTCCCTCAGTAGCCAGAGAGAAATATAAACCAAAGAAATTTGGACTCAATGTGTTAAAGAAATGCCTAAATACCCCTGTTGGCTAAGCTTTATTCACAATAGCTGAGATAGGAAATCAACCTGTACAGGAAAAAAACTATTAAAATTATAATCTCAAGTCATGTTTCATTTCTGTAATTACGAGAGACGAGATACAATATACAAAATAACAAACATTATCAGTATATGCTGAGTATTACTATAACTTTCTCCATTGCTGTCCAATGGTTCTCAACCTTCCTAATGCCAAGTCCCTTTAATACAGTTCCTTTAATACAGTTCCTGTGGGTCATGACCCACAGGTTGAGAACTGTTGCTTCTTTTTCTTTTTTATTTTATTTTATTTTATTATTATTATTATTATTTTATTGTTGGGGATTCATTGAGGGTATAATAAGCCAGGTTACACTGATTGCAATTGTTAGGTAAAGTCCCTCTTGAAATCATGTCTTGCCCCCATAAAGTGTGACACACACCAAGGCCCCAAACACCTTGGGGGAACTGTTGCTTCTTAACTGTCTTCTCTGAATTTCTTTTGTTCCCCCATCCCTCATTGATATTAGTGAGGTGAGCAATGAAGACTTTATCCTTCTTGATTTTTCAATTTGGTAGACCACTTTCCAGTGTAATCATAATATGGGGACAAACACTTTCTTTAGAGTTAAAACTGCCACAGGTGTTATTGCAGGACAAGTATGGACATATGGCAGATTCTGATGTATTTGTTTCAAATCCCTAGTGCAAGTTACCACAGCCACAGAGTTTATGTGTACAAATAATTTAAGATTAAGGAATCTTACATATCCTAAAATCTATGTATTTTGCAACTGTCCTCTCAAAATTGAGGCTATCTGAAATAATTAGCTTGGAGAGAAAAGCAACACCAGCCTTTTTCCAGAAAACATCCCAAGCAGCAGCATTGTAAGTGTTTGTTCCATTTAGTATTCCAACATTCTTGCATTTTGGAATGGAGGTCCACACCTGTAACAGAAAATCAGGCTTTAATTCTATGGATAACTTCAGTTTATCTACTACTTGAAGAAGACTTAATCCAAATCTAAAATAAAGCAACAAGTGATGTCCTGCGTAGTTAATATATGAATTTAGGTGGGTTTCTTGTCGTGGATTGAAGAGAGAAGATATTCAGGGTTACACAAGTGCTCTCATGAACATGAAACTAGTAAAGCTAATAATCACGAGCATGATTATTTTCTGTTGATAATGATGCCGTCCTTAGTGTGATATATTTGCTCAGCAAATGCAACATGAAAAAACTCTACCTTTTAAAATACCTGTTAAAAACGTGATTGCCATGTTCTGGCCTGGTGCACTGGCTCCTGCCTGGTATCCTAGCACTTTGGGAGGCCGAGGCAGGATAATCACTTGAGACCAGAAGTTCAAAACTAGCCTGGGTGACATCAAGACCCTATATCTACAAAATATTTAAAAATTAGCCAGGCGTGGTGGTGCAGACCTCTACAGCTACTTGGGGGACGAGGCAGGAAGATCCATTGAACCCAAGAGTTTGAAGTTGCAATGAACCATGGTAATATCTCTTAACCCTTGCCAGGACAACAGGCTCTGACTGATTCTGTCCGAAAAGAAAAAAATATATCATTCTCCACATTTCTACATGAATAATCATGTCCTCGGAATTTTATATATACCCTATTATTTACGATAATTTTACAGACTAATGGTTAGAGTTCTTAAACTCTGTGACAGATGGTTCAGAGTAAGGATACTGTATGTCCAAATGGCAGATGAGTCTTGCCAAGGCTAATTACAGGAAATTTTGATGTCTTGAAATAGCTAACGCTTCTCTTGGGGGAAGAAAATGATGTGATTGCTTACACCATCCATCTATGTTCAATGCTTTATCTTATACTAATTATAAGAAAGTATAATGTTCTGAATTACATTTTTTACCTCCTCCTCCTCTTCATCTTCTTCTTTTTTTTTTTTGCAACTGAGTTTTACTCTGTTGCTCCAGGCCAGAGTGCTGTGGTGTGGTATAGCTCATAGCAACCTCAAACTCCTAGGCTCAAGTGATTCTTTTGCCTTAGCCTCCCAAGTAGCTGAGACTGCTGGTATGCACCATCATATGTGTCTAACTATTCTATTTTTAATAGTGAAGAGGTGTCACTCTTGCTCAGGTTAGTCTGGAATTCCTCAGCTCAATCATTTCACCCACCTCGGCCTCCCAGAGTGACATTTATTTTACTCCTTAACAAGATTTTTAAATTAAAAATGCAAGGAATTCTGGGAAGAAAAAGTTAGGAGTAACTTTAAAAACCTAATCGTGATGTCACTAATGTATAATACCTGAATTGTACACTTAACTCACAGTGTATAAATGCAATCAGGACGCAGTAAATGCACCAAGTGTGATTTTTCTCAACATGTAACTTAGAAGCAGAATGTACAACTCGGTGAAACATTAAGAAGAAAGAAGATACAATACATAATCTTGATAAAGCATAATTTTTTTTAAATAATGTTTATTCTAGTGTTTAGAATTCATATTACTTGAGTAGAATGTCAAATTAGATACAGTTGCTTCATAGATGCCACAGTAACAACTAAAATTGAAATAGACATTTACTCACAAGTAAGTACTGAAGAGGTCAGGAGTGAAGGATATGGAAGGAATATCTGAATACATAATAAGTTTCACACAGGGAGAAGATAAGGAATATATTGATCAAACAGATTATGAAAGGAGATTTTTATTTTTAAAGTTGTATGTGATCACGTTTCAATCCTGTCTTGTGGGAATGGATAGTATAAATTGGTTACCCACAACCCACCAGACACACCTTCAATTACATTAAAATAAATCTACTAGAAATCTGCCAAATGCTAACATAAATTTAAATAGAGTAAATCAAAATGTTTTCTCATTTGGTTCTTACTTTTTATTGTGGAAATTTATTTTGGTAAATTAAAATGAGGTGTATATGTGAGTGGGACCATAAAATTTAAAGTCTAGAGAAAACTTTAAGGGAAAAGAACATTATTTATGAGAGAAAGATCAAAATACATTTATATTTTGATCATTTTAAAACAAGCCTACTTCAATGCATCCAGTTCATTCATCTGAAAGTTACCTAGAATTATAAAAAAGTTAGTGAGTGACAATATTTAATAAATTTCTTAACATTTTTATATCCTAAAATTATTTTAGTTGACACAAACATAAATGAGACTTTTTAATTGTGAAAATTCACCCTTCATTTTCTGTTTCGAGATGCTGAAACAGGAAAAGCAAAGCTGAATCTTGAGTGTGTCAGGGAATACAGTACTGGACTTAGAATAATAACAGGTGATACTGACAGTATAGGAAACATACACCCATGGATTTTGCATCCTTTTTCAACATTTTTCTTTATTGAGAAAAAAAAAAGAGACTTGAATTAGCATAATTTTATGAGTTAAGTTAATACATATAATTCTATAATGAAGCTTAAGTTTCTGAATGCAATATGTAAATATCATAAGAAATGCCATTCTACTATATTAAGTGATGAGAT
Source organism: Nycticebus coucang (assembly GCF_027406575.1). Lineage (NCBI taxonomy): Eukaryota > Metazoa > Chordata > Mammalia > Primates > Lorisidae > Nycticebus > Nycticebus coucang. The sequence goes on along the minus strand of NC_069794.1, from coordinate 40,631,806 downwards.
GTCAAAATGTGGTAAACAGTGTTGATATTCATAAACTTTAAGAAAAAGTTTTAGCTGTTCTTTACCCTTTGTCAATTATATTATTATAAGGATAGTAATTATAGGGTACAATTTTCATATATCAAATACCAACATACCAATGTATCAATACCATAGATAGTATGGTTTATTAATATTTTCATATATCAAATACCAATATATCTATACCAGGTATAGTATGTTTTATTAATATCATATTAATTAACCTCTAAATACATATTTAATACATGTTTAAAATACTATAAAATTTAGTGAAATTAATTTGCAACTTAAAATAATTCAATAAATCTTCATGATTTTACAGTAGCTTAAGGTAATATTTATCAAACAAATACACTTCACTAAATAATATTTCAAAATTAAGTGGTCTCTCAGTGAAAAATCATTTAGGGTAAAAAGTTTATCTGTGGGCACTTGCATGCATATCTTTATCAAACACATTTGCATTGTCTTTCAATATAAACTCATGAAAAAGAATATTTGAAAAATATATACATAAACAGATATTTCTCATATGAAATTTCTTATATGAAATATCTTATATATTTCTTATATGAAATTTCTTATATATTTCTTATATGAAATATCTGTTTATGTATATATTTCTCATATGAAATTTCTTATATGAAATATCTTATATATTTCTTATATGAAATTTCTTATATATTTCTTATATGAAATATCTGTTTATGTATATATTTTTCAAATATATCAATATTATATTGTGTGTATATATACGTATATACAGTATATCAGAAATCATTAATATGTTTAGTACTTTCATTAGTAAAATCAATAGGTTTTTAAAACTGATTAAGTGAAGTTTCATTCAGTTTTATTCTTTGAAAACTAGTCTCTAATGATCTTGAATTGTCTAAATAGCTTTTAAATATGCACATTTATTTACATATGCATGTGCATATTTAACATATGTGATAGGGACATACAAATCACAGAAATAAGCTTATTGAAAATTTATATATAGCATAAAAATGATTTATTGCGTTCCTTTTAAAAGTTAAAAGTTCCCTTTGATTTTTCTCTTTTTTTATAATTTCTATAGTATTTTATACATACAAAAATGTCTGAAATGTAAATTATTGGCATAACTATACAATAAACTCTAGTTAACCCGTTATCCAACTCGAGAGCTAGAAAACCAAGAATAATTTTCATCTACCCACATGCTCCTGCTTTATCTTATTCCTTTGCCTCCCCTATGCCATCGAGAATATGCAGCAAGCATTATTCTAAATTGTATTGCATTAATCTGCTTTCCTTGAAAAGAAATCATCATAACATTTGAGTGGCAAACAATAGGCAATGATTTCTTACTTGTAATTCTGTAGGGAGGATGGGATGGCTCTCATTTAAGCTGTAAGTGTAGATCAGGTCTCTTCCATACTTACTATTTCTAGCGCTCCTGGAAAAGCAAAAACCCAAAATGGCAGACTGGCACGTCCACCACAATCTCATTTTCCAAACAAGTTTCTCAATATTATAAAGCATTTTGCTTTGTTGTCTGTTAAGACTGTGATCATTTATGAATAGTTCTGTGTAAGAAAATGATATCATTAATAAATGATTGAATTAATTTGTGAGTAGAAATTTTGTTTCTTTAAGAGACCTTTCAAACATATCAGCAGTTTAATTTTTTTAACAATTTATTTTGTAAGATGAAATTCAAAGACTATAGTGTTTCTGTCTCACTTTATTTTCTATTTCAGATAGAAGTTTTGTTTTATTTTGAGGAAAGCATAAGAGTAAGGAGACTTTGCTTTTACATTTTGGGTTTTTTGTACAAAACTTTTAAGTTTTTATAAAACATATACATAGGTAGATTACTATTGGTATTATTACATATCTTAACAATAAGTATTCAAATTGTCATTAATACTAATTATATGATAAGATCTAAGGAGCCTAATTTTAACTGCTTATTGTCTTTGGCTAATAAAGAACACTCAGTGAGAGTTTCAAGAAACTACCCATCTGTCCTTGTATATCCATTAGTTTTATAGCTAATACTATAGGTTTCTTAAACTCTACATTGAAATGCTGCCAAAGTTTAAGCAGGTTGCCTTTATTAGCCTGGACTTCACAAAAACCTATGCAGTTCATATGAAAAACATATACTAATTAGTCTCTTTAGACATTGTCATCATAAAAATCCAAAATGGAAATAAGAAAGTTCAGTTTTTGAACTTCAATGAATATTAATTTAGACTCAATTATTTATGACTGTCTGGGAAAGGACCATGACGAAACAAAAGGCATAAGGTAAACATCCTTATCCATGTAATTTTGATATTTAATGCCATGTTACTGTTCGCAAATATCTTTAATATAAATATGTTTAAAATAAACTAATTTAAAGAACTCTCATAACAGGTAATATCATTAATTCTATATTGGCAATATTTGGTATGGGCCAATACTTTTAATTGAATATTTAGGTTTTAAGAGTGTTATCTTCCCTCTATACTTCCCTCCATAGAGGAAAGTAAATCTTCCCTCTATACTTCCTAACCATTGTGCTAAAGAAGTAAAATTTTAACACCCTAATCAAAGAAAAAGGATGAGAGAGAAAAAAAGAGTTTTCCCAAAGTATATCCAACAGAAATGCACTATAGTAATTATGAAATTATTAACGAAATAGGTATCTTAGGGCGGTGCCAGTGGCTTAGTGGGTAGGCCGCCGGCCCCAAATACCAAGGGTGGCAGGTTCGAACCCGGCCCCGGCCAAACTGCAACAAAAAATAAGTGGGTGTTGTGGCGGGCGCCTTTATTCCCACCTACTCAGGAGGCTGAGGTAAGAGAATCGCCTAAGCCCAGGAGTTGGAGGTTGCTGTGAGCTGTGGCACTACAGCACTCTACCAAGGGCAATAAAATGAGACTTTGTCTCACCAAAAAAAAAAAAAAAAAAAGGAAATAGGTATCTTAAATTAGCAACAATGGAGTCAATAAATCTTTTTACAAGTTGGGATCAGTGCTTTATAACTCTTATCAAACATGTCTATTGCATGTTCCCAAATTATAAAAAGTTTTCTTTAATTCAACATTTTTACATAGTGAGATTAAAACTTTCTGTTGTAACAGAACCTTCAGAATTCTGCATAATTATAACACATGCTTTTTAAAGCCAGACCCTATGGAGACAGCTAGAGAGAAGTCCATGAAGGTTTTAAGACAGACAAACTTATTTACAATATAAGGTAAGAGATGAAGGATATGTAAAGGAAAGAATAGATATAACTTCCACATGTTTCAGAATTATTGATTTTCTTAAAATGATATTTTAACAATCAAATTAACTTCTGAGGAAATATAAAGCAAATATCAATATGAGTCATCGGCATTCATTGCAACCCCACATTGCTACACCTCCTGTTGAAAATAATCAATAACTTGTCATGCGATTAATTACATCAGGTTAATTTGAAAACTGCAAGTGAGCTGTATCAAAAATTACTTATTTTCAAGAGAATTAATGAAACAAGTATAATGTGGTGCAGTCACATGTAAATTTCATAGCCTAAAGCTAGATATGTTCATTTTGTCATTAGCAAATCAAAGTCACTTAACCTTATATTCTATAATTTTTATGTTATGATAATGTATTATTCAAATTAAATAACAAATGAGAATGTAATTAGAACCGTACAAAGAGCACATACTTAGCATACTTAGGCAAATGAATTATGGCTTAACCATATTGGAACTGTAGTCAATCTTAGATTGTATCTTATACCTGAATTTTTTTTAATATATGGTTCTGATATTAATAAATATATCCTGAAAAACCTATTTCTAGGGGTAGCCTCTTGCCGCACCCCCGGCATCTAGCCGGGGTGAAGTGGCGCTGTCCGCATTATAAAATGCGTGAGTAGGTGGTATGTGCTCCCCGGAGCGAAACCCCCAGCACCCCTGGTTTGCGACAGCAGCGCATAAGTTGCCTAGCATGCCTTTGTTTGAACGTAATGACTCACGAGGTGCGGCATAAAAGCCTAAAAAACCTTTGCTCTGAAACCTGTCTGTTCAGTTGAATGCCTGATTGTCTTGAGAAACTAAGAATAAACACAGTGACTTACTGATCCACAATTAAACACAGCAAGTATAGCTGTGCCGGACTCAGTGGCTCCAAGAGAGCCTGCACAACAGCACGTCCCTACCATAAATGTCAGTGACTTGAGACAATGCAGGCACGGCAAACAAGATGTTCCAACATGACACCTCCTGCAGTAAAACTTTACTTAGAAAAACATCTTACTTCACTAATTTTCATATGTAACACAAATCAATAGAGTAGTTTAATGTTTAACAAACAATGAATCAAAATATAGTTACTAATTAGAGTAAAAATACATAGAATATATATAGAAGTAGTCAAGCATTATACATAAAAGAACATGTTCAGCTGTTTTTAAAAGAGATCATAAGAAACTGAGACCAATTACAGAACTAAGAGAAGTCACAAACCTTGACATTCCTAGATAAGGGGAAGCAACCAGGTGTTACTGATAAAACCACCTCCCTCCAGAGAGCAAAACCTTGAAAATATATAGTGCATGATAAACCACATATGGAGACACAAAGATAATTTACAAACATAAGCAAAATAATGATTACATTGTTTAAACCCTGGGAAGAAAATGTATAAATACCAGACTTAAAAATCAGTAAAGTACAACTGTTCTCATCATCACTCGTGGTGTGTGACAGTTTGTCATCCTGCGTCGACCTTTCAACCAACCTGTGTCGTTCACCCTGAGCACCCTCGGACTGAGGCCCATCGACCGGCGGTCCGCGACAGCTGGCGCCCTCGAACAGGGACTTGAAGGACAGGTGATCTTTCTTTTTCTTTCTTTCTCTCTCTTTTCAGGTTGAAGGCGACTCTCACCAGGGAGCTCGAGTCCCGCCGGTAAAGGCTGACCGGTTACGTGTGAGCAATCCGCAGGTATTCATGGGGCACGCATTGATCAAAGAGGAACGTATGTTCAGTGTCATGTTACAGCGTTTGTTGGTTAAGAATGGATTTCATGTGTCCCTCAAACGGTTGGAGGAGCTTATACATTTTCTTATTAAGCAAGGTACGGAGGAGCCGTACCAAGACTTTATTTCAAGGCTGGAAGAAGCCATTAACAGAATGCTCCCCCCGTCTGAGGGCACATCACTGTTGCTCAAACAGAAGCATGCATGGATGCCTCACCAGCTATAGCCCAGGGTATGGCTTATGCTGCAGCAATGCAAGGTCAGAAATTCAGCGCCTATGTAAAAAACTCCTTCAATAAAGGAGGTAAGAGGCCAACAGCTCCTACTAACACTTGCTACAATTGTGGCAAGCCAGGACGCATGCAGAAGGACTGTAAACAGTCCCATGCCAATAAGCCGAGGGGGGACCCACCCGGCTTATGCCCTCGCTGTAAGAAGGGCAGACACTGGAAAAATAAATGTAAATCAAAATTTCATAAGGATGGAACCCCCTTGAATGACAAGGGAGACACTGATCCTGAGGATCAGGACGTACAGAGATCAAAAAACTAGCAAAGGGGCATTCTCCCAGCCCAGGCCCCAAGGGAGAGCAGGCTGTAGCTTGTAACACACAGCCTTTATCTACATTGAATCCTCAAGCCCCTGAATTTACTATTCATGACCTTTCACGGGGCACTCCTGGAAGTGCAGGTTTAAATTTAGCAAGTGAAAGGAATGTCTTATTATCAAAATGGGACGGTGTTACTTTAATCCCCACTGCAGTAAAAGGGCAACTTTTGCCGGGGACAGTTGGAATTATAATTGGGAGAAGTTCAAATTATACTAAAAACTTTGAAGTTATTCCAGGAGTAGTTAACTCAGATTCAGAAAAGACAACGCAGAAGGAGACGCCAGCGGCTGCTGCAAGATCTCACCCGCCGCTTGGAGAAAATGAAAGTACACTCGCCGATAGCAAACAAAACCACCGGCGCATTTCCACTGGCTCCAAGACGGCTGAAAAGGCCCAGCGGGGAAGGAAGCTGAGGGCCCCCCTGCCCTTCATGGGGCGGGCCTGCCTCCCAAGTGTTACAGCCCCCAGACAGCAGCACTGGCGGAATCCCAAGGGTGAAGTTTAAAACCTTTATTATTGACCCTTTGCCACTAGTAATTTGTATAAATAAGAAAAATATTTTTACAAACTGAATCTTTGTCAACGGATAAGATTCTTGCCTTTTAAACCTTCTAATTATCAGTTTAGCTGAGTGAATAAGTGACTTCATGGTAAACTGGGATCCTGTTTGGTGAAAAGTGAGTTTTTGAGAGTAAAAGAAATTAAGCAGAAAGGAGAATGACATTGTGTAAAGAAAGAATCTTGTGTGATAAATTTTGTCCTGAAACAGAATAGTTGTGTAAGAAAGTAAAAGGCAGAGCAAAAGTTCAAGAAAGTTTAGAATGTTTGTAGATGGTCTGTGCAAGTTAAATGAAACTCATAAAAGAGAATTTGTGAAAGAATTTACATGTGATCCAGTTAACTATGTATTTCCTTTAAAATCTTTTAACTTGTAAAAATAACCAATTGTATTGCTTCTTCTGGTATATTTCATGTAAATAATAGATTACTGAATGTTATGTTAATTGTAAAAAAACCTTCTTATGTACTATTACCTGTTAATCTACAAAATGATCCTTGGTATGATAACTCTGCCTTACAAGTTTTACACACTGTTAATGAATTAATTAGACCTAAAAGATTTATAGCAGCATTAATTTTAGGAATTTTAGCTTTAATTTCTATAGTTACTACATTTGCAGTAGCTACAACTGCCTTGGTACAAGAAATACATACAGCTCACTTTGTCAACTCTTTAAGCAGTAACATTACTTTAGCCTTAATGACTCAAGCCAGCATAAATAATAAACTTGAAGCAAAATTAAATATTTTAGAAGAAGTAGTATTAGCTTTAAGACAAAATATTAAGTTCATACAACATAAACTACAGACTAAGTGTCACTCAGCCTTTCAAGCTATCTGTGTTACACCTTTACCCTACAATCTTTCTACATCATGGGAGAAAACAAAGGCACATTTACAGGGTGTATAGAAAGACAATGACATAACACACAATTTACACACCCTTCAAAAGGACATCTCAGCTATAAGTGAATCTCATCTACCTATTGCGTCCCTGGATGCATTAACTCAATCACTGACTGATAATCTTAAAGCCTTAAATCCTGTAACCTGGATTCAGTACATTGTGTTTATAGTCATCATTGGATGTCTGATATTCTGTGTTGTCTTACTGTTACCATGTCTTCTTCGTTGTGTGTTCTCCTCCTTAAAGGCTGTTCACCAAGACCTCTTTGAATTACGCTTCATAAACAAAAAAGGGGGAAATGCCGCACCCCCGGCATCTAGCCGGGGTGAAGTGGCGCTGTCCGCATTATAAAATGCGTGAGTAGGTGGTATGTGCTCCCCGGAGCGAAACCCCCAGCACCCCTGGTTTGCGACAGCAGCGCATAAGTTGCCTAGCATGCCTTTGTTTGAACGTAATGACTCACGAGGTGCGGCATAAAAGCCTAAAAAACCTTTGCTCTGAAACCTGTCTGTTCAGTTGAATGCCTGATTGTCTTGAGAAACTAAGAATAAACACAGTGACTTACTGATCCACAATTAAACACAGCAAGTATAGCTGTGCCGGACTCAGTGGCTCCAAGAGAGCCTGCACAACAGCACGTCCCTACCATAAATGTCAGTGACTTGAGACAATGCAGGCACGGCAAACAAGATGTTCCAACATGACACCTCCTGCAGTAAAACTTTACTTAGAAAAACATCTTACTTCACTAATTTTCATATGTAACACAAATCAATAGAGTAGTTTAATGTTTAACAAACAATGAATCAAAATATAGTTACTAATTAGAGTAAAAATACATAGAATATATATAGAAGTAGTCAAGCATTATACATAAAAGAACATGTTCAGCTGTTTTTAAAAGAGATCATAAGAAACTGAGACCAATTACAGAACTAAGAGAAGTCACAAACCTTGACATTCCTAGATAAGGGGAAGCAACCAGGTGTTACTGATAAAACCACCTCCCTCCAGAGAGCAAAACCTTGAAAATATATAGTGCATGATAAACCACATATGGAGACACAAAGATAATTTACAAACATAAGCAAAATAATGATTACATTGTTTAAACCCTGGGAAGAAAATGTATAAATACCAGACTTAAAAATCAGTAAAGTACAACTGTTCTCATCATCACTCGTGGTGTGTGACAGTTTGTCATTTCATCCTGCGTCGACCTTTCAACCAACCTGTGTCGTTCACCCTGAGCACCCTCGGACTGAGGCCCATCGACTGGCGGTCCGCGACAGCCTCTACTTTATTTTTTGGAGGAGATAAAATGGTTTCCTGTTTTAGTACTTTCCTGTTGTAGGAACTTTGTTCTTAAAACTCTGTTTATTTCAGGTAAAAAAAAAAATTCAGAAATAAATTGCAGGTAGTCCACTGCTACATTTTCAAGCAATAGCAATGAATTATAAATAGCAACAGGTGAAAGGGGTTTAACACGAAGATCAACAGGGGTAAAATTTAATGAGTAAATTATGCTGAAACAAGATTCAAATGAACTCTACAATTATGTCCAATCTGGTGCCCATTTCTTTCCCCGTTCAAAAAGCAGATTGCCATTTTGAAAAATCAAATGAGAATAATCTAAGCTTCTAGGCATTTTGCCTAATTTTTCTTAAAACTTTCCTTCATTTCCTTTGAGCTTTAGACACATGATAACACAACTGAGATATGAGATATATTGAGTTATAGGTTGCACTACTTGGGATGAAGGGGGTGGAAGGAACTCATTGAATAATTTTAATGCTAAGCAGTTGCTAGAGGCTTTTGGTAGCATATTTTTGATGACCCAGATACAAATGATTTTAATAAGAAAAATTAGGAATTATAATATGCCAACTACTTTCCCAGAGCAATGCACTGAAAAATGATGGACTTTGTGGAATATTTGGTTAAGTCCTCAGGAACAAAAAATGGCTTTTGAAAGAAATAGACATTTTAAAAGACCGTAGATGATGAATCAATCATATACAAGACTGACTATAAAGGTACTTAGGAAATAATGAATGTGCCATCTTCATTGGATCACATGTTTAAAAAAGAGTAAAGTAGATATCCTGAAACAGTTACCAGAATGCATATGTGAGATCAAAGAAAGATTGGGATAAAGGTGGGAATGGGGATTCTTCTCAAAGAAAAGTGTGATTTTTTTCTTCAATGTGGATTTATACATTATAAGAATAAATTAGCTTAGAAATTGCTAAGATAGGCTTAACTTCTGCAGGGTAAAGAAATGGTAATATGTTGCTATTTATTTTAGTAACTACTAATGGTCAACAATCTTACTGATAATTATCATAACTGCTCATTTTAAAGCCCCAATTGCAAATGAGATTATAATTTTTAACTCTAGAAAATATTTTTCCTTCTAAACATGCACTGGGAGCCCAACAAAGCCTGCTTGGCTTTAAATGTCTTTGTTTCTTCTGAAAAATAAAAAAAAATTCACATTGCTATTTTGAATAAATATTTACTGGAGTTACTTTAAAGTGAATGTGACCTAAAATAACTTAAAGCTCCAACATAGTGTTCCCATCATTAATGTGTCTATAAAGCAGGTTATGTGGGTTGATCCAACAAATCAGACTGCTCGAGTGTGAATCACTGCATTTCTATTTCCCCAAACTTGGAGAACTTTTTTGATCAGGATGGATGTTCAATGTTTAATGATTATTTCCTTATAAGAATTGTTGCTATAGTACTAAATTCTAGATATGATGTATAGAAAACCATGAAATAATTTTTCAGATCACTTGTAACATTGGGTGATTCGTTGTGGTAATTCATTGTAAAAGCAACTCATCTCGGGTGAAGTGCTTGGTGTGAAACTGAATTAACCATTCTAAAATTTAGGGTAACAACACTGTCAAGTGACCTCTGAGTGTTTTCCTTAAAAGAATCAGATTACTTCCCACAAGCTTTTTTAAATACCTATATCTTTATTTGTTTTTGCAGGCTTATTAAAGTATGATTGACAAACAAGCATTGTATATATCATTGAAAATATTTCAGATGTGCAATCTGATGTTTTGCTAAGTACATGATTTGTAAAATGATTATCATACAAACTTTAAAAAATATACATATATATCCTTTATTAATTTGAACTTCTTAATATTTGTGGGTAATTTTTATGATATTTGTCTGGGATAAATTGATGCTTCTCTTTGTTTAGAGATAAAATGTCTGTTTTTGAATGTCAAACCCTAAACAGCTATTAAATATTAATTTACTCTTTCTTAGAAAGAAACTTGCCTATTAAACCATATTGCTTGGAGAAATTATCTATTGGGTTAAAATCATAATAAAATAGAGGGTTGTTTTTGTTCATCCCAAAGTATTCATTTCTTATGTACACTCTAAATATAAAACCAGCACTAGCAGTGATTATGAAGAGAGAATTAAATTGCAGGGTGCCATATGTAGCGACTTTTATAGTTGCATTCATATTGATTACATGTAATTTTTATAGCAGACCTCTTTTAACTTTATAAAAGAATATGGCAATTAGATGCTTTTATTCTACTACATGGTACATGATCCAATAGAAGTGCTGTAGAAAAGATGTCTGTATTTAAATGTGTGTTTTCACCACATCTAAAAATATCCTTCTTGGTATTTTAAGAACTGCAGAACAGACAGTGTAACATTGCTATTAGTTTTTATAATCATCTCTCATCTTCTGAAAAAATTACTGAATTACTAAGTTAACATTATGAAATTAAGTAATGTTTTCACAGAATTGATGTAATTATTTACCGATATATAACTTTTAAAAATAATATCTGTATTAATGAAGATAGGCATTAGCAACTTTATAATAAAATGGGATCGTTATACCTCTATAAATCACGTGTATTCCATTCTCTTTATTACTTACTTTTGATAGTTTATAATATGACAGTCACAGATATTTTACAGTATCCCAATTGATAGATATTTCATTTGAACTCAAAATGTGCAGGTATAAGATCTTCTCAAATAACAAATTTAATGTGTTAGTTCTACTTTCTATGAAATTATCAAGTGGGTTCACATGAAAGTCTTATTATAGACAGTGATTTTGTTTTATTCTATATAAAAGCAAAATATTTTTCTTTTTAAGAATAAAATAAAACTTTCCAATCCTGGTGTTTCTATTTGAAAATTACATTCCAGGTTCCTTGTTCGTGCTCTATTGGCCAACACAAGTTCCAGAGATATGATGGTATCAACTTAAAAGTTGGCAGAAACACCTCCCAAATCTAGTAGTTTAACTTTACATATTATAATACTTCAACATTTAAAATACTTCAATTCACCTTCAGTTATTGAATAACTCTTTCATGGTATTCTTTTAAGACAAATTCATTCTAAACACAATTTCTTTGTAAAAACAAAACTTATTTAAAGATTATCATCTATTAAAATATTAATGTCCACTTAAAGATTATAATCCTAAAAATATTAAACTGCACCAGCAGCAGCTATAGAATGATACACCGTTAATTGGCCCACATGGGAATCAAACCACTGAGGTTGGCCACTGTTAGGCATAGACAAAGAACAGGGATTCCTGTGTGAACTCAGGGCTTGAATGAAGGTGAATAAATGAATGAACTTCTGCCTTACCCACTGAGGCAGCACCAGTCTGTTTTATGTAGATTTAATGTTGGCATGTGATAGAGATTTGGACAGATTCGGACTCCTTTAATTCTTAAATCACTAAAAATAGAAATTGGCATTACACTGCTGCCACTGGTGAGCACAGAAATTTACAAAAAGTAATGACACATTAGTAACAACTAGAATGTGAAACAGTGGAAAGAATAATTGGAATATCTCTGGCTTGTGCCTACTTTTCCTACTATCATCTAACTATTTAATTCATGAGCCTTGGTTGTTTACTAATGTAAAACTGTTTACACAATCATTAATAATTCTCTATAATTTCCCATTGTTTTGACATCATTCAAATTACACATAAATTTATTATCAATTTTACCCATGTACCAAAATAATTATTTATATGTAAACATTTGTTAAATATGGATATACTTGTGGGAAATTATTCTAGAAAGAAAATGTATGTAAAAAAATCAACATGTACATTAACCTTTTCATAGGTTATTGGTAATCACAATTAAATATTCATAAATTTTAATATTGTTGTGAATTAAAGGGGATGCTAATATCTATAAATACACTGTGAGAGTGAAAAAGCTGATATTTGTTTATATATATTGTGCAAATTTTTTTCTTGGTTTTTCTCTATAATTTTACCAGTAATTTTTTTTTTTTTTCAGGTTAATGTGAGGGCAAAAACAAGCAAGTCACAATATTTGAATTTGTTAGGTAGCGTACCTCTTGTTAATGCATTCCTCACCCAAAGCATGGGCCATACACCCCGACATTGTGCCCATTATGTGGGAGCACACTAAACCCTCTCTTTTTCCTCCTCCTTTGTTCCTCTTCCCCCCAAATAAAATTGAGTTGAGTTTTTCTCCTATGTGGGTGTGAATTAGATCCTCTAATGGCTTCATATTAGTATTGAGTACATTGGATATTTGCTTTTCTGTTCTTATCATACTTCACTAAGAAGAATGTGTTTCAATTCCACCCAGGTTAATAATACAAAGGATCTAAAGTCACCATCTTTTTATGGCTGAATAGTTTTCCATGGTATACATATACCACAGTTTGTTAATCTATTCCTGAATTGATGGGCAATTACCTTGTTTCCATATCTTTGTGATTGTAAATTGATCTGCAATAAACAGTTTAGTTTGTATGTCATTATGATAAAAAGATTTTTTTTTTCTGCTGGGTAGATGCCTATTAAGAGGATAGTGGGATCAAGTGGAAAGTCTAATTTCAGCTCTTTGAGGGTTCTCCATACTTCTTTCCAAAGAGGCTTTATTAGTTTATAGTCCCACCAACAGTGTAAAAGTGGTCCCTTCTCTCCACATCCGTGTCAGCATCTTATTGTGAAATTTAAACTACAACGTAATAATTTTACAAGTTAATGATGATCATTATTATTGAGTTTAGTGGCATCTGAAAAAATAAAGGATCTTTAAAAACTTTAGTTCTACTCAGTAATGAAAGCACACAAAAAACAGCAGCAGAAACAATAACTAAATACTGTCTATGACGGTGGTTCTCAACCCTTCTAATGCCACGAACCTTTAATACAGTCCAAAGGGTTGCAACCCACAGGTTGAGAACCCCCGATCTATGTTTTAACACCCACCACTATCATGGGGGCTAGCTAAGGTTAAGAACATTAGTTGACTATAAAGGTTACTGAGGATAAGGAACACACAGATCCGGATAGGTGCTTGCTCCACAGGTAATAAAAGTGAGAATGACTAAAGAAATAATTACAGTACAATAGTACAAATTCCAGGGGATTTATTCCACCTATCGTGAAAAGCCTCTGGAAATATTCTAGAAGAATCATAGATGATAGGTTGCGATAAAATATCCTGGACACATATGTTAGGTGGGCTTCAATGTTACTTAAGTAGCATAACATATCTTTTTCCTATTGTCTTAGTCAGTTTGTGCTTCTACAACAAAACATCACAGACTGCATGATTTAAAAAGAATAAACATTTAATTCTCACAGTCTGGAGGCTGAGAAGTACAAGATCAAAGTGCTGGCACGTTTGTTGTCTGGTGAGAACCAGTCTCTGCTTCCAAGGTCACATTTGAGGACTGCACCCTCAAGAAGTGAGGAATGTTGTGTTTTCACATTGCAAAAGGTGGAGGAACAAAAAAGGGAGAAGTCTCTTTACCATGCCCTCTCATAAAGACACCTAATCCCACCAATTATCTCCCAAAGTCCACTTCTCCCAACACCACTGCACGGAGAATCAATGTTCAAAATGCATTTTGACGAGAACAAAAGCATTCGAACCATAATGCCTCACTCGGAATGAGGGGATCATTATAACTACCTTAAGGGCCATGAGGCTTCAATAAGGTAAAAAAAAAATAAAGTCTGGCATTTTGACACAGGCTGTGTTGGTGATTTTTCTATTCTTAAAAGAGGGAAATCATTGGCTGGGTGATTAGAAGGTGGAATTATAATCTTTCTTATGGAATCACTACTTTTACATAATGGAAATGTATTTTAGGCTAGGATAAAGAATTGAACATATTTAAACTGCAACTCTAAAGAGATTGCTAAACAATTGACACATTCACGACTCAAAACCAAAAAGGATACAAGTTCAGACATATATGATGGTACATTCGCTCATGTCGAAAGTGAAAAATATTAGAAAAATACCAATTCAGTGTTTTTGCCCAAGGTCACACAGCTACCTCATCGGCATGAGTATTTGAACTTAATGCAGGGCTATTACTTCATAACATTAAATCTTCTTAACAACTTTCATTGAGCGTACGTCCCAGGGATAATTTCAGAAAATTCACTTACCAGGCATTTATGGAAAATTACCTCGAAGTAAGAAAAGTGTAGCACAAAGTTTAAAACTGTTAAAACATTTTAATTGTCTAAGGAAATAAATTGTAATTGATTAAATAAAACAATTAAAAGCGAATTTTCTACAATTATAAATTTAAAGGTAATATTCATATAGTGTCTTAACACCATTTTATTTAGGTAAAAATATCTGTAATTGAATATATCTATGGATACAATTCTAGTTATATAGATACTAATATACATATATGCATAGAATAGAAAAGTCATATGTTTGTTCTCACTGGCAAAAAATCTATTTTTTCACCATGAAAAAATCTCACATTATATAATAATATTAAGAGTAATTTCTTTTTTTTTTTTTTTTTTTGTAGAGACAGAGTCTCACTTTATGGCCCTTGGTACAGTGCCGTGGCATCACACAGCTCACAGCAACCTCCAGCTCCTGGGCTTAAGCGATTCTCTTGCCTCAGCCTCCCGAGTAGCTGGGACTACAGGTGCCCGCCACAGCACCCAGCTATTTTTTTTTTTTTTTTTTTTTGTTGCAGTTTGGCCGGGGCTGGGTTTGAACCCGCCACCCTCGGCATATGGGGCCGGCGCCCTACTCACTGAGCCACAGGCGCCGCCCAATATTAAGAGTAATTTCTACCTTTTTATATAAGTATCCCCTGAATCATTTTGATGGTTATCTAAATTTATCTATACTCCGTATATAAGAGCTTATAAATTATTTACATATTATCAGTATTATTTACTGATTAACGCTAGAGTCAGGATAGCATAAAACAACTCCTTTGATTGTGAGCTTAATTAGAACTATTTTAAGTTATGATTACTGTTAGATAAGATTTTAATATTTTCATTATGTTATTTATTAAAATGCATTTTAAACCAGATTAGAATAAAAACCTGATGTTCATGTAGTGTCAGAACTTGTCATACCTATTGTCATCATGATATAAAATTGCCAAGTATTTTAAGTCATTGTAAAAGTCTACAAAAAAATCCTATTCCATCTCTACATACTGGGAATTCTTTTCATGCCCCCTCATTTTTAGTTGTAAACTGAAAATAGCTACAATTTTACTTGTTGGTATTTTACTCTGCTTAAATGCCATTTTCATTATGCAGGATGAAAACACATTATTAAAACTGTGATTAGAATTGCATCCAATTTCTTTCTGGTGCTGTAAATCCTCACATACACATGCACATTCACACAAATACATTATTTCCAGTGAGATATGTATACACGTAAGCATGATTTGAAGATAAAGTAAAATGAATCTTAAAAGTAACTGTGCTCCAGTTGTATTATATTATTAGTAAAAATTAAAATATCATCTAAAGTGTCATTCTAGTTGTCATCAAGCATAAATTTCAGTGCTATCAAGTGCATCATCCCAGTGATATTTTGCCATGAACATTTGTGTGAAGCTAAAAATAGTTTCCATCTGATTGGCTTTTAAGATTCATTAGTGAAGCAAATCATCACTCTAAATTACTAGAAGACTGTGTCTACATAAATAAAGTGTCTGACCGCACTAAATGTATGAAAGCCAGTACTCGCTGGTACAGCTGGCTGTTTTTTCACATCTGATATTCATTGTGATGGCTCAGTGTGTTCCTTCTTAATGTGCTCTGCTTTGTAGCACTAATTGTAAATTTTTTTTTTTTTTTTCAGTTTTTGGCTGGGGCTGGGTTTGAACCTGCCACCTCCAGCATATGGGGCCGGTGCCCTACTCCTTTGAGCCACAGGCGCCACCCAGTTGTAAAATATTTTTAATATAATCCCTGAACATACAGTATAAAATGGTTAAATTTAATATAGTTAAATACTTATATTTTAAATCACTGATTTATTGTGAGGCAAGTACAAAATAGTCAATAAAGTTTTAAATACCTCTTTGAATATGACTGCTAAGAAATTCTTTCATGTGGTAGATTTTATTGCTTCAGAGGAAATATTTTGATCAATTATTTCTCTTCTGCAAAGAGAAAATACATGAAAATGTCTCCCTCATTTGTCAAAACATGCTTTTTGTTTTTTCTAGATGTATCATAGGGAGCTATAGATAAATTAGATATAAATATATAAAAATAGGCAGTTTCCATGTTACAAAAGAGGTAGGTGTGTCAGTTTATTCTTAAGTTGAAATTTGTATGTAAGTCAGGATGGGTACTTGTACCTATTAACTGCAATAGCCTCCATTTATAAATGTGAGTTTTAAGTCACAAGATCAATGTTTGTAACTCAAGGACTGCCTGTATAGGTATAGGTATATATGTGTGTGTGTGTGTGTGTGTGTGTGTATACATATATAAATATTACTAGGTAAAATTCAGATAAATTTAAAAATAGACCATAAAGCAATATTCGTATTAAAGAAACTCACGCATTCTGACATATAATTCATATATCAGAATTGCTTTTCCAGTCCAATCAACTAACTTTTGCCCCATCATTTTTACCTTTGAATCTAATTTTCACCATGTTTTCAGTTTTCTGGATCATTTCAGCGTGAGAACAGAGTTCCTTTTATTATCACTCATCAATGGGCTGATAGTCAAGATATTTCACTGACCTTTGACACTCCCTAGGTTCCCTCTGTAGGTCTGCAGGATTGTTGAAAGGATCCCTCAGAAATGGAATGAAAAACATTTCCAGCTCTACCTCCATCTTCTTCTTTTGATCTAAACATCTTAGAAATGTAGTTTGGTCATTAAATGTCTTCCTAGGAAATAGATCATCTCCTCTTGGTCGCTTCTTGGTTAGTTATAAAGACAAAATGGAAGGCTGCACAGGTCTTTAGAAAATTCAAAACTCTGCCCTGAACATTTGGGAGCAAGTTAATGCTTATTTATTTCCGTTTACAGCCTCCTCCTGCCAACTTCTTTGTGTAAGTTCTATGTTTCAGCATGGCCAAATGGGGGCTGGAGGATTCACATGTAATTCTTCATCAGCCATCTGGGTTATTTTTTGGACTGACATTGCTCTAAACATAAAGATGCTGATGACTAAGTTGTATCTGTCCATGTCCTGCTAATATGTCCAGTGTGGGTTAAATTGTGTGATATAATGGCTTTCTGTGAGTTTTGTAAAATATGATTTCACTACTCTTATCCCTTACCCACTCAAATTAATGGTCTAGGTTTGAGTGAGAGTAAATTTTTATAAATTACTGTTATCTTTTCTGTGCTGGGACAACATTTCGGTAATATAGGAAAAAGTCATACTCAGCACCTGAGAATGGAATACCACAAACACCGAAAGAAGTGTGAGTTTCAGTAATAAGCGTTCCCTTTTGCAAAGGGCACCTGAAATTCTCTTAGAGAACAACAACAACAAAAAAAAAATGGAGTAGTTCTCCCAAAAGTGTTGAAAACCCTTGAGTTTAACAAACTGATACTTTGGTCACTCCTGGCCAAACAGCTCTTACCTTGATTCGATTGCAACTCTAACTAAAAGTTTACAAAATCACTAGTAAGAACCCTAGATTCTGAACGTTCCACACCAAAAAAATGCTTCCAAGTACTTTTGAACATTCCAAGGTTGTATTTTCAAAGGCCCTGCTTATACATTCTGTGAGGCAGAAGAATGCCATCAAGTTGGTAGAATGAACTAAAAAATCCAGATTGTATTATCTGCCTTTATGCAACTCCTTCAAAAACAAGCCTAGAATCAATTATTCAAACTGAGCTTTATTTAATCCCTAAGGGTTGCCAATTACCACTACTGTCTGGGGCCGTCAAATTGGAAGCAGTGTTAACCTATTCAACTCAATTAATACAATTCATACTTGGAGATCTCCAACAGTTCTGACCCGCCCCTTGAAGCTGGCAGGAGGAAAGTTGGGGGCCAAACTTCTAGGGCTGGCCCATACGGCACAGACACCAAATAGCACCACTCTAGAGGAAATCCCTAATGGTTGACAATCACCATTACTGACTGGGGCATCAAGTCGGAAGCAATCAATTAACTCAATTGACACAGTTTATACTTGGAGACCTCCAACACTTCTAAACACATTTTATTTTCTGGGCTGCCATGTGTACCCTTAAAAATATACTTCTTTTATGGAAGGAAAGGGGACGTTAAGTTCCCCTTAAAACACAAAAACTTATATATTAGGGGAGTTCACATTTTCAAGTGTTTAAGTAAACATCACCAGTAAATGGTGTAAACCTCCTATGGGTTACAGGGATTTCTCCAAAATGAGGCTATAGTTGGTTATTTATATGAACTTACTGGAGAAATACTGACTCATTATTTACATGCATACTTATGGCAGCTATTCTTATAATGGAGGTCATAGATAAAAAAGGTATTATTTGTCCCTGAATCTAAGTGAAGTGATTATTGATACCACCTCAGTCTCAAAGATCATTTCTATCAACTTCAACTCACTGGCAAGGGTTGTTGTGGATTATGGAATCATAATAGTCTTTGTCTTTGTGAGCTAAGGTGCAGTCTTTACAATTGCTATAACTCCTACTGTAAGTAGACTAGTATCTCAGGACTAGTGGAAGTGTTAATGCAGAGACTAAAGGAAATAGCTGCATGGATTTCTAGGGTAGACCTAATGGTGCATTGATTTTATACAGCTGGTTGATTCTAAGACCCTGGGAAGTATGGTTAAGGTCAATACCGTAGGATGGCTTTATCTTAGTGTTTGGGGACACATTGATAGTAGTTTTAAACAGCACATAAGACAAATTTAATGCTTTTGTCATAGCTTTTGTTAAGTCAATCAAAGTGGCCAACATAGTGGCATGCTTGTGTGAAAATTCAACAGAAGCCAATATGTTCTAGAAATGAGGAGTAAATATTGTTGGGAGATGATTCTACACCTGGTTTTTTTTTTTTTAGATTTCTATCTTGTGAGTAAGGAATTTACTGCTCTTTAACTGGTGATATGTTTTCATGATTGCTTTTACAATCAACAATCTTCAACATCAGAGATATGGTATTGTAATAGAGTTAAGAGTGGGCACAGTTACAGACTGGGAAGTTAAATATTGATGCAAAGTTCTAGTTTGCTTATTATGCATTATGAAATATTTGAATTTCCTAAATTCAGCTCTCTCTCTCTCTTTTTTTTTTTAAGCACAATGTGTACAACTGTCCTCTGGCCACTTTTATATCCTCCACTGAAGACTAAAATTTAGACAGTGCAAAATACTGATTGACCACTACTAATGCTGAGAATAATACAGTTCTCATCTTTGACTCCTGGGCCTAATATTTCATGTCTGTGCCAGGATAACTTGTCATTTGAAATTTGACATTTAAAATTTCACAGTTCTGGATAATGTATGAATAGCATGTGATTATTTCTATTTTGATAAGAAATCCTCTATTCTCTTTGAAATAGATAATCTACAGCATTTTAGCCAAATGTGCCATTCTTAGCTTCAGAAAGTGCCTTATTTACTATCTTACCCTTATAGAATTGCTTCTGTAAATTCTCAGATTATTATGTAAGTTCAAATTACTATAATTAATTCTTATTTCGTGGTACACCAATGGATTTCTTGCTACCTCACATAACCACTGGCATGTTGCCCAACATTTACCATACCCTCCTTCATTCTGACTTTCCTCAGATAACAGGCTGCAATATGTTCAGAATAAAGGGTTGCCTTATTCAAGGCTTGGAATATAAAGGTTAACCAAATACAGTAGAAATGTCATAGTTGACAACCTCCATGCACTGACTACCTCCTTAACAAACTGATATTTTGGTCATTCCTTGCCAAACATTTTTCTTAGATTGGATTTTCTTAGATTGGATGTACATTTCATGTACATATCATTCAGGATGATAGACCTAGATCCTTATGTTGACCAGTTCATCACTGTTCCTTTGGTGGCTAACTTACAGAAGTTAGTTCTACTGTATTAACCAATGATGAAAATATTCCTTTTTGACAGTAATTGGTTTGGTTTTAGGGGTGGACATATGGCTAAATTCTCATTAATTAGATATAAGTTTGGGGGATTATTGGGCAATACAATTTTCTGTAATAAAAAAGGAAGACAAAAGAGCAAAAACACTGCTTTTCTTTATGTCTTTCAATGACATTATAAAAATATAGGATGCCTCAATCTTTGGCAACTTTTATTTTTTGCAGTTTTTGGCCCAGGCTGGGTTTGAACCCACCACCTCCAAGCATATGGGGCTGGCACCCTACCCCTTTGAACAACAGGCACCACTTGGCAACTTTTTTTAAAAATCAGGATTTATGCTTGAAAACATAATCAAAGTAGAGACAACCAAGTTGAAGAACCAAAAGAGCCCAAGCCTTCATATTTTTGAGCTTTTATACCAATTCTGGATTATTATCTTTCTGAAAATCTGTTTAAGGGTATGTAAATACAAAGGGTACCCAAAAAAGTATACATATCTTAAGAAAGGACAAAATAGTGTTAAAATTGTAATACTCAATCTACACCAATACAACAAGATAAATACAAATTAGGTTGAGCACCTCTTGCAATTGCAGACATCAAACGTGACTTGACTATTACAAATTTAATAGCATTCTTTCCCTTCTTAAAATGTATATACATGTTTTGGCACCCTCTTTATTAGGCTGGACAATTAAGTCTGCGAACTCATCCTGGAAGAAGTGTTACATTCCTAATTCACTGTAGTGATATTCACCTCTGTATTGGTATAATCACTCAACTTTAAAGTATTCCCCTTCAGAAGCTATGCACTGATGGCAGGGGCTAGCCTGCCCTTCGAAGCCCTTTTTCTAGGATGATTTTACAGCCTAAATTGTCAGACCTTCACACAATGACAGCTCTGATGGCCAATCTAGAAAAAGAGTTCCAAAATTGCTTTAAAGGGTGAACTAGGCCCTGATGTTAGTATATAACATTCTAAAGGGAGTACTTTGAAGATGACCATAGTGTTATTCAGCAATGAGGTAGGTAGCACTTTTTCTAGTATGAATTCCCAAACATAATTGCCTGACCTCATATATTCATTTCTGTTTGGGCTTCATTTAATTATGTTATTACAGATTAAAAAGTTCAGATATAAAAATATAAGTAAATAAGATGAATGAGATTAATTTGCCCTTCTTATGATATTGTGCAGAAATTTAGTTTACCTGGGGTGGCACCTGTGGCTCAGTGGATAGGGCACTGGCCCCATATACCAAGGGTGGTGAGTTCGAACCTGGCGCCCCAGCCAAACTGCAACAAAAAAATAGCTGGGCATTGTGGCGGGCGCCTGTAATCCCAGCTACTCGGGAGGCTGAGGCAAGGGACTCACCGAAGCCCAGGAGTTGGAGGTTGCTGTGACCTGTAACGCTACGCCACTCTACCAAGGGCGATAAAGTGAAACTCTGTCTCTAAAAAAAAAAAAATTGGAAAAAGAAATTCAGTTACCCTTGCCAAATTTGCTTCTGCTCATGACAATGTAGTTTATGTATATATGTGTATGTACACATATCATAGGAATTATGGTATTATATCTGCCTATTATTTGTGTATGTTTCTCAATATTGTTCCATATAAAGATATACATCAATATAATTAAGATATATATCAAAGATATACATCAAACAACTTTACTTATACTTAAAACTTGTTATGAATGTGCACCATTATTAGCAATGTTTAGAAAAATATATAATCAAATATCAACATGAATTTAAGTACAATATAGTTTTGTATTTATGTTGGTGTAAATAAAATTTGCCCTAAATAAAATCTAAACAGCTTGAAGTAAGAATTAGCTAAAGAAAATAATTTGTGAAATATATTTATGTTGGTGTAAATAAAATTTGCCCTAAATAAAATTTAAACAGCTTGAGGAAGAATTAGCTAAAGAAAATGATTGGTGAAATGTGTTGTCATGCAGGGGTGTCAAACCTGCGGCCCACGGGCTGCAGATGGATTATTTGAGGACTTTTTTGCCTAAATTAAATCTACTGATTTCCGTGTATAAATGCAATGTTATTATTTAAATAATTTTACATAACATAACTTACTGTAATTTTACTTTCTCATGACATCATAATTCAAACTAAAGCTAAATCATTCATCACTTACAATAAACAAACTTTTGTTTAGATCAAATTTTCTACTGGCAAATGTAAACTGCAAACTTTGTTTTGACTTTATGTCTTATTTAGTAACATGCTTAAAAACTGCAGTGTTACCTCATCTTTAAGATGGAGTACACAAATGTGTATGAATAATTTTATTGTTGTGAGCCAAAATATAAGGCTTTACTGCATCACTGTTATGATTCTTGATATTATGACTAGGCCATATTAGTTAATTGATTAAATATTAATAATAGAAAAGTCATTTCAAAAAGGGGCAAGCATTACTAATATTGTTACACTCTATTTATTAGATAGTAGTGAAAAAAGATGAAGGTGCTGCCAAAGTAATAGCAAAGTAATGCAACTGAATCCGTTAAATTAAGCTGAGCAATAAGCATTACTCTTCATGCATTTGTCTAACACAGACCAGATGGTTGTCTCTGTTTTTTAATAAAAAAATTATTTATACAACCCTGGGGAAATTATTTTTAATTAATAGACTATTTGGGGGCAATTTCAGGTTTACAGAAAAATTAGGTAGAAAATACAGAATTCCCATATGCTCCCTCAAACTCCTTTCTCTTAGTTCTCTCCTTTGGTACATTTGTGGCAATATTGATACATAATTATTAACCAAACTCCAGAGCTGAATTCTTCCTCACAGCATGTTGTACAAACTGTAGCATTAGACAGACATATTTACAGGGGTTTAAAATAATCCATTTATTTAGCAGCATTTACATTACTTATGAAAGACCTTGTATGGTTTCTTTCAGCTATATTATATTTTCTCTGAGAAATAGAATAGTCACTATCGCCACGAGAAGCAAGATTTATGATGTCATTATGGAACATCACGTGTGGTCCCTATGAATTATTATTTGAGAAACAAATACTCAAGGAAACTTTGGAAATGAATTTTATACCTGCTGTGGTTACCACAAATTCAATCCTCTGATTCTTGAGGTAATAAAGACTTCAGTCCTATCCCGAGCTTTCAGACTCTCAACAGGGCTCCTACTTGTTGGCACCTGCTATCAAACAAAAGTTTAATCATGAGAAACTTACCTAATGCCATTTTTTTTACAAGTATTGATTCCCTTCCTAGTTTCTTTCCCCACTGTCCCATGTCTTCAGATTTTGTAAGAAAGAAAAAGAAAGAAAGAAGGAAGGAAGGAAAGAAAGAAAAAGAAGGAAGGAAAGAAAGAAAGAAAGGAAAAAAGAAAGAAAGAGAGAGAGAGAGAGAGAGAAAAAAAGAAAGAAAGAAAGAAAGAAAGAAAGAAAGAAAGAAAGAAAGAAAGAAAGAAAGAAAGAAAGCAAACAAAAAAAAACAACAATTAGAGCATTAATATTTTTTTCAACAAGGCTTGTCCAGGTTTTTCCAATACAACTTACCCCTCCTTATTTGAAATAGAACCCTTATAGTCACAATCCTAATGGGTACTGCCATTTGGACCAGTGAGTATTATCCTGTCAACCAGGGGTCAACTGTAGTGTTGCTGTTCATTTCGAGATGCAGAGGTGCCTCTGACATGCACCCTACTGACCACTAGTGACTCTTATGCATGCCTTACTGATATGTTTAAACCATCGAAATGACAAAACTTAGTGTTCTTGTATATTGTACTCGTGGAGAATCTTTTTGTCCCTATTTAGATTAAAATCAACTGGGAGAATACCAAGGAATCTTTTTCTCCCAAATTCTGACCATCTATTTAATAATGGCCATGCCTGTGTCTTCTGCTTTGGAGGGATGAACTCATGAAGACAGAGACTGGGGAGCAAGTTGAGTAACAGAAATAATACTAGATTCAAAATCACTATTCCCTCTAAAACTTGAGGTTGACTTACTAAATTAAACTTGTCTGCCAGCTTTTTCATTTTTCCCCTAGTTGTTTTATAGTCCCCACCCCCTCCCAATGACCAGTCTGTGGTCTGTCGGAAACCAGGCTGCACAGGGGGATGTGAGCAGCCCGTGAGCAGGTGAAGCTTCATCAGTGTTTACAGCTGCTCCCTTCCTTGCATCACCACCCGAGCTCACTTCATTGGCGGCATTAGATCCTCATAGGGGCACAAGCTCTACTGTAACCAGCACATGTGAGGTCTCTAGGTTGTGCTCTCCTTTTGACAATCTAATCACCTTATTCCCCACCCATGAAAACATTGTCTTTCATGAAACCAGTCCTTATGCCAAAAAGCTTGAAGACTACCATTCTGGGAAACCTGGGTATTTTTTTTTAATTTATTTTTATTGTTAAATCATAGCTGTGTATACTAGTGCAATCAAGGGGTACAATGTGCTGGTTTTATATTTCAGAAACCTGGGTATTTTTTAATCACACCTGTGGATGTAGTTAATGCTAAGGCCAAGACCATAAAAAATAAGGAGTTGTATTTTAGTATAGATTTCATTAATAAAATAGGAATAAAGCTTGTTAAAGACACTAGGTGTAAATATACAAAGAAATTATAGTGATTTCTTCTGAGTGATAATATCAACAGATTATTTTATTTCTGAAATTGTATTTATCTTCTCCTACTTTTCTAGAATGGTTACTACTATTATAATCATGAAAGCTCAAAAAAGATGCAATAATATGCACAATAAAGACATAGAAATTTGAACTTCATTACAGATCAAATTTAAATATTAAAACAGCAAATTGTGTCATGCATTACACATGACCCCCGAATTTAGAATATGCCTTTTTTATGATGTACTGTGTACAAACCTACCCAATCTTTGTCCTTGAGAAAAAGAATTATCTTTATTATAACTGTGACCAGCAAACAAACCTGCTGTCTGTTCTGGAGTGAAACCCTGTCTCTCTTCCAGATTTTACTTGCTAGCACCATACCAAAAGGGCATGAGAAAGACATAAGTACAATAATTTTGTGAGATATTTAAAAAACATTTTCCCTATAAATTGAGCATTTATGCACACATACATGCTCAGGCAGATGTATATATGTATAATTTCTGACCCACCATTACTCTTCACACATATACTAGACCTGATGCTGTCTTTCTCATCAACTCCCACTTCATATGAAGAGTAATGAAGGGTTTGAGATGTTTTTCCCATTTCTAAGCTACCAATTTAGTCTAAACATTTTTTATTAAATCATAACTGTGTACATTAATGCATTTGTGGGGTACAATGTGCTGATTTTATATACAATTTGGGGTGCTCACATCAAACTGGTTATCATAGCCTTCACCTCTCTTGCTTCATTATTGCGTTAAGACATTTAGACTCTACTCCTCATAGATTTGACATGTACCCTTGCATTATGCACCATAGGTGAGGTCCACCAATTACCCTCTCTCCACCTGGCTTCCTCCACCCCTCCCCTCATTTTCCTCTTCCTTCCTTCATTCTGGGCTATAGTTGTGTTTTATCATTTGTATGAAAGTGTGGGTGATTATATATTGGTTTCATAACAGTACTGAGTACATTGGATACATTTTCTTCCATTCTTTTTTTATTATTTAATCATAACTGTGTACATTAATTCGGTCGTTGGGCACCATACACTGGTTTTATGCACAGTTTGACACATTTGCATCACATTGGTTGACAAACCCTTCCTGGCATTTTCTTAGTTATTGTGTTCAGACATTTATATTCTACATACTGAGTTTCACATGTATCCTTGTAAGATGCACCGCAGGTGTAATCCCACCAATCACCCTCCCTCTGCCCATCCTCCCCCCTCTCTAGCCACCCTCTCCCCCTTCCCCATATTCTTAGGTTATAACTGGGTTATAGTTTTCATACGAAAGCCATAAATCAGTTTCATAGCATGGCTGAGTGCCCTGGATACTTTTTCTTCCATTCTTGAGATACTTTACTAAGAAGAATATGTTCCAGCTCCATCCATGTAAACATAACACATTTAGAACATGACCATCTTTGGTCATAGCACAACAGGCATCTTGAACTTTATTTTTTTATTGTTTTTCCTTGTACTTCTGTCCCATGGGGCCAATGCAAAGCAGTCTGGGTACATTCTGCACACACAGTGGATTTGCATTACAGCTAAGGTGACCCCCAAATTTAGAATATGCCTTTTTTATGATGTACTGTGTACAAACCTACCCAATCCTTGTCTTAGAGAAAAAGAATCATCCTTATTATAACTGACCAGCAAACAAACCTAATGTCTGTTCTGGAGTGAGACCCTGCCTCTCTTCCAAGGCTATGTACTATACAAACATCCTTGAAAGACAGCTTAAAGCAAAAAATAGGTCACCGTGATCTTTGCTCCCACCATTTTCAGAAATATGAAAAATCCATGGGGAATCATTTCCCAGCACACTCGTGAATATCAGAAAAGTAAATCAAGAAATTCTACCTTAGAATTTACTACTTCAAATAGTCTTCTTTGGATACTTTTTTCTTAGCTGAATAATGCTCAGTCTTTTACATTTTTGTATGTTGAGCCACTTCTCTGTGCATTTAATTTTTTCTATACGGAGGGTGTGAGGAGGCTTAAATAATATCATTGAAATAGAGTTTTGTTTAATTTTCTTAGCCATATTTTGTGAGGTTTGCTATCATCTGCTGCAGAAATCTGCAACCAGTAAATTTGTCTTACCTGAAAAAGGACTTCTGCTGGGTTAATCATGCCTTGGACCACACCACTGTGCATAACCCTTGATGTTAAGTTATTTTCCTAGTTCATTTATGATCCACATAATAGTTCAGTAATTCTACCTACATTATTTTGTTTATTCTTTGAAGGTCCCTTTAGCTACGTTTCAGCCTAGATAATTGATTACCTTCTGAATTCTGCAAGAGATTAGGATATCCCTTTCTTGAAACAAAAGAAACTTTGAGAAGGTTAGCAGTACCTTCTAGGCCTCTTTTACTATAACATTGTCAGTTTTATTCTACTGAATCTGTTACTTGTAGGCCTGGTGTTATGCTGTTGGGTTGTTTTACATTATGTCTTCCAAACCCCTAAAATTCCCAGTGGTGACCATTAGCTTTTCTTTTCTTCCTATTCCTCTCTCCTATTCTCCCTAGATGAAAAGAAATAGGTTTTCCTATTCCTCCATGTCTATTGCTGAGACATTGTATTTATATTCTATTTTTGTTGTCCCAAAAGAATATAACCTGGTTGCCTAGTTATTGCAGTTGAAACATCTATATTTTTCTAGAAAAGAAAAACTTGCTTCAAATTATTAAGACTTGGTTCTTAACATGGGAATTGTAGGAAAGGCATAAAATAGCCACAAATATGTAATATTAATATTCTTTAATATATTAAAAATATTATCTTGTAATATTTAGTGTTATCACCAAAACCATGTCCTAGATAGTTAAGAGACAATAATAAAATATGTAAACTACCAACAAATTAAGGAGATTATTGAGTCTTACATAAATAATATTGCAAGGAATAAAATAAAACATCAAAAACATCATTTTGAGGCCAGGTGCTGTGGCTCACACCTGTAATCCCAGCACTTGGGAGGCTGAGGGGCTGAATTGCCTGAGCTTACAGGTTCAAAACCAGCCTGAGCCAGACAGAGACTTCATTTCTAAAAACAGCCAGCTGTTGTGGTACAGTTTCTTTTGAATAGTCACCAAACTAACTACAGAGGATTTTTTTTTCTTAAAAAAATCATTGATACAAAGAAAAGTAATCATATGCTTGTGTTTCAGCTGGAAGAGAAAAATGTTCCTCATGAAACATTTATTTTCAATTGAAAGCCATAAAGTATCCATTTGTTTTATTGTACTGTAGAACTAATACAACATGAAGTTTCATAGCAGATAAAGATAGATGAGTGAAGTTAAAAGCCAACTAAAAAAGTTATGCTGACAGATTGATACAACAGCATCATATATTCTGCAGTTAACAAATGGGTTCTGTAGCAGTTTTTTTTATACAGTAAGCTTGATTTCTCATCTGCCCATTTTCCAAATGTAACTTAAAAAGGTCATACTCAATCTTCTCACATAAATGGTGTGTATGAAGAGTGCATTAGAAGTAAAACCACATGCGAAGTGCTATACATATTCTACATATAGTTTTATGTGTATGACATTGATTGTTCAGTAAATGCAAGTTACTCTACAATCTCTGCGTCCATCTGTTCCCTTAGAGGAAATAAGGACATATGCAAATGTATTTATATTTACATTTTCTTCAAGAGTGAGAACTTTAGTTTCAGTAAATACGAACTGTCAGTCAAAATTTTGGAACAAGAACTAGGTTATGAGTAGAAATAGAAGACAAGGCAGAAGGCTAAGCAAGAGGAAAATTATTTTTCCACTTAAGTTTAGGAAAACAAAGAAAAGAGTAGGGTAAGACCCATATGGATTAATATATATTATTCAATACAAAAAATCCTAAAACACACGATTTATTGAAATAGAAGGAAATACAGGTCATTAACATTTTAGAATGCAACACTTAATAAATGGGTTAGAAAATAAACACTTAATATAAAATGTACAACAATAAATCTTACACCTCATCTCAATTCTGTGTGAAAATGTATGGCACATACTTAATAGTAACCGAGAAATCAAGGGCAGCTTCGCAGAGCCAGTGGTATGTAAGTAAGGTCCAGAGATAAGAACAAACACGAACTCAGGGAATGGATATAGGAAGTGTGAAACATGACGTACTGCCGCCACATTTTTAAGGATCTAGGTGTGTGTCAGCATGATGCAATAGTGAAATTTAAGGTAATTGAGTAGGTTGTCAGTTATAATGCAAGGTAATAAGAAAAATATTAGGAGGAAAAGAGAATAATAATAAGAGAAAATATGATAAAAATTTCTGTTTTGTAAGTATAAAAACTGTTAAATTGTAGCTTTTATGTGATTCAACTTGGTAAATATTGAGAAATAAATCCAGAGACCATAGCATACAGGACAATATCCACAAAGTTGAGGAGCTTAAGCTTCATTCAGGCTCTGCCATTTATAACTAAGCAATCTTGCAATCTACTTCACTTCCACATGAATGTATGTGTGTGTTTTTTTTTTTTTAACATGGTGATGTCAGTAACTCATAAGGTCAAAAATACACATACAACATTTTAGGGATGATGTCTAGTCCATACTGAAAAATATCTCAATGAGAAAGTGCTGATGTTTTTATTATAAACACCAGATTTATCTATATGAATGCTTAGTGTCGTATGTTCATGAGAGGATTCTGTGGAATGTCAGAGCAAGATAGAATGAAATGGACTTTCATATCACGGATTATTTTTTAATAAGATCCCAAAATGGGACAGTGAACAGGAAACCAGCATAGAATTTTGGGGGATGATGGGAGCCAAGGAGGGGTATCAGAGTCTGAATATGGTAAAGGCTGAAATGGAAGCAGGAAAGGGAGATTCGTCACATATGGGGTGATTGATTAAATAAGGAAATTTATTAAGAATATTGGTAGCCAAGTTTCTCACTATTTGAGAAAAGAATTATAAAGATGGAAAGAGAGAAAGCTAGAATGAATTCTGTTATTTTGGATGGAAATTGGAGTTGTAACTGTGAGTTCACGATTTTCAATATGTAGACATATAAGATAAACACATAACGTGTGTGCACATGCGTGTGAGAGTGTGGGTGTGTGTCTCATTCTTTCCACTTAAAGAGTTTGGGAGCAGCAACAACCCAGTAACAAGGAGCACATACAGTACCCAGATCACTATTTTTAAATTTTACTACTACCTACCACAAAAAAATAGGACTCTTTCAAAAATTACTGATTCTAGGGTGAAGACAGGAGAAACATATGAGTTTGAAATATATTCTTTTTTTAAAAAATATATTCTTAAGGAGAATCCAAGGAAGTGCTCAAAGAATGATGAGTAACAGAAGAATAGATCAAACAATGTAGTATATATACACAATGGAATACTATTCAATCATAAGAATAATTCAACCTTATCATCTGTGCCAATATGGATGATCATAGAAGACATAATGTTAAGTGAAATGAATTAAAGAAACAAGAACAGATACTCCCTGATCTCACTCACATTTTGAATTCATAATGGTTGATCTCGTAGAACAGAATAGAATAGTGGCTACCAGAGTCAGGGAAATGAGGAAAAGTTGATTAATGAACACAAAGTTAGCGTTAGAAGGGATAAATTCTGATGTTCTGTTGCACAGTAACAGGTGAAAGGGGAGGTGGAGGGAGGGTAATTGGTGGGACCACACCTACCTACGGTGCATCTTACAAGGGTACATGTGAAACTTACTACATGTAGAATATAAATGTTTTAACACAATAACTAATAAAATGCCATGAAGGCTATGTTAGCCAGTTTGATGAAAATATTTCAAATTGTATACAAAACCCAGCACATTGTACCCCATGACTGCATTAATGTACACAGCTATGATTTAATAAACAGAAATTAAATCCATATTTCAAAAATTCTAGAATAGAGGATTTTGAATGTTTTTAATCACAAAGAAATAACAAATGTTTGAGGTGAAGTAGGTGATAATTATCCTTCTTTGATCATTACACAATGCGTATACGCATCAAAACAATACGATGCATCCTATATCCATGTTACAGTTCTCCTACAAGGCAGTATGAAGGGTATCATCTTGGCAAAATATGGAAAATATTATAGAAATAAAAATAATTATTATAATGATTATAACCATTGAATAAAATATCAAAATATAAATGTTTAATAATATATTCAAATATATGAAAAATTGAAAGTTTAATGAGGAGTATGATATTTTCATAGTTTTCAACTTTCTCCCCCATAAACTCTTAACAATACACTTGGAAATTACAAACAGCTAAAGGCATTCACATAGGTGAAGGCTGGAATAGACCACCAAATCAAATGATCAACTTAACATGTTATTAATTATGGGGGAAATTTTTTTATCATATTCCATCTAATTGGATGCAATGAGAAGAATGTGGCATCAATGTTGTGGCATTCTGCCCAGTGACGCAACACATGAATCTACTCACAAGAAACCAAACAGGGGACCTCCTATAAAATAAATTGGCCTGGATTCTTCAAAATGTTAGGGTTACAGAGGTCAAGGGAAGAATGCAGAACCTTTTCTATATCAAAAGAAACTAAAGTGATGTGAAAATGAGATAAACCACGTGATTTTGAACTGAGTATTTTTGCAAAGATTATATAGACAAATATTCCTGCTTGGGGGAAAGACACTCTGAAGTCCCTGGGAGTGATGGTGATGGGTCATCAGGTAGGAAAACCATGTGGCTCACAAGAATAATATGTATGTTTGTGCCATACATGTGACTTTTCAATAAGTACAAAATTATTTATACATTTAAACAATGTATATTAACCTTTACTTAAAATGAGGGACATGAGTATTCAATGAGAACTATAAGCAAGGTCATGGCATAACCAATTTTCCTATTTAAAACAAAAGAGGCTCTTGCTACATTGTGGCACATGAATTGAAGGATAAGGAAGAGATATTAGTCAGGACATGGTTCTTTAAAGATTTGAGGTGAGAGCTGTCAGAGGTAAGCGAAGAACGCAGGAATGCTCACACAGTAGTACATTCAAGATAGTCGGAGAAAACTCTGTGAGTGGTATCAGCAAGAAAGAACAATCAAAAATTCTCTCAGAAATCCTGTCTGAGATATTATCTTGAAATGAGTGTGATTTGTTGCTATAAAAAAAAACACAATAATATGCAATTATTATAAATAAATTTGAAATATAGGAGAAAAGTTTGGATGCACCATAGATGCATAGTCTAAATTTCTCTCCTACATTTCCTCTAACATAGCAGATGATCTTCTACTAAAAGAAGTTCATATTTTCACATATGAATGGAAAAATGGAAAAAGTCATGTTTTGCCATAGTTTTCTAAGTCAGAAACAGTACCAAGTCTATTTTGGACATGACATCTCAATGTGTAGAATGAATATAAGTTCCATAGTCATTGGAAGAGATAAAGTTTATGGAAGAATTAAGGCATCATGAACCATAACAGTTTTAGGTACATCAAATTCAAATAAATATTCATTAAGTGAACATTATGCTATAAATGCTGACTTATTTCAGCAAAACATTATACATTTAAAGGTGTGTTTATATTCAAGGTATACATTTATTTCTAATTTTAAATGCATTGTAATGAAAATAACTGGATATCCACTAATTGATCAGGATTCCAAAATAATAACAATGACTAGAACACTATATCAAAGTCAGGTTTCTGGCGCAAAATCTTGCCTTAAAAAATTCAACTACTTAAATAAATTCACAGAATATTTAAGGGAAACAATTTAAAAGTTAAAATGTCTTGTCATTCCAGATAATTTTAGCTATACATTATAAATACGCCTGTGGCTCAGTGAGTAGGGCAGCGGCCCCATATACCGAGGGTGGCGGGTTCAAACCCAGCCCCGGCCAAACTGCAACAAAAAAATAGCCAGGCGTTGTGGCGGGTGCTTGTAGTCCTGGCTGCTCGGGAGGCTGAGGCAGGAGAATCACGTAAGCCCAAGAGTTAGAGGTTGCTGTGAGCCGTGTGACGCCACGGCACTCTACCAAGGGCGGTAAAGTGAGACTCTGTCTCTACAAAAAATAAAAAATAAAAAAATAAATACAAATTAACCTTTATAATCTGCAATTGCATCAAACTGCTCTCTAAAATTAAATAAGAACATGAAAAGGAGAGCTATGTTAGGTTTATTATTTTTACAACTAAATATTGCACTGAAGGATATTAATTCTTTAAAAAATTAAAATTAATTGGTAATTGTTATCAGACATACTATTCAAGTCCAGGGAAGTAATAGTATTCCATGGCAGACATACACCATCGGGAAAAATAACGTCCAGAAATAGGAAGGTTTCGAAACCACATAATAAAGAGCCCTGGCAAATTTCAAAATGAAGAAGAGATTTTTGCTTTTTACAAACATTGTACAAGTTATTACACTTTCAAAAACAGCTTAATTGTGAAACTGAGATTAATGATTCGGAGTTATAAGGAAACAGAAAGTAATAAACTTGGCAAGGAACTAAGCTTTTAATGAACTGCTTATATCCCATTGATTAGTTCCAAAGCAGCTTTGATGTCCTCACTCAGGCTCAACTGGAGAATTTTTCATGCAAATAACTAACTTGAACAAATGTTTTTCAGGATTTGTAAAGTTGTACATATTAAATGTATCTATGGGGAGGTGTGGCTGTAAGACTAAGAGAAATTGCAGTACAGAAAAGTTAAGTGATTAGCAAAGTGTCATAGATTTATGAATGAACTGAGACTTGAACCCTTGTCTTCCTGAAGACGGGCTTTATATTTTAACCCTGAAAATATTCTTAATCATTTGATATTAAACAATCGCCGTGCTACAGTATCATTGGTTTGTAAAACTGAGGAAACAATTCTCTGTATCCTTTGAATTGATATTTTATAAGAACCTTTCTTAAGGCTTGTCACTGTTAGCCAGGAATTCTGTCAGTTATCCTGACTAACAATGCTTTTCTAACCAAACTGCTTCACGTATCTTTGATATGCGTATCACTATTTTGTGATTCTTAACTATAATTTTTGTCATGTCCCAATAGTCCCCAACCTCGTTAGCACCAGGAAATAGTTCCATGAAAGACAATTTTTTCATGGACTGGTGGAGGGAATGGTTTCAGGATAATTTAAATGCATTATATTTACCTCAGATCATCCTTAGATTCTCATAAGGAACACACAACCTAATCCCTCCATGTGCAGTTTATAGCAGGATTCACACTCCTATGGCCATCTAATGCCACAATTTATCAACAGGAGGCAGAGCTCAGGCACCGATGTGAGTGAGGGGAGGGCCTGTAAACACACATGAAGCTTTCCTTGCTTGCCCACTGCTCACCTCCTACTGTGCGGCCTGCTTCCTAAAAGAACATTGGAATTTGGCTACTGCCCAGGGTTTGAGAACTGCAGCCCTACCCTTTTTTTTTTTTTTGTACCTATGCCGTTCTGTTTGCCGTGATACTTTTCACGTGGAAACTATTTCTAATAATATTTGTGCTTCTAATTCATTCATGTGTGATTCTATTTGTTGTATTTTAAATACTTTTTCAATCAACCTAAATATCCACTAATGTAGGAAGAGTTATTTCATGTTAATGGAATAATATACATTTGTAAAAATAATAATATTATAGTAGCAAAGTAAGTCAATAAATAATGGAAGAAAAATATCACAGCTCACAGCAACCTCAAAGTCTTGGATGTAAGTGACTCTCTTGCCTCAGCCTCCCAAGTACCTGGGACTACAGGTGCCTGCCACAACACCAGGGTATTTTTCTGTTGCAGTCGTCACTGTTGTTTTAGCTGGCCTGAGGCAGGTTCAAACCTGCCAGCTTCGATGTAAGTGGCCGGCGTCCTACTCACTGAGCTACAGGCACTGCCCTTTCCTTTGTTTCTCTATTCAGTTTCCCCATTTTATTTTGAATACTAAATCTAAAAGAATTTTATATATGTGTATGCTAATAGGACAAAAGATCTTCCGGGCACATTACATTATCTTTAGATTCCTTATTGACAGCTCAACTTTATCATTAAAAAACTTCTTAGTAAAGAAAAAACTTGTTAGGTTGAAAATGAATATTATGTGTAATTATTGGTATATCTATATATAAAGAAAATGATCTCTACAAAGTCAATGCTTAATAGAATTTATTGTCTTCCTCCAAATGTGAGAAGGCCTTTCTTTCAATAAATGTTTTGAATCAAATATAATGTATAGTCTGTGAATTGGTCTTAAATCAAGCGGGAACAATAAGCCAAATAATCAAAGAGGTAATTTTTATTCCATGCAATTGACAGCTCTGACTATAATCTTTCAAATAGCATTATGGTTATAATGACATATGGTAAAGCACATATGTTTTGGAATCTGACATTATTAAATCCCATTTTGTAATTTTTGTTTAGTAGCAAAAAAACTGCTCATATTTTTGTGTCTCATCTACTTTCTCTGTAAAATAAACATGGTCATACCTATATTTCAATATGATTTTCAAATTAAATTATATATGTATAAATAGAAACATATTTATATAGTTTCTAAGGCAAAGAGCTGTTTCACATTTTTTGTA
This sequence comes from Nycticebus coucang, assembly GCF_027406575.1. Taxonomy (NCBI): domain Eukaryota; kingdom Metazoa; phylum Chordata; class Mammalia; order Primates; family Lorisidae; genus Nycticebus; species Nycticebus coucang. The sequence goes on along the minus strand of NC_069794.1, from coordinate 40,596,050 downwards.
ACTGATAGTTTGCATTAGAAGTTGGTTTTACACATATATTATTCTTTTATCAGTTACAGGTGAGAAAACTTATTAGGTCAACTACAATTTATACCCTGAACAGTAAGTGAATGATGAAAGCAGGTGGTCACAGTCAACATTCATCTTTCTTCAGAAAAAGCTGCTTTCTCTCTGAATGATCTGTCCACCTCACCAACATCCCACATTAGTACATTCAAAACTTCTTGAAAGTGTATCTAAAAGATAAGATGTTTCTATTGTTATTCTTTAAATAAGATGATAATATTACTAGAAATTGTAGGGAAATTTTATCGTAATGGTACTAATCACAATTAAATAATGTACTTTTGTTTTTCTACAAAATTCTCTATTTCTATTCAATTTTGTATGATATATTCTTATCATCTAACATCTGTTCATATTCTTCTGTCTTCCATTAAATCACTGATGATACAGAAAGGGCAAAGTCATTGTAAATGTACATAAGTTCAAATCCCAGCGCCCCAAATTATTAGATATGTGATTTCAGGTAAACCACTTAACCTTCCTTATGGTTAGCTTTAATCTTTATAAAATATGCATTTAAACTATACCCAAATTAAAGGATTTTACCAAGTTTTAAATGGCAATGTTTTAAAATAACCTCATCATATTGAGCCCTCCCTTAACTAAAGCTTGTCTGCTTTCAAATGGTTTATAACTTTTAAAATAAATCATTGTTTCTGAAAAACAGGTATATGACTGCTGAGCTCATGAAAATATACATGGCTCTAGACACTGTGTGAATCCTTATGAAAAATTTATACAGAGGGACCATCAATTTATACATATAAGTACAGACATAGGAGCAAGTTAAATGAAGCAAAGGTACTGATTCATCACAATCCACAAGTTGAGGTTGTGTTAACAACTAAAAATTATTAATAAACATTGCAAATATGAAACAAAGGAGCAAGAGAAAAGTTAAAAAGATGGAGAATGTATTATAGTGTGAGGGCTGCCACAACAAAGTACCACAGATTGGGTGATGGAAACAATAGATATTTGTTTGCTAGTCTGAAGGCTAGATGTGTAAGACCAAGGTGTCCACAGGGTTGCTTTCCTTCTGAAGTCTTTGACCTTGGTTTAAGATGGCTGCTTTCTTGGTCTTCACATAGCCTTGTAATTGTCCTGTCTCTTTTCCCTAAAAGGACATCAGTCATATTGGGTTAGAGCCCACCCATAATGACCTCCCTTTCTCTTAACTAGCTCTTCAAAAGCCCATCTCCAAACACAGTCACATTCTGCAGCACTGCTGGTTAGAACTTCAAGATGTAAATTTTGAGGGAACATAATTCAGCTCTTAACAGAAAGGAACCTATGAATTAAAAGAAACTTAAACTACATATTAGCCAACATTAATGATAATGTATAATCCCCAAATAAAACAAAACCAACAAATGCAATAGAACCCAAAAGCACATAGTCAGTAGTTTTCTAAGCATTGGCCAGAGACCTTGGGATTCAACAAAATCTTTTCATAGTGCTCATGAGGTCAACACTATTTGCATAATTATGCTGTGATGTTATTTGCCTTTTCCCACTGCTTGATATTTTCCTTGTTACAGTACCAAAGCTGGTTAATGTACTAACACCTCAACATGAATGAGAGGTGAAAAAAGCAAATTTTATTTAAGAAATTATTGAACAGCTAAATAAATAGAGGCTAATAAACATGCCCCTAAACAGAAGAATTCCAAATAGTTTAATTGTTAGTTCAGTCTTTAGGAGATAAAGCCTAACTTCCCACTCTCTAAGCACAGACTTAGTATAGTCATTTCTTTCCAAACAGTATTGTGTAAAAAGCACTTTTTTAAAGGAAATTTACTGTTGAGAGATGTGACAAACACTTTGTCATCCAAGTAATCAAGATCAATGTCAGCAGTGATAAATCAGGTTGATAGCATATACCCATCATATGATGTGATAAAAATGCCACTTTATCTCCCCAAACACATAATGCTACTTGAATCATGAGACAAATACCAGACAACTCCTGATTGAGAAACATTCTTCAAAATACTTAAGCAGAACTCCTCAGAAATGTTCAGGTAATCAAAAACAAGCATATTCTGAGAAACTGTGACAGCCAAAAGGAGCCCAAGGAGTGACAATGACTAAATGTAATAGGATATCCTAGAACAGAAGAGGGGCATTATGTAAAAACTAAAGACATTTGGATAAAATATAAAGCTTAGTTAATGTTAATGGGTCAGTAGTTGTGATAAATATTTATAAAGTAAAAATAATAGGAAAATTAGCTGTGGCATATATAACAATTCTTTGTATAATATAAGGTTCTAATACAAAATCTGAACATCTAAAACTACTCTTAAAATGTTTATTTTTAATATATGATGTCTAATAAATCATTAGACCATAAATCTAGAAAACAATTTCACTTACGAATATTCTTGATGAAGTCATAAAAATAGTTAGTTCTACTAAATCTTTTCCATTAAGTGTTTAAATAGGACATAAGAAGATGCAGTTAAATGGGACACAAATTGAAATGCAATTAAATGAGACATAAGAAGAAATCACATCTGCCTACTGAAGTACCACCTCCAAGAAAAACTCTGTTACTTGACCATGAGAAAATACTAACGAACTATGGTTATTTGTAATTGGATAATTATCAGTTTGCTAAAAAAATACAAAAAGTGATCTTGTCATATTAAAAAAAAATGGACAGCATTTTTTATCAATGATCTTTTTACAATGATTTTTTAACAAAAAAAAAATTCAAGTTTTTAAACCTTGCATTATTAACTTGACATCCTCTCAATTCTTAAAGGTAGGTATGATGTGATCATCAATAATGCTTAAAAATGTGACTTTTTAATTATTGTGCAATAAAAAATGTCACATTTGTAAGATCTGCATGATGCAGTAAAAATATATATTTCCAAATGAGCCATATTTTTATCATACAAATCATGAAACAGCAAATTCAGTGTACAAGTTTGCATAGTAAATTTTAACATAGTAATGTTTTTAAAAAGCTACTTGGTATGGTTCAGATTTCAAAATCCAAGTCATCTTTAAAATGTTTCCACTTGTCTCATTTTAATTTAGTGTCAAAAAATTACATCTACAATAACTTAAAAATGCTATTCAAAATACTTCTTCCTTTTCATTTTAGATATGTATGGGAGGCCAAAATGTTTCTATATACTTTACAAAACAACATGTAGCAATACACTAAATGCAGAATCAGATATGAAAACATAACAGTCTTCTGTCAAGCAAGACATTGAAAAAATTTACAAAAATATAATTTCAGTCCTCTCAGAATTAGGGAAGAAATCTAGATTATTTTTCATAAAAGATGTGATATGTATTTAAACAATTTTGTTTTATGCTTATTTTTATATTAGTGATTAATAAAATTGTTTTTATTTCTGATAAAATTAATATGAATACATATGATGGAGCAAAAGATACTTGGAAACTTTAATATTCTTTAAGAGTGTAAAAGTTTCTTGAAACCAAATAGTTTGAGAACTAGTAGATTACGCAATGAGAGATATGTGAACATGATCAGATATTTTATATTACTGAGAGATTATTGTTAAAATAATTTAATGGGAGTAATGTTATTTTGTATTTTAATTTTAGAGACCCAATCATTTAGGGAAAGATCCTGAAATATTGAGACAAAATTACTTGCTTTCTGTAATTTTGTTGAAAATAATCTGGAACAGGGTGATCTGTGCAGTAGTAGATGACACAGAGATGAATCAAAGCTGTTGATAGGTTTCCAAGTATAGGGTGATGTATGCTTGGAGTTTTATTGTCCTTACTTTTGATTTTTCTTTTTTAATTTCAAAACCGTGTGGAGCTACAAATATTTTTGGTGACATGGATTACTTTTATAATGCTTAATTTGAGACTATGAGTGTAGGGGCCCATCACCCTAATCGTGTTCATGTACCTATTTGGTAGGTTTTCACCCTCTCCTCTTCCCCATCCACCAAACTTTTACCAAGTTTTACTTCCCTCCATGCACATCTGTGTTCACTGATTAGTTGCAATTTAATAGATGCAGTGTTTGTTTTCCCATTATTTAGATACTTAATTTAGGATCATGGTCTCCAGTTTCAACCAAATTGTTGCAAAAGGCATTAATTCATCCTTTTTAGGGATAAGTAGTATTCCATGGTATACATATGCCACATTTTGTTAAACCACTCATGAATTGATGAGCGATGAGCACGTGGCTTGATACCACAACTGTGCAATTGTGAATTGTGCTGCAATATAACATTTGAGTGTGGTCATCGTTTTAATAAAATGACTTTTTTACCTTGGGTAAATACATAGTAGTCAGATTGCTAGAAATACAGTAGATCTACTTTTAGTTCTCTGCAAAATCTCTATACTGTGTTCCAGAGAGGTTGTACTAGTTTGCAGTCTACCAATAGTGTATAAGCATTCCTTTCTCTATACATCCACACCAGTATCTATTTTTTTAGACTTTTTAATAAAAGCCATTCTTAAAGGGTAAGTTGAGATCTCATTGTGGTTTTAATTTGCTTTTCCCTGATAAATAGTATGTTGAATATTTTTTATGTTTATTGCCCATTTATCTATTCTTTTGAAAAGTATTTGTTCTTGTCTTTTACCAACCTTTTAATGGAGTTGTTTTGTTTTTTCTTGCTGATTTGTTTGAGTTCTTTATAGATTCTAGTTATCAGAACTTTATCAGATTCATAGCTTGTGAATATCTCCTACTATTCTGTAGTTTGTCTATTTGCTCCGTGGATTTTTTCCTTACCTCTGGGGAAGCTTTGTAATTCAATCAAGTTCCAATTATTTGGTTTTGTTGTTGCGATTGCCATTGGATCTCAATCATAAATGAGTTTCCTAGGCTAAAATCTAGAAGAGTTTTTCCTACATTTTCTTCTAGAATTTTTACATTTTTACGCCTTACATTCCAATATTTTATCCATCTTGAGTTAATTTTAGTGAATAGTGAGAGATACAGATCCTGTTTCATTCTTCTGATACCCAGTTTTCAGAGTACCTAGAATCCATGAGGCATCTATGAAGCCCATCCTTACATTTGCATAACAAGACATTAAACCTGTGTTTTTATGTCTCAACAAAACATTCCTCTCAGACTCTGATTATTTCTGAGCAATTCTTATTGCCTCATGGATTCTATTATGGTTGTGTTAATTTCCTTTTCTTCCCCTTGATGTCTAGTATCTAGTGTAGTTCTATACATATATTTAAGTGTCTGTTGAATGTGAAATAAATTCTCTTCTTCTTCCCCTCATTGCAGTACCTGTCCCCTTCTGCCTCACTGGCTACATAAATAGCCATTCCTCAATCACATCTTACATTCAAAATCTTGAGAGAGAAACTTCTTGCTGTGCTAACTAAAACACAATTTTTTACGTATTGTGAAAAATTTTCGGCGGAGCACCTGTAGCTCAGTGGCTACAGCACTGGCCCTGTGCACCAGGGGCAGCAGGTTTAAACCCAGCCCAGGCCTGCTTACCAAAAAAAAAAAAAAGAATTTCCATTTGTGATCATCACAGACAATGCAAGTTACTTTCCAATAAATTGACCATGGCTGGTCTAATTAGCTGTGGGCCATGATGGCAGAGTGATTCATATACCAAAATTATCTCAAAATTAAACTGTGATTTGACAAAATACTGAATCTTCTAAAAAAGATACTCTGCATAACATGAAAAACCTTTGTTTATCATTAGAGTACACTTGATTTAAGCTCGGTATTTATTCAGGCAAATGGTGACATAAATGTCTTCAGGATCCACAGGAAATCTTTACAACTCCAAGATGTGATGACTCAATTTATTTCAACAAGACTTTTCTATTCTGTAAGCAAAGATATGGTTTAACATGAAAATATCCCAAGGAGCAGATAAGTAGTAATTATATTGAAGAACAAATGTTTGATATTTGATCCTTTCCTGAAAGTATATTTGACCAAGAGAACGAGTGATAAAGGGTCCTAGAAAATTAAAAATATGAAAAAAGTGGAAAGAGTTTTTTAAAAGACAAGAGATTCAAGATTAACTTTACATTCTGACCCATAAAATAAAAAACATCTTTTTTTATTTATTTGCAAACAATAAAGATGATAGAAATGTATAAATATTACATTTAACACACTATCTCAAAGATGCTCTCTTCAGCATTCTGTTCACTTAGCTATACATAGCCAGTTCTGATAACATTTAGATTTAGTACTATAAAATATCTTAAGAAAAAAGAAATATTCTGCTATTACTGACTGTAGGCCCCGTCATTCAAAACTCCTATGGACAAAACAGTATCATCATTTATCAAGAGCTTGCTATCTCCCATACTTCATCTTTAGCATTGTCAGCAGCACGGAGCACACCATCCATCAATCTTCCTTTTTTTTTTTTTTTCTATTTTCGTAAAGTTGGCTCAGTAACATTTTTGAATGAAAAGAGTTACTTTCTTATTCAGCTTACACACAAAGAACATTTGTTGGCGGTTCAGACAAGCATTTGGGAATGGATGTTTGATATTAGATCTTATTTAGATTGTGCTTTTTGTTAGTTCTTAGGTTTGATAAGCATGAATTTCCTATAACTGTGTTGCAATAAAGTGGTTATATTAGTTTACTAGGGATGTCATAACAAAATACTGCAGATTGGGTGGCTTAAATAACTGAAATATATTTTCTCACAGTTATGGAAGGTGGAAATCTGAGGTTTGGTTTGCTTGCTCCTGAGACTTTTCTCCTTCACTTGCAGATGACCACTTTCTCAGCATCCTTACTGTTCTTTCCTGACCACTGAGATGACTCTTGTGTGTCTGTGTCTCTGTGCATCGAAATTTCCTCTTTTTTTTTTTTTTAGAGGCAGAGTCTCACTTTTTCACCATCGGTAGAGTGCTATGGCATCACAGCTCACAGCAACCTCCAGCTCTCGGGCTTAGGAGATTCTCTTGGCTCAGCCTCCCGAGTACCTGAGACTTGAAGTTTGGCCAGGGCCGGGTTTAAACCCGCCATCCTCAGTATATGGGGCCAGTGCCGTACTCAATGAGCCACAGGCACCGCCCAGAAATTTCCTCTTCATATAAGAACACTAATCCCTTTGCATTAGTGTCACACCACCCTAACTGCTTTGATTCAATTCAGTCATCTCTCAATGGCACTATCTCTGAATAAAGTCACATTTTTTTAGGTCCTAGAAATTAGGGCTTCAACATATAAATCTCTTGTAGGGGGACAGAATTCTGCCCATTACCGTGTTAATATTAAGGAATACAAATACAAGTAAAACAAATATAGTTGCAATCTCACAGTGTTTACATTTTAAAGGAGGAAAGGCTAAAATATGCTGATAAATGTACAAAAATAACTGTGATAAAAATTATTACCTATGTAAGCAAGAACAGAAGGTTATATGCTTCAGTGGAGAGGTTAGTTGATGCCACTCCAAGGAAATTATATCCTATTTAGATGATGAGGTAACATAAGCTCTTCAGTAAACCAGAAAAATCATTGCTATCAAGTACAACAGCATCACATGAAAAAGCCCTCACAACTAGAAAAACCTGTGTGTATTCAAGGACATTATCATAGACTCACATTGCTAAAATATAGTGAATAAAGGGAGAGCGCTAAGTCTGTACAGCAAAGTGTGAGGGCTATGATCTAAGTTTCGAAAAAAAAATCTTAGAAGGATTTAAATAATAGGAATAGCATGATTGATCTATGTTTTAAAAATTTCACTTTGCACTCTTTAGTATAAATGAATTAAGGTATAAAAGAAAAAGGTAAAGAAAAGAAAAAGATAAAAAAAGGATTTTATGATATTTTAGCAATGATGAGAGATTAGGTACAGAATATAGTGGCAGAAAGAAAAACAGTGGATAGACTTGAAACATATTTTATAGAAAGATAAGTGTGCTTTTACAGTTTTCCATTGCTCCATGTCAATCTTGTAAAGGATCTAAGATTCTTTTTTTTTTTTTTTTTTGGTACCTGAAAACCAAGATTTAACTGTCACAGTTTCGTTGATGCTGATAGAAGAAGCAAGAAGCCGAGGTCAGATACGAAAGGTGTAATCATGGCCAACATTATTAGTATCCAGAATGGTACAATATTATTTCTTCTGATTCTTATATTCCCTGAGTTCTAATTCTTACAGGGTGACAAGAAGAAGGTGAAGGCCAGGCGATACTTGGACAAGAAATGAGGAGCGTTACAGGAAAGGATGTCTGTGCTCAGGGAACTCAATAATTTGCCAATGGGCAAAAGTACATCTGCCTTTGGCTCTGGTGGGCAACACGATGCATATGGGCAATCACTATAGTGTTAGCAAGCCTGTTGTTTGCTCCAGAGGAGACATTATTTCTGTCTTTAAAGGCATGCATCATGTAAGCACCTTGGAAAAGATAGCCCAGAACACAGGGCAGTCAGTGCCACTGTTCACAAGATGACTCCTGACAATATCTGACCCTCTTTTCTACATTGTTTTGGCTTATGAGGAATTTTGTTGTAAGTGCACTGTTCCATCAGGCAATCTGATCAATCCATGACAGACTGAAGCCAAATCTGTTTCATTTGTCTCATACAGCATTTAATTAGAGCTACTGCACATTTCAATAGGACTTCAAGCATCAGGATGAGACCAATCTGTAGTACTGAATTCAACCAAACCTCTGAGAGTTTCAGACCCAAAAAGATAAAGTAAAAAACAAAAAAATAATTCCACCTTTTTGTTTTTTTCTTAAATTTTTGCATTGATGCTTTTACTTTCCTTAAGCATTAATTGAAATAGAGCAGTATCTATTAGCAGTTGCTTGTACTTTAACACTGCTTGCAAAGAGGATGTCTATGGCATTTCCATCCAGCCATAACATAGTTTTCCAGTGAGTAGAGGTTGACCCAAATGCCTTGGATAGGCTCAAATGGTATCATTGATCACTTCAGTCAAAGTTTTACTATCTTCTGTAATTGAATTACTATAATTGCAGTGTCTTCAGGGACCTTAGTAAGGAAGCTCCCCAGAATAATCAAGGTTGTAATACTTTGGAGAGATCGCTTCAGTTAAGTGTTAAGCCCTTGAAAATCCTTAGTGATGATCCTTAATGTGTAAGCCACTGTGTTTTCAGGAAAGAGGCAAGTATTGTCAAGAGTGCACATCATAGCTCTCTGGCATGCTTAGAATTTCTGGGAATCCCTAAGTAGAATCTATACCAGTTAATTACTTCAACATGGCCTTTTGATAGGCTTGGATGCCTAAGGGATTTCCTGTTTATTTTAAATAAATGAATCTAATCCTCGTTTTGGGATGGACTACTGAGAAATATCAGTACAAACTATCCTCTTTGTCCATGCCATTGATTTCATAGAATAAGTGAACTATGGATCAGAGAACCAGGATTGAGAAGATGTTCAGGGGTGGTGACAGGTGATTTGTGAAAGTTGTGCTGGAGCTAAAGCCATGCTGTGCTATTTCTGATAGACTTCTTAGAAAAATTAAGGGGAATAGAAATAAAATTATGGTCTGAGCCTTCTGACAGTAGGTGGCAAATCCAACAGCTAGTTAAATTTAAGGCAATTGCAACAGTCTGGGACACCTTTATAAAGATGGCTTAGGGGTGATTTTCAAAGAAAAAAAATATCATGTCTCTTCAGTCCCAGCACTTCCTTGGTTTTAAAATATTCCCTCCATGGTATGTTGGGGTTTTGTTCACACTTCAAGAGGAATAAGGAAATTTTCATAAATTTACAAGAGACTATTGTGCCCCCACTTTGGCCTGTGTGGGCTACTATAGGAAGAATGAGAGAGCGGTGTACTCAAGCAAGTGGTCATTATGCTTCAGAGCTAGGAGCGCACCAGTCCAACAAGAGAAATCAGGTGGCTGAAGCCAACTTGTGTGAATCTGCTCCACCTCCTTTAGGAAGAGTACTGCCTGAAGGTACACTAACTAACCAGAATAGTATAGAGTTCCTGATAGGTGAAAGAAAGAAGCATTATGCCCCACAATCGAAGGCAGAATCCCACATTTTCCAATAGTTTTATGTAGCCAAGCTTTTATCAATTTCATCCTCAGTGTGACCTGGTGTTGGCTATGAATGAAAGATACCTTATAGGGAACATACATTCAGTATGTGTATTTCCTTGCTAATTTCCATAGCAATGGCAGCAATGGCCTCTACAGAGATTATCTTATAAGAGATGTATAAAGTTAGGGTAATGGTCATTTGTAATTCAAGTGGTAATTGTATTTCAAAACACTGCACAGTATTTTGTCTATTCATGTGAAGGGTTACATCACCTCAGGTGAAGGTCTTGGAAAGTTTCATAACATTTTCAAATCTTGAGGAAATAGGTCACAGGCAAAGGAGTTCCTTGAGAAATGGGTCATGGAAGTAACCTGTGTTAGCATAAAATATAAATCCATATCTAATGGCCTTTGCTGAGTGAAAGATTTCATACTCCACCTAGTTGTGATTAAGACAGTAAAGTGGCTAGCCCTGAATTTTAAGCCAAATATAAAACATACTTCATGTACAGTAAAAAGAATAAATATTTATTAATTTTGAAGAAGACAGTTAACATAAACATACAGATTCAAGGACAACCACTAACATACTTCTGATCATTTATGGATGAAATTCTGACTTCCGAGTAGTATAATGGACTACCAAATAGTCTATATCGTATCCTGTAAGGTAAGTTGTAATATTAATAAGTAAAGGCATGTTTAAAAGGAAAAATAAGAAATATTATTAATTAATCAATTATACAACTATTTATTGTCCTTGGTTGTATTCACATGTAAAAACTTAACTCTCCAGGGGAAGAGAGGGTATAACATCCTCTATGTTGTATGACAGGATTCTCTGACACTTGTTTGGCCATCTTTTATGACTTATTCCTATTATATTTTCAACATATCAATCCTGTATGACACATAGTCAGCTTCAGGAAAGGGAATGGACAGGTAGAACAAATATACTTTCATCCTTGTTTTTAGTTTTACTAAAGCAAATATATAAGCAATTCATTATGTAAAGACTACCCTCCAAATGAGGTGTGTTATTTCAAAACATATCATTTTGGTCTTCAGAAACAAGAACAAATAATATTACTTGTCTTACCTTAAAATCTAGATAAAATCATCTACAAGGGTAACTTTAAAAGAAAAGCAAAATATATATTGTCCCAAAGCTGTCAATCAAACAAAAAGAAGAAAAGGGAAAGTAAACGAAATGAAGGATAAGAAATAAAAACAAAAGAGAGTCGGTGTGAATCTAGAAAAAAGGGAAAGAGATTGCCTATAAAATATGTTAACCGTTGTGATAAAGGAAGGAAATGCATGCCTGTGGACAGGGATGTAACCCGAGGGATTAGTAACATGAAATAGAAGTGCTATAGAGATCTGAGAGGAGACTGGGCGAGAAATATGTGTGCTGTACAATGACTGTTCTGATGGTCATTCCAGAAAAAGTTCAAATTGTTTTGAAGGGTGGACTAGATGTTGGTGTCAGTACATAGCTTGCCAAGGAGAGTACTTTGAAGGTGACCATAGTGATATTCAACAATGAGGTATTAGGTAGCACTTTTTCTTAGATGAGTTCCTGATCTTAATTGTCTGATATCATATTTCTTGACATATGTTCTCACTCTTTGTCTGGAATTGACATCAGAACTGTCTTCAGAGAAGATCTAACAACTAAGTTCTCAAACTCATCCCAGGAGAATTGCTTTGAAGGGTGGATGAGGCACTGGCATCAGTGCATAGCTTCCTAAGGAGGGTACTTCAAAAGTGACTACAGTGTAGTGTCATTCAGCAATGAGGTATGTAGCACTTTGTCTGGGATGAATTCACAAACTTAATTGTCCAACCTTGTAGCACAGAGTAGGTGGTATAATTAAATAAAAGAAAAAGGTAAATGCTAAAGTAATTGCTAGGGAATTGTCTTTCTTTGACATGCATCTGATCGTTTTCTAGATCCTTTGATTAAAACAACTATAAAATTAACTGTGAATTCCTCATTACAGCCTACTGGTTACATGAGGTCTATTCACTGGTCTATAACCTCAGTACTGTGCTCAGTGTATCTTTGTAACTATTGGCTTCTGTCTGCCTTTGTTACCTTTTACACTTGGAAAACTTCTAATCCAATTCTATAATCAGTTTCAAGAGAAAGTCCTCAAATTCCTTTAAGCACAGTTAATTGTTTCTTTGTTGTTCCCCTGGTGAAAGTTTGAGCTGTTATTCCACAAACTGTAAGGCCCTCTCTGTATTTGCATTTCTCCTTTACCACTCACAGCAGGCTCCTCCAGGCCAGAGATCATTCATACTTCATCTTTCTGCTGTATCACATGTAATAATTAAAAATGATCAAATGAAATTTTTATTTATGGATTATTAGTGTGGGGAGAAATAAATAGGTTATAAGCAGAGTAGGAGAACTCTAGAGAGCCAAACATATTTGAAACAGTAGAATGTGCTACTGTAGTTTTCCCCAGTATTTTACTGTGGAATAGCAAGAAGTAGAGGAAGAGGCACCTCCATCCCCCATCCCAGTCTACGAATGTCCTAGGATTTGGGGTTACACACAAGCATATCAGAGCCAGCAGCCGAGTTTGTGGTTCCGCCTGCTGGACTTTTTCGGATTTCCTTTTTTTTTTTTTTTAATCACTGACTTCCTATATAAATATCAAAGAACACCTGCCACTAAATTCACTTCTGTAAGTATTGAAGATTTCTTGGGCAGTGCCTGTGGCTCAGTGAGTAGGGCACCAGCCCCATATACAGAGGGTGCCAGGTTCGAACCCAACCCCAGCCAAATTGTAACAAAAAAATAGCTGGGCATCGTGGCGGGCACCTGTGGTCCCAGCTACTCAGGAGGCTGAGGCAAGAGAATCGCCTAAGCCCAAGAGCTGGAGGTTGCTGTGAGCTGTGATGCCACAGTACTGTAAGGGTGACAAAGTGAGACTCTGTCTCTAAAAAAAAAGTATTTAAGATTCCTCAGTTATGAGTCCCCAATCAATATTCCTAATTTTTTATTTCTAGGAATTATTGAGCATATTATGTATTACTATTGGTCATGTCACATACTTAAGTGTGTAGATATTCTATTGATTATTCTATTGATGAAGATTCACTGGAAATATAAAATCTTTAACTATTCAACTTCAACTAATAGTGCCTTTAGGATATGTAAGCTAAATTTCTTGTTTCCATACATAAATTTGCATAGTACCTATGGATTTCATTAAGTCTACTAAAAATATATTCCATTCACCTCTTTTTTGGCATGTGGGTGATAGAGCTGCACTGTCTTGCTGAAGTTAAGAACAACTACTTGACTTTCTTAGCAAATGAAATGAAAGCTGCTGGTCACTGCACCTGGAAGCCTTTAAGTCTATTGCCTGGCTTGCCATCTTCCCTTCCAGAAGATACATCAGCCTGGGTCCCTAATAATAATGAAGTAAAGTGGCCCTGTGTTCCACCTAGGCCCCCCATACACTTTGAACTGGAATGGGTATAAGTCATGACCAAAAAATAAACGCGTATGGTATGATGTTACTGACATTTTTCACTTGTTATCCTTGCAATTTTACTGGGGTTATCTCAACCCACACAGTCCCAAATATTAAAGTGAAAAATAATCACTTTATCTCTGTTACATTCCATTTCTTTATCATAATCAAATATTATCGTTAGGAGTAAATGAGGTTAATAGTCCCTAGGAATTTGAGGGACTGTTAGTTTTTATTCATTCTGCTTCCTTCCAATCATGAGTAAACATTATTTTTATCAAGGGAAAAATAATTGACTCTGCACAGTATTGAGAGTATTAGGGGGTGAATTAAGTAAGTTTATAAGCATAGTTTGCTTATGTGTATTATTGAAATTACCCCTTCAAGCATTCCCATGATTTTAGGCAGCAGACGTGCAAATGCAAAATGAAACGCTTTGTACTGTCCCTGTGCTCCATTCCATTTTCCCTAGAGCTACTTCCAGTCGTTCCTGTCCTGAGTAGTCAAAATGTTCACTTTCCACTGACATTAGTGGAAAGATAAATGATGTAAACATTAACAAAATTAAGAAAATGGGAATTCTTGAAAATGACACAATTTGAGAAACTAAGGGTTATTAGAGAAATTGTTTCTACTTTTATGATAGCAACTTTTTTTTTTTTTAGATTCCAACTTTGAGGGCGATTATGCTGTGTTTGTCTTTCTGTGCTGACTTTTTCACTTAATTTTGTCCAAATTTATCCATGTTGCCATAAGTTACAGAAATAAAGATTAGAACAGTGGTCATTGCACAAATGGGGAGGGGAGAGTAAAAGGGGGGCTGGGAGCGGTTAGTCAATGGGCTCAAAGCTACTGTTATACAGGAGTAAATTTTGATGTTCTATTTCTCCATAGCAAATTACAATGCACTGTGTATTTCAAGACAGAAAGTTCTGAAAGTTGTTATTGCAAAGAAATGATAGATGTGTAAAGTGATGATTACCCCACTGTGACCACCGTAATATGTTTGCATGCATTGAAACATTGCCTTGTCCCCCACAAATATAAACCAAACAATGATTAGTAATCAATAGCTTCTTTGGTGATCCATGACTAAGGACACTTCCAGTGTATGACTGGGCTCTTCTTCAAAAAAAAAAACCACTATCTTGTGATGCCAAGCTAATAGGCAACATGTGTTCCCTGGGGGTGAAAGCCCAGTAAAGATGGCTATGTCTACCCAATATCTTTTGAGTGAAAAAAGTCATACTCCCAAAATTTGTCTATTCCTAAAACAAATGTATAGTTCTATAATGTTTATTTAAAACATATGTACCATTCAAAGATCAATTTCAATATCCTGACCAAAAAAGTTATATGCTTAGAGAAAAAAAATTTCTTTTTTGGGTTTTCTTTACATTTCTAATACATAGATATACATACACACTTGTGTATTTGAAAGAACATATACATTATAGAGCTCCCGAATCACCCTCTGACACTTTGTCATAGGCATAGATATAGGAACATACATGTACTGGTAAATGAGAAGGTAGATTTTCTTATTCATCAGTTTTTCTCATTAGTCTACTTTTACCCATGAATTCACAAAGAAGCAGAAGAGAATTGTGAAAGAAATACTAATTTACCCCTTTATTTAAGATTACAATTAACTCATGCATTGAGGTGGTTCTGCCTGAGGTTAAGTTACAAAATTTGAGGATAGCCACAGACAACTCACAGTAAGCTCCAGAGCAGATAGAAATTAATGCCTCTGACCTACATATGGGTCAAAAATCCATGAGCTCATTGTTTCTAGATTTATAAAGTAGTTGGTGAGTGAGTATGTTTTACATCTGGCATTCTGAATGTAGTCTTCTTACTCTTTTTATTCCTTAAACAGTTTGTGTATGGAAGTTATATAAGAAATTTAATGCTTGGAGTTCAAGCCAATATGATGTGCTTTATCATTGGTCAAGTCTAGTTGAAGTAACAGTAGGCATAGCTGTGATCTGGAAGCATTTGAGGAGCAAGCGTAGTGTCAGAAATGACCAGCATAGATAACTAAACTCTGCCTCATCTCTGTGGCTTCCCCAAATTTAAGCAAGCTGCAGTGTTCAGTTTCCCACCAATGACAGCAAAGAGTGGGGAATCACAGCAGCTAAAGGGCAATTCTGCATTGAAGGCCTTTTCCTCATAGGGCATCCAGGACTCTGATTTTTGTTGGGCACAAGAGCTGTGTTACTGTAAACTTAGGATTACTTCGGTACCTCAGGAAAGTCAATTCTGAAGAGTTAATTCCAAAAAAATTCCAAAAGATAGCCAGGTGTTGTGGCAGGCACCTGTTATCACAGCTACTCAGAAGGCTGAGGCAAGAGAATCACTTAAGCCCAAGAGTTTAAGGTTGCTGTGAGCTGTGATGGTACCACACTCTACCAAGGGTGACACAGTAAGAATCTGTCTCAAAAAAAAAAAATTCCAAGAGAAAAAATTTCAGTCATGGAAAGTTAAACTTATGAGACAGTGTCTGCTATAAGGGTTGATAACATTGTACAAAGTTTTAGGAGTATTGCAGGGGTTGGTCAAGGAATCTTCTTTGTGAGGTATGGTTTCAAAAGTCTAGTGATTAAAGGCAGTTATTTAATTTTGGAAAGTTATTGTGTTTGGGTAAAGCTTGTGACATTAATAGTTTAAGATAATTGGACAATGTAAGGTAAGAATCTTGAAGTGAATCTCAATACATAAACTGTTGGTCTAATAAGCAAGCTCTACACTTAGATAAACAATATACTATCTCAACTTGATAGGTGTTCGCTCAGAGACGTAAACTATATTCTCAGACAATTGATTTTTAGGATTTCCCTGATGGAATGGTGAAATTTTTCATTGTTTTATAGCCTCAATGTTGTGTTTTGTTTTTAAAGAAATTAACAATGACAGGAGCCTCTATTTTCTTTCCCAGTGCTTAAGCTCTATGAACAAAAGTGATCGCAATTCTCAAAACTTTCTTCTGCTGCTTTTACTTTTCTTTTTAATTTCTTACATCTGAAAAAAAGTATTTCTACTTTGAGTTGTGGCCAGTGGGGGATTTAACTTATGCAAGCTTGTGAGAAAGTCTATTATTAACATCTCTTGAGCAGTCTTTGTTCAATGCAGTCATGTAGTTAGTTTGACCTCAGCCACAGAGAGAGTATTCACACCGTGGAAAATGTCAAGCAACTCCAAATCAGAACTTTTTGTTTTTTTTAAGGAGACAGTTAATCACTGAGGAAGATATCACTTTTCATGGGCAATGCGTAATATCCTCACCTCCATGCACTTCCCACATGAAGAGTGTACCTGTTGACTATGGTTGGATAAAAGGAATGTTTCTGGAGAATCCCATGAGTTTTTGAAGTAAGCTTTGATTTTTTTTTTTTTCCAGTTTTTGGCCAGGGCCTGGTTTGAACCCACCACCTCTGGTGTAGGGGGCCAGGACCCTACTCCTTGAACCACAGGCGCTGCCCTTTAAGGTAAGCTCTTTATCATAATATAGACTGTATAGGTAAGTCTTGGTTCTACTCTAGAACCAAACAATTAGGCAATTAATATAATGAAAACTAATTTCTAATGTTTAAATAAACCACTTTATTATTGACAGTCAAAGGGGAAAGTAGGCTCCTTGTTCAGCTGAACTTATTCTGTATGTGGGTAGTCTATATTCTAATTTATGATGTAAATAAGGCTGGAAAAGGTTATTGAGGATGCTTTTGAGGATGGTGGATATATTATATATCTGATCCTACAAACACATTGACTAGAAAAATGGATTTGGAGTAGAATATACTTTGGGTACACTTTTAATTAGTGTTAAAAATCTTTGAAATAGGCGGCACCTGTGGCTCAAAGGAGTAGGGCACCGGCCCCATATACCGGAGGTGGTGGGTTCAAACCCAACCCCTGACAAAACCCGAAAAAAAAAAAAAATTATGGTTATAACTATACCACAAAAATAAATAAATAAATAAATAAATAAATAAATAAAAATCTTTGAAATAATTTTAATTCCACTAGATTTAGAGAAAGATAAAATTGAGGTCTAGCACATAATCTAGAATTTGACATGAATATTTAGATCAAGAGTTTCTAAATATTTGTGTTGTTAAGAACCACCTAGATTCTCAACCTTTCCCCTATTGCTTTTTGCTGACTTTGGGTCCATGGCCATAAAGATGGGCATTACAAGCAGACCAATTGCTATAATCTGGTAAATTTAGGTAATACTAGCACAGACTTTCCAGCAGTTTTTTGATGTTGCTGCTTCCCCTGGTGGGATTTATTAACTAGTTTTATTTTTTCCATTCTCCATTAGGATAATGAAATGGAAAATAGTACAAATAATCCCAAGTACATTTATTTATTTATTTATACTGGCAGGATCAACTAGGTAAAGAAATCCAAGGTATTTTTGTTGTTGTTGTTGTTGTTGTTTGTTGTTATTGAGACAGTTTCACTTTGTCACTCCCAGTAGAGTGCTATGGTATCATAGCTCACAGCAACCTCAAACTCTGGGGCTCAAGCAATACTTTTGCTTCAGCCTCCCAAGTAGCTGGGACTACAGGCACCTGCCACAATGCCAGGCTATTTTTAGAGGTGGGGTCTCACTCTTGCTCAAGCTGGTGTTGAACAGAGCTCAAGCAATCCACCTCTCTCGGCCTCCGAGAGGCCTATAAAGTGCTAGGATTATAGGCCTGAGCCACTGTGCCCAGACCCAAATGCATTTTTAAATAAAAATAAAGAATTTGGAGTTCAAAGAAAGCTGACAAGATGCCATTCCTGCCTCTTACCCCAATAGTTGTGCTAGCTTATGAGCTCTCTTAGGATAGATGTTAACAAAAAATTGCTGTATTATCATTTCTGTGAAATGCTGGGATGATGAACAAATCCAAAACTTTAAAATGCATTTGACTTATATTTTTAAAAAAGGCTTTCCAAACCCTTAGGATAATGATCAGTGCTATAAATGACATTTACCATTACACACACACAAACACAACATTTTTTTTTCAGTTCTGCAATGCATTTTACTTTTTGATTTATATTTTTTAAGTGTTCCTATCTTAAGAAATAAACACCACCTCTACTTTCCAATGATTTCCTACATTTGTGATACTGATTCATTTAATAATTTACACATATTTCCATATTAGCATGATTAATCATCTAATTAATATAAAGTAGCTATGACTAAATAGTTCAGGTGTTTTAAGACAGTGACTGCAATAAAGTAGGTCCACTGATGGAAACCTTTGCATCTGACTTGAGTAATAGGTAATTATTTGTTCCTGTCGTTGTCATTTTAAATTTAAGCCTGAAACTCCTGAGCATTATATAAATACAAAAGAGGATTATTAATTTATACAAACTCCTTCTACCAAAAAGAGGTAACCGTCAAATTACCTTCTAAGTTAATGATGTGTTTTTCATGTGCATGTCGGTCTCACTAATATCCAATTAAATATATTTCTCATACATCTAGTCTCTAATATACGCTGTGCTTTGTGCAAACACAGCATGGAGGGATATTTACTGTCAAGTTACTAGAGATCATTTAGCCGGCTGTGTACAGAGGTGCTTTCCATTTGTTATCAACACACACTGGGAACACATCAGGTGCAAAATCCATAATTTAAAGCTCAAAAGTGATTTCAGATAGATATCCATCATACACATTTAATTGCCAGTTAAATATTACATTTCCATAAAGATTAATTATTAATATGAAGTAAAAAAAAGAAAGCACAAATTACAGCCACCAGGACGTTAACTCACATTAGTATAAAATACAGTAGTGTTGAGCTCTCAATTTTTCAATCGTGAAGAATTAATTTTATGAAATAAAATTATGAGTAACAAATTAATAGCATGCAATGGTGTTTATATATCTCATGGATGTAAAGAATTCATATTTAAAGCTTTAAAAAATAAACATTTTATCTTTAAAGTTTTTGATTTACAGAAACATTTTTAAGTGAAGAAGTTCCCACATATCTTGCACTTTGATTCCCTATTATTTTCATCTTATATTATTTTGGTTGTCACAATGAATGAACCAATATTGACATATTATTATCAAGTAAAGTCAACAATCTATTCATATCTCCTTAGTTTTTACCTATTGTCACTTTTCTCTCCAGGATTCCTCCCAGGAAACTGCATTACACATATTCATGGCCTCTCCATAGGCTCCTTTAGGCTGTAAGAGTTTCAAACTTTTCTTGTTTTTGATAACTATAGTGGTTTTGAGACATACTGACAAACTTGAAAATTTCCCTCAGTTGGAATTCTTCTGAAATGTTTTTATTCGGATTATACTACAGCAACAGATTTTTGGGAGAAAGGTCATAGGGGCAAAATGCTATTTTTTTTCATATAAAAGGATTTATAACCTAACCAGTCAAGAGTGAAATGCATATTAAAACAAGGTTATATGATTTTAATCAATCAGGTTACTAAAAAAATTAGTTGTTAATATATACTTTTGATGGAAGTATTGATTAGTATTACTTTTTTAGAGGGCCAATTATATCTGAAAAAAATGTTAAATGCACATGCCATTTAGCAGAACATTTTCACTTCCAGGAATCAGACTGCCAGAAATCCATTTCATAAAGAATTGTTTGTGGGTGGCAGGTTCGAACCCAGCCCAGGCCATCTAAACAACAATGACAACTCCAACCAAAAAATAGCCGGGTGTTGTTGTGGCACCAGTAATCCCATATCTTGGAAGGCTAAGGCAAGAGAACTTGAGCCCAAGAGTTGGAGGTTGCTGTGAACTGTGATGCCACAGCACTCTACCAAGAGTGACATAGTGAGACTCTGTCTCAAAAAAAAAAAAAAAAAAAGAATTGTTTGTGATTGTGAAAAATGGAGACCAGACAACATAAATGCTTTCAAAAGGAAACAATGCTAAACAACTTAGGAATACCCATTTTTTTTTTTTTTTTTTTTTTAATTTGGCCGGGGCTGGGTTTGAACCCGCCACCTCCGGCATATGGGACCGGCGCCCTACCCGCTGAGCCACAGGTGCCGCCCGGAATACCCATTTTTTTAACATAAAATAATAAGTGATCCTTTTTTAATATCAATATTTATCCATACTGTCTTAAAGAATAGACACAATATTTCAGGGCAGGGACAGATCAATTATTGCTATAATAACCACAAGTTCTTTGTCCCACTTCCGTCCTATTCTGGGATGACAAAATAAGCCAAGTAGGTATCGTCATAACAAAGACTACAGTCTGCTCAGGTGTGAGACATCCCATAAATGAATCTGGGATTTTATGCAGAAGAGGAAGTACTGCTGTCCACTTTCGTCCTGAGAAGGAAAGGAAGAAAAACTTTGCTTCCTAATGTAAACAAATTCTCCTCAGGACCATAGGCAAAGAAACTTGGGTTGTTGTTATTTGGAATGTAGACAAATGTTTCCAAGGAGGACATTAAACAAGCATCTCTCAGTTTACAACCCTTAGGATGTCTCCAGAGTTTGGGGAAAATAAATTTATTACTCTTTCAAATGGGAGCAGATGGCTCTAAGTCTAACGCCTTTGCATGTGAAGAGCAAATGGACCGGAAGAGATTGGGACATTCTCCAGCAGGCTGGTTTCCCTTGCTCAAGAAGCCAAGCCATGCAGAAACACGAAAATAGTCTCTTCCTGACTATAAGCATATTAATAAAACGTAGATTTATGATATTGGCACCCAGAGTAACATTAAATGAAAATTCAAATAACAGAACAAGGTGTTAAGTGTGATCTCACATATGTGAAACTGGTAAGACAAATCATTAACATGGCTGTTTCTCGGAAAAGGATGGATGAACTAGAGGGGCTTTCGATTAACTATTTGTGTTTGTTATTGAATTTGGGGCCAGAACTAGTGGTTATTTCAAAAATTTCTTCTCTTTATTTTTTAGATTTTCTATAATAAATATATATTAGTTTTATAATGTCACATTTTTAATAGTCAAAAACATTTAATTCATCAAATATTCTTTATACTTCAAAACAGCCATGAGATTAGTAAATTGTATAATTTTTTTCAGGGTCAAATCATTTATTTTTGAGCAAAATGAGAGTTTTGTTCAAAATTCATTACATGAGATTGTAGAATTAATCTAAAGCCATTTCCTACCTTCAGCATGTTATTTTTTTTTAATTTTTTTTAATGTTTACCATTATTGTATTACTTTTTAAGTTCAATATATGAATATCCATTGTATACCATTAACAGAGAACTAAAGTTAACATGACAACACAAAATATGAAATACATAGAAATAATGCTTCAGAAATATATAGTATTTCTACATGGAACACTTCTAGTTGTTATTGAAAATATAAAAAGATACATGTCTGCATATGTTGCAAAATAGTTTTTAATGATTTTTTTATTTATTTAGGTATTCCTTCTGTTATAACTCGAGTTATTATCTTTCTAGGGTTATCAGTATACCACATAACAAATTAAATTTGCTCTGGGGGTTCAGAAGGATGGTAGCAAAGAGCTGGCCCACTGGGGAGCACACATATCTGATATTGGGTGTTATTATATATGCAAGTACCTTCAGGCTGTCCTGTATATTCATAATAACCAATTTTGACAGTTTGTCTTGTTTGGGTTACCTTTTGGATACATTTTTCACAACCTTAATCATGTCTTACACCTAAGATTAAATAAGGAAAGTGAAAAAGTCCAAAGCAAAGAATCAGTAATCAGTCCAATGCCACTGCAGCTCATCCTCAAGCTTCTGCTGTGTGTAGTTTAGAGTTGCCAAATTTCTTTGAGAGTGGCAAGAAATAAAATTTATGCTGGAGTATTCAGTGGTAAGAGCAATAAGGTTAGTGAGAAATGGCTTACATAACATTTCTTGTCTCTTTCATTTTGGTGATAAATATTTTTTTTTTTCAGTTATCACTTTGAGGATTAGTTAGGCACTTTGAGGATTTTTTCTACTTTTGCTAGTCCCTCATATTAGAATTGAATACATAGGACTCTTGTTTCTCCATTCTTGTGATCCTTTACTAAGAACAGTGTGTTCCACTTCCATCGGTTAATATAAAAGATGTAAAGTCTCCATCTTTTTCAATGGCTGAATGTATGCCATGGTATACATATACCACAGCTTGTTAATCCATTCCTGTGTTGGTTGGTGGGCATTTAGGCTGTTTCCACATTTTTGCGATTGTAAATTGAGCGTCAATAAACAGTCTAATGCAAGTGTCTTTATGATAAAAGGATTTTTTTTCTTTCTGGGTAGATGCCCAGTAATGGGATTGCAGAATCAAATGGTTGGTCTTTTCAGCTGTAACGATATCTTTATTTCCTTTACCGTTCGCTGTTAACTAGACGGGCTTGGTAGGTGTTCAGCAATATTCAATTGGGAAGTGGGGGTTAGAAAAATCTGACAAATCTCTCTAGCTAATGTCCCCATCTAGAAATCTCATAGTAGATTTGCAAACTGTTCAACATGTTGTCAGACTCTCTCTGCCAAATCTCATGGCATTTCCTTCATCTCGGTAGTGCTTGTCTTTGAAACAGTGTGTAGATCAGTCAGCTCCTGGTATGTGACTGGGGAAGAGCTGTAGTCTGTTTTTTCAGGGTAGTTAGTCAGGGAAGTTCTGGGTGTCATTGGACCATTCACTCCCCATCACTGGCTCATTTCACACATGAGTTGTATCCAGGCAGGAATGCCATTCTTCTTCACTGCTGTTGGTGTGGACAGTATCACCAAGTAGGAGCCTTTTCACCATGGTTTTAGTGGGCTCAAGCTCCGATCTTTGATCCACATATGGTTACCTGGAGAGTGGGGATGGACTGGGGGTGTTAAACCAACAGGACATCAATCATTTACCCATTTTGGAATCTTTTTTTGTTGTTGTTATTTTTGCCAGTGACATTAGTTGGTTAGCAAGTTAGTAAATTTTGTTTCTTCCGGTTCTCTCAGGGTTCCTGGTACTTTTTTTTTTTAGTTTTTTGAACCAGGTTACATTGATTGCATTTGTAATGTAAATTCTCTCTTATAATTGTATCCCTCCCCCAAAAGGTATGTGACCACGGTATGTGTCACATCATGACGCCCCAGCCCTCTCCCACCTTTCCTTACCCCCAATTGTGTACTAGGTCATTAATCGTCCTCATAGTAGGGACAAGAATCAGACAAAAGCTTGATAACTAGGATCTATGGAGAACTTAAATTAATCAACAAAAAAAAGAGCCAACAATCTCATCTTCCACTGGGCAAGAGACATGAATGGAACCTTTTCTGAGGAAGACAGATGAAGAATGGTCAACAACACATGAAAAACTGCTCATCATTCCTAATAATTAGAAAAATGCAAATCAAAACCACCCTGAGTTATTACCTAACCCCAGTAAGATTAGCTCACATCACAAAGTCCCAAGGTTGCAGATGCTGGCATGGATGTGGAGAGAAGGGAAAACTTTTACACTGTTGATGGGACTGTAAGCTAATACAGCCTATTTGAAAAGAAGTATGGAGAATCTTTCAATAACTCAAATTAAATTTCTCATTTGACCCCACAATCTCATTACTAGGCATCCACCCAGAAGAATAAAGAATAAAGTCGTTTTATCAAAAGGACATATGCACTAGATTATTTATCACAGCTCAATTTACCATGACCAAGATGTGGAAACAATCTAAATGCTCTGGACAGGACATCAGTTTAGGAATGGATTAACAAGCTATGGTGTATGTACAACATGGAATACTATTCAGCCACTAAAAAAGATGGAGACTTCACATCTTTTGTATTAACCTGGACAGAGTTGAAACACCTTCTCAGTAAACTATCACAAGAATGGAAAAACAAATATCCAATGTACTCAATACTAATATGAATCCAGTAGACAATCTAATTCATGCCCTCATAGGCAATTAGAGTTGGGTGTACAGGAACCAAAGTAGAGGGAAAATGGGGTGGGGGTTTGGGGGGCTCCCATAGAATGGGCTCGATGTAGGGGTGTATGGCACACCTTTTTGATGCTGGAGATAACTCCAAGAGGGAATTTACCTAACAAATTCAAATATTACAACTTGGTTGTTTGTACCTACATTAACCTAAAATTAAAAAAAAAAGGAATCTCAAAGGAATGATGAAGAGTAAAGGAAACTAACAAGGTTGGTGAGGTACCCAGCGGCCAGCAGCAGAAGCTGGGGGTTGTTACCACCCAGAGAACTGAAGGAGCAAAGGAGTGGGAGACTAATTGAAGCAGTGTAGCAGAGCTAAGGCTCATGATCCCTGCCAGAACGGTGAGCAGAAAAGACAGGGGAAGTGGATCAGCACCCCATTTCCATCTCTGACTACTCTCTAACCTTCCTGTATAACTCTGATGGACTGAATCTAACCTGAGTGAGATTGTTTGATATAATTCACAGAAATATGACTCTTGGAGAGACAGAAAGGGTAAGGAAAGGGAGAATAGATCCAGAGTTTGGGTAGAGTCAAAAGAAAAATGACTATTACATCTTGAGATGGAAATGAAAAAATAAGATTGAGCCTACAGAGACCAAGCTCTTTAGTCCCCTAAAGGTTTGCTGAAAAATTACTGAAATGAGGCAGATTGATTAGTAAGAAAAACAGGCATACAAATTTATATAATGGTTATGCACAGGAGTCTGCAGAATGAAGACCCAAAGATGCAGGGGAAATTGTCCATTTTTTATGCTTAGGTTGGATGAAGTGTGCAAGTACACCTATAGATAGCCATGTAGAGACGTGATTGGACAAAAAGGGTATGATCTAATGGTAATAGACTGGGGGCGGGTGGGACTCAGCAAGGCCTGTCTGTCTATATTCTGTGTTACCTCTCTGTGCATGAATTCTTTCCTTCTGGGTAAAGGGAAATATCTCTGTAAGGCAGGGAGATTCTTATGAACTATAATCAAACTAGGTAGGTCAGATGTTTTCTTTATGGCCAGTTTTTTGCAGAATAATTTTAGGTTTTATGGCTGGATTTCAGAAAAAGGGGTTCCAACTTTTATGATCAACCTTGGAGTGAAGGACTCTAGTTTCAACAGCATGCCTAAGGGGAGATGGGACTGAGAGCCAGGAAAACAAAAGGTCAAAGACAATCTTTTTCTTCCGAGGCCTTCATACTGAGATACTATTTTCTGAGCCCCCAAAAGCCTAACACGCCTTTTTATTTCCAGAAAATGATGAGTTGAAAAAAACGTGTTTAAATATTTAATACACCTATGTTAAGAAAAATAGTCAAGCATGTTTTCATTTCTTCAAGAATATACAGGAGAGCCTCAGGGTGCTTTCAGCTTGTCCAAAATTAAATAGGCTGCTTCCTGATTCAAGTCCCTGACTTCTTTTTTCTTAGAGCATTTTATCATAGAAAACTTGTGATTATAAATTCTTTCTCTACCCTTTTGAGTTATAACTTTTTTCAAAAGTCTCTTACCAGTTTTACAAACCCAGAATGTCTTCCTCAGGAACCTAGGAACCATACCTTTGAAATGTAGTTATTAAAAAAGACCATTTTTTAGTGGGAGAGTGTGAACTTAACTTCCATTGCAACCAATTAGGGAACTCAGATGGCCTAAACTAATTACAGAGAAAAATGTTTACAAATTTGAGAAAAGTTCAATGTCCTTGGCACAGCCTAATGAAAAAGAGATAATAAGAAATGTGAACTCAGGAATTGTACTCCAGGCTGAATTTGTGATATAGCTTCTTATGAGGAAGTATCTGAGGTAATTTGATTCTCTTGATTTTTCCAATTGGCCATTAGGTCAGAATTATTAAAATTTAATAATTACAATAATTAAGTATTGCTTCTCGGCCTTTTGGCTAAGAACGCCTCCTTTGTTTCTAAGCCCGTAACTCCTGGGCGTAGAGGATCTATCCTGTACTTTCCTTTTCTCAGCCATGAGATATATGCAGACTTAGTGGTGTCACTTGGAATTTTCCGCAGTATCCAGCCTCAATCTATATAATATAAGTCACGCTTAGGGTAATGAATAATTGTATTGGAAAGTGGTTATCATAAAGAGATAAAAATGAGATTTTAACAAAAGTAAAATGCCAAGTATAAAAGCAATACTTAGGAGGTAAGAGCATCAGGAAAGATGTCATAGAAAAGTTAGGATTGGGTGAGATTTAGAGGAGCAGTTAACTTTTATGACAATGCCTTTTAATTGGAAATACAAGCCATACTGTGTTTCAAACATTTCAGTCATCATTGCCAATTTTGAAAAAAATCTTTAGATGTGGTTTTGTGCATTTTGCAATCTGTATGATATATCCATAAATCTTAACCTGCCTCTTTGTACATGTTTTCAACTTTATGTTCAATTTTTTATATGAAATGTCACTTGTTGAAGAAGAGTCATTGCATAGGATAAATGAATGCAAATTTAAAAACATTTGCTAAAATGTGACACTGAAAAAAATTACAAAAGTTAATCTGAACAGGATCCTAAGATTCAGTTTTTATCTATACATGCCAGTTATTCCATTGAGTAACTTTAAGTTATACTAATACATTTCAAGGCTGTGCATGGTGGCTTGCTTCTGTAATCCTAGCACTTTGAGAGGCTGAGGCAGGTTTTCTTGTACTCAGGAGTTCCACATCAGCCTGACCAAGACTGAGACCCATCCCTAAAAATAGCCCAGTGTGGTAGCAAGCACCTGTAATCCTAACTACTATGGAGGATGAGGCAAGAGAATCACTTGAGGATCACTTGAGCTCAGGAGTTTGAGGTTGCTGGGAGCTATGACTCCAAGATCAACCAAGTGACACTCTTCTCCAAAAAAAAAAAAAGCTAATGTATTTCAAAACAAAGTACTGTAAAAGTTAATTTCAAATAATATTTTAAGTTGATTGTTTTTATTATGCTTTCTTTTTATCATTTTATGTATTTTAGCTTTTCAGTCTGATTGAAATTTTAAAAATAAAATCAAGAAAATAGGAGTTTAGAATTGTTTCCTTAAAAAGCATTTTTCGCATAAAGAATCTAACATAAGAATATAATTTGCTCAAAGAAGTACAGTTTACAAAAGGCAGAAAATTATTTGACTATATTTGGCATTAGTTAATTGTTTTGAGTACTGTACACATTTGTATCTCCATTTAGGGCTACTTAAAAATTAGAAAATCTAGGAGACAATAACCAAAATAAACAAAGATTAAAGCCAAAATAACTTTGGATAAAGTGTATGAATTTAATCCTTAGAATAAAATATACAACATTTTTTAAAGTATTATTATTATTGGAAAATTGTCATGAATATAAATATTAGCTATTTCTTCATCTTCCTAAGACCATATAAGGTCAAAAGGTGAAAGGTACATAAAGGCATCTAAAAATAAAAAGATGAGTATTTGAAGTCTCTAATAGATCATAGAAGGAGCTGAAAAGAATATATGCATTTGATAAGTTTCTGTTTTATTTCTTAGCATTATAGTCCATATATAACAAACTTACAATTAATGAAAGTGATCAGGATGTTCAGGTACACTGGTTGAGATGCTACCAATTATATATAAACAATATACAAAATTCTGTGAGCCATTTAATACCAATCCAGAAAGAAGAACAAGAGAGCTTATATTGTGATGCTTCAGTTTAAATATTTTCTGTGTCATAAAACCTAAATATCTTTGAAAAGACATGTGAAGCACACAAAAAAATAAAAAATAAACCTTTTAAATGCTTTATCTTCTGGGTCATTTGGGAGGTCTAAAACAAAAGACTGAGGGCCATTCCTGTGTATTGGAGAGTGGAGTGAGCAACTTCCATTATAGCAGCTCCAACCTAAATGCACACAATGAGTATCTGATGTAAGATATCGAAGACAGATAATCAACAAGCCAAACAAAACACAATCCTCCTGCTCTGCTCTGTTCCTTAAAATACTGACTTTGATAATATTAGAATTTAGAATTGTGGACCTACAGGTTCAACTGTAGGATAAGAGATATGTTAGCCACAAGATCAAGCTAGCCCTTGCCATGACCTACCCACCTTTAATCTTAGATCTTTTTTTTTTTATTTTTTTATTTTTTTGAGACAGAGCCTCAAGCTGTTGCCCTGGGTAGAGTGCTATGGCATCACAGCTCACAGCAACCTCAAACTCCTGGGCTCAAGCGAGTCTTCTGTCTCCGCCTCCCAAGTAGCTGGGATCACAGGCACCCGCCACAACGCCCGGCTATGTTTTGTTTGCAGCCGTCATTGTTGTTTGGTGGGCCCGGGCTGGATTCGAACCCGCCAGCTCAGGTGTACATGGCTGGCACCTTAGCTGCTTAAGCCACAGGCGCTGAGCCTTAATCTTAGATCTTAATTCAAATCTCAAACTTATAAAACTTTAGGAGACAATCACCAAAAAGATATTTTATCTAAAACAGTGCCATCCAATATACTAGCCACAACCCATATGTCTCTACTTTTATGTGATCATATTTAAATATCGTGATGGATAAATTATCATGATGAATAAAACACTTAAACTTAAGGCAGAAAACTATAAGATTACTAGAAGGAAGTTTTGAAAAAACTCTTATTGATCGTGGCCTAGGTAAAGAATTCATGAAGAAGACCCCAAAAGCAATTATGGTAACAACAAAAATAGATAAATGGAATTTGATCAAATTAAAAAGCTGCTGCACAGCCAAGGACACAATCAAAAGAGCAAATAGACAACTCACAGACTGGGAGAAAATATTTGAATGCTATATGTCTGATAAAGGACTGATAATGAGAATTTACAAAGAACTCGAGCAGATCAGCAGGAGACAACCAAACAACCCCATTAAAAAGTGGGAAAAAAAACATGAACAGAAAATTTTCAAAAGAGAAAATGAGAAAATGCTCAACGTCTCTAATCATTAGGAAATGCAAATCAAAACTACAATGAGATACCATCTAACTCCAACAAGAATGTCTCTTATTAATAAGTCCCAAAACAGCAGATGCTAGGGTGGCTTTGGAAAAAAAGGAACTCTTAGACACTGTTGGCAGGACTGCAATCTAGTACAACCTCTATAGAAAATTGTATGAAGATACATCAAAGAATCTAAAGTGGGTTTACCATTTGACCCAGCAATCTCACTCCTGGGAAAGGGAAATGATGATCTAGTATCTTTTGGACAATCTGGATGGATCTGGAGACTAATTAAATGGAGAACAAAATATGTATCAATACTAGTTTGTATCTGAATAATCGACATTTACGTGCACATATGAAAGTAACTTTCAATGACAATCAAGCTGGGGGAAGGGGCAGGTAAATTCACGCTTATTGTGTATGGTACACACTGTCTAGATGGGGGGGCACACTTATAACATTGACTTAATTTGTGAAAAAGAAAATATGCAAACAAAACACAGGTACCCTCTAATATTCTATATTCTGAAATTTTAAAATATCTTTGCAGAAAAGAAAGAAAGAAAGAAAACTTAAAATTTATTTTTTCAGCTGCACTAGCCATATTTCAAGTTATTTGACAAGTACATTTGGCTAATTGCACAGTACAGGTATGGAACAGCCCATCATTACAGAAATTTCTATGGAACAATATTGATGTAAAATTATAAAACATTGTTGCTCTTTCAGTTAGTAAATCTTGGTCTTTATGATCTTTTTTCAAGAGGGAGAAGTCAAGGATGCATTTTTCAAGATCATGGAGGCTCAGCAAACATATTAGCTGTTTCATATGCTTCTCAACAAAAGAATTACAGAAAACCCATGTATAGAACATTGGATGAATATCATTGGTTTAGAACTTGAATGCAGCAGTTCATTACCTAGAAAAGAAGGCAATAAATGAGTGATTAGGGTTAAGGTGAATGAAAAGAATCTTAAAGTACAAGTACTACAAACTTTATACCAGAAGGAGGTATCAGACATGCTGTTGCTGTCTCAGAAAGATATATCACTCCCAGTTTGACTTTTTTTATACAAAATAAAGTAACATGAATCACTAATAAACTTTGCCACCAAATGATTATATAATTTTAAGCAAGTCACATAATCTTTCCTATACTCAGACCACTTACAAGAAAACAAAGATGATGGTCTTGCTATTTAGTACATGGCTCCTACCCACAATAAATTAAAATCCTAATTGTAAATTTCTCTATTTAATTAGAAATAAATATAAATTTTATATAATTTACAAACAATTTAAAGAATTTACCACTTTTATGTTCTAAGTCTGTGCTTTATCCATTATATCTAAGTTCTAACAGAAATGTAAGAATAAAAGAGATAAACTTTTTGGTATTGAATACTTGCTTTGCAACTTACTCTCTACATTAATGTGCACATGTTACTTACATAATCTCTCTGTTTTTCACTTTTAAATTATTCAGAATAAAAATAATAATATTTATCTCATAGGTATGAGAATTAGGTGGTCAAAAGAGTGCATGAACTGCAATGAATATTTGGTACGTGTTAATACATATATACTACATCATTGATCTTTCTACGTGAATATAAAAGAGATTGTCACTTTAATTGTTACTTTATATTTTTCCTAATAACCAAAAAAATCCCTTTGACCAATGTGGCCAAAAGCAGTCTGTTCTCATTCTGCCAAGATCACCAATAATGAAAGGTTGAAAATAAACTTCCATGATACCTAGTCACTTTAAGAGATATCTATTAAATTTAATGTCCAGAGAGACCAATGGATAATGAAATCTAATGTTGTTCTTACTACTCTCGAGCCTTACTCTCCATGACAGCTCCGTGTTATAGATGACTTCCCACTGGACAAATATAGCATGCGATAAAGATAACAAAGTGAATGTACTTAGTGAATTAAAGATAACAAAGTGAATTTGATACATATCACAATTCTGCTATATGTATCAAAAGATAAATGTACACATGGTAAGTCTTAATTGTGAAATAATAGAGGAATTATTAACTCATTATTTTTCAATAAAAGCAAACTTGCTCTCTACGTCTACCTGCTTTCTTTCCCTGCATAGCAGACTCACTAGCAGCCCCACCCCAACCCAAATGGAGTTCCCTTAATGCAAACCACTGAAAAGAGCAGACCAAAAGGAAATGTATTAATAAATTCTTTCTCTTTCCATTTCATCAGCTCTCTGTCTTTCAGAATTTATTACAAGGAGCCTCAAGAGTTCCTGGGTCCCTGAAATAAGAGCATCTGAGCTGAGCAGTTCGGCCTCAAACCTGCTAATGATATCTGAGAACAGACTCAACAGCAGGATGAGAAATACCTGTGATAATGTCTCCAACCCTACTGGAGCAAACAATGCATACAACATTCGCATCCACAATACCTTGTCAATGTGACTGCAATTACCTTTATTTCTTTGTCCCCCTTAAACTCAGTTGCTCAGCAACTGCTTGACCTCAGCTGTGAGTATTCTTCTTTTTTTCTTTGGGATGCCATGAAGTCTCTCTTTGTTCTCTCTGTTCACCCCACTCTGTTTCCTCTCTCACGTCCTCTCTCTTTCTAAGATAAAATAAAGTCTATATTTTTTATATCCTAATCTTGGTCTAGAGAAATTCTTTGCTCATCCTGAGCAGAGCACGTACTGAGCTTCCTACCCTACCAATAAGACTAAAAGAGTTGATTTTCTTCTCAGCTTGACTGTTTTGGCATACATGAAGGCCACTGATGTGGACATTGATTTTGTATTCAGAGATGTTACTATTCTTCTTGATCAATTCTAAGAGGTTTGTAGTTGAGTCTCTGGGGCTTTCCAGGTATAAGATCATGTCATCTGCAAAGAGCAAGAGTTTGGCCTCCTCTCTTTTCATTTGAATATCCTTGATCTCCTTCTCTTGTCTGATTTCAATGCTTAGGACTTTCAGAACTATGTTGATTACAGTGGCAGTAGTGAGCATTCATCTAGTGGACATGCTTTCAGTTTTACTCTGTTCAATATGATGTTGGCTATGGGTTTGTTATAGATGGCCTCTAACAGTAAAGAAATGTCCAACTTATGCCTATTTTCTTAAATATTCTTGTTAGAAAAGGATGCTGGATTTTGTCAAAAAACTTTTCTGCATCAATTGAAAGAATCATAGGGTCGTTGCTTTAGATTTTATTTATGTAATGAATTTACATTCATGGATTCATGCATGTTAAACCAAACCTGCATCTGTGAGATAAAACTCACTTGATCATGATGTACATTTTTTTTAATGTGTCACTGTATTCTGTTTGCTAGGATCTTATAGAATATTTTTGCATTAATATTCTTTAATGATATTAGTCTATAATTTTCATTTTTGGGGGCCCTTTCCTGGTTTTGGAATCGGGGTGATATTTGCTTCATCAAACGTGTTGGGGAAGATTCCTTCCTTCTGTATGTTTTAGAATAGGGTATGCAATATAGGCACTAGTTCCTCTTTGAAGGTTTGGTAGAATTTTACTGTGAAACCATCTGACCCAGGGCTTTTCTTCTTTGCAAATCAAAACCAGTTTGAAATATCACCTAACTCTAGTGAGATTTAGCCCACATAACAAAGTCCCAAATCTGCAGATTCTGGCATGGATGTAGAGGGAAGGGTACACTTCTACTCTGCTGGTGGGTTTATAAACTAATACTAACTCTTTGGAAAGAAGTATGGAGAATTTTCAAAAAACTAAAAGTTGACATTCCATTTGATCTCACAATAGGTATTTATTCAGGAGAACAAAAATCATTTTACCACAAAGACATTTGCATGAGAATGTTTATTACAGCTCAATTTACAATTGCCAACACGTAAAATCAACCCAAGTGCCCATTAACCCATGAATGGACTAACAAACTGTAATATACGTATACCATGGAGTACTATTCAGCCATAAGAAAAGATGGAGAAATTACATATTTACCTGGATGGAGTTGAAACACACTCTTCATAGTGAAGTATCACAAAAATGGAAAAGCAAGTATCACATGTATTCAATACTAATATGGAACAATGTATAAACAACTTCACATGTACACAAAGAAAAAACACAAATATAGTCTAGGAAGGGAGAGGGGCACATCTCACGGCAACCTCAAAACCGTGGATGTAAGTGATTCTCTTGCCTCAGCCTTCCAAGTATCTGGGACTAGAGGTGCCCACCCCAATGCCCAGCTATTTTTTTTGTTGCAGTTGTCATTGTTGTTTAGCAGGCCTGTGCCGGGTTCAAACCCTCCAGCTGCGTGTATGTGACTGGCAGATTGATCACTGAGCTACGAGCACCAAACAGGCTGGAACTTTTTGACTGGAGATCAAAATGACAAGACTGAGCCAGTGGGGAGTAGGGCCACTTGTCCGCCATTCCTCTGCTGGCTGGAATAAAGCCCTACTTCTTTTAAACATGGTGTTTGGATGTTCTTTCTCTCCATTGGTCCTGTCTTCCTGCAACAGTTAGTGAGGTTGTCAGCAAGTATGGGAATAAAAAAGCAAGAGGCTTGAGTTTTTCCAGTGTTTTTAATTTAAAGGGGGAGTGAAGATTAGCCACTTGGAACTGGGAACTAATAAAGTGAGCAAAAGAACCTTATCTCCCAGTGAATTGAGAAACTATGGAATATGCAGGTGGGGGGATTGGTGGGGTTTTTTCAATTTTATTTTAATGATAGAGATAGGAGAGAGAAATAGAGGTCTTTAAATTTCAGGAAGACTAGAGGACGTGGCTCTGGAATTTACCAGAATTAATTTGCTTACTTTTGTCAGACACTATTCTGTGAGTCCATTCTGGCTCACAACTTGATGAAGTTGAGTCCGTTTCAAAGACTGATACGTTGGTCAGATGAAAGCAGTTTTTGTTGACTTAGGGGATGAAGCAAGTGTGTATCCTTCTTAAAACAGAATACACACTCTCCTTGAAGGCAAATGTCTCCTGTTCTAAGGATACACACTTGCTTCCAGTGTCTGTCTGTTTCGTAGAGAGGTTTGGGGAGTCTCAGCAGAGGATGCTTCCTGAGGAATTTTAGGAATATAGAGTCATAGTGGAGGCAAGATTCCCATCTCATGGAAGGGTGTGGTCTTCCTGCCTGGCCCTTTGGAGTGACGATCTCTGAAGAAGACTCAAAGTGGCAGTTACTTTTGCCTTCCAGACTGCTGTCGGTCTCATTTTCTCTTTTTCATTATATCCTCTCTCCATCTCTATGAAAAGATCATGAAGGCCAGGTCTAAAGTTCTATTTTGGGGTCTGAGGCTTCTTTTAAGTTTTGAAGTTTATGTCAAATATAGGGGCTGATTGTGAGATTGGGCCAACTAGGAGATGAAGTACTTTGCTCCTCTCTGGTAGTAAGAATTAAATTAGTAAAATGTTGAAAACGTTTTACACAGAAAAGAGTACTAGATTTTAATTTTGGTTTGAGAGATTTACTATGATTTTTTACATCTGCATTTTTTTTTTTTTTTTTGTGAGACAGAGTCTCACTTTGTTGCCCTCGGTAGAGTGCCGTGGCATCATAGCTCACAGTGTTACCAGAACTTCACTCTTCAGTAGGTCCTTAGTCCCGGGGATTTGAGGAATGAACCCACAGACCACAGATCAGTGGCAAGACAGGATTTTATTTAGAAATTAGTAAAGGAATACAAAAGAAGAAAAAGGCACCAGAGCTTCTGGCAGGGGGAAAAGACTAACTGAAGAGTCTCTATGTGGGCTTTTTAATCTAGGGGTAGATTTAAAAGATTTGAAATTTATCCTGGCCAGGAGTTGGCAAATAGAAAGACATTTTCATTGTTAATAAGTGTTACGGACAAAGGAATGAATTCAGTTCCTCCAGCTCAGGGCAAAAGGTCCGGGTATTCACTTCATGAACTTGCCTAAGCCTAGAAAAACTGGGTTCCCCTGTCCATCCTTGACTGGACAACAGCAACCTCAAACTCTAGGTTAACATGATTCTCTCATCTCAGGCTCACAAGTAGCTGGGACTACAGGCACCTGCCATAAGGCCAGGCTATTCTTGCTCTTTCTCAGGCTGGTCTCTAACCCATTAGCTCATATAATCCACCTACCTCAGCCTCCCAGAGTGCTAGGATTAAAGGCATGAGCCACCACGCCCAGCCTCGACCTCTGAAATATTTTAGAAGGGGCTTGGTATACAGGACAGTTGATGGCTAGTGGAAGGTTGTAGCCTGTAGGGATATATGGCCAGCATGGACTGGAAAGCTGGTGATGGCAGAAGTTGGTGATAGAATAAGACATGGGACAGGAATGGAAGCTGGTGAGAAGCTAGGAAGGTGGGTGCATGAGGGGATTATTGGGGTGGGGAAGGTAGAGGGCCCTCAGGCTGGGGCAGGTTAGGAGGTGGAGCAGGAGGATTTTGAGGAATTCAGGGAGGGAAGATGGGAAGATTGACAGAAGATAGAGAGAAAGGGGTTGAGCCACTCTAGTGGATAGAGTATGATTTGCACAGGGAGGGGAAAGAGTGGAGGGAGAGAAAAGGCCTGAATATAGGGGATTTCATCCTATCTGCCATTTCACTGAAGGAAATTATTTAAGATGTTAAGACATTGAGGTCTAAGATTCCTTTCTCAGGCTGTGTAGACCTAGTATCCAATTTGTATTGAGGCCTACCCATGTTGCAGTAGAATATGAGGTGTTGTGGCTGAATCTTCCCTTTGAGGCCTAAATTTTTATATTGTCAAAGACAATACCCACACCAACAGGGTGTTTCCATTGAGGGAATGGAAGGGCCTGCTTCTGTGTCTCAGAGGTCCTTTCCACAACTGCGGGGGAAAAGAGGGCATCCCCTATTTTCTAAAACCCAGGTTATCAGTTATCAAAGCAAAAGAGATTTTCTGAGATACTGCATCCCCTGGTCCTATCAGAGACTAGTGGCCCACGGGGGGCTAGAAGCTTGCATGAAGGCCCAACACTAGGACTGAAAAGGAAAATCCTGGTTAAGTGAGAATGAAGCAAAGGGGACAGGAGGAGATAGAGGCATGGAGCAGTCCAAGGGAAATCTGTGTGAAGGTGTTCAGAAACCTTATTCGCCTTCAATGGCAGATGGAATGAAATT
Organism: Nycticebus coucang; assembly: GCF_027406575.1. Taxonomy (NCBI): domain Eukaryota; kingdom Metazoa; phylum Chordata; class Mammalia; order Primates; family Lorisidae; genus Nycticebus; species Nycticebus coucang. The sequence goes on along the minus strand of NC_069794.1, from coordinate 40,559,499 downwards.
CTCTAAAAATCTCTGACAGGCTGCTCAGTGGAGCTGGGTCTGGGCAAAACCCACTGGGACCAGAGGAAACTGGGGTGGTTGGGCCAGGCCACCAGCTTCCTGTTCCATGTTTTTGGCACCAAATGAAAGGGGTTGTGCAGTGTACCGAAAGATGAGACCAGGAGAGTTTCAGGCCAAGTTTAATGAAAGGGGACTGAGACCCACCTGAGCAAAGATGGTGGCTGCACCAAGAGTGGTTGGGGGCTTGTTTTTATATTGAGTAGAGAAGAAGATTCCACAGGTTGCTGTAAGGCCTTAGCAGGCTAAGTTCTTTCTAAGGAAACTCCTGGGGTGGGGCCAGTTAGGCCTTTTGTTCTGAGAAGGGAGGTGGGGGAAGGGATTAGGCTTCTAACATCTTTGCTCTGCTCCATGTTTGAAGGGAGCCATGACCCTTGTAGGGGTTGCCCCCCTTACTGAAGCCAAGGGGGATACGAAGACCTGGCCCCCAGTAGCCTGTTCCTGTGCCTCCATGGTCAGCAGCCATGCTATTCATGTGTAATGGCTAATAGGTGCCAAAAATTTCAGTCTCCATAAAATCATGACTATAGAAAAAAACAAAAAACAGGATAGAGTCAAGCAGGGGTCCTATCACTTACTGTAATAAATCTCAAATCCAAGAAATTTTCCCCAAAATACGTTGCCAGACTTTCTCACTATGCCAAATTCTTGTGGCTTTTGACTCAGGCAAAGAAATAGGGTATGGAATTAGTTCTTCCTACTTAAGGAAGAACTGCCCAGAACTCATCAGGCTGAGTTTGCTCATAACCTTTGTAGAGCCTAGAGGGTGCAGCCTGGAAAAGGGCCTGTTTGTGTCTAGAGATGGGAATCTGTGATGGAAGATGATTTTTGACCCAACAGGCCTAGAAAATGGGGGTGGGGGGTCTCTGTAGCCTCTGAAAATGGGTAGGCCCTCTGTAACACCAGGCCCTACAAGAAAGCCTATAAGAAATATCCCAGGGCCTTCTAAAATTGCAGGATGGAAAGTCTACTGTCTGCAACATTCCAGGAGTAATTGACCTTCAGTATTCTGGAGCCTGGAGCATTAACCATTATTCTGCAGTTTGACCTTTGCTTAATGCATTTGATTTCTTGTCCCTGTTCTTTTAAATGGCTACCTCATCAAAATGGCCATGCTTATGTTAAAGGGGTATCTAACCAAGGTTTGAAGATCCTTTCTTACTTGTATACTTTTATTTCATAAGTAGGAGTTTGATTCTTTAAGGTTCATATTACCTAATAGTTTTACTCTTAATAGGTCTGGACTTTTAAAATACTAAAACATTATAAATTGAAGTTTATTTTTATGAATTTGACTATGAGTTCATTTCAGTTTTAGTTCATTTTTAGGCAAAGTTCAGTACCACTGAAGAGCAAAGGCAGAAACTCCAAATAAGTATAAGGTAAAACTTTATTTATTTAATTTCAAATAATTGCTGAATGTTATCATTTTCAACTCTCATCATTTCTATAATTGAATTATTGCTTTCTGTAATAAAAAACACATTAATAAAGAAATATGGATATCTAAATAAGAGAATATTAGAAAAATGTAATGTAGGATTTGTATATTGATAGATAATTCAGGGAAGAATTCAAGTAAATGTAGTTTTGCTTTTGATTGAATGCTGTCAAGAAGAAGGGTAATCCTACAATATTAACTTAAATCTGTCTACAGGAGAGACCAACAGATGAAAGCTAAGGTTTAATTGATAAAGATGCAGCAGTCGTTTACATTAATATGTTTTTGTGTTTTGCACAGTGGCCTTATTTTTGGTTTCATTTTGGCTGTAATCACACAAGAATATAAGATGTTATGGTGTTTCTTCTTTAACTTCATTTTGGTCACTTCATCATCTCATCTGATCAGCCAGAGAATAGCACAGCCTTACCTCGAAGTATCAACTCCTCACAAACTAAAGTGTAACTGTTCTTGTCAGGCCATATCTTGAAGGTGAGAGATTATGTTTATCTTTCTCAATCCCTCCCAGTCTCCTTTATCTCTTCCTTGCCCTCTACCATATCCCACCTTCAGGTCAAAGGCAGAGAAAATTAGGCACCATGACATTAATCAATGATATCCAGATTTTCACCCTTTTCAAAATATGATCGCAAGTTTGCTAAGAGAGCATTGCACCAGACTAGCTGTAATCTTCCCTGCTCTTTTTGTCTTCAGGAGAGTTGTTGAATACCCTAAAGCAGGGGTCCTCAAACTTTTTAAACAGGGGGCCAATTCACTGTCCCTCAGACCATTGGAGGGCTGGACTATAGTTTAAAAAAAAAAAACTGCAACAATAAAAAAAATTAAAAAAAAAAACAAAACTATGAACAAATTCCTATGCACACTGCACATATCTTATTTTGAAGTAAAAAAACAAACTGGGAACAAATACAATATTTAAAATGCAGAACAAGTAAAGTTAAATCAACAAACTTACCAGTATTTCAATGGGAACTATGGGCCTGCCTTTGGCTAATGAGATGGTCAATGTCCAGTTCCATATTTGTCACTGCTATTCGTAACAAGTGATGCAAGTGTGCATCAGTTAGTCTAGATCTGGTTGGAAATTTCAGATGTTTCATTCTGGAAAAAGTCTGTTCACAGACATAATTGCTGCCAAAGATGGTTGCCATTTTAGTGCATGGTTCCTGAGATTAGGATATGTCTCAGAGGGGAGAGATGCATAGAAATTAGGAAGGCTGCTTGACTCGAATGTGTCTTTCAGAGAGTCACAATTCTGCAGTTCAGCCAGTTCCATTTGGTAAATCGTATCCACATGTTCAATGTCAATAGAAAATGGATTATTGAAAAGCTGTATGTCCTATTCAGGGAAATTAAGCTCTTTAAATCTAAATTGGAAATCCTTTTGCAACTTTTCCAGTGAATCCATGCATGTTTTATTTGGGAATGCAACCAATGGATTTTTCGCTAACAGATTTTGAGTTGTCAGGAGATGGCAGAAATTTTCCTCCTTCACTTGTTTGATGAGGAGGCCTAATTTTACTTCAAATGCTTTCACATGTGATTGCATATCACAGATGAGCTTCCCCTTGCACATTGTGTTTCAAGTTGCACATTGAAACTGTTGAGTAGCTCCATTACATCTGTCATAAAGGCAGGGTGCCATTTCCATTCTGCATCATTGAGCTCTGGTATTTCTTTGTTTTTTGAAAGCAGAAAAGCTGTAATCTATGGAAGTAAGTCATAGAAATGTTTCAAAACTCTCCCTCCACTCAGCCAATGGACTTCTGTGTGGTACGGAACATCTTCACGGGCAACATTTAGCTCAGACAGAAATTCCTGAAATTGTCTGTGGTTTAGTGCATTACCTCTAACGAAGTTAACACAAGATACTATAGTTTTCATAACAGAGTCCCACTTCAGTGATTTACTACACAATGCTTGTTAATGTATGAGGCAGTGTGTGGCTATTGGATGAGAATGGTTATGTTTGTCCATCTCTTGGTTAATGTGAGCAATTACTCCTTTCTTAGACCCCACCATGCTAGGAGCACCATCAGTTGTCACACTGGCTAGTTTTGCCCAGTCCAGCTCCAAACTATTCATAGTTTGGCAAACCTTTTCATAGATATCCTGTCCTGTAGTCGTTCCTTTGATGCTTTGCTGTGCAGCAAGCTCTTCTGTGACTTCAAAATAGTCATTCGTCCCACGAATTAAAATTAGAAGTTGTGCAGAATCACGAACATCATTACTTTTGTCGAGTGCCAAGGAAAAATAGAAAAGTTTTTTGCGGAGTTTTGCAAATGCTGATGCAAATTGTCTCCCATTTCTTCAATCCTTCATGTAATTGAGGGTCCTGAAAGACTCACTGTGCTAAATAAATCGGCCTTCTCTGGACACATTTCTTCAGCAACAGAAAGAAGGCATTCTTTAACAAATTCTCCTTCCACGAATGGTTTGCCAGTACACGCTATTAGCTTGGCAACTTGAAAACTTGCTCTCAGTGATGAAGTATTTAGTTGTTTCTGCTTCACAAAAGTATTTTGCTGAGTTGTCAATGTATATTTCAGTTTTAATATTTTATCTTTTCTCACTTCTCCAACCAACCAATCATATTTATCTTTATGTTGAGTTTGATAGATGCAAATTATATTCTTTGAACACAGACACTATATTCTGGCATATCAAACACACAGCTCTTTCCTTGCACTGCACAAAAAAGTAATCATAAGTTCACTGTTCTTTGAATATCCTACACTCCAAGTCAACTTTTCTCTTTCTTGATATCATTGTTTCCTAGGGATTCCAAATTGCTATTAGTAAAATACCAATATATATATACAATGCTCCAAAAACAATATACCAGCCGTACCTTTGCTCATACAGAGACATATAGACTGCACTGCCCATCAATGCAGTCTGATCAGTGTCCATCAGTACAGCCTTGCCAGTCCACATCATTTCAGGCTCACCAGTGCCCTTATGGTGGAACTCCACTTTTACCTCAGGCTCACACTGGTGCGGTGTGGGAACAGGCATGATTACAGAGCCAGTTCCTCCACCACCTTTCCAGTTCACACTACCGTGTGAGAACCACACTGCGATCTGTGAACTCGCACAGGAATCTGATCGCATGGGTCTTCTCATATACAAGCATATGGCTGAACTCGCACTGCTCAGAGATCGCAACAGTGTGAACCGGGGCTTTCACAGCACACAACATACAACATCATACACAACTGAATAGCAATCAGAATATAAATGCACTTACTGTCAATTAAATTAGGTTTCCTACCCTTCAGCTGTCTGCAGAGCCAGATTAAGTTCCCCTGGGGCCCTAGGAAGATTACCAGTTTGGGGCCCCCATGCAATAACACTCAGCACTGACCATTTGCATTAACAGTGACTGCTGACCATTTGTGATAACACTGACTGTTGACAATTTGCATTAATACTGAGCGCTAACAATTTGCATTAAAACTGAGCACTTACAATTATCATTACCACTGAGGACTATTTGCAGTACCTCTGAGCTCTGACCATTTGCATTAGCTCTGAGCACTGACAATTTGCATTAGCACTGACCACTGACTATTTGCGTTATCACTGTCATGCACCCCCCCAGAAACGACCCCCAACCAACTAACCAACTTAAAAAAAAGAGGCTCTCCCTATCTGCAAAAAAAGGACCTCCTAACTTCAGAAAAAAAAGGCCCCCCTTAACTGCAAAAAAAAAAAAAAAAGACCTCCTAACTTAAAAAAAAGAAAAATCCTAACTGGTTCTTATCTCGGTACTTAGACAGCAACAGGCTCTGCATAGGCAACCTGGTGACTCCTCTAATTACACCAGAGACTGAGAAGAGGAGTCAGAGTGTAGGAGGGGAATTGGAGAGTGTGGGGCACATTCCACACATGCGCAGTGCAGGGGGTACAAGTGGGCTGTTAAGCAGGACAGCGAAAACACCCAGCAGGGAGAGACAGATGAAGGAGGGGTGGGGAGAGATAGAGAGAAGGAGGGGTGGGGAGAGACATAGAGAAGAAGTGGCACACATTCCACACATACGCACTGTGGCTCAGGACGAGTCAGCTGCTAAGCAAGACAGGCAGCTGTGGCAAAAACACCCAGCAGGCCAGATAAATGTCCTCAGCGGGCCTCATTTGGCCCGCGGGCCAGTTTGAGGACCCCTGCTCTAAAGTGACAATGCCTCAACAGTATCATTGAAGATTCTGGATGTAATACCTTAGCCAGTTGTAACATTCCCATCTTAGTGCTACCCCCAGTTTAATCCTATTCTGAGCAATTAATTAACTAAACATTTGGAGGAAGGAGGGGTGCCCTCCAGTCAGAGAGCCCAGACACAATAGGATTTGGAATTGACTTGTAGCTTATTATCACATTATTAAATGTCCCTCCAAGTGGTTTTGTGGTAACGTCTGAACCACATGAAAAGCCCCACCCAGACAGCATGAAACAGAACCGTAGTTCATTAATACAGCCTTTTTGCTTCAGCAAACAGCCTGTCACTATATAGTGAACATATCTTGCTCTGTGAAACTGTGTCTTGTTCTTGCTCTGGGAACTGTCTTTTTCTTCCCCCAACAACCTTTGTTTCATGTTTGCCTTGCTTTGGTGTACCCAGTCATTCTTTATCCACAAGCACATCAAGAATCCAGGATGCAGACAAGCTGCCTGAATGGGGTTCTTATTCTCAACTATAATTATTGGCACAATTATCATTTATTCAGTAGAAATTTTTGATATGAAATATACATGGTTTTATTTATTACACTGACATATTAATTATACTATATTTTAAAACTATATTTAAGAGCTTGAAATTATTACAATTTATATACTTTTGTATCTGTCTGCTACTTTCTATGTATAGATATAAAGTTATAATAATAAATTCTTAATGGTGCGCTTTTTTGTAAATAATATACTAAAGTAATAATGTTAGCATTGAGGTTTTCTTCTATAAAATTTCTGTTTTTAATGCTCAGATGTATATAGCTTTCTTCTGTCACCAAATTATTCTTTTAACTCTCATTGCTTTTTAATGTACTTTGACAACATTTAAAGGAATATTTCTTACATTAGGAAGGTTAATTTGCTCATAACTATTGTTTTTATTACTGTTTATTTTTATTACATTATCTATATATCTGTCTTTAGATAGTTATAAGTTACACTGAACTTTTTCTAACAGATGTACTTGTTTTACTGTTCCCAAATTTTTAACAATAAACTCTTAAGATCTTTTATGCCTGAATAATCTCTGACTTTCCCAAAATGCTCATTGAATAACATAGAGATTTACTTAATCACAATATTAAAAAGAAGAACAATAAGAATAGTTATGTTTATCTATAAATTCTCCAAATTGTAATTAAATGCAAAGCTGTTATGAAAATGTTTCCTTACCAAACCTGGAATAAAGAACACCTGAATAAATCAAAAGAAGAGTTTATCTTTCAAGATTAATGATTAGCACAGTGAAATATGCTAATATTTTAATGATTTGCATACTTCTCATGCATACTCAGGTCTAAGTACAAGGACAATTGCATTATATGTCTACTTAAATATTATTTTTTAAGAATTCTAAAGTAGGACGCAGAATAGAAGCAAAAGTCAAATAAAGGATATGACCCCTAGGTCTTTTAGAAAATCTTTGATATGAATAAATTGACCCTACTACATCTTTTCAGCTATATAAATTGTCCAGGTAAAAGAATCACACTGGATTAACCTATGAAGGTCTTATAAGCTTAAAGCATCTCTAAGTTGAGAGAGGGAGAGATATCTTCAAATGAATCATGGGTGTGGCTATTTGCATAGATGTTGAGTGGACTAAAAGAAACACCAATAAATTTTAAAAGGTTTTGTTATGAGTACCTTTTGCATGTATTAAAAGAGACTCTTACTCAATGAGATGTAATAGTTCTAAAGACCTCCTTAAATAGTAAATAGGCAGAAGCAGCAGCTCAGCTACTAAGGAAAGTATTTTCCCTTACTCCTTTTTCAAAACTAGTCAGGAAATATAATGGGGGAAGAATTCATATGGAGCTGAAACCTATGAAGCATAAAGTACAGAATACACAGTCTCAGGAGACAGAATGAAGACCCAACCAAAATTATAGCCCAACTGAAGAATAGAATGGCATTGCAATAGTTGTCCCACAAGCTGGACTTTAAAAATCGCATGAACCATTAACTGTTTATGTGTGTCCAATTATTTTTCTTTTTTAATGTGATAATGTATTATAGAAATTTTGTCTTTCTCTTCCACTGTAGGATGTTGTATGTGTATATGTTTAAAGCAGATGATTTGCTTTTGTTCTAGCTTTTAGTTTTCTGAATCACGATATACCAGATCCAGAAATGATTTAGATCCAGACTTGATTTTAGCCACAGCCTTTATTTTAAGCTTGAAAGTGGATATGATTTTGGGGGGATGTTTTGAAAAGAAGTAAGCATGTTTTAGGAAAAAGGTAAATATTTGAGACCAACAGACAATAGTGAATGGTAATATTTGCTCATAATTTTCATTTCCTCCCTGTCCTTAACATGCTTCTGTAACTCCATTGACTTTGTGCTGGGACATGTTGATACATAGTTTCCCCCATTCAGGGCTGGACAAAGACCACCATTTTTCAGGCCTAAGCAAAAACACTTTTTTTTCCAAACTGCACTCTCTCAATACAATTCAGTAGGAGAAAAGCAGTTTTTCCAGCATTTCATGTAAGCTAGGCCCTTTCTAAAGGGAATCTCCTGGAGCTAGAAGAACTGCATTCATTTGTTAATATGCTCATTTAGTTGCTAATCCATATGGAAGACTGCCATATTGATTCCCACTTGGGTCTCCCTCATTCTGCTGGAGGCTCTGTTGCCTTTTCTTTTTCCCCTATTACTTTTTATCTAATAAATCTTATTACTGATCTCTGTGGTCAGTGGGTTTATTCTTCTAATCTCTGAGAGCAAGTACCACTGCAGAAAGAAATTCCAGCAACAATGTGACCTGCTGTACCCATAGATGAATATGTGAGCGTTCCAAGCAGAACCTTTAGGAGACATTGCATATGTGTGCTTCTCTATTTGCTACTTTACAGTGGCTACCAATAAGTTCTCAGTATATACAGAGGGTACACATTTTAAGGTAGGGAAAAAAACTGTATTAAAATTGTAATGATATATACTGTTCATAAAAGAAGACTACAAGTCACATTTGAACATCTCTTATAATTGCAGAAGTCAAATATGACTTAAATATTACAATTTTAATACAACTTTTTTTCCTTTTTTGAAGTGTGCATATATTTTTGGAATCTTCTGTATATTTATTTATATTATCCTATACGTGGACATGGTGTTAGAAATAAGGAAATTATTGTGTACAGTAATAACTGACAATAATTCACTACACCCCAATTCTTCTCCCTTCTGGGGTGATAGATGAGAGCCAGATGGTTAGATCAGCGTGAGTAGTGTGGTTTATTTGCACCACAGGAGTGCAATTGAGAAATTATGAATCTGACTATTTATAAAGTAATGGGACAGCAGTCCTCCCTTTCTGACAACAAGAGAGAAAACTTTGCTCCTTATTCATTTACCCTCTTTTGGAATATAAACATGACTTCATGGCTTTGAGACTCAATTTGAAATGTAAATTTACACTGTCAGGGAAGAAACTTCTTCATTATCTAGTCATTTTTTGAGTTCCAAGTCTTATCCCTTAATCTGGATTCCATTCTTTTGCTCTAAAGGACTGAGAGAATCATGTTTTTTTGTTTTTTGTTTTTTTTTTTCATTTTTACAAATATTCCTGAATCCTGGGTTTGGGAATAGAGCAGACATGTAAAGCCACACTAAGCCCAGTGGAGCCTCTTGAGCCAAGAGAAGGTTAAGTTGTCCACAAACTTGACCAAACTTGTTTTAAAGCCCAGAGATATTGAAGCTGCTTTATTTGAACCATAAAACAACTGAAGCTGAAAATGTACATTTTCAAACTCTTCCCTCACACTTAAAAACTCTAAATTGTGGTTGAGGTTTGCAAATTAAATCAAAACTACATAGTAAAATGATAAAAACAGATTTTATTTGGGACTATTACAGAGGAAGAGAGATCTCAATATACAACTGGGCTCAATTCTGAATACAACAACAATGACAACCAAGAAGAAATTTATAGCCAAGAAGCAAAGTCTGGGGGATCAGTGAACGGAAAGTCGCTTTGAGCAAATAATGTAATTCTTTGCTAACCTAACAGAATTATGATAAGGGCAGGCCAGGGTGGTCAGATATTACCTGGGGAATGATAGGGCATCAGGTCTTTGGCCAGATATTGGGGGTGATTAGATATCCAGGATGGAGAATCCTGCCTAACCCAACTAAACAAGATTCTTGCTAAAATTGTGCTCACATTGTGCAATGTCTTTTGAACAAGGAAGTATACATTTTTAAGATTTAGTTGGCAAGAGGATTCAGAGGAGTCTGACTAAAGTTTGCTCAAGGAGAATCTCTTTGTCAGTTGTGAGCTATTTCCATAAGTATAGAATATCCTTTTTTCTGTAGCACTGCTTAGGAATAATCTATTGCCTGGAGTAGCAGGCATCAAAAGTTACATCAAAATATTTTGTTGGGTTGGGTAAAATAGCATTGGACTATGAGTCCAAAATTATGCTTATAACAACATCTTACATAAAATGTACATAAAAGACAAAGAGTTTGCATTTTCACTTAAAGAAAACAAATCTTTTTTATTTTTAAATGTTTGAATACTCTTTTCTAGGAGCTTAAAACAAAGTCTGGTGTGTAGGAAATAAAAAATAACTGACATGAAATTGAGAGAAGGGACTTCTCTGCAATTTTTATGCTTGACAGTCCCCTCCCATATGACATATCCATTTCATTTCTCTCACAGAAATGATCTGTTGTCTCTTGAGGGAATATTTCTTGTCAAGGATCAGGCAGGAAGAAGACAGCTTGAAGTTTGCTGCTGGTCTTTGAGTATAAGTGGGTAGATGATGAAAATTTTTAATTCAAGCAAAAGAGAAAAGAACATGATTTAGAAAAGATTATTCTGAGGAAATAAGAAATACAGGAAAGGGAATTTCTGTAAGCTCCTACCCATCTATAATGAGAGGTGTTATGATATAAAAGAAATAAAAACCAGAAATTAATAAAAAATCCTCATGCATTTGGAATCATAAATTATGAATTCAGATTGCAATTCACTAATATTGTGATGAGTACAATTTATGTACCTATTCTAAATACCAATTTAATGCCTGTGAAAAGGAAGATAATTACTATTGTTTAGGTTTTCCTTGTAATTATATGAAAGTAAACATTTGAAAATATTTTGCAAAAGATACACATAAATATTAATTTGCTTTTACATTTTTCTCTAATTATCTGCCTTAACATTTTGTAATATAGCACCATAGATTTTGCCATGTTACCTAAAGTCCCATGCTTTTATATCAGTTGCATAAATAATATGTAATATAAACAATATTTAATGAAGAGAACAGATTTATATGGTGAGCATTAGCATTCTTATTTTATAATTTTTAAGCAATTTATTCAAATTCTCTAAGCTTTAGCTTTCTAAACAGTTTGCTACTAAGAAACCATTAAGCACAGACAAAATAATATGCTAAGATATGGGTATAAATAAAGTAGGAAAATAATCAGTTAAATAGTAAAGGGGGAAAACATTAATAGAAAGTTAAAAATATTAAATATATATAACAGAATTTAGTGAAGATGAAGGGAAGAAATAAAGCAAAGGACACTATTATCTAAAAATATAATGCAAATTGATGAGTTAATTCTTAAAAATAAAATAATCAAAACTGATAATCTGAGCATTATTCTCAGGTTACAGAAAGCAAATTAAAATATGTATAAATATGAAATATCAAAATATGAGAAGAGGTATACCTTCAATATTATTAAATAACTCTGTGGCTTATCAATTTTTAAGTAAAAATGTAATTTGTGCAATTGGTAGCATAAATGGTAGCATAAAATTAAACCAGTATAAAAAACTGGTTTAATTTTTTAAAAATAGATATAATTTTGAAACATATTTTCACATAATATGATATATAGTAACAAAAATTCACTATTTAAAGTATACAATTTGATCAAAATCTGTACAAAGATAAGGGAAATAATTTTAAATGGAAAGTTTCTAGTAGTCAATGATTACACAAAAAAAGATATCAAAAAAACAACCTAATGTTACACTTCAAGGAAATACCAAAAGAACAAATTAAGCTTATAGTTAGTAGAATAAAGGAAATAATGAATATCATAGAAGAAAGGAATGAAATATATAAGGAACTCAAACAACTCAATAGCAAGAAAAAAATTAATATGATTAAAAAGTAAGCCAAGGCCCTGGTTAGATATTTTTGAAAGGAAGACATAGAAATGATCAATAGGGTTATGAAAAAAAATTCCAAGCATCACTAATCACCAGGGAAATGCAAATTCAAGCCACAATGAGATGTTACCTCACACTTGTTAAAAGAGCTACTGCCAAACAGACAAAAGATAACAAGTCTTATTATTAAGTACAGGGGAAAGAGAATATTTGTACACCATTGATGGGAAGGTAAATTAATGCAGCCATTGTGGAAAACAATATGGAGGTTTCTAAAATATTAAAATCAGTTTTTAAAATAGTTTGTCCCTATCTAATAAAGCTGAATATATGCACAGTCTATCATCCTGCATTTTTAGTCTAATAGATTTAATAAACATAAGCATCATCATGAAACATTACAACAATATTTATAACAGTGCTTGGGTTAAAAGCCATAAAATGGAAGTAACATAAATACGTATTAGTAATAGAGTAAATAAATAATTTGAATCTTATTTTTACAGTAGAAAGGAGAATGGCAATGAAGCAAGGATGAATTTCATAAATACAAATGTTGAGATTCCATTTGTATAAAATCTCCAAACAGGAAAAACTAATGTTGCACTATAAAGCAAGATAATGGTTGCCACTAGGGAAGAGTGTGGAAAATCCTCTGAAGTTTGCATAAAAGTAGCCTCTGAAAAGCCCCTGTGATAAGCCCGGATCTTAGTGAAGTTTCTGAGTGTATTTAAGATAGTTTGTATATTTTTATATTCATTTTGTTCTTTCCCATTGACGTTTATACCTTAACAAGTTTGTTTTAAAAACAAAAGTCAAAACTGTGTGTTTCACAAGAAATAGATTTTTCTGAAGAGTTTCTGAAGCATTTTAATATTTAAATATCCAGTACAATCATACTGTTGAAAACAGCTTGAATGTCATGTCTGGCTGTGCACGAAGAAGCCTGTTCAGAAATTCCAAATAGGGCTCTGGGCTGGAATGTAGTGCTACTCAAGCAAGAACAATTAGCAAATAAGAAGCAAGAAGTCTCTAGCCAGTTCACAGTCCTAAGAAATATGTATAAACTCCAAAGATCTTAATATTAATCTATGTTTCATGGTGAAGCATACAAGCTTCATGTTGGTTTTGTTTGTTTATTTTGTTGTTGTTGTTTTTTCTTGATAGTAGGATATTCTTTTGTAATATTGGTTGTTTTACTGTAAGTGAATTTCTGGAGGGTAGTGAGTAAAAAATTAATCTTATTTTCACAGTCTGCTTTTTTGAGAAAAATAGTGATAGCCCTTTTGTAACAGAAAATGTTCATTTTATGTTTTTAAAGTAACATCATAAATTTTATTTTATTTTTTTTCTGAAAAAAAGTAATTTTTATAATCTTAGTGTTGAAACACTTTCAGATTTCCAATTCAATTTTATGTGGATAAAATACTATCAGCCAAACCATCCTGTAGACCAGAGATCCTCAAACTTTTTAAACAGGGGGCCAGTTCACTGTCCCTCAGACCGTTGGAAGGCTAGGCTATCGTTTAAAAAGAAGTAGGGCGCCGGTCCCATATGCCGGAGGTGGCGGGTTCAAACCCAGCCCTGGCCAAAAAAAAAAAAAAAAAGAAAACTATGAACAAATTCCTATGCAGACTGCACATATCTTATTTTGAAGTAAAAAAACAAAATGGGAACAAATACAATCACACCGCCTCATGTGGCCCACGGGCTGTAGTTTGAGGACCCCTGCCAATAAGATATTGATTATAAGCTATAAACAAAATGCAATAAATAAAGAAATAATAGCAAATATCTGCTATCACTAAATAGCATCCGCTAAACCAAATAACAGGCAGATTCTGGAGAAGTTAAAGAGGCCTTTGGTGTTGCCGCCACTCTCACCACGGCTTGGGTCCAAACTGCGCCACAATCTCTAGGGAGACGTGGGTCCAAGGAGCCACTTTATTTATTTATTTATTTATTTATTTTATTAAATCATAGCTGTGTACAGTATGATCATGGGGCACCATACATTTGGTTCATAGACCGTTTGACACATTTTCATCACACTAGTCGGACTTAGGGCTGCAGGCAGCTCCGAGGCGGCAGCAGGAGAACAGAATCTCTGGATGGACCTTTCCTGGGAAGTTTTGCTAATTTGCAGCAGCTGGACAATGTTCCTCATTAACATCTGTTTGTCAGCGTAATTGTCACATAATTTCACTGTGGTGGCAGGGATTCAGCTCAGAATTCTCTATAGAAAACACCTGGATCCTAGTCTTTCAATGGCTTCCAGACAACCAGAAATACCTGCTCTTCAGCCCAGTGGGCCTCTAGGCAAGAAGTCCCTGCCCATCGGGATATACCGCCGGGCATTGAGCTAGGATGATGCCCTGGAGGACCCTACGCCCATGACTCCTCCTCCATCCGACATGGGCAGCATCCCCTGGAAGCCAGTGATTCCTCGCCAAGGTGGAGGAAGGAGAGGCCAGTGTATCCTCCCCTGCTATGACTCTGTCATCAGCCATTGACAGTACGGATAAGATCCCAGTGGTGAAGGCTAAAGCTACCCATGTCATCATGAATTCTTTGATCACAAAACAGACCCAGGAGAGCATTCAGCGTTTTGAACAACAGGCAGGGCTGAGAGATGCTGGCTACACACCCCACAAAGGCCTTACCACTGAGGAGAGCAAATACCTTGGAGTGGCAGAAGCACTCCACAAACTAAAGCTACAGAGTGGAGAAATAACAAGAGAAGAGAAGCAGCCTGTGTCAGCCCCATCCACCCGAAGCAGCACCCCTCATTCTTCACCCAAGCATAGGCCCAGAGGCTGGTTCACTTCTGGTTCTTCCACAGCTTTACCTGGCCCAAATCCTAGCACCATGGATTCTGGAAGTGAGGATAAGGACAGAAACCCATCAGATAAATGGAGCTTCTTTGGACCAAGATCCCTCCAGAAGTACGATTCAGGAAGTTTTGCCACCCAGGCCTACCAAGGAGCCCAGAAACCCTCTGCAATGGAATTGATCCGAGCACAGGCCACTAGGATAGCTGAAGATCCAGCAACCTTCAAGCCACCCAAGATGGACATCCCAGTGCTGGAAGGGATGAAACAACCCCCACGGACCCATAATCTCAAACCCCGTGACTTGAAAGTGCTCACACCCACAGGCTTCTAAAGCTCTTTCTGTTCCAGGGATTCTAGAGCCCCTCTTCCCTTTTACCTTGGCTCTGACATAGGAAAGGTATATTTAAAAAAAAAAAAAAATCTCTTAAACTGAGGCTACACCTGAAGACATAATTGGTTTTTGAGAAACAGTAGTGAGGAGTTTGCCCTTGCTGTGTGGAAGAAGCCATTTTGTACTGCTTTAAAGTTAGGTTAAATCTCAGCACTTGTGCATGGGGACTTCATGATCTATTTTTGTATTATTTACCCTAGATAAGACTGTGATTGTTGCTTCCTGAGATAGTGTTTGGGCTGCTCTAAAAACACAGGCTTCTTGATCCTTTTATTACCGTCAATGTGAGCACTGACAAATCATGGCATAGACATGCTCACTGACTAGTTCAGACAACTTTAGGCCTTTGACTGCTGGTGCTGTGTTCCAGCCTTGTCAGGTAGGTGGGCCTAACACCTGTTTGAGACCTGGGTACAGTGAAAAGCTAGACTTGGCAGGGATCTTTCTTTCCAGGCTGAAACTGGAGCCATCTTGCATTTTGGTAGATCTAATGGACACTCTGTCCTACAGCCACTTCTTCATGTGGTACCTCCTGGGCCAGTGCTATTGGAGGAATGTTTCTTTTTTAGTCCACGAAACAAAACACTAGTCTTGCATATGCTTTCTTGTACTTTAATGTGATATTAATTCCAGTTTGGTTGAAAATTTTCTAAGGGAGAAAATTCAGTCTACTGATTTGATAAATGGATGTTAAGATGGTAACTACAATTAGTCTTGAGTTCATATGAAAGTCGTATCACCTTATTTTGATTTCCTTATTCATCATCAGGTCAGAGCCTAAAACTTTTGGGGGGCAGGGGTGGTTAGAGATGGAAGAATTGAAAATTCTTTGTATGAAAGCATTTGTTGCCAAAATGAACCTCATACCTTTATGTAGTGTATACCTTACTGGGGAAAGGAAATGGGGAAACTGCCTTTTTATTTCTCCTTACTGTGTACATGTTCAGTCACTGTCTTGAACACTGTCTCACACTTGATTTGGATAGTATTTTATCAGTACATAGGAGCTGACCTTTCAAAAAAAAAAAAGAATGTAGGCTTCTACCCTAGTAGTTGGCCATAGTTTCCAGGTGGATAAATTCCAATTAAAAAATTTATAAGATTTTTGCCTTGAAGAAACATTAGAAATAGTTAAGATCAACCACTATTGCTAGAAATTGGATGGGTTTGGAGTTCTAGAAAGAATAGAACCATAGAAAGATGTCCCAAAATCTGTGCACATATTCTATCAAAATAAAAAAAAAATCTGAGTGACTTAAAAATATTTGACTTCAAGTAGCTCATCTCTGGACAAACTGAACTGAGATTTGAACTACTGCTTGACAATTTTAGTCTTATCAATGTTATTGCCTAATAAAGCAAAAAAAAAAAAAAAAAAAAGGAAGGATGGGAGGGAAGAAGTAAGGAAAGGTAGGCTCTTTGAAGGAACATTAATATAGTTCATAGGCTTCAATATCACTATATCCTGGATATGATTCTGGATATAATTATCCGAGATATAATATTATTATATAATTATGTAATTATAATAAACAAAATTACTCAGCATCCAAAGAAAGGTGAAATGTGACATTTTCAAGAGAAAAGGTGTGGGTGTTAGGTAAACTCACAGTGTAGGTTAGGCTAAAACAATCTCAAGGGCCTGTTGGACTAAGTCCACGTTCTCAGATCCCCCAATAACAGCTTGGTAGTTTCAACAAAATACTTAGGATCCAGGGGCCGGGGATAACATGCCTGAGGTCTTTCCATCCACCCCCATGGCATTGTGAAAGGCACCCATATGTCCTCATGGGGTAGGAAAGGAGTATTTAACAACTAAAGATTACTATTGACTGAGCCATGCCAAGGTATAGATGGGAATCATTGGAGTGAGTTAAAAACATTAATGATTACTTTTTTGTTGTTTAAATTTAGAATAACATGGGGTAACCCTCATGATTCCTTTCCCTGATTTCCCCCTTTCTATTTCCCTGCTAATGATTACTTAAGTCAACTGTTACGTTTAGTTCTCTATTTCTATTATGAGCTTTTCAGCACATTTTATGGTTTTGCTGAATAAAAAGATCTTTAAGAAGTCTGGTGAGTACAGCACTTGCTAGCTTCTACCTGTGCTAGTAATACTGTATGCCTCGCCAGGCCTTCATTGATTATTCCACCCAAGATAATGGAGTCTGAGTCTTCTCTCACACAATCACCCTCAGTAACCAACTGCTGTGGCATCTCCCAGGCCCCACAAATGGCACTCAACATGGAGTTACAGCTACACTTGTTTCACCACCCTGACATCAACCACTGAAAAAGTGCTATCAATATTGATCTCCCAAAGCCCAGGAAAAAGGAAAAAAGGTAGCTTTTCACAGGTAAGGGAAAATAGGTGCCACGGACTAGCCCTGGAAACCCCCAGTGAGATTGCATGTTTGGGCTTGGGCCTGTGAGACTCTTTCTCTCTTTTACCTTCAGTTTTCTCCTTCCTCCAATTGCCTTGTTTTAAAAAAGTTTGCCCCTTAAAATCTTGCTCCACGCATACCTCTTACATTGCACCACCATCCCGCTTCTTTTCCACCCTTTTCTGTCTCTCTAGACCTCATGGCATAAAGCAGTTTGCCCCAAGCTTCTCCTTTTCAGGAGATTCCATTTAGGAGGTCTAAACCTCATTGGGGGATTATATCAACCTGCCAATAGCCAAGAGGAAGAGAATAACTTTGTTTCCTCCTTTTCTCTCTTGCCTTGGCAGTCCTGCTTTAGTCGGAGAAGGTGAGTTTCAATTCACAGACTCTCGTCTGGGCTACTCCCTTATGTGTCCTGAAAGGAACTCTCCAGAAGGAAGATGAGTAGTTTAGCCAATAAGGTGATAACCAGTTGCTATACCTACTCTTCCATTCCTCTTTTTAGCATATGCCCATGTAAATAAAAGAAAAGAGAGGAGATAATACCCTTCACTCATTACTTACCAAAGCGAAAGGGATGCTCCTAATTAAATTTAAAAACAATAGCTCTTCCTTTCTTTTTCTATGGCAGGAAGGCTGAAAGACCACTTGCAATCCTGAGGGTAGTGGGATTAGGAATTTGTGGTTTTGGAATGCCTCCTGCCTCTTTTAAATTTTTGTCTGTGTGTTGATTTAAGTTTGTTAACTTTCTTTTTGTCTTTCATTTCTCAAGTCATTATTTTGTTTGATCTGATTTCAATGGTTTTTATAAATGTTACTGAGAAAGTTGCAGTGGTATTCCTCCCTTCCATTTCCATTGCATTTGGGATCTTTTCCACTTTATAAAAAGTATATTTACAGAGATCTTTTTTCAAATGTTTTTCCCTATTGAAAGTTCTCTTTATATTTTTTGTTTGTTTTTCTTGTTTGTCCCTTGTTTGTTTGTTTCTTTTTACCTTTAGGACACTAACATCATGGGCAACAACCTCACTAAAGAATAAAGAGCTTGTAAACTACAGCTACAGGGCTTACTTCCAAGCAACTGGATACAAAGTTTCAGACCACCAGTTAACAGAATTTTTAACTGTGGTCAAACATTGATGCCCATGGTTTCCACAGAAAGGAAACCTAAACTTACAAGACTAGGAGAGATTGGATCAATGGCTATGACAGTCTGTAGGTCCGGGCATTGTCTGAAATCTCAGTCTGAAATCTATATTGTATTGCCCTCTATCCCATTCAAGGCAATGATCAACTAAAGCACCCCAAAATGAGGGCACTGTTCCTCTAGAAAAGGCTCCCCAGCATGAGAGTTCCTCCTCTATCCCAACTATTTCAGAAACAGTCTCTGAAGCTATTGCTCTACCTTCTGCTTTTAAAGAAGGTCTTAAAGAAGGTGCGACCAGGATGGAAGCTTAACACTTCTTTCCCCGTACTCTGAAGTGCAGGGCAGGCACTTCATTTTGAAGGCTTTCCTTACTCTCTTTATAAGAAGTTAAAAAAGAGCATTACTGAAAATGATTTAGAAAGTGCCTTTACCAGAGGCATAGTGGACCCAATTCTGGTCAATTTAAAATGTTACCTAAGGATTGACATACGCTAGTTAAAATGGTAGTTACCTCTGCACACTAGAGTATTTGGGTACAAGAATTTTTAGATGCATGTTGTGTTTCTGCCTTCGAAAATGCCCATGCCCAAATTGCCATTACTCTTAATATGCTTATTGGGGTTGATTGTACCACCACAGATGCACAAGTGGCTTTCCCGGAGCAAGCCCACTTGCAGTCCTCTACTGCCCCCTACAGGGCTCTGATTAAAATTCCTGACTCTAAAACTCTTACTGGTTCTTTTGCTACCATCTGAAAAGGGGGCATGGAGCCTTACTTAGAGTTCATTAACCACTTATAGCCTGCCATATCACACCAGGTCGAAAACATGCTGGACCGCTAATATTTTAACCATTCCATTGGTTTATGAAAATGCAAATTCTGATTGCCAAAAGGTGTTGACTACATTAAAGGAGCACAACCCCGTCCTTGCAGATATGATAAAACTTTGCCAGAATATTGGCACCGAAGAACACAAAGCCCTGGGCATAGGCCTTATAAGGAGCAAAACAATGTTACGAATATGGGCAAGAAAAAAAATTGTCAAAAAAAATTATCTTAACCAAAAGAATCCTCGAGATTTTAGTTGAAATCCTTCAAAAAAAGAAATGTCCATGATGTGTTAAAGAATTTCACTGGGTCAATCAGTTCTGCTCAAAATTTGATCTCCAAGATAACCCCCTCATGGGAAATGGGAGGAGGTGCAGCCTACAGCATCCCTCTAATTCTAAGGAGCCAGATAACACAGAATACTCTGAATATGGAAACCACCCTGAAAGAGAGAGACTAATTGATTTATCCTTTGGCCCTACTGGTTCAACTTACACTTATGATTTATTTTTAGTGGAAGATATTAATGTACCAGATAAAAGGGCTTGCGTAAAAAACTAAAATCCATATGTAGAGCACCCCTCCTGCAGGAACAATTGGGTGCCTTATCAACAGGCCCATGTCGATTGACTCGTGACATGTTGATAATGCCTCATATAATTGCTTCTTCTCATAATGGACCAACTCAAAGGACATTCCAGATGTCTGCCCCTTGTCTTCTCCATAAAGGATTCCCAATTTCAGAAGTTATTTTAATACCAACAACATTCTTATCACTTAATGAATTTGAAAAGGCCCCCTTTCTGAAACACCCATATCAATTTTTTTTAAGCACTAAATTAGGAAAAACTACACATATGCTAACAACAAGAA
This sequence comes from Nycticebus coucang, assembly GCF_027406575.1. Classification (NCBI taxonomy): domain Eukaryota; kingdom Metazoa; phylum Chordata; class Mammalia; order Primates; family Lorisidae; genus Nycticebus; species Nycticebus coucang. Next base: position 40,539,143 of record NC_069794.1, on the reverse strand, counting down.
TTAATGACAAACCTATTACTGGTTTAGTCAACTCTGGAGCTGATGTTACTACAATTGCCACTAAAGACTGGCCTGCTTAAGAGGCCTGGGAGGAACTAACCTCAACAGATCAAATACACTTTGCTCTGGGTAGGTCCTAATAACCAAAAAGCCACCCTTGTCCCATATATTTTAGGCCTTCCTAGAACTTCCTAGAGATATACTTTCCCGGTGGAATGTCCAAATTACAAGTTTCAAATTTGTCTTAATGGCCACTGAATTACTTCACTCCCACTGCAATGGAAAACAGGCCCCCCAGTTTGGGTGGATCAGTGGCCCCTAAAGGTGGAAAGACTTATCCAGATACAGAACTTAGTCAAAGAGCAGCTTGGGGCATGACATATAGAAGCATCTGTTAGAGCCTAGAAACACTTCAATTTTGTGCATTCTGAAAAAAAAAAAAGTGGCAAATGGAGACTAATCCATTACCTCTGGCTAGTAAATGACCACATTATTTTTATGGGGTCTTTACAACCAGGACTACCTAACCCTGTTTGGATCTATTAGGATATTCCTTTTTAATTATTGACATAAAAGATTGATTTTCTAACATCCCTTTGCATCCTTGAGACAAAGAAAAATTTGCCTTTTCAGTCTCCACTATCAACAATGCATCTCCAATGGCTTTCTGTCAGTGGAAATTTTTGCCTCAAGGTATGATTAACAGTCCTACTTTATGCTCACTTTATGTGGCCAGAGCACTTATTCCCACTTGGGAAAAACTTTCATCTGCCTTAATTTATCATTATATGTATGATATTCTAATTGTTAGGTAATTGCCCCAGAGAAAGGCCCTCCCACAGAAAAGCCCCTCCTACTTTCTACAGGCTAAGATTAGCTTTCTCACTCTTAAAGTTACAGCTACCCACTGAAAATTTCAAACTTATGGCCTGCCCCTAACTGCTCTTCCAGCCAGAGCAGTAACTCCTTATTGGCTATTCTACCATCCCATCACTATTCTAAGACTTCTCCTAATCGAACCTATATAGCTCTCTCTCACGTGCGTTCTCACTCTCTCTCTCTCTTTCTCTCTCTCTCCTTTTCTCTCCTTCTTGGTGCTGCTCTGCAGCATCCCTCCCTCCTTCATACAAGCCTTGGTGGTCTGTGAGATCTCTGCCGATCGAGTGCCCCCCCCTTCACTAATAGCCCATAAAAATAAAATGGTTCTTTCTCAGATATTACAATTTTTAATTGCTTCTATGGCTGAAGCGGGTCTCAGAATAATTCCTGACAAAATTCAAATTCAACAGCCATGGCAGTATTTAGGATACATAGTTGCAACCCATACTAGTAAACCACAACAGGTTTCTTTACACATCACTAATAACATTACCCTGGATGATTTACACAAAATTTAGAGCACAGTAATTGGCTACAACCTTCATTAAGTGTTCCCACTTGTGCCTTAACCAATTTGCTTGACACTTTGAAAGGAGACCCTGCACTAATTCCCCTTGTACTTTAACTACAGAGGCAAGACAGGAATTTAAAAACATGGAGTATTTAAATAATAAAAGACAACTGACTCGAATTAAGAAAGGATACCCCATTACTTTAATTATTTTAAACACCTTCCATACTTTAACTGGACTTTTGTACCAATTTAGTCTTCCGTGAGACACAATTGAATGGTTGTTTTGTCCCATCATCTAAAAAGAAATAATTATACAAATAATTTCTGACCAAAGATTTTCTTTAATAAGCCAAGGAAGAGTTAGATGCTAACAACTGACAGGATTTGTCTCTCCTATCATTTGGTCACAGAGTGAATTATTGTAAATGGCTCTTACAGATTTTATTTTCTAACCTCCCTCTTAAGATTTATGTCAATGTCAGTTACTTCCCATAACTCAGTTTAACCCTATTGCTTCCACTCCCGTAAAAGAAGCTTTTAATTTTTTTACTGATGGATTGGAAAATCAGGAAAGGTACTAGTAACTTGGAATGAAAGTAATGAGTGGAAACATTCTCTCACTCCTGGTCATTCTACCACCAAAGAGTAGAATTATCTGCTGGTATTTTAGCACTTACTTTACAACTTTAAAATATCTTAGCTGACTCTTCCTATGTAGTACACACTATTAAAACCATTGCTGATGTGTTAATTTGCCAATCAGATGATAAAAACTTACTTTAATTATTATTTTTTTTATTTTCTCTATACATATACATGTGTTTATTTGGTTTCCACTTTTTGCCTTCACAAAGTTAAAAAGGCTTAAAATTTAACAACAATAACAATATTTAAGATAACTAGAAACAAAAACCTCATAAAGAATGAAAGAAAATAAATACACTCAGAAAAGAAATCAGAGGATTGCTGCAATGAAATATTGAGCAATAATAATAATAATAATGCAAAAAAAGTAACATTCAGATGGTCAGATAAGAGTTTGTCTATCATAGAATGCTTTGGTTCTGAGATTCAGTATGGAGTCATCAGTTAACATCTTCTTCTTATTTTTTTTCAAAGTCTAAAAAAATAGACAATTAATATTTATAAATAAAAATAAAAGATAATTTCAAAAAAACAGATCATGCCAAATCTTATAGACAATAGAAAAAAAAAGAAATACTTCAAAATCATTCTACTTCATCTGGATATACCTGATATTAAAACTGAAAAAGATATATTATTATAAAGGGAAATTACAAACATATTTCACTTATGAGGAGACAATATCCTAAATAACATACTAACAAGTTGAATTAAAAATTAATGTTCAAATAATGTACTTTGGTCAAAATTAAATCTAATTTATGTGAGAATGAGTCACTATTTTCTTTTTTTTTTCCTTTTCCTTTCCCTCATCCCCTCCCTCCTTCTCTCTCTGTCTGTTCTCCCTTTCCCTCATGCCCCACCCTGTCATTAATTGTCATTAGTTATCCTCATATCAAAGTTGAATACATAGGACTCATGCTTCTCTATTCCTGTTATGCTTCTCCATTCCTGTGATGCTTTACTAAGAATAATGAATCATTTTCTTCTGTACAACTATTATGGAAAACAAAATACCTTTTTTTTTTTTTTTCTTTAATCACCTAGGTCTGTTCACACTCTAATCTTCCTGGTCCTATCACAGAAGGAAATAATCATGATTATTCCTTGGTAATGTTTAAAGTAACAGTTTCAGCTATCCAGTCTCATCAATTTTCCATCAGAGCATGTGAGCATTAACTTGTGCATTTCAAATTTCTCTATCTCAAGCCCATGACATTGTCTGGGCTTGCCCAGACTGTCAACAGTCCTCTGCCCCTTTTCCTGTTGGAGTTAATCTTCAAAGTTTATAAGCTAATATATTGTGGCAAATGGATGTTACTCATTTCTGTTCTTTTGGAAACTTAAATATATTCATGTTTGTATTGGCACTTGTTCAGGTATGAGTCATGCCACTTGTCAAGCTGGTGAACCTGCCAAATGTGTAAAAAAAAGACATACTTTATTGGCTGGGCGTGGCGGCTCCCACCTGTAATCCTAGCACTCTGGGAGGCTGAGGTGGGTGGATTGCTTGAGCCAGAAGTTTGAGACCAGCCAGAGCAAGAGTGAGACCCCCCATCTCTAAAAATAGTAAGGCATTGTGGGAGGCACCTGTAGTCCCAGCTACTTGGGAGGTAAGGCAAGAGGATCATTTGAGTCCAAGAGTTTGAGGTTGCTGTGAGCTATGAAGCTACAGTACTCTACTAAGGGAAAAAGTGAGACACTGTTTCAAAAAAAAAAAGGGGGGGGTTGGCACCTGTGGCTCAGTGAGTAGGGCGCCAATCCCATATACTGAGGGTAGCAGGTTCAAACGCGCCCCGGCCAAACTGCAACCAAAAAATAAATAAATAAATAAAATAACTGGGCATTATGGCAGGTGCCTGTAGTCCCAGCTACTTGGAAGGCTGAGGCAGGAGAATCACTTGAGCCCAAGAGCCAGAGGTTGCTGTGAGCTGTGACACCATGGCACTCTACCGAGGGCAACAGACTGAGACTCTGTCTCTAAAAAAAAAAAAAAAAACATACTTTATCAGGAATAGCCTTCCTCAACAAATTAAAACTGACAATGGTCCAGCTGATGCTTCCAATTCTTTCTCCCTATTTTATCAGCAGTGGCTAATTAAACATATTACTGGTATTGATCTCAATTCAACAAGTCAAGCAATCGTAGAACACTCACGCACTATCTTAAAACATCAATTATCAAAACAAAAGAAGGGGAGTATGGAGGATAGATTGACACCACAAGAATAAATTCACAAAGCAGTCTTCACTATTAATTTTTAAATTGTTCTCAGCAAGGTGTCCAGTGGCTGAAAACACATTAGCTCTCCTAAATAAGAACTTAAACTTTTGATTTAATATAAAGAGCCACCAGGTGTCCCCCAATGGATAGGCCCAGTAAGGTTATTAACACAGGGAAGAAGTTATGCAGCAACCCTGTCACCTACAGGTCTTTTTTGGATACCAGCCAGACTAGTCAAACCATACTAAGAACTGGCACAGATCCAGAAGCACCTCTGTAAAGAGCCAGCCCCCATACCACCTGTGAGTGTCCCCAGTACTCAGCGGTGACAAAGAAATGAAGAAAATAAAGACCATAGAAATAAGGTAGAATTTACAGTGTGGGCCTGGGAGAATGATGCCCTTTATGCAAGAGACAGTGATGAACCCAAACTCTGGATGCACTTGGTTTTTATTACTTCTCCTGATCAGCAAATGGATGTTTGCAAAAACAACAACAACATACATCATCCTTAAGGTTCCTCGTGCCCAAATTCTCCATTACCCACCTGATTACCTTTTACCTCTCATTACTTTATTTCTTAAAATACTTATCAATCACTAACAGGATTAGAGAAAACAAAGGACATGGGAACATGAACTTTGGAGCTGGATACCACCCAGTTAATCTGCTGTGTTCCTCAGGGGGAGATTGGTTGATGCCCTACTCATCTCAAGGAGCCAGGGAGAAAAAAAGCTAAATCCTCTTATCTAAAACCCAGAAGAACTAGTCTTTCTTGCTCAATGAGTCAACTGCACCCGCTGCCCTAGTTAATCTTAAAATGGCTCCCCAAACCATTTCAGGCCCCAGCCAGGCCCTTATGAACCTTTTTCCTGAAGCTCTCCCTGACTTCAGCCAGGCTTTTGCAGGCCTTTTTTCTGAAGTCCTTTGAAGTTCCTGCCAAGCTGGCTCTTGAAGTTTCCAGTATAGTATGTTCTTTGTGGAGAATCATGTCCTTTCCCATTTTCCTGCATACCTGATCATGATCATAAAACTTTTCATACATGATTTCATTATTATATTAATCTAACTCTATTCCTATAATCCTACCTTTCCTAATGGTCACCCACAAATCCTGTTCCTGACCTCTGCTAAATGATGATTGATAGCCCTCCAGCAGCAACTCACAACCTTCCAGTGATGATTTCACCAGGGATACAGACATTCAACTGGAGGAGACACAGAAATGCTGAAAACTTAAAAACTCGAAGAGAAGGTCATCACCTGGGGAGATCTGAAGCATCTTGTTGCCTGTGCCCAAGAAATAGTATAAAACACTGGAGCATCTATAACACTGGGAATCTCTTTATTTCCATGATAACTAAAATTGCTGCTAATTCTCAAAGCAATCAGATGATCTTTGTTTTACTTGCTTTATTTTCATATGTGTGTCAAGTAAGTACAATGGTAAGTGAACCAAATCATTTGTACTGGGCTCATTTACTAGAACAACCCATTTTCTCTCCCGTCACCTGGGAAGATCCTGAACCCCTGACACCCAGCAATGATTCCTAAATTACTAGAAGAACTTGGCTTCCTCCACACCTGGCCCTTTATAGAACTATAGTTCAGATGAATGTGTTGTCATCAATTTCATAGGGGCTGGCATAAGTTAACTCAGAATTGATCCTTGGGTTTATGAGAATACACCTCAACTAATCCCACCTATTGTAGTCCTTTCAAACCACAATAGTATATGAATTACACATATCATCCTAATTCTTCTATAGTCACTGATATTTCCCATGAATTATTTATTTATATTGTAAGAGTAGGAGGATCCACAGTTTCAGACAAGTTTTCATAAACCATCTATTCCTGTTTGTAACTGTGCATTGAGAACTGGCCAAAATATTTCTCCTTTAGATCTAACTTGGACTTACTTTTTCTCACCGAATTTTACAACAAATTACTTACCAAATGATTGGACTTTAGAAAACTGGGGATCCACCAGACTGTTTGTCCTTGTTCAGGTGAAACTTGGGAATTTGATATGCTTTACATTAGTTATAAGGCCCCCAAAGATTGGAATCGTGGCTTAGCTGGTCCTCTTTCAAGAATCCAGCAGCTTTCTTTACAACCCCCTTACACCTCTGAAAAAGGAAATTTGGAGAGTAGCTTTACCTTTTATCCCACTAATTACTTATCCCAAGTAATTCAGCATGGACATTATTCCCCCAAGCTCAAAGATATCCCTACAATGGATAGTGGAAGTTAAAACTGAAGAAGTAATGGTGTGTACTTCCAAACCTTGTATCATTGTACTAACTTCTAAAGTTGCCTTCATCCAATTTATAAAACATCCTCATTTATTAGTTAGGCATTTTAATTTGACTCTCCAAGCTCACAAAACATAGTTGACCCCTTGTTAACTTACTAAAATAGGACTCAACTTGATTTAACTCATGTTTACATACTCATTTAGGGAGCTGAGGCCTGGATTTCAGTAAACCTCACTTACCAGTGTATGAAAACTAATGCTTTAGAGCAAAAAACATCTGCTCTGAGAAAGCTTTGCCAGAAACATTTCCTTGGAATTTTTATAGCTTCTATTATTGCAGCTACTGCTCTGGAGGCTACCCCAGCCACTGTAGCAGTTGTCTAATCAAACACCATTCATACTGCTCAACAAGTGAATGATTATTTACAAAATAACCATTCACTTCAATCTTTAGCAACCATGATCAAGAAATTCTAAAATGCCTCAATGCTCTTAAGGCTGCAGTACCCTGGGATGGGTGAAAGATTAGAAGTCTTGTGGATGAGGAAAAAGCTCGTATGTAACACCAAATACCTAGCCATGTGTGACACTCCCCTCCCCTTTAATGCTTCCCAGGATCAGAATACTGTAAAATTAAATTTACAGGAAGCATTTGAAAAATGTTTAGCTCAAGGGCCTTCAGATCTTTAAGACCTTCAAGACCTGACAACATAAGCAACTACAAGATGATGTTCAAAACAAACTTTAAAGCATCTTAACAATGTGACAAATTGGTTTAACCCCAAAACATGGTTTTCTGTTCTCAATTTGAGAATTTGGACTTTTGCTGCTTTATCAATTCTTTTGGTTGTTTTCTTATAACGTTGAATGTCATCTACCGCCTGTTCTGAAGGACCATCCAGGATGAGGCAATGTTGGCTATCCAGATGTACTATTATCTAGATCAAAATGCTGGATCCTTACCCAGAACACTTAAAATTCCTCTGCTTTCTATTATGTGAATCATAATTGATTTTTAATTAAAGAAAAAAAGGGGAATTGTCGGTGTTACCTAAGTTCATAGTGTAGCTTAGACTAAAGCATTCCAAAAGGCCTTTTAGGCAAAGTCCAGGTTCCTCAGACCCAGTAACAGTTTCATGGTTTAAGTGGAATGCTTAGCACCCATGGCTCAGGGCTAAACTTCCTGAGAACCTGTTTAACCAAAGTGCAGGCCTCTTCACCCCTTCCCACTCTGGCACTGTAAATGGTACCCATAAGTCATCAGGGGGCAAGAATGGAGTGTACAGCAACTAAAGATTACTATCAACTGAGTTAAGCCAAGGTATATGTGGGAATCACCAGAGTGAGTTAAGAAGCATTAAAAATTATAACCTTTTCTTTGTTTAAATTTAGAATCACATAGTATAATACTCAAGATTCCTTTCCCTGCTTTCCCCCTATTTGCTTGCTAATGATTGCTTAGGGCAACCACTGTGTTTTGTTTCCTATCTATTATGAGCTTTTCAGCACATTCTGTGGTTTTGATGAATTAAAGGACCTTTGAGAAGTCTGCTAAGCAAAGCACTTGCTACCTTCTCCCTGAGCCTCTCCAGGCCCTCATCGGTTACTCCACCCATGAGAACTGAGTCTGAGGGTTCTCTCACACCACCATCCTCAGTGGCTGACCATTGTGGGGTCCCTCAGCCCCCATAAAAAGGCAATCAATAGAGACTTAAACCTGTGATGACCTAGATGTTAGAATTAGTAGATTACTATAAATTATCACTATATTCAAGGAAAAAATGCTAGTGGTAAATGAAAGTATGAGAAATACTAACAGAAAAAATAGAAACAAAAAAATGGAAATCCTTCCACTGAAAACTTCAATTTCTGATATAAAAAACTATAGTGGATAGGCTACTCAGCCAAATACAGATGACAGTGAAGGAAATAATTGGTGAATATGTACCTTTTAAACAAAAATATGGAAAATGTACACGATTTTAGCAGGAACTTATGGAAAATATCATACACACACAGAGACACTCATAGAAGGACAGCTACGTGGAAACTACACAGCAGGAGAGCTGAGTGAAAAAGTGGGGAAAATAGTTTTCAAATATGGCTAGGACTTTTGCAAGACAGAAATTTATAGATAGTAGATAAAGAAATAGATATTAGAAATTCACTGAACCCTAAGCAGGATAAATACCAAAAAAGTCATTCTTAGGCACCCCATGGTCAAACTGCTGCAAAATACAGATTAACAGATTACCTAGAATTAAACCTGAGTAAGGCCAACAAAATTCAAGAGAACAATGCTATTAATACTCTTACTGCCGACCTTATTCTGAAAAGTGGAGGGCATAAGAAAGTGGAACAACTTTAAGTGCTGAGAGGAAGGAAAAAACCCAACTGTCAATGAAAAATTTTTTATCTAGCAAAAATATTCTTTAATAATAAATACGAAATACAAACATCTTCAAATAAAAGAAGACAAAGAATTTATGCTGTCAGACCTCCCTTAGAAGAAATGCTGAAAGACATCCTCCTGACTCAAAAAAGTAAAATGAGCAGGAAGTGATAAATATTTGGGATATTATGAAGTCTTAATCCTGAACTATTTTAAGAATCATACTTTTGTGGTTATCTTCAAACCTAATTAAATCTTCGCTGGTGATGATTCATTCAATTGTTATTTGTTTAGTTCTCAACATTTCAATTTATGACAAAGCATCTTCTCTCTCTCACTGAAATTTAAGATTACTTAATTCAGGATGATTTTGAATTTCCCTGTGTATCTCTCAGAGTATTACACAATGTCTCTTACATAGCTTGAATATCATAAATACTTTGACATATTTCTACCTCTAATAATGTTCTAATACCAAGTGTGTCATTTTATCATTCCCCAAGTTATGCAAGATTAGTATTAATTCCTGTATTTCATACATGAATACTCAAAATGATATACTCAATGGTTACTTCATACAAAACGCACAAATACTTGAATACAAATTCACCAATTCTTTCACTTTCTCTAAGATATAATTGAGAGAATACATGTTTTGGCAGCATTTCTAAATCTAAAACAATGGTACAATTAACCAATTATTATCATTTGTACCAAAGGTTTAGATATTTAAGCAATGACTTTAAAATCTACATAATTTCAATAGTTAATGATTCTATATAACGTGTAACTTTTTTACTGAAGCTATTACCAAGTTACTACCAAGAATTTTTTGATAGTGATTATAGCTAACCTATTTTGACCACATTAAATTTATTCTGCTTTCAAAAATACATGAAAATGGCCCTCAGCATTTTGTACCCTCATGCTTTTCTTTCTTTATATTGTTCTCATTAAATATTTAAATATCCTAAATGCAACTCTGCCTGTTTTAATAATATTTTTGTCAAATATTAATCTAGATACATTATTAATAGGGAAGGAAATATCTGTTTTTCATACTTGTCTAATTTTAAATTAAATCTCTTAAGGAGTTTCTTGGTAAGATTCATAGTTCTCTATATAGACTAGCATAATGTCTTCATTTTTGATACATTTAAGAAAATTGTTGGCTTGTTGCTTGTAGCTCAGTGGCTAGAGAACTGGCGACATATACCAGGGCTGATGGGTTCGAACCTGGCCTGGGCCTGCCAAACAACAATAACAACAAAATAACAACAACAAAAGTAGCCAGGAGTTGTGGTGGGTACCTGTAGTTCCAGCTATTTGGGAGGCTGAGGCAAGAGAATCTCTTAAGCCCAAGAGTTTGAGGTTGCTGTGAGCTGCGATGTGACAGCACTCTACTGTGGGTGACATAGTGAGACTGTCTCAAAAAAAAAAAAAAAAAAGAAAGAAAGAAAAAAAGAAAAGAAAATTGAGTGGTATTTATTCTTTCACTGCAAAATATGTTAAAGGACCTGGAAACAGTGAAAGAAATAGAAAAAATTAAATTACATGTCCTCCACATATGTCATGGATTACAGCCTTCTTTGTCATTCATTAATAGTCTGTTTTACTGATTAAAAACTCTAGTGAATTAGATAGGGACCCCAGAATTCTATTACTCTGTATCTGCTAATTGCTACCTGAAAGCTGTTTTTCTCATTACCCCTAAAATTCTTCATCACCATTTATATAACCCCAATATTACCCCCACTCAACAAGATGATTGCTCTTCCATTTTGATGCCAAATTTCATGATCATGTAACAAGCCTGAATACCAATATTTCAGTAGAAGAAGCCTATACTTTTTTTACCTAAAGTCATATAAGCATGAATTAAAATGTCAATTTGTCTTTCCTTCCAGTGAATGTGTTTACTCACCAAGAAACCAGAGCAATGCGCTCATTGTAGCCTCAAGAAATAAATGACATTAGTATCATTTGGATTGCTTTGTTTATCAAAATTAAAAAAACTAGACAGATAATAATGTATTAAAGGCAAGTCCCCAGGCAAAAGATTAGTCTGATTTGTCTGTCAATTCACCTTGATTTCTTTTCTAAAGCACATGTAAAATATTTTAAAAGAGAAGAAAAACATTTTAGGCAGACCAAAAGACAACCCCTCAAACACAGTATACTAAGTATTTTATTTAAATCAGTTGGCTTATTGTAGACAATAGTAACTTTCTTAGAGTATGAATGGAAAATTATCCTAATATTTCCACTTGTATGCCATTACAGATGGGAGAGAAAATACAAATAAAATTAATTGGTGCATTTTTTTCTCACAAAAAGCATGCAATTATTATTCTTTCAAAACTCAGAAAGAAGAATATTATATATACAGAAGAATGCATAATAATAAGAGTTAAACAGAAACTTGTACATTGTATGTCAAGAAAAAAATTGACAGCACAGAGCAACTATAAATATTTGCTTTAAAAATACACTGTAAGCAGGCTGCCAGATATCATCTTATATATGAGCTTGTGGCATGCATGTCCTGGTGCAAATTAACAAATACCTTTGACATGTTCACAGTCTCTATATAGTATGCATTTTACAAGCTTATGACAGAGAAAGCACATTTAAAAAAAATAATGAACAGAAAATATTTTGAGAGAGTTGTAAGAGTGCATCTGGCGGTCAAAAATGAGAACTCCTTTCTTTTTGTATTTCCTATTAGTTTATTTTGACAACTATAGTAACAAAGTCAAAGGTTTGATCAGAGATGTGTGGGCTGCATCCTCTTCAAACCCATAGTTTCTGCTTCTCAGGGGATTTAATGTCATTTCAGTCAGAGATGTGTCCCCAGAAAAATGCTGTAATAAATTGGAGATATCATTTTCAGCCTTTCCTTCTACCAGGAGGAGCCTTAAAAATCAAGAAACTGAGAAAATAGAAATCATAATGAAAGGGATGGCATTAAATCATCTGTGTGGCATCAAATAATCTACCTAGTGTATAATAATTTATGATGTCACTAGAAAGGATAACCTTCCTAGACACAAACATGAGTGAACGGTAGTACTTTTAATACCAGAAATGTTTTCATGAACTATAGACCGGAAAAAGTAAACATAAAAGATAATTTTATGTTTCAATATAGGTATGTAATAGGTCACATCTAATGCACACGGATTCCAAGTATAGAATGTATTTAAACAGGCATGATTTAATCTTTGGTAACAAAATTTAATGGCTTTATGTCAGCATTAAAAAAATTGCTTCTCAGTGTGGTGCCTGTGGCTCAAAGGAGTAGGGTGCTGGCCCCACATGCTGGAGGTGGTGGGTTCAAACCCAGCCCTGGCCAAAAACTGCAAAAAAAAAAAATTGCTTCTCAGAGGGTCTCTGAAAGGAATCTTTGTTAGGATAGATTTGTTTATGGTTTTGGAAAATATAAGTCTCATATTCACATTAAGGAGATATTAATGTTCTTTATAGCTTGTCAGGTAAAAATAACCAAAACCTTCTCAAAGTGTCAGATGACAATGATAACCATGATGCAAAGGAGCATGTTAAAATAGCCTGAGGTTTTGTTTATGATGTGAAGCATAAAATTACAGAGAAGATTATTGACCGCTTACCCTGTGCAAGTTTCATGGTATTCCTGTAACCCCAACACACCACACAAGGGTCTCTCTGAAGATCAGCAGTGTTGGTGTTTTTCTCTTTGCAGGGTAGTCATGAAGGGTTGCAGGAAGTATGCACTGCAGCTTTTTAAGTAGTATCTAGTAGCTAACTGCTTAGTATTTACCCAGTAGAAATCAGTAGCATAACTACTCCAATGTGACAATCAAAAATGAATACAGATATTGCAAAGTATTCCCCGGACGCAAAATTTCTCCTGCTTGAGAACCACTGACACAAACCTACTCCTCATGTGCACGTGCACATTCAGTTATAGACGTGCGTGCACATATAAATGCACACGTGCACACTCCCACTTACTGCCACAGTCTCCTAAACACCCACATACACACATATCCATACTTCTGACATGTAGACAGCCACCTATACACAATTATACATGTACACACCCACACTGACACACCCTTACATGTATATACCATTCCACAAATATAAAACCCTATCTATAAACACATCCCCACGTATACCTAATACATGTTTAACTACTAGGCATTATACAACATAGTCATTAAAAAATATTATCATTTATCTTTAACATTTTATTGCCATAAACATATTTTTTTGTCTTTTTTTTTTTCTCGTGCAATCTGGGAGTGCAGTTTCTTAAACCATCAGAGTAGGTCTCGGTAAATTTTTGTTTTGTCTGGTGTTGACATAAGAAAGAACTTACTTTTATTTTACCTAGTCTTTAATATTTGAAGGCTCAATTAGGGACAAAATAGTTTATTTCAATCATACTTTAGAAAATATTTTTTCTAATTTTGTCACATCTCACTTGTGACACCACTTGTCAGGGCCCAGGACTGGCCAGGTCTTGGGCCGGCTTAACTAGGTTCCAGACACAGACCACTATGTTACCTTACTCACGTCTGTTAGGTGCCTGAGGGCTATCTACTTTAGCTGGAGAGAGTAAGAGAGAGAGTCTTAGAGTAAAGCAGTCTTCTTAGAAAGACAGATCTTAGTCTTTAGCAGAGCTTGGTAATCTTCAGCAGAGAGACACCGTGCTGGTGTTCTGCAGGCAGGAGAGGAGACAGAGTCAAAGTGAGTCCATGATAGAATGCGCATGCTCCCAACTGCCTGCTCCTCCAGACTAATACAAGGCTGATCTCGTGCAGCTCAACACCACAGGTGTAGAGACTTCACTACTGCTCTCATCTCGCGAGCTCTCATGCTTGTTAGGAGCACTAAATCCCTCTCCATGTCCTTTCCACCAAGGTGTTCCCTTATTGAGCTATACAGGTATTTCTTATAACTCTCACTACTCCTAGCCATAGGCTATGTGGGCTGCTACATAATTTTCTTAAAATAACCCTATACTAGGATGTTGATTGAATCAGTAAATTTGAAGATGATATTTAAAAACATATTATTAATTTAAATTTGAACATGGTTGAATGATATACATGGTGTTCTTGTTGAAATAAATTGTAAATATAGTTAAGCCCTTATTTTACTATGATTAGGAAAATGGCAAAACTTCTGGTGTTAAGGAAATATTATTGAAATTGAATCACTACTATGACAGAATTTCAAAATAAGGTTTATTTGTTTTTCCTTAAGGCTTAGAAGTTATTGAACAATGTTTTACTCTGTGAAAACATGCTTTTCTTTGGTATCCTGTGGAGATTTGACCACTTTGTTATCGAGAAGTAAATTAGGCAAAAGCTGTGTCCTGAATATTTCATAAGTTAATATTTACCATGGAATCTGGGTTAATTTGATTACTTAAAATCACTTCAGTGTAATGTGTCAAGCATTGGTTCAAAATCTTCTTGATAAAAACACTATGCAGGGCGGCGCCTGTGGCTCAAGGAGTAGGGTGCCGGTCCCATATGCCAGAGGTGGTGGGTTCAAACCTAGCCCCGGCCAAAAACCACAAAAACAAAAACAAACAAAAAAAAAAAACACTATGCAAACCCAGGGTTTTACTGTGTCACTCTGGCTGGCTGGCTGGCTGGGCTTGAACTCCTGGGCTCAGTGATCCTTCTATCTCAGCCTCCTGAGTCCTGGCTTTAAATATTTAAAAAATAAACAACACAATTCTCAAGAAAATAAAAAAAGAGAGGAAAAAAAAAAAAGAAAGTTGGCTGGGAACAATGGCTTACCCCTATAATCCTAACATTCTGGGAGGCAAAGGAGGGCAGATTGTTGGAGCTCAGATATTCGAGACCAGTCTGAACTTGTCAAGAACAAGATCCCAACTCTACTAAAAATAGAAAAAAATAGGTAGGTGTTGTGGTATATACCTGTATTCCAGGCTACTTGGGAGGCTGAGGCAAGAGGATCACTTGAGTCCAAGAGTTGAAGGTTGTTGTGAATTGGATGATGCTACAGCACTCTACCCAGGGTACAGAGTTAGACTCTGTCTCAAACAAAACAAAACATCCACCATGCAAGACACAGGTTTATGTTGTCAGAAAGTCTCCAA
This sequence comes from Nycticebus coucang, assembly GCF_027406575.1. Lineage (NCBI taxonomy): Eukaryota > Metazoa > Chordata > Mammalia > Primates > Lorisidae > Nycticebus > Nycticebus coucang. Next base: position 40,524,108 of record NC_069794.1, on the reverse strand, counting down.
TTTACTACAACATTAAGACAGTATGTGGTTCCATCAGACAAAGAAATATGCTAAGTACAAGTAAAAATTGCCAAATAACTAGAAATATTTATTTTTCTAAACTGAGCAATTAGATGTTTTAAAACATTATGAATCTTTTTTAGATGTTACATATGACAGAAAGATTATAAACTTGCCTTTTCTTCCTTTGTTGATTTTAAACTCTGAGGATTTTAACCCTGATAATTATGCTAATATTATAATTCAGAATTTACATTTTCAAATAAGATTGGAATTTGTATTATAGTTTCTTTATTATATTAAATAACAGAAGATTATAATATTGGAATGCTAGCTATTCAATGACTTTTGTGAAATTTTTAACAAATAAATTAACCTTGGTTTAATTACAAACATGAACTACTCTCAAACATTAGATGATTAAGAAAGTATGTGCTTCATTTCAGAGCATATGCATTTTTATTACTTCTGAAGCTTTCATTTTGTTATGTTTATTATTTTCATATACATGGTATTCTAATAGTTAAACTTGTATTCCCTTCAACCATGACTATGTGTCATATTGGCATGATATCTGAATAAGATTTCAATAATTAATTTAATTGCTGATTATGTAGAGGTTTGAGAATGACATTCTAACAGTTAATTTAAAGGCTATATATTAAAACATTAGTATAGCTATTTTATGTGGTCATCTATTTGCTTAATATGTGTGAAGATACTCAGAATATAAAAATAAATACATTCCAAACTGTTCATTATTGTGTTAACATGGGTTTTTTGAAATGTCTGTACAAGTAAAATATTTTATATAAATACTTAGAGAAATGAAACTAAAAGCTCTTTGAAAATGAAAAAGAAATTTAATAGGGTAAATATTGGCTCTTATTATCTATATTAAAGTGTCATTTGGTTTCCCAAATACTTTATTATAATTCTTAAAGATATACATGTAAATATATATATATATCTGCTAAGTTAGAAATTAATTATGTCATACACATTTATTTAATTTAGACCTAACAATGTCATAGACCAAATGATGACATCATTTAGGAATGGTTATATACAGCATATAACAAATGTTTTACCTCATGTAGATCTCATTTTTGTGGTGGTAGGACATACCATCCACTCCATTTACATTTTTCATGATTATAATATATTATCATTAACTTTAGTTGATTTGCTTAACAATATATCTCTTGAAATGTATTCCTCCTATCTAATTGTAAATATGTGTCCTCTGACCAAAATCTTTCCATCTTCCCCTCCACCTTCCCCTCAAATAATAACAGTCTGAAAAACTATTATTATTGTATATACTAAGATCAAAATTTTAAAAGTCACATATGAGTGTAGTCATGTGTTATTTGGTTTTCTATTCTTGGCTTATTTCATTTAATATGAGGTCCACAACATTTATCCAACTTGTCATAAGGGCAAAATTCTCTTCATTTATCTGTCTGAATAGCATTCCATTATGTACTACATTTTATTTATTCATTCATTCGTTGATGAACAGTTAGGTTGATTTCATATCTTGGCTATTGGAATAAACATGGAAATTCAGATATCTCTTTGACATACAGATTTAATCCCCCCTCTTTCTTTTGAGAAAGAGTCTTACTCTGTCACCATAGGATAGAGTGTCATGGTGTCATAGTTCACAGCAACCTCAAACTCTTCAGCACAAATGATCTTTCTGCCTCAGCCTCCCAAGTAGCTGGGACTGCAGGTGCCCACCACAATACCTGGCTAATTTTTCTATTTTTAGTAGAGACCAGATCTAGCTCTTGCTCAGGCTGATCTCCAACTCCTGAGCTCAAGCAATTCATGTACCTCGGCCACCTAGAGTGCTGGGATTGTAGGCATGAGCCACTGTGTCTGGCCAGTTTCCTTTTTGTATATACACCCAGTTGCAGAAGGGCTGTATTATATGGTTGCTCTATTTTCCATCTTTTCAGGAGCTTCCATAAAGTTTTTCATAATGGCTGCACTCATTTACATTACCACTGACAGTGTACAGGATTCTCTTTATTCCACATCCTCACCAAAATTCCTTATCTTTTGTCTTTTGGATAATAGCCATTCTAACTGAGGTGAGGTAATATCTCATTGTGCTTTCACTTTCCATTTCCCTGATGATTAATGTTGTTGGCCAGTTTTTCATATACCTCTTGGGCATTTGTATAATCTTCATATGAGAAATGTCTGTTCAAACTATCCAATGTGACCTACAGATTCAATGCAATACCTATCAAAATATCAAAAATATTCTTCGCTGAATTAGAAAAAATATTCTAAAATTTACATGGAACCACAAAAGACCCTGAATACCCAAAGCAATCTTGAGAAAAAGAACAAAATTGGAGACATCACACTACCTGACTTCAAAAATATATGATAATAATATGGTATCCAAAGCCATATCATGCCAAGTATGACACTGGCATAAAAATAGGCACATACACCAATGGAATAGAATAGAGACCACAGATATAAATCCATAGCTTTATGGTTAGCTGATTTTTGATAAGATTGCCAAGAACACAAACCAGGGAAAGCACAGTCTCTTTAATAAATGGCATTGAGAGAACCGAATATGCAGAACAGTGAAATTAGCTTCTTATCTCTCAGCATATAAAAAAATCAACCAAAATGGATTAGTGACATATATAAAACCTGAAACTTGGAAACTACTAGAAGAAAACATTGAGGAAATGCTTCATGACAATGGCAAGGATTTTTTGGATAAGACCTCAAAAGCACAGGCATCAAAAACAGACAATTGAGATTACAACAAACTAAAAAGCTTTTGCACAGCAAAGGAGGTAATCCACAGAGTGAAGCCACAACCAAAAGAATGGGAGGAAATATCTAGCATTTATACATCAGACAAGGAATTAATATCCAAAATATGTAAGAGGCTCAAACAACTAAAAAGCAAAAAAATTACCTGATTGAAATACGGACAAAACATTTTATTTTTCTATATGTTAGCTATCGATTGGAGAGATGTAAAGGAACCTTTTTTAAAAAATCTAGTTTCGGGTGGTGCCTGTGGCTCAGTGAGTAGGGCGCCTGCCCCATATACCGAGGGTGGCAGGTTCTAACCCAGCCCCGGCTGAACTGCAACCAAAAAATAGCTGGGCATTGTGACGGGCGCCTGTAATCCCAGCTGCTTGGGAGGCTGAGGCAGAAGAATCGTGGAAGCCCAAGAGCTAGAGGTTGCTGTGAGTCCTGTGTACATCATGGCACTCTACTGAAGGCGGTAAGGTGAGACTCTGTCTCTACAAAAAAAAAAATTAAAAAAAAAAATCTAGTTTCAATCTTATCTTTTTAAGAAAATATGTTTTTAGGTCAGAAAATATGTATATGGATATGTCTCTCTAACTGAAATACATACAACCTAAAATCAACTTAGATTCAAACTAATATACTGGGTGTCAAATAAATAATTGCATAAGGAAGTGAATTAGTTACATGAAGAATTTATAAAAATTCAAATGACCGTCTTTCACTTAATGATTTAAGCAGAACAAAAGCAAACAACCTCCATTTTAATTAAACAGGAATTCCTTCTCATACAATGTTTTGTTTTGTAATGAAATATACATACTACTGGCAGATAGGCTCCCTAGGTCCACAGTTTTATCTGTGACTGTTCTATATCCAGACCCAGTAGCACGGATTTACACTACCCTGTCAATTTGAAACACCGCGCTTCTATTTCCATGGTCATCACCTTTTAAAACTCAACGAGTTTCTAGTTTTATTAGCTTCACTTCTTTCTTGGGTCATATGAATCTATTGAACTCTCGACAGTTGTTGAATATATATGAAGGAAGTACTGCAATTTTCAGCTCATAGGAAAGTTGAGATTGTCATAAATTCTAGGTTCCTTTTGTAGGAAAACAATTTTTGGTTGAAAGATTACACAGATCTTGACTTAGCAAGATCTGTGTAATATATGTCTGCAAATATTTTATTTAATATCCACATATATTTATATACACAAATATACTTTTTATTCCTTCTTTTTAAATAAGTCCATGTGTTCATTTGCTTTTTATTTTCTGAAAATAAAACAGTACCATTTTAGCTTTATATCCTCCAAGTAACCTGTAGCTCTTTGCAGATGAATTTCTCGCAATTTTCTAAGTGAATTCTAATAAATTCTAATTTATCTCTAATGTAATCCATATTAACAATTTGAAAGCTAAATAGTAAATTATCAGTTTTTATACATTATATGGACATAGTTATGTGTAAATGTTTGATTTTGTTTATTCAATCAATTTTAGATAAAATTCTTGGAGCACATACTGAAATATTCTTCTTTACTTAAAACTAGCTTCCACAAAAAAAAAAAAAATAATAATAATAAAAACACTAGCTTCCACAAACAGAATTAGAGTTATCTAGCCTTTGGGAGGTATGAGAAATGTGGGTGTCAATTAATTATTTAATATTAAAAAATCATTTACAGAAACACTTTATAAAAGAAAACCCTTAATTCTGACATTTCCTGATTTCAAATACCTTATATTAGAAAGATAATAATGTGTGCTATATGTGTGTTTATAATAAAATAATGTAATTAAATTAAAATTTGGGCACTAATATATGTGTTACTATCTCATTAATTACTAGCTGTTGGTAACAATACTAGTTCTTAATGATAAACGGCACTAAATAGCATTTGTTGTTAATATCTGGTGTTTTTGTGCAAGATATTGTTAAAAATGTAGCCCTTGGAGTCAGAATACTTGTGTTCAAATTTTGACCCTGCCATATATATATTTGACTGCGTAAGTTCTTGCATACGACTCAGCCTCTTAGAATCTCAGCTTCTATATCTATACAATTGTATTCTAGATAAGGATTCTTCTGATATAACATGACGTATGATTTTTCAATTCAACCATAACTTTAAAATCATTCTTTCTATTTTCTCTTTATTATTGTTTAACATTTTCTGATTCTCCCTTTCATTTCTGATTGTTTGGGTTCCATAGCTAATCTTTGTAATTACACATCTCTCTCTATGTTCTGGAGCCATTCTCAATATATCATCCAGGTCTAATAAAACCTCAACCCTAAAATTTGTCAAAACATCTCATGATAAACCATAAATATACACAGTTTTTATTTATTAATTATATCTTGATGCTGGGAGAATATGAAATAAAATAACTTGAAGACTATGGAAAGCAAAACAGAACAAAAACATCCAATCTTAGATCAATTTCCTGTAAATAAATTCATCTCATAATATTTTCCACCTTTTAAAAATGAACTCCATCCATACAGCAGAATAGATTAAAAAAAAATCTTGGAGTCATTTTTTACTTCACGCTTGCTCTTACACTTCACCTCCAATCCATCAGCAAAATCTACAAGCTCTGAAATAAATCCAGAGGCAGTAAAAAATTGCTGTAGATATCTGTACCACTTTGTCTCAGATCTGAGTAAATACATGCTGCTACAAGCTGGCTTTCCTTATGTGGTTCATCTGGAGAGTGGACACCAAATAATTCCTTTGTCGTCTCACAGGACTCAGCTGAAGTATAGGACCTCTACTGTCCTGCCTGTGGATGGAGGTTTAGAGGTTAAGCAGTCTGAGAGACAATTAAAGTAAACTGTCAGGATGGTGGTTTGATTTTTGCTCACTCTCCCTCTGGATGGGAAGATGAAGAGAAGTTATCTTGACAACGGGACAGCAAACCCCACTCCCCAACTGACAGGCGATGTAACTGTGGCTAATGAGCTCCTCGCAGAAGAGGTTAAAACCAGAAGTCAACAGGGGTGAGGGCACAATGAGCTCCCAGGGCTCGGTGCTTGCAGAAATCATCAGACACACAGCAGAGAAGGCTGCGCCGTCTCCCTGGCAGGAAGTCAAAAGAGGAAAAGCCCCACGGTCCATCATTCCCCACAGGCAGGACTCTGCTGCTTTATTGCCTTTCCACACTCACCTACAGAGAAGGGTTAAACTTCTTTGTGCTCTGACAGGGGAACACACACACAGGCAATACTCATAAGGTGGAGAAATCTAAAGTGACTTTATAGGTGCCAGATAAATATATTTTTGTTGTGAAATGTGTCATTGGCACTTACGACTTTTACATACGTGTACTTTTGGTACTCATGAAGTGCCAAGGAGATTCTTGCAGGGCTGCTGCGTGTGGCAAGGTGATTCCCGTGTGGTCCAACAGAAAAATACCGAATCCTGGAAGGTAAAAGAAAACTGTAGTCCCAATTAAGAAATTAAAGTTAGCAGGAATAATAAGAGATGCGCTGCTGAATACAGCAGGCCCACGGAGCCAACAAAAACTTTGACAAGAGATGGAAACTTACTGTAGAATACAATCAACGGAACTGTTTCAGTTCGTGTAGCCCCAGATGTTCCATATCATGTGAATGTAACTGTATCCAGTGCAGAATTTGATGGCATATAATGTGCTGTCCTGGAAATTCCTAAAAAAATTTCTTTTCCTATTTCACTGGCACTTGACGAACAAAATGAATTTATATTCATTTGACAAGGCCTCCCATATGTATCTGCAGGGCACCCGCACAGATTCTTAAACTTCTCTTCCTTTTGCTCCTACTGGGGATTCAAAACATGGCACCAAGTCTGTATCCTTTGAGGCCTAAAGCTTTATAATACAGCTGAGGTCTAGCTGGTTGACAAGGCAGTAGTCTTAGTCAAGCCTCAATCTTGCTCTGCCTGTAGTATAATCAGGTCTCCCTTGGGAGGTGGGGGGGGGGGCGTGAAAAACTCACAAAATTCAGAGTCCTAATCACCAAGTAGTTTTGTAGAGTATGTCACAGTTCCTGTGGTGTGACTTTGAGGGAAGAAAATGAGTTCCCCACTACTGGCATTTAATTTAACAGAGGGAGGGGCAACATGGCTGACTAGAGACATGGGTCTCTGCGTCGTCTAAGAAAGAAGGAAAAGTTTTAGATTAAAACAAAAACAAAAACCATGGCTCAGAACCAACTGGAGATTCCACAAGAGGAGACTGTGAAGAAGAACAAGAAGGAGCAAGACTTCTCAAGATACCAAACCTGAGAAACTTAGAGCCCTGTGGAAAGGGCAGGTGTAGGTTTGGTTTCTCCCTCTCTCACGGGTCTGGAGGACTGCAGGCTTCCCAGCTGCTGGGGAGCTTCTCTACTCTCACGAGCTTAAAAGCTGCTGCCACCAGTGAACTGGGAGTTTCTTGAAAATAAAACCCTGAGCTGCCAGCCCCCTTCAGCTGGACCTCCTCACCACACCCTAGATGAGAAAGCAGGTGCCACACTGCTTCTCCACCCACTTTACCCTCCCCAGGAAGCTTCAGCTCTTCAGTTTTTGTGTCCCCACATTAACATTTTTCAACTCCTGTCCAGCCTGCAGTGGCCACAGGGGGCCAGGGGTTCCTGGGGGAACTGTGTGATCCAGCACTTGGACCTTCCTGGCTGGCTGCATCCTGGAAGAGGGACAAAAGGGAGCACCAGAGGATGGACTAAAACTTAGAAAAGTTCAGCATGACCCCTAAGGGAGGGGCTCAACACAAATTGACCTTTGCATCAGAAATGAAAACAATGTAACCTAATCATCTGTGCCCTCATACTAATCTGAAATTTAAAAAAAAAAAAAGAAGAAGAAGAAGAGTCTTCCCTCCCACAGAAGTGGCCCAGCTCCAGGTCCACACTGCTCAGTCCTTAGCCGGGAGCCACTGGGAGCAGCTGGCAGAGAGCAAGGCCTACACATGATGGATAAAGTCTGGTCTTAGCAGCACAGCCTCTGAAGGTTCCTTAGTGAACCACACTCCTCACTGCTTTTTTAAAAAAGAATAGACAGAGATATTTTTATTGACTGATTATAATTCAGTGTCTGTTCCCAATAAGCATGAACACATAGTTTTAGAGAAAAAAATCTTAAATTCAGAATATTACCAGGGTACACATATTTTTGTTACATAATTCACTTGTGTACTTTTGAAGTAAAACTTTTAAGTGCGCACTTTACCCAGAGTACGTGCATTGTACTGGTGAAGTAAGAATTTAGCCAACCTCCCCCGCCCACTTGATTTCCACTGAGTTTTACTTCCATATGTTCAGATAAGTGTTAATTGACTAGTTCCAATTTAGTATTGAGTACATGTGGTGCTTGTTTTTCCATTCTTGTGATACGTCACTTAGAAGAATGGTCTCTAGTTCCATCCCAGTTGTTATGAAATATACTAGATCACCATTCTTTTTTTTTTTTTTTTTTTGTAGAGACAGAGTCTCACTTTATGGCCCTCGGTAGAGTGCCGTGGCCTCACACAGCTCACAGCAACCTCCAACTCCTGGGCTTAAGCGATTCTCCTGCCTCAGCCTCCTGAGTAGCTGGGACTACAGGCGCCCGCCACAACGCCCGGCTATTTTTTGTTGCAGTTCGGCCGGGGCAGGGTTTGAACCCGCCACCCTCGGTATATGGGGCCGGCGCCTTACCGACTGAGCCACAGGCGCCGCCTCACCATTCTTTTTTATTGCCAAGAAGTACTCCATGGTATGTGCATCTATGTGTGTGTATGTAAATTACATTTTACTTATGTCTATAATAATATATACATGAATATTATTATAGTCTAGGACATATTATATCTTTGTATAGGCTGCCTGAGGAACTTATCTAGTGCAATATTCAATACATATTGAATATTCTAGGACATATTATGTATATGTAGGTATTTATATTATATAAAGGTATATATATTACATTTTATTATTACATTATATATTATATTTTATAATATCATATATATGTTACATTTTATTAATCTATTCATGTATTGGTGGGCACTTGGCTTGTTTCTACTTCTTTGCAATTGTGAATTGTGCTGCTATAATGATTCCAGTGCAAATGTCTTTTTGATACAAAGTCTTTTTTTTTCTTTGGGTGAATGTCTCCTACGAGAATGGCTGGATCAAACTTTGGATCTACTTTTAGTTGTTTGAGGTGTCTCCATCCTGTTTTCCATACAGGTTGACTAGCTAGCAGTGTCACCAACAATGGATGAGTTTTCCTTTCTCTCTGCATCTATGCCATAATCTGTTGCTTTGGGAATTTTTGATATGTGGATTTTTTTTTCTTATGATAAATAGAAATGCTGCATCTTTCCTGCTATGCCACTATCCCTTTTACATGACCGTGGACATTCTTCTCTGACACTGTGCCCAAACTCAACAGAAAAGGTAGAGTGATGATCTGATGTCTGAAATCTTATTAAAAGTATTTTCTACTGTGCTATATTAAAATCCACTCGTTTCCCTGATATTTTGAATGGAAATGTTATAAATGATTTTATAACACTGTGCATTGGTTATTTGGAAAATATTAGATTACTGAGTTAAACAAGATGCAAAGGTTGATACACTTTATTGTAAAATAAATATTTAGAAGATCATAACAATTACTATCCTCATCAGTCTCATCAGAAAATTGTTTGAGAAAAGAGAGCAAGATGGTGGCCGAGTGACAGCTTCCTTGCATCTGGGCACCAGGAGTCCGGGGATATAGGACTCCAGGCATCTCTGGCTGGTGGGATCTGCCTATTATCACCCCTGTGAGGATACAGAGAGTCAGCGAGAGACTTCTGGACCCCAAGAAGAGGACTAAAACAGTGGAAAACTGGCAAGTGGTCGCATGTGTTCAATTGGTCTAAACCCGCCCGCAACTGTCAGTTCAGTAGCAGCGAGACTGCAAACCAGAAAGGCCTTACCTGTGAACTGTTTTGGTGTCTTTGGACTTGGCACTCAGTTGAACTGCCTTGGGGAGAGCCTGAGCAGGAATGTGGAGAACTTTGGCCATTGTCTAGGGCCCCAGTCTGAGCCGCTGAGCCAGACGGAGCTGATGGTGTTTGGCTGTGGGCCACAGGGAGCCATTGTGAGCAATCTGCCCCAGCAAGCTCTGCCCTCAGGGTTGCAGAGCTAGAATCGGGTGGGAGCTGGTAACCCAGTGACCGAGTAGCCTAAGGGTGGGGTCAGAGCCACCTTGCAGCCCTAACCCCCAGGGGCAGAGTGAGACCAGTTTTGGCACACTGGGTAAGTGAATAGCCACTTCAGCAGTGATTCCAGCGACAAGCACTTTCCTGGGAAAGCTTCTGCTCAGCAAGTTTACAAGTTCAAAGTGCCTTTTATGTGGGCTGAAGAGAGATTTAGGGTGTCTACCTGCTGGGGTTTGAGAAATCAGCAGCCTCCAGTCGTATCAGAACTGTGATTAACATCTCATACCCCAAAAGACCACGTGTTGCCCAGACAACATTCAACAACATATACATACTGCTTTGTTTTTGGGTGTGTTTTGTTTTTTCTGTTTTTTTGTTTTTGTTTTTGTTTTTGTTTTCTTTTTTGTTTTTTTTTGTTTGTTTTGTTTACTTTGACGTTGCTTTGTTTTTAATTTCAACCTTCTCCGTACAGATCTTTTTTCTTTCTCAATTAATTACAATTTCTTATTGCTGCCTTTTTTAATAACTAGAACTTCATTTTTGCTAGTGTTTCTACCACTATTATTTGCTTTTTCATCCAATTTTATCCTGCAAAGTTCTCTGTTTACTTGTTTTGGTTTGATTTATAGCATTTTTGTCTTTCCTCTCTACTTGGTGGAGGTGGGGTACTGTGTCTGATCAGGTTAGAAAAAAGCTGCTGACCTCAAGGGAACCACACAACTTGGCACCCCCAGAAGGTGGTTTTTTTAAGGTTGTGTCAAAGTACCCTACTGTACACCTATATTGCTAAGTCTCACTCTTTCTGTGCCTCTCTTCTTTTTGTCAATATTCCTTTTACCCACCCCTTCTCCTTTCTCTATTTTTTTTCTTTATTTTCACTCAGTCCTCCTTTCTTGCTCTTCAACCTGCTCACCCATCTGGTCCTGTACCAAAAGGACTCATCGAACCCTTAGTCCACAGGCACAATAACTTAAAGAGCAAGAGGAAGTGAAGGAAAATTAGGGCAAGGAAACAGATAAAAGAAATCACTCATGAGAAAGAATCAGCAGAAAACTCTAGGCAACATGAAGAAACAGTCCAGAACAACCCCGCCAAGGGACCCTGAGGTACCTACTGCATAAGATTCCACCTATAAAGAAATGTTAGGAATGACAGAAAGGGAAATTAGAATACACATGATGAAAACAATGAAAGAAATGATGGAAACAATGAAGGAAACTGCTAATAAAGTGGAAAATAAACAAAAGGAAATCCAAAAACAGAATCAACTAAGAGGTGAACGATATGAAGAATATAGAAAGGATATAGCAGAGCTGAAGGAACTGAAACAGTCCATTAGGGAACTTAAAGATGCAATGGAAAGTATCAGCAACAGTTTAGACCATGCAGAAGAAAGAATTTCAAAGGTAGAAGACACAGTTCTTGAGATAACTCAGATAGTAAAAGAGGCAGAAAAGAAGAGAGAGAAAGCAAAACGTTCACTGGCACAATTATAGGACTTTATGAAGCATTCCAACATACGAGTTATAGGAATTCCAGAAGGGGAAGAAGAATGCCCCAGAGGAATGGAAGCCATACTAGAGAATATTATAAAAGAAAATTTCCCAAATATCACCAAAGATTCTGACATACTGCTTTCAGAGGGATATCGGACCCCAGGTCGCCTCAACTCTAACCGAGCCTCTCCAAGACACATTGTGATGAACCTGTCCAAAGTCAAGACAAAAGAAAAGATTCTGCAAGCTGCCAGGAGTAAGCGCCAGTTGACCTACAGGGGCAAATCCATCACAGTGACCGCAGACTTCTCCAATGAAACTTTCCAAGCAAGAAGAAAATGGTCATCCACCTTTAATCTACTTAAACAAAACAATTTCCAGCCCAGAATTCTGGACGCTGCTAAGCTAAGCTTCAAAATTGACGGAGAAATCAAATCATTTACGGATATACTAACATTGAGGAAATTCGCCAAAACAAGACAAGCTCTACAGGAAATACTTCAACCTGTTCTGCACACTGACCACCATAATGGATCAGCAGCAAAGTAAGAACTCAGAAATTAAAGGACACAACCTAACCTCCACACTGATGTAAAAGATAAAAGTAACCAATGGACTCTCAGAAAATAAGATGAATAGAATACTACCACACTTATCAATTATCTCAATAAATGTTAATGGCTTGAATTCCCCACTAAAGAGACATGGATTGGCTGACTGGATTAAAAAACACAAGCCATCCATTTGCTGTCTGCAAGAAACACACCTGGCTTCAAAAGACAAATTAAAACTCCAAGTCAAGGGTTGGAAGACAATTTTTCAGGCAAATGGAATTCAGAAGAAAAGAGGAGTTGCAATCTTATATTCAGATTCATGTGGATTTAAAGCAACTAAAGTCAAAAAAGACAAAGATGGTCACTTTATATTGGTCAAGGGAAAAATACAACAAGAAGACATTTCAATTCTAAATATTTATGCACCCAATTTAAATGCTCCCAGATTCTTGAAATAGACCCTATTCAGTCTGAGCAATATGATATCTGATAATACCATAATAGCAGGGGACTTTAACACTCCTCTTACAGAGCTGGACAGATCCTCTAAACAGAAATTAAACAAAGATATAAAAGATTTAAATGAGACCCTAGAACAACTGTGCTTGATAGACACATATAGAACACTCCATCCCAAAGATAAAGAATATACATTCTTCTCATCACCCAATGGAACATTCTCCAAAATTGATCATATCCTGGGACACAAAACAAATATCAACAGAATCAAAAGAATTGAAATTTTACCTTGTATCTTCTCAGACCATAAGGCATTAAAGGTGGAAATCAACTCTAACAAAAATGCTCGACCCCACCCAAAGGCATGGAAGTTAAACAATCTTCTGTTGAATAACAGATGGGTGCAGGAAGAAATAAAACAGGAAATCATTAACTTCCTTGAGCATAACAACAATGAAGACACAAGCTACCAAAACCTGTGGGATACTGCAAAAGCAGTTTTGAGAGGAAAATTCATCGCTTTAGATGCCTACATTTGAAAAACAGAAAGAGAGCTCATCAACAATCTCACAAGCCATCTTATGGAATTGGAAAAAGAAGAACAATCTAAGCCTAAACTCAGTAGAAGAAAAGAAATATCCAAAATCAAATCAGAGATCAATGAAATTGAAAAGAAAAGAATCATTCAGAAAATTAATAAAACAAGGAGTTGGTTTTTTGAAAAAATAAATAAAATAGATAAACCATTGGCCAGACTAACAAGAAACAGAAAAGTAAAATCTCTAGTAACCTCAATCAGAAATGATAAAGGGGAAATAACAACTGATCCCACAGAGATACAAGAGATCATCTCTGAATACTACCAGAAACTCTGTGCCCAGAAATTTGACAATGTGAAGGAAATGGATCAACATTTGGAATCACACTCTCTCCCTAGACTCATCCAGGAAGAAATAGAGCTCCTGAACCAGACCAATTTTAAGCACTGAGATCAAAGAAACAATAAAAAAGCTTCCAACCAAAAAATGCCCTGGTCCAGATGGCTTCATACCAGAATTGTATCAAACCTTCAAAGAAGAGCTTATTCCTGTACTGCAGAAATTATTCCAAAAAATTGAGGAAGAAGGAATCTTCCCCAACACATTCTATGAAGCAAACATTACCCTGATACCAAAACCAGGAAAAGACCCAAACAAAAAGGAGAATTTCAGACCAATCTCACTCATGAATATAGATGCAAAAATTCTCAACAAAATCCTAGCCAATAGATTACAGCTTATCATCAAAAAAGTCATTCATCACGATCAAGTAAGCTTCATCCCAGGGATGCAAAGCTGGTTTAACATACGCAAGTCCATAAACGTTATCCACCATATTAACAGAGGCAAAAATAAAGATCACATGATCTTCTCAATAGATGCAGAAAAAGCATTTGATAAAATCCAGCATCCTTTTCTAATTAGAACACTGAAGAGTATAGGCATAGGTGGCACATTTCTAAAACTGATTGCAGCTATCTATGACAAACCCACAGCTAATATTTTAGTGAATGGAGTAAAACTGAAAGCTTTTCCTCTTAGAACTGGAACCAGACAAGGTTGTCCTCTGTCACCTTTACTATTCAACATAGTGCTGGAAGTTCTAGCCAATACAATTAGGCAAGACAAAGAAATAAAGGGAATCCAAATGGGAGCAGAGGAGGTCAAACTCTCCCTCTTTGCTGACGACATGATCTTATACTTAGAGAACCCCAAAGACTCAACCACAAGACTCCTAGAAGTCATCAAAAAATACAGTAATGTTTCAGGATATAAAATCAATGTCCACAAGTCAGTAGCCTTTGTATACACCAATAACTGTCAAGATTAGAAGCTAATTAAGGACACAACTCCCTTCACCATAGTTTCAAAGAGAATGAAATACCTAGGAATATACTTAACAAAGGAGGTAAAGGACCTCTATAAAGAAAATTATGAAATCCTCAGAAAGGAAATAGCAGAGGATATTAACAAATGGAAGAATATACCATTCTCATGGATTGGAAGAATCAACATTGTTAAAATGTCTATACTTCCCAAAGCAATCTACCTATTCAATGCCATTCCTATCAAAATACCAACATTGTACTTTCAAGATTTGGAGAAAATGATTCTGCGTTTTCTATGGATCCGGAAAAAAATCCGTATAGCTAAGGCAGTTCTTAGTAATAAAAATAAAGCTGGGGGCATCAGCATACCAGATTTTAGTCTGTACTACAAAGCCATAGTGGTCAAGACAGCATGGTACTGGCACAAAAACAGAGACATAGACACTTGGAATCGAATTGAAAACCAAGAAATGAAACTAACATCTTACAACCACCTAATCTTTGATAAACCAAACAAGAACTTACCTTGGGGGAAAGACTCCCTATTCAATAAATGGTGTTGGGAGAACTGGATGTCTACATGTAAAAGACTGAAACTGGTCCCACACCTTTGCCCCCTCACAAAAATTGATTCAAGATGGATAAAGGACTTAAATTTAAGGCATGAAACAATAAAAATCCTCCAAGAAAGCATAGGAAAAACACTGGAAGATATTGGCCTGGGGGAAGACTTCATGAAGAAGACTGCCATGGCAACTGCAACTACAACAAAAATAAACAAATGGGACTTCATTAAACTGAAAAGCTTCTGTGCAGCTAAGGAGACAATAACCAAAGCAAAGAGACAACCTACACAATGGGAAAGGATATTTGCATATTTTCAATCAGACAAAAGCTTGATAACTAGGATCTATAGAGACTCAAATTAATCCACATGAAAAAAGCCAACAATCCCATATATCAATGGGCAAGAGACATGAATAGAACCTTCTCTAAAGATTACAAACGAATGGCTAACAAACACATGAAAAAATGTTCATCATCTCTTTATATTAGAGAAATGCAAATCCAAACAACCCTGAGATATCATCTAACCCCAGTGAGAATGGCCCACATCACAATATCTCAAAACTGCAGATGCTGGTGTGGATGTGGAGAGAAGGGAACACTTTTGCACTGCTGGTGGGACTGCAAACTAGTACAACCTTTCTGGAAGGAAGTATGGAGAAATTCAAAGCACTCAAGCTAGACCTCCCATTTGATCCTGCAATCCCATTACTGGGCATCTACCCAGAAGGAAAAAAATCCTTTTATTATAAGGACACTTGTACTAGACTGTTTATTGCAGCTCAATTTACAATCGCCAAATTGTGGAAACAGCCTAAATGCCCACCAACCCAGGAATGGATTAACAAGCTTTTGTATATATACACCATGGAATACTATTTAGCTATTAAAAAAAATGGAGACTTCACATCCTTCGTATTAACCTGGATGGAAGTGAAAGCATTATTCTTAGTAAAGCATCACAAGAATGGAGAAGCATGAATCCTATGTATTCAATTTTTATATGAGGACAATTAATGAGAATTAAGGTTATGGGGGGGAGGAAAAGCAGAAAGAGGGATGGAGGGAGGGGGGTGGGGCCTTGGTGCATGTCACACTTTATGGGGGCAAGACATGATTGCAAGAGGGAATTTACCTAACAATTGCAATCAGTGTAACCTGGCTTATTGTACCCTCAATGAATCCCCAACAATAAAAAAAAAAAAAAAAAAAAGCATACACTGGAGAAAGAATCCCCTATTCAATAAATGGTGCTAGGAGAACTGGACAGCCACGTGCAAAAGAATGAAATTGAATCCTTAACTCTTATCAGACACAAGTATTCACTCAAGATGGATTAAAGACTTAAATTTAGGACCTGAAACCATAAAAATTCTAGAGGAAACATCACTAGAACTCTTATAAACATTGATTTAGGCAAAACCTTATGACTAATCCCCTGAAAGAAAATACAATATAAACAAAAATAAATAAATGGGACCCAATTAAACTAAAAAAGCTTCTGCATAGCAAAAGAAATAATCAACAAAGTTCACAGACATCCTAAATAAGAGAGACACTATTCATAAACTATATAACTGAAAAAGACGAATATCTAGAATCTGCAAGGAAATCAATCAACTCAGCAAAAAAACAAACAAACAAAGAACCCAGCTCACCCCCATTAAAAATGGGGCAAAAGACATGGAAATGCATTTTTCAAAAGGAGAGATACAAATGACAAAAAATACACATAATAAAATCTGTTTCTGATGTTGATAATATAGATATTACAGGAGTTTTTGTTAAAAAAAAAAATTCTTTGAATACTGAGAAGTCACAGTGGTGAATATTGATTTTCCAAAGTTCTACTATTAAAAAAGATAGGGAAGTAATATTTTCTGAATAACTATTATAATTTTGAAAGAAATGCTATCAATCGTTTTCCTTTCCAGTGACAAGTTCACTTCATTCCGTTTGAAAAACTGTCTGCCAGTTCGAATAATCATAATTTTGAATAATTAGTTTGAATAATCATAAGTTTGAATAATCATAATTTGTCTGTCAAATGGTTTTTCAAGTGAAAATGATGTTTCTTGAAAAAAGCTAGCTGGTTTCGATTGCAACTAAAATCATCGCCCGTGTATTTTCTTGAGAAAACCATGGTGCTGGCATGTAGGGCGCAGAACTGCACCATGCTTGCTTCTAATCGTGGCATACAGATTATAAAACAGTGCATAGTTCACTAAAACTAGTAACATTAATATTTTATACCACTGTTTTGTTAAGAAAAGTCCTTTATGAGAGTTTTGTTTTTGTTTTTTGCTTGCTTATTTTACTTCACATTGTTTGTTTCTTCCCTCAAATATATGGTGATGAAGAATGCAATGCAATTATGCTTGTGATTTGGTGCTACTTCTTGATTCTCGCTAAGGGAACATAATTCTACCCACTGCTTTTGATCTGCAAGTGGAAGTGTCAATACACTGAGAAAAGAAAATGATCTCTTAGTTTCTTTCTTTCTGCCAACAAGCCTTTCAGACACCTGAGAAAGTCTTAGAAATTCCAGTGTGTTTGTGGAACATACTTGGAAGACCCATGGCCTAAGACTACGCCTATCAAATTCTAGGCTAAAACTCACAGTTACTAATACACAGCTTAGATCTTGTTCCTACCATATAAATCTCCTTATATACTTGGATTTATGTTTAGATTCCACTGAACTTTACCCTCAAACGTTTCTTCCTCATCTCCTTTATTTCTTTGGTTGCCTGTATTTTTCTGTTTAATTCTTATGTTCTCTTGCTTTATCTTTTATAGTAAGTAGATTAAATACCTCATCTTGGCCAGGCATGGTGGCTCACGCCAATAATCCAGGGCACTTTGGAAGGCCAAGGCGGGAGGATTGTTTGAGGTCTGGACTTTGAAACCAGCCTGAGCACGACTGAAATCCTGTCTCTACAAAAAATAGAAAAATTAGCCAGGTGTGATGGTGGGCGCCTGTAGTTGCAGGTACTCAGGAAGCTGAGGCTGAAGGAGTGAGCTACAAGGACACCACTGCATTCTAGCTTGTACAACAGAAAGTACCCTGTCTCAAAACAAAAGCAAAAACAATCCCCTCTCCTCTTATCCTCAGCTTTTGTGAAGGTAAGGACTATGAAACTCTGAGCATCCCTTTCTTAGTCCTTAGTTTCTTGATATTCAGATTTTGATAGAAAATATCTATAGAATATTGACTGGCACATTTATCTTGGTAGAAAGTGAAAGAATCAAACCCAGCCCAAAGAATCAACCCCCTACCCTCTCCCACTGGATGTCCCTCCTGGGAAAGGTAAATTGGCCAACCCCCACCCTACAGACGCCCCACCCAGGGAAGGGAATGTCCTGAACCACCACCTTCCTGACTTTCAAAATCCCTGCTCGCCTTTACCCATGTGTGGATTTCTTCCTGGCTTGACTGGAAATCTCACCTCCCCTGCAACCAGGTGGAATAAAAACATTTTAATTGTACAAACTAGGCCTCCATTTTCCTTTCATCTTGCACCTTGGAATAATCTTTCATCTTCAGAAAGTATAAAAACAAGCAAATAATTAGATGTTTTATGACAACAATGTGTAGACTGCTGTGGCTGTACATATATGAAGCTTTTAACTCAGAGAAATGGCATGGGTCTTAGTGACATATACGGGCTAGGCAATTGCTCCATGATGCCACAGTTGTCTCTGATAGAGAGATTTATAACATTAACAAGCATACAAGAATCTGTTCATATTGCAAGGGGAACACAATCCTTTTATTTATTAGTGTCCACTCTTTTTGATAAAATGCTTACTGTGTTAGATGTTTTCTGTGGGCTACCCAGAGCCAAATGTTCCCAGATCAAGTGTAATAAAATTCCCATTTTTGTGAGGTAACAATGTGGTTAGCTGCAGGGTGTAAATCATGATGAATTTAAACCCATTATGCTCATCTCATTATCCATCATCAAGATACTTATCAGACTTTCTTGCTCTGAGCCAGTGAGACCAAAGGGAGTTTACTGTGTGTAAATTCTGAGAAGGAAAAACAAAAACAAAAAACAAAACCCTTGAACAAAGGGACAGTTGTCCCAAAATTGCCCAATTGTTTAAATTGCCCATTGCTTTCCTTGTAGCCTTGAATAATGACATGATGCCTATTGATTTAAGACCTGTCATCAGATGGCATGGTAATGTTTTCAGAATAACAACAACAACAAAAAAAATCCTTGATAAGTTCCGAAGGATGCTATTGAGTTGTTTTACCAAGCTGGGTACTTCTTGCTACATTCTTTTAAATAACCCAGATAAAATAAAGTAGTGTTTAAATCTCTCTTGTGTTACTTTCTCTATTGTTGAAGGTAAGTAGTTTCAGCCCAAAGCATTTTAATCCTTTAAGTATATATAAAATATTATACATGTACACATATATATACACACACAAAGATCTGATGATTAAGTTCAGAAATTCCTCCTAGAAAAAGTACTACATACCTCCATACCTACATACCTCATTGCCTATTCCTCCAAATTTGTGGATCAACCCTTATTAGACACACATAGAACCTAAATCAGAGAGAGCAGTATGGTCCCATCTGATCTCCATCATGCCCCACTTTCCCTAGAATCAGAAAGGAAAGACTTGGACAATATTCTTTCCCGTATTTCAGAACTCCCTTAACAACATATAAACCCCTTTCCTTTTAATTTATAAATTGTGTTGAAATTTTGTAATTACTGAGTTGGCCAATTTTATTTCTGGATGTAAACTTAAATTATTTGCAATTGTATACACCTTTCTCTCTAGACAAAGCCTGAGTTTCATAACCATAATATTCTATAAGCTCAGAAATTTTATTTTTGGTATCTAGAACTCAACATTCATCTTCTCTTTCTCTTTTAATTCATGTCATAAGGATTAGAGCCTCCCTAAGACCAATAATCATCTGCCAGATAGAAAGAGATTACATAAATATAAACCAAAATGATAATATAAACCAAAATAATTCATGTCATAAGGATTAGAGCCTCCCAAAGACCAATAATTATCTGCCAGATAGAAAGAGATTACATAAATATAAACCAAAATAATCACAATTATATACTTATAAATAATGGAATCCATGGGCTATCATCTTTGAACCAAACATACAAATTTCATGGCAGAATACAGATGAAGACTGGAAACTCTTACCCTGGTCCTTAGATTTGTTTTTATTGCTAAGCTAAATAGGCTTTCCATTCTTGTTTTCAGATAATCGTTTCCATATTACCCCTTAATGTATACCCTGATCATTTTAGACGCCATATTTTTTCTTCAAAGTACCTGTGTTTTGACATTTGTGCCATCATTTCTCATGTCCACTTACTTCTGTGTTAACTTTTCCTTTCTTTTAACTTTCCATGTAGATTTCTTCATAGTTTATTCTTCTAGGACAGTCATTTATAACTGAGGTAGGGGTATGGAGTGATTTTTTTTCCCCCCAGAATATTCTATCATTTGTAAAATATAAATATATATATTTCAAGTTCTCTCTCATTATTCCTTTTACTCTGAAGAATGGATACAAGATTCTTAAGTTTAAACATCACTATAGTGATAAAGGGTTAAAAATATTTCTTCTAAATTTATTCCATGGTTATATTATCAATGACATAAACTTGAAGCATAGCCCATATCTATTTTTGTTTCAAAAGAGAAATTGTCCAAACCCACAAAAAGTATTTAAAGTTAATTTTCAGAAAGGTTCATTATATGTGGTGTCATTTTTCTTATTAAAACACTCAGATAGTTTTATGCCATCATTTTCTAGTAAAATCTAATGGGCTATAAACACACAACTAAACTGTTTACTCTATGCACTTGATTTCTGGAAAATTTCATTAAGAAAACTATAAGAGTGGTTGAAATGTTTATTGATTTTTTACAGGCTTTTGACTTGGTGAGCAGAAACTAGTAATTTCTTAATCTATACTAATTTAATACAGAATTCTGGCTAATAATGCATGCCTCAACCTGAATTTTATTAATACATTGAGTTTCAAGGATGACAGAACAAATGAACTTCAACTCTGATTCTGAAAAACCACTTGAAAATCTTAGTGGGCAAAGAAAAATATGACAGCCTTTCTTTAATCTATTCCATTTCTATCCCATATTATTTGAAATTACATTGTATTTCCTAAGTATGCAAGTTCTTAAATTATTAAATTACAAGTCATCTCAAAATTAAGTAAGTGACAAGGTTCCATATCAGGAAGGAAATATGGCAATGTTTTCTATAATAAAAGTAAATTTATACTTAACATACTCCAAAATTATCAAAATATCCTCCAAAATGTGGTTCAAAAATCATTACCCCAAATGTAAAAAATAACATAGAAATCTGTCTGAAATGTAGTAATTTATAAAATTAACAGACTCATGTTGACAGATTTTAAGAGAGTTGAAATTAGAAGGTAATTAAAGACCAAGAAATATTCTCTTAAAGAAACTTAGCTCTCCCTTTTTTGGACTCATAATTTAGATTATAGACCAATTGATTTAATTATCAACTTAACCCTACACAATGTGATAACAAACAGCTCACTAACCATTCTTTAATCTACATCCACAGGATCCAAATTGCCTAACAAGAGAATTTAATTGATTTCAAATAATATTGACTATTTTGAGAAAATGTCTTGGTTAATGAATGGTTGATAAAAATGACATCACAGAAGTTTAAGAAGGTGGTCCTTTGAAAGTACTCCATGAATAATATGTAGTTGATGTTACAGAAATGAATATATCCAGCTTTAATTCTTGTACTGTAAAATAAAAATACGTAGTCTAGATTATACTACCTAAAGAGAAATAAAGAAGGTGGACTGGTTGTTCTCGGAATTCAATTCTTCATAACCTTATTGTTCTGCAGCCAAAACTTATCATTGAGGTCTCTCAAATTTGTTTCTGACTTAGGAAATATTCAAATATTTTGACCACATCAAAATTGCAAACCTCAACATCTAAACAGCATTCTTCCAACTCAAAATGTACAAGAAGTCTAAAGTATCATGATTTTGATGGAAGGGAAGTATAAAAAGAAAAGTGGATATTCGTAATTGGGATTTGACTAATTGCTAAACATTTCTAATCATTTTAAATTAATTATGCATAGGCCATGTCTAGATCTGCCCGAGTCCTAAAGAATGTGATGATTTAAGCAATTTATGAATAATTTTAATTTCTTTTTCCTGTGCTATGGTCTGCATATTTCCCTCAAAATCCTTATGTTTCAATCTCAGTCCCCAATATGATGGTATTAGGAGGCAGGAAATTTGAGAGGTGATTAAAGTATGATGATAAAGCCTTTATAAATGGAATTAGTGCACTTGTAAAATAGGCTTCAGATAGACCTCTAGCCTCTTTGATCATGTGAGGACACAGAGAAAAAAAAAACATGATTGGCAAGCCAGAAAGCAGACCCTCACTAGACAACAAATCATCTGGCACCTTGATGCTGAACTTCCCAATAGAGAATAAGTTACCCAGTCTAGGGTATTTTGTTATAGCAGACTGAAAAGACTAAGACTTCTTGTTCCTGTGTACTTTGTGTTAATGATATTTTACACTGAAGTAGGACAACTGCAGCAACACAGGAGAAATGGAGTCAATTATACCCCGCCATATTAACTAAAAAATGAAACATTAGTGGGAATAAAAATTGTTGTGCTAAAGTAGTTTATTATTATTCATAATCACTGAACATGTTGTGAGTTGACTGCAATAACTCTTCCTATGGACAAATATCAATTAGGTCTGATTTTCCTTCACCTAGAATGTTCTCCTCCTTTATTAGTGCTTAAACAATGTAATGTACACATTTTATTCAGAGGATTGTTTAAATTTTGTTTATTTTATTTTTTATGTATTTATATTTCCCCTGTATGGGTTACATAAGAAACTAGATAGAGAACATTAACATATAATCCAGTAGATGGTCTGGCATGTGCTAATTGTGAAAAGTTGTCAAATAATTTTGAATAAATTAGTCATGTAAAGATAAGGATGCATTGTTACGTGGGGTGACCATAAAGTTCATGTGCAATTACAAATTTTATGGTGACCCTATATATCCTGTAGTGTATATACATAAGATTGCTATGAGAAATATGTAAAGTGTTTAGCAGATTGAGCAGCATATAGGAAGAATTTAAAAAATTTTTGATTATTCTAAAAATCATTATTATTTTAATTTCATTTTTAATAAAAGAACAAATATTTTCACATTGGAAATATACAAAAGAAAGTGAAATTTTTGAGGATACTCTGTAAGACAAGTATTATTTCAGACAATTTCACATGTTAAACTTACTTGAGTAAGTTAATAAATTAAATTAAATAAATAGTGATAAAACCAGTTGGATAAGCATGATAGGGCAGTTGTGGTATATACCTATATATATAGTCAGTGGGAATAGACTCAAGGGAGAAATAAAATACTTTGTTGGTAGTTTAAGCTAGATAATAATGGTGTTAAAATATAAATTTAGTGTATTAAAGACCCTTTTAACCTTTCCATCAGTTCTAACATATTTTAAAGTAAATATTACAATACTATTTATTTTGAAACTTTAATATCATATATGCCCATTTTTAAAAAAAATATATTTTTCACATTTCCCAGCCTTCAGTGAAATCAGCTATAAAATGAGTGTGTGGGCAGATAAATTGAACTGTAATTATTCAAGTGAGAAAAAAATTAGATATACACTAATTAAGAAAATTTGTAGTGTTAGTTACTAAAATGTTTATATGAGGTTTTCTAAAAATCTTCCCTTGAATTAGTTTGGAAATATCTTATAATTCCAAAAAACAAATGAAAAAAATTATGTGCTTGTGTATATTTCTTTCCAAAACAGTTAAAAGGTAACAGTAGATTATGAAATGCGCCCTGTATCTAGAGAACCATAAGTAATGGTGTGCCAGTCAGAAGTGGGCTTTCAGAATCAACATGGTGGATAGCTCTGGATAAGGTGCCCAGAGTCTCGGTAATTAGAAAACACAAAGTGGGTTCTGTTCAGGATGAACTAAGAGGACTGAAGCAAAAAAGTCAATATAATATTTTCTTGGATTATATCTGTTTGCCAGAAATTAAACTGCCACTGTTGAACTACAATACTATTCTTACTACAAACTATTTAAACTTTAAAATAATTAATGAATAGCAAGGAGTGTAAGTTTCTAAAAGAAAGCTAATCCAACCTATTACTCAAAAGTTCTACATCACATCTGGAAGATCCATTTTCTCTATAAAGACCAATTAATTTCATTCATTCCTTTTAACTCATTTTAGTATTATAATAATTCTAAATATCTAGTGATATTTTGGAGCAAAGGAGTAAAATAGTTTTTCATGCTAAGTGTGCATATCATTCCATTCACTGGTTTTAAGAGTTTTGATGGTTTTCCATAATTTAGAAAACAAGATCAAAATTGCAACAAAAAGTGCGAGACTGTATTCATTTCATACCATTGGGGATATACTTTTAAGGCTATAGAATCTTGGAAATATTTTTTGTTTTTGGCCAGGGTTGGGTTTGAACTCGCCACCTCCGGCATATGGGACTGGTGCCCTACTCCTTGAGCCACAGGCGCCACCCCAGAATCTTGGAAATATTTTAATTACAGTATTTCCCAGATGACTGAAAGCTTAGCACAATTCATGATACATTTTTAAATATATATAAAGATTTAATTAAACAATTAAATATTATAAATAATTATTATATGACATATAATTATACCTGTAAACTTATGTGCATAACATATGTGTAAATTTGGTAAAGTGTGATTTTAAATTAATTATACTGGCCTTTACAATTCTATGATTATTATTTTATACCTTCAAAAAGTAAGGCATAGAAAGACTGACAGAGAAAATTACTTAACTAGCCTAAACACGCACAGAACAATAATTCAAGGTAAATGAGACAAAGTTATTTTTATATGAATTTTTGGTCACAGACGATATTATTGTGCTTGCTAAAAATTCCCCAACTTAAAAAACAATTATCTATAGTAAAGTGTGGTTCAGAAGGAACAAAGGAAATAATTTATATACTTGACCTATCTTCAGTCAAAAAATTAATAAATAATGTATTATTAATTAAATTCATTCTGGATCAATTAAATGGTATTTAGTAAGTACAGGGACCAGCAGAAGGCAACACTGCCCATATTGAGAAGCAACTTCAACATCAACGTAATTTGGAAGGGTGTAGTAAGTAGGAATAATCTATAGTGTTCATAACAGAAAGCAAGGAGTTTGCTGGGTTTCACATAAAAGGGGCAATATCAGGGAGATCTGACAGTAGGAAACAGTGACGGAGCTTCAGGAGTGGGATTCCAGAGTTCCAAGACTAGTTATCACATAGAAGGTATACCTCTCCAGGAAAAACTGGGAATTGGCTGGACTATTGAAGCAGGTATTCCAACTTGGGCAATATATAACTATAGACTGAAAAGTGTCACGTTGCTTCCAAAGTATGAGTTGATGGTTAGTCTATGAGATTTCATGAATTTCATTTCTGGTAACTGGAGGAAGAAGCTTGGGGAGCTGAGAGCAGGGAAGGGGGATTGATAATAATCACACTTTATTTTCCAATATACAGTGTTTGAAATATTTTTTACTTTATGTCTCTATCAAAGTATGTGTTTGTGTTAATTTTTAAATATCAATCAATACACATTTTCCAGGAAACGTCTTTAATGTGTTCAGGGAAGTGGCAGGATTATGTGAATGTGTGTTTGCAGCACACAAGATTTGAAGACCCAAGATGTAGCCTTGGTTAGCACCCACTATCCGTGTTATCTTCATAATAAAATAGCTCTCTAATGTTTGATTTTTTCTTTGTGAAATAATAATATTTCTTCCTATGTTACAAGATTATTTCAGGATTAAATAATGTGATAGACATAAAAGCACATGAATTTTTTTCTCCAGAAGTCATGCTCCTATTATTGTCCAGTATAGAAATGTTTGTTTCTAAACTACCACATAAATTACTGAGGAATATGTAGAATTCATTATTTTCTTTCTTCTGTCACATAGAAAATCAGTGTCAAGGTTAAAATGTGTTTTAAAAAGATTATTTTATAAAAATATTAAGCATTTGTGGGCGGCGCCTGTGGCTCAGTCGGTAAGGCGCCGGCCCCATATACCAAGGGTGGCGGGTTCAAACCCGGCCCCGGCCAAACTGCAACCAAAAAATAGCCGGGCGTTGTGGCGGGCACCTGTAGTCCCAGCTACTCAGGAGGCTGAGGCAAGAGAATCGTTTAAGTCCAGGAGTTGGAGGTTGCTGTGAGCTGTGTGAAGCCACAGCACTCCACTGAGGGCCATAAAGTGAGACTCTGTCTCTACCAAAAAAAAAAAAAAAAAATTAAGCATTTGTATGAAATACAGACCACAATACTTATATTTAAATCAATCTTCCTTAAAGGTAAAATTTAACTGAGTTTTTATTTATATAATCACAGATTTCAGACTAGAAGAATTTACACTAATATTTAGTTGTTATGAATTCAAATGAAGGCTTATACAAAGTCATGAGCTAATGGTTGTTTAAAATAACTAATTATAATAATATGTACTTTCTATCTTGTGACACGACTGATCCAAGAACTCATACACCTTAAAATTTATTCGTGAATATTTTCAACTATACAGCTTAGTGAAGCGGGTATGCTAAGTTTTGTTATTTTCATTTTAAGTGTTGCTCTATGAAATGAATATGGTGCATAATTATGGAAATGACACTGGTAATTAGCTCAGAGTACAGCAGAACCTCCATAAGTTCATTTTTAATGCATGGTTCAATTCAAAGAGTGATTTCAATAACATTTTAATATTTATTTTCTTATTTACTATGTTATATAAGTGGACAAAGCATACTTTATAATCATTAAATTATAGTTATGACTACTTTACTTATCCTGATAACAAGTAAGAAATATTAGGAAATCTATTTTACCTTTATAGTCAACACTGTCTTAGCTGTTGCCCTTTTCAATTATTCAAAGCCTACTTGTTTATAATTGGCTTTATTAAGTAGTATATTTTTGTTTGATGATTAACTCAGCACCAATCAGATAAAATTGAATGTGAGCAAACCAGAAAACAATATCAATAATCTAATAATTTATTGGCTTTGCAGCAGTTCTCAATCTGTGGGTCACGACCCCTTTTAACTGTATCAAAGGGTCGCGGCATTAGGAAGGTTAAGAACCACTGCTCTAGGGGCAAATATCTTTTAGCTGAACAAGTTTTTAATGTGCTTCTTCTCTTTCCTAATGTTCAGTACTCAGATTACATACTCAGATTACAATTTACACTATAGTTCTTACAAATTATGTTTTAAAATGTATTGAAGTTCTTGGATTATAGTTTTCTCAAAAGTCTATTATGGCATTTGGTTGGTTTTGAGTGTTTTTTATGGTAGGGTGTGTACACACACACACACATACAAAGTAAATGATTAGTAAAGGTCTACACATAGGTTTGAGGGAGACCATAAAGACCATGACGTATTTTTTGTGAAACTCTGTTGTAATGCGTACATATAGATTATTCTAGAATAAGGTTTGTTTTTCTTAGATCCTCAGAGAAGCTTATGATCTATTGAAGGTAAGAATAAAATTTATAAGGTAGTTTATAAGTCCCTAAGAATTTTTATTTTAGGTATATATTTTTCTCTTCTAATTATTTGTGCTGCAGGTTAGTAATGCACTAAAAATTTAAGATACCGATTTTAAACAAGTTAAGAACTTCTTCACAAAAATTTCTTATTTTGTCTTCTTCACAGGATAAGGAATTTATGCAAATTTTTTCATTTTGTAAGTATGACGGAAGATGTGAGCTGTAGCAAATATCTCTTACAAAAACATTTATAAAATTCGAAGTATATTAATACTAACAGCAGCAAGCATGCTCAGAAAGGAGTAAGAAGCATTTTGAACACTGTGCAGAACCTTTATAGCTTCAACCCTCAAATTTGTCTTTTGTTCTTCATTAGGAAAATTGCACTACATAAGGAAGTCGTATTCATGTCAATGCTGAGTTTCCTACTATTGATCATCAAAACAAATTTATATCATGTTAATCTTTGTCTATCTTTAAAAATTATTTCTTATACTCAACCAATTTTTTTAGTAGTCTTCAAACCATAGAGGTCTCAAATATACTTATTCTAAATCCTAGATTTTCACACATTCAAATTTTATGTAATCTTGTATCTTTTTTTAACCAAAGGAATAATTATATAGGTTATTATAATCATTTTCACATAGATGCATTTACATAAACATTTTTCTTTTCCCCAGGGGATCCAAAAAAGTAGCACATGTGGTTTCCACACCTTGCCATGCATAAACCAAAATTTCATTTGGGGAGCTTACATATATTTATTAAAAATAAATTAAAATCAACTGTTATAAACATTATTATGAATCACAGCAGTGATTTTAAGATTAAAGTAAGATTACTTAAACGTGGAGAGGCTGTATACATGCCCATAGGGGATCACCATGGGGAGATTGGATGTAAGATTAGCACAAGTTACCTCCCACTTGAAGCGAGGAGAGAAGCTGGAGTTGATCCTTCCTTGATGCCTTCAAAGGGAGAACAGCCCTACCAACACCTGGAATTTGGACTTCTGGCTACAAGGATTGTGAGACAACACGTGCAAATTTCTGTTGTTCTAAGCCACCTGCTTGTTCTAAGCAGCCTTTACAAATAGGTATATTGGTCTAGTTACTGAACCTTATTTTTTTTATTATAAACAGGAAGTTATTTATCCTACATATGAAAGTATCTGGGTAATATACACTGATTTACAAATGGAAAACATTACTGACAATTACCTAAAATAAAAGTATTACATCATAATGAGGATTTTTAAGGAGTTTGGATACTTTTCATAATCCTAAAAAGGAAATATTGTGTATATATTTATTTATATGGTTTTCAAATTCATAATTAAAAATAGTTTAATTGTAAGCCATGTAACAGTTTATAGGGTGACATATTCAAATAAGTTTATGTAGCAACAGAGTGAAAATAGACGGGAAAATATCTGTTATTCAGATTTGTAATAGAACCACAAGTATTTTCCTGTGTATATTCATTGTTTTATGTCCTATACAATTAGTTATTAAAATTAACTTACATTATTCATCCTATCTTTGACTATCCTATAATCCTATAATTATTGGATTCTTCTCCGGTCATTATTCACTCATCAGATTATCCCAGTATCATTATTCTGTTTACTACTGCCTATGTTGAGCTGTCACATTATTTTTCACCTCAATGACCATAAAAAACAAAATCATACAGGATAAATAACTGTATAAAAGAATGACCATCACACATGTATATTCATATTCATTCATTAATCAAATGCCACATACAACAGAATTTTTGTTGTGTTGAATTACATAACATAAAATTAATGTAATATATTTAATTTATATATAATCTAATATCCTTTAATCCACTGAAAATTACTGCATATAGATTAAATATCAATACATAATATATGTTTGATTTTCAGTCAATCTGAAGCCTTCTTTACAATGTGGTTCTACATTACTAATATGTTAATGAAGAATGATATAATAGAAAGGAACTCACAGCAAGAAGATATGAAGACACATTTCCTTTTTCAGGGGAGAACTTAAAATATTTGCCCTACAGGGTGGCACCTGTGGCTCAAAGGAGTAGGGCACCGGCCCCATACGATGGAGGTTGTGGGTTCAAACCCATCCCTGGCCAGAAACTGCAAAAAAAAAAAAAAAAAAAAAATTGGCCTATAGGTCCAGTGAAAGCTCTGATCCTACTTTTTTTTTTAAATTGAAGTAGATAGGGTTTATATGGATGTGGTCTATGGTAGCTCTATAATTTAGCTCAAATGCCTAAACCCCAGTAGCTAACTTTGGGCAGGATAAGCATGAAATCTACTAGAGAATGACATATCATGTGTTGTTTGAAGTGTAAAAATTCCCTGTCTGGGAAGCTTTTTGGATGTGGGTCTTTTTTATTCAGAGACCTATAAACTAAAAATGACAAATTATGTGTTCACATACACCCATATATAAGGGTGAGACAAGAACCAAGAAACGTTTGCATAGATATTGGCAAGAATTACACTAGACACAATTGCAATAATGCACGAAATTCTACAGTGTATACTCACAGGTCTCTAATGAAAGTAAAAAATATGATTTGGCAGGAAAAAGAAAGCTCAAGCAAACAGAGATCTCACTGCTCCAGATGCAGTTGAAATGTATACACTAATCATTAATACCTATTTTGTTGAAAATGTATACACTAATCTTTAATAACTACTTTAACTTGGTTAGAAAGCAGCTGTTTTAACTAAGTTCTGATGGGATATAAGTGATCCCTCAGTAAACTTGAGCCTTGGCTCCTGTGACTAATGTCCATCAGATGTATCCTCACTGTGCAAACACAAAACACATTTTCTACAATTAATGAAGGTTTCTAGGGGCTGTATCTGGGGCACTGGTATTTCTGTTTGCTTGAGATTTCTTTCTCCTTCTGAATCATATTCTTTACTTTTATTAGAGACCCTGTGAGTATACACTGTAGAATTTCCTGCATCATTGCAATTGTGTCGAGTATGATTCCTGCCAATATCTACGCAAAAGTTTCCCGGTTCTTGTCTCACCCTTATTTATGGGTGTATGTGAACACATCATTTGTCATTTTTATTTATAGCTCTCTGGATAAAAAGGACACACACCCAAAAGCTTCAGCCATTCAGACTCATCATTCAAATGTAAAACATTAGTAAACATCACCAAGAGTCTCTTATTAGAATAGCATCTGAATTTTTGCTGACTTCCTCAGATATAGAAGGGAATAACTCAGAATCTAAACATGCCCAAGAGTTAACACAATCTGATGAAAGGAATTTTATGCAATTCAATTGCAATCAATGCAATTATAATCTCAACAACTTTTATAGTCGAGATTATAATTGCATTGAATTGTTCGTTTGTTGCTATTGGATGGCATTATGTTATTTCTTTCTTTTTTTTTTTGCCTCAAAATAAAATATCAATGTTTTGGTCTGTATAATAGGTATATTCTTGAAATGTTGTGACCAAGTAAACTTTTTAATACTGTCTAATTTAATTTTTTTATTGTTGGGGAATCATTGATGGTACAATGAGCCAGGTTATATTGCTTGCATTTGCTGGATGATGTCCCTCTAACAATAGTGTCCCACCCGTGGTGCCACACACCCCTCCTTCTTTCTCCTCCCCAATTTCCCCTCTCCCACCATGTACTAGCATCAATTGTCCTCATATCAGTTTAGTACATTGGATTCTTGCTTCTCCATTCTTATGATACTTTACTAAGAAGAATGTATTTCAACTCCATCCAAATTAATACAAAAGATGTAAAGCCACCATCATTTTTGGTGGCTATATAGTATTCCATGGTATACATATACCACAGCTTGTTAATTCATTCCTGGGCTGGTGGGCCTTTAGGTTGTTTCCACAATTAGGCAATTGTAAATTGATTTGCAATAAACAGTCTAGTGCAAATATCCTTATAATAAAATGATTTTTTTTTCTTCTGTGTAGATGCCCAGTAATGGGATTGCAGGATCAAATGGTAAGTCTAGCTTGAGTTTTTGAAGATTCTCCATATTTCCCACCAAAAGGATTGTATTAGTTTGCATTCCCACCAGCAATGTAAAAGTGCTCTCTTCACATCCATGACAGCACCCACAGTTTTGAGACTTTGTGTTGTGGGTTATTCTCACTGGAGAATAACATCTCAGGATGTTTTTTATTTGCACTTCTTTGAAGAACAGGGATGATGAGCATATTTTCAAATGTTTCTTAGCCATTTGTCTGTCTTTGTTAGAGAAGGTTCTATTCATATCTCTTACTCAGAGGTAAATGAGATTGTTTACTCTTTTTCCATTGATTAATTTTTCTCTGTAGATTCTACTTATCAACCCTTTGTCAGATTCATACCCTGTAAATATCTTTTCCCATTCTGAAGATCATCTTTTTGCTTTACTGGTTGTTTCCTCAGTGGTGTCTTTGTAATGTGGGTCATTCTCCCTGAGGTTAGGTGATATATCAGAATGGTTTTGATTTGCATTTCTCTGATTAGGGATGATGAAATACTGAGGAATATACCTAACAAAAGAGGTGAAGGAAACTATAAAACCCTAAGAGAAGAAATAGCAGAAGATATTAACAAATGGAAGACCATGCTCACGGCTAGAAGAATCAACATTGCTAAAATATCTATACTTCCCAAAGCAATCTACAGATTCAATGCAATCCCCATTAAAATACCAACATTATTCTTTTACAACTTGGAAAATATAATTCTTCATTTTGTATGGAACCAGCAAAAAAACCCATATAGATAAGGCAATTCTTAGTAATAAAAACAAGACTGGGGGCATTAGCCTACCAGACTTTAGGGTGTGCTACAAGGCCACAGTGATCAAAAAGCATGGTATTAGCAAAAAAATAGAGACATAGACATCTGGAAACAAATATAAGACCATGAGATAAAACTAAAATCTTATAGTCACCTGATCTTTGATAAACCAAACAAGAACATACACTGGGGGAGAGAATCCTTATTTAATAAATGGTACTGCAAAAACTGGATAACCACATGTAAAACATTGAAACTGGACCTGTACCTTTATCCACTCACTGAAATTGATTCAGGATGGATAAAATATCTAAATCTAAGGCATGAATCAATAAAAACCCTGGAAGAAAGTGTGGGGAAAACACTTGAAACTATCAGCCTGGGGAAAAACTTTATGAAGAAGACTCCAGTGTCATTTGCAACAACAACAAAAATAAACAAATGGGACTTAATTAAACTGAATAGCATCTGTACAGCTTAGGAGACAGCAACCAAAGCAAATAGACAGTCATCAGAGTGGGAAAAGATATTTGCATCTTTTTCCCAAAAGAAGCTGAGGGAGGAGGATGGTTTGAAGTCAGGAGTTGAAGACTAGCCTGAGGAACATAGTGAGATTTTTGTCTCTACTAAAAACAAGAACAATTAGCTGGGCATGGCAATATGTGCTTGTAGTATCAGCTACCCAGGAATGAGGCAGAAAGATCAATTAAGCCCAGGAATTGGAGGTTGTAGTGAGCTGTGATGATGCCACTGCACTCCAGCCTGGGCCACAGAGCAAGAGACTCTGTCTGAAAAATAAATAAATAAGTAAAAATAAATAAAATAAAAGATAAGGATGGAGATCTGACACCTTCCCAAGTTTTCTGTGGCAAATATTGGGAAGCATGAGAAGTATAATCTTCTTCTTGCTTCTTAATTATTGCTTAGAAATCCAAAGGATCCCTTAATAGAACTATGAGAGTATATGACCTATTCTGAGAATTTCTACCTCACATGACTTACATTCTATGTTTAAGTCCTTCAGTGTGATGAATAACTGTGTATACTGTCAGCAATAGTATTAGATATATATGTTGTGACCTAGAGAGTGTAAACTGAAGAAATAAATGATCTAAAATAATGACAAAAAATGAAAATTTTATTATAGTTCTTTTATTTTTTAAGTATCAGGTGATGGGTACTTGAATCTGTTTTATTGTTCTTGAGGCAAAGCAGAAGAATTTAATAATAAAATTAACATGGTACATCAAATCATTTCACAAGTATGTTTTTATTTGAATTAAGTACATATTGCCTTCTTGATCACAAAATTCAAGAAAAATTCATACCTTTTTAAGAGTTCTATATATTTATTGAGTGTATTTCTGCTTAATATAGATGGGAGATTACTGACATAGTGATTGGATCTAGGCCATAAAAATGGTCCCAGAGAAAACTAAAAGAGTAGCTTTAAAAAATATTAAACAGACAACTGTTTTATATGAAGAAAATAGCACATAACGTAAAGAGTTGAAACCAAGGATAAAAAGGATAGTTTGATTACACAGGCAATGACTCTATAAAATAAATTTTGACTTCAAAAAATCGTGGAAAAAGGAATGTCTTCAAGTATATGGGACAGGCAATAAATAAGCCTAGTAGCAACTTTTTGGATTTGGTGGAACATAAGAAAAATACAAGTGTACATGGTAAATAATTTCTCTTGAATTACTAAAACTTAAACCTATGTAGGAAAAATAGCTTAGATCTTTTTGATAGCAGGAAAAAAGAATTTAATATTTTTAAAATTTAGAAAGTGAAATTTATTAGCATTTGGAGATTCTATTAATGTAGAACTCAGTGAAGAACAATTATGAAAATGCTTAAATAATCCTTTTTCTTGCAAGGTGAAGAGAATGTTATACAGATAAAAGTAGATAGTCTGTTATTAACAAGTTCATGGCACTTGCAAACTTGTAATGTAGCATTAAGGACAAAAGCTAATGATGATTTCTACTTTCAAATATTTAATGCTTTCATAGAGAAACAAAATAGACCAGGCAGACTTGCACATACAGACAAATATAATTTGATGAAATAGGGACACTTTATGAAATGCTATACATTCAGGGGTCAATACCAAGAGGGTGCATGCTCTATTCTTATCAGAGCTGCTACTAGAAAAGTGATTTTAAACTCATAATTAAACAATGAGACACTATTTGCTCCAAGCACTTTAGAGAAATTATTTAATCTGGAAAAAAAAAAAAACCTTTGGATATCATTATTGTCTTTATATTGGTGTGGAAAGTATTATTAGGATAGCTTTAAGACTAGACCAGACTGCTGGTAAACAGAGTGTCAAATCCTAAATTCCAGCATAAATGAGTTAAAAAATCATGTTTTCTCTTAACATTTAAGTGGCGTAAACCTCTAATAGCATTCTGAAGTATAACAAAACAAAAACGACTATGTAAGTACATAATAAAATGTAACAAAAAATTAATTTTTGAGACCATTAAGTTGTTTCTGTCTTTATTCCTAGGAAAGTCAAACAATAATTCTAAGAAGTCAGTTGTGGTTGTTGTAAAGGTGTTAAAAAGACTGGGAGATTTTTTACAGCTATATTTGGAATTGATTACAGGAAGGTAAATAGTAAAAACTTCTGAGATAGTCAACGGTTCTCATAGTTTGGCATGCATCATAATTGGCCCGAGCCTAAAAATTCACATTTCTGATTACTGTTCAAGTTAGCTGATACTGATGACCTCGGGACCTCACTAGGAGAATCATTGCTTAGGCTAAAAGGCATTTGCGTACAGAGATACACCACGATTATAGTCGTCTGGTCTTTCTACTGTTGTAAGACCCCCTTAGCCCAATGGTTCTCAACCTTCCTAATGCCGTGACCCTGTTTTGGTGACCCCCAACCATCAAATTATTTTCACTGCTACTTCATAACTGTAATTTTTTGTTACTGTTATGAATCGTAATGTAAATATCTGATATTAGGCGACCCCTGCGAAAGGGTCGTTTGGATCATGACCCACAGGTTGAGAACTGCTGCTAGCCAAAGGTATAGGATTTAAATGATATTATCTTACTACTATTTACAACAAACTTTTAATTATACTTGAATACTAAAGTTGAGAATCTAATTTACTACAAAGGATCTAAATTAATATATGGACACTACTTTAAATTCATAGAAATATCAAAATACAGTAAACATATTACCAGCCAGCCCAAGAAATGCACTATCTTTAGAACTGCATATCTTGGTGCAAAATGCTTCCTATTCACTCAGTGAAGAATAAGTATGGCATCCATAATTTAAAACATGACTCATGTTTTATTTTATAGATACATATTTATTTTATTCCAATGCATTCAGTAATTCTAAATAAAACACTTAATTTTATTTAGTAAAATATATGTAATATATTTGGGTTATGTACTAAAATTCATTCAGTCATTTTAAATAAATATAACCACATCTTTTACTTTTTCTGTATTTCACTAGACCAATCTCTTACATTTATTCAGTATGGGAAAAAAGATGCAGTAGATAGGAGAAAGCCTCCCTTTATCTTTTCTCTTTCCATTACATTATCTCACATAAAGCATGAATTTGATTAATTATAGATTGCTTGGTAAACTAAATAACTATGTCCAGGAAATTAAAGCAATTCCTTTTACCTGTTGAGCATGATATAATTATTTTCCCAAATTAGATCCTTTAAATAATGTTTAAACAGCAAATATAATAGCATTTACTGTTACACAGAAAATTGGACGATACCATCTAATATAATCAAATACTGGCAAAAAATAGCTTCTTTAATTTGCGAATGTTGAGTGACTACTTAAAATGTGCATACAAGTACTGTTGAAAAATGAATGAACCTAAAATATGCATATGATTATAATTTTACATTGACTTGAAAAAATAGGAATGTTTTTGTGAGTATAGAGTTAATATAAATGAAAAGGAATATTTTATTGTTTTGCACCAAAATAAATCTGTTCAATACTGTAAATAAAGTATTTGTTTCATATTAGTTTAAAGTATTAGGAAACAAGATGGGATTCATAGAAGTAAATATTGCTTTCTGATAAGATTTCCTAAAAAAATGGCTTAATGCTTAGAAATTTTAGGGTCAGCAATTTCCAGATGGAAAATGTAGTTCTGATGCCAACTTCATGGTATTCAAGGTCTTCTGCTTTAAATGTCAGGGCCATTTGCCTGTATCAAGTACTAGACTGATAAAGGCAGTCAAGGAAATAGAAAATAGAAATAAAATTAAACAGGACATATAGAAGAGCTGAAAAGAGTACTGTGAAAATTCACATCCTTCATTGAAAAAAATATAGTATTGAATTAAATTTTCCAAAAACAGATTAGGTTATATGTGTATATATATATATATATATATGTGTGTGTGTGTGTGTGTATACATTCATTAAGTCATAAAATTTTTAAAAGTATCATAATGAATCAGACTTTTGTACACCCTAATTTTAAAAAATAAAATTAATATGTTTTTTCTTACTGTGTAATTAAGATACAAGCAGTATTTTTCCAGAAAAATATATGAAAGATTTTTTACCTAGATTTAACTATATTCTTCCTTACCATTTTCTCCCTTTTTTTTTTTTGAACATAGGAAATATTAGCACCTATTTTATGAAACTTTTTGAGATGAGTGCTTGTTTAGCATACTTCTGATTGGCAACATTTTCCTGTGGTTGAAAAAGATCAGACAGTATTCCCATTAAAAACCACCACTTCAAGTAGGATATAAATAACAGTGATATAAAATGCAACATACCCATTCAAGTATTTTTTATGAATAAACTATATTTAGGTGCTGGACTGCACAGTTCATTTTTAATATATATTTTATTTTGGTTGTTGGGGGCCTAACATGTAAAAAAAAATACTGAAGTAAATGAAATGAAAAACATTAGAAAGAATATGGTGTAATCTAGGACATGGAGTAATGGGTGGTAGAATTAAGAAGTAAGAATGCTTTCATTTACCTTAGAATAACATAAAACCTTAACTATAGTTTTCTATCCTACTATATCCTTTTATACATAAGTTATATTATTTTTGTTTTAAATATAATGCCCTTTGGGGTTAGGTATTGCCAATCTACCCTTCAATTTTTAGAGAAAATTATGTTTAATTAAACTACATAATATATTTAATAGAACGCTAATATTTTTTAACTACATGACAAATAACTTTAAATAAAAAATTAACAACTGGGTTCAATGGTTCACACCAGTAGGCTCAGCTACATGGGAGGCAAGGTAGGAAGATATCTTGAGGCCAGGAGTTCAAAACCAGTCTGGGCAATTTAGGGAGATTTCCACATCCTCTGTCTCTAAAAAAATTGTTTTTTAAGTTACCCAGGCATGACGTTGTGTGCCTGTAATCCCAGCAACTGGGGAGGCTGAGGTACAAGAATTATTTGAGCAGAATACAACAGAAGTTCAAGCTGCAGTGAGCTATGATCATGCATTCCAGCTTGAGTGACAGAAAGAGACTCTATTTCAAAAGTAAATAAATAAATTTTGGGTGATGAGTGAGACTCCATCTAAATAAATATATAAATACATTTTAAAAATAAATTTATCACTTCTGTATTATAAATTAAATGAGAAGACCCAACTTGATTGATGTATGTACTCAAGTGGAACAAGTTACTTACTACATATTCTATTTTGACCTCGTTTGGTCATTTCTGTAGAAGAGATTCACGTGTTCTCATGACACTATTAAATAAATAAACTTGCATGCCAAATAAAAGTGTTTTATTATATGTACATTTTAATATTATGCATATTTTGTGTGGATAAAGGACAAAAATAAATTTACAAAGTTACATTTAAAATATGTAATATATGATAATATATTATTTTAACTATATATTTAGATATATAATCAATTGGGTAAAATATTTGATAGAGTTTATTTACCATTGGAAGTGCTTTTTTTTTTTTTTGGCAGTGCTATTTAAAACACAACTGAAGATTATGGTGTTAAGGCAACTTTTATTCTTTACATTTGGATTAATTAAAATGTATCATATATTTACAAAGATCTTAATTTATATATATTTGATTTTATCAGAATATTTCTGGAGGATTATTGCACTGAAAGAAGAAATATCTTTGAGGTATCTTTGAGACAAGTTATTTGAGAGATTCTATAGACTCAATGTCATACAATGAACTATGATAAGATTCATAAATGCTGATATTAATAGGATTTTATAGCATAATTTTATTTTAATTTGATTCAATATCACAGGGAAAACCAGAAAATGACTTAGATGACTTATAAGATTAAAATTACCAAGAATCAAGAAAAAATATTTTATTTTCATTGTAACTTTGAACAGAAATGATTGACCCTGCATTATGACTAGAGTACTTTGTTTAGATTAAACAAGAGTTGATTTCATATCAGAATTCACTAAACAAAAGTATCTCCTCTCTACAAACAATAAAATGCATTTTGCTAGAATATATTTGTTGCAAAGTTAGTTTATGTTTTATATTTAGGTCATTAAAATTGTTAAAGGAATATGAAAATCACTAAAGAAATTGTTAAATGGAATCACATTTTCCATTTTCTTCTGCTTCTTTGTACCCTGTTTGCTAGGTATAAATGTAAAAGTGATATTTAAGATTTATATTTTTATCCAAAATGCATCAGCTAAACAAATTATGTTGCTTTTGGCCTAGGGATTGAAAAAAAGATTCTGAAATAATTTAAAACAATTTACAGTTTTATCATTTCTATAAAAATTCC
Source organism: Nycticebus coucang (assembly GCF_027406575.1). Lineage (NCBI taxonomy): Eukaryota > Metazoa > Chordata > Mammalia > Primates > Lorisidae > Nycticebus > Nycticebus coucang. The sequence goes on along the minus strand of NC_069794.1, from coordinate 40,484,903 downwards.
ATCAAATTTATCAAAATTTACAGTAAAAAAATTAAAACATACTACCACAAAAAAATCACTTTTACAGAAAGGAAGACAGAAAGTAAATAAGAAAGGAAGAATAAGTAAAAAAACAACCAAAAAATAACAAAATGGCAGTAGTCTTTATCAATACAAAAAAAAAATTTTTTTAAGGCATGATGCTATACAAACTACAAACTTCATGTTCATATGTATAAAGAAATATGCTTGAAAGCTCAAGAAGAAAAACTGACTGTTTTCATAAAAAAAGGAAGAGAAAAGAAAAAAGTATAAAGAAGTAAAATTTGTGTTAGTATAAAATATAAACCCCCTACATTATATTTGGGAAAGGCACTTGATTGATGAAATGGACAAAAAGAGAATTCTGCAAAAATTCTGATTAAAATAAGTTATTTTGATAGACTAAAAAATCTTAACTTATATAAGCAAATAAAGTTTAATACATTTACAGAAGAGGAATTAAACTATGTGATACATTTTATGCACTGTATTTAAAGCATGTGTTGTAATAGTTATTTTATAGTTTGGGAAAAGTATTTGTGGTCTTAATTGCAATGGGTGATAATAAAAGTTTGCTTTTATATTTTAATGTTATCAAATAAGAACTGAATACAGAAGAAATAGAAGATAAGTGAATTTTTTAGGCAAAGCAATGTATACTATTTGAAATATTTTTAATTTAATAGAGAATAAATATGATAAACATGGTATGAAACTTCTACACTCCTCAAAGATGAACTCCTCAAAGTGACTTTTATGGTCACTTTATACTGGTCAAGGGTCAAGGGAACAATGCAACAGAACATTTCAACTATAAATATTTATGGACCCAACTTAAATGCTTCTGATTTATGAAACAGAACTTAATTGGTCTGAGAAATTTGATGCCCTATAACACCATTTTAGCTGGGGACTTTAACACCCCTCTGAAAGAACGGAAAAGATCTTCTAAACAGAAACTAGACAAAGATACATGGGTCTTAAATCCAACCCTAGAACAAATGGGCTTAAATGACATATACAGAACACTCCATCCCAAAGCAAAAGCATATTCTTTCTTCTCATGAGCCCATGAAACATACTCCAAAATGAATCATGTCATAACACAAATCAAAACTCAATAAAATTGAAAGAATTGAAATTATATTATGCATCTTTTCAGATGACAAGGCAATAAAAGTAGAGCTCAAATCCAACAAAAATTTTCATCCCCACACAAAAGCATAGAAACAAACAACTTTATGCTGAATGACACTTGGGCCAAGGAGGAGATAAAGGAGGAAATTATTAAATTTCTTGAACATAATTATAATAAAGAGACAAGCTATCAAAACCTGTGACATATTGCAAAATCAGTCTTAAGAGAGAAATTTACCACATTAGATGCCTACATGAAGAAAAGAAAGAAAGAAAGAAAGAAAGAAAGAAAGAAAGAAAGAAAGAAAGAAAGAAAGAAAGAAAGAAAGAAAGAAAGAAAGAAAAGAAAGAAAGAAAGAAAGAAAGAAAAGAAAAGAAAAGAAAGCACATCAGCAACCTAATGAATCATCTTAAGGAAATGGAAAAGAAAGTGAAATCCAATCCCAAACTCAGCAGAAAAAATGAAATAATAAAAATTAAGTCAGAAATACATGAAATTGAAAACAAAAGAATTATACAGAAAATCAATAGAACAAAAGTTGGTTCTTTGAAAATATAAATGAAATTGATAAACCATTGACCAGATTAACTAGAAACAAAAAAGTGAAATCTCTAATAACCTGAGGCAGAAACAAAAAACGGGAAATAACACATACCACAGTGATACAAGAAATTATCTCTGACTACTTCAAAAAACTCCATGCCCAGAAATTTGACAACGTGGAGGAAGTAGACCAATACCTGGAAGTATGCTGTCTCTCTAGACTTAACCAGGAAGAAATAGAACTCTTGCATGGATCAATATTAGGTACAGAAATCAAAGAAACAATTAAAAAGTTTCCAAAGAAAAGAATCCTAAGACCAGATGGCTTCACATCAGAATTCTATCACACCTTTAAAGATGAGCTTATACCTATACTTCAGAACCTATTCCAAAACATTAAGAAGGAAGGAACCTTCCCTAACACATTCTATGAAACAAACATCACCCTGATTCCAAAACCAAGAAAAGATCCAAATGAAAAGAACTTCAGACCAATTTCATTGATGAATATTGATGCAAAAATATGCAATAAAATCTTAGCCAATAGACGACAGCTGCACATTAAAAAAATTATATATCACAATCAAGTAGGCTTCATCCCAGGAATGCAAGACTGGGTTAACATATGAAACTCCAAATATATGCAATATATGCAACTCAACAAAGCAATAGAAGCAAAAACAAAGACCATATGATCCTCTCAATAAATAGAGAAAAATATTCCAAAAAATTCAACCAAATTCAGAACACTTAAGAAGATAGGCGTAGGTGGCACATTTCTTAAACTGATTGAAGCCATCTATGACAAACCCACAGCCAATATTATACTGAATGGAGTAAAACTGCAAGTTTTTCTACTTAGAAATGGCATCAGACAAGGATTGACTCTATTGCCTCTACTACATAGTTCTAGTAGTTCTAGCCAATACAAGCAGGCAAGAGAAGGATATTAAGAGCATTCAAATGGAGGTAGAGGAGCTGAAACTCTCACTATTTACAAAAGATACAATCTTATGCTTAGAAAAGCAGAGACTCAACCACAAGACACCTGGAGGTGATCAAGAAATACTGTAACATATCAGGGGATGAAATCAATGTTCACAAATAACAGTCTTTATATATGTCAATCACAGCCAAGTTGAGAAACTAATCAAGGACACAAGATACTTCCCAGTAGCTTCAAGAGGTAAAGGATCTCTATTAAAAAAAGTATAAAACCCTGGGGAGAGAGCAACATGGTGGCCGAGTAACAGCTTCCTTCCATCTGGGCACCGTGAGTCTGGGGAGATAGGACTCCAGTCATCTCTGGCTGGTGGGATCTGCCTATCATCACACCTGTGAGGATACAGGGAGTCAGCAAGAGACATCTGGACCCCAAGAGGAGGACTAAAACAGTGGAAAAAGGGCAAGTGGTCGCGAGTGTTCAATCGGTCTAAACCCGCCTGCAACTGTAAGTTCAGTAGCAGCGAGACTGCAAACCAGAAAGGCCTTACCTGTGAAATGTTTTGGTGTCTTTGTACTTGGGACTCAGTTGAACTGCCTTGGGGAGAGCATGAGCAGGAGTGCAAAAAACTTTGGCCGTGGCGGTGCCTGTGGCTCAGTGAGTAGGGCACCGGCCCCATATGCTGAGGATGGTGGGTTCAAACCCAGCCCCGGCCAAACTGCAACGAAAAAAATAGCCGGGCGTTGTGGAGTTAGAGGTTGCTGTGAGCCGTGTGATGCCACGGCACTCTACCCTCGGGCGGTACAGTGAGACTCTGTCTCTACAAAAAAGAAAAAACTGTGGCCATTGTCTAGGGCCCCAGTCTGAGTCGCTGAGCCAGATGGAGCTAATAGTGTTCAGCTGTGGGCCAAAGGGAGCCATTGTGAGTGATCTGCCCAGGAAAGCTCCGCCCTCAGGTTTGCAGAGCTAGAATCCAGGTGGGAATTGGTAACCTAGTGACTGAGTAGCCTAAGGGTGGGGTCTGAGCTGCCTTGCAGCCCTAACCCTCAGGGGTAGAGTGAAACCAGTTTTGGCACACTGGGTAAGTGGATAGCCACTTCAGCACTGATTCCAGCAACAAGCACTTTCCTGGGAAAGCTTCTGCTCAGCAAGTTTACAAGTTCAAAGTGCCTTTTAAGTGGGCTGAAGAGAGATTTAGGGTGTCTACCTGCTGGGGTTTGAGAAATCAGCAGCCTCCAGTCATATCAGAACTGTCATTAACATCTCATACCCCAGAAGACCAAGTGTTGCCCAGACAATATTCAACAACATATACATAATACTTTGTTTTTGGTTCTGTATTTTTTTGTTTGTTTGTTTTTTGCTTTGGTTGTTTTTTGTTTATTTTGATGTTGTTGATGTTGCTTTCTTTTTTAATTTTAACTTTTTCCATACAGATCTTTTTTCTATCTCAATTTTTCTAGTTTAATTATAATTTCCCATTGCTGCCTTTTTCAATAAATAGAACTTCATTTTTGCTAGTGTTTCTACCACTATTATTTGGTTTTTCAACCAATTTTATCCCATAAAGTTCTCTGTTTGCTTGTTTTGGTTTGATTTATAGCATTTTTGTCTTTCCTCTCTACTTGGTGGAGGTGGGGTACTGTGTCTGAACAGGTTAGCAAGAGCTGCTGACCTCAAAGGAACCACCCAACGGGGCACCCCGAAAAGGTGGGGTTTTTTTAAGGTTGTGTCAAAGTACTCTACTGTACACCTATATTGCTCTGTTTCCCTCTTTCTGTGCCTCTCTTCTTTTTGTCAATATTCCTTTTACCTAACCCCTCTCCTTTCTCTATTTTTTGTTTCTTTTCAATCGGTCTTCCTTTCTTTAATCCCTTTCTTGCTCTTCAACCTTCTCACCCTTCTGGTCCTGTACCAAAAGGACTCATCGAACCCTTAGGCCACAGGCCCAAGAACTGAAAGAGCAAGAGGAAGTGAAAGGAAAATTAGGGCAAGGAAACAGATAAAAGAAACCCTCATGAGGAAGAATCAGGAGAAAACTCTAGGCAACATGAAGAACCAGTCCAGAACAACCCCGCCAAGGGACCATGAGGTAGCTACTGCAGAGAATTCCACCTATAAAGAAATCTTAGAAATGACTTAGAAAATCTTAGAAATTCCCTTAGAAAGGGAATTTAGAATACACATGATGAAAACAATGAAGGAAATGATGGAAACAATGAAGGAAACTGCTAATAAAGTGGAAAATAACCAAAAGGAAATCCAAAAACAGAATCAAATAAGAGATGAATGCCGTGAAGAATATAGAAAGGATATAGCAGAGCTGAAGGAACTGAAACTATCAATTAGGGAACTTAAAGATGCAATGGAAAGTATCACCAACAGGTTAGACCATGCAGAAGAAAGAATGTCAGAGGTAGAAGACAAAGTTCTTGAGATAACTCAGATAGTAAAAGAGGTAGAAAAGAAGAGAGAGAAAGCACAACGTTCACTGTCAGAATAATGGGACTTTATGAAGCATTCCAACATACGAATTACAGGAATCCCAGAAGGGGAAGAAGAATGCCCCAGAGGAATGGAAGCCATATTAGAGAATATTACAAAAGAAAATTTCCCAAATATCAACAAAGATTCTGACACACTGCTTTCAGGGGGATATTGGACACTAGGTAGCCTCAACTCTAACGGAGCTTTAAGACACATTGTGATCAACCTGTCCAAAGTCAAAACAAAAGAAAAGATTCTGCAAGCTGCCAGGAGTAAGCGCCGGTTGACCTACAGGGGCAAATCCATCAGAGTGACTGCAGACTTCTGTAATGAAACTTTCCAAGCAAGAAGACAATGGTCATCTACCTTTAATCTACTGAAACAGAACAATTTCCAGCCCAGAATTCTTTACCCTGTTAAGCTAAGCTTAACAATTGACAGAGAAATCAAATCATTTACGGATATACAAACATTGAGGAAATTCGCCACAACAAGACAAGCTCTACAGGAAATACTTCAACCTGTTATACACACTGACGACCACAATGGATCAGCAGCAAAGTAAGAACTCAGAAATTAAAGGACAGAACCTAACCTCCACACTGATGCAAAAGATAAAACTAAGCAATGGACTCTCACAAAATAAGACAAATAGAATACTACCACACTTATCAATTATCTCAATAAATGTTAATGGCTTGAATTCCCCACTGAAGATACATAGATTGGCTGACTGGATTAAAAAACACAAGCCATCCATTTGCTGTCTACAAGAAACACACCTGGCTTCAAAACACAAATTAAAGCTGCGAGTAAAGGGTTGGAAGACAATTTTTCAGGAAATGGAATTCAGAAGAAAAGAGGAGTTGCAATCTTATTTTCAGATACATGTGGATTTAAAGCAACTAAAGTCAAAAAAGACAAAGATGGTCACTTCATATTGGTCAAGGGAAAAATACAACAAGAAGACATTTCAGTTCTAAATATTCAGGCACCCAATTTAAATGCTCCCACATTCCACATTCTTGAAACAGACCCTACTCAGTCTGAGCAATATGATATCTGATAATACCCTAATAACAGGGGACTTTAACACTCCTCTTACAGAGCTGGACAGATCCTCTAAACAGAAATTAAACAAAGATATAAGAGATTTAAATGAGACCCTAGAACAACTGTGCTTGATAGACGCATATAGAACACTCCACCCCAAAGATAAAGAATATACATTCTTCTTATCACCCGAGGGAACATTCTCCAAAATTGATCGTATCCTGGGACATAAAACAAATATCAACAGAATCAAAAGAATTGAAATTTTACCTTGTATCTTCTCAGACCATAAGGCACTAAAATTGGAACTCAACTCTAACAAAAACGCTCGACCCCACCCAAAGGCATGGAAATTAAACAATCTTCTGTTGAATAACAGATGGGTGAAGGAAGAAATAAAACAGGAAATCATTCACTTCCTTGAGCATAACAACAATGAAAACACAAGCTAACAAAAACTGTGGGATACTGCAAAAGCAGTTTTGAGAGGAAAATTCATCGCTTTAGATGCCTACATTTGAAAAACAGAAAGAGAGCACATCAACAATCTCACAAGCCATCTTATGGAATTGGAAAAAGAAGAACAATCTAAGCCTAAACTCAGTAGAAGAAAAGAAATATCCAAAATCAAATCAGAGATCAATGAAATTGAAAACAAAAGAAGCATTCAGAAAATTAATGAAACAAGGAGTTGGTCTTTGAAAAAATAAATAAAATAGATAAACCATTGGCCAGACATACGAGGAATAGAAAAGTAAAATCTCTAGTAACCTCAATCAGAAATGATGAAGGGGAAATAACAACTGATCCCACAGAGATACAAGAGATCATCTCTGAATACTAACAGGAACTCTATGCCCAGAAATTTGACAATGTGAAGGAAATGGATCAATATTTGGAATCACACCCTCTCCCTAGACTCAGCCAGGAAGAAATAGAGCTCCTGAACAGACCAATTTTAAGCACTGAGATCAAAGAAACAATAAAAAATCTTCCAACCAAAAAGGCCCTGGTCCAGATGGCTTCACACCAGAATTCTATCAAACCTTCAAGGAAGACCTTATTCCTGTACTGCAGAAATTATTCCAAAAAATTGAGGAAGAAGGAATCTTCCCCAACACATTCTATGAGGCGAACATCACCCTGATACCAAAACCAGGAAAAGACCCAAACAAAAAGGAGAATTTCAGACAAACCTCACTCATGAATATAGATGCAAAAATTCTCAACAAAATCCTAGCCAATAGATTACAGCTTATCATCAAAAAAGTCATTTATCATGATCCAGTAGGCTTCATCTCAGGGATGCAAGGCAGGTTTAACATACACAAGTCCATAAACGTTATCCACCATATTAACAGAGGCAAATATAAAGATCATAATATTCTCTCAATAGATGCAGAAAGAGCATTTGATAAAATCCAGCATCCCTTTCGAATTAGAACACTGAAGAGTATAGGCATACGTGGCACATTTCTAAAACTGATTGAAGCTATCTATGACAAACCCACAGCTAATACTTTACTGAATGGAGTAAAACTGAAAGTTTTTCCTCTTAGAACTGGAACCAGACAAGGTTGTCCTCTGTCACCTGTACTATTCAACAAAGTGCTGGAAGTTCTAGCCAATATAATTAGGCAAGACAAGGAAATAAAGGGAATCAAGATGGGAGCAGAGCAGGTCAAACTCTTCCTCATTGCTGACGACATGATCTCATACTTAGAGAACCTCAAAGACTCAATCACAAGATTCCTAGAAGTCATCAAAAAATACAGTAATGTTTCAGGATATAAAATCAATGCCCACAAGTCAGTAGCCTTTATGTACACCAATAACAGTCAAGATGAGAAGCTAATTAAGGACACAACTCCCTTCACCATAGTCTCAAAGAAAATGAAATACCTAGTAATATACCTAATGAAGGAGGTGAAGGACCTCTATAAAGAAAATTATGAAATCCTCAGAAAGGAAATAGCATAGGATATTAACAAATGGAAGAACATACCATGCTCATGGATGGGAAGAATCAACATTGTTAAAATGTCTATACTTCCCAAAGCAATCTACCTATTCAATGCCATTCCTATCAAAATACCAACCATGTACTTTCAAGATTTGGAGAAAATGATTCTGCATTTTGTATGGAACTGGAAAAAACCCATATAGCTAAGGCAGTTCTTAGTAATAAAAATAAAGCTGGGGGCATCAGCATACCAGATTTTAGTCTGTACTACAAAGCCATAGTGCTCAAGACAGCATGGTACTGGCACAAAAACAGAGACATAGACACTTGGAATCGAATTGAAAACCAAGAAATGAAGCTAACATCTTACAACCACCTAATCTTCAATAAACCAAACAAGAACATACCTTGGGGGAAAGACTCCCTATTCAATAAATGGTGTTGGGAGAACTGGATGTCTACATGTAAAAGACTGGAACTGGACCCACACCTTTCCCCCCCTCACAAAAATTGATTCAAGATGGATAAAGGACTTAAATTTAAGGCATGAAACAATAAAAATTCTCAAAGAAATAATAGGAAAAACACTGGAAGATATTGACCTGGGGAAAGACTTCATGAAGAAGTCTGCCATGGCAATTGCAACAGCAACAAAAATAAACAAATGGGACTTCATTAAACTGAAAAGCTTCTGTACAGCTAAGGTGACAATAAGCAAAGCAAAGAGACAACCTACACAATGGGAAAGGATATTTGCATATTTTCAATCAGACAAAAGCTTGATAACTAGGATCTATAGAGAACTCAAATTAATCCACATGAAAAAAGCCAACAATCCCATATATCAATGGGCAAGAGACATGAATAGAACCTTCTCTAAAGATGACAGACAAACGGCTTAGAAACACATAAAAGAATTTTCATCATCTCTATATATTCGAGAAATGCAAATCAAAACAACCCTAAGATATCATCTAACCCCAGTGAGAATGGCCCACATCACAGAATCTCAAAACTGCAGATGCTGGTGTGGATGTGGAGAGAAGGGAACACTTTTACACTGCTGGTGGGACTGCAAACTAGGACAACCTTTCTGGAAGGAAGTATGGAGAAACCTCAAAGCACTCAAGCTAGACCTCCCATTTGATCCTGCAATCCCATTACTGGGCATTAACCCAGAAGGAAAGAAATCCTTTTATCATAAGGACACTTGTACTAGACTGTTTATTGCAGCTCAATTTACAATCGCCAAAATGTGGAATCAGCCTAAATGCCCACCAACCCATGAATGGATTAACAAGCTGTGGTATATGTACACCATGGAATACTATTCAGCTATTCAAAAAAATGGAGACTTCACATCCTTCGTATTAACCTGGATGGAAGTGGAAGACATTATTCTTAGTAAAGCATCACAAGAATGGAGAAGCATGAATCCTATGTACTCAATTTTGATATGAGGACAATTAATGACAATTAAGGTTATGGAGGGGAGGAAAAGCAGAAAGAGGGATGGAGGGAGGGGGGTAGGGCCTTGGTGTGTGTCACACTTTATGGGGGCAAGATGTGATTGCAAGAGAGACTTTACCTAACAATTGCAATCAGTGTAACCTGGCTTATTGTACCCTCAATGTATCCCCAACAGTAAAAAAAAAAAACAAAAAAAAGTATAAAACTCTAAGAAAACAAGCAGCAAAAGACATTAACAAACAGAATAACATACTATGCTCTTGGCTGTGAGGAATAAACTCTGTTAGAATGTCTATACTACCCCCAAACAATCTATAGATTTAGTACCATTAAAATAACAACATCATACTTTGAAGAACTGGAAAAATAGTACTTTGTTTTGTATGAAACCAGAAAAAAATCTCATATTGCCAAGGCTATTCTTAGTAATCAAACAAAGCCAGCAGCATCATTCTACAAGACTTTAGGGTATATTACAAGCCCACCATGATAAAAACAGCATGGTATTAGCACAAAATAGAGACATAGATATATGAAACAGAGTATAACACCAAAAGATGAAACCAGTCTTTACTTGCCATCTGATCTTGGATAAATCATACAAAAGTTTATACTGGGGAAAAGAGTAAATGGTGCTGGGAAAATTGGATAACCACATGTAAAAGAGTGAAACTGAACCCACATCTGACTGCACTTACAGAAATTGACTCAAGATGGATAAAAGATGTAAATCTAAGACACAAAATTATAAAAGTCCTAGAAGAAAGTGTGGGAAAAACTCTTGAAGATGTTAGCCTGGGGAAAGATTTTGTGAAGATTTCCCTGTCAATTGTAACGACAACAAAAATAAACAAAGGGTCTAAGTAAGTTGTAAAGCTTCTGCACATCTAAGGACACAACAATTAAAGCAAATAAATAAACTTCAGAATGAGAAAAGATATTTTCATGTCATGAAGCTGACAAAGGCTTGGTAAATAGAATCTACAGAGAACTCAAATTAATCAACCACAACAACAGCATAAAAGAGCAAACAATCCCATCTATCACTGGGCAAGAGATATGAACAGAGCCTTTTCTAAGTAATACAGATGAATGGCTAACAAACATATGAAAAAATGCTCATCATCACTGACTACCAGAGAAATGCAAATAAAAACCACCTTGAAATTTCAACTAACCCCAGTAAGAATGGCCCACATCACAAAGTGTCAAAGTTGCAAAGCTGGTGTGGATGTACAAACTAATACAGCCTCTTTGGAAAGAAGTATGGAGAATCCTCAAAGAACTCAAATTAGACCTCACATTTTACCCCACAATCCCATTACTAGGCATCTACCCAGATCACAGCTCCATTCACAATCACCAAGATGGAAACAACCTAATTGCCCACCTTTTAGAGCCCAGGAATAGATTAACAAACTGTGGTATATGTACACCATGGAATACTATTCACCCATTCAAATGATGGAGACTTTACATTTTTTGTATTAACCTGGATGGAGTTGAAACACATTCTTCTTAGTAAAGTATCACAGGAATGGAAAAGCAAGTATCCAATGTACTCAATCCTAATATGAAGCCAGTAGAGTTGTGGGGAGGGGAAAGGAGAAGTGGGGGAGAGAAGAGTAGGGAGGGGGATTGGTTCTTCCACTCAATGGGCACAATGTAAGAGCACCTCTGGGGTACAAGACACAACTACAAGAGGGACTCTAGCTAACAAATGCAAACATCATAACCTAGTTGTTTGTACCCTCACATTAACCTGAAATTAAAAAAAAAAAAATCAGGTCTATACAGGAATTTGTTAGTAAAAAAAATATATATATATTTAATTTTATATTTATTTTATTATTCCTAATGTTTTCCTTTATATGCACTTATAGCTGGAAATAATTCTACTGAATAAAATCTGATTCTTCTCCTGTCATGAAATGTATAGTATGGGCTTTCTCTTTTAGGGTTAACAATGCCCAAGTGTTTGACGAAGGTACACCACCATAGCCGGTGAATTCTGGAAACAGTTTAGCTCATGCTCCCCATTCACATTTTCATGAGTCAATGGCATCAGATCCTATCCATGCATATCTTATTTGAAAACAAGGATTCAGGGTGGAGCCTGTGGCTCAAGGAGTAGGGCGCCGGTCCCATATGCCGGAGGTGTCGGGTTCAAACCTAGCCCCAGCCAAAAACCACAAAAAAAAAAAAAAAAAAAAAAGAGAAAGAAAAGAAAACAAGGATTCAAGTCCTCCCATACAGATTTCTGGAGCTCTTTTTGTGCACACTTCCTTCATATCAAGAGTTTTTTTCATGCAACTTGTATCCATTTAGACTTTGAACACCAGTCTCTGTGTCCACAATTCACCAAGTATACCAAGATCACTTGGGATCCCGTTCTGTGTTACAAAGATTAGACTGTGCTTCTTCATAGAAATGAAAGCCTTAGGCTCTGTTAATTTTTTTTCCTTTTCTTAGAGTTCATAATATTGTGTTCCTATTGTGTAAGGATTAAAAACTAGTGTTTTGTATGTTTTGCCCAATTTTTTTTTTAGAGCTACTAAATTAGAGTCTGAATGGTTACATTTAATACCTGTTACTTCATCATGGTCAGAAATATATATATATATATATATTTCATTTAAGTTCATCACATAATTATAATATACAGCCAGAATTAAAAATCAATCTATAAATTAGAGTACACTCTCTTTCAAAATAGGGAAACTTCCTATTATCTTAAAATATGAGAGAGAGATACATTAATTTTATGGCTTTTCTTTCAAATTCTTTCAGATTTCATCTTACCTTAAGAGTAGAGTATACATATCTTACCACAACAAATAAGTAAGTGAGATGATGGTTGAGGAGACCTCACCTGATGTGCATGATGCAAGGGTACATTTCAAAACTAGTAAGAAAAGAGTATAATTGTGATGGATGTGTTAATAAGTTCAATGTAAGCATTTCACATTGTATATCAAATATGTACACTGAATCCCATAAATGTATCAAGGTGTATAGTTATGATTTAATAAAAAAATAAAAATAAAAAAAGATTTAGTTGACAAAAAAACAAAAACAAACAAAAATACCCCAATATGGGTATTTTTAAGGTACTTTTTCTGTATGTGGCCCTGGCTAGTCTTTGGTGGCCTCCACTTAGAAGATCATCTCAACCTCAAACTCCAAGATTCATGAAATCATCCTGCTGAGACTCACAGGTGTCTAGGATTACAGGTGCCTGTCACAATTTCTAGATATTTTTTGACTTTGATGTAAGCTTTCCACATTGTATATCAAATTAGCACATTGTACCCCATAAATACATTAATGTACATAGTTATGATTTAATAAACAAAAAAAATAAATAGACCTCAGAATTTTAGATTTTTTTAACAGATGATTAACTTTTTATTTATTTTAACTGTATAGTTTCTTGCTTTTAAAAGTGAAGTATTTATATTAGCAGAACTGATAAAAATTGTCAATTATGGTATATTAAAAATTCAGAATTCCAGATCCTATTCCAGAGCTACTAAATTAGAGTCTGAATATTCACAAGTACCTTGGATAATACAGGAGCACCTTCTAAAGTTCTGAGAAACCCTGTGTAATGCATACACTAAATATCTAATGAAAACCAAGTGAAGTTCATATGTGATAGATCAAGATTACTGATAAGACTTTTTAAAGACCTATTAAAGGTTGTATTATTTTGCGCTCTCAGTTGTGTTTTCTCTCTTTCTGTATCTATCCTCTCTATGTATACACACACACAACACATACGTTACTGCTCTTATACTACTTCTATATTTTCAACATAAAAATTTCCCCTGAAGTGGTAAAATTGTAGTCAAAATAAATATCATATTGTGGACAGAGAATTCTAGCTTTTGTATTTTATTTTTAAGCCGGTCTTAGCGTATAGGTCAACAGCAACATGCTGTATTTTTATAATATTAGTTTCTTCCATTATTTAGTTCCATTGAGTGTCAGGTTATATTGGAATTGTTACAGTACACATAATCCAGTTCAAGAAAAGATTGGTCATTCTTGAAAAAAAAATTGACATAATGATAAACCTTTTACTTACTCTACATTGCAAGAAGTCAAGACACATCAATAGTTTTGTCACTTCTTCTGCAGTACCTCTAAAATTTTTATAGAATGATGTAAGTGAATAGGTAGCTTATCATATTTATTAAGATAAAATTAAAATAATTTGAAAGATGAATGTAAAAGTATTATACATTTTAACATAAAATTTTCAGTATTTTTCCTACTTAGTTATTTCTTCCAATCAATAAATAAAAAACATATCATATATATTTTGGAAGCAAGGCACTGTGTTGGGGTCTGCATATAAAGATATGTAGTATATTAAATAAAATTACTTTATCAAAGAGCTTATAATTTAATAGAAGAAAATGAGGTATAAACACAAAAAAATCCTAATTCAAGGCAAAATAAACTACACATTGTTAAAGAATCTCAGTGGATAATAATAGGTATTATTTGAAATCTAAAAGGTTAACTGTGACCATAGGCTAATGATACCAGGCTAAAATTCCTGGTGGAGAATAACACATTAAAAGACCCAATTATAAGGGATTACAGAATACAATTATCTACATGACTATATATGAAATTAGAAGGAAAAAAAGTCTAAAATGATGTCTTATATGAGAGGGGACAGGAGAATTTGCATGCAATATGTTTGGAAAGTATTTGACCAACTAAGTGACAAAAGTAGTGAAATGTTTTATAACTATAGCATTTTGCAGGATGAATTACAAAACTGTAGTTATTTACAAGACCTTGCAGTAATCTTGGTAAGAGAATAATCCTAAAGGAAGTGTTATATATGAGAGATTTAGTAGAAATAGATGCTACACCAATTTAAAAATAATTGGATAGAGAGAAACTCAGAAATATTCAAAGGGCATGCAAAGGAATCTAGCAGATTTTTCTTAAGGAATAATTCCATGAATAGACACAGTAAGCAGAAAGAACATTCTGTGTTCGGAAAGGTATTGATGAATTGCTGAATTGATGATTATAACACTGATGGAAAATCTGCAGAAAAGTGTAAAGAAAGCAGATGAAATGCATGTTTAGAATTAGCAGTAAAAATTCAAGACATATCAGTTTAATTTGGCTTCTATTAATTTTGTAGCATGCATAGTAGAAAATCTGACAATTAAGTTCTCGAACTCATCCTCAAAAGTGTGCCACACACCTCATTGCTGAATATCACTACAGCTACTACTGAAGTTCTCCCTTGGGAAACTGACTCCAGTACCTAGTCCACCTTTCAAAGTTATTTTGTAACTCCTTCTGGAATGACCATCAAAACTGTTATCATATAAGAGTTGACGTTCAAGTTCATAAACTTGCCACTGTGCACTTAAGTTGGCAGCACTGTACAAACAACTCAGTAAGGTTTCTTAACCTTGGAATATCAGTATCTCACAGCTGACTTCCTATGGAAATGTGGCAGCGTCTTGTTGAGTGTTTTCATGTGCCATTTGAGGACAGCTCTGATGATCATTGGAGAGAAAGAGTTCCAAATTTTTTTTTTCAGTGTATGAAATAAAGGACTTTTTAAAAAAACTTAGACAAACAATAAGACATGACAACTCCAGAAACAAGAACATTCCTCTAAGCAGCCTGTGCTGACTGGTAGAGTTAATCACGCACAGAAAAGAGGTTATTCTCGTTGGTATCTGAATTTGTAGAAGCGCTGCTTGGAAAACCAGACTGCAAATTAAGTGCATGGAGACCCGTTCATGCAGCAAGGGCCCCAGGGGTAGGTGGGGGGAGGCGAGAAACTGCCTGAGCCACCCACTGCTAGCAGGAAGAGCGAGAAAGCAGGGGCAGGAACACTCTGCTGAGGGTCAGTCTCTGGGCCAGCACAGCCCCAGCTGAAGCCACTGCAGACTAGTCCCTGCATGGGGGGAGAGGCTCCCTGAAGTGGGGGACTCTGAGGGCAGGGACCCCTGAGGCTCATTTCTCCCTGCGGGGTGAGGGGGGTGTCCTCCTGGCCCTAGGCCAAGCCCCTTGCAGAAGGACGGCCCTCCTCCTCCCTTCCTGGATGGCCCAGGAAGAGGCTGGAGCCAGGGATGCAGTCACTCAGATGGTGAGACCAGAGTTGGAAAAGGCCACTTCTCCGTATCAGACTCAAGGAGGACCCTGACTTGCCCCTCTCCTCTTCTCCAGCCCAGATGCCTCTTCCACTGGGGTGAGGTCAATGAATGTATTAATGAATGGACACAGTCCATTCACGGAATTGAGGCCTAGGAAACGCACATGAAATTGACCTAGGCAAAGGAAATGGGAGTTCCCTATTCCATCATAAGTGTAAGGGGAAGGAGACACCCAGGTGCCAGTGTCTCCCCACCAGTTGTTCAGTCCCTTTGGCTATTGGAGCCTCCAGTGAGGGTAGGAGTGGGAGCTCCCCCCACCCGCACCCTCCAGCCCGCTGGTTCCTCTGCCGGCTGCTGCCACAGCAAAACAGCCAAGGCGGAGGTGGCAGGTCCTCCAGCTCAGCTTGGCTGAGCTGGCTGGGGCGCCACCGCACCACCTGTCCTGTATCATAATGATATTCAATAAGGAGGTATGTACCACTTTTTCTAGGATGAGTTCACAAACTTGTTAGACCTTGTATATACCCAACTAGAAGAAGTAATAATTTAAAAACCTAAAATTGCATGAGACTAAAAAATAATTTGAGATAGAGGGAAAGGCAAAGAAGTAAATTAAGGGCATCGTTTTAGGGAGAGAGATGTAAAGGATAGAAGATAACAAAATAGAAAAACGTATTTCATAACATAAAATAGGACAAATGAAGAAAGAATTGCGGTATTTACCAATAGTAACAAATATCTCATATAGATAAAATTATTCATTACTGAATGCAGATTATGTCAGCCATGTGCTTAGGATTTCCAGATATTTGCTGAGGAATGAGTTCAGCAGAACCCAAGATAATCTCTCCATCTGAAGGTCGGCTACTCTTGTTAGTAACCTTATTTCCATACACAAAATCTCTTCACCATGGTACCTGGACTTATGTATGAGTGAACAACATAGGGAATGGCAATATTAGAGAAATCATCCTCAGAATTTTTTATCTACACCTGGAATCTTCTTTCACATCTGTAAAATTTTTCTGCTTTTTTAATGTATCATATTTCATGTCAAGGGTTTAGCAATTAATAATTTTTTGTTGCAGTTACCTCATTCTGAGTGTCTAAGTGCACATTAGTTCACCAGGTCTTTCTAAGCAGTAATTAATGCTGAACTGCTAAAGAGAGTGTCTTCTTCCAGTAAGTTCTTCAACATACTTTGTGCATTAAGTGTGAACCTCAGAACAACTCTCTCAGTCAGTGTAAGATCTTAAAAGACAGAGCTTTGAATTTTTTCTCTTTAATCCTGTGCATGGTGGGGTGGTATATACCCTTTCTTTGTGAGTTACATAGTTACATACTAGGCAAAAAAGTTGCAGTAAACATATTTCTATGATTGAAGTCTGGTCTAAAAATAAAGCTAAAGAAAACCATTTCAATAAACCACTGTTTCGTGTACATTGAACAACCTTGGATACTCTACTGCTATGTGGGTTATTCCCTTACCTTTCCAAATTCCTTCCTGCAGTCTAACTTTAGTACCACCAATGAGTATTCCTATTTAATCAGGTAGATTCTATACTGAAGAAAATGCAATTTAGATTAGGGTGCTTAGAGAATGGCACTGAGAATACAAGTGAAGGGGTATGCCTTAGTGACATAAAAGGATGCAGATTCTCAGCAAGATCAGCATAGAAGAAATATAATTTACTCATGAGGTTAAGTGTAGCAAAGGGTATTGTGTCAGTGGCAAATTATAGGCCCAACACTTTTTGTAGCTCTTGCCTTAATTCTAACCAACAATTTTTGTATTGCATTTTATTCATCTAAATTCACTTCTCTGTGTTTTAATTTTGCTAGAAGTCCAAACAAGCAACATCCTCCCACGTTGCCATGATAAACTCTTCTTTTTTTTTTTTTAAACTTATCAGAATTTATTTATTTATTGCAATTTTTGGCCGGGGCTAGGTTTGAACCCACCACCTCTGGCATATGGGGCCTGCGCTCCACTCCTTTGAGCCACAGAGGCCGATAAACTCTTCTTAACTAATGAACAGACTTCGTTTTATACTCCATTGTGCTCTAATAGTTCTGTTCTATTCCCTTTCACAGTAAGGTTAGAAAAGGTAGGATTACATAACATTCTTAATTCATAGTATATCCCCATAAGTGGGTTGATTGAGGCCATAAACTATGAAAGAACTAGAAAAATATTAGTTAAAAGTTATCTGCAGGCCAGAACTGAAAGAAAATGAAGATATGCATATGTGAAAAGTATTTTCTTTAATGAAACAAGTATTTTTTGTGCACTCATTATTTCTATATGTTGTGCCTAACATTAAAATCAAAGAAAGCTGCCCTTGCTAATAAGTAGCTTTAGAAAGGAAAATAAGATAATTGATGAATAATTAACAGAACAAGTAAGGAAAGTGCCCAGTAATAAAATTTGTGGGGAATCACAAGAAAGGAAGATGGTTCCAGAATAATTTAAACTGATTATTCCAAAGATATGCCCTAGAGGCCTCCTGTTCAGTTGCCAATGTCCTTTCTGGCAGCTTTGTCTCTATATTTTCTTTTACAACAATGAACGTTAGACACATGAAACTGTGATTAAGAAAAAAGGGAATATTGCGTACATCCATGCAGACTGAGGACATTTCTACACAAGTAAAAGAAGATTATCAAAGGGCAAAGGCATTTAAATCAAGTACCATTTTTCATTTCATTTCATTTGTCTCAATACTATGATATATATATTTTTTTTTTTGCCGGGGCTGGGTTTGAACCTGCCACCTCCGGCATATGGGACTGGCGCCCTACTCCTTGAGCCACAGGCGCCGCCCAGATATTTTTCTTTTGCTTTTTTTTTTTTTTTTGTAAAGACAAAGTCTCACTTTATTGCCCTCAGTAGAGTACTGTGGCATCATAGCTCACAGCAACCTCCAACTCCCAGGCTTAGGCAATTCTCTTGCCTCAGCCTCCTAAGTAGTTGGGACCACAAGCGCCTGCCACAACACCGGGCTATTTTTTGTTGCAGTTTGAACCCACCACCATCGGTATATGGGGCCAGTGCCCTACCCACCGAGCCACAGGCGCCACCCTATGATATTTTTCAAATTAAAATATTGGTCCTTTTTGAAGATTGAAATTCAAAAGTGCAAGTGATGTTCACACAGTGCTGTAAAAGGCATTCTCCTTTGTAGCTGAAAATTGTAAAGCCATTAAATTAAACGTAAATTGGTAAATGTTAAACAGAGTATTAATTACATATTAAATAAAATACCTATGACATAATTCTGATACACCAGTTCATAAAACTGGGTCTCTCGATAATTGATTTATGTAATTTTGTTCTCCATATATATTTATGATTCATAACAAGCCTGCTTAAAAACTTACCACATGCAAGTGATGGATGTAATTAAACCATGAAAATGATTGAAATTTTTTAATATATTAGGCAGTAACTCATTTAAATGATGTGCCAAATTTGTTAGCTTCCAAAGTCAGATCAATCTTAGGTCAGTAATTTATATTACTAAATTGAATTCCAATTTAGAGGACAAAAAATTTAAGCACTGTATAGTCTATTGAGGGACTGCCAAAGAATCATGGATTTTATTGCTAAAATGTTTAAGTGTATAAATGTGTAATGACCTAACAAGCCAAGGTTTTTTTAAATGTACTGAGAAAGTGATATAGATCAAAGCAGTTACAATTGCTAATTTATGAACTATTAAACCTTACCAGCTGGGCTAGATATTGCCAGGTATAGTTTTATAATGAAGAAAGTCTTTTATAAGCCAATAATATAGTTGAAATTTACTACAAGTAATATATTTCAATAGAATTTAAACAAGAATTTCATTTTCCCTGGTAATGAATGACGTCTTGGTTTATAGATAAGATAGAGGTTTCTATTAATAATTACTTAAATACTCACTGAAGCCTAATAATGTGTTTATACAAAAATAAAAATATTTCAAGGGAGAATGTTTTGTCATTTAGTCAAGACACTGTCTCAAGGTATACAGAGTACAAAGCATAGTTTCTAACTCTTCAAGAGAGAAGCTATAATCTAATTTGGCATGCAGTCCCTTCTTCAATTGGAAAAAAAAAAGCATTGTGCAGCCTATAAAACGACACAGCAGTTACAAATAGCTCACACAGTACCACCAAGGAATATAACATCAAACCAAATATCAGTGGGTGAGTCTATTGACAAGAATTGCTAGTCACACCTCTTAACCTCTCAATTACAGGTATGCAAGGGTGAATCACCTATTTTTGTCATTTAACTGGAACAACCATGCATGTTGTAAAATGGATAAATGTGTTACTATTGGAGGCATCTAAATTTATATATTACTGTATATATTTCTGTTTATGTTTTGAAATCTTTTAATGTATAGAGTCTTCAAATAGTAATTGGCTGTCTCCTTGTTCTTTAATAATGGGTTGGATTTGGGACACTTTTGTATAACATTATCTTAATAATTTCACATGATTTTGCATTTTAAAATAGATAAAAATGATTTTGTATTTTAAGCATTGATTTGTTTATATGTATTTTTGCAGATATTATATATGTTCATTGTTGTACATTAAAACTGATATAAATCATTTCCATATTGAAATAAAGTAGAACCTCCATCATGACCACCTCTTGATATTTTCCACCTCCGTAAGTTGAGCTAATTTTCATAGAACGGACATGTACCATATGTATGTATCAGTAGAGTAGGCCTAGTTCCTTATGTTGACCAGGTTTTTTTTTATACTTCTTAAAATCTATTAATTTTTCATATAAAACTTGTTTTACCATGTGATAAGTGTGCATATACTTTGGAGTTAATATTTCAAAACATAAATAGAAAACTATACATTAAACATTCTTTGTGCCTTTTATAATATATTAACAGTTTTGTGTTTATATTCATGTGTGTCATTTTTCATATTATCTGGAATCAACTCAACTAAAGATTTGTTTCATATTCTTACACACATTCTTTTTTGGGAAGCAATATTTTCTTTTATTATAATATACACACTTTTCTAAACATCAAATTCTTCTACACATGGGCAGCAAACAGTCCACCTTACAACAACAGAGGCATTTTTCTACCCAAGGTCAGTATAGTATTGAATCACTCAAGACCAAGTCTAGAATGTCTGCTTTTAAGAAAGTTGTGCTTTTGAGCATTATATTTTTTTATATCTTTTAGCTGAAATGAGATACTTGAGTCTTTTAAGATTCACAATAAATATAAGATTCACAAAACATAGTCACAGAAAATGTTTGGGGTAGGTATATGAGCAGAATAAATTTTTTAAAATGAAAGTGTTTTATTGTTTTGTTTTTAGGTGTTGGAAAGTGGGGTAGAAAGAAGGAGACTGAAATTTAAAAAATCAATAAACTACTGTTGCTGTATATTTTTCCAAGGTACTATAAAAAGTATGTTTTGGTTGTCAGACTTGGTAATATGGGATATAGTTTCAGAATTCAATGATCTTCTCTAAGTGCCAAGATGCTTCTTGACTCTGGTTGGTCTTTAAAAATACTTTGATTCACCTTTGCTGTTTTTTTTTTTTTCTTTTTTTAGTAGACTCTCACAGAAGAATCCACAAAATGTGGTTATATATACACAAAGGAACCATTAAAAAAGATGGAGACTTTACGTGTTTTTTATTAATGTGGGTGGAGTTGGAGCACATTCTTCTTAGTAAAGTAGCACAATAATAAAGAAGCAAGAAACCAATGTACTCAATTCTAATATGAAATCAGTAGACGATCTAATACATACGCACATAAGAGAAAAACTCAAATCAATGCAAAGCAGGGGAGGGTGTGGGGGAACTAGGGAACAGGGAGAAGGGAGGAGGGGAGAGGATGTGGGGCTATGGTTATCACACATCTTTTGGGTGTGGGACACAATTATAAGAGGTACCTTACCTCTTGTAACAAATGAAAACAGTGTAACCTAATTCTTTGTACCCTCAATGAACCTGAACCAATAAGTAAAAAACATAAAAATAAATAAATAGAAGAATAAAATTGGATATCGGTTTCATAATAGGAAGCTATATTTTCCTTAACAATGTCAAAGTAGTTTATATCATTATTTAAATGAGTTTTAATCTCCTTTGATTGAAATTCATTTATGTTAAAATTATTTAAAAAATTGTTAAAAGTATATGTATCTACATTTATACCTATCTATTCACTCCCAAGATCGAATACATACTACTTACTTACTTCACATGGTATCCTAAGCCATTATACCTAATTCCGATGTCTCTATTTTTAAAAATTTATGTATACAGTAAACTCTAATAAGGAAATAAATTCATGAAAATTTTGATTGTTTATAAGGAATACCAGGTGCAATAGCAGGATAATACTGAAAATTTCTAGTTTTATATGGTAGAAGATCACCAGATACAGAGAAGCAAAATATGCATTTATGGGTATCATGATCTATCAACCATGGAAATGGCTTTGAAAACCAAAAACATTATCAAACCATGAAAGTACTAGTAGATTTCAAGAGCATAAAATATTTAAAGAAAAATAATAGAATATAATGAGCAGTTGCAGTATGATATGTAAGAACATTTTGGCAGATCTGAGATTTGAATCACCACAATTCTATTTGTGTGAGCATAAACTAGTCAAATTGGTCAACAGTAAGTATAGTTTTTTTATGTAATTTTTTTTTTTTTTTTTTTTTTTTTTTTGTAGAGACAGAGTCTCACTTTTTATGGCCCTCGGTAGAGTACCATGGCATCACACAGCTCACAGCAACCTCCAACTCCTGGGCTTAAGCGATTCTCTTGCCTCAGCCTCCCGAGTAGCTGGGACTACAGGCGCCCGCCACAATTTATGTAATTTTTTTTTTTACGTTTATAGAATACATAAATAAGAATATGCAACACGGACCCATTTTCCCTAGGGAAAGTTATAAGCTAGAAGAAAATATTTCAAGGCCAAAAATAAAGGCTATTTTGCCTGTTGGATGTATTCTTTTCTCTGTATTTCATTTTATATAGTGCCAACAAATGATTGTTTTTGTGTTATCTAAAAGAGCTTTTCCTTGGACAACCTTGGCTAAGGCTCACCATTTTGTATATATACTTAGCATTTTTAAAAGAACATTTTTGCTATGTTAGGGAATAGTGTTTTTTCTAAAATTACTATTTAATGTATATGATTGCTGCAAAAAGTTAATGCTGAATTTTATAATATTAATTTAATTATTTATAAAAAGAGATTAGTAAGCACATTTGTTAATCTTGGAGGAGTGCTCTTTATGGATGAGTGTGAAGGCAGATGTATGTTTCCGTTCCAAGAGTGTGAATGAGAAACATAAGAGAGAGGGACTAGAGAACCAAAATTTGTGTAAGGGATTGAAGGAATTTTTGACATAATTTGTTGTTTTCTAAAAATTTCTAATAAGGTTCACTAGAGATAACTGCTCTTGTTGCAGGAAGATGAGGCCCAGGGAAGAGAAAGAGCACCCGACCACCACGTTTGTAAGAGGAAGGGCTTTATTCATCAGTGGGGAGCTTACGGCATAGAAGAATTCCAAATGGCTGTGCTCTCAAACTGGCTTGGTCTTTTCCTTTTTATTGACAGTAAAAAAGTTCCACCCCCACAGGTACCCTTCTCATTGGCTAGTTTGAATCAAGCGGGAGATGCTATTCCTGCCCCTACAGAACTGCAGGATTGCACAGAACTTGGAAATTTCCAAGTTCCAGAAGTTAAGTTTACAAATTCCCAAGAGCTGAGCCACCATGGAGAGGACCCTGCAGGTGTATCCAGAAGACCTGTTCTCCTAGACCTCACCTTTCTTGGGTATCCTCTCTCACTCTATAAGAAGAATGAGGAGATCAAGAATAAAGTAAATTTGTAAGAGTTATGTCTTTATAATCTCCTATTGGCTACAGCGAACTATATATTTCCCAGAACTTCTGTTTTTATATATTTAATCAGGGTGGAGCACGGGGAGGAATCCTGGGCGATGCAGAGGGCAGAAAGGAAGAAGCACCCATTTTTGAGCTCTGCCTTCCCTTGGATCTCTCTTGAACTTCTCTAACCTCCACCATACAGAGTGTTCAGCCTTGTGATGAAGTGCCCTAGTTTCTGCAGGACACCCTCCTCACCAAAGTCTGAGGTAACAAGGACTGAAATTGGTTTCACTTCATCCTGTGGGGATTCATCCTGTCTTTCTGGGTCCAGCCTGCCTTTGATCTTCCCCACTTTACGTTTACTTCTCTTCACAGAAACCCACAGGGTATCATAAGGGTTGAGATACATATAGTTTTATCTGGATCCTAGCACTCTAGTTAATGCAGGCAGAAATGTGAGCTCCATTAACACCTGAAAAAGCCCTTTATGTTTTGCTTCAACCTCTTTCTTGCTCATTTAAAATCTGAGTTCCACAGACCCTTTTAAAAGATTTTTTTAAAGATACAAATAGGATGTCAAATACCTGCTTGAAATGATTCCCTTTCCACTGGGATGATGCCCTCGCTCTGTAATGTAATCATTTCCCATTTAAACAAACATCATTTGAACATGTCTTAGGTACCAAGAAATCCAACAAACTTGTGGAATAGAGTGGTATAAAGACAGACAAACACCTTAATTTCCTGGATATTGTCTTCTGATTTTGATGATTATATTCTTTGATTGAGAAAAAAAAATACCAGTTAAAAATTATGGTTGCATATTTGTCTTTCCCTATGAAATATGTTAACCATAGTTTTTCTCCAAAAAAAGCAGTTTTCTTCTTTCTTTTTTGTTCCCTTTGTTATCTTCATATGTTTTAAAACACTCAGGTTTTGATGCTCTTTTTTGTCTTTGCAATCATTCAAATTAACAGAACTAAGCTTTTGTACTGACCTTGGATCTTGGCCATTTTCAGACACCTTTTGTAAATAAATAGATATATAGAGTTTCTCTAAGGATAAACACAAAATAAAACAAGAAGTGCAATGCTTCCTGATGATGTTTTATAGGGTACCTTACCATAACCAAACATTTCCTGGACAAAAAATAAGGTTATTTTTGGCTTCTTCTCACATAAGCAGGATTTTATGCTTGGTTTTGATCCAAAGAAAATAAGATAATTTAGAAAAAATATGTAAGATATGAGCATTTGTAAAATTTATTATACTGAATGGTTTTATCCTAAAGATACATGAAAGAGAATAACTACTAAAAAAAATCACTTCTAGATTTGTAGACAGTTGGCCTAAGCATTTCTTTAAATATAGCTCAGGAAACCTGAGAAACAAAACTGAATCTCGTTGAATTGCACTAGCAGTCAAAAAGTAAAAGGACAAAAGGTTTATTTAAGTTAGGTTTTTTAGTTGCAAACGACAGTGACAATGCAATTATTTTAAACAGGAAAGGAAATCTTACATTGTATTAGTTTGCCTACACAATTTCTAGAAAGCGAAAATAAACAAGGCCCTATGCTACATTGTTAGAAATGAGGGTGCTCCAACAAGCCCACAGGGCAAATTTGTATGAATTACAAAGATTCCCCTAAGTACAGCATGAGACAAAGCGTGGTCTGAAACTTACCCAGCAATGCTGCAGCAAGGCTGGAACAACATGCAAGAAAACTACTCTATGTAAGTGGGATTTTTCTAGTGGAAACCCCACTAAATCACTGCCTGACAAACTCTCTGCTAGAGTACACCAGGAGAACACAGTACTTAGACCACAGCTTCTCATATATGGCTACAAGAAGCTGACAGAGAAAGCGGTTTCAAGGGGGAGGGGAGGAAAACCTGGCCGAGTATTGCGGCAGGCACCTGTAGTCCCACCTACTTGGAAGGCTGAGGCAAGAGAATCACTTGAGAACAAGGGTTTGAGGTTTCTGTGAGCTATGACACCACAGCACTCTATCTCAGGGTGACTGAAGCAGACTTTGTCTCTAAAAAAAAAATAAAATAAAAAATAAACTCTTGGGTTTCAGTTTTATTCTCATAAAATAGGGAATCTAGATTTCCTAAAGTATTAATGTCCTGGGCATACAATATTTGATAGCATATACAAAGAGTTGTCACTATGCCTAATGGTTAGGCAGATAGTCTTGGCAATCAAACAAACGTCAACCTCAGCACCAATATTTTGTTGCAAAAAAATGTCCTATCATTATGTTAACCATCTTAAGTCTGTCTCCAAAAGTTATGAATGTTTTCTTTGTAGAAATACTATATAGAATATGAATTAATAGGTGAAACAAAAATATTTATTGATTTAAAGACTGATGCTTAATAGCATTGCTGGGGAATCATACCACCACATCTTTTGAAGGGCTACCTGGGATTAACCAAAATGAGCATTATTCAAACTGTTTAACATTACTCACTGGAACATTTGATCATTTTCTTAAAACTCATCCCAGACTACTATGATCATTTATCTCTCAAATTATCTGTTTAAAGTTGATTTTATTAGTTTTTATGATATTAAAATTAGTGAATATATCATACTAAAAATTAGAAAATCAGACATTGGAAGAAAAACAGAAATCTTTGATAACTCAGAGTGAATAAAATTCTTAATATTTTGTAGAATTTCTTCCTCATCTTTTTTCTACAGATTCACTACTATTCAAATATTTAATTTGTCTTCTTTCAGAACAGTGACTTAGAGATATATATCTAATTTCATAAATAAGCACTTTTTCAAATATTAAAATGTAAAGTAAATTTTAATTTAAACTAACACTAATACACTTAATTTTCCACTTAAACTAGATACACTCACTTTTTTCCTTTTTCTGCCAAAACTTGTTTCCTTACTTTGTATTTAAACTTACATTTTTTTTTTTTTTTTTTTTTTTTGGTGAGAACTGGTATGTTAGAAGATATTAATTTAAAATCTCACAAAAAAAGGAATAAAAAAGCTCATAAAATGTGGGTAAAATTTAAAAATAAACTGACTTTAAAATGTTTTTGCAAAGCATAAAGGAGTATAAAAGTAAGAAATCCATAAAGAAGAGAGAGCAATGGAAAATACTTAGAAATGTGATAGAACAGATAATAAAGCACACAGAACCATAATAGTTCAGCCGGACATTAATTGTGTTTTTATTTATCTCTTGTAAAATTCTATTATTAGGAAAATCCTCAATAGTGTTATGTAATGGATATGTACATATATCTACACTGTTAAACTCATTCTGTTTATAGTATTTCATACTCTAATTTTTCTTCTCTGTTTTTCTGACATTAAATCTTTTGGTAAAACATTTTCAAAAATAGATATCATCTACATCTCATAATATATTTAACCTTAATTTTATTATATAGTACTCATATTTCAATTGATGGATTATGGAAAATGCTATATTACAGAGGGTGCAAAAAATATATGCACATTTTAAGTGGTGTTATTTATGTACTACTTTTCAAAGTTAAATTGAAGTAACCATTTACTGGTAAAGTTTATCTAGTCATGCTATGTACATCCATTTTACCTGAAATTTATACATTTTGGGGGACTGACCAATTTTACCTTCAGCAGGATTGCTTAAAATGTGTATACATTTTTTTGCATCCTCAGTATTTACATTTTCTTGGTATTGATGTTATATCTTTATAATAGCCTTGTTACTAGTAGGTGTACTGAGCTAATACTATGTATAGAAATATTTTAAGGTTGTTGGCTTATAATTCCAAAATGGTCTAAAAAAACATTGTAGCGAGTTTTTATTTGGATTAGTAACATAATTTAGTATGTTAATTAGAGAGTAGTGCCCTCATTAGCATTCTCTACCATCTTCTTCAGAAAATTTGGTGAATAAATTATATTTTTGTTGACTTTTATTTGCTGGTATGATTGAATTATTTATGTGTGTTTTTATTAGTCACTTTCCTTTAGTCTCTCATTATCTCTTAATTTCCTTTCCTTTAAACAGGATAAAGTGCTGTTATTTTTATTGCTTTTTTTGAGTCATGCTATCATTTATGAACAAATATTTTTCATCTTGATTTGTATATATTATTCTACCACTGTGATGGTAGATAGTGTTTATTTCAGCACTATTCCAGAATTGAAATGATTTCAAAATTATAAACTAAATATTATTCAAAATCAAAGGTCCATGGTTTTTGACAGCATTATTTTTCTGCCTAATCCTTGGTCTTAGGAATCAAAGAATGCATCCATCAACCTCAGGTAAGTGAAAGCCAGAGAATTTATTAAGAAGAAAGGAAAGAGAAATAGCAGAGGGGGACCTAAGCGGGTTGCCGTTTGGGCACTTTGACTAGAGGTTTTTATACCTTACACATTCTCCTGGTTATTGGTGGTGCACTCTGGCTGGTTCTTTCAAATTAAAATGGTTCACAGTTATTGGCTCCCTGTTAGGCCTGGTGGACTTCCTTTGTTCCATCCCCTTGGGGTCTTTCTTCCTGGTATGTCCCATAGCAACAGCATTGACTACTGGCTGCATAGGTTACATAAGCACTCTGGCAGCTGGGAAACTCCCTGCCTGGCATTCTTCATGTCTGTTGGCTGTGCCCAATACCCTATCCTCATCTTCCTATTTCCAGGCCCCCATTTCCTTATCCTAAAAGCTTTCTGACTCCTGTAAGTTTAATTTGTTGGTTCTTGAAAAATTATAAAATAAAATAAAAGGCAAATATAAAACTCTGAAAGATAGAAGGAAAACTTTTTAAATTTGTTTGCTTTTGTCTCAGAAATCTTAAACTAGCAGCTGAAGAAGGTGACAACCTAAAAATACCTATAAAAGCAGGCAAAACTTCCCAGCAAAAGCTGCTCTCTCTAGCCTGAAGGATCAGGAAAAAGACAGCTTATCAAGGTATATATATATATATACGTATATATATATATACGTGTATATATATATATTTTTTTTTTTTGAGACAAATTCTCACTCTGTCATTGTGGGTAGAGAGTGCCATGGTGACATTGTAGCTCACAGCAACCTCAAACTCCTGGGCTCCTCTTGCCTCAGCCTCCCAAGTAGCTGGGACTATAGTCACCTGCCATGATGCCTGGCTAGATTTTTTAATTATTATTATTATTTTTTTTTTTTCTAGTAGAGACAGGGGTCTCACTCTTGATCAGGCTTGGTCACTCTTGAACTCCTGAGATCTGCCTCAACCTCACAGACCTCTAGGATTAAAGGCATGAGTCACTATGTCTGGCCAGAGATACACATTTTAAAATGTTAACTTCTCTAATTCAACACCACAAAGAGACATTGTGGCTCTCTACCCATCTATAGGAGCAAAGAGGAAGTGGAGAGCATAGATTTTCATATTCACGAGGCTATTATCACAAAACCCCCCAAACTCCTGCAAGTGTGGGATTGGATAGGGCCAAGTAAGGAGCTAGGCATTTTATTTCCTCTGACTAGCAATAAGAACTGCATGTGTGATGTCAGAGGCAACCACATGGCAAATCTGAACCAATACCCCCTTTTGGCAGTAATAAGGCACATTTTCCCTCTCTTAATTTAGATTGTATCAAACAAATAGTAGTAGAGAGTTGAGAGTCTTGTCATCACTCAGCATTATCACAGCCACTTCCTTCACAGAGTCCATATGGAGACCAGAACTCCCACTTCTTTTTTATAGGAAGGAGGAGTCCTCCCTCCCTGGGAGACAGCAGAGATCAAGTGTGGAACCTAAATTACTGTCTCCACTAGTATGTTAATTCTCCCCTCTCTTTTCTCCTGTCACAGTGATGTCAATGGAAAAATGTTAAAATAGAAAATTAAGTAAGATCTCATAACAATATGCCCACGATGTCCAGATTTCAATAGAAAATTTCTTATCATACAAAAACCAGCAGGATATCAAACCAAATACAAAAAAAAAAGAAAATCAATAGGTGCCAATATTGAGATGATAGTAATATTAGATTTATCTGATAAATATTTTAAAGCAATCATGTTAAAAATGGAACAATGACTAGTTAAAAACATCATATTTGAAACAAATATTAAAACTGTCCCAGCAAAGCATAGAAGACATAAAGAAGAACCAAATGAAAATTATAGAACTAAAAAATACAAATGAAATAAAAAATGAAGTGAATGGGTTTAACAGTAGAAAGGACAATGCATAGGAAAGGATTAATGAACTGGAAGATGGAAAATAGAAACCATCTAAAAAGAATAACAGAGAGAAAATAGACTGAAATACAATCAGCAGAGACTAATGGACTTGAGGGGTTGTGACAAAAAATCCAACACTTGTGCAACTGAAATTATAGAAGGAAAGAAAGAAAAGTAAGAGATTGAAAGTGTTCCTGAAAAAATAAGGGCTACAGTCTTTCTAAATTTGATTAAATCAACCCATCATTAGGAAACCTACAGTTTCAAGAAACAGAGCAAAACCCAAATCTCAAATAAATCTATGACAAAACGTATTAAACTTCTGAAAATAAGATATAAATGTAAATGTCTTGAAAGTTGCCAGGAAATAGTATCATCTTATCTATAAGAAAAGATGCAATCAGAATGACAGCAGATTTCTCTTCAAAATCCACTATCAGAGAATAACAATAATTTTCAAACTCTAGTAATAAAAACAATAAAGTACACTCAGATATATCTATATCTATAACTGTTAAAAATATCCTTTAGGGGTAACGGGGAAATCAACTTTCTAAATGAAAGAAAATGAAGATAATTTTCACTAGCAAACTGATCCTAAAAAAAGTGGTTAAAGGAAGTTCTTTAATAAGAAAAAAAGTAATAAAGGGATCGTGGAATATTTGAAAGAAATAAGAAAACACAGTGTGTAAAATGCAGGTATATAAAATATGATTTCCTCTTTCTCTCAATTCTTCTAATCATATGTTAAAGGTAAAGAAAAAGTTGTAACATTGCTATGGTTTTAAATATTTAAATATTAAGTATTTAAAACTATTTTATTATGAATGAGAGCAAGTAAAGGAAAACAGGAAGGAAGGTAACTCATGCTAACAATGGGATAAGTATAGTAGTAGGACACTCATATATTTATACATAAATATGTAAATAAAATCTAATAGCTAGAGTAACTTCTTAAAAGGCTATACAAAGAGATACAATTATAAGTACTAAAATGAATCAAAATGGGTCTCTAGAATATATTCAAGTAACCAAAAATAAGGCAGAAAAAAAGAAAAAAGAAATCTAAAAATGAACAAACAGAAAACAAATTAAAAATGCCACACATAAGCCCAAACGTGTCGATCATTATATTAAATGCAAATGGGCTAAGTATGCCACCCAAAAATGGCCACTGGCAAAACAGACTAGAGAATATTATCTGTCTATATGCTGTCTATAAGAAATATCAACTGTAATAATATTAGTAGTTTGAAAATAAAAGGTTAAAAAAATTCATATCATGCAAACATCAAAGAAAAGCAGAAGTGGCTGTATTAATACCAAATAAAATAGAGGGAAGAGAAAAAAATTACCATGACACAAAAAAAGCATTATATTCAGGGAATTTCACTTCATAATAACAGTGTTTGAATTAAAGGCCCACAGAGATCAACAGGCATTAGAAGAGGCTTTCCCTCTATCTCCATAAAGATCAGATGGACCCAGCAACAATTGTCTTTCTATTCCCTCCTTTTTATCTCAATATTTATTTCAGGAAAGAAGATTAAGAATGAAATCAGCTCTGACCCAACACATTTTTAAAATAATACCTGTTTCTCAGGTTAGTTTAATTTCCAAAGAAATTTACAAGTCAATCTTTCCCCACTCTCCATTTATTCTCCAAAGGATCTAGTTACTGCCCCTCTACATAATTATCTATATTCCTCAAATCTCCCTCCCCTCCAAAAAAAGAGAGTGTATAAACTTCTGGACCCCATTGGGATTCTGGGTAATTACTGTTATTCTTCCTGTGCCCACAGTAAATAAATTTGTAATCTCTTTCTCTTATTAATCTGCCATACAGTGAATTGATCTTCCAATGAACTTTCTGGGGGCAAATAAAAAGTTATCTCTTCTCCCTCTCGGGGAAATTCCACCAAGAAAACATAACATTCTTAAATATGTGTCCAGCTAACAGCAGAGTTTTTTTAAAAAAATAAAACAACAGCTAAGAGAACTTAAAGGAAAAATAGACAACTCCACAATTGTCAGAAGAAACAATAACCCTCTCCCAATAATTGGTAGGACAACTATACAGATAAACAACAAGGGTATAGAGTAACTCAGCAACACTAAAATATAATAAATATGTATAGAGCACTCCACTCCAAAACAGCAGAATAAACAGTCTTTACAAATCCCCATGGAATATATTACAGAATGGAATAAAACCTCGAATTTAATAGATGCAAAATCATACACAATATGTTCTCTAGTCACAGTGGAATCAAACTGAAAATCAATAATTAAAAAAATATAAAACAAGAAGAATATTTTCAAATGCTTAGAAATGAAACTAATCATTCCTAAACCATCGATGGTTTAAAGAGTACATCTAAGGTTAAAAAAAAAAAAAAATATATATATATGGAACCAAATGAAAATGAACATACAATATTTCAAAATATGTGGGACTGAGCTGAAACGCTGTGTAAAGTGAATTTTATAGGATTAAATGGACACATTAAAAAAATAGATAATAATTTAAATTAATAATCTGGGCCCTGACCTGAAGAACCTAGTGGTATAAACTCCGAAATAAACCCAAAGAAAACCAAAGGAATAAACAAGAGTAAAAATTATTGAAATGTAAGGTCAATAATCAGAGAAAATCTGTGAACAAAGATCTGGTCTTATATGATTAAAACTGGGCTCTAGTGTAATGGACAGAAAAAGAGAAGAGACATAAATTCTCAGTATCTGATATGAAACAGGGGATATCACTACAGACTCTTCAGAAATCAAAAGGATAATTAAGGAATGCTACAAAGAACACTCACACATACATTTGACAACTTAGAAGTATCCAACTCTTTGAGAAACATAAAATATCACAATCTACTCAATACGAAATAGATAATTTGAATAGCCGGACAATATCAAAAAAAAGAGATTGAATTTAAACCTTAAAAATCTCCAGGCCCAGATGGTTTCACTGGAAAATTCTACCTAATTTAAACAAGAATGAACACCACGTCTACATAATTTCTTCCAGAAATAGAAAAAGAGGAAACATTTCCAAATTCATTTTATGAGGCCAGTATTATCTTCACATAAAAATGAGAGAAAAACAGTACAGAAAACTACACATGAATATCCCTCATGAATACGGATATAAAATTCTTTAAGAAAATACTAGTTTAGGCTGGTTTATAATGTTGTTGAAGTTTTCTATATCCTTGCTAACTTTCTGTCCACTTGTTTTATCAAGTACTGAGCAGAGTGCTGAAATCTGACTACTGTTGCCGATTGTTATGTTTCTCCTTTCGGTTCTATCTGGTTTTCTCTGTCTGCTTTATAGCTCTGTAATAGTTGCATGAATCTTTAGGACTGTTATATCTCCCCATGAGCATCTTAATGCTCCATGAAATCTAAGGCTTTCCCCTGTTGGCTTCTGGTTACAGAGACTCTCCAGTCCTCTCTGGGCTCCGAGGAAATTTCCTTTGCTCTGTTAGGTGTTTCTTCAGCTCCTGGTATCTTCATCACACACATGTGATACCCATACTCTGCTGAAGACTCCAGGGAAAATCTTCACAGGTATCCAGAGCAGCTCTCTCCTCTCTGGTGTTTTGTCTTGTGAATTCTGGCCAATTTGGATTACTATGCTCCCTGTTCTATTTCCTTATCTCAGGGAGTTTATTGGGTTCCAGCTTCCTTTATGGCTTAGATCTGTAATCTTCCCTCAAGCAGTAAAACGGTACAATTATGGGGCTGGTTTTATTTGTTTCTTCTGTCTGAGTTACTACTCCCCTGTGTTGCCTAATGTCCAATAACTGAAAATTATTGTTTTATATATTTTGTCCACTTATTTTTTAGGTGCTATTTGTGTTATTATTATTATCATTGTTATTATTTGCTTATTGCTTTCATTTTTTCAAGAATGGAGAGTAAATCTTTCATGTGTGGGGTGTGTGTGTTCTAACTCTTCGAAATAAGGTATGAATTAAGTGTGTAACCACTATTAGAATATTATTTTAAAAAGAAGATAGAACATGGTAGATGCAGAAATCAGACTTGGAGTTAGATGGACGAACACTTTCTCCTTAAAAAAAAACTACAAGTATCCAATGTACTCAATTCTAATATGAAGCAAGTAGACAAACTAATACACACCCACGTAAGAGGAAAACTTAATTCAAGTTGGGGTGGAGGAGGGAGGGAACTGGGGTGCTCCCACTTAATGGGCATAACATAAGGGTGTGTGGCGTGCCTCTTGTGTGTAGGACATAACTACAATAGAGACTCTATGTAACAAATACAAACATTGTAATCTAATTGGTTGTATTCTCACATTAATCTGAAATAAAATAAAAAAAAACCTGCAAAGTTGTACATACACTAACTGACTTGTGATTGAGAGTTTGTTTTGATCCTCAAATTAAAAAGTCACTTCATACAAAATATTATTTTCTAATAGTTATTCATCTTGAATCCTTACACATGAAATGTTTCCTGAGCCATTCACAAATACTATTCAGTTTTGTCAGAGGCACTCAAATAAAAGGAGTAACCAAGTGTTAAGATATGAGTAAGGAAGATGACAGATATGGTTTGGCTATTTTGGATTGTTTTAAGTTACATATAAAATGTTTCCTGAGCCATTCACAAATACTATTAAGTTTTGTCAGAGGCACTCAAGTAAAAGGAATAACCAAGTGTTAGGATATGAGTAAGGAAGATGACAGATATGGTTTGGCTATTTTGGATTGTTTTAAGTTAGGCTGATTAAGACCTTCTAGGTGGGTTGTTGTCAAAGTCTTGCAGGTATATTGTTTTGAAAACAGAGGTAAGTAAGAACAGGGGAGACTTCCAAGAAGAAGATGATATTCCTCATGATATTGATACCTTCATACTTTAATAAAACACTACAACATAAATGTTTTAAAATATTATGTATATATTTTAATTAATCATAGATAAACTGAAAGGTAGAAAGTCTGGTCTTCCTCACAGGTTAGAACAGACTTAGGCAAAAACTGTGAGGTAGTAAAAATATGTCATGGTTTGCAAGATACTCTAAGTTATCCAATGGCGGTAAGTACAGCTCCCAACTTCTAGTTAGCTCTGATTATGGCCGAGCACCTTATTCAAATCTTTATATACCTCATTTATTTAATCATCACACTCCTGTGAAGGAAAGAATTATAATATGCCCATTTTAAACTGAAAGATTAATTCATACAAAGCCATCTCCTACAAGTAATAAAGCCCTATGTGCTCTGTCTTACCCACCTAGTAAACTGTTCTTTTTCCATATTTGTATCATCAAATCTACATCTCTGAAATGATCTTATCAGATTACTTAATGGAGGAAAGAAATGACTGTTGGAGCCTGGTATTGCTGTCTCCCTAAAGGGATATTTGGATTTTACTGTTGGGGTAAAGAAAGAGGAGTAGAAAAAAAATGATGTGGGATAAGCATCCCAGGAAGCTGAATTAGGAGATATTAGAGGCCATCAACGTAACATTTCCAGTTCTCCTGAAGTCACCCTCACCTTTAAGAAAAGGGCAAGTTTACCTTGGGTTTCACTAGCCTTCACCCTTTTTAATGTCCCTTCTCCCATCTCAGGCTGTTCATCATTCTCTCCCTTGAAGAAATTAAATCCATTTAGAAAACTCTCTGATGAAGTTGCTTTAGAGTACTAGTCCTCAACTCTGGTCACATGTCAGAAAAATCTCACCTGAGAACTTTTATCTGTTTACTTACCTATTCATTAGCTTGACTAACCTTTAGAAAGACTTCTTCCTGACTACAGACTCCTGACCTTTCTTAGAGCATGTTTGAAAAACTTGTAATTATAAATACCTTCCTTGACCCTCCTGTTGGTCCCCCCTGGAGGAGGATGCTACCTGGTTCTTGGCTCTCAGTGTCAAGAATGAGCCCTGGTACCTAGCCCATGACGGAGTGATCACAGATACAAAGTGATCACCATCAACATTCATTTATCGCAGAACCAAAGCACACAAATCATAAGGAAAATACTTCTTAGGAGCAAGACTGATTTCTCTTCCTGAATGGAGAAAAGACCCCAACTCTGAACACACATTGTCTTTTACAGGCTAACTGAGCTAAGGTTTGTTCCACCTTTCCCCTAGAAGAGGCTACTGCCTCCTCCTGCCTTTGGGGTAACAAGATGAGGTTATATAATAACACTGCTTACTATTTATGTATCCTCTCTGGAACCTTTCAGAAGAAAACATGGGGGTGGAAATTTTCAAGTTTAATTGTATGAAATGGACCCAATGGGCCCAGGTCACTAGGAACGCCTATCTGGTCCAACTGGGAAACAGTCCCTAGCCAGTAACAAGGTTCCTACTCCCTCTCCTCAACCACACCCCTCAGTCTCTCCGCTTTATAAAGGAGAGAAGCTTAGGGGAAGGGAGGTAGTCTCCTCCCCACCTGGTAGGAGGAGGAAGCCAAGGGCTGAGGCTGCACATCTCCACCCTCAGCCACTGCCAGCCCTAGGTGGTGGGACAGGCTGTGACTGGCTGTGGTGGTGGCAGCAGAACTGCAGGAGCTGTGCAGCTGCTGTGTCCTGCCACAGCTGCTGGAGCTCTTCTGCTCGCTGAAGGTGACTCCCACCTCCAGGGTCACAGAACAAGCTCATGCTGGCAAGGGAGGTGCCATTATAGGCTGAGTCCTCCATGGAGGCCCAGCTGTTATCTGGGGCCTAACACTCTGAGATGCACATTTTTTTTTTTTTTTTAGAAGCCTTTCAACCATTTTACAACACAGGACCTAAGAGCCATCTCATTGTAATGTAATGATCCGCAAAGATAGTGCCCCTGTTTCCCAGTCTCCTTGGAGGTATAGCAGTCTAATTTCCAGGAGTGCCTTGCTCCAGAGTTGTAAAATCACTTTCTGCCATGAATATATGGGAAAGTTTACTACTCCTATGGGTAAGGCCAATTAGCAAATGCATGTGGCTTACAATTCTCCCCACTCCAGCTACTAAAAATTCTCTTGCTGTTCGTTGCAACGGAGCTGAGTTCATTCTCTCTCCTGATTTGCAATAACCTTGCATAAAAATATTTCTTACTTGTTTAACTTTGATTCAATACTGTCTATCTGTCAGTACTTTGCTTCAGTACTGTCTGTCTGTCTATTCAGCTGCCTAATTTATCCTCAGAATTTTACCTCCATAGGTCTGGATCTTGTCATCTGTATGTTTTTGAAAATACTACATGTGTTGTGACATGCAGCTAGCATTAGGTAACAGGATATGAACAAGGAAGATGGCAGATGTGGTTAGGCTATTTTGGATTGTTTTATGTTAGACTGTATGACCTAGGCTATTATGGGAGTGAGGCTGATTAAGTTCTTGCAGGTGGGTTGTTATCTAGGTCTTGCTGGTGGGTCATTTTGAGAACAGAGGTAATTAAGACACTGGGAGACTTTCAAGGAGGAGATGATATTCCTCAAAGTTGTGTACAAAGCCCAAAACTGTGCTTTACTTGGAGCCTACAGTCACTAGGACAGGGCCTGACTTGCTATGGAAGTTGTTAATAAACTTCCTTTTTCTTACTAAAACTTCATTCATTCTTTTCAATTGTTTTAGCAATTACCTCAAGCCGTCACATCACTCTAACACTATGTTGGTCTTCAACTGAAATATGCTGAATAAGCTATATATGTATTTTATGTGTTATAGATAAGAGATGAAAACATTTCCTGATATGTATGTAATTTCAGCTGCTTTCAGGTTAGGAGAGTTGAGTGAAAGCAGGCAGTCATAATGGTCCTGGTGACACACATTGTAAGGAAAAAATATATAAGACTTTTTCTCAAGTAAGCTTTTTTTGATTGACCACACCTCTCAATCTATACCAGTTATGAAAATAATATATGTCGCATATTTCAAAGATTTTTCTGGAAGAAGGGAACATGTAGCGAGAAGACTAAGATTCAAGGAGTTGAACGGCCAAGTACATGCTTTCTCTCATGGATATAAAAACTTTGTGAGGGAGGATTTCTTTTTTCTCAATGTTTTGTAGCAGATTTTGCAATATGGGTACAAGCTCTTTTGTTAAGGTTTGGTAGAATTCTGGTTTGAAACCACCTGGTCCAGGACTTTATTTGTTGGAAGCTTTTTTATTGTTATTTGATATTGTTCTGTTCAAGAGTCCTATTTCTTCCTGGTTGAGTTTAGGAAGGTAGTGTGATTGAACAAATTTGTCCATTTCCTCCACATTTTCAAATTCCTAGGTACAGAAATTTTTGCAATATTCAGTGATGACATTTTGTATTTCTGTGGTATCTTTTGTTATTTCCCATTTTTTGTTTCTTATTGAGCTTATTAGATGTGTTATGTTTTTGTTTCTGATTAAACTGACCATGGGTTTATCAATTTTGTTTATCTTTTCAAATAACCAACTTTTTACTTTGCTAAGCTTCTGTACAGTTCTTTTGTTCTTGATTTCATTTTGTTCTCATTTGATTTTGGTTATTTCTTTTCTTCTTCTACCCTTCAATGAGTGGATGGATTACTAATTTGCAGTATATGTATAGCATGAGGTACTATTCAGACATTTAAAAGGATGAAGATTTCATGTCTTTTGTAACAACCTGGACGGATTTGAAGAAACTTCTAAGTGAAGTATTATAGAAATGGAAAAATAAGCATCACAGGTACTCAGTACTAACTTGGAACAACAAAATGCTTATATGAGAGAAAAACTCAGTCCATTCAAACAAGAGGGGAGGAGATTGGATAAATTCTCACCTAATGGGTACATTGCACAGGTATTAATGAATACTTCATGGGTGAAGGGACACAACTACAACTCAGACTTTAGCCTTACAAAAACAAACTGTGTGACCTAATCATATGTACCCCTATAGTAATCTGTAACAAACATAAATTAATCAACATTGTAAAGACTAAATGACTAAAATTGCCATTGCAATTGATGGGCTATAAACAACCATAGAAGCATAGGGGATTGTGATGACAAATAATAGGATAGGTAGCTAATTTAATCTTTTTGAAGAAAGTGTCATAAACTTTATAGCTTATGTATAAAAATAAATGTTAAAATAAATGTAAGTGTACCAAATCTTCTATTATAACCATTAACTAATTAATGCAGTTTCTAATAATATAAATAAGTCCATTGAATAGTATTTCATTAGTGAAGAATTCATTAGTTACATTAAATATCTTTGAACTGCTTACAAATCACTTGTAAACAAGGGGGCTAGCCAATAACAACTAAAATAAAATGGATGTGGAAAATTAAAATTAATCCGGTAATCTATAGGTTCTTGCATAGTAAAACATCATATGTAACATTGTAAAACCAATGAACTGGTTAGGGAGAATGAATTACTGTCTATAGCATAATAGACACAGGGAACAAAGTCAGGACACTACTCTCTATTAGATAGTAGAGAACAGTGATATGGTAACAGATTTCTTCATGTCATTATGATAAATTAAAAGAGATCACTATAAGCACAAAAAACATTAACATACTAGCATGGAGGTTGAGATGAAATTTGGTACATTGCCAACTATGAATATATTATTTTCAAAATTTTATAAATTATTGTGTCAATTGTAACTCTTTGTACTTGAAGAAGTTCTTGATATAGGAATGAAAAATAGACTTCTTGATCCTAAAAATTAATAGACATGTAATTTCACATAGGTGAGTCTCCTATTGAAAATAAATGCATAAATCAATTTAGGAGAGAAGTGTTCATGTAAGTCTTACATTATCACGTAAAATGTGTTTGTTGTTGTCTTCAATAATTTTATAAATATATAACATATATTTAAAATCCCACATAAAAAACATAGTCCCTAAATGATGGAAATTTTATTAAAAGAGGTTATTTCAGAAAACATTAGAGATAGTATCTCTTGAACTTAATTATATTTATTTTGCTTAACTTTCCTATTTACATCAAAAAAATTTAAAGCATCACTTGAAATTGAAGCCTTATTATAGTCACATCTCTGCAGTGTTAAAGTAATGATGATGATGAAAAGAGGATAAATTATTAAAGATTTGGCAGTAGGAGTTTTAAAAAATGACTTCATTTGCAGGCCAAATGTGAAGCTATTGCTTGGCACATGAGCTAATGACCCAAACTGGCTGGCTTGAGTGTGATTCATTATCATCTTGTCAGCATTCTCCTTTCCTGCCAATACATGAAAATTCCCTAAAGAAGGAAGAAAAATGGACAAGTTATTTCCTTAGTCAAATGCTACACCGTGGTCAGGTCTCTCTTGTCGAAGTCAGACATCTGAGACAAAGCCATGAAGGACAAAAGTGATTTTCTCATGGTTCCTGCCAGAGATACAAATGAGAGTTCAGTCGCAAAAATTATTGGGCTTTATAAACAAAAGAAGTTTTGTTTTGTTTGTATGCATAATTTGAGGAAATAATCAAGTTCCCCCAAACCAACTAAGGTATTAAATTCTTCACTTTCAATATAATAATGAGAAACAGTAACAGTTCTTGCAAAATTACCATGTAAGCATATAGTGGAAGAAGAGATATTATTTGATTAAGAAATAGCATGTGAATACCATACCACTGAGGCAATAGACTGTAGACATGTTTTCCCAAGTCTAAACAATTAAAAAATCAATTTTCTAACCTTTCAAGCTTCATAACACTTCAACAAGGTTGTTACTTTGTAGTTTTTCATTAGGGAACATCCTTGGAATTGACATAGACAAATACAAGTCAAAACTAAATGTCTACCTGAATAGAAACGCAAAGTGAAAGACACTGAAAATGTCCAAGTAGCTGCAGAAGTTCTTCTGGCCTTAGTTTCTTTACAGATAAATTATGAGTGCTACATTCTGGTCCAGCCCTGAATTTTGTCTAACAACTAATCATGTACCAGTTGTGGGGGCCAGTCTAAGAGTTTTTGTTTGTTTGTTTTTAATATATAAGGTTTTTATTTTTTTTTATTTATAGAAAAGTAACATAGTGTAGTTCTCATTTACTCACACCAATTGTCCCTGTTGCCAGTATTTTACATTAGCATGATCCCTATGTCACAATTCATAAATAAATACTGATCTACTCTAACCAACTAAAGTCAATACTTCACTTGGGCACGTTTAGTTTTTTCTGTGTAATATGCTTTGTCTATTCCAAGGTCCCATCCACACACTCATACTTAGTCATCGTGTCTTCTGAGCCTTTTCTCTTTCTCAGATTTGCCGTTCTTTTGATATCTTCACAATTTGAGGATTACAGTCCAGCTATATTTTTTAGAAAATTTGTCAGTTTTTGTTATGCTTATGTTTTGCTCCTGTTTAGACAGTGGTTACATGTTTGGGGAAACAAGATCACAGAAGTAAGATGTCATTCTAATCATGTCATATTCATGGTACGGGCTAGCAACACTGTGGTCACCCGACTGAAGTAATGTTTGCTAGGTTTCTCCACTGGAAAGTCAATTTTTTCCTCGTTTTCAACTGTACTTTTAGGCAAAACCTCCCTAGTACAGCCCAACTTAGGGAAAGTGGAATTATGTTGTATCTTATTGATACAGAGAAGATGCATAAATTATTTGAATTTTTATGTGAAGGAGATTTGTCTCTTCTCCCTCATTTATTCAATCTTTATATGGACTTGTACATATTTGTTTTATATTTTGAATTATAATTCAATTCAACTAGGTTTGTTTAATTGTTCACATTGTTCCAGTTTGGGGAATTGGGAGTGTTTGGTTAAGCTACTGTGTCCCTTTTATTATTGTGGCGACTTTTTCTTTCTTTTTTTGAGACAGAGTCTCATTATGTCATACTCCATAGAGTGCTATGGTGTCACAGCTCACAGCAATGTCCAACTCTTGTTCTTAAGTGATTTTCTTTCCTCAGCCTCCCAAGTAGTTGGGACTATAGGTACCGCCAGAATATCCGGCTATTTTTTGGTTATAGTTGTTGTTGTTGTTTGGCAGGCCTGGGCTGGATTCCAACCCGACACCTCTGATGTATGTGGCCGGTGCTCTAGCCACTGAGCTACAGGAACCAAGCCATGGTGGCTTTTTCATTGAACACTTTCTTGCTTTCTGATATTAGAGGATACTCTAGAATAATCTTATATATTTTCTTTATCAGTCTTTTTTTTTTTTTGTAGAGACAGAGTCTCACTTTATGGCCCTCGGTAGAGTGCCATGGCCTCACACAGCTCACAGCAACCTCCAACTCCTGGGCTTACACGATTCTCTTGCCTCAGCCTCCCGAGTAGCTGGGACTACAGGTGCCCGCCACAACGCCTGGCTATTTTTTTGTTGTTGCAGTTTGGCCGGGGCTGGGCCTGAACCCACCACCCTCAGCATATGGGGCCAGCGCCCTACTCACTGAGCCACAGGCACCGCCCTATCAGTCTTAATATAAGCCATTTCTCCAAAGAGCTCCAGTTTCTTTTATTGGGGAATGTATTAGAAACCATGTTGTGTTTTCTTTATGTTAGCAAAATTTTAATACACTGGATAATACAAAAGAGATATGAAAGCTTGTTTATAGTAAATAACATTAGTAAGATTTTTAAAAAGCCAATTATATCCAAACTATAGAAAATCTTTAATACTAAGAAAAAAAAATACTAGACAGAATAGAGACCCCTATAAAACTTCAGAGTCTTGGCCAGGTGCAGTGGCTCACACCTGTGATCCAAGCACTTTGGGAAGCTGAGGCAGGTGGATTACTTGAGCACAGGAGTTCGAGACCATCCTGAGCAAGAGCAAGAGACCGTCCCCACAAACCTGTCTCTACTAAAAGTAGAAAAACAATGCAGGCGCTATGGCAGGCACCTGTAGTCACAGCTACTTGGGAGGGCTGAGGCAAAAGGATCATTTACTCCCAAGAGTTGGAGGCTGCTGTGAGCTATGATGCCATGTAACTCTATCCAAGGAGACAGAGATTCTGTATCAATACACACACACATACACACATTCAGAGTCTTTTTTTATGACTCAGATAACTGAAATCATAACAAAAATGGACGAATATAACAAATATTATGTACATAACAAATGAACCTGATGCCTGATAGGTATTTAATATATGGGAGCAGTAGTAAAACATAGTAGTTTACCATTACTTGATTGTAACATATTGTCTGCCAAAGATAAAGTCTGCTTGCACAACTTCGTTTTAACTTATCATTATTCATTATTTCAGGCATTTATTCATTCATACGTCAAAAATATAATTTCAAAAATCCCTTAGAAACTTATATGCATTGAAGAATGACAACAATAGTACAATATAT
The DNA here is from genome assembly GCF_027406575.1 of Nycticebus coucang. Classification (NCBI taxonomy): domain Eukaryota; kingdom Metazoa; phylum Chordata; class Mammalia; order Primates; family Lorisidae; genus Nycticebus; species Nycticebus coucang. The sequence continues at coordinate 40,441,771 of NC_069794.1, read as the reverse complement.
GCCCAAATGGTAGAAAGTATGAAGTTTTCTAAAATTAAAAAATAAATACCAGTGAATGATTATGAAAGAACTATTTGGGAAAGGATGGTCATGTAAGACCCTCCAATGATGTTACATTTCACAAAACAATAGATTATCACATGAGTATGGTGCGTAGTACTTGGAACAATAACTGTATTGCCCTGACACCCTATGACTCAGTTGAAGGAGCACATTTGGAGTGAAAGAGCAAAAGCAAGAATGGTAGATACAAACCAGGTTAGAAGGTTAGAAAGTAGATCTGTGAGAGCTTTATTATTTTTTGAAAGAACATTGTGTCATTTGCAGGTGCGATGGAAGGACATTGGAAAGATTTGAGTAAAGAAGAAACACGATCATATTTACATGAGGAAGATCAGTCTAGTTCCTGGAGAAATTCTCCAGAGATTGGGGGAGAAAGCAGATGGACTATTTAGAATCTCATTACCATAGCCAAGCAGTAAATGATAAAGGATTGGATGACCGTGTTAGTGGCAAAGGGAAGAAAAAGTACTCAGATGTAAAATTTATACTCCATATTTTAAAGTACAGCTAGTAAGATTTACCAAGGGTTTGGGTGGTAAGAAATGAGAGAGAAAGAGGGCGGCGCCTGTGGCTCAAGGAGTAGGGTGCCGGTCCCATATGCTGGAGGTGGCAGGTTCAAACCCAGCCCTGGCCAAAAACCACAAAAAAAAAAAAAAAAAAAAAAAAGAAAGAAAGAAATGAGAGAGAAAGAAAATAAGCACATTGTTTACCCCAATCCTCTTTCCCAAAATGAGAGGTGCATTAATAAGGAAGGCGTAGATGTTGAGAATAGCATCTTCTGTGTACCACATATTCTGCTAGACCATACACATAAAATAGTCACAGAAGCTCACAGTAACCTTATCCTGACAGAACTCACAATCTAGAGAAAGTGACAGGTGCTTAATAATAGATGAATAAATAATGACCAACCATGATGAGAAGAAATAACTGAAGGGAGTTATGTAACTTCAATTAGAAACTCAGAGAATGTCTTTTGAGAAAATGTCTTTTAAGTTGAGCACTAGCAAGGTAAAAAGATCACAAATGAATGCTGTGAGGCAGCCAGGAGCATGATTAGAGGATGACAAGTGCAAGAGATGAGGCCTGACTGCTCTTCTGGTGAAATACACCAGAGGTTCATTAAAGGTTCATTGAATGTGTTCCTATGTAGGTATATTTAAAAGGGAATGTATGCATGTGAATCTGTAAATATGTATGGACCTCTGACTCTGTTTTCCTAAATAAGTGAGTGCAACTCTTACTTTTGAAAATCATCTTTTAAAAAGCCCTTTAAAACTTTGCTTATGTACACTCATTCCTTATTAAAATGCAACACTCCTTTTCTTTCCTTTATTACTTGCTGGTTTTCTAATTGCATACTAATTAAAATAATAAATGATAGCTATCAAAATCATTCATGTGTTCTGGATACTAAAACCCCACATGAGAGACTAAATAAGTACCTTCATTCACATGGTCTCCTTTATCTAACTCCCATCAACTAAGCATGAACAGAAATAGGTTGACCAAAAAGATAATAACTAATTTAAAATTTATATATTCATGGTTTTGTGTGCTTCTCTATAAGTAAAAACTAATTCAGAAGTTGCCCAATGGTTTATTTTTACTTATTATTTTTATTCTAAATACTTGGTAATATCTTGCAATTTGTTTTATGTAGGGAATACCTGCTTCTGATTGCGGTAAGATCAAATCTAAAGAGACTAAAGGTGAAGCAGATCTATTTTTAAAGTCCTCTAGCTAATATGCTTTCACAGTGACTGTGTAGGAAAAGTCATCCCTTACATAACTCCTTTCAATGGCTGACATCTTACAGCCGTTTTGCTCATTATGTCTTAAGTCAAAGCTTTGCCAAAAAGTTCAAAACACAAAGTTGTCAGGGAAGTTCCTAATGACTGAAAATATTCCATTTGTGAGAGTGTGGCCTGGACTTTGAGCACATAGATTCAAAGTATTCCTGAGACTGTAGTTGGGTTTGTGGAGGAGCATGGGAATAATTAAAGCTCCTGAAAAAGTGAAATTGTACTTTGTTAATGGTACTATCAAGAATCTTTTTGTTTTACTACACCCTTTGCCCCAACTATTTAGATTTAGCAGTGCATCTACACCATTTATTTTAATAACACGCAAGGCAGATTCCTGTAGTTATCCAGGTTTCCACAGAGGGAGGAGTCATTACTACTATGATGGTCCTTGGAAAGCAGTAATTATTCAACTCTCCACATTCAGTAGAGTCTTTATACAAAGAAATAAAAAAAAATTAATTAGTAGTTAAAAAAACTTCAATCAGAGATCACTCCCTTTTCCAAGTAGGAATTCCCATGACATTCTGCAGAACTTTAATTGTAGGGATAACAGCCAAATCTGATTTCTAAAAGCTTCTAATAGACATGAAATTTTAATTAAAAAGTTTTCCTTAAAGATGTGTTTTGCGATTCTCTTTTGAGCTGTGTAGATTCTTTTGATTCTGCGTGAGGCAACTTTCACAGTTTAGACTATGAGATTAATAACAAAAATAACTAAACATACTACATTTTCTTTTAGTAAACATATTAAATGATAGCTTTATGTAGGGAAATCTCTGGGCATTGATTTTGTTAACCTTAAGCACTGGAATATTCTGATATTCTTGCTGTCTACAAGACAGGTTGTTGGTTTTTGTTTGTTTTTGCAGGTCAGATCATTATGCTGTTTATCTTGACTTACTGCAATCGCTAGGAATTCCAATATGGTATTGAGTATGTGTTGTACAGAGGAGTTTATTACTGTGTTTCAAATCTTATTGAAAAGGCTTCCCATTTTTTTTTTTTGTTTGTTTGGTTTTTGGCCGGGGCTAGGTTTGAACCTGCCACCTCCAGCATATGAGACCAGCACCCTACTCCTTGAGCCACAGGCGCCGCCCAGGCTTCCCATTTTTAACATTAAGTATGATATTAGTGTGGATTTCCTTCTATTCCTAATTTGTCAAGTTTTTATCATGAATGTTCTGTTTTGTTAAATTATTTTTAATATCCCTTGAGCTATTTTTCTTCTTTAGTCTGTTAATATGATGAATTCTAATTTTCAAATATTAAATCAGCTTTTCTTTGGTTTAACTTTCTCTTTTTCTAGATTATCAGGATTAAACTTTCTATTACTGATTTAAGACATTTATTTTGTCTAATCTTAATATTTATTCCATACATTTATATCTAAGCAGTGATTTGGCTACATCCTACCTATTTTGACACATCCTACTGTGTCTTTCAGCAAAAATTTGTATAAGGAAACCAGTTTTACCATAGGCTAATTAATATAAACATATGAACAATAGTTAAGTTCCTACAACATATGTTTTCTGGTCACAAAAAACATTACTAAACTTCTAAACACAGCAAAGACCCAAAGAATTCTAACATTAAACATTGAAATATTGCTTCTCCACCTTTTGGGTAAGATCAAGTGTAAACATTGAAATACGAGTTGTACATACATGTAAGAAAGATGAATAAAAACAAATAAGACTATCATTTAGTTAGTTATTTTAGTTCAGTGTTGCAGGGGGCTAGATTTTAGCTTAGGAGCTCAGGGAACAAGTGACCCACCCCAGGCCAGGATGCCATTTCTTCACCAGATGCAATCGCACACACCAACACTCATTCACACTGGGACAAGGTAGACACCCCCAGTTCACTTCACATGTACATCTTTGGGATGTGCACTGCAGTATTCAGAGAAAATCTGTGCAGATGTGAGCAGAATGTGCAAACTCCACACGGACCGGGTTCCCAGCAAGGAATCATTTTTTCGTTGTTGTTGTCAACTTATAACAAAAATCTTTCAAGGAAACCTGCTGTATTTTTTTTCTTAGTAAATTTTTACTTCCATTGACACTTTCTCTTTGATGCATAGCTTACTTAGAAGAATGTTAAATTTCTAAACATTTAAGGATTTTCCAGATATCTATTGTACAATTCTCTTTTAATTTTATTATTTTCAAAGAAGATCCCTACCAAGATTTTTATTCTTTAACATTTTAAGAGTTTGTTTTTTGAAATAAAGTCAATCTTGGTGTATGTTCTGTGTCCTTATAAAAAGAATGTTCAATTTTGAAATAATGTTTGAATTTCTCTTTATGTACTCATTAGGTTATGTTGTTTGATGGTGTTTACAACTGCTATGGATACAACAATTTTCTTATTATTCAATCAATGACTAAGAGTGTTAAATTCTCTAGTTAAAACTGTGTATTGGTCTATTTCACCTTTCAGTGAAATAACAGTGTTTGCTGCGTGCATTTTGAAACTCTGTTATTAAATAAATACATGTTCAGTATTGCTAGAACTTTTATATAATTATGTAATACTTTTTATCATCCTTAACAATCTTTATTATTCTTAGGTCTACTTTTTCTTTCTTCTTTCTTTTTTTTTGAGACAGAGCCTCAAGCTGTTGCCTTGGGTAGAGTGCTGTGGCATCACAGCTCATAGCAACCTCCAACTCTTGGGCTCAAGCAATTCTCCTGCCCCTGATATGGTTGGATTAAATTCAACTTGCTAGCTGTTTTTATTTATTTTATCTGTTCTTTATATATTTTATTTTCTTTTTATGCTTTGACATAGGGTAAAATGAAAAGCCTTTAATTTTGGTCCACTATAGACTTGATTTTTTATACTCAATTTAAATATGTTTCTAATCATTACCCTAGAATTTAGAATATATTTTATTTAATAAGGGTCTACCTTAATATTACAAAAGTGAATATGAAGTCTTTTCTAACAGTGAATACTGAATGTGTACCTATCATCTGTTATGCTAGTGTTCTCATGGTATTTTTTATCAATATTTTCAAAAAAGGCCATGAATAAATAATACAATGATGATGATTTTACTTTAGATACTCACTTATCTTTTGGAGTGATTTAAGGTAAAAATAGTTATTTTTATTTAATCTGTTTTTAGTGCTCTTCATTTCTTGATGTTGATTCAAGATCATTTCCTGGTGTTATATTCCGTATGACCTCAAGAAAAAATTTCTGCGAATCTTCTTATAGTATATACTTGCTAGCAATAATTCTTCTCTCATTTTATTTATTCAGAAGTCTTACTTTCTCTTTCATATTTGAAATATGTTTTTATTAGGTGTTCTGAGTCGACAGTGTTTTTTTTTCTCTCAACACTAAAATGGCGTGAAACTATCTTCTTCTTTTTTTTTTTTTTTTTAGAGATAGAGTTTCACTTTATCGCCCTCGGTAGAGTGCTGTGGCATCACAGCTCACAGAAACCTCCAACTCCTGGGCTTAGGCGATTTTCTTGCCTCAGCCTCCCAAGTAGCTGGGACTACAGGCATCCGCCACAATGCCCAGCTATTTTTTTGTTGCAACTTGGCTGGGGCCGGGTTTGAATCTGCCACCCTTGGTATATGGGGCCAGTGCCCTACACACTGAGCCAAAAAGTTACCACCTGAAACTGTCTTCTTATTTGCATGATCTAGAAATCTGATCATCATTATTTTTGTCTATTTGTAATTTGCATGTTTTCCCTGTCTGCCTTCAAAATTTTTGTTGGTCTTTTGATTAAAGGAATTTGAACATATGTTTCCATATTTTGTTTCTGATGATCTTCTAGGTGTTAGCTTTTTTGATCAGAGATAATTCTCTGTCACTGATTGTGACAATTTCTTGACCATCATATTTCAAATATTTTTTTCTTGTTCATTCTTGCTCTTGTCCTTCTAGAATTTCAATTACACATGTTAAGCTGTTTGGTATTGTCTCTCTGGTTTTAGGTTTTCAGTTTTATACTTTATCTTATTTGGTTTTATCTTGGTAAATATCTATTAATCCATCTTTAATCTGACTACTTTTTTTCTTTGCATTAGTTAAGCATACTAAGGATCCCATTAAAGACATCCTTTACCTCTACTCTTGCCTTTTAATTTCTTTTATTTTTTTTAGCATTTTTGTAAATCTTAACAAATTAATTGTACTTATTTAAAATTCCCTATGGGTCTAAAATGTGTTGTATGTGTGAGTCTTGTTATTCTACTTGCTTTGTCTCTGGTTTCTTGCCTTTTAATATATATTGTGTGTTTTGTTTTGTTTTCCTCTTTCGCCTGGACATCTTGTGTAGGAGAGAAAAGAAACTGAGAAAAACATATGTGATACCTGGAGGTAAGCAAGTCTTTTTCATGTGAAGATTTTTAGTTTGAGGTTTGGCATTACTCTATTGACAGTAAGAATGTGGTTGAGTTTTTGGCTTATTGCTGCTATTGCATTCCTCAGGGCAACAATGGTTTCAAGTTCTGGTTTATGATATATTTTGCATAAGTGTCCATTTGCCAGAGTTTTTCTCAATCTCCTTCTTTAGCTTTAACTTTTGCTTAGAATTTTGTTTATTAATTTGGGATTTGTGTGTGTGTGTAGGTGTATGTGTGTGGTGTTGGGACGAGGTGGTTCTCTGTTACTATGATTAAACCTCTATGATTATGATCCAGAGGAGCAGAAATGTGTTCTTGTCTCTTCGTGATATAAATTTTGGGCCTAGCACATATTCCTGACTCTTGTGGGCACTAAAAGATTTTCTTCAATTTTCTTTCCTTTGCTTTAATGTGTTTTCACCACTATTCTAAAAGCAACAAGGAATATTTCCTTTTCTCTACAGATTAAGGCTATCGTTTGATAGGGATACGTCAAAACTGTGACAGTTCTGAAATTATACTTACTTAAAGTGAACAAGTTCAATTGTCTCAATTTTGTGAATGCTGATAGAAAATGTGAGAATCCAAGGTCAAAGACATAACAGTGCTTTACTCCCAAGGGAAAGTGAGTTATGTTTACATCGATTCCTGTTGCTCACCATCTCCCTAGTCCAGTGGGAACAACAGAGTGGACAGCTAGATGTCATAGGTAATAAAATCACCCTTACAAATTAAAAATGGGGTAAGGGCCTCACTAAAAATAAGGCAGAGGCCCCACTAAAAATAATGTAATGTAATTACATTAGTAATTAGTAGTAATTAACCACTATCCCCCTATCTGCTACTCTGCAGTCACATAGCTGGTGGTCATAAAAGTTCTTAAGTTTTTCCAACAATAACATCACCACTTTGAAACTTAGGGGTAAATTGTGAGGTCCCATATTCCAGTGGGTTAACTGACCCCCCAAGACTAAGGAACTGACTCAACTTGTCTTGTGATCAGAAGCTTCCCTTCCAGAACTTGGTCCTGAACTTTGGTGGACTAGCTGGCAGCCAAAAACTGGAGTTTCCTTCCCAACCCCAGCCAATTAGCAGATCATGATTGCCTAATCTCACAAAATTGTCTTTAAAAGCCCTGTCTTCCAAATTGTCAGGGAGGCGGATTTAAAAAATATGTCCTGTCTCCCCACTTAGCTCTGTATGTAATAAACTCTTTCTCCTCTATAAACCTTGCTGTCTCCCAACATAGACATTGCCTCCCAACTAGGTTTGTCTGTGATCAGCAAAATGTTAAATTGGTCTTATTTTTTGACTAGCGATCAAATATTTATTTTTTTAACATCTTTGAAAAAAAATTTTATTTGCTTTGTTTTGATCAATATATTAACCTTTTTAATTATGAAGCAGCACATCTCAGCCTCTGCCCAAGCTGATGGTAAAATCTACTCCTCCAAACTATTTTGCTTCATTAATTAAAATAATATCTTGTCCATGTATGTACATTATGTTACTGTGTAATAAAGGGTATTCAGTGTGTCACAAGAGCAGAGAGCAAAAATTTGGAGGTCAAGGAAGGATTCCTGGCTTGGTGCCTGTAGCTCAGCAGCTAGAGCACCAGCCACATACACCAGAGCTGGCCGGTTCGAACCCAGCCTGGGCCTGCCAAACAACAATGACAACTACAACCAAAAAATAGCCAGGCATTGTGGTGGGAGCCTGTAATCCCAGCTACTGGGGAGGCTGAGACAAGAGAATCACTTGAGTCCAAGAGTTTGAGGTTTCTGTGAACTGTGACGCCACAGTACTCTACTGAGGGCGTAGTGAAACTTGGTCTCCAAAAGAAAAAAGGAAAGATTCCTGGAGAAAATGATGTCTCCAAAATATCTCTGAATCAATAACAGAAGCATCATCTAGTTGACTGCTTGACTGCAATGCCCTCCACCCCTTTCCAGATCCAAAATCAAATATTTAAACATAACAATAGCCTCTTTGATCCTAAATTGACATTACAGGCTCAGCTAGAGTCAACTTTTTAAAATACAATATTTAGTGAGGCTCCGTATAAGATGGGGTGAGGGTTACACTCCTTTATCATGTGCCTGTAAAATGTTTCCCAAGTTCCAGGATAACTCTATGATCAACTCACATCTACTACACCATTTGTTGTAAGTAGAATATTTGTAAGGTTAAGAAAATTTCTTGACATTTGGCTACTTTGACATTTACCACTGATATTAATGATGCTGTAAAATTGTCATGCAGAATTGTCATTTACCCATGGAGTGATGCTTATTAATTACAAATATTACATAATCTCTTTTAGATGTAAAAGGTTATGTGTTCTTTTTATTCCACATTCTGATTAAATCTAAATCAACACACATGCAGAACCATAATAAACTCAACTGTGAACTTTAAATAGGATTTTAACCTTAGGGATTTGTATCTCAGAAAAAACTTAAAAGCATTGAAAGAATTAGGAAAATATATACTTTATATAAGCAACTGCATTGCTTTTGTAAATCTCGTATTTCCCCATGTATACTGAAGAAAAAATGAAAGTGGAAATTATTCAAATTACTGTCATAGACATTTTACTTGAAAGTGTAATTAAAATAAATGAAAATGAAACAAAAAAATCTTTGTTATGGTGCAAGAACATGAATATTTAAAAAGCCTGTTTTCAAAGGAGAATTATTTAACATTTCAACAGAGAGTGGATAAATGGACTTTAGTAGAGAAATGATTGGATCCAGAAGTAGACAAATCCTTAACACTTTGGAAATACTATTTCATACTTTAAAAATATGGAAATTAGAACAGATTATTTTCTTATATTCATATTTTCTTTAATGTTTTTCTTTTTTTTTTTGGCTATGCAGGAAATCCAAGATATATTTATATTTAACAATTAATTTACACATAAAAATATTAGTATTTATTTTGGAGCCATAAACCTTACTAAGTAGACGTTATAAGAGTCTCAGACATAATGCTGAAAACATAGCACATTTACACATAAACTCTAACTTTGGGTTTGGATTTTTGGAGGTGTGTGATGATTACATTTAAAACTCATATTTAGTTTTTTCTTGCAGGTATCATTTATTTTGATCTCTCTCCTATGTTTTCGAACATGATTTGAAAATTATTCTTTTACTCAATCCTGGGTGTCTTGTGATATTAAACACATAAAATTATTCTATTTTTATTTGTACTATATGTAAGACTTAACATGAAATATTCTATATACATAAGGGTGTAGAAAAGTGGCCTATAAAAGACATTTTAAAATGACCAAGAAATTATCATACGTTAATTAAAAGGAAAATGTGTTTCAAATGTGGATTGAAATTTAAAGGTATAATTTTTAAATATTCATAGTATTAGTGGTTTGAAAAGAATAATATGACATGACTTATTTGATAATGTTTGTTTGTTTGTTTAGAGATAAGGTCTCCTGAAATCCAGGTGGAAGTACAGTGGGATCATCACAGTTCACAACTTCAACTTCTTGGATCAAATAATCCTCCTGCCTCAGCTTACCTAGTAACTGAGACTACAGGCACATGCCATTGATACCCGTTTTTTCTCCTCATGCTGGCTTCTTGGTCTTAAGAATCAAAGAATGAATTCACAGACCACAAGCAAGCAGAAGTGATAGAGCAATAGTTTATTAAAAGATAGGAAATCAAAAATAAATAAATAAAAAATAAAAGATAGGAAATCTACCAACACAACAAAAGGGGTCCCCAATGGATTGTCACTGCAGATGGGCTGGGTTTGGGCTTTTATGCCTGTCTAGCCAAAGCTCCTAGCAAACACTGATTGGGTTCCTATAAATTTAGGTGGCTTACATTGATTGGTTTCTTTAAATTTTAACTGACTGGCCTCTGTTGATTGGCCCTTTATCTGGAGCTGAGTGTACTATTTCTGCTCAATTTCTTGGGAAAGTCCCTCCCCTGGCACATCCTAGTAACAGCCAGTGACCAATGGCTACACAGTTTGCCCTGAAGGAGTCCCTCCTCCTTCTTCTCCATGTGGTTCTGTTTCTCAGTCCCTGCTTAAAGCTTTTTAACTCCTATTGTCATCACTCCCAGGTTTTGTTGTTGCTGTTGTTTTGAAGACACAAGATCTTGTTATTGTCCAGGTTAGTTTTGAACTCTTCGAGTCAAGCAGTCCTATCATCTTGTTCTCCCAGTGTGCTAGGATTATGGGCATGGTCTACTGTGCTCAGCCTTGATATTATTTTTTTATACTGTTAAGTATATTCTAGAGGATTAACTAGTAATTTTGTTTGTTTGATTCTGTTACATCTAATTAGTATTTTTTGATATTATTTATTTTAGATTTGTCAAAAGCAAAAGAAATATTAATGATATTGAATACTTAAAATTTTGCCAAGAAGGTCTATGTTATGTGTTTTTGTAACAAAATCCTAATATTAATAAAAACCAAGGAAAGGAGAAGGATAACTAATGTAACTAAATGCATTGCCTCAATTTGTTAACCAGAAAAATCGCAATCAAAACATCTGTCCAAAATTGGGGGTTTTCACTTTAGCAACTGGTAAAGAGCTTGTCTTTTATTCTGGAAAAAAAAAAAATCCAGGAAGACTGGTGAAGTATTTTAGAAAGAAGAATGATGTAATCAAGGTTGCATTTTAAAAAGATGATCTAGGCCACTGGGTAGAAAATAGACTACGGTTGCTCTGAAAGGCTGAAGTAGAGATTGGACGTGCCTTCTAGTGGTTTTCAAATGCGTGGAGATTGCAAAAGATTCTCTCATCGTTTTAAAATCACTTCCATCAGAGCTCTTGAGGCTGGAGGTTGTGGCATCTGCAGGTTGGAAGTTTGAGTTTGGAGCTCCAGCCGGGATGATTAAGGTTGTTTGCAACCACCTTCTGAGGAAGAAGGCCGTGTTAAATGCAACAGGGATGACACCATTGGGGACCTTAAGAAGCTGATTGCAGCCCAAACTGGCACCCGTTGGAACAAGATTGTCCTGAAGAAGTGGTACACGATTTTTAAGGACCACGTGTCTCTAGGGGACTATGAAATCCATGATGGGATGAACTTGGAGTTTTATTACCAATAGAGCAGACTTCCTTTCCCCTAAACTCTACCGTCCTTTCCTCCCCCACTGGTATGGAGGCTTGTTTTTAAAAACTCACATTAGAAAGGAGTTGCCAATGGCCAGGAGGGACTATGCCCAAGTTCTATTGTGACTACTGTGATACATATCCATGACTCTCCATCTGTGAGAAAGACACACTGCAGTGGGACAAAGAGAATGTAAGGGAACTATCAGAAATGGCTGGAAGAGCAGGCCCAGAGCCTGACTGACAAAACAACAGCTGCATTTCAACAAGGAAAAATACCTCCTACTCCATTCTCTGCTCCTCCTCCTGCTTCTTTGTCTTAAGATGATTCCACCTCCGCCCAGTCTTCCAGGTCCTCCTCATCCTGGAATGATGCCAGGGGGACCTGCTCCTGGAAGGAGGCCACCCATGGGAGGTCACATGCCAATGATGCCTGGGCCCTCAGTGAGTTTGAGTTTGGAGCTCCAGCCGGGAGCTCCTGCTGCTGGTCCCATGTTGGTGCCCACTGGTCCTGGAATGACTTGACCAGACAGATAAGGGTAGAGAGGAGTTTTCTTTATGTCAGTTTCATATTACTTGCTCTGTTTCTCCAGGAGATCTGGTGCTGTGACTCTGGGTGTTTTCTTGATAGCGTGGTACGGAGGACTTGCTCTTCCTTCCTCTCAAAGAGAGGATGGTTTTGAAGGGAAGAAGTAAGCCCCCAAAAAGGGCAGTTTTCATTTGTATTGTGAAATGTAAAAATAAAACTGTTAAGTATTTTAATAAAAAAAATTAAAGAAAAGAAAATAGACTATAGAAGTTTAGTAGTGGCAGTGTAACAGAAGAAACGACCTGGAAAAAAATGGGCAAAAATGTTTTATCTCTTTAAAACCTCCCCACTCTTTTTGGAAACTGAAACCTGTATCCTTGATTCAGGCCATGATCAGAAGGGGAAAGGAGATGTCTTTTGCTTTTTGTGCTATAAGAAATCATTCAGCTGAACTGTCAAGATCCGGATGGAAGCCCAGAGCATAGTTGGTGGAGGCTTACAGGTTTCCTAGGTGGACAGAGGTCATGATTTTGTCCTTGGCACAGATGGGAAGAAAACTGCAGTTGAATGATGTTAGGACCTCCCTTTTAGAAGTTTTGTGTTTCTGACTATGTGCAAGAAAATTTGGTATTTTGAGATGAATAGTCTACTATTTTCCCTCTTTTGTCAGCAAAGTAATATATTTCTCTTTCCTTCTTAACTGCTTGTCTTTGTTTTTGATGCAGCCTTAGGGACAAGTGCTGAGCTTTTGGTAACAGTACAAAGGAATCAAGATAGGTTATTTTAAGACATGGTGATGTAACTTACACCAAATTTTTTTTTTCTTTTTTCTTTTTAGAGACAGAGTCTCATTTTGTCACCTGCATTAGAGTGCTGTGGCATCACAGATCATAGCAACCTCCAGCTCTTGGGCTTAGTTGATTCCCTTGCCTTAGCCTCTCGAGTAGCTGGGACTACAGGCACCTGCCACAACACTCGGCTATTTTTTTTTTTTTTTTTTTGCAGTTTGGCCGGGGCCGGGTTTGAACCCGCCACCCTAGGTATATAGGGCTGGAGCCCTACTCACTGAGCCACAGGCACCGCCCACACCAAAGTTTTAATAGAATGTTTTATAAAAATTTGTAATAAATATTATGAAAATAAAGGTACATTTAACTTCAATTCTGATTTTCCGTTATGTATGGCAACTTTATGGGCAACCTTTGGGACATCCTTTAGTGGGGGTGTCCCATCCATAGTGGGGGAATATGGTAACCTTCTGTATTTATTTAAAAGATACAGCTGTATCATAGGGTTTACTGTTGAGTTTGGTGTTGACAAAAAAAAAAAAAATAGAGAGTAAACAAAGTCATCATGAATTAATGTGACAAAGCTAACTCATAGTGCCATAGCACTATGTGTTGTGCTCCTGATTAACAAAAGTAGATAATCTACTTAGCAGTATGAAGAAAAGCATGACCATTTCTTTCTTTACACATAAAGATACAAAGTATAAAGGAATATGTAGTAAGTAAAAATATTTCAGTGAAAAATAGTTGTACATAAGTGAGTAAGGCGCCAGCCCCATATACCGAGGGTGGCGGGTTCAAACCCAGCCCCGGCTGAACTGCAACCAAAAAATAGCCGGGCGTTGTGGCGGGCGCCTGTAATCCCAGCTGCTTGGGAGGCTGAGGCAGGAGAATCGCGGAAGCCCAAGAGCTAGAGGTTGCTGTGAGTCCTGTGTACATCATGGCACTCTACTGAAGGCGGTAAGGTGAGACTCTGTCTCTACAAAAAAAAAAAATTTAAAAAAATAAATAAATAAATAAAAAAAAAAAAAAAAAGAAGTTATCCATTCAGAATTCACTGCAGTTCATATACTTCAAAAGACAATCTGCTGGTTAAGAATATTTGTGAAAGCTTAGGAGGTAATAGGGTAGAATAAATAAAATTTCTAATGATGAAGGTAGATTCACTTTCAAATGAGAAGCACAATTAGAATAAACTTATATGTCAAGATCAACTAATAACTTCATAAAAGACATTCATATTCATATTTATATGAACTAATTCTATTTTTTCCAAGATTTAAAGTTAAAGAAGTCTATTAAGAAAAATTTCAATTAGAATGGGTCCAGGGTGGCGCCTGTGGCTCAAGGAGTAGGGCGCTGGTCCCATATGCCGGAGGTGGCAGGTTCAAACCCAGCCCTGGCCAAAAACCACACACACACACACACAAAAAAGAATGGGTCCAAAGAATCAAAAGGTCCTACTCTGACCAAAAGAAATAAAAGGGGGGGGACCTATATTTGGCTAAGTTTTCTAATCCATAGATAACCCTTGTGTGAATGATGTCTAAATAAGAACTATATCTAATTTAATTTTGGATTTTTGTTTATTTGTTTTTATCATAGACCTATTGCCAGAATTTTTCTCTGTTGAGTCTTTAATCTTGGAGACTTGAAGAATGAACTCATGGACCATGCAGGTAAGTGACAGGATAGAGTTTATTGACAGAGAAAGAAATGGAATAGGAAAGAAGGACAATAGAACTTCTAACACAGCGCTTCTCAACCTGTGAGTTGCGGCCCTTTGTAACAATGAAAATACATCCTGCATATCAGATATTTACATTACAGTTCATCACAGTAGCAAAATTACAGTCATGAAGTGGCAATGAAAATAATTTTATGGTTGAGGTCACCACAACATGAGGAACTATATTAAAGGGTCGTGGCATTAGGAAGGTTGAGAACCATTGCTCTAGAAGCAGAGGGTGCTCTCACATAGGAAGTTCCCTTCAGTCTAGGGTTTTAAATATTGCTTTTCACAGCCTGAAGGCAGAGTGTTTACTGGAAATACTCCACAATTGGCCAGAGGTCTTCTGGCAGAAAATAATCTGACATTAGCAAAGGATTTCGGGCCTTGCAGTTCTTGCCTCAGGCATTAGGGTGTATGCTCCCTAAACCAGGAGAAACTGCCCAGAACCAAGCAAGTTGTTTCTTTTTCTTTCTTTCTTTTTTTTTTTATGGCTGCATAAATTTTTTATTGCTGATTCATGTAAGAAAACATGAAAAAGTTTTCTTTTTTGTTGATTATTTTAGGAAAACTACAAAGTGTAGTTAAGATTTAAAAATTTAAGAGAATTTCAACTTGAACCTGGCTTAATGAACCAAGAAACAATCAAGGCAAATTTCAACTTGAACCTGGCTTAATGAACCAAGAAACAATCAAGGCAAATGATTCAGATAAAAATAAGAGGGTACAGATTCCAGTGTCTCCATGGTGCCATGGTTAAGTGATCACTCCCTGGCCATAGGAAGGTCAAATGAATCTGGTCATGGGTTACATTTTCAAAAAATCTTAGATTTCCAGGAATTAACAATTGCCTTATTTTCATTTTCATTTTATTAATGAAGTGTCTGATACACAACGAAGAGTTCGTTTGAAGTAAAATGCATCAATGTTTCTGCTAAAGTCTAAATACGGATTTATTGATTCTCTAAGCATCATTCATGATTTCTGTGGACCAGGAGGAACTTCTTTTTTTTTTTTTTTTATTGTTGGGGATTCATTGAGGGTACAATAAGCCAGGTTACACTGATTGCAATTGTTAGGTAAAGTCCCTCTTGCAATCATGTATTGCCCCCATAAAGTGTGACACACACCAAGGCCCCACCCCCCTCCTTGCTTCAGTGTGGCCTGGTAAAGGACTTTTTGTGCCTAGAGATGGGGGGTCTGTAGTGAGACTAATTTCTGAGCTTACTCAGGCCCAGTAAATGGGGATCACTTTCCAGCCCTGAACAGGGGAACCCTGTATTGGACCTACTAATGGAATTATAGACAGAAAATAGCTTATGATAGACTAAGCAAACAAACTATTTCTACAGCATGTCTTTTTGTATAATTTTTTCATTACATTATTTGTGTATATAGGGCGGCAGCCTCATATAGTGGAGGTGGCAGGTTCAAACCCAGCCCTGGCCAAAAAAACAAAACAAAACAAACAAACAAAAAAACTACATTATTTGTGTATTTAGAAATAGTTAAATTCAGATTTGAAAATTAATGAACAACTGGTATATAACAGGATTTTAATATATAGTATCTTAGTTCTTGACTATAATTCTATGTTTTTTATTACTATTTTTTATTACTATTTAATAGTTAAGGTAAGAAAACTGTGAGTGGAGCTAAGAGACATTTATGTCACTTCCTTTTCCTTTACTCTGATAATCCATTGTAAAATTCATATTTAAAGCCACTTTAGCTCCACTGTGAAGTCTCCATTGAGTAATCTTGGCTAATTAAACAATTTAATTTTCTAGTCACGGAAATATTCTGTATGCTTAGATAACCATAAAAAAATATTACTTTGATATTACATTGCTTTATTTATTGTTCATAGAGAGAACAGGTAACTAATCACTTCAATGAAAATGAAAAATATTAGTAATTATTTAATAGAAGTATCCTCTTATTTTTCTTCTTTTGTTTATACAGCTTGAAAAACGTGATTTATTCTTTAAACCTATTTCATCATGTTTTGGATGATGTCTCAAGCTGGATAATTTCACCAAACTGTTGATAACATATGCCACCTTACACCTGGGAATGTGCTATTGTCTTCAACTTAATTACTGAGTTATCACACATTTTCCATGCCTATGTTCCTAAATTGAATCGATTGTCAATCATTTATTTTTTTCTTCTGTGACAGAAAAAAATCTATTTCTCCCATATGCTGCTGAAACAAATTTTCCTCTTTGTTGGCTTTAGGATTATAGGAACTTGTACTTATTGTTTGTCATTGTTAGCAAACATATTTGGAAACATTGCTACTTGTCATTTGTGTGAGCATGGGAAAAGCCTTGCTGGTTATAGGTTCTTACATGAGGAAACAATAATCTAAAATGATGGAGAAAAGCTAAAATTAATCGTAGCTTAGTTCCCTTGTTTCTAAATAATTTTCATTCACATGCTAGAGGCTTAAATAACATTCAATATCGACCATATTTGAACTTACTGTTTGCAGCCCAATGTTCAACTTAACGTTTTATCAAAGCTTACGTTAGGTATTCTAATAGTTGTGGGATATTTTGATGCAATTCCAATCAAAACACCTCAAGTTTTAGCAATTTGACTACAGAAGATAGTACATAAACCTAGAATAGAGATTTTTAACAATCTGACTTTAGGAGGGAATACATAAATTAGACTAGAGTTTTTAACATTTCACATAAATAAATAACCAGTTAATGATAATATACATTGCTTCAGGGTGATAGAATTAGAAGGAACTGTCCTTCCTTTCTCTGTCTGCTTTAGATATGTGTGAGATCATCAGTCTCGGAGCCCTTGATGCAGCGACTAATGAGGCTGCTGAGTCACTGAATTGATACCTTGTTCAGAGAGTGCATGATATCATCTAATCTTATCTAGTAAATTCCCTCCCTAGTCAGGGCCTCTCAAATTAGTCATTTCGTAGATTTATGTCTAACTTCAAATTGAGGCTATGAATTTAACGGCTAATATATTTTTAGGGCTCTCCTAACAAAATTTGAGAATTCAGGGAAAAAACAAAGCTACAGTGCTTCCTATTTAAAACTCTAGTTTTTTGTTTTGCATTCCAATAAAAGTTTCTTACCTGAAAGATGACCAAATGGTTATTGTAACACAAGATTAATGTTAAATGAAAGTATTACTGTTTCAAATAGTCTTCTAGAATTGTGGTTTACCAGAAACAACTTAAACATAGAAGGTAATATATGAGGCTTAAGATCAACCATGAGGCACTACTTTCAACATCCAAAGATTAAAGCGGGAGCTACAGTTTGACTGGTTCCTAGATAATCTTATATTCCTCTTATCAATCTCCCAAGAGTAACTCTGGTTTATCTATTGCTAGTCATTCTTGCCACTCACTATAATATATACAGGGAACAAAATCTGTCAACTTAAAAACAGAAATAACTATTTAAATGTAATATTTGGGCGTTCTTAGAAGAGACTTATTGCATGAGATAATATGTTTTGAATAATCACAAGTTTGTTGCTATTTAACATTCTGTGTGTGCTCGCATAGGTGACTTCATTGAAATAACAGTCACGTTTTTACATCAGTCTATTGAGGCTCCATCATTTTAGTTCCACACAGAACTAATTTTTGCTTTTATTCTTTCAGGACATATTGAGGGATAGTGAATATACATCCCCATGAAACATTATTGTGAGTACTAGAGAACAGTAGTTGAAGATGTCATTCTTTAATTGGCAAAGTATCCTCTTTTTGCTTATTCATCAGAGCCATTTCTCTTATATTCCAAGGCCAGGAAGAGGTGTATTTTCCTTGAATTCTGCTTTAAAACTTCAGCTCACTTTCAATATGCATTTTGTATATTAACATTTGATGTTATTCTAGTTTCCATTCACATATTTTCTTGAAAAAATAGGCAAATTAGTTTTTGTATAATTTTAAAATATATATCAAAATAATTGTGGAGTAGATAACAAAATAATTCATAAGTAATAATTTAAAAATATACAGTGTTAAAGAGTTGCTTTTTATGCCAGCCATGATAAAATTTAGATCTGTTCTTTTTGTTGTGTATGTGTGTAATATAAACTTTAATTGCTGTTGCAAAAAAAAAAGTTAGATGAAGTAGAAATTGTCCCAATAACATTAGTAAAGAATAAATTCTAGAAAGTGAAGGTAAATGGATATAAAATTCTGGCAGCAATTTAATAGAACAGTCCCAGATGATTAGGCTAAGGCCAACACCTAATGAGGATGAAAGCCTTGTCCGGGGGAAATATTGGAGGATACCTGGAGAGATATTACACAGTGCATAAACCAAATTGAATTGTTTTCTCAAGTTTTATGTTTCATGTAGTGCAGTGTTTTTTCTACATGCAAAAGTGGCATAGAATACAGAAGAGAGCATTTCTTCAGGATATCTAACCCTTTGATATAATAATGCATACAATTCAAATGATTACACTATCATTACACCTAGTACTTTCTTCAACTACAGGTAATGGGTATAGAAAACAGGGCCCCAGTTTTAACATCTAGGAAGCAGCTGCCACCTTCTACATGTGCTTTCTTTTTGCATTTTTTTCTTCATTTTTCTTAAGCAACTCTGCTGTTGTTGCTGCTTCTTAGCAAAACTTGTTAAAACAAAATTATGATCATTAAACATAGCACTCCAACAATCAAGATGTTTAAAGCCTTCAATCTTCTGAGGTGAGGAAAGCACTGTTCAACATTTAGAATTGTGATTAACAAACAAATTTTCCTGGCTTGAAGACTTGCACAACTTCCTGATCTGGTCATCATAGGAGGTCTGATTTAAGTTTGTTTCAAAGCTAACTTAAGAAAATTCTATAGTAGACATACTCTTATTTGACAGCATGAATGTTATTGTTTTTGCATTATGATTATTATTATTGCTCAATATTTCGTTACAGCAATCGTCTGATTTCTTTTCTGAATGTATTTATCTTCATTCGTTCTTTATGAGATTTTTGTTTCTAGTCCTTATCTTAAGCATTGTTATTGTTATCAAATCTTAAGCCTTTTTAATTTTGTGAAGGCAAAAAGTGAATACCAAATAAACACATTTATATGTTAAAAAAAAAAAATGAAAAGAAAAAAAAAGAAAATTCTGGCTCTGGAGTGATGCAAATAGCCCTGTAAGTTCTATCCAATTTCATTCCATTCATCAAATAACCACAGGATTGAACAACTTGTCATCACTGACAGAACTTGGTATCAGGTCATGATTCAACTCTCACAAGTGACATCCTTTGTGGTAACACCATTTTCATGTAGAACTGCTCCATAACTGCTAGGTCAAGCTCAGTCACCAGAATTTCCAGCGTTTAATCTGGCTGACTGATAACAACTCAACTCTGTGAGATCCAGAGTATGTAAGTACCAACAGTCAGAATCCATAGGTCCCATACAATATGCTGTTCCATTTAGGAAAATTGCACTTAGACATTCCATTTCTTCCTGGAAATTCCATGTGGGCACCCTTGTTGGGAAGGCTTCATGAAATTCTTAGGAGAATAAAAGAAGATTTAAAATGAATTATCCTCAGGTACTCTCCAGCAAGCTTCAACAGGGGAACCAGTGCTTTTAGCAAGAGGGTGGTACCACATGTCTTCAAAATGAAATATCTCTTGGAGACAAACATGCTACTCTCACTGAGCACACTAGCTTCCTGCTTGTCAGTTTTTGTCACACTTATGACTGAACATTTTCCTTGAAAAACATGTCCCAGCCAGATCTGGGGATAGTGCAAAGATTCCCGAGATCCTTGGTTTACCTCAGGTTGCTGCCTGGAACCAAACCTCCAATAGCTTCTCCTCAACTTTGGAAAGAATGTGCAGCTTCCCTCACAGTGAGATTAGCGACCAACAACCACAGAAAATCAACTAAATTAAACCTTTTTTTCCTGCTGCTGCCACGGCTGTGGATTATTCCAGCTGTGTTACTAAAAAGTTCTTTCTTCTTCTTCTTCTTCTCCTTCTCCTCCTCCTCCTCCTCCTCCTTCCTCTTCCTCTTCCTCTTCCTCTTCCTCTTCCTCTTCCTCTTCTTCTTCTTCTTCTTCTTCTTCTTCTTCTTCTTCTTCTTCTTCTTCTTCTTCCTATTCTTCCTGTAATTGTATGTTAACTTTTTTATATAAAAAAGGGACTAATACAATTTTCCTGGTTTCTTTCTTTCTCTTTCTTTCTAACTTTTTTTTTTTTTTTTTTTTTTTTGTGAGCAAAAGCTGAACGTGAGTCTGTTGGAAGCAGATACAGTTCCGTCTCTTGTGATTTGCTGCTTCCCTGTTGGAGTAGAGCTAAACTAGCCAATGTCAACAGCCATACTGTGTAAGCTCAGACGTGTTATTCTTAAAAATATAAGTTATATGGTTCACCCAACTACTGAATTTGATGACCTCTGTTATTTTTCTAATTAAATAGCTCATTGCAAGAACAGAAATAAGCAAACACTATTGAAGTTAATAGAAAATAAAAATTTAAATATGCTTTACCTTCTGAATTTATATAATATTGGATTTAGAGTACCTTTTACTATTCAATTTTGATAACTACATTATATGAATTACAATACCCACTAGTCAGGATTGCCATAGAACAAGGGAAGTCAGTGATGTGAAAGAAACTTACTGCGAATAAAGTAATATTCAAATAGTCTGTCAATAACATTTTTCCTTATGATTAGACATAATGCTTGGATACACTTGATACACATCGGTGAACAGACAAAATTCCCACAAGTGGGACTAAGAGAATAGTGAAAGCAAAAGTTGCATAATCATGTCACCAATTTTCTTTTTTTAATTTTTTGAGATAGAGTCTCACTTTGCCCTGGGTAGAGTGGGTTGCCCTCACAGCAACCTCCAGCTCCTGGGCTTAGTCAGTTCTCTTGCGTCAGCCTTCCGAGTAGCTGGGACTATAGGTGACCACCACAATGCCTGGCTACTTTTTGTTGTTGTTGCAGTTTGGCTGGGTTTGAACCCAGTTGGGGCTGGGTTTGAACCTGCCACCCTCGGTATATGGGGCCGGTGCCCTACTCACAGAGCCACAGGTGCCGCCCATGTCACCAAATTTTTAATTATGACTTATGATAAATAACATAAAAGAAGTACACATTGGGTGGCTACAACATGCCTCTCTGAGGAGAATGACACAAAGATCTATACCTTAAAAAGGAGAAATAATTAAAGATGTGAATATTCCAGGCCAAAGGAAGCACATGCACAAGGTTCTCAGATGGAAAAAGAACCTGACGTACATGAAAAATTGATGAAATGGCCCAAATAAGAGAGGCAACAAGTCAGGTCAGGTAGAATTAGTGACAGGTGAAGTCTGCTCATCATAACATCCTATAGTTCATATTAACAGTTTCAGATTTATCTCTAAGAGAATGGAAATCCATTGAGATGTTCTAATTTGGAGTGACATGAGACTTATGCTTATAAAGATTGTTCTTGCTTCCATGAAAAAATGATTTGAGTAGTAAAAATGTGAAAGCAGGGAGACAAGTTCAGAGTCTATTTCAACTACCCAGGCTAAAACCAATAGTGGCTTGCACTAAAATGATGATTAAGTACTTCAGTCTTGATTTTAAAAAAGGATAGAATTGGAAGTTTGTGACAATAAAGTGAATGTTGGTTACTAAGAGGACAGGGTCACCAAAATTGACTTTCATATTATTATCCTGATCAACTTCATAGATTATTAAAAGTCATGGAGGAATAAACTTAACTAAGATTAACAGAAAATCACGATATATTGGATCACACTTAACCTGATTTTTCAGACTTGAATGTGACAAATTTTCTAAAGCAAGTTTGACTTTTAGATGTCTTGTTTGGAAATTCTCTTTCCTGTATATTGAGCATAGCTGCTGAATTACATTATAGATTTTCTTGATACCCAAATTCATCAAAGTAATAGTCTTTTGTTACACTCTCAATGTCACCTGAAACAGAGAACTGCTGAAGAGTGAAGTAAGCGATTTTTGCTTTGTGGAGGGGTTAAGTAAATGACTTGGCTGTGACATCTTCAAATTTTTATATATTTATATACAAAAATCAGCTTACACAGCAGTGCTCAAGGAAAAAAAAAGCCAAAATTGGCAATGTTATGCCACAAAGTAAAACCTCAGTAATGAGAAAGAAATAATTGTTTAAAAAGGACTTCTCTTCCAAATTAAAAACTTGGAAAAAATATAGGAAAATAAAATAAACAGAAAAATATTAATGTATTCTTAAATAAAAATATATTTACCTGTGAACAGAAATAAAACACTTAGGAATAATTAAAAGAAAAATACTTGAAACTCTCAGGAATTTATATCATTTTTATATTTTTATTTTACTTGCAAGCTGAATCCTCAGGCAACATTCTTCATATTTATATGAACATTTTTGAAGAAACTGGTAACTGTCTCAGAAATTTATCAGTGCTAACTCAGTAAGTATTTTCTAAGAGTTAATTCTATGAAAAACATGTAAAAAATGTTTTAAAAAGTCACCTCAAAAATGTGAAATATCACTGAAATTAGTTATGAAATATTACTTTATTCCTGAAATGAACTTCACTTCATCATAATGCATTTTTGTTGATGTTATTTTTTTTTTTTACTTGTTAGTATTTTGTTCAGAATTTTTGCATTTAATATATATAAATGAAGTGAATGCTTGGAATGGTGTGTGTGTGTGTGTGTGTGTGTGTGCAGTCTTTATAACACGCAAGCAGTAAAGTGATATACACTTTTTCTATGCCTTTAAATATCCTTTAGATTAATTGGCTTTAAAATTAGGTGATATTCCTTTGTAAAATCATTTTTAAGATGAAAGAGTTGCCTTTGTTAATATTAGTTATTAGCACAAAAGCAATAAACTGGATCTGCCGCGAGGAAATTGGCATTTACTGCTTTTGCATAGCATGACCCTATATCACATTGCTACCACCCAACCAGGCTCATTGCCCCCAGCTCAAGAGGAAATCAATACGCTGAGAGAGCAGGTGTTAACAGCAGAGGAAGGGTTTAATACCACAGGTGCCATCCAAGGACGTGGGAGGAATTTCTCAAATTTCTCCTTCTTGAAAATTGAGGAGAAAGAATGACAGTTTGGCAGGCAAAATCTTAGGCAACTGGATCTGATAAATGGCTGCATATTTTTAAACTATAGGATTTTAAAAATTGTCTTCTTTGCTGAGTTGGTTCTTGGGGTAGTGGGTCTCAATACCAGTAAGCCAGTTCCTAGCTATGGGCCACTGACTTGGGTGGGTCAGTGGTTCCACTGGAAAGCAGGACCTGAGAGATACCTCAAAAACTAGCCTAGGTTTCACAGGGTGATGTCATCTCTGAGGAAAATTAAGAATCTTCATTGCCATCAGCTGTGTGACTCCTGTTTAGCACTTATGGGGAAGCACACAAGGGGAGTTATTATCACTATTTTTAGCTAGGCCTGTATCTTCATAGAGTTCTGGCCTCTTACCACAGTTCTTGTCTTGTACCCACTTATTAATTTGTAAAGGATTGTTTTGACATTCATAATTTATATGTGATACAATTGTTTTTCTATAACCACTTCCTAGCATTTAAGATTTATGCCAACAAGAATTCTGACTATTCCATTCAATGTTATGGCCACTAATCTAGCACCTAGAATGCATATGGTAGTGCGAAAATAAAATTTGTGGAAGAATGAAGTCATTCAGTATTAATTTTTTGTTGTCTCCCAAGTTGTTAATCACATATAAATGCATATGCATTTCTTAGGATATTCATATGTAGAGTAAAAGTATGTACAAATCTACTTTTTTATTCTTAAATAGTTTAAATTTAATAACAGACCTCATGACTGAGAAGTAAACGATTATTGTGTCTGAGAAGAGAGGAAAAATTATAGACTTTTTCTAAGAGGCAGGTAGGAGGCTTACCTGATAAAAGTAAAGAAAACCTCTTTTTAGAAATATACACACAGGCTCATCCATCCTCTTTCCTATTCTCTTTCAGATATTGGACATTCTTTAGCAGCTCCCTACAGAAAGGCAGAGGAAGATTTCTGAGTATCAAATGAGAATAATTTCTGGGTATCATAGGGGAAGTGGATAACCCAAGAAAGAAAATCCCACATGATAACTTATCATTAATTACTGCCAGATCACATGGACTCTGGGTCTAAAGTAACCTAAAAACTACCTAATGAAAGCATGTAAAAATATATTACTAATGATTAATTATGAAATTGGAAAGTAAAAGGTGTTGGAACAGGGCTATCTTATGTAATGCTTTCTTGTAGAAAATAACTATTTCTCTGGTATTTAAAAATAAAGGAAAAAGGAGGTTATAAACAACGTCCATTTTTCTGAATTTTTAAATATGTGAAAAAGTGTAACAGCAAATAAGTTAGTGTAAATTTGAACATATTAGTCTTGAATTCTTTCTTATAAAACTATTAAAAATTCTTTAGTCGTTTTATGAAATTATACTTATTAAATCATTCCTAAAGGATAGTATCCAAGTGAAGTAATTCTGAAACACAAATGAAAAGTTTTATTATAACTAAAAATGTATATTATGGTCCTCCATAGATTAATTTTAACATTTATATATTTTAAAATTTCAGTGAACTTTCAGGGGAAATGGGAAGATTTCCCCTCACCCCCATAACACTAACCCATAACCAAGATTCTCGGGTTTTACCAGCCAGTGATTAAAACTATACAATGACATTTATATTAATTCTGTAGGATTATAAAAATTTGCCTCTTTCCAGGACTTCTGATTGTCTCCCACTGCTAAGTTCATGGATTCTGTGGGGGAGAGAGGAAGTCTTCCCTTTCTCCTGGAAGTTCACTCAAAGATCAACTCACAATGAAGGCAGATTAGTAAGGTGGAAAGGTTTATTTACTGTGTGCATGGGGAGAATGAAAGATTAATTACCCAATTTCTAAATAGGATTCCAATTAAAAACACCCATTTTTGGAGAGGAAGAGGAGATGAGCAATATAGATAATTTTGATTAGCGGCGATACATGGATGCTAGGATTAATGGATGGGGAAAACAGATCAACTTGTGAATTAACTCGAGATGCAGGTATTACATTTAAAATGAGAATTTTCACAAGCTATTACCTCTTCTGTTAACCTGTCTTACTATTGGATTTGTCACCCTAAACCGTGTTCAGGGTTGTATATGATTTATCAATTTGCTGAAGCTAGTCTCTCTGATCACCTACAGTGTGGAACCAGTAGTTCTTTACTCTGAGGTCTCATGTTTCCTTTTGCCATGTCTGTATCAAACATTATGTACAATAGTCCATCTCCTCTTATCAATCATCACAATCTGGTAATATTGTTAGACATGTACTGCCACAAGTTTTACAATGACTAGTATGCATAAGTATAAACCTTCCATCTAAATAATCATTCAAATTCAGTGAGAAACAGCTTGACACTACAACGCCCTCCTCCCATAGGTATGGAAAGGTAAAATTGAGAGTGGGGAGTATGTAACAGAGGACATGGCCTAAAAAAAATGGCAAAAATGTTTTCTGTCTTAACTCTTTGGGAAACTGACACCTGTATTTCTGCCTTAGCTTGGTTGGAAGGGTAAGGAAATATCTTTTTTGATCTGCATACAGAAGATGGACCTCAAATATATATATTTGAGCCAAGTTTGGGTGTATTCTTGACTTTTTTTCCTGAATCATAGTGAGATAACAAGGAAGAAAGGGGAAATTTGTTATTCTTTCTGATTATACAGATTGGGGAAAATCCCTTTCTTTGGGCTTTTTGAATTTTAAGAGACATTAATATTTTTTATATTTATAAAATATTTTTTATACCAAAGAGTTACATTTTGGAGTGAAATTTCTTGAGCCCCTTCAATACTTAGGGCAGATTTCTTTTTTGATTTCCCGCTCTACGCTCATACTAAAACTACAAAGTTATTGTCTTCCTTGTTATTAATCCTAATGATATAGGTTGTTTCATTGTATAGAGGACTAATAGTAAGGCAAACATCTCTGGATAATAATGAGTAATAATAACAAAATAATAATATCTATGTTTTGTAAAATAACTGAACACTATTTTACATACTATCATTTAATTTGCTGTGATGACAAGTAAGAAAAGCTTTTACGAAATTTTAGAAGCCTTAAAACTCCCTGATTTTAGATAATAAATGGCAGAGGTGGTATTAAACAAAATCTGTCTGAGACTAAAGCACTTGGTAATTTTTTTTTAAGAGAAAAACAAAAGGTAAAACAAAACAAAAACTTAATCTTTGGGGTAGTACTGGATTATATGAAAGGCCATACTGTATTCCAGAATTCCAGATTAGTAACCAGTTTTCAATATGAACTCAAGAGGAAAGGATACTCTGAGAATAGCTAATGATTTATTTCTGGATAAAAGGAGTTACATGGTCAGTTATAGGCAAAGTCAAAGATATAAATACACTCTTTGGAAGAACGTTGGTAAGTAATTTAAATCATCAATAAATATGTAAACTTAAGAAAGGAGAAAGTGAACTTAAATGGCAATATGTGGAAATAAATTCATAAGGCATATTCAAAAAGGTCAAAAATCTATGAAATATCAAGGTCTTTTGCATTTTTCATACATATTTATTCTACCCTTAAAAAATAAGCAAAGTCTTTTGGATTAGAAAAGGGTTTTGGACTGAGAATTGATTCGAATATATTCATTATATTTTTTCTCAATTTAGATATATTTTCATATATTAAATTTCTAAACAAGTCTTTTTGTTTTTTTGATTCCTCTGGTATACCTTTATTTTTTCATAAAAGGACTTTTGGAAGACAGTTGACAAATGTTTTGATAAGCACATTTCATCCACTTTTGTTGACTTTAGCAACATTTAAAAACATCAGAATCCAAAATTATATTTATCTCAGAACTGATTAACAAGAATTTTCAGTGTACATTAGAGTCTTTTCACACAACAGATGAGCTAAAATAATGCTCAGACCTTGTGCACAGTCACATGCAATGTTACCTAACAGTTTGAAAGATCCTGAGTGCTTGTCTTTAAAATCCTGGCATCTAGTTTCTTGTTAAACTATTCCTTAAAATTTAAACTTCTTAGTATTTACTCTTATCTTTGCAACAGTCATTTAAATATACAATCCTGTATTCTTCACTTTGCTCTTGGGAAATACTAAGGGGAGTAAGCTAACTCTAGAAAAACAGTAGTATTTTCCAAGATTTATTCATATGTGTATTAATACAGATTATTTAAAGGAATGGTTGTGGGATACAGGGAGCTGAGATTGAAGTGCTACAATTGTAAGCCAACATTTGCAGAAACTCCACAGAAGCTGGGAAGAGTCAAAGAAGAATCCCTATTTGAGCCTTCAGAGAGATCATGGCCTTGCTGACACTTTGATTATGGACATCCAGCTCATGAACTATGAGAGTATTTATTGAGGTGCTGGTAGAAAAAAAAGGATGGTGGATTAGAAGCAGCCTCTCAGCAGCCTCTTCCAGGAAAATTAGTGAGGAGTATAGGCTGTGGCTTCATTTAATTCCTTCTTGTAAAAACAGCATTTTCAAGGCACAGAGAGACAGTGTGGGACACCAGGAGTGGTAAATATAAAAAGAATGGTAGACAATAAAGGTAACAGGTGATGGGAGGTTTTGTAGTACAGAAACAAAGAATTTACCTGGAGGATTTCTCAGTAATATGAGCTACTGAGATATAGCCAGCTCAACCTTTCCCATCCCCCATCTGATTTGGCCCAAGGAGTAACCTGAATTTCTCTCTATAGGTACCCCACTAGACAAAAGGCATGGAGGAAAACATAACAGCAGCTGATGCAACCGCTAACTGCCAGGTATACCAAGAGCAGGGAAAGGAGGCTGGGAAAGGAGCAGATAAATTTGCATCTTATCTAAGCCATAAGCTGGGGACCTGAAAGTAGATGCATCCCTTGTAGAGTGTAGGTGGATCTGGGCAAAGGAACTGGTGGGGTTGGGACCCAACAGATGTCATCTATCAGGGAAGCAACAAACCACTGTCCTACTTCAGTGGGTCACTGGAGAGGCACAGAGAACACTGTAACACTAGGGGTGGCTTCTAACCACATCAGCTTTCCTCTACACAGCTTCCTAGAAGTCTTGAAGACCAATAGTTTAGGTTGTCATGTGGTGGGCTCAGGCTCTCCCCTCCAGAAATGGGCTATGATATCTGAATCAGCTCCCTTGTTTTATCAAATAGATTGGAGTAGTCCCAGCCCCTAGGAATTCCTTCTGGATTCCAGGCCGCCAAGGTTACTGAGTCTGAGACTCCACACCAGCCCAACCCCCAAGGCTGTTGTTACCACTGATATGAGAGTTCCATCTAGTGATCTTTCCCTGTTCATACCCAACAAAAGTAACTCCAACTAAGGGCTATCTTAACCCTTTAGCATAGAGATTAAAAAAAGGAGAACACAGATAAAGAAGAATCAGCAAAAGAATCTTGGCAACATGAAAATTCAGAACAGATTATCTCCCCCAAGGAATTACAATGGAGATGCAGCAGAAAATTTCAACCATAAAGAAATAATGACAGAAGTGAGATTTGGAATATGGATGGAAAATAAGACGAACAGAATTGAAAAGAAAGTTGTAAACCAGCACAAATAAGTCCCAAAACTGTCTTGAGAGATTAATTAAATTAAAGACAAGTCACTAAGGATCTGGACAAAATTAGGAAACATATAATGGAGCTTAAAGAATTGCAAGGGACATTCAGGGACTTTTAAAACACTGCAGAGAGCTTCAGCAACTAATTATGCCAGGGTGAAGAAAGAATCTCAGAGTTTGAAGACATGGCTCTTGAGCTAACTCAGTCATTTAGAGAGGGGAAAAAAAGAAAAAGAAAATTAAATAAATCACACAGAGAGATTTGGGACTATGCAAAGCATACAAACTTATAGATTATAGGTATACTTAAAGGAGGAAAAGAGAGTCTCCAAAACATGGAATCTCTAGTTGAAGACATCGTCACTGAAAATTTTCCAAACTTCTTGAGAGACACAGACATCCAGATATTAGACAGATATCTAACTTTAGGAAGATTCAATTCAAATACAACATCTCTACAGACTTATTGTAATCAACCTGTCCAAAGTCAAAATAAAAGGGAAAATTCCTCAAGCTGGGCATAAGCAACACATGATCTACAAGGGTAAATACTTCAGGTTAACAGCTGACTTCTCAGCTGAAACCCTATAAGCTAGAGGGAATGCACCCCCATATTCAATCTGTTTTAAACAGAATAAGAGCCAGCCCAGGATTCTGTACTCAGCAAAACTAAGCTTCATATTTGCTGGTGAAATCAAATATTTTCCTAATAAATAGGACACTCTGAGGAAATGTGCCACAACTAGACATGCCTGGAAGAAAGTATTCAGACCTTCTCTGTGCATAATAGACTTCCACCAGTGTAAAACTACCAAGAAACTAAAGGCCAAAGTCTAGATACTAGATACCAATGACCAAGTGTTCTTTTTTTGTTTTTTTTTTTTTTTAAGCCCATATGATCATTCAAACAGAAATCCACACCACTTGTCAAATCTCTCAATAAATGTAAGTGGCTTGAACTTTTTACTGAAGAGGCATGGGCGGGCTGATCAGATAAAAAAAAAAAAAATACAAGCCAAGTATCTGATGTCTTCAGGAAATGCATCTAACCCCAATGGACAAATTCAGATTCAATGTGAAGGTTGTATATCCTATACAAAGGGAAACTAAAAAAAAAAAAAAAGTGGAAATTGCAATTTTTATTGCCAACATCATTGACTTTAAACCACTAAAAGTTAAAAGAAAAAAAAAGTTAAGATGGACAATATATACATATATTGGTCAAAGGAACAATTCAACAAGATGACTTATTAATCTCAAATATTTATTCACCCAACTAAGGTGCTCCCAGATTTATTAAGCAAATTCTACTTTATCTAAAGTAAATGATGAACACCACCATCATAAAAGCTAGAGACTTCAATATCCTACCAACAGAAATGGACCAATTCTCCAAGAAGAGATTGAACAAAGAAACATTGGACTTAAAGCTAACCCAGAACAGATGGGTTTCACAGACATCTACAGAACATTACACTCGAAAGCTACTTAATATATATTCTTCTCATCAGCTCAGGAAACAGTCTCTAAGATTGACTTTATAGTAGGCCGCAAAGCAAGCTTCAATAAATTTTTTTTTGTGGAGACAGAGTCTCACTGTACCGCCCTTGTGTAGAGTGCCATGGCGTCACACGGCTCACAGCAACCTCTAACTCTTGGGCTTATGCGATTCTCTTGCCTCAGCCTCCCGAGCAGCTGGGACTACAGGCGCCTGCCACAACGCCCGGCTATTTTTCTGTTGCAGTTTGGCCGGGGCTGGGTTTGAACCCGCCACCCTTGGCTTATGGGGCCGGCGCCCTACTCACTGAGACACAGGCGCCGCCCAAGCTTCAATAAATTTAAAAAAATAGAAATTATACCGGATATCTTGTCAGACCACAGTGAAATAAAACTAGAAATCAATTACAATAGAAATCCATAGCCCCACATAAAGTCATAGAAACTACACAACTTTTTGCTTAATAATAATTGGATCAATAGGAGATAAAGACAGCAATCAATAGATTATTTCAACAAGATGACAATGGGACCACAAACTACCAAAATCTGTGGGATACTGTAAAAGCAGTACTTACAGCGGTGCTCATTGCTTTAAGTACCCATATCCAGAAATCTTAAAGATTACGAATCCACAATTTAATGAATCACCTCAAGGAACTGGAAAAGAAAGAGAAAACCAACCCCAAACCCAGCAGAAGAAAAAAAATAACTAAGATCAGATCAATAATTAAATGAAATTGAGAATAAAGGAAACATATAGAAGAATGATATGGCAAAAGTTAATTCTTTGAAGAAATAAACACTATTGATAAGTCTTTGGCTTGGTTAACCCAAAACAAGAAAGAAAGGTCTCTAATAAGCTCAATCAAAAAAGTAAAAGAAGAAATAATAACTAATACCATAATAATACAAAGTATTATCAATAAATACTATAAAAATCTCTATATTCAGAAATTAGGAAAAAAATGGAGAAAATTAACAAATTCCTAGAATCATACTACCTTCTTAGACTCAATCAGGAAGAAATAGAACTCCTGAACTGATCAATATCAAGCACCAAAATTGAAATAATAACAAAAAATCTTCCAACAAAGAAAAGGACTAGATGGTTTCATGCAAGAATTCTACTAAACCTGAAAAAAAAAAACTTGTACCTGGGCAGCGTCTATGGCTCAAGGAGTAGGATGCTGGCTCCATATACCTAGGGTGGCGGGTTTGAGCCCAGCCCTGGCCAAAACCTGCAACAACAACAAAAAGCTTGTACCTATCTTGCAGAATCTGTTCAATAACATTAAGATGGAACAAGCCTTCCTCATCTCCTTCTACAGAACAAATATTACCCTGATAACAAAGCTAGGAAAAGACTGGAAAAAACAAAACAAAAACTACAAAACTACAGACCAATATCTTTAATGAATTCAGATGCAAAAACACTCAATGAAATCTTAGCAAAAAGAGTTTAACTATACATCAAAAAAATTATTCATCATAATCAGTGGGTTTCATACCAGGGATACAACCCTGGTTCAACATAAGAAAATTTATAAATGTAACTACCCACATAAACAGAAGTGAAAACAAAGACCATATGTATCCCTCAATAGATACAGAAAAAAAGTTTGACACATTCAGCACCCTTTTTTGATAAGAACACTTAATAATATAGGGTTTGACAGAACATACTGTAAATTGGTACAAGCTGTATATGACATACCCACACCCAATATCATAATGAATGGAGAAAAATTGAAAGCATCCCGTTTAGAACCTGAACCAAACATGGATGTCCACTATCACCTCCACTATCCAACAGTGCTGGAAGTCCTAACTGAGCCAACTAGACAGAATAAAGATAGGAAGGGGATCCAAATAGAGGCAAATAAGGTCAAACTATCACTCTACAATGACAAGGTGATATTATACCTAGAAAAGTTCAAGGACTCAGCCAAAAGACTCCTGGAAGTGATAAGTGAACACCGCAAAGTGTTAGGAATTAATAGCTATTAATACAGAAATGAATCGCTTCCTCATATGCCAACAACAGTCAAGATGAAAATCAAATCAATACCTCTGATGGCCTCAATGAAAATGAAATACCTTGGAATATATTTAACAAAGGTGAAGGATCTCTATAGAGAGAAACTATAAGACACTGAGAAAAGAAATTTCAGAGGATGGTATCAGGTAGAAAAATATAACATGCTCATGGTTTGAAAGAATGAACATTGTTAAAATGGCTAACCCAAAGGAATTTACAGATTCAATGCAATTCCCATTAAAATTTTAATGTCATACTAGTTCTTGAAAAAATAGTTCTATGCTTCATATGGAACTAGAGAAGACCATGAATAGACAAAGAAATACTATGAAATAGGAACAAATATGGAGACATCACTTTATCAGACTTTAGGCTATATTACATGTACAAGGCTGTAGTGATCAAGACAAACCCTCCATCATAGCCTTAGGTAAAGATACCTAGTGACAAAGCTTGTAAAAAATATGAAAGATTTGTATTTTAGAAAGACACAACTCTGGCTGGATGCCTATAGCTCAGTGGTTAGGGCACCGGCCACATGCACCAGAGCTGATGGGTTTGAAACCCCCCGAGCCCGTTAAATCAACCAACAAACAACAAAAATAGTCAGAGGTTGTGGCAGGCACCTAAAGTCCCAACTACTTGGGAGGCTGAGGTAAGAGAATCGCTTGAGCCCAAGAGTTTGAGATTGCCGTGAACTGTGACACCATGGCATTCTACTGAGGGCAACATAGTGAGACTCTGTCTCAAAAAAAAAATAATAATAATAATAATAATTCAAAAGCTACAACTCTGTTGAAATATTTAAATAAATGTTGAAGAAATTTGACAAATTCTCCACGTTGTTGATTAAGGCCACTGTTTCAAATATGAAATTACTCCTTAAATATATATTCAGTATTAAACAAAAAAGATTTATAGGAAATATTTTTGTATTTTTTCCAGAATAATTCTATAGTTTACCTGAAAAATATAACCAGAACTAGCCTTTAAAAATGAAGAATAATTGCCAAGGACAAGAGTGAGACTTTCTTATTAGTGTAACTGAGAATACACCAAACAATCATAACAGAGATTTCACCAAAATAAGGAACGGATATTTTGAAAAGCTCCTATAAATCAGTTCTAGTGTTCTAGATGATATTCAACATTATGTATCAATAACTTCAAACCATTGCTTCAGCAAATCTACTTCAGAAATGGTGAAGGAAAAGTATTGATGCAAGGATATTAACTTCAGTGTTTTCTACAAAACTGAATAATTTAGGAACAATTTTACATTTCCATCATTGAGAAAGTGGTAAGACATTGAATGAAATGTATAATGAATATCACATAGCCATTAAAAATGAGCGTGGTTGATCAGAGTTATTTTAGTGAAAGGTAATTTTAGAAATATCTTTGCAGAAAAATGTGGTGAGAGATTTTCATGATCGGAATAGATGATTTACATGATATTTCATCTGCATGCCACTACATTTTAATCTAAGCATAGAATTAGCTGAAACATATCAATGGTTATTTCTCTATGAGAGAATGTTGTCTGAATTTTACTTTCCACCCTTGGCACCTGTGTGTCTGAGGACCAATTATGTAACCTCTTGAGCTTTCACTTTGTCATTTCTCGTTAGAATAATAATAAAATTTTCTTCATAGGATCATTGACATCACCCTCTATCAATATTAGCTATTACTATGATTATTACTTTGCAGTGAAACTGTTCTTTTACACTGAACATATATCACTTTTAATAACAATAAAGATATTCCATAAGAATAATAAATGAAATTTATGTAAAAATCTAAAGAATAAGAAACAAAAAGACCCAATTTAAATATGATTAATTAATCTTATGAAGTTTTTTCTGACCTCATTGGGTACTTACATACCTTGAACAGTAAATGAGTTGCTTCCATTTGAGATGGAATAAAAATAATGAAGCTAATACATGCAGAGCATCCCCTATAAACCAGTCACTCTGCTCAGCATTAAGTGCTTTATAGTTATTAATCTTCAAAGTAATTCGATAAGGTGAGAGATTTTTATTAGCATTTTACAGAATAGTCACTCACATGTAAACAGATACCTTTTAAGAATTTGACACAGAAATTTTCACCAAGTTTTAGCACCTGGTAACATATTAGGTACACAGTAGGTGTTAAATATATGTTTAACAAATAAACTGACTAAATGTATTCTTTGCACAGCAACATTGAAGGGAATGAAGTTATCTGAATATTTATATTTCATTCCTCTAAATCCCCCCAAAGCCTGACTTTTGGCTTCTCTCTTTCACATGAACTTGACGGCTATTAATTTATTTTAAATTTGCTTTAATGACATTTGCATGCCATATTCTTGGTGAATTTGAAGGAAGAAGAATTCCCAAAGAACAAGCAGAGCAAAAGGAGTTTTCAGCTTCTACCATCCATATAGCAAAACACATA
This sequence comes from Nycticebus coucang, assembly GCF_027406575.1. Classification (NCBI taxonomy): domain Eukaryota; kingdom Metazoa; phylum Chordata; class Mammalia; order Primates; family Lorisidae; genus Nycticebus; species Nycticebus coucang. The sequence goes on along the minus strand of NC_069794.1, from coordinate 40,406,741 downwards.
AAATGAATTTACTAGTTAGATGTGGTATTCCAACCTGTGGCTGAAGGACCTCGTGCAGATCATTTGAGGCCTGTTTTGCTTATCTGTGGTGTCAGATACTGCAAAAAGCAGGCAGCTTTTGTTAGTGTTTGTGTACTTAATGTGTGGCCCAAGACAGCTCTTAGTTTTCTGATGTGAGGCAGAAAAGAATAAAGGGTGGACACCCCTGTGAGAGTTCAGGCCACTTAGAGAATATACTTGAGAGGTTACAGCTTAGGCTCACCTTCAGGTCTGGCATGGGGGAAGCAGGGATGATGTGCAGCAGGTTAAACCCATTCTCCAGATGTGCTACAGTTTTGGTATTCCACTTCCCACCTCCTCTCCTTCCCTCCAACACAGTGAGCATTACCTGTATATACCTTTCTATCATTTTCTCCTCCATTTGCCTTTCACCATTTTTATCCCCAAACACAACTTTTCTATATTCATATATCTTTTCTAAGAATACAGAACAAAATGAGAAAACATTAGCATTATTTGCATAGGTTTCCTGATTTTATTGTCTGTTCCCACTTCCTCTGACTCAGGCTCTTCGGTTTACATAACAGCACAGCAGGTGTGGCAGGCCAATATTTAGGGGATATTTGCCACAGTTCATTTTCCTTAAAATGTTTTGTGTTTTTCAACCACTATTCAAGACGCTAATAGGCCATATATTCATTCATTTAGAAAATGTAGTAATCACTTTACTAAGCATTATAGATACATACATAATATTATATACAAAGTATATAAAATAAATGGAGGCAGGGAGAGAGATCAAAAGAGGAGAAATAAGGATAGAGAAGGGAAAAGAAGGAAGGAAGGAAGGAAGGAAGGAAGGAAGGAAGGAAGGAAGGAAGGAAGGAAGGAAGGAAGGAAGGAAGGAAGGAAGGAAGGAAGGAAGGGAGGGATGTGATATTGGGAGCTCTTCAAGGAGGTCATGATGAGTATTTAGCATTGGCAGAAATAGAAAGGAGGTGAGACTGATAATACTGGTAAGTTTCATAAGGAAATGTCCATGTTCTGCTTCTTGGGGAAAATTCTAGAAAAGGAAGCAGCAATATATTTCCAAACTGTGACCCTCACAAAAAAGAATCTTTATAGTGTTTACCTAGGCATATGGTATAATATATTTTAATATCCTAGCATGAGATGGAAGAAACACAGGGATAATCATACCCCAAAGATATACCAGAGAAATAGCAGGGAGAGAATAAAGAATGGAAGAAGTCATAACATGCAAATGAAACAACTTAGCATTTTATGTTTGTGTATCAATGACTTAGAGCAGCATATTATCCCCTCCTCATTCCCCTAGTCACTACTTTGACAGCAAGGGGCTCAAAAATCTACATTAATTTGTTATAAAAATTAAGGCTTGTTGTAAATGTTGCATAGTTGAGAATTAGACCCTCTTAACCTTAAAAATGTAGTTAGTTTGACGGTCCCAGAAGCAAAGACTGCTACACAGAGAAGAACAAGTGTGAAGACAGTAAGTAACACCATCTGCAGGGCTGCGAGTGTTGGCTGCCTTGGCTGACAGAATGATCCTTTATAAAGGAGCCACTCTTTGATTAACAGATGTATCAAATCTGGTCTGCTAACATAGTTTTTTATAATTAAAGAGTTCCAATATGTTCCAAGAAAAAAAAAAAACAGACATTTGCAATCATGAAAATTATAATAGCACTGTAAGACCATTTATCAGTTCTTATAGTTAGTACATTGACCTCAGAAGCCCTGAATGTCATATAAAGATATACCCAAGTAACTAAAGACATGACTTGGTTTAGGAAATTTACTGTAACTTACTCTAAGTACTTTGGTTGTCTTTATTTATTAGTTATTTTTAAGAAATATCCTTCTGGTGAAGTCAACCAAATATATATAGTAGGTAGCAACAAATTCTCCTTGTATGGAATACAAGTAGTTTGTTAGATTTTTTTTTTTCTTTTTGAGTAAAATTACAACTTACTTTGGCTCCATGACATCTATTTTTTCTATTTAAAAGAGCAAGCTGATTCTTAAATATTAAACTGATCAATGTTTAGTTTTAATTTCTAAACTAAATGACAGTTGAATGAAAAAATATATTGTTATGGTTAATTCATGAGAGAAAGAACACACATAAAAATTTTTTTTATAGAAATTAGATTTAAGTATAAGCTTAATGCCTTTCAGTTGGTTAAAAAAAATTAAATGAGGCTTGGCGGTGCATGTAGCTCAGTGAGTAGGGTACTGGCCACATTCGCCAAAGCTGGTGGGTTCAAGTCCAGCCTGGGCCTGCTAGACAACAATGACAACTGCAACCAAAAAATAGCTGGTCATTGTGGTGGGCACCTGTAGTTCCAGCTACTTGGGAGGCTGAGGCAAAAGAATCACTTAAGCCCAAGAGTTTGAAGTTGCTGTGAGCTGTGATGCCACGCACTCTACTGAGGGTGACATAGTGAGACTTTGTCTCAAAAAAAATTAAATAAGAACTTTGAAGAAGATACTTAATCCAATGTATGATATAAAATCCTGAAGTTGATGTCAGAAAATATAATGCTACATTCCTGGCTCTATGTCATAAAATTTTTTGCTTTTTTTAAGATCACAGCTAGGATACATCTTACAGTCAATGGCAACATCCAATGGGTTTTGTCCAGGTAACAGTCATGAAGAAGATACAGTGATTACATTAGTTCTCAGTATTGCAAACATCAAGGCTTCCAGAAATGCTAACAGTGACTTGGTGCAGAATCTTAAAGACAATACCAGAGCATTAACCTTGAGGAGAAAAATAGTGTGAACAGGAAGGGATGGGATGGTAATTTAGAAATGTTTAGAAATATTCTTGAAAGAAGAATCAAACTTTATCTTGTTCTATGTAAGTACAATGAGCTTGAGAACTAAGCATCAATGACTACTAGTTCTTTACAAATTTCCTAAAGGGTTGCAATACTAATGCTCTTTTTTAAAATGAAATTAAACTAAATTAAATTAAATTTTATTTCAAGTTAATATGAGGGTACAAACAACCAAGTCACAATATTTGAATTTGTTAGGTAGAGTCCCTCTTGTAGTTATGTCCTGTATCCAAAAGGTGTGCTATACACCCCTCCATTGTACCCATTCAGTGGGAACACACCAATACTCATGTTGTCTTTGAAACTTTGGGGACAAAACTGACATCAATGACTCAGAGAAGCAAAGTGTTTGAAAACATTTTACAGTAAGTGTAAAAAGTTGAGTAAATAATTTATCTGATTTATTTTGCATTAATTTTCTTATTTTTATGTTCCATTCAGATAACATAAGATATGTCTCTAACTAACGATAGTGTAACTTAGTAAAATTATTATAACATATATGGTAAGTTATGAGTTCTATAAAAGCATTCTTCAGTTTTCTTTTTCTTTCTTAGACGTATATCAGTAATGAAGCTTCCTAGGACTGATTGAGTCTTAGATTTAATGAAATACAAGTATATGTTTTTATCTTATATAGAGTTCGATCAATATTAATATGGCTCTGTATATATTCATGACAATTATTTATTTGTATTTAAAGTAGTCAATATATTTTTATAAAGTATACTCGAGAGTTTTCTTTAAATGATTTGGTGATTTTAGATGTGTTTTTAAAATCCATGGATGAATAAACTCAGAAGTCTAATGTATAATATGAGGACTTAGGTAACAATATTGTATTATATAGAAGAAATTTGCTAAGATAATAGATTTTAGGTTATAAAATTATATAAGACATTATTACACAAATACTATAAAATAAGAAAGGTAACCATGTGAGAGAATGTTAACTTTCTTGACTGCAGTAATCATTTCATGATGTATATCATACCATCATGTTCTATTACTTAGATATATACCATAAAACTTTACTGCATAATGAAAGTCAAAATAAATAAAAATTTTCTTTGGTTTATCAGACTATAAACACTGTCATAAATTTTCTAAAAGAATTAATCTAGACAAGAAATGTTTCAACCTTTACCCAGAACGTGTTTTGCCCATCCCCATATTGATTACATTAAGAGAGATTGACTCGGTGAACCAAAAACAAAATACCTAGTCCTCCACTAACTGAGTAGACCCTTCATGGCCAGGGAGACTCCAGACACACCTTAAAATGGGGTTCCCAGCCATGAAGGAAAGGGAGAGGGAAAATAACAATTGCATGCCTATGAATTCCCTTCATAAATATTTATAACTCCTTTATAGGTTTTTGTTTGTTTGTTTGTTTTTGTTTTGTTTTGTTTTTTGAGACAGAGTCTCACTATGTTGCCTTCGGTGAAGTGCCATAGTGTCACAGCTCACAGCAACCTTGCACTCTTGGACTTAAGCAATTCTCTTGCCTCAGCCTCCCAAGTAGCTGGGACTATAGACGCCTACCACAATGCTCAGCTATTTTTTGGTTACAGTTGTCATTGTTATTTAGCTGGCCCTGGGCCCGGTTCGAATTTGCCAGCCCCAGTGTATGTGGCCCGCACCCTACCTGCTGAGCTCCAGGCTCCAAGCCACCTATATAGCTTGTTGATTATGTATATTTAACCACCATGCTCAGTACAAAATCCTCGTCATTTTTGTTCTTTTTATGAAGTACACTGCACCTAGCTTCTGGCTAGGTTTTGGCTTTCCCACCTGTTGGAATGGTCTCCCAGCAGGTTGCTAACCCTCATGATAAATAAAGCTCTCCTTTTTTCAGTGTAAAACCTTTGATTTTTTTTTTTTTTTTTTAGTTAACAATTAAAAAAATGAATCCAGTTCAAAATGTATTGAGCAGCTGCTGTACTTGGCACTGTACTATGGTTTAAGAATATACAGATGAATCTATAAGACATAGTGTCTGATTCAAAAAAAAAGAAAACACAAATTGGAAGTGGTATGTATCTCTCCATATTTGATGGTTGTATACCAACAGGTTGTGAATAAGGTGCTATTTAACATCAGATACAGAACTGTAAATTTGCCTTAGGGAGTGTGGTAGTGAGAACTCAAACAGGGATGCTAGGCCCTGAGTGATGAGTGCAAATTCACTAGATATCAAAATGGTAAAGATCATTCTTGTAAAGAACATAAATATAGGCAACCATGTGTGTTAAAGAAACATTTTATGTGGCTGGCTCACATGGTACAAAACAAGGATGTTATACTAAGGCTGGAAAAATACTCATATTTTCAAGGGAACTGAACTTAGGACCTTTAAATATTTGCTTCAATGTTTTCAGTGAAATTTTTTGTTAAACAGAGGTATTTTATGAAAAGATTTACATTTTGTTTTTATGTATGTATGTACACATGTATGTATTATTAAAATAAAATTATTTTATTTCTAGTTACCAGACACCTTATATTTAAATCATAAAAGATATCATTTTACTTTCATCAATTTGCCCAACATTGGGAAATCTACAATACATACTATTGGTGAAGATGTGGGTGGAGAAATATTTCAGTACTGCTATTTGTTAAGTAAAGTATATAATTTAGAATATAATTTGAAATCACATGGTGAAATTGAAGATATATACATTTTATTAATTTATTGTAGTCTGTATACTTTTTAAAAGGTCACACTAAACAAAAATTCTGAAGTTGAATAAGAAGAGAGCCAGGCTAGAGTCTAGATATCAAGTTAGTAATTTTATTTACTTTATTTTTATTTTATTTCATTTACTTATTTATTTATTTTGACAGAGTGTCATTCTGTTGCCCATGTAAGGATTATAGGAGTAAGCCACTGTGCCCAGCCCAATTTAATAATTTATCACAGTGGTTTACAGAAGAGATGTCTCAGGTCAAAAATCAAAGAGCTGTAAAATTTGGAGGAGGAAGTATGTTAGGGATTTAAATCAAAACAAGTTTAGAAGATATAAAGGAAAAAGTGGCTAATTGCTTATGGTGGCATGAAGAAAAATCCTGTGCCATAAAATCTGAAAGCCATGGTTCTACATCTAATATATATTTTTCTATATCTATACACAAAACTGTATGTGGGAGACAGGAAGTGATGCATATTTAATTCTCAGCAAAAAGTGTATGTATTTCACATGTTATTAAGAAATTCGAAGAGTTATTTTTTAACAACTCTTTGGATGATTGTCAGTAGTCTTTGTTTCCCACATCTATAACTTATTTTGGAGCATTTTATAAAATGAAATTTTAGCAGGGCGGCACCTGTGGCTCAAAGGAGTAGGGTGCTGGCCCCATATGCCAGAGGTGGTGGGTTCAAACCCAGCCCCGGCCAAAAACTGCAAAAGAAAAAAAAAAAAATGAAAAAGAAAAATAAATTTTAGCAAAAAATACACATTTTACATTACCATTGTCTGTCTTGTAGAGGAGATATTAGGAAAGACAATAAACTATGTTTTAAATATACAGCTATTTGAACAAATAAAAGATTCTTGTCAACAGCAGCAACATTTCAAGTTGCATAAAACTTTTTCTTTTTCATACCAACATAAGACAGCTTTTACTAGATTACTTTTTAATGGATAAGGAAAATAATTCCTCTGAGGCTAAATCAATGAGCACATGGCCTCGGAGAACCAGTAAATGGTAAATCTAAGAGTAGAATTTGGTTTTAAAAGCCCCTATGAAGCCTTTGTTCCATTAACTCACATATACAGTAATCTGAACTTCATATATTTTCCCTATGGGCCAGAAGCAACTTGTATAAGGTTTTGAAAATATGTATGAATGATATCTTTATTTCTATGGGTTTCTATTTTATGCTACTTAAGAATGCACACATTTGATATTCCGTAAAAGTAAAGAAGGTCCTAAACTAGTTCTTGATCAATGACATGTATGACTTTGAGATATATTTACATGCAATATTATTACTCTATTTCATGTTTAGGACATAATTTTTAAAATTTGTTTTAATAAAACTACTATTGCAAGGTTCCTTTATGTGAACACAGGCTAATTAAAGGACTATGTTATGTGATATTCAATTTCTAGCTTATTTCTTTCTGAGTCCCTTGGGGCTTGTAATTTCATTTCCTAAGGCAATTTTTTTTTTCATATAAAAGCATTTTGTTTGATTCAGCAAAGTGCATTTTTACTACAGCTCTTCTTTTCCCATTGGTAATATTGCTGTAGTAGTATGGAACGATTGTTTTTGTCCCTCTGAGTAAATAAGGGAAGCCCTCCATCTCTCAAGAAAACTCATAAACTAGACTCTTCTTAAAGTGAGCTCATCCTATAAATCTCCTTTAATCCATTGCAATCTTCTACATTGTTCTTCTAGTTTGATAATTATGCACCTCTACATAACAGAAAATGTGCAATGTGTACATACAAAGAAAGAGTGCTTTTGAGAGATTTAGTTCCAAAATATACATTCATGTCATAGTGTTTGTGTCAATCAAATCATTACCATGACGAATACCATTATGTACAAGAACCCTTGGAGAGCTCTGAATAAAGCCAAAGGGACTAAAGAAAGCACTTTCTGCTCTGTAATTTTGGTAGATGGAAAATGGCTTAAGCTATTTTCTACCATTTAGATTATGAACTGGTAAACAGAATTTAAAGAATATAAGTTGTAAAAATTCTTATCAAATAAAGCTTGCTGTAAACTAAATCTGCATTTGAGGTCTGCTGTGACTCATGTATTAGTCACAGAAAATGACTAGCTTAACTAGTACAGACATTTTCAACATTTTTTTCAACATTTGTGTGCAGAAGAGGTCACCTATTTTGCCTTTGGACTTATGAATAGATTTTCAATCATAATAACAACATGAAAGAAATCACTGGGTCAGGAGGACCTGACATTTACAGTCATTGTGTAACTAAGGTTCAATTAATTATAAGAAAGAATGGGTAATCACTTCAATCACTTTTGGGGATTCCAAGACATCCAGACAAATGTAAGAGGCACCCCCTGCCTTATCATGAGTGATTTAAAGGATGTTTGCGACCTGCCAAGGAAAAAAGAGAGATTCTCAGAGATGTCTAAGTAAGGTTAGTACCAACACATCTATCTGAAACTAGTAAAGGGAGAATCCTCAGAAAAAATAACTTATTATCACATGGTTTGATTTCTTGCCCTTGCAAATAAGAATTTTTCTAGTACCAGTTTTTCTCACTGTAACTAATGGGGTAGAAATTCCAATGCCTTTTATAATGTTAACCTGAAAATACAATATATTGCCCACTCTTTTCATTAATGTATTGCTGAGTTAGAGTGTGTGTATAATATAATTAATCTGGATCTCCACTCTTTGCAGTCCACTGTATTATTCCTTATTTATTCTAATTACATTTATAAATCTATGTCTCAAACATACAGCTATATATACATATATACACACATATATTTATATGTGTATTTCATTTTTTATAAAACTAGTACTTGGCACAGATCATTGTGCATATCAGATCTTTTACTTTTATTTTTTTTCAGAATATTCAGGTAATAGAAATGTTTTTGCTATATGGATACCTTTTATACTGCTTAAGTTGGGCTTTCAGTGTGCCCATTATCTGAAGAGTGTTCATTGTACCAACAGGTAAGTTTTTAACCTTTTCCCCTTCCTAATTTCTAAAGAGCTTTACATCTCTTTGTGGCCTTATGTGTCCATTGATTAGCTCTCAATTATTAGAGAGTACATGTAGTGTGTTTTTTTGTTCCTGAGATAATCCACAGAGGATGATGGTCTCTAACTACATCCACTTCTTATGGCTGAGTAGTACTCCATGGTGTGTGTGTAATGTTTTCTTAATCTATTCATGAATCGATAGGTGCTTGTGTTGATTACACATCTTTGCAATTGTGAATTACACTACAATAAACATTTGAGTACAGGGGTCCTTTTGGTAAAATGACTTTTTTCTTTTGGGTAGACATCCAGCAGTGGGATTCCTAGGTCAAATGGTAAGTCTACATTTATTTGATTGAGGAATCTCCATATTGTTGTCTATAGAGGCTGCAGTCTTAATCACAGTGTATAAGCATTCCTTTCTCTTTGCCTCCATGTTCATATCTATTATTTTTTGACTTTTTGTAATGGCCATTCTGATAGCTGTAAAGTGGCATCTCCTTGTGGTTTTAATTTGCATTTAGTTGGTAATTAGTGTTATTGAGATTTTTTTAGTATGCCTAGTGTTAATTTGTCTACATTCTTCTGAAAAGCTTCTGTTCATGTCTTTTGTATACTTTTTAATGAGGTTGTTTCTTTTTTTTCAAGAAGACGCGGGTGTCCACTGTCACCATTTCTCTTCATCATAGTACTAGAAGTCCTAGCCAGAGTAATCAGGCAAGAGAAAGAAAAAGTATATCCACACTGGAAAAGAGGAGGTCAGACTATCCCTTTGCAATGATGATTTGATGTTATATCTAAATAATACTAAAGAATACAGGAAAACACTCCTAGAATTGATAAATATATTCAGCAAAATCTCAGGTTACAAAATCATTGTACACAAATTAGCAGCATTCCTATACACTAATAACATTAAAGCAGAAAAAAATCAAATACTCAATAGAATTCACGATAACTACACAGAGAATAAAATACCTAGAAATGTACTTAATAAAGGAGGTAAAAATATCTCTGTAAAGAGAACTACAAAACACCGATGAAAGAAATTGCAGATGACACAAGCAAGTGGAAAAGCGTCTCATACTCATGGATTGCAAAATCAACATTGTTAAATGTTCATGCTGCCCAGCATGACTTACAGATTCAACACAATCCCCATCAAAATATAAAATTATCATATTTCATCGATCTAGAAACAATAATTCTGTGCTTCAATAGGAAGCAAACAAGGGCCCAAATAGCCAAAGCAATCTTAAACAAAAAGAACAAATCTGGATGCATTTCTTTACCTAACTTCAAATTATATTACTGGGTGATAGTAACCAAAATGGCATGGTACTAATATACAAGTAGATATTTAGAGCAATGGAACACAATAGAGAACCCAGAAATGTAACCATCTACCTGTTACAAACTGATCTTCAGCAAAGTGGACAAGATGTATGGGGAAAAGGAAGACTTATTCAATAAATGGTTCTGATAAAACTGGATGAAGAATGAAACAGGACCCCTATCTCTCACCATATGTAAGAATTAATTCAAGATGGATAAAAGAATTAAAAAAGACATGAAACCATAAAAATTCTAGAAAAAAAAACAAAGGAAAATTCTTTTACACATGGGCTTAGGGATTACATTTATGAAGAAGACTCTAAAGGCAACCATAAAAGGCAACAACAAAAATAATCAATTGGGACATGATTGAATCAAGATGCTCTGCACATCAGAGGAAGTAATCAACAGAGTAAATAGACAACCTACAGAATGAGAAAAATATTCACAAACTATACATTTCATAAAGGTCTAATACCCAGAATCTTCAAATGACTCAAATAAATAAGATCCTTTAAAATTGTTAATCAGGATTATTGAATTATATCCAGTTACATTTTCTATCTCCTGAAAAGTTAAACTCAATAAAATTCAATAAAATATCTATGTTATGTTCCTTTTCCATATAAAATTTTGGGAAAGTAGGTTTGTGTAATTATCAAATAATAAATAGTCTATAATAAGAATTAAAATTTTTAGGAGTTCTGGAAAATTGGTTTGATATATTCAGGACAGAAACCACATCAAGGAAACCTTTCAGTCATAAAATAAATTTTGAAGTGAATCCCCATTATATGTGAGATGAATGCTTCCTGATGGCTTCTGACTCGTCAAAGGGCAGTAAATTACATTAAATATTTGTACTCTAAGTAGAAAATTTCTGTATTAAAATGATTTTGAGACAATCTGAAAAATAATATTTTGTACATTTTTCATATTTGTAGAAATAAGTTATTCTTTCTTTTATTAAAATACAAGTTTAAAAAATAATTAAGACTGTGAAGAACATTAAAGAATATGATTGCTGTGTAATAGATAATTATCAGGCAAGTAATCATGGCCAGGTTCTCTCTGAGCTCATATACTTTGGATATTCAAGAGATGTACAGGTTATTGTACATTTTTAAAAAGTTTCACAAAAATATTACTATTGTTGTTCAATCTTATGGTCAGGATTCATTGAATCCAAGGATCCAAGAATACGTGGGAAAATCACGTATTCTGAGGAGAATCTGACTCCACATTTCTTTTTCAAAGTGATTTGTTTCCTCTTCAAAAATTATTACCTAAGTATCATGCTTGATAACATACAATGTATTTTATAATTTTTTTAACCTTATGCATCAAAAATAAGGTTCTGATCTATAATTTGCAAAGATAATACATGTTTCTCTGGACAAGCAACAGCACAACATAGTTATATCACCATGCCAACTGGCACATTCATTTGTTTATATAATATAAATTAGTGGTATGGTTTGCAATGTAAAACTTGATAATTGGAGATGTACAAAGGGCTCAATGGTAGATTTACAAATTTAACTAAGACTAAATAATTAACTCTTTCCTCACTGGTGAGTCAGGAAGTTTTAAAAATTACCTTCTTAGTGTATTTTAGGAAGTGAAGGCCAAGTGAATCAAAATTCATTGCCCTCAAAAGTATATGCTTTATAATCTATTGCTTTTCATTTCCTTGCCCCTACTTGTCATCTGTTAAAAAGACTAAAGCATGAAAACAAAATTATAACAGCATGCCAGTTTTGTCTGTAAATATTTTGTAGCATTTCATCAGAACTAGACCAGTTTATTTTGATTCTCCTGTGGACACCTTACATTTTGTAAGGCATATGGACAAAACTTTGATCCTCTGTTTGTCTTATGAATGGAAGGAGCACAGTATGTTCTCTACTTCCTTGACTAGGCGGCTTTGGTCCTTAACCCATTGTGCTCTTGACTACATGTTAGTAAAATGAACTGAAGCCTGGAGATTCATCTAGTCAGTATCCACATAGCAAAACTCTCTCGATATTGCTAGCATGTCTTCACAAATCCCAGGGAGCAACATAGAAAACTCTTGCAATGTTTCTTCTGACTGAATCATTCACTCAATAACCAGGTCATTAAGTGTATATATCCAGTAGGGGGAGTCTCTTTTTCCACTGGTTAAGTGAATGTGCTCAGATTCCACAACTCAAAGGAGAAAATATATTCTCAAATTTCTAAGCTCCATGTAAATGAATAGAAGTGTTGCAGGCAATCAAGAAAGTGAAACGTGCTGGAAGCATAGGATGAGACAATGACCAGCTGTGATCAATAGCAATACTACAAGAACCACAGCAAGCTGAACTGCAAAGTGCAATTCATTTTGAGATTACTTTTTCATTGTCTATAATGTATTTCTCTGGGGAAAGCAATTTTTCTTCTGTTAATATTGAAACTATTGTTATTTACAGCTTCAAAGAGAGTACTTGAGGGAATAGATATAATAAATGCAAAATAACAATAAACTTTTATATGCAGGTAGGACAAGTAGTAAATGTATAAAGTCCAGGGGTTTTTTTGTTTTTTTTTTTTAGGTCTTTACTACTTTCTAGTTGAATTGTTATCAAAAATTTGGTACTTTTCCCTAAGGCCAGATCAGTGAAAATGAAGAACAAACAAGGACAAGTGGTTTGATGAAAAGAGTTTTTTTAATTTTCTGGCAAATAGAAGAATGGTGGTGGACTGGTGTCTCAAAATACAAACATTCTATTTTTAAGCAGAAAAACAGAGCTTTCTAAATAAAAGTGAGATTTTGACAGTTTGGCTTGGGTCTATGCTCCTGTTTCATGCTGTTATTGTGTTTAATTGAAATTGGTGTTTCAGTCAACCTTATGTCTGGTGACAATGACCTGGTGGTCCTTGGACAATTCTCTTTATCCATCTCCTGTGGTTTAATACCCTAGAAAACCAACAATACAGGACATGTTTTTGCCACACTGATTACTGACCTTGGTCAGGAATACAGATTTAATATGCAAAAGTGCGGGCGGTTTTAAAGAGAGAACTCATAGAACATTTTGTTGCTCCCTTTCGGAACTTTGCCTACATTACCTATTCCCCGTTATCAATTTCATTCTCCCTTATCTATGGGAGAAATGAAGATGTAATCACCAAGCTACTTCCTGCTGAATTGGGGTGACATTTTAGAGAGAAGATTTGCATTTTCCTTTCCTGGTTTGTCAAAACATTGGTATCAGATTTACAAAAAAATAAAAAGGCAACAGGTGAAAAAGGCAAAGCAACGAGTGCAGCTGTGAAGATTGAAAAGGCAAAATGAAAGATGGTGGATAAGAGGTATTTTATCCCACCTGGAATTTGATATGGTGCTGGGTAAGAAAGAAACATGGGACCTCCAAGTATAGGGCTATTAGTTACAATGACAAAGCTCACAGTAAAGCAGATTTACAGAAGGGGCCATAGTTTGGAAAATCTTCCTTAAGAAGTTCTCTATCCTTTAGCGAGAACATATAACCAAAGAAAGGTTAGCAAAAATATCAATGTTTACATTTTTCTTTTTCTTAAACACCTTTCTTTTTCTTAAACAGCCTTTAGATCACCTAAAGGCTGGCCTGTCCACCGGGCCATGTGTCTTTTTCCGCATGACATCTCTTTATTCTGCTGCGTTCGCCCCACAGTTTTGCTCCTGACATTTTTAACGAGGTGTGAATTGTTAGGAGTACTTCAAAGAGTCCTTTCCACTTCTCCACCAGTTGTTGTTTGGTCCTTGTTTTTTTTCTAGGCTTTAAGCAACAGTCTTCTGGTCAGAAGGGATGTGGGGGGGGTGCTTCCTACTGGGGTGGGGACCTGAAAAAGGCATGCTCTTGCTTGTATAGTGGTTGGAATTTGATTTATTGGTTTTACATGCTGTTTCACTGTTTTTATTTCCACTTTTGCTCATATGTACATATTACCTCATGGCACTAGGAAGAGTCTCTTATATCAGTTTCACCAGAGCTTATCACCTGAAACTTGCTTTTATGGGCTACTCTTATTTGGAGGAGGGAAAGTGACAACACCTTATCCCACTTTACATAGCTTTCCTGCATAAGTTTTGTTATTTTTTGAACTATGACTTATTTTCTCCTTTTTCCCTATGGAAACAGTTTCCAGGATGCATGCAATTTCCATTCTACATGTAGGTATTTACTTACTTATTGCGTTGCCTCATACATAATGAGGATTCATTATCACTCTGAATCAAGGTGGGGACTCTAAACTTTGGCCAAATGCAAAAAAGAGTTGAGTCTTTTTTTCCAAAGGAATGCAGAAGAAAACTCCTTTTAAATCTAGCACTAAGTACGATTCATAGTCACCTGATATTGCTGTTCAAAGAGTGGATGGGTTTGGCACCGTAGGGTATATGTCTCATCTGTGTACAATATCACTAATAGCACAAAGATCCTGAACAAATAAAATTGTTGATATAAATAAAATTTAAAAATGTGTGCCTACTTAAAAATACAACCTATCAAGGCACAGAAAATTCTGAACCACTGCTGTAATTAATACGCCATCCTAGCCATCTCCATTAAGAAATATTGTTCTGACCTCATAAATGCATCAATGTACAAAGTTATGATTCAATAAAAAATAATTTTAAAAAAAGATTGGATTAATAAGAAAAAAATAAAATAAAATATATCAAATTAAAAAAAAAAAGAAAAAAAAAATAATGCACATAACTTGGAGCTAGAATATGATGGAGAAGTGTGGTAAAATTACAATGTCCATAATGATGTTAAAATTTCAAGCCTGGCATAAGAAAGAGATGATATCTCTAACAAATACTGACTCTGTTTAAGAGATCCAGGGGAATATGATGATGTAGCTGATGACTAATTGAGATGTACCTATCAAAAAGAAAGCAGGTACTAATGTAAGCCTGAGATAGTGCTTTTCCATGACGGCTGTCCTGTTCTCCCACATAGGATCAGCCTTTACCATTTTTACACTCGCATAAGGTATAATTTCCATCTCAATTCTAACATCACTTATTGACTGTTCTACTATCCTACTGCTGTGATCACTCAACTACTCAGGAGCACAGTTTCACTTGCATTTCCACCATAGATAGAGGACCCAGAAGTTGGGTCAAATCAGATACTAATTATTTATTGAACAAGTAAAATCAAAGAGCAAGTTACAAAAGAGACAAAGGACAGGCATTCTCCTTGCCTTAGTTATGGTGACTTTGTGAAAGGAAAGAAATTAACTGTTAAAAAAAACCATAAAATATTCTTAAACCATCAAGTTGCTGGATAAATAGTAAAGACTGGATTATTACAGGAATGGGAGTTTAGAACAGACGACCATTAAACAAAGAATTGCAATTATCCACAAATCACTCAATTTCATTGGCAGATGCTAACTTATTCAGATCAGACACTGAGCCATATCTCGTCCCACAGATAGGTCATATTTAGCATAATTTATTCAGAATTGACAGCTCCAGTAATAAAATACTTGGAGAAAGTTTACATCTTATGCAATATGTATTCATAGTCTGCTTTATAATACAAAGGCTTGGGATATCTGCAATCTAAATTTTAAATTCAAAATAATTTCATTTTTATAGGTCAATATTTATTGACGAGCTTCAATTTAATGTGGAAGAGGAGATTCATTCAAAAATAACCGAGGTCTTTTAAGACTTAATTCCCTTGTAGATAATGCTTTCATTTTCCCTTGTTTAAAATCTCATTATCAAACACATGCCTTGACATGCCTGGTTTGCTATTTCAAAGTTTTACCTGGGAAATTTACTATCTGAAGACATTAGAAAACGTATTATGATTATTCAAAATTAATTACAGTTTAGATTAAATATATTTATTTTATTAATTGTATGCTAGTGCATGAAATTCAAATTAGACACTGACTAACAATAACACATTACCTGCAATATCTTCTCATGAGGAAAATAGTCAAGTCCTTAAATGGGAATGGCTCCCTCTTTTTTCCCTTCCCAACATACTTACTCCTCAATACTGATACACTATTGAAGCTCCTGAAATCATCGTCCAACTCTCTCTTAATAGAATATTTATTGCCTAAATACAGAGAGTGTGCTTGTTTTGTACACTTCCATATACTTAGCTTGTAGAGAATTGTCCTATTGATGCCAGTTTTATTAATCAAAGTTCAGCACTTGTCCCTCAGATATCAGAATATATAGGACAAGTGATTTGAGGAGAAGAAAAGGGAGGTTTATTAATTTGCTGGAGAATGAAGAAAAGGCAGACTCCCTTCTTAGAATACTATTCTCTTAACTATCAGCAGAGATGTAGAGCTTTTCTTTCTTTTTTTTTTTACTATTTAGTTTTATTATGATATTTTTATTTATTTATTTATTTTTTATTGTTGGGGATTCATTGAGGGTACAATAAGCCAGGTTACACTGATTGCAATTGTTAGGTAAAGTCCCTCTTGCAATCATGTCTTGCCCCCATAAAGTGTGACACACACCAAGGCCCCAACGCCTCCCTCTGTCCCTCTTTCTGCTTTCCTCTCCCCCATAACCTTAATTGTCATTAATTGTCCTCATATCAAAATTGAGTGATGTAGAGCTTTTCAAGGGAGGTTTTCAGCTTCAAGCTATGGTTGTTTATCTGCAGGAGATGGTTCTGATCTTTATTTTTTATTTATTTATTTATTTTTTTTTTTTTTTTTTGCAGTTTTTGGCCGGGACTGGGTTTGAAGCCAGCACAGGGCCCCAGCGCCCCACCCTTGTGAACCACAGGCCCCGCCCCCAAGTTTTAATTCTTAAAAGAGACCACTTTTAAAACATTTTACCCTTTTTAAGGTCATTCTTTCTATTACAGTTTCTCAACAGATATTTTACTGGTAAGTATTTCTTAAATAATTTGTATATTTGTTTATGATTGGTAAATTAAGGTTAAACACTATGAAGCTGGGTTGATAAAATAATTAGAGAGAATTCTCATTACTCTCAAACTAATCAATGGGAAGTATTTAAAATAAATATGTTAAGAGGGGGTGGGGGAAAGAAAAAGAAAAAATAGTGACTAATTCTCACATAAGTTGAATTTAATTTTGACGAAAGTACATTATTTGAACAATAATTTTTAATTCAACTTGTTAATATGTTGTTTAGGATATTGCATCCTCATTTATAAGTGAGATATGTTTGTAATTTCCCTTCATCATAATGTATTTTTTTCCAATTTTAATGTCAGGTATATCCAGATGAAGTAGAATGAATTTGAAATATTTCTTCTTTTTCTATTGTCTGTAAGATTTGTCATGATCTGTTTTTTGAAATTGTCTTCTATTTTTATTTATAAATATTAGTTATCTATTTTTTGAGACTTTGAAAAAATAAAAATAAAATAAATATGTTATGAACATATTGCTCTACTATACTACTCCTATGTTTTTTTTTTTTTTTTACCAGTGCATATCCTAATATACTGAAGCAAATTCTGGAACTTTCTGAGGTGATGTTCAAATGAGAACTAGCTCTATATACCACAGAAGGCTTTCCTGTAGTCTTCTTCAAGAGGAGGAATATTTTTTTCTTCTTCTTTAATTCTCACCTGCTTTGGCTGGAAGACAGAAACTAAACTGGGATCTTAAAAGATCATCATTACTCCTTGATAGTTTCAGGGTTTTTTTTTTTTTTTTTTTTTTTTTTTTAGTGTTTTTCTCTGCTTACTATCAAAATCCACTTCCACATATTTTTGCTACTATAGAACAGTTAAGAGTTGTGAATCTGTGGCTTGCTGAGGTTTTGATATTAAACCTGGCCACCTTTTTCTATCTTAAAATAATCTCCTACCTCTTCAGAATATTCTCATTTTAATACAGTGTTCTCAATATTTCTGCCTTCTAGACACTTCTGAGTTTAGACCTCATTTGTCAAGGCAATTTACAGAATGACTAAATTGGTGGTGGTGGTGGTGGTGGTGTGTGGGTATGTATGTCTCAGTGCTGAATAATCTCCCACAAGTCAGCCCCTCCCTGAAAATGAAAACTGTCTCTTTGAATCTCAAAACTAATTTCTCTTGCCTTGCAGCTTTGTTTTGCAAGACTGTAAACAGTAAGTCACACTAATAAGACATCTATTGAACTTTTCTCTGGTTTATGTAGAAAAGAGTAGCACATCCATGAGAGAAGAAGAGGGCCAGGGCACCTGCAGACTTGTGATGTGGTGTCTGTTTTTCACTCTGGTGGACGTGTGCCCTTTAATCTGGAAGTGAAACAGGGTATCTTAATCACCAACTAAACAGAACAGAAAATACCTGGACTTGCTATCATTGTTCACCTATTTTAGTGAATTAGGATGTAATTTCCCATGTAAATTTTCATGAGCAAAGATCCAGTTATATAAAGTGTGATACATCCATACAATTAATTCTATAAAACTTACTAAAAACAGAAAAGCAAATTTTATTAACATCAAAATTTACAGTATGTTAATGAGTGAAGAATACAGATTATCAAAGACTACTTATTACCTAACATAATCATATACATATATATATTTATTTGAACATATACAGAACCAACACTTGGAATAAGGTACTCCAAATGGCTAATAGCAATTATCTTTAGACAAAAGATTGATTTTAATTTTCTTTGTATACTTTTTTTTAGAAAAACTTGTGTAATACAAAATATCTTACTTTAGTAGTTAGGAAAAAGCCAAATAATTTCCATTTTGAAATAAAATAATGAATTTGCTTATGTTTGGTAGTTTTTAAGTTACTTCAGACCTAAAGCTAATGTGATCTGGCAGTAAGATAACGGTAAGTTATGATGTGGGATTTCTTTATTTTATTTTATTATTTTGTTTTATTTTATTTCATTTTATTTTTTATGTTTTTTATTAAATCATAGCTGTGTACATTAATGCAATCGTGGGATACAATGTGCTGGTTTTATATACAATTTGAAATATTTTCATCAAACAGGTTAACGCAGACTTCACGGCATTTTCTTAGTTATTGTGTTAAGACATTTGTATTCTACATTTAGTAAATTTCACATGGACCCTTGTAAGATGCACCATAGGTGTGCTCCCACCAATCCTTCCCTCCAGTTCCTCATGTGGGATTTTCTTTCTGGATAATCCGCTTCGCCTAGCTATTCTCCTTTGATACCCAGAAATCTTTCTCTGTCTTTTTGTAGGGAGCTGCTAAAGAATGGCCAATAACTGGGCAGCGCCCGTGGCTCAAGGAGTACGGTACTGGTCCCATATGCCGGAGGTGGCGGGTTCAAACGCAGCCCTGGCCAAAAACCACAAAAAAAAAAAAAAAAAGAATGGCCAATAACTGAGAGAGGATAGGAAAGAGGATGAGTATGTGAGTACCTTTTTTCAAAGGGATTTTCTTTACTTTTTCTCTGGTAAGGCTCCTTTCATCCCCTTAGAAAAAGCGTATAATTACAGAGCCAGGACGTTTTAGCCCTTTAATTTTTCTCCAGAACAAGTCACATGTGAGCCTTTTCCAATAGACAATTTTGCAGGAACACTGACTTATGACTCATATAAGGGAAATAAGTATCTTCAGGACCACAAGAAGCTGCTGCCATCTCCAGACTGTCCTATTGATAATGCAGTTGTTACTATGGCTTGGTGGTTATGCCAGTAAGTTTCCCTGGAGCCATACACAAATAAATCCCCAGCATACTGATTCCACTCATGGCCAAGTTGAGTACTAGGTGTAACATTCAGATTTACATTAGAACACTATGCCTTTAGGATATATGGATAGGTAAAGATAGGTAGATAATAGACAAAAACCGATTTCCTTCAGAAAAAATGACTTGTTTTTCAAGCAAAGAAATGAGCTCCCTCCCCTTTGCTTTCTGCCATGAGTAGAAACAGAGCCCTCAGCACAAGTAGATGCTGGTTCATGCTTCTTGAACATTCTTCAGAAACCTGAGCCAAATTACCCCCGCCCCTTTTTTGAGACAGAGTCTCTGTCACCTAGGTAGAGTGCCCTGGCGTTATAACTCACAGCATCCTCAAACTCTTAGGCTCAAGTGATCCTCTTACCTCAGCTTCCCAAGCAGCCAGGACTCGGGCTTGTGATTTATTTATTTGTGTATTTATGTATGTATTTATTACTAGAAAAAGGGTTTTGTTTTGCTTCGGCTGGTCTTGAACTCCTGAGCTCAAGCAATCCACCCACCTCACCTTCCAGAGTGCTGGGATTACAGGTGTAAGCCACCATGCCAGGACAACCCTTTTTCTTTCTTTCTTCTTTTTTTTTTTTTTTATATTTATTTATTTATTTATTTAATTAAGTCATATATACATATATCATGAATACACTTATGCCTCTTGTGGGATTCAACGTGTTGATTATTTGTACAAATTAGAGTACTTAGATCCTACTAATTAACATAGCTTTCACCTCATTTACTTAATCACAGTGTTAAAACATTTGTGTTCAATACTTGATAAATTTGACTTGTACCCTTGCAATATGCTCTATAGGTGTAGTCCCACCTTAACCCTTGCTCTATTGAACCACCCCTCTCTCTTCTCATTCCGATGGAGCTGGAAAATATTCTTCTTTTTCTTTATTAATTACCCAGCCTTAGGTTTTTCTCATAGCAGCTCACAAAGAAATAATAAACCATATGTAAGTGAATGAACCTTCCCCCTATATCATGCCATACAAAATATGTATTTCAAATGAAGTACAAAAATAATAAAGTTTCTAGGGTAGAAATATAAAGATATCTTCACAACATTGGTATTGTCAAATATTTTTCATAAAGCCCTATTACAGAGAAAAAAAAGATGTAAACTAGAGCGATTTCAGCATATTACATTTTTCTCATTAAGTGCCACACTAAGAGAATAAAAAGGTAAGCTATACAATTGGACCAGAAATTTATAATATGTATTTCTAACAAATGACTAGTTTCTATACAGAATATCAAAATATCAGTAGTTAAAAGAAAAAATGGTTAAAGATTCAAATAAGTATTTTACAAAGAAGAAAATCAAATGTCTAAGAAATTTATATAAATTTTATCATTGTTACTTAATAGAAAAATTCAAATTAAAACTACAAGGAAAAAGTACCACATACTGGCTCAGCACCCATAGCACAGTAATTATAGCACCAGCCACATACACCAAGGCTGAAAGGTTTGAACCCAGCCCAGGCCAGTTGAACAACAATGACAACTGCAACAAAAAATAACCAGGCGTTGTGGCAGGCACCTGTAGTCCCAGCTTCTTGGGAGGCTGAGGCAAGAGAATTGCTTGAGCCCAAGAGTTTGAGGTTGTTGTAAGCTGTGACACTATGGCACTCTACTGAGGGTGACAGAGTGAAACTCTGTCTCAGTAAAAAAAAAAAAGAAGAAAGGGAATAAAAAAGAAAAGAAAAAGAAAGGTTACCACATACTTATCAGAATGGCTAAAATTTTTAAAGTTAACATTAATCTTTGATATTCATATGGAGAAATTACAACTATCATAAATGCTGAGGGGAATATGGGTTAATATAACTTTTGGGGGAAACTGCTTGCAAGTATCCATTATAGCATTATATATCTTATGATACAGAAATATTCCTAGCAGAAGTGCATATGTGTGTTCATCAGAAGATTTTATATAGGAATATTCTCAGCAGCACTTTTATAACACCCTAACTACAAGTAATCTACATGTCCACAAATACTAGAACATATATATATGTACACACACACACACACTCCACGTACATAGCTATGTGTATGCACATATATATGTGTTATATATAACTGATATATATGAATATATAAAATAATTAACATAAGTATATGTAATAAACATGTATATGGCCATTATCATATGAGTATGTATATCAGTGATATAAAGATATATAAATAGATATATGATCAATGAATATCAGTTAGTAATGAGAATGAACATGATACTAACATATGCAAAAAATGACAAATATTAGAAACATGTTAAAGGCAAAAACATAGATATTAAATTTATCAAAATCAGTCAATGATTATAAGTGTCATTTTAGTAGTTGGCTTTAAGGTATAGTGACTGCATGGGTAATAAAAGGACTTTGGTAATGTTAAAAATATTTTAAACCTTGATCTGTCTATTGGTTAAAGAGGTTTGTTTCATTTTTGCAAGTTTGAGCTGTGCACTTATGTGTGCTTTTCTGTAAACATGATGTATTTTAATAAAAATACCATTTCAAAGTAATCTTTTCACAGTTATTTAAAAATTATGGATTTATAGGCTTGGGATTTTTTTCTTCTCTCTAAAGTCCAGGACACAAGTAGAACTATGAAAAGTATCCTGTTATGAGTTCACCAAAACCTACTGTACAGTAGACGAATAAGGCCTTAAGAGATTAAATAATTCACAAATATTAAGGTAGGGAACAAGTAGAATTTCAATTCAAATCCAAGGACTTCTTGTTTCTATGCACATTCTGTTTCATAGGGGTATGCATTATTTCAACATGTTTTGGGTTAAATCTTAAGTATAAAAAATAATTAATTTTATTATTAATAAAGAAGATGGGAGAAAACTTTTGAAAGTGATAGGTTCATGGCATAAATTGTGGGGTGTTTTCCTGACTACATACTTATCTTCAAACTCAAATTGCACACATTTAATTTATAGAGCTTTTTTAATGTCACTCATACCTTATTAATAAAGCAATTAAAAAAACAAAATTTTAGTACATATTTATGATATGAGAGACACTATGCTGTATGTTGGGAATGCAGTATCAACAAAACTAAGAAGTCCATGCTGTCATTAAGCTTACGATGTGACTTACATGTTAAAAATTATTTAAGAATTAAACAGACAAACAAAAAACCCCAGCATGATAGAACAGTGTAACTCATTTATCATCCCTAAAATCCATTTCCCCTTCTTCAGCAACACAACTAATTTTCAGTGGACTATGAACACCCAAATTAGCACTGACTTAGCTTCGTACGTTCTTAGCCTCTCTAACCTAGATGTCAACACATAAGTGAGAGCTAACTAATGAGATCTAACAGGAAATGGAATGTGCACTCTCTAAAGAATTTCCTTTTTCCCCTTTCTTCCTCCTTTTCTTTCCAGGGGCCTAGAGTAAGGAGATGATGGATCAAAGTGGATCATTTTGTATAAAGCTCTAATCTGTAAATGGTGCAGAACAAGAAGAAACTGATTTTCTGATATGAGCATCATGGTCTAAAGAAAAGGCTTGGACAACATACCTCTTGGCACAGTTGACCTACATGAAAGTAAAATAAAATTCTCTTCCGTAAGCCACTGTTTCTTTGCATTTTTAGTCACTGACAGCTAAAAATATTCTAACACAACAATTTCACGAACAATTGTATCATTTTCTATTAAATATACCTCTAAGTGTATGTAGAAAATCCCCTGACCACTTAAAGTCCTATTTTCTATTCCTTAACTCAAAAGCACTTAGAGCTAGTATTCATTCTATAAACGCAATGCATTTACGTAGGTGAATGCAAAGTTCAGTGCAGGAAAAAAAGGAAACAGGAGTGTGCGTACTCCATATCTTAGCCCTAACAAAGGATAGATTTTTCTTTCTTTCTCCACACATATATCAATAGCAAAACAGATTAGTGAGGCTGAATCAATTACAACAGACAGAATTTTAGTTTTCTTCCATTCATCCTGGTTACCTCTCTTCTCAAACCTAATATTGGTAAATATAATCTGATTCTACCTAAATATTTCTCACTGGAATAGATTCTCTAATAAATACACTGAGACATAAACTTTTAGGTTGCTCACATGTAACTAAATTTAAATCCATATTTTCTTTTTTTTTTTGTAGAGACAGAGTCTCACTTTATGGCCCTCGGTAGAGTGCCATGTCCTCACACAGCTCACAGCAACCTCCAACTCCTGGGCTTAAGCAATTCTCTTGCCTCAGCCTCCCGAGTAGCTGGGACTATAGGCACCCGCCACAGCGCCCGTCTATTTTTTGGTTGCAGTTTGGCCGGGGCCGGGTTTGAACCTGTCACCCTCAGTATATGGGGCCAGTGCCTTCCCGACTGAGCCACAGGCACCGCCCTAAATCCATATTTTCAAAATAAAAAGGATACACATGAAAATGTTAATATTTGACATTATAAGATGTCATCAAGATTTGTTGTTCTAAATGCTACAATTAAAAAATAACAGAGGGTGAGAACAAAATAAGAAACAAGTCCACATTTACTTTGGGCTATTTTTAGAATTAAGAAAAGACTATTTTTTTTCCTAGGCTAAGGAAGCCAGATTTGTAATTAACTTTGGTTCATTTTCTGTCACTGTTGAGAAATTTGCATTGGCTATCTGTTTAACAACTGGTTATATTTTTATCCCAAAGAACTAATTTGTAAAGGTGCTTCAAGATTTCCTTTTCAAGAATGCCTTGGTCAATGATTAACTACTCATTCTCTGATCTTGAAACCTTTCTTCATGTGTCTTCATTATAATAAATAACTGGATCTAAGAAGCAGCATGTGAATTTAGAGTACAACAAAAATATCTAGCAAAGACAGCTTGTTTTCTGATTATAAGATGACTATATAATACTATATGTAAAGCAAACTATTTTTTTTTATTCAGGAAAACAACAAAACAAACAAACTTGTAGAGTATAAAAGCTAATAATAATAA
This sequence comes from Nycticebus coucang, assembly GCF_027406575.1. NCBI lineage: Eukaryota > Metazoa > Chordata > Mammalia > Primates > Lorisidae > Nycticebus > Nycticebus coucang. The sequence continues at coordinate 40,382,160 of NC_069794.1, read as the reverse complement.
AAATAGGGCATAGTTGTGAACAACCATGGCTTGGTCAGTTAAGAGAGAGTTACTGTTAGTCCAGAGATGAATTTCTACCATTGAGACTAACTCTTATGGTTGATGTCACCAAAATAAGCAAATGGGATAAAGACTAAAATGCATTGCTTCCAGGGCTGTTAACAATATAACTTTAAGAAAAGATGCAATTTTAAATTCTATTACCTCATCTGTGAAATGATGGAGTAGGATAAGAAGATTCTGACACTGCTTTTGAGAATATATAAATATAGCTTGCTTAAGACAATAATCTTATCTTAAGGGGTAAGAAAAATAAATATGTATATGCACACACATACGTACATAAACACAATAAATTTTCACCTAAGTAATAAGACATCTTGAGTTTTTTCCTTTGATATCTTATTACTGCTTAATTTGTTTAAATAATGCATTAATGAGAAAATTCTGGTTAAAAATAGTGAGTACACGTGTTGACTTCCTGTGTGCCCAACAAAAAGAAATGGTTAACTGAACCAACTATATCTTTAAAGAAATAATGAAATAACCTAAATCTTTTATGTTTTCTGCGCAACAGAAAAATGAAAAGGGAAATAATCTTCTCTTTAGTAAAACAAGAAAACAACATGATTCTCAAGTGACCACACTCAGTTGTATAGTTTTCTATTATTGTACAATTCTAAGATTTGAAAAAAAATAAAAATAAAAATAAAAAAAGGACCCTAAAAGCCTACATATAACTTCTCAGACTTTGTTTAAAAAAAGGTCTTGTTATTAGGACCTGCAATCTTCTAAAACTTATCTATTAAATATCTTACTTTAGGCTTGGCGCCTGTACCTCAGCGGTTAGGGTACGATCCACATACACCAGAGCTGGTGGGTTTGATTACAGCCCAGTCCTGCCAAACAAAGACAATACAACCAACCAACCAAACAAACAAACAAATAATCAAACAAAAAAATAGCCGGGCATTGTGGCAGGTTCCTGTTGTCCCAACTACTTCGGGGCTGAGGCAAAAGAATCGCCTAGGCCCAAGAGTTTGAGGTTGCTGTGACCTGTGACACCATAGCACTCTACCTAGGTGACAGCTTGAGACTGTCTCAAAAAAAAAAAAAAAAACTTTCTTTAATCAGAGTGATGAGGTATAAGAGTGTGAATAGGCTACCAAGAAGAAGAAATATTTGAGGTTAGACTAAGTTCTATTCTGCTAACTTTCAAGAGATGTCAAACTGAAGGAAATGCATGCTAAAGTTGCACTGGTAGAGAGTTCCTTAGGAAAAGTGAGTCTTATGAGGTGGAAAAATCATCAAGATTATAAAAAGTCTATAAAATAACTGCTTTGGACCTATAAATGTAGAAAACCAAGGATATTTAAGGAGTCTTAATGTGAAAACTATTTATTGGAACTTATTATGGGCAAATTGTTAGTCTTCATAAATAAACTGTTTTAGTTTGTTGATGTGTTTTTCTTAGGAGGCATTTTCAAGAGTGAGGAGCTAAGTTTTTTGTTTCCTTGGTCTTGGTATTTTTTAGACAGTCTTAGAAAATTTAGCTTAAGTATCCATTCTCACAGTTAATGGAGTTGTGCTATTATTAAGTTGAATTTTTTCCTAAACTGCCAGCCGGCAGACTTTCCCAGAAGCGATATAAGGTAAAGGAATGAGATAAGACAGTAATTCTGAGATTTGCCAAAAGATTTCATCATACATAGATTGTAATTAGAGGACTTTGCTATGAGCCATAGACCCATGAAAGTCAACAATCAAGGAGAGAAATGCAACAGTATAAAGGATTCCATGAAGGTGAACTCTATAAAAACAAAATTGAGTCTAAATAACAGCCCATCTCATCTCTTAATTTAAAATATCTTTCCATGTACACTCTACTAAGAATTGGATTAAGGAATATATACAAGGTCTATTTAGAGTCACGAAAAAAAAAATCAAGAAATCAAAGAAAAGAAAAAAATATGACAAGGAATTTTGAAAGAAAGTAAGACAGTAGTTTCTATAGTCTCTAAGATATTTCAGTCATTTTTTTTTTTAAGGAGCTTAAAGAAGACATACAAGTTGTATGACAAGTTGTCATACATTAGGTATCCAAATGACATGATTACATGAGCAGTCGAATTTCAAGAAATCACATCAAAAAGAAATAGCAAGTTAGAAATAGAAAAACCATATGAGAAACAGCAGAAATTTTTCAATAAAAATGATTAAAAACTGGGTAAAAACACAAAAATCAAGAATAAAAGACAGAAAAAACACAGGTGTAAAAGACAATGTGAAACTGGTATTTAAATACCAGATATTACTAATAAAATATAAATAACACATGGGATATATTTTTAAAAATAGAAGATATAAAGATGTTGATGGCTGGTTACAGTGGCTTATGCCTGCAATCCTAGCACTCTGGGAGGCTGAGGCAGATGGATTGCCTGAGCATACAGATTGAGACCAGCTCTTTACCAAATTGAGACCTCATCTCTAAAAATAGCCAGGCATTGTGGCAGGCACCTGCAGTCCAGTTACTCCAGTGGCTGAGGCAAGAGGATTGCTTGAGTCCAAAGGTTTGAAGTTTCTGTGAGCTATGACACCACAGCAGTATACCAAGGGCAACAAAGTGAGACTCTGTCTCAAAATATATATATATATTTTTTTTGATGTGCAATAAAATCTGTATTTGAAGACTGAAAGAGAATATTGTGCCATAATGAAAATAATCAAAGTTTCAAAAACATTTGAAAATCAAGATGGAAGAAAGTCATGTATAGAGGAGGAACAGAATAAGCCTCAGATTTTTCTTAGCAACATATACACCCACAAATATGACTGTATATTTTTATAGATTTATAGTAGACATTACCTTTTCTAAGAAAGCTGTTTTAAACACTCAGAGTGTATTAAATTCTTGTTTCATCTTTGAAGTCTTAATATCTAGAAAAAGGTCTGTATGAAGTTTAACAATGAAATTCACAAAATTGCCATTGTAATCTTACCTTGGCAGCACTGTACAAACAAGTCAGTAAGGTTTCATGACCTTAGTATATCAGTGGCTCATGAACTGTGTTCATGTTGACATGTGTTAGAGTTTTGCTGAATGGAGTTCATTATTGTTGTTGCATGTTTTTTGTGCAAACATGAGAATGTAGAAGCTTGAATTATAGCAACTAGCAAACATTAAATTTCTTTCTTTTTTTATTAAATCATAGCTGTGTACATTGATATGATCATGGGGCATCATACACTAGCTTCATAGACCATTTGACACATTTTCATCACAATGGTTAACATAGCCTTCCTGGCATTTTCTTAGTTATTGTGCTAAGACATTTACATTCCACATTTACTAAGTTTCACATACACCCTTGTAAGATGCACCGCAGGTATAATCCCACCAATCCCCCTCCCTCTACCTTCCTCCCCCTCCCTCCGCTCCCTTTCCCCCTTCCCCATATTCTTAGGTTGTAACTGGGTTATTTCTTATTAAAGTTGGCAAGAGTGTAAGTGAAATCAGGGACATGATAGACATGATTTATGGTGATAATGCCATGAAGAAAACGGCAGTGCACAAATGGATTAAATACGTTTTCGAAGGGAAAGAAAGCATCACTAATAAAGAGAAAGTCAGGGTGGCCAGGTATAAGCAGAACCACTGAAACATAGCAAAAAATTATCAAACTGTGTCAAAATTGTTGGTTGACTAGGAGAAGCATAGCGGATCAAGTATATATTGATAAAGAAACTGTTTGGAAAATATTAACTGAAAATTTTGTCATGTGAAATATGTGTGAAAAAGGTCCCAAAGTAGTTCACCAACAAACAAAAGCAAAGAGTCAAAATTTGCCAAGACCTTTTGGAGAGACAAGGCAATGTTTTGGCTGTGTTATCACTGGTGATAAAAGATTAGTGTTCCAATACAAAACCCAAAAGGAATGAATGATATACTATGTAAATGTCAAAGAATGTTAAGAGAAAGCATTTCATGTGTATTATATAATCTATCATTGTTTTCCTTTACAAAATAGTAACAGATATACAGTACAGAAAAGAAATACCTCATAAATCCATAAATCTTTCCTACAACTAAGAGCAATTTAAATATTCCTTTTTTTTTTTTTTTTAGAGACAGAGTCTCACTTTTATGGCCCTCGGTAGAGTGCCGTGGCCTCACACAGCTCACGGCAACCTCCAACTCCTGGGCTTAAGCGATTCTCTTGCCTCAGCCTCCTGAGTAGCTGGGACTACAGACGCCCGCCACAACGCCCGGCTATTTTTTGGTTGCAGTTTGGCCAGGGCCGGGTTCGAACCCGCCACCCTCGGTATATGGGGCCGGCGCACTACTGACTGAGCCACAGGCGCCGCCCTAAATATTCCTTTTTATGTGTAGAAAATCTGAAAGAAAAAATAAAAAGAAAAAGAAGAGAAAAGAAAAAGGAAAAAAACCCTAGAGTTTAAGTTTCCAGAAAGTTTATTGAGCACACTTATTTTATTGAACCATTCTGCTTCACAAAAGAGTAGAATTATTAATATTTTTCCTTCTCCTTAAATCTGTTGCACTTTTACATATTCTTTTCCTCCCCAAAATTTGCAGACTGAAGCAATAGTACCCCTTAGTATGCATCTGTTTTTATAGTATTAAAAAATTCATATCTTAAATTTATATTTTAAATTTCCTTGGATGGTCATTATAAAAGCAGCAGTTACAAAAAGCTTAGGTAATTTATGAAGGTTCATATGTTCTCATATTATCTGAAAATTTCCCTAGGATGGTCGCTCTAACTTTCTTGTTTGATGCTAATTGAAAATTTTACTGTCTTCCCAATCTTTACTTTTATTATTCTCAAAGCATAGTGATCTCAAAAAAGATCAGAGTGAAGGCAAGCTGCAAAGAGAGTCTGGAGGAAGAGACTCCATAAATACAGAAAGAGGCAGAGAAGCAGTAAGGCACCAGGTATATGAATGAGAAAAGCATGTTGGAGGTGGTTTCTCCAGCCACTGTTGCCTCCTAATGCTATACTGATAAAAGAACTGCCCAGCAAACATTCCCAAAATCTTCAAATTTCTGAGCAAAAGAAAAAACTTTTTTTTAAGTCACTAAGTTTTGGGAGAAATTTTACACAGAAATAAAAGAGGAGAACAATAAAGTTACTTAAACTCTCTGTATTTAGTTCCCTCAACTATAATATGAGAGTTAATAATAACTCATAAGGCCACTGTGATTTTATTAAATAAAACTAGTCTCCATACTTGCCACCTAGTTCCATCTAACTGCAGTAAGGTAGGAAATATAGGAGAGCAATAGATTCATTAGTTAATATTACCGTTTCAAATGTAATCCTCTTGTTTGCTCATCAACTATCCCATTGTTTCCTTTCTCTTACATTTAGAGCACTCAAGTTATGTTCAGTGGAGATAAATCAAAATTCCATTTGGCACTGAATACACACTAAAGCCCAGGATTTAAGTGTAATACACGGCAATAATTATATTCTGTCTTGTTAGGGTCTTTTATTTATTTTTGAGACAGAGTCTATGTCACCCGGTCTGGGCTGAAATGGTATCATCATAGCTTACTGCAACCTCAAATTCTTGAGCTCAAGAGATCCTTGTGACTCACCCTCCAAAGTAATTGGAACTATAGGTATGTGCCAGAACACCAGGCTTTTTTCTACTTTTAGTACAGATGGAGTCTTGTTCTTGCTCAAGTTGATCTTGAAACCCTAACCTCAAGCAATTCTCTTGCCTTGTCCTCCCAGAGTGTTAGGATTACAAGTATGACTCACTATCATTTGAGATCTTTTTAAAATAAAAAAATGAAAATTTCCTATGGCTTTCATTCCAAATAATGCATAATTTAGAAATAGGCACAGAAATACAAAATATTTAAGAAGAAAATTGAGAGATAGTCAGCAATTTCTTATTATTTGGACCTTATTATAAAGGTCTTTATCCTTGAGATGTTGAATGTATCCTAATTAGGCATTGATTTTGTCCCCTGTTATAACTGTTATGTTCACTATGTTTCCTTCTACTGTCTTCTGAGAGTTCTCTACAGCCTAATTTGTTCCTTGTTGTTCATATATGAACTCCGTTTGGATACTTTGCTATCCTTGAAGATAACAGTTTCCAATTTGCCTTAGGAAAATTGAGGTCACAAGGGGGCCAACCAATCATTTTTTTCCTATGAGGTAATATTCTGTTGTTGTTGTTTGTAAGTCTTTGCCAAATGTAGTCAATAGCAACTGCATTGGTTTGCTAAGGCTGCCATAACAAGATAGCACAGCCTGGCTGCCTTAAACAACAGAAATTTATTCACAGCAGTAATGGAGCCTAGAAGCCCAATATCAACAGAAGTTTGGTTTCTCCTGAGGTTTTTCTCCTTGTCTTGAAGATGGTTGCCTTCTCTCTGTGTCCTCACTGGCCTTTCTGAGTGTGCATCTCTAGTGTGTTCTCTTCCTCCTATGTGGACTACAGTCATATTGGATTAAGACCCCATCTTGGAACCTCATTTACCCATAATTACTTCTTTAAAGTTCTTACCTCCAATTAAAGTTTCACTGGGGGGTAGATCATCAACATAAGAATGTGGGGGTCATAATTTAGTCTATAAAAACAACTAACCTATGCTATTAGCATACAGTGTTGCAATCTATTTTTCTAGCAACACAATCTTACATAATCTGACTCCCAAGAGACCTCAGGAGAGAACTTTACTAAATATTTTGCATTGTGTAACATAAATAACAATCTTTTTAACCTCTTGTAATAGAGCCCTCAATAATTTCTGGCTAACTTCTAAGATGCTACTGTATTTTGATAACAATTTTTTTTTTTTTTTTGTTAGTACAGGCTAGTTACATGGTGGTAACACATTGACACCAAAATGAATTTAATGTATATCTTAATATTGCAAAGGTATACATTAAAATCATTTTACATACTAATTATTATTTGGGAATTGGAGCCTGAAAGAAGTGGCGGTTATCTCTAATATACAGTCACCCAAGAATACGAGCTCATGGAGACCTAATCAATTTTCAGCCATACAATATGAAATATGTATCTTCTTTAGATAGTACGGTAGGATAAACAAGCTACTAAAGAATTGTGAGTGAGAGGGAAGAGGCAAGATGGCTGACTAGAGACAGCTTTCACCAGAAGCTCCTGTCCAGAAAGTAAAATGTTGGACTGAAGTACACCTGGAGAAGTCAAAATTGGGGAGTTGTGCACAGGAGAAAAAAAATCAAGGTGCACATCATCCCCACTGAGACAAGATGTAAGGCCGAGAAAGAGGAAGAAAGATAACAGAGATCAGTAAGAGTGACTAGACTGAAGATGCCTGGTACCAACAGGATGGGTGACCACTCCCTCAAATGAAAGCCCCACTGTGGGCTTTCCACAAGTGAGAAGAAAACAAAAGGCTTTTCACCTCACCCCATGGAAGAAAGCCACAAAGTCCCATTTCTCTTGCACCTGGGAATTTCCACCTCTGAGCCCAGTCCTCGTCTTGTCTAGTGCAAAAGTAAATATATATTCTCTCTGTAATCCTGACCCTGGAACTCACCCTTCTCTCTCTCTGGTTGCCTGCCTTTCTGCCTCCTGCAGAGACCATAGTGTTTGGTGAGTTCTCTGAGAGGCCACTACATTATGTGGGCCACTGAACCAAGTGGTATGTCACCTGCTATGCTAGAAAACAGTGGCACCACAGGTCTAACTATGGTATGGCGAGGGTATGGTCTCTCCTGGATCTCAATTCTGCTAGGGGAGACCTTTTACCATACATCTGGAGAGCCTGCTGTCTATGCCTAGGGACCCTTGGCAACTCTTGGCTCCCCTCCTTGTAACTTGGAGAGAGACAGACTGAGCCTTGGGTGACCAGCACTGGGAAGGTCCAGTAACTGGACCCATTCCATTGCCATGGGTGATGGCTGCACTTATCTAGTTCATAACTAAGACTGGATGGGGGAGGGGGAGGAGCAGCACAGCTTCTCTGAACTTGGTTGACTAGGTGTTGCTTATGCTGTCTGAGTTTGAAACTCTCAGTCAGGGCTCAGCTTCCATTACGCAGTGGTTAGAGTGCTAGCACCATACACTGCGGGTGGTGGGTTCAAACCCAGCCTGGGCCAGCTAAAAATAAAATTTAAAAAGTAAATCTCTTTGGGTGGTTCCTATGGCTCAATGGGTGGGCATCAGCCCCATATACCGAGGGTGGCAGGTTCGAATCCAGCCCTGGCCAAACTGCAACGAGAAAATAACTGGGTGTTCTGGCAGGTGCCTGTAGTCCCAGCTACTTGGGAGGCTGAGGCAAGAGAATAGCCTAAGAGTTGGAGGTTGCTGTGAGCTGTGATATAACATCACTCTACCAAGGGTAAAAATGTGAGACTCTGTCTCTGAAAAAAAAAAGAAAAAGAAAGAAAGAAAGAAACTCTCAGTCCGAACTGACACAGATTCTTGTTTGCTGGCTGCTGCTGGCTAGGGCTACAGGTTTACTACTTATTTGATATTTTTTGGCAGGGAGGTGGGAGCAGGAAGGAGTGCAAATAGGGGTCTGTCTGCAGGCTACCTTCCTATAACAGGTGCTGATGGGGTGGGATCATGGCTGCAGCTGTTTGAATCTTTGTGCAGCATGGCTCCACCAAAACACTGGGAATTCTTTGAATTGGGTAGAGGGCAGGCTGACTCCAGGACAGAATTAGGTTGCAGTTTCTCAGCAAGCTGGCCCTCAGAGACTCTCTCTGTAGCCCAGAGTTTCACGAAGCTGTAGGGGAAAGGCCATAAGCACTAGCTCCAGCTCATTGGGGAAGGGGTGGATAGCTCCAATTCCTGAGGCCTCCAAATCCAGTCTCACCCTGCCTGTTTTAGTTACTAATTAGGTCTGCAAGTTGCTTCTAAAGGGTTCCCAGTCGATTATCTGTCAATAACTTTTCATGCACAATGTATCAATGTACTGAAAAAGTACACTTAATGTAAAAAAAAAGCTGAAAATACTCATGGGGAGCAGCTAGTAAAAGAATTCTTACAACATGAAAAATTAGAGTAGATCAACTCTCCAGAGAGATTACATGGGAGATACAGCAGAAAATACCATCCATAAGATAAGTTGCTGAAATGTCAGAAATACAATTCAGAATATGGATGGCAAATAAGATGTTTAGAATGGAGAAGATGGAAATGAAAATGTAAAAAATAGACAAAAGGTTATCAACAGAAATTAGTGAATTTACAAGGTCACCACCTGGTTATCTGTATCCTCACATTAATCTGAAATGAAAGAATAAAAGAAAAAAAATTAAGGGAAAGTTACAAAGAATATGAACATAATGAGGAAATCTATAGCAGAGCTCAAGGAATTGAAAGAAACATTTGAGGAGCTTCAAAACACAGTAGAGATTCTGGGTGGTGCCTGTGGCTCAAAGGAGTAGGGTGCCGGCTTCATATACCAGAGATGGTGGGTTCAAACCCAAGCCTGGCCAAAAACTAAAAAAAAAAAAAAACAAAAAACAAAAAAACGGTAGAGATGCAGAGATTCTTAGTAATAGTGTAAAACATGGAGAGGAATGAATTTAAGAAATTAAAGGCAAGAAAGACTTTTGAACTCCCCAATCATTTGAAGAGGCCAATAAAAAAAGAACAAAAACAGAATATTCCCTGGGACAGTTATAGGATTATTCCAAAAGATCAAACATCCAAATTATAGGGATTCCTGAAGGAGAAGAGGATGGCTCTAAAGGCACTCATGCTCTACTTCAAGACATCTTGATGGAGAATTTCTCAAGTACTGGTGAGATACAGAAATTTAAATGGTAGAGATTCTGAACTCCAGAATGACTCAATCCAAACAAAGCATCTCCTGGACACATTGCAATTCACTTTGCCAAAGTCAATTGAAAGAGGAAATCCTGCAAGTAGCCAGGCATAAGAAAAGTCTTACCTACAAATGGAAAAAAATACCAGGATGACAGGAGACTTTCAGCTGAAACTTTTCAAACCAGGAGAGGATGATCATCAACTTTTAATTTTCTTAAACAAAAGAATTTTCAGCCCAGGATCTTGTATCTTGCTAAATTGAGTTTCATTTGTGATGGAGACATCAAATATTTTACTAACCTGCAAATATTGAGGAAATCTGCCATAACTAGATAAACTCTACAGGAAGTACTCAGACCCATTCTTCGTATTCACCAGCACAATTTTCCATCATCAAAGTAAACATATCCAGAAACTAAGGAATAAAGCCTAGCTTATGCAACAGTGCAAGGGATAAAAATGAGCTCTGTACCTCTGAAAAATGAGATGACCAAAATTCTAACATACCTATCTATTCTCTTAATAAATGTGAATGGCTTGAATTCTCCTCTAAAAAGGCACAGGCTGGTTCACTGGATACAAAATCTCAAGCCCAATATCTGTTGTCTCCAAGAAATGTACCTAACCTCAAAGGGTAAAACAAAACTCAGGGTGAAGGGACAGAAAACAATTATCCAGGAAAATAGAAATCAGATAAAAGCAGGGGTTGCAATCTCATTTGCAGATACAATTGGATTTAAACCAACAAATAAGAAAAAGCAAGGATGGACATTACATACTGATTAAGGGACACGCACAACGTGATGATATTTCAATAATTAGTATTTACACACCTAACCTGATTGCTCCTTGATACATAAAACAAACCCTAAATGCTATGAACACTATGATTACTTCCTGCACCATAATAGTTGGGGATTTTAACACTCCTTGGGCAGTATTAGACAGATTCTCCAAGTAGAAACTAAGCAAAGAAATAATGAACTTAAACATGACTCTAGAACAAATAGAATTAACAGACATATGCAGAAATCTGAATAAACATTCTTTTCATCAGCCCACAGATCATCGTTCAAAATTGAACATATCTTAGGACACAAATCTAACAGCAAATTCAAAATAGTATAAATTATTCCTTGTATCTTTTCATATCATCATGGAATAAAAATTGAACTCAATACTAAAAGAAATCATCATATCCAAATGAAGTAATGGAAACTAAATAACCTTATGCTAAATGACAGCTAGGTCAAAGATAAGATAGTGTAAGGTGCCCTATAGGGGTCAAGGGTATCTCACCATCCCCATATCCCCCTACCTGCTTGCATCTCTGCCCACAGCTCTCCTACACCAGACTCCACCAGGAACGTGCGGCTGTGGGAGGACCTTCACATCTAAAAGAAATCATTAGATTTCTTGAACAAAACAATGATGAAGCCACAAGCTTTGAAAACCTGTGGGATACTGCAAAGGAAGTCCTAGGAGGCAAATTTACAGCATTAGATGCCTTCATCAAAAAAAAAAAAAAAATGAGAGCAGAATTAACTGAAATTGAAACACAGTCATTTGGAAGATCAGCAAAACAAAAAGTTTGTTCTTTGAAAAGATTACTAAAATCAATAAGCCTTTGGCCAGAGTAACCATAAGCAGAAAGGTTAAGTTCTCAAGTAACTTCAATCAAGTTACTTTTTGAAGTAACTTCAAAGAAAGGGAAATAACAATATATATAATAGAAATACAATAATTACTACAAAAGATTCTATGCCCAAAAATATAAAAATTGTAGAGGAAATAGACCAATTGCACCACCTTCCTAAACTTAACCAGAAAGAATTAGGAATTTTGAATAAACTTATCAAGCACTGGGATTGCATAAACAATACAAAATCTTCCAAAAAGAGAGAGAGAGAAAAAAAAAAAGACCTGAATCAGAAGATTTCCACCCAAGAATTCTACCAAACCTTCAAATAATACCTATATTGCACGACCCATTTCAAAACATAGAGAAGGCAAGAATCTCCTTCCCAACAAGTTCTATGAAGCAAATATCACCCTGATTCCAAAATCAGGAAAGGACTCAACACAAAAAAGAAAACTTTAGGCCAATATCATTAGTGAATACTCTTGAAAAATATTGAATAAGATCCTAGCAAACAGAAAATAGTGACATATTAAAAAAGTTATACATCATCATCAAGTAGGTTTTATCCTAGGGATGCAAGGTTCGTTTAACATATGTAAATCCATAAATGTAACTCTTCAGATACACAAAAACAAAACAAAGACCATATGATTCTCCCAACTAATGCAGAAAAGGCTTTTGACAAGATCCAGCATATTTTTTTGATAAGAACACTTAAGAAAATAGGCATATAGGTAGGACATTTCTTAAGCTTATAGACATCATCTACAACGAATGACCGTCAATATCATATTGAATGGAGTAAAACTGAGAGCATTTCTACTCACAAATGGAACTAGAGAAACTAGAGATGAACCCAGCCATATATCCTCACCTGATCTTTGATAAACCAACAAAACCATGCACTTTTGAAAAGAATCTCTATTTCATAAATGCTACTAGGGGAACTGGGTAGCTACATGGAAATGAGTGAAACTGGACCATTACATCTCACCATTGACAAAAATTGATATTTACTGAATAAAAAAATTAAATATAAGAAATGAAACAGTAAAAATTCTGAAAGATATTGTGAGAAATATTCTTGTTTGTTTGTTTGTTTCTTTTTTATTATTAAATCATAGCTGTGTACATTAATGTGATTATAGGGCACCATACACTGGTTTTATAGACTGTTTTACACATTTTCATCACACTGGTTAACATAGCCTTCCTGGTATTTTCTTAGTTATTGTGTTAAGACATTTATATTCTACATTTACTAAGTTTCACAGATACCCTTTTAAGATGCACTGCAGGTGTAATCCCACCAGTCACCCTTCCTCTGCCCTCCTCCCCCCTCCCCTCCTTCTCCCCCTTCCCCCTATTCTTGGGTTATAACTGGGTTATAGCTTTCATATGAAAGCCATAAATTAGTTTCATAGTAGGGCTGAGTACATTGGATACTTTTTCTTCCATTCTTGAGATACTTTACTAAGAAGAATATGAGAAATATTCTTGAAAAATTTTTCCTGGGAAAATATTTTATGAAGAAGACTTCCCCTGGCATTTGCAGCAACACCTAAAATAAATAAATAGGACATGTTCAAGCTAAAAAGTTTCTGCATAGCTAAGGGTACAACTAAAGCATACAGATGGCCTTTGGAATGGGACAAGATTTTTACATGTTATGAATCTGAAAAAAGGCTGATAACTAGAATCTACAGAGAACTCAAATTAATCATCAAGAAAATAGCAAAACCCATTTATAAGTGGGCAAGAGACTTCAACTGAAACTTCTCTGAAGATGACAGAAAAGTGGCCAATAAACACATGAGAAAATGCTCATCATCTCTAATCATCAGAGAAATGCCAACCAAAACTACTCTGAGATATTAGCTAACACCAGGCAGATTAGCAAACATCTCAAATCTGCAGATACTGGCATGGATGTGGAGAGAAGGGAACACTTTTACACTGCTAGTGGGATTGCAAATTAATGCAGCCTTTAATTCTGGAAAGAATTATGGAGAACTAATAGTCAACCTTACATTTGATCCCACAGTCCCATTACTAGACATCTACCTTGAAGAGCAGAAAGTATTTCACTAGAATGTTTACTGCAGCTCAGTTTACAATGGACAAGTCATGAAAACAACGCAAATGCCCATCAATCCATGAATGGATTAACGAACTGTGGCATGTGTATACTATGGAATAGTATTTAGCTGTAAGAAAAGATGAAGACTTACATCTTTTGTGCTTACCTGGTGGAGTTGAAACACATTCTTCTTAGTAAAGTATCTCAAGTATGGTAAAAAAAAAAAAAAAATCCAATATACTCAATACTAATATGAAACCAATATATAAAGAACTACACTCCCACATGAAAGATAACACACAAACATAGTGTAGCAAAGAATAGGGGAAAGAAGGGGGAAAGGGAGGGCAATTGACTAGAAGAGGGACAACTATTGACAGGCTCATCTAATGTGCACAATGTAAGAGTGTTCAATACACTCCCTGCGTGAACTACAACTTAAAATTTACCTTAAAATTGAAACAATGTAACCTAAACATTTGTACCCTCATGTTAATTTGAAATTTTAAAATGAACACAAAAAATACAAACAAAAAAAAAAAAGAAAAAGAATCATGAGTGGGCTTTATTCTACTTTAGCATAAAAGCAGTTTATAATTTTTGTAGATGTTTTATTAGTCCAAAATAGTCAGATAGCCTCAACTAAGGGAAACATAAGGTGGAAAACTGAATGTTTACAGAGCATAGTTAGTAAAAATTATCAGAAACATGTATATCAGAATAAGGTACTGCATGCTTTTTCAATGTAATGTTAGGCATTGTTCTTTAAGAAGCCTTTAGGAGAATTTTTGTTTGACCTTGTTATTTCCTATATGATTAGAGCCAAAAACCATATGTTATGTGTTAATTTCTAAAGATCCATTTAAAAGAAAAGATAATCTCCAAAGTTGTGTCTTATTGCCTACCAGGATATTAATCAATATTTGGTATCTAATTTCAGAATATTATTTTAGCATGCTTTGTTTTCATAATACCAACTTGTCAAAGTATTTTTCTTAGAATCAATTTGACCAACTTTATTTCTACCCACTAATTAATATTCAGTAAAATATTATTAACACATTTACTATACATAATGTATTTAATTATTAATCATATTTTTGAAAGTCATATTTTAGTTTTTGTGTCAAAATACTTGGACAGCATTTATTGTTTCTGATCAGAAAGATCTACCCTAACACAATAAAAATGTATTTATTTCCAAATATTTACTCACTAGACATGACAGAATTTTATTTATATTAATTGCTTGCTGCCTACTCCAATAGCTATGTCGTAAGAGTAGGACTCTTTCTGTTTTCTAAAATTGAATGTTCCTAGATTAGAATAATGTCTGGTATACAGTTGTCACTCAATAAATATTTGTGGAATGGTTGAAGCAAATCAATCTGTAACTTGGATAAGCCCATTATTTAAACTTTGCTAGATGAATCTTTAGTCTATTACAGCAACTAGTAAAAGCCACAGTTTCACTTCATGACCTGGAAGGTTCAATTTTTGAAAATAAACAAAAAACAAATATTTTCTCCCATATTCAATGGGTTATGCATAAAAATATTCTACAATAGTATCTCATAATATCATGTACAGATAGTCCAGAAGTACTCTAAAGTTCACTGAGCATTAGCTTAATTAGTTGGTGTTCCTTTTTTAATTTGTTCAGTGTATGTTTTCCCATGTTCCAAGGTTAGTTTTAAAATATATAGACATTGTATAGTCTTAAGATTTATATATTTTATTAAAATGTATCCAGCTTTTTAACTGAGAAAAGAGTATTGTATTGTAAAGATAAAGAGCTCCATATGTAATTGATCTTGACATGAGGTACTAATTTCTATTTTATTTATTTATTTTTTTTGTAGAGACAGTTTCACTTTATGGCCCTTGGTAGAGTGCCATGGCATCACACAGCTCACAGCAACCTCCAACTCCTGGCCTTAAGCAATTCTCTTGCCTCAGCCTCCCAAGTAGCTGGGACTACAGGCATCCACCACAGCACCCGGCTATTTTTTTGTTGCAGTTCAGCCGGGGCTGGGTTTGAACCTGCCACCCTCGGTATATGGGGCCAGTGCCTTACTGACTGAGCCACAGGTGTCGCCCGAGGTACTAATTTCTAAGTTCATATCAGGTCCATAAAATGAATTCTGCAGAACAATGCTTTACTTACACACACAGGCAATGAGCAACTCCAGGTGCCTTAATTTATCCTCCTTCCACAATAAATCTTCATGTTCTGCAGGGATTCATCTCACTCTTACTTTTTCATGTCATTTGCTTTCAAATTCATGCCAACTTCTTTAGGGCCTTGTTTTCAGAATTACATATCCTATTTTTGCTGAGAAGTGTGTGAAAAGGATTAACGCAGCCCCACATTTACGATTAATGTAGTCACAAGCCAAAAATTGGCTAGAGGTGCAACTTAGCATTTCAGTAACCACTTGTCATGAAACTTAGACACCATAATATTCACATAAATATTTCCAAGCAATATAATATCCTATAGAGCTCATGAATTTAAAAATTTCTCAGCTACTTCCTTTAAGGAACTGATATTTTGTATTTATCTTCTAGCTTTTCCTATTAACATTTCATGGATGACAGGACTACCACAATGTTACTCTATTAGCACAATGATTGCCATTTTCACCTGTGGCAAATAAGGGAAATCTTTAAAACACCACCAACTTTACATTACCTGATAGATATTTGTTGGATAAATGAAATTGATTGGAAATTTCACTCTTCAAACACATTGACCGAGGCTATTTTTTTCCCAAGAAAAAAGTTTAAGCCATATCTACTGGAAAGCAATTGACAAAGAGTGACTACTAAGTTGATTTTAATTCAATAAATAATTATTAAGTTCTACAGATTTTGTTGCATTTATTATTTATAATCATTCCAGATATTATACAGGATAAAAGCCTAAGATCCTACCCATGGCATAAAATATCAGCCGTAATCTAAAATTTATCTACCTTTAGTTTGCTCCCTGCTGATGACCACATATTCACCCATTTACCTTGCTGTATACTGGTTAGAATGCCCCAAATTGTCTGTGTTCTTTCATATCAAAGAAATCTACATAATACTGTTCTCTAAATAGTCTGATTCTCCTCATCTTCCTTTTGATTTATATCCATTTGGGTTTCAGAACTTATTCTGAGTACTGTCACTTCTGGGAAACTTATTCACTCCTTCAACTGAAATAGATATTCTTCCTCTGTGCTCCATCATCATCGTGCACATACCTTTATAGTCAAACGTGTCATATCACATTGTCATTTGTTTGCCCAATTCCCCCACCCCACACAGAGCTATTTTTGAATATTTGGAGTATATTTGCAGGTATGTTTATAATTCAGTGGTTTGGGGATTTGTATTTTTTGTTGGAACTTCTCGTTAAGTGGAAAGTAGATATATATGCAAAGTTCAGCAAAATCCTCAAAAGAATGCATAAAATTTTATGACAAAGAGTACAACTGTGTGCAGTATTTACCACCTCATTGGTTAAAAAATATTTTCCTGTATTTGGAAAAACATATATTGACCAGAGAAATATGGAGTCATTCCTGGCAATAATATTGAGAGGAATTTTATTTAGATGAAAGCACAGGAGAGGGAAAAACTGGGGTGAAAGATATATAATAAATGAAAGTATTCTTGAGCCAGCTGCTTTCACTATTTTTATTAGTACCACCTGGCTTATTGTAGGAGCCTCTCTCATTACCAAAAAGAATTGAGTGCCAATAAAATTGAAAGTTAAATCTGATTTTTCTTTAGTTTTCTATTTGTCTGATACTAAGCCCTAGAATTTACTAAATTATCTTGAGATCAGTAATTGATATTTGAGAACAGAACGTGAATAAATTCCTGCCAGAGCTTGGCATCTTTTCTCTCTAAGAGTATGATTCTACAATGTGAATATTGATTCAAATGATGAATTTTGTTCCTGACTTCAAAGAAGGAATGTGATAATGCAATACTGGCAATGATTTGTCTACTATATAACTGTTTCCATTTTTATTAATATTTACATTATAAAATTTATTGACATTACAGCAGTACAGACGTAATTTGATTTCTTTAAGCCTATTAGTCATTTATTAATTTGATAGAAAAAGCCTTCATTACTTTTCATGTAAATCATATTTTGTTCCCAATAATCTAGTTCAAGCGACACATTATATATGAAGGTTACATTGCTGAGACTGGCTTTCAAGAAATGAAAACATTTTCTTCATACTGTGAGGTATGTGAAGTGGGTCTGTGGAAACAGATCCAGAACGAATGATAAAAGTGATGTGTTGACCAAGATGGTCTTAATGGTCTCCTCAGCTTGACTAAAGGTTACACAAATTTCTCCCTGAATACAGGCTACAGATTCCCTTTCCTTAGAGCATTTACTTTAGAAAATTTGCGATTGTAAATTTTTTCTGTCTTTTTGAAATGTAAATCTTCTCCCCGCCTTTTGCCAATTTTACAACCCATCAATCTCTTTCTCAAGGACCTGATAGCCATCACTTGAAAATGTAATCCTCAAGAAAAGATAATGCCCCTATTTCCTGGTCTCTGTGGGAGGACAGGAACCTAACTTTGATAAACATCAAGAAACAAACATAGATGGCCTACCAGGAGTGTCCAGCCTTTCTTCTTTTTTGCTTCACATTGGAAAAATAACAGTTGTCTTGGGCTACACATTAAACACACACTTAGTAAGGAAAGCTCTTAGCAAAATAAAGGTCTGTTCATATTTTTTGTGATATTGGACACTACAAATAAGATGGGTGGCTCCTGTGGCTCAAGCAGTAGGGCGCCGGTCCCATATGCCGGAGGTGGCGGGTTCAAACCCAGCCCCGCCCAAAAAAAACACAAAAACAACAAACAAACAAAAAAAAAACAAATAAGCAAAAAATGTCCTTATAAAATCAGCATGCTGCCAATGCAAGTCAGGTTGGACACCCTTAAACCCTCTTTTTTCCCCATTATCTCACCCCAGTCTTGAAATTCCTCATTTCTATGGAGTTCCATTCAATCTCTCTACTGAAATAGTCTTTAATGAAGTCTCCCTTGCCTTTATAAATTGTTCAGTGCAATTTTTCTTTGACAGCAATTATATTTAGGTATTATTTGCCTTTCAATCACTCAGTTTCCTAATATAATAATGAATGTAAGAATATCTTTTGTTGGTTATTCCATTGAAACACAGGATAAAATTATACTAATCAGTTATGTCCTAACACTATATATTATAAAAGCAATGTGCTCATTTATTATAAATTAGTATTATTTTTGCTTCCTTCAAAGAAAGGTAATCTCTGACTTATGGTGATTTTACTTAGTGTTTTTCAGCTTTACAATGGATTTACCAGAATTTACCTCCATTCTAAGTTGAAGAGCCTCTGGAATTACAATGGTTCAACTTATAATTTGTTTTTACTTTATCATAGGCTTACTGGGATATTAAGTGTGTTTTGACTTAGAATATTTTTTGGTTATTATGCATTTACCAGAGACTTAATCCCATCATAAATTGAAGAGCACATGTATTGTATTTCAATGTTTCTTTCACACAGTATATAATAATATCGGACATAATGAGTATTAATCAAAGTGTAAGTACATAGAGGTAATTATTAAAATATTTAAAAGGTGATAAAATTAAACCTTTGATCAAACACATATCAAATATATAGGAGAAAAGTAATTAATACTGATTTAGAATTTATTACACTTAATTATATATTATTTCATGGAATCCTCTCATTGTACGTCAATTATGTGAATTTGATATTAAAATGTCTGATAAAAAGTTAAATATTATCATTTCTATAAGATGAAATATGATAGAATATGCTAGTATGTCTTAAAACAATCCATATAGCTCATCAATTATGTCAAATATTTATTTCTTTTTACACAGAGACCTCATAGATCTCTGTGTTTCTAAGGCCTCTGCTGGAACCATCGATTGGCTCCTAATGCCTCCAGGCAGAGAGGACAAGTATATATCTATTTCACTTAAACTTCATGCGCCAAGTAAATCACATAGCCACATCTAACTTTAATGAGCTGAAGAAATGCAATCCCTGCCTCCTAGAAGTGGTGAGGAGCAGTAATGTTTATCATCCATTTTCTTATGAAAAGTCACTTGCTTAGACTTAACTGTTTTATTTTTTTACTATAGAAATTGAACCCCAAAGTTAACATTTGGCATGCATATAATTTTAATATCTAACACAAAATTTTTTAAATTTTATTTATTTAATTTTTATTATTAAGTCATAGCTGTGTGCATTAAGGCAATCATGGGGTACCATGTACTGGTTTTGTATACCATTTGACATATTTTCATCACACTGGTTAACATAGCCTTTCTGGCTTTTTCTTAGTTATTGTGTTAAGACATTTATATTGTACATTTAGTAAGTTTCACATGTACCCTTGTAAGATCTAATACAAATTTTATCTGACTTTTTAAACTCTTAGCTAGATGTCAGAGATAATAATCCCATATTGATTTTGAAGGTTTAATGTTTCCTTAGTTTATTTGATCTAAAAGTAAACATTAAAGCAAAATGTTAAATAAGAAGTTGGCATAATAGCATTTAAGTTGGGAAGGCAAATTTCATATCTTTGATTATTATCTTTTTAAGTATTTGTCTATTTCATCATTTTATAGCCTATGACCTTTTATATAATGAAAGCACTGGCTTGTGATAATCTTGAGCTTACTTATTGCTTATTATAATTTTTCTCCACTTGTGACATTTTCACTTCACTTCTGCTTGAAAAAGGAACCTAACTGTGGAAATTTAGAGATTTCATAGAAAATATTACTCTTTCTTCTATTTTTCCTGTCTATACTAGCTATTTGTTGAAATACAAGTCTGCATCATTTCAGTGGTATTCTAATTACAACAATAAAATTCTGTTTTTATTCAGTATATTTTCATGTTAATTGCTTATGCAAAGATATGCTGGAATAAAGTCAATATTCATCTGAAGGAAACTAAAACTGTTGATTATCAGGATTCAGAAACCTCTCAAGTATTCACTCTCAAATATTTGTCAATATTTGCATATTGTTTTCCAAAAAAACATAGCCAGATTCTCTGTTGCAAGTGAATACATACACGATACAGTGGCACAGTCAATTCCCAGAGAAAATAGTCACAGACTGAATTCTCTATGTTAGTTTTCTAGTTATTCTTAAACTTGTATTTTCTCCTCATCCTCTGTTCCCACACTGCACCTTCCAGAGCTCTACTCATATTACTGTTTCACTTTTTTTATTCCTGTTTACTTTGGCACTGATGATTGTCCCACCTGACTGCCATGTTCAAAGTGTCTAAATGGATGCACTGTAAATTTTTATTGCCCTCAAGCTGATGTCTCAGCTTGCCTCTCATTCATGACTAATTTCATAAAGGAGAAGTCTAAGCACTTTGCATCACCACCTTGCCTCTTTCCATAACTTTGCCCAACAAATTTCTTGTGCACCAAATTCTAATTAATACCCTATCCATTTTAAAATCTGTACCACAGTGGGAACACTGAATCGTCCAACACAATGTCTACTTCACTGTGTACCTCCTATCTGAAGAAACTTGACAATTCGGGTCAAGCAATTTTGTTTGTCATTTTCAAATTTCTATTTCAAAGAAATAGCTTCCTAAAATTTTCTACACAAGGCATTTACTCATTGACCATATTTACTGGTTCCCATTGTTAATTACTATGCATTTAATTCAGCTTTTTTCACATTTTAACCCTGCAAGCTTAATTGTCATGACATATTTTTCCCTCTTTCAGTGATTTACAATGCTGATTTAGTCATCTTATTTCAGAGACTTTTGTTCTTCCTAATAAGCAGAGGCTTAGCATGTTTATTTCTCTTCGTTTTTCTCCTTCACTGGAATAATATCATGTGCTGCTTAATTATAGTCCTTACAGTAATTATAGTTCCTACCAGGATCTTCAGCCTTCTTCTTGCATGATAAAGTAAAATTTTATTGTACTTCTCCTAAACTATAAAATCTAAAGATCATTATTTCTCCAAATTTAGTTTTTTTTAATTTTATATTCATATTCAATTTGACATCATAATGAGTTCATTTTTATTTCAAAATGACACATTGACCTAGAAACTCTTGCTAAAGATTAGGACAACATTATAAGGTCTGACAATTAAGTTTGCAAACTTGCCACCATGTGCTTACATTAGCAACACTGTACAAACAGCTTGGTAAGGTTTCATAACCTTGGTACATCACAGCTGTGGTTGTGGCAATGTGTCCCAGTGTCTTGCTAAGTAGCATTCATTATTGTTGTATCCTGTTGAAGAATGTTTGAGCTTGAATTAGAGTAAAGAACAACCACTGAATTTCTTGTTAAACTTGGCAAGAGTGCAAGTGAAATCAGGAACATGTTAGTCCAAGTTTATGTGGAAAATGCCATGAAGAAAATGGCAGTACCAATTGATTAAATGGTTTTTTGAGGGGAGAGAAAATGTCACTCCTGAAGACAGGTCTCAGTGGCCAGTAACAAAAAAAACTGATGAAAACATTGCAGGAATTTGTCAAACTGTGCATCAAAACCATCATCTGACTGTGAGAAGTATAGCAGACCAAGTACACATTAATAGTGTAACAAGTAGGAAAATATTAACTGAAAATCTTGGCATGAGAATGGTCCTAAAGGAGCTCACTGATAAACAAAAGCAAAAGAGAGACAAGTTTGCCAGAAACTTTTGGAAAAGCAACACAATCTTTTGGGTCATGTTATCAGTGGTGATATAACATGTGTGTACCAATATGACCTGAAAGAAACATCCAAGTGTACAATGAAAGTGGCCAATTTTCTACCACCAAAATTTTCCATCAGTCCAAATCAAAAGTCAGAATGATGTCGTTAACTTTTTGTGATGACAAAGGGATTATTTATTATGAATTTGAACCAACTCATAATAAATAATGAGTTATTATTATTGGACAGTTAATCAAGTCTACTATTTAGAAGTGCCAAAAAGGCTGTGTGAAAAAGTTAGACAGAAATTACTTGAACTTTTTGCCAACTCATGACTCTTGCTTCACAACAATGCACCAGCTCACATCTCACTCTCTGTGAGGGACTTTTTAGCCAGTAAACAAATATCTGTATTGGAATGCCCTCCCTACTCACCTGATCTGGCCCCCAACAATTTTTTATTTACCCAAAGATAAATATTGAAAGGAAGATATTTTGATGATATTCAGGACATAAAGGGTAATAAATGACTACTCTGATAGTCATTCTAGAAAAATAGCTCCAAAATTGCTTTAAAGAGTGAACAAGGTGCTAGCTTCCCCAGGGGAATATTTGAATGAGAACACAATGATATTCACTAATGAGGTATATAGCTGTTTTTCTGGGATGAGTCTGTGAACTTAATTGTCACACACTTTGTATGATTTGATAGACACATTTCTTTAATGCCCAATCTCACTTTTGACTATTCTCCAAAATTTGACATGATTTAAGCCAAAACTTCCCCCCAACACACAAAGTAGGACTTCCAACACAGGATGGAAGAGAAAATTTCCTTTAATTATAGAGGATAAAGAAATTTTCTATATATGAGTTTGTGGGCAACTGTCGTTCCCAATGCTGGTGTGCAACTTTCCCAAGTGCTCAAGCTTAAACTCCTCTCATCCTCTATTTGAAAGGTCACTCTCATCCATGTCCTAAAAATAAAGAGAATTATTTTGGGTGGGGAAAAAATACAGCATTTATAAGAATTGTGTCATAAATTCTCTTAGCCCTACTATTTTAATTATTAATGTACTATTGCTGGGAAAAAAATCAAGATACAACTCTAGAGACCAGAAAATTTGGGCTGATGATGGTCAAAATATTCAGATAATTGCAAAACTACACACATAAACACACACGCATAAACACTTTCTCACACACATACACACAACAAAAATATATTTTGAGCTGGAAAGTGTAAAACCACTTATAAAACAAAGTTAATGGTCACTAGAGGGTATTTTATCATATGTTATGCCAGAAAATTAATTTTCAGTCTCATTTCTAGTATATGCCTAAAAATTAAAGCATAAACAAAAATATAATCTCTAATCATTTTTTGGTGTTTTAATAAAATTTAATTTTAAAATAGTTGTTGATTTTCAGAAAGATTTGGGGAGCACTCCTGTATACTCCTAACCTAGTTTCACAGTTTTTATCAGCTTACATTACCATCATATACTTGTCACAACTAACCAACATTGACACATTACTCTTTAACTCAGCAGTTCCCAACCTGTGGGTCGCAACCCCTTTGTAACAATGAAAATACATCCTGCATATCAGAAATTTACATTATAATTCTTAACAGTAGCAAAATTACAGGTATGAAGTAGCAATGAAAATAACTTTATGGTTGGGGCTCACCACAACATGAGGAACTGTATTAAAGGTCATGGCATTAAGACGCATTAGGAAGGTTGACCACTGCTTTAACTCAGCTTCTTATTTTTTTTTTGAATTTTACTAATTTTTTGATTAGTGTTATTTTTCCCTTTCAAGATTTCTTCCAGTATAACTCACTGCATTTAGTCCATTTTAGTCATCATGTCTCCATAACCTCTTGGTCTATAACAGTTTCTCAGGTTTTTCCCCTTTTTCATGTCCTTGAGATATGACACTCAGATATTTTATAGAATTTTCTTCAATTTTGCTCTGTGATGTTTTCCTTATAGTTATCTTGGATTTTAGAGTCTTGGAAAATAATACCATAGTAGTGAAGTTATTATATCAGCAAAGCATAATATTGATATAATATGATTTATCACAATTGATGTAAACCTTGGTTACCTGCCCCAGGTAGTGTTTGTCAGATTTTCCTGCTATAACATTGTCACTAGCTTCTGTTCCATTCCCATCCTCACCCACACATATTTTTGCTTACACTATTTTTTGGAAGAAATTCATAAAGTGCAGTCTATGTTGACATAGTTGTGAAATATTTAGCCCCACTGCCTGGAGGTGGAGGTGTACCTGCATAACTTATCTGGACTACATCTACATGAAAATTATATCTCTTCTCCCACATGATGGTTATTCAATCGTTCACTTATATAAATATTGATTTGCAGGTATTTATTTTATACTTCGTATTATAATATAGTTCATTTTGAATGTTTTTCAGAATACATGTATTTGTCTTACTGCTCAAATTGTTTCACCTTTGGACATTGGAAACTCTTTTAGATATACACTTTTGTCTCTTGACATGCCCCTAAATTTTTATTTTTTAAACATTTTATTATTTTGTATCACTACATGATGCTTCAGTTTAATCTGTACTTCTCTAGCTCAGCCAATTATCAAAGGAACTCTCAATCCTTTTATCAGAGAATGGTTTTAGAAACTAAGTCTTGGACATTGTACTCATTGCTGTTGGGGTATCCAATTCCTTTTTAAGCAATTTAGTTGATATTTTCATCTACAACACTATAACATTGTTCAATCTGAAATTGTGCATGACTGAAGAATAATTAATATGCATTAGAGACATTGAAGTTGGAAAGTGAAGTTAAATCATTTTTTGCAATGGTCTGAATTCTGATTATTATTTCACTGATAATTAGTATGTGGTATCAAATAATCAGACTGAGGATCAAAGTATGGTGAGTTCGCATCTCTGATCCTGTTTTCTTAAATTTTATATCATTTGAGAAAATGTTATAAGGGAAATTAGAGCTTATCTAGTCTAATATTTCTTATTTATAAAGCATTAAATGTCAATATGAGAGGGTTACATAACACTCAGGTTATTGTAGAAATGAGACTGAATTTCATGTTATTTGATTGCCAATTAGTTTAGTTTAGACAAAATGATACAGTACCTAACATCCATTCTCAAAAATTATAATCTGTGGCAGGAATTTTCTGTTGCTCTGGCTACTAAGTTGTAGTCTTCTCTTCACTGTGGCATCTTCAGGGGCACCCAGGACTTGCTGCCTCTAAGCCAGACCTGATCACATGTCTGGAACAAAATAAAGAGCCCTGGAATGTGAAGAGAGAGGAGGCAACAGCTAAACACCCAGAGCTGGAGGAAAGATGGCAGCCGAGTAACAGCTTCCCTGCAACTGGGAACAGCGAGTCTGGGGAGAAATGACTCCAGGCATCTCTGGCTGGTGGGATCTGCCTATAATCATCCCTTTGAGGATACAGAGAGCCAGTAAGGGACTTCTGGATCCCAAGAGGAGGACAAAAACAGTGGAAAACTGGCAAGTGGTTGTGTGTGTTCGATCAACCTAATCACGCCAACAACAGTAAGTACAAGCAGAAGTGAGACTGCAAACCGGAAAGGCCTTACCTGTTAACTGTTTTGGTGTTCTTGGACTTGGCACTCAGTTGAACTGCCTTGGGGAGAGCTTGAGCAGGAGTGTGGAGAACCCCAGACTGAGCCACTGAGCTGGGCACAGGAATCCATTGTGAAAGAACTGCCCTGGCAAGCTCCGCCCTCAGGGTTTCAGAGCAAGGATTGGGCGGGTCAAAGTAACCTACTGACTGAGCAGCCTAAAGGTGGGGACTGAGCTGCCTTACAGCCTTAACCCTTAGGGGCAGAGTGAGACGGTTTTGGCACACTGGAGCCTTGGGCTGTTGCCCTGGGTAGAGTGCCGTGACATCACAGCTCATAGAAACCTCAAACTCCTGGGCTTGGTGCCACCCAGACCTCCATTAGAGCTGTGCAGCAACCCCTGACCAGTGACCTGCACCCACCGGGCCTCCACATTCCCTGACCAGGAACTGCGGAAGCCACGCAAACCTGCATCCTCCCTCCTGTGTCCTCCCAGGTTCCACACTAGCCTGTTCATCTGGACAGGGACTCTGGTAGCTGCATGCCCTTTGGAGCCCTCCCTGCCTCTGCGCAGAGCTCTTCTCCTGGCCAGAGATCTTCTCTTGGGCTCTCTGTGCCAAAGTCACTGGGCACCTGGCACTCCCAGAACTGTGTGCACCACCCCCGGCCCTGTTGCTGGATCTGGGTGTGTCACAAACCGGATCTGCTTCCACAACCAGAACTCCCTAGCTAGAGCAGCCCCAGAGGAACTACACAGGGTCACTCCCTACAAAGATCCAGCAACAATAAAGTGATCCTGCTGGGGTCTAATCTTGGGGAGACACCTCCCCAAATCTGAGGACAGCCAGAGGCAACGGTAAAAAACAATCGTGAGGTGAAATCAACAGAAAAACTCTGGCAATATGAATAATCAGAGTAGATCAACTCCCCCAAGGATCAATGGGGCAGAAACAGCACAAGACCCCATGCACAAACAAATAGCTGAGATGTCAGAAATTGAATTAAGGATCTGGATAGCAAATAAGATCGAATTAGAATTCCAAAAGTTATCTCAAGAATTCAATGGATTCAAAGACCAAATGACCAAAGATTTCGACACATTGAGACAAGAAGTTGCATCCCTCAAAGATCTGAGAAACACAGTAGAATCCCTCAGTAACAGAATGGAGCAAGCAGAAGAAAGGATTTCTGACATTGAAGACAAAGCTTTCAAACGCTCCCAAATCCTCAAAGAAGAAGAGAAATGGAGAGCAAAAACAGACCACTCTCTCAGAGAGATCTGGGATAATTTGAAGAAAACCAATATTGGTCTTATAGGGATCCACAAAAGTGACGAAGTGGCTTCACAAGGCACAGAGTCTCTTCTCCATGAGATTATGAAGGAGAACTTTCCAGACATGCCAAGAGATTCTGAAATTCAGATAGCAGACAGTTTCAGAACTCCAGCACAACTCAACACAAATAAGACATCCCCCAGACAAATAATAATCAATTTCACTAAAGTTAATATGAAGGAGAAAATTCTGAAAGCTGCCAGACGAAAGAAAACCATTACCTACAAGGGGAAGAATATCAGAATAACTGCAGATCACTCTGCAGAAACCTTTTAAGCTAGAAGAGGATGGTCATCGACTTTTAATCTCCTTAAACAAAATAACTTTCAACCCAGGATCCTGTACCCAGCTAAACTGAGCTTCATTTATGAAGGAGAAATTAAATACTTCAACGAAATTCACATGTTGAAGAAATTTGCCATAACTAAACCAGCTCTCCAGGACATTCTTAGACCGATCCTCCATAAAGACCAGAGTAATTCTCCACCACAAAAGTAAACCCACCCAAAAAAATTTTGATCAAATTCCAACTTCCACAATCACAAAAGAATTAAAAATGTCCACTGGTCTCTCGAAAGGCTTATCAATACTCTCAATTAATGTGAATGGTTTAAATTGTCCTCTAAAGAGGCAAAGGTTGGTGGACTGGATACAAAAACTCAAGCCAGATATCTGCTGCATCCAAGAATCACATCTTACATTAAAAGACAGATATAGACTCAAGGTGAAGGGATGGTCATCTATATTCCAGGCAAATGGAAAGCAGAAAAAAGCAGGCATTGCAATCCTGTTTGCAGACACAATAGGCTTTAAACCAACCAAAATAATTAAGGATAAGGATGGACACTTCATATTTGTTAAAGGTAATACTCAATATGATGAGATCTCAATTATTAATATTTATGCACCCAACCACAACGCACCTCAATTTATAAGAGAAACTCTAACAGACATGAGCAACTCGATTTCCTCCACTTCCATAGTAGTTGGAGATTTTAACACTCCTTTAGCAGTCCTGGATAGATCCTCCAAAAAGAAGCTAAGCAAAGAAATTTTAGATTTAAACTCAACCATTCAACATCTGGATTTAACAGACATCTACAGAACATTTCATCACCAAAAAACTGAATACACATTCTTCTCATCAGCCCACAGAACATACTCCAAAATCAACCACATCCTAGGCTACAAATCTAACCTCAGCAAATTTAAAAAAAATAGAAATTATTCCTTGCATCTTCTCAGACCATCATGGAATAAAACTTGAACTCAATAACAACAGGAAACTGCATACACATACAAAAACATGGAAGCTAAACAACCTTATGCTGAAGGATACATGGGTTATAGACGAGATTAAGAAGGAAATCACCATATTTTTGGAACAAAACAACAATCAAGACAAGAATTACCAGAACGTCTGGGATACTGCAAAGGCAGTCCTAAGAGGGAAATTTATAGCACTGCAAGCCTTCCTCAAGAAAACAGAAAGAGAGGAAGTCAATAACTTAATGGAACATCTCAAGAAACTGGAGAAAGAAGAACACTTCATCCTCAAACGCAGCAGAAGAAAAAAAATAACCAAAATCAGAGCAGAATTAAATGAAATTGAAAACAAAAGAATTATACAACAGATCAATAAATCCAAAAGCTGGTTTTTTGTTTTTTTTTTTATTAAATCATAACTGTATACAATGATATGATTATGGGGCATCATACACTCACTTCATAAACCATTTGACACATTTTTATCACAGTGGTTAACATAGCCTTTCCAGCGTTATCTCAGTTACTGTGCCAAAATATTTATATTCTACATTTACCAAGTTTCGCAAATACCCCTGTAATATGCACCACAGGTGTGATCCCACCTATTCCCCTCCCTCTACCCACCCCCCCCTTTCCCACTTCCCCCTATTGTTAAGTTATAGCTGGGTTATAGCTTTCATGTGAGAGTCCCAAATTAGTTTCATAGTAGGGCTGTGTACATTGGGTATTTTTTCTTCCATTCTTGGGATACTTTACTAAGAAGAATATGTTCCAGCTCCATCCATGTAAACATGAAAGAGGTAAAGTCTCCATCTTTCTTTAAGGCTGCATAGTATTCCATGGTATACATATACCACAATTTATTAATCCATTCGTGGATCGATGGGCACTTCGGCTTTTTCCATGACTTAGCAATTATGAATTGGGCTGCAATAAACATTCTGGTACAAATATCTTTGTTATGTTGTGATTTTTGGTCTTCTGGGTATATGCCCAGCAGAGGAATTACAGGATTGAATGCAGATCTATTTTTAGATCTCTGAGTGTTCTCCATATATCTTTCCAAAAGGAATGTATTAATTTGCATTCCCACCAGCAGTGCAGAAGTGTTCCCTTTTCTCCGCATCCACGCCAACATCTCTGGTCTTGAGATTTTGTGATATAGGCTAGTCTCATTGGAGTTAGATGATATCTCAAAGTAGTTTTGATTTGCATTTCTCTGATGATTAAAGATGATGAGCATTTTTTCATATGTCTGAAGGCCGTGCGCCTGTCTTCTTCAGAGAAGTTTCTCTTCAAATCCCTTGCCCAGCCTGCGATGGGATCCCTTGTTTTTTTCTTGCTGATGCGTTTGAGTTCTCTGTGGATTCTGGTTATTAAACCTTTGTCAGAGTTATACCCTGCAAATATCTTCTCCCATTCTGAGGGCTGTCTGCTTGCTCTGCTTACTGTGTTCTTAGCTGTGCAGAAGCTTTTTAGTTTGATCAAGTCCCAGTAGTGTATTTTTGAAGCTGCTTCAATTGCCCGGGGGGTTCTCCTCATGAAATACTCACCCAGACCAATTTCTTCAAGGGTTTTCCCTGCATTCTCCTCGAGTATTTTTATAGTTTCGTGTCTTAAGTTTAAATCTTTAATCCAAAGAGAGGCTATCTTAGTTAATGGTGAAAGGTGTGGGTCCAATTTCAGTCTTCTGCAGGTTGCCAGCCAGTTCACCCAGCACCATTTGTTAAATAGGGAATCTTTTCCCCACTGAATGTTTTTAATTGGCTTGTCAAAAATCAAATAGCGGTAAGTAGCTGGATTCATCTCTTGGTTCTCTATTCTATTCCAGATATCTACTTCTCTGTTTTTGTGCCAATACCATGCTGTTTTGATCACTATCGATTTGTAGTAAAGTCTGAGGTCTGGTAGTGTGATTCCTCCTGTTTTGTTTTTATTTCTGAGTAATGTCTTGGCTATTCGAGGTTTTTTCTGATTCCATATAAAACGAAGTAATGTTTTTTCAAGATCTTTAAAATATGACAGTGGAGCTTTAATAGGAAGTGCGTTGAAATTATATATTGCTTTGGGTAGTATGGACATTTTGATAATGTTGATTCTTCCTAGCCATGAGCATGGTATGTTTTTCCATTTGTTAACATTTTCAGCTATTTCTTTTCTTAGAGTTTCATAGTTCTCTTTATAGAGATCTTTCACGTCTTTTGTTAGGTAAATTCCCAAATATTTCATCTTCTTTGGCACTACTGTGAATGGGATAGAGTCCTTAACTGCTTTTTCAATTTGACTGTTGTTGGTGTATATAAAGGCTACCGATTTATGAATGTTGATTTTGTAACCTGAGACGCTGCTGTATTCCTTGATCACTTCTAGGAGTTTTGTAGTAGAGTCCCTAGTGTTTTCCAGATACACAATCATATCATCTGCAAAGAGCGAGAGTTTGATCTCTTCTGACACTATATGGATACCCTTGATCGCCTTTTCTTCCCTAATTGCGGTGGCTAAAACTTCCATTACAATGTTGAAAAGCAATGGAGACAATGGGCAGCCTTGTCTGGTTCCTGATCTGAGTGGAAATGATTCCAATTTAACTCCATTCAATATGATATTGGCTGTGGGTTTGCTGTAGATAGCCTCTATCAGTTTAAGAAAAGTCCCTTCTAGACCAATTTTCTTGAGTGTTCTGATCATGAAGGGATGCTGGATATTATCAAAAGCTTTTTCTGCATCAATTGAGAGAATCATATGGTCTTTGTTTTTTAATTTGTTTATGTGCTGAATTACATTTATAGATTTACGTATATTGAACCAGCCTTGAGACCCTGGGATAAAACCAACTTGGTCATGATGTATAATTTGTTTGATGTGTTGCTGGATTCTGTTTGTTAGGATCTTGTTGAATATTTTTGCATCTATATTCATTAGTGATATTGGTCTATAATTTTCTTTTCTTGTTGGGTCTTTTCCTGGTTTGGGGATCAGGGTGATATTTGCTTCATAGAACGTGTTGGGTAGTCTTCCTTCTTTTTCTACATTTTGGAACAGGTTGAGTAATATAGGTACTAATTCCTCTTTAAAGGTTTGGTAGAATTCTGACGTGAAACCATCTGGTCCCGGGCTTTTCTTTTTAGGGAGGTTTTGTATAGTTGATGCTATTTCTGAACTTGATATAGGTCTGTTCAACATTTCCACTTGATTCTGGTTAAGTCTTGGAAGGTGGTGTGCTTCCAAGTATCGGTCTATTTCCTTCAGATTTTCATATTTCTGAGAATAAAGTTTCTTGTAATATTCATTAAGGATTTTTTGGATTTCTGATGAGTCTGTGGTTATTTTGTCTTTGTTGTTTCTGATTGATGATATTAGAGATTTTACTCTTTTTTTCCTGATTAAGTTGGGCAGAGGTTTATCTATTTTATTGACCTTTTCAAAAAACCAGCTTTTTGATTTATTGATCTGTTGTATTATTCTTTTGTTTTCAATTTCATTTAATTCTGCTCTAATTTTGGTTATTTCTTTTCTTCTACTGGGTTTGGGGTTGGAATGTTCTTCCTTTTCCAGTTGCGTGAGATGTTCCATTAAGTTGTTAACTTCCTCTCTTTCCGTTCTCTTGAGGAAGGCTTGCAGTGCTATAAATTTCCCTCTTAGAACTGCCTTTGCAGTGTCCCAGAGGTTCTGATAGTTTGTGTCTTCATTGTCATTTTGTTCCAAAAAATTGGTGATTTCTTTCTTAATCTCATCTCTGACCCAGCTATCATTCAGCATAAGGTTATTTAACTTCCATGTTTTTGTATGGGTATGCAGATTCCTGTTGTTACTCAATTCAAGTTTTATTCCATGATGGTCCGAGAAGATGCATGGAATAATTTCTATTCCTTTAAATTTACTGAGGTTAGACTTGTGACCTAAAATGTGATCAATTTTGGAGTAAGTTCCGTGGGCTGATGAGAAGTATGTGTATTCAGTTTTGTTGGGATGAAATGTTCTGTAGATGTCTGCTAAATCTAAATATTGGATGGTTATGTTTAAATCTAAGATTTCTTTGCTCAGCTTCTTTCTGGAGGATCGATCCAACACTGCCAAGGGAGTGTTGAAATCTCCAACGATTATGGAGCTGGAGGAAATCAAGTTACTCATGTCTGTTAGAGTTTCTCTTATAAATTGAGGTGCATTCTGGTTGGGTGCATAGATATTAATAATTGAGATCTCGTCATATTGAGTATTACCCTTAACAAATATGAAGTGACCATTCTTGTCCTTCCTTACTTTGATGGTTTAAAGCCTACTGTATCTGCAAATAAAATTGCAACACCTGCTTTTTTCTGATTACCATTTGCCTGAAATATGGATGACCATCCTTTCACCCTGAGTCTGTATTTGTCTTTTAAGTTGAGATGTGACTCTTGTATGCAACAAATATCTGGCTTAAGTTTTTGTATCCAGTCAGCTAACCTATGCCTCTTTAGAGGACAGTTTAAGCCATTCACATTGATGGAGAGTAAGGATAAGTCTGGTGGAATTTTGGGTATCGAGTTTTTCAAAGGTCCAGTGGACATTTTTAATCCTTTCGCCAGTGTGGAAGTTGGAGTTTGATCCGAAGTTTCTGAGTGAGTTTACTTTTGTGGTATAGGATTGGGTTGGTCATTGTGGAGGATAGGTCTGAGAACATCCTGAAGAGCTGGTTTACTTATGGCAAATTTTTTCAACATATGAATGTCATTGAAGTATTTAATTTCTCCATCATAGATGAAACTCAGTTTAGCTGGACACAAGATCCTGGGTTGAAAGTTTTTTTGCTTTAGGAGATTAAAAGTTGATGACCAGCCTCTTCTTGCTTGAAAAGTTTCAGCAGAGAGATCTGCAGTTATTCTAATATTCTTACCTTTGTACGTTATAGTTTTCTTTCGCCGGGCTGCTTTGAGAATCTTCTCTTTCATGTTAACTTTAGTGAAGCTAATTATGATATGTCTGGGAGATGGCTTATTGGGGTTGAATCGTGCTGGGGTTCTGAAGCTGTCTGCTATCTGAATTTCAGATTCTCTAGGCATGTCTGGAAAATTTTCTTTCATAATTTCATGTAGAAGGGCCTCTGTGCCCTTGGCAGCCACTTCATCGTTCTCCGGAATTCCTATAACCCTTACATTGTTTTTTTTTCGAATTATCTGAGAGTTCTCTGAGTGAGTGATCCGTTTTTGCTCTCCATTTCTCTTCCTCTTTGAGAGATTGGGAGCGTTCGAAGACTTTATCTTCAATGTCAGAAATCCTTTCTTCTGCTTGCTCCATTCTGTTACTGAGGGATTCTACTGTATTTTTCATATCTTTGAGGGCTGTAAGTTCTTGTTTCAGTGTGTCTAAGTCTTTGGTGGTTTTGTCTTTAAATTCGTTAAATTCTTGAGACAATTTTTGAATTTCTCCTCGAATTCCTAATTCCATTTTATTGATCTTGTCTGTTTGAATCAGTTAGGTTATTATGGCTAAAGGCAACTAAAAGCCTTGGTAAAATTAAACTAACAGAAATCCCTGAGCTAGGCAGCCTCTGAGCAATTTTATGCATCAGTTATGCCTTCAGGGAGGGAGGCCCTCACCTGCTGTCTCTGTTCAATCATTGTCTTGGACTTTGTCACCAAGTTTTTCACCTAGCTTTTGCAAGATTACAGCCTTAGACCCAAAGTTTGGATCCTCTTACCTGACAATATTTTAAATAGTAAAGGGGTGATAGGAAAAAAAGTTTTCTCCTTATACAGGTTTGTTTATTTTATCAGGAAAAATAATCTTTCTTGATGCTCTGATTTGTCTTTTTCTTACATCTTTTTGATATAAACTAGATTACTTGACCACATCTAATTTAATCACTAGTGAAGACAATATGACTATTGTAATGGGTTTTGCCCATCAAAATTCACAACTAAGACAGAATTGTGGTAGTCAGGAAGAAGTGATTGTTCCCGGGCAGACAGCCAGCAACTCTAGCACAAAGTCTCCAGGCCACAAGTTATACCTATACCGCAAAAGAATATCAGCAAAGCGTTTGTGTGGTCAAGCTATTGATTTTTTTTTTTTGCATACGTATTATCGATTTTTTTTAATTTTTACATATACATGTATTTATTAGGTTTCCATTTTTTGCCTTCACAAAATTAAAAAGGATTAAAATTTAATAACAATAACAATGTTTCCGATAAGGACTAGAAACAAAAACCTCGTAAAGAACGAACGAACATAAATACAATCAGAAAAGGAATCAGATAATTGCTACATCGAAATATTAAGCAATAAAAATAATAATGATGTAAACAAAGTAATATTCACATTGTCAAATAAGAGATTCACTATGGAGTCATCAGTTAACTTATTTTTTTTTAAGTCTCAAAAAATAGACAACTAATATTATAAATAAAAGTAAAAAATAATTTCGAAAAACAGATCATACCAAATCTTATAGACAATAGAAAAAGAAGAAATACTTCAAAATCATTGTACTTGAATTGGGTACACCTAATATTAAAATTGGAGAAAAAGTGGAGAATTTGTAAGTGGTCACTTACAAAGGGGAAATTATCCTGGAGAAGGGTTCCGTGTGAGCAGCAGTTGAACATGGGTCAGTCAGTCCTGAAGAGACAGGCGAGCGCCGTTTGGAAGGGGTCAAGCTATGAATGGCTTCATCACGTGTGGCAGTGGAGGACAATACTAACATATTTCATAAAATGGTTACTTTTGATTGGTGCTAATACATTTCAGTTACTACACAAATAGGTGCTTATTTAATTTGTCTAAAAATGTTGTGAGATAACTTTCATTATCTCCATTTATGAATTGGGAAAAATGAAGCCCAGGACTTTGATATCTCCAAGGGAAAAACAACCCTAAGAAACATTTGACCCAAATTCTGCTCAATTCCAAAACCTGTGCTATAATCTGTACACCATGTATCTTTTACTGCTTGTCAGGCACCAATTTGCACAAGAGTTGCAGTTTCTTTTCTATTAGAATTGCATGGGCTCCGTCAATAAATCTGGTCACTTACAAACCAAGCAAGCCATGTGATAACAGAGGGAGGGCTGTGTAGACAGCTGCTATCTTGTAATGGTCAGCAAGTGTTGACCCATTTAGCTTCCTTTTCTCTGAAGATTATCTCAAAAACTTGGAAATTTGTGTGATAAAAAAACAGCATTCTTGACCTGTCACTTTGAGTGACACTCAGCATTGTTCACTGAAGCCCAGAATGAAATTCAACTGTCTCATTTAATGAAGAACTTGCAATATTATATTTAATCAATACATTTTAAGCAGACAGGTACATTGCGAGGCAGAGAAGTAAGTGTATCTTAATATATGGATATCTTTTTAGAGCAGCAAAATATGCCTAAAATGTTAAATTGTTTTTCTTAAGAACTGTATGAATTTAAAATAGTCCCTAGACACTAGTTTCATATTCCAAATTAGAGACATAAGCTAGGCAGAGAAAAAAAAGAAAAATGTTGGAGAAAAGATGATTTCAGCTAAAGGAAGAATGATGAGTTTTGCAGAGTGGCATTTTAAACGTCAATTTGTGAATTTGTCTGCCAGAAATTCAAATCAGCTGTCCCATTTTATAAAAACTGTAAGTCTTAGCCTTTCTTTGCAAGGAAATATATAACAAATTCTAAACGATGGCATGAATTAAAGAAAATGTAACCACACAAGGAATAATAAATTCTTAATACGTATATAAATGTTGTTCTTAGTTCTAATTATCCACAAATTATAATTATTAAATACATAATTAAAAAATTAAAAATAAATGTACATTTATTTATGTAATGTTCATCTATTTATAATGTAAAATGTTTATTATTTTAAAAACTTGATATCTAGTATGTACACATTTCCTAAAAGTAAGAAAACCTACTTTTAGAAATTGTTTATAATCCCTGAAAATAAAATACATATGGGATAGTCAATAGTATAACATATATTTACATTATTTGCCTTTTTATTTTTACATAGGTAGCTTCTTCTCTAGACTCAAAGGCAAATAATAATTAAAATAGTCACATTAAGTGCTTTCTTTCTTTTTTTTTTTATTGTTGGGGATTCATTGAGGGTACAATAAGCCAGGTTACACTGATTGCACTTGTTAGGTAAAGTCCCTCTTGCAATCATGTCTTGCCCCCATAAAGTGTGACACACACCAAGTCCCCACCCCCCTCCCTACTTCCCTCCTTTATCCGTTTTGGATCAATTTTTGTGAGTGGGGAAAGGTGTGGGTCCAGTTTCAGTCTTTTACATGTAGACATCCAGTTCTCCCAACACCATTTATTGAATAGGGAGTCTTTCCCCCAAGGTTTGTTCTTGTTTGGTTTATCAAAGATTAGGTGGTTGTAAAATGTTAGTTTCATTTCTTGGTTTTCAATTCGATTCCAAGTGTCTATGTCTCTGTTTTTGTGCCAGTACCATGCTGTCTTGAGCACTATGGCTTTGTAGTACAGACTAAAATCTGGTATGCTGATGCCCCCAGCTTTATTTTTGTTACAGAGAACTGCCTTAGCTATACGGGGTTTTTTCCAGTTCCATACAAAATGCAGAATCATTTTTTCCAAATCTTGAAAGTACGATGTTGGTATTTTGATAGGAATGGCATTGAATAGGTAGATTGCTTTGGGAAGTATAGACATTTTAACAATGTTGATTCTTCCCATCCATGAGCATGGTATGTTCTTCCATTTGTTAATGTCCTCTGCTATTTCCTTTCTGAGGATTTCATAGTTTTCTTTATAGAGGTCCTTCACCTCCTTCGTTAGGTATATTCCTAGGTATTTCATTTTCTTTGAAACTGTGATGAAGGGAGTTGTGTCCTTAATTAGCTTCTCATCTTGACTGTTATTGGTGTACACAAAGGCTACTGACTTGTGGACATTGATTTTATATCCTGAAACATTACTGTATTTTTTGATGACTTCTAGGAGTCTTGTGGTTGAGTCTTTGGGGTTCTCTAAGTATAAGATCATGTCGTCAGCAAAGAGGGAGAGTTTGACCTCCTCTGCTCCCATTTGGATTCCCTTTATTTCCTTGTCTTGCCTAATTGTATTGGCTAGAACTTCCAGCACTACGTTGAATAGTAAAGGTGACAGAGGACAACCGTGTCTGGTTCCAGTTCTAAGAGGAAAAGCTTTCAGTTTTACTCCATTCAGTAAAATATTGGCTGTGGATTTGTCATAGATAGCTTCAATCAGTTTTAGAAATGTGCCACCTATGCCTATACTCTTCAGTGTTCTAATTAGAAAAGGATGCTGGATTTTATCAAATGCTTTTTCTGCATCTATTGAGAGGATCATGTGATCTTTATTTTTGCCTCTGTTAATATGGTGGATAACGTTTATAGACTTGCGTATATTAAACCAGCCTTGCATCCCTGGATTGAAGCCTACTTGATCATGATGAATGACTTTTTTGATGATAAGCTGTAATCTATTGGCTAGGATTTTGTTGAGAATTTTTCCGTCTATATTCATGAGTGAGATTGGTCTGAAATTCTCCTTTTTGTTTGGGTCTTTTCCTGGTTTTGGTATCAGGGTGATGTTTGCTTCATAGAATGTGTTGGGGAAGATTCCTTCTTCCTCAATTTTTTGGAATAATTTCTGCAGTACAGGAATAAGCTCTTCCTTGAAGGTTTGATAGAATTCTGGAGTCAAGCCATCTGGACCAGGGCATTTTTTGGTTGGGAGATTTTTTATTGTTTCTTTGATCTCAGTGCTTGAAATTGGTCTGTTCAGGAGCTCTATTTCTTCCTGGCTGAGGCTAGGGAGAGGGTGTGATTCCAAATATTGATCCATTTCTTTCACATTGTCAAGTTTCTGGGCATAGAGTTTCTGGTAGTATTCAGAGATGATCTCTTGTATCTCTGTAGGATCAGTTGTTATTTCCCCTTTATCATTTCTGATTGAGGTTACTAGAGATTTTACTTTTCTATTCCTCGTTAGTCTGGCCAATGGTTTATCAGTTTTATTTATTTTTTCAAAAAACCAACTCCTTGTTTCATTAATTTTCTGAATGATTCTTTTGTTTTCAATTTCATTGATCTCTGATTTGATTTTGGATATTTCTTTTCTTCTACTGAGTTTAGGCTTAGATTGTTCTTCTTTTTCCAATTCCATGAGATCTCTTGTGAGATTATTGATATGCTCTCTTTCTGTTTTTTGGATGTAGGCATCTAAAGCGATGAATTTTCCTCTGAAAACTGCTTTTGCAGTATCCCACAGGTTTTGGTAGCTTGTGTCTTCATTGTTGTTATGCTCAAGGAAGTTAATGATTTCCTGTTTTATTTCTTCCTGCACCCATCTGTTATTCAACAGAACATTGTTTAATTTCCATGCCTTTGTGTAGGGTCGAGCGTTTTTGTTACAGTTGAGTTCCACCTTTAGTGCCTTATGGTCTGAGAAGATACAAGGTAAAATTTCAATTCTTTTGATTCTGTTGATATTTGTTTTATGTCCCAAGATATGATCAATTTTGGAGAATGTTCCATGGGGTGATGAGAAGAATGTATATTCTTTATCTTTGGGATGGAGTGTTCTATATGCATCTATCAAGCACAGTTGTTCTAGGGTCTCATTTAAATCTCTTATATCCTTGTTTAATTTCTGTTTAGAGGATCAGTCCAGCTCTGTAAGAGGAGTGTTAAGGTCCCCTGTTATTATGGTATTATCAGATATCATATTGCTCAGACTGAGTAAGGTCTGTTTCAAGAATCTGGGAGCATTTAAATTGGGTGCATACATATTTAGAATTGAAATGTCTTCTTGTTGTATTTTTCCCTTGACCAATATAAAGTGACCATCGTTGTCTTTTTTGACTTTAGTTGCTTTAAATCCACATGTATCTGAAAATAAGATCGCAACTCCTCTTTTCTTCTGAATTCCATTTGCCTGAGAAATTGTCTTCCAACCCTTGACTTGGAGCTTTAATTTGTCTTTTGAAGCCAGGTGTTTCTTGCAGACAGCAAATGGATGGCTTGTGTTTTTTAATCCAGTCAGCCAATCTATGTCTCTTCAGTTTGGAATTCAAGCCATTAACATTTATTGAGATAATTGATAAGTGTGGTAGTATTCTATTCATCTTATTTTGTGAGAGTCCATTGCTTAGTTTTATCTTTTGCATCAGTGTGGAGGTTAGGTTCTGTCCTTTAATTTGTGAGATCTTACTTTGCTGCTGATCCATTGTGGTGGTCAGTGTGCAGAACAGGTTGAAGTATTTCCTGTAGAGCTGGTCTTGTTGTGGCGAATTTCCTCAATGTTTGTATATCCATAAATGATTTGATTTCTCCGTCAATTTTGAAGCTTAGCTTGGCAGGGTACAGAATTCTGGACTGGAAATTGTTCTGTTTAAGTAGATTAAAGGTAGATGACCATTGTCTTCTTGCTTAGAAAGTTTCATTAGAGAAGTCTGTGGTCACTCTGATGGAATTGCCCCTGTAGGTCAACTGGCGCTTACTCCTGGCAGCTTGCAGAATCTGTTCTTTTGTCTTGACTTTGGACAGGTTCATCACAATGTGTTTTGGAGAAGCTCGGTTAGAGTTGCGGTGACCTGGGGTCCGATAGCCCTCTGAAAGCAGTGTGTCAGAATCTTTGGTGATATTTGGGAAATTTTCTTTTATAATATTCTCTAGTATGGCTTCCATTCCTCTGGGGCATTCTTCTTCCCCTTCTGGAATTCTCATAACTCGTATGTTGGAATTCTTCATAAAGTCCCATAATTCTGACAGTGAATGTTCTGCTTTCTCTCTCTTCTTTTCTGCCTCTTTTACTATCTGAGTTATCTCAAAAACTTTGTCTTCTACCTCTGAAATTCTTTCTTCTGCATGGTCTAACCTGTTGCTGATACTTTCCATTGCATCTTTAAGTTCCCTAATTGACTGTTTCAGTTCCTTCAGCTCTGCTATATCCTTTTTATATTCTTCATATCATTCATCTCTTATTTGATTCTGTTTTTGAATTTCCTTTTGGTTATTTTCCACTTTATTAGCAGTTTCCTTCATTGTTTGCATCATTTCTTTTTCATTGTTTTCAACATGTGCATTCTGAATTCCCTTTCTGTCATTCCTAACATTTCTTTATAGGTGGAATTCTCTGCAGTAGCTACCTCATGGTCCCTTGGCGGGGTTGTTCTGGACTGGTTCTTCATGTTGCCTGAAGTTTTCTGCTGATTCTTCCTTATGAGTGATTTCTTTTATCTGTTTCCTTGCCCTAATTTTCCTTTCACTTCCTCTTGCTCGTTATGTTCTCGTTCCTGTGGAGTAAGGGTTACAGGACCAGAAGGGTGAGAAGGTTGAAGAGCAAAAAAGGGATGAAAGAAAGGAGGACCGAGTGTTAAGAAAAAAAAAGAAAAATAGAGAAAGGAGAGGGGGTGGGTAAAGGGAATATTGACAAAAAGAAGAGAGGCACAGAAAGAGGGAGACAGAGCAATATAGGTGTACAGTAGGGTAGTTTGATACAACCTTAAAAAAAACCCACCTTCTGGGGGTGCCCAGTTGGGTGGTTCCCTTGAGGTCAGCAGCTCTTTGCTAACCTCATCAGACACAGTACCCCATGTCCACCAATTAGAGAGGAAAGACAAAAATGCTATATATCAAACCAAAACAAGCAAACAGAAAACTTTATGGGATAAAATTGGGTGGAAAACCAAATAATAGCGGTAGAAACACCAATAAAAATGAAGTTCTAATTATTGAAATAGGCAGCTATGGAAAATTATAATTAAACTAGAAAAATTGAGAAAGAAAAAGGATCTGTATGGAGAAGGTTGAACTTAAAAAACAAAACAACAATCTACAACATCAAAATAAACAAAAAAAACAACCAAACCAAAAAAAAAAAAAAAAAACCACAACCAAAAACAAAGCAGTATGTATATGTTATTGAATATTGTCTGGGGAACACGTGCTCTTCTGGGGTATGAGATGTTAATCACAGTTGTGATACGACTGGAGGCTGCTAGTTTCTCAAACCCCAGCAGGTAGACACCCTAAATCTCTCTTTACCCCACTTAAAAGGCACTTTGAACTTGTTCACTTGCTGAACAGAACTTTCCCAGGGAAGTGCTTGTCGCTGGAATCACTGCTGAAGTGGCTATCCACTTACCCTGTGTGCCAAAACTGGTCTCCCTCTGCCCCCGAGGGTTAGGAGTGCGAGGCGTCTCAGACCCCACCCTTAGGCCACTTCGTCGCTGGGTTACCAGCTCCCACCCAATTCCAGCTCTGCGACCCTGAGGGCGGAGCTTGCCGGGGCAGATCGCTCACAATGGCTGCCTGTGACCCAGAGCCAAACACTAATTGCTCTGTCTGGCTCAGTGGCTCAGACTGGGGCCCTAGACAAAGGCCGAAGTTCTCCGCACTCCCGCTCAGGCTCTCCCCAAGGCAGTTCAGCTGAGTGCCAAGTGCAAAGACACCAAAACAGTTCACAGGTAAGGCCTTTCTGGTCTGTAGTCTCGCTGCTACTGAACTTACAGTTGCGGGTGGGTTTAGACGGATTGAACACATGCGACCACTTGCCGGTTTTCCACTGTTTTAGTCCTCCTCTTGGGGTCCAGAAGTCTCTCACTGACTCCCTGTGTCCTCTTAGGGGTGATGATAGGCAGATCCCACCAGCCAGAGATGCCTGGAGTCCTATCTCCCCAGACTCACAGTGCCCAGATGCAAGGAAGCTGTTACTCGGCTGCCATCTTGCTCCGCCTCTCTACATTAAGTGCTTTCTATGTGCCAGATGTTTTATGGAAGGATATGATGAATTTCAATAATAAGTGACATCTGTACAGTAATGTCTGAGAAGATTCTAGATATATATGGTAACAATAACTAATACTTATTACTTTATGCATTATGAAAATACCATAGGCATTAAAATAGATTAATAAGTCTAACAATATCCTTACAAAGGAAATATTATTATCTACCCCATCTTATAGATTAGGAAACTGGCATTTAAAGGGATGCCAAATGTGCCCAAGGTAAATGGTAGAGCAGTGTGATTTGAAGCAGCCAGGCTCTAGGGCCTATAAATTTAACCATCAGGCTATATGGCTATTTATGTCACATGAGATGAACTACCCAAATTCTTGAGTTAGACAGCTATGAGAGAAGCAAATTTAAAGATGTAGATTAAACCCAGTAAATATTCATAGAAAGTCAATTTTGCTAGAATTTCTGAAAAGATATTATTTACACTAAGGGAAACAAATATTTGTCATAAAGTGCAAGATTTTGTACATTTAAAAGCAAATGAAGGTATTTAAACATGTGTACTTTAACCTCTATATACACTATGTCAACAAATTAACTTTCTGCAGTTATTCAAACTTGTAGGAAGCTCAGGAAATGGTTATTTAATGTCTTCGCCCCCCCCCGCCCCCCAATCTATCCTCACTTGCATTCTATACAGCCTAAGATATCCAGGCCACACAAATTTTTAGAAAAGGCATTGATAGTATTAAAATTCATCTCAGTATAAAATAGCATTTTTAAGTGAAATTGTATTTCATACTGTAGATCCAAAACACAGAAAATGCTATACTATCCCAAGATTAAGTCTTGAGACTTTTTTCCTATGAACATACATTGTATGATCTGATTCAGTCGTATAGTTAAATACAAGAGAAATGCTGATGATTTCAAAGTTTATGATCTTTGGCCCAGATTTATACGATTACCTACAGACTCAACTCCAATGTCTAATTCTATTTGGAAATCTATGAATAAATCAAACTATGTCTACATGTAGCTTACTAGTTTCTTCACTTTTTTCATCCCTCTCTATCATTTTCTTCACTCCTATTATTTCCCTATCTCATCTTTTCAAAAAGTATAGTAGCTCAAACAAAAACTCCCAGAAGGTTCAGTGTTGTATTTGAATCTCTCTATCCCTCTCTCCCCCCATACATACACCCCCCCCCACACACACAGACCATCCTTACACTTTTATTCTATTTCAATTGATCAGTATATCCTAGATTTCATCTTCAAAATATCTTTAAAATCTAATCACCTCTCACTCCTTCTACTGTCTTGAGCAAAATCAGTGCATCTATAGCAGCAGAAGGTTTAAGGGACAGGCAAGATTTATGTCTGCAAATGAAAGTCCTTGGAAACCCTAGGGTAGTAATTAGACTTCTCAAGAGTGGTAAATAATTGAGAAAAAGTTCATAACAAGCAGAAGTGGAGCCCACACTGTCAACATACATTAAGAATACTTGCTGATTATACTAATGTGGGAGTGAGTGCTAAAACTTAATATGGTGAACTCTTAATTGTTATATTTATCAAATGAAATCAGTTCG
Organism: Nycticebus coucang; assembly: GCF_027406575.1. Classification (NCBI taxonomy): domain Eukaryota; kingdom Metazoa; phylum Chordata; class Mammalia; order Primates; family Lorisidae; genus Nycticebus; species Nycticebus coucang. The sequence continues at coordinate 40,338,367 of NC_069794.1, read as the reverse complement.
CCCCTTGCATATTTTCATGAAAGTATTAATGGGAACTATCCGTGTTATGGACTAAGCATATGTGTGCTTCTAAAATTCAAATCTCTATGTGATGCTCTTTGGAAGAAAATTGGGCCAGGAGGATCGAGTCTTCCTGAATAAAAAGAAGTCTTATAAGAAGCCAAAGAGCTAGCTTGCCCTCTTTCTGCTACATGAAGATACAATCTAAGTCCGCAGTCTGTGACCCGAATGGACCTCAGCAGAATCTAATCATGCTGACATCCTGATCTCAGACTTCTATACTCTAGAACTATGAGAAGTAACTTTCAGTTCTTTGCAAGCCACCCAGTGGACAGTACTTTGCAAGCCTCCCAGTGGACAGTACTTTGTCCCAATAGCCTAAACTGACCAAGGCAATGCATATATCCTTACGAATTAGTAAGTAAGTGAATATCCAGTTTTTATTGCTCTCCAAATGCTCATTAAAATAGAAAATGCTGGAAAAAAGGTTAATGAAAAACTACCTCTGCAGTCTAAGACAATATTTTGTAATTACTATCTCACAAGTGTACAAATAAACAAAAGAAAAAGAAAATATGATAAGGCTAAAAGGAATGGGTGACAATACATGACAAGTAAGACTCTGAAAAAAATATATACTAAGGATTCTAACTACTACATACCTTTAGGCCCTGGAATACATTATTTTAATAATAAGATATGCTCAATATTTACTTACTGAACATCTTCCGATGTCCCTGGCTTTAAGCCAGTTAATGACGAAGGAGATGGTATACACATGATCAGATAAGCAAGCTGTCTCTATGTAGCCATTAAAAAAGATGAAGATTTCACATCTTTTGTATTAACCTGGATAGAGTTGGAACACATTATTCTTAGTAAAGCATCACAAGAATGGAAAAGCAAAAATCCTATGTACTCATTTCTGATATGAGGATAATTAATGACCTAGTACACAGGGTGGGGGGTGGCGGAAGGGGAGAGCAGAGAGAGAGATGGTGGAAGGGAGGTAGGGGGTCACCGTGTGTGATGTGTGACACATTTTTTGGGGGGGCAGGACACAATTATAAGAGGGACTGTACCTAACAAATGCAATTAATGTAACCTGGTTTATTGTACTTTCAATGAATCCATAAAAATAAAAAAAAAACTTGCAACTGGGGAAATGATCTCAAGATATATAAACTATATGCAGCTGCAATAATGCCAATATTATGGTTCTAATATCCTTTTCTTTCCGTTCACTTTCCTTCTTTCATGGCTGTTGCTCTCCTATCAGCTCATCTACATAATCCTTCCTCTTCCTTTTTTTCCCCTTGCTTTTACACTTTGAATCCTGCAACAAGTTCTGCAGTTTTATCCAGTTTCTCCATAACAATCTTATTTCTTATTTTGCTGCCTTTTTGGTTTTCTTGCTTCTAGTGTTACTGCAGTTCTACTTCACTTGACCTCTTCTTAGTACAAATATCAAGGTGTCTAAATCCATGTTTAAAATTTCAATACTTTTTGTGTAGAAAAAGATGTTATAATCCTGAGTCTACACAGAATGGACCCTTCATCATTGTCTCCTTCCTTTAGGGAGCTATCAATATTAAAAATCCAAATAAATTATTAATTGATAAAACCTCTTTTTTTAATGTAGTCATTATACTAGACATTATCTCTCAGAGTATCCTATAGTTCTAGAACTTGAAGTTCGATTTAGCCTTTGATCTGCAGAAATCAATTTAGCTCATTTTCTTGGACATCAAATAAAGACTCAAAACAGTGGGAGGGAAACAAAATGAAGGCTGTCTCATGAGACTCATCCTTACTACCTTCTAATATTAAGAGTTACCAAAATGTTCTTCTGAGTAACAACCCATTTCCTATATTATATTAGTTTTCTACTGCTTCTTTTTCAAAAGTCAGCTTATGACAACATAAATTCATTAGGTCAGAGTTCTATAGATCAAAAATGCAAGCACAGCATGGGGCATCTAGGTCTTCTGTTTACACAAGGTTATAATCAATATTTTAGAAGATTCTGGGAATGAATCCTATTCTGGTGATTGGTAAAATTCAGTTCCTTGAAGATGCGGGGCTAAGGTCCCTGTTTTCTCACTAGCTGTCTTCGGAGGTCAATCTCAGTTTTTAGGGGCTGCCTACATTCCTTGGCTCCCTCCTCCCTCTTTCTACCCTGTTTCCACGAAAATAAGACATCCTCTGAAAATAAGACCTACGTACAGGAAAGATAAGACGTCCCCTGAAAATAAGACCTAGCGCATCTTTGGGAGCACACCTTAAAATAAGACACTGTCTTATTTTCAGGGAAACCGGGTATTTTCAAACCCAGCAATGGCAGGTCAAGTTCTTCTCAAGTTCTACATCTCTCTAGCCTCTCCAACTCATCTCTCCTTTGCCTTCTATTTTTGCTAGCCATCTCTGATGTACTTTCCTTTTAAAGGCTCATCCAGTTCAGTTCTTTCCAAATAATTCAAGATTATAATCTTTCCATATGTAATTGAGATGGAAAAAATGGATTTGGAGAAAGCATCTTCAGATAGACATAATGCAATGGATTCATCAGACATTTCTAGTGATAGACAGAAATGGAGATTTTCTTCTTCATGTTGCTTGTTAACTTGAATGGTTATACCCCACTGAACTTGATAGGATTATATGAGCTGCATGTATCCTTATAACTCATGTGGCTGTTATCTACTTCCAGATTTGAAAATAAAAAATAAATCACACTGAAAATATATTTTCTCTGTTAAAATAATATGAAAACTTTAAAATTATTGATTCAGCCAGGGTTTATGATGAATGAAATTGTTTATGTAATTTTCTTACTAGGTAGTTAAGTTTATTAGTTTCTACTTAATATTCAGTTCAAGGAACAATTCAGGTGAATTGAAATTATAATGACCAATTATGTTATATTTGAATTATTCATAACCCAAATACTAATGTCCTCACCCGATAGCCTATATCCATAGGGGAACAAGGTTTTTACATACCTATTTGGTCAGTTTAAAGCATTCCTTAAATACTGTGAATTCAGTTATAAGAGCCACAAATAAAATCACCATGACAAATATACTTAATGGTTATCCTACAGATGTTCCATTATTAAACTCTACTAAGGCTATTAATCTTCTGAAGCCTATTACCATTCCTACAGACAAGATCATTAACTATACTAATGTTGTTAATTCTCTAATTTCAGTGGTCTTGGAAACAGAGGTTAGAAGTAGCTCTGGTTAAAACAAAAAAAACAAAAAACAAAACAAAAAAAAGCACAACAATAGCCTCAATAGCTGTAAGTTACAAAGCAAAGAAACTCTAAAACCTTCATAGAGAGAGCATTTTGAAAGCATACACTAGACTATCACCACTGTTGGACATATCTTGTAAATAGATTTCAGATGTTATACTTAGCTCCTACACTAATAAAGTTTAAAAATGTAATATTTTGTAACTTAAACCATAGTTAAAACACTTTCCAATAATGATGTTGTTTTCCATCATGTCCTTCTTATTTATATGTTTTGTTAAATTCTATATATATATATATAGATAGATAGATACAGATATATATTTCCACATGTATCAATAAAAGCCACAATAGCATAAAGTCCATGGAAGAAATAGAATCCAGGAGATAAAATAGGTCACTTTTCTGATTGTCTTTCTGTTTATAGAAAAGAAAGATGATATTAAAATATATAACATAAAAACTTAAAGATCTTGATATTAGCATCTATAGCTTTTCTCTAAGAGTTTTCTTAATTTCTTCCATTTTCACCGCCTTGTGCTTCTAAATATATCTTTTTACATTCAAAGATCAACCCAGATGCAGGCTGATAATTTATTTTTCTAGCAAAGAATGATGATAGGCATGTGTTATTTAAGTTGTAACAGGATATTTAAATACTATGTCTAGTAGTTGCATCATAAACACAAATAGTTTTATGTCTGTAGCTGTTATCTCCATAGAGGACATGTTTCCTTGAGGTCCTTCATATTCTACTATCTGTCCTGCTTTAGATTAAGGTTCAGATGAAACAATTTTGATTAGGCCCTTCCACTTGCTTTCACCCTTCCTTGCACAAAAATTCAGATTTTTAAGCCATGCTTGTTTCTGTCCCTCTGCTTCTTCCCTTTGGCTGTTTTAGTCTTTTAATTTTCCCACTCTTCCCACTTTTGACCTTCTAAAATCCTACCCTTCCTTCAGCTGTCAATGTAGCTGCCCCCTCCTTTGGTTGCCCTTTTTTTGATGGGCAACAATTGCTTTGCCTATTCTTTCTAGAGAACAGATCAATTTAATTTATCACATACTATGTTATAAAGTTTTTGCTCTCACTTTTACATTATAACCTCTGGTATGGTTTGGATATGCTTTCCCCACTGAAATACCAGATGAAATTTGATTCCCTTTGAGGCAGTGTTGGGTGGTATTCCTAGTGGGAAGTGTCTAGGTCTTAGAGGCGAAGCCCTCATGAATAAGTTAATACCTTCCTGAGAAAGGGAGTTCATTCTTACTCTTAAAGAAATGGATTATCCCCCACAAGAGCATGTTATGAAAAAACAAAAAATAAAACAGATATTCTTTTTAATTAATAGTCCTGAGAAAACTGCTACATGCAGAATAATAAAACCACATTCCTGTATCTGACCATACAAAAAATTAAATCAAGTTGGATGAACCGTTAAATGTAAGACCAGAAAAGGCAGCCAGGAAAAACTCTTTGACTTGAGCAAAGAATTTATGACTAAGACTACAAAAGCAATTGTAACAAAAACAAAATAAATAAATGGGACTTAGTTAAACTATGAAATAATCAAAAGAGCAAAGAGGCAAACTATAGAATGGGAAATAAAGATTTACAAATGATACATCTGATAAAGGAATAATTTCCAGAACTTATGAGGAACTCAAACAAATCAACAAGAAAATAACGAATATGAAAAAATTCTCACCATCACTAATCATCACATAAATGCAAACTAAAACCACAGTGAGATAACAGATTTCCCCAATCAGAAAGACAATTATTAAAGAGTCAAAAAACAATAGATGTTGGCACAGATGTAGTGAAAAGGGTACCCCATATGCACACTGTTGCTAGGAAGGTAAATTAACAAATTTATCTCTCATTGGCAAAAACCTGTTGATTGCAATGGTTCCCATTTTCATTAATAAAGATATGTTTGAACATAGTAATGATTTAAAATACATGGTCTAAAACTGCAATTAATTTTGCACCAACTTAATAACAACATTTATCGAAAAAAATGTATGGATATTCTTTAAAGAACTACAAGTCAACCAACCATTTGATCCAGCTATTACACTACTGGGTATTTATCCAAAAGAAAACAAGTCATTATATCGAAAAGACTCACATGCACTAGGATGTTTATAGCAGCACCATTCACAATTACACAGATAAAGAACCAACCTACATGCCCACCAACCGATAAGTGGATAAAAAGCATATGGTGTGAATACCATGAAATACAACTCAGCCATTTAAAAAAAATGGAATAATGTCTTTCACAGCAACTTAGATGGAACTGGAGCTAATTATCCTAAATAAAGTAACTCAGGAACAGAAAACCAAAACTTCATGTTCTCACTCATGGGGAACTAAGCCATGAGTATGCAGAAACATACAGAGTTGTATAAAGGATATTAGAGACTCAGAGAGGAAGTGAGGGGCTAAACAATGAAAAAAAAAAGACCCACTGAGCGCAATGTACCTCATTAAGGAGGTGGGTACATTAAAAACCTAAGCCTCATCATTATACAACTTATTTGTGTAATCAAAAACCACTTTTACCCTGAAATTTACTGAAATGAAAAAGTTAATCTGTTTTTCTTGGTTTTCTCTCTCTTGCTTATTCTGTCACTATACAATCTCTTTGCACTCACATGCTCCCCCACCATAAGTTGAAGTAGCATGGGGGCCTCATGAGAGGAAGTTGCCCAGTCTTGGACATTTCAACCACTAGAATTGTAAACCAAATAAACATATTTTCTTTGTAGATTACCCAGCCTCACTTGTTCTGTTATAGCAACACAAAATGAGCAAAGACAAGCCTCATAAAGAAATAGATCTTGACAGCCTAATCTATTGTGTTTGTGAGTATTTGGCACAATTCCTGATACGCAGTAGTTCCTCAATATAAAGGGGCTGAGTAAATTAATGGAAGAGTAAATGGAAGAATAAGTCAAGACCAACATGGGAAACAATTGTTTTGTATGGTAATTAAATTGAGTAGTATCCACGATAAACATTTGATTTCAATTAATTTTCTCTAAATGGCATAACATAATCAATCAGAAAAGATAGAAAACCTTTCTAAATTACTTTTTTCTTATAATTTTCATTTTTAACATATTACATTTTTGAAGTATAGCAGAGAAGCCAATTTGATTTAATAAAAAAGAAACAAAACCTTCTGCAATATTTCCTCCTACATCTATCTACTAATCAAACAAGCCTGCTTAAATTTTACTACATTAATCATTTATTTTGCAACATGACTATATATTGCTCAAATTTGAACTTTTCACTTGCAAGTTAATATTTAGTATAATTATGTATAGTGTATGTATATCACTTTTAGTAAAGCAATAATGAATCTAGAAAAAAAAAGGGATAAAAATCTGGCATTGTCTTGTTGAAACATGTACCTTACATGCAAATTTTGGTTTGAGTCTGGACTACAGGTATAAATAACCATTCATTCGTGGTAGAGAATTATGTCAAATCACCTTGTGCAAGTTTAATTTGTTTTCATGGTGTTTGCAATTTAATATTAAAACTTTTTAATACATTGGTAATTTATACTTTAAAAATATTCATGGAGTTTTACATCTACCTTTTATTGTATTTGTCGACTATAACCATATTCTTCTGAAAATGTCAGGAGAAATCATTGAAAATATTGGTTTTAAGGATTAAAAAATTGAGAACGGAAGCAGGCTATCTCAGGATGCATTTCTTTCCCAAATCTTTTTCTAAGACAAATTCAAATGACCTTAACTAGAATCCTGTGATCCAGTTTCAATTTTAATGCTTGAGAATCAAGGATTTAATATTTTATATCCATAAATGAAGGCTAGCTCCTTCTTGAACTTTTATTTTATTTCAGAAATGTTATCTCCATTCAAGCATACAAGCACCTTCTGTCTTGCAGGTAGACCTTAATGCATTATTATTAAATCCAAGAGAAAATAAAAATACCCGGAAGAAAACTGTTCTTATATACACTTTTCTAAAGTCACCTATAAAATTATTCTCACCCTTGAGAGACGTATGCATGTAATAGGTAGCAAAACATTCTAATAAACTATTAAAAGGGTCAGTGGTCCCATTTCAAAAGCATCTGGGAAACCTGCACCCTGGCTGAGTAGTAAGTACTTCCTGAGCAAATGCAGGATCAAAAGGTCAGTAAAAGTACAGAGCTATGTCACTTTTGTTTTATGTCCAACAGAAGCAGGTCTCCAATTTTGTTCATCTTAAAACCTTTAAAGCTTTTTGGTAGGAGAGACTCTTGCTGTAGCACTAAGATCAATGAGATGCACTGGGGTAATGGGTAAAAGGGTACAAGTACGAGTGTGCTCAGAATGCAGGCTGCTGCACAGAAAGGAGCGCCATGCCCTGGGCGGCTGCTCAGTGAAGTCAGGGAGGAAAGGCTGGATGGGCTTTTTTCCCCTCCCGTTATTGATAACACTTTCTCGTAAGTATAATCAAAAAACAATAAAAGTAATTAATTAACAAAGACAAGTACTAGGTTTTACCCTGAGTTTTCTAATTCTTTTGCTTCGTGTAAAAACTATATGATGGTATTTGTTTATGTGTGGTATGTTCTAAAAACAAAAATATGCTAGCTATGAGTCAACAAGTTAGTAAGAGGACTGAGTGGAAGTTAGGGTTCTGCAATTCATTAATTACAAATTTGGGTATGTTATTTAACATCCGAAATCTATGATTTAATGTACTAAGTAGCACTTAAAAATCTAAGGCTAGCAATTTTCTAGCAAGTGAAATGTCCCATGATCTTACTATTTTTTTAAGGAATTTTAAAAATGTTTTAATTTAATTCTTTATATTCTTCACTCTTCTCTTGATTGCTACTTCCTTCACTCCCCTGAGGTATCCCAGGAAGTTTCATTCCTAGGCTTTTCATTCCTTTACTATATTCCACAGTATCATTGGGCTAACTCTAGGACAAACATGATTTCTGTTTTGATCTGTTTTGATTTAGGATTCATGGAATGTCAAGGGCAGGTAAGGAAGAGAGGGCAAGCCTTAGGGGCAATGGCCTACTGGGGTGAGGGAGGTGGACATGGGGTATGGAAAGTTATATCATTATCCATCAAAAATTTGCTGGTTTTAAACAATATCAGTAATAAAATTCTCCTCCTCCAGAAAAATTTGTGGTCAGTCTAAGGTCTAAACAATTGTCTGCCCTGTACTACCAAACCATTTCCTGACATTAGGTTTCCTTCAACCACTATTCCAATTAATTTACTTAAAATTCATTGAAATAGATTTTACCATAAATGTGAAAGATGGACAAACTGTTTAAGCTTCAAAGATGATGCTTTCTTATATGAAAGTATGTGTAAAGATTTAATCAGCAACTGAAAGAGAGAAGATTACTTTGGATTTAAAATAATTTATATAATAAATACGGGCTGGCTATATAATAACATTAGATAAAATATATAACTATCATTAAATTTATTCTTTTCTGTTATTTATTGTTCATGAAAATGCAACCAAAGCAAAAGGAGATGGTAATAAAATGAATGTTTGATCCTATGTTTTTGTAATACAAAAAAGTTTATGAGTTTATCCCTAGGTAGAAATGCTTAACTATACCTACTGTGGAGCTAATCACAAGCCTGATTCTAAATACTTTTTAATTAACTTTATGCTTGAGATAATTATAGGTTGACATGCAGAATTAACATAGAGAGCTCTCATGTATGGTTTACCCAGTCCCCATTAAAGACATGAGCTTTCACAGTTCAGCACAATCTTACAACCAAGACGGTTATGAGCCAAACATCCAATCTTGTTAAAATTTGGCCATCTTTACTTTTATAATTGTTTCTATGTTTTCTTTTTATCTATAGCTATACAAGACAGATTTTTTTTTCTAAAAGCAAGTAAATAATAAAAACATATATAAGCAGCAAATGCCCAGAATTCACTGAAGTTCTTATGTACAAACTATAAAAGGAAAGGTGTAGACAGAGTCCTGGTTTCCTGGTACAATTCGGCTGTCAAAATAGTTCCTCACGAAGATTAGATTGTTGTTCCTCCTTCCAAGTTTTGTTTGATTTTAACCTGTGTATTTCCTATGGAATCTTTCTGTCTTTTTGTTAAATTTAGACCTGTTTTTAATTAATATAGTAAATATCTGCATAGTATTTCTGAGGATGTCTCTGGACATATTAGTTTCCTTTTCTTTTTTTAATTCTTATGAGCTTTATTTCTTGTTGGGGATTAATTGAGGGTACAATAAGCCAGGTTACATTGATTGCAATTGTTAGGCAAAGTCCCTCTTGCAATCATGTCTTGCCCCCATAAAGTGTGACACACGCCAAGACCCCACCCCCTCCCTCTGTCCCTCTTTCTGCTTTTCCTACCCCCATAACCTTAATTGTCATTAATTGTCCTCATAACAAAATTGAGTACATAGGATTCATGCTTCTCCGTTCTTGTGATGCTTTACTAAGAATAATGTCTTCCACTTCCATCCAGGTTAATACGAAGGATGTAAAGTCTCCATTTTTTTTTTTTTTTTTTTTTTTTGGCCGGGTCTAGGTTTGAACCCACCACCTCCGGCATATAGGACCGGCGCCCTACTCCTTGAGCCACAGGTGCCGCCCCCTCCATTTTTTTTAATAGCTGAATAGTATTCCATGGTGTACATATACCACAGCTTGTTAATCCATTCCTGAGTTGGTGGACATTTAGGCTGTTTCCACATTTTGGCGATTGTAAATTGAGCTGCAATAAACAGTCTAGTACAAGTGTCCTTATGATAAAAGGATTTTTTTCCTTCTGGGTAGATGCCCAGTAATGGGATTGCAGGATCAAATGGGAGGTCTAGCGTGAGTGCTTTGAGGTTTCTCCATACTTCCTTCCAGAAAGGTGGTACTAGATTGCAGTCCCACCAGCAGTGTAAAAGTGTTCCCTTCTCTCCACATCCACGCCAGTATCTGCGGTTTTCAGATTTGTGATGTGGGCCATTCTCACTGGGGTTAGATGGTATCTCAGGGTGGTTTTGATTTTCATTTCTCTAATATATAGAGATGATGAACAGTTTTTCATATATTTGTTAGACATTTGTCTGTCTTCTTTAGAGAAGGTTCTATTCATGTCTCTTGCCCATTGATATATGGGATTGTTCGCTTTTTTCATGTGGATGAATTTGAGTTCTCTATAGATCCTAGTTATCAAGCTTTTGTCTGACTGAAAATATGCAAATATCCTTTCCCATTGTGTAGGTTGTCTCTTTGCTTTGGTTATTGTCTCCTTAGTTGTACAGAAGCTTTTCAGTTTAATGAAGTCCCATTTGTTTATTTCTGTTGTTGTTGCAATTGCCATACCCGTCTTCTTCATGAAGTCTTTCCCCAGGCCAATATCTTCCAGTGTTTTTCCTATGCTTTCTTGGAGGATTTTTATAATTTCATGCCTTAAATTTAAGTCCTTTATCCACTTTGAATAAATTTTTGTGAGTGGGGAAAGGTGTGGGTCCAGTTTCAGTCTTTTACATGTAGACATCCAGTTCTCCCAACACCATTTATTGAATACGGAGTCTTTCCCCCAGGGTAAGTTCTTGTTTGGTTTATCAAAGATTAGGTGGTTGTAAGATGTTAGTTTCATTTCTTGGTTTTCAATTCGATTCCAAGTGTCTATGTCTCTATTTTTGTGCCAGTACCATGCTGTCTTGACCACTATGGCTTTGTAGTAAAGACTAAAATCTGGTATACTGATGCCCCCAGCTTTATTTTTATTACAAAGAACTGCCTTAGCTATATGGGTTTTTTTCTGGTTCCATACAAAACGAAGAATCATTTTCTCCAAATCTTGAAATTACGATGTTGGTATTTTGATAGGAATGGCATTGAATAGGTAGATTGCTTTGGGAAGTATAGACATTTTAATAATATTCATTCTTCCCATCCATGAGCATGGTATGTTCTTCCATTTGTTACTATCCTCTGCTATTTACTTTCTGAGGATTTCATAGTTTTCTTTATAGAGGTCCTTCACCTCCTTCGTTAGGTATATTCCTAGGTATTTCAGTTTCTTTGAAACTATGGTGAAGGGAGTTGTGTCCTTAATTAGCTTCTCATCTTGACTGTTATTGGCATATACAAAGGCTCCTGACTTGTGAACATTGATTTTATATCCTGAAACATTACTGTATTTTTTGATGACTTCTAGGAGTCTTGTCGTTGAGTCTTTGGGGTTCTGTAAGTATAAGATCATGTTGTCAGCAAAGAGGAAGAGTTTGACCTCCTCTGCTCCCATTTGGATTCCCTTTATTTCTTTGTCTTGCCAAATTGTATTGGCTAGAACTTCTAGCACTATGCTGAATATTAAAGGTGACAGAGGACAACCTTGTCTGGTTCCAGTTTTAAGGGGAAAAGCTTTCAGTTTTACTCCATTCAGTAAAATATCAGCTGTAGGTTTGTCATAGATAGCTTCAATCAGTTTTAGAAATGTGCCACCTATGCCTATACTCTTCAGTGTTCTAATTAGAAAAGGATGCTGGGTTTTATCAAATGCTTTTTCTGCATCTATTGAGAGGATCATGTGATCTTTATTTTTGCCTCTGTTAATATGGTGGATAACATTTATGGACTGGCATATGTGAAACCAGCCTTGCATCCCTGGGATGAAGCCTACTTGATCATGATGAATAATTTTTTTGATGATAAGCTGTAATCTATTGGCTAGGATTTTGTTGAGAATTTTTGCATCTATATTCATGAGTGAGATTGGTCTGAAATTCTCCTTTTTGTTTGGGTCTTTTCCCGGTTTTGGTATTAGGTTGATGTTTGCTTCATAGAATGTGTTGGGGAAGATTCCTTCTTCCTCAATTTTTTGGAATAATTTCTGCAGTACAGGAATAAGCGCTTTCTTGAAGGTCTGATAGAATTCTGGTGTGAAGCCATCTGGACCAGGGCATTTTTTGGTTGGAAGATTTTTTATTGTTTCTTTGATCTCAGTGCTTGAAATTGGTCTGTTCAGGAGCTCTATTTCTTCCTGGCTGAGTCTAGAGAGAGGGTGTGATTCCAGATATTGATCCATTTCCTTCACATTGTCAAATTTCTGGGCATAGAGTTTCTGGTAGTATTCAGAGATGATCCCTTGTATCTCTGTGGGATCAGTTGTTATTTCCCCTTAATCATTTCTGATTGAGATTACTAGAGATTTTACTTTTCTGTTTCTCGTTAGTCTGGCCAATGGTTTATCTATTTTAATTATTTTTTCAAAACACCAACTCCTTGTTTCATTAATATTCTGAATGAAACTTTTGTTTTCAATTTCATTGATCTCTGATTTGATGTTGAATATTTCTTTTCTTCTACTGAGTTTTGGCCTAGATTGTTCTTCTTTTGCAAATTCCATAAGATGGCTTGTGAGATTGGTGATGTGCTCTCTTTCTGTTTTTCGAATGTAAGCATCTAAAGCGATGAATTTCCCTCTCAAAACTGCTTTTGCAGTATCCCATAGGTTTTGGTAGCTTGTGTCTTCATTGTTGTTATGCTCAAGGAAGTTAATGATTTCCTATTTCATTTCTTCCTGCACCCATCTGTTATTCAACAGAAGATTGTTTGATTTCCATGCCTTTGTGTGGGGTCGAGCATTTTTGTTAGAGTTGAGTTCCACCTTTAGTGCCTTATGGTCTGAGAAGATACAAGGTAAAATTTCAATTCTTTTGATTCTGTTGATATTTGTTTTGTGTCCCAGGATATGATCAATTTGTTTTGTGTCCCAGGATATGATCAATTTTTGAAATCAAAAATGTCAATTCTTTTGATTCTGTTGATATTTGTTTTGTGTCCCAGGATATGATCAATTTGTTTTGTGTCCCAGGATATGATCCCATTCCATGGGATGATGAGAAGAATGTACATTTTTATCTTTGTGGTGGAGTGTTCCATATGCGTCTATCAAGCACAGTTGTTCTACGGTCTCATTTAAATCTCTTATATCTTTGTTTAATTTCTGTTTAGAGGATCTGTCCAGCTCTGTAAGACGAGTGTTAAAGTCTGCTGTTAGTATGGTATTATCAGATATCATATTGCTCAGACTGAGTAAGGTCTGTTTCAAGAATCTGGGAGCATTTAAATTGGGTGCATAAATATTTAGAATTGAAACATCTTCTTGTTGTATTTTTCCCTTGCCCAATATAAAGTGACCATTTTTGTCTTTTTTGACTTTAGTTGCTTTAAATCCACATGTATCTGAAAATGAGATTGTTACTCCTCTTTTCTTCTGAATTCCACTTGCCTGAAAAATTGTCTTCTAACCCTTGACTCGGAGCTTTAATTTGTCTTTTGAAGCCAGGTGTGTTTCTTGCAGACAGCAAATGGATGGCTTGTGTTTTTTAATCCAGTCAGCCAATCTAGTCTCTTCAGTGGGGAATTCAAGCCATTAACATTTATTGAGATAATTGATAAATGTAGTAGTATTCTATTCATCTTATTTTATGAGAGCCATTGCTTACTTTTATCTTTTGCATAAGTGTGGAGGTTAGGTTCTGTCCTTTAATTTCTGAGTTCTTACTTTGCTGCTGATCCATTGTGGTGGTCAGTGTGCAGAACAGGTTGAAGTATTTCCTATAGAGGTGGTCTTGTTGTGGCGAATTTCCTCAATTTTTGTATATCCATAAATGATTTGATTTCTCTGTCAATTTTTAAGCTTAGCTTAGCAGGGTACAGAATTTTGGGCTGGAAATTGTTCTTTTTAAGTAGAATAAATGTAGATGACCATTGTCTTCTTGCTTGGAAAATTTAATTAGAGAAGTCTGCGGTCACTACGATGTATTTGTCACTGTAGGTCAACTGGCGCTTACTCCTGGCAGCTTGCAGAATCTTTTTTTTAGTCTTGACTGGGGACAGGTTCATCACAATGTGTCTTGGAGAAGCTCGATTAGAGTTGAGGCGACCTGGGGTCCGATATCCCTCTGAGAGCAATGTGTCAGAATCTTTGGTGATATTTTGGAAATTTTCTTTTATAATATTCTCTAGTATGGCTTCCATTCCTCTGGGGCATTCTTCTTCCCCTTCTGCGATTCCTATAACTCTTATGTTGGAACACTTCATAAAGTCCCATAATTGTGACAGTGAATGTTCCTCTTTCTCTCTTCTTTTCTGCCTCTTTTACTATCTGAGTTATCTCAAGAACTTTGTCTTCTACCTCTGAAATTCTTTCTTCTGCATGGTCTAACCTGTTGCTGATACTTTCCATTGCATCTTTAAGTTCCCTAATGACTGTTTCAGTTCCTTCAGCTCTGCTATATCCTTTCTATATTCTTCATATCGTTCATCTCTTATTTGATTCTGTTTTTGGATTTCCTTTTGGTTATATTCCACTTTATTAGCAGTTTCCTTCATTGTTTCCATCATTTCCTTCACTGTTTTCAACATGTGTATTCTAAATTCCCTTTCTGTCATTCCTAACATTTCTTTATAGGCGGAATCCTCTGCAGTAGCTACCTCATGGTCCCTTGGCGGGGTTGTTCTGGACTGGTTCTTCATGTTGCCTGGAGTTTTCTGCTGATTCTTCCTCATGAGTGATTTATTTTATCTGTTTCCTTGCCCTAATTTTCCTTTCACTTCCTCTTGCTCTTTAAGTTCTTGTGCCTGTGGACTAAAAGTTAGATGAGCCCTTTTGGTACAGAACCAGAAGGGTGAGAAGGTTGAAGAGCAAGAAAGGAATGAAAGAAAGGAGGACTGAGTGAAAAGAAAGAAAAAAAATAGAGAGAGGAGAAGGGGTGGGTAAAAGTAATATTGACAAAAAGAAGAGAGGCACAGAAAGAGGGACACAGAGCAATATAGGTGTACAGTAGGGTACTTTGACACAACCTTAAAAAAACCCACCTTCTGGGGGTACCCAGTTGGCTGGTCCCCTTGAGGTCAGCAGCTCTTTGTTAACCTGATCAGACACACTACCCCACCTCCACCAAGTAGAGAGGAAAGACAAAAATGCTATAAATCAAACCAAAACAACAATACAGAAAACTTTACGGGATAAAATTGGGTGAAAAACCAAATCATAGTGGTAGAAACGCTAGCAAAAATGAAGTTCTAGTTTTTGAATAAGGTAGCAATGGGAAATTATAATTAAACTAGAAAAATTGAGAAAGAAGAAAAAAGATCTGTATGGAAAAGGTTGAAATTAAAACACAGAACAACATCAACAACATCAAAATAAACAAAAAAACAACCAAACAAACAAGCAAACAAATAAAAACACAACCAAAAACAAAGCACTATGTATATGTTGTTGAATATTGTCTGGGCAACACGTGGTCTTCTGGAGTATGAGATGTTAATCACAGTTCTGATATGACTGGATGCTTCTGATTTCTCAAACCCCAGCAGGTAGACACTCTAAATCTCTCTTCTTCCCACTTAAAAGGCACTTCAGACTTGTAAACTTGCTGAGCAGAAGCTTTCCCAGGAAAGTGCTTGTCGCTGGAATCACTGCTGAAGTGGCTATCCACTTACCCAGTGTGCCAAAACCAGACTCACTCTGCCCCTCAGGGTTAGGTCTGCAAGACGGCACAGACTAAGACTCCACCCTTAGGCTACTCAGTTGCTAAGTTGCTGGCTCCCACCCAATTCTAGCTCTGCGACCCTGAGGGTGGAGTTTGCTGGGGCAGATCACTCACAGTGGCTCCCTGTGGCCCACAGCCAAACACTATTAGCTCCGTCTGGCCCAGCGTCTCAGACTGGGGCCCTAGACAGCGGCCAAAGTTCTCTGCACTCCCACTCAGGCTCTCCCCAAGGTAGTTCAACTGAGTGCCAAGTCCAAAGACACCAAAACAGTTCACAGGTAAAGCCTTTGCAGTTTGCAGTCTCACTGCTACTGAACTTACTGTTGTGGGCGGGTTTAGACCAATTGAATACACACGACCACTTGCAGGTTTTCCACTGTTTTAGTCCTCCTCTTGGGGTCCAGAAGTCTCTCACTGACTCCCTGTATCCTCACAGGGGTGATGATAGGCAGATCCCACCTGCCAGAGATGCCCGGAGTCCTATCTCCCCAGACTCACGGTGCCCAGATGCAAGGAAGCTGTTACTCGGCCGCCATCTTGCTCTCCTCCATGAGCTTTATTTCTACTATATGTACCTAGTAATGCTAAAAACAAACGCCGCCATCTTCCCTCCATTTGTATAAAGTATGTGGTCACGGCAGAGAGGCCACTTCATCAGAAACAGTTTTAAATCTTCTCAAGTTACACACAGTGAAATCAAGTCTGTTAGAGTTCTATTTCCCAGTTCTGTGTAATGATGTGCCACTGTCCTCATGGGTAGTCTCTCTGATGCAAGAAACTATAGTCTGCCCAAGTAGAACTACCCCACTCAGGAAGGATCCAGTACATCCATATCAGTTTCCTTTTCAAATTTGTTTTACAAAGTCGTGCTCATTGTATGCAGGATGTGAGAGTGTGTGTGTGTGTGTGTGTGTGTACATTAAGTACTGTGTTATTTGATCAAGTTTAGGTCCATGATTATGTATCTCTCACAATTTTCTTTTTTATTTTTTTGCCTTTTATTTTTTTATTTTTATTTATTTATTTTTGATTTTACTTTTTTTATTTTCGTTTTTTATTTTTTTTTATTTTAGGAATTCATTGTGGGTACAATAAGCCAGGTCACACTGATTGCATTTGTTAGGTAAAGTCCCTCTTGCAATCCTGTCTTGCCCACAAAAAGTGTGGCACACACCAAGGCCCCTTCCCCTTCCCTCCTCTCTCTCTGCTCTTCCTTTCCCCACCACTTCCTCCTTTTTCTCTCTGCTGTCCCCTTTTTCCACCCTCACTGTGACCTTAATTGTCATTAATTGTCCTCATATCAAAATTGAGTACATAGGATTCATGCTTATCCATTCTTGTGATGCTTTACTAAGAATGTCTTCCACTTCCATGCAGGTTAATTCAAAGGATGTAAACTCTCCTTTTTTTTTTAATGGCTGAATAGTATTCCATGGTACACATATACCACAGCTTGTTAATAAATTCCTGAGTTGGTGGACATTTAGGCTGTTTCCACATTTTGGCAATTGTAAATTGAGCTGCAATAAACAGTCTAGTACAAGTGTCCTTATGATAAAAGGATTTTTTTCCTTCTGGGTAGATGCCCATTTATGGGATTGGAGGATCAAATGGGAGGTCTAGCTTGAGTGCTTGGAGGTTTCTGCATACTTCCTTCCAAAAAGGTTGTACTAGTTTGCAGTCCCACCAGCAGTGTAAAAGTGTTCCCTTCTCTCCACATCCATGCCAGCATCTGCAGTTTTGAGATTTTGTAATGTGGGCCATTCTCACTGGAGTTAGATGATATCTCAGGGTGGTTTTGATTTGCATTTCTCTAATAGATACAGATGATAAACATTTTTTCATATGTTTGTTAGCCATTCATCTGTCTTCTTTAGAGAAGGTTCTATTCATGTCTCTTGCCCATTGATATATGGGATTGTTGGCTTTTTTCATGTGGATTAATTTGAGTTCTCTATAGATCCTAGTTATCAAGCTTTTGTCTGTTCAAAATATGCAAATATCCTTTCCCATTGTGTAGGTTGTCTCTTTGCTTTGGTTGTTGTCTCCTTAGCTGTACAGCAGTTTTTCAGTTATAAGTCCCGTTTGTTTATTTTTGTTGTTGTTGCAATTGCCACAGCAGTCTTCTTCATGAAGTCTTTCCCCAGGCCAGTATCTTCCAGTGTTTTTCCTATGCTTTCTTGGAGGATTTTTATTGTTTCATGCCTTAAATTTAAGTTCTTTATCCATCTTGAACCAATATTTGTAAGTGGGGAAAGGTGTGCGTCCAGTTTCAGTCTTTTACATGTGGATATCCAGTTCCCCCAACACCATTTATTGAATAGGGAGTCTTTCCCCCAAAATATATTCTTGTTTGGTTTATCAAAGATTAGATGGTTGTAAGATGTTAGTTTCATTTCCTGGTTTTCTATTCGATTCAAGTGTTTATATCTCTATTTTTGTGCCAGTACCATGCTGTCTTGACCACTATGGCTTTGTAGTACAGCCTAAAATCTGGTATAAAATAAAGCCCCTAGCTTTATTTTTATTACTAAGAACTTCCTTAGCTATATAGGTGTTTTTCTGGTTCCATACAAAACACAGAATTATTTTTTCCAAATCTTGAAAATATGATGTTGGTATTTTAATAGGAATGGCATTGACTAGGTAGATTGCTTTGGGAAGTATAGACATTTTAACAATGTTGATTCTTCCCATCCATGAGCATGGTATTTTCTTCCATTTGTTAATATCCTCTGTTATTTCCTTTCTGAGGATTTCATAATTTACTTTATAGACGTCCTTCACCTCCTTTGTTAGGTATATTACTAGGTATTCCATTTTCTTTGAAACTATGGTGAAGGGAGTTGTGTCCTTAATTAGCTTCTCATCTTGACTGTTATTGGCATATACAAAGGCTACTGACGTGTGGACATTGGTTTTATATCCTGAAACATTACTGTATTTTTTGATGATATCTAGGAGTCTTGAGGTTGTGTCTTTGGGATTCTCTAAGTATAAGATCATGTCGTCAACAAAGAGGGTGAGTTTGACCTCCTCTGCTCCCATTGGATTCCCTTTATTTTCTTTTCTTGCCTAATTGTATTGGCTAGAACTTCTAGCACTATGTTGAATAGTAAAGGTGACAGAGGACAACCTTGTCTGGTTCCAGTTCTAAGAGGAAAAGCTTTCAGTTTTGCTCCATTCAGTAAAATATTAGCTGTGGGTTTGTCATAGATAGCTTCAATCAGTTTTAGAGATGTGCCACCTATACCTATGCTCTTCATTGTTCTAATTAGAGAAGAATGCTGGATTTTATAAAATGGGTTTTTTTTACATCTATTGAGAGGATCATATGACCTTTATTTTTGCCTCTGTTAATATGGTGGATAACATTTATGGACTTACGTATGTTAAACCAGCCTTGCATCCCTGGATGAAACCTACCTGATCATGATGTATGACTTTTTTGATGATAAGCTATCATCTGTTGGCTAGGATTTTGTTGAGAATTTTTGCATCTATATTCATGAGTGAAATTGGTCTGAAATTCTCCTTTTTGGTTGGGTCTTTTCCTGGTTTTGGTATGAGGGTGATTTTTGCTTCATAGAACGTGTTGGGGAAGATCCCTTCCTCCTCAATTTTTTGGAATAATTTCTGCAGTACAGGAATAAGCTCTAAGGTTTGTTAGAATTCTGGTGTTAAGACATCTGGACAAGGGGATTTTTTGGTTAGAAGCCTTTTTATTGTTTTTTTTTAATCACAGTGTTTGAAACTGGTCTGTTCAGGAGCTCTATTTCTTCCTGGCTAAGTCTAGGGAGAGGGTATGATTTCAAATATTGCTCCATTTCCTTCACATTGTCAAATTTCTGGGCATAGAGTTTCTGGTAGTATTCAAAGATGATCTCTTGTATCTCTGTGGGATCAGTTGTTATTTCCCCTTTCTCATTTCTGTTTGAGGTTACTACAGATTTTAGTAGTAAAATCTATTTCTCGTTAGTCTGGCCAAAGGTTTATCTATCTTATTTATTTTTTTCAAAAAAACAAACTCCTTGTTTCATTAATATTCTGAATGATTCTTTTGTTTTCAATTCCATTGATCTCTGATTTGATTTTGAGATATTTCTTTTCTTCCACTGGGTTTGGGCTTAGATTGTTCTTCTTTTTCCAGTTCCATAAGATGAATTGTCAGTTTGTTGATGCACTCTATTTCTGTTTTTCAAATGTATGCATCTAAAGCAATAAATTTTCCTCTCAAAACAGCTTTTTCAGTATCCCACAGGTTTTGGTAGTGTGTGTCTTCATTGTTGTTATACTCAAGGATGTTACTGATTTCCTGTTTCATTTCTTCCTGCACCCATCTGTTATTCAACGGAAGGTTGTTTAATTTCCATGCCTTTGTGTGGGGTAGAACCTTTTTGTTAGAGTTGAGTTCCACCTTTAGTGCCTTATGGTCTGAGAAGATACAAGGTAAAATTTCAATTTTTTTAAATTCTCTTGATATTTGTTTTGTGTCCCAGGGTATAATCAATTATGGAGAATGTTCATGGGGTGATGAGAAGAATGCATATTCTTTATCTTTGGGATGGAGTGTTCTATATGCATCTATCAAGCACAGTTGTTCTAGGGTCTCATTTATATCACTTATATCTTTGTTTAATTTCTGTTTAGAAGATCTGTTCAGCTCTGTAAGAGGAGTGTTAAAGTCCTCTCTTATGGTATTATCAGATATCATATTGCTCAGACTGAGTAAGGTCTGTTTCAAGAATCTGGGAGCATTTAAATTGGGTGCATACATATTTAGAATTGAAATGTCTTCTTGTTTTTCCCTTGACCAATATAAAGTGACCATCTTTGTCTTTTTTGACTTTAGTTGCTTTAAATCCACACCTATCTGAAAATAAGATTGCAACTCCTCTTTTCTTCTGAATTCCATTTGCCTAAAAAAGTGTCTTCCAACCCTTGACTTGAAGTTTTAATTTGTTTTTTGCAGCCAGGTATGTTTCTTGCAACAACAAAAGGATGGCTTGTGTTATTTAATCCAGTCAACCAATCTATGTCTCTTCAGTGGACAATTCAAGCCATTAACATTTATAGAGATCATTAATAAGTGTGGTAAAATTCTATTCATCTTATTTTGTGAAAGTCCATTGCTTAGTTTTATCTTTTGTATCAGTGTGGAAGTTAGATTCTGCCCTTTACTTTCTAGGTCCTTACTTTGCTGCTGATCCATCGTGATGGTCAGTGTGTAGAACAAGGTGAAGTATTTCCCATGAGCTGGTCTTGTTCTGGCAAACTTCCTCAATGTTTGTATATCTGTAAATGATTTGATTTCTCTGTCAATTTTAAAGCTTAGCTTAGCAGGGTATAAGATTCTGGGCTGAAAATTGTTCTTTTTAAGTAGATTATAGGTATGTCTTCTTGTTTTTCAAGTTTCATTAGAGAAGTCTGCAGTCAATCTGATGGATTTGCCCCCATAGGTCAACTGGCGCTTACTCCTGGCAGCTTGCAGAATCTTTTCTTTTGTCTTGACTTTGGACAGGTTCATCACAATGTGTCTTGGAGAAGCTCGGTTAGAGTTGAGGAGACTTGGGGTCTGGTATCCCTCTGAAAGCATTGTGTCAGAATCTTTGGTGATATTTGAAAATTTTTCATTTATAATATTCTCTAGTATGGCTTCTATTCCTCTGGGGCATTCTTCTTCCCCTTCTGGGATTCCTATAACTCATATGTTGGAATGCTTCAGAAAGTCCAATAATTCTGACAGTGGATGTTCTGCTTTCTCTCTCTTCTTTTCTGCCTCTTTAACTATCTGAGTTATCTCAAGAACTTTGTCCTCTACCTCTGAAATTCTTTCTTCTGCATGGTCCTACCTGTTGCTGATACTTTAAATTGCATCTATAAGTTCTCTAATTGACTCCTTCAGTTCCTTCAACTCTGCTATATCTTTTCTATTTTCTTCATATCATTCATCTGTTATTTGATTCTGTTTTTGGATTTCCTTTTGGTTATTTTCCACTTTATCAGCAGTTTCTTTCATTGTTTCCATCATTTCCTTCATTGTTTACATCATGCATATTCTAAATTCCCTTTCTGTCATTCCTAACATTTCTTTATAGGTGGAATCCTCTGAAGTAGCTACCTCATGGTCCCTTGTAGTGGTTGCTATGGACTGGTTCTTCATGTTGCCAGGACTTTTCAGCTGATTCTTCCTCATGTATGCTTTCTTTTATCTGTTTCCTTGCCCTAATTTTCCTTTCATTTACTCCTCTTCTTCAAGTTCTCATTCCTGTGGACTAAGGTTTCGATGAGTCCTTTTGTTATAGGACCAGAAGGATGAGAAGGTTGAAAAGCAAGAAGGGATAAAATAAAGAAAAAGCAGGAAAGAAAGAAAAGAAAATAGAGAAAGGAGATGGGGTGGGTAAAAGGGAATATTGACAAAAAGAAGAGAGGCACAGAAAGAGGGAGACAGAGCAATATAGGTGTACAGTAGGGTACTTTGACACAACCTTAAAAAAAAAAAACAATCTCTGGTGGTGCCCTGTTGGGTGGTTCCCTTCATGTCAGCAGCTCTTTGCTAACCTGATCGGACTCAGTACCCCACATCCACCAAGTAGATAAGAAAGACAAAAATGCTATAAATCATTCCAAAACAAGCAAACTGAAAACTTTACTGGATAAAATTGGGTGAAAAACAAATTAATAGGGGTAGGAACACTAGCAAAAATGAGTTCTAATTATTGAAAAAGGCAGCAATGGGAAATTATATTTCAACTAAAAAAATGGAGAAAGAAAAGAAAGAAAGAAAAAAAGGAAAAGAAAAAATCTGTTCAAAACGGTTGAAATTAAAAAACAAAACGACAACAAAATAAACCCAAAACAAACAACCAAAAATGAAGCAGTATATATATCTTGTTGATTATTGTCTGGGTAACAGGTGGTCTTCTGGGGTATGAGATGTTAATCACAATGCTGATACAACTGGAGGCCTCTGCTGATTTCTCAAATCCCACAGGGTGGAGACCCTAAATCTCTCTTCAGCCCTCTTAAAAGGCACTTTAAATTTCTAAACGTGGCTAAGCAGATGATTTCCCAGGAAAGTGCTTGTCGCTGGGATACTTGCTGAAGTGGCTATCCACTTACCCATGGTGCCCAAACCAGTCTCACTCTGCCCCTGAGGGTTAAGGCTGTAAGGCAGCTCAGTACCTGCCTTTAGGCTGCTCAGTCACTGGGTGCTAGCTCTCGCCTGATCCTTGCTCTGTGACCCTGAGGGAGGAGCTTGCCAGGGAATTCTCTTACAATGGCTCCCTGCAGCCCACAGCCGAACACTATTAGCTCCCTTCAGCTCAGCGGCTCAATCTGGGGCCCTAGACAATGTCCAAAGTTCTCTGCTGTCCTGCTCAAGCTCTCCTTAAAGCAGTTCAACTGAGTGCCAAGTCCAAGAACACCAAAATAGTTCACAAGTAAGGCCTTTCCAGTTTGTAGTGTCACTGCTGCTTAACTTACAGCTGCTGGTGGCATTAGTCTGATGGAACAAAAGCAACCTCTTGCCAGTTTTCCACTGTTTTTGTCCTCCTCTTGGGGAATCAGTCTCTCACTGATTCCCTGTTTCCTCAAAAGAATGATTATTCCACCAGCCAGAGATGCCTAGAGTCTATCTCAACAGACTCACGGTGCCCAGCAGCAGGGCAGCTGTTACTCGGCCACCATGTTGGTCTCACTCCCTCATCCCTCACCATTTTCAAGATATAGAACTTCTCTAACAACAGGAAGGCCCATCTGTTGCACTTTTATAACCACTCCTCACTCCATCCTTTTCATTAAACCTATAAACTTTACTCATTTATTCTCCATTTTAATCATTTTTCAAACGTTATATAAATGGAATTATATACAATTTAACCTATAGATTAAGGTTTAGATTAGGTTTTATTACTCAAGATACTTCTCTGGAAATGTTGTTGCAAGTTATTGCATGCATAGTAGTTCACTAATTTTTATTACTGACTGGAATCCAGTTACTTTGGTTACTTTAAGAACATTGTCTTTGTACTAGGACTCACAGGAATTTATATTTTTAAATTCATGCACGAATATTCTAACATTGGCACAGAAATACTTAATACTTCAAAATGTAGGATTTTTTTTAATTGTTAAATCATAGCTATGTACATTAGTGCAATCAAGGGGTACAATGTGGTGGTTTCATATACAATATGAAATATTCTTATCAAACTGTTCAACGTAGCCTTCATAGCATATTCTTAGTTATTGTATGTAGACATTTGTAGTCTGTGTATAGTTAAGTTTTGCCTGTACCCATTTTAAGATGTACCATAGGTGTAGCCCCACCCATTACCCTCCCTCCACCCTAACCTCCCCTTTTCCTTCCCCTCCTTTGGCCCTTTCCCCATATTCTTGTGCTATAGTTGGGTTATAGCCTTCATGTGAAAGCTATAAATTAGCTTCATAGTAAGGCTTAGTATGTTGGATACATTTTCTTCCATTCCTGAGATACTTTGCTAAGAAGAATATGTTCCAGCTCCATCCATGTAAACATGAAAGAGGTAAAGTCTCCATCTTTCTTCAAGGCTGCATAATATTCCATGGTATACATGTACCACAATTTGCTAGTCCATTCGTGGGTGGATGGGCACTTGGGCTTCTTCCATGACTTAGCAATTATGAATTGCGCTGCAATAAACATTCTGGTACAGATGTCTTTGTTATAGTGTGATTTTTGGTCTTGTGGGTATAAACCCAGTAAAGGAATTATAGGATCGAATGGCAGGTCTATTTTTAGGTCTCTAAGTATTCTCCAAACATACTTCCAGAAGGAACATATCAGTGTGCATTCCCACCAGCAGTGTAGAATTATGCCCTTTTCTCCACATCCACACCAACATCTCTGGTTTGGGGATTTTGTTATGTGGGCTACTATTACTGGGGTTAGGTGATATCTCAGAGTAGTTTTGATTTGCATTTCTCTGATGAATAAGGATGATGAGCTTTTTTTCATGTGTTTGTAGATTGTGTGTCTGTCTTCTTTAGACAAGTTTCTCTTCAAGTCCCTTGCCCACCCTGAGATGGGGTCATGTGTTCTTTTCTTGCTAATGTGTTTGAGTTCTCTGTGGATTCTTGTTATTAGACCTTTATTGGAGGTATAACCTGCAAATATTTTCTCCCATTCTGAGGCTGTCTGCTTGCTTTCTTACTATGTTCTTGGCTGTGCAGAAGCTTTTTAGTTTGATCAGGTCCCAGTAGAGTATTTTTGATACTGCTTCAATTGCCTTGGGAATCCCCCTCATAAAATATTCACCCAGGCCGATTCTTTCATGAGTTTTCCCTGCACTTTCTTCTAGTATTTTTACAGTTTCATGTCTTAAGTTTAAATCTTTCATCCAGTGAGAGTCTATCTTAGTTAATGGTGAAAGGTGTGGGTCCAGTTTCAATCTTCTACAGGTTTCCAGCCAGCACCATTTGTTAAATAGGGAATATTTTCCCCAATAAATGTTTTTAATTGGCTTGTCAAAGTTCAAATAATGGTAAGTGGCTGGATTCCTCTCTTGGTTCTCTATTCTCTTTCATCTATTTCTCTGTTTTTGTGCCAAAACCATGCTGTTTTGATCACTATCGATTTATAGTACTGTCTCAGGTCTCATAGCCTGATTCCTCTTGCTGTGTTTTTGTTGCTGAGTAATGTTTTTCTATTCGAGGTTTTTTCTGATTCCATATAAAACGAAGTATTATTTTTTCAAGATCTTTAAAATATAACAATGGAGCTTTAATAGGAATTGCATTAAAATTATATATTGCTGGGGCAGCGCTTGTGGCTCAAAGGAGTAGAGCGCTGGCCCCATATGCCAGAGGAGGTGGGAGGTCCTGGGTTCAAGCCCAGCCCCTGCCAAAAAATAAAAATAAATAAATAAAAATTATATATTGCTTTGGGCAGTATGGACATTTTAACAATGTTGATTCTTCCCAGCCATGAGCATGGTATATTTTTCTATTTGTTAACATCTTCAGCTATTTCTTTTCATAAAGTTTCATATATCTCTTTGTAGAGGTCTTTCACGTCCTTTGTTAGGTATACTCCCAAATATTTCATCTTCTTTGGCACTACTGTGAAAGGAATAGAGTCCTTGACTCTTTGTTCGGCTTGCTTATTGTTGGTATATATAAAGGCTGCAGATTTATGGGTGTTGATTTTGTAGCCTGAGACATTGCTGTATTCCTTGATCACTTCTAAAAGTTTTGTAGTAGAATCCCTAGTGTTTTCCAGATACACGAGCATATCGTCTGCGAAGAGTGAAAGTTTGATCTCTTCTGACCCTATGTGGATACCCTTAATTGCCTTTTCTTCCCTAATTGCAATGGTTAAAAGTTCCATTAAAATGTTAAAGAGCAATGGAGACAATGGGCAACCTTGCTTGGTTCCTGATCTAAGTGGAAATGATTTCAATTTAACTCCATTCAATACGATGTTGGCTGTGGGTTTGCTGTAGATGGCCTCTATTAGTGTAAGAAATGTCCTTTCTATACCAGTTTTCTTAAATGTTCTGATCGTGAAGGGATGCCAGATATTATCAAAAGCTTTTTCTGCATCAATTGAAAGAATCATATGGTCCTTATGTTTTAGTTTGTGTATGTGCTGAATTACATTTATAGATTTACGTATATTTTAACCAGCCTTGAGACCCTGGGATAAATCCAACTTGGTTGTGGTGTATAATTTTTTTGATGTGTTGTTGGATTCTGTTTGTTAGGATCTTATTGAGTATTTAAGCATCTATATTCATTAGTGATATTGGTCTATAATTTTCTTTTCTTGTTGAGTCTTTCCCTGGTTTGGGGATCAAAGTAATCTTTGCTTCATAGAATGTGTTGGGTAATATTCCTTCATTTTCTATATTTTGGAAGATGTTTAGTAATATAGGTACTAGTTCTTCTTTAAAGGTTTTGTAGAATTCTGACGTAAAGCCATCTGGTCCTTTGCTTTTCTTTTTAGGGAGATTTTTGTATAGTTGATGCCATTTCAGAACTTGATATGAACCTGTTCAACATTTCCACTTCATTCTGGCTAAATCTTGGTAGGTGGCGTACTTCCAGGTATTGGTTGATTTCTTTTAGATTTTCATATTTCTGAGAGTAGAATTTGTTGTAGTGTTCATTAAGGATATTTTTTAATTTCTGAGGGTCTGTTGTTATTTCATCATTACCATTTCTGATTAATGAAATTAGAGATTTTACTCTTTTTTTCCTGTTTAGGTTGGCCAAAGGTTTATCTATTTTATTGATCTTTTCAAAAAAACAACTTTTGGATTTATTGATCTGTTGTATAATTCTTTTTTTTTTTTTTCATTTTCATTTAATTCTGCTCTGAATTTGGTTATTTCTTTTCTTCTGCTGGGTTTGGGCTTGGACTGTTCTTCATTCTCCAGTTGCTTGAGATGTCCCATTAAGTTATTAACTTCCTCTTTCCGTTTTCTTGAGGAAGGCTTGCAGTGCTATAAATTTCCCTCTTAAGACTGCCTTTGCAGTATCCCAGAAGTTCTGGTAATTTATGTCTTGATTGTTATTTTGTTCCAAAATTTGGTGATTTCCTTCTTAATCTCGCTATAACCTATTTATCCTTCAGCATAAGGTTGTTTACCTTTTATGCTTTTGTATTGGTATGCAGGTTCCTGTTGTTATTGTTCAACTTTTATTCCATGATGGTCTGAGAAGATGCAAGGAATAATTTCTATTTTTTAAAATTTTCTGAGGTTAGATTTGAGGCCTAGGATGTGGTCAATTTTGGAGTATGTTCCATGGGCTGATGAGAAGAATGTGTATTCAGTTTTGTTGGGATGAAATGTCTGTAGATGTCTGTTAAGTCCAGATGTTGAATATTTAAGTTTTAATCTAAAATTTCTTTTAGATTTGCTTAGCTTTGCTTAGCTTCTTTTTGGAGGATCTATCCAGCACTACTAAAGGGGTGATAAAATCTGCAACTACTATGGAACTGGAGGAAATCAAGTTGCTCATGTCTGTTAGAGTTTCTCTTATAAATTGAGGTGTGTTCTGGTTGGGTGCATAAATATTAATAATTGAAATCTCATCATGAGTACATGATGAGAAATACATGAGTATTACCTTTAACAAATAGGAAGTGTCCATCCTTATCCCTTCTTATTTCAGTTTGTTTAAAGCGTATTGTGTCTGTGAATAGGATTGCAATGACTGCTTTTTTCTGCTTTCCATTTGCCTGGAGTATAGATGACCATCCCTTCTCCTTGAGTCTATATTTGTCTTTTAATGTAAGATGCGATTCTTGTATGCAGCAGATATCTCGCTTGAGTTTTGTATCCAGTCAGCCAACCTGTGCGGACAATTTAAACCATTCACATAATTGAGAATATTGATAAGCCTTTGGAGAGTCCAGTGGACGTTTTTAACCCTTTTGTGACTGTAGAAGCTGGAATTTGATCAAAATTTTCTGGGTGGGTTTACCTTTGTGGTGGAGGATTATGCTGGTCATTATGGAGGATAGGTCTGAGAATATCCTGGAGAGCTGGTTTAGTTATGGCAAATTTCTTCAACATGTGAATGTCACTGAAGTATTTAATTTCTCTGTCATAAATGAAACTCAGTTTAGATGGGTACAGGATCCTGGGTTGAAAGTTAT
The DNA here is from genome assembly GCF_027406575.1 of Nycticebus coucang. Lineage (NCBI taxonomy): Eukaryota > Metazoa > Chordata > Mammalia > Primates > Lorisidae > Nycticebus > Nycticebus coucang. The sequence goes on along the minus strand of NC_069794.1, from coordinate 40,309,911 downwards.
TTTGTTTAAGAAGATTAAAAGTCAATGACCATCCTCTTCTAGCTTGAAAGGTTTCAGCAGATAGATCTGCAGTTATTCTAATATTCTTGCCCTTGTAGGTGATGGCTTTCTTTCGTCTGGCTGCTTTCAGAATTTTCTCCTTCATATTAACTTTAGTGAAAATGATTATGATGTGTCTGGTGGATGGCTTATTTGGGTTGAGTCATGCTGGAGTTCTGAAATTGTCTGCTATCTGAATTTCAGAATCTCTTGGCATGTCTGGAAAGTTCTCCTTCATAATCTGATGGAGAAGAGACTCTGCCTTATGAAGCCACTTCATCGCTTTCGGGGATCCCTATAAGACAAATTTTGATTTTCTTAGGATTATCCCAGAGCTCTCTGAGAGAGTGATCTGTTTTTGCTCTCCATTTCTCTTCCTCTTTGAAAGTTAGGAAGCATTCAAAAGCTTTGTCTTGAATGTCAGAAATTCTTTCTTCTGCTTGCTCCATTCTGTTACTGAGGAATTCTACTGTGTTTCTCAGATCTTTATGGGCTGCAACTTCTTGTCTCAATGTGTCTAAATCTTTGGTCATTTAGTCTTTGAATTCATTGAATTCTTGAGATGTCTTTTGGGTTACTGCTTGGAATTCTAATTCAATCTTAATTGCTATCCAGATTCTGAATTTGATTTCTGACATCTCAGCTATTTTTTTGTGAATGGGATCTTGTGCTGTGTCTGCCCCATTGATCCTTGGGTGAGTTGATCTACTCTGATTATTCATATTGCCAATGTTTTTCTGTTGATTTCGCCTCATGATTGTTTTTCACCGTTGCCTCTGGCTGTCCTCAGAGTTTGGGAAGTATCTCTCAAATATTAGACCCCAGTGGGATCACTCTATTGTTGCTAGATCTTTGTAGGGAGTGATCCTGCGTAGTTCCTCTGGGGCTGCCCCAGCCAAGGAGTCAGAAATGTAGGATTTTTTATAATTATGTTACATAATTAGAATTAGGCTGAAATTATGGAGAATATATGGAGGAGAGAACAACTAATTTCTGAAAGTGAAGTATCAACAACATTTAGACTATATATCATTTGAATTGAATTTTGAAGGATTGGTAGAAGTTCACAAGTATTCCAGAAAAAGCAGAAGATATGAGTGGGGATTTGTTAGGATTTTTCTGTGGCTAATGCTCAAGTGCATAAGAGAAGTAGCTCTTGAAAATCTCAAGAGATGATCTAAAAGATAAAAAAATCCTGTTTGTCACTCAAAATTTTTAGATATACGTTGTATGGAATAAGAAAGCATATATATATATATTTTATAAAATATATATATTTTAAACAAGACAGCTCATCTGCCTGCTATTGTATCTGAAATCTTCCATTACAGAAAACTAACCACATTCTATTCCAGAAAGCTATTGCTTAAATGAATACATATCACCTGAAAATAGAAGGACAAAATATAGCTATCTATGGAAAATTCCAGAATTCCTAAAATAAATATTCTTGAACCCCTGAGTCACCCAGTAATAATTCAAGAACTTTTTGTTAAATTATACATATTTTTGGAAATGAAAATATAGGCACACAATTATTCCTGGGAAGGGGAAATTTTAAAGCTAGGTATCATGTTAGGTTAGTTTTCAATAATAGTCAGAGTTTTAGGTTCACCCCAGGCCCTTGGAGATAAATTAATATGAATGAAAACACACAAATAATGCTTACTCACACAAATTTCTAACCTTCCTGTCATTTTTTTCCCATTTATGTTTTATTTATCTATCTCATTTTTTTCTATCTTTGAGAGAAACATGTAATAGTAATAGTAATTAGAATTCACTATTTTAGAAAAGAGCAATTGCACTAATGAAATAATAAATGATAACACATAGAAGATCACTTCCAGGAGTCCAGAGAGGGGTAGTATGAACTCTCAGGGAATGGGCACATTAACTCAGTCAGTCTAAATAGGGCACCTACCCCTAATCTCTAAGCTGGTAGCTGTTAGGCAGATATGCAGACTTGGCTTCTTTTGTAGATAATTTTTTAGTTGAATAAAGATAAATTAGAACTATTACATATATATGTATATATATTCTGAGCATTTAAATAGTGGACTTAAAATAAGCCTAATGACCAACAGTCTGAAACATAAGCCACTCAGTCAATTTTTGAAATGTCCACAGAAGATTACTGTAACAATTGAAATATGGAGTTGAAACACTGGGCCAGCGTGGAAGTATCTGAAGGTAGTAAAAGAAGAAAAGCAAAACATTATAAGGGGTAACAGAGGGAGAATTAACCAAAAGAGTTGAGATTGCCAAAGACAAATGCATTTCAGTGTTTTTCTTTCTATGTTTATGTAACAAAATTAGCTTAATCTAAACACACCCCATTTTAATCCATCATTGTGTGTGATATTTCTGTCAAGCTCTCAGTGACCTAGTTAATAAAACATAAATATTTGAAATAGAATATTATATTTTAATGTCTATTATTCTCTTGAAGTTTTCTCAGAAATGTGCAACAATATCTACTAATGATGAAAATATGCTTTATCACGTGCTACTTTGAGGTAAAAATTAGACAAATTTTCATTAAAATGAGGTGTGTAAGTATAAGGAAAGTATCACAAATATGCAAATGATTTTTATTTGTTCTATCACATGATTCTAAACTCCCAAAATATACTCTATGTTTTACCACCTCCTGCTACAACTTCTTTTTTAGGTGATGGATTTGTGAATATGCTTGTCTATAGAAAAGATAAAGCAGATAGTCTTATACATCTACTTTTTCTGTAGAAAAGACAAAAAAATTAAAACCATGATGAAAATGTAAAAGATGCTCTTCTATAACTCTAATAAAAGAATGAAGGAACAAAAGTTACGTATTCTAAAATGCATTAGACAAAAAATTGCAATGCATTTCATTTGACATTGTGTAATACTTTTAAATCTTGCATGAACATGTGAGAAATGATTAAAACTTAAAGTAGAGTGAATATATTGTGAATTTTAGGTCATGAGTCATAGGTCAAAATGAGAAATAACTTGGAAGAGTGGAAGAGTTAGAAAATACTAAATTCAGTATTAATTTTGGCAAGAGTCTACTATAAAAGTTTGATTTTCTTTTTCCTTTGAGTTTCTTCCTTGAGTATTTAACAAATAAACACTTTTATGTTGTACCAATATGAAAATGCTACAGAGACAATTACATCCTTTGAAAATAAGCCTCACACACAACGATGGATTAAAATAATATTTTTGTGATACTAAATGTTGAATCATTGCTAGAACATTATAATTTCAAGCTTCTTATTGTGTATAGCCACCACTTCTGCATAGATTTTTTCACTGTTTTTATGAACTACTATATTATATGTAGTATATACATAGTATAAAGAATATACATAGTGTATGTAAATGCGTGGTATTTTTTTTAACTTCTTGAGAATGGAAAATGATTACCTAACTTTTTAAGATCTTTCCTGAAAACTTCTCCTTTTATAAAATTTAATTTAAATGACTAAGAATCACTTCTTTTCTTATTGACTGTTTTATAACCCTAATGACCGTTAGTTCTCAATAACTTCAAACTCATATTTAGAGGAAGTGAGCATTAGTCGAGAACTGGGAAATTATTTAGATAAGAAAAAAGCCTTTGAAAGGGGCAAAAGCTTAAAGCATTGCCAGGCACAAACACGTACTTAAAATTAGTCAATCTTTTGCCACCATCTGGTGGTCATGTTTGGTATGACCTAATGAAGATAAATCTTGCATTAAATTTCAATTTACAAGCATATTTTAAATGGATTATTTAATTTGGTCAGTACTGAAAAGACAAAAATTTCTACCCAAATGTTTTTCTTGTTTTAAGCTCTAGAAAATGGAGCAAAAGATAGCTTAAAAACCTATAAATTTTTTTTTTTGGTTAATTTACTGTTATATAAGGTGATAAACCAATTACATTTACACAGTGCAAACAACAATGAAATGTTCCTTAGATTCATTTAATACATGTATAAATTATATTTTAATAAGTCATATACTAAAATAAAAGTAATCTTAAAATAAAGTGTGCTATTTTTAATGTTCATTATGAGAGTTTTGAAAAGTAATACAATATCCTACAAGCTCATATACATATTATCTCTAAGAAAAATTTTAACCCCAAGAAATATTAATCTTAATTTCTCATTAATCTTGTATAGTAGTATCATTTATAACACTTGGATAATTAACGTCACTTAGCACACTTGATAATATTAGCATCTTATTACCATTTGGCTTGTAACACTAAGGAAACAGATTCAAAAAGGGGTTGGTAGGACACATACAGTATCTAACAATTAAGTTTGCAAGCTCATCCTAAAAAAAGTGCTGCACACCTTATTGAGGAATATCACCATGGTCACCTTTGAAGTACTCCCCTGGGGAAATTATGCATCAATGCCAGTGCCTAGTTCACCCCTCAAAGCAATTTGGGAACTCTCTTTTTAGAATGTCCATCAGAGCTGTTGTCCTATTAACCTTAATGTCCTGAATATCATCAAAATGTCCTCCTTGCAATATTTCCTTTATCTTTGGGTAAAGAAAAAATGTCATTGGAAGCCATATAAGTTGAGTACAGAGGGCATTCCATGCAGTTATTTGTTTACTGGCTAAAAACTTCCTCACAGACAATGCTCTGTGAGCTGGTGCATTGTCATTATGCAAGAGTCATGAGTTGTTAGCCAAGATTTTTAGTTAATGTTTTACTAACTTTCTCTATTGATGTCTACTATGCTTCTCATGGATAGTGGTTTTGACACATAATTAGATTTTTGCAATGTTTTCATCAGTTCTGTTCATTACTGTCCACTCTAGTCTGTCTTCCACAATGATGCTTTCTGTCCCCTCAGAAAAACATTTACTCCATTCGTACACTGCCATTTTCTTCGCAGAATTACCCCTATAAATTTGGACTAAACATGCTCCTAATTTCACTTTCACTCTTGCAAAGATTAGCAAGAAATATACGAATGTTTGTTCATTGCTTTGATTCAAGTTCTGAAATTCTGGGATGGTACACAAAAACATGCCACAATAATAATTGCACCTGGCAAGACATCACCACAGATCATTATGAACACAACTGTGAGATACTGATATACCAAACTTATGAAACCTTATTGAGTTGTTTGTACAGTGGTGCCAGTGTAAACACAGGCTGGCAAGTTAGTGAACTTAATTGTCAGATGAAAACAGAATTCAAATGATTTATTAATATTGTTTTTCCTTTCAAGTTCCCAAAGTGGTCTTTTCCCCTTATCCCCCATTGTCCAGTTCCCAGTGTAACATATGAATTTATAAGACAATTTCTGTGGGTTGTAGAAGGAGAGAGAAGAGACTTGGATAATCTACTTCTTCTTTGGGTATTTTCTGAGTCTTCATTGACCTCTGCTAAAATATGCCTCATTCCAGTGTACTAGGGTGTACTGTGCTAGTACACAGCAGGTCCTACCTAATGCAGGGGAATTGTAATAGCATCTGCTACTGAAATCAGCCATCTTTCATGAGGTTCCACAAACTTGATCCTTATTATCTCAAATCTAAACTTATTCCAATGAAGATTCTCTCTGTACTTCTGAGTTCCTAAGTATTAATCTTATGCGATTGAGAACATAGAATTATTACTCATGACCATCTCTAGAGACATCATCTAGAGACATTCCAGTTCTGAACTACTGCTTGGTGACAAATTGGACACTACTGAAGATGGGCTTTAAATTCCAGTGAAGTCTGAGCAAATGAAACACTATAAAAATAGCCATAATTATGTTGGTTTCTCTCTGAACTCTGTTCTGCTCCATTAATCTATGTGTCTGTCTGTTTGTGAATTATACTATTTTTGATTATTGTAGGTTTATTCTTGAACATTCTTAAAATTGATTAATGTGTTTCTTCAAGTATTGTTCTATTAAAAAAGCATTGTCACTAGTTTAGCTCTTTTTCTTTTCCACGAAGATTTTAGATTCTGTTTCTCGACATCTATGTGAACTTCTGCTGGTATTTTGGTAAATATTATATTAAGGCTAAAGAACACTGAAAAAAAAAAAACTAACATCTTTGCTCTGTTGATATTCTCTGAATTTATAGGCTTTCTGTGCCTATATAAAATTTTATCTTATTTTATGATTTGGGGATTATAATAAATAGTATTTTGTAAAAATTATAGTTTCTAAGTGTTAATTACTTGAATGGTATAAATATTATTAATTGTGTGTGCACATTGTATTTTGTAAGTTTACTGAACTTACTAGTTTGGGGAGAGTTTTTAATCATAGAATGTTCTCAATAGAAAATCATAGAATGTTCTCAGTAGAAAATCAAGTCAAATGTAAATAAAAATAATTTTATTTTTACTTTTCTAATATCTATGCTTTAAATTTCTTTTTCTTGTCTATTATCTTCACCTAGACTTGCAATCCTATGTTAAATAGGACTGGTGCAATTGATACTTTTACCTAGCTCCTGATCTAGCAAAAAGCATTAACTCTTTTACAATCAAGAATAATATTTCCTACAAGTGTATTTTTGATGCCTATTATTGGGTCAAGTCTGTTTTTTTGAAACATGAATGCTATGAGTTTTTATCATGCATGGGTGTCAATTGTCAAATGCTTTTTCTAGATCTATTTCTAAGATGGTATGTTTTCTTAATTTAGTGGATTGTATTGATTTTTGAAAACTGAGCCAGTGTTACATTACTACAAAAAAAATGCTACTTTGCCAGAATTCATCCTTTTTATGAATTCCAGAATTCATCCTTTTATGTATTCTATTTGCTAATATTTTAGTGAGAATGTTGGTATCTATATTCTTCAAGGATATTGGTCTATAGTTTTCTTTTTTTAATGTTTTTAGCTTGGATTACAGAATAATGCTTGTATCTAAAATATATTTGATAATGAACCTTCCTCTTCCAGTTTCAGGAAGAGGTTTGGTAACTAACATTGGTGTTACTTCTTCTTTAAATGTTTGGTAAATTTACCAGTGAAATGAACTGTACCTAGAATTTTTCTTCTTTCCAGGAAATATATAACTGTGAACACAATTTCTCTTATAGTTTTAATGTTACTTGAGTTATGTCCTTTGTCTGGGTTAGTTTTAGTGGTTAGCTGGTGCTTTTTGATTTACTGCTTCATTTCATCTAAGTTATTTTATTTTGTGTATAGAGTTTTCACAGTAGTTTTTTATTACTCTTTAAATGTTTGCAAGGTCTGTAGAGATGACTTCTCTTTTCTTATTTTTTGGTGATATGTGTCTTCTTCTTTCATTCTAGCTAATAATTTATTAATTTTATCGATGTTTTAAATTATTCAGATTTTGATTTCATTGATTTTTCTTGACTAATTTTCTGTTTTCAACTTAATTCACTTATTGTCTGATTTATTTTTTTCCTTAGGTTCAGTGAAATGTATTTCACTCTTTTTGCCCAGATTTTTAAATTGAATCTATAGGACATTGACTTAAGGCCTTTTCATTTTGTTCCCTAATGTAAATATTTATTTCTACAAAGTTCCTTGAAGTACTGTGTAGACTATATCTCACAAATTTTGATATTTAATGCTTTGACCTTAGGATAATTAAAATATTTTAAAATTTCTTTTGAAAGTTTCTCTTAAACTGATAGATCATTTAGTATGATGTAGGTTAATATCACAATGATTGGCTTTTTAAAATTGTCTTTCTGTTAGTAATTTCTAGTTTAATTGAATTATGATTAGCAAATATTGAATTATTTCAATCTCCATAAATTGTTTTAAATTTGTTTTATGACCCACTATATGGGCAACCTAGTGAATGTTCCAATTATAATTGTGAAAAATGTGTATTCTGCCATTGTTGGGTGGAGTAGTCTATAATAATTAGATCATGTTGGCTGAACAAATTATTCATTTATTTTGTTTTTGTTGGTGGTATTCTGCATTATTATTACTATTTACTACTGAGAGAATATTATTTTAGTCCCCACATATAAGTGTAGATTTGTCTGTTTCTTTTACTTTTATTTTGTTATTTGCATTGTGTATTTTGAAGCTCAGTTACTAGGTGCACGCATACTTAGGATCGTCTTTTCTTCTTGCTTAAATGGCCTTTTTTTTAAGTTACATGATGATTTTCTTTATCCCTGAGTATTTATTTTTTACTCTGAAATCCACTTTAAGTGATATTAATATAGCCACTCTATTTTTTCTTTTAATTAGTACTTGCTTAATATGTCTTTTTCCATCCTTTTATTTTTAATATATTGTGATTATGCTTGAAATGAATTTCTTGTAGAGAACATTGAGTTGCATCATTTGTAAAAGTCCAATCTTCCTGCAGTGGGTGCATTGCTTGAGCTCAGGAATTCAAGACCAGCTTAAGTAAGAGCCGGATCTTGTCTCTACTAAAAGTAGAAAAACTAGTTGGGTGTTGTGGTGCACATCTCTAGTCCCAGCTACTCAGGAGGCTGAGGCAAGAGAATTGGTCAAGTCCAAGAATTTGAAGCTGCTGTGAGCCATGATGCTATGGCAGTCTACTCAGGGTAACTGAGTAAGACTCTGTCTCCACAAAAAGAAGGTCCAATTTGATAATATGTTGTGTATAGCAAATTAATTAAATTTAATATAAATATTTGTATTTTTAGATACAGATTTGTCATTTCATCAAATGTTTTCTGTGTATTCCTCTTGTTTTGTGACTCTTATTTATAGTTTACTGCCATCTTTTGGTTTATTTGAAACAGTTTAGAATTTTATACTGGTTGATCTACCATGATTTTAAGAATATCTCTGTTTATAAGTTTTAGTAATTGTTCTAGTGATTAAATAATCATATTTAACTTTTTACCATCTATTTGGAATTGGTAGTTTAAGACTTCCTTTTGGAGAGTAGAAACTTTGTCTCCATAGAGATTCTTTCCCCCATTCCATCCTTGCTATAATATTTTGTATAATACATCTAAATTCATTGAAAGACCTATCAAATATTATAGAATTGTCTATTAGATTTGCACAAATATTTATCATCCCTCTTCTCTTACTTTTTTTCTAATATTTTATCTTCTCTTTAGGTCTAACTTCTATTCTTTATGAACAACATTCTTAACAATTTTTTGAAGCATGTATGATGGCTATGAAATTCTCTTAGGTTTTATCTTAGTTAAATTTGTGTTTGCATAACAGAATATCACAAAGTGGGTACCTTACAATGAACAGAAATTTATTTGGTGTATAGTTCTGGGGACTGGGAAGTCTGAGAGCATGCCACTACCATCCAACAAGGACCTTTCTTCTATGTTATCTCATGGTTAAAGGCAGAAGGGCAAGAGAGAGTGAGGGTGAAAAACCAAGGTCACTTTTATAATAAAGTGACTATCATGATAATGAACTGATTCCTGTGATACCAACATTAACCCAAACGTGAGGGCAGAGCTTTCACAGCATAATCACCTTTTATAAGGACTTATCTCCCAACACTATTGCATTGAAGATTAGGTTTCTAACATATGAATTTTTGGAGATGTATGGAAACCATATCAAGTTTCTTTCATTTAAAAATGTATTTTTCCCTTTTTGAAGGAAGGATCTTGTCACGGGATGGCAGAGATGTAGCAATACATGACTGGCATTTGGAGGAAACTGAGGATGGTGGTCAAGATAACAAGAGAAATAAATAAAAATAAAGATTCAATTATTCACATTTCATAGGAGGCCAAATCTGCATTCAGTAGTTATAGAGCAAGATAGAAATAAGTCTCCTTGGAATAATTAAGGAGATATAGAATAAAATTTAAGGAGAGACCAGAGAAGCAATCTCATGAAAGTGTATTCTTACTGAAGTTTAAAATATTTTGGAAAAAATTCTCCTTTTGAGCTACTATGTGGAGAAGAAAAAAGAACTATTTATACAATTGTGTTTATTGAGCCAAGGACATCTACTATGTTAATGTTTCTGGAATCCATTTATATGGTGGTGTAAAGATTTTGTACTTACATATAATGGACCTTTTACTTCTTAACTCCCTAATAAATATCTTTAGCTGTTGTTATTTTATATTTATTTGTGGATATAAAATATAATTTTTCTCTGACATATTGGTGAAACAGTTATAGCAATAATTACCCTTTTTATGTAACAGAAAATATGTCAATTCCAACTATGTGTTTTGAAGCCAAGGAAATTTCTAAAAGATAGGTTAATATATTATATCCTATTCTCATCTTCCCATTATAAACTACAAGTCTGACTGGTGGACTCAATGAAATATACATCCCTGGGAAACATTTTTAGTCAAGATCCAATATCTAGTAAACTCTGAAGAATTTAGACACTTTTCATTCCTGATGTATAGACATTCTGGAAAATGGTGGCATGTAATAATAGAAAAGGCTAAGAAGGAATTTTATAATGCATATTTGTGGTAAAGTGTCAGAAACCTTCCTTAAGATGGTTCACCTTCCATTTCACTGAAGATATTTTATGACAATGAATAGATATTGGTGTGAAATTTGAATCAGATTCCCTCTAGTATAGAAACTGAATTGCTATAACATGGTAGCCAAAAGTGGGCTCCATATTCCTACTTCTCTAATTTTTTAATACAGACAAATAGAGAAAATTTACTTGAGATGTGAATTCTGAAGGCAAGGAGAAACTATTCCTTTCTAGCAGCACTTGTTAACAGATGAGAAGGTGGTCAGAAGAAAAAATCTTCAGCGGACCCTATGCAATCACCTGTGAATCATCTACTTCCATAACACCACTGGAGGCATATGTGTTATCCCTGAAAATCAGTAGGGTTAGGTTATTTTGCTTGTTTTTTGTTTTTATTTTCTTCCCAGACCTTCTCTTATCCCCTTCAATAATTCTGTGTAAAGTAATATTTCTAATAAAACTTTGAAATGTTTGACCCAAGCTCTATCAATTTTTAGGCATTTGATTGTGGACAAAAAAATGCGATCTCTTGGATCCTGTATTTTCTTGTCTCTAAAACAGTGACAAAATTGTTAATAATATCATAGAATTATTATGAAGATAGAACATTTGGCACTGCATCTGGCACATATACCCCCTTGAAAGATGCAAATTATAGGTATTATTATAAAAAAAGATATTCTGACACACACCAGGAAAACTCTTCAAATTTGGTACTTAAAGGCAGATTATATTTCTAAAGACAATGCTTACCAAGGATCTATGTAAAAACAAAGGGAGAAATTATAATAATCTTAATGCAATACAAACAGATAAACCCATAAGAAGTATCTAAAAGCTAAATGATTTTGTTATGGAAGTGAGTTAGTACAGTGTGAAATAACATTAAATATTTAGGGAAGGCTGATAGAAAATATACAAAAATGTTGACTATATAGTATTTTTGAATACTTGGAAAAACATTGATTAATTTTTGATTTTTTCTGCTTTTGTGGCTTTCCTATATAAATTTAATGATGAACATCTGCTACCTATAAAATCAGAAAAATTTACTTTTAAAGATCAGATGGAAATGTTTTAGAGATAAGTGTTTTAGATAAAATATCAATCTTTATGTGGGCTTTTTGTGAGTAAAGGGCCCATTTTTCCGATTTTATGAATAAAGAAACTGAATGCCATAAAAGATAAATAACTCTCAAAGGCCATACAGACTAAGGATCAGGATTGTGACTAATTTTTATTTTACTGAATTGCCCTATCTAAGGGTTTAATCTGTGATAAATTCAACCAAAAAGCTGTTCAAAAACTTTATAGGACCTCCATTTCCAGGAACACGGAGATGATGTACTTTTCACTATTATTCTTACTATGCACAATCAAAAACCCTAGGAATTATATACAATATAAATATAAGAAGACTCTAAAAGGTAAAGAGAAGAAGGCAGACATGGTATGAATCTTGAGAATCTTGATGAATTACATCATGACGAATTCCTAGATTTTCTTTTTATCCTCTATAACCTAGACTTAACACTGAAAACCCAGCAAGCAGAAAAGTCAAGAGCTATGCACAGAAAAAGCCTTAACAAAGGTCTCTTTAGCCAAAGGACCATGAAAAGAGCAGCCTGGAAAGTCAGAAAAACTTCAAGACAATAACCACATTACCACAGTTAATTAAGTAGAGTACAAAACTATGGATCCTGCAGATATTAAAAGGATAACAAGGGGATACTGCAAATAAATATGTGTGGTTAAATTTGACAACTTAAATAAAAGGGAACAATTTCTTAAAAAAACAATAAACTTCCAAAATTTACCCATAATGAAATAAATAACTTGAATGTCCTTATAACCATGAAGGAAAGTAAAAGAAAATAATTTTGTAATTTAACCCCCCAAAGGAAAAGAAAAACTCTTCTAGGTCCAAATGGTATAAAATTTTCTGCTCTAGGACTTTTTTAGGTGTAAGAATTTTTGTTGCTGCCTTAATATTGGTGGTTGGTGTTCTGTTCAGGAGGTCTACTTCTTGATTGAGCTTTGGAAGGCTGTGTTTTTCCAAGAACTTGTCCATTTCCTCCATATTTTCAAGTTTATGGGCATAAAGATTTTTATAGTATTCTGAGAAGATGTTTTGTATTTCCATAAAGATGTCTTGGTGTGACTACTTTTTTTTTTTTTTTTGAAACAGAGTCTCATTTGTTGCCCCAGTTTGAGTGCATGTTGTCATCATAACTCATAGCTCACAGCAATCTCACAGCAAAATCCTCAAGAGATCCTCTTGCCTCAGACACCCAAGTTGCTGGGACTACAGGCATGCACCACTATATCCAGCTAATTTTTCTCCTTTTAGTGGAGATGGGGTCTCCCTCTTGTTCAAACTCCTGAGCTCAAGCATCCACTGTCTCAGCCTCCCAGGATGCTAGGATTGCAGGGGTGAGCCATCATACTTGATGCTTTCTTTTTTTCATTTTTAATTGAGCTGCAACTTTTTGTTTCATTGATCTTCTTCACAACTAGCTGGTGGAATGCATATATTCTGGGTGAAAGATGAATTTATAACTTTGACTAAAAATGTACAAGTGCAAATTAGGTAACCAATATGTGTAACTCTATAATATTATAAAATGAAACGTTAATAAGGAAGAATTAAAAGCCATACATAATGGAAAAATAGATAAGATCATACCTGTTTGCTCATAACATGTTTGTCTACATAGAATGTTCTGGTTATTGTAAAATACACACATAGAGAAACCTCTCAGAATGAATAAGTTAGTAAAACAAGGTGGTAAACATAAAAATCTATCGTGAAAAACTAAATATGAGAGCTAAAATTATAAAACTGCTAGAAGAAAATAGAGAAAAACCTTCAGAACTTTGTATTTGCCAGTGATTTCTTAGAAATGATACCAAATACATAGGCAACCAAAGAAAAAATAGATAAATTGGACTTTATTAAAACTAATAATTTTCATAACAAAAGGCATCACCAGAAGAATTAAAAGACAGACAACCTAATAAATACAAATATTTTCAAATCATATATTTGATAAGGGATTAATATTCAGAATATATAAGAACTTCTAAAAATCAACAACAAAAAATAAAATAATTAAAAATAAATAAAGGATCTGAATAGACATTGCTCCAAAGAATGTATGCAGCAGGTCAATAAGAAAATGCAAAAGTCACTAATCATTAGAGAAATATATTTCAAAACCACAGTGGGATACCATTTCATACTCATTATGATGGCTACTATTAAAACAAACAAAAAACCTCAGAAAATAACAAAGATGTTGACAAAGATGTGGAAACATTGAAGCTCTCATACATTCCTGGAGGGCATTAAAAATGGTGTAGCCCTGTAGAATACAATTTGGTGGTTCTTCAAAAAGCAAATATTATATTTACCATATGACCCATCACTCTTATGTATGTACTCCAACTAATTCAAAAGAGGAATTCAAACTAATACTTGTATTTTAAGTTTCATTGCAACACTTTTCACAGTAGTCAAAAGATGGGAAAGATCCTGCAATCCCAAAACTGGGCATCTACCCAGAAGAAAAAAAATCATTGCAGCTCAAAGGAGTAGGGCACTGGCCCCATATACCGGAGGTGGTGTGTTCAAACCCAGCTCCAGCCAAAAACTGCAAAAAAAAAAAAAAAAAAAGAAAGAAAAAAAAGAAAAAAAATCATTTTATCATTAGGACATTTGCACTAGACTGTTTATTGCAACTCAATTATAATTGCCAAATTGTATAAATAACCTAAATGCCCACCAATACAGGAACAGATTAACAAGCTGTGGAATATGTATACCATGGAATACTACACAGCCACCAAAAGGATGGTGACTATACATCTTTTGTATTAATTTGAATGGAGTTTAAATACATTATTCTTAGTAAAGCATCACAATAATGGAGAAGCAAGAATCCAATGTACTCAATTCTGATATGAGAACAAGTGATGCTAGTAAGTACATGGTGGGGGATAGGAAATGGAGGAGGGGCAAGATGGAAGGAGGATGGGTGTAGGGGGCCATGGTGTGTGACATGCCTCTTGGGAGTAGGACACTATTAATAGAGGGACTTTACCCAGCAAACACAAACAGCGTAACCTGGCTCATTGATTCAATGATTTCCTGGCCTTCAATGATCTCCTAATTAAAAAAAAAAAAAATGGGAAAAACTCTTGTTTCCATCAACAAATGAATGCAAAACAAAATGAGGCATACGCTCACACACACACACACATATTTCTTATTATTTCAAGTTGGATTCTCTAGAAATAGATACTCATATCAAAGCTTTTTTTTTTTTTTAAGAAACTGTCCATCTGGAAATATCACAGCAGGAAATTGGGGAAGGAAAATGGGGAAGGAAAGAAGGCCAGGAGTCAGATATTCCACAAAATCCCACAAGGTGTTAGGGCATAGGGAAGTTCTAAAATGGTATAGTTGACAGATCAAGTTTGTTCCTGTAAGGGACAAGGGAGCTTGGACCTTTCTACCTGTGCATCATTGGTTAGGAGTTAGAAGAATGAACAAGGGGGTACAACCAATCCTAGGCCCTCCTTGAACGTTCTCCATGTCCACAGGTGGGTACCTGTGGTACGTCCATTGGTTCTCAGACCTCAGCAGCATCACAATCACCTGGAGGGCTGTTAATACACAACTTCTTATTCAGTAGATCTGGGGAGAGAGTCGAGAATTTTTATTTTTTATATGACAACAATGCTATAAGAAGCCAGAACTAGTATTATATGCTTGAAGGTAGACGGTGAGTTAAAGATATAAATCATAAACCCTAGAGCATCCACTAAATTCATAAAGCAAAGAGTTATATTATGTATGTCAGATATAGATTATAGCTAAAAAACTAACATAGGAGATAAAATGTAAAGGAATGGATAGGAGAAATTCCAAGGTACAGTAGAAATCTTTTGGGAGAGATAGATATGATTGTTATTGTTGTGATGGTTTTATGGGTATATATGTATGTTAAAACTTACTAAGTTGTATGCCAATTATACCTCAATAAAACTATGAAAAAGCTAAAAAAAATGGAGCATACACTCACATCCAATGTGATGTTACTGAGCTGTATAAAGGAACAAAACTCTGATACTACTTACAATATAGATGAACCTTATGCTAAGTGAAATAATCCAGACCAAAAAGGATGCCTATTATTTAATTCCACTTACATGACATACCTATCTAAAGGCAGAAAGTAAATTAGAAGTTACTATAGATGGGCTGGAGAAAGTAAGGAATTGAGAGGTAAACATTTTTTTTTAAAGTTTACAGAGTTTTTGTTGGTGGCAATAAAAAAGTTGATGATGTAATGAATATAAATATTGTGAATATAATTAATGCTTCTGAATTGTGTATCTACAAAGAATTAATATGACAAATTTCACACCATATTATGCATATGTAATATGTACATAAAGTAAAAATCAGTTCTTATTTCTATATAATATTAATATGTAAACATTGACATTAAAAATGCAACACTCTTTGCAATCACTCAAAAAATTGAATACTTATGTGCAAATCAGCTGAAATGCATACAGGAGTTGTATGTTGAAAACTGCATGACACTAATGAAAGAAATCAAATATGAGCTAAATAAGGGAAGACACACAGAGTGTACATGGATTAGAAGAGTCAGTCTAATAAAGCTATCAGTTTTCTCCAAAATTTAAAACAAGGTTAATCCAATTTTTGTCAAAATCCCAGCAAGATTTTATTCTTGTAACTGTGGACTAGATTACCCTAAAACATGCATATCATGGCAAAAGAACTAGAACTGGTAAAACATTTAGAAAACGAAGATTAAAGTAAGAGGAATTAATATAGTAATTCAGTTGACTATATAAAGATCAATGGAACATAATTAAGAACTAAGAAATAAACCTACACAGAAAGGCTTAACTTATTTTTCACAAAATAACAATAGCAATTGAGTAGAGGAAATATAGACCTTTCAACAAATGTTACTGAAAAAGTTAGATATCCATAGCAACCCCACCAAAAAATTTCCTTTTTTTTTTTTTTTTTACAATCCAAATCTTTTTATTTTTATTAATACATTTTGGTTCATCTTTCATATTTTTATTTTCATTTTTCTTTCTTTTTTTATTGTTAAATCATAGCTGTGTACATTATTGCGATCATGGGGCACCATACACTGGTTTTATAGACCGTTTGGCACATTTTCATCACACTGGTTAACATAGCCTTCCTGGCATTTTCTTAGTTATTGTGTTAAGACATTTATATTCTACATTTACTAAGTTTCACATGTACTCTTGTAAGATGCACCACAGGTGTAGTCCCACCAATCACCCTCCCTCCGCCCATCTTCTCACCTCCCTCCCATCCCTCTCTTCTTTCCCCCAATTCTTAGGTTATAACTGAATTATAGCTTTCATGTGAAAGCCATAAATTAGTTTCGTAGTAGGGCTAAGTACATTGGATACTTTTTTCTTCCATTCTTGAGACACTTTACTAAGAAGAATATGTTCCACCTCCATCCATGTAAACATGAAACAGGTAAAGTCTCCACCTTTCTTTAAGCTGCATAATATTCCATGGTGTACATATACCACCATTATTAATCCATTCATGAATCGATGGGCACTTGGGCTTTTTCCATGACTTAACAATTATGAATTGGGCTGCAATAAACATTCTGGTACAAATATCTTTGTTATGATGTGATTTTTGGTCTTCTGGGTATATACCTAGTAGAGAAATTATAGGATTGAATGGCAGATCTATTTTTAGGTCTCTAAGCGTTCTCCATACATCTTTCCAAAGGGAATGTATTAATTTGCCTTCCCACCAGCAGTGTAGAAGTGTTCCCTTTTCTCCACATCCACACCAACATCTCTGGTCTTGGGATTTTGTGATATAGGCTAATCTTACTGGAGTTAGATGATATCTCAAAGTAGTTTTGAGTTGCATTTCTCTGATGATTAAAGATGATGAGCATTTTTTCATATGTCTGTAGGCCATGAGCCTGTCTTCTTCAGAGAAGTTTCTCTTCAACTCCCTTAACCAGCCTGCGATGGGATCACTTGTTCTTTTCTTGCTTATATGTTTGAGTTCTCTGTGGATTCTGGTTATTTAACCTTTGTCAGAGACATAACCTGCAAATATCTTCTCCCATTCTGAGGGCTGTTTGCTTGCTTTACTTACTGTGTTCTTCACTGTGCAGAAGCTTTTTAGTTTGATCAGGTCCCAGTAGTGTATTTTTGAAGCTGCTTCAGTTGCCTGGGGCGGTTCTCCTCATAAAATACTCACCCAGACTGATTTCTTCAAGGGTTTTCCCTGCACTCTCTTGTAGTATTTTTGTAGTTTCATGTCTTAAGTTTAAATCTTTTATCCAGTGAGAGTCTATCTTAGTTAATGGTGAAAGGTGTGGGTCCAGTTTCAATCTTCTACAGGATGGTGTGGTTCAAGTTTCAATCTTCTACAGGATGCCAGCCAGTTTACCCAGCACCATTTGTTAAATAGGGAATATTTTCCACACTGAATGTTTTTAATTGGCTTGTCAAAGATCAAATAACAGTAAGTAGCTGGATTCATCTCTTGGTTCTCTATTCTGTTCTAGACATCTACTTCTCTGTTTTTGTGCCAGTGCCATGCTGTTTTGATCACTATCGATTTGTAGTATAGTCTGAGGTCTGGTAGCATGATTCCTCCTGCTTTGTTTTTATTTCTGAGTAATGTCTTGGCTGTTTGAGGCTTTTCTAATTCCATATAAAAAGCAGTATTATTTTTTTAAGATCTTTAAAGTATGACGGTGGAGTTTTAATAGGGATTGCATTAAAATTGTATATTGCTTTGGGTAGAATGGACATTTCAACAATGTTGATTCTTCCCAGCCATGAGCATGGTATGTGTTTCCATTTGTTAACATTTTCAGCTATTTCTTTTCTTAGAGTTTCATAGATCTCTTTATAGAGATCTTTCATGTGCTTTGTTAGATAAACTCCCAAATATTTCATCTTCTTTGGCACTACTGTGAACGGAATAGAATCCTTAACTGTTTTTTCAGCTTGACTATTGTTGTATATATAAAGGCTGCTGATTTATGAATGTTGATTTTGTAACCTGAGAAACTGCTGTAATTCCTTGATCACTTCTAAGAGTTTTGTAGTAGAATCCCTGGTGTTTTCCAGATATATGATCATATCATCTGTGAAGAGCGAAAGTTTGATCTCTTCTGGCCCTATATGGATACCCTTGATCGCCTTTTCTTCCCTAATGGTTGTGGCTAAAACTTCCATTACAATGTTAAAGAGCAGTGGAGACAATGGGTAGCCTTGTCTGGTTCCTGATCTGAGTGGAAATGATTTCAATTTAACTCCATTCAATACAATATGGGCTATGGGTTTGCTGTAGATGGCCTCTATAAGTTTGAGAAATGTCCCTTCTATACCAATTTTCTTAAGTGTTCTGATCATAAAGAGATGCCGTATATTATCAAAAGCTTTTTCTGCATCGATTGAGAAAATCATATGATCTTTGTTTTTTAATTTGTTTATGTGCTGAATTATACTTATAGATTTACGTATATTGAACCAGCCTTGAGACCCTGGGATAAAACCAACTTCATCATGATGTATAATTTGTTTGATGTGTTGCTGGATTCTGTTTGTTAGGAACTTGTTGAATATTTTTGCATCTATATTCATTAGTGATATTAGTGATATTGGTCTATAATTTTCTTTTCTTGTTGGGTCTTTTCCTGGTTTGGGTATCAGGGTGATGTTTGCTTCATAGAACATGTTAGGTAGTCTTCCTTCTTTTTCTACATTTTGGAACAGGTTGAGTAATATAGGTACTAGTTCCTCTTTAAAGGTTTGGTAGAATTCTGACTTGAAGCCATCTTGTCCCAGTCTTATCTTTTTAGGGAGATTTTGTATGGTTGATGCTATTTCAGAACCTGATATGGGCCCGTTCAACATTTCTGCTTGATTCTGGATAAGTCTTGGAAGGTGACGTGCTTCCAAATATCGGTCAGTTTTCTTCGGATTTTCATATTTCTGAGAATAAAGTTTCTTGTAATATTCATTAAGGATTTTATGAATTTCTGAGGAGTCTGTTGTAATTTCATCTTTGTCATTTCTGATTGATGAGATTAGAGATCTTACTCTTTTTTTCCTGGTTAGGTTAGCCAAAGTTTTATCTATTTTATTGACCTTTTCAAAAAACCAACTGTTTGATTTATGGATATGTTGTATAATTCTTTTGTTTTTGATTTCATTTAATTCTGCTCTAATTTTGGTGATTTCTTTCCTCCTACTGGGTTTGGGGTTGGAATGTTCTTCCTTTTCCAGTTGGTGGAGATGTCCCATTAAGTTGTTAACTTCCTCTCTTTCTGTTCTCTTGAGGAAGGCTTGCAGTGCTATAAATTTCCCTCTTAGGACTGCCTTTGTGGTATCCCAGAGGTTCCAATAATTCATGTCTTCATTGTCATTTTGTTCCAAAAATTTGGCAATTTCCTTCTTTTTTTTTTTTTTTTTTTTTTTTTTTTTTGCAGTTTCTGTCCAGGGCTGGGTTTGAACCTGCCACCTCTGGCATATGTCATCCTACAGCAATTTCCTTCTTAATATCATCTCTGACCCAGCTGTCATTCAGCATAAGGTTATTTAACTTCCAGGTTTTTGTATGAGTATGCAGATTCCTGTTGTTACTGAGTTTAACTTTTATTTCATGGTGGACTGAGAAAATGCAAGGAATAATTTTTATTTTTTTAAATTTACTGAGTTTAGACTTGTGACCTAAGATGTGATCAATTTTGGAGTATGTTCCATAGGCTGGTGAGAAATATGTGTATTCAGTTTTGTTGGGATGAATTGTTCTGTAGATGTCTGCTAAATCCAAATGTTGGATGGTTAGGTTTAAATCTAAAATTTCTTTGCTCAGCTTCTTATTGGAGGATCTATCCAACACTGCCAAAGGAGTGTTGAAATCTCCAACTAGTATGGAGCTGGAGGAAATCAAGTTGCTCATGTCTGTTAGAGTTTCACTTATAAATTGAGGTGCATTCTGGTTGGGTGCATGGACATTAATAATTGAAATCTCATCATATTGAGTATTACCCTTAACAAATATGAAGTGACCATTCTTATCCTTCCTTACTTTTGTTGGTTTAAAGCCTATTGTATCTGCAAATAGAATTGCAACACATGCTTTTTTCTGATTACCATTTGCCTGAAATATGGATGACCATCCTTTCACCCTGTGTCTATATTTGTCTTTTAAGGTAAGATTTGACTCTTGTATGCAGCAAAAATCTGGCCTGAGTTTTTGTATCATGTCAGCTAACTTGTGCCTCTTTAGAGGACGGTTTAAGCCATTCACATTAATGGAGATAAGTTGATAAGTCTGATAAAATTTTGGGTATCAAGTTTTTTGAAAGTCCAGTGGACATTTTTAATCCTTTTGCCACTGTGGAAGTTTGAGGTTGATTAAAAGTTTCTGAGTAAATTTACTTTTGTGATAGAGGATTGGGCCTGTCATTATGGAGGATAGGTCTGAGAATATCCTGAAGAGCTGGTTTGGTTATGGCAAATTTCTTCAACATATGAATGTCATTAAAGTATTTAATTTCTCCATCATAAATGAAACTCAGTTTAGCTGGATACGGGATCCGGGGTTGATCTATCCTGGTTATTCATGTTACCAGAGTTTTTCCACTGATTCCGCCCCATGATTGTTTTACACCATTTGTTTTTTTGCCTGCAGTTTATTGAGGACCTGTACAGTGCTATGGCCTGAGAAACTGGAGACCTGTTTGGTGTGGTGAGGTTAAGTGGTTCTGTCTTGTTTCCATCTGGTCTCTGTTCGACCATAGTGAAACAGTTACTGTGGGTTGAAGTCTCAGCTGTGGAGAAATACCAGCTATTAAGTCACCCCATCCCCCTTAGGCAACAATTGGAAAAGGAAAATCAAACCTTCCTACAACCACACACCCAGGGCATCACTTGAATAGTCCTCTGGTGATTGGCTCAGTTCAAAAGGTCCAAATCAATTATCTCAGTCAGAACCTGTCTCAGGTGGGAGAGTGGCAACTGGGTCTCAGGGGTTTGGTGACAACTCAGATATGGCTTGCTCTGGTGCTCTGTGGAGTCAGGAGGACTCACCCAGCAAATAGATTAGTCTGGGAAGGTTGATGCCTCCTTCCTCACCTTGCACCTCTGTCACACTCAGTCACTGATTGCCCCACAGGGCTGTGACCCAGTTGCCTCTAGTGAAGAGATAATCCAGGTGTTTGTACCTGCCTTAATCACAAGGAAATCTATTTCCGCTCAGCCAGTCAGATGCACTCTGCCTCTATCCAGCAGTGGGAGGAGATGCCTGACAACCTCAGGTGCTTGATAGAGGCTGGGGGGTGTTCACCCAGTTCTAGCCTCACCCCTAATTTATGTTACTGACAGAACAGAACAGAACAACTTTGTGAGAATTTGTTTCTGACCCTGCTAAATTCCTCCTGCAGCAGAGAAGTTGTTTTGAGTTCCCAGAGCTTGCGCCTCAGGCCCTGTCTTTGCTCCTGTAGGTTTGTATTCAGTTAGCTGTCTATTCTAGCCTCCTGCCTTCCTTTGTCTATAGGCTGATGATCCCCTGAGGGCCGGGTGTGTCTTAGGCTCAGTAAATCGGTCCTCTAGGTCAGCCCCACCCTGGGAACTTCCCGGCTCTGCATGTGTGTTTCTAGTCCCCATGCTCCACCCAGGCGGGTACCGCCTCAGGCAAACCCTTTACTCATGGGGCCTGCATTTCCATCCCAGATCTTTTCTGTGGTGGTTGCCACCTGAGAAGATTCCCAGCCTCCTCTGGTTGCCCAGGGAGACATGGGGTGTGGCTTCAGACTATCCAGGAGTGACCCCTATTGCTGCCAAAAATGGCTGTTGCTCTGCACCTCGGGGCTCCACCACTCTAGTGTGGTTCCCCCTCAGCCAACCATCCTCTCCTCACTCCTCACAGAATCAGCACTGACCAGATGCAGTTTAGACACTGTCCACACACCTCGAGAAATCACCCAAGAATCTGGACTCCTGTGGGACAGGCCTCCAGACCTCAGAGTGAAGGTGGAGGGGAGTGCTAGGAGCTCAGAATTGCAGGTAAAGAATATACACAGTTTGATACAGTTTTATGCCTGGCAGGAGAATGCTGTGGCACCCTAGTAGGGGAGGTAGGTCCAGTTTTTAGAGGATCTTTCCCGTGGAGTGTAGTGGGAGGACTTTTAAACTCTGCTCGTTTGTTTGTGGAGCACTCCAAGCCGTTCTTATAGTGGAGGGGACTCCCATCTGCTTGGTGATGGATTTTGTACCTTTTGTTTGTATCTTTGGGGTTGCAGCTCACCTCAGCGGGGTTGATGTGCATTCTTCAACCTTCTCTCTTGGTGCAGCTCTACCCCACAAGGATACTTGTTAAATTTCTGTCCTTTAAATCTCCTTCTGGACGGGAGCCTCTGTGGAAAGCTGGCTTTAGTCAGCCATCTTGTCTCTGCCCTCCCCCACAAAAAATTTCTAAGACTAATACAAAAATTAACTCAGAATGGGTCATGTCCACCAGTTATTATACATCAAACTGTATAGTATAAGTGTAAAAATTGAACATTAAAATGTTTAAAAATAAGCATAGTAGAAAATATTTGGACTTATATATAGGCAAAAAATATTTAGACTGGACACTAAACATAATTCATTTAAGAAAAAATTAAATGATGCTTTTTACTTGTTCAAACTTAAAAACTTTTATTCTTTGTCAAGTGCTGCATTCTTAAAGAGGATATTTACAAATCACATATCCAACAAAATGCTAATGTCAGGAATGTATAGCCATCTCTCAAAACTCATCAGGAAAATAACAACAGATACAATTAGAAAATGGGCAAAAAACATGAAGAATATTTCACTGAAAAGGTTATGACAAATAATCTCAAGAGAAAATCTTCAACAATATTTGCCATTAGAGAAATAAAAATTAAAACCCCAATACAGTAACACCACACCCCTATGAGAATGGCTATAATAAAAAATAATAATGCTATGAAATACTAATGAAAATAAAGAGCAACTGGACCGAATGTGAAATGGGACAGGCACTCTGGATAATAGGCTGTGTCTCATAAAACACATTGTGCATCTATCATATAATTCATCAAATGCACTCTTAAACATTTATTCCAGAGAAATCAAGCCTTATGTTCATACAAAACCTCTACATGGATGAATATGGTAGCTTTATTCAGAATAATCAAAAACTAGACACAATCCATAGGTCCTTACATGGGTGAATGATTAAACAAACTGTGGTAGATTTAGTAGATTCATATCATGGACTACTACTCAGCAACAGAAAGTAATGAATTATTGATACATATGACAATCTAGATGAATCTCCAGAGAATTATACTTAGTGAAAAAAAATGCCAATGCTAAAAGGTTTCATATTGTGTGATTCGATTAACATAACATTTTGTAAATCACAAAATTATAGACATGAAGAAAAGATTAGTAGTTGTCTGGGAATAAGAAAGGAAGTGGGCTAATAAGTTCATGTGGCTCTAAAAGAATGCATGAGAAATGTTTATGGAAATATTATGTAACTCAATTGTGTCACTGGCAGTTTCCTAGTTATGATATTGTCCTATAGTTTCAAAAGATCTTTTTTACTCTTGGAGGAAATTGGGTAACTGGGGGTACAGAATATCACATTGCCAAGGGAATAACATTTAAGTTGCTTATATTGTAATTCAATATTCACTTGAAGATCCAAATAACATTGCACTGAACCCACCCTACAATAGAAAGTTCACCTATCCAGCACTATCTTGTTATTGTTATTGTATTGTACCCTGGTCTATTGTTTCTACTATTTCTGTTGGTGTCCCTTCTACTCTGGTATTTACACATTTTCTAACACAATTAGAGCTTTGTTTACATCATTGTTTCTTGTCCTGTGAACTGTTTGGTGTACCAGGAAATTTTAATGATTTTACTTATACAATCAATGCTTTCTATGAAAACATAAAAGCCATGGGACAGTGTTCGTTCATATCTGATTTCAGGATTTGATTGTAATATCTAATATCTGAGTGAAAACTGAGTTTGATCTGATTCAATTACTCTTTGAGAAATTCAAGTTTCTCTTCCTCTGTGAAACTTACATTGAACACTTCAGGTGGAAGCATGATCATTCTCATTCAAAAATCTTTAAACTAACTTTTCGTAACTTTCATTTGGTAAATCATTCACTTTCTCAAAATCATATATATCCAAACATATATATTCTCTTTTCATGTAACCTGTGAATTCCTTTATACTCAAAATCAAGCCTTTCTTTTCTTCTCTTATAGTATTGCTCACATCAGTATAAAATCAAATGTTTAATTACTGACTATAATTTCTCCTAGAACTTAAATATATTCTAGGTCAACTTTTAGTTCTTTGAGGTATCGCTATCCTACCATTTAATATAGCAATTCCACTACTGGGTATTTATCCAAATTAAAAAAAGAAAAGTCATTTTACCAAAGAGACACTTGCACTCAGATGGAGTCATCCTAAGTGTCCATCAGTACATGAATGGGTATATCATGGAGCACTATTCAGCAAAATAAATAAATAATAAAATGGTAAACTAATACCTTTTGTAACAATCTATATGGAACTGGAGACCATTCTTCTAAGCAAAGTATAACAAAAATGGAAGAACAACCACCATGTTCTCACTTTTGAATTTTAAGTAATCAGTCAACACTCATGTAAATATGTGGAAATTAAACTCAATGGAAAGCAAGCACATGGGAGGGGAGGCAGGGTGGGTAGATTCACACTTAAGGGGTACAAAGCCCACCGTCTGAGTGATAAGTGTGACTTTGACTCAAACTGTGTAAGAGCAATAATGTAGCCAAAACATTTGTACCCCTATAATTTTTGTATTATTTTATGTGCATATATGTATATATTTTCTAGATCAGATCCCCATGAACACCATCAATCAGGGGCTTGAATTCCCCCCAATATGTTTTTAAGAAATCCAATCTATTACAAACACTCGCAGATATAAAATACAGTTTCAAATATAGAACTTTCTCTTTTTAACATTAGTAATACAGTTCAGTTTTTTCACCATTAAAAAAAAAAATTCTCAACATTAGTGCCTTTTCTATTTTAGGATATTTTCATATTTAAAAATCAAAACAGTGGCTTAAAATAATATCATAAAACAAAACAAAAGACACTATGAAAGAATCCTTAAAAATATTGAGGGTGTTTTTTTTTAGAGTGAAACACCAATTCAGTCATTAATGATACCTCAAATTGTATTAGAATAGAAAACACTTGATTGAATGAAGAATGTCTTATTTTACAGAAAACAGGATAATTGATAAGTATTTGTTAATCATATCCTGCACTGGTGCTTTTTTGTTTCTTTTTTATTGGGGCATGATTAAATTTAAACCAAAATAACTCAGAAAATGTTCACTTTTGCATAACTAGAAAATAGAATTATAATTATAAGTTGCTCAGGTCTACTTAGTGAAATTTCATATAAGTCCTTCTTTTGGAAAATTATTGTCATTTCCTTAAATAATACATAGGCTTTTATATAAAATGTCTTCTATTGGTAAATAATATTATTTTAGTAATCCAAATTTATTGAGAATCTAAAGAAAAATCACTTATACAATAGCTAAACATGAAACATGTTTCATCATAGGTTCAGAATTCAAGGTCCTAGATGAGTTTTTGTTTTCTTCTTTTCTCCTTCCTCCCTCCTCCCTTTTCTTTCCTTCCTTCCCTCCCTTCTTCTGTCCCTCCCTTCCTCTCTCCCTTCCTCCCTCCTTTCCTTCCTTCCCTCTTTCTGACAGTTAGGAACATGGACAATAACACCCCATCTTACTGATACTTTGCATCTTTATTTTCAAATACTCTGTTTAAAATTACTATTCATTTTATGTAGTTAAGCACATGTAATAATAAAATGTCACCTGCTGAATAAATCAAGTTTGCATTATAACTGACTTTTTCTGGATTGCTTGTGTTTACTTTAGACAGAGGCAGGTTTTGTGCTTTCATTTGTTTTCTCATTTTCGTATTATTGATTATGATTGTTGTAAAAATTGGAATTGTCAGATCTATTGTTTTATGGTATTAATTAATTTGATTTATACTTGGATTACACTTTGAGTAATTACATTATGACAAAGTAACAGTAATAGAAATAAATCACTTTATTGGAATACACTACTATAGGTATTTATATTAAATAAACCTAAAATAAAATAAAATAAAATATTCCATAAAATATCTTCCATAAAATATCTTCATGATTAGAGCAAAATAAAAACTATAATTTTTCACTCGTTCCTAGACATCAAAGACAAATTATTCCTTTTTTACATAGCTTTTAATCAGTGTCAAACTAAAGAGGCATATTTTTTAAACACAGGAGGGATGATCCTAGATCTTATATTAAATACTTTAATCAGTGCCCTGATAAAAGAGTGAACATTCTCCATAGTATTAGATGACTTTCACAATGGTAGATGATGGGAAGAGTGTTTTCAGAAGTGGAGAATGTAATAAACAGCAACTCAGGAATGACAAAATCAGAAGTATATACTGATTAAGGAAAACTAACTGTGGAAACACCAGAAAGAGACTATCTGGCAAGATACAAGTACAGCAGTAAGATGCCAAGAATCCCAATGTTTATTGACCAACAGCATATTATTTCAGTTGAAAAAGCAATTGTGACTTAAGCATAAATATGAAGTAGGATAAAATTTAGGGACTTTGGGGTAGTTTTACAGTAATAGTCAGGCATTTATTTTATTACAGATTAAAAACTCTACAAATAGCTATCCAAATAAGTTTCATGATTAGTTCTAGAAAACATACTCTGGACAACACTTAAGAACTAAGAACAGGTAAAAATGGAAGGTCTAAGTAAGGGGAAATAAGGAGAGTTCACTTCCTTTTTAGTCAATAAATTACATACTTCAAATTAGAAACTTTAGTTATGTTATATGAAGCACAGAAACAAATTAAGATGAAGCTATAGAACATACATTAATATTTGACTTAATACTTTTTCAGAAAATTTAATTTTATCTGCATTGCACTGGGTTATCAAAAAATAGGTTTCAATATCTTTGCCTACAGAAAATTAGAAATAAAATAAGTTGCTTCTATTAATGGCAATCATCACAACTGCAGTGAACCACCCTGAAAACGAAAATGAAGGGACTGAAGCAGAACACACACACACACACACACACACACACACGTACGTTTTCTTTCTCTTGTCACAGATGTTAGGGACATTCAAGACTCTGGAGGGATCAGTTCCTGGTTGAGAGTGGTATAGAGGACTTCACTGACAGCTGGTGCGCGTGCCTTAGAATGGTAAACAAAACTTCCAGGACTTTGTCAGGAACACATGTAGAAAAAAACACATAATTTGGCCCACATCACAGTAAGAGGCTTACCAAAGGGAAACAGAACAGTGATACTGGCATATCTTGACACTGGCTTCAATCATAAATCCTGCTTCAATGAGTTCTTTAACTTTGGGTATATACAAGAGATCACCATGCACTTTGTTATCTGTCATGTGGAAGCCCCAGGCTAGCAGGAAGGTGGTCCCCCTTTTCCAACAGGGTACCAGTGGAAAAGCTGGCCAAAATGTGAGAGCTCCAGCTCCCGCAGTGGATGAGCTGGCCAAAATACTGCCTCCTGTCCTTACCCACTTAAATCTTAAAATCATTGGGATTGGAGTGGGAGCTGGAGCTTACATCTTCAGCAGATTTGCGCTCAGTCATCCAGAGCTTGTGGAAGTCCCTGTGCTCATTAACGCTGACTCTTGTGTTATAGGTTGGGTATAACCTTCCAAAACCTCAGGCTTGACAACCAATCTTGTGGACATTATCTTGGCTCATCATTTGGGCAGGAAGAGTTGTAGGCCAACCTGGACCTGATTTAAACCTACAGACTACATATTGCCCAAGATACCAACCAAGAAGACCTACAGCACTTTTGGAGTTACTATAATGGATGCAAAGACCTGGAGATTGAAAGACCCATTCTGGGCCAAAATATTAACAAATTAAAAACATTAATGCTCAACTTTACTGGTGGTAGGGGACAGTTCCCCTGTAGTTGAGGCTGTGGCTGAATGCATTCCTGCCTGAACCCCATAAATACAACTTTGTTAATGATGGCAGACTGTGGAGGACTGCCTCAAGTAGTTCAGCCTGGGTATCTCACTGAGGCCTTCAAATACTTTTTACAAGGAATGGGCTACATACCATTTGCCAGCATGAGCTGGCTCACCTGATCAGGAATCCATTCAACCTCAAGAAGCATTGGCTCTGGAGAAAGTCCCTATAGCTGGTCCGTCACCAGCACTCAGTCAGATGGAACTCAAGAATCCTGTGAGTCCCTGATATCCTGGAAAGACACCAGACTATGGAGCTGTCCTGCCAAGCAAATACTTCTCCCCTGGACCATGCAAGTCCATCCTTCTTCCAGTGACGACTCCATAATATAACATTTCATACAGTAAACTGGCCTCTACTATCTTTAACTCATGCATGGCCACTGAACCTCTGTATAGTAGCCTGGACTAACCATTCTCTCTGCTTGTCCACCCCCCCTTTTTTTAGATCAAGAACCACTTCCATGATATTACTATAACATTCCAACATCTTCAGCTGATCCCATCTCCATATATTCTCTTGCCAGCATTTTTCTGTGTTCCCCCAACTATATATTAAATAAGATCTTTGATCCCAACTCTGTGTATGTGAGCATGCGTATCTACTTTTGTGCATGCATAATTCTGTGATTTTTAGACATGCTTTCTTGTAATGCTTCTGCAAAAAAACAAAAAAGGGACTTTCTTTGTATTCTCAATGATGTTTTTAAAGGAAATATGCAGAACAGATTTTTAGATTGTGTAGGCCACCGTATTCTGTTTTGGTTACAAATTGGTCACTGTGATTTGCTAAGTGACTTCAGGAGAGAGCTTCTCTGAAGAATGTAGATCATTATGATGGTTGGAACCATTGACTGATAAAGATGGCTGCTTGTTGAGAGGCAGACAGGGAAGCCTACCCTCTCTGTCCAAATTAATTCACATGTTCTATAAATTAAAGGGGTGATACATTCTACTACAAGCTGATGAATGGTGAAGTACTAATACAACAGAGTTTTTTCCAAGGAGTGAGTGTGGCTTAATTACTGGTCTTTCTTTGCATAGGAAATTAGAAAATAAAATTCCAGACCTCAGCTCTGCAACAACAAAACTGATCTCATTGCAGTATCTAATACCACTTACCAGACATCTATAAATCCTCAAGAAGTGCCTCCTAGGTCCACGATGGAGTGGAGCATAACCTTGATTTTAGCAGACTTAATGGAGGCTAAATTTACTGTAGAATCTGTTTTTCAGAAATATTCTTAATTCTATGAACTCCTTTTGGTAGGAGGGAAAGGGTCAATCTGTCAGGGCAGCCCTGTCCAGGTAAAATTGCTTTAAACTTCCTATCTATTGTTACATGAAGGGTCACAGCCAGCCAGAGTGTGTTGCTGGAGGAGGGCAAAAGACCACAGAGACCAACTGCCACACAGCAAGAGCCCAGCTTTACAATGTAAACTCAGAGTTTTGCAGTTCTGAATCTTGGAAAGGGGCTTTTCAGACACATTGTTCGCTTTCTGCTGAGAAAGGAATGCATCATTCTGCCAGAATATGACTTTTCACAGATTATGAAATAAAGCTGTATATTTCTCATTGTTAAAAAGATAGAGAGAGAATTGTATGGAGTTAAATGACGTGTACTGTGAGTGAGAAATTTTTTTTTAAGAATTGAGGATGAGATTGCTTATCACTGAGGTATAACCTGTCTCATACACTTAGTTTATTCTATATAGTTTATCCTAACACACTTCTCAACGAAAATAAATATAAATGCAGTGGTGGTATACTTAAATGATGAGAGAGAATGACTATCACCCTAGAGTCCTATACTCAGAGAATATATCTGAAAGATAAAGATAAAATGACTTTTTCAATAAAAAAATGTTACTCCACAGAATTAAAGAGTATTCTTGGAAACTAATTATAAAATGTACAGAGAAATTCAAAGAACCAAGAACAGCCAATAAGAACAAAGTGGAAGGAGCTTTGCTAAAAAATATCAAGGATTATAATAAAACTACAGTGATGAAGATAAATAGATAAATGGGATAAAATAAGGAGCACATAAATACTAATAACTCTACGACCCACATATTAGAAAAAAGGAAGCCATCAAAATGTAGAAGAGGCCAGGTGCAGTGGCTCACACCTGTAATCCTAGCATTCTGGGAGGCCAAAGCAAGTTTGAAGCTGCTGTGAGTTATAATGCCATGGTACTCTACCCAGGGTGACAGTGAGACTCTGTCTCAAAAATAATAATAATAAAATAAATAAATAATTGAAAAATAGAGAAGTAAGCATGCATTTTTCATAAATGATTCTGTGTGGGTGCATGGTGGTAATACTTAAGAGAAGAGTCATATCTTGATGTGCTTGCATTGTTAGTAATAATGGTTTAATAAGCTTAAAACTAATATTCAATTATTAGTGTAATTAAGTTAGGAATTGAATTAAGAAAATGATTGCAGATGATGGGCAAAAGTGAATAGAGGCAGGAGAGAAGTGGATCAGAGGAACCCTAAGCCTGGTGCAAAATGCACCACAGAAGGCCTTGCCCCTTGAAAACTTAAACTATTTTGCTGAAACTTTACCCCTACCCCAGCACAACTTGCTGCAGAAGATCACTGAGCAGGTAAGGCTTATTGGGATGCTGGGATGGGGCTCCTTCTTAGGGAGAGTGAGTGCTTTTGTGAAGTTAGGGAATGCAGAATGTTTAAACTTTGTTAAAGACAGCAATAGTTGCTCCAGACTAGATAAGGAAAAATATTTCCTTTCTTCTTCATCTTCATATGGTCAGAAGCATCAGTTTGTCTAAGCACTAGGCTTCCACAGTGTTAATTGCCATGCCTGTGATTTGTGTGCATGGCCTAATTGGGGTCTTCTCTGACATTCTGCTCCTGGACTATGTTTCTTGTCCCATGTTCTGTTTGTATTAAGATCATAAATACTTTAGACTCTCAGATGTCCTCAAACTTTTTAAACAGGGGGCCAGTTCACTGTCCCTCAGACCATTGGAGGGCTGGACTATAGTTTAAAAAAAAAAAAAAAAACTATGAACGAATTCCTATGCACACTGCACATATCTTATTTTGAAGTAAAAAAACAAAAAGGAAACAAATACAATCACATTCTCATGTGGCCTGTGGGCAGTAATTTGAGGACCCCTGCTTTAGAGCAATAAAAGTAAAAAGTAAATCAGTCTAACGTAGCTAGTTTAAAAGATAGTTTAATTCGGGAATGCAGGCTCAGCAAGAATTATGATGTAAAGATTTTGGCCTTCCCCAACTAGTTATATAAAACAAATACACAGCTAGCCCAGAGTCTTAGTCTTTGCTGAAGCCTCACAAAAAGGAGCAAAGAACCCTCAGTCATGGTCTTAAAACTTTAAATCCGTGTCTGTCTTCATTTTCCTTCATTCTCCCATCTCTGCCAAGCACTGGGAAAGAACTACTGTGAAGTTTGGGGCTGGTTCTCCAATAATTTTGGAATAACAGAAAGACATATAAAATTAAGAAATCCTGAAACTTGATCTAATCTCAAAGCATGAACAAAAACATAAAAAACTGTGAAAGCAATAGCAGTATTTCTCCAGGTTATAATGTAAAGTCTCTTTCTCTTCCTCATCTCTTATTCTATTTTCTTTTTCTCTTCCACTTCTCCCATTCCTTGTGTCATCTCTCTTTTCCTGTATAAATCTGCCCAAAAGCCATTAAGTGAGTCAGAAGATGGTATTTGGATGAGTGTGTGTGTGCATGCATTCGTGTGTGCACATGTGTACATTAGCTCTCTTTCCTAAGAAGGCGTGGAAGCTGTGACAGCCCCAGAATACTGACTGCACCAAGCATCCGCATATTGATATCTAAAATCAATTTGACACTCAAACAGGAAACAGGATGTCTTAGTTCATTTGTGTTGTTATAAAGGAATAACTCAGGATGAGTAATTTATAAAGAAAATAGGTTTATTGGGCTCATAGTTATGCAGGCTTTAAAAGAAGCATGGTGCTGGTGTTGCTTGTAAGGGCTCCATGTGCTGCTTCCACAGAAAGTGGCAGAAAGTGAAGGGGAGCCAATGTGCAGAGATAACATGATGAGAGTAGGAGCAAGAGAAAGAGAGAAAGTACCAGGTTCTTGTTAAAAAAAAAACAAAAAACAAAAAAAAACAACCAGCTCTCATGAGACTCTTACAGGACCTAAAAGAGCAAAAACATTCATTACCACAAGGATGACATCAAGACATTTGTAGGGAATCTGCCCTCATGACCTAACACCTCACATTAGGTCCCAGACATTCAAACAGCCAACAGGTTTATGAAAAAGATACTCAACATCATTAATTATCAGAGAAATGAAAATCGAAACTATAATGAGATATCATCTCAATCCTTTTAAAGTAGTTTTTATCAAAAAGGCAGGCACTAATGAATTACTGGCAAGGATGTGGAAAAAGGGGAGCCCTCATATACTGTTGGTGGGAACATAAGTTAGTGCAACTACTAACTACTATGGAGGCTCCTCAAAAAACTAAAAATAGAACTATCATATGACCCAGCAATCTCACTGCTAGATATTTCCTCACCCAAATTAATTCAGCACATCAAAAATATATCTACACTC
This sequence comes from Nycticebus coucang, assembly GCF_027406575.1. Classification (NCBI taxonomy): domain Eukaryota; kingdom Metazoa; phylum Chordata; class Mammalia; order Primates; family Lorisidae; genus Nycticebus; species Nycticebus coucang. Next base: position 40,276,608 of record NC_069794.1, on the reverse strand, counting down.
CTGTGTATTGCAGCACTGTTCTGCAATAGTCAAGATTTGGAATTCTCCTAAGTGTCTATCAATAGACTAATGTATAAACAAACTGTGGTACATACCCACGATGGAATATTACATAGCCATAAAAGAATGCAATCCTGCCATTTACAACAACATGGATAGAAAAGGAGAACATTAAGTGAAATAAACCAAGCACGGAAAGACAAATCTTGCATGTTATCATTCACAAGGCAGAGCTAAATAATAAAGCAATTGATTTCATGGAGACAGAGAGTAGACTGATAGTTCCAGAGGTTTAGAGGGTAGTGGGGATGGATGGATAATATAATGTATGGGTGGTTAACAGGTGAACCAATATAGTTAGTTACATAGAATGAATAATATTTGTTAGCACAACAAAATGACTATAATCAACAATAACCAATAGAGTGGAATTTGAATATTCTTATGACAAAGAAATGGTAAATACTTGAGGTGATACATACCCTGATTATTTAATTTATTTAATTTAATAAATTCAAAACATCACATAAACCTATTATACCCATAACATTTAAAAATTTTTAAAGTGTTAAACTGGCCATGCAAAAAAAGTAAGAATAAAAATAAATACAGGCTCGGCGCCCATAGCACAGTGGTTACAGTGCCGGCCACATGCATCATGGCTGGCGTGTTCAAACCTAGCCAGGACCAGCTAAACAACAATAACTGCAACCAAAAAATAGCCAGGCTTTGTGGTAGGTGCCTGTAGTCCCAGCTACTTGGGAGGCTGAGGCAAGAGAGTCACTTAAGCCCAAGAGTTGGAAGTTGCTGTGAGCTGTGACACCATAGCACTCTACCAAGGGTGATAATAGTGAAACTCTGTCTCAAAATAAAATAAAATAAAATAATAAAAAAATAAAAATAAATAAATACAATAAATCACAAAATCACTGTAGCAGAACTTCATCTTTTACTATGGGCTTAGCAAAAACCCCTGCCTGATATCTGACCTGCATTCGGTCAAACCAATAACCATGGCTCATGTGTGCATGTCAGAAACACAAACAGCTGATTTCCATGTATTCTTACAGGAATTGGGAAACTGCTCATAATTCTGCCAATTCTTCTTTCTTCTGAAAAATCACATCTTACATTCTTAAGTCAAAGTGCATTAAGGGGGTGTTTTTCTACTCTTTAGGAAATGTCTACTTGAAAAAATCAATCTGATTTCAATATAAGCATTTTAGGAGTAAATAAACTTAAAAAGGAAGCAAAACCCTGAAGCAATCACGATTTTATACCTAAACTGATTTCTCCCTACTGTCAGGCACGAAGCTATCTGTAGCACTTCCTTACTTGTATTTTTCCAGGGCGATCCCTAAACTTCTTTCTCAGGGTGTTGGTCACCAAGTAAGCATTCTAAGGATAGGGCAGTCCAGATTACTTATACCAATGTTGTTTTGGCCAAGAATTGAATTGGTAATTCCCTTCTGGAAAAACCTGAAATTGACTTGGAGAGATTTCCTGGCAATGCTACCTGAAAGAAGAGGCTAGAGGAGGTGGCTTTGGAGACACAGATTCTGAATGAGCCCTGGGCAATCAAGTTCTCTCTGTCTATAAACCTAGACTAGGTGGAGTTGTTTTTGGTTGTTGTTTGTTTAATTTTGTGTGTTTGGGTTTTTTGTTTTTGTTTTTGTTTGTTGGTAGACCATTTTTCTGACCAGAGGACTTTGCAGGACCCTCATGTTCATATATGATTATACAGTATAAGATTCACATAAACCTGCTTTTTGTGGCTTTTACTTTGATCTGAGTTAATCGAGTTATATTGAAGTATGCTTTAAAAAAGAATCCCATAAAATACACTATAAATATAATAACATTCCTCATACAACCACACATCTTCATTCTATGCCCTCCTACTTAGGGCACCTTAAGATTAATTCCCCTCTTGTGTGGATACGAAGAACAGCTTTAGTTTTCCTGAGAAAATAGGTTTATTTACTGTTCACTCATTTATCTGTTTGCTTGTTTCTCTCACAGACACATTTATTTGGATAACTGAAAGTTTTCTCTTTCTCAGAATTCATAGAGTAAAATTCATGACTCAAATACCATAGTGTATAGGCCAGAGTGACAAACCCAGGTCATATTTTACTATTCTTCAATCTACATTGTTTTTTTTTTTTTTTTCCTGTTGTTCTGCTTACAGTTGGAGATATGCCACCCTTTTATGAATTTCTTTAAGTCATTATCCTTGGAAAAGGAAAACATAACTAAGCAAATAATATTCCTTTTTTCTAATGTGTGTTACCGAAGCTTGATGCATTATTTATTAAAAAATAAAAATAAAGACAAATCATGTCTTAGAATTCAAAGCAAACCTACACAGAAGTGAACGTTTTTTATGTATTTCATAAAAAAGCATTCATAGTAAATGTGTTTATAGGCAACATTTATTATAAATAAATAAAATGTCAATTACACATATATATAATAAATATTTATTTACCAAATATTTAACTAATGTAATATATTCCAAAATCAAATAAAAATGATCATCTTCTTTAATTTATTTTAGAGAGATTACTTATTGCAAACATCAACACCTGATAATGTAGCACTATTCGTAATATAATAGCATCAAAATAAACAAATCTGAAAATAGAAGAATGTTATCTTTTGTGGTTGCAGGAAAAGTTAGACAAAAGTAAAGAAGTAAAATCATTAATATATATTTAATAGCTAGAACACTTCTAACTTATGTAATAACCAGACGATATACTTTTCTTGTTGATTTTTCTGAACCAGTGGAATTGTTATAAAAATATGCAAATACATGGTAATCTTAAAGTAAGCTTCAGTAAATTTCTCTAATTTGACATTTCTCGGTCTATATTTTCTATAAATACACAGAAATTTAAATAACAAGAATGAAAAGAAAAATAATAATTATTATTATTATTATTATTGTTGGGGATTCATTGAGGGTACAATAAGCTGGGTTACACTGATTGCATTTGTTAAGTAAAGTCCCTCTTGCAATCATGTCTTGCCCCCAGAAGGTGTGGCACACACCAAGGCCCCACCCCTTCCCTCCTTCCCTCTCTCTGCTTTTCCTCCCCCCCTCCAAGACCTTCATTGTCATTAATTGTACTCATATCAAAATTGAGTACAATGCTTCTCCATTATTAAATAAAATAATTACTTATAAGGGAATATAAAAAAATAGAACACTAGCCAGGCACAGTGGTTCACGCCTGCAATCCTAGCACTTGGGAGGCCGAGGCAGGTGGATTGCCTGAGCTCATGAGTTCAAGACCATCCTGAGCCAGAGCAAGACATTTCAACTTGAAAAATAGCCAGGTTTTGTGGTGGGTGCCTGTAGTCCCAGCTACTCGGGAGGCTGAGGCAAGAGAATAGCTTGAGCCCAAGAGTTTGAGGTTGCTGTGAGCTATGATGACACAGCACTCTGTGTCATAGTACCAACTTTGAGAAAGTGAGACTCTGTCTCAAAAAAAAAAGGACACTAATTAAGAATTTAAAAACAAGCAATAAAATATGAAGCATATTAATATAATTTTTACATTTTAAAAGGTGTGGATTGAGAAAATAAGCCATACAACAGATGTTAACTTGGTTTAATCATGTTTAATCAAGAAACATAAAGGAAGAAAGATGAATGGTAAAGGATATTTAGCAATGCATTCTCATTTAAAACTTAATGACAGTTGACAATTTTCTGAAAAATTACTCAATTCAATGAGAAATAGACTACTCTGAATGTATAATGTGATACATATGACATTGTAAATTAATTCTATTAAAGAACTACATCTAAAAATGCCTTTTGCACGCCTGCCTGTGTCCCTGTGATTAGTACCCAGAGATGGTATTGGCAGGACATCTAGCAACAAATATAAGCAAATCAACTGAAAGTTATTAGACCTAAGAGGGCTCAGGAAGGCAAAAACAAATCATGATGCTTTAATTATTTGTCCTAAGAGCTTATTTTCTCTACCTACCTTTTGTATGGTAAGCCATAAACTCTCAGCCACTTAACATGTGTTCCATGATACATTAGGTCTATTTGTTTCAATTCATTTCAATTCACATTGCACAAGACAGCAGAAGAATGCCACATTACATTGGCTAATCCTCAGCTTTACATTGCGTGGAACAAGATGGACTTAGAAGTTGTGTGTGGATTTGCTCTCATTGCCTTGAGAAGAAGCAAATCCTTATTATAAATCAGAGCTAATAGTGGTCACCATGGAGTGTAGTTCAAAATTGGTAAACCTGTGTTATGTGATTCTTGAGTATAATATATTTGAAAAATTGAGTCGGCAGTCTTAACGTTTTATGACTATTTTATTTTATAAGTTGTAAGTTGTGAGTTTTCATAACCTATGAACAGACTTTGAGTACATAAAATTGAACTGGTTGCTCATGAAAAATTGTGTATTTGTGAATTCATCACCAGAGGAAGTAAAAGAGGAAAATAACGGGAAAAGCTCCAGACTTGCCAATGGGAAATGTGAGTAATGGTCTTATGACACCTATTTGTTCACTGGGTTTTCCTTACGTAAATCACTGTATTTTTCTGAGTTCTAGTTTTCTCATCTGCCAATCAAGGAGCTTGAATTAGAAAACCTCCCCAAACTCCCAAATTCTGAAATCCTGTACTTTACTGTGTCTCATAGGCACAGGTAATTTTGTTACCCACTTAATCCTAGGCTACTAAAAATTGCCTATCCCACAAGTAGTACTTCTAAAACATTCTATTCTGCAAACTTTTTATGATCATCTAGATAAAAATAATCTTTAAAATTCTTTAGCTGATACATACTAATTCTAAAGTATTTATCATGACTTCTATGGCTCATATTAGTGCATTTGTCTTTGTTCCGTACTCAAAGTCAGGAATGATTTATTATTCATTGTGGCGATTCCCCTCCCTTGCCCAAGGACCTAATAGTGCCACATGTATATGGAAGATAAAGTAAATGTTCAGTAAATGTTCATCGAATAAAGCCAGGGGGCTGCATTTTCTGCTTCATGCTTGAATTATATGATACCCAAGAGAGCTATTGGATCTTTCTCTTATTAGAATATTCGGCCTATGCAGTTCTTTGAACATTCCCGAGTGTGGCAGTGATACAATCCTCCTACTTTGAAATTTATTATTTATCATCCTGATTCATAACCTCTCATCACTTTCATGAGTCAGATTTTGTTTCTATTAGTAACTTTTATCAGAAACTTAGAGCCTGAAAAAGCTCTTTTTCAATATTTTCCACACTTGGAAAACATTTTTTCCCTCAGTTGGAAGAAAACAATTTAAAAACAGCATATGTCTGGGGGATTGCTTGTTTTCTTCCTCTCATTGTGTAGTACTTTTATCAGAGCATTGATCGCTCTTGATTTTCATTGCATGTTGATTTTTATCATACCCACTCGCCTATGAGTTTCTAAGGACAGATATTTTTTGTCTTTGATCTGTTTACTCAGTAGTTAGCATAAACCCTACTACAGCACCTGCGAAGTGCACAGGGTGTCTGAATAAACAACTCTGTGCATGGAAGGTCTGAATGGAATACATGAGAACAGTAAGTCATGACTGGTTTCTTGGAAATGCTCACAGGCTATTTATGACAACAAATCTGAGATATATAAAATGTGGCGATAGAAAAATCACAGAGTGACTCCTACATCTTGTTATCTTTGACGGAATTAAATTCTTCTTGTTAGGACAAATCTAAATATTCAGCAAAAAATGGGTTATAAACCTGTAAGATAAAGTATGAAGATGTCAAAAGGAGTTAATTAGAAGAGTCAACCATGTTATTTCTACACACGTCAAAAGTTATTTTAGAGTGTTTAAAAACGTGAAATTGAATGTGTAGAAAAAAACACATATAATAAATTAATATGACTCTAGGTGATGGCTTAGAAGTCCATAGATAGAAGCATGGAAAGAAACAAATCAAAACTAATGGCATTCCTTTGAATGAATATTGATACTAACATAAATTATAATCCCTATTAAGTTCATGAAGTGTTAATTAAAATTCTGCCCTACACAGCATTACATATTGAATGTGTGTAAATGTTAGTGCTAACACATTTCAGTGCTCCTCATTTATCATATTCAAAATCAAGTGTGTAATTTTATATGCCACGCAACATAACAAATGCAAAAAGCAGACCGAGTTGTTCTAGGAAATTTCCTTGTCTTCTGTGAGATTATTATGTTTTTCTAGAGATAATTTCCTTTAGGATGTATATATGATACATGATAATATATATATATTTTGTGATTATAGCTATCATATGTATGATATATGGTAATATACATTTCTTGATTATAGCTATCCTAGTTTATATTTTAAAAGTTTTATTCCATATTATAGCAAATATTTAAGAGAACTTTCTAGTCTTAAGATTGAGATCTTTAACATATTTGATGCTAAGAAAATTAATAATGTTTTCTTCTCAAAATTAATTTCTGTATGTACAGAATAATATCTAATTTGTCTTTCCTAAGTTATTGCTCTTAATTGACAAGCAGATGAATAGCTGATTTGTAAGTGTCTTAAAAGTAATTGCACATTTATAAACCATACTACACCAGAGAAAGCCTGAAACATCAATATCACAAAAATAACTCTATTAAGGTAGCGTGTTATTTTCCTTAATGTAGACTCTTTAGTCCATCTTGCTACAGATATTCTCTAGTAATAGGCAGCATGTAGTAGTCATATCAGAATGAAAGCTAAAAGGACAAATTTTCGTCCTTAGAAGCAGTATATCCTAACCATTTTTCTTTCAGGAGCTGTTTATACTTTCAGAAATTACTGAGGATCCAAAATATTTATTTATTGTGTTTTATATAATAATGTTTACTGAGTTAAAGTTAAAACGGAGACATTTAAAAAATTATTTATAATTTGTTTATAAACAATAATCCATTATTTTTAATAATTAAAGGCTCAGGGCCCATAGCACAGTGGTTATGGCACCAGCTACATACACAGAGGCTAGCAGGTGCTAACCCTCCCAGGCCAGCTAAACAACAATGACAACTGCAACAGAAAAATAGCTGGGCATTGTGGTGGGCGCCTGTAGTCCTAGCTACTTGGAAGGCTGAGGCAAGAGAATCACTTAAGCCCAAGAGTTTGAGGTTGCTGTGATCTGTGATGCCACAGCACTCTACTAGGGTAACATAGGTAGACTCTGTCTCGAAAAAAAAAAAGTTATTAAAATAAAAATCATTTTAATAAAATGATTTATTTTATTTAAAAATGTATGTTGTGATAAAATTATTGAGATCATTAGTTTTATAAATTTCTTTAATATTCGACTTAAAAGACAAATTAAATAAAGAGAGTATGTTGAAAAAGAAATGGCTGCCATAGTTCTCCCTGCCTAGCAAAGTTCACAGCGTGTGCTTAATAGTGTCAGTCAAATTGAAATTTTAAAGTTACATTTAGAACCCCCCATTTTCTTGATAGGATAGTATTCATCTGACCTATGAAGGATAGAGAGTAAGATGAAGAATGGATCATTTAGATTTTATTTTCCAGAGCACATGGCCTCTTTTATATGCCAGCATAATGGATACACTGGTGCAGAAAAGCTGGGGGATTTTTCTCCTGGGCCTGTTCCATATTTATCATCTATGTTGTCACTGGGTACACAAGGTCCATGCACTTTGTAAGAGGATTTCTGCCTAGAGAGCTATATTTTATTTTTCTGCTAAGATGATCAGTATAAAAATGACAAAGTGTTTGCAGCCAGAGTTTAAAAGTAGTTCCTGAAACTAAATCATGTTTTTCTCAGTCTTAATGGAGTCAACAGTGTAGTCGATTGTTTAATGCATATACCAGTTGTGCAAAGATAAAAGTGCTGAAGACTAACTTGTTCTGAAATTAATAAACTGTACAAATGAAAGAACAGCTCACTGTGGATGTGAGTCAAATGGATGCATGAACAAGCTGTTGCCCAAACTACAATTATATTTATACAGCATGGTAATGTGATGCCAATGTGTTTGCTTCCAGGGATTTACCAATTAAGTTAAACTCTAACTAGCACTGTGAAGTTTTTTGCTATCACAAAGAAGGATAGTGCACATAAACTGTGTATCTTGATACCACCCTTGAAGCATTTGAGCTGAGTATTTTGGAGTGATCACCTACTCATTCCAGTATTAGGGGTTCAAACTAGAGGTTGCTTGATTTCTGAATACCTGAATACTTAAAATCAAATATTTAAAAAAAAACATTTTAATATCTGCGTATAGACAGGATTGGTTCAATTATGCAATAAATAAGAAATACTATTCAAAAAAATTTGTTGACTTAATTCTATCACAATTGATTACATGGCATTAACTTACATTGGCAGCACTACCAAATTTATAGAATTGGCAGAGATGGAAAGTAAAAGGTAATTCTACTTGTTAAGTTTTGGATTATTTAATGTTTGCATTTATTTTATGCTGTATATTTTCATGTTTGTATGTTGTTATTTTTATGCTTAGAAAAAAACAGAAGGTGAAAATGGAACAGATTAGGATGTAAAATTAGCAGATCAAGGAATAAAAATTATTTCTAATTTTCCTTTTGACAGCAGAATCACTAAATAAAAACTAAATTTAAGATATTTTAGTGTATGTAATTTTAATGATACATTTTCTTAAAACTTAAGTTTTATATTTCTTTCACAGTGATGCTCTTATTTCCAAAAATTGTGCAGGAAATACATGTCCTATGATGTGTTATTAAGTCAGTCAAAGCCAATATATAAGCATTCCAATTTTTTCAGTGTTGGGAACATGACAAGACTTTATTTGGAGATTATTAATATTATTAAAATACCAAAGATTTTGTTTAGTATAAGATTTTCTCTTAATGGCAAGTTCTTTGGTATTGGTAACTTGTTAGTGTGGAGTTATTATAATTTTCATTATCTAGAATAGTTCCTAATGTAGCCTTGCAAAACTCTCTTCTTACTGAGAAATGCTATTTTGTGTTTTTGAAAAGGCTTTGATTTTTAGGGAATTTTATTGCTTTTATTTATTATACTGAATATTTGCATTTTTATTGTTTTCTGTTACAATGATTCTCCATCAAATTTAAAATTGTCAGCATTTCTCTAAGTCATGATGACCAAATAAATAAATAAATAAAAATAAAAAGCTACAGGTTATTGAGTACTTATTTTGTGCCAAATGATACACCAGGCACTGTATAGACAAGAACACTTGCAAGCCTCATGGTGACCTTTGGGAAAGATCATATTACACTCAATTCATAGATGAGAAAAGTATTAGCTCAAGGAACTTAAATAACTTGTCCGATGTCACAGACTAGTAAGTGATAAAACCAGGATTCAAGCCCAGGTCTTGATTTCAAAACTCATGAGAATAATCAAGGAAAGAGACCCCTGTAGCATGAATTATTCACACATGTACATGTCTTCCTTTGAATTTAGTGGAAGTTTGATTTGTGAATGAAGTTGACTGTGACAATCAAGATGTATTTTTACATATACTATGCTTTTATTGAACATTGTTTAGATTTTCATTTAGGTAAACCAGGGCCATTTGATGAAAGCCTGCTCATCTCATCTCCCTTCACTATTTCCCAGAACATATTCTGTTGCCAATAAGGAAGAGAGGTTGTCAAAAAATAAGGAAACACTGCGCACACACAAACACACACACACACACACATCAAATGATGAGCAAGTCTTGTGACCTCTAAGTTAGTGTTTAAGCATACTCTATGCTTAAAATGGCTACAGTGGGCTCTGTTACAGATTTGGGCATTAATCAATTTGCTTTGTGAAAATTGGTCGTATGAATTAGGTTATTTCTTTCAGACCTAACTAACACAGAGCTGAGAACCCAAGACAGAAAAGCACTCAGAACACATAATATTGCTCCAAGGATATAAGCCTAATTGCTGAAATTATATGTTGTGACCTAAAATCAGTTTTATCTAATGTCTGTGTTTAACCCAGTGCCCTAACTCACCAGTCAAAACCTGCTGGCTCCCGAAGACTTTATTAGTGCCAATGAACTTTCTCAAAGAACAGCACATACATTTTCTTCATTATATAATCTCTAAGTTTCTCTGTTCTTCAAACTGAAGAGTATAAGTAGATATCTGCTTATTGTATAAGAACAAGGAGGCTCCTTTCCTTTCCCTCCCCTCCCTACCCTCCCCTCCCTTCTCCTCTCCTCTCCTTCCCTTTCCTTTCCCTTCCTTCTTTTATCTCTCCTCTCTCTGTCTTTCAGGTCTCACTATGTCACCCAGGCTGGAATACAGTGATGCCATCATAGTTCACTGCAGCCTCAAAGTCCTGGGCTCAAGCAATCCTGCTGCCATAGCCTCCTAAGTACTTGAAACTAAAAATATGTGCCTCCATGCCCATTGTTTGTCAAGATAGCATCTCTCCCCACATTTCATCTAGAACTCTTGGCATCAAACAATCCATTCTTCATATTTGGGATATCTCCGAGATTTCCAACTTGTCCCTGGCAACCAATTGCAATATGTGAACTGAAAATAATTATGGTCAGAAAAAAATTATTGCTCTCCAAATATTTGCCATATTATAAATTTAAGAATATATTTTCTATTCCCTAACAAAAGTTGAGTTAAAAGAAAAACATTTATGAAAGAATTGAGTGGAAATAGCCAGCTATTATAGTTTCCTTAAATTTCATATTTTTAATTTCAAAACTTATATCAAACTAAACTTGTGCCTTATCACTTCTTTCTTTTTTTAATTAACTAATTGTTATTATTATTCTTACTTGCAGTTTTTGGCCAGGGCTGGGTTTGAACCCACCACCTCCGGCATATGGGACCAGTGCCCTACTCCTCTGAGCCATAGGCACTGCCTGCCTTATCACTTCTTTCCTTAAAGATCTTTACTAAGTCATGATTGAAAATTAAGATGGAATTTATATATGTTCAACCAGTCTACAAGGGTGTGCACAGTCTGATTTCTGTACACTTTTTCAGTCTCATTTCCTACTGCCCTTCCTCCTCAATCTACTGTACTCTACTAAAACAGGCCTTCTTTCTCCTTTGATCATACCAATCTCATTCCTGCTCCTTTGATCATTCCATTTTTTTCTACCTTCAGGCATTACTTCTGGATTTACTATGATGGCTTATACCAATCATTTTGGTCTCAGGTTAAATAAACTCCACCTAACTGTAAGAACATTTTTTTTTTTAGCATTTTAGCTAAAGGAGCCACCAAACATTTTCAACAGAGACGATTCCAGTATCATTTTTGCAAATTTAGTTCATAACACTGATTAAAATTTTTTATTGCAATATTTACTTATTCGTGTTTTAAATTTCATTTCACTTTGTAAAAAATTGTAAACACCATACGGTTGGAAGTGATACTTTCCTTATTTACTGTTGTTAACACCAAAGATTATGATATTGCCAAAATGACATATTTTCAGTAAATAATGACTTTTGAGAAACAGAAAACAAAATATTGCATATTTTAGATCTTGAAAGAGTTGCCTTTACTACAATATCTGCTTGCATTTCAGATGATATAGGAAGAGTCACACAAATCCTTTATTGAATTTATCCTGGAAATTTTTTCAAGGACTTTTCACTAATTACTCTATAGTCTTTATGCAAAATGTCTTGGCATTAAGAAAACTAGAATTCCTTTCAAATACCTATTATTTTTTATGAATTTTATATTATGAAAATGTTGCTTGTGTTTCTTTAGCTACTAAGGAAATCAAACATGTGACAGTACTCCAAGGATGTGCTGAGCCATGGGGTGTACATATCTGGATGCCATTCTTATTTGTCTTAATTTTTCCTCACCTGAATCCCATTGACCTAACTTCTATTACAAGTATTACATACTTATAATAGCCTAAATGACTGTAATCTTTTTTTTTCAGTTTTTGGCCGGGGCCAGGCTTGAACCCACTACCTTTGGCATATGGAGTCAGCGCCCAACCCTTTGAGCCACAGGCACTGCCCCGGACTGTAATCTTTTGTGAAACTTCAAAATTAAATAATTTTATTTCCTAACTCTGAATGACTACTTCTAAATTCTGGAAACACAGAACAATATTTTTGAAGTTAACTCAGGTAACACTTAACTGATTTCCTTTTATATGATAAGTACTCCTAAGTGTTCCCACACATCTTTTCCTTTAATTAGAACATCCCCTTTTGGAGTGATATTATTTATCTACCTTACAGATAAGAGAGTCAAAGAAAATATACATGTTAAGTAAATGGTCCTAAGACAAATAATTCATGAGGGATAAAAATTAGTGAAGTCCTTGCCTTATATATATCCAAATTCAGTTTTATTTAATTGTTCCCTCGGGCCATCCCTAAGACATCAATTATGCATTATACTAAAGACCAATGACAGCTACGGGGATCTGTTTGCTTTTTGAAAATGAAAATATTGATATTATCAAGAATCACAAAATCAAGAACCACTTGTTTTTGTCCCTTTCTTTAAAAGGCGGCAAGTACTTATAGTGACTTCTAGCATGAACCAATCAGAATTCTGAGAATTTTTTTTTTCTAAGTCTAAATCCTTAATTGTGGTACTATGTATGCAGTGTGCTTTTTTATTTACTTATTTTTGTTGTTATTGTTCAATACTTTTCAACAGACACCTGTCTCAAAGCCTGAGGGATTAATAGCTCAGGCTGACTCCGAGCCATCTGCCACTGACATTCTCAGACTGTACTGGGTTAGTTTCCCTGGGGGTCATGTAGGAATTTTTCTATGACCAGCCCTTTCAGGTCTTTCAGATCACAATGGAAACTGCATAGGGTTTAGTGTGGCCACATCTTAAAATGGAAATGTCAGATTGCGTGTGAAGCTGGTGACTGGCATGTAAGATACTTGAGGAAGTAACAACAATTTTACAACTTTAGCATGAGAAAATTAGCTGTCGAGATCCGTGTTTTAGTAAAAATATATTTTTTTTTAGATGATAATTTCATGTTGTCATGATGCACTCACTCAATGCTGTTAGCTTTGGCACTTTGGGAGGAAGCTTTGCCTCTTTATCTTAAATTAATTGCGTAAATGCCAATGGGTGGGGCCTTGGTGTGTGTCACACTTTATGGGGGCAAGACATGATTGCAAGAGGGACTTTACCTAACAACTGCAATCAGTGTAACCTGGCTTATTGTACCCTCAATGAATCCCCAACAATAAAAAAAAAAAAAAAAAGAAGAAGAAGGTATATGCAGGGTACTCTGAGTAATACCCTCTTTGTCTTTGAAATTCAAGGAGTTTGTAGAACAATTCCACACACATATAAACAAACAAAAAACAGACCATTTTTACCCTAAAAAAATAAAACAAAAAATCCTCATGAATCATGTGTTCACAGTTTAATCGAATATTTGACTTCTCTAATTATAGATTCATACTTGTTATCAGCATTAAATGGGTTTATAGTCTCCATTCTTCCTGAGAAAGAGTCTTCAATGATTTCATTTTAGAATAAAAGAAAATATACATTCAAACTTTTGCTATTAAACATCAATGTCCTCAAGTAAATGGTCTGGCTAAAAGGTGGTACAAACTACTGAACGTGCCCTGGAGAAATTTGTTGGAGGATATCAATTAATAAGAATTGCCTGATTTATATTGCACTGTATGTTAATTACTACTTGCATAGTTAGTGCTATTGAATTATAGATGGTACTGTGATATAGGACTTTCCTCAATTATTTCAAAACTTAAAGGAAGTCTGACAACATATCCTGGGTATTATGTTTCCTATAGCTGGAATATTGGTCAACTTTAATTCTGTTATAGATTGTTTTTAGCTAGGAATTAGGAGATCATACTAAGGTTTCTTCTTTATTTGATATTAGAGATTATGGGCAATGAGTTGATGCAATTTTACTGTGTGATTAACTGCAGTGGTGTCTCTTACAGAATTAATAGTTCAGAATTAAAATTCTCAGGCCCACCTCCTTTAAAGTAAATTAACCTGTGGAAATACCCTGAAGGACTTCTTAGAGTTCAAAAGAAAGAAATACCATTTCATCCCTCACCATGGAAAGAGTTGAAGAGATGTATCCTAGTATTCCAAAATAAATCAATGTACCAGAGTTTATTAAAGCTACCATGTTTGTAATTAAAACATTGTGATAGCCAAGGTGAGAAAAGCATTGTGGTCAGCACATAGTAACTCAGTTTGTTAATACTGATTTTATTTTGAGAATAAATTGATTTATGGGAGAGTGAGTGCAAGTGAAGGAAAACTTGTCAAATATCTAATCGCCTCACCTGGATCACTGTCTTAATGAATCTGTGTGCATTATCTTTTTGTGGTGATTTATTACTGTATATTGTATGCAATTTTAAGAATTATATGGTAAAATAATAAGACTCCAATGTCCATTTAAGAATATGCTTAGCAACACGTTTTAAATTTATTCTAAAAATATTAAATTGCACTTCATAAAACTTTGGTCCTTAAAATGTCAGTGTGTTTCTGCATTTGATAGACAAAAGCATTTGTGAGAGATTTTCACGTTACACACAGCAGCCTGTTACTTAAAAAATTTAGGAATAAAGATTTTTGACGAGCTGTAGCCTATCTCTCTCAATAATGGTAGTTTTTAAAAAATAATGCAGTATCATTCTAGAAGCTAAAAAAGATAAATGAGTGGAGAAGGTAGTCACATAGTTTAGAAGTAACATTTGACTATGTTTAATATTAAATATGTTTAGAATTATTAAAATATACAACAATTTGGGGTCTGATGAATCAAAATAATTAACTATAAAATAGCATATTGAATTATAGGTACCTCACAATGTCCTAATATGTGCAAGAGGGAAAGACTTTGAGAGCTGGAGAGCAAAACAGAGAAAGAGAGTTCAGAAGAGAGAGAGAGAATGGAAGGATGGGGGAGGAGAGAGATTTACATCATGGCTGTTGCTCCATGGCATCCCAGTCATGAACATACAAAAACAGAAATCTTAATTATTTTGTTGTTCTAAAATGTAATTATATTGACAATTACATGATCCTTCAAAGCTTAAATAAAACTATTTGATAAGTAATAAGATATTAAACAGCAATTATGATTAGAATATTTTTAAATTAAAATGCATAAATAAATTGAGGTAATGACCCCTGAACAAGTCAAGGATTTACACAGTTGTGAAAAAGCAAATAATCCGTCAAAGTTTATTCAGAATATCTCATGAGAAATGGTTCAAACTTTGCCACCCAGAGAAGCCTTCAGTGTTTTCCTTTGGCCATTCTCCCCACTAGATGCTGGCTTTCAAGAGTGACTGGTAATGAGAAGGGCCAGTGCATAGGGCCATCTCCGACACTCAGCGAGTTGCCCTGCACGCCGTGGTAGGTCCAGGCTGTTTAACAAGGAACAAGGAAAGGAAAGCTGGAGGTGAGAATGTGATTCCATATAGAGCATCTTTCCTTGCTAAGCTTAGGGTGTCATTGCTGTATATTGTTAAGATATCACTGCTGTATTTGTTTAATGCCGCAGCGCACTTAAAATGGAAGTCTTAAAGCAAGAATTTGGAGGGTTGGATAGACAATTAAAAGTTTCAAAACTCCACAACAGTAACCAAGCTCTAGATAAAACCCGTATTCTTCTCTGTGTGTTTATTTTATTGACATAAAATTTGACTACACAAAATGATTTAAGTATGTTGATTTAGAAGCTAACTAAAGGCGAAGGCGAAGATGCAAATTTGCTCCAGAAGGTTTTGCTGAGGTACAATATGCCTGTTGGGTAAAACATGACAGGTAATCTCTCTAGATTTGACTGAAGTGGGATTTGTAGTTTTATTATTCTGCAGGGAAAGTAATGTAACAGCTGTGAAACAAGGTGATTCTTAAATGCCACTTTTTTACAAGTAGTAAGGATTTTTAATTGATGTATTTAGCAGGTATTAAACAGCTCTCTACACTCGTGTCCGGTGGGAAGTGGTTGTCGTGGGCCCCATGCTGTTATCCCATATGGTCAAACTGTCCATATTCGAAAGTCCTTACATTTTGTTCTGATCAAAATCCATAACTAATTTAGACTTGCAGTTTGAAGTATTGTAAAGAATGTGAATAAAGTATCATACCTGAGCTAAGTCACCCTATCACCACTTTTGTCTAGTTCAGATAAGCATGGATAGCCAAGTTCTATTTCAGCATTAAGGCCACAAAACTTTCCTTTATGTGTTACTTAAAATCAGATACATTTCTTAACTGTTTAAATTTTTATGATTTTTAAATTGACACATAAAATGGCATGTATTTACAACACACATGATGTTATAAAGTATCTGTTCCTTGCAGAATGACTGAATCTAGCTAATTAACCTGTGCATTCACTTTTGTCATTGTTCAAAAGTCCTTCAGGAGTAGTGGACATTTTACAATAAAAAGTCTACGAAATGAAAAAAAATAGTCCTATTTTCTATCTGAAAGGGTTTATTCTGAGAATTAGATATATGAGAACACTTTATAAATAGTAAAGTCTGAGACAATATAAAATAAATTTTGTAGTAATACCACTAATGAGTTGTGGTAGAAAGAATCAGGAGTTGAGTGCAGATTATCTTCTGAGTTCACAGTTACATCTGAAATGTACTAGCTTTGGGTTTCAAAGCCTCTCTCAACTTCAGTATCCTCTTCAGGAAAGTGAGGATTATAATGTTAATAAAACCATCATTTCTGTGCAGAGAAAAATTCTATTATATAACAAACTCAAACATCTTCTGACATCTACGGGGTGTTCCTGCTAAACGTTGGTTATTACATGATACATATTTCAAAGATACAAAGATTTTGAAAATTCTACATTAACATATAAATGTTCTTGCTGTTATGATTAAATATCTGGAATTATAATCTCAAGGTGAATAGCCAGCAATAAAAATAAATAAATAAAACCTCCTCTGTGTTCAATGTTGTGAAAACAGATTAAAAACTAAAGCCTTTTGGAGTTGATTATGTTTATTAACATATTCAAACAGACTGCTGCCCTGCACAAAAGCATTAAAATACAGTTTTGTTAGACTTAGACGGAAGGAGCATTTTTTCCTGTTTTAAAACTGTGCCTGTGAATGTGAAGGAAGCAGATGGTAGAGCAGAGGGACGAGATTGTGCACATATATTATCAAGTGCTCAGCACATAAATCAATAGTCTGTTCAAATTCAAGTTTAACTTAAGAATGAGTTGATGAGATCCAGTCTAAGTTATGTCATCTCAAACATAAAATATGTTAATAGAATTATCTTGTTGGTGTTGCTTTGTAAAAACAATACTAGATAAATCATGTACAATATATAAATTATGAATATACTACCCAGGTAGTTAATACTGTGTGGAAGTTAATGAGATTCTGATTTGGAGGAATGCTTATTTCCACAAATTAATCTTCATTCTGAAGACTGAGAAATCTTTACTGAATGTAAGAAGGGAAAACTGTCTATCATTGCTGAATTTCACCCCAGCTTGATGTTATAACCTCTTGCCACTAGAGCTCATTGTTGCTCTTTGTATAAATTTCAAGGTTTGGTTTCATTTTATTCTGTCTCTCTCATTCCCTCTCTCTCACTCTCTCTCTCTCTCTCTCTCTCTCTCTCTCTCTCTCTTGCTTTTATCAATTCTCCTCTATAGAGAGGATTAGAGTCCTCTCTGAAGAGTATCCTTTTCTAAAAACATACTGATAAATAAGAACAAGGATATTTCAAGATCTGGAATCTTCTTTCAAAAGCATAATAGAATGTTCACACTATGTGAATCTCTGATAAAATAGTACCTTACAGAAAATTTGCAAAAATATCAGCCTAGTAAACAAATGTTTCCTAATTGAATGTACTTACCGTATCTTTTAAACCTGTTAAACTTCTCATTTGCAAATATTCTCCAAGCTTGGTCAATTTAATGAAAAATATTAAAGGGTCCAGGGATGTGTTCATCTGGATTCCATAAAGATTGTTCCTATTGTAATTTCATTGAAAACCTTCTTCTTTTCAATAATAATAAAATAGAATACGAATGACTTTGTTCTACAAAACATTTTCTAGACTCAATAGTCCTTTAAGAGATTTTCAATTCCTCATTTTACACAGGAAGAAAGTGAAGAAGACCCTATTCTCCCTGCCCTGCTATACACACGCATTTCAAATAAAGACTTTGTTACATTCAAGTTACCTCTAGGGAAAAAAAAAAAAATTAGAACTACATGAGAAAAAATTTACAAATAGTTAATCATAATTTTTCCACTTTCTATTTCATCCTCACTTCTTCATATGTCAAATCAGTGCATTTTGGCTCTCATGATCTGAAACTGTCTACAACCTAACTCCAACATCCCGTCCAATAAAAAATAATCTTTATTGTTGCCGCCAAATTTATATTCTCTGTGTGTTGTATGACTCTTGTGAATTCTGTCAGATAACAGAAGGCCCAAAATAATTTCATTTTGTGTCTGTCTACATTAAATCAGTGATTATTAAGTTATCATGGTCACACAATACCTCCAAATATCTTATTAAACTCTAGAAGCTCTTCCCAAAGGAAAACTTCCACTTAGAGTTTTCCAGGGAGTTTTCCAAGGAAGGGTAATGGTCAAGACAAGTTAAAACTCTGATCTAAAATTTCCTTAACTTGCTGTAAGAAAATTTCTAACTAATTAGTTGCATCTTTTTTAATAACACTTTTCAATTAAAAACATGATTCAAAAAATGTGCATGCTTGTTACACACGCACATGTACACACAGCCCTCAAGCTTTTCCCAGAGCGCATTTATGAGATCGTATTTCATAAGAGAAGATTATTATTATTATTTTTTAAATTCTAGCACAGTTGTAAAACATGGTTACCTGGCTCTTCCAAGAGTTTGGTCCCACTTCACCACAAACTAGATTAATGCTCTAAGCCCAACTACCCCATCCCTAAAAAACTGAGGCTTTGCTTCTTTAAGCAAAGCAAAAGCTTTCCTTCTGTTCTATTCTTTGCTTCACTGGGTTAAAATTGAAAGCCGTTATAGCAAATAAACCTTTCTTTTATAAATCCCCAACTTCCTGGATAATAATAATCGATAATTCAATGGCTTATGTACTCTTATGATAAGCTAGACTATGAAAAGGAGACCGAGAATTTGGGTTCATATTGCAGTAACTGAAATAGGGAACTTTGCTGGTTTTTACCTAGTTAATTTTATATGCCCAGAGAGTTCCTAGAGATACAGGCAGGGTACAGGCTAGGAGAAGGAAGATGGACAATGTAATTTGAATAAGAAAGATGTACAGTGATACTTTTTCTTTCAAATTACCTGACAATTCAAGAGACAAGGGTTATATATTAAGGAGAGAATGTAGTCTAAGACAGCATATGCATGATTGTGAATGTCTTAGATGAATGGACGGCTTTCTATACTATAGAAGTTAGATATGATATTCAAGATAAAAGGTTTGACTGACAGATTAGTATCTGAGAAATACCTGACATACCAGGATCTTCATGCAAATAAGGACAGCCATTCTAAAGTCATTAGCTGTACTTTGGATGGGGATGGGCCTGTACAAGGGAAATCAAGGGTGCTGAAGAGTTTTACATTTTCACAAAAACCCACGGATTAGAAAAGGTACACTTTGAAAACAACATAAAATAAAATTGAAACAACTCTAATGATCATTGTTGAAATATATTTATCTCCTGTGAATTGTTTTATGAAATATAAAATCTTCCCAACCTTTTTATAAACTACGTATTCACAGGAATAGTGCAGTGTAATGGGAATGGCATTTACATGGTAAAGGAAAAAAATTAAATATTTAGCAAACATAAATGATAGTCATCTGTAACTCTTTTCCCTTTTTTGATAATTTCCGTCTTGTACATTTATGTGTTGCTTAGCGTATTTCAATAACCATTTATATTGTTTGCACAAAAAAGTTGTAACATCTATTCTTAAAGAAATTTACAGATTTAAATTAGCTTCTACTAGAAGGAAAGCCCTTAAAGCCTCACCATTTTCTTCATTTGCTATCTTCTTTCACAACCCTTCCAAGACCCTGGCTTTTATTCCATGCTTTATAGATTTAAAACCCCCAAACATTTTAGAGGTCCATTAATTTTGTTCTGACTTTGAAATATGTTAAATACACAAAGTAAACTATTACCAACATCAGTGCAGATGAGCTGTTGTGAACGTTCTTTTTGATGCTCTAATCTACATTTTACACTTGGAATAGGCTTGAAACCTGGTAAATAGAAATTGCTGGTTTCAGTGGAACAGTTCTTATAAAGGGAATTGATGTCCATGTAAACACAGTGTGCACACTCACGCAAGCAGCCATTAACCTTCAAACCTTATCCTGCTCATCCTGAGCACAGTCATGTACCTGATGTTATCAAGTTAACACCAAAATGAACCAGTATCTTGCAGACTTAGTGGGAAGATTCACCTATGAAAGTATTTATTTGTTTTTTATCATCTATGATCTTTTCACCTACTGTTTATTTTCCTATAGTTCAAGATCTCACAATTACATTCTCTCTTATAGCAAAGTTGCACAAAAAGTAGTGTAGCATTCTATTTTCCTTGTATAGAAGGCATTAATTTCCCCAGTTATTTCAAATTTATAGACAATGTAGACCCAAATTACTCTTATCTGAAATATGCCAATGAAAATCTAAAGAAATACACTTCGTTTTCTATATTGTTTTATATGTAAGGACATGATTCATGTTTAGCATGTGTGTGTTTGCTGTCCCCAGTCCTCAGGCCACAGACCATTATTTATTTGTCCCTGGCCTGGTAGGAACTGGCCTGCACAGCGCCACCTCCTGTCCCATGCACCCCATCCATGGAAAAATTGTCTTTCATGAAACCAGTTCCTGGTGCCAAAAAGCTTCCAGTCCATGGCTCCCCATCTACAGGTAGCCTCTCCCCATTCCTTGCATAGCAGCCTGAGATCCACTCCCATGCCTTCCTCCTTCCCTCTCACTGCCCTCCTACCCCCTACTTGGAAAAATTGTCTTCCGTGAAATGGGCCCATGGTGCTAAAAAGATTGGGGAATGCTGTGCTTGAAAAAGGGTTTAATGATTATATAGCAATCTATGTCATCATCATGGAGAGTATGTTTAATCAAAAGATTAGCCAGGAAGCTCTATTCTTTGATCATAAGAGATGAAAGGATTTATTGTACAAAGTTTTTTCAAATGCTCCTATGCGGATTATCTGTTTTTATAATTTGTGCAGTCATTTATTTTTTCATTTCAAATCACCTATCCAGAAAAGTTCAACCAATTCCTAGATTATTACAGTTTACTGACAAGATGAAATCACCCTACAAAATGAAAAATATGATCACACACTCAAATAATATTTACATCTCCTGAATAAAATAGAAACATATTATCACATGTATCTATGACTACCTTAAACTTCAAAAACTTTCCTAATCATTCGTTTCCTTGTACTTTCTCCTCAACCAACTGAATTGGCCATTCAGTGTACAATGAGGTCAGAAATTCATAAATTTCTCAGGTTTGCATCCTCGCCTCCAACCAACCAACCTTTAATGATTACTTGACCTTCTTTTTCTTCATACCACTAATCCTTTTCTAGTTTTGGCTCCTACCTTCTTTTTTATGGTGGATTGCAATAACCTAAATTATCTACAGTCTCAAAAACATCCAGACATGAACAGACGCTTTACTGACAAGGAAACCAGATGGCAAATAAACAAACGAAATAATGTTTAACAGTACCTACCATGAAATAAATGTCAAAGCCAGAATAAGATGTCACTAAACCCTGATCATAATGGCTCAATGAAGAGAACAACAAATGCTGATGGAGATACAGAAAAATTGGATCACTCATATACTGGTGGTGGGTATGTTAAATGATACAGCTACCTTAGAAAAACATTCTGTACACATGCAACTGACATAGAACCCACAAATTACACTCCTGGCTTTTTATACCTGAAAAATGAAGGCATATATGTGGGCACAAAAAATTTTTACATAAATGTTTATAATGGCTTTATTCATAATAGCTACAACCTGGAGACAATCTGGACATCTTTCAATGGATGGAGAGTTAAACAAGCGTGGTGCATACACTTTGTAGAATGCCATTCCACAAGAAAGGAATGAAGTATTGATATATATGACTACTTTGATGAATCGCTGGAGAATCTTGCTGGTGAAGAAAGGCCAAACACAATAGATTACCTATGTATGAATTCATTTATATGTCATCATTGAAATGATGAAATGTTAGAAATAGTTAACAGCTTGGTGGTTAAAAATGGTTAAGAACCCGAGAGGAGGGAGGAACAAGATGAGACCAGAAGTTGGTGTGACTATAAAAAGGCAGTACAGGGGATCACTGTGGTTATAAAACTGGTTTGTTTCTTCACCATGTGATGGATAAATAAACGTATACATTATAAAATTGAATAGAATTAATTACACAAACCCTGATGCAATACCACCAGAAGCAGGATGCAAGCAGACTGATCTGTATCCTCAGCGGCATTTGGTGTTTCTGGGCTCTTCATTTAACCATTATGATTGATACACATGGAGAAATGCAAACAATTTTGGTGTGAAAGACAATTGTAATGGGGAAAGAGATTGATATCCAACTATCCTGACACAAAAGACAGGGGACTTATTTTAAGTCCTGGGGTGACTTAGTGGAAAAGCACTGGAAGAAGTGAGCAGAGATGCTGGTCAGTGGGATTAGGCCGTCTGTGCTTGCTAATTGGCACTTATCAAGGACAGGCTCCTTCTCTTATGCAGAGGTTGGGAAACAGTGGCTCTGTCTTTTTTGGTTATATATCAAAGGATAGCTTGCAAGTCCTCCATCATTTTGGGTTGTAGAAGATTTACATGTCAAAGGGTCAGAGAAATAATTTACAGTGATGAGTTTTCTAAAGCAAATGCTCTAAAAATGGGAGGCCAAGAGCCTAAAGTCAGAGATAAACATATCAAAAATTTAGTCAACTGCAGGGAATGTTAAGGAGGTCTTCAACACTTCCACTTCATTTCTCATATTGTAGCACCATGGCCTTCGCTGAGTCTCATTCTTCTTTAAGTCTTAGGAAAAACACCTGCTGTTTTTCTGTATCTGTCATATGGACCTTCTCCCAGACTATTTTGAGTACATCATCTACTACAGTAATGCCCTTTATACTGTTTATCATCCTGTTCTGTAGTTATCTCTTTGCATTGGTCTTCTCCACTCCATTGTAAACTCATTGCAAGGAGGTGTTGTGTCTTGTTCTTAGCACATAACCAGGACATCCATATAATTTATTTATTCATTTATTCAACAAATATCTTTTTCAAAATGAAATTTGTACATGTCTTTAGTTGTTATTTTATCCGCACAATGAAATCAACTGTTTGTCTATTCTATTCAGAACATTCTACAAACTTGAAGTAGAATTAGTTTTTCTCCAAATCTGCTCCCTTTTAGTATTATTTATTACAGGTAAGGGCATTAAGATTCACCCTAATTTCTCAAGTCAGTTGATGGAGTCATCCTAAGACCGCCCTCCTTCGTCAGTGCCCACATGTGTTTAGCGAGTAGGCCTCGACGACTGAGTCAAACAAGTGTTTCTTATTTTCACTTCTTCTTCCACATACCTCTTTAGGTCAGCTCTTTAGGTCATCAATAACCTCTTTAGGTCAGCTCTTTAGGTCATCAATAACCTCTGCTAATAATTTCTCTAATTTGGCACAGCCGTTGTCCACACCCCAGTCCAATGATTTTGCTGAAGTAGAAACAGGGACATCATACCATACTTTCTCTGTCAAAATATTTCAGAGTATTTCCTTCTCTCTGTTCTTTCCAGCCTATTGCAAAGTGACAAACCCTGTATTCTTTAGCACCATGTGAGCGATGTCCTTCCGGATTCAGCTCCCACTTTTCTCTCTAGCCTCATATTTCGATACTTTCTTCATTCATCTTAGGCTCCAGAAAAATCACTGATACACATATAAGAAGTTAAGCTTGCCTATGCCTTAGTTTTGCAAAACTCCCTCTTACCACATCCTACTCTTATTTTTTTGTGCTCTGTGTGTGTGTGTGCATCTAAAACCAGTAATAAAACAAATGTTACAAGAATTAGACATACTAAGGAAATACTAGATACAAAGTTGACATGGAGAAACCAATGCAGAGCCTCTCCTGCTATTTGCTCTTAGAATTAGGAACACAGTTGAAGGAGGTATTATCCACGCTTCGCTGGCATACTTAGGATTATTTACAGTAACACTTAAATGAAAAAGGTCACACACAGTCTATTATAGTCCTTTTCTTAACAATGTCAATCATTTTAAATTAGTAATGGTGTAAAAAAACAGCTTTCAAGAGCAGGGCAAAAAACATTGAAAGGATTTGAATTAAAAATGTTCATTAAAGCGTGTGCTGCAAAAATACGTGGTTTGGATTTCACTTTATGTAATTTGTGAAGAAAATAGAATATAGCTTGGGTATGCATTTCCCAGTAATAACATTGTCCATGATAGATGAATAAAACTAGAGAATTTGGTTTATTACTGTGACTTGTCTGAGTAACGACTAAATGTACTACTGCTTTCAATTAGTATCATTGCCTTTGCAGAGTCAAGTGCAGCCAAATTGCGCAGAGAGGTGAACTGACAATTCATCAATTCATTGGCTCAATTACATCCCCAAAGAACCACTTTGAGTTTTAGATTCAGGGTGGATTATTTACACTGATCAAATAATCAGAGATAAATCTTTGATCTCTGAACATAACTTGGGAATAAATATATACCTGCAAATCATTTAAAAATTTTACTCTCTCAAACATCCATGTTCCTCTACCTTCCTAACATAAACAATAAAAGTTCAAGTAACCATACACTTTTCCTGATGGGTACTAAATCTGAGATATTGACATTTAGACAGGTGTTATATTCTCCGATGATATACTTTACAACTGGAATAAGGAGCCATTAACAGTAAGTTTATTTCCAAATTATTTTCTCTTACTACTTTACTGTTTCCTAAAACACAGAGCCTTTTAACATATGTATGTATTTTTCTAAGTAATCAATTATTTTATTAGAATTTAAATTGAATTCATCAATTAAGAAGAATATTTTATGATGTATCACAGAAAGTCATATTTGGTTACAAGAAGTTTTTGTTTTTTGATTGTTTTTTAGAGATAGGGTCTTGTCTGCTGCCCTGGCTGGAGTGCAGTGGTGTCATTATAGCTTACTGTAGCCCCAAACTTCTGGGCTCAGGTGATTCCACTGTTGTGGGGTCTCCAGTAGCTGGTACGATAGGAGCACACCTTAATACCCAGGTAATTTTTTTTTTTAGAAACTTGGTATTGCTATTTTGCCCAGTCTAGTCCTGGCATCAAATAATCCTCCCACCTTAGCCTTCTAAATTGCTGGGATTATAGATGTGAGCAACTGTGCCCCACAAAGTAGAAATTTTCAGGATGAAAATATTTCAGTAAGAAAATTCCAACCTTATACAGAGAATACCACCTATTAGCAATTATTTACTTCTACATATTTTTTACTTGCTTTATTATTTTTATTTAACTGCTAATTTATCTATGTTTTTTAACATTTCAAATATTAATAATTCAGGAATGTGTATTATAATAAACGAGCATTATGGTGCCTTTTTATTTATTTTTTATTATTAAATCATAGCTGTGTACATTAATGCAATCACAGGGTACAATGTGCTGGTTTTATATATAATTTGAAATATTTTCATCTAACTGGTTAACATAGTCTTCACAGTATTTTCTTAGTTATTGTGTTAAGACATTTATATTCTACACTGAGTAAATTTCACATGTACCCTTATAAGATGCACCACAGGTGGTGCCTTTTTATTTTTAACAAAAGAAATCCAAGATAAGTTTTGGAGGCGGCGCCTGTGGCTCAGTGAGCAGGGCGCCGGCCCCATATACCGAGGGTGGTGGGTTCAAACTCGGCCCCCGCCAAACTGCAACGAAAAAGTAGCCGGGCCTTGTGGCGGGCGCCTGTAGTCCCAGCTGCTCGGGAGGCTGAGGCAGGAGAATTGCCTAAGCCCAGGAGTTGGAGGTTGCTGTGAGCTGTGTGACGCCACGGCACTCTACCGAGGGCGATAAAGTGAAACTCTGTCTCTAAAAAAAAAAAAAAAAGATAAGTTTTGGAATGTGGTTCTGGACTTTGAGCCAAAGCTAAAAAAAATCCAGCAAAGGTCTGGAAATGCAGTCTCTAAGAAAGTCTGAGGTGGTGCTAAATTCCCATATTTGAAAAATAAGTATGTTTCTCCTGTACATTGATTCTACAAGGTTAGTTCCTTAATTAGTTCTCAAATGTATGCCTGTAGAAAATGTTTCCCTTGCCTCTGAATTGTCTCTATGAAAACCAAGTGCTCTGCTTTGTGCTTTGCCCAGACCTTTGTGATCTACTTGCTGTGTGAAGCCGTCCTGTGACGCGCTGGTCAATAGTGAGCTGTACTAACTCTGTATTGCTGAAGCCTGGGGAGTGATGTGAGTGACAAAGAAAACGAAGTGCCTTTTTCTAAAAGAAAAACAAAGAAAAATCTATTTCCTGATTTTTACATGATTGTGCTGTACAATTATTTATAGCATCATTTTTTCTACCTTCCCCATTAGGTTATAATTTCTTGAAAACATAGACTGCACGCTTAATTTCATTTATCTTTCCACGAGGATTATCAGTGCTTGATCTTCATTAATACACCACTCAATTTTATTTTTCAGATAGGTCTTCCCACACTCCGAAGTGATCTTACCCATCCCTTTATATACACACTTTTTTTTTGGTTCTGTCTCTCTGCACTAGCGTGTGAGTTCATATAATGCAGGGTGGATCCCAGCAGTCTTTCAATTGTTACAACTGTTCTTGGCTCAAAGAAGGTACAGTATGTGTTGAAAGAATGAATGAACAGAGTTTTGATTGTGTAATAATTGCTTATACTGTACATAATGGTTAGCTTGAGCAGATACTGGGGAACATGTGTTCTGAAGTGCTGGGCGCTGCAAAGTATTGGAAAGAGACCCAGAGAGTGGATCAGTAGACTTGAGTTCACACATGTTTTTCCCCTGGTCACTCAACTTCAGTGACATGAAAAAAATCACTAACACTCTCAGTTTTCACATGTCTGAAATGAGGCCATTAATATAATTGTATCTCTTTTATCTATAACCTTAGAAAATACGTATTTGAAAATATGCTGTTGGCTCATTAAGTAAATATACTCTCTGGTCACATAGTGGTATGATATTTGTACCCATGCTCATTGAATCTGTTTCTCTTACATTGAGCCTTTTCAGAGTTTTAATGCTTGTTAATAAGGAAACGTTCTCAGCTCTGTGCCCGTAGCACAGTGGTTATGGCATCAGTCACATACACCAAAGGTGGCGGGTTCAAACCCAGCCTGGGTCTGCTAAACAATGACAACCGCAACAAAAAATAGCCAGGCATTGTGGCGGGTGCCTGTAGACCCAGCTACCTGGGAGGCTGAGGCAAGAGAATCGCTTAAGCCCAAGGGCTGGGGTTGCTGTGAGCTGTGACACTACAGCACTCTACCGTGGGTGACATAGTGAGAGTCTGTCTCAAAAATAAACAAACAAATAAATAAATAAATAGATAAAGGGAGACATTCTCTATATGTATAAATCAATTCATGATTATTCTTTACAGGTTTGTGACCGATAACGTGCATGTATGTAAAAATGTCAGTTTGAATTTTACAATTGTTATTGTAAAAATAACAATTTGAAGTTAAAAAAATCAATATTCATTTTCTATCCATAGATGGCAGCAACATACCAAATCTTACACAAATTAATACCAGAATGTGAAAAAGTTGCCTGTATACAATACCATGTTCTCTTAATAGTACATGAAAATTATTTAAGAGGAACTATAGCATCAATAGAATATGAACAAAAATACATTTTAAAATCCTCTGCTGCCAGTCTCAGTCCTTTATTCAGTGAACTAAAGGTGTCTTCAGTTTGCCCAGCATGGGTGTCTTTGTCATTTTAACTGAATGTCACAATAGATACTGATAAAAATAAAACTCTTTTAAGATAATAGCAATTCAAAACAAGACCAAGAAAATGCCCTGTCTTTCCGTGGTGGCTATTAAAAATGGATTAATACATGAATGCAGAGCTCTTTTATTTGTTTAAAAAATTAAAATGACTAGCAAGTACTTACGTGCAGAAACCCTTTATAAGGAAAGAATAAGGGAAAATAAAGAAAGGCGACTTCCAGATTTAGACACAGAAGACAAAGCAAACCAAGAGAAATGGGCCCGTGGGAGGCAAGAAAAGCTACAAGATGAGATTGAACTGGAGAAAAATACAATAAATCTAAACAATGCCTCCGACTTCCTATCAGAGGATAAAACATACTCTGGTCGGCTATTGAATTTTCTGTCTATAAAATTCCCTATCACATGTTGAATCACATTGGTTCATTATTTTTTCTTCTTTAAATTGAGAGTTCATGATGAATAGTTTGGAAAATTATAATTATGTTGAGAAAACATTGTGAAAGAAATTTATTTCCATTTTAAATCGTACGAAACGTAGGAGCAGTGAGGAATTCCTCTACCATGCAATGTTTAACATCTGAAAATAATTTCTTGGTATTGAAATTGTTTTAGCACTTAGTTCAGGGGATTTAGAAAGAAGCAAACATATACTCAAAAATATTTTTTAAAAAGTAAAAGAGAGAGGGTGAGAGCAAGCACACAACGGTCCAATAAGACTGAACATCCATGAAGCCAACGGAAGGGAAAGGATTGTAGGGTCACAGCACCTCACAAGGCTCAAAGCAAAATTCCCAAACCAGTTACAGATGTAGGATTTAGTCATATCAGGGTTGGGTCACTTAGTACTGACTTAGCTCTTTGACTCTAAACAAATCTTAAGTCTTATAAATCCTCCAGGGTTTGCTATTTAATTATCTTGGATATCCTGCATTTATTTCTACTCAGTAAAAATGGCCTTATTATTTAAGGACTTGGTATCTTCGAAGATTAAGTTCTGCCCTGTTTAGAAATGAATTTTAATGTGTTGCTTTCTGCCATAGTTTTAAATTTGGACCTTTATTTTCCATCTCCTCTTTCCACAATTTGCCACAGTTATATTTTCTTACCAAAATAATTATAATAATAATAATAAGCCAATCCAGTAGTACAGATTGAGAAACTTCCCTCCCCTATTAGTTTTCTTACTTTTTTTTTTTCTTATGGTGAAACTATTTCTAGGACATAAAATATTCACTTCATGTTAAGGTCCCAAATGTTTACAATTACATTAACTCATAGAAAATAAAATCAACTGTTAGATTTAGAATTATCCTTCAAGAGGAAATATCAATGAAATTAACAAGTTCAAGACAGAGGATTAGAAAACAGCTATACTTGACACAATTTTAAATTGTCTACTGGTTATCACTTTGGGTTTTAAACATTTATACTTTTTGCAGACAAATCTGCATATTAAAATATATCAAACATTTCTCCAGTGTTAATGTATGAAGAGATGATGATAGAAGTGTATCTTTATGAAAAATGGAAACTGTTTTCTATTTTTGAAAATAATCTCCTGAAAAGTAAAGCTCTCAAAAATCTTATTTCTTTCATGAATGCAACAGTCATTCCATTGAATAAAAAGACAGGATTCAAATTGAACATTGTGTGACTTGGAGAGGGGAGAATCTGTTATTTGTTATATCTTCATTGAGATACTGCTTAGAACATTGTGGTTATGTAGGAAATAATATTTTCAGAAAATCACTTTATTAGGGCCATTTATGGTTATTTTGAGTCTTGTTAATATTTTAAATTTGAAAATAAACGAAATTCTTATTGAAATGACCCACACAAAAGTCTCAGTGGAGCTTTGTGATTGCCTTTAGTCACTTTAACAACAGTTGGAAAGGTGAAACTCTACTCCTGTTAAGAAAATATAACACATTTTAAGATAATTCTAGTTTCATGGACTAGTGCTTATTTTGATAAAAATGAAATCAATTCAAATGACAAAATGTATTTTCTGACTGAATTGGTAATCACTAGACACTCAATAGCACAGCTATGTAATATAAATTGTTTTTTAGGTGAGTATGCCCAAGGAATTTAGCTCCCAGATACAACTTTTATTTTATCATCTTATAAATTAAAAAAAAAATCTCTTGTTTAATGAATAGTAAGGGGTACTGTCAAAAAAGGTGTCATAGTCTATATGACCAAATGTCCTCATACTAGAGCTAGTGTGTGAACCAGACTGCAAATACAATGATTACATGAATGTTTAAATGTCTTTTTTCCATGAACAGAAATAATAAAGCCCCTAGAAAGATAAATGATTCAAAAATGGGGTGGAGGGGGACAGATTCCAATCTAAAATGCGTAATGCATGTAGTTGCGTATCTCAAAAAAGCTGTTACAGTGATAGCTAAATGGAAACTGTGAGTTGTACAGAGTGCTTTGCAAAATCCAGGGTGCTTGAAATAAAAGTGCCAAGAATCCGCCATATGATATGCGGTGCACCTTCTCAGGAGGGAAAAATGGAGGACGTATTCTATCATAAAAAAGTCATCACTGCAGTATGAGGTATTAAAAATTGCTAATTAAAAGCATATAAAATTATGGTTCATATAGTTCTGTCTTTGAGAATTTAGATGTTGGCTGTGGTTCTTTTGAAAGTATCTAACAGTTACCAATAGAAGCCAGGAATATTCTCACCCTGCAATTTAGATCTATTTTTGCATTGTCATTTGTTGCTGTAGGCATAAGTGTTACAATTCCATTATGAAAAATAGGCTTACATAAAATAGCTGTATAATGGATTTACAGTACCAAATCTGTTAATTTTTGGTTTATATATATATATATATATATACACACACACACACTTTAACATTATCAAAAAGGAATAATTCTGTTATCATGGAGGCTTTCATCCCTCTTTACTCATGTAGTAGCCATTTTTATGTTAAATTTAGAGGTAATTAATGTTTATTGATAAGAGAGTTGTGAAGCCACCCTTACAAATTGATGAAGAGGTACAAGGTGAGAACTAGAGTGAGGACCAGAAAATTGTGAAGGAACAGGCTTAGCTGAAAATAATAATGATAATCAGCCCCAGTCACCTGTCTCCTCATTTCCTGACAATAGCTAGTAATTGTCCCCTGTTTACTTCCAGCTGGTGTTTACAAAGATTCTTAACTTTTCTCCCCTGATAATGTCACTGTTTTGAACCTAAAAGGTAGTTTCTAAGGTATCTTCCAGCCCCCCCGCCCCGTCTAGGGGATTGGCTAAGCTGCCCATAGCAGCAGCCAAACACATGAACAGATCAGGAGTTTTGTTGTTGTCTTAACTTCTTAGGACACAGTTTGAGTGCATCAGTCTTGCCAGTGACAAGTACCTATTGTCTTAAGACATTTATGTATAAGTAGTTTGAATTTGAGGCCATATTCTTTCATTTATTTTCTTCATAATGTTCTAAAATTTATATTTCAAAGTAAAACATCTACATTGCATGTTAGGTTAATGTAGTTAGTTAATGTTTTTTCAAGGAAAAGTTATTTACTATAATGAATTTTTTATCAACTGAAGGGGGTTGTCTCTGGTAATTGCTGAAGATTCCTTCTTATCACAACTATGAATTCTAAATCTGCCTCATATATCAATTTTAGTGATAAAGGAAAGCCCAGGACAGAGTGAAGGCTGTAGCTTTTGGAATAACTAGAATAGTAAAGGGCAGAAATAATCCCTTGCAGCCCAAGAGTTAGAAAAAAGAGGATGAGGTGGAAGAATGTTTAACCTGAACTCAGAGGGGGGACTTCAGAAACTAAATGGCAAATCTTGACAGATTATAATTCCTGTGTTTCTGCAGGATGGAGTGTGATGTTAGAATGCTATTCTGAATGATGAAAACACTAACATAGCCTTTTTGGTACAGAGGATGCAGAGGCAAATTTTGTTTACCTAAGTCACAGGTCATGAATAAGATGAATGTTTGTCCTTCCATTGACAGGCATTTTAAATATGATAACATCAAAAATAAAGAGAAGAAAATTATCATTTAGTAGGCATCTACTGTGTGTTACAGCCATTACGTGTACTGTGATATTTAATAATTGCAACATTATGAGGTAGGAATATCTATCTATCTATCTATCTATCTATACACATACATGAATATCTATAGATGTGTGTATACATATATATCTCTTTTTAAATGTTAAGAACTAAGATGAAGGGAGATTAAACAAACTGGCCCAATGGTATGCTTCAGAAGGCAATGCTGAGATTTGGGAACTGGGTTTCTCTGACTGCAAAATTTAGCTATATTCATGATGCCACATCTTAACCACGTTTTATAGAGTGTTTTTATAGAAATATGACCCAAATATGACAAATCTATAGATCTAATTGGCTTTTATTTGCCATTTATGAATTAATTCAGCAACCATTCTACAAAATACCTCTATAGTCGACCATCTCCCTACATTGACCACTTCCTTAAGTTGACCCAATTTTCACAGACTGAACATGTATCACCTGTGCATAGCAGTACAGCAGGACTAGTTCCTTATGTTGACCACCCCCATGTGTTGACCAGTTTGTCATATTTCTTGGGTGGTCCACTTATAGAGATTATTCTGTGGAACTGAAGCTCTACTTGGGCAACAGCGGGAACAGTAGATTTTACAATATAGTAACAAGGAAACACAACAATAGAAGAAAAGCTTGTTGGTTAATATCTGATTATTGCAGGTTACTTTTTTGAGCCTATGTATTCATAGGATGAATTGTTTGAGCCTATGTATTCGAGACTGGCTTGAGAAACCTAGCAAAAAACTTGTCTCTACAAAAATTAGCTGGGAGTGGTGGTGAAAAACTGTAGTCCCAGCTACTCGGGAA
The DNA here is from genome assembly GCF_027406575.1 of Nycticebus coucang. NCBI lineage: Eukaryota > Metazoa > Chordata > Mammalia > Primates > Lorisidae > Nycticebus > Nycticebus coucang. The sequence goes on along the minus strand of NC_069794.1, from coordinate 40,243,622 downwards.
GAGACACGGGGGATTGCTGAGATATAGGTTACAGTCAGCTATCATGATGCTGATGTACTCTATCCTGAGAAACAGAGCAAAACTCTGTCTCCAAAAGAAGAAGAAGAAGAGGAAAGAAAGAAAGAAAGAAAGAAAGAAAGAAAGAAAGAAAGAGAGAGAGAGAGAGAGAGAGAGAGAGAGAGAGAGAGAGAGAAAGAAAGAAAGAAAAGCCAGTTTGATTATATGGCACTTAGTAAGAGTGAGTCCGTTTTAGTTTAGTTTAGTTTGGTCCATAGGGTCCTAGTGCATAGGCTTAGTCCAAAACAATGGGTTACCATTATTTTTGTTTAAAAATCAACAAGAAAGGCAGCCACTGGCGTTTGCCTGGAATAATAGTGTCAGGGCTGATTAACAGAAGAGAGAGATGCTGAATTGAATCTGGAACTAGAAGAGTTGTTTCAGACAATAAAGGTGGTTGGAGGGTTCCATGATAGGGAACATAAAAAGTCCTACCATGTGAGATACTCATGAAAAATTGAGCATGAATGGATCATAAGGATTAGGAAAGGGCTGCTGGTAGGCATGAAGCTGTAGAGACAGATCAGGACTAGAATGTTAAGAGCTTTATGTGGTAGTGGAAAGGAGGGGATAATATTAAGATTATTACCAAAATGCAAGCAAATAGTCACCAGAAATATATATTTTTCATCTGTGAGTTTCCTGGAATGACACACAATAAAATACTTTTAAAACATGTGGTATCTTAGGTAGTTCAAAATTCTCATTTTCGAACTGAGGATATTGACAGATTTATAAAGAAAACAGAATGTCTTAAGGTCTTACAGTTACTTTTGAAAGAACTTGGACTAGAACTCAGAGTTTACAACTTGATATTAGTAATTTCTCCATCAGGCTATGAATTCTGTCCCTTTTCTGACATATTCTAAAATATAAGTACTTGTATATAAATGTAAACAAGGTATTTGATATATTACACTCACAAATATAGAATAAAATAATTAAAGTCTGATCTTCCTGCTGTCCCAGAAATATAAATTTTAGTTTGTCCCCAAAATGGAGCTGTACTAAATCTAAAGACATCTTCTTGTCTGCTCTTAACCATTATTCCTCCCTTTCAGAAAAACTCAAAGTGTTGTATTTTGGGGTAACTACTCTTCTCCTAAGAGAGAAGCAAAAAGATAGTGAATGCCTGATGTATAATTCTCTAAAGTGTGCTTCTGACTGGAGCTAGTGTGCAATTAGTATTTCTCTCACCAACTTTAATGGATCAGTCCCACAGAGAACACAATGTGTAGGTTAATTCAAATAAAGTGGTCATTCTACACTCAACTCTATTAAATGACATTTCGTTTATAGGAGTGTATCTTTCTGCAGATGCTGAGATTTTTGAGAAAAGTAACAGGCCTACATCTTACTTGTCATTGCATTTCCCGGCACGGAACAGTAAAGGTACCCAGTAATCAAATCCAGTGAGTGATAGACACAAAGTCATGAATAAGGCAAATATTGTCAACAAAAACTTCCACTAGTTGGTATTAAACACACGAGGAGGTCTTCATTCAAAATCATTGCTGCAGGAATGAAAGTGTCTATGTTAAATAAAAGATGAGGAAGTTTTTAAGTGCCAGAGTGAACTATTAAAAAAAAAAAATCACTGGAGGACAGCAGGAAAGGGGGTGTTGGGAGTTGGGGGAGCTTGAAGAAAGGGATCAGGCTACCTGTGTTTACTAATTGGCGATTATCAAAGTTAGGCCCCTATGCTCCCACAGAGACTGCTGATTACATGTCAAAGAGATTCCCTCCAAAGTCCTAGAGAAAATGGTCATGCATTGGAAAATTGGCAAGACACTTGAAGATTTATATCTCAAAGGAGTAGAGAAAGAATTTGCATTGTAAATTTTTTAAAGTAAGTGTTTTAAGAAAATGGAAGCCATAGGCCTGTATTAGGAAGAAACCTGTCAGCTGTCAGTCAAGCTGAGAACATCAAACCCTGTTGGCCAGTATGATCTGTGGCCTTTTTTCATGGAACCTGAAATAGTAAGAATGATTGTTAAAATGTTTGTGTATTTAGTAATGTTAAATCTAGATGAGCAAAAATGCAAAGAATAAATTTAGAAAGATTTAAGTCAAATATGCTCTGTAATTTATCTTGCTATTTATTCTACTACTCTTATTTATCATCCTTTTCCTATCTGAGGATCTTGGAGTTATATTTTTAAAATATCTGAGAACTTATAATTTTTCTTGAAATGTAGAATAATTTTATTTTACCTATGTAAAAATGGATTTTAAATAGATATTTGGATTCACTATGGAGTCTTATGAAACAAAGGAAGTATCAGAAATACTGTACATTGGTTGCTCTTTCTAATGTTTATTAGCAGGAACTTGTCAGAGGAAACCACAGAGTGTGTGCTCCATTTTGGAAAACATATGATTTTTGTAGAAGAGGAGCAAGGAGAAAGTAAGGTCCATTGAATCTGCAAACTCCCAACTGAGAATTCAATATCTAGAAAAATAATCACTAAAATATTCAACTCTTACCACTTAAAGTTCTTTGTGGGCTTAGAGGCTAGTGATATCTGGTGTCCATATTTGTCATACAAGGTGCATTTATATACTGAGCTAAATGAGTATTGTAGGGTTACAAATCAATTATACAATTCTGTGATGTTCAAAGGAAATGAAGCTTCTGAATTATTCTATAATTTATCTTATACTTCAAAAGCAAAGGAAGGAGGAGCATGGGAGGGAGGAAGAGGATTGGATTAGATGAAGTTAATAATCTGTATTGGATCCAGTAATTTAAATTTCTACTTGAATATTTAGGTGCTCCAAAAACTCAGAATCTCATTTGTTCTCTTAATTTCTATTTAGCATAACATCTGAACAATATATTTAAAAGATAGGTGATAAGGATAAATGTGACTTATAGGACTTCGTGTGGGTATCTTTCGTTGACCGTGGATGTGAGACTAGTCCATCAGGAAACATGGTTGTATCTGCCGTCTTAGACCAAGGCATTGATTATTTCACTTTGTTGTTGAAGTTCCTGAATAAAGTGACATTTCACTGCAACTCCAGACTTCTTAGTTTATTAACCCTTTGAGCCCCATCAGTATCTGTGTTCCTTTGCAAAATAAGAGAAAATCTAAGGTCCCAAGAACATCATTCATTCCACAGCCACTCAACACCCTCACAAGGATACAATGTTTTACTGAGATGCAGGAAACAACTACATGTTGGATTTTTAGGCCTATGTAAGTGTCAAAATAATGAGAGAATGTAACTGATGAATAACTGTGGGATTATCTTTATATATTTTAGTTAAAAATGGACATTTGAAATACATAAATGAACATATAAATATTTTAATTTGGTGAAAATGAATAATTTTTCTGAGTTATAAATGTTACTTTTTAAAATATAAATTCAAATATTATAGAAATTTTTATATTAATATAATAACATTAATATAAAATTATGTTGCTTTAACTACAAAGAGATTGAATTTGAAAAAATATAAAAACTAACTCGCAGCCAGCATGCAAAATGTTTTTAGTTTATGTTGTTATAAAAAGGTACCTACATATCCTTCTACATCTTTCATATATTTTTCCAAAAAAACTCCTCATGCAGACAAAAAACGAACCATTGTTAAAGTTAACGTAAATGAAATAAGATGCGCCTGGACTTCCAAGCAGTGAAATATGGTAGTAAGGCTGACGAGAGCTGAATAACTTCATATTCATATCAGAGTAGCAAACACATAGCCATCCAGCAGTAATACAGGTTTACAATAGGACTCATATGATACTTTCACTTTATACCGTGTTCCTGCACTTTGTATAAACCAAAGTCACTTAAATCCCTATTATTTGAAAAATAATGTGTTTTAAGTCCGGGAAGGCTATTGTTGTTTGCATATCTTGAATATTTATCAAGATAATTTAAGAAAGGTGTGTTTGTTGGACTAAAGAAACTATTTATTTATTTATTCATTTATCTATTTATTCATTGCTTAACCTATCTCAGCCATGGATAACATCAACTGATCAGTTTAACTTACTACAATGAAACCTGGCATAAGAAAGTTCTGGTTTCTCTGCAGCATGAATTTAAAAAAAATAATTAAAGAGTTTAAATTGTGGCCGAGAAGTGACAATGAAATCCATCCAATTATGATTCTAGCAACACACACACTATTGCATTAACTTGGTGTACATAAATCATAAATCCGAGGACCTAGTGTTATGGCATCTTAGCAGTTTGACATTTTCCTTCACTTTCTGACAACTTCACCTAATGGCTAAACGTCAGTAAAAAAAAAATAATAGTAATATAGCCTGACCTAAAAAGGTAATAACATTCTCATATTTTAAAAATCATCATGGTCCTTTGGACATCTGCTAAATTAAATGTTTTATTATTTCAGGGAACATTCTATTTAGCTATTGAAAACTGGGGTGACTAAATCTTTGGATATTTAGAAAATACACTTAAATATGCAACAGTATAATAACGATAACAGTTTATTGCCACCATTTAATTAAGAGTAACAGCTTTTTCAAACTCTAGAATCCAATCCAAACATAAATGCATAAGGTTTGATAACTAGAGAATTGTCTTTGAAAGGAAGGATGACATGATAGCTAATGCATGCACATGGAAACTAATTAGATTTTTTAGCTAATGAATCCCCATTTAAATAAATGTGATTCGATAAATAATGGATCCCCATGGAAATGAATAGAATTGGATGACTAACACACCCCACTGAAATGAATGTGATTCGATAGTTATCGCATCCTCATAAATGTGTTAGATTGAATCCCATTCATTTTAATTGCAATAAATTAAAATAGCTTTTGTTCATGGCCTTTTGGCTAAGATCAAATGCTTTGTCCTCTATTTGGGGACTATATTTTACCCAAGCAGGCCGCTTAGACTTACTGATCTAATAGGCACCTTCTTGCTCTAACTACATGATCTGTAAGCCACTCATGCCATTCATTCTACTAGGGATAAATCACTACTAACACCTATTTATTTCCAAGAAGCATTTGTTGTCGATCAGGCTTCATTATTTTCAATGGGAATTTTTTTGCTATTGTAAATAGAACTATTGAAATATTGTACGTAATTGACACTAGAATCAAGAAGAAAGTCAAAAGCATATTTTCATATTCAAAATCAAATTTGTATTATTCTTTGCTATATGTCACTTAAAAACCGAAAGCTATATTTTTAATAAAAGATGAAAAAATACTGAATATACTCTATTAATAAATATGTAACTTACATATTTATTGGGATGGTGGAAATAAAGTTTGAAAAGGTGTTGCATAATTGTCAAAACTAATAATTCATTCCTAATTAAACTTCTGCTGGAGAATTTATCACATTTATTTAGTTATATTTATCTTTATGTCTTCCTATTCAATTGTATGTTTTGTGAGAACAAAGACTGTCATCTATCTGTATAGCCATGAGAAAATGGGTAAGTCTTGATGGAAACCTATGTTAAGCACTACTTTCAAGTACTCCAATTGAAGGTGAAGATTTAGAAAAAGGCAGAAAGCAGTGTGGCTAATTTAGCATAAAACATATTATTTAAATGATACGATTAAGCATACAATAGTGAAATTCAGTTTAGCTAATCTACTCAAACAAGCATACATATAAAGTACGAGAAGCTTCAAAAATCTGGTATGTTTCCCTCTTTCTCAATGCCTTACTGATAGAATTTTAAATTATTTCAAATAAATGTGACTTCAACAATATTTCTGGTATTACTAACACACATAATGATCAATAAAAAAGGAATGGCTTTTATACAGCACAAATAGGAAATACTTTATACAGCACAAAGATTATGTTATATTCATGTTTTACAGTGACTTAATCAGGAAATTAAATAAGAAGGCAATTGTTCTTACCAGAAATGAAATGTCAAAAGTGCTATAATAAGTCAGAGAATACAAAGATCACGAGTATCTTTACTTCTCTTAGCTTCTCACTACTTTCAATGAAAAATTCCAAAAGGTATTTTTTTTCAATTTGATTTTAGAGGTAGTAATTTAAAATTGCATTTTCCTATATATTAAGATTTACAAAAAACATAAATATGGACAGATTATTGCACATTCTTGTGGTTAAAAGAATTGGATGACTCTAATATCTACTAAATACTATCTGAACTCTCAAACATGACATTCAAGGATCTTTACTCTTTCATTAGCCACAGAAAAAAAATACACACTGAACTTTTAGAGAAAAGAAAGAGTGATGAGAATAAGAATGGAAATTCCATTAGAAGTATAGAAAAGGAATGGATGGGACAGTATTCTTAATGATATAATTTTCTTTTGCAGTGGAATGGGATATTATCAGCTAAACTAACAACATTTTTCAAAAGCAATATAATGAGTATTGTTACATTTATAGATAAGCCATAGCCACACTAAACTGGAAGCTCTGAGAAGTCCTTACACAACGGATTGCATTGCTTTGATGCTTTGTTGTTAATAATAATGAAACTGGCTATAAAAAAAGAAATCGAATGGAGAGCCTTAAAGATCATTTTTATTTTTTAAAAAATAGACAGCAGAGAATAAGGGTAGGAACGTGAATTCTAGATCTACAGTCCCACCTTCAGCTTTGCATTTGTCTTCTTTGTGACTCCTGGTGAGAAAACGACCCCTCTGATCACAGCTAATTCATCTGAATCTGTGAAAAGGGACTAGAGATAACACATTCTTCATAGCATTATTAGCTAAGTCAAATAAATCAATGTTAGAAAAACACTTAGAACGTGCCAAACACAGAGTAGACATTACATAAGTATCCATTAAACATATAGTTTTAAAGAATGTTACACTTAATTTAGGGGTACAGTGAGGTCTCTAAAAAGTAAATTTAACTTTTAACTAGAAATAAATTTCCTTTGATTGAATGCCAAAAGACATATGACTAGACTGATGTTACTGTGTCTACTCAAAACAGACACTGGGAAGTTCATTCTTATTTTTCCCTTTGTATTTATCTAAGGAGTGCTTTTGAATTTTAAATCTCAATAATTTATATTAATTAAATTCACTGGCCAATTACTATCTTTGGTAGATATTATAAAATGCTGATATAATAATCAGGCAAGAATAATTAAAAGAAATCTAGGAGGTGGTACATTCTATTAGAAAAATTGCTTCACGTTAAAACGGAAGTTCCCTACAATTTCATCATTTTATGCCATTTGACAATGCCTCAGTGTTCAAAAAAATGTAGGTAGTTATATAGGTGTAAGATGAAGTTTTTCATGTTGACAGATATTTTTCCCCCTATTTTTATTCAATAATGGCTAATATAAAGCCATGCTTTCCATGGTTTAGTGATTTATCTCCAGTGAGTTATGTGAAGAATGTTGATAACATTTACACACACACACATACGTATACACATGGTGCTGTCATTTTTTGAAATGATGGACACTAGAAAAAGTTGCCGTTAAATAGAAACACACCAGTTGGTACTTTGGTTTTGATAACATCATTTAGCTTAAAGTGGAAAATTGTTATTTCACACTAGAGGGGATTTCTGATTTTAATTTGGCCTTCCCAAAAAGGTGAGAAGCTTCATTAAAGATATTCCTCTGTTCATTAATTAATTGATAAGCAGTTGTAATAAAGTGCTTTGAGGAGTGGTTGTCATTAGGAATTTCTCTAGAGGCAACATTTCAGAAAGAACAAACTATCAACTGAGGAATACTCTAAACCAGTGTTTAACATGCACAAAGAGTAAGACCAGAGATCATTTATGCTTTTCTGAAGCTAGGGGAAATATGTTCTTAAAACTCAAGATAATTTGATACTTAAATCATGATTCTGCTGAATTTTATAAATGATTAACAGCTCACAAGAGATACTGACAACTGCTCTAAAAGGCATATTTGTATTAAATATTGTTACACAATTTTATTCATAGCTTTTACATAATTTTATAGCTTCATTGTAAATGAAGAAGATATTACAAAATAATAATCAAAAATATTATCTTTGTTACTTTCCTTTTTTTATTTTTTGTCTTTCCTCAGGTTTTGTATTGCTCTCTTTACATGCACCATGCTTCTGCCCCACTCTTTCTCTTCCCTCCCACCTTCCCACACAGATAGTTGTGTGTGCTGTGGAGCTCATAGTGAGAGCTATAGATTGTGCTATGTTACATATGCTGTAACACTAGATTAATAAGTATGAAACATCCAATTTCCTGGAGTACTGAGTTTAACAGTTGATATCTTTGACAGTTCTTGTTTTATTTTTATTGTGAAGGTACATCCTCAGTCTTTCCAATGCATGGTTTTGTTTGAGATTATCTTTCGCATTTTTTGTTAGAGCCATTTTTGTAAAACCATTGATAAGTCAAAACCTCATGTTATTTTCGAGTATGAGTCCTGTGGTAGAACCAACATAGTGCAGACAGCTCAAAATGTTATTGAAATGTATTGCAAAGATGCGGCTACTGAATGCATGGCATATGGATGGTTGGAGAAGTTCCTTTCTGGTCATTTTAATCTTGAAAATGAGCCATGTGGCAACCTGAGACCAAAGAGTATAATACCCATGATGAGCTGAAGGCTCTAGTAGAAGCAAATCCATCTACGTGTGAATTAGCAGCTAGGCTTGATATTGTTATTCCAACAATTTTGTGCTATTTGAAATAAATCATTAAGACAAAAAAGCTGGATAGATGGGTTCTGCAAGAATTAAACAAATGTCCAAAGAGAATAGTCTTGAGGCTTTTCATTCTTCACTGTTATGACATAAGGGTAAACCATTTCTACATTGTTTTGTTACATGTGATGAAAAATTGATCCTTTTTGGCAATCAAAAGTTTCATGCACCATGGTTTAGAAAGATGAAGTGCCGAAACACATTCATATTCTAAAATTGCATATTCATTAAGGGAAAAAAGCTAATGATATCTCTTTGGTGATCCAGCCCTGGTATTATCCACTACGGCTTCATGAAACCCGGGCAATCAATAACAGTGGATGTCTACTGAAACCACCTGGATGAAATGATGAAAATTTTTGTGATTAAGCAGCCAAGATTGGTCAACAGAGACAGGCCAATCCTCTCATAAAATAAAACTGGACCATATGTTGTACAAACAACACTGGTCCATTTCCGAAGGTGTGTATGGTAACTCTGTCATCCACTGCATTCACCAGACCTTGAACCAACTGACTACCACTTCTTCCAGGCTCTGGATCTTTTCTTGCAAGGAAAAAATATTCAATTCTCAAAAAGCTGTAGAAAATGCCTTTCATTTTCTATTGCCACTTGCTTTCCTGGCTTCTTCACTGGTGGCATAAACAAACTATTGCTAAGAAGGCAAAATTGTGTCAACAGGTTATGTGTATGTACTTTAGTAATTGTACTGCTTCTTATTTGAGATATAATAAACTAAAATTTTGATTCAAAACCATACATTTAATATTTAATGCTCTGAAATATTGTTTGCACAGAATCTCTTCTCTCTAGGACCAATTACTTTGGACACATAGATCACTTTGAAAAGAACACTATGGTAGGAGTTACAGCCAGCTATCAATTCAAATATAAGACTGAATTCTGGAATGGTGAAGTTAAGACTGTTTTTTCAACAATCAACTTCCATCCAATAAGAAGTATAAAAGCAAGCATATAAAATCTCTCAAAAAAATTGCTTAGGAGGCTCGGTGTCTATAGCTCAGTGGCTAGGTCACCAGCCACATACATCAGAGCTGGCAGGTTTGAACCCAGCCCGGGCCTGCCAAACTACAAATGACAACTACAACCAAAAACAGCCAGGTGTTGTGGCAGGCACCTGTAGTCCCAGCTACTTGGGAGGCTGAGGCAAGAGAATCACTTAAGCCCAAGAGTTTGAGGTTGCTGTGAGATGTAACGCCAAGGCAATCTACCGAGGGTGTCATAGTGAGACTCTGCCCCCACCCCCCAAAAATTGCTTATGAGTATAGAGCAAATGGGGACATATTCACTTAAGAAAATCTATGAAATCTAAGGAAGAAGAGTAAAGGTCTGTGCTGTTGGAGTCCTGACTAGTTCCCCCATAGAAACCGATACACCTGAGATGACTGGGACTGACTTCTTCCATCCAGTTCCCACTTTGGGGTTATAAGTTCTACTCCAGATACAGTAGGTCAGGAGTAAATGACTACAGGAACACTCACATCCTGGCTGGTATGTTTGGTGGGGGTTCCAAGTCAGGAGCAGCAAGCCAGGAAGACTGAGAACCATCCCCGCAGAGTGAGCTCCCATAGAAAAGGTCCATCAGTCTGGAAGAAAGGCCATGCAGTCCCAACTCCCTGTTGTTGTGATGTGCCACAAAGGTTTGCCAAAAATGAGAGCAGTTATAAGAACTAAAATCTTCATAGTTCTTCTTGAGAGGCTTGGTTTTATTTCAAACAGAGCATGAAGAAGTCCACATTGAAAGAAATAGTTCAAAACTGTGAAGAGAAATTAAGAGGGAAGTTTTAAGTCCCTGATGCTATAGCTACAGATGAAAAGGCAGATAAATAAGAGATTTAACAGAGAGATTCTGGAAAAGAGACAAACAAGAAGAGCTATTGGAGACCACAGTCACCCTCTTTGATTGGGAAGTCTGTGCATAAGCATTAAGCACTCAGGAGAATCAGAACAGGCTGAGGGACACTTGAAAACATTCTGCACACTGCACATAGGTCAATAAACAAAGAGGAGAGTCCTCACTGAAACTAGGAGATTAGGCATAACCTGTGACCAAACTGCTGAAATTATTGATTCACTGACTAAGCAGCAGCTCCTTAGAAATCATACTTAAAAATAAAATTACACGATTCTTTCCATTCCTAGAAGCTTATGTGCATATTCAAGGCTATATCATGTTGAGAATGATTAGAAAGAAAATCCAAACTATTATTTCCTGGGTAAATGAGAAAAAATATAAACTCCTTGAACTACAATGGCAGCATGTAAACCACGAACACATTGATGCACACAAACACATGTGCACATTCAGTGATAAATGGCAATCATCTCACTGGCCAATAAAACTTAATGTAATTTGTGTAAATATGATATGAAATATAAATAAAAAATAATTATTTGGGCAGAACTATCAGTGACTGCACACTTTAGGGGAAATACACTTCAGAGGATTATTTCAGCTAAGTCACTAAATAAGTAAATAAGTAAATCCCAACCTCACTATCCTGGTAGGGAATCAGTATCCAGAAATGCTATCCAATAAAATGCATAAAGTGTCCAGTTTTAGACAAAAGTTATGAGACATGCAAAAACAAGATCAAGAATAATAAGAAAAAATAGGACACCTATACACAGGAGAAAAACAAAAAAATAAAAATAGTCAATAAGACAAACTCAATGTTTTACCAAAAGGAAAAGATGTTTCCAGAAATATCCCTGGTGTAGACTTTAAAAGTAAAAATGAATTGTATAATTTATTACATGAAATAAATTTTTAATAAATTATTTGTAGTATATCATTTTACTTAATTATACCTGTAGGTAAAATCCAAAATGTAGAAATAACTGACACTAAATTGCTTGCCCATTTTTTGATTCAGTCATCAGTATCAACTTGCCCAGAAATCAGCCAGAAAAGTCATATCTATAATGAGAATCACCAGTCATGGCTGGGGTTAAATTATTTTTAAAAAAGAAAAAGAGGAAGGAGATGGCATTCTAGCAACGATTTTGCAAAAGATCTGTTGAGTATAGAATGTTGGGCACTTAGAAGTATTTAATTGTTTCTAAAAGAAATACTCTTTTGTTTGAAAGTAAAATAGATTAGTATAACATCCTTCTTCAGATTTCATTTCTGAATTATGCTATTTGAATTTTTCATGTAGTTATCTTTGAAACATTGAGTTTGCATATGAGAGGCTGACATCAGCTTCATCACTCTCATGGCTAAAATCCCCAACAGTGATACAGTTAAACATAGCCTGTCTTCACACTTTTCTAAAAGCTCAAGTTGATACCACTTGATAAAAACAAAATGTATAAACGCTTCCAGATTTTGCCCAAGGCCTTAGCTTAAGCTGCAGAATATCAGGTGGAAAATTAGAAAGACATATTCATTATCCTTAAACTTAGTGTCTTATAATAATGGCCAAATGAAAGCAAAAAGTAAGGCACAAAAAGATGCAGTGGGTATTAGACCTGTTTACTAGGAGACACCAACCAACACAATGTGATAGACAAGGGAAAAAACTGTTTGCAGGACATTTTTATGTACTGTTAGCAGCCTATTCAACTGCTATCAAATTATTCAAAGGTTGTGAAACTTCTAAAATGATCAAATTTGTGTGTGAGGAAAACTGAACTTTTTAAAGTTTTTTTAAAAATAAGGATACTCTCAAACAGGCAAAACATAATAAAACCATTAAGAGCTTGGCAGAAATTGGTACATCTTAGAAAGTGGTAAAAGAAAACCCAACTTTCTTATGTACCAAATGTGTATGTTATGTACCAAATGTGTATGTATTCTAAAAAATTTCTTGAGCGTAACATGAATGAGACTCAATGGAGTTTTTTGGTTGGTTTTTAATTGTTGGTTATTTTTCTCTACAAAAGATACTAATTCTTAGGATAGCTACTAATTCAATGTTAAATTATTATCACCTATAAAAAAATTGCCTTTAGTTTTAATTTTACTAAAATCTATGGAAGCTCTAGTCTAAAAATAAAAGCTAGTTCAGTAAAAAAAAAATAGTCAATAGAAATGTTTTGAAGGGCTTGGATATTGGAGTTGACAGAGAAAGAGTTAAAGCTGTTATTATACTAATAGCCAGGCGTTGTGGCGGGCGCCTGTAGTCCCAGCTACTCGGGAGGCTGAGGCAAGAGAATCGCTTAAACCCAGGAGTTGGAGGTTGCTGTGAGCTATGTGAGGCCAGGGCACTCTACCGAGGGCCATAAAGCGAGACTCTGTCTCTACAAAAAAAAAAAAAAAAAAAAGCTGTTATTATACTATTGTGTTTTAGTAAATATGTCTAAGAAACTAAAAGAGACCATGGATGAAGAATTAAGGAGGTATAATAATAATGCCTCATCAAATAAAGAATATTATTAAAATATGGGATTTATATAAAAGAATCTAATGGAAGTTTTGAAGTTTTTGAAGTTTTGAAGTTAAAAAGTACAATATAACTATAGTGAAAAATTTACTAGAAGGTCTCAATATTATATTTGAACTGATGAAGAAATAGCAAAACTTGAAGTTATAGCAATTGATACTATACAAAATAAAAAATGATGAAAGAAAAAACGAGAAGTAAAAGACAATTGGAGAAGTATAGTACACCATTAAGCATGCTTACACGTGTGTAATGAGAGTAATAAAAGTCAAGCAAAGGAAAAAAGTCAGCAAGTATTTTTTAAAAATTACTCCAAATACAGCAAATGCAAACTGTGATGAAACAAAATAACAACACTCTTCAACCAGTAAGAGAAAAACAACTCATTACCTACAATGACCTCAATAAAGTTAGCAGATAACTTCTCATCAAAACAGTGGCCATCAGAAAGCATCATGATGACATATTCAAGGAGTGAAAAGAAAAAAATAGAGTCAATCATGAACTCTATATCTAACAACACTAATTTTCCAAATGATGACAAAATAAGTATATTTTTAGACCAAAAATGTATATAAAATGTTGCTAGGTATATATTTTAAGCCTTAGAGAATAATTTGAATAATTAAGAAAAGAATCTGGGATTATAATGAAAAACATATTAAAATAATTAAAGGATTTACCTAGAAACATATACTTAATACAAAAAAAGGCAATAAAGATGTTGGCGTGGATGTGCAGAGAAAGGAACACCTTCACATTGCTGGTGGGACTGCAAACTAATACAACCCTCTCTGAAGGAAGAATGGAGAAGCCTCAAAGAAAACTCAAACTAGACCTCCCATTTGATCCTGCAATCCCATTACTGGGCATCTACCCAGAAGAAAAAATCCTTTTACCATAAGGACACTTGCACTAGATTGTTTATTGCAGCTCAATTTGTAATTGCCAAAATGTGGAAACAGCCTAAATGCCCACCAACTCAGAAATGGATTTACAAGCTGTGGTATATGTGACTATGGAATACTATTCAGCCATTAAAAAAAAATGGAGACTTTACATCCTTTGTATTAACCTGGATGGGAGTGGAACACATTATTTTTAGTAAAGCATCACAAGAATGGAGAAGCAAGAATCCTATGTATTCAATTTTGATATGAGGACAATTAATGGCCTAATACATAGTAGGGGGTGGGGGAAAAGGAGAGCAGAGAGAGGAAAGGCAGGAGGGGAGAGGGGGTAGGGAAAAGGAAGAGTAGAGAGAGGGAAGGAGGGAGGGAGTGGTGGTGGGTCTCCATGTGTGATACCTCTTTTGGTGCTAGGACCCAATTATAAGAGGGACTTTACCTAATAAATGTAATCAATATAACCTGGTTCTTTGTACCCTCAATGAATCCCTAACAATTAAAAAAAAAAAAGGAAGGATAAAGGTACAAAAAAAGGGCTAAGACATATGTAAAACAAAAGGAAAATGGGAGATAAATTGAACCATATCAATATTAACATTAAATACTAATCAAGTAAATAATCCAATTAAAAATAAAAAATTATTAGCATAGATTAAAAAACAATAATCCAGTCATAGTCTGGCACAAAAGGCATACTTCTGATTTTAAAAATCAACTATATTAAAAGAAAGAAAAAAGATATACTATGCAAACAGCAACTATAATAGATCTGGAGTGATCTGGAGTGACTATACTAATATTAGACAAAATAGACTATAAAACAAACAAATATTGCTACAGTTAAAGAATAATATTTCACCGTGACAAAAGTCAAGGCATAACAATTATAAACATGTATATATAACAGAATAGCTTTAAAATACAAGAAAGAAAATAGAAAAAATTCAAGTAAAGAATTTAAAAATAGGGTGGCGCCTGTAGTTCAAAGGAGTAGGGCACCGGCCCCATATACTGGAGGTGGCGGGTTCAAACCCAGGCCCGACCAAAAACTGAAAAAAAAAAAAAAAAGAAAGAAAGAGAATTTAAAAATAGTATTTTGAGACTTCATAATCCATTTAGACATCCATTTAAACATTGGATGTAATAGCTTTACAGGTATTCAAAAATAAAACACATTTTTACAGCATTAACAACTATACCTAATAGAAATCTATAGGATATACCACCAAAAGCCAGAAAAACACATTCTTCTCAAATCAATATAAAATATTCTTAGAATAGACCCTACAGTTTGGTCAGTAAATTTAACAGGCTAGTAAATACAAAGTATCACCTCAGACCACAATGGAATTAAATTAAAAAATAAATAAATAAATAAATTTGAGAAATGTACAAATGGGCATTGGGTCATGAAAAATCACAAAGAAAATTAAAAAATACAATGTGATTAATGAAAATTAAAACACAACAGAAGAAAATTTATAGTTGCAGCTAAAGCAGTATTCAGGAAAAAACTAAATTTTATAAAAAAGAAGAAAAATATCAAATCATCAACTTAATCTTTCACTAAGATACTATAAAACAAGAACAAAAAATATGCAAACAGAAGGAAAAAAGAGTGAGGATTTAAGCATAAATAAATTAAATGGAAAATAGATAAACCATAAAGAAAAATTGAGTGCCAAAAATTATTTCTTTAAAAGGAACAAAAAAAAATTGACAAATTTTTAGCTAAATTTATAAAGAAATAAGAAAAATGAAAGAAAGCACAAATTACCAAATATAAGAAAGAAAAACAGCACAAAACTATGAAACTTATGGAAGTATGAAGAATGATGAAGGAATACTATGAAAACTATGACAACACATCACATAACAGAAGAAATGGATAAACTCCTAAAATGATACAAACTACCAAACTGACCTAAAAACTAGAAAGTATGAATGGACATCTAACAAATAAAAAGATTGAGTCAGTTATTTAGAAACAATTCACAAAAAAATACCAAGTCAAGATCAGTTTACTGGTAAATTCTACCAAGTATTTATAAAAACAATACAAATGTTCCACAAAATCTTCCAAACAAGAGGGGGAACAATTTCTAATTCATTCATTCTATAAAACCGGTATCACACTGATACCAAACCCAGACAAAGACATCATAAACAATGTTAACTGTACACAAATATTCTTGATGGGTATAGATGAACAAGTATTCAAAGATATATAAAAATGATTATATACCATGACCAGTGGGATTTATCATTGCAATGCGAAGTTGATTCAACACTGAGAATCAGTTTAACACTATCAACTGTGTGAATTAAAAGAAACCTTACTGTCATTCTCAGTAAACATAGAAAAAGTTTTTGACAAAACCTAATACCATTTCAGAATTAAAAAAAAAAATTCAAGAAACAAATAAAAATGAGTTTTCTCAAACTAATGAAGGGTATTTATGAAATTACCATGGCTGATACCATACTTCCTGGTGAAATGCTGTATACTTTTCCTCAAAGATCAGCAACAAAGCAATTGGTCTCTCGTCATGTCTGTTTAACAATACAGTAGAGGTTTTAACCAGGGAAATTGAGTAGGAAGAACAAATAAAAAACATTCAGATTGAAAAAAGTAAAACTCTTATTTTCCAGATGACATGATTTTTATACATAGCAGAGCCTTAAAAAGTCTACTAAATAACAACTAAACCAACAAAAAGTGCAGCAAGGGTGGAGGATACAAGATCAGTATCAAAAAAAACAATTGTATTTCTATACATTTAGCAATGAAGAATCCAAAATTAAAATTTAAAAATATTTAATTTGCTATAGCATTGAAAACAATAAAATGCCTAAAGATAAATTTAAGTGCAAAAAGATACTGAAAAACCACAGAACACTGTTGAAAGAAATTAAGATTTAAATATCCTCAAAGACACCTTCTGTTCCTATGGTACAAGCCGTGGTGTGCACACTGTGGCTAATGTGTATGACTCCTGGTTTTAGTGATCCAAACACTTGGGTTCCGAGTAAACATTTTTATTGTTGTATATTTTCATTAGGCTCTAAAAACCAGGTTACCACCATTTGCATGGCCAGGCTCTGTTTCAGATGTCCTACAATCTGCCGTAGGATGGCAGATGTGAGAGAAACTCAACAGCAAGACGAGCACATACAGTCCAGGGTTTTCAAATTAGGTATTATTGAAATTCTGGACAAATTATTCTTTGTTGTGAGGCAACTATCTTGTAATTATAGAAAATTTAGAAGCACCCCCGAATACTAGTGAAACTCCCGACTCCCCCAACTTCCTCAATGTTCGCATCTATACTCTTGTCATAATGATCAAAAATGTCTCTCGTCTAGACATTGACAAATGTCCTTGGCAAGTGGTTAAAAATCACTTTCATATGAGAATGACTGATTTAGGCAATGATGTAAGAACTCTCATTTTATTATTATTATTTTTTATTAAGTCGAATACACATAGATCATGAATACATTCATGCATATGTGGGGTACAATGTGCTAATTTTTTTTAATACAATCTGACTCAGTTAGATCAAACCAATCAACATAGCTTTCACCTCATTTACTTGATTACTGTGCCAAAACGTCTATGTTCTACACTCGACAGATTTGACTTGTACCCTTGTCATATGCTCCATAGGTGTAGTCCCGCCTTTTACCCTCTCTCATTTTGTTTTTAATGTAATGTGGAAAGCCCTCCCTTATCCATGGTGTTCTAAATTCACCCATAAAGTCATCATATATGAGAAAATAGGAGATTGTAGCTAAACGTATCTTTATTTACAAAATATCCTTTGAAAAATATTACAAAGAGATGAATGGAGAATATTTATAGATATTTTGTAAAATTTTGTTTTTAATTCTTTTATGTATGCTTATGTGTTAAAAGTATAACTCTAATAGCAATAATAATATCCATCACAAAATAGTACCCTGGAATATGGTAGTTTTGATGAACTTACAGAGAATTTGCAATGAAAGTGTGTTTTGGCCAAGAAAGAGGGCTATATTTTTCTTCATACACTTTAGGCATGAGCTAGCAATCTAGCTAATATTTTTACAAGAATTATTGAAAAATCCCATGTAAAATGTTGAAACCGTGTTCATACACTGCAAGCGTTAAGCTAGCAGTCATTAGATATGCTAAAGAACACAGCAGCAGAGCTGCTAGACGACCATTTGGACCTCCTCTTGCAGAGAGTGTCATCAGACGGTGGAAGCAACGGGAAGAAAACCTTCTTCAGATGCCAAAGCAGGAGAAAGTACTTGCAGAAAGGCCGGAACTGGAGCAGAAGGTGAAGACCTGGATTCTGGAGTGACATCAAACTAGGATATAAGAAGAAGGTAAAAGGATTTTATGAAAAAAAGATGATTTCTCAGGGCCACCTAAAGCATGATTTAACTTTAAAAAGAGAGAAAGTTTGAGCATAAGGACACAAAGAAAACTTGTCTCAAATCTTCTAGCAGCCTCTAAGAGTCAAGTTTGGAATTTCATTCTTTTTTTTTATTGTTGGGGATTCATTGAGGGTACAATAAGCCAGGTTACACTGATTGCAATTGTTAGGTAAAGTCCCTCTTGCAATCATGTCTTGCCCCCATAAAGTGTGACACACACCAAGGCCCCACCCCCCTCCCTCGGTCCCTCTTTCTGTTTCCCCCCCATAACCTTAATTGTCATTAATTGTCCTCATATCAAAATTGAGTACATAGGATTCATCCTTCTTGGAATTTCATTCTTATGTTACTGTTAGGGAGTTAATTAGGAATGGCTCTCCAGAGGAGAAAAAGGTGGGGTCTCCAGGCCCCATCTCAGTGCTGCCTTCCTAAATTCTGTCCCAAGTTATTGCTCACACCTGGGGAGGAGAGATCATCCTACCAATTTACCAACCAGAACTTACTGTGCCAATTGTAAAACGATGTCAAAGACCCTCTAGTCTAACAGGTACAATAGTCTTGAAGGTGACTTAGACTTAAGACTAATAATTGTGAGGTCCGTACCCCACCATGGGCTCTCAGAGAGGCTCATGGGAGGTCTGCACGCACAGTAAGACTCTGAACCACAAGGTACACCTGACCCAGGTGAGATAAAAGAGAACTATCAGCCAGAACTGTTGCTTCTTTGCCCTTTTCCTTGTCATGGCAAAGGAGCAAATTTGCTATTTTCTGTCACTTGCTCTGTAAGCCTATATCTTGCTCTTACTCTGTAAACCTGTCTTTGCCTCTCTAAACTTTATTTTATGTTTACCTTACTTTGGGGTATCCGGTCATTTTTTGACCAAAAGCACTTCAAGATCTAGCCAGCTGCCCCAAACCCCAACATTTTAGGAGACAGGCAGCTGCCTTCAAATCTAATATTATCAATCTTCAAAAGACTTAGGTCTTTGAGTTGTCCCAAATCACCAATATAAATGATGGCCTGCTTATATTTGATGAGCCATTCAACAGAACTCTGGATGTCAAAGAAGCAAAGACCGTGGCTATTAAGAATAGTGAACATGAAAAACATTTTTCACATTTCTAACCGGTCGTGCAGATGGGACTAAGCTGCTACCTATCACTATCTTTAAAAGGAAAATATCTCTGAAACTAAAGATTCCAAGTGGTGTCAGCGACTGTGTACATGAAAAAGGAATGTGTACATAGAGGAATGAGGGGATGCAAATCTTATTTAAGAAAGTCTTGACAGGAAGGCCTGGAGGATTACTTGTTTGCTAGTGTTTCATCACTTCAAAGCCCAGGTTACAAAAAAGGCAAAAGCAATTTTTGCAGCAGCCTTGTAAAACCCAACCTGCTGTGATACCTGGTGAGCTAACCAGCCAACTGCAACCTCTTGATGTATCAGTAAATAAGCCTTTGAAGGCCCTAATGAAGAAAAAAGAGTGGCTCTCATGGAAGCAGTTAGCTGGTAATGATTTTACACCTACAAGAAGAATCAAGAAAGCACCCATCACCCAGGTTTGTGATTGGATCCTAAGATCATAAACTGGTCTAAAGAAGAAGTGGTTGCAAAATTGTTTTTAAAATGTAATATCAGCAATACTATGGATGGAACAGAGAATGATGAAGTTTATCAGAAAGGAGAAAGTGACCCCAAAGAAGACACTACTAATGTAGAAATTGAAGAAGATGATGCTCCTGATATTGAGAGTGATAAAGGGGTTTTAGCTTTCTATAATTCATAAATATCATAATTTATTACTATTACATACAACTTCTTGTACCTTTTATCTGTTCTTTGTTTTGTAAATATTTGTCACATAAAATTTCATATACCGTAATATGGTTAAAAAATGTTAAAATTCCTTTATAACGCAAAAAACAATTACTAAACATAAATCAATAACAATTTGAATTAAAAAACTAAAATGAAAGATTTTTTCCCTGAAAGTTTGGGACAAAAATGTGGGTGTGTGTTATACACAGCAAAACATGAGTATTTTGTTTTCTGTGCGTGATTTACAAAGTATTAATGTTAGCTTAATAATGTTCATAGTTTCTAAGAGTTATACAGATACACATGTGCGCAGATACACTACATATCTGTATAAAATTAGACAAGTATCTTGGTAATTGAACTATTAAAAATCTCCTACCTGGAAATTGGCAATTTACCTATCACTAATTGCTTTCAGTATTACACAATTACCTAGTTTCGGGTGTGCAATATAAAACAAATACACACTGGTGAAGGAAGTGTGGTAAGTGAAGTTCTGCCTATAAAGTTTCTCTTTAAAATCTTTCTATTTCCTATCAATACACATTTTTATTTTACTCTAAGCAGGCAAGCTGTTAAGAAATCCTCTCCCGGGCGGCGCCTGTGGCTCAGTGAGTAGGGCGTCGGCCCCATATGCCAAGGGTGGCGGGTTCAAACCCAGCCCCGGCCAAACTGCAACAAAAAAATAGCCGGGCGTTGTGGCGGGCGCCTGTGGTCCCAGCTGCTCGGGAGGCTGAGGCAAGAGAATCGCGTAAGCCCAAGAGGTAGAGGTTGCTGTGAGCTGTGTGACGCCACGGCACTCTACCCGAGGGCGGTACAGTGAGACTCTGTCTCTACAAAAAAAAAAAAAAAAAAGAAAAAAAAAAAAAGAAATCCTCTCCCATAGTCATCATTTGTAAACATAATATGCTTTTGACTTATGATGGCAGAAATAATGAAAGTGTAGAAAGGGTCATCTGAGGAAGTGTATTCAGCAAAATTAAGGAGAATCTAGGGCCTTTTTTATATATTCCACTACTTGAAAGGAAGTTAGTAATTCTGAGATTATAGCACTCATTGGACTTTTTAAAGTCATGAAACACTTCAAAGGTTAAACAATATTATTAAATGGTTTTAGAAGTTCATAAATTAGTCACTATAGATTTTTTAACAAAGGCACTTTAAAATAAAGCAGAATGATTTGGAATTCTATTGATTTATTCAGTTAAAAGTGCCAATATATATTCTCATTTCACTTTTCTTTTAGAAATACAATCAAGAAAATGTTAGTAATATTGGTTGTAATTTTTGATATTAAATTAGAGTACTTAAGTATATATTTATTGATTTTTTCTACAGAGCAAAAGAGTTACTATAAATATATTTGAAAGGAAATATCTCTGCCCTAATGCATCTAAAATGATAGAATTATTTGGAGAAAATAGCTCCTGGTGAAATGTGTAAGAACAGTGAGTGGAGAAGTGAAAGATGTTTCATGATGATTCTTGAGTTGTCAAGTATTAAAATACACATTCTTTTCAAATTTCTGAACTTAAAAGAGATTCCAAGTAAAGTTCTGGTTAGTCAACAGTGTCACAGAATTGTGGAAATCCTTTAAAATAACGTGTTTCATGACGGAGAAGCTCTTGAGATTTCAAGTTTTCTGAATAAATGCAAGGACTGCATTTGCAGCAATAGAGAGGCGGATCATAGCACGAGGTCTGACGGAGAGAAACACAAGCGTTTCCGCTGATGTTGTGTATTTTATTTATATTTTGAGTAATGTTGTATTTGGGGAAGAGATATAGTGTGTCAAAACCTCCAGGGTTAGATGAAGAGAGAAATTGAAGAATGAGCAGTCCTTGCTCAAAGCAGGGTGAAAGAGGAGAATGATCTAGCCTTTGTACTGGTGTTTGTAACGTAACTGTGAATGGTGAATGTGCTCATTGGAATGACTACGTAGCCCGATATTCAGTATAGCAAAGGAGTGTTTTGGATGGTAGTGATATTGCATTACTTAAGTCAGTGACAAGCAAATGGAAGGGTATGGGAAAGTCTGGGAAATATCCAATTGTTTTTCTGATATGATAGTCAGAGAAATAAAGTGTGATAAGCCTGTAAAAATTTTACAGTACTTAAAATTTGACAGGCTTATCACACTTTACTGATCTCCTTTATGAAGAGAGATTATGTTCCCATTATGTCCTCAGGTGGGAGGAGCCTTCTTTGTGTCTCAGCTCACTTAAGCCCTGGCTCGGTATCTGATAAGTCCTGTTTTTTATTCGATCCCAACCAAAAGAACCAAGTTCTTGATTTGCTTTCACATAGCAGGTCTCCATTGTTACCCCTTCTGCTTACAACTAACGGAGTCTTACATGGTGTAAGACACCAACTTCACCTATATATGGGCGTTTTTAGTTTAAACAGCAGTATGCCTCCACTTCTTTTGAAATACCCAGAATCTAATCATATAGAATATGGGCATTTAAAAAGAAGCTACTTGAACAGGAAGCAAAAAGAATGTGAAGAAGATACAGAAAAACTTGGATATTATGCTGGGCAAATTGTTTTAGGTGCATGAAGGGGAAAATATGAGACACTTGGAAAAAGTGGCATCATAAGTATGTGGCATGATCCAGTCTTCCCTTAAAATATATTAGCAAAGAATAGGAAACCTAATTCCTTTAAGTGATATGCTAAATTCTGAGATAAAATGATATTTCTTATGACGTTTTGTTACAGTTTTCCTCTTACTGATGCTTTTCTATAATGTCTTTTCAGAACTGCTGTATGTTTATGACTTCATTTTGAAAGGAAATGGACATAATTTCAATAAAAAAGTACTTTTTTCCTTTGACTCTAACTTTTATTTGTACAATTTCATGTGTTCTGATGCCAAAAATATCATTACATGTCACCCATTTACGCAGCCATACAAATGGTGATAACAAAGAATTTAGATTCCGATGAAATGAAATAATAATAGAAAATGTTTATTCCAGATCCATTAATTGGTATCACTAAAAGAATGTGAACTTATTGGGTTTGTCATTTGTGTTCTTGGTTCCTTGAGTGCTCTTGGCTGAAGCAAGACTGGACACACCAAGTAAGGTAAGGGCAAAGTGCAATTGACTGAGGGAAAAGCAAGATAGGATTACGAAGCAGGAGCAAGAAAAAGGTTTACAAAACAAGAGCAAGACACGTACACCATAGATGATGACCCAACCCCTGTCATAGCAAAAGAAAAAAAAAGGACTTGGTTGTGGTCTGGGTCTTACGTTTATAGAGTCTGGAATGGGCACTCCCCAAGGTGCAGACGTCACCATCACTATGGAGCCACTTGCTCAGTTTGCAGACTCTATTGCACCTATGCAGCTTGGCCTGTGGGTAGGGAGTCCCTCCGCAAGCTTTTGCAGTTGGTGACCTAAGTTCTGTATTGGTAGGTTGGTAGGTGTTGATGCCTGTTGTGGCATCCCCTCACTGCATGAATAAAAACAGCTGGCACATGGATAGAAGGTACATGCCTGCAAAAGGGGGACTTCCCCTATCACCAGGGAAGCCCCAAATAGCCGTGGTCTTTTATTCAAGCATTATACAACAGGTGTGAGGGCCCATGTACTAGGATCACATGCTTAGCAGTCCCTATGTGCTCTTTCCCCAGGAGTTCAACTCCCACCCTGCTGCACCACGAATGTTCAAAGTATAATACCTGCTTGCTAATGAGTGACCAATCTTATCTCATTAAAACATCTCCTTGTTGGGTGGCGCCTGTGGCTCAGTCGGTAAGGCGCCGGCCCCATATACCGAGGGTGGTGGGTTCAAACCCGGCTCTGGCCAACTGCAACCAAAAAATAGCCAGGCGTTGTGGCGGGTGCCTGTAGTCCCAGCTACTCGGGAGGCTGAGGCAGGAGAATCGCTGAAGCCCAGGAGTTGGAGGTTGCTGTGAGCTGTGTGATGCCATGGCACCCTACAGAGGGCTATAAAAGTGAGACTCTGTCTCTACAAAAAATAAATAAATAAATAAAACATCTCCTTGTTGATTAGGAGATAGTTTCACTTTCCTCAAGAACCAAGAACTGGTGGCCACTTCTAAGCCTGGTGCTTGGTCTCCTGCAGGTGAGGCATTCCCTCCTCCCCAGGAGTGAGCAATTACTCATGGCAGGGTCAAGGTGGGGTAACTTCACTTTGTTCCCCAGGAGAGCCACAGGTTCTAATTATCTACCTAACAAACAGCCAATGGGACACAACATGTGCTACGATACAGACCATAAGGGCAGGTCTGAAGCCTTTTCCTAAGGATTTTGTGACTATTCACCATGCAAAATGTGTCCACAGCTGATTATGTGTGCACACTTATATGCATGGACATGCACATTATTTTAACATATGAATGTCTGCTTTTTTGTCTTTCTCCCTGAAGCTCTGGCCATCTTTTCCTTTTGCTGTTCATATTAAAATACTATCAAAACCAGGCATGATTCTCCATCATTTTTCTTTTATTGTGGTAGCATTTACTTACATTTGAGCAGTCATTGGCTACACATTTTCATATGTTATGTTATATTACCTACTTTGTAATATATAACAATGTATAGAATTCTCAATAGGGTGCATATAATTCTGAATTATGTAAGTGAATGTTAGAATTGGAAAAGGTTTACTAAAGAGAAATAAAATAAAATAAAATAAAATAAAGTCAGTGCATACCATTACTAAATTGCTAATATTAAACCTTAGTGTGTTCATGAACAAAGTTAATTCTCTTTTTCTGACAAATTAGAGCCAAATGCAATAATTTTCATCTATTTAGTAGGACTGACGCACAAAAATGTCATTCTCTGGAACCCCTATCTAGCAGACTAAATGACTAAATTTACATCAGATATTTGATGGAATAAAATAAATTTGTTTTAATAGGACATATTCAGTGGATCAATGTTTTCTGCTTTGAAAATGAACATCTTAGTTTTCCCTAGGCATTTACTTGGGCACAAGAGATCATTATTCTCTGACAGTGTTTCATTCCATTGACATTTCCAAACAGACAATGCTTCCTCCTTTGTGAGTCTGTGAGTTCCTACAACAACAAGATGTATATCAAAGGGGCATTTTAACTAATATTAAGTCTGATTTGTCAAGTTCTTTAACTATTATTTTTTATAAGTGAAGAATCATTGGAAAGGTATATTAACTCTTTTAGGAGGCAAGGGTACTCCTATTGACTAAATGACTAAATTGATTCATTAAATAGTGCCTTAACAGCTCCAAAGAGTAAATGCAACTTCAAAAGGTGCCAAATTTGCAACATGGAAAATCTCTAACACTAAAATAATCAATATAACCATTCCATTTTCCGTTTAATAAAGGATTGTGTGCCTATTTAGCAGAATTCCTTGCATTATTTTCGCTTTTTTTTTTTTCCAGGATGTCCAATGGCTGCAAATGACACAGGCTATAGAAAAAAAAAACAAAAACTGCTATATTTAGGGTTCAGGTTAAGGTGAAACAAAGCAGCCTCTTATAATCAATCTTTAAAACTCAGAAACTTGTTATTATGTTCAAATCATTGTAGCCCAGGAAGTTAAAAATGGATTTATTTTTTGACCAATAACTTAATGCTGAATTTAAACCCAAACAGGGGGCTCTATATAAAAACTTTAAAATTCTTTTCTCTTTTCTGTGGCGTCTAGGAGGTGATCAGATACTTCAGAATGAAGTATGTTCTCCCCAGCCATTGGCCGTCAGAAACTCATTGAAGTGGATGACGAACGCAAACTTTGTACATTCTATGAGAAATGTACAGCCACAGAAGTTGTTGCTGATGCTCTGGGTAAAGAATGAAAGGGTTATATGGTCTGAATCAGTGGTGGGAACGACAAGTGAGATTTCCCCTTGAAGCAGATGTCTTGATCCATGGCTGGGTCTGCCTGCTGCTGAGAAAGGGACATCCCTGTTACAGACCCAGGAGAACTGGAAAAAGGAAGCGAGTCTGTTTGGGGTTGCATTGTGGATGCCAATCTGAGCGTTCTCAACTTGGTTATTGTAAAAAATGAAGAGAAGGAAATCCCTGGACTGACTGATACTACAGAAACCCTGGTGTCTGGGGCTCAAAAAAGCTAGCAGAATCCTCAAACTTTTCAATCAGTCTAAAGATGATGTTTGTCAATGTGTTTTGAAAAAAGCCCTTTAACAAGACACCTGGGACCAAAGCACCCAAGATTCAGCATCTTACAACTCCACATGTTCCGCAACATAAACACTAAGAAAAATAAAGATGAGGCTGCCAAATATGCTAAACTTTTGGCCAAGAGAATGAAGTAAGTCAAAGAAAAGCACCAGAGATAGATTGCTGAGAGACGGAGGCTATGCTCTCTGAGAGCTTCTAATTCTAAGCCTGAATACAGTCAAAAATAAGATTATTTTTCAGTAACCAATGAGGTAGATCATATTTGAAAAAATTATTTTCTCAAAATTTCAGGGACCATGGGAAAAAGTGTTTTAATAGAAAATCACAAGAAGCTGTAATAAAGCATCATATTTGGGTATAATATATAGTCCCAAGAAAATGTGATTATTATGCATTTTTTAAATAATGTACACCATTCATTCATTCAATTTATTTATTTATTTATTTTTAGCAGCATCCTAACTCTGTCAAATGTTAGGATGTTAGGAAAACATAATTACTGCAGGTACTTGAAATCTCCACTTTAAACTCCACTTTCTCAACACGGACATACAACTGAGGTTCTACTCTGCAAATGATCTTTCTGAAACTTATTTTCAGAGTTGAAACACAATGTTCTTAGAAAAGTATCACAAGAATGGAGAAGCAAGAATACAATGTATTCAGTTCTACTATGAAGCCAGTAGATTGTCTAATACATACCCACGTAAGAGACTCAAATCAATTCCGGGTGGGAGAAGGGGAAGGAGGGTGTGGGAGATGGGGGAGAAGGAAGTGGGGTTGAGAAGGAGGGAGAAAGAAAGTGAAGGAAAGGGGGCTGGGGGTTATGGTGCACAGCACACCTCTTGGGGGCGAGACACAATTATAAGAGGGACTTTACCTAACAAGTGAAACAGTGTGAACTAATTCTTTGTACCCTCAATGAACCTGAAACAATAAATTTTAAAAAGGAAAAACTAATGGAATAATATGTGAATTGCCTTATCATCTTACCATGGGAATGATGATCTATCTGCTACCTGTACGTTCTATCTTTTCTCCTTTTATGATTGCTCAAGATTTCTTTTTTCTTGTAAGGGAAGATACTCCTATTTATTTGAAAGATCATGTCTCCTCTTGTCAACACATAAATTTTTATATGCAAGACTTTGCCTGGCATGTAAAGTAAGTTCCATAAATGATATTTAAGTTCACCTCCTCCACCTTATCCCCCAACAAAATGAAATAAAAGATGGTATATATTTTGTTTTGTTTTTTTAATTTATACATATATATAATTTTTTTCTTTTTATTCAAGCATTATACAACAGATGTGAGGGCCCACTTCCAGCCTCCACCTGCTCGGTGCAAACCCCCTGGGGCCCTTGGCTGCCCCCACTACAGAGAGAGGAAAAGAGAGACAAACATAGGGCATTGGGCATTGGGCCTGCTGGGTCTGGAGTGCTTTAGCATGTTGCCTAACATCTGATTTTGATAATTTAATTGTTATTATATAATTATTGTATGATAATATATTATGACTGAGCCTTATTTTATTTTCATGTGTTCTTTTCTACTTCAGGTTAATATGAGGGTACAAATGATTAGGTTACATTGTTTACATTTGTTAGATAACGGTCAAGTTGTGGTTGAGTCCTTCACCTGGGGGTGTGTTGTATATCCTTACATTGTGCCCATTAAGTGAGAGTTTACCAACCCCTCTCACTCCTTCACTCTCCTCACTTCATTTTAATTGTGTTTTTCTCTCATGTGGGCCTGTAGTTGTTTATCTATTGGTTTCATCTTAGACTTCCAATACTATGTTGAATAGAAATGGTGACAGGGGACATCCTGTCTTATTCCAGTTCTTATAGGGAATAATTTTAATTTTCCCATATTCCCCATGTTGTTCATTGTGTATTTGTCATATAATGTTTTTATTAATTTGAGGTATGATCATTTACCAAGTTTTTTGAAGGGTTTTTGTCCAGGAAAGGATGTTGGGTTTTATTGAATGCTTTTCAACATCTAATGAAATGATCATATTGTTTTTGTTTTTATTCTATTTATGTGGTGAATTACATTTATTTATTTGCATTCATTGAACCAACTGTGGATCCCTGGGATAAACCCACATGGTTATGGTAAATTATCCTTTTAATGTGGTGTTGGATTCAGATTGCTACTATTTTGCACAGGATTTTTGGGTCTATATTCATAGGATATACTAGTCTATAGTTTTGTTCTGTCCTTAGTATCAGGATGATATTGGTTTTGCAGAATGAGTTAGGGAGAATTTTCTCCTTCTCAACGTTATGTAACAGTTTCAATAGGATAGGTACCAGTTCTTCACTTTATGTCTGCAGAGTTCGTCTATAAATCCACCTGGTCCCCAGAGCCAATTTTTGTGCCTTCAGATGGCTTGTTTAGAAAAGCTGGTAGATGGAGCAGAGGGCCAAGGAGTGGGCATGGTATCAGCAGTTGGTGTCACGTGGAAGGTGGGGCAGTAGCAAAGGTGTTACCAGCCACCGGGAGGTAAGTGGTCCATGTTTGTGTTACTGGTCACTACGATGGTTTAGGCAAAGTGGTCCCCAGTCCCTCAGCTGCCTGTGGTAGGGCAGTGGGTATTGTCTTAAATGTTTTAGATGACCTCGTCTCCCCATCTCTTCCTGGCCAGGAGCTGCTGTAGGCATATCACCTTGAACTTTATCCAAGGGCAGGGTTTGTTCAGAGTTTAACTCCCAAAATGGTGATGGCTGAGTGCTTGCAATTAAAGACAGCAGGCCCCTTTCAGATAAGCAATATAAGAAAGAGACTTTGGGGAGTATAGTCTGTTCATATCCCAGTCTCTCATGAGCCCAGAGCAGGGATCTGGGAATTGTTGTAAGCTTGTCCTCAGTACATAGGAGAGCTTCGACTCCCTGTCTCTCCTCAGCTAAGTGGGGTTTCACCTGCACAAGCTGAACCCAGCCCAAGGGTGGGTACTGTCCACCTTTAAATCCCCAGACTGGCACCTTGGGCCTATGACCCACCTTTAAATCCCCAAACTGGCACCTTGGGCCTATGACCAGAGAGGGTGAGGCAACACACAGGCCAATAACATGGGTAAGATCCTGGGGGCAGTGTTGTCTTCAGGGCCTTGGTTTCACAGCAGCCTTTAGGGTGGTGGATGTTGTCCTAGGTGCACATTAAGAGAGCTTGGGCTACCTCAGCCAAACAGGGCTGTCGCCGTGTCCGTCCAGATGCAGCACTGTCTGACTTTAAACTCCCAACATGGGTGTCTTGAGCCCATGACTAAGAAGATATTACCCTTTTCAGATTGGTTGCACTGGCAGAAAAGTTTGAGAAATGTGATACTATCAAGACTTGATAGAAGTCCCACAGAAGCCAACTGCAGGAGGGCGGACACTGTCCCACACAAATGCTGGAAAGGCTGGTGTCCCTGCACCTCTCTAGCCAGGCTAGGGCTGCAGTCACATCAGCCCAAATTCAGCTGAAGGGAGAGGGATGAATCAATGTCAAAGTCTCATTGGACCTGCATCTGGAAAGACTGGGGCCCTACCCAGGCAAGCAGTATGGGCAAGAAATTGTGGAAAATGCTGTTCACTCACCTCTTAGTCTCAACAGCAACCCACAATCATATGATTGGAAATTTCTCAGGGATGTGTAGGGGTGCCTGGACCACACTATCCATCCATGGAGCCAGGTAATACCTGTAGGTGCACAAGCAGTTTCCTGGTATCTGGGCTTTCAGAATGGTGTCCTAAGATCCCAGGATAGTACAGAAAAACCAACCTCAGATGAGATGGAGCTGAGAGACTGTACTTAGACAAGTCTAACTTGATGAGTTAGGTGAGTTTATTGGAGGTTACATATAAGGGTACTTATTCCTGGTCAACACAGCAATCCCTGTGCACTTGCTCCTGGTTAGTACAGGAGCCCCCCTCGAATGTTCGCCTGGTTAACACAGGGATCTTCTGGGCACAATCTCCTGCTCAGTATAGGAACTCTCTGGGAACACATTTCGGTGCAACCAAAGAAGTTCTTTGGAGAGTAAATGCTGCATTTGCTCTTTGTGGTGCTGCCTTAATTCTCTCCCCAAAGAGGGATACAGAGCTTTTACATGGGATCATTATATGATTCCATTGAAATAAATCGGGGATGTGCGGTATGCTCATCATGAGCTGTCATGAAGCCCATATCATGTTAATTATAATTCACCACTAGACAGAGATTTTTAGTATTAAAATTAGCTCAAAGGTGTTATGGGTCAGTGAATGAAGTTGTAAAATAATCAGGGCTAGTTTATATCAGTCCTCTGCCTAAAGAAAGTGCTGAGGCATATCTCTTGTGCACAGTAACTATCTTTTGGCTTTCGCTTAAACTAAATTTTAATAATTATATTGAGTACTCTAGGCTAGCACTGTGTTTCTTTGTGTGCTGGGGAACTTAATTTTCCTTCATTGGCTCAAGCTGTTTGAGGCTCGGATACCTGTGGTGTTCAGTGTGAGTTCCCCTTCTGGAGCAATGTCTCTGTGTATTCTCCAAGCAGCTCTCTGTGTTAGGCCTGACACGGGCAAAGGTGTGGGTTGGGGCTCTCTTGTAGCCAAGAACCAAGAGCTTGTCTTGGGGAGGGAAGCCCTGGAGCCTTTCCCTTACTCTCTCTACCTCCAGGAGCTTTTTTCCAGCTCATAGCCAGGCCCTGGCCAGCCAAGGTATACTGAATCCTCTCCTTATCCCCTTTTTGTGCTTCCTGTCAGTTCCCTGGTGAATTTGAACATTCCTTCCTAGACAATCTATTTGAAATGTGATAATCTGTTTACCTTTCTGGTTCCTCTCCATGGAGGAGGCACATAGGACCTGTGTCTGGTTGGCCATCTTGATCACAGTCTAAATGATCATAGGTCTGTTGTTATCAAAACTGCGATGCCAGGGGTATCATTAAAACATGATATTCTTTTGTATTCCTTTCACAAATGTATGATAATGTCACAAGCAAAAGAAAATTTGACTATTCTTTGTGTCATTTTAAAATTAAGTGTGAGCCGGGCAAAGTGACTCATCTGTAATCCTAGCATTCTGGGAGGCTGAGGTGAGTGCATCCCTTTTGAGATCAGCAGTTTAAGGAGACCAGCCTGGGCAAGAGTAAAATTCCATCTCTATTAAAAATAGAAAAAACTAGCCTGGCTTTGTGTTGTGCTCCTGTAGTCCCAGCTTCACTGAAGCTGTGGCAGGAGGATCACTTGAGCCCAGGAGTTTGAGCTTACTTGAGTTAAGCTGATCCCTCCCGTAGCACCCTAGCCATGGTGAGAGAGTGAGATTCCATCTCAGAAAGAAAAAGGAAAAAACAAAACAAAAAAACAAAGGTAATATTTTTCTTAGTTCTATAAGCAACAATAAGTCATTGATGAGAGTAAAAAAGTCACAGAAAACTTTTCCATTGATCCTGCAAAATATCTTCCTCTCCTGTTATAATTAATATCAAATGTTTATAAAACAGTTTAAACCTACTTTCAAGATCTTATGTTTCTGGTCTTTAAGAACAAAACTCAACATTTATGTTAGATTCCAGAATAAACATAATGGAGATCCCTTACATATTAATGATGAAAAAATAAATAATTTAAAAACTTATTTAAGGTATTATGGGTCATTTGTGACCATGAAGGTTTCTAGAGAACAAACACACTTTGGGACAGATGACAAAGTATCTGCCACATGTTTTTCTTCCCCCTCCCCATGCCACTCTAAATACGCTTTTCCTAACATTAGAAAAGTAGTAGTTCTCTTTCCATAGTGTCTCAGGCACTCAATTTTTGAAAGTATATGTATTTATCAAAATCAAGCACGTCTTTGTCTTAATAAGTACCTTGGAATGTTAGTAATATCTACTATCTACGTAATAGATATTACGTAAAAGCTGATTTAAAACTCCATAATAATAATATTTAGGTCCATCTTCACTCAGTTTCCCATCATATGAAATCATATGATGAAATAAGTCTTTCAATTGAAAATGCGTATTAGATTACCACAGAAAGGGAGCCTTCTCACCAAACCTATCCTTGGGCAAGTGTGGGAGTAACAATGGTAAGAATGGTAAGGTGCTGCCACCCCACCCCACCCTGCCCTAGGTTGTAATCCTCCCCTTTCCCCTGTATCTAGGAGAAGACTTATTTAAATTTTTCTTCTACTTCTGGTTACCATCTTTATGCCCGGCATTGTTCACAACTAGCAGGCTATAGAGAGCAAGTCAAAGTACTGGAAACCTCTCCCCCTTAGAACTTAGAATACCAAATAGCTTGTGAGTGCTCAGACTTGCAGGACTTAGAACTCTTTTTAAATCTCTGTAGATCTGTTTTTCCCTTTGCATTGCAGATGATTTCCTGGACTCACCTTGCGTAGAAGCAAAATTTTCAAGTTTTGACACCTGTATTGTTTATATGCCTTACTTTGGTCATGTCTGACATTACATAAGTAATTGAACAGATACTCCTAGATAACTTTCTATAAATAAAATTAAGTTAAAGGAAAGCAGAGGGAAATCTTGAAGAATATAAATTATGGAGGATAAAATGTATTCAGAGGCTGTGTTGAATGAATATGACAGTCCTATTTGCCTTATCTCATCACAGCACATAGGATTGTAGTTGAGGTATATTCATGTGTGAGGTCAAGGTTTTTGGTTTGTTTGTTATTTTTACTTTAGCATTATATATCAGAATTCCCTCTCAACAATGTTCACTGCCTCACTAAACCAGTAATTAACATTTAATCATTAAGACAGGAATAGCATCATTCGTTCTTGGGCCTGGGCCATGGGCCATATAGGAGGTAGCTTCAAGTGTCACACATAAAATTTTGTGTGTCACAAAATCCCAAATTAATTCCCGAACTTTTAGGTAAGACATAGTTGAAAAAAATCATATATCATTCTTTTGAGCTAGTCTTAAAGAGATATGCACAAGCATATCACATTTCTAGATTTTGA
This sequence comes from Nycticebus coucang, assembly GCF_027406575.1. Classification (NCBI taxonomy): domain Eukaryota; kingdom Metazoa; phylum Chordata; class Mammalia; order Primates; family Lorisidae; genus Nycticebus; species Nycticebus coucang. The sequence continues at coordinate 40,210,199 of NC_069794.1, read as the reverse complement.
TTTGTAACACAAAGTGGATACGAACTCCATAAGAGTTCAATGTGAATACCATTAGTTATCATGCTTTTAATTAGGCAAGAAATTTTTCATTTTAAAGTTGTCATTAAGCAATCACTTTTACTGTATATCTTTCCAAATACTACAGTACTTAGTGTCATGCTTAGTATTGCCTTGGAAGATATATGGTTGCCAGTGAAAATCATTCTAACAATCACACATGCTCTTTGTCTTCTGAACTTCAGGTTAAAAATTGGGGTCCACTAAATAGAATGTAGTTCTTTTAATTTCTTTTCAAAGACTCTTATTTTACTTTACTTTTATTTGTTTTGTGCTTACATAACAACAATTATGTCAACTGCATGGTCTGCAGTTAAAACTATTATGAAAAATTTCAAAATATTAGGTATTTTAGAACAGTCCATAAATTATTTCATTTTTGGAAAAAAATTGTATTCCATTTTTCTTCATTTTCCCTTTGGCTGCAGCTCACTAGTTCAACTGATAGACATGTACACCACTTATATGTGCTAGGACTCTATTCCATGATAGCCTATATTTGATGCTAAAAGGGTGATTTGTATTTTACAACTGTTGTCAACAAAGGTTTCCAATTCCTGAGAAGCATAAAGGAAGGTAGTAAACCCTCAGTGTCTCACCTTCCTCATCTAAAGGATCAAAAGAAAAAATAAATATCTTCCTTGTAGTTTTCTGTTATAAATTGTAAAAGGAATATTATTTAAGAAAATGTTTATCACTCATTCATAAATGATTGCCTGAAAAACTGTCCAGTCTTAATTGTTACCACTGTCTTCTCTTGGGCTTTAATTTCATAGTTAACTCTTTATCACTCTTCTAAATATTTCTAGTATTTACAAGTAGATAAAAGGATATGGCTTTTAATCAAAAACTTTATTATGTAAAATTAATCAAACAGCGATTTTCTTATTACTTCAATTTTTTCCCCTAGAATTTTGTATTATATTGTTTAGAAATAGATTCTGGATAAATATCAACAAGTTAGCAAACCGACAACATTCAAGGAGAAATTTTACACAACAGTCTATAATAAAATATACTAACAATACAAATAATACATCCTATGATGAAATTCATCTTAGGTATTATTAACTTTTCTTTAGCTTTGATTGAGCATGCTGAGACAGCCATGGAGAAGATAACTTAGGTTAGGGATAAAGTAAATAGGCAAAGTTTTTTTTTAGCAATGAAGCTATTTATAAATCTGATTTAATATAAATAAATGGGAATAATTTTATTTTGTTTTGAATTTAAGAACAAAATTTTTATCCTATAGTGGAAATATTTCCTACAATGCATGGGCTAGTCACATAATTTGCATCATTTTAGTATTTTAAATTATCTCAAAAAAGAATTTTTAAAGGTCCACCAGAAAAACAAAACAATCTACTGAAAAGGCATATTATTGAAATGAGAATTTTCCAGAAAAATCCTCCAGGTTTTTGTTGAAAGTGCCTTGAAATATCCTCAGTAGTATAAATATTATGTATCCTAATAACAAAACAATGTGTTTAGATGGCTCTGTGTCAATAAGTACATGATGTGTTTTTTAAAATGTTTTGGGAACGCAGTCAGTTAGAAAAAAGCATAGGGGCCATGCTCACACCACTGGTGCTTTTCAGTTAAATGTTTATCCAACCCCATTTCGTATCATACATATTCACACATAGTTAGACACAATCTCAAAGAGATAGAGTGACATCAAATCTTGTAGTTTCATACATCTATATATTCTTTCACTCTGAATAATGAGCATTCTTTTTTATTTATTTATTAAATCATAGTTGTGTACATTAGTATGATCATGGGACACCATACACTTGGTTCATAGACCATTTGACACATTTTCATCACACTAGTTAGCATAGCATTCTTAAATTTCTTTTCTTTATACAAATATGATTTTTCCTATATCAGTGCTTGTTAGCTAATGCTTATAGATAACAAATTATAATATGATACAACAGTTATATGATGAGCACTTGGGATAGCTACATGAACAATTGTAATAGCGATTGTAGATTTATCACATTTCTTTTCTTCTACAAAATAAATACGATTAATTATAAGGAAATATACACATTGATTTTGGAAATTTCGGGAATACTTTTTCTTTTTTAAATATGAAATATTATAAACACTTAAAAATGAAAAAGAAAAAAAAAACTTTCTGCAAATCTAACCACCCTAATAGTTTAATACCATTTCCCCGCGTTCATTTGTCATGGTAGATAGTCATATGAACGTGTTTTTTGACCTCTTATATTTATTTAACATGTTGTCAGGAGACTTTCTTTGTATGGTGATATTCATCATGGTGGAGAAAAATGGATAATGCCCCATCCAGAGAACAAGCAAGGGAACTTCTGATTATTGCACCTTGAAGCTTCTATTTTGTGTCTTCTACTAATATTCATTTATTACTACTTATAGTTCCAAACATTACACTAAAGGCTTTAATTTTACCCACTTAACTTACATAAAAATGATTTCCAATGACTTCTCATATTAAATAATGCCATAGAGATGATAATATGCATATATTATTTACATTAATATTTTGAAAAGGAAGTACCAGGAGCAGAATTTCCAGAGGTTATAAATGTTTCTTGATTATATATTGCACAGCTGTTGTACCAAAGAGTGTACCAAGTTCCACATACCACACAGTTTGTGCCAGGTGGTAATGCTACTAGCTTTATAAGAGAGTATTCTTTTAAGCATTTATGCTTTTAATCCAAAAATTTTATAAGCATATGAATAATTTAGATTAAATATCTAATTAAATTATCTGGCTCACAGAATAAAAGACATAAGAGTTTCTAAAATTACTGTGTCATTAGCTTTTCCCTTTTGACTTTTTTCCCCCCTTTTTCCAAAGTGTGTATCGATCATTGTCATGAGCAGGCACTGTGCAGGATGGAGGAAAAATCCAGATAAGTAAGGAAATCTGACCCACAAACAACATGTCTCTTATGTTTTTGCGAATGTGTCATTTGGCTCTCACCATAAACATTTCATTACATCCATTTTTTTTTCTCCGTAAAATATTGAGGATAAGAATGTAGTAATACACGTAAATTATAACGTAGCTAGTAAATAGCAGCTTTGGCATCCAAGCCTCATAATGCGTAATACCACACCTCAGTAATGCTGATCTCTAACTTGGACTACATGGGGGCAGGTGGGAAATTAAAATAATTTTTTAATTATTATTATATTTGCTGAGTCCACACTTTTTTTGACACATGGTGCCAACGGGTATAAAACTTTATAAGGAATTTCACTCTTTGAAAAAAATAGCTTTCAACATACAATTATGAACACTTAATACAACTTCCATGTTGCCTAAGACTACTTTTCATTACATGTTTTTATATTTTGTCTAAATGAAGGAAAAACAAATACTTTAACAATCTTTCAGAGGTGATAACTGTCCATTTTCTTCTTATAACAATACTAACATAATTTCTATGCAGTCCAAGATCACATACAAAAAGTATTAAAAGGAATAAAAGTATCTATTTGTGGTTTCATGCTCTCTTTGAATGTCTGTTACACTATGTTGAAAATATAAACCACAAGCCCTTTTTAAAAACTGTGTACTGACATGACTTTTTCTTTCACCTTTGAAAATGTTGCAACTAACATTTGAAAGAAAAAAAAAGATATTTAAGCAGAGTTTTACTTTTGTTTGTGCTTGATAAGCATGTGGTTTTCAACTACCTTGTGAAATTTTAATACGGTTAGGAAGAACTTTTTTTAAAAATAAGCCACATATCATATATTTTATTCTTTCGTTACTGCATAATGCAAAGACCAAAATCCTGTTCTCTCCGCTATCAGTTAATAAAACATTTCCTGAATTATTTAACTTCCTTACAAATTCAAACCATTTTTGTGTTTTTATCATTTTTCTGTCAACAGTCAAATTCCAAAGGGAAACACTATTTATGTTCATGTTTGCTTTTATTTAAAATTGTTTGATTTTAAAAGGTGTAGCACGAGCAGCACCGTGTTTGTTCGACTCTGGCTGATATATGTTATTATGGGTTGACTTTGAGTAAATTGCCATCTTGTTTGCTTAGAAAAAGAAAGATAGAGCTAATTGAATGAAAACACATACAGAGGATTACAACAGTCCATTTTCTTTATTTGAAATATGTCAACACTGAAATATGAATTTGAAAGTACTATATGTAAAATATAGCAAAAATTAAAATGGTTCTTGAAGATACCTTTTGTTTAAAATACAGTCATTTACATGAAAGAAATCATATTAATTTTCCATGCCAAGCACATTTTGTATTTCAGAAGAAAGTTATTGACTTAATATTTACAGAAGCATTTTTGTTGTTTTAAATCACTGCATTATTATGGCAGCTTTAGTCTGTTAATATTTTTTCATATTAATCAGAAGTCTGGATAATATATACATTTATCACTAAATGCACTTATAGTTTTTAAAAAGTCATATTTTCCTATAGTTTTTCTTTTCTTTTTTTTTTTTTTTAGAAAAAAGACTTTAATGCTATTAACCTTTTTGTTTTTTAAGATTTGGAAATATTTTCCATATTGTTTGTAGAAATTTAAAAGCAAGATAAATGATAAAATGATTAAAAAAGTGACTGGGCTTTGAAAAGATGTGTAATAATGGTAAAAATAAGCAATTCTTTTTATAGTCTGTAGACTACATCTCTATTTTCAGTTTGTACTATAAAAGGAGTCTTTTGAAACAGTATTCCACACTAATTGTTTTAAATCACTCATTTTTACAAGTCTTTATCTTATTTTTTCAAATAAAATGATGTAAAAAAACAATAAAATGATGTCTTACAGTATTACTACAGCTATTAAAAAAGTGAAAAATATGGATAATCAATTAGTAATGTGAATTGCAAAATACTTCAAACTTGTGCAATCAAGTTTTCTTCCCTAATTAATTTCTTTCAATTAACCAAATAGTACAATCAACCAGGTTAATCATTGTTTATCCACGCAGTATAGGTTCCAGTACAATCTAAACGTTGCATATTTAGTTTGTGGACACAGAGATTGTAATTAACAGTTGCCCTAGACAAAAGTGTGCCCTGAATCATCCTTTCTCCTCACCATCCTGAACAGTGTCTTCAAGTGCCACTTTCCTCAAAGAGCTGTGAGGCTAGCATTCTGTAGGGGGATTTTCCTTTTTTTCTGACTAACATTTTCTGACATTATACTGATGAAAAATTCTGTTGGAATTAATTTTGTTTAGAATTTATTTTATTGATCTGATAAACTTACTTTTTTTCCTCAAAAGTTAATGTTTATCATGGATTAATATATCATCTTGAATTAACATGTTTGCATTTAGTCCTTGCTTAGAATCAAGGTAAACGTTAAGAAATGCCTGGAGGCTGACTCATCCTTCTTGGAGATATTAGTGCTGTTGTTGAGCTTCCCTAGATTCCAGAGGTGCGTCTCAAAATAGAAATAGGAATGCACTATGGGACATCCTTAGGACAGAAATTTCACTGTGATGAAGAATTTCCCACTCGACGTCTAATTAGCTGCTCTCCACCATCACAAGTAGCTCTACTTTAGACAACATATCTTGAGCACAGGTAGACCTGTGGAGAGTTAAAGGAAAGATCTAAGTCTTTGATGCAATGATAGTGTGTAAGAAATACTAATTTTTGTTTCAAATATATTTCATTAGATACGAACATATTCTAAGACACTTTTGGTCAAATTTCCCTTTCTAAATTCAGATTTTATATCATTCACCACATCTTGGAAACAAATGAAATTAACCAAAGTGTACCATGCAAGGATCTGTGTCCATAGACTTCCTAGGTACAAAATTTCACATATTTCAATGAGCTATACAGAAGTGTGAGCAGAAAGCAGGTCCATGGAAACTTCCCTTTGCCCAGGGGAATACAAGAGCGTTTTTGTCAGAAAAGTCAGGATTTTAACTCAATGCCAGTCTTTTCTTGACTTTTTGATTCAGATTTACTGTAAATATTTCTCTTTCATTTAAATGTTCATTGGTATAGGTAAGAAAATTGTTTTAGAATAAGAAACAATGTTTAATCACACTATCTTACAATTTTACTGTCAGGCAGTAAACACCACTATCTTTATTACATTATGTGAAATTAAAACATTGACAGAAATTGTTATCAGATAATTGATATGCTCAATATTAACAGTTTTTAGAGGTGATATTTGTAAGCTATTAGATTCACTTACAAATTATATGAGAAAAGCCATGAAATTTTCCTAACCTTTTCTGTAGCTCAATAAATCACAAGCAGACGAGAAAGTTACCAAACTTTCCAATAGCTTTTAAAGGTGATTCAATCATAGTATTGTGTGAATACATATGGCCACACATGCTATGTTATCATTTGATGGTCCTGAATTAATGCATTTTGTGATAACCAATTCCAAAGGGTATTTATGAATGCAGAACTTCTTCTTTTCAAGACAAGGTTGATATAAATTTGTTTAAGGAATATATTCTGGTAACCTATAATGAACTTGGTTACATTCAGAAAAACTAAACAAAACAAAACAAATAGCTAAAATACAGAAAAGGAGAATGACCTGCAATCATGAGGAAGACAGGTACATCTGGGTACATTATCTTATTTCTGCTCTAGATCAACCAGGCTGCAGGAAACATCACAAATACATGACATTTTAGGTTAAAACAAATGTGTGAGTGTGACAAAGGCTGGGAATAACAGCTAACTGATTGTGTTCAGGTAAAGCGATCTTCAGGGCTCAGTACTTGTAATTATATTTACATTTTATTGATACTATTGAGGAATAAAATATTTCATGTTTTACTGGGATTAAATGATTTGTTGTAGATGCTATGATAATAAGATGAACTTAAGAAAATTGCTTACAAAAGGCAGATTACTTTGTTTAGACCCACTTTACAGAAAGGCATATTTATTTAGTTTACTGTTTTCATAATAAAATGTTTTAGATTTGGATGTTATATGAGCATGAATTGTCTTCCTCGAATAACATGTGCATTGGCAAATGTAACAGATATAAAGATTAGCAGCATCAATAAAATTCCACACTTCTCAGCACATAAAAACTGTACTGATTTCTAGCTCACGTGAGAGTTCCACAAATTTCTATTTCTTGGAAAATTTCATTTCTTTGAAAGAAGCAAAAAAAAGAAATCTTTTGGCCTTCATGGGGAGATTTGGGTTCATTTTGAAAGATCTCTTTTAAAAAGAGTGAAAGATTAAGACTATAAATGTCTTTATTGGAATTATGCTCTTACCCTCATTTATTTTAAAAGATTTGTAATGCATTCTGGCCTTTGGTCTCTCAGTTTGAAACACTGCCTGTTGTTCCATTATTCCACCATCCATTTGCAGATAACAGTACAACAAAACCTTTTTCTTCCTACAGAAACAATGTCCTTTATTTGAGAAAGGACATTGTTTTGACAGATAAAGTAGGCATTTGATAAATTGAAACAGGTTCTGAATTATTTTGAGGGAATGCATGCTACATCTGTGTGCTGATATCCCACTGAAGTAGTGCTTAACTTTCTTGTCTGTTTGTGATTTATTGAGCTACAGAAAAGGTTAGGAAAATTTCATGGCTTTTCTCATATAATTTGTAAGTGAATCAAATAACACTTGTTAATGTTTATAATATTAAAAAGGCAAAATTACTCCTAAACATTTACTCACAAGAGATATTTTAGTGACATCTAAAGTGAAAGGAAATACTTAACAGAATTATTGTCCTTATTTTAGTAAATTCTATTACTAGAAAAGTAAGAAGGAGCACTAATGTAAAACTATCATCCCTCAAACTAATAATTTTAGGTAGATAACATTTTAAAATAGGTCTTACACTAAAATTTACATTTGGAATAACCCAGATGTAGCAAAACAGAAGGAAAATCTCAAATGCCATTAGAAATGGGTAAATTTTAAGAATTTTGAAGAAAAATTATAGTAATACTCTATGTTCCTTTTTTTGCTAAAAGAATTTCTAGCTTGCATAATGCTTCCTTTTATAAGATTAAAGATTCTGCTTGAAAGAACAATTATAAACAAACACAAAAAGCTTCTCAATTAAAAGATCATTTAAATTGTTCTAACATTCCAGAAACACATAATTTTTATGAAGCTTTTTCAAATAAACTTTGTCCTCAACACAGTAAGAATGAACTCCAACTTAGCAAATAGGTTTATAATGATATATAGTATAGCCGTATTCTTTTAAATATAAATTATTCAAAATTTAAATCTATTTTTAAAAAATTATTTTCGAATTTATTTTTTTATGTAGTCCTTAGGTTAATAGAGGAACAATATCACCCCCACTCAACAGATAAGAACATTCAGTCTTTTAAGCACGTATACTTCATATAAAATTTACTTTGTTTTCATTTTGTAGGCTAAACTGCGATCTATATTCTACAACTGTCACCGTATTCTCTTGGGCCTGATATCTACTGATCTGATTAACCTTCTCTAAGTTTGCATATATGAAATGGGAGATGCCATCATGTGATGTGAAAGCCCATACACTTTTACTGATACAATAAAATTTACATAGGTGTACTCATAAACATATACACACTCCAAACATAAAGTACATATTATTACACATTACTACTTCTCATAGTTTCTTTACATTATAAGATTATAAGATGGTGTCACTGACATCAGTTATGTATCTGTTAATTTTTAACTTTAAAGTTAAAGACGATTCTTATTTTACTGCATACTGAAACTTCTGTATTTTACAGAAGCAAAACATGTTTTTATCCACATCTATACAGCACAGGTGATCTTGCACAATTCCTCTAGGCACATTAAGCAATTTATATATTTTTTACAGGTCAATAGAATCTATCCTCTTTGAATCTGTCTGCTTTTGCCTATAATGTTTCTATCTCAAGATTTCTCAACCTTGGCCCTATTAAAATTTTGGGTGAGATGATTCATTTGGGTGGAGAGTGTCTTTCCACTGTAGGATCCTTGACCTCTACCCCTACCTATTCATTTGTGACAATTAAAAATATACCCAGACATTGCCGAATATCTTCTGAAGTGTTGAACTGTGGTTGGTTGAGAATTACTGCTCCAATCCAATATCTCTTCCACTTAACAACAATTATTCATTCTTTTCACAAATCTTACATTTAAGTTCTTTGAAAATTCTTGTTTCCAATATAAAATTTTCTGCTTTCTTTTATTTCTCTTCTTTCACTTATTTAACTTACTTTGCACATTCCTCAAGGGAAAGAAATAATTCTTTCATTTATTTTCTATCCCCAGAGTATAGCACTGTAGCTGATATTTATCGTACAAATGCATGAAAAAAAATGGATGACTTTCTATGACCATTGCACAGGTATACATACCCTTATACACAAATTGCTTTCCAAGTCTAAGGTTAGACTACTTTTAGAAAGTAAATAAGATAAAACTGTATTGTGATCTATACATGAAAGCAATTATACTATATTTAATAATACCTCATTCCTGGGCTGTTTGTTACCAAACCAAAGTAATTCAATCAATTTTAATTCCTGTTATTTCCTTTTTATTTTCTTTATTTTATTTTATTTTATTTATTTGATATACAGTCTTACTCTGTTGCCCTTGATAGAGTGCCTGGCATCATAGCTCACAGCAAACTCAAACTCTTAGGCTTAAGTGATCCTCTTCCCTCAACCTCCCAGTAGCTTGGACTATAGTCACCTACTTGTTTTTCTATTTTTAGTAGAAATGAGGTCTTGCTCTTGCTCAGAGCTGGTCTCAAACACCTTAGCTCAGGGATCCAGCCTCCGCCTCCCAAAGTGGTAGGATTACAGGTGTGAGCCATCACACCCAGCCAAATTCCTATAATTTCAAAGAGAAAGACTTTGGGTTCAGGCTGCTTGATACACTAACATTGTCTGAGGACATGCTTAAACTGTATTAAAATCTGTGTGTGTGTGGACATGCTCACAAGAGTACATGTGACAGAGATGACCATTTTCATGGGGGTCCATAACTATTTTAGTAAGAAATTTTAATAAGAATATAAAAACGTAACTGAACAGTTATTTCTCCCAGCATAACTACTAGTTATTTTAGCTATCAGTAAAATTTGTTTCTGCATTCTACTATTATAAGAAATATTTTTTTTGCACTATAGTCTCATCAAGCATACAATACAAATGTAAACTAGCTAATGATGAAAACAAATTCCAAAAGGCTTTCTCCTCTAACGAATATGGAAACTAGAGTTGTAATTATAAATTGCTTACACCTGTTAGGACTCTTATTTCTAATCTTATATATTTCCTATAAGCTAGATAATAATTTAAAGAAGATTTTGCATGTTTTAAACATATTTCTCTAAAACACTATTTTTTTTTTTATTTTTTATTTTTTGCAGTTTTTGGCCAGGGTTGGGTTTGAACCCACCACCACTGGAATATGGGGCCGGTGCCCTACTCCTTTGAGCCACAGGCACCACCCTCTAAAACACTATTTTTCTATAACGTTATTATGTTTTTAATTTTCAAAAACCACCAATATTTCAGCAAGAATTTACAAGCTTTTCTTTCTTAAACACAAAGTTAAATAACTAAATCCTATTTCTAAACAGAATTTTTTTATGATAAAATCACTATTATTCTCTTACACTTTTAAAATTATGATCATTTGCCCTCAGAATGGGAGAGGATATTTGCAGGTTATGCTTCTGACAAAGGTTTGTTAACCAGAATCCACAAAGAACAAAAACTTCTTAACAAGAAAAGAACAAGTAATCCCATTTCATTGTGGGCAAGGGACTTGAACAGAAGCTTCTCTGAAGAAAATAGGTGCATGGCCTACTGACACATGAAAAAATCCTCATCATTTTTTTTTTTTTGGCTGGGGCTGGGTTTGAACCCGCCACCTTCGGCATATGGGACCGGCGCTCTACCCCTTTGAGCCACAGGCGCCGCCCAATCCTCATCATTTTTAATCATCAGAGAAATGCAAATCAAAACCACTTTGAGATATCATCTAACTCCAGTAAGGGTGGCTCACATAACAAAATCCCAAAACTACAGATGTTGGTGTGGATGTAGAGAAAAGGGAACACTTCTGCACTGCTGGTGAGACTGCAAGCTAATATGTCCCTTTTGTATGGAGAATACTCTGGGATCTAAAAGTAGACCTGCCATTTGATCCTGTAATTCCTCTACTAGGTGTATATTCAAAAGATCCCAAATCACTTTATAACAAAGATATTTGCACCAGATTGTTCACTGCAGCTAAATCATAATAGCCGAGTCACAGAAGAAGCCCAAGTGTCCATTGACCCATGAATGGATTAATAAATTGTGGTATATGTATACCATGGAATATTATGCAGCCTTAAAAAATATGGAGACTTTACCTCTTTTATGTTTACATGGATGGAACTGCAACATATCCTACTTAGTAAAGTATCTCAAGAATGGAAGAAAAAATATCCAATGTACTCAGTACTATTATGAAACCAATTTATAATCACTCATGCTTTCATATGAAGAATAGATCACAACTATGGCCCAAGATGAAGGAGGGAGGAGGGGAAAATGGGAGGGGAGGAGGGAGGTCAGATCAAGGAAGGGTGAATGGTGGGATCACAGCCATAGTGCATAATGCAAGGATACATGTCGGATCTATCCTGTTTCCCCAAAAATAAGACATCCTCCGAAAATAAGACCTACTTACAGGAAAGATAAGATGTCCCCTGAAAATAAGACCTAGCGCATCTATGGGAGCACACCTTAAAATAAGACACTGTCTTATTTTCAGGGAAACAGGGTATTAAGTAGAGTATAAATGTCTTAACACAATAATTAAGTAAATAAGATGAGGTATATATTAACTAGTGTGATGTAAGTATTCCTAATTCTATATGAAATCAGCACGTTGTACCCCATAAATGCATTAATGTATACATGAAAAAAATTATGATCATTTTATTTTGCTTCCACTGCTTAAGGAAAGCTTCTATAATTGGCTAACTTTCAAAGGATATAAAAATATGTATTCATTAAAACATCAATTAAACTTCAAAAATACTTTTTAAGTGGAAAACAGTACAAGCAAGAATTTGTAAAAATGCAATTAAAAATCTAGCTTACATTTGCTGCTAAATGAAATGTCAAACTAAATTCCCAAAGAAGGCAAGTTGGTTTAAATATTAAATTATGTATGAAACATGGTAAAGAATAAATATGTACATAACTCATGATGAATAAAACTATTCCAAATTTAAACTTTGCTCAGGGAAACTTTTGTAATTAATCTTGAACTTTACCTAATGATGACTTTATGGAAACTATGAAAGTGAGTGCAGTGCTGTGCCATTGTTTCTAACTAGATGCCTCATAGTCAAAAACAAACAAAAGTATCTTTTATGAACATTTTAAAGCTCAATTTTCTTAGTAAAAGAGCTTAGTAAAAGAGTGTAATAAGTATTATTACACTTATTTTAATTAGATGTAGAGATTATATTCAATACCATTTTGTTATTTAAATTTCATTCATTAAGTGGTCTGAAGCCCAGTAATTCAACTATAATATTTAGTTCCACTTTTAAAATCTATTTTGGCAATTGCTATATTTTGGAACTTACAGCAAAGACAAGTGGTTTCAGTTGTCCCTAAAAATGGGTTCCAAATTACACAAAGTTTGTGTCTATCAAAATTGTTTTTCTGAAAAGAAATACATCAGCATGTCCAAATAATTTTGAATTGTAAAGGATCTTGGAAAAACGTTATGCAATATCCACTTTATGTACAAATGCCATTTCTAACTGTCCTAAACACAGAGAATAGAAAATAATTCTTTACATCACTGGACAATTTCTAAATGTTAGAAATAACATCTTGTGTTTAAACATGCTTTTTTATGTCTCCTATTTATGATCTTCAATTTTTCATGTTAAACATCGTAATATATTGTATATTTTAATCCTAATTCCAAATAATAATTATAACTGTCTTTTTATTGACTTGATCGTTCTCTTTCATAAATAGATTCTTTCCTTTTTTTCTTTTTGTAGAAAAATTCTATAATGAAACCACCAAGAATTCAAGTAGCTGGGGAATAGTTTCCTCTGATATTTCTAAGTAAAGACTAAGAATTGACCCCTGGTATTACAAGTTTGAGTCAGCATTTCAGTCCTTCATGTTGTCTTATCCTTACTAGTGTGTTAAAATTTATTAAATTATTTGACTTCTCCAAGTTTCAGTTTTCTTAACTATGAAATGGGGAATAGCAACATCAATTCTACAGAACTTAAATTAAAACATGAGTGAGTGCAGGGATAAATATGGCCCCTGTATAGGTAACATGCAAATTTTCAGAAAATTGTTTTTATTTTTAAAATAACTATGTATTAAAAGACATGTGAGCCTACACATATCTCTCAGGGCGAGATCTACACTCCTCAATGAATGCTTGGTAAAGCACCTGGCATCATAGCTCACAGCAAACTCAAACTCTTGGTCTTAAGTGATCCTCTTGCCTCAGTCTCCCAGTAGCTTAGACTACAGTCACCTACTTGTTTTTCTATTTTTAGTAGAGATGGGGTCTTGCTCTTGCTCAGAGTTGGTCTCAAATTCCTTAGCTCAGGGATCCACCCTTGAACGCTATTCAAGGGTATACAAGCAAATGTCTACAGCAAGTGTCCATAAAACTTTTAAAATGCCCTGGAAAGCTTTGAATTCACCATGTCTTACTAATGACATGGCCATAGTTCTTTCCTGATGTGTTTCCTTTTCTTTATTTCCTTTCCCATAATATACTCAGATGAAAGGAAAAAGTCTCATCATGAGGACAAAAGTCAACTCAGAGTAGATCTAGTCCCCATATGTTCTAAGCAGTTCCCATCCGTACTTCTGGATGTAGGAATACTTGAGCAGCAGCATCTCTTCCCAGCTTTCCCAAACATCAAAACGTGTACATGTATTATTTTTGCTTTCTTGTAAATGTCCAAAGAGCTGACTTGCATACTTCCCTGATTTTCAACATACTAAAGCACAGTCATTGAAGCAATGAAACTCACTAAGGACACAACCTTATAGAAGGCTCTCTCAGGCTTTCCATCTGCAATGCATTCTTCATTTCTCTGACTCTAGTACTCAACAATGTGTTTATTTTAGTATGCCCATAGCTTACTTCCTGAGCATGAGAGTACGTGTCTTCAAAAATATTTTACAACTTTGATAGCATCCTCTTTAAGTGATTGAGTAAAGAATAAAATTATCAAGGAATTGTCCTAATTTTGTGTCTATGGGTTGGAATAGTGGGAAATAACATCTAAGTCCATGTGAGAATGCCTGACGAAAGTTGTCAGAAACTCCAACATGGTTTGATGTCCTCCTCTAGGAATGTAGATATTTTTTCTTAACCAGATGACATTAAGAAAGCTAATTTTTTAACTGAACTTCCACAAGAAGTAAAGATTTAAAAAGTCAGCTCTAACTTAATAGCAGCTCTTAATGCGAATCTACTGATTTATTAGTGTAACTGATACGTTCAAAAGAAGGATCTGACTTGAAAAAATACTGAAAGCACATCTTTAAAGATCTGTGGTCTTCTTTTTCTCCTTCACACCCTTCTTTCTCACTTCCTTCCCCCGCCCCCAACCCTGTCTTTCTCTCCCTAAGTCTCTCTCTCCATCCATTTTTTTATTAGCCCTGCTTTCCCCTGGAGTGGCATCATTTTTAGGAAAGTTTTCTCTATACCATGGCTAACATGAGTGCCTGCAGACTTAGACTTATATGTTTCTTTCAACCAGTAGCTCCAGATAGAATAACATTATCTCTTTTCTGATCATTTGAAGAAACATCTTACAGATGGCTTTGTTCAGTCTATCTTGGGCTACGTGCCCATGGTGAAGAGTCAGCATTTCTAACTGCTCTTAGGTGGTATACACAAAGTGGGTCTATGCAGATAGATACTAATAGTAGTTTTATACACTTTTTCATTTACAAAGACTTTTGATATGTACACATTATTTGCATATTGAAACCCAGCCTGCCATTTGAGACTCTAGTAATATAAAAGGAAGGCTAACGTAAAGTCTAAATATTACATCTACTTCAAGGCTAAGGAAATGGTCTATGAGGGAAGTTATGTAATGTGTCCTTGGTCACATAATTGATTAGTGGTACAGTCAGGATTGAAATGTTGATCTATTAAAACTAATCTTAGCTAAAAAGAGAACACTACTGAGTGTGGAGGACAGGATCTGGGCAGTTGTTAGAATTTACATTTAATGACATTACTTCTGAATTATATGTAAACTTGATCATGTTGCTAAGAAATTTAGAAAAATTAATAATGTGATTACAGGACCTTGGTCAAAAGTATTGACACTTTCTGCTACAAGGTGAGCAAACGATAGTTTAATTGTAGTTTTTAGTATTAGATTTAAGATGGAAATATGTTAGATGGCTACAAGATGGAAGCAACCTTTGTTTTCACAGTAAGAAGTATGTGATTCTTTTGTTTATTTGTTTATTGTTTATTCATGTGTTTTTCTAGTTGGGGAGAATAGTTTGGGCATCTTCAGATCTATGTCTTTTAAAGACATAGAGGTGAGAACAGAGGGAGATTTACAGATGTGACAATTTGTGTATGCTGATGAATATGAATGGTTTAATTTTGTTTCTGAGGACAGATAAACTGGAGAAATGACTTCTTTAAAAGATGAATAAACGTGAAAAGAGAGGGTTAAATTATCACTTGATGAAGTACATGGGCACTTCTTTTCTGAACCTCTTTCCCTGAATATATCCCACCAACTAAATAGAATTTAAAAATACCTGGGAGTTACCAGAGGTGTAGAGATAGTTGTAAAGTCCACAGGGCGGCTGTGATATCAATTCTGTCCAACAATTGTTGAAGTGGAGCTCTAGCTGAAGGTTAAGATCAATGGTAATATATTGACTTTCACAGTTCCACCAAACCATTGAAGTTAATCATTGATGCCAGTTCAGAAACTTATATAGGAAATAATGTAACATCAGAAGAACTTTGGACAAAAAAAGAACCAATGGTACCTGAGAGTGAGAACTTGGATGAATTACATTCTGCCTTTGAAATACTAACCCATAATGCTCAAGAAAACTGTGGAGAGTGTGCAATCCACAGATTTAGTATTGTAGATATCATCTGTCTGTACTCAATATCTGCATTCCATTTAAACACGGTGACCAATTTTTGATTACTTCAAAATTTCAGACCTCTAGGACTGGTATATGTAGACAGATTGGCTCTAGAAAAAGCACCTGGGCAATACCATTAAGGGGATAGACAATTTAAATCATTATGCCCAAAGATCTTTTCTCTTCTATCAAAAATTCCAACCAGTAAGATGGTTGTTTGGTAAAAAGTTCTCTAATTGGAGCACACTCAGATACATTAGAAGCAAAGTAGATACTTTGATGTTTCTTTGAAAGTATTTTAATTGGCAAGAATAAATAATGTAAATTAGCTCTTTCATTACTTAAAAGAAATTGTGCCTGTAAAATTTAACAGCATTATTAAGAATGCTGAGACCTCTTTGCCTAGAAAAGAAGGGCTGAATCTAATACAAATATACACTAGGTCATATACTGGAAGGACACTACTATTAGTCTCTCCTCATCACTTGATATTCAAGATAACACACCAAATATAATGAAATTTTCCAAAGAGTTAGCTATGAAGGAAGAGCAGGTATATTCTCACCTGCATACATCAAAGTAAAATCATTCAGAAGATCCTGACCAGCAAAATTAGTTTAATGATTGAATATCATCTTATTTATTTTCATTTGTTTACAGAAAAGAACACCCATTGTGTCATTAGTCATTTACAAATTAGTCTGAATTATCATATATTAACATGAAAGCTAATTACACCCAAATATTACCTCATCTAGTATTAGTATTTTAAACCATTGAAAGTATCTGTCACGGTGGAATCAAAGACTAACCTCATTGTTTAAAATAATCAACGAAAATTTCATTAATGGGACTCAGACAAATAGATATTCTTCAGGAAAAAATAAAATAAAATTAGATCACTGGCACACAAAAAATTACAGTCAAAATAAATGAACAAAAGCTATATTAACCTGGAAAAATACTGAAAGTATAGTGATAAGTAAAAACAGGAACATGTGTAATAAACCATTGATTTTAAAACATGTAAAACAATGGTAAATACCATTTATAAATTCATGCATGCATTGTAAAAAATATACAATATTATATTGTATATACCCATACAAATGAATACAGCTATGGTTGGAATGTGGGTGTTCCCTAGAAATTCATATGTTGGAAACTAATATCCAAGGTGATATTATTAAGAGATGGTTCTTTGGGGAAGTAATTAAGTCATGAGAGCTCGACCCTCATGAATGAAATTAGTACTCCCATAAAAGAAGTTCTGGGGAATTCCTTTGTCCCATCTACCTGTAAGCCCGCATAGAAAACACCATCTATGAGGAACAGGCTCTCAGCAGACATCAAATCTCCTGGAGCCAGGATCTTGGACTTTCCTTCTTCTGAAACTATAAGAAAGAATTTTCTACTGTTTATAAACTACCCAATCTAAGTCTTTTGTGATAGCAACTAAAACAAAATAAGGCAAATACCAACTCAGGAAAGTAGTTGTATGTGGAAATAGAAAGAAATGAGTGGAATTGATCTGGGATGAATTAGGGTTCTTATTAAATTCATAATATTTTATTTTTTTCCTTTCCTTTTTTTTTTTTTTTTATTGTTGGGGATTCACTGAGGGTACAAGAAACCAGGTTACACTGCTTGCATTTGTTAGGTAAAGTCTCTCTTACAATTGTGTCATGCCCCCAAAAGGTGTGGCACACACCAAGGCCCCACCCCCTCCCTCCTTCCCTCTCTCTGCTCTTCCTTTCCCCACCCCTCCCTCCTCCTTTCTCTTTCTGCTCTCCCCTTCCCCCACCCCCACCATGATCTTATTTGTCATTAATTGTCCTCATATCAAAATTGAGTACATAGGATTCATGCTTCTCCATTCTTGTGATGCTTTACTAAGAATGATATCTTCCACTTCCATCCAGGTTAATACGAAGGATGTAAATGTAAAGTCTCCATTTTTTTTTTTAATGGCTGAATAGTATTCCATGGTGTACATATACAACAGCTTGTTAATCCATTCCTGGGTTGGTGGGCATTTAGGCTGTTTCCACATTTTGGCGATTGTAAATTGAGCTGCAATAAACAGTCTAGTGCAAGTGTCCTTATGATAAAAGGATTTTTTTTCCTTCTGGGTAGATGTCCAGTAATGGGATTTCAGGATCAAATGGGAGGTCTAGCTTGAGTTCTTTGAGGTTTCTCCATACTTCCTTCCAAAAAGGTTGTATTAGTTTGCAGTCCCACCAGCAGGGTAAAAGTGTTCCCTTCTCTCCACATCCACACCAGCATCTGCAGTTTTGAGATTTTATGATGTGGGCCATTCTCACTGGGGTTAGATGGTATCTCAGGGTAGTTTCGAGCATTTCTTCATATATTTGTAAGGCATTCATCTGTCTTCTTTAAAGAAGGTTCTATGTCTCTTGCCCATTGATATATGGGATTGTTGGCTTTTTTATGTAGATTAATTTGAGTTCTCTATAGATTCTAGTTATCAAGCTTTTGTCCGATTCAAAATATTCAAATGTCCTTTCCCATTGTGTAGGTTGTCTACTTGCTTTGGTTGTCTCCGTAGCTGTACAGAAGCTTTTCAGTTTAATGAAGTCCCATTTGTTTATTTTTGTTGTTGTTGCAATTGCCATGGCAGTCTTCTTCATGAAGTCTTTCCCCAGGCCATTATCTTCTAGTGTTTTTCCTATGCTTTCTTTTAGGATTTTTATTGTTTCATGCCTTCAATTTAAGTCCTTTATCCATCTTGAACTAATTTTTGTGAGTGGAGAGAGGTGCGGGTCCATTTTCAGTTTTTTGCATGTGGATATCCCATTCTCCAGCACCATTTATTGAATAGGGAGTCTTTTCCCCAGTGTATGTCCAGTGTATGAAGATTAGGTACTTATGAGTTGTTAGTTTCATTTCTTGGTTTTCTATTCCATTCCAAATGTCTATGTCTCTATTTTTGTGCCAGTACCATGTTGTCTTGACAACAATAGCCTTGTAGTACAGCCTAAAATCTGGTATGCTGATGCCTCCAGCTTTATTTTTATTGTTAAGAACTGCCTTAGCTATATGAATTTTTTTCTGGTTCCATGCAAAATGCAGAATCATTTTTTACAAGTCTTAAAAGTACGATTTTGGTACTTTAATAGGGGTGGTGTTGAACCAGAAGATTGCTTTGGGAAGTATAGACATTTTAACAATATTCATTCTTCCCAGCCATGAGCATCGTATGTTCTTCCATTTGTTAATATGGATATTTCCTTTCTGATATTTCCTTTCTGAGAATTTCATAATTTTCTTTATAGAGGCCCTTCACCACTTTTGTTAGGTATATTCCTAAGTATTTCATTTTCTTTGAAACTATGGTGAAGGGAGTTGTGTCCTTAATTAGCTTCTCATCTTGGCTGTTATCGACGTATACAAAGGCTACTGACCTGTGGACATTGATTTTATATCCTGAGACATTACTGTATTTTTTTTTTTGATGACTTCCAGGAGTCTAGTGCTTGAGAGTTTGGGGTTCTCTAAGTATAAGATAATATCGTCAACAAAGAGGGAGATTTTGACCTCCCCACTCCCATTTGGATGCCATTTATTTCCTTGTCTTGCCTAATTGTATTGGCTAGAACTTACAGCACTATGTTGAATAGTAATGGTGACAGATGACAATCTTGTCTGGTTCCAGTTCTAAGAGGAAAAGCTTTCAGTTTAGCTTAACTCAGTAAGATATTAGCTGTGGATTTGTCATAGATAGCTTCTATCAGTTTAAGAAATGTTCCGCCTATGCCTATACTCTTCAGTGTACTAATTAGAAAAGGATGCTAGATTTTATCAAATGCTTTTTCTGCATCTATAGAGAGAATCATATGGTCTTTGTTTTTGCTTCTGTTAATATGGTGGATAATGTTTACCAGCCTTGCATCCCTGGGATGAAATCTACTTGATCATGATGTATGACTTTTTTGATGATAAGCTGTAATCTATTGGCTAGAATTTTGTTGAGAATTTTTGCATCTATATTCATTAGTGAAATAGGTCTGAAGTTCTCCTTTTTAGTTGGGTCTCTTCCTGGTTTTGGTATCAGGTTGATGTTTGCTTTGTAGAACATGTTGGGGAAGATTCCTTCCTCCTCAATTATTTCAAGTAATTTCTGCAATAGGGAAAATCAAGTATGCCTTGATTTTTCTTAATTTTGTTCAGAAATCTATCTACTCTAAAAATCACTCAGATAAAGGTGACTTCCATTCCTATCTCCTGATATGGATACTGGCTATTCTAAATAAATTTACCGTATTACTCTGGGCCCCATCCTTCAGTCACAGTGGACATACAAATTAAACAGATCAAACAACACTGAAGAAATACCTTCTATTTTGTGCTTTATCCCCCCCCCTTTCCTTTTAAATTGAATTAAATCAGGAAGGAATCATTTCCCTTTGATTCTCATTGGTGACCACCTTGTACCATGAACCAACTAGATCAAAGTAAGAGGAAGGGTTAACTATGCAGAGCAAAGGGGCAGATATATTGTGAGTTTTTGATGATATGAGTGAGCCACAGACAGAACTGTACCCAAAGCCTGCCTTATCTCTGAAATTCCAATTATTGCAAGATATTAAATTTCTTTAATATTTAAACCAATTTGACTTAGTGTTTTCTGTTACTTGCAGAAGAACACAATAACTGATATGCTATCTCATATATTGAACTGTAAAAAGTAAATGAGAAAAAATTTGTAATGCACCTAGCACAGTGCCAAGCACATTGCTATTTTTAGCTGAGATAGTTTTGCCCTTGTCTCCTTTGTCCCCACATTTTTTTCAATGTTTTAGGTAACTACCTTCTGACAATTAGCCTAATCTTTCTACAATCCTGGCCTTCTTCCTCAATTCTAACTTGCCTCATACTAAAGTTGTTTCATAAATAATATATTTTTATATTCAATTAGTTTATATTTTATAATCTGGTGGCTGAAATAGTACCTGGTACATAGATAACAGTCAGGATATATTTTTTAAAAGCATAAACTTAAGCACTGGATTCCTATAACAGAGGACAATGATTTTTATGCTATTTATATATCTGGTTTATTCATCCACAAAAGGGAAATGTTTCATTTTATACACATAACCCTACAAAATAATTAAAAGAGATGAATAATTAATCATATATAGAAAGACACAAAAGCCTTTGCATGCTTACATTTTACCTAACACAAACTTAGAAATTTTGTCAGAGTTGGTTATTAAATTTCTGTATAGTCACATACTAAAACATACCCTCAAAAGTCATCACTTAATGGGAGATTTTTCTCCCCTTATTAAATGTTTTTCCTAACCCCAAATTTATAAGATTAAAGATAAATAGGACAATTAGACACAGAAATATCTAGTCTCTAAGAAGAAGGATTCATTTAGGAATAAAGATGCTCTGAAAACAGACAGCAAGCAAACCCCCCCAAAATACATTTCACTCAAATATGCCTAAAGTAATATTTGAGAAGAGTTAAATGATAAAACATTCATTTTACCAGCCTTTAATGCCCACTCCTAGAATAGTTACAAGGCATCGTTTTGGAAAGAAGAAAATTATTGTATATGCATCCAAAATAAAGCATTGAAAATACCATTTTAATGATAGCAAGCACAAAAACACTTAGCTTGTTCACTCAAACACGAATGTTTAATCCCCCTGAATTCTTTAAATCTCTCATCTCCTTTGGGAATGAAGTAACTTCAGGGCTCAATTTGTACTGGTAGCTTAATGATTAAAGATGAAAAAGTTTTTGCCTATGCATCTGATTTTTATATGCTTTGTTTTACTACAAAATCCTATTAAAATAAACTCTGCTTTTAGTTGCTGTGAGTAATTGGATCCAGTACTTCACAGTTGAAGAATGTTGGCTTCATATTTTAATCTTTGTTACTGAAATGATGACACTAGAAAACAAGAATGTTGCACATACCGTGTAAGATACAATTGTCAAGATAAAAGGTAAAAAATAGTCTACTAAGTTTGTAAATTGTGTGTGTCTATGCGTCAGGGACAAGTCAAAAACATTTATAATGGTAATTTTTGTTTATTATGAATAGGCTAGAAATAAAAAATCAAGTGCTAATCTTTATCCGACATGCTTTATACTCAAGCTAATAGCTTGATTTAAACTTAGTTTGGTAAGGTGTGTTTGTGAGAGAGAATGCCCGTGAGGGGGGTGTGAGACAGGAGGACTGTGAATACACCAGAAGAGGGATCTCCTTCTGAGAGTTTGCTCACTGTAGGCATGAGGATTTGATGTTTAGAATGTTTTTCTTTTGCTGGATTCTTTGTGGAGATGACAAAAACATTTGTATAAAATAGTTACATTTCTAATCAGTAAGAATATCTATAAGTCACTATGTACCAAATGATAAGTGACCTGCACTCAGTTATGCCAGTCTAGTTCCTTCTCAGTGAGAAAGCAGGCCTGTCCCGGTGTGGAGCAGGGGATCTTTCAGGTTCCCTCTGGTTTGACATCTCTTTTGTGCATTCCTATTGCTCTTCTCCCAATTAGTTTTGCCTTTTCTAGAACAATCATTTCCTACTACTTCTTCTTTATTAATATATCTCTGTGTTTATTGTTTGCCCTTACTTTAGGTTGATTTTAATCATCAACTCTCTTGTGGTTTCTCTTTGTTTTTAAGAATCTGACATCACTGTTTTATTAAAATATCAGTTATATAACTAAAGTATTATACTGAAGCATTTTAAAAAAGGACAGTTCAGTTTTCAGCATACAGAAATAAACATTAAATTTATAAGGATGGTATTGCATATTTATATGTATATATGTATATGCATATATGTATGTATATATGTATGCGTTTTATATGTGTATACACACACACACACATATATATATTTGATGTATAGATTAGATCAGTAGTTTTCAAAGACTGGTCTGCAATGCCCTGGGCATCCCTAAGACCTTATTAAGGAATGAGCAAGTTTGAAACCAGTTTCATTTATAATACTAAGATCATATTTGCCTTTTAGATGTATGGACATTGCACTCATGATGCTAAAGTGGAAGTCTGTTTCCTTAGCACAAATTAATAAGGGAATATTAACTGAAGTCTTCTTCACCACATGTGCTAGCAGATTAAAAAAAAAAAAAACAAACTCTACTGAGAAATGTTCTTGAGAGAAGAGTAAAAATGATCAGTTTTATTAAATCTCTCTTGAGTAGTCCTCATTACAACATTCTAAACGACAATATGGGACATAAGCATTTAACACTTCTGCTGCATACCAAATGGACTGGTTATCTTGAAGAAATGTTTTTGTGTACTTATCTGAATTGTGTGTTAAACTAGCCACATTTAACAGGGAATAATATTTTTGTCTAAAGCATGACTGACAGACAAATTGCAGTTGTTCACTTGGGAATTTGGCAGATATTTTCTCAAAAATGATCAATGTAAGATCTGCCACCAAAGGAAAATAATAAAACAACAGCCAATATTTATTGTCGTTAATGAAATTCCAGCTTTCCAGCAAAAATTTGAATTGTAGAAACATTGTTTCTGTGAAACTGACAATATCTTAGTTCTTAAAGATATCTCTGATGTGGGCAGCGTCTGTGGCTCAGTGAGGAGGGCACCAGCCCCATATACTGAGGGGGGCAGATTCAAGCCTCGCCTGGGCCAAACTGCAACAACAAAAATAGCGCCTGTAGTCCCAGCTACTTGGGAGGCTGAGGCAAGAGCATCGCCTAAATCCCAAAAGCTGGAGGTTGCTGTGAGCTGTAACACCACAGCACTCTACCCAGGGAGACAAAGTAAGACTCTGTCTCTAAGACAAAAAAAAAAAAGAGACCTCTGATAAAATGAAAAGACAAATTTAATGTGATTTATATTTTATATTGTGTATTATAATGGCAAAATTTAATAAAGCTTACATAATTCTCTGAAGCCAATGCATGCAAAATGGTCAGCGAATTCATGGTGTTACAAAATAATGTAGGACCAAAGACTGTTCAAAGTACAAGATAGTCCTGTGGGTTTTAGTGTAGCAGACTCTGACATGTTCATTGACGTAATTTCACATTGCAACTAGACACTAAGAAACTTCCTCTCATGGAGTTTGAGGTTACTATCAGACGTACTTATTCTCCTCTCTTTTCCAACTGCAAATTTGGAGAAGGGTGGATTTTTGTTTTATCAATTCACAAGCAGATACAGATTGCAAGAGACTGAGTGCAAAAGCTAAACCTATTAATCCACACTTTCCAGAGAACAGTAAAAATGTAAAATAATGCCACTCTTCTCATTATATATTTGTGGTGGTGAGAAATATACTTATTTCATATAAAATATGTTAAAATAAATAGTTTTAATTTTACATAAATTAGATAGATTCAACAAATTTTTAAAACTCTCTAGTTTAATTTAGAATATTATAAAAGTCTATAGTTATAAGCCACATGAACAAAAGCTCTTCTAAGTCCACGATAAAATTTTATATATTTTAAGAAAATATTTAAATGTAGTATTTCTATAATTTTGCTAAAGCCCCCCCAAATCCAAATTGAAAGAAGTCCTGAAAATTAAAATAAGTTTCTTCATCTAAGAATTAATGTTTTCCTTTTTAAAAAAATCAGATTAATAGGAGACTACAGGTGATTCAGTTACATTGATTGTGTTTGTAAGGTAAAGTCCACTTGCAGTTGGTCACTTCATCCAAGGGGTGTGCTGTATACTCTTACACTGTGTGCATTAGGTGAGGAGTTTACCAATTACTAATGCTTCATATTAGTATGGAGTACATTGGATATTTGCTTTCCATTCTTGTGATACTTTACTAAGAAGAATGTGTTTCAACTCTATACAGATTAATACAAAAGATGTAAAGTCTCCATCTTTGACTGAGTAGTATTCCAAAGTATACATATACCGCAATTTATTAATCCATTCATGAGAGGCATGTGGGTTGCTTTCATGTCTTGGCAATTGTGAAGTGAGCCGCAATAAATATTCTAGTTAAAATGTCCTTGTGATAAAATGATTTACTTTTTTCCAAGTAGATCCCTTGCAATAGAATTGTGGGATCAAATAAAATGCTACAGTTAGAT
This sequence comes from Nycticebus coucang, assembly GCF_027406575.1. Taxonomy (NCBI): domain Eukaryota; kingdom Metazoa; phylum Chordata; class Mammalia; order Primates; family Lorisidae; genus Nycticebus; species Nycticebus coucang. The sequence continues at coordinate 40,184,880 of NC_069794.1, read as the reverse complement.
CTTTGAGGGTTCTTCATACTTTTTTTCCACAGAGGCTGTATTAGTTTGCACTCCCCAAAACAGTGAAAAAGTGCCCCCTTCTATTCATATGATCCTCTTAGTAGATGCAGAAAAAGCATTTGGTAAAATTCAGTATCCTTTTTGGACAAGAACACTTAAGAAATTAGGCATAGATGGAACATTTATTAAACTGGAAAAAGTCTTCCATGACAAATCCACAGCCAATATCATATCGAATGGAGTAAAATTGAAAGCATTCGCACTTAGAACTAGAACCAGATAAGGATGTCCACTATTGTCACTATTTAGCATGGTGCTGGAAGTTTTAGCCAATGCAATCAGAGAAGAGAAAGATATTAAGGGCATTCAAATGGATCAGAGGAGGTCAAATTCTTGATCTTTGCTAATGATATGATCTTACACTTAGAAAATCCTAGAGCCTCAACTACAGCGCTCCTGGAAGTGATCAAGAAATACAATAAAGTCTCAGGGTGTAAAATCAATGTCCACAAATCAGTAGTCTTTGGATACATCAATAACAATCAAATTGAAAAGCAAATCAAGGATGCAATGCCTTTCACAGTAGCCCCAAAGATAATGAAAGACCTGGGACTATATTTAACAAATGAGGTGAAGGATCCCATAGAGAGAACTATGAAGCCCTGAGAAAAGAAATAGTGGAAGACATTAACAAATAGAAGAATATATCATGCTCTTGGCTGAGAAGAATAAACATTGTTAAAATGTCTGTACTACCCAAAGCAATCTACAGATTTAATGCAATCCTCATTAAAATCAACTGCCTATTTTAAAGCACTTAAAAAAAATAGTTCTTCATTTTGTATGGAAGCAGGAAAAAACTGATATAGCCAAGGTAAACTTTAGTAATAAAAAGACATTCAGAGGCTTCACTCTACCAGACTTAGGGTTATACTACAAGGATCAAAACAGCATGGTATTGGTATAAAATAGAGGCATAGACATATAAAAAGGAATAGGAAACCTAGAGATGAAACCAGTCTTTCCTTATCATCAGATCTTCAATAAACCAAACGAAAGTATGCATTGAGAAAAAGGATTGATATTCAATAAACAGTGCTGGGAGAACTGGTTAACCACATGTAAAAGACCAAAACTGAAGCCATACCTTTTACCACATACAAAAATTGACTTTTGACTTCTGAAAGATTTTAGGAAGAAGACTGTATCTGCAATGGCAACATCAACAAAAATAAATAAATGGCACTTAATTATGCTAAAAATCTTCTGCACAGCTAAGGACACAAAAATGAAAGGAAACAGACAACCTTCAGAATGGGAAAATGAATCTGACCAAGTTTTGATAACTAGAATCTACAGAGAACTCAAATTAATCAACAAAAAAGAGCAAACAATCCCATCTATCACTGGGCAAGAGAATGAATAGAACCTTCTCCAAAGAAGACAGATGAATGGCTAACAAACACATGAAAAAATACGCATTGTCCCTAATCATCAGAGAAATGCAAATCAAAACCTGAGATATTACCTAACCCCAGTGAGAATAGCCCACATCACAAATACCCAAAGATGCAAATAATGTTTTCTTAAAATTGCACTTAAGGATACAAAAAGAAATTGCACGAAAAAAATTGACAAATTTGAGAAGAATTTAATTTAACTAAATTTCAATTTTAGATAACATTGTATAATCTCTGTTAAGAAAAAAGGAAATATTAGATTTCTCTGTGTATTCCGACCTGCCGGCCAGCCTTTTTTGTTGCTGTTACATGTGATTTTGTGATTTATGGACAAGGTCTAAATATTCATAGTGTGTCCTGAAAACCATGATTTCCAAAGTTATTATTTTATTTGGGTAGGAATTCAGTAGTTACCATCATTATTTCTTCATTATTGAGTTTTCATTTGTTTCTAATTTTATTTCTCTCTAGGTTGAATAAATTTCATTATCAAAAACTATTTCAAGAAGAATTCAAAATAAACCTGAATCACTATAACTGAAACCATTGTTTTCTGTGATCCCACCTAACCTATTTAGAACTTCTGCATTTTTATACTGTTAAGGCAATTGTTATACACTGTAGCTAAATTTTCTTTTACTAGAATTTTGAATAAAATTTGTTTAGTTTTCCCTACTTTGTGGTGTGTTATGCTTATTTATCCCTCATATCTAATTTTTTCTCTAGTCAACTTAATTTCTCAAAAATACTCATGCTTATTCACTTCTGTGAACTCAAGCTTTTTAGGTCAGGAATTTGAATTTCATTGCTCTAGCTTTTTCTATTGTATATATGTGTTATTTTATTACCTTGATATCCATTTAGTTTTGCTTATTGTCCTTTAAGAGCATCCATTTTATTTTAGATTTTTGTTTATAATGTGTCTTTTTGAGCTCCTTATGTTGCATTTATCTTATTTCCATTCACCTTAAAAAGCATCCATCATAGTTTCTTCTCATTTGGGAAGAAGCATTTTCATTTCATTTTTGTTGGTATTTTGTATGCTATGTTATTTTCTCCTTCCCCTCCACTTCCACCCTTCCCTCCTGCCCCTTCTTCTAGCAGTAAATAATTTATGTTTGACATGAAAGATTCATATACACAGGGCATCCACATGGCCTCTGTGTTCCCAAACCCGTCTGAGGAGAGCTAGCCTGGGCGCCTTGAGCTTCCTTGCACCGTGTCACAGGAACACTGGCTCTGGTGCCACCCAGCAGAACAAGTATTTGTGACTGAGCCAGAGGCAGCCTCCAAGTCATGGAATTGTTGGATCCCAGTGCTCTAGACTGCTAAGAAAGCTGACTTTGTGATATTCCTCCCTACAACCCATATAGTATCATTTCACTGCCTCAGTGACCCAAGGGCAACATCTAGATGGGAGAGAAACACCCTGACATTTCTAATAGGTGAGTCTTTTGAATCCAATTTTAATTTTGTGTCCCCCAAGGAAAGAGTGCAGCTCAGAAATCTAGATGGCTGTAACCCTAGAAATTGCAAATGTGCTGTGTTAACAAGGTGTGATGAGCAGGGTGAAGGAAGAGCCGCTGCACTGCTCCCAGAGTTCTTATGTGGCAACAGTCATAAATCCAAATCTCAGAACCCAGCCAAGGTTGAATTCCAGTTTCAGCCCTTGGTAAAGGGACCTAACTGCACAAATGTTCCCTTTTTATTCGTAAAACAGGGATAGTAGTTTCTAACCTTAGATGGTTATAGTATGAATTAAATGAGTTCATGTTGATAAAACACTCCTAGAATAGTGCCTTCCTTGCATCATTACTCAGTAATTAATAATTAGTAATTAGTAATTCTTAATTACTCAGTAATTAATAATTATTGATTGTCTCTTCCATCAGACTCTGCAGTCTTATTAATGATTATCTTTTTACTTCCCAACATGAATATGTGATCAATTAGCATGCATTTGAATGGAGGCAGGGGAAAATAGAGAAAACAACGGAAGGGGACTTAGATATTTCCATTACATTTAAGTAGTTTTCTTCTGATTTTCTGATTTCTTATGTGATCTACTCTGCTTCCTTTGTGCATTGTAAAGTTTCAGTTCTAGTGGGCATATACCTAGAGGCAGGGAGTTTTATTTTTATTTTTTTGTGGTTTTTGGCCAGGGCTGGGTTTGAACCCGCCACCTCAGGCATATGGGACCGGCGCCCTACTCCTTGAGCCACAGGCGCCACCCAGGGAGTTTTATTTTTAATCATGGAGAAACCTCCATGCTCTTTTTCCATGGAAACTGTAATATCTTAACATTTCCAACAACAGTGTACAAGGGTTCCAATTTCTCCACATCCTTGACAACACTTATTGTCTTTTTTTTTTTTTTTACAATAACCATTTTGACAGGAGGGAGGTGATATCTCATTGTGTAATTGATTTGCATTTCCCTGATGATTCATGACATTGAGTGTCTATCATATATGCCTGTTGGCCATTTACAAAAATTCGTTACTTGACCAAATTTTAGTCAGGTTCTTGAATCTTACTTTGGGCCTATCTGTGCAATTCCTTAAAAATCCAGTTTTAGCAAAGAACTCTGATAGTCATTTTGATAAGAAACTTTGACCCTCAGTATGTGATCCCCCTCTCTATCTGATCAAGTTCTTCATTCTCCACTCTCCCCCACTTGATGTCAGATCATCCTGTCTTGTATTCAGCAAGAGTCCTGTTAGGTCTGTTTAGCCAATATTCCCCTGATTGATATTTTCTCTGAATGATCTTTTTATCCACTGGCCTGCTCTGGACATAAATCACCACTTGCCCATTCTGTATTCTGAGTTGAGCCCAAAACTCTCTTCCCCTACTGCAAAATTCCATGGAAGTGTTAGCTGTATCTACTATGATAGTCCAGAATGAAGTCTTCCTTACTGTACTTTTTTTAGCACCATTGATATGTTTAGCACCATTTTTATGTTTTCTTTGGAGAAATGTCAATTTAAATCTTTAGCCTGTTTTAAAATTGTATTTAATGTATTTTTTTTGCCATTGAGTGGAGTTCTTTATAAATTATGAATATTAACTCTTCATCAGATATGTAGTTTGCAAATATTTTCTCCTATTCTGTCTCAACTTTCCTTTTAACTATGTTGTTTCCTTTGAATGAAGAAGTGTTTTAATTTGCTGCATTCCCATTTGTCTATTTTTGTTTTTGTGGTCTGTGCTTTGGATGTCGTATGCATGAAATTATTGACACCATGTCATGAAGATTTTCTTCTAGAAATTTTACTTATTCAGGTCTTACTTCTGAGCATTTAATCTACTTTAAGTTGATTTTTCTGTATAGGGTAAGGTAAGGGTCTATTTTCATACTTTCACCCCTGTACAACCAACGCATTAATTGAAATGATGGTTCTTTTCCCATTGTATGATTCTGGAACCTGAAAAAGATCAATTCATTTTATACGTGTGAATTTATTTCTGGGCTTTCTCTTCTACCCCATTGGTCAATACATCTGTCTTTATGTCAGTACTCTCCTGTTTTAATTGCTGCAACTTTGAAATCAGAAAGTATAATGCCTCCAGCCTTGTTTTTCTTTCTCAAGACTGTTCTAATTATTCAAGTTCTTTACTGGTTGTGCATACATTTTTGAATTTTTTTTCTATGTCTGTAAAAAAAAATGTCACTGGAATTTGACAGAGCTTGAACTGAACTTGCAGATTCCTTTGGATTATACAGACACTTTGACAAAATTAAGTCTTCTAATCTGTAAAGATAAGCTGTTGCTTTCATTGGTTCGTGTCTCTTTAAATATCTTCACATAGTGTTTTGAAAACTGAATTATTTTCCTGATTTTCTTTCCAGATAGTTTGTTGTTAGTGAAGAAAAATAAAACTGATTTTTTGGAAGTTGATTTTTTGATCTTGCAACATTACTAAATTTGTTCTTAGTTTTAATATTTTTATGTAGTATTTAGGAATTTCTATGTATAAGATCGTGCTACTTTCAAACAGAGAAAGCTTTATTTTTTTCTTTGCAATTTGGATGCCCTCTTTTTCCTTGCCTAACTGCTTCACCTGTTACTTTCAGGGCTATGTGGAATGGAAGCAGTTATAGTAGACATCCTTGTATTATTACTCATTTTAGAGGAAATGCCTTTTTTTTTTTTTAACCATTGATTACAGTGTTATCTGTACAGTGTAATCAGGGTTTTTATATATGGCCTTAACTGTGCAGAGGTACTTTCTTTATATATCTAATTTGCTGGGAGTTTTATAACAAAAAAATCATGTTGAATTTTGTCAAATGCTTTTTCTGCATCTATTGAGATGATGATGTGATTTCTAATTTTTATTCACCTAATGTAGTTTATCACATTAATTAATTTTTGTATGTTGGATCATCCTTGCATCCCAGGGGATAAACCTTTGTTGATCATGGTGTATACTTTTTTAATATGCTATTGAAATTTACTTGCTGGTATTTTGCCTAGGATTTTTGTATCTACATTTATGAGGAATATTGGAATGCAGTTTTCTGTTCTTAAGTCTTTGTCTGGCTTTAGTTTCAAGGTTATGCTATGTCTCATAAAATGAGTTTGGAAGCATTCCCTCCCATTCATATTTTTTGGAAGAGTTTGATAATGGTTGGCATTAATTCTTTAAATGTTAGGCGGAATTCACAAGTGGAGCTATCTGGTCCACAGCTTTACTTTTCTGGAGGCTTCTGATTACTGGTGCATTCCTCATCATAGTTACAGGTTTGTTCAGACATCCTATTCATTCATGATTCAGGCTTGGTAAGTTTTATTTCTCTAGAAATGTATCATCAACCATACCTCCACTGTCTTTTTTTGTTGTTGTTTATTAATTTAAACCCTGGTATAGGAGAGCATCATCTTCCAATGCTCATTTATTTGTACCTTTTATCTTTCTTAGTAAGTCTAGTAAAAGGTTTTTAAATGTATTTCATCTTTATAAAAAAACATTTAGTTTTATTGAGTTTTTTATTATTTTTTTGATCTAATTTTGTTCATTTTTGCTCCATTTTTTATTATCTATTTTTTTTTTGCTATCTCTAAGCTGAGTTTTGTTTGTTTTCTTTTCTGTTTTTTTTTATATTTAATATTAGGCTGTTAATTTGATATCTTTCTTCTTTTTTTAATGTTGACATTTATCACTCTATGTTTCTGTCTTAGTACTGCTTTTGCTATACCCCATATTTTGGTATGTTGAATTTTGGGGGCCCTCAGCTCTTAAAATGCTGTGGCAACGTATATACCTATCTATTCTTTCCCTCTCCAGGGAGAATCTGGAAGCTGTAACTTCCATGCCAAATCTTTATCATCATTCCCCCCTTTTCCCCCACAATGTGCCTAGATTGTGCTGGTTCTGTAAATGTTCTAAGACTGATAGAATATAACTCAGTCCTCTGGGAAACTTCTACACAAAAGTGGGGATGCTAAACATGCAGACTCACTGTTTCACAGCCCTGGGAGGAGCTGGGATCTGGGAAGCTCTTTTTGATTCTATGAGCTGAGCCCAAAGTAAGGATTCTGGTGTAAGGCTGTCTCAAATCTCCCTAAGAACTTTGATAAATGTGGTTTCACATTCGTAATTAATCATGTATTCTTATGAATATGAGATACAAGCCATACCAGTAGATGAATCATACCAAATATTTAGAAAAGCAACAAGGGCTCCAGGCTTTCAAGAAAGACTCTCCTTAAGTTGTTAGAAGTTGCTTAGGTATAAACTGAACATTTCAATTTGCTTTTGGATTTTCCATAAAGGGAATTTGTCTCTGAATTATTCCTGAATCCACGTGTTTTTGGTGTAAAGGAAGGTTCCATGCTTCCTATTCTGCCATCTTGCTGATGTTACCCTTTACACTATGTATTTTTTCTTTCTTTCTTTCTTTTTTTTTTTGAGACAGAGTCTAACTATGTGGCCCTCAGTAGAGTGCAGTGGCTTCATAGCTCACAGCAACTTCAAACTCTTGGGAATCTCTCTTGCCTCAACCTCCCAAGTAGCAGGGACTATAGGCACTCACCACAATGGCGGCTATTTTTTTTGTTTGTTTGTTCAGTGGTCCCTGACTGGGTTCAAACCCACCAGCCCCTTTGTATGTGGTCAGTGCCCTAACCACTGAGCATGGATGCCCAGCCCACCAATTTTTTTTTTTTATCTAAACCACTTTTTTTTTTTTTTTTTAACAGAGTGATGAGCGTCTGTTCTGGAAGTTTGGGCAGCAACTTCTTTTTCTTCTTCTATGACATTATGGTAAATATCTTGTATGAGTCATTCTTCCAGTAAGGCTTATATCTTATTTCCCTAAGAAGATTCTTAGAATTATGATTTGTTGTTACTTTTTTCTCACGTTAGTGTGGTACTCTGCATCAGGGATTGTAAACACAGGCTAGTCAAATCCCCTGTTTTATTCGCCTCTTCTATCAGATCTTTCGTCCTCCTTCAAGATTACAGAAGGAAAAGTACAAGTAACTGTAATGATTCACTTCCTTCTATTTTAGGGGCATTATTGAAACCTGTCAGGATTTTGTTGACTCTCTTGTCTGTGACTGAAAGAATGGGTTGAGAACTAAACCTTGTCTCTAAAAGCAAGAATCTCATATTCCTTTTGTTGTTGCCTTCAAATTTCGTGATGTGGGATTGAACCATTCCTAGTTTGGGATGCTTCCTTGATATTACCCTGTATACTATGTATTTTTTCTTTTCTTTTTCTTTTTTTGAGACAGAGTCTCATGATGTCACCCTCAGTAGAGTACTTGGCATCACAGCTCACAGCAACCTCAAGCTCTTGGGATCAAGTGATTCTCTTGCCTCAGCCTCCCAAGTAGCTGGGACTACAGGTGCCCACCACAACTCCCTGCTTTTTTTTTGTTGTTGCATTTGTCATTGTTGTTTAGCTGGCCTTCCTACTGCTGCCGTCCATCACCTTTCACTACCATTTTAAATTCACTCTGTTAGATATTAGAGCAAGAAATACTTAAGACTCAATGTATTCTTTTAGCTTTTCCAGAAAGTTTTCTCTCAGACAACAATGTAACAATCTGTTGAAAGCTTGGCTTTACTTGACTTAAAATATAAATTCTGGCCTAGTTTGTTTAAACTCTAGAAATGACTTTATTATGGGCTCTCTTAACGGTAATGCTTCATGAGTTTTAGATATCGTGACATTGTTGAGTCAGTTTTCTAGTGACATCCATTTTATCTCTAGGTTAATATTGTGTGAAACTGGAGAAGACCTAGCTTCCAAACATCTTTGGAAAAAATTGTGCTCCTGTGTTTCAGCTTTGAATATGAACTAAAAGAAGATTTTTTAATCATCCAACAACCATGAGCTATACTGAGTAATATTAAGCTTTTCTTTTATAAAAATATCACAGGATGTAAATAATTTATTAAAAATAATGTTATGAGTTTCATATATGCACATATGTTTATGTACAATGACACAAAATGACATAGTTATCTCTATATATAATACTTGCTTTGGAGCACGCAATGCTCACGTTTACTTAGCATTAAGTTCATGGCTTATTGTATATATTTACAATTCATTTGCTGGGCATTGATGTGATGTCAAGACCTAAGAAAAGGTGTGAAAAATCATGTGTGTTACTTTTCTGAAGTTGAATGTTAAAATCTGTTCAAGATTTTAAATATAAACTGGCTTTTGAAATAATAAAGTAACTCTGAACAGATTTAACATGGTTCTTTTTAATGCAATAAGGGCATTATATATTTTGTGAAATAAATATAGAATAAGTTTAAAAATAAATATACGTGGTCCATTTACAATACTCCAGTGAAATACATGGGTGTTTCACTACATGTTTCTCTGACAAAAAATAATCACATAAATCTTCCACACACAGCTGCAATTTAGTGAAATATGCAGTTTTCTGTTTTCTATTACTGTATACAGTATAAATTCTTCTGCTGGGAGACAGATTGTGACAAATTTGCAAACAGCATCTGTATTCATACATTTGGAACATTAATTTATCCAGCAATAAAAACTTTGATTTCCCAAAAGGAGAGTCATGTCTGAGAACTAATGCCTGTTTTTGAGACTTAACTGAGTTTTCAATGTTAGTCATTTTCTCATGAGTTACGTGCTCCCATGGAAAAATATACAACTTAACAGCAAGTACAGAGAGTTAAAAGGGTCACACAAAACATAAATCTGTATACCTAGTTTATGTATGTGTGTAATTCATATAAATAAATTTTTGACTACCTATACTTTCCATTGTGGAAAATGCTTTTGTTAGCAACAATATCAAAGGAATAACAAGGAAAGCTATAATATATACACTGAATTCAGTGCTTATGTACTACATTTTTCGAAATGATAAATATTGCTGTGGGCATAAGAGTGAAACTCCTTAAGTCAGAAAAATAAAGCCTATGTTTTATTGATAAGTGTATGGCTTATTTATAGAAATAGAATAGTATTCTCAAACTATATGAAAGTAAAACAAAGTGAAGTTATATAAGTACAATTCTAAGTACTTACATCATTCAATGAGAGCTAATTTTAATTTCCCATTTAAAAATAAATTATGACAATGTATATAGTCTCTGAAATAAGGAAAAAATACAACTTGTCAATTTTTGTTTACCTTGTTTTGCTTTTTTGCATTGGATTTCTCTTCCTCAAGATCTATTATTTATTTAGATCATTCCTAAGATTTCTAAGACATTTTCATAGGTTCTCTTAAAGCAATTTTAAAATTACTTTAGTAATCATGATAATTTTTGCAGGAAATGTGACCAATCTCAATAAAGTCGCAAACTTCTAACAACTCCGTACAGAATTACACAAAGATTAACCTTATTCTGGGTTTCTATTGTTCTACTGTGAGCTTACAAACTGATAAAATCATATTTAAATACATGCAAAAATTTTTAAAACGATATACTATGAGGTTTTAAAATTCAAACAGCTTTCTCAGCTATTTGAATAGTGACGATCTGAAATCTGCATCCATGCTGCTTTTTTAATTAAAATTTTACCCAAAGGAAAACAGTATTTAACAGTTTGCAAGCTTACTCTCTCTAGAAATTGTGTAGTGAATTGTTTGCTCATACCATAAGGTGCTCTAGTGTCTTGGGCTTTTGCTTAACCATCTGATCTTTTTTCTCCTCTTTTTTTATTCACTGCTGTTACACTTTTGACCTAATTTAATTGACATAGGCAATGGCATTCACATTGTTTTTTAACTGCTCACCTGAACAGCTAGTGGAAAAAAAAAATTCAAGCCACAAAACTGACCTGGACATTCATTTCAGTCACACTAAGTTGGAGGAGAGGGAGTATCCGTAAGAAAGGGAACGCAAAGAAACTATTTTGCAGTAAGGTAGTGACCCCAGAGAATTCTTCAACCTCCACATTTATGAATTTCTCATTTTTAATTAACTTCTTCTTTCCAGTCAATACATTTTCATATATCATTGTCTCAGAACTGCTGTAGGGATATAAACATCTGAATTGCTTCGCTGTTGACATATGTGTTAGGTGTGCCTGGCTCTCACCTCCTGTACCTGAGGAGAATGTAATATTGCCATCTTGCTTTCAGAACTTATCATTCATCTGTCTTCAATGATTTCAACTTACTCTACAAATCAAGGAATTGTGAGGATTTTGTTTACATTGGTTTGGTTTTGGTTTTCTTTAAATTTTTTAAAATATATTTTTCGGTCATAAGGAGAATTAAAAAATGAACCAAATCTTACTGGTTCTTCATCAAATTACAGTTGATCAATAACAGCAAACACGGTGCAGTACATAATTTAGCTTCCTCAAACTTTCTTGAGGATGATAAATCTTTTCTATATTTTTTTCATTATTCTTTCAAGAATAGAAGATGAGACAAACGTTATCAACTACAAGATGATGCATTTTGTTATTTAATGATAGCAGTAATCCTTATTAATGCACTGCCTAAATTTAAACACGCCTATTCATGGATTGCCTTAAGGGACTTTAGTGAACTCTTCCTTAAAACCTGCCTCAGAACTTGATTATTCCCTAGATTGCTCCGGTACTAGAGCAAGTGTTAAGACCTGCTGTGAGCCACCCATGGGGGCGCTGCACTCTCCTCTCTCTATCTGTGCTGCCATTCATGGAAACGGAGTTACCAGAAGCTGAAGGACTCTATCCAGAAAGTTACAGTACAATCTCATTTCCAAGCACTCAAGCACTTAGACTTCAGAATTTCCTAATGGATGTCTCCAAGCATATGTCCAAGGCAGATACTTTTCCCATTATGTCTACATAGCCAAGGGCAGATTGTGCTAAGATGCCTAGACCACAAGGAAGGCCAAACAAAGGTCCATTGAACGTGGGAAGAGAATGATGGAGGTCACAATGAAAATAAGGAGTCACTATACATCTAACAAGGCCTTTGACAATGAGGGATTAGTCACAAGAGAAAAGAGAGGGGGAATGGGCTGTAGTTAGGAAACAAAAGATGTGGAAGAGGGGTATTATAAGCCTCTTGATTTACAAATTTATAACTTGATTTATAAACTTAAAATATTTAATCATTTACTCTATTGATCTCCATTTATGCCCTTGCCTGGGAAAATCTTAAGGAAGGACCACCTAAAATTTTATCTTTTTATTTGTATTAGGTAAAGTGCTTTCACTGACTCAAGATGAGATGGGGGAAAAAAGTTTGCTCAGCATAAAATGGCTTTGAATTTACATATTCCTCTTTTAAGTTCTGCATTATTGTTCAAAATAACTAACTTCTCCAATCTACTCTTTGTATTTATTAACTAGAAGTTTGTGAAGAGTAGTGAATGTAAGTTTTTTGACCCATGCCTAGGGTATTTTCAGTGCTATATAAATGATACCTGTCCTTATAAATAGTATTAGATGTAGAACGGGTGGAAGGTTAATTTTCAAAATACTACTTTACTAGGAATGAAGAATCTGAGGGGGGGGGGATTATACAGAAAAGGAGAAATGGCAATCTCCTCATTTATAAATGAAAGAAGGAGAATATAGCCAGTAATAAAAAGAAACAGGGTGACATGAAATAATACTGGTAATTACATGTACTATGAGGCCATGAGGAGTACCATTTACAATGCTGGCAAATACTGAATCTTGATATAGTCTTGTTACTTCTTTTATAATCAAAGTGCTTCCAACAATGCTGATGAAAAGTATGTGTCCGTCATGGTCCACAAAATTTAGATATAGAGCTATTTATTTTTATATGAATATTCCTTAGACAATGATTTATCTTACCCTGTTTTAAAGGAGGTAAGAATGTGTTTTGATATGTTTTAAACAAAATTTGTGCTCTTGATTCGATCATACTGTCTAAAATGTACCCAGCATTTAATATAACTCAATTATTAAATTATCTGATTGTGTTCAGTAAATAGTTTCTAGTTCAACAGAGCCGATAAGTTTTATTTTGATAAGAGCTTTAATAAGTAAAAACAACTTTCCAAATGTCCATTATAAAGTAAATAGAAGTTCATAACAATTCCCTTTAATAAAACTAGAAGACGGATGTTTCCAAATGACAGTTTAGAATGATATGAATGGGCAGAAGGGAAATCCTTTCAGTATTTGGCATGTCCGTATGTGCAGTAGCGACGCCTCATTGCCGTGTATGCTATTTCGGAATTGATGACTAAAACCTGGAAACGTGAAAGACGTTTTCATTATGGTGATTGTCACTCCAGTTTACTTTGGTACATTTGACCTTTTCTGTCTCTCTTTGGCATTTTTATTATCATGTCTCATCTTCTTAAAGTCCCTCCTTTCTTCCTCTTCTTTATGTTTCTGTAGCTTAGAATGTTTTTTTCCACATAAGCATCATTTTACATTGCAGTTTGTGAGATTCAGGGTCTGGACATCAATACACAATGTGGTCAGCTGGCAGAAAGTCAAGGCTACATCTGTATTTGGAAGAGGTTGTGGCAGATCTGACCTACACTTCACGTGTCACTCATGTTAGGAGTCCATTATCTTTGCTAGAAAAGTAAAGAATCCTTTGTTAGAATCCTGCGTTGTTCCTTTCACCACACCACCCCTCTCCAGTGTCACTAGTATTACTTTAATCAGTATAGAATTAAAGTATTTTAAAAGAGCTGTTGTAATTCCTCTATTTCCAGAGAGAAAAATTTGTCCTCCATTATTGATTCCACTCCCAACTTCTTTTTTAAAACTATTTTCACAGTGCAGCTGTAATCTCTCTCTCTGTCAAGTCTTTGGTCTCAGAGATTAGAAGAACGAACCTCCGGGACCAAGGTGGAACACTGGGCAGGTGGTTTTTATGAGCTCGGGTTGGTCCAGAGGATGTGGTCTGTGCCCAGCCCCAGACAAAGGAGTCATATGTCAGTCCTTCCAAAAAATGAGATATGTGTCCAGCCCTGAGTGGAGGCAATTTTTTTTTTTTTAAATTGTTGGGGATTCATTGAGGGTACAATAAGCCAGGTTACACTGATTGCAATTGTTAGGTAAAGTCCCTCTTGCATTACCAATAGGATGATTCACTCTCACCCATAAGAGTTGCTGGAAAATTTTAAAACTCATATATTCATTGGAATATCAGTTTTTAAAATGTTTATCAACTTTCTGAAATAGTATGATCACCAATTCACATTTTGATAACACTTTCATCAATTTTTCCTCTATTTTCTTCTTTACAACCAAAATATATAATGTTACTAGTACCCTACAATACTTATATGCATTTTTATAAATCAACATTATCATAATGCCATTTTTGTCTCAGAAGGAAATATTAGAGAATATTATTCAAAAATAGAATGGGGCCTCATTAATTCCTAAGAATATAAAGTGATGCGGTCACTTTGGAGAACAATTTGGTAGGTGGTCTAAGGGTTGAGCATTGAGTTATCATATAACCCAGCATCTCTACTCAGAGGTATATACCCATGACAAATGGAAACATATGTCCACATAAAACTTTTAAATAAATGTTCAAAGCAACATTATCAATAAAAGCTCAATGTGGAAATAATACAAATGTCCATCAACTGAGAAATTTATAAAATGTGGCATTTTCTTCCAATTAAATATGATTTGACCATAAAAAATCTAATCTCTACTACAATGTGGATGAATCTCAAAATATTCAGACATAGTGAGAAAAGCCAGTCACAAAAGGCACATAACGTAGGATTCAATTTATATGAAAAGTCCAGATTAGTCAAACTCAGATAGACATAAATTTTAAAAAGTGGCTGCCAGATGGTGACACTAGAGAGGAAGAAGTGACTACTAATAGAATTTGGGGGAGGGTGATATAATAATCTAAAACTCAATTGTGGTGGTTATTACACAACTCCACAATTGAACTTCTCACAATTGAACTTCTACTTAAAAAATATATATATACAGGGCGGCGCCTGTGGCTCAGTGAGTAGGGCGCCAGCCCCATATGCCGAGGGTGGCGGGTTCAAACCCAGCCCCGGCCAAACTGCAACCAAAAAATAGCCGGGCGTTGTGGCGGGCGCCTGTAGTCCCAGCTGCTCGGGAGGCTGAGGCAAGAGAATCGCGGAAGCCCAAGAGTTAGAGGTTGCTGTGAGCCGTGTGACGCCACGGCACTCTACCCGAGGGCGGTACAGTGAGACTCTGTCTCTACAAAAAAAAAAAAATATATATATATATATATATATATATATATACAAAAAACAAGATAAAACTTTGAAAGAAAATGTGATTTAAGTTCGTTCTGTGGACACTTTTTTTTTTTTTTTGAGACAAAGTATCACTATGTTGCCCTCAGTAGAGCTCTGTGGCGTCACAGCTCAAAGCCACCTCAAGCTCTTGGGCTTAAGCGATTCTCTTGCCTCAGCCTCCTGCTAGGATTACAGGTGTGGGTCACCTGCCAACACCAGTAGATTTTAATAGCCTGTGTCTTGGATGTGGTGCCTCTAAAAAGACATGACCGTCTCTTATATGTGTTGTATCTAAAAGTGTAATATATAAGGCTCACCAGCTGACCAGGAAAAAGAGCCTTCCTGCACCTACCTGCAGTTTACGTGCAGGTCCAGAACCTCTTTTTTATATTACCAGGCAGACCCACTAAGCTCCAAATAAATAAACCATAGCAATCTATAAAAGCAGCTGATAAGCTGAAATTTTACAGTGTCTTCAACTAAGAACAGGAGTTAGTGTTCTCTTAACTACTCTACCATAAGCTATCAAAACAACACTGTGCTACACAGTAAGAATGTGTCCACCTTGCAAGAAAGTGTCCAGGCTCTGTGCCCGTGGAGCTGGAGCTGGCGGGTTCAAATCCAGCCTCGACCTGCCAAACAACAATGACAACTGCAACCAAAAAATAACCAGGCATTGTGGCGAGCAACTGTAGTCCTAGCACTCTAGGAGGCCAGGGTGGGTGGATTGCTTGAGCTCAGGAGATCGAGACCAGCTTAAGTAAGAGTGAGACTTCGTTTCTACTGAAAAAAAAAAAAAACAGAAAAAGTAGTGGGCGTTTTTGTGGATACCTGTAGTCCAGCTGCTTAGGAGGCTGAGGAAAGAGGCTTTCTTGAGTTCAAGAGTTTAAGGTAGTGTGAGCTATGATGCTATGGCCCTCTACCAGGGCAAGAGAGTGAGATGCTGTCTCAAAAAACAAACAAAAATAAAAACAACAACAAAAAAACTATTGATATTATTTCTTCTAAAACTAATCAATCTAGGTGTTGCCTATCCTAAGTGCATTATAAAATCAAAATACTTGAAGTGCCCGTCATGCATGGGTTTAGAAGTCTGCCATCTGCCCATATTATGCTATTTAAAGATTTCTTATCATTTCAGAATATTAAGACTCTCTTATATACTCCTTACAATGTAAGCTTCAACATTTTCTAACGTGAAAACCTATCAAATTACAAATGTACTTTCAATGGTGACAATAGTTTTTAAAGCCTTCCTATTTACATAAAAACAAAATCAAATTAATTTTCTCTTTTTATGTTTATTTTTGTTCCTTCTTAAAAAACATTTCTTGTAACATTTATTTTTCTCTGTTTTTACTATCTGCGTAAAGAAGTCTAGGCCCACATTCACTAATGATAAGGTTCTTGCTAGAGCTGTTTGGTTGATTTTATTACTTCTGGTCTATGTTACTCAACTAGTCCAGCATTCCATTGTTATAGTAATCCAATCAAAATAGTGGGTGAATCTTATTGCTTACATGCATTAAACTAAAATTCCTCTTCCAGATTTTATAACCCTAATACCCAATTCCAGTATTAAATATTAGGCATATCTCCCATTAACCACCAAAAGAAGCTATCCCATCCACTTTTTAGCCATATTTATTTGTTCCTTTGGACTTTTAAATTAGGATCTCATTTAAATCTATCTGTGTCATCATTAATAAAAGAAAAAAATCCTTAGAGACTATGGTGGGCTCTGATGTGCTGTCCAGATCTCCTCTCAGAAATGAAGGCGTCAGTCTCCAACTGTGTCCACTGTGACAGAAGATGCTGTCAGACATCAGCCTGGTTGGTGACTGCCTCAGATAAAGAAATCTTTCTTGTCCAATGGCACATCTCGGTTCATAGGCCAATGACATCCAATGACTGATCATAACAGGTGCATAAAATTAAGCTCCCTTTCCTAAATATAGTACAATTCTGAAAGTTCAAGTTCCTACATGTTTGGCTGAGTTCATCACTGGCAATGTATCAAGCTCAATTTCTTTCCTTCTGCATCTTGCTCCCTTCTTTGCTTTTCCACTTGTGTTTGTACCAAGGGCATTCCCTAAAAAAGGCCCTGTGCTCTAAGCTCTATTTTGGAGTCTGCTGCCAGGGGAAACTAGTCTGTACAGAGACTAAAGAATACATACAAAGTTATGACTCAATGATATTTGGTATGCTTTCCTGATGCAAAGGAATTTTATTTTTAGAAACTTCAGCTAAGGATAGAAGCTATTGTTTGTTCCCTTACTACATACTACAAACTCTAAAAAGATATCCTTTCATTTTAATTTTTCTGACATTTAATTCTACTTATCTTTTGTAAGCCCAATTCAAGTTCTATATCTTCCTTATTTCCTTTAACCACACTAATTTATACTGATCTTCCTCCCCGCCTCCTTTTTTTGGCAATTATTGTGTGTAGGGCCAAGACCTCCAGCTTAAAGAAAAATAACATCATAAGTATGAAAGTGTTTTGTAAATAGCAAATGTATTGATGTCAGGTGTGATTTTCAATAGCAGCATGGGTGTGGTTTCCCTGGAGTATTAGAGATCATAAATTTCATTTTATTTTATTTTGTTTTCCCTTAAACTCCTGCCCCCCTCATACTCCACATATGTAATCTGATGCAATTGTATTTTACAAACTATATTTTAGATTTTCTAGATAATTTTTTAATGATAACATGAGTGGTAAACATCATTAAAAACATTCAGGGAAGAGTAATTTGGGAAATTGGATTAAGAGTATCTTAACATCATATATAAACGCAACATAAAATTATCTACTATTGGGAATATACTAGAAACAGATTTATGTAATAATTTCCTCTATAATCAGCACATCACCTTCCATCATTCTGGAGAGTAAATATGTAGTAACAGCTAAAATTGTTTATTTTTCTAATGACAGCAAATAAATGTACTATATATTTTCATTGCTTCTTTGAGCCACACATTATTACAGTGGGAAGGAAGGAAAGCAGTCCTTAACTGTCCAGCCAGCGATGTTTGCTCTATGATGACACCATACACCTAGCTCCTAAATGAGCCACTGATCTCTTTTGAAGATGGACAATGCACTCCCTCAAAATCAAGCTTAAAGTGGGAAAATTCATACTTGGGCTTCTTTTCAAATGACACTCAGCGTTTGTACAATTTTCATTATTGCACAGATGTTACATTTGTCCATATTCATGACCATAGACCCTGAGTCCTTTGATTCTAAAATGTAAACAAACTTACTGTTAAGAATAATTTTATGGGATCAGCTTTATTTTGTCTTTGCAGCCTTTTATCCAATATTCTTCCAATGTTCCGTGTTCACTTCCCTGAGTTTACATATACGTCTCTCACCCGCCCCCCCGGCATAGATGAGAAATAGATAGATCAATAGATAGATAATAGCTATACATACAGGTGTTATAAACTTATAATAATTTATTAAAAACTCCAAATTAAAAAATTAAATTTTATTGTGTTTATTTGAGGTTTACAACGAGGTTACGGGATACCCAGAGATAGTAAAATACTTACTATATTGAAGCAGATTAACGTATCATCTCACATAGTTACTTTTTGTGACAAGTGCAGTTAAACTTTACTTATTTAACAAAAGTCCCTATTATAATTTTATTAACTGTAGTCTTCATGTTATACATTTGATCTCTAAACTTTTTTGGTTCTACCTATCTGCTATTGTTTTCTTTTCTTTCCCCCCTCCTCTACCTGAGGTAACCACTGTTCCATTCTGTGTATTTGAGTTCTGTATCTATTATCTACCTATATCAATTATCTATATTATCTATATCTATTTTATTCTACATGTAAGTGATACCATACAACAATTTTCTTTCTACGTTTGGCTTATTTCACTTAGCCTAATGTCCTCCAGATTTGTCCATGTTGTGGCCAATGTCTGGATCTCCTTTTACTGAGGCATTCCATTTTGTATGCTCCTACATACCATGTTTTATTTATCCATTCATTTTGGGGGAGACATTTAAGTTGTCTCCCTGTTTCGGCTACTGTGAATAATGATGCAATGAACATGGGAGTACAAATATCTTTAAAATGTGATGATTTTATCTCTGTTGGGTATATACACAGAAGAGGGATGGCAAGGACATATGGTAGCTCTAATTCTTAATTTAAGGAACCTCCATACACTTTCCATAATGCCTACCAATCTATATCCTCACCAACAGCGCACAAGTGTTCCCTTCTCCAAACTTTCCTCAACATTTGAACTCCTTTGTATTTTGAATGATCGCCATCCTCATGGTATTGAAGTGGTACCTCACGGTGGTTTTCATTAGCATTTCCCCAATGATTAGTGATGTTAAGCAACTTTTTGTATACCTGTTGTGCTGTTGTCCATTTATGTACTCTTTGCAGAAATGTCTGTTAAAGTTCTTTGCCATTCTTAATTTTTTTTTTTTTTTTTTTTTTTTTGTAGAGACAGAGTCTCACTGTACCGCCCTCGGGTAGAGTGCCGTGGCGTCACACAGCTCACAGCAACTTCCAACTCCTGGGCTTAGGCAATTCTCCTGTCTCAGCCTCCCGAGCAGCTAGGACTACAGGCGCCCGCCACAACGCCCGGCTAGCCATTCTTAATTGAATTATTTTTCGACTATTGAGTTATGATAGTTCTTCATACATGTTTATATTAACCCCTTATTAGATGTGGTTTGCATATTTCCCCCCCAGTCCATTGGTTGCCTTTTAATTTCTTGATTATTTCCTTTCACCTACAGAAGATTTTAGTTTGCTGTAATTCTATTTATTTTAGAAAACCTAAAATTTGGATGAAGATATATTTAAATTATTTTAATTAATATATTTTAATTTAGTCTTTTCTATTCTAGCTATTTGATAAAAGAGATTCTATACAAAAGTTTTTTTTGTTTTTTTTTCTTACACAGAGTCTCAGTATGTTGCCCTGGGTAGAGTGCTGTGGCATCACCACAGCCTGAAATTCCTGGGCTTAAGTGATTCTCTTGCCTCAGCCTCCCAATTAGGTGGACTACAGGTGTCCGCCACAATGCCTGGCTGTTTTGTTGTTGTTGTTATTGTTGTTGTTATTGTTGCAGTTGTTATCGCTGTTTAGCAGGTCTGGGCTGGGTTCGAAACCACCTGACTTAGTGTATGTGGCCGGCGCCCTAACCATTGTGCTATGGGCACCAAGTCTATATACAGAAGTTTGTTCAAAAGGTGTTGGAGGAACTTCAAAGGACTAAAGAAGAAAGGGACTAATAGAAACAATGGAAGTTGCAAATACCGAGTGAATCCCAAGAGCTAGTTCCTTCTCTTGTTGGGCTGGAAATGCTCTTACAGTGGCTTTAATCATTATAACCGTTCTTCTTTCTCTAATGAAAGACAACTGCAATTTGGCTGATCTATATTGTTGAATACATGTTTGCCTTTATAAAATATGTAGTGTTGTGCTGTTAATTCTATTGCACTAAAAATGTATTTCAGTTGTGTTCTTTATATTTTTTAGCATTCAATTTTATAATTTCACTAATTTGCTTAACATACATCTAATCCATGATTTCTAACTAATTCATAAAATTCCATGTTGTACACTGTATATTTTATTTATCTACCTCCTTAGTTATGTATAATGAGGTCACTTCCAATCTCATGCTAGCTCAAAAAATACTATGATAAATATTTTCATATACACCTCCTTTCAGATGAATACCAAGCCAAGGGATCACTGAGCCATGGGCAGTAAACATAATTAACTTAGGAAAGAACTGCCAGAATGCATTCCAAAGTGGCTATCCCAGTTATATCCCTTAATAGTGCATGAAGAGGGTTACTCTATCTCCATATTATCAAACCATGGTATTTATCCAATTTTCTAATTGTGCCAATCTCTTGCGTTTATAATAGCTTTAATTTGTATTGTTCTAGTGAATCTGAACATCTCCTTTGATATGCATTAACTATTTGAGTTTACTTTTCATAAAAATATGCCCATATCCATGCACATTTTTCTACTGAATCTCATATTGTTTTTGTTGGTTTTTAGATTTTCATTTAAAAATTTTTTTTTCTTTCTTTTTTATTTTTGACTGGGGTGGGGTTTGAACCCACCACCTCCAGTATATGGAGCCAGCGCCCTACTCCTTTGAGCCACAGACACCGCCCTTAAAATTTGTAACTGAGATAACGCCGGAAAGGCTATGTTAACCACTGTGATAAAAATGTGTCAAATGGTTTATGAAGTGAGTGTATGATGCCCCATAATCATATCATTGTATACAGTTATGATTTAATAAAAAAATTAAAGAAAAAATTTTTTTCCATTGTTTCATTCACTAATTCAGTATTTTTAAAAAATTTAAGTCAAGTATCACAAGAATGACAAATCGAGTACCTCGTGTAGTGAATACTAAGTTAAAACTAGTAGATTAACAACTACAGGCCCATATTAATTCAAGAAGGGGGAGGAAGAAAATGGGGGAGGGGAGGAGGATTCGTGAATTCCCACCAACAGCTACAATGTACAGGTATATGGCTCAACTCCTGAATGAAGAACACAACTACAACTCACATTGTACCTGACAGACACTAATTAGATTTGTATAGAGCTCTTGCCACGTTTGTAAGAATTATTTTAAGCACTGAGAATACATTGGGAAACAACAGAGAAAAGTGACCTCAACCTGAAGCTGACATTCTTTTTGGTGGGGCAAGAGGTGGTGTGGGGAGATGGTAAGGAGTAGGCAGCTACAAGCATGAGAGTAGTAAGTGAGAGAATTAAGTAGTGCACTAGAAAATGATACATAGATAGGTACTAAGTAAAAGAGTAAGGACCAGATAAGGAAATTGGGAGGATACATTATAGGAATATGTGTTAATACGGTGATTATGATAAGACTGTAAGAAGGTGACACTTATTTAAAAGACTTGAAAAAGTCATGGATATTACCCATGAAGACAGCTGGAGGAGACATTCCAGGAAGATGAAAACCAAAGACTTAAGGTGGAAACGTAATGAAAGTGTTTAAGAAGAGCAAGAAAGCTAGAGGAAAGACAATAGTAGTAGGAGATCTAGTCAAAGGGGAAATAGGACTTTTACTTTGAGTTGCAGTGGACACAAGTGGCAACTGTCTGGCAGAGGTATGACGTGCTGTGGCTTCTAATTAAAAAAAATCATTCTGATTGCTGTGTTGACAAGAGCCAATAGATGGACATGTGTGGAGGCAGGAATATCAATCAAAAAACTATGGCAGCAGCATCACGTGAGAGATGATAGTGGCTTGAACTTGGTATAGCACCAGAGATTGTGAAAAGCAGGCATGTTCTAGATATATTTTTGAGGTAGAGCCAACAAATATTAATTCCTTGTGGGTTTTTAATGCTGTACATAACATCTATCAATCTGTCACTGCCACTCGTATGTATGCTTATTCACAGCGTCCTTTGTTCAACAGAAGTATTTAATTTCAATGTAATTGGATCTACCCAATTTTCACATTACAGACTATTCTGTTCAGATCTAGTTTCAGAAGTCTTTCCAGCATTGGTCTCTTATATTTCTGTGTATTAGCCTTGGACATTTCCTATTTTGGTCTTTAATCTTTTTAATCATTTACCTTTGTAAAATGTAGTGTGGAAATCCAGTTTTTTATCTTCAGATAGTAAATCAGTTTTTTCAACAACTTCTATAAAGCAGATCTTATTTTCTCCATTAATTTATGGTATCACCCATCTCATATATCAGGTTCTCTAACTACATGAATCTTTGTAGGCTATAACCGGCCTTTGTTTTGCATAATACCTTTTAATGATTATAGTTAATTGTATGTTAATGGCAAACCTACATCTTTTGTACAGAAATGTTTAAAGATTATATAATTGATCAAAATTTCTGGCACCACTAAGACCAAGAATCCTGATAACTGGGTTATCGCATCTCTTTTAAATGCTCTGCTAAATAAACTGAGTCAGAACTGTACACTTCGCAACAGTGGGATAAAAAAGTTTATCCCATGCATTATTCACAAGTCAGATTAATAATATGTTTCCTTTCCTTAAGAAAAAATATTTGGGAGAGGCATACATTTTAAGCTAATAGTTTTACCAATTTTAGATTCCTGGTTGCTGAATCTACCTGATCGTAATTCTGGCTTCACCTCTTCTTACCTGTGTAAATTTCTTTGATTCTTAGAAAAGAATGCCTATTGCCCAATTTGTAATCAAATACAATAACATGGGAAAACTGTAATTGATCAGTTAGTCAAAATGAAAAAGAAATGATTCAGTGGTAACTCATCCCTAGGACAAGTGAGAGGCGTTCAAATTCATTCTGTCAGTTGTCATTCACTTCAGAGCTCCACTGTGAGACAGTTCTCAGTAGTAAACCAGTCTGTAAATGACAAAGGCAGATGTCGCCATCGCAGCTCTTTCTCTTTAAGAGCAGAACACAGATCTCCTGCCAAGCTTTGGGAAAGAAGATATTATTTGACTGAATTCCTAACTGTTTTTGGCAGAATTACGGAACTATATTTTCATATGGAAAACACTGTGTTTTCTCTAAGGTGCGAGGTAAAATATTTGTGTTTAGCACAGCACATGTATTTAAAAAATTTCCATTATAGTACTTTATTTTTGTTTTTGTTGAAAAGAAACTCCTTGGGTGCTGCAGAAAGAAGGATAAAATCATTATCTTTTTTCCTTGTTACTAGAATCCTGTGCATTTTTGCTCAGTAGATGATCAATCAATGTTTATTTACCAAATTTTTATGAACCCTATGCTGTGATTAAAACAGTCTTCCAAATACCAATTTTAAATAGTTTTATCTTCACTCTTGTTTGATATAATTGTTAAGTATAATTCTCTTTTTTTTCATACACAGCATTATTGTATATGTACCGTGGATTTCCAGGGGTCTGTTTAATGCTAACCTTGAGCAGATGTTTGGAGTGTAGGTTGATGGCTTAACAGCTACTGACATAAGCATAACCTTCATGAAATTAAAGCATGGGTTGTCTAATATGGTATAAGTGGCCTTTTATTTAAATCTGAGCTGGAGGTACAGAGTCAATAATCACTGAGTATGAACCAAGCGTAATAACCCAAAGATGATGAGACAGTATTTGCCCTTTATCAGAATAAGGTTAAAACGGCTGTCAAGGTGACAGATGCTAATCTGTGAAACCTGAACAATTATGCCCAATAATCATTAAATGAAGGCAGGGAACTAGACGCCTGGGAAAGCACCAGCATTTGGAAAAACATGACAGGCTTTTATTCAAAGAGTCACAGAATTTGTAGTTGAAAGTGGTATCAAACTCAAAATAAGGTCAAATTTCTGATTGCTGTCCCTTAGAATAATTTGAAGACATGAGTAAGTATATTACTTGCATAAACCTTCTACAGTACAAATGTAGGTACACTGGGAAAGCTCATATTTTATAGTCCTTTGGAGAGAAATAAATACACATTATCTTTCAAAATCCTTTATAATAGGCACAATACTGACTCTTAATTTTATAGTATACACTTTTTCATATGTTGATTTTTACACCATAGAATCTAATTAGAGAAAATCTATAATTATGTTTTATCTATTTGAGGTAGAGTATAAGATGAAAAGCAACCACCAGGCCAGGAGCAGTGGCTCATACCTATAATCCCAGCGGGAGGATAGCCTGAACTCACAAATTCTAGACCAGCCTGGAAAGCTTGTCTCTAAAAAAATAGCTGGGCATGTGGTAGGCACTTGTAGTCCCAGCTACTTGGGAGGATGAGGCAAGAGAATGTGGCTCAAAGGAGTAGAGCGCTGGCCCCATATGCCAGAGGTGGTGGGTTCAAACCCAGCCCTGGCCAAAAACTGCAAAAAAAAAAAAAAAAAAAGAAAAAAAGAAAGAAAAAGAGAATCGCTTAAGCCCAAGAGTTTGAGGATGCTGTGAACCGTGACATAATAGCACTCTACAGAGGGCAAGAAAGTGAGACCCGTCTCAAAAAAAAAAAAAAAAGCAACCACCATATCAGGATGCTAAAACATGCTATTTTTAATATTCGAGTGACTTATATCTGCCAAATAGTCTCATTATCAATGATGTAGCCAGAAATCATCTCATATAACTACAGTATATCTGTATAACCAAATATTATGGGATATTCTATAATATGAAATATTTTCCTTTTTATAAAGATGAGTTGAAAATAAAATTTTTCTATAAGTAATTCATCACATACCTCCTGGAAACTATAGTATTGATACAGAAGGTGATTTTCTCTTAACTCTCCGTTGTTAAATTTCAATTTTTAATGTCCCTGGCACTATATCATTTTATATCACTGAATACTGAACTTTGATCTTGTGGGAGAAAATGTTCCGGGGGGTGGGGGGAGGGAATAAAAGAAAAAGGACCCTGCTGCTATATATTGTATTCTTCCTCCTCCTCACATGGGTTAGAAAAAAAAAATTCAATTTTTGCCCATCTTTGTAGTCATGATATAAACCAAAACAGCCAAAAAGGTGAGTATGGAAATATAGTCAGCTAAATTCTTAGACAAAAATCAATAATATCAGTATAAGTTATTATGTTCATTTTTTAGAGAAGTAGAAAAAATAGAAATAATACTAAACTAGTGAAATCTGAAGCAAAGTAGAATTAATCTCTTTTTACCTTTCTACCCTATGTATCTTTTTCTTTATATGAAGATTATTATTATATAACAACTAATCTTCAGGTACTTTTGATTGATTAAACAAAAACATTCACATTTAGTATACATTGGGACCTCTGTTACATCTAGATATTTTATAACTTTAAGATGTTTTAGTAGTACATCAGATTCTAACATCTAGAGAATAATATAATCCCTCATCATCTGTCAGCATCATGGCCATCTGAGTCGACACCACCACCACTCATCTCTCCGTTTCCTAACTGGCCTCCTAGAATTTAATGCTCTCTCTATGAGATAACAAGAATCCTGTAATTCCTCTAAAATGTCAAATATGACTATGTAGCATCTTTACTTAAATTTTTTAAAACTCTTATCATTGCCTTTAGGAAACAATCTCAAGAACTTAATGTCATAAAAATTTCAACATGTCAGAGTCTTTGTCTCACTATTTTCTTGCCCTAGGGCCTCTACACATGCTTCCCTCTCTCTGTAAGAGTAGACTTTCCTAAATTTTATCCAAAGCACCATTCTCATCCTCCTACTTAATTTATTCAAATGATGAAGTATAATTTTTTAAGAGAAATAATTACTCACCCCCAGGCTCAAAGCGGAAACCCTTATTTTACACACTCTGTACACTGCACATTTCCTTCATTGAATGTTGTATGACTTAATACAACATTCAATGAAGTATCCATATAATTATTGTTTAATATTTTATTAGCAGACCATAAGGTCAGCAACCTCATGCCTTTGTCTTTTCTGTCTAGCATGTAGGAGTCTTCCAAAGACTATTATTTGGACTTGCAAATTCTTCCTCTTGGACCTTCTTAACAAAGCAACCCCCAAACATAGAAGCTTATGAGAAACTTTTATTACCTCGTGGCTTCTGGGGTCAGAAATCCAGGCCCAGCACTGACCTCCGTTTCAGAGTCTGTCACAAGTTTTTACCATCAGGGTTTCTATGAGGATTGCAGTGATCCCAGCCTTAACTGTGAAGGATCCATTTCCTAGTTTATTCACATGGTTGCTGAAATTTGATTCATCATGAGCTGAAGTCCTCAGTTACTTGCTGGTTGGTGGCCAGAAACTGGCCTCCCTTCTTTGCCATACAGGACCCTCCACAGGACACATTGCACCAGTATCATTTGCTTTTTCAGTGTAATCAAGGCAGAAAAGCCAAGGAGAGCCTGAAAATAACACAGACTTCAGGGTCTTTTATGAACTTATCTTGGATGTTATATCCCATAACTTTATCTTATTATTTTTTTTTTATTGTTCACTATTCATTGAGAGCACAAAGAATTAGGTTATACTGATTGCATTTGTTAAAGTCCCTCTTAAAATTGGAGATCTATTCGATTGGTTGGATACAAGCAAGTACTCAGGTCCAATCCACACTCAAGAGGGAAAAATTGCACAATGGCGTGAATTCCAGGAAAGAAACATTTTTACCTCCAGGTCATGCCAGTTTCTAGGAATTATCTCATGAACTCACTTTACCCACCAGTCAGCATTCATTTTAAGGTCCCTATTGCTCACTTCATACCAAAATTACCACATACATGTACATATGACCTCTCACACTAAAATCTAAATTTCCCAGAAGCAGTGTTTGATCCTCACAACAGCTAGCACAGCTCCATGAATCAAGAAGGGACTCAGCAATTATTATTTTTTTTTAGTGAATGAATGAATGAATGAATGAAAGGAAACACAAGAATATTGTCTTTGTATCTCTCTCAAAAAAGAATCATCAAAAATCACTTTCTCATCCATTTTAAAATTTAAACGATTTTTATTTCCTAACATGAAAATTATGATGTTGTTATGGGTCTTACATCTAACTACATATACTTACTGTACATATACTGGTTACTTCTTTTTCATATTCTAAAGATTTCATGCGAAGGGACATGCATTTCATCTTAGGATAAGACTTAGATCTCATTGCTTTTGTTAAAAAAATTACTTCATTTTATTTTTCAAAGAACTTACCAAAATTCCACATGGAATAAGATTGCTTGGAATGAAGATCTGTTTACAATGCTGAGAATCAGGGCAGCAAACTGTACTCTCAGGCTGAGCAACACTGAACAATATCTTTGAGGCCAGGAGCTTACTTCATAACTATTTTTTAAAATTTAATCAGTACCATAAATTCTCTGATCTATTTCTCTAAAGGGGGAAAAAATGTTCAAATTTTGCAAAGCAGTTGCCAATTCTTACAAGACTAGATTAGCATTAATGAAGAAATCAGTGGGAAAGAAGCAGAACCGCCACCTGGAGGACACAGATGTGGAGGCATCTTCCATGGCTTCCACTCCTGCCTTCTGAGAGCAAATACATCAGTGATGAAGATGTGCCTTAGCATACTCAGACACTGGCAGATCAGTTTCTCAAGCACATTAGAAAATGTGCTACAGAAAGAGCCAAAGTGGTAGACATGTTATTAGCTGATTTAAAGTAAAGCACACTCATATCACACTGTATTTCATTCCAATCATTCTTTTATGTTCAAATAAAAACAATGCCATAGAAACAGGGTTCTAAGAAGACTCCATACCTTTTATAGATGCTATTTGCATGTTTGGTGACATAAAGAGAATAATAACAATAATAAACAGAATACCTCACAATTATATGTGAAACAATAATATTGCTTTTTGAAAGTAATTTCATAAATTCTAGTATTGCTTGCATATCGGAAATAGTTAAATAATCCTAATGGTTTATAGTCTAAAAGCATTTATTGAACTAGTTTTTAGTGAGTAGCTACTACATGTATGTGGTGGTACACAGGAGTCTGTGTACTGGCAACTAGTCTCACTGCCAGTTGTCATATTTTCCTTTAATACATCCTCCTATATTGCAACAAATTGCTTTTAATATTTTGTACCTCAGGTACAACAAATTAGATTAATTATAATTCTCAAGGAAAATTTTTTTCCTTTTTTAAAATTTTCTTTCTTTATTTTTCTCTCTTATTTTTTTACTGTCATTAGTGTTTCATTTTCCCATTCACTCTGCCCCTGAAGAAACATGATGTGTTGATGTTTTTCATTGATATATTCATAGAACATACAGTTTTGCATTTTGTGTACATATTTAAAAATTTAGATATATGTTATTGCATTATAATATTTTTTACATTTTATAATCCAACACAGTGTTTTTCTGAGCAATCTATGTTACTGATTACATATTTTTCAATGTACAAACATTTTACAATGTTTGTAACTGCTCTGTGGTGCGCCTTAACATGTATCTGCTCTGTTTCCTATCTGTTCTACCTCAGGGACCCTAATTACCTGCAGCTTTCTGCTATTTTTTATTTTTTTTGCAGTTTTTGGCTGGGGCTGGGTTTGAACCCACCACTTCCGGCATATAGGGCCAGTGCCCTACCCCTTTGAGCCACAGGCACTGTCGTTTTTGCTATTTGGAAAAAAGATCCAAAGAAAACGTTCACATATGTCCTCTTAAATTATCTCATTTCAGATTTACACCAGTACCGCTCACATTAAGAAAGATAATGTATCTGTAATCAACTGTGACATAGAGATTTCTTTTCCTTCTTCCTTTCTCTGATCCCTTCCCTCCCCATCTCCCTCTGTGTTACTGAATATAGTGATTCAAGAGATAGGCAATTTTTTGTTTGTTTGTTTTTGAAACAGTCTCACTCTGTCACCCTTGATAGAGTGCTGTGGCATCATCAGAGCTCACAGCAACCTCAAACTCTTAGGCTCAAGAGAGCGTCTTGCCTCAGCCTCCCTGGTAGCTAAGACCACAGGCATGCACCACAATGCTCAGCTAGTTTTTTTCTATTGTTTTAGTAGAGGAGGAGTCTGAGTGTTGCTCAGGCTGGTATCTGAACTCCCCAAATTAAGCAGTCCACAGCATCAGCCTCCCAGTGTGTTAGGATTACAGGTGTGTGCCACCACACCCTGCCAAGAGTTAGGACGTTTAAGGTTGCTATAATGTTTTCGTACTGCCATCAGTAACCCAGATTTGCAGATCCTTTTTCCACTGTCAGACACAGTTTCCATCTTCCATATCATCTCTTGTGACACAAGAAACATTAAAGCTCTAGCTATCACCTCTAAGTGACCTGTCAAAAGAAAGAAAGGCTGAGTGTAAAATTAAACTATTCTAGATGATTGGATTGTATGTGTGCCTCTGTGCATGCATTTTTTCTTTTAAATCTATGATTACACGTCAGTGCAAGCAACACTGGAAACTACAGTTTTGATTCTGCCTTGTCAAACTAAAATAGGATTACTCTTACTAAGGGAGGAAAGGAGGAATATGCATAGCATAGAATACTTGTGACCTCTGCCAAAATTATGACTTCAAACTTTTATTTTTATCTTTATTTTATTTTTTGTGCCATGGTATCATAGCTCACAGCAACCTCAAACTCCCGGTCTCAAGTGATCCTGTTGCCTAGCCTCTGGAGTAGCTGGGACTACATGACCATCTAGGGCTACATGCATGCCGCTACCCATGCTAGTTTTTCTATTTTTAGTAGAGATGTGGTCTCACTTTTGCTCATGTTGGTGTCAAATGCCTGAGCTCAGGTAATCCACTTGTTTCAGCCTCCTGGAGTGTTAGGATTATAGGTGTGAACCCCTGAGCCTGGCTGTATTCAAACTTTTGTCATTCACAAACCTGAAATTATTTGTTGTTTTTTTATAAAGTGTATGTCCAAGGTATAACATTATAAATCCAGGGGATCCACAATCTGGAGACAGGCAAATATTCAAAAGGCTGTCAATGACACTTTGAAATTCAAAAAAAAGTACATGATACCCTTTTCTAGATTTTGATAACTGGTTGATATGTTTATCTACTTAACCATTGGAATTAATTCTATACAATTAAACTTTCTGGTTTCTGTAGCTACATGTAGCTATTGAGTACTTGAGATATGGCTAGTGTGACCAATGAATTACATTCTTAGTTTGTTTAATTTAACTTGAAATACCCACATATGGAAATTCACTGTTTTATTGAGTAATACAGATGTAAATGATTACCTAATTGTAAATTTTTCTCCATTCCTGCTGCCATTAATATAATTCTATACAGCTTAATACCATACTAACTTCTCCCCATAGTGTATCCACTATATTCATATTATAGCAAACTATTCTCCACTAAACAACCAAATAAATATTCAGAGTTCAAAGAATCTCAGTCGTGTGTATTATTACACAGTGATGGATATGACATTTGTTACTCCTTAGCAGAATTGGGATTTTATGATATCATTTCTCCACATACTGGTTTTCATTTGTTAACCTCATTGGAATTCCACCAAGTGAAAAGCCATAGTTAGAATTATTATTTTTAATTACTATTATTATTTATCACTATAATTATTATCATTATTATTATTTTTAATCATGTTATTTCATGCAACACTATAGTTGATCATCAAAATACTGATGAACATGAATTGATCTCACCTTTGGGTGGGAGCTAACATGAATGATGCTGAGAGGCACATGCTTACCCAGAGGTCTTGGATATGGGTTTCATTCTGCATTTGAGATTCTTAGTTGTGAATTTGTTTGGTTTCAGGGTAAGTGTTCTTTTATTAAATTTTGTTACTGCTTTCCAAAAATCCTACAAAATATATACTTCTGCTGTCAAAGTAAGAAAGCATAATACTTCCCTACATTATTTTCAGAAAGTGGGTATTATTGCTAGTTTGTACTTTTGTAAATATAAGGCTGAAAATATGTTACTTACTGCCATTAGATGTTAATTTATCTGATGAATAAGGAGTTTTAACATTTTTTATATAACTGTTAACTCTCTTACTTTTCTGTATATCTATCCATTTCCTTTCCCAATTTATTAGTTTATCATTTGTGTATTGTGAATTTATGACAGTTTAGTGTTTAAAGAATAATACCTTCCCTGTGACTTTCATTGCAAATGAATCTACTTTCAATTTATGATCCATCTGTTAATTTTGGATTATACTTTGCCATGTTTAGTTATATAAGAATAAATATTTTCAGTTTTTAAAAGTGTTATACCATCTTGGTTATGTTCTTGTCTACTCTTTTCTATCTCTATATTAGACTACATTTTCTTCTATAGTTTTAACTTCAGAAATTTATGTGTTTAATGTAACTGTAATTTATTTTGGTCTTAAAAACAAGATCAAAAAACAAGTTTGTTTGAAGAATAAATAAATATGGCAGCACCAATTTTAATGCATCACTTTTTTTGTTAAATATTCTACTTCATTTTATCTTATATGCAACTGTATTTATTTCTTTCCGTGCCAGGGGTCCCTTGATGTGATGTGATTTTATCTATGTTGTAATATTTAGTAAAGCGTGATCTCCATCTCAGTTTTCCTGTTTCATAAATTCCAATTTTTCTTTGTTATTTCAATATTTTACTTTTAGTTATTTTGAGTACATAATTATAGAGTACATGTGATGCTTTGATGTGGGCATAAATGTGTCTAGTAATTGATCCTTATTAAGTGTAGAATATTCAGTTTTCACCAGCAACACCCCAAAATGCCAATCTTGACAGGACATTAACTAAAATAAAATTAAATATATACTTGGATGGTAGATATTTCTATTTGGTCTTCTCTTGATGTATGATTTAAAGTTACTATAATTTTATATATGTAGAATATGTTGTTCTTGTTAACTTTTTACAAAGAAGTTTCCATACATATATTTTTTATTAAGACAGAGTCTCACTATGTCACTTTCAGTAGAGTGCTGTAGTGTCACAGCTCACAGCAACCTCGAATTCTTGGGCCTAAGCGATTCTGTTGCCTCAGCCTCCCAAGTAGCTGGACTATAGGCACCCACCACAACACCTGGCTATTTTTCTGTTGCAGTTGTCATTGTTGTTTAGCTGGCCTGAGCTGGGTTTGAACCCGCCAGTCTCAGTTTATGTGGCTGGCACCGTAACCACTGTGCTATGGGTGCTGAAGCTGTAGTTTATATTTATGTTGCTATTATGTATAGAGCACATTTCATGTTCCAGTTATAAGTGCTTAAGAGAACAACTTAATTTGTTATTGCCTTAAATCCAATGACTTTAGTAAATTCCATTAGGTTCCTTGATACCCCAGAGTATTTTAGGCTACCTCAAAATGCAATATGTAGTAACCTGGAATAGATGTGCTCACTTTTTTCCTTAAACATTTTATTTAATGACACAATGTATTTGTGATCATTACATATTTAAATATTATATGTAAATACAAATTTTTACTTTATTATGCAAATATTTTACTTTAGTTTTTATTGTATTTGCTGCAAAAACATTGATGGTCATTGCAAAAATTCTGGCCTAGTCCCTGATATTCGTTAGAATGAAATTAATGTTTTATATCTTTGAATGATATTTATAGGCCTGTAAATTTATTTTCTATCTTTATTATATTTTGGCACAACTTATGAATTTACATTAGACTAATCAAGTAACTTCCAGCTCTTCTCATGTTTGTAATGTTATACTTTAAAATGGTCTTATAGAAATTAGCTGAGAATGTTATTCTAGCATACTTCTTGCTGATAATGTTTACATCAAATTTTTGACTTTTTTTGTATTACATTTTCTGATTAATTCAGGGTATATGTTAGTATTTGTACTTCACTAGTAAATTATTCTGTTACTATTAATTTTCAAAAATGTTAATATAGAGTTGCAAATTAATCAAAGATTATATCTGAGCATATAACTGTTTTAACTTCCCTTAACCCTTATTTTCATCCCTTTCTTGCTTGTTCAGTCTCTAAAGTTTTTAAATAGCATTTTCATTTTTTATGAAAGTGTTTATGTTTATTTTTACCTTTTTACTTTTTTCTATTTAAGTTTTTAAGTAGCATTTTCATATTGTATGAAAGTGTGTTTATTTTCAATGTTTTCTCATTTATTCAAGTTTAGCTCTTTGTGAATTTCCATCTTCTCCTTTCTTGCCAAGAAAACCACAAAAAACAAATAAAACCAGTTAGTTTATTTCTAGGGCCAGGCATGGTGGCTCACACCTGTAATCCCAGTAGTACTCTGGGAGGCTGAGGTGAATGGATTGCTTGAGCTCAGAAGTTTGAGACTAGCCTGAGCAAGAGTGAAAACCCATCTCTACTAAAAATAGAAAAACTATCTGAGTGTTGTGCCACACGCTTGTAGTCCCAACTACTAGGGAAGCTGAGGCAAGAGGATTGCTCAAGCCCAGGAGTCTGAGGTTGCCATGAGCTATAATGTTGCAGCACTAAACCAGAATGACAGAGACTCTGTCTGAAATAAGAAAATAAAAATAAATAAATTAATTTATTTAATTCTTTCTTAGTTCTTTACCATTGCTTTTAATTTAGTAAAAAATGTATTTAAGTAATCATATTTCCTTCTGAATACTATTTTGCTAATCATAGATGTTTTGTATGAAATATGGGTTAATTGATTTATAGGAAATGTTACTTTATTCTTTTTAATCAAGGAAAAAATCATATTTTTTATTTTCACGTGATTAATATGATTTTGTTATACTTTAATTACTATTTTTAATTTTATCAAATTATGATTATACACTTAGACTTTAACATATTTATGGTTCATTTCTTATGGATAGATAATGAAATAGAGAAATATATATTAAATGAGTGTGTATATGTATGTGCCGAAAACTTTGTATTACTGTATGTTGTTAATTTATTTCTTTAGAATAGCCCCCTCTAAATTTAGCAGCTATAATGAATGCTTTTGATAATCATTTCTTCTTTTCATTAAAAAAAGATGTACTGGCTAATATTATAAAACCTGTTTCTGGTATTTTGTAACATCAGTAAATATGTAAAATATTGAAACAGATCTCTCTTTGCCTTTCTAATAATTTTTGCTTCATTGATTGTATTATTTGTTCCAGACAAAATTAGGACTATCACAATTCATAAACTGTGAATTGTATTATCATCTAACATGTTCTTTTAATGACTTTAGCCCTTTAAAAATTAAATGCTATTAGTCTCGTAATTAAGTCCTACTTAAGTTTTGTTTACATTTTCTTTATATAGTCATGCTTTTTTTACTTTGAGCCTTTCCTTATCACATGGTTTCATATTTGTTTCTTTTAATTAAAACATATCTACCTTTGTCAGACTTTTACATATTTCCAATTAAGCCTTTTATACAAAAAGGAGTATATGTGATGTATGTATATAATTTTAACAACATATTAGACACTCGGCCAGAGATATAGACTATCACTTCCCAAATCCTTTGTTCTCCTCCAGTGCCTTCCTTTCATGGTCTTCTCTCACTCTCCTTCCTGCTAATGGAATCCCTTTCACTTATTTCATCATCCTTAACTTTCATTACTTTTAACAGCAATACTGCATATATATCACCAATAATAAATTGTTTAATTTTGCATTTTTTGTCTATAAAACAGTCTTCTCATTTCTATATTCCTCTGGCTTTTTTATTGTTAAAAAACTAAATTACTAATCTTGAAGCCTCAAGATTAAGGTTTAAGGTTTACCTTTGTGGATATAACTGCTATTTAAAATAACCTTTCATTCATATTGTCTACAATTCTCAGAATCTTTTTTCTAGTATTATGCTATTACAAACATTTTTGTGTATTTTTCCTGGTGAATGTATTCAAGAGAATCAATTATGAGGTATGAATTGTTCAGCAAGAAGTTATAAATATTCAATGTTACTATATAATAACAAAATCACTTTTGGAATTATAAAACAAATTACAGTTTCACCAGGTGTATAAGAGTTTTATTGCCAGGTATTGCAAGCATCAATTTTGTAAATGTGAAGCAACATATTTTTATAGCATTCAATCCTTTAGAATTTGTTGTGATTTGATTTACTGTCTAATAGATTAAAAAATTTTGTGTTCACTTTCCATTTATGTGTGAACAGAATGCAGATTCTCCTCTTCCTTGAAAATATAAGGAACCACATTTTTACTTTAAACTATTGCCATCTGTAACACAAGTACAAGTTTTATGTCTTCCTTGGGGTCATGTATAATTATAGACTTTAAAAACTTTTTTAAAAAAGCAAACAATTATAACAGTTTTGCTGTTGGCACTGCAGAGTCACTATGGAATTCTCAGACTATGTGTTTTTAATGTTCTCCATGTGAAAGACGAATAAACTTTTATCTTGTTTAATTACTATTTCTTCTTGTTATATGCAGCTGCTAATAAAATTAGAAGTATTAAAATCAAAACATTCAAATTCAATTAATTAGCTTTTCATTTCGATGAAAAGCTAAAAATGGACATTTTTAAGGTTAATATGAGCAAACCTAAATGTATTCCAGTAGATATAGAAAGCCAAAAGCAAAATGTATAATTATAGTAAAGGAATATCCATCTTAGCGATTTAGAATTATAGACAATAGTTTAGTAGTGTATGGTTTCTATCAATGTCCCTTTAGTATGCATTAATAGAAACATCACATGAAGAATGTTATCCATTGAAATAATAATTTTCTTTTATTCTTGTATCAGAGTATAAGCTAGTGCATAATTGACAGCTCTGTGCTCTCCATTTCCATAGGAATATGAACATATGATACAGCGTTCAGGAGAAATCAATCAGAAACGTACAGGGATTTGCATGACCCTAATATCTCCCTTTGGTTGTTTGACGATTAATGGGAAGGCAGCATTCATAAGTGAATTAGGTTGTGTGTTAGACACTTGTGTGCAGAATTAAAACAAATAATTAATAGTTTCGATAAGTTTTAGTTTAACATAAAGTAAGACTATGCAATAATTAAACTAAATAGAGATAGAATTAATTTTCTCAGAACATACCGTGTTTTCTGTCACTGGCAGTGACTTAGGCCAAGTAACCACATGGTGGAGATGTTGTAGAGGGAATTCAAACCTTAGATTGGTTTTTGGAATAGAGGACATTTAAGGTTACTCCCCAACCCTAGAATTTTTGAATTTATGGGCAAATATGTACGGAAGGAAAAAAAAGTCTAATTTTGTCATTGTAGTTTTCAAACTTTTGTACCTTAAAATTTTTGTGCTTAGATTAATTATATTAAAATTTTCTATAGTGAAGCTATTTGCTGTAGAAATTTTGTATTATGCTGAACACTGGATTAATTTTTAAAATTATTATGTCCGTCTATGTATATGCACCCAGCACAAGAAGCTTTAGAATGAGCGTAAGGAGAGTACTTTCATTTTACAAATGTATAAAATACATATGTCTAAAATGGTATTGAAGATAAATATCACAGAGAGAACAGAATAACCTAAAAATGGGTCAGCACAAACTATCCAATTGATTAGATGCTTGCAGAAAACCACAGCAAATGGCAAAATCAATTCACCAATCAGCTTTGCTGTGTTTTATTCTAAACTCAGCCAGCTGGGCAATTAGGCATATACCTGGTGTTTTTATGTCTTTCATTGAAGAAAGCATCATTTTCCTTTGGAAGCAGATGGTTTGGAACTATAGATTGGTCAGAGTTCACTGAGGTTACTCTACTACAAACAGAGTAAATTGATGTGGAAGAATATGCTATTTGAATCTTTTGAATGATTCAAAAGTGAGACAGAATACTTTGTGAGTTCATATTTGGTTATAGGTTTTTGTAGCTAAGAAATTACTCAATTACATTTTAATGCAGAAATTCTCCATTGTTATTTACACAATGTTCCACTCAATTTACTTTCGTTTTTTTTTTTTTGGAGGTTAATAACTTATGCTTCATCTCAAGGAGCAGAATTTCATATGATTATTATTTTAGATTTTATCACAAAAGAAAGAAAGAAAGAAATGAGACTTCACACAATGTTTTGGAAAATCAGCCTTCAAAACAGTTTTGTTCTGAGGTCAAATTCTGTTGTTAAAATAAAATTATCCTGTAATCAGTCCTTCCAGATAAATGTTTAAAACAGCTAAAGATCCTAGCATTTTAGAATTGAGAGTGAAATTAGGTATCAACTATTCTAGTTCCTTTAAACAAGTAATTAATTTGTGCCTGATATTTCAATACTCACTAGAGTTAACATCAAGTCTAGAACCCCAAAACTCAGTAGGTTCTCAGGTATTGCTGTAAACTTGTAAAAATTTTATATACCTACATAAGGCAGTCATATTATAACTATTAATTTGATGATGATGAATAGAAGCATAGTTTCCTGGAGGAAAACTACATTAAATAATTGAACTTCCATTATGCCACTGAATAGGATTTGCCTGGATCTTGCAACCAGTTTGTTTAGGAACTTGTGTAAGAAAATATCCTTTTAGTGCTTGATAACTTTCTAGTTAACTACTTCTGAAATATTAAAGAAAGTATTCCTTTTATTAAATATTTTTGGTGAATTTATATGGCATTCTATTGTCAACATTTAAGTTTGAGTGTCAAAATAAATAGGATTTATAAAAATTTAAAAACCAAGGAGCAGAACCTACTAGTTTGCTTGCCTTTCACATACCAGAGTTCTGAGTCTCATCTATGTTTTTATGACTATAGCCCAAATACGTAACGAGAACTCAATTCTTCCTTATTGTGACAG
Organism: Nycticebus coucang; assembly: GCF_027406575.1. NCBI lineage: Eukaryota > Metazoa > Chordata > Mammalia > Primates > Lorisidae > Nycticebus > Nycticebus coucang. The sequence goes on along the minus strand of NC_069794.1, from coordinate 40,146,499 downwards.
AATGAAACACAGAATGAATGAAAATAAACTCATGAATAATAAAAACAACTATTATTCAAAATTAGCAATTTCTTTAGTAATAAAGTATAATGTAATCAATCATAACCATTATTTATTTGTAGAATTTTGTGCCTCATCTTATGAGAAGCTTACAGGAGGGGTGCCAATTACTGTGTAATGTAAAACAACATAAAATTCCAGTGAATTAGGAAGAATTCTGAAGACTCAACAACAAAAATGTAGGTTCTAATCTTCACTTAATCAAATAGCTTACCTGACCCTAGCCAAAAAAATCACATGTAAAATATTACACATATGATAACTTCCAGGTGGACCAAATGATAAATTCCAAATACACTAAATGCCTTAGAGTGAAATGAAATCATGACAGCATTAGATAAAATCCACAGAGAAATTATTTTATAAACAGATTAAATAAGGTCTTTATTTCAAAACATGGTACAAAATTTCAGAGCCATAAACTGAGAGACTGATATAGTTGATTATATGTAAACACACACACAACAAAGAAGCAAAATCCTTTTGAACGGCAGGAAAAATTAAAAAAAGACAAATGAAAAATTAGGGAAAACTGAAAACATATAGCAAATAGCTAATTTCTTCATGTATAAATATTCTTAGGAGAAATTAATATGACTAGCTCCATTGAAAATCATGCAAATGATTTGAAGAGACAACGAGAAAAGGGAAAATGCAGTAGTTTTTGAAGATATAAAACATGCTTAACTTCATTCAATATGGAGAGAATTTCCAAATATAATCACGCCAACATTCTATTCCTTATATATAAAATACACATAGAAATTTTGTGGAACTTATGAAAACTTATGGAACTACAGACTATAAATAAAAATCCTTGATAGGAGAAAATAGTCAAGTAATCAGCAAAACTGTGATACTAGGATTATTAAATATGCAAGTAGCTATAATCTATACCCACTTATATATAATCTAGACTTCTTTAATTTATATCCTGGCTCCAACACCTAACTACCTGAAGGATCTTTCGCAAAATACTAAAACTTCCCGTGTCATAGTTGTCTCATTAGCAAAAAAAAAACAGATGAACAGGAAGATTCATGTCCTAACACTGTTCTTGGTACATAAGCAATATTAGTTTTAGTACTGTAATAATTACAATTTCTCATAATTTGTAATGTTTTATTATATATTATATACTATATAACAATTATGCATTAACATGTAATAAATGTACAAAATAATTACTATAGTTATAATTATTATGAATGTATACTAAATTACAGAATGATAAATCGAATAATAAATAACTTTTTACTAAATTGTATAGGATAGGAACTGAGATCAATGACATTTTTTACAATTTATGATATTTAACTGATTTAGTCATATTGCTAACGTTTTATGTTTGCATTGTGTTACTGATCAGTCTATATGTATTCAGAATCGCATACCTATTTTCTTTTGAAAATTATACTTAAAGCAAAATAACATTTATTGATAGGCATTATTTTCCATGATTTTCAGAGATGTTTAAAGTTCTGGGAGTTAGACGTGTATTTCATATGGTTTTGAAAATTCATCTGGATTGGAAAAACATTGGGAAATAGAATAATTTAGGAGCTAAAATTCTAGAAATATTCTTTCATTGCTCACCATCAAAAGAATATTAAGGCTGAGTGTGGTGGCTCCTACCTGTAACCCTAGTACTCTTTGAGGCTAGGGGGAATGGATTGCTTGAGCTCCCGAATTCGAGACAAGCCTGAAAAAAGAGTGAGACCCCATCTCTTCTAAAAATAGAAAAATTAGCCAGGCCTTGTGGAGGGTGCCTGTAGTCCCAGCTACTTGGGAGACTGAGATAATAGGATCACTTCAGCTGAGAAGTTTGAAGGTGCTGAGAGCTATTATGCCACAGCACTATAGCCTGGGGCAACAGAGTAAAACTCTGTCTAAAAAAAATAAATCTTTTATCTGTATTTTCCAAATCAAAGAGCTAAAATGAAATCTTATCTTGATACCAAACTTCTGTCATTTAGCTTTTAGTTGTCTTTTTAAATAAATAAGTAGAGTTTTATAGAATTAATTATAAATTCCAAAAAGAATGTTCTCATATAAAACTAACTCATTATAAATTTTTAATCGATAGAAAATATCTACTGATATTTAATCAGTAGACATGATCTATTGATATTTAATATCAATAAATATCACTTTATAAGCTATGAAGTTTTTGCTTTTATCCCCTCTCAGGATATGCAATTATCTATTAATAGATATTTAATCAATAGATCATGGATGTTGAAAAACTAATAGGAAATAAGTTCACTTAATGTTAGTCTTTCAAAAACTTCAGCGAAATAGTGATTACAAAGGCTTTAACAACTTTTACCTGAAAGAGATGACGTTTTTGTTCTTAATATTTTATTCTTCCTTTTGCCCTTTGCATTTCTTCTATTAGAGGAGTAGTATAATTTTTTGCTCAGTTAATATTGCACTGTGTTACATGATTGGCTTTGGCTAAAGGAACATTAGCAGTTGTGTGTAAATGGACACTGGGAATTCGCTTGCACAATCGCACTGGCCCTACTTATTTTCTTCTATTGTCATGAGAGCAATATATCTCATGTGGAAGATTGGGTGAAGGAGTTGGAGAGAGAAATGTGGCTGACCATAACCACAACCAGAGCCTGGCACTGAGCCCAGCTAACCCTGACTAAATTAGGTAAGTACAAGCTTATCCATAGACACACGAATAAATTTACTCAGTTTATTCATGAAAGAATGAATTATCTTTGCTTTGTTATGCAACTTTATTGTGATGATAGCTAACTGTACATGGCAAAAACTAATGAAAACATTTCATTTTAGCAGCTTTTGTGGATTTGTATAAAAGTAAGTCATTAAATATCATGTAATTTGGTAATTACCCTTCCATGAATTTAATGCTTTGTCAAAAGAATCTCAGAGATAGATTTAGAATGAATGTTTCTTGGAATAAAATAAGAAAAAAATAATGAAATACTACACAAAGGATATAAAGCCACAGTAATTTGTTTGCATATGTATCTTCATTAAAACATTGTAAACAATCAGTATATGTGTGTCAACTAAATCAATAAAATAAGTAAATAAATTAAGTGGTAACATAATGAGTGGACCAGACTTTTTGCTTGCTATGAAGTTTTTGCTTTTTTCCCCTCTCAGGATATGCAATTAATTTTCCCTCTTTTTTCATGTAAGATAGAACTATGTTTATTTTACCAATGGAGTGTGGCAAACATGATAATGTGTAAATTCTGAGGCTGACCCTTAGAAAATTGCAGATGTCATTTTTGAAAACTTAGAGCATTTGTTCTTGGACACCGGCCCTTATGATGTAAGAAGCCCGGGACATAAGGAGAGGCCATATGAAGCAGTGGAAGCATCTGCCCAACAGCCCAAGCTGCACTCCCAATGGCCAGTCCCAGTTACCAACTGTGTGGGGAGCCACCTGTATCCTTCTGTCCAGTGGAGTGTCTATGTGATTGCAGCTATTGCTGACAGCATGCAGAGCAGAACAGCTTCCCAGTTGAACCCAAACAACACTTTGATTTTTAAGAGATAATACACAATTATCAGTTAATTTATTTTTTTCAGGTGTTGTGTTATTTTTTACCTTTTTTTTTTATTAATCATTGCTGTGTACATTAATGCAATTATGAGGTACAATGTGTTGGTTTTATATACAATTTGAAATAATTTCATCAAACTGGTTAACATAGACTTTACCACATTTTCTTAATTATTGTGTTAAGATATTTATATTCTACCCTTACTAGATTTAATGTTTACCCTTGTAAAATGCATCACAGGTGTGGTCCCACCATTTACCCTCTCTCCACCCATTCTCCCCCCAGCCCCCCTTCTCTTTCCCCTTCATCTTGGGCTACACTTGTGTTATAGCTTTCATATGGAAGTGTGGGTGCTTATAAATTAGTTTCATAGTAGGGCCAATACATTGGATACGTTCTCTTCCATTCTTGAGATACTTTGCTAAGAAGAATATGTTCCAGCTCAATCCATGTAAATATGAAAGAGGTAAAGTCTCCATCTTTTCTAAGGCTGCATAATATTCCATGGTGTACATATACTACAATTTATTAATCCATTCATGGGTCGATGGGCACTTGGACTTCTTCCATGATTTAGTAATTATGAATTGGGCTGCAATAAACATTCCAGTGCAAATTTCTTTGTTATAAAGTGATTTTTAGTCCTCTGGATATATGCCTAATAGAGGAATTGAAGAATTGAATGTCAGGTCTATTTTTAGATCCCTAAGTGTTCTCCAAACATCTTTCCAAAAGGAACGTATTAGTTTGCATTCCTATCAGTAATGCAGAAGTGTTCCCTTTTCTCCACATCCACACCAACATCTCTGGTTTTGGAATTTTGTGATGTGGGGTAATCTTACTGGAGTCAGATGATATTTCAAAGTGGTTTTGATTTGCATTTCTCTGATGATTAAGGATGATGAGCATTTTTTTCACGTGTCTGTAGGCCGTGGTGCTGACTTCTTCAGAGACGTTTCTCTTCAAGACCCTTGCCCAGCCTGAGATGGGATCACTTGTTCTTTTCTTGCTAATACATTTGAGTTCTCTGTGGATGGTGGTTATTAACCCTTTGTCAGAGAAATACCTGCAAATATCTTCTCCCATTCTGAGGGCTGTCTGTTTGCTTTTCTTACTGTGTTCTTGGCAGTACAGAAACTTTTTAGTTTGATCAGATTCCAGTAATATATTTTTGGTGTTGCTTCAATTGCCTGGGGGGTCTTCCTCATAAAATATTAGCCCAGACCGATTTCTTCAAGTGTTTTCCCTGAACTTTCTTCTAGTATTTTTATAGTTCATGTCTTAAGTTTAAATCTTTAATCCAGTGAGAGTCTATTTTAGTTAATGGTAAAAGGTGTGGGTCCAGACTAAGTCTTCTACAGGTCGCCAGCTAGTTCACCCAGCACCATTTGTTAAATAGGGAATCTTTTCCACACTGAACATTTTTAATTGGCTTATTGAAGATCAAATGACTGTAAGTAGCTGGGTTCATCTCTTGGTTCTCTATTCTGTTCCATACATCTACCTCTCTGTTTTTGTGCCAGTACCATGCTGTTTTGATCACTATCAATTTATAGTATAATCTGAAGTCTGATAGCGTGATTCCTCCTGCTTTGTTTTTATTTATGAATAATGTGTGGCTATTAGAGGTTTTTTCCTGATTCCATATAAAATGAAGTATTATTTTTTCATGGTATTTATATTATGACAGTGATGCTTTAATAGGGATTGCATTAAAATTGTACATTGCTTTGGGTAATATGGACATTTTAACAATGTTGATTCTTCCAAGCCATCTGCATGGTATGTTTTTCCATTTTTTCGCATCTTCAGCTATTTCTTTTCTTAGAGTTTCATAATTCTCTTTATAGAGATCTTTCACATCTTTTCTTAGGCAAACTCCCAAAGATTTCATCTTTTTGGCACTACTATAAAAGGAATAGAGTTCTTGACTGCTGTTTCAGCATGATTTTGTTGGTATATATAAAGGCTACAGATTTGTGAGTATTAATTTTGTAACCTGAGGTATTGCTGTATTCCTTGATCATTTCTAAAAGTTCTGTAGTAGAATCCCTGGTATTTTTGAGACATACAATCATATCATCTGTGAAGAGTGAAAGTTTGATCTCCTTTGTTCCTATCTGGATACCCTTGATTGCCTTTTCTTGACGTATTGCAATGGCTAAGACTTCCATTACAATGTTAAAAAGCAGTGGAGACAATGGCCAACCTTGCCTGGTTCCCAATCTGAGTGGAAATGATTTCAATTTTACTCCATTCAACACTTTATTGGCTGTTGGTTTGCTGTAGATGGCCTCTATCAGTTTAAGAAATGTCCCTTCTGTACCAATTTTAAGTGTTCTGATCATCAAAAGCTTTTTCAGCATCAATTGAGAGAATCATAGGTCTTTGCTTTTTATTTTGTTTATGTGATGAATCGTATTTATAGATTTATGTATCTTGACCCAGCCTTGAGACCCTGGGATAAAACCCACTTGGTCATGGTGTATAAATTGTTTGATGTGCTGCTGGATTCTGTTTGCTACAATCTTATTGAATATTTTTATATCAATATTCATTAGTGATATTGGTCTATAATTTTCTTTTCTTGTTGGGTCTTTTCCTGGTTTGGGGATCAAGGTGATGTTTGTTTCATAAAATGTGTTGGGTGGTATTCCTTCTTTTTCTATATTTTGGAAAAGTTTAAGTAATATAGGTACTAGTTCCTCTTTAAATGCTTGGTAGAATTCTGATATGAAGCCATCTGGTCACAGACTTCTCTTTTCAGGGAGATTTTTGGACAGTTGATGCTATTTCAGAACTTGATATAGGCCTGTTCAACATTTCCACTTCTTCCTGGCTAAGTCTAGGAAGGTGGCATGCTTCCAAGTATTGGTCTATTTCCTTCAAATTTTCATATTTCTGAGAATATAGTTTCTTATAATATTCGTTAAGGAGTTTTTGAATTTCTGAGGAGTCTGTTGTTATTTCATCTTTGTCATTTATGTTTGAAGAAAATTGAGATTTTACTCTTTTATTGCTAGTTAGGTTAGTCAAAAGTTTATCTATTTTATTGACCTTTTCAAAAAAACAGCTTTTTAATTTATTGATCTGTTATAATCCTTTGGTTTTCAACTTCATTTAATTCTGCTCTAATTTTGGTTATTTCTTTTCTTCTGTTGGCTTTGGGATTGGAATGTTCTTCCCTTTCCATTTGCTTGAGATGTCCCATTAAGTTGTTAACTTCCTCTCTTTTTGTTCCCTTGAGGAAGGCTTGCAAGGCTATAAATTTCCTTCTGAGAACTGACTTTGTGGTATCCCTGGGGTGTTGGCAATTCATGTCTTCATTATCATTTTGTTCCAAAAATTTGGTAATTTCCTTCTTAATCTCGTCTATGACACAGCTATTATTCAGCATAAAATTATTTAGTTTCCTTGTTTTTGTATGAGTATGCAGATTCATGTTACTGAGTTCAACTTTTATTCCATGATTATCTGAGAAGATGCAAGGAATAATTTCTATTCTTTTAAATTTTCTGAGGTTAGACTTATGACCTAAGTTGTGATCAATTATGGAGGATGTTCCATGGACTGATGAGAAGAATGTGTATTCAGTCTTATTAGGATGGAATGTTCTGTAGATGTCTGTTAAATCCAATTGTTGAATGGTTGAGTTTAAGTCTAAAATTTCTTTGCTATGTTTTTTTTTTTTTGAAGGATCTAGACAACACTGCCAAAGAGGTGTTAATATCTCCGACTATAATGGTGCTGGAGGAAATCAAGTTGCTCATGTCTGTTAGAGTCTGTCATAAATTGAGGAGTATTTTGGTTGGTTGCATAAATGTTAATATTTGAAATCTCATCATGTTGAGTGTTACCCTTAATAAATATGAAGTGATCATCCGTATATTTCCTTACTTTTGTTAGCTTAAAGCCTATGTATCTGTGAATAAAATTGCAACACCTGCGTTTTTATGATTGCCATTTGCCTGAGTTGTATTTGACCACCCTTCACCCTGAGTATGTATTTATCTTTTAAAGTAAGACATCTGGCTTCTTGCAGAATTTTCTCCTTCAGATTAACTTTGACAAAGTTAATTATAATATGTCTGGGAGATGCTTTATTTGGGTCGAGTAGTACTGGCATTCTGATACTGTTATCTGAATTTCAGAATCTTTTGACATGTTTGGGAAGTTCTCCACGATTATCTCTTGGAGTAGAGCATCTGGACCTTTCAAAGCAACCTCATCACCTTTAGGAATTCCTATAAGGCAAATATTAGTTTTCTTCAAATTGTCCCAGAGCTCTCTGACAGAATGATTAGTTTTGGCTCTCCACTTCTCTTCCTCTTTGAGCATTTGGAAGCTTTCTCTTCCTCTTTGAGCATTTGGAAGCTTTCAAAAGCTTTGTCTTCAATGTCAGCAATCCTTTCTTCTGTCTGGTCCATTCTGTTACTGAGGGATTCTAGTGTATTTCTCAGATCTTTGAGGGCTGCAAGTTCTTGCCTTAATGTGTCAAAATCTTGGTAATTTTGTCTTTGAATTCATTGAATTCTTGAGACAACTTTTGAAATGCTCCTTGAATTTCTAATTCCAAATTTACCTCCATTCTGTTAATCTTATTTGCAATTTAAATTCTGAATTCAATTTCTGACATCTCAGCTATTTGTTTATGAATGGGATCTTCTGGTGTGTACACCTTGTCATTCCTTGGGGAAGTTGATCTACTTTGATTATTCATGTTGCCAGAGTTTTTTTGCTGATTCTGCCCATGATTATTTTGCTAGATGAGCAGACATGATGAAATTGTATTGGGGGCTCCTTGAGTAGTAATTAACCAGCCCTTTGCCCAAGAACTGGGACTGGTGACTGCAGGTTTTCCCCTACAGCTTTGTAAAGGAACTGTACAGTACTATGGCCTGAGACACTGGGGACCTGCTTGGTGTGGTGGGGCTAAGTGGCTCTGTCTTGTATTCAGCTGGTCTCTGTCCAGTCCCAGAGAGTCAGTAACTCTGGGTTGAAGTCTCAGCTGTGGAGAAATACAAGCACCTAAGACACCCCCCATCCCCCCCACTAGCACAACTGTAAAAGGAAAATTAAACCTTCCCATAACAACACAACCATGGTACCACCTTGGGCGATTGGCCCAGGTCAAGAGTTCCAAATAAGTTGACCCATTCAGTACCCAGTCTCAAGTGGTTGAGTTCAAAAGGTCTCCAGCAACTAGATAGCAGGGGTCTGCTGGCAGCTCGAGTATGACTCGCTCTGGTGCTCCATGGAGTCAGAAGGACCCACCCAGTAAATAAATTGGTCTGGGAAGGTGGGATGTCTCCATTCCCACCTTTCACCTTTGTCACACCCTGTCACTGGTAACCCCACAGGGCTGTGACCCAGTTCCCTCCTATGAGAAGATGCACCAGAGATTTTCACCTGCCTGAATCACTGGGATATCTATGTCTCCTTGGCCAGGCCACCACACTCTGCCACCAGCTGGCAGGGGGAACTGAAGCCTGACTCCCTTGGGTCATTAATGGAGGCTGGGGAGTTTCACCCAGTTCAAGCCCTGCCTCTGATTGATGTTGCTGCCACTTATATTCTAGCAGAGTTTGCGTTTCTGTCCTGGCTATATTCCCCTGCAGCCAGGTGCTGTTTGAGTTCATAGAAACTGTGACTCAGCCCCACACTGCACCACTGTCACTGCGCCAGTTCTCACAGAGCTGGCATTTCTGTCTCTGCCGCACTCTTCGTTGGGGTGGGCATAGTTAGAGCTCACAAACAGCTCTCAGTTCCTCCCCTTCCCTCAGCTGATGCTGCTGCCACACCTGCTTTTGTCCCAGCTGTGCTCCCCTGGATGCCAGTTGCATCTTGAGCTTATGAAAGCAGCAATTCTGACTCAGCCTCACCCTGGGAGTATGCCACCCCTGCCCACATGCAGATTCTATTCTCTGACCTCACTATGCTCCACCCAGGCAGGTACCACCTCAGGCATACCCTTTGCTCATGGGGCCTGTGTTTCCATCCCAGATTTTTTTTGTCCATGGCCACCACCAGAGCAGAGGCCCGGCTCCCTCTGCTTGCTAAGATTGGCAGGAAGTGTTTCTCCAAAACAATACCAAGGGTGTGAGCCCTATTGTTCCCACCACTGATGCTGCTGTGCTGCACCATGGGGCACCATCTGTCCCTCTCCTGTATGACACCCTTGCTCCACAGTCCCTACTTTACACCCATGTTGCCGATTCAGCACAGACTTGTAACAGCCCATGCCCTCTCCACACCTCTTGAGAAAATGCTCAAGAATCTGGACTCCATGGGAGAGAGGCTTCCAGACCACGGTGTGAGAGTGGTGTGGAGTGCTGGGAATTCAAAAATGAGGGTAACATATATATTCAGTTTTATGCCTGATGGGAGAGTGCCATGGCACAATAGTGGGTCCTCTCTGGGGAAGGACTTCTGGTTTTTAGAGGGTTTCTCCCATGGGATAAAATAGGAGGAGATCTGAACTCTGCTCGCTTGTTTGTAGAAAATATCCTAGGAGCCAATCTCATGGGGGAGGGGATTCCCGTCCGCTTGGCAATGGGTTTTGTAGCTATTGTTTGTTTCCTTGGGGTGGCAGCTCGCCTCAGCAGGGGTGATGTGTGCTCTTCAATCTTCTGTCTTGCTTCAGTTCCAAACCATCAGCTTACTTGCTAAACTTCTGTCTTTTAACTCTCCTTCTGAATGGGAGACTCTGTGTAAAGTTGGCTCCAGCAGGCCATCTTACATCCTCCCCACAATTATCATTTTAAACCATTAACCAACCACTAACTGTGGGGTTGTTTGTTATGAAGCAAGATGTAACAAATCCTAATGATTACACTAATGCTAGGATTGTGTTAATTAATTTTTATATATTTTAGTATATTTCTACCTGGCCCTGTACAAATATTCTGATTATGTTCTCTGTTATCACAAGCTGAGGTTTAGCTCTTTCTTGCTGTTATAATCAAGGAACACAGTTTCCCCCTCATTTCCAGTGGAGTCTATAATGAATTGGGGGGGGTTTCCTCTAGATGTAACATGTAAGTGTTTGTTGAGATACATCCACCCCCAACAGTCACACCACAATTTTAAGTCCACAAAGTATTCTTAAATAAGTTACCTAATTGATAACCTTTAGAAATAAAGAAATTTTACATTAATTTAAAGTTTTTAAATTAAAATTTAGATTCTTAGCTTCTCTTAATTGATACCAACTTTTACATTAGTCTACATTTCTGCATGGCAAGTCTAAATTTGTGCTAGGTTTATATTCATGTATGAAGTACATCAGAACAAAGTTTATGTGATAAATAATTTTGCAATTTAGCATGGTCTTCACTCTTTTTTTTTTTTTTTTTTTTTTTCAGTTTTTGGCTGGGGCTGGGTTTGAACTCACCACCTCTGGCATATGGGGCTGGAGCCCTACTCCTTTGAGCCACAGGTGCTGCCCTTCACTCTTTTCTTTTTCATGTTGTATTATAACTCTTATTTCTAAAATTGAGAAGTTCCAACATAAACTTTAAGTAAAAGGAGAGTGTTTTTCTTTTTGTTTTGAGCAACTGAAAACTTCTACGGTGGTATTATCATTAGTTTTGGCTTGAACCTAAGACCAGAGAAATCCATTTCTCTCACTACTCTGGCTCCTTTTTCTGGCCTGGTTTAATTTTCAGCCTTCAGTGTGGTCCCTGGAAACTTCAGGGTTCTTATAGATCAAGAAAAGACCAATCCTCTCTTTCTACTGTCCCAGTAAAAGACTCATCATTTCACTCCTACTGTGATTGGATCATGAGTTCATACCTGAACTATAGCCAGAAACTGCAGTACTTGCATTAACCAGGCCTGAGAGAAAAGAGTAGAACTCTTACTACAAAAAAGGGAAAAAGATGCCGAGTAAAATCAATAGTACAAAGTTTATGTACTTCTGTTTGATGAAATCTATCTCTGGGCAACTTTGCTCTGACCAGCAGGTGAGGGTTTTATCTGGATTAATTCTATCATCCCACTCAGGCATTTTCTATGGATATTTCCAACCACCCACTCAAAGACTTTTAATTTTAGCAAAATACATTCAAGATGATTTTAAAAAATTTTTCAAGGAAAATCCCAGGAGATAGGCAATTAAACTTCTGTTCAGCAGAATTTTTTCTCATCTACTGCCCTCCTTTGTGGGAGGGAGTGGATTTCTTCTCCTTTCCTTGGGTTACAAACCTTAAATGTTACCAGGCCTTTAATTTTAGTGCATGAAGTATTAAAGAAGCATAATACCTTTTAGTTTCTCATTCTTGTTCTCTTTTCAAACTAAATTAATGGACAACTTCATCTGATTCTTGAAAATGTGGTTTAATCCTTAATCCTTGATACTCATATTTCTCTCCATCTGTTGTTCCCTTTTTCTTGTTTAACTAAAGGGCTTTTAACTTGTTCTTCCCTATAGTTTTTTGTTTTTGTTTGTTTGTTTGTTTTGTTTTTTTGCAGATATCTTCTGACTTAGATAACTTGTTCCATTTTTGATGCCTTTTTTTAGGCTAGGACAATCTTGTTTATGGAAACATAGCCTTCCGGGGCAGATTGCGTAAAAGACTGATTGACCATTCCACACCGAACTTGTTATCACATTCCATGGTACATGTGATGGTGAATTAGAATTCTAGTTTTGTGTTTGTTCATCAGTCTGTACAGTGTATAAAATGCAAAAATATGTTTTGTACTTTTCTATGTCTTTGAATGATAGTTTTATTAAATCAGAATGGAGAAAAGTACCTCAAAATTTAGAGTTTATAGTTTTTAGAGGCCCTTAAATATAGATTGGTTTAAATGGTTCATGAAGAAATTTAGTGAAAACTTGTCCACATATTGCAATTGTGAAAGAACAAGTAGCTAAATTCACAGTCAACTGAACAAAAATGAGGATTTCGAAGCATCTGAGGACTTTTAAGATGGGAATATTGTCATGGAATAAGTAAATCGATACTGAGGATGAATCTCATTTTAGCTACTGCAAACCTACTGGACCATTTCCTGAGATATTGTCTAAAGCAATTGAAGATGGTGCAGTGCAATGTTGAACAGTAATACTCAACCACTCTCCATTGCAAAAAAATTCTGGAAAAAGTACCATAAAAAAATTGTCCTGGGTGTGTGTGTGTATATATATATATATTTACATACATACATACATATATGGCATGATTTGCCTGATTTGCTCTTTCACCAGTAATTCTATTGGTATTTATTTATTTTATTTTAAAAAGATTCTGTAAGTGGAATATGTCTTCTATCTAAAAGGAGTGCTTATAAAGAAAAAATGAAAAGCCAGTGTTTTCTTACTGCTAAGTGAATGCTGACATACTAGATTAAGGGCTATAACAGTAAAACACTTATCTCTATATTTTTATTTATTTATTTTTTTTTAATTTTTTTATTAAATCATAAGTGTATACAATGATATGATTATGGGGCATCATACACTCACTTCATAAACCATTTGACACATTTTTATCCCAGTGGTTAACATAGCCTTTCCGGCGTTATCTCAGTTACTGTGCCAAAACATTTATATTCTACATTTACCAAGTTTCGCAAATACCCCTGTAATATGCACCACAGGTGTGATCCCACCGATTCCCCTCCCTCTACCCACCCTCCCCTTTCCCACTTCCCCCTATTGTTAAGTTGTAGTTGGGTTATAGCTTTCATGTGAGAGTCCCAAATTAGTTTCATAGTAGGGCTGTGTACATTGGATATTTTTTCTTCCATTCTTGGGATACTTTACTAAGAAGAATATGTTCCAGCTCCATCCATGTAAACATGAAAGAGGTAAAGTCTCCATCTTTCTTTAAGGCTGCATAGTATTCCATGGTATACATATACCACAATTAATCCATTCGTGGATCGATGGGCACTTCGGCTTTTTCCATGACTTAGCAATTATGAATTGGGCTGCAATAAACATTCTGGTACAAATATCTTTGTTATGTTGTGATTTTTGGTCTTCTGGGTATATGCCCAGCAGAGGAATTACAGGATTGAATGGCAGATCTATTTTTAGATCTCTGAGTGTTCTCCATATATCTTTCCAAAAGGAATGTATTAATTTGCATTCCCACCAGCAGTGCAGAAGTGTTCCCTTTTCTCCGCATCCACGCCAACATCTCTGGTCTTGAGATTTTGTGATATAGGCTAGTCTCATTGGAGTTAGATGATATCTCAAAGTAGTTTTGATTTGCATTTCTCTGATGATTAAAGATGATGAGCATTTTTTCATATGTCTGAAGGCCGTGCGCCTGTCTTCTTCAGAGAAGTTTCTCTTCAAATCCCTTGCCCAGCCTGCGATGGGATCCCTTGTTTTTTTCTTGCTGATGCGTTTGAGTTCTCTGTGGATTCTGGTTATTAAACCTTTGTCAGAGTTATACCCTGCAAATATCTTCTCCCATTCTGAGGGCTGTCTGCTTGCTCTGCTTACTGTGTTCTTAGCTGTGCAAAGCTTTTTAGTTTGATCAAGTCCCAGTAGTGTATTTTTGAAGCTGCTTCAATTGCCCGGGGGGTTCTCCTCATGAAATACTCACCCAGACCAATTTCTTCAAGGGTTTTCCCTGCATTCTCCTCTAGTATTTTTATAGTTTCATGTCTTAAGTTTAAATCTTTAATCCAATGAGAGTCTATCTTAGTTAATGGTGAAAGGTGTGGGTCTAATTTCAGTCTTCTGCAGGTTGCCAGCCAGTTCACCCAGCACCATTTGTTAAATAGGGAATCTTTTCCCCACTGAATGTTTTTAATTGGCTTGTCAAAAATCAAATAGCGGTAAGTAGCTGGATTCATCTCTTGGTTCTCTATTCTATTCCAGATATCTACTTCTCTGTTTTTGTGCCAATACCATGCTGTTTTGATCACTATCGATTTGTAGTAAAGTCTGAGGTCTGGTAGTGTGATTCCTCCTGTTTTGTTTTTATTTCTGAGTAATGTCTTGGCTATTCGAGGTTTTTTCTGATTCCATATAAAACGAAGTAATGTTTTTTCAAGATCTTTAAATATGACAGTGGAGCTTTAATAGGGAGTGCGTTGAAAGTATATATTGCTTTGGGTAGTATGGACATTTTGATAATGTTGATTCTTCCTAGCCATGAGCATGGTATGTTATTCCATTTGTTAACATTTTCAGCTATTTCTTTTCTTAGAGTTTCATAGTTCTCTTTATAGAGATCTTTCACGTCTTTTGTTAGGTAAATTCCCAAATATTTCATCTTCTTTGGCACTACTGTGAATGGGATAGAGTCCTTAACTGCTTTTTCAATTTGACTGTTGTTGGTGTATATAAAGGCTACCGATTTATGAATGTTGATTTTGTAACCTGAGACGCTGCTGTATTCCTTGATCACTTCTAGGAGTTTTGTAGTAGAGTCCCTAGTGTTTTCCAGATACACAATCATATCATCTGCGAAGAGCGAGAGTTTGATCTCTTCTGACCCTATATGGATACCCTTGATCGCCTTTTCTTCCCTAATTGCGGTGGCTAAAACTTCCATTACAATGTTGAAAAGCAATGGAGACAATGGGCAGCCTTGTCTGGTTCCTGATCTGAGTGGAAATGATTCCAATTTAACTCCATTCAATATGATATTGGCTGTGGGTTTGCTGTAGATAGCCTCTATCAGTTTAAGAAAAGTCCTTTCTAGACCAATTTTCTTGAGTGTTCTGATCATGAAGGGATGCTGGATATTATCAAAAGCTTTTTCTGCATCAATTGAGAGAATCATATGGTCTTTGTTTTTTAATTTGTTTATGTGCTGAATTACATTTATAGATTTACGTATATTGAACCAGCCTTGAGACCCTGGGATAAAACCAACTTGGTCATGATGTATAATTTGTTTGATGTGTTGCTGGATTCTGTTTGTTAGGATCTTGTTGAATATTTTTGCATCTATATTCATTAGTGATATTGGTCTATAATTTTCTTTTCTTGTTGGGTCTTTTCCTGGTTTGGGGATCAGGGTGATATTTGCTTCATAGAACGTGTTGGGTAGTCTTCCTTCTTTTTCTACATTTTGGAACAGGTTGAGTAATATAGGTACTAATTCCTCTTTAAAGGTTTGGTAGAATTCTGACGTGAAACCATCTGGTCCCGGGCTTTTCTTTTTAGGGAGGTTTTGTATAGTTGATGCTATTTCTGAACTTGATATGGGCCTGTTCAACATTTCCACTTGATTCTGGTTAAGTCTTGGAAGGTGGCGTGCTTCCAAGTATCGGTCTATTTCCTTCAGATTTTCATATTTCTGAGAATAAAGTTTCTTGTAATATTCATTAAGGATTTTTTGGATTTCTGATGAGTCTGTGGTTATTTTGTCTTTGTTGTTTCTGATTGATGATATTAGAGATTTTACTCTTTTTTTCCTGATTAGGTTGGCCAGAGGTTTATCTATTTTATTGACCTTTTCAAAAAACCAGCTTTTTGATTTATTGATCTGTTGTATTATTCTTTTGTTTTCAATTTCATTTAATTCTGCTCTAATTTTGGTTATTTCTTTTCTTCTACTGGGTTTGGGGTTGGAATGTTCTTCCTTTTCCAGTTGCGTGAGATGTCCCATTAAGTTGTTAACTTCCTCTCTTTCCGTTCTCTTGAGGAAGGCTTGCAGTGCTATAAATTTCCCTCTTAGAACTGCCTTTGCAGTGTCCCAGAGGTTCTGATAGCTTGTGTCTTCATTGTCATTTTGTTCCAAAAAATTGGTGATTTCTTTCTTAATCTCATCTCTGACCCAGCTATCATTCAGCATAAGGTTATTTAACTTCCATGTTTTTGTATGGGTATGCAGATTCCTGTTGTTACTCAATTCAAGTTTTATTCCATGATGGTCCGAGAAGATGCATGGAATAATTTCTATTCCTTTAAATTTACTGAGGTTAGACTTGTGACCTAAAATGTGATCAATTTTGGAGTAAGTTCCGTGGGCTGATGAGAAGTATGTGTATTCAGTTTTGTTGGGATGAAATGTTCTGTAGATGTCTGCTAAATCTAAATACTGGATGGTTAGGTTTAAATCTAAGATTTCTTTGCTCAGCTTCTTTCTGGAAGATCGATCCAACACTGCCAAGGGAGTGTTGAAATCTCCAACGATTATGGAGCTGGAGGAAATCAAGTTACTCATGTCTGTTAGAGTTTCTCTTATAAATTGAGGTGCATTCTGGTTGGGTGCATAGATATTAATAATTGAGATCTCGTCATATTGAGTATTACCCTTAACAAATATGAAGTGACCATTCTTGTCCTTCCTTACTTTTGATGGTTTAAAGCCTACTGTATCTGCAAATAAAATTGCAACACCTGCTTTTTTCTGATTACCATTTGCCTGAAATATGGATGACCATCCTTTCACCCTGAGTCTGTATTTGTCTTTTAAGTTGAGATGTGACTCTTGTATGCAACAAATATCTGGCTTAAGTTTTTGTATCCAGTCAGCTAACCTATGCCTCTTTAGAGGACAGTTTAAGCCATTCACATTGATGGAGAGTAAGGATAAGTCTGGTGGAATGTTGGGTATCGAGTTTTTCAAAGGTCCAGTGGACATTTTTAATCCTTTCGCCAGTGTGGAAGTTGGAGTTTGATCCGAAGTTTCTGAGTGAGTTTACTTTTGTGGTATAG
The DNA here is from genome assembly GCF_027406575.1 of Nycticebus coucang. Lineage (NCBI taxonomy): Eukaryota > Metazoa > Chordata > Mammalia > Primates > Lorisidae > Nycticebus > Nycticebus coucang. The sequence continues at coordinate 40,129,255 of NC_069794.1, read as the reverse complement.
GATTGGGTTGGTCATTGTGGAGGATAGGTCTGAGAACATCCTGAAGAGCTGGTTTACTTAAGGCAAATTTTTTCAACATATGAATGTCATTGAAGTATTTAATTTCTCCATCATAGATGAAACTCAGTTTAGCTGGATACAAGATCCTGGGTTGAAAGTTTTTTTGCTTTAGGAGATTAAAAGTTGATGACCAGCCTCTTCTTGCTTGAAAAGTTTCAGCAGAGAGATCTGCAGTTATTCTAATATTCTTACCTTTGTACGTTATAGTTTTCTTTCGCCGGGCTGCTTTGAGAATCTTCTCTTTCATGTTAACTTTAGTGAAGCTAATTATGATATGTCTGGGAGATGGCTTTTTGGGGTTGAATCGTGCTGGGGTTCTGAAGCTGTCTGCTATCTGAATTTCAGATTCTCTAGGCATGTCTGGAAAATTTTCTTTCATAATTTCATGTAGAAGGGCCTCTGTGCCCTTGGCTGCCACGTCATCAGCCTCCGAAATTCCTATAACCCTTATGTTATTTTTTTTCGAATTATCTGAGAGCTCTTTGAGTGAGTGATCCGTTTTTGCTCTCCATTTCTCTTCCTCTTTGAGAGATTGGGAGCGTTCGAAGACTTTATCTTCAATGTCAGAAATCCTTTCTTCTGCTTGCTCCATTCTGTTACTGAGGGATTCTACTGTATTTTTCATATCTTTGAGGGCTGTAAGTTCTTGTTTCAGTGTGTCTAAGTCTTTGGTGGTTTTGTCTTTAAATTCGTTAAATTCTTGAGACAGTTTTTGAATTTCTCCTCGAATTCCTAATTCCATTTTATTAATCTTGTCTGCAAACCAAATTCTGAATTCAACTTCTGACATCTCAGCCAGTTGTTTATGAATGGGATCTTCAATCACATCTGCCGTATCTTTTCTTGGGGGGGTTGATCTATTCTGGTTATTCATGTTACCAGAGTTTTTCCGCTGATTCCGCCCCATGGTTTACTCCCTTTGGTTTTTCCCCTGGGGTTTTATCGAGGGCCCGTACAGTGTTGTGGCCTGAGAAACTGGGGCCCTGTCTGGCGTGGTGGAGCAAAGTGGTTCTGTCTTGATTTCAGCTGGTTTCTGTTCGATCCTATTGTAACTTCTACTCTGGCTTGAAGTCTCAGCTGTGTGAAAAAATCAGCAATTAAGTCACCCCGCCTGCCCACCTCTGGCCCCAGTTGGAAAAGGAGAATGAAACCTTCCTACAATCGCACACCCAGGGCACCACCTGAAAAGTCCTCAGTCTATTAGCCCAGTTCAAAAGGTCCGAATCAACTGTCTCAATCGGCACTTGTCTCAGGTGGAAGGGTTCAAGAGGTCTCTGGGAACTGGATCACAGGGGCCTGGTGACTCCTCTGAGACAGCTCACCCCAGTGCAGCGTGGAGTCAGGAGGAGCCACCCCGCAAACAGAGCAGTCTGGGAAGGTTGACGTCTCCTTCCCCACTTTGCCCCTCCGTCGGACCCAGTCACTGGTATCTCTGCAGATGGCTAACCCAGTTGCCTGCAGTGAACAGACACTCCAGGGGTTTGCACCTGCCTGAATCGCGAGGAAGTCTGCCAGGCCCCCGCAGACTGCCGCTATCTAGCAGGAGGAGATGGGGCCTGACATCTTTGAGTGTTTGATGCAGGTGATGGGAAGGAGGTGTTCACTCAGGCTTAGCCCCGTCCCTGATGGATGCTGCTAACAGAACAGAACAGAACAGACAACTTTGTGAGGTTCTGTCTCTGTTCCTGTCGTCGCCTACAGGAGACGGGCTGTTTTGAGTTCAAATGTCTTTGCTGCTGGAGAATTGCGTCTGAACACCTCTCTGGGTCGGCCCCGCCCTGGAGGCTTCTGGGTTTGTGAGCCGTGACACCGGTGGCCTCCTCTGGTTGCCCAGGGAGACAGGGGGTGTGGCCTCAGAATATCCAGAAGTGAGCGTTCTGCCGTTAAAGAAAAAACGGCTGTTGATCTACCTCCAGGGAACTGCTGCTCTGGTGTGGGCACTCAGGCGACCCTTTTCTCCTCTGTCCCGCGCCCCAGAGTCAGCACTGAGCGGCCGCAGTTTGTGCTGGGTCCACACCCCTTAAGAGATCCCCCAAGAATCAGAACTCTTGGGGGATGGGCCCCCAGACCCGGATTGGGAGTGGGGCGGGGGGAAGCTAGAGTTTCATTCAGTTTCACGCAATACTACGGTCCGGGGAGGGCCCCTGCACTGCACCGCAGGGAAGTGCCGCCAAGGCTTGATTTTCCCTCAGCAGAGTGCCCTCTCCTCGCTCACGTATCCCAGAGTCAGCGCTGACCTGACGCAGCTCAGGCACTGTGCACTCCCCTCGAGAAATCACCCAAGGAGCCGAACTCCGGAGGGATAGGCCCTCAGACCCCGAGTGAGAGTAGGGGCTCTCAGCTCTCAGCGGGGAGGCCAGAGTCTTATTCAGTCTTGTGCCCGGGGAGGGCTCCTGCACTGCATCGTAGGGAAGTGCCGCCAAGGCTTGATTTCCCCTCAGCGGAGTGCCCTCTCCTCGCTCACGTATCCCAGAGTCAGCGCTGACCTGACGCAGCTCAGGCACTGTGCACTCCCCTCGAGAAATCACCCAAGGACCCGAACTCCTGGGGGATAGGCCCTCAGACCCCGAGTGAGAGTAGGGGTTCTCAGCTCTCAGCGGGGAGGCCAGAGTCTTATTCAGTCTTGGGCCCCGTATGCCCGGGGAGGGTTGGTGCACTGCACCGCAGGGAAGTGCCGCGAGGCGTGACTCCCCCTCAGCCCGGTGCCCTCTCCTCACTCGGTGCGCCTCAGAGTCAATGCTGACCAGTCGCAACTCGGGGACTGTCCACTCCCCTTGAGAAATCACCCAAGGATCCGAAGTCCTGGGGGACAGGCCTCCGGACCTCAGTGGGCGGGAGGGGAGCGCCGGGGATTCAGGGTTGCCGGCAAAGGATTCCCAAAGTTTTATTCAGCCCTATGTCCGGCAGGAGAACGCCAGGGCACCCCAGTAGGGGAGGTAGGTCCAGTTTTTAGAAGGTCTCTCCCGTGGAGTGTAGTGGGAGGGGCTTTAATTTCTGCCCACTTGTTCAATTGTGGGGCTCCAGAGCCGGTCTCATGGGGGAGGGGGACTCCCGTCCGCTTGGTGGTGGATTTTGTACCTTTTGTTTGCGTCCTTGTGATCACAACTTGCCTCAGCGGTGTTGATGTGCGTTCTTCAGCCTTCTCTCTTGGTGAGGCTCAAGTCCACCAGGATACTTACTAAATTCCTGTCCCTTAACTCTCCTTCTGGACGGGAGCCTTTGTTGAAAGCTGGCTTCAGTCCGCCATCTTGTCTCCCTCCTCTATATTTTTAAATAGCAAAATATTTTTAAGAAGATTTACTTTTTAAAAAATAAAAGTTTGATTTTGTTCTTTTACGTATTATTTTATGTTCCCAAGAATAAAAGTTTTAGCAGTCTGTAAGTGCAGCCATAAAATGCTGTCCTTTTCCAGAGTATTGATTTTAAAAGAATAGACTATATTGAGTATTTACTTTTTAATTTATTCTGATAATTTACAGGGTTGCATTTCAGTAGGGTAGGTCAAACAGTTTCGTCTTTTGCTCAATTTGCCATGGACAAGTACAGTATTAAAATTGTGGAATGGGTTTTTTTGGGGGTCACTGATTCGACTAAAAGGGATGTTAATTTTGGCACATTTAAATTCTTCACATGTAAATCTGAAGAATAGGGTGATCTGGTAGGGGAGAGGGACATTTAATCATTTTGTAACAGTGAACATGTAGGCAGCCAATTCATAGAACAAGCATTGATATCAAGGAAGCTTGAAAAAATACCTGATAAGAAGGGCAGACTAATTAGTCAAAAAGTCAAAATATGGCATAGGTGTTATTCAATGGCTCCAAGTAAAAGAGGAAAAAAAGGCAGAGGGTACTCACCACAGTTCACAGGGATCAGAGTTGATCTGGAGGAGAGGCTATGGCTGTTGTTTTGTTCTTGTTATTGTTAGGGGTATGACTGGGAATTTAATGATGTTGGCACAAGGCCTGAAAAGCAATTTGCTATTTTTATTACTCTGTCAATATGGCACATTAAGGTCCTCGATACTTTCAATAAATGTGAAAAGAAAAACCTTTTTATATCAAGCACTATAGAAATTAAAACAGAAAATGTCTAAAGGATGTTCCCCAATATGAGTCTGGATTAAATCTTTTGAGTTAGTCTGACTTATTAATTTAAAACTAAAACTATGATAAAAACCTAAAGTATACAGAGATACATGGTTTTTAGGATAGCCTCAAGGAAGTTTTTCAAGTAGTGACCCTTTGTTCTTTGTGTCTATACTGTAAAGGTAAAAAGTCAAAAGAGAAGACGAGGTCTTGTTCTTACAAAGCATTTTAGTTTTGATTCTGGCTGGAGATGTACAAAGTCTGATTATTATAACTAATAATCAAAGACAAATACACATGAAAAATAAGACAACAATGGAAAGAGCAAAAATAATTTTGATACCACTAGTACCACTTGTTTCTTACCCTTAATTGTGGCACATTAGAAATAGTAACATGCATTCAAGATCTATATTTACTTCAACCATTACACTAAAAATCCCCTCAAATTTAAAGCATGCTATTTTGTCCCAGGAATTTCATTTTTCTCTTTTAATCTTAGATATTATCAAATTATATCATGCAAAATAATTTTGAAAATTGCTTGTAATTGAAGCAAATGTGTGGGATTTGCCCAACTTTTCCACATAATTACTCTAATTCTTTACTTGGCTCTTCTATAAAAATCTTAGCATAATAGCATTTAGGTCATGTTTCTTTGGGAAAAAAGCCTGAGGCTTGGGAAATTAATATAAGTAGTGTACCAGGTTTTATTAAACTTGCAGAATTTACCGGTAATAAAAACACAGTAGCTATAAATTAGGGTTACAAAATTGATTAGCAATATTCTAATTAGGTTACATTGCTTGCCATTGCAAACAACTTGAGTTCTTCTTGTCAACACCCAACTAGAGTTAATCCCTACTTATGAGCTATCCTTACCAATCTCCTCTTGTTCATAGAAGTTTTAGACGATTGCATTATGTTTTGTTTGTGGATCTGTTGGTTAATTTCCATATTGCCAGCTTACACGTCTTTAGGATTAGATAAACTTTTTCTGTAAAGTGACAGGCAGTAGGTATTTCGTTCTTTGCATGCCATATTTTTTGCCCTTATATGACAAAAGCAGACATAGATGATATTTTAAGACTAAATATGAATGCACTCTGATAAACCTTTACTTACTAAAATAAGCAGTAGGTCCACTGGTCCCAGTTTGTTGAAAACTGTTTTCACTTTTTGTGAACTTGTTCAGGAAAGGGACAGTACACAACTCTTCCCTTTTCAGTCAGTAGCATTTTTAGATTTCCTGAACCCTAATACATGATTGTTGGAATAAAGTTATCAAACTTTTCATTTATATGAATAAAGTATTCCATGTGAAATAACTTGAAATAATGCCAAATATCCTAATGAGTATTAAAATTAACTAAAAAAAATCTCAAAAAATGCTATCCCACTTTCATCATATAAAAGTAAAGTTTATTCTAAAAATTATAGATCATATTTTTGTTTGGAAAACTAGATTTTTGATAGTGGGTAGACTTCACAAATATATACCAGAATCTTTCTTCTCAGGTTGGGTTCAGTCATTGGCTGGAGAAGCTGGGTGGAGCAGGGCCTAGATTGGAGGAATGTGGAGGTGGAGTCAAAGAAACAGTAGATGGGCTGTTAATCAACTCTGCCCCTTACAGCTAGTTTTCTTAAATTTGATCTGAGAGGCACACTTAACACAGTCTCCATTATATGGAGGGGTTTAACTCTCCTCTTATCTTTCCATTATTTCCGTTTATGTTTTTTGCAACTTATAGATTTTTTAATAGAATATTTTAGTTGTTAAAAATTCAAGTTGTATTTGAGTTCCGCAATAATGTGCACCATTCAATTAGTACTGAATGTGTATTATGCAGCAGTCGTCTTCTCATAACTCACCATTCGCTGGGTCTTCAAAGTTCCATATACATATTAAAATTTTCTTGAATAATTTTATGAAACAGGTAATACAATTGCTTCCCATATTTATATTAAAATTTGAAAAACAAAACAAAAGTTGTGAGTCTTCTGGTGACAACCAGCTGATAAGAACATCAAGATTCTGCATATCTTGATGTTTTTCATGTTTGTACAATAAGGTAATGACCATCCTGGCTTCCATTTGTTTTATAGACATTATTGTGATTCAGATATGAGTAATGAGAGGCTGCCTAGTGTAATAATTAGAACATGGCCTCTGAAGCCAGCTGCCTGGGTTTGAATGCTAGCTCTGTTTTTCACTAGCTATGTGACCTTAGGCTAAGTTACAAAAATCTCTGCAGGCTTCTGTAATCCCATCCTTTATATTGTGACGATGATGGCACCAAATTCATAGTGTTCATATAAGAATTAAATATTTGTAAATATTTGCAAAACATTTACACTTATAAAAACTTGCTTGTAAGGCGGTGCCTGTGGCTCAGTGAGCAGGGCGCCGGCCCCATATACCGAGGGTGGCGGGTTCAAACCCAGCCCTGGCCAAACTGCAACCAAAAAATAGCCGGGTGTTGTGGTAGGCGCCTGTAGTCCCAGCTACTTGGGAGGCTGAGGCAGATGAATCGCCTAAGCCCAGGAGTTGGAGGTTGCTGTGAGCTGTGTGACGCCACGGCACTCTACCGAGGGCGATAAAGTGAAACTCTGTCTCTACAAAAAAAAAAAAAAAACTTGCTTGTAAGGCATTTTGAAAAATGCCAGGCACAGAGTCACTGCTTTGCGAAATATACGTTAATAAAATTATTCCTACATAATAGCTAAATATACTAAATTTAAGAAATAGTAAGTAAGCCAAGGGGAAGGAAATGTATATATTAATTTTTATTTTTAGAAAAGAAAGGGTCAGCCAATGCAACTTAGTGAGGTACAATAAGCCAATGAGCCACGTGACCTTGGCCAGGATGCGCTGTCCCTCTGGACTGTAATCTCCTTATCTGTGCAGTGGTGTGTTTGTACTCAACAGTTCCCAAGGCCTTTCACTGGTCTATGGTTTTATGGCTTCTAAGAACTTAATTTGGGATCATTAAAATCTGAGGAAAAAAATAAGATTTCAGTTTGACATTTTGTTTCAAGGGGAAAAAAATTTAAATATTAAATTCCAGAAGATCAAAATCACCAAGCATGTATTTGGTTATTATATGCATCAAAACCATAAATTGTATAAATGAAAGTCTGTTCGAGTTAGTGTAAAAGATTGCATGGCATATAGAAAAACTTGATTGTTTTTAAAACCGGTTACATGTACAGTGTTACCACCTAAGAAAAATAAGCTTAGAAATTTTCTTTAGCAGTTTTTCAGTTCAAACTAATTGAGAAGCATTGAAAATGGTAGCACTCCTGAGAAACTTTAGATAGGGTAATTCTTTTTGGAAAAGCTCACATGTGCTGTGGGTGCCACGTGCAGACACTGCTTCTCAGGCAATTCCATTCTAGCTGAGAAAGTCCTCAATCAAAGAGATAGAGATGAAGAAGGGCTTGCATGCCTCGCACAGGGCAGGATCTTGCTAAAAGCACCTGCTACACATTGTAGCGCTCTGCTTAACAGGGTATATACAAGTAGGAAGTAACTGCTAATTCTTAGCACTGCTTTTGACATTTCTCGGTATTCTCCTCTGGGAAACAGCGATAACAACAGGACAGAGAGCCTCTATAAACATTAGTGACAGAATTCATATAGTGTGCAGCCCACTGTTAACTAAGACTATTCACAGAATGAAATAATTCATGCCATTTATACCTCCGTGTTACTCACTTTATTATTATCAAGCTATGAACTCAAAACTTGAGTCCTACCTGCAGCACGTCTCAATCAATTTTAAGCCAGTTAGGTAGGACATAATTTAATGTAACATGAATACCATAATTTAACAGATCAAATGGCAATGTTTTTACAGCTATGACTTTTATCAGTATAGCTATGGGAACCACTGCTTTTGGACCCAACTCCAAAAGTGTACAGCAAAGGAAAAGTTTTGCAAAGCTTTTCTGACAAGAATTATCTTATCTAAAGGCCAAAAAAGTACTTTTGTTCAATATTATGGAAGTCTAGTATATATGCTTTTGTCACAATATTATACCACTGATAAAATTTAAAATATACTGACCTATTTAAAAAATAAAATGTATTCTAAGTCAAAGAAGTATGAGTACCAAAACAATTAAACCAGAAGGAGAACATGAACTTAAGAGATTTCTGTGTTTTCACTAAAAACAAGCAAAGAAGGGTGAGGAATAACTTTCTCTTTTCTTTCCTTGTTGGTTCAACTACTGTCTTAATAAATAAGACATATTTTTTCCTGAATCTGTGATCACATGTTCACTTTTTATCAAAATTAACTTACAGAAAAATAGAAAAAAAGTATAACTGTTTGAAGAGACTCCAATTTAGAGTTTCAATCTCTAAATTTGCAAGCCTTTCCCTTGAGCTACCCCATGTTATTCAAAATAGACACATCCATCTCTCTCTCTCTTTTTTTTTTAATTTGCAGTTTTTGGCTGAGGCTGGGTTTGAACCCACCACCTCTAACATATGGGGCCGGCACTCTACCCTTTGAGCCATAGACACTGCCCAAACATATCCCTCTTAATGGTTCTTATTTCAAAGTACATAGGATGATCTTCCATCTCTTTTTCTTTGGTAATTTCAACCAATGATTGTATTGGAAATTCAGACAGTAGAGCTAGAAAGACTTAAGAACAAGTAGATTCTATGTGTTTAGCTGATTGGGATGACTGCTGATGGCGGAGATTCTCTGAAAGTAGCTTTGAAGGCTGTATGTCAGATCTACTTTTTCACTGTTCAATTATTTTGAGATTTTTTTTCTTAGTTTCATTTTATAAACACACTTTTCAAATAGTGATAACTATTTGAAAGTTAATAAAAATGTAAGATATAATAAAATATTATAATAAGATATAATAAAAGTGAAACTTAAAGTGTAAGAGAATTTTTTTATTGGTTCTGGTTAATTGAGGGTACAAAGATTAGGTTAGAATGTTTGTATTTGTTAGATAAAGTCCCTCTTATAATTGTGTCCTACTCCCCCCCAAGAAGGGTGCTATACACACCAACATAATGTTCATTAAGTGGAGCACACCCATACCCTCTCCATTTTCTCACTCCCCCAATCCCCACCTTGAGTTGATTTGAGTTTTTCTCTTATGTGGGTATGTATTAGATCATTTACTGGATTCATAGCAGAATTGAGCCCATCAGATTTTTGCTTCTCCATTCTTGTGATACTTTACTGAGAAGAATGTGCTCCAACACTATTCAGGTTAATACAAAAGATGTAAAGTCTCATTACTAGGAATTTACCCAGAAGAAAAAAATCATTTAGTCATTTTATCATAAAATACTCATAACATTCAAGGCACAGAACTATTTTAATAACTCATTATCTAATGTATTCTCCCCCAAAAACTTTTTATATAATCTTTATTCACATTTTACAAATGAGGAAACCAGCGTGAAAAGGAGAGAAAGACCAGAGAGGCACCTGACAGCTGGAAACAGACACGACACCCTCTGTTATATTTTGGCCTTGCTAAGAGCTGATCGAGGACTCAGAATGAGGCTTTAATTAAACGTTAACGAAAAGCACAAAATGCAAATATCAGACAAGGTTACTCTGTGTCTATTGTGGATTAGGACAAAAATAAGAACATTTCTTAATCATGCTTGCGTGGAGACAAAAATAACATTTTCCAGATCACAAATATGGCCTTATTATTCCATATGACTACTGCTTCTTTACCAAATGCAGCTTTAGCCTTGCTCTGATCTTCTGGGTAAGAATTATTAAGAGCCCCACAAAGTATCTCCACTTCCTGCTAGCTCCCAATGCAAGCAGACATCCACTTCCTTGGGTTCTGCCCAAACATACATCTAGCATCTATTTAGGTTACCATATGTATTTTTTTTTTTTTGGTTATTTAGTCTGCTAAAATTCTTATTTACATTGACTTTCAAATATTTAATCTATTTTGCACTGGTGAGATAAGCCTCACTTGCTCATGACGCATTACTTTCTTAAATCACTGGGTTTTGGCTTCCAAGGTTTTTATTAAAAATTTATTTGAAATTTTTTGTTTATACATTTATTATATTTATTATTTACATATATGTTCATGTGGGATATCTTCATGTGTGTGAAATGTCTTAGCGGTTCTGATAATCAAAGTAGGCTGGTTGCTGAGTGAGGTGGGAAGCATGCAACAACTTTTGTGTGTTCTGAAAATTTGGTATTTTTTCCTTCTTAAATTTTTCATACAATTCATCAGTGATGCCAAGTAGCAAGCTAGGAAAGTTTTCAACTGTGTATTAAATAATTTCTTTAAAAAATATATGGCCATTAAGCTTACCTTTTTTTTCTTTGAGTGAATATTGTTATTTTGCATTATTCAAAGAATCTGTTCATTTTATCTAACTTTTTTAGCATAATGTTTTTTGTTCTTAATATTTTCTTACAATTATTTTTATTTGTATAGAACCTATTGTAGACTCACGTCTCTCTTTACTGACTCAAGTTTCCTCTGCTCTTTTCCTTAATTATTCTGACTAGTGGACTGATAAAATATTGATGATCTTATCAATAATACAATTTTTAAGTTTCACAACTTGTCTTTTGGTAAACATTCCATGATTAGTTAAAAAGAAGGTATAGTCTGCTCTGTTGTAGAGTACTCTATACATACAGCCCACAGTGATAAAGGGTTTATTCAAATTTTGTTTCTTTGCTGAACTATTTTTCCCTACTTTTTCCATCAACTGTTGATAACAATGATGTTAGAATCTTTAACTATAACTGTGGGTGTTGGTAGTTCCCTTTGACGTCCTCTCAGTGTTGCTTTTGTTTTGTCATTTTTTTTTTTATAAATTTTATTCTCATTTATCCTTTCTGGGTTCCAATTAATTCTACATTACATTCCTTGAAATTGCCTGTGGGTTACTTTGCTCTCTTCACTTTTTTCCCCTATTTTTTCTCTGATTAATTTTGAATTGTTTCTGTTGTTCTTTCTTCAAGCTCAGTAAGCTTTTATTTTATAGTATATAGTCTTCTGTTAATGTCACTCAATGCATTTTTCACCTAGCAACTATACAAGTTAAATTCAGATTTGTTTTAAAGTATCTTTCATGTTTCTTCTTGAGGTGCTCAATGTTTCCTCTGCCTTTCTACATATGAGAAACATAATTATAATAACCATTGTCTGAATCCAGTACTTCTATAATATGTTCTATTTTCTTGTGTATTTCAGTTGATTTATTGCTGGGACTCAGGCTCACTTTGTTTCCCTTTTCTCAGCCATCACTGTTTTCCTTTGCCTGTGTCCTACATTTGGAAAACATAGTTTCGTATATTTTGTCAGATATAGTTGTATATGCCCCACAAATACAACTGGGGTAAATTGTAAACTGGGGTAAATTTGGTAACTATTACTCAGTTTGATGAGGAGTTACTTTTTATTTGATTTTTAAGTAAGTTATATTCAAAATTAAAATATAAACATCATCTGTTTTAGGATTAAATTAATTATTAATTATTAAATTAAATTTAATAATTTTATATTAATTATTTTATATTAATTTCAGAAATTATAAATTTAATTTATAAATTTTATATTAATTATAAAATATAATGATTTTATATTAATTATTAAATTAAATTATTAAATTTAAAAATTAATAATAATTTAAATTTTTAAATTAAAATTAAAAAGTAAATAATAAATTTATTTATTTTTTAATAATAAATTAAATTAATAATTCTAACTATTTTTTTAAGATGAGCACATGATATATTTTAGAAGAAATGTTTCTTATACATAAATAAATATGCTAGACTGTTCAGATTAATTGTTGCATATTTTTCAAATAATTTGAGAGTTGATATGTTTCTGGTACACATAAGTTTAACAGCTTCTTTTTTCCCCACTGGTATTTGAGTGTTATGTTCATGGTAAGTGATCAACCTACACATTTATATATAAGAAAGTGGCTGTTTTATTAAACATAAAATTGTTTCCTCTTGGTCAAATATTATATATTTACCAATTATTGCAAAAAAATAAACATAAGTCTTCTTTTTAATCCATAATGATATAGACCTGCAAAATATACAATGACTCATAGGGTGATAGAAAGAAAACAAACATGGAGGCAGTAGTTGTGAGTAAGAATGCCCATGCACCAATCAGGCATTTCAAAACCTTCTACAACTGTGCCGTGAGCCAAGCTAGAGGCTGTCTGGACACTGGGAAGAGTGTACTGCGCTCTGGAAGTGTTACAATGACTAAATGAAATGATTACTATGGCAGAGAAGTAAAAAACTCCAAAGTTAATGTATGGATATGAAACAGTACTTAAAGAATCTCAGCCTCACTTTTTGTATATGAAACAGTAGACAATGATACATTAATAGATAATAGTGAGTGCTTTGTGAACATTACTTACCCTTCCTCTGTGAACAGCCTCTGCTGTTTGATTCTTACAAGAACTCTGCTTAGCTGCTATTATTATTTCTGTTTCACGGGTGGAAACAGGCAAAAAAGAATAACCTTCATTTTAGAAAGAACAAGTAACAGGCCATTTTTAGCGGCATCTCCTGATTCCTATCTAGCACACAGAATAGTACAAACAATGTTTTATGCTTTTGTCTCCTCTGGACCAGCAGTGTCCTCAGTAAACTTAAGCAAGAACCATACCTATTTCAACAAAAAAGTAAAGGAACAATATCTACCATGGTATAAAGCAACGAAAGGGCTGAATGGATATAGAGTGTGGGAAAGAGAAGTGGTATTTGAGTTGAAATATTTGGGGATGAGTCTTTGTTATACTGCTCAGTAATTCACCAAATATTCACTCAGAGTTCAATATTGTTAGGCCTTCTGAAAAATAAACAAAAAGTTCAGAACTATGAATGGTTGGTGTTTTTTTTTTTTTTCAGACAGAGACTCACTATGTCACCCTCAGTAGAGTGCTTGGCGTCACAGCTCACGGCAACCTCAAACTGGGTTTAAGCAATTCTCTTGCCTTCGCCTTTCAAGTAGCTGGGACTACAGGCACCCACCACAACCCAGGGGTGTTTTTTGAGCAGGCCTGGGCCCGGCTCGAACCCACCAGCTACAGTGTATGTGGCCGGTGCCCCACTCACTGAACTAGGAGCACTCAGCCAAATGCTTGGTGTTTTTAACTGCCATTATCGTTGGTTTATACTTGCTTTGAGTCAGCTTAATTTAAAATGCTTATTAATCTCTTTCCTTAATTCAATCTTAACTGAGCAAAACTGCTGACCATAATGAATTAGCATACCCTACCGTCTTCTTTTGATAACTAATGGGTATCATCTTCATCTCAACTTGATGAAATGGACTGGTTTTGTTTCGTAACATTCATTATGTAAAATTTTGTCCAAAACATTTTCTTGACATTATTAATGAAAGGTAGTTCCAATACTTATCCCTAGGTCTTTAACTGTAACCTAATCTGTAAGGGATAAGTAAAATAAATTCAACCATGTCCTGTACAATCTAGAAACTTAGCTTTTTATTAATCATAAAACAACTACAACTCTCTACTCACTTTAAAACACATCAATAACAACTCTTTAATATTATCTCTAGATTTACTACTATATCTGTGTTTTGGGAAATTACACTTAAAAATTAAAAAAATGCCTATCTAGAGTGTTACTATTTCAGAAGTTTTTCTCACAGGTGTAATTTGATAAATATTATGATGTCCTGATTTTTTAAAAACTACTTTATAGTGGGACATATGAATGCTGTCACATACTGGGTCACTGGAAGCTGAATGTATTTTCCAAATCTGATAGCTATCATGTCAGCAATTCTTGGAAAACAGATCTAAAACAGCAGATGGCTGAGAATTTAGTCTCTCTGTACTTAAACTGGTAGTAAAGATGTCACTACTAATCCAAAAACCTAACTGAATTTTGAATTCCTCAACAGAATGTTTCTATCTATTGCTTAATCATTTTCCAGACTTGTAGGCTCAAGGTAATCTGACTTTTAACTACTGCATATTAATCTGTCATTACATATAGCTTACGGGATTTTTTCATGGATTGACTTAAAAAGAAACATTTTTATTGATATAGTGTTAAATCTTTTCTACAGGCCTGATTCCCTGGAAAGGAGGAAAACCCATAACACTTTACTTAAATAGGTAAAGAACTATAACTTTAGATAAGTTTATCTGCACAATATGCCATATCCAGCATACAAATCATTCTATTGATTTATAGAATCAAGTTTGACTTATAACTGAAAAGTGAAAGGGTACTTTATAAATCTATGTCAAGAAATACCTTTATTCTTTATTATTTCAGTTGAATTTAGTATTGTTTTAAATGAAGTTATCAATAAATTCTGAAGTTAAATTCTGAAAAAAAACTTCTATTGTATTTATAATGTACATTTATGTAATATTTAGTGACATACTACGATAGATTTGGTTTTGAATGTTGAAAAAAACTGCGTTCATAAACCTTCTATTGAATGATAGTAATAAATATTGGTAAGTGGGTACTATATTAACATTGTTTATTTTTAGGAATAATAAGTTAGATATCCAGAAGTGAAATTACTTATTTTTTATTTAACAATAAAGAAAATGTCATGAGGACATTTAAAACTTGTTATATATTTCTAAATATATGCAAGATCAAGTAATTCTTGAAAATGAGGACATCTGAAGGTTATCTTCCAGTTATCACTCCAAACAAACATTTAGAGAGGATATTTAAAGGACAGGATACTAACATTTTAATGGGATTTAAAAATATACTTTAAATTATATTATTGAAATAAATGACTATACATACTCACAAATGGCATCAATTATACTTAAAGTTCTTAGTTATTGTTGATGCAAATTCCATCAAAATAATAAAAATACAGCAAATGGGAACTCTGGAAAATTTTATGGAATTGAATATTAAAATCTTTGACAAATTTTTAGAAATGCAATATTTTTATGATGTTTTTAACAAAATGATATAAGAAATAACAAATAGCATCTCCAAATTATCTGAAGATACATAAATAAATATGATATTCACATTCCTTGTGCAATAAATGGATGATATCTATGTAAGAGATTGTTGAGATTGCTGTGTACATATGATGAAACATCCATAAAGCATCGTTGCTGAAAAAACAGAGATGCAGTAAAATAACTAATTTGCCTTGTGGCTAGAAAGTGACAAAATCAGGACGTTCCTATTCCTCCTCTATTTGAAAGTTCACACGCATTCCCCTATCATCCTACATTGCCAGAAATAAGCCTCTACTGGTAGGCTCTAAATGTAGTTCTACAGAAAAAATATTATAAAATGTTCATATAAAAGAACCAAAAATTCGAGAAAAAAGTTTAAAATATTATTATAGGCAGCAATATTTTAAAATTGAAAACTATATTGAAATTACTTCAATTTGGGAAAATATATTTTAGGAAAGCACTTTCACAAATTTGTAATCAGTTTCTAAAGTACCTTTTATGAATTGTGCTCAAATTTATTTTGTAGAAATAGGACTGGTGGCAATATTTATTCAATATAAAAATAAATCATTCACGATCAGAGATATATAAGTAAATGAGGTGAATTATTCAAAATACAGTGAGCCATCTGCCATTAGAATTGCTTCAAAATGGTCTGGATAACAATAAATGACTACTATTTATATGTACTTGTTTAGTGCATTAAGTAGTTGATATAAAAAATTTTTAAAAAGTAAAATGAACAGTTGCTCTCGATTCTACAGAAAATTTTCCCTTTTCCCTATGGTATTGGCTATGGGTTTGTCATTTACGGCTTCTATATTTTGAGATAATTACCTTCTATGTCCAGTTTTTAAGGGTTTTTATCATGAAAGGGTGCTGAATTCTGTTGACTGCTTTTTCTGCATGTATTGAGATGATCATAAGGTCTTTGTTTTGCTTCTGTTTATGTGGTGAATGATACTTATTGATTTGCCTCTCCTGAACTATTCTTGTATCTCTGAGATAAATCCTAGTTGGTCACGGTGAATTATTTTTTGATGTGCTATTGAATTTGGTTTGCTAGTATTTTGTTGAGGATGTTTGAATCTATTTTCATAAGGGATATTTGTTTATAGTTTTCTTTTTTATTATGTCTTTCCTGGCTTGGTATCACAGTGATACTGACCTTGTTGAATGAGTTGGGGGAGGATTCCCTCCTTCCTGATACTGTGGAATAATGTCTGCAGTATGGGTACCTGCTTTTCCTTGTAAATATGGCAAAACTTGGCTGTGAATCTATCTTGCCTCGGGGTTTTTTGTTGTTGAAAAATGTGTATTACTACTTTAATCTCACTTTTCATTATTGATCTGTGCACAAGTTCTATTTCTTCTTGAATGAGACTTAGGAGGTTATGTATTTCCAGGAATTTGTCTATTTCACTACAATTTTTGGTTTATGGATATAGAAATTTTCATAATATTAAAGATGATATTTTGTATTTCCATGATATCAGTAGTAATATCTTCTTTTTCATTTCTGATTGAGCTTATTTGGGTTCTTTATTTTCTATTCCTCATTAACATAGCAAGATGTCTATCAATTTTTGTTTATCTTTTCAAAAAACCAAATTTTTGTTTCTTTGCTCCTTTGTATTTGGTTCAATTTCATTTAGTTCAGCTCTTACCTTAGTTTTTATCTTCTCTTCTGGTGGCTTTGGGTTTGGTTTGTTCTTCCTTTTCTAGTTCCTTGAGATGTGCCATTAGCTTGTTAGTTTGTGATCTTTCTATCTTTGTGATGTAGGCCCTTAAGGCTATGAATTTTCACCTTACAACTGCTTTTGCATAATCTCATTGATTTTGATAGTTTATGTTTTCTTTGTCATTCAGTCCAAGAAACCTTTTCATTTCCATTTTAATTTCATCATTGGACCAGTAATCATTCAGTAGCAAGTTGTTTAATTTCCATGACTTTGTGTAGAATTGAATGTTTTCTTGGAGTTGATTTCCCATTTTATTCCCCTGTACTCTCAGAAGATACATGATATAATTCCCCATTTGTCTGAGTTTTTGAGACATGTTTTGTTGCCTAAGATGTGATCAATCATGGAGAATGTTCCATGAGCTGATTCAGTAGTTTTGGGGTAAATGTTCTGTAAATGTCTACATGGTCCTTTTGTTCTACTCCATTTAAGTTCAGTGTTTATTTATTTTCTGCTTGAATGTTCTGTTCAGTTCTGTCAGTAGGGTATGAAGTCTCTGGCCATTAAACAATGCTCCTGTTCATCTCTTTGCTGAGATCTAGTAGATTTCCTTTATGAATCTGGGTGGTCCTATGTTAGGTGAATAAATATTTAGAATTGCTAAATCTTCTTGTTGAATTTCTTTCTTTACCAATATATAATGTATAACTTCACTAATCATCAGGGAAATAAAAATTAAAATTACAATCAGACATCACCTTACCACAGTTAGAATAACTTTTATTAAAAAAGTCCAAAACCAAGAGATGTTGATGTGAATGAAGAGAGAAAGGAATGTTTATCTGCTATTGGTAGGACTATAAATTGCACAACAGCTAAGCAAAACAGTAAGAAGAGTCCTCAAAGAACTCAGAATGGACTAGCTTTTGATCTGGCAATCCCACTCCTGGGTATTTACTCAAAAAAGAAGAAGTCATTTTATAAGAAAGACACCTGTACTCAACATTTTATTGTAGAATAATTCAAAATTTCAAACATTTGAAATCAACCTAAGTGCCCATCAGTTCATTAGCATATTAACCAAAAAATATGATATATGTATACCATGGAATAGTACTCAGCCATAAAAAGGATGACTTGATGCCTTTTGCAGCGCTTTGTATGTAGCTGGAGACCATTATACTAAGTGAATTATTTAAAAAATGGAAAACAAACACCACTCATACTTACTATTAAATTGTAGCTAACTAATGAATAGACATGTGGGCACAGAGGGAAATAAAATTTCAATGGAAATCAAACAGGAGGGTGATAAGAATATAGTGAAAACCCACCTAACAGTTACAAGGAACACTATCGGGGAGATAACCACACTTACAGCCTTGACTCAAGAATTACAAAGGTAATCCACATAACCAAAAACATTTCTACCCTGTAATATTTTGAATTAACAAAAGGGAATTTCAAGGTGTTTCATTGATTTTAAAAATTATGTCTTAATATGTTAGTTATCAAAGGAACTCTATGATGTATTATTATTATGAACAAAAAAATTACCCAAAATACATAGATTTTCATTTAAACAGCCTTCTACATGTCACAATATTATTTGCATAAGAAATACTCAAAGTCTAATAATTTAGAAAGAATTAAGACAAAATAGAAATAATTTAAAAATTAAGTTATTGTTTCTTTTCTGATATATATTTGTATTTAAAAATAATAGGAAATATGTAAAGAAAAAATACACAAATTTCAAATATTAGAATATCACAATTACTAAGGTTCTTAACTGAAATTTAACTTACAGATAACTATTTTGTTGTAGTTAATATAATGTTCAACTGAAGGAAAAAATACTATAGTACTTTCCTCACCACAAAGATAATATTGCATAGAAATCACTATGATACATCATAATGGATATTCCTATGTAGTGTGACTCTTATTCTTTGCCTGTGCTGAAGGAAATGTATTGACTTAGGAAGGACACTAATAAAGTTATTTACTATGATCATGTCCCACTACTGCACACACATAATCATTTTTCTTTTTTTTTTTGAGACAGTCTCATTTAGTTCTGGTGGAGTAGAGTGCAATGGTGTCATAGCTCACAGCACCCTCAAACTCTTGGGCTCAAGCCATCCTCTTGTCTCACACAGCCTCCAGAATAAGCTGGAACTGACAATAGGCGCCTGCTCAATTCCCTGCTAGTTTTTTCTATTTACTGTTTTTGTTTGTTTGTTTGTTTGTTTTCTATTTTCAATAGAGACAGGATCTAGCTTTGCTCAGGCTGGTCTCAAACTACTGAGCTCTGGGAACCACCCGCATCAGCCTCCTAAAGTGCTAGGATTACAGGCATGAGCCACCACACTAGGCCACACACACAATTTTTAAGCATTTTTCTCATTTTTTAAAATCTAAAATATCTGCTGACTAAAATGATTTTGGGCTGAGTTCAGAACATAAGTTACATCGTTGTTTAAACTATGTAAATTCTGAAGGCTGTCTCTCTCGAGAGTAGATGCTTCTCATATCCTCATCTGTATATGATTCTGGAAATATTTGTCCTTTCTGATTATCAGCCATTTAGGGAAGTGGGAAGCAAATAAATATTTTATTTCTTATTTTTCAAGTTCTATCTACTGTTTTAACATTTACCAAAGAAGAATTTTCTTGTGAAACAAATTAATAGCTTCAAGTTGTAGCCCTTTGAAGCTATATGCACCTATACCATAATGTGAAAAATGGCATCTAATTTACGCTGGGTATCCATAAATTTCATGTGCTATTTTAAAAAGTGTGAAATAATGAAATCAGTGGGACAATCGATGATAAATTTGATTTTTCAATAAACTGTGTTTTTAGTACTAAAACAGCTAAGTTACTTCTTTCAAGGATGTCTGCTTATGGAAATGCATAATTGAAAAGAAAACTGAGTAAACAAGAATACTATTTACTATTCATAATATTGAATTTTGCTTTAATTTTGAATCTTTTCTTTCGCTAAAAATGTTTTACATTTCTTTCAGTCTGCCCATTGAAATTTTTTAGTCAAACAATAAAATGTTTAATAACATTTATTTGGAAACTTGTTTACTTTTAATGGTTATTTTTTCAAAGTTAGTTTGACTTCCTTTGAGAAGAATATCTTTAGAAGAGATACTATCGACTCTGAGATTGTTGGTTTGATAAAAGGAGAGCAAATGTTTTATGTATAAGAAATGTCAATAAATAATTCACAAGGGGAGGATGATCAACTTAACTAAAACAGGACAAATGTAGCTATTTCAGAAACAAAAAACAAGAAAAGGAAACTGAGCAGAAGGATTAGTCACAATTTTTTTTTCTCTCTAACTAAACCATAGATTTTATTCAGATTTCCCCTATTTTCTACTAACGTTCATTTCTATTCCCGTACCCAACCCAGGAAAGCACATTGCCTTTGGCCATCACCTCTCCATAGTCCCCAGGCTAGGATAATTTTTATGTCTTTTCCTTACTTTTTAAAATCTTGACAGGTTTTGAAAGCACTTGTATGGTGTTCTGTAGAACATTCCACAATTTGGGTTAGTTTGATGATTTCTAATGATTGTATTAGCATAATGAGATTTGAGGGAATAATACCACAGAGATGAAGTCCCCTTCTTACAACGTCATTATCGGTCATGTTGTAGGACATCAACATGACTTATCCTGATGAGGTAAACTTGATCCCTTGGTTAGGGCAGTGTCTGCCAATGTTTTCTACTGCATATGAAGTGTTTTTACTTTTTACTACTTCATTCTTTTGAAGTGAGTCTCTAAGTCTATCCTATATTCAAAAAGATAGAAGTTAATCTCCACCTCATGAATGGGAAAGTATATGTATCTCTACGTATTATTTATCTTTTTATTCAATCATTTTATAGTAGAATAAATTTATACATATTTATTTTGTTCTTTGGCTTATAATTCCATACTAACCTACTTGTATTAATATGCTCAAATGATTCCAGCTTTGCCCTTTGGAGCTCCTTCAGGTGGACTCCTGTGTCCCTTATTACTTCATACTTCTTTTTCTTTCTCTTTCTCTTTAGCATTTCCATATATTCTAGCATTGAAATATGCTCCAGGCTCATATTACATTTTCCTTCTTCTATAATAAACTATTCATGTGGTCACAGAACCTTTTTTTAAACAGATATTTTTGATACAGTGTAATTTCAATATTATAAATCACAATATTAGAGGATAATTGAGACATCCTCACAAACAATTCTATGAACACAACAGTAATGAAATAATTATATTTGGATTGAAAATTGTTTTGTGGCTTTTACATAAACATTTATTTATGAGTTATTAGTCAGTTATTTACTTATTCGAAACTTGCTTGAATGCCTTATTTGTGTCATAAGGTATAATATTTGCTTTACATGGTACTTACAAATATGTTTGCCTCGAGTTGGTTACAATTGAGTAGCAGAGATACCTAAAAGTATTAATTATAGCATAAGAGTAAAATGAAAAACAGTGGTATGAACTCAGTGGTTCATGAAACAAAGGCAATAGTGAAAAAAATAAACTTAATATTGAGAAATAACTTCAATCGAGTGGTTTTTATACAGGGTCTTGAAGAAGACTAATGAGTGACTTGGATGGTGAAGGCATAGTAACAACGATGTGAAAAGCAGCTTCAAATTTCCATTCATAGAAAATGTCCTCTTTTCTATATGAAACCAAGAGTAAAGTCATCAAAGGCATGTAAATATTCACTGGATGATGAATTCAGTGCTATGGAGTGCTGGGTGCACATGGGAATGTGTTAGAAGATGAGACTGCAGAAGTGGGTTGGAACAAGGGAGGGTAAAGAGAATTTCTCAAGGTAGTGCATTGGAATAAAAGAAGTCTCTCTTTATTATAGTTCCCATTGTTTCAGAAGTTTTAAATAAATTAATGTTAAGACTATTTTACTTACTTTTGATTTCCAGCTAACGATTGGGAATGTGCAACATTAGCATGCAGTCTGATGGCACATGTTAGTGTAGTTAGAGGAGACTTCTGTCCTCAGAGATTTGGAATTGAGACCCAGGCTCTGTCCATTACGACCTATGTAAACTCGAAAAGATTATTTCACCTCTTAGAGATTCATTTCATATAAAAACAAGGCTTTATAATAATAACCACTTCTTAAGTTTGTTGTGAAGATTAATTTACTACTGAAGGACACTTCTAGGCAGAGTAAAACTCAATAAATGTCAACAGATATTATTTAAATTTTGTCAAACTGATTACATTGGGCGTGATATAAAATTAAACTACAGAAGTAGACTTTCTCTGTAGTGACCAATCCCTTAATAGAAGGCAGTTGCCACAAATAATTGGGACACTAAAAATCACAAGGGCAAAAGAGAATTTAAAAATTAACTTACTTTTTTATTATTGAAGAAATATCATTAAAAAGCAATTTAGTGAGGTCACTGAGCAAGCTGGTGCAGAAGATGTAGAGTCCCGACCTTCCCTTTTGGGGTATCTCCTTGTCAGATATGCTAAATCAATATTTCTGATATTTATAATTATTGTATTGGCTAAGTTTAGATCATCTTCTAAACAGATACATACTTTCATAAAATGAATATTAATATATGTATGAAATAACTTCTTAAGACTATAAACATATAAACTCTTGCAAAAATTTTAATAGGAAAATTTAATAGCATAATATTACATGTTCAATTGCATTTGATCTCTTTCATTCTCCATCTTTGGACTCTTTTAATAGCTTATCGATTATATTCATTTGAATAGCAGGACAAGCTCTTTAAACATTTCCTGAAGTTCTAATATTGTGCAAAGAAGTATACCAGATATAAATACATACAACCTGAAATAAATTTTATAATTAAAAATTACTATCCAGTTGCCTCAATTATAATCACTTTATTCAAATATAATAGTATTCGTAACTAATGATTAAAGGAGCATGGTTTACATGAATCAAAATTTTAATTAGATATAGTACAACATACTGGCTTTTCTCTGCATGTCTTTTTTTAAACATTTAATCTCATCATAGCTTAGTTCTATCATCACCCAAAACTTTAATAATAGTGCGGATAATACCCAAAGTACCAGAGACTATTAACAACTAGTGGGTATGTTTTTGTTTTTCTTTAATACTAACATTGTTCTGTCAACTCGTTCAAAAGGAGACAAATGCAAGTAATCTAATATCTAATATTACGGACTTTTTAAAACTACATGATATTTTTCAGGCTTGGTATAAAATTAGCCAAACCACTAATAGGCTCTGTAGTGACAGTATTCTACACTGTATGTTCCTCAAAATGGGTTCTCAGGAGAAATGCCAAAATATTCTGTGACTCTTGTCAAAATGCAGACTCCTGGATTCAATAACACAACACCTGAGTTAGAATTTCCATGGTTGTATTTTTAAGAAGTTACTGGTATGTTTCTTAATCACTTTTATGTTGAAAAAGCTCTGGTATTCTGACTCTTTAAGGATGTGGGTCTTCAGAAAATAGTGTTCTGTTTTCCAAAGCTTTCATATTGGGCATAGTATATAATATTCTCACTTAAAAATTTTCAAATTAGCTGAATATTCATGGTCAAAAACTACAGCTGATAGAATTAGCGTAACTTCTCTGTGACTACATGAAAATTATTATACATACAGAATTTTCAGAGATATACATATTTATTAAATTTTCTTTGTCTGTATCTGTAAATACCAGCCTGTTTGAGTAATTTTAATTGAATATTTTCTAATTGAGATTTTTATCCTACTAGCAAAGTTCAGTACACCATAAAAATTTATTTGTGAAGTATTTTTAAAATATGTTCTCATTTTTTAATTTTATAAAGTGTATATAGCATTTATTATATATGAGGCACTGTTTTGTGAACTATTCAAATGTTAGATCATGTATTCTTTGCAGCAATCTTAGGAATTATAGTTGTTATCATTATCTCCATTTTACAGGTGAGGAAGGTGAGGCATAGAGAATTTATACAATTTGCCAAAGACCCTGCAGTTAAACAAAGGTGATGTAACCAGAACCCAAACCCAGGCAGTCTGTCCAGAGTCTATACTCTTAGCTTTCACTCTCTGCTGTCTATGATATGAGATTGATACCTTTCTTTGAGGTCAAAAGTTGGAAGCTTTGATTTTATTGGGCTTTCTGCCTAATTCTTTCCATAGTAAGTGGGAAAGGCCAATAAAAAAAAAAAACTATTTGAACAAGTCTTAATAGAAATAAATCCTTTTGGCAGGCTTCTCAAAATAATGTCTTCTTTTATTTTGAAGGATTTGCAATTAAAATTATTTCATCAAAAATTAACTTTCCAACTTAGTATGATAAAGCCTGACTTTTATTTTCCTCTTAAAAAATCAGTCACTAACCAAGAAAACAAATCGCACAGGATTTTGTTATGTATTTGACTTCAGCATTTCTATTACGGAAGCTCTTCATCACCATGGGCTTGAATGTTAAGAAAAAAAATTAATATGGTTTATAGCAGTAATCCTCTTAAATGCTTGAGACTTTGCCAGCTTTCAACTAACAAGCCAGGTTATTAACGGCTGAGGTCCTACAACACTCAGGGATTATTGTCTAGGTCTGCTGACGAGGCATTGCTAGTGACCAGTTTGTAAAATGCAATCTGTTATTTTATTTCATAACCTGATCAATGATTAAAACTGCTTGAAGTACAAAAATCTGCCTTCTCAACCAGCTGATGATTTTTCCAACATAGAATTGAATAGCTTCTTTTATGTGTGATTAAAGGTTCTGATTATTACCTGTGTAAGTTATCTGGCAGCTTTTTTGGGGGGCTTTTGGTTTGATCAAGTAAACTTGAAAAGAACATCAAGATTTAAAAAAAAAAATTAACATTACCTTTAACTAAAAAAATGACAGCTCTGTCAGAAGACTGTCTCCCCTCACCTGATTCTTAATATGGAGTTTCTGACAAGTATAGAGATTTGCCTTAATTATTTATTCATTTCATTGAAATCATCTTCAACTGCTTTAAATTTCTAATAAGTCTATTTAAATAAAGAGAGTCTTATTTGAATGTTGATTTAAACTTTAAAAACCATGAAGGTGTCTGTATTTATACAGAAGTGGGACTGAAACAACGATAATGGTTGTATCAGTAAGTGGCCAAAATAATAATGCAAATCACATTAGGTAATGACATGATAGCATTTCAAACCAAATTGGTATAAAATAGTCATAGAAATTAGTGAATTAGAAAACAATAGTAAATTCTCATTGCTGCTAGAAAATATGGAAAATGTAATTGGGAAGGAAGAAAAGCATTCAGTATTTATAAATCATTATGTTTATCAATCAGACCAGTTAGGGCACTTCTAACAATTGCTTTTGGCACAATAGATATGGAAACTGCCCTTGTTCCCTGTGCCTAGGGGTCAGGCTTCAACACTTGGCTTCCAGTCTTGACATAATGATTTGTTTGTTTACTTTGGTTTGGTCAGTGTGATTGTATCAACTTATTAAAAAAAAAACAAAATCTGATCCGATTTTTCTGAGGTATCTCTAGTTTCTCTCATCTAGAAGTCCAGATCATGTCTTATAAATTTGCATCCCATATGTATCCAATTTAGCGTACATTTGCCTATTGTCCAACACTCCTGGCAAAAGCCATTTACCACAAAAGTATATATATTGAAATTATGAAGTTTAGGATTTAAATACAGCACCATCCATCTGGAGACAGATGAGGGAGACATCTGGAATGGGGGATATTTCATTTTCTTTAGTTCTAAAGATTATTTTTCCTGTCTTTTAAATAAAAATGAGTCAGAGGCAGGCTTTTTAAATTTCCCTTACATACAGACAGAGATTTACAAGTAAGTGTAAAGACTAAAGAAAGAATAGTAGCGTAGGTAGGATAATAAAAACACAAAAAGTTTGCAGGAAGGAAAATTAGGTAGTTATTCTTACTTGAATTTTTCACTCATAATTCTTAGACTACTATATCCTACAAGAGTATTATACATGATAGGTGTTAAAATTATATTTGGATGAGAAAAGTTTTAGAGGAAATATAGTTTTTCAGCTTTACATGTCGGAAAATCTACCCTCTTACATAGTTGCTTAGATTTCTCTAAGTTGAACTGGAAATAGAAAAAAAAGTTTTTTAATTGGAAATCATCTTCTTTCACATTTCTTAGGTCTTACTAAGTTGTCCCACCCATTCTACGTAAGGAGAAAGTGATAACGAAATGAGTTTTGTCCCTGGTGGAAAGCTTATGAAAGCTAACCATGGCTTTGTGAAATTTCAAGATGAAAAGTCTTGTTCTATTTTCTCCCTCTGGTTTTTTTGTTTGTTTGTTTTTGTTTGTTTGTTTGTTTTTGTTTTTTGTGTTTTGTTTTTATTTTTGTTTTTGTTTTGTTTTGCTTTTTTTGGATGGTCACACTGAGCCTTTGCAAATCTTTGTGGTAAAATTTTGTAAGAATTAAATCCAAGGACCTGGAAATGACAGGTCTGAATTGGAGTATGATAAGTGGTAATATTCACTCCTATTCCAATTGTAATCATACACTAGGAAACTCTACCCACTCTTCCAGGGAAACAGGTTGACCCTTTTTAAAAGCAAATATCCCTAGAAAGGTTTTATCAATGTTTTACACATCAGTATGAGAAAGTTGTACGTGTCTTTTAAAGTAATTTTGCATAAGGAGATAACAATGATAAAGAACTAAATTGATTACTGAAACGTTCCTATGAAAGAGAAAAGTTAAAATAAAAACGAAGATACAGTAGGGGAGACAAAGACAGATATTTATCTCTTCATATTTTGTCTAGGGTAAGAAGTTTGCTATTTAAAACCTTTATTATGTAATTATTTTTGAATTGATAAATGTTTTATAAAATTATTCATGAATTCTACTCACCTATGCATGTATTTCATGCAAAAGAGTTATAATTCTGCATGTAAAGTTTTAAGTGATTAGACAGATAGCATATTCCTTAAATGTACACAAATATTAGGTACTGATTGAGAAAACATAGAGGTTTATGATGATGGAGGCAAAGGAGAGGATTTGGATTTGCATCTCCAATCATTACGTGGCAATTATTCTGATAATTTATAAGTATGCACATATATATTTAGATTCTCCTCCATTGGATTAACAAATAACATGTATGAAGATGAAATACTCAGCACAAGAATATTTTTATGCCTTATTCATATGGAAAATTTGAGAAGTGGAGGATGGCAGAGTTTTATAGAAATTGAGTTTTCTTTCTTTTCATAATGTATTTATGTATCTGTCATATGACTTTGCCAAATTACAATATATAATAATATGTTGAACTTTCATTGCACCTTGCTCCTGCAGTCCTCAAGGGATTTTCAATTTGTTTATCCAACATTCCAGTGAGGTAGAAGCAGTTATCACACTGTGACAATCTCTTTCATAGGAAGTACGTTTTCTTTTTTTTTTTGTAGAGACAGAGTCTCACTTTATTGCCCTTGGTAGAGAGCTGTGCCATCACAGCTCACAGCAACCTCCAGCTCCTGGGCTTAGGTGATTCTCTTGCCTCAGCCTTCCCAGTAGGAAATAACTTTTTAAAGCTTCACTTTCAGCTACAGTATGGCTCAATAGATGACAGAAGGCGATTTCAGGCGAAATTGTAGATATACCACTATAGATACCATCTGCTTAAAAATGTTCTCCACAACAGGGTGGTGCCTGTGGCTCAAAGGAGTAGGGCACCGGCCCCATATGCTGGAGGTAGCGGGTTCAAACTCAGCCCTGGCCAAAAACCATAAAAAAAAAAATTCTCTACAACATATTCATCAGCATTGTATCCTATATCAATTGTTAACAGAGCTCTTTTTAAAGTTTCTTGCCATACATACAATCATATAGCAATTCCTTCAATTGATACAAAATCTGACCAAATTGTAATAAACCTATGATAGTATTTAAGAATAAAAAAATTAGTAATGGAGATGATAGAGGTCAAAAAGGGTAAAGCTAAATTGATACAGACCCTGATATTCAGAAATATTTCTACAAAATACTTGGATTTCAATATACTACCTGGAAGATTTGGACTGCTGTTCATTCAGTGTTTTCCAGAAGGAAGAGAAAAGAAACTGATGGCTTTGCAAGATCTTTCAGTGAGATTCATTTGACAGGTGATCAAATCATTGAACACTTCTTGAAAAATAATGTTCAGATGCAGTCTAAGTGTACGCCCTGTGACAGCATGAACATCCTTTCCTCTGTGTTGACATTGATTCTAATAATAGAAAATGTAGACAGAATATTTAACACCCCCACCACACCAAAAAAGACTGTGACATCATGTCTGTGATATGAAATTCTTATTAATGGAAAATGTCCTCATTATTTAAAAATGGCTTTGAAACTGCCTTTTTACTTTTGATTATGTTAAAAAAAAACACTAAGAAATATGGTAGATAGAAACACAGTACAACTTAAGGAAGTGATAGTATTATTCAATAAATTATAAATGTTGGCCCAGTGACATGATGTCCCACATTACATCATGAATTAAAATATTTTATAGAAATAAATATATAGCCAGCTTTTCAATTCTTCTACAAACAAAGATGTTTTTAAATGTTATTAACTTTTCATTATGAGAATGTTCAAACACACACAAAAGTAAATAGTATAATAAAATATAAAGATATTTCTTATGCCCATTATCTATTGCCAATATTATTTCATGGAGTTCCTACTCAATTAATGACTTGCCTAGGTAACTGATGATTTAAAAAAAAAAATGCCAAACATGATAGTACTTAGCAGTAAATACTTCTATGTTTATCTCTAAAATACGTAGACTCTTTTCTTAAAACACAAACTCAGCATTATCAAACTACAAAAATATTAGCAACAAAGACTTAATATTGTCATCTGCGTTAGTTTTCCAGATGTCCCTATTTGCCTGTTTTTTAATTGTTTTCTCAAAAAAAGTTAAGATGTGTCCCTACATTTCTTTTAGTCAGTCAATTTATCCTCCATTCCTTTTTCTGTTCCTTGTGACTCATTTTTTAAAGTAGCCCAGTCATTGTCATGACAAAAGTTTTGCTCATTGGACAGCTGAGGACTAATTTTCCATTCTCCCTCTATCACTTATAATTCCTCTATATTCATAGGTAGCTCATGACTTCTGTTTGTTCAAATTCAGATATAATTTTTGATAAGAATATATGTTTTCTCCGAGTTGAAATACTCCAAATTTCTCTAACAAAGTGTCAATAAAGGACACCTTTGGGATTCAATAAATCCAAATTGGATTTCAGTTCTACAATTCATTATTTCCAGTGTCTGACCATTAGCAAAGTGTATTTGTGACTCAGTTTCCAGTAATTACCCTTCTAGTTTCATTTCCCAAATCAATACCCTCTGACCTTTTAATGCACAATTTTTTTGTCATTACTGAAACATATACCTTCTCCTATGTAAGTTTCCTGGTGAGGATAGGAGAAATAATTTAGTTTTACAACTATTGGAAGGCAATCTTTCATACAATGTTTGGTTATCAGATCACTGACCTATGTTACAGAGATAGAACATAGTCAAATATGATTTTTGTTTCTGAGTAGCTAAATGTACACTAATAGATAAGGGTTACAAGGTACTTTGTTCATTTTCTTTTAATATTTTACAAAAAGGATAAGTATTGGAACAGGCAATCTTAAACCTTTCCCTGATAAGACACGTGAGTGAATTGAATATAGTTAACCAAGCAGCAGACGTAAAGATGGTTTTCACAAAGCCTGAGGCCACAAAAGTTACAACTCCAGAGATCCAAGCTATTTGGGGTAGCACAAGAAAAGCTAAGATTGATCTATTTGGAATTAACAACAATTGATTTTAAAAAGTAAACCATACCACTTATTTTTCTCTTGATTTTAATGTATGCCATTATCATACATTATTTATATCTGCTGTAGAGAATGTTAGTTAAGATTTGTTTTACTCAGAGTCTAAAAAAATCTTAACAGCTGAAAAGAGGTGGTCAATGTAGGGAAGTGGTCAACTATGGAGACAGTATTGTATTTACAAATATAAAATGTTAAAGAGTAGACTTATACTCAATATATAAAAGAAATTTGTTCATTTGAACGATTCAGGTGTCAACTATCTATAGCTAATTTGCCGACATACTGTAGAACTGAGTGGGGGATTAAATAATGAGATTGTTGCTTATTGTGGACTAGATGTTTGTTTACCCTCCAAAATTCATATGCTGAAATTCTATCCTCAAACGTGAGGCATTAGTAGGTGGCATCTTTGAGAGATAATTAGGTAATGAGATTGGTTCCCTCACTAATAAAATTGAGCTGTTACAAGAAGAGACACTAGAGCTTGTCTTCTTTTCCTCAGCATTCTGACATGTGTAGAAGCAACTAAAAATGGCCATCTGTAAACCAGGAAGAGTGTCCTCAAAAGCCACTGGAACTGTAAGACTCCTTGAAATTGGACTTCCTTTCTTCCAGAACTGTGAGAAGTAAGTGTGTGTTATTTATACCTCTGCAATTATAGTAATTTTTTTACACTATACTGAACTAAGATATTTACATATGAATTTTCTTTCTTTCTTTTTTTTTTTTTGGAGTTTTCTGTCATTCTCATATCCTACATATTTCTGGGTATCTCTGATAATAGCAAACTTGGAAACATATCTCTAGAAAGGATTTTAGATTTTAAAAAGTCCAAGTGAGGGAGGTGGAGACAAGATGGCTGACTGAAGCCAGCTTTCCACAGAGGCTCTGTCCAGAAGGAGAGTTAAAGGACAGAAATTTAGCAAGTAACCAGGTGGATTTGAGCTGCACTAAGAGAGAAGGTTGAAGAATGCACATCAACCATGCTGAGGCGAGCTGCGACCCCAAGGATACAAACAAAAGGTACAAAATCCATTGCCAAGCGGACAGGAGTCCCCTCCCCCATGAGAACGGCTTGGAGTGCCCCACAAACAAATGAGCAGAATTCAAAGGTCCTCCCACTACACTCCATGGGAGAGACCCTCTAAAAACTGGACCTACCTCCCCTACTAGGGTGTCACAGCATTCTCCTGCTAGGCATAAAACTGTATAAAACTGTATATATTCTCTACCTGCAACTCTGAGCTCCCAGCACACTCCTCCACTCTCACTCTGAGATCTGAAGCCCTGTCCCCCAGGAGTCCAGATTCTTGGGTAATTTCTCAAAGGGTGTGGACAGGGCCTAAACTGCAGCTGGTCAGTGCTGACTCTGGGGCATGGGAGTGAGGAGAGGATGGTTGTCTGAGAGGGAGCACACATGAGTGGCGGTGCCCCGAGGTGCAGAGCTGCAACTGTCTTTTAGCAACAATAGGGCTCACTCCCGGATATTCTGAAGCCACACCCCCTGTCTCCCTGGACAAACAGAGGAGGCTGGGCATCTACTCAGGTGGCAACCACCATGGAATAGATCTGGGATGGAAATGCAGGCCCCGTGAGTAAAGGGTTTCCCTGAGGCGGAACCGGCCTGGGTAGAGCACTGAAACTAGAAACTCACACACAGAGCCGGGAAGTTCCCAGGGTGGGGCTGACCCAGAAGACCACTTTACTGAGCCTCAGACGCAACCGGCCCTCAGGGGATCATCAGCCTATAGACAAAGGAAGACTGGAGGCTAGAACAGACAGGTAACCGAACACAAACCTGCAAGAGCAAAGACAGGGCCTGAGGTGCAGGCTCTGGGAACTCAAAACAGCTTCTCTTCTGCAGGAGAATTTAGCAGGGATAGAAATGATTCCCGCAAAGTTGTTCTGTTCTGTTCTGTCAGTAACATCAATCAGGGGCAGGTCTGGAACTGAGTGAACACCCCCAGCCCGAGGTTGTCAGGCCTCACTTCCCCCTGCTAGAAAGAGGTAGAGCGCAGCAGCCTGGCTGAGCAGAAATAGATTTCCTTGTGATTCAGGCATGTGCAAACCGTTGGAGTATCTACTCACTACAGTCAACTGGGTCAAAGCCCTGCGGAACTATCACTGACTGGGTGTAACAGAGGTGCAAGGTGGGGAAGGAGGTATCAACCTTTCCAGACTGATCTATTTGCTGGGTGGGTCCTCCTGACTCCACGGAGCACTGGAGCAAGCCATATCAGAGTAGTCACCAGACCCCTGCGATCCAGTTGCCAGAGACATTTTAAACTCTCCCACCTGAGGCAGGTGCTGACTGAGACAATTGGTTTGGACCTTTTGAACTGAGCCAATCACCCGAGGACTATTCAGGTGGTGCCCTGGGTGTGTGGTTGTAGGAAGGTTTGATTTTCCTTTTCCAATTGTTGCCTGTGGGGGGTGGGGTGACTTAATTGCTGGTATTTCTCCACAGCTGAGACTTCAACCCAGAGTAACTGTTTCACTAGGGTCAAACAGAAAGCAGCTGAAAACAAGACAGAATGACTTAGTCCTACCACACCAAACAGGTCCCCAGTTTCTCAGGCTGTAGCACTGTACGGGTCTTCAACAAAGCTCCAGGGGAAAAATTAAATGGTGTAAAACAATCATGGGGTGGAATCAGTGGAAAAACTGTGGTAACATGAATAACCAGAATAGATCAAACCCCCCCAAGGAAAGATATGGCAGATGTAACTGAAGATCCCATTCATAAACAGCTGGCCGAGATGTCAGCAATCAAATTCAGAATTTGAATTGCAAACAAGATTAATAAAATGGACGAAAATTTGGAATTAGAAATTTGAGCAGCAATTCAAAACTCGAAATTAGAAATTCGAGGAGAAATTCAAAAGTTGTCTCAAGAATTCAATGAATTTAAAGACAAAACCACCAAAGATTTTGACACACTGATGCAAGAATTTGCAGACCTCAAAGATCTGAAAAATACAGTAGAATCCCTCAGTAACAGAGTGGAACAAGCAGAAGAAAGGATTTCTGACATTGAAGACAAAGCCTATATAAATGCTCCCAAACTGGTGAGCAAAAACGGATCATTCTCTCAGAGAATGATTCGAAGAAGGCTAATATCTGCCTCATTGGAATCCCTGAAAGTGATGAACTGGCCTCGCTAGGCACAGAGGCCCTTCTCCATGAAACTATGAAAGAGAATTTTCCAGACATGCCTAGAGATTCTGAAATTCAGATAGCAGACATTTTCAGAACCCCAGCATAACTCAATCTCAATAAGACATCCCCCAAGCATATCATAATTAACTTCACTAACGTTAATATGAAGGAGAAAATTCTGAAAGCAGCCAGAAGTAAGAAATCCATTACCTACAAAGGGAAGAATATTAGAATGACTGCAGATCTCTCTGCTGAAACTTTTCAAGCCAGAAGAGGGTGGTCACCGACTTTTAATCTCCTAAAGCAAAATAACTTTAAACCCCAGATCCTGTATCCAGCTATACTGAGTTTCATTTATGATGGAGAAATTAAATACTTTAATGACATTCATATGTTGAAGAAATTTGTCATAACCAAACCAGCTCTTCAGGATATTCTCAGCCATATCCTACATAATGACCAGCCCAATCCTCTACCACAAAAGTAAACTCACTCAGAAACTTTTGATCAAACTCCAATATCCACAGTGGTGAAAGGATTGAAAATGTCCACTGGACTTTCAAAAAACTCGATACCCGGGGCGGTGCCTGTGGCTCAGTCAGTAGGGCGCCGGCCCCATATACTGAGGGTGGCGGGTTCAAACCCAGCCCCGGCCAAACTGCAACCAAAAAATAGCCGGGCGTTGTGGCGGGCATCTGTAGTCCCAGCTACTAGGGAGACTGAGGCAAGAGAATCGCTTAAGCCCAGGAGTTGGAGGTTGCTGTGAGCTGGGTGAGGCCATGGCACTCTACTGAGGGCCATAAAGTGAGACTCTGTCTCTACAAAAAAAGAAAAAAAAAAAAACTCGATACCCAAAATTTTACGAGACTTATCAATATTCTCCATTAATGTGAATGGCTTAAACTGTCCTCTAAAGAGGCACAGGTCAGCTGACTGAATACAAAAACTCAGGCCAGATATTTGCTGCATACAAGAGTCACATCTTACCTTAAAAGACAAATATAGACTCAGGGTGAAAGGATGGTCATCCATATTTCAGGCAAATGTTAATCAAAAACAAGCAGGTGTTGCAATTCTATTTGCAGATATAATAGGCTTTAAACCAACAAAAGTGAGGAAGTCTAAGAATGGTCATTTCATATTTGTCAAGGGTAATACTCAATATGATTAGATTTCAATTAATACTATCTATGCACCCAACCAGAATGCACCTCAAGTTATAAGAGAAACTCTAACAGACATGAGCAACTTGATTTCCTGCAACTCCATAATAGTTGGAGATTTCAACACTCCTTTGGCAGTGTTGGATCGATCCTCCAATAAGAAGCAGAGCAAAGAAATTTTAGATGTAAACTTAACCATCCAACATTTGAACTTAGCAGACATATACAAAACATTTTGTCCCAAAAAAACTGAATACACATACTTCTCCTCAGCCTATGGAACATACTCCAAAATCGATCACATCTTAGGTCACAAGTCTAAACTCAGTAAATTTAAAGGAATAGAAATCATTCCTTGCATTTTCTTGGACCACCAAGGAATAAAAGCTGAGCTCAGTAACAACAGGAATCTACATACTCATACAAAAACATGGAAGTTAAATAACCTTATGCTGAATGATAGCTGGGTCAGAGATGAGATTAAGAAGGAAATTGCCAAATTTTTGGAACAAAACAACAATGAAGACACGAATTATCAAAACCTCTGAGATACCGCAAAGGCTGTTCTAAGAGGGAAATTTATAGCAATGCAAGCCTTCCTCAAGAGAATGGAGAGAAAGTTAACAACTTAATGGGACATTTCAAGCAACTGGAAAAGGAAGAACATTCCAACCCCAAACCCAGTAGAAGAAAAGAAATAACCAAAATTAGAGCAGAGTCAAATGAAATTGAAAACAAAAGAATTATACAACAGATAAATAAATCAAAAAGTTGTTTTTTTTGAAAAGGTCAATAAAATAGGTAAACCTTTGGCTAACCTAACCAGGAAAAAAAGAGTAAAATCTCTAATCTCATCAATCAGAAATGACAAAGATGAAATAACAACAGACTCCTCCTTAATGAATATTACAAGAAACTTTATTCTCAGAAATATAATAATCTGAAGAAAATTGCCCCATACTTGGAAGCACGTCACCTTCCAAGACTTAGCCAGAATCAAGTGGAAATGTTGAACAGGCCCATATCAAGTTCTGAACTAGCATCAACCATATAAAACCTCCCAAAAAGAAAAGCCTGGGACCAGATGGCTTCACATCAGAATTCTACCAAACCTTTAAAGAGGAATTAGTACCTATATTACTCAACCTGTTCCAAAATGGAAAAAAATGCCATGCTCATGGCTGGGAAGAATCAACATTGTTAAAATGTCCATACTACCCAAACCAATATACAATTTTAATGCAATCCCTATTAAAGCTCCACTGTCATACTTTAAAGATCTTGAAAAAATAATACTTCATTTTATATGGAATCAGAAAAAACCTTGAATAGCCAAGACATTGCTGAGAAATAAAAACAAAGCAGGAGGAATCACGCTATCAGACCTCAGACTATACTATAAATCGATAGTGATCAAAACAGCATGGTACTGGCACAAAAACAGAGAAGTAGATGTCTGGAACAGAATAGAGAAGCAAGAGATGAATCCAGCTACTTACCATTATTTGATCTTTGACTAGCCAATTAAAAACATTCAGTGGGGAAAAGATTCCCTATTTAACAAATGGTGCTGGGTGAATTGGCTGGCAACCTGTAGAAGACTGAAACTGGACCCACACCTTTCACCATTAACTAAGATAGACTCTCACTAGATTAAAGATTTAAACTTAAGACATGAAACTATAAAAATACTAGAGGAGAATGCAGGAAAAAACCTTGAAGAAATTGGTATGGGTAAGTATTTTACGAGGGGGACCCCCCACCAGGCAATTGAAGCAGCTTCACAAATACAATACTGGAACCTGATCAAACAAAAAACTTCTGCACAGCCAAGAACACAGTAAGTAAAGCAAGCAAACAGCCATCATAATGAGAGAAGATATTTGCAGGTTATGTTTCTGACAAAGGTTTAATAAACAGAATTCACAGAGAACTCAAACATATAAGCAATAAAAGAACCAGTTATCCCATCGCAGACTGGGCAAGGGACTTGAAGAGAAACTTCTCTGAAGAAGACAGGCGCATGGCCTACAGACATATGAAAAATGCTCATCATCTTTAATCATCAGAGAAATGCAAATCAAAAGTACTTTGAGATATCATCTAATTCCAGTAAGATTAGCCCATATCACAAAATCCCAAGACCAGAGATGTTGGCGCTGATGTGGAGAAAAGGGAACACTTCTACACTGCTAGTGGGAATACAAATTAATACATTCCTTTTGGAAAGATTTTTAGAGAACACTTAGAGATCTAAAAATAGATCTGCCATTCAATCCTATAATTCCTCTACAAGGCATATACCCAGAAGACCAAAAATCACATCATAACAAAGATATTAGTACCAGAATGTTTATTGCAGCCCAATTCATAATTGCTAAGTCATGAAAAAAACCCAAGTGCCCATTGATCCACGAATGGATTAATAAATTGTGGTATTTGTACACCATGGAATATTATGCAGCTTAAAGAAAGATGGAGACTTTACCTCTTTCATGTTTACATGGATGGAGCTGGAACATATTCTTCTTGGTAAAAAGTATCTCAAGAATGGAAGAAAAAGTATCCAGTGTACTCAGCCCTACTATGAAACTAATGTATGGCTTTCACATGAAAGCTATGACCCGGTTACAACCTAAGAATAGGGAGAAGGGGGAAAGGGAGGTGGGTGGAGAGAGGGTGATTGCTGGGATTACACCTGCGGTGCATCTTACAAGGGTACATGTGAAACTTAGTAAATATAGAATGTAAATGTCTTAACACAATAACTAAGAAAATGCCATAAAGGCTATGTTAACCAGTGTGATGAAAATGTGTCAAACGGTCTATAAAACCAGTGTATGGTGCCCCATGATCACATTAATGTACACAGCTATAATTTAAAAAAAAAATCCAAGTGAAAAGAATATTATTTATGTAATTTAATATAGGTATGGAATCAGGTTGAAATGAGAAATTTTTGATTTCTATTTTGATTTTAAATGTTAGAATAAATACCTGTTCTTATTGAATTTTATGGTGAGGTCTATTGGCATATTAATAAAACTGTCAGAGAGAAAAATGTTGGTACGCAACTATTTGGCAAATGTGAATAGTGGTCCTGGCTTTGAACTTATGAACAGAAATTACCAATTTGGGAAATAATTTTGCAAACCATTGGATACATTTTATTTATTTGTTTTATTTCATCATTCTAGTGCTAAAAGCCAAATGCTTAGTTATTACTTTTAAAAACAACTGAAACTAATTTTATTTTTGTGAAAGCAAAGAATAGAATAGCCTAAAGTTTTCCATAATATAAACCTAAAGACTCAACATGTAAAGCACATAATCCATTACAGATTTAAAGTCATAACAACAACAAGCTAATGCAGAACACAATGAAAGAGTATCTCATGTTCATCAATGTATGTTCTTCCCAAGATCACCTGACTCACTATATGGAGAATTAGGTAGGTGAGATTCCTGTGTGATTTGGAATTCAAAATATTAAATGGTTTTTAATATTCTTGGTGTGATTTTTCTACATCTTGGGATACCACAGGAAAAAATTCTATTAGTAACACTTATAAAGTATACTGACGAAAACAATGGCATGAAACAACAAAAACAGCCCTGGCTTAAACTCAAGTTCTGCCCCTTACCATCTGCTTAATTTTAGGCAAGACATTTTACTCCATTTCTCTTTTTCAATTAAAGAGCTCACATTTTTTAATGTCTAATATCTTCTTGGTATCCTAAAATTGTGTGTTTATTTTTTGGAAAAAGAATTTCACTAGACAGCAAAAGGTAGGACTCAGGCATACCTCACAGCCATAGCTCATCGGAATAGCCCAGAAAAGTGCCATGTAGTGGAGAAAATTCAAAGGATTAAACATGAAAATAGATGAAAACATGGATGTAGAGCCAAGAGAGCAATATAGATTATAAATTAAATTAGGGTTATAGATTATGACCTATAATAGATTATAATCTATATATAACCCTATAAAATAGGTCTAGATTAAAACCCTTCTAGATTATAAATTAAAACTTTTTTTGCATAAATCAAAAAATAGATTATAATTTTATGCTCATAATAGAAAAGGTAAAGGAATTAATAGTACTCAAAATGCTGACCACTCCTGTAGCACAGTGGTTATGGCGCTGACCACATATTTCAAGGCTGGCAGTTTGAATGGCCCTGGCCAGCTAAACAACAATTACAACTGCAACAACAACAACAAAATATCCGAGTGTTGTGGTGGGCGCCTGTAGTCCCAGCTACTTGGGAGGCTGAGGCAAGAGAATCGCTTAAGCACAAGACTTTGAGGTTGCTGTGAGCTTGTGAAGCTACGGCACTCTACTGAGGGCAACATAATGAGACTCGGACTCAAAAAAAAAGAAAAAAAAAATGATGACCCAATACTAAATTCACCATGTATTATACATAACTCATTGGGTGCACAAAATTGTGTGCACCATGTATAATTAGTCACCTTTTAGCACTGGAGAAACAGACACAGGACTGGTAAGCAATATACTACCAAAGTACATACAGAAGCAAATGCTAAAGCTAGATTTTTAAACCTTGACTATGTTACACCACGCACCATATTCCTTCTACCATATTCAACATTCTAAGCTCTGTTCAATTGGCTCTGAGGAGCAAAGATGAGGTAAGAAGGAGTATCCATTTCCATCCTGCTCTTTTATGTTATTAATAAAAAGATCTAACCTAAGTCAGTCATTTGTGAAAATCAAATCAATCCTGGCAAAAATTAAACATGTATACATTAAACATGTATTAAATATGTACATATCTAAATATGTGAATAACTATATTAGTAACTAACTTCTTTCATAGGGAGAAATATGCTTAATATACTTTCATCTACATATGTGGTAATATGTTAATAGGAGAAAAATATTTTTGAAGACATTAAAATTTATATATATGTATATTTAGATATGTACATAGATGAATAGACATAAAAACATATCTTAAACCATTATGTCTTAGTTTAATGCACTGTAGAAATGACTTGTGGTCAATTTTAAGTGGTCAATTGAACATGATTACAAATCCAGAGGAAAAAGTTCCTCAGTGTATACCCTATGCATTAAGCAATCTTATAAACTAACATACTTCAGAATGAGAAGATAAGTAGACACATGTAATAAGCCTATTCAAATATCATAAAAGGAATTTAAAATATTTACCCAGACTATGTCTCATGAAACCAAAATAGTGTTTCTTTTTCTTTTTCTTGGAGATGACTTTACTGTAAATAACAGAGTTAATGCCACATAATGATTATATTCTGTGTAATCGTTTTTCCCCTTTCTAGAAACTATGAAATAACTTTAAGTAGTAAAGTCAACAACAATTAACATGATTAGAACTGTATTCTTAATAAGAATTTTATCACAACTTGTATTAATGTTTATTTAAAAATATTCCAGCATTGTGAAGCCATCTGTTTCTTGCCTTTATGATACTTAAGTTCTGTAATCAGAGGACTCAAGGGACATTTTCACATACTTTTCATGATATGGGAGTATTCTACATCTTATTCAAAAGAAGTAACTTGATTCAAACCCTAAAGTAGCTGGGAAAAAATGGTTTAAGAAATTAAAAACTGAGACCTCTTCATGAGTTTAAACTTCTTTTCCTATTTTAAGTGACTAGGTCATAAATTTCTTTTCTTGACAAGGATGAAAGATCTTAAGTCTGTCAATGAGTCACATTTTTGAACTTCTAAAATTCTCACTAAAACAGTAGCAATATTCTTTTGAATATATGACTTTCAAATCACCTTTTGAGCATATTGAAATCAATTAAACAATAAGTATATTCTCATTTACAAAAGAAATCAATCAGCTGTCATTTTTGATTGATTATTCTTAGTTGGAGTGGTATTTAATCTATGAATTTATTACACATTTTTCAACTACTATAAAATGAAATATGAATTAGAAATGATATCTCATAGTAAATGGACATAAAACAATTTAGTCCTCTCCTAACACATTTTGTTGAGACTTCCTTGAGCCATATGATTTGCTATTGTTGAAGATGTAGGTTATTTTTTAAAGCATAAAATGATATCACCCACTGTCCTGTCAAGGACAAAGGCTTTAGCAAAAATTGAACCTAAAATATGCACAAAATATATTGTGTATATAATGCACATGATTCTTTAGAATGACTATATTTTCTACTTTTTACTAAAAAATATGCTCTATATCACCTAAGATAAGGGCACTTAACTTGTACCCCCAACACCCTCTAAATGTCGTTGATCATGGTCATTATTTTAACTATAAATCAGAAAAATGATATGTCCACATTTTAAGATTATAGAATTGCCCAGAATAAATAAGAATTTTATTACTAGCATAGTTTATAATTATTATTATACTATGGTTGTGATAAAAAGTAAATGCCATTTAGTCAGTGAGGTTAATTTTTTTTTTTTTTTTTTGAGACAGAGTTTCACCATATCACCCTCAGTAGAGGGTGTGCCATCACAGTTCACAGCAACCTCAAACTCTCGGGCTTAAGCGATTCTCTTGCCTCAGCCTCCCAAGTAGCTGGGACTACAGGTGCCTGCCACAATGCCCGGCTATTTTTTTGTTACAGTTGTCATTGCAGTTTAGCTGGCCCGGGCCAGGTTTGAAACCGCCACCCTTGGTGTATATGGCTGGCACTGTAACCACTGTGCTACAGGCACTGAGCTTAGGTTAATATTTTTAAGTTTTCTACCAAGAATCCACTATCTTATTACCTGTAACAATATATTACCACACATGTAGATATAAGTATATTAAACATATTTCTCACTATGATAGACGAACAGAATGCTTCCTCATAGCCCTGACCAGACATACCGCTGCTTACCATCAATATGTCTGATCAGCTTCCAGAGAACTAAAATCCTCTCTCGTTAAGAAAGTATGGCAACCACATCGTTTTCTTTTCAAATACGCTAAGCAGAAACCTGGTGTTTGTCCATTGGCAACCTCCTTCCCTGCTGCTTGTTGTTTGCTTTGTTTTCTTTTTCATTTTCAGCGCTTGCATACACCATTTTGTCAATGACAAGGCTTGGCTTGGATGCATTTTACATTGCAGCTTTGTCTCTAGGAGGAATCCTGAGAAACAAAAGGAAGAACTGCATGGTTGCTGGAGGTTGGGAAAGCATAAAAGAGAAACTCCAGCAGACGTTATGTTTTCATCAAATGAAAGTAAAATAACCCTAAATATATTTTATTCATTTTACTGAAAGCATGGGTTGTTGAAATGGTTTGGACATGGTACAGGATCACTGTTTCTATTTTTGTGCTCAGGAAAAGAGCAGAAAATTAGATGAGTTGCATAAACCTACAATTAGAGTCATTAACAAAATAAGCAAGGAAAAACAAAATAACATATGAAATGGTAGGCAGTATTTGTTTACACTCATGTCTCAGGGTTTGTGTTAAGTATATAACATGACATAACATGCAATATTTCACATACTTTTTTTTTTTCAGCCAATCGCTGATGTATTTGTCATCAAGCCTCTGAAGCCTTTGCCAGCTCCAATATAATATATATGGCAAAGTTAAGCTCTTCACGTATTATTTTCAACAATTCTGCAAAGCTTTCAACATTATCTCCATTTTGTATGTAACTAAACTGGAGATAGGAAATTTTAATAGCTTTCCCAAATTCTCATAGCTAGAAAGGGGAATATAGGATTTTAGTAAGGGTAAAACTATGAGTTTTTTCTTATCCCCTTGCACCAAAAACAAAGATGAGAAGAAAATACACATGAGATGAGAGATCGTGCTCCTGAAAAAAGATCCTTATGGAAAAATTAAGGCAATACTAAAAAAATATGGTAATTCTTATTACATACTCATATTTTAATTTGTAGTGGAGGAATTAGTCTCCAATTGAGAAAACTAGGGAAAATAAGTAAAAGAAATCATTTCACAGACTCACCTAAATTAACTATTGTCACTAAAGAATTAAACGAGTTTTCTAACTGACGTGTCTCAATGCGTGTTTGTGTGTCTGTGTACATGAAAGAGAGGGAGAGATTTTCAGTGAACATTTGAATAGGAAATACTTCAAAATCATATATAAATTCTGCAGTCTTTAAAACCTATTTTGCGGAATATATTTTTATATTATCATAATAATATTCAGTCAGAATTAAGACCATTTATTATTTGTTATAAAGCAATGAAACCATAGGAATCTGCATGTTTTATTACCGGTTTCACACTTTCATGATTACTTACATGATAAGCCTCTTCTGACTATACACTGTGCTTTTTGATAACATTCATGGTTCAATGAAATAGATTGGTACAAACAGGAAATGCTTGAACAACGTAGAGTAAATACGACAGAATCGATAGATAGCAATATGAAACAAATTTTAGAATACTGACTCAGAGATCTCAGCTTTTAACAATATTTCTGCCAGCAAATTTTCATATTAAAAATACAGTTGGAAGTATCCAATTTTTGTCTTTGTTATGCTTTACAATGAAAATATAGCACTCTGAATTGTAGCAGAAGGAAGAAAACTGCCAGATAATTTTCCATCAAAATACTCTAAGTTGCCATAATGAAATTATATACTTAACTTAAATAGTATACTAATTAAGTGTATAATAGTCTTTCATAAAATCAATGAGGGAGAGAACAGTATGTTCACATTCTATTGTCTGGTAAAAGTTATTTTGTAATGCCTTCCAAGAAATGCTTACTTTAGGTGATTATGAGTATTTTGGAAGACAGAAAACAAGTGATATTATAGAACACATGGTAAATTTAACAACATGTTCCTTTGAACTCATTGTCAAATAAGTAATTTATAATTTATTTTTTAGTATAAATCTATTTCTTCTTGATCACTTTTGACTCAAACCTCCAAAAAGTCATTGGGAAATTATTGACCTCTTTAACCTCTGTAGGATTTTATAAACTCCATCCTATTTATAATGCGACAAATTTATTCACCTTAAGTCTAAAGTACAAAATAAGGCAATGAATCCTCTGTTTAATTTTTTTTCATATAGCTTAGAAAAAAATATCACAGAAATAGTTAAAATATATTTTGATTCAATTATATCTGCTTGCATGGGGAAACACTCGATAACAATGAACAAGACAACTTAGTTTTCGATGAAGTTTTCAAACTGTAATAAAATGCTCTACTGTAAATCCAAAATGACCTGCAAAACTCAGGGGGAAAGTGAATATGATTTCTTTCCAGTTATTCTAGCAGAGACAATATAATTTTTGAACTTCCTGACAGCTCTATTGCTTTTTCTACCATGAGCTGGCAATGTGTTACTGGCGCCTTCATCAAGAAATGTTCTTTCACCTAACACTGCAAAGTCAAGATTTCACCTATCATGTGTGTATGATACCGTATCTTGAAAAAGACACACAACAAAGGGAAGTGAGCTGAAAATGAACAAGATGTAAAGAGTAATAATAGAAAATTCGTATTCTCTTTATGTTTATTTTTCATGTTTAAAATAGTGCTATTTAAAAGATTACCTCAGATGAAAACATTTTCATTTTTAAACTAAAACATATTTGCCCTTTATATGTAAAGGTAAGTAAAAAGTTTGAATTTAGATTTCATGAAAGCAGACAGATTTGCAAACATAGTTAACACTTTAAAAATTAATAAATAGTGATTGCTTGAGTAAGAGGCAGTCAATGGGCAGAAACTTGCTTCTTATTCATCTGTAATCTTTTGACAAT
Source organism: Nycticebus coucang (assembly GCF_027406575.1). Taxonomy (NCBI): domain Eukaryota; kingdom Metazoa; phylum Chordata; class Mammalia; order Primates; family Lorisidae; genus Nycticebus; species Nycticebus coucang. Next base: position 40,085,458 of record NC_069794.1, on the reverse strand, counting down.
TTAAAACATGTGGCTGAAAATAACAGGAAATTAATTTTTTCCCCATCACAAATTAAGAAGACAAATGCATTTCTACAGCCTTAAAAGAAAAATCAAGTATTCTAGCAAAAGTAATTTTACTATAAATGCAAATATTATGCTATTATTAAATGTTGTACTGATAGTTTTCATAAGTTTGCATGCTGCGTTGTGCTTTAGGACAATATATACAAAAATAAATGAAAAAAGTTTGATTCACATTTATGTCAAGCGTTTTGTTTGGAGAGTGTGCTATACAGAACAATTAACTTAAAAGGATCAAGTCCATGTGGAAAGGAAGACTATCAGAGGAGAATGCAAGGAAGGAAATGTTTTGCAGATGTACTGCATTTAAATTAATAAAATCTCATTAGGTTTTATGTTTGCCAATAATGGCTGGAAAAGTTACCATACATTGTAGGAACAATTACCCAAATCTTCACTGTCTCATTAGGTTTGTCATACTGTTTTCATTATAATACATTAGAACTTGCAAGTGAGCCTTCAGTAATGACATATTGTTCCAATTCTCCTTTCAGCAGGCTCTAAGATATTTTAGTATTTGTGCTATAAGCCAGCAGGTGTCTTCACTTTGCTTTTTGTGAATCAGTTTTATACACAGACCTCCAGACACAGAAAGGAATGTAAAAGGGCTTTCAACAACCACATAAAACTGAGTCTGATTAGAGTAAAGCAATACACACTATTTTTATGATTTTATGGTAATTCAAGACACTAAAAACGTGCACCTTCAGAGTATATGTCTGCTCTGGTAAGACCTGTTAGTGAAAGCTGTATTAATGTAGATAAACCATGCAGTATATAAAGTTAAAGATTTGCATAACAAATGGAAGACATAGAGCTGATTTGAATATCTAAAGCATTATAAACTTCAATAAGAACAACCAACACTGTTTGAGCTTTCAAGGCACTTGCATTCAAATGAGAAAGATTTAAAAAGGATACGATTTTTAAAATGCTTTGAAGCTTCCTATTAAAGGTCTTAGGCAGCTCAAGGTTAAAATAAATATTGGATTTAAGGTGGTGAGAAAAGATTTAGAAGCAATTTAAAGTAGAAATTACTTAGCAGTGGAATAGAATGAATGTTTATAGTTAGTGTAATTGTCACCTGACCTTCAAAAAACAAAGAGCTACTCTATACTCACCACAAGAAATGAGAAAACTTCAGCAAAGCAAGACTCCCAAATTTCTACTCTACTCAATCCTTTGGATTCTTTGTTACTCAAAAATATTTTTCCTTAGGAAATAAATAGCCTCCCAAAAGGGTAGCTAAATTTAAATGCTTGGAACAATAAAGATCAAAGTATTTGCTGATACATTAAACCATCATTACAGTGAAATAACATTGCATGAAGTATCCTTTTTTAAAGAAGGTGATAGTTCACAGATATCTTGTTTCATCAATAAGTCAAATATGGAAATAAAAGCTATTTCTAAATGTGTTACAATATTCTTCATAGTTCTGATATACTGATTAGTGGCTGTTGGGGATTTAGTTTATCTTGTGATTGGGAAAAGAGAAGTAAATAGCAAAAGAACAATCTGTTAAGTCAGAAGTACTTTGAGAATTATGTGAAACTCTTTGACATTAGACTATAGAAATATTATTGTGTAATACATGTAAGTATAAATTCATTGATAGTAACATATTTGTTATACCATATATATTTTATAGTACTACTCTCGTAACATTTATAAAATAAGAAAATAAAGACCTTCCCTCAACTAAAAAGTAATGGTTTAAGCAAAACACTCTAATCATAAATTACTTAGACTTAGAGTTCTGCAGAATGGATAGAACTAGTGGTTCATCCACAGATTCATCTCCCTTAGCCAGGGGAACATTTTCCATATATGCCAAGTGTGGAATATGGTGAGAAGGTACCTCCCTAAATTTACTTTGCTTGAATTTTGCTGTGTCAGGATATAACTTCATCAGTGATCTAATAAACATTTGAATTCTAAAGAAAAGCACCTGCAACAAATGTTTCTTTGCTAGGTTAAATGTACTAAAAAAACACTTATATTACTATTATCTAAAATGGACTCACGTCTGTAATCCTAGCATGAGTCCATTGCCACAGCACTCTACCCAGGGCAACAGAGTGAGACTCTGTCATTAAATAAATAAATAAACAAACAAACAAATAAATAAAAATAGTGTTTTTTCCTGAGTGTTTATACTTAATGTATATTAAAGCACCAGTGTGCAAATCTCTATACCATTGATTCTTTTCAAATTAATTTGTTTTCTGATAGGCATTCTTGCTTTGAAAAGATGAGATGTTTCAGATTAAATCAAAATTAAATAAGATTTGAATACAGCTTGGAAAGTAAAATAAATATGGCTACAAACAGCAAAACTAATTAGAAGACATTTGTAAAGCGCTTTGTCTTAGAGAACTCATATTCAATATAGTATAAAGAATAAGAAATTTAGTCCTTCAACAGAGGCTTATTTGCCTTTTAACCTGGCACTTCTTATACATATCTCATTCATATCTTATAACTATATTGAGGGAATTGAATATTTTATTTATTGATTGTTTAATCAGTGAGCATAGATATGAAACTTGGCTGATTTAAGTGTGCAGGCTTTTTTAAGGCCTTTACAGAATTAACCCTTTTATTACAGAACAGAGAGGAAAAAGCAGCTGTCATTATCATCATCACTCTTACCTATAGATGAGAAAACAAAGACAGCAACAGGCTAACCAAGGTCAGATAGATAGTCATTGGCTGACGTGGAATTTGAAGCTAGAGGACTTGGATTTGGAGACTACATTCAAGTCCTTTACCTTCGTTCATGTCATCTTCTCAAGAATGTATTCATCTTCAATATGGATTATTTCATGGGAGGTATTTTGAACCTTATTCCAAACACTCTTTCTACTCTCCCTTTCTCTTCCCCCTCACATATCTGAGATGTATATGTGTTACTTTACATGTGTGCACCTGAAAACTCCTGATACACATATAGCAATAATGTTTTCCTCATTTGACACAGATGAGACAATACGTATATGAGCCATTATCTGTTTTTAAAACTCCACTCTCTCTGTCTCCATGTTTATACATAAGATGAAAAGTTCATGAAGCAATTAATTTTTTGAAGCTCTCCATTGTTTAACCTATGAGTAGGTCACACATGTCCCAACACCCTTGTAGACCCCTCTGGTCAGTTATCCTGGCTGTCTCATTTAGGTTAGTTGAGACAGCCACAATAGCTCCCCAGGGAAACGAGGAGTTGAGTTAGATCAATGCTTTTCTGTTCTGTTATAGAAATATGGCAACAACGATTGATATATAGCAGCAGAATATTTTTCTCCAACTTTTTAAACGTAAATATCATGGTTTCTAAATAACGGTACCATGAAAATAAAGTATATCAAAATATAAGGTAATTGAAAGAAATAGCATGATGTATATTCATCAAGGAAAAGTAGTTAGTGGCTACTCTTTATCTAACAGCAGCTTTAAAAAGTTCTCCCAGGATAAAGCTTCAGGTACCTATCAGAATAATGATATATGTGTATAATTAGGATTACATTGATAGTATGATCAGTTTTATTGTTAAGGCTAGGGAAATTAGACAACATGGATATCCTGGACACTTTTTAGGAATACACTCATCTACACACTTGCAGAAACACAGTTTAAATATTGAATTTCACTTAGTGATCTGTAAGCTGTACATATAAAACATACATGGTTGAACAATATTTTAAGAAGTATATTTTTTACTACATCATAAGACAAAAATTCAGAGAAATATATGGAAAAAATAATTTCACTGATGCAATTAATAGACTTTACAAACTTGGCCATCTTCCTTAATTTCTCTAAGCCTCATTTTCATTTTCAATTCCATGTTTAACTTTTTCCAATTTAAAAATTCCAATAATTTTGCTTTCTAATTTTTTAAATTACTTTTTGTGAATAGCTCCCTTTTGTATGTTGTTCCATGTCTCTGCGTAATTTCTGTTAGCCAATATTCTATATTCGTGAGATTCTTTCTAAAAACAAGCCTCCATTGACTACATAACCTAAGGGTTGTAAGATACTTTAAAATTTATATATTTTAACACTTTCTGTTTTGCTTCTGAAAGATTAAGTGTGCCTACTACTCTTACTTCATGCATGTTGAACTGTCTCCCCCTAGATCTAGAACTTGTATAGACTTTGAAAATGACTTAAATAACTGAACTGGTCGTCAGACATACAGGTGAAGACTTATTTTATTTCATTTCTTAAAAATAACTTTATCTTGATTTTATTTTTATTTTAAAATTAAGAAGCAAAATAAAATGTTGGTACAAGCCAATACTTGTCAGACCTATATAGGTTTTCTCCATATTTATTTTGCAAAAGTGATAGGAAGACAATGGAGCTAAGAACATATAATTGAACAGCTTGTCCCTTATTGTGAAAACAAGTTATTTCTCTTGTATTTAGGTCCTTAGCATCTACTTAAGAATGTCCTTATTCATTTGTCTTTGTTTTCTGTGTCTCTCTTTTCAGATTATTGGTATCTCAACACATTATTTAGTTTTTGTTTTTTTTTAGAGACAGAGTCTCACTTTATCAACCTCAGTAGAGTGCTGTGGCGTCATAGCTCGCAGCAACCTCCAACTCCTGGGTTTAGGTGATTCTCTTGCCTCAGCCTCCCGAGTAGCTGGGATTACAAGCATCTGCCACAATGCCCTGCTATTTTTTTGTTGCAGTTTGGCTGGGCCTGGGTTTGAACCCACCACCCTCTGTATATGGAGCCAGTGCCCTCCTCACTGAGCCACAGGTGCCGCCTACATTATTTAACATAAAATGTAAAGTAACAAAATTGTGATTGAAAGAAAAGCATCTACAAGAAGAAAAAGACCATACTAAACTATCTTCAGTTTATTTACAAATATCTACCCATTCTAGAGATTCTTTAACTTCATGAAAAAATTTTAGATTTGTCGATTTCTATGTCATTAATGCCTCTATGCTTTTCTTTTTCCTTATTATTATTATTTGAGATAAAGTCTCACTCTGTCACCAAGGGTGGAGTGCCATAGCATCATCATAGCTCACAGCAACCCAAACTCCAAACTCTTGGGTTCAAGAGATCCTTTTGCCTCAGCCTTCTGAGTAGCTGGACCTACAGATGTGTGCCACGATGCCCAGTGAGTTTTTATATTTTTTCGGGAGACTTGGGGATCTCACTCTTGATCAGGCTGGTCTTGAACTCCTGAGCTCAAGCATCTACCTGCTTTGGCCTCACAGAGTGCTGGGATTACAGGAGTGAGCCACTGCATAGGCCTCATCTGCTTTTCTTAATTACAGCTAGATTCTCAGGGGAAAAACTAGTTTTCTCTGGCGATTTCAACAACAATATTTTAATTAGTTTTTTTTTAACAGACTTTTGCTTTTAGAATAAGCAAAGTGAATACTTTCAAAATGTAAGATATAGTTTCTATCATCTTCAATTACTCACAGGCACAGAGGTAAGAAATTGTATACTTATAGATATTCCAGTAAAAAGAGGATACAAAAATAATTACATTTGACTTTGGAATAAACTGCTATATTATTTTCAGGAAGAAAGTCAATCTTAATTATAAATACTGTTTTATGCCAAATTGATTTGTAATTATTCACTATCTACCAAAGAGGAAGTGAATTCCATGTGTGGTAAAATGTATAGCTAGTGTATATAATAGCTAGCCTCACACACATAATCTCCTCCAGATAGGTAATTATTAAAAGGCAGGAACCACATTTAATCAAGGAGCCATTGTTTTTAGGTCTTAAAATGTTGCTTCTTTTATAGGGCTATAAGTAATAAAATATTGAATTCTTTCAAGAACATTTTTATTCATTATTCTAAGAAACTTCTGTTTCTCATAAAATAATTCTAAACTGCTTTTTGAAGAGAGGCATTTTAGGATTTAATGAATTATATCTTGCCTGTTGCATTCTGTAGCAAAACTTACTAAATGCTGCAATGCAGTGAGGCGAAACCAACCAAAAGCAATCTTGTTTTATTATGTTCAAAAGAACACTTTTAATACAACTTGGTTTTTGGAATCGGTTACAACAAATGCAATTTTCTTCAGGGCTATTGTTCAGAATGATGAACCACATATATACACATCTGGCCACCTGAAAAAGGAATCCGGGAAAATTTGCAGATACTCCCACAGAAACAGTATTTGATGAATAGAGCCTTTTATCATGTTCTCTATACTCCTACCAAAATGAAAGGGCAAAACATCTCTGAAAATTTGTGGAGCAGTCACATATTCATTGCAAAGCACCACCAGAGATGCTTAACGGAACACTATATCCTACCAACTTGTGATTGCAAACAAGTCAAAGGCTTATATTATGGACAATATCATGAGAAAACAGTAAACTTCATGATATAAATGTCAGGTTGACATGATGTATTAGTGTGCCACCCCCAAATGTTATTCTTTAGATGTTGTGGCGGAGAATGTTCACTTCAGCAAAATATATCGGGACTTATGACCTTTTGAATTTAACATACCACCAGGGACACTACCCTGTAACTATGAAAAAAATTAACAAATTCTGGATTAGAAAGTCCAATACTAAAAAGGCATTAAATAAATGAAATTGCCCCGGGTTTTGGTGAGTTACAAGTTTTGGAGGCTGTATATGAGAACTGTAACATAACTCATTATAGCTTTGGGCACTAATAAGTTACGAGGCACTCACATGTATGAGATAAACCCCATAACTTACTGAAGTCTATATCATCCCTTCATTATATCTAGGGACATGTGAAATAGCTGAAATTCAGCTCAAAACCCCAAAGTTCAGTAATAAAAGTGAATAGATCAGCACATCTATTGATTTTGCTGTCTTTTTTGTGCTTTTTGTTATCCTGCTCCCCTTTAACATCTGAAAGATTCCAACATTTTTCTTCTGAGCTCCGTCCGTGGTTGGCATTTTAGGTATGCTGGAAAACATCAAAATAAACTAGGTTTCTACTTTGCTCTCCTCTCAAGAGTAATTATAAGAGTCAGTCAAAAGTCTTAGGCACTTCCTCCTTCTAATAAATAAAATGTATTACTTTATTTCAAAGGCAGAACTGTGGAGACAAATTCAAAATCCATACTCACATCATAATATATGATGACAAATAAAGAGAAATATGAGAAAATAATGCAGTGTGTTTTAATAACGGTACCAAAGAATGGGTTTCTTTGATTAATGAGGAAGTTAAGAAATGGAATCATAGAAATCAATCATTCAAGAAGGCATTCTAAAGTGCTCACATCTGAAGTTGGTACATCTTTCTGTAAAACATTATCAGAATGACCATAGAATATCTTTAAAATTTATATTTTCAAAGTCTAATGTGAATTTTCATAAGTCGGGGAAAGCAACATAGGTAATATTTATCTTAATCTAATAAAACGTAGTGTAGGAATCAGAAAGATAGCACAGATGCAATTCAAATTTTTAAATAATAAAAAGATCACGATGTGTGATTCAAGAAGAGATAATGCAAACTATTAAAGCTTATACATTTCATTATTTAGTTTTGCCCCTAAAGAAAAGTTGAATTGATATACTTCCTTCACAAGAAATCTCTGCATAGGACTTAAACACATCAGGACATAGGCAGCAGGAAGATAGAGATTTATTGGAATACCAAGCTCAAGAGAAGTCTGAACACAGGTGTTGTCACTGGCTTCCTGGTGTGAAGGAGTTGGTTTAATCTGTGACTGCTTAAAATCAAGAACACATCAGGGCTTAAAGATTGTGAGGGCAAGTCATAAACAAGGGGGTACTGTATATGTGGTTAAAAATAAGCCAAGGATTTGAGGACCAAAAGGTTGAAGTAGATTTTGACTAAAATATGTGCCAAAATGTATATCTATGGAAGCACAGACTTGAGGAAAGACTACAGGTGACGTCTCTGTCTCTGTTTAAATATATATAGACATATATACATGTAATATGTTTATATATATATCTTTATGTATACACACACACATATATAATCTATATTTCTCTATTTCCATCTCTCTCTCTCCATCTCTCTCTCCTCTCTCTCTATATATATAATATGTGTGTGTGCGTGTGTATATATATACACACATATATAGAGAGGTGTGTATATATATATCTTTATGTACACACACACACATACACACATATCTCCCTCTCTCTCTCTCTCTCTTTGTCTCCCTTCCCTTAGGAGAATACAACTAAATTAAACAAGTAAACAAACACTTACCCACACTACACCCATTATATAAATATAATAGGACCAGATGAGTGCAAGAGAATTCCTGGGTTAGGAAATGAGATGGAGTTTTAGAATGGCTGGGGATTGGCAGCTTTCAGGGATTGGGTCACCAGTTGGAAGTGAGACTACTCTGTAAGGTTAGGCTTTGGATTTTCTTCTAGGTTACTTTGGTTTGTAGTTAATTTTAAAAGGAAAAACAAAACAGTTATGGTGGAACCAGAATAGTTTTCTGACTGAAGTTGAAAATAAAGGAAGCAGTCATTTCTAAGGTAGGCACCATGAGTAGAAATCAACTTTCATCAATATTGAGATACACAAAACTTCAAGATGGAAATTTGTCAAATATTAAACATTCATAATTGTTTATGGTGATGATTGAATAGTTTTATATAGTTCAATGATTGCTCAAAATTTCACAGATGTATTGATCTTTATCAAGGGTGTCTTATGTATGCCAGTCTTTAAATATTTAAAGTAAGATGGAAACACATGCTGTGGGTAGGATGAGCAAGCCTTTCAGTTTGCCTGGAGCAGTCTGAGCGTAAATCTATCACCTGTCATAATTACTAGTTGCCTCTCTTTTCACTTTCACAAATGTCTTGGTTTGGACAATAAACGACATGATCGTATGTTTGGTAGGTCCAAAAAGACTGCACGTGGCAGACTTAGAACATCTCTAGTTAGCCTTCATTTGCTACTCTCCTCCCACATACGCATCTATCAATTAGTCAACCTGTATAAAGTGTATCGTTTGTACCATTTTTCATTAGTTTTACCAGGATCAAGATAACGCTACAAGCATTTAGAAATGAAATGGTGAAAATAAGAGAGGTCATTACTACTCTTAATCAAATAGCAAAATTCAGCATTGCAGTTCTCGGGAGAAATGAAGCCTCATCTTATCACTTGTACTCACCCAGCCACTGTTCTGGGAATGTTTATGTGCTGTTACAGATAATGAAGAATCTGATCTAATTGAAATTCTGGTATTTAATAAATCAGCAGCTAAATAAAGTAAGATCTCATAACAGCATCTACTCTGCCTCTTTGCATGCTATGGGATTCATCTTTCCGTGATTTTCTCTGCAATGAAATATAATATACTTTAGTAATATAGGACATTGACATGCAATAAATCATACATAAACAGAAAGAGAATTTTGAACACTCAAAACACAAGATTACCTTCACATATTCCAGTGCATTTGAATGTTTCATTATTCATTAGTTATTTTATTTTGATAATACAGCTCAGAAAATGATGATTCTGGGATTCTGTTTATTATAATAATAAACAGAGAATGTCATGTTTAGTTACTTGCTTTATGTTATAAATTTTCATCTTTGATTAATTTCTATAAAGCTTTCATTATTACTAATAATATTTATTAAGACTTTTTATTGCCCCATGTGAATAGTACAATTGTAGGCAATATTTTTTAAAAAATCACTTCTCTACTTAAAATCTTCCACTAGCGCTCCATGCACTTGAATTATGAAGACTAAACTGTGGCTATCACAAGACTTACAAAGCACTTTATTTTCTAGAAACCACCTTCTTTTCATTATTATGAATTGCACCACTGCTAATAAACTAACCGCACTGAACTACTTTTGGTTATGCTCTAAAACATGTTCCTTGTCTGTGAACATGCTACTCCCAGTATCTGGGAGACTCTCCATTAAACAACTTCTTTATCAGGAGAATTACATATTTTCTTTTCAATTTTATATCAGTTCCTCAGAATAGTTTGCAAACTCAAGCCCTCTTTCTCCCACTAAAACATTTCTACAATATTGTTTTAGCATCTGTGTTATTCCATTTACTACACTGGGTGTGCGTGTGTGTTGATTCTGACTGTCTCATCACAAGAGTGTGTGCTTAAGAAGGGACTAAGCCAACCACGCTCGTTATCTCTGACCTTCTAATAGGAAGCAGAGCACATAGTAAAAGCTCAATTAATAGTCAATAAAAATAAAGAAAAAGAATACATTATTTTTGTAACTAGATACAACATCAAATGAAAAACCCTAGCATGTTCTCCAAAATATCCTGCTTATTCCTAGGGAAATGATTGCACTAGGACTTAGTTTCACTCTGCAAGTTAACCATTTAGAGAAATACACAGCTTGGATTTTGTTTTTACGATATAAAATCTAAGCAGAAAATATGTAAATGATAAACGCAAGTTAAAAATGTAACTTGCAAAAAAAGATCCTGACATCTTAATGTCAAAATTAAAAAAAGAAATGATTACCTGTATCTTCTTTTGATATGGAGATTTATTGAACATTTAACATATATTATGTACATTTTCATAAATGTGATTCTTACAATACTGTAGGATATATCAGCTCCAAGATAAGACCCTAAATCAGACTAAGTTTATACTCTTTACCCTTAGACCAAACTCATTCCAAAGTTTTAGGCTATCATACACATGTTAAGTGATATAATCTATTTAAATGCTTTATACGCATTTATCAACTTGTTTACCTCTTATAAAAATGTCTGCAGCTATAATACATCTGCCCTTTTAATAGGAAAATAACTGGTCAGAGTTCATACATTTTCAAATGACTAAGTTAAGATCTCACATCCTCACATACATTTAATTCTCTTTTTACTTGTAAAATTTTATAATGTATTTTACAGTGGCATTTCTGCTTTATAATTTTCCTGTTGTGACATTTAAAATCTCTGTGATTTGGCAACTGGCAAAGTTCTCTCTCAATATATGGATAACTCGCTCAAAAAATAATTTAAAAAAATAATAAAATGTTTATTAGGAATAAAATGAAATTAAACGAGTGACAAAATAGAAGCAGATAAGTTAACATTTTGTTTGTTATTGTATTGTCTACAGAATTTTGGAAAAGTAATCATCAGTATCTTAGAAGGAAAGAAAGATTAGAGAAGGTTAGAGAAAAATATAAAAGACAAAAGTTACATAAGGGGATTTACATATTGTTCTATAATTTTTAAAGAAAACTTAGTAATTTCGTTAAAGTGCTAGTGATGGTCCTTCTTTATACTCATCAGCTAGAGGGGATAAATCTTTCCACTGTTCAAAATCTTGTAGAAAAATAAAAAACCCATCTGAAAAATGGCACTTAGGAAGACATACATGATGCCAGTTGCACACTGTTGTTCTGAAGTTTTCTCACATTTGTTGTCTGCAGAAAATACATCATGTTAATCTCTTTTTTCTCTTTTGTATTAACTCAGATATTGTAACCACCTAGTTATCTCCTTTTCACTTAAATTAGAAGCACAGATGCACAGGCTTCCATGACAGTTAAATGGATGAGTTACAATATCGGTGAGAAAAGTATCTGGGCATTATGATAAATGATTTTATAATTCCTCAGTTCAAGGAAATAATTTGCCCTCTAAACAATATCATTATTACCCTGGGGTGGTTTGAATTTAGGTGGGAACTATGGTCAATTTCCTTACTTTCCATGGACCTCCAAGCCACTGATTGGTAGATATAAATTTGTTTATTAATTTTAGAAGATAAGACACTGGTAAAGGGCTAGCAATTATTGGGACTTCATTCATAATGCAATGAATCTGCCATATTAAAAAAAAACTCCATGCTTATTGGAAATATATTTTAGGTTGTTATAGCAATATAGAATATACATTGAGAATAAACCGAACACTTTCACTTTGGCAATGGGGGAAACAAAGCTGTTTCTATTTTTTCACAGGTAATACTCAGTAATAATATTATACGTTATTGACTTATGCATGGAATTCAATATAGTAAGTTGAAGCAGGGCTTTAACAGAGGTGTTATTCTTTGTTCAATGCAGAGGTCTGAAGAGTGAACGTAGAGAAAATATTCTTTATTTACCTAGCGTACTCTTTCTTAAAACTACTTATAAGTATTAGGAAGTGCTTGACATACATTTGCTATTTTTTCAATAGTTTATCATCTTCATAATGATGACAACTACCACATCCTTAGGCAATCCAGGGTTTATAGGATATCTTGGGAAGGTACATTCTTACAAGGGCAAACGAATCTGGAGAACTTAAATCTGTAGAGAACTTTACTCTGATCATAGCTTGGAATAAAATTCTGTTTTGAAAATCCTTAATTATTGAACTTCCTATGTATTATTTACCTTCAAGATTTAAAGTTAGTAGTGTTCTTCAATATTAAAGTGTCGGAAAAAACATGCATTTTTCTCTAACACCCAAAAGAAAAGGCCATTCATTGCTATAGTTCATTATAAATTATTTGTCAGAATCTTTTCCTTCCTTCCTTCCTCCCTCCCTCCCTCTCTTCCTTCTTTTTTAATTTTTTTTTTTGAGAGCTTCTCACTTCATCACCCTGGATAGAGTGCAGTGGTATCATAGCTTACAGCACCCTCAAACTTGAGGGCTCCTGAGATCCTGTTGCCTCGGCCTGTTGAGTAGCTGGGACTACAGGCACCTGCCACAAACTCCCACTAATTTTTTCATTTTTAATAGAGAAGCCTGTCTCACCCTTGCTTAGAGTGGTCTAGAATTCCTGAGCTTATAAATGGATAACAGTGCTGCTGATATCAGTAAACTCGTGAATTCCCTACAGTGCCACTTACCTAGGCCATATCCACCTACCTCCACGGTTCAGTATGTTCTCTCTCTTGTGAGTCATGACACAAAAAAATAAGGGGGAGAAACTTAAAGCCATCACAGTCATTATAGCATTTGAAAAAACAGCACAGTCATTATATGGGCGGCGCCTGTGGCTCAGTGAGTAGGGCGCCGGACCCATATGCCGAGGGTGGTGGGTTCATAACCCAGCCCCGGCCAAACTGCAACAAAAAAATAGCCGGGCATTGTGGCGGGCGCCTGTAGTCCCAGCTACTTGGGAGGCTGAGGCAAGAGAATCGCCTAAGAGGTTAGAGGTTGCTGTGAGCCGTGTGATGCCACGGCACTCTACCCGAGGGCGGTACAGTGAGACTCTGTGTCTCTACAAAAAAAAAAAAAAAAACCAAGAGTAAATATGTGCAATATGACTGTTTATTTTTTTAAATATCAATTTTTCGTGTTGGAATAATTCCAATGACACGATCATTTTTGGTAGCTAAGTGTAATTCATATAAATATTTATATTAATTTCTTGTTACTCTCATAATTATGAATTTAGGATTATAATTATTTTACCTAAATTTATCAATTGATGAGCTATTTAACTGGATTCCTGATTCATTTCTGAAAAAAAAGTATGTAATCATTTGATAAATGTTTCAAAAAGAAAGTTGCATCAAATTTTTACTTACTTTTTAGAACATGTTTGGAAAATTTCTATTTAAGCCCAGGAGTGGTGGCTCACGCCTGTAATCCCAGCATTTGGAAGGCCAAGGCAGGTGGATTGCCCAAGCTCACAGACTCTAGACCAGCCTGAGCCAGAGCGAGACCTCATCTCCAAAAATAGAGATTGGTGGGACCCTGTAGTCCCAGCCACTTGGGAGGTTCAGGCAAGAGAATCTCTTGAGCCCAAGAGGTTGAGGTTGCTGTGAGTTATGATGCCATGGCAACTCTACCAAGGGCAACAAGGTGAGACTATCTCAAAAGAAATAAAAGAAAGAAAGAAAATCACTATTTACATTTACATTATTTTTGTTGTTCAATATGGAAGAAATGTGGCTACTACAAGAGTGTACCTAATCCTTCTTATTGTTCTTGTTCTACTGATTTGGGCATAATTTTCATTCTATACATTTTAAGTTTGAGAACTTTGACATAGGAGCTACTATATTAATTATCTTCTTTTTATAGTGAATTGGCTGGGATTTAAGAATTTTCGTGAATATTACCTCTTATATTTTGGATAGGGACTTTTAGCAAATGCTTGTCTCTTGACTTTTTTTTGTTTGTTTTTAATTTCACAACTGGAAGGGCCCAAGGTAAAATTTTTTGTCAGATGGAGAACTAATCCTGTAATACAGAAATAAACTTTTTTAGTAAAGTGTCGTAGTGTACTGATTAACCTCATTAACACTGACTATCCTTATTAGCCTCCCCACAGTTACACTTTTAAGTCAATTGTTTCATAGAATGTATAGTATCCTTTGGACTGTTGTAACTGGTGCTTCATAATCTAACTGCTTGGCTTTCTCAGCTTGTGTCCCACAAGTCTTTCCATCCACCACCTCCATCCCCCTTATCTGCTCTCAGCTGTGTATCTCATATTGACTGAACATTGTTCCCAGAACCCACTGATCCTTTCCTTGCCTAGAGCCTTTGCTGTACTGTTTACCCTGACTGAATTTTCTTCTTCTTCTGAACCTAGCAAATTCTTACACATTCTTCAGGATTCACTTTAAATGTTACCTCCTGGGGAAGACAACCTGATTACATCAGGCATAACTAACTAATCACTCCCTCTTCAGCATCCTGCTCGAAATCCCAAAGTACATATTACATTTTGTGCAATTATCAGCTTATGTGTTTGTCTCCTCTACCTCACTCAAGGAATGTTTTCATAATGGGAAGAAAACATAGTCATTAGAGTTTATAGTGACCCAACCTTTTTGAGAACTTGATTTATGAACATTAGGGGAAATTTTTTAATAGAAAAATTGAAAAAAAAAAAGAAAGAAAGAAAAAAATAGGGTGGCTCCTGTGGCTGTGTGAGTAGGGCACCAGCTCCATATACCCGAGGGTGGTGGGTTCGAAACCGGCCCCAAACTGCAAAAAGAAAAGAAAAAGAAAAATTGAGAAGTAACTGTGGGATTTTTAAGCCAATAGTAATTTTGATAGCTATTCTCTAATCTCATGGAAAACATTCAGAAGATATTCTCAATTGATAATACTTCATTGGATCTGGTTTTTAAAAAATTAATAACATTGTTGGGGGACAGGGAGAGCTGAGAAAGGGAAGCAGGGAGGGCGTGGGGGGTCAAGGGATAGGGTTCACCTTTGGGGTGATTTTTAATTCCCTTAACTCAGATCAAAAGACACCGTTTGTTGATAGCTGTATAATGAGAATCTCAAGACCATTTGAAGTAGAATACATATTGCTTGGGAATCAGGGTTATACAGCTAGATGACTGGACAAACGATCTTAGCCATCTGGCCTGAATTTTTTCTGGGGTAAAATTTGCTGTTTGGAGTAGATTTCTCTTAATTTTCAATATTTGCAATTCTTATTCAATGTAAAAAAGAAGACCTTACATGTATGTTTGGTGTTTCTAATATCTATGAAAATTTCCACATATTATTCATCATTTGTCCAATAGCCATTCACAATTCAATAAAAAATTTTATTGAGAATCTTTTATGTGCTACACTATGTACAATACAGGGGAAGTAAAAATATAATAATCAATATCTGCCTTTAGAGGAGACTATTTAATAAGTAATCAATACATTATTTAGAAATTTTTTGAATTTATGTAATTTATTTAATTACTGTTAATATCCTAGTGCTTGGCACTAAACATTAAAAATTAAGAATAAGACAAACCCTTGAGCTCAAAGAGATAAACCCTTGAGCTCAAAGATTATAATGTAGATAAATAACTACATTATAATAGGATAAATACAATGAATTTACAATGCACTGTGAGGCACAATAGGAAGATTAACTCCAAAAAGGTCCTTGAAGCTTTTGAAACAGTTGTTATTTCAGATACTCATGAGACACACCCTGTTGCAAACGTTTAATGTCAGTGATATGCACATTTAAAAGATTAACTAAGTAGCGTTAAACTTTGTTTTCCAAATAATTTTAAGGACTACCTAATCAAAGATGTATTAAACACTTCCCATATGAAAATCGTAGGTAGAATCAATTATTTACTTAAATAATTCAATAACTCCACATAGGGGTACAGAACACAAGTCCTTCAGTAAATTAAGACAGGGCAAAATTACCATAAACTGACAACATGGAGACAATCTCAACAGAAGAGACAATATATGAACCTGGAGTTGGAGAAAAAAAAATTCAATATTTTGCATTTCAAGGAGCACCTGGAAATCAACGTGAATTTCCCTTCTTTAGACTATTTCTCTTGGGATTCTTCTTTGATTCTCATTGCTAGTACTGGCGCTGAGAGTAAATTAAAGCAAAATAAAATATGAGGCCATGTCTAGCTTTGCCTTGTGTAAGTATTTGAATTTCAACACATTACCATACAGTACTAAGCTCAGGTTTGGAGATCTCTGTTCCAAACAACCTCTGTCTGCTGTGTAATCATTTCTTCACATGAGAATAGCTTTGTCCAAATGAACGGAACTTAAACATTGTGATTACATGGGGTTCACTCAAGATAATTGTCTAGCTAATTGTACTTGTGTGAATTTACATGTAGGGTGATTTTTTTATTTCTGCATAGATACTAATTTCACTTCTTGGTTTATTCAGCTTTCCTCTCTGTTAATCATTTACTAGAAAGAAAGTGACAGTTGGTTTCTTTCAGATCGTATTTGCCCTGCATATTTGGGCTCTTTTCTTAATTTACAAGGCATCTGTTTTATCTTATTTCCTGGGTGATTATTCTAGTATGTTCAAGTTGCTTTTCTGCTTTGTCTTCAAACATACGTGTTTCTTTTTATTTGTGTGGTTTTTTTCCTCCTCTGTTCATGGATGTACATTTTTAGTATTATCTTTCATTTTTGCTGGCAAGAATTTCTATGTAAAAATAATAATATATGAAAAACATTAAAACATGCACTTTCTCATGGCTTTATTCCAGTGAGTTCAAAGCTTGCTTGTTTTCACTTAAACGGACTACAAGTTCATTTAAACACCATTTAGTGAGGAGTTACCATGAGGCTACTAAGGACTGTAAAAAGAAACCAGGTAGTCATTGAATTTGCTTTTTAAGGGCTTGCATACCCAGAAAACAGACTTTATTTTAATATAAAAAGAGAACACATATGATTATAAGCATATAGATAGCTATAGAACTTTACGTAACAAATAAAAGGGAAAATGTTGGGATATACATTGCTATATATGGCATGAACATTTTTGGTTTTGATTGCCATTAAATAATAATGCTCAAAATAATTTTATAGATATAAGATAACTGGAGATTTTTAAAACAAGGATTATCTCTCATTTATCGTTCTGAAATGTATTTTTAAAGCCTAATGTTAAATAGATCGTAGGGATACTCTAGCCAATTTTTGATCTAAATGATCATATATTGCTATGTGCAATGCCTTTTTCAATCATGAGAACTTACCATAAGACTAGCAATATTGAAAGGAAAATAAAAATGAAAATACATGTTTTTACAAAGTCCTCAGCATTAATACAATATGAGAAACACACAAATTACATAATTAGTTTAAAATGGCCTATTTAATAACTTCATTTCTGTTTTTATTTCCTTGAGATACCTAGAAATTGGGAAATTATGGTCATGTGGAAATTTGCTAATAATTCTTTGTGAAGAATCCAAAGGATAAATTCTCTGTGATGAAGATTTTTAACTCTTCCATTAAAGACCGCAGCAGCACCGCATAATTATGACTATAATGCATACACGTGTAGACACTCAAGTTTGAGTTCATGAAGTCAAGTTTTTACATGTGTATAAAATTGAAAAAACACAAAAAATTAGTTGGTGTCCAGTCTCCCGAAGTCTCCCTGTTTACCCATTTGTGATGTTATGTAAAAATGCAAGAAATCAGTTGATGTATTTACTGAAGCAGATTATTAAAAAAAAAGAAAAGGAAATTTTACCCACGCAGCTCCTGAACAATAACTGTTGCCCACTAAATCATGGAACATATGAAAAATGTATAAGATCATAATGAAAAATAGTCATATAAAAATGTTTTAAGGTTTCTGGGCCATACAGTCTTTGCCACAGCTAGTGAACACTGCAATTAGCATGAAAACAACCATAGCAGATATGTAAATGATGAACGTATCTGCATTCCAGTAACATTACCTTGATGAACAAAAAAAAATAAGACACTAGATACTAGTAGATACTAGTTTTAGTATCTAAAACTAACAAAGAAATAAGATACTAGATACTAATGGATACTAGTTTTAGGTGAAGCAGATAAGAGCAGATTTTTGATTAGCAACAAAAATCGTCCTTCATTATATAACAATTTCATATGATTCATTGATCGATTTTAATAGCTTGTTTTTCTAAATGCGTTACCATTTGCGCCTTATTCTTTCAGCTCTCATTTGTCTTCTTTCTAATTCATTCCTAACGTATAATCAACATGTGCGCCTCGGCAGTCTAAAAGCTTTGATTTGAAGTTTTTCTTGCATGGCCCAGTATGTTTCTCGTAAATGTCTATAAATTATGTGAGCCACATTATTTTTACACAATAATCCGCAAAAATAATCAAAACCAAAATTAAGAAAGTAATAAACACTTGAGAGAGATTTTAGGTACCGAAGTCAAATGGCGGTTTTAACACAGGCATTAATATGGGCCAATTATATAAAGCCATTTTGAAAGGCTGTTTGTCACCAGGTTTCTTCAATCCTTCAGAGTCTGCGGTGATGACCAACATCAGATACTATTAAGAAGTCTTCAAGCGTGTAAAATAATATGATTTCATAATGATTACATATTCACTCTACAGCTGGCTGAGTTTTTACATCTCCATTTGTCATTGACGATTGTGTCCAATTAAATGATTAGCTTTTAAAAACTGCTGCACATTAGGAGAGTGAACTTGTGTTCCATTGCACTGAGTGATGCAGAAACAAACTCATTACAGCATGTAATTCACCCATATTAAATAACAAACAGATGGCTGCTGTAAATGAGAGCTCCTTTTTCTCTTCAAAAGTGCCAGGAAAAAGGTGTTTTTATTTATCTTTGTTTCCAGCTTCTTTCTGTTTTCTTGACAAGTGGGCAGCTGGTTGCTGAGGTTTTCAATTGGTGCAGAAGAATGAAAAGCCTGTTTCCATTAATTTCCCCATAAAATAAGTCTTTGAATCATTTCTGTTATAAATGCAAGTGCAGTAGCAAGCTGCTGCTTGATTAATTCACTTATTATGAAGATTTCATCTTTTATAAGAGGGCCTGCAGGTAATTTATCTTGTTTAGTAAGATTAGAAAAATGTAATTATCTTGATACCTTTGGACCCCTCTCATTTTAATTGTGTTCCCATAAATTTCAAACATAAAGATGGGAATTTTTTGTGCACAAATGTTCCAACATGTGGTCGAAAAATGTGCTGGAAGACCTGCATAAAAATGTATCGAGTAAAATGCATTAACACTGTACTGATACAGGAGTGCATACAAATAAAGCTAGCACACAATTATGGTAGTGTGTACAAACAAATATCTGCATTTCTGGTTCCCTAGTCACCTAACAGCTGGGACGAGCTAAGGGGATTTGGGATTTGTTAAAGACTTTCCTTTTTATCAAGCGTAAATGTCACTAGGGAAATGAAATCTGTCTTACTTATACTAATAAAATTAGAATTGTATTTTCTTTAAATGTTCCCAGTTCAGGTCAATTACTACTGAGCATCTATTTCACGGACGCTTTTCCTCCCATTTCCATTATATCTGTTAGCATCCTTGGGAAGATGGAGATTTCTCGAATTTTTACAATGACAATATAATTTGGTTTATTCCTTAACAATACTCTCTAAGAAAGTTATGAAAGAAGTATCCCAATCCTCTTCAGATATAGTCTTGCATGGATCATGCTCTCAGTCTTAATAGAAATACCTCCTTCTCTCTGATTTTTTTTTTTTTAATTCTACGGGTAGTGGTATTTTTTAATGCCTTTAGTTTCATTTGATTCATAGTATTTAATTTTCCTTTGCTAGATTTTATAATATGTCATGGTTATCTACTTAATTCTTATTATTCAAAGTATGTATTTATTTCAGCCTAAACTTATTGTCTTAAAAGAAGGAAATCAGTAAGAGTACATTATACCACTACAGTACAGGCAGTCCCCGGGTTACGAGTGAGATAGATTCAGTAAGTTTGTTCTTAAGTTGAATTGTACATAAGCTGGAACAGGCACATTTACATATTATCTGTAATAGTCTCCATTCAAAAGTATGAGTTGTACATGAGTCAGATGTTTGCAATTCAGGGACATACTAACAGCCTCCATTTGTAAGTGAAAGTTGCACGTAAGTCAGATGTTTGTGACTTGGGGACTATCTGTGTTTTGGTACTACAGAATCTTTTTCTTTGGCTCTGAACAAGAAAGCATTTATCATTTTTATGAGCCCACTAACCTAGTCAAGTGATTGTTTTGGTAAATTCTATATGATTTGGTGTTAGGCACATACCTGGATATAATTGGGGTACACTGAGGTTTGCTACATAAGGAATAACCTGAGTAATTAAAATGATATATAGTTGGATCACTATAATATGTTTTCAACTTATAAAATATCTTTTCATATACTTCAATAAAATTACATAGTTTATAAAATTGAAATATAGTAATGTGATAGAAACAGATGTCATTGATACAAAATGGTTGCATGTTTGGGCCAGGTGCGGTGGTGCACACCTGTGATCCCAGCACTTGGGAGGCTGAGGCAGGTAGGTTGCTTAAGCTCAGGAATTCAAGACCAGCCTGAGCCAGAGTGAGACCCCATCTCTAAAAATAGCCAGGCATTGTGGCAGGCGAGGCTGAGGCAAGAGATATCCCTTAAGCCCAAGAGTTTGAGGTTGCTGTGTCTGACGCTGTGCCACTCTACTGAGGGCGACAAAGTGAGACTCTGTCTCAAAAAAAAAAAAAGGTTGCATGTTTGTATATTTTTCTTCTATGTTTGTAATTTACTCAATTTCTTGTATAGGTATACATACTGCCTCTCTGAATGTATCTGCCTATAAGATCTGTACATAAAAACATAGATTATGAATATTTTATATCATTCTGTGATCAATTTTATGAATGAAGGTTGGTGTCAAAAATGTACCCCTACTTTAAGAGATTTTGTTGGAATTAAAATCAATCATTACCCAAAGTGTATGAATAGTGGGTAAAATGGATGGGCATAGTATGTCTAAGTACAATTGACCAGTAACAATACCTTTGATTCAACTTTAATAGCATCTCTTAAACTGTGTATACATTTTTTTGGCACCCTCTGTGTATGCAAAAGCTGATTTATGTATAAGGCTCAGTGTCAGGAATGAAGAAGCTCCTTGATTTATTTAATATGTGGCATCTTCCACCTTATTCTCTTAGCCATCAATATTGTGTGCTATGCACCAAATCATGTCTCCCTAAAATTCCTGTATTTGGAAGTGGAGCCTTTAGGAGGTAACCAGGGGTAGGGTGAGACCATGAAGATGAGGTCCTTTGAGAGGATAAGTGTTCTTACAAGAAGAGGAAGAGAGGCCAAGGCTCTCTTTCCATCCACCATGTCAGGACACAGTGAGAACAGCCATCCATAAGCCAAAAAGAGGGTTCCCATCAGAAATTTAATAGTCCTGGACCTTGATCTAGAACTTCCGGTCTTAAAGACTGTGAGAAAATAAACTTCTGTTATTGAAGCCACCCAGTCTACCTTATTTTGTTATAAGCCTAAACTTATTGTCTTAAAAGAAGGAAATCATTAATACTACATTATGCTACTATATTACAGGCAGTCCCTGGGTTACGAGTGAGATAGGTCTGTAGGTTTGTTCTTAAGTTGAATTTGTACATAAGCTGGAACAGGCACATTTACCTATGTTGCTGTCCTGACTATACAGCTGAGTTTTTGTAAGGATCAAATAAATCATTGTGAGGAATAAATTAGCCTAAGTATCTTTTTTATCCTTAATTCTCTCAAAACTCTCTATTGATATTTATTGTTAGATAAAATTGCAAATTATTTATCATGGTTTATTTTATTTATTATTATTCACAAAATTGATGCCAAAACAAAGGAACTAAGCAATTTTCTAAAGACTACAGATGTCAAGGTAAATACACATCTGCTATCATTTATTGGCCTGTTGCAATAATAATGGGAGAAATTGAAATTTTAATAAGTATTTTATCTTACTTTTTGATCATTGGCAAAGGCGAAGTGGTCCCTTGCCATTGTCCTCTAATTCCTTCTTTTAGCATTGGGCCTTCATCTGTCTGTCTTCATACGTTATTACCTAATGCTGGTTAATGTCCTCTGTATGACTTAATTTAGAAATTTCAATGGGGGCATCTGGAATATTTGTTCTCAAGACTTCTTAAGTAAAAGGACACTTCTGAGATTAAATCTTAACTTGGAGCAAGCAACTCTGAGGAAAAAAAAATGTCAAAACGATTCATTATCTAAAATGCAAATTTGATCATGACCCTCCTCTTTCCGTAGGCTATTTCATAAAATGGATTACATTAATACTGTTAGGGAGAGTAGAGGAGAAAGTTATAGCATTGAGAAAAGGAATCGAACCGAGCTGCTCACTGGCTTAGGGACCGATTCGGGGGTATTTCTGATATCTTTATAAGACAAAATCTCAAATTGCAACCATAATTATCAGTTCCGAATTTGAGTCAGTGGGTTTGAGGTAAGTTTCTACTACATTAAAAAAAAAAAGTTAGCACAAAAGAAAAGCAAAGAAACCAACAAAACGAACCTGTAAAATCCCGAATGCTTAATTTAACTTAATCCTAAAAAGCCTGCCTGTTGACAGATGTTCATTTCCAGTTTGAACACCAGTATCATAAAGGCAGCGTTTCATCTTCCTCATGAAAAACATGTAAAAGCAACAAAGAAAACACTGCATAAAAACACAAACTCATTTTGCTAAAATCCCAGGCTCCGAAGTAGCCCAAAAGGTGTTAAATGCTGCAGAGACACATTAGGGATAGACAGGTGCCATGGATGGAAAAACAGTGAGAAAATAGCACCAAACAGACATAAGCAATGAAAGGAGTTAGCAGTTGCAGCTATCAAACATAAAAATTACACTTCTCAAAGGAAAATCTCAACACTGAATTCTAAAAAACCACACTTATTGTTTCTAATAGCAGGAAGTGGTGATAACAGCACCCCTGAACTAAATTAGTCATTTCAATTTTCTGTTATGATGAAACAAACCAGCCTGTTGATTTAGTGGCTTAAATCAACAACAATTGTTTATTTCTCATGATTATGTGGTGTGAACTGGCATGTCTTGCATTTAGATACGCTGTTTCCCCGAAAATAAGACATCCTCCGAAAATAAGACCTACTTACAGGAAAAATAAGACGTCCCCTGAAAATAAGACCTAGTGCATCTTTGGGAGAACACCTTAAAATAAGACACTGTCTTATTTTCAGGGAAACTGGGTAGGTTGGTGATCTGCTGAGATGGCTGACAGTTGGTGCTGCCAGGGCCTTGGTTCCCTTTGGCTTCTTTTCTTCCTTTTTTTTTTTTAAGAGATGGGGTCTCACTATGTTGCCCAGACTGGTCTCAAGCTTAAAACTCCCAAACAAAAGCAATCTTCCTGCCTCAACCTCTCAACACACTGATATTACAGGCATGAGCTCCCGTGCCTGGCTCCCTTGACATACTTGTGTCTTCCACATAGAACGATAGCCTCAAATGGCAATACCTGACACTAGATTCTGGATTCTCAGAACCCAAAGGTGGAAGCTGCCATGCTTTTTTAAAGGATTAAACCTGGATTTTCAGATTGTTACTTCTTATTCATTCCACTGGTTAAAATAAGGTCAAGTCAGAGTCAAATCTATTACACAAAGCTGAACAAGGAATACCACCCAGCAAACCATATTTCCAGGATAAAGTTGCAATGGATAAAAAGAGAATCTCTGAATAAAAAAGAAATCATCAGGGAAATGCAGATCAAAACCACCATGAGACATCACCACAGATCAGTTAGATTATCTATTACCAAAAAGACAAGAGATAACAAGTGTTGGTGAGGATGTGAATAAAATAAAGCATTGTACACTGCTGGTGAGCATACAAATTGCAGTGGCCATTGTGGAAAACAATATGGATAAAGAAACTGAAAATGTGACTATTACATATATAACCCAGCAAGTCATCCTCTTGGTATATACCTAAAGCAAATGAAATCACCAACTTGTATGGTACCTGTGCCCCCACGTTCATCACATTATGCACAAAGTCAAAGGTGTGGAAACAACCAAAGTGTAAGTCAACAGGTAAATTTCTTGATACATATATATATATATATATACACATATATATCACAATATATTATATATATAAAATACACAAGAGTGATATTTCATATTCTGTCATTTGTGACAATATGAAAGAGACAAAAATTTCCCCTTCTAAGTGAAAGTAGGTGCTGCCAGGGCCTTGGTTCCCTCCGGCTGATGGAAAAGAGAGAAGTAAAACGCAGAAATGCAAATGTTGCCTGGTCTCACATATGTGTGAAACCTAAATCCCAAAATAAACAGAGAAAAAAAACGTTAATACATAAAAACAGAGAGAAGAAATATGGTTACCATGGTGTGGTATTGGGAGGCAGTGGGGAGATAGAAGTCGGAGAGCGTAGAGGTTGAATGATGTAGTCAAATTGGTCTAGAGATCAAATTTACAGCTTGAGATGATATTATAACATCATATTATACAATCATATAATAATATCATATTAGATAATAGAAATTTGCTAAAAGTATATTTTAGTTACTTTTACCATCAAAACAAAAAAGGGTAATTGTTCAATGATAGACAGGTTCATTTGCTTGACAATAGTAATCATTTCACTGTGTATATGTATATGTATATCAAAAATCATGTTGTATACCTTAAAGTATATAATAAATAATTAGAAAAGAGTATATTCTATGTATCCATTGCCTGGAGAAGAATAAAAACCCTAGAAATACACAGAAAATCATCTACCATGAGAAAAGTGTCAACTATTTTGAAGTAGAGCCTTGTTGTACCCTCCCACTATCAATAAACCAAGCCAAATACATGCTACTGCAAATGGCCGAAGACATCTACCTCCTTCACTGGTGAGTAATAAGGGTCTATACAAAGATACTACCTGAAGAAAAAAAGCAAAGAAAAGCACTAAGAGCCCTCAGTATTTCCAATACCAACCACCTCAACAAAGAGAAGGTTGAGATTTTATTAGAACAAGAAAGGTTATGTATTATTTAGAAAGAAACTTCATTGGCACAAGAGAACTTTTTTGGGAGCTGATAGGCTCTGATTGGTGGTAGTCAAAACTAGTTTTTGAACCACATAAGTCATTATAGCAGCTAGTAGGCTAGTTTTAGGTTTACAGGAGGCCATTTCAGACTGAGACTACAGAAAATTTTTTTCTTGGAGCTAGTGACATGTGTACCCCAACTGCTTTTTTTGTGTAGCTTATCAATTCTAATTTAGTTAGGTATGACAAGTATGACTCAATTATATATATATACACAACCAACTTTCCCAATGCCAAACATATTGTCTTGTATATCCCTGACATATACATACCATAACTCAGAGAAATATAGTTTTCATGCTTATAAGTATAAAATAAAAATAAATTAAACAATAATCGAACAATACAATAGAAAAGTATAAGTCTAGGAAAAAAGAAAGAAATGATGTAAGTAAGGACAGGAAAAGTGCATAAGAAAAAATTGTAGAACTAGTTTATTTCCAAAGGCTTTATTTTTGGAAAAATATTAAAACAGGTAAGCCAATAGTTAACCTAATTAGGAAAAGAAAAATTTAGAGGAGAGGTAATGTATTCACTAACGAAAAATTCTTGAAAAAAATTATTCAAAGATATAAAAAAATTAAAAGAATTAAAAGGATTAAAACTTTCTTGCTAAGTTTTATACACATAAGCAAAAAAACTTGTATAATAATACAGGAAACTTAAAGAAATTCTAGGAAAATATTGTTATCAAAACTGAGACCCCAGCCATGCTATCAACATGAGCAAGGGAATCTTTCATCTATCAAAAGAACTTCTACCAGGGTTTATTTTCTAAACTGGCAAAAAATTAGATCAAAATATATTTATTTTACTTAATTAAGCACATTTTTGTTTTTGGTTCTGCCATTTATTGTTAGAACATAAACTGACCTCCTGTTTATCACAATGTCAGCCCTTTCTTTCCATTGTCCATTAGTGGGAATGTTATGAATGGACTGAGTTCTGGTATTAGACCCTTATATTTAGTATTTTAGAAATTGGCTTTCTTGTTTCATAGAAGTTTCATAAATAGGAAAATGTTTGATGATGTTTTAATATTTTAAACAAAGTTACACTGGGTAGATCTTGCTAAGTAAGATACATTCTATGAGACATTTCTGCTGCGCCCACGGCATTACCGCCGAAGCGAGGCGGCGCTGACCACGTTTAGAACGCCGGTAAGGAGGTTTGTGCTCCACGGAGCTTCGCCCCCAGCGACCTCTGCACAAACGGCATCAGAAACGGTGCTCTACGTGCCAAGTCACCCGCAGGAGCTTGAACGATCGTGGTAATCTTTAAAATTTATCACTTTGTTTTTCTTTAGCATAGGTCTGTGTGTTCTGATACTAATTACAATGTGCTTTCTCAGGGCTGGACTTATTGCACTGCAGGATGAGATAAGGCACGAGCTTACTAGACTCAATACTGCCTATAAGTCAGGCACTAAGACGTTTAAGTAATAAATACCTTCACAGTAAATACCAATGATTTCAGACAATGTATAGATGTTTTATTAAAAGAAGAATCATTTATAACTAGAATAGACAATGATCCTATACAAATTAAAATAGTACAATCACATAAAGGCAGGGAAAGCAGGATAAACAGAGAAGTAAGAAATTATGTCAGCCTTCCTTTTGTCTTGAGCAGTTAGCAAGAAAATGCAAACCTTGTTATCTCTGGAAAGAGGAAGAAGCAAACAACTTCATAACCATGCTGAGACCAGCTCTTTTATAGTGAGTTAAACTTTGTACTGTTTAGTCTGGACATGCTTTTAACTGTTATCAACAAAAGGCAGAGCAATTGAATTGTTGTTGAAAATGTCTCGAACAATCAGAACTTACCTAAGCATAAGAAACTGCAAACATAAAAGAAAAATCTGTACATCTAAATAAATGATTGTAACTCTCCCACTAACTCAAAATAACTCTTGTGTATGACGCCCCCTGCCTGTAAGAAAAAGTGTATAAATACTTGCATGCTTTCACAGTAAAGTTACAGCTGCATACTCCGACCCGTGGTGTGTCAGACTGTCATTCCTGCGCCGACCTCTCAACCTTCCTCGTTCCTTCTCCCTGCTCTCCCTCGGACTGAAGCCCACCGACTGGGTGGTCCGCGGCACATTTCCTCATCAGAAAATAGTATATTGGTTAAATTTTTTATATTTTTTCTAAATTTTATTTTACAAGAAAAAAATATAGTTAATAAAAGAAAGCCAATTTCAACTAATTAATTAAATAAAAACTATACAATTGTGTTTTAAAACTTTATTCCAGAAAAGGCTA
Source organism: Nycticebus coucang (assembly GCF_027406575.1). Lineage (NCBI taxonomy): Eukaryota > Metazoa > Chordata > Mammalia > Primates > Lorisidae > Nycticebus > Nycticebus coucang. Next base: position 40,057,779 of record NC_069794.1, on the reverse strand, counting down.
ACTTTCAGCAACAAATTGGCTTCTAGAATACTAATTTATCTGTGTTCAGAAATTAGTGGATGAAATCCCTGTTATATGTTACTAGATATACAATGTTTTCCAGAACATAAGCCTTTAGTCTAATAAAAGAATCAAGAACAAAAATGCCAACATACTTTGAAAAAAGCTTATAAAAAGCTTATAAAAAATGCTGAGGTAAAATTGTCTGATAACAAGCAACATAGAACAGATCTAGAGAGAAAAAAATAGTTCCACACAGCCTCACACGAATCAAAAGGGTAATTTTGTAAGTGTAAGAAAGGACAGATGTTTCTTAATTGAAAATAAATGAATAATACAAAATAACTGAAAGTGTTTGTCAAAATAATTAGGCCAATTGAAAATATATGTGGAGTATGCAGTGGGTTTTCAAAACCAGCTGCGAATGAATGTATGAATAAATAAATATATTAATCTAGACTTAAAGAATTAGTGATATATACATCTGCAGGTTGCCCTGGACCTCTTAGCTGATAAAATAAATACGAACTAGAACTTCAATCAGTTTTCCTCCTTATATCAAAACCATACACTGTATAAATTAAAAACAAAACAATAAATTTGATAGCTGCAGAAGTCATTGGAGAATAATGTGTAAATGGGAACTTGGCTCAGCTTGCCCCTGCACCACTGAATAAAACTTTCACTGTTCAAGGTGTGAATCAGCATAGCCTATAAACTGTAAGATGTTCTTCGAAGCCTTTGAATTTTGACAGCTGTCATTGACATATATAAACTCTTTTAAAGTGACTTCTGAAAATTTTCTCTGGGGTAAAGATTTTAGACGACTCAGCAGATGGCTAAGTACACACATTTGGGTATTTTTCTGTTCACTGGTTTTTTCTGGGTTTGCCATATTTTTGATTGGTGGTTGTGAGAACCCTTTGTGACAATTAATAGAGTATTATTCATTAATTTATTTATGCATTATATGATGTCACTCACATCAAACAAATGCATATAATGTCAGATAAGTCATTTTTGAACATTACTAGTGATACTCCATCCGAAACAATAAATTTTTTTTTTTTTTTGTAGAGACAGTCTCACTTTATGGCCCTTGGTAGAGTGCCGTGGCATCACACAGCTCACAGAAACCTCCAGCTCCTGGGCTTAAGCGATTCCCTTGCCTCAGCCTCCCGAGTAGCTGGGACTACAGGTGCCCGCCACAACATCCGGCTATTTTTTTGTTGCAGTTTGGCCAGGGCTGGGTTTGAACCCGCCACCCTTGGCATATGGGGCCAGCGCCCTACTCACTGAGCCACAGGTGCCGCCCAATAAAAAATTTTAATATTTCATAGCTCTTAGATGAAATCTTTGGGAATTTTCAGTAGAAGTCATTTATCTCAAACTTAAATAGTAGTGTGAACATTTGAGATCTGACGTATTGATATTTTGCTACTATACAATTTTATTTAATAGTGGGTATAAGCTATTCTGTTATTTTCAAACAATATAGTAGAGCTGGATTTTAATATACACTGAGTTACCAAAGGTTATGATTTACCCTCCTTTCATCAGTATATGAGTCCTTGTTTTTCAAAAGTGCTTGGAGTGATGATTTGAAATTGGGAATATCAGTGCTTTTTTTCCTCTCATCTTTTGCTATATTTTCCATTTTTAAAAATTTTTATTTGTGGAAATTATATGTTTAAGAGTTTATATGGTAATGTGATTTTTAAGTATATTTACAATATTTTTTAAACACTTTGTGTGTTATATTTTGCTTACATTTATAATATGGAATTTACACTAACAAAGGTTGAGCACTTTGAAGTTATTTCTGATTAAGAACAACAAAAATGCATTAATAACTTACCTGAATCCATATAACCATCAAATCTTCTCAATATCTCTTTTAGCTATGAGATTTTTACATCACATCTTTGAAACTTGGTTGGTATAGTTCATCATAAGTTCAACATTAATATAATCATGACGTCCCCCCTTTCCAGTTATTTTTCAAATTAAAATAACTGCCTGTTAGAAAATTCAAAGAATTTATTTAAAATGGAACTGAATAATAACTAATTTTTATACTACTTTCTATTAAATGAATATGGCTGTGGTCCGGATATTTCTGTATTTCAGAAATTTCTGTATTTCTTTAAAATGACTGTGTTAAGGAAAAGATGAAAAGACATTTTTCTTCTAAAAATTGAAATTTCTTATTATTTAATTTTTCTTTTTTTGTAATTAAACAATAAAGTACAACCATCAGTATAATGAACTTTATTCCATTCATGCTAAATAAATTTATATGACTGAATGTTACCACTGGATTAAATACTTCCAATTTTAGCATGATCCTCTGCCCTTTTTTTAAAGAGTTGTCTACTGAGATGAGTGGGATAAGGGCGCAGAATGTTAGACTAATATAGCATATATATTATATGCTATTATATATATGTATTATATACAAAACACTTTTTTTATCAACATTGTCAGTACTTGCTTTGTAAGCAATTTAAGTGTTGTATGATTTTTTTTTAATTTGTAATAATCACTTTACAGAAAAAATAATTTGTGGCTATTTGTGTAAAGAAAGAAAAATATATATATATAATCATATATATACACACACAAATATATAATATATATATAATCATATACTATATATACACACACATATATAATATATAATCATATACTATATATACAGTATATACACACACACACACACACACACACACACACACCTTTCTCTCTCTTTCTCCATACATATCAACACGTTGATGTTTCTGGCTATTTCACTCCAAAAAAACAAATATTTTGTCTTCTGAGATCTGTACTCAGCATGTCTACATTGCTAAAGTGGCTGATCTTTGACATATCACCAACAGAAGAGACTGGAATTTTAATAGTGACAGTGTTTTTCCTCATACAAATTAATATAATTGCTCTATAGCAAAGTTTCACCAGCAGGTTTTAACAGTTATTCTGTTTCTGATCTTCCTACCAAAAAAAGGCCTTACCTATGCTTAATGCTTAATGCTTTTATTACTGTTTGTGCCTCATCTGGCCACCAGATGCACCACGTAACTGCACTTCCTATCAGGATCATTTAGCATTTCGTGTGTTGATGATTAAGTTTGCTCATGTAACTACTCAGCATGGCTTATTCTTTTTAATATAGAGCTTCATGACATAGGAAATTCACAAGTATTCATTATCTCTTTTGATCGTGTCCACAACCCTGTGAATTGGCTAAACTGATATTGTATTAACATCTACGTATTTTTTTTTAGATGCAGAAACGAAGATCCAGAGTAATGAAGTGACTTACAAAAGAAACAACACTTGTGCAGGTAGGCTCAGATTAAGGATGCATGTTTGTGAGTCTTAGTCCAATGCTCTTTTGACTAAAACCATTCTTGAGAAAGCTTTGCAGCTACCCTCTCTCATTTTGTAATTACAAGACTTTCAGCCTCTAATAAATTATAAAATACATTCGTATTAGTGTGAATCTACCTCTGTACATACTAACTCAATTCAGGTCTATAACAAGGACCTTGACGCTGAATGAATGAATGAATGGAAAAATACTGAACTAAATGAATATTGTGGTCATATAATGCTAACATCTACAGGTTATCAACCATTTGTTATGCTTTTGGCCTTGTACTAAGTGTATAAAACATTGCATCCTTTATTTCCTACAAAATAGGTTAGATGTTTTTATTCTCAATTTAGAGATAACAAAATGATGTTCAACAAGTTTAAGTCACTTATCCAAAGGCAAACAATTAGGTGGTAGAGTCAGCATTTGTACCCACTTCTACTGATTTTACAGGTTAGGGCTCTTACTATATTTATTTTTATCAGCATGATAAGTATATAGATGTAATATAATTATTAATATAATCATCATAATACTTATTTGATTGTGGCCTTCCAGGACTATTCCAGTTCACTTAAAATTTTTCATAAATTCCATTTTTTTTTTTGCTTTTAGGCACATAAAAAAGCCAATTTTTTTAAAATTTAAATTACAACAGACTTTTACCATATGGTTTAGAAGTCTCTTTACAATAATTTGTTACTATTTTACACTTTTCACATGATGTGAATAAATAACATAATCCTCTCCACTGGTTCACTCCTTTCTTTGAGATTTTAGCAAAAATTTTCACATGCTCTCTAATTTCTTACTATAAAACTGGACACTCCATAAAATTCTCACGAGTGATTTTTTGTTGATGATTTACTGCAAAAACGAGTATAGCAGGTAAAATTTCCCCCAGATTATGCAAGAACAGTAAACTATACTAACTATATCAGGTAAAATGTGCCTACTTTTTACTATAGACAGCAGTATATGATAACTATATCAAAATAGTGCTCATGTTATACTACAAGAGGATATGAAAAAATAGTATTTGCAGGCCTTTTGAAGATTTTATGAATTTATTAGTTTTTAACTCAGTTGAATTACTGTATAAGATTTCTAAATTATTAAAATTGTAGATAGTCCATACACAAGTTAGAATAAGCTTGTGTATATATGCAAACAACTTTGCTAAGATTTTGATAGAAATTGTTTTAAACCTATAGATTCATTAGAGAATTGACATGGACAAGGCATAGCTCTCCATGTATTTATATCATCTTTCATTTATTTCCTTAGAATTTAGTAATTTTCAACAAACAGATCTTCGTATGTTTTGTAAAGTATATGTTCAAGTCTTTAATTTTTATTAAAGTGAGTCTAAATGGTCTTTTTTTTCTTTTTTTGAGGCAGAGTCTCACTCTGTTGCCCCATGGAAGTACAGTAGTGGTAATTCTCCTTAATTCTCCTGCCTCAACCTCTCCAGTAGTTGGGAGAACATCCCCACAACACAAGACCCAGCTAATTTTTCTATTTTAATAGAGAAAGGGTCTCTCTCTTGCTCAGGCTGGTGTCGAACTCCTGACATCAAACAATCCTCCCATTTCAGCTAATCCTGCTAGGATTACAGGAGTTAGGCAATCAATGCACCTGGCCCTAATGGTCTTTTGTTTATAATTTTGTTTACCACATTGTCAGTATATAGAAATGTAATTATTTTTTTGTGTACAATGATCTTATATATTGCGATTTTTCTTAACTCACTTATTAAACGGGATATTTTTGTATATTCTGTGAGATTTTATATGGAGTCAAAAAATAGGGATAGTTTTAGTTCTTTCTTATCAATCTCTATGAATTTTATTTTTTTTCTTGCCATAGTACAGAACTTCTAGTACTAAGAATGTACTAGAAGTACTAGAATGTACTCCTACTGAATGGTAAGAGCAGACATCCTGGCCTTATCCTAAACTTAAAGGTAAATGATTCAGTATTTCTGCATCAAGTATCTTAGCTATAGTTTTTATCAGGTCCCCTTTATCAATTTAAGGTAATTCCCTTTTTCTTTAACTTGTTGAAATTTTTTTTTTTTTTTTTTTTGTAGAGACAGAGTCTCACTGTACCGCCCTCGGGTAGAGTGTCGTGGCGTCACATGGCTCACAGCAACCTCTAACTCCTGGGCTTAAGCGATTCTCTTGCCTCAGCCTCCGGAGCAGGTGGGACTACAGGCGCCCGCCACAACGCCCGGCTATTTTTTGGTTGCAGTTTGGCCGGGGCTGGGTTTGAACCCGCCACCCTTGGCATATGGGGCTGGCACCCTACTCACTGAGCTACAGGCGCCGAAAATTTTTATGATGAGTAGATGTTCCCACAGGTGAAAAACTGAACATAAAGAGGGCAAAATGGAGTTGATGTGATTTAAGGGCCAACATAAAGAATTCTTTCTGTTGGTGTTGATTGTAGTGGTGGATACGTGAACCTATACTAGTTACATGTATAGAATTATATGGAATCAATATAAATATAGTACAGGTAAAACTTGGGAAATATAAAAACGTTAAGTAGATTGTGTCACTGTTAATATCCTAGTTGTGGTCTTACAGCTTTTCATAATATTATCTTGGTGAAAATAGGCAAAGTGTACTGTAATGGCTTCTTATTGTTTCTTACGTGGATCTACAATTATCTTAATACAGCTTTCAATTAAAAATTGGAATTGGCATGTGGCTTAATAGAACCGTGATCTTTTGAAAATGCGTTACCAAGTAATAAATACATGTCTTATTTGTTTTGTCTGGATTCAGTTGCTTCATTAATTCAAAGGTAAAATTTATGAATATAGATGTTTAAATTATCTCCAAACTATAAAAGATGTTCAGCAATTAAAATTTTGTGTCTATTCCTATTATTTAACATAACAAACCATTAAACAAAAATGTTTATATTTCAGCCTTATCTGACAGCTTAAAATGCATTCAAAGATGGTAGAACCATCTAAAGAAAAACTCATTTGCAACTAGAATAATTTATATGTATGTGTATTTTGTGAGCTTCTCCTATTTTTATTTATCCTCCAGACTTCTTAGTAGGTAACTGCAGTAAAATACAAGAATGGACTTATTTCATTCTTTTTCATATTTGAATTAGAAAACACATCAACAAGTTTCTAAACCCAATTCAATTTGGAATCTGATCATCTGTACATCTTCTGGGGAAAAGTCAAACATAATATAGATCTTCTCATAAGAACACCTCTGAGCAAGATAATATATTTTTAGGCACACTTCTCAGATAAGGTGCTTGCTAATGACTAATGCTAGGAGGAAACTCTGAACTTGGAATTAGACTCTTGCTGATTTGTGAGCTTTGTCTGGGTAATATAGAGAAACTAAATGACACAGTTGCCTCTAAAGGCTCAATTAACTAGTAGTGTACTGTGACGTTGAATTGATTTACAGGTTATAGTGTGTATTTCTATACAAACATTAGTCCGATCTGGTTAAGTGCACAGATCAAATGGAATCTGGAATTTATTGAATAATGGCTGTGAATGTGAGGTATATAGAACATTCACATCAATCACTGTGAATGTGAGGTATATAGAAATAAGTCATTTTTAGTGGGAAGACATAGAGAATAATACCACATTTAACTGATGCATGCTTTCTATTTTTTTTTGGTATATAGTGAAAAAAGGAGTGAAAAGGCTAATTGGTAATACTAAGTAAAAACTAGACTTATGTAGACAAAATCACTCAAGCCTGAGAAAATATCTTCGGATGCTAACTTAAATCAACCCATAGATGTAGCACTCATGGAAATGGACTGTTAAGGAAGGAAGGAAAGAAGGAATAATGAGGGACAAAGAAAAAGGAAGAAGAGAAAAAATGACTTAAAAAAAGTTACATATCAATTACATAGCTTCACCAAAACAATTTAAAAGTTTCAAAGAACTGAGAATGATGAATCAAAGAGATTGATTCATATGGGAAGAAAATATGAAAATATCTATGCATGTACACGGTCATGTAAACTCTCTTTGTAGAGGAATTCCTATTTCTAAATAGGTGGTTCAAATTACTGGCATTGTTAGGGTATTTCTAGTTTTTTACTTTTATATAAAATACTGAAGGAAATATGAAATTACATATGAGGTGAAAGACATATAGCATGTGTAACATTTGACCTGATAACAAATCTCAGAGACACAATAAGAATGTCAACAAGACACTGTTCAGATAATTAAATTTTATTTATACAAAATGCATGATCCAGTAAATGTAAGCAGGAAAAGAGAAGATCTTAAACAGTAAATTTTATGCTTTGACATAAACAGAATTAATTTTGATCTTTTATTATCTAAAGTTACATAGTTATGAATTTTTGCTTGCTATTAACAATATAGAAAATTTTACAAAACATTCAAAATATTAACTCTGCTTTTGCACTTTCAAACATTATTATTGTTTTTTAGATAATTTTGAAAAAATTTATTTTTCAAATCAAAGAAATAATAGAGCTAAAATTCTATTTCAATTAAAAAAAAGAAGAATAGGGAAGCAAAATATTTGTTTGACTATAAAGGGGAAATGTCCTAATATTATTCTAAGTAATTTCTATATATTCAATCACTGGGCATTGCAGGCAAAAGTGTCATTCCCATTAGTGAGAGATTTGAACAAATTGAAAAATATTTTGTGACTTTTGGCTTTGTTTATACTATCCCAGCATTGAGAAATTTGAAATAAGTACACAGTTAATGTATTTTGTGGATGTAATATTGCTTTAGATAAGTCTAAAAGTAAAGATAACATATATCACAATTATGTGATATAGTTAGCACCATGTTTTATAATTTTTAATTTGCAATAATCTTCAACTACCCAATTACAGCATTTGAACATATGTCAAACTCACGATTCATTTCTCAATGTAAATATTGCTTTAAAAATGGTATTGACAATTTAATTGCTCCTTCTTCAGCAGAGTAAATTCTCTTCAAATTCAACAAATCAGAATAGTTTATCTAATTTAGCATTTATGCCAACAGAACAAATATTATGTGAAAATCCTGATGAAAATATGTAATTTTACTGAAAAAAGCAAGTAAAATTTTAAAGAATAAATATAAAATAATGTAAGAATTATGTAAGTCTTCATTTCATTATTCATCTAAATATTATCAACCCAGCCCATAAATAAACATCACAGATACAATCACCTTTAATGTTTTGTTAAATTTCATACATATACCCACTCACAAAGTCGTAACAAAGTTATATTTATCAACTAGAAGGCTCAACTATATTCTCAGATAACTTGACTCATAACTGGTGAGGTATCATACTTAAAGCCTGTGAAAGTAATCTGTGTATGAGAAATGTTTCAGAAGTGAAAAATGGAAGTTTGGTATAACATTGGGGGGGTCATGGCCTTGGGAAACATACTTTTTATTATTTCTTTCTCTCTTTCTTTTTTTTAAATATACATATACAAGGGAATATATAACTTAATTAAAACTTCAGTCTTATACCTCCAATGGTGTCCTTCCTTGTATGTGATAAAATCTGTCTCTTTCCTCACTGCTCAGAAAAGTCTGGTACTGAGTATTTTCCAAGTATTTTTTCTTCAAGATTTGTAATTTAGTTCTATTACAAAAAATGTGTCATTTTCCCCTCTGTCTTCTTTTATAATTTATCTTTAATTGAGTTTTCATATAATTGACTGAAATTTGACTGGCTGTGGTTTTCTCTGTATTAATCTTTCATGGCTTTGGTTTTGTTGCATCTTCGGTGTCTCGGTGCTATTGTTTTAAATTATTGGAATTATTAGCTGATGTTTTAAATTAAATTTGGAGAAGAATTTACCATTTTGCTCACATTTTTTTGCTACTGTAGTTCTCTTTCTCCTCTGGGACTCTATTAACATTAATATTTTTGAGCAATGGTATTCACATTGATGTATCTCTCTCTGCTTTTGTTTGGATAATTTCTATTGAGCCACCTTTAAATTCTACAATGTTTTCCCTTATGCAATTAATTCCCTTCAATGAATTTATTACAGAAGAAATAGTATTCTGTTCAATTTTTTTAGATGTTCCATTTCTTTCTTGAATTGGCCATATCTTCACTCTTTAAATTCATAAATTTTTAAAGTGATTATAGATCTTTTGAAATCCTTTTCTGCTGTTAAGGACTGAATGCATGTATCACTCCCAAATTCATATTTTGAAGTCCTAATCCTCAATCTGGCTGTATTTGGAAATGGGCTTGTAATAAAATAATTAAGGTTAAATTAAGTCATAAAGGTTGGGCCCTCATCCAATAAGATTAGCGTCCTTGAAAGAAGAGACTCTGTGCTCACTGTCCGTTTCTCCCCGCACAGAATCTGAAGAAAGTCCACTATGAAGAATGCAATAAGATAGCCAGCTGGAAGCCAAGATAAAAGTCCTCACCAGAAACCAGATGAGCCAGAACCTTAAGCCTCCATAACTGTGAAAAAATATATATATACCCAGTAGAACCTCTGTAAGTTGACCACCCAAGAGACTGTAACAAACTGGTCAACATATGGAGGTGGTCAACACAAAAAACTAGGCCTGCTGTACTGAAATGTCCATATAGTATGTGTCCAGTCTGTGAACATTAGGTCCATTTACGGACGTGATCAATATAGGGAAGTGGTCAACTTAGAGGTTCTACTGTATGTAAATTTATGTATATGTATAGTATAAGTGATTGAGTATTTGTATAGTATTTTGTTATGGCAGCCTGTACAGACTATCTGCTATCTTTAATGACTGGTTTATCTATGTGTCTGATTTTATTGACCATGAGTTTTCCTGCTAATGGATCACACTTTTCTCCTTCCTTCAAGTCTTATAATTTATTAATGTATTCAGGACACAGTGGAAAATGCTTTGCCTTTTGGTAGTTGTTCCTTTTTTGTTCCTGAAAAGAATCTGAGCCCTTCCTTCAGTCTGGTTATGAGGGTGTCAGGAACCAATTGTTCAGATTCTTAAGTTCTTAAGTTCAAGTGAGCTAGAGTTTTGCTACAGTTTTAATTAGATTGAACTCAACTGCGATTACTCCAACTTCAATCTACTTTATTGCTGCTGCTGAGCTGCTGCTGCTATTGCCTTTTTGATCATGTCAGTATTTAACCTGGCCTTTAGATTCAGGTGTTTTTACTTTACTAGTTCCTATTTCTATGCAATTCCATGTGGGACCCAGAGTCCAAACATTGCCACAATGTGTGTGACTATGATTTCTCTCTGCTTTTTAGCTGCTTTGTTGACAAAATCAGGGACATGGTGTGGAAAGGTCAAGTGTGAAACAAGCAATGTCCATTTGCATTTGGACATTTTCCTATTAATTTCATCTTGTCAATCTACACAATCATTAAGATCAGTTTCTACTTCTTAGAAAGTCACCACTTATACTAAGACCATCATCTTTTGGCTCATACTTAGATTATACACCTATTCTAGGTATGGAAGCTGCCCTGGCCATATGCTCACCTATGAAATATTCTTTTCTCTCTGAATTTCAGTACATAAGTCTTTTTTGCAACCACTTTCAGTACATAAGTCTTCTTTGCTTACCCCAAGGAAAAGTATGATTTGTATTTATTCCATATTTATCTTATTTTTGCATAGGAGTGAAGGACTTAAATATTCTTCTAAATCTTAGAGGAGGCAACATTTTTTTTCCTATAGCTTTTTTGCTTACATCTTTTCATCAATACTTTCTATTCAGACTGTTTGTACTAAAGTTGTATCTTAAAATATAAATTTTATTATCTTGTATTAATTTTAGGCTCATCAACATTTACCAAAATAGTCTCAGAAAGATCAAGTAGGAAGTTCTCAGTCATAGGTTCAATACTACATATGGATCAGACCAGGATAACACTGACCAGAGTTTGAACAATCTGTTAATGGACCATGTTTGGTGATCTGCAAAGAGAATTTAGGTGGAGCAGGTAGATATCAGAATGCAGTCGGCTCAGTAGAAGGTAAGGTTCTCATGAGGAGTGCCTATAAATAGCTTACCAATCATAACAAACCAATCGTGGCATCTGCTCCTTCTGTGGAAAACAGCTTTGTTCCCAACTCTATGAACCAAATAGCTTTTAGAGAGCCTTCCTCTGTGACTAATCAGAACTAAAGTTAGCCTATATATCAGTTACCTTTGGCTCCATGAGTTAGTTTTTCATGAGGAATTTAGTCAAGTAGGAAGATGATGCCTAATTTGAACAAGTTAGGCTTTCCCCACCCCAATATTTTGAATTTTAAAGAAATTCACAGTTAATAACAGACATAATAATCTGGAAAGATACACAAATAAAGACCAAGATATAATGGATAACTTGATGGCTTCTGAATGAACTTTAGTTCGAAACATTTTGTAGGTATGCACCCTACTTAATCTTAGCTACAAAATACATCCAACTAAGTTTCACTCAAGAGAAAAACAAAATTAAGCTCAAGTTGGGGAATGGGGATAAAGTAGAAGGGACAAGGATTGGTAAGGATGAGCTCTTACCTAATGGAAACAATATGAAGGTATATGGCACACCTCCTGGTGAGGGCACAGCTACAACTTCAACTGTGCCTAACAAATGCAAAACAACATAACTTCATCATCTGCACCCTCATATTAATCTAAAATTAAAATAAAAATACTAAGCAGGGTCTGTGAAAACTCAAAGCATACAAGAAAAGGCAAAATCTATAGAGCAATCAGGAGTACTGTTGTAACACATGGTCAAACTAAAATCAAATTAGTGCAAGCAAAAGGATAAGCAGATTTTAGTTTGTTTAATAAAAAAAAAGTTATCATGAATGTGAAAAAACTAGAACAGGTAAATTGAAGGAAAGATTATTTCAAAAGGGAAAATCATCAAGTTGGCAAAGTGAGAAAGATGGCCAATTTCTGCTTACCCTGGCATATTAAAATCTTCACTGTTAGAATCCTGACATAGTTCTAACAAAATCCTTTTGGTTATTGATAGAATATTATCTGAGTGATTAGAAAAAAACACTTGATATCAATGAGCAAATATTTGTATTTAGACCAGCATTTATTATTAGTAAGCAGAAATCACTCCAGCAGCCTACTCTGGGTGTGATGGTAGACAGCCAGTACTGTGTGCTGCAGGACACAACTCGTCTTGCTATCGCATGGAACTGTCATAGTCTATCCTTAAAATGATGTACATTATGATGGTTATTTGCTCTTCATTGTTTTCCTATTCCTTATTATTTAGTAAGTGATATGAATTAGTTGTTGGTCGAATATTTTTAAAATAGTATAAAAAAGGATTGTTTTTCTTCTATATGCAAATAAAAAAATTATGCATATATATGTATACATATATACAACCTAGGTCCTCTGTTGTGGTTATAAATACTTCCTAATTTAATATTAACCAAATAATTCCTCTTTCATAATTTCATTTTCATTAATTTATAATTGTAAACATCCTAAAGTAAGGATAAAATGCTATCTTGATATTTTTTTGCTTGCACTTTTTGTTTTTAATTACTTTTCTAGATTTGTTATTTTTGTCAGTTTAGTCAGTAATTTTCCCATTTCCCCTTCCTGAATATATCTCAACAGAATTACCTAATATTTGTCTTATAAATGCAGTTACTTTTATTTTACTGAAGATTTATGAATTTAATTATCCACAGGATTCATTACAGAGATGTTTGAAATCAACTGTGACAGAAAGATTGTCAATTAGTTTCACTGGTTACTATACATGAATAATTGAGTTTATTTTACAAACAACTGTTAAAATAACTTCTCCAATTAGGAAAAGTTATCAGAGAGTAACTTAAACATGTTATAAACAAAAGAGAACATGTTTACTGCTCAAGTGAAATACAGACAACAGAATTTCAAATTATAGTAAAATATTTAATGTGGTATATAAATTCAGAACACTTAAAGGAACAGCATGGACTATTAAAAATAAGCCTATTGTGATCCTATTTGGATAGAAAAATTGCTATCAAAACTCCTTTTCTTGGAATGATTCTGTCCAACTAGTTTGATCTTATGTTTCTAAACTATCCTACTTCTTCATTTCTTGACCAACTTTTTAACAGAAAAATAGAGTTGGGGACTATTTTTAGTAATCCCCATTGAAATAGAAATAGAGCATTTATTTTATTGTCTCTGATGTAGGATAATATTTAGAAATAAACATATCCTACATCAAGCACACAAAGTGAACTCAGTGTGAGTTTAAAATGACTTCCTTTTCTTCCAGAGCTTAAGGGACCTGGACCGCCCTGGGAAACACACAGAGTTGGCTTCCCTGGAGTTATTCCATAAGCCATTTCTCTGAAGCTATACACCCCATGAAGCCTGAGATCAAAGGGCATGCTGCCCTTCCTCCGAGATACGGATCAGAGGGTTGATATATGTTAACAACATATTGTCAGAGGTCTATAGGTGCTCTGCCCTGAGGGAAAGACACAGTCCTTACTTCATACTGAGTAAAGTGAGTGATCACTTGAAGATACTCTTCCATTAACTCTGTTCCCCTGTGGCTACTTTCTTCTTTGTGATCTTTATTTAGATACCTGCCCAGAAATTAGTCAGTGTTTAGAAGAAGAGGTTTACTACAAAAGTGATTGTATTAATATGATAACAAAATATTTCCTTTTAAGTTAATTTCAGATAGGTAAAATAAGATAATGATAGAACTAACAGATGATAGATTAAATGTATACATGACTAGAAAAGTATAAAATTTAAACCCTGAATAAAGAATTTCACTACACGCACCATCCCATTTTGTGAAGTCTGTTTCTTGACTTAATAATTACAGGAGGGAGTTTTCACCCACGGCAAAGCTGCTATTCGTTCGCGTCTCTGGTCACAGAACATCTGAGGTAATCACTCTGTATCAATGCTGAAATTTACAAATACGCAAATCAAGCAGCAGCAACATAAAATTTTTAAAGTGCTACCATCATTTTTTACTCCCTTTTCCAGGGAACAGCTCTATCTTCTGTCTCAGCAATAAATAATTCACACTCTTGTTATGATTCCACGTTCACCTCAAAACCATCATATTTATAAAGGACTAATAACAACATGTAAGTCCCATATGAGACTTGACTTCTTTGAAGTCTTATACTCAGTAGTTGAAAGAACTCCAGAATCAGATGGCTGGGGTTTGAAACTTGGATTTGTTACTTACTAAAATTTAACAAGTTTCCCATCTCTCTATGCCTTGGTTTCCTCATTTGAAAGATGATGCTTGATTTAGATATTTGGTAGGATTAACTGAGTCAACCCTAAAATAGTACCTGGCATATGGAATCATTATGTGAGAGTTAGCTGAGAGTTTCATGTGTTCTGTGTGGAATGCTTTTTGTGTTTTCTACAGGTTTACTTTGTTTTTCTGGATTTTTCTCTTTCTTTCTGAAATCATGCCTGACTACATAGATACTTATTCCAGGTAAACAGAAAGACATTTCCCCCCCACCCCATTTATTTATTTGTGTTTGTGTGTGTGTGGCTAATGTGTGCGTACATCCGTTCCTAGCATTTATAGGCCTACTGTGATAGACAAATCCAGATATTTTTAAATAATTCAACCACAAAATGAATTTATACACTACTTTTTAAGACCATGGTAGATTTTTCTAAATGTGTCTGATATCTGGAAATAACCCATTCCTCTGTATGTAATTCAGAGTTAGCTGGGGGATCCCTGGAAACACGGAGATTATGGAAAACTCAACTCAATCCCCAAATTCACAATTGACGGGAATCTAGGTTGCACTGTGTAATATCTGGGATTTCATGGCAGCTGTTTGTCTCCTCATGACCTGCTGGTTTCGTCTTCCACATTCTTGTATGTTGGGTCAGTTCTCTTTCACATTGGCCTGGATTCAGTGCTCATCCCCTTCAGTGGTATCTGAAGAAATGTCTAGCCACATTAAAGTTCTCATGAATTTGGGAATTTACTGAAGATGTAGATGTTATGAGGAAGATTTTCACATCATTGTCGGCATTCCACTATCTTGTAGCTCTGAATTCTGTATTTTTCTCTTTCTCCCTTTTCTCTGATACAACAAAATACATATAATTTTTGCTCATGCACAATAGTTCTAGGCTCTCTTATGTTCTGCTATTCTACCTAGTCAGGCTTAGCAAAACAGATTTTCAACTACGACAAACCTCTTCTTGTGAGGAAGATTCGTAATCCCCCCTGAAAGGAAAGAACTAACAAAACTTTTTTTTTCTTCCCCTTATCTGTTCAATAAGTAAGCACTGAGAACCACTTTTGTACCAGAAGTTGTGAAAGTCTTGGTACAGGCATGTGAAAATTTTTCAAATGCCCAGCCTCATCAAACACACTGGATGACTTTGCTCTTTTGCAAAGAAAGTATAGGGATTTTAAGGTTTTTCTGATTCTGATAGTGGGACCTGAAAGTTTTTCAGTTAAGTCAAAAATCCTTCCAAATAAAAGATGCAAGAAAGAAAGAAAGAAAGAAAGAAAGAAAGAAAGAAAGAAAGAAAGAAAGAAAGAAAGAAAGAAAGAGAAAAGAAAAATGGAAACAAAACAAAACCTCCATCCTATGGCAGAAAATTGTATCCAAGCAGCAGAATCAGGTAGTAGAGTCCCAGAGGCAATAGATACGCTGTAAGGCAACCCACTGTCTTAACAAGTAACTGAGAAAACAAGGGATTTGCACTTTTTTGGTCAGAAAATACTATATGTTTCAGATCGTAAGTACATGGGCATTCAGGGAGAGGAAAGCAAGGCACCAGGGACTGAATGGAGAAGGATGAGTTCAAAACTACTCAGAGGTCAGACGTGAATAGACACGGGCACTCATTGTGCTATCCTGATTGGATTACAGGTCTGGGGACAGGGCAGGAGCTTAATTAACCAACGGAGGCTGCAGCATCAGTCATCTGTCCTCAAAAAGAGGCCATACTGGTGTGGTAGAATGTTAAATTCCAAAACATTACACTGAGCTTTCTGATATGTCTTAAATGAGGTGTGTGCCTAGAAAATCAGGAAGTTTTAGGAGATTTTATCCATAATACTTTGTAGTTGAGAGTCTGAAATTAAAAAGACAAGGATAAAAATTCTAGCCTTAATAGGTCCTACCTGCGGGGTTTACCTCAATACAACTCAAGTTTTCTCATCTGAAAAAGTGTGACCACCATGCAGCCTTCATTGGAGATCTGAGAGGGTTAAATGGTAAAGCATGGTAAAGCAAATGTGAATCGTCCAGGACAGTGTATATAGACAGTCGAAAACAGCTGGGAGGTGGATCAATGTGAGGCGGGGAGTAAAATGAACAGGCAAAGTGTGTTGCTTAGCCTCTAAGGACAATAAAAATTCACATATTAAAGGTAAATAATAATCAAAATACATAACTGAGCATATGACTTGGTATATGATTAGGTATTTGATTCTTAAGCTTTAAAGTAAATTAGATTTAATTTAGAACCAGATATATTGTTCTTATGTAATTATGATCTATACACCTAAGTGTTCATTGTTCATTGCTCTGATATGTTTTTGACAAATGACAAAATTATTAGCAGAAATTTGTTTCTAATTTATAACTTTGAGGACAAACCTTTTATTTATTTATTTATTTTCTGTTCTGATAGACTTTACATTTTACTGTTGGAGATTAGAAATATATAACAAACATGGGGAAGAGAAGAAGAAAAGTTCAAATAATGGTAAGTGATGTAAAGACAAAAATGGATCAACGTTATAAGTGTGAGGGAAGTTTTATAATACATAGAGTGGTCAGAGAGTTCCAAAATGAGAAAAGCCATGCATACATAAAATTTCAGTGTATGTCAGAAAATTCTAATTGTAAGAAATTGATCATAACAAGACAAAGCTAGAGAGGTAAATTGTTCCATGAACATGCCATGTATGCAAAGCAACCCCCAAAATGCCCAAGAAGTGGAGAAACCAAAGAATGAGACAGACAAATCCAGTTTGTCAGTATGTGATGATTTATTAGGGGACAAACCTTTTATACACATTATCAAAAACTGGAACTGCTGGTATATTCTATTTATGAAGTTTTCTATAGAATTTTTTGTTCTTCAACAATTATCTATCCAACATTACACATTCTAAATGTTTTTATAAAAGAATGAATAGAACCCTAACATAAATGTTTAAAAGAGTATTAAGAATATTTTTTCTACTCTGGGTATGTTTTATTCAATTCTTTTATTCTTCATTCAATTCTTACAGAGTATTTAGTTCTATATTTTATTACAGATATTACAAAGATATATAGAGGCAAGGTGTTTCTCTGTCACCCATGCTGGAGTGCAATATTGTGCAATTGTAGCTCACTATAACCTTAAACTTCTGGCCTTTTCTGTCCCTCCTGTTTCAACCTCTCAAGTAGCTGAGACCACTGGCCCCCACTAGTATGCCTGGCTAATTTTTTTTTTAATTGTTGGGGATTCATTGAGGGTACAAAGAACCAGGTTACATACATTGAATTTGGTAGGCAAAGTCCCTCTTATAATTGCACACACCATGATCCCCTATCCCCCTCCCTCATTCCCTCTTTCTTCTCTCCCGCTACCCCAGCTGTGTACTAGGTCATTAATTATCCTCATAACAGAATTGAGTACATAGGATTCTTGCTTCTTCATTCCAGTGATGCTTTACTAAGAATAATGTGTTCCACTTCCATGCAGGTTAATACAAAAGATGTAAAGTCTCTATCTTTTTTAATGGCTGAATAGTATTCCATGGTGTACATATACCATGTTAATCCATTCCTGGTTGGTGGGCGTGTAGGATGTTTCCACATTTGGTGATTGTAAATTTAGCTGCCATAAACAGTCTAGTGAAAGTGTCCTTATGGTAAAAGTATGTTTTCTGTGTAGATGCCCAGTAAAGGGATTGCAGGATCAAATGGGAGGTCTAGTTTGAGTTCTTTGATGGTTTTCCATACTGCCTTCCAAAAAGATTATATTAGTTTGCAGTCCCGCCAACAGTGTAAAAGTGGCCCCCTTCATTCCACATCCACACCAGCATCTGCAGTTTTGAGATTTTTGTGATGTGGGCCATTCTCACTGGGGTTAGATGGTATCTCAGGTGGTTTTGGTTCGCATTTCTCTAATAATTAGGGATGATGAGCAGGTTTTCATATGTTTGTTAGCCATTCATCTGTCTTCATTAGAAAAGGTTCTATTCATCTCTCTTGCCCATTGACACATGGGATTGTTGGCTTTTTTCATGTGGATTAATTTGAGTTCTCTATAGATTCTAGTTATCAAGCTTTTGTTTGATTCAAAGTATGCAAATATCCTTTCCCATTGTGTAGGTTGTCTATTTGTTTTGGTTGTTTTCTCCTTAGCAGTACAGAAAATTTTCAGTTTAATTAAGTACCATTTGTTTATTTTTGTTGTTGTTGCAATTGCCATGGAAATCTTCATAAAGTCTTTCCCTAGGCTGATATTTTCAAGTGTTTTTGCCATGCTTTCTTAGAGGATTTTTATCCTTTCATATCTATCTTCAATCAATATTTGTGAGTGGAGAAAGGTGCAAGTCTAGTTTCAGTCTTTTACATATGGATATCCAGTTCTCCCAGCACCCTTTATTGAATAGGGATTCCTTCCCCTGTGTATGTTCTTGTTTGGTTTACTGAAGATTAGGTGGCTGTAAGATATTATTTTCATTTCCGGATTTTCCATTCGATCCCAGATGTCTATGTCTCTATTTTTGTGCCAGTTCCATGCTGTCTTGACCACTGTGGCCTTGTAAGCACAGCGCGATGGCCCCAGCTTTGATTTTATTACTAAGAACTGCCATAGCTATACAAGTTTTTTCCTGGTTCCATACAAAATGAAGAATTATTTTTTCAAAGACCTGAAAGAACGATGTTAGTATTTTAATAGGGATGGCATTGAATCTATAGATTGCTTTGGGAAATATAGACATTTTAACAATGTTGATTCTTTGCAGCCATGAGCATGGTATAATTTTCTTTGTAGAGGTCCTTCACATCTTTTGTTAGGTATATTCCTAAATATTTCATTTTCTTTGGAGCTACTGTGAAGGGGACTGTGTCCTTAATTAGCTTCTCATCTTTGCTGTTTTTGGAGTATACAAAGGCTACTGACTTGTGTACATTGATTTCATATCCTGAGACATTACTATATTTTTTGTTGACTTCCAGGAGTCTGGTGATTGAGTCTTGGGGTTCTCTAAGTATAAGATCATATCATCAACAAAGAGGAAGAGTATGACTTCCTCTGCTCCTGTTTGGATGCCTTTTATTTCCTTCTCTTGCCTAATTATATTGGTTAGAAATTCAAACACTGTGTTGAATAGTAGTGGTGATAGAGGACAAACTTGTCTGATTCCAGTTCTAAGTGGAAAAGCTATCAGGATACAAGTCTAGTTTAACATACACAAGTTTATAAATGTAATTCACCATATCAACAGAAGCAAAAACAAAGACCATGTGATCCTCTCAATAGATGCAGAAAAAGCATTTAATAAAGTCTGGCATCCTTTTCTAATTATGACACTGAAGAGTACAGACATAGGTGGCACATTTCTTAAACTGATCAAAACCATCTACAACAAACCCATAGCTAATATTGTTCTGAATAGCATTAAAAATTTTTTTTAAAAAATTCAAATATTCAAAACTTTAAGCACTGAAATCATTTCTTGAATTGTTAGTTTAATACATGTTGGTCATGAAGTAATCAGACTTGGTCCTACAACTTACTTTATTAGAATAATTTAAATATGTTTATATTTATGTCTTATTTGGAACAAATTCTGCTTCAGTTATTTAAAAACTCTATGTACATTAGAGTTTGTTAACTGTATCACTGGAAAAAATCTATTTATCAACATTTTCTCTCCAACTGTCATTAATTAATAACTCCTTCCAGTCATAAAAGTATCAGGTTAACATAAATTGAGATAAATGGAGAACTTATTTTATAAAATGGAAGCAATGAAAATGATAAGATGAGCTAAAAATAGCACTTGAGAGGAGACATATTCAATGCATACCAATGTAACAAAAAATGTGCCCTCTTGTTGGCTTACTTAATACTTATCCTTAATACCATTCATCATTTGCCTTTTGAAACCAACTTTATTTTTTATTTATTTACTTTTTTGAGATGAAGTCTCACTTTGTTACCCTTGGTAGAGTGCCGTGGTGTCATAGTTCACAGCAACCAACTCTTGGGGTCAAGCAATTCTCTTGCCTTAGCCTCCCGAGCAGCTCAGACTACGGGTGCCTGCCACAAGTCTCGGCTACTTTTAGGGATGAGGTATCACTCTGGCTTCGGCTGGTCTCGAACCTGTAAGCTCAAGCAATCCACTTTGGCCTCTCAGAGTACTGGGACTACAGGCTTGAACCACCAGGCTTGGCTTTTTATTTCTTGCAGTATATGACTAATACAGCTTTCATGAGAACTTCAGAAGAAATCTTACTAACTTGCTTAGGCTATAATCAAGATTTATTGCTAAGAGTCAAATATCCTTGTCATGGGAGGTAAGGTATCCCTTTTTTTTTCTTTTATTGGACATAAGTTTTATCCTCTAATTTAGAGGATTAGGATTGCCCTTCTAAAAATCTTATAAGAGAGTATCAGGAACTTCAAAATAAATCTTAAACTTCATTCACATGATGACTACTTCCTATATTTTTACTAATTAATCTACATCTAGATTCCTGATCACCCACATTTTTAGATTCATTTTCATCACATATTAAAGAAGTATTATCATAGTCTATTTGTGAGAGCAAATGTTTTTAGAAGTATAAGTTGCGAGTTCATTACTATACACAGATTCAACTAATGAACATTATACTATGTCTCTTAATTAAATAGTGTGAAGATTCCATTCTAAGGCCTAATGACAAAAAAGTTAATTAAATGTAACTTTCCAGGGCCTATGAGAGAAAAGAATCTTAAGAAAAGAGCTAACAGATATAGATATATAAACATAAAAATACTGAGCAATATGAATTGAGATGGAAATAGGTGATATAGTATGCATACAGTTATGAACAGCTGAATGGCATTTAAAGCACAGAACCCAATGAGTTAACTTAGCCTTGAAAAATGCATCTTAATATAAGCTGAGAGAAAGAGAAGCAAGTCAAGAGCTCCACTCTAAAGGTTAAGTGAGCATTCAGGAAATATAGAGCAGTGCTCATTTCACAGACTGAGATTCAACTACTATTCACTGAGAATCTGACGCAATAATTAGTCCATACTCACAACAAAAATGTGTTAGTTCCTGTTATCAACCTCATTTTATGCAAGAAAAATTGGAAATATATCAAGGATTTAAAGTACAACCAGTTATACAGCTGGTAGTGGAGACACCTAGAAGAAAAATTAATTAGCAACTTTACCACAACTTTCTATAAAGTTCACTATAATATGTCCACTCTATGTCACACTCTGTTAACCTGAATTGAATGGGATGAAGAAAGCTTCAAAAGTTTGACAGTCAACATAGACTGTTCAAATGTAACTAAATAAAACTTTTCAAAAATTTATTAAGGCCTAACATGTTTGTGTTTAGTTTTATACTCAGACATTCAAAAGCATTTTTGATTGTACTTCTTAGCTTGGAATCCAAATATTTTGTATCAATATATGTTGTTTTTATGTCCTATATTTGTATGCACATACTACGTTTATACATAGACTTACATACATCATTTCATAATTTTATTTCTGTTGAATTCTTTGTTTTTATTACCAAATTATTTTTGTTTCTTTAGATCACCAAAATAATAGTAAAGAATTTTTAGACAAGGTTCAAACACCTCAGCTAAACTGACACAATAAAGCTAAGAGATTATTGCCTATCAAGCCAAAAATATGTGAACTAAGAAGGATTAATAGGATTTACGACTTTTCACCTACATGTAGCACAAGTAATACTAATTATATTTTCATTAACTTTTGAAGCTAGCTCGTGTTCTAATAATTTAATCCTCTTATTGACTAATCCCTGGTTTCATTGTTAAATAAAGTATAAATAAAAATGCTACTTATATTCAAAGTATATTAATATAATAATATATTAATATTAAATTATAGTGATGATTAACTTACATAAAAGCTCAATTTATATTCTTATTTAAATACCTTGCTAAGTCTCCTCTTAATTTTATGAAAGTAAGCTTTGCTTTCCATATAAAAGCTTCTTTTCCAACATTTTCCTTTTTCTTTGTTATGTCTCTGGCTGTTCCTTTATAGCCCCCCTTTTCTGGCTACTCTTTTTACTACCCTTTAAATATTTGAGTTTTGTTAGGGTTGATACTGAGTCTTTTTATTTCCCACTCTTCATTGTCTCACCATAAGATGTGTATCCTCCTGGGTATAAATGTCATTTTAAACCCTGGTGCTAAAATTGTATTGCCAGATCAGATTTCACTTCTAAGTTCCAACCATGTATTTAAATGCTTAGTCACATTTCTACATTTAGGTCGTGTCTGTACCATCGGTTGTCCAAAATTAGAACCTGGTATCATCTGCCATGCTCTTCTACTTTACCTTATACAATCTCTGTATTTTTAAGAGGCTGTTCCATTCACCCACCTGCTTAATCACTGCTAACTTCCTTAGTCTCTTTATGCTTTAATTGTCATATCCAAAGCATTACCAAATTCCATGTTCTCTATTTCTAAATATATCTAAAGTTTTTAATGTTTACTCATCTCTGCTGGCTTAACCAGACTCCAAACTGCACAAGCTCTTTCTCTTCTGCTACATTTCTCTTCATTTACATTTTCCCCATGCTCAGTTCACTTTCTATCCAGCACTCAGATTGTGTTTTGTTTTATTTAATTGCAAATTATATCGTATTATTCATTAGATTAGAGCAGCTCAACAACCTCCCACTGCCCTGCAGATAAAATCCATATTGTCTAGAACACCCTGCGCGATCTGCAGCCTTCCTGTATTTCTGCTTCATAGCTCACCCTTGTCTCCCCTTCTTTCTACCCTCCATGAACGGAGTCCTTTATTCAGTAACTTGAAAGTCAAACTCTTCCCTTCTTGGGATCTGCACACAAGCACTTTTCTGTTTCAGATGTGCTTCTAACCTTTCCACCTAACTAACAATGTTCAGATCCTAACATGAGCACAACTTTTGGTTCTAAACTATGTTATGTCTTCATGTTCTATCACTGTAAGACTCTGTATCAGTAATATAATGTTCATTTCTCTAACTCCCTTTCATTTTGTTGTTTGCAAAATTCTGTAATTCCCCACTAGAATTTATGCTTCTTGATGGCAGGAATCATGCCTTTCTTTGGTAATGTTGTATCCTCAACACCTAGGACAGTATCTGGCACAAGGAACAATGTCAACATAATATTTAATTTTTAAATGAGTTAGCGCTCACTACATGATGTTCTGATATTGTGGCTCTAAATATGTCTGGCTTCATGGAGAAGAATATGATAACTAAACTAGTTCCCAAATCTTGTGTTTCCATTTATTCTTTCACTTATTATAAATTAATATATTTATATTATTACATTTCATGCTATACTTTATGAACTTTTCAGAGTGAAACATTATGCAAGGCATAGTCAACTTAGGATCAATAACAAAAATTCTCTCAGCCTCAAGGCTTAAACTATGGGCAGTGGTGAATCCTTCAACTTAGTTAAAACCCTATGTAGACCACTCTGTGTGGCCAGCTGGCCTTCTCAAATGACCCTCATTCTCTTCATTGGATATTTATTCCAAATTCTTTACAGTAGATTATAGATTAAATAGGATTTTTATTTGCTATTTGAGCCCATAAGTATTACTCAATAGATCATTCATAAGGTAATTCATGGTCCTAATTCAACATATAAAATATAAAGCTTCTCAGAATATAATTGTTTCTAATTCCTGACAGCTAAACATAAAGAAATTCACTCATATCCTCTTTAAAACTTACTAACAATAGAATTCACATCTAACTTTTATAGTTTGATTTTTCCAACAGAGGACCTAAATGAAAGATAGAGTAGCATTTATCCACAATGAGAGAAATGGTCATAAATGTAAAAGTCAAAATAAAATTCACCTGTTATTGTAAAAGAAACTCATGGAGATATATGCAAGAACTTGGAGCGTATTTTATTGATGCATCTTGGCTAAGGAGAACACGTTGGGAAAGAGCGTGGTTGGATACAAATAATTTCTTCCTGAAATTAAAAATGGAGGGAAATAAAGTTTTACAGACTAATCTCATATATGGTGTGTGCATGTGTATATACATAAAAATTGCATTCTACATATTAATGGAATGTACAATATAATCATTTGATAAGGAGTCTCATAGTAGAAGTGATATATTAGGGAACATTATATTACTACTAAAATATTCTCAATAGAGAAGATATTTCCAGAGATTTTGACTATGATTATATAATTGAATCCTATTTTTTGTGCTTTAAAAAATTATAGCTGTCTGATTTTTAAACTTTTGAGGAGGCTCCATTCTGATCTCACAATGGTTTTATTAATTTATATTATCACAGGCAGTGAGAGCATGCAGCAAAGTTACCTTTTCTCCATATCCTTGCCAACACTTGTAATCTTTTCTTTTTTTCTTTTTTTGGTGATAGCCTTTCTAACAAGTGTGAGGTTTATTTCACTGTGGTTTTGATTTGCATTTCCCTGATGATTAGTGATATTGAGAAACTTTCATATATAGTCAAAAATCACAGAAGCAAAGAGTAAAATAGTAGTTGTCAGGGTAGAGGAAGGGGAAAAATGGGAAGATGTTGATCAAGGGGTACAGAGTTTTACTTATGCAAAATGAAAAAAATGGAGATTTAGGGTATAACAATGTGATTATAGTTAATAGTATTGTATTATTTAAAATTTTTTTTAAAATATTTAAGATTTGCTAACATGATAGATCTTAAGTGTTTACCACAAAAAATGGTAAATATGTAAGATAAGGAATACATTAATTAGCTTGATTACAGTGATTATTTTTCATAATGTACATGTGTATCAAAACATTAAGTTGTACATTTTAAATATATACAACTTTTTGTTAACTATATCTCAGTCAAGCTGAAAAATTAAATATCATAGGCTGGAAAAAAGTGTGAGAAAATCTCTTGATGCTATTATCTGGAGAAAAGAATTTTTGAAGAAGACTCCCTTGGCAATTGCAGTAACACCAAAAATAAATGAATGAGACAGGATCAAGGTAAAAATACTCTGCACAGCTCAGGATACAACAACTAAAGCAAACAGACAAACTTCAGAATGGGAGAAGATATTTGCACTCTATGAATCTGATGAAGGATTGAAAATTAAAATCTATAAAGAACTCAAACTAATCAACAAGAAAAAAAGCAAACAATCCCATTTATAAACAGGCAGGAAACTTGTAGAGACACTTCTCTAAAGAAGATAGATGAATGGCCAACAAACACGTGAAAACATGTGAAACACATGTGAAAAACACGTGCTCTTTGCCCTGATTATCAGAGAGATGCAAATCAAAACCCTTCAGAGATATCACCTAAGCCCAGTGAGAGTAAGCCAGATCACAAAATTCCAACGCTGCAGATGTTGGCGTAGATGTGAAGGGAAGAAAACACTTTTACACTGCTCATGGGATTGTGAATTAATGCAGTTTTTGTGGAAAGAAGTATGGAGAATCCTCAAAAAGCAAAAGTAAACCTTCCATTTGATATAGCAATCCCATTACTAGGTATCTATCTAGAAGAAAAAAATTATTTTGCCATAAGGAAATTTCCACTAGAATATTTATTGCAGCTCAATTCACAATTGCCAAGACATGGAATCAATCCAAGTGCCCATCAACTCATGAATGGATTAATAAACTGTAGTACATATGTATACACCATGTAACAGTATCCAGCCATGAAAAAAGGTGGAGACTTTTCATCTTTTATATTTACCTGGATGGAGTTGAAGCACATTCTTAGTAAAGTATAACAAGAATAGAAAAGCAAGTATCCTATGTACTCCATACTATTACAAAATCAATAGTTAAACAACTACATGCCCAACGAGGGAGAAGAACCCAATTATATTCAGTTGGTGTGGAGGAGAGAAGCAAAAAGGGAAGGAGGGAGGGGCATTGGTAAGCTCTCACCTACTGTGCACAATGTAAGGGTGTACAACAGGTCGCCTGGATGAAGGGCTCAACTACAACTTGAACTTTACCTTAGAAATTCAAATAATGTAACCTAATTGTTGTGTACCCTCATATTAATCCGAAATAAAAATAAAAATAGAAATCCTGGGATGAGGCCATATTTGCGTAATTCCTCTACTCTCACTTTAGTCTGATTTTTAAAAATAGAAACCACACCTCCAGGTGTGTTTGTTTGTTTGTTTTCCCCTTCATGTTAAAAGACTGGCAGATTGACTTGTCTTTTCCAAGCTGCTGGCTGGTGATGAGCTGTGTCCCGAGTTTTCTACAACCACATGTTATGTGTGTGATGGTCCTTTACCTCCATCATTCTTCTCCCAGTGGTTTAACTTCATGGTCCACTTGTTCATTTAAGCTCTGCCTGTCTCTGGCTGAGACTAAGAAGTATTTTTTACATTGTCCAGAGCTATCGTTCTCTGATCATTGATTTAAACAGATGTAATGAAAGTTATTGCTTTAGATTTCAAAGGTCCTATTTTAAGATTTAAGTTTTAAGACTAATGTGACAAAATTTTGACTGCACTCTAAATTAAATATGTGCAAATAGAGTGGCAAGGATAATCCTACTATCTTGGCAAACTAGAAAGAACTTATACAGCAGCTTTAACATCACCTTCACACTTTTCCACTTTGAGAACTTGAGTCATTAACATTTACTCTGTGCTCTTTCTATGCCAAATTATTGTTTTCCGATGCACAGATAAATTTGCATTTACCAAAAAGAAAAAAAAACTAATTTGGGTTAAAGTGTGTCCTACATATTTCATGGGACATAACTAAAATATTATTTGCAATTTTTCTGAAATAAAATTTTAACCATGTGAGCTGTTTATACACTAAATCTGCCAATCCTGTGTCAGGTTCTACTCCAAAATAATGCAAGAAAGCAGAAATAAAACAGTGGTAAGTTATATTCTGGAAGATTTATGATCATAAAAATCAATCTACCTATCTATTGTGACTGTAATGATGATGGGTTTTTTAGAAATGTCTCTAAATTAATGGGAGCTTTGGTTGAAAGTATTTTAGTATAAGTATTTAGGAGGTTGAAATGGAGCATAGAATTAAGTAAACAGTAAAAGAAGAATGTTTACCATTCTGCTCAAAATTAAACAAACTGCCCTTAAGATTTTACAGGTATTTATAAACATATTAAAAGGAGGCTATATGGAAGTCTTATGAGGCCTATTCCAAATAATTGAGTATATATTTGGAAGTTTAAAACTAAGATAACTCTCTATCCTGGGAAATGGTTTTTTGAAACTATTTTTGAACTCATATGGGCCAGAATTTTTTTTTTTTTTTTTTAGAGACAGAGTTTCACTTTACGGCCCTAGGTAGAGTGCCATGGCATCACATAGCTCACAGCAAGCTCCAACTCTTGGGCTTGAGCGATTTTCTTGCCTCAGACTCCCAAGTAGCTGGGACTACAGGTGCCCGCCACAAGACCCAGCTATTTTTTGTTTTTGTTTTTGTTTTTGTTTTTGCAGTTCGGCCGAGGCCGGGTTCGAACCTGCCACCCTCGGTATATGGGGCTGGCACCCTACTGACTGAGCCACAGGTGATGGGCCAGAATATTTAACAAATATTTTGCAAAGTTTTTCTATTTTCAATTCTCCAACTTCTTTTCATGAAGAATTAAAAAGTAAAGCAGAGACTACTACAGTCAATCATTACAAAGTAAGAGGCATTAGGAAAATATGCTATAACTTCCTCTTTTGTGTTAAAATGTCTATTGATAGATAATAATTAAGGGATTTACCTTTAAAATAATACTTGTTGGCTTAAAAAATTATATTTACAGAAGAGAGTATTAAGGACTACAAAGACTTATGATGATTAAGTTCGAATTTTAAAATTAAAAGAAATAGTCAAATAGAAGTTCAACAGAATACCTTGTATATAAAAATCCAGTAAAGCATTCAGTAAACAGTACTGGTTTAAAAATACCTCTACTTGTCTCTGCATTCTTAACAACATGAGGAAAAGGAACTTCTTTTTTTTTTTTTTTTCTGATGCTAAAACTGCAAAGCTTTAGGTAATTTCTTTATTACTTAGTACTGTATGTTCTAATCAAGCATAAAGAAGGAAAGTGACTACTATCAAAGGACCCATAAAAAGAGTTTATGATGTTTCAGAATCAGACAACATAAAAAAGGACATATTCAAATTAGGAACACTATTATAAAGTGTGATTCTATAAGGAATCTCCATAACAGTCTTAATAATGTGATTAAAGAGACAAAGTAATAGCAATATACACAAGTACTAATTAGAACATTGAAACTATTACCCCTCATGTGGGAGACAAGTGATAAAATTCAAAGAATATTTGTAAGAAACACCATCAGATTGGCTTTTAAGTTTTTTAGTGCCTGAGGCTGATTTTGTGAACTCGTAGTATGAGTTGAAAATGTTTAAGACAATTCAATTGCCTTAGTAACACATACTTCTTTCAGAATCTTATTATAATGTAAAAAAATAATTTAGAGAAAAATACACTTCTCCACCAGGCTCAGTGGTACAATTTATGTGAAGTCAAAAACTTAAGACAATGTCTATAATATTCCTAGATAATAAAATTCCACTTAAAAAAGAAAAACTATTTAACCATTACTGTACTACTGAGAGTTCTAGGTAGTAGAGGTGATAATAAATAGGAATGTTCTATGATAAGAGCAAGGTTATTCATTCAACATCTAGCCTCTTGTCAAATATTTATTTTTTACTCTAAAACATGGATTCAAGGCATTAAAGCACATTAACAGAAAATGAAAGTGAATTGCTATTGAGAATAATTATTTTAAAAATTCAAAATAACAATGAAAATAGGAAGCCAGGACTACTGTGCAGTCTTATGTATTTCCTATATGTGTCCATAACTTAGGCCATATACTTCTAGTAGTTAGGTAAAAGAAAATATGGTCAATAAAACTAGTTCCACAAATATTAGTTGAAGCACTGAGAAAAAAATTCATGATCAAGTCAACTTCCATTTTCAGGATACATTATACTCTTCTTTAGGATATACAAATTGTACATAGTAAAGGTTCAAAAAAGCTGAAAAAGTTGTAACCTATATTAACTTTGCTTCTCAATTAAGCTACTATGTTTGTTAGTGAAAGAAATAACTTTTTTAACATCTCAAGACACCTATTATCAATATCTAGAACATATTTTTCTCAAAAGGCATTTGTAAAACCTGAATTACATTATTTGCAATAACCAGAAGGAGAAACAAACTAGTTATTTTTTAAAAAGACAAACTTTCTACTATGGGAAGTAGAAATTTCTCTCATGTTTATATAAAGATGATAAAATAACATAGTTAGCAATAGTCCCAATAGCATTCATAATTACTGCAAATAGTTTCATAGAGTTCTTTAATAAAACATCTCGAGACAACTCAATAAAGGCAAAGTACAGTTAATCAAAAGCAATACTGGCAGAAGAAAAATCATGAAGATTACATTGTCATATTTCTTCTGGTCTTAAACTAGGTGGTAAAAAGTAATTATAGGAAACATATATATTAATAGATATAAAGGGTGGATTTGAAGCCCATTGGGCAGACCTCTACATACTTTATTTTCTAAATCACACCAATAAAATAAAATTGATCTGTGCCTTCATCAGCTAGTCCACGTGGCTCATTAATTACAGGTCTACATGCTGTAAAGGGAGTTCATCTGAAGGTAAACTAGTGCTTCATCAAAATTGAAGAGTTTCAAAACAATATTTTTTTGAATGAAAGACTATATATTGGCATTCATACCTTATGAATCATTTAACATCTTTTATGTGTCAGTTTCCTCACCTACAGACTGGGAATATTAAAAACACCAACTATGTTGGTGTGCTGTGATAATTAAATAGTGTTGCTATGTGTGCCTAGAAGGTGGTGAATTCCGTAAAGGCTTTTTGATAAAGATGATGGTGGTGGTTTTGGTAGTAGTGGTGATGGAGACAGAAATAAAAATACCTGGAACACAGACCATATTTCAACCAAAAATAATCTAATGATATTGTTAATTCCATGCAAAAAAAAGAAAAGTTTACACATAGGCGTGTAGGTGAATGTTCTGCCATGTCCTGGTGTTAACCCGATATGCCTCCATATCAAGCGATACAGTCTTGTGAGGATTATCACAGGGTCATTTCTCCTCTCTACCTCTTTTTTGTAGGAGATCCTCTTTTACAGGAGACTGCCTATAAAAGGCAGTTTCTCATCCACTAATCTGATACTAGTGAAGCCTGGAAATTTCAATCTTGACTCACTTAGGTAGAACTTTAAGCTATAAAGCTACTTACTGTATCTAGAATTGGCTCCCTAGGGACAGAAACACCTACTGCTCATGACATTCTCCCTCCAGTTCAGTGTCATGCCCTGTTCACACAATGGACTGACATCAAGCAGCTGTGGTTTACGCTGTCTACATATGTAACAAACAAAGCCATTACAGGCTGTATATACGCAAATTTAGCAAATCTACCTGGAAGCTACAGTAGTTGCTACTACTTAGAAACTGCTTGATCTTTTGAAAAGCCAAAGATTTCACCTCAATTTAGGACAGCTGTCTAACAAGATGAAAGTTCTACAGTCTACCAAACAAAAGGAAAAGATGTCAGTATAAATTACAGAGCACATCTTTAAAACAACTACTAAAAGAAAGAAGAACGATGGTTGCCAGGGGCTGGGGATAGGGATAAAGTTTGAGAAGATAATGGCCAAAATATACAAAATTTCATTAGGAAGAATAAGTTCAAGAGAACCATTGTACAACATGATAGTTAATTATAATATACTGTATTTATTCTTAAAAACTGTTAAGAAGGTAAATTTTGTGTTCCTGTCATAGAAAAATGGTCAGCATGTTAAGTTATGATGTGGTTATTAGTTCAATTTAACTATTCCACAATATATACCTATTTCAAATAACATGTTGTATGTGAAAAATATTTACATTTTTACATTAAATTGCATAGATATCAAAGAATCAAACTAAGTGCCCATCAACTGATGAATGGATAAAGAAAATATGGTTTACATAATATATTCCACAGAACACTGTTCAGCCATCAAAAGTAATGTCTTTTGTTGCAACTTGTAAGGAATTGGAGCCTATTATCCTAGATGAAATAACTCAGGAATGGAAAACCAAATATTTCATGTTCTCACTTATATGTAGGGGCTAAGTTATGGGTACCTATGGTTATATAAAATGACATAATAGACAATAGGTACTCAGAATGGGAAAGGTATGAAGGGGCAAGTTATAAAAAATTGCCTATTGAGTATAATGTACACTATTCAGGTGACCAGTGCACTAAACACCCATACTTCACAACTATGCAATTCATACATTAACAAAAAAAATCCTCAATACCCCCTAAATCTAATGAAATAAGATACATCAAAACATTAAAAGAAACTAAAACATTAATTGAAAAACAACTGACATTTTTATGTTGCTAGAAAATCAATAGTAATATTAAAGATAATATCACAATTCACTCTGCTAAATTCTTAACACACATTATTTTATTCATTACCTGGAGTTATTATAAACTGGTTTTTATTTTTTTTAATTTTGGATTAAACAACTAATAATTGGCTAGCATAGCCTATGGATCCCAGCTATCTGATTTTACTGTCCTCAGAATTAAATATTATGTTTTGTCATCTTCCAGAATGTGTAGAGTAGTTTTATTTGAAATTAACTGAAGAAAGCAGTTACTAAAATAACTTCATAATTATGATATAATCAAGAAAATTGAGAACTATGATGCACTGTTAAGTTTGTGATTAATTGAAGCATTTAAACACAATTATTAAACTCTTGGACTTCATTAAAAGTGGATAGATATATACCATATGTCCTTATTTATCATTCAATTTATCACATATTCTGATCTTCTATCAGAAGAAGCATATGCCACAGAAAACAGAATAAGATCAAACTAGGATTTTCAAAGAGTCTTTACTTAAATTATAACTTTGGTGTACTGCCAAATGACCATCTGCCTTATGTACTAATTAGATTGTACCATTTAAAATATACAACTTGAAAACATTATTTGAAACATAGATTTATAGTTTGAAATTTCAAGATCACATACATCTCCTAACATGAAGAAACATTTTCTCATTTTAGTAATTATTTTAAATCTTCACTGCAGAACATGTCAGAATGGTAAAGAAATTACGCCATGCCAAAAAAAAGATTGTATTAAATGCAGCTTTATTTTCAAGATAGAATTTTAATTTTAGAGAAACTGAGTAGGCAAGTATGTCAGGTATATCTGTGCATAGGGGTTATGTGAGAAACTTTCCACTGCAAAGCATTTCAATAATAATAGAATCTATGTAAGTTGACCATCCGAAGGACCGTAACAAACCAGTCAGCATATGAAGGTGATCAATATAAGGAACTTCCATTGAGTACCCGTGGCGCATGTCTGGTTGATAAAAATTAGGTCAATTTAAGGAGGTGTCAAGGTAGGGAGAGGCCCATTATAGGGGTTCTACTGTATTTCCAATTCACTGTGAGTACTCAAGGATCTATTATTAGAAGTGTATATTGTGGCAGAATTTGAAGGCAGTATTAACATCTAACCTATAGCTATTTACATTATTCATTAGCAACCTTTGGTAGTTTATATCTTTCAAGACTTTTAACACTTGTTGCAAGTTGTTTAATGGAGTAGGACCTCTGTAAGTTTACCACCCAAGGGACTGTAACAAACTGGTCAACATATGGAGGTGATCAAC
This sequence comes from Nycticebus coucang, assembly GCF_027406575.1. Classification (NCBI taxonomy): domain Eukaryota; kingdom Metazoa; phylum Chordata; class Mammalia; order Primates; family Lorisidae; genus Nycticebus; species Nycticebus coucang. Next base: position 40,024,414 of record NC_069794.1, on the reverse strand, counting down.
ATAAGGAACTAGGCCTACTGTACTAGTACATACATGTGGTCCATGTCCGGTCTATGAAAATTAGGTCAAATTAAGAAGGTGGTCAATGTAGGGAGATGGCCAACTGATTATTTTAAGCACTGGGCATAATTGCATCCTTCTCGTACATGTGTATGTGTGCATGTGAGTGTATATGAATGTGTGTGTGTAAACACACTATTTGACTGACATGTATCTAATAGCATTGATTGATTGTTAATATTAGATATTTCAGTATTTTAAGTATATGTCTTATGAAAAGTTTGTTCAATGATATACTCTAACACTGGGGCTCCATGGAAGCATTTTTTATGATAATAAATTATAAGATCACCTCCAAATTGTGCCCTGGACCAAGAAAGAGGAAGTAAGTATATTATATAAGTCAAAGTAATTCATATTTTAAAAATTAAAAAAAGTGTTAGCACATGACTATGAAATTATAATCAGCATGCAAAAATATATATTTAAAATGTGAATTTTGAAAAATTTTAACACATGTATATATACGGCTAACTATCAACTGTTATCAAGATATAAAATGAACTCTATCAACCCCAAAAGATTTATTATTCTTCTTTGTAGTCCAGCCCTCCTTTTTCTCTATCCTCAAACAACCACTGATCTGTTCTCACTACAGATTTGTTCATTTTCTAAAATTATAAGTTAAATGAGTTTTATGTACCCATTTTGTCAGCTATTGTATTTGGAGACTCATTAATATAGCATGTGTGAATTGTTCATTCTTTTTCTTGCTGAGAAGTATTCCATTACATAGATAGTTCTCACTTTGGTTCTCCTTACCAGTCAATGGAAGTTTGGATTGCTCCCATTGCTTGGCTATTTTACAGTAAGGTATTATGAATATTCAAGTGTATATATGTTTTCATTTCTTTGAGTAAATACATACAAATAGAATTTTGGGATCATAAGTAGGTTTATGCTTAACTGCTTAAGAAAATTTCAAACTGGTATTTGAGACTGTTGTAACATTTTACATTACCTGAGAGTTCCAGTTGTGCCACATTCTCTTAATGCTTGCTGTGGTCACTTTTTTTAAAAAAAATTAATGAATAAAAATAGTATCTATTTATCATGTACAATATGTTGTTTTGAAACATGTATACATTATGAAATGCTAAATTAATTTTCAACTGCATTACTTCATTATTAATATAATTATTTGAATAGGTGTTCAGTGGTACTTCTTTTTTTTTTCTATTTATTTATTTATTTGTTTATTTTTGCAGTTTTGGGCCGGGGCCGGGTTTGAACCTGCCACCCCCGATATATGGAGCCAGCGCCCTACTCCTTGAGTCACAGGCACCGCTCTCCATTTTTTATTGTACTACAATAAATATAACATAAAACTTACCTAATTGATGATTTTCCAGTAATATTTATAATGTGGTGCAACCATTACCACTGTCCATCTCCATAAGTCATTTCCATCTCCATAAGTCATTTGATCTTATAAAACTGAAACTCTATATCCACTGAACAATAACTTCCCATTTTCTCCTTCCCCCAGCCCCAGACAACCACTGTTAACTGTCTGTCTCTGTAATTTTGACTACTCCAAATAGTCACAATCTACATACTCTATAAAGGTAGAACCATACAGTGTTTGTCTTTTTGTGACTGGCTTGTTTCACTTAACCCAATGACTAAGTTTCATCCATGTTGTAGCATGTGTCAGAATTTGTTTATTTTGAAGGCTAAATAATATCCCATTTATATACCACATTGTACTTACCTATTTATCCATGAATGGACACATGAGTTGCATCCATGTTTTAGCTATTGTGAATAACACTTTTATAAACATGAGTGTACAAATATCTCCTCAGAACCCTGATATAATATCACTTTCATTTCTGAATTTAGTAATTTAAGATTTCCCTTGGTTTTTCTTAGTCCACATAGCTAAAGGATTGTCAAATTTGTTAACAAAGAACCAAATTTTAGTTGAATTGATTTTCTTTATTGATTATTATTCTTTATTTCATTTATCTCTGCTCTATTTTTATTATTTCCTTTGTTACACTAGCTGTATGCTTACTTTGTTCTTCTTCTAGGTTCATGCTATATTGGTACTTAACTCCCAAGGAGATGGCATTAAAAGGTGAGGCTTTGGGGAGGCTTTACCCTCAAGAGTGAGATAAGTATAAAAAAACACTCAAGCAAGTCCATCACCACCTTGCACCCATACATCATGTGATGACATAGCATTACCCCCTACCATCTTAAAGCAGAGAACAGTGCTCAGTAGACAGTAACTCTATTGGTACCTTGATTTTGGACTAATATAACCCCACTGTGAAAAATAAAATTTAGTTATTTACAAATTACCTAATCTTGGTACGACAAATGTAGCACAGTGATTACAATGCCAGCCACATGCACTGAGGCTGGCAGGTTCCAGCCTGGCCCGGGGCTGCTAAACAACAATGACAACTACAACAAGAAAATAGCTGGGCGTTGTGGGGGTACCTGTAGTCCCAGCAACTTAGGAGGCTGAGGCAAGAGAATTGTTTATGCCCAAGAGTTTGATGTTGCTGTGAGCTGTGACGCCATTGCACTCTACTGAGGGCTATGTAGTAAGACTCTGTCTCGAAACAAATAAACAGAAAACAAATTACCTAATCTTGAATATTATGTTAGAGCAATACAACGGACTATGATTTTCTTTTATTTTTAAAGTTAAGTTGTTGATTTGGGATATTTATAGTTTTTTTGTTTTGTTTTGTTTTAGAGACAGAGTCTCACTTTTTTGCCCTTGGTAGAGTGCTGTGTCATCACAGCTCACAGCAACCTCCAACTCCTGGGCTTAGGTGATTCTCTTGCCTCAGCCTCTCAAGTAGCTAGGACTACAGAAGCCACAACATCCGACTTTTTTTTTTATTGTTGTTGCAGTTTGGCCAGGGCCAGGTTTGAACCCGCCACCTTCAGTATATGGGGCTGGTGCCCTAGCCACTGAGCCACAGGTGCCGCCCTATACTTATTGATATTTTAATGTGTGTGTTTATAGCTATAAATTTCCCTTCTTACCACTGTTTTTGGTATGTCCCATGAGTTTTAGTATGTTGTGGATTTGTTTTCATTCACTTCCAAGTATTTTATAGTTTCCACTGTTATATATTCTTTGATTCTTTGGTTGTTTAAGGGTATGTTTTTAATTTCCACAAATTTGTGAATTTTTAAGTTTTATTTCTGTTATTGATTTCTAAATGGATCTTGTGGTGATCAGAGAAGAAACTTGGTATAATATTTAACTTTTAAAATTCAATTAATTAAATTAAATTTGCCTTAAGCTATATAGGTGAAAAGCCTATATGCCTCTGTGCCCACCATTCTGAGAGTGAGGAGAGACAAATTCTTACTTTGCACAGTCAGGCTGAAACCGGGGCTGAACTCTAACTAGGCCGTTAAGCCTGAGTGCTTTGGAGGTAAAAATCCAGTGGGGCACTCATGGGGCCAAGGCATGTAAACACGTCACCGGTAAGTCCTAGGAATCTTTGGGCTATGGTTTCGTGAGATAAGGTCTCTACCTCCAGGTGATTTGGGCCTCCAGGGAGCAGGAGAACAATCAATCTTTTCCCCGCAGCAGTCTTGTGACTTAGTGGTTTATGGGAAAAATGGCTAACAGCACGTTTTTCCGGGACTACTATTTTTAAATGTAATAGAAAGTTTAGAAGAACGAGTATCTATTGATCAGTAGATTAGCAGATTCCAGGAAAAGGTTAATTTGTTTTTATAATATATCTATGAAGTGATTATGTGATTATTGATTAACAGTGTGTACATGCAGAACTGACTACATAAGCCAGGTAAAAATAAAAAACTTTTCTACATACCACCAGAGCTTGTAGTCCTCTTTGCCTCATACTATTTCAATAAGCAGGTCTAACCTCCACATCATCGACCACCCAAACAGCCTTCACACAACAAGCTATCTCTGTACTTTTAATCCTGCCATTACAAAGTGCAACCAAACAGTATGCAAATAAATGGCAAACTAATATAAGAATATATTCTTGTAACAAATACCCAAGTCTCAGCCAAGGATAGCATGAGCTTCAGCCAATCAGTAGCTGCTAATTGATCAGACCATGTCTATATAAGACAAATGCTTTATCATACTGTGTCCAAGAAGATAAATGCACATCTATAAATAACAAATTGAGATGTTTCTGTGCATCATTACTTTCTTCTGTTCATAAATACTGCCTGCTTATGTTGCTGGATAGAGCTCTCTGAACATCTTCTGGTTCTGAGTGCTGCCTAATTCGTGAATCATTCTTTGCTTAAATAAAGTATGCTAAATTTAGTCTAAAGTTTTTCTTTTTTTCAACAAATCTATTGAGAATTAATTTGTAGCCTGACATATGGTCTGTCCTGGAAATTGTTCCATGTACACTTGAGAAGAATGTGTATGCTGTTGGCAATCATGTTCAATACAAGTTTGTTAGATCCAGTTGGATTATTATACTGTGTTCTCTATTCCTTTGTTTATCTTCTGTCTAATTCATTGGTCTATTGATGGGTAAATCATTGAGAATGTGATATTGAAGTCTCAAGCTGTCATTGTAGAAGCCCATTTCTCTCTCCAATTCTTGGTTTTAATTTATATATGATGACCTGATAGTAAGTAAATGTTTATAACGTATTTATTCTTGCTTTATTGAATCTTTTATTAATATATTAAGTCATTTTTGTTTCATGAACTTTTTTAACTTAAAAATCCATTTTGTCTGTTATTAGGATAGCTGTATCAACTCTCTTTTGGATATCTTTGGTATGAATGTTTCTTTTTAAGAGACAGTGGATTATGAAAAAAAAAAAACAGATACTCGTAAATAAAATTTATAAGAGGTCAGTCCAGACTGACCTCTTGCTCTACGTCCCAACAGATCAAGTCAAATGGTGTCACTAATGATAAGAGTTTCAGGTCTCGAAATAGAAACTAAATTATTATCTAACCTTCCAAGAAATCAGGAAAGCAAGATACTAGCTAAAATTTCAAATAGGTGTGGCATGATAAAAAAAAGTCCCATCTTCCTTAACCCTTACAAGAAAAGTAATCTGAAGTAACATGATATTAAAGTGCTTTTTTGCTATTTTTTGATCCTGCTCAAATAATCTTAAAAAACTGACTGTTATGTCATATTAGCATCGCACCATTTTTCATATGAGATGCTATTCAATTAATGAATCTCAAATAAAATCCGATTAGATTATTTAAATAAATTTGTTGAAATTTTGTATTTTGATAATATTAGTTTCTTTACAAAGTGTTATTTATTTGTATTCTCAGATTGCTTATTATTTGTGAATTGTAGTTTTTTTTATGATTTTTAAAAATGTTTCTCAAATAGAATTTTATCTTTATTACTAGTCAGTAGCTTTCATGTTGTTCTTTTTTCTTTTTTTGTACGAAAGGTCTTTATTGGTGTGTGTGTTGGGGGTGGTGGTATTGCAGGACAACACCAAGGAGGAGTGAGGAAAGAAAGAGAGAGAGGGGAGAAAAGAGAGAGAGAGAGACAGAGAGAGAGGAGAAAGAGGAGAGAGAGGCGAGAGAGAGAGCATGTTGTTCTGATTGGTTACATTAAAGAATATTTCTTGACCTTTTAAATAATAAGATTTTCTGTCAAGTTTTGTCTTTCTTACAGAAATAAAATATATGAGATAAATTGGGATAAAAAGGAAGTAACACATTAACTCTAATCATTTAACACAAAAGTTAAACGAAATGGTGAAAAAGATAAATAACAAAATGGGGGGGGAGAGAGGAAGAAAGAAAACTTTCCTTAAATTCTTGTATCCCCTCCCATTAGTTTCTTTTCCTTCCTCCCTTGTTCCAGCTAAAGCCTACTCTAGACCAGTGTCTCCCAAGAACCCCAATTTGGGGGAATATATATATTCTTGTTTTCTTCCCTCACTTCTGCTTTAAACAATGATGTTGGTATTCTCAGAAACTTGGGCAATTTTGATATCATAAGAGAAATTTTCTGGGTATATAGGATCCAAGCGCTGTCATAAAATCCATTCTATGATAAATTATCAGTATGTCATTTACATGATTAACATAGGTTAGGTAACTATTGAGGGTTTAACACCGGCATCCTAGACTATGAAAACTCATTTTAGGTGAGTTACTGCTAACTTGTCTAACACATGAATTTTTTTTATAATTATTGGCAAGGAGTAAGTTGGAGGATATATAAGCACAAAATTAAGTAGGTTATACCAAAACTCAGAGAAAAACATGACTAATTTTCAATGGCATGAGTATACTATGATAATTCTCACTTGTCAATGTTTTTCACAAATTAATAGGAAACTAGCTTCCTTAAGATATTAACGTATTTCAAATTATCTTGTTTTAAAATATTTCAGTGGTTCTTATTTTCTATTAGCAAGGGAAGAGTTCAATAAAGCAAGATAAAGACTCACTGCTGTTGCTGAGTCAAGTAAATAATTATAGCATAGTCCAGTCTTTTCCTAGACACCTTATACTTTTGAGGGGAAGAAGGTAAATGTACTTCTACCCATTGCCTTTTACTCTCTCCCCTGTCTTTTCTGCTGTGTTTCAGAATTTGTTTTCACTGTTTGCCTCCAGACTTATTACGGAAATAGTGAGGGTCTGTAACTACGGTAATCAAATTGCATTCTTTATGTATAAAGATGATCACAGGCATTTTTCTCTCCCCTTGAGAGAAATGCAAAGCATTTAACCTCCATTTTGGGAAACATGGTACAAATACAAGTGTTAGAATCAATAACAAATATGATGAGAAATGATAAAATGATAACAATGATGAGTTTGTTTTTACCATCTGTTACAGACATGCTTGAGTTCATTTTCTGCTTTTCCAGTCAATTTATAATGTTAATTTTTTTCTCAATTGCTAAAACTTCTAAAATTAAGTGAAGAAACTCTATAATGGCAGAATATATTCATTACTTAGATTGTTTAATCATACCCAAATAAAACTTTAAACAAGAATGTCATAAATTATTCTATCAGTGTTATAATTTATGGCAAATTTTTTTCATTAAATTTTAGGGACATCTATTTAATTGAATGAGTAGTAAGTTAGTAAATATTTATTTACTACGTGTCAGGCACTGTTTTATATATTTGGAGTGGGAAGTTGAACAATATAGGGTTTTTAACTTGACTGTTATGGTGGTCAGAGAAAACACCACCTTTATGTGTTGTATATCTATTGTCTCATCAATTACTTTATAGAAACACCTGTTGTTTGGTGTTTGTTTTCCTAGACAAACACCAAACAACAGGTGTTTTGGGGCTTATTTCTACCTTGAATATAGACTGGGGGAAATTATACACAAGTGCCTTCGGTGAATATGGAAAACAATCTAGTATAGCCAGCCCTGTCAATTCCCAGGAAAGTCAGAGTGGGCATTTGATCTGAGTTTAGCCCATTGAGTTCTTTACAGTCTAAAAAAAGGAAAGACCAGACAGCTGCAATTTATTCACCCAGTCACTGCACCTTGACTGTCCAGACTGTTGTTTACTTTCTCCTTCTTGGTTTCTCTGGAGGTTCTCTGCACCTGTGTCACACCCAGGCCTGCTTTAGCCAGGATTTTCATCGATTTCACATTTTCCTAATCTCTATCCAAAAAAAAAAAAAGTCCCCTTTTTTCCCTTAAATTAACTAGGCTTGTGTTTTTATTGCTTATCATTAAAGCATCAAATTTATGCAAAATTTCCAATATGTTTCTAATGAAGAACCACAAAGTGTGTCTATTATATATATATGAAAAATTAGAATATTCTAGACTCATTTTCAATAAAATGAACTTTTAAAAACTTCTGTCTCTATTTTCTAATCACTCTTGCACTAGAAACATCCTCTTTCTCACTGTATTGTGTTTAATTTCAAGCTAAACATTTCTTTCAGTTCCTGGCTATATGCGGGTACTCCGTTTTTTATGAATGAAAACATTTCATTGCGTCAAAGTAGCATGACTTGAACAGACTTTATCAATTTAGAAAAAAATAAAAGAGCTATCCTCTAGAAATAAAAGAAGTGTATTTTCAAAGTGCTGAAGAGTGAGCAGACAGCAGGAACACTTTCTCTTGAATGAATGTGTTTATGGCAAGAATTGTGAGTGTGAGGCTGTTTGTGCCTGAAGATGCTTCTTGCTTCTAACAGATCTTGTAATAATAATTTTAAAAAATCACAATCTTGCTAGATCTAGGTGACAGAGGACAAAGTTCTGAAACAACACAGCTGTTGAAACATAGAGAAAGCCCTGAGAAGAGAGCCCTGCAAATGGAATGGGATAAAAAAAAAAAAAAAAAAAAAAACTCAACTGTGAACTCTGCAAAAATCCCAGACTGACCCTCAAACTGTGCATGTGTGAAAGTTCTCTGGAAAACAGTAGTTGGAAATGAGATGAATCAAACATGAAAGAGGAATTGTCTTGAGAAACCAAACTCTCCTAGTGAATTTGTTGCCCTATTGCCTTTAATAACCCTACATTTTGTTCAGCTTAGGCAGCAGAGGGTAAAGATTAGCAAAAATTTCAAAGCATGTATTATGAGTGCCCCCAAACATATATGTTGGAAAATCAATCGTCAGTGCAATAACATTGGCTGGTGGGACCTAATAGAAGGTGTTTAGGTCATAGGTATTCTAGGTAATAGCTATCAACATTCCGGCAAGATTGTGTAATACTGATATAAACAGCACTTCCAGGACTAGGATCTCACTTCGGTTTTCTGAACGTGAGAGGGCACATTGTTCCTCCCCTCTTATCCCTCAACTTACTACTAGGTGATCACAGCACAGCAAGGAGGCCCTTTCCAAATGCCAAAGAGTCTGCCGTGTACTTCCCCTATTCCATAACCATGAGAAATCAATTCCCATTCTTTAGAAATTATCCAGCTTCAGGTAGTTTGTTGTAGCAACACAAAACAAATTAACACAATAACCATCTCCAAAGAAATAATATAAATTCTGCTTATATTGAAAAAAATGAAATGTTTTTACAGCTTTTATAAACAATAAAATCCCCTCCTTATAATTATGTATTTTAATGGTCTTCAGTAAATTTATACAATTATGCACACCATAGCCACAATCTCATTTTTAGATTGTTTTCATCAGAATAAAGTCTTTACTGTCCCATTCAGAGTCAATCATCCTGCCTACTTCCATTGAGTCCCAGGCAAACAATATGTTTTAATTTTCCAGAGATTTTCATCCTTTAGAATTTTCATGTAAATCAAATTATTTATTTTATACTTTCTATGTCTAGACATTTTACTCAAAATATCCTTGAGGTTCATCCATGTTTTAGTATCTATAATTATATACAACATTTTGCATATTCATTTAACAGTTAATGGGCATTTTGATTGTTTACAGGTATTGGCTATTATGAATAATACTGCCATAAATATTTTTGTTCAGAATTTGTATGGACGAATGCTTTCTTTTCTCTCAAATCCATTTTTTCCCCTTAGATACCTAGGAGGAGAATTATTAAATTGTGAGATACTACACAATGTAGAACTATTTCAGAAAAGGACAACTGTTTTCCAAAGTGGCTGTACTTATTTACATTCCCACACATTTCTCCACATCATTGCTAACACCTGGTACCATTAGTCTTCTTGATTATAGATATTCTATAAGGTGAATACTGATTACCTCACTGTGGTTACAATTTGCATTTCCCTAATGACTAACGATGTTGAGTATTTTCCTAGTGCTTATTAGCTACTTGCATATCTATAGATGAGATATAAATATATTTCACACATTTACAAAAGTATAAATATATTTGTGTATAAATATAGAACTAATCATATAAACTTCAAAGATAAAAATATTTATTTTGTAATAACATCAAAAATAAATAGTTGGAAATGAATTTAATGAAAGAAGTACAAGGTGTACATTGAAAATAACAAAAAAACACATACTTAAATGAAGGTAAATAATGTTTGAAGAAATAAACCAATGTGCTACATCCATGGGATTATAAGATTCTATTTTTGTAAGATGACAATTTTGTCCAAACTGATGTATAAATTCAGTGGAATACCTATCATAATTCCAGCAGAATTTTTGTAGAAATTGACAAGCTGATGTTAAAATTGGTGTTAAAATGCAAAGGACCAATAATAGACAACATCAGTTTTTAAATAGAATAAAGTTAGAGAACTTAACAGTGCTTGATTTCAAAACGTGTTGTAGATTTACAATGATTAAGAGACATTTTGGTATTTGCCTAAGAATAGAGGTGGGTTCTAGGTAGAAATAATTTATCAGATATGTGATTTGCAAATGTTTTCTTCTCATTTTGTGGTTTGTCTGTTTTGACAAATGGAGATAGATAATCATTTTGTTATATTAATATTCTATTCATTACCTGTGAAGAGAGTAGAGATCATTGCATTGTTCTGCAATTTAGGAGTAAATCACTGGTTTCTATGATTTATCATTTAACATGTTTTTCATACATGTTATTTATCATAATGAAGAAGTTATCCTCTAATTTCAGTTTATTAAGATTTGCCATGAACAAGTATGTGATCTTATCAAATTTTTTTGCATATCTTTTGATACTAAAACAGTCTCAATAATGGTGTTATGACAACTCTGGTTCGAAAGTCCTTCTTTTAGACTTGTAAAGCTGAAATAACACAGTGTCACAATAGGATAATGATCAGTTAAACAGCATCTCACTATAAGCCAAGAGTTGCAGGACGTGGCATTTAAATTTAATTATGAAAAGAAATCATTGTTGGGTGTTCAATCTCTACAGGGAAACTGCACAAATCACAAAAGAGAACTCCAGTAGTAGAGATGTACTTTACACAAATTTAATTGATTCATATAATACAAATAGTCCAGATATATTATAAAATCTGTATCTACAGTGATTTCAGCCATTCATCTGAAAAGAAAGGACTCTTTTCTTGAAAAGGAACCATACTAAAGAGTGGGAAAAATAATCATCAAATAATAGAACACCTTGACTGAGAAGTTAAATAAATGAAAACTGTAGGTTAGAATTTCTTCAGTGTTGTGAATATTGTGGACGTAAGGACAACTCTGAATTCCTCCAGAAAAGAAAATTGTCTCCAATTCGAAGATTCTACATGTTTTTTAAAAGAAAACAAACAGGAAATGGGAGAAATAATTAGCCAAGAAAGTTGCATGTTTATCAAGTTAGAGGTTGATGATACTATTCAAAGGGTATCTGCCTGTCTGTCAGTAACAGACATCATGGCAGCAGTAAGCAAAAATGGGATAGAAAAGCCAATTTATAGGAAAGTATGTCCTAGTTAAATACAGATCAGTTGCAGATTTGGAGGAACAACAAAATAGTTGCATCACACATAATGTAGAACATAATAAACAACACACTTTTTCTTTGATATTTGCAAACTGCTCCAGCTGTACAATGTAAGACTGATGTACTGTAGATAGGGAATGCCACTGAAAGTGGTCAGAGACAAAAGAAGAAAAGAAATACTTTGAACTTATTCAGTAAAGTACCTGTGTTTATATTACAGACTCATGTGGTCAGTAGAAAAAAATAATATATTGTCTTAGAATCTGTGTTTGAGTGTATATCTATCCACTTAAATCCCAAGAAGAAAAGCAACCTGTTTCTTTCATTTATCCTAAGAAAATGGTTTTCTCAAAAGAAAATAATTAACAGTTAGTTTCTTTGTTTTATTTGTCAACAACGACTTACAACTCTAGTAAACACAAATCAATAAAATGTGAAAAAGGTTCTATGGGATTCACACATGTGTAATCACAGAGTATGTTACCTGATACCACAGAGGGTGTGTGTGTGTGTGTGTGTTATGCTTTTTTTGTCTCCCCCCAGCCCTGGTTCCTGTTATCACTGTTCCCTTTAGGTAAATTAAATTGCTCAAATATTTATTCATTGTATAGAAGGATTATGTCCCTTTCCCCACAATCCCTGTACTACCTTGTCAGTGGTCCCCTGTGATACTGGGAAATGGTTGGTTGGAACTCACCCTTGAGTTGCTTCTGTCTGTGGCTCACTTGTCCACGTTGCTGAACGCCTGGCAATTGTACCATCTTGCCTTCGGCCTCTGGTCTCGTTGCTGTTGGTCAATGTCTGGAACAGCAAAATGTTCATCCTCTTCCCTTCCTTTATCAAAGGACTATGCACATAAACTTAATGTGTAGTAGACTTTTACTGATGTATTAATGTGCCATGGCGAGGTTTTTCAGTTGAACAAAAAATAATTTTTAACCTAATCCAACACAACCTCGTTCCAGGAAATACATGTCTCTCTCTCCACATAGAATTCTTCAATGCTCTGCCTGTGCTCCCGAGACCCCCACCTTCTTGTGTGCTCTCTTATAAAATTCATTTTCTAATACAAAATAAGAAAATAAACCCCATAAAACAAACAAACAAAAAACTCTGTTAAGGACACAAACATTGCAAGTATTAGTTACTTTATTTGTAGTCACTTAAACCTAAGCCTAAAAATAGCTCTAATTTATGCTATACACAGAAGGCCTTGTCTATTAGGACTTTGTAATTGGTCAGATTTTTCTCCCTAAAACAAAATACAACTTTTTCAAAAGGGAATTCTTTACTTCCAGGCATACGGTTCACACATTCAGCAGCTTTTAATATATCATTTCTCCCAGAGTGGATGTAAAATATAAAATGTAATGAGTATTGTTAAATAAAAAAGTTAAAGTACATTTAAATTTTAATAAAATATAAGAATAGAGAAATTAAAAAAGTAATTCAAGAAAGTATTGTATTTGACCATTGTAATTATTCAATGTTTATAAAATAGATGTTTTACAGTATGCGGGGGATTCTCAATGAAAGAAATATTACAAACAGAGTATAAAGGAAAAAATTTTGATCATCCTTGAATTTTTCTCAATATCAATTCACTTTTTAAGAAATATCTTGAAGTGTGTTCTCTTAATCTTCATAGATCAGAAATAGCTCCTCACTTGAAACAAAATCACAGGTGAAAAACGCATTCTTATGGGCAATTATGGTGTGAATCAATTACATAAGTAAATAAATAAATATGTATCTATAGTATAAGACATTTTAGAAATTTTTCAGAATGCTAGATTGGAAATATTTAAAACATTAGATATATGTACATGTGTATTTCAATCATAAAAATATTCCAACTATATATAATAATTAAAATGTTTTTGCTATATTTATTCTACTATATAAATTTATTTTTCATCCATACTCAAGGGAATATCATTTGCTAAGGGGATACAGCAGAACACATTTGTTATGTTATCTCATGTTTTGTGATATTGTGTAAGGTAAATTCCATGTTCTATCATAAGGTTGAATGAATTTCCTTTGTATTCTATCACTTGCATGAATTACCAGTTTAGTACATTACTATAAATCTATAGTATATAGAGTAGACTTCCATGCCTGGAAGTGTCCTCTGATAGCTAGCTCTTAACCTATCCTCACATAACCAAGCTGAAGGCCCTGGGAATTATCAATATAATTCCATTCCCAACACATCTTAGAAGAGCCCTCATCTAATGATGCAGGGGAATTGCTCCAAATACATAGCTGCTTTTTTATTGACTATAGACATTAGGACATTTTCTTGAAATTTGCAAAAGCATAGATTTTATGTGTTATTATCACAAAAATTATGTGAGGCAATACCGTATTTTGCCACATGTGAGGTGTTCCCATGTATAATACACATCCACATTGTTTGTGCAAACTTTCAGGAAAATGCCCTGGGGAGAGTGGCTGGCTCTTGGCTGGGAGAGATAGATCTGGGGAGGGCTAGCACTCCTCTGGTAAACATGCAGATCTTACCTCTCTCCTGCAGCTGCCCATGCTATGAAGGCTGCCACTTTTCTCTCTCCCAGGAACCCTTCCCTTCCTACCACATCAGTGGCTGTGGCTGAGATGGCCAGGCTCATAGCCAGTAGGTCAGGAGCTTCTAAGACCTGTGGACATCCAGGTGGGTTCCTAAAGCCTTTCTGGAGCTCCCGGTCCCCTCTGCACAGCTGGACCTCAGGCTCACCCTTCTCCCCACATATCCATGGCCCTCTTTTCAAGTCCCACCACCACTTCTCCCCTGATCATGGAACTCAGGAAAGGCTGATCTGGCTCAATCATATCAAATCTCAGATGCTCCTGTGTGCCCGGCATGTCCAGGTGAGCTTGTAGCAGCCCCAGGAGGCTTGCTGAGCTCCTCTGTTCCAGAGCCATACTACTCAGGTATAATTTATATCTTTATATTTGTCTGAAAAATTTAGGCAAGAAGTACACATTATACGCATCAAAATACAGTATATACATATATTTTAATTATTTTAATTTAGTCATTTCACAATGTGCACATATTTAATTTTTGTCAATTAAAAAATAAATTTTAAAAATATACAACTGCCTTGGTATTCAGTATAAGTCTGAAACAATTACTCCAAGAGTTTCCCAATCTAATCATAACAACAGTAGTAACTAACCTGATAATGCATAGTATTCTAAGCTCTAATATACCACTAAAATTCCCTTTCAGGACTAAAGAACTTGTTTCCCTAGTTGCCGGGAACACTGTCAGCTGTCAGTTCTCAGGAGTCAGCCATCTGAAGAAATCCTCTTTAGCTAGCAAGATAGGTGCTTCTGCCAATATCACACCTCTTCTTTAGGGCAACTTGAATTTATGGATAGAAAATACAGACATATAAGGACTCTACCCCCTCACCCAGAACAAATCCTCATCAAGAACAAAGCCTCATCTAGAACAAATCTTGACACGGAATAAACCCACTGAGAACAAACCTGATAGATACTTACATTACGCTCAAATTTCCTACAAATTAGTCTCCATGTTGGGATCTCTTTTCTAGTGAAATCAATCTGTTAGTTTGGAGCCAAGAGTAGTCTAAGAGAGGAGATGCTAAAATGAGATTCTGCAGCTAATTAATTGTTATGCACCAGGCAAGGTTCATGCCTTGTTGTAGGAGGGGTGTGTATACATCATAGGAAATATTAGAGATTCACTGTAGAACCTTCCCTCATGTTGAACTACAATAGTATGCCAGTGGAAAGAGCTGTGCTGGTGAGGTCAAAGTATCAGGCTTTGATGTAAGAAAGGGGTTATAAATATAAGGACAATAAAATTGAACAGTTTTTGCCATTTATGCTTAGGAAAAGATAACAAAATGTTGGAAGTGATTAATGGGCAGTTAAAAGTTAGGAATGATAGTCAGAGGGCTTCCTTAGTAGGGTATAAAAAGATGATCAAGCCCAGTAGATAAGAGAAGAAGCTGAGACTTATGCCCTGGACTTAATCATAGGTCTTCTCTATAAGAACTCTGAAGAAAACTAAAAAATTCAGTTTAAACAGGTCTATTATACCAGTGAGGTCCTGTTTAGGGAAAAATGAGACCTCTATAATGAAATTACGATAGCTGGGTTGATACCCCCCCAAATCTTAAATGTCTAGATTCTGTTGAGTTTTCTGAGACTATAGTAGACCTGAACAACTCCCATTTTATGATATGGTACACAGCCATTGCTTGAGTATGATGCACATGTCTCTCCCCTGTAAAACAGCATGTGACTCCCAGGATCTGGCTAGTTCTCCCTGCCTTGTCACCAAGCCAATAACTAGATTTAAGTCTTTATAAAATCCAGTAGTGCTGGACTTGCTAAGAAAGGAAGGGGACTATATACCCAGAGGGACTTAAGATGTAGCCAACATGTACTAATAGAGCCTAGGACAGCATTCAGGAGGCTGATTTCTGAGGAGGCTGGATTTTTTTTTAATTAATTAATTTATTTTTTATTAAGTCATTTGTACATAGATTATAAATACATTTATGCCATTATGGGATTTGATGTGTTGATTATTTGTACCAATTGGAGTGCTTACATCCTACTAATCAACATAGCTTTCACCTCATTTACCCAATTAACGTGCCCAATCTTGTCTGAGGAGACTTGATTAAGGGAAATTATATAAAGAAGCATTCAAGGGTTCATGCCTGTGGCTCAGCAGGTAGGGTGCTGGCCCCATATACCGAGGGTGGTGTGTTTGAACCTGGCCATGGCCAAACTGCAGAGCGTTGTGGCGGGGGCCTGTAGTCCCAGCTACTCGGGAGTCTGCGGCAATACAATGGCCTAAGCCCATGAGTTGAAGGTTGCTGTGAGCTGTGACGCCATAGCACTCTACCAAGGGCAATAAAGTGAGACTCTGTCTCTAAGAAAAAAAAAAAGCAGCAGCAGCATTTATATGATGCTGGACTCATACTTTCAGATCATACATGTAAACACTCTCATTGACCCAGGAAAATGGTGCTAATATGTTACTAGATGGATCTTAAAAACATAGAGAAAGCAATAGACCACACTAAGCAAGGTAAAATTAATTATAATAGAAAGTGGAAGATATTTATCTTCAATTGCATATGGAAAATTCACAAAAATTTACCATATTAAGTATTAAAAGACTGAGAAAAATGGTAGTAACCAGTCTTTAACCATATTAAAAGAGTGAAAGAAATGATCATATTGGACTAGTGTCTAATATGACAGCTAGAAAATTCACTGGAAGACCTTGTTCCATGAGACTGAATAGAGAATACACTGCTTACCTAAGCAAAAGCAATGTACTGGTGTGAGGGGCAACTCAAATGCTAAGATACTCAGTGAAACCCTATTCTTCTCTTCTCATAAAGGCACCCATTAAGTTAGATTAGGGCCCACCCTAGTTATCTCATCTTACCTTAATTATAATTTTATTTATTTATTTATTTATTTATTTATTTATTTATTTTCAGGTTATTGTGAGGGTACAAACAACCAGGTCACAATTTTTGAATTTTTTTTTTTATTGTTGTTGAGACAGAGTCTCACTTTACCGCCCTCAGTAGAGTGCTATGGCGTCACACTGCTCACAGCAACCTCCAACTCCTGGGCTTAGGCAATTCTTTTGCCTCAGCCTCCTGAGTAGTTGGGACTACCAGCACCCGCCACAACGCCCGGCTATTTTTTGCTCTTGCTGTTTGGCTGGGACCGGGTTTGAACCCACCACCCTTGGTAAATGGGGCCAGCACTCACTGAGCCACAGATGCTGCCCCACAATTTTTGAATTTTTTAGATAGAGTGCCTTTTACGATTGTGTCCTGCGCCCAAAAGGTGTGCTACACACCTCCACCAAAGCTCACACCTCTCTCCCTCCCACTCCATATTGCTCCCCTCCCCAACTTGAATAGGATCAAGTTTTTCTCCTATGTAGGCTTATGAGCCAGTAAATGACTTAATTACCATTTTAAAGACACTAACTTTTTTTTTTTTTTGGCCAGGGCTGGGTTTGAACCCACTACCTCTGGCATATGGGGCTGGCACCCTACTAAAGACACTATCTTTAAAGTGACATCTGAGGTAATGAAGAAAGGACTTTGTTATGGCTTGAATGTTTGTGTCCCCTAACCTCCCTCACAAATTATATGTTAACATCCTAATCCCTACGTGATGGTATTAGGAAGTGGGACTTTGGCAGGTGATGAGGTCATGAGGGAGAAGCCCTCATAAGTGAGATTAGTGCCCTTATGAAAGAGGCCAGAAGGATGTCTCCCACCACTTATATCATGTGAGGTTATAGTGAGAAGAGGTCCTCTGTGACAATGCAGGCTCTGGGCACTGAATTGGCCTGCATTTTGATCTTGGACTGCTCAGCCTCCAGAACTGTGAGAAGAACAGTTTTTGTTATTTGATTACAGCAAGCAAAATGGATTAATAAACTTCAATATATGAATTTAGAAGTGGGTACATTTCAGCTTGAAATATTGTAATAAAATATGTTAACATTTGAAAGATCTGCTTATTTTATTAAATCCATATTTTCACATGATTAGCACATAATGGTATAAAAATCAGGCTGGGTAAAAAATTCCATTTACAGTACAAAATAGAGCTATGGATTTTCATGTGACAAAATACTTCAAAACTTCAAAAGGATGTAGTAAACACTTAGCAACGAAAATAACCAAAAATCATACAATTCTGTAGGGTTCATTTTTAACATATTTAATACTCATTCATAAAAGTGTGATATATGATAAATATTCTTTTACATTGAAACTAACAGATAATTCAAAATCAAGAAAGCATATATTTGTAAAATTCTTTTACATTTGATTTTAAAAACAGAATAATGAAAATTCTATTCTCATATACATTAAAATATTTAAGATATGAATTAAGATTCCAGTATATTTTCATTTGATTCTTTTCTTCAAATTGTCAACTTAGAACTAATTGTCACTTGGTTTATGGCCAAATTGTCAAGGAAATTCATTAAAAATAAAAGCTTTTCAGTTCATAATGCCATATCAAGAAGATTAATTTGTGCAACATTTATTATACGCCAAACAAATGCTAAAGGTTCATAGTCCATATAACTGCCTCAGGTAAAACACTGTGAGAATCATTCATCTAACCAGCAATATATCTAGCTATTGTAGGTAAAAATAATTAATATTGTTAATTATTTGTCATGCAATTTTAACCTTCAGTCTTTTTTGTTTTAGGACAAAAAGTAAAATAATATATTTCAATGTTTAATAAAATACACTTACCATGAAATTTACGTTTGTAGACATTTTTAATTGTACAATTCAGAGGCATTTATCACATGCACAGTGTTTTGCAAGCACCGACATTTATCTCTAGAACTTTTTCATCATCCGAAACTGAAATTCTGGACCCAGTGAAAAATAACTCCTCACTGTCACCTCCCTTTTACCAGAGGCAACCACTGTTCTACTTCTACCTCTATAAATTTGCCTATTCTAGGAAACTTACATAAGTGGACTCACGCAATGCTGGTCCTTTTGTGTGTATCTCCTTTTACTCAGCATAATGTTTTCAAGATTCATTCATGTTACAGAATTTATCAGTATCTCATTCCTTTGTAAAGCAGAATAATATTCTATTGTATGTACATGCCACATTTGGTTGATCAATTAATCTCTTTGGTTTATCACATTTGGTTTATCAATTAATCTCTTCGCAGGCTTTTGGGTGTTGTGAATAATGTTCCTATGAGCCTTGTTGTGCGAGTATTTGTCCTTGATCTCTACTTTCACTTTTTTTGAGTATATACCTAGAAGTGGAATTGCTGGATCATATTGAATTCTGTAAACTTTTTGAAGAACCATTGTACTACTTTTTATATATGTATTTCAAATATAATTATTATAACATTTTTTACCTTAATGGCTAAGATATATCATTAGTAAGTTACTTAAATAGAAATAACATTGGAAATAAGATGTGTTTTCTCCTTTTAGGAAATCCACGAAGTGAATGTTTAAATGTTGAATAATATTATTTTTCTTAATTTTGAATGGCTAACTTCCTTCTAAAGTGCAAAAGCAAGAACATTTTTATGTTATGTAGAAATCATGACAAAAAAGAAAAAATATCTGTTATATATATATGTAAAATGTTGGTAGTATATGATGTGATATAAAAATTTATATTTCAATATGCTAGCTTAAGAATATTAGAGTTTTATTTAAATAGCTAATATTTTCACAGTTTGATAATAATCAAATCATGGCTACTTAATTTATATGAAGTATAAAGATCCTACTCTTCAAATATATTAAATTTACTGTATTAGTAATTGGGAGACATATAAATTTTTGCTTTTAATTTTTTCCTTCAGAAAGATTTCTTAAAATGTGTAATTAATTTCTGCATTCTAGAGCCTATGATCTAAGATATTTTCCCATTTTTTCTCTTATTCATGAAATTTCATTTTTTGGATGAAATTTAGTAATAAAACCATATTTGCAAGACCATATGCCTTCATATGACCAAATAAAAATCAAGCTTTGGATATATGTTGACTAAAGAAAGTTTTCTCTTCTCTTTGTCTTATCCTTTTTTTTTTTTTTTTTTTTAACTGTTTAAAAAGATGATGACATACTGGAAGTCATCATCAGCCTGAATTAACTTAGAGATGGAAGTTAATGACAGAAAAATAATGTATCACAAAGTTCTTGGTGACATATTACTATAATGCAAAACATAAATTGCATTATAGATTTCAGTTTCAAAGGTGTTGTTTATGATTTCTGCAAGCAAACATAACTTTAGTAACCTGAGTTCATAGTATAAGCTAGATGATTGTTCTCAAGATAAAGTAACTGCTGAATCTTTCTATTTGCTACTAATGGCTATATTCTAGCCATTCTTTATTCTTACATATTAGCTTTCAGAAAAAAATGATTACATCTTTATACCTTTTTCTTTGGCTTTACAGAATGGACTGAATTAGTTAATAGGTCTTGTTCTGCCCTTTGAATTCCAGGTATGAATTCTCTGCTGCACCATCTTAATGTCTTAAAAATAAATCCTCAATGAAGTCATAGCCTACATTTCTCTTTGAACATTTATACAAATGTCATAGAGCACTATTACATAAAGTTAATACAAAATACAATGTTACATACTGTCTTACCCTTTAGTTAGCTTTCAACTTCAGTGATTCCTCATTACCGTTATTATGAATTTCAGAGACAAGGCAATTACATATAGAGGAGTTAACTAACAGAAAAATAATATCAAATTTTATATAGCCTGAACCATGAGCAATGTACCATTTTTGAAAAAGAAGAATATGTTGTGATTATGGTTTTATTCTTTTAGTAATACTATTTCAAAAATAATTAGTCCAGCTTTGTGATAGAAAGCATATAATCAAGTAATAAAGCAAAATCTGACACCAAGTAATGGAGTTCTGGAAATAAAATGGTGGTAAGATGAAATCCATAATATTTAACTGCATTACCAAATTATATGTGTCAAGGCATATTTGTATTTCTTAAGTGCTAGTTATATATCTTTGAAATTATGTGGGCAAAATATTATCCAAATGACCTGAAAGAAATAATGATAAAAATGGAATGTTATAATGGAAAAAGGGGAAAAAATATATAGGGATCATAGATCCTTAGTTGTGGATATGAATTCAAAAATAATCTCAGCATGAATTTAAAATGGCAAAAATATACCCCAGCTAATGAAACTAAATGGCATACGTAATAATGTGAACAAACTAGACATATTCTTTATCATGTCAGCCAACTCCTAGACCTTGTCATGTGACAAAATAGATCATTTAGTTTTTATTTCTCAATGTCCTTATCTAATAAATAAATAAATATATATATATATTTACTGGAAATTCCTTCAATTTCTTTTAGTTGCTCTCCTTTTTTGTATTTAAATAATGCACAAAGCATCGCTGTGACATAGAAACAATATGTTATGTATTAACCTGCACATTTTGAAGCTAATTTCCTATCCTGTGAATATTGTTGAGCTCAGGTTCAGAATTATTTTGCATATCCCTATATGAATATTGCACATGCACACAAAATTTAAAGAAAAGACAGAAAAGTAATTAGAAATGAAAATAGATTTTCATAGTGATAAAAATTAATATTATAGAATAGAAAAATAAAATAGGATAAGTAAAAGTGTGTAAAGAGACATGAAAGATTTTAATTCCAATTTAAACTGTTTTTACAAATTGTATACAACTTAATGTGTTCAAATCTCAATGTGTCTCATCTTCCCCATTTTATTATTTTCTTTACCACTTTTCAACTTCTCTACCCAGATTATAGAAAAGATATGGTCCATGCTAAAGGAAGATAGTAGCAGCAACATCTCAGTTTCCAATGTTCTCCACCAAATTCTTAGCCTTACCTATTTTTTACATAAAGAAAGAGTTGGACCAGATCTGATTTTAAAAAGTAAACAAAATCAAGCAGAGCCTATTTAAACAAGAAAAATACTGACGTACAACCTTGAAAAGCAACAGTAAATTCTATTCTCTGTTGTCTACCCATCCGTGAGGACATTTCAAAAAATCTTTAATTCAAATGGCTAAAGTTAAAGATATCCAGTCCACAAATATTTATTGAGAGGCTATTATGTTGATATTGTTCTTGGTATAGATGTACAGAGGTGAACAAAATAAACATGGTTTCTCTTCCTAATTTGGAGATATTTCTAATCAAATCAAACTTCAATAATTAATTTCACATGTCTGCTAAGAGTTCTGGAGAATAAATAGAGAATTCCATGAGTTCGTATAAGAGAGAAGATTGACCTACACTTAGGAAATCAGAATTAATTTGTCATCTGTGGCCATTTGGAAGGATGAAGGTGAATTTACAAAAAGGAGTTAAATAGAAAAAGTATATCTGAGGGATTAAGAGAATAGAAAGGCTTAAGAGGAGGGTTTTAGTAAAATATTAAAAATGTGACTATACTTTCTTATCAGAGCACACATTCTGTACACTGAGTACTGTTCAATCAAGGAATTATTTGATTTTTGTGCAGGCCTCAGCCAGATACCATGTCAAAGCCCAGTGTTTCAGGTCTGGTCTCCACATATCCAGTACTCTTGTGTTTGAAGTCAATAACAAATTGCTTTTAAGTCGTTGTCCTTCTTGATGCCTGAGCTACTACAAATAATGAATTCTATTTAAAAAAAATATTTTAAAAGATCAAATGAAGTCAGCATTGTCAGCTTTCAAAAAGAATAAAATATGAAAAGTTAAATGTCTTGTTTTTTTTTAGCAAGTAATGCTTTATGTTGGATCTGTTCACTATTGACAGGTAAAAAAAGGATGGTTAATCATTTTGAAGGAGAAAATCAGTTGGCTGTATTACAGAGTTCTTCTTTTTCTACCCTATAAATGATTTGAGTAAAAGTTCACTAGCTTAAAGTTGATGATGTCATTAACATGCCTTCATGCTTCTCTGAAAGATTTCATCTACAAGGTCTTTGAAAATAACATAATTTTATGATTATGCACAGAAAGGCCATTGAATGCTTCGAATCTTTTTCCTTGAAGGTAGGAAGGAGGATCAGACCAAATATATGGAAACCTCAAACTTCAAATGTTTTAGATTTTAATAATCTGTTTGAAGAGACGAAATGTTTTTTATTTTGTTATAACTGACCATCCAAGAAGGATAATAAATACCTTCATATGATTTTTCAATTATATTTTTTAAGGAAAAACAAAGGGTAAATTTATGCTGAGTCCAAATCTTGAACTGCTACAGTTTGAGATGATAATTATGTGCTTACCCTTGCTTTTTACTCTTTTGTTATCGTTCCACATATATTTATTGATACAAAAAGTCGGCTAAGTTTAAAACAAGTCTAGACTTATTGATTGAAAGTTGCCATTTAATTGTATATTCTGTTATATAGTAATAACAGAAAAGCATTCTGAGATGTTTGCATGAAGGGTGTCATGCATAGCAAATGTAAATGATAGATGGATTACATACTAGGTTTTTAAAAGTATTAGCTTACCTATTTACAAAACCACTTAAAAATATTTTTAAAAATTCTTGGGATCTGGGGAGACTGAAAGATTGGAGGGGAACAAATGCCATATTGATTATCTTTAAAAGTTAAAAAGAGTTATCTCAAAGAACTTGAAAAAACAACATCAATACTTAATAAAATAATGCAACAAATATTCAAAGAGGAAATGTTAAGTCCAGAGGCATTGAAATCAAGAACAATATGAAAGATGATTTTTCAGGTGAAAATTATGACAGGTTATCAATATTCATTCCCAAAAGATTAAAAAAAAAACAAAACAGTAGGCAGAAGAAAGAAAAACGGTGTGTATATACATACACTATTCAGTTAATAAATGAGGTCTAAAAAGATCTATGATTTTATTAAGTTTTCTCAAAGTCACAGTCAAGTACAACTACTCTTATACAAACCAGCATTGTTTATATTATCAGCTTTAATTATCTGCTCCAGTGTACCTGAAATATTCAAAGAAAGCTAGAAAATGCACGAAAGACATGTGCACTGCAATATTAAATTACTCTAAGCGCAATCCCCTGACTATAGTGAGGACCTATGGAATGTAATAGTATGAAGATAAATTTTGGAAAGTTGGGTTAAATTTGACCACTGTAATATTCTAGATATATAATCACAGTCTGGTTATTTTTTCTTAATGTTTGCACCTTCACTCATTCAAAGGAATTATAATATTCTCTTAATTTTTTACAAGTATTATAGGTTTCACATGTGAAAAATATAAAGTCTAATAAACATTCCATCATTTGTAGTTTTTAAATAACAAATTTTAGTTAATGGTAGACACTTCTATCACCCTAAATAACATTGTTCACTAACAAAAATGAGTAAAGAAACTGTTTAAATCTGGGTACTCTGTAGAGCACAAGAATATGTAAGATCTGAGTCCTGATAAGATAGGGTAGAGATTAATTGGTGAGTCAAACATAAAAATCATAACAATAATAACAACTCAAAACATAAGAAGTATATAATTTTAATGGCCCATAAAAGCTATGAAAGGAAAGAACAGATGCTTAGCTGAGCTTCTGTTGATTCTGAAAATTTCCATGTGAGTTTCATTTTTAAACTCATGATCTTTTTTTTCCTGTCAACTACAAATTATTGATATTTAACTTTGCATGTTATAATCCAGTATTATCCTGGCCCATCCCCTCTCTAATACACTATTCTGTTTCCAATAAGACTAGGACACTGGTGCCTTGAGGGATAGGCTGGCTATGTCCCCACTTTCAAGTGACACTTCACATTGAAGTTTTCCATGATCTCTATTTAAAATAGAAACCTAATACTAATTCGATATTATCCATATTTGCTTTACTTATCATCTAACATATTTTACTCTTTAATTTAATATGGTCCTGAAAATGTAAGCTCCACAAAGTCTCTTTCACTCTTATTTATTTATTTTGTGCTCAATTAGCAAGACCAAATACAATGCCTGCAGAATACTAAATGCTAAATAAGTAACTTTTTAAATAAATAAATTAAGACTAGACATATGGTTGGAAATCAAATATATTAACTGGTCCAAGAACAATAAATATTTAATAACTTTGCATATGTTTCTCTTCTTTCTTTTGACAATTTTTATCACCCTTGAATTCCTATCTGCTTTTTTTGTCTAAGTTTTTTTTTTTTTTTGGCTGAGGCCAGGTTTGAACCTGCTACCCACACACATCCCCCTGTATATGGGGCTGGGACCCCACTCCTTGAGCCACAGGAGCCACCTACATCTAAGTTTTTACCTTTTCATTTCTAAATACATCAGAGGAAAGTAGAAGAAGAATATGGTCATCATAAATTAAGAGAGCAGAAATGAATGAAATAGATAAATATTGAAGGAAAGACAATGATTACAGAACACTTAGGGATGACTGGAAGCTAGAGACCTAAGGAGAGCCAACCTTACCCAGGCTCTACAGCCATGAAAAGAAGTTGGATTTTATTCTATGGATAATGGAAGCCAGAGAAGGGCTCTGTAGGGAGAACAACATGACCGTATTTGTATTTTAGTAAAGGGGCAAACTCAGTCCTCACTGTCTAACCTTCACCTTTATGTAGGTAATACTCTAAATTCCTTTTTTGATATTCTTCCTTTTTTTTTTTTAATTCCCTCTGTTTTTCACTGTACCCAGGGCAATCCCAATTTAATGCAAACAAACTGCAAATGGACAAAATTTAGTCATCACTTCAGCATGTAATTCCCTTAGACAAAATCTGCTCTTTAGCCTTTTCTAGTGGAGAGCTTTCTCTGCAACTTCAGCACCTCAGAGAAGACCAGAATGATATTATTTAACCTTTCCACCACTGCTTATGGATAATCATTCATCTTGCCCTTGATTAAAAACACTCTTCTACTGGAAAAAACCCCATATAGCTAAGGCAGTTCTTAGTAATAAAAATAAAGCTGGGGCATCAGCATACCAGATTTTAGTCTGTACTACAAAGCCATAGTGCTCAAGACAGCATGGTACTGGCACAAAAACAGAGACATAGACACTTGGAATCGAATTGAAAACCAAGAAATGAAACTAACATCTTACAACCACCTAATCTTCGATAAACCAAACAAGAACATACCTTGGGGAAAGACTCCCTATTCAATAAATGGTGTTGGGAGAACTGGATGTCTACATGTAGACATCCCCACTCACAAAAATTGATTCAAGATGGATAAAGGACTTAAATTTAAGGCATGAAACAATAAAAATCCTCCAAGAAAGCATAGGAAAAACACTGGAAGATATTGGCCTGGGGAAAGACTTCATGAAGAAGACTGCCATGACAATTGCAACAACAACAAAAATAAACAAATGGGACTTCATTAAACTGAAAAGCTTCTGTACAGCTAAGGAGACAATAACCAAAGCAAAGAGACAACCTACACAATGGGAAAGGATATTTGCATTTTTTGTTGTTGTTGTTGTTGTTGTTGCAGTTTGGCCGGGGCTGGGTTTGAACCTGCCACCCTCGGCATATGGGGCCGGCGCCCTACTCACTGAGCCACAGGCACCGCCCAAGATATTTGCATATTTTCACTCAGACAAAAGCTTGATAACTAGCATCTATAGAGAACTCAAATTAATCCACATGAAAGGGCGGTGCCTGTGGCTCAGCAGGTAGGGCGCCGGTCCCATATGCCAGAGGTGGCGGGTTCAAGCCCAGCCCCGGCCAAAAAAAAAAAAAAAAAAAAAAAAAAACAAATCCACATGAAAAAAGCCAACAATCCCATATATCAATGGGCAAGAGACATGAATAGAACTTTCTCTAAAGATGACAGATGAATGCTAACAAACACATGAAAAAATGTTCATCATCTCTATATATTAGAGAAATGCAAATCAAAACAACCCTGAGATATCATCTAACCCCAGTGAGAATGGCCCACATCACAAAATCTCAAAACTGCAGATGCTGGCGTGGATGTGGAGAGAAGGGAACACTTTTACACTGCTGGTGGGACTGCAAACTAGTACAACCTTTCTGGAAGGAAGTATGGAGAAACCTCAAAGCACTCAAGCTAGACCTCCCATTTGATCCTGCAATCCCATTACTGGGCATCTACCCAGAAGGAAAGAAATACTTTTATCATAAGGACACTTGTACTAGACTGTTTATTGCAGCTCAATTTACCATTGCCAAAATGTGGAAACAGCCTAAATGCCCACCAACCCAGGAATGGATTAACAAGCTGTGGTATATGTATACCATGGAATACTATTCAGCCATTAAAAAAAATGGAGACTTTACATCCTTCGTATTAACCTGGATGGAAGTGGAAGACATTATTCTTAGTAAAGCATCACAAGAATGGAGAAGCATGAATCCTATGTACTCAATTTTGATATGAGGACAATCAATGACAATTAAGGTTATGGGGGGGAGCAGAAAGAGGGATGGATGGAGGGCAGTGGGGCCTTGGTGTGTGTCACACTTTATGGGGGCAAGACATGATTGCAATAGGGACTTTACCTAACAATTGCAATCAGTGTAACCTGGCTTATTGTGCCCTCAGTGAATCCCCAACAATTAAAAAAAAAAAATTAAGAAAAAAGAAAAAACAAAAACACTGTTCTTCTTTCTTTTGAGCCTTCTCCAAAATTCAGAGTGCTCTTTACTTGATTTCTATGTTACTATCTTTTAATATCAAGGCAACTTCCTTGATGCCCTCCTTATTAATTGAGGATGGGTCACCTGTTGCATAAAAAAATCTTCAAATCTTATTACCAATCTACAAAGGTATGTTTATGCACACAGCCTTTCTCACCAATGTGGGAAAGTGATTTTCATAAAATGCAAATCAGAACAAGTAAAACTACTCCTTAGAATCTTTCACAGCCCCCTTTCTTTTTATTCCTTTGTAGCTTAAAGAAAAATTCATACTCCTCAGTTTATAACAGTTGTTCTCCATGAAGGGTAATTTTGCCCCCCTGGGGACATTTAGTGATACCTAAAGACTTTTTTAATAGTCACAAGTGGAAGGGTGCTACTGATGTCCTATGGGCAGAATTCGAGGATACTGAAAACATCCTAAAATACATAAAGAAATCCCCCCCCAGATCATTATCTGGCCCAACATATTGAGAGTGACAAGGTTGAGAAGCTGTAGTTTATAATCAGGGATTTGAAACTTTTCTGTCAATTCAACAGAATCTTCCCCACATTTCTCACTCACTGCATTGGAGTCATGACACCCTCCTTTCTAATTCTTGATATTACCAACATTTTTGTCTCCTAAATGGCCTTAGGAGAGGCCATTATCATTGCTTTTAAAATAGTTCATCCTGTCCCATTTCAGAAAGAAAAGAAATGCACAATGGTGAGTATACAGATGGCACAAAGGTGACAGGATGATGAGACTAGGGCCTTAAGGAAGCCCAGCAGAATTCAAGGCATTATTAGGTATGTTCAGGATGTGAAAATTCTCTCTAAGGATAACAGAGACCAGTAATCAGATGTAGGCAGAGAGACAACATGAAGAAATTTCTATTTGAACATAATAAAAATTGTAAGTAAGAGGTAGTTTTTAGAGCTTATATTCCAAGATTCATGATTTAGGTCTTTTCATAAAGAGTCCATCTTATGTACCCAACTAGTAGCTTCAAAATAAGGTGACTGTCACTATTCAGATTTATAGGTTAAAAAAACACAAAGTGGTTAACTCTATTTCCCAGACTCACCCAAGCTCGTAAGTAGTTTCCTATCCTAAAGATTAGATCTTAAAACTAGTTCAATTCCAGATTTAGTTCTCTTGCCATCTCACTACAGAGCAGAGCAGAGTCAGGCAAGACTAAATAGCAATTCCATGTAACAGTTAGTGAAGAAGAAAATTTAAGGCATTGTTGGTAAAAATCTAAGGAGCAACTCTGGAGATGTAGAGAATTTAGACAGATCTGAGAGAAAACGAGCACATGCAATGGTTAGGATTTGATAACAGAATGTGAGAATTAGAAGAATTGGGAGATAACTCAATTTGTTTTGGGCTGGAGTAACAGGGTATATAGAATTATTATTCTCTATTTCTTATTATTGTTGAACATGGCTGATATGGAGGAAATAGTGAAAAGTTAATTCAGATAATAACTTTAGTTGAGTGATTATGTACAAGTTCAATAGCTAAATGGAAGTGGTTGAGAAGCGGGATGAGGTCTGTGAGTCATCAGCATATAAATGGTAATGGATACCAGAAAGTGAATGAAATTCATCAAGGGGAGTTTGCAAAGAGAAGAAAACTGTTTCTACAATACAGCCCCAGGGAATTTTAACAAACATAAAAATGAAAGAGGAAGACAACTTTGGAAAAGGGTAACCAGGAAACAGCTTCTATAGGAGTAGGAGAAAAATCAGGCAAGTATAATGTAATAGCTATAAAGGAAAGAGAAAGTTCTGAAAAGAAGTAGCAGATGAATGATATTCAATATTTTTAGAGCTCAAGTGCAATATGGACCAAAGTGTTGTAACTTGATCATTAACTTGTAGTCAGTGAGAATCTATATGAAAAGAGTTTCTGTGGAGTAATGAGAATAGGAATGAAATTATGTAGCAGAAAAACAAAGTGAAGGCAAATATGTGCAGAATGAAGACAGGGAAGGAAAATATTCATTTGTAGTAAAGAAATGAGTGTGTTAGACTGGGCATGGTGGCTCACACCTACAATCCCAGCACTCTGGGAGGCCAAGATGGTTGGATTGTTTCAGCTCAGGAGTATGAGATAAGCCTGAGTAAGAGCGAGACCCTGTCTCTAAAAAATAGCTAGGTGTTGTGGCAGGCACCTGTAGTCCCAGCTTCTTTGGAGGCTGAGGTAAGAGGATCGCTTGAGCCCAAGAGTTTGAAGTTTCTGTGAGCTATGACATCACAGCTCTCTAATGGGGGCAAAAAAGTGAGATTCTGTTTCAAAAAAAAGAAAAGAAAAAAGAAAGAAATGAGTGTCTGAAGTGATATGAGTAACAGAACTTTATCAAAAGAAGAGAGGTTGTACACAGAAGAAAGGCAGGAGAGGAAAGTGAGATAGAGGGAGAGGAATGTCAAGTAAGAAATTCTCTTACTTGACAAGGTGGGAGAAAATAGCATCTGGAGGAATGTAGACAGTAAAGTCAGGTTAAGAGGAAGGTACACACTTCCCATTTCATCTGGAAAAACAAGGAAGGGAGATTGCAAATGCAGATTCCTTTGAATTTGTGCAAGTGGTTACAAGAACTTTGAGGTATGTTTCTCTGATTGTCACTATTCTGCAGTGAGTGAGTGTGGAAAACCATTGACAGAGAGCAAAAATAAGCTAGAGAGATAGGGAGGTGGATTTAAGAAACGGAGGAAACATCTGAAATATCTGTTGATTACAGAGGGAAGAGAACACTGAAGGATAAAAAATTTGGGCTTATAGAATGTTTCAGTATTCCTTGAAGAAGATGCCAGCATGTGGTGGTGGTGGTGAATTATCTCCCGCAGTGCTTAACCCCGAGTACGGCCAAGCCAAGGCAGAAATTTGGATTCATTCAAAGGTGAAGAGCTGTAAAATGTTAGACTGAAAAAGTAATAGGACAAATTTCCAATTACACTCACAAAAACAGTTGAATATTACATGAATATAAAATAGGGAGTCAGAGCGGTTAAACAGAAAAGTAGACGGATAAAAGGAAATGGTAAGATATTGAAGTGTCTGAATGTATTTTTTCTGGAAAATAAACAAAACTGGGTGATGACCAGGTCCATGTATGGGCATTACCTCCAACGGCGCTGGGGATAATAAGATCAGAAAAATTAAGGTCAGGTACCCAATACTTAGCTATTGTAGGTCTTTGACATCATTCAGGGTGATAGCAGGACCTATGCAGAATATTTGCCAGAAGCCAATGCCTGTAGAAATCAGCCCTGCCTATGAGCTCCACGTGTCCCCGCCTTATATCAATCATTTCCTCTCTTTTATACCTTAATCTTTTAATATATTACTGTTTTTAATATTTGACAACATGTATTCAAACACATATTTCTTCTTTTAATTATTTATTAAATCATAACTGTGTATATTAATGCATTTATGGGGTACAATGTGCTGATTTGATATACAATGTGGAATGCTTACATCTAACTATGAACATAACTGTCTCCTTGCTTACTTATTTGTTTTGACAAAAACATTCATACTCTATTCTTAAGAGTGTAGAAATGTATCATTGCATTATGTGCATTAGGTTGGATTATTCTTCTTAGTAAAGTATCTCAAGAAGAGGAAAAAAAGTATCCAATGTATTCGATACTACTATGATATTAGTATATAATCACCTACACCTTCATAGGAATGGAAAACATGTATTTCAATAAATTCTTCCTCTTTTTCCCTGGATTGACTGAGAACACATTCATATCACCAAACTGATTTAAAATGGTATAAATATTTAGACATTACTGAAGAATCATAATTTAATGCATATAAAACATCATTGGTTTTTAACAACATATTAACAGAAGTAGCTTTAAACCCACTTGGCACTCTTAAAGATACTTATAGTAGGTTATGTTTGCAGAAAGCTGCAGGATAGGAAACTGATGTTTCAGAATCTTTAGAGTTTATCATGGCTTTGGAGCATCCTGGCTTTACAGTAGCTATGATAAAGAAATCACTTGGTATCTACTTTTCTTCATCTATCTATAGATACTGGAAATTTATATAGCCTGACAAAGACCTCTCACACTTACTCAATGCACACAAAGAGCCAGAATGATCATTTGCACTAACCCTTAGTTTGGAGACCATAACATGACTTCGACTCCATCTCTGGTCTATGTTCAGTATAATAGGAAGAAGAATATATCTGCAAAGTTATTATTATATTCCATAAAATTATAAGATTAACTGTTGTTTACCTTATCTTGGAATAAAGATGAAATATCTATGCAAAGGGACAGCATTTCAGTACCTGGTTCCTTTAACAAGTTTCTTTTGGTCATAAATGGCCTTATTAATTGTGATGTGAAATGAAAAGCATGGAATACTTTATTTTAGTAAAATGGAATGACATATATGCTGTAAATATTCATATTTAATAAATTTGATGGAAATTAAACAATTATCTTTCTTGAAAAGGCAAAATCATATATTTGAGACATTGCCTGGAGATGTGGGCTAGTGTAGCAATCATAATGATGCTGAATTGCTGATTTATTGTAATAGGATAATACTTTAAATAAATGGAGAGCATCTTGAAATACATGCATGCTTTCAATGTCTCCAAGCAGAATGAGCTTTCCTTTTGAAATAAAGATAGGCTATGTAATTCATTAATATATAAGTGCTTTATCAAGTAAAACAGAGTGGAAAAGAAAGAAGATAGAGATTCAGGGGAATATACTATAATACGTGTATATTTACATTGTCTCTCTTATCATATATTGTTTAATAAATTGGCATCACATTTGGAGCTAGATTTAAGCAAAGGACCAATATGTCAGTTTGGCTGGCTAAAATTTATACAACTCCAAAGAACTGTAAACTCTCTCAAACTACAAGGAAACTATCTATTAATGCAGATGACAATTTGTGACCAATCATCTATCTTTGAAATGAGTTAATTCAGTTCTGAAAAAATGCTTATTTATTTATAAGCATTTATTAACTTATTAATAGAGGTAAATTTCGGTGTTAGATGATTCTACCTATATTGTGGCACAGATACTTTTTTTTTTTAATTTTATTCTGGGTCCAGGATATGTGCCATTAATTAACTAACTTAACTTATTCCTAAGAAATATAAAAATATAGTCAAATTAACTGTTTCCAATTCTAAAATTAGTCAGTTTGGTTTGGCTTTTCAATCATGTTGGGATATCTAGTGGGAGAATTCTGTCAATTATACAACATTTGGTCATGCAAAGAAAAAGGACCCTATAAAATAACAAGCCATGCGAGTGAAATACTGATGAGCTGCTACTATATTGCTTTCTCCCACTGATGTTATTCTAGTAATTCTGTCCTTGTGTTTAAGATGGTTAACCTGGCACTTATTATGATAACAGCATATGCGAATAAAGGAATAAATGACCAAGTGCATGATTCCTATTGATGTAAGCATTTGTTCTCTGTCAGGAATGTGCCTGGTAACAACAGTCAAACAATGCTCTTTACCTTCCAAATTGAACACTGCACACTGCCTGACTTTAGATATAATTACTTCACATAATTGTCTCTGTCAAGAACAAATGAAGCCTTAGAAGAACAAAGCAATCATTACAAGTGGAGCATCTTAAGATATATCTTCTTGCGGGCCTTTTATTGGCAGTGCTTTCGAGGTGGATATTAACAACTAAAGATTCCAAACTTGTGCATCTACAGACACCAAAACCAGACATCTGAGCATCTGAGTTATCCATTGGTGAGTTTAAATACACTCTTGTTGCTCAATGAAATCCTAGAAAAAGCAGTATTAGTTTGTAGTTAATGAAACATACCGAAGATGCAGGAATGAATAAAACACAAAGCTGACATCCAAAATTTTAACACCAGATAATGAATATGTTGCACTGATAAAACAAGTGAGTTTTTGCACCACTGGACTTTTACTAATTAATGGTTTACCTCAGAATCTGAGTTTTTATATATCATATTCACATATTTCATTTTCTTGAATGGAAAAAAATCATAATGTAGTTTATGTGTGTATATTAATTAAGCTGAGACGATTATAACTGCATAACCCAGTAATACGTGCCATTTTCCCTGCAGTGGTGAAATACAGCGATCATCAAATTCATTGTGCTGGATAGTATTTTACAAGTTTATGTACTCTAAAACAGGAAAGGAATCACACCCAAAATTTTGATTTTCCAACATACACACACACACAGGCTGCTAAAAATTATATATTCGTTATAAGAAAGGAAGAAATTTTATTAAAATGGTAATACTCTAGTTACCCGTGACTTAAATTACAAGAGATACAAGGTACAATACACAAGGTAACAAATGCTACCTATTACAATTTTAATACAGTTTTTCACTTCTTAAAATGTGCATATATTTTTGGCACCCTCTGTCTATGTGTGTGCGTAAACATATATGTGATGTGTGTCTATATGTGATTGTACATCACAAAAAATTATATACATAATGAATTTTTTCCAGAAGAATCTCTGAATTTCTGTCATCAGTTAACACATTCAACAAAAGACTCCTGGTAATGTTGATGTCATGAAGTTTCTAATCTATGATACAAAATAAATATCGAAAAGTATATGAATATAAAACTATATTTACAAATTTAATTAAGTGCCATAGAAGTGTTCTAAAGTTCACCTTTTACCCGAATTCAAAAGAATTTGCCAAATTTTTACTCACAAAACAAAAGCCTTATATGTTTATTTGGGACCATTGTCTATATTGTGTGGTATAATTTAGAACCCTAAAGTAGATAAGATAATTTTGAAAATATAATATCAAGTGCTATCAAACTCCAATCTAACTATTCTCTCTCATGAAAGTGACACGCTAGTCCATGATGTATCTCAATTTCTTCAGCGTCAACATTCCCGAAATGCAATCTGATGAATATATGTTTTGCATTTATATATATTAAAACTTATTCTGGGAAATTGTAGTACTTTTATGGGAAGCTCATTTTTCCCTATGAAGAGATGCTGTGAGTTCAGAAAAAAATAGCTGTGACTCATAGTCATGATTCTTTGATTTTTGAGTTTATAAGTGAAGAAATAATTTGACAGTATATCATTTTATCAAAATAAGCACAGGTGATAGTCATATTCTCCATATTTATCTTTAGAAATAAGTACATTAAAGTGGGTAAGTAATGTTCTTAATTGATTTGGAAAGATAAATACAATCTTAGAAAGTAGGCAGGATATTTAACTATACAGCGATGGCCATTTAAATACCTGAGATATTTGATATGTACACAGAATATAAAGAGTACCATTGTTCAATCCTTAGGGGAAACCAAATATCCCAAAAGTCTAAATCTTCAAAATGTATCTGTCATATGATTTTTCAAAACTATATTTTGCTCATTAAAATAAAAACCATTTCTTTGGATCTAAAATTACATAAGTAGGGCATTATGTTTTGTTTTGCCTTTGGATGAAAGACATAAATATAGGTGGAAACATAATACCATAAACAGCACCAATTAATAATCTTTGTATATTACATGTTTACAACCATTGACTTGCATACAAATATTTGTTTCTAAATGAAATTACAATGACTCATGCAAAGTAAATAAGCTTAAAGGTAGCAATTCCTGAATATTTTTACTTTCTCTTCTCTTGGTAAGTGGCTAGTAAGTGGTAAGTATTTGGAGTTGTTATTGTGCAAATGTTATCAAAATATAATCTTATCTAAATGTAAAATATTAATGTCCTAGACTTTTAACAGAAGACATTCATATTATGAAATTTTCAGGATTAACAAAACTACCTATTCGAAAAAATGGGGTAGTCCTTTAGCAGCGATGAGCTGATAAATGTGTGTTAGTTGGACAATATTAACACTGATTTTGAAGCATTTCAAGAGTTAAGAGATAGCAATCACCTTTTCATTTTAAAAACAATGGTAGTGCTAGTTTTTCTCAAAATATGATTATTTTTAATGCCACAGGATGAATTCTTCATAATTTAACATTTTAATCATTTCAAGGTTATTTGCTTTTACTGTGAGAAGCCCTGTGTTGGCATTTTCCCCACATGTTTCCTAAGCATAATCACATATTAGTTGCAATTTTCTTTGCAACATAAGACTTAATTACGCCAAAGAACAAAAGCTTCTTTTTTAATAAAAGGGGTAAAATACCACAGATATCCTGTTTGAACTAATACTGAGATTGGAAACTCATTACCACTAAAAATGTCAGTTCTGATGAAGCATTAAAAAAATTCCAAGAATCAAATTCTAAATGTCTTTACTAAGCTGTTTTATGGTAGCGTGTACCATTGGAAATGTGATGAGTCTTCATGTAAAAATGCTGATTTGAATTAGATTTAGAATGTATGTCATCCTCAATTAGCTTTTCCTTCATCAAAATGATCTCACAAACACAGAGAATGAATCTTTATTTCCTCCTTTGCACATGGGAGGTCATTTGTCAGATTTAATATACTTCTACCTATGTCTTCCTACATGCTTGGAGTTCAAGATAGATGACCATGGACTTCCAGAGAAAGTTTTTAGCTTAAAACTTAAATTTAATTTTAATATAATGCCAAAACAATTCATATGGAGGCAAAAAATCAGAGTAACATTTACTAAAATAATACTGATTTATTTGTAGGGAAAAACATATGTTTATAAATGTTTTTCCCCCTCCCTTAAAGGCAAGTTCATATGCTTGTACTTACCTAGGTAATTCAGGATGAGAACACTATATACCAAAATATTTTACCTTCAATCATTTGGATATTAACATTTTTATAATTCAAAGTTAAGTAAATACTAGTGGATGTGATATGGTATAGATGTAATCATATATTTTATAGTTGTTTGTTAAATCCTGAAGAATTTTGTAAACTAGTATCCAATAGTTAGTCAATTATGGTGACCCTATAATATAGGCATCCATTTAACATTATGAATCCTATTAAAAGTATAATCTGCTTACAATAGTGATATAGGATTCACACACTGAAAGGTTTCTAGAGTAACTCCCAATAAGTGATTATAACTGCCTTCTAAAGGTTGTTATATTCACTTATTAAGCAGCTGTTTACAAAACCTAGAATTTACAACTTCAGTCTCTGAGGAGTTCTGCTTTTTACGAGAACATTTCAGTTTTTGCAATTATAACTAAGCACTTGACTTCAACTATGGAACATTTATGCCTTGGAAAACATTTCAAATTTGAAGGAAAAAGAGTTCCCTTTTTATTGCAAGTTTTTGTCAAAGACTTGAAGCATTCAGCATAATAGTGGCTCCAAGGTTAAAAATAAAACAGGGTTATAGGGAAATCTTATTTTTTTCTTTAGCAATAAAAATGGTGGCTGCAAAAATTTTGTCTTTCATAATAGCTGTTATTCGCCATTCATACAAGTAGTTAGAAAATCATACTATGAACTATGTGTTTATGAAACATTGCACTCTATATAAAACCAGTACAAATTTACAGCAAATTTGAGCATGTTACAACACAATACTTGGAAAGGGTCCATGAAGGATTCAAAGGAAATAAAAATAGAGGATATTGTTTTCTATGTAGAGACAACAAAAGAATAGATGGAACAGTATATATATACAAATTTATGATTCTTAAAGGAAGATGTTTTACAAATAAAAAAGTAAGAAGAAATATGAATCAACAGGTATTTTAACATGGATCAGAATTTTATGTTGATGGTAAATGCTTTCTCAGTTTTCAGGTGAAATAGAAACAGCCCTAACATGTTTGCTCTAATAAGGAGACAAACAAAATCGTTGCAAAATCCAGCTGAATGTCAAGTTTCTACCTGAAGTTAATGAAAATATGAACACTATCCTATCATTTATAATCCAAGTCATAATATTAATCCCATAATATATTCTAATTACTAGTGAATAGAATTATTTAATATGACTTAAATATTAAACTATTTTAAAGCTTTTTAAGTTTGCTTATCATTTGTTTCTTTTATACTGTGGTCAATTTAGATAGCCACATTCACTAACTTAATAGAAAACCTTGTATATTTAGGCAAAATCTTTGGTAAAATATCAATATCACATCTTGGAAAAGAGAGGATACAATACATCTGCTGAATGCTGCAACAGAGAATGAAATGTGAAATATGAACGTACATTATCTTTAGATCCACTCATCTTTGCAAAAATACATATGAGTATACTATATAATTAAAATAATCTTATTAACTTGATATTAACCTACACAGAATTATTTCTTCTGAATTATACGAAATAAGAAAAAAGATCTCCATAATTAGATAGCACAGAATTAAATACTTAAGGGTGAAATATGACATTAGATTTATTTTCAAAAATCCAGAGTTTAAATTTAAAAAAAAATTAATTATTTTCTTTTCAAAATAAGTTTGAGTTAATTCCATGAAATATTTACTAACCCACAACTGCACTATCAAGAAGATCAATATTGATGCCATTGGATATTGGTAACAGTTCTTAGATAAATTCATGGATTCCATGAAGATATTTGCCAGAAGGAACTCCTTAAAAGCATAATCCAGGGGAAAGAATCCTTATTTAATAAATGGTGCTAATGGTGGGAAAAAAACAAATAAATGGTGCTGGGAGAACTGGTAGCCACATGTATAAGACTGAAACTGGGCCCACGCTTCTCACCACTTAAAACAATTGACCTATGTTGAATAAAAGCTTTAAATTTAAGACATAAAACTATAAAATTCTACAGAAAAGTGTGAGAAAAACTATTGACAATATCATTCTGGGAAAAGATTTTCTGAAGAAGATCATGGCAATTGTAGCAACACCAAAAATAAATAAATGGGATGTATTCCAACTAAAATGACTCTGCACAGCTAAGGGTACAACAACTAATGCAAACAGACAACCTTCAGAATGAGTTCCCAAATAGCTCTGAATGATGCAGCAGGTGCTGGACATCAGGGCATCGCTTCCTAAGGGAAATATTTCAAAGGTGACCATAGTGATATTCAGCAAGGAGGTGTGTAGCAATTTTTCTAGAACGAGCTTGCAAACTTAATTGTCTGACTTTGTACACTGAAGTGTTGTCACTACTAAAAGATGGCCTGCATTAAAAATTAAAAAAAAAAATTACATTCAGCCATAAAGTAATGATTTCTGAAAGAAACAGTTGAATGCAATGTATAACAGTATAACTTGTTTGCAATAGTCATAGTTCTTTTAAATCTGATTTGTGGTTTGTCAATATACATGAACATATGAACTACTGCAATTAATATGTAGCATGAACCATTGAAGAGTGAGCTTCCAAAAATCATTATTCAAAAATCTGAACGTAACACATTTATCAAATGACTTATTGTTTTCCACCATGATAAATACACAACCATACAGTGGAAGTTTGGGGAAGGGATTATTAGAAGTAAGAAGTAAGACACTACTGTGAATAACCTTTTAAACTTGGCTTGAGAAATCACAAAAGTGGCTAAAAATAGTAATTTTTTCCCATTGGTCAGTTATCCTCTTGGTCATTTCTACTTTACTATGTGCCTTTTCTTTTTTTTTTTTTTGTCTTCTGTGTTAGGTTCTCCAAGAAAGAGCAATGGCTCCAGATTTGAAGACAGAAGTAAGGCTGAGGCTGTCTTCCTATAGGTATTTTTTTGTAGAAAACAAGATTGGGGAGGGACAGGAGAAGAGTGACCAGATTCTGTGTTCCAATTGCGAGTAAGTAGCTGGGGTAAGATCAGGATTAGTGACATTTGCAACATCAGTGACAATGATGTGACTTGCTGGGTCCTAGATCACGGTGCTGGCACTGCAGGGTTAATGCAGTGCTTCTCTGGCCCTTCCCATATTGTTGTAAGCATGGGTATACCCTATGCTAAATTCCTTTCTGCCCAAAATATCTGGAGTTATTCAATTCCCTGAAATGGACTCTAACAGACACATCATTTGTGGTTTTGTTTTTTTTTTCATTTTAATATGTTTTTTCTCAGTTGTCTTATTTTGCTCTATAGGTGTAGTACATGATAGATGAATATATGAGACTCAATTAATTCAAAAATAGCACGTTTATGTCCAACATAAGTTTTAAAATATATACAATGTGGAGTAAAGTCTGCTAAATAATTTGCATTTGGTACCCTTAATATACATGATGACCTTCTTTAACTCGATGGTTACTGTTTCCATTATTTTACTAATATAGAAACTGAGACTAAGAATTGTTAGGCAATTCCTTTCAAAGTCACACAGCTAGTAAGTAGCATCTGTGAGATTCAACCCCAGGTCTGCTTCCAAACCCCAGAAATCATTACTTTATGGCTGAATGTAATTTTTAGAAACACACTTTTACGAATACAATACTGACTTCAGGGAAGATGCAGTTAGGGAGGTAAGGAAAGTAGGGAAATGATGAGCAATAGCCGGGGGGCTGTGGATATTGAAAAAACCCAAGTGTCTTAGAATTATCTGATGCAAATCCTAATTCCAATACTCACTACTTTTGCCATTTAGGTAAATTAAATATTACCTTCATTCAAGTTCCACATCTGAAAAAAGTCAAGATCTATTTATATGCAATTTTTTGAAGTGTTCAATAAAATAGACTTCATATATTTTCTGGGTCAGAGAATGAGCATAACTTGGTTCCTTGCCTCTCCCATCAGTACTCAAAATTATAAAGCAAGCTGTTATATACACACTAGGTCAAGGTCGGACAATTCATGAACATTCTAGAAAAACTGCTACATACTTCACCACTGAATATCACTACAGTCACCTTTGGAGTACACCCCAAGGCCAGCTGTGACCACAGTGACCTTCAGGAACAAGATATGTAGCACTTTTTCTAGGATAAATTCCCAAACTTAATTGTCAGACTTTGCATATTGTTGCCAAATTGATGTCAACATTGTTAAACACAGCATTTTTACATTTATATTTTATATGATGCTTATTTTCTTTTCTAAATCACTTTTCAATGGACTGAATGCTTATATGTCCCCAGAATTCATATGTTGGAATCTTAACCCCCAAGGTGATAGTATTAGAAGGTAGAGAAACAAGTATTATGTGGGAGGTGATTTAGTAATATAGGGGCTAAACTCTTGGGAATGGCATCAGTGCCCCATAAAAGGATTCAAAGAGACCCTTTACCCTTTCACCCTATCGGAACACAATGAGAAGATGGCCATCTCTGAACCAGGAAGCAGGCTTTCACTGGACACAACATCTGCTGGTGTCTTGACCTTAGACTTTCCAGCCTCCAGAACTGTGAGAGATAACCTATTGCTTAGAAACTGCTGAGTCTATGGTATTTTCTCATAGCAGTTAAAATGGGCTAAGAAATACCTCAATACATGTTAGCTTTAGAAAACAATGCTCTATATTGGAATGAGTCTTCTGATTACAAAATATTTGTATTGCCAAGATAAACAGAACAGTGATGGAAGGGATATAATAAAAGGCACTGCTAACATATCCAACCAAAAATATTCATTAAGATAACAAAAGAAACATACAAAAAAAGACCAACCGTATTAATTTCCTTGCACATAAATTAGTATGACAAAGTCATACTGTTAGAAGTTCTATAAATTAACAGCCCTTATCTTAAACTTTAATAATGAATAATCACAGACATTAAAATAACAAAACAAAAAAACCAAATATATTGTCATTACTCTACTTTCAAATGCAAACACAAGCACTATAATCTACAAGAAATGTTTTACTTACGGGGAGGGTAGGGTGGAGTCGGGAAGGAGACCAGCACATCGTGTGACCATGAGAAGCATATTCAAGTTATAAATTGCCAAAGTTTTCTTTTGTTAGTTGCCCACCAAAACACAAATGTGGTTCTGAAACTAGCTTTATCCTTCAGGATCCAAATCTTCCTAACTAATATTCTTAAAAGCCATTTCAGTTCGGGGTTATATAATAGTCTTCTGTAGAAGATGTCTGAGAATTCCAGTTTTGGAGTTAGAAAAATTTGGATTTTCTTTTTGGTTCCAATCCTAACAAGTTTTATGAAGTTGGGACAATGACTTAAACTCTGTTATTCTCAGGTTCTTCTCATTGTATTCAGGTAATACCCTCTTCCTCCAACTATATACTGTATGGTTAAATGAAGTGATATATATCTAGAGATATCTTATAACCATCTAATTTATTTATAATGATTAATATGGGGCAGATTCACATTTTGACAGTGATCAAAAAATATATTTTCTTTTGCTATTTCTCTTTTACTTTTTATGTGAAGTAGAATTCACCAGGAGTTTATAAACAATGAGGCACTTTTTTTTAGACATTTATAACTAGAGGATTATGGAATAGGGAGGGGGACGTTAAGTGGTGAACTTTTCTTACTCTCCTTACTGTGCTTGAGAGGTGATAGATTTGGTGAAATAATGGAGGCTTCTTCTCAGAAAAATTGAATGAACTTTTTTTCACACACATGATTTATGAAATATAATTTGCATGCAATATAATTTAGCCATGTAAAGTATACAATTCCATAACTTTTAGCATATTCACAGAGTTGTACAACCATCACCATAATAAATAAAGAAAAGAAAAAAAGGAACAAAAATGAATATGAATATCCATCTCCCTATCCTCCAAAGGAGAAAGAAGACAGTGTTCAGTTATCTATTCATGAGTTATGTTGTATTAGTGGCAAATTTTGGACAAGGCAAAAATTCTTGCCTCTCCCATCTTTTTAGATCTCTTTCTCAGAAGACAGGAAGCATCTTTCTCTATTCTCTGTCCCTGAGCCGATAAAGGACCTCCTCTCCATGGGCTGAAATACTCAGTACTTCAAAAAATAATACTGCTACCCATCATAGATTGATTCTCAGCTGGTGCTTTATTTATACATGGAACTGGTTCATGCATCAAGACATATTTATCATTTCTGAATCCTCAGGCATTAAATAGCAATAAGAATAACATCCCTGAATAATTATGACAACTATCAAATGTCCGTTCCTCACATTTCTAAAAGCTCTTCATGAGACAGCTTTAATATCATTCTGGGGTTCTTTTGCTAAATCTAAGAAGAAAATTAGAATATTAAAAAAGACATTTTTGTTAATTAAACATTTTTTAGAGGTAGGAGAGATTAAGAATTATTTTAATCTATATAAAAAACACCTCATCCAACATAGACTTATGGATGATAATACTAATAATTTATATAACTATTGGTCTTTTTCCAGTATTCATTGGTCAACTGCTTCTGAATCAGGCAAGAAAATTAAACAATACAATTCTAGAGTAGGGTTATTTTTCT
This sequence comes from Nycticebus coucang, assembly GCF_027406575.1. Taxonomy (NCBI): domain Eukaryota; kingdom Metazoa; phylum Chordata; class Mammalia; order Primates; family Lorisidae; genus Nycticebus; species Nycticebus coucang. The sequence continues at coordinate 39,981,538 of NC_069794.1, read as the reverse complement.
CAGAATTAATATATTTACACTCAACTGGGCAGGGTGGCTCATGCCTATAAAAATAGCACTCTGAGAGGCTGAAGCAGGAGGATCCCTTGAGCTCAGGAGTTCAAGACCAGCCTGATCAAGAGTGAAACCCTGTCTCTACTAAAAATAGAAAAACTAGCTGGGCATGGTGGTGGGCATCTGTGGTCCTTACTCAGGGAAGGTGAAGCAAGAAAATAGCTTGAGCCCAAAGAGTTTGAGGTTGCTGTGAGCTATGATGCTGTGGCATTCTAGCCTGAGGCAGAAGAGTGAGACTCTGTCTCAACAAAAAAAAAAGAAAAGAAAAAAAAATATGGGCGGCGCCTGTGGCTCAGTGAGTAGGGTGCCGGCCCCATATGCCGAGGGTGGCGGGTTCAAACCCAGCCCCGGCCGAACTGCAACAAAAAAAATAGCCGGGCATTGTGGCGGGCGCCTATAGTCCCAGCTGCTCGGGAGGCTGAGGCAAGAGAATCGCTTAAGCCCAGGAGCTGGAGGTTGCTGTGAGCTGTGTGATGCCACGGCACTCTACCGAGGGCCATAAAGTGAGCCTCTGTCTCTACAAAAAAAAAAAAATATATATATATATATATGCATATATTTTTTCATTAGAAAAAGGATGAATGGCGTAAAAAAAAGTAACAACTTGAGAGGCCACCATATACCGGGGGTGGCAGGTTCAAGCCCAGCCCTGGCCAAAATGGCAAAAAAAAAAAAGAGTAATAACTTGAGATGCAGAGCTGTTGTGTACTTTCTTCTCCTGTAAGGTAATTGTATTATCCTAAATAGTTTACCTAATCTCTCCAGACCACTCTTTATTCATCTATATACTGAATTTACACAGTCTTCAGTTTATATAATATAATACACCTAGTTTATGTAATATAATACACCTAGCAGACAACACATTTAATTACAAGGGCCATATACGTACCCATTTGGTATACTTCCAAATAGGTAAATATAGAAATATACTATAGAAATAGTAAAGAAGTATTCTACCATACAAGAACACAAGAATACATAAATGTTATAATGACTGAATTTTTCTGTGGTGGAGACTGCATATAAGTAATGAATGCTGCCTAATATCTTAATTAAACATATTTAAGCAGCTTCTTTAAAATACTTTCCATTTTTCAAAACTCTGATAATACAATAAGTCTGTACACTCTAATGAAAAGCAAAATATAGAGATGAAATTTCTCTGACCTCAGTGGAGCTAGCAGATGTCTTGTGTTCAGGTAAACTGTCACAGTACATCCTACTCTGTGACAGTGACATAGAAGTTATACTTCAGTTAATATATTTAAGAGGAAATTGTAACAAGTTAAAAAAAACTTCTCCATAGCTAAGGGTACAGCAACTGAAGCCAACAGACAGCTGTTGGAATGGGAGAAGATATTTGCATGCTACGAATCTGAAAAAGGGCTGATAAGTAGAATCTACAGGGAACTCAAATTTATGAACAAGAGCGAACAGTGTCATTTATAAGCAGGCAAGAGACTTGAACAGAAGTCTCTTCTCTTAAGATGACAGATGAATGACCAACAAGCACATGAAAAAATGCTCATCGTTCCTAATCGTCAAAGAAATGCGGATCATAACCACTCTTAGATATCACCTAATGGACCATAACCACTCTTAGGTATCACCTAACAGATCATAACGACTCTTAGATATCACCTAACTTAGATTAGCCCACATCACAAGGTCCTGAATCTGCAGGCGCTGGCATGGCTGTGGAGAGAAGGGAACACTTTTGCACTGCTGGTGGGATTGCAAACCAATGTAACCTCTATGGAAAGAAGTATGGAGAACCAAAAGTTGACCTTCCATTTCATTCCACAATTCCATTATTAGGCATCTATCCAGAAGAACAAAAATCATTTTACCAGAGGACATTTTCACCAGAATGTTTATTGCAGCTCAATTCATAATTGCCAAGATGTGAAAGCATCCCAAGCACCCATCAACACATGAATGAATGAACAAACTGTGGTTTCAATCACCGTGAAATAATCACCATGAATAAGATGTATACCAGGGAATACTATTCAGCCATGAGAAAAGATGAAGACTTTACATCTTTTGTGTTTACTTGGGTTGAGTTAAAACACATTCTTCTTAGTAAAGTATCTCAAGAATGGGGAAAAATGTGTCTACTGTACTCGATAATAATATGAAACCAATATATAAATAACTGCACACCACATGACAGTAGAAACACAAGTATAGTCTAGTGAGTGAGAGGGGAGAGGAGACATAGGGGAAGGGGAGGAGGGCGAGCGATTGGCCGGATCTCACCTACTGTGCACAATGTGAGGGTGTTCAGCACACCCCCTGGGTGAAGGGCTCAACTACGCTTGAACTTTACCTTAGAAATGAAAACAATGTAACTTAAACATTTTGTACCCTCGTATTAATCTGAAATTTAAAAAAAATGTAATGAATACAGAATGGATTTTTTTCAGCCATTTAAATGCAGCACAGCTGATTATCATGCTACACAGACGAGGAGGCACTAGGTTTCCAATTACCAACAAGTGGAATTTCTATAATGATCTGAAACTTTTTCCTGTTTAAGTACAGTAGCAAGGTAAATAGTTTTATAAGATAATCTTTTTCTTAACCAGAAAAAGAATACAGAATATAGAATATAAAATTCTTAAATTCTATGGAAAGTAAAATGCTGTAAAATTAAGAACATGTTGCTGATTTAAGATTAAATAAAGAGCTAGCTAGAATCCACTAGCATATTAACATTCAAATAGCTACATTGTCTCCAAGATACGTGAATATCATGAAGGAAGAGAAGATTTTATTGATTGGGAAATGAGAGCAGATTATGCTTATTGTATATAATAAAAATTATTGATTTTGTTAAGCAGAAAAATGGCACTTTTAAAAGCCTATTTCATAGTAACTGAAACTGAACAGTACTTTCCCCTAGTCTAAAAGTTTTCAAAATCATTTTTAATGAAGCAAAAGGTATAATTTGTCAGGAATATCCTTTATACCAACAGAATGAGAGTTCATTGCTATAATGAAGGTTTTCCTCTAACATCTAAATTGAAATTGTAATCTATTCAACTAAGTTAAAGTAATAGGCAATGTTATTTCTGCTATAATAGGACTTCATATTAAAGAATCATTTCTTCGGCTTACATGGAAGGAGTTTAAAGGGTAAGATATTTCTTCTTAAGAAAATATGGATAGTCTCAAAAGTAGATAATGTACTTGAATAGAAAACCAATATGCATTATTTCAGTAACCTGTAATTATTTGAGTGAGTAATAAAACTTGAAGTGCTATAGGCTTAGAAGAAGTTACTGCAATCTATCATTGAGTCGCTATTTATTGATGTTTTCTGGTATGTTGATAGAAGTGATAGAATTGCTGCCACCTATATACAATCACCCTGAAATAAAATTAATGAGTTTTGTGAAGTTCTGTAAACTACTGAAGGCAAAATTGCTCAGTCTGGGTTACTAAAAGGTAAATATTTTGTTTTTATTTATTTGTGTTTTATAATTCAAAGAATCATAAAGCAAGTTTTCAGTAAACAAGCTAGAATTCCAGTCTATTTAATGTACCAGATATATGAGTATCTCTGGGACTGACTTAAAATTCTGCCAGGGAATACAGCTAGATTACATTTTTCAGACTTATTAGTGATTAAATATGACCATGTGGCTAAGATGTATCCAGCAGAATATGACAAGAGATGTGCACACTTCCAGGACCAGGTCATCAGACTTCCCTACGTGATTGCGCAGGCTCTGTTCCCTTTCCAGCTGGTTGCAGTGGAGAGTGCCAAGGTAAACGTGGAAACCAAATGTTGAAGGTGGTGGAAAGCCAGGGGGTCCTTCTATACCCTGGCATAGCACTTTGTAGAATGGTTGATAGCAAAAATTTGAAAGGAAACTAAGTGTTTACCAGGCTTGTGGTTCTAGAGGAAAGAGGTGGGAAGGATCAGAATGATAAGAAATATTGTTTTAATCTGTTATGTTTAGCAACAAATTAAAAGAAATATATGGCTGGAAAAGGAATTGGCTGAGTTCCAAACAAAATTGAAAGGAATTAAGGAACATTTACAAAATTGAGAACTTCCAAGTGTAGAAGAAGCAGTAGTAAGAAATAAGTGTAAAATATTTTAGAGCCACAAAAGCATCTCAGTTAAAAAGCAAACAAGCTAATAAATAAGTAATAGAGGACATAGCTCTTAGCAAAGATCAGGTATTTAATGGATAAATGTTACCTTGCTACCAACCCTTATAGTTACCCATGGTTTAAGAGAATGAGATAAAATAAAGAAGCAAAGAAATAAAACTTTTTATTTTATAAAAAATAAAAAATAGACTTGAAACTTGGCCAAGTAAAAACTGTGAATATATTTACTGTTCCTAGGACTGCCTTGAAACAAACATTAAATAAATTCAAACATGAGAGAAAATGTATTTCCTTAGTTCTGTCCCAAGAAAGCCTTTAAAAGAAAAACAAATCTTGGATTCCCCAAATCTCCTCAAAGGAAAGCAAATCACGTAAGATGCTCAGGTCTGAAGGAGGGGGTATTCTTGATGACTACTTCACAAGCAGTCATGGAAGGCAGTGCGCGAGACGGAGCCTTCCCCAGGGTGGAACTAGCAAGCAGCAGGGAACAGGTAACAGAGTTTAAACTAGGCAGAATCTAGGTCTACTAAAGGGATTTTACCCAGGAAATGGCAGAGGAGTTTATTATGGCGGGTCCAGTAACACTGTTATGTCTTTCATTGTTTCTTTTCTAAACCAAACATGTATAGTTTAATGTGTGCCTGCTCGTCTGTTCCTATCCTTCTATTATATAGTGGGAGGTAAGTGGAGGAAGAAAACTCGTGTTCTGGTTCAGAGGTCTTCAAACTGAGGGATTATGGAGATCTTGAACTTTGAGCTGTATATGGTGACTAGATAATGATGATTTCAATGTGCCTCCCCCAAAGGCATGATTTAGAAACTTAATCCCCAGTGTAGCCATATGAAGAGGTGGGATATTTAAGGTGTAAGCCATGAGGTCTCTGCCTCCACAGAGTAAGTCTGTTATAAAAAGATACCTTTGACCCACTTTGACCCACTTTGACCCAGTTCTGCCATCTCACATTCATATTTTCTCTCTCTCTCTCTCTCTCCCCCCCCCCCGCCTTCTCTCTCCCTCCCTCCCTAACTCTTGCATGTGCACTTTCTGGTTTTGCACCTTCCATCATGAGATGATGTACAAGAGGCCCTCAATGGATGCTAACTCTCAATTTTGGGCTTGTCGGACTTCAAACATGTGAGAAATCAATTCTATTATTTATAAATTAATCTGTGACATTCTGTTATAGCCACACAGAAGGGACTAAGACACTAGGCAAATAAATTTGAATTGATTTCCTTAGAGAACAAGTGATTGCTTTGATTTGAGGAACTGGGCATAAATAGTTACTTGGTGACAATAAGAATGGTCCGTGACAGAGAATTTTTGTTGTTAACAAAATACGCATTCTTCTCATTAACCCGGGTACCAGCTATACAATATTTTTTCATATACAATTAGATATGAACATGGAAGTGACCTCTGCCTTGAAGAACATGAATGAAAGTGGTAAGTGGCCATACACCTTCCCCTATATTCTCTTCTAGATCTATTTTCTGTCTTATAGCTTTGTATTTGATAAACATTGGCAGGGCTTTTCCTACCTATGTTTCAGCATAATTTTGTCAGAGAGCGTCTAACTTCTGACACCTACATCTGCCCAGAATGTTATATAAGCAAGAGAAACTTTTAATATTTTCAACATTCAAGATTTATTGATTTGAATTACTAAGCAGTTAACATTGATCTAATATCCATGTGCATTCATTTTTCCATTATTGAAAAATACTTTTTGAAGAATGATTATAGAACTGCAAATATGAAGCCAATCATCTCTGTTATTAAACTCCCACTTTAACAAAGAAAGAAATAATAGAAAGATTAATTCTGAAAAAAGTTATGAAATAGCTAAAAAAAAACCCAAAACCCAAATATTTTTGTACTTAGATTTACTACTATCTCAGAATTTGTATGAAATGTTGAAACATATAGGAAATACGATGTATTAGAAGACATTTTGACTTCATTTAGATTCAAATTTATAGGTTTACCTATGTAATAAATTGGGTAGATTTTCTTCCCCAAATTTTAAATTAAAAAGTAGTATTATCCTAGCACTCTAGGATGCCAAGGCGGGTAGATTGCCCTGCTCGGGAGTTCTACCAGCCTGAGACAGAGCGAGACCTTGTCTCAAAAAACAAACAAACAAAAAAAAGCCAGGCATTGTGATGGGCACCTAAAGTCCCAGCTACTTGGGAGGGTGAGGCAAGAGAATCGCTTGAGCCCAAGAGTTGAAGGTTGCTGTGAGCTATGATGCAACAGCACTCTACTGAGGGCCACAAAGTGAGACTCTGTCTCACTTAAAAACAAAAACTTGTTTTCTTATTATGTTTGTAATTTCCAATTAAGACTGCAGTTTTATACATTTGTCATTTTATGGATACTTCACCTAACAATCAATTTTACTATTTTCATGGAAGGTTATAATATCATTACTTATTAAAATGCATTTATTCCTATTATCTCAGTTCAGAGAGAGGAGTTTCATGACCCCAAGAGCAAAGAGATTTATGTTCTCCTGAATATCCATAACAGTTTGCAATTTTTTATCATTTTATGCTTTCTACCATGTATCATAGTTACACATCTATTCATCAAGTAACATTTAGAAAGGTCTGTGGATGTTTCTATTCTTTATCTTTTGTCTTATATTTAAGACTTTATGACATAGTGAAATAATATTTCCTTTGTTCAATAAAATAATACAGATCAATTAACAGGTTTATTCCTTTACTAAACATGTTTCAGGTCCTGTACTGTGCTGAAATATGACTATAAAAATATTCTACTTTTTAGAATACCATGGAAGTATGAATAACAAAGGGTGACTTCTATAACTTCTATTAGAATAATGGCCATATCACAGTTTTCACAGTGGTTTACCTACTCCCGAGTTTTTATCTAGCACAAAGTTTGAGTTCCATGATTTTCTAGGTTTGGACCCCACTGGTTTCCATGTATTTGTCCAGTCTCAGTTTCCACTTGGCCAAGTGTAATATGTTTTGATTTACTAATAGACACGACTATTTTTAATAACAACTGTTAATTGTTGCTCATGTTAATCATGAACAAAATAATTTTAATACATTTACTTTTTCCTACTTTTAACTGATATTAATTAGATTTGAGATGTAATTAAGTGGATGTTTTAAGGAATTACATAGTTAAAAGACAAAAGAACAAACAAAAAAAGACTTTCCAGAAAAGTTCTGAAAGTAAAGAATACAAGTATCTTGTGTTCTTTACAGAAAGATATACTACAGCCAGATAGGATCTGATGTGCAAAAGGAAATTAACTCCATTGAGAGAACAGAATTGTACAGAAATCTATCTCTAAATATCTCATGGTCTGTAAAGATATCATAAACATAATTTATATATCATATCCAATCTAATAGATAATAGGTAACTTTTTAGATGATTACAGATAAAACTATACAGCCTATTATCTCTAAGAAAATGTACTTACTATAAATAAGTAGTTTACTTGATACTTTTTCCTTGAAGCTTCCACCTACCATCAGGGATTGAGGTAGGAATGTTGAGTTAAATACAAATTTCTATATTGATGTTTTTCAGACATATGTCAGTAGCAACTATAAGCATATATTTGCTACAGTACTAAAACAAAGAAAAAATATTTGCTTTTTACCTCAGTGTTTAATAAAAATAGATTTAAAAGAGAATTTTTTTCTATGATTTTCTTTTTTTCTAAAATGAAGAAATAAGTATTAATGAGTCTCTTTACAAAAGAAAACTGGAGGGAAGCAGATAAAGGCAGGGAGGCAGGAAAGGAAGCTGGGGAGACGAAGGGGCATTTATCACTTTGGCATCAATGTTGGTAGATGAAAGCAGTTGATCCCTTTCTAGGTTGCAGGAGAAAGAACATATTGTGCAATTATGTCCTGTACTGAATACAGTGTTGGCATTCAACCAATTAATAATAACAAGATGAAAACAACTCTGTCTGCGATAAGAATAAGGCTTCTAATATTAGTCACAGTCTGCTTAGCTTTAGGTTGGCTTAGATAAATGTAGTAAAGACAGGGAAAACATCCCACTCCACACATTTTGGCTAATTTAATATCTTTGCTAAGTGCTTAGGTAGTACGGTGACAGACACAAAGAAAAATGCAGGGATTGATGGCACTGATAGATAAATAGAGTCCATTTTAGCACAAAGAAAAACTCTTATAATTAGATGTGAATACCTGGTTTCGGGCCATCCATCACTTAATGCAGGTTTCGGAAAGTATTTTCGGAATGAATTAGAAATGCGTACCATTTTATAATATGAGGTCTTATACACACCTTGCCATAAATGGTTCAGTCTGTAATGACAACCATACGATTCAGTACTTCTCTGCCAAAATCTTTGAACAACTTAGTGTTTTTAAAACACGGGAGTCTTGTAAATGTCACAAATATGCTATAAGAATTTTCTTAAGCAACTACTCAAGTCCTTTGAAAGTTCTTAGCAAATAGAAACCCTCAGATGGGTATTTAGTCCATTAATCGAGGGGCTGTGTACCACATACAAATGTTTTATGGCTCTATGTTGACTAAAAATACCACTGAGAAAATAAGTAATATTTTAAACTGTGTGTTTTAAGTTACATTTTGGTTAGTGAATAAAGCAACCATACAAACACGCATATTTTAGTTTATTAGTTTATATTCTGATCCTAACATTGAACCAAGAGCAGCATCAAAATAATAACACAATGTAGTCTCTAACTTTACAGAAAAAGACAAAAAAACACAAAGAAATGAGAGCGAGAGAGAGAAGAAGAGGGAGGAGGCGGAGGAGGAGAAAGTCCGGTGTTTGATTAATTCTTCCCAATTTGATCATCATGAAAGAAACTGATAAGATACACAAAACATACCAGAGAGTAGAATGACGACTGGAATAAATATGTGAAAACGAGTCTATGGCCCTTCACTAAAGCAAATTAGAGGCTTTATTATTATTGTAGAGTAACACTGGAATTGTGAAATAATTGTGTGCTTATAAATTTTGGGAACAGGATTGGTTGTCTTCCTTGGCTATAGCCCCTTGAGTTCCCCCTACAAAATAAAATAAAGAGTAATCTTACCCAGAAAGGTGGTGCTTGTTTCTTATTCTTATTCCAATTTCCAAACTAAATGAAGGTAAACGTCAGTGATTATGATGTTAAAACTTAAGAAACAAATATAGTATATTTAAAAAAGTACTTAATATAAATAAAACAATCTACTCACAACACTATCCCTTAAGCATCTAGATACCATCAGGGCAATAAGATAGGAATCTTAAAGACCCATTTTTAAAATCTTGATTTCTTGGAATAAATAAGAGCAATTTGATTATTTTTTTCAATTTCACAAGGATTTGAAGAAACATGTAAAAGCATATATTAAAAAATAGTTTTACTTATAAATGTCTATTAGTATATAGAAAATAATCACTAAAATAATAATAAAATATTAATTCACTGAGTGTATAAAATTATTAATAAATCTGAATGGTTTCGTATCTTTACTCTTGCCTCAGGTAAACCTGTCTTTGCCTATAAAAATGAATAAAACACATTTGGACAATTAGAAAATGATGTAAAGCATTCGATAATGACATTTGACAAAAGAGGATAAGGGAATATTGTACTTGAAAAAATGAGCATTTATAGATCAGCTGCCCCCAGTGTGATATATCACATATTATTAAGAAAATTGTGCACCAGCATATTGAATCACTTGCAATTAGTTTGGGGCAAAGAGAAAATGGACTTTGCCTAATTAATGATGACAATGAAAGATGATTCAATAGAAGGTGTTTATTAATTATGAATGAGATAAAACATAAAAAAACTAATAAAATAACTCTACATTTATGATACACAAGTAAGCCTAGCAAGATTATGGAAAACTATTATTGAAAGAAAAACAAAGATTAATGTTGAACTAAAAAGACAAAAAAAGAAAATTATATAACACAAAAACGAGCCATGAAGAAGGTATGATAGCTGTGAGTCAGATTCACATACAGCTGAATTTAGAATCCCAACTTGTTATTGACTAGCTGAAGGACTTTGGGTTAGTTGTTTAACTTCTTTAAGCTTCATTTTCCTTCCCTGTAAAAGATAACAAGAGACATAGCAAGAGTTGATACAGCAAGGTGTTAAGAAAGCCTAGCTCAGGAATGTATTCTGAAGGAAAACTGATGTCTAAACTCATTTCAATCCTTAACACAGACTAACTCTTTTTATTCATGCATTCTTTGAGGTCGTCTTTTCTGGTTGTGATGATTTCTTTTTTCTGAGTTGAGTTTTGCAAAATCAGTAGTTCTAAAACATATCAGCTTAAGGATAAATTAAGCATCCACATTTAAAATGAGAGAGAGGAGAGAGTTCAATAACTATTTTGATTCTTAGGCTAGTTAAGTATCACTATTATAACCATCTTAGCTATCATTTAAAGTTGTATAACTTAAATACGAATTTAAAATTGAAGAGGAGAAGGTACTTTAAATAAAACATAATTTAAAATAACCCTTAGAGCCAGGCGCCGTGGCTTATGCCTGTAATCCTAGCCCTCTTGGAGGCCAAGGTGGGCGGATCACCTGAGTTCAAAAGTTTGAGACCAGCCTGAGCTAGAGCAAGACCCCATTTCTAAAAATAGCCCCACGTTGTTGCAGGCGACTGCCGTCCCAGTTACTTGGGAGGCTGAGGCAAGAGAATCGTTTGAGCCCAAGATTCAGAGGTTGCTGTGAGCTATGACACCACAGGAGCAACACTACCAGGGGCAACAAAGTGATAATCTGTCTCAAAAAATATATAAATAAATAAATAACCCTTAGAATATTGCTAAGGTTGGGTGGCGCCTGTGGCTCAGTGAGTAGGGCGCCGGCCCCATGTGCCGAGGGTGGCGGGTTCAAACCCAGCCCCGGCCAAACTGCAACAAAAAAATAGCCGGGCGTTGTGGCGGGCGCCTGTAGTCCCAGCTACTCCGGAGGCTGAGGCAAGAGAATCGCGTAAGCCCAGGAGTTGGAGGTTGCTGTGAGCCGTGTGATGCCACGGCACTCTACCCGAGGGCGGTACAGTGAGACTCTGTCTCTACAAAAAAAAAAAGAATATTGCTAAGGTTTTTCTTATGTTCAAATTTTAAATGTCATTTCTCACAACTAAGATTTATTTGTAATTATCTTTTTTTCATATTAATAGTAAAAACTTCCAACTCACTTGATGAAGTAGTTATCTTCTTTTCTATATAATAAAATTGTCTTTTATCAAATAATTATTTTCTGTCTTTCCAATAAACAATTTATGATTTTAAAATTTTGTGCATTTAAGTTATGGTATTATGAATAATATTTTTATAAAATTTTCATTGTGGAGAACTTATAGAGGGATAGAAAAAAGCAAGTGTGTATATATATAAATATATATATGTTTGTTTATAATACCATATTGCATACATCAAAGCTTCCTTTGTATAAATTAAAACTGATTCCATTTCCATTTGTCAAGTAGAACAATATAAATGTTGTACAATTGAATAATTGATTTTGTGATTCAAATAAGGGAGCCGTTTTGTAGAGATTATTTGTCAAAATTGATTAATATGATAAATGAGTATTTCTTTGGAATTTGAAATACATTCATAAAGAAATGTTGAATTTTTAAGTGTACCAATGTCATAACTATCAAAGTTTTTTCACAAATGTGTTTACAATTTTTAATTCAATTTAATTCTTCAACTTTAAATGTTTGATATTCTTTCATTTAAAAAACAAATTATGAATCCCCAACAATAAAAAAAAAGAAATGGAAAAAAAAAAGAAAAAAAACAAATTATGAAGGAAAGACATTGATATGGATATATAAAATAGAGCAAATATTATTAATAAATTAGTTAAACTTTTCTAACTTCCAAAAGCTCAACACATTGTCCATTCTGGTTGAACCTTAGACATTCTTTAAAATATATATATATAATATTTGATACAGGGAAATTGAAATAAACTTTGCTGAATTTTGTAGCTATCTATAGTTTCACTGTGTCTTTAATAACAATATCAGGAAAATAATAACCTTCAAGGCACCAGCTGAAGTCTCTAGTGATGTCACATTCACTCTGACATTTATACTGACTTCATTTATGACAGACTGAAGGTGATGAACAGGTCCAAGCAAGAGGTCACCTTGTGTCAAGCCTGGTATACAATCTGTCAAATGCAGTGACTGTGAGTCTGCTAATGAGGAATTAACTAGACAGAATGTTGCTATTTGACTGTTTTCGTGCACTCCAAACCTGTTAAACAATGCTAATCAGGTGTTTATTAAGTGAAACCATTATGCCAAACTTGCTGCAAACCTTACCATATGTCAGAGAGGTTGTAACATATTATTCATCCTTTTTAAAGCTAGATTAATAAGAAACATTTACTGAACTTTACTTAGACTTCAGCTATGCCTTGAAATCAAGGTTATACTAACAGTTTAAGTTTATTACATTTTTTCTTAAAATGAACACATAATTTCATAAAACTATTTAAACTAGATAATGTCTTTTGGTGAATTAACTCTTTTCATTTACTTTTAGATTTCAAATCAACTTTTTAAATAAGAGAATAAAAGAGAAAATGCATTCAGTTTAAGCAAAATTGATCAAATCAATAATTTGTAATGCAATGAAATGACTTAAAAACCTCTACTATAAAAAAATTATACCTTCTAGGCTAGATGTGGGCATATTAGTTTTCTGGTATCTGTACCTTACAGAAAGAAGCAGAAAGTTACAATTAATTCTTGAATTAAGTATAACTGTAAGTGAAGTTATTTAAGGACCTCTCCTAATATAATAATTCTATGGGCTAACAGCTCCTTTACATAAAAGGACATGAATTATGAGCTTTCTTGGAAATAAATACAAACATTTACTACCCGAATCTGAAATTATCCTCCTCTTTTCTATGACTTGTGTCAATATTACTTATTTCATATATACCTTCTGAAGTCTTATTACAGTTATTCTTTATTTTTCTATACTTAAAAACATTTTCATTTTATGAGAAAGAAAAGAGCCTTTGAGCAAGAAGGTCTAAGTTTATATGTGGAAGTATAAACCTACTAGCCTTAAATAAGATCTTCAAAAAAAATCATACCATTTGGCTGTCAAATATAAAATTTAATAAAAAAAATTTGCCCTGCATGATTTTCAAATGAATTGAATTGATTATAAAATGCAAAGTTTGATTTAAAAGTATTTTTAAATTAAAGCTAAACCTTTGCACTAGTATTTGATGTACATATGTTAAATGTGTATTAACACACCTATGATCTATTTGCTAGGTACAATATTATTTTACTCCTGACATCATCGTCATGTTCATATTCCTCTTCTCTTCGTCATATCCTCATCATCTTACATATCCTGTATGTTTAGGATGTTTCTATCCAATTAGATCTTAGGCTGTTAACAAAAAGACACTGTATCTTTAATGTTTTAAAAAAGATGTCGCCCACCAAAAAAACACCTGGACTAATAATGCATTATATATGGAGGGCAGTAAATAAAGATTTATGTGAAGTTGTTTACATATATGAGATTAAGGATACATTTAGCAGCTACAGCTTCACTTTCTTGGGCTGCTGAAATTTTCTAGTGAAAATACACAATTTATAAAGAGAATCGTTGCAAAGATTCAGTTTTGAAATTGAACTGACATGTCTTGTGTGTAGATTGCCATTGCACTGTACATTTTTTGTCAGAGCACTTTTAACATTTCACCAAATGCAAGTTCTATGAGAGAATGGACTATGATTATGTTCATATGAGATCTGGACCAATAGTTGGCCAGATTGGTCAGATATTCAACTTTTTTTTTTTTCAAATTAGCTGATTAAGAAGGTAGATAAATGCTCAATTTTTATGGCTGTTGGGAGAAATATTCATTAAACTTTATTTAGAATGAATAAAGCAAGATAAGATTATAGATAATAACTTCCTTTTGGGTTAGCTATTATGAATTATACTACAGACTAAATTAGGAATAACAAAGAAATTGGAATTTTATAGAAACTTTATCTAAGAGTCATTTTTATGGCTTTGATAAAAAGTTACAATTGTTATTACTTGATAAAATCCATTTCTTGCTGTCATACTTGTTCAGGTGAATTTCATCATCATACTAGCTAAATGATTTATGTTCTCCTAAACTTCCAAGACAATATATAATTTTTATCACTTTGTACTTTCTATCATATATTATGGTTACTTTTGCATATCCCTTTATTGTTATTAGGGAAAGCTCTTTAAGCATTCTCTTCTTTATTTGTCCCTTTGTCCTATATCTTTAAGTCTTACAACATATTAAAATTAGTATTCTTTGGACAGGCATGGTGGCCTGGTGGACAGGCAATCTTAGCATTTTTGGAAGCAGAGGTAGGAGAATGGCTTGAACTGGGAGTTCTCTATAAGCCTGGACAATGTTACAAAGACCCCGCCTGAAAATTGTAAAAAATTAAACAATTAGCCAGGTGTGGTAGCTTGTACCTATAGTCCCAGATACTTGAGAGATTGAGCTACAGGGATCATTTAAGCCCAGGAGTTTGAGGTTGCAGTGAGATAAGATTATACCACTGCACCTGAGTCCAGGTAACAGAGCAAAACCCTGTCTCAAATTAAAAAAGAAAGAAAAGAAAAATTGGCATTTTTTGCTTGATAGAATAATATATGCAGTGTATTAATGAGCATACTTATTCTTTTACTATGTCTGTTTCAGTGTCTGCATAGTGCTAGAATTTGACTTAAGACTGGTAAAGTGAGAGGCTCTCTTCTCAGATTTCCAACCTCTTTAGTAATTTGGACATTGAAGCAAATCATAGGTTATGTACATAGTCATAGACACAGAAGAATAATCTCAAAACACATTTAAATTTTAGAATGGATATTTTCAGAAAGATGCAAATGAAATATTAAAACTTATCTACTCCAACCTTTGACTTGTATTATAGTTATTCCATCTATACAAACTACTACAGTTGGATGTTTGTTTTCCATTGCATCTTTTTAGTACTAACAGTATATTTTTAATTTCCAATGTGTTTTTAAAAGGCAATTTTATTTTAAACTTAAGTATACTGCAGTAAATTTTATCCATAAGTACCTCTTCTACCATCTCAAGCAACTTGAGAATATTAATTGCTCCTCCTGTTAGCATCCCCTTTATTCTTGATATTTGATGACAGCACTGCCAAGGCATCTCAGACCTTGCGCTTCCTCATCACTCCGTACATTACACATATTCAGAACTTTTTAGCATCATTATCCTAAGCTAGATTCCTATGTTTTTTCTGTTGTCCATCCAGACGTGTATGCATATATATACATGCATACATGAATATATATACATATATAAGAATGTTGTTAAAGTCGATCTTAGAATAATAATATTTCTGCTACTACTAGGCTGAGATTATTTTATGCAATTTATTCTTGTTTTATCCATGAAAATTAGGGGCCACTCCTTCCACTTTAGACTATTTCCTTTCAAAATCTAATTTTATTACAAGGGATATAATTTCAATATATGATAATCCTCAAGCATGCATCATATCTTTTGTTTTAAAAATCTTACTTAATTTTTTGTTTAAGCCCCCTAAGAAGATAATTTTTCCTCCTTTGAGCACTATATGAGCTAGTTCTTTAAAAATCATGTAATACCCAAACAAACAAAAGCAACCAAAAAGAAAAAAAAATCTAAAAATACAAACAAAATCATACTGGCCCTCAGCAAGATAACCCTGAACAAGAAGGTCGTGCAAATGAGAAACTTTGTAAGAGTGGAGAGAAAAGAACCTCGCCTGCTGTATCCTCCTCAGAAGACATTTGTTCATTAAAATGGTTTTGTCTCGGTAGTTTGTATTATATACTTTTGCTGAACAGATTTAGCTGCATTCCTTGAGAAAAATACACCTACAAGGGAAAGCGTTGCATGATTGCCCCCCACCCCCCATTTTATAAATGAGATGAAAAGCGAAAATAGAAAAACAAACTAAGTTACGTGGTTAGGATTGCATAGTGAACCCAGGACAACCAGGGTATGGACTCCTCTGACTCCTTCACCTTTGCAGGTGAGCACACTGATACAACAGGACTTCAGTGAATGAAGAAATAAACAAGTATGGGAAAAGAGAATGAATTAGGGAAGTGCAAGTTCAGGTTTCACCGGAATTAAAAAATAATAGTTTCCATTTATTAATGGCCTTCGATTTGTTAGCCTGCTTTCATACACATCCTTTAGGTAGGTTAAGTATCAATATGTCTACTATTCTAAGGGGGGAAACTTTGGTTTAGGAAATTCGCACAGCCATGAAGAAGTTGAGCCAAATTTGAAACCAACAGTCTCTAATTTTAAAGTCTAATCCCTTTATCTAAGTTTTCATATCTTGCCCTTATGGAAAAATTATGAAATAGTACATTTTAAAATTTGTTTCACAATACTCTATAGTGATTGATGTTTTAGAGGACTCTAACTGGAAATTTCTCAACATTTACAAAGCATATGCTTTTAGTAAATAATAATTTCTTATAGATAATATCTATCTATAGATAGAGGTGGACAGGTGGAAGCCTGTCATTATTATTTCATATGACTACAGATATATCCGTTATTTTATTTTTTCAAGTATTTCTTATAATTAATATACATAAATATGCTTCAGGCATGCAGGCATGTGTGAGGCTATATGTCTGTAATAAATATTAAACATGTCTTGAACAAAATGGATTATTCCATTGGCATATTTTAATAGTGAACACCATTTCCTCAATTTCCATCAACAACTGTGAGGACCTAGAACTAAAATAATAAAATAGAGCTAACATACTTGATGTAACAACCGTGTTCTCATCTTACATTCTGGCCATGGTAAACTGTGGGCATTTCTGACATCTCTTTATTTTCTCATTTTTTATTGTGTATTTTAATAATAATACATATTGCCTTCTATTGTATTTGGTTTGTTTTCCCTGAATCTTGTTTCCCCACTGATTCTAATCTTATTGTGAAGACCTTGTCATCAAGAACCATGTTTTCTTTGTTCTGCCTCTCTTTTTATGTCCTCTGTGCATGTGCCCAAGCTCATATGAGTGGCCTGTGTGTACACACAAACACACACGTACATATACACATGTGTATACATAAATATATCACAAAAAGATGAGTCGCTAAATATGTCTTAGGTTTTCCTGTATACTAATTCTTCTAAAGATAATCCTTTGACATTAAAAAGTTGTGAAAACATGACATCTAAGTTGAAAATTTTCAATTATTACTCAAAATTTCAAGCATTGGTCAGAAATCCTAAGTTCCTCATTATATATGAAGAAATCAAGCAACTTCATACAGATGCGCTCACTCTTTGTAGCATTGTTATAAGTTTCTGATGTTCTATAGATATGGGCATTGAAATACATTCCATTTTGGGTGGTTTCCCAAAATTAAAATATATAAAATTTATAAATATAAAAGTAATATTTTACTTTCACAAATTTCTTTTTCTTTTTTTTTTTTTTTGAGACAAAGCCTCAAGCTGTTGCCCTGAGTAGAGCGCTGTGGCATCACAGCTCACAGCAACTTCCAACTCATGGGCTTAAGCGATTCTCTTGCCGCAGCCTCCCAAGTAGCCAGGACCACAGGCACCTGCCACAATGCCCAGCCATTTTTTGGCTGCAGCCATCATTATTGTTTGGCAGGCCCGGGCTGGACCCGAACATGCCAGCTCTGGTGTATGTGGCTGGTGTCTTAGCCGCTTGAGCTACAGGTGGCTGAGCCACTTTCATAAATTTCAAAAAATATATGACGAGGTAACTATAGGACCCGTAGCATTGTTAGGGGCCCAAGCAATTGTAGGTTAATGATAATTAAGCATTGTAACTTCACAGCAAATCAGCCTTGAGAAGAGTTAAAGCTTTCTCCTTCCATTGACATTGTGGCATTATGATGCAGTGGAAAATTAATGGAATTTGGAATCAGATATACCTTAGTATAAATTACAATACTCATAATTTCAAATTGTACAAAGTTATAATTTTCAAATCTTATTCTTTTAAGAGGATCCTATTGAAGTAAGTTAAAATAATATATCTAAATCTTATATTTACCCTTCATTTCTTACCAATTCAACAGAACTTTTTTTGCTATGTAATATAAATGAAAAGAAAACTATTCATTAAAAAAAAGTTTATAGAAATATAGAGACTTTCACAGTATCAAGAATTATAATTCAATGTTGGAGTCATTCTATTATTTCTTATTCGCCTATGTTCATAATTCAAATGAAGTTAAATCACTGGTGACTAATTAACATGATTGTTTTTGTGTACTTTGGGATTCTTCCTTTGTTTTACTAAATATTTCACAGAGGTAAATATGTTACTTACACCATAAGTCTCTTTGGTTGTTACTTGTTTTGCATTTATTTCAAAGTAATATAAACAAGGCATTTTCTTTGAATTAGTGGGAATGCTATGGCCATGAAGATCTGAATATTGAACAAAGAAAGAGGCTTTTGATTGTTAAAGGGAATTTGATAGACATTTAGACAACCCACACTCAAAGGATTGCAGAGCAATATATTCTAAAGTTACAGTCATGAAACATATTTGTCTTTAAACATATTAATAATCTCAGGGGTGTGTCAGAGGAGATAAACTATTTATATATTATCTTCATAATGATGTACAATGTCTATTTTCTTTTTTAATTGCTACTTTAGTTTTATGTTGAGTTTCTCTTTTTATTTTCAAATGTTTAAACACCATATTGAGTGTTTTTGTGTAAATCAAAATCTAGCCACTTGCTTGCCATTCAGTTTGTATTTTCTAGAAGAATTAAAATTGATATTAACACATTATAAACATAATGTTTCCAAAATCAAGTATTTTAAAACATAGTAGGAAAATAAAGCATTGCTTATATTGTGATAGAGTATAATATTTAATAATTTGCGGATATCAATTTTAAATTATCAATTTTCCAACATTCACATTGTACTTTTATCAGTATTATATTTATTTAAACTTCACTTCAATAAGTAAATAGAAAAATATGCCTAGAAGTGTATTTCAGCTATCAATACTCACAAATATTTACTTACATTATTAATTTTACATTCTTTGTATGTTCAGCAGAGATCTTTTTTTTTTTTTTTGTTGGCCGGGGCTAGGTTTGAACCCACCACCTCCGGCATATGGGACCGGCGCCCTACTCCTTGAGCCACAGGCGCCGCCTGTTCAGCAGAGATCTTAACACAAAAAGAAGACTATTAGCTGTTAGCTGTTGACTATTCTTGAATAGTTAAGAATAATTTTAAGACAATGTAATTATTTTGATTTATTAAATTTTGTTTATATTGACAGGACCAAGAAATTAGTGAAGCCTATATTAACATGGAGGAAAAGGAATACCAATTTAAAAACCTTGCATTTTCTGTAAAAAAAAAAATATATTTGCTTGAATAGTTTTCACTTGCAATTTTCTGAAAAAGTTTCTCATAATGTCGTTATCAATGCAAATAATAAATGTTTAAAAATTGGACGAAAGCCAAATTCATCAAATACTCTTTCTAAAAGATAGCTTCGCATAGCCCATCCCAGATGACAGTGCCTTGAACATCTTTTAAGTTTTGCATCAGAACCATTTAGCATTCCTCTGCTTCGGCTCAGCTTGATCGTCACCACCATTGTCAGAACCAGGCAAACAAATTTATGATGATGTCCTTGGGAATATGAAACTAATGCAAAAGGGATTTCTCTGTAGTTCTTCATTAACATTTTATTCATTACAACAAGGGAGTTTAAAGAGTTTCCTTTTAAGCAAATTAGGTCACTGGATGAAAAACATACAGCGTGGAAACACAGTGTATTACTACATGGAACAAAAGATCTGGTTAATAAATTATGATAATGGGATGAGTCATAGTTGTCTACTAATGTTAAAAGGCACATTTAAATATTTTGAAATTTACCTATAGAGAATAATTTTTTCACATCTCCATATTTGTCTTCTCTATATTTTCATGTTTCTCTCTGAGCATACACAGAGCTCTTTAGATACTTTGCATTATTAAAAATAAGAAAAATTATCCTAAGTAGGTAGAAGTGATATGTTTTAATCCTTTTTTTTTTGTAGAGACAGAGTCTCACTTTATGGCCCTCGGTAGAGTGCCGTGGCCTCGCACAGCTCACAGCAACTTCCAACTCCTGGGCTTAAGCGACTCTCTTGCCTCAGCCTCCAGAGCAGCTGGGACTACAGGCGCCCGCCACAACGCCCGGCTATATGTGTTTTAATCCTTAATTAATAACTAAGGAGATTGGAGAAAGTAACTGAAGTAAATCAAGAAACAGAATCTAGAAGGCTGTTCCCTTCACAATTATGATTTTTTTATAATAATATTAAAAATCCATTCAAGATGATTTTTCCCTCCAAACAAGTATGTCGGTTCTCTTTGTATTGCCCTTGATCCAGATGTAGTTTTACTTTTTCATCATTTTTGAAAATGCTTTGAACTATTTGGTAGGTGAGGGAATTGACTTTTTTTTCCAAATGGCCTTTTATGTTTATATTCTGTCTTCTCCAAAGTTATTTCAACACTAATTTAACAAGTAGGCTAAGAGGCTTGGAGAAAATAAAGGAAATGAGGGTACTAATTCACATAAATTCACAGCCAATACTTAGGTTGAATTCCCAAAAGTGCACCCTGAGAAAAGGATTCGTGTGATTTATTGACAGTGTGCTCCAAGGATAAAGAGAGGAGGGAAAAAAAGGAAGATAGACCAAGCAAAGGAGCTGGGCATGTTGGAGGTTCCAGCCTGACCGTTAGGAAGCTCAGGAACATCAACTGCATTTCCCAGGTGACCTCACCCAAGACAGGGAGATCCCACATGTTTCTTCCCTTTGTGCATGGAGGCTCAGCGGGGATAGGATTTGGTATCCCAAGAAGAGCTCTTCTTATTTAGCCTGCAGGCAAATGGGGACAAGTGCATTCCTTCATATAGTTACCATGTTTGTAGCAGAACATCTAATATTCACTCCCTTAGTATTGTTTAAGAATATAATATATAATATAGTCATTAACTATCATGACCACACTGTACAATAGATCTCTGGAACATAGCCCTTCCATCTTGTTGTAATTATGTACCTTTGACCAATAGCTTCTTAGCTCTTTTACCTCCTTAACCACCCGAGCCTCTAATAACCACCATTTTAGTATATACTTCTATGAGATCAACTTTTCTAGATCTTCCATGTGAATAAGATTGTGTGGTATTTGTATTTCTGTTGTGTCTACCACTTGAATACAAACGGGTGTGGAGTGAAAGGCCATCCCTATAATAGTGACAGGTTTCTGGTGATTCCAGAAAAAAATTGGTTGTAGATATTAAATATCCATGAGAAACAATCACAAAAGCATATATGTTCTGGAAAAATTGAATATGCATGTACATTTTGGCTAAATGGTGAGTAAAATTAATTTTTCTAAATATAAAGAAGTACAATATGTGTTTCTCTTCATGTGGGAAAGAAAACATGTAGTCCTGTCCTGCACATTGCTCAGACATTGATGCTCAACCACAGCTACATCTCACTTTATCCAAACAAGGCCCCACAGCCTCTAAATCCACATATTTACAAAACTACTAATAATCATTAGAGTGGAAACATAATTTGAAACTGATTTGCACCCCTATTCTTTGCTACATCATTTTTGTGACAACAAAGGGAAAAATCATATAATATTATTTTTCAGGAAATATAATAATGCATGAAGGGAGATAGATATATAGAAATATGGATAAATAAATGAAGAAGAAATAAACTGTGTGTAAGCGTAATATATATATACACAAATATGCATGTATGTATATATACATACATATATGTATTTATATCAGAAAATATCCTTTTAAAAAACATTATCCATACTCAGGGCACCACAGTACAGAATCGTCTCATAATGAAATCACAGACCTTGTACCCTAAATAAGGCTGAGGGAAATAAGATTGGCAACAATCCAGAGTAACAATTCCATTGGGATTATGTGTGTTTTCAATAATTTTCTACTGTTCTCCTTCTTCCCCTGCTGTTTTACCTGACCCCCACCATTTCAAACAGCTGATCATATAATAGAGACCCTACGAAATCATGCAAGCATACAAAATAGATAACAGGGCCACCTGCTCCATCAATTGCGCTCTTCTTGTCTCTTAAATAAATTGACCTCACTTTCAGGTGTACTGACATTTATGAACAAAAATACCTTAAACTCAGTCTATGCTTGACAACTTGAGCAAATAAAATTTAGAATATTACTAAGATAACAAAAGCTAACACTGCTTTCTTTAATCTCAATTTTTTTTTAAGATGCTTTTCATCTTAATTGTCTGAATTGACAAAGACAAAGAACCATCCTCCTCAGCTGGGCTCCTATCAACTTTATTAGAAAATGAAGTTTATTGTCCATCACAAGAAAGATTGGTTCAAAGGACAGGGTGGAACAAAAGTTCCCAATGTGGCAAGATAAAATCACATCCAAATAAAAGTTATACAGACTTATCATGAGCAGATTATGCCACATAATGGATAGAATTGTAGAAACACATTATTTGAAGTTGGTCATCGCAGACTAAGCACATCCATTTTTCATGTAGTGATGTCTCCCCTGGCTTATTTATCAAATTTAACTTTAGCCTGGTTATTTTCATAACATTTATACTTATTGTTCAAAAATTACCTGTATGAAGTTTAAATAACCACATTCTCAAATAAATTATAATCATATAGATTCTGTGAACTAGAAACTACTTTCCATCAATGATATGCAAACCAATCTCGAAGTTATAATAAAATAAGATATTGTAAAAGTATTTGTTTTATATCAATGATCATAGATGTTATTAAGAAGTAAAAATAACCCTCACATTTTTGACTTGATCTGAACTTTTAACCTTTAAAATACATATATAAATGTCTTTTAATTCAGCTCTACACCTGTAGCTCAGCGAATAGGGCGCCAGCCACATACACTGGAGCTGATGGGTTCGAATCCAGCCCTGGCCCATCAAACAACAATGACAACTACAACCAAAAAATAGCTGGGCATTGTGGCAGGCGCCTATAGTCCCAGCTACTCAGGAGGCTGAGGCGAATCAAGGCTTAAGCCCAAAAGTTAGAGGTTGCTGTAAGCTGTGAATCTACACCACTGTACCAAGTGCAACATAGTGAGTCTCTATTTCAAAATAACAATAATAATAAAATAAAATAAATGTCTTTCATTTCAAAACGTCAGAGCCTATACAACACCAGTTCTTAGATATTTTAATATTCATTGTGTGGATAGTTAAGGACAGAATTTTCCTTTTTACTTTATTTTTGTTTAAACTTTAACAAATTTCAATCAAATCGTACTGTCCCAAGAAGAGGGTTTATTTTCCTTAATTAATGAAAATCTATGAATATAGGGCGGCGCCTGTGGCTCAGTCGGTAAGGCGCCGGCCCCATATACCGAGGGTGGCGGGTTCAAACCCGGCCTCGGCCGAACTGCAACCAAAAAATAGCCGGGCGTTGTGGCGGGCGCCTGTAGTCCCAGCTACTCGGGAGGCTGAGGCAAGAGAATCGCTTAAGCCCAGGAGTTGGAGGTTGCTGTGAGCTGTGTGAGGCCACGGCACTCTACCGAGGGCCATAAAGTGAGACTCTGTCTCTACAAAAAAAAAAAAAAAAAAAAAAAAAAAAAAAAAAAAAAAAGAAAATCTATGAATATATACTGATTCTGAGGACTCACCAGCTCTACAGGTACCATTACTGTCTTTCTCTCTTCCTCCCTCTCGTCTGTTTATGCTTCTTCTGCTTCTAAGCTACCTCTTTTTCTTGTTTCCCAGAGCCTGGTTCTGCATCTCTCTCTGTGGGCTTGACTCTGAGAATGGCCTATCCATGTGGTGGTCCACTGCAGACCTAACAGAAAATTAAGAGATTCTTTTCTTCAGAACACACATAAGATCAGCTCTGATTGCCCCATGTGTCCATACCTAAACCAATCACTCC
Organism: Nycticebus coucang; assembly: GCF_027406575.1. Classification (NCBI taxonomy): domain Eukaryota; kingdom Metazoa; phylum Chordata; class Mammalia; order Primates; family Lorisidae; genus Nycticebus; species Nycticebus coucang. Next base: position 39,957,268 of record NC_069794.1, on the reverse strand, counting down.
AGATAAATGAATACCTAAGGTACCAACTCTCAGAACCAAGCTTAGAACCAATCCATCCGACTCTCACAGACAGGAGCAGGGGAATCAGTGTTATCTACAGTGTATCTGAGCAGTATAATGAAACAGGACCCCTGTTAGGCAAGCAAATAACATAGGTCTTCTGCAAGAGTCAGAAATTCTGAAAAGCAGTGGAAATGCTTTCATGCACTATTAGAAAAGCATCAGCAAAGGTATGTGTGTTTGTTTGGTTTCCATTGATATAAAGAAAGATCTGAGGTTGCATAATGTATAAAGGAAAGAGGTTCTCACAGTTCTTCAGGCTGTACAAGAAGCATCACAGCAGCGTCTGCTTTGGATGCTCCAACCGAGGCAGAAGACAAAAGGAGACCAGAGAAGGAGCAAGAGAGAGAGAGGAGATGATGCCAGGTTTCTATAAACATCCAGCTCTCCTATGAACTAATAAAGTGAGACTACATAGTTATAGAGGGGCGCCACCAAGTCATTCGTGTGGGATCTGACCCATGATGCAAACGCCTCCCACCAGGCCCCACATCCAGCAATGGGGATCTAACTTCAACATGAGACCACCCAAACCACATCAGCATGATATCATAGAAGTGTAAAAAAAAATTGAGGGAAAATAAAAACTGGTAAGTAAACCATAATGGATAAAGTATTAACTGTGTGTTGGGCCACCAGCAAAGTGACTTAACTGCCCAAAGATATTAGAAAAATGTAGATTAGGCAAAATATAGAGGGCCGTGAATGTCAAGCTAAAGATTTTGGACAATGTGAAGCCATTCAAAAATGTAAAGAAAGGGAAAGAGTTGACCTATTCTTTCCCTTAGGGGTCGTAACCTAGATGGGTTATAGCTTGCAAATTCTAGAGACAATGTATCAAACGATATTTGGCTGAAGTAAGTGGATATCTGAGGTTGTGGTTATAATGGATTGTGAGAATGAAGCTAAGGTAAATGTTTCTATTAAATTGGAAATGCAATAAAAATAATTGGTTCAAAAGTGATCAAAGATTAAAAGTAGGAAAACAAAGAAAACAGTAATTCTTTTTTTTTTTTTTTGAGACAGAGTCTCACTCTATTGTTCCTTGCTGGAGTACCGGGGCTCACGACTCACAGCAACATCAAACTCCTGGGATCAAGTGATCCTGTTGCCTCAGCCGCCCAAGTACCTGGGGACTGCAGATGTGCACCACCATGCCCAGCTAGTTTTTCTGTTTTTAGTATAAACAGGGTCTCACTTTTGCTCAGGCTGGTCTCAAACTCCTGAGCTCATGCCGTCCACCCTCCCCGGCCTCCCAAAGTGCTAGGATTACAGGTGGAAGCCACTGTACCCACCCAGGAAACAGTAATCTAAACAAGGAATGATATGAGGAGAACTGATTTGTGGATGTAAAAGTATGATAATAAATTTATATAACTAAGTGGAAATTTCCAGCAGATAAAATTTCTAGGACCAGATTTTGTCATCTGCTTTACAACTGAGTTTTTAATTTCCCTGAACCATGAAATCTCAAGGTTATAAGATTTATGAAGTCATTTTGTCATGTGATGAAGTTACTATAATAAAAGTTGAACCAATGTAGGTGACAGCTCCAATGGGGAGGGAATATATTCAGAAATAGTAAATAGCTAAAAGAACCAGACACCGTAGTAGTCAATAAATGTGAACGAATATATTTTCTAATATCAACATGACCATGAGGCTCCTGGTTTACTACTAAAAAAAGGTTTACTACTCTTTGCCTCAGTTTACTACTCTTTGCCTCAGTTTTCTAATCTTTTAAATACCATTTTTAATAGGCAAAGAGTAGTAAAACTAATTGCCAAAATTCACACAGTTGAGACGTGCTGGGTTGCAGGTTGATGCCCAGACAGACTGCCTCTAGAGCCCAAATTCTGAAACAATACCAACAAAAGAAATTGAGGAGTGATTACATTTATAGTCCAGACCACTCAGGCAGTCAAAGAAATGAAGAGAGCGAGAGGGTCATACAGAAGAGTGGCCTTTTAGAGAATTAGGACTTTCAAGAAAGTATTGTTGATCACATAAAACAGAGGGGTGAACAGTGAATGTCTCTACAATCAGTATCCTACCATGTGCATAAGACATAGAAGATTTTTATTTCAAAATTACTTCAGATAAATCAAGAACTACAACGTCTCAGTTATCTAGCCCTAAATTGTTAACTGTTAACACTAGCTCCAAAGAAATATTCAGCGTACTAAGCCCATCAATATTCATCTTTGTTGTTGAGACGTATGTACACAAGTCTACACATTTTAATTAAATGTATTATAATAAGAAAAATATTCAGCAATGTTGCAATGTCTGAGTAAATCTGTATTTCCTCATTCAATAGGCCTTCCAATTGTGTTTTACAGAATCATCAATAATAATGGATTTGAATATCCAGGGAAAATAAAAATTCTACTCAAGATCAAGAGAGAAAATATTATGTACATATGAGAATATGGAGAGTGTTGGTCCTGGAAGCTACTTATAAGGAACTTATTTTTAATGGTAAACTTAGGAAAATATAATGTATAAATATGTAGATGCTAGTAACCCTAATGTTACTGTTTTTAATATATGAACTTAATTTGATCGAGGCAGAATGCTAAAGCCATAATCCACTTTCAAGTTTGAGTTACAGTCTCTGTAGCTTACTAAAATAATATTAATTTTAACTTATTGTATAGGAGTGCAATTATGTTGTTCAGTAACAGTTTGATGTTACTTTTCTAATTCACATTTAGAAGAAAATGAAAGATTCAAAAGCCAGAATTAAGACATGGTACTTCATTCTCCCATGAAATCTACTAAAAACAGCAAAGAAAATTATGTAATATGAAAACAGCCAAATATACAAATATGTTCCATTTATGAGATCAACAAGTTCAATAAAGCATCTAAGATTAAATATAAAATGTCTCATATGTCTATGGCAAAACTATGCATCCTGTCAGACAAAGACTAAAGCTCTGACTATACAAGAAAAAAAAAATTATAAAAAGGGGAATTCCTGAGAAATTAATCTATTAATACCACATCCTTCCAATCTAAATATAGGAGATTTTAAGATAAATTGAAAGTATGAATCCAAAAATTATATTTAAAAGCAAAATTAAAAAACTTAAAACATCAAATAAAACATAAATATGTACCATATTTCCAGAAAATTAAAATATATTTAATATATATAGATATATTTAACATACCTGTGTAATTATTATCACAGAGGTATAATTTACACTAGTGAAATGAGAAGAGTTGAGCACAGACATTCATATCTGGATGAACAGGAATTTGGTATATGATAAAGTTGTTATTTCAAACTCGTTGTGAAAGAATGGACAACAAATGAGGCTGGATTTATGTATAACCTGGGGCTAAGGGATGCCTTTTTAAGTGTCATTAAAAAAGGCACAAAAAAAAAATTGAGGAATATGAGGGAATTAACATAGAAACTTTGATAAATAAATAAGTAAATGGCAAAGAACAAATGAACCAACAGGAGGGAAAAAACTCAGTGAAATATCAATATTTTGGGCCTGTTAGAGTTTCTCCCATGAAGCACATATTAGGTAAGAAAACTGTGCTTCCTAACCTCAATTATAGATCACTGCTCCTTCAGATGTTCACATTACTACCTTTCTTTTAAATTTCAGTCTTTTCTCTGTTCCATGTTTACATCCATAGGTCTTCCCTGATCATCCTGTATTTAGAAAAAATCATCTCAGTCTTTTGTTTTCAGATTAGAAAAAAAAAGATTACTGTTCTTTCAGAGTAGAACATTGTTTTCAGACTAGAACTTTACCGTATTGATATATAATTTTTTTTTCTTTTGGGGGGGTGTGGGGGAGAGAGAGTTTATTCCACTGAGTGTTAAGTAGGGAGATGGGAGGATATATAATTTTTCACTTTATTGCCTTCCATATTGTAATATGTGTTCAGTAAGACATAGACCTTATATGATTCTCCACTGTATCCCAGAATCCTCAAATTCCTGGCACATAGCAGGCACCCTGAATATTTGTTGAATGAATAGATAAAATAGAAGTGACTAAATAAATGTCATAAGAGAATGTCTGACAAAACAACGTGCATAAAGAGTGTGCTTAAGAAATAATTATTTATCCCTCTTTTATTTCCATTATTTTGTCTTCATAAAGTTTTGATCTTGTGGATAAATATCACAAATACACAAAGAACAAAAAATTATATTCCATCATTATGTAAGAATATATTTACTTTATCATCATAAATTTTAATATTTAAATAAATGATATTATAAAGAATGTACTATTGTACAGAAGGAGTATAGAAAGCACCTGTTTGTTTTCTTTATCATATGAAAAAGAAATAAAATTAGTTTAAGAATAAAGAGGAAAGCTGAATTTTTTCTAACTTTTTAATTAACATAAAGGATTTTTAAATTTTTGAATTGCTTTGCTACGTTTATGATGGATCTCAGTGGGTACAAATACAGAAAGCACAAGAATGAGAAATTGACTCCATAACTTCTTTCTGCACACCATTAGTGGGTACCACACTAATCTCACATGTTCTAGGCAAGAAACTTAAAATGAGAACTGTTTACATATGAACCTATATTTCTCTTTCCAATAACAAACACCAGGCTGTGAGTATCCTGTGGTAAGGAAAATCAGTACATTTACACTGACCATCAAATTAATTGGTGCTGTAGAGTAGAAAATGATGTATTGTGCATTGATCCTTCAGCAATCTTTTAATTAAAAAAGAAAGAGAAAGCTAATTACTTTAGTAGGTGACTGAAAATAAGATTAAAACAAGCTAATTATATGTTCTTGAAGAATGACTTACTTTGATGAAAGTAAGTGGAGGAAAGGAATACTGGGATTCAGGTGAAGAAATATTCAATTTTATTAATTACAACATATTCCTGATCCATTTAACTTTCCTCAACCTGCTTTAAAGAAGGTTAAATAAAAATAGCAAACAATGTGAAACAGAAATGCATGGCATTTTCCCCCACAGTATGTAAGAACTGATTTCAAAGATTTTTGTATTAATGAAACTAAATATTACTGGATAAAATGATAAAAAAAAAAGTTTACTTTCTTTTTTTCCAATAGCAATAGTTTAAAAGAAAAGTAGCCAATTCATCCCAGGGATGCAAGGCTGGTTTAACATACGCAAGTCTATAAACGTTATCCACCATATTAACAGAGGCAAAAATAAAGATCACATGATCCTCTCAATAGATGCAGAAAAAGCATTTGATAAAATCCAGCATCCTTTTCTAATTGGAACACTGAAGAGTATAGGCATAGGTGGCACATTTCTAAAACTGATTGAAGCTATCTATGACAAACCCACAGCCAATATTTTACTGAATGGAGTAAAACTGAAAGCTTTTCCTCTTAGAACTGGAACCAGACAAGGTTGTCCTCTGTCACCTTTACTATTCAACATGGTGCTGGAGGTTCTAGCCAATACAATTAGGCAAGACAAGGAAATAAAGGGAATCCAAATGAGAGCAGAGGAGGTCAAACTCTCCCTCTTTGCTGACGACATGATCTTATACTTAGAGAACCCCAAAGACTCAACCACAAGACTCCTAGAAGTCATCAAAAAATACAATAATGTTTCAGGATATAAAATCAATGTCCACAAGTCAGTAGCCTTTGTGTACACCAATAACAGTCAAGATGAGAAGCTAATTAAGGACACAACTCCCTTCACCATAGTTTCAAAGAAAATGAAATACCTAGGAATATACCTAACGCAAGAGGTGAAGGACCTCTATAAAGAAAACTATGAAATCCTCAGAAAGGAAATAGCAGAGGATATTAACAAATGGAAGAACATACCATGCTCATGGCTTGGAAGAATCAACATTGTTAAAATGTCTATACTTCCCAAAGCAATCTACCTATTCAATGCCATTCCTATCAAAATACCAACATCGTACTTTCAAGATTTGGAAAAAATGATTCTGTGTTTTGTATGGAACCGGAGAAAACCCCGTATAGCTAAGGCAGTTCTCTGTAACAAAAATAAAGCTGGGGGCATCAGCATACCAGATTTTAGTCTGTACTACAAAGCCATAGTGCTCAAGACAGCATGGTACTGGCACAAAAACAGAGACATAGACACTTGGAATCGAATTGAAAACCAAGAAATGAAGCTAACATCTTACAACCACCTAATCTTCAATAAACCAAACAAGAACATACCTTGGGGGAAAGACTCCCTATTCAATAAATGGTGTTGGGAGAACTGGATGTCTACATGTAAAAGACTGAAACTGGACCCACACCTTTCCCCACTCACAAAAATTGATTCAAGATGGATAAAAGACTTAAATTTAAGGCATGAAACAATAAAAATCCTCCAAGAAAGCATAGGAAAAACACTGGAAGATATTGGCCTGGGGAAAGACTTCATGAAGAAGACTGCCGTGGCAATTGCAACAACAACCAAAATAAACAAATGGGACTTCATTAAACTGAAAAGCTTCTGTACAGCTAAGGAGACAATAACCAAAGCAAAGAGACAACCTACACAATGAGAAAGGATATTTGCATATTTTCAATCAGGCTTGATAACTAGGCTCTATAGAGAACTCCAATTAATCCACATGAAAAAAGCCAACAATCCCATATATCAATGGGCAAGAGACATGAATAGAACTTTCTCTAAAGACGACAGACGAATGGCTAACAAACACATGAAAAAATGTTCATCATCTCTATATATTAGAGAAATGCCAATCAAAACAACCCTGAGATATCATCTAACCCCAGTGAGAATGGCCCACATCACAAAATCTCAAAACTGCAGATGGTGGCGCAGATGTGGAGAGAAGGGAACACTTTTACACTGCTGGTGGGACTGTAAACTAGTACAACCTTTCTGGAAGGAAGTATGGAGAAACCTAAAAGCACTCAAGGTAGACCTCCCATTTGATCCTGCAATCCCATTACTGGGCATCTACCCAGAAGGAAAGAAATCCTTTTATCATAAGGACACTTGTACTAGACTGTTTATTGCAGCTCAATTTACAATCGCCAAAATGTGGAAACAGCCTAAATGCCCACCAACCCAGGAATGGATTAACAAGCTGTGGTATATGTATACCATGGAATACTATTCAGCCATTAAAAAAAATGGAGACTTTACATCCTTCGTATTAACCTAGATGGATGTGGAAGACATTATTCTTAGTAAAGCATCACAAGAATGGAGAAGCATGAATCCTATGTACTCAATTTTGATATGAGGACAATTAATGACAATTATGGTTATGCAGGGGGAAGCAGAAAGAGGGAAGGAGGGAGGGGTGTGGGGCCTTGGTGTGTGTCACACTTTATGGGGGCAAGACATGATTACAAGAGGGACTTTACCTAACAATTGCAATCAGTGTAACCTGGCTTATTGTACCCTCAATGAATCCCCAACAATAAAAAAATAAATAAATAAAATAAAATAAAATAGAAAAAAAATTAAAAAAAAAGAAAGAAAAGTAGCGAAGACTGGGGAAAGTCACTTATATCCAAAAACTACCAAGTAAGTATAGGATTCTAACCACAGAAAAAAGTGTCTTCAAAGGATCACAGAAGAAATACCCAAGAAGAAATAAACACGATCAAATTTCTCTCAACAGATGAATGGATAAAGAAAATGCAGGTCACATACATAATGGAATATTATTCAGTCATTAAGAAAAATGAAATCCTGCCATTTGCAAATGAACTCGAGGACACTATGTTCAAGGTGAAATAAGCCAGAAATATAAAGAGCCATACCTTTACTCACTCGTGGGAGTAAGAGCCATACCCTTACTCATACCCTTACTTGTAAGCCAGAAAAGATAAAGATCCATACCCTTACTCATATATGAGAAGTAAATAAATTGATCTCATGGGGACAGAGGGTGGAATGATAGGTACCAGAGGATGGAAAGGGGTCTATGAAGTGGGAGGGGAGAAAGAGTGGTTGGTTAATGAGCACAAAATTACAGTTAGATAGAAGAAATAAGATCTAATGTTTAGTAGCAAAAGAGGGAAATCATAGTTAAAAATAATCTATAGTGTATTTCAAAATAATAAGAGGAGTGGAAGTGAAAGTTTCCTAACACCAAGAAACTATAAATTTTTTTAATTTTTTAATTTTATTTTTTTATATTTGTTTAGCTTATTTTTTTATTAAATCACAAACACATAGATCATGTGTACATTACTGCATTTATGGGGTACAATGTGCTGATTTCATATAGAATTAGGAGCATTTACATCACACTAGTTAATATATACCTCATCTCATTTACTTAATTATTGATTTAAGACATTTATACTCTATACTTAATAGATCCAACTTGTACCCTTCCATTATGCACCATAGGTGTGATCGAACATATTCTACTTAGTAAAGGATCTCATGAATGGAAGAAAAAACATCCAATGTACTCAGTACTATTATGAAACCAATTTACAATCACTCGCACTTTTCATATGAAGAATGGATCACAACCATGGCCCAGGATGAAAGAGGGAGGAGGGGGGGATGAGAGGGGAGGGAGGAGGTCAGATCGAGGGAGGGTGAATGGTAGGGTCACACCTATGGTGCAAAAAACAAATGTTTAAAGTGACAGATACCCTAATTGCCCTGATTCGATCTTGCACATTTTATGCTTTTGTCAAAATATCACATCTACCTCATAAACATATATAACTATTATGTAGCTGTAAAAATTGAAAATGAAAATGAACAGCTTCTGAAAAAATAAAAAGTTTTCTGACTTAAGCATTATCAGTTATATATCTAAACGTCTGCAGGTATTTTAGGGTTCATAGTATATGCTGACATGAACTTTACAGCAAGAACTGAAATTACTGTCACCTGAGTAATTCTTTTCTCTGCCATATCTTTTGCAATCAAGCTTTCCCTGCTTTAATTTCCTGGCATATTTCTTAATTTTTGGTAGTTTATATGATATTATATTGAGATTCTTACTACTGCTGTGAATTTATATAATCTAAATTAAAAGTTATTACCAAACATCATGATTACATTTAGAAAATACATTATACATGTATATTAATCTAATCTATGAAAATAAATTCCAGGAAATGTCATGAATTCATAACTCAGCAATGCCAAATTAAGCTTTAGTTTTTCATAGTATTATTTTAAGGAATAAAGTTATCTAAAATTCCATATATTTCATGATGTGAATTTAAGGAAGGTTGTAAGGGGAGGGTAATACACATATCCAAATATTGAGTTATAACTTACCAAAATAATCTGACAGTTCAACTTCCAGAGACATAAAATAAATTTCTTAGGGAAGAAAAAAGAAAGAAAAATAGAGGAAGAGTTCGTAACTGGTGAGTAGGACCTGGGGCACTGGAATTAATTATCCCAAACAAGAGTTGAAATGAAAGTACCCCTAAGTTTTGTGTAGAAAATGCTTTTTTTCATAAAATTCCATAAGCCCTTACAGAGTACCTGACGTAGTAGTGTTGGAGATTCCAAGATAAGAAGCAAAAGTTGTGCCTTCTGGGAGTTTGCGCCATCTGTGGGGATGGCAGGAAATTGACAGAAAATTAAAAAGTTGGGTGGAGTATGGATGTTACAGTGAAGTTACTCACAGGTTATTATAAAAGCAAGTAGTCATGGCATCCAGTCTACCAGTCAGGGTGCTAAGAGTGACAGAAATCACAAAAGTTGGTTTAACTATCCTCTGCCTATTGACTGTGAGGTGTTAATTTTGCAGTTAAGGTTTATGAACTGGGTCACATGCTCCATCTTTGGAGCAGAGAGTTGGAGTTAGAAAATATATATATATTTTTTAATTACCTCAGATATTTGCCTGGTCTGTCATTCCTTCACTATTCATTCATTCTCTGCCTTCCTTCCTTCCTTCCTTCCTTCCTTCCTTCCTTCCTTCCTTCCTTCCTTCCTTCCTTCCTTCTTTCCTTCCCTCCCTCCCTCCCTCCCTTCCTTCCTTCCTTCCTTCTTTCCCTACTTCCCTCCCCTCCTCCCTGTCTCCCTCACTTGCTCCCTCCATCCCTCCTTCCTTCCTTCTTTCTTTCCTTTTATTTGACTGAGTGAAAGTTCTCTTTGGAGTCTATTTTTAATGATCACACAGCAATTTACAGAATGCATTTCTGCGTAACGTGGTTTATCCTCTCTTCGTTTACCCTTTGTACTAATTTTAAAAAGTAGATGTTCAACTAGAAGATATTTGTAATATTTTAGGTACACTTTGAATGAGACAAAAAATAGTACATAAGGAATTGCTGTTATTTTACAATAATCATATTCTAAGCATCTAACCAGATTATTTCACAGCAAGACATGATATTTCACAGCTGTAGAAGAGCAATGTCTGAATTGAACTGAAATCTGAAAGATACAATACAAAAATTAGCATTTTTTAGCGATAACTGAAATACTTTGAAATCCCATTTTCATTCGCCACAGCTTTGAAACACTGTCTCTTTTACTGCAATCTTATGGTAGTGATTATACCATTTTATAAAGGTCATTTATTTGGTTTAGATCAAAATCTTCCAACATATTTTGTAATTTCAATGTTCAAATACCTGAAAAAGCATGTCAGAATATAATAAACATAAATAATTAAAGTCCCACCAGGCAGAGCTTGTTAAAACGTGGACTTATCCCTCTCACTGTCCCCTTCTGATTGCTGTTCAGTAGATCTCAGATGGGCATTGTCATGGTCCATCAGCATACACTTGAGTGACTCTGAGACAGGTGGCTCACAGTGCACACCTTGAGAAATGGTGCTGTGAAGAGTCTCTATTGTGAGAAGGCTCTTATTTTTCATATGTATGGTTCTGGCAGTGATTTAGAGGTAAGGGCTTATACCAACTAAGTGTCAGGCCCCGGGGTTCTAAATGTGATGGTCGCAATGTACATGTTGCAAGTATTTACTAGATGTCTCGATTTGATATTCTGATGTTGTATTTGTATATAGATTCCTCTGGGATCTAATACTTATTTGTATCATTCAAAATGATTTACAAACTTTTTGTACAGAATAACCCTCAGTATTGCAGTTTTTTTGGTGTCACTTGCTTCTAGATTTCTTTTATTCTCCTCCTTGATCAATGGCAGCTTGGGCCAGCAAATCTGCACATAATGAAAATATATATTTGGCCATCACTGAAATATTGACAACAGTGGATTGCCAAGGGTTTTAAAAACTTATTGCTGCAATACAACACAATGAAGTTCTTCATCTGCTTTTATTCCTCGGTTTCTATAATAACAATCAGGTTTTCTGCAGGGAAAAATGCCTGTTAGTTTGCATAACTCTGTACTACAAAATTGTACCACATCATAATACAATGGAACTTTTGTTTAAGATAAATAGGTGATAAAATGTTTTACAAAGTTAATTTTTTTCCAATGCTGTCATAATGCTTTCTTACAAAAGCAAATACTGAAAAGCATCACCATTAACACTCAAGAAAGCACCATAAGGTTAACATGTTTGCTTTTATTGTGATGTACTGTATATGATTTGACATTCTCACAGTACAAAGCAAATGAAAACCAAAATAATGAAAAATTTTTTCTCAACTCTCATTGAGAGTGCAAAACAAAACAGAAACTTGAATAGCACCTTTACTAAAATTGCTTACTTTGTTCTCAAATTAATCTCCCAGAGTGTCATTGAAAATGACCAAAAATCTATGGTGAGTATATGGATTTTCATAATGCTCCATATGAATATACTTCTAATGCATTTTTAGCGAAAAGGGAAAGAGATAGAAGTATAAATTCCCATTTTCAGACTTATACTGTGGCGTTCTTTTTGTAGAATAATTATTATCTGAAATCTATGCTTTGGTCTACAAGGTGAGATGGGACAAAAAAGTCAACTAAGAATTTGGCAATAAATATTGCTGGCATAATAGAGATAATTAAAGTAAACAAACTTTTAAAAATAAATGACTGGCTGAACGGACAGAGATTGCTGGGAGTTGGTGAATAACTTCCCTCCGTGCCACAGCCTGCCTGTAGCCTGGGTAGCTCTGAGCCTTGCTTTGCTGATTCCTGTGCCCCTCGGGGATTAAGGTCCACTCTCCTTGTAAAGAATAAATCATAATGTGCTTCCTACTTCATACTAAGGAATTTGAATTTTATCAAGAAGGCAATGAATAGTTTTAATAATAAGAGATAAAGCCTAGATTTGTATTTTACAAATTATGAAAAAAATATTCATGCATTTGGAGACACTAAAACTGAGAAAATACTTTTAAATTCCCTTCTCTTGTTATGCTACTCTTCATTATTTCCTACTAATCGAACATGGGTACAGAAATGAGAAGTCTACAATTGCTTCTTTTTCTTTTTTGTTTGCTCTCTCTGCTAACCTCTACCACATAGGTGGTCTCCATGGCTAACTGACCAATGTGTCTATCTCAGGTCCAACATTGTCAACATAGGAAGCCTCTATGGAACATTTATCCACATTTTTTGTAAAGGATTTATTTTCATTAAGAAATGATATACTTTTGTACCATATCCATAAATTTGGGAAATACCCACATATTCTTCCTTAGTTTTGTCATTATTTCAGAACTTGGTAAGTCTAAAAGCATGATGGAATTGAGAGAAAACATGTTCTTAAAATGGATTAGTAGGGTTCATTGTTTTTAACTAGAAATAAATCTTTGAAAGAAATTATGTTTTTTTTATTGGTTCAGGTTCATTGAAGGTACAAAGAATTAGGTTACATTGTTTGCATTTGTTAGGCAAAGTCCCTCTTATAATTTTGTTCCACCCACAAGAGGTGTGCCTTTCACTGTAACCTCCATCTGCCTCTCTCCTCCCCTCTCCTTGCTCCCATGTTCTGCCGCACCCCCCCCCTTGAATAGATTTGCGTTTTTCTCTTATTTGGGTGTGTATTAGATCATCTACTGGCTTCATGTCAGGATTGAGTACATTGGATTCTTGCTTCCCCATTCTTGTGATATTTTACTAAGAAGAATGTATTCCAATTCTATCTAGGTTAATATAAAATATGTAAAGTCTCCAACTTTTTAAATAGCTAAATAGTCCTAGATTGGTGAGCATTTAGGGTGTTTTCACATATTGGCAATTGTAAATTGAACTAAAATAAACATTCTAGTGCAAATATTCTTATGGCAAAATGACTTTGTTTTTCTTCTGGGTAGATGCCTAGTGATCAGATTGCAGGATCAAATGGGAGGTCTAATTTGACTTCTTTGAGGATTTTCCTACTTCCTTCCAAAATGGTTGTATTAGTTTACAGTTCCATCAACAGTGTAAAAGTGTTCCCTTCTCTACACATCCACACCAGCATCTGCAGCTTTGAGACTTTGTGATGTGGGCTATTATCCCTGGGGTTAGGTAATATCTCAGGGTGGTTATGATTCGCAAGAAATTATGTTTTCAATTCAATGCAATACAGCAAAAGGTACTAAAGTTGAAAAAATAAATTAAAACTTGATCATAGTTTTCTAATACTTTACAATTGTGCAGGGATGATATAAATTCTAGAACAAAAGAAGAAATATTTCAGTATGGCAAAAGTAACATAAAATTATAGTTATTTATTATACAGAAATGATGAGCTGAAATTTCCTTTAAGCTGCCTAAAGAACATATATATTAGGCAAAAGACAAAAATGAGAGAAATACATTCTTTGTCTAGAAATTACAGAGTCAGTCCCTTGGCAAGGGTATCTGACTAGCTTTTGAGAGTTCTGGGTGGTGCACTGACTCAAACCTAGATTAAGGAAAAGGTCATGAATATTCAATGCAGTGTCTGAAGTGTTCTGTTGATTCTTTACTATTATTTTGGTTGTTATGTAAATAAAATAGGGCTTTAGTATAATACTTTGCTTGTCATATTTATTCTTAGGAATCTCATTATTCATTATCTATAACCAGGGATCTCGGTGTCAATTCATTCCCAGACACGTGAATTTTAAATTTACCATGCTGTCTCCATGGCAGGGGATCTCTGATAAGCATGTTCTTTCATTCAGGTTGAGGAAACCATTTCAGTTTCAGTATATCTGGTGAGTATCATCTGCTATGTGAGAACAGGGAAAAACTGCTCTAGAAGTTATATCTCTGATCTATTATTCATGAAGAATTTACCTCTATTCAACAGACTAATAATTTAAAAAATGTCCATGTTTTGTTTAGGAAAGTCTCTGGGTAATATGGCAGCTCTAGCTGCAACTCTAGAAGCAACTACTATACCCACTAAGTTTGATAAGTCTAGGTTCTAGAGCCTCTGTCAACAAGGGGAGAACAAACTCCTCACAAACAGCACAACTCCCAGTAGTGTATGCGTTTCTTAAATTATTTAAAAAGACAAGATGGAGTAGAGCTACCTACAAATTCTTGGGTAGTGATAAATATTTTACAATGATTGATGATAACAAGGATGGAAAAAGGGATCTATAGATGGAGCCTTTGGAATAGCTACCATGTCTGAAAATATTTAGTTTTTGCTATATGTTTTCACAGGAAGCCACGCACCAGAGAAAATGTGTTTTTAAATAATCAAATGGTCAGAAAAAACCTCTATAAAATATTATTAATTTGGATTTACTGCGAGCCTAATGGCATTGAAAGTGTTTTGATAAAAAAGAAAATCAACAGATACAGGGATTAATATATTAATCTGACAAATATTTTTTGAGTTGTTATCATGTGCTAGACTATGCTGTAGGTTATGATGCTATAGAAATTAAGGTACTAAAAAGAAAGACAAAACAAAAAAGAAGTTTGTTATGAAAATGTTGTTTCAGTATTTTTTTCTCAATTCTTTTTGAGAGCACAAAACAAAACAAGATAGAATGGAAACTTGAATAGTCCCTTTACCAAAACTGCTTTGTTTATTGTTGAATTTGAGACTGACTGTAACTCATCTCCCAAACATATGTCCACTTTCATAGTTTGTTTTTCTGGAACTATTGTGACAAAATCCTTCTACAGTCCTCTATATAAGCAAGGAGAGTATTTGCAATAATTTAGGGTGAAAAAGCAATTTGCAGTGATGACATGTTAACGATATGCAATCTTGCAATTCTATTTTACGAAAATATTTTGTTTTTCTTCAAATGCTTGCAAACATATTAATATGCTTTTTCTCAATTCAAGAAATGTACAAATTGGTAAGTCTAAAATATCATGAATTTCAGGGACTAAATACATCATTTTCCTACAATGCACCAGTGGTTGCAATCAGTTTTTTTTTTTTTTTTAAATGGTGGAACTTTTTTTTTTTTTTTTTTGTAGAGACAGTCTCACTGTACCGCCCTCCGGTAGAGAGCCGTGGCATCACACGGCTCACAGCAACCTCTAACTCTTGGGCTTACGCGATTCTCTTGCCTCAGCCTCCCGAGCAGCTGGGACTACAGGCGCCCGCCACAACGCCCGGCTATTTTTTTGTTGCAGTTTGGCCGGGGCTGGGTTTGAACCCGCCACCCTCGGCATATGGGGCCGGCGCCCTACTCACTGAGCCACAGGCGCCGCCCTTTTTTTTTTTTTTTTTTTTTATTGTTGGGGATTCATTGAGGGTACAATAAGCCAGATTACACTGATTGCAATTGTTAGGTAAAGTCCCTCTTGCAATCATGTCTTGCCCCCATAAAGTGTAACACACACCAAGGCCCCACCCCCCTCCCTCCTTCCCTCTGTTTCCCCCCCCATAACCATAATTGTCATTAATTGTCCTCATATCAAAATTGAGTACATAGGATTCATGCTTCCCCATTCTTGTGATGCTTTACTAAGAATAATGTCTTCCACGTCCATCCAGGTTAATACAAAGGATGGAAAGTCTCCATTTTTTTTAATGGCTGAATAGTATTCCATGGTATACATATACCACAGCTTGTTAATCCATTCCTGGGTTGGTGGGCATTTAGGCTGTTTCCACATTTTGGCGATTGTAAATTGAGCTGCAATAAACAGTCTAGTACAAGTGTCCTTATGATAAAAGGATTTCTTTCCTTCAGGGTAGATGACCAGTAATGGGATTGCAGGATCAAATGGGAGGTCTAGCTTGAGTGCTTTGAGGTTTCTCCATACTTCCTTCCAGAAAGGTTGTACTAGTTTGCAGTCCCACCAGCAGTGTAAAAGTGTTCCCTTCTCTCCACATCCACGCCAGCATCTGCAGTTTTGAGATTTTGTGATGTGGGCCATTCTCACTGGGGTTAGATGATATCTCAGGGTTGTTTTGATTTGCATTTCTCTAATATATAGAGATGATGAACATTTTTTCATGTGTTTGTCAGCATTCATCTGTCATCTTTAGAGAAAGTTCTATTCATGTCTCTTGCCCATTGATATATGGGATTGTTGGCTTTTTTCATGTGGATTAATTTGAGTTCTCTATAGATGCTAGTTATCAAGCTTTTGTCTGATTGAAAATATGCAAATATCCTTTCCCATTGTGTAGGTTGTCTCTTTGCTTTGGTTATTGTCTCCTTAGCTGTACAGAAGCTTTTCAGTTTAATGATGTCCCATTTATTTATTTTTGTTGTTGTTGCAATTGCCATGGCAGTCTTCTTCATGAAGTCTTCCCCCAGGCCAATATCTTCCAGTGTTTTTCCTATGCTTTCTGCGAGGATTTTTATTGTTTCATGCCTTAAATTTAAGTCCTTTATCCATCTTGAATCAATTTTTGTGAGTGGGGAAAGGTGTGGGTCCAGTTTCAGTCTTTTACATGTAGACATCCAGTTCTCCCAACACCATTTATTGAATAGGGAGTCTTTCCCCCAAGGTATGTTCTTGTTTGGTTTATCAAAGATTAGGTGGTTGTAAAATGTTAGTTTCATTTCTTGGTTTTCAATTCGATTCCAAGTGTCTATGTCTCTGTTTTTGTGCCAGTACCATGCTGTCTTGAGCACTATGGTTTTGTAGTACAGGTTAAAATCTGGTATGCTGATGCCCCCAGCTTTATTTTTGTTACAGAGAACTGCCTTAGCTATACGGAGTTATCTCCGGTTCCATACAAAACGCAGAATCATTTTTTCCAAATCTTGAAAGTACGATGTAGGTACTTTGATAGGAATGGCATTGAATAGGTAGATTGCTTTGGGAAGTATAGACATTTTAACAATGTTGATTCTTCCCAACCATGAGCATGGTATGTTCTTCCATTTGTTAATATCCTCTGCTATTTCCTTTCTGAGGATTTCATAGTTTTCTTTATAGAGGTCCTTCACGTCCTTCGTTAGGTATATTCCTAGGTATTTCATTTTCTTTGAAACTATGGTGAAGGGAGTTGTGTCCTTAATTAACTTCTCATCTTGCTGTTATTGGTGTATACAAAGGCTACTGACTTGTGGACATTGATTTTATATCCCGAAACATTACTGTATTTTTTGATGACTTCTAGGAGTCTTGTGGTTGAGTCTTTGGGGTTCTCTAAGTATAAGATCATGTCGTCAGCAAAGAGGGAGAGTTTGACCTCCTCTGCTCTCATTTGGATTCCCTTTATTTCCTTGTCTTGCCTAATTGTATTGGCTAGAACTTCTAGCACTATGTTGAATAGTAAAGGTGACAGAGGACAACCTTGTCTGGTTCCAGTTCTAAGAGGAAAAGCTTTCAGTTTTACTCCATTCAGTAAAATATTGACTGTGGGTTTGTCATAGATAGCTTCAATCAGTTTTAGAAATGTGTCACCTATGCCTATACTCTTCAGTGTTCTAATTAGAAAAGGATGCTGGATTTCATCAAATGCTTTTTCTGCATCTATTGAGAGGATCATGTGATCTTTATTTTTGCCTCTGTTAATATGGTGGATAACATTTATGGACTTTCTTATGTTAAACCAGCCTTGCATCCCTGGGATGAAGCCTACTTGATCATGATAAATGACTTTTTTGATGATAAGCTGTAATCTATTGGCTAGGATTTTGTTGAGAATTTTTGCATCTATATTCATGAGTGAGATTGGTCTGAAATTCTCCTTTTTGTTTGGGTCTTTTCCTGGTTTTGGTATCAGGGTGATGTTTGCTTCATAGAATGTGTTGGGGAAGATTCCTACTTCCTCAATTGTTTGCAATAATTTCTGCAGTAGAGGAATAAGCTCTTCCTTGAAGGTTTGATAGAATTCTGGTGTGAAGCCATCTGGACCAGGGCATTTTTTGGTTGGAAGATTTTTTATTGTTTCTTTGATCTCAGTGCTTGAAATTGGTCTGTTCAGGAGCTCTATTTCTTCCTGGCTGAGTCTAGGGAGAGGGTGTGATTCCAAATATTGATCCATTTCTTTGACATTGTCAAATTTCTGGGCATAGAGTTTCTGGTAGTATTCAGAGATGATCTCTTGTATCTCTGTGGGATCAGTTGTTATTTCCCCTTTATCATTTCTGATTGAGGTTACTAGAGATTTTACTTTTCTATTCCTCGTTAGTCTGGCCAATGGTTTATCTATTTTATTTATTTTTTCAAAAAACCTACTCCTTGTTTCATTAATTTTCTGAATGATTCTTTTGTTTTCAATTTCATTGATCTCTGATTTGATTTTGGATATTTCTTTTCTTCTACTGAGTTTAGGCTTAGATTATTCTTCTTTTTCCAATTCCATAAGATCTCTTGTGAGATTGTTGATGTGCTCTCTTTCTGTTTTTCGAATGTAGACATCTAAAGCGATGAATTTTCCTCTCAAAACTGCTTTTGCAGTATCCCACAAGTTTTGGTAGCTTGTGTCTTCATTGTTGTTATGCTCAAGGAAGTGAATGATTTCCTGTTTTATTTCTTCCTGCACCCATCTGTTATTCAACAGAAGATTGTTTAATTTCCATGCCTTTGGGTGGGGTCGAGCATATTTATTAGAGTTGAGTTCCACCTTTAGTGCCTTATGGTCTGAGAAGATACAAGGTTAAATTTCAATTCTTTTGATTCTGTTGATATTTGTTTTGTGTCCCAGGATATGATCAATTTTGGAGAATGTTCCATGGGGTGATGAGAAGAATGTATATTCTTTATCTTTGGGATGGAGTGTTCTCTATGCGTCTATCAAGCACAGCTGTTCTAGGGTCTCATTTAAATCTCTTATATCCTTGTTTAATTTCTGTTTAGAGGATCTGTCCAGCTCTGTAAGAGGAGTGTTAAAGTCCCCTGTTATTGTGGTATTATCAGATATCATATTGCTCAGACTGAGTAATGTCTGTTTCAAGAATCTGGGAGCATTTAAATTGGGTGCATAAATATTTAGAATTGAAATGTCTTCTTGTTGTAGTTTTCCCTTGACCAATATAAAGTGACCATCTTTGTCTTTTTTGACTTTAGTTGCTTTAAATCCACATGTATCTGAAAATAAGATTGCAACTCCTCTTTTCTTCTGAATTCCATTTGCCTGAAAAATTGTCTTCCAACCCTTGACTTGGAGCTTTAATTTGTCTTTTGAAGCCAGGTGTGTTTCTTGCAGACTACAAATGGATGGCTTGTGTTTTTTAATCCAGTCAACCAATCTATGTCTCTTCAGTGGGGAATTCAAGCCATTAACATTTATTGAGATAATTGATAAGTGTGGTAGTATTCTATTCATCGTATTTTGTGAGAGTCCATTGCTTAGTTTTATCTTTTGCATCAGTGTGGGGGTTATTTTCTGTCCTTTCATTTCTGAGATCTTACTTTGCTGCTGATCCATTGTGCTGGTCTGTCGGTGTCGCTCGGCCGCTGACCAGCAGGGACGAACACACCAACGCAAACAGCTTTCAGCAAGTTTATTATCGGAGGCAAGCAGCTTGTCCGGGGAGAGCAGGATGGAAAAGCCCTAACCTTGTCCGGGGAGAGCAGGATGGAAAAGCTCTCTAACCTTGTCCGGGGAGAGCAGGATGTCAAAGCTCTCTAACCTTGGTTACAGCACTCTATATTTATACTCTAGGACACTTCCTGTTGTCGGTTTCTTGACCTAAGTATCTCTCCAATGAGCGCAAAGGGCACGGGCGGCAAGGTTGTTGCCAGGGCGCAGCCTGCAAGCAGGTTTCCTAAAGTACGCCTCCGCCATCCTGTTTTTGTGCCTGATCGATACATTGTATAAGGGCCCTCCACAGTGGTCAGTGTGCAGAACAGGTTGAAGTATTTCCTGTAGAGCTGGTCTTGTTGTGGCGAATTTCCTCAATGTTTGTATATCCATAAATGATTCGATTTCTCCGTCAATTTTGAAGCTTAGCTTAGCAGGGTACAGAATTCTGGGCTGGAAATTGTTCTGTTTAAGTAGATTAAAGGTAGATGACCATTGTCTTCTTGCTTGGAAAGTTTCATTAGAGAAGTCTGTGGTCACTCTGATGGATTTGCCCCTGTAGGTCAACTGGCGCTTACTCCTGGCAGCTTGCAGAATCTTTTCTTTTGTCTTGACTTTGGACAGGTTCATCACAATGTGTCTTGGAGAAGCTTGGTTAGAGTTGAGGCCACCTGGGGTCTGATAGCCCTCTGAAAGCAGTGTGTCAGAATCTTTGGTGATATTTGGGAAATTTTCTTTTATAATATTCTCTAGTATGGCTTCCATTCCTCTGGGGCATTCTTCTTCCCCTTCTGGGATTCCTACAACTCGTATGTTGGAACGCTTCATAAAGTCCCATAATTCTGACAGTGAACGTTCTGCTTTCTCTCTCTTCTTTCTGCCTCTTTTACTATCTGAGTTATCTCAAGAACTTTGTCTTCTACCTCTGAAATTCTTTCTTCTGCATGGTCTAACCTGTTGCTGATACTTTCCATTGCATCTTTAAGTTCCCTGATTGACTGTTTCAATTCCTTCAGCTCTTCTATTTCCTTTTTATATTCTTCATATCGTTCATCTCTTATTTGATTCTGTTTTTGGATTTCCTTTTGGTTAATTTCCACTTTATTAGCAGTTTCCTTCATTGTTTCCATAATTTCCTTCACTGTTTTCAACATGTGTATTCTAAATTCCCTTTCTGTCATTCCTAACATTTCTTTATAGGTGGAATCCTCTGCAGTAGCTACCTCATGGTCCCTTGGCAGGGTTGTTCTGGACTGGTTCTTCATGTTGCCTGAAGTTTTCTGCTGATTCTTTCTCATGAGTGATTTATTTTATCTGTTTCCTTGCCTTAATTTTCCTTTCACTTCCTCTTGCTCTTTAAGTTCTCGTGCCTGTGGACTAGGGGTTACAGGACCAGAAGGGTGAAAAGGTTGAAGAGCAAAAAAGGGATGAAAGAAAGGAGGACCGAGTGATAAGAAAAATAGAGAAAGGAGAAGGGGTGGGTAAAAGGAATATTGACAAAAAGGAGAGAGGCACAGAAAGAGGGAGACAGAGCAATATAGGTGTACAGTAGGGTACTTTGCTACAACCTTAAAAAAGAACCACCTTCTGGGGGTGCCCAGTTGGGTGGTTCCCTTGAGGTCAGCAGCTCTTTGTTAACCTGATGAGACAGAGTACCCCACCTCCACCATGTAGAGAGGAAAGACAAAAATGCTATAAATCAAACCAAAACAAGCAAACAGAATACTTTACGGGATAAAATTGGGTGGAAAACCAAATAATAGCAGTAGAAACACTAACAAAAATGAAGTTCTAATTATTGAAATAGGCAGTAATGGGAAATTATAATTAAACTAGAAAAATTGAGAAAGAAAAAGGATCTGTATGGAAAAGGTTGAACTTAAAAAACAAAACAACAATCAACAACATCAAAATAAACAAAAAAAAACAACCAAACCAAAAAAAAAAAAAAATCACAACCAAAAACAAAGCAGTATGTATATGTTATTGAATATTGTCTGGGTAACACGTGGTCTTCTGGTGTATGAGATGTTAATCACGGTTCTGATACGACTGGAGGGTGCTGATTTCTCAAACCCCAGCAGGTAGACACCCTAAATCTCTCTTCAGCCCACTTAAAAGGCACTTTGAACTTGTTCACTTGCTGAGCAGAAGCTTTTCCAGGGAAGTGCTTGTAACTGGAATCACTGCTGAAGTGGCTATCCACTTACCCTGTGTGCCAAAACTGGTCTCCCTCTGTCCCCGAGGGTTAGGGCTTCAAGGCGGCTCAGACCCCGCCCTTAGGCTACTTGGTCACTGGGTTACCAGCTCCCACCCAATTCTAGCTCTGTGACCCTGAGGGCGGAGCTTGCCGGGGCAGATTGCTCACAATGGCTGCCTGTGACCCAGAGCCAAACACTATTAGCTCCATCTGGCTCAGCGGCTCAGACTGGGGCCCTAGACAAAAGCCAAAGTTCTCTGCACTCCCGCTCAGGCTCTCTCCAAGGCAGTTCAGCTGAGTGCCAAGTCCAATGACACCAAAACAGTTCACAGGTAAGGCCTTTCTGGTTTGTAGTCTCGCTGCTACTGAAGTTACAGTTGCGGGCGGGTTTAGACAGATTGAACACACACGACCACTTGCTGGTTTTCCACTGTTTTAGTCTTCCTCTTGGGGTCCAGAAGTCTCTCACTGACTCCCTGTATCCTCTCAGGGGTGATGATAGGCAGATCCCACCAGCCAGAGATGCCTGGAATCCAATCTCCCCAGACTCACGGTGCCCAGGTGCAAGGAAGCTATTACTCGGCTGCCATCTTGCTCCGCCTCCGCAATCAGTTTTATTAACTCACTTCAGACTGAGAGAGAAAACTTTTCAGTTGTAAAGAGTCATTGTTTTCTCTTTACAAACCACAAAGCAACCCTTAAATAAATTAAATTAAAATATTTATCAATTACCACAATACCTATGGTAAGCTGGTCCCACATTTAATGTCCCTATTTCTTCCTGATGTGCTTTTATGCCCCCTATAGGAAATGCTGCTTCTTTTGTATGATGTGGCCTTTGTCACAAATGGACGTTGCTTTTGCAATGCCTATGATTACTTTGATAAGTGTACCTCTTCTAACAAGTCGACCCGCAAAATGTATGTCTCAAATACAGTTGAATTTTTTTCCTTATATAACAATTCCAAGGAGGTGATGAGAACAAGCAGGCAGGTTCCCTGTATGCATGATTCATGGGCCTATGATATTTAGAAAATTATTAGAAGCATGGAAAGGTAATCAGGGTAATTTTCCTTGGTGGGGAAGGTGTATTCCAAGCTTTTATCAGCAGTATTTTATTATTGCTAAAAGTGGCTTCTTTGGGGATGCAATATCTCTTTCCTGAATAAAAGTTTTAATTATGTTTTGTTGTTTCTTCCTCACAAACATACATTGAGTATTTTAGAGAATTTAGGGGTTGGAGGCATAAGAATGAGAGTACATAACCGTCTTTTAGCCACATCAAGACGATCTAAATTCCAATCAGGTGGAGAAAACTCTGATGCTTGCCATTGAACCGTATTCCCCTTTGGGGAATGGATGAGTGTTTTTTACTCCATGGAAAGTAAAATTTGCACAGATATTTGTTACAAACCGTGGCAAAGACTGATAAATCTCTACTAAAATTAGAATTTCTCTATTCTTCTTGGGAACACAGCTGGGCATTTCCCAGTCCTCCTGTATTGTGCTATCATGATGTAGCCAGTGAAATACACATGCAAAAAAATGTGTGCCCATTTTGGCCTAAGTTTTGGCCAGTAAAAGGATCAAAAGAAGAAAGGATCATAGTTTTCTGAAAAACAATGTGGAAGAAATCTCCTCACTTATCAGCCACACCAACTTTCACTATTAATTGAGTAAAAAAATCCCATTGTATCAAGGCACTCCAATGTTGTGACTTATAAAGGCAAGCTTACCCAAGGAAACATACCAATAGTAGACATGGGAAGACTCTTAGAAGTTGTACAAGCTATTTCCAGTAGAATGGATTAAGAATTATGTTAAGAATTAGGGCCTTAATTGAATAGAGGAATAGAATTCTCCATTTTACTTTCCTTAGTAGGTCCTATTAATTACACTGTATAAGAATATTTTTAATGTGGTCTGATTTATTTGACCACCGTTTATCTCTATAGTCTCTCACAGAACAGCTGAGTCTTTAGAATAGTTTCATTATGAAGGGAATAAACATGGTATTATTTGAAAAAAAAGTAGGAGAAAAGAAAAATTCTTTTAGCAATACCAATAATGGATAATGTGAAGTTCTTGATTAGGCTAGAGGAGCTAAACATGGTTAAAGGTAATTAAAGGGCTAAAACTGAGTTTCAATTTAATTAGAGAGAAATCTTGCCGACCCTATGAGATTATTTCTTAACCCACTTTGGTTTCTTACTGGAGAGCCTGGCTCTCCAACACAACCTGCAGAGATGAGGCCTTGGACTGCTATCATCACTCCTGGCAGGCCAGTTAAGGGGCCCTGAATGCATACTCTTTAGTATACTTTCTGGGTTTTGAGAGTTTTTGACAATACATTTCATTTACTCAGTATTTTCTCATCCCTTAACATAATCTATAAATATGTAAAGCAATGTGATGGATGTAGGGGAAACAGTGGTTCCCTCTTAAAGACTCCTTCCTATAACAAGTCCCATGTCCAGCCTGCTAACACGGGAAAGCCTCCTTTGTTGGAAGGTTGGCCAGGGCACCTGTGAACCATGGAAAAATGGAAATTTTCCTATCCTATGGAAAAATGGAAATTCACAAACTGTTTCTACTCTGCCACAAATATAAATTCTCTTACATTTGGGACTCTGGGGTTGTGTATCTATGACCCATTTGCATGACACCATTTCAGGATTTAATTACAGCAGATAAAATGGTCAAATCATCAGTTTTTCGTATCAGTTGCAGCTGCTCAACATTCCATCATATCCAATACACAGACCCCATAAACTATCTCAAGAACCTCCATCTTACCATAACCTCACAAATACATAACTAAATCTCATAAATTCCTCGTCTTTAGATGAAATGAGAAATTTGCCTTTAATTTACCTTTTTTAACTAAGATACAACAGAAGAAGTCAATCAAACTAGGTCTTTTAAATCTCTCTCTTGCTGAATATAAATTACCCATAGAAACAAACTCTAAAATTCACCTAGAGCTATTTAACCATGTCCAGAACACAATTTACATATCGCCCCAATATTTGTATGTAACATAAAGCCCCATTCATATCCATTACATTTTCCTTTTGTCCAAGTTAGCAAAATCATCTGTCTCAGTCAATTTGGGATGCTATAAAAATACCTTAGTTTGGATAATTTATAATAAACAGAAATTCATTGCTCACAATTCTGAGACTAAGAGTCCAAGATCAAGATGAAGCAGACCCAGTGTCTGCTGAGGGCTCTGTTCCTCACACACGGCACCTTCTTGCTGTGTTCTCACATGGCACAAAGCAGGGAAACAAACTCCCTCTGGTCTCTTTTATAAGTGCTGTGACCCTATCCATAAGGACCTCCTACAGATGCTATCTCTTAATACTATCACATTGAAGATTGGGTTTCAACATATGAATTTGGAGGAGACAGTTGTATTCAGACCATAGCATCATTTCAGTTCCATCTATTTCCAGAAGCCTACCCTTTTGGTCATTATTAACAAACATATAAAGACATAATTCAGGGCTCATTCAATCTTAGAGAAAACACCTGAGTTCTCCTTTTTTTTTTTTTTTTACTGTTTTTGTCTTTATAAGCTCCAGAAAGGAGTGCTATATCATGTCTTCGATATATTGCACATCATTTTGTGCCAAGGCAATATTTAGCTCTAATACATTGCCACAATAGTAGCCATTACAAGTGCACGACATGGATTTCTTTATTATGTCTCAAATATCAAATATCAGCAATGAAATACCTTCCTTTTGATCAAACGTCAACTACAAATTTGGGGATTTGTTATGAAAGCTGTTAATTGGTATATGATCAGACAGAAATTGCTTTTAAAATAATCTCTGACATTTCTGTCATAAATCATCATGTCATATTGAGTTCTATCATGGTCGTTTATAAGAGAAGAATCTAAAAATGACACAATTTGTCAATAAAATCCAATGCAGTAGGGTACCATATGACATAGAATAAGACTGAAAAAAAGTCAACAACTTCAGACTTGAGAGTGGTTGTCAATCGCCATCAAAAGTTATTCTTACTTTTTTTTGAGATAATAACTAAATTATTCTTAATGCTGAATTAAACAAAAATATGTTTTACTAAATATTGTAATTCCTTCAGTGGAATACATAGGTATTTTTCACCCTCTCTTTGACTAAAGAAAATTAATCACATATATTTTATCAAGGAAAGTATCATTATAAAACAGACGCAGAGAATAAAGTGTCTACAGAAACAATTAAAATGGTTTGTGCCAGACACTTGATGAAAAATATATATACATATATGTGTCACAAGGAAGTTTTTATTTCATCTAATTTTGTAGAATTTTTCATGAAGGCAATGGTAGATCAAATTATCATATAGAAATATGGGATTATTGTAGTCCTTATGTAGTAGAATGCAAAGTGATGTGTTTTATTTATTCATTCTGATTTAACTGATGTATTATTCTTTATCTTTCTGGCTTGAGTGAGGAGGTAACCCCAAAAGATATAAAGAATACTAGATTGTGAATGCGCCAGATGTTTGATGCAATATGTAAAACCTGTCACGTTAAGTAAGAGAAAAGTTATTTTTAAAGGAATATTTGAGTATATAACTCCTATTCATCTGCTCTCTTTCAGACTATACACAGGTTTTTATATAAATTATAAAAAGGTGGTTTCATAGATGAAAGCTGTTTGTAATTTGTAGAGACCATTTTCTTGTCAACTTGGTAGTCTTTCTCATAGCTGTTTCATTATTAGGCAAACCAATTAAGTGTGCTCAGAGTAAGCCACATATGCTAAGTACACAATTTGTATAAAATTCTAATCTGTTCATTACCTTTATACCAGTGATTTTTTTCTTGACTTCGAGTAGCAGGGTTCTTTTTTTTTTAATAAGAGTTTTGTGTTAAAAATGCCATGTTGAAAAGCCTGACATGAGAATTCTCGAACTGTCTTAACTAGATTTTGGCATTTAATAAGCTGTAAACTGCTGAAGCTATTTGCAGATGAAGTCTCATTTTTGTCCATCAGCAGGGGGCTGGAAGCATAATTAATTGAGTGAAAGTTAAAAGACGGACAGCACGGTTACATTTATGCAAATATTGCAGCAGAACATCTAACGGAAGAGAAAAATAGCTTGCAACCGATTGGTTTGATTTTGGACCAAAATCCACAGGGTCCATTTAAACACTGCAGACTGTGCATCTGACAATTAAGACTTATAGTGTTTTTTAATACTGGCTGTGATGGTAGAAATAGTAGGCAAAAAGTTGAAGTCCAGAGAGATGATTCTATTTCTGCACTCATCTTTTTAACCTCTCATGAATGTTAAAATATACTTGCAAAAAATCAAAAATCAAATGATGCATGTGTGTTCAACCATATGCCAGGCTCTGCTGTTTGTTTCTTTTATTCATATCCCAGGCATATGTGCCCTTGCACGCCAAAGTTTCCATTTAATTAAAGTTAGTTAAAAGCTTAGACCACAGAGATCAGGACAGCTGCTTGGGATATTAACCTGGGTGCTGTTCGGGGACGGCAGGAAGCTTTTGCTAGTATTCTATCTCCTATGACATATTTTGGTGGGGTTTTCCCCAGTAGCTGTTTGCCTTAGGAGACTGCTGACTATTCTTTCAATGGCTGGGAAACATTGCCTTCCACAATGATCACAGAAAATCTCAGATTGAGATTTTGCATATTCCTCATTTGTATGTTTTTCCTTATGACGGTAGGGATCTGCATGACTACCTTAGTATTGATTTTTGACTAGTTCCTTTGTGATATGTGTTTGGTTTGCTGGCTATTCAGAAAAACGCTGCATCCCATTGAGAAATTTCTTTTTTTTTTTCTTTTTTTTTTTATTAAATCATAACTGTATACAATGATATGATCCATTGAGAAATTTCTTAAGAACACTTTTTGTTCTTTCTTTTCATATGTCTGTTATTCCAGCAAGTGTATTCGAGGTTTTAATTCTAAAAGAAGCTACAGAATCTAGATATATTAACACAAGTAGAATGGATTTTGTATGTGTGCCATAGAATTCTGTTTGTGCCTTCTGTGGCATATTGGAAAAACTTACCTTTTAGAACTTTAAAAAAGTACCCTTAACTATAGTTATCTTATTCAAAGTTTTATGGAAAAAAAAAGGCCGAATCCTAAAAAATAAATGTTTTATGCTTTTAATAAAATTATGTGAATAAATACAAACCAAAATGAAAAAAATAATAATGTCCATGGTATGTACTCACCAATGAATTGCAAAGTGTTTTTAAGGAACATAAATGCAAATGTTTGTAAATATTAAACAGTCAGGCCCAGTAGTATAGGTCTGTAGTTGGGAGGCTGATACACAAGGATCACTCAAGTCCAGGACATTGAGACCAGCCTAGGCAACATAACAAGACCTCATCTCAAAATTTAAAAACAAAGCTACCAAAGTAAATCAATTCCCATGCAGACCTTCCAGATTTAACTGAACTTCACATATTATTTATAAGTTATAAAATTCTGTTCCTTATTATAAAAACAAGTTGTATAATTCAATGTTTTCTTCATTCAAGTCAAGACAGTAAGCCCATGGTAAAAACACTTTATATATCCAGTTACACTTTTTTCATAAATGTATAATTTTTAATTAATCCTTAATAATTTAATTTAAATATGGACTGAGATTACATAATTCCCAAGTTTATAAACCACTTTATAATATATTCAAAAATATATTTTCCCTTAGAATATGTTGCTATTATATAGTGTTTACAGTTCAATTACTGAAAACATTTTAAGATTTATACTCTAAAGAATATTTTTGATCAGTAATTTCTTCCAGAAATTAACAAAATCTGTCTCAAAATTTTAATATGAACAGATTTAGCAATAGCAAGTGCGTTATATATAGGTATAAATTAGATCTATTCCTGAAAAAATTCTATTTCATTAAATAGAGAATGAAAGAAATGTTCTGAAGCAAATTCATTTTAAGGCAAATACACATCCAAACAAAAAGAATCTTTCATTTACCTTTATTCTTAACATTTTCTTCTATGTTTTTCAAGTTAGATTGTCATACTATAAAGCACAAGTGTGTGTGTGTTATTGCGCAAGTTTTTTCTCCAATAATAATTTTATTATGGAAATCTATGGAAGTCTTTCCTATGAAAGACTAAGTAGGGTTAGAGACGTTGAGACACTCTTGACTTTAACATCATCCCAAAATAAGATTAGTTCTCTTTTATTGTGCAGATTTTAATGTTCTGCAATGTCAATGGTCCATCTTAGAAGGAAGGTATAAATTTCTTATGTTATTATAGAAACATTCTTTGGTTGACAAATGAAAAACACTATGTTTCTTGGCAAGTGATAAATAATCTGGCTTTACCTGAAAATATTAAAAAGGAAATTTTATCTTTTTTTGTATTACATAATCATTTTAAATTCTATATTTTGGATTATATTACATAAGAATTTTTTCTCTTGCATTTAAAATAGCAAATGGGAATTTTAAGGTAAAGTAAACAAGTAAATCAGAGGACATTTATTTTAAAAAACATAAAAGTAACCATTCGAAGACAACGTTTTGTTATCCTGCTAGCTAGCTAAATTTCCAACCCAATTTTTCAGCCACCTGCATATTCCCCATTTCTCATTTATTTTGGATGGGAAAGAGCTTGGTGGAATGATTGTAATTATCAAGGCTTTAAAAGAGAAACATAATTATGAACTCACCTAATGATTTTACTATCTGTTTTAGGTTACATAAAAAAATTGAAGTGTTTTTGTTTGGAACAAAAGAACTCATTATGTTGGTCAAGGTATGACATTGGATCGGAAACAGTTTTAAATGACCTAAGCTGTTTTATGATAAACTAAATTATATGGTCACACCTCTTGTTTCTTATTTCCAAGTATGACAGGAAGAATTTGAGGAGATAAAGTAAAAAAGGGTATACAATTTTAGAATCTCTGAGTGGGAATTACTCAGCATATGTGTTACTCTTGATTAATAAATAGGAGAGTTCTTAGCCTAAGGAAAAGGGAAAGAAAAGAAAAAGAATCAACCAACATCTGTCTTTTAGTATACATCCCTCTGGGATAAGTACCAGTTAAAACTGCTAAACAAGAATGGCAATAAAATTTCGGCTGGTTATGAGTTAGTCAAGCTTGCAACCCTTCTTGTATTGGAAACTTCACAAAAAAGGAATTTTATAAACACAAAACCATTTCTAACTAAGATGTTTTCTATGGTATATTTTTTTCTTTTTTTAGAGACAGAGTCTCACTTTATCGCCCTCAGTAGAGTGCTGTGGAGTCACAGCTCACAGCAACTTCCAACTCCTGGGCTTAAGTGATTCTCTTGCCTTAGACTCCCGAGTAGCTAGGACTACAGGTGCCCACCACAACATCGGGCTATTTTTTGTTGCAGTTTGGCTAAGGCTGGGTTCGAACCTGCCACCCTCAGTATATGGGGCCAGTGCCCTTCCCACTGAGCCACAGGCACCGCCCTTTATGGTATTTTTGCCAAATTGATTCCACCAGTGTAGATTATGAAATACTATGGACAGTATGTGGTGATAAGATTAAATACTGTTACACTTACAGGAATAATTTTATTTCTACTAATATTTATTCTATTGAAGCTACAGTGTTTCTGTAAGTAAAAAGAACTAAATAATAAGTCAGATGTAGTTTCACATTTCTAATTCTTTATTCAACCCTGCCTAATTAATTGCTTCCAATGAACTGGCATTAATATGGGTTGGATTGTAAGACCTAAGCATAAAAATACATATATATGATTCATATAAGCTTTCAAATCTGCTTTTCTAGGAAGAGAGAAGAAGGCCGACATGGCAATTCTTTTTGTATTATCCAAAATGTCTTGGATGTAGAAAGAATTATTTAGACTCTAGGAAGAGTAAAA
Source organism: Nycticebus coucang (assembly GCF_027406575.1). NCBI lineage: Eukaryota > Metazoa > Chordata > Mammalia > Primates > Lorisidae > Nycticebus > Nycticebus coucang. Next base: position 39,926,375 of record NC_069794.1, on the reverse strand, counting down.
CCTCTTGATGGGAACTTGCAAATTAATGGCTATATGAATTTAGCCCTTTCCCTGGTGGTAGAGACAAGTATAAAGGAATGAGAGAAGAGCAAACACATCTGTGTGCTGGCTAGCTTCTTTTTCTATATCCAGAAAGTTAAAACAATAATGGTGAGATAAAATTCTCACACATGTAATACATGTCAAACACTGTGCTTTAAATTCATTTCCTCATTTAGGACTAATTTTATAAAGAAAATGGGCATATAAAGAGAGTAGGGGACTAGGTTTAAGAAAATCAACTTGAAAAGAGGAAAAGGCAGAATTTGAACTCATAGTTCAAACTTTTAAATATATTAGGGACTATCGATGCCATGTCTTTACTAGAAAATTAAATAGCCATTTTAATGATGTGGGCTGTTTCCTGTGTTTTTGATATTTGTAAGTATTTCTTTATTTCTTTTCCCTATTTAATTATGTCAATAGTGGCGATATCAGTAATTAGAGTTTGATTTGAATTCTGACCCTGCCATTTATTAGCTTAATCGTATTGAGTACATGATTGATATTTGCTTTTCAAGAAGGTTATGACATTTTAGGAAAGCTAAAGTGCCTGGAAAAATGAGTGGCAGATTCAGTCACATACTTCACAATGAAGTTTCTGTCAACAATGGCCCACATGTACATAAAGGGCCGTCCTTTATGGACGAGGTTGTAATGGAGCTGAAAATTTTCAATTGCCTAGTGACACAAGGTTGTAGCGCATACACTCTCACATTTATGTGGATGTTGGTGTAGACAGATCAACTTCACTCTCAGTCACAGAATGTAAAAAAGTATAGCACATAACAATTACCTACAGTACTTGATAATAAATGTTACTGCTTTCGTATTTATCAGATCAGACATTCTACCATTATTTTAGTATGTACTTCTACTTATAAAACAGAGAACTGTAATACAGCCTTCAGGCAGGTCCTTTACAAGGTATTAAAAGTCACGTTATTATAGCAGATGACAGCACAAGCATGAAGATCTTCCAGTGGGACAAGATGTGTAGGTAGAAGACAGCGACACTGATGATTTTGACCCTACGTAAGCATGGGCTAGTGTGGGCATTTTTGTTTTCGTTTATAACAAAAAAAAAAATTTTTAAGTAAAAATTAAAAAATAGAAAAAGCTTATAGAATAAAGATAGAAAAAATATTTTGTTACAATGTGTACTTTAATGGAAGCATTATTACAAGAGAATCAAAAAGTTAAAAAAATTAAAAGTTAATGAAGTAAAAAGTTACAGCAAGCTAAGCTTAATTTAATTATTAAAGAAAACAACATTGCTAAGGAGACAACAACCAAAGCAAATAGACGACCTTCAGAAGGGGAAAAGATATTTGCATGTTACAAATTGGACAAAGGTTTGATAATTAGGATCTACAGAGAATGCAAATTAATCAACCAAGAAAAAAGTAACAATGCCATAGATCCTGAGCAAGAGACATGAATAGAACCTTCTCTAAGGAAGACACACAAATGGCTAACGAACATATGAAAAATTCCCATCATCCCCAATCATCAGAGAAATGCAAATCAAAACTACCCTGAGATATCATCTAACCCCAGTAAGAATAGCCCACATCACAAAGTCCCAAAGCTGCAGGTGCTGGGGTGGATGTGTAAGGGGAACACTCTTACACTCTTGTTGGGTTGCAAAGTCATACAGCTTCTTTGGAAAGAAGTATGGAGAGTCCTCAAAGATCTCAAATTAGATCTCCCATTTGACCCCACAATCCCACTACTAGACACCTACCCAGAAGAAAAAAAAAAATCATCCTCAGGACATTTGTACTAGATTGTTTATCACAGCTCAATTTACAATCACCATGATGTGGAAACAACCTAAATGCCCATCAACTCAGGAATGGATTAACAAATTGTGGCACAAGCACACCATGGAATAGTATTCAGTCATGAAAAAGACAGTGACTCCATATCTTTTGTAATATCCTGGATGGAATTAAAGCAGATTCTTTTTTTTTTTTTTTTTTTTTTTGAGACAGTCTCACTATGTCAAGCTTCGTAGAATGCCATGGCATCGCAGCTTACAGCAACCTCAAACTCTTGGGCTTAAGCAATTCTCTTGCCTCAGCCTCCCAGGGACTACAAAGACCTGCCACAGCATCTTTTTTGTTGTTGTTGTTGCTGTTGTCATTGTTGTTTAGCAGGCCAGGGCTGGGTTCAAACCCACCAGCCCCAGTGTGTGTGGCTGGCGCCCTGACCACTGAGCTACAGGCGCTGAGCCGAAGCACATTCTTTTTAGTAAAGCATCTCAAGAATGGAAAAGCAATTATGCGATGTACTCAATACTAATAGGAAGGAGTAGATGATCTGATGCATGCTCATATGGGTGAAAAATTCCTTTCAATTCAAGTTGAGGGGAGGGTTAGTGAGGGAGTGGGAGAGAGTGGGAGAGAGTTGGGGTGTTCTCACTGAATAGGTGGAGTGTTTGGCACACCTTTAGTGTGTGAGACATAACTACAACAGGGACTCTACCTAATAAAATCAAATATTTTAACCTGGTTGTTTGTACCCTCACATGAACCTGAAATAAATTTACTTAAAAACAATCATTGCTTTTATAAATTTAGTGTAGCCTAAGTGGTTATACAACACAGTAAGTATAGTGTAGCCTAAATGATATGGTTCTTTACAACATAGTAAGAATAAAAGGCTTATTGAATGAAAATAGATCTTATATCCCTCTCATTTGAAAAAGAAACTTATAAACACTAATTTAAATTTCATCTTGAAATAATTTATCAATTATGTGGAAACATTAATTACTCTTTGCATCTTTATTAGAAAGTACTATATACATTATTAAAAAGTATTAAAATCATCTATAATTTTAGAAAAGATTGTTGAAAGTTTAGCATTGTTTTATGAAATTATCAAAAAATGTGGAACTATTAAACTAATAAATTATCATATGTAACTACAGATAGTTACAGAAAATGTATTCTATGCTGTGAGCAAAAAGACATGAATTAGTGACATAAAAATTGGGACAAAAGAGAACGTTGGAAGAGAGGAATGGAAAGAATGATAGACGCAAGTCTGCGACAATGCGTATGGATCCATGAGACTGGTTGTGTCTAGTAAATTAGTCCAACTTCAGATGACAAAATGGATCTAGGTGGACTACAGGATTGTCACAGATAAGAGGACAAGTGGATTAAAACTGGTGAAGGAAATTGGAATCAAAGACTATCCAAAGAAAACTGTCTAACACATGAAAAAGCCATTAAAATAATGTATCTCCAGAATAATTTTTAAAGTTATAAGTATTCTAGAAGAGATGTTCATGACATGGGAAAGGTAAAATTCCCTTTGATCTAGATTAATTACAGTAGAACCTCCATAGTTGACCACCTCCCTACATTGACAACCTCTGTAAGTTGATCCAATTTTCCTACAACAGTCATGTACTTCACGTACTCAATGGAAGTTCCTTATGTTGACCACTTTGTTACAGTCCCTTATGTGGTTAACTTAACAGAGGTTTGACTGTATCTTGATCATTACCCTCTCCTCTTTTCTTTCTTTTTCTTCCATGCTTTTTCCTCTTTCCTTTTTATACGCCCCCCCCTTCTTTCTTGGTGTTAGGAACATTCCAATTCTACTATTTCAGATGTTTTAACATACACCTTTATGGTTGCTTATGGTCTGGTGGTTTTAGCTTGGTAGTTATATTTTATTTCATTTCTAAAATCAAATTAGACATGTTATATGTCTAAAAAGGAATGATTAATATAGTTTCCCTGTGAACAGTTTAATTATTGTTAGCTCAGATTAGAATACTAATTTGGGGTTACAATATGTGAGGAAAGAAAAGGTAGGACTCAATGATAACATTTAACTTATCCCTTAATTAATATGATTTATAGTTTGGAAAATCATATTTACATGATCACATTTAACTTGTCCCTTAATTAATATGATTCATAGTTTGGAAAATCATATTTTTCCAAACTTTCCTCTTTTTTTAAGAGTTAGATAATATAGCCCTAGAGTGACAGAAAATATTACTTCTTAAATAAGCATAACACTTGTGAAAGTGCATGATAAAATTTAAAACTAATAATAAAAACTTGATCTTGCTCTTCTCAAGAAAAACAACAACAAAAGTATTCTAAAATCATAGCTGCTAAGAGCAAGTAAGATTTTTAAAAAAGGAACATACCCAAGAACAAAACAAAACCATCACCAATAAAGCATTAGATAAAGTATAAAAGCATACTACCTCAAATTAGGTATCCATTTAACTTTCTTTCCTCATTTTCATGAAAAATTGGACAAACCAAGAAAAGTATAAATATCTACAAGCTTCACTCTCAATAAGAGAGTAAGAGCTTTTAAAAGAGCATATGAACTCTATGCAAACATTTTATGAACAATTTAAAACACTCAAGGAAAATAGTGGTTATATTTCATTGATAACTTTGTCTTCCAAATTCAAGCCGAGTAAACTGCCAACAAGACACAGGTGCATAAGAGATGAGCAGGAGAAAGAAAGGAAATGTTGCTGTGAAGAAAATATTATCTTTGGCCATTATGTATTTAACTCAAGATACATTAGCACATCTATTGTATATTTACTAGAGATCCAGGTTTGTGTGAACAAATTTTATTAAGTTATAATTCCAAATGTACCTTTTCATTTATAAACCCGGATCTATGGAGATCACTGAAGTTATAAGATCTGGGTCGTGGCTTAATACATACATTCCAATTAACTTCACTGAAATTTTACTAGAGATCAAATTCAACAATAACATCATTTTAAGGTTCTTAAGTTGGGAATTTAGAATAGCACACGGTGCTAATTATGTGGTTTTGAAATAATGTTGTGTTCTTGTTTAAATTGTGTTGGGTCTCTCCTCTGGCCATCATGAGTAACACCTCTTCTAACTGATTTTTTCAAACCCAATGAAGGGGTGCTATATAGACAAAGTGGACTCAAGGAAAGTGGGTGCAGAGTATACTTTGAAAGCAATTAACACTAGGGGTCAAATTTTAAAATGCAAACAGATTATTTAACTTACTTTTTAAAAAATTATCTCAGTTCTTACCCTCAAGTACTCAACAGCTCTATTTTGCAAAATAAATAAATAAATATTATGGCAAAATTAATGAAAATGTGTATTATTTATGTAGTAGAATTTAAAAGGGGCTTGATTTAGAATCTAGAGGTGAAGACATTTATTATTGGATCTGTCAGCTCTCTGCTGCTTAACTTTGAGAAAGTTGTTTGATTTCTCTATTTTCAGTTTGAATTATTTTATTTCTAAGGACTGCTAAAGCTGTGAATAATATCTGTCCACAAACATAATTTTATATGTATGACTTATATGTGCTTTTAATTTAAATGATCTTTCTTCTTATAATACAAATGTGTTTATTCTACAAAATTTGGTTAATAGAGACATGTGCAAAAATCAGTTTTAAATATAATTACATCATTAGAAATAATGGTTGCATCTATCATATATCAGTTTATTTCCATACCACGCACATGCATATATATTTTAAAAAATGATTACACCGTACTATTTGACATGCTTGTTTCAATTTCTAAACCATTTAAAACCATCCATACATTTGAGCATTCTTCCAGAATATAGTTTTTTAGTACCATCAAACCTCATGTGGATTTATCTATCGGGTGGTTTTAACCACTACTAATATCATATTGATTTAACTAGTTCTTTATTGATTGTCATGAGGTAGATCAGTAGAAACTGGTTTCCTATCACTCTTCTTTATCTGATACTTAATTCTTTTTTGCAACCACAGCATTCCAAATATTCTTGAGTTCAGCTACATTCTAAACCCCTCTTAGGAAAACAAAATAGAAGTTCTACATTTATATTTTTTTCATTGCCTTTCTATTTCATAAAAAAATTCTGATATCTGCAGCTTCAGAATGTAGCTCTAGTCATAGCCAGCCCCCATGACTCTACTCCAATTATTAAATACAAGTATCAAGTATAATTAAATACATTTAAGAGGGATTTTATTTCATAGATTTGATATTCTAAATATGTTTCATATTTTAATAATTAAAATTTTCTCATTATTTCAGAAAATCAAAGCCCATGATTTTAGTGAAAAGAGAAAATTATATCTCTTAGAAAATCTACCTTTTTGGGGTGGGGATTCAGGAGACACCCCCTGTATATTATTATTGGACTTCGTATATATGATCATAGTGCAATCAGTATATTTCAGTGGAGAGACATAAGACCCAAGACAAACTAATCAAATTTTTTCAAAGTAACTTGGTATTTAGAATATAGTGAAATTGAATTAAGTCAAATACACTGCCTGGAGGACAGGATTGTTACATTTTTGACTGAAACTATAGAAAGAAATATATAACACAACAGACCTAGTACACTAAAACATATTAAGGAAGAAAAGTTTTAAGCACCAAAGATTACTGTAGATATTGTATCTTCCTATTTTCTAACTATCATATTAATTTAGGTGCTTACCATGGTCTACTCAAGGGAATTCATGAGCCACTAGTGATGACCAGCAACAATACTTTGGTAAAGTCTGCATGCATTTTTGTTGTTGAAAACCTGTTCAACACTTCAATCCACCAAGTGGATTATTCACTTCTCAAATCTCAGTTATTCAACTTTTTTTTAACCCTGTAAAATATCTTATTATAAATTTGTGACAGTTATATTTTGCTTCTCCTGTTCAGAATTTAGGTAATTTCAACTAATCTCCATCCAAGATACTTATTAATTTATGAGTCTGGAAATTCAGCTAAAGTAAAAGAGGATATTAATAATTCTTCATTCTCAGGGCTAACATTTCCTGTACCAAATTAAAAATTATGAGGGACACAGAATGCTCATATTCCTGGTTTCCATTCACTTGTGGAATTTTGTACTGAAAATAGAAGCTTTCAGAAATGTGTTTATTTAATTTGATTAAAAATTAGTTTTTTAATTTAATTTTTATTAAAGCATAACTATACATTTAGGAGGTACAATGTGGTGACTTGATATACAATGTGGAAGGCTTTAGCATCTTATGTTAAACTGATTCTGTACCCTGAGATATAGAAGTTTAAGGGTTAAAAATAATCTGTAAGGAAGCAAAATCTCTTTGTACCCATGTCCACTGACATCAATATTATTTTATACATTCAAAAAAGTATCCAATGTACTCAATACTATTATGAAACCAAAACATAAACACTTACACATTCATACAAATGACAAAACATAAATATAGTCTAAGAAGAGGGAGCGGGGAAGGAGGTTGACGGGAGGAAGGAAGGCATTTGGTGGGATCTCATCTAGGTCACACAATGCAAGGGTAAACTTCAAAGTAACTAAGAGTAAATTAGAAATGTCTTACCACAAAAAAATAAGTAACTGAGGTGATGGTTATGTTAATCAGTTTGATTTAACTGGCAGTTAACAATTAGTTTTAATAAGATGTTAAGCTGATTCTGTATTCTGAGATATCAAGTTTAAGGGTTAAAAATAATTTACATGAAAGCAAAATCTCTTTGTACCCATGTACACCTAACATCAATATTATTTTATACCATTCAAATGCTTATTCATTTTATTAACATATATGAAATTTTCACAAGTAGAACTTTGAAGAAGTTATACATTTATGATATCAGATAAATTATGTAAGTACCCATTAAAATTACTTCTACTATATGCATAAAAGTATATACACAATGGCATAAAGAATGTAAATAGAAAAAATATATACTATTAACTCTATGCCCTAGAACTTGAGAAAGGACATTAGCGGGAGAAGACCTTACATTTATTTTTCATACAATTGTCATTTCTTAAAATTGGGGGAAAAAGTAAAGTTGTTTTAAACAATGATAGTAGTGAGTTTTCTAATTGGTTATTCTGTTTCATAGTTTCACTCTGTTCCTTTAAAATTTGGTGTTCTGTTTTCAATGGATCTATGAGAGTTATCAACAAATTCCAAGATCATCCACATCAACCAATTATTATTTACTAAGTTTGAGAATACTTATCAGAATCAACAGGGAATAGAAGGCATTTACATGAAGCCAGATAGATCAAGAGACTCCAAGTCTTTATTCAATCTTCCCACTGTACCACCATTTGTTCAATATGCAAAGGTTATTCTTGGAGAAACAAAAACTTTTTTCTACTCAAAGGTCAGAATTACAATTTCTGATTCAACAAAATAGTTAATTTAAATAAGAATATTAATTTTTGCAGGATGGTCAAAGTTTGGAGAGTATTGGATGTACATGAGCTGAGTAAGTTTATTGTCAAGTTAAACTTATTTTGGGTGTTCTTCTTATAGAATTTGTTGTTTTGTGAGATGTCATCTCTTAAGTCATGAAAAGCAAAACAGACCATGGAGTAGATCATAGCAGATGTCAGTCCAAAATGTTCAAAGAGAAGTGAAAGCAGGTTTTGTGCTCTATCATTAGTAATGTATTTATCTTTCATGGTCATAATATGTCAAAAATTACTGACTCAAGGTTATTGCTATTGTTTTGGGAAGCCTAAGTGGTGGTAAAAAATACACCAAATAGGTATGATGACTGGTACATAACTGGTGATCTTTCTTGTTTATACAAGTTCTCAATTTGTAATGATCCTTTGCAGTGATTCCAGTGTCCATTTTTTTTCCCTCCCTTTTGGTAGTTTTACTATTTCTGTTATCATCTGCATTCTTTAGGAAGAATGGAAAGAAGACATGGAGGTAGCACCACCAGTCTTAAATGTCTTGGCCTAGAAATAATACCTACCACCCATTCTCACTTTCCTTTATCTAGAAATGGCCACACCAAACAGCCAAGGCTGAGGAACATGTAGCCTGGCAACCCCAGGACAAAAAGAACATATCTTTATATCATCACCATACAGATGCAGTCTCTGTCATACTGTTCAGACATTTAAAATATTTTTCTCAAGACTTTTTTAGACATTAGCTTTGAAAATAAGGATATTGTAATATCCTACGGTATTCAATGTGAGGTACTTTTAAAATGTGGCAATTTCTGATGAGGCTAATAACAAAGAATGGAATGTATATTTATGACCCCTTTATCGGATGCTTTCAATTTCACTCTTTAGGGGCTCGATCGATGGGTCTTCTTCACTCTTACGTGTTCAAAGAAGAAACATTGTATTATTAATATTCAAATTAATACGTATATCTTATTGGCTAAGATAAATAAAACATTTTAAGCTATTTTTGCTATTAAGAACACTAGCATGTACTGTTATTAAAGTTTAATTTAATGACAAAACATCACCACATAAAGAAAAAAAGTCAACAATGTATCCATAATCCAAGTTATATGTCCAAATACAGATGTTCAAAGGTGAAGAGAATTTTGGATTTCTTTTTTTTTTTAAACATTTGAAATAGTTTCCCCCCTTTTTTTGGTGTGCTTCATGTGTCTTTTTTTTTAATATGATAAGTAGATCTGCCCTCATTTAGATATCATTTTAGGACTATTCCCTCTGAACAAAACCATTTTTTTCATTTAAGTGATTGATAAAAGATAATTGCAAAGGATATTTCAAATAAAATGTTTAATTAAAGAAACACAACAGATATTATGAGCATTTTAAACTTCAAGCCTCATGGTGTATTCCATTCAGTTCAAAGCATAGTTTTCATGATTTATTGACAGCTGCTATAGATGGTTCTTTATTTTCAACTCATCCCAACCCTGGTCAAACATACAATTCTCTTGCTTTTTTTCAATATTTTCCTAATATCTCAGCTCATTTAATTCTATTGATCCACTGAAGAGTATAATGGCACTGAAACTGGAATTAATAGCACCTCCCTTTCCCAGTGCTAAGAGCTTTCCTATTGAGTCTGTGGACCATCACATGAAATCATAAAAGTAGACAAAAAAGTAGAGTGACCTTTACCAGCCACTGTCGTACTGAACAATCCAGCAAACCTTAGAACATCCTTTTCAATTTTATGGCACTGTTTTCTTAAATAATAAGAGAAGGGGGAAAAAAGGAAAAACTGACCCCTGTTCAGCATTTACTTAAGCAGAATTGGCATTAATAGAGCATTCTGTCAAAAATTCAAGCTCAAGAAAATGTATGGCTTTGTCCACAGCAGCAGCTATCTTAGCAGATTGCACTGTCACTGCTTCACACAAAGCGCATTGCAACGCCATTAGTGGACATAAATAATGCACAAGCTCTTATGCAGTACTCAGCTAAGTGCATGGAAACCTTGGGCTCCTGTTGTCAGAAATTCAATGGATTAGTACCTAGATTTATTTTAAGTCTGTAAAGCACTTTGTTCTTGACAGCGTTCAAAGTAGAAAGAGTGCTATCCTGAATGTGCATCTTAATACTGTCATTCCTGTCTTGTAAGAGTAGATGATATATGGGCTGCAATATTTCGTTTTAATATTTAAAGTTTTCACTGTGCAGATGCAAAGAAATATATTAATAGTTATCTGCTGTTACCTTATTGATCTGGGAAAGAACAAAGATAACCTGTAAAGTTTCACAGTGAAGCTGGTAAAATAAAGGCATTTCAATTACATTTCAGTAAAAACAGATACACAAATTGTAAACCTTTTATATCATCTTTAGAAAATAAGAAAATGTGGGCCTTGTCTTTATTCTTTCTGAGTTAATACTGCATTTTTGCGATCATATTTGAGAGGAATTTTAAGAAATGTAAATCTTATTAGCAGGATTTATAGTTACACAATTTCCTCAACTGCATAACATATTGTTTTGAATTTTGAAGGCTAAGTGATTTTACACAGTTAACATTTTGCTTAGCAAAAACTATTCTAAAATGTTACTCAAATTGCTTCCCTATAACTTCAGAGGGTGGGGCAGTTTCTGTCTGTAGATATGTTCAGAATTTAAGCCTCATAATCTTCCATGCATTGAAAGGATAAAAGACACTCTTGTGTAAATTAAAAACAGTTTTCTATTGATATTGGGAATGTAATAGAAGAATGGAGACATCTCACGTGAAGGTCAATCTTTCTAAATTCCATAAAGACATGAAATCTTGTTTTAAAATAATAACAGTTACCTTTTCACTCAGCCAACATGGTCCATGAATTTTAATATAATTTGTTGAAATGTCACTCAATGAATTAACTATTCATTATCAAGCTCTAAGAGTCTAAAGTGAAATATGTAACTAATAACTATATATAATTACATATATTAAATATGCTTAGTAGAATACATGCAGAATGTCATGTCAAACAATTTGTATTTGACCATATCTGACTCCTTAATTAAAATCTGCTTTTTAAAATTACTTTCTCAGGATTGTGAAGACTCATTTTATTCTACTTAGAAAGTTTATTGTTGGATTAAAAAAAAGTTATGTTTGTGCCAATTATTTCAATAGACAATCCATCAAACACATTTGCCAAGAGGGTTGTGATTTGCTGCTTACAAAGATAACAGGTTGAAAAGGCCTGTTGATACTTTGTCTGAGATGTAATCAATATAACCTCGAATGAAAAGATAATATTATTAAGAATGAAAGTAACTCGAAGGATTTTTTTTTTTTAATATTACGGAGCTAAAATTTTCAACCTCGTGAATTTTTTTCCTCCAAAGCAAAGCTCCAAAATCCTTTTGCTGTATGTAGCTAGAAGTTCAAAGACCAATAAATAATTTGCATATTCTGATCAATAGGTGGCGCTTTTCCCCTTTCTGACAATCAGGATCACAGAATCCTGGTAGAGTCATACATTTTATTAAATGTGAATTTTCAATATTACTGACAGAACACCAAACAGTTCAACTAGCTTAAAGTTGATTTTAAATCTTTGCATGTTAATAAGGATTTAAATTATTGTTGGATTTTTTAAATTATCTTTTTGGTGTGTCATCAAATTTGCTACCAATAATCATACTTAAGGAAAGCTCTCAGTTATTTTTCCTGTATATTCAGAAATTCATAAAATATCACATAGTTTCTTTAATTATTCACCCCTTATTCAAGTAGAAAACTTGTGGAAACTAACGTGGAATATCTGATAGATAGGGCCTCTTCAAGTATTGCTATCATAATAAATGTACTTTAGCATTACCAAAAATTTGTCAAAAATAAAATATTCATTTACATTTAAAATTTATAATGTAAAATGAATCTAGAATATATACTAAAGATTATAAACATAAGTAGAAAATTTTAGCAAAAGATACCTATAACAAAACACAATTCTGTATCTAGATTGCTTCTGTGAGCATTTATTTGACTTATCTATAGAGTCCTTTTAAGCATATCTGAGAATTACAAGCCACCTAAAATCTTTGTCAATTTTACTCAGTAGTGCTTTCAATTTGAAATATAGAAGGATTTATAAAAAAAATATTTTTTCAAAATGCATTTTTCTAAATCTGTAATAAAAATACATGTCTATGAAATGCTTTATTTGCAATAAAGCATGTAGTCATATAGAAACATATAATGACTAGCTTAGAATGTCTAGATAATGTCCTATAGAATCATAGTCTCTATTTTTTATCATTAAAAGAAATCATCTAGTAAAAATTGTTTAAGATATAGTATTATAAGCAACATAATCATTTTCTAATTAAAATGACCATGTTTATATTTTTAAAAAATATTATAGCTTGATTGAACACAAACATTTGAGTAAAACAGGGGAATTAAATATTTTAATGCATAATAAAATTATATATAATACCTAGATTACCTTTACATTATATTTCTATTTTTACATCTGTGGTCTATTTGCCCTCATTAGTCTTTTCACTGCCTTTTATTCTTAAGTTCAATGGTATTTTTTTTTGCTATATTTAGATCAGAAACTCTTGTGTTACAAAATATTTTGACAAGTGTATAGACTGTCAGAAAACTGTTAAAAAGTTACATAGAATCTTTAAGTAGTCTGACCTTTCTTGCATTATTAAGCCAAGTAAATATATTTATATAAATTGCATAACAAAATATAAAACACAATTTTCTTTAGAACATACAGTATGACCCTATCTCTCCAACTATAGAAAGAATAGCCAAAGTGTAAAACAAAATTAGACTGGTTGGTGCCTGTAGCTCAGTGAGTGGGGCGCCGGCCCCATATACGGAGGGTGGCAGGTTCGAACCCACCCTGGACAAAAAATAGCTGGGCGTCGTGGCGAGCGCCTGTAGTCCCAGCTACTCAGGAGGCTGAGGCAAGAGAATCGCCTAAGCCCAGGAGTTGGAGGTTGCTGTGAGCTGTGATTCCACATCAGTCTACAGAGGGCAATAAAGTGAGACTGTCTCTGAAGAAAAGTTATTAAAAAAAATTAGACTTATCTTAGATTACCTTAAGTTTTCTCCTCAAAAGTAATACTATCATAGAAGGGATTGGACATTATGTGGTGTTTTGATATCTTTTAAATAGTATTCCCCTCCAGAACATAATAGTATTCCCTTCCCTTCCTGGAAACCTATGAGCAATTGTGAAGCATTTCACAATGGAAATGTCCTCTGAGCATCACGTCCCCTATCACTTACCAAGGTAGCACTTGTGTACTCTGGAGTTCCATTATTATCTCTTACACTGCATCACCTCTCTCATCTTAAAGTTAGGTAATTCAGAAGAAAGTTAGCTTACTTTTGGATTTCTTCTAGAAATTAAAGATTTTTTTCTAGAGATACTTATATTCTAGAATTACTGTTCTTTTATGGTAAGATGCAATAAGTTGTATTAATAAAAGGCACTACCTTTTAGGTATCTTAATAAAGTTTCCTATACTTTGAACTTTGGGGGTCTGGAACAAATGTTATTATGTGGAATGCAAACCTTCGGGAGGTTCTTTAGACATAGGCTCTATTTTTAAAGAGCACGGCTCCTTATATCCTGGGTTGTGCTTATAGAGAGCCTGACATTATTAGATAGCATTATAAGATAGATCAAATACAAATTCCCCACACTCCGAATTTGAAAGGATTACTGTAACTCTGATAAATGTCAAGTATCAATAGCACTATGTTTAAACAGTCCTGAAGAGACAAAAACTGATATGATAGGCACCGCCCTCCATTATCAAGACAGCAATGATAAAGCATAACACTTAAGAGAGTTTACTAACAGTTTAAGAGATCTGGCGCAGAATAGCTTGTATGTAATGAGGCCTCTAAATGTTCAGCTCAAAGATCTAGCGTTTGAGGAAATAAAATACTTTACAAACTCTATTTCATTAATCTCTACAATATCTCTGCGAAGAATTATGAACACCAATCAACAGATTGCAGGGTGACAGCGCTAGAATATTGGATGAATTGCCAGTCCTCTCAAAGAGTGCTTTGAAGATTCTTCTAACAATGAAGCTATTTGCAGGTTTGTTTTTTAAAAATACCGGTCCTCTAAGACCAAGTTAACATGTTAAACACTGTAAAGAAACAGGATGGTGTGCTTTCTTGAGCAGAAAAAAAAAAGTTTGTCTTTACAGAAAAGGCCTGAAATCTCAACCTTTTAAATTTAATAATAGGTTATTAAGCCAATATTTCAATGTCAAATTACATGAATATGTTAATGCAAAAGCATATCTACTGAAAAATGCACTGAGTGTAATTTTGACTCTTTTCAAGGCCCACACTAGTGTCCACATTAATTCCAGATAAGAATTTCAATCTTGCAGTAAATTAGTCTAATCTTATTATTAAATAATCCATTCAAGTGATTTTAAATGCACATTGTTTGCACTGTATTATTAGCAGCTCTCATCACCATCAATAAATAGTTATTGACCACTTCGTGTTTATAGCTTGAATTTTTGAAAGATCATATTGTTTCTAATTTGTTAAGCTAATCTTTTATAGAATTTTTTCATATTGACAAACCAAACTCACATCCTGTTCATAGGGCAAAAAAAATTAGTCTGGGGTTTCCAAAAAAATTAAAAACCATTATAACCAATATATTTAAAACTATATTCTACTGTTTATGATAATAATGACTGCAACAAGGAAATGATAGAAGTAATCAAGCATTAAGTAATAGCACCAGTATCTGCCAAGTGCTAAAGGAAAAGTAAATTCTCCCATTTCTCTTCCACAATGTTCATACAATTATAATTTCATCCAAGCTAAATTATGCCTTAATTCTGCCAATTCTGTTCATCTACTACAACCGCACTCCAAAAGGGTCCTTGGGTAGGATACTCATTGTGCTACTCTACAGCCGTTCACTTTGCAGTTTATGAGAATAGCACCACCTAGAGGTGGCTGTGCAGTACAAAAACTGCGAAATTGAGCACAGACGGTCTGCCATCCAAATTAGTTTGTGGACTGCTCCAATAATGCCCTATTTCATGTTTCCATTATTGCCTACTTCAGTCATTGTCTACACTGCAGTATTTAAACATGTACAACACACCACGATACTTTTTCTATTTAAAACGATTCAATAGTTTTTCATTGCATTTCAAAAACAGTTCAAGTCCCTTACATACATTTTCATTTACTGGCTTTCTGTCTGAAATTCACTTTCTGTGTGGTTAACCATTTTATCCAAAAGAGCTCAGCTCAAATGTCTCCTCATCGAAACATCATTCTCTGATCACTGATTTTATATTAATAGCTCTATTCCTTTCTCTGTCTTTATTCCATGTCTCGAGAACTGATTATTTTTCTCTGTGGCACTTCTCATAATTAACAACTAGTTTTATGTTTGTTTATTTACTTTTTGGTTATTAATGAATGAATGAGTACAACATTTAAACGTACGAATGTTAATTTTCTGATTTCCCAACATACATCATAATTTTATTTATGTTGGTTGGTAGAGTTTGTTTCATCTGAAGAAAAAGTTGTAAAGATTGGTTGAATACAGAAGAAAAAGAAACAATACGTGAAAACACATACTAATATAATTTTCCTTTTTAATTTTTTTACTTTTAATTATTGTGGGTACATAATACTTGTATCGATTTCAATGTGATGTTTTGATACAGACATACGATGTGTATTAATCAAATCGGGGTAATTGTTGTATTCATTACATCAGGTTTCTTTGTGTTAAGAACATTCCAATTCCACTATTTTAATCATTATTAAATATACCCTAACTTATTAATGATTACAGTTACTTCGTTGTGCTATCAAATAGTGCCATCTGGTTTTGCACCCCTTAACTATCCACTTTATGTTCTCCCCCCTGCTGCCCTTTGGGGGCTCTAGTAACCATCACTTTACTTTCTGTCTCCACTGAATCAATTATTTTAATATTTAGCTTCCACATATGAGCGAAAACATGGAAGATCTGTCTTTCTGTGCTTGGCTTAGTTCACTTAACATAATAGTCATCTCCATTTCCAAGCATTCTTGCAAATAGTAGGACTGTGTTCTTTCCTATGGCTATCTAATGTTCCATAGGGGATTTGTACCACAATTTCTTTATCTCATCATCCACTGATTCCAAATCTTGTAAATAGTTGTAAATAGTGCTGCAATACACATGGGAAAACAGATATCTCTTTGATACAATGAATTTTCTTCTTTGGGGTATATACCTGGCAGTGGGATTGCTGGTTCATATAGTAGCTCTATTTTTAGGTTTTTCATGAACCTTTATAATGTTCTCCATAGCCCTAATTTATATTCCCATCAACTAAGAGCATAGGAAGTTTTCCCTTTCTTCACATTCTCGCCAGCATTCATTATTGCCTGTCTTTTTTATTTGATCCATTTTAACTGGAGTAGAATAATATCTCATGGTAGTTTTGATTTGCATTTCTCTAACTAAGGACATTGGGCATTTTTTCATATACCTGTTGGCCATTTGTATGTCTTCTTTTGTGAAATGTCTATTTAGATCCTTTCCCCATTATATTAGATGATTTGATTTTTTTACTATTAGATTGTTAAATCACCTTACATATTCCACTTATTAGGTCTTTGTCAGATGGGTAGTTTGCAAACATTGTCTCCCATTCTGTAAGTTGTCTTTTCACTTTGTTGATTGTTTTCTTTGCTAGGAGCTTTTTAGTTTGATGTGATCCATTTGTCCAATTTTTCTTTGGAATATACCACAGAACATTTATTAATGTTCTCTAGGCTTCAGTTTTTTTCTTTTCCTTTTATTTGTATAAATGTGTGGGGTACAAGTACAATTTTGTTACATGCCTAGATTGCACAGTAGTCAAGTAAGGGCTTTGGGGATCCATTACCCAAATAATATACATGGTATCCCCCTTAAGTAATTTCTCATTCCCCACCCATTCTTATTCCATACACTCTTGAGTCTTCATTGTTTATCATTCCATTGTCTATGTCCAGGTGTACACATTTTTAGCAGTGACTTTGTAAAAGAGAAGATGCAATATTTTATTTTCTGTGTCTGGCTTGTGTCATGTAAAATAATGACCTCCTGTTCCACCCATGTTGCTGCAAAAGAAATAATTTCACTCTTAATGGCTGAATAGTATTCCATTGTGCATATATATTTTCTTTATTTATATTCATCTATTGATGGATACTTATGTTGAATCCATATCTTTGCTATTGTAAATAGGTCTGCAATGAACATACAAGTGCAGATATCTTTTTCACAAATTGATTTATTTTCCTTTGAGCAGATACCCAGTGTGGGATTGCTAGATTGAATGGTAGCTCCATTTTTAGTTTTGCGATAATTCTCCACATCATTTTCCATAGAAAT
The DNA here is from genome assembly GCF_027406575.1 of Nycticebus coucang. Classification (NCBI taxonomy): domain Eukaryota; kingdom Metazoa; phylum Chordata; class Mammalia; order Primates; family Lorisidae; genus Nycticebus; species Nycticebus coucang. The sequence goes on along the minus strand of NC_069794.1, from coordinate 39,908,674 downwards.
TGTATTAATTTACATACTTACCATCAGTGTGTAAGTTTCACCTTTTCTCCACATCCTAACCAAATCTGGATGGTATTTTTCTTTATCTTTTTAATAATGATCATTCTGACTAGTGAAATGATATTTCACTGTGATTTTTAACTTGCATTTCTTGGATAATGTATAATGGTGAGAATATCTTCACATACCTGGTGGATATTTGTATGTCTTCTTTTCAAAAATGTTGATTCATTTCCATTCCCACTTTAAGGAGAATAATTGTGTTTTTGTTATTGTTGAGTTGTTTTAGTTCCTTGTACATTTTGCATATTAGTGCCCTGTCATATTAATAGTTCAGAAATATTTTATGCAAATTGCCCATTTATTCTTCTAATTATTTCTCTTGCCATGCAGATGCTTTTCACTTTAATTAAGGTTTCAGTTTTCTTACCTGCAAAATGAGAAAGTTAGTAAATATATTGTTTTGTCCCAAAACTCAGTGATTATATGATCTCAAGCAAATATTTCCAAGTTTTATATCTCAGTTTTCTCATAGATCTAATTTGGTTACTGTTCTGCAGCTCTCATACTATTGGCAAAAAATAAAATCCATGAATGTAAAATTATTTGTACACACCAAATTATGATAAAAACCTGAAAAGTTACTAAAGCTATTCTCTGAATATGTGTAAATTGAAGCCCTACTGAAAGTTATTCCATCAATATTTTGATATTCTCATGTTATTAGTCTATGAGGCACAGGAAATAAGTTATCATTTGCTATTTCTTATATAGCTCCATACTCTATACATAGCACAGTCAGTGTTATCATCCCTACTTTACAGGTCACAAAACTGAGGGTCAGAGATACTAATATCCTGTCTGAAGTCACTTACATAGTAAGACTTTGGGTTGTGACTTAAATTTAGAATTCTTTTGAACCCATTTCTAAATATTTTCCTATTACATAAATACTAAAGTTCTAAGCAACAAAACAATCGATTCTTTTGAATGACAATATTAAAATACGGAAGAAACGTAACATTGTATGCTTAGCTTATAGGAAACACAATCAGCCCTATATTACATAGAATGCAACGCTACTGCAGTCTTACAAACTTGAAGTTACATGTTAACAAATCTTGAATATAGACTGAATTTGGACAATAAATACATCAATCAATTCTCACAGTCTCTAATTTTTCAAAAATTATTAATCTCTGAAGTAGTCTTCATCTCAATAAAGTACAGTGCTCCTCTTAATATAAAAAGTGCACATAGCATACCCTGCCAATTACTTAATCTCATTTTAAAAAATAGTTCTGTGTATTTGACACCTGTCAAAAACTTAGTTGACAGACTTCTTTTTTCAGTCTGCTACACCTCCTAAGAATCTAATCAATGTGTCCAATTTACTATTCATAATTTGCCTTGCATACTTATGGCTTTATTCCATATTTATCTTCTATTTTCTTACCACTAACTTTCAGTGTTTGAAATATTAATGAAAGTCATATTACTTTGGCTACACATTTGTTTATATAATACATGCATTTATTAATTCACACCAAATTAAAAAGAAAACACTAAGCTTAATTTTGAAAAAAATAAAATCAAGAAAAATATGTATTGGGTTATATTGTAAACATTATAAGAATAATTGTGCAAATTTGTCACGTGAATAAGGCAAACAATCTTTATAATAGAAAGAGCTAATATTTATGGTCTCGTATCAGAGCCAGCTCCATAAATTGTGGGCCACTGTGAAAAAATGAATAGGCTTGGCTTCTTGTTCCAAATGCAGGGTATTAGTAAAGGTACAAAAAAGTCACCCTCTTTCCCTTCTTTTGTTGCCTTTCTTCCTTCTCTCATCTTATCTTGATGTGTATTTTTTTTGTTGTCGTAGGAAAAAAGAAATTAAAAATTCTAATATTAAAATGAATTTTGCCTTCATCTTTATATTGTTCAATTAAAGTTTTATATGAAAATATCAGATTGTTTCATTTATATTCTGACCCACCAAAGTGATATAATTTTTTTTTTTTTCTTGGTGAAACAGTGAAAAGTACCACAGGCTGAGCAGAAAAGAAAAACACAGCCAGACTCAGGAAGGTTGGTAGGAAAAAGAGAGGTTCTTCCCTGATAAGGAACCAGGGAATGTTGCTGGCATGGAGATACTCCCTGGGCAGTCATAGGTAGAGATCCACAGTCCAGGGGCCCCATACCACACAAGATCCAGCCTTATGTTTACCACCCTTAAGTTGGTTTAGGGTGGGGGAATGGCTTTCCCCTGCCTGGAGGCCACAACATACACCAGGACACTGCCAGCCTGAAATAGCCAGCCAGATACCAGGCATGATTGATATCCAGGTCAGGCAAGTGAGCCAGACACAGCATGGCTCACATGCCTGACCTGGATCCTCACCACGGCCATACCTAGAAACCTTGGGAGGGAAAGGGAGTACTACCCTTTTTCCCCAAAAATAAGACATCCTCCAAAAATAAGACCTACTTACAGGAAAGATAAGACGTCCCCTGAAAATAAGACCTAGCGCATCTTTGGGAGCACACCTTAAAATAAGACACTGTCTTATTTTCGGGGAAACAGGGTAGTAATTCCGGTGGAAGAAAAGTGAGGAGGTTAGTCAAGGTTGAGGGTCTAGGAGGCCAAAAAGCAAGAGACCAAAAAGCCTTCTCTGGAAGGCAGAAAGAGGCAGACTGCATGGGAACAAAGCTCCAACTTCCTTCCCCCAGGCTTTAGTGCTCCATTTCATATACAGAGCACAGATTTTACGGGAAAACTATTTAGCATTTCGAGACATGACTTGAGAGCATTAAACCCCAAGTGTGAATCCCTTTTTAGTAATTGTACTGTTTAAAGCCTATGAAGTGGTCTTGGTCCTTATTATGTACACCCTATTCCAGGTAAGTAGATACTCTCCTCTCCATAGAACCAAGGAGATATTATAACACAAGGAGCTTTATTGACTACCTCAAGGTCTGAGAATTAGTAGGTAATATTTTCAGAAAATTATTTCCATCTTAAGTATGAGCAACAGCTGTGCACTGAAATTATTACATTAGATTTAATATAAATGCACTTAACTGCTATTTAATTGCTAGTATATTACTTGTGCTCACACATACATAATCGTTTTCTTCTTTAGGATAAATGAATGTATATACAAATCTGGAAATTGGGTCCATAAATGTACAGATATGTGTGGTTTATGCATATATGTGTTTACATATTGACACACAAAAGGAAAATTGTCTTTCTGTTAATTTGTAGGGTAATATTAAAGTCCATTGTAAATTTTATTATTGTATATTTTATTTCAAAGAAGGTCTTTTATTTTAATGCTTTATCAATACTTATGCTTTCTTATTGCAACTAAATACCATAGTGATTAAATTAGATGTTTTATGTATTTTAAAATGTAAGCTTCTGTCATTTATAGTACTGATGCTTTAATGTTACATGGATTTCACATTACATTATTTTAGAGGCTGGTAAATTTGGAAATGCATACATTGTTAAGCTATAACTAATCTACCAAAGTTACAGAATGTATAAGTTCATTTCATAAGTTTAAATTTTCAACACTCCTATACAATAAGGATAGATCATACAAAAATATTTTTATTTTAGTTATAATGTATATTAGAAACAGACAAATGCAATGATATATATTTTAACAGTTTTATGCTGGGATGGAGATCAAGCCTTCAAAGAAAGAGATCCAGTGGTTCAGTGCCCATAGCTCAGTGGTTAGGGCGCTGGCCACATACAACTGGGCTGGCAGGTTGGAACCTGGCCCGGGCCTGCTAAATAACAATGACAACTACAACAAAAAAATAGCAGGTGTTGTGCTGGGCACCACTTGGGAGGCTGAGGCAAGAGAAACGCTTAAGCCCAAGAGTTTGAGGGTGCTATGAGCTGTGATGCCATGGCACTCTACTGAGGGTGACACAGTGAGTCTCAGAGAAAACAAAACACAAAGGTGCAATGATTTAAGATTTACAAACTGGGATTTATATTATTTATACATAACATTTATGTGATTTATATTATTATATAAAAAGGCACATTTAAAAACCTGTGAAACAATAGAAAATTTACAGATTAAAGTGAAGTGAATTAAAATAGCATATTTAGTATGCCAACTGATTTCCACAAAAGCTGGAAGCATTAAAAATACATATCATGTTTTTGTAATGAAAAGCAAAACAACAGTAACAACAACCACCTGACCCATATGTAGCCTTTCCTTTTTGTAACATCACCATCGCTCACCAAATGTGTCCTGCCATAGACTTATTTCAGTTTCCAGGTAAGGAGCAATTTCATTGCTATAAATTAATCGTTTGGGGGGATTCCTGATGGAATTCGGTCTTGTACTGCATAACATATCCGAGGATCCATGTTATTCCTACATTACAGTACATACCATCATGCCTAATTGGTTAATTATATTCTGACAGAATAGAATGCAGAGAGGGACAGGACCAGTTTCGTGGAACCCTGCTAATGTCAGGAATCTCATAAAAGTGAGCATATCCTTCAGTTCTTCAAGAGTAAAGTGTATTCTGCTGATAAAGACTAAAGAAAATTTAATGTAACCTGCACACGCATATGTGGGGCTGACTGAGGACATTTTGCCATTAGAAAAAAATGAGTGAAAAAATTTTTAAGGAGAAAGTGGAAAATTCATGAGTTTCCACGTCAACAAAATAATCTTGTCGTTCTATTATGTGTATGTTTCGATTGTAAAAATGCAGACAAGTTCTCATGTTTAAAAGCCAAACTCAAATTTCTTGAGGAAATGATACACACAGAATTAGTAATTAATAGAAGATACAATAGTAACACTAATAAATAGCTAACTTGGGAGGAGCAAGTCAAATCACTTGGAAAGTATTATATTTTAAAATATTGTGTTCATTTTCTCTACAATATCAAAAATAATGCAAACATTGGAAATACCTTTATTTCCCCCCTCCTTAAACTTTGAAAATTCCTATCAGTCATGAAAGCCCTACCTGGCCATTTGTCATATTCATCTATTTTTGATTGGTAACATCCTACATCACTTGCTACCTGACCTTTGAAACTTTACTTTCTTTCTAAGTCTTCCAAATTTTCTTAAATCAGCAGTTCTCAACCTGGAGGTCGCGGCCCACAGGAACTGTGTTAAAGGGCCGCGGCATTAGGAGGGTTGAGAACCACTGTCTTAAATATTTGTGTCAATAAAATCTCTAATTGAAGGAGCACTTTTACAACTTTTGATGAATATAATGTTTAAAATACAAGAGGCATTAATAGAACCTTCTCTAAAGAAGACAGACGAATGGCTAACAAACACATGAAAAAATGTTCATCACTTTTACACTGCTGGTGGGAACACTTTTACACTGCTGGTGGGACTGCAAACTAGTACAACCTTTTTGGAAGGAAGTATGGAGAAACCTCAAAGCACTCAAGCTAGACCTCCCATTTGATCCAGTAATCTCATTACTGGGCATCTACCCAGAAGGAAAAAAAACTTTTTATCATAAGGACACTTGTACTAGACTGTTTATTGCAGCTCAATTTACAATCGCCAAAATGTGGAAACAGCCTAAATGCCCACCAACCCAGGAATGGATTAACAAGCTGTGGTATATGTATACCATGGAATACTATTTAGCCATTAAAAAAAAATGGAGACTTTACATCCTTCGTATTAACCTGGATGGAAGTGGAAGACATTATTCTTAGTAAAGCATCACAAGAATGGAGAAGCATGAATCCTACGTACTCAATTTTGATATGAGGACAATTAATGACAATTAAGTTTATGGTGGGGGAAGGAAAAGCAGAGAGAGGGAAGGAGGGAGGGGGCGGGGCCTTGGTGGGTGCCACACCTTCTGGGGGCAAGACATGATTGCAAGAGAGACTTTACCTAACAAATGCAATCAGTGTAACCTGGCTTATTGTACCTGCAATGAATCCCCAACAATTAAAAAAAAAAAGAGCATAAAATAAAAAAATAATAATAATAATTTGACCTATTTTCTGTGAGATAATATGGCAACAAGAACAGGTGCCTAGTCTCTTTCAGATCGAGACAGTATCAATTGTAAGTATTTGTGCATTTGTGTGTAGGTGGCCATCCCCCTTTATTTTTCTGAAGTTATCCTTATTTATAAGAAAGGAAAGTGACTTCTAGGATAAACTTAAGGGAGAACTAGAATTACGAATGCTATTTCTTTTCCCTACATCATTATAATGCAAGTGTCATTATTATCCCTGTTGTACATATGCCAATGGAGATTGAAACAGCTTAAGATAATGGTCCAAGAATACAAAGGTGGTAAAGAAAACAGCAAGAGCTGAAGTCAAAACGAGTCTGATTTCAAATGCCTAATTTCAAAATTCTCTTTCAAGCCATTTAGTGCTTTATCATTTCTCTTTATCTTCCTACATTGTGCTTCCCTTCTAGAAAGATTTATTATGGGTGTTTGAGATAGATGTGATTTAGGTATTCATTTCTTCTCAGGTGATTTTTCTTCCTTATATTGTTCTTTTGACTTAGATTTCTCTCCCCTTGCCACTCTAAATGATAAATATTTTTTAAAGGCACATATGTGAGTGAAGGTGCTACTTTTATTCTTTATGTTTCATGAATAAAGAGATCACCTCTTTGCTGTTCTTTCTTCTGCCATATAGTGTCACATGTAAAGAACACATATATAAGAACAATTTGATATGAACACATATACGGATACATATATAAAATGTATCTAATATATACATCTATTTGTTTTATTTCCATGTATTTTTGTATTTTATATTGATGTGTGTAGGTACATGGGGACGTAATTATTCGCACACACACATACACACAGGGGAGAGAGCCCTTCAGGTGAAACAGTTTTTGTTTTCTGTTTTTCTTTCATTTTGAATCATTGCTAATCCATGACCTTTTGCCCTAAGAATTTTTTGGATTTAAAATGTTTAATCTGGCCAGGCATGGTGGCTCACACCTGTAATCTTAACACTCTGGAGGGCAGAGGCAGGTGGATTGCCTGAGCTTATAAGTTCAAGACCAGTCTAAGGCAGAGCAAGACCTCGTCTCTAAAAATAGCCAGGCATTGTGGTGGGCATCTGTACTCCCAGCTACTTGGGAGGCTGAGACAAGAGAATCACTTGAGCCCAAGAGTTTGAGCCTGCTGTGAGCAGTGATGCAAATGGCACTCTACCAGGAGCAGCACAGTGAGACTCCATCTCTAAAATAAATTAATTAATGCTAAAAATTAAAAAAAATGCTGTGAGCTGTGATGCCATAGCACTCTACCAGGGGCAGCAAAGTGAGACTCCATCTCTAAATAAATAAATAAATACATATATAAATAAAGAAAGAAAGAAAGAAAGAAAATAAAATACTGTGAGCTGTGATGCCATAGCATTCTACCAGGTGCAGCAAAGTGAGATTCCATCTCTAAATTATTAAATGCTGTGAGCTGTGATGCCCTAGCACTCTACCAGGGGCAGCAAAGTGAGACTTTGTCTGTAAACTAATAAATAATAAATAAAATAAAATGTTTAATATATATATTCTCTGTTTTGGAATTATCAGTAAAAACTATTGAATATTTATAATTATTACTACTTCATTTATTTTATTTCTATTTTTAGTAGAGATGGGGGTCTCATTCTTACTCAGGCTAGTTTTGAACTCCTGAGCTCAAACAATCCACCCTCTTCAGCCTCCCAGAGTGCTAGGATTACAGGGGTGAGCTATCACACTGGCCCTATATTATTATTATTAAAGTAGTAAATAAAATATTTTTAGCCTCCAAGAGTAAATAGAGTGTGCTACCACTTAATTGCTTGACAATAATTTGAAAGAGTAGCAAAAATTACATTTTAATAATTTTGACTTCCAAGTGTATATTTCTCTTTATTTAAAAACTAGTATTTGTCATTGAGTCAATGGCATATGTTCAACTTTGTAAAAACATTGTCCCAAGTAAAGCCCATCCTATGTGATCCTAAATATCCAGTACACCAGCAATGCTTAGATTGTTAATATAAATGCAATATGGTTGTATATTTGTCTATAAGTAGAATTGTTTGGAAACTTTTAAAACTGATTTTAAGATTGTATATCATTTGATTGCTTTATTTTCTCAGGTGAAAGAAATTCATATATGTAAAGCAAATGGACTTTTCCCCAGAATAAAAAGATAGATATTTTTAAGTTACTGACATGTTTCTTGGAAAATATGGTTAGTGTTATCTCACTTTATCAAATCTGGACAAAAGATATTCATACTAATTCTGATCTTGTAATAACAATTAGCAACTATTTGCAGAATCAGCTTTTCTAATTCACTAGTGGTGAACAAGTGAAAGAAAACATTCTGTACCTTCTAAGATTTTCCAAAAGATATTTATGACATTGATTGAATGATGGATCTTGTTTAGTAATCATTAAGTTTGGAGCTAGTAGGAGGTTTATTGGTCCTAAATCCTTGCTGATATTTTTAAATATAAATATTTTCAGTTTGAATTAAATAAGTAAGAATTTGTCCTCGTATCAAGTCACATTTTGTGTTTATAATGATATCCTTCATTGTTTATTCTAAAATATTTAGAAGAACCATTAATAGATTCACAAATATTACTTGTTATAAACTCAAGAAGCAATGCATTAGTTAATATTGTTACACTAATAAAATGGCAAGAATTTAAAGTCAGGTTATAGCCTACATATTCATATTAAATTAGAAATGTAATATGTCAAAATAACCCAAGTATTTAAGTTCAATTAATAATTTGAAAACTTGCATATGGAAAAGTAAGAAATGACACACTCCGTATACAGTGCTCAGTCTGCTTAAGCATACTGATAAAGGAAGGTGTACTAATGGATTAGAGATGCTATTCAAGTGAGTCTTAACAATATCAATGTCTGGTAATAAATATATCTTCCATGATATATTTTAGAGTTTGTTATGAAGCAATAGTTTTAATGTTAAACCATCGTTCCGATAATGAACTCTTGATGAACATAAAAAATTAACATGAAGGATTACAATAGTCTAACAAAATATGTATGATGATGCATTGGCACATTCAGGCCTTTTTTTAAAAGTATTACTCAACTATTCATACATAGCAACAACCATATAACATAATTGTGATATTATAATCAGAATCTCCCTGCTGGGTCCTTGGTCTTGGAAATTCAGAAGTATGAATTCACCAACCACTGTGAGTAAGCAACAGGATAGATTTTATTGACAGATAAGAAGGGAAGGAAGATAAAGCCTCCACTACAGCTTTGGAGTCCTCAAGTGGGCAGTCCATTCAGCTCTCTGTCTAGGAGTTTATATGCATCTTTTTGTTCCCGGCAGGAAAGGGGTTTTGGGATACAGAATGTTTGCCTAAAATATGTCACAACCATTTGATGCCAGGGGCTCGTTGGCTTAAGTTATTTTTAAAATTGCCCCTTTGTAGGAATGTGGTTCTGCCCTTCCCAGGAGTGATTGGAACATTGATCAAGCTGGTTTATGAGCCTGTTTGGGCCCTGAAAATGAGGTCCATTTCAGCCCTAGGTAAAGAGGACTTGCATCAATAATGTAACTATTCTCCTATGACCATTATCATTAGAACGGTTCTGTAGGCTACACAAAAGCAACAGAGGAAAGAGTAAAAATTGAGCAAAACTAATTTGTATCAATAAAAAATTACTATGGTTTTCATATGTGTACATTTCTATATGCAACAGGAGAATTTATTCAGCACCTTTTCCTTGTCATCCCTCTGGAAAGAGATTTGTTTAGTTGCGGAGAAGAGTTTGAGGATAAGAGAATCTTCTTTCCATGTAAAAGAATTTATATCCCATGTTACATTACCTCAAAGTGCAGGCTGCCTAAGCCCAGGAGGATAAGAAGGACACAAAGGACTTCATCAGTTGACTACAAGTTTTCAATGTACACTAATTAAGTGGCCAATTCTAAAAGCAACTGAGAAATTTAGCACAGAAATTCTGTGGATATATAATTTTGTTTTGTTTGATGTTGGATTTTTTTTCTTTTCTTTTTCTCTTATAGAAGCTTGTAGGCTTATCATTTTCCAGGAAATGTTCCATTTTCTAGTAGCATAAAAGAAGCTAACCCTAGCAAAAATGAACAAAAAACAAACATCACCAGAGATCAAATGATGAGACAGCAGAAGAGTCCAACAATGCCAACAACATGAAAGCTGAACTTAAAATTCAAAGAATCCTACTTAAATTATGAGCTCATTGCAATAGGAGGTTCATAACTCCAAACCAGCTTTGTATATGTGGTGGCCAGCTATCCAGGGAAGCCATGAAACCTTCAAAACTACTTTGCCACATGGAAACCAAGCACCCTGCATTAAAAGACAAGCCTTCTAGCGTTTTCAAAAGAAGAACTGTACAAAGGAAAAACACAAGCAATTATTGATGAAGGCCACCACTTCATCAAACGTGTCTGCACTGAGAGCATCATTGCAAGTGGCTAACCTCACTGCTAAAGCTAAGAAGTGTTTTACTATGGTGAAGAGTGGACCCTGCCTGCTGCTAAGGACATCTGCCATGAACTTTTAGGAGAGGTTCAAAATGTGGTATGTGTTCCTTTTTGACTAGCACCATAACTAGAAAAATTAATAAAGTAACAGAAGATATTGAGACATAATTATTTTTAGAGAGGATTAATGAGTTGCTGTTATATGCAATCCATATGCGACTCATTGCTGATGAGTTTACCAATGTTGACAACCAGCCACAGTATTTGTTTTGGCAAAATGCATTTTTCAAGAGGGTGTGCATGACAATATGTTACGTGCACTTTTGTTGCCAACAAACACCACAGAGGCAGAACTATCCAAGTCTTTAAATGATTACATATCAAAAAATCTGAAGCAGTGGTTTGAGGTTGGCATATACATGGACAGAGTGACTGCCGTGCCTGGATGGCTTTCTGGTTTCACTGCTCTGTTCAAGGAGGTCATCTCTGAATGTGAATCCAGGCACTATGTCATCATAGAGAGATGCTAGCTAGACCAAAAAATGTCACCTGAATTAAAAAATGTTTTGCAGGACATGGTTAAAATTATCAACCGCAGTAAAGCATCTGCCCTTAACTCACACCTGTTTGCTCAGCTCTGTGAGAAGGTAGACTCAGAGCACACACATCTTCTCTTACACACAGAGTGAGATGGCTTTGTAAAGGCAGGCCACTTGCCAGAGTTTTTGAGCTACAAGAGCCACTTCAGAGTTTTCTTTTAGAAAAAGTCACCCCTGACAATAAATTTTAATGACACAGATTGGGCCACAAAACTTGTTTACTATATGACATATTCAACCTTCTCAATGAATTCAATCTGTCACTTCAGGAGAGAACAACAGTGTTGAAGTCAATAGGCAACGTGGCTGCATTCAAAACCAAACTGGAATTATGGAGGTGACAAGTGACCATTGGGATTTTTTAAATTTTTTAAGCATTAACAGAAATTTTGAAAAACTGAACCAGGGCCTTCTTTCTCCTGGCTGGTGCTTAATAACCCATTTCAGCTTTCAAAAGAGCTAGAGCTTTACTTCCCAACAACAAAAGATCCCTAAGTCGAGAAGGAAGGGATCCAGAAGCCATTTGTGAATAAGCCATCTAAGTTCACTTTGTCTGTATGCAAAGAGGGTCAATTGCTTGAGATCTTAAACGACAGTGGCCTCAAAAGTATGTTTGAGACAACTTTAAATACTGTCACATTGTGGACTAAAGTCAGGTCACCATAAAAGCACTAAAAATCCTGCTTCCATTTCCAATATCCTATATTTGTGAAACAGGGTTTTCTGCAGTGACACCAACCAAAACAAGATTGCTGCACAGACTGGACATAAGTAAGACACTTCAGGTGTCATTGTCTCCTGTCACCTCCAGATGGGACATTCTAGTCGCAGGGAAATAAGCTCAGGGCTCCCACTGATTCTGTATTATTCTGTATTATGTACAATTATTTCATTATATGTTATAATTTGATAATAGAAATAAAGTTCACAATAAATGTAATGCTCTTAAATCAAACCATCCTCCCCAACCCAATCCCTGAAAAAATTATCTTCTATGAAATCAGTCCCTGGTGCTGAAAAGGTTGAGAACCACTATCATAGGAGAATTTGACAATGTTAGAAAATCTGACACCTAGTCCAGAGCCCATGACTAAATATCATTCTATTCCTGCCTCATTTTCTAGTCTGCACAGTACAATTTGCAGCAAAAATGCAAGAATACCCCAGGTCACATGTTCAAGACCCACCTACATCACAACTAAATGGTCTTTAGAGTTTACTGGGGCACACACTGGGGTTGTCTATCTTAAGAAGGACAGAATTGGCCCTGGAGGCAAGGTATTTTTGGATAGGCAATTCTGAGAGATACCACATACTCTGACAGTAGCATAAAGGTCAGAACAGAGATTTCAAGTGGGAATATGCCCTTAGTTCTTGGAATAGTCTCCAAGTACTGAGGAACATTAGAGTGATGAAGAGTGAAGCACAAACCCCTGAAGCCCAGAGCCCAAGGAAGTAGTCCAGTGTCCTGCTAGTCCTTCTTGTCCAGGTCTAAGGGTAGCACCAAATACAATGAAATGAACCCATTTCACAATGAAAATAAGGGCAGTGTTCTATTCCCACATGGTCCAATATGGCAGACACAAGTCTACACTTGAGTAGCTAGCTCACATTGATGCAAATTATAAGTGTAAAATATACATACAGTTTTGAATACATAGTATAAAAAGTAAAATATATCAATATTGTCTTATATGATTGTACATCAAAATCATAATATTTTGGATATACGAGGGTAAATAAAATACTGTACATTAAAATGTTATCCTTTTACTTTTAAAAATAGTTAACGTAAAAATTTGTAATTTCATATTGGGCTTGTATTTTTGGTTTCCATGATATGTCTGATAGATCCTGCTTCTCTAAAGAATGGTATAGAAACAATATGGGTAGAATTTGCCTCTCTGGAAAATTTTGTAGAGCAAAATATCCTCCTTGGAGAGAATTGGTCATTTTCCTTAATGCTATTACTTAAAAAAATAAATTTCTGACTGAGCATGGTGGTTCACTCCTGTAATCCTGCTACTCTGGGAGGCTGAGGTGAGTGGATCTCCTAAGCACAGGAGATTAAGACCAGACTGAGCAAGAGCCAGACCCTGTCTCTACTAAAAATAGAAAAATTAGCTGAGAGTTGTGGCAGATGCCTGTAGTCCCAAGTACTTGGGAGGCTGAGGCAAGAGGATTGGTCAAAATGAGGCATTTGAGGTTCCTGTGAGCTATTATGCCATGGCACTCTACTCAATTTGACAGAGTAAGACTCTGTCTTAAAAACAAGCAAACAGGGTGGCACCTGTACTGAGGGTGGTGGGTTCGAACCCAGGCGCTGGCCAAACTGCAACAAAAAGATAGCCAGGTGTTGTGGCGGGCGCCTGTAGTCCCAGCTACTTAGGAGGCTGAGGCAAGAGAATCACCTAAGCCCAAGAGCTGGAGGTTGCTGTGAGCTGTGATGCTATAGCACTCTACTAAGGGTGACAAAATGAGACTCTGTCTCTAAAAAACAAACAAACAAGCAAACAAACAAAACCTCTGTCTTGTTTGAACACTGTATTCTTGGAGCTCTTTTTTATACCTGTTTATGCTATATTGTGTACTAATATGTAGGTAACTGATGGGTCACAATTTCAAAATATGAATACAATAAATAAACAAGATAATACTTCAGCCCTCAATTAATGGGACAAACAGATGCACAAAACATACTAATAATGCTTGGATGATTCACGTGAGACGAATTTTATTTTGTTTATTGCTGCATTCAATACTTAATGGGTGTTGCTGTTTATAGTAGAGCCTCAGTAAATATTTTTGAAGTGAATAAATATAATAAACATGACCAATGGAGATAGATACCATGCACTAATGGGCCATGTAATATTAGACTTTGATATTGTAGTAGGCAGACCTATTAATGGGTAGAAAGTAAATATGATGACACAATAGCAGGAAATGTTTAAAGTAAGGAAGAACATGGCCATGTTATTAATTAGTAAATTTTTGTTTTTCTCTTATTCCATCCCTGCATATTCTGTAAGATAACTAACTTAAGAATATATAATGCACCTTGGGTGTACTTGCTTTACGCATAGCATAGATCAATGTGAAGTTCAGAAATAAAATATATCTTTATTCTACAATGATATTATGGCTTATTTGAATGTTTTTTTTTTTTTATTGTTGGGGATTCATTGAGGGTACAATAAGCCAGGTTACACTGATTGCAATTGTTAGGTAAAGTCCCTCTTGCAATCATGTCTTGCCCCCATAACGTTTTTATGCAATATCCAGAAAACCTAACAAATAGTAACCTAGAATATTCTTCTGAAAATAAGGGCTACTAGTTCCTAAATGGTGTGGTAGAGGCAACCTAAATTCACTCTCTCTTTTCACAGGACACCAAATACAAATATATAGCACCGAGATTTTCACCAGCAAAAATCCAAAGGAGAGACTTCCCAGGGCCATGGCGAAGTGAAAAAACTCCAGGCCCAAGGGAGCAGATCCAAATTCCACATCTGTGACATCCTTTTCCCCAATATAACAGAGGATTAGTAATAAGAGTACACAAGAAGCTCAAACAACTCATAAGCAAAAAATAGATAATTTCATTAAAAAATGGACAAAAATCTGAACAGACATGTCTCAGTCTCAAAATGGCCAATAGATACATGAAAAATGTTTGAAATCATTAATCATTAGAAAAAGGCAAACCAAAACTACGATAAGATACCATCTCACCCAGCTAAAATAGCTGATATTAAAAAGAAAGGCAATGACAACTGCTGGTGGGGATGTGGAGAGAGGGGAACCTTCATACCTTGGTGGTGGGAAGGTAAATTAGTTTAACTTCTATGGAGAACAGTATGGAGGTTCCTTGATAAACTAAAAAATAGACTACTATGTTATCCAACAATCCCACTGCTGGGTATATATCCAAAAGAAATAAAAATCAATATATCAAAGAGATATCTACACTCTCATGGCAATATATTCATAATAGGCAATATACGGAATCAATCTAAATGTCCATCAATGGAGGAATGGGTAAAGAAAATTTGCATATATACACAAAAGAATATTATTTAGCCATCAAAAAGAGTGAAATACTGTGATTTGCAACAGCATAGATGAAATGGGAAGCAATTATGTTAAGTGAACTAAGCCAATCATAGAAAGATAAATATTGCCTGTTTTTCCTCATGTTGGAGTGATACAAATTGATGTCATGAAGAAAGATAGTATCTTGGTAGTTAGGAGAAGCTGGCATGAGAAGTCAAGGGGGACAGCGGGGATAAAGGAGGAAAAAAAGAACATAACTGTATTCATTGCCACTGAACTATAAATTTAAAAATGGTTATGACAGCTATAACCCAATTATAGCCCAAGAATATGGGGCAAGGGGATAGGGAAGGGAGGGGATAGGGAAGATGGGGGGGGGAGGGTGATTGGTGGGACCACACCTACTGTGCATCTTACAAGGGTACATGCGAAATTTACTGAATGTAGAATATAAATGTCTTAACACAATAACTAGGAAAATGCCGTGAAGGCTATATTAACCAGTGGGATGAAAATATTTCAAAGTGGGCGGCTCCTGTGGCTCAAGGAGTAGGGTGCCGGTCCCATATGCCGGAGGTGGCGGGTTCAAACCCAGCCCCGGCCAAAAAAAAAAAAAGAAAATATTTCAAAGTGTATATAGAACCAGCACATTGTACCCTACGATTGCATTAATGTACACAGCTATGATTTAATTAAAAAAAAAAGAAGATGACGATGATTATGGAAACAATGCCTGCCCTTAAAAAAATGGTTATGATGATAAATTATTTATGACTCAATAAAAAGTACCCTGTTATTCCAAAAGCACTATAGTATACCTTTTGTGGAGCTAATCTGTTTTGTCTTTTTTATTATCAACCAAAGATATTTCATAAATTCCCATGTTATACAAGCTGGGTTTTGTGTCTCTTTGCTTGCTTTGGTAGATTTTATAGTGCTTTCATCATACACAATATTTGGAGAAAGCAAAACAATAAAAATGAGGTAACCCTTTAAATTTGAAAAGAACTGTGGTTCAACAAATGTGTATTACTTCCTGATCATGGAAAATTGGTACAGTCTGGGTAAGAAGGTGCATTTAAATTTCTCCCTTTGAATTTGATATTAGTTCAATTGAAAAAATATTAAATTAGATACTTCAGTACCCTCCAAAATCCATACTTTACCCAAAGGTCTTTTTAAATTGATATTAACAAGTTTCAAAGACTTTCAAACTTCATTAGACATGCAAAATTCTCCATTATATTTATATACACAGTCTATATAATTTGTTCTTCAGAAAGTTTGCTGAATACAATAATTTTACTAATATAAAGTATGCATAATTTTAACTGCATCTTGTGTTGTTGCAAGTGCGTGAAGTAAGCAATGTTTAAATGTATAAAATAAAGTCAAATAGTTTTTTTTTATCCATTTGTTTAGGTTTTAGTTCCTTTCAGGTAAACTATAAATAATTCCAGTTCGTTAAAAATTTTTTAAATGTTAAGCAAATTATTTGTAGGCTTTTAAATAATTGGGGGACACCACTAAACACCCAAGCAGTACATTTGATGTGATTAATCTTAACTATTTACTTCACTAGATATGACAATGAATCTTTTGTGAAATCCAGTAAAGCCTAACTCCCGTTAATTATTTGTTACAGTTTTAGAAAAGAAAAACTCTTATAAATATATCCCATGAAATCTATAAATGATAATGAAAAATAGTTTCTGAATATGTACTTAAATAAATAAATTTAACATTTTAAAATTATTGGCAATTTAGAAAATAATTAGGAGTTACAGGTATAAAAAATCCATGGTTTTATTTCTTTTAAACATCGTGAATGCATCATTCTTTATATTTCTCTTAAAAACTTCTTCCTAAAATGCATTATTTCTACAAAATAATGTTTTTTCATCATACTTAGTAATTGACATCTTAAGTAATTTATTACTACTTTGTGTAAGGAGAAAAATGCTACTTACATCAATATTATTTTTTATTGAAATATTTTTCATGGTCTCTAACCCTTTAAAAATATCTTTCATTTTTTTTTTACCTCCGACCCTTGCTTACAATTTTTTTTATTCTGCCAGCACTAGTACAAATTTAAAACAAATACTGAATGGATATAGCACCGAAGAGTAATAATTCTAGACTTCTATAATGGTGTTGTAAATTTTACTAATTCTATATGAACTTTTAATTTCATGAACTCTTAGGAAATTCCTTCTGCTTTTATGGGAACTGTATATGAGCTCATTATCTAAATCTGATACAAAAAACTATTTCTAAAATCAGATGTCTAAGCAGAAGCCAAAAATTATTCATACACCATGAAGGTAAAAAGAATTAAATGTAAGGTGACTTCAATGTGAGCCAAATGGCATAATAAACCGATAAAATACTTAGTGAAATGCAGTCAGGCTTGTAGATGTGTTTACCAAAAAGGAATGTTCTGCTTTCATATTTATTATGATCTTTCACTGATTTAAAACTCCTTATACTGAAACTCAGTAAACATCTCTAATTTACATAAACCACAGCATTTAAAAAAAGCAGGAGTTTATTGAGCCAGCCGCAGCAATTAGAAAAGAGAAACATGTTATGGAGTCTGAAGAATATTTAATAAAATAATTATTAATATATATTTCCTTAACAGATAATACTGCAATGGGATTCATAAAGGTTATCTATCTTCATCTCATTGCTTAAATCAATGAACTGGATCTTCTGAGTAAAATTTCCATAATGTATTTAGGAGCCAAATAAGCATTATTTTTACTTCTAATAATAAGTTGAAAAGGAAAAGGATGGTCTAGTTTATTTGCAAGGTGTTTGTTCTAAGTGAATTTTTACTTTTCAGACCGTTGGACAAATGATTAATGCCACATACGGTACATCTTTGTCTAGAAGCTATGGTGTCTATTAAATGTAATTACCTTTCCCCATGGCTTTAAATTGACGGCAGATTCAAAATGAAGGTGGCTTCTATTAAATTTAATTACTTCCCCTTGAAGCTTACTTGGCAAAACTGTGACTAGTAATGAAAGTAGATTCCATAAAAAACTGTGTGGCTTTTAAATTAGCAATGCTATTAATGAAAAAATATGGAAAATAGTATTTAAAGGGGGATTTTGTCATTCATGTATATTTTTGTTACAAAATAACCGATACATTGTCTTCAGTTTTTTATTGTTTTCAATGTTCAATCAATAGATTATTTTTTAAACTTCGTTTATATTTGTTTCTTTTAAAAAATATCAGAATATTATGGATGAAGTAACCAATTATGTATATATTAATCGACTACAACATAATTAAGGAAAAAAGCTAATTTCACAAAGATTCTAGTGGTCTCATGTTCATGAAATAGTGACTATTCTATCACTTAATTCAACTGAGGTTTTAAATCAGCATGATGTAATAAAAAAGGAACAGGCAAAGAATTACATAAATTAGTAGCTGTTCTTACCAGATACAAAATTATCTGTTTCTTCCTGAGTTAGTTACCTAATCTGAAAGACAGGGCAAATAACATACCCTATCTACTAAAATATGAGAAGTATTAGAAAAAGAAATCACCTATTATTGTTTTGTCAATTTCTGTTTTGATTATCTTATTTTGGTGGTTATTTTTCTGGATCTAAATCTGTTTATCATCTTTTCTTACATGTATTTATCCTTTAATGTTCAACTTATTGTGCATTTCTAGAGAAACTTCCTTGTAAGCCTGAGAAAATTTGGCTGTGAATCCATCTGGTCTGAGGCCTTTTTTTTTTTCTTTTTAAGATTGTTTTTATTGCTGCTTCAATCTCATTGCTCATTGTTGGACTGCTTTAGAATTCTATTTCTTCCTGATTGAATTTTCAGATGTTGTTGATTCCAGAATTGGTTCATTTTGTTTACATTTTCAAGTTTATGTGCATAGATATTTTCATAATATTCACTGATGACATTTTGCATTTCTGTGGTATCAGTTGCGATATCTCCTTTTTTCATGTCTTATTGAGTTTATTAAGGTCCTGGTTAACCTAGCAAGAGGCATACTGGTTTTGTTTATCTTTTCAAAGAACCAAATTTTTATTTGTTTAATTTTCTATATCCTTTTATTGCTTCAATTTAATTTGGTTCTGCTCTAAACTTGGTTATTTCTTTTCTTCTGCTGGCTTTGAGTTTTGTCTGCTTTTCCTCTCCAAGTTCCTCAACTTGTGTCATTAGACTGTTAATTTGTGATCTTTCTGCCTTTCCATTACAGACATTTATTTAACTCTACAAATTTTCTCCTTCAGGAATGCTTTTTTGCTTAATCCTATGGAGATTGATAACTTGTCCACTTTTCATTCAGTTTGAGAAATCTTTTGATTTCTTTCTTAATTTAGTCATTGATCCAAAATAATCATTCAGCTGCTTGTTTAATTTCCATGATGTTGTGTAAAATTGGCTGTTTCTTTTTTTATTGATTTCTAGTTTCATTCCACCATTATCTGAGAAGATACACAGCGTGCTTTTAAATTTTTTGAATTTATTAAAAAGTCCAAAAACAATAGATTCTGGCATGGATGCAGAGAGAATAGAACATTTACACATTGTTGGAGGGGCTGCAAATTAGTACAACTTCTATGGAAAACAGGATGGAAATACCTCATAGAACTCAAAGTCAACCTACCATGTGATCCACCAATTCCACTAATGGGTGTTTGTCCAAAGGCAAAGAAGTCAGTTTATCAAAAAGACACATGCACTAAAATTATTGCAGCACAATTGAAAAGATGTGGAATCAACCTAAATGCCCATCAATTCATAAGGAGATTAACAAAATATACTATATGGGTACCATGGAGTATTACTCAGCCAGAAAGAAAGATGACTTAGGGTGGTGCCTGTAGCTCAAGGAGTAGGGTGCTGGTCCCATATGCCGGAGGTGCTGGGTTCAAATCCAGCCCAGGCCAAAAAAAAAAAAAAAAAACCACAAAAAAAAAAAGAAAGATGACTTAATGACTGAGGAACAATTTGGATGGGACTAGAGACCATTATCCTAAGTGAAGTATTGCAAGAATGGAGAAACACTCACCACATGTATTCACTATTAAATTGGAACTAACCGATGAGCACATATTGAGGGAAATAAAACTTTACAGAAATCAAGCAGGTGGGAGTAGAGAGAAGAGGATGGATGAATACTTACCTAATTGGTACCATGAAAACTATCTGGATGATGGGAACACTTATAACCATGACTAAAGCATTAAAAAAGTAATCTATATAACCAAAAATATTTGTAGCCTGATAATACTTTGAAATAAAAAGAACTAAAACACCAATTTAAAGTACATTACAGTTCTGGGCATGAGAAGAAGTATGGCCTAAAATACAACTGCCACAAGTCTGCTTTTCTTTCCGTGTACTTTGGAGGGGGATTCTATTTCCTTACCTTTTCCAGCATCTAGCAGCCACCTGCCTTCCTTGCACCGTGGTGCCATTCCTCAATCTGCAAAGTCAGCATTACCTCTCCCTGACCATTCTGCTGTGGTCATAACTTGCTGTGATTCCCTCTTCCTGGAATTACATTGGCCCCAGCCGAGTAACCCATGGAAATTTCACTATGTTGAATCCAGCTGACAAACAAAACTAAACGCGTCTACTACCTCGTTGCCATGTAACCCAAGTTTTAGGTTGCAGTTTCCAGCTTCAAAGGTCCCAGGGGCATTGTGCTGCAGGCTTAAAACAAAAATGCTAAAACCATTGGTTTGCTGTGCAATTTTATTTATAAGTTTATAATGGCCTCTGTATCTACCAGGTGAAGCTGCTGTACCAAAGAAACTTCAAAAATATTTATTTCGTGCTAATGCTACATCTTTCTGTGACTTAGTCTGACAGAGCTTCTATTATCTCACTCATTGCTTGTTGCTATGGGAGAATAAAAATGTCCTTGAGGGTGGGGTTTCTCACATCTGTAAATGAAAACTCTATCCCAGAAGAGACACACATGATTTCAGCTCAAAACTCATTCACTAAAATAATTCACAAGTCTCCAACCAGGGCAAGAAACAAGGAAATGCAATCCTAATCTTGCGCTCAGATAGCAGAGGAGGAAAAATCTAGTGTATGCTATTGATGACCAGCAATCTGATTTCTATAATCTTCATATAAAAAAGAAGTTAGTTTGTTAGTACATGATTTTGAAAACACATACTATTAAATTGATTTTGATTGATTGATTTTGAATACAATCATACTATTAAAATTTAATTTTTTTTTTTTTTTTTTTTTGCAGTTTTGGCCGAGGCCGGGCCTGAACCCATCAATCCCTGGTATATAGGGCTGCTGTCCCACTCCCTGAGCCACAGGCACCGCCCTAATTCTTTAATTTTTAAGTGTTTGATAATCCATATCCATTGATGAGTGAAGGTAATTATTTTTATTAAGTAGAGAAATACCATAAACCATGAAGAATTCAGAAATAAAATTGAGATACCAGAGGAAGAAAGAATCCCAAAACAGATACTCCTTAAAGGGTTCAGATAAAAAGTAAAAATACATTTGAGAATTTATTTTGAGGTGATTAACATGTGCTAAATGCACTTATCTGTTTTTGATAGGAATTGACTAGCTTGCTACAGTGTATAAAAGAAAACCCTTTGCATGTGAAAGCAGTGAAATGGGTCAATTTAATTAGTAAAATTGAGTCTAATGTGACAATCTGATAGTTTGCCAAACTTAAATTATCATGGAGAAGTTGAAAATGATTCTTAAAAAAGGACTAGATAATAAAATTTGAAAATGTGTTGACTGAGTTTTAAAGTACACGCTTTTGTCTGTATGTTAATGTCCCCTGTGTGTTGTTTTTGTGATTATTGGTCAGGTCAAATTCTAGCCTTAGGTTTTGATATCTAGTTTGAGAGATTATATAGCTAATGTTATTTTTCACATTGAAAAAAAAGTACTGAAAAATTAATTAAAGGTAAACAAAATTAATGGCAAATAATTTTTTTGGTAGCTTGTCCACAAAAAAGTGGAATCTAGAACCCTGAAAAATCAAAGAAAACCAAATCTACTTTTTATAATAAAGATGGACCTTAAAGGTGTCTGATGTATTTTAGACACTTTGAGCTTCTGTTTTGAATATAATTTTAAAGACTTCAGGGAAAAAAGAATCCCTTGTCCTGAATAAGAAGGGATCTCCAATAGGAGACATTTCTGGAAAATCTGCAAAACTTATAAATGCAAGTTGGCTTTCACATAGATATGTTTTATGAAATTTACAGTAATTATGGAATCTAAAATCTTAAAAGAGAATATAGAGAAAGTGATTAGTATAAGTAAATGCATTTTTGGAGAAATTTAACTTTAACTTGAGTTGAAATCAACAGTTTTCTGTCAAAAGTTTAAAAAAAAGAAAGCAAACAGGTCTCTCTGAGTCAAAATCAGCATAACAGATCTACATTAATGCTGGATTTATTAGAGAATAAAATTACATGTGGATAGATATGTATTCATATGTGCATATGTGTCATTTATATGTAATACATGTGCTTTTGTTGAATAAAGGAAAGAAAAGTTTAAAAACAAAGGTAGAGAAATAACATTCCTAAAAAATAACAATGTAACTTTCAAAAACAAGAAATTCCAAAACTGAAAGTTAAAACCTCAGATTTGCATTTTTAAACAGATTAATTATAACCACGGAGAATATTAGAAATTTGGAAGAATAAATGTAAAACATGTAACATGGAAGATAGAATAAAAAAGAGAATAACATACATTTACTCAACGCTGTGTTGGAGCCAACTTCTGTGTATATCTCTTTCCCATCATCCCTCAGGGACATCAGATCAGTACACTGGAAGTTTGAAACTGACAGTGGTGAAAGTATTGACATCATAGAATTTGCAAACACTACCATCAGGGTTTTTTTGAGAGTGGGTGAGGGTCAGTTGCTAAACATTTCCCCATACACTACTGGCATTGAGTCCATACAAAATTCCAAATTATCTATGAATAATTAAGAGATGCCCAGGAAGCTTGACCGCTCTGACACAGGAAATATAAGAAGAATCCCAAGATTAGATATAGCATAGTAAAGACACGAGGAAAAATAGTATATTTTAAAAGTAGAAAGAAAGAGAAAAAATAAAGTCTGAAAGGAATGGTGAATATATTAATTTACAAAATCACAGTAGCAACAAAGAGAAATAGAAGTAACTAAATTCCTACCTGTAAGTAATTAGACATAATTCTCACCTTTGAATTTTATGCTTTATAAAAATATTATTCAAGAATGTGGGTTAAATAAAGATATTGCCAACCAAGAACATCAGTTAAAAGAATAAGGAAATTCTAAACAAAGCTTGTAAGAAGAAAACTATTTGACAAATTGAACATTTATATCCATAAGAAACATTTTTATTTTTTAAAAAAAGGTAAAAAATAAATAGATAATCTCAATGTATAGTGACTGCATAAAATAGTAATGTCTTCAGTAATAAAGTCTTTATTGTAACAAAAATAGCTTCAAAATATTGAATAATAATACATATAAATTAAGAGAATGTTGTTTCGATTAAAATAATCTCAGGTTATTTTTTAAGATAAAGTTATTAAATAAATACACAGTTTCTTGAATTAAAAATCCATGTTGAAGTTGTCAAAACAACCACTCAATGAATAGAAACAGATATAAACTTTTACAATAGAGGAGAAAAATAAAGTTCAAAAATAAAAGTAACTAAATTTAAATCAACCAAAGACAAAATTTGGAAAAACAAAAAGTAAAAGAGAAAAAGAACATACAAACACAAGACAACCAGTAAAATGACAGAAACAAGCATACATTTGTATCACTCATGATAAATAAAAATGAATTTGAACTTCCTGGGAAAGACACAGAATTGTCAAGCAGCATTAAAAAGCCGAATGTGCTGCCCTCCTGCAATTGCTGTAACAAATTAAGAAAGACATGGGGGCTTAAAACAACACGAATGTGTTATCTCAAACTCTAGAGATTAGAAGACCTAAAAGGATCTCATGGACTAAAATCACGGTGGCAAAAGGACTGCATTTCTTCCGGCTGTTCCAGGAGGGAATCGTATTCCCTATCTTCCACAGCTTCCAGATACTGCTCACACTTTTTGGCGTGGCCCACTTCCATCTTCACATCCGGCCATACCACCATTCCTCCTCTGCCCAGTCATCACATCTCCTCTGATTCTGACTCTCCTGCCTTTCCCTGACACTTATATTTGCAGGACCCTTAAAGGACCTGGGAGGCATCCCAATACTGCAGTGTAATTTCCTCCCTTATCAAGAGCATAAATATATTTATATTTTATATTACCCATATTGGATTTAGGTATCTCAAGAAGAGTTAGGAGTTTGTCCTTTCCTTTTTTTTTTTTTTTTGACAGTTTGTATAGAATTTATAATTTTTCATGCAAAGTCAAATGCCCCATCCATTGGATGTTTACTAAACATCTGTCAATGCTTGTTATTTTCCTTTGGTAAAGCTGTTAATTACTTTATAAAAAACTATTATAGAACTCAAACTAATGTCCACCCATACTCAAGGGTGAGACTGAAAAATATCAACAAGGACTTAATTTTTTTTTTTTCTATTTTGAAGGCTTTTTATTTATGGTAAACTAAAAAGGAAGAATTGAATCTGTAGGTTTATTTATTTAAAATCAAACATAGAAGATTAAGTCTATATGAACCAAAGAGCACTGGCCCTTCTAAAGAAATAGCAGAGTTCTAAACGCAGTGGATTGTACTGGTGTCTAGATACCTGTGTCTGGAAATTGAGAAGCTACCCTGTTTCCCCGAAAATAAGACAGTGTCTTATTTTAAGGTGTGCTCCCAAAGATGTGTTAGGTCTTATTTTCAGGGGATGTCTTATCTTTCCTGTAAGTAGGTCTTACTTTTGGAGGATGTCTTATTTTCGGGAAAACAGGGTATTTCTCCTGGGAGAAAAATGTCATTGCCTGTGACAGCAGGATTTACATGAAGGAAATGAAAAGTCTTCAACTGGTTGTGAGTCAATGGTGGAGCTATTGGGCCACAAATTTACATATTTCATTCATAGAATGTGCTCTCAGGGAACTATTATATTTTGCCTTATCACAATTCACTACTTGCTGCTGATCATACATTTCAGGTCTTTCCAGCTCACATAACTTAAAAAGAAACTCTCCTGAAATGAGCTCCTAACCTTTTTCTTTGTATATCTTTTTTTTTTTTTTTCTTTTTTTTTTATTGTTGGGGATTCATTGAGGGTACAATAAGCCAGGTTACACTGATTGCAATTGTTAGGTAAAGTCCCTCTTGCAATCATGTCTTGCTCCAATAAAGTGTAACACACACCAAGGCCCCACCCACCTCCCTCTTTCCCTCTTTCTGTTCCCCCCCCATAACCATAATTGCCATTAATTGTCCTTATATCAAAAATGAGTACATAGGATTCATGCTTCTCCATTCTTGTGATGCTTTACTAAGAATAATGTCTTCCACGTCCATCCAGGTTAATACGAAGGATGTAAAGTCTCCATTTTTTTTAATGGCTGAATAGTATTCCATGGTATACATATACCACAGCTTGTTAATCCATTCCTGGGTTGGTGGGCATTTAGGCTGTTTCCACATTTTGGCGATTGTAAATTGAGCTGCAATAAACAGTCTAGTACAAGTGTCCTTATGATAAAAGGATTTCTTTCCTTCTGGGTAGATGCCCAGTAATGGGATTGCAGGATCAAATGGGAGGTCTAGCTTGAGTGCTTTGAAGTTTCTCCTTACTTCCTTCCAGAAAGTTTGTACTAGTTTGCAGTCCCACCAGCAGTGTAAAAGTGTTCCCTTCTCTCCACATCCACGCCAGCATCTGCAGTTTTGAGATTTTGTGATGTGGGCCATTCTCACTGGGGTTAGATGATATCTCAGAGTTGTTTTGATTTGCATTTCTCTAATATATAGAGATGATGAACATTTTTTCATGTGTTTGTTAGCCATTCGTCTGCCTTCTTTAGAGAAAGTTCTATTCATGTCTCTTGCCCATTGATACATGGGATTGTTGGCTTTTTTCATGTGGATTAATTTGAGTTCTCTATAGATCCTAGTTATCAAGCTTTTGTCTGATTGAAAATATGCAAATATCCTTTCCCATTGTGTAGGTTGTCTCTTTGCTTTGGTTATTGTCTCCTTAGCTGTACAGAAGCTTTTCAGTTTAATGAAGTCCCATTTGTTTATTTTTGTTGTTGTTGCAATTGCCATGGCAGTCTTCTTCATGAAGTCTTTCCCCAGGCCAATATCTTCCAGTGTTTTTCCTATGCTTTCTGCAAGGATTTTTATTGTTTCATGCCTTAAATTTAAGTACTTTATCCATCTTGAATCAATTTTTGTGAATGGGGAAAGGTGTGGGTCCAGTTTCAGTCCTTTACATGTAGACATCCAGTTCTCCCAACACCATTTATTGAATAGAGAGTCTTTCCCCCAAGGTATGTTCTTGTTTGGTTTATTGAAGATTAGGTGGTTGTAAGATGTTAGTTTCATCTCTTGGTTTTCAATTCGATTCCAAGTGTCTATGTCTCTGTTTTTGTGCCAGTACCATGCTGTCTTGAGCACTATGGCTTTGTAGTACAGACTAAAATCTGGTATGCTGATGCCCCCAGCTTTATTTTTGTTACAGAGAACTGCCTTAGCTATACGAGGTTTTTTCCGGTTCCATACAAAATGCAGAATCATTTTTTCCAAATCTTGACAGTATGATGTTGGTATTTTGATAGGAATGGCATTGAATAGGTAGATTGCTTTGGGAAGTATAGACATTTTAACAATGTTGATTCTTCCCATCCATGAGCATGGTATGTTCTTCCATTTGTTACTATCCTCTGCTATTTCCTTTCTGAGGATTTCATAGTTTTCTTTATAGAGGTCCTTCACCTCCTTCTTTAGGTATACTCCTAGGTATTTCATTTTCTTTGAAACTATGGTGAAGGGAGTTGTGTCCTTAATTAGCTTCTCATCTTGACTGTTATTGGTGTACACAAAGGCTACTGACTTGTGGACATTCATTTTATATCCTGAAACATTACTGTATTTTTGATGACTTCTAGGAGTCTTGTGGTTCAGTCTTTGGGGTTCTCTAAGTATAAGATCATGTCCTCAGCAAAGAGGGAGAGTTTCACCTCCTCTGCTCCCATTTGGATTCCCTTTATTTCCTTGTCTTGCCTAATTGTATTGGCTAGAACTTCCAGCACTACGTTGAATAGTAAAGGTGACAGAGGACAACCTTGTCTGGTTCCAGTTCTAAGAGGAAAAGCTTTCAGTTCTACTCCATTCAGTAAAATATTGGCTGTGGGTTTCTCATAGATAGCTTCAATCAGTTTTAGAAATGTACCACCTATGCCTATACTCTTCAGTGTTCTAATTAGAAAAGGATGCTGGATTTTATCAAATGCTTTTTCTGCATCTATTGAGAGGATCATGTGATCTTTATTTTTGCCTCTGTTAATATGGTGGATAACGTTCATAGACTTGCATATGTTAAAGCAGCCTTGCATCCCTGGGATGAAGCCTACTTGATCATGATGAATGACTTTTTTGATGATAAGCTGTTATCTATTGGCTAGGATTTTGTTGAGAATTTTTGCGTCTATATTCATGAGTGAGATTGGTCTGAAATTCTCCTTTTTGTTTGGGTCTTTTCCTGGTTTTGGTATCAGGGTGATGTTTGCTTCATAGAATGTGTTGGGGAAGATTCCTTCTTCCTCAATTTTTTGGAATAATTTCTGCAGTACAGGAATAAGCTCTTCCTTGAAGGTTTGATAGAATTCTGGAGTGAAGCCATCTGGACCAGGGCATTTTTTGGTTGGAAGACTTTTTATTGTTTCTTTGATCTCAATGCTTGAAATTGGTCTGTTCAGGAGCTCTATTTCTTCCTGGATGAGTCTAAGGAGAGGGTGTGATTCCAAATATTGATCCATTTCTTTCACATTGTCAAATTTCTGGGCATAGACTTTCTGGTAGTATTCAGAGATGATCTCTTGTATGTCTGGGGGATCAGTTGTTATTTCCCCTTTATCATTTCTGATTGAGGTTACTAGAGATTTTACTTTTCTATTCCTCGTTAGTCTGGCCAATGGTTTATCTATTTTATTTGTTTTTCCAAAAAACCAACTCTTTGTTTCATTAATTTTCTGAATGATTCTTTTGTTTTCAATTTCATTGATCTCTGATTTGATTTTGGATATTTCTTTTCTTCTACTGAGTTTAGGCTTAGATTGTTCTTCTTTTTCCAACTCCATAAGATCTCTTGTGAGATTGTTGATGTGCTCTCTTTCTGTTTTTCGAATGTAGGCATCTAAAGCGATGAATTTTCCTCTCAAAACTGCTTTTGCAGTATTCCACAGGTTTTGGTAGCTTGTGTCTTCATTGTTGTTATGCTCAAGGAAGTGAATGATTTCCTGTTTTATTTCTTCCTGCACCCATCTGTTATTCAACAGAAGATTGTTTAATTTCCATGCCTTTGGGTGGGGTCGAGCATATTTATTAGAGTTGAGTTCCACCTTTAGTGCCTTATGGTTTGAGAAGATACAAGGTAAAATTTCAGTTCTTTTGATTCTGTTGATATTTGTTTTGTGTCCCAGGATATGATCAATTTTGGAGAATGTTCCCTCGGGTGATGAGAAGAATGTATATTCTTTATCTTTGGGGTGGAGTGTTCTATATGCATCTATCAAGCACAGTTGTTCTAGGGTCTCATTTAAATCTCTCATATCCTTGTTTAATTTCTGTTTAGAGGATCTGTCCAGCTCTGTAAGAGGAGTTTTAAGGTCCCCTGTTATTATGGTATTATCAGATATCATATTGCTCAGACTGAGTAATGTCTGTTTCAAGAATCTGGGAGCATTTAAATTGGGTGCATAGATATTTAGAATTGAAATGTCTTCTTGTTGTAGTTTTCCCTTGACCAATATAAAGTGACCATCTTTATCTTTTTTGACTTTAGTTGCTTTAAATGCACATGTGTCTGAAAATAAGATTGCAACTCCTCTTTTCTTCTGAATTCCATTTGCCTGAAAAATTGTCTTCCAACCCTTGACTTGGAGCTTTAATTTGTCTTTTGAAGCCAGGTGTGTTTCTTGCAGACATCAAATGGATGGCTTGTGTTTTTTAAACCAGTCAAGCAATCTATGTCTCTTCAGTGGGGAATTCAAGCCATTAACATTTATTGAGATAATTGATAAGTGTGGTAGTATTCTATTCGTCTTATTTTGTGAGAGTCCATTGCTTAGTTTTATCTTTTGCATCAGTGTGGAGGTTAGGTTCTGTCCTTTAATTTGTGAGATCTTACTTTGCTGCTGATCCATTGTGGTGGTCAGTGTGCAGAACAGGTTGAAGTATTTCCTGTAGAGCTGGTCTTGTTGTGGCAAATTTCCTCAATGTTTGTATATCCGTAAATGATTTGATTTCTCCGTCAATTTTGAAGCTTAGCTTAGCAGGGTACAGAATTCTGGGCTGGGTATTTAAGTAGATTAAAGGTAGATGACCATTGTCTTCTCGCTTGGAAATTTTCATTAGAGAAGTCTGCGGTCACTCTGATGGATTTGCCCCTGTAGGTCAACTGGCGCTTACTCCTGGCAGCTTGTAGAATCTTTTCTTTTGTCTTGACTTTGGACAGGTTCATCACAATGTGTCTTGGAGAAGCTCTGTTAGAGTCGAGGAGACCTGGGGTCTGATATCCCTCTGAAAGCAGTGTGTCAGAATCTTTGGTGATATTTGGGAAATTTTCTTTTATAATATTCTCTAGTATGGCTTCCATTCCTCTGGGGCATTCTTCTTCCCCTTCTGGAATTCCTATAACTCGTATGTTGGAACGCTTCATGAAGTCCCATAATTCTGACAGTGAACGTTCTGCTTTCTCTCTCTTCTTTTCTGCCTCTTTTACTATCTGAGTTATCTCAAGAACTTTGTCTTCTACCTCTGAAATTCTTTCTTCTGCATGGTCTAACCTGTTGCTGATACTTTCCTTTGCATCTTTAAGTTCCCTGATTGACTGTTTCCTTTCCTTCAGCTCTGCTATGTCCTTTTTACATTCTTCATATCGTTCATCTCTTATTTGATTCTGTTTTTGAATTTCCTTTTGGTTATTTTCCACTTTATTAGCAGTTTCCTTCATTGTTTCCATCATTTCTTTCATTGTTTTCAACATGTGTATTCTAAATTCCCTTTCTGTCATTCCTAACATTTCTGTGTAGGTGGAATCCTCTGCAGTAGCTACCTCATGGTCCCTTGGCGGGGTAGTTCTGGAGTGGTTCTTCATGTTGCCTGGAGTTTTCTGCTGATTCTTCCTCATGAGTGATTTCTTTTATGTGTTTCCTTGCCCTAATTTTCCTTTCACTTCCTCTTGCTCTTTAAGTTCTTGTACCTGTGGAAGTTGCGGGCGGGTTTAGATGGATTGAACACACGCGACCACTTGCTGGTTTTCCACTGTTTTAGTCCTCCTCTTGGGGTCCAGAAGTCTCTCGCTGACTCCCTGTATCCTCTCAGGGGTGATGATAGGCAGATGGCACCAGCCAGAGATGCCTGGACTCGTATCTCCCCAGACTCACGGTGCCCAGATGCAAGGAAGCTGTTACTCGGCTGCCATCTTGCTCTGCCCTGGATCTTCTTTGTATATCTTAAAGGAGTGAATGCTCCATGAAAATGTTGTCATTGATGAGAATCCACCTTGACTT
Source organism: Nycticebus coucang (assembly GCF_027406575.1). Lineage (NCBI taxonomy): Eukaryota > Metazoa > Chordata > Mammalia > Primates > Lorisidae > Nycticebus > Nycticebus coucang. Next base: position 39,877,785 of record NC_069794.1, on the reverse strand, counting down.
GAACTGTAGAGATAGCCTTCACCATTCATGGCCACATAGAGGCTGGCCTTCACCCGTTGGATGGCCACCACACGGAGGCCTACAGGAATTAGATTGAAGAGGGTATAGTCGCTGTTTTTATCCTTGGTCCCATCAATGGTACCATCTGGGTGCATCTGCAGGAAATATCCCTGCTGGCTGAATAACCTTGTCACGATTCCTTTTAGCTGGGGTTCGCAGAGAGGAAAGGAAGGCAGCGATTTAATTTCCTGCGGCCCACAGTTCTGGAGATTAGGAGGTCCGTCCCGGCTGGGTGAGGTCCACCGAATGCATCGCCCCGGCTGGGGTTTTCCTGGGACCAGCCCCCCGACTTCTGGAATTCTGAAAGGCACCAAGTGGGAGCGGTACCCGGAGTCTGGGTAGGGGCGCGGGGTGCAGCCAGATGTTTCCCAGGGCAGTGAGCGCGACTTCAGGCGGGCAGCACTGCAAACAGAGCGGGAGGCGAAGGCAGGACTTAATGTTTTTGTAAGTGAATTTGTTTCCTTCTCTTTCAGCTATTGAACTATTTTATGAGAGATCTCCAGTCCAACTCCCCACCTACCTCAGGTATATCCTTTACACAAAAGGATCATGATGGGTTGGTGACCACCAAAGCTGTCACCAACGCATCTTGATCCTTTTGTGTAAAGATCAAAATTTTTTTTTTCTTTTAAATGATCCTGTCAAACATTTTGGTGAGTTGGGTCTAGGTTGCAGTTTTGTTTATCCCTATTTCTAGGTCATGACTATTTTGTTGTTGTTATTTCCTTAGTCTGGAAAGGCAGTGAGACTTGGTTCTGTCCTTCAGAAGTTTTTGGTTTAGTTGTTTTAACACCCAGCACCACTCAGCTTCAAAATTTGGCAAATATCTTGATTGATAAATCGGCCACATATTTCTGGCCCATTCAGTCACCACTTTGCTGCAATTCAGAGAAGTGCAAAGCTCTGCTGATTTAAGAGTTTTATTAACAACAACCTTCTGCTGAGAGAAAAAAGTCTAGGTTCTCCTTATCTATCTACACATAGAATCAGGGAGAGCCCCCAGGGGACTGTGACTTCAGTTCTTCAGAGTTAATATGTCTCTCCATATAGTACTTCAGACTTTTCTTTAATGTCCTCATCCCCACTCACCATGGATCTTTGTTTTTTAAATAATCCCTTAAACATTAAGAGATTCTGTTCTGCTTTTCAGAAGTTTGTATCCAGCCTTTTAATCTTTTGCATGGCCTTGGTATAAAGGAAATGTCTTTTTAGAGCAAAGAACCATATATGAAGATATCCAGTTCTCTAGATTGTTACCCTAGACCCATGTGAACACCAAAGCTCTTATTGAATTCTCTTATTCCTACAGTGAACTTTACTGAAATCATATTTGTACCTGTTTTTTGAGGAAATGATAAAATACAATTATGGACTCACTGAGAGCAGTTTTATTAGATGTTGGGGTGCAGATATCAATGTCCTATATTACCAGGTTCTTGGTTCCTAGTACCAAAGAATTGTTACTGGTATCAAGTTGATGCAGCAAATGAACAGAGGAAGCAGGTACAAGCAGACAAGTGCCAAACTTTTACTAAAGCATAGTACATTCCAGAGAAGGAATGAGTCACTCCCCATGAGTGGAGAACATCCTGAGTTTATCAAGATTTCTCTTTTTATGCTGATTCCCTAATTTTATGTTATGTGGGAGGTGGTATATTCATGATTTTCCTTGATAAAGGATGGAGAATTCCTGGAATTGGGAACCCTCCCCTTTTCTATCCCTGTAAGACAATTTCCAGGGATTTCCATGGTATTTGAAAATTGTCGTGGCACTGGTGGGTGTGATTTTTACTATGTTAATGAGGGTAGGATTTAAGGGGACTATGATTTCAACTGTGCACATGCTCCAAAGACCCTCTATCAAGGCCTTGATCATGTCTCCATCTTGTGGTTTTTCTGACTCTCTGATTCATCTCAGAAACTCTCTAATACAGACCAAACATCTGGACAGTTGTTGGGAAGCCCCTTAACATGTCATCTGTTCTTCCTTGAGAGGCTTCTTCTGGTCAATTTGTTCCTCCTATTGGACAAAGTATTTCTCTCATCTTGTGTTTCTCAATGAACATCCATAGACAAAGCATCTGTTTCCCTCCCTCCTTATCCCTCCCTAACAGTTACTCTCAGGGAAGACACGTAAGCAGCATCTTGGGATGACCAATGATTTCTTACACTACCTCTCTGTAAAATAAATATTGACACCTTAGAACCACTTAGAATATCTTCCCTAAAACAATAAAACCGCAAAACAAACAAGGAAATAAAAAAATCTAACCATTAAATTTATAGAACGGGGTACCTTGAAGACAGAAGTGGAGAGCACATTGGAAGCATAAATTGCATGATCTTGGCAATTTAAATGACTCTTCCCTTGATTATGAACAGGTATAGAGGTGATGATAAAATACATTTTGCTTTTGCACTGGTTTAAGGTAAAACCGATTGAAGAGTTGAATGTAATCCTCAAAGGAAGAATAGAAGACCTTCAAGGATACAAAGAGGTAAACAATTCTAACTCAGTGCTTTTTTTTTGTTGTTGTTGTTGGCAGCTTCCCTGGAAGAAGAGGAACTACAAGAACTAAACACACACACACACACACACACACACACACACACACACACACACACACACACTAAAATGCCAACACATTTGACCTACTTTAACAATGAAGGAGAAAGATCATTCCCCAGTGGAGAAGAATTCATGTCAGGTGTGTGGCATCTGGACAAAACAACAACAACAGATGATTTTATATCTGGGTTGTCTGTTCTGTTCTATTGGTCTTGTCTCTATTTTTGTGCTAGTACCATACTGTTTTGGTTACTATAGCCTTGTAGTATATCTTAAAGTCTGGTAAAGTAATGCCTTCAGATTTGTTACTTTTGTTTAAAGTTGCTTTAGCTGTTCAGGTTATTTTTTTAGATTCCACGAAGCATAAAGTTATGTTGGGTAGATCTTCAAAAAATTATGTTGGTATTTTGGTGGGGATGGCTTTGAATCTATAAATTGCTTTCAACAGTATGGACATTTTAACAATGTTGATTATACAATCCATGAGCATGATGTGTTTTTTCATTTGTTTACATCATCTGCAATTTCTTTTATTGATGTTTTGTGGGTCTCATTATACAGCTCTTTTACCTCCATGGTTAAATATATTCCTAGATTTTTAAATTTTTTTGTAGCTACTGTGAAAAGAATTGAGACTTTGGTTTGATTCTCAACTTGACTATTGTTGGTGTACATGAATGCTACTGATTTGTGTACATTAATTTTGTAACCTTAGACTTAGTCAAAATTTTTATGAATTCACAGACTCTCTTGGCAGAGTATATGGAGCTTTCTTGGTATAAGAGCATATCATCAGCAAAAAGCAACATTTTGACCTCTTCTTTCCCCATTTGAATACCTTTAATTTTCTTCTCTTGCCTGATTGCTCTGGCTATGACTTCTAGCACTATACTGAATGGAAGTGGTGATAGCAGAAAACCTTTTTTTTTTTTTTAATAGTTCTAAGTGGAAATGCTTTCAACTTTTCCTCATTCTGTATGATGTTGGCTCTTAGTTTGTGGTATGTGACTTTCATAATTTTGAGGTAAGATCCGTTTATGCCTATTTTGTCAAGAGATTTTACCATAAAAGGGTATTTTATTTTGTCAAATGTTTTTTCTGCATCTATTGATACGATCATATGATTTTTGTTTTTATTTCTGTTTATGTGTCCAAATTTTATTTTTTTAGTTATAAATCCCTTTAACTGGTTAAGTTTTTGATACACTACTTGAAGACTTTCTCAGGCCTTATTTAATATCAGTCCTTGCATTTATAAATGGAGTTTTGACATAGAGCATAATTTCCACAACACAGAAGAGCTAAACCTAACGGAGCTATCCTCACAAGTTTTGTGTAATGAGGAATAGTTCACACATATTTGCATTATTAAATATATTTATGACTTAATTATTCCATCTTAAGGAAAATAACTCACACAAAATGAACAAGTGTGTTGAAAAGTGCGTGACCAGAGACGTGAGCAAGCAGCAGCTTTGCCGTGGGTGTAAACTCTCTCCTGTAATTATTAAGTCAAGAAACAGACTACATGAGATGGGATGGTGTGTAGCGAAATTCTTTATTCAGGGCTTTGATTTTATACCTTTCTACTCATGTACACACTTAATCTAGTACCTGTTATTTTCACCATTACCTCATTTTACCTATCTGAAATTAACTTGAAAGGAAATATCCTGTTACCATATCAACACAATCACTTTTGCAGTAAACTTCTTCTTCTAGACACTGACTAATCTCTGGGCAGGTATCTAAATAAAGATCACAAAGAAGAAAGTAGCCACAGGGGAACAGAGTTAATGGAAGAGTATCATCAAGCGTTCACTCAGTTTACTCAATATGAAGTAACAACTGTGTCTTTTCCTCAGGGCAGAGCACCTATAGACCTCTGACAATATGTTGTTAACATACGTCAACCCTCTGACCCATGTCTTTGTGGAAGGGCGGCATGCCCTTTGATCTCAGGCTTCACGGGGCACACAGCTTCAGAGAATGGGCTTGTGGAATTTTTAACTCCAGGTAAGTCAACTTTGCATGTGCCCCAGGGAGGTCCAGGTCCCGTAAGCCTCTGGAAAAAAAAAGGAAGCCATTTTAAACTCACACTGAGTTCACTTTGTGTGCTTGATGTAGGATATGTTTATTTCTAAATATTACCCTACAAAAGGATTTCTATAAAATTGTTATAAATCTCAAATATTTAAGCACAGGCAGATGACAAATTTATAGGAAATTTGACAAGTTACCATTCAAAGTTCTCTTCATCTGCTTCATTCTGACACAAACATATCTAACATTATTTTTTTCAAAAAAATTAAAATTGTTAGGAATATGATATGAAAAGTAGATTTAACTCACAGACGTTGATAGTGTCATCTAAAGTGTCTATTTACATTGGGATATTAATTATTGATAATTTTATGCCACCATTATTGGGAAGATATCTTACCAGATATGTAATACATTAGTACAGCATTTCATGTATACACTCTGTACGTGAGTGTATTCACGAAAGTATGCCTGCATCAGAGATGTGTAACCTTAAAGACCAATTTAGAATATTTAGATTCAATTTAGAAAAGTATAAACATTCTCATTTCCATACATTGTCAGACTGCAAATGGATATTGAAACTACTAATTTCAGAAAAAGTTAATAAAGAATGAAGAAAAATAGTAGCCATTTCTAAAGATAAGAAGTGGATGTAAATCCTCTAAGTAATTTCTTCTTTCATTAAATCTATTAGAACAGGTAACTGCAACATCTTGAAAAGTACTTAGTTTGCTGGTTTTTTTCTGGACCATCTAGGTCCATTTTTTACAGTGACTCTTTAAAGCAGGGACAGAAAAAGAAGAATGACATGAAATTCAAGATTACTTAGGAGTGAAAGTAAATTCCTAATTTCTTTGGAATACATAACCATGAAGCTCAAGGATGCTAAGAATTCTAGGCTGGTGATATAGACAGCATAAGGGTGTCATAGTTATAGATTGAAGTATTTTCTTTTCTTTCTTTTCTTTTTTTTGAGACAGAGTCTCACTTTGTCACCCTTTGTAGAGTGCAGTGGCATCATAGCTCACAGCAACCTCTAACTCATGGGCTCAAGTGATTCTCTTGCCTCAGCCTCCCAGGTAGCTGAGACTACAGGTGCTGGCCACAGTGCCAACCTATTTTTAGAGATGGGGTCTCACTCTTGCTCAGGCTGCTCTTGAATCTGTGAGCTCAATTCAATCAACCCACTTCAGCCTACCCAAGTGCTAGGATAAAAGGCATGAGCCACCATGCCCAGCCATGAAGTATTTTCTTTGATTAAGAGGCTACTGGACTGTAAATGCTTTATATATACTCTTCTTACAATGATTGCCACTATTAATACCATTTCTCTCCTACCACTATCAATAACAAAAATTATTTAATATTATAATATTTCCAAAGTAACATAGATATGAGATATGATTTTAATATCCATCTCTCCAACTTTAATACTCTTGATTGTCAGCAACTTCAGTAGTGCTCAAACTACCCTGCCAAGACCTAAGGGTCCTCAGGAAATCTATCAGGCTCTGAGATGATGGGAAGGGGGTTAGAAAATTCAGTATAAGGGCCAGGCACAGTGGCTCAGCCTATAATCCCAGAACTCTGGGAAGCCGAGGCAGGTGGATTGCCTGAGCTCCTGAGTTCAAGACCAGCCTGAGCTACAGCAAGACCTCATCTCTAAAAATAGCCGGGTGTTGTTTCGGGCACCTGTAGTCCCAGCTACTTGGGAGGCTGAGGCAAGAAGATTGCAGGATTACTTAAAACCCAAGGATCTGAGGTTGCTGTGAGCTATGGTGCCACGGCATTCTACCCAGAGTGACAAAATGAGACTTTTCTCAAAAAAAAAAGGAAAAGAAAGAAAATTCATTATAATCAACTTTATTTTACTCTCTGGTCATTTTACTGGTATTAGATTGTAATCTTCCCATTAGAAATGTTGAAATCAAGGGTTCTGTTGCCAACAGGATAAGATAACCCAACTCTTCATTAGCCCTACTTCTGTAGATACTGGAAATAATCTTAAATGAATAGATAAAAAAAGTGTTTGCAAGACACAAATTTCTCATATTTAGAATCAAACTAAGAAATTAGATATGTTGATAAGAAAATGAATAATGTATCCATTCATAATGAAGGTTTCCAAGCAATATAAATACAATCTCACAAAAAAGCCACTTAAATTGCTTGATTTTAATCATAAAACAAACCTTACTAAAATCACCTTGTTAGGTAAACATTACCTCCACTGCTTTATGCAGTACTTACATATTCTGATTGCCATTCATAAAGAAATTACTAATATTTTCTCTACTATTCTATTTCTATTAACGGAAGTTTGAGGTTAAATTCAATTAGATAATAAAGCTAAAAATTGGAGCAAATGTTTGAAAATAGCGTCTAAGATTAAATACTCAATTTAGAAATGCATAAAATCTAATTCACCCACAAACATTTTCAGGCTGTAAATGGACATTAAAACTGCTTATTTCAGAAATATTCAGGGAAGAAGGAACAAAAACACTGGCAGTTACAAAGATGAGAAATGGATGTACGTCCTTGAAGCATCTTCTTACGAAGTCATTAAAACTAACAAAACAGGTGACTGCTTCATTCTGGTATTCAGTTCATTTGCAATTTCAATAAAATGTTTTTTATATAAATCTTTATGTTCTCCTTAAAATTAATATCAAAGCAACTGTCTGCTTTTACTATATTATCTTTTAAAACTGGAGACACAGAAAAATCAGTAAATGAGGTTATATTACTAATTAGCATACTGTCTCCACTACCTATAGTACCCTACAAAAAAAATGTGACTTCCATTTTATCACATAGATGAAACAGTTATCTTTCAGGGTTTGAAATTTCTGTCATCTTTATGCTTAATAAGCTCAGTAAAAGGCATTCAAATTACATCACTTTTGTCTTGGAAGTTAAATTGGGAAATATTGCATTCTCTAAGATGATAAACTCTGCTGAAGATAAATTATCATGAGAAATAGTTTTAATTGATTTACCATAATAAAAGTTATGTGACTTTGAAGTGCAAATGACACATTAAAATGAATCTACAGTATGTTGATAATAAAGTGGCTTCTTTGTTAATGGAATCACTGACACTGCAGATGCTTTCAGAAGTGATGTCTTCTACTGTTAATCAAGAGACATCAGTGTAAAAGGAAGATGCTGTTTATTTAAACCCCAACTTCTCACTTCTTGCTTCAAGGCAGGTCAATAGTAAGGTCCAAATATCAAGAATTCAACAAAGAGAGTCAATATTTTAGCGGTTGTACTTCTGCAATATCTTAACTGTGTCCAGATTTTCCCTTTGTACATAAATTAGAAAGACAATGTCAGAGCAAAGACCAGTGACAATGTCCACAACAAATGTTCAGGTTTAGATGTCGATATATATATAGATTAGTGATAATATACATTCCAAAAGTTTCTGAACAGTAAGATTCAAAGGAAATCAGTATTTCGGGATTGTATTTTTAATAACAGAATAAAGTGTTTCAAATAAGCATGCTAGTTCAGTAAAATAGTTTCAGTTAAACTACATATTATAATCCATGATTAAACTAACTTCTATGAAAATACATTTTAGGCAAACTGTAGGAAATTTTTGAATATACTATTATTTTGTTTATTTGCCAATCATTATATTAATCATATAACTTATCAAGTTATCATTATATGATTCTACTAATCAGTAGCAGCATATGGAAGTAATTTTTAGTACTATGAATCTCTGTTTTGTAACTGAAAAATAAAATTACTCTCTTTTGACACTATCATCTTTCAATAAACATAAAGTGATTTCATGGGGAGGTATGGAAGGTGATGAGACAAAACCAGAACTCTACGGCGGTGGTTTCAATGCTAGGCATTGCAAGGGTTATTAAAGCAACACAGAATGTGTAGGGTAAACACCAGTTGTGTGCTCAGGAACACTCTGAAGGCTAATCATGTAGTGCTATAAATAGGGCTAAAAAGCAATAGGAATTATAAATTGAGTTATAAAATCTGTTATATTTAATACATGCCTCTGATTGACATTAATGTAATCTATGTCTCCAGAACTAACACAAATTTTCTTATTTACCGAATTACTTATACCAAATTTAGTATGAAGTATCCTCTCTTCCTATGTTTCATAAATGAATGACAAATTATAAGATTTCATATTTTAAAGCATTTATTAAAAACAGGGAAAAAAGTATAAGCATTATAAGTAATACCATTGTTTTAGATCCTTTCAGTTATTATATGAACAGATTATTTTCTTCCCCCAATTGAATAGTGATTTTTTTAGAAATATGGACAAAATAGTAAATAAAAAATGGTACCTTCACCATTAACTTTTTGAAAAATTCTAAATATGAATTTTTGGACTGTCCCAATCATTATTCTCATTAATACATATGGATGTGATCAAAGTAGGGAATATCACTTTTCATTCTAATATTTTCTCTTATTGTTTTAATTTGAAATAATTGCAGGTTTATAAAAAGCTTCAAAGATAATATAAAGAGATACCTTGTACTTTTAATCCAGTTTCCCCCAATGGTAACATCTTTTTTAACTATAGTGCAATACTGAAGCCAGGATATTGACATTAATACAACGTGTGTTGAGGTTTGTGTCACTTTACCACATGTGTAGATTCACAGCAATCAAGGCACAGGACTGTCACCTCACCAAAAAGGTACTTGGTGCTGTTTTTTTACAATGACAACCTCCCCTCCCTACCATCCATCCCTAACTTCTGTCAACCACTATCGTAGTTTCCATCGCTATAGCTTTGTCATTTTAACATCTTTTATGAATGAAATCATAAAATATACAACATTTTGAGATTAGCTATTTTTTTCACTCAGCATAACCCCCCTGAGATCCACCCCAATTGTAATATGTATCCATCGTTTGTTCCTTTTATGGATGGTATGCATGTGACACCATTTGCTTAAACATTCACATTCGGTAGGGCATTTTGGTTGTTTCGGTTTGGGGCTATCAGAAATACACTTCTGTAACAATCATGTGCAGGTTTTTGTGTGGACATAAATAGACATTTCTCTAGGAAAATGTCTGGGAAGTTGCTGGGTCATATGGTAAGCCTAGGTTTGGTTTTTTAAGAAGCTGGCAGCTGAGCTCTAGATTCACTGCAGCATTCTGCAGCCCACCAGCAACACGTGACAATTTTTGTTGCTCCCCAGCCTTACTGGCATGTGGTGTCATCATTATCTTTCTCCAGTCTTTGGCTTTCAATCTTCCTACATCATTAGCTTTGAAGTGAATTTCTTTTTCTGTTTTTCTGATTAACACACGGGTACAATATCAAAGATGTGGAAACAACTCAAGTGCTCTTCAACACATGAATGGACTAATAAACTAGTATGTGTATACCAGGGAATACTGTTCAGCCATAAAAAGGATGGAGACTTGTAACCTTTGTTACAACTTGGGTGACGTGAATTTCTTGTACATGGCACACAGGTGATTTTTTATTTTATTTTATTTTTTGTCCACTCTGCCAGTCTCTTGTCTTTTCATTGATACATTAGAACCGTTGCATTTGTCTCGGTCCATTCAGGGTGCTATTACAAAGCTCTATAGATGGGAGGCTCAAATGACATACATATGACATACAAATTTATTTCTCATAGTTCTGGGGGCTGGAAGTTTAAGATCAAAACGCTGGAAGATGTGGTGTCTGGTGGTTGGTGGGGGCGGGGGCAGGGTCCTGGTTCATAGATGACACCTTTTAGCTATGTTCTCATTCTAAGATAAATAAGCCTGAATGAAAGAAACGAGGTTTACATGTGAAAATAGCGAAATAGGCATAAAGTTTCTAAAATGTGTTATTTCAAAAGTGTTCTGTAAAAACTAAGTAACAATAATTTTATTACAGGCAGACTTAAACCAAGTAATACAATATGTAGGGATATAATACATAGATGTATTTGACTAAAACTGGAACAAACTTCAACAATGGAATAAAAGCAAATATTTGATAATTTCAACTTAGAAAAATGTCTAAGGGTATTAACGTTTGATTTTTAAAATTTCTGCTAATCTGTTTTCTACAAGTACGTCATCTGGACAGAATTTATTCTTTGACAATTTATTACTTAATCTCAGAAAATACTGTGCTGTGGTTGAAGACATTGAGGCAAACATCAGAAGTTTTCTTGCACGCATTTATTTACCAATTTGCACTACTCAGGCATTCTTTTTCTTTTAAACCTGGAAAGCTTCTATCTGATTTTTTAGTAGCTGTTTAAACAAAAATAGATGTTTATCTCTTTAAAATTTTGCCAGGAAGCTGTCACTTCCCCATTTACTCAAGCTATGTTGTGACAGAATGTGTCAGCTTCTCACACAAATGAAAAGAGATATAGACCTGTATTTACTTTAGCTGAAAAATAAGTAGTCATCAATTCAGAGAAAAGTGTTTTCCCATTTGAAAAGATGAAGTAAATAGGAGTGGTTTTGAGAACCAAGTATTTCCTAATGGTTAAAAGGCAGATGTAAGCCAAATCCACAGCACTGATTCACTTTGGGTTATCATTCTAAAAGTGGATAATCTCGTAGCGTGGAGAATCTGGTACTTCACTCTGTTCCTTTTGCAGTACATGATTTTGCTTTAACAATGATAAATGTTTATGCTGTTAATCTTCTCACATTTTTTTTCCTATGCAGCTTAAAAGCTTCCAAATTTAAATGGAAGAAAGAAAAAAATTATATCTCTAGAAAACAATTTTTGAAATCATGATAGATTAAAAACAAATAAAATTGATAGAGATTGGCCTCAAACTTTAGACTTTATAAAGATATTTGAAGTAATAGTAATGATCTCACTATTCATCAAACATTAAATGTATATATCAGTATATATGTTTTCCATTAAAATGTTTTTTAATTTTAAGAATGTCATAGGATACTATTTTATTGAAATATTACTGAATGCATTAAATTAACAGTCCTGACTTGAGCCAAAGAAGATATACAGTGACAGACTTTTGTTCAAAACTGATTAGAGTCATGTGATTAAATTAAGAGCAACTATTCTTAGTATATCAGAGGAAGGAAGGAGCAAATCCTAAGAGAAGAAAAGGATTTTAAATTAGGCACTTCTGAGTCTAACCTTTTGCCTCTGACTAGATGTTTCACTGATACAGATAGAAGCACAACAAACTTAAGTTATTTGTCTATTTCCTCATCTGCTAAAGAAACAACAACAAAAAAACCCTATCTAATAGGATTTTTATAAGAACGCTATGTGTAAAAGAGTATTTTTATATTCAAAATATATGTACAAAAATTATAGATCTTGCATTGTTTAAAAATACTTCTAATTCAATTGACAAGGCAGTGAGAAAATACAGGACAATTTCAAAATCTTAATATCTCATCAAGGAGAGAAAGGAAGGAAGGAGGAAGGGAGGAAGGAGGAAGAAGGGAAAAAGAAAGGAAGGAAAGAAGGAGTGAAGGGAAAAAAGAAAGAAAAAGGGAAAGAAGGAAATCAAGGCAATCATTTTCCAAAATGACATACTTGAATTAAGATGTCCATGGACGTCACCTCAGGGATCTTGGAGTTTTCTATATGACTATTTAGCTTTATGCTTCCATTTTAACTTGAAATTAAAAATTAGTATTACTCTAACATAGTGTCCATCGGGGCCACCACTTACATCTCAGCGTTTGTAAATATGTTCAGTGCTCATGTCTTTAGGTGTATGATGTCAGTAGTACAACATCACAGCAGTCTTCATTTTGGTTCTTAATGGGGAAATGACAGAAACATTTAATATACCAAGGGAAACTTATTTCTAAATAAAAGCTAATAAACATCTTGATTCCTCAGATACGGTCAAACTAGAGGTTATAAAATAATTTACTTAGAGTTAATACATGGAATATAGCAGTTCAGGTATGCCAAATTCAAAACAATATGTAATTTAGGAGTTTAAAGTATTTGTATTTATTTTGCTTCTATTTCATTAAATTTAGTTATGTGTATAGAATTATAATCCTGCCACCTCCCATTTTGTACTTCCTAGAGGTAAATAATTTCAACCATTGTAGATATTTGATTCCAGTATTTATCTGTGTGTCTCTCAAAGTTATGAGTATGCTGCCTATTTTTATTTCACAATTACACTTCTCTATTATCTTCTGCTAAGTAAGAGGAGAATTCAGCTCTCTTTTATGCATTCCCATCCCCTAGTATGTCCCATCGTTGGAGCTGTCAAATATACAAAGGCAAGTTCAATTTAAATTTAAGATATAAAAATAGTAGATTTTTAGTATAATAATTTTCAAAATATTGCATACTTACATGAACAAATTGTTATCCATCTGAAATTTAAATTTAATGGCATCTTATATTTTAACTGGCAGACTAACCCCTCCTCAATCTTTCCATATCACTCCCTGGGAGTCTGGTGTGATCGATATTACTTGTGGACACAATTGTGATCCTATGTAACTGACAGGAGACTGATATTTGAACTATTAATATTTCAACTTTCCTTGCACACTTTGTGTTTTCTCTGAAATTTCAATTATCTTACTTTTGCTTAGATTTTAAATGTAGTATTGATATATTCTCAAATTCTTTTTCATAGCCTAAATTTTGTCTTGGTGCTCTCAAATGCCTTGAGTATTTCATCACTTTCTCTTTCCTATGGATGGATTTCCTTTGCCATTTATAATGCATCACATACAATATAGACGTGACCTTCATTATTGCCCTGGGCTGTATAGGGAGTATCACTTTCCTACTTTATTGAAATAGACTTTCTTTTCCCTGGATGAGTTCTCATGCTTTTCTTTATCTGCTCCCTTGTTTGGAGCAGCACTTTTTCCAGTAGTTTTCTAGGATTGGGTACACGAGAAGTTGATTTTTTGAGATCTTGTATATCTGAAAATGGCATTTTTCTAGCCTCATGCTTAGATAATTCACCTTGTTACATAACTAGAGACCTGAAATATCTTTCACTGTGAATCAGAAAGTCTTCCTTCATAAGCAGAGACTAGAGAAGAACATACTCCTGAAAGGCAAAACTTTACCATCTGAAATTTTTGAGTCTATATTTCATTTTGTTTGTTTTTTTCATCAACACAATTCTAAACTGTACAAAGGTTGAGTAGGAAGAAGTTAAAAACTTACTCTATGGGCTATGAGAAGGCTGGGACCAAGATAGGCAGAGAAGATCAAAATGTATGAGGCATTCCACAGATACAAAGAGAATCAAGAGGGTGAGTCCCAAAATCCGTGTATGAACTATACTGAAATGCTGGCTTGATGTCCATGTTATGAAGCTGCAGGGAAAAATTCTACAGTACCAGAGCACTCTACAGAAGAGTGAGCAGCAGATGAGGAATGAGCAGAGATGCTGACTATTACCTACTGGGGATAAAAACACAGCTGACTGTCTGAGTCTTAGAAAGTCAAATGTCTACTAGAACAAAAGAGTAACTGAATCTATAGTCACTACTACATTTTATCTGTAATGTTTAGTTTTCAGTCAAAATTGTGTAAACAGTCAAAGAAGCAGAAAAGTGTGACCATACTCATGGCAGAAGGCAGTCTACAGAAATTGACTTCCAGTGTACCCAGATTTTGAATGTAGCAAGCCAAGAATTAAAGAAGCTTTTATGAATATTTCTAATTTTTGAGAAGACCCCAAAACATGGAGACAGAGAACCTCAGCAGAGAAACTATTTAGAAAGAAAATACTGGCTCAACGCCTGTAGCACAGTGGTTACCACGCCGGGTTCAAACCTGGCCCAGGCCTGCTAAATAATAATGACAACTGCAACAATAAATAGCCAGGCATTGTGGTGGGCGCCTGTAGTCCCAACTATTTGGGAGGCAGAAGCAAGAGAATCACTTGAGCCCAAGTGTTTGAGGTTGCTGTGAGCTGTGACGCCATGGCACTCTACCAAGGATGACATAGTGAGACTCTGTCTCAAAAAATAAATAAATAAATAAAATATTGAAACTAACTAGTAGAATAGTGGCAATAAAATAATTATCATACAGTTTTGGTAAACATTGGAAATGGCATAAGAAAGAATGAGTACTTTGAATATAAGTCAAAAGAAATTTATCAACATGGAAAATAGAAGGAAAAGATGTAAGAAAACTAAAATTAGTATAAAAGACACACAATAAGTCAAGTGATTAAAAACGAAAAGTCAAATTTTAAAGCCAAAATCCTGGAATAAGAGAAGTCAAGAAAAGAAGCAGCAAACATACATTTTTTTAAATAACTGAAAATTTCCATTAAAGAGAAATTCCAAACAGAGTAAAAATAAAGAAAAACACTCTTCAGGATTTCTTTTAAATACTCTTCAGAATGACTATTAAAGACAACAGAAAGGAGAAAATCTTCACAGCTACTACAGAAAAGGCCGTCACACCTGGGAAGATAATTTATTTAAAGAAAAAATCATCTTATTAAAGTCTGATTCAAACTACCATTATAACATAACATCTTATGTTATGAAAGACAAAATATATAACTTGCCATTATTTTAACAGTGAATTTCTTTTCTTTTTTTTCCTTTTTTTTGTAGAGACAGGCTCTCACTCTATTGCCTGCTGTAGAGTGTGACGGTGTTACACAGCTCACAGCAACCTCTAGCCTTAGCCTCCCGAGTAGCTGGGATTACAGGTACCTGTCACAATGCCCAGTTAGTTTTTTTGTTGCAGTTTAGCCAGCGCCAGGTTCGAACCCACCACCCTCGGTATGTGGGACCAGGTCCCACTGAGACACAGGTACCACGCAACAGTGAATTTATTTTCAAAAAATAAGATTAAAAGAAAAAGGATTTCATCACCAGGCTGATGAAAATGATGTCAATGTTACTGGAGAGCACAGCAAATGGTAAGCAGTAGGTAAATATAAAGAAACAAACAGAAACACAAAACACATGCAGCTTTACCTTGTCTTTTTTTTCCCTAAAACCATATCATAGTTCAAAGCAAATATTATAGCACTATATTTTTATGCATAGGGATATAATGCATAGGAAAAGATAGATAGCCATATGAAGAGGGTAAAATTAAAAGTAGAGCCTTGGAAGTTCATTTCCAATATTTTGTCAGATGTAATTCAGCCCAAACTGTATGAAGAATGCAACAGTTCAAAGCAGCATAACTTAATCTCAAAAGCAAACACAAAAATATAATGTGAATAGATACATCTGTGCTATCATAAGGAATTAAAAAGTAATATCAAAAACATTGTGATTGAGAGCTAGGAGCAAGATGGTGGCCAAGTAACAGCTTCCCTGCAACTGGGCATGGTGAGTCTGGGGAGATAAGACCCAGGCATATCTGGCTGGTGGGATCTGCCTATAATCATCCCTTTGAGGATACAGGGAGTCAACAAGGGACTTCTGGACCCCAAGAGGAGGACAAAAACAGTGGAAAACTGGCAAGTGGTTGCGTGTGTTCCATCAGCCTAATCCCGCCAGCAACAGCGTACAAGCAGCAGTGAGACTGCAAACCAGAAAGGCCTTACCTGTGAACTATTTCAGTGTTTTTGGACTTGGCACTCAGTTGACCTGCCTTTGGGAGAGCTTGAGTAGGAGTGTGGAGAAATTTGGGCATTGTCTAGGGCCCCTAGATGGAGCTAATAGTATTCAGCTGTGGGCTGCAGGGAGCCATTGTGAGAGAACTGCCCCGGCAAGCTCTGCCCTCAGGGTCACAGAGCAAGGATTGGGTGGTAGTTAGAAACCTAGTGACTGAGCAGCCTAAAGGGGCAGAGTGAGACCGGTTTTGGCACACTGGAGCCTTGGGCTGTTGCCCTGGGTAGAGTGCCTTAGCGTCACAGCTCATAGCAACCTCAAACTCCTGTGCTTGGCACCACCCGGACCTCCATAAGAGCTGCACCATGATTCGCAACACGTGACCTGAGCCCTGTGCCCGCTGGGCCTCCGCATGCTCTGACCAGGAACTGTGGGAGCCATGAAACCCTACATCCTCCCTCCTGTACCCTCCCTGCCTACACACTGGCCTGCTAGTCTGGCATGGGTCACTGGTAGCCGCTTGCCCTCCAGAGCCCTCCCTGCTTTGTACAGAGCCCTACTCCTGGCCAGAGACTGCTAGAGCCTTGGGCTCTCTGTGCCAAAGTCACTGGGCTCCAGGCACTCCCAGAACCGTGTGCACCACCTCCCGCCCTGTTGCTGGATCCAGGTGTGTCATACTCTGGAGCTTCTTCCACAACCAGAACTCCCTAGCTGGGGCAGCCCCAGAGGAAATACACAGGGTTACTCCTTACAAAGATCCAACAACAATAGAGTAATCCTGCTGGGGTCTAATCTTGGAGAGACACCTCCCCAACTCTGAGGACGGTCAGAGGATTGGTGAAAAAACAATCATGAGGTGAAATCAACAGAAAAACTCTGGCAATATGAATAATCAGAGTAGATCAACTCCCCCAAGGATCAATGGGGCAGACACAGCACAAGATGCCATCCACAAACAAGTAGCTGAGATGTCAGAAATCAAATTAAGAATCTGCATAGCAAATAAGATTGAATTAGAATTCCAAGCAGCAACATAAAAGATATCTCAAGAAGTCAACGAATTCAAAGACCAAATGACCAAAGATTTTGACACATTGAGACAAGAAGTTGCAGCCCGCAAAGATCTGAGAAACACAGTAGAATCCCTCAGTAACAGAATGGAGCAAGCAGAAGAAAGGATTTCTGACATTGAAGACAAAGCTTTCAAATGCTCCCAAACTCTCAAAAAGGAAAAGAAATAAAGGGCAAAAACAGATCACTCTCAGAGAGCTCTGGGATAATTTGAAGAAAACTAATATTCATCTCATAAGGATCCCCAAAAGCGACAAAGTGGCTTCACAAGGCACAGAGTCTCTTCTCCATGAGATTATGAAGGAGAACTTTCCAGACATGCCAAAAGATTCTGAAATTCAGATAGCAGACAGTTTCAGAACTCCAGCACAACTCAACCCAAAAAAGACATCCCCCAGACACATCATAATCAATTTCACTAAAGTTAATATGAAGGAGAAAATTCTGAAAGCAGCCAGACGAAAGAAAACCATCACCTACAAGGGCAAGAATATTAGAATAACTGCAGATCTCCCTGCTGAAACCTTTCAAGCTAGAAGAGGATGGTCATCGACTTTTAATCTCCTAAAACAAAATAACTTTCAACCCAGGATCCTGTACCCAGCTAAACTGTTTCATTTATGATGGAGAAATTAAATACTTCAATGAAATTCACATGTTGAAGAAATTTGCCATAACTAAACTAGCTCTCCAGGGTATTCTCAGACCTGTCCTTCATAAAGACCAGCGTAATCCTCCACCACAAAAATAAACCCACCCAGAAAATTTTGATCAAATTCCAACTCCCACAGACACAAAAGAATTAAAAATGTCCACCGGACTCTCGAAAGGCTTATCAATATTCTCAATTAATGTGAATGATTTAAATTGTCCGCTAAAGAGGAATAGGTTGGCTGACTGGATACAAAAACTCAAGCCAGATATCAGCTGCATACAAGAATAGCATCTTACATTAAAAGACAAATATACACTCAAGGTGAAGGGATGGTCATCTATACTCCAGGCAAATGGAAAGCAGAAAAAAACAGGTGTTGCAATCCTATTCACAGACGCAATAGGCTTTAAACCAACCGAAATAAGGAAGGATAAGGAGGGACACTTCATATTTGTTGAAGGCAATACTCAATATGATGAGCTGTCAATTATTAATATTTATGCACCCAACCAGAACGCACCTCAATTTATAAGAGAAACTCTAACAGACATGAGCAACTTGATTTCCTCCAGTTCCATAGTAGTTGGAGATTTTAACACCCCTTTAGCAGTGCTGGATAGATCCTCCAAAAAGAAGCTAAGTTAAGAAATTTTAGATTTAAACTTAACCATTCAACATCTGGACTTAACAGACATCTACAGAACATTTCATCCCAACAAAACTGAATACACATTCTTCTTATCAGCCCACGGAACATACTCCAAAATCGACCACATCCTAGGCACAAATCTAACCTCAGCAAATTTTAAAAAATAGATATTATTCCTTGCATCTTCTCAGACCATCATGGAATAAAAGTTGAACCAAATAACAACAGGAACCTGCATACCCATACAAAAACATGGAAGCTAAATAACCTTATGCTGAAGGATAGATGGGTTATAGATGAGATTAAGAAGGAAATCACCAAATTTTTGGAACAAAACAACAATCAAGACACGAATTACCAGAACCTCTGGGATGCTGCAATGGCAGTCCTAAGAGGGAAATTTATAGCACTGCAAGCCTTCCTCAAAAAAACAGAAAGAGAGGAAGTTAATAACTTAATGGGACATCTCAAGCAACTGGAGAAGGAAGAACAATCCAAGCCCAAACCCAGCAGAAGAAAAGAAATAATCAAAATCAGAGCAGAATTAAATGAAATTAAAAACAAAAGAATGATACAACAGATCAATAAATCCAAAAGTTGGTTTTTTGAAAAGATCAATAAAATAGATAAACCTTTGGCCAACCTAACCAGGAAAAAAAAGAGTAAAATCTCTATATTCATCAATCAGAAATGGTAACAATGAAATAACAACAGACCCTCAGAAATTCAAAAAATCCTTAACAAATACTGTAAGAAACTCTACTCTTAGAAATATGAAAATTTGAAAGAAATTGACCAATACCTGGAAGTACGCCACCTACCACGACTTAGCCAGAATGAAATGAAAATGTCGAGCAGGCCTATATCAAGTTCTGAAATAGCATCAACTATACAAAATCTCCCTAAAATGAAAAGCCCAGGACCAGATGGCTTTACGTCAGAATTCTACCAAACCTTTAAAGAACAACTAGTACCTATATTACTAAACCTCTTCCAAAATATAGAAAAAGAAGGAATATTACCCAACACATTCTATGAAGCAAACATCACCTTGATCCCCAAACCAGGGAAAGACCCAACAAGAAAAGAAAATTATAGACCAATATCACTAATGAATATTGATGCTAAAATACTCAATAAGATCCTAACAAACAGAATCCAACAACACATCAAAAAAATTATAAACCACAACCAAGTGGGACTTATCCAAGGGTCTCAAGGCTGGTTCAATATATGTAAATCTATAAATGTAATTCAGCACATACACAAACTAAAAAATAAGGACTATATGATTCTTTCAATTGATGCAGAAAAAGCTTTTGATAATATCCAGCATCCCTTCATGATCAGAACACTTAAGAAAATTGGTATAGAAGGGACATTTCTTAAACTAATAGAGGCCATCTACAGCAAACCCACAGCCAATATCATATTGAATGGAGTTAAATTGAAATCATTTCCACTTAGATCAGGAACCAGGGAAGATTGCCCATTGTCTCTATTGCTCTTTAACATTGTAATGAAAGTTTTAGCCATTGCAATTAGGGAAGAAAAGGCAATCAAGGGTATCCACATAGGGTCAGAAGAGATAAACTTTCACTCTTCGCAGATGATATGATAGTGTATCTGGAAAACACCAGGAATTCTACTACAAAACTATTAGAAGTCATCAAGGAATACAGTGCATCTTGGAATGGGTACAGGTGAAACTTACTAAATGCAGAATACAAATGTCTACATACAATAACTAAGAAAATGCCATGAAGGCTACGTTGAACAGTTTGATGAGAGTATTTCAGATTGTATATGAAACCAGCACATTGTACCCCTTGATTGCACTAATGTACACAGCTATGATTTAACAATAAAAAAAATGAAAAAAGAAAAACAAAAGAAAAAAATTTTGATTATTACAAAATAAGTTAAGAAGAAAGGAGAAGTATATTGAAGGTGAGAAGGAAAATAATGCCAAAATATTGAACATAAATACACCTATATCATTAATTACACTCCAATCACAAAGCTAAAATTATAAAATGAGGTTTTAAAAAATAAAGAGAGCATAAACAATGCTATCTACAATATAAGAATTTCAAATAATAACATTTAGGCCAATGATGGACCATATATATGGTGGTAGTTCTGTGCATTATAATACTATATTTTTTATATATTTTTATTTATATGGAACAAACCTGAGGACATCACTTTACTGGTAAATTGTAATCAAAGCAGCATGGTACTGGAGTAAAAATAGGAACATAGACTTATGGATCAGAACAGATAACCCAAATATGAAACCATCCTCATATTCCCATCTGATCTTTGACAAAGAAGATTAAAATCATATACTAGGGAAAATAAACTCTATTCAACAAATAATACTAGGAAAACTAGATAGCCACATGTAACAGACTGAAACAGGATCCAAAACTCTCAACATTTGCAGCAATTAATTCACAGTAACCTAAGACATGAAACTATAAGAATTCTAGAAGAAAATATTGGAGAATCTTTTATAGAAAATGGCTGAGGCAAAGAATCTACGATGTAGACCCCAAACCAATCACAGCAGCAACAAAAAATTTCAAAAATAGGACCTGATCATATTAAAAAATGTCTGCATAGCCAAGGACACAACCAGTACAGCAAACAACCTTCAGAATGGGAGAAATTATTTGACGCCATACATCTGATAAAAGGCTGACAAGCAAATCAGCAAGAAAAGATCAAATATCCCCATTGAGAAATAGGCAAAAAGCATGACCAGAACCTTTTCAAATGAAGATGGAGTAACGATCAATAAACACATAAAAGAATGTTCAACTTCTGTGACCATCAGGAAAATGCAAATCAAAATCACATGGAAATATCACCCACCTGCAGTGAGAATGGTGTCTATCAAAAGGTTCCAAAGCAGTAGATGCTGGCACTGATGAGGAGGGAAAGAAACATTCATTGTTGGTGGTACTGCCAACTAGTACAACCTCTATGGAAGTAGTTTGGAGATACCTCAAAGAACTAAAAGTACACCTACTCTTCATCCAGCAATTACACTTTGTTTTTACTCAAAGGAAAAGAAGACATTTTATGAAAAAGACATTTGCCCTTGAATGTTTATAGCAGCACATTTCACAATGACAAAGACATGGAAACAACCCAAATACCCATCAATTCATGAATGGGTATATGAATACATAAACCACATGAATAAATTGTGGTTTATGTATACCAAGAAACACTATCAGCCACAAACAAATGGTGACCTTGTATTCTTTATAACAACCTGAATGGATTTGGAAACCATTCTCCTAAACGAAGTATTCCAAGAATGGAAAATCAAACCCACCATGTACTCAATACGACAGTGGAAGTAGTCTATCACAACCTATGTGCACTTATGGCAGCAAAACTCAACAGAATTCAATAGTTGAGAAAAAAAAAAGGGATGGGCTCACACCTAACAGGTACACTGCAGACTTCCTGGGTGAAGGGCACTCTTAAAACTTTCACTTAAAATGTACAAAACCAAACCATGTGACCAAAACATGTATGCTCCTGCAGTACATGTTTTTACTACAGGAGCATACATGTTTTTTATGCTCCTGCATACAAAAATGCAGGAGCATTTTTAAATTTTTAAAAAATGAAAAAACTGCCATAGAATATTGAGCAGTATCTTGAATGATAATAAAAACCCAGAACATGTCAACATTTGTGGTATACATTCTTTGGAGGATAATTTATATTTTTTATGTTTTTATCAGCAAAAGAAAGTCTAAAGCCAAAAATTTATGCTTTCACTTTAAGAGTATCGAAAAAAAGGAGCAATTTAGAACCAAAATATGAGGAAAAAAGAAATGAAAACTATAAATCGGTTAAATAGAAAGAAGGTAAACAATTCAACATTCAATGAAACCTGAGATGGCTAGTTGGAAATATCCATAACACTGATACTCTGTGGCTTGACTGACCCAAAATTGAGAGACACATAGAAAAGAAAAAACTACCAGTATCAAGAATGTAAAAGGAAGACAATGGTACGGCGTCTAGAGACGTTAATTAATAAACAGGAGACCAATACCTGGAATGATAGTGGAATGTTCTACTAAAACAGACAGCAGCATAGATGGACCTTAAAACAATAAGCTAAGTGAAACCATTCAGGCACAAAAAAGGACATAGTATACTATTTTATTTATTTAAAATATAATAGAAATAAAAAATGGGATATAGTGCCTAAAAGCTGACCAGTGCATGATTGGAGTTCAGTTTGGGGGTGGGGTAGATAAAGGAAAAGGAATATGAGGGACATTTGGCGGGTGGCTAATACATTCTGTATCTTGATCATGTAATGGGAATCTCTATGGGTATAATTTGTCAAAACTTATCAAAGTATACTTTTAAAATGAATGCAGTTTATTATATGTAAATTGCTCCCTAAAAGAAAGTAAAAACAGAGGGCGGCACCTGTGGCTCACTGGGTAGGGTGCTGACCCCGTGTACCGAAGGTGGCCGGTTCAAACCCGGCCCCGGCCAAACTGCAACAAAGAAATATCCGGGCATTGTGGTGGGCACCCATAGTCCCAGCTACTAGGCAGGCTGAGGCACGAGAATCGCCTAAGCCCAGGAGTTGGAGGTTGCTGTGAGCTGTGCCACCAGAGCACTCTACCGAGGGTGATAAAGTGAGGCTCTGTCTCTAAAAAAAAAAAAAAGAAAGAAAGAAAGAGAAAATAAAGACAGAGAGTGGAATTTGTAAATTCATGGAATTTTTGAATCTGGGGCAGGTAGGGAGGATCATGCCTATAATCTCAGCACTTTGAGAGGCCAAGTTGAGGAGATCACTTGAAGCCAGAAACTTGAGACCAGCCTGGACAACCTAGTGAGACCCTGCCTCTCCAAAATACAAAACTAAATAAAAAAATAAATATTGGGGGGAAAGAAAGTAATTCACTATCTGTTATGGGCTGAATTGTATCATGCCAAAAACTCCTATGTTAAAATTCTAACTCTCAGTATCTGAAAGTGTGACTGTAGTTGGAGATAGGGCTTTACATATATAATTATGTTAAAATGAGGGCATTAAGATGAGTCCTAATCCTCTGACTAATGTCCTGATTTAAAAACAAAACAAATGGAAATTTGGATGTAGATACATACAGAAAGAAGATGATGTGAAGGGACAGGGAGAAGAAAGCCTGAAATAGACACTTCCCTCGCTGCCCTCAGAGGAAACTAATTCTGCTGACACCTTCATCATAGGCTATTAGCCTATAGAACTGTAAGGGAAAAAAAGTACTTCTGCTGTTAAAGCAATCCTTCCTGGCATCTTGTTATGGCAAGCCTAGCAAACTAATATACTATCAATAGATGCAATTATAGTAAATAATGATGTAAATCAACATTGCAAAAGCTATTCACTTTTTAATGATTTCTTTGCATTATTAAATATGAAAAATGGTGACACAGAATGACGCTTCTTAACCACTTTGGGGATTGACCTTGAACACATTTTCATGACAGTTACAAAAACTCTTTCGGCTTAGTTCCGGCCAGCTGTTTAATGAGGGCAGCTGTAAACTTCAGACTGCCTAAATGTGGAGCATCAGTCTTCTTCAGTATATTCCTGTATTCATGTCTTCTGTAAATCTTCTCTTCCAAGCTGTTCATATTATCCTCAAAAGAAAAATATGAGTTGTCTAAGTTAAAACAGTACATGGATAATGATGACTCTTGTAAAATGAGTAAAAGTGTCTTGAAAGAATATATAGAGATTTTGAGATTAAATCAAACGTAAGCAACTCAGCAAAGAATAAAATACTGCTAATGACATTTTATTGTTACAGTGAAAATAAACTTGATTTTGGAAACAATGTTAACTGAACCTTTTAATGTTTTCTGCCTCCATTCATTAAATGTTCTCCCGTGTTCTGAACTGACACTCAGTAAAACCTCCCAAAGATTGCTCGGGAGGGAAAGTGAAATAAGGACGGCAAAGCAGAAGTCCTAGGACTCACAGAAGCTTCCAACACGGGAAATTAGGTTTTATCTATTTATTTACTATATGTGATCCATTATAAAACTGCATGAAGTTTCTGTGTCAAAAAATTGAAAAGTGCTCCTCAAATAAACATTTACCTGAGTTTCTCATTTTTGATTATCTAAACATAGGAAATAAGATTTTAATAACTGACAATTTTGTTTATCCTAATTCAGGAATCAATCAAATAGCTTATGAGATATTTCTGAAGTTCCTTCTAGTTTTCACGTCTTCGTTGTTTGGCTTGTGTAAAATGAGACTTCTAGAGATGGTTTTATATTTTATGATTTCTTTTTTTTTTTTTTTTTTTTTTTAGGTCGGGTCTTTGTCACCTCGGCTGAAGTGTAGTGGCATCTTCATAGTTCACTGCAACCTCAAATTCCTGGGCTCAAGCCATCCACCTGCCTGAGTTGCACAAGTAGCTGGGACTATACAGGCCTGCACCATCATCGTCACATTGAGCTATTTTTTTTTAGAGACTGGATTGTGCTATTGCCCAGGTTGTTCTTGAACTCCTAGCCTTAAGTAATCCTCTGGCCTCAGCCTTTCAAAGTGCTAGGATTACAAACATAAGCCACAATGCCCAGCCTATAATTTCTTTTTCTATAATGTTTTATTATTCATCTTTCTGCCCTGTTGGCTGGTCTTCTTAATTTAAGTACTTCACTACGTTTTGTAAATCTCCATTAATTTGAATTTAATGAATATATTTAGAACACTTTATAGGATTAAAGAAGAGAAGCATGAGTTATTTTCCAACTACACAGCCAAAAAAGAGAAATAATTATAAACAAATATTAAAATAAAATATGTAAATGAAAAAATGCGATGTATTTTAGCCTGCTGAAGATATAAATAGGCATATTTTCGAGACGTGGAATGTTCACATTGATTATCTTACATTTTCTAAATTGTTTTGCTTTGTTCTCAGAACATTTGTATTGAACAATCATGAGTCATATGTCTGAAGTTTCTATAAAAATCAGCAAACTTAAATTGGCAAAAATCTCATAGGGACCAAACTGTGCTTATGCTTTTTTCTTTTTTTTTTTTGTAGAGACAGAGTCTCACTGTACCGCCCTCGGGTAGAGTGCCGTGGCGTCACACGGCTCACAGCAACCTCTAACTCTTGGGCTTACGCGATTCTCTTGCCTCAGCCTCCCAAGCAGCTGGGACTACAGGCGCCCGCCACAACGCCCGGCTATTTTTTTGTTGCCGTTTGGCCGGGGCTGGGTTTGAACCCGCCACCCTCGGCATATGGGGCCGGCGCCCTACTCACTGAGCTACTGGCGCCGCCCTGTGCTTATGCTTTTAATGAATACTGACCTCACCTCTGAAGTTTATATTTTAATGTCTTAACAATTTCCCAAATATAATTTATGTACATGTATTCATAAAAACATGCTAATAGTTTATTTAAATTAAATAATTTTTTATTAATAATTATGAACAGGCATGGACCTCGATGGGTCTGAGCAATATGATATCCAAAATCAAAATAATAATAGTAATTATTATCAGGCAGCACCCATGGCTCAGTGGGTAGAGCACCGGCCACAGCCACCCTGGCTGGCAGGTTCCAACCCAGCTCTGGCCAGCTCAACAAAAATGACAACTGAAACAAAAAAGTAGCCAGGCATTGTGGCGGGTGCCTGTAATCACAGCTACTTGGAAAGCTGAGGCAAGAGAATCACTTAAGCCCAAGAGTTTGAGGTTGCTGTTAACAGTGACATTACGGCACTCTACCCAGGGAGACAAACTGAGACTCTGTCTCAAAAAATAATAAGTAGCAGAATAAAGGTAATAATTATCAGCAGGTGGGCAGTGCTCGTAGCTCAGTGAGTAGGGCGCCTGCCACATATACCGAGGCTGGCAGGTTTGAACATGACCCAGGCCATCTAAAACAACAATGACAACTCAACAACAACAAAAATAGCTGGGCTGTGGTGGGCACCAGTAGTCCCAGCTACTTGGAAAGCTGAGGCAATAGAATTGCTAAAGCCTAAGAGTTTGAGTTTGAGCTGCGACGCCACACACTCTACCCAGGGCAACAGCTTGAGACTCTGTCTCAAAAAATATATAATAATAATAATTATTATTATTATCAGCAGGCTGTTTTCACCAGAGGGGGGAAAATGTTCAGAGAGACAATTAATAATTAATTAATATGGTTACTACATTTTTAAGTAAATGGAAAATTAGACCCAATTGACTAAATTAAACAAAAATAAGGAAATGTTTAAGCAAGTAGAAAAAACCTGCCATGCTTTTTGCCTTATAAGCTAAGACTATGATTATAAAATCAAGCTAGTTCAAAGAGCGAGATGGCTATGTCACATACACGCCTGCATTTGCTGTCAGGCTCACGGGGTTTAGGATGCAGTTCATTCACTTTACCACGCGTGGACATGCTCTTAGTCTATCAGCTTATTCATTTTACTCGCCTGCCTTTTAAGCAATACAACTTCAACAGTACACTTAGTATAAACATGCCTCAGAGAGAGAAAACCCTTGCCCTGGCCTCATGACTCACAATATTGAAGGATAATTTGTAAATCTAAACTCTTGGCATAATGTATTTTAGGCTAGGAGTAATGTATTAGAGGTATATAGATAATCTACATTCTTAAGAAAACATATGGTTGCACACAACCTCACGGAGGTTCCAATTTGCTCTGTGGGTCACCCCAAAGAAATTCTCCCTGTGGGATTTTGCCTTCAGAGAGACAAAGTGAATTGATTCTGTTGAAATATTCATTAAATTAAAAGGGTTCATTTACTATTCTAAAAGCAATTAATCAGTTTTCCTTACTCTGCTAAGTAAGTACTAGCCACCACTTCACATAAGTGCATGAGTGCTCTGGGGAGAAAGCACTAGCATTGCAACAAAAATTGATAGGATCTGTTAAGAAAGCTAGTTATAGACAGAAAGTTAAAAGTTTTGTTGGAATATAGAAAACTTTGAAACAGGATATTTAATAAAATTGCTCACAGATAGTAACTCAAATTCAAAAACAATAATAAAAAAGAAAATACCTGTTATGAATACTTCTGAAGAGTTTTGAATTATTGAATTTTTAAATCCAAGTGTAAAGAAATGAAATTTACTAAAATAAGTAATAGTAAATAATGAATTTTATTAAGAAGGGTCCCCCAAAATATTTAGAGCAATGACATTAGCAAGTACTTTTGATGATGAAAAAAATGCCAATATCTGCATGATCTTTGTATGCTCACATATTTATCATTAATTATTCTAGTAACAACATGTTCAGCACATCAGTCCTAAGTCACTATCTGAGCAAAGACCAGGATAATAATTACAGAATGTTGTAAACCAAATATATATTCCTCACCTTGCATTTCAGTATAATAGGAAAATTATTGCATGATTTCAACATAGTATTTAATTTAAAAAATAATGCATTTTGCTAGTTAAAGCATAAACTTTAAATAAATGCAAAAGTGTATTTTAAATTTTTTTGATTAGGCCAGGTGTGGTGGCTCACTCCTATAATCCTAGTTCTCTGGGAGGCTGAGGCAGGAACATCACTTGAGCTCAGGAGTTCAAGATCAGCCAGAGCAAGAGCAAGACCCCATCTCTACTCAAAATAGAAAAATTAGCCAGGCATTGTGTTAGGTGGCTGTAGTCTCAGCTAGTTGGAAAGCTGAGGCAAGAGGATCACGTGAACCCAGGAGTCAGAGGTTGCTGTAAGCTAGGGTGATGCCATGGGATTCTAGCCTGGGGCAACAGAGTTAGACTCTGTCTCAATTTGAATTAAAAAAATGTATCTATATAAATAAATATACCTAAATATATATTTATATAAATAGAAGTAGGTTAAAACAAAGTAGAAATAGTGCAAAGCATTAAAAATTAAAGAAAAATTTAGAACATAAGACATAAAAAATACTTACTTTTCATGAATGTTATAATAAAATATTGTTAAATTTACTTCCACGAAGAATGACCAGAGTGTTACAGACTAGACAACTACCACAGAATAGTTGGACAAGTCACTCAACAGCCAATGTGCTGTTTTGTACTGTCTATTTTTTTCAAAACAGATTTATTCTCCCTTGAAGGATGCAAACATGACTTGGAAATCTAATGAATTTCTTTGAGATAGCGACTAATTATGTTAAATGAACAATCAGTAAATGCCATATGTTTAGTAAGTTCAACCCCTTAGCTAATGTTACTTCTAAAAGATTTTTTTTAATATTAAAGAACATAAAATTAGAGGGGGAAAATTGAGATAGTGAAAGAACTAACTTTAAAAGTAAACAAAAGCAGGCATTTTTCTAGATGAAGTCGGTGTCCGTCAGTCAATGAAGAGGTTTCTAAGTCAAATAAAAAAGCATAAATCTTGAGTAGAGGGAAGGGATGGAGTCGGTAGGGAAATCCAGGTTCTTGCAGTTGCTTGATCGGGGCAATTAACTAAACCTTCCGACTTCAGTTTTCACAACTGTATAATAGGGGCAATAAAACATCTTTCTTTGGAGAATAAAGGCGATGTCTTGAAAGTGCTAAACACTGTACTTAATTGGCACTGAGAACAGACAAGTAGTTTTGGTAAGTTTTGGTAGACTACAATTTTTTTTTAGCCTCTCTGATTACTATTATTCAAGTCATTATTTAAAAAAATTATATGAAATATCAAAATAGAAATAAACGGTAAGATGACGTCATAATATTCACAAAAATACACAGATAATTGTTTGTTTGTTTTTTGTAGAGACAGAGCACCGCCCTCGGGTAGAGTGCCGTGGCGTCACAGGGCTCACAGCAACCTCTAACTCTTGGGCTTACGCGATTCTCTTGCCTCAGCCTCCCGAGCAGCTGGGACTACAGGCGCCCGCCACAACGCCCGGCTATTTTTGGGTTGCAGTTTGGCCGGGGCCGGGTTTGAACTCACTACCCTCGGCATATGGGGCCGGCGCCCTACTCACTGAGCCACAGGTGCCGCCCACAGATAATTGTTAAGAGAGTCATTTAGAACAAAAGAACCAACCTGTTTTCTAACACAAAGATTTCATACTCAGCACTCAAGTATACTGTCCGAAAGGGTCAACTCAATTGTTACTAAATGAATTTTTATTACTTGAATACTGACCTCCCTCTAATGAACCAGCCGGTCTTATGTTTAATCCTATTTGATTTTTACAACAACCTGTGACATGGGCTTTATGTTTCCCACCTTACAGAAAACTGAGGCCAAAGCGCTTATGTGACTTGTCAAAATCATAAATTTAGATGGAGAAAATCTACAATTTAAAAAGATTCTTTTCCTTTACATATTAATAAAGCTATCTCTTCTCTAAGGAAACTGAATGATGTTGCTGGTGCATAATCCTTTGACGTATGTGTTCACAACTCTTTATGAACATACTCCAAATTATGTATTTTTTCTTGCCTCCCAATGTTTGTGCACATTTTTCTGCCTGAAACGCTACTCTTCCCCGAGCAGCACTGAAGTTAGGGAAAAGTGAATGAGTCCTAAATCTACAACGTAAGGGGGTATCGACAAGAAGTAACTGAGGTAAATAATATTTAAATGAAATATTTATAACATTCAAAATAAATACAAAAAATTGTCAAAATTTTAAGTAAAGACAGTATCCACTGGGCATCCAGGAGCTTGAGCCAAAAGGACAAGATCGCTAATCTTACGTAATTTCTGTTCTTCTTCAGCAAGTCTCAGCTTAAATATCACTTATACTCAGAAACCTTACCACACTGGTTTACAAGCTGCACTTCTAAATTCCAATTGTGTTTTGTGCTGACCTCTCCAAATGAAATCAGCTACTCTCATTAGTGTATTCACTCTCTATTGTTGCATAACACAAAAATCCAAATATTAGTGCCATAGAACCTCAAACATTGATTATTTCATAGTTTTTGTGTATCAGGAATTGGGGACAGACTTCACTGAGATGTGACTGAGAGACCACAATGAAGTTTTAGTCAAGAGGTCAATTGGGCTGTAGTCACCTAACAGCTAGACCAGGACTGAAGGTCTGCTTCCAACATGGCTTACTCACACAGCCCATGCAGAGGTGCCTGCTCCGTGCTACATGAATCTCTTCACAGAGTTCCTTCAGGGATCTCGCGACATGCGAAGGCTGAACAATCCGGGGGGACTGCAAGAATGAAGTTTCTGAGTCTTGTATCACCTACTCCGTAAAGTCTCAAACCATCATTTCTAATTAGTTTTGTTCTTAGTACTCATTTGTTAAAAATGAGTACTAAGTGTAACTCAAGAGAATCAGGGTCCACCTCTTGAAGTGAGGATTATCAAGGAATTTTTGAAAATATTTTTAAAGTATCTCAAAAACTTACCTGTTACTCGGCTATTTCTGACTATCAATTCCATGAGAGCAGATACCATAAATGAACTATTTGTCATTTAATGTCTTAGTCCCTGAGCCAGTGCCTGACTCGTCGCAAGTGCACACACTTGTCACAAATGACACACGTGTCATTTAGAGCATTCATGGAATTCACAGAGACATCCTATCAGTGAAACCATGTGATAAAAGAGCCATAACAAGACAAATCCATTTACATGAAAAGGAGAAGCTCACTAAGGAGAAAAAAAATAATAATCATTTGATACCTGTTTGCCAGACAAAATTAATTGGGATATGACGAAAGTTTCACTTACGACACCATAAGTGAAAGATCAAGGCAGAAAAAATTATAAACTTTCACTAATTTTTATTATTTTGAAAAAGAAGTTAAGAGGGAAAAATTAGGTGGTTAGGGAAACTAATCGGAGTAGTACTATTTTATAATAAATTTTAGCACAAGCTTTAAAAAGTCATCTTATTTGACTGATGTCTTAGTTCAGGTTGCTATAATAAAACTCCATAGACTAGCTAATTTATAAATAACAGAAATTTATTTCTCATGGTTCTGGGTGGTAGGGAGTTCAAGATCAAGGTGCCAGCGGATTCACTGTCAGGTGAAGCTCCCTCCTGGCTTCATGGAGGCGCCTGGTGCTGCATCTTCACACGGTGAAAGGGGGCAGCAACTTTGCATCTCTTCTATAAGGTCACTGATCTTAAAGACTCAATCACTCCCTGAGGGCCGTATCTCTTACAGCTATCACGTTGGGGACTGTTTTCACAGGTGAGTTTGTGCTGGGAAAAGGCACATATTCAGACCATGGCTGGAATTGAAATTCTTCAAGGGTGTGACTAGGAACCAAATACATATACATACAAGTGTGTGTGTATATCTGTGTGTGTGCGTATATATAGAGAGAGTTTGAAAAAATATATATATATATTTTCTTTTCCTGGCACTGAAGTCATGCTTTTCCTGTTATGCCATGTTGTCTAATATCAGAATTTAAATATGGAGACCCTAGCAGTTTTTCCAAATTTATGAAATATCTTTCTGGAGTTGGGAAATTAAATTTATTTTCTGCTGTAGTATGAATGTTTATGACCCTCCCCCCAAATTATTGGTATTTACTCAAAATTAATGGGGTGGCCTTGAGGTAGTGCCTTTGGAAGGTGCTTGGGGTATGAAGGTTTTGCCTTCATGAATGAGATCAGCCTTCTTCTACAAAAGAACTGAGTTTATGTGTCCCTTGATCATGTGAGGTAGAGGAGGAGGAAGAGGAGAAGGAGGAGAACTGAAAGATAAAAATACTTTTCTACAATTATCTTTGCAATGATACTGTCCTTGCCACCCAACCAGGTTCATTACTCACTTCATTGCTCAAGAGGAAGCCAGTCCACTGAGACAGCAGGTGTTACAGCAGAGGAAGGGTTTAACATCAGATGTGCCATAACATGCGGGGAGATGGGAGGAATTTCTCAAATCCGTGTCCTTGAAAATTTGGGAGAAAAGGATTTTAAAGACAGTTTGGTAGGCAAAAGGCTGAGCAATTAGGTCTGTGAATTGGCTGGGTTGGGGCAGAACAATAAGAATGTGGTAGAAATTATCTTCTTTCCTGAGTCGGCTCCTGGGTAGGAGTTGCGATACCAATTGAGTCTATTCCTTGGTAAAGGCCTGGGCTGGGTGGGTCGGCCATTCCACTGGAATGTGGGGCCTGGAAGATATCTCAGAAATTACCTTTAGAGTTTGAAAAGGAGATGTTATATGAAAAAAGTTAAGAATCTTCATGACCACCAGTTATGCAACTCCAGAGTAGCAATTACAGAGAAGCCAACAGGGAGACAGTGGCTGATTATAATCCTTATTTTGAGCTAGGCCTGTGCCTTCACAGAGTTTTAGGCCCTTACCACAGCTCTTGCCTTACACCTTTTTTATTTATTTTTAGAGGTTGGTTTCACTGTTAGGTAAAACAAACTGGTTTGAGCCGCAAAAGAAAGTAAACCTAAGCAGCTGTGTAGATCAAAGTAAATTTCCATAAAGTAACTCAAACATAAACACTTGGGGCTTGATGGAATTTATTCAGTGACTGTGAGCTTTCAACTTAACAGATACTAATGTTATGTACCTTTGTCCAGTGTCCCCTGCTATGTAAGAATATATTTGGGCCGGGAGTGGTGGCTCATACCTGTAATCCTAGCACTCTGGGAGGCCGAGGTGGGAGGATTGATTGAGCTCAGGAATTATAAACCAGCCTGAGCAAAAGCCAGACCTTGTCTCTACTAAAAGTAGAAAAAAAAAAAATAGCCAGAAATCGTGCTGGGCACCTGTATCCCAGCTATTCAGGAGACTGAGGCAGATATTTACTTGAATCCAGGAGTTTGAGGTTGCCACCCAACCTGGTTCATTATCCACAGCACTCTAACCAGGGCAACAGAAGAAAAGAAAGAAAGAAAGAAAGAAAAAGAAAGAAAGAAAGAAAGAAAGAAAGAAAGAAAGAAAGAAAGAAAGAAAGAAAGAAAGAAAGAAAGAAAGAAAGAAAGAAAGAAAGAAAGGAGGGAGGGAGGGAGGGAGGGAGGGAGGGAGGGAGGGAGGGAGGGAGGGAGGGAGGGAGGGAGGGAGGGAGGGAGGGAGGGAAGAAAGAAAATATTTGGGGTGCTCTATTGCACAGAAAAACTTGCAAATAATATTTTAGGTAGACCTAGTATATCGACATAGGGAAAAAGTAATTTTATATTTTAGAATCAAGCTTGTCTTAATGATTTGCATTAGTAAGAGTAATGTGGTTCCTTCAGTTGAATTCAAATTATTACCTAATTTTAAGCTTGATTCCTACAAATCTCAAATTGTATCCTTTATGCCTTAGTGACCTGACCTAATAAAAATGTGATCACTGTACAGGTAAAAATATTATACCAATGACTCTTCATGTGAACACATAGCACAGGAGATTCTACTTTGTGAGTTAGGGAGGGAAATTAATCAACATAGAAACAAAATTTACTACCAGAAGCAAAATACTGCAACATTTGGGTTTGCCAATCTGTTTAAGAAAATGTTACTTACAATTTTCCTTAAGCTGAACAATGAACTTTTAGATAGATTCTAATTTACATCAGAGTCCACTTAAAAGTAAATTTTATAAATTCTATGCTTGTGAGAAACACAGGGCAACGTGAATACACTTGGAAACAAATTCACATAATGTATTTTGAATACTTCTCTTTCTGTCTCTCCTCTCGTTTTCTTTTCCATTAGACAAAAATTACTCAGATAGAAAAGTATCTCTCAATTAAAATTTGCCTTTATAATGAAATTTCTGAAAAATATATAAAACTATGCTAAAATATGAAATTAAATAAAGTAAGAAATTATTTGAACAATTTAAAAAACAATGTTACATGGTTTCAAAGTGTTATGTCTGTGCTGTGAATTTTATTTCCCCAATGCTTGCTAATATCAACCATCTTTTCAAGAGACTATTTGTGCATCTTTTTTGGAGAAACATTTACTCAAGCCCTTTACTTAATTACTTAATTGGGCTGTTTATCTTTCTGCCCCCAACTTTAAGGACTTCTTTATCTATTGTAGATATTAGGCTCTTATCGGAGAAATAATTTGAAACTATTTTCTCCTAGTCTGTACATTGAACTTTAACTTTCTTGAGAGTGTGAGTGGAGATGTAATTTTTAAAATTTTTTTTTGATGATGTCCAATTTGTCTATTTTTTTTGGAGGGTGGTTTGTTTTGTTACTTGGGCTTGTGGTTCCATATCTCAGAAACCACACACTATCCTTTCGATACACATCAGTTCCCACTCCCATCATCTTTTTATTTATTTATTTATTTTTTTTTTTTTTTTTGAGACAGTCTCACTATGTCGCCCTTGGTAGAGTGCTACGGCATCACAGCTCACAGCAACCTCAAACTCTTGGGCTTGAGTTATTCTCTTGCTTCAGCCTCCCAAGTAGCTGTGACTACAGGTGCCCACCACAACACCCAGCTATTTTTTTGTTGTTGCAGTTGTCATTGTTGTTTAGCTGGCCCGGCCTGGGTTAGAACCCGCCCGCCTGGTGTATGTGACTGGCGCCATAACCACTGTGCTATGGGTGCTGAGCCCCCATCATCTATTGTTAATGTGTCTTCTTTTTTTCCAATTTAATATGAGGGTACAAATGTTGGGGTTATATTGTTTTCATTTCTAGAGTAAAGTTCAAGTTGTAGCTCAGCCCTTCACCTGGGGCATGCTGAACACTCGCATTGTGTACGTTGGTTGAGGTCCCTGCCAGCCACCCTTCTTCCTTTCTCCTCCCCCTCAATAGACTATATTTATGTTTTCTCTTTCATATGGGTGTGTGGTTGTTTATATATCGGTTTCATGTTGGTATTGAGTACATCGGACATTTGCATTTTCATTCTTGTCATATTTTACTAAGAAAAATGTGTTTCAACTCCATCTAGGTAAACACAAATGATGTAAAGTCTCCATCTTTTCTTAAGGCTGAGTAGTACTCCAGGGTGTACATATACCATAGTTTGTTCACCCATTCATGGGTTGATGGGTGCTTGGGTTGATTCCATGTCTTGGAAATTATGAATTGAACTGCAATAAACATTCTGGTGCAAAATAAATAAAATAAAAGATAAGAATATTATATATAGTGAAAAAATAAACATGTAAATATCATGTATCCTTAGCATATCTCAAGCTGCTGCCCTGGGTAGAATATGTGGCCTCACAGCTCACAGCAACCTCTAATTCTTGCGCTTAAGTGATTCTCTTGCCTCAGCCTCCCAAGTAGCTGGGACTACAAGTGCCTGCCACAATGCCCAGCTATTTTTTGGTTGTATTTGCTGTTGTCATTTGGCAGATCCAGGCTGGGTTCGAACCTGCCAGCTCTGGTGTATGTGGCTGGCACCCTAGCCACTGAGCTATAGGCACTAAGCCTCAGAAAATAATTTTGATCTGATTTATCTTGAATATGATATCATAGATTATGACATTAACTCTTGATTATACTCTGAAAACATAGTCTAGTACATTTAACTTTTCAGTGAACTCTGTGATTTGTTTTTTTTTTTAACATTAGGCTTATGACTCTATTTTCCTTTTAACTATATCAGGGGTTTATTCATTTATTATAAATAATTTTAAATAGACCCATTCCCATCTTACACAAATATCTCACCCCAAACACTTAGGTATTTGATGTATTTTATACGTAGTCAGGTTTACCTTGAAAGGAAAAGCAACAAACAGTGATCTACCGTATGGAACATTGTAAAATTTCAATTTCAAGGACATCGATAAATTAATTCTTAATCACAAAATACAAAAACAACTTTTCTCTGATTTTAAAATATTTACACATACAAATTCTCTGTCTTCTGTATTTTTATAGACATATATGGCCACGAATCAAAATAATCAATGTAAATGCCATTGTATATTCACTATTTAATTTACTCATAATTAATAAAGAAACTAAGGACTCATGTGTTTCTTTGCATCTAGCAATTCTTCTCCCCTTCTTTCTCTTATGATGCATTAGCATTACATTCCAACCTTTCCCATTGCTCCGCCTTTTCTTTCAGTGCACACATAAACATCAGCAAATTCTATTATTTTTTCTAAAATGAATTTCATGTGTATATGTTCCTTTTCTAACTTATTATCACCAGGGTGACATGATGATATTTTATTTTCAGACTCCTGATTTCTTCCTTGTCATATATATTTTTTCTATTTTAATTGGTATAATTGTATTATACTTAGTGTTTAAAGGGCATTTCTCTCTTAGATTCTATTAGTAGCTCCTAATGATCTAGTAAATAATGAAATCTGAGCACCTTCTCTTGGCAATTGTTAATCACCCTAATCCAAATCTTTCAGAAGTTATATTCCATAACTCCAGCACAGAGCTACATTAGCCAGGCTTTCCACTCTCACTTTCAAATGCGATACAAGTTCTTGCTTCATGCTTTTGCTCATGTTTTTCCCTTCCATTTTCAACCTCAAGCTACAAATTGTTCATAAAGATTTTCATTGGGCTGGGTGCCATAGCTCATGCCTGTAATCCTAGCACTCTGGGAGGCTGAGGTGAGTGGATTTCCTGAGCTCAGGAGTTTGAGAATACCCTGTACAAGATCTAGACCCCATCTCTACTAAAAATAGAAAACTAAGCAGGTGCTGTGGTGGGCTCCTGTAGTCCCAGCTACTTGGGAGGCTGAAGCCAGAGGATTGTTTAAACTCAAGAGTTTGAAGATGCTTAGAGCTATGAACTACGACAACATGGCATTCTACTCAAGACAACAGAGTGAGATTCTGTCTCAAAAAAAAGGGGGGGAAAGGTTTTCATGATTATTTCCAGGTAAAGTGATCCTTTCTTTCTAAATTCTTTATTTTTGTGTGTGTGTTTTTTAGTTATCTATACAGATGTTCTATATATTAAGGATATCTGAATTCCTAATCATCAATGCAGAAATTTTATTTTGCAATCCTACTTTTGATGTTTAGATATCAGGAATGTGACTAATTGTTCACATCTACTTGTATCCAAGCCATTCAACTGTGCCCTTCCTCACTAACTCTGGGTCTGGATTGCACCAGTGGAGCAGTAGCCAGTAGAGTGGCTTGAGTGTGTTGGACTGGTACCATCTCCATCGGAAAATGCTTGTTGAAACGGTGAGCGAGCAAGCCAACTCACTCTGCCCTTCACCTGGCCTACTTCCAGATGCATCAGCTTCTAACTAGCACGCCAATGTACCCCCAACCAGGTTAGGTTAGTAAGCCCTGCCAAGACCAGAATGATAGTGCAGTTTAAATTATTAATCTGTAGTCTTGCAAGCCAAACAAATGCTTATTGTTTTGAGAGACTCAGTGTTGATATAGTTTGTTACACAGAGTTATTATTCCATTAGAGAACGATACATTGTCTCTGAAATCCAAACAACAGCCTAACAGTACTTGGCATACGTTCCAAATTTAGTGAGGATTGAATAAATATACCTCACACTATGCTTAAAGGTAACTATAACACATACACAAAGTAGTTTGAAATAGAAAGCAAAGGAAACTGAACTCTGCGAGCATCTGTAATATGCCAAGTTAAATGTTACATAATTTCATGTTTGTTCTCATTTATTCCTTGCCACAAAAAACTGTGGTAGTTGTTAATAAGCCTATTGTGCTTATTAACATAAAATAATGAAAGTGAGGCTTAAAGAGATAGTGTTATTCGTCTATACAGTACATAGAATGTTTAAATAGAGCTAAAATAATAACATAACAATCTAATAGAGAAGTTTATGTCCATTATATCAGAATTATAACTCAAGTCCTTTTAAGGAAGGGGATATTAACTGAGTAAATACATAACAATTTTTAAAAATACTTTACACTGACATTTTTATGACCCTTCTCTTTTTTGGAATGAAATTTGATGATATGCAAAGGAAGTAACTTACTTGTAAATACTGTATGCCTTTATCCTTTTCATATTGCCTCATATACTTCCAAATTTTTTTCCATTGTTCAACATTATTTTCTCATCAAATTTTTGTGTATAGCTAGTACAGTAGTTGGTACTAACTATATGGTTGTTGTAAAAACAGACACAGATGCATACAGGCATGTGAGCCAGTGATATTAGTAGCTTGAATTTAGCAGTGTGAAAGTATTAATATTTATACCAGAGTAATTAGCAAAGAGTACAAATTTTCTCTCTTTACTTCTTTCTTTCTTTTGTTTTTCTGTTTTGGGAGGGTGGGAGAAACTAGTTATTAAATATTTACAAATACATATTTAGAAGCCTTTGGCCATATAAGAAAGGAAATTTGATTTATATTGCATTCAAAAGCCCATACAAAAAGAATATAAAGAAATATGTGTAAATTAATATAGTGAAATGTAAAAAAAAATCAGATCAGAAAAAAGCAAGCAAAAAACCAATATAATGTTTATAAAAGTTAAAATAATCCATAGAATACACATATAATAAAAGAGGAAACAGCATAAATTGAGAAATATGAATATGTAAGGCAAACAGGATAGCTAGGCAAATAACAAACTAGATAAATATTAAAGCATAAAGTTAATATTGATAAAAGGAGGGATTTACTGTAAACATAAAGTAAGTGTGTAATTTTCAGCACGTAACAAGTCTCATAAAATGTAAAGCAAAACAAAAACTCACAAAACTTAAAGAAAACTTACAACCATAATTATGACATGAAACTTTTATATAAAATGTTCATTTACTTATATATAAATAAAGCTAAAAAATAATACATAAGAAATTTAAAAAATGAGCAGGCATAGTCATAGAAGATAAGAACCCAGTTCAGAACAATTAGAGAATGTATCTTTATTCTGGTTCAAATGAATTTTTTGTAAAAAATAATTTCAAAAATTTTACAAGCCATACCATAAAAGAGTTATCACAAATAAATGGTATTAATAGTGAAAATATCTCATAATTAGAGAAATCCAATTTATAAAAATAACACTATGAAGCACTTTCTATCAGTAAATTTTTAGTTTACACAAAATAGTTATATTGAGAAAACTATAACTTATTAATATTAGCTAATATAGCCTTTCAATGTTGAGTCAATAGTTTGCCACCTTTACATATAAACTTAATGGGTACATTTTTATAAGCTGTGCCAAACTTTCAAGTTGTAGACAGTTGTGAAATTTAAATAATTGGGTTTCTTAGAGGTACAAGTTGTTCTCCAATTTATGTCATAAAACTAGTTTATATTTGCTATGAAACAGTGAATAATACTAAATAAAAATACATTTAAAATGTAAATTCATTAATACAGACAGAAAACTCATATAAATGCTAGCAAACAGTATCTACCCTATATTAATAAAGAAAGAACATGGCATGACCAGTTTTGTCTTATCCTAGAAATACAGCATAGTATGTAATTAGTAAATTTGTTAACAAAATCCATTACATTAACAAGTTAAAAATATATATATAACCACCTCAGAATATGGAGAAAATATATTTAAAATAATTTAAAACCAATTTATAACTCATTACAAACTAAAAATAAAAAGAAGCACCTTAATCTGACAAGGGAAATTAACCAACAACAAATTCAGATTATACATTAGAAGTAAAATATAAGAATTTTCTTAGTAGTCAAGAAGAAAAAGGTACTCAGTAGTAAAACATAGTCCTAGAAAATTCAGCTAAACAAGGAAAATAAATGAATTGCAAAACAATTGGAAATAATTGAAGAAAGCTATCAAATAATGGTGGTTTTCATAGGAAAAAAATCAAATCCACAGAGAACTCAAACACATTAGCAAGAATAGAACAAGGGATCCCATCGCAGGCTGGGCAAGGGATTTGAAGAGAAACTTCTCTGAAGAAGACAGGTGCGCGGCCTTCAGACATATGAAAAAATGCTTATCATCTTTAATCATCAGAGAAATGCAAATCAAAACTACTTTGAGATACCATCTAACTCCAGCGAGACTAGCCTATATCACAAACCCAAGACCAGAGATGTTGGCGCGGATGTGGAGAAAAGGGAACACTTTTGCACTGCTGGTGGGAATGCAAATTAATACATTCCTTTTGGAAAGAGATATGGAGAACACTTAGAGATCTAAAAATAGATCTGCCATTCAATCCTGTAATCCCTCTACTGGGCATATACCCAGAAGACCAAAAAGCACATCATAACAAAGATATTTGTACCAGAATGTTTATTGCAGCTCAATTCATAATTGCTAAGTCATGGAAGAAGCCCAAGTGCCCATCGATCCATGAATGGATTAATAAATTGTGGTACATGTACACCATGGAATATTATGCAGCCTTAAAGAAAGATGGAGACTTTACCTCTTTCATGTTTACATGGATGGAGCTGGAACATATTCTTCTTAGTAAAGTATCTCAAGAATGGAAGAAAAAGTACCCAATGTACTCAGACCTACTATGAAACTAATTTAGGGTTTGCACATGAAAGCTATAACCCAGTTACAACCTAAGAATAGGGGGAAGGGGGAAAGGGAGGGGAGGGTGGGGGGAGGTGGGTAGAGGGAAGGGGATTGGTGGGATTACACCCGCGGTGCATCTTACAAGGGTATATGTGAAACTTGGTAAACGGTCTGTGAAGCTAGTGAATGATGCCCCATGATCATATCAATGTACACAGCTATGATTTAATAAAAAATAAAAAAGAAAAAAAATCAAAAAAATAAGATATGTTTTTCTTATCTTATTTATTTTTGAGACAGTCTCACTCCGTCTCTCTGTATAGAGTGCTATGGCATCATAGCTCACAGCAGTCTCAAACTCTCTGGCTCCAGTGGTCCTATTGCCTCAGCCTCCAAAGTAGCTGAGACTACAGGCACCAGCCACACCACCACACTAGTTTTTCTATTTTTAGTACAGACAGGGTCTCACTCTTGCTGAAAAAAATCTCAAATTCTTGAGCTCAGGAGATCTACCCACCACTTCCTCCCAGACGTCTAGGATTTTTAGGCATGTGTCGCCACACTGGACCAGAAAATAGAAAATTAGAATATTAATGAAAGTTCAACAAAGTTGGTGGATATATAATAATACACAAAAATACATTTAATTGTGTACCAAAACATAGTTTTTAAAATATAGCTTTCTAAGTGGAAATACATTTGGTAATGGTAGCCAAAATTATGTGATACTAAGAACAATAATTCCAAAATGTTTGCAAGACTTTTATGGAGAAAATCATAAAAGTTTATCAAAAGTCACCAATGCCCTGAAAAAAAACAGAAAAATAGTCTATAATCAGAGGAAGAAAGATGCATTATAGAAGGTGTCAATTCATTATAATCACAATGAAATTCCTTAAAAGGTGATGATAAAATATATGCAGAAAATGTATGGCCTAAAGATAGCCAATATTAATTTTGAAAAAAAAATAAGAAAATGAATAAAAGAGGGTAAGAGAGTGAGAAAACCACCCTACTAGATATCAAGTTTTATAATACAACTATACCATAGTAAAAAAAATAATATTATTGGAGATTTACTAAATTCAATATATTATTTAAAGAAATTGTATGTATTTACTCATTTATATTGAAAGCTATGCAAAGATAATAAAAATCAGAAAAAAAAAGGTATTACCCAATGTTATACATTTTAAATAACATAGCCAGGAATAAATATGATCGGTCTAGCTGCTCTACCACTTAGCTATAGTGCTGAACTTTCTTGTGTCCATATTAATTTAGTGTGGTTTTTTGTGTGGGAAATGACAAATCAATTGGTAGACTACCACATATAATAGAGATCTCAGAACCACATCTATTTAACCATAGTGGAAGGAAATAGTTAATAGCTCTGCTGAGACCCATTGCTAAACTCACCCCCCCAAAAAAAGAAAGAAAAAAGGAAGGAGACTTGATCAAATTGTCTCATAAACATTCTAATGAAAGCTCTTCTGGCAAACATATTCATCATGTTAGCTAATAGGAAAGGAAATGCTATTTCTTATTCTATGTTGTCTTGTAGACAACTATTTGGAATCTATGAATTTAGGGCCAGAGATCCCTAGGGACCATGATTATTAAAGTCTAAAATGGACATGTATCATAATAATCCAGCTCTTACCTTTGTAAATAATGTTATTTCAAATCATCCTGAGAAAACTCATATAAAAATCGGAGTCAGGGTGCATCCTACCTATCAGTAACTGATTTTACTTAGGTTACTAATTGTTGGTGCCTAATTATTTGTTATGTTTGATGCTGGCTCAGACCTGTATTTGTGTGCTACATGAATCTGTGTCTGTGTGAAGTCTGATTAACACTCTGATCTTCTGTGTCTGAAAGATGTAGTATTACAGATTAGTCAAAAAACTAATGAACTTGTCAATAATAGTTACTTAACTTACAGACTAAATAGATTTGGAAACTTGTTTTAAGCCATAGACAAAAAATAATTCCAGGCGAATCATAAGACCAAGTTATAAAGTTAAGCTTTTAAACTTTTATGCAAAGAACAGAAGAATATCTTGAAAACCTCAGGGTAGGAAGAAATTCTTAAAATATAAAAAGTACCATGAACTGTTTGGGTGCAGTGGCTGATGCTTATAATCTCAGCACTCTGGGAGGCTGAAGTAGATGGATTACCTGAGATCAGGAGTTCAAGATCAACCTGAGCAAAACCCCATGTCTAAAAAAATATAGCCAGGCTTTGTGGTAGGTGCCTGTAGTCCCAGCTACTTGAGAATCTGAGGCAAGAAGATCTCCTGAGCCCAAGAGTTTGAGGTTGCTGTGAGCTATAATGCCATGGCACTCAACCTCAGGTGACTGAGTGAGATTCTGTCTCATACAAACAAAACAAAGCAAAACAAAAAGTGCCAAGAGTTGATGAGAACATACATTCAGTACTTTTGGTGCAGAATGTTCTGAAAATGTGAGACCCATTTGTTCTAGAGTTGAGTTAAAGCTTATTGTTTCTTTGCTTCTTTTCTGTTTTGAAAAATATATTCTGTTTGGTCACTGGAGTGTTGAAAGCCCAGAGATGATATCACTGGTATTTATCATTTTGTTTCTATCGAATAGTATTTGGTTTACGAATCTTGGAGCTCTTGTGTTAGGTGTACAAATATTTAGCATTATTAGGTCTTCTTGTTGAATTGTTCCCTTCTCTAAGATTGGTCACATTCTAGGCCACAAGACACATCTCAACAAATTAAAAAAAATAAAAATTATGCCAAGAGTCTTCTCAGACCACGGTGGAATAAAATTAGAAATCA
Organism: Nycticebus coucang; assembly: GCF_027406575.1. Lineage (NCBI taxonomy): Eukaryota > Metazoa > Chordata > Mammalia > Primates > Lorisidae > Nycticebus > Nycticebus coucang. Next base: position 39,834,037 of record NC_069794.1, on the reverse strand, counting down.
GGTCTAACAGAAACATTCATCCCTACATGAAATCACAGAAACTAAACAACCACCTGTTGCTGAATGACAGTTGGGTCAATGAAAAGATAAAGATGGAAATCAAAAGATTCTTTGAAATAGATAATAAATGGGGATAATGCAGATATAAGTTCTTAAAATCTATGAGATACAGAAAAAGCAGGCCTAAGAGAAAAATCCATAGCTTTAAATGCTCACATCCAAAAGACAGAAAGTTCACAAATCAATAGTCTAATGAATTTTCTCAAGAAATTGCAAAATGTAGAGCAAGCTAATCCCAAATCCAACAGAAGAAAAGAAATGACCAGAATCAGGGCAGAACTAAATAAAATTGAGAACAAAGAACTATACAGAAGATTAATGAAGCAAAAAGTCGGTTCTTTGAAAAGCTGAACATAATCGACAAACTCCTACTTAGATTAACAAGAAACAGAAGAAAAAGGATTTTAATAAGACTAATTAAAAATAAAATATGGGAAGTAACAGCTAAAGTCATGGAAATACAAATTACCATCTAGGAATATTATAAAAAATCTCATTTCTGACAAACTTGAAAATGTAGAACAAATGGACAGATTTTTGGAAATATACATAGCCTCCCTATGCTCAGATTTAGAACCCATAAAGAGACCAAAAGAAAGCACCAGAATTGATGCAGCAATAAAAAATCTTCCAACAAAAAATGTGCTGGATCAGATAGTTTCATAGCCGAATTTTACCAAACCTGCAAAGAAGAGCTTATAGCTATTCTGCAGAAATTATTTCTTACTACTGAGAAGAAAGAAATCCTAACTCATTCTAACTAACCTTCATACCAAAGCCAGGAAAGCAACCAACTGAAAAAAAAAAAAAAAAACTATCCCTTATGAATGTTGATGCAAAAATTCTCAGTAAAATCTTAGCAAACTGAATTCAGCTGCAGATCAAAAAAAAAAAAAATTTTTTTTTTTCATCACAACCATTGGGCTTAATCCAGACATTCAAGGATGGTTCAACATATCCAAATCTATAAATGCAATCCACCACATAAATATATTCAAAAAAAGGACCATAGGATTCTTTCATTGGACACAGAAAAAGCATCAGACATAATTTAGCACCCTTTTGTAACAAGAATGCTTAATAAATACACATAAATGAGACTTGCCTCAAAGTTATAAATACCATATATAACAAACCCATAGCCACATCCTATTGAATGTAGGAAAACTGAAAGCATTCCTGCTTAGAACTAGAACCAGACAAGGTTCTGTTCAACATTTTGCTGGAAGGCTTAGCCAGAGCAATCAGGCAAGAGAAGGAAATCAATGATATCCAAATGGAGAAAGAAGAAATCAAATTATCACTCTTTGCTTATGATATAAAAACATATTGAGAGGCTGGGTGCAGTGGCTCACTCCTGTAATCCCAACAGTTGGGAGGATGAAGCAGGTGGATTGCCTAAACTAACAGTTTTGAGACCAGCCTGAGTTAGAACGAGACCTTATTTCTAAAAATAACTGGGTATTGTGGCAGGCACCTGTAGTCCCAGCTACTCTGGAGGGTGAGGCAAGAAATCACTTGAACCCCAAGAGTTTGAGGTTGTTGTGAGCTACGACACCATGGCACTCTACCAAGGGCAACAGAGTAGACTCTGTCTCAAAAAAATTAAAAAACAAAAATAGCCTGGAGAAAAGAATCCTTATTGAATAAATGTTGCTGAGAAATTAGATAGCCACATATAAAAGATTGAATTAGGATCTGCACTTTTCACCACTTATAAAAATTAATTCATGATGGATAAAGGACTTACCTAAGGCATGATACTTTAAGAATTGGAAAAGCATGATACATAATGTGCAATCTCAATCCCAGAAAATCGGATGTTGTGTATGTACACTCAGGATCTAGAAAAGACATGTCAAACTATAATTTGCTTGTGATTGTGGATGACTTTGTTCTTTGCTTCTTGTGTTTTTCAGTTTCCTATACGCCATATATTAACTTAAAAAAAAAAGGTTATTGTAAAAACTGAAAAAAGGATTCTAGGAGAAAATATTGAAAAAACTCTCATAGATATCAGCTTTAGGAAATAATTTCTGAAGAAGACCCCACAAGCAATTACAGAAACAACAAAAATAAACAAATAGAACCTGATAAAATTCAAAAGTTTCTGCACAGCCAAGTACACAATCAATACAGTAAATAGACAACCCACAGAATAGGAGAAAATATTGCCATGCTATACATCTGATAAAGGTCTGAGTAGCAGAATCTACAAAGAACTCAAGCAAATCTTCAAGGAAAAAATCAAACGGCCCCACTAAAAAGTGGGCAAATTCAGGAACATAAAATTTTCAAAAGAAGAGTCTGATGGTGAACAAACATATGAAATACTACTCAACATCTCAGCGGTTCAGAACCATAATGAGATACCACCTAACTCCAGTGAGAATGACTCTTAGCAAACAGTCCCAAAACAAGTGATGGCCTGGGGGCAGAGAGAAAGGATCATAGAAAGTGAAGATACCCCCAAAGACTGTAAGTAGACCTACCTACCATTCAATCCAGCAATTCCACTTCTGAGTGTTTATCAAAAGGAAAAAGGAACATTTTATCATAAAGACACTTGCACCTGAATGTTTATAGCAGCACAAATCACAGTTGCAAGGATGTGGAAACAACCCAAATGTCTCTCATTACATGAGTGAATTAAGAAAATGTGGTATATGTATATCATGAAGATGTATTCAGTCATTAAAAAAAAAAATGGTGATCTATGATCTTTTTTAACAACCTGTATGGACCTAAAGTGAAATATTTCAAGAATGGTAAAAGAAATACTACACATACTCAATACTAAATTGTAACGAGTCAATCAATACTTTGGGGCATATATGGAAGTAAAACTCAATGGGAATCAAGTAGGTAGGACAGGGAAGAAGAGATTGGGTTAATTCAACCTAGCTAGTATAATGCAAATATTATGGCTGACAGGTATAGACACACTTATAACTTTGACCTGAAACATACAAAACAAACTATGTAACCAAAATGTATGTACCTCTGTAATATTCTAAAATAAATAAAAGGTAGAAAAGTATAAATCATTAAAAATACGATAAATCTGGTGGTGCTTGTGGCTCAAAGGAGTAGGGTGCCAGCCCCATACGCTGAAGGCAGCGGGTTCAAACCCAGCCCCAGCCAAAACTGCAAAAAAAAAAGAAAAAAATTGATAAATCTGATAGCTTTGAAATAAAAAATACCTTAGTGATAAAGTTATATAAAATTAAGATAAATATTTAGGGACAAAACAATTACAATGCATAAAATGTCAGTATCTGAATGTATAAAGAAGTCATAGAAAAAGTGAGTAATACCCATGAATTAGTAATAAAAAAGAGATGAAAGCTAAAATAAACAAATAAACATTATAAAACACAATCCAACATTAATTAGGCAAATACATGTTAAAACCGTAACAGAAGTATTACTGCAAATATTTCAGGTTAATAAAATTTTAAGTCTAACTATACTATGTTGATGAATATGTAAAATGATAGAAAAGTTTATGCACTGTGCATTTGTAGATGTAAATAAATTTATAAACAACCATAGAAAGTAACTTAGAAATAGCTAGTAAAGTTTAAAATTATGCATGTTGGGTGTTTCTCTGATAAAATATCAGAGGAACTCCTGTATACAAAGAGACTTAAATAAGACAGGCTGGGCTCGATGGCTCACGCCTGTAATCCCAGTACTCTGGGAGGTCGAGTAGGGTAGATTGCTTGGCTCTGGAATTCAAGACCAGCCTGAACAAGAGGTATAGGCCTTATCTCTAAAAAACAGCCAGGCATTGTGGGGGACACCTGTAGTCCCAGCTACTAGTGAGGCTGAGGCAGGAGGATCACTTGAGCCCAGAAGTCAGAGGTTGCTATGAACTATGATGATGCCATGGCACTCTACTAAGGGCAACAAAATGAGACTCTCTCAAACAAAAACAAAAAAAAAGATACTATATAAGAGTGCACTTTAGATCTCTGACTTTAATATTAAAATGTAGTAATTTCTAAATGTCTATAAACAAAAAAAAAGATTGATAAACTATGGTATATTTATACAGTGGAATACAGTATGGCAAATGCAAATGAGTGACTAATATCACATATACTAACATCACTTAATATCGAAATTCTTTTAGCAAATTAAAAAAATGAATAAAATACACTGAAGGTTACTATTTTTTTTTTTTTTTTTTTTTTGTAGAGACAGAGTCTCACTGTACTGCCCTCGGTAGAGTGCCGTGGCGTCACACGGCTCACAGCAACCTCTAACTCTTGGGCTTACGCGATTCTCTTGCCTCAGCCTCCCGAGCAGCTGGGACTACAGGCGCCCGCCACAACGCCCAGCTATTTTTCTGTTGCAGTTTGGCCGGGGCTGGGTTTGAACCCGCCACCCTCGGCATATGGGGCCGGCGCCCTACTCACTGAGCCACAGGCGCCACCCGAAGGTTACTATTATTAAAAAATTATATACTTTGAGGCATTTAAATATGTTGTAAAGGTATAAAATCTCCATGGAATTTTTAAATGACAATTTCAGCATTTAAGTTATATCTGAGGAGAGTGGCAGGTAGAACTGAAAAAAGTTTTACAGAAAGCTCTCATTTTACTGATTTTTATGTTTAATCTGTATGTGTGTTATTGGTGGATTGCTATCTTAATTCCCATACTTTTATCTGGGCTACATATTTAATAACAACACACTTAAAATAGGAGAAGACATTAAACATTAAATTATTAAACATTCAAGTTGATGCTGAAGCTGTTGGGTTTGGGAAGAGAGGCCCTGTTGAATTGCTACAGAGTTTTTGTTTTAATGACCAAAAAGTTGTAAGAGTGGTAATCTTGGAACTTAAAGGGCTAAGCCCTTAGGAAAGAATAAAGAATGAATGAAATTTTCTTCCCCAGACAAGAAGAATATAACTAGCGTGAACCACAGAGCTCTTCTTTTCCTAAGATCTGATTTTGCTTTTTTTTTTTTTAAGTAAACCTTTTTTTTTTTCCCAGAGAATTTGAAAACTCAGTACCACATTTTAGAGAAATTCAGCACTTAGAATTACTGGGGGTAGCAGGGGAGATACAGAGTCTCACTCTGTTGCCCCAGGCTGCAATGCCCTGGCATCAGTCCAGCTCACACACACTTGAAATACCTGGGCTCAAGTGATCTTTCTGCTTCAGTCTCTCAAGTAGCTATGACAATGGACACAGGCCACAAGGCCTGGTTTATTTTCTTTTATTCTATTTTTAACAGAGATGGAGTCTTGCTCTTGCTCAGGCTGGTCTCGAACTCCTAAACTCAAGCCTTTCTATGGCCTTGGCCTCCCAAGAATACTATGATTACAGGCGTGAACCACCATGCCCAGACAGCATTCAGAATTTGCAATTTGGCAGCTTCTTTGCAAAGAAACACTAGTGGCCGTCCTCCAACTCATTTAAGATGTATAGAGCTTAACTGAGCTCTTCTCTATGCAGGCAATACTGAAGATGAATGGAAAATCCAAATTATCAAACATTTGAGAAAATAACCACTACACATAACCAACATACACAAGAAAAATGTCTGATTTGGTTTTTTCAAAATTATTTCATAAAGATAATGGAAATAATATTTAAGGAAATGACCCAGAATTCAAAGCAACAATTAAAAAGAAATAGAAAATATTTAAAAAATGATTAAAAAAAGAAAACTAAGAGAATGCTAATTTTGTTAGTTGTTGTATTCCTAGGATTTAGAACAATGCCACAAAATTGGATTTTAATAAATAGTGATTAAATGAACAGAGGACTGAATAAATCAGCTCACAAGTATTTATTTTAAAAGAGATGTCAGTACTGGAACAACAAATGTAGGATTCATTGGCCCATAAATGATATTTAAAATACTAACCCTTATAATCAAAGAACAAAAAGACACGCAAAGAAGACTGAGGTGATAAATTAGGATGCAAACCAAATCAATGCTGTTATTATGGATTCCCCTTTCTAGACAATAATAATGACAAATTACGTGCCACACTGCCTTTGTCCAAGAACCACCCATTCCACTCTACTCCCTATCAGCCCCATAAACACATACTTTTTTATGGCCAGGGACGGTCCAATGATTCATCTGCCATGATCAGATCAATACCATGGCACATTCCACTGTTCCCAGGCTTTGTTATCTTGCTGCAAAGTCAAGTCCGCTGATCATTCAAGGGGTGACTAATCTTACCAGTGGTATGGCTGGTTCTTCCCTAATCATACTACTTAGAAACATGAAAGTTAATTGCTTGAGTACCTCCATGTTGTGACATATGGACCTGCCAGATTACTGTGAGCTCTCCAAGACTGTGTCAGGCAGTAGGAACCCTGTCTCATGAGTCGTCTCCAGGGAATGTGGTGCTGCAAAGTCAAATGTGAGAGCTCTTGGCACTGCAAGTGAGTCAGGTACCTTCTACCAACCCACTTGAAATTTTGAAGGAGCACTACAAATACACTATATTTTTATACAGTGTAAATTAATCTCCACAAATGTTTTCAGGAATTCAGAAAGAATGAAGAAAAAAGTCAAACTTTCCTTTTCCTCTCTCACTTCCTCTTTCCCTCTCTCCCTTCCTCTTTCCCTTCCTTTTTTCTCCCCCAGTCTATCTTAGTTTTATTTGTTTTCTCTTCCAAATAAACGTGCACACACACACACAGAGTTACAATCATAAAATACTATTGAATATGAATTATGAGCAAGACATTTTGCAAACAAACCCAGACTATTTTTTGTTATAGGTAAAAATACAGTGATGATTCAAATTGGCACTCTTTCCTCGAGGAACTTAGAATGTACAAAAAATGATTTTAATTCATATATGTAATTCTAGGTAAAATATAATCCAGTTTAAAATGTTCTATGAAATATGTGTGCATTATTAACATTTACTAAATATTTATTATTTGCCAGACACTGATTCTAAGTATTTTATTATATATTGTTTCTCTTAATTTTTACCTGCAAGGTAGATAGAAACTATTATTATTCTATCAATTGAAGAAACTGGAATTCAAATGTTTCAGTTGTGTGCTCAAGATCATATAAATTGCCTAATATATGGCATATTTAGAAGTTGATCCTCATAGGATGATGCTATAGCTTTTGAGTGTATTATCCTAACTGACCAAACTTCAAGAATCATGTGGGGTTTTTTTTGTAAGAGGAAATGACATCTGAATTTAATTTCAAATGATATTTTACCACATATGATATAGTCTTAAATATTAACACCAATATACTGTGAAAAATAAGACTATTGAATGAGTTTTAGGATATTTGTAACTCCACTTACTTTTGTATATACTTATAATAGTGTCATATTGAATTTGAATTGCAAATATCAATATAAACTTATTTGTTTCATTTAAAATACATGTATATCCTTAATTCTTTGTGCTGAGGTCTTAAAAGCAGTGACTGAGGTCTTAAAAGCCTAATAGTAATAAACACACTCAGCGCCCAGGTTATTGACCCTAGACAACAAGGAACCAAAGCTCTCTGAGGAGTAGCTAACTCCAGGTCCAGGGGAAGAAAATATACCAAGACCTAAATATTGTTGGTCAACAAAGTATGGAAATTTTTCAAATCCCACTTGTTTACAAAAAAAAAAAAAAATAGAAAAAAACACAAAAGCAAACACAAAGAAACAATAAGTGCCTGAGGTTGTAGAGACCCCAATTTAATCCTTATTTGATTAATTCATATTTATGCCTATATAAAAATATCACATATTCCTCATAAAGACATACAGCTTTTTATGTACTCATAATAAAAATAAAAAAATGATATCCACAGTAAAAAAAAGTGTGGAATACAATTGATTGAAATGTATTGATTAATAAAACCCAAAAGTTTAAAGTTCTACTTTCAAAAAGAAGACAGAAAGCATAAAAAGCAAATTGCTCATTGGGCACCATTGGACATAAATTGGGAACTAATGCCTACGTTAAAACAAACGCACAGTGCATAAACTTTTCTTCTCAAATCCCATGAGTTAAAAAATTAAAGCATACTCTTGAGTTGGAACTAACAATACTAACCTAGATAACTGATAGATCAAACCCTGCCCAAATAGGGTGGACCCACCTATAAGAATCAAATGCCTACCCTCCCCCCACCGGATGTCCCACCTAACAAAGGTGAGTGGGTCAACCCCCTACTCTACCCCACTGGATGTCCCACATGGGAAAGGTAAACGGGCCAACCCCTACCCTTCCAACAGATGTCCAACCCAGGAAAGGGAATGACCCGACCCCCACCGTCCTAACCTTTAAAATCCCCCTCCATTTGACCCATGTGCTGACTTCCTTCTTGAACTCAGCTCACCTTCACCAGAGTGGAATAAAGGCCGTGGTTGCCCACACAGAGCCTGGATCCTGTTTTCCTTTCGTCTCCCATCTCGAAATAATCTTTTATTTTTGGTCTTTAACCTCTCAATAACCAACAAAATTTCATCGTCAACTTATCTTCTCTGATCTATTTATCCTTCTATTTCTAAACATCATCCCTTCACACCCTGAACTAGTGACTTTCTGCTTCCAATTTGGGATGTGATGTGAGTATCCCTCAGTTCTAACTCAATTGTTTCTAACGTAGACAGTGTTTGTGTCCACATCAAATTCCCGCGTTGAAAGCCTCATCCCCAGTGTGCTGGTATTTGAAGTTGAGGCCTTTGAAAACTAATTAAGGGTGGACTATGTAAAGAGCATGGGATTCTCATGATAAAATTAATGCCTTTATAAAACAGAAGCAGAGAAATAGCAGGTCTCTTTTTCCACTGTCTGAGGATACAGCAGGTAGGTTGCCATCCACAAACTAGGAAGAAAGAGTTCACCAGATACTGAATATGCCAGAAGCTTTATTTTGGACGGTCGAGCTTCTAGAACTATGAGAAATACATATTTGTGGTTTAAGACACATCATTTTGTTATAGAAGCCCAAACTAATGTAAGATACTTCCTAATCCAGATACAACCATTAATATCACATTTAAAGTCATCTATTACTTGAAGCAAGATATTGAGGTTAGTGTTCTAACTGGCAGAAAATTATGATCTTTCCTGGTTAAGCATACAAGGTGTATGGTCTACACGGATTTTTCAAAACCATTGAGAAAAAGCAAAAATAAAACTGTGAAAATGACATTTAAAACGGGTATCTGGTATACAATCAAATAGAGGACGTGCAAAGAAAAGGGAGGGTTAAATTGGTTAGCTGAGGGACTGCTCAATAAAGGTAAGCATTTATTTGTTCTAAAGAATTCAAATGATAAGGGCTATTCAGCAGAAAGATCAAACCCTTTGATATTTGGTTCACTGTTTAATGCAAAGAATGCTTTAGGACATGACATGGAAAAGGCCTAACCGTGTCTTAAAGTTTACAGTTGAATTGAGAGAGTAAGAAAGTTTAGACATGTCCTGCCAATGGCAGAAGAACTGTAGAAAGACCCCAAAAGTTTTAAGAATACAGAATTGAAAGATATTCTGTTCACCTAGGAATAACAGGTAGACTTAAGGGAAATGGTAAAACCCCAAGCTCAGCCTCAAAAATTATGGATAACAGTTATTGGAAAACAAGAAATAATGAGAGTGGAAGACTAGAAAAATGGAACTACAATAACGATGGCACAGTTGGAGAAGTTTTGACAGCAGAGTAGAAAAAAAGTGGAAATACTAAAGTGATATATGTTAGACACCTCCATTGTTATGATGAATAATTTGAAATTTACTCTTGTCATTGGGAAATTTCTTTGTTTTTAGTTTGAAATTAAACCACATAGCATTTGTAAAATGGGACTAACAATTTGATATTCCACCTCTATCTGCCACATCTCTAACCATAACCAGGATAGTAGAAATGATGCATTCAAAGCATGACCTTAACCAACTAGATATAATCAATGTTTTGTAAATAAAAAGTACACCAAAAATATTTTTGGTCTTCCACATGTGTGCTGAAACTTTTGAGGTCTCTAGTTATTTATTTCTAAGGCTTCCTTTTGACTGTTAAATTTCCCCACTGTCCGGTTATGGATGATGACTTTCCATAAAAAAGAACTATGATTATTTAAAATGTTTTCCACCCAATTCTATATGGTATCACACACACAGAGAGCACTTTATAACATCAGCTACACTAACAGCAAGAGGTGTCAGTCTGCTTTTCATCTCTTTTCAATAACATCCACCACTATATGCATGAGACATTGTTTCTTTTTATAACTATTTTTATACTGAAACAGAATTCTGTATCTTCAAAGCCATATAAAAATCTCAAGTCTTACACAAAAGATGTGATTAGGGGCCCAATTGTGCCTCTCCTTGGGTCGAACTTTGAGTCAGGACTGGGAATTCTTATGTTATATGTTTATGAAGTATTCAACCTCTTCTGCTCAGAGTAATGATTGGTTTCTTTGGTTACAGCTAAAGTTGATATAGAGAATGCACCCAACACAAAAATTACACATAAGTGTCTTGATTTCTCCAGGGAATTTTGAGAGTATCTGCACTGCTGTGTTCCAGGAGACTCGCAGGGGTCCTCAAACAGGCCTGCGGGCCACATGAAGCAGTGCGATTGTATTTGTTCCCGTTTTGTTTTTTTACTTCAAAATAAGATATGTGCACTGTGCATAGGAATTTGTTCATAGTTTTTTTTTTTTAAACTACGATCCGGCACTCCAACGGTCTGAGGGACAGTGAATTGGCCCCCTGTTTAAAAAGTTTGAGGACACCTGTGTCTAGAGTGACTATCTTATTTACCCTGAAAATACTAAAAACAGTTACTGCAGCCTGGCAGTTGCTATAGAAATATCTTTACCCATGTTTCAAAAGGGCTTGAGGTCAGTCAGTGAAATGCATTTTCCCCCCACATAGCGATGCATGGAATTCTGTCACCCCAAAGTGCCTTGTCTAAAGAATTTTACTCAAGAGAAGTAAAATTTCTATCTGTTTCTGTCAAGGGAGGAAATGTTTGCACACTAATTTATTCACTGCTAGCAGAGTACCTACACAGGTGATCTGCCTTCCTCCGCCATTTCTGAGTGTTTGCGTGTGTATATGAGTGTGTGAGCCTGTGCACACACAAGCACACATGCAAATGTTTCCCACACATAATCTTCGCCTGCCAGTGTCGCCACATGGAGAATCGCAATGTGCCAACATCTGGGCAGGTGCTCTCATGACCTTCCCAGTGCAACGTGAATTTCCTTACGTAGTGACAACGACATTCTGGCAGCCGTTAAATCTAGATTCAGTGATGCAGTGAGGCACAGTTCAGCAGTCATTTATAAATTTTACATACACATTCATGCTGCAGAATACTTCCAAGAGAAGCGGAAACAGAAGTGGACGATGTTTATTCAGAGCTACTGTTTCAGCATTCATGGAAAAGAATCAATGAAAAGAAAGAAAGAAAAGCAAAATGTTTGTGCCTTGCTCTTGCCCCTTCTCTTCATTTTATAACAAATGGATTTAGTGTTTGAACTTAAGGTATTTCTAACAAGCATTCTACTCTAGCTACCTTCAGAGTGATTCACAGGAGAATTTTAGACAAGTTATAACATACCTTTGTATATAACATTTTAAAACTAAATCAAATCATTAATTTAAATAAAGACAACCTATGATAAAACAAATAGTTTTGGTGAAGCAAAGATTAAATAAATTCCTCAATAACAAGTTGGGACATAGGATACAGAACATCTATTTGAATTTACATTGCAGATTAAACAGAAGATTTCAATTTTTAGTGCACAATGTCCCAACTATTGTATGGAGCACGTGTCTGCTAAAAATTATTTTTTATCTTAAATTCAAATTTAACTAAGTCCTGGTGCTTTTATTTACTGATTTGATAAACCTCTATACGAAGGCAAGTGAGAGGTATATACCTTAAAATCTTACCAACCCGATGCCAGTGTCACTATATTTAAACATCTGAAGGTACTCTCCTACTTCTTCTAGCTCCATAATATAAAATATTTAGAACAAATAAAAAGAGATACTTCACTCAGCAGGTAGTCACCTTGTGAAATTCACTGTCACCAGAGGTCACTGGGCTGAATAATTTTATGACCAATAATAACATTTGTCTGAATGCATGCTGAGAAAAGGTAATCAAATCTCACACTTTAGGGAATACGTTGCTCATTGCAGAAATTGGGAGGGAATGACTTCCTGCACAATTGGCTAGGGGTATTACAAGGGTTACGGTCATCGCCAGAGAAGCTATCTGCCTCCGTGCACCAGTACAGAGGCTGACAAATCAAGGTTCGTGGTCCCGAAAGTGGATGTAAAACTATTCCTGGATAGTAATAACATAATCATGATGATGAAAATAACGATGCATGGGCTTATTTTAAAAGGGTAACTCACACCTCAGTGGGGGACAATGGCTAATTTGAGATTATTTTATGTGATATAATCTAAATAAACATATTAATTTATGAAGACCGTTTTTCTCTTTTGGGCCAAGACTATAGAAGACAGAGTGGGGACTGTTCACTAGCCTCCCTCCACCTCACCCCACTCCCATTTCTCTCTCTCTCTCTCACAGGACTTTTGCCTTCCTTTCAGCCCATTTTACACACAATCTTAGTTTTATAGCCTCAAGACAGGAAAAAACAATTATAAACCAATCGTAAATATATAAAAGAGGTGATTTCACAGAATTATGAAAAAGAAAACTTTGCCTCTTTTTCCAGCTCTCAACATCTCTTTTTCCCCTCTTTCTTATGAGTCTAGACTTGCCATACTCTTTCTTTTGTTTTTTGTCACAAAGAAATGCTGTAACAAATGAAGTCATTGTAAACGGATATCAGGCACAGTCCTATTATCCTATTAGGGAAGTCCTTCAGGTAAGGGGGAACAGGAAATAGGCAACAGTTTACCCAAAGCAAGGAAAATCTAATGGCAGAATTTCTGAAAATGTAAGGAAAATTCTAAATGTCTCCCAAAATCATTGCAGATGTTAGGCTGTGAGGTAGAGAGGATTCTGGCTTTTTTTAGAGAAAAAGGACAAAGTGAGTGCTCTACCTCAGTGCTGCCTCCAGCAGTTGCCCCTTCTGGGAAGAAGGAAAAGCCTGCCCCCACCCAGCCCCCCTTAGAGCCAGCCCACCTTAATCCCATCCTGAGCTGCTGCAGCACAGGGGAAGGGAATTCTGGTCTGCACAAGAATGCAGGGAATCCCAGCCCGTCAGCCAGGCAGCCCACCAGCCAGGCAGCCCACCAACAATAGGAACGCGAAAGTATTCTGGAACTCAGAAAGTGGTGTAATTCAGTCTGAGTCCAAAGGCCTGAGACCCAGGAGAACTGAAGGCATAACTCTCAGTGGAGGCAGGGTGTGCAGGTGCTCATGTAAATCCCGGAGTCAAAAAGTGAAAGGATAGCCAGGTGTGGTGGTACATGCCTGTAGTCCAATCTACTCAGGGGGCTGAGGTTAGAGGATCTTTTGAGCCCAAGAGTTTGAGGTTGCTGTGAGCTATGGGGAATCCATGGGCACTCTACCCAGGGTGACAGAGTGAGACTGTCTCCAATAAATAAGTAAATAAATAAATAAAATAATAGCTTGAAGTAAAAAAAAAAAAAAGGGAAAAGGAAAAGTATGCATTTAAATGAATAGAAAAATCACCTTTAGACACAATTAAGCAATTCCTGATCTCATTAAATATATAATTACTATATATTTTTTTTTTGCTCAAAAATACATCTAGGTTACAGTGTGTTCCAAAGTTTGTCCATCTATTAGGGGTGGCCCTGGGGACATTCTATATCTATAATATTAACTACTTCAGTTGCAGAAAACAAGCTAAAATGCAAAAGTATTTTGTCTAACTAAAATCTGAGGTAAAGTAGATAATCAAGGATGGATTTATGTATAAAGAAGTAAATAATTTATTTCCAGGATGAAACTTGACTCTAGAATCTAGTGACCTAATTGATAGAATCAAAGAATTTGAAACCATGGTTAAAAATCTCAGTGAGTAGTTTAACATTATTGTGAAAAAGATAAATATTTGAATTAAAGATAAAAAGTTCACTAATATATTTTTGTGACTGCTGTACCAAACTTTAAGAAATTTAAATGGAGCGGTGCCTGTGGCTCAAAGGAGTAGGGCGCCAGCCCCATATACCAAAGGTGGCAGGTTCAAACCCAGACCTGGCCAAAACTGCAAAAAAAAAAAGGGGGGGGGATTTAAATGAAGGTTGGTGATAATAATATTTTTAGCAAAGGTGGCAGATGGTATTTTAAATTGTGTTTCTGTATTATACTTGTGTTACACTTCAGTGTTATACTTGTATGAATTTTATACTGATGGATTTTCCTGAAAGTAATCAATGTTTTATGTTAGTAGAGTTTTTTGTTGTCTTTACTCTTTTAGGAAAAACTGTTTTGAAACAACCTAGATGTTTGGTTGCACCCAAGAATGCTTTAAGTAATTAATGTTTTGTTTTAGGAAAAAAAAATAACTGTTTGCAGGGTATTATCGGTACTGAAATGGAAAAGAGTAGGTATAATACTCCAGTAAATTAAAAAATCTCTGTATACTATTATCAGGTTAAATATGATGTATTCCTTTTATGATGTATATTTTCTATCTAAAATTGTTATATTTACATTAAATGAATACACAGACATTATAATATACTTTAAATTGTTATGTCAAATAGCTTCAACTTAAAAACATTTTCCTATTTTTCTGTTTCTTTTCATTGCCCTTTAGTTAATACTTAGGAAAATATTTAATCTTCGTAAAAATTTGCAGGAAACTTCATTTTTGATTTTTAAAGTTGTATAATTTTTCAATGATGTAAACAAGTCTACATTTGGGAGCATTTATTGTGGTCATTAAAGTGCTCCATATGTACCTATATTATAAAACAACTAAAGAGAGTAGATTTTGTTTAATGTCTGCAAATATTTCATTTTATAGATATTTCCTAACAATACGCAAACATACTTCAACCTCATGGATGGCAACAGCATATTGCCATCTGTCTGTTTGTATTTTAGGTAGATCATACTATGAAAATGTAGTAAAAATATACACCAGGAAAGATAACTGAAGCCAGTTTTAAGTAGATTACTTCTTGATGTGAAATGTTTAGCATGCAAAACATTATCATCTGTGCTCTTTTAAAAAGATATTTTAAAATAAATATAAATGAATACTTGCTTTTTAGGAAGAGCAAACAAATAGAAATAGTTCAAAAGGCTAAAAAAATGTTTATTTCTTTAGGAAAATGTCATTTTTAAAGATATAGTCCATAATATTTTCTATTTTTTCTTTGTTTTAAATTATTTTAATTATAGGTATATTCTGTGTTTCGTTAAAAATTCCATATTGAATGTGTATCTATATATGTATATACATATTATATATAATATGTTACATATTATACATACATATAATGCATAAATAATGTACATATAATATATAATATATATTATATACATATAATGTATATATTATCATATATTATACATATTATATGTATATATTCTGTGTTTAATTAAAAATTCCATATTTATATATGTATATGCAAATAATATATAATATGTTATTATCACACATACATATAATGCATACATAATGTACATATAATATATTACATATTATACATACATATATAATATATATTATCATATATTATACATATTATATGTGTATGTTATATATATACATATATATATATGGTCTATTCTGTAATTTGTGGTTACCTTCACTATTTATGGATTTCCCACTGTTAGATCAATGGCAAGGGACTTCCATGACTCTTCAAAGGGACAAAGTGGGTACTTTGCCTTTGTGCTCCCTCAAGCAATTGACCCACATGGGAAGAAGGAAAAGAATGAGCACCATCTTGATGCTGCCTTATCCTATTCCCATCCTGAGCAACTGCCACACTTGGTAGAAAGAGGAATACCCATGGGCCAGGTGGCTCAAGCATAATAGGATTTGGAAGGTGACTTCAGTTTACTCTAATGATCTAATCAGGTCATTAACTATCCATCAAAGTGGTTCCCCAGTGATGTCTGAACCAAGAACCCAGACAGTACAAAACAGGACCCCTGACTATGACCAAAGCCTTTTCCTTGTGACAGGAGTGCTGTTCGTTGTCCATGGGAAACATATCTTGCTCTGTAAGGCTGTACCTTGCTCTTAGTTTTTAAATCTATCTTCTCCTCCTCAGTGAACTTTCTTCCATGTTTGCCTTATTTTTGGTGGGTCTCATAATTCTTCAGCCAACATCACACCAAGAACTGAGAACACGGACAAGTGCCTGAAGGCCGGCACCATCACTCTCTCTAGAATTAAGTTCCTGAAACTGAATTTTTCTTACAACAAAGAATGAAAATATTTAATGTGAGTAACTCAATTGATATCACATATTTGCTATATTTTCTGGAGGACTATTTTTTCTGTGGCGGATGCAAATTTCTGGATAGATATGGAAGTATTAGGTAAATTATGTGCAGATTCTTGTTATATATAATGTAACATATCTAATAGGTTATTAGAAGACACAAAATTGCCTGAGGTTTCAATTTTTCTAAATGTCCAGTACATTAAAATTCCATGTTTGGATTTTTTATAGTACATTTGAGAAAACTGATTTCTAAAAATTCTAACTATTTATTCTATGTGTAACTTCATGTTTTCTAAAAATATCCATATCTAACTTGATATTTATTCATTAATTTATAAATATTGGTCATCAGAAGATAAAATTATAAGCAGACTTACATTTCAAAATATAAAAAAAATCTTGGGCGGCGCCTGTGGCTCAGTGAGTAGGGCGCCGGCCCCATATGCCAAGGGTGGCGGGTTCAAACCCAGCCCCGGCCAAACTGCAAAAAAAAAAAAAATAGCCGGGCGTTGTGGCGGGCGCCTGTAGTCCCAGCTGCTCGGGAGGCTGAGGCAAGAGAATCGCGTAAGCCCAAGAGTTAGAGGTTGCTGTGAGCCGTGTGACGCCACGGCTCTCTACCGGAGGGTGGTACAGTGAGACTGTCTCTACAAAAAAAAAAAAAAAAAAAAAATCTAATGCCTAAGATATTTTTACAAAATGCTAAAATTTGTTAACCAATGAAGAACCAAGGACCCACAAGTTAAATATAAGAAACTTCATTTATTGTGCTTCCAAATGCAATAAACAAACAAATAAGCAAATACAAAGCAAGATGGAGTAATGGAAACTGGATTTAACCTCCTGCTTGAAACAACCAAATAAATGGGCAGATACATGTAGCAATAGTTTTGAACACACTGAAGGAAAGTACTACCAAATCCAAAAAGCGGGGAGGGGGGACCAGCCATGTAGCAGCACCTCTCGCCCCTACCATAAGAATGTGACCTTTTGTAACTGTTCTAGGAAATGGCCCCAAGCTGAAGCAGATAACCGGTAACTGGTTCTGAAAGAAAAAAGCTAAGCAAATGTTCAACTGCTGATCTTGTCTTAAGACAGATGAGTAATGAACCAGAGTTCTTCTTATCTGGAAAAGCCCCTGCTATGACTGCTACCCCTCCCTAAAGCCCCTGCTATGTCTGCTACCCCTCCCTACTTTGTGGTTTTTGCCTTTATAAGCTTGTAAAACCTGCTGTTCAGGACTTGACTCCTCTGCTCCTGAGAGAGTTACGAGTTAAGCCCCAGCATGCTGGAATAAAATCCTCTTGCTGATTGCATCAAGTGCCGTCTCTTGCGGTTGATTGGGGTCGTCATCGTTCAGGACAGAGTGGGGGGTCCTGCCCCAAGTCTTTCATTTGGGGGCTCGTCCGGGATTTGACGACCACCCGTCACCTGCAGAGTCGACCTTGGAGGTAAGAAAGGGGTACCCCGAAAACTGTCTGGTCTGTGTTTTCAGTCCTTTGTTCTGGTCTGTGTTTTCAGTCCTTTGTTCTGGTCTGTGTTTTCAGTTCTTTGTTTGACTTTGAGTGCGTGCTTTCAATTTCACAGCCATTCGGCACCTCATGAGAGTGGCCGGACAGTGGTCGGTAGACGTGCCCGGAGGACCACAGGCTGAAATCCTGGGGGATGCCCCAGGAATTGAGGAGAACCAGGGACACCTGGTTGTCTCCTGCTGTAAGGGCGCTGATCGAGTCCGGTTGTTCGATCAAAAATTACGGGAAACGCGCTCGTCTGATTCTGTTGTAGACTTGTGAGGGACCAAGTGTGGTAGGTAGGTCCTTGTATCTGCAATATTTCTGTTATTCCTGTTATTTGTGTTTCTGACATATCTACTGACAATGGGACAGACTGTGACAACCCCTCTGAGTTTGACTCTAGATCATTGGACTGAAGTGAAGAGAAGAGGTCATGACCTGTCAGTAGAGGTCAAAAAAGGCCCATGGCAGACTTTCTGCTCCTCGGAGTGGCCCACTTTTAACGTCGGCTGGCACTCAGGAGGAACCTTTGACTTATCTCTTATTTTTGCTATCAACGAGATTGTTTTTCAGAAGAGGACTGGGAGCCCATCCGAATCAACAACCTTACATCATAGTCTGGCAGGACCTGGTGCAGAATCCGCCCCCCTGGGTTTGGCCATGGACTGCCACATCCAGGCCCCTGTCTAATCCTCGGGTGCTTGCTGTCCAATCTTCCGGTTCTAGAAAAGGGGGAGACAGCTCGGACCTCCCTAAGAAGATCTACCCGGAAATTCAGACTGATCATCTTCTCCTCGACCCTCCTCCCCCATACCCTCCCACCTTGGCTCCTTTTGGGGGGCAGAGAGGACCAGCATCGCCGGATCCGGCGATTGCCCCCTCTGCACCCCCGGGGGGAATCTTCACTGGGGCCCGCACAAGGTACCAGGAGTCACTGCCGGGGAGGAATGTCTCCCGACACTACTGTTGCCCTGCCCCTGAGGGCATACAGTCTCCTGCCGGTGGCAACAGATGAGGGACCACCTCCTCTCCAGCCCCTCCAGTACTGGCCATTTTCTTCTGCAGACCTCAACTAATCACCCCCCTTTTTCAGAAGACCCCCAACACCCGACTGGGCTGGTAGAGTCCCTGATGTTCTCTCATCAGCCCACATGGGATGACTACCAGCAGCTCATACAGACTCTCTTCATGACTGAAGAGAGGGAGAGGATTTTACTAGAAGCTAGGAAGAATGTACTCGGGGCGGACGGGCAACCTACCCAGCTCCCCAACATCATCAAGGCTGCCTTTCCCCTCTCCAGACCTGACTGGGACTTCAACACAGCAGAAGGTAGGGAGCGACTGACAGTCTATCGCCAGGCTCTAGTGGCTGGCCTCCGTGGGGCGGCAAGATGCCCCACTAATTTGGCTAAGGTAAGAGAAGTAATACAGGGGGCCACGGAACCCCCCTCAGTGTTTCTTGAGCATCTAATGGAAGCTTTTAGGCGCTACACCCCATTTGACCCTGCCTCTGAAGGACAGAGGGCTTCCGTGGCTATGACTTTCATAGGGCAGTCAGCTGTAGACATTAAAAGAAAGCTGCAGAGGATTAAAGGATTGCAGGACTATACCTTGCAGGATTTAGTTAAGGAAGCTGAGAAAGTATACCATAAAAGAGAAACTGAGGAAGAAAAAGAGCAGAGAAAGGAGAAAGAGAGAGAGGAAAGGGAAAATAAGAGAGACCGAAGACAGGAGAAAAACTTAACATGGATTTTGGCCGCAGTAGTAGGGGAGAAGAGCCAGGAACAGACCCAAGGTAGAACTAAGGAGTCAGGTAGCCTGGGCAACCGCGTCCCGTTAGATAAGGATCAATGTGCCTACTGTAAGGAGAAGGGGCACTGGGCCAGGGAATGTCCTAAAAAAAAAAAAGAAAGAAATCTCCAAGAAAGTACTGGCCTTAGAGGAAGAAGAAGATTAGCGGGGACGGGGCTCGGAACCCGTCCCCGAGCCTAGGGTAATACTTAAGGTGGAGGGGAAGCCAGTTAAGTTCCTAGTAGACACTGGAGCTCAACGCTCAGTCCTACTCGAACCATCAGGACCCGTCTCCAAGAAAAAATCTTGGGTTGTAGGGGCCACAGGGCATCAGCAGTACTCATGGACTACCCGAAGATCAGTAGATCTGGGAGTGGGACGGGTAACCCACTCGTTCTTAATTATCCCTGAGTGCCCTGAGCCCCTCCTCGGGAGAGATTTACTCACCAAAATGGAAGCCCAAATCACTTTCACTCCTGATGGCCCAGAGGTAACCCAGAATAAGAGAGTAACAGCCCTGACCATGCGTTTGGAGGATGAACATAGACTCTTTGAAAAGCAGTGGGAGAAAGGGACTAGTCTCGTACATGACTGGCTAGAAAAATATCCCGGGGCATGGGCCGAAACTGCCGGAATGGGACTGGCTGCAGAAAGGCCACCTATAGTCATAGAACTCAAAGCTACTTCTACTCCTGTGGCAGTGCACCAGTATCCTATGACTAGGGAAGCTCGGGAAGGGATTAGGCCTCACATTCAGCATCTCCTACAGCTGGGCATACTAGTAAAGTGCCAGTCACCATGGAACACCCCCTTATTACCCATCAAGAAACCTGGCACAGGAGACTATCGCCCTGTGCAGGACTTGAGAGAAGTAAACAAGTGGGCACAAGACATCCACCCCACCGTGCCTAACCCTTATAATCTGTCAAGCTCTCTCCCTCTGGACCATATCTGGTACACCGTCCTGGATTTGAAGGATGCCTTCTTCTGCCTCCGACTACACTCCTCTAGCCAGAACATCTTCGCATTTGAATGGAAAGACCCGGACTCTGGAACGACGGGGCAATTGACATGGACCCGACTTCCACAGGGGTTCAAGAACTCCCCAACCATCTTTGATGAAGCCCTCCACCAAGACCTAGCTCACTTTCGTGCCAGCCACCCTCAGGTAACGCTCCTACAATATGTAGATGACTTACTACTAGCTGGAACGACAAAGGAAGAGTGCCATCGGGGCACAGAACTGTTGCTGGAAGAACTAGCCTGCTTAGGATATCGAGCCTCCGCCAAGAAGGCCCAGATCTGCCAGAAAGAGGTAATGTACCTGGGTTACACCCTAAGAGGAGGGCAGAGATGGTTAACAGAAGCCAGGAAGCATACTGTGACTCAGATTCCAGTTCCCCGCTCGCCCCGCCAGGTGCGAGAATTCTTAGGGACTGCGGGGTTCTGCCGCTTATGGATACTGGGGTTTGCTACTCTGGCAGCCCCCCCTACCCTTTGACCAAGGAAAGCACTCCCTTCGAGTGGGGTGCCAGCCAACAGCGGGCCTTTAACAACATTAAAAAGGCATTATTAACAGCCCCGGCCCTGGCTCTACCAGATGTAACAAAGCCCTTTGTCCTATACGTAGATGAGAAGAGAGGAGTGGCCCGAGGGGTGCTGATGCAGCCTTTAGGGCCAGGGAAAAGACCGGTAGCATACCTCTCCAAGAAATTGGACCCCATCGCTGGTGGTTGGCCAGCCTATCTGAGGTCTGTGGCGGCAGTAGCGGTACTGGTAAAAGATGCAGACAAATTGACTATGGGGCAGAAGTTGACAGTCATTGCCCCCATGCCTTAGAAAGCATCATCAGACAGCCCCCTGACCGGTGGCTGTCCAATGCCCACATGACACATTACCAGAGTCTCCTATTAAATGAAGACAGAGTCCAGTTTGGCCCGCCTGTCATCCTCAACCCGGCTACCCTACTACCTGATACCTCTGTCCGGGAGGATGTATTACACACATGCCAAGAAGTACTGGCTGAGGAGACTGGAACTCGGAGGGACCTCTGTGATCAGCCCCTGCCGGATGCCCAACTGACCTGGTTCACTGATGGGAGCAGCTCCATAATAGAAGGTAAAAGGGTGGCCGGGGCGGCAGTAGTGGACCATAATCAGACCATCTGGGCAAGTAGTCTGCCTGAAGGGACATCGGCCCAGAAGGCCGAGCTGGTCGCCTTGACCCAGGCCTTACGTTTGGCAGAAGGGAAAAAAGTTAACATATACACCGATAGCAGGTATGCTTTTGCTACAGCCCATGTCCATGGGGCCATTTACAGACAGCGAGGACTGTTAACTTCAGCAGGAAAAGAAATTAAACACAAGGAATAAATCCTAAGTCTACTAGAGGCTGTTCACCTCCCTAAGAGAGTGGCCATAATCCACTGCCCTGGACATCAGAAAGGGGGGTCCAGAGTTGCTGAGGGAAACCAAAGAGCCGACTGAGAAGCTAAGCGAGCGGCTCAAGGGCTCAACATCCTACCGCTATATGAAAACACTTTAAGGCCTAGCCTTAAAGAAATAGCACCCCCGCCTTATCAAAAACTTTAAATATTCGGAACGGGATCTCAAGAGAATGGACAGATTAGGCCTCCACCTAGAATCCCCAGAGGGGATCCGAGAAGCCCTGGAAGGGAAAAACATCCTCCCTGAGGAGAAGGCAATCACCTTTCTCAGACAACTTCATAAATTAACCCATCTGGGCCCCAAGCATCTAAAAACCATTGTTCAGTCCTCTCCATACTATATTATAGAATTAAGTAAGCTTGTTGATGCAGCTGTAAAAGAGTGCAGACCTTGCCAATTAGTAAACACCCAGCCTAGCACACTAACTCAGGGAAAACGACTCTGAGGGGATCACCCTGGAAGCTACTGGGAAACAGATTTTACAGAGATTAAGCCAGCTAAGTACGGATATGAGTACTTGCTAGTGTTCATAGACACTTTCTCAGGATGGGTTGAAGCTTTTCCTACAAAGAGGGAGACTGCTCAAGTTGTGGCCAAAATAATATTAGAAGAGATTTTTCCAAGATTTGGGCTACCCAAAGTAATCGGATCTGACAACGGTCCCACTTTCATTGCCCAGATTAGTCAGGGTTTGGCCAAAATCCTGGGGCTTGAATGGAAATTACATTGTGCTTATCAGCCCCAGAGCTCAGGGTAGGTAGAGAGGATGAATAGAACCCTAAAAGAGGCCATGACTAAATTATCCTTAGAGACTGGCATTACTGACTGGACAGTCCTCCTTCCCTTTGCCCTGTTCCGTGTGCGCAACACCCCTAGTACTCTCAAGCTGACCCCCTTTGAAATCCTATATGGAGCTCACCCCCCACTCGTTGCCATGCAGCACCTCCCTTCCCCAGAATCTTACTCCTCTCAATCTCCATACACCAGATTAAAAGCCCTTGAAACTGTGCAAAAGGAAGTGTGGAGCCGGCTGATCGAAGCCTACAAGCCCGGAGATCTGCAAATACCTCACCAGTTCCAGGTTGGAGATTCAGTGTACATCCGGCGCCACCGGACAGCCAACCTTGAACCACGGTGGAAAGGACCATACCTAGTACTGCTCACAACCCCAACCGCAGTAAAAGTTGATGGCATTGCAGCCTGGATCCACGCGTCTCATGTCAAACCAGCACCGCTGCCAGACTCCGGGTGGAAAGTGGCAAAGACGGACAACCCCCTCAAGCTCTGCATCCGCCGCAGTAGCCCTGCTCCTGCTGATACAACTCCCCGTGATAAGTAGCTCTGGTCCCAATCCCCATGCCCCCCAGAGGTTAACCTGGCAGGTTCTCTCTCAGACTGGTGATGTAGTATGGAGTACTACAAAAGAGGACCCTCCTTGGACCTGGTGGCTGTCCCTCACCCCAGATATTTGTGCCTTAATAGCAGGGCTAGATAATTGGGATATCCCCGATGAGACCTTTAAAGAGGTTCCATTGAGCCTTGATCATCATTTGACAAAGCACTCGCTTACCCAAGGCTCCACATCCCAAGGCCAGTACATTGCAGACGCCCCTGGCTGTGGCAACTTGCCCGCCCAGCGCCAGATGCAACAAATGGAGTTCTATATCTGTCCCCGGGACGGGAGAACGAGAAGCCAGGCCAACAGGTGCGGGGGGATAGAAAATTTCTATTGTAAGCAATGGGGATGTGAAACGACTGGGCAGGCCTCCTGGCACCCCATCTCCTCTTGGGACTTAATAACTGTAAAGAGAAGCAGTACCGGGGCAGGGTCAAACCCCCTAAATATTTCCTTCATGGAGAGAGGGAAACAAGCCCGAGATTGGATAAAAGGAAGAACATGGGGATTCCGTTTCTATATGTCAGGGTGAGATAAAGGATTTACCTTCTTTATCAAATTAAAAATAGAAACCCCCGTCGCTGTCCAGATAGGACCCAACATCGTACTCTGAGGACAGCAGCCGCCAGCCAGGCCACCTATTTCCCCCCGTATGCCCCAGACCCCAGGGAGCACCCAATTAACTGGGGCCAGCACAGCCGCCCCATCGCCTGTAGAACTGTCTCCCCAGGTAACATCCCTGGAGACTCCAAGCACCGGGCAGAGACTCCTTAACTTAATACAGGGGGCTTTCAATGTCCTCAATACTTCCAACCCTAATCTTACTGAATCTTGCTGGTTGTGCCTAGCCCCAGGCCCGCCCTATTATGAAGGAATCGCCTTCTCAGGTATCTTCCAAAATACCACCTCCCATAATTCCTGTGACTGGGGGTCCAAGATCACCCTTACAGCAGTCTCTGGACGAGGCACTTGCCTAGGCACGATCTCTGAAAATCGCCAGCATCTGTGTAATCAGACCATAAAAAGCCCGTCAACCACTACCAATTATTATCTAGTACCCCCTAAAGGAGGATGGTGGGCTTGCAGCGCCAGGCTAACCCCGTGCATTTCCTCATCAGTGTTTAACTCCACTACAGACTACTGTATCCTCTTACATTTAATACCTAGAGTTATCTACCACAAGGCAAGTTCCTTCGAGGCAGAATTCGATCTCAGACCCCATAGACAGAAGAGGGAACCAGTCTCTATTACCCTAGCTGTCCTGATGGGTATAGGGGTGGCAGCCAGAGTAGGAACAGGGACGGCTGCGCTTGTCCAGACCCCACAGTATCTCGAAGAACTGCAAGCAGCCGTAGATGAGGACCTAAAAGCCATAGAACAATCAATCACAAAACTAGAAGAGTCACTGTCCTCCTTATCTGATAGTAGTATTGCAGAATAGACGAGGACTCGATCTCCTGTTCCTAAAAGATAGAGGGTTATGCGCTGCACTGAGAGAAGAAATCTGTTTCTATATAGATCACTCTGGCATGGTAAAAGACTCCATGTCTAAACTCAGGGAGAGACCGGAAAAAAGGCAACGAGACCGGGAGGCCCATCAAGGGTGGTTTGAAAGGTGATACAACCAGTCACCTTGGTTCACCACTCTCGTTTCCAGTTTAATAGGACCCCTTATTATACTGCTTCTAATTCTTACCTTTGGGCCCTGCATTTTCAACCGTATAGTCACCTTCATCTGGGAGAGAATGAGTGCTGTACAAGTGTTAATGCTCATACAGCATTACCAGTCTCTCTGCTGGGACGATAGCCATGAGAATAAATACATAGAGCCAGAAGTTCCATGATTAGAACTTCCCCCCCAAAAAATGGGGGAATGAAGGAAAGTACTACCAAATCCAAAAGGGGGGGGGAACCAGCCATGTAGCAGCACCTCTCGCCCCTACCATAAGAATGTGACCTTTTGTAACTGTCCTAGGAAATGGCCCCGAGCTGAAGCAGATAACCGGTAACTGGTTCTGAAAGAAAAAAGCTAAGCAAATGTTTAACTGCTGATCTTGTCTTAAGACAGATGAGTAATGAACCAGAGTTCTTCTTATCTGGAAAAGCCCCTGCTATGACTGCTACCCCTCCCTAAAGCCCCTGCTATGTCTGCTACCCCTCCCTACTTTGTGGTTTTTGCCTTTATAAGCTTGTAAAACCTGCTGTTCAGGACTTGACTCCTCTGCTCCTGAGAGAGTTACGAGTTAAGCCCCAGCATGCTGGAATAAAATCCTCTTGCTGATTGCATCAAGTGCCGTCTCTTGCGGTTGATTGGGGTCGTCATCGCTCAGGACAGAGTGGGGGGTCCTGCCCCAAGTCTTTCAACACTAGTGGACAATAATCCCCAAGGAACAGGAAACAAACTATTTGAATTCTATTACTGGCACAGTTCAGAATCTTGAAAGAATTTCCACACTGAGGAGCAGGATAGGGGAACCCCGGTGGAAAGAGTAAACTATTTGAACTGAAAACAGTGCTGTGATCTGAGAAGAAGGTGGCTGGAGTTAGCACAACAGAGAATCGGAGAGGAAGTCTTGCACAAACACATGAGGTGGCTGCAGAGGGTTCTCGTGACTTTTCAACTGAGGACTATTCAGTGCATGTTGTGTGACTAACCTGCCTAAACGCAGGCAAACAGTCATCTAAAAGGATTAGAGTAAATAATTCCCAGCAATGACACGGGCCTGGGAACAGTATCTCTTCCCACTAGTTCATTGGGAAACATGATTCACAGAACACTGAGGACCGTGCTCCAAAGCATTTTGTCTCAGTAGTGGAGAATAATTAGCCCAAGACTAAGCACTGCTGTAATCTTATCTTTACAAAGTTTAAAAACAAAATTCAAGGACCAGGTGCATTGGCTGACAACTGTAATCCCAGCACTATGGAAGGCAGAGGCAAGAGGATTACTGGAGGCCAGGAATTTGAAAGCACCCTGGCCAAGGGAGTGAGAGTCTATCTCTATAAAAAAAAAAAAATCTTAAAGCTGGGTGTGGTGACTCATGCCTGTAATCCTAGCTTTCTGGGAGGCCGAGGTGGGTGCATCGCCTGAGCTCAAGAGTTCAACAATAGCCAGGCATTATGGAGGGTGCCTATAGTCCCAGCTGCTTGGGAGGCCGAGGCAAGAGAATCACTTGAACCCAAGAGTTTGAAGCTGCTGTGAGCTGTGATGCCACAGCACTCTACCAAGAGCAACAAAGTGAGACTCTGTCTCAAAAAATAAAGTAAAATAAAAATAGCTGAGTGCGGTGGCTACTGCCTATAGTCCTAGCAGTTCAGAAGGCTGAGGCAAAAGGATGGCTTCAGTCCAGGAGTCTGAGTTGCAGTGAGCTGTGATCAGTGACGGAGTAACACTGTCTCTTAAAAAAAAAGAAACAAAATCAAGCCCCAAAATGATCAACTTGTTTTTAAGTAACTTAACTATGACCTAGAACAATGCTAAAGAATATCATTAGAAACACAATAAAAATATCCATCACCTAAGAAGATACAATTTGTAATTTACAGTATGTTTACACTATATAATTTATAATCAAATATTGCCAGGCATGTAAAGAGGTAGAAGAACACAAACTATAATGAGGAAAAGTCAGTCTGTCATAATCAACTTAAAACCGACACAGATGGTAGAATTAATAGACAAGGATATTAAAATAGTCATTATGAACTCCATATGTTCAAAAAATTAAGAGTGGATGATTTCAAAAGGCAGAAAGCAAAATTCTATAAAGGCAAATTGCAGCATCTGAATTGAAAATACACTGAGTAAGACTCATACAATATTAGACCAGGTAAAATAAAGGGGTAGTGAAATTCTATACCCCAGTAGAAATTATCCAAACTAAAACATAGAGGAAAAACTAAAAATTAAAATTAAAAAATAATAATGAAAAGCTCAACAGTGAGCTGTAGGACAATGTTAAGCAGCCTACTGGAGAGTAATTGGAATCCCAAAGTGGAGGGAGGAAGTGAAGGGGAATGAAAAAATATTTTTGAAAAGTTATTTTCTAGTTTGAAGAAAAAATACTCACACAGATCCCAGACTCTTAGTAAATCCAAAGCACAAGACACATGAAGAAAAAATCAAAAAAGAGTATATTAAAAGCAAATAAAGAACAAAAATACATGCTACGTAAAGGGAGAAAAGGATAATTGTGACAGCAGGTATGTCCTTGGGAACAATGCAAACAAGAAGAAAATGAATAGTAAGACAGTGGAAACATTTGAAAATCTCTAATATGGGCGGTGCCTGTGGCTCAGTGAGTAGGGCGCCTGCCCCATATACTGAGGGTGGCAGGTTCAAACTCGGCCCTGGCCAAACTGCAACAAAAAATAGCCGGGCGTTATGGCGGGAAGCGGTAGTCCCAGCTACTTGAGAGGAAGAGGCAAGAGAATCACCTAAGCCCAAGAGCTGGAGGT
The DNA here is from genome assembly GCF_027406575.1 of Nycticebus coucang. Classification (NCBI taxonomy): domain Eukaryota; kingdom Metazoa; phylum Chordata; class Mammalia; order Primates; family Lorisidae; genus Nycticebus; species Nycticebus coucang. Next base: position 39,805,983 of record NC_069794.1, on the reverse strand, counting down.
TGTGAGCTGTGAGCTGAGACACCACAGCACTCTACAGAGGGTGACAAAGTAAGACTCTGTCTCTAATAATAATAATAAAAAAAACTCCCTGCCCAGAAGGCTTCACCTTAAATTCTACCAACCATACACTTAAAAAAGAAATGTTAATTCTGCTCAAACTACTTTCATACATCACTAGTGGGAATATAAAATGGTCTAACCACTGTGGAAAACACTTTGAATAGTTTCTTAAGAATTACTATATGATCCAGCCATTCTAATCCCAGCTATTTCACTTTATTTATCTTTATTCAAGAGAAATTAAAGCAAACATTCACACCACCTCATTTGCAAATATTCACAGCAGCCTTATCTGCAATAGTCTAAATCTGGAAATGATGTAAATCATTAATAAGTGAATGGGTTAAAAAATTGTGTTGTATCTCTTGCAATGGAATACTGTTTAGCCATAAACTGAACTACTGGTTTAGCAGCTACATAGATGCGTCTCAAAATAACCGTGCAAAATAAATCGAACAAAAACCAAAACTCACTGTTACGATTTCATTTATACAAAATTATAGAAGATGCAAACAAACTAAGCTATTTCTACAGACTGCGTCTCAGAGACTATGTAGAGAACAGAAACAAGATACAGGTTTGGAAGAGTGGGACAAAGATTGCAAAGGGACAATAGAAATGCGGGGAGTATGGATGTGTTCCCATCTGTTGTTAGGGATTCACAGATGTATGCTTTACTAAACTACAGGCAAAGATACATAGCTGTTTAGAAAGAAACACACAAAAACCCAGATTTACATGAAAGGAGCTTATGTGCATTCTGATGTGCCCCCCCTTAAGCCAGAACCTCAAGTTTATATTCAGTATAGTATCAACTTATTTAAAGTATTTTATTGAAAGTAGTTTTTACCTAAACACAATTATCTGATTTTAAGCTTACCAAAGATCAGTTGCAAAGATTTAAAAGGTTTTAAGTTATTTTTATAGTTAGGAGAGCAAAAGATATAAATAAGAGTTGATATTGGGTGAAGACTTCTAACAATGGGTAAGTGTACCTGCACTAGGCATTAGAACACAGCACAGCTGCGTGGTTCCATATCCACCGCTTTGAGTCATTGGAGCAAGCTCTATTCTTAAATCATTTAGCTGGACTTCCTTGTAGTAGGGATAGTAGGGACTGAGTTCATTACCTTATATGTATCATCTCATTTAATGCTTATAGCAAACCTATGAATTAGCTCAAGTTTACTGAGATTGTGTTTAAGACCACACAGCTCTAAGACGCAAAGGGAAGATTTGCTCTCAGTTTGTTCTGAAGCCAGTTATCTCCTAATCACTCCACCTACTGCCTTTCAGAATAAATGCAGCGTTACTGTCTTGTATTCACCTTCCATAAATACACAAAGCAGAATATTTAGAGAATCAATTACTTTTCTTTTAAGAAACATAAAAAATAATGACTCAAAACTATAGCTGTGTGTCAGTGTTTCTGAAAATAAAATGAGATCATTATTTTCATATAGAGATGGAATAAAGGCGGATGAAAAACAACAGTTCAGCCATAATGATTTCATTAGGACAAATCTATGCAGAGATGAAAGGAGCAGATCACTAACAGATTGCTGGAGAAAGGGAGAGTGTGCTGAAGTCATTGAGTGTGATAACACTCACAGAAATGAGAGTTGAAATGCTTTAGAGAAATGAAAAAAAAACGAAAGCAATATTTTCTATCTGTCTTAGAGGGCACATCAGAAAAAGGGAAAATGCATATTTTTGTCAGTTCAGCCGAGTCATTGATCTCTTTTGAATGCTGAGTCTAATGAGGCAAGTAGGGGAAACGCATAATGGTTCTTACACGTGTGCTTAGCCGGGCTCAGATTATTGTGCAGAACTAAACTGGGTTCCACAAAAGAAGACTTATTTAAATGGATGCGCTCTTTATGGCTATAAATATATAAAAATCAACTTAGAAAATAATAAAAAAGGAGTTTTTTAAATAGCTAACTCTCAGGTTTTTCTAAAGCCTTACTGTAGGTTATTACAACTAAATGAATAGCAACAACGACAACAAAAACCCCAAACATCTGTTTCACTTGTACTGTGTTCTGTAACACTAAACTTCTTTGCATTTCGAGTTTTTACGGTTTTTTCACAGCCATAAAACTTCTCTAAGCAGGAGGTCATTTCTCATATTCTATATCAATCACTCTTTCACAAAGCATTGGACTATATCACAATTAATTGAATTTAATCAATTAATGAAGAAAACATAAGAGCAACACATATATACACTTTTGATATTTGAAATAACCTTTTTGTCCCATCTAAAGAGAATTTTTAATATCATGTTTAATAAATTTCTTACCTAATATAATTAACTGCCTTTTACCACTTTAACTGATGTTTCCAACCTATTCCAAGCATTTAATTGGTACCTATTAGAAATCTGAAAAATGTGTAAGAAAATTTAAATTGCTCATTACACATGATACTGTCATTTAGCTAGAACCTTGTTCTTATATCAGTGGATATCTTTCAGTCCTCCGTTCTGTATGCGGAGATAATTTTTATATTATAAATAGATTATATTTTGCCTCTTTGGCCATGCATAATTGGAAACATTTCCACTATCCTGTAGGTGTTAATTTTCCCACGTAATTCTAATTCTTTTATTAGGATTAATAGTTTGAATACCTTTGGAATTCTTCATACATCTTTTCTAATTCCTCTAGAAAAAATTAATTCATTTACTCTGACAGGAAATGTCTTGTAAATTATGTTTACCAGTGCGTCTCTGACAGACCTGGAGCAGCACTGTCTGCTGCTAAAGTTTTTAATACAGATGCAAGAGAAGCGTCCTCGCGCTTTTTGTCTGCCTGATCGTGGCAGCCAAGAGTTGAGTAAAGGAATACAGGGGAAAAATGGAGAATTTTCACAACCCAGAAATAACCTTCCTTGTAAATAGTGAAGAACCAACCTATTTTACCTTCCGACAACCTAAACTTTGAATTTACATTAGAAGTGTTATGGGGGGGGAGTAGAAAGAGGGATGGAGGGAGGGGGGTGGGGCCTTGGTGTGTGTCACACTTTATGGGGGCAAGACATGATTGCAAGAGGGACTTTACCTAACAATTGCAATCAGTGTAACCTGGCTTATTGTACCCTCAATGGATCCCCAACAATAAAAAAAAAAAAGAAGTGTTGAGAAACAGTCCTCTACCACCTGTATATGGTTGGTTACACTTGTAAAAGCTTAAAGGTTAAAACTAATCAAAAGCCAAAAATCTCTTGGGTCAAAAAAAAAAAAAATGTTTACTAAAAATACCCCAAATCTCTATGAGTAGTTTGTATATCTAAAGTATAATTTCTTTTAAATTAGAATAACGACAAATATAAACAAAAAGCTTAGCCTATTCATTTTGTTAATGACTTTTTTCCCAATTTTTTTATTGGGATAAAAAAGATATAATAAAATGTACTACTTCATCATTTTTTAATGCATACAGTTGATTCATAATATTTTGTGGCTACCACCACCATCCAGTTGTTTAACTCATTTCATTTTTAGTAAAGCTAAAACTCTATACTAAACAATAACTCCCCAATTGTCCCTTTCCGCTCCCCCGATAATCATTATTCAACTGTGAATCTCTATAATTTTGACTACTCTAATTATCTCATCTAAGCAGAAAAACACAATATTTGTCTGTGATTGGCTTATTTCACTTAGCAAACTGTTCTCAAAATTCAATCATGTCGTAGCGTATGTCACAATTGCTCTACTTTTTTAAAGCTGAATAATCTTCCATCACATGTATATAGCATAGTTTGCTTATCCATTCATCTGTTGACAGACACTGGAATTACTTCCATGTTTTAGTCACTGTAAAAAATGCTGTTATAAACATGAATATGAAAATAACCCATTGAGAATCTTTCTTTAATTCTTCAGGTATATGCCTAGAAGTAGAATTGTTTGATCATATGGTAAATTCAAGTTTAAATTTTTTTTTTTTGAGGAATTGCCATGTTGTTTTCCATAGTGGCTGTACCATTTCACATTCCCATGGACAGTACACATTTCCACAGCTTTCCCATAATCTTGCCAACAGTTGATGTTTTCTGTTTGTTTTTTTTTTATTCTAAAGATAAGAAGTGGATTTTCATTGTAGTTTTGATTTTGATTTCTGTAATTATTAGTGTTAATGAATTCTGATGGGCTCATGTGCTTATTGGTCCTTTGATACTCTTTGTAGAAATGTATTTTCAGGTATTTTGCCCATGTGAGCCACTTTGTTTTGGAGCTTTAGGACTTCTCTACACATTGTGGATATTAATCCCTTATCAAATACATGATTTGAAAAATTGTATTCCCTTCTGTGATATCTTTTTAATTGTTGATACTGTCTTTCAATGTTTTTTTAAATTTTTCTATTTCTATTTTGTGTATTTTTTGTTGTTGTTGCCTATCCATTTGCCATCATATCCAAGAAATCTTATCAATTCCAATGCCATCAAGCATTTTAAGACTTTGATCCATTTTGAATTAATTTTTATATATGGTATTAGATAACATTCCAACTTCACTCTTTTAAATGTGAATATCCGTTTTTCTTAGTATCATTTATTGGGAAGATTAACTTTCTCTCTCTTTCTCTCTTTTTTTAAACTCACCATAGTATCATTGTTTATATATATTTATATATATATTACACACACCAACCATGGAGTACTAATCAGCCATAAAAAATGAATAAAATGATGCTTTTCATGGCAACTTGGATGGAATTGGAGAACATTAACTTAAGCAAAGCATTTCAGGATACTTTGGAAAAGCAAAAGCACATGTACTCTCTAATAATTGAGAGATAATTGTTGGGCAGACACAGGTGCAAAGTGATGCAAAGGTAACTGGAAATCAAGAAGGGAGGCAAGGGAGGGAGAGGTAAATACCTGCTATCAAGTGCAATCAACACTAGTCAGGTGATGGGAACAAGGAAAGCCCTAACTTAAGCATTATAAAAAGTACCTATGTAACAAAAATGTTTGTACTCCTTTAATATTTTACAATTAACAAGTATATTGTTAGTCTTATAATTTTCTAAAGTAAAAACCTGAAAATTCAGATTTTAAAAATCCAGTACAATCACTTACCATATATAATTCTGCAACTATCGGTATTTTGATACTTCAGCTTCCCACTGTCACACTTCACACGTCATTCCTATGTCTCATGCTAATGTATGTCTGTAAAGCCTCATCTTTAGGAAGTTACTCTTAAAAACAAGTGTGTGGGTATTTTTATTTTAACAAAAAACTTAATCCTCCTACCTTAGATGCAAAGAGAAACTTTCTCCCTGCCATGAATAAAAGTTTGCACCAATTGTGTAAAACGTGTTTCATCCACTTTAGTGAAGCCAGAATATATTGAGTTGTGTTTAGCTATTAAGCTGATTTGAGATTCCCAGAAGCAGGGTTAGCATTTTATTTATGCTTCCATTCTCAGCTCCTAATATAGCTCCGGCTTCTCATGTGAAAACTTTCTCTTTTTTAAATGAAAAATCTTTACGTTTGTGATTCATGTCTTTTTTCTATAATTAATTAAAACTTGTCTATGTAGGTTATAAAAGTCCTCAAAGTTATTGACATTATTTCTAAAGGTGTATAATGAGCAGGAGAAAAAAAATTATGGTTTATACATACTGATAGCATATTTCCAAAAACCACAAAATTGAATTTTTGTCCTTTTCATAAACAGTAAAAGTTTCTTCAATAATTTTGCAAACTAATATAACTTAGAATAAAACCAGCTAGTATATTTAAAGCACAAAAGTATCACTTCAGATCATGAAAACTGAAAAATCATGTAAGAATAAAATAATTTTCCTGCACAGTAAAGAAAAAATAGGGAAAACAATGTCCTAATTAACAAATTGCCATAATATAAAGAAAATAGGGAAGTCATTTATTACTTATTCTTCAGAATCATTTATCTTTACTGGTGTTATTTTAAACTTTCGCTACTTATCTACCAAAATGTATAGCAGTATTCAAAACAACTCACCTTCAAGGAGATGTTGTGAAGTGATTGTTTTAGAATTTATAATAAATACATTCCTAGCCTAATTTCTGGCACTCAGATTAAAAGTCAGTGATACAAACTCACCACATTCACAGACTCACTGAGGCTCCAGTTGTCATTCTGATCATGAGTTCCTTCTCCAGTAAACCCTGCATAGCAAGGTCCAATTAATTGTCTCATCACAAGTCCCATTATTAGAGGACGTTACAGTCTCCTTCCTCAATGTCAAAGTACATGTCTCTTTAAAGTTTTGTTCTCGATATTCTCCTTGGACTATTGGTTACAATGCCAAGAAGCTTCAGGGAAAGCTTGCTAAAGTTTCTTGCCTATGGAACACAAGTGGCATGAATATTCATGACAGTAAATGCTCCCTTCATGCAGTCTGAGCTCTGCCAGTAATTGGTTCTTTCTTGGTATTTCTAAAGAACATTGTTTTATTTTGTGATTTTGTGTTGATCCTGTTTCTCCTGTTGCAGACAAGTGATTCCCTTCGACTCTGTTTGTTTTTTTACCTTTGTTGGCCATTTAAGAAAGCTGGAGCTTAGTGTCTTCAGTGGGCCTAGAGGTAAAATTGCTAGCAAGCAGTTCTTAGCATCTCTCTCTCTCTCTTTCTCTCTCCCTTCCTTTCCCTCTCTCTTTATCTCTCTCTTCCTGATTTTTGCCTCCTTTATCATTATGTTAATTATTACATGTGGCTGGCATAAAGGTAGAAGTGTGTACAATTTATTGACTGCTATATTTCAATATTAGAAGACATAACTATGATATTAATGACTTTCAAAACATTGTGCTTATTAACATTTTCCACAAAGAGGGAACTACATATGGAATTTAATTTTACTTAATAAAACACTTAAAATTATTTTGAGGTACCTTGAAACAATGTCATGTTATTATATTAGTTTTCTCTTAATTAGCACGTAAGAATGATAGTATGTACAATTTGTAAAAAAAAAAAAAAAATCAACGATATATCATGTATGTTATTACGTTCTCCTGAAAACAGGTTGAATAAATTAATAACATGTTAGGGGCTTTTCATGCTTACATTTTAAATAGGTTTACATCTAATTGCATTCATAATTTTTTCTGTATCTTTTTATATAACTTTTCTTATCTGTAGTTTTTAAAAGCAAATCAAAGTTGCAACATTGCCATGTTATTAACAAGGTCAAATACATAATTAACATTTGTATAGCATATATCACTGTGTAATGAAGTTGTGTTAACACCACTTAAAAAGGATGTAGACTGATAGACCCAAAGCTGACAGATGGGAGCACAGAATTTAAAAGCTTAAAATCTGCAAATGAAAGGTTTTGCTAAATGCCAATCTAATATTCTGTTCAATAATATGGTATCAAATATTACAATTAGGTGTATATAGGAAATCAATTATTCTAATTTTCAACTTTCAAACATTAATGTAAAAATGGCATGCCGCAGATGAAAAGGTGTAATTTCTATCACTTGTTTTGATGTTAATTTGAAATTTTAGACTTCTTGATCCTTCCATTCCAGGATAAGTATTTTCCATAAATTAATGCAAATATTAGTTACTTAAGCTATCAATTGATATTTGTAAGGATAACAATAGAGAAAATATCAAACAATTTTTAACTCTGAGATTTGAATCTGTAGATCTCTGAACATACTAAATTTATGAGCAAAAGAAAACCTACATAAAATGTAAGTGAGAAAGTAGGAATCGAAATTAATTTTTCTACTTAAAATATGTGTTTGAAAAGCATCCAAAGAGTACCATTCCTTGTTCTCTATCTTCTTTCCCAGTAAGTGACATAATTATTCACTTAGATATCTGTATTTTATCTTTGATAACTTTTCTACCTCGTATGCATCCCACAAGCCAGCTCTACTTACGAATGATCCAGTGGGTCTTTCTCCTGCCCATTTTTGTACATTCTATTACAAATACCTTCATACAATTTTCTTTTTTCCTTTTTCGTCTTCTCTTCTCTTTTCTCTCTCTTTCTCTCTCCCTCTTTCCTTTCTTTCTTTCTTGAGACAGGATGTCACTCTGTTGCTCAGCGTAGAGTGCAGTGGGATCATCACAGTTCACTGCAACTTGGACTCAAGCAGATCCTCCTGCCTCCACCTCCAAAGTAGAAGTATCTAGGATTATAGACACATGCTACCATACCTGGTTAATTCGTGTGTGTGTGTGTGTGTGTGTGTGTGTGTGTGTGTGTGTTGGGGTCGCACTATTGCCTTGGCTCGTTTTGAACTCCTAGTCTCAAATAATCATCCTGCCTCAGTCCCCCAACTGTTGGGATTGCAGGCATGAGCCACCACTTCCAGCCATGCATATAATTTTTATGATTTCAAATGTGCATTAATGAGAGAGGTTAAAATTATATTTTATATTATATATAAATATATATTTTATGTTATATTATATTTTAAAATTATAATTTTATCCTTTAATCTGCTAGAAAATATGCAGAGGTATTTTCTGTCTCATAAAACATTAAATTTTCACATTTAATTGGTTTCCCATAGAAGAAATCCAAACTCATCCTATTTAGCCACCGTTCCCTTTAGGTCCTCTCATAGATATATGGATCAGGCTTCATCTGGGACAGACTTCATTTTTCATAGCTACCTCTATAGCTATATTAGAGACGAGGATATCTAAATATCCTGTGACCTAAGAAGAATTAACGAGAAGATGGGAGCTGGAAAGAATTCAACCTTTTGAAAGTATCTATCTCATGCCTACTATATATAAGATTCTAACTAAGGAAACACAGATAAAGGCAGAATAGAAGATAAAACTTCTGAAGTAAGAACTACCATCTACTAAAGGCTTACTTTCTTCTATGCCTGAATTTACACCACTGTGCGCTCAGTGCTGTATCCTAACAATTTTTGTTTGTTTTATTGTTTGGAATTCATTGAGGGTACAAAGAATTAGGTTATACTGATTGCATCTGTTAGATAAAGTCCCTCTTATACTTGTGTCTCTCCTACAAGAGGCGTGCCATACACTGTGACCCAGCTAACCCTCCCTACTCCCCTCTCCCCACTCCCTCATTCACCCTACTCCACTCCTTATATTAGATCATCTACTGCCTTCATATTACAATTGAGTACATTGGATTCTTGCTTCTTGTGATGCTTTACCAAGAAGAATGTGTTCCACCTTCATCCAGGTTAATACAAAAGATATAAAGTCTCCATCTGTTTTAATGGCTGAATAGTATTCCATGGTGTACATACACCACAGCTTGTTAATCCATTCCTGGGTTGGTGGGCATTTGGGCTTTTTCCACATTTTGGAGAGTGTAAATTGAGCTGCAATAAACAGTCTAGTGCAAATATCCTTATGGTAAAAGGATTTTTTTTTCTTTTCTGGGTAGATGCCTTATAATTGGATTGAAGGGGAAATGGGAGCTTTAATTTGAGTTCTTTGAGGATTCTCTATACTTCCTTTGAAAAGGGTTGTATTGGTTTGCAGTCCCACCAGCAGTGTAAAAGTGTTCCCTTCTCTCCACATTCACACCAGCATCTATAGCTTTGAAACTTTGTGATGTAGGCCATTCTCACTGGGGTTACGTGATTCTCAGGGTAGTTTTGATTTGCATTTCTCTGATGATTAGGGACAATGATCATTTTTTCAAACGTTTGTTAGCCATCCATCTGTCTTCTCCAGAGAAGGTTCTATTCATGTCTGTTGTCCAGTGATATGTGGGATTTTGGGGTCATTTTGTTGTTGTTGATGATTAATTTGAATTCTCTGTAGATCCTAGTTATCAAGCTTTTGTCCAATTCATAATACACAAACATCTTTTCCCATTCTGCAGGTCAAATTCTTGCTCTTTGCAAACAATTATGATCTTATACTTAGAGAACACCAAAGACTCAACCACAAGACTCCTGGAAGTGATCAAAGAATATATTAATGTCTTAGGATATAAAATCAATATCCAAAAACCAGCAGCCTTTGTACGTGCCAACAATAGCCATGATGAGAAGCAAATCAAGGACACAATTCCTTTCACAGTAGCTTCAAAAAAAAAAGAAAGAAAGAAAAGAAATATCTAGAAATATACCTAACAAAAGAGGTGAAGGACCTCTACAAAGAAAATTATGAAATCCTATAAAAAGAAACAACAAAAGATGTTAACAAATGGAAGAACATACCATGCTCATGGCTGGGGAGAATAAACATTGTCTAAATCTCTATAATTCTCAAAAAAAATCTACAGATTCAATATATCCTAACAATTTTAAAATAGTTCTTTTTAGCCTTCTTTTACAAATAAGCTGAGTTTTAGAGACTTTATAAATGTTTTATGTTATTCAGCTAAAATAGGGCAAAATTATTTGAAAGCTCAAGCTCCGAGCCACTGAGGTTTTTGATGCAAAAACGATGTATCCCTTTTCCTTTGTTGCCTGATTCATGATTGCTGGTTAACGGTTTGTTGAAGAATGAATGAGAGTGTAGACCACGGTGCTGCATCCCCATAGCTCCAGCCTTCAGAGAGTCTGTAATTTACCTAATGAGACATAAATAACACAAGAGAAGGTTACTTAATATTTTATTCAACATATATTTATTGAATGTCCACTATGACTATGATATAGATACTGTTTGGTTCAATGGTAATGCAACAGTAAAGAGATCAGTAGGAAGATTGATGTATACAAGATAGACGAAGGCCATATGGACAGAAATGTGTATAGATACACAGAGAAGACCTTGCCTTCTTGAAGCTTCCAGTATAGTAATAATAGACAAAATAATTGTATCCAACATTACAAAGTGAACTTTCTGACATGGATAAGAAAGTAGGATAAGAGGAGGCAACGTGAAGGGTATAAGCAGCAAATGCTTATAGAAATCCAAACTGCATCACGTTTTAAATATTTAATAAAATAAATTAAAAGGAACTTAATTATCCTGTTTTAATTTTTTTAGAAAGTTTTATAAATATAAATTTATTTTCTATCTGTATCAAATATGCCATTCAGTTTTAAGATAGAAAGATTGTATTCATTGGGTCCTTTTAAATTTTATTTTGTCTTAAATATCTGCAATCTATTTCACATATAACTGACATTTGATATTAAACATACCTTCAAACGATTTTTGATTCAGAGGGAGTACACGTGTAACTTTGGTCCATTAAGAGTTTGACGTTACTTCTGGAAAAACAGCATGTATGCAAGAAATATTTAGAATTTGGATCTGTGCAAATTTTCAGGGTAATAAAAAAACAAAAGAATATAAAATCCACTTCCAGATATTTTCTCTGCCTTTGCCGCTTGGTATCTCCTTTATTTAGAGGCTAGAAGGGAAAAAATGTGACCTTAAAGTATCCTGAACATTTGGAACTTGTGATTTCAGGGGATGAGTAAGTCCAAAATTCTATCTCCTTGAAATTTGTTTCCAGAATGTTAACTGCAAAGCAAGTTATATATAGCAGTAAATGCATGCTTAATTTGTGCAGAAATCATGGTGTGATGAATACAATTAAGAGCCTCGGAGGGAATAATTATATTACTGCATAAAGCTGGTGGTTCTCAAATTGCTTGGTGCCTGGACTTTAAATTGGCCTGATTTCCTGTTGTGAATGTCATCCATTGCAGCAACACAACGGCGGCAGGAACGGCATAGTTTCAAAGTCACACAGAAAGCGTATTCTTTCTGATCAATTGCCATACAGTGTTGTTTAAAGGCAAAAAAAAAAAAAAAAGATTGGCAACATGTATACCAAAGTTGATTAAACTGATGAATTAAAATGCATCAGATCAAGTACATGGTTATGTCTATTATTCAAAAGAGAGAGTTTTATTTAAAAAAAAAATTTACTAAGTGGTTTATAATAGTAGGTTTTTATACACCTGCACAAACTACATACAAAAATTAACTGAATTGTTTAAAGTTAAAGACAATTCATTTCATGAAATTGATTACTAAGCCTCGATTACTAGTATCTTCAGATAAACAGATAACAGTTTCGGTTTCCCTTCCTGGAACGTAATCATTTATAGTAATATCTGAAAGTATCTGTTGTCCTATATGAAAACGCCACATTGTGTTGGAGTTCTGTCTGCCTGAGGAAGCTTTGTATATCATCATAAATAATTTCACACTTCTTAATTACTGGACAATAAATCATTTTTGTAATACTAAATATTTATGCTTGATTTACATAATTTTTCTATATTTAGGACTTAAGGTAGCTATTTCTTATCCATGATATTAAACAATAAGGAAAAGATAACAACATGGAGTATAGTCATTTAGTTACTGACAACTACATGTTACTCTGGAAAAAGCTTAGATTGGTGAAATAATTGGTGTTGGAAAGATGGTAAAGAGATAAGGGAAGTATTTTCAGTCCAGAGAAATATAAAAGTTCAAGAATTCAGAAAAAGTACGGAAAACCCATAGAACACTTCTATCCTAGCAATGCTGTTATTTCCATAGGCCCATGACAGCCATTACAAACCATCTACAATACTTTTGACTACTCGTTACACACAGAGGTAAACTTAGAATCACAGAGGGCTTTAGAAAGTAGCTACTGATCTATTAGAACTTGCAATGATCACTAGGCTTTTAGTTGCAGTTCACGACCTACTAAAACCAATGAGAAGACGAGGGCCTGAAGATGTTGTCTGCTTTACCAAATATTCCACTGCTGACATATGGCAGAACTGTAGGTAGGTACCCAACGCATAGGGATAGCATAATGCTAGTTCTCTTTCTAATTCTATGATATTCTTGCCAATAAGTGAAGTCTTCTATCCATTGAGGTTCATCCTCTATACATTTTTCCACAATTTTCTCATTGGCCACTCCATTTCATGGATAATTTAATACAGTATATTAATAAATTCCTCATATACTATTTCTTTTTTTCATTAACATTTTTATTTCTCCATTCAACAAAAATTCTTTGTGAATGTCATTATACATAATGTTAGATGCTGGGGGAATTCTATGAGTAATTTGTGGGCACTACTTTGAACATAACTAAGAAAAAAATCAAGGCTATAGGTCTTGTCCTTATTAAACATCTAATCAATTTTGTTCTTATGCAAAGTGAAGAGATTATTTGCTAGACTCCTGGTACTATCATAATTTTTTTCCAGTGAAAAGCAGGAAATCGAATGTAAGGGTAGACATAAGACTGTTGAATTAGGTAATCTTATTTGGGCTCTCTTTAGTGACTTTAAAAACCCTAAAAAATTTGCCAGTTAAACTGTTGATTTAACAGAAAGCAAACTATTCAGGGAATGTTTCACATGTGACATATTGTTTTCTTTCTTCTTTTTCAAATGTATTATAAGCTCTACCTTATTTTCATCTATAAGCACGCACAAATACACGCAAACATGTATATAATCTATAATCCTGAAGTAAAGACACTATTGACCTATTTTGGGGGATAATTGAAATGGAAGGAAGGTTAGGTTACAACCTAAAATCTGGTTGTAACAATTCTGTATTCACATTAGATTATCTTATCACTGATGTAACACATTCCCAAACTGTCCTCTAAATTTAGTGGTATAGCTCTTGACCAAGAAATAAGCTTAGTGATTTATATGTGGAGTTAAACCTTGGACTTATTCTTATTTATATTATTTGTCTAGCCATTTCAGAGATAATATTTAGTTCCATTTATTCTTAGTTCTTTAAATTAAAAACCACATAAATTAAAGGAGGAGCACACTGATGCTCAGCCTATAGCATATAAGTAGAAAAATAACCATGACATTCAGCACACATAACTTATTTGTTTACTCTGAAAGTATTATTTTATCATTATAAAGGGCTATTATTATTCTTTTTTTATAAAATGGCCACTGGCATAGAAAAAGAAAAGAAAATTGATCCAGTAGAAATAACTAAACAAATATATCCTGTTATTCAGTAAACAACCTAAAAGTAATAGGAATTTAGCCAATCTCTCAAATGTAATGACAGACATCCGTATTTGTATTTTAAAACACCATTGGTTTCTTTTTGTCAGTTAACCCTTGGCTTTGGTCCTTCATAAAACAGATAGAAAAATATAAATGGTATATATTTATAATTATGTCAAAAAATAGTAACTCCTGGACAGAAAAGAAAATACTTAACCTTTGAATCAGTTTCAGCAATTTCTTAATGCCTGGAACATAATAGGCCATCAACAAGGATCTATTGCATCAAATTGTATTTTCAATACACAATCTCCTGAACTTCAAATTATCAACATCAGGTACATGTTATTAGGAAATTGAATCTTAAGTTTTTGTTATCAAATTCTGAATTATATTTTTAAAATGCATTGGAAATTATTCATCAAAGGATATGGCATTATAAGTCAATCTCAGACTTTTACATGTATGGATAAATATTCCTGTGGAATATTATGACAAATTCTGCACAGTAAACTACAATTTTTAGTATACATGGTATATTTAGTAAATGCATATATCTGATCATAAATACTTTACCCTTGTCCAAACAGAAACACTCCTCTAAAAAATAAAGATCATAAATTCATTTCAAATAAACAAGCACATTATTCTGTAGGGTATCAATATTAACTTATGCCTTGGCCATTTAATCTCCCAGTGTTTCCCAATGGATAATTTTTCTTCTTTATAGAAACTTTATATTTCAAAGCCTGTAAATATAACATCTTTCTATAAATGTTGAAGCTCAAAGAGTGAAAGCTGTTACTTAAGATTGGTGTATCCACAGGAAGTTATACTGATCATATAACTTTTTTAAAGAGAAGTCTTGCTTGCTCCCAAGACACAAATACAAAATATGCCATTACAACCCTAGTAATGGGTAAATGTCTTCACAGATGTGATCACCGACATGGAGGAAGATTGAAAACAAGATCATATATTGTATAGAGTTATTAAATTAAGGCAAACTTATTAGAAATATTACTTTTATAAAACATAAAGTATTTAGGTAAGGACATGTTTCCCTTTATAAAATGCTGCTTGCCTTCAGTCTTTCTGGATTGCAATTACAAGACCCAGATGCTGAGCTGAGAAAATTTTCTTTCCAGCAACAGCATCTGGCTCCTTGGCAGCCTCTGTTTGCCCTTGTGTTGGCTACATCATAATTGTCTTCAGGCTGTGAAATGGTTAGGATGCTGATGTGATATCTTATTCACTTAGATGCTATTTCTTTTAGCTTTCTATTGTTATCTTCATGTGAAACATTTTTCACACTTCTAATCTTTTATGAATATAACATATTCAGAACATAATTGATACGTGATATAACGTTAAATTTCATTTTGTCTACACATTTAAATTTTTTTGTCTACATAAGATGTGCCAGCTGGATGATGAGATAAATTGAACCATTTTTCTATTGTAGTTAAAGAATAAAAATTGTATTTGCCTCATTTCTTATTCTTCTCTCTTTGTAAATATGTTATTTTGATACTTTATAGTTTTCCTCTTTTATATTATAACAAAATAAGAATTATAACGATGCCGATAATATTATACTACTAATAACCATTACATAGAGAACATTGCTATAAATCAAGGACTATATCAAATTCTTTTATTTAATTTCATTTAATCCTTACAAGATTTTACCATGTCCATCACATTCTTCACATAAAAATTGGAAATAAATTTACAAGATTTGTAATCTCCAAACCAAATGCTGTTAAGAAGGAAGATAGTCATTATCAGAGGGAAATTAGCCCAAGAGCTGAATCCTTTAATTTTTTTCCAATATGCCCATTACACTGGTCACAGTGTGACAGTAGATTCCCTCCCTCACCGTATCCCATGCACCATAGTCGTTAGTCTCTGGGGAGCCATCAGGCTCAGTGTGTTCAGCTGCCATTCCAGTGATTGGTGTTCCCCTCTTCACTCTCTTATTCTGCTTGCATATCGCCAAAAGCCAACTCACTCCTGAACTTCAAATAAAATAGAAAGATTCTTAGAAAGGAAGAGATGTAGAAAAAATTCTCTTCTCTGCAGGTCTCAAATGGAACATTAACAGTACAAATATGACCGGAATTCCCTTTGTCTTTACTACATGCCAAGCATGCTCCTGAGAGCCTTCCATGGATTCATTCATTCCATCACTACAACACCTTGTGGCATGAAGGAAAGCTGACTTTGTAAATGAGTCAACTAAGACGTAGAATTGTTATGAGGAGACAGAGAGAGTGAACAGTGGAGACAGATATCAGTCAAGTCACCAAGCATTTGGAGTCCTCCCCTTGGCATGCGAACCACATGACAGTGACTTCTCCCTCATTTCCTAGTTCTCCAGGAAAAGTACATAAAAACTTGGCCGTGGGTAAGGGTAAAAACTTCGTTTAACTTCCCCGATTCTCCATAGTTCAGAGATAATTTATGGGGCTTACTGTAGATAATTCTGCTTTTAAATATTATCGCTTCCTAAATAGTGTCTTTTGAACATTTTTAGATTATAGAAAATGTATCAAATAGAAGTGGAATTCGTTCTCCTTCCATTTCTGTCTCCTTCTGAATACGTACGCATATAGAGGTATACATACACACAAACATATGAATATGTATGTCTACACATACACACGTATGCATAGACATACACACGTATGCAAGTGTAGAGGGAGAATTCCAATTCTGTCTGATACATGTTCTGAATGAGTCTTGTTAGCCAATATAAATATCTTTCCTAAAGATTTAATTCTAAAGAAATAATGTTTTTACTTTGTCTTAACTTTTTAAATGAATTTTTAATTAAAATCATAACTGTATACATTTATGGGGTACAATGTGATGATTTGATATACAATGTGAAATGCTTAAATTAAACTGACTAACATAGCCATCACCTCCCTTACTCATTTTTTGTGGTAAGACATTTAAAATTTACTCTTAGTTATTTCTAAATATACCCTTGCATTGTGCACATTAGGTGAGATCCCACCAAATGCCTTCTCTCCTCCCACCTTTTCTCCTCTCTCCCCTCCCTTCTCACCCCTCCCCTTTGCTAGACTATACTTGTGTTTTATCATTTATATGAGTGTGTAATTGGTATCATAATAGTATTGACTACATTGGATACTTTTTTTTCCATTATTGAGATACTTTACTAAGGAGAATGTGTTTCAATTCCCTTAAATAATAATGACTTTGTGGTTTAGAGACGCAACTATCAAGAGGTGACCAAGAAGTAATAAGAGAAAAAGTTTCCCGTGACACCTACAAAATGCCTAAGTTATGTATGAACTATGTTGCAGAGGCTGTTAAATATTATTTATGCCTTTGCACTCCAGATAAAAGATTATTTTACTATACCACATTTTATTTTCTAAAAAATAAGCTAAATTAACACTTCCTTTTGAAATATTAAGTAATTGAACACTTTTTCTTGGCTAGGCTGTGTTGAATAATTGCCGCAGATATCCACTTAATTTTGAATAACTTTGACAGCTTTTTTTCATGAGTTGTCTTAAATCTTAAAAAAAGTGAAAACCAATAACAACTGGCAAAACATATTTACAACACTTGACACAAAGCTAATACCTTCAATTTACAAAGAGCCTATACAAATTTAAAAGGAAAGAATGATTGAATCAATAAAAAAAAAAATCATCCAAGAACAGGAACATGCAGTTTACAAAAAAGGATAAATGGCCCATAAATTTATGAAAAACTGCTCATATGTATACGGGCTGTGTGTGTGTGTGTGTGTGCGTACAATTTATAAACATATGCATTCTGCTCATTACTCTGTTATTAGAAATAGCCAAAACATGGAAATACAGAAAGAGTCTCTGGAGAAATATTTAGATGCTTAGATAGATAAGTTATTGTACTCTTTATAAAGGAATACTCTGCAAACATTAGAAACAATGAGGACCGATATTTTAAAAATAAGTAAAAAATAACAGTCCTTAGCAATGTCTATACTGTTCTCACTTTGGCATTTAGAAAACAATTATATATTCCTCTTACATACACTTATTACAGTGTGCAAACGTTTTTTTCTAGAAGATTAAAATACTCTAGTTTGTGATTTAAATTGAGATCCCATTATAACTTACTTTTCCTGAAAATTTTTCAAAGAAAATTTTGAAAACTCTGAAAGTTAGCAGTAGTCAAAACCACTGCTTCTTCCAGCATGAAGTTAACAAGTTGTTTCAGCTAATTTGTGTTTACATGTAATGAAAATTTAAAACATTTTGGAATATATGATAGAAATATATGATATCCAAATCCAGGCAAATCTTTAAGTCATGACATAAGCAAAATTTGTTATCAAATTGCTAATGACTTTGAGTAAGGAGAAATGCATCTAGATCTGATTTTATTTACGTTTTTATCATAAATTAGGTTGAATAAATGAATCAGCAAATTCTCATTGTGAGTTGGTTTAGTAGAGTGAATTTCACAAAGAAGAGGCATTTAACCCAGCCTTCAAAGTGAGTAGGATTCTTATGGGTAGGGATGAGCAAACAGAACAATCTCAGGACAAATAAAACTTTCTACACAAGTTCAGAGTTTATAATTTAAAGGGTGTACTTTCTGAATAGAAGTTTTTGCTTATCAATGAGATTGTAGAGAGAAAGAAATTAGAATATTGAAATGCAGGAAGATTAAATAGGATCTATGATGCTACTTGATCTTTGAATAGTGATATTATAGAACTTTAAAATGAATGAATTGAATCCTTTAATATTGAACAATAGGTAAAAAGAAGTTTGAATAATGTGCAAACTTATCATGTTACAAATAATTTGTATCAAAGAAAATTTTCAGCACTGTATTAATAGCCCATCTTTAGGTATAATGATTGTACAAAGAGGTTACTCATGTAATTACTATTTATTGAGGGTTTACTATGTGCTAAGCAGTGTTCTAGGATCTGAAGATTATAAGTAAAGTAGCCAAATTCAATGCCCCGTGAAATTTATATTTTAGAAAGGAGATGAGAAAATAAACATTCATGCAAGATGCTTTGGGAGGACTTAGAGAAAATCAAAGCAGGATAATGGAGAGAGAGAAAGTTCTTATGAGCGGATACTATTTTACATTAAGGAGTCAAATGTCTCACTAACAAGTTTGCACTAGATCAAATAATTAAATGCACTTTAATGAATTTAATTAAATGGAGCCAACAATGAAAATTCTTGAGGTGAGGATGATCAGGCAGAGGAAACTGCAAATCTGAGGCTGGGGGATGTGTGTCACATTCAAGGACCAGCAAGGAAGCTATGATGACTGGACCCAAATGAATGGGAATTGAAGATGTGTTCATAAAAATATCCCAATCCCAGATCATGTATAATCTAGCAGACCACAGATTATGAACTATCCAAGGTCACATAAGTAGCTAATGGAATACCTTAAAATCAGCATTTTTTATTTTCTCTGTAATTATTACATTAAAATAGCTGGCAAGCTTTATCTAAGCAGATACGAATTCAGTTATGTCAACTATCAAGTCATTTGTTTTGTCCTGGATACCAGAAATCTTGGGAAAAAGACGAATGTTTAAAAACCATGATTATCTTATTTCTCTTGGTTATTTCCCTCTGGTTTTTTTTATACAGGTTTGATTTTTTACTTTTCTTAACAGGTGCTGTTTTTATTATTGGAAAGACTTGATCCGTTCTGGGAAAAAGTGAGGTATTAAACAAGTTAATCTTTCAAGAGGAATGGCACTAGCAAAGAAAAGGAAATAAATATTAGGAATTGTCTCTAAAGTAAAATTTCACTGTGTGATGTTAAAAGTTTCTCATCAGTGTGTCTGTTTATGTGGACGCCCCAGAAAAATTCAATGAGGATGTTTTGTGCAGCAGCATGATGTACGGGGCGCCTACTCATCCTGGAGGAATTCAGATAGAATCATTGGCTGTGCTCAACGGATGGCAAAACACTGGGCAAACATCGTAACCTCATCCGAACATGGTAATGTGGCATAGGAGGATGAGGGGCAAATGAACTTCTATTTTATCAAAACTGAAGTCAGATTTTTAAAAACTAGGGTTAGGTCAGATCATCTTTTTTTTTTTTTTTCCCATCAAAGCCTAAAGAGCTCTTCATAAATGTAAATTTGATGCCAACTACAGCAAGACTTCTCTTTGCAGTAATCACTGCTATAATTTTATATTTTTTCAAAATTTTCTGATAGAATATTAATATACCATTTTTTCTGTCCAGAAATCAAATGATTAAAAGCTCTTTTATAGCAGGAACAAAATCAAACAAATAAACAACAATGTTGTGAAAAGAACACATTGGACATACTAGCTTCCGAAGTGTTTTTGGAAATGTTGATTATAATGACTGCACTCAGATTTCAGCCATTCTCAATTCCGTCAAGAACAAAACATTCTTACAGCTATCCCTTATCTGGATCCCTACCAATAACTACATAGATGGTCTCAGGTAGGCTTGCCTCCCAAATACTTAATTTTTTCTCTCCCATTCTCAATCTAAGGATTGCTTCAAAGAAGCATATAGGAATCTCTTGGGTATAACATTAACATTTGTGAGTCTATTAAAATGTTAAAAAAATTAGTAAGAATTTTGAAAAACCTTAACGCAAATTTTGATGTTCTAGGAAGAAAGACAAAATATGATGGGAAAATTATGTCTACATTTTAAGTCAACAGAGCATACGTGTTTTCCTAGAGGCTCTAGTTTTCATGGCCAGTTTAGTAATCATGCAAAGTACTTAGTTAGAAGGAATGATTATTATATCATCATAAGGATGTTAATAATACAAACAGCAAATTACAGCAATCTTTGTAATTATATGTACAGTCGCCATTAAAAATTTACATTCCTTGGTCTGATTACACTCAGGATAAAAACGCTTTTCAAGAGAAAATGCATATCAAGCTAAAAATTAGTCTAACTAAATTAAAGAGAAATACTTAGACTATCTCATGATCTACAAGTTATATTTCCTATTAACCATGTTTCACCATTTCGGTGTACAAGAAGAGAAACAATTCAGCAGCTAGGAGAGAAACAGATGGTGAAAAGTACCTGCTGACCAAACAGGAGCAGCAGGGTGGAATCAGGGTGGGTCAGCTCATCTGGAATGGATGCTTGCAATTGTCATTACACACATCAATTGTTTCTGATACTGCTGGATGTCATGCAGTGCCCAAGGGCTGTATGGCTTTCCTTGAAACATTTAACATAAAACTGCTGAAATATAATTTTGGTCACCCATTTCGAAGCAACTGCTAAATCCCCACAATAGGAAATTAATGTTGCCAGCATTATATTATTTTAATTAAGCATCTTTCCCTTCTAAAGAGCTACAGGAGCATTGTTTGATATATTTCCAATCTCTCTTCTAATTTATAAAAGGAAAATGATACTGTATTATTGTTATAAAGTTAATCAAGACTTTAATGGGACAGTTATGTTACAATCAAAGATTTTTTATTATTTTTTCTTACTATAATGTATGTGTTCAATGAGCTGATTATGCAGGGTGACAGTAATTTCACTAATTGCAAAGTTATTACTGTACCTCTAATGGGGAGAAATTCTAGCTTCCTAAGTTACAGATTCAAACATGGAGATCAAATGCCTCTGGAAAATTATCAAACAAAAAATATATTCAAAAACCCATTAAATTTTTAATTTAGATTATATATTTATATTAATATATCATTTTGTGTTCAGTTTTTTGTCATACAATGTAAATTTTGTTTTGCAAATATAATGATTTTGAGTAATTTATATAATCATAACTGCATAAAAGCAGTATTCTATGAAATGGGATAATTGACATTGGAATGCTATAGCTAAAAATATACAAAATCTATAGCGGATAACATATAAAATTTGCCATATTGCATGTCAGCAAACAATATATGTTAGACATTTCCATTAAAACGAAATAAGTTGGCAAGTTTTGTATTTTAGTTTTTTAGTTTTATTTTCCACATATTTCAGATTTTAGAAATGGGTTAAAGTCTATTAATGGGAATTTAGTAGATAAAAATAAATAAAACTTAAGTAAAGTAGAAAGAGAATAGGAAATAACTCATATTAATTTGCAGAAAAATGCATGCTAATTCAGTTTTTGATTCATATTTCGCATTTATTATTTTTTTAATTCTCCCCTTGTCACTAAACATAGACTATAATTCCCCAAAAGTATAAAGTTTATCTGTTTTCTTCACAGTCTGGTATTTGGAAGACACTCACTACATTTTTTTTTAATGATAGTTGATTTTTGTTGTTGTTGCTCAGGCAGGGTATCTTCATGGTGCCCAGGTCAAAGTACAGCACAGCCTCAAAGTCCTGGGCTCAAGGAGTCCTGCCTCAGCCTCCTGAGCAACTGGGCAACCAGCTATGTGAAGGGCAGTTCTTATTTTAGTTAACAGATTCTAATATTGGTGACATCATTTCTGTAATTTCATATAAATATTCCCAGTTAAAAATAAAATAGTTTTTAACTTATTATTTCAAAAAAGCTGTTCCATTTATTAGCAAACAAAAAAGCAATACTATGAAATAAAAAACAAATTTTATCAAATATTCTTTATTGTGATTATGTTACTAAACCTGGTATTAGTGAATTGCTGGATGGTAAAAAGTACACGAGATGAAACTGTGTTCTATTTGTTTGTGGTGCTATTTTGGACCTATTGGCTACTGCAATTTCTAAGTCTACATTATACAACCAATTTCCAAGTCTGTTTTATGCAACCATGTCCTGACTCATGTCCCAGTTCTCCCAGATATGGTCTCTATTTCAATTACTGCGGATCCTGTCTTTAGGAAATACATCAGCATGCTATTTGGTCTTTGCTTGCCAAACACACAATATTTATACTCCCTTAAAAATCAGACATAGTTATAATACTCTTGCATAGCACTACTCTTACGGTGTTATATATACATTTCAAATGATTGAGGAATACAAATTACTAAGAAATAATTGTACAAACACTGATAATTGTGGGTGAAATATCATCACTAGTTTCATGGCTATATAACATAGATCTTTCTAACCATTAATTATAGTTCATCTACTCTTGTTTCTTGCACTTACATGGTGAGATAAGATGTCTCTTTTTATTTATTTTTGCATTTTTATATTTGATATTTGCATATATTTAGATATGTTACTACATTTTTGCACAAACATAATTAAGACAGTTTTATTGCCATTAAAGGATTATATTTTTCGGCATTAAAAACTTCTTGCCTAAAAAAAAAAAAAAAAAAAAAAAACTTCTTGCCTGTTGTTTGTTTTCCAATTCATTTACAGGTTTAGTTTTTTTTAGACCGCTAATATTGGTATTAGGAATACAAAGTACTCACTGAACATTTACAAAAACCAATTAAGTAGTAATTTAGATAGAAAATCAATGCATGAAACTAGAAATCACAAGAAATATTACAATTAAATAAAACCCTTGCTATTTGGAAACTAAACCAAAATTTAAGAATACTCCCCAATTAAAAAGATGTCAAAGCCTGAATAAGAGAATATTCAGCTAATAACAGAAATAAAATCATTATGTAGGAATACATCAAATATAAACAAAATAATGTACAGAAAAAAACATAATAACATTATTAGAAACTATAAAAATGTTTAACAATTGATTATGTTCACAAAGTCTTGGATCTCTACCTAATGCCTAAGCTTCAATTTAAATTATACATGATGCAAACTTTAAGGATAAAAATTAAAGACTGGGAGAGGCGGAGCAAGATGGCAGCCGAGTAACAGCTTCCTTGCATCTGGGCACTGTGAGTCTGGGGAGATAGGACTCCAGGCATCTCTGGCTGGTGGGATCTGCCTATCATCACCCCTGAGAGGATACAGGGAGTCAGCGAGAGACTTCTGGACCCCAAGAGGAGGAATAAAACAGTGGAGAAACGGCAAGTGGTCGCGTATGTTCAATCCGTCTAAACCCGCCCGCAACTGTAAGTTCGGTAGCAGCGAGACTGCAAACAAGAAAGGCCTTACCTGTGAACTGTTTTGGTGTCTTTGGACTTGGCACTCAGCTGAACTGCCTTGGGGAGAGCCTGAGCGGGAGTGCGGAGAACGTTGGCCTTTGTCTAGGGCCCCAGTCTGAGCCGCTGAGCCAGATGGAGCTAATAGTGTTTGGCTCTGGGTCACAGGCAGCCATTGTGAGCGATCTGCCCCAGCAAGCTCTGCCCTCAGGGTCGCAGAGCTAAAATTGGGTGGGAGCTGGTAACCCAGGGACCAAGTAGCCTAAGGGCGGGGTCTGAGCCACCTTGCAGCCCTAACCCTCGGGGGCAGAGGGAGACCAGTTTTGGCACACAGGGTAAGTGGATAGCCACTTCAGCAGTGATCCCAGCGACAAGCACTTCCCTGGGAAAGCTTCTGCTCAGCAAGTGAACAACTTCAAACTGCCTTTTAAGTGGGCTGAAGAGAGATTTAGGGTGTCTACCTGCTGGGGTTTGAGAAACTAGCAGCCTCCAGTTGTATCAGAACTGTGATTAACATCTCAAATCCCAGAAGACCACATGTTGCCCAGACAATATTCAATAACATATACATACTGCTTTGTTTTGGTTGTGTTTTTTTTTTTTTTTTTTGGTTTGGTTGGGTTTTTTTGTTTATTTTGATGTTGCTGATTGTTGTTTTGTTTTTTAAGTTCAACCTTTTCCATACAGATCCTTTTTTTTCTCAATTTTTTCTAGTTTAATTATAATTTCCCATTGCTGCCTATTTCAATAATTAGAACTTCATTTTTGTTAGTGTTTCTACTGCTATTATTTGGTTTTCCACCCAATTTTATCCTGTAAAGTTTTCTGTTTGCTTGTTTTGGTTTGATTTATACCATTTTTGTCTTTCCTCTCTACTTGGTGGAGGTGGGGTACTGTGTCTGACTAGGTTAGCAAAGAGCTGCTGACCTCAAGGGAACCACCCAACTGGGCACCCCCAGAAGGTGGGTTTTTTTTAAGGTTGTATCAAAGTTCCCTATTGTACACCTATATTGCTCTGTCTCCCTCTTTCGGTGCCTCTCTTCTATTTGTCAATATCCCTTTTACCCACCCCCTCTCCTTTCTCTATTTCTCTTTTTTTTTCTTATCACTCGGTCCTCCTTTCTTTCATCCCATTTTAGCTCTTCATCCTTCTCAACCATCTGGTCCTGTAATCCTTAGTCCAAAGGCACGAGAACATAAAGAGCAAGAGGAAGTGAAAGGAAAATTAGGGCAAGGAAACAGATAAAAGAAATCACTCATGAGGAAGAATCAGCAGAAAACTCCAGGCAACATGAAGAACCAGTCCAGAACAACCCCGCCAAGGGACCATGAGGTAGCTACTGCAGAGGATTCCACCTATAAAGAAATATTAGGAATGACAGAAAGGGAATTCTGAATGCACATGTTCAAAACAATGAAAGAAGTGATGGAAACAATGAAGGAAACTGCTAATAAAGTGGAAAATAACCAAAAGGAAATTCAAAAACGTAATCAAATAAGAGATGAACGATATGAAGAATATAAAACGGACATAGCAGAGCTGAAGGAAATGAAACAGTCAATTAGGGAACTTAAAGATGCAATGGAAAGTATCAGCAACAGGTTAGACCATGCAGAAGAAAGAATTTCAGAGGTAGAAGACAAAGTTTTTGAGATAATTCAGATAGTAAAAGAGGCAGAAAAGAAGAGAGAGAAAGCAGAACGTTCACTTTCAGAATTATGGGACTTCATGAAGCGTTCCAACATACGAGTTATAGGAATTCCAGAAGGGGAAGAAGAATGCCCCAGAGGAATGGAAGCCATACTACAGAATATTATAAAAGAAAATTTCACAAATATCACCAAAGATTCTGACACACTGCTTTCAGACTGCTTTTTTGAGGTGCCCCAGGTCACCTCAACACTAACTGAGCTTCTCCAAGACACATTGTGATGAACCTGTCCAAAGTCAAGACAAAAGAAAAGATTCTGCAAGCTGCTAGGAGTACGCGCCAGTTGACCTACGGGGGCAAATCCATCAGAGTGACCGCAGACTTCTCTAATGAAACTTTCCAAGGAAGAAGACAATGGTCATCTACCTTTAATCTACTTGAACAGAACAATTTCCAGCCCATAATTATGTACTCTGCTAAGCTAACCTTAAAAATTGATGGAGAAATCAAATCATTTATGGATATACAAACATTGAGGAAATTCGCCACAACAAGACCAGCTCTACAGGAAATACTTCAACCTGTTCTGCACACTGACCACCACAATGGAACAGCAGCAAAGTAAGAACTCAGAAATTAAAGGACAGAACCTAACCTCCACACTCATGCAAAAGATAAAACTAAGCAATGGACTCTCACAAAATAAGACGAATAGAATACTACCACACTTATCAATTATCTCAATAAATGTTAATGGCTTGAATTCCCCACTGAAGAGACATAGATTGGTTGACTGGATTAAAAAACACAAGCCATCCATTTGCTGTCTGAGAAACATATCTGGCTTCAAAAGACAAATTAAAGCTCTGAGTCAAGGGTTGGAAGACCTATTTTCAGGCAAATGGAATTCAGAAGAAAAGAGGAGTAGCAATCTTATTTTCAGATACATGTGGATTTAAAGCAACTAAAGTCAAAAAAGACAAAGATGGTCACTTTATATTGGTCAAGGGAAAAATAAAACAGGAAGACATTTCAATTCTAAATATTTATGCACCCAATTTAAATGCTCCCAGATTCTTGAAATAGACCTTACTCAGTCTGAGCAATATGATATCTGATAATACCATAATAATAGGGGACCTTAACACTCCTCTTACAGAGCTGGACAGATCCTCTAAACAGAAATTAAACAAGGATATAAGAGACTTAAATGAGACCCTAGAACAACTGTGCTTGATAGACGCATATACAACACTCCATACCAAAGATAAAGAATATACATTCTTCTCATCACCCCATGGAACATTCTCCAAAATTGATTATATCCTGGGACACAAAACAAATATCAACAGAATCAAAAGAATTGAAATTTTACCTTGTATCTTCTCAGACCATAAGGCACTAAAGGTGGAACTCAACTCTAACAAAAAAGCTCGACCCCACACAAAGGTATGGAAATTAAACAATCTTCTGTTGAATAACAGATGGGTGCAGGAAGAAATAAAACAGGAAATCATTAACTTCCTTGAGCATAACAGCAATGAAGACACAAGCTACCAAAACCTGTGGGATACTGCAAAAGCAGTTTTGAGAGGAAAATTCATCGCTTTAGATGCCTACATTCGAAAAACAGAAAGAGAGGACATCAACAATCTCACAAGAGATCTTACGGAATTGGAAAAAGAAGAAAAATCAAAGCCTAAACTCAGCAGAAGAAAAGAAATATCCAAAATCAAATCAGAGATCAATGAAATTGAAAACAAAAGAACCATTTAGAAAATTAATGAAACAAGGAGTTGGTTTTTTGAAAAAAAAAAATAAAATAGATAAACCATTAGCCAGACTAACGAGGAATAGAAAAGTAAAATCTCTACTAAACTCAATCAGAAATGATAAAGGGGAAATAACAACTGATCCCACAGAGATATAAGAGATCATCTCTGAATACTACCAGAAACTCTATGTCCAGAAATTTGACAATGTGAAAGAAATGGATCAATATTTGGAATCACACCCTCTCCCTAGACTCATCCAGGAAGAAATAGAGCTCCTGAACAGACCAATTTCAAGCACTGAGATCAAAGAAACAATAAAAAATCTCCCAACCAAAAAATGCCCTGGTCCAGATGGCTTGACTCCAGAATTCTATCAAACCTTCAAGGAAGAGCTTATTCCTGTACTGCAGAAATTATTCCAAAAAATTGAGGAAGAAGGAATCTTCCCCAACACATTCTATGAAGCAAACATCACCCTGATACCAAAACCAGAAAAGACCCAAACAAAAAGGAGAATTTCAGACCAATCTCACTCATGAATATAGATACAAAAATTCTCAACAAAATCCTAGCCAATAGATTACAGCTTATCATCAAAAAGTCATTCATCATGATCAGGTAGGCTTCATCCCAGGGATGCAAGGCTGGATTAAGATACGCAAGTCTATAAACATTATCCACCATATTAACAGAGGCAAAAATAAAGATCACATGATCCTCTCAATAGATGCAGAAAAAGCATTTGATAAAATCCAGTATCCTTTTCTAATTATAACACTAAAGAGTATAGGCATCGGTGGCACATTTCTAAAACTGATTGAAGCTATCTATGACAAACCCACAGCCAATATTTTACTGAATGGAGTAAAACTGAAAGCTTTTCCTCTTAGAACTGGAACCAGACAAGGTTGTCCTCTGTCACCTTTACTATTCAACGTAGTGCTGGAAGTTCTAGCCAATACAATTAGGCAAGACAGGGAAATAAAGGGAATCCAAATGGGAGCAGAGGAGGTCAAACTCTCCCTCTTTGCTGACGACATGATCTCATACTTAGAGAACCCCAAAGACTCAACCACAAGACTCCGAGAAGTCATCAAAAAATACAGTAATGTTTCAGGATATAAAATCAATGTCCACAAGTCAGTAGCCTTTGTGTACACCAATAATAGTCAAGATGAGAGGCTAATTAAGGACACAACACCATTCACCATAGTTTCAAAGAAAATGAAATACCTAGGAATATACCTAACGAAGGAGGTGAAGGACCTCTATAAAGAAAACTATGAAATCCTCAGAAAGGAAATAGCAGAGGATATTAACAAATGGAAGAACATACCATGCTCATGGATGGGA
This sequence comes from Nycticebus coucang, assembly GCF_027406575.1. Classification (NCBI taxonomy): domain Eukaryota; kingdom Metazoa; phylum Chordata; class Mammalia; order Primates; family Lorisidae; genus Nycticebus; species Nycticebus coucang. Next base: position 39,777,178 of record NC_069794.1, on the reverse strand, counting down.
AGAATCAACATTGTTAAAATGTCTATACTTCCCAAAGCAATCTACCTATTCAATGCCATTCCTATCAAAATACCAACATCGTACTTTCAAGATTTGGAAAAAATGATTCTGCGTTTTGTATGGAACTGGAAAAAACCCCGTATAGCTAAGGCAGTTCTCTGTAACAAAAAAAAAAAGCTGGGGGCATCAGCATACCAGACTTGAGTCTGTACTACAAAGCCATAGTGCTCAAGACAGCATGGTACTGGCACAAAAACAGAGACATAGACAGTTGGAATCGAATTGAAAACCAAGAAATGAAACTAACATTTTGCAACCACCTAATCTTTGATAAACCAAACAAGAACATACCTTGGGGGAAAGACTCCCTATTCAGTAAATGGTGTTGGGAGAACTGGATGTCTACATGTAAAAGACTGAAACTGGACCCACACCTTTCCCCACTCACAAAAATTGATTCAAGATGGATAAAGGACTTGAATTTAAGGCATGAAACAATAAAAATCCTCCATGAAAGCATAGGAAAAACACTGGAAGATATTGGCCTGGGGAAAGACTTCATGAAGAAGACTGCCATGGCAATTGCAACAACAACAAAAATAAACAAATGGGACTTCATTAAACTGAAAAGCTTCTGTACAGCTAAGGAGACAATAATCAAAGCAAAGAGACAACCTACACAATGGGAAAGGATATTTGCATATTTTCAATCAGACAAAAGCTTGATAACTAGGATCTACAGAGAACTCAAATTTAATCCACATGAAAAAAGTCAACAATCCCATATATCAATGGGCAAGAGACATGAATAGAACTTTCTCTAAAGATGACAGACGAATGGCTAACAAACACATGAAAAAATGTTCATCATCTCTATATATTAGAGAAATGCAAATCAAAACAACCCTGAGATATCATCTACCCCAGTGAGAATGGCCCACATCACAAAATCTCAAAACTGCAGATGCTGGCGTGGATGTGGAGAGAAGGGAACACTTTTACACTGCTGGTGGGACTGCAAACTAATACAACCTTTCTGGAAGGAAGTATGGAGAAACCTCAAAGCACTCAAGCTAGACCTCCCATTTGATCCTGCAATCCCATTACTGGGCATCTATCCAGAAGGAAAGAAATCCTTTTATCATAAGGACACTTGTACTAGACTGTTTATTGTAGCTCAATTTACAATCTCCAAAATGTGGAAACAGCCTAAATGCCCACCAACCCAGGAATGGATTAACAAGCTGTGGTATATATATACCATGGAATACTATTCAGCCATTAAAGAAAATGGAGACTTTACATCCCTTCGTATTAACCTGGATGGAAGTGGAAGACATTATTCTTAGTAAAGCATCACAAGAATGGAGAAGCATGAATCCTATGTACTCAATTTTGATATAAGGACAATTAATGACAATTATGTTTATGGCGGGGGAAACAGAAAGAGGGAAGGAGGGAGGGAGGTGGGGCCTTGGTGTGTGTCACACTTTATGGGGGCAAGACATGATTGCAAGAGGGACTTTACCTAACAATTGCAATGAGTGTAACCTGGCTTATTGTACCCTCAATGAATCCCCAACAATAAAAAAAAAAAAAAATTAAAGACTGCTGGGTATTCTGACACTTTGGTAATGATTTTGATATTTTACATGCATTTTATTCACATGTATCCATAAAATATTTTATAGATGACAATATATAGTATACACTAATTTTCTATGGCACACAAAAACTTGCATAATGCTGGTAGTCTAATATATAGTCACATGAACAGGTGTCAGAGCTTTTCGTAAGTATAAACGCCAACAACTTTTAACCTATTAATTCTTACTTATTAAGATTATATTATCCACCTATTTTTCAATCTTTATTAAATATTTAAAAATTAAAATCCATATTTTTTTCAAAAAATTAAATTCTAGTAGCTATAGTAAACTCTAATTGAGTTTTAATTATCCAATTTGAGTATTATTTCTGATATAGTGTGGAATGCGGAACTTAGAACACATCTATAACACCATAATACAAGCCATCAATAAATATGATAATTTTATAAAAATAAATTAATATAAGCCCAAATGAACATTCTATGAGGGTATTATGAAAATTAAAGAATGGTACAGTTTTAATTTTTAAGGCTTTCCACATTATTAATACTAACATAGGAATTTCATAGTATGTCCCTTTTCTGAATATAAATAAATGGCCAAATGTATATTGTTTTAAGGATTTCCAGAGAAAACAGCCAAAAGTATATGCATAGGTAGGTAGGTAGATAGATAGATAGATAGATAGATAGATAGATAGATAGATAGATAGATAGATAGATAGATAGATGGATGGATGATAGGTTTACTATAAGGACATGCCCTACCTGATTATGGAAGCTGGAAAGTCCAAAGATTACAGGTTGACCCAGGACGCCAGAGACACAGAAAAGGTGAAAAGCAGTCCAGGAAAAGGCAATGTTGCAGATGCAGTCCAAAGCTACCTGACAGAGAATTTTCTCTTCCTTGTGGGGGGCCTTTTTTGTTCTGTTAGGCCTTCAACTGATCTTTTTTTTTTTTTTTTTTTTTAAACAGGCCCAGGCTAAGTTCCAACCCGCCAGCCCCAGTGTATGTGGCCGGCACCCTAACCACTGAGCTACAGGGGCCTGGGCCGACCTTCAGCTAACTTTATAAGGACCATAATGTAACGAACTGTTTTTTTTTTTTTTCTTTTTTAGAGACATAGTCTCACTTCATCACCCTCAGTAGAGTGCCGTGGTGTCACACAGCTCACAGCAAACTCCAACTCCTGGGCTTAGGCGATTATCTTGCCTCAACCTCCCAAGTAGCTGGGACTACAGGCACCTGCAACAACGCCAGCTATTTTTTGTTGCAGTTTGGCAGGGGCTGGGTCTGAACTGGCCACCCTCCATATATGGGGCTGGCGCTCTACTCACTGAATCACAGGCACCACCCATGTAATGAACTTTAATTTTCTGATTTAGAGTAGAATCTCCCTGTGTGTCCATGAGTACTGAAGTTTAACACAAACTATAAAAAAGCAATCCATGTAACCAACACATTTGTAGCCCCATAATCTGAATTTTTTTAATTGCTAGTAGAATAAAATAAATAAATAAATAATATATAACTTAAGCCCATCCCGAATAGCTTCCCACAAATACCCAGAATAATTTTTGATCAAAAACCCAGGGCCCAGCCAATTTGACATACAAAGTTAACCATCACAGCTATTGTTTTACCTGTGACAGAAAACATCTGTTCATTCCCTAAGTCACAGGTGAACACAAATGATACTTATCTGGAATGGTACCCTGTGGAAGGTCAGGGCTGAAATGAAAATCAGATCTAGGAGGGCCAAGAAAAGGAGGGTAATTTATGATGTGGAAAATAGGGGATATGTTTAAATGCAGTTGAAAAACAGGATATTAATATAAACATTTGTCGAAACCCTAAACTGTGCCCAAATGCAAGGTATGTTTTCATGGAAGAGGTGGAGCAACATGGTCAGAGGTGCACATCTGGGTTGTTACAGCACGTCACACTACTTTGAATAGTAGAAATTCAGGAAGAACTTAATCACTGGGAAACCAGAGAAGATAATGGCCTTGAGGAAGAGGAGGTCTGATCCAAGAGCAAATTGTCACTACTGATATAGTGGGTTACTGACCTGAATCTTGCTTTTTTTTTGGTAAAAGAGTTAACTCAAGGGTCTGAGACATGATTTCCTCAACATGTGAAGATTATGTTCGAAAAGTCAAAGATTGAGAGGCTACCAGATCATAAGTGACAATTCTCCTTTTCTCTCTGTTAATCTGTGGAGGTTTCTGTATTATTACTTTGAAAAATGAAGAAGGTAACTGAGTCATAAATCAAGGATATGGTAGTCCACTTTATTCTCTATCTTTGAACTATGAGTAAATTCAGTGATAAACATGTTTTGATCTGATACGGTTTTCCTCCTTTTATATATTTCTTATGATGGATTTTTTTTTCTTTCAGAAGTTTGATTCCCCATAGTTACTCAGTTAGAGGTTGTCCTGAGTCCCATTTTCTTCTTTCTGTTTTCCTCATTCTCACAGACAACACTGATGCTGAGCTATTTTCCCAAAGATGTTATTGTAATAGACATTACACTGGTGAATTTGGCAACAACAATACAAGCAGCAGAGTTGGGAGAAATGTGGCAGTTTCTACTCCATCTTTTGGCAGAGATACAGATCTTAGATTTACTATCCCCAAATGCCTCATCTCACACATTTTTATTGTTTTTACAGCACAGGAAGATGCTTTTGGTGTCCATAGGCCAAATTTTAATTTGCCATAAACCTTCTCTTAGAGATCTCCATGCTTGAATTTATACTGATCCTCGATGCTACTGCAAAAACTTTAATAAAGTAATAACTTAATAGGTCTTAAAATATAAGTTGCCTATTGCACGTTTCCCTTTTTTTGTTCCTGCTTTAGTCTGAGTTTTAGGAATGTTTTCAGTGCCAAATCCGGTGCCTTTGGAGTGAGTCCCTAAAGATTTCTGAACTTTCTATCCTAGCTCTTTGAAGAAATGAGACAGAATTGGCAGGACTTAGCCCTTATCTTTGAAGCCTCAGGAAATGAGAGTACCAGTCTCTTCCCAGTGTTAGCTTTTGAAGTTCTTTTTTGTTTGTTTGTTATTGTTAAAATATTAAAGCTTTGGAATCAGAAGACGTATGCTGGATTCCTTATACTATAATTTTTTCAGTATATAATTTTAGAAAAAAATCTTTTAAATTACTTAAATAACTGTTTCCTCACATGTAAGGTGAAAATATTTCTTGCCTCGTGGTGATAATGACCAAATAGCATTGAAATATTTAAACATTAAACTGGAATGTTTTTGGAAGCTGCAAAGAAGGGCAGTTAGAGAAGAACATCTGAAGTACTAGCAACATCAATTCCATTATGATTTACATATAACTTAAACATATAAAAGAAGCATAGATTTTCTGAATAAAGAGTAGTCATTAAATAATAAATTTCTGATTAATTGATTTAATAGTCACCTAGTTTCCCTCTTTAGGTTCAATATAATATTTTTTAAAAAATTAAAAGAAATACAGTCATAAAAACCACTGGTTCATATCCATTATTTCAAAGGATTTCACGAGGAATGTTGTATATTTTTTAAAAGAATGGTCCATAGTCACTCATGGGTAATTGCACCTCCTAAAACAGGCATCCTCAAACTTTTTAAACAGGAGGTCAATTCACTGTCCCTCAGACCGTTGGAGGGCCGGACTATAGTTTGAAAAAAAAAAAAAAACTATGAACAAATTCCTATGCACACTGCACATATCTTATTTTGAAGTAAAAAAACAAAATGGAACAAATACAATTACACCACCTCAGGTGGCCTGCGGGCCACAGTTTGAGGACCCCTGTGCTAGATTTATGTCTATAGCATATTTCCAGAAGGGAAGAAAAGAAAAAGGCTGTCTGATTTTATTTGTATATTATCTTGGGTATATTGAAAGAGAAACATTGAAAATCATAAAATACTTATTGACGAGCAATTTCTCATTTAGAGGAAGAGGCAGAAATACATGATCAATAATTTTGATATTTGATATTAATGTATTCAATCCATTTAGCAGCTATTCAGTCTTAATTCCAAAATGGAATTGAAGTGACCTAGCATTTTCCAATAATCTCTAACATTGATGGACTATACTCATAATATTATCTCATTTATTATTACTCAGTCACTGTTCATTGAATTTTCAAGGTAAAGATTCAGTGATTCACTTCCTCAGACACTATGCAGTTGTAAACAGTTGGCTAATAAGGAAGTTGGATAGGAAAGTCAGGTATCTAAAACGCAAAGTGTATCCTCAAAGGCATAACACCAGATGAAGATTATCATGTCGTTTCTTCAGTTGCCCTTATTGGTTTAGCTAGTAGTAGTTTGGGGATGAAAGCTGAGAAGTTCAACCTCTGAAAAGGATAGTTTTAAAGAAAAATCTTTGTTTCAAAGCATCTAATAGTTAGTGAAAATCCAAATTAAGACTTTAGAGCTAGAAAATTAAAAGCATGAACCACAAAGTCATTTCAGAAAATATCAAAGACTGAGGCTAACCTTGCTCTGAAAGCCTCTAATCTAACATTATCTTCTCTAAAGCTTAGTGAAGACAGGAAATAGTATTCAAGTTTATCTTTACAAGAGACTAACATAGTTCTGGGTGTACAGTAGAAGCTAGCTGTATTAGGCAGGGTATTATATATAGTGGAAGCCAGATGTAAGATGTATTAAGCATCTGTACATTATGCATAATAGAAGCCAGATGTATTAGACAGGGTTCTCTGGAGAAAAACACCAATAAAAGAGAGAGAGAAGAGAGAAAAGAGAGACAGAGGGAAATAGAGAGAGAGAGGAAAGAAAAGAGAGCAGGGAAGAGAGAGTTTGAGAGATTGTTTTATAATGAAAATTATGGAATCCAAGAAATCCCATAATCCTGTCATCAGCCAACTGGAGAATCAGGGAGCTGAAGATATAATTCAGTTTAAGTTTGAAGGCACCAATATTAAAGGCAGTGGAGGACAAACGTCCCAGTTGAAACAGAGTAAATGTACCCCTCCTCTGCCTTTTTGTTCTATTCTGGCTCTCAGTAGATTGGATAATGCTCACCCACATTGGTGCAGCAGATCCTCTTTACTCAGTCTATGAAAAAAATACTAATATCTTTCAGAAACACCCTCACAGACACACCCAGAAATAATATGCATCACCTATCTGGGTACCTCTTAGCCTAATCAAGTTGGCATGTAACACTAAATATCACACAGATCAATTTCTGAAATTATTAAATTCAAACACAACCAAATCTCAGTTACCCAGCTCTATTCTTAACATGAAATTAATGTTTCTGAATCATTTATAAAAATGAAAATGCTGGGCGGTGCCTGTGGCTCAAAGGAGTAGCGTGGCAGCCCCATATACCGGAGGTGGTGGGTTCAAACCCCACCCCAGCCAAAAACTGCAAGAAAAAAGAAAGAAAATGCTTCAAAAACATGTTAAAGTATGCTACATATACAAATATCTATCAATATATATAGCATTAAACTTTTTAAATTGTCAAAAATTAAAACCAAACGATCATAAATGAGAAATCTCTTTACTCAAGCAAACAAACAACAAAAAAAGACATTGAACTTGAAGTAAAATTATCATGGAGTCAGATAAAACGCAAATGGTTATTTATGTTTATAAATTTAAGTGCTGTGAATTACAGACAGTATATGATAATTCACAGGTCTCAAAAATATTAAAACTTTTGGTGCCAAATAAATAGCTACTGCTATAAAGTAATTTAGGAAATACTAAGAATGAAGTGTATTTCTTATTTTATTGTTTGGGATTCACTAAGGGTAGAAAGAAATAGGTTACACCAATTGCATTTGTTAGATAAAGTCTCTCTTATAATTGTGTCCCACCTCCAAGAGAATGCAGTATATTTCAAAAATTCTTTCATTGCAAACATGCAAACATTGGACCAGGTATTAAAGAAAACCTATAATTTTAAGATTTTTTCTTATCTTAGGTCAATAAAAAGAAATTGTGAAAATCTATAGACTCCACATATTTTAAATGCAAAGCCACAACTAATTAGAGAGTAGAAAAAAAAAGAAGAATCAATGTCTTTGTCATACGGGATGTGGACTTTGGGAAAGCTATCTATGAGGAAGTGACATTGAGTTGGATTCTGCTGGATGAACATGGGGCACCTCCCAGTTGTCGAGGAACTCCCAAAGGGGATCATTGTATGATAAGGAAAAGACTAGAGAGTGCAAACATATTTAAGCAATTCTGTGCTACTGGTTCTATAGTTTGTGTGAGAGACAGAAGAGTTCAAAGCAAAGAAATCATACTGTGGCACGTTAATGATCTTGGATTTTATTCTCAATGCAGGAAGAAATTCATAGTAAGATTTCTACAAAGAAAATCATGTGATTAGATTTGCATTTCAGAAAGAAAACTGGAAGATGGCAGCCCAGTAACAGCTTCCTTGCATCTGGGCACCGTGAGTCTGGGGAGATAGGACTCCAGGCATCTCTGGCTGGTGGGATCTGCCTATCATCACCCCTGAGAGGATACAGGGAGTCAGCGAGAGACTTCTGGACCCCAAGAGGAGGAATAAAACAGTGGAAAACCGGCAAGTGGTCGCGTGTGTTCAATCCGTCTAAACCCGCCCGCAACTATAACTTCAGTAGCAGCGAGACTGCAAACCAGAAAGGCCTTACCTTTGAACTGTTTTGAGGTCTTTGGACTTGGCACTCAGCTGAACTGCCTTGGGGAGAGCCTGAGCGGGAGTGTGGAGAACGTTGGCCTTTGTCTAGGGCCCCAGTCTGAGCCGCTGAGCCAGACGGAGCTAATGGTGTTTGGCTCTGGGTCACAGGCAGCCATTGTGAGCGATCTGCCCCGGCAAGCTCCACCCTCAGGGTCGCAGAGCTAGAATTGGGTGGGAGCGGGTAACCCAGCGACCAAGTAGCCTAAGGGTGGGGTCTGAGCCGCCTTGCAGCCCTAACCCTCAGGGGCAGAGGGAGACCAGTTTTGGCACACAGGGTAAGTGGATAGCCACTTCAGCAGTGATCCCAGCGACAAGCACTTCCCCTGGGAAAGCTTCTGCTCAGCAAGTGAACAAGTTCAAAGTGCCGTTTAAGTGGGCTGGAGAGAGATTTAGGGTGTCTACCTGCTGGGGTTTGAGAAACTAGCAGCCTCCAGTCGTATCAGAACTGTAATTAACATCTCGTACCCCAGAAGACCACGTGTTGCCCAGACAATATTCAGTAACATGTACATAATGCTTTGTTTTTGGTTGTGTGTGTGTTTTTTTTTTTTTTTGGTTTGTTGTTTTTTTCTTTATTTTGATGTTGTTGATTGTTGTTTTATTTTTTAAGTTCAACATTTCCCATACAGATCATTTTTCTTTCTCAATTTTTCTAGTTTAATTATAATTTCCCATTGCTGCCTATTTCAATAATTAGAACTTCATTTTTGTTAGTGTTTCTACCGCTATTATTTGGTTTTTCCAGCCAATTTTCTCCCGTAAAGTTTTCTGTTTGCTTGTTTTGGTTTGATTTATAGCATTTTTGTCTTTCCTCTCTACATGGTGGAGGTGGGGTACTGTGTCTGATCAGGTTAGAAAAGAGCTGCTGACCTCAAGGGAACCACCCAATTGGGCACCCCCAGAAGGTGGTTTTTTTTTAAGGTTGTATCAAAGTACCCTACTGTACACCTATATTGCTCTGTCTCCCTCTTTCTGTGCCTCTCTTCTTTTTGTCAAAATTCCTTTTACCCAACCCCTCTTCTTTCTCTATTTTTCTTTTTTTTTTCTTATCACTTGGTCCTCCTTTCTTTCATCCCTTTTTTGCTCTTCAACCTTCTCACCCTTCTGGTCCTGTAACCCTTAGTCCACAGGCACGATAAATTAAAGAGCAAGAGGAAGTGAAAGGAAAATTAGGGCAAGGAAACAGATAAAAGAAATCACCCATGAGGAAGAATCAGCAGAAAACTCCAGGCAACATGAAGAACCAGTCTAGAACAACCCCGCCAAAAGACCATGAGGTAGCTACTGCAGAGGATTCCACCTATACAGAAATGTTAGGAATGACAGAAAGGGAATTTAGAATACACATGTTGAAAACAATGAAAGAAATGATGGAAACAATGAAGGAAACTGCTAATAAAGTGGAAAACAACCAAAAGGAAATTCAAAAACAGAATCAAATAAGAGATGAACGATATGAAGAATATAAAAAGGACATAGCAGAGCTGAAGGAAATGAAACAGACAATCAGGTAACTTAAAGATGCAATGGAAAGTATCAGCAACAGGTTAGACCATGCAGAAGAAAGAATTTCAGAGGTAGAAGACAAAGTTTTTGAGATAACTCAGATAGTAAAAGAGGCAGAAAAGAAGAGAGAGAAAGCAGAACATTCACTGTCAGAATTATGGGACTTTATGAAGCGTTCCAACATACGAGTTATAGGAATTCCAGAAGGGGAAGAAGAATACCCCAGAGGAATGGAAGCCATACTAGAGAATATTATAAAAGAAAATTTCCCAAATATCACCAAAGATTCTGACACACTGCTTTCAGAGGGCTATCGGACCCCAGATCGCCTCAACTCTAACGGAGCTTCTCCAAGACACATTGTGATGAACCTGTCCAAAGTGAAGACAAAAGAAAAGATTCTGCAAACTGCCAGGTGTAAGCACCAGTCGACCTACAAGGGCAAATCCATCAGAGTGACCACAGACTTCTCTAATGAAACTTTCCAAGCAAGGAGACAATGGTCATGTACCTTTAATCTACTCAAACAGTACAATTTCCAGCCCACAATTCTGTACCCTGCTAAGCTAAGCTTCAAAATTGACGGAGAAATCAAATCATTTACGGATATACAAACATTGAGGAAATTCATGACAACAAGACCAGCTCTACAGGAAATACTTCAACCTGTTCTGCACACTGACCACCACAATGGATCAGCAGCAAAGTAAGAACTCAGAAATTAAAGGACAGAACCTAACCTCCACACTGATGCAAAAGATAAAACTAAGCAATGGACTCTCACAAAATAAGATGAATAGAATACTTTCACACTTGTCAATTATCTCAATAAATGTTAATGGCTTGAATTCCCCACTGAAGAGACATAGATTGGTGACTGGATTAAAAAACACAAGCCATCCATCTGCTGTCTGCAAGAAACACACCTGTCTTCAAAAGACAAAGCTCTCAGTCAAGGGTTGGAAGACAATTTTTCAGGCAAATGGAATTAGAAGAAAAGAGGATTTGCAATCTTATTTTCAGATACATGTGGATTTAAAGCAACCAAAGTCAAAAAAGACAAAGATGGTCACTTTATATTGGTCAAGGGAAAAATACAACAAGAAGACATTTCAATTCTAAATATCTATGCACCCAATATAAATGCTCCCAGATTCTTGAAACAGACCTTACTCAGTCTAAGCAATATGATATCTGATAATACCATCATAACAGGGGACCTTAACACTCCTCTTACAGAGCTGGACAGATCCTCTAAACAGAAATTAAACAAGGATATAAGAGATTTAAATGAGACCCTAGAACAACTGTGCTTGATAGACGCATATACAACACTCCATCCCAAAGATAAAGAATATACATTCTTCTCATCACCCCATGGAACATTCTCCAAAATTGATCACATCCTGGGACACAAAACAAATATCAACAGAATCAAAAGAATTGAAATTTTACCTTGTATCTTCTCAGACCAAAAGTCACTAAAGGTGGAACTCAACTCTAACAAAAACGCTCGACCCCACCCAAAGGCATGGAAATTAAACAATCTTCTGTTGAATAACAGATGGGTGCAGGAAGAAATAAAATAGGAAATCATTCACTTCCTTGAGCATAACAACAATGAAGACACAAGCTACCAAAACATGTGGGATACTGCAAAAGCAGTTTTGAAGGGAAAATTCATCGCTTTAGATGCCTACATTCGAAAAACAGAAAGACAGGACATCAACAATCTCACAAGAGATCTTACGGAATTGGAAAAAGAAGAACAATCTAAGCCTAAACTCAGCAGAAGAAAAGAAATATCCAAAATCAAATCAGAGATCAATGAAATTGAAAACAAAAGAACCATTCAGAAAATTAATGAAACAAGGAGTTGGTTTTTTTAAAAAATAAATAAAATAGATAAACCATTAGCCAGACTAACGAGGAATAGAAAAGTAAAATCTCTAGTAACCTCAATCAGAAATGATAAAGGGGAAATAACAACTGATCCCACAGAGATACAAGAGATTATCTCTGAATACTACCAGAAACTCTATGCCCAGAAATTTGACAATGTGAAAGAAATGGATCAATATTTGAAATCAACTCTCTCCCTAGACTCATCCAGGAAGAAATAGAGCTCCTGAACAGACCAATTTCAAGCACTGAGATCAAAGAAACAACAAAAATTTTCCAACCAAAAAATGCCCTGGTCCAGATGGCTTCACTCCAGAATTCTATCAAACCTTCAAGGAAGAGCTTATTCCTGTACAGCAGAAATTATTCCAAAAAATTGAGGAAGAAGGAATCTTTCCCAACACATTCTATGAAGCAAACATCACCCTGATACCAAAACCAGGAAAAGACCCCAAAAAAAGGAGAATTTCAGACCAATCTCACTCATGAATACAGATGGAAAAATTCTCAACAAAATCCTAGCCAATAGATTACAGCTTATCATCAAAAAAGTCATTCATCATGATCAAGTAGGCTTCATCCCAGGGATGCAAGACTGGTTTAACATATGGAAGTCTATAAACGTTATCCGCCATATTAACAGAGGCAAAAATAAAGATCACATGATCCTCTCAATAGATGCAGAAAAAGCATTTGATAAAATCCAGCATCCTTTTCTAATTAGAACACTGAAGAGTATAGGCATCGGTGGCACATTTCTTAAACTGATTGAAGCTATCTATGACAAACCCACAGCCAATATTTTACTGAATGGAGTAAAACTGAAAGCTTTTCCTCTTAGAACTGGAACCAGACAAGGTTGTCCTCTGTCACCTTTACTATTCAATGTAGTGCTGGAAGTTCTAGCCAATACAATTAGGCAAGACAAGGAAATAAAGGGAATCCAAATGGGAGCAGAGGAGGTCAAACTCTCCCTCTTTGCTGACGACATGATCTTATACTTAGAGAACCCCAAAGACTCAACCACAAGACTCCTAGAAGTCATCAAAAAATACAGTAATGTTTCAGGATAGAAAATCAATGTCCACAAGTCAGTAGCCTTTGTGTACACCAATAACAGTCAACATGAGAAGCTAATTAAGGACACAACTCCCTTCACCATAGTTTCAAAGAAAATGAAATACCTAGGAGTATACCTAATGAAGGAGGTGAAGGACCACTATAAAGAAAACTATGAAATCCTCAGAAAGGAAATAGCAGAGGATATTAACAAATGGAAGAACATACCATGCTCATGGCTTGGAAGAAACAACATTGTTAAAATGTCTATACTTCCCAAAGCAATCTACCTATTCAATGCCATTCCTATCAAAATACCAATATCGTACTTTCAAGATTTGGAAATAATTATTCTGTGTTTCGGATGGAACCGGAAAAAATCCCGTATAGCTAAGGCAGTTCTTTGTTACAAAAATAAAGCTGGGGGCATCAGCATACCAAACTTGAGTCTGTACTACAAAGCCATAGTGCTCAAGACAGCATGGTACTGGCACAAAAACAGAGACATAGACACTTGGAATCATATTGAAAACCAAGAAATGAAACTAACATTTTGCAATCACCTAATCTTTGATAAACCAAACAAGAACATACCTTGGGGGAAAGACTCCCTATTCAATAAATGGTGTTGGGAGAACTGGATGTCTACATGTAAAAGACTGAAACTGGACCCACACCTTTCCCCACTCACAAAAATTGATTCAAGATGGATAAAGGACTTAAACTTAAGGCATGAAACAATAAAAATCCTCCATGAAAGCATAGGAAAAACACTGGAAGATATTGGCCTGGGGAAAGACTTCATGAAGAAAACTGCCATGGCAATTGCAACAACAACAAAAATAAACAAATGGGACTTCATTAAACTGAAAAGCTTCTGTACAGCTAAGGAGACAATAACCAAAGCAAAGAGACAACCTACACAATGGGAAAGGATATTTGCATATTTTCAATCAGACAAAAGCTTGATAACTAGGATCTATAGAGAACTCAAATTAATCCACATGAAAAAAGCCAACAATCCCATATATCAATGGGCAAGAGACATGAATAGAACTTTCTCTAAAGACGATAGACGAATGGCTAACAACCACATGAAAAAATGTTCATCATCTCTATATATTAGAGAAATGCCAATCAAAACAACCCTGAGATATCATCTAACCCCAGTGAGAATGGCCCACATCACAAAATCTGAAAACTGCAGATGCTGGCGTGGATGTGGAGAGAAGGGAACACTTTTACACTGCTGGTGGGACTGCAAACTAGTACAACCTTTCTGGAAGGAAGTATGGAGAAACCTCAAAGCACTCAAGCTAGACCTCCCATTTGATCCTGCAATCCCATTACTGGGCATCTACCCAGAAGGAAAGAAATCCTTTTATCATAAGGACACTTGTACTAGACTGTTTATTGCAGCTCAATTTACAATCGCCAAAATGTGGAAACAGCCTAAATGCCCACCAACCCAGGAATGGATTAACAAGCTGTGGTATATGTATACCATGGAATACTATTCAGCCATTAAAGAAAATGGAGACTTTACATCCTTTGTATTAACCTGGATGGACGTGGAAGACATTATTCTTAGTAAAGCATCACAAGAATGGAGAAGCATGAATCCTATGTACTCAATTTTGATATAAGGACAATTAATGACAATTGTGGTTATGGGGGGGGAAATAGAAAGATGGAAGGAGAGAGGGGGTTGGGGCCTTGGTGTGTGTCACACTTTATGGGGGCAAGACATGATTGCAAGAGGGACTTTACCTAACAATTGCGATCAGTGTAACCTGGCTTATTGTACCCTCAATGAATCCCCAACAATAAAAAAAAAAAAAAAGAAGGAAAACTGGCAGAGACAGGCTAGTCGGATCCCAAATATAGTGAAGCACTGAGTCTGCAATCTGTGTCCTTTTGACTGACAAGAGTTCTCCCACTCCCTCACATCAGAAATTGGATTTTATGTGATCAGGAAATAAATTTTTATTGTGTTAATCCATTGAAATTTGGAATTTATCTGTTGCAATAGCTACTACCACTTCCCTTAGCAACAGGTAATGGTATCTTGAAGTTGAGTGGTACTTCAGAAAAAATCTGAACACATGACATTAACTTGGTTGGTAAGTGATTATTAGTAAGAAAACAAAAGCTTGTTTAAGAATAGTTTAGTTTGGGGCGGCGCCTGTGGCTCAGTCAGTAAGGCGCCGGCCCCATATACCGAGGGTGGCGGGTTCAAACCCGGCCCCGGCCAAACTGCAACCAAAAAATAGCCGGGCGTTGTGGCGGGCGCCTGTAGTCCCAGCTACTCGGGAGGCTGAGGCAAGAGAATGGCTTAAGCCCAGGAGTTGGAGGTTGCTGTGAGCTGTGCGAGGCCACGGCACTCTACCGAGGGCCATAAGGTGAGACTCTGTCTCTACAAAAAAAAAAAAAAAAAAGAATAGTTTAGTTTGCAAACAAAATAAAGGAACAATGAGGTCCATATTTGTGGAGCTTTGCTGGATTAGGAAAAAAAAAAAATGCCTCCATACCCCTAATGGTAAATAAATAAATAAAGCCAAGAAAGATTTTTAAGATAAAAAGAACCTGGCAGTAAAATTCTGATTATGGGTTTAGATTTTCTAATCAAGAATATTATCAAAGATAGCCTAAATGCTACCAATATTAAGATGTGGGGCTAAAGATACAAAGAAATAGTCAGGTTTGAGGATTATGTCTAGGAAATAATTTTGGATGTGCTTTTCTCGCACCTGAAACTAGCTTGTAGCAAAGTTTCACTACTAAAGAAAAGTGCATTATCAATGAAACTATTAACTCATATTAAAATTTTTTGAGTGATCACAAATTTGCACTGGCAGGAAGCTATCAAATAAATGGCTAACAGGTGGTAATTGAGAAGGTGGAGCAAGATGGTGGACTAGAGACAGCTTCTTTGCAGCTGGGTGTGGTGAGATTGGAGAGAGAAGACTCCAGGCACCTCTGGCTTATGGACTTTGCCCCGAAACATCCCTTTGAGGGCACAAGGAGGTAACATTGGCTTCAGGACCCCAAAAGGAGGACAAAAGCAGTGGAGAAGTGGCAACTGTTTGCGTTTGGGCGGAGGCAGGCTGGCTGTGGTGGTTGCAGCAGCAGCAGCAGCATCAGTGAGAGTTGCAGACCGGGAAGACCTTCTCTCCGGTTTGTTTTTTTGTTTGTTTTGTTTTGTTTGTTTGTTTGTTTGGACTTGAGCACATGGTTGAGTTGCTGTGGGAGAGCTTGGGAGAGTAAGCAAATGACTTTGAATAGCACCCAGATTCTGGGACTGAGCCACTGGGGCAGAGTGGAGCTTTTATTATTCAGCCACAGGCTGGGCATAGCCACTGTGGGAGAGCTGCCTTGCAGACTTGGCTTTCAGGGTCCTAGAGCGAGGACAGTTCTGGCATGCCTAACAAGAGGGCAGCCACTTCTGGAGATATCTGAGTGGAAACTAAATGACATTTATGGGGTGGCACCTGTGGCTCAGTGAGAAGGGCGCCGGCCCAATATACCAAGGGTGGTGGGTTCAAACCTGGCCCCAGCCAAACTGCAACAAAAAATAGCTGGGCATTGTGGTGGGTGTCTGTAGTCCCAGCTATTTGGGAGGCTGAAGCAAGAGAATCGCCTAAGACCAAGAACTGGATATCGTTGTGCACTGTGATGCCATGGCACTCTATCAAGGGTGACAAAATGAGACTCTGTCTCTTAAAAAAAAAATACAACATTTATGGGAGGAAGTATGGAGAACCCTCAAAGGACTCAAACTAGACCTCCCATTTGATCCTGCAATTCCATTACTGGGCATATACCCAGAAGAACAAAAAAATCCTTTTACCATAAGGGCACTAGCACTAGACTGTTTTTGGCAGCTCAATTACAATCTCCAAAATGTGGAAACAGCCTAAATGCTCACCAACCCAGGAATGGATTGACAAGCTGTGGTATATGTATACCATGGAATACTATTCAGCCATTAAAAAAAGATGGAGACTTTACATCTTTTGTATTATCCTGGGTGGAAGTGGAGCACATTATTCTTACTAAAACATCACAAGAATGGAGAAGCAAGAATCCTATGTACTCAATTCTGATATGAGGACAATTAATGACCTTGTACACAGTGGGGGAAGGAGAAGGGAAGAGCAAAGAGAGCAAAAGAGGAAGGAAATGGAGGGTCACGGTGTGTGACATAGCTTTGGGGAGCAATTATAAGAGGGACTTTACCTAACAAAGGCAATCAATGTTACCTGTCTTTGTACCCTCAATCAATCCCCAAAAATAAAAAAGAAAGTAAATTAAGATAAATAAATAAATAATAAATAATCCCTTAATAAATAAATAAATAAATTAGAGAAAAGACATATGGGACAGAATAGAAAATACCCCTCTCTGTCCCCAGTCCTCTGTGGGAGGACATGGCCATAGGCTTTTGCCCTTACCCAGGCACTTGGCTGCTACGTTGGTCTTCCTCAGCTCCAGACCTTCTCGTTAGCTCCTGGAGACCCTACTGCTTCACTGTGCCCCTGAAGTGGTGTTTCTGGGTGGGTTTTCCCAGCCAGAGGTGGTTGGAGTCCTCTCTCTCCTGTTTCACTGTGAGTGGCTGGTAAGATGTCTCTAGTTCACCATCTTTTCCACCCTCCACAGACCAATATAGAGGAATTTTTGAGGTTGAAGTTGAGGATATGTAGTTACCTCTGTAGGCCAATATGCTTTTCATGGTTTGATTAGAGAAACTAAGGGTACTGTGTGCGTTTCTCATTTTAATATTGTTTTAATTTTTGTGAAATAATTCCACATCTTATTACATGGCGATAAAAGAGAACATCAAAATGACACAGAATTCTCAATATCTTGTAGAAATGGAGACTGTAATATATGTATATATACACATATATACGCACACACATATATGTATATATGCACATATTACAGTCTCCATATATACTTATATATGTGTGTGTGTATATATATATATATATTTTTTAAGATGACAGCAAGGGCTAACTTGAAAAGCAATTTGCAAGCTGATTTATAAAATAAAAATCCATGAGTGTTAGTTTTAATTTGTTATTTTACTTATTTTTATTTTATATTATGATCTAGATTATTAGAGAATATGCACTTATTTTAAATTATGCAAGCTAAATAGCTAATCAGTAGACTTTAGAGATATTGTTACTTTTGAAATACATCCAAAAGTATGTAGGCTTTGTGACCTTAAAATAGTTAGGCACATCTCTCATGATTGCCTTTTGCTATGTAATCTTAAGGAATTTATCCCATATTTTTTTAATATCTCCTTTTCCATTAGATCCCTGTTAAGCCATATCTATCTTTCCATTAGACTGATGTTAAGTAACATTGTGGCCTGTCTTACTGAATACTTACTAGTTATAATATCAAATATAGTGCTGATCAGAAAGAATTAAGGGCACTTTTGGCTCAAGATGCAACTTGTATTAAGACAAAATTTCTATTATCTCTTGTTAGCTCTTAGATATGCATATTTCATCATATTATCTATATGGCCATTGATGGAAAACTGTCTAACAATGCATTAAAGCATCTGAGAGTGAGTGATAGGTCTTTATTAGGCAATGTGAAAAGATCAGAGCAGCAGAGTGCAGAGCAACACAATGTTGAGTGGCTAAAGTCCATGAACAATCAGGAAATTAGTAGATGGGGCCAATGTTGACACTTCAGTCCTTAATTATCCTAATTAGAGACCATTAGAACAGCAAAATAATGTTTATTGAGTCTGGCAAAGTGAAATGCTTTCATTGTGCTTATTGCTTATTTTGGCAGCCATAATACATTGTTGACTCACATGCTACCTACTTAATGAAATCTCCTAAGCCATTTTATATGAACTGTGGTTAACCTAGGCACCTCTCTTCCTGCCCTTGTAAAATTACTATTTTGAACCCAAGCATAAGAACTTGCATTTTTTATCTACTCCTATATTCGTGATACTTGCTTATTTTTACAGCACATGATCAAGTCTATTTCTTAGGGAATGAGAAGTATCCACAATCAATATGGATATAATAGTAGTAATATTTCTTTGTTAAATAATAAGATAGGATATATTTTTTATCTCAAGGTTTTCACAGTCTAAAGAGAAGGTAACATTTAGATAGATTACCACAAAATTATGTACTACATGGATTATAATGATGTATCAACAAAATTCTGTGGGAGAAGGTAATATTTATCTTTTTCTGTATTTATTATTTTAATAGCAAATAAAAATTATATATATTTAAGGTTGCAACATGATAATTTAAAATATGTATACATTGTGTTATGGCTAAATTAATGTAATTAACATATGTATTACCTCACATATGTGTACTTATTTGTAGTAAAAACGCTTACAATCCACACTTGTAGTAATTTTCAAGTATATGTGGGTCACTATGAAAGTTTTGAAACAGATTGTGTTATGGTCCACTATTTTACTTCCAAGAAACGCAGTCTACAGCCTCCTTTCTGATTCACCTATGCAAATTCTAACTTACTTGGCTTATTGGTGTTGCAGGGAGGGCTTCATTCATTTTTATCCATGTGGGTTTTATATTTCTTGATTTTTGTGTATCTCAAAATTTTCATTATGGCCCTATGTAAAATATACTGTTATTAACTATAGTTACTGTGCTGTACAATAGTTCTCTAGAAGCTATTCCTCCTAACAACAATACAGTATCTTTAGACCAACATCTCACTCAACACCCTCAGCCCCTGCCCCTGGCATCACCATTCTTGTCTTTGTTTCAATTCGTTCAACTTTTTAAGATTCCATACATAATGAGAGTATGTGGTACTTGCCTTTCTGTTCCTGGCTTATTTCAAATAGCATAATATGAAGGTGGCCAGGGCAGTGGCTCACACTTCTAATCCTACAACTCTGGGAGGCTGAGGCAGGTGGATCCCTTGAGCTTATGAGTTTAACTTTAAGACCAGCCTGAGCAAGAGCGAGACCCTGTCACTACTGAAAACAGAAATTAGCTGGGCACGGTGGACATGCCTATAGTCCTATCTACTTGGGAGGCTGAGGCAAGAGGATCACTTGAGCCCAAGTGTTTGAGGTTGCTGTGAGCTATGATGCCACAACACTCTACCGAGAGTGACAGAATAAACACACACACATATGTAAAACAAACAAGAGAAGAAAGGATAAATAATAGGCTGAAAGATTGAGAGAACAGTCTATATTAAGTATGCAGGGGTAAAAAAAAAGATTATAAAATTATTGATTGTTTTGGTCATTTCCCCTTTTTTAAATAGCCAATTTGCTTAAATTGTTTGACTAAACATCTTATAAAGGAATTATGGATTATTCGGCGTCTTCTATAATCAACACTTTTATTAGGAAAAAACCAGCAAAAGAAACACATTCTTTTTACATTTTTACAAAAAATCATTACAACATTATAGAGGAATATTTAAAGTGTAAGCAATTTTTTTTTCTCATGAAATTCCTGATTAGATAATCTTTAAAGAAAGGGAAATTAGTGGCCTACTATTTTGGATGAAGGCTATATTTTATAATAGATACGTTCTCAAAATTCAAAGTCAGAAAAACGAGAAGATTTATTTATCCTTCAATTTCAGGAATATTCCTAGATATATATCTATGCATGTATTTTTTTAATTAAACTATTTATTCAACACTTCTTATATCTTCCAAACTGTTTGAATTTTAATCTTTTAGTTTCATGATGAAGTAGTACTATTTTATGTAACTGTCTCATAACTAATGAGTAAATTTTATTTATTTATTTATTTTTTAAAATTTCAGATTGATATAAGGGTAGACACAATTAGGTAACATTTTTTGCATTTGTTGGGAGAAGTCCAGGCTGGAGTTAACTCACACACTCATGGAGGTGTGCCTTGTGCCTTATACCCTCATTGTACCAGTTAAGTGGGAGCTTACCCAGGTCCTCTCCCCATTTCCTGAATTTGTGTTTCTGTCTTATGTGGTATTCATATATTTTCTTCCTTGATCTTGGCTGGCACTTGATCTGCCTGTTTAAGCTAGCTTCATTTTGGAAAATTTCTTTTTTACTACATTGATGTGACTTTGATGTAAAAACCTGTGCCCCCTGAAGGTAATCAGAGATTCATGTTCCTTCAAAATACTCCTGGACAATGTGTTTTCTAGAAAGTAGAAACTTGGAGAGGAAAAGAATGTGGTGAACAAAGCATATCCAGAGGTCGTTAGGCCACAAACCCAATGTGTATCACATCAGTTCCTATCTCATTGGCAAGAAAAGTGGAAGACAAGTGTGCTGCAGCTATTCAATCATGGTTCCAGATACAAGCCTAACACTATGGAAGAAGCTAGCAGTGTCTATCACAAGTGGAGAACTGTCTCAGTTCATTCATAGTCTTCTACATCACTATTGTTTCTATTATAAGTCTGTAAAAATTGATACAAGTATTTTAAATTTCAATTTAAAGAATGGTAGTCTGATTCTGTTCTTTTTTCCTTAATTTTGGATTAATAGAAGACCACATACGATTAAGTTACATTATTTGAGTTTGGAAGGTAAAGTACAAGTTATAGTTGAAACCTTCACCCAAGAGGTGTGCCCTCTACTCCTTACATTGTCTCTTTCCTACCTCCCCTCTTCTTGAATAATTGTGCTTTTCTCTCATGTTGACCTGTAGTTGTTCATCTCCTAGTTTCAAATTAGTATTGAGTAAGTACATTGATGTTTGCTTTCTGTGGTAGGTAACCTATTCTGTCTGTCTACTAACTTGTAGAATTTTCTCTTTGTTGCTATAATTTATAAATCTAGCCTTAACCCAAATTTATTTATCAATTTATGAATGAGTTAGATGTTTGTATGCACTTTTAATCTGAAAAACATTTTTAAAAACATGATTTATTTTGCCTATTTTTTCTTTTCCTATCTTCTTTTTCATTGAACTGTTATTATTCAATTGTATGATTATTTTCACTGATTATTCTCAATTCTTTGTATTTGAGCTCTGAAGTATCAAGCACTCATTTTTTTTATTTAAGTCAAATACACATAGATCATAAATACATTTACACATATATGGGGTACAATGTGTTGATTTATTTTTATTTAATATGACATGGTTACATCAAGCCATTTACGTAGCTTTCACCTCATTTACTTGACTATTGTACTGAGACACTTATATTCTACACTTGAAGATTGACTTGGTGCAAGTCAAGTACTATTCTAAGTATTAGGTATTCAGCAAGACAAAAAGTTCCCTTCCCCCCCAAAAAAGGTGCCCCCTAAAGCTTATAACTACATCAAGATACTATAGACAATGAAAAAGAAAAATATATTTCATATCAGATAATAGTGTTATTTAGAAATATAAAGTAGGGAAGAAGAGAAAGCATGGGAAGAAAGGTAGTCACTACTCCAGGGTAGTCAAGACAGACCTTATTGAGAAGGGCACATTTGATCAAAGACTTCGATTAGATGGAACATTAACACTTGTGCAGTTTTGAAGGAGCAAGCAGAGGAAACGCTGGAGGCCCTAAGCCAGAGCATCACCAGCAGGTTGAGGATCAGAATGAGCAAAGGCCAAGAGTAGAAGTTAGATAATGTACAGAAGGCCAGATTCTGGAAAGTCTTGTAAGACCTTGCAAGAATTTAGAATTTATTCTATATGGGGTAAAAAGCTACAGAAAAATTGAGAACAGAGCAGAGATACAATCTATGTTTGAAACGAATCACTGTGGCAATGTTGAGAATAAGCTGCCTGGGAATTAGGTGAAAGAAAAGAGATGCATAGGAGCAGCTATGAGAAGGCCAAATAAAAGAAATTGTTGTCTAGCCCATGACATTAGCGGTATAGATAGAGGGGAGTAGATGAATTCTGTATGGATTTGGAAAGCAGTGCCAAATAGACTTAAAATGGACAATAAAACCTGAGAGAGGGAAGCATTCGGGTATTCAGATTCAGCCACTGAAGTAGAGTAGCTATAGGCAAATGGGCATGAATACAGCCACTTTCCCCAAGACAGAGGCTATTTAATCCTATTATTTCACTTTCTTTATATTTCTTAAGTCATTTTGTTCCTATGCTCTTATTATTTCCAATAATATCATCTAATTTTTAGATCTCACAAAGTCATAGTTTTGAATAATTAGAAGAATTTGTTGGACCACACCCATGGGTGTGTTTCACAAGAGTACATGTGAAAGTTACTAAATGTAGAATATTAATGTCTTAACACAATAACTAAGAAAATGCCGTGAAGGCTATGTTAACCAGTTTGATTAAAATATTTTAAATTGTCTAGAAAACCAGCACATTGTACCCCATGATTGCATTAATGTACACAGCTTTGATTTAATAAAAAAAAAGTAAGCTTTCTCTGATGTCTTCAATTATGTAGAAATAGCCTATTTTGAATATTTTTCCTTTCAACTCCTGAGACCTAATACATAGGCAATCTTCTTTGCTTACTTTTCTTTGTCTATATTTTTTCTTTTTTGAAATAAATAGTTTTACTCTTAGATGATTTCACCTTTCTATTATGAGTGAAATTATTACTTATATATTAAATAGTTGCAGTTGCAATATTATTGTCTATGTCTGTAAAAAGGCAGAAAAATATTCTAGGATATTTAAAACAAATAACCTGAAATTCTGAACTGGTTTCAAGTAAAATTACACAATCATAATTGTTAAACAGATTGATATATAGAGTAATCTGTTGTCTTGGTGATATCCAATTGTACATTGCACTTCTCAATGTAATAGTCTTTTCAAATTAATATACTTTAATTTTTAGAGCAATTTTAGGTTCACTGCAATAACTTTTAAATATAATTTTTTCAACAGCAGAGAGCCAATAACGGTTACTTGCTTGGTTGATTCATGATAAATATTTTGTTCCCTACTATGTAACACTTACTGATAAATGCCAATAATAATTGCAACAAAATCTTTTGCTTTTAAAGCTGTGTAAAAGCCAGAAATAATCATGTAATCATCTTGTAATTATATGGTACTTACTATGCAATTACATAGTAAATACATTGTAAATTCAAAATAATTACATGGTTATTTGCATTATGCATAGTATCTAATCCAATTTTGACACATAAAACAGTGGTAGCATCCAAAGGGTTGCCCAAATTTCTCCTACCTACACCACAGGATCAGTAATAATGGAAGTAATTAGAGGAAGTCCTTGAACAAATGCTTGATAGTATATGATTGGAAACTATCCTCTCATGTTTATGACATAGGTAGAATTAAAAATTAGCTCAGAATGAGATTAGCAATTAGAAAATAAATTATCATTTAAAATCATGCTAACAATGATTTTGATGATATTTGGTGACACTCAATGGTATTTTTATCAAGAACAACTAAGTGAATATTCAGACAACAAAAATGCATTAAATGGTGTCATATGTGCTATCATTTTGCATTTTTAATCATCAGTGTATTAATATTAATAGACATATTTGAATCTATGTAGTAATATTAATAAAAATCAATAATATATTCGATTCCCTGAAGTGCTTGCACCCTTCAAAAAATATTTTGGCTTTTTAAAAATGTAAACAAAATATTTATTTTCAAAAGATGAATGTCCTCGAGAAACTGACTTCTAGAATGACAGAATAAGTAATATAGTGAGCTTCTCATCTCCCTAAAATGCAGACAATCAAAAAAAAATTACTTCATGTCTCTAGATTGTACTAAGGGACTAAAGCAAATGGAAAATATTTAATGTATAAGATCCACTAAATTTTTTTAAGAACAGTGAAAATCTATGGCAGTGGTTCTCAACCTTCCTAATACCGCGACCCTTTAATACAGTTTCTGTGAGTCGCGATCCACAGGTTGAGAACCACTGATCGATAGCATTTAAGTCACAATATATTTCTTTCCCACATTCGACAAGCTTTACTACGGGATCTCTTTCTTTCTGTCTCCTAGACTTAGCATCTTTTTTTATCACAAGATGAAAAGTCTACTGCTATTTCTCATGTTCCTCAATCTCATGTTGATGAAACTACTTTGAGCAGGTGTGAACAAGAAGACCAATGCTCCTTTCCAATCTGGTCCCCAATCATAGAGTAAAAGGGATACTGTAGATACAATTTAGGACAAGAATTCTAGGACCTGGTCACCCCATCTCATCTTGCTTTTAGTGTAGGGGTTCCACAAGAGGGACAAGCCAAAAACATACATTAAACCCTACACAGCATTTTCCATACAGTAGAAGGATAACTTTAGCAGAAATGGGCCATTGTCTCTGTCCCTAGCCCTTGTGCAGTTGTGTAGAGATTATGCACTTCAGGAGAGATGTGTCATAAGAGCAAAAAGCTTCACAGTTCTTTGAGAGAGCAATGACTTTACTTGAAATAAAGTGCTAAGAGTTTCATGCCTAGGGGAGAAAAGAGAGATGTCAAAAGCTATGGAAATCTTAGTATAGAGCCACTAAGAGGCTGCACATAACTATTATACACATAGTACTATCAAAAAGTGAAATAGCATAGCAACCATTCATTTAATAGAGAAAACCAAGAAATGATATATCCAAGAAGAGCTACTACTGGAGTAAAATTTAACTCTGGAGTCCAGGGAGGATATGAGCAAGCACTGGGCTGAACCAACTATAGAACAAGCAGAGAAGGGCAGGGAGCAGAACTGAAAACATTCCCTAGACAACACAGAAATGTACAACAAAGGGAAAACCCCATTTCCTCAAAACTAGGAGCTTAAGAACAACTTTTTACCAAGCACTAGCTGCACGATAAGCCACTGTGCAGAAATAATTATGAATAAGCCAGGTTTAAAAATAAAGCTATGCATAACTTTGATAATCTGGAAAGTGTGAAAGAACATGGTGCATGCCCAAGAATGTGTGTATCCTCTAAAGAGTGACCACACAGGGAAAATCCATCCTGCAAGCTCTAGACTGAATGGATGTAGAGGGCGTATAAATTCTTTAAACTGTGATAGCAATTTCCAACTTACTTTCAAAGTTTAGGGAGGTTATATGTTAATGTGAATAACTTGTAAAGTGTAAATGTCTAGCTGGCCAGTGGGACCTGAGCACAATTTTTGACCAATAAGTGGTTTATGCAGACCCTGGAAAATCCCTGAGTGTTTAAGCAAAGAGATAAAAACAAACAAAAAACAACCTGAAGAAGATCATTAGAGACTTCACATTTAACCGAAATACACTCTACAGAGTTAGCCAGTTCACTAAACAAATAATGACTAAACAAACACAACAACATTAAAGATGGGGTGGAGATGGTTAAGATCCTGGGTTGTCACAATGTTTTATTTAAAATGTCCAGTTTTTAAGAAACAAAGGAAAATATGAAAGAAGAAACTATGAAATCTACACTTAAAAAAAAAAAGTAACGAAAAAGGAAAGAAAAAAAAAGAAATTATGGGCCTAGCAGACATAAACTTGAAAGTAACCTTTATAAATATGTTCAAAAACTAAATATAAACATGTCTAAAGAAGTAGTGACTGTAAGATGGCAATGCCTCATTGAGTGACTATCACAGAGAAAATACTAATAAAGATGTATAAATTATAAAAAGGAACGAAATAGAAATTCTGGAGCTGAACAGCACATACAATAAAAAAGATCACTACTAGGAGAACTATAAAATATTGATGAAAGAAATCACAGATGACATAAACCAATAGAAAAATATTCAATCATCATGAATTGGAAGAACGGATAGTGTTAAAATGCCCATACTGCCCAAAGTGATCTACAGATTCAACACAATTCCCATTAAAGTTCCGATTTCATTTCTTACCAATCTAGAAAAAATAAACCTAAGCTTCGTATGGAAACAAAAAGACTCCAAATATATTACCTGACTTCAAATTATACTGCAAGACTATAACAAAACCACCATGATACTGATATAAAGGAAGACACACAGACCAGTGGAATGAAATACAGAACACAAAAACTGATTTTGTCAAAACAGACAAAAAACATACACTGGGGAAATGTGTATTCAATAAATGGTGCTGAGACAATTGGTTAGCCATATGGAAAAAGAATGAAACTGAATTTCTATCTCTCACCATATACAGAAATTAATTCAAGATGGATTAAAGACTTAAATGTAAGGCATTAAACCATAAACATTTTAGAAGAAAATATAGAAAAATTTCTTCTAGATATTGGCCTAGGCAAACAATTTATGAGAAAGACCCCAAAAGCAAATACATCAACAACAACAAAAATAAATAGGACTTGATTGAATTAAAACATTTCTGCATAGCAAAGAATCAACAGAATAGACAGCCTATAGAATAGAATACTCTAAACTATACATCTGACAAAGAACTAATATCCAGAACCTACAAAGAATCGTCTTTACTAAAAAAGTCAAAAATCAATAGATATTGGTGCAATTGCAGTGGAAAGGAATGCTTATACACTGTTGGTGGGAATGTAAACTTCCACAATGCTATAGAAAGGAGTGTGAAGAGTCTTCAAAGACCTAAATGTAGCCATACCATTTGATTCAGCAATCTTACTACTGCACATCCACCCAGTAGAAAATAGATCATTTTATATAGAAGGCACCTGCACCTGAATGTTTATCACAGTATAATTCACAATTGCAAAGGTATGGGACCAACCTAACTGCCTAACAACTGATGAGTGAAAAAAGAAAAGGGTGGGTGTGTGTGAAGGGAAAAACTGACACATGTTCTCACTTGTAACTGGGAGGTAAATCAAGGATACATATAGTTATAAAGACTAATAATGTACATCGGAAACTATGAAGAAAGGTAAGCAGAGTTTTAGAGACATGTGGGTCACAATGAAGTGCACTGACACATGTTTTTGGAAGAAGAGGAGAGAAGAGAGGAAGAGGATAATGTAACTTTTTGAAGAAATAATGATTGAAAACTTGCCACATTAAAAAAAAACAATCTACATATCTGAAACATCTCAGATTAGAATAAATGCAAAGAGATCCACATCCAGACATAATGGTGAGAATATTCAGAACCAAAGATAAAGAGGAAATATTAAAAACATTAAGAGAAAAAACAACTCATTGCATAAAAGTGTTCCCCAATAGGATTTATAGCTAACTCTTTATCAGACGACAATAGACAGTAGAATAACTTATTCAAAGTTCAAGATCCAGAGAAAGGGAGAGAGAGAAAAGAAGAAAGATAGAAGGAAAGAAGAGTGAAAGGAAGAAGAGAAAGATGGAATCAACCAATAATATAATATCCAGAAAAACTATATTTCAAAAGTGAAGGTAAAATAAAGAAATTCAAAGGTAAACAAAAGCTGAATTTGTTGTTATGAATACTGTCCTACAACCCATGAATGTATTAATAAACTGTGGTATATGTATACGATGGAATACTATTCAGCTATAAAAAGATGGAGACTTTACATCTTTTGTAATAACCTGGATGGAGTTGGAGAACATTCTCTTTAGTACAGTATCACAAGAATGGAAAAGCAAGTATCCAATGTACTCAATACTAATGTTAACCCAGTAGATGATCTAATACATGACCACACAAGAGAAAAACTCATTTCGATACAAGTTAGGGGAAAGGGGGAGGAAGGTGAGGATTGGTGAGCTCTCATCTAATGGGCACAATGTAAGGCTGTATGGCACACTCCTAGGTGTTGGACACAACTACAACAGAGACCTAACAAATGCAAAACTGCAAACTAATCATTTGTACCCTCATATTAATCTGAAATAATAATAATAAAAGAAATACTTGAGAAGTTCTTCAGGCTGAAAGAAAGTGACAGTAGACAGTATTCTGAACCCACAAATACACACAAAAAATGAATGATGATAAACAAAATGATGTAGGTAATTAGTTTAAAAAATTATGATTACATATCACATATTAATTTCCTCTTTTGTTGTTATATTAAAATTAATTGCATAAAACTAGATAGATGATGAGAGGTTAGAGAGGAGAGAGAGAAAGTTTAGGTTAAATTTTGTCCCCCAAAAGATAGAATGAGAATCTTAACCTCTCCTTCTTGTGTATGTGACCTAATTTAAAAATAGAGTCTTTACTGAAGTAATCAAATTAAGATGAGGTCATTTGGATGGGTCTTAGCCTTCTGTTACTGGTGTCATTACCTGGGGAAGACAACCATGTTAAGATACATAAATACACAGAGAGAATGTCATATGCTAAAAATTATAAAGACTGAAGTGATGTACCTGCAAGTGGATGCACATCAAAAATAAGAACCATTGAGTGAAGGGGAGCTGCCAGCCACCGACTCCAGTTGTAGGTTTCCATCAGCTGTATTACTGCTTCTACAGTATTAAAAAAACTGTGAGTTGGTATGTAGGATCCGAATGAATGAGCAGGCACAGGAGCACATCAGAAGGGACAAGAAGGTGATTGGCAGGTCTGAACCCACCTTCTCCGGTATATGGGGCAGGCGCCCTACTCCTTGAGCCCTTGAGTTACAGGTGCCATCCCATTATGAAAGGTTTTCAAAAATATTTAGGGTAGGGGAGGCGGAGCAAGATGGCCGCCGAGTAACAGCTTCCTTGCATCTGGGCACAGTCAGTCTGGGGATAGGACTCCAGGCATCTCTGGCTGGTGGGATCTGCCTATCATCACCCCTGTGAGGATACACGGAGTCAGCGAGAGACTTCTGGACCCCAAGAGGAGGACTAAAACAGTGGAAAAACAGCAAGTGGTCGCGTGTGTTCAATCCGTCTAAATCCGCCTGCAACTGTAAGTTCAGCAGCAGCGAGACTGCAAACCAGAAAGGCCTTATCTGTGAACTGTTTTGGTGTCTTTGGACTTGGCAATCAGTTGAACTGCCTTGGGGAGAGCCAGAGCAGGAGTTCAGAGAACTTTGGCCATTGTCTAGGGCCCCACTCTGAGCCACTGAGCCAGACAGAGCTAATAGTGTTTGGCTGTGGGTCTCAGGGAGCCTGAGCGATCTGCCCCAGCAAGCTCCGCCCTCAGGGTCACAGTCTAGAATCGGGTGGGAGCTGATAACCCAGCGACCAAGTAGACTAAGGGTGGGGTCTGAGCCGCCTTGCAGACCTAACCCTCAGAGGCAGAGTGAGATCGGTTTTGGCACGCTGGGTAAGTGGATAGCCACTTCAGCAGTGATTCCAGTGATAAGCACTTTCCTGGGAAAGCTTCTGCTCAGCAAGGTTACAATTTCAAAGTGCCTTTTAAGTGAGCTGAAGAGAGATTTAGGGTGTCTAACTCCTGGGGTTTGACAAATCAGCAGCCTCCAGTCGTATCAGAACTGTGATTAACATCTCATACCCGGAAGACCACGTGTTGCCCAGACAATATTCAATAACATATACATACTGCTTTGTTTTTGGTTGCGTCTTTTTTTTTTTTTTTTTTGGTATGGTTGTTTCTTTTGTTTATTTTGATGTTGTTGATGTTGTTTTGTTTTTTAATTTAAACCTTTTCCATACAGACCATTTTTCTTTCTCAATTTTTCTAGTTTAATTATAATTTCCTATTGCTAACTATTTCAATAACTAGAACATCATTTTTGCTAGTGTTTCTACTGCTATTATTTGGTTTTTCACCAAATTTTATCCCGTAAAGTTTTCTGTTTCCTTGTTCTGGTTTGATTTATAGCATTTTTGTCTTTCCTCTCTACTTGGTGGAGGTGGTGTACTGTGTCTGATCAGGTTAGCAAAGAGCTGTGACCTCAAGGGAACCACCCAACTGAGCACCCCCAGAAGGTGGGTTTTTTTTAAGGTTGTATCAAAGTTCCCTATTGTACACCTATATTGCTCTGTCTCCCTCTTTCTGTGCCTCTCTTCTTTTTGTCAATATTCCTTTTACCCACCCCCTCACCTTTCTCTATTTTTCTTTTTTTTTTCTTATCACTCAGTCCTCCTTTCTTTCATCCCATTTTAGCTCTTCATCCTTCTCAACCTTCTGGTCCTGTAATCCTTAGTCCACAGGCACGAGAACTTAAAGAGAAAGAGGAAGTGAAAGGAAAATTAGGGCAAGGAAGCAGATAAAAGAAATCACTCATAAGGAAGAATCAGCAGAAAACTCCAGGCAACATGAAGAACCAGTCTAGAACAACCCCGCCAAGGGACCATGAGGTAGCTACTGCAGAGGATTCCACCTATACAGAAATGTTAGGAATGACAGAAAGGGAATTTAGAATACACATGTTGAAAACAATGAAAGAAATGATGGAAACAATGGAGGAAACTGCTAATAAAGTGGAAAATAACCAAAAGGAAATTCAAAAACGGAATCAAATAAGAGAGGAACAATATGAAGAATATAAAAAGGATATAGCAGAGCTGAAGGAACTGAAATAGTCAATAGGGAAATTAAAGATGCAATGGAAAGTATCAGCAACAGGTTAGACCATGCAGAAGAAAGAATTTCAGAGGTAGAAGAAAAAGTTCTTGAGATAACTCAGATAGTAACAGAGGCAGAAAAGAAGAGAGAGAAAGCAGAATGTTCACTGTCAGAATTATGGGACTTTATGAAGCGTTCCAACATACGAGTTATAGGAATTCCAGAAGGGGAAGAAGACTGCCCCAGAGGAATGGAAGCCATACTAGAGAATATCATAAAAGAAAATTTCCCAAATATCACCAAAGATTCTGACACACTGCTTTCAGAGGGATATCAGACCCCAGGTCACCTCAACTATAACCGAGCTTCTCCAAGACACATTGTGATGAACCTGTCCAAAGTCAAGACAAAAGAAAAGATTCTGCAAGCTGCCAGGAGTAAGCGCCAGTTGACCTACAGGAGCAAACCCATCAGAGTGACCCCAGACTTCTCTAATGAAACTTTCCAGACAAGAAGACAATGGTCATCTACCTTTAATCTACTTAAACAGAACAATTTCCAGCCCAGAACTCTGTATCCTTTTAAGCTAAGATTAAAAATTGACAGAGAAATCAATTCATTTATGCATACATAAACATTGAGGAAAATCGCTACAACAAGACCAGCTCTACAGGAAATACTTCAACCTGTTCTGCACACTGACCACCACAATGGATCAGCAGAAAGTAAGAACTCAGAAATTAAAGGACAGAACCTAACCTCCACACTGATGCAAAAGATAAAACTAAGTAATGGACTCTCACAAAATAAGATGAATACAGTACTACCACACTTATCAATTATCTCAATAAATTTTACTGGCTTGAATTCCCCACTGAAGAGACACAGATTGGCTGACAGGATTAAAAAACACAAGCCATCCATTTGCTGTCTGCAAGAAACACACCTGGCTTCAAAAGACAAATTAAAGCTCTGAATCAGGGATTGGAAGACAATTTTTCAGGCAAATGGCATTGAGAAGAAAAGAGGAGTTGCAATCTTATTTTCAGATTCATGTGGATTTAAAGCAACTAAAGTCAAAAAAGACAAAGATGGTCACTTTATATTGGTCAAGGGAAAAATACAACAAGAAGACATTTCAATTGTAAATATTTATGTATCCAATTTAAATGCTCCCAGATTCTTGAAACAGACCTTATTCAGTCTGAGCAATATGATATCTGATAATACCATAATAACAGGGGACCTTAACACTCCTCTTACAGAGATGGACAGATCCACTAAACAGAAATTAAACAAGGATATAAGAGATTTAAATGAGACCCTAGAACAACTGTGCTTGATAGACGCATATAGAACACTCCACCCCAAAGATAAAGAATATACATTCTTCTCATCACCCCACAGAACATTCTCCAAAATTGATCATATCCTGGGACACAAAACAAATATCAACAGAATCAAAAGAATTGAAATTTTACCTTGTATCTTCTCAGACCATAAGGCACTAAAGGTGGAACTCAACTCTAACAAAAATGCTCGACCCCACCCAAAGGCATGGAAATTAAACAATCTTCTGTTGAATAACAGATGGGTGAAGGAAGAAATACAACAGGAAATAATTCACTTCCTTGAGCATAACAACAATGAAGACACAAGCTACCAAAACATGTGGGATACTGCAAAAGCAGTTTTGAAGGGAAAATTCATCACTTCAGATGCCTACATTCGAAAAACAGAAAGAGAGCACATCAACAATCTCACAAGAGATCTTATGGAATTGGAAAAAGAAGAACAATCTAAGCCTAAACTCAGTAGAAGAAAAGAAATATCCAAAATCAAATCAGAGATCAATGAAATTGAAAACAAAAGAATCATTCAGAAAATTAATGAAACAAGGAGTTGGTTTTTTGAAAAAATAAATAAAATAGATAAACCATTGGCCAGACTAATGAGGAATAGAAAAGTAAAGTCTCTAGTAACCTCAATCAGAAATGATAAAGGGGAAATAACAACTGATCCCACAGAGATACAAGAGGTCATCTCTGAATACTACCAGAAACTCTATGCCCAGAAATTTGACAATGTGAAGGAAATGGATCAATATTTGGAATCACACCCTTTCCCTGGACTCAGCCAGGAAGAAATAGAGCTCCCGAACAGACTAATTTCAAGCACTGAGATCAAAGAAAAAATAAAAAATCTTCCAACCAAAAAATGCCCTGGTCCAGATGGTTTCACTCCAGAATTCTATCAAACCTTCAAGGAAGAGCTTATTCCTGTACTGCAGAAATTATTCCAAAAAATTGAGGAAGAAGGAATCTTCCCCAACACATTCTATGAAGCAAACATCACCCTGATCCCAAAACCAGGAAAAGACCCAAACAAAAAGGAGAATTTCAGACCAATCTCACTCATGAATATAGATGCAAAAATTCTCAACAAAATCCTAGCCAATAGATTACAGCTTATCATCAAAAAAGTCATTCATCATGATCAAGTAGGCTTCATCCCAGGGATGCAAGGCTGGTTTAACATATGCAAGTTCATAAACATTATCCACCATATTAGCAGAGGCAAAAATAAAGATCACATGATCCTCTCAATAGATGCAGAAAAAGCATTTGATGAAATCCAGCATCCTTTTCTAATTAGAACACTGAAGAGTATAGGCATAGGTGGCATATTTCTATAACTGATTGAAGCTATCTATGACAAACCCACAGCCAATATTTTACTGAATGGAGTAAAACTGAAAGCTTTTCCTCTTAGAACTGGAACTAGACAAGGTTGTCCTCTGTCACCTTTACTATTCAACATGGTGCTGAAGGTTCTAGCCAATACAATTCGGCAAGACAAGGAAATAAAGGGAATCCAAATGGGAGCAGAGGAGGTCAAACTCTCCCTCTTTGCTGACGACATGATCTTATACTTAGAGAACCCCAAAGACTCAACCACAAGACTCCTAGAAGTCATCAAAAAATACAGTAACGTTTCAGGATATAAAATCAATGTCCACAAGTCAGTAGCCTTTGTATACAGCAATAACAGTCAAGATGAGAAGCTAATTAAGGACACAACTCCCTTCACCATAGTCTCAAGGAAAATGAAATACCTAGGAATATACCTAATGAAGCAGGTGAAGGACCTTTATAAAGAAAACTATGAAATCCTCAGAAAGGAATTAGCAGAGGATATTAACAAATAGAAGAACATACCATGCTCATGGACGGGAATAATCAACATTGTTCAAATGTCTATACTTCCCAAAGCAATCTACCTATTCAATGCCATTCCTATCAAAATACCAATATCGTACTTTCAAGATTTGGAAATAATGATTCTGTGTTTCGTATGGAACCGGAAAAAAACCCGTATAGCTAAGGCAGTTCTTAGTAACAAAAATAAAGCTGGGGGCATCAGCATACCAGATTTTAGTCTGTACTACAGAGCCATAGTGGTCAAGACAACATGGTACTGGCACAAAAACAGAGACATAGACCCTTGGAATCGAATTGAAAACCAAGACATGAAACTAACATCTTACAACCACCTAATCTTCGATAAACCAAACAAGAACATACCTTGGGGGAAAGACTCCCTATTCAATAAATGGTGTTGGGAGAACTGGATGTCTACATGTGAAAGACTGAAACTGGACCCACACCTTTCTCCACTCACAAAAATTGATTCAAGATGGATAACGGACTTAAACTTAAGGCATGAAACAATAAAAATCCTCCAACAAAGCATAGGAAAAACATTGGAAGATATTGGCCTGGGGAAAGACTTCATGAAGAAAACTGCCATGGCAATTGCAACAACAACAAAAATAAACAAATGGGACTTCATTAAACTGAAAAGCTTCTGTACAGCTAAGGAGACAATAACCAAAGCAAAGAGACAACCTACACAATGGGAAAGGATATTTGCATATTTTCAATCAGACAAAAGCTTGATAACTAGGATCTATAGAGAACTCATATTAATCCACATGAAAAAAGCCAACAATCCCATATATCAATGGGCAAGAGACATGAATAGAACTTTCTCTAAAGATGATAGACAAATGGCTAACAAACACATGAAAAAATGTTCATCATCTCTATATATTAGAGAAATGCAAATCAAAACAACCCTGAGATATCATCTAACCCCAGTGTGAATGGCCCACATCACAAAATCTCAAAACTGCAGATGCTGGCGTGGATGTGGAGAGAAGGGAACACTTTTACACTGCTAGTGGAACTGCAACTGGTACAACTTTTCTTGAAGGAAGTCTGGAGAAACCTCAAAGCACTCAAGCTAGACCTCCCATTTGATCCTGCAATTCCATTACTGGGCATCTACCCAGAAGGGAAAAAATCCTTTTATCATAAGGACACTTGTACTAGACTGTTTATTGCAGCTCAATTTACAATCGCCAAAATGTGGAAACAGCCTAAATGCCCACCAACCCAGGAATGGATTAACAAGCTGTGGTATATGTATACCATGGAATACTATTCAGCCATTAAAAAAATGGAGACTTTACATCCTTCATATTAACCTGGATGGAAGTGGAAGACATTATTCTTAGTAAAGCATCACAAGAATGGAGAAGCATGAATCCTATGTACTCAATTTTGATATGAGGACAATTCATGACAATTAAGGTTATTGGGGGGAAGCAGAAAGAGGGACGGAGGGCGGGGGTTGGGGCCTTGGTGTGTGTCACACTTTATGGGATCAAGACATGATTGCAAGAGGGACATTACCTAACAATTGCAATCAGTGTAACCTGGCTTTTTGTACCCTCAATGAATCCCCAACAATAAAAAAAAAAAATGAGAACCACATCTAGAAGCTAGGAATAGGCAAAGAAGAATTCTACTTTGTGTCCAAGAGACCATGATCCTGCTGACACCTTGATTTCAGACATCAAGTCTCCAGAACTAAGGAAGAACGAATTACCTTTGTGTTAAACCACCCAGTTTGTAGGACTAAGTTACGATATTCCTAATATCTTCTGTCAGTATAGATAGAGACACTAGCTTGTCAGCCTTTTGACTAAGATCAAGTGTATACATAGAGAAAATTTTATAGAATGCTCTGTCTTTTATAAATACATGTATACGATATTCATGATACTATCTTGGCTTAACTGATCCAACATTCAATCTTTTTAAGCATTCTAGATTTTGATATAGATAGATATAGATACAGATATTCAAACATGTAGATATAATTGTATTGTTGTGTTTATATTACATAAATATTGTTTTATTTGTCTAGTGCTGCCATAAAAACGTAGATGGTTTAACAGAAATTTATTTTGTTTCATTTCTGGAGCTTAGAAGTCTAAGATCAAGGTGTTGGCAGGGTAGTTCCTTCTGAGGCCTCTCTCCTTGGCTTTTAAATGTCTATCTTCTCCCTCTGTCTTCGCAAGATCTTTCCTCTGAGCCTGCGCAAGTCTGTGTCCAAATTTTCACTTCTTATAACATCAGTCATACTGGATTAAGGCCTACCCTAAAGAAACCATCTTAAGGTCTTTAAATGCCTTAGCTTGAAATATGGTCACATTCTGATCTGATGGATATTATGAGTTCAACATATGGATTTTGGGGAAGAAGGGAAGCCGGTAGTGGAGATGTAATCTGTTTAACAATAACAGTGTAAGTTAAGCAAGTAATAACACATGATATATATTGGGGAAGGAGATGACACCACGTAAGTCAACCTGTAGGAAGAAATAAAGACATAGGGATATTCTTTGGATTATTCAATTTTAGCCCAATCTAGTCATATGAGTTAAAGTGGAAGAAGAGAAGGAAATAGATAACAGTCAAAAAGATGTAACACAAAATGGACCCAGTTCATTGCTATTTGTTTTCAAGATGGAGGTAAAAGACCATAACTCAAAGAATTAAGGTCACACCCAGAAGTTGAAGAAAGCAAAGAAACAGATTATCCCATGGAACTCACCGAAATGAATGTGGCTCAGCCACCATTGATGTTAGCACAGTGATACCAATGCCCAACTGCAAACCCACAAAACTATAATATTATCAATTTGAATTGTTATTCACTAAATTTGTGGTATCTAGTTACCAGTATATAAAGTTATAGTTATAATAATTCATTATTAGATTGGTAACATACATTGACATACTATGTTCACCAATTTCCTATGGCTTCTGTAACAAAATACTATAAGAGAATAAATGGCCTAGAAAAAGGGTAGAGATGATTTCTGTCTCTTCAAAATGCTATTACCCTTTTTGAGAACTACAACCTACATCCCTGTCTCAGGCTAGTGGTTGGAAGGGGCAGAGGAGTACACTTTGTTCTTATGCCACAGGAGACAGGATGAATACTGGTCAAAGTATTAAGATTGTCTTTGCAAAGATGGGATTAATCAGCACCATCCCCTTTAAAAGCTCTGTACTTCTGCTCAGAAGCAGGACATTGGTACTTTGTCCAATGAGATGTCTGACAGCCTTTTCATTTGATGGCCAATTGATAAACTTCTTTTTCTTTCTCCTCAAACTACTTGTCCTCATTCTTCTGCTGTGGCCTTGGGGACAAATGCCAATCTTTTACTAATAGTACCACAAACTGAGTTGATTGAAACAGCATAAATTAATTCTTTTACATTTTTGGAAGCTAGAGCTCTGTAATCAGGCATACGCAAGTCCACGCTTCCACTGAAATGTGTAGGGGAGAGTCCTTTGAATCTTCCTAGTTTCTGGTGGTTGCCATAGATCCCTAAGGCTCCTTGACTTGCCATTATATCACGCCAGTGTCATCCCCTGTCATCTCATGACATTCTCTCTTTGAGAGTTTGTGCCTTCACATCAGTCCTATTAGATTAAGACTCTGCTTTACTGTAATATGATACTATCTTGGCTTAACTGATTACATCTGCAATGACTATATTTCTAGGTAAGATTGCATTCTGTGGTACTGGGATTTCAACATTAACATATCCTTCTTGGGGGACACAGTTCTACGCATAACAATATGTTTGATAAAAGAACACAATAGGGGAGGAAGCTTTATATAGGTTAAGATTTTATTAATATGTTTCACTGGTATTAAATTGTTATAAATTTGAAGGAGCTTTTCAAAAGTTAAGATATGTATTTTATGTCCTAAAGCAAGCTTTCAGATAATTTCAAAGTAATTGAAGAGATTAAAATCTGACACTTGAAAATATCCATTTAATACAAAAGAAGACATTAAAGTGGGAACACAGAAACAAAAAGACACAAGACCTAAATAAAA
The DNA here is from genome assembly GCF_027406575.1 of Nycticebus coucang. Taxonomy (NCBI): domain Eukaryota; kingdom Metazoa; phylum Chordata; class Mammalia; order Primates; family Lorisidae; genus Nycticebus; species Nycticebus coucang. The sequence continues at coordinate 39,738,779 of NC_069794.1, read as the reverse complement.
CAATAAAAATGGCAGATGTGAGTTTAAAAATATCAATAAAAACAGAAATGTTAACAAATTAATAATCAGTCTAAATGCAGAGATTAGTAACTATATTTAGGGGAAAAAAGGAAAACAAGAATTAGTTCTTGGGTCTCTGTATGATATGTACCTCAGAGTCAAAGATCTGAATAGGATGAAAATGAAAGAATTGAAAAAGATGCATTATGAAAACTGAGACCAAAAGATACGTGGAGTACCTATGTTACTGTCAGACAAAATAGGCTTTGAAACAAAAGTTTTATTAAAGATACAAAAGAATATTCTTGAAAAAATAAATACAGTAGGACCTCTGCAAGTTGATCATTCAAGAACTGTAATAAGCCGGTCAACATACCAAGGTGGTCAACATAAGGAACTAGGTCTACTGTAGTGACATGTACATGTGATGTGTGTCAAGTATATGAAAATTAGGTCAACTTAAGGAGATGCTCAATGTGGGGAGGTGGTCAGCACTGGAGATTCTACTGTGGAGAGTCTCACATTTCTGTATTTCAAAATTTATTACACAGCCAGGGTAATTCAGACTGTGATATCAGGATAAAGACATAGATGGTGATACAGATATAAATACAGATATAGATAGATAGAGATATTGTTATAGATTTTTGGCAAGGACACCAAGGCAGTTAAATGGGGAAACAATATTTGTTTCAATAAATGGTGTGGGAAAAATATCCAAACTAATGAATTCAAACTTCTTCTTCACACCATAGACAAAAATTTACTCAAAACAGATCATAGATTTACACATAAATGCTAGCAATATTAAACCTTATATTCATACATAGGAATAAATCTTTATGCCCTTACTAATGATTAGATAATGATTTCTTAGGTATAATACCAAAAACAAAGGTGATCAAAGAAAAATAGATAAATTGAGCTACATTGAAATTAAAATATGGGCCAGGTGCAGTGGCTCAAGCCTGTAATCCTAGCACTCTGGGAGGCTGAGGCAGGTGGATTGTTTGAGTTCAAGACTAGCCTGAGCAAGAGTGAGACCCTGTCTCTAACAAAAACAGAAAAATTGGCCAGGCATAGTGGCACATGCTTGTAGTACCAACTACTTGGAAGGGTGAGGCAAAAGGATCTTTAAGTACAAGAGTTTGAGGTTGCTCTGAGCTATGATACCATACACTCTAGACAAAAAAAGAAAAAGAAAAAAATGAAATCAAAATATTTGTGCTGCAAATTATGTAATCAACAAAATGAACAGATAACTATATAATTGGAGAATTTTGGAAGTATTGGATATTAGTCATCATAGAAAGCTCAAAATAAAAAATTTAATTCTGTATTCTATTCTAAGTGTTAGTAACGAATCTATTTTAAGAATAGATTTTAAGGGTATATTCAAATTTTATGTTTTGGTTTATTTGATCTTAGTTTTTCTCACAAATATTAGATACATTTTCAAATAAACAGAGACCCACTGCCTCAAAATATAAAATGCTTTGTTGTACTTAATTCTAACAAGCAATGTGATCTAACAGTAACTTTTAGTTGGACTTCTGCTGCTGTGTTAAAAATGCATCTTGCATAATATCTTATAATATGGATTAAATCAAAAGGCATGATGTTAACATCCAACTCTGTTGTTTATTCAAGTCAATCTACTTATACATACAAATCTGATATTTACTTCTTAAAATATTTAGCATGCGTAAGTGCCCATAAATCAGTTATGACAATCATTGTTAAGGCAATCAATAGTAAGGAATATGCATTAATTCAAATAATATTGATAGGCTCATGAACCTGCATCAGTCTTCTGTGAAGTAAGAAAAATGAGACATCTTCCAAAAAATCAATATTTTTCTTTCTATGTCATTCACTTCAAGATTATCAATAATACATTACTTTTTTACCTTATGTGTCAATGGTCTAATTTTTAAATACAGGCATCTTTACATTTTAATATAAAACGATAATGCAAGGGACTGAGATTCAGAAGTCATTTGATGGAAACATTTTTTAAAGCTTATTGCTTAAAATAAATATATATGTGTATATATGTACACACACACATATATATAGGTTTATACACAGGTAAATCTATATATATAGTTATAATTTTGTATATTTGTGTGTGACAGTGTAAGAAAACTATTTTAAAATGTACTGTCTTGCCTCCATTGAAAATGCTCATTCATTTTATTCTGAAGGTAAATTGTAGGAAGAAAATGACAGAGATTTCACTGCACATCTTTTTTTTAACGCTTCTGAACTGGGACATTATACAGGTATGTACTTAGGTAAAAATACAAAATGTGAAATTACAACACCCATTCATCAAAAAGGAAATATTTTAATTGGTTATAGGTGGAAAATATCTACTTGACAGTCAGTTTCTCACTTTCACGTAAGTGCTTTGCTGCTTGGATGCCTAATCTTGTTTAGTGTAGGGAAAGTAATTTGACATGAAAGTACCTAGATGGCTGCCGAAAATTAATTGCCAATTAAAAAAGAAAAATGTTTGTGCTACTCTATAAACAAGCCAACATATAAACCTTTCAGTCTTGTTGCTTTATTTATGTCTTTATAGATCTGGTTTCAAGCTATTTGCATACAATTTACAAATTCACATTATAATTCTCTAGTATATTTATGATTTTATAGTTGTATATATTTTACCTCCATGAGAAATATTTATTTCTGTATGCTTCTGTTGCTTATTATTTAACAAAAACATCACATTGCATTTGATAGTTTATGTGTCTTCTTTCCATTAAGACATTTTTATTTGAAAAGGGGAACGAAAATACCTTACCACCACCGCTAGGCACAGATTGAGCACATGAAAGCGTGTACACATATCTCCTACTACCTCTACCACAGGAACTCTGTCCTCTCAATTTAGAAAATACCCCCATGGCCCTATTTCTCTATGATAGTCTACAAAATATGGAGGATGATAATTTTTCAGAGATAAAACTTTCCTATATGAAGAAAACTATCTTTGGGAAATTAAAGGATTCCGAGAATAATATCTTATTCATTTGGAAATCTGAACTGGCAAAAAGAGAAACCATTCAAATTCTTAGCTGTATCCCCTATCAAGGTAACTTTGCACTGAAGTTGAAATGGGGAACCATTATAATTAGAGAAAATCAAACGATGAAGGAGAAGTGCCAGTGCTAATACACGTACATTTAAGAAAAATGATATTGTAGAAATAAATTATATTCGAACTTCGATATGGTATAAACAGTAAAGTAGATGTGCCCAAGAATACAAAATATAAAATAATGTAAAAGTAAAAGACAAAGCTCGATCCGCTTTCTGTGACATCATGTTGAGCGTGACTGCTGTGCTTTTAAAAGCCCAACATGATAGTCTCTCTCCCTAGAGAAAAGCAATTTTAACCTTTGAAATAACTAACAAAGAGCTTTTCACTTGATTTTTGGTTCATAGATTTTAAGATCATGTTTATAACTAACACTTATTTTACTTAATATTTGCCACATTTTTATGCTTCCCGTTTTGAAATTTTGGCAGGTTATTTTGGGGGGAGGGGAGAAATGTATATAAAATTTCCCATGAGATAAAAGGTGGGCATTTATTCCAGAAAAAGCATTATTTTTTCAAATCTATTTGGAAATAATGTTTTTTCTAAATAGATTTGTGAAATAATTACAATAACTTCAGTATTTGCTAATTTAGGAACAAAAGTTTCTTGTTAAGAGGTAGATAAGTGATCTGTATGTTTTCACCTCTACCAGCAAATTAGGCCTAACTTACTAGTATTCTGATCATGGAGTTACCTTTTCCATGTTTCTATAATTAATTCGGGGGAGAAAAGCCAAAAGAGCTGCCAGAGATACATCCACAACCTCCCTGTCTTTTATGAGCCCTTCCTCACTTGAAACTGAACTATTGCAAAAGCAGCCATGAATATATTTTAATAGTTATTGATTCCCAATTATACACATATGTCTTATTCTCAGAGAGCTGCCTTTACATAGATTATCTCATTAGTCTTCTGCAAACGAGGTGTTAATAGCACTAATTCTATGAAAAAGAACGTGGTAAGTTCTTTCTGAGCACAAGGCTACCCTGTCTTTGCATTCATAGGTCTATAGAATAGTTTCTTAATATACATCTTCTCAGTCTTAATTCCTCTACATTTGAAAATGTATATTAATAAACATTGCAAGTAAAATAATTCCTTACTATTCCCCAGAAATGTGTCAGTAGAGCATCTGCTCCAAATATCAATTTCGCCAGAGTTTGAATGTGAAATCTATGTCTTTGTATTAATAAAATACATATCAATATATTTTATATGGCATAATACAAGGCATGTATTGTTTAATAATGTAAAATTACATGTATGTTTGAGTTAAAATAAAAACTTAAATTTTCAGGTTGAGTTGGCTTTTTTTTTTATTTGCAGTTTTGGGCCGGGGCTGGGTTTGAACCTTCCACCTACGGCATATGGGGCCAGCGCTCTACTCTTTTGAGCCGCAGGCGCCGCCCTGAGTTGGCATTTTTCAGGTAAGTAAAGAAGGACTGTGATATGGGCACCTGTTACAGGCTTCTTCTTTCAGGCAGATGTGGCTCCAGCTCTGTGCTCCAGCCGCAGAGTGTATGGAATGCTAACTCTGTGGTTTCCTGCAATGCCATCGCCTCTATACCTACAGAGTTGTATCTATAGCACTTAAAATAATCTCTAATTCCAAATGCTACTTAAATGTTAATTAAACAAATGAATAAATGAAAGAAAAGTGATTATTTGATTAATATCAGTCTCCCTTACAGGACTGCAAGCATTTTGAATGTAGTAGTGGCTGCTGCAATACTCACATGTTATTGCCTTTCTGGGATCTAGTTTGGAAGTTGGCATATAAAGCACCATATATGCTGAAGTGGAAACATTTGCACATTCACACAGTCACGGAGAAACACGTAGATCTTTATATTTCATTGTGTTCGTTTGTCCTTTTAAAACTGTTCCCTGAGACTATTTACAAAAACGTTGCAGTTATCTAACCCCATATGGTTTACCATTTGACTAACACAACTAATCCTCAGGTAGGAAGCTCACTGTTTACACATTTTGATCCTAAACACCCTGCATGATTGATATTTCATGATGTTGATTTATCTTAGAGCAAAACCAGTCCATAGCCAGTTTGAAGACATCTAGAAAAACATTCATATATTTGACATTTAGTAGATTTGCGATGTAGTCAAATTTTGATGAAATATATATTTTAAACTTTCTCACAAGAGCAGATGTAGTAGAAAGAAGTTGGTGATTAGAATTAGAAAACTTAGGTTTCAATATTAATCAGCTACCAGAAGTTGTATGTCCACATGTGAATCACTTAAAGTCATTAAGTTTTTACTCATGAACTTGAAGAACATGATAGTTGGTCTATCAAGCTCTCTGGGTGGTTTTCAGGAACAAATGGGATAAGATGTAGTAAAATGCCTTGTAAATTATAAAACACTGCATAAATATGTTGTTCTGTTAACTGGTGGTTCCTGACCAAGCACACTCTGGATATTTGGACCAGTTATTCTTGACAGATTTGACAAGTGAACTTCAAAGAAAGGATAGACGACTAAAATCAGCCCCTGTAGACATCTTTGCATATAATCTTTCTAACTACTACCACATTGCTTGATGTAGCAATAAAAGCAAAGTCTTTCTTTGATTTCAACTCCAAAATTCTGCATTTCAAATAGAAAAAGAGAAACATTCTCCAAAGGTGTTCTATGATACCACTGCCCTCTGCCGTGCCAGATTGCTTAGCATAAACTCATGCTAATCATGACTCAATCACATAGTCATCTAATTGTTTCCTCTTCCATATTATTAGTCTAAATTTTGCTTCCATAAGTGCATCATATGTTTTTACTAAGAATGAAGTGGGATAACAAATCATTTTGGACATTTTAAAGATATAGAAGTTTTAAAACAAAAAAAAAATCCTTACTATTGTGCTGATGGCAGATCTTTTCAGGGTGCTTCTTATTTAGTGCGTATGATTAATACATATTTACTCTGAACCATCTTTCAAAATTAAGAATTTAAAAAAAATACATAGATAGTCTTCACTCTCGAAAATAGCTTACAGGTTATACTGGGGTTTTGGTGCCTGTTTTTTGTTTGTTTGTTTTGTTTTGTTTTGTCTTCTCTCATAATTGCTTCCGACAGTTTAGTGCCAAAGATCAAATTGTGTGTGTGTATGTGTGCATGGAATCTGAGAACCACAATCATATGTAGTACAATGCACTCTTTCAAAGACTGTTATTTGCAAATGTGCTTTTGTAAAGATTTTTTTCCTCCTAGATATAAGAATTTGGAAAAGGGGACATGATTCTAAAAGGATTAAACTTGTTAAATCTACAGAGTACTAATCGTAAGGTATAGATGATCTACAACTTTTTCAAATGGCACACTTTTAAATGTTATTTCATAAAAAATATAGCACCTTTATTTAATGTATTAATAACTCATTTAAGCTCCTACATGCCCCCTGACATGCCCTTTGGACTATAGTGGCAGATATGAAACTATTTTAAACAATATTGTATTTCTCAGATATCAACCATTAATGGGGAGCTGAGTATTTTACATATGCCATTTTAACTATCTTAAAGTAGACAGTAAAATTCAATTTAGAACATTAAAACTATCTTTCCCTACTAAATAAACCATAGGTGTCCCCTACACTACTGACACTAATGTAATTATTATTAGCTTGCAATTCTTATCTGAGACAGTTATATAGATAAAGTAAGCTCTAAGTAACATTAAATCGGCCAATTTGACATTCTTCTCAGTAATGACCCTGACATGGCTGTTTTGCTGCAGAATATGGGTATGATTAAGTAATAGCAGGTGGGTCTTTACCGACATTAGTTATTTACAAGTTACTTATTCTGAATTTATCTGAGCTCTTTGGGTTATAGATAACGGATACTTGTTAAATCTTTTTGAAAATTCTAGAGAGTTTCTTAAAGATATTGATACAGATATGTAGATATAGAGGGTCCCACCTATTTATGAAAGGTTTCTACAATAATATCTCATGAAATCGAAGTCTAATATGATCACAAATACACAGATCTATTTCGTTCAAAGACAATTTCATAAACTCTTATTTGCAAGTTAGAATTTTTGCATCGAAGGTTGTTTTCTACAATTATTTTCTTATTATCAAGGAATATTGACCACACTCAAGTTGGAAAACCCTAAGAATATTTTACTTAATTTTCTTATGAACTTAGAATCTATTTCTTCATTGTTTTTTCTATGTGAAAGGAAAATATTAATAATCTCTTTCCAATCATCTTATCTCATTGTTATGATAATATTTTTAAAAAGACAAAGACATAGTACTTTGGAAACAAAATGTTTATATTATGAATTGGAGGATTAGAAGATTTCCACTGTAGAACTTGAAGCAATAATTCAGCAACAAGATTAGTAATAAAAAGCTTCACTTTAACAGGTGTTGTTAGTGAATTCCACAATTAAGTAGGAGGTCTTCAGGTTGGAAGTTAATTGCCCTGCTCAGTGAGCCACAGGTTTGATATAGAGGTTTCAATTCAGATATAATACGTGTGCGAGGGTTTAGGTGAAAAGAATTGTCACACAACATACCCACACCCAAAGAAGTAATTAGACTTAAGCCCTGAAAATCACACCCAGTACTGAATAAAAGTTTCTGAAAAAAAAAAAAAATTCTTATTTGGAATAACATATGAGCTAATTCCATGAAAACTCTGACATCTGCACCTAAGTAAATTTTCTGGCTATCCAGTGGTCTGGGTCATAGCAAAATACTACCTCTTAATTAGTCAATTTTTATTTTAATAATACTGCATAGCAAACAGTTCCTAAAGTCTATTTTTTGCACATAGATCTGTGGAGTGAGAGTAGTTCCTGTGTTTCAGCCTGCAGATTAGGCTCGGATCAACTCTGCTTGTCTTTGTGAATTAAAATAAAATCTTGAGGCTCCCATTAAGCTGCTGCCTGACTGGACCCCATCTTGGCCAAGACGATTCCTAAACTGAGTTACTGCCATGAAAAAGATCAGAAAGGCCTCATCACGCCCCCTTCCCTTCTTAGAGATGTCCTTGGTGACTCACTAACAGGACCCACCTGCAGGTTCTCAATATACATAACAAACCACTTGATCAGTCCATTACCTTTGTCTCTAATTACCAGACCCTTTACCTTAAGGATTCCTTTTACTGACTCCTGGTGTTTTAGACAAAGCTTAACTCTTTCAGACAATTTTCAGCTAAAGAATCTTTAAACTCGCTTACTACCTGTCAGCTCACTCTTCCAGATGTTCCACCTTTTTGGGCCAAACCTGTGTATGGTTTCCACATACTGCTTAATGATCTCACCTGTAAATTCTGTCTTCCTAAACTGTATGCAAACAAACTGTAACCCCACCGCCGCAAATCCACTTGCTCAAGGATTCTTAGGTGTGGTTTCAGGTCATGGTCCTCAAATTTGGCTCAGAATAAACCTCTTTAAATTATTTCACTGAGTAGGGTTTCTTTCCCATCAACATCTCTCATCTCAGAAATGATTGGTTTGGATTTTTGTCCACAAAACTCATGCTGAAATTTAATACCCAATCTGGTAATGTTAGGAGGTGAGGTCTTGTGGGAGGTGACTGGGTCATGGGGACAGATCTGTCAGGAATGGATTCCTGACCTTTGACCTCTCCCTCAGTTAGCTTCTGGGAGAGCAGGCTGTTAACAGAGCCAGGCACCCCTCCCTCCCTTCCTCTCTTGCCACCTGACCCCTTTGTAGGGACTGACTCCTCTTTGGATTGCTGCCCTGACTTGGAGCAGCCTGAAGCTCTTTCCAGGTGCAGATGTCCAGTCTTGAACTTTCCAGACATCAAAATAACAGGCCAAATAAACTTTTCTTTATAAACTACCCAATCTCAGTTGTTCAGTGATGCCAACACTAAACAGACTAAGACAAGGACTAAGATGAAGCAGTCACTCCAGGGCAATTTTATTTTCATGGGATAGAGCAGGACGGCCAGAGTGCAGGCTAAATCAGGCAAGTCCATGGAAGCTTATTAATGCCAGCTCATCTTCCAGCGGCCAAACCAAGTTACATGCCAAAGTCAAAGTCAAAGGCAGGGAATTATACTGTTTCTGCTATAAACTGTAGCAAGAGCAAAGGTAAAAAAAGAGAATTCTAAACAAATGATACACTCCACCAAACCCTCAAAAGTGAAAGACAAATTAATGCATTTGTGTACTACTCATCATGAAGAAAACGTCAAAATGCTTGTGGCAAGTCTTTTAAGAGTTCAGAGGGAACATGAGATACTTTTGTTACGTCCTTAAGATATTCAGAAGTAACTGGACAACTGCCATCTTTTAGTCAGGTCATTGATGGGAGACAATTCTCCATGGGTCTTTATATCATGCAAGAGAAGCGCTGTATTTTGCCCAGGATTACATTTTAAAGGAATTTTTGCATGGCAAACAGCCTTGAAAGATAGACAAAGTGTCTTACTCTGAAGCAAAGGCCAGGCTTAAGCTTAATATCCATATGTGCTTGAACACAAAATAATAAGTATTACTTTTCATAATCTTATATATCTATGTTATTTATATTATAATTGTTGTTCAGAGTGACATATATATCCATTTATGCAAATCAAGCTGGTTAATTGTGTTTTTTGTATTGTCTATACGCTGATAGATTTTTTTATCTGCTTGACATATCAGTTGCAGTGAGAGATTAATTATACATTCTGATGGTCTATTTATCTATTTCTTTCTGTGATTATATCTTTTTTTGTCTTCTGGTTATATACCTAGTAGAGGAATTATAGGATTGAATGGCAGGTCTATTTTTAGATCTCTAAGTGTTCTCCAAACATCTTTCCAAAAGGAATGTATTAATTTGCATTCCCACCAGCAGTGTAGAAGTGTTTCTTTTTCTCCACATCTACCCCAACATCTCTTTCAGAAGTGGTAGGAGCTTATGGTTCCCATGGACGATCAGTTTTGAGGCACTGTTCTGGCAGTCATTCCTGGATTTCATACTATATTCTCAACAACTACAAGCTTAATTCCTTCTCTTAAATTTCTTTCTTGCTACACTATCTAGAATAGATTCTGACACTGAAATTCATATAATACAGTAACTTACAACACCATTCTATTGATGGGAACCTGGGATTAATTCCTGGTTGTACTAAATGGCAGTGATTAATTTATTTTTAAATACAATACCAGTAACCTCTATGTGCAGATTGTAAATGATTTGCTTACGTCATCATTCGCCATCCCTCTTTAGTAGGCCAAATGGATGCTGCCATGTCATCACACTATGGAATCCAGGAATCCAAAACCAGGAGGATGAATGGCTGTTTTATGCACTGATGGATTTTAAGTGGCAATAACACAATAGGATTTAAGTCTTAACTTTCTGAATAAAAGGAGGGTACAAGGAAGAAAATTTCTATGACTATCCTAAAAAAATTACAGCCATATGTTCTGGGTTGCAAAGTTACAACATACATTAAATTCAGAGAATCATCTGGGATCTTATGTGCTAACTGAAACAGTCACTGGGAAGAAGTTTGAGACTGATATTGAGAATGATGATATTTGAAAGGACTTAACCTGATTTAAATCACTCTCAAACTCATACTCCCACTGAGCCTTACCTGCCAGTAGAATCAACCCTTGCTTGCAGATTCTGGAGAGGCTTTACCTCCTGTCCACCACTGCTATCTGTCAGTTCTTCCAGGGCCATTACTAAAGTAAGATTTTAGTATGCCATTGCCAAGAGGATCAGAACACCTACACAGCACAGGAAATCCAGGATTATTATATGAGTATATGTAAGGAAAAAAAAAATCTCTAAGTGGGTGAAAGTAATTTCTGGAGAAATTGGACCAAAAATGGAAGAACATAGTTTTAGACTGAGTGAATTTATTAATATGAGTACATATGTACCAGCCATGATTACGTGTCCAATAGAAACATAATAAGAACCATACATGTAATTCTAATTTTCTAGCAGCTATCCAAAAAACATAAAGAACAAGGTGGAAATTAATTTTAGTGATATATTTTATTCTTCCAATATATTCAAAATAGTATTTCAAAATAAAATCAACATAAAAATAATATGTATCTTCTTTGGTTTCACTAATCTTCAAATGCAGCATAATTTCATACATGCAGCCTATTTCAATTCAATACTCAATTTTCATCAGAAATACTTGATCTGATCGAATACAATAAAACTTACAAGATTTTCCAAACATACATCAACATTTTCCAATAACAGAATCAAGCGCCAAAATATCATTTTCCACTAAAATTTACTTCCATATTGATAAACAGCCTATTAATATCATCAGAAAAATATGATGCTCCATTCTCATATGAAGCTGATAGACTATCTGGTACATACTCACATAAGTGAAAACTCAAATCAATTCAAGGTGTGGGGCAGTGGAATGAGGGAGCAGGGAGACGGAAGAGGGAGGAGGATGGGGGTTATGGTGCACGGCGGCACACCTCCTGGGGGTGGGACACACTGTAAGAGGGTCTTTACCTAACAAATGCAAACAGTGTAATCTAATTCTTTGCACCCTCAATGAACCTGAAACAATAAACAAAGAAAGAAAAAATATTATAGGTAATTATTTCAAGAAACCAGAATAGTATATATTTAAAAAGAAACAAAGAAGAAAGGAAAACAGGGGAAAAGAGAAAAACAAAGAAGGAGTGAAGGGAGGGAAAAAACAATAGAGGAAGAAATTAAGGAAAGAAAGAATAAGTAGAATAATAAAGGATTTCTAGATATTAAAAATAATAACAAATATAATAAATTATAATAATGATAATTTATCTATATAATTTATAATATAAAAATGATAAATATATTATCATCATATAGGTAGCACAATAGCATAAGATGTCTCTTAAGGGTCAGCTATTTACACAGACAACGAACTGAAAGACATAACCCAGGATAAACAGCCAAAGAAAACATACGAGTTAAAGAAGAGATTGACTTCCAGTGAGTAACAAGGCCCTCTAGAACTCTTCTAGAGTTTCAGAAGCAGAGAAGGAGGCAATACAAAAGAGGATAGTAAAAAACAAACTCTTTAGAAAATATTCTTGACTATATTCTCAGAAGATGTGAGTCTCCACAGTTACTTGGTACTGAGCAAAATGAAAGAAAGATCCCAACACGAAAACATTCTACTCATAATCAGACTAAGACCGTGCCCCTGACATCAGATTCTGCAAGTCTGTGGAACTATCATTTCAATGTTTTGAAAGCAATGAAAGAAAATAATTTTGAACTTGAAATTCTAGGTTGAGATAAAATATTGACGTGTCAACCAAAATAAAGACCTGTCCAGTCATCAAGTAATGAGAATACACACCATCGTTACCGTACATTCAATATTCTGAAAGGTTCTCTTGGAAAAGGAAAAGGAACAGTGGAATGTCAGACAGGAGATGACATGAAGTAGAACAAATAGTGACAGAATGTTTCCTGGGTGAAGAAAAATAAGGGAAAATATAATTTTTTTAATTGATTGCCCTGGAATCATAGGAAAGTATACTTTGGCAAAGTGTTGGGGACAGAGAGATTATTTTCCTTCTTAATAAGTCCAACTACAATATGTGGTTCTGAAGTGAATAATATTTACCGAAGCATAATATAGTCAAAGTCAATGAAGAGTTTTAAAAGTGGAAAAAGTTCTTACTACTTTGAATACAGAATAAAAATTATAAATCATGAAACCATACTATAAATAAGAAAAGCAAAGGAGTGGAGAATGAGGGAAGATAAGAGGGTGTGTGATGTGTCAGACCCACCTGTAGTGAGCAAAAAATAAATATCAGAATTGAAACATTTGAAAACGTTCAGATCCTTATTTAATATATTTTTATTATATGCTCTTAAGAAATGTTGTTTTATAGCTGGGTTCTTCTTGTCCAGAGTTCATTTTGAATGAACAGAAAATCATGTTGTCAAGGTTCTAGTTTTTGCATTTCATAGACACAGTATACGTACAAAGAGGTTTTTTAATGTTCTATTTTTTCTTTTCCTTTGTTTTAGAGGAAATAAAAGTAAACATGCACATGTGAACGGATGGGCAAAATACCTTCATATGTTCTCACAAAGCAAAGATGCTTTCAAAAATGCCCGGGTGAGAAACTTCTCTTTAAATTAAAGGTAGGGAAAACAGTGGGGTGATGGAGAAACGGCTACGTAGCAAACAAGAACCACACATCAAAACCTCTAAGTCTTCACAATTTAAACGTTTTACTGGAGGCGTTGGGGTGGAGACACATCTCCAATCAGTCTTCCTATATTAAAAAGAGACAAAAGGGAGAATCTAATGAGCTTAAAGGCATAGCCACAGAAATAATGAACGCTAGAGACCTTGGTCTGTAAGCGGCGACTCCCTTTGTTTCCCATTGAATACCCTCCTCTGGTTATGAGTTCTTCCTCCAGTAATCTGTCAAACAATGAGGGACTAGAGTTCTAAAGGGTGCGTTGCCACAGAAAGCAAGCTAGTGCTGAGCCAGTGAGAAGGTGAGATAATGAGACTGACACTGCTGACACTGGGAATCTGGTGATATAAAGCTTAGTTTACAATCAAATTACTCTCATATTCACTTACAGCCAAATAAGTAAAAAGGCCACCTGTAAAGCAGTTCCCTCTTGAGCAGTGGGATAGAGACTATTGTAATAAACACATGTTTGGGGCAGCAAGGAATTCAGTGGACATTGTTAGACACACAGGTTGTTTAAAACCAGGAAAGATTCTCCTAAATGAATGATTCATCCCTATAACAACACTAACTCATTATTGACTCTGTTTATATCTATTTTCATTTTTTCCAATCTGTTGCAGTGCAATAGAAGTGGTGGTTTGTTGAGGTGTTGCTTTAAAATGTTGTTTTAAGTACATAATTTTTACTCCATTTGTGCCAGGAAAATGCCCAAACACCTTCATTAGGAATAAAGCAAATCTGTTCAACAGTACTCTGAACAGCAGGCACTGTATGCTTTATTGAACAGAAAGGCTTTAACAAACCTTATCTTGTGCACATGTTCATTCTGCTTGTGTCTGTTTATGTTCTCTAACTTTCTAAAAATGTGGGTGCAACAACAAGTAGTGTTTAGCTACCCTACTTATTTAGCCAGGTGGTTGATTATATGGTTTGGCACATTTTTTGCAGGTGGTATACAAAATCATATATACCAGCTGCTCAGCCCACTAGTAATACTTTGCTAAATGACACGGTCCCCGCCATAGATAACAACATATAATGATGCTAGAGTGATATCTTCACTGGATTCATTTAGCTCTGAAAAGAATTCTCTAAGAAAGACATTTCCCTGCCTTTATTTCTGTTTCATGCTGGGTGATGTTGGCAAGAATTATTCATGGCACATGTGAGCAATTCAAAGAAATATTGTGTAAAAAAAAAAAAAAAACCCAAGACAGCTTTGCAGAGGTGTGCTATCTGCTTGATGACTTGGCATGCTGCCCCTGTTGCTTGGCATAACACCCTAGCTGCTGGCATGAGGGATGTTATATATACTCGCCATTGGGCCTCTACTATGCTAGTTGCTGTGCACGATCAATATCAACCAACTGCATAAACACCCAGATGAACCTTGTATCTGAGAGATTGCAAATAGCATTTGAATTATTTTACATAAATCTGAAAATGTAATTGCAGTTGACATTCCTATTAGTATTATATCTGAGTGCGATGATCATAATTGAGTAACATTAAATTTAGTTTATTGAACAGCAGTCCACTGCCTGCTTTACTGTGACTGTGATCTGTGTAATGAAACCAGCAGTACAAAAAATTCTCTCAGTTGGTACACTTCCTGGAGAGCAGCCAAAGTATTTATTGCTATTTGTGCAATTAATGACCATATTGATTTCTTTTTTTCCCCCCTTGGAAATAGTAGATAAGTTGTGCTACGTTTTCTTAGCTCTTCAAGGTTTGTTTCAGCTGTAATTAATGTGATCGTAAGAATAATATTCACTTGTTCTTAGTGACTGGTTTTCATGTCTGCAGCATTTGCAACTTACACATTGCTCGGGTTTGAAATGATTAAATTGATAAGTGGCTCTATTGCCAAAATAATCCCATATACTGAAGCATGATTTATTAATGTTCAAAATCAGAAAGTAAAATTTCACTACCCAAAATGCTGTGGTGGTTAATCATCTGTTCTTCCAGCTAATTCCATAATCCTCAATGTGACAATCAATTCATCATGCTGAAATGGCAAATTCATATAAATCATATTTCCAAGTTCTACACGCAGTCAATAAAATATTGCACATCTCCCATAAATTATGTGATATAATGTTAATTTATTTTTCAAATTAAAAACTTTAAATACCTTCTGTGTCTGTACATTGTGCTTGTAAAGGAGTGAGTCTTATCCTGACACTTGTAGGAAATTGGGTTTGAAGTATTCTAATTTAAGAATAATTCATGAAAATACTAGATATTCCTTCCCCTTTAAGAGAAGCAAATGTTCTAATGTCTTCTACTTTCTTCCTATTGCTTACTGATTAGGTTGAAAAATCTTTGCATTTTCTCATTTGGAGGAGGTGAGTTTAAGGAAGGTCAGTATTGACATCATTTGGTGCATTCTTGTTACTGCAGAATTAAAGTCATCTACACTGCAGTGCATATATTCATCTTTCTTTTATTTGAGTTCCGCACATCACCCAAGTTTCACGAGCTGGAATAAATGCCCTATAATTCCTTTCTTTAAAAAAAAAATTATTCCCTAAAATCTATTTAGTGTTCACAATAAGGACTAAAATATAGAAAATATAGAAATACAGACATTTTAAAGCATTACATGATTTATAATTCTCTGATTAACAGAATTGTGGGGCGGGCAGCTTTCCAACTTTAATAGGTACAATCCTTGATGTTGTCCTATGTAAAGTAAGATTCTTCAATTTTTAAATGTGAACTTTGCATGGCAATAGAAATCAGTCTAAACTTACTATCCTTTATAAGTTAAACTAAAGGTACTAAATTATGCAGTATTTCAGAATCCAGAATCTTCCCTGAAGAAGGATGTGTCTAAAAATATTTGTATTGCAATCTCAAGAGCAATGACTGAAAATAAATCAAAATTATATAGTTAAACAAACAGCATAGAAATTAATTGTTGAGATAAAAATGCTTATTTAACACAAAATAAGGCAGTAAAGAAATCATAGTGGAGCAACAAAGACCCAAGAGAAATTAAAAATAAGTGTTGAAATGTGAGATGTGAATTCAATCATATAACTAAAAAGATATAGATAGTATAGATCAAAAGGAGCACACAGATTCAAAGGCACAAATAAGTTGAAAGTTAAAGGCTGTCAAAAGATATACATATACCAGACCAAGAATCACCACAGAGGACCTGAAATGGTGGCAGGGGTATAAGATAAACAAAAGGTAGAAGAGACCTTAAGAAGTATTATAATATTCAAAGAATGGCATTTCATAATGGTGAAAAGGTAAACCCAATGGAAGATATGAATGTTTATACCTAAAACAAGGCCTAAAATATTTGAAGTAAAACTGACAGAATTCCAAGTAGAATACGCAATTCAACAAGAATCTTCAGTAAGGTTAATTCTCCATGCGCACTGGTGCATAAAACAACTAAACAAAAATCAGTAAGGATATAGATGACTTAAACAACATTATCAATTAAACTGATAAATTATAAAAATTGGTATTTTAAGTAATTCACCCAAGTACTGAAGTATATGTGCCCCCTTCTCCCACTCATATCTCTACATGGCTCTCTATACTTTGTTGAAACTGAGCATAAAAATAGACAATCCGTATCTTTGGATCTTCATTCTTTCAGTGTATACACAGGTGAATATGCACTCATTCTGCTGTATATGCTAAATAAATTGGGATGCCTTTTCTCCAAAAAATCAAAAATAAAAATAAAAGAGAGAGAGAGAGAGAGAGAAAGGAAAGGGGGGAAGTGGGAGGGAGGGCGGGCGGGAAGAAGGAATCAAAAAGGAAATAATATGAGATACAGCTGAATCGGTGCTAGATTAAACTTATAATCTTGAATGCCTATATCAGAAAAGAAAAAAAAACATAGCCAAGTTCTGCTTTAAGAAACTAGGGAAAAAATAGCAAATTAAACAAAAAGCAAGCAAAACAATGGACATGATGATGACAGCAGAAATCAATAAAATTCAAAACAGTAATATAATAAAGAAATCAATGAATCCAAAAGTTTTTATTCTGAAATAGTAAAGAAAACTGACAAAGCTTTAACAAGGTAGATGAAGAAAATAAAAGACAAGGAAAAACTTAGCAAAATAAAATATAAAAGAAAGAACATTATTACTAGCCATATGGAAATTAAAGGGATAAAGAAGAATACTATGAACAATTCTTTGTCAACAGATTAGTATGGTGTCAAAGCTAGAGAGTGATAGGGTGAAAATAATTCAGAAAGTAGGAAAGAACCTTGATCTACTTTCCTGAGAAAGAGTTCATTATAGAGAAAAATAATCTAACCATAAACATAGGAAACTGAGTAAATTTAAGGATTATAAAGGAAATTAAGAAAAAAAAAAGGCAGTAAATCACAGTAATACATTCTGGGAGACACGGCAGCTAACACGAAGAAGCATTTCTAACAGAAAGAACCCGTACTTCAGCTCTTACAAATCTGTAACTATCTTGATTCTCAGACTGACATAGTATCTCTTCCCTCTGCTACCTTGTCCCTTTTTCACCACAGTCCCTTTTAGCTTCTGTACTGGAGTTGCCTGATGATTTATTTGCACTGAAACTAAATTTTTGAGGATACATACAATGTTTTCTCTATTGTTATAACTCTAGTGCCTGGATAGTTGGGGCTCATCAAGTATGCACTGGAATAAATGAATGAACAAAGTGATATAAGAATGTTGATTCTGAGGGGTTGTCTTTGTTTTTGTTTTTTTGAGACAGAGTCTCACTCTATCCCAGGGGAGTTGAGTGCTGTGATGGTGTCATGATAGCTCACAGCAACGTCAAATTCTTGAACTCAAGCAATTTTCATGCCTCAGCTTCCCAGTAATTGGGACTATTGGAAGGTACCACCATAACACAGGCTCCTTTTCTATTTTTAGGAGAGGTAGAGTCTCAGTCTTGCTCAGGCTAGCCTGGAACTCTTGAGCTCTAGCAATCCACCTGCCTTGGCCTCCCAGCATGTTAGGATTACAGGTGTGAGCCACGGTGCCCAGCCTGAAACAAGAATTTTCACCTAACCCTCAAATTAAGTAGGTGCCTGAGAAGAAAGTGATCAAGATTAGTTCAAATGCCTGCAGGGTGACTTCCTATGAAGCTTTGGGAATCACCCTGGAATAGTATCAAGATAGTGAAGCCAGTCACTAATCTCACAGGTTATATAAATTACAATCCTAAACCCTGAGTTTGAGGGCCCGATCACTCCAGGAGCAGATCAGGTACTTACCATACCATGAATGATATTCCTGTGGAGCAGAGAAGGAACCAAGATTCTAGTATTTCATATGGCTATGCCAGCCCGTGATCATGGCAGGGTTGGAGCCCCTGGTTCTGACACACCATGTAACCCAGAAACAGACTAAAGGTCTGTCCACTCCTCAGCAGGCTGACAGCCTTTCCAGTTCCCTGAGCTGGAATGCAATGGGCAGCAGTGTCACACCAGCTTCTCAGGCACTCATCTTCCCAGGCAAACTTGGCTCAGGCTGCTAGTGTGTGGGGTCCCACTTTTGCTTTGGATTACATGACACTGACTTAGGAGCTTCCCATCATCTCCACAAGAAGAAACAGAGTGTGGCCTGCCTGTGGCCAAAGCACTGATATTATAAGTTTGCTGTAAAGAGAATTATACGAGTATTATTTTATTTTTCTGATATTAAAAGTTACTTAATAAAGACTTGTTTCCGTTAATTTGAAAAAAAAAAAAAGCCTATGATTCTATCTTGATTTCCCCTGAAAGCCTGAATTTATGAGTAAATCACAAGGCAATTGGCTGAATTTGCTTGTTCATGTCACCTTAATATGATAACATAAGAAAAATGCTGAGCAGATAGGCTGGCTAGGAAAAGAGAAGAAATGATTATTCATAATAACATGGGAAGACTCAGTGGTATAATTTTGAAATTTGGGGCTCCAATGGATTTTGTTCCAATGCTCCTTACCCAGACTCTGCACCTAGGTTGTCTTCAGGTCCCTGTTGGCTGTCCTCTGTGTAATTTTTTTTTTTTTTTTTTTTGAGCCAGAGTCTTACTCTGTTGCCCTGGGTAGTGTCCTATGACATCATAGCTCACAACAACCTCAAACTTCTGGGCTTGAGAGATTTTCTTGCCTCAGTTTTTCTATTTTTAGTAGAGATAGGGTCTCAGTCTTGTTCAGACTGGTCTCAAACCCCTCAGCTCAAGCAATCCCCCCACATGAGCCTCCCAGAGTGCTGGGATTACAGGTGTGATCCACTGTGCCCGGCCCGTCCTCTCTATACAGGGAATCTTGAAATGTACAATAAGTTTTCTGGCTGAAGCAACTATAAATTCATGAAATGTACTTGTCTCTGGGACTGGTGGTCAAAGTCCTATTGACTTTGTACACACTGCATGAAAGGGCAAGACTAAAACATTTTTCCAGCGGTCCAATATAGACCAAAAACTATTTTAAAGATTTTTTTCAAATATTTTTAAAATAAAAATATATAAAAATATTTGAAATCAAAAATTAGAGAGCTGTTAGGTAGACCTTGAATATTTGTAAATATTTAAAAACGAATATAAATATTAGGAAAAAGTTAATGTAGCAGCCTTGCTTTACTCTGCCCTTTCTTACCTCTGCAGGCACCATGATTACACTCAAACTCCAAGAACAAACAACTTGAGTGTTGTAGCCCCTGGGTGTATTCCACACATCCCAAGCCTACTGTGCAGCTGTGTTTCCCAACTGCGTCATTATGGATCGGGTGGGCAGCAGGTTTGAGTGAACATAAAGATTTGCATGTGTAACTCATCCTGGATTGGGATCCACACCGTGGTGCTCACATGGCAGGTGTGTGACCGACTCCTTTAAAGAACTTTGGACTTTGAGATTCAGGTGGATTGTCCCAGGCAAGGGCTGCTCCTGCACGAACTGCAATTTGCAGATAGAAAAGATGATGTGTGGGTGGTGCCTGTGGCTCAAGGAGTAGGGCGCCAGTCCCATATGCCGGAGGTGGTGGGTTCAAACCCAGCCCCGGCCAAAAAAAAAAAAAAGATGATGTGTGTGTGCCACCTCCATAGTGGGTGGCCACGAAAACCTGCCTTTCAGCCTTTGCCTATGTTCCTACACTGGGTCCTTGGCTGTAATAAATATTATCTGCTGAGTATAACATTATGTTTAGTCACAGGAGTTCTTCCAGTGAGTTACGGAGCTTGTGTACTTGTGGGATAACTAATAGAACACATTTCACAATAGTTATATGAATTGTTCTACTATTAATTAGTGATATGTGAAAGAATACTCTCCCGCTATTCATAATTATTCCCCCTTTTCTTTCAATACTATCAAAACATTCACATGAGGTGCTTAGACAATCAGATTCACAGAGACGGAAGTAGAAAAGTGATAGCCAGGGACCAGGGGAAGAAGGAATGGAGAGTTGTTATAAAATGGGTAGAGGGTTTCATTTTTCCAAACTGAGAAAGTTCTGTGGATGGATGGTGATGTTGGTTGTGCAGTGATGTGACCACATCTGCTGCCACTGACCTGTACACTTGAAAATGGTCAAAATGGTCAATTTCATGTATATATTTTGCCATCATACTTATATATAAAGAAATTTATAATAACAAGTACTGTTTAAAGCCAGTTGCCGTCACTCAATAAATGTCATTTTTTCCTTTTATTTCATCACTTTTATCTCCGCGTCAGTAATTGACCCGCTAAGGTCCCACATATTAGCTAATGTGTTTGAACAAGTTAAAACTCCCCGAAAGAAGCAGTTTACCCTTTCAGATTCCTACTGTGCTTCCCTTATTTCAGGCTTGCACCTTGTCCTGACGATACTCTCTGACTGCCCAGGACTTCACATTCCCCTATGAGGCTTCAGGCATCTGCTTAAAGTCTGTGCCCCTTTTTGTTTAATCTCTCTTTTGACTCCCCAGAGCCAATGGAATATAATCCAATCTCCATATCTAGTCTTTGAGACCCCCTGTTTTCTGACTCAAGTCATTACCTTTCCCACTCTGCAAAATATTCCATTTCAGGCCCTGAACTTCTCGGTCTTCCTTATACCCAAGCCTTCTCTGATTGTTCCCCCCACCCTTTAGTGATGTGAGAAGGTAACGTTTGACATAGTATGTTTATTCTTCTTCAATTACCACCTGCTCTGTGATGTCTTTTCCACCTCGAATTCCTCCAGAATTAGCACTAATTTGCACAATGTCTTCCAAAAGCAGTTGGTCTTATATTACCACGAGAGCTGTGTAATTCTTTCTTGCCCTTTGTGGAGGGAGAGCTATATTTTTTCTATCAGGTTAATGTCAGTGTTGGCCACATTATCTGGTCCAACTAGTAAAATATAAATGGAATTGGCATGTGTTCCTTAGAGGCAAAAATGTTAAGAGGCAGAATATTCCGCAGAGACTATTTTCTTTAGTTTTGGTTGCATAGGGAAGGCAATGCAGGGGAGAACCATAGCCCAACCATGAGGACAACCTTAGTCATTATGTACCACTGTAATTTGCTGGTCATTTGTTGTGACCTAGATAATTCTTACTGATACAACTACTAGCCATGTTCTATTTTATTAATTTGTCTATATATCTAGCTCCCACTAAACGGTGAGCTTCAGTAAATTAAAACTTGCAATTTATCTTGCTATTTTAGTGTCTAGCACTTTGCTCTGTGCATAGATGCTTTTTTTTGTATGAGTGAACAAATAAATGATAAAAGGAATAAAGCTTTAAAGCTATTCCAGTCGTTATAGTTGTGCTTAACTATGTGGAGTTATTTTTTCACTCTATCAGAAATGTTACTTAATCAGTAATCATATATGTGAGTATTTTCATCAATTGGTTTGTTGGGCTAATGATTTGGACATTCCTTGAAGAGACAGTGATTTAACTTAATAGAGATCAAAGCTACTGATGTTGCCTGAATGCAGATTAGATAAGCATTGCACCTTTCCAGTGTATGTTTCACCATTTTGTTTATGGAGTGTGAAATATATAGCCTGGTGCTGTTTCTGCACCCTTCATCCATGCATAGCCAACAATACACCGTATGCACCATTTCTGCTAACCTTGGCAAATTAGCAGAAGTATTTGAGTAATCAGGCAGTTGAGTGTTTATGTAGTTTATCACTTTTTATGAAAAAGGAAATGTGTTAGGGAAGATTAAACAGAAGAATAACTGTCACTGGCTTATATTTAGAATATTGTTATAGCACAGGGAGAAAAAATAAAAGTGGTGCCAAATGCTTCATTAAAAATATTGAATGTCATTATTAAGATATTATAACAATGCTAAAAGAGAGAAAAGAAATGTTTGTTTTCCTTTTGTCTTTTGTACTTGAGACTACTAGTCCACATTTAAATCTGTGTGATTATCAGTATTTTTTTTTTTAGCTAAGATTACAGTCCTTTGAGAATAATGTTGACAGCTTTGAGCTGACAAAGAATCATTATAATCAGTGCTGAAGATATGAAATCACAATGAGAAAGAGTTCATGTTTATTGTAGCAGGGACCACACACTGTGATCGTTTGCATTAGAAACTCAGCAGGTGGAGTAAGCAAAACTAAATCAGTTTTGAGGAATTTAAGATATATAAAAAGGTCATTGTTAGTCAAGTACCTGTCTACTGTGTTAAAAAAAAATAGAGTATTTTCATAAACTTTTTCAGAATATAATGTATTGTGTACACATAACCTAAAAGATTGTATAGTGTTTGGGTAGAATTTATTGTTTACTTTAACACCACGGGTTGATTAAAAGCATTATAGATGTCATTAGATAGAGCAAGAAAAAATCCCAAGAAATTACAAATGGCAGATCTTTTAAATAGGTAAGAAAACAAAATCACCCAAATGTTTCCCAACTGTTAAGGAATGGACTGGCCTGTTGGGATAAAGATGTGATAAAGTCTTAAAGAGAGGATAACACTCTGTTTCAGCACTATCAGTCCACTGCCCCTTAGGCTGTACTAAGTGAAATGACATCATTTCCATTCTACCATGCATACAAGATGGGCAAGGGGGTTTACAAGGAAAGTTAGATGAGTTGTCCCTAAGAAAACTGCAAGAAACTGTTATTCTTAGAACATACTTATTCATCTGTGTTTTAGATTTGTTTGACATCTTAGTAATATTTCTCTTCTTTGAATTTCCCTTATTCATTCTTCATATATACTTTATAAAACACCTGTCCAGGCACTAGAGAATCATGATGGTATAAAACACGATCTCTCTTTCTGAGGACCTGACAGACTAACGGAAGAGATGAACACATAATCATAATTACTGCAATGTCATTAGAGATGTGGGGGCCACCTTCTGCCTGAGCTCGTGAGGATTCACAGA
This sequence comes from Nycticebus coucang, assembly GCF_027406575.1. Classification (NCBI taxonomy): domain Eukaryota; kingdom Metazoa; phylum Chordata; class Mammalia; order Primates; family Lorisidae; genus Nycticebus; species Nycticebus coucang. The sequence continues at coordinate 39,715,126 of NC_069794.1, read as the reverse complement.
GGTATAAGCACAAGTGGAGATTTTTCCGATGGTTTTGTGCTCACTGAGTAAATAAATGGGTCATTTTGGGCAGAGCATAAATCACACAAAACATCTGAAGAAAGCAATGAGCAGCTTGCTGAGATGGTTTTCTAGAGAGTGTTATTAGAAATACCTGAATGAACATATTAGTTTGCATTCCCACCAGCAATGTAGAAGCGTTCCCTTTTCTCCATATCCATGCCAACATCTTTGGTTTGGGGATTTTGTGATGTGGGCTAATCTTACTGGAGTTAGATGATATCTCAAAGTAGTTTTGATTTGCATTTCTCTGATGATTAAGAATGATGAGCATTTTTTTATGTGTCTGTAGGCCGTGCGCCTATCTTCTTAGCAAAGTATCTCAAGAATGGAAGAAAAAGTACCCAATGTACTCAGCCCTAATATGAAACTAATTTATAGCTTTCGTATGAAAGCTATAACCCAATCTCAGCACAAGAATATGGGGAAAGCGACAAGGGAGGGGAGGGGAGAAGGGAGGATGGGTGGAGGGATGGTAATTAGTGGGTCCAAACCTATGGTGCATCTTAGAAGGGTACAGGTGAAACTTACTAAATGTAGAATATAAATGTCTGAACACGATAACTAAGAAAATGCCAGGAAGGCTATGTTAATCAGTTTGATGAAATATTTCAAACTGTATATAAAACCAGCACATTGTACACAACTATGATTTAATGAAAAAAAAAAAGAAAGAAAGAAACATCTGAATGAAAACAGAAGAGTAAACAGTGCCCCGACTAGTATCTGCTGAGGAGTTTGCATTTTATTTTGTTTAATGAAGAGTCATAGAAGGATGTTAAGCAGGAAGGCAATATTAGCAAAAGTGTCTTCTTAAGGAATTTGGATGATTTTTTTCACAGGAAACTTCAGGTTAAAAAAAAAAAGATCACTTAAAATCCAATCTTCTCATTTTCTTTCCCTACTGTTAACACTGACATGTAAAATTTCAATTGTTAACAGCTTAGAATCATTGGTGTGCTTTCAGTAATAAATCCTATATTATAACCACCCAAATCACAATAAAACTAATAGCGAAATTTCTGGTAACTAGCCTTTTGGGAAGGTTGGTAATTTGCAGGAAATTAACCTCCAAACATCACCAACAGCAGATAGAACAGACTATCTGACAGAAAGTTCACTCTTCATTCTTGGTGGAAAGAAGAAAAGTCCAGGAGGGTGATGACCTTGAATCCTTCTGGGTCATTCTAACTCTTCAGTCCACTGTCCCTAAAATGCTGAACTCAGCCCGGTCGTGACAGGCGCTCTGAAACTTCTTGCTTTCCTTCCTCCTGCACCTGTTGCTTCTCTTGAGCCTTTAATTTGAACTCTAATCTAGTTTAGCTATCATTATCTTTAAAAAGTCTTTGTAGACTACAAACTGTATTACGGTGTGCAGTACTTGGAATTTCTCATCACTCAAATGGCCTTCTGTGAACATTAGACAGAAGTCATCCTAAGTGAAGTACCTCAGGAATGGAAAAACCACCACATGTTCACACTAAAAAGTGGTAACTGATCAGTGCGTACGCAGGGTCACATAGTGATGTAAAAGACATTGGAAACTAACATGGGAGGGTAGTGAGTGACAAAAACTTACCTATCGGGTGCAATGTACGTCTGGTGATGGGTACACAAAAATCCCTGACTTCAGCATTATACAGTTTATCTGTGAAACAAAAACATGAGCACTCCCATAGCATTTTAGAATTAAAAAGGTGTAACTACCTAAATTTCCTTTACTCCACGCTTACATATAAATATGAATGCATTTACCAATTACTTATTAAATGATTTTGTTACATTAAAAAAAAGAAAATGTTTACAACCACTCTTAAATATCAGAAAAGTCAGAAATAGCGGAAATCAATTTTTTTTTTTTTATTGTTGGGGATTCATTGAGGGTACAATAAGCCAGGTTACACTGATTGCAATTGTTAGGTAAAGTCCCTCTTGCAATCATGTCTTCCCCCATAAAGTGTGACACACACCAAGGCCCCATGACCCTCCCTCCGTCCCTCTTTCTGCTTCCCCCCCATAACCTTAATTGTCATGAATTGTCCTCATATCAAAATTGAGTACATAGGATTCATGCTTCTCCATTCTTGTGATGCTTTACTAAGAATAATGTCTTCCACTTCCATCCCAGTTAATACGAAAGATGTAAAGTCTCCATTTTTTTTAAAGGCTGAATAGTATTCCATGGTATATATACCACAGCTTGTTAATCCATTCCTGGGTTGGTGGGCATTTAGAATGTTTCCACATTTTGGCAATTGTAAATTGAGCTGCTATAAACAGTCTAGTACAAGTGTCCTTATGATAAAAGGATTTTTTTCCTTCTGGGTAGAAGCCCAGTAATGGGATTGCTGGATCAAATGGGAGGTCTAGCTTGAGTGCTTTGAGGTTTCTCCATACTTCCTTCCAGAAAGGTTGTACTAGTTTGCAGTCCCACCAGCAGTGTAAAAGTGTTCCCTTCTCTCCACATCCACGCCAGCATCTGCAGTTTTGAGATTTTGTGATGTGGGCCATTCTCACTGGGGTTAGATGATATCTCAGGGTTGTTTTGATTTGCATTTCTACAATATATAGAGATGATGAACATTTTTTCATGTGTTTGTTAGCCATTCGTCTGTCATCATTAGAGAAAATTCTATTCATGTCTCTTGCCCACTGATATATGGGATTGTTGGCGTTTTTCATGTGGATTAATTTGAGTTCTCTATAGATTCTAGTTATCAAGCATTTGTCTGATTGAAAATATGCAAATATCCTTTCCCATTGTGTAGGTTGTCTCTTTGCTTTGGTTATTGTCTCCTTAGCTGTAAAGAAGCTTTTCAGTTTAATGAAGTACCATTTGTTTATTTTTGTTGTTGTTGCAATTGCCATGGCAGTCTTCTTCATGAAGTCTTTCCCCAGGCCAATATCTTCCAGTGTTTTTTCTATGCTTTCTTGGAGGATTTTTATTGTTTCATGCCTTAAATTTAAGTCCTTTATCCATCTTGAATCAATTTTTGTGAGTGGGGAAAGGTGTGGGTCCAGTTTCAGTCTTTTACATGTAGACATCCAGTTCTCCCAACACCATTTATTGAATAGGGAGTCTTTCCTCCAAGGTATGTTATTGTTTGGTTTATCGAAGATCAGGTGGTTGTAAGATGTGAGTTTCATTTCTTGGTTTTCAATTCGATTCCAAGTGTCTATGTCTCTGTTTTTGTGCCAGTACCATGCTGTCTTGACCATTATGGCTTTGTAGTACAGACTAAAATCTGGTATACTAATGCCCCCAGCTTTATTTTTATTACTAAGAACTGCCTTAGCTATATGGGGTTTTTCCGGTTCCATACAAAACGCAGAATCATTTTTTCCAAATCTTGAAAGTACGATGTTGGTATTTTGATAGCAATGGCATTGAATAGGTAGATTGCTTTGGGAAGTATAGACATTTTAACAATGTTGATTCTTCCCATCCATGAGCATGGTATGTTCTTCCATTTGTTAATATCCTCTGCTATTTCCTTTCTGAGGATTTCATAGTTTTCTTTATAGAGGTCCTTCACCTCCTTCGTTAGGTATATTCCTAAGTATTTCATTTTCTTTGAAACTATGGTGAAGGGAGTTGTGTCCTTAATTAGCTTCTCATCTTGACTGTTATTGGTGTATACAAAGGCTACTGACTTGTGGACATTGATTTTCTATCCTGAAACATTACTGTATTTTTTGATGACTTCTAGGAGTCTTGTGGTTGAGTCTTTGTGCTTCTCTAAGTATAAGATCATGTCATCAGCAAAGAGGGAAAGTTTGACCTCCTCTGCTCCCATTTGGATTCCCTTTATTTCCTTGTCTTGCCTAATTGTATTGGCTAGAACTTCCAGCACAATGTTGAATAGTAAAGGTGACAGAGGACAACCTTGTCTGGTTCCAGTTCTAAGAGGAAAAGCTTTCAGTTTTACTCCATTCAGTAAAATATTGGCTGTGGGTTTGTCATAGATAGCTTCAATCAGTTTTAGAAATGTGCCACCTATGCCTATACTCTTCAGTGTTCTAATTAGAAAAGGATGCTGGATTTTATCAAATGCTTTTTCTGCATCTATTGAGAGGATCATGTGATCTTTATTTTTGCCTCTGTTAAAATGATGGATAACATTTATGGACTTGCTTATGTTAAACCAGCCTTGCATCCCTGGGATGAAGCCTACTTGATCATGATAAATGACTTTTTTGATGATAAGCTGTAATCTATTGGCTAGGATTTTGTTGAGAATTTTTGCATCTATATTCATGAGTGAGATTGGTCAGAAATTCTCCTTTTTGTTTGGGTCTTTTCCTGGTTTTGGTATCAGGGTGATGTTTGCTTCATAGAATGTGTTGGGGAAGATTCCTTCTTCCTCAATTTTTTGAAATAATTTCTGCAGTACAGGAATAAGCTCTTCCTTGAAGGTTTGATAAAATTCTGGAGTGAAGCCATCTGGACCAGGACATTTTTTGGTTGGAAGCTTTTTTATTGTTTCTTTGATCTCAGTGCTTGAAATTGGTCAGTTCAGGAGGTCTATTTCTTCCTGGCTAAGTCTAGGGAGAGGGTGTGATTCCAAATATTGATCCATTTCCTTTACATTGTCAAATTTCTGGGCATAGAGTTTCTGGTAGTATTCAGAGATAATCTCTTGTATCTCTGTGGGATCAGTTGTTATTTCCCCTTTATCATTTCTGATTGAGGTTACTAGAGATTTTACTTTTCTATTCCTCGTTAGTCTGGCCAATGGTTTATCTATTTTATTTATTTTTTCAAAAAACCAACTCCTTGTTTCATTAATTTTCTGAATGATTCTTTTGTTTTCAATTTCATTGATCTCTGATTTGATTTTGGATATTTCTTTTCTTCTACTGAGTTTAGGCTTAGATTGTTCTTCTTTTTCCAATTCCATAAGATCTCTTGTGAGATTTTTGATGTGCTCTTTTTCTGTTTTTCAAACGTAGACATCTAAAGCAAAGAATTTTCCTCTCAAAACTGCTTTTGCAGTATTCCACAGGTTTTGGTAGCTTGTGTCTTCATTGTTGTTATGCTCAAGGAAGTTAATGATTTTCTGTTTTATTTCTTCCTGCACCCATCTGTTATTCAACAGAAGATTGTTTAACTTCCATGCCTTTGTGTGGGGTTGAGTTCCACCTTTAGTGCCCTATGGTCTGAGGAGATACAAGGTACGATTTCAATTCTTTTGATTCTGTTGATATTTGTTTTGTGTCCCAGGATATGATCAATTTTGGAGAATGTTCCACGGGGTGATGAGAAGAATGTATATTCTTTATCTTTGGGATGGAGTGTTCTATATGCGTCTATCAAGCACAGTTTGTTCTAGGGTCTCATTTAAATCTCTTATATCTTTGTTTAATTTCTGTTTAGAGGATCTGTCCAGCTCTGTAAGAGGAGTGTTAAAGTCCCTGTTATTATGGTATTATCATATATCATATTGCTCAGACTGATTAAGGTCTGTTTCAAGAATCTGGGAGCATTTAAATTGGGTGCATAAATATTTAGAATTGAAACATCTTCTTGTTGTATTTTTCCCTTGACCAATATAAAGTGACCATCTTTGTCTTTTTTGACTTTAGTTGCTTTAAATCCACATGTATCTGAAAATAAGATTGCAACTCCTCTTTTCTTCTGAATTCCATTTGCTTGAAAAACTGTCTCCCAACCCTTGACTCGGAGCTTTAATTTGTCTTTTGAAGTCAGGTGTGTTTCTTGCAGACAGCAAATGGATGGCTTGTGTTTTTCAATCCAGTCAGCCAATCTATGTCTCTTCGGTGGGGAATTCATTTATTTATTTTTTTTGTAGTTTTTGGCTGGGGCTGGGTTTGAACCCACCACCTACAACATATGGGGCCAGTGCCTTATTCCTTTGAGCCACAGGCGCTGCCCGGGAATTCAAGGCATTAACATTTATTGAGATAACTGATAAGTGTGGTAGTATTCTATTTGTCTTATTTTGTGAGAGTCCTTTGCTTAGTTTTGTCTTTTGCATGAGTGTGGAGGTTAGGTTCTGTCCTTTAATTTCTGAGTTCTTACTTTGCTGCTGATCCATTGTGGTGGTCAGTGTGCAGAACAGGTTGAAGTATTTCCTGTAGAGCTGGTCTTGTTGTGGCGAATTTCCTCAATGTTTGTATATCCGTAAATGATTTGATTTCTCCGTCAGTTTTGAAGCTTAGCTTAGCAGGGTACAGAATTCTGGGCTGGAAATTGTTCTGTTTAAGTAGATTAAAGGTAGATGACCATTGTCGTCTTGTTTGGATAGTTTCATTAGAGAAATCTGCGGTCACTCTGATGGATTTGCCCCTGTAGGTCAACTGGCACTTACTCCTGGCAGCTTGTAGAATCTTTTCTTTTGTCTTGACTTTGGACAGGTTCATCACAATGTGTCTTGGAGAAGCTCACTTAGAATTGAGGCGACCTGAGTTCCGATATCCCTCTGAAAGCAGTGTGTCAGAATCCTTGGTGATATTTGGGAAATTTTCTTTTATAATATTCTCTAGTATGGCTTCCATTCCTCTGGGGCATTCTTCTTCCCCTGCTGGGATTCCTATAACTCGTATGTTCGAACGCTTCATAAAGTCCCATAATTCTGACAGTGAATGTTCTGCTTTCTCTCTCTTCTTTTCTGCCTCTTTTACTATCTGAGTTATCTCAAGAACTTTGTCTTCTACCTCTGAAATTCTTTCTTCTGCATGGTCTAACCTGTTGCTGATACTTTCCATTGCATCTTTATGTTACCTAATTGACTGTTTCAGTTCCTTCAGTTCTGCTATATCCTTTTTATATTCTTCATATCGTTCATCTCTTATTTGATTCTGTTTTTGAATTTCCTTTTGGTTGTTTTCCACTTTATTAGTAGTTTCCTTCATTGTTTCCATCATTTCTCTCATTGTTTTCAACATGTGTATTCTAAATTCCCTTTTTGTCATTCCTAACATTTCTGTATAGGTGGAATCCTCTGCAGTAGCTACCTCATGGTCCCTTGGCGGGGTTGTTCTGGACTGGTTCTTCATGTTGCCTGGAGTTTTCTGCTGATTCTGCCTCATGAGTGATTTCTTTTATCTGTTTCCTTGCCCTAATTTTCCTTTCCCTTCCTCTTGCTCTTTAAGTTCTCATGCCTGTGGACTAAGGGTTACAGGACCAGAAGGGTGAGAAGGTTGAAGAGCAAAAATGGGATGAAAGAAAGGAGGACCGAGTGATAAGAAAAAAAAAAAGAAAAATAGAGAAAGGAGCGGGAGTACGTAAAAGGAATACTGACAAAAAGAAGAGAGGCACAGAAAGAGGGAGACAGAGCAATATAGGTGTACAGTAGGGTATTTTGACAGAACTTAAAAAAACCCACCTTCTGGGGGTGCCCAGTTGGGTGGTTCCCTTGAGGTCAGCAGCTCTTTGCTAACCTGATCAGACACAGTACCCCACCTCCACCAAGTAGAGAGGAAAGACAAAAATGCTATAAATCAAACCAAAACAAGCAAACAGAAAACTTTACGTGATAAAATTGGTGAAAAACCAAATAATAGTGGTAGAAACACTAGCAAAAATGAAGTTCTAGTTATTGAAAAAGGCAGCAATGGGAAGTTATAATTAAACTAGAAAAGTTGAGAAAGAAAAAGCATCTTGCAGTATGGAAAAGGTTGAACTTAAAAAGCAAAACAACGTCAACAACATCAAAATAAACAAAAAAAACAACCAAACCAAAAAAAAAAAAAAAAACACAACCAAAAACAAAGCAGTATATGTTATTGAATATTTTCTGGGCAACACGTGGTCTTCTGGGGTATGAGATGTTAATCACAGTTCTGATATGACAGGAGGCTGCTGATTTCTCAAACCCCAGCAGGTGGATACCCTAAATCTCTCTTCAGCCCACTTAAAAGGCACTTTAAACATGTTCACTTGCTGAGCAGAAGGTTTCCCAGGAAAGTGCTTGTGACTGGAATCACTGCTGAAGTGGCTATCCACTTACCCAGTGTGCCAAAACCAGTCTCATTCTGCCCCTGAGGGTTAGGGCTGCAAGGCGGCTCAGACCCAACCCTTAGGCTACTCTGTCGCTGGGGTACCAGCTTCCACCCGATTCTAGCTCTGTGACCCTGAGGGCGGAGCTTGCCGGGGCAGAGTGCTCACAATGGCTCCCTGTGACCCACAGCCAAACACTATTAGCTCTGTCTGGCTCAGCGGCTCAGACTGGGGCCCTAGACAATGGCCAAAGTTCTCTGCACTCCCATTCAGGCTCTCCCCAAGGCAGTTCAACTGAGTGCCAAGTCCAAAGACACCAAAACAGTTCACAGGTAAAGCCTTTCCGGTTTGCAGTCTCGTTGGTACTGAACTTACAGTTGTGGGCGGGTTTAGACGGATTGAACACATGCGACCACTTGCCATTTTTCCACTGTTTTAGTCCTCCTTTTGGGGTCAGAAGTCTCTTGATGACTCCGTGTATCCTCACAGGGGTGATGATAGGCAGATCCCACCAGCCAGAGATACCTGGAGTCCTATCCCAGACTCACAGTGCCCAGATGCAAGGAAGCTGTTACTCGGCCACCATCTTGCTCCACCTCCCCGGAAATCAATTTTAAAAAATGATTTTGAATTATCGCATAGGTAGTAAGAAGTAATTTATTTTATAGTGTCAAAATATTTTTCTGAGCAAAGAAAAACTTTACCTTTTTTAAAATTTATATTAATTAAAATATAGGTTAGATTTAAAGCTAGTTTCTGGGTACTCAGTTTTAACTTCAAAATTCTATATAATTGTGGTTTGTATTAGTTTGGCCAAAGAAGCTCCACTGGCATTCTAAGCATTTCGATTAATGCTTAGAAATATTTGACTGACCATTCTGGCATTAATCTTTATATATAAATTACGGTTTAGCTCTCTCTTTAAGTTCTTATTCTGGTTGCATTTCTGGAATTTACAAAATTCACTTGGACATTCAATACTTACTCTCGTCAACCATTGGATAGTAGGTTGTTGAGTCTCCCAAGCCAATGCTGCTAGATTTTACTGAATGCTATTATGAAATTTCCTAGAATTTAATGTTTTCTACAATTTGACATATTCTATTTTTCAAGATAACTAAAGTAGAATCTGAATATTTTTATAATTTAATTGGGGAATATTTAAGAGCAAGAGAAAATATAAGTCCTTCTAACAATAATAACACGATTATTAAGATGTGAGGTTAATATTAAGAAATTTAATAAAAATAATTAGTGAAAATCATAAATTCATTTTCAAACCTCTTCCTCTTCATGATTTTCACTTTTATACAGCTCCTAAATATATCCTCAAACATTCGCTTTGGGTCTTAAAGTGTAAGCCTGGCAAGTTGCCATGAGCTACTTGGGAAGCTGAGGCAGGAAGCTGAGGCAGGAGGAGCCCTTCAGCCCAGGAGTTTGAATTCAGCCTGTAGCAACATAGGAAAACATCTGAGACATCATCTTTAAAAAACGTGGGAAAAAATGAAGAAAGACGGTTAGAGCAGTGCTAAATTTAATTTCCTCTTTTCATTTCTGGTAATGAAAGTGAATTTCATTTTATTTATTGACAAACTATTATTTTACCATGAATATAAAACCAATAGATAAAGTACTACATAGCCACAGGAGAGAAAAACACAATTAAATTTAGATGTGAATTTCATGTATTCTTTTTTATTCTTTTATCCCATGTCCTTTGGACCCTTATTCATGGGTCAAACATCATGGAAGGCAATGCCTTGGGGGAGTTTACTCTAGTAAAGGAATAAAAAATGAGCACAAATAATTCTAATAAAATTGTATGTATGGGCGAATATTAGGGCACTGAGCTACCAAATCATTCTTCTTTGCTATTATATTGCAAAAGAGCTTAATCATAAAATACCACGAAATAATTCATTATACTCATGCTAATACTAAAAATGAGGACTAGAATGTGTTGCAGATCATTCTGGAAAAGGACCAGATAAATAGCATGTGTATAGTGCCTTATACTCCACAATATAATTTTACACAAAAAAAATCTCTCTTCTTCTTAATGATTGATACGACTAAGCATCAAACACTATAAGCACCTCATAGACACTGTCTTTAGTGTTTGCACATATTACCCCATTTCATTTCCATTTCAGACTGATAAGGTAGCAATTACTATCTCTACATTTTTGATGACAAAATTAAACAATTTGTCATGTAACTATGGATATCAAAGCAAAGATTCAAATCTCAAATTATCATATTTAAAAATTTATCCTCTTTCCATTGCTTATTAAGTGAACAACAAAGAAATTATTCTTCCACTTACGAATGAAAAAAAAAATTTAATTTTTCCCAAAGTAAATTAGAGGACACAATCTGAAACTAAATTTCTGATGGAGTGTTTAAAATGTTTTCCCTTTCGGTGTTGGACCTACTGATTCTTTGTGTTCTGAGCACTTTAAATAAATTAATGAAGTGAACAAAAATTCATAGTACATTTTCTTACTAAATTTTGCCAAATGCAATTATGAAATTTCCTAGAATTTAATGTGTTCTTCACATTAGAGCGTTTGAAAATTTTTGCTCTAACTCTGGAGATAAATGAACAAACTAAGAATAACTCTTTAATCACTGAATAATTAATAATCTACTTTTTATTCATGGCATTTCACAGCTGAGACATTTTCAAAACTAAATAATTTGGTTCCATAAAGAATGAGGTTTTAAGCTAGTTTTAAAAATTATGACAATCAGGGTGGGGTGCAAGATGCCAGAGTACAAGCAGCCTGCACTTGTCACTTAAGGAGAGGATGGAAAGTTGCAAGTTCACCTGTGGATGGACCGTCTGGAAGAGAACATTCTGAACCATCAGAAAAGCAAGTGGAGATCCCAAGTGTGAGGGCTAGGAAAGTGGGGGAACTGCTGGGCAAGATCAGCAGGCACCCAGAAGATGTGTCCACACATGGGGAGGGGTCAGACAAGAGATCCCCGCTCTTCCAGTGGACACCGTACCCAGCCATGAGGGTTTTCCCACCACCACAGGCCTCTGACCTGCAGCAGAAACTGGGCACAGCAGGGTACTGCTGGCTTCTGACCTGGGTTTCTTACTGTAACAGAATTCATGCTGTGCTCTCAGCCTCTGAGCACCTGGCCTGCAGAGGGGTGGACTCCACCCCAGCTGCTACCCTATTAACCCTTCCCAGCCAGAGAAGAAGCGGAGAGAACAGGCACTTTCCTGTGCACAGTGACTGGGTGCCATGCCATTCCTAGTGCACCCCACCTGCTGCCTCTGAGAGATTCGAGCACAGCAGGAATCCACCAGCCCCCAGCATCTGCCACAGACATCTCACTATCCTGGGAATGCCACTACTGCTGCCTAAGTAGCACTGCAGCAACTGCCACAGTGAGATCAGGGCAAAGAGAGGGGCTCTGACACTGCAGCCCATGGGCAAGATGTTGTGCGTCTCCTCAGCCCCACCAGGCCCTGTGGCCACCCAGGCTCTGTGGCATGATGAGTCAGCTCAATACTGGCTGTGGTTCTGTGACCTGGCCAGCCACCAGCTAATGCTCTCTGATGAGCCTAGGTCCCTGCTAAGGTTCCATGACATGCCCAGGTGACTGTAAACTTCCTGCAACCTATTCTGTCACTGCGTGTGGTCCTATGATGCACCCAAACAACTGCAAGTTCCCAAAATATACTCAGCTGCTCACCAAAGTCCAATGGCCCACCCAAACATAGGCCACGTTTCTGTGACCTGTCCAGACACTAGATGAAGTCCTGCCGCCTGCGCAGTCACTGAAGCCAGCCCAGTCACTGCAACCTGCCCAGTCACTGCAACCCTATGCCCCATAGGCTGTGAGCCTAGCAGCAAAATGCACCGTCCACATTGGGAACTCCAACCACACCTCCAACTGCACAGCTGTCATGGCATTGTTCTCTGCAAATTGTGTAGACTTGCTCACTGACAGCCCCCTCCCTGTGTACTTCCATGGCCCCTGGACCTGATAGAAGTGAATGATCACAGCACTGATTCCTGGGGCCTCTGTTTAACCAACCTCGCATAGCCACCACTGCCATCACCATGGGGAGGGCCTGAGCAGAACAAACACCCAAGCCACACACCTCATGGAGATGAATTCTCCCAGCTCCTTTCCCACTAGCATGCGAGGGTGCCAAACAGGGACCTCTACTTCTTTTGACTAAGTAGGAGAGTTCCCAGCAGAGCAGAACAGATGAAATGCAAACTTACCTGTCTTGAGGTGAGAAGTTTCAGATGAGAAGGAGCCAGCATGATAACTCTGGCAACATGAGCATACAAGCCAGTTTGCTTGCTTAGCATAACTTCCCAAGAGGAGTCCTTCCAAGGTGACAGTGGTGATATTCAGCTATGAGATATGCAGCGCCTCTTTGGGATGAGTTCTCAAACTTAATTGACTGACCATGCGTGTATACACACACATGCATGCACTGTGGAATACTACTAAGACATAAAAAGGAATGGAACAATGGCTTTTGGGCAACATCAATGGTATTTACTTAAGACCATTTTCTTAAGTGAAGTCTCTCAGGAATGAAAAGATAAAAACTACATTTTGTTGCTAATAAGTTGGAGCTAAACTATAAGTACACGTAGGCACAAAGAGAAATAAGGGACATTAGAAACCATGAAGCGGGATCAAGGGAGAGCTGAGAGATAAAAACTTACCTATTGGGAACAGTGAACACTATCAAGGCACACCACAAGCCTTGACTGTGTCATTGTAGAGTGTATGTGTGTAACAGAAACATTTGTACTCCCTTACTATTTAAACTGTGAAAATCAGAAATCTCTGCGCAAGAGAGTTAGGTTGGTATCCATGTTATTGATGATCCATGTTATTGAAGGAGCAGACTGAGCCCGAGAATAAGGAGTAATCTGGGCAGTCTGGTGTGGGGTGTTGAAATCTAAGTGGTGTGGAGAATATGTCCTCCGTTCCAGACCACTCAAGAGAGAATCTAGAAACGAGAACAGCAATTGTAGACACGTAGAAGTGTCTAAATAATAGTCAAATAAATGTACAGTCTCCTAATGGATATGCCAAGATTACTATTACTATTATAATAATAATAGTAATGGTTGTAACCTCTGCATTAAAGAGGAAACCAACAGCCTGTACTTTAATAAATCAATTAATGAATAGTTTGATGACAAATGTGATTCTTACAAAGTTCAAAATATTCTCTACACAATTCTTAAGAATTACTAAAGGAAAAATATCAATAGTACCTCCACAGTTGGAGAAATCTGGCAGACAACTCATTACTCTTGTGGTTGGGTGAATATCACTAACAAACTACAAGAACCATGGTATTGCTTCTGTAGTAGTCTGCGAAATGCACGGAACTCAAGTCTAATGATGTGGCACATTAGACAAACTCACGTGAAGGACATTCTAATATGCCTGTAATCTTCAAAGGATTAAGGTTATGAAAGTCAGTAGTAGAAGACTGAAAATGTTGCAAAATCTCAACTTCGCACAGCATATGATGTTGACATTAGTTTTTTTTTTTGCTACCCTAATAAATGACCACACACTTCATAATCTAAAATAACTCAAATTATTATTTTCTTTACATTAGAATTCCAATATAAATCTCTGCCCAGCTGAAGTCAAGGTATTTCCGTGGATGCGATCCTTTCTGAGGCTCTTGGGTGGGGATGGGGGATCCCTTTCCTTCCTCATTTAGGTTGTTGGCAGAATTCTGTTGCTTGCCCACGACTTCCTATGTCTTAGAACCAGCAAGTGGATGTTCTCAAAGTCAAATTCTTCTCATGCTGCTCTCTCTGTCCACAGCTGTAACTGGTTCTTTGCTTCTAGGGAATCATGTGATTAGTTTTGGCCTACCTGGGTAATTAGGGTTAATCTTCTCACCTCAAAGTCTCTAAACTTCATTACAGTTTTTCATATAAGAAAAAATATTCACAAGTTTCCAGCTATGAGGAGGAAAGATCATTTCCTTTAGGATAGGAAGGAGGAACTTTTAAGCTTTACTGATACCAAGTGACTTTAGTCAAATAAATGTACAGTCTCCTAATGGATACGCCACGATTACTCAATCTTTGAAAAGGACAAGAGAGTGCTAGAGATCATCTTTGCTTTATGTTCATAGGTTTATAACAGGCTCTTGGGCAATATGATCTAGTTATACTGTTTGAGATCAAACCACTAGTCGTCTGGTTATATTTTTAGAATTTTATAGACTCATTTCATTCAACTGTTGTGCAATACATTTTATTATTATAAAGGTAAGGCAAGAATAAATATGATCTCTCACTTTTATCTCCTATATTTTACTGCAAGTTAAATTTCTATTTCTTGATAATTTCTATTTATGTAACAACTTTGCTGAATAAATCTCCAGCAAGAAAGCATTTTAAACCTGTAAAGAAGTTTTGGTTGGCAGCCTCTGTGGCTCAACAGAGTAGGGCACCGGCCTACCAGCATGGTAGGTAGGTGGCAGGTAAAACTCAATCCCAACAACAACAACAAAAAAGAAGTTTTGGTTGGTTTATTTTCCTTTTAATTTAATGTTGTGTCTATACTACCAAATGATAAATTATCTTAGACTAGTCAGTTTTTGCTTTTGTTTTATTTTTACAGTTTTCTTAAGCTATTTATGCTGAAAATTTATTCACAGGCGACAATAGTTTGACTAATCCAAATTTTCTCTGAATTTTGCTTTCTGAAATAGAAATAGGTCAAAACCCTCAGAAGAATAAAGCAATTAACCTGAATATCACATTGAATCAGTTTTGCTAATATAGGTGCCCTGTAAACAATGCACAATTTCCTATAATATTAAACCATTAATGAATAAAGTGATATATCATTGATTCACATGCACATAAATTGGTGCTTTATCACTGAGTATGTACATCAAAATCCATAGAAGGAGGAATATGTGCTGATAAATACTGTAAGTAATGAATTTCTGTACCTGGAGATGCTTCCTCTTAATTTCTTCTAATCATTAACAAAGAGAAATTCCACAAATGTTACAAAATTGCACAATTTTGTAAAAATGTTTTGCAATCCATTGGGATAAGTGATTAGAATAATTTGCTTTACGTATTCTGATTTGAATCTAAATTTTTTGCTCAAATTTAATATATAAATATACTTTATAAAATTTGTTGACTGTATACTTTGCCTTCTTTAGCTTTTAATTATTTTATAACAGATTTTACCCTGAAAATAATAATTTCAAAAGGTACATTTGAATTACAGAAAAACAGTGTAAAAAAACATTAAAAATATCAAATTATTTATTTGATGTTAAATGATCAATAAAGATCTGAGTGATATGAAATTTGAAGCTTTCAGAATTCTAACCCATTAATTTTCCACTAAATCATTAAAGGAGTAGGTAAACAATTAGTGCAGAAACTACAACTAAATCTCTTGGATAGCTACTAATTAAGCTAATTTAAAAATCTATTTTCATTTTGAACATTCAAACTTTCTTTGATAATTTTTTTCTAATATAATTTTATCGAAATTTTGTCTGTGTTATAATTATTTCATTGTTTTTGTTTTCCTGTTTATTTCCTTTGATGGGAATCATAAATAATGAAAAATTACTGTTTTAAGGAAAAATGTGAAAAATCTAGTTATATGTTGTTCATATTTTATGATCTCATAATAAGTTGGTAGAACTAAAGAATTATATTAAGGGAGAAAAAAAGGACTTGTCTGGATTTTTGGTTCCAGATAATAAATTCCTATGTATGTACTTGTGTTATGTTTAATGAATCTTTAGTTTTGTATCGTTCGTATGCTCCTTATCAGCTGTATCATTCTCTAACAGCGAGCACTAGTTACTTTAATTTATTTTCTTGAGACACCAGTGCCTTAAATCACTGCTGCTTTGGCTCACTGATGGATCAGGCAAATAACAATTTTGCCAAATGTTTGCCAGATATAAAAGATTTATTATCATGAAAATAATATTAGACCGCCCTAATTTTTTTGCCACTTCCCCCCAGATCTTTTGTGGTTTATAAAAGAACAATGAAAGTTAGGACTTAGGGAAAAGGAGAACGAGAGGAGAGTGTAAACTGGCTAAGTTGATAGACAGACAGGCGCATGCGCACACACCAAACCAAGCCAAACCTGGGAGTAGGAAGAGGGGACAGAAAAGAAAATACATGTTTAGTTGTTCTTCCAGGAATATTTTCTTTTTAATAGAATTGGGAAGTGTCAGAAGAGGTAATGAGAAATGCTGCTGGAGATTTTGAATTGGATCCCTTCAATTTCTTTTTTTAATTTTTTGATTGTTTATGTTTTGTTTGTTACGCTTTGGATTTTCTTTAACTAGAAGCTTTCTTCACCATCATCCACTTTCTTGATGGGTTAGCTTTCTCTCTACCGTCTGGGCAACAAACTGATGGATACGCCATGCACAGTGACACTTTCCACGAGTCAATTACTCACATAGTTTACACACACAGTTCTGCCACCGACGTTGAGTAATGAGTTCAGCATTTGGGTTGTATTTGTCCCTGAAGCTATAATTTAATTAATCATTATATAACAGCAGTAACAACAAATAAGCGAAAGAGAAGGACCACTTTTCTCTTATAAAGGAAATTATGTTGGATGCTTTGGAGAGTTCTAATAAAGTTAAGTTTCTTAAAATAATTGCACTTGAATTAGGCGTAGACAAGCTAATTGTAAAAAATTGGAAGATACTGTAAATCTTCTAATCATAGTTCTTTGCCTGTGTACTTAAGTTATTGCTTCACTTGAAAGAAATGAAAACTGAAAACCTAAGGTGATGAATTATGAGTTCCTTTTTATGGATGAAAGATGACAGGGAAATCTAATCAGCAGACTTATACTCAAATGCCTTGGCCTTAGATCAAAGATGGGTGAAAGAATTAACATTTATGTTTTTTAATTAAGATAAAATGTATAAGTTTTTATGTACATATTTTATGATTTCCTGACATCGCTAACAGTGTTGATGAAAGTACCTAATACTGGTTCAATACCGCTTCAAATGATGTCTAATCATCCATTAAAGGGTTTCCTTTATTATTATTGGTGTTGTTATTATTAAGTAACTGGGTGAATGTTAACCATTGCCAATACTGAGCCGATATTCAGGGGCTTATGTATATTTTTAACTTATTGTGAGTGACGCCCCCTCCTTTAATTTTTACAGCAAAATATATCACAGAGATTAATATCTATTAATAACAATTATGATATAACTATGGACCAATAGCCTCAGCATCATCTGGGATTTTATTAGAAATTCAGCATGGCAGGTTTAAGCCAAGATTTACTGAATCAGAATCTGTACTTTAAAAGACCTCTGGATAATTTGATTTCAATTAAAGTTTGAAAAGCACTAGTTGGAGCCTTTCTGAGTGAGCATACGTGTTGGTTAGCATTCCCGTTATAAAGTGTCACATTAAAAATATTTAAAGCCAAGGTGGGGATAATCAATGTATAAAAAAATGAAAGCATACTGTATAAGTTGTATAAAACTATGGCAGAGGTAATTCTAAAGATAAGGGTTAATTCTAAGAAAAAGGATGATTTACAGAGCTTTTCTTTAGGTTTAATCTACATCATACCTTGAAGATCTTCACTGAGAGGAAATATTGGTAAGCATATAAAATTACTGGTAATTTTCCTGCTTTGGAGTATTTATTTGATTATACACTATGGTTGCAACATCATATATTCATACTTATTTGTTAAAATAATAGAAGTACAATTGCAATATTTATTTGCGACTACAGAAACATTAATATTTAAAGCCATTGTTTGCCTTTGTCTCCTGCTGATAACTGTTTTCCTTAAAAGCACTACAAAAGGCATTTTGAACAGATGGTGGCTGGTTTTCTCTATCCTACATCCCCTCACAACTGCCACCGAGCCTCACCATTCATTAATCTTCCATAGACTTCCAGTAGCACAGCAACTAAATTACACACACACACACACTGAGGCCAGCATTTCTGTCAGGCTGAAAATTAAACTGAAGAGCTCTGTGCCAAGTCTTGTAACCAAACTTTACTATAAAACAGTTAGAAAAATAAACATTTAGCTTAAAGGTTGACCCACAAATGTCCAATTGTAATCGGAAAATTGGGACTGGTCATTAGATCTTAGACATTCCCTACTGTGTGTACCATGTATTATAGAGTGAAATTAAACCTTTGAAACATCTGGTTTGAATTCACCTTGACTCATAACTGTTTTAGAAGAAAGTTATTTCCTTGATCTTTGAAATGGGAAGAGAACAAAAATATCACAAACAACAGTGCTATCACCAAAATTGTTATCACCTGCTGTTTAGAAGCAACTAGAATGTACTCTTTAGGCATTGGAACACATCTGCCAAGCTACATATTTTCTAACAAATATTAAAAAATTTCAAAACTCTCCATACTGTGTTTTCTTTATGAGGATAAATAATGTCCATTTCTCAGGCATCCTTTTTCTTGTAACAGTTGGTTTTGATATCATTTCAAACTTAGAGCCAAGTTTCAAGGATAAAGAAAAGGTATTCTGCCTCCTTCACCCAGATCCACCTAATTTTTTAAATTTTACCACAATTATGTTATTAATATTTCTTTCTATATTATTAAATATGCATTTAGTTCTAATATTATTGAAATAAATTGGAAACATGGTGTCCATAGAGCCTGAATGCTTGATCTCTTAGATCATGTATGACTTCTATGACCCAGGACAATCCCCACATGACCACAGTACACTTTTGAAAATTAGAAAATATAATATTGATACAATGCTAATACCTAATCTGCACTCTATACTCAAATTTAATTTCATGGGTTGTCAAATTAATGTCCTTGAGAGCTATTCTTTTTCTCTGATTCACCATCCGATGCAGCTTCTCACATTGCGTTTAGTTGTCATATACATATGGGTTCATTCAGTCTGGAATGATTGCTCAGTTATATCTCTGCTTTCGTAACCTTGACACTTTTAAAGATTTCAGGCAGTTATTTTGTAAAATATTAGAATCCGATAATATTTCCTTAGAACTCAATTCAGGTTATGAAATTGGGGAGTAGGAATATCACATAAGAGTCAAGTGTCTTTGGCAGTGTATTCCATCCGGAGGCTCACAACATTGACTTAACCTGTCATTGATGACTATAACTTTGATCATGAGTTAATGTGGTATCACTGTACAGTCACTATTTTTAATTCACTGTAAAGTTACGATTTTTTCTGTTGTGATTAATCTCAGACACTTTTCGAAATACATTTAAAATGTTATTAAAAATAATAGGGAAATTGGCATCTTATTTACAAAACATTAGCTTCCCATATTTATAATGTCGGGTGTATAGGAATTTTGTTTTCACTAAATACATGCTTAACATAACTAGAATATAAAAAATTAAATACTATATGTATTAACATAATTTTGATTAGGGGCTTTTTATAAGAATCAAGTGATTTAAACTCTAAAGAAATGCAACAATTTGAAATTAAATACAAAAGTATGTTCCATAATATACTTATATTTTTGGATCACTTTTAAATAAAACAAAGTATTGTTTTGTTTTCTTTTGTTTTGTTTTTGAAAAAACACAGTTCAAGACAACCTGAAACTCTTAGGCTTAAGCAGTCCTCTTGCCTCTGCCTCCCAAGTAGCTGGACCACAGGCGCCCGGAACAAGGCCTGGCTATTTTTAGAGAACAGGTCTCGCTCTGACTCAGGCTGGTCTCAAACCTGTGAGCTCTGGCAACCCACTTGCCTGGGACACCCTGAGTGCTAGGAGACACTGAGCCTGGGCAAAACAAAGCACTTGGAAGATAAGATGAAAAAACTGAGACCAATCTACAAACAAATAAATTTGTATATTGTACCCTTTTTAAAGAATAGAATTTAAATACTGATTAGAAAATTTTGTTGACTAATATAATTATTACCATGAAATGCAAATTTGAGATTATAATGCAGAGCCAAAACTATCGTTTAATTTAGTGGACAATTAGCATCAGGGATAATTTTCCTATTCCTTATAATTGTGATGATTTTTGCAATGGGACTCCAAAAGCTTAAGATATATATAGAATTTCCTTCTCTGCTCTTTATATGCTTTGTTCAAATTAACTACAGATCTGTTAGAAAATAATAGTAAGTAGTTGTCTCACCAGGCTTATAACTTTATTCAAAATACTATATTCTTTATATGACTATAAGCAATTTTTTCCCATAGGAAAGTATTTGATGGTTATTCACAGAAAAAAGGTGATAAAAATAAAATTTACTGAGTATGTATACTCTGTAAAGTATCAGGTTTTACGTTTAAGGTTTTTTATGACATTATGGATTTTTTTTTTTTTTTTGTGGAGACAGAGTTTCACTTTATTGCCCTCGGTAGAGTGCCGTGGCCTCACACAGCTCACAGCAACCTCCAACTCCTGGGCTTAAGCGATTCTCCTGCCTCAGCCTCCCGAGTAGCTGGGACTACAGGCACCCGCCACAACGCCCGGCTATTATGGATATTTTTAAAGGTTACTTAGGAGAAATAAAGAATTAATTTGGAACTATAGCAGTGGGAGTGTTTTCTTTCACCCAACCTGGGTTTATAACTTGATTTTACCCTGTCTGGCCATATTTTAGAGAACCGATATATTAAACTCAAAAGAGGTCTACTAGAATGAAGAACTGAAGAGGTTGTTTTTGAGAAAAATTATCTTAAATTAGAATGAAAGTGATTGAGAATACAGCACAGTATCAGCCAGATATTGAACAGATTGATGGCTGTATCTTAAGTGAGAATGCTCTGAAAAAGAATGTGTGAAAACAGAAAGAACCATTACACAAAAAATACACTTGAGACATTGAGAACAAAAATACCTGAATAGTATTTATATCAGCAAAGAGTGAAATTAAGAACCCTTGCATAGGCTTGAGCTCTTCTGAAATGGGCTGGGGACAGTCAAGGAATAGACAGTCATCAGGAATCTGGTAGGCGCCCTAACAGGAGTTGCCTAAATGCCTTAAGTGAGTATCTAAGAGCACTCAGCAGTTAGTTGGATATTCATTTGTGTGTGGACATGGTTTAATGACTGATGTTCTGGGCTGTAAATTGATGTAGTAACACCTGGCTATAGTTGTAGAAATATTTAATCTAAGGTCTTTCCAGATTTCCTGAAAGCACATTTGTTCATGGATAGGTAGACACAGATATAAAAATGGGTCATGTTTCATGATTGTATGGCAAAAAGATTATCTCTGAGGCTTAAAAACACTAAATTAAAAAAAAAGCATAAGTAAAAATTGATCTTTTCATAAGATTTCCAACTTCACACTAAATTGTTCTATATTCAGCAGCCACACTATA
Source organism: Nycticebus coucang (assembly GCF_027406575.1). Lineage (NCBI taxonomy): Eukaryota > Metazoa > Chordata > Mammalia > Primates > Lorisidae > Nycticebus > Nycticebus coucang. Next base: position 39,693,719 of record NC_069794.1, on the reverse strand, counting down.
CAATAGCTCAGGTTGTTACTCTATCCCTTAGCTTCCCATTGTTGCTGGAAGAAATTGGCACAAACCTAGTGACTCAAACCAATACAAACTTATCACTTTACAGTTCTTGAGGATCTACATGTGAAAAGGGTTTTCTGTGCACAAAATGTTAGCAGGGTTATGTTAATTCATGGATGCCCTGGAGAATGAATTGTTTTGCTGCTTTTTTCAGCGTTTGGAAGCCTTCTTCATTCCTTGGCTAGTGATTCACGTCCATCTTCAAAATTAGCAATCGCCTGGCCACACTTTCTCTCACTGCATCCCTGTCAGAATCGTCTGTCCCCTCTTCCAGTTTTAAGAACACTTATATTCTTATTGGACCTGCGTGGATAATCCAGGATAATTTAATTGAAATATTACCATAATATAAGTAATATAATTACTTTATATTGTCTGTAGAGTTTCTTTCAGGTATTCCAAGAAATTTTGGGGTGGGGACATGGAAATATTTTCAGATATTTAAGCTCTGGTGATTAGCAGCATTAATCACATCTGCTACCTTAATTCTCTTTGCCACAAAACCTAGCATATCCACAGGTTCTGGAAGTTAAGATGTGGACAATTTTATTTTGAAATCGGGGCCCACTGCTCTGATCACCACATATATGTTGCTTAGTTGGCATAGAAAGAGTTAGAACTTTGTTGGCATAGATAAGAGTTTTAGATTGAAAGTGCCATTCTGCCATTTATAACACCAAATTATCTCTTATTACTTTTCAAATTGTTTACTTAAATTAGATTATAAAATTTTATATTGTCTATAAAGTTTCTACATGATATTCCTACAGAATTTAGGGGGGATGAAATTACGTCCATGTAAAGTAAACCCTATGGGATTTGTATATAGTAATAAAAATATCAATTTAACTTCATAAATAATATATTAATGATTTCCAATTAAATTGAAGATTAATTGATGACATACAAACCATAACAAATGTTTTCTTAAAACTGGCATGTTCTAAATGTTTATAATGCAGACATCAGTTTGGATACCTTATCCCTTAATGTACACATGAAATTAAAATATTGACTCCAAACATTGTGGTAAGACTATAACCATCCTAATGTTTATTCAAATTCTTGGAAGTTGGGAGATAGAAAAGAGGTTGCCCATTGCATCTGGGCCACTGTGGTACTTGTCCCAAGCTTCTACAGAAGTTTGTAATTTAGAAATTATTCCTTCATTCTTCCATTTTTCATTATTTGTGTATATGCTCACACATACACACAGAAACAAAAAATATATATATACACACACCTATACACTTTACTAAAGATTGAGAAAGAAAGAGTAGTAATGTGTACACAAAAGCTCTCAGAGCTCTTGGCTGATAGCATGTGATCAATTACTACTTTTATAATTTTTACAAGTTTAAAAGACCATTAAATTGATTAATAAATTGATCTTTATTTTACTCAGAAGGCTGTGTGTTAAAATGTGTACCTTTGAAGCAAGATAAACCTGGACTTAAAAGCTAACTCTGCTTCGCACGGCCTCATAATGGCTCCAAGTCCTCCCACCCCATTGCATCCTGCTGCCCCTCAGGAATCTCAGGTGAGACTCCAAACGCACTATCAGTGGGTGGACACATGTGGGGTCCATAAGCTACTGAAGCCTCCATCCCAGAGTAACCTGGAGTAATCTTTCCTTATCTGTAAAATGGAATATTTCCTATGCTGGGGTTTTCTGGAAAATAAATGAAATGGCATATGGAAGGTAACTAATGAATATATAATTTCTGACCTAAAGCTTCTTTGATTTTTGTCAGAAACTTGTGGGTACTTCTTTGAGTTGTTGTCCCAAATAATCCCATCACGTGTTTCTTATTGTTTACAGCCATTCTAATTTGACCCCAATGTTCTATGCCCCACTCTTAAAAAAAAAAAAAAAAAAAAAAAACCTGAAAAGTCATTTTAATCCAAGTGTATTATGTAAAGAGAATAGTTGTAGATTGTGTGACTCATATCTAAAACCATGAAAATGTCAGGAACGGCAGTGCGCTGGTTCTGCGTGCCGGCCCGCGCCCCGGGGCTGCTGAGCGCCCAGCGGACACGGGCTGTGCACAGTGGACGCGGCCGAGCTCCCTCCAGACAGGGTCTCACTGTGTCACCCAGGCTGGAGTGCAGTGGTGCTATCATAGTTCTTTGAAGTTCTGGGCTCAAGCAATCCTTCTGACTCAGCCTCTAGACAGTGTTGTGCCCAAGTCGCGGGGTACCCCTCATAAATCACCCGAAGACCAAGCCCGATGCAAAAGCAAGAGGTGGTTTATTCACAAGCCCGGGCCTGGGCTTCTCCGTTTCTGACGCAGCAGGAGAGCAGAGAAGCCCTGACCTCAGAGGGAAGAGCAGTTTTAAGGATACAGAAAGGAAAAAGGAAGGTGCCTGGGGTAGATATAAATCCACTTGGTCGACTGAGAGACAAGATGGCGGACTGAAGCCAGCTTTCAACAAAGGCTCCCGTCCAGAAGGAGAGTTAAGGGACAGGAATTTAGTAAGTATCCTGGTGGACTTGAGCCTCACCAAGAGAGAAGGCTGAAGAACGCACATCAACACCGCTGAGGCAAGTTGTGATCACAAGGACGCAAACAAAAGGTACAAAATCCACCACCAAGCGGACGGGAGTCCCCCTCCCCCATGAGACCGGCTCTGTAGCCCCACAATTGAACAAGTGGGCAGAAATTAAAGGCCCTCCCACTACACTCCACGGGAGAGACCTTCTAAAAACTGGACCTACCTCCCCTACTGGGATGCCGTGGCGTTCTCCTGCCGGACATAGGGCTGAATGGAACTTTGGGAATCCTTTGCCGGCAACCCTGAATCCCCGGTGCTCCCCTCCCGCCCACTGAGGTCTGGAGGCCTGTCCCCCAGGACTTCGGATCCTTGGGTGATTTCTCAAGGGGAGTGGACAGTCCCCGAGTTGCGTCTGGTCAGCATTGACTCTGAGGCGCGCCGAGTGAGGAGAGGGCACCGGGCTGAGGGGGAGTCACGCCTCGCGGCACTTCCCTGCGGTGCAGTGCAGCAACCCTCCCCGGGCATACGGGGCCCAAGACTGAATCAGACTCTGGCCTCCCCGTTGAGAGCTGAGAGCCCCTACTCTCACTCGGGGTCTGAGGGCCTATCCCCCAGGAGTTCGGCTCCTTGGGTGATTTCTCGAGGGGAGTGCACAGTGCCTGAGCTGCGTCAGGTCAGCGCTGACTCTGGGATACGTGAGCGAGGAGAGGGCACTCCGCTGAGGGGAAATCAAGCCTTGGCGGCACTTCCCTGCAGTGCAGTGCAGGAGCCCTCCCCGGGCACAAGACTGAATAAGACTCTGGCCTCCCCGCTGAGAGCTGAGAGCCCCTACTCTCACTCGGGGTCTGAGGGCCTATCCCTCCGGAGTTCGGCTCCTTGGGTGATTTCTCGAGGGGAGTGCACAGTGCCGGAGCTGCGTCAGGTCAGCGCTGACTCTGGGATACGTGAGCGAGGAGAGGGCACTCCGCTGAGGGGAAATCAAGCCTTGGCGGCACTTCCCTGCGGTGCAGTGCAGGAGCCCTCCCCGGACCGTAGTATTGCGTGAAACTGAATGAAACTCTAGCTTCCCCCCGCCCCACTCCCAATCCGGGTCTGGGCGCCCATCCCCCAAGAGTTCTGATTCTTGGGGGATCTCTTAAGGGGTGTGGACCCAGCACAAACTGCGGCCGCTCAGTGCTGACTCTGGGGCGCGGGACAGAGGAGAAAAGGGTCGCCTGAGTGCCCACACCAGAGCAGCAGTTCCCTGGAGGTAGATCAACAGCCGTTTTTTCTTTAACGGCAGAACGCTCACTTCTGGATATTCTGAGGCCACACCCCCTGTCTCCCTGGGCAACCAGAGGAGGCCACCTGTGTCACGACTCACAAACCCAGAAGCCTCCAGGGCGGGGCCGACCCAGAGAGGTGTTCAGACGCAATTCTCCAGCAGCAAAGACGTTTGAACTCAAAACAGCCCGTCTCCTGTAGGCGACGACAGGAACAGAGACAGAACCTCACAAAGTTGTCTGTTCTGTTCTGTTCTGTTAGCAGCATCCATCAGGGACGGGGCTAAGCCTGAGTGAACACCTCCTTCCCATCACCTGCATCAAACACTCAAAGATGTCAGGCCCCATCTCCTCCTGCTAGATAGCGGCAGTCTGCGGGGGCCTGGCAGACTTCCTCGCGATTCAGGCAGGTGCAAACCCCTGGAGTGTCTGTTCACTGCAGGCAACTGGGTTAGCCATCTGCAGAGATACCAGTGACTGGGTCCGACGGAGGGGCAAAGTGGGGAAGGAGACGTCAACCTTCCCAGACTGCTCTGTTTGCGGGGTGGCTTCTCCTGACTCCACGCTGCACTGGAGTGAGCTGTCTCAGAGGAGTCACCAGGCCCCTGTGATCCAGTTCCCAGAGACCTCTTGAACCCTTCCACCTGAGACAAGTGCCGATTGAGACAGTTGATTCGGACCTTTTGAACTGGGCTAATAGACTGAGGACTTTTCAGGTGGTGCCCTGGGTGTGCGATTGTAGGAAGGTTTGATTCTCCTTTTCCAACTGGGGCCAGAGGTGGGCAGGCGGGGTGACTTAATTGCTGATTTTTCCACACAGCTGAGACTTCAAGCCAGAGTAGAAGTTGCAATAGGATAGAACAGAAACCAGCTGAAAACAAGACAGAACCACTTTGCTCCACCACACCAGACAGGGCCCCAGTTTCTCAGGCCACAACACTGTACGGGCCCTCGATAAAACCCCAGGGGAAAAACCAAAGGGAGTAAACCATGGGGCGGAATCAGCGGAAAAACTCTGGTAACATGAATAACCAGAATAGATCAACCCCCCCAAGAAAAGATACGGCAGATGTGATTGAAGATCCCATTCATAAACAACTGGCTGAGATGTCAGAAGTCGAATTCAGAATTTGGTTTGCAGACAAGATTAATAAAATGGAATTAGGAATTCGTGGAGAAATTCAAAAACTGTCTCAAGAATTTAACGAATTTAAAGACAAAACCACCAAAGACTTAGACACACTGAAACAAGAACTTACAGCCCTCAAAGATATGAAAAATACAGTAGAATCCCTCAGTAACAGAATGGAGCAAGCAGAAGAAAGGATTTCTGACATTGAAGATAAAGTCTTCGAACGCTCCCAATCTCTCAAAGAGGAAGAGAAATGGAGAGCAAAAACGGATCACTCACTCAGAGAGCTCTCAGATAATTCGAAAAAACATAACATAAGGGTTATAGGAATTTCGGAGGCTGATGACGTGGCAGCCAAGGGCACAGAGGCCCTTCTACATGAAATTATGAAAGAAAATTTTCCAGACATGCCTAGAGAATCTGAAATTCAGATAGCAGACAGCTTCAGAACCCCAGCACGATTCAACCCCAAAAAGCCATCTCCCAGACATATCATAATTAGCTTCACTAAAGTTAACATGAAAGAGAAGATTCTCAAAGCAGCCCGGCGAAAGAAAACTATAACGTACAAAGGTAAGAATATTAGAATAACTGCAGATCTCTCTGCTGAAACTTTTCAAGCAAGAAGAGGCTGGTCATCAACTTTTAATCTCCTAAAGCAAAAAAACTTTCAACCCAGGATCTTGTATCCAGCTAAACTGAGTTTCATCTATGATGGAGAAATTAAATACTTCAATGACATTCATATGTTGAAAAAATTTGCCATAAGTAAACCAGCTCTTCAGGATGTTCTCAGACCTATCCTCCACAATGACCAACCCAATCCTATACCACAAAAGTAAACTCACTCAGAAACTTCGGATCAAACTCCAACTTCCACACTGGCGAAAGGATTAAAAATGTCCACTGGACCTTTGAAAAACTCGATACCCAAAATTCCACCAGACTTATCCTTACTCTCCATCAATGTGAATGGCTTAAACTGTCCTCTAAAGAGGCATAGGTTAGCTGACTGGATACAAAAACTTAAGCCAGATATTTGTTGCATACAAGAGTCACATCTCAACTTAAAAGACAAATACAGACTCAGGGTGAAAGGATGGTCATCCATATTTCAGGCAAATGGTAATCAGAAAAAAGCAGGTGTTGCAATTTTATTTGCAGATACAGTAGGCTTTAAACCATCAAAAGTAAGGAAGGACAAGAATGGTCACTTCATATTTGTTAAGGGTAATACTCAATATGACGAGATCTCAATTATTAATATCTATGCACCCAACCAGAATGCACCTCAATTTATAAGAGAAACTCTAACAGACATGAGTAACTTGATTTCCTCCAGCTCCATAATCGTTGGAGATTTCAACACTCCCTTGGCAGTGTTGGATCGATCCTCCAGAAAGAAGCTGAGCAAAGAAATCTTAGATTTAAACCTAACCATCCAATATTTAGATTTAGCAGACATCTACAGAACATTTCATCCCAACAAAACTGAATACACATACTTCTCATCAGCCCACGGAACTTACTCCAAAATTGATCACATTTTAGGTCACAAGTCTAACCTCAGTAAATTTAAAGGAATAGAAATTATTCCGTGCATCTTCTCGGACCATCATGGAATAAAACTTGAATTGAGTAACAACAGGAATCTGCATACCCATACAAAAACATGGAAGTTAAATAACCTTATGCTGAATGATAGCTGGGTCAGAGATGAGATTAAGAAAGAAATCACCAATTTTTTGGAACAAAATGACAATGAAGACACAAGCTATCAGAACCTCTGGGACACTGCAAAGGCAGTTCTAAGAGGGAAATTTATAGCACTGCAAGCCTTCCTCAAGAGAACGGAAAGAGAGGAAGTTAACAACTTAATGGGACATCTCACGCAACTGGAAAAGGAAGAACATTCCAACCCCAAACCCAGTAGAAGAAAAGAAATAACCAAAATTAGAGCAGAATTAAATGAAATTGAAAACAAAAGAATAATACAACAGATCAATAAATCAAAAAGCTGGTTTTTTGAAAAGGTCAATAAAATAGATAAACCTCTGGCCAACCTAATCAGGAAAAAAAGAGTAAAATCTCTAATATCATCAATCAGAAACAACAAAGACAAAATAACCACAGACTCATCAGAAATCCAAAAAATCCTTAATGAATATTACAAGAAACTTTATTCTCAGAAATATGAAAATCTGAAGGAAATAGACCGATACTTGGAAGCACGTTACCTTCCAAGACTTAACCAGAATCAAGTGGAAATGTTGAACAGACCCATATCAAGTTCAGAAATAGCATCAACTATACAAAACCTCCCTAAAAAGAAAAGCCCGGGACCAGATGGTTTCACGTCAGAATTCTACCAAACCTTTAAAGAGGAATTAGTACCTATATTACTCAACCTGTTCCAAAATGTAGAAAAAGAAGGAAGACTACCCAACACGTTCTATGAAGCAAATATCACCCTGATCCCCAAACCAGGAAAAGACCCAACAAGAAAAGAAAATTATAGACCAATATCACTAATGAATATAGATGCAAAAATATTCAACAAGATCCTAACAAACAGAATCCAGCAACACATCAAACAAATTATACATCATGACCAAGTTGGTTTTATCCCAGGGTCTCAAGGCTGGTTCAATATACGTAAATCTATAAATGTAATTCAGCACATAAACAAATTAAAAAACAAAGACCATATGATTCTCTCAATTGATGCAGAAAAAGCTTTTGATAATATCCAGCATCCCTTCATGATCAGAACACTCAAGAAAATTGGTCTAGAAGGGACTTTTCTTAAACTGATAGAGGCTATCTACAGCAAACCCACAGCCAATATCATATTGAATGGAGTTAAATTGGAATCATTTCCACTCAGATCAGGAACCAGACAAGGCTGCCCATTGTCTCCATTGCTTTTCAATATTGTAATGGAAGTTTTAGCCACCGCAATTAGGGAAGAAAAGGCGATCAAGGGTATCCATATAGGGTCAGAAGAGATCAAACTCTCGCTCTTCGCAGATGATATGATTGTGTATCTGGAAAACACTAGGGACTCTACTACAAAACTCCTAGAAGTGATCAAGGAATACAGCAGCGTCTCAGGTTACAAAATCAACATTCATAAATCGGTAGCCTTTATATACACCAACAACAGTCGAATTGAAAAAACAGTTAAGGACTCTATCCCATTCACAGTAGTGCCAAAGAAGATGAAATATTTGGGAATTTACCTAACAAAAGACGTGAAAGATCTCTATAAAGAGAACTATGAAACTCTAAGAAAAGAAATAGCTGAAAATGTTAACAAATGGAAAAACATACCATGCTCATGGCTAGGAAGAATCAACATTATCAAAATGTCCATACTACCCAAAGCAATATATACTTTCAACGCACTCCCTATTAAAGCTCCACTGTCATATTTTAAAGATCTTGAAAAAACATTACTTCGTTTTATATGGAATCAGAAAAAACCTCGAATAGCCAAGACATTACTCAGAAATAAAAACAAAACAGGAGGAATCACACTACCAGACCTCAGACTTTACTACAAATCGATAGTGATCAAAACAGCATGGTATTGGCACAAAAACAGAGAAGTAGATATCTGGAATAGAATAGAGAACCAAGAGACGAATCCAGCTACTTACCGCTATTTGATTTTTGACAAGCCAATTAAAAACATTCAGTGGGGAAAAGATTCCCTATTTAACAAATGGTGCTGGGTGAACTGGCTGGCAACCTGCAGAAGACTGAAATTAGACCCACACCTTTCACCATTAACTAAGATAGACTCTCATTGGATTAAAGATTTAAACTTAAGACATGAAACTATAAAAATACTAGAGGAGAATGCAGGGAAAACCCTTGAAGAAATTGGTCTGGGTGAGTATTTCATGAGGAAAACCCCCCGGGCAATTGAAGCAGCTTCAAAAATACACTACTGGGACTTGATCAAACTAAAAAGCTTCTGCACAGCTAAGAACACAGTAAGCAGAGCAAGCAGACAGCCCTCAGAATGGGAGAAGATATTTGCAGGGTATAACTCTGACAAAGGTTTAATAACCAGAATCCACAGAGAACTCAAACGCATCAGCAAGAAAAAAACAAGGGATCCCATCGCAGGCTGGGCAAGGGATTTGAAGAGAAACTTCTCTGAAGAAGACAGGCGCACGGCCTTCAGACATATGAAAAAATGCTCATCATCTTTAATCATCAGAGAAATGCAAATCAAAACTACTTTGAGATATCATCTAACTCCAATGAGACTAGCCTATATCACAAAATCTCAAGACCAGAGATGTTGGCGTGGATGCGGAGAAAAGGGAACACTTCTGCACTGCTGGTGGGAATGCAAATTAATACATTCCTTTTGGAGGGATATATGGAGAACACTCAGAGATCTAAAAATAGATCTGCCATTCAATCCTGTAATTCCTCTGCTGGGCATATACCCAGAAGACCAAAAATCACAACATAACAAAGATATTTGTACCAGAATGTTTATTGCAGCCCAATTCATAATTGCTAAGTCATGGAAAAAGCCCAAGTGCCCATCGATCCACGAATGGATTAATAAATTGTGGTATATGTATACCATGGAATACTATGCAGCCTTAAAGAAAGATGGAGACTTTACCTCTTTCATGTTTACATAGATGGAGCTGGAACATATTCTTCTTAGTAAAGTATCCCAAGAATGGAAGAAAAAATATCCAATGTACACAGCCCTACTATGAAACTAATTTGGGACTCTCACATGAAAGCTATAACCCAGCTACAACTTAACAATAGGGGGAAGTGGGAAAGGGGGGGGTGGGTAGACGGAGGGGAATCGGTGGGATCACACCTGTGGTGCATATTACAGGGGTATTTGCGAAACTTGGTAAATGTAGAATATAAATGTTTTGGCACAGTAACTGAGATAACGCCGGAAAGGCTATGTTAACCACTGGGATAAAAATGTGTCAAATGGTTTATGAAGTGAGTGTATGATGCCCCATAATCATATCATTGTATACACTTATGATTTAATAAAAAAATTAAAAAAAAAAAAATAAATAAAACCATGAAAATTATTGGAGAAGGAAAGCAGAGACTTAATGGGCCACACTATTGCTACTGTTGAGATGTTTCTTGACACACACCTGCTTTGAAGCTTTTAACTTGGCCTGTCTCCCCAATCTTACAGATTGTGCCAACCTGACTAATTAAATTTCAGAGTTTTCACAAATAGCTTAGGTCTACATAACTCAAAAGAATTCTGAAGACAAATAGGACTTTGGTATCACAAACGGGACAATATGCATCCCTAAAATTTTAAGATTCCTTGAGGTAATTCTCCATAGCTGGAATTCTTACAGGCTAATTCCAACTCTAATGGTGGCAAAAAGAGACTGTGGAAGACCATAGCTTATTGATCTATTTTTGTATGTTGAATAATCAGTAAACTATTTTAATTTTTAAAAAGGCATTCAAATATGACTAATAATACAATCTAACTTTCAACAAAACTTTCATCATAACAGAACTTGAATGGGTGCTTTGCTGTGAAAAAATGGACTGATCAAAAATAGTAATAATATTTTGGGCAGGGCCTGTGGAGTAGGGTGCCAGTCCCATATGCCGTAGGTGGTGGGTTCAGACCCAGCCCCGGCCAAAAAAAACACACACAAAAAAAAAATATATAGTAATAATATTTTATTTTAAATCATTTCTCTGGTTGTTATCACAAGCTTGTCTATTTAGGTCAGTGACCTATTTAACATTATAAGTGATGGAGCATGTGTGTGTGTGAAATATAGTAAGACTTGGAACTAGATCTTTCTGTTTTCAAACTGCTAAAAACAGGCTAATTAAATAAAAGCCAATTTAAATATGATTTTGGAATGTTATTTTTAGTTTTTGAAATTAATAAAATGGCAGTGTTTTAGTATGAATACAATTAAACATTAAGTGGAGGAAATCATTGAGTTACATTTAATAAATTCTATATTTGTTCATACATTGACTTTTTGTGGATCTAGATCCATATAAAGGAACATTTCAAGCTGCAGAAGAAATTTTAGAACAATGGAATTTAGTCAGAAGGATTAGGAGAGATTGGCTTGAAGATGCTGTAGGGAGAATGGGTGAAGAGTACAGTGTGATCGGATGCTCTGTACATTTCCTAAGCATTCCTGCTTTAGAAAGGGTTCAATAGTTCTCTCAGCTAGAAAGTTATAGGTATTATTTAAAAGAACCATGGTCTATATCTCACATAGTAGATAATGATATTATCATCCCAGGCAAAATTATGACATGAAAAGAGAGACAGCAAGAAAATTTGCATGAATAAAATACATGTAATTTATTTCTATATTTTAAAGTCCATTTCAGTGGTCAACTAGCAGTTAGAAAAAAAAAAAAAAAAGAAGCCATAGTATACGAGATTGAAGAAATTGAAAATCATATATTATAAATTTTGCTAAAAACGAATGGCATTACCCAGTTGACAAAAACATTAAAAGGAAGAGGCCAATTGTAAACAAGAATGAAATCTGTTTAATTGTGGGAAAATGAAGAAAATTTAAAAGGCAAGTCAGGGAAGCTCGCCACACTGATCACACTCCAGGAGTTCAGTGATTATCACCATCAAGGCATTTTCAAACAGTGCACAGTAATGGAAAACATTGCGGGCGAGTCACAAACTGAGATCAAGCCTGTAAACAAATAGAAATACAACTTGAAGAAAAATGTGTTAGAAAAAGGTTTTAATTACTCAAAAATCTTTAGAGGTAGCTAATCAAACTTAGACAATATTACAATGTAAAGACATTTGCCAAACAAAAATAGAAGACTCATGATCTTCTGGAAGAACTTCTTACCTAGAGGAGCAATGTTAATAGAAACAATTATACTGTAAGCACATTTGTTCTGCAATAGATTTACTCCTTAAACATTGCTAAATAAGATACCAGTTAAATATTTAAAATTAAATATCTTGGTTTTAGTACATTTTTCATTTTGGTCAAATTAAAGCCTGAGTATCACACATATGAATATGGCCATATAAAATGAGAAGAAAGGAGTTAAAGAATGGGTTGCAGGCATACGATTACCCAATCTAGTCCTGGGAGGAAGAGGGGATAAATGCTAGGAGAGAAAGCACAATGACATAGGTCAAATGGGCTTTGAAATGGGATATATTCCTCAGGCAGAAAATATTATGAGAAAATACTACACCCCCCAAAACATATTACAAATGTAAGTGACATCTTCAAGATTAGGGAAGGAAAGCAGTCTGGTCTAGGTTAAAATGCAAATGTGGATCTATATCAATGCATAATGTGGAATGCAAATCAATAGAATTTTGACTTTGAAGTATAAAGAGGTCATTTAAGTTCGGGATGGAGATTATAAATATCATTTGTATCAGAGAGGAAAGAAGTTATTCCCCTTCCATCTATTTTCTTCTCTCATTCTTCTAGATATTTAAAAATAAAATGGTGGCTCATGACTGTAATCCTAGGATTCTGGGATGATGAGACTGGAGTATTGCTTGTGACCAGGAGTTTGAGACCAGCCTGAGCAAAAGTGGGACCCCATCTCTACTAAAAATAGAAAAAATTAGCTAGGTATGGTGGTCTGCTACCTCACAGGAGGCTGAGGTAGGAGGATCACTCGAGACCAAGAAATTGAGGTTGCAGTGAGGTATGACAATACCACCCCAATTTAGCCAGCAAGACAGAGTAAGACCTTGTCTAAAAAAGGAAAAATGTTTCATTCATTCAGAAAATGTAATTCAAGCAATATTTCTGGAGTTCTTATTAAGTGCCAGCAGTGTTGTAGACACTGGGTACATTAATTTTAGAACACGATAGACAGCAGCTCTCCTCTTACTAGGATTAAATTCCAAACAAAGAGACAAATGATACAAAGAAAATGAGTAAGTCAGTAAAATATTTAGGGTGGAAAGACATACTCTGAATAAAAGCAAGGTAGATTAAGTGACAAAGAAGGGTAATGTAAGAAATTCTGACATACTAACATACATGTCTGCTCTGGCTACATGTGATCTAGGCTTTCATAACTGTTTGTCCTCTCCTTGATAACTGTCAGTAAATGCTTGTTAAGCCACAGAATAATCCCTCTGTTTTTGAAAACAATCTTTTTGTGTGTGTGTTTTTTATTTTATTAGAAAACTAATTTTCTTAAACTAAATCATATAGAGATGTATGGCAGGCTCAGGGGTCAGCACTATATTTTTCAAATTGGTAGAACTTCAGCTGACCGTTCACCCTAAAATGATAAAAATTCCATTCTTAGTCTTCAAGTTGAAACATTCCTTATGCTACATGAGTCTAAATAAAAAATTATGCCCAACATTGTAGTTGTAAAACGAGAATAGATGAATTATTCTGAAACTATTTAAATAATCCAATTAAATTTGGAAAATGGGGGACACACAAAAATCAAATGAGGAAACAGCAATAAAATGATAGACTTAAATCCAACTCTACAAAACTCTACATTTAATAAATACCCCAATTAAAGGACAAAGATTATAAGAAGGGTGAAAGAGTCAAGATTGAGAAATATGTTATCTACAAGAGCCACTTTAAATTAAAAGCAATATGCTATCTAGAAGAGCCACCTTAAATCAAAAGGCACACATAAGTTGAAAATATCTGGATAAAATGCTTTGCAAATAGTACTTAGGAATGCTGTAGTGGTTATGTGAATATGAAATACATACATATTTCAAGATAAAAAATATTACTAGAGATAAAGAGGAACACTATATAAAGATTAAGGATCAATTTATAAATCAAGCTAATATCTGCCTAACAATGTAACCTAAAATGAGGCAAAAACTCATAAACAATTCACCAATTATAATCAGATATTTTGGCAACTCATTCAATTAGATCACAAAATTATTTAAGCCACACTATTAAGTACCTTGAACTAATACTTGTAGAATACTATCCAACAACTACAGAATACACATATTTTCAAGTAAATATGTAAATATGTACACATTTTTCATTCCCCAAAAAACCCTAAGCTGAACCTTAAAATAAGTTACACTAAATCTAAAATTATTGGCATCTTACAAAATGTATTATTTGACATCAATGAAATTAACTTAAACCAATACAAATAAGGTATTTGAGAACTAAATCCCTCAAAAAATTATGAAAATTTAACCATACACTTCTAAATAATTCTCTAAAAAAAGAGAAGTAACTATGAAATAGTAAGGAAAAACTAAATGGAAGACCACACCCTACTCATGGCTGGGAAGAATCAACATTCTGAAAATGTCTATACTTCTCAAAGCAATCTACAGATTCAGTGCCATCCCTAATAAAATACCAACATCATATTTCAAGACTTAAAAAAAAATAATTCTTCATTTTGTATAGAACCAGAAAAAAAAAACGAAATGTATAGATAAGGCAGTACTTAGTAATAAAAACAAAGCTGGAGGCATCAGCCTACCAGACTTGAGGCTGTACTACAAGGCCATAGTGATCAAAACAGCATGGCATTGGCACAAAAATAGAGACATACACATCTGGAGCAGAATAGAAAATGAGGAAATGAAACTAACATCTTACAGCCGCCTAATCTTTGATAAACCAAACAAGAATATACACAGGGAGAAAGAATACCTATTCAACAAATGGTGCTGGAAGAACTGGATATTCACACTTAAAAGACTGAAATTGGACCCGCACCTTTCTCCACTCACTAAAATTGATTCAAGATGGATAAAAGACCTAAATTTAAGACATGAAATGATAAAAATCCTCAAAGAAAACAGGGGAAAACCACTGGAAGATATTGACCTGGGGAAAGAGTTTATGAAGAAGACTGCCGGGGCAATTCAACTACAACAAAAATAAACAAATGGGACTTAATTAAACTGAAAAAAAAACTGAAAATGGGACTTAATTAAACTGTACTTCTGTACAGCTAAGGAGACAACAACCAAAGCAAATAGACAACTTGCACAATGGGAAAGGATATTAGCATATTTTGAATCAGATAAAAGTTTGGTAAGTAGGATCTACAGAGAACTCAAATTAATCCACATGAAAAAGCCAACAATCGCATATATCAATGGGCAAGAGACATGACTAGAACCTTCTCTAAGGAAGATGGATGAATGACTAGCAAACATATGAAAAATTCTCATTATCCCTAATTATTAGAGAAATGCAAATCAAAACCACCCTGAGATACCATCTAACCCCAGTGAGAATGGCCCACATCACAAAAATCTCAAAACTGCAGATCCTGGTGGGGATACGAAGAGAAGGGAGCACTTTTACACTGCTGGTGGGACTGCAAACTAAATACAACCTTTTTGGAAGGAAATATGGAGAACCCTCAAAGCACTCAAGCTAGATCTCCCATTTGATCCTGCAATCCCATTACTGGGCATCTACCCAGAAGGAAAAAAATCCTTTTGCCATAAGGACACTTGCACTAGATTTTTTTTTGGCCGGGGCTGGGTTTGAACCCACCACCTCCGGCATATGGGACCGGCGCCCTACTCCTTGAGCCACAGGCGCCGCCCTGCACTAAATTATTTATCGCAGCTCAATTCACAATGGCCAAAATGTGGAAACAGCCTAAATGCCCACCAACCCAGGAATGGATTAACAAGCTGTGATATATGTACATCATGGAATACTATCCAGCCATTAAAAAGATGGAGATTTTACATCTTTTGTATTAACCTGGATGGAAGTGGAACACATTCTTCTTAGTAAAGCACCACGAGAATGGGGAAGCAAGAATCTCATGTACTCAATTCTGACATGAGGACAATTAATGACCTAGTACATGGTGGGGTGTGGGGGAATGGGAGAATAGAGAGGGGGTAGGTGGAAGGGGGTTGGTGGTATCATGGTGTGTGACAAATCTTTTGGGAATGGGACACAATTATAAGAGGGACTTTACCTAACAAATGCAATGTAACCTGGTTTATATATATAATATATAATTATATATATTATTTATATATATAAATTGTGAGTTGTACCTAAAATAGTGCAAAGAGAGAAATTTATGGCTTGAAATGAAAATATTCAAAAAGAAGAAAGATCTGAGCACAATGACCCAACATGTACAAGTGCTACTTTATTTAGCTTAAAAATAAAAACTCTCTACATTCAAAATAAAGTTTATGAACACATAACTAAAATATTTCAAAGAAGAATTCTGCAGAAATTTTATAAGAAAAAGAGAGAAAATTAAAAATTCTAAGAACTGGATCTTTAAAAAGAAAATAAAATCAATAATCTCCTATCTTGAATAATCAAGAAAAAATGATGAAAATTAGTAACATAGGTACTTAAAGAGAAGTTACTGTTACAGATCCTAAAAACCTAAAATTGTGAATAACAGAATAATGTGTGAATACAGATAGGCCAACAAATTTTAAAACAGAGATGAAATGTACAAATTCCTTGAAAAATAAAATGCAAAAACTAACAAAGATGAAACAGACTATATGCATATCTCAATATCTATTGATAAAATTGAATCACTGTCTGTCTTCCAAGAGAAAAATATCCTTTGCACCTGATAATTGTACAGAAAATCTGTTAAATATACATGGAGAAATGAAATAATGTCAATTTTGCAACACTTTGTAAGTACTTAGCAACTTTATGTAAACTACTGGCATAAACCTAAAAATTAAACCCAACATGGATATTGCAAAAAATTCAAATGCATACATGTAAATATTCTACATGAATGTAGTCCTGAAATCTCTTAACAAAATATTATCATATTGAACATAAAACATGTTAAAATGACGATGCCTCGTGGACAAATACAGTTTATTGTTAGAATGCAATAATATTGATGTGCTATTCAAAAATCAAATTATATACCTTACCACATTTACAGAATACAAGAAAAAAAACAAACAGGCATTTATTTTCACAAATGCAAGTAAAGTTCACAATTTCAGTTGGATGTACACTTTCACCCAACAGGAATAAAAGAGAATTCTTCTAATTCACAACACTTCTGAAAAACCTACAGTTATGCGACTTCATAGTAAAATATTATATGATCTCTTCACAAAATTAGAAGTAATGAAAGAATGGTCATTTTTATTCAGTAGTCTACTAGTGGTTTTATGCATTGCAAAATAGACACATAAAATAAATGTCATAAATAACAGAAAAGAAGTACAATTGACCCTATTTGACAGGATGCTTTACCTAGAATATGTTAAAGAATTTATAAAAGAGCCATTAGAATAAATGAATTTGGCAAGTTTTCAGAGTACCAATTCTGAAATCAGTATAAAATCAATTTACTATTACCTGATAGCAGCAAAAATAAAAATAAAAAGAATTCAAAAAAAAGTATTCACAAATAAATTTTTGAAAAGAAATCTGGGGCATCTATGTTAAAAACTACAGAACATGGCTGACAGAAATTAAAGAAGACCTAAATAATAAGTGGAAAGATAAACCACGCTTTGGGATTGTTGAGATGTCTATCCTCCCTACATTGATCTATATTCAACACACTGTTAATCAAAACCCCAGAAGACTGTTCAGGTGGAATCAACAGATCGTATCTGAATTTTGCAATTGACAAATTACAATTTTATTGCACACCCATAATAGTAGGAGGTAAGCAAATCCTCTCCTCCTCTCTTTACTCAGTTTTGCAAATAACCTAGGAGGGATGGAACATTCAGAGAATTAATAAAATCAGAGATATTCAATATTTGATTTCAATACTAATAAAAAGCTAGCATAATCAAAATGATGTGATATCAGTAAATATTCTCATACATGTTTTGACAAAAGTCCAAATTCAACTCAAAGGCAAAAAGAAAGTCTTTACAACAAATGATATTAGAATTGCCTGACATTTATACGTGAAAAAAATAAAAATAAACTTCTACTTTGCATGGCATACAAAATTTAACCGTGAATATATCATATATCAAAGCTAATTGTATAAAAAAGTTGAAGAAAACATGGGAGATCATCTTTGCAATGGAATGTCGGAAAATATTTATCTTAAATATTCATTTAAGCAAACATTTATCTTAATAATTCAGATGTAGAAAACACCAGCTGGAAAAATTAATAACTATTTAATAGAAAGTATTCAAAATTAAATCCACTTTCTCTACCACTACTAAATAAATGAAAAGGTTGGCACAGAAGGGAAAGAAATATTTACAATACATACATCTGACAAAGGATTGCTAACTAAAATGTATAAAAATGCCAAAACAGGGTGGTGCCTGTGGCTCAAAGGGGTAGGGTGCCGGCCCCATATGCTGGAGGTGGCGGGTTCAAACCCAGCCCCGGCCAAAAACTGCAAAAAAATAAAAAAAAATAAATAAAAATTTTAAAAATGCCATAACATTCTTGGATAAAGGCAAAGACAAATATATTTGTAAGGATATACCAGGGCAGACCGATTATTAGAGCTAAAAACTTAAAATTTAAAATTTAAACTAAATTTTAGCTTCTTCATATTCTCTGTGAATATAAAGAAACTAAAACATAGAATCACTTTGAAAAACTGTTTGGGAGTCACTCAAATTTTAATATTCAGTTACCATACAAAGTTATTACCTGAGATATCTACCCAAGAGAACTGAAGCTATGTGTCCAGACGAAGATTTCTTCATGAGTCTTCATACCGTCTTTAATTTCAGTAGCTCAAAACCAAAAAAAAGCAATGCTTATCCACAGGTTATTCATATTGTTGAAATTACTCTGAAAAAACGGACTACCCACAGTATGGGTTAACTCTCCACATCAACCTGCCTAGTGAAAGAAGGCACACAAGAAATACATTGTACTATACGAGTGAAGTAATAGACAATCCCATGAAAAAGAGAGCAATTCTGTTGTGACAGATAGCTGGCTAGCATATTCCTTCCAGGAATGCAGAGGAGCATGGATCACAGCGGAGCAGGAGGAGACCTCTGAGGGTAATTGACAAGTGTGGTATCTCACCTGTGGCTGTTCTTTCATGATTCTATACATCGGTATTCACAAAATTGTGTACTTAGAATGGATTCGGTTTTCTTGCGTGCAAATTGTATCAAAATAAATTAATAAAAATGTATGTTAGATGAATAAAGAGGTTATGCATCACTTGGGTCAAGGAAAATACTATATTTGTAGAAAGGTACAGGAAAATATAATATTTATAGAAAGGTACAATTACCAACTTAGGTAACTTATCTGGGGTAGGGAGCATAGATGACCCTGCACAGTAAGAGCGAAGGCAATCCTTCCCTTCTCACCTCTTTATTTTTCTGCTCCTCCCCTGATGAGTGAGAAACTCACGTACCCAGCCCACGATTGATGAGAAGGGGGAAGGCAGCTGCTAAAGAGAAGAGGCTAGTAGTGCCAGCTTTTCCACATGCCTGATTTTTACCTTTAAAAAGCCATGTATTGGGAGAAAGTTTTAATTTTCAATGGAACTTAAACTTTTTCCTTTTTACACTGGATCGAAAATATTGACTGTTGATCTGCCATTATTAGTATTATCATTATTACTATTATTATTTTGAGACAGAATCTCACTTGGTCGCCCTTGGTCATAGCTCACAGCAACCTCAAACTCAAATTCAAGCGATTCTCTTGCCTCAGCCTCCCAAGTAGCTGGGACTACAGGCACCTGCCACAGCGCCTGGCTCTTTTTAGAGGCAAGGTCTCACTCTGGCTTAGGCTGGTCTCAAACTCCTGAGCTCAGGCAATCCATCTGCCTCCGCCTCCCAGAGTGCTAGGATTATAGGTGTGAGCCACAGCACCTGGCCTAATCCACAATTATTTTTAACATCTGAAATTGAAGAGAGGTATTTGCAATATCTAAGAATGACCAGAAATGAATGTCACAGGGCCTATCTGGGAGTTCACTTAGAGTCAGAAGAGGACCTCTGCATTCCTAGGATCCACAGAGAGGATTCAGGTGAGCAGTAGTGAAAAACAATGCATTTGCTATTGATTTTTTTTTTTTTTTTTTTGTAGAGACAGAGTCTCACTGTACCGCCCTCGGGTAGAGAGCCGTGGCGTCACACGGCTCACAGCAACCTCTAACTCCTGGGCTTCCGCGATTCTCTTGCCTCAGCCTCCCTAGTAGCTGGGACTACAGGCGCCCGCCACAACGCCCGGCTATTAATTTGCTATTGATTTTATTGCAAGAATTCTGTTTGGTTACTCTGAGAGTAAACAATCATCAAACAATAGAATGATAATGTACTAACCACTTTTAAAAGGCCTTTTTGCATACTATCTAAATAAAATCTTTTTCCACAATTCTCTAAAAAAAGCAGAAAATGTGTAAAGAAACAATTATGATAATTTTCACACTACATCCACTAGTAATAATTACTTGTTGATGCAATTTCAGTATGTCTGAAGCTGTCAAGCAAAATTTTAACAAAGAGAAAGAACTATAAAAATGGGGAAGGGTGAAGAAATTATAGATGAGGTAAGATGTGAAAGATCAAAGTGATTAACTGTTTAGAAAGCAAGAATCTTATTTTTGTTTTAATTTAATTTTTATTAAATAATAATTGGGGTACAATGTGATGATTTGAGGTACAGTGTGGAATGCTGAAATCAAACTGATTAACATAGCCATCGCCTCCCTTATTTTTAGTAGTCAGACATTTACAATGTACTCTTAGTTTTGAAATGTACCCTTGTAAGTGTACCATAGACGAGACCCCACCAGATGTCCTCCCTCTACTCTCCACTTGCCCTTTCCTCACCCTCCTTTATTCTGTACTATGCTTGCAGCTTATCACTTGTATGAATGTGTAAGCGATTATATACTGATTTCATAATAGTATTGAGTAGACTGGAAAACAAGCATCTTCGAGCGAATCTCATGAGCACAGGTGAGCTTGTCCTGTTTGATTCCCCCACAACTAAATTGCCTTTTTCTCTTTTTTAATGACATCCCAAGTCTAAGAGCAAATCTGGAAGTAAAACATCCTAGCTTTCTTCCGGTCTGGGTCACTAACTAATAGAGTGACCTTGAAGAAAATGTTTAAGTTCAGTTTCTTTGGAGCATTTTTAGAATGAGGAAATTACTTTCACCTTGATAGCTATATAGATTTTGAACAAAAGTCTCACGTCTAAATTCTAAAGAATAAAGAATAAGGAGATCATTGATGAAGGTCTCCAGATGAGTCCACAGAAAGCAGGTATGACTATAAAGCAAACATCCATCACACAAATTCTACGATCAAGAATTAGAATCTAAGAATTATTTGAATTAAGCGCCAAAGCAAGCTTGCTAATTAAGGGTCTCAGAGGCTACCTTTTGTTTTGTCAGGCAGTTTTCAGCAATTTGAATTTGAATGTCTTCAGCTGGGGCAGGTGCTATATCCTTCATAGCTTCTCAAACTCCATTTTTTCTTATTCCAAGATGCTGCAGGTATTTACTTGCATGTCTGGTGCGGTCTGGAGCTTGGGACACTTGTCAGCACAAATTGTGTACACAAGGACTGCAGCTGCCCTGCTCACAATTATATCTTATGCACAATTTCAGAAATATAATAAACAAATGATTGTGAGTTACATTTTTAAAATGGAATAGTTTCAGTTAAAAGACTTTCTTAGAAGTAGGAATTTAAGAGCTTCTGCCAATTTTTTAACTTATAGATTATTTCTGCAACTTAGCTCCTTCCAATTTTGTATACCCTATTTTGTTCTAATTTAAAATACGTATTTTTTTATTTTTCTATTTCAGATTAGTGTGAGGGTACAAACAACTACCCTGTTTCCCCAAAAATAAGACAGTGTCTTATATTAATTTTTGCTCCCAAAGATGTGCTAGGTCTTATTTTCAGGGGATGTCTTATTTTTCCATGAAGAAGAATACATTACACATTTATTGTTAAATGAAAATAAAGGAAATTTATTACCTGTATACTGTACGGTAGTTGTCAACACAAACCAGACAAACTGTGAATCAATCCCACCTTCAGTCATCATGAGGGCGGCCGCAAGCATCAGGCAGTGTCACCAGAGACAGACCAGCACTCACCACCTTCGCCATGTCCTGTCCACTCTGATCCTCCTGTTCTTCTACCTGCATCTGCGAAAGTCTCCTCCTCTCTCCAGCCCCGCACTCACTGCTCACTCCGACCTCTGCTCTACCTCCATACAGCAGTGACGTCAGGACTCCGCTAAACGTCACCGGTTGCTAGACACCAGTCCGGGCGGCTCCAGCAACCAGTTTATGCTAAATTAATTTTCATTCTGAGACAGAGCCTGGGGGGGCCTTATTTTCAGAGGGATGCCTTATATTTCACCCAGAATGAAACCTGTAAGTAGGTCTTATTTTCAGAGGATGTTTTATTTTGGGGGAAACGCAGTAGGTTACAATATTTGCATTTATTAGGTAGAGCCCTTTTGCAGCGTGCGCACCCAAGAGGTGTGCCATGTACTCTTACATAGTGCAGAGTAAGTGGGAGCTCACCAATCTCTCTCCATCCTTCCCACTCCCCTCCCTGCTCCTCGCCCAAGACTTGAACTGAATTGAGTTTTTCTTGTATGTGGTTATTAGATCATCTACTGGCTCATCATATTAGTATTGAGTGCATTGGATACTTGCTTTTTCATTTTTAGAAACATTTTTGTGATACATTACTAAGAAGAATGTGTTTCAACTCCATCCAGGTTAAAACAAAAAGTGTAGAGTCTCCTTTTTATGGCCGAATAGTACTCCATGGTATGCAGAAAGGCCCCTTTACTTGTGTTGGTGGGTATTTAGCTTGTTTCCACATCGTGGGGATTGAAACTGAGCTGTGACAAACAATCTTGTGTAAATGTCTTTATGAAAGAATATTTTTTCTTCTGAGTAGATGCCTAGTAATGAATTATGGGATCAAATGGTGGGGCTACTTTTAGTTCATCAAGGATTCTCCATACTTCTTTCCAAAGAGGCTGTGTTAGTTTGCAGTCCCACCAACAATGTAAAAGCGTTCCCTTCTCTCCACATCCATGCCAACATCTGCAGCTTTGGGGCTTTGTGTTGTGAGCTATTCCTCTCAGTTTAAAGACTTCTCTTTGTACCATGGTCAGCTTTTCATGGCATTGGCTTATGATCCTAGGGAAGGATGAAGCTAAGCAAATAACACATCTTTTTTCCTCTATCACTACAATAGTTTCGAAGCTACTTTAAAATTGTTAGAAAGAGTTAAACTCTATTTTTATATTTGACTGTTGACTGTCCTCAAGTCCCACCCTTTCCTCTCCCACTTCTGCCCCAAATCTGGGCAAGCTGAGGAAGCCAGCCCTGTGCTCTCTCTTTGGGAACCAGCAGGAAGTTTGGGTCATGCAAGTCACAGTCTATATATGGGAACCATAATCCCAGCCCCACCTCCTAGCCACATTAAAACTGCAAGTCAGTTACCCCTTCTTTGTTTTCTCAAGTCATTTGGGGGCCTGCTTGAAAGTCCACTCTATTCTAAATAGAAACCTCCATACCTTCGAAGGGATGTAACGTACTTTTTACCAGTTAACCTTTGGAATACCTCAAAAGCTCTGCCATTACACATAATCTTTGCATGCAAGATTTTAGCCACTTTCAACATTTTTCAGGCATACAATTCTGAGATCATAATGATGAAATCTTTATGCAAGGAAATTCACTGTACGGTTACAAAGAAGCTCATAAACATGGAATGGAACATTATCCTACACATAGTACAAGGCTCCTGTACTTTGATTAAATTTCTGAAAATTACTTGGTAAGCCAGGAGTTTACAGTAGTGCCCCTCTCATCACCCACACTATTGCTGGAGGATCAAAGCTTTTTACACTCTCTTGGTGCCTGTTTTATATCACCAATCCCGACATCCAAAGAAAATTTTGAGCTGGAGATTGGAGGATGACTACAACAATGGTACTGTCCGCGGAGGCCATATCATGATTTTCAAAAAACCTTCAATATTTCTTTCAGCTGTTAATAGTCAATACTTATAAATATTATGATTTCTAATAGAAATGACCCCAAATAAGGAATCTTCCCTAATGTTGTCTTTTCTCTCTCTCCTTTTTCTTCTCTCTTGGCTGTTTCCATATCTTTGATTACTTCATTCACCCAAATAGATTAGGAACCAACATGTTCAACAACACTCTCTATAAGTATTTGATTGCAATCTTTACGTAAGTTGAAATGTTTTATAAATATCATGAATGTAACTTAGACTTTGTATGGAGTTTGCAATTTGATTATCACACTAGTTTGAACCTATTAATTCCTGATCTGAGAATGTTTTTATAATAAAATTAAATGAAGAAATTTTTGTAATCTGAGAATAATAAAAAAAAAGCCGTTATATCTTTTTTCATCACAGCGAGTGAATTTTAATCTCTTATCGTTCTTTCCAAATGATGGGGAAAAGTAATTTAACAGAAGAGTCTACTATTTTGTACATAGTAGCCATGATTTTAAGAATTATGGGGCCTGGTATGGTGGCTCACACCTGCAATCCTAGCACTTCAAGAGGCTGAGATAGGAGAATAACTTGAGGTCAGGTCTTTGGGTTACAGTGAGTGGCCATGATGATACCACTGCACTCAGGCCTGGGCCACAGAGCAAGATGCTGTCTAAGAAAGAAAGAAGTGAAGGAGAGAAGGAAGGAAGGAAGGAGGGAAAGAGAGAGAGAAAGAGAAGACCACAAGACAAAATACAATATAGTCCAACTGGAACTTAAAGTCAGTTGGTTAAAAAGGGGGACATTTTCTACATTATTAGAGTGCTAATGAAAAACAAACAAATAAATAAATATTGCAAAACAATATAAAATATAATTAAATTGGAACTTAAAGTCAGCTCATTAAAAATGGTAGAAAATATCAACTTTCTGAAAGTATTAATTCAAGAAAAGGACAGTTATTACTCTGTAATCCTTTGTCTGATAAAAGCTCAACATAGTCTTCTTGTCTTTGTTTTCCTAGACAAATTAATTATGTAGCCACCAGTTCATAGGTTACTTATTGCTCAGTTTGTTTGAAGCATTTTAGATAAATATCTTCAGATTTCCATGCATAATGCAAAAAAAAGTATATTACTAAAACTGCATTCAGCACAGATTTCTTCAAGAATAAACAATCGAGATTTTAAATATACTTTTTAATGTAAAAAATTTTCTTAAATTGTGTTTATGCCATCTCAAAAATGTAAATGATCAAATTTTTCAGTACAGGCAGTCCCTGAGTTACAAATATCCAACCACCTCTAAATGAATAGTATGAGAGCCCAAATGGCTTGTCAAGTCACAGAAATGCAAAAACTTATGATAAATTTAGATTTCTCTTTTTCTGAGGGCGATGCAGGGCTTATGCATCCATTTCTAACTAGAATAGAATTTCTTATCAGGAAGAGAGGTATATCAATCATATAAAGCTCAAATGGGTAGCACTGTCCTGTTAGACTAGTAACAGCTCTCTGTCCTCCTGTTAGACTAGTAACAGGCTTTCTGCCCTCTGTTGTCCCCCTTTCCCTATGTCATATGTTCTGTGTGTTGAAGCCACATAACCTTACTTCACAAGTGTCGGGTCATGAGGAGTCATACCTAAGGAATCACACCTGAGCAACCCATAGGACAAGACTTTGGGGCATCTCGGGTGGCCTGAGTGCATTTTGAAAGTGGGAAGAACGTAAATAATTTTTGGCCAGGGGTGGCTCCAAATTCCTTGTCACCCTTCTTTTTTAGACATGGACCTGTGATTGCTATAGCCAATGTAGCATAGTGGAAATGGTGATCTGTCCTTTCCTGCCTTATGTCTACAAGAAGATGCACAACTTCATTCCCTACTTTTGAAAGGTAGATGCCATGTCTAACTACCTGGACACTTCCATGCTCAGAAGATCAACCTAGCCATATGGAAAGAGAGAGAACATGTGGAGAGAACTGAAATATCCAGCATACGAGTGAAAACTTGGACTTTACAGCCAAACAAGCTAAGAATAAGAACCGAGAGCTAGAAGTACAGACACCCAGCCAATCCATTCTGGCTCCCTCACTTAGTCCCCAGCAATATGGTATGGAAATAAACCATCTTTAAAAGGTCTGATGAATTTTGGGACAAAATTAAATGATTTTTTTTTTCCTTTTGACAGATGAAAGAATCTATTCCCCCAATTGTCTACGTAGCAAAAAAAAAAAAAAAAAAGACAGTTTTATCTAAAATATATGTTCTGACAGAGGACAGATTGAACATAGGGAAATGAGAAATACAAGGTTGGACAATTACGTAACACATACATTTTGATTAGACTTAGGTGGAAATAGAGATGCACACTAGAAAACGTACCGAGAACAAGTACTAGGAAGAAAGTGTCAGGAGAGTATTTGGTGCCAGTTACTCAAGCCATGGGCAGCCACAGGAAACTTCAAGGAGGTGTGTGCCTGAAAGGAAATATGAGATCTTACTAAATAGGACCTCTGTCAACATCAGAATTTATTCAAACATATTTTGCTGTCATGTTTGTATTTCAAGGAAATACTTTGTACACTTTTATTTTGAAAACAGTTCCTAAAATGTACACATCAGCTTACTTCTTAAAGAGAAAGAAAGGAAATTTCAGTCATACCCTTTCTAACAACTGTATTTTATTCCACATTTTCCAGATTTCGTTTATTGTAACAAAATGTATGCTTTGTTGGAAACAAAAAACTAAGTATGTTTTCTGAAGGAAGTCATTTAAAAATAACTCTTCCTAGTCACTTTTAAATAATACCTCTAATAAGATCTGTTTAAAAGTCATTATCATACCCGGCATTTATAGTTCACTTAACCATTAAAGCCTGATTTATTTTTTTCACATTACAGTCGCTCCAGCAATGGTGAATCGAAAAGTATCAAAATCATTTCTAGCACGTTTCCTGTTTCTTGAGTTTGCATGGTGCTCTCGGCACTGTACAAGTGTTTTAATTAGGCCTGTTTCCTCATGGGAAGACATGATAAAGCAATGCAAAATACTCACGGAGTACATGAGGAGTGCAATATTTAAATGTAAGAAAGGTTTACAGGGACAAAAGGGATTTCTTAGTAATTGGTTTTCTATTAATAAGAAACAGAATTCTAGAGAAAACTTCATAAATCGTGTCTTGAAGGAGTGATTAAGGATGTTTTTCAGGGATAGGAGGGATAAGAAGCCTTTAAATTCTGGAGAATAACTATGGCTATTTGGTACACTTCTTAGTCCATTTGTGTTGCTATAAGAAAATACATGAGCCTGGGTAATTTATAAAGAACAAAGTTTTATTTTCTCACAGTTTTCAATGCTGACAGGTCCAAGGTCAAGGTGCTGATAGATGTGGTTGTCTGATGAAGGCTGATCTCTGCTTCCAAGATGGTGTCTTTTGCAGCTCAATGAAGGAGAAGTGCTGTGTTCTCACTCCATAGAAGGGAGAGACTGAAGGGCATTGATCTGAATGCCTCATGAAGCGGCTTGTCTAAGAGCCTTAATCTCATTCATGACAAAGGACCCCCCCCCCCACAGCCTAACCATATTTTAAAGGCGCCTCTTAATACTATTTCATGGGCACTCAAATTTTGGAAGGGACACATTCAAACAACATCAGTAGCAATGGTGAAATTTCAAATGAATATTTGACCATCTGGATAGATAGTTTGCAGTATAATATTAGTTGCTGTAGTTTCCTTTATTTTTTTTCTGGAAATAATTTGTTCTAGCCAAAATATTCCTATTTCCTGGTATACTTCAAAAAGATTATGTACAAATTATAAAACATCACCTTTATCAAATTTCATTAATTAATGCATAATTTAAAAAATAACGTCACTATATCTTATTACAATGAAATTAAGTCAAGTTAAATACCATCTGGGGAAGAATCCAGTCACATTTCTGCACATAATTTCTACTACTCTTCCAAACACTCCCACTTAACTAGTTAAAACATAGTTTGCCCTATTCTCCCTGTATTTTGTCATATGAAGAGTGGATGTACTGTATTTTAATTTGGTTTTTAAAATGCTATCGTGCTTTCTCTCTGTAGATCAAATCTTTTCTCAATGATGCCATCTCAAAAATGTACAATGGATGGGGAAACCCTGAGAATAAAAATCCAACAGATTTTTTACATGGACTTCCTTCTCTTGAAAAGTGTTGAGTCTGAGAATATCCGTAAACTACAGAAAGTCAGAAATCTGTGCTGCATAAATTGTGGTTTCTTTTTCTTCTCTTTTTCTTTTCTTTCTTTCTTTTTTCTTTTTTTAGCTCGAGGAAGAGGGAACTTGTTAATAATTGGCTCCCAGTTTACAAAGGCAAATGTGCTATTTGGGGATCCAGATTAATATAACCAAGGGAATTTACTTGTTTTAAAATTAAATGGATAGCGTTATACCTGCTTCATTCATTGTTGGAAATCTTCAGCAATTTATAAATATGTTTTTCTGAAGGAAGTACATTATCCATTGAATAGATTGGATAGATTATATATTTTTTCCTTGTTTTCTGTCTACTCACCTTTTCTCATAACTGGTCTCCAAGTCTACTCTTGAGCAACATTCGTCACAAAGAATGTTCATGAAATATCATCTGGCCTTATTTCTTCCCAAGACAAAGATTTAAATGTAACACCTTTCTTTTTGAGGGTTATTTTCCTTATGAAGTAAATGTACATGTTCGTATGTCCCTTGTAACTTTTATATATCTCTTTTTCCTGAAATAAAACAGAGTAAGTTTTAAGTCACCTTCCACATTGTATATATTTAAATATTTGAGGAAAATTATGATGTTTGTCCTTCTCTAGGCTTAACATACACAATGGCTTTTACCAGTTTCCGAGTGGTATGTTTTTGGTTACCCAGACAACTATAATAAGCAAAGGCACAGTTGATAAGTTCTTCTTAAAATGGAGAGGGAACCTCTATTTTGTATGGGTAAAAATAAGAAATTAAAAACATTTAAAACATTACCTGAAGTCTTTAGCCTGGAAAGAGGAAAAGAATTAATGGATATTTGGGTCTTTCCACTGTATTATTCCAGCTTCCCATTACCTGTAAACTTAAGACCCGGGACTTTAAAAATTATTCATGTACAAATACAGAAAATTTGCTCATGAAAAGGTTACTGAAATGCAGCAGCGATATCTTCTTCTTTGCCCCCTTGCAGCCTTGTTATTTTATAGTAATTTAGATTTTATAAAGCATTTTTCAGACATGATTTTATTCATTGTAGAGAGATTTTAGAGCACTGAAATTTGGTTTTAGACTTACTTTTTAAAGTAGATGTAAAACCTACCACTGTCCCAGCATACATACAATGTATTGACAAAAAAACTCTCATTTTTCTCAACAACCATGTAAAAATCATATGTATTGAAAACCAGATGGTAGTTCAGAGAGTTATCTATAACTGTATGTGATCTCATTTTTAGGCACCTTTTTTAAAAAAGAAGGCATTGAAGCATGACACCTTTTCCCTCTGCCTCTGCTTTCTTTATGGGCTATGTACTCAAAGAGGGCCTAAGAGAGCAGCGGCTTGTTCACCAGGGAACAGGGAGTTTAATGAATCATACATACTTTATTTGAAAAATATCAATAACCATTCACTGGTCTATTCTTGCATAACCTGAATAAAAATCCCTATGTAAATGGTGCATAGCTTTTTTATGAATCATGCTCTATTTTTTAGTACAATGCTAAATCATCTTAAAATGTGTAGTTTTACCTGCCAAGCCTAAGATAAATTTCCATCAGTGATTAAAGACTAGTCCCATTCCCTATAATCCTTGTCAATTATATGAATAGGCAGTAATGGAGCACTTTATTTTCTCTGGTTATTAAAACACAAAATAGTAATGCAAATGCACTGTACAATGTCTCCTTACTAGATTGGCAGTGTAATTTATTTAATCAAATTCAGAATTCAAAGACAGAAGAGCAGGAGTTCGTCTCCTAAAGTGTATGTGGGACAAAAATATGTTGAGCTCTGATAGATCCACAAAAGATCAGAATGCAAATTTTTAGTCTTTTAGAGATTTCTGTCATCATCATAGTTAAATATAATTTTTAGTGAAGAACATTTCAGTTTTTCTTACAGACCTACAACTTTTTAATTTCTCCTTCAAGATAGACTGTTCACTTTCCTTCTTAAATTCTAGGAATATGGTGACCATTCATTTAAAATTTTTTAAACCAAAAAGGATCAAAATGAATGGTGCTCTGTAAATAAAATGCACATAGCAGTGTCATAGGCAGAATATATGGAGCCCCTCCCCACTGGACAGTGCTATGAAGAAGAAGCTGGTGAATTAGATCTCCGTGCAAAAGTGTAATGTTGCTGGCATTATCTCCGTGATATTCATGACCAGTGCTTTGAGCGAAAATTTAATAAAATTAACACTACTTTCTTGATTTATTTTTTTTCTTTTCTTCTTAATCTTCCCTTCAAGATTAAACTCATCAGCACTTGACAAAAACTGCAAATAACAGCCAGATGCAGGAGTTGGTTTTATCTTTTTATGCAAGTATGTGGTGCTAATTAGTGCAAATTGATTAAACTTTAATTGCCTGATCCATGGCTAATTAATATTTATAAGATGAATGAGCAGGAAAACCAGACATTTATTAAAACACTTTAATGACTTTTTCATATGTTTTGACAAAGCAAAGCAAATAGATGCTCTGAGTACGGATGTGCCAGACGAGGGGACTGTATCTGTTGCCTCCTTCTGTCAGAGAATGCCCTGAAAATGTACATTAACTTTTGAAGGCATAGCTTGCAAACTTATTTTCTTTTGGGTCCTTTTCCAAATTATTTTCAAATACATTTGCTATTAGGTCACCACATTATTTATGACATTAATTATTATAGATATAGGTATTAAAACTAACACGTGTATAAAATTATATATTTTGCTATTAGTTTATATTATGTGTTCATGTATTGTCCTTGCCATACCTTAACAGAGTGTAAAATGTGAATCTTATAAGCAAGAAAATGGACATCAAAGTTTTTACTAATTAAGATTTTAAGATTTTGAAAAAATAATGAGTCGAATAACATTTCAGATAATTACTCATTTGGATTTTTAAGTTCCATAGCCCTGATGTTTCCACTTAATTATCCTGATGCCTGAAGTTATAATCCAAGACTCATACTTAACTGTACAAAACTAATTTTACATAGCAAAAGAAACATAGGTATAAGAGGTACATTGTTTAAAAGTAGCACATGTTCGTTTCTACCGAAATGTCATTTTATGCATGATAAATACAATAACTTTCATACATAATTTATAATATAGGCATATTTGGGAATATACTTATCCTTGGTCATTACCTTGACAATATTCCCCAATTAATTCACTTAATGTATTGTCAATGAAAAGTTTGTTCATAGCAAAATGTTTTGAAAAGTTGAAAGGATATAGGGTTTTTGCACATCCTACATTTAACTTCTGTGTTTCCTTTTTTGCCGTGTCGAACCAGACCACAGTTTGTATTTTCTTGCACACATATCTCCACACATTTCCCTATTTTAAACACTTCTCATGACGGTGATGTTTACTAAGTTGATATTTCTTACTGTTTTAATACAAATGTTAAACAATTTTCTAAATTGAGGAGGTTAAAATATCAAAATAATTAATTACATATTTCTTAATAATTGAGGTGTAATCAATTCTAAATAGAAACATTAGCGGCTTTCTTTTTTCTCAGTTCTCCCTCCTAAATGTTACAAATTGTATTAAAGTTACATCAGCAATGGTGGCAGTCTTTTGATGGGTTGATTTTATCAGGCTCCAGCCTGCAATTATTCAATTAAACATTGATCCAAATACTGTTTTCAAGGTATTATGCAGATGTGAATAAAGCCCATATCAGGTGATAATCAGTAGTTATAATCATGAGACTATCTTAGATAATCCAGGTGGACCTGGATCAGTCAGTTGCAGAGCCTTAGAGCAGAGGTCAGACTTCCAGTACAAAAAAGAAAATGCACCTGTGAATAGCAGCTTCAGTCTGTGTCTGAGACGTTTAGCCTGTCCTTCTTGACAACCAAACATATAAATTTTGGGCTTGTTCAGCCTGTTTCCAAAATCATGTAAGCTAATCCATTGCAATGAATTTCTTAAGTCATATTTTTCATGGTTCTGTTTTTCTTGTGACACTCTAATGTAGTTATCAAAATACTTAATAGCTTCAGTAAGAAATTGTGTGAACAGATATGTGCACAATCAGAAAATAATGAGATGACTAGTAAGCAGGACTGAACTATTTCATGCAAGGATATAAAGAATGGAAGATCTAATAGGAAAAGGGACAGTATAGGTGGAGTAGAATAAGTCTTGGGCAAGGAGAGTTGAGGGAAGCATTTCCAGCAGAGGTAACAAAGTTACCAATGCATGAGGTATATGGAGAGT
Source organism: Nycticebus coucang (assembly GCF_027406575.1). Taxonomy (NCBI): domain Eukaryota; kingdom Metazoa; phylum Chordata; class Mammalia; order Primates; family Lorisidae; genus Nycticebus; species Nycticebus coucang. The sequence goes on along the minus strand of NC_069794.1, from coordinate 39,661,342 downwards.
AACTTTCTTGTGTTGCTATTATGTACGAGCTCATCCATCTTTAAGGGACAGTGGCATTTAAGGGAGTCTGAAACGACAGGCTTAGTTCAGATGACAAAGTGTTTTGTGTATCAAGAATAGTTTCGTAGACTTATTTATTAAGGAGTATGATGATGCACCTGTGGCTCAAGGAGTAGGGCGCCGGTCCCATATGCCGGAGGTGGCAGGTTCAAACCCAGCCCCTGCCAAAAAAACACACACACACATACACAAAAAATACGTTTAGAAGGCTAAAGATACGATCATATTTAAATTTAGGAAGTCTCGCAGACTATGGAGGAAAAGATAAGTTAAGTGGCTTTTGTCTATCTGTTTTTTGTTTGACTCTTTGTAACTCATAAAGATAATGAAGTTTCAAAGCAAGGTAATGACCATAGGGATAGATGATAAAAAATTAATTGGAGAGACATCAGGAATTAGGACATATTAAATGTGGGCAGTGTTGGAGAAAGAAACTTAAACATCTTAGTTTTCCAATTTGAACAAATGTGTAGTCACCAAAGTTGAACACCAAGACAGAAAATGTTTGGAAATAAAATATTGTAGGAAAAGGATTATAATTACATTTTGGAAAGTTTCAAATTTGCCCTATCTGGAGGTTTTTAACAGAACATTTCTACCAGAAAGCTCATAAGCTTACAAAAATAGGGCTTTCATGGAAGTAAAAATTTGAGGTTTATCATAATACAGATTGTGGCTGAAGATACGTATGTGGCTGTGATTTTCTGTAGAAAAAGTGTGTGTTATGAAAATAAATGGACAGATGAATTTATTTTGATTCCAACCTCTAACCAAAAAAAATAAGCAACCATTTTAATTGGAAATGATATTTTTAATATTGATGTATTTTCTGTAATGTACATAAGGCCCGCATATCTAATGAGAAATTGTACAACAAAACAGAAACTCCAGTCAAAGATCTTACATCACTTAACCCATGTTTTTAACCTTTTTTGTTTGACAGCACACTTGAACCTATAGTAAACCTTCCGCGGCACACTTACATTATGTTGATCAAAAGAAAAGAGTACAAAATGTATGTGTATACTTACTGTGCTTTGAAATTCTTTGAAAATAATTTAACTGGTCTTTAAAAAATTTCATGGCACACCTAAGATCTTCTCATGGCATACCAGGGTGCCACGGCATACCAGTTGAAAATCACTGACTTAACGGCAGTTGAAGCTACGGGCTTCAGAGCTTCCAAAGGAAGTTAAGTTTGAGAATCTTAAAGAAAGAAGATTTTCACTTTAAGGAAGTGCATTAGATTGGACAGGAATGAACTTGGACTCTGGAATTCAAAATCAATGAAAGCATATCAGTCAGGACAAATAACTGTTTCTTGGTTCATAATGAAGGTCAATGATATCACAATGAAGGGAAAGAAGAAAGAGGGAGAGGAGGAGGAGTAGGGACGATATAAGAAAGATCTCCAAGGACCAGCACCCAGAAAGGCAAGAGCAGACCTATGTCCACCAAGAGAGATTAAAAAGATAAGACATTATTCTGAAAACACGGAAGAATCCCGGGTAGATGAAGATTTCATCCCTCATATAGATAATCAGAAACTGCTTAACCACTGTCCGGTTTGCCTCCAAGGTACAGCTGACAAAGTATGTGGTGAGTATCTTATCACATACCTTTAACCGTTCCAGCTAAGAATGTGGTCCAGTGATAGGCAGCATGGGCATCACCTAGGCGCCTGTTAGAAAGTCAGAACCTCAGGCGGCGCCTGTGGCTCAGTCGGTAAGGCGCCGGCCCCATATACTGAGGGTGGCGGGTTCAAACCCAGCCCCGGCTGAACTGCAACCAAAAAATAGCTGGGCGTTGTGGCGGGCGCCTGTAGTCCCAGCTACTTGGGAGGCTGAGGCAAGAGAATTGCTTAAGCCCAGGGGTTGGAGGTTGGTGTGAGCTGTGTGAGGCCACGGCACTCTACCGAGGGCCATAAAGTGAGACTCTGTCTCTACAAAAAAAAAAAAAAGAAAAAAGAAAATCAGAACCTCAAGCTCCGTCCAGCATCTGTCTGCTAAATAAGAATATCCATGTGAGAAAATTCAGGTGGTGATTTGTAGTCATATCAAAGTTTGAGAAGCACTGTCTCACCAACTCTCCCTTCTACCTAGCCAAATGTCATTGCCTAAGGCTAATGATGTCATAGCATATAACTGGTTTGGTATTTTTCCTTAGTCAGAGATGCCTTGCTAATATTGTTCCCCTTAGGGTGAAAAGTCTAAAGCTCTTTAAAGTATTATATAAATTAGAAAATTCAGGATATATCTCATTTTAAAAAGTCTCCCTTGCTCCAATTTTCAAAGAGGTTAAAATATCCAATTGTTTTGGCACAATCACTCTTAAATTTCTGGAAATTATACCAAACCATTAAAAAGATAAGTTAATCATTTCTCGGGCGGTGCCTGTGGCTCAGCGAGTAGGGCGCCGGTCCCATATGCCGGAGGTGGCGGGTTCAAACCCAGCCCCGGCCAAATTAAAAAAAAAAAAAAAGAGCTTAAAACTACTGCACACACACACACACACACTGAAAATGGAGGAAAGTCATGCTTTCTAAATTCAGAGAAAGATATGAAATGTATTGTTTACAAGGCTACTTTAGTAATTAAACAGGATTTAACATCCCTGTGTCCCAGCTTCCCGTCCCCAACCTAGGTTGTCTCTGAAATTTATTCTACTTACGTTCATAACATTTTAAAAATTATAAATAAAGAGAAATATTTTATTTTGACACTGGTTTGATGTGTGATTTACTTTGTACTTACAAATTCAAAAATTATGAAAACCTATCATTGAATTGACAATTGCATTAGTTATATGAAGTCTTCCCTTCTTTCAACTCTGTTTTATTTGTAGCATTTTAATGGTATTTTATACATGCCTCGAGTGTGTGTATTATTTCATTTTCACCCTAAAATACAGACATTTTTATATTTTGTGTGGAATTATACCTGTGGAGATAATAGGTAGATTTGACAACTACTATAATCCTACTACTAGTTCAATGACTTGAATAGGAAGTTTCATTGTGGAAGGGGATTAGAGGGGTTTTTTTCTGATTATCTAATAGTAACAACACATTGCCCAAATGCACAATTACGTAAAGCAACACCAACATTTATTTTGCTTGTGAGTTTGCAATTTGGAAAAAGCTTTCTAGGAAGAGTCAATTCTGTTTCAGGTGGCATTAAAGTGAAATGACTCAAAAGCTGAGTTCTAGAAATCTGAGTTGACATATTTCTGGTGGTTGATGCTAGATGTTGGCTAGGACCTAACCTGAGCGGTTGGTTAGAACGTCTGAACATGTTCTCTACACATGGCTGAAGCTTCCTTGCAGCACGGAGCCCAGGTTTCATAAGTGAACCTGGAGGATGGGAGGAGACAGAGAGGGACGTTGTCACCTTTTCTGACCTAACCTTAAAAGTAAACATACATCACTTGATTGCATTATGCCCAGAAGGCAATTACACAGCCTTGCCTAATTTCAGGGGAAGACTACACATTTTGATGGAGTGGGATTAAATACGCTCTGGAAAAGCACATAAAATAGCAAATAGTGCTGTGGCAATTTTTGGAAAATATAAACAACATTGAATCAATTTTTCATTTAATATTCTAAGCAGAAATACAGTCTTTTAAAAAAGGGTTTAACTTTTTTCCTCTGTACATTTAGTCTCAGAGAATTTACACACACACACACACACACACACACACACACACACACACACTCTGATCCTCAGGGTGACACAGTCTTCATTAAAGAAATTAAAAACTTGCAGCAAAGACTCAGAAGTTTCCATAATCAATAATAATAACAACATGTCTTTGGTAAGTACATGAATAGCTTTCATATGAAGTCCTCAGCAACAATTATTCTGGGCTTGAGCATGTGATTGGCTTTGATCAGTGAAATACTCTAATTGAGATACAAGCAGACTTGAAAAGTACTGTGCCTTGGGCCTTGCTTTCTCATGCTGTGGGGAACTCTTCCGTCTGGTGTGGTGTTAAAAGAAGCCTGGACAGTGCATCAAAAAATGACAGATATTATATAGAGAGAGGTCTCAGGCCTCAGCTTCATTCTCAAGTTCCAAATGTGTAAGTGAGCATAGTCAAACCTAGCGTACATTGCCCACCCACCAAATCATGAGAAAACAAATAGTTGTTTCAGGCTGCTCAGTTAAAGCTCATGTGACACTAGAGTGGATCAGACTAGATACTGCATGGCTTAGGCAGCAGGCAACACACACAGCTGTTCAGGCAATAGGTTGGGGTGTTTATATTTTCTGGGATGCTAGGAAATGGTAATTAATAATATTTACAATCATGGAACAGAAAGAGTTCTGATTTCCTGGCAGAGAACAAGAAGGCACCGAATAACAGCTTCCTTGCATCTGGGCATTGTGAGTCTGGGGAGATAGGACTCCAGGCATTTGTGGCTGGTGGGATCTACCTATCACCACCCCTGTGAGGATACAGGGAGTCAGCGAGAGACTTCTGGACCCCAAGAGGAGGACTAAAACAGTGGAAAAACGGCAAGTGGTCGCGTGTGTTCAATTGGTCTAAACCCGCCTGCAACTGTAAGTTCAGTAGCAGTGAGACTGCAAACCAGAAAAGCCTTACCTGTGAACTGTTTTGGTGTCTTTGGACTTGGCACTCAGTTGAACTGCCTTGGGGAGAGCCTGAGTGGGAGTGCGGAGAACTTTGGCCATTGTCTAGGGCCCCAGTCTGAGCCGCTGAGCCAGACGGAGCTAATAGTGCTTGGCTGTGGGCCACAGGGAGCCATTGTGAGTGATCTGCCTTGGCAAGCTCCACCCTCAGGGTCGCAGAGCTAGAATCCGGGTGGGAGCTGATAACCTAGCAACCGAGTACCCTAAGGGTGGGGTCTGAACTGCCTTGCAGCCCTAACCCTCAGGGGCAGAATGAGACTGGTTTTGGCACACTGGGTAAGTGGATAGCCACTTCAACAGTGATTCCAGTGACAAGCACTTTCCTGGGAAAGCTTCTGCTCAGCAAGTTTACAAGTTCAAAGGGCCTTTCAAGTGGGCTGAAGAGAGATTTAGGGTGTCTACCTGCTGGGGTTTGAGAAATCAGCAGCCTCCAGTCGTATCAGAACTGTGATTAACATCTCATACCCCAGAAGACCACGTGTTGCTCAGACAATATTCAACAAAATATATATACTGCTTTGTTTTCGGTTGTGTTTTTTTTTTTTTGGTTTGGTTGTTCTTTTTGTTTATTTTGATGTTGTTGATGTTGTTTGGTTTTTTAATTTCAACCTTTTGCATACAGATCTTTTTCTTTCTCAATTTTTCTAGTTTAATTATAATTTCCTATTACTGCCTTTTTCAATAACTAGAACTTCATTTTTGCTAGTGTTTCTAACCGCTATTATTTGGTTTTTCACCCAATTTTATCCCGTAAAGTTTTCTGTTTGATTGTTTTGGTTTGATTTATAGCATTTTTGTCTTTCCTCTCTACTTGGTGGAGGTGGGGTACTGTGTCTGATCAGGTTAGCAAAGAGCTGCTGACCTCAAGGGAACCACCCAACGGGGCACCCCCAGAAGGTGGGTTTTGTTTAAAGTTGTGTCAAAATACCCTACTGTACACCTATATTGCTCTGTCTCCTTCTTTCTGTGCCTCTCTCTTTTTGTCAATATTCCTTTTACCCACCCCGTCTCCTTTCTCTATTTTTTTTTTCTTACCACTCAGTCCTCCTTTCTTTCATCCCTTTCTTGCTCTTCAACCTTCTCAAACTTCTGGTCCTGTACCATAAGGACTCATCGAACCCTTAGTCCACAGGCGCAAGAACTTAAAGAGCAAGAGGAAGTGAAAGGAAAATTAGGGCAAGGAAACAGATAAAAGAAATCACTCATGAGAAAGAATCAGCAGAAAACTCCAGGCAACATGAAGAATCAGTCCAGAACAACCCCGCCAAGGGACCATGAGGTAGCTACTGCAGAGGATTCCACCTATAAAGAAATATTAGGAATGACAGAAAGGGAATTTAGAATACACATGTTGAAAACAATGAAACAAATGATGGAAACAATGAAGGAAACTGCTAATAAAGTGGAAAATAACCAAAAGGAAATCCAAAAACAGAATCAAATAAGAGATGGATGATGTGAAGAACATAGAAAGGATATAGCAGAGCTGAAGGAAATGAAACAGTCAATTAGGGAACTTAAAGATGCAATGGAAAGTATCAGCAACAGGTTAGACCAAGCAGAAGAAAGAATTTCAGAGGTAGAAGACAAAGTTCTTGAGATAACTCAGATAATAAAGGAAGCAGAAAAGAAGAGAGAGAAAGCAGAACGTTCACTGTCAGAATTATGGGACTTTATGAAGCGTTCCAACATACAAGTTATAGGAATTCCATAAGGGGAAGAAGAATGCCCCAGAGGAATGGAAGCCATACTAGAGAATATTATAAAAGAAAATTTCCCAAATATCACCAAAGATTCAACACATTGCTTTCAGAGGGATATTGGACCCCAGGTCACCTCAACTCTAACAGAGCTTCTCCAAGACACATTGTGATGAACCTGTCCAAAGTCAAGACAAAAGAAAAGATTCCACAAGCTGCCAGGAGTAAGCGCCAGTTGACCTACAGGGGCAAATCCATCAGAGTGACTGCAGACTTCTCTAATAAAACTTTCCAAGAAAGAAGACAATGGTCATCTACCTTTAATCTACTTAAACAGAACAATTTCCAGCCCAGAATTCTGTGCCCTGTCAAGCTAAGCTTAAAAATTGACAGAAAAATCAAATCATTTATGGATATACAAACATTGAGGAAATTCGCCACAACAAGACCAGCTCTACAGGAAATACTTCAACATGTTCTACACACTGACCACCACAATGGATCAGCAGCAAAGTAAGAACTCAGAAATTAAAGGACAGAACCTAACCTCCACACTGATGCAAAAGATAAAACTAAGCAATGGACTGTCACAAAATAAGACGAATAGAATACTACCACACTTATCAATTATCTCAATAAATGTTAATGGCCTGAATTCCCCACTGAAGAGACATAGATTGGCTGACTGGATTAAAAAACACAAGCCATCCATTTGCTGTCTGCAAGAAACACACCTGGCTTCAAAAGACAAATTAAAGCTCCGAGTCAAGGGTTGGAAGACAATTTTTCAGGCAAATGGAATTCAGAAGAAAAGAGGAGTTGCAATCTTATTTTCAGATACATGTGGATTTAAAGCAACTAAAGTCAAAAAAGACAAAGATGGTCACTTTATATTGGTCAAGGGAAAAATACAACAAGAAGACATTTCAATTCTAAATATTTATGCACCCAATTTAAATGCTCCCAGATTCTTGAAACAGACGTTAATCAGTCTGAGCAATTTGATATCTGATAATACCATAATATCAAGGGACTTTAACACTCCTCTTACAAAGCTGGACTGATCCTCTAAACAGAAATTAAACAAAGATATAAGAGATTTAAATGAGACCCTAGAACAACTGTGCTTGATAGAAGCATATAGAACACTCCATACCAAAGATAAAGAATATAGATTCTTCTCATCACCCCATGGAACATTCTCCAAAATTGATTATATCCTGGGACACAAAACAAACCTCAACACAATCAAAAGAATTGAAATTTTACCTTGTATCTTCTCAGACCATAAGGCACTAAAGGTGGAACTCAACTCTAACAAAAACGCTTGACCCCACCCAAAGGCATGGAAATTAAACAATCTTCTGTTGAATAACAGATGGGTGCAGGAAGAAATAAAACAGGAAATCATTAACTTCCTTGAGCATAACAACAATGAAGACACAAGCTACCAAAACCTGTGGGATACTGCAAAAGCAGTTTTGAGAGGAAAATTCATCGCTTTAGATGCCTACATTCGAAAAACAGAAAGAGAGCACATCAACAATCTCAGAAGAGATCTTATGGAATTGGAAAAAGAAGAACAATCTAAGCCTAAACTCAGTAGAAGAAAAGAAATATCCAAAATCAAATCGGAGATCAATTAAATGGAGAACAAAAGAATCATTAAGAAAATTAATGAAACAAGGAGTTGGTTTTTTGGAAAAACAAATAAAATAGATAAACCATTGGCCACACTAAGGAGGAATAGAAAAGTAAAATCTCTAGTAACCTCAATCAGAAATGATAAAGGGGAAATAACAACTGGTCCCACAGAGATACAAGAGATCATCTCTGAATACTACCAGAAACTCTATGCCCAGAAATTTGACAATGTGAAGGAAATGGATCAATATTTGGAATCACACCCTCTCCCTAGACTCAGCCAGGAAGAAATAGAGCTCCCGAACAGACTAATTTCAAGCACTGAGATCAAAGAAACAATAAAAAAATCTTCCAACCAAAAAATGGCCTGGTCCAGATGGCTTCACACCAGAACTCTATCAAACCTTCAAGGGAGAGCTTATTACTGTACTGCAGAAATTATTCCAAAAAAATTTAGGAAGAAGGAATCTTCCCCAACACATTCTATGAAGCAAACATCACCCTGATATCAAAACCAGGAAAAGACCGAAAAAAAATGAGAATTTCAGACCAATCTCACTCATGAATATAGACGCAAAAATTCTCAACAAAATCCTAGCTAATAGATTAAAGCTTATCATCAAAAAAGTCATTCATCATGATCAAGTAGGCTTCATCCCAGGGATGCAAGGCTGGTTTAACATATGCAAGTCCATAAACGTTATCCACCATATTAACAGAGGCAAAAATAAAGATCACATGATCCTCTCAATAGATGCAGAAAAAGCATTTGATAAAATCCAGCATCCTTTTCTAATTAGAACACTGAAGAGTATAGGCATAGGTGGCATATTTCTATAACTGATTGAAGCTATCTATGACAAACCCACAGCTAATATTTTACTGAATGGAGTAAAACTGAAAGCTTTTCCTCTTAGAACTGGAACCAGACAAGGTTGTCCTCTGTCACCTTTACTATTCAACATAGTGCTGGAAGTTCTAGCCAATACAATTCAGCAAGACAAGGAAATAACGGGAATCCAAATGGGAACATAGGAGGTGAAACTCTCCCTCTTTGCTGACAACATGATCTTATACTTAGAGAACCCCAAAGACTCAACCACAAGACTCCTAAAAGTCATCAAAAAATACAGTAATGTTTCAGGATATAAAATCAATGTCCACAAGTCAGTAGCCTTTGTTTACACCAATAACAGTCAAGATGAGAAGCTAATTAAGGACACAACTTCCTTCACCATAGTCTCAAAGAAAATGAAATACCTAGGAATATACCTAATGAAGGAGGTGAAGGACCTCTACAAAGAAAACTATGAAATCCTCAGAAAGGAAATAGCAGAGGATATTAACAAATGGAAGAACATACCATGCTCATGGATGGGAAGAATCAACATTGTTAAAATGTCTATACTTCCCAAAGCAATCTACCTATTCAATGCCATTCCTATCAAAATACCAATATCATACTTTCAAGATTTGGAGAAATGGAACCGGAAGAAAACCCGTATAGCTAAGGCAGTTCTTAGTAATAAAAATAAAGCTGAGGGCATCAGCATATCAGATCTTCGTCTGTACTGCAAAGCCATAGTGGTTAAGACAGCATGGTACTGGCACAAAAACAGAGACATAGACACTTGGAATCGAATTGAAAACCAAGAAATGAAGCTAACATCTTACAACCACCTAATCTTCAATAAACCAAACAAGAACATACCTTGGGGGAAAGACTCCCTATTCAATAAATGGTGTTGGGAGAACTGGATGTCTACATGTAAAGGACTGAAACTGGACCCACACCTTTCCCCATTCACAAAAATTGACTCAAGATGGATAAAGGACTTAAATTTAAGGCATGAAACAATAAAAATCCTCGCAGAAAGCATAGGAAAAACACTGGAAGATATTGGCCTGGGGAAAGACTTCATGAAGAAGATTGCCATGGCAATTGCAACAACAACAAAAATAAACAAATGGGACTTCATTAAACTGAAAAGCTTCTGTACAGCTAAGGAGACAATAACCAAAGCAAAGAGACAACCTACACAATGGGAAAGGATATTTGCATATTTTCAATCAGACAAAAGCTTGATAACTAGGATCTACAGAGAACTCAAATTAATCCACATGAAAAAAGCCAACAATCCCATATATTAATGGGCAAGAGACATGAATAGAACCTTCTCTAAAGATGACAGATGAATGGCTAACAAACACATGAAAAAATGTTCATCATCTCTATATATTAGAGAAATGCAAATCAAAACAACCCTGAGATATCATCTAACCCCAGTGAGAATGGCCCACATCACAAAATCTGAAAACTGCAGATGCTGGCGTGGATGTGGAGAGAAGGGAACACTTTTACACTGCTGGTGGGACTGCAAACTAGTACAACCTTTCTGGAAGGAAGTATGGAGAAACCTCAAAGCACTCAAGCTAGACCTCCCATTTGATCCTGCAATCCCATTACTGGGCATCTACTCAGAAGGAAAAAATCCTTTTATCATAAGGACACTTGTACTAGACTGTTTATTGCAGCTCAATTTACAATTGCCAAAATGTGGAAACAGCCTAAATGCCCACCAACCCAGGAATGGATTAACAAGCTGTGGTATACGTATACCATGGAATACTATTCAGCTATTAAAAAAAATGGAGACTTTTCATCCTTCGTATTAACCGGGATGGATGTGGAAGACATTATTCTTAGTAAAGCATCACAAGAATGGAGAAGCATGAATCCTATGTACTCAATTTTGATATGAGGACAATTAATGACAATTAAGGTTATGGGGGGGAAGGAAAAGCAGAGAGAGGGAAGGAGGGAGGGGGGTGGGGCCTTGGTGTGTGTCACACTTTCTGGGGGCAAGACATGATTGCAAGAGGGACTTTACCTAACAATTGCAATCAGTGTAAACTGGATTATTGTACCCTCAATTAATCCCCAACAAAAAAAAAAAAAAAAAAAAGGAGGTAAAGAAAAAGAGTTCTGATTTCCCTAATCGGTCTGTATGGATATTGATATCCCTGTAATTGAAGTTATTATGTGAGTAGTCAGCATGGCTTTCTTGTTGCTCAGAGATTTTGTGAGTTTTGATAACTCCCCAAATTTATAGCCTGGAAGCATCTACCGTTCTCCACATCATTCTGAAAACTTCATGCAACTTATATTTTCTTGATGCTCTTTTCTGCTCAGAGCATCACCCCATTACCCCTTGTGGCAGCTTACTTTGTCTCCATTTAGGTGGCAATCCCTTTCCCTTCTCCTGCACAAGTCCATATGCTCCAATCATGCCTTGATTTTACTAACTCCAGTAAATATTGTGGGTCAAAATAAAGAATTATATTTGAAGGTGGTGCCTGTGGCTCCGTGAGTGGGGCGCTGTCCCCATATACCAAGGGTGGCAGGTTCAAACCCAGCCCCGTCCAAACTGCAAAACAAAACAAAACAAAAAAATAGCTGGGCATTGTGGCAGGCGCCTGTAGTCCCAGCTACTCGGGAGGCTGAGGCAAGAGAATCACCCAAGCCCAAGAGCTGGAGGTTGCTGTAATGCCATGGCACTCTACCAAGGGCGACAGAGTGAGACTCTGTCTCTTAAAAAAAAAAGAATTATATTTGGGAGAATAACATCTTTAGCAATTAAGCTGGTCCCAATGCCCACTCTCTCTTTCTTTCCATTTTCCTCTCTTTATTCTCAGTAAATGCCAAATATTTCTTACCCTAATCCTTCTGAAATCTCACTTTTCATTGCCAAACATGTATAATCCTTTTCTAAATATATTATCCCTACATAAGAAATTAGTGATTGATAGTTGTTATAATGATAACATTTTTCTAATTTATTTCATAAGCTCAGAAATTAGTTTGAAACTATTCTTGTCACTTCAAGGTAGAAATAACTTTAGCTGGAGCAAGTCATTAAGCAAAACAAAATAAATAGACTTGCACTTGACTAAGGGCAAAATTACCAAAAGCCAAAGTCATGGATTCTAAAAAAAAAAAGAAAAAGAAAAAAGTAGGAATAATTGCAAGGTATATGCTTTCCTCCCTTCTAGATGTGAATTGTTTAACTGCATTGACAGTAGATTCCTACAAGGTAGTAGTAATTTGAAGTTTTGTCTACTTTGGAGCCTTTTAATATCTCTATTCTGATGCATTTTTGAAAAATTTTAATTCTTCTCTGTATTTTCATTAGGACAATCAAGGCATAAAATACATTGTGTAACACTAGTGGACAAGGGACCTGGAACAAGTTCCCCAGGGGGAGCCAATCAGACATCTACCTAGAAAAATTCACCCAGTCTGAATCAATCAGAGATCTCCTTGGGACACATCTCCTAGGCGGAAGCAGTCAGAGCTCGCCCTGGTGCTTCTCCAAAGTTAGAAGACTGTCTTAATATTTTTGTAATATAGAGCAACATCTGTGTACTTGGGGCTCAGCAGCCATCTTTCTATATATGGAGATACTCTTAGTTTGGCAGGAAGAATGAAGCCAGCATGCAAAAAGAAGTGGAAATAACACTGTGAAAGTTGAAATTTGAAGGAGAGAGAGAGAGACAGACAGAGAGAGGGAGACAGAGAAAGAGAGAGATTAGGATCATTAGATTATACCCTCTGGATGTCTCAAGTGTGTGATCTAGTGAAATCTATGTTTTGCCAAAGCTAGAATTAGTGGGATGGTGGGGCTTACTAATAACAGAGTACTGACTTGTTGCCTTTGGCACTTCATATGTTCGTTTAGGAAATTGAATCCAGAAAGATTCCCTGGACAAAGAAAGGAAAACACAAATGGGTGCCTACATCAAGTACCTAAGAAGCGGCTTCTAAGTATATATACCAACTCTCCAAGGCCAAGGAACATGACTTGACCACTTATGGAACCCTATAGTTCATAGACTCAGGTCTGCCTCAGGCCAAAGTTCACATAACTTGATAACGCTGCTGACTCATGCAATATCAGGTAAGTTGACTTCCAGTTGGAATTACAGAGTATGCCATTAGATTCTCTAAGAATAAATTTAGGAAAGGAAGCCTTGAGATCAGGCTTAGGTTAAGTTATATTTAAATTAAAAACAAAAGCAACACCTTGTAACAGTTTTTTAAATTGTTACTTTTGAAATTGTTATCTCTACTGTTCCCAATTTCTTACTGGCTACTTTGTGAAAAACCTATTTCCTGTATGTATCAGCTGTCAACATTCACAGAAATAGCAGTATGCACTGGTCAGCATTTGCTGCACCAACAAGCAACCCCCACATTTCGGTGGCTTGTAACTGCAAAAAATTGTCTCTTGTTCATATTACATGAGAGCAGTGCTTTTTAGGTTTTGGCTGTCTGCTGTGGGGTTTGGCTGAGCTCCATTTGGCTTGACGGGGGTTGGCTAGAGTTGGCTTCCCTCAACTGAGCTCTGCTGGTCTGGGTTTGGCTCCATATCTGCTCACATGCCATTAGCCACAGCAAGAGAGATGACTAAGCTGAAAGCCAGTAAGATAGGAAAGCATTCTCTGCCCAGAAGTAAAGCAGTACAAAGTCCCATGGCCGTGGACATGAATACATATACCACTTACAAAGAGAATGAAGAATGGTGGAAAAAATAATCCAATCTACAGCAGAAATAGAAGGTTTGGGAAGATGACACCTTAAATCCACTGTAGTTGTCAACTACAAATCTCACCAATTTTTTGATACCTATGGATAGAAAAAGTAAGCAGCAAAAAGGCAGATACCCAAGAAATAAGATAGCCGTGCCATTTCCTCTGTTTTATGACTCACATTTCTCTATATTATGACTCCCCAGGATATTCCAGGTTAGTCCAGGGAGGAACTCTTTAACTGAATTAATCTGTCTGATCACAATCTGACTTTTCTCTTATGCATGTACTGTGTAATATCTTAAACAAATCACTCTGCTCTCCTGCTATTTGCCTGAACACGACTGTCAATTTCAGTGTAGCAGTGGATTATGAGCACAGTAAAATAAACATTTAGAGAAGTAGACATTTTAAAGTAGACAGCAGACCTCTGCTGAATCAGAACAGACATTTCTGGTTTGCTGAAAACATACATCTTCCAAATTTTTATTTTTAAATAAATTCAAATTACAGTTTTGTCTAGGGACTTTGAATAATTTTGAGTCTTCTACAAAGAGTTTTATTTGCAGAATTTTCTTTTTTCCTTCTAAACTGATACTTTCTTTTACGTACCTGTAGGAAAATGTCAGATGAAACATGAAAATACAAACTTCCTTTCTTTCTGTTCTCATCTCCCAGCCCTACTTTATTCTTCTCCTTTTCCATCACTCACTCAGGCTTCAGTGAAGAAATTCATTGAGGATCAAATAATCCAGCTGTTGTTTTCAACTTTCACTTTTCTAATGTTTATTTTCCAAATCATTCCTATTTTTCTACTAAAAATATCCTGCCAAATCATTATTTTTTCTGGAGCAAATCTAATGCTTTCTGTTGTTAGATATCTGATCCAAATCCAATATTTTTCTTGGCAGTTGGTGAACATAATAATAAGTATGAATTTTTTTTTCCAGCACTTATTGCTGGGTAAAAAAGAGACAATGTCCAATTCAAAGCCATTTCAATATTGAGGTAAATTCTCACAGTAACACTTACTTATAAGCATTCTATTAAACAAAAACATGGTAAAGGGTGTTTTAGTGCTTTCAATGTGTATTTGTACTTAGGTCTCTAGTTCTTAATGCACATTTTTTTCAATATAAATTATTAGTATGATTTAGGTAATATTGCCCTTTTCAAAGCTTCTTTATTTTTAAAATCTTTCCCAAAATGCTAGTATGCATATAGTCAACAGAGTGTTTAGAAAATATACCAATAAAAAGCAAAATAAAATTACTCCATTTCCCCTTGCCTTTCTAATAATGTAACCCAATTTTTACTGACTCCTCATTTCATATCTTCCTTGATTTTTTCACATTACAGAAAAGTCTCATGTATCTATTCTAGATTTACTAACTTTGGTTCATATTTAAGGCCTAACCATGCAAAATTTAGATTTCTGGCTTTTCTTCTAATTACTAATAAAGGTAGTCTTTGCTTTTCAGAAATTTTGATTTTTTAAGACTTTTAAAAATTTTCTTTTCCTTCCAAAATAGATTTTCCTGTTTTCCTCAGTTAAATATCTTGAGGATGTTTATGTTTCTATACTTCCTTAAACTATTTCTTTGTTTTTCCATTTGCCAATTTCTGTCCACATTCATTTTGATCCACGTTACCAGGACGGGTAATATTTTCATTAATAATTTTTTAAATATATCATATGCATTAGATGCATTATTAAGTACATGTCTTTATTGAGCATAAGTCTGCAACTGCATTCCCCATGATTTTTGGAGGCTTGGTTTCTGAATTATCCAAGAGGGCAATGCCTTCATAATTACTAAGTATGGGAGGCAATGCTCTGGGTTTTTTAATTATTATTATTATTAAATCATACCTGTGTACATTAATGCAATCATGGGGCACCATACACTGGTTTTATAGACCGTTTGACACATTTTCATCACACTGGCTAACATAGACTTCCTGGCATTTTCTTAGTTATTGTGTTAAGACATTTATATTCTACATTTACTAAGTTTCACATGTACCCTTGTAAGATGCATCACAGGTGTAATCCCACCAATCACCCTCCCTCCGCCCATCCTCCCCCCTCCCTTCCATCCCTATCCGCCTTTCCCCTATTCTTAGATTGTAACTGGGTTATAGCCTTCATGTGAAAGCCATAAATTAGTTTCATAGTAGGGCTGAGTACATTGGATACTTTTTCTTCCATTCTTGAGATACTTTACTAAGAAGAATATGTTCCAGCTCCATCCATGTAAACATGAAAGAGGTAAAGTCTCCATCTTCCTTTAAGGCTGCATAATATTCCATGGTGTACATATACCACAATTTATTAACCCATTCGTGTATCAATGGGCACTGGGCTTTTTCCATGACTCAGCAATTGTGAAGTGGGCTGCAATAAACATTCTGGTACAAATATCTTTTGTTATAATGTGATTTTTGGTCTTCTGGGTATATACCTAGTAGAGGAATCATAGGATTGAATGGCAGATCTATTTTTAGATCTCTAAATGTTCTCTAAACATCTTTCAAAGAAATGTATTAATTTGCATTTCCACCAGTAGTGTAGAAGTGTTCCCTTTTCTCCACATCCACGCCAACATCTCCGGTCTTGGGATTTTGTGATATGGACTAATCTTACTGGAGTTAGATGGTATCTCAAGGTAGTTTTGATTTGCATTTCTCTGATGATTAAAGATGATGAGCATTTTTTCATATGTCTGTAGGCCGTGCACCTGTCTGCTTCAGAGAAGTTTCTCTTCAAGTCCCTTGCCCAGCCTGCGATGGGATCACTTGTTCTTTTCTTGCTTATATGTTTGAGTTTTCTGTGGATTCTAGTTATTAAACCTTTGTCAGAGACATAACCTGCAAATATCTTCTCCCATTCTGAGGGCTGTTTGCTTGCTTTACTTACTGTGTTCTTGGCTGTGCAGAAGCTTTTTAGATTGATCAAGTCCCAGTAGTGTATTTTTGAAGCTACTTCAATTGCCCGGGGGATCCTCCTCATAAAATACACAGCCAGACCGATTTCTTCAAGAGTTTTCCCTGCACTCTCTTCTAGTATTTCTATAGTTTCATGTCTTAAGTTTAATCTTTTATCCAGTGAGAGTTAATGGTGAAAGGTGTGTGTCCAGTTTCAGTCTTTTACAGGTTGCCAGTCTTCTACAGTTCACCCAGCACCATTTGTTAAATAGGGAATCTTTTCCCCATTGAATGTTTTTAATTGGCTTGTCAAAGATTAAATAATGGTAAGTAGCTGGGTTAATCTCTTGGTTCTCTATTCTGTTTCATACATCTACCTCTTTGTTTTTGTGCCAGTACCATGCTGTTTTGATCACTATTGATTTATAGTATAGTCTGAGATCCGGTAGCATGATTCCTCCTGGTTTGTATTTATTTCTGAGTAATGTCTTGGCTATTCAAGGTTTTTTTCTGATTCCATATAAAATGAAGTATTACTTTTTCAAGATCTTTAAAGTATGGCAGTGGAGCTTTAACAGGGATTGCATTAAAATTGTATATTATTTCGGGTAGTATGGACATTTTAACAATGTTGATTCCTCCCAGCCATGAGCATGGTATGTTTTTTCATTTGTTAACATTTTCAGCTATTTCTTTTCTTAGAGTTTCATAGTTCTCTTTATAGAGATCTTTCACGTCTTTTGTTAGATAAATTCCCAAATATTTCATCTTCTTTGGCACTACTGTGAATGGCATAGAGTCCTTAACTGTTTTTTCAACTTGACTATTGTTGGTATATATAAAGGCTACCGATTTATGAATGTTGATTTTGTAACCTGAGACGCTGCTGTTTTCCTTGATCACTTCTAAGAGTTTTGTAGTAGAATCCCTCATGTTTCCCAGATATACAATCATCATCTGTGAAGAGTGAAAGTTTGATCTCTTCTGACCCTATATGGATACCCTTGATCACCTTTTCTTCCCTAATTGTGGTGGCTAAAAGTTCCATTACAATGATAAAGAGCAGTGGAGACAATGGGCAGCCTCGTCTGGTTTCTGATCTGAGTGGAAATTATTTCAATTTAACTCCATTCTATACGATATTGGCTGTGGGTTTGCTGTAAATGGCCTCTATCAGTTTAAGAAATGTCCCTTCTATACCAATTTTCTTAAGTGCTCTGATCATGAAGAGATGCTGGATATTATCAAAAAATTTTTCTGCATTAATTGAGAGAATCATATGGTCTTTGGTTTTTAATTTGTTTTTGTGCTGTATTATACTTAAAGATTTACATATATTGGACCAGCCTTGAGACCCTGGTATAAAACCGACTTGGTCATGATGTATAATTTGTTTGATGTGTTACTGGATTCTGTTTGTTAGGATCTTGTTGAATATTTTTGCATTTATATTCCTTAGTTTATTGGTCTATCATGTTCTTTTCTTGTTGGGTCTTTTCCTGGTTGGGGAATCATGGTGACATTAGCTTCATAGAACGTGTTGGGTAGTCTTCCCTCTTTTTATACATTTTGGAACAGGTTGAGTAATATAAACACTAGTTCCTCTTTAAAGGTTTGGTAGAACTCTGATGTGAAGCCATCTGGTCCCAGGCTTTTTTTTAGGGAGATTTTGTATGGTTGATGCTATTTCAGAACTTGATATTGGCCTGTTCAACATTTCCACTTGATTTTGGCTAAATCTTAGAAGGTGACGTGCTTCCAAGTATTGGTCAATTTCCTTCAGATTATCATATTTCTGAGAATAAAGTTTCTTGTAATATTCATTAAGGATTTTTTGAATTTCTGAGGAGTCTGTTGTTATTTTGTCTTTGTCATTTCTGATTGATGACATTAGAGATTTTACTCTTTTTTTCCTGGTTAGGTTAGCCAAAGGTTTATCTATTTTATTGACCTTTTCAAAAAACCAAGTTTTTGATTTATTAATCTGTTATATAATAGTTTTGTTTTCAATTTCATTTAATTCTGCTCTAATTTTGGTTATTTCTTTTCTTCTACTGGGTTTGGGGTTGTAATGTTCTTCCTTTTCCAGTTGCTTGAGATGTCCCATTAAGTTGTTAACTTCCTCTCTTTCTGTTCTCTTGAGGAAGGCTTGCAGTGCTATAAATTTCCCTCTTAGGACTGCCTTGGCAGTATCCCAGAGGTTCTGATAATTTGTGCCTTCATTGTTGTTTTGTTCCAAAAGTTTGGAAATTTCCTTTTTAATCTCATCTCTGACCCAGCTATTGTTCAGCATAAAGTTATTTAACTTCCATGTTTTTGTATGAGTATGCAGATTCCTGTTGTTACTGAGCTCAACTTTTATTCCGTAGTGGTCTGAGAAGATGCAAGGAATAATTTCTATTCCTTTCAATTTGCTGAGGTTAGACTTGTGACCTAAGATGTGATTGATTTTGGTGTATGTTCCGTGGACTGATGAGAAGTATGTGTATCAGTTTTGTTGGGATGAAATGTTCTGTAGATGTCTGCTAAATCCAAATGTTGGATTCTAAAATTTCTTTGCTCAGCTTCTTATTGGAGGATCTATCCAACACAGCCAAAGGAGTGTTGAAATCTCCAACTATTATGGAGCTGGAGGAAATCAAGTTGCTCATGTCTGTTAGAGTTTCTCGTATAAATTGAGGTGCATTCTGGTTGGGTGCATAAATATTAATAATTGAAATCTCATCATATTGAGTATTACCCTTAACAAATATAAAATGACCATTTTTATCCTTCGTTACTTTTGTTGGTTTAAATTCTATTTGTGTGTGCAAATAGAATTGCAACACCTGCTTTTTTCCGATTACCTTTTGCCTGAAATATGGATGACCATCCTTTCACCCTGAGTCTATATTTGTCTTTTAAGGTAAGATGTGATTTTTGTATGCAGCAAATATCTGGCATGAGTTTTTGTATCCAGTCAGCTAACCTGTGCCTCTTTAGAGGACAGTTTAAGCCATTCACATTAATGGAGAATATTGATAAGTCTGGTAAAATTTTGGGTATCGCGTTTTTCAAAAGTCCAGTGGACATTTTTAATCCTTTCTCCACTGTGGAAGTTGGAGTTTGATCAAAAGTATCTGAGTGAGTTTACTTTTGTGGTAGAGGATTGGACTGGTCATTATGGAAGATAGGGCTGAGAATATCCCGAAGAGCTGGTTTGGTTATGGCCAATTTCTTCAACATATGAATGTCATTAAAGTATTTAATTTCTTCATCATAAATGAAACTCAGTTCAGCTGGATACAAGATCCGAGGTTGAAAGTTATTTTGCTTTAGGAGATTAAAAGTCGATGACCACCCTCTTCTGGCTTGAAAAGTTTCAGCAGAGAGATCTGCAGTCATTCTAATAGTCTTCCCTTTGTAGGTAATGGATTTCTTACGTCTGGCTGCTTGGAGAATTTTCTCCTTCATATTAACTTTAGTGAAGTTCATTATGATATGCCTGGGGGACGTCTTATTCAGATTGCGTCATGCTGGGGTTCTGAAACTGTCAGCTATCTGAATTTCAGAATCTCTTGGCATGTCTGGAAAATTCTCTTTCATAATTTCATGGAGAAGGGCATCTGTGCCTTTTGAGGCCACATTACTTTTAGGGATTCCAATGAGGTGAATATTACCCCTCTTCAAATTATCCCAGAGATCTCTGAGAGAATGATCCATTTTTGTTCTCCATTTCTCTTCCTCTTTGAGACTTTGGGAGGATTCAAAGGTTTTGTCTTCAATGTCATAAATTCTTTCTTCTGCTTGCTCCACTCTGTTACTTAGGGATTCTACTGTATTTTTCAGATCTTTGAGGGCTGCAAATTCTTACTTCAGTGAATCAAAATCTTTGGTGGTTTTGTCTTTAAATTCATTAAATTCTTGAGACAACTTTTGAATTTCTCCTCGAATTTCTAATTCTGACTTTTGAATTGCTCCTCGAATTTCTAATTCCAAATTTTCCTCCATTCTATTAATCCTGTTTGCATTCCAAATTCTGAAATCAATTTCTGACATTTTGGCCAGCTGTTTATGAATGGGATCGTCAGTTACATCTGCCATATCTTTCCTTTGGGGGGTTGATCTATTCTGGTAATTCATGTTACCAGCGTTTATCCACTGATTCTGTCCCATGATTATTTTATGCCATTTGATTTTTCCCCTGGAGCATTGTTGAGGAGCCGTACAGTGCTATTGTCTGAGAAACTGGGGAGCTGTTTGGTGTGGTGGGGCTACGTGGTTCTGTCCTGTTTTCAGCTGGTCTCTCTCCGACCCTAGTAAACAGTTACTCTGGGTTGAAGTCTCAGCTGTGGAGAAATACCAGCAATTAAGTCATTCCATCCCCACAGGCAACAATTGGAAAAGGAAAATCAAACCTTCCTACAACCAGATACCCAGGGCACCACTTGAATAGTCCTTGGGAGATTGGCTCAGTTCAAAATGTCTTAATCAATTGTCTCAGTCAGCACCTGTCTCAGGTGGGAGAGTTTAAAAAGTCTCTTGCAACTGGATCGCAGGGGTCTGGTGAGAACTCAGAAATTTGAGTTCTCTGTCATAAACTTATTTTCATACAGAGGATCAAGATATATTTGGGGTTAGACTAAAATGTAAACTTTGTAATTGCACAGAAAATATCATGGCAGCTCAAGTTTTCTTTTTCCTGATACACTATTTCTTACCAAATTCCTATAGTCTATGTATTATTTTTAATTATATTTGATTAATATTAATTAACTACTAGTTATGCAGCACAGTTTTATATCATATTTGATATATGGGTTTTTTGCAGGTATTTCTGTTAAACTATTAATAGTTGTGTAGCTGGTGCGGTGGCTCATGCCTATAATCATAGCAGTCTGGGAGGCTAAGGAGGGTAGATTTCCTGAGCTCAGAAGTTCAAGACCAGACTAAGCAAGAGTGAGACACACCAATCTCTAATAAGTAAGGTTACCTATCCCAAGAACAGATAAACAAACACATGTACTGAATTCTAAATTGGAACCAGTCAATCAACACTTGAGTGAACATATGGAAATAAGTCTCAGTTGGGGGTGTGGGAGAGAGACTGGGTAAATTCACACCTATTGGGTACAGTACCCACTGTCTGGGTGAAGGTCATACTTACATGTATAACTGTGACTCAATCTGTATAAAAACAAAGTATGTAAACAAAACATGTGCACCCCCTAACATTCTAGAAGAAAGTAAGTATAGGTACTCAAGGGCAGGAGATAAGTAGTGAGAACAATTAGAAGATAATAGCAAGAGCCAAAGTGAAAGATGCTGATAACTTGCATCAGAGTGGCAGCATCTGAGGTGGTGATAAATGGTTGAATTCTGCATTCCACGTATATTTTGAAGAGAGATCCAGCATGATTTTCTGATAGGTTAAATTGAGGTAAAAATGAAAGAGTCAAAGATGACTAAAATTTATTGGTATAAACAACTAGAAGGATGGAATTGCCATTTTGTCAGGGGTGGGAGATTGTAGGAGTCCCCATATGCTGAGGCTAGAAAGATAGATCAAGTGTTAAGTTTGGGTTGTGTTATTATGGAGATGTCTTCTAAGAAACTGCATAGCAATAGCAAGTAGGCAATTATGTACACAATTCTAGAGTCTCGAGTGGTAACATTCAACTGGTGTGCCATGAAAATTTTTAAAGATCATTAATTAAATTATTTTCCAAGGAAATTCAAAGCACATTAAGTATATTCTATTTTTTACTCTTTTTATTTTAAATCAACACAATTTAAGGTTGCCACAGAAATTTAACTATAGGTTCAAGTGTGCTGTAGAAGTTTAACTATAGGTTCAAGTGTGCTGTGATATTTTTAAAAAGGTTGAAAAACACTCATGTAGAAGAACAGTCTATCTGGGAGCACCCACATGTACAGTAAACCTACAACCATGAGAAATGATGAGGAGACCAGGAAAATGCACCTAAGAAAGGAGAGAAAAGCTCTGGTGACTGCAAATGTTCAGTGTCAGGCAGAGGAAGCTAGTGAGCAAGGAGCTAGGAGTATGTGGCAGCTGGGAAAACAATGAGGGAAAATGTTTAATGAGGAAAGAGCAATCAACTGTGTCAAATGCAGCTTGATGGATGGTCTGTAATATGAATTCAACTGTTGGGCTTAGTAACATGTAGGCCATTGCTTACCTTGGCAAGATTATTCTCGGTAAATGAGTTAGGACAAAAGCTTGATTAAAATGGGATTAAAAGGAAAATAGAACAAACAAAATCGGTTATAAAGATTATAAATATCTTTTTGAGGAATTGTGCTGTATGGAAAAGCAAAGAAGTAGAAGAGTGCTGGAAGAAGGGAAAGAGTCACGAGAGATTTTGATTTTATTTTTAATCTCTGCATGTTTTAATTTTGATGGGAAGATCTAGTTATGAGAGACAACATACAGGGTGATATAGCGTAAAGACAGGAAGGAATGCCACTTGAAAAGTCCAAAGGAGGTGGGATTTCCTACATCAAGAACACCTTGATATGAAAGGCATGCTGTGGACACAGGGACAAAGAGAAGCAGACCCTGAAATAGGAAGGATCCAGACATGAACTGATTAAATTAGACGAATCTTCCATTCTCTCTCTAATGGTTTAGGTTTACACCTTTAGAGTAGAGAGTGAATATATATCAAAACACATTTTTTTTATATCAAGTCGAGCTTGTGATCAGGTTAATATGTTGGGAAAAATACATATGTGTATACCTCTATTTTTCATGTTACATGCCTGGATATTTTCTGGATAGTCCTCCTATATATTTCCAGTCCTTTTAATTGACCTTCTTTTTTAAATTCATACGGTTCAATTTATAAATGGCTTTTTAAAACTCTATTTCATATATAGTTAAACATTGTTATGGACTCAACGTTTGTGTCTCCCCTATATTCATATGATGAACCCCTGATCCCTAACATGATGGTATTTGGAGATGGGATCTTTCGGAAATAATTAGGCTTAGTTGAGGTCATAAGGGAAGAACCTCCAAGATGGGATTAGTGCCCTAACAAACAGGTAAAAGGACCAGCACCCTGTCTGCTGGGTAGGACTCAGCAAGAAGGCAGCCATCTATAAACCAGAGGAAGGCTTCTCACGGAGATCCCAATCATTCTGGAAACTTGGTGTCAGACTTCCAGCCTCCAGCAAGTCAAAAATAAATATTTGTTACTAAGCCATTTTGTCTATGGAACTTTGTTACAGCAGCACAAATTGACTAAGATAAACGTGTGTCACGCAATACAATGGAAGGTCCTTACCTGTGACCCTGAGGAAAGCTGTTACAGTGATACTGCCGTGCTGTTGTCATGCTGAGCAAGTAGTCTCCCATACACTGATGGTTTAAGTTATTGAACATTGGGCAGCATTTCAGTACAAGCAATGAATTCCAAAATGTGTGTGTGTGTGTGTCTTTCACAGAATCCTCAAGTTAATAAAGAAAATGTTATATCCAATCTCTGTTATTTACTGAATGAAAAATCGCAGAGCCAGGCAAATAGAGGCTCTCAATATACGTGAGTGAATGAACTTGAATGCATATAGACACCAGACAAATTTCCTAGAACTGCACAAGTTAGGAAAATCTTAAATTAATAGATTTCCAGAAAGAATAATAAACAGTATTTGAAATGTGATCATTGTCTGTATTAATTCTATAGGAACAACCTAATCAGAAGAACCCCAAGTTTCTGTCCAAATTATACAATTTGTTTCATCTTCTGTTAATTCTCAGGATACATATTTCATCAACACTTATAGAGCTTAAAACTGTAAAAATGAAAATAAGTCATTGTTGTCCTGGAGTTGTCCCCATTTCAGGGAAGAAAATATATAAGCAGACTCTCATACTCTTGCTTAACCTATAGTAGCATAGTTGGGCAAAGGAGGTGATTAGAAACAAGATGGAAAAGGAATTCAATAGGTAACAATCTCTGTAAAACTTCAGTCTGAAGATACAAGCCTTGTTTTGAGAAATGATCTGAATCCTCCCCTCACCTCACAAAATAGCAAGGACATGTATAGTCATATAATGCAGCAGAGACCACTCCACATATGCAAACTAGAGCCAGAGCCACTGGGGAGCAGCTGGCAGTGGTTCTCTGCTTCTTCTACAGGATGGAGTCCAAACTCCCTGCTGTGGTTTACAAGGGCCTTCAGAATCTGGTGTCAGTCCTACTCTGACCTGCACTTCCCCAGCCTCATTCCCTCTGCGCCAGCCCACACTGGCTTATTGCTGCCAAGTCCCACACTCACACTCCCAGATTAGGGCTTTTGGCAATCTGCTTTATCTGGAAGGCTTTCGCCCCAGATTATTTATGTGACTACTCCCTCACCTGCCTCAAGACTTTGCTCAAGTACTTTGCAGCAAACACAGATGGCTTTAAATTACTTCAATTCCCCCTACCTTGCTCCAGAATCCTCTGTGTTGCACTATTCACATTTAATCTCCTATACCACCTTTAATCTTTTATGTTGATTGAACTCACATCACTTTTTTAAATTGAACTCATTTTTATGTGCCTCCTTTCATTAGACCAGGGGTCCTCAAAATTTTTAAAAAGGGGACCAGTTCACTGTCCCTTAGATTGTTGGAGTGCCAGACTATAGTTTAAAAAAAACAAAACTATGAACAAATTCCTATGCACACTGCACATATCTTATTTTGACGAAAAAAAAAAAATGGGAACAAATACAATCACACCACCTCATGTGGCCTGTGGGCTGCAGTTTGAGGACCCCTGCATTAGATTGTCAGCTGTATGAGGATAGTAGTTTCCATAGAGTTTATTTTGGGGGGTACCCCAAGTGCTTAGAGCAATGCTAACCACATGACAGGACTCAAGGAATGTGTTAAATGAATGAATTCATTTAAAAACATTGCTTATGCATTCTTATGTTGGTTCAGAAGAAAGGCATGCTTTTGCTACACATCTGACCATACACCTGTGTTGATGATTTTTATGTTAATCACAGGGCATTTAAAATGTAGATCATTCAATTCCCGGAGGTATAGGACTGATACCAAAACCTTACCGTATTGCTGTGGAAAATATGTTGTGGTTACTATATCTACTTATTATAACAATCAGCACAGAAGTGTAGGTATATCATATTTATTACAAGTGTTTTTTTCTCCCTGTATAAACTTATAGCTAGTTATAGAGAAGAAAAGTCATATGGGAACCACACTATAATTCATACATTCAGTAAATGTTGAATACTATGCAAGTCCTGCACACTGTTTGGGAGTAAGAAACTGAGTGGTGAGTAATGCTGATGAGGATCATGTTATCAAGGCATTTACACCGTAGTGGGTTCCATGTTCTCTTTTGCTCTCAATATTGTGAAAGGGATTGTGCAGGTTTTCAAGGACAGGTTCTGAGATCATGCATTCAGATGCCCATATGAAAGACAATGAATAACAATAACCTCGAAGAGTGTGAGTAATCAGCAATGTGGTGTTTAGTGAGAATTAAACAATGTCATGAGCTCAGGATTTCCTTCCATACCTGCTATTCACATTAGTCCCATTTTCAGAACAGGACTTGAGCTTGTAAGACAAAGGAAAGTAGAGACACCTGCTGGAGTGACAGGGTGAGGAAGCAGGAAGGAGACGGTGACAAAGATTGTGGCATTTCTTCTAAGGTCACAGAAGGAAAACCATCAGAAATGTGAATAGACAAGAAAGTTCCAACTGGTAATCAAGTGTTTTAATAATTGGATATTTTCTAGTCCTTTTATTATAAAATATAAAAGGGCAATAAAGAACAATTTAATGTTTGGAGTAGTTAATTCAAAATTATTAACTGTTAATTGAAAATCCATTATTTTTAGCTACTAATAATTAAAGCAATTATAGAAGAGTTCAGTCGCCATTATAACATATTTTGAGGTGAAATATACTAAGAAGGCACTTTTTCATTTTCAAGAAATTAGGCTCCTCTGTGAATTTGAAAACAAACATTCAGGCTTCAAGAACCCCTATCATTTTGGATAGACTGGATGTATTTATTTTCCAGGAGATGTAACAATTAGATAGAGCTATGAGGAATGTAGGATGAGGCCCCCGAGGTCGTGGTGGATGTGTTTTCTCAGTTTGCCCATGCTGTGCTAAAAAGCTGTTGTCTAAGGCTAAAGCAGCAGAAGAAAATGCATTTAAAAAAAGGTTGGGTGGGGGACTCCTGTGAATTTATGAGAAGTGCATCACAAAGACAAATACTTCAGCCATGCAATTCCATTCGGCCTTTTCAGCTGTGTGTCCATAGCAAGTCAACGGCTAAATTGAAAAATCAATTCCAATTTAAATTATTGGAATAAAGAACACCAGGAGTCAGAGATAAAATGGCTTTGTTCTCTGAGATCCTTTTTAATTGGAAAGTTATTTCTTCAGGGTATTCTAATGGTTCTGAGGGAAGATTGCAAAATAAAGTTGATCGGCTGGGGGAAGGTTAATAGCTAATGTGCTTTCCTTGCTGCACAGCAGTCTCCCGTCTTTATGACATCTCCCGTCATATCTGGAAGGACTGAAGATTTTAAATCATTTGATACATGCAAGGACTGTATTTTTTCTTGGTCTTTTAGAAATCAACCTAAGGCTGAAAACTTGGCAGAGCCTTGATGCTCTTGCACCCTTTCCAACCGAACTCACTTTGCTTACAATTATCACATGACCTTCTCTTCTCTTCTTTAAAAAAAAAAACAAAAAACTCTATGGAGATATATATTTAACAATAAAGTGGTATTATTAAAAATAAACAATACCTGAAAAGGAGGCTAGTAAGATCCCTTTGCTTTCATGACAGAAAAAGAAAGAAAAATCTTTGCCAGCTTATATTAAACAGAGAAGAAAGAAAAAATATTAACACCTACACACTTAGTAGATGGAGAATCAAAGTACAAAGATTGCACAGGGGAAAAACACAACATATGGAGAAAATGTTAATAAATATTGCTATCAAAGGTTAATGCTGAATATTCTGATAAACCAAAGTCCTATTTGGAAATCTTCAACACAAAGTTTAAAAAATAAAGTTTAATTAAACATACAGTAACCTTTGTTCTGCCTGTAAAAATTGTTCGGGGCAACTGTAGATTAGAAGCCCTAAATGAGCATTTAATTTGAAATTAATAAAACAGCTATGGTATGTATTAAGAAAAGTTACCGGAGTTTGCTTAGTATATTTAATTACTGCAAGAGATAAATCTTGTTGCCATGTAATGAACTCACAAGTGCAGATACAGTAAATATGTACTTATGTTCTTGTTATTAATGCATTAAGTTGGTAAGAATATTTAAGAATTTAATTAGCATTTAATAAGATAGCTATAGCAAATTACAGTAGTTAGGACACTAAATGTAAATTAATATTTTTAGTATTTAATTGATATTAACTAATTAATTACTGTTTATAACATGGCAGCTAGATTTATCTTTTATGGAGTTATTAAATCTCAATTAAAATGCTCTTTTAAGAGGGCACATTCAATTAAAAATAATATTCTTTAAGAATTTCATAACACCCTTCTCTTGGGACTTGGGATGCATAAGTACATCACATCAACCAAGGTGCTTTAGAAAGGGATCCTATTGGGCCTGTGTCTTACCAGGTCAAGCAATTCGAGATCTGCCCTGAGTGAAGGGCTTATTTATTAAAGTCATATATTATTTTTTCTATTAAACTGATAGACTATTTCTATTCTATTATAAACTGGTAGACCTTCGAAAGACTCTAACTCATGATAACATTATGTTGAGAGTTTATTTCTTTGAAGAAAGAAGCTATGGGCTATTAAAATGTTATTATTTTAGTGATTTCCCCCTAAATGTGAGTTGGTATGGCTTATCTCTTAATAAAAGAAAACAAAATACAAGTTGAGATTTTATTTTTTATCTGAGTCTGCTGTTTTTGTCAATTCCTACAATGCAGTATGTGCTCAGTAAACATTATCTGAATGGAAGGAATTGAATCTCCTACATCTGGTACCAAGTAATTCCTGCAGCTACTTTATTGTTACTGTGAAATTTAATCTGAGACAGCACAGAGTCAAGGATAGTTATCCTCATACTGAGTAGGTCTGTCTGGTTTTAAATGCTGACTCTACCTTGTTCGAAGTGTGAGCCACCTTTCAGAAGTCATGTTACTATTACTATAGGTCACTATTCTGTGCTTTTATTCTCTCTGCAATTAATAATGATACCGTGCATCTTGTAGGATTGTCATGAGGACCAAAGGAGTTAAAAGAGGTAGGACACTGGTTAGAAGAATGCCTAGCACATAATAAAATAAAACACAACAGTACGTGCTTGCTGTTATTGTTAATATACTCTCAAATTCTAAAGAAAGGGTATTCTCTGCAATTTGGAAACTAGAGAAGGTATGGTATGTTACAGCATACTAAAAACAATTGAAAAACAAATTAGCTTATTTCTGTCTAGTTAAATTCCCCTTAAATAGTTAATCTCAGCCATTGTAAATATTTTTCATTACCCACAAGTCATTTTGGGGGGCAAAGCTATAAATTATATGTGATTTTAATCATTTTCTCATGAATATCCTTTGTCAATTTTGTTACTAAAATTTTCAAGCGTAATGAAGAGATTAAATAAAACCCCTCTTACATTGATTCTTGCATCACTCTACTGAGTATCTAACACCTCAGCTCAATAAATTTATCATTCATTCATCATTATTTTTTTAGTCAGTCTTGGGTCCTTTAACAACACTCTTACCTAGGCCAAGTGAAATTAATTTTTAGTTACTGTTTACTGATATCATTTTTGAAACTCAAGCATTCCACCATTTATACTGCTTAACTCATTATTTACCTCCTATCTGAGGAACTGATGTGTAAAACTTATTGATTCAAAAATGATTATATATCAATTTAATACTTACATATTTAATACTTAATTTCTGTTGTTCAATTTTCTGAGAAAAATGAACTTAAAATCATGGGAAACAGGTTTTCGTATCAGCCACTTAGATATATCATTTATATACCTTAGCTTCCTTTGACTTTCCTGTAACATAAAGACTTTGAATAAAATAATCTTAAAAAAAAAAACCCTTTCAAATATGGCATACTAGTAAATTATATTCATCCAAAGAACAAAAATCCTTCTCTCTTATTTTGTTTGACTTAGCATTTTTATTTGGCTTCACACTTTAATTTCTTTTTCTGAACGAGCATTGTGTAAAAGGAAGAAATTTCCATATAAAAATTCAATGTAAGCATTTCACATTGTATATCGAAGCAGAACCCTAAACCCCATAAATGCATCAATGTACAAAGTTATGATTTAATAAAAAATAATTTTTAAAAATTACAAAAAAAATTGATTTCAATGGATGATGCCATCTTCTGTTCCATGTGAGGATACTAACAGACTTACGATTAAAAGAATAAAAAGCAGTTAAAACAACAGATAGAAAAGGCAAGTCCATGGAGATGTGGGGTCTCGCATCTTTGATTCTTTGTCATTCTCTACTGATTCAAACTTGATCTTTCGACCTATCAGACCAACCTCTCTGGCAGTCAAGAACTAAAGAAGAAATGACAAAGCATTTGACAGGTGTGTAGAGAAAGGTGATTTACTCAAGAGGAAAGGGAATAAAGATGAGAAGAAAAAAGCAACATTTGATCAGAGAAGTTTACTAGGAAAGAAAAGAGGGGGGAAGTGAACACAGGATACAGAGTAATTTCAGTGTTAGCACCTGTGTTTGAAATTGACTGGTGCAAGGGGAGAAAATTTATTTTCATCACTAATATCTTGAATGGATCCAACTGAGGTTTGACAAAAAGAATAAGAACAAAAGGCAGTGAGCTAATAGCTTTGACAATAATCCGGAATACCCGCAAGTAGAAAAATTCAGTAGACAAGAAGAAAACGAAGACACCAGTAATGACAGAAATGTCTGAAAGGGGACAAAATTCAATGTCCAACTTCACCTGGCTTCCTGAACGGTAAGGAGTACTTCCACAGTCATGTGGTAAACAGATGCTCCAGGACTCACTTTAGCGAACAGAAGGAATCCTCAATCATGTCTCTGGGTGTATCCCTCAGATCTGTTCTTAGCCCTCCGTTGTCTTGCTGGGTACTTGTTCACCTATCTCTGTCCGTCTGTCCTTTAGATTCCGTGCCTGGCATTGCTAACAGTTGTTTCATCCTTGGATTTCCCCAATCACGTGGTACTTCACTTTAACTCTGCTGGTGGAGTGCCCTCAAATGATGCTCGCCTTCATTTTTACCTGACTGTTGGATACCTCTCATGCTGGCACATCTAACAGAGGGTATAATACACTATTACTTAAAGCACTGATTTGCCTGCCACAATAATCTTTCCACATTTTAAGTGAGTGCCAGTGGTGGCATATCGGAAGAGAAAAATGCTAGAAAAAGTGAATGTCTGGCACCTTATGTAGTTAATGTCCATCACAGAGTAACTTGCAATATCATATTCATAACTAGAGATTAAGCCTTGAGTGGGATATCAGAGATATATTTCAGGAAGGACTGCAAAGAGTGCCCTTTCAAATGATGAAAACTACCACTTCCTCATGGCTCTGCCAGTACTATTTACATGGTACAAGTTATTACAGTATCTTTTCCCAGTGCTGTGTGAGTAGTGAGCAGCATTTATTGCTGGTTCCACATTCACCAGTGGGGCAGGTGCACCTCCCTCCAGGCCACACTCTCAGAACACTGGCATAATCCTAGTGGAGGGAAAACCAGTCACTTATCCCAGCAAATGTAGTAGGTTTGTTATGAAAATTTCTTAATCTAGGTATGCAATAGCCATTAGAAAAACATCTTTGTTTTTCAATTTATATTTGAATGAGGTGCCTACTTTTGAGACTGCAACAATAGGGGATAGGACTCAAAAGTGATAGTATTTACCAGTGTAGTACATGGGCAAAGAATACAGTTCAGAAGAATACATAGTTGGCTGTAGCAACAGCTGGGTATACCACAAACCTATAGGAAAAAAAAAATCACTGTAACACACACAAAAATATTAGAGCCTCAGCTCCGAGATATGGTTCGCTGTGAAGTTTGAGGATAGGTATATGATATCTGACTGCTAGACCAAATCTCTGTATCTGATAAGGGGCCAATTTGGAATACCAGGGCAGCGGGGAAAAAAAAATTAGGGCTACCAAGACTGTGCACTTCATATATAATATTTTTCTAAGTATTTGGAGACCCTGAGGAAGAGTTTATCTTAACCTTTAATACCCATGACAGTTTCAACAGATCATTCCCCAAAGGAAGACAAGGTGGAAAACCAGCTTTCTTGTTGGTGAGAAACTACCAGGAAGTAAAAAATGAAAAATCAAGTAATGAAATTTTAACTTAGAATCTAAACAAGGTTTTAATGATGTATTCACATAATTCAAGGAGAGATTATATTTTTATCAAATTCACTCACTTTATTGCTCTTTTGTAACCAAAATGCTTGTACAATTTGTCACTGTAAGAAGGCGCTGGAAACAGAGGGTATAAGAGGTGAAGTCCAGATAGTATTTTCCTCAACAAGACTTAAAGCCTTTCCTAGAATATAAACAGCTTGGTAAAGAGCAGGAATGGTATTTCCTTGGGTGTTCTTTCATATTTTAAGTTCTAATGTTCCACAGATTATAGAATGGATAATTGACTTGGAAACAGTTGAAACAGAGGCAGAAAATAGATTTTATTATATTATATGTTTTAAATTGTGAAAAGTATAGCTCTGTACTTCTTTGAATTCAAGAAGTACAGAGCTATATAAAATGGACGTTCTTTGGAGAAGGTATTCTTTTTTTTTTTTTTATTGTTGAGGATTCATTGAGGGTACAATAAGCCAGGTTAAATGATTGCATTTGTTAGGTAAAGTCCCTCTTGCAATCATGTCTTGCCCCCAGAAGGAAGGTATTCTGAAGATTTATTGTGAAGCCCTAGACAAACACAGAACTAGTCTGAGAGATTCTGTCTTTTCAACAAGTTCTACAGAATATTCCAATGCACATCAAACATCAAGAAGCATGGAATTACAAAGCAATTGCTATACACAAAAGAGAAAACCCATAAATATGTAACATTTACTTCTGTTTACCTTTTTAAAATAATATGGTGGGCTTACAACACAACATTTGTGTGACCACATTCATCTTGGTGGTTTGATCAATTTTGTTTGAAAACCAAATCCTCAGTCTCTGAGTTGACTCAGTGAATAGATAGACACAGTGATCACTTCAATTTTGAGATACTGGATAAACCAAATATTATATTGACTCTAACTAGAATAATTGTAAAATTAACAAATACCATCCCCAAAACTGTAAATACTGTTAAGTTATGATTATTTTGAATAATTTATATACTAAAACTCTGCTGGGCATTTCACCTTTCAATTCTCTTTTAAAAATTTTTAATGATATATCTTTATCTAATATTCTTTTTTAGGTTGTTTCTATACTTGACATATACATGTAACTTTCCCATTAATGTAAGTGCAAATGAAATTTATGTGCATTCATTGATAGAAGAATAAAACTCTTCATATCATATTTTCAAGTGTAGGCTTCTAACTTCTGAGAATATATTTGATCAGAGCAGAATAGCAGCCTGATGAGTAACATTTAGATTGATAAGACATTGTGATTCATAATTGATACAATCTTAGATCTGCCAGTGCAACAAAAGGTCACTTTGAAAGTTGATGGGGGCTGGAGCCTGAGATAAATTGGAAATGATACCGTATCACGTAAGGAGGAGGATGCTGACACAAATCTACTTATTCATATCAAATTAAAAATATCTTGGAAAGCACAGTAATTAACAGCTAGTTCTCAGAACTTGACATTCCACACAAATGTCACTCCTCAGGGTATTACACAGGAATTAGAGTGTCCTTTTACTGTCAGATGGATAGATTGTATACTACTGAATAAGTGCAGGAAAAGAGTCAGATTTTTAGTGATGTTTTGGATTTAAATAGAAGCATATCACATTTCTTTGTGTTTCTGACTTAGGAAATAATTATAAATGTTGCTCCCTTTGAAAATGCATGGAGGATACTACATACTCATAAATATTCCTTTACATTTAAAAAATAAAAATATTAGAAAACAGCTACAAATGTCATTTTTCAGAGCACTGCATGTTATGGGAATGGGGACTAGGTTAAAGTGGTAACTTTGTACCATTTGATCCCAGAATTTGATCCACTGAGAATTAAACCTTTTGCCACGAGTTAGAACTTATATTTTCCTAATAGGCAATCCATCTTTTTCTTTTTTTTTTTTGTAGAGACAGAGTCTCACTTTATGGCCCTTGGTAGAGCGCCGTGGCCTCACACAGCTCACAGCAACCTCCAACTCCTGGGCTTAAGCGATTCTCTTGCCTCAGCCTCCCGAGTAGCTGGGACTACAGGCACCCGCCACAATGCCCGGCTATTTTTTTTTTTGGTTGCAGTTTGGCCGGGGCCGGGTTTGAACCCGCCACCCTCGGTATATGGGGCCGGTGCCTTACCAACTGAGCCACAGGCGCCGCCCGCAATCCATCTTTTTCTAATCAAAGAATACATCCTCTTCTATAGAGAGAAACAGAGCATTGATCACCAGGGAGCCCAAATCATCACATCCAAATTGACCTGTGGGATAAAGACTGGACCTATTACTATAAGATGTAAATACTCAAATTCATTATGATCATGATCAATGTTTGTCATTCTCAATTTACCATTTCTTTCTTTTTCTTTTTTATCCACACAGACATACTATTCATAAAGAGGTCTTGACTACACAGAACCAAAATGAAACAAACCCCCCAAAACTCCTGTGTTTGAAACAAACATACAGATAGGGAAGCCATTGTTCTAAAACACCATCTCCATCAAATCCACAAGGCCTCACATGTACATTTTCACTAGTCGTTGCCACAACAAAGCCATCCCGATAGTAATGAACTCACAATTCTTCATCCCATGATATTTTGTTTGTGCATTTGTTACGTTGAACCAACTTCTTTACATGTACCTCCCTCTCACACTCCACCACTACATCCCCTGAACTGCAAATGTGTGTTTTTCAAACTTTTCCACATTTTAAAACTCTTCTCGGAATATCGCCTTGGCTTAGTGGAAATAAAACTGGTTCCCTTCTACCTTCGCAAATGGAAACTATCTTCGAATTTGGTCTGAAAGTAGTATTGGTGTCATCTTTTCTATTTGTTATCCCAGGACACTAAATTCCCCTTAACCTTATGAAACTTGGAGCTCACTCTTTCCAGTTCTTTCACAATTTCCCCCTTCTCATTGCTATCATCTGTGGAACATGAAATCTTCCTCTTACTTTTTTTGAGATAATTGTGGTTTTCTCTTTACCACAACTCTTGAAGAACTTCCAAGTCCATGATAAATACATACCCTTTGGATTGAATTCTCACTTCCTTTCCCTTACCCTCTCTAAATACCTCCTCTTCCATTTCACCGGTGGTTTACTGCTGAATTCAAAGCCTGGATTCACTCTCCACTATGATTCTTTTTTTTTTTTTGAGACAGAGTCTCACTTTGTTGCCCATAGTAGAGTGCTGTGGCATCATAGCTCACAGCAAACTCAAACTCTTGGCCTTGAGTAATCCTCTTGCCTCAGCCTCCCAAGTAGCTGGGGCTACAGGCACCCACCACAATGCCCAGCCAGTTCTTTTTTTTAAAGACGGAGTCTTGCTCTTGCTCAGGCTGGTCTCCAACCTGTGAACTCAGAGCAATGCACCTGCCTTGGCCTCCTAAATGCTGGGATTACAGGCGTGAGCCACCAAGCCTGGCCCACTCTCCACTATGATTCTTTAAGACAGTCTATATTCTCCTTAAACAATCAGCTCTTATCCCTCTTCCTTCACCAATCTCTTTCTAATCTAAGAAGCCATTAGAAGGAAATGTCCTTATTTTCCCTCCAACAATCTACAAACCTACCTGTAGTTGTACCAGTTTTCTATGACCTCCTCATTTTTTCCAATGTAAGAAGTTTTCCTCTTTCTAACAAAGGAAAAACCATTAATATTTGTTCTGGATCCTCAGTCTTCCCATCTCTTTTCTGCATTTTCAACTTCCCATACTTTTGTGGATCTTTCCCACCAGGATTTCTACACCATTTTGTATATCCCACATAAAATGGTCCTACTGCTCCAGTTATTTTATAAAATTCAGCCGGTTCCTGCCTAGACGGTCTGTCTTCTCTTCCTTATCCCTTGTTTCTTCATCAGGGATTTACACACAAGGTTTAATGCACTGCCCAGAGACAAACTGTGTAGGTCATCTCAAGCTCTGCCTGAAACCAAGAGTATACTGCAAATGCCTATTTATACAATTTAGGGACCAGTCAGAGATTTCGATTTGTAACAAACTCATCCAATCCAGAGTAACATCACTTTTTTAAGCCTTCACTAACTAAATGGTTTTTGAAGTTTGGCACAGCAAGAAGGCAGGGGACAAACAGAAGAGTCAGAGTTGAAATCCTTCCAGCATAGGATTCACCAAACCAAACTCTTGACTAAACACCGAAATATATTTACAGATTTTCTTGTCAAAAGTAAGAACTGGAAAAATTAAATGAGATAAGCAGTTTCAGTGGTTGTCCAGTTCTAGGCAGTACTAGGAAGATGGTCTGGGTTATGAGTACACCCCAGTTAAGTTCCTGTGTAAAATCAAAACTTCATGTAGAAAAATAAGATAAACTGGATTCATTCACAGTGTCAAAGAATACTTTAAAAATTACCAAAGATTGAAATAGGGTAAAAATGCAACTCAAAGACAAGAAAAAAGCAGTAAAGGGAAACAACCCTGAGAAAATCCAGATATTGAATTTTATGGGTAATAATGTTAAAAAATATATCAGAACATAAAAAATAAAGTTATCAGTAATAAACACATGAGAATTTAGCATACCATTGGAAATATACAAATAAACAAAATCAAAACCTGGACCAAAAAAATTTCTGAAATGAAATATTAACTAATGTGAATAATATCATAAAGAATATGGATAAGATGCTTCTGGAAGGACACCGGGATGGCTGCCCAGGGAGAGCTCCAAGTCCAGTTCAAGCTCGTATTGGTTGGTCATGGTGGGATTGGGAAAACTACATTTGTGAAACGCCACTTGACTGGTGAATTTGAGAATGTAGCCACCTTAGGAGTTGAAGTCCATCCCTTTGTGTTCCACACCAACAGAGGACCCACCAAGTTCAATGTATGAGATGCAGCTGGCCAGGAGAAATTTGGTGGACTCAGAGATGACTATTATATCCAAGCCCAGTGTGCCATTATAATGTTTGATGTAACATCAAGAGTTACTTACAAGAACATGCCTAATTGGCATAGAACTTTGGTATGAGTATGTGAAAACATCCCTATCGTGTTGTAGATATTAAGGACAAAGTGGATATTAAGGACAGGAAAGTGAAGGCAAAATCTATTGTCCTTCACTGAAAAAAATATCTTCAGTACTACGACATTTCTGCCAAAAGTAACTACAACTTTGAAAAGCCTTTCCTCTGGCTTGCTAGAAAGCTCATTGGAGACCCTACTTGGAGTTCGTTGCCATGCCTGCTCTTGCCCCGCTGGAGGTGGTCATGGACCCAGCTTTGATAGCACAATACAAGCATGACTTAGAGGTCACTCAGACAAACTGCTCTCCCGGATGAGGATGATGACGTGTGAGAATGAAGCTGGAGCCCAGCGTCCTGTGATGTCAGCAGTGCACACTGTGTGCCACTTTATTACCTAGCTAAGTGGAACATGTGCTTCATCTGGGATACTGAAGGAGATGAATGGGCTTCCCAGTGAATGTGGCAGTTTGAAACAAAATAATTTCATTGTTTGGACCTGCATATTTAGCTGTTTGGAACGCAGTCGATTCCTTCTTGAGTTTCACGTATAAGACTGCTGCAGTCACATCACAATATCCAGTGGTGAAATCTTGTTTGTCATTGCCATTACCATTCCTTTTCGTTTAGAATCAGAATAAAGTTGTATTTCAAATATCTAAAAAAGAAAGAAAGAAAAAGAACATGGAGAAGAAAGTGCCAATGAACTAAATACCTTACTTCAGAGTGCTGTAACAAAGTAATATGAAGGTCTCTTATGACAATAGAAATTCATTTTCGCAATTCTGAAGCATGAAAATACACAATCATATTACTAGCATGGTTGAGTTTTGGTGGGCAGTCTTTCTCAACCAGCAGACTGCTGACTGTATCCTGACATGCAGGAAGGTGAAAGAGTTCCCAGGGGCCTCTTTCATAAGGGCCCTAATCCCTTACATGAGGGCTCCACTCTCATGACCTAGTGACTCCTGGGGATCCCAACTTCTAATATCATCACATTGAGCATTGAGATTTTGACATATAAACTGTGGAGGAACACAATAATTAAGTCCAGAAAAATATGTCAAAGAAAATTATCTTAAAAAAAAAAAAAAGAAGAAGAAACTGAAAGGAGCAGTATTTAGGGGGAAAATACATAAAGATTCATGAGAACAACATCAAGCAATCTATAGCATGTGTGAAACTGACGTCATGGAAAGAGAGGAGTGAGACATGAGATCAGAAAAAAATTGAAAAAAGATAACCAAAATTATCCTAAAATTTAGGAAATTATAAATTGATACAGCTCACTGAATCCCAAGCAGGATGAATATAAAGAGAAATGTACCCATTATATCCTACTAAAGTTTTTAGGAACCGAAATAACCAGAAATTCTTTAAAGCAGTGGCTGAATAAAATAAACTACCACGTAATGAGGAAAAAATATAATAAATGACAATTAGATTAAGTAAATTCAGTTGGTTATCAAATATTTTCATAAAGAAAACTCCAGGGACTTGTATTTGTGAACTACATCAAATATTTCAGAAAGAAAAGTCCAATAATTATAGTGGTTTTTTATTTTGTTTTGTTTTTCAGAAAACAGAGACCCCTCTGAACATGTTTTATGAGGCAGCTATAATCCTAAAGGTAACTGCTACAAATAATATTACAAAAATTATAGCTGACGATTCCTTGTGAACATAGCAGTCCCTAAGAAAACATCAAAAATTAATCCAAAATAATTAAACAAAATATAAAAATAATTAAACAAAATATAAAAAAGATAATAGTTGATGTGAGGTGATACTTGATGTGAACAGTACCTAGTCCAAGGCTGGATTAGCCATTTAAAGCAAATAAATGTTAATAACAACTCTTATTTCCTGCCAGGAAGAAGTAAAAGGTGGTATGAGAATGTTTTCCCTGCTGAGAATCCACCTGAGTGGATGGTAAGGATGTGTGGGTGAGGTTCACATTGCAACCAACGCGCGCCTCTGCTGGGGACAGCAGATCTATGGGACACTGTACCTCGGGCTCAGTTTTGCTGTGACCCAAACACTACTCTTAAAAATCAGTCTAGAACAAAATCTCCCAGCGGCTCCTGCATACAAGGCTCCTGTGCAGGGTGGGGTCAACTTTCCCCACTCCAGCTGTGCTCCTTAACATTCATCTCGCCAAACTGTTAGGAAACTTCTCTCTGCTGCCCCACAGAAAGCCAAGGTCTCTGACAGGAGGATTGTCTAAGGAGATTTCCTGCAGGCGACATCAACCAGGCAGTGGGAGGAATACCCCAAGTCCACCTCTCTGGCTCAGGGGGCCAGGCTGTTTCTGGAGGTGAAATGAACAAAGCATGGAGCTAGTGAGCGCGGTGACTCTTTGGGGCAGGGAGCGCCAGCGAAGGGAGAAATCAGACCCGCGCAGTCACTGTAGGATCAAACAAGGGCAGCCACGCGCCTCCCTGGTGGAGACTGGGGTGGTCTGCGCTGGGGGCTGGAGTTCACCCTTCTGGCCTTGCACACCTGCAAGTTTCAGGAGCAGGCTGCTCCGCAGTCCCGGGAGCTCTGTGGCCGAGGGCCTTTCTTCTGGGCTTCTCTCCACAATCGGGTAGCATCAGGCTTGTGATAGTCTGGTGACTGCGAGGAGGGCCCACTGTTTCTGAAAAATAACTCAAAAGGGAGGAGGTCAGGGAAACAGAAAATTACACAGTTCTGGTCAGTACATTTTTTTTTTTTTTCATTTTGATTCAGTGTCTCTGTGTCACCCTGGATGGAGTGCTGTGGTGTCATAGCTCACAGCAACCTCAAACTCTTGGGCTTGAGCAATCCTCTTCCCTCAGCATCTGGAGTAGATGGGACTCCAGGCGCCAGCCACAACGACCAGCTAGTTTTTCTATTTTTAGTACAGACAGAGTCTTGCTCTTGCTAAGGTCTCCAACGCCTGAGCTTAGGTGATTCACCCTCCCTAGCCTCCCAAAGTGCAAGGTTTACAGGCATGAACAACCGTGTCCCACCTCTGGTGGGTAAATTTTACTGGTCTGAGAACTTGAAACATAAAAGAACTGCAAAAAGACGTGTTGTTCAGGGTTCAGGTTACAAAACCACTCCTGGAATTGCCCCAGAGTTCTTATGGTCCATTCCTGTCTTCAACAGCCTCTCCACTGAGGGCAGCTTCTTTCCTTTCCTCCTTGGACTTACTTCCTCGTCCTCTGAGATAACAACTCACTTGCCACTTCCGTTA
This sequence comes from Nycticebus coucang, assembly GCF_027406575.1. Lineage (NCBI taxonomy): Eukaryota > Metazoa > Chordata > Mammalia > Primates > Lorisidae > Nycticebus > Nycticebus coucang. The sequence continues at coordinate 39,621,151 of NC_069794.1, read as the reverse complement.
GGAAAGCTTCCTGGCAAGCCTAGGCTGGATTAATGCTCCCCGTCTGTACTCCCAGACCTCCCTCTGCCTACCTCTCTCCAAATCACCTTGTAGTGTAAGTATTACGTTTCTGCCACTGCTGTCACCCACCCCTTCCTCCAGTCTGAGACTGCTCTAAAAAAGAATGGACAGAGTCTTTTATCTGTGCCTCCCTCCCCACCAAACACATTCAGCCTGAAATAAATGGATGAATACAAAATAAAGCCCATAGTATCTGGTTATTGGAAAAAACAAATAAAGCTAATAAATGGAAATTGTATTAATAAATCAAAAAAACATGATCAGTTTAACAGACCTAGAGAAAGCATTTTAAAAACATGTGTTATTGATGTAAAATCTCAGTCTTGGATTATATGGAATCTTCAACATCTCATCTCGTAAAGCATATCTACAAAAATCTGGGGTGAACAGCATAGTTAATCATCACATATTGAATGTTTCCCCCCAGACTTGAAATGTTAATAATTCTTTTTTTTTTTTTTTTATTGTTGGGGATTCATTGAGGGTACAATAAGCCAGGTTACACTGATTGCAATTGTTAGGTAAAGTCCCTCTTGCAATCATGTCTTGCCCCCCATAAAGTGTGACACACACCAAGGCCCCACCCCCTCCCTCCTTCCCTCTTTCTGCTTTTCCTCCCCCCCATAACCATAATTGTCATTAATTGTCCTCATATCAAAATTGAGTACATACGATTCATGCTTCTCCATTCTTGTGATGCTTTACTAAGAATAATGTCTTCCACGTCCATCCAGGTTAATACGAAGAATGTAAAGTCTCCATTTTTTTTAATGGCTGAATAGTATTCCATGGTATACATATACCACAGCTTGTTAATCCATTCCTGGGTTGGTGGGCATTTAGGCTGTTTCCACATTTTAGTGATTGTAAATTGAGCTGCAATAAACAGTCTAGTACAAGTGTCCTTATGATAAAAGGATTTTTTTCCTTCTGGGTAGATGCCCAGTAACGGGATTGCAGGATCAAATGGGAGGTCTAGCATGAGTGCTTTGAGGTTTCTCCAGACTTCCTTCCAGAAAGGTTGTACTAGTTTGCAGTCCCACCAGCAGTGTAAAAGTGTTCCCTTCTCTCCACATCCACGCCAGCATCTGCAGTTTTGAGATTTTGTGATGTGGGCCATTCTCACTGGGGTTAGATGATAACTCAGGGTTGTTTTGATTTGCATTTCTCTAATATATAGAGATGATGAACATTTTTTCATGTGTTTGTTAGCCATTCGTCTGTCATCTTTAGAGAAAGTTCTATTCATGTCTCTTGCCCATTGATATATGGGATTGTTGGCTTTTTTCATGTGGATTAATTTGAGTTCTCTATAGATCCTAGTTATCAAGCATTTGTCTGATTGAAAATATGCAAATATCCTTTCGCATTGTGTAGGTTGTCTCTTTGCTTTGGTTATTGTCTCCTTAGCTGTACAGAAGCTTTTCAGTTTAATGAAGTCCCATTTGTTTATTTTTGGTGTTGGTGCAATTGCCATGGCAGTCTTCTTCATGAAGTCTTTCCCCAGGCCAATATCTTCCAGTGATTTTCCTATGCTTTCTTGGAGGATTTTTATTGTTTCATGCCTTAAATTTAAGTCCTTTATCCATCTTGAATCAATTTTTGTGAGTGGGGAAAGGTGTGGGTCCAGTTTCAGTCTTTTACCTGTAGACATCCAGTTCTCCCAACACCATTTATTGAATACGGAGTCTTACCCCAAGGTATGTTCTTGTTTGGTTTATTGAAGATTAGGTGGTTGTAAAATGTTAGTTTCATGTCTTGGTTTTCAATTCGATTCCAAGTGTCTATGTCTCTGTTTTTGTGCCAGTACCATGCTGTCTTGACCACTATGGCTTTGTAGTACAGACTAAAATCTGGTATGCTGATGCCCCCAGCTTTATTTTTGTTACAGAGAACTGCCTTAGCTATACGGGGTTTTTTCCGGTTCCATACAAAACGCAGAATCATTTTTTCCAAATCTTGAAAGTACAATGTTGGTAGTTTGATAGGAATGGCATTGAATAGGTAGATTGCTTTGGGAAGTATAAACATTTTAACAATGTTGATTCTTCCCATCCATGAGCATGGTAGGTTCTTCCATTTGTTAGTATCCTCTGCTATTTCCTTTCTGAGGATTTCATAGTTTTCTTTATAGAGGTCCTTCACCTCCTTCATTAGTTATATTCCTAGGTATTTCATTTTCTTTGAAACTATAGTGAAGGGAGTTGTGTCCTTAATTAGCTTCTCATGTTGACTGTTATTGGTGTACACAAAGGCTACTGACTTGTGGACAATGATTTTATATCCTGAAACATTACTGTATTTTTTGATGACTTCTAGGAGTCTTGTGGTTGAGTCTTTGGGGTTCTCTAAGTATTGGATCATGTCGTCAGCAAAGAGGGAGAGTTTGACCTCCTCTGCTCCCATTTGGATTCCCTTTATTTCCTTGTCTTGCCTAATTGTATTGGCTGGAACTTCCAGCACTGTGTTGAATATTAAAGGTGACAGAGGACAACCTTGTCTGGTTCCAGTTCTAAGAGGAAAAGCTTTCAGTTTTACTCCATTCAGTAAAATATTGGCTATGGGTTTGTCATAGATACCTTCAATCAGTTTTAGAAATGTGCCACCTATGCCTATACTCTTCAGTGTTCTAATTAGAAAAGGATGCTGGATTTATCAAATGCTTTTTCTGCATCTATTGAAAGGATCGTGTGATCTTTATTTTTGCCTCTGTTAATATGGTGGATAACGTTTATAGACTTGCGTATGTTAAACCAGCCTTGCATCCCTGGGATGAAGCCTACTTGATCATGATGAATGACTTTTTTGATGATAAGCTGTAATCTATTAGCTAGGATTTTGTTGAGAATTTTTGCGTCTATATTCATGAGTGTGATTGGTCAGAAATTCTCCTTTTTGTTTGGGTCTTTTCCTGGTTTTGGTATCAGGGTGATGTTTGCTTCATAGAATGTGTTGGGGAAGATTCCTTCTTACTCAATTTTTTGGAATAATTTCTGCAGTAGAGGAATAAGCTCTTCCTTGAAGGTTTGATAGAATTCTGGAGTGAATTGCCCTGGACCAGGGCATTTTTTGTTGGAAGATTTTTTATTGTTTCTTTGATCTCAGTGCTTGAAATTGGTCTGTTCAGGAGCTCTATTTCTTCCTGGCTGAGTCTAGGGAGAGGGTGTGATTCCAAATATTGATCCATTTCTTTCACATTGTCAAATTTCTGGGCATAGAGTTTCTGGTAGTATTCAGAGATGATCTCTTGTATCTCTCTGGGATCAGTTGTTATTTCCCCTTTATCATTTCTGGTTTAGGTTACTAGAGATTTTACTTTTCTATTCCTCGTTAGTCTGGCCAATGGTTTATCTATTTTATTTATTTTTTCAAAAAACCAACTCCTTGTTTCATTAATTTTCTGAATGATTCTTTTGTTTTCAATTTCATTGATCTCTGATTTGATTTTGGATATTTCTTTTCTTCTACTGAGTTTAGGCTTAGATTGTTCTTTATTTTCCAATACCATGAGAACTCTTGTGAGATTGTTGATGTGCTCTCTTTCTGTTTTTCGAATGTAGGCATCTAAAGCGATGAATTTTCCTCTCAAAACTGCTTTTGCAGTATCCCACAGGTTTTGGTAGCTTGTGTCTTCATTGTTGTTATGCTCAAGGAAGTTAATGATTTCCTGTTTTATTTCTTCCTGCACCCATCTATTATTCAACAGAAGATTGTTTAATTTCCATGCCTTTGTGTGGGGTTGAGCATTTTTGTTAGAGTTGAGTTCCACCTTTAGTGCCTTATGGTCTGAGAAGATACAATGTAAAATTTCAATTCTTTTGATTCTGTTGATATTTGTTTTGTGTCCCAGGATATGATCAATTTTGGAGAATGTTCCATGGGGTGATGAGAAGACTGTATATTCTTTATATTTGGGGTGGAGTGTTCTATATGCGTCTATCAAGCACGGTTGTTCTAGGGTCTCATTTAAATCTCCTATATCCTTGTTAATTTCTGTTTAGAGCATCTGTCCAGCTCTGTAAGAGGAGTGTTAAGGTCCTCTGTTATTATGGTATTATCAGATATCATATTGCTCAGACTGAGTAAGGTCTGTTTCAAGAATCTGGGAGCATTTAAATTGGGTGCATAGATATTTAGAATTGAAATGTCTTCTTGTTGTATTTTTCCCTTGACCAATACAAAGTGACCATATTTGTCTTTTTTGACTTTGGTTGCTTTAAATCCACATGTATCTGAAAATAAGATTGGAACTCCTCTTTTCTTCTGAATTCCATTTGCCTGAAAAATTGTCTTCCAACCCTTGACTCGGAGCTTTAATTTGTCTTTTGAAGCCAGGTGTTTCTTGCAGACAGCAAATGGATGGCTTGTGTTTTTTAATCCAGTCAACCAATCTATGTCTCTTCAGTGGGGAATTCAAGCCATTAACGTTTATTGAGATAATTGATAAGTGTGGTAGTATTCTATTCGTCTTATTTTGTGAGAGTCCATTGCTTAGTTTTATCTTTTGCATCAGTGTGGAGGTTTGGTTCTGTCCTTTAATTTCTGAGTTCTTACTTTGCTGCTGATCCATTGTGGTGGTCAGTGTGCGGAACAGGTTGAAGTATTTCCTGTAGAGCTGTTCTTGTTGGTGCGAATTTCTTCAATGTTTTTATATCTGTAAATGATTTGATTTCTCTGTCAATTTTGAAGCTTAGCTTAGCAGGGTACAGAATTCTGGGCTGGAAATTGTTCTGTTTAAGTAGATTAAAGTTAGATGACCATTGTCTTCTTGCTTGGAAAGTTTCATTAGAGAAGTCTGCGGTCACTCTGATGGATTTGCCCCTGTAGGTCGACTGCCGCTTACTCCTGTCAGCTTGCAGAATCTTTTCTTTTGTCTTGACTTTGGACAGGTTCATCACAATGTGTCTTGGAGAAGCTCGGTTAGAGTTGAGGCGACCTGGGGTCCGATAGCCCTCTGAAAGCAGTGTGTCGGAATCTTTGGTGATATTTGGGAAATTTTCTTTTATAATATTCTCTAGTATGGCTTCCATTCCTCTGGGGCATTCTTCTTCCCCTTCTGGAATTCTCATAACTCGTATGTTGGAACGCTTCATAAAGTCCCATAATTCTGACAGTGAACGTTCTGCTTTCTCTCTCTTCTTTTCTGCCTCTTTTACTATCTGAGTTATCTCAAAAACTTTGTCTTCTACCTCTGAAATTCTTTCTTCTGCATGGTCTAACCTGTTGCTGATAGTTTCCATTGCGTCTTTAAGTTCCCTGATTGACTGTTTCATTTCCTTCAGCTCTGCTATATCCTTTTTATATTCTTCATATCATTCATCTCTTATTTGATTCTGTTTTTGAATTTCCTTTTGGTTAATTTCCACTTTATTAGCAGTTTCCTTCATTGTTTCCATCATTTTTTTCATTGTTTGCAACATGTGTATTCTAAATTCCCTTTCTGTCATTCCTAACATTTCTGTATAGGTGGAATCCTCTGCAGTAGCTACCTCATGGTCCCTTGGCGGGGTTTTTCTGGACTGGTTCTTCATGTTGCCTGGAGTTTTCTGCTGATTCTTCCTCATGAGTGATTTCTTTTATCTATTTCCTTGCCCTAATTTTCCTTTCACTTCCTCTTGCTCTTTAATTTCTCATGCCTGTGTACTAAGGGTTACTGGACCAGAAGGGTGAGAAGGTTGAAGAGCAAAAAAGGGATGAAAGAAAGAAGGACCGAGTGATAAGAAAAAAAAAAAGAAAAATAGAGAAAGGAGAGGGGGTGGGTAAAAGGAATATTGACAAAAAGAAGAGAGGCACAGAAAGAGGGAGACAGAGCAATATAGGTGTACAGTAGTGTACTTTGATACAACCTTAAAAAAAACCCACCTTCTGGGGGTGCCCAGTTGGGTGGTTCCCTTGAGGTCAGCAGCTCTTTGCTAACCTGATCAGACACAGTACCCCACCTCCACCAAGTAGAGAGGAAAGACAAAAATGCTATAAATCAAACCAAAACAAGCAAACAGAAAACTTTACGGGATAAAATTGGCTGGAAAAAACAAATAATAGCAGTAGAAACACTAACAAAAATGAAGTTCTAATTATTGAAATAGGCAGCAATGGGAAATTATAATTAAAGTAGAAAAATTGAGAATGAAAAAGGATCTGTATGGAAAATGTTGAACTTAAAAAACAAAACAACAATCAACAACATCAAAATAAACAAAAAAACCAACCAAACCAAAAAACAAACAAACAAACAAAAAAAACACAACCAAAAATAAAGCAGTATGTATATGTTATTGAATATTGTCTGGGCAACACATGGTCTTCTGGGGTATGAGATGTTAAATACAGTTCTGATACGACTGGAGGCTGCTAGTTTCTCAGACCCCAGCAGGTAGACACCCTAAATCTCTCTTCAGCCTACTTAAAAGGCACTTTGAACTTGTTCACTTGCTGAGCAGAAGCTTTCCCAGGGTAAGTGCTTGTCGCTGGAATCACTGCTGAAGTGGCTATCCACTTACCCTGTGTGCCAAAACTGGTCTCCCTCTGCCCCCAAGGGTTAGGGCTGCAAGGCGGCTCAGACCCCGCCCTTAGGCTACTTGGTCGCTGGGTTACCAGCTCCCACCCAATTCTTGCTCTGCGACCCTCAGGGCGGAGCTTGCCGGGGCAGAATGCTCACAATGGCTGCCTGTGACCCAAAGCCAAACACTATTAGCTCCATCTGGCTCAGCGGCTCAGACTGGGGCCCTAGACAAAGGCCAAAGTCCTCCGCACTCCCGCTCAGGCTCTCCCCAAGGCAATTCAGCTGAGTGCCAAGTCCAAAGACACCAAAGTAGTTCACAGGTAAGGCCTTTCTGGTTTGCAGTCTCGCTTCTACTGAACTTACAGTTGCGGGCGGGTTAGACGGATTGAACACACGCGACCACTTGCCGGTTTTCCACTGTTTTAGTCCTCCTCTTGGGGTCCAGAAGTCTCTCGCTGACTCCCTGTATCCTCTCAGGGGTGATGATAGGCAGATCCCACCAGTCAGAGATGCCTGGAGTCCTATCTCCCCAGACTCACGGTGCCCAGATGTAAGGAAGCTGTTACTCGGCTGCCATCTTGCTCCGCCTCTCTGGAAATGTTAATAATTCTTGTTCTTAACTCTTCATTTTACTACTATAATGAAGGATCTAGCCATTGCAATAAGGCAGAAAAAAATAAGCAAAAATCATAAGGGCCAAAAAGAGAGACGTCAAACTCTCTAACTGGAATAACATGGGTTCTTACATAGAAAATCCTAGGAAATCTTCAAAAGAGTTACAATAAGTGAATTCATCAAGATTGTAATGAGCAGAGTTACAAAATCTAGTTGTATTTTTTCCAGGACCCTGAAAAAAAAATGCAATTAAATACAATTTTTGAAAGTTTATTAAAGATTATGTCAAAACTACAAAATAATTAGAAATAAATTTCACAAAGGATATGAATTGATTCTGTATTAATATTTTGATACTTTGCAGAGGGTAATGAAAGTAAGAGGAAATAAATGTAAATATATACTAAATTCATGAATAAAAAAGCTTCAAGAAGTCAATTCTCCACAGATTGATATGTGTGTTCAATTTTATCTCAGTCATAAGCAGAACAGATAGTTTTGGAAAAATTTACTACTTAATTCTAAAAATTATATGGAATTCAAAATAATGAAGAATAGACAGTAATTTTTAATAAAAGAAGACATTTGGATATTATGCCATCTGTCTTACTGTTATACTACAGCAATCAAGAGACCATAACAATGGCACAAAAATTGTTGAATAAATAATTTCAGGCGCCTGCCACACACCCAGCTATTTTTTGTCACAGTTTGGCTGGGACGGGTTTGAACCCACTACCCTTGGTATGTGGGGCCGATGCCCTACTCACTGAGCCACAGGCACTGCCCAATGTACTTTTGTACTTCTACAAATTTACATTAACTTCTGCTTTATGAAGAACAGGTTTAATGTCAGCATTTTTGAAGCATAGTAAATTAATGACAAATGGTGTGTATGTATGTACACGCACAATAGATCATTGTAACATATACACAGAAGCAATCACTAAAAATACGTAATGTCACATGAACTTAAAACGATGCTTAAATATATGAGAAAAATCAAATAGTCTGCTATTTAATAAGTTAATCTATGAGCCTTTTGTGAATGAGATGAAAGACTTTATATTTACTATCTCTGCAAATTTGTTTTCTAACACTAAATAATAGGTATCGTCTTATTCAAAACAAGCTGATAATTTTTAACACAAGCCTTTTTCTTGTTTGCGTATTGAAGCTGCTTTTGATCCAGCCAAGTTTGCCTGGATTTGCACATATGTATCAGATAAAGTATTTAAAAATGACAAATAGAGGAAATCAAATATAAATTTGAGTGCTTAGTATTTGTGAATCTACCAAAAATGTAAAGGGGATGAGCTGGAGAGTCCTCCGCTGTTGTTTTCTTCTGCACAGAAAGGAGATCTGTAGATCAAATACTTTCATATCTACTAGTTTTGAAACTTGATTCATTCTTAAACTGGTGGCTATTTGACATTCCGTGATAAATGGTAGTTGGTCAGCTATTTCAGATTTTTCCGTTACCAGAATTATATTTCTAATGTAAGGATGGGTTATTATTAGCTAAAGCTTTTATTTCCTGGGATTAGGTAAAATAAAAAGGGTTATTTCTGTTGATACACCCCATTTCACATTGCAATGCAACTATTCAACTGTAAAATGTACTTAGATTTCTATCTGAATGGTCAAGGAATGGCTGATTGTGTATTATTGCCCTTTAAAGGGCCAGTGTCACTAATACTTAAAACAGAGTTATTTCTTCAATAATTCCATAGTCTCAAAGCTTACTTAAAGTTTCTCTCTCAAAATTTACTCAAATAGTATGGAAAGACTTAAAGATATTTTTAAAATATATGAAATAAAAACACTATATTGTCTTTGGATAACGTCAGATGAAATTTTATTTTAATATCTAAAAAACATACTTGCTTAAAACATTGACTAGATATATTTTTATTAGTCAATTAGTGATCATCTATTTTCAAGAGTATTTATAAGTATTTTCCATTATTGGGATATAGGGGTGTTGTTTATTCCTGTTTGAGAAAGTATGCAAATAATTTGGAAAACACCAATAGATTTTTTCCATAGGAGTAAAAATGTAACACTACAGTTTATGATGCAGATTGTTTATCAGATCAAGATGTATTCCTCTGTGAGTAAACAGGGATTTAGTTCTACTGTTGCCATATTTAGTACAGATAATTAAACCTCCATAATCCAACATTATTAAAGATCATCCCGTGCCTGCTGTTGTAAATAGTATTTATTAAAAAAATGAAATGCACATTTATAAAAAAAGAAGAAATACTGCCATTTCTTTGCATCACAATGACATGAATACACAGAAATCACTACTCAGAAAAAAATCTCTATTCGATCTAGCTCTCCTAATGGAAGCAGTTATATGATATTAATTAATACAATGAAAAACCCTTAGTAACAAACATTAAAATATATATACGTGTGTAAAGTATGAAGAATATAACCATAATCATGTAAGTAATTAATTAAAATATATGCTATATTTTTATATTTGCAATTGAGAAATTATTTCTTAACACTTGGAAAAATGTATGAATAAAGCTAGTAAAGATGCTATCATGAAATTATTTAGCAATTCTAAATCTTCTGACAATGGCAATAAAGAAAATTATTCAAAGGCAGCTCATCTGCATGTATAATGAACATAAAACAAAGCTCACATGTTGCGTTACTTCTCTTATTCAAAATCATTACAATGAAAACAGGAAATATACATTGATAATAAAATTTTGAATAATGGTAAAATGGTAACTTGTTACGCATGATGCTAAGGAAAGCATAGGTGATCCAGAGCATCCCATGCCTTTATACGCACATATGACATCTAATGATTCCTTTCCTTTTTTCTAATTTAATGTCAATATGGCCTCTGGAAATGAGAGTTTGAAATAAAAGTACCGATAGAGAATTCTTCCTCACAAGGGGCAGCAACAACTGTTACTATTTTCCTAACGAGTCTGTCTAGTGCATTATGTACTGTCCTGCTCATGTGTGTACTGAAACGCATTCCAGTTTCAAAGAACTGTTCTGCAAATGTGCTTTTAGCCTAGGTAGATAAAAGAAAAAAAAAATCTCCTTTTCAGAAGTGCCAGCGCTGCAGTCCCTTTGGGTTTTTTGTAAGTGTTAGCTGTAACCCCTTTGTCTTGCTTTTCAGTTTCTCCATGTGAGAACGATCACCTCAGGGAGGTGCCGAAGGTTGGGTTCTCAGCCAAGCCGCTGCAGAAGGGCTAGAGCAGGCGTCCTCAAACTGCGGCCCCCGCGGGCCACATGAAGCGATGTGAATTGTATTTGTTCCCATTTTGTTTTTTACTTCAAAATAAGATATGTGCAGCGTGCATAGGAATTTGTTCATAGTTTTTTTTTTTGTTTGTTTAAATTATAGTCCGGCCCTTCAACGGTCTGAGGAACATTGAATTGGCCCCCTGTTTAAAAAGTTTGAGGACGCCTGGGCTAGACTTTCCTCTCCCCCAAATCTTCCTCTCTCTTTCCTCTTCCCTCCTCTGCCCTTCTATTTTTTTTTCTAGTAGAAATCTGTTGGCCCAGGATTTAAATACAGAAATGAGCATTTCTACTGTATGAATGCTATGTTTATAGCTTTTTAAAATAATATGTCAATTGGAGGCCCTGTGTGGCTCTGAATGAGAGGCTACATCTTTAATGCAGACCTCTCTTCTTCTAATCTGTTCTTTAACTGTAATTAACCACAACAAAAAACCCTACCTAGATGCAGAGGTGAACTGGGAAATGGAATTACGCCTTTCCTTACATAGTGTTGACTTATTCATAGATACAGTCAGACAGTCCACTAGTCAATAAACATATGAGCCATTATTTGGACACTACTTAATTGTCCCAGGGGCTGATGGAGGCTCCCGCTTCCTCAAAATAATATTAAGAACGTCAACTCTCCTTCCCTTAATAGTGATAAAGAAACAAAACTGGGTAATTGCTTTTAATATGCTTTTTTCAGAACAAAGATTGAAGTATTTCAGGAATAGTAAAAGACATAGAAGGGTGTTCAAGGTCTCACATGGAGTAACTTTGCTTTTATGTCCTTTTCTGCTCACTTTTTAAATAAGACGTGAAGACCCAGCAGTGGACACAGATTATGTGCCTAATTGGGCTTCTCTCTAGCTGGCTGTTCCTCCAGAGACAGGACACCATTATCCATCACTTTGCCTCAAGTACCGTATTACAGGCTGTTTCCTTTATAATTATTATCTACAACTTTATGGAATCAAAAGTAAACAACCTAATAAATTATATTAATTATTATAAATTAAGACAGAGTGCACTGCTTCAAACTATATTCACTATGGTTCTCATTTTATTATTCATGTATATTGTTGTTTTAAGGCTTGCACTCTACTCCTTACAGCTGCTTTAAGAATAGGAAGAGTAATTTAAATGCAAAATGCCCTTTTCTTCAAAGAGGGTGTAAACCCACAGATGCCTCATTGCGCGTGTTGATGAACCTTTCATAAAAATGCAAAGTGAATGATGAGATGCACCTATTTCCCCAGTATGAATACTTGTGAAACTCTCTGGCAGGCGCAATCCTCTATGATTAAATAATTCACAACAGTCCTCTGCCTCTTTTTTTTTTTATTTTACACTTGATTTATTTGCCAACGTCTTTATTTCTGATTCCATGGATTCAAATATTACTTTCATATCTTCAGTAATGAACTTTTCCCTTTTTTCCTATTTACTTCCATAAATAATAACGAATTTAGAGGGCGATGGTGCTCAAAAATACTTGCTTTAAAGAAATGCATATAACATTAGAGTTTGAATATCCTTACCCCCACATAAGATTCTTGTTTGAAGTATCAATATTATTATGTGTATAATGCATATATTCTGTACACTATATCTAACATCCTTATACCTATGTTTATACTCAAAAAGTTCTTGGAGACATTCTTCCATGTGAAGGCATTCACTCAGCATGGTTACAGCAATGTCCACTAGGGAGAGCTGCCTCACAGCACACAGCAGCGACCAGGATGACCACGTTTGATCATTCTCCATCACCAGTAACAGTAATGGAGAAAACAATAGGAGCTTGTCCCAAGCAGGTACATTTAGTAAAAACATTTTTCCAACATCCAACATAATTGTACAATTGCATTTGAGATTTACAGGTATATAGAACTGCACAAATAATCAACTTTAGACTTTGCTACCATTTCAATAGAGAGTGAGCCATGTTTCAAATCATTTTTACTTTCTAATTCACCACTTGTCTTTGGATGAGTAAAAGTAACTTTATGATAATATCCTTGATTCTAAGAAAAAGTAATCACCATGGGTATTACATTAAATATTGGTAAATGGTTGAGTTACAGAAGAAAAAAATAGACTTAAAATAAACAATTTATAAGGGCAAAGTATTGCTTTCAAATATTAAACAATAATAGTTACAAGAAAACAATTATAAAAACTAAATACTTTTCATTGTAATACAAGGTCAGGAAACTCTGTCATGATGTTTAAGAAAGGAGAGTATGTATTTTAAAGACTGATGTTACATCACCCTTATAATCAAGGTTGGCTTTTCTCATCACTGTACTGATGTTAACAAAGAGAAAAGGTTTGTATTGGATTTGTGTTTCATGATCATTTTGAACACACTTGTTTTGGTTAATGGGAAAAGAAATAATGTTGACTAGCAAAATAAAATTCCTCACCTAATATGCATATTTAGATATAACTCTTAAGACTATAAGCACTTAAAAACATACCATCGCTGACTTTATCACATTAAATCTTCTAAATTACAAGATTATTGTTTTTTAAAAAACTCACAGCGACTTGTGACTTGAAGCTAATTTTGTTGACTATACATTTAAATTATTGGGCTCCGTTACATGTGCCTGTTGATTTGTGTACAACATTTACTAGCTCTTTTCCTTTTCCTCAGTTTTTATTTTCCTTCACATCATTGAGCTTTGATTCTAACCTAACAATTTTTCTATTTTGCAATTAAGTTTAAAGGGAAATGTTATTAAATCAAGGAATTCCATAAATATTGGTTAAAAGTTATAAATAGGTTGTCTTTGGTATTTGTCAACATAGAGTTCTTTCAATTAAAATATTTCCTGGCTACCACAGCGTGGAAGCTGCGGAAATTGGCTCCACATCCAGCTGGCTGATTCAGTAAGAAATCAGCTGGCCTCAATTTAGATTTCTTTTCTTTTAAAGCAGTGCCAAATTGAGGATTAGTACATTGTGGAGAGGGAGGCGGGCAGCTCCACCCCTGATCGGCCATTCTTCATTCCCTGGAATGGGCTTGCCTTCCCAACCCCAGCTGTGCACTGAATTAATCTACACAGGGAGCTTCTCTAGCTACACCGTTTCCACATGCGCATCAAGGCCCTGCACCCCTTCTGACAAAGTGAAATGTGGCTCTGGTGACTCTAGACTTGGAGACTTTACTTAGACCTCAAATATAAACATTCTCTCCATGCACATATACAGAGATAGGGAGAGAGCGGGAAGACGAGAGTCGAGTGCTTTCTCTGCAGATTACAAAGACGGCAAACAGTGAACTGAATCTTAGAGACATTGAATGAGACGATAACAGACAAGAGTATTTATTCAGAAATAGATCCAACTCAGAGAATGGGTATGGTTTTACTTGTCCAGAAATTGTCCAGGTCCAAACTAAGTATGTAAGATAATTGAGTTAGCAATTAGCCTGAGAAGAGACGCACCCTTTTAATTGCCTCATGTAAATATTTATATTATCACCCCACCAGCGTCCTCCTCTAATAGCAGCTTCCACTCACATTGCCCAGGCCACAATCTAACAAATTTACATCTTCGTGTTCTGAGCTTTGCGCCTTCTTAGAGTCTACGAGCCAATGAAATGACATTATGAACTATTCTTGCTTTTTTATACCAATAAGTAAAGTGTTATTGTGTCTATGAACTGTTTTTTGAACTCTTTCAAAAAAAAGCTCAGCCCTTAGCCGGGCGTTGTGGTGGGCACCTATAGTCCAGCTGCTCGGGAGGCTGAGGCAAGAGAGTCGCGTAAGCCCAAGAGTTGGAGGTTGCTGTGAGCTGTGTGACGCCACGGCACTCTACCCGAGGGCGGTACAGTGAGACTCTGTCTCTACAAAAAAAAAAAAAAAAAGGCTCAGCCTTTATTTTGAAGTATCGTTGATAATATCTAAGAAAATTGTTCAGTGTTCTGACCTCATTCGAATTGGGAGCCAGATAATCATACTTGCTTGGGGTTAGCCAGGGTTTTATATAATCATCTATTTATAGACCATTAAAGTAAGTTGCTTTTGTGCATTTTCATAAACACATGCAAAAGATATTATATTCATTGTGAATTAAAATATTTTATTAAAAGTAAAAAAAGAATACAAGAATAATTATAGCAGAGAGTATTTTGCTTTGGATCATTTTCCTGATAATTTAAGATGATTTTATAATTAGGGTACATGAAGAAAAAATACACACTTTGAACAGCTCTTGATTCCTCATCCTATGAGGCTCAATAGCAAAATCATTCTAGTGGAATTTACATCCTGACAAAACCCTTAGAACAGCAAAGATATTAAGATTGAGAAATTTGAGAAATGTATTTCAGGCCCTGGTCATCTGTGCCTATACTAGAAATATGTTTCCTGTATCTCTTTGATTTAATTTCTTAACAACCACTGCTTCTTTAACACACTCCAGGTTCAAGTTCAACATCTACTTCTGTCTATCAGCACAGTGAAGTCACTGAAAGTTATTTTAACTCCCAGGTTTTCCTTGTAATATTTGTACATTTGCAATATGTGGCCATGAAGCTATCAAATCTTCATCAATGCAGAAGTATTCTGAAGCAGTGGGAAAAAATCAAACTGCTCTTTAAAATTTCAGGTTCTGTGTATTGACTTAAACTAAAATAACATGAAAAAATAAAAAGTACAATGCAGGTTATATTAGGTCATACTGTTGGTTTCTGCTTATCATTCCTGTCTGAAATAGAAATGCTATATAAAAGAATTGACTTGTAAATGTGAATGTTAACCCAGTTTATACGAAAAGCATATTTGCCTCTCCTCTCTTCAGAGGTGAATTTACATATGTGTTTTCAGAGAAAAACTAAAACAATAGCAAGAAGAAACCAGGAAAATAAATATATCTACAGATCAAAAAGCAATTTAGATTGCAATTGCTTCAGTAGAGATGAAACAGTTTCTGGTGCCAGATTAAGAGTAGGAAAAAGTCATTTGGATTCTCTGCCACTGTTGTGGTGTAAGAATGCTACGGGATCCCGGAGGAAAACAAAGGGAAGTGCTTTTCATTTTTGGACACATTCCATCTCAAGGAATGAGATGGAAAACAGGGTGACATCCATGGTCATAAAAATGTGACCTATGTCTTGATAGAATAAGACAAATAAAAGTTTTCCACAGCACCTGGCATTTGAACATTAACGGAAATTGTAAGGACAACCTATTCTTTTACAATGGGCTGAAAGTATTATTGTGTTTCCCAAATACCCGTGATATTTATACTTTCAAAACATTGAATACTTACTATGCTACCACAGAAAAAGGCAAAACTCTCAGTAACTACACTGCACTTGTAATCTTTTTAGCACTTCTAAGAAAAGTGTTGTGAATTTGTTTTGGAGAGCAATTCTTCTTCCATTGAATACAGTCTAATCTTTCGGCCATTCCAAGTGCCTACCCCACCGGAGAGTGGTGCTCAATAAACCAGTTGGCTTCTCTCTGCCTGGGGGTGAAACTTCCACGAGGGATTAAAATTCTGAGGACGCCAGGATCGGTTCATTCTTAAAGAACTACCCTTGGTTCTTGCTACTGTGAACCTGAGAACTGCTCAGCTGCCCTGAATTCAGTACTTTCTAAACCTTCTTCCTCTCCTTTCCCATAACTCATGCTCATACCTTTCCTATAAAATTTTCTGCTTATTTCAGTTATCCACAGTTCACTTAAAAAGCAAAATATGAGCAATGATATGAAATGGTTAACTTTGTATGCATTGATAAAATTAGGGGGACAATTTTATGCAACCAAAGATAGAACAAATTTCTAGTATACTATGCTGTAATTGAATGCATTTATTCTATCAGAATTTAGGTATCCCTCAGCAAATTAAAATAATAATAAAATAAGAAGGCTAGTGTGTCCTTTTGTCTCTGATCCCAGTTTAGTTGACACTTATCTGTTTGCCTGACTTCCCAGATAGAACAGGGTTTTTTTAGAGAAGTAAAGAATTAATGTCTTCAGAGGAAAGTTTTGTTCCCTGGGACATAAGAAAGACTTCACAGATCTTTTTCATTAGAACAATATTCCATTAAAATCCTTACATCATCTTTGAAACACAAGAAAATATAAAATTGTTCTGGGATTTGTCTACGGAGAAAAAAATTATAAAACATAAAAACACACATTTTTGCATACATATTTATATGTAATTTTTTAAAATAAAATTTACATAAGTTAAAGATTTAGTCACTGGTGAGAATTTGTAGCATCTATTGGTTACTTAGAAAGTAGTCACCTTCCTTCTACAGCAGCACACTTTTTTATGCGGGAAGTGATAGCAATGTGCCCATCTGAAAAGTTTTATTTAAACATCTATCATCCTATAGTGGGTGGCCATGTGACTGACTTGTTGCTTGAGTGATGTTAGTATAAGGTTTTAATTGGAGCTTCCAAGATAACTCCTCATCCAGGGATCTGACTCAGTTGTCATGTCTTCTTTGTTTTAATCTTTCTTCTTGCCTGGGAACATGGATGGAATTTCTCTGGCTTCAGAAGCCATCTTATAAACACAGGGTGAGTATTCAAAACTAGACTTCAAGCATAATGGGGAGAAAAGACTAAAGGAGCATGGAATATACAGGGGCTCTTCCACAAGAGCCTCCACGTCTGTCCTATACTGTCTACCTCTGGGCTTATTTTTCTAGAGCCTGGCTTTTTCTAAGCCACTATTTTTCAGATCTTATATTTACAGCTAACTTCAATTTCTAGGAAATAGAGTTATCAGCGTGTTTTGTTCATTTTTAATACTTTGTAATTTAATGTCTGCTTAAATGTCTTCTGATAAGGAAACTATTAGGATTTTCTTTTGATTTGTCTTTGTTAGCAATAGCTCTAGAATTCTAATGGGGAGTTGGAATATCAAGCAAATGTCATAAGCTCACATTCCAATTTCACTGAGTAATTCTGTGACATCCTGCAAAGTTTTAAAATATTCCCACTCTCGGTTTCCTCTTTTGCAAATTGGGAAAAATAATTATAACATCTGTATCAGAGTATTGTCCCAAGAATCAAAATTGCTTCGCACTATATCTGATCCATTGTGAATACTCAGTAGATGAGAGTTGTAACAATAAATTGTATATGTTCAAATTGTAGTACTACACAACAATGAGCAGGAAGCGAAGGCTCAGCTTTTCCAAAAGGAATGCTAACTTACATTTATCTAAACATGCTCCATGTTTTAGTCATTTGAACAATATTTACATGTTAGAATAATAAATGGCCATGGTAAATGACTAACAGGAAAAAAAGAAAGAGAAATTTGGTAATCAAATTCATGATTTTGACCTTCATAATGTTACACTGTAATCATGGAAGGGGGAACATAAATATACAGAGGGTAGCAAAAAAATACAGGAGGTATTGATCTCAGTATGAACTAATATATACTGATGATAATGTGTGTTACCTTATATATTGTATCTTGTATTTCTTGTAATTGCAGAAGTCAAATGCACTTGAATATTAAAATTTTAATATATTTTTCCTTTCTTAAAATGTGTATATATTTTTTGAGCACTCTTTATATACCATCAAAATAATGGACATAAAAATTGTGTCTCTAGCAGAAAACAAGCTGCCTGCTATCTAATCTCTTAACACCACATTTTACCCACAAAAATGAAGAGTAATAAAAGTTACAAATTGAGCATTAAGAAATTGACATTGAGCTCTGAGAAAAATCGATGTATTTATATATTTCCATGAGTTCTATATATGTATATTAATCATTCTCCATACGTATTTTTATCTCAATGTTTTATTTAAATTAACTCCTAATATACCCAGATACTTATATCTCAGTTGTAAATAAGAACTTTACAAACACTGTTCAAACCTTTTTTTTTTTTAAGTCTTTTTTTAAGACAGAGTTTTACTCTGTTGTCTTGAGCTAGAATACAGTGGCATCAAAATAGCTCACAGCGACCTCGGCCTCAGGGGTTCAAAAGATCCTGTTGATCAGCCTCCAGAATAGCTGGGACTACAGGCCCCCCCCATACCCCCTGGCTAGTTTTTTTTATTTTTAGTAGATATGGGGTCTTGCTCTTGCTCAGGGTGATCTCAAACTCTGAGCTTAAGGGATCCAACCACCCAGGCCTCCCGGAGTCCTCGGATTACAGGCATGAGCCACTGTGCCTGGCCGGCCCATACTCACAGTTCGTAAATTGCATTATCAGTGTTTTTCAGGCACCAAGTCCTTAAAAAAAAGTGAAAACTATATATTAGGGAAATAAAATAGTGGAAAAATAGTTACCAGGAATGTTTCAATAGAAAATGTCAAAAATCAAAAGTGGATTAAAAGGCCCTCAACAAAATGTTGAGCCATGATGTCAGTAACAGGAAACATTGAAATATTTGATTACAGGCATGAGCTTCTGCACCTGGCCAAACATTTTTATCAATGCCATTGTCTATTTTCATGTTTCTTAATCCTTTGCTTTGATGGAATTGGTGGTATCTCTTTGTTTGGATATTATGACGGTTCTTATGATTATCACCAGCATCACTTAATACATCTTTGTGATAAGGTCTTAAGAAATCAAGGCTTCCTACTTGACTTTCTAATAGCCAGATACATAGACTATGACTTCAGCACCATTTTCTGTTTGCATTCTATTTATATAATATTAAAAATTCCTCCTTGGTGAATAGCTCAACTACAATTTGGGCTTTACCTAAAAAACACAAACAATGTAACCTGATCATTTATACCCTCGTGTTAATCTGAAGTGAAAAAAAAATTGATATTACTAGAGTAACAAAATATAGTTAGTTATTTGATTAGGAAAACTTGCTTCTTTTTTTTTTTTAGAATGATTTCTTTCCATTGTACATCTCAAGAAACTGATCTGGGAAGCTAGTAAAATTAATTTTCTTAAAGTCTTATTTCAAGTACCAAATTTTTACCCCTCAAGTACTCTGGAAGGTAAGTGTGCTACAAAGAAGGCCAATAGTAGTAGTGAAATTCCCTCCTCCCCTTTAAACAAATATTATAGAAAAATTAGGAAATTATTACCATCAAACTCTGCAATTTGTTCACTTACAAACCTTGCTAAGGTGGAAGTTCCAACAGGGTCTAAAGCAAATAAAACTGAGATAGGGATAGGAAAAGGGATGAAAATTTCCTTTGAGAGAGGCTAGGGAAATGAAGATTTAGTGCACAATATTAGTGTGAGATTTGTTTATTTAAATAGCTTATTATATTTGCATTTTGATGACTCTTATTGCCACACTCTGCTTTCCTAACACTTTCCTACAAATAAGAAAGTGTATTTTTCTGCACCTCCACACTAATGATTCCTCACTCAGCAAGGCTTGTACTTATTAAAGCTTTTTATTGCCACTTTGCTTAAAGAGGTGTTTGAACTCTAGCAGGTAGACAAATCCAGAGGGGAAATTCATTTGAAAGTATTCATAATGGAATACAAAGATGAAAAACAAAATTATTGCTGTGAACTACTTTTTTTTTTTCTGGTCTCTGCAGATACATCTTATTTCTGCACTTTGAATCAAGAATGTGAAAAAGATCTTCTCTTGGGTTCAAATATCTAATAGTATAAGAAATTTTTTTCCATTCATCATGGTATAAAGATAAAATTAAATTGGTATTAGAATATGACCCATTGAAGATACAGCAACATAGATTGATTATTTCTTTCTCCTCAAAAAGAAAGTATTTAGAGTCAATGCCTGGTGCAACTACAGATCCATTTCTATAACTTTCCAACAAATGATTTAAAGCATCTTCAGTAATATCACTTTTAGTAACTATTTCCTATTAAAAGTTTCTTCATTTTATTTGTCTACTTTTTCTTTCTTTTTTTTTTTTTTTTTTTTCCAGCTTTTGGCCACAGATCATTTTGAACCTGCCGCCTCCAGTATATGGGTCCGGCACCCTACTCCTTTGAGCCACAGGTGCCACCCTGTCTACTGTTTTCTTAATGAAACTTAGTGAATAATAGAAATAGCAATGAGAATAGTAGTGTTTTGCTGAATGTCTTCCTACAAGAAACAGTTACTCTTTCCAGCCTTTGTTGCCCTCATAGATGGCCAATATACTTAATCCTTGTATAAACTAAGATAACTCAATTTTTCTTTTAAGATGAGTTATGAAAGTTCCAACTCCTTAGAACTGTCAGGGCAGTAGACGTCTCCAGCCTCAAAATTCCTTTTATGGGGTGGCCTTTTAGTGTTCAACATTTAACCATCATTTATTGCATGCTTATTTTAAATAATAAAATTTGTCAGTACGCCAAAATAAATTAAGTATAGTTATAACTCTGAAGGCCTATGGAAAACCCTACCTTGACCACAGTGATAGAGTTTCATTTGTAGAAAATACAGAGAGCATTCTTAGTTCAAGGAGAAACAAAGTCCGGAGAGAGAGAGTTCCTAGTTGGAAAGAGGATATACAAAAGCCATTACCGGGAATATTTTCTTTTCTTTTCTTTTCTGTTTTTAAAATTTCAGATTGATATGAGGGTACACAAGTTGGGTTACATTGTTTTCATTTCCAAGGCGAATTTCAAGTTGTAGTTGAGCCCTTCATCCAGGGGTGTGCTGAACACCCTCACGTTGTGCACATTAGTTGAGATCCCGCCAATTTCCCTCCCTTGTCCCTCCTCTCCTTTCTTCTCCTCTACCCTTCCCCTCGCTAGACTATACTTGTGTTTTTCTTTCATGTGGCAGGTCATTGTTTATGTATGGGTTTTGTATTAATATTGAGTCCACTGGATACTTTTTCCCCCATTCTTGAGATACTTTACTAAGAAAAATGTGTTTCAGCTCCATCCAGGTAAACACAAAAAATGTAAAGTCTCCATCTTTTCTTATGGCTGAATAGTTCTCCATGTTATACATATACACAGTTTTTTGATCCATTCCTGGATTGATGGGCACTTGGGTTGATCACCAGGAATATTTTCAAGATGAGTAGGGAATGAGTAGGGATTGGTCAGAGAGTATCCAGTGCAACCATTTATAGAAAGAAAGCGGCCCAAATGGCATTGCTTGTTCTTTTTAGCAATAAGGTAAGTTATCTGGTAGTGACAGGAGATACAATGTGAAAATGGGAGAAGTTTGAGAGCAGATTATAATATTTTCCATGGCATGGCTGCAAAGATTCTTAATTTTTGTTTATTGGCTTAATATTATATCTTATTCAATGCACTTTATCGTTGAGATCAGCCAGTTTACTATTTTAAGAGAAAACATTCTCTTTCTCCTTGTTTTATCTAGGCAGAAAAAAAAATACCGTCCATTCAAATAGGCTTTCATCTGCTTCTTACATTGTATAAAATATGGCAATTTTCTTTGGGGTTGGGAAGTTTATTCTTCAGGAAATTATGACTCCTGAAGCTTTGGAGAAGTAGTTGGAGTAACAGCCATTGGGTAAATATCCCAGGTCTATACAGGATTTTAAAGATCAATCTTACATAAATAGCTGTTCATATGTGTAACATACATGTGAAATTGGCCTGTAGGGAAGTACTGCTACCATCTAACTTTGTGTTTTGAGCCGGAGCACCCAGTAGGCATCTAGGTGCTTTGAAACTTTGAGGTCAGAACCACCCATGATTTCTGCTATTTGAATCCTCCCAGGCCACTTGAATAATCATCTTTGTCTTTGCCTTAAAGCATAAAATACATTTGCAGCTTTTGCTTCCATGCCACTTGCCCTGCACTGCACCCTCAGTGGATAATTAACACAAACAAACAAATAATAAATAAATAAAAGCTAACATTCCCTTTTCTTACTCAAAGAAATGAACCTCACCCAATCTTAAATTTTACCTTTGTTATCTGTTTATTAAGTGACAAGCATTTAATAAATGTCCCCAAAATGCTTATTCAGGATAAAGAAAGAAGGAAGGAAGAAGGGAGGAAGGAGGGAGGGAAAGAAAGAAGGAAGGAAGGTGGACAAGTGGGTGTTACCTTATGAAAATTTTAGTTTTATAGAGAGTAGATCTTCTGTTTCTCCCACATGCCCTTTACTCCATCTGTTCTTAGTAGATACATTTTGATCCAGTCTAGAAAGCACGAGAGATAATCTACATGTGTGGTAAAATATACTGTATAATATTTTCAGGAAAACTGTGCTGTTTTGTGTGCATTTCACTCCATGGACTTCATCTGCATTTTTCTAAAGCGCAGATAACAAAGGTAACTAAAAGATCCATATAAATAGATTATTTTCTTATTATTTCTAAATATTATGAATTAAAGTACCAGAAAATGAATTTTTCTTTCACAAAAAAATAAAAAACACTAAAAAGTAATTGAGTATTTTTTTTTCTAATGAGTAAGAGCAATTTAGATCACTTGAGTTCTTGTTTGAAGATGTTTCTGGAGATGGAGCTGCTATTTTGGTAAAGCTTCAAAATTCAATGCATAAACTGCTATTTTTTTCCACACTATTACACTGGACATGCCTGTTATTCTCTGGAAGGCTTGTCACTCTTATGACTATTTAGAAACATTTTGTTGGAGGTCAAAGAAAATGGTTACACTTAGATGATTTGTTTTGCCTCCTGTGACCACCTCCTTACTCTTGATGTATATTCTCCCCACTAAAGCCATCCTCAAATGGGGCATTTACATGACAGTCCGAGTAAAACATCTGATGAAATAGCTACTGGATTCATCATATTTATAAAGACAATATTATAACTTTGGCACTAATTATGGCCCATTGAGGTTTTTATTCCTGCCTTTGCCAGTAGAACCTAAATTCAGGATTCAATTTCTTTGGCATTAACTCTGCTCAAATATAATGATTATCATTTAACTCAGTGGTTACATAATTAGGGTGAAATTTTAATGTGGACATCAATGGTTACATAATCTGGGTGAAATTTTAATGTGGACATCTTGCATTAACTTTCGTTCCTTCAACAACAACAAAAAAGAAAAAGGTGGCCCCTAAATAAATGAAACTCAATTTCACGGCACATTATCTCTTTCAATTCTTTCCTCATAGCTTTCATTTTCATTAAAATCACAGACAACCATAAATTAATAATTACTTCAGGTTGACTAAATGCAGGCCATACTATTTAGCTCTCACTTTCCTACAGTGCCCTTCTTGTTCATGCTGGAAAAATGTCAATTCAGATAATGCGGCTTGCCCCTTGTTTTAGAATTCTGTTTTGCAGTTTCACTGATCTATAATGGTCTGTTCTTATTAGATAGTATTAACTTTATCTTTTGTTCAATCAAGCTTTACACTTTGCTTAGAAGATAACTATTGCAAACTCTCGGTTGAAAATGTGCCATTATCCATACATCTATTATGTTTCAATTCTTCTCAAAATGCTTTCTGTTTTTACTAACTTGCTTGTGATTCCATGCACTCATAAATGCATTGTCCATTAGCTGAAAATGTGTGTTCGAAGCACATAAGTGGAAAATTAAGATATATGCATGAAAGTCTAACCCTCTTTAATGATGACAATTTCAAGTATGCTATATTATTTTCCATTTTAAAAGATTTGGGTAATATTTTCTGATTCACTTGAAGAAGTAGTAACTAAAAATTCCATCTAACTGCTTCTGTTGTTTCTTTGATATTTGAAAACTCTGATTAGCCTTAAGACAAGTTACTTAAAACCCTACTTCCTTAGACAGCTTTTTAAGATATGCAGCTATTTTTACAGAGGTTCCAAAGGAAAAGCAGTTATACAATCCTACATTAGTACATTGAAAACAATAAAATACAGCACCTGCCAGTTAAAATAGAAGTTCACAGTTCAGTCTTTGGCAATATTACTTTTGAGAAGGCTTTCACTTCCTTCAGTGTAGGGAAGCTTGTTAGTGGTATATTGGAACAACGTAGAATTTCTTCGATATTTTAGAATGTATGCTATAGTGAATGATGGTTTCGTGTAAGTTCAATATATGTATGTTTGTTTAAATATATGTAAATCAAATACATGTTTATATATTTAAAAAGTTTAAGTTAGACTATAACAAAATAAATTGGTTAAAACATATCCGTATTTCCAAGTTAATTTCAAACTTTTGGAAAAGTGAGTAATTTAACTAAAGATGCAACAGGGAAAGAATTGGAGGAATCTAATATTTATCATATTTAAACTTTTGCCCCCAGTATAAGTTACTTGCATCATCTAACATAGCAGTGCTTTCAATAAATCCTCAGTTAAAAATTTCCACTTTCTGTCTTGTGGGGAAAATATTTCCTTGTAGAATATTTCTCCTTTCCTTTAACTTCCTACAATCGTTTCTGTTCGTATCACCTGTAAGGTATCTCAACCACATACTGCATGTTTGGAATATGTCACATTAATTTCCTCAACTATAAAATAAATTATTTTTAAAGGAATATACTACCACAACTTATTTAAAGACTGAACTCATTCAGTAAGTATTCTGGACTCCTTCATCCAAATTATGGCAATTTTAAAAATAATAGCCTGGACTGACTTTCTTCCCTGTTAATTCGCATATGTAATTGCCTCCAAATTCACTAATTTGTGCTGATGTTATTAAATTGGAGAAAAATATGACATTTGTGTTATTTGATTTTCCGATGGCTATTCTTCTTAACCATGATAAATAACGTAAGCCATGTTTCTAATGATTATATCCTAAAAATTTCCATGTGTATTGAAAGCATAATTACCCTGAACTCCGCAATCTGAAAAGTCCCAGAGGAAGCATTTGAAATGAACACAAACAATACAATAGTTTGAAATTGATCTGGGAATCTCATTTCCCTTTTTGTACTTTGCTCAGCTCTGCTCGCTATAAATATTATGATACGATTTTGCACGTATTGACATCACTCAATGTTTGAGCTGAGACATAACTTGTGTAATAATACAAATTAATTTTACAGGCATTGTACTTTCAACCCTTATATTGTGAATTATTTTATACTTGGAGAAATGGAGAAATCTAATATTTATCATATTTAAACTTTTAATCCTTTATATTTTTCAATTTAAAAGGAAAAAACAAATTGAACATACTAATGTTTTATCACTAATGACAAAATGATGTGTTGGAATATTAATAGATTTTTAAAACTTTTATTCTCAGCCAAAATATTTTGGTACAAATTTTTAACAAGCTACTCCCAAAATGTAGAAACATCCACTCTGTGATAGTTTCTTTTTTGAGTGTGCTTGGTAGTCATATATATTTTTATATTGTAAGATATGATATTTATGTAAATCTAAAAAAAATAAAGAAATATATTTTACTTAAAGAGTTTCTTTACTAATTGTTTATGGAAATTGGAATGAATAGACTTTGTTTATGCAGCAGACTTTATATTCTAAATCCATTATGTATTTCTTGACCTTTTGGGAAGTTATTTCTATGATTAAAGCCTTAACTATTTCTTGGCAAAATGAAAGTATGCTTACTTTGTGTAATAATTCTGAAGATTAAATTATAAAATGCCATGAATTATTTGTCACAATGGCACCTCTAGGTAATACTTGCTAGTCTGTTTCTTTTACATTCCAAAACTACCTGTTAGCTAGAATTGTATTTTTTATTAAAATTAAATAACAATTGAAAATACATAAAGAAAAATGAATAGCTATATCACTCTCCACTGACTCTTTAGAAAACAATATTATTATTATTTGTAAGGGTTTCTTGTAGTTTTTTTCTCATAAGAGAGAAAATATCATGCTATAATGTGGAGTTGTAAGAAACATGACCTAATGCCTGTCAAGCTGTGGTTAATGTTAATAAATTTCAGGTAGGAATTACAAAGGGTGAATGACAGGGAGTGAGTTGGGAAAGTGGTACCTGATTCCAAAGAGTGAAAAGAAAGTGGTTTGTTCTTCAAGTTAAACAGCTCATCCCCTAGAATGTTAGTGAAATCCCGATGCCTAGGACTGCTCTAATGGAAGTTACACCTTGTTTTGGAAACTTTATTGTGTATCATAGATGCCCATGGTGTAACTTCCATTAGAGGCACTTTCTTAGAATAGATCAGAGCCACCTCAGCATGCAGGACAAGCAGAACATCAAATCAGTTGTAAAACTTCTTTTTTGGAAATTACCAACAACCTAATTGAGATTGGTTTCAGGAGGTCAAAAATTTCCTTCCAGCCCCTAATCCCATGAAATAATAACAAAAACAACAATGGGAAAACATATTTTAAGGAAGGGTAAATTCACAATGGCTCTAAAAAAATCATTCAATGCATTGTAAGGAGTCCATCAATATTAAATATATCTGAAGGTTAGAAAATACATGGAGGCAAATACATAGAGGAACAAAACTAGGGAACACTTGAGCCATAAACTTGGGTAAGATGAAACAGGACAGAGGTGGAGACATGGGAGCAGGATGGTACCCAGAATCAATCAGTGATGTCACTGAGCTTTTAGGGGTGGTAAATGGAGGTGATGCCTTTCGAAAGGGTAGGTGGCCCAGACTTTCTTCTTCTCCTGATTATCCCATGCACCATTAGTAATAATAAATGCAGTCAAACTAACGCAGTGGAACTGAAGCTTGGAGAAAAAGGTGGGGGAATTCTCAAGGTAACCACTAATCCTCCAAAAAGGATAAAATATATACATATTTTAGAGACTACTGGGGAATAATGATTCCAAAAATATTAGGAAAATCAATCAAAACAATGGAAGTTAATAGATATCAAGAAGTCAAGTGGCAGGTATAATGCATGTAAAATACATTGCTGAATATCTGCAACAATTGATAACAAATATCTATAGTTCCACGATTTTTTGACCAGGTAAAGAAATGTCAGCTCAACAAGGTTGAATAATAACTCTCTGATCAGATAGTTAAGATGTGAAAGAACTAATACTCTATCACATATAATCTGAACCCAGAGTGTGTGCTCATAGAGGCTATGCTTGCTTGCATGTCTGAAATCTGGATCATCTCAAAATATTTCCAAATGACAAGGAGGTGGAATGCATGAAACTAGTATTCTGTCACATCTGTATCTTAAAAGTTTCAAAAAAGAATAAATGATAATGCAGAAATAATCAAGGAAATAATAAAAGAATTTTGTTGAAAGTGGAAATGATATGTGGGAATTCCATAATTCTCTTTTGTGGGGTCTGACTAAAAGCAGACTTCATTATTACTAGAGCATAAGTGAGCTATTTAAAATTTACTGAATCCTCTGTAAGCACAACAGAACACAAGTTTTATTATGTAGAGTACACAGGATTTTTTAGACAAATATCCAGGTACTACTTCCAGGTTTATAATTCCTACCGGTCTCTTAACATTGTTTCCCCTCTAGCTCTTGTTCTGCCCTAGAATGCATCTAATATGTTCTTACTGAACCACTACACTATTGCTTTGAATCCCTCTCTACATACTATGTCTCCCATAATCCCTCTCTGACATATTATCATTTTCTTAGCATTCGTCTCAATGTATAGATATACCAATTTACTAATTAAAAATTTTGTAAAGCACGACAAAGGCCACCACATTAAGAATAAAAATAATGTTTTCAATCAGTAAAACAATTATGTCTTAAGAGGATTCACTCTTCTTTGAAAGCTGTGAGTGTGTGTGACACATGTAGCCTTATAATAGTACATAAGCATAAAAAAAGAGGAATTATTATTTTTCTGCTCCTTGAATCAGTCCTATTTAGATGTATTAATATGTAAGAAATGCAGCTTTTTGTTTTCTTTTTCAATGATGATTTGATTTCTGAAATCCTAAATTTAAGGTGTTTTTACATTTTTCTTCTGCTGGCTCTGCACGTGTTTCTATCCACTTTGAGAGTTTCAATGAATATTTGTGTGCAGATGCCTCCCACATTGAGATTTCCAGCCAAACCCAAATTAATCTCTATTGTCTTAACAGATGAATCCATATGGGTACCATATCCTCACCTCAAAATAGTGTACTCAATACCAAAAATATGATCTTCTTAAAAACAATTTACCTGGCTTTCTCTTTATAAGAATTCTGTTCTCTTGATTGCAACAGCCCAAACTTTATTATTTAATTAACATTTTCCTCTCCACATTCTGTAAAATATAATTAGCAAGTTTTTAATTCCCACAGATTTCCTGTCCCCTAGTTTTCCTCTCACATTTGTCTGTTAATAGCTTCTTACCTGAACTCTTACCATAGTATTCTATGTAGATTTTTTTACTCCATTGTCTTTCCTTTCCCTGTTACTCTATCTAATGCACTATGATTTATCTTGATAAAGTACAACTTTGTTCCTCTGCTCAATGAACTTCAACAATTATCAGCTCCCTAATGAATGGCCAGCAACCTCTTTAATCCTGGTGTCTACCTTTCTGTTCCTTCTATAGCACCACTCAACTGCGGACAGAACTTGTAGTTCCTTAACAAACCTTTAACTTTTTAACTTCTAGATTCTAGCTCATCCTCAACTTTCTACACAGAATGTCTTCTTCACCATTCTTTAAAGAAATCCTATCAAAATCCAATGGCCCCACTTCCACAAACTATTCATCATCAACCAAATAGATCTCTTTCTCTTTTATTTTTTCTGTAGCATTTTGTTTACAACTCTTACGGCAAGTGTCCAAAAAATATGTTGAAAGTTACATAGTATTTTTCAGGCTTTAACAGGAATTTGGATATTAAATCTATTTTGGAAAGTTATTAAACTTTTCTGAGATTGTATATTTGTTTGAATTATGGGGGAATTACTTTATATTAAGTAGAAGACTCTAATGTTTAGAAAACAGGGAGTTCTGAATGAGTTTATATATTCATACTCCTACTAAATTATAACTTTTCCAGCCATAAGAATTCTCATTTTGACATGCCTATATATCTTTTATCTTTGTTGTTTCTGTGTGTGTCCTTACACATGGTTAGGCATTTAATACAATTTATTAAATCAAATCTCTTTAACACTCAAGTTAATAATATTTTACATTTAAATTATTTCATAAACATCTATCTGATTTTCTCACTGGAAGTTTATTGAACTTAATTTAATCTCTGATTATGACCCGTATTAATGACATGAGAGTCTAGGAATGCCTGACCTGTTAAATCTGAGGTTAACATTGTACATGAGAACTACTGTTTATGGAAAAATGCATGAGTTTTTTCATGACAACAATTCTAGGAAATATACTGCTATATAGATTGGGTTATATCCATCCAGTGAAGTATTGAATGTCTGCTATATCCATTGCTTCACCCAATTTTAGATTATGAGTAATAGAGTCATACAAAGTTTACTAACAGGAAAAAGTAATTGTTTAGACAGTGTTCCTCCTCATTGTATTAAAATGTTTCACACATAGTTACGGAGTGGAGATGGAAGGAAAAAAGGTTCATTTTGAAAGTATCATTCAAAATGCTAAAATGCATGAGAAGAATTTTAGAATAAGACTTTAACTTACTATTTTAAATCTTTTGTGTGATATAATTTAAGTCATTTTACCTTTTTCCTTGTCTATTTTGTGTGGTGTGATGCACTTTTTGTGCTGTGTAGAATAATATTTTTACAATATTAAGAGATTACAAAAGTAAAAAGTGAAAAATGCTATTTGGATAAATAGTAAATGGCAGAACCATTTAATACATTTTTATGACTGATATATTTCTTCTATAAAGCTGTGAATTAATTTTGCTTTAGAAATATAGTTTGAGAAATCAAAGTTGAAGTAACATACTGCCATGTCAACTCAAGATTGAAACAAGATTAACAAAGAATTTGAGATATAGGCAAAATGCCAGCATTTTATTAATTATAAACAGATATCACAAATTAGTAAAGTCTTAGTAATTAATGGCCAATTTCACGAATTGTCTTTGCAAAGTGGGCATAAAACAAAATGTATATTATGTCTGTTATATTTTTCCCATATTTTTCTCATTTGTTACCCTATCTTCACTGATGCCCAGAAACATACAAGGTATATTATCATCCAGAAATACAGACACACATGCACACAAACCAAAAAAACTGATGAATAAATCATTAAGAGGAAATTTTAAGGATTAGTAAAAGAATTCTATTGATAACCAAGATGCAATAAACTCGTTACAGCCCATCTTGGTCAGTAATTACAACAAGAACTCTGAACTAATACAAAAAGATTACACTAGGACTCCTAAAAATAAATAACAGTAGATGATTAGGACAATGAGTCAAACTTGAAGAGGAGAAAAACACAGTAATTTTACTCTTTTGATCATTTCCACTCCCCCCTTTTTTGTCTTTATTTTTACATATACATGTGTTTATTAGGTTTCCATTTTTTTGCCTTCACAAAATTAAAAAGGCTTAAAATTTAATAACAATAACAATGTTTAAGATAAGGACTAGAAACAAAAACCTCACTAGGAACAAACGAACATAAATACATTCAGAAAAGGAATCAGACAATTGCTACACCGAAATATTAAGCAATAATAATAATAATAATGCAAAGAAAGTAACATTCACATTGTCAAATAAGAGTATGTCTATTATAGAATGCTTTGAGTCTGAGATTCAGTATGGAGTCATCAGTTAACTTCTTCGTTTTTTTTTTAAGTATCAAAAAATAGACAACTAATATTTATAAATAAAAGTAAAAGATAAGTTTGAAAAACAGATCATGCCAAATATTATAGACAATAGAAAAGAAGAAATACTTTAAAATCATTTTACTTGATCTGGGTACACCTGATATTAAAATTGGAGAAACTATATTATTATAAAGGGGAAATTACAAACATGTCACTTATAAATGAGGATGCAATATCCTAAACAACATATTAACAAGTTGAATTAAAAAAACAACAACCTTGGCTCGGTGCCTGTGGCTCAAGCGGCTAAGGTGCCAGCCACATACACCTGAGCTGGTGGGTTCGAATCCAGCCCACTGGCCAAACAATGACGGCTGCAACCAAAAAAAAAAAAAAAAAAGCCGGGCGTTGTGGTGGGCACCTGTAGTCCCAGCTACTTGAGAGGTGGAAAGCAGGAGAATCGCTTGAGCCCAGGAGTTGGAGGTTGCTGTGAGTTGTTATGCCATGGCCCTCTACCCAGGGTGACAGCTTGAGGCTCTGTCTAAAAAGAAAAAAAAATGTTGAATTAAAAATTAATGTTTAAGTAATGTACTTTGGTCAAAATTAAATCCAATTTATGTAAGAATCAGTCGCTATTTTCTTTTCTTTTCTTGTTTTTTTTTCTTTTTCTTCTTTTCCTTTCCCTCACCCCTTTCCTCCTTCTCTGTCTGCTCTCCCCTTCCCCCATGCCCCACCATGTCATTTATTGTCATTAATTGTCCTCATATCAAAATTGAATACATAGGATTCATACTTCTCCATTCCTGTGATGCCTCACTAAGAATAATGTGTTCCAATTCCATCCAGGTTAGTACAAATGCTGCAAAATCTCAATTGTTTTTTATAATAATATTCTATGTTGTACATATACCACAGCTTACCGATCCATTCCTAGGTTGAAGTACATTTAGGTTGTTTCCACAATTTGGCAATTGTAAATTGGGCTGCAATAAACAGCCTAGTACAAGTATCTTTATAATAAAAGGTATTTTTTCCTTTCAGATAGATGCCCAGTAATGGGATTGCAGAATCAAACGGGAGGTCTAGTTTGAGTTCTTTGAGGTTTCTCCATACTTTCTTACAAAAAGGTTGCAGTCCCACTAGCAGTGTAAAAGTGTTCCTTTCTCCCCATATCCATGCCAGGACCTGCAGTTTTGAGATTTTGTGATATAGGCCATTCTCACTGGGGTTAGGTGATATCTCAGGGTGGTTTTAATTTGCATTTCTCTAATAATTAGGGATGATGAGCATTTTTTCATATGTTTGCTAGCCATTCGTCTTCGTCTTTGGAGAAGATTCTATTCATCTCTCTTCCCAATTGATGTGTGGGATTGTTGGGGTTTTTTTTTTGGATTAATTGAAGTTCTGTATAGATCCTGGTTATTAAGCGTTTGTCTGATTCAAAATAGCAAATATCCTTTCCCATTGGGTTGGTTGTCCATTTGCTTTGGTTGTTGTCTCCTTGGTGGTACAGAAGCACACCCAAGTATTGTTCATAGTACCCAATAGGCAGTTTTGCCCCTCCCCTTCTTCTCTGCCTCCCTCAGTTTTGCTTTCCTTTGTGCACATGTGTGCTCAGCTGTTAGTTCCATTTTGATAGTGAGCACATGTGCTTTTTTTTTTTTTTCAATTCTGAGACACTTCACTTAGGAAAATGGTCTCTAGTTCCATCCAGGTTCTTGTAAATGGCATTCATCTTTTTTATGGCTGAGTAGTACTCCAAATTATACGTATACCACATTTTATTAATCCATTCATAAAGCAACAACAAAATTAATACATGAGATTTTATTAAATTAAAAGCTTCTGCACCACTAAAGAAACAATCAACAGAGCAAATAGAAAACAAAAAGAATAAGAGAAAATATTCATAAGCTAAACATCCAATAAAAAGCTAATAACTAGAATTTACAAAGAAATCAAGCAAATTGGCCAGAAAAAATAGCTTTATTAAAAAGTGGGCAAAAGGCATGAACATTAGATTCTAGAAAGAAGAAAGACAAATGTCCAATGAACATATGAAAAAATGCTCAACATCAGTAATCATGAGTAAAATGTGAATTAAAACCTCCATGAGATACCATCCCTCTCAGTTTTGTCTAAGAGTGGCTATAGAACTGAAAGGTTGCACAACAAGAAAAGGGGCTGAAACTTAGGCTTACAAAGTCAGAAGACTTGTAAGTGAAAAAGGAACTCAGAACCACAGAGTATTTGGGAAATCCAGAGAGTTGAGAGATGAAGAGGATAGCCACAGTCTGTATTTGAACTGGCAGAATAAAATCCCCATCTCACGCCAATGTGTGCACTAATAGAGTGGACACCAATAAGCATGGTCAAAGCTTTGAGAACTGAACTATCATATACACTAAGGTCTAAGTCTTAGACAAATCCCTGAATACACATGCATAGGGAAATTCAAACAGCATAGTGATGACTTTGAAACTGAGCTGACACTGGAAGCACTCTCCATAGAAGGCAAATCAAAACTTTTGAACTAAGCCAAACCACATTGCTTTACTGCTAAAAAAAAAAAGAAAAAACCATAAAATATACAATAATTTTCACAGATGTCTTAACAAGACTTAGTTTACAAGCTAATATTCAAAATGTTCAGGCTACTTTACAAAGAAAGAACTAGAAAAACCTGGTCAATTGTAAAAAAAAAAAAGTAATAATCAATAATAATGATAATGACAACAATATGCCAGCCCCAAAATGATTCAGATGTTGAACTGATCAGGCAAAGATACAATTTGGAAAGGCTCAATGAACTGAAAGATATATCAGTAAAAGCTTTACAGTCTTAAGAATGGGAAAGAAAAAAATGACTGAAAATAAATGGCAGGTAGGCCCCGTAGACAATATTAAAAAGGCCTATTAATTAGAGACCGAGAAAGAAAATCCAAAGTGGTGCAGAATGAGAAAATAGGTGATGAAATAAGGATTTGAAAACTACATCCCAATTTGCTCTTTTATTTCCTTTAGGTTCATGGTAAAAGTCTATCCCTTTCCCTCCCCCCCTCCCTCCCTTTCCTCTCCCTCCCTCTCTCTCTCTCTCTTCCTTCCTTCCTTTCCTTTCCTGCTTGCTTTCTTCCTGAGACAGAGTCTCTCACTCTGTTGCCTTGGGTAGAGTGCCCTGGTGTCATCATAGCTCACAACCTCAAACTCTTAGGTTCAACCAATCCTCTTGCTTCAGCCTCCAGAGTCACTGAGACTATCAGCACCTGCCTACTTTCTCTCTTTTAGTAGAGATTGTGTTTTACTCTTGCTGAGGCTGGTCTTGAACTCTTGATTTCAAGCAATCCACCATCTAGAGTGCTAAGATTATAGATGTGAGCCACTGTGCCTGGCACCTTTCATTCCTTCCTGAGTAATATAATCCCAGAATTTTATCTGGCAAAAATGAAAACATCCTTTCTTAGATGCACATACACCAGATATGGTTCTATGGCTGTTTTCTGGCCAGTGGTGCAAATACACATGATTTGTGTTTCTTCCAAGTGATAACATGGAAATGGTATATGGTTCCTTCCTTTTAGTCCCTTTCTCTCCACCTGAATTGTAAATCTTCTCTAAAAGAATTATTTTTAAATGACTCATAATACCTGTACATATTTATAGGGTGCAGTGTAGTATTTCAAAACGTGCATCACACTGGGTAATGATTAAATCAGAGTGTGTAGCATGTTCATCACCACAAACATTTATAATTTTTTTTGTGTTCAGAACATTCAAAATCCTCTCTTCTAGCTAACTGAAAGTATACAAAAACTACTTGCTAGCTATAGAACATGAACTTTTTAGATTTAGTAGTATTGACTGTTTACTAATATGAAGATAAAGATAATATTCTAGGAGTTGGGATGGGGAGAAGTGAAAGAAAGCCTAAAGATAAAAGAAAAATAGGCCTCAACAACATGTACTGCTAAGCCAAGGGCTAATACAATACAGAGGAAAAAATGGTTTAAGTTATTATCAATTGTTATGAGTAATAATAAGTTATTATTCAGGTGGAACTTTGTTCCTAGAGCAGTACATTTATCCTAATGTAGGATCTTAGCTCAATTGTAATCATGTGTTCCCTAAAAAATATCATTTCCCAGGGCACATGTGGTGGCTCACACCTGCAGTCTCAGCACTTTGGAAAGCCAAGGAGAAAGAATCTCTGGAGAGGAGGAATTTGAGACCACCACAGGCAACACAGTGAGACTCTTCCCATCTCTACAAAAATATAAAAATAAAAACTTCACTGGGGGCGGCATCTGTGGCTCAGTGAGTAGGGTGCCAGCCCTGGCCAAACTGCAACAAAAAAAATAGCCGGGCGTTGTGGCGGGCGCCTGTAGTCCCAGCTGCTCGGGAGGCTGAGGCAAGAGAATCGCGTAAGCCCAAGAGTTAGAAGTTGCTGTGAGCCGTGTGCCGCCACGGCACTCTACCCGAGGGCGGTACGGTGAGACTCTGTCTCTACAAAACAAAAAAACTTCACTAGACATGGTGGCACTTGTCCTCCAGTCCTAGCTATTCAGGAGGCTGAGGCACAAGGATTGCTTGAACCAAGGAGTGCAATACTGCAATGAGCTGTGATCGTGCCACTGCACTGCAGCCTGGATGACAAAACACAACTCATCTATTCTCCGCCCCTCCCCCCCAAAACATCCTCTACCTCATTCTATTATTTGATTTTACTTTGTTGACTTCATAGCACTAATCACCATCGGAAACATCTTTTTAATATATTCATCTCTAGATTAGTTTTCTCTTTGTAGTATTTCAAATCTCTTTTACTGATTTTGAAATATTAAGGAGAAAATGAATCAATGTTTTTTAAGATTTTTCTTCCATGGATTAATTTATTGACTTCCTATAATCTCAACTACCTAGAAATTTTTATAGTATCTGAAAAGAAATATTATTGGATTATTTTATTCATCAATAGCCTACAATCCATGTTAGAAAATTAAAGGCAATGTTTTATTTAAATGTTAAAATTCGTTAAATATAAAGCACATGAGCTGAAAAATAAAAAGGCACAATACTTAACATTGGAAAGAAAGGGCAATGTGTTTGCATTTGCCATTTCTAGAAAGCATAATACACAACAGCTCATATTTTATTTAGTTCTGCAACAGATGGAAGGAAACTAATGTCACTAAGTGAGAGGTAGAAGACATTCCAAAATTAAAAACAGATAGTACAAGCAGTTTATTCTATCTCTTTCTTGAACATTAAAAATAAAACTTGTGTTTTGCAAAACAGTTATTAAAATGAGCATAGCCTGGTATAGAGTTGCAATTGCAAAAGTCACTTTGCATGTTGAAAATTGATTGGGCCACTAGTTCTTTACATTTATTTCAAGATTAGTTTTTTATCTATCTTTTAAATTTTATATTAAATTTAAAATTCAATCAGGTTAGTGGTTTAACTGGTTTTTTGTTATTACTACTGCTTACTTATATGCTTCATTTTATGGTCTGTTTGTTTTTTCAAAGAGACAAATATGCATTAGTTACTTCAATTATCAGCTTTACATAAATAAATTACTTGCTAACTCTAAATTCACTTATCTACTACTTACAAAAGTATAGGAGAATGAAGTCCATTAAAGCAATCATATCTTATAAATAACCTCAAATCCTTCCTAGTGTACAAAATTATTCTTCAAAACTTTGGTATTTTAATTATTAGCAGTAACAAAAGAATGAGCCACTTCACATAAAATACATTCCCATACTAACTTTTACACTAATAAATAACTATGTATTTCCCAATGAGATTATTCTTGTAGGTGACAGCAAGAGGCTGGCATTTAAAACAGATAGTTGTCTCTATGATGACTTTGTTTGACTGCATGAAATGAAACATCAAACAACAATAATAGACCAACAAATAGAGTTTGCTGTTCCTCACATAAGAAGTCCAGAGATTGGAGTCCAGGAACACCTAATTAATTCAATTGTGTCGGTCATCCCTCTGCTTCTTATGTCTTCCTGCTTCATTTCTCTTGCTTGTGATATTCATTCTCATGTTCCTTTCCTCAAATCGTAGCTTTAGCTTTTGTAAAAATATGACTTCTCAATATTCCAGACATCACAACAGTGTTTCAGTAAAGTGGGAAGTGTGAAAAAAGAAGAGTGCAAATGTTTTCTAGAATTGAATCAGTTCTTTCTTTTAGAGATAAGTGGAAATATATTATTTGTCCAGTTACATGGCACACAAATGACATTGAGAAATTATTTTTGTGAAGAAACGGAACATTGTGTATTATCTAGACATTAAAACTAGACTTTTCCAAATTTATTTTTCCCTGCAGAAATTAAGCCTGTGAGAAGTCAGGTGATGTGGAGAACATGCTCAGCCACTTGAAAGACTCTTCGAGTTGAAAGTACATGTTCTAATACCCCATTCTTCTTCCAAAATTTACTGAATATTTTAAAATAGAAAGAGCACTGAACTGTGTATATAAATCTCCCTCATGTACCTCTCTGAATCTTGATCCACATATGCCCAGAGATTTCAATGGCCCAGCTAAAGGAGAA
The DNA here is from genome assembly GCF_027406575.1 of Nycticebus coucang. Classification (NCBI taxonomy): domain Eukaryota; kingdom Metazoa; phylum Chordata; class Mammalia; order Primates; family Lorisidae; genus Nycticebus; species Nycticebus coucang. Next base: position 39,583,615 of record NC_069794.1, on the reverse strand, counting down.
CAAAGGGTAATAGGACTTAAGATTCTACCCACTTTATGGACTTAAGTTAACTCTCAGCTTAAAGAAAAATAACTACAAAAAAAAAAAAGGGCGGCGCCTGTAGCTCAAAGAAGGCCTCTGTGCCTTGCAGGGCCACTTCATCACTTTCAGGGATTCCAATGAGGCGGATATTAGACTTCTTTGAATTATCCCAGAGCTCTCTGAGAGAATGATCCATTTTTGTTCTCCATTTCTCTTCCTCTTTGAGAGTTTGGGAGCATTCAAAGGCTTTGTCTTCAATGTTAGAAATCTTTTCTTCTGCTTGCTCCACTCTGTTATTGAGAGATTCTACTGTATTTTTCAGACCCCATAAGCCAGAGGTGGCAGGTTCAAACCCAGCCCTGGCCAAAAAACTGTGAGAAAAAAAAAAAAAAGAAAGAAAGAAAAGAGAAAGAAATATTCTCTGGAAGAACGTAAATGAATCCAGAGTTTATACAATATCATATCCAAAACACAATTCACAATTCTTTGACATACAAGGAAGTGAAAAACTTGAAAATGGTGAACTATTATAAAAGAAAAGACAATGAGTGGAGACCAATTATGAAATATTTCAAGGAGACAATGGAAGTATTGTAGCAGACAAGAATTTTAAAGTAGTTGCTCTAATTATGCTCAAGAAGGTGAAGTAATGTATAAGCTATGAATGAAAGGTAGGATAGATCTATTGAAAAACTATATAAAAGAAACAGAAATCCTGAAAAAGAAAAATACAATAACTAATTTTTAAAAATTGTATAATGACATTGATAAATGACTTTAAAAATGTTTACATAAAATACAGAGAAAAATCAATAAAAAATACTGCTCCTTCTTAACGTCTTGCTAAGGAAATGGTAAAATTTAGCTATATTCTCAGCAGGTTTCATAGTTTTTTAATAAATAATCTCCTCTTCTTCCTCCTCTTATTATCATCATTATGTTTGACAAACAGTATCGTCTGAAAAAAATACATTGATTTCTGGTACAAAAGTGATTCACAAATGTGACAAATGTGAAGGGAGAAATATTATTTTGAGAAATATTGTTGAATATCTATATCTGAATGTCATTTAATTAGTTTTTATTCATCTTATTAGTTTTATTATTAATTAGAAGTTTGAGTTTTACAAATTAATTTGACAAAGGTATAACCAAATTATCCTGAAAACCTTAATGCACAAAATTTTTTTATGATGAATGGTATTTTCTCATCATTCATGTTTGAAGTAATTATTCATTTAAAAATGTCTTCTTGCTATTGCCCCCAGATTTAATTTTTCTTAAATGACTACTAATATACCCATAAAGTCAAAGAAGGCAAAAACAAAAAACAAACAAACAAAAACACAACAAGTAAAATTTTAAAATGTAGGTCAACTTACTAGCAAAATACGTCAGATAGTGTCATTATCTTTGAAACCCTTATAAAAGTGTTTTTTGTTGAGGTCTGGAAAAGAAAGAAATAAAGCTTGTTTTCCTAAAAATTAGAAGAAAAGGTTCTATAGAAAACATCATATTTACCAGTGAAATAGTGATAACTGTTCAATTACTCTCAGAATTTATACAAGAATAGGCACTATCTCATAAAATATTCATCCAGGCCAATTTCTTCAAGTGTTTTCCCTGCACTTTCTTCTAATATTTTTATAGTCTCATGTTTTAACTTTAAATCTTTATTCCAGTGAGAGTCTATCATAGTTAATAGTGAAAAGTGTGGGTCCAGTTTCAGTCTTCTACAGAAGACCCCTTGGGCAATTGAGGCAACACCAAAAATACATTACTGGTATCTGATCAAACTGAAAAGCTTCTGCACAGCCAAAAACACAGTAAGTAAAGCAAGCAGACAGCCCTCAGAACAGGAGAAGATATTTGCAGATTATGTCCCTGACAAAGGTTTAATAACCAGAATCCACAGAGAACTCAACCATATTAGCAAGTAAAGAACAAGTGATCCCATCTCAGGGTGGGCAAGGGACTTGAAGAGAAACTCCTCTGAAGAAGACAGGTGCATGGCCTGCAGACACATGAAAAATACTCATCATACTTAACCATCAGAGAAATGCAAATCAAAATCACTTTGAGATCTCATCTAACCCCAGTAAGATTAGCCCACAACACAAAATCCCAAAACCATACATGTTGGCATGGTTGTGGAGAAAATGGAACACTTCTGCACTGTGGTGGGAATGCAAACTAATACATTGCTTTTGGAAAGATGTTTGGAGATCACTTACGGATCTGAAAGTAGATTTGCCATTCAATTCTTCAATTCCTCTACTAGGTAAATATCCAAAAGACCAAAAATCACTTTATAACATAGATATTTGTACCAGAATGTTTATTGCAGCCCAATTCATAATTACTAAATCAGGGAAGAAGCCCAAGTGCCCATTGACCCATGAATGGATCAATAAATTATGGTATATGTACAACATGGAATATTATGCAGCCTTAAAAAATGGAGACTTTACCTCTTTCATGTTTACATGGATGAAGCTGGAACATATTCTTCTTATCAAAGTATCTCAAGAATGGAAGAAAAAGTATCCACTGTACTCAGCCCTACTAGGAAACCAATTATTGCTTTCATATGAAAGCTATAACCCAACTATAGCCCAAGAAGAAGGGGAAAGAGGAGAGAGAGGGAAGGGGAGGAAGGGGAGAGGGAGGGTAATTGGTGAGTTCACACCTACGGTGCATTTTACAAGGGTACATGTTAACTTTACTAAGTGTAGAGTATAAATGTCTGAACATAATGACTAAAAAATGCGGTGAAGGCTACATTAACCAGTGTGATGAAAATATTTCAAATGGGGGCAGAGACAAGATGGCTGACTGAAGCCAGCTCTCCACAGATGCTCCTATCCAGAAGGAGAGTTAAAGGACATAAATTTAGCAAGAAACCTGATGGATTTGAGCTGCACCAAGAGAGAAGGTTGAAGAACGCACATCAACCCCACTGAGGCTAGCTGTGACCACAAGCATACAAACAAATGGTACAAAATCCATCACCAAGCTGACGGGAGTCCCCTCCCCCATGAGAATGGCTTGGAGCTCCCCACAAACAAATAGGCAGAGTTCAAAGTTTCTCCCACTACACTCTACGGGAGAGATCCTCTAAAAACTGGACCTACCTCCCCTATTAGGGTGCCATGGCGTTCTCCTGCCAGGCATAAAACTGTATAAAACTGTATATATTCTCTACCTGCAACTCTGAGCTCCCAGCACTCCCCGCCACTCTCACTCTGAGGTCTGGAGTCCTGTCCCCCAGGAGTCTAGATTCTTGGGTAATTTCTCGAGGGGTGTGGACAGTGCCTAAACTGCAGCCAGTCAGTGCTGACTCTGGGGCACGGGAGCGAGGAGAGGATGGTCAGCTGAGAGGGAACCACACCAGAGCAGCAGTTCCCTGAGGCACAGAGCAACAGCTGTCTTTTGGCAACAATATGGCTCACTCTCAGATATTCTGAAGTCACACCCCCTGTCTCCCTGAGCAACCAGAGGAGGCCAGCAACCACCACAAACAGATCTGGGACGGAAACACAGGCCAATGAGTAAAGGATTTACCTGAGGCAGTACCGACCTGGGTGGAGCACAGGGACTAGAAATGCACTTGCAGACTCCAGAAGTTCCAAGGGCGGGGCTGACCCAGAGGACCGCTTTACTGAGCTTCAGACACACCTGGCCCTCAGGGGATAGTCAGACTATAGACAAAGAAGGCAGCAAGATAGAACTGACAGGGGAATTTAGCAGGAACAAAAACAAAATCCTGCAAAGTTGTTCTGTCCTGTTCTGTCAGTAACATCAATCAGGGGCGGGGCTGGAACTCCCCCAGCCTTCCTCAAGCGCCAGAGGTTGTCAGGCCTCACCTCCTCCTGCTAGGTAGAGGCAGAGAGCAGTGGCCTGGCTGAACAGAAATAGATTTCCTTGTGATTCAGGCAGGTACAAACCCCTGGAGTATCTGTTCACTACAGGCAACTGGGTCAGCCAACTGCAGGGCTATCAGTGACTAGGTGTGACAGAAGTGCAAGGTGGGGAAGGAGGCATCAACCTTCCCAGATTGATCTATTTGGTGGGTGGCACCTCCTGACTCCACATAGCACTGGAGAAAGCCATATCAGACCCCTGTGATCCAGTTCCTGGAGACCTCTTAAATTCTCCCACCTGAGTCTGGGGCTGACTGAGACAACTGATTGGGACCTTTTGAACTGAGCCAATCGCCTGAGGACGATTCAGGTGGTGCCCTGGGTGTGTGGTTGTAGGAAGGTTTGATTTTATTTTTCCAATTGTTGTCTGTGGTGGGCGGGGTGACTTAATTGCTGGTATTTCTCCACAGCTGAGATGTCAACCTAGAGTAACTGTTTCACTAGGGCCAAACAAAAATCAGCTGAAAACAAGACAGAACCACTTAGCCCCACCAAACCAAACAGGGCCCCAGTTTCTCAGGACATAGCACTTTACGGGTCCTCAACAAAGCTCCACGGGAAAAATCAAAGGGTGTAAAACAATCAGGGGGCGGAATCAGTGGAAAAAATCTGGTAACATGAATAACCAGAATGGAACAACCGTCCCAAGGAAAGACATGGCAGATGTAACTGAAGATCCCATTCATAAATAACTGGCCGAAATGTCAGAAATCAAATTCAGAATTTGGATTGCAAACAAGATTAATGAAGTGGAGGAAAATGTGGAATTAGAAATTTGAGCAGCAATTCAAAAGTCAGAATTAGAAATTCGAAGAGAAATTCAAAAGTTGTCTCAAGAATTTAATGAATTTAAAGACAAAACCATCAATGATTTTGATGCACTGAAGCAAGAATTTGCAGCCCTCAAAGATCGGAAAAATGCAGTAGAATCTCTCAGTAACAGAGTGGAGCAAGCAGAAGAAAAGATTTCTGACATTGAAGACAAAGCCTTTGAATGCTCCCAAACTCTCAAAGAGGAAGAGAAATGGAGAACAAAAATGGATCATTCTCTCAGAGAGCTCTGGGATAATTCAAAGAAGTCTAATATCCAACTCATTGGAATCCCTGAAAGTGATGAAGTGGCCCTGCAAGGCACAGAGGCCCTTCTCCATGAAATTATGAAAGAGAATTTTCCAGACATGCCTAGAGATTATGAAATACAGATAGCAGACAGTTTCAGAACCCCAGCATGACGCAATCCCAATAAGACATCCAAGCATATCATAATTAACTTCACTAAAGTTAATATGAAGGAGAAAATTCTCAAAGCAGCCAGACGTAAGAAAGCCATTACCTGCAAAGGGAAGACTATTAGAATGACTGCAGATCTCTCTGCTGAAACTTTTCAAGCCAGAAGAGGATGGTCATTGACTTTTAATCTCTTAAAGCAAAATAACTTTCAATCCCAGATCCTGTATCCAGCTAAACTGAGTTTCATTTATGATGGAGAAATTAAATACTTTAATGACATTCATAGGTTGAAGAAATTTGCCATAACCAAACAAGCTCTTCAGGATATTCTCAGCCCTATCCTCCATAATGAACAGCCCAATCCTCTACCACAAAAGTAAACTCACTCAGATACTTTTGATCAAACTCCAACTTCCACACTGGCAAAAAGGATTAAAAATGTCCACTGGACTTTTGAAAAACTCGATACCCAAAATTTTACCAGACTTATCAATATTCTCCATTAATGTGAACGGTTTAAACTGTCCTCTAAAGAGGCATAGGTTAGCTGACTTGATACAAAAACTCAGGCCAGATTTTTGCTGCATACAAGAGTCAAATCTTAACTTAAAAGACAAATATAGACTCAGGGTGAAAGGATGGTCATCCATATTTCAGGCAAATAGTAATCAGAAAAAAGCATGTGTTGCAATTCTATTTGCAGATACAATAGGCTTTAAAACAACAAAAGTAAGGAAGGATAAGAATGGTCACTTCATATTTGTTAAGGGTAATACTCAATATGATGAGATTTCAATTATTAATATCTATGCACCCAACCAGAATGCACCTCAATTTATAAGAGAAAGTCTAACAGACATGAGCAACTTGATTTCCTCCAGCTCCATAATAGTGGGAGATTTCAACACTCCTTTGGCTGTGTTGGATAGAACCTCCAATAAGAAGCTGAACAAAGAAATTTTAGATTTAAAACTAACCATCCAACATTTGGATTTAGCAGACATCTACAGAACATTTCATCCTAACAAAACTGAATACACATACTTCTCATCAGCCCACGGAACATACTCCAAAATTGATCACATCTTAGGTCACAAGTCTAACCTCAAATTGAAAGGAATAGAAATTATTCCTTGCATCTTCTTGGATCACTACAGAATAAAAGTTGAGCTCAGTAACAACAGGAATCTGCATACTCATACAAAAACATGGAAGTTAAATAACCTTATGCTGAATGATAGCTGGGTCAGAGATGAGATTAAAAAGGAAATTGCCAAATTTTTGGAATAAAACGACAACGAAGGCATGAATTATCAGAACCTCTGGGATACCGCCAAGGCAATCCTAAGAGGGAAATTTGTAGCCCTGCAGGCCTTTCTCGAGAGAACAGAAAGAGAGGAAGTTAACAACCTAATGAGACATCTCAAGCAACTGGAAAAGGAAGAACATTCCAAACTCAAACCCAGTAGAAGAAAATAAATAAACAAAATTAGAGCAGAAATAAATGATATTGAAGACAAAAGAATTATACAACAGATCAATAAATCAAAAAGTTGGTTTTCTGAATAGGTCAATAAAATAGATAAACATTTGGCCAACCTAATCAGGAAAAAAGAGTAAAATCTCTAATCTCATCAGTCAGAAACGACAAAGACGAAATAACAACAGACTCCTCAGAAATTAAAAAAATTGTTAATGAATATTACAAGAAACTTTATTCTCAAAATATGAAAATATGAAGGAAATTGACCAATACTTGGAAGTCACCTTCCAAGAATTAGCCAGAATCAAGTGGAAATGTTGAACAGGCCCATATCAAGTTCAGAAGTAGCATCAACCATACAAAACCTCCCTAAAAAGAAAAGCCCAGGCCCAGAAGGTTTCACGTCAGAATTCTACCAAACATTTAAAGAGAAATTAGTACCTATGTTACTCAACCTGTTCCAAAAGTTAGAAAAAGAAGGAAGACTACCTAACACGTTCTATGAAGCAAACATCACCCTGATCCCCAAACCAAGAAAAGACCCAACAAGAAAAGAAATTTATAGACCAATATCACTAATGAATATAGATGCAAAAATATTCAACAAGATCCTAATAAACAGAATCCAGCAACACATTAAACAAATTATACATCATGACCAAATCGGTTTTATCCCAGGGTTTCAAGGCTGGTTCAATATCCGTAAATCTATAAGTATAATCCAGCACATAAACAAATTAAAAAACAAAGACCATATGATTCTCTCAATTGATGCAGAAAAAGCTTTTGATGATATACATAATCCCTTTATGATCAGAACACTTAAGAAAATTGGTATAGAAGGGACATTTCTTAAACCGATAGAGGCCATCTACAGTAAACGCACAGCCAATATCATACTGAGTGGAGTTTAATTGAAATCATTTCCACTCAGATCAGGAACCCAACAAGGCTGCCCATTGTCTCCATTGCTCTTTAACATTGTAATGGAAGTTTTAGCCACTGCAATTAGGGAAGAAAAGGAAATCAAGTGTATCCATATAGGGTCAGAAGAGATCAAATTTTTGCTCTTCGCAGATGATATGATTGTATATCTGGAAAACACCAGGGATTCTACTACAAAACTCTTAGAGTGATCAAGGAATACAGCAGCGTCTCAGGTTACAAAATCAACATTCATAAATCAGCAGCCTTTAAATATACCAACAATAGCCAAGTTGAGAAAACAGTTAAGGACTCTATCCCATTCACAGTAGTGCCAAAGAGGATGAAATATTTTATAGAGCGAAAGATCTCTATAAAGAGAACTATGAAACTCTAAGAAAAGAAATAGCTGAAAATGTTAACAAACAGAAAAACATACCATGCTCATGGCTGGGAAGAATCAACATTGTTAAAATGTCCATACTTCCCAAAGCAATATATAATTTCAATGCAATCCCTGTTAAAGCTCCACTGTCATACTTTAAAGATCTTGAAAAAACAATACTTCATTTTACATGGAATCAGAAAAATCCTTGAATGGCCAAGACATTACTCAGAAATAGAAACAAAGCAGGAGGAATCACGCTACCAGACCTCAGACTATACTATAAATCAATAGTGATCAAAACAGCATGGTACTGGCACAAAAACAGAGAAGTAGATGTCTGGAACAGAATAGCGAAGCAAGACATGAATCCAGCTACTTACCGTTATTTAATCTTTGACAAGCCAATTAAAAACATTCAGTGGGGGAAAAGAGTCCCTATTTAACAAACGGTGCTGGGCGAACTGGCTGGCAACCTGCAGAAGACTGAAACTGGACCCACGCCTTTCACCATTAACTAAGATAGACTCTCACTGAATTAAAGATTTAAACTTAAGACATGAAACTATAAAAATACTAGAAGAGAGTGCAGGGAAAACCCTTGAAGAAATTGGTCTGGGCGAGTATTTTATGAGGAGGACCCTCCAGGCAATTGAAGCAGCTTTAAAAATACACTACTGGGACCTGATAAAACTAAAAAGATTCTGCACAGCCAAGAACACAGTAAGTAAAGCAAGCAAACATCCCTCAGAATGGAAATAGATATTTGCAGGTTATGTCTCCGACAAAGGTTTAATAACCAGAATCCATAGAGAACTCAAATGTATAAGCAACAAAAGAACAAGTGATCCCATCACAATCTGGGCAAGGGACTTGAAGAGAAAGTTCTCTGAAGAAGACAGGCATGCTGCCTACAGACATATGAAAAAATGCTCATCATCTTTAATTATCAGAGAAATGCAAGTCAAAACTAGTTTGAATTATCATCTAATTCCAGTAAGATTAGCCTATATCACAAAATCCCAAGACCAGACATGTTGGCATGAATGTGGAGAAAATGGAACACTTCTACACTGCTGGTGGGAATGCAAATTAATACATTCCTTTTGGAAAGATGTTTGGAGAACATTTAGAGATCTAAAAATAGATCTGCCGTTCAATCCTATAATTCCTCTACTAGGCATATACCCAGAAGACCAAAAATCACATCATAACAAAGATATTTGTACCAGAATGTTTATTGCAGCCCTATCATAATTGCTAAGTCATGGAAAAATCCCAAGTGCCCATCGATCCACGAATGGATTAATAAATAGTGGTATATGTACACCCTGGAATATTATGCAGCCTTAAAGAAAGATGGAGACTGGGCAGTGCATGTGGCTCTGTCAGTAGGGCGCCGGCCCCATATACCGAGGGTGGCGGGTTCAAACCCAGCCCTGGCCAAACTGCAACAACAACAAAAAAATAGCCGGGCGTTGTGGTGGGTGCCTGTAGTCCCAGCTACTCGGGAGGCTGAAGCAAGAGAATCATGTAAGCCCAAGAGCTGGAGGTTGCTGTGAGCCATGTGACGCCACGGCACTCTACCGAGGGTGGTACAATGAGACTCTGTCTCTACAAAAAAAAAAAAAAAAAAAGAAAGATGGAGACTTTTCCTCTTTCATGTTTATATGGATGGAGATGGAACATATTCTTCTTAGTAAAGTATCTCAAGAATGGAAGAAAAAGTATCCAATGTACTCAGCCCTACTATGACACTAATTTATGGCTTTCACGTGAAAGCTGTAACCCAGTTACAACCTAAGAATAGGGGGAAAGGGGATAGGGAGAGGAGGGAGGGGGAAGGTGGGCAGAGGGAGGGAGATTAGTGGGATTACACCTGTTGTGCATCTTACAAGGGTATATGTGATACTTAGTAAATGTGGAATGTAAATGTCTTAGCACAGTAACTAAGAAAATGCCAGGAAGGCTATGTTAACCAGTGTGAGGAGAATGTGTCAAACGGTCTATGAAACCAGGGTATGTGCCCCATGATCACATTAATGCACACAGCTATGATTTAATAAAAAAAAATTCAAATAGTATATAAAACCAGCGCATTGTACCCCATGATTGAATTAATGTACACAGCTATGATTTAATAATAAAAAAAGAATAGCCACTATCAACGCTTCCATCTGACATTGTGTAAGACTTCCTGACCAGTACAATTGGTAAGAGAAAGAAATAAAATTTATAAGGCTTTGAAAGGAAGACATAAAACTGCTTTTCTGACCCACAGATGACATGATTGTTTCAGTAGACAATCAAATAAATCTTCAAAATATTAGAATTAATAAATTAATTTAGTCATGTCATTGAATATGAAGTCAAGACACAAAATGGTATATACCTATACATTCTGAATATATAATGTACATATGCATAGATATGTGCATATTACACAACAAATATAAAATAAGTATAAAAAATAATGCCATTTAAACTAGTTTAAAAATCTTGAGTACTAATGGATAAATATAATGAAAGATGTTCACGTCCTCCATATTGAAAAGTGAACTGAACAAATGGAAGTTTACATCATGCTGACATATTGGAGAGAACATGCCTATCCCCTTCAGTGATCCACACATCCAATTCAGTGTCAACAGAAGTGTACTAAGTTTTACATGGAAATCTATAAGCTAATTCTAAAATGTCTATTAAAACTTAAAATTTCAAGAAGAGTCAAAAATGTCTGGGAAAGATCAAACTGTAAACTTGTGCTACCAGAAACAGAGGCTTACTTTAAAGGTATAGCAATCAAGAGAGTTTTTTTTTTTTTAAACCATAAAATCAAATAGAGTGGTGGAGTAAATAGTGTAGAAATAGACCTATATCTCTCTTTCACTCAATTTAAGACAAATGCAAAAATGTAATATTTGCAAGAAACAATGGACCTTTTAATAAATTGGACTAGGTCAACACAAAAGAAAAGTGGACCTTTTACAACACATAAAGTCACCTCCAGGTGGTTTACAGATTTAAAAAGCAAATGCCACGTTAAAGAAAAAAGCATTTAGAAAAGAAAGCAGTATGCTTTATGTCCTTGAATTTAGAAAAAATGATTTCTTAGATAATATACAAAATGGACTAATGATAAACAAAAGGTTGACAAAATTAACTTCAAAACATTGAGAATTTTGATTTAACAAAAGACACCATTACAGTAATGAAAAAAATCTATGAAGTAGAAAAATACTGTTATTTTAACATAACATTAACATAATGAAAAAATCTATACAGTAGAAAAATACTGTTATTACATATATTTGACAAAGCATTCATATCAGTTTATGTAAAGAAACCGTACAAATCAATAATAAAAAGGAGTTAACACAAAAGAAAGTAGGCAGATAACTGAAAGCATATCTCAAAAAATGGTTACCTAATTGGCTGCTAAGGGAATTAAAAGGTGCTTTATTTTTTCTTATCATAAAAGAAATTAAAATAAAAAATATCATCACACCAGTACTAGAATAGGTTAAATGAAAGTGACTAAAAATATACCAAGTTTTGGGGGGAGCATGTGGCTCAAAGGAGTAGGGCACCAGCCCAATATGCCGGAGGTGGCGGGTTCAAACCCAGCCCCAGACAAAAACTGTAAAATATATATATATCAAGTTTTTTTTTTTTTAAGTAAATATATCAAGTATTAGCAAGAATGTGCACCAGTGTAACTCCCGTACATTGGTAGTGGAAGTTTAAATTAGAAAACCACTTTGAAAATTATTTTCTAGGATTTATAATAGCTCAACAACCTTATGACCCAGCAATTGCACTCTTAGGTATATAACCAACAGAAATGTGTACGTATGTTCTGAAAGAAACATACAGAACGTTTGCAGCAACCCTATTTGTAATAGCCAGAAACTGGAAACAACCCAATGTCCTTTAGCAGCTAAATGGTTAAAGTGTAGTATTAACATACAATTGTATATTATATAACATGGATTTTTGAATGAGTTTATGCTAAATACAATAATATAAAAATCCAGACCAAGCATATCTACTGAAATTTATGAAGTTCAAAAAAGGGAAAAATGAATCAGTGGTATTAAAAATCAGAATGATGATTAAGATTTGGGGGATATTACCTACGAAGGGGTATAGAGGGATTTTCTGGGGTGCTAGGAATGTTCCATTTTCAATCCAGGTTTTGGATCTGAGGCTGTGTTCCTGCCTTTTGTAAATTCAGCAAGGTGTAAATTCAACTAAAAATGTATAGCTTGTGAACTTTTCTTTTCTTTCTTTCTTTGTTTTTGTGTGTGTCTGTGTGTGTGGTTTTTGGTTGGCTGGGTTTGAACCTGCCACATCGGCATGTGGGGTCGGCGCCCTAGTCCTTTGAGCCACAGGTGCTACCCTGTGAATTTTTCTTTATGTTATATAATATTAACATATTATATTATAATATTAATTATATTAATATAGTTAATATTATAATATTAACTATATTATAATATAATAAAAAGTTTTAAAAAATATACAGAAATTGTGAATAGCTTCTCATAAAAATATTGCTAACATCATGTTTGTGAAATAAAAAATGAAGGTTTCTCATATACACATTCCTCTCACACTTTCCTCACCTCAAATGGAGGCATTTTTAAGGCGTGGTATGGAAGAGACCATTATCTTCATATATACAAGTGGATGTGGCTATCTCTGTATTGGCAATATGTTTAAATCAATACTTACAACATACCTAATTCATTTTAGAAACAACATAGCTTTACAGCATATGGTTATAATGGTTACCCATTTCCACTTATAAATATTTAATATTTTCCTATTCTGGTATTTTACATAAAAAACTCTTCTATTTTATGCACTTGAGTTCATATGTGCAAATATTTCTGTAAAAAAAATTTCTGGATTGGGAATTGTTAATACAATAGATGGTAATTTTACATGTTGAATTGCCAGCCTAAATATATAAAGCATGCATAGTTGATAGTGTTAATTAGATAAAATGTAATTATACATTTTTGATCATAGGAAAGAATAACATTAATTAATGAAAAAAATTAAAATAATACATACACTGTAGAAGCAACTCATTTGTGAATGCTAAAGTTACTTAATCTTTGAAAACAAAAATTATTCAGAAATGTTGGAGAAGAAAGTCTAAGGCCTAAAATGTGTAATCTGTTATGCAGTGTGTACATTGAAAGGGATTTCCAAAACAAACTATGGTGTTCTCTACAAAAAGTATTTAGAAAAAATGAAATTGTAATTGATACTTAGTAAAAGTTACTGCAAGTTATTGATAGTCACGTGAACCATTCCAACAACTGACATACTCAACTTTCTTTGCTGAGATGGAGTTCTCACATTTTTCTGGAGAAAGCAGGCCTGCCAGGTCTAACATGGACTGCAGAAATTAACAGGACCAGTATCTCTGAACTCAAGTGACCCTTCAAGAGAGTTCATCAGCCAGAAACAGCAACAGAAACCAAGACGCTTGGAGATGGATAAAGGCAGAGAAAGAAACTTAGTCCCTGTAACAGTGAAGGACCAGAAATGAAATCTACCAGCTCTGGTGTTTGAAGGAACTACTACTACTTTCTCAGTTCAGTCACCTGCATTGCTAACAGACTATTAAGATAACAAGTTCCTGAACAATGTTCTAAACCACAGTGTACGTGGCTGAGATGCCTGTCTTCCTTACTTCTCCCTGTAGCCTCATATAAAACCCTTATTCATCAAGGTGGTAAAGCAATAGCCTCAATCAGTTCAGAAATCTGCAAATATCTTGTGATAAAAATACAGTGGTGGTGATTAAAGAGTTTCTGGAACAACTGAAATGTAATCATGGTGATGCGAGTGTTACTCCAGGGAAGAATAATTGAAAAGCGATTTTGACTAAAAAGTTTAACCCTGATAAATTAAATTATACTCTGATGAAGATCACAATAGAAAGCTAACGCTCTATATGATGTCCATAAAATGGAGCCCGAAGTTCCTCTTTCTAATACTTTCTGAGGAACAAAGTATATGGTACATATAGTGAAGACATCAGCTTGTGGGTACCTCACTTTGGAGACATAATATAAATATGTATATTATGTTTTAAGCATAATATAAATATGCCTAAAACAGCATTGGACATTCCACGAAAGAAATCTGGTAAGTAAATAAAGAAGATGGGCACCAAATATGTGCTTTATAAATCTCTCTGAATTTCATATAATTTTATTCTAAATACTTAAATTTTACTATTTCTAGTTGACTTTAATAGCATAATTCACATGCTGAATGAAGGAAATTTTTCAGTAAGATTTTAAAATCTTGTGGTTAAGATTAAATCCTGCAGTGGTTCACAAAACAGATTGAAGGAGGAGGAAACTGTCAATAAGTGTTGTAATACCAAACTATTTTAATTGATGGAACTTTAACATATAGGAATCACTAGAGGATTAATTATATACCAAAATTCTCATAATTATACTCTGGTGTTTATTTTTACACACACTTTAAAAATTGATTGCTTAATTTTCAAGATATGTTGTTAGATTTGTAATTGATTCTGTATTAATTACAGAGATTGGTAGTTTCACAATATTGAGTGTTTCCATGAACAGGATACGTCTTCTCTTTTATTAAAATCTTGATTAAAGACACTCAGTAGCATTTTAAAAGTTTTATTTATAGATCACTTACACATTTCCTGTTGTTTTCCCTCCTAGGATGTACATATGTCTTCCTCCTACCCCTGGAAAATCTTCTTCAATTATACTTTTAAACTGATTTCTGGTCTGTGTACGACTATTTTTTAAACAGCCACTGTGTATACTCTCTTTTTTATTTCTGTTTTTTTTTTTTTTAAATAATTGTCTTTAATTGGAAGTATAAAATATTATTAGCAAAAGAATTTTACCTGTTCCTTTAACATTTCATATTTCTAGTTCCTCTGAGTGGATTAATCCCATTTGTTCATACTTCAGAATAATTTTGGTGAATTACGGCCGTTTTCCTTGCTGTGCTCACACCTTCAGGAGAAAATTTTCAAGATGACTTTTGGTTCAAATCATTTTCATAATGTTATAGAGGCAACTAGATGGCTACTTCTAAGACTCACTTTTATTTATTTATTTTTTTTGTAGAGACAGAGTCTCACATACCACCCTCAGGTAGAGTGCGTGGCGGCACACGGCTCACAGCAACCTCTAACTCTTGGGCTTACTCGATTCTCTTGCCTCAGCCTCCCGAGCAGCTGGGACTACAGGCGCCCGCCACAACGCCCGGCTATTTTTTGGTTGCAGTTTGGCCGGCGCTGGGTTTGAACCCGCCACCCTCGGTATATGGGGCCGGCGCCCTACTCACTGAGCCACAGGCACCATGTATTGATTGATGTTTAACTTTGTTAATTATCTTATAAGCATCCATAGAAAGTATCATTTTATTCCTTTTACTATTTTGATATGCTAAATCTTTTACATTAATAGAATTTTTAACTTTGAACTATATTTTTATTTCAAGTAAAAGTATTTATTCACATTAATATTCTTTGAAGTCTATTCACAGATATCTTCTAAAAGATTCTTGTATATTTATAAATGGTATTTGTCTACTTTTGTGTGTTGCTAGATGTAAATAAAATGGTGTATTTATAAAATATGCTTTTAGATTTCCTTCTTCATTCTTTGTGTTCTTAAAAATTTCAAATGGTATGAGGATCTATTCTTCACATTTTTAAATAAAATTAATCTAGAAAGATGTTTTGTTCTATTGCACTGTTGTAGTTTTTATGTAGCTAATCCATTTATTCTTGAGTAATAAATTTGTTTATTTTTTTAAATCTCTTTTGTACCAAATGTTAAAATTATATATTTTTTAAAAAGTCATGTAGTTATAAAGCTTTTTATATTTATTTTCTTGAACTTAAGCAACAGCTTTTAAATCCATTGACATCTATTTTACTTATTGTTTTTTGTATCAATCAGTAAACTGTGAAACGTTATCTAGATTTTTGGACTATTATTTCTTTGACTTTCCTAAATGATACGGAATTATTAATGCCTCACTAGAAAACTTAGAACTCTCGTGAGAGAATCTCTAACAATTAGAAGGAAACATTGAATCCAAGGACTCATAATGAAAAAAACCCTGAGAATCTGAATGTACAAATGATTTATTAATAATGGTGTAACTGCTTATGTTACATCAGTAAATCATTGTCCAAAGTTTTCCTCCACAAAGCAAACACAGACCTATTAAACCATTTATATTTTAGAAAAATGTATTGGATTTCTACCCTAATACTTACTGAATCAGTGACCTGGGGCTTTTCCAGCCCTTATTTTTAAAATGAGGCAATAGTGCACTACATTCCCTGTTCTGTTACTATAAGATTAAAATGATAGAAGCCAATATGCCTAAACAGCATTGGACATTCCACAAAAGAAATCTGGTAAGTAAATAAAGAAGATGGGCCCCAAATATGTATTTTATTAATCTCTCTGCATTTCTACAAATTAAAAGTATTTAATTTTATTTTAAATACTTAAATTTTACTATTTCTAGTTGACTTTAATAGCATAATTCACATGTTGAATGAAGGAAATTTTTCAGTAAGATTTTAAAATCTTGTGGAAGTCCTATATAAGAGACACAACTGTATATTTGCATTGCTATGTGTATCTTAATCTATTACTGTGTTTCTAAAAGCAGGCCTATCAATTGAGATGTCTGTCGAATCTCCCCTATACATACTTCCTTATTCTTTTCTCTCTAAAGGCCTTGAAAAACAAAAAAACATAAATCTCTTTTTTTCCTTGTTATCTTTCCTTTGAACAAACACTTTATCTTTGTTCCAGTCCAGTTTTCATTAACACATCAATAAGACTGTTCAGTTTATTTTCCATCTTAATATGATTAATGGACCACTGTTTATATATTTTGCTGTTGCTTTTACTAACTATTCTGCTTGCCAATTCTGTTTAAAGTATGCATATCTTCCATCTGCTGTAACATTTTGTACTAATGTCCCAGCTGTACTAACTCTATTAATTGCACAGCATTTATTGAACTTTATACTCAGAATTAATCCTATGTGTTTAGAAGAACCTGAACTACTTATGAACAAAATTGTTCTAGAATCAATATTTTGTACTTAGAGTTAATTTTTAGAATAAAACATTTGTGCTTTTAGTTTCCTTTGAATTGTGGTCCTTCAGTAGATCTAATAAAATATTTTATACAATCATCTCGCCAGAAATTGGGCTGTTTTGTGAAAAAGATACTTCTCTTTTCTTTCCTTTGAAAATAGTGCATTGATGTACATTTTGAACTGTATTGTATGGGTTCTGGGAAAAGCATGGCCCAGAATGTATAAATCAGGGTGTTCGTTCATAGTCTACCTTTTGTTAGATTAGATCTTATAGCTTTGGACCTGCCATTAAACCCCTCAGAGTCTTGACTTTCTATTTGCAATTTTTAAAATCATTTTTTACATAAAATGCTTTAAATAATATTAAATTTAAATGAAGCAATGAAGTTAAAGAAGTTAAACTAGGTGGGATTAGATCTCTTTCTCTTGCATTTCTTTCTGGTTATTACATGTACATTCCTTTGCATGCAATGAAAAGAATACATTTATATTTTTAATTTTCTATGAATTGTCTCTCTTGTCTCTTACACAACTTTGTTTCCAGAGATCCTTCTAAGTAGCCATTTCCAGCTGTACGCTCACATGCCCTCAGATCATAATGAATACTAAGGGTGCAACTTTGACCTAAACAGACAGAATGTGGAATATTTCCGATCCAGCATGTAAAGTTGTCAAACCTTCATCTACTATTAAACAATTAATTTTTTCGAACACAGAGCTTTGGGATTTAAAGTCAGACAGACATAAGTTTGGATCTTTGATGTGCTTATTATTTGATCAACCTTGGGGCTGTAACATGGCAGCTGGTGCTGAGTACCAATAATTGACTAAAGAATTTAGAGATTTAGGGCGGCACCTGTGGCTCAAAGGAGTAGGGCACCAGCCCCATATACCGGAGGTGGTGGGTTCAAACCCAGCCCCAGCCAAAACTGCAAAAAATAAAAAATAAATAAATAAAGAGTTTAGAGATTTAAATGCAATTTCAGGCAGCATGGTGGCTCATGCCTATAATCATAGCACTCTGAGGCTGAGGCATGAGGATCACTTGAGCTCAAGAAGTCATGACCAGCCTGAGCAATGGAGAGACCCTATCTCTGCTGCAAATAGAAAATCAGCTAAACATTGTTGTAGGTACCTGTAGGTATTCCTCCCTACGTGGGAGGCTGAGGCAAGATCTCTTGAACTCAGGAGTCTGAGGTTGCTGTGAGCTAGCCTGATGCCAGACCACTCTAACTTGGGTGAGACTCTGTCTCTAAAAATAAAAGTAAGTGTGGTCATCCTTCTATCAAACCTCCTTGCTCCCCTCCCTTCCCAGTCCATTTCTCTCCTTCATCTTGCGCTATAGCTGTGTTCTACCTTTCATAAGAAAGTGTGAGTAAATATAAGTTGGTTTCATAGAAGTACTGAGTACATTGGATACTTTTTCGTTTACACCTATGGAGCATATTGCAAGGGTACAAGTCAATTTATTGATTGATTATCATTACCACAATAATCAAGTAAATGAGGCAAAAGCTATATTGATTGGTTTGATGAAAGCATGTCGGATTGTATAAAAAAGTCAACACATTGTACCCTACATATGCATAAATGTATTTATGATCTAGGTGTAGATCTAGGTGACTTAATAAAAAAATACTAAAATAAAAATAAACAACAATAAGTAAATGTAGTTGCATACACTTGCCTTACCTGAATTTAAACAAAAGCTTAGCAGATCTCAATTTTTATTGAAAGCATACTCTGAGGTTCACATAACTTAGGAAAGACTGGAGAATAAGTTTTTAAAAAATTGACAGGAAATAAAAAGGTTAGAAAACAGGAATCAGCAAAAAGCACTTAAATTCCACTGATTTGACAAGAACTGCTGTAATGAAGATGGCATCTGATCATTGCTCTGTTCTTGGTCCACTCATTGAAGATTCACATTCACAGCAGGAGACAGACTTTTTTAGACTAAGCTTAAATCATGTGAGTGACTACATGTATTAGGAGGGACAGTGAAGCTGTGACTCCAGTTTTCATGCATGGTCACTGCCTCCTACCATGACTACACACAGTCAGGGACTGCCTGGAAGGGAGACTGATTCACTAACAAAAGGAGCCAGGATTGGTAAATGTTCACTACCCTGACCCAACAGTGTAACACAAGGATGGTTATTCTAGGCAAAGTCTCTTAAAATCATGATCATGAGGTCAAAAAACCCAGTAGCACCAACCATGTAAAGCAGGAGTGTGTTTTGCCAGTACCATGGGCAGGGAGCTCTGAAAACCACTAGGTGACTGCAGATGATGATGTTCAGTAACTTTTGGCTGCAAGCAGCTGAGATATGAATCATCTATTGGTGAAATTTTGCCTGTTCATGGATTTCTACCAGATAACAAAATGCCCCTTGTTGGTTATTCACTTAAGACTTGTGACAGATACTATTATCTGCTCACCCAAAAGCAAATCAGTCCACTTATTTATAGCTAGTTCTCACTCTTTATTATAGAAACTGAAAATGCAAAAATGTTTATATTCTCTCTTCCCCTTTCTTCCAATGGGCGGACAAATGACTCCACTGTTGCCCAGGAAATATGACAAACAGTGCCTCGGGTGAGTTCTTGGGAAGCTTGCTTTCCTAATAATAATAATTTTTTCAGAAAACAGATGTCTGGGGAGGGGCAGGGAACTTTTTCTAAATTCTATTTTGATATTGTGGTCTGAAGCTGCTTCATGAATTCAAGAACTTGAGGATGAAGAAGAACCAGCGGAGGAAGGAGAAACTAATTTTAGACAGGTTACCTTAGACCTGTGACAGCCTTGAAAATATTCTCTCTGGAATGCTTGTTATGTAAGCAAAAATTGGTTCAGAGTTAAGCCATTGTAGACAAGGTTTTTGTTATTTACAATCAAAAAGTATACTAAGTGATAAAGGATTTGGAAATGAAAAGTCAATTGGTACAATTAAGTGATCCTAAAATAAGAGATTGCTGAAGTAGAAGATTTGAGAACTTAAATGTCCCAGGATAAAAAGTTGGTGGAATTTATAAAGCAGCAAATAATCCATTGTCTTTTTATATACCATGAGTTATTAAATAGCCCTTGAATCTGTAGCATTATTGGGAAATGGTAGGCAAATATAAACTATTGGTATGTGTTATCTATTTTTTGCAGCTTCCTACTAGGTCCTACAAAAAATATAAACTGAGTCTAAAGTCAGCTGATCTGAAAGAAAGCAAAGAAAGAAAACATGGTCCTTCTTAAGTACTTTCCACCTCTTACCTTCATTTTCACTTTGCTACTTACCTTATTTAAAGTCTTAGGATCTGGCGATGTGTCCCACCTATGCTCCAGCTCACAAATAATCTCGTTGAACCTCAAAACAATTCTATCTTCTGACTTCTTTTTCATACCAGAGAAAGTGTTCACGCTTGTCTTTTAGAGGGTACTTAAAATGCTACAATTTTCTGAAGTAAATCGACACCTATTTTTAGGTTTCAAAATGGGTTTCCCCAGGGATCAACTAAATCTCGGACCTATGTTGATTACAATCCAGAGGTTAGAAACACAAAACTTAGCATATGACTTTATTATACTGAAGCAAATGGAGCTTTTTGTTTGTTCTTCTCCCAAATTCCAGGATCCCATTTTCTCATTTCTCACTGATTATAGCAATAAATGTAGATATCTTGGGGCAGAAACTGGTCAGATGCACACCAAGACTGCCCCTCTGGAGGAGAACATTTCCTATAATCACTTTTAGTTAGTTCAGAGCTGTATGACTGGGTTCTGGCCAGTGGAATATAAGTAAAACTGATTTGTGTCTTCCAGACAGATTCATAAAATGCCCCTGTAATCCTCTAGTCTTCGTATCTACCATTCATATGACTGAATGCTCCGAATGCTGAGGTCAAAGAAGAAAAAATCCTGGAGTCATTTATTGCAAGAAAACCACCAAAAGGAGTCTTGCAACCTCCCCTCAATTGTGGTGCAAGTAAAAAAATAGACATTTATTGTATTGTGCCACTAAAAGGTGGAGGTATTTGTTAAAACAACTAGGAAACATTATTTTGATGAATATCGCACTATACAGAGGTATGATTAATTGTATAATCCTTTTTATTTTTAAATAAATTCACTGTTCTCTATCCAGCTCTGGACAAATTCACTCGAAGACGTTTGTGAATTTCACACATTCTTATTTTCAACTTTCTCTGTTTCCTAGTTTTGCGAAGTTGGCTCTAGCTTCTATTTTGCCTTTAGAAAATGTATCTAGGGTGGCGCCTGTGGCTCAGTCGGTAAGGCGCCGGCCCCATATACCGAGGGTGGTGGGTTCAAACCCGGCCCCGGCCAAACTGCAACCAAAAAATAGCTGGGCGTTGTGGCGGGCACCTGTAGTCCCAGCTACTCGGGAGGCTGAGGCAAGAGAATCGCTTAAGCCCAGGAGTTGGAGGTTGCTGTGAGCTGTGTGAGGCCACGGCACTCTACCGAGGGCCGTAAAGTGAGACTCTGTCTCTACAAAACAAAAATTAATAAATAAATAAATTATTTAAAAAAAAAAGAAAATATATCTATATATTCTCTCTATACCATATTGACTCAGATATTTTTAAAAATCCATATTTCTTTAATTATTTGAGAATATCACAAATGCAACCTTAACTGAGTATTTGTGATAATGAAAGGGAATCTCATTGCCATGAAGTAAACAAATAAATTATAAACATTAGGCACACTTTTCTGAAAGCGTTTGGCCCCTCTGTCCCTCGAGGAGTTTCTCACCAACTGATATACCGCACCCCACGGGTTTCCACCTGTTTCCCTTCAACATATCCCCCTCCTTTCTCTTCCATTGTCTGCCGTTTTAGCTTCTACAGAAGTTATTTTGCCTGCCTTTACTTACTTCAAGTCTATTGACCATCTTCCTAATGCAACACGTTTCTTAGGGTGTGTTTATAAAGAAGAGTTACCCACTTGGCAATAATTCCTCAAATACCATGTAAAAAGATATATTTTTCTTCCCGTGACACATGAAATATTACATCTTCAAAGCCCTTCCTCCACCTGAAGAGATACACAATTTTTAGAATACATTCTACCATTCAGGCCAGACACCAGTGGATAATAAAACGTAGTATCTTGCCCCTGTGAGAAACCCAGGCCTTGGTATTTCTTATAATTATCTGACCTTTTGCTGAGGCACTTATGCAGGGATTATTGTATTGCCATTTTTCCCAGCTCATCTCACATATTTGGCTGACAGTTCAATAGCAGCCAACTCTTGAACCTATGCTTAGTAAGATCAAACTCTGTCATTGCATTTCACTTGTGAAATGGAAGAATTCTGACTATGAATAAAACAGAAAAAGCAAATCTTTTTTTTTTTTTTTTTTTTTTGAGACAGAGTCTCACTCAGTCATCCTGGGTAGAATGCCATGGCGTTATAGCTCATAGCAACCTCGAACACTTGGGTTCAAGCAATCCTCTTGCCTCAGCCTCCTGAGAAGCTGGGACTATAGGTGCCTGCCACAACACCTCTCTATTTTTAGAGATGGGGTCTTGCTCTTGCTCAAACTGGTCTCCAACTCCTGAGCTCAAGCAATCCACCTGCCTCTGCCTCCCAGAGTGTTAGGATTATAGGCGCGAGCCACTGTGCCCCAGCCTGAGAATGGAAATCTTGCTCGAGGCCAGGGAGCATCCCAGATTATTTCATCATTGCATGAAGATTGTGAGCTATGTCTATTAGAAAAAAGAAAAAATAGTAAATTACAGAAGAAATGATAGAAAAAACTGAATGGAATGATGATGCTTGCAACTAAGCTCTTAAAAAAAAAAAGAAGAAGAAGTAGAAGAAAAGAAAAGAAGCTGAACCAAAATAAGCCTAAAGTCGTAGCACTAGTCTCCCGTTTTGTTAGAGTATAGTGGATGGGGTATGTTTTAAAAGTCCTGACACAGCCACGTTGTAATTCTTGACGGGCTTCTTATGCAGGCTGGCATAAAAGTACTCTTAATTGCTGGAGGGCTCCATAACCCTTTTTATTGAGTTTATTGAAAAGAGTGTTTGAGAAATGCTTGTCCAACTCTGGTGAGCTGACGAGGTTAAATAAAGCTTAAACAAAGCTTTTTCCATCTCAAGCATCCGAGTTACTCTGCAGTTTAAGGATCACAGTGAGACCCGAGAGACAAGAGTCAACAAAAACAGGCTGTAAAATCAGGAAGGCATTGAACGTTTGGAGTTAGAACTAGACACAGGGAAAATGGAAAGAATGACTTTAAAATTTACATTCTATGCAACAATGCAGGATCAGTTTAAAAACATTTTGTTGAGATTGCCTAAGAGGGACATTGGGAAGTGTTTATAGCAGGCAAAAGATTTTCAAAAAAGTATATTTAAAGAGTATACTAATGTTACTGATATTTTTATTTAGTCTGACGTGTTTATTACTTTTAAGAAACAAGTGATTTGCATGCCAATTTGTTATCTAAGTCTCCTTATGCCTGTTTAGCAGAAACAAATTTAGGTTTTGTGGGCTTAACTCCTACAAACTATTAGATTGTTCTTTAACTGTGTCATCTGAAAACATTGTTAGGATCCTGCCCAAAAACTTGCTAAATATTTTTGCCAAGGACCCAGAAGTTCAGTCTTCACTAACTTTATGCAATGTTGTCTTTACCTTTTTTTTATTAACTTTCATTAAAGACCAGGAACCCTGTTATCAGAAAGTTAGCAAGAAATTAAATATCAAGTTTGAGGCAAGCATATGGATTTGCTCTGTTTTAGAAACTTATATTAAATGGTTTATGCTCTGTCATTTATGAATTCATTCTATATTTGGATGACTATTTAACCTAGATGTATCACATATTATATTTACCCCAGATATAACTTTATGCATATCACTTTCTGAAATTATTTATTCAAATTTTTAATTGAGGATTTCCCTTTTCTCCAGCCCTAACCTTCTATTTTCTTCTTTACATTGCATCTTCTCTATTTTTAACATATTTTCTGATCTCTGTGGCCAAATCAATACATTGTCAACATCAATAAATAATAAAAATTTTATGTTTAAAAGCAAATTTAATGACCACATCTATACCAAAGTATTAGTTATTGTTAAAAATATATCTTGCTAATTTTTTTATTTTCTTTTTATTTTCTTTTATTTATTATTATTAATTTTTGAGAAAGACTCTCACTATGTCACCCTCAGTAGAGTGCTGTACCATCACAGCTCACAACAACCTCAAACACTTGGGCTTTAGCGATTCTCTTGCTTCAGCCTCCCAAGTAGTTGGGATGACAGGCACCCACCACAATGCCTGGCTATTTTTTGTTGCAGTTTTCATTATTGTTTAACTGCCCACCGTGCCAGGTTCCAACTGTCCAGCCTCAGTGTATGTGACTGATGCCGTAACCACTGTGCTACGGGTGATGAGCCAAATCTTGCTAAATTTTAAGATGATTTCCAATTTTTCCCTCTTTCTGTATTTTTTTTCCTTCCTTCTCATTCATGTGTAATTTCACATTCCTCATCAAAATGTGAAATGAGTTTGAAATACTGATATATTTTAGCAGAAATTATTCCCAAACAACAGAAAATGCACATAAGCAGATATCCACATATGAACTAATTATTATAAATTCACTTTATCTTAAAAAAGTTTGTTTATTGTAAAATGTATTACAAATTAAATTCTTAAAGAGTCTACCTCAAGAGTTTAAGATTTTTCTCCTATATTTTGTTCTACATATGGTTGTTTTCATTTTCATGTTTGGTTTTACATTCAATTTTCAATCTTTTTTTGTGTGTACTCTTAATTAAAGGCTTCATTTTTAAGTGGATACTCTTTTTTCAGCATCATGCAATTAAAACACTATCTTTTCCCCATTGGAATAACTTGACACCATTAAAAATCAACTGAACCTTTATGTGTATGTCTGTTTCCATGCTTAGTCTGTTATTTTCTTTTTTTTTTTCAATTAAATCATAACTGTGTACATTTTTGGGGTACAATGTGCTAACTTGATACACAATGTGGAATGCTTACATCAAACTGATTAATAACCTGAGTCAGTTTTGATAATTTATAAGTTTCTAAGAATCTGTCCATTTCATCTAAATTATCTAATTTGTTGGCAATTATTTATACTCTTCTCTTATAATCCTTTTCATTTCTATAAGTTCTGTAGTAATGTTATCACCTTCATTTCTGATTTTAGAGATTTGTGTCATCTCTTTTTTCTTAATATAGCTAAATATTTATGAATTTTGTTTATCTGTTAGAAGAATCAACTTTTGTTTCATTGATTTTTCTCTATTGTTTTTTGCTTCTCTTATTTTACCTCAATGCTGAAGTTTTTATTTTCTTCCTTCAGTTGCTTTGTATTTAGTTTGCTCCTCTTTTTCTATTCCCATGGGGTATAGAGTTATTGATTTGAATATTTTTCAAATATTGATTTGAATTTATTTCATAATTATAAATTTTTCTTTGAGCAGACTTGTATTCTCTCTACAATTTTTCTAATTTCCTCCATGATTTCATTTAGTTTCATTTGTTGTTTGAGAATGTGTTTTGTAACTTCCACATATTGTTGGGTTTTCTGCTTTCCTTCTGTTATTATTTTCTAGTTTCAATTCCATCCTGACACAGAAAGGTACTGAGGATTCCATGTCTGTGGCTAGTTGCTTCACTCTGGTTGCTTTCAGATTTTTCTTTGTGTTTGTCTTTTAAAAGATTGATTACAATGTATCTCAGCGTGGATCCCTTAGATTGTCTAGGGTAGAGTCCTTGTACCCTTGTAGGGTAAAGCTTCTTGTACAGGTATGTGTAGTTTCGTTTTTTTCATCAGTTTGGGAACGTTTGGGGTCATTATTTCTTTGAAATCCCCTCTGCCCTTTTTCTATCTTATTTCCTTCTGCTGCTTCCATAACATCTATGTTATTCCACTTGGTGGTTACCCACACATCTCTTAGGCTCTATTAGCTATTCTTCACCCTTTCTTATTACTGTTACTGAGTAAGTAATTTCAATTATATTATCCTCAAGTTCACTGATTCTTTCTTCTGCCACAGAAATGTGGAGTAATGTTGGAGTCAACTATGATGTCCATAAGGTATCTAGACATCACGAACACAATTCTATAACACGTGGCTGGGCCCTTTCTAACAATCTTCAAATTATAAAAAGCTCTATGCATACAAACTAGAAAATCTATAGGAAATAAGTAATTTTTGAAATCTCACAACTTCTCAAATTTCAATCAAGAAGAAATATAAAATTTCTTTAGAAAAAATAATAATAAGAAGAAGAAGTTAACTGATGACTCCATACTGAACCTCAGAGTCAAAGCATTCTATAATAGACATACTCTTATCTGATAATGTGAATGTTACTTTCTTTGCGTTATTATTATTGCTTAATATTTCAATGCAGCAATCGTCTGATTTCTTTTCTGAATGTATTTATCTTCGTTTGTTCTTTACGAGGTTTTTGTTTCTAGTCCTTATCTTAAACAATGTTATTGTTATTAAATTTTAAGCCTTTTTAATTCTGTGAAAGCAAAAAGTGGAAACCTAATAAACACATGTATATGTAAAAAAAAAAAAAAAAAAATCTGCCTGCATTTCACAGCATTCCAGTCTCCACAACAGCACCACAGTCTTTTCTCCATGACTATGGACAATTCCTCCCTTATGCCTTTCCATCTCCCCCGACATAAAAGGTTTGTAAATCATTTCTTGTTAGCATGCACAAGTCTGGCAAATCAGAATAAATTCTTTTTCAAGTAAAGATCAAATTCACAGACATGCACAAAATTCACCTGCCATTACATTTCACGTCAATCAAAACCAATCACTGCTCTTATGGAGCAAGTGTGCCAAATCTAGAAAATAAAAAAAAAAGAAATATAAAACTTAAACAGATCAATAATGGGTAGTAGTGGGGAGAGAGTTTAAAACAGTAATAAAAAAATCTCCCAACTTAAAAAAAAAAAAAAAATCCCAGGGCCAGATGGATCCACAGGGAAATCTGCCAGACCTACAAAGATAAACTGGACCTATCATATAGAAACCATTCCATAACATCAAGAAGGAGAGAATCCTCCCTTGTTCATTCTATGAAGCCAGTATTACTCTGATACCAAAACAAGGAAAATGACACAACAGAAAAATAAAATTAAAGACCAATATTCCTCATGAACACAGATACAAAAATAGTCAACAAAACACTGGCAAACTAAATCAAACAGCACATGAAAGAGATAAATCATCATGGTCAAGTGGTTTTAATTCAAGGGATGCAAAGAAGTTTAACATGCACAGATTAATAACAAACGTAATTCATCATATAAACCAAACTAAAAACAAAACAATCTGACCATCTCAATAGATGTCAAGAAAGCATTTGATAAAATCCACACCATTCCATGATAAAAAAAATGCCTTTACAAACTAGGCATGTAAGAAATATACCTGAAAATAGTAATAGCCATATATGGCAAACCCACAGCCAAGATCACGCTGAACGGTGAAGAGTTGAGGGCATTACCCCTAAGAACTGAAAGAAAACAAGATCACCCACTGTCACCACTTCTATATTCAGTGTAATATGAGAAGTTCTAATCAGAACAGTCAGGAAAAGGAAAGAAAGGATATCCTAGTATGGAAAGTAGCAGTCAAACTGTCCCTGTTTGCTGATGGTATGATCTGATTTCTTCAAACTTCCAGAATTAATTAATTTGGTAAAATCTCAGGTTATAAAATTAATGTACTCAAATAAGTAGCACTTTTACACCTTAATAGCAGTCAAGATGTGAGTCAAATTAAGGACTCAATACCATTTACAATATGTACAAAGAAAATAAAATCCCTAGAAATACACTTAAAGAAGTGAAGGATCTCTATAAAATGAACCATGAAAACTAATGCAAGAAATCACAGAAGACATTAACAAGTGGAAATCCTCCCATGCAAGCAGATTGGAAAACATGGTCAAAATTTCATTACTGCCCTCAGTGATTTATGGATTTGATGAATTTCCCATCAAAATGTCAATGATAGTTTTCACAGATATAGAAAAACAATTCAAAATTTTACATGGAATCAGAAAAGAGCCTGGACAGTCAATTTAAGTAAAAAGAATAAATTTGAGGCATCGCATTACCTGACTTCAAATTACACCGCAAGGTGACAGTGACCGAAACTGCATGGTACTGGCACAAAGGCGGATATATAAACCAGTCTAGAATAGGAAAGACATGTCAACAGAATTGAGAAGCCAGAAATAAAACCATAAAGCTACAACCAACTGATTTTCAACAAAGCAGACAAAAACATGTACGCTGGAAAGAATAATAAATGGTGCTGGGAAAATTAGATAGACACCCACAGAAGAATGGACCTGGATCATATCTATTGCTATATACAAAAATTAACTCAAGATGAATTAAAAACCTAAACGTAAGACCTGAAACCATAAAAATTCCAGAAGAAAACATAGAAAAAAATCTCTGAAATCAGCCTCGGCAATGAATTTATGAGTAAGCCCCCCATGGCAAATATAGCACCATGAAAAATGTGAATGGGATTTAATAAACCTAAAACATGTCAGTGCACAACAAAGGAAATCATCAACAGAGTATGTGGACAACCCACTGAATGGAAAAAAAATTCTCAAATTATACATCTAACAAATGACTAATATCTAGAATATACAAATCAACAGGAAAAATATTAAATAATCCCATCAAAACATGAGAAAAAATACAAACAGATTTTTTTCAAAAGAAGATACGCAATTGGTCAACAAACATATGAAAAAATGCTCCATGCCACTAACAAATTAGAACTGTAATGAGATACCACCTTACCCCATCAGAATTGTTATTATTAAAAAATAAAAAAAAAGTGTTGTCATAGATGCAATAAAATATGCATACACACTCTACACTGTTGGTAGGACTATAAATTAGTGCAATCTCTATGGAAAACAGTATGGAGATTATGAAGTCATTATATCAAAAAGACACCTGAACGTGAACGCTTATTCCAGCACAATTCAAAATTGCAAAGATATGGAATCAACTTAAGTTCTCACCAACTGATGAGTAAAGGAAATGTGTTACTCAGCCATACCAAAGAATAATGTCTTTTGCAGCAAAGCAGACAGAAGGAGACCATTATCCTAAATAAAGTATCTAGGAATAGAAAAGCAAACACCGCATGTTCCCCTAATAACTGGGAGCTAAACTATGGGTGTATATGAACATAAAGTGTGTAATGGACATTATAATCCAAGAAGGAGGCTGGGTGAGGATTGAACTGACAGAAGTTTACCTGTTAGGTACAATGGATACTACTCTGGTCATGGGCAATTCATCCACGTGGCAAAACACTTAGATCCCCTTACTATCTTGAATTAAAAAAAGAAAATGAAATTTTTTTCTGGTAAATCTGATGGCTGACCTCCAAAGGATGGCTTTTGTCAATTTATTTTGTCTTTAGAATAAACCACACTTTCCTTTTTCTTGTGATTTGTATTGAAAACTAGGCATTTAAGTCTTATAATGTGGCAACTCAGGAAATCAGAGGCTCCCTCTTCCCTGGGGTCTGCTAATTTTTTCAATTATGGAAGGCTATACTATTCTGCCTGTCCAGTAACTTTCCCAAACTATTCCCAAAATGTCTGCTTTCCATGTCACGAATGATGCCAGCATCTCTACTTCCTGGTTTTTGTTTAGTTAATGTTTTAACAGAGATGTCCTGTCCTTAAAGGCTAAAAGGCAAAAAGAAAACAAACAAACAACAACAACAAAACTCCACAAACCTAAAAGAATGAGAGAAAGAAAAACATACTTCTCCCAATTTTCATATCGTCTCTGTGCTGGGGCCCCCTCAACACTTATCCAGGCTTGACTGAGCCTAAGCTTCAGCCCAAAGTAAAAGCTCAAGAAATTCTCAGGTTCTTTTCTGAGCATGCATCATGCCCTGGCCATGCGTATGGCTCTCTAAGTTCTCCAGTATACGTGCTGTTTTTGAGTGTTCTAATTTCTGAAAAGACAACACAAAACAAAAACATTTTCCAACTTTTACTCCCAGATCTTATGTGATCTACTTTTTTTTAACTGTAATCTCTTGCCCCAGGCAACTGAAGCCTGTTACTTTGCCTATAGTAAGGAAAAAGTTGAGTTCTAACTAAGGCGAAACGAAGATGAGTGCCTTGTGTCCATTCTTTGGGTGTCCCCCAGAAAGTTAAGAACTGATACACATAGTAATTTGCTAATAGGTCTACCCTGCTCTCCCCAGAATCAGTGGGTTCCCCACTGGAACCACAGGCCACTGCTACCTCACAGCCAAGGTCTTCTCTGCCATGGTGATCAATGGGACAAGGGCCACTCCAAATGCCTCAAGTGTCCCTATATTTGAATTTGCCTTTTTCCTGATTCAGCATTGCCTTGGTTTCTGCAAACTCTTGACAATTTTCCAGCTTTCTGATAAATTTGACTGTGACCAATTCTGCCTGGTTTTCAATATTTCTGTAGGGGATGAGAGTTTGGAGCTACCTGTTATACCACTTTGCTGTCACTTCCTTCATGCCCACTCTTGAAGGGCCTTTCCAAATGCTGGGTTGAGATGGATTGTGAGGCCAGGTCAAGTCCAGTGGGAGAAAATGTCAAGAATGATTACTTATATCTATAATAATTATGGGAGAAGAACATAGCATCAAATTGTCTATTAAGTCTCTAACTCCGTACAAGCCCACATAAACACTACGTGATTCGTGCTCTACAACCCAGGACGGGGCCATCATATCTATACACCACTCTGGAAATGACTGGGAATGTTCTAATCCATATGTCTGCATATACACTCTGGGGGCACACCACTGACGCACAAAGAGTTCTGTCTCAGTCAATGGACACTTTTAACAATGTGACAGGGTAAAGAAAGAGGCAAACTTAGCTCAGCATTCCCTATGTTTAAATCCTGATTTTTCCCTTTCACTACTGGGAATTAAAGCAATCAGTTTAACTATCGGCTTAAGGAACCTTATATCTATAAGTTTTTGTTGATTTTTTTCAAAATATTTCAACAGTTTATTGAAAATAGCACACATGTTATCTGAGAATGTTTCGATCTACTAGTATTGGCTATTAGTATTATTAAGGCTACAATAACACTAACCATAGCCCTACGTTATTGATGAGGTAGGTGTCAGGAGGTAGTGAGGTTTCCCACAGTTGGGATAACGGTGCTCATATATCTTGATTTTGCCAAGAGGACTTACGCTAGATCCATTGTTCTAGCATATAAACAGTATCTTTATTCACCATAAAGCATTGTAATTTGGATAAATAGATGGTTGCCTAGTGAAACTGTGATGCTATAAACATCACCCCATAGCATATTGATCTTTAAGAAAGAGAGTATCCAGATTTGGCATCTCACGCTTGTAATCTCAGAAATTTGGGAGGTTGAGGCTGGAGCTTCAGACCAGCATGGGCAACATAGTGAGAATCCACCTTTACAAAAATATACATATTTTTAATTTAAACTGGTAAAGGGGTGTTTACTTGTAGTTCTGGCTAGTCAGGGGGCTGAGGCAAGAGGATTGCTTGAGCCCAGGAGTTTCAAAGGCAGCAGTGAACTGTGATTATACCACTGCACGCCCGCCTGGTTGACAGGGAAACTCTTAAAAAAATATTAAAAAGGCATGGAATAGCCAGAGGGAAAAACAGTGATATCTTCTCACTGGAAATGTTACAGTAAGTCTTGTTTCCTTCTGTTCATCTCTCTTGCTTTCTCTCATTCTCCTCTGATACTGTCTCATTCACCGTTTTCATCTTCTTCTTTAGTAGCAGAAATCTAATTTTTTATTGGACATATTACTACCTATCTTGGAACTTTGCGAATCAGATGACAAAATTCTGAGCAATGATATTTAAGTGTTGAGGCAACTGGAAAAATCTATTTAAAAAGATGATTCAAGTTAGAAGAACAACAACAAAAAAGGTCTCTCCAGGCTCAGCGCCAGTAGCTCAGTGGCTAGGGCACTGGCCACAAATACGAGCTGGTGGGTTCAAACCCAGCCTGGACCTGCCAAACAACACCTACAACCAAAAAATAGCTGGGTGTTGTGGTGGATGCTTGTAGTCCCTGCTACTTGGGAGGCTGAGGCAAGAGAATCACTTAAGCCCAAGAGTTTGAGGTTGCTGTGAGCTTGTGACACGTCAGCACTCCACCAAGTGTGACAAGTGAGACTCTGTCACAAAAAAATTAAAAAGTCCCCCCAAAGTGGAATCAGCACTGTTCAACACCTTCTCTCCTGTGGTTTGCCATGTGAACATTAGGCTCAGAAATGCTGCAGCCCCACCGGACCTCCAAGTGAACTCAGTGTAAGTGCCCTTCACTGCAGCAGTATGGAAGACAGACGGACTTGGGTTTTTGAATGCATTGTGGTCTTATCTACCAGCCATGCATTACTCTGCATCTCAAAGAGAAAACGACATTTATGTGGTTTTTTAAAGCAAGAACCTTGTGTGTGTGTGTATATATGTACACACAGACACACACACACACACATATGGATCAATGTTGTCACTAAAGATACTAGATTACCATATTTTTTTGTACTTTGTTGATCTTTTTATTATTATATCACATTATAAAAGTAGTACACATCCATATTAAAAATTTTAAAACCATGGCAGTGAGTATATGGCAAACAATATTAGTCCCCTTCCCCATATTTCTCCAGTCGCACTGCCTGGACAAACCACTGTCAATAGATTCTGTATAATCTTCTGGAAATTTTGTATGTATATTCAAATACACACACAAACATATTCTTAAACAGATGGGCATCTATTCCTGTAACTAGCTTTTTTATTTGACAGTATACATTGGCGAGCTCTCCCTAACAATACACAATGGTTTACTTTATTCTTTTAATTTAATTTATTTAAAAATAATATACTACTTTAATTAACAAAAATTGTATATATTTATCATGTTGTACATATTTTGGAATATGTATACATTGTGAAATTGCAAAATTGAGCTAATTTTTTGTTTTTTTTTTTTTGAGACAGAGCCTCAAGCTGTCTCCCTGGGTAGAGTGCTGTGACATCACAGCTCAAAGCAACTTCCAACTCCTTGGCTCAAGTGATTCTGTTGCCTCACCTCCCAAGTAGCTGGGACTACAGGTGCCCACCACAATGCCTTGCTAATTTTTGGTTGTAGTTGTCATGGCTGTTTGGCAGGCCTGGGCTGGATGCCAACCCGCCAGCTCAGCTACAGGTGCCAACCTAAAAGTGAGCTATTTAATATATGCATTACCTCATATATTTATAACTTTTTGTGGTGAGAACACTTATGATCTACTTTCAGAATTTTTTTTTTTTTTTTGAGACAGAGTTTCACTCTATCGTCCTGGGTAGAGTGCTGTGGCATCAGCCTAGCTCACAGAAACCTCAAACTTTTGGCCTCAAAAGAACCATATTTTTATTGTACTCAGTAGTACACATATATCACATTTTATTAATCCACTCATGTGTTGGTGGACACTGGGGTTGTTTCCACTTCTTTGCAACTGTAGGGATGTGAGTGTGTGTGTGTGTGTGTGTAATGTTACTTGGGCAGAAAAATTAAAATTTCCCAGTATTATAGGCTGGGAAGCTAGAAACACTTATAATTCAATGGTAAAACATTTGGTCAAACTCCTGCCTGTCATATTTGGGGAAATGGGTGAAAGGCTGTCTGGAAAACAGAGCAAATGGCCTTGAGAGAAACTAGAAGAATTAGAGAGCTGTCTGTGCTAGCTGCTTCTTGATGCTTTTGACACAGTTGTAGGAGAAGGGAATTCAGATTCGATCCAGCTTACCCGTAGGCGGAGATGGTCAGGCTCTTTTTCTCTGGGGGTCTGAAACCTAAATCCATTAAATTTGAAGTCTTTCAGGATCAAAATTTTAAAAAGACCAGTGGTTTGTGTTCCAAACGGACACAATTGTTAAGTTTACTCCAAAGAAACAACCTTAACAGGAGATTAATAACTGCTCCAAAGCTTTTTAAAAGGCCTTTCATTAATTGTTCTTTGTCAGACAATGGGAGGCAAACTGGCAGCAAGGATCAGATTAAGTAAGTTGTCTTCCCACCCAAGCCTATCCTTTTAAGTGGTCTCAAGATAGACGCAGGCTTAAAAACCACAAGATCAGAAAGCCGAAAAGAAACCACAAGCCTGGACTGCAACTGTCTGACAGCATTAAAACTGTAACAGTTACCTGAACGTGCACTGAAAGGAAATGAGCTTTAGAGCCTTTGCAGGCTCTGGGACGGGCACCCTCTATTGCCCACTTTAGAAACAGCCATCACGAGTCAAGGAGAAAGAAGAGCCCAGCAAAAGGTCAGAGCAGAGCACGGGACCGGAGAGGACAATGACAGGAGAGGTTCTTCAGAGAGCAGAAGGCAGGCAGATAACATAACCAATATTGTACAGCCTGGGGAAGGGGCTTTCCTGTTCATGCTAGGCAAAATTTTGTTATTTCGGTGGGCTACTGACCCCTCTGTTTCTGTTCTATGCTTAATCTAAATGGGAAGTTTATGGCCATGATTGTCGCTCCTTCTCTTGCTCCGTGTATTTCAGGCAAATCAGTTGTGTTTTAAAGAGTCACCAGAAAATGAGTCACACAAAATAATGGCAGAGAATATTCTACATTGTATTCATGAGACCTGAGGGAAGGCACTGCAGTACAAAAACAAAATATGTAAACAAAACATGTGTACTCCCTAATATTCTGAATTAAAAAAAAAAAGAAATCTAGGTCTCTGGGGGTTTGCTGATCTCTTTATTAGGTCTGTGTGACTCTTCATTATCTGGTGACTCTTTAAACAGTAAGTTTAAGAGTTATTTTCTCTGCCATTATTTTAAGTGTGCCTTCACAAGATAGTGTGCACTCTACCCAGCAAGTGTGAATTTACCTCTTCCCCTCCTCCCCCAGCTTGACTTTCACTGAGATTTACTTCCATATGTGCACGTCAGTGTTGATTCATTAGTTCCAACCTGGTATTGAGTACATGTGTTTATTTCTTGACTCCTGTTATGTTTCACTTTAGAAGAATAATTTCCACTTCCATCCAGGTTGTCACAAAAGATATTAGATTGCCATTTTTTTATTGCTGAATAGTACTCCATAGTGCGCATATACCACATTTTATTAATCCATTCACGTGTTGGTGGACACTTGGCATGTTTCCATTTCTTTGCAATTGTAGGGGTGTGAGCTAGATTTCAAAAGTGGGCTAACTACCTTGCCACTAACTATAACTATGTGACCATGTTCCAGGAAGTAAGTTGTGAATGAAGTAAATACATACTTGAGGAAATCATTTTAAAGAACATGGGGACACTTCTTCCTTTTCTTATTTTATTCTAAAACCTAGGATACAGACGGGATGATGGAATCTCCAACGGCCATATTAGACCAGTGAGGGCAATGGCTAATGATGACAATAGAAAAATCTAGAAGACAGCAAGGGGCTGCCATGTCAGGCTTGGATGGTTTATTTCAAACTTCATTTGAATGAAATTATCTTCGTTTCAGTTGTCATCATTACTTACAGCTCTGTGTGTGTGTGTGTGTATGTGTGTGTGACACACAATGCTGTGACCAAATTAATCCAAGGAATATATTTTTTACATGTATGAAAGGTAAAATGGGTATAATCATAATTTTTATTGGATTTTCCCCCTAAAACAGAGGAGGGGAGAGGGAGACTCATTTCTGCTCCAAGCAGCTATCCGCCAAGCTCTTTTGGTACAACCTTAATTTAAAGAAATTGCCTTGATCATTTCTACATGCTCTCTATTTTTCTAAAAGTATTTAGTTTGCCTAATTGCCAAAAAATCTATAGATGTTTAGTGTTCATGTTCAAATAAATTTTGTATTTGCTTTATAGATTTCTAATATTCAAAATGGATGCTTCATTACATTACTTTTTAGCAAAACATGTTTTCCTGTATACTGTTCTCTTAGTCTCTCAGAGACTTGTCTAGATGGAAGAAATTTTATATTGCTAGATATTATGACAAAACATGTGTAGAAAAAGCTAAATAGTGCTACCTAGATTTCTTCACTCCAGATTCAAGGTGCTCCTTTCCCTGGCACCCCGGTCCTTTAGGAAAGTGGCTTGGGCAGTAGAAGAGGCTGGTGAAGACCTCCTTGGACTCTGACCAACAATACTGATGAAAAATCAGCCCATGCTTTCCCAGTCCTGTCTCCTTTCTCTGGTGGCCCTATGGAGGGACAGGACTTTAGTTGGCACGAGATCATCCTGGCTATAGGAAGCCTTTGCTGCTGAATTCTGGGCTTTGCGGGCAGTGACCAGTGGCCTAGGTACCTGGTTGTATTTATCTATTTATTCATGTAACTATTAATCCACTTTATTTATTCATTTACTCATTTTTTAATTCCAAGGCTGGATCCTTTCATGTGTTCTGTAGACATCTGAATAAATTCAAAAAGCAAACCTCTTTTGGCATTTAGTCTTGAGTGACATCATGATGCTGTTGTCAGTTTTGGAGGCTAGAACGGAGTTCGACACAGTACATACCTGGGCCTACAAGGAGACAGCCACGTCCTGGCTTGGCCACAGCTGTGCTGACTTAACCTCCAGAGTGCTGCTGAAAGAGAGGGTCTTTATTATTGGAGGACCCATTCAGATGGAAACTTCTCAGATTTGCACCCTATAAATCTGGTATCTTTGTGTCTAGAGGCAATGACTAGTCCAGAAATTGAAATTGTCTACCGATTCTTAATTCTGAAACCAAAACTCAAGCCACATCTGAGATGAGCAGCTTCAACCCACAACCCTACTCTACCATACCCAGAAACATCTCGCGGACCAGAAGCCATTGGAAACAGCTGCTGCTTTTTGGTGAAGAAGAGTGAAGCACCCACCTTCTGGAGTATCAAAGCTTTCTGGGAATTTCTGGCTCTAAGACTGTTTCTCAGGGAACACTAAACTAGAGACTCCTTATATGTTACCTTTCATGCAAATGCATTTTTGTCAATTTGTACATGTGGTGCATACATCTGGTAATGAGCAATGGGCTTCAAATTCATTAGATTTGCTTTATGTAAATTTTCAGATACTATCACAAAGCTTTAAGACCCAGAGCAGACTGAAGATCAGTTTTATCAGTAAATACTGCTATGTAATAAAATACCCTAGATTTACTGATTTTTAAAGAAGAACCATTTACTTTCCATGATTCTAGGGATTGGCTGGGTGGTTCTTCTTCTGGGCTCACTCACATGGCTGTATTTTGTTGGTTCGTCAACTGGAATCTGGACTCAAACTGGGATGACTGACTTTCTCTCCCCATATGGTCTCACAGAGAGCAGAGCAGCTTCTCATAAGGGTCTCAGAAGAGCACTTGAAGAAGGTAAGCCCATTCAGAAGCACTGATCAAAAATTTAGCTCATTATACATTTGATAATGTTCCCTTTGCCAAAGCAAGTTATATGGCCCAGCCCAGAGTCAGTATAGAATGGGACCAAATAAGGAAATGAGTGTAGGGAAATATGGTGGCTTCCTCTCTCTCTGTGCCTCCATATTCATGCATCTATATCTAGGTATGTTAACATTTGGATATATATACACATACTCATTCTTTAACAAAAAATAACATGAAATAACAAAAAAAGTGAAGTTGGAATTATTATCCTCAATTTGCTGTCAAAGAAAGTGAGGCATGAAGAAATAACTAGCTTTTTTTTTGCATATAAAGACTGCCTGTGTTTCAAGACTTTGGTGTCATAAGCAAACAAAACACTGCCATCTGTGTCCTTCCCCCCCCCACCACACCCCTATATTAGCTCATCTACTGCCTTCATGTTAGAATTGAGTACATTGGATTTTTGTTTCTGCATTCTTGTGATGCTTTACTAAGAAGAATGTGTTCCACCTCTGTCCAGGTTAATACAAAAGATGTAAAGTCTCCATCCTTTTTAATAGCTCAAAAGTATGACATGGTATACATATATCACAGCTTGTTAATCCATTCTATTTAAGCTGTTTCCATATTTTGGCAATTGTAAATTGAGCTGTGATGAACAGTCTAATGCAAATGTCCTTATGATAAAAGGATTTTTTTTTCCTTCTGGGCAGATGCCTAGTAATGGAATTATAGGATCAAATGGGAGATCTAATTTGAGTTCTTTGAGGTTTCTCTGTACTTCCTCCCAAAAAGGTTGTATGAGTTTGCAGTCCCACCAGAAGTGTTCCTTTTCTCTATACTTCCATGCCAGCATCTGCAACTTTGAGACTTTGTTATATGGGCCATTCTCACTGGGGTTATCTCAGGGTAGTTTTAATTTGCATTTCTCTGATGATTAGGGATGATGAGCATTTTTTCATATGCTTGTTAGCCATTCATCTCTCTTCTTTAGAGAAGGTTCTATTTATCTCTCTTGCCCAGGGATATAAGGGATTGTTGGTTCTTTTTATGTTGATTAACTTAAGTTCTCTGTATATCTAGTTATCAAGCTTTTGTTCGATCCATAATCTGCAAATATCTTTTCCCATTCTGAATGCTGTCTACTAGCTTTGGTTGTTGTCTCCTCAGCTGAATAGAAGATTTTCAGTTTATTGTGGTCCCATTTGTTTATTTTTATTGTTACAATTGCCATGGAAATCTTCTTCGTAAAATCTTTTCCCAGGCCTATATCTTCAAGTGTTTTCTCCATACTTCCTTCAAAGATTTTTATTGTTTCATGCCTTAGGTTTATTTTTATATTTATTTATTTATTTGAGACTCTACGCAAGCTGTTGCCCTGGGTAGAGTGCAGTGGCATCACAGCTCACAGCAACCTCCAACTCCTGAGCTTAAGTGATTCTTTTGTCTCAGCCTCCCAAGTAGCTGGAACTACAGGCACCTGCCACAACAGTTGGCTACTTTTTGGTTATAGTTGTCATTGTTGTTTGGCAGGCCTGGGCTGGATTCGAACCCGCCAGCTTTGTTTGTTGCCTTAGCCATATGCCTTAGGTTTAAATCTTTTATCCATCTTGAATCAATTTTTTGTAAGTGGTTAGAGGCACGTCCAGTTTCAGTCTTTTACATGTGGTTATCCAGTTTTCCCAACACCATTTATTGAACAGGGATTCTTTACCCCAGTGTGTATTCTTGTTTGGTTTATTAAAAATCAAGTGGCTATAAGATGCTAGTTTGACCTCATGGTTTTCTATTCAGTTCCAAATGTCAATGTCTCTATTTTTGTGCCAATACAATGCTGTTTTGATCAGTATGATCTTGTAGTATAGCTGAAAGTTTGGTAGAGAGATACCCTCAGCTTTGTTTTTATTACTCAGAATAGCTTGGCTATGTGGGGTCTTTTCAAGTTCCATACGAAAGGAACAATTATTTTTTTCAAATCTTGAAAGAATGATGATGTTATTTTTAACAGAGACTGCATTGAATCTGTAGATTGCTTTGGAAAAGTATAGACATTTTGACAATGTTGATTCTCCTCAGCCATGAGCATGGTATGTTTTTCCATCTTTAAATATTTTCTTCTATTTCTTTTCTTAGGGTTTCATAATTTTCTTTGTAGAGGTCCTTCAACTCTTTTATTAGGGATATTCTAGGTATTTCTTTTTTCTTTTCTTTCTTTCTTTTTTTTTTTAAGGCTACTGTGAAATAAATTGTGTCCTTGTTTAGCTTCTCATCTTGGTTGTAATTGGCATAAACAAAGGCAACTGATTTGTGGACATTGATTTTATATCCTGAGACATTTCTTTTTTTAATCACTTCCAGGGGTCTTGTGGTTGAGTCTTTGGGGTTCTCTAAGTATAAAATCGTATCATTGGTCCACATTTGGATGTCAATGAAACCCTGGGATGAAACCAACTTGATTATGATGAATGATTTGTTTTACTGTGCAGCTATAATCTATTGACTAGGATTTTACTGATAATTCTTCAGTCTATATTAATTAGTGAAATTGGTCTGAAGTTCTCCTTTTTAGTTGGGTCTTTTCCTGGCTTTGGTATCTGGGTGATGTTTCCTTCATAGAACATGTTGGGGAAGATTCCTTCCTCCTCAATTTTTTGGAATAATTTCTACAGCATGAGTATAAGCTCTTCTTTGAAGGTTTGATAGAATTCTGGTGTGAAGCCATCTGGACCAGGGCATTTTCTTGTTGGGAGATTTTTTATTTCTTCAATCTCAGTTCTTGAAATTGGTCTGTTCAAGAGATTTAGTTCCTCTTGGTTAAGTCTAGGAAGACAGTGTGATTCCAAATATTGATTTATTTCCTTCACATTATCAAATTTCTGGGCATGGAGTTTCTTGTCGTGTTCAGAGATGATCTCTTGCTCTTATGTCTCTGTGGCTTCTATTGTTATTTCCCCTTTATCATTTCTGATTGAGGTGATTAGCGATTTCACTTTTCTGTTTCTAGTTAATCTGGCCAATTTATTGATTTAATTTACTTGTTCAAAAGTCAACATTTTGTTTCATTTGTTTTCTGAATGTTTCTTTGGTTTTCAATTTTATTAATCTCTGATTTAATTTTGGTTATTTCTTTTCTTCTGCTGGGTTTGGGATTAGGCTGTTCTTCTTTTCCCAATTCCATAAGATGCTTCATGTGTGCATTGTTGCTCTCTCTTTCTGTTTTTTTTTTTTTTTTTTTTTTTTTAATGCAGATGTTTGATGTGATAAATTTCCCTCTTATGACTGCTTTTACTGTATCCTATAGGTTTGGTAACTTGTGTCTCCATTGTTGTTATGTTTGAGAAATTTAAAAATTTCCTCTTTTATTTCTTATTGAACCCAACTATCATTCAGCATAAAGTTGTTTAATTGCCATGTCTTTGTGTGGTGATAAACATTTTTGTTGGAGTTGAAGTCCACCTTTATTGCCTTGTGGTCTGAAATATACAAGGTATAAGTTCTATTTTTTAATTTTGTTGAGGTTTGATTTATATCCTAGGATGCTGTCTATTTTGGAGTATATAACATGGGTTAATGAGGAAAATATATATTCTTTAGCTTTGAGATGGTGTGTTCTGTATATGTCTATTAATCCCATTTGTTCTAGGGTCACATTTAAGTCCTTTGTAGCTCTGTTTAGTTTCTGTTTAGAGGATCTGTTCAGTTCTTTTTATTTATTTATTATTATTATTATTTTTATTAAACCATAGCTGTGTACATTAGTATGATCGTGGGGCACCATACACTTGGTTCATAGATCGTTTGACACATTTTCATCACATTAGTTAACATAGCTTTTGTAGCATTTTCTTAGTTATTTTGCTAAGACCTTTACATTCCACATTTACTAGGATTCACATATACCCTTGTAAGATGCACCGCAGGTGTAATCCCATTAATCCCCCTCCTTCCCCCAGAGGGTGTTAAAGTTTCTGGCTATTATGGTGTTATGGGATATCATATTGCTCAGATCCATCAAGATCTTTTTCATAAATCTGGGAGCATTTAAGTTGGGTGCATAAATATTGAAAATTGAAATGTCTTCTTGTATTGTTCCTTTGACTAGTATAAAGTGTCTATCTTTGTCTTTCTTAACTAAAGATGCTTAAATTGGCTTGCATCTGAAAATAAGATTGCAATTTCTCCTTTCTTCTGATTTCCATTTGCTTAAAATACTGTTTTCTATCCCTTACCCTAAGTCATGATTAGTTCTTCAGGGCTAGGTGTGTCTCCTGGAGACAGCATAAGATGGCTTGTGCTTTTTTATCCAGTCAACCAGTCTGTGCCTCTTCAGTGGAGAATTCAAACCATTGACATTTATTGGAAGAATTGATAAGTTTGGTGGAGTTCTATTCATCTTATTTTGTGAATGTCCCTTGTGTAGTTTCATCATTTGTGCCATTGTGAAAGCTAAGTTTTGACCTTTTGCTTGTGGGTGTTTACTTTGCTGGTGGTCCATGTGATGGTCAGTATTGATAATAGGTCTAAATGTTTCCTATAGAGCTAGTCTTGTGCCAAATTTCCTCAGTGTTTGCATATCTATACAAGAGTTGATTTCTCCATCAAATTTTGAAGCTTCATTTAGCAGGATACAGAATTCTGGTCTGAAAATTGTTGTATTTAAGAATGTTGACGGTGGATGATCATGGTCTTCTGGCTTGGAAAGTTTCATTTGAAAAGTCTGCTGTCATCCTAATGGCTCTGCTGCTGTGGGTCAGTTGGTAATTACTGCTAGCTGTGTGCAGAATTTTTTCTTTCATTTTGACTTTGGACAGGTTCATTATAATGTGTCTTGAAGAAGCTCTAATTGAGTTTAAATGACCTAGGGTTCAATATCCATCTGAAAGGAGTGTGTCAAGATCTTCAGTAAAACTTGGGAGGTTTCATCGATGATAGTCTTTGGTAGATTTTCCATTCCTTTAGGACAATCCTCTTCCTCAGCAGGGATCCCTATTATTTGTACATTTGAATGCTTCAGGGAGTCTCATAGTTCTCTAAGAAACTGTTCTGCTTTCTCTCTCATCTTTTCTGCCTTTTTGACTACCTGGTTTAACTTGAAAACTTCATCCTCTAGTCTGAGGTTATTTCTTCTCCATGGTCTAAACTATTTTTGATACTTTCCACTTCATCTTTACAATCCCTTGTTGTCTCCCTCATTTCCTTAACCTCTGCCATATCCTTACAATATGCTACATATCTCTCATCCAAATTTTAGTTCTGTCTTTCCATTTTCTTGTCCATATCTTTTATTGTCTTTATCATCCATATTTTAAATTCCCTTTCTGTCAAATCCAATAATTCTTTAAAGGTGGATTCTTTAGCAGTAGCACCCTCATACTCCCTTGGGGGAGTTGCTCTATTATGGTTTTTCATTTTGCCCAAAGTCTTCTATTGGTTCCTCCTTGTGTGTTTTTTCTACTTGTTCACCTCCTTGTCCTCCATTTTATTTCTTGCTTCTTCCTTTGCTTCTAAATTACCTTTTCTCAGAGCTTAGATCAAAAGGAAGAAAAGGGCAATGTGCAAGGAGGAAGAAACAAGAGGAAAAGAAACAAAGAAGAAAAAAAAAAGAAAAGTAGAAAGAAAGTGGGGGAAGAGGGATGAAAGAAAAGAATTAAAAAACAGGAGAGAATGAGTACAGGAAAAGAGAATTAGATTGATAGAAGAAAGGTTATTGATGTTGTTAAGGTCACTCTTGTAATTCAAAGATTTTGAGGGGTTTGGCTTGGAGGATTCCTCACAATTAGGAGCTATTTTCCAACATGAGCATAGCAAAACTC
Organism: Nycticebus coucang; assembly: GCF_027406575.1. Taxonomy (NCBI): domain Eukaryota; kingdom Metazoa; phylum Chordata; class Mammalia; order Primates; family Lorisidae; genus Nycticebus; species Nycticebus coucang. Next base: position 39,540,239 of record NC_069794.1, on the reverse strand, counting down.
TGCCTCATTACCACAAATACAGGAGTCCTTGCTCTTGATGAAGGTAACAATAGAAGGTAAAAATAGAACAAACAAAATTAGCAAAAACAAAACACAACAAAACAAAACACCTATGGTGCATATTGTAAGGATACATGTTGGATCTATTAAGTACAGAGTATAAATGTCTTAACACAATAATTAAGTAAATGAGATGAGGTACAAATTAACCAGTGTGGTGTAAGCATTCCTAATTTTATATGAAATCAGCACATTGTATCCCATAAATGCATTAATGTATACATGATCTATGTGTTTATGATTTAATAAAACAAAAAAAGCTCAAATAGCCAAAAACTGCAGCAACCTCAATAATATAGAAAAGAAGAGAAAAAAGAAAGTAAAGAATAAATAAAATAAAAAAATAATAAAAATACTAAAAAAAATGTATATATGTCAGAAGGGACCAACTTTAATAGATGAGTACATAATCTCAGAGTGAAAACATCAGCATTAAAATCACATTTCCTCTATTAGCTTTAATAGGAATATATGTGTTGCAGTAGTCACTGGAATACCAGGTGGCTCTGTGATTTTTTTAGGAGATGGAGACCACAGCCAGCAACCTATATGATCCTTATTCCTCACTTAGTCACCTTTGGTGATTGTCTGATGGCTTCCTCAGCATTCAGACTCCTTTGGGTTGGGATCTTAATGCTATCCAGAATCCTTCAGGCACAGGTCTCACAGTGCCCCTTGACAACAGTTCCTATTGGGTATGGGAGTCTCTCAGACTGTCCCAAGAGAGGAGTTCTGATCCCAGCCTGCAAAATTAAGATGGCCATGCTTTAAGCCACTGCTAAGATCGTCTCATGACCTTCCCACAGTGACAGCCCCCTGGCCACTGAGACCTTCTCAGTATGGCTGACTCACCAGCCACCAAACCAATGGCAAATTCACTCCAACCAGCATTCAACTCTGGTTGCTATGTACTGTTCCAGTCTGCCCACTCTTCCAAGTTTTCCACTGAATGTGCAGCTTCCCCCCCCAGACTGCAAACTCCAGAAGGGCTTTCTTCCATCCTAGACCTCTCTGGGGGGACCAACTGATCCACGGGTCGCAATCACTTGCCTAAAGCATCAGATTTCCACCATGCTGGTTCACATGCTATATCCAGCTCAACACCTCCTCACTGTGCTCCTTGAGCTAACTTTGGGCAAGATCCCTGCCAGGTATGGCTGGGTTCTTTTTTTTTCCCCAGTCATACTAGGAGAGCTAGCTGAATTATGCTTCTGATCTGCCATCTTGCTCCACCTCATAACTAGCTTTCTTAAGGGTATAGAGCTAATAGAGGAAATGTGATTTTAATGCTGATGTTTTCACTCTGAGATTATGTACTCATCTACAATGCAGTTTTCTCCTTCTCTTCCACATCTTGTTTTTTCTTTTTTTTTTTTTGTTTGTTTGTTTGTTTTAGGGAGTGGTAGGGTGGGTGGAAAAGGTATTAGAATACAGGTAAGCTGCAAAACAAGAGATTCTGGGGATTATCTACCACTTTGATTTCTAGAAGATGATTTTGGGACCTATGAATATGAAATCATTTTCCCAAAGCCTGCAAATAGTTAACAGCAAATCTCTTTACATGTATGAGTCATAGCCTTTGCTTCTATGCCAGAATATTGTCAAAGGTTAGGAATATTTAGTTTCATAAAAATTGCAGATGAAACTGTATGGATTTAGATTCTACCAATCATTAAGTGTAAAGAAGGATTTCTTTCACCAAATTAAAGAGCACCAGGACTAGGGGATGCCCATTGCAGGATAAAAGATAAAAGGGATTTATGCTTTGTACTTTACTGCTTTACACAGTTGGTTGTAAACATATGTAAGTCATTACCCCTGAAGGTTATATAGTCTGAAAATATAAATAGGTTCAGGAAAGGCTTAGATAAATTCATGAATGAAGTTTATAATGGGTTACCAAAAGGAAGTTAAGGATCACAGACTCCCCAAGGTTCGGGTGTGGAGGGCAACTAGCATACTTTCCTGAAAAACATCAAAGAAACTATGCTGGATCTCTCGAGTTGACGTGACACACTATGACAGTTATAGTCTTGTATTCTTTCTATATGATCCTTCAATCCATCTAACTCATTCATTTAAAGGCATGATTAGATTTATTCATTTGTTTTATAAACATTTCAGAAAATTACTTCTTTTCTCTTTAATAAACGAAGTAATTTCTTTACAGATTCTTAATAATAATTATTTAAATTTATTTTCTCTTCTGTTTTCTTAATTATTTCTAGTATTCTATATTTTATATCAAAACTTTCTTAACTCTCTTACCTATTTTCACTCTCTTAAAAATTTTCCCTCTGCTTCCCTTTTATCCTAAACACTCTCCTCTTTCCATTTTCCTTTCATCTTTTTCTACTCCTTTGTCTTCAATCTTTCTTTATATGTTTTTTAAAGTCTCAATACAGGAGATACATGTGAGAAATTAGTTTTTGACTGAATATCATCATTCATTATTTTAAAATAAGAAAAGGATGCAGTCAAACATCTAACTAAAGTGACTAAAATAATTTTAGAAAAACTTTATTACAATCAAATGCAAGAGAACAAAAGCAAGCATATATGCATGCCAATCTTCCGCTAATATAAACTGTTTCCATTGTGATAGTATAAATCTAAAAACAGTAGTTCTGACTGAACGCTATATTAACTGATGTTTGAAATCCAAACTTGAAAAGAATGTTGATTCTATCTATTTAGAACAGGCATTTGCATGATGAAATTGATCTAATACTGTCTCTGATACCAGAATAAGTACATCAGTAAGAAATACACTGGTTTTGCATGGATATTGCTGCTCTAAGGACACTTTATTTAAAAAAAAAATACATTAGTAATTTAAAATGCATATTAGACTAAGGTTATTTATTTTAACTTTAAAACGTTTAATATTTTCTGATGTAGTAATTTCCAGAAAGTATACTCAAAGGGCTGTGTTCTTTTTAGGTTATATTGTATAATTTACACATATGTGATACATTTTTAAATAACATAACATATAGAGAATAACAAAAATTTGAAAAATATTGTGAATTAAAGTTGTTGTTATTAAATACCACTTTACCATTTTCCTGGGTTTATTAAAATTCCAATAAAAGGCTATAAATAAGGTCAATTTATCATTCATTTTTATTTTGCTAGTATAATCATTATGATATGTGTTCATGATCTATAAAAAACTTCTAAATATTAGCTTAGATGAGGGAATAATTATTATTTATTCAGGTACACTTACTAAAAGTTCGCATATTTATATTAATATACATATTTACATATATAAAATATTAAATAGGTAGTAACATTCATCAATTATTCTATAAACATTTCTTTAGTATCTATATATTAAAATACTTTCCCTTCATTGCAATGGTGGCATAAGTTAAATGTTAAATTCCGATAACATTGCTATTGACCTCAACATCATATTTCATGAGCTCTCTTAACTTCCGCTAAGTCCTCTTCAGCCTCATCAAGCAGGACATTTAGATTTTTTCTATTTTGTTCCATGTTTTGCCAAATTCCAAAAACAAGTAAGACACAGACATGAAACCTAGACTCTGTTCATTAGATTCATCTACAGAAAGCATCAATTCAGAAGCACCCTGAAGGAACTGTAGAAACAGGTAATCCCTAGAATCCATACTTATAACTTATGTTGGCAGAAAAATCCAGTTTTCCACTATGAATGACAGAGTCTGACAAAGTAGTGCATAGGGCCCAGTATCAGCAAGGTCAATAACCAATCTCAGGCAATGGGGTTTCTATGTGAAGCCATTCTTCAATATAATTTGAGTCTTTCTGGTAGGATAACCTTCAAGTCTGATTATCTGGCCCTGAAAGAGCTTCTGTGAATTTTCTATGAAACTTTACTGTATTACTTCCTGCTTACTCTAGCTAAAACAAGTTTCATTCTTTCTAGGTAAGAATTTCATCTAAAAAACTGATCAATACCTTAAGTCCTTCATGGGTGATATGAGTATTTCCCTTCTCCTCACATGTTGTACTCTATCAACTACTTCGAATAATTGTCTGTGTCCTTATTCAATTCTTATATTACTCTGTAAAACCCAAACCATGAATCAATTAAAGAATTTGATGTCTCCATTTCTATGCCTAGATAAGAGAGCATAGCTGAAGGAATTCATTTACTGATTTGTAATTGCAATTTTCTAAAAGTAGACCTAAAATTTCCAAATTACATAGTTGTATGGACAAAGTAAGTTGCTGCAGATGTGGGTATCTAGATGGGTGGATTATTTGCTTTATTACAATAATTTATGCTTCTTCTCAGAGTACAACATAGAGGCTGAAATGTATATCCTTGGACTTTCACCTCATTGGGTTCCAGATGTAACTGAAGTTCTACCAGTCAGATCCATTTACTCACAACTTTGAGTTGGAAGGAAAAGAGAACTTGGGAGAAATACCATTTTTTGTTGCAGATTGTTAAAGAAGCTTCCTAATTTGGGGTTTCCTAAATCAGAGGCAGGAGTTTTCTCAATCTCAAGGGAAGCAGTGAGATTTCAGGTAGCTATAGCTGTATGTGAATTCTATTCTTCTAGCCTAGCTAATAATTCCTAGTAATAAATGCATTTATGCTTAAATAGGTAAAGCAATTTATTTTGTTTAGAAGTAAACCCTAACCAATATTGTGTGGTAAAATTAGTATAGAATCCAAAGTTTATTCCAAAGTGTGTCCTAGACATCTGTTGACATTTTCTTAAGAGCTGGAGAGAAAGATCATATTAATAAGTGAGGTTGTATTTCCCTTGCTTCTATTTCAATTGGAGAAGCTCTGCACTTTTTGTTGATTGATTATTTTTTGGCAATATATATTAGATTACTTTCTAAAGAAATTGTCTTACTTATTAAAGAAAAAAAGTACAGTTTAAAAGTCACAGATATCCTTGAGGTTAATTATGGCAAATTGAATAAATACATTCATTCCTACCTAAATTCCCAATAAAATAGCATCAAAATTAATAATAAGAAATTCTAAATGTACAAACACAAAAGTAGTAAGAAAGAAAACACTAAAAGTTAAAAGATTTTAACATTTTGGAAAGTTAAGAGAGGATAAATAACAGTAATTGAGCTTAAAAGAAATAAGAAAGCTGGCAATTAAACAATAAGATGTAACTGACATCACATTTCAGAATCCTGAAAGGCCCACATGATGGAAACAGCATGTACCTATGAATGTAGAGATTAAGGATTGAGTCAAGAGGCAAGGTCACAGATCTGGGAACAGTCCTCTACCAGGTATTATCCCTCGCTTAGCATATCAAGGGGACTATCTGGCAAAATTGATCCTGGGGAAACTGAACCAGAGAAATGCAGGAAATTAAAAATATCATGCACTATTAAAGGTAAAAATGAATAGGTTTCAAAGCAAAGGCACTAGAGAGACTGTACTTACCAAACAGTGAGATTCCTGACTCCTTTGCCTAATCAATCCCTAGAAAGTTCTAAGTTAGAAACAAGATGTTTTATATCAGGTAGGTAGGAGACTAAGGATTTCACTCAGGGGAGTTACCAGGTCCAAGATAAAAGACTGACAAATGTGCTCAGAGGGATTCCCCAGAGATAAACATTCTGCTTCCTTCTCCTATTGTGGGGCATCCTATTCAACAAGTCCCACACACACATGAGCTAGCTTTATCTGTTTTACTTCTGCACTATTGCTTATGAATTGTTAGTCAATGCTCATCAGATAATTGAAGAAAATCTCTAACATGAAAGATGAAAACTAAAACATATAGAAGGAGCTAAGGAAAAAAATGCAAGGCAGTAACTGAAAAGTATCATTAGTAATTATAAAATATCTTTTGAGAAACATGAGAGATGCTATAATTATAAAGAAGAAGAAGAGGATACTATAAAACAATAAAAAGATGCCATGAATTCAAGGAAGTATTCTAACTATTCTCTAGTCAATCCTTGTGTAATCATAGTAGTACATTTGGAAAAAAATAATCAATGGCAGTTTTAAGAGAAAATTTGTAATAGTTCTCATAAAATAATATTAAAATAATGAAATAATAGAAAACAAAAGATAAGGAAATTATAAGAGAAAGGCATGATTTTCATAATCTGATGAAAAAGAATAGCAGAGACAATTAAGAAATCAGATAAACAAATATTGACAAAGAAATAATGATTTTTTATTTTATTTTATTTTTTCTTTTTATTTATTTTTTTATTGTTGGGGATTCATTGAGGGTACAATAAGCCAGGTACATTGATTGAAATTGTTAGGTAAAGTCCCTCTTGCAATCATGTCTTGCCCCCATAAAGTGTGACACACACCAAAGCACCACCGCCTCCCTCCATCCCTCTTTCTCCTTTTCCTTCCCCCCCATGACCTTAATTGTCATTAATTGTCCTCATATCAAAATTGAGTACATAGGATTCATGCTTCTCCATTCTTGTGATGCTTTACTAAGAATAATGTCTTCCACTTCCATCCAGGTTAATACGAAGGATGTAAAGTCTCCATTTTTTTCAATGGCTGAATAGTATTCCATGGTATACATATACCACAGCTTGTTAATCCATTCCTGGGTTGGTGGGCATTTAGGCTGTTTCCACATTTTGGCGATTATAAACTGAGCTGCAATAAACAGTCTAGTACAAGTGTCCTTATGATAAAAGGATTTTTTTCCTTCTGGGTAGATGCCCAGTAATGGGATTGCAGGGTCAAATGGGAGGTCTAGCTTGAGTGCTTTGAGGTTTTTCCATACTTCCTTCCAGAAAGGTTGTACTAGTTTGCAGTCCCACCAGCAGTGTAAAAGTGTTCCCTTCTCTCCACATCCACGCCAGCATCTGCAGTTTTGAGATTTTGTGATGTGGGCCATTTTCACTGGGGTTAGATGATATCTCAGGGTTGTTTTCATTTGCAGTTCTCTAATATATAGAGATGATGAACATTTTTTCATGTGTTTGTTAGCCATTCATCTGTCATCTTTAGAGAAAGTTCTATTCATGTCTCTTGCCCATTGATATATGGGATTGTTGACTTTTTTCATGTGGATTAATTTGAGTTCTCTATAGATCCTAGTTATCAAGCTTTTGTCTGATTGAAAATATGCAAATATCCTTTCCCATTGTGGAGGTTGTCTCTTTGCTTTGGTTATTGGTCTCCTTAGCTGTACAGAAGCTTTTCAGTTTAATGAAGTCCCATTTGTTTATTTTTGTTGTTGTTGCAATTGCCATGGCAGTCTTCTTCATAAAGTCTTTCCCCAGGCCAATATCTTCCAATGTTTTTCCTATGCTTTCTTGGAGGATTTTTGTTGTTTCATGCCTTAAATTTAAGTCCTTTATCCATCTTTAATCAATTTTTGTGAGTGGGGGAAGGTGTGGGTCCAGTTTGAGTCTTTTACATGTAGACATCCAGTTCTCCCAACACCATTTATTGAATAGGGAGTCTTTCCCCCAAGGTATGTCCTTGTTTGGTTTATCGAAGATTAGGTGGTTGTAAGATGTTAGTTTCATTTCGTGGTTTCAATTTGATTCCAAGTGTCTATGTCTCTGTTTTTGTGCCAGTACCATGCTGTCTTGAGCACTATGGCTTCGTAGTACAGACTAAAATCTGGTATGCTGATGCCCCCAGCTTTATTTTTATTACTAAGAACTGCCTTAGCTATATGGGTTTTTTTTCTGTTCCATGCAAAATGCAGAATCATTTTTTCCAAATCTTGAAAGTACAATGTTGGTATTTTGATAGGAATGGCATTGAATAGGTAGATTGCTTTGGGAAGTATAGACATTTTAACAATGTTGATTCTTCCCATCCATGAGCATGGTATGTTCTTCCATTTGTTAATATCCTCTGCTATTTCCTTTCTGAGGATTTCATAGTTTTCTTTATAGAGGTCCTTCACCTCCTTTGTTAGGTATATTCCTAGGTATTTCCTTTTCTTTGAAACTATGGTGAAGGGAGTTGTGCCCTTAATTAGCTTTTCGCCTTGACTGTTATTGGCAAAAGCTACTGACTTGTGGACATTGATTTTATATCCTGAAACATTACTGTATTTTTTAATGACTTCTAGGAATCTTGTGGTTGAGTCTTTGGGGTTCTCTAAGTATAAGATCATGTCATCAGCAAAGAGGGAGAGTTTGACCTCCTCTGCTCCCATTTGGATTCCCTTTATTTCCTTGTCTTGCCTAATTGTATTGGCTTGAACTTCCAGCACTATGTTGAATAGTAAAGGTGACAGAGGACAACCTTGTCTGGTTCCAGTTCTAAGAGGAAAAGCTCCATTCAGTAAAATATTGGCTGTGGGTTTGTCATAGATAGCTTCAATCAGTTTTAGAAATGTGCCACCTATGCCTATACTCTTCAGTGTTCTAATTAGAAAAGGATGCTGGATTTTATGAAATGCATTCTCTGCATCTATTGAGAGGATCATGTGATCTTTATTTTTGCCTCTGTTAATATGGTGGATAACGTTTATGGACTTGCGTATGTTAAACCATCCTTGCATCACTGGGATGAAGCCTACTTGATCATGATGAATGACTTTTTTGATGATAAGCTGTAATCTATTGGCTAGGATTTTGTTGAGAATTTTTGCATCTATATTCATGAGTGAGATTGGTCTGAAATTCTCCTTTTTGTTTGGGTCTTTTCCTGGTTTTGGTATCAGGGTGATGTTTGCTTCATAGAATGTGTTGGGGAAGATTCCTTCTTCGTCAATTTTTTTGGAATAATTTCTTCAGTAGAGGAATAAGCTCTTCCTTGAAGGTTTGATAGAATTCTGGAGTGAATTGCCCTGGACCAGGGCATTTTTTGTTGGAAGATTTTTTATTGTTTCTTTGATCTCAGCGCTTGAAATTGGTCTGTTCAGGAGCTCTATTTCTTCCTGGCTGAGTCTAGGGAGAAGGTGTCATTCCAAATATTGATCCATTTCTTTGACATTGTCAAATTTCTGGGCGTAGAGTTTCTGGTAGTATTCAGAGATGATCTCTTGTATCTCTGTGGGATCAGTTGTTATTTCCCCTTTATCATTTCTGATTGAGGTTACTAGAGATTTTACTTTTCTATTCCTCGTTAGTCTGGCCAATGGTTTATCTATTTTATTTATTTTTTCAAAAAACCAACTCCTTGTTTCATTAATTTTCTGAATGATTCTTTTGTTTTCAATTTCATTGATCTCTGATTTGATTTTGGATATTTCTTTTCTTCTACTGAGTTTAGGCTTTGATTGTTCTTCTTTTTCCAAATCCATAAGATAGCTTGTGAGATTGTTGATGTGCTGTCTTTCTGTTTTTCGAATGTAGGCATCTAAACCATGAATTTTCCTCTCAAAACTGCTTTTGCAGTATCCCACAGGTTTTGGTAGCTTGTGTCTTCATTGTTGTTTTGCTCAAGGAAGTTAATGATTTCCTGTTTTATTTCTTCCTGCACCCATCTGTTATTCAACAGAAGATTGTTTAATTTCCATGCCTTTGTGTGGGGTCGAGCATTTTTATTAGAGTTGAGTTCCACCTTTAGTGCCTTATGGTCTGAGGAGATACAAGGTACGATTTCAATTCTTTTGATTCTGTTGATATTTGTTTTGTGTCCCAACATGATCAATTTTGGAGAATGTTCCATGGGGTGATGAGAAGAATGTATATTCTTTATCTTTGGAGTGGAGTGTTCTATGTGCGTCTATCAAGCACAGTTGTTCTAGGGTCTCATTTAAATCTCTTATATCTTTTTTTAATTTCTGTTTAGAGGACCTGTCCAGCTCTGTAACAGGAATGTTAAAGTCCCCTGTTATTAGGGTATTCTCAGATATCATATTGCTCAGACTGAGTAAGGTCTGTTTCAAGAATCTGGGAGCATTTAAATTGGGTGCATAGATATTTAGAATTGAAATGTCTTCTTGTTGTATTTTTCCCTTGACCAATATAAAGTGACCATCATTGTCTTTTTTGACTTTAGTTGCTTTAAATCCACATGAATCTGAAAATAAGATTGCAACTCCTCTTTTCTTCTGAATGCCATTTGCCTGAAAAATTGTCTTCTAACCCTTGACTCGGAGCTTTAATTTGTCTTTTGAAACCAGGTGTGTTTCTTGCAGACAGCAAATGGATGGCTTGTGTTTTTTAATCCAGTCAGCCAATCTATGTCTCTTCAGTGGGGAATTCAAGCCATTAACACTTATTGAGATAATTGATAAGTGTGGTAGTATTCTATTCGTCTTATTTTGTGAGAGTCCATTGCTTAGTTTTATCTTTTGCATCAGTGTGGAGTTTAGGTTCTGTCTTTTAATTTCTGAGTTCTTACTTTGCTGCTGATCCATTGTGGTGGTCAGGGTGCAGAACAGGTTGAAGTATTTCCTGTAGAGCTGATCTTGTTGTGGCGAATTTTCTCAATGTTTGTATATCTGTAAATGATTTGATTTCTCTATCAATTTTTAAGCTTAACTTAGCAGGGTACAGAATTCGGGGCTGGAAATTGTTCTGTTTAAGTAAATTAAAGGTAGATGACCATTGTGTTTTTGCTTGGAAAGTTTCATTAGAGAAGTCTGTGGTCACTCTGATGGGTTTCCCCTTGTAGGTCAACTGGTGCTTACTCCTGGCAGCTTGCAGAATCTTTTCTTTTGTCTTGACTTTGGACAGGTTCATCACAATGTGTCTTGGAGAAGCTCGGTTAGAGTTGAGGCGACCTGGGGTCCGATATCCCTCTGAAAGCAGTGTGTCGGAATCTTTGGTGATATTTGGGAAATTTTCTTTTATAATATTCTCTAGTATGGCTTCCATTCCTCTGGGGCATTCTTCTTCCCCTTCTGGAATTCCTATAACTCATATGTTGGAACTCTTCATAAAGTCCCATAATTCTGACAGGGAACGTTCTGCTTTCTCTCTCTTCTTTTCTGCCTCTTTTACTATCTATCTCAAGAACTTTGTCTTCTACCTCTGAAATTCTTTCTTCTGCATGGTCTAACCTGTTGCTGATACTTTCCATTGCATCTTTAAGTTCCCTAATTGACTGTTTCAGTTCCTTCAGCTCTGCTATATCCTTTCTATATTCTTCATATCGTTCATCTCTTATTTGATTCTGTTTTTGTATTTCCTTTTGGTTAATTTCCACTTTATTAGCAGTTTCCTTCATTGTTTCCATCACTTCTTTCATTGTTTTCAACATGTGTATTCTAAATTCCCTTTCTGTCATTCCTAACATTTCTTTATAGGTGGAATCCTCTGCAGTAGCTACCTCATGGTCCCTTGGCGGGGTTGTTCTGGACTGGTTCTTCATGTTGCCTGGAGTTTTCTGCTGATTCTTCCTCATGAGTGATTTCTTTTATCTGTTTCCTTGCCCTAATTTTCCTTTCACTTCCTCTTGCTCTTTAAGTTCTCGTGCCTGTGGACTAAGGGTTCGATGAGTCCTTTTGGTACAGGACCAAAAGGGTGAGAAGGTTGAAGAGCAAGAAAGGGATGAAAGAAAGGAGGACCAAGTGAAAAGAAAAAAAAAATAGAGAAAGGGGAGGGGGTGGGTAAAAGGAATATTGACAAAAAGAAGAGAGGCACAGAAATAGGGAGACAGAGCAATATAGGTGTGTACAGTAGGGTACTTTGACACAACCTTAAAAAAAAAAAAAAACACTTTCTGTGGGTGCCCAGTTGGGTGGTTCCCTTGAGGTCAGCAGCTCTTTGCTAACCTGATCAGACACAGTACCCCACCTCCACCAAGTAGAGAGGAAAGACAAAAATGCTATAAATTAAACCAAAACAAGCAAATAGAGAACTTTACAGGATAAAATTGGGTGAAAAAACAAATAATAGCAGTAGAAACAGTAGCAAAAATAAAGTTCTAGTTATTAAAATAGGCAGCAATGGGAAACTATAATTAAACTAGAAAAATTGAGAAAGAAAAAAGATCTGTACGGAAAAGGTTGAAATTAAACAACAAAACAACATCAACAACATCAAAATAAACAAAAAAACAACCAAAAAAAACAACGAAAAAAAAAAGCAGTATGTATATGTTGTTGAATATTGTCTGGGCAACACGTGGTCTTCTGGGGTAGAAGATGTTAATCACAGTTCTGATACGACTGGAGGCTGCTGATTTCTCAAACCCCAGCAGGTAGATACCCTAAATCTCTCTTCAGTCCACTTAAAAGGCACTTTGAACTTGTAAACTTGCTGAGCAGAAGCCTTTCCAGGAAAATGCTTGTCCCTGGAATCACTGCTGAAGTGGCTATCCACTTACCCTTGTGCCAGAACCGGTCTCACTCTGCCCCTGAGGGTTAGGGCTGCAAGGCGGCTCAGACCCCACCCTTAGGCTACTAGGTGCTGGGTTACCAGCTCCCACCTGATTCTAGCTCTGCGACCCTGAGGGTGGAGCTTGCCAGGGCAGATCGCTCACAATGGCTCCCTGTGGCCCACAGCCAAACACTATTAGCTCCATATGGCTCAGCGGCTCAGACTGGGGCCCTAGACAATGGCCAAAGTTCTCTGCATTCCCGCTCAGGCTCTCCCCAAGGCAGTTCAACTGAGTGCCAAGTCCAAAGACACCAGAACAGTTCACAGGTAAGGCCTTTCTGGTTTGCAGTCTCACTGCTACTGAACTTACAGTTGCAGGCGGGTTTAGATGGATTGAACACACGTGACCACTTGCTGTTTTTCCACTGTTTTAGTCCTCCTCTTGGGGTCCAGAAGTCTCTCGCTGACTCTCTGTATCCTCACAGTGGTGATGATAGGCAGATCCCACCAGCCAGAGATGCCTGGAGTCCTATGTCCCCAGACTCACGGTGCCCAGATGCAAGGAAGCTGTTACTCGGCCACTATCTTGCTCTCCTCCCATGATTTTTTATTTTAAAATACAAAATTCCTAAATTGAAAGAACCCACTGAATAGATAGACAAATTAATAGGGAAAAAGCATCCATAGTGAGGTGCAACATTGACAACTATTAGAAGAATGGCAACAAACGGAAGTATCAAACATTTTCTCTGATTGAGAAGTCGGTTGAGAAAAGGAACAAAACAAAAACAAAATTATTATAAGCTTTCAGTAATCAAATTTGTATTAAGCTCATAAATAGTAACATGGCACAAGAAGACAATGAAAAATGCCTTGGAAATGTCTAGGGAGAATTATCTCCAATAATAGAAAAATGATCATTGAAGTATGAAATCAAAAACTCTTTTTAAACATGCTAGAATTCAAAACATTTTCAAATATGCAAGACCTCAAGTTTCCAGTGCACTTTCGCCAGAACTTGTGTTTCTCCAAACTGATAAAACAGATATCCAAAGCAAGAAAAAACAAAGGATCCAATCAAGGGAATGGGGAGGGGATTTGCTAGTGAAAGAGACTCTCTGGTAAGAGCCAATTGGCATGCTGGGGGCGCAGTGAACACAAGAAAGTCATCACACATAAATGGAACTCTTATGGTTCTTTTGTGCACAGGAGAGGTAGATTTGTAATAGGTTTTCAAATACTATCCAATTATAAAATGAGACAATTATGAACTAGAAAACAAAAGTTGGTATATGGAAGTTAATGTATTTATTGTATATGCCATGGTTCACTTGTGAACAATACTATGTAACAATTGAATAAAAAGTACTGGATGTTCATTTATTCAAAATATATAACCATATAATGCAGTTGTTAAAAAGGGAAGTGTGTCTTCCATGTCTGAAGCTCAGTAAGTTTCAATTAAAAACATTATAAAATAGCATTATAAAGTCAGACCTTATTATCCTTATTTTGCAAAGATGTGGAGTAACCCAAATGCCCATCAACTCACAAGTAGATTAATACAGTATATGCATATCCATGGAATATTGTTCAGCCATGAAGAAGGATGGCTTAATGTCCTTTGAAACAATTTGGATGGAACTAGAGACCATTATAGTAAGCAAAGTATCTGAAGAATGGAGAAACTAACACAGCATGTACTCACTATGAAATTGGAACTAACCTATGAGCACACATGTGCCTGGAGGGGGAAGTAAGACTCAATGGAAACCAAGCATGTGGGAGTAGGGAGGTGGAGATAGGTAAAAAAATGACCTAACTGGGAAAATGAACACTATGTGGGGGACAGGCACACTTATAACCCGCTTCAAGCATTGTAAAAGTGATCCATGTAACCAAAAACACGTGGACCCCCATGATACAAATATAAAATAAATAAGCAAGCAAATAAATAAATACCTTAGCTAAATAGTTGGCAAAGGAGGATTTGCACTCAGGTTTCCCTGAGTCTAGGGCCATGTACTTCTTATCACATCGCACAGATTTCTTCAAAACTGTGATTATTCCTTTTCCCATTTCCATTCACAGACTCGAGTGCCAAGCCGAAAGCACATTTTCTTGCTGTTTTCTGAGGAAGAAATCGCCAAGTCCTTCATGGCTCGATTCTGGCCCTGAGTAATATCCCAGGGAGGGGTGGGCGGAGAAGGGAGGAAAACTGGAGCGACACTGTCCAAAAAGACTTTAAGGACTGGTAAGCCACGCCTGAGAAAGGAAAACATTTCACTTACATTGCTTTTTAATCTGTAATTACTAAAGTGTCTAAAATATTCTTGTGAATAACTAGGAAATGTGATCAATCCTGACCTGAGTGTTTACACAATTGCTATAGTGGGAGAAGTCCTCTTGCGGTCTCCTGGTTTTGTGCTGGAGGGAGGGTGATGAGTTCATTTGTCTTCTATTCCTTCTTTAAGAAAATTCTCACCAAAGAATCTGACAAACAAAAATTCTTTCGCCCATACACGTGCAGTTGCTGCCTCAAATACAAAGGGCTTCTATAACTGAAGTATCTACTTTTTGAAGCCAGCTTATAATAGAAAATTATTGTATCTGCACTGTTTTTCAACGTATAATTATTAAAGAGTAATTATCTATAAAAATATATGTGATGATACTTGTGTCAATGAGCAATGAAAATGAGAGGTCACAAAAAGACCTCAATAACACATATGTCAGTATTATCACAAGGGAATAGCCATGATTAGAAGTTTGAAGAGCCCTTTTCTTGTCACATTTTCCATTTCCCTGGTCACTTTTTTTATGTTTGTTTGTTTTAATATTTAGGAACAAATGTCCACAGTTCCAAAGTTGTGTAATTCTCTTTGGCTTCTGGTTCAATCTCCAATTGCGAAGAACCCATCTTTTACTCACTTATATGAGTCTTCTCTGTAGCTCCTGACATCCTTTTAAAGCCCTTTCTCAGCGACCACAAGAATGACATTCTTTTTCTGAATCTTCATCATTGTTCTTTAAAGTCCCAGTTTTTGCCATAGCCTTTTGTAGAAAGAAGATTCCTTACCTCCCAGCTACGTTCCTTCAGTTCTGTTCATTATCGCTTGGAGGCAGCCTCAGTTCCTCAGTATATTCATCTTTCTTTAGTCCAGATCAATAGATCATTTTAAATCGGTGCACTGAAGACTGAAAGACCACCTTTTATTGCAGGCTGGTAGTTCAGACATAAGAGAGTGAGCGATTTCTTGGGGTTTGTGGTCCATAATTATATTAACCTTGGTCCCACACCAAGCTATTTGAAACTTCTCACACCTCATTACCAGTCAATGCATCGTTCTCTATACAAGAATTGCATTGTTTGACTTTGAAAGACACGTTGTTAAAATCCCTTTGCAGGTTAGTGATGTTTCTTTAGAAGAGTGGAACAAATTTCATGGTCAAAGTCAAAATTTTAGCACCCTTTTTATCACAAGGATATCTAACTCTGTGAATCCCAGAATAGCCTGTATTGGGGCAAATGAGTTAGAGAAAAAGAAAAAGGGTAAATTGTTTTAACCATTACCATAACAATAATGTGCTTTACATTTTAGAAAGTAACTCTATTATATATTAGGGTTGGTATTTTCTAAATTAAATATATCACTTTAAATTATAGAAAACAAGTTGGTAATAATAATAATAATTGATTTGTGCTACCAATGACCTTAACCTTGCCTTGTGTTTAAAAAGACAAAGAGCTTTAAAGAAAAATGATTTTTACCAATTAAAAAATGTTCTGTGTGAGATAGCTTCCTGAGATTTTATTGAACATCGTTGAAATGATTAGGAAGTTTAGAATGCAGCCTAGTCTCCTTAACAGACACAAAACCAAACAAATCATATATATTTTACTGAACCCTAGTGGGGTAATCAGCTTTTCTCTAGTTTAAAAATAATCTAGATGAGAGATTATATGTTTGATTTCCATTGAATGATTAAATCGTCCAAAGCTGAAATAGTTGTTTTCTTTTTCTTTCTTTTTTTTTTTCTCTAGAAGGAAAACTGGGAGACAAAGGTGAGGGTGCATAAAATCCCAACTCTTCCTTTTTAGCAGAAAACAGTCAAACAAAAACTGGATGAGCAACATGACAATTGTCTGTAGGGGCTATCACCCTGTCACCAAGGGATTTAGTTTTAAACAGTGCATTCACTCAGCATATGAAAGAGAGAATTTATGTTGCTCTACTAAATGGGATTAATAATTTCTCTTTAGGAAGAAAGAGACAAACCAAATACAATTTTGGTACAGCCAAAATTAAAGCTCATATTGTTTGAAAATTTTGGTTCATGATACATCTTAAACATATAAAAGGTAACTGATACATTTGTCACATCTTGGGGGAAAAAAGAATACAGGTCTCATTAAACAAATTAATCATCTCTTAATTCAACATTTTACTAATTATTTCAGTCATCTCTCAGGTACTCACGGTTTTCCTAAATAGTAAGAATTTTAATTGTTAGGAGAAAAATATTCTATGACATAAATACTTATAAAAAGATAGGGTTCATCTGAAATCATCACTAAAACGGGTATTCTAATTTACACAATTTTCAAGTTAAACCAAAAAATCACTTATGTCTTAATTTTTACTGTATTAGAAAAATCGTTGTATAGTGTGTTAGGCCAATGTCATTCCCAAGTAAGTATTTTTAAGCATCTTGTGGCCCTTTGGTGCAATCATAGTGAACACAATTTTCAAACTATAGGCCTACAAATTCAAAATATATATGCCTTTCAGAATATATTTTAGGCCATACTAACGTTGTTCTTAGTATCACTACCTATTTGAAGCCAGATTTAGTATTTTAAGTTGTACTTTTCAATTCTGATTGAATTTGGGAATCCTTTCTTTCACAGATACTTATCAAGATTGGATTATTATTCATAGAATTATAGACAAAATTTTCTTTTTGAAGCAGTCTTCACATGTTTCTGTATTTAAATATTTTCCTCAGTAGTATATCATGGTTTGATTGGTACAACTGAGATTGGTCCCCATTAGCACAAACACCTGCTCCCTGACTCAATATCTTGCTCCCAAACCTGTAGTATTGTCTGAAAGAAATGGCTTTTTCTGAAAGACGTAGGCCTATTATGAGATTTTTTAACCTCCATAGTATTATTTTTTCTAAACTTTGGTGATGCCAAATGATGTTTGTACTTGTTTGGAAGTTTGGAAATAGAAAGAATTACTTCAAGTAAGATAAAACTTTTAATCAGTCTGTTACAGAGTGGCATAAAATATAGTGATTTGGTATCTAGATGGTAAAATAGCATAGTACTCATACAGAACACAAGGAACATTTTTTTAAATGAATAGAAACTATAGTCAAAGTTTCTAGAACATTTGTTTATTATAAAGAATTACTTGTAGTTTTTTTTTGTTATATGAAAATAGCATTTAAAGAAAGAATGAGCATTGATAGCTACAAGTTTACTCACAATGGCTGATTATCCAATACAGTAATTGTTTTTAAGCATTAACTATTACCTAATGGTTCATACTAGAGGTTGCTGGGTTTAGCAAATGATTAATTTCAAGAACATTTGAGGAGGGTACTTTGTCCTTTATTTACTTTTTTATTAGTGGGAATTGTTTTCCTGATGATATGGTTGTTTCAATGCCCCTTCACCCTTCAATATCAGGGGCAAGGGATGAACTCTAAGCGTGGTGTCAAAACACCTGATTTTTAGCCCAATCTCCTTCTCTGCTTTCCAGTGTAAACATGAGCAAAAGTCACCTAACATTCCGAGAATCAGCATGTTCTCTAGCAGAAGAGGAATGTTTAACTACATGAACTCTAAGGTCTTTTCTTTCTTTTTTTTTTTCCCAGAGGAAAAACATTATATTAAATATATTTGTGCATAATTAAATGCTTAATTTTATATAAAGTAAATCACTCTCTTTTTAAAAATACTTTTCCTCTTTTTTCTTTAAAAAGGTCTACTTTTTTGTTAAAGTTCTTAATTCATAAATTCAGATGTGTAGGAATTGCAGATTTTTAACATCATTTATTTTGACTCCAAATTGCCATTTCTCCTGCTCTGAAGGACACTTTACTTCCATGACTCTTGAAGTCCTTCTGTTATCCCATTCTGAGGCCTTTGCTGCTATGAATTCATTGGAGGCAGATGTCCGCTGTAGGTTCAACCACTGAGACATCTTTCCTATCTCATAGGAAAATTTACAGAAAGTAGAAAAAGAAGAAAACTACCTAATTAAAGTAATAGGAGACTAGTATGGCATTGATACCAAAGTTAAAGAGTGAGTAAAAAATAATAGGATAATCTCACTCAAATACAAACATACAAAATGCTAATTCAATGAATAAGACAATATATTTTTAATGGAACAATGTAAAAAATTTTATTTCATATCATATATTGCTAAAGAAAAATATCTCAAATAGCAAAAGTATTTGAAAAGTATTTGAAAGACATATATGTGCACATATGGTATTTTGCCTTGTATAGTGCATGCCTTTCACTGAATTTTTGAGGGATAATTGAGGATGCATATTATGCAGGGACCGGGGCGAGCAGCAGGATTTACAGGACCTCCATGCCCAGCCCCTGCCGCTACCCCCCACCCCCGCCACCTGGCCCTGCTGGGCACATGGAGTTCCAGTCAGAGAAGACCCAGGATCCAGTGGGGGTTAGCCAGAGCAGCCTATGCCAAGCTCCACAATCAGAACAGGGCCAGTGGAAAGGCTCACGTGGTGGGCTGCAGCCATGTAGGGTAAGGACTGAGGACCTAGGTGAGCCACATAGAGGTGACCAGGAGCCCTATGTAGGTGTCAGGTCCCACCTGACTACCCATGGGCCCAGCAGCCATAGAAGCTCCCTCCTCACCAGCTGTGCATGTGGTCATCTTGGCCATAGCCCATAATGGCAGGAAGGGAAAGGCTCCTGGGACAAAGGAAAGGGGGCAGACTTCACAGAGGGGGTGGTTGTGGGAGGGTAGTAGGATCTTCGCCTCAACCAAGGAATCATTAGCTTCCCCTAATGATGTGTGTCTGTGGTTTGAGAATCGGCCACTTTCTTGGTGGGCATTTTCCTGAAAGTTTGGGACCAAAATGTGGCTGCCTGTTATGTATAGGAGCACATTTTACACAGCAAAATATGATATGTGTTTTTTATATATACATGAAAAAATAACTCATAATCAAAGCAACATTTCTATAAACAAAAATAGTACATACCACACTGTAGAGTAAATAACATCTGTAATGGTGAAACTTTAGAGTTATTTTCTTTAAAACAATGATACATACGTATTATTACCATTTATTAATCAACATTGTAGGTGAAGTCCTAAGCAATGCAATAAGAAAGAAAGATGTGACATATAAGGATTAGAAAGAAGGCAACAATTGTTCACTATTAATTCCCCATATTATTTCCATGGAAACAATCAAAAAGACCTTTAGACAATATAGTAGAGCTAGTAAAAATTCAAATAAAAAATAGTAGCTAGTTGAATTGTATATTACCCCCAAAACCCTTCAAAATGTCCTGTAAAGTACCTGATTTGCAATATCCGAAAACAAAATCACTTGGAATGTTTTTTAAGAGAGTGTCTCACTCTGTTGTCTCAGGCTAGAGTGACTTGGCTTGAGCCTTCCTCACAACAGCCTCAAACTTCTGTGTCTAAGCAATCCTCCTAGCTCAGCCTCACCACATTGTTGGGACTATAGGTGCCCACCACAATGCCTGGCTAATTTTTCTTTTTTAATACAAATGGTGTCTCCTGCTTGCTCAAGTTGGCCCTGAACTGAACTCAAGGGATCCTCTCAGACTGCAGAAAATATTTTGGGATAAATATACAACAATACGTATTCAAGATAAAAGAGAAAAAAAATGCAAATGTTTAAATGCATAAAAGTATTTTTAATTATAGAACATTTTATGTTCTTAAATAGGAAGATTTATTTTTTTAAATAAATTCTTCCCAATTCAATGTCAAGAAAATACTAGGAAGATTTTACATCCTTAAGCCAATTCCCAAATTTATATGAGTGAATAAAGCAGGGATAATGGCCAAAATAATTTTGAGAAAACTGGAAAAAGGAGGGGGTAGTGAAAAAGGAATGGAAAGAAGAGAGGCAAGAAAAAGGGTGTAGAAGGAAAGAGAAGATGGAGGAAGAAATAAAAAGTGAAAGAAGAAAGAAAAAGAATAACATAAAGGAGAAGAAAGTAGAGGTTTAGAGTAACGAGTAGTAATACTAGTGTCAGAGATCTGTCTAATATTACTGGACCAAACAAATTATAAAATTATAGTAATTTGAAGAAGGTATTGATAACAAAAGAAACAAATAAAGTAATAGGAAGTACTGGGTTACTCATATATACAGTTTTTATTTATGCAGAGAGTTGTTTCTATACATGTAGTTGTTTTATGCTAAAGTGGGTAACAACTCAGAAAGGAAATGATTAGTATTCAATAAATTGGAATGAGACAACTGACAATTCATTTATAGGAAAAACCAGGACAAGTAACACTCTTAAAGAAACCAAGTACAACTCTAACTTCCTGATGGAGTGAAGACAAAGTACATAGAAAAAATTTAAAAAGAAAGAACGTGTAGATAAACTGATTTTTGCAAACCATATATGTCAGATTCCATAACAAGACATTTTAGCAATATCTCGTATTGAAATACACATAAATTTAGCAGCTCCTTTGTAAGTTATATGTCCCAGTGAACATTAACGTATGCACAAGGAGATCCGTGTAGGAGAGTGGATTACTTTTATTATTATTTTAAGCAAAAAATTTAAACTGTAAAATGTCACTCGAAGGGAGAATGGAGGAATAAATTGTTGTATAATCATTGCAATATTAAGCAGGGGATTTAAGACACTAGTTTTATACAAATCAATATGATGAATCCATAATAAATTCCATGTGAGGACAACAAATATCTGCAACTTTATATAATGAGATATGATTTATGCAAATTAAAGATATAAAAATTAATGTTTTATAAGGACATACAATTTTATAGCAATACTTCAGTAATATTAAAGAGAAAAATGGATATTTAATTCCGGTTGTTTTTTCTTAAGAGTAGATAATGAGGGATAAAATGGAAACTGTATCCCTAATATTTATTCTTGAAAATCTAAATTCTAAAGCAAATATGACACATTGTTAATGTATATGGTGTGTGTATGGGTGCCTCGGTACCTTTTATATATATTTGACATATTATGTAAGTAGAATATTTGAAATGATGTATATTTCCATGTTATCAAAAAGAATGTTAAGCAAGCTTTTCAAAGAGTTTTCATTAATTATTAGACCATGAAAGTTGTATTTGGTCCCTCAAATGTTCATTGACCCAAATTAAATTACAAATGCCATTGCTTCAGATTTCCATTCAACCATACTCTTTTAGTGTTCTAATAATCAGCAGGTTAAAAGAAGACAACCTCCTTCCTGGAACAAGTATTCTCAGAGTTCCAACAAAATGTAACTTGTTATAAAACCCAAACTGACAGGAAATGTGAACAAAGTGCACCAAATTTATTTTAGGCACTGAGCATATGGGTCAGTGCTTATTTTCATGACTGTCAACAAAACATTTCTTTGTTGCTACTTATAACTTTCATGTATTCATTGCCTTTTAATCAAATTGAATCTACCCCTAGTTAATCACCTTTCTTCTTTATCATTATCAATTAGTATTTTTGAACCCTCTGAACTATTTCACTTTGTATTGAGTTTTTTGATAATGACCTAACAAATTGAGTCCTTAGCATTTGTTTTAAAAACTTGCTATACATATTCTCATGTGTTGTTTTCTTTAGAACAAACCAGATCTTGCCACTCTGCCTGATTTCTTCAAGATTAATTCGAAGTTTTTCCACAGATAATCCACAGGTACTCCACAGATAATCTGGAGGCATGAGCTTTCATTCCAGATCAATTTAATAGCTGGTTTACCTCTTGAGCTTTAAGGATATTTGTTGTTACGATAGGTAAGCAAACAATGAGAGGAGGGGGAAATTTGGAAGCTGATCATTCGAACACTTGTGGGGAATTTCATGGAAAATGAGATTTATGTATAATTTTATGAATAATATTTCTGCATGCAATTTCAAATGCCATGGAAATTTTTCTTCTGTATATTCTTTCCTCCAGACTAGCAAAGACTTCTGCCTACCTGTCAAACTTATACTCTGCCTTAATATTTTTTTTCCTATATTTTAGATGACAACAGTACACCATTTTCAGAGCCCTTATTCCTGAACACAAATTCTCAATTCCGGATTTGGCTCAATTTTTGCACATACACATTTAGCAGAGTGTCAAAGTATATAAATAGATCCTATCGGTAGAAATAATTATCTAAAATGTGGTTCTATTTGATTTAATGTAAGTACTAGGGACTTAACATTGAAAAATATGTGGAACACAGGATACATTAGGGAAGGTTAATTGTTGACTGTTGTTGTTGATCTTCAATGATTAGCCAGTGGTCCTCAGCCTTCCTAATACCACGATCCTTGCTACTAGCAAAGAAAAGAATTTTATGGTTGGGGGTCACCACTACATGAGGAACTGTATTAAAGGGTCATAGCATTAGGGGGGTTGAGAACCACTGGATTAGTCAATCTTGTGTAGATCATAACGCTACAAATTTGTCTATGAGAAGTAATTCTCAATTCCATTGGAACATGAATTCATATATCAAGGGGTTTATTATGAGCTATATTTTAAAAACAAATATTCAAGAGTACATTTGCAACCTACAATGAAGGATTCAAGAAATAAAAATGATAATATTCAGAATTTGGTGTTTACACTTTCTCTGCAAAACCAAACCCTAAGTTAACCCATCATAGAACTTAGATCTCTGTAATGATGAATGCAAGTCTTACGGCAAAAAGAATACTCCTCTAGCCTTGCTTGAGAGGTTCTTGCATAGAAACGTAAGAACAAAGGCTTCCTTAAATACAGTCTTAAGGTGTTTAGAGAGCCAACCAAGGCTCACCCTGAGGAATAAAAGCTAACAATTTCCATTTTAACATCTCCAATATGGTCTGTAAACCAATAACTACAAATAATTTGTAAGATCTCCTGAGCCCTGTATTACTTCCATGTAAAATTTGTTACCTATTTTACTATTGAAATATAAGTGAAATGCATTAAAATAGAAAAAAAAAATGCCTGCATGTGTTCACAAGACAGTAAGGGTGAAGTTATTGAGAAAGCTCTGTGACTGGCCTTCCACAAAGACAACTTCGATGAGATGAAAGTAGTGTCAGGGAGAGAAAAGCAGGCTGACATTCTTGGTCTGGTGGTGAGGAACAAAAAGTAGTTGATATTCTAATTTTTCCCCAACATGGAGCAGCCACAGTATGTTACAGTTTTGTTTTAACTAAATTAGTCGATATGCTCCCAACAAGTAAAGGTGTATACTATTTAGATTTCGTGAATACACTCAAGTTTCCAAAACTTCTCAGCTGCCTTTCCATATTCATTTATATTTTGGGGGAGCAAAAAATAGAACTAAGAGCCTGGGTGTGGTGGCTCACACCTGTAATCCCAGCACTCTGGGAGGCCGAGGCAGGTGGATCTCTTGAGCTCACGAGTTAGAGAATGGCCTAAGCAAAAGCAAGACCCCATCTCTACTAAAAAATAGAAGAACTGAGGCAAGAGGATCGCTTGAGCCCAAGAGTTGGAGGTTGCTGTGAGATACATGCCAAGGCACTCTACTCAGGGTGACAGCTAGAGACTCTGTCTCAAAAAAATAAATAAATAAATAACTACAACTAAGGTTATGCTATACATGCTATTTGAATAATTTGCTTTCAATTAACTTTATTTTGTCTAGTATTAAAGTGGTATTTTAATGTCTGTTTTAATAGTATATGGATAAAGCTTAATTTATTAAAGTTATTTATTATTAATTTATTAAATGGAAAAGTATTTAAATTAGGGTTGACAAACACGAGGTATCGATTCAATTTGAAGTTCAGATGATCAAGGAATAGTTTTTCTAGAAAACTATGTTCCAAATATAATACTGAACTCACTCATGGTAAAACTGTGACAAATTATTGTGGGAGGACCTAAAATTTGTCTCATGTTCTTTGAAATCTACTATAGAAATTATATCCATTATTGTTTTCTTCACAATCTCTGTGATTACTGCCAAAATCTACGTGAAATGAAGGCAAGACTTCTGCTTTGTCTACTGTCTACTACTACATCCCCATGCCTGTAGCAAAGGAGGCTCTGATGAATATTTGTTGTGTGAATGAAATAATTTGGACTGAATTTTTTCCCAGGCATTTAACATCTGTTTGTACCACTGTCCATAAACAGTTTTAAACACTTTAAATTTTTTTTCCTTCAAGACCAATAAATTAAGCAATTCAGTAGCTATTTATACCGAGGAAATAAAAAAATGAGCCAAGCAAATCTCAAACATGACAGTTTTACCATGTACTTTTAGGGAAGCAATCATTCGTAAATAATTTTTAAAGAAGGCAGCACTTAAGAATTTCACTGAATCATGAGAAATATGATATACTAATTTAGGAGGAACAGCATCTAATTCTAATTGGGAAAATGAGATAGGCTTCCCAATAGGTATGGATTTGCAAGTGAAACTTGAAACAATGACAAATTCACAAAAGGTTGAAGAATTTTCCAATAGGTGAGAAGCATGACCTCCTGACAGGGCGAGGCATGTTGAGGGAAGGCATGAGCGACAACCTGCCTGAGATATAAGGTACAAAGACAGAGTTATGGAGAGATGAGGCTAGGCGAAAGGGTGGCACCTGACTAAGGCAATTAAATTTCTCTAATTAACTTATTACTAGTGTGAGGATAATTAGGTATCAGAAGATAACATTAGCAGAAGGAATGAAATTCTGTCTATATTCATAAGACATTGCCATCTTGACAGGCAAAGCAGTCACTCTGGGTGGCCATTGAAATAAGAAATATCATCTTAGATAGACATTCATTTCTTTTATCTCAATCTTAATTATATAGAGAGAAACACTGACAATAATGAGCATTGAATGAGGAAGAGCTTCCTCCACTTTGGCGCCCCCATGTTTGCCTCGTGTCCCTAATTCACATAGTAGCTGCTACCCGTTTGGTGTTGCCTCAATGCATGTGATTTAGCAGAAGCTACTTGGAAAATGTTTCCTCAGCCCCATAAGCTTAGGAAAAGTATAAGGACTGATGCATTTAATTTGCATTCCACTTGTAATGCAATATGGCCTTCTGTTTTTAAGAAGCACTGACAGTGTGAAACATAATATTACTTTGTGTTACAGAGGTCACTGATAGACTTTGGCAGTTTTAACTCAGAATACCACAGCTTTTGTTAAACCATGGTTCATACTTCACCTCATTTTGATATACGGATGGGAATAAAATTATATGTCAGTGTGAGAGTTTTGCATTAAATTGTAGATTTCCCCCACCCCACCCCCCGTCATTTTTCTGCAAAGGGGACAGATTTGTAGAGGACAGCATTTTTCTCGTTTGTGGCATATCTGCACAAATACAATATATAATTTTCAGCAAGAATATTGTTCCACGTGAGGGAAAAAAATAATGCCCTGGGTTATTATTTCAACTCGCAAGTCTGGATGGTGTGCTTTGATATTATTTATTTGAAGTTTATGTAGCATATATTACTTGAAATTTGAAAGCTGCTTTATTAATTCTAACAGTCAAAGCATTCTCAGCTAAGAAAAGCTGTCCTTACACTTAGTTGAATGCTCAAGCACAAAATTATTAAAAAACATCATGTGCACAAAATGCAGGAGTAAGCTGATTTGTGTGCACAAGAGGGCTGTTTGTCCTCAAAAGTACATTCTTAAATAAGACGAGAGTTGGAAAGAAAAGGCAAACAGCACCTTGAAGTGAAAGAACAGGAGCAGATGTCCTTTAGCTGTGTGTTTTATTGATTTATAAACACTCAGTCAGGGTCCCTCATCGCTGCAGAGTAATTTAGATATGGGAAAATATCTGTGAAATATATTGATTGTGTTATTGATTGAAGAGCCAATTGCTGTTGCACTCCTGTTTTACCATTTAAGTCCTGACACATTTTGACATATGAGCCAGCTGTGACTACTGCCTCGATTCTGCAATAAGATAATGTGAAAGCTGTCATAACCACTTCTCTGTCAGCCTGGAGTATTTACAGCCTGGTGGTGTTGCGATTTAGCTTGCTATTTAACTACCTGAATAATGAGAATTTGTTAAGCCTCTCACTCTGGCGGGGTTTGTGTTTGCAGTGGGTGGGTCTACGTATGCGTACAGACCCCGGTTACTTTTTGTTTCATTTAGCGATCTGATACCCGATGAATTAGAAAAGGAACATAAAGAACCAACATCTTAGTATCTTCGTGTTTAATCTATGCACGTGGGAATGATTAAACCTAGAAAACATGTTCCTCTTTTTCCACGGGAAATTTGGATTTTAAAATATGTCTTAGGGTAATTTGTACTTTATGAGATTACTTTCTACTCAGCAGCAATAGAGAAGAGGGAAAATCTACCCCTTTCCATTTAATGTTTGGGGTATCTATTGTGGGAAAAGGGAAGACAATTTGCACAAAAAATTGCTCAATATCCTTCCCTTAAAAAGGAAAACAAACTGGTTTTTGAAACAATCTGTGAAAGCTTGTAAACATTCATATAAATGTACCTCTAAAAAGTACACTTTAAAAGATTCACATTTTAGGAGAGAACTCATTTGATGATTGAAACTACAAATACTATTTCCTGCTCTGGTCACATAACCATAATGCACAAGAAAATCCCCTGTAAATCACTATTCTGATACATAGAGTCAATATGGATCTTTTCCAAATAAGGCTGTTTAAATGTATACTATACATTATTAAAGTCGGTGTCCATAATATTCCTTTTATATTCCGATGTATCTTCTCATTGTCACACAATCTCTGATTAATAACAACAGAGCATGTTGCTCTGTTCTTTTCTAGTTTATTTAAAAGCATCCTTCAATTTATGTAAACCAATGAAACAGGTCCCTTGTAAGGGAGCAGTGCTGATGTAAATAGCCTGGGAACAATGTGCCGTATTATCAGGATGGACAGCAGATCACTCCTCTGGGAAATGAAAATGTTCATTTAGCAAAATGTAGGGCACACCATTCTCACAAATGACTGACATATCCACAGTGCTAAGCATTAGATTTATGATTGATTTGGATCCAACTTCAGAAAATCCAACATTTGTGTTCAATGTGAAGCCTTCTTGTAATGCAGAGTTCTTCAGATCTACTACCTAGAATACATTTGAGCCTCAATATTATCCTCTAAAGTAGATTTCATCTTTGTATAAAATTACAGGTGAGCACTTATGTAGGCTTACAAAATATCAAATAATTGGGGCAAGGTAAAATCTTTAGTCCAAAAGTACATGAGTCGGCTTTGGAATCTGGCTCCAGTTAAAGGAAGGTAAGAAGTGGACAGCTAGCGTCTCATGGCAGTATGGACAACCAAACTATGATGTTGACATAGCCATTCCTGCTGAGATGGTTATGTGGGCCAGATTAAAGCAAGACCTGTTCAGGAGAACGCGTGTTGTAAGCTGCTCCTAAGTTTTAGTATGCAACATAACTTCCCGTGAGATGTGTTGAATATGCACATTACTGGTCTACTCCCAAGACATTTTGGTCTAATAGGTCTAGAACAGGCCCAATAATTGGGTCTTACTAAAAATAAACTTAAATTTCAACTGATTTTATCCTTGCACAGAAAGTATAAAATTGTACTTAGTCCCCTTATTTTTCTCACTCAACTTAGTACTAACATTTTGCATAAACTTAGTACAGTTTTTGAGAGTAGAAAGTTGCCATTGATGTAATATTACTAGCTAATCAATGGAATTTATTTGAATTCAGATACTTTTTTCTCTTCTACTGTGCCAAGTTCCTGTATTGCCTTTTAGTTATTTCTCGTTAGCTTTCTCTACTCTGCAACAGTTTCTCAGCAAACTGCTCTTAGGTAAGCATTTTAGGTTTATCTGACATGAAATAGCTTTTGATTTGCAACAAAGTTTGAGAAGCACTGAATTAGAGGATCTTTGTCTATCACACGCAGGCTAAGATTGGGTACAGTTGCCTGCCTCAGGTACTTATGGAAGTTCTCTTTGTTTCTCTTTGCTTATCTTTGTATAAATTCTAAAACATGCTCCTTTTTGAGAAATGATTTGTATTCTATGTATACGTCTTTACTGAGTGGGCTGTCATTATGCTGGAATATAGTTCACTGATGTTACATTTCTGAAACGCAGACATATTTGTTGCACTATTCTGACATTTCATGGGTTGGCTTTTGTTGGGTGGTTCATATAAAATTGATTTGTACAAAATATTTTGTGTACTTTGCTGCATCTCAATGATCTACACCTGTGTGCATTTCTTGGATTTCTCACTAAGTTTCTGGATATGCTTGGGCAAATAACTATCCTTTCTGCTTCTTCTTTTCCAACTATAAAGTGAAGGGTCTACAAAGACATCTCTCAAGAAGACCTTAGATAACACTGAGTGTGTGGAACATATTTAACATGTAGAAAATAGAAAATACAGTAAAAGTTTGAACCGATCTGTGATCAAGACTGCATTGCTGGGAAGAAAAAACGCCAAAGTCCAGGCCGGACTACAAGTTTGATCTTTTTCCACAGGCCCTCTTCTCCAATCTACTGCACCATTATTATCCTTTCAACAGGTTCTCAAAGGAAAGAGATTGCTCTTTTCAAGATCTTGCCTCTGCTTCTGCATGAGTTTCCTATTCCTCCAATTTAATTCTCTTTTTGACTTCTCCATCCACAAATACGTTCAAGCTTTTTGTTTTTATTCAACAAATGACAATAACAGTATGTTATTATTTTGTTATTGAAATAACAAAAATGCTTTCTCTTATTAATCTTTTATACAACAGCAATTTCCATTTCTCCTCCCATCT
Organism: Nycticebus coucang; assembly: GCF_027406575.1. Taxonomy (NCBI): domain Eukaryota; kingdom Metazoa; phylum Chordata; class Mammalia; order Primates; family Lorisidae; genus Nycticebus; species Nycticebus coucang. Next base: position 39,510,955 of record NC_069794.1, on the reverse strand, counting down.
CTTGACTATCTTTGCTTCGTCAAGATCTACTTACTCCTTATTTCATCGTATGCTGACTTCTCCCTTAAACCATTTACTGCAACATCATTTATTCCTGCCATTCATGATCTATTCATATACATATTCAAAGGGTTTTATTTACTGCTCATCCTTCCTCACTTCTCCACAGTAATTAAACTCTTAATCACATACTTTTTCTTTTTTTTTTTTATTAAATCATAACTGTATACGTTGATATGATCATGGGGCATCATACACTCGCTTCATAGACCATTTGACACATTTTTATCATAATGGTTAACATAGCCTTTCCGGTGTTATCTCAGTTACTGTGCCAAAACATTTACATTCTACATTTACCAAGTTTTGCAAATACCCCTGTAAGATGCACCACAGGTGTGATCCCACCGATCCCCCTCCCTCTACCCACCACCCCCCCTTTCCCACTTCCCCCTATTCTTAGGTTGTAACTGGGTTATAGCTTTCATGTGAGAGCCCCAAATTAGTTTCATAGTAGGGCTGAGTACATTGGGTACTTTTTCTTCCATTCTTTTTTTTTTTTTTTTTTTTTTTTTTTAACAAGAGAAAAAGTTTATTAACATATATATTTCATACATACATGAAAGACAGCCAGAGAATGAGTATTTCTCAAAGAGGTGACTTTGAATTCTAGCTTACATAGCATCTTCAACAAAGAAGCGCCGGAATCCCCGAGGAAGCAGAAGTAGGCGGATTGGTGAATGGATTTCCCTCCGGCGGCCCCTGCGTGTGAACAGGCTCCCGTGTTTGTGATAGGTGGCTCCACGTGCAGTCCGAGTTCTCTTTAAATGGATTCCTCGGTTTGGGGCAGTGCAGGAGGGTTGCAAAGTTTTGTTAGAGGGTTTGAACCATTATCTTTGGGGAGTTGGCATAGTTGCTTTAACTCAGTAGCTTTTCAACATTTGTAAGGGAAAAATTCTTAGCAGGAAGTAATGTTAGGTGATTTAGTGTCTCCAGATTGGATCTCTTTTGATCTGCCATTTCTGTGGAGATTATCCAAGCGTAACTAGTGAATAGCCTCTTTTGTGGGTTTTAAGGTCAGCGCAATTCTATGGAATGGAGAACAAAGTGAAATTCCAGTACATGGTGTTCATCTCAATAGAATATTGCACCTATTGAGTAGATGAAGGACTCGTTGCGTATTTTCTCTTCATGTCCATTGCAGAGAAGAAGTTATTAGAAGTTAAATAGTGACATTGTTAGATAGATTAGAATGTATTCACGGTTTTCAGAAAGTTGGGAAGACCTGCATTTTCTCATTTTGCTTTGTCCTTTTTCTTCCTGATTAGAACATAGCTCTCTCCAGGAAGTGCTACAAATGGATCAGTGCAGAATGCCAAAATGAGACGAAGGGCAGGCTCTTGGGAATAAATATATGAAGAAAAAAGCCTGTTCTCCAAAGATTTCTTTTGTATAACTCAGCTCTTAGTAGCCAGACCCCCAGAGAAGACCATACCGCCCTGGTGTTTAAACACACACACTTCCATTCTTGAGATACTTTACTAAGAAGAATATGTTCCAGCTCCATCCATGTAAACGTCACATACTTTTTCTTGAACTCACCATCTGGTTGGCTTTTCTAGTCTCACTCTCCTTGGTTTCCTGATTTTCCCATCTGTCTTTCACATGGGATAATTGTTTTTAACCCATTTTTAAAGTCATCTATTTTGCTTTATTATTTAATATTCTTGCCTGTAATACTCTTCCAAAGTGTTTGTCTTAGTTTGTGTGCCAAAGATTGATTTATTGCCATTTATCTCCTTCACCCTTTTTGTCTGTTCTGTGATAATGGATTTGAGCCCTTTCAATATTTTTCCTTTGCCAACTGGCCTGATGTTAAGCTTGATCAGTAGAGGGAGCTGGCTGAGTGTTACTAAGAAGATTCTCCAGCAAAGATGGCTTCTAGGTGTCCAGCTCCTGCAGTGCACTCAACTTTCCCAGGGCCCAGTTCTTAGCACCAAGTACCTGTAGTGCTGACTTTTTCCCTGTCTGGTTCTTCTGGCAAATTCTGGTCAGTAGCACCCACCAGCCTGAAAATATCCCCAGCAAGCTGATTGGGTAGCTTCATAGTGATAAAGGAGGTGTCTGATAAGCATATCCCATGTCCCTATGACAGCTTTCCCCAGAACCTTTGAGGGGAGATTTGTGGATAGTTACATTAATGTAGCAACACAGAGATGTCTGTGACCATCTTGCCATACAGTGAGTAAGGGCTATGCCCTCTTCAACAAAACCTTGATCTCAGCCTGGGATATTCCACTTGGGTGCTCGAACTTAGCACTTTAGGTGTGGGTCTTATATCTATTTTCCTATATTTTTAAAATTCATTTTTCTTCTCTTTAATCAATCCTTCATTACTCTAAGCCTTCATTATAATTAAATATTTTTATATTAAACTTTTTCTGTTCAAATTACTGAGTGGTTTCCCACTCCCATTTAGATCTAGTGTGATACAGCTTCCCTGTTGTAATACATCATGGTTTCTATGCCTATTCTATTCTATTTAAAAGTAGAATCTTAGGGAAGCAAGAATGAGGGAAAGGAGAAGTGAAATAAAAAAGGAGAAAGAGAATGAGGGGCTTGTAACTAAGCTAGAAGCACCTACGGTTATCAAATGTGTTGTTGATGGACTGGTGCTTTGCTCTGGGCCATGTTCTGAGAATCTGTGTGAACTAATGAAAGTTCATTTTGAGGAGGAAGTAGAAATAATTTATCTGCTGGTTCCTGACTTTCATTGACAAAAAATTCACTTCACAGTGCATGAAGTCCTCTCTGTTAATTCTTTGTGCATGCAAGGATGGCAGGCAGATCTCTCCTGTTGACTCACATCATAATAACAAGAGAGATTTCTTGGGAAAAAAAGAGAAAAGGTAAGGATGTGGGCCTGAGGTGCAATACCTGTGTAAAGAAGGTCAGAGACTTTGCAGCACTGGGGACTGCAATGGTGGTTTGCGTGGAACAAGTAGCGGAGAGTCCTGGAGACAGACAAGAATGAGAGTCATTCTTACATAAAGAGACACCTCAGGTGTATCTGACGCAGGATTTTCTTGATATCTATGATCTGAACTACATTCTACATGTAGGTAAAACTCAAGCATCTATCCCCAGCCTCACTTTCTCTCCTGAGCACCGTGCTATACCCGTACTTACTAATGCCTAAGCAACAAACATAAATGAATATTTCATAAGGCCAAGGTTTGGACATGTGCAGAATTGAATTCACTCTCATATTTCCAAAGCCTATTCTGACTGATGTCTTCACTCTTAGTTACGAGGGTCACCATCCATTTTTGTGTTATAAGCTAGAAGATTTAATTCTCCCTCAGATCTCACTCATTCTCTTACTCACTCAAATGTACTCACCAAACTTTTCTGTTTGGCATTTTTCTTTAGAAACATCTCTCAGGTTTGGTGTTTAGTTTTATGGTCATAGCCATGTTATCATAGTCTATTGCCATCACTCTCTCCAAGTATTGTAGTGGTCACTTGTCACCCTCTCTATTCTGTTGATAGGTAATACAAGGATCATTTTTAAAAAATGACTCTGATATCTCTCCACTCTAAAATGCACCTTGTCTGTCCATTGGCTACAGAATAAAATCCAATTTATTTAGCATGGCATACAAAGTCATTCACAGCGTACCCTCCATTGTCTACACCTGACACTGCAATTTCTCTTTTCCTTCAACTACTCTTCACCCAGCTTCCTGTCTCTCCATGCTTCTGCCTTATTGAACTCTGTAACATACAGTGGTATTCCTAAATTTGTCATGTTTCAACACTTATGCAAATGCTCCCTACTACCTAGAATAGAAAAAAAAAATCTCTACTTCTCATAAATCCCGGGTCAAACGTCACCTCTTCACTAACTTTGCTCGAAGTTAAGTGTTCTTTGAGCTCCCATAGCAAATTCCCTTAAGATTCTAAAAGGACTTTCATATTTCATTGTAATTTATTTGTTTTTACACCTATATTACCCACTATATTGTGATTTTCTCAAGTGCCGCAGCCATGAATTATTCATTCTTCTATCCCCAGCACTCAGCATAGCACTTGTGCGTAAACTTCCCAATAAATATGTGTTGAATTGGATTTAAAAGAAATCATAGATGTAAAAGTATGTATGGATGGTATTATCAGCAAAGCAGCATTTCACTATGGCATGATATACATCTAATTTTGTACGTAAAAGATTCTGTGTTGATGCCATAGACACTTTGTCAACCATCCAAAAAGCAGGAGAGCTTTTTGCCAATGAGCAACAGCAGTGTGTGTTGACAGTTTATTTCAGTACATTATATGGCACTCAACCAAAATTGAACAGCAAGAAAAAATGGAAAGAAAATGACTATTTTCTAGGCCTCCATCACTGCAGGTAGGACTAAATGGATTTCATGATGTTCATGTGCCTTGGTTTGCATCAGCCCTTATGTGTAAATCAAATTGATCATCCTAAGTTGTTTGGCCCAGGACTGTCATTCTTAGGCCTACAGTCATACAATGCTATATTACACTCTATTATTGTATACTACATCACAGCAGACTGTATCTATTACAGTCATCTCATGTGGAATTACCTCCTTCAAAAGGATGGAACACACCCTAAATTATAATGGCCTCATCACTTTTACCAGCTTTAGTCGATGAAGGCCTTTTAGCAACCATGTTATTACCTCTGGTACAATTAGAGGAAAGGTAGTATTTCATTCCAGGACTAAAATGCTTTCCTAGAAAAAAAAATGTAGACATTTTAAAATATGTAAGATTAGCTGTAAAATTTACAGAACCACGTTCAGAAGTTTTTTTCTCCCTCTTGGAATTATATGATTGTATGCTTGATGGTGAAGTTCAAGTTAACCTTCAGACTGATTTTTGGGCAAAAAGACTTGACTTGTCAGATCATCATACTGTATATAAGCATATAAAATTTTCTATTTTTTCTAGAAGTTTCATATCTTCCTGGCTCTAATATAACAGTCAAAATCTGCCTTAGCAGTTAGACATGGTATCATCTGCATACAGATGGTAGGTACTCACCTCTACTCCACCAGGAATGATGGTGCATTCTCACCCTGTAGCTTATGAGTTTATCTTTTGGGTTATAGAAACACTGCAAATGCTCATTTTTCTTTCCTTGGTTTGGCTGGACAAAAGTTGGTGCCAAAGTTTGGCCTGTATATATGTAGCAAGTATAAAACTCTTTACACAATGTATACTTTATATTAACCTTCATCTCAAATTCATCCTATTTTCCTACCCTGTTTATTATTCTCTCTCCATCTTCACTTATTTTAATCTATTTTAACATACCAAAGTTCCTGTCTTAAAAAAAATGGATTTATTCATTTTTTAGGAACAAAGAAAAACATTAATTAATACAACAATAAAACTATCACCTCTAATGAATTGTATAATTTTTTTTCTTCATCTCTGACTATTTGCTTGGCTTCAGATATCATCAGAGCTATATAAAAGAACATCAACTTTTCTACTACCGCAGTGACTCTTAATGTATCAGCATAACCTGGGAAAGTATATTTTTGAATTTTTAAGTAACTCTTTCTCATGCCCTCCCCCTGGGAATGCTGACTCAAAAAGCTGAATATTTGAATAAAATAAGATGAAGCATTTTCCAGAATTAAAAGGAAGGTATAAACTTATATATGTGTATTTTTGATAGATAGATGGTATAGATAGATGTCAAGTTGTTTAAGGAAAAGAAAAGGAAAGGTAAAAAAGGAAACAACATAGAAGATAGGGCAAGTATGTTCATTTAAATCAGATATAAGACTAGTAGAAATTTATGTTTGAAATGCATTCAGTGTATGTAGTAGTTTGAAAGATTTCTCTAAAACTGTCCCCTCTCCCCTCTGTGTTCAGGGCCTCATAATGGTTCAGTAAACACTGTATTTCAGCACTCATCAGAGGTTAAGAACTGTAAAGGAGATTTATAACCTGCACCTCATCTTGTGTAGGATAACCCTATGAGGGAGTAGAATCATCCCCACTTTTTGGATTAGCAAATTGAGTTCTATTTAGGTTGAACATGTGGCCACAGTCACATAGAAGTAGGAATTTATAGACCCTGAATGCAGGTCCACAGCTCTCATTTCCAAACCTGCACGCCTTGTTCCAGTGTGGCACTGAGCTCCTTCAACCCACGTGTTCTTCCTCCTGATTGAGTTCTGAATAATTCAAAATGAACCCCTTTATCCTTTTTTAACGTCAACCACTGCAAGAGAAATCACTTATAAACATGTAAGAATGTACAGTGGTTGTTTCTTGAAGTTGGGAAAATCTAGGTAAACACTGGACTACAAATGAGGTCAGTGACCATGAAGGTTTCTAAATTTTAAGTATTCTAAGATGTTATTTGAATAAATGACATGGGTAGATTTTTGATATTAATGGAGCATATGCTCAGATTCATTCGATCCTAGATTCATTAATCCATGCCTCACTGATAGTTACTCAGTATTTCTAACAAGAGAGAATCACACTCTGAAATGATGCCTATAAGCTATACTCTGTATACATACAAAAAAGCTCCATTTGAGTTTGTTGTTTTCTCCTAATGTCCTTTCTGTGTGAATAATAGTGTGCATTTTTTCCTCGGATGCATTTGTACTACTTGGAGTTGGTTCATTTTATTTTAAAAACATTTAACATGAAATAATAATATAGCTACAATATACAATATCTGAATGTGCTTGGTTAAAAATGGTTTGCAGTAATTTTAATTCTATGGTTATCAGATATTATTTTTAGGAACAGCATGGCCAATTTTGTTTATTAAAGGTGATCATTCAATATCTTTATTCACTTTACAAATATCCTTTGCTAATTTTGGAATAAGTTGTGTGTTTTTCTACACGCATGAATACACATTTAAACAATGTATACCTTTTAAGTATTAACCTTAATCTTAAAAAAAAAAATTGTAAAATGGAGTCTTTAATGTTATGACTAAAATTGAATGCACATGGTGTCCCTGAATTGAATAGGTCTCATATTTTCAATTCTATTCAGCCAGCCTTCCTAGAACATGTGGAAAAATGAAACTTTGGGCTCCTCAGATATATTCACTTTAAATAGGAAATCAACTGAGATTTGAATTTCATAAATCATGTCAGGTCTCTGAATGTTCTACTTATGTTGCAAAGATCCCATAAAAACAGGGTTAGATAACCATATTCAATAGGAACTGTGATACAGACAGAGCTACCCTTACGGGTAATCGGAACAAGTAGCTATTATCAGATACTCTGTGTATTTCCAAATATCTCGTA